>NC_140583.1:764074456-769384456 GCF_964204655.1 Triturus cristatus
CGTATGCTAGTCCAGCGTAAGAGTGTGAACAATGACCCCGAGCCTGTAGGCGTGCTTCCGTTCTTGCCTGGACAAGATAGTAACGAATGCATGTTTCCCCGTTCTAGTGTCGGCGCCACCCGGCACGCAATCGGCAATGTGTCACCCTGTGACCCAAGTCCCACAGCATAAGCAACATGGACGTAAGGTGAAATCATTGACCCTACATGCATCCATACCTCCACACTTGCAAGATCATAGACATGACACTTCGTTGTGTAAATGAATGTTTAATGCACATTCAATGGAGTGTTGTAGCTGGAGCAGTACAGGGCCATGCAAACCCCACCATGTGGCGTTGGCCCGTGGAGGGCCAGCCAGAGTCCTTCAGGGAATGATATGTACATCAGTAGTGGAGGAGTTCAGTCCGCAGTCTGATATTTGTGTCATTGGTGACAAAACAAAGCAGTCCATGTCGAGGTCCAAGGTGAGTGTCGCAGAGTGCATCGGGGGACAGTGGAAGGGGATGATGCTGAAGGCAGAACCAAGCAGAAACAGGCCATATGGCAGACATGAATGCTACCGCTTCCTTCTGATCACGGGGGCATATTCATCCGCATATTCGTCCTCTTCTGTTTCATGTGCCTCACATGTGGGTGGTGGTGTTCTGTCTCCAGCACTGTGTGGCAGTGACACCACAGGGGCCGGAGGAGGAATGTCCGCCGCACTGTGTGGCACTGACACATCAGGAGCCGGAGATGTGGATGTAGTTGTAGCAGCAGCATGCATCAGCGCCAGGCCTTGTGGCAGCAATGCCATGAGGATGGTCTTTATGGCATTGAGGGACCCAGCTAACTCTCGCTGGTGTGCAGCAGGGTCAGCCACTGTTTCCGCACGCTTACTCTCCTTGTCCTTCATGAGCCTCCGCATGAGTCCCCACTTCTGGGCGAGCTCGCTGGAGCCACTATAACTGGCCAGTCGTTCTTGCCTCTGAGTCAGGACCCTAGCGAAGTCAGCCATAGTTTGTTGGAGAGCATGGAGTGGACTGTCGGTGTCCATTAGGGACTGTGAGTGGGCCCCTGATGGGACTTAGACACCCACGTATGGTGTCTAGTTTGGCTGCCATGCGGTCGAACCCCATCTGCACCTGTTCTGCTTGCTTCTCCTGGCACCCCAACATTCGGACTTAGAAGGCCATGTGTTTGTCGTAGGGGTCCTGGGAGGCATCCCTGGTGGTGGGTGCTGCATGCTGTGTGTACTGTGCAGGGGGTGGGTTCTCCTCGTAGCAGCTGGGCTGCCCTGCTCCTGGAAGTGGGCTGCGGAGGCAGTCCATGAGCTGTTGGAGGGCGTCAGAGCCGAAGGTCTGGTTGTCCTCTTCGTCATCAGAGAAGAGAGGTTGGGACTGCTCTGCAGGAGGTGTTGAATTTCCCTCTGCAATGTGAAGGGGAGATGCAGTTTAACATTATGTTCACATTTATGTTGACGCAATGTACATGTTTACATGCAGACTGAATGACAGTGTACATTGTTGCTGTTTGTGGTGAGCTGCCTATGTGATGTGGGGCTGCTGAAGCTGGAGCAGATAGACACTTAATTATGGCTGTGAGAAGGTCGGATGGAACAACTGCGTCAATGCAGGTGGAGATCAATGAGGCACTCCGGACACATCTAGAGGGGCTATATAAAGTGGAAAGGCACATGGAAGTGGACACAGTGACTGTCTACTTGGCTCAGGTGGAACATTTTGAGGTGCCGCTGGACCAAGGAGAGAAGTTAGATGCTCAGCTCACCTTGGAGGACTTGAGGGAGGCAGTGGGGAAGATGGCAGGGGTGGGACGGCACCTTGTGGAGAAGGCTTTCCAGCAGAGTTCTACTGGATCTTTGCGGTGCACCTGACAGAACCATTGTTGGTGGTTTTCAGGGAGTCGAGACGGGAGAGGAAGATACCCCCTACACTCTGAGAGAGAGTGGTTTGTATGGTACCGAAGCCGAGCGGGGAGTCAAGGGATCCGGCGGCTTATAGGCCCTTGACTTTGCTGAACGTGAACACAAGGGTGCTGTGTAAGGTACTTGCGGAATGGGTGCAGAAGGTGGTGAGGACGCTCGTGCATGATATTAGTGTGGCTTCATTCTGGGCAGGAGTACAGCCATGAACCTGCACAGATTGGCCCATGTGCTGCATACTGTTAAGGATAGTCGGGATGATATGGTTCTGGTGTCGCTACACATGGTGAAAGTGTTTGACATGCTGGGACTGGGAGTTTCTGCTGCAAAGTGATCGGCATGTTGGCTTTGGGCCTGACTTTTGTAGTGGAGGAAGATCCTTTATAATGCGCCGCATTGGAGGACTGGTCTCAGAGGACTGGGTGGTGGAGCAGGGTACACAACAGGGTTGTTCCCTCTCCCCGCTGTTGTGTGCCTTAGCCACAGGACCATTGGCGGTGAGGATCCGTAGGGACCTGCATGATTATGGGATACAGATTAGCGAAAGTGTGCACTTGATATTGCTCTACGGAGCTGATGTACTGTTTTATCTGAAGAGGCTGAGGGAGTCGGTGCCTCTCTTGCTGAGTATGTTGGACAATTTTGGTATGGTGGCTGAGCTTATGATCAATAGGCGCAAGATGATCTTGTTTCCACCAGGGACTAGGCGCGATTGGCCAGGGCCTGAATTTCCCACTGCTGGGGCTGATATTGGAACCAGAGACCTTCCGGTATCTGGGAATTATGGTGACGTATAGCCCAGAGGGCCAAAGACGACATAACACGAGCAAGATGATGGAGGGTTTGGTTAAATCGGTCATCTTCTGGAACATGTTGCTGCTGTTGGTGGCGGGTCGGATCTCAGTTGCAAAATTGGTCGTCCTCCCCGATGCCTGTATATTGTGCAGAACTTGCTCCATACGATTGCCTCCAGCACATTCAGAGCATTGGATAGCATGTTAATCTCGCTAGTGTGGGTGGGGAAGAGCAGGAGGGGGTCACTGGCACCAATTAAATTGGATCAGTAGGAGGGGGAATGGGCATGCCAGATAATTAGTTGTATTACTTGGCGCCCCAGCTACTGCACGCTGTGAAGTGGGTGACGGAAGAGAATAAGTGGGAAAAAAGATTGTTATTGGGTGCATGTGAGAGCACACCACTGCTGCAGTTATTGAGTGCCACAGCGCATTCCCTATTTGTTGCGGCGGACGGCGGCGATCTGGAAAAGATTGCTTAGCAGGGTCCTGAAGCCCTGTCCATAGCACGCTGGTGGGAGGGACGCTGCGAGACACTGGAGACCTGTACTCAGAGGAGCGATTTGTCACGTTTGAAGACGCCTACACTAAGTTCTCGGTGGGGAATGGCCAATTCCTGCATTATACAAAATCTGACGGAGTTTCCAGCAGCCTCTCGATGATCAAAAATGCTGCAGCTATTGTTGCCAGTAGGTGATGCGTGACGGTTGGTGTCTGTTCTCTATAGAGCACTCAAGAGGGACAGGGCTAGGGAGAGCTCCCCAGCTACACAGGCTTGGGTGAAGCATCTAGTGGAACCCATCACGAAAAAGGAATCGATGGAGACATACAGGCGTACTAGGCAGGTTTCCTGCAGTGCTAGGTTTAAATTGATCCACTTCAACTATTTGTATTGCACCTGCCTGATGGCAATTTAGTTGAGTAGAATGTATGTGGGTAGGTACATGAACTGCCCGAGATGCGGCGCAATGAGCCCCTCCTTTTTACATATGGCTTGGTTGTGTCCCATGGTGCGTGAGTACTGGGCTAAGGTGGTGGCAAGGCTGACCAGGGTGACTGACCCTGGGACAAAGGAGCCAGCTGGACCATGCCTCCTGGGTATGGTTAAGAAGCCCTGCAAAGGAGCAATGCAATGGAAATTCTTGCAGCTGGTGTTGGTCCTTGCCAAGCGCCACGTGGCAATGGGTTGGCTGCGGCAGTGAGCCCCCCTGGTATCCCTGTGATGTGAAGTTAAGACATAGTAGAATGGGATCTGGTGGAGGAAACATACATTTGATTGGCTAGGACTGACAAGATGGTGGGAGAGGATATGGAGACTTGGGCGGTAATGTTAGAAAACTTTCAGGAAGCTGAAGAAGACACCCAGGACATAATCGTGAGGGGGCAGGAGATGGCAGAAAACACACACGTCATGCAAATGGATGGAGGGGACTTGGCAGTGGAAACAGGGGGTTGTTGCACAAGAGGGACAATTGCATGGGTGGTAGGCTGAGGTTTGGAGGAGTGCACTAATGTTTCTAAAGACCGTGAGCATGACATATATCTCTGTAATCAAAGCTGTGAGCGGGAGAGAGAGGGGTGGGGCCTACCAGTACAGTGGGAAGTGATGACAGTGAAGATTGTTGTGTTTGTACTACTGTCGATGTTATTGCTACTGTCTTGTATTCTGTCAGTGAAACAAATAAAATAAAAATACATTAAAAAAACTAAGAACAATTTGTAAGAGACGTGGCCTCTGAAGCAACAAGATGTTTTAATACATGTGGCATAGATTACATCTGGCCCTCAGGTCATGGTTATAGTCAGGGTCTTCTCTTCCCAGTGATCCTGTTCCTCCTGGTTGTCCTGTTTTTCTTGAGTGTCCTTATCGTATTGACCCTCCTCATCCCTCCTTCCCTGATACTCTAGGCCCTGTACACTCTATCCTGGTTCTTTGTGTCTTTGTCCTTATTATTGTGGTCATCCTAATGCATCTGGCGGGCCTCTTCTGGTCCTTCTAGCCCTCTTTGTATTCTTAGTCTTTGTGCCGTTAGTCCTCTTTATGGGGCTGTATTACCGGAGTGCCCAGGGGGCGCAACTGGGGTTTGAACCCACTTTATGTGCCCCCGGGGTCTTTTGGTATTACAGAAGGGGCCACAGACGCTTGGGCGCCCCCTTCTGTAATACGCTGGTGCACAGAAAGCACTAGCGCTATCATCAGAGGGCATTCCCTCATTTGCATCATGGCAACGGCCCCATGCAAATGAGAGAATCCCTTTGCCTCTGCACCCGCCCCATATTATAGACGCAGATGCAGAGGCAAAGAAGCTGTCAGGAGGCGCATTTACAGTGCATCCCCTAAAAGGTGGTGCACTGTCAGTGCGCACCCTGATGGCAGCCTCGGAGGGGAGAAAAGAGGTCCTATGGACCCCCAGACATCCCCTTGCAGGTGGGTGTAGTTTGTTACTGCAACCGCCTGCAAGGGGATCTCTAATACTCAATCAAAGTGCAGGTGGATTGCTGCCTGCACAGTAAAACACGGAGCGACTTCAAAGCAGCCTCTATGTGTTTCACCTTAATACGCTGCCCCCAGGGCAGTGCAAGTGAACGGCTGCCCTGGGGGAAGCATGCCCACTATAAAGCTGCATATTTCCTTGTTAGTGCTGGGCATACCTTTCAAGAGGTGAGCCCAGCGCCAGCCAGGAAAATGTGCTGCATACATGATACGGTCACTGGTGGTCTTCCAGGTATGGCATTCCTGCTAGTCCACCTACTCCCTCTCCTACTCCTGCTGGTCCACCAGGCCCTAGTACTTCTGGTTTTGGTCCTAGCTGGTCCTGCTCCTCTGGGGGGAGGGACAGCTCCAACATGTACTAGATACCAGGAGGGTGTATCTAATAGGGGATGGGACCACGATGAACAAAAGACACCTTACCACTGCTGCCCATCTGTGTTGAGGCACCATCATGCTCCCATGGGAAGCCATTAGTCAATGAGGTGAAGGGCTCGGATTCTAGGTGTCCAGAAACATAGATATTCCATTCGAGGTATATAGTCCATCAAAGGCTGCCAGAGGCGAGTACATTTCTTCTCAGAGAACGAGATCTTATTGAACATTTGTTGCTTGGTTAAGGTGTGCCATAGCCTTGTGAACCAAGCCGCAACAGATGGGGCAGCCACAGTATTCCAGGCCTGAGCTGTGAGAAGCTTCACTGCTCTTGTCATGTGGAGGACAAGGTACCATTCAGCACGGGACAGTACCTCCAGTTAACTGGGTGTATCCCTAGGATCACTGTGCAGTAGTCTGCTGGTATGGGGAACCCCAGTGTGTTCTTAATATGATCCAAGATTTCCTTCCCAAAAAAATAATAGTGTGAGGGCACGGTTACCATATGTGTTGGAAATCACAGACCTGCAAGCCACATCTCCAACAGGTCGTGGGGAACATGGTATGCAAACGTGCAGGAGTGTAGTACCACCATAGCCTAAGCTTATACGCTGTTTCTTGCTGCTATGGTTATTAGGGATTTCACTCCACAGAAGTTTCCACTGTTTCTGGGAAATTCCCAAAGTGCTATCAGGATCCAATTTTGCTTGATAAGGGTGATAGGGGAGTAGGCGGGAATGCTGTAGGACACTGTACGTTTTGATTATGAGACCTTGAAATCCAGCAAAGCCTTGTAACAGGGTCTAGAAGGGTGTGAGTGACCAAGTTGCCCCCCTGGTGTTAGGGGAAAATAGAGCCCAGTGACGGAACTGGAAATACTGATGTAAAGTTTGTCAGGAATATCAAATGCGATTTTGAACTGCTCAAAGGGCTTGATGGTTAGACCATCAAATAGGTTCTGCACGATCCTACATCCACCCCTTTCCCATTCTGGGAAGGAACACACAGAGAGAGCAGGCTTAAAGTCTGGGTTGCGGGCTATCGGGGTGTTCGGGGAGGGAAATGAGGTTAAACCTCTTCAAATCGCCAATCTGTCCCATTTTTTGAGGACCGTCTGGGTCGGGGTCACTAAGTATGCACTACAGGGGTGATGCTGTCTTAGAAGAAGATGTGGCTTAAAGGACAGACTTTGGAGCTGGGGAACCAGGTTCAAGTCTCGGCGTTGGCTCAACATCCTGTGATTCTAGGTAACTCACTTAATCTCCCTGTGCCCACCAAAAATGAATGTGTCCTTGTGTAATGCAAGTGGTGCTCATGTAAAGAGATCCAATACTTTTGGGTCGAGTTTGCACTCTATAAAAACAAAAACAAAAAATAGCCAGGCCAGGTTCCACAGCGGCCTACAGGCCACTGCGTGGTCCATATGCAGCAAGTGCTTTTCACTTTCTCTGACCACCAATTCGGAGATGTAGTGCAAATGAGCAGCCCAGCAGTAATATAGAAGATTAGGGAAGGCAAGGCCCCTGCGGTCCCTGGGCAGCATCAGAAGGCTATTTGAAATGCGGCACTGTTTGCCCTTCCAGATAAAGGATAGTAGGTCCCCTTGCATGCGCTTAATATCGTCAGCGGGGATAGGTGTAGGGAGCGACTGAAAGAGGTACAGCAGTCGACAAAGGACATTAATTTTCATCCCATTTATACTACCTAACCAGGAGATATAAAGGGGCTTCCATCTCCGAAGGTCCTCCAGGATGGCCCTGTTAAGCGGCAGCCAGTAAGCATGGAACCATGTCTGCAGGAAAAAGGCAATGATAAAGCCGAGAAATTGTATAGAGTGAGGCTCCCACTGGAAGGGGGCTAGTTCTTTCAGTCTGGCAATCTTTTGCTGTGAATTGTCAGGTTAAGTATTTGAGATTAGTCCATGTTGATCTTATAGCCAGAAACAGTTTTAAAGTTCTGCAAACTCTGGACCACTGCGGGTTGAGAGGCTTCCGGCTCCATCAATGCTAGCAACAGATTGTCAGCAAAGAGTAGGATTATGTGTTTTTGCCCCACCCAAAAGAGATGCTGGCGATAGCCCAGTTTTGCCTGCAGCAGATGGCCAAGAGTTCCACTAGGAGAGTGAAAAGCAAAGGAGATAGGAGACAACCCTGCCGGGTTGCCCGGAGGACGGCAAAATAGTGGGTGGCATGGCCATTTACTTGCATGGTAACTGATGGCACTACATATGATGCCATCATTTTACTGATCATATTGGGGTGTTGGGGCCCCAAACCTATTCTTGTGTAGAACCGCATGCTGAAAAGCCCAGCTAACACAGTTGAATGCCTTCTCTGCATCTAGGGAGAGAAGAAATGCCAGGACTCTGTGCATATGAAGGTTTTGGACTTGGTGAGCAAGACCTCTAATGTTGTTGGATCCCTGTCAATGCTTCATAAAGCTGACCTGGTCAGGGTCTATCAACTCTGGCAGTAGTGTCTTGAGTCGATTTGCCAGCATTTTAGAGTAGATCTTGGCATCCGTGTTCAACAATGCAATTCGCCCACAAGGCCCTACATGGTCAAGCCCCAAGTTACATCAAAGAGCGCCTTGTGAAATACGCCCCAAGCCTCTCTCTAAGATCCTCCGCGGGGAACCAACTATCTTGCCTGCGGTTCAACCTCACGAAAAAAGGAGGGTGGGCCTTCTCCATCTTCATCCCACAAATATGGAATAGGCTTCCATTCCATCTTCGATCCGAGAAGGCCCTTCTACCATTTAGGAAGAATCTGAAGACCCTCCTCTTCACTGAAGCCTGGGCCTAGCACCACCCAGTCAGGAACCATATTCACCTGGGGGCACTGTAGCTTTCTTCTCACAGTGCTAAGAGACCTGCCGGTATTAAGGGCTCTACAAGTCACAATTAACAATAACAATAACAATTGGCCAATAGGAAGTGCAAAGGGTGCAATCCTTGAATGATTTAGGAATAAGTGTAATCTCAGCTGCAGACATCATTGGCATGAGGCTGGTAACGAGCGCGAAGGACTTATGGCAGTCTTTCAGGTGGGGGAGGAAGAGTTTATAGAAGGAGACCGGCAAATCATCTGGGCCTGGAGTCTTCCCAACTGGGAGCCCCTCAAGGGCTTTATTTAGCGCCACTGCTGTGAAAGGGTCTTCGAGATCCTGGACAGTCAGGAGGTACAAGGGAGGCCAGGTTACAGTCACGGAGGTAGGAGTCAATAACGGGTGGATCCTCCCCCCTCCTAGAATAAAAGCTCTGGTGAAAGGTCCTGAAGGTATCCTGATTGTCGTACTCTCAGAGAGCCCAAGAGCCCACCTTATTGTTCCCTCATAATATTTTTGTTTACGTGCCAGTAGGGCTTTTTCTGACTTGTTGACCTGGTGTGCCTGCAGCTGGCCTCTCATCACCCTCAGCTGCTGTTTCGAATGCACCAAGGGGTGCTGTTTGCCTGAGTGTTCGAGGGTACAGATCTCCTCAGTGAGGTTGGTTTCAAACAGGCATGTCTCTCATGTCCTAGTTATGGATATAGAGGATATGGCACCCCTAATAGTCACCTTAAAACCATCCCAGAGAATAGGTAAGAGAGTCTGGTAGGTCATTGAGGTAAAAGTATTCAGTTAATGCCTCCTTAATAGAGGCAGTGTGTTCTCCTTGTCTTAATCCTCCTAGTTGTATTTGTAGTTGACCTTCCCTTGGTCCGTCTCTTAGTCCACCTCTTCCACCTGGTCTTAGCTGTCCTAGTCTACCTTGTCCTTTTGCTTATTATGGTCCTCGTCCTCTTGGTCATTCTGTTAAAGGTTGTCCTGGTCTTGGTCCTTCTAGTCCTCTTTCTACTGGTCCTGGTTCTCATCTTCATTGTGGTCCTAGTCCTCCAGATTGCCCTTCTCCTCCAGGAATTCTACTCCAGATGGTCCTCTCCCTCAACCTCCTAGACCTCCTGGTCTTGCTAGTCTTGTTCCTCTTGATTCAGGGCCTCCAGATCATCATGGCCTTTCTAATGGCTTTTATTCTTCTGGTGGGCAGTTGTGGTGTTTTTCTTCTCATTATTCCACTGTTTTGGTCCACCTAGTTGTTTTTGTCCACCTGGTGGTTCTGTGGTTAATCCGTCTCCTCTCCCGGGCTCTGCTCCTGCTCCTTTGCCTCCTCCTTGCCCCCCTCTTTCTGATCCTATCACTCCTAGTTGTGGTCCTCTAGACCATCTTCTTTGTTCTTCCTAATCCTACTTTGCCACCCACTCTACCTCTCCTTCCCTTTCTTGTTATGGGCTCATATCGGAATGGTTCCTTTAATTATAGAATGATTGTATTTATTTGTGTGACGTCCCTGAGTGAAGGTTCCAACTTCAGGGTCTGTTAGACTCTGAGCTTGTGAAATCACTGAGAGTCAATGTGTGCTGTTTATCCAAAACTTGGAATAAAGCATCTTTAGATTTACTTTCTCGTACTGCACCATCAGACTCTGGACTGGAGCGATCACTGAAAGACATTGTGTACTGTTTATCCGAACTTGTAATAGGGGCAGAGTTACAATTCCTGGCGCATCACTGCAAATCAGGAGGGATGCGCCAGGAAACTTGCGCCGCGCATTACAATCCTTGCGCCGCCACGGATGCGTTGCATTTACAATGTGGCGTGCTATGGCGCAAGGAAATGCAGATGCCGTAGTTAGGTTGGCGCAGTGCTGGAGTCATGTCGCGGGCGCGATGTACCTCCAGGACTGTTCCAACCCAGCCAATCTGCAACATGGTGCGTCAAGCCTTACGCCTGCTTCAAGCATGCGTAAGGTTTTAACGCAGCAGCGTCGGAAAAGTGACTGAGTGGAATCTTGTAGATTTCACTTAGGCACTTTTCGAAGGCATTCCTGCGACGGAACGCCCACCCTGCGCCGGAACACCCACATGAAACCTGACGCAGGTTTCATGTGGTGCAGGGCTTTGCAATGTGACGCATCTTCCTAGATGCGTCACGTTGTAATTCCGTTGCAGCATGGGGCTAGCTTTACGCCGCCGCTGTGACACAGAAGTGACGCAACGGCGACGCAAAAATGGTGCAAGGGGCTTGTAAATCTGCCCCTTTGTTTCTCATACTGCACCATCATTTAGGATTCAGGAGACATAATTTGGAGATGAGCAGACAAATCCTGCAGGTAGACAGCTCCTTTTCAATTGCCACCTTATCAAGATTTCAAAGTATTCACTGAGCGCCTCCCTAAATTCCCAGCTCTAACTTTATGGACCACTTTTAGACAAATTTATGTTCAATTTAATTGATAATTTATATGCTGATCCTTTGTTCAACCTCTGAGAATTTGGCTCAAGGCCTCCTCATGCTTTCAAGCAAGACATAACTGCAGCAGCTGCCCGCATGCACTTGAGCGTTGCTGCACGTTAATCTCTGCTGCGTCCATTTTAAACTCTCAAGCATGGTCTGTCTACAACCACTGCTGGCTGTTAAGAGGAATACACAATAGAGACTTCTAGTCACAGATTCCTTACCTCAGAATATTTTCCAGTCGTCAGACTGGATCCGGAAACTTTTGGTGAGCAGTACCTCTGCGTACCGATAGGTGGCATCGTTCAGCATGATGTGGAGTTTTCCAGACCAGAAGTGAAGTGCACGGTGCCTATATAGAGACCACCCCAGAAATGACGTCAGTTCTTTTCTTTCAGCATCAGTCAGCGCAGATCTGGAAAAGGGCTACTCTCAGTCACTTTTTGACTGACCTTTTTTTTCCACTTGTCAAAGTTTTGCGACTTTGTCTCCTGGTATACAGGATCTCCTCCAGAAATGCAATTTTTAAGCCTTTTACCAAAAGATATCAGTGACAGACCTGCATTTAGTTTGTCTTTGGTGTCTTAAGCGAGACCACAACGCCAAGACATACGAAGTCTATCACACCATGCACACTAAGGCACTGAGGGAACGCTTCCTCAAGATCCTCTTTCTTGACACCGGCTGACTCCGCAACGCTCCAGGTCTCAGTTGTGAGGAAGGTCCTACTCTCATTTGCAAAGTCATACCTGGCGATTTTCAAGTCGGGTAAGTCCCACAAGAAGAAAAAGAAGTCTAAGAGGTCTTTGAGTCTTCGGACGAGTCGCGGGGCCTTCGGCACTTTAGACTTAGCTCTTTGGTGAAGCCTGTGCCCAGGCCATCTCCGCACCTCCCGTAAATTCTGGGAACCAGAGTAACCCCACCCAACTTAAAGAAATTTACGAGGCAATTTACCTCATCTTTGGGTGACCCAACCCCTCTGAAGCGCCCTCATGCCCCAAAGATCCTGGAGGGGCCCCTACTGGTCTTCTGCCGGCTGCTTTGCCCTCGGCACCAGTCAGGCCCCAAAGATCCATTGACAGGTCCAGAACAGCGCTAGTCAAGTGACCTTTCCCAGCACCCACTACAGGGTCAATGCCACTGATGCCCAGCGGTGGTACCACCCCCAATCATCATTCCCAACTCCGATACAAAGCCAGACAGGCGTTGTCTGATGCCGGGTCTAGTGCTGACAGGGGGCAGAATCCCCATATGGATGCCAGTGCCTCGTTCATATGCCAGGCCTTGATTTGGTAATAATTGGGAGCGTTCTGCATACCCTTATGGATATCAGACATTAGAAGATCTCGAAGACAACTGGTATAAGGATCTGGCAGATGCCAGGGGACTGGACACTTCTCCAGACACTGTCCTCTACCCCTACTGTGGCCATGAAGGGTGCCTCATTCACAATGGTGGTTTAGAGGGTGGCTGAGGTTCTGGACCTTACGCTACCCTCAGTGGCAGTCAGGACAAACGTCTTGACGAAGGTGCTTCTGCTTGGAGTTGCCCAACTGAACCATTACTCCCATTCAATGAAGCTCTTACGTATGTTCTACTCGTGCCTGGTTCAAGCCCTGCACAAGGACTCTTGTGCATAGGACAATTGCCCACCACCATAGGGCCCGCTCCAGGGTACTACAGTTTTTTTTCACCCAGCACCCCACCACTGAGAGTTTGGTGGTCCAGGCCTCCACCTCCAAAATCAACCCTGGCACTTTCCCTACAAGTCCACCGGATAGTGAATCCAAAAGGCTAGATACCTCCAGGAAGAGGAGGTTCTCTTATGCCAGCCTGGCACTGCGATCGGTGTACACTGTGTGCCTCTTAGGCCGATACTCCCATATGATCTGTGACTCGATTGCACAAGTTTCGGAGGAGGCCTGAGCCATACTCTCTCAAGAAATTGTTGATGGGAGGGATGCAGACAAGTTCACCATAAGATGTGGGCTGGATACAACAGACTCGCTGGGCAGAGTGATTTAATCATCAGTGGCACTTATGTGCCACACCTGGTTGAGAACCACTGGCTTTTTGGGGGATGTCCAACCTTTGCTCATGGACATGCCCTTTGATAGCTCATGTTTGTTCAGAGAGAAGGCAGACTCAGAGCAGGAGTGTTTTAAGGACAGCACAGTGATGACCAGGTCATTGAGCCTTTCCATGGCCCCTTGCCAACTCAAGTCCTCCATCCGCCACTTTCGTGGTCACAGCCAACAAATCGAACAATCTTTTTGTGGCCAAGGACATGGCTTCCACAGACTACATAAGACAGGTAACCAGAAGTCAGGCCAGTCCACCCCCCACTAGCTGCTGCAACCTCCAAATCCCTTTAGTTTGCCCTCCAACCATCATAGGTATCCAGTAGGGGCAGGATTAGCCGTCACCTGCACCACTGGAAGTCAATAACATCCAACTGTTGGGTTTCGCAGCTCATCCAAAGGGGCTACTTCCTCCCCTTTGTGACAACCCTCCCTCTCCTGCCACCTGCTTATAACAAACGGACGCCGGGCAACCTCTCCTTGTTCCGACATGAAGAGTTAGCTCTCCTGGCCAAGGGAGCTATACTTAAGGTTCCAGCATCAGAAGCAGATTGCGGTTGCTATTCCAGCTACTTTCTAGTGCCCAACAGGGACAGAGGCCTTTGTCCTATTTCTAGACCTGCGCTTTCTTAATCTTGTCCTGAAAAAGGAGAAATTCAAGATGTTCACACTCGTGCAAGTACTGTCTTCCCTGGCCCAAGAGATGGAATGGTATCTCTGGACTTGCAAAATGCATATTTTCCCCCATCCTGCCTACTCACTGGAGTTACCAGTGGTTCGCGGTCGGCCAAATATGCTTTCACTTTGCCGTGCTCCCCTTCAGTCGTATTCTAGCACTCCTCGGTGAGAGTGATGACGGTAGTCGCAGCTCACTTCTGAAGGTTAGGGGTTCCGGTCTTCTTCTACCTTGATGATTGGCTGTTAAAGGTGGGCTCACCATGGGTAGTCAACTCCATCCTCCAGACTATGGTGAACCTTCAGCATTCGATGAAGATCACTATCAATGCACCAAAGTCATACCAGACTGCATTCAGACGCTTCCTTTCATCAGAGCTGTTCTGGACACGGTGCAGTTTCTTCCTTATCCTCCCAAGCAGCAGATCCAGGTTATTCAGATTATGACACTGATGTTTCAGCCTCTATCCTGGATTTCAGTGAGACTTGCTCAGAGGCTGCTCGGCATCATGGTGTCCTGCATCCTGATAGTGACTCATGCCCATTGGCGTATGCGGGCTCTGTATTGGGACCTGAAATACCAGTGGGTGCAACATCAGGGTAATCTCTCTGACATGGTCCAGATCTCGGAGGGAACTGCAAAAGACTTGCAGTGGTGGTTAAAAAAATGCAATTGGGCCAGTGGCAGACACCTCTCCATTCCCCAACCACAGCTGACTGGATTGACAGATGCATCACTCCTGGGCTGCGGTGGCCATCTGGGAGAGGTGGAGATTAGAGGTATTTGGTCTCCGGGGGAATCCAGGCTTCAATTCAATCTGTTGGAGCTTTGGGCTTTCCGTTTGGCATTGAAAGCCTTTCTTCTTTCATTCAGGGGAAGGTTGGTACAGGTGTTCAGGGACAACATCACCGCCATGTGGTATTGCAACAAACAGGGCGGTGTGGGGTTGTGGATCCTTTGTCAAGAGGCTTTGCACCTCTGGACTTTGCTGGAACACTAAGGCATATCCCTAGTGGTTCAAATCCTGGCATGGTCTCTGAGTGCCAGAGCGGACGAACTCAGCTGTCAATGCTGAGTGGATCATGAATTTTGTCTCCATCAGAGGTGGCCAAAGGTCTCTTTCGGGAGATCCTTGGCTAGATCTGTTCGCCTCTGTCAAGAACGTGCAATGTCAGCAGTTTTACGTGCTGCAGTTTCCCAGGCTGCTCTTGCTCTGAGACGCTTTTCGTCTCGAGTGGGCAGGGTTCTGCACCTGAACCTGAAAATGCTTTGCCTTCATGTGTAGAGATAGAGTGAGGACAGTTGACACCTTTGACGTTCCGCCTGAAGTCTGCAATGTTATACTTGCAGCCAGGCACTCCTCCACCAAGACGATATACACCTGCTATTGGAGCAAGTTTGTGGCATGATGTACAGATAAACATGATGACCCTCTATCTGCACCTGTTTCCCAGGTTCTTTTGTCCATTATTACCGTAGCCCAGCAGAGCTTTGCTTTGGGCACTGTAAGAGGTTATCTTTCTGCCATCTCAGCATTTCTACAGTTGCCAGATCAGTCATTCTTATTCAAATTCCCTATTGTGCATAGGTTCCTGAAAGGTCTGCAGCATGTGTCCCCACTGTTGTGTCCTGTAACACAAGTAAATGCTGGTAGCCAAGTAGAGTTCATAAGTACCTTTATTCAGTAGCTGGTCCAAGTACATCCAGATAGTATACACATACATCAGATAGGTAGTCCAGTTAAACAGGTGATGATGATGTAGGTTAGCCAGAAGACAACCCTTAGTTCCAAGTAACAGCAAACGCCACCAGGAGCAGCCTGCCTGCTGCTCAGCCCAATTCTAACTGTCATTCCTCACTCACACAGACACCCAACATTCAGTGCATCACTGAATTCCCAATATTCTACAGTAAACATACACACTGACTGAGCAGCAGGAAGATTGATAAACTACAAGATATAAGTAAACTATGCAGGGCATAACAAATCCCCCTCCTTTCAAAAAGAAAAAAGAAAATTGCTAATACAGGTAAAGATTAAAAGGAAACCTATACACAAGAAAAGTTATAAATTCAATAAACAGTTCAAAACCCAAGGAAGTGCAATTATGTAACCATCACGAGAGGGTCGAAGCCATTTGAAACAGAAAGAATGGATAGCTTACGCCAAAATATGTTGTGTCCTGTGACACAAGTAAATGCTGGTAGCCAAGTAGAGTTCATAAGTACCTTTATTCAGTAGCTGGTCTAAGTACATCCAGATAGTATGCACGTACATCAGATCGGTAGTCCAGTTAAACAGGTGATGATGATGTAGGTTAGCCAGTAGTCAACCCTTAGTTCCAAGTAACAGCCAACCCCACCAGGAGCAGCTTGCCTGCTGCTCAGCCCATCTCTAACTGTCATTCCTCACTCACACAGACACCCAACAATCTGTGCATCACTGAATTCCCAACATTCTACAGTAAACATACACACTGGCTGAGCAGCAGGAAGATTGATAAACTACAAGATATAAGTAAACTATGCAGGGTATAACACCCACCAACACCTTTCATTAAGCCACTGTGAGATCTCAACCTGCTTCTAACATTTCTGAAATGCCCCCCCCCCCTTGAATTGTGCATTAGGGCTTCTCACCACCAAAATGGCTTTCCTAGTGGTGATAATATCTGCCTAGAGGGTCAGTGAGTTATAAGCACTGTCGGCACATCCTCCGTACCTTCACATCTACCCAGACAAACTGAGACTTGAGCATTGTTTTACTGAAGGTGGTAACTCCCTTTCAGGTAGGCCAATCCATCACTCTGCCTACCTTTTACACTCCGCCTTACCCCTCTAAAGAAGAGGAGAGACTCCAATGGCTGGACGCAAAAAGAGCATTGTCGTTCTACCTTGGCCGCAAAAAGGAATACCCGATGGGCGATCAACTCTTCGTTCGGTACGTCAGATCAAAGATAGGGAAGGCAGTGCAGAAATGGACAATCTCACAATGGATAGTAATCTGCATCAAGATCTGCTAGGTACTGGCCAAAAATCTACCTCCTTAAGACTTGCAAGCTCATTCTACCAGAGCCAAGGCTGCGACCACTGCATTAGTTATCTGTCAGACTGCAAAATGGGCTTCCTTGCACACGTTTATGAAGCCTGCCTGGAAAGTAAGGCCCGGTGTGACAGTTACTTCACCCTACAGAACTTCTTTGTTTAATCTGTATAACATTCCCACCTCCAGGGAGATGTTACTTGGGAATCTATTCCAAGGTAAATAATCTGCGGCTAGAAGTCTGTTTCAGATGAACAAGTTACTTACCTTAAGTAATGCCTTACCTGTTAGAGAATCTATCTAACAGCAGATTCCTTACCAACCCACCCATCCTCGACTCTCTGCAACCAGATTTTAGAGTAAAGTGTTGTCCCCTTTGTTAAGGCCCCTAGCTCAGCTCACAAGTAGTCAGTGTTCCTCTGGCGTGGAAAGTTGCGTGAAGAATTTGACATCATCGTGCGGGGTCAGGATTCCTGACGTATCCGGTCAATCCTTGCGACATGCAGTGCCATACTGTAAAAACTGCACATCCATGGTGTCGCAAGGAGGGCGCAATGTAAAGTTTTGCATCACTGTTATCAACCAGTGATACAACACTTTTCAGAAATGAGACCCTTGGTATTTACCATTTTCTATTATTACTGCCAGACTAGAAGTACCAGGATGTAAAATTATGTGTGAGCTAAAAATCTAGAGCAGACGGAGCATCTCTCTCCAACCATAGTACTTGAGTACTTGTGTGTCCACATTTACCTCTTCCACTTTAAAAATGAAGCTGGTGTTTGTTTACAATATGGCTCATAAATTGGAGCTGAAGAACAAATAATGTTGCCAAACAGATAAAGAACAGATAAAGATGCCAAACGCAGCTTTAGGAACACTTCACAACTTTAGAGATGCTAATGGTGATGAATGGGAAAACCTGCAGTGAAGCAGCTCTGAACCAGCCGCAGTTCAGCTCCAATGAAATACTAGTTAGACTGTGTTAACTGGCAAACTGCCCTTGCCCCTAAATTTGTCACTCAGGATTTTATTTTGCATCTTTGCTTGCTTCTTTAGTTTTTATACTTAGGGAAGGTTGACAAATATAGGGCCTGGCAGGCCCATCTTTTTAAAAAAAAGTGTTTTAACAATTTTATTTTGTATTTTGAACAAAGGAACATGACACACAGTACAGTTTCGTCTGAAGCGTCACTGAATAGTATAGTATGGGTGACAAAGCCCTTGTACGCCCCCTTGCAGACAGTATCTGCCCGCACAAGTATTCACCCCACAATCACAATAGAAGCCCCCGGTTTCCCCCACAAAACCCCCAATAAATAGTGCTATTCAATCTGAATGCATGGCTTGCCGTCAGAACACACATCTCCGATACCCTCAGTGACTTGGACATCATCAGGTACAATCCTCCCATCCTCTGCTGCCTTCGTATGTAAGTGGTGAATGGTCACCATGATGTATCGAATTTGGACACCCGGTCCCAGATAATTGCAGTGAGTTTTTCCATGGCATAAATTGACTAGACCTTCCCCCACCACATATTAAGTGAGGGTGCTTGTGGTTGCTTACACATCTGGGCGACGCTCAATCTCGCTGCCAGTAGAAGGTTGGAGAATATTCATCCCTGAGAAGGCGTCATGGGGAAGAGTCTATCCAGAGTTTATCCTCCCTTGGGTCACCCAAGAGGACGGTAAGGGGATCGCATGGCAGCGAAACACTAGTGATGCTGTATCATGCGGAGGACCTCATCCCAGAATGTTTGTGCTACCGCACATGACCACCAGGTGTGTAAGAAAGTGCTGCATTCCCCACAGCCCTTCCAGCACAAGTCCGAGCCACCAAACATCTTGGTGAGTCGTATGGGGGTGAGGTACCAGCGTGTTTGTATTTTGGATGCATTCTCCTTATATCGAAGTCAGATAGAAGATTTAGAGTCCATTTGCCAGATAGCACCCCATGTGTTGTCTGAAATATCAGTGGCCAATTCCGTCTCTCATTGTACCACATAGGCATGTTTCTTGGGAGCGGCAAGGTTCAGGATGTGTCGATACAGCCATGATGTACCTCGATGGTGAGTGTTGTTAAGATATAGAGATTCTACAGCAGTTGCCCGCTCCATAGCTAGGCGAGCTGGAGGTCTACATGCCAAGTGCAATGCCTGACAAATCCTGTATGTTTCATGTCTGGTCAAGGCATATTTCTAGACAAGATTCCCCTGGGTCTTAAGATCACCATCTCCATAGAAGTCTCTCAAAATGGGTGAGCAGCCTTGGCTCCAACTAAAAGAACTTGAATTAGTTATACCTGGACGAAAGTCTGGGAGAGCCCCTCTTAATTCCTGTTAATGCTGGTGCTGATCACTGCTGGTACTCAGTCTTCTTCAACTTAAATCAGTCATGTGTACCATTGACACAGTAACCTTGAGGAATCTCAAGGATCTGGTCAGATCAGTGCACAGTGGCACCATCAATAAACGGAAAGCATAAAACATCTATGTTTCTCTCTTTTTTCTCCTTTGTAGATGTTCTTTTTTTCACTTGTGTGCTGTAGTTTGGGATTTTTAGGTCGAGCCTAGTGGCAGCGCACATGCACTGCTTGCTCTGCGAGGCATGCTGTAGTCAAGTATGCTGTGGAAGCCTTGCTTTCTGTCTGCACATATTTTTGATTGGCTGGTGTCATTGTCCTTGGTAAATGCTGGCTTCTGATTGATAATGAGGCTGGTTAGTCCCTCCTAGTTACCCCCCTGTTGCCATTTGTTACCTCCCATGAGGACTGGATCTTTTACTTGTGGCATTACACGGTCTCCTTCATAAGTCGGTAAGCACAATTTTTTATTTTTTTTCATGGCGGTCCTCTTTCACTTTAGCGGCTGCGATTGTTTATTTAATTAATTTGCCGCATGGGCCGAAAGGGATCGCTTCTACTCACTAATCTAACAAGCATTTGCAATGAAATAGGTCTCGAATTTACGCGAGTTTGAGCTATTGACATTGCAAATATCAATGCTTTTTATTTTTGTTTTTGTTTTTAAAACATAAATAAAAGGCATTGTCATTTACTATGCCAATAGCTTAAACTCGCATAAATGCGAGACCTATTGCATTGCAAATGCTTGTTTCTTTTTTGTATTGAATACCTTTATTTCATGTGATTGAAAGTTTGCACAATACTGTATTGTGAATACTCTGATTTAGAAGTCATCTTGGATAGACAAGTAGTGGTTCATCAATCTCACACTTCTGCAATGTGTGGGTGTGCTGACTGCCGTTCCTGCGGCCGTGCAGGTAATGAAAACCTTTATCTCCACTGCTCACTGCTTGCTAAGTATTGCAATCATGTTGTTAATTTCTAATCTGATCTATTAACTTTAAATCTGATTTTAAAAATGTACTTTGTTTCTTGTGCTTTTTGTACCTTTTGTTCGAAATTCACTTTTGTCTCTATATCCTATTGCAATGTAAGATCATTATGGCAAGGCAAAGTGCATCTTTTGATTCCACTTTTCATCTTCCATTTTGCCCATTTAGTGGTCCAGCTGTCTCACAGTCCCGCTATGAGTCAGACCGCTGATCACTAATTAAGAGCAGAAATTGTATTCACCATTTGGCTCTTTGCATCTAAAGCAGGCTTCTCCAAGGAGTAGCTCTTGAGATGATACTAGCTCTCCACCTACCTTTAGGTAGCTCTCCTGTGTGCAGCCCAGCCTACTGAATAAGACACTTTTGAGTGGTTGGATTAGGCTATGTTGACAAAAATGTAAAAGTGTGTATTCAAGACAAAAAGGTGTAGTTTAAAACCTTGTAATTTCAAAAATATATCTAAAGCTGATATCTGAGCGATAAACGAGGTGGCACTGGGAAGAGTTAATAGTGATATTAATACCTTGGTGCCAGGTGCATTGCAGCTATGGCTGTTATGTCTTACCCATGTAGAGGCATTCCAAATTGCCGAAGGCTTATTAACATTACTGTTGGAAACCCTGCCGGATGCACTGATGTGATCACTGCTAGCCATCTTGCATATGGCGACCACTAATGTAATCTAGTCTGATGTGGTCACTATTACAACACTAATAATATTAGTAGATCGGGATGACGTTCACTCAACATAAGTAGCTCTCATTACTGAAAAGGTTGACGACCCCTGATCTTAAGTATTGTTGCTAGGGACCAGTGTAGTTTTTGTTATAGTTATTGCCCCAGGCCCCCGGTGAGTCTTGAGTCTCCCTTTTAGAAATATTATGGAATGTAACGAGAAGGCGAATTAGTAGGAAGGGTCGACAAAGAGAGGCACATGCACATTGCGGGTGATGAAGGACACTCTTGATGCCCGCATTGACTAGGGAGCTAGGACAGTCTGGAATCAAGCACCATGCTGTCTGTGAGGTTTAAGAAGAGGGCTCCTGTAAATACCCCATGAATACCCATCTGTAAATACAAGTGAATAGGAGCTTTGAAGAGTCACACCAAAAATTACTAAAAATAGTTTCTGATAGCAGGATACCGAAGCCTAGGGATACATTAATATTTGGCAGAGCTGTTTCTGTTTTGGGCCCCACATGCAAACCTGTCATGAAATAGTAACTTGTTTTCAGCCCTATTTTTTCACTTTTGGCTCTTGCTCGAAATATCAGTTACTTGGTGTTTGTCTTGGTCAGTTCTCTATTCTTCAGTATAAATTTATCCCGAGAAAAAGTCGCTTGAGCTTAAGTGGAAGAGGAACAAGTGGGCACCTGAGGACGAGGGAGTTGAGGCAAATTGACTGGTAGCCTCGTGGGGGCGTGGAGACTAAAACAAGCAGACAGGTCCAGAGTCTGATGGTCAGAAATAGCCCAGTGAAGACGAAAGGCACGCGCTAGTAATAGTCAGGAATTCCTCGAACTGCGAGAACAAAAATAACTCAGCATGGCAAAAATTCAGAGTCAGCAATTCCTCACCGATCGTTTTGTTTTCTCTAAATTGTTTTGTAATCATTGACTGTGGCTTTCCTGGGGGGCTGTCACTGATTGACCAGGGTCAGGCTAAGGAGGCAGCGCGTGCACATGCAAGCTCCAAAGAGCCATTCTGGCACATGCACAGTGAAGTCTAGCAGCCCTCCTCTGAGCTGGACAGGCCCAAGGGGAGTTTGAGAGATTTCCTCCCAGCCAGGGCCACAGGAGGGTCGGTGGTGCTGGACAAGAGTCTATTAAACTTCGTGCCCCCTTCAATAGGGCATTTAAATGCCTGTGGTGTAAGTGGCTTTGCTTCTGCCCTACCAGCTTTTTCGGATTCTAATTTCTTACCAGAAATTTTGACCCCATGGCTAAGTGGCTCAATTGTATGTGTAACACTTCCATACAGTCCTTACTTTCTAGCCGAGGCGTTTCTGTTATTACACTTGAAATGTTGCTGTTCCATAAGTGTGATATGCAGGGTGGCTGGGCTGTACGTGGGTGTCATTCGTGATATGGGGACTAGTGGCGCTCATGTTTTAGCATTTCCCTGCAGATTAGTTCCACTCTGATTTTAAAAAAAAAAGGTTTATTGCCCTCTGCTTTAGGATGCTAACAGGCTTAAACGGATTATCTACGGTTATGGTCCAAGTTGAAGACAAGGGCGCATAACGAGGGGAAGGACAATCATGTGGCACCAGCGCACGATGACGGGGTCGATATGGGAAACGCTATGATGTAATACACATGGGAAATACAATCTGGCTCAAATAGAAACTATTATGTGGTACTTGGGTAAATTCAGGGGGATATTCACACGGAAGAAGCGAAGAGAGGCGTTAGCCTTCTTGGCTTAACGCCTCTCTCCGCCACTTCGGAAACGCAAGGCTGCACCATATTCACAAGGATGTGGTGCAGCCTTGCGTTTCCCCCTGCAATGGCACTAAGTTTAACAACTTAGCGCTAACGCAGACACCCTTGCACCGGAGTGCAAGGGTGTCTGTGTGCAGGGGAGGATTGTTCGTGTATAGGAAGGTGTCCCTTCCTGCACATAAACAATCCTAAATGCAATTCTCTCACTTTCATCTGTGCTGCTTTATGCAGTAGACATGAAAGTGACAGAATGGCATTTTCAAAAAAGGTTTGTTTATGTACAGGTTGGGACACCTTCCTGTACATACACAAACAATGGCAATTTGCGTTTTTCATGTGTGCTGCACAAGGCAGCACACATGGAAAAAGCAAAAACAAGGAGAAATAAAGCATTTCTCCTTGTTTCTCCTGTTTAAGACCAGGATTTTCCTGGTCTTAATTTTGGCGTTGCCTCCAATTTACGCTGCCCTTGTGAATAGGGGGTAGTGTCAAAATCAATGGATGTTGCGGTGGAACACACCCTGTGAAACCTATTACCCTCTCCTTTCACGCTGAATACAGCGTAAAAGGGTGCCTTATTCACACAGCAGCGTTCAGCCACGTTAAGTGGCTTAACACTGCCTTATGAATAAGGCGAGGCCCGTATCGCCATCACAACGTCACTGAAAGTGGAGTTGTGGTGGCTATAGAGGGCTTGTGAATATGCCCCTCAGTGTTACAGTGGGCATTGACAATACATGACACTTATAAATACAATCATAAAGCAGCAATTTGTAAATATATATGGAACTTTTTAAATATCGGATGGTTTTGAGAAGATTCCCCTACCTTCCAAGAATAAGAAGCCAGAACATGAACAATCGTTGATTAAATTCAGGTAGTGAAGGTAAGCTTTTCAGTGCATCCCTTGGCGCTTGGTCTCCAGTAGTGCTACGAAGAAGAAATGCAGCACAACTTAGGGGTATATTCACAAGAACGTGTGATAACTACTGCAAGGGTAGCCTAACGCAACTCTCAACATCGCAGCCCATCGCGGGAAAATTAAGCCGTGCCAACCAAGTATTCACAACGCGGCGGTAGCATGCGATAGTCACCAGATAATGCGTCACATGGCCGCGCAAAATCCAACACCACGCCGCAAAACCACGCCGCAATAATGCGAAACGCGAACACAAAAAATATGCGATGAGTCCAATCGTGGTAAAAAAGTAGCGAAAACCAGTCACAGGCCTGCAAATACCACACGTCTGGCAGGAAAATGCACCATAAAAACCACAGAAACAACACACCAGAAAAAAGCCAAAGCACGTAGCAACATGGATGCACCATGACCCAGCGCAGAGGCCAATGCGAACCCCACAACCCCCACAGACCACCAGCAAGGAACAACGGGGTCAGGGGAATGCCAAGGAGAAGTGGGAGAGAAAGACGGGGTGCAGACCGCAGGAAAACAAGACCAGCGTCACGGAGGTGACAGAACACTACCAGCAACTGACCCACAAGCAGACCACCTGGAATGCAGTCAGATTGCCGAGGAGGCCAATCCAGGAGGTCAAGAGGTGACAGCATGATGTGACAACCTAAACCAGGCACAAACCTGCTGCCAACATGAAGGCAGAAAAGGCGACAGTAGGAGGGAGTCCTGCGCCACAGGAGGACCTGGAGGAAATCAAGGCCACAGTCATCAGTGTGGAGATGGTGCAAGGAGTAGGGAGTAAGGACACAGCTCGAAAGGACCTGACACAACATCAACAGGGAGAGTAACCAACAGGGACTGGGGGGATGGGGGAGATGGGCACAATGGCACACATGCACAACGAGGAGTAGCACACTGCACACCCACAATTACCCAGGATCATGTACCTGATCACCTTGGCACACTGCAGCGCACACACATAGCAAGAACATCACACCCACATTGACAACAAGGTGGTACAATGCGCATAGCCGACACTGCAGTACAGAGGACACAACTGGCTCCGCACACGCACAGAAACATGCCTACTATATCTGACAGAGCAGGAAACTGTGAAATGGAAATGTACGCGTACGACCTCACATCCGTCATGTAGTCCAAATGTACACTGTCCCGCAGCAGAATTCAGCACCTCACAAACAGTCACAATGTACATTGTCATACACTCCACATGAAGACCAGAACAATGCACAAACATACATGTCAACACATTGTCAACATGCATCTCCCCTTCACATTGCAGAGGGGCACACAACACCTCCAGCAGAGCACAGAAGACAACACATCTGTGATGCCAGAGAGAACCACCACACCTTCGACACCGATGCCCTTCAACAGACCTTGCACATCTCACACAACCCATTACCAGGACCCGGGCAGCCAAGCTACTCAGAGGAGGACACTGAGCCTATAACAGACCACACAGCAGGAAGCACCTGCAGGCACAGCTGGCTCACGACACTTCACCCACCCACACATGGACCCCATTGCCATGTGTCACCCCACCAAAAGGAGGTGGCCGAACAGGCGTGGGTGGGGTCGGAACCCGTGGAAGGCGAACTAGATCACATACGTTGGTGTCCATTACACTTCAGGGACCACCAACACCCCACAAAGGAGACCCACATAGCCATAGAGTCACAAACCCACGTTGGCTCTACTTACAACGGCCCAGCCCACTCCCCTTAGGAATTGAGTGGGTGACGACAAAACTACATGTCCAAGCTCCAACCCGCTGGCTGCGGTGACATGTCTGCATCCACTGTACACAGCACAATGTAATGTTGTAGGGCCCAGGGCCCTCATGCATACAACAAGACCACAGGGACACACGCAGATATCATGTTGAACTGGCTATGGGCACGTGCGCCCGGCCCCTTTATTGGCAGGGCCACATGTACAGTGACTCCTGTGCTGGATGTGTGTGGGGTGAGTGTAAGCCAGCACGCACGGAGTGCTTGGTGCTGGCAGCCACTTGAACAGTGGACACCAGTGCAACGGAAACTGAAAATACCTGCATAACAGAGTCAACTGCTGAGCAACATGGAGGGAGCCGGAGAAAGTCCAGAGGACACACAACATGCAAACAGAAGTGTCCGTGAGTTGCAGTGCACTGTGGTTGGGGCACTAGAGATGGGCGCGCTCATGTGAAGAAAAAGTGTCGGATTGTGTCCCCTTGAGATATTCCTGATGCAGATGCAGTGGGGTTTATTAGACCTGCATCAGCTTCCTCAACAACGTCCCAGGTCTCCCACACTGCTTGAGATGACATTGCTGCGCAGCCTCTCCACATCACAAAACACAATCAGTAACGGACAATGGCTTGCAGTGCACTGAGTTAGTGGCACCTGGAGTGCTGAGCAGGGTATCAGTCTGATGATGGCATCGACGACAGGTGTTTTTCAACTCTGTAGGTCTGTCAAGACCACAGTTTCGACTCTGACAGATGGCGTTTGGAGGTTGTCCTGGTGGAGGTGGCGTGTGCCTCCTACGGTGTTGCGACGTCCAGGCCAGTCAGGAGTCGATTTCATGTGTGAGCCCTGGTGGACTGCAGTTGAGGCCGGAGGCAGCGGACAGCACAGAGGCCACAGACACATGGCATTGATAACACTAAGGCCATCGCCTCAGAGGCCATCCAATACCCAGAAGAAGGGGTCACAGACATGACCAGCACAGAGTTAGTGGCCCCTGATGCACAGCGGACAGCACAGGCACCCTGACACGGGACGGTGACTTGCTTTGCAGTCAGATGGGCCATGCGACCTGAGCGGGTCCTCATCAATGTCCGAGGTGTATGTTGCGGAGTGTTGCGGAGGACAGTGGAAGGTGTCCTCCAGGGCATGAAGCGAAAGGCCTGATGTTATCCGGAAGCATCAAATGGTGGAGTGGAATGCCATGGCCTCGTTTTCGCCACAAAGTCAGTATCACCGCCATGATGGCGATGACAACCCCAAGTCCATGGGGTCAGTCGCCCCCAAAGTCCAACCAGAAAGTGACCATGGGTCTCGGGGAATAGACATATTGGCACCGGGGCTGAAAGGGGATGCAGTCTGCAATGAGGCCTGTACAAAGACATAAAGTCTTCCATAAATAAATTGAGGCTGAATTCGAAGGTGTATGTGACCTATTCGACCACAGTGTAGGCCGGGGGCAGTGGTCAGCAAGGGCCCACAGCCACCTGTCATTGGTATGCAATGCACATGGTTGCTGCCACCTGACCAAAGGGAGTACAGTGAAGTGGAATCTTATTTTTCAGGCGTACACGGACAATGCATGATCAAGACTCAGTTCCAAATGTGTGACCTACTTGTCCGTAGTGTAGACCGAAGGCAGTAGTCAGCAGGGGACCACACACACCTGTTGTTGGCTCACAATGCACAGAGTTAGTGACAACAGGGCAGTTGTCGGTAGTGTTCGATCACCTCCGTGACGATGATCCTATTCCCTCCGGACTGCAACGCGTCATCCTCTCACGCCTCTCCTTGCGTCGAAGATATGTAATCTGCCTTTGAAAAATCGATGTTCAGTTTAAATTCTGTGACTTACTCATGCGCAGCGTAGGCTGAGGTCAATAGTCCGCGTAGGCCCACTGACATGTGTGGTTGTAATGCTAAGCATAGAGTTGGTGGCACCACGTTGAAGGGAGTACGCTGATGTAAACTCTGCAATGAACATATGTACTCTGCCATTGTGTTATCAAGACTCATTCCCAAATGTGGAGCTTGCGCAGGCACGTGGTGGGCCCTCCTTGACACACACCAGTGTCGGAAGGTGATCAGTGTGGCCTGGCTGCGCATGGGCGGGCCTGACGGCTTCGGGGTCCAGCAGGCCGGGGTACGACAGGCGCACAGGATCGCAGGCAACTGTCTGTGGCGTGGTGGGAGGCCCGCCCTGGCAGAGACGTTGGGCTTTCCGGAAGAGGACCACGCCCAGGGCTACGTGCTTTTTATACACATCCCCACTCCGCTCACGCTTACGGGGGGGGGGGCGTAACAGGCAACATTTCCAAGAACTTCCCCACTGGCAGGGGTGACATGCTTGCATCCACTGTCCAGTACACTCCATACACCAGTGTTGTATGTCGCCATGGATATGGGTGTGTTCTGCATGCTGAAGTCTGTCCAGGACATCTCCGCCACTCTTTGCACTGTGTACTTTCCCAATCATGGTTCTCCTGCCTCCTTCACACATGCCTGGTTGCCACATCTCCCCACATTCGGCTATTGTGTGGCTGAGGTGCCATGCCGCTGATGGCTCATGTTCACGGCTTGCCTGGGTTACCGTTGTGAGTTGTTCTGTTGTGTCTGGTGGGTGGGCATGTTGTTTTGCATGTTGGTTGTGATTTTGTGTTGTGTGCATTACCAGTGTTGTGAGTTGCATGGTTGTGGAGTTGCAGTGAGTGGGGTGTTCATTTTGTACTTGCCAAGGGACTGTGCATTTCCCTTTGTGCCATCCTGGGAACTCTGGGTGCTGATGGACTGTCGGAGGATGAAGGTATCATGCACACTGGCGGGGAATTTGGAGGCGACATTGGTGGAGGTTCCACGGTGTTCGGTTGTTGCCTGCACATTGATGTGAGACGTGTGCTTTCTGTTGCGGTGATTGTGTGCTGTGTCACCAGGGGGCACAGGTAGGACATGTGTGCTGTGGATTGCCCCCAACACATGCGTGCATCCAGCTATGGCGTATGGTCCTTGCTTGGTCTCTAGAGGATCCTGCGCATTATGTTGGACGTATGGGGACTGGGGTACCAGGCTGATGGTGAGGTCCAGGACAGGTGTGGGGGACTGGGATGTGGTTGGCTCTGTGACTCCTCCGACTCTGGCAGGTGTTGGTTGGGGGGTACCAGGGGCCAACAGGTGCGGCCCAGCCTGCAGCTTTGAGTGGGGTATGATTAGGCTTTCCTGTTTTCAGTTTCTATTTTTTGTAAATTCTGGTGGTTTTTTTTCAGTTTTTTCAATTCCTTAAAAAACAGTGGTTATCAGTGGTTACACATTTTTGCGCCATTAAAAACAACAGAAATAGTGTTTTTCCGGTGTTTATGGAATTTTAATTTAATTTTAATTATTGCTTGCTTTCTGCACTGATAGTGCATGTGCATAGGTAGTGTGTGCACAGGGTATCTGAGGACCAAATACATTTTTAGTGCACCAGAATGAACGACTAAGTCAATAGCATTCTTCATTAACTCTGAAAATTGTAAAGATGCTTTCAGCATACCATCTAGCAAGTGACAAGGATCTCTTACAGGGAATCACTTCAGCTCAGGTATCGATTTTGACAGGCCATCATACAACTTGTTCATATACGTAGCTGAATTACTGCAAATACAAACAATATCACTCCAATCTTAATTGAACTTGATAGGAACTTTTTTCAGCAGCACTGTGTTCCATGTTTACCAAATGCCTGGTGTCATGTTTTCACCACTAACTCAGATGCTTGGTGACAACATTCTTTTCACACATACCTGTCAGTACATCTTGCATTGAATGTTTGAAAACTGGGGTGTTTGGCAATTCCCTTACAATCAATACTGACTCACTAGAGAGGGGGGCAGATGTATCATAGGATTTCACCCATTCTCTGCCTGTGGGTAAATGTGATGCTACATATTAGGAAAGATTCTAATGAAACCAGCCATTTGACCTATCAGTGAAGTCAAATGTAGCCAAAATTTCAAATATGATTTTGATATTTCCCAATTCTCTACAGTTTATAAAATAACTAAATAAGACCTAAAAATGCATCTAAACACTGCATCTTTAGACCAAAGATCACAAACGTAAAAAAAGCAGGAGGAAGAAGAGACAATGTTTCAGTGACATCCCTAAACAACAAAACTCAAGCAGAATATTTTTAGCCCAGTCTTTCTTGATACTACCTTGTATAACAAAGTTACATTGTATTGGCTTCGTAAGGTCAAAATAAAAATGACTCTTTCACTCATCTTTTCCTTTCTTTGAATGGCACTTAGTTTGTGGTTGCAAAGGTGTTTTTTCAGTGTTTATATGATTACACCAGTGATGGCTATTTTCCTTTCGGTGGGGTTTTATCAGTTATTATAGGTTTAAACCTAAAACCAAATAGCCTAGGTATGATGTTTGTTGTCCGATGTGTTGGAGCCGTCGGCCTGTTGGGCGTTGTTGGTCATGATGCGTGCGATGGTTGTCCTTTTGAGCCTGTAGTGGGCAATGACATTGTCATGTGTTGGGTCTGTGAGGCTGGTGAGTTTCCTGGGGGTCCCCTGTCTTTGTCTGCGCTGCCTCTGTGGTGGTCCAGGGAGGGGGTGTTCCGGGTGCTGTATGGGGTCCTGTGGTGGTGGCGGTGGGTGTTGTGGCCCTCTTGGGTGTCCGGGCCGCATGACCAGGGGCTCCATTGCATCTGTTGCCCTTCCGATGTGACTGTGGGCTGGGTTCCCTTTTGTGGTGCAGGCTGTGGTGCAAATTTGGCTGTGTTAAAGTGCCATTAAGTCAGCGATAGATCCTTGTGAAAATGGCCCTTAGAGTAAAAAGAAAAGTGTAACACCATGTAATTTCAGTTCAGAATAAAACGAAACATTATATAGTGCAAGTAGCAAGAGTGTAAAGAGTAAGAGTGGGGTAATGAAGCAACCTCTCTAGACATGAACAAAAAAGTCTGTTTGTAAATGTCTCATGTTCTGTGCTGTTGTTCGGAACATGGCTGAGCAGCAAGGCAGACGAACACGAGAGCATAGTCCTCTGCAAGCTGTCCATAGTGTCTTGCAGTTACTGTGCTTAAATACTCCCTATTTGCAATGCTCAAGGCTGGATTCAGTGTGGGACGGAAACACAGAGCCACATTAGCTAAAGTGCTGCTCTCGTCCCTTGCGCTACTACCTTTTAAGCCTGTCTAGAGCAGCACATAAATTATTCCCTAGTCGTGCAAAGGTCTCTGCGTGAAATATAGCATGGGTTTTGTAATTGAAGGCTATTCATCCTGTACAAAATCATACGCCTAGACATCTCTTTTTTCACACATTGGATATGTGCTGTAGGATGCAGAACACACTGAATATGCGAAATGTAACGAGAAATATAAAACATTTCTCCTACTTTGCACTTGCCTCAAGAAGGCGTTCTTTTTATGCAGAATCCAATTAAACTGTTTTAACAGAAAGAGATTTGAGCCAAACACCATGGGTCGTTGCTCTGGAATGCCCATCCACCACCCATGGAACACCTCCTTAATGCAAATTAGCAGGAAGCAGCAAAGAGTGTAAAAAATGTATAAGCTGGAAAGTAAATACCACATCAAGAATTTGCTCTGCTTTGTGTGACTTTGTGTGGTTTTGTGGCAGTGGAAAGGCTAGATAGACCTGCTTCTCTGGATTGGAGATTTGGGGGAAACTGTCTTTGGTGTACTGTAGAGGTTCAAGACTTTCTTTCGGTAGCCAGTGTAGCCCAACACAGTGGCAAGATGATGGCTAGAATTTTTTTAGACCAACTTGTGAAAGCCTAAAGCTCGCCAGTAGCTGCTCCTCTGCTAAGGTGGAGGAGCATCGCCCCACTGCATTTCGCAGTAAAAAAAAAGGAAAAATGAAATGATAATAACTCAACGTTATTATCATTTTATTTGTTCCTGCTGCGGGGTCTTGGCGGGCGGATCTGCTCTGCTCTCAGAGCAGGGGGAGGAATGGTGGGCACTATGTAAGTGCGCATTAATGTTTGGCCTGCTCTCTCAGCTGCATTACAGCCAGGGCGGAGAACATGCCCAGGCTCCTATTCCCTGGCCCAGGCTCCATTGCCTGGCTGAGTGCCGAACCATGGCACTCAGACTAATCACAACGCTGCATTAAAGCATTGTAATTGGCTTCGGGACCCGGGTGCTTCCTGCTTCCTGTTTACGGAGAAGAAGTCAGGAAGAGTACAGAGAGGACAGAGGAGAGGTGCAGGCCAGCCAGCCAGCCGGCCAGCAGGTAAGTGATTTTTTATAACCCACCATCTCCCCCACTACCCCTGTCTCCACCTCACTGCTGCTTCCAGGGAGCAGCCACTACTGGCTCTTGCTGGTATGAAGCCCCCGTCAAGCCAACTACATTGTAATGGTATAAGCCACCTTGGTGTGGATCCACAGCACAGATGAGAGTATGCCCAGCAGTGTTTGATAAGGGCCTGTCAAGTTCTCACCACCTATTATGAAACCTCTCTTTTTTTAGTTTACACCTGGGTAACTATTCTGAGGACCTAGAGGCAGATATATAACCTTGGCCGGCCTACAAAGAAAAGGACAACAGGCAGGTACTTCCCACTCCATCCTTTACACTTTGACTTGCAAAATGTTTGGGGACATTAGGCATACAACTGACCAGTCAGATGATCTTTTACAGGTTATAAATTGTATTGCATTGTGTAGTAGATCTATATAAAATGTACTACCCCTGCCAAGACTTTGAAGTGTTTTGTGGTATTAGTTGTAAGTATTGTAGTTCATTGTGTATTATGCAAAATTATTTTAGTTACTAATCTGATTAGTTGCATACATTTTCTAGTCTATGGTAAATTAATAGTTTATTTTTGTTATTGTTGTGGATGCTTTTATATTTTGAATAACATTCTTAATGGGTTAATGGGAATGGAGAGCGTGCTGTATAGAACATGTACATAAGTCTGTTGTTTGGTTTTCCTAGAACACTGTGTAATTGGGTCAAAGTTATATTGTTAAAGGATACCGTTTTGTGTATTTTGACTCATTCTCATATTGGCTGGTCAGTGAGCCTGGAAGGAATTGCTCAGTAGGACTTAGTTTGGAATGTCATGCATTATAGGGCAGGAGGAGACATGGACATACATGGATTTAGTTCCAGGGTTATGAAGTAAGCCTGTTATACAGGTCATGTGCATTTTGGTGATGGCTCACATGCTAGCTCATGGACGTGGTTTTAGTTAGCAGGAGTCTGAAATAAGCCTCTTATGGTGGTCGCACACGTTTTGGTGATACTTCACATGTTGTATAATGCAAGTTGTACAAGTAAAGAAAAGCTGTTTTTGTTGGTTGTTTTATTTGTTTTAATGGAGTTGTATCCTTCAGACTATATTAGCACTGAAAGTTGTTGGGATTTCATTTGTGGGTGCTGGCCAGGTCTCAGTAGATGTGTTAATTAGAAGCAGGACTTCAGACTCATTTCCAGATGCAACATTATATTCTATCTTTGTCGATGGTGATTGTTAGGTATGTTGGTCTCAGTCGGTATGTGGTTCTGAGTCAGTGTAACTTTTAGGTCATGGTCAGTAGTGTGGAATCTTTCTAGTTTTTGGTTATTACTCAAAGGGGCATAATTACGAGCCACTTATGCCGCTGAAGCATTACTTTTTTTGATGCTCTGGCGGAGAAAATTACAAAATCATATGTATGAGGCCAGGCAAATCCACTATGCGTGGCTTTGAATGGCTGCATAGATATGGAGTTAGGCAAGGCTGCACAAATCTCTGAGTTGCCTTACTCTTCGCTTGGGAGGCATTCCGTGGGTGTTGCAGTGGGTTTTTCCACGCAACACCCATGGATTTTGACACTTCCCCAGATTTACAAGAGCATGTAAACCTTGGAAAGTGCCAAAACTTTATGCCTCCTGAGGTGAGGCGTAACAAAGAGAAATTACTTTATTTCCCCTAATTTTTCCCTCTTTTGATATGTGCTGCATTCTGCAGCACACATTGAAAGAGAAAAACACCTCCTAGGATTGTTTCTGTGCAAGAAGGTGCCCCTCCCTGCACAAAAACAATCCTGTCGACAATAAAGGCACTGTTGCACCTCGCTGGAAGGGTGTCTGCATTGGCGTTAGGCTGCCGAAACAGTGCAAGCACAGGGGGAAAGTACAGGAATGCACCATGTTGCATCAATGCGGTGCATTCCTGTCCTTTCACTTTGGCGTAGGACAACGCAGCAAGCTTACTTGCTGCACAGCCCTATGCCAAATACCCGTAAATCAGGACCTAAGAACTCACTTCCTGTTGATAGAAATCCCTTCTATATATAAAATTATGTGGTTCATGTGGAGAATAGCCAAATTTTCACCAACCTTCTAAACCACAAGTGATATATGGTAACCTGTATCATTGCTGTGAATGAATTATGTTGTTTTACAGTTTGGATAGAGATGGAAGTCCCACCAGCAGGTTTTTACTTCCATGGCAGAATAATCAGTTGTGGTGTTAATCTGAAGCTTAATGCCCTTTCCCATCAGTATTTATTGAGTTTCATCTGCAAAAATATTGATCTTTTTGCATTTATTGCCTTGTGCAACATTAGTTAGAAGGTAGATTTTACAGCAACAAGCAGCCAGTGAAAAGGCTTTGAGCAGACGAGTAGTAATCACAAAGGTTCAGATGCAGAGGATGTCTTGCCACTGCATTTTGAATTCTTTGGAGTCATCCCATAATAGATATTGATCCTCTATTGTATAATCAGTTGGCATAGCCCAGACGTGATAAGATGAGTGAGGTAGTTTGCCTGGGCCCTTTGCAGGAATTCAAGATGAGGAGCATGTGGCATTGAAAGAATCGATGAGTTCTGGGAGTGGTTTGATGTATACAGTGAACAAATCAGCGACATAAGTGATCCATGGAAGCTCCCTTGTATGGTTTGGTGGAGAAAGAGGGGATTGGGATGATGGGTAACCGATCCATAAGGTAGGAACAGATCCTTTTTTTTGCTGACCATATGATGTCTGCTGAGTAAGGTTTCCTATTGTACAGTATTGTATGCCACTGATAAAGTATGACAATTTGAGCTGCCATGCCCCGTCTATCCACATTTTTTTTCCAGGTCATCCAAAATGGAGACCTGTGTGTTTTCAGTGCCTCTTCCCCGCAAGAAGCATGTTTGATAGTTGTGTAGTAAAGAGTTTTCTTTAAGGTGGTTTGATATATATGCTATGTCGGCCTAGAAGAAATTAAGTTACTAATTAGTAATAAGCACAATATATGTCAGAGTGAACCACAAAAGTCACTAAATAAACCTGAGCTTCACCCTCTGGAAGCTTGGAACAAAAGCAGTCAGGCTTAACATAGTGGCAATGTGTAAAGTATTTATGTAGCACTCAAATAGTAATAAAGAGAATACACAACACAAGAAAAGGCCCATATCAATTTAGATAAATAAAATGACACCAAAACAACAAAAATACAATCAGTTGAATTGGAGTAATGTATTTTTAAAGTTTTGGTTGAAAGTAATATTAAAAATCACAAGATGCCTGTTAGACCTGACAGCCTTAGCGTGGTCTTTCCTCCCCAACATTTTTTACTGCCTCCTCCACCTTTCTGACTTTGTTTTTGCTGGTATTAGTGCTCTTTGCACTTTACCACTTCCAACCAGTACTGAAGTGCTTATGCTTTCTCCCCTAAACTTGGTAACATTGGTTCATCCCCAACTGGTATATTTAATGTACTTATACGCCACTAGTAATGGGGTACCCCTTGTACCCAGGGCTTGTAAATTAAATGCTACTATTGGGCCTGCACCCTTATTGTGCCACACGCTTAAGTAGCCCTTTAACCATGTTGCAGGCCTTCCACTGCAAAGTCTGTGTGCGTAGTGGCATAACGAAACTTGCGGGGCTCCCCATGTTCTGGACCCAGTCAGTAGCTCTCAGACCCACCCTTGCAAGGTCCCGCAAGGGGCCCCCTGGAGCTCAGGGCCCCCTGCACCATGGGGGATGTGGGGCTATTGTTACGCCACTGTGTGTGAAGTTTTACACTGCCATGTCGACCTGGCAAAAATAAGCCTTTTGCCAGGCACAATGTCTTCCCTTTTTATAAATATAATTTACCCCTAAGGTAGGCCCTGGACAACCCAGAGAGCAGGGTGCAGTGTGTGTAAAAGGTAGGGCATGCACTTTTAAGTTTTACATGGCCTGGCAGTGATGAACTCCCAAAGTCATTTTTACTATTGCAAGGCTTATCCTTACCGTAGGATAACACTGAGATTACCATATTACATTTTATAAGTGTAATTTCCAATGGGGAAGAGAAAAGACCGACAAGTCTGGTGTCTATGGTCTCTGGAATCCTAATTTAAAATCCTAATTAATGGTGAAGTCGGATTTAAAATTACTAGTCTGAAAATTGCCCCTTTAGAAGTTTGCATTTTTTTTCTTTAGCCAATAGGTGTCTGCTCCCTGTCTCTGATCGCATGTCTGGGGTGGGTGACAGTTATGCTCTGTGTATTACCCCTAGAAAGCCACACACAATTGGAGCTTAGGTGTGACTTGATGGGCTATCTTGGCAGGATGAGAGGAAGGGGCTGGACCAAGCCTCACTTACACCTGCATATGCTGTATCCTGTCCCCACAAAAAGGGCTGCATATCTCCCCTGTAGTGAGTCTGGAGCCAGGGCAGGAAGGGAGGACCTCTGTACACTTCAAAGACATTTATTTGACGTCTCCCTCACTTCAAAGGCACAACTGGGTATAAGTACTAGACCTCTGACACCACCAATTCAGTACACTACGGGACTTCTGAAGACTCTGCCAGGAAGAGGACTGCTGTGCTGCTGAAAGAACTGCCACTCTGCTGAACTGCTGTTTTGCTGTACTCTTGCCTTGCTGTCCTGGCCTGCTGCCCCCTTGCCTGGGTGAGGAGACTGGACCTGCATCACTTGAACCCAGAGGGACCCCAAGGGCTAGCTGGCTGGCCTCCTGATCTGAAGTCTCAGGGACATAAAAGCCTTCCAACCAACCTGTGAGTTTACCCTGCCAAGCTGGCCACTCCAGTCTTGGACCCTTAGAAGTGGCCCTAATGTGCTTCTGCAGTGGGACCCATGTAATGTCTGCTGAGCAACGCATCCCCGAGCAGAACCGATGCATTGCCTCAGCTGAGCAGTGCATCTTCGAGCAAAATCTACGCATAGCTGCTGTTGCATGGATTGTACCCATCGCAAAAGACTTGCATCACTCCTGCATCCTGCATCTAGGACCAGCGCTGTAAGACTGTGACTCTCTAGCAGGTACCAAAAGGAAAGGGGCACTACAAACTTTGCCCCAAAACAAGGAAACAACAGAGTGGAACTCTGCAGGCGCCAGCACACAAAGGAGGTATAAACCATTAGAAGCAGCAGTGCATATCTTTGTCATAAAACCGGTAAAACAAGAGTGTGAAAGCCCCCTCTGCAAAAACAAAAAAACACGGAAAGAACCTCTCTCAGACGAACAGGTACAGTACAAAACGCAGAACAATCGTACAGCACAAAATAAGCACACCATAATCAGCTGACAAACAGAAATGAAGAGAGAGTTGTGCACAGGTGCCAAGTGGCCTGTGCCATATTTAACTCCTTCAGCCAGACTTGCTTCTTATTTTTTGAGGCAAACTACTTAGCAAGATTGGATTTTTGCAATGACAAAAAAGATGACAAGCACCAGAATGCAGAGTAACTTTGGCTAAAAGGCTCGGACTGGCAGCAGAGGTCACATATGGCCACTTGTCAGCGATGTGCATTCACTCTGTGAGGCGTGCCAGACACGGGCCTTACAATGTGATAATTAAGCTTCAGCAAACACCAAGTCTGGTAAACACCCAGTGCACTTGGATGTTAATTTTGAACGTGCATTTGTCGAGGCCACTTACTCAGTCCCGACAAGTACTCGTGAAAGCTTAACATCAATCCGGTGAACACGGGCCATTTAAAGATCATTTACAAACACAGCACTGAAGCGCCGGTGACGCCAGAAAGTTGTAACACCCGCTTTACCCTAACCCTTAATGCAGGTATTTAAAAATGAATTTTAATAAACGTATTCGCGGCAGGAGGCACCTGGCAACAAAGTCATCCAGGGTCGTAACAAACATAAAGCTGCAGGGTGTACGTGGCATTTCGTTCCGAGAGTAATACTGTGCAAAGCAGGTTACCCCAGGGAGAGAGAGGGAGACACCCTGACAGCCTGGTAATTTTACTGCTCTCTTCAGCTCGCAGGAATGCTGTACACCTTTCCCTGAGAGCTGTGTGAAGGGGCCTGAGAGGTGTGTGAAGGGGTCCATCCACCCCTGCCATCTTCGGTCAGTTTCAGCCGGCTACAGGAGTCCTACTTCCAATGAAAGTGTTTCCACTTCTCTAGCTGGGGGAGGGGGAGGGGCATGAACAGCAAGGCACCGTGGGGGGCTTGCTCAACCTCAGGGTCTATTAAGTATAAAGAGTTGTCTCTTTTATTCTTGCTTCCAAGGATAGATATATTATATGTTAGTGGTGGGTGGAAGAGGCTGGGTGGGGATCAGCTGCCACAGCTGATTAGCCTGCGTTTGTTTTTCCTGGATTTTATTTTATAGAGACTCAGTTCATGTGGAGTGTTGTTCTATAGGTGATTTCTGTGTAAAGCCTGTTGAGATGAAATTAGTGGATGTTTGTACTGATGGGTGGGGAGAGTGGGTCTAATGAATTAAATGAGCTGCGTGGCTCTTGGAAGTGTGCCCCATGCCTCAAGTTCCTCATAGTAGGTTTCTGTTAGTTTTTAATTTTGGCAACCATCCATGTTTGCTGAAGCCTTTTTATGACACAGAATGAGACCAACAACTAAACTTTTTTTAAAACAAAAGGAGGTGCACTAAACATAGAATAGAGAGTCCAAAATATTTCTCTTTTTCTTTGTTTTATTTTTATTTCATAGATGATAGATATACAACAACAGCCAACGCGTTTCGTTCCTTTAAAGAAGATTTTAACGGAACTTCTTCAGGGCTCGAAATGATAGCAAGTCAAGTTCAAATTTTATATTGGAGATTCGAGAGTGAGAATTAGACGGTAGATCCAACCATTTGTCGGCAAATCGGAGAATGAGAAGGAATCGCTAATCAAGGTGAACAATCGACGCTTCGCATTTATCAAGCTGAGCGACTATCAATGCAAAATAGCATATTTGTCAAAACCTGTAGGAGCTATTCAACAGATTTTTATCATAAATCTGATAGTCCACTTTACAAAGGGCTTCTCATCTTTAAAATGAATCAATGGTTTGTTATATATATCTAAACCATCAACGACCGATTTCAAAAGTTGATTTGGATTTCCTACACATCGAGTTGGATCTACCGTCTGGGTTTCTGGCTGCTCCTCTTTGGGGCTTGTGGGGTTCGGGTTGTCCTCTCCACTTGGTCTGTGTGCATCCATGGTGCTACGCAGTTTGATTGGATTTTGGTGTTGTTTTTTTTACCTTTTATAGTGCTTTTTCCCACATGACGCGTCGGATTTGCAGGCCTGTGGCTGGTTTTCGCTGATTTTTGAATCGTGCTTGGCCTCATCGCAGCTTTTTTTGCGTTTGTGTTTCGCATTTTTGCGGCATCGCATTGACTTCATCGCGGAAATTTGACGCGTTATCGTGAGCCTATCACATGGTGCCGCTGGCTTGGAAATGCCGCGTTGCCAAGGTGTTATTTTCCCGTGATGGACTGCGATGTGGGGAGTTGCGTTAAGCTACTTTTGCGGTAGTTATCTCACATTATTGTGAATATCCCCACAAGTTTTTAAGGTGGTCTGCTACTCCTCAGCAATGGGGTACTTTGCTTTATCGTTGTGGGTCATGAATAACACATAGGTGTGTAGTTCATGTATGTGTGTGCAATCACCTAGGAATTCATTTTGATTTTGTTCATCGGAGGGTACCTAAGATAGCAGTTGGAGAGCGCTGAGATACCAAAGTGAATTTCAGAGCTTTTGCAGAGCATTCCTGAGTTCCTTAATAGGGGACCAGACTGTAGGATGTGGAGGGTAGATCGACAGAGGAGACGTTTGAAGTGTGGGGAAAATCTATTCGCCCTTTCATTTTCCATTGTTCTTTGGAAATGTTCCTCAGATGACTGGGTAGTAGTTAAGTGGGAAGCCTTTCTCACAATTTTTTTTAAATGTATTTGTTATTGCCATTTTATGCAGAACATAAAAAAGACAACTATGTGCAACAGGTAACATTTTCAGAAAAAGCATAGTACAGATACACAGAAACCCCAATATAGGACATAAATCTCTCATCCTGGCACAGAGAGCAGGTACAAGGAGTAAACCTGGAACAGCAAAACATATTATCCCTCCTTCCCACAGAGCCTATCCATTAATGGGGTCAATTGTTTCACCGAAACAGGCTCCCGCCAAATCCAATTCATTAAAAGACCTCCCCCAGCCCTAGATCTTATAAAATTTACGGAGAAAACCCCTACTGCAGCAAGCCACTTTCTCAGCTGCCATACAGACGTCTATTCAGTTTCTCCATTCATGTATGGAGGGGACCTCCGGTGCACCCCAGTGTCTTGCAATGTCCCTCTAGGCCCAGTGCACTAAACAGGAGCTTGAAACGAAGGAGAACAATTTCATTAGGAATTCGCAATGAGATGGATTTCGGGTCAAGTGGCATCGAGGCCTCAAGTACACGGAATCTTCCTGAATAATCCCACAGCAGTGGATCTGTATATGAGGGCATTCCAATATCGTGTGCATAAAGGACCCCACTGCCTCAGCACGGCGTAGACCGGTGGGTGTAGGTGCCTTACCCATTGTGTAGAGTGCATTGCGATCGTTATAAACCCTGTGGAGAATCTTGAATTATATGAGGCATAGGTGTGTCTTAATGGCAACCTTGCGGGGTGCATACCTTTTCCACTATTGAGCCCTTGTTTTGGGTCTCCTCTGAAAGTAGACTTACATCTCCACAACATTTCCCTGTTAATAGTGCGAGACTAACCTATGGGTGGGCCATTCTGGGAGGAATATGTTAAAGGTATGAACTATCTGAAATCGGTCCCAAAGCTTGACCTCTGGAATACACAGACTCTGTCTCCAAACTTGGCATAAGTATAGTGCAAAAATCACCAGTGGTTGTGCCAAGAGTTCTCATGAACCAGAATCTGCATTCTTGCCACTGCCACGTCCTCTTTTGCAAACAATAACCTGGAAGTTCTGCAACCTGCCAGCAAGAGCTGCCTTGGGTCACCTTTGAAGGAATGAGCAGATTACTGTGTGCAGAGGGTACACTGGCACGATCAAGATGTCGCCTAAAAAAGTAGAACTGTGAGGAGCTGAAGCAGGTGGAGTGGATGACAGCACACTTCAACCCCGAGCTTGCACTGAAAAGCCGCGCCATGAGATGTCTGCTTGGGATAGCGTGCCATTCAGAGACACTGCAATCTTATAACATGGTTTTCTCCATAACAAGAAGAAACACCTGTGAAGGAGGGACGCCTAGAGAATTACAATCACCTTTATACCTGAAGAAGCCAAAGCGCCTGGAGACAGTTGGCACTATATCGAGATCACATACCATAGCTGGCGGTTACTTCTACCTTTGCTGTATCAACGCTATGACCCAGGGTGGCTTTTTCACTTTGAGTGGTGAGTTTGCATTTGTGCCCAGGTTAAACCCCAAAGAGGAGATGCTCTAGATTTCCAGCAGTGGTGGCAGAGCGCTGCTTTCTCCTCATCTGTGTGTGCACCTCCCTGCCCCGCTGTTACATCTCAATACTCATGTATTAGGAATGTTATTCACGTTTTGTTCCACATTCTAGTTCTTTTAGAACCCTACCTTAGAATACTCAGTATCTCTGGGTCAGTTGCACTGAGTCTAAGGAAGATAACACTGCTCTATGTTGCTGTGATTAACTTTGTAAATAAACTTAAAAAAAATATCCTGGATTTTCTACTTTCTACAATTGGCGACGAAGGGAGGAACACCAATCTCAACAAAGAGCTGAAGCACAGAAGCTTTGTGTTCCAGAACCACAATTCAAGTATCTATGGATTTAAAAGTTATATATTCATCTGTGAGGAATGAGGAAAAATTTCATTAAGAAAAGAAGAAAACCGGGTCAGCGCACGCAAAACCGTGAGTTTGTGGTGAATTTTAATCTGTTATAACTAAAAGGATCTTCGGTAGCCTTTAACATTGCGAGTATCAACGTTTGATATTGCGAGTTTTAAAATTTTTAAAGTAATCACCTCATCGCAGAGCGCTGATCCGCAACGTTCTTGTATTCTTTGGATCGTGTGCGCTGAATCTCCACGATTGGAACGGAGGAGAGAGCGCCATTCTTCATGTCTTTGAATTCGAATGACATCATACGTCTTCACGCAGCGCAATGAATTGTGGGGTGCGTGACGAATAATCGTACTGCAAACACGACGTGGCGGCCATTTTATGTTTACATAGCTACCTGAATAGCAACCACTACGCGCTGCAAGTTAAATATAAAGTCGGACATCGTTTTGTCTGCGAGCTGGTTATAAAAAGAAAAGAACTGATTGCATAAAAAAAAAATTAAGTGGTTGGCAGTATATAGTTTTAAAAAGAAAAGAACTGATTCCATCAAAAAAAGTAAATGGTTGGCTTTATATACATAGAAATATGCCAATTAGCTAGAAGTAAAAATCATCTCAGAGTCAAGTTAGAAAAGGAATTATTTATTCTACAAAGGAATGGTTTAATATATTCAAACCCTCTTTAATTGTTTATAAGAACAAGAGCTTTCCATTTTCACATTATTTAACTACGATATAATAAAAAAAATAAAAAAAAGTATGCAATTTGAACCACCAGCTAAGTTTTCACAATCTAAAGGTGATCCTCCATTACCATGGTCTAGATGGAAGGAGGAATTTATAAACCACATGAAAGCCATTGATGGTGATAGAATGGGTGCGGAAAGAAAGAAAAGTATCCTTTTACATTATCTAGGTTCGGAGGGACAGATGGTTTTCAGAGTTTTACCGGAAATTGTTACTGGAGAAAATCGAGAAGCCACTAATGTTTACAATGAAGCTTTACTCAGGATGGAAAAAAGATTTAAACCTACAAGTAATATAGCTCTGAATAGGTTCAAATTTTATACAAGGATACAAGAGGAAAATGAGACCTTTGATGATTTCAAACGTCCTTTAGAACTTTGAGTGTACATTGTAATTTTGGGAACATGTCTGACGAAATGATAAGGGATCAAATTATTGTCCATGTGAGATGTAAAAAAACGCAAGAACAACTATGGGTGATGGGGGGATCCCAAACTTTCAGAAGCCATTTCCACGGCAAAAACGTTTGAAGAAACAGAAAAATGGATGAATACTGTAAGGAATGTAAATAACAAGTCTGATAAATCAGGAGAAGTGTGTGCACTCAAACGTCAATCTGAATTTAAAAATGATTCTCCTAATCCTAATTCCACACACACTTCTAGGTATGATAATTTTAAGAGATTCGACAGAAATGACAAGAATTTAATGTGTTACAGGTGTGGAAGCAAAAATCATATGGCAGGATTGGACATTTTGAAAATATGTGTGGGGACCAAAGGAAGTTCACATCTCAAAACCGAGCAAGGGTCTCATGCACATTAGAAGGGACTACATGAAGTCAGGATGATGGAAGAGAAGATAATCCGTGTCAAAATAAAGGTTTTGTTGTTTCATTAGCTGATAGCATAGCTAATGTTAAAAATCCAGATGACATGCCCAGTAGGAATTCGCCTATGTGTATTGTTCAGATTTCAGAAGTGGATTTAAATCTGATGGCTGATTCTGATATAAACCCTGTGAGTTATGATGGTTCTCGCATTGATATGGTAGGTTATTTTCACACAGAGTTATGCTTTAAGAACAGAAAAGCTAATATACAGCTATATGTCTCTGTCAAAGGGATAAATGTACTTGGTTGGAGGGACCAATATAAGCTTGGAATAATTTTAAATCCAAGACTTAAAGAACCTGTCATGTTAGATGAATCTATGAAAACTAATAATATTTCAGTTACAGGTTGTGAAGACATGGAGAAAATTTAAAATACACTTACAAGGACATTTTTTCTGATTCATTAGGAAAACTAAAAGATTTTGCTCATCAGATCAAACTCGAGAGTAATGTAACACCGGTCCGACAAAAGATTAGACCAGTGCCTATCAATGTTAGAGAAGAGTTAAAGGACATGTTAAATGAACTGGTGTCAGAAGGGATCATTGAAGCAATTATTGTTCTCAGTGGGTTTCATCCATTGTTTTAGTTCGCAAACTGGATAAAAAATTGAGATTATGTGTGGATTTAAGAGCATTGAATTCAGCCATTGTTGTAGACTGTCACCCCTTACCAAACATTAATGAGGTGGTTTCATTATTAGAGGGTCAAAAAGTATTTTCAACTTTTGATTTGAGGTCTGCGTACCATCAAGTTCCACTTACTGAAGAATCAAAATCCTTGACGGCTTTTATCACTCCACAAGGATTATTCCAATATACAAGAATGCCGTTCGGATTGGCCTCGGTGGCATCTGTATTTCAAAGGGTCATGTTTAACATCTTCAGAGACATTGATAATTTCGTAAAATGTTTTCAAGATGACATTTTAATCTTTTCTGCAAATGAGGAAGAACACCTCAAACATTTGTCAGAAGTTTGTTCAAGACTAAAACAAAGTGGTTTGACACATAACCCCTTCGATGCGAGTGACGGAGTGGTTCCGTCATGCGCTTCGGTTGCGCTGTGCGCATGACGGAACCGCTCCGTCACTGCCCCGCCCGCGCACGGAACCTTCAGCACGGCGCGGTAATCCGCGCCGCGCTGAAGGGGTTAAGACACACAAATGTAAATTGTTTAAAAAATAGTGTGGAATATTTAGGTCACACTCTTACTGGCGATGGGGTGATACCAAAGAAATCTAATGTTGACAACATTTTAAATGCACCCGCCCCTACCAACAAAGAACAATTATTGTCCTTTGCGGGCATGTGTGAGTATTATAGCAAGTTTGTGTCTAATTTTGCCTCAAAAATGGAGCCCTTGAGGAAGCTCTTGAGACAAAAGCCCATTTTTGAGTGGGGTAAGGATCAACAGGATGCCTTTACCATTGTTAAGCCAGACATTATAAATGCACCCACTTTAAAACCTTTTGGCATGAACAAACATTGCACCATCACCGTAGATGCAAGCTTATATGATATTGGTGGGGTTGTATCGCAAAAGTGTGGCAATGAAGAATGGAATGTGTGTTTTACTTCAAGAACTTTAAATGAAACAGAAAGATGTTATGCAGTCATTGAATAAGAGTTGCTTGTGTGTGTATGGGCAATTGAACACTATAGGAATTATATATGGGGAAGCAGATTTACTTTAAGGACAGATCAAAAACCTTTAGTGAACATTCTTTCACCAGGTGGAGGGTGGAATTCTAATGCGAGAATTGCTAGATTAACTTCAAGATTACAAGAATATTCTTTTAACATTGAGTTTGTTTCAGGTAAGAAAAATGTCACTGCTGATTTTTTGTCACGACATCCATGTGAGATACAGATGCCCCAAAAGTTTGATGATTTAGATATTGTCACTTCCATTCAGGATGTGGTTATTGGAGCTTTTGCAGATATTTCAGAGGAGAAATGGAGGTCCAGTGAAGAGGATGATTCTTTATGGAAAACTGTCAAGAGGTACATTGTAGAAGGTTGGCCAACAAAAAAAACATATTAGTGAAGAACTCATGCCAATGTTTAATGTAGCAGAGAATTTAGAATTAGAAGGAGATTTAGTGTACAAAAATGGCAAGTGTGTACCACCCTTTGGTGTGCGTGATATGATCCTTAAATTAGCACATAATTCCCATCCTGGAATGTCTGCTATGAAACGCTTGGTAAGATCTTATTTTTGGTGGCCAGGGATGGATCGCATGGCAGATCACACAGTGAGGGAATGTGATGTATGCATTTCAAGTGAAAAAATGCTTAAACTTAATGTTCCCCCTCTTAAGAATACGGACTGGCCAGAAGAACCTTGGAAGAAATTAGCATTTGATATTTCTGGCCCATTTATGAATCTTCCATCAGATTCAAGATTTGCCTTAGTTTTAGTTGCCTATCATTCAAAGTGGCCAGAGGTAAAGTTTGTTCCAATCTCTTCAACTAATAGAGTCTTGGAGTTTTTCAAAGAAATTTTTGCACGGGAAGGTTGTCCTTCAACCATTGTAACTGACAATGGTGTTCAGCTAATTTCAAATGAGATGGAGGAGTATCTTAAATGTCACAACATAAAACATATTACCACATCTCTGTATGCACCCCATGAAAATGGTCAGTGGAACGTTTCAATCGTGTTCTTAAGAGTTACATTGGAGACGTGGTTAAACAGAGAGTTGATTGGAAAACCTTATTGAGGGAAAGATTATGGATGTATAGAATTGCCCCACATTCTGTTACAGAAGTAAGTCCATTTCGACTTTTAAAAGGCAGGAATCAGGCTTCTAATATTTGCCCCTGGTGGCTGAAAGAGAAATGTAAGAATAATATAACTAGTGATTATAATCTGCTTAATACAAGTGAAAAAGTCAAAGAAAAACAAAATAAACATAAACTGTGGTATGATAAAAAGTGGAATACCAAGGAGCATCATTTCAGAGTAGGAGATTTTGTTAGAATTTGGAAACCAGGTTTTGTGGGTAAGTATATGAGTAAGTTTTCAAAACCCATTAAGATCACTAAGGTTTTTAGAAATAGTCTCATTACACAGGATGGCAAGTTATGGAATGTTAGACGTTTTTCTTTGTGTCCTGGAAGTTTTAACCCCTTCGCTGCTGCGGACATTCCGCTGCAGCGCTGGGGGGGGGCAGGGGGGCAGCGCGGTGGGCCTGTGCTCATGACGGAGCCGCTCCGTCATGAGCCACAGTTGAGCTGTGCTCATGACGGAACGGTTCCGTCATGACTCCGCCCATTTGCGTTGTCCCCTCGCACAGGCGGGGAAACAGCGCCGCGCAGGCGGAGCGGCCGCCAACAGGATTGTCATGACGGAACCGTTCCGTCATGAGCACACGCCAACCGTGGCTCATGACGGAACGGTTCCGTCATGAGCAGGGAAGGGGTTAATACCAAGATTGGATCAAAGGAAATTAACAATTCTGGTGTTGCCTCTGATTTCCACATACCAACCAATTCACATCAATTACAAACCAACATCACCGACACCATTATTTCCCACAATGACTGTGGTAGAGTTAAGGACTCTACACGTTCAAGGTTTTTACCTGTGAAGTTACTAGATTTTGTTAGATAGTTTTTGTTTGGTTAATTTCTTCTACTTCTTTTTCTTAATTTGTTTTTCCAAAAAAGGGAGATATGTTACATCTGAATACTCATGTATCAGGAATGTTATTCACGTTTTGTTCCACATTCTAGTTCTTTTAGAACCCCACCTTAGAATACTCAGTATCTCTGAGTCAGTTGCACTGAGCCTAAGGAAGATAACACTGCTCTATGTTGCTGTGCTTAACTTTGTAAATAAACTTTTTAAAAATATCCTGGATTTTCTACTTTCTACACCCGCCTCCTCTCCCAGAGTGCTTGTCTGCTCACAAAATGTAGTCCGGAGTCGGCAGATGTATAGACCAGGCTGTTGCTGAGTCACCATGAACATTTCTTGCGGGCCCTGCAGGACTGCACACCACTGGTAACCTTGCAGCCCCTAACCACAGTTGTCAGAAGCAGGTAGGCCTATCAAGGACCAAGGGGCATATGTATTAAGCCCTTTTCCCGTTCGCAAACCGGCTGATTCTCAGAATCGGCCCGTTTGCGAATGGGAAAAGGCCTTTTGGGATGTATCATCCCAAAGGGGCATCGCAAATTAGAGAATCGCAAATTTGTGATTCTCTATTTTGCGATTGCATTTAAGCAATTGCAAATTGCGATTCCTTAAATGCGATGTAACAAGCACCCAAGTTGTGCGATTTCTCCTTAAGAAATCGCAAATTACCACCAACTTCAAGTTGGTGGTAATTTGCGATTTCTTTGAAAGATGCACTTTTTGGCATTTTTCAAAGTGCCATGTGACGCACATACATGCTCTTAGGGCATGTATGTGCGCCACATGCGCACACATGCTCATTTCAGGGGTGCATCAGGGTGTCCTTATGACACCCTTGCACCCTTGAAATTATTCTCAATTTGCGATTCTCTAATTGCGAATCGCTAATTGAGAATGTCTTCCCATTCATTCTTATGGGCCTCCTGGCCCATAGGAATGAATGGGAAGGTATTCCTTAATCGCAATCGCAATTAAGGAATGCCAAAGAATCGCTAACAATTTGCGAATTTTTACTTACATCTCGTTTGCGAATCCCAAATAGCGATTCTCAAAAAATCGCTATTTGAGAATCGCAAATAGAGATTTTGATACATATACCCCCAAAAGACTACAGTACAGTGGAAGGAGCAGTATTGTTGGTGAACTAATAACCTAGCCTCATTACCTGGGGTAGGGCTAGGCTGAGAACCCAGAGGGAGACACAAGGAAAATGGACCCAGCTTGCACTAACTAAATCGTACACTACGTCAGCAGAGGAAACACATAATCTAATGCGAGCTTGTTCCTTCACAGAGTTGGTCTGAAACGCGTTGATCCATACTATAAGATGAAAGGGCAGAGCTGTTTTCACTGCAGTCTACAGTAACATGAGAGTAACCTTCCGGAAGGGCTTCCCCACAGTGGCTACCTTTCTGTGTTGGATGTATTTTGGCCTTTGCCGGTCGAGGGGAGGCACCGCCGCTCATTTGCAGATCCTGAGTGGCTGGAAATCTGACTGTTTTGCTGGGAACGGAAGGCTCAGGCTGTGGGACATCGTATTGCAACAACAGCAGCAAGTGTTTCTTTCATCAACCAACTGTGGTCGAAGAATGCACTAGAATCAGGAAAAAGACAAGCACCCACATGGGTACATAGTACAAGTAAGGACTGCAAATACCACAGTGCCTAGTGGTAGACACCCACTGGGGCGGGGCATACGCCCACCGGGGCGCGTTCAATAAATTAAGCTGCAGAATACTTACCTGTTGTTTGCCTTTTTCCTACGTGTGAGGCTCTTGACAAATAACGCTGGTATGAAACGCGGTGAGCTATGCTATGGAAGGAAATGGCAGAGCTGTTTTCACTGCATTCTACTCTACATGAGTGTAACCTTCCGGGAGGGCTTCCCCACAGTGGCTACCTTTCTTTGTTGGATATATTACGGCCTTTGCCGGTCGAGGGAGGCTCCGCCGCTCATTTGTGGATCCTGAGCGGCTGGAAATCTGGCTGTTTTTCTGGGAACGGAAGGCTCAGGCTGTGGGCCATCGTATTGCAACGACAGCAGCGAGTGTTTCTTTCATCAAAAAACTGTGGTCGAAGAATGCACTAGAATCAGGAAAAAGACAAGCACCCACACGGGTACATGGTACAAGTAAGGACTACAAATACCACAGTGCCTAGCGGCAGACGCCCACTGCGGGGGAACATATGCCCACCGGGGCGCGTTCAATAAATTAAGCTGCAGAATACTTACCTGTTGTTTGCCTTTTTCCTTCGTGTGAGGCTCTTGACAAAGGACGTTGGTCTGAAACGTGTTGAGCCATGCTATGAGATGAAAGGGCAGAGCTGTTTTCACTGCATTCTACAGTACATGAGAGTAACCTTCCGGGAGGGCTTCCCCACAGTGGCTACCTTTCTTTGTTGGATATATATATACATATCTACATAAATATGTATATATATATATATATATATATATATATATATATATATATATATATATATATATAGATATATATTATCTACTGGCGGTCGCCAGTAGATAGTTATAGTTAGGACCGTGTTTCCATAGGAAATCCGCAACATTCTATTTGGAATAACTTTTGTGTCGATTGACGAATCCTCGCGAAATTTTCAAAATAGGTGGGGCGCTCCGCTCCGCTCCTTCCCTGAAGGTCTCGGGGGGATTCATCAAGTGGGGGCTGAGAAAAAGGGGGGGTCCCAAAACACGTTTTCCCCATGCATTTTCCCATAGGACCTTTAGTCCGCGCTACAGCCCGAACGTCTGAACAGAAAACCTTGAAATTTGGCAGAGAGGTAGTCCTCAGGTCAGGGATGTGCCTTTTGCAGGTCTGGTGTAAATCTGTTCAGTGTTTTCTGAGAAAATAGCATTTAAAAGCATATATATATCTATAGGCGCGCACCGTGCGCGTACGGTAAGCGCACCCTGCCGTGCACGAGCGCAATTCTGATTGGTTGTTAGATCTTAGTAAACATTCGAATCGGTCGAAACCAGGAAGTGTCGGCCGCCATTTTGTGTCTCGCAGTCCGAGGGAGGTGAAAAATAAAGGTGGAGAACATGAAAAGGGGGCAGGGTGGACAGTTCCTGACCCCCTAGCCATTGTCAGGGGGTCCCCAAAGGACCCCCAAGGGCCATAAATGTTTTTAATATTTTTACGAAAAATCGCGGAGTGCGCTTACCGTGCGCGCACGGTAGAAACGTGAAAATTACGCGAACGGCGTAAAGTGGGCGCGCGGTGCGCGAAGTGCACCGCGTGCCCACAGAGCGTGTATCATAAATACATGACTTAGCATGTATCATAAATACATGACTTAGCATTTAAAAAAACGTACAAATTCACTGAAAAAACCATAGGTTTCACACACGTTATAGTTAGGAATTAGCATTTAAAAAACCTTGCAAATTCACTTAAAAAACCATAGGTTTCACACATGTTATAGTTAGCTGAAACTTTCCCTCATAAAAAACCAATGAAATTCCCCCGTTATAGTTAGTAAAGGGAACTATAACTCACGCGACCGCAATCCACTGCTGATGACGTCAGATATTACATCACTGATGACATATGTGTCTTTCTGTAAAATAAATATTTATTAAATATGTATAGCTAAAGGTTAAAGGAAAGAAAAATGGGTAAATAAGTGAATAAATACAGTGATGTAATATCTGACGTCATCAACAGTGGATTGCGGTCGCGTGAGTTATAGTTCCCTTTACTAACTATAACGGGGGAATTTCATTGTTTTTTTACGAGGGAAATGTCCAGCTAACTATAACATGTGTGAAACCTATGGTTTTTAAGTGAATATATATATATATATATATATATATATATATATATATATATATATATATTATCTACTGGCGGTCGCCAGTAGATAGTTATAGTTAGGACCGTGTTTCCATAGGAAATCCGCAACATTCTATTTGGAATAACTTTGGCGCCGGTTGACGAATCCTCGCGAATTTTTCAAAATAGGTGGGGCGCTATGATCCGCTCCTACCCTGAAAGTCTCGGGGGGATTCGTCAAGCGGGGGCTGAGAAAAAAGGGGGGTCCCAAAACGCGTTTTCCCCATGCATTTTCCCATAGGACCTTTAGTCCGAGCTACAGCCCGAACGGCTGAACAGAATTACTTGAAATTGGGCAGAGAGGTAGTCCTCAGGTCAGGGATGTGCCTTTTGCAGGTCTGGTGTAAATCTGTTCAGTAGGTCCTGAGAAAATAGCATTTAAATAAATATATATATCTGTAAGCGCGCTCCGCGCGCTTACGGTAAGCTTACCGTACGCGTACGGTGCCGTGCGCGAGCTCAATTCTGATTGGTGGTTACATGACTGTAAACATTCGAATCGGTCGAAATCCGAAAGTGTCGGCCACCATTTTCTGTCTCTCGCTCTGAAAAACAAAGGTGGATAACGTGAAAAGGGGGCAACGAAGAGAGTTGCAGACCCCTTAGCGTTTGTTAGGGGGTCCACGAAGGACCAAAAAGTACGAAAAATAAACGTAATAATTTTTTTTTAAAATTGCGGAGTGCGCGTACGGTAAGCTTACCGTACGCGTACGGTAAAAAAAAATAAAAAGAATTAAAATTCACATTTAATATATAAATGTAAGGACCCCCAAGGGAGAAAAAAACAATTGAGATTTTCTAAAAAATGGCGAGGCGTGCACGGCACGAAATGCGCAACGTGGGCGCTCGGTGCGCGAAGCGCACCGAGTGCCCACAGCGTGCGCACGCGGCGCGAAGCGCGCCGTGCGCGCAGGGTGTGTGCACGGTGAAAAACCAGAAAAAAAAATTACAAATAAATACATAACTTAGCATTTAAAAAACCGTACAAATTCACTGAAAAAACCATAGGTTTCACACACGTTATAGTTAGGAATTAGCATTTAAAAAACCTTGCAAATTCACTTAAAAAACCATAGGTTTCACACAAGTTATAGTTAGCTGTACATTTCACTCGTAAAAAACCAATGAAATTCCACGTTATAGTTAGATCAGGTAACTATAACTTGCGCGACCGCAATCCACAATGTGTCATTTCAGATGTCATCATTGATGTCATGAGTGATGTCACTGACCATGTCATGAGTGATGTAATATGTGACGTCATCAGCAGTTTATTGTGGGCGCGCAGTTACCTGATCTAACTATAACGTGGAATTTCATTGGTTTTTTACGAGTGAAATGTACAGCTAACGATAACTTGTGTGAAACCTATGGTTTTTTAAGTGAATTTTATATATATATATATATATATATATATATATATATATATATATATATATATATATATATATATCCAATCACGAGTTTGCCTGGAAAGAGAGGACGCCACACAGGTAAGTTCAAATCTTGTTACCATTTATTCACCGAAGGCAGTGACAACAGGCAGACATCGCGGCAACTTGAAATCCCTCCCGACGCGTTTCGTGCTATGGAGAGCACTTCCTCATGGGATGCTGGGATCATGTTGAAAATGAAAACGGCAGTCTTTTGCACCACAATTAAATAATGAAACCCCGCCTTGAGTGGGCGTGGCCACCCCTGTGGCCTGATGGTCAACGTAGTGCAACTGTGCTACTCGGGTGAGTTTGCCATAATTCAAACAACTTTCTGTCAATGAAGTCCTCAGTGGGTGTGCACACAGCATGCCAGTCTTTGTACTGCCGCTCCACTCGCTGAATCACACTCACCCTTCCTTTGTGCTGAAATGCGTTGTGCACCTCAACAGGACTGCGCAGAGCGCAGCGGGGTCACTCTCGCGGCTCAGGCGGTGCCGCATCAATCCAATCACGAGTTTGCCTGGAAAGAGAGGACGCCACACAGGTAAGTTCAAATCTTGTTACCATTTATTCACCGAAGGCAGTGACAACAGGCAGACATCGCGGCAACTTGAAATCCCTCCCGACGCGTTTCGTGCTATGGAGAGCACTTCCTCATGGGATGCTGGGATCATGTTGAAAATGAAAACGGCAGTCTTTTGCACCACAATTAAATAATGAAACCCCGCCTTGAGTGGGCGTGGCCACCCCTGTGGCCTGATGGTCAACGTAGTGCAACTGTGCTACTCGGGTGAGTTTGCCATAATTCAAACAACTTTCTGTCAATGAAGTCCTCAGTGGGTGTGCACACAGCATGCCAGTCTTTGTACTGCCGCTCCACTCGCTGAATCACACTCACCCTTCCTTTGTGCTGAAATGCGTTGTGCACCTCAACAGGACTGCGCAGAGCGCAGCGGGGTCACTCTCGCGGCTCAGGCGGTGCCGCATCAATCCAATCACGAGTTTGCCTGGAAAGAGAGGACGCCACACAGGTAAGTTCAAATCTTGTTACCATTTATTCACCGAAGGCAGTGACAACAGGCAGACATCGCGGCAACTTGAAATCCCTCCCGACGCGTTTCGTGCTATGGAGAGCACTTCCTCATGGGATGCTGGGATCATGTTGAAAATGAAAACGGCAGTCTTTTGCACCACAATTAAATAATGAAACCCCGCCTTGAGTGGGCGTGGCCACCCCTGTGGCCTGATGGTCAACGTAGTGCAACTGTGCTACTCGGGTGAGTTTGCCATAATTCAAACAACTTTCTGTCAATGAAGTCCTCAGTGGGTGTGCACACAGCATGCCAGTCTTTGTACTGCCGCTCCACTCGCTGAATCACACTCACCCTTCCTTTGTGCTGAAATGCGTTGTGCACCTCAACAGGACTGCGCAGAGCGCAGCGGGGTCACTCTCGCGGCTCAGGCGGTGCCGCATCAATCCAATCACGAGTTTGCCTGGAAAGAGAGGACGCCACACAGGTAAGTTCAAATCTTGTTACCATTTATTCACCGAAGGCAGTGACAACAGGCAGACATCGCGGCAACTTGAAATCCCTCCCGACGCGTTTCGTGCTATGGAGAGCACTTCCTCATGGGATGCTGGGATCATGTTGAAAATGAAAACGGCAGTCTTTTGCACCACAATTAAATAATGAAACCCCGCCTTGAGTGGGCGTGGCCACCCCTGTGGCCTGATGGTCAACGTAGTGCAACTGTGCTACTCGGGTGAGTTTGCCATAATTCAAACAACTTTCTGTCAATGAAGTCCTCAGTGGGTGTGCACACAGCATGCCAGTCTTTGTACTGCCGCTCCACTCGCTGAATCACACTCACCCTTCCTTTGTGCTGAAATGCGTTGTGCACCTCAACAGGACTGCGCAGAGCGCAGCGGGGTCACTCTCGCGGCTCAGGCGGTGCCGCATCAATCCAATCACGAGTTTGCCTGGAAAGAGAGGACGCCACACAGGTAAGTTCAAATCTTGTTACCATTTATTCACCGAAGGCAGTGACAACAGGCAGACATCGCGGCAACTTGAAATCCCTCCCGACGCGTTTCGTGCTATGGAGAGCACTTCCTCATGGGATGCTGGGATCATGTTGAAAATGAAAACGGCAGTCTTTTGCACCACAATTAAATAATGAAACCCCGCCTTGAGTGGGCGTGGCCACCCCTGTGGCCTGATGGTCAACGTAGTGCAACTGTGCTACTCGGGTGAGTTTGCCATAATTCAAACAACTTTCTGTCAATGAAGTCCTCAGTGGGTGTGCACACAGCATGCCAGTCTTTGTACTGCCGCTCCACTCGCTGAATCACACTCACCCTTCCTTTGTGCTGAAATGCGTTGTGCACCTCAACAGGACTGCGCAGAGCGCAGCGGGGTCACTCTCGCGGCTCAGGCGGTGCCGCATCAATCCAATCACGAGTTTGCCTGGAAAGAGAGGACGCCACACAGGTAAGTTCAAATCTTGTTACCATTTATTCACCGAAGGCAGTGACAACAGGCAGACATTGCGGCAACTTGAAATCCCTCCCGACGCGTTTCGTGCTATGGAGAGCACTTCCTCATGGGATGCTGGGATCATGTTGAAAATGAAAACGGCAGTCTTTTGCACCACAATTAAATAATGAAACCCCGCCTTGAGTGGGCGTGGCCACCCCTGTGGCCTGATGGTCAACGTAGTGCAACTGTGCTACTCGGGTGAGTTTGCCATAATTCAAACAACTTTCTGTCAATGAAGTCCTCAGTGGGTGTGCACACAGCATGCCAGTCTTTGTACTGCCGCTCCACTCGCTGAATCACACTCACCCTTCCTTTGTGCTGAAATGCGTTGTGCACCTCAACAGGACTGCGCAGAGCGCAGCGGGGTCACTCTCGCGGCTCAGGCGGTGCCGCATCAATCCAATCACGAGTTTGCCTGGAAAGAGAGGACGCCACACAGGTAAGTTCAAATCTTGTTACCATTTATTCACCGAAGGCAGTGACAACAGGCAGACATCGCGGCAACTTGAAATCCCTCCCGACGCGTTTCGTGCTATGGAGAGCACTTCCTCATGGGATGCTGGGATCATGTTGAAAATGAAAACGGCAGTCTTTTGCACCACAATTAAATAATGAAACCCCGCCTTGAGTGGGCGTGGCCACCCCTGTGGCCTGATGGTCAACGTAGTGCAACTGTGCTACTCGGGTGAGTTTGCCATAATTCAAACAACTTTCTGTCAATGAAGTCCTCAGTGGGTGTGCACACAGCATGCCAGTCTTTGTACTGCCGCTCCACTCGCTGAATCACACTCACCCTTCCTTTGTGCTGAAATGCGTTGTGCACCTCAACAGGACTGCGCAGAGCGCAGCGGGGTCACTCTCGCGGCTCAGGCGGTGCCGCATCAATCCAATCACGAGTTTGCCTGGAAAGAGAGGACGCCACACAGGTAAGTTCAAATCTTGTTACCATTTATTCACCGAAGGCAGTGACAACAGGCAGACATCGCGGCAACTTGAAATCCCTCCCGACGCGTTTCGTGCTATGGAGAGCACTTCCTCATGGGATGCTGGGATCATGTTGAAAATGAAAACGGCAGTCTTTTGCACCACAATTAAATAATGAAACCCCGCCTTGAGTGGGCGTGGCCACCCCTGTGGCCTGATGGTCAACGTAGTGCAACTGTGCTACTCGGGTGAGTTTGCCATAATTCAAACAACTTTCTGTCAATGAAGTCCTCAGTGGGTGTGCACACAGCATGCCAGTCTTTGTACTGCCGCTCCACTCGCTGAATCACACTCACCCTTCCTTTGTGCTGAAATGCGTTGTGCACCTCAACAGGACTGCGCAGAGCGCAGCGGGGTCACTCTCGCGGCTCAGGCGGTGCCGCATCAATCCAATCACGAGTTTGCCTGGAAAGAGAGGACGCCACACAGGTAAGTTCAAATCTTGTTACCATTTATTCACCGAAGGCAGTGACAACAGGCAGACATCGCGGCAACTTGAAATCCCTCCCGACGCGTTTCGTGCTATGGAGAGCACTTCCTCATGGGATGCTGGGATCATGTTGAAAATGAAAACGGCAGTCTTTTGCACCACAATTAAATAATGAAACCCCGCCTTGAGTGGGCGTGGCCACCCCTGTGGCCTGATGGTCAACGTAGTGCAACTGTGCTACTCGGGTGAGTTTGCCATAATTCAAACAACTTTCTGTCAATGAAGTCCTCAGTGGGTGTGCACACAGCATGCCAGTCTTTGTACTGCCGCTCCACTCGCTGAATCACACTCACCCTTCCTTTGCGCTGAAATGCGTTGTGCACCTCAACAGGACTGCGCAGAGCGCAGCGGGGTCACTCTCGCGGCTCAGGCGGTGCCGCATCAATCCAATCACGAGTTTGCCTGGAAAGAGAGGACGCCACACAGGTAAGTTCAAATCTTGTTACCATTTATTCACCGAAGGCAGTGACAACAGGCAGACATCGCGGCAACTTGAAATCCCTCCCGACGCGTTTCGTGCTATGGAGAGCACTTCCTCATGGGATGCTGGGATCATGTTGAAAATGAAAACGGCAGTCTTTTGCACCACAATTAAATAATGAAACCCCGCCTTGAGTGGGCGTGGCCACCCCTGTGGCCTGATGGTCAACGTAGTGCAACTGTGCTACTCGGGTGAGTTTGCCATAATTCAAACAACTTTCTGTCAATGAAGTCCTCAGTGGGTGTGCACACAGCATGCCAGTCTTTGTACTGCCGCTCCACTCGCTGAATCACACTCACCCTTCCTTTGTGCTGAAATGCGTTGTGCACCTCAACAGGACTGCGCAGAGCGCAGCGGGGTCACTCTCGCGGCTCAGGCGGTGCCGCATCAATCCAATCACGAGTTTGCCTGGAAAGAGAGGACGCCACACAGGTAAGTTCAAATCTTGTTACCATTTATTCACCGAAGGCAGTGACAACAGGCAGACATCGCGGCAACTTGAAATCCCTCCCGACGCGTTTCGTGCTATGGAGAGCACTTCCTCATGGGATGCTGGGATCATGTTGAAAATGAAAACGGCAGTCTTTTGCACCACAATTAAATAATGAAACCCCGCCTTGAGTGGGCGTGGCCACCCCTGTGGCCTGATGGTCAACGTAGTGCAACTGTGCTACTCGGGTGAGTTTGCCATAATTCAAACAACTTTCTGTCAATGAAGTCCTCAGTGGGTGTGCACACAGCATGCCAGTCTTTGTACTGCCGCTCCACTCGCTGAATCACACTCACCCTTCCTTTGTGCTGAAATGCGTTGTGCACCTCAACAGGACTGCGCAGAGCGCAGCGGGGTCACTCTCGCGGCTCAGGCGGTGCCGCATCAATCCAATCACGAGTTTGCCTGGAAAGAGAGGACGCCACACAGGTAAGTTCAAATCTTGTTACCATTTATTCACCGAAGGCAGTGACAACAGGCAGACATCGCGGCAACTTGAAATCCCTCCCGACGCGTTTCGTGCTATGGAGAGCACTTCCTCATGGGATGCTGGGATCATGTTGAAAATGAAAACGGCAGTCTTTTGCACCACAATTAAATAATGAAACCCCGCCTTGAGTGGGCGTGGCCACCCCTGTGGCCTGATGGTCAACGTAGTGCAACTGTGCTACTCGGGTGAGTTTGCCATAATTCAAACAACTTTCTGTCAATGAAGTCCTCAGTGGGTGTGCACACAGCATGCCAGTCTTTGTACTGCCGCTCCACTCGCTGAATCACACTCACCCTTCCTTTGTGCTGAAATGCGTTGTGCACCTCAACAGGACTGCGCAGAGCGCAGCGGGGTCACTCTCGCGGCTCAGGCGGTGCCGCATCAATCCAATCACGAGTTTGCCTGGAAAGAGAGGACGCCACACAGGTAAGTTCAAATCTTGTTACCATTTATTCACCGAAGGCAGTGACAACAGGCAGACATCGCGGCAACTTGAAATCCCTCCCGACGCGTTTCGTGCTATGGAGAGCACTTCCTCATGGGATGCTGGGATCATGTTGAAAATGAAAACGGCAGTCTTTTGCACCACAATTAAATAATGAAACCCCGCCTTGAGTGGGCGTGGCCACCCCTGTGGCCTGATGGTCAACGTAGTGCAACTGTGCTACTCGGGTGAGTTTGCCATAATTCAAACAACTTTCTGTCAATGAAGTCCTCAGTGGGTGTGCACACAGCATGCCAGTCTTTGTACTGCCGCTCCACTCGCTGAATCACACTCACCCTTCCTTTGTGCTGAAATGCGTTGTGCACCTCAACAGGACTGCGCAGAGCGCAGCGGGGTCACTCTCGCGGCTCAGGCGGTGCCGCATCAATCCAATCACGAGTTTGCCTGGAAAGAGAGGACGCCACACAGGTAAGTTCAAATCTTGTTACCATTTATTCACCGAAGGCAGTGACAACAGGCAGACATCGCGGCAACTTGAAATCCCTCCCGACGCGTTTCGTGCTATGGAGAGCACTTCCTCATGGGATGCTGGGATCATGTTGAAAATGAAAACGGCAGTCTTTTGCACCACAATTAAATAATGAAACCCCGCCTTGAGTGGGCGTGGCCACCCCTGTGGCCTGATGGTCAACGTAGTGCAACTGTGCTACTCGGGTGAGTTTGCCATAATTCAAACAACTTTCTGTCAATGAAGTCCTCAGTGGGTGTGCACACAGCATGCCAGTCTTTGTACTGCCGCTCCACTCGCTGAATCACACTCACCCTTCCTTTGTGCTGAAATGCGTTGTGCACCTCAACAGGACTGCGCAGAGCGCAGCGGGGTCACTCTCGCGGCTCAGGCGGTGCCGCATCAATCCAATCACGAGTTTGCCTGGAAAGAGAGGACGCCACACAGGTAAGTTCAAATCTTGTTACCATTTATTCACCGAAGGCAGTGACAACAGGCAGACATCGCGGCAACTTGAAATCCCTCCCGACGCGTTTCGTGCTATGGAGAGCACTTCCTCATGGGATGCTGGGATCATGTTGAAAATGAAAACGGCAGTCTTTTGCACCACAATTAAATAATGAAACCCCGCCTTGAGTGGGCGTGGCCACCCCTGTGGCCTGATGGTCAACGTAGTGCAACTGTGCTACTCGGGTGAGTTTGCCATAATTCAAACAACTTTCTGTCAATGAAGTCCTCAGTGGGTGTGCACACAGCATGCCAGTCTTTGTACTGCCGCTCCACTCGCTGAATCACACTCACCCTTCCTTTGTGCTGAAATGCGTTGTGCACCTCAACAGGACTGCGCAGAGCGCAGCGGGGTCACTCTCGCGGCTCAGGCGGTGCCGCATCAATCCAATCACGAGTTTGCCTGGAAAGAGAGGACGCCACACAGGTAAGTTCAAATCTTGTTACCATTTATTCACCGAAGGCAGTGACAACAGGCAGACATCGCGGCAACTTGAAATCCCTCCCGACGCGTTTCGTGCTATGGAGAGCACTTCCTCATGGGATGCTGGGATCATGTTGAAAATGAAAACGGCAGTCTTTTGCACCACAATTAAATAATGAAACCCCGCCTTGAGTGGGCGTGGCCACCCCTGTGGCCTGATGGTCAACGTAGTGCAACTGTGCTACTCGGGTGAGTTTGCCATAATTCAAACAACTTTCTGTCAATGAAGTCCTCAGTGGGTGTGCACACAGCATGCCAGTCTTTGTACTGCCGCTCCACTCGCTGAATCACACTCACCCTTCCTTTGTGCTGAAATGCGTTGTGCACCTCAACAGGACTGCGCAGAGCGCAGCGGGGTCACTCTCGCGGCTCAGGCGGTGCCGCATCAATCCAATCACGAGTTTGCCTGGAAAGAGAGGACGCCACACAGGTAAGTTCAAATCTTGTTACCATTTATTCACCGAAGGCAGTGACAACAGGCAGACATCGCGGCAACTTGAAATCCCTCCCGACGCGTTTCGTGCTATGGAGAGCACTTCCTCATGGGATGCTGGGATCATGTTGAAAATGAAAACGGCAGTCTTTTGCACCACAATTAAATAATGAAACCCCGCCTTGAGTGGGCGTGGCCACCCCTGTGGCCTGATGGTCAACGTAGTGCAACTGTGCTACTCGGGTGAGTTTGCCATAATTCAAACAACTTTCTGTCAATGAAGTCCTCAGTGGGTGTGCACACAGCATGCCAGTCTTTGTACTGCCGCTCCACTCGCTGAATCACACTCACCCTTCCTTTGTGCTGAAATGCGTTGTGCACCTCAACAGGACTGCGCAGAGCGCAGCGGGGTCACTCTCGCGGCTCAGGCGGTGCCGCATCAATCCAATCACGAGTTTGCCTGGAAAGAGAGGACGCCACACAGGTAAGTTCAAATCTTGTTACCATTTATTCACCGAAGGCAGTGACAACAGGCAGACATCGCGGCAACTTGAAATCCCTCCCGACGCGTTTCGTGCTATGGAGAGCACTTCCTCATGGGATGCTGGGATCATGTTGAAAATGAAAACGGCAGTCTTTTGCACCACAATTAAATAATGAAACCCCGCCTTGAGTGGGCGTGGCCACCCCTGTGGCCTGATGGTCAACGTAGTGCAACTGTGCTACTCGGGTGAGTTTGCCATAATTCAAACAACTTTCTGTCAATGAAGTCCTCAGTGGGTGTGCACACAGCATGCCAGTCTTTGTACTGCCGCTCCACTCGCTGAATCACACTCACCCTTCCTTTGTGCTGAAATGCGTTGTGCACCTCAACAGGACTGCGCAGAGCGCAGCGGGGTCACTCTCGCGGCTCAGGCGGTGCCGCATCAATCCAATCACGAGTTTGCCTGGAAAGAGAGGACGCCACACAGGTAAGTTCAAATCTTGTTACCATTTATTCACCGAAGGCAGTGACAACAGGCAGACATCGCGGCAACTTGAAATCCCTCCCGACGCGTTTCGTGCTATGGAGAGCACTTCCTCATGGGATGCTGGGATCATGTTGAAAATGAAAACGGCAGTCTTTTGCACCACAATTAAATAATGAAACCCCGCCTTGAGTGGGCGTGGCCACCCCTGTGGCCTGATGGTCAACGTAGTGCAACTGTGCTACTCGGGTGAGTTTGCCATAATTCAAACAACTTTCTGTCAATGAAGTCCTCAGTGGGTGTGCACACAGCATGCCAGTCTTTGTACTGCCGCTCCACTCGCTGAATCACACTCACCCTTCCTTTGTGCTGAAATGCGTTGTGCACCTCAACAGGACTGCGCAGAGCGCAGCGGGGTCACTCTCGCGGCTCAGGCGGTGCCGCATCAATCCAATCACGAGTTTGCCTGGAAAGAGAGGACGCCACACAGGTAAGTTCAAATCTTGTTACCATTTATTCACCGAAGGCAGTGACAACAGGCAGACATCGCGGCATCTTGAAATCCCTCCCGACGCGTTTCGTGCTATGGAGAGCACTTCCTCATGGGATGCTGGGATCATGTTGAAAATGAAAACGGCAGTCTTTTGCACCACAATTAAATAATGAAACCCCGCCTTGAGTGGGCGTGGCCACCCCTGTGGCCTGATGGTCAACGTAGTGCAACTGTGCTACTCGGGTGAGTTTGCCATAATTCAAACAACTTTCTGTCAATGAAGTCCTCAGTGGGTGTGCACACAGCATGCCAGTCTTTGTACTGCCGCTCCACTCGCTGAATCACACTCACCCTTCCTTTGCGCTGAAATGCGTTGTGCACCTCAACAGGACTGCGCAGAGCGCAGCGGGGTCACTCTCGCGGCTCAGGCGGTGCCGCATCAATCCAATCACGAGTTTGCCTGGAAAGAGAGGACGCCACACAGGTAAGTTCAAATCTTGTTACCATTTATTCACCGAAGGCAGTGACAACAGGCAGACATCGCGGCAACTTGAAATCCCTCCCGACGCGTTTCGTGCTATGGAGAGCACTTCCTCATGGGATGCTGGGATCATGTTGAAAATGAAAACGGCAGTCTTTTGCACCACAATTAAATAATGAAACCCCGCCTTGAGTGGGCGTGGCCACCCCTGTGGCCTGATGGTCAACGTAGTGCAACTGTGCTACTCGGGTGAGTTTGCCATAATTCAAACAACTTTCTGTCAATGAAGTCCTCAGTGGGTGTGCACACAGCATGCCAGTCTTTGTACTGCCGCTCCACTCGCTGAATCACACTCACCCTTCCTTTGTGCTGAAATGCGTTGTGCACCTCAACAGGACTGCGCAGAGCGCAGCGGGGTCACTCTCGCGGCTCAGGCGGTGCCGCATCAATCCAATCACGAGTTTGCCTGGAAAGAGAGGACGCCACACAGGTAAGTTCAAATCTTGTTACCATTTATTCACCGAAGGCAGTGACAACAGGCAGACATCGCGGCAACTTGAAATCCCTCCCGACGCGTTTCGTGCTATGGAGAGCACTTCCTCATGGGATGCTGGGATCATGTTGAAAATGAAAACGGCAGTCTTTTGCACCACAATTAAATAATGAAACCCCGCCTTGAGTGGGCGTGGCCACCCCTGTGGCCTGATGGTCAACGTAGTGCAACTGTGCTACTCGGGTGAGTTTGCCATAATTCAAACAACTTTCTGTCAATGAAGTCCTCAGTGGGTGTGCACACAGCATGCCAGTCTTTGTACTGCCGCTCCACTCGCTGAATCACACTCACCCTTCCTTTGTGCTGAAATGCGTTGTGCACCTCAACAGGACTGCGCAGAGCGCAGCGGGGTCACTCTCGCGGCTCAGGCGGTGCCGCATCAATCCAATCACGAGTTTGCCTGGAAAGAGAGGACGCCACACAGGTAAGTTCAAATCTTGTTACCATTTATTCACCGAAGGCAGTGACAACAGGCAGACATCGCGGCAACTTGAAATCCCTCCCGACGCGTTTCGTGCTATGGAGAGCACTTCCTCATGGGATGCTGGGATCATGTTGAAAATGAAAACGGCAGTCTTTTGCACCACAATTAAATAATGAAACCCCGCCTTGAGTGGGCGTGGCCACCCCTGTGGCCTGATGGTCAACGTAGTGCAACTGTGCTACTCGGGTGAGTTTGCCATAATTCAAACAACTTTCTGTCAATGAAGTCCTCAGTGGGTGTGCACACAGCATGCCAGTCTTTGTACTGCCGCTCCACTCGCTGAATCACACTCACCCTTCCTTTGTGCTGAAATGCGTTGTGCACCTCAACAGGACTGCGCAGAGCGCAGCGGGGTCACTCTCGCGGCTCAGGCGGTGCCGCATCAATCCAATCACGAGTTTGCCTGGAAAGAGAGGACGCCACACAGGTAAGTTCAAATCTTGTTACCATTTATTCACCGAAGGCAGTGACAACAGGCAGACATCGCGGCAACTTGAAATCCCTCCCGACGCGTTTCGTGCTATGGAGAGCACTTCCTCATGGGATGCTGGGATCATGTTGAAAATGAAAACGGCAGTCTTTTGCACCACAATTAAATAATGAAACCCCGCCTTGAGTGGGCGTGGCCACCCCTGTGGCCTGATGGTCAACGTAGTGCAACTGTGCTACTCGGGTGAGTGTGCCATAATTCAAACAACTTTCTGTCAATGAAGTCCTCAGTGGGTGTGCACACAGCATGCCAGTCTTTGTACTGCCGCTCCACTCGCTGAATCACACTCACCCTTCCTTTGTGCTGAAATGCGTTGTGCACCTCAACAGGACTGCGCAGAGCGCAGCGGGGTCACTCTCGCGGCTCAGGCGGTGCCGCATCAATCCAATCACGAGTTTGCCTGGAAAGAGAGGACGCCACACAGGTAAGTTCAAATCTTGTTACCATTTATTCACCGAAGGCAGTGACAACAGGCAGACATCGCGGCAACTTGAAATCCCTCCCGACGCGTTTCGTGCTATGGAGAGCACTTCCTCATGGGATGCTGGGATCATGTTGAAAATGAAAACGGCAGTCTTTTGCACCACAATTAAATAATGAAACCCCGCCTTGAGTGGGCGTGGCCACCCCTGTGGCCTGATGGTCAACGTAGTGCAACTGTGCTACTCGGGTGAGTTTGCCATAATTCAAACAACTTTCTGTCAATGAAGTCCTCAGTGGGTGTGCACACAGCATGCCAGTCTTTGTACTGCCGCTCCACTCGCTGAATCACACTCACCCTTCCTTTGTGCTGAAATGCGTTGTGCACCTCAACAGGACTGCGCAGAGCGCAGCGGGGTCACTCTCGCGGCTCAGGCGGTGCCGCATCAATCCAATCACGAGTTTGCCTGGAAAGAGAGGACGCCACACAGGTAAGTTCAAATCTTGTTACCATTTATTCACCGAAGGCAGTGACAACAGGCAGACATCGCGGCAACTTGAAATCCCTCCCGACGCGTTTCGTGCTATGGAGAGCACTTCCTCATGGGATGCTGGGATCATGTTGAAAATGAAAACGGCAGTCTTTTGCACCACAATTAAATAATGAAACCCCGCCTTGAGTGGGCGTGGCCACCCCTGTGGCCTGATGGTCAACGTAGTGCAACTGTGCTACTCGGGTGAGTTTGCCATAATTCAAACAACTTTCTGTCAATGAAGTCCTCAGTGGGTGTGCACACAGCATGCCAGTCTTTGTACTGCCGCTCCACTCGCTGAATCACACTCACCCTTCCTTTGTGCTGAAATGCGTTGTGCACCTCAACAGGACTGCGCAGAGCGCAGCGGGGTCACTCTCGCGGCTCAGGCGGTGCCGCATCAATCCAATCACGAGTTTGCCTGGAAAGAGAGGACGCCACACAGGTAAGTTCAAATCTTGTTACCATTTATTCACCGAAGGCAGTGACAACAGGCAGACATCGCGGCAACTTGAAATCCCTCCCGACGCGTTTCGTGCTATGGAGAGCACTTCCTCATGGGATGCTGGGATCATGTTGAAAATGAAAACGGCAGTCTTTTGCACCACAATTAAATAATGAAACCCCGCCTTGAGTGGGCGTGGCCACCCCTGTGGCCTGATGGTCAACGTAGTGCAACTGTGCTACTCGGGTGAGTTTGCCATAATTCAAACAACTTTCTGTCAATGAAGTCCTCAGTGGGTGTGCACACAGCATGCCAGTCTTTGTACTGCCGCTCCACTCGCTGAATCACACTCACCCTTCCTTTGTGCTGAAATGCGTTGTGCACCTCAACAGGACTGCGCAGAGCGCAGCGGGGTCACTCTCGCGGCTCAGGCGGTGCCGCATCAATCCAATCACGAGTTTGCCTGGAAAGAGAGGACGCCACACAGGTAAGTTCAAATCTTGTTACCATTTATTCACCGAAGGCAGTGACAACAGGCAGACATCGCGGCAACTTGAAATCCCTCCCGACGCGTTTCGTGCTATGGAGAGCACTTCCTCATGGGATGCTGGGATCATGTTGAAAATGAAAACGGCAGTCTTTTGCACCACAATTAAATAATGAAACCCCGCCTTGAGTGGGCGTGGCCACCCCTGTGGCCTGATGGTCAACGTAGTGCAACTGTGCTACTCGGGTGAGTTTGCCATAATTCAAACAACTTTCTGTCAATGAAGTCCTCAGTGGGTGTGCACACAGCATGCCAGTCTTTGTACTGCCGCTCCACTCGCTGAATCACACTCACCCTTCCTTTGTGCTGAAATGCGTTGTGCACCTCAACAGGACTGCGCAGAGCGCAGCGGGGTCACTCTCGCGGCTCAGGCGGTGCCGCATCAATCCAATCACGAGTTTGCCTGGAAAGAGAGGACGCCACACAGGTAAGTTCAAATCTTGTTACCATTTATTCACCGAAGGCAGTGACAACAGGCAGACATCGCGGCAACTTGAAATCCCTCCCGACGCGTTTCGTGCTATGGAGAGCACTTCCTCATGGGATGCTGGGATCATGTTGAAAATGAAAACGGCAGTCTTTTGCACCACAATTAAATAATGAAACCCCGCCTTGAGTGGGCGTGGCCACCCCTGTGGCCTGATGGTCAACGTAGTGCAACTGTGCTACTCGGGTGAGTTTGCCATAATTCAAACAACTTTCTGTCAATGAAGTCCTCAGTGGGTGTGCACACAGCATGCCAGTCTTTGTACTGCCGCTCCACTCGCTGAATCACACTCACCCTTCCTTTGTGCTGAAATGCGTTGTGCACCTCAACAGGACTGCGCAGAGCGCAGCGGGGTCACTCTCGCGGCTCAGGCGGTGCCGCATCAATCCAATCACGAGTTTGCCTGGAAAGAGAGGACGCCACACAGGTAAGTTCAAATCTTGTTACCATTTATTCACCGAAGGCAGTGACAACAGGCAGACATCGCGGCAACTTGAAATCCCTCCCGACGCGTTTCGTGCTATGGAGAGCACTTCCTCATGGGATGCTGGGATCATGTTGAAAATGAAAACGGCAGTCTTTTGCACCACAATTAAATAATGAAACCCCGCCTTGAGTGGGCGTGGCCACCCCTGTGGCCTGATGGTCAACGTAGTGCAACTGTGCTACTCGGGTGAGTTTGCCATAATTCAAACAACTTTCTGTCAATGAAGTCCTCAGTGGGTGTGCACACAGCATGCCAGTCTTTGTACTGCCGCTCCACTCGCTGAATCACACTCACCCTTCCTTTGTGCTGAAATGCGTTGTGCACCTCAACAGGACTGCGCAGAGCGCAGCGGGGTCACTCTCGCGGCTCAGGCGGTGCCGCATCAATCCAATCACGAGTTTGCCTGGAAAGAGAGGACGCCACACAGGTAAGTTCAAATCTTGTTACCATTTATTCACCGAAGGCAGTGACAACAGGCAGACATCGCGGCAACTTGAAATCCCTCCCGACGCGTTTCGTGCTATGGAGAGCACTTCCTCATGGGATGCTGGGATCATGTTGAAAATGAAAACGGCAGTCTTTTGCACCACAATTAAATAATGAAACCCCGCCTTGAGTGGGCGTGGCCACCCCTGTGGCCTGATGGTCAACGTAGTGCAACTGTGCTACTCGGGTGAGTTTGCCATAATTCAAACAACTTTCTGTCAATGAAGTCCTCAGTGGGTGTGCACACAGCATGCCAGTCTTTGTACTGCCGCTCCACTCGCTGAATCACACTCACCCTTCCTTTGTGCTGAAATGCGTTGTGCACCTCAACAGGACTGCGCAGAGCGCAGCGGGGTCACTCTCGCGGCTCAGGCGGTGCCGCATCAATCCAATCACGAGTTTGCCTGGAAAGAGAGGACGCCACACAGGTAAGTTCAAATCTTGTTACCATTTATTCACCGAAGGCAGTGACAACAGGCAGACATCGCGGCAACTTGAAATCCCTCCCGACGCGTTTCGTGCTATGGAGAGCACTTCCTCATGGGATGCTGGGATCATGTTGAAAATGAAAACGGCAGTCTTTTGCACCACAATTAAATAATGAAACCCCGCCTTGAGTGGGCGTGGCCACCCCTGTGGCCTGATGGTCAACGTAGTGCAACTGTGCTACTCGGGTGAGTTTGCCATAATTCAAACAACTTTCTGTCAATGAAGTCCTCAGTGGGTGTGCACACAGCATGCCAGTCTTTGTACTGCCGCTCCACTCGCTGAATCACACTCACCCTTCCTTTTCGCTGAAATGCGTTGTGCACCTCAACAGGACTGCGCAGAGCGCAGCGGGGTCACTCTCGCGGCTCAGGCGGTGCCGCATCAATCCAATCACGAGTTTGCCTGGAAAGAGAGGACGCCACACAGGTAAGTTCAAATCTTGTTACCATTTATTCACCGAAGGCAGTGACAACAGGCAGACATCGCGGCAACTTGAAATCCCTCCCGACGCGTTTCGTGCTATGGAGAGCACTTCCTCATGGGATGCTGGGATCATGTTGAAAATGAAAACGGCAGTCTTTTGCACCACAATTAAATAATGAAACCCCGCCTTGAGTGGGCGTGGCCACCCCTGTGGCCTGATGGTCAACGTAGTGCAACTGTGCTACTCGGGTGAGTTTGCCATAATTCAAACAACTTTCTGTCAATGAAGTCCTCAGTGGGTGTGCACACAGCATGCCAGTCTTTGTACTGCCGCTCCACTCGCTGAATCACACTCACCCTTCCTTTGTGCTGAAATGCGTTGTGCACCTCAACAGGACTGCGCAGAGCGCAGCGGGGTCACTCTCGCGGCTCAGGCGGTGCCGCATCAATCCAATCACGAGTTTGCCTGGAAAGAGAGGACGCCACACAGGTAAGTTCAAATCTTGTTACCATTTATTCACCGAAGGCAGTGACAACAGGCAGACATCGCGGCAACTTGAAATCCCTCCCGACGCGTTTCGTGCTATGGAGAGCACTTCCTCATGGGATGCTGGGATCATGTTGAAAATGAAAACGGCAGTCTTTTGCACCACAATTAAATAATGAAACCCCGCCTTGAGTGGGCGTGGCCACCCCTGTGGCCTGATGGTCAACGTAGTGCAACTGTGCTACTCGGGTGAGTTTGCCATAATTCAAACAACTTTCTGTCAATGAAGTCCTCAGTGGGTGTGCACACAGCATGCCAGTCTTTGTACTGCCGCTCCACTCGCTGAATCACACTCACCCTTCCTTTGTGCTGAAATGCGTTGTGCACCTCAACAGGACTGCGCAGAGCGCAGCGGGGTCACTCTCGCGGCTCAGGCGGTGCCGCATCAATCCAATCACGAGTTTGCCTGGAAAGAGAGGACGCCACACAGGTAAGTTCAAATCTTGTTACCATTTATTCACCGAAGGCAGTGACAACAGGCAGACATCGCGGCAACTTGAAATCCCTCCCGACGCGTTTCGTGCTATGGAGAGCACTTCCTCATGGGATGCTGGGATCATGTTGAAAATGAAAACGGCAGTCTTTTGCACCACAATTAAATAATGAAACCCCGCCTTGAGTGGGCGTGGCCACCCCTGTGGCCTGATGGTCAACGTAGTGCAACTGTGCTACTCGGGTGAGTTTGCCATAATTCAAACAACTTTCTGTCAATGAAGTCCTCAGTGGGTGTGCACACAGCATGCCAGTCTTTGTACTGCCGCTCCACTCGCTGAATCACACTCACCCTTCCTTTGTGCTGAAATGCGTTGTGCACCTCAACAGGACTGCGCAGAGCGCAGCGGGGTCACTCTCGCGGCTCAGGCGGTGCCGCATCAATCCAATCACGAGTTTGCCTGGAAAGAGAGGACGCCACACAGGTAAGTTCAAATCTTGTTACCATTTATTCACCGAAGGCAGTGACAACAGGCAGACATCGCGGCAACTTGAAATCCCTCCCGACGCGTTTCGTGCTATGGAGAGCACTTCCTCATGGGATGCTGGGATCATGTTGAAAATGAAAACGGCAGTCTTTTGCACCACAATTAAATAATGAAACCCCGCCTTGAGTGGGCGTGGCCACCCCTGTGGCCTGATGGTCAACGTAGTGCAACTGTGCTACTCGGGTGAGTTTGCCATAATTCAAACAACTTTCTGTCAATGAAGTCCTCAGTGGGTGTGCACACAGCATGCCAGTCTTTGTACTGCCGCTCCACTCGCTGAATCACACTCACCCTTCCTTTGTGCTGAAATGCGTTGTGCACCTCAACAGGACTGCGCAGAGCGCAGCGGGGTCACTCTCGCGGCTCAGGCGGTGCCGCATCAATCCAATCACGAGTTTGCCTGGAAAGAGAGGACGCCACACAGGTAAGTTCAAATCTTGTTACCATTTATTCACCGAAGGCAGTGACAACAGGCAGACATCGCGGCAACTTGAAATCCCTCCCGACGCGTTTCGTGCTATGGAGAGCACTTCCTCATGGGATGCTGGGATCATGTTGAAAATGAAAACGGCAGTCTTTTGCACCACAATTAAATTGCCCACTCAAGGCGGGGTTTCATTATTTAATTGTGGTGCAAAAGACTGCCGTTTTCATTTTCAACATGATCCCAGCATCCCATGAGGAAGTGCTCTCCATAGCACGAAACGCGTCGGGAGGGATTTCAAGTTGCCGCGATGTCTGCCTGTTGTCACTGCCTTCGGTGAATAAATGGTAACAAGATTTGAACTTACCTGTGTGGCGTCCTCTCTTTCCAGGCAAACTCGTGATTGGATTGATGCGGCACCGCCTGAGCCGCGAGAGTGACCCCGCTGCGCTCTGCGCAGTCCTGTTGAGGTGCACAACGCATTTCAGCACAAAGGAAGGGTGAGTGTGATTCAGCGAGTGGAGCGGCAGTACAAAGACTGGCATGCTGTGTGCACACCCACTGAGGACTTCATTGACAGAAAGTTGTTTGAATTATGGCAAACTCACCCGAGTAGCACAGTTGCACTACGTTGACCATCAGGCCACAGGGGTGGCCACGCCCACTCAAGGCGGGGTTTCATTATTTAATTGTGGTGCAAAAGACTGCCGTTTTCATTTTCAACATGATCCCAGCATCCCATGAGGAAGTGCTCTCCATAGCACGAAACGCGTCGGGAGGGATTTCAAGTTGCCGCGATGTCTGCCTGTTGTCACTGCCTTCGGTGAATAAATGGTAACAAGATTTGAACTTACCTGTGTGGCGTCCTCTCTTTCCAGGCAAACTCGTGATTGGATTGATGCGGCACCGCCTGAGCCGCGAGAGTGACCCCGCTGCGCTCTGCGCAGTCCTGTTGAGGTGCACAACGCATTTCAGCACAAAGGAAGGGTGAGTGTGATTCAGCGAGTGGAGCGGCAGTACAAAGACTGGCATGCTGTGTGCACACCCACTGAGGACTTCATTGACAGAAAGTTGTTTGAATTATGGCAAACTCACCCGAGTAGCACAGTTGCACTACGTTGACCATCAGGCCACAGGGGTGGCCACGCCCACTCAAGGCGGGGTTTCATTATTTAATTGTGGTGCAAAAGACTGCCGTTTTCATTTTCAACATGATCCCAGCATCCCATGAGGAAGTGCTCTCCATAGCACGAAACGCGTCGGGAGGGATTTCAAGTTGCCGCGATGTCTGCCTGTTGTCACTGCCTTCGGTGAATAAATGGTAACAAGATTTGAACTTACCTGTGTGGCGTCCTCTCTTTCCAGGCAAACTCGTGATTGGATTGATGCGGCACCGCCTGAGCCGCGAGAGTGACCCCGCTGCGCTCTGCGCAGTCCTGTTGAGGTGCACAACGCATTTCAGCACAAAGGAAGGGTGAGTGTGATTCAGCGAGTGGAGCGGCAGTACAAAGACTGGCATGCTGTGTGCACACCCACTGAGGACTTCATTGACAGAAAGTTGTTTGAATTATGGCAAACTCACCCGAGTAGCACAGTTGCACTACGTTGACCATCAGGCCACAGGGGTGGCCACGCCCACTCAAGGCGGGGTTTCATTATTTAATTGTGGTGCAAAAGACTGCCGTTTTCATTTTCAACATGATCCCAGCATCCCATGAGGAAGTGCTCTCCATAGCACGAAACGCGTCGGGAGGGATTTCAAGTTGCCGCGATGTCTGCCTGTTGTCACTGCCTTCGGTGAATAAATGGTAACAAGATTTGAACTTACCTGTGTGGCGTCCTCTCTTTCCAGGCAAACTCGTGATTGGATTGATGCGGCACCGCCTGAGCCGCGAGAGTGACCCCGCTGCGCTCTGCGCAGTCCTGTTGAGGTGCACAACGCATTTCAGCACAAAGGAAGGGTGAGTGTGATTCAGCGAGTGGAGCGGCAGTACAAAGACTGGCATGCTGTGTGCACACCCACTGAGGACTTCATTGACAGAAAGTTGTTTGAATTATGGCAAACTCACCCGAGTAGCACAGTTGCACTACGTTGACCATCAGGCCACAGGGGTGGCCACGCCCACTCAAGGCGGGGTTTCATTATTTAATTGTGGTGCAAAAGACTGCCGTTTTCATTTTCAACATGATCCCAGCATCCCATGAGGAAGTGCTCTCCATAGCACGAAACGCGTCGGGAGGGATTTCAAGTTGCCGCGATGTCTGCCTGTTGTCACTGCCTTCGGTGAATAAATGGTAACAAGATTTGAACTTACCTGTGTGGCGTCCTCTCTTTCCAGGCAAACTCGTGATTGGATTGATGCGGCACCGCCTGAGCCGCGAGAGTGACCCCGCTGCGCTCTGCGCAGTCCTGTTGAGGTGCACAACGCATTTCAGCACAAAGGAAGGGTGAGTGTGATTCAGCGAGTGGAGCGGCAGTACAAAGACTGGCATGCTGTGTGCACACCCACTGAGGACTTCATTGACAGAAAGTTGTTTGAATTATGGCAAACTCACCCGAGTAGCACAGTTGCACTACGTTGACCATCAGGCCACAGGGGTGGCCACGCCCACTCAAGGCGGGGTTTCATTATTTAATTGTGGTGCAAAAGACTGCCGTTTTCATTTTCAACATGATCCCAGCATCCCATGAGGAAGTGCTCTCCATAGCACGAAACGCGTCGGGAGGGATTTCAAGTTGCCGCGATGTCTGCCTGTTGTCACTGCCTTCGGTGAATAAATGGTAACAAGATTTGAACTTACCTGTGTGGCGTCCTCTCTTTCCAGGCAAACTCGTGATTGGATATATATATATATATATATAAAATCTACTGGCGGTCGCCAGTAGATAGTTATAGTTAGGACCGTGTTTCCATAGGAAATCTCAAAATTCTATTTTGAATAACTTTGGCGCAGGTTGACGAATCCTCGCGAAAGTTTCAAAACTAATGGGGCGCTCCGTTCAGCTCCTACCCTGAAAGTCTCGGGGTGATTCGTAAAGCGGGGGCCGAGAAAAAGGGGGGTCCCAAAATGCGTTTTCCCCATGCATTTTTCCATAGGACCTTTAGTTGCAGCTACAGCCAGAACGGCTGAACAGAATTACGTGAAATTTGGCAGAGAGGTAGCCATAAGGTCAAGGAAGTGCCTTTTGCAGGTCTGGTGTAAATCTGTTCAGTATTTCCTGAGAAAATAGCATTTAAAAGCATATCAATATCTATACGCGCGCAACGTGCGCGCACAGTGCGCGCACCATGCCGTGCGCAAGCGCTATTCTGATTGGTTGTTAGATGTCGGTAAACATTCGAATCAGTCGAAACCAGGAAGTGTCGGCCGCCATTTTGTCTCTCGCAGTCTGAGGGGGTGGAAAAAAAAGGTGGAGAACGTGAAAAGGGGGCAGAGTGGACAGTTCCTGACCCCCTAGCCTTGGTCAGGGGGTCACAGAAGGACCCCCAAGGGTGAAAAAAAAAAAATCGTTTTTTTTTTAAATCGCGAGGTGTGCGCACGTTGCGCGCACGGCGATCCGTGGGTGCTCGGTGCGCAAAGCGCACCGAGCGCCCACTGAGCGAGCACGGTGCGCGAAACGCACCGTGCGCACAGGGTGCGCGCACCTCGCGATTTAAAAAAAAACAATACAATTTCACAGGGCACGCACGGTGAAAAACCGGAGAAAAAAAAAATTATAAATACATAACTTAGCATTTAAAAAACCGTACAAATTCACTGAAAAAACCATAGGTTTCATACATGTTATAGTTACAAATTAGCATTTAAAAAACCTTGCAAATTCACTTAAAAAACCATAGGTTTCACACATGTTATAGTTAGCTGGACATTTCACTCGTAAAAAACGAATGAAATTCCCCCGTTATAGTTAGTGCAGGCAACTATAACTCACGCGACCGCAATCCTCTGCTGATGACGTCACATATTACATCACTGATGACATATGTGTCTTTATGAAAAATAAATATTTGTAATATATGTATAGCTAAAGATTAATGGAAGAAGACATGGGTAAATAAGTGTCTAAATAAAGTGATGTAATATGTGACGTCATCAGCAGAGGATTGCGGTCGCGTGAGTTATAGTTGCCTGCACTAACTATAACGGGGGAATTTCATTCGTTTTTTACAACATGTGTGAAACCTATGGTTTTTTAAGTGAATATATATATATATATATTATATATATATGAAACAATGCTCGATCTCCCAACTTCCATTCCGGCGATGAGAGAGATCCGGACTTCAGAATGCGTGGCAAAGTAGATTTTTATTTAAAAGCCGTTATGACACGTTTCGAACACCTCCGTGCTCTTGATCACATACGGAAAACACAGTCCACTTTTACTTTTTATATTCTTCCAATACTGCCTCCCCAGTGTCATGTGATTTCACAGACATAGAAAAAATCGTGATCATGCCCCATGTTGATAGTCTGTTTTCCAACAACCGATAGTTTCAAAATTGCGGTATTTATCATGTAGATATTTTGTTTAAATAAATATATAAATAGACATATAAATATGTATATGTATTCCTATTTACAATAAATAATTTATAAAACAAAATTGAAAAATAATAACTGCTATTTTTGCTTCAATGCATAAATTATTACAGTCATTAAAATCAGATACATAAAATCTGATAAATATCCACATGTGCAAAATTCGCTAATATATAACATTTCATTAAGACCAGGAGTACTTCGTATGGATCTTCATTGGGCACTTGCGCCTCTGAGTATCCTTGCTAGATGCCTGCATTAATGCTAGTAACAAATATAATGTAATTTGGACTTCCCTGGTCTTATCAATTCCTCATGATTGAACATTGTTGGCTGACATAAAAAACGCACGGTTGTATTCATAATTCAAACTAAGGTGCATATGTGAAAAAAATCTCATTAATTTTTTGTCTCTCTTTTTTTTCCTTTCTTTTCCCAATAAATCCGGTAGGACAGCCGTCCCATCATATAATTAAAGGGCTAGTGCAACAAAATAATAAATAACACTTTAATATGTCTATGAATATGTATATTCACTGTGAGGTTAAAATGTGGATACATTTAGCTGCCTGGGGTCTAATAGCAATATGTGAAGGGAAATACTACTGATAGCATGCATAATTTCTTTTTGTGCATATTTTGCTCCCTTCTCCCTATTTATTACTCTGTATTTCTTTTCGGACGCTGGGTAAGTCTTTCTGATAATGTACACATGAAAAATTAAAGACATTTTATAATGTTTTTATAAAAAGTTGTGAAGATCCTCTGTGTTGTTTAATCCATTGGGAGCCTTGCAGTCAAGTTCGAGAATCATACGCGACTCCAACTGACGAAGGAGTCTCTCCCTATTTCCTCCTTTGGGCATAGGTGGCACTGCTGAGATCACAAAATGTTTAAGACAGCTCAAGTTGTTATCATGACATGCCTTAAAATGTCTAGCAACAGGGTAAGCTGTATCATTATTAACTATTGCTCTAAGATGTTGCAGTATTCTGACATGCACCTGCAGCTTAGTACTTCCCACATATTGTAAGCCACAGGTGCATGTCAAAACATATACAGCATAGCCTGTCCTACAATTGTAGGTGCCTTTAATGGGGATCTCAGTTTCTTGGAAGGGGGTGTTATACCTGGATTTGTTTTCTCCAAATTTACACGCCCTGCAAGTGGAACATTTGAAAAACCCTTGTCTAGGTTGCAGCCGCATTTTTTTCTTCAAATTGAATTCTGGATTGTTCCTAACTATTTGGGCTCTCATGGACATTCCTTTTCTGAACATTATGATGGGATCATTCACCAATATACGAGCTAGTACTGCATCTGTGCGTATTATCGGCCAGTTTTGTTTGATGATTGATCTTATTTTTCTTTCCTGCAGATTGTATGTTGTGCTCAATCTAGGTGTATCGTCTTCAGTTTCTCTCTTGTGGTTTTCTTGGATATTAGATTTCAACAGTGATTCCCTTGATCTAGCAGTTGTTTTAGCTATTGCTTCTTTAAGTATGGCTTCACTATAGCCCCTATTTCTGAACCTGGTCTCTAAGTCTTTTATGCACACATCCAAATCCTCTTGAGTGCTACATATTCTTTTTAAGCGAAGGAGTTCCCCAAAGGGGATACTCCTTATAAGATGGTGCAGACGTGCGCTGTCAGCATGAAGCGTGGAGTTCCCTGCCAGCTTTTTTCTATGCAAGGTGGTTGCTATGGCCCCATCCTTGATGTATATTTTTACATCTAGGAACTCTACGCTGTCTTTATCAATGTGTGATGTAAATCTGAGGTTCACATTGTTGATATTCATATTATTGACAAAGGTAGTTGCACTGTTCATATTCCCCTGCCACACAATGAACACATCATCAATGTATCTGAAGAAATGTTTCACATGTTTGTCATACATGTCTGAGTGAGCAGCCTCGAGAGCCCGCTCCTCCCACCAGCCAACCATCAAACATGCATAGCTGGGAGAGAAGCAAGCTCCCATAGCTACCCCCTCAGCTGTCTGTACACCTCATTTCCATACATGAAAAAGTTGTTATTCAAACACCATGAAATTAAGTCAATCAAGTATCCAAAAAATTTTGAATTGCTGCAATTCCCAAGGAATGTTCAATACATGTGTATAAGGACTCTATGTCAAGAGTCATCAATAAAATATCATCTGCCCATTCAATGATACTCAGTTTGTTTAAAAAATCTCCTGTGTCCTTAACATACGTGGGCAATTTTTTAACCATTGGCTGTAAAAAGAAATCTACATATTGGGATACATGCTCCCCCATGCTAATAATGGCAGAATTTATCGGTCGGCCCGAAATGGGGTGTACATTTTTGTGAGTCTTGGGGATAAAATATATCGATGGAATTTTTGGATATTCAACCCATAGATATTTGAATTCATCCGTCGATATTAATGCATCTCTCTTGTATTGATGTAATTTCTTTGATACAATTTCCTTTGCCTTGTTATATTCCTTCGTAGTTGATTTTTCATAACAGTTGGGATCAGATAGTTGTCTTTTGGCCTCTTTTATATAGTCATTTTTAGGCCAAATCACAATATTACCTCCTTTGTCTGATCGCATCACAACTATTTCTTGGTTGTTTTGGAGTTTCTTCATCAGTTTCGCATATTCGATTTCTTTGTATTTTTTTATTTAGTTTTTTCTGTTTCACGTTGCGGTGAAGTTGTTTAATGCCATCTGTGACCCTCTCGTGAAAAATATCTATAGAATCCTTAGGCATCATTGGGATAAATGTCGATTTTGTCTTAAAGGGACTGCTACCTGCCCCTTGCTGTGTAATGCCCTTAGCTTGAAGATTCTGTTGTGTGGAAAACCTAAGTGACTGATTTTCATTGTCATCACATGAGTCATCATAAAGTTCCTGTATTGTCAGTAAAGGTGAAATGTCTGACGCTTGTAAATTGCTTTTCGCACCTGGTCTGTTTTGTTCACTTCTGTTCGCTGCCAACCCATTTTTGATGGTGAAGAATTTTTGAAGTTTTAATTTTCTAATAAAGCAAAACATATCCACTCTTGTTTGTGCATAGTTTAAGTCTTCAGGTGGACAATAGGATAAACCTAACATCAATGTTTGTTTTTCAGATTTAGTAAGTTCTAATGTTGATAGGTTTATAATGGTATTGTCCTCCATATTGTCTATTTGCGCCAATATTTTCTTTTGGGCTTTTGATTTTGTTTTTTTGCGTCTTTCCCTTCGTCTGACATTTCATCGTGTACTGGCTTTTTCGTTCGTTTCCGTGGGCTCAACGTATTGCGGCGTTCTAACGCTAAAAAATCAACCTCTTCCCCCAGATTTAAGCGTGTTGCTTCTATTGTACTACTGGACTGGCTGAGACTGTCACTTTCTGAACCAATGTCACTGGTCAGTGAGTCTGAGTCCATTGCTGATCATAAGTCCTTTGCACCACTTGTTTGACATTTTTCAATAGGATCTGTGCCTTGTTTCGTTTTGGCATCTAGTCTCATCTTCTTAGCATTGACATATTTGCGGGCAAATGTGTATATTTGGCCATGCTCATAATCTGCTTTATCACGTGCGAGCTTGATTTTTTCTTCCTGTTTCTTTAATCGCTCATCTATTTCTTTACGTGTTTTGGTTATATAGTCATTTTGTTCCAATTTGTCAATTTGTTCATTGATGTTGTCAATTTCTTTAACCAATTCGAGCCGATCTATTTCCGCATATTTAATGAGAATGCATACGAGGTTCATAGATGCTGCAAGATTACTCTCTCCCCACTCCTTTAACATTTGGGTGTTAGGATTGGCGAAACTGGGCGCTAGAAGAATTCTTAAGCCCCGAGGTACACAACCTACTTCCTTGTATTTGGTTAGCAATTTGCTCTCCCACCATTTGGTAACTTCGCTTTTCATACATTTTTCCAAGTTTCTCAGTTGGGTTTTGGCATCCCCGTTTTTGTTGTTACTGTTGACATTATTACCCAGTCCTGATCCACTCGCAGAGACATTGGGCACATTGCTGAATAGTTCATCAGCTGCAGCTTCTCTCTCCCGGACTACTTCCGCTGACATATTCGGCTACTGCGTATGCACTGCTGATGACGTCACATATTACATCACTCATGACATGGTCAGTGACATCACTCATGACATCACTGATGATATCTCAAATGACATCACTGATGACATCGCTGATGACATCATCCAGTGAATGTGTGTTTTTCTGAAAATTACATATGTTTTATATATGTATATCTCAAGGTCGATGGAAGAATAAATGGGTATATAAGTGTCTAAATGGATGATTTGTTTTTGAAAAATTGATTGTATAACTGACTGATTAAGTGTATCCTAGTGAATACATGGCTTAGTGAGTAATGTTTAAATATGTAAATATCTGTATCAGTCTCTCACTTTGTGTATAAGTGGCTGCATGGGTTGGTGAGTAGCTACATGAGTGTCTATATAGGTTATTAGTTGGTTTTTTGAGTATCAGTATGAGTGTCTGAGTGTCTGTATGGTTCGGTGGGGGGTATTACGTAGTGCATAGGTGCATGAATGAGTGACTCACTGTTTGTATGTGTTGAAGACAGTATAGGCCCGATTCACAGAACTAACTTAAGACAAAATCCTAAACTTACTACCATTTTGGTATTCACAGAAGGCACTTACTCATTTTGGTATTCACAGAAGGCACTTACTCATTTCGGTATTCACAGAAGTTAGGAGTCCTAACTTTAGGACTCCTAAATGCCTTCTGTGAATACCGAAAGTCTTACAATTAGGATTTTTCTCAATTTAGTAGTCCTAAATTTAGATTTAGGACTACTAAATTGAGAAAAATCCTTATTTTAAGACTTTCGGTATTCACAGAAGGCATTTAGGAGTCCTAAAGTTAGGAGTCCTAACTATACTACTACTAAACTGAGAAAAATCCTAATTTTAAGACTTTCGGTATTCACAGAAGGCATTTAGGAGTCCTAAAGTTAGGACTCCTAACTTCTGAGAATACCGAAATGAGTAAGTGCCTTCTGTGAATACCAAAATGAGTAAGTGCCTTCTGTGAATACCAAAATGGTAGTAAGTTTAGGATTTTGTCTTAAGTTAGTTCTGTGAATCGGGCCCCATGTGTGCAGGACTGTATGGGTGGATGAGTGTGTGCATGGGTGTGTTAGTGAGTGAATGACTGTCTCAATAGTGTCTTTATGAGTAACTACATATGTTTTAAACTAGTATATGTGACTATTGGTGTATATAAGTGAGTATATGTGAGAGTGAAAGATTGAAAGAGTTCCTGTATGAATAAGTATGTGTTTCTATAAGTGATTGTTTAAAAGACTATGGGACAGATTTATAAGCGCCTTGCACTACTTTTACGCCGCCGTTGGGTCACTTTTGTGACGCAGCAGTGGCGCACAACCAGCTCCAGGCTGCGGGGTATTTACAATGTGTCGCATCTGGGAGATGCGTCACGTTGTAAAGCCTTGCGCCAGAAATAGGCGTTCCAGCGCAGGGGGGGGGGCGTTCCGTCGCAGGAACGCCTCCTAAAAGTGGCTGAGTGAAATCTACAAGATTTCACTCAGTCACTTTTGAGCCCATGCTGCGTCAAAACCCTGCGCCTGCTTGAAGCAGGCGTAAGGATTGACGCAGCATTGTGGAGATAGGGTACCCCAGAGCCTTGCTGGAGCTGCGTCGCGCTTGCGACGCAACTCCAGCAATGCGCCGCCTTTACGGCACAGATGCGTCACGCATCTTCCCGGTTTTGCCCCATGGTGCGCCGCATTGTAAATGCGGCGCCTCCATGGTGGCGGAGCCGTGACGCAAAATAACTGGCGCGTCCCTGCTGATATGCAGGGATGCGCCAGTTATTGTAAATCTGCCCCTAAGTATGTGTACGTTTCTGTAGAAGTAAGTGTGGTGGTTTGTGTATAACTGTATGTGCAAGTAAATGGATGTTTGATTCTTTATTAGCATGAGTGACTATGTGTGTGAGTAACTCTATGGATGAGTGGCGTTGTGTAACAGGATGTATAGGTGTATAAGTAAATATGATGAGTGAGTACATGTATGAGTGACTGTATAGGACTGTTGGTGAATGAGTGGATGTGTATGTGGATCTTAGAATTACTGAATAGGTTGTTGTAACTGGTATTGGTATGTCCATTGTTTTGAACATTTTAGTTTCTATTTTTGAATGTGTGTATCAATGTTTATATTAGGGGGAGAGGAGGTCTGCCACTCTATCACAAGGATGATGTCATCAGTGATGTCATCAGTGAGGTCATTTGAGATGTCATCAGTGATGTCATGAGTGATGTCACTGACCATGTCATGAGTGATGTAATATGTGACATCATCAGCAGTGCATTGCGGGCGCGCGAGTTAGCTGAACTAACTATAACGGGGGAATTTCAATGGTTTTTTACGAGTGAGAAGTCCAGCTAACTATAACGCCCCTGAAACCTATGGTTTTTTCAGTGAATTTCTAAGGTTTTTTAAATGCTAATTCCTAACTATACCGTGCCTGAAACCTATGTTTTTTTCAGTGAATTTCAAAGGTTTTTTAAATGCTAATTTCTAACTATGTCTACAGAGATAGGACATGTGAAGAGAGAAGAAAAAACGCACAGAAAGAAAAAAAAGAAATTCAGAAAGAAGCAACAGAAGTCCTCAAAGACGAAGAAAAAGTGCAGGAAGAAGGATAACGTGCAGAAAGAACAAACAGAAGAGCAGAAAGAAGCCATGTTGCAAAATCATCCAGTACCCTCAACTTTTTCAGACGGATACTGGTGGTAACTGAGTCTGACTAACCAGTCCTAGAGCCAGTGCTATGTTAAAAGACACTCAGAATACAGTGAAAACACCTACATACATAGGGAACACTATGCGTTGGGGTCCCCCTGTGATTAGCATGACCTCCTCTGTAAGCCCCTAGTATATAATAGGGCAGGGGATTAAAACTACCTCTTAAAACGCGCCACAGGGCGTGTTTGCACACGTCACCTCAGGCCCCGTCCCCTCCCTTCCCCACTGTGTAAACCCACGAACCTGTGTTACCCTGCGAACCCGGGAACCCGGGAACCCGGGAACCCGGGAGCTGACGCCGCCAAAACCAAAAAAAAATTGCAACAGGACAGCCGACCGCTGATCTATCACCGATCCACCGATTCGCTGGCCCAACAGTGGCGCCGGAGCGAGCGAGCGAGCTGAGGCGAGCTGAGGCGAGCTGAGGCGAGGCGCACGGGAGACCGCGGAGAGCACGGAGAATACGGAGCCGGAGCCGGAGCCGGAGGGGGACTTGTAACTGGCACAGCTGACACAGCGGGAGTCTGTGGCGCGCGGTAAGGAGCAATCTCCTGACGCCTGTTTTGTTGTATCTTGCTTTGACCTGTCACCTGTCACCCCCCTGAGGTAACGTGTCCCCCAAGTTACCCTCTCCCTTGCTCTCTCCCTAGCTCCTCTGCTCCTCTGCTCTCGCTCCCCTTGTCACAGACGACGCCAGGCAACATTAGGTGTTTTTAGGTGTCCACTCGCATATTTGGAAGCAGTAAACGAAACGGATCTGGATCTGGGGGATTTGGGGGGGCCGACTGGCGAGGGTTGATTGTGCGCACTTCCTGCCTTCTTCTGCCTTCTGCCTTCTTCTGCACGCTTCACCTCGCTTGCCCCTCCATTTTGTGGAGCCGTAAGGGGCTGAAAAATAAAAAGGCTCTGATAGCTCAACAAGACCAGAAAAAAGCAAAGAAAGAAAAAAAAAAAAACACTTTCATTCAGTCTTAATCTCAACGGAACAATACATCTATCCAACCTAACCCAATAACTCTAAACTCTAAACAGAGCCTCCAAGACAACAGGAATGAGATCTGGCAGAGTCAGGGAATTGCTACTCAATCCTAATCCAAATCCCCCCTCAAAGTCCAGGAAGAAAAAGAGAGAACTCGACTTGCATACAAAACTGCATCAAGAAGGCCCTCAAGGCCTCGAAGAGGAAACTCAAAACACCTCAATTAAGATGGAAAGAAGTGTCCTAACGGCTTCATCAACTCCAGCCTCAACTGCAAATGAAAACAGTAACAGAAAAAGGCAGGACAACATATTATTAAAGGCTAGCTTCACTGACCTGAGTTCTATCATGGTCCACCAACAACAACAATCGGAACTACCAACAGTCGCTGCACCAGGCCTACCATTCTCAACACCGCAGCTCCCAATCGCCAAGACCAAGTCACATCCAAAAGTCCTTAGCGAATCAAAGGAGCTCATTTCTATAGAAAGAACATCAGAAACAAATAGGAAATGTACTAAACAACCCAAGATATATACAAAATGTTCCTTCCTGAAAGACCCAGGATTAGCAATCTATTCTAAGACTGGATGTATAGAGGGTCTGCAAACTCTTCTCCTACTCGGGGCAACCATTCATGCTCGCTCCGATAGTCACACAAATGACACCTCACTGCCTATAGGGGGGAGCAGTTGCACCACACCAGACGATCCACCAGTAACAAAAACATCGCCAGCGCTGAGGAGTCTGATAACTTCACCGCTAAAGGTAGACCAAGGAGCCATCAGAAGAGACCATCAAAGCTTGGCTAATAAACGTGACTCGGACACGGATGTCCGCACAAGAGAGATTACACCAAAAATGAGCGAACCCGCTGAGACAGCTAACTCCCCAAATTCCATCTTTAAGGAGGAGCCCCTCCCAACTGAAATTAACAAATTGCACCAGGAAAGTCGGGACAGCCAGGAGAACCAGAACCAGAATCTGCGAAGCCCACCCAAGATAGAGGGCAGCAAGGGCGGAAACAGCAGGAACAGCCAAGACGTGTTACCCTACCAAACAAATAGAAATTCCCCAAAGGGGCAACAATTCAATTTCATAACCCGGGACAGCCTGGGCATCAAGCAAGAAATAACGTCAGAAAAACAACATCAACAACTTCAACTGACCAACATCATCACTACACAAATAGAGACCCCAATAAAAACAAAAACAGATCACGGGGGGCAAATAAGTGCCCAGAGTAGGACAATTGACTCCAAATCAAAAATGCGTCGCACTCTATCCCACTATAGTGATTTCAACTCCACGACCAGCTCCGCGGAAAATGACATGACATTTATAGCCACACAGGAATGGGAAGATCTAATCGCCTCTTACAACCTCAGGCCAGAGCACAATACTCTATTTGAAGAACCAAACACCTTACTAAGCCAGGGGAATAGCAATAGTACGGTAAATCCACTATCTGAAATTCCAGACCCCCAGGATATAGCGGCATGGATTAGCAAATTTAGCGGCACAAATATGGAAATTTAGTGGCACAAATAGGGAAATTTAGCGGCAATTTTGCGGCATTTTAGTTTGCAGTTTTTCCTACAACAAACACAGATATCTTCGTTTTTTAAAGTATTTAACAAGCTAAAGCTATGTATATTTGGTGTATTTACAATGTAGACACTTTGTTTGGCTTAAAGGCTACATATATGTGTTTAAAAACAAAATTATGCCCCTGAGGCCCCGCCGCGTGCCCCGTGTGCGGCGGGCCCAAAAAGAATGCCACCTGGGCCCGCCGCACACCGGGCATGTTGCGGGCCCAACATTTGTTTAGAAAAAAAAATATGCTCCTCAGGGCCCGCCGCATGCCACTCAACCGTGAGGGTCTCAAGGTGTTGGGGGAGGGGGGGAAGCATCTCCAGTAAGTCGAAGAGCCAGGTCTTGAGGGTCTTCCTGAAGATGTGCAGTGTGGGGGCGCATCTTGCAAGAAGAGCTTGTTTTGGGTGTTAGTTGATAGTTGGATCTACCGGCTTCATGTTTTGTAAAAATTGCGGCATTTTTACAAAAGTGCCGATTTCGCAGGCACTTTTGTAAAAATCGCGGCATTTTTACAAAAGTGCCGATTTCGCGGCAAGCCGCGAAATCGCGAAATCCTGGAGGGTCTGTCCATGGCTTATAATCATAAATACTTTGCAAACAACAGCTAAAGCACTAGAGTTCCAATCGCAAAAAATGGACACCCAGCTTACTGTCCTACAATCAATAGCTACTTCAACACTAGGCATTGAGGGGAAGATATCTGAACTAAATGGTCTCATAAAAAGGGGCCAGGAAGCGACTTACGCGATCAAATCACCGTCCCAACCATGTTCCTGCGAATTGATATTAGACAAACTAGCCACAATGCCATCTATGCTAGGGGATCTGATGCGAGAAATAAAATCAACAATCCCTCAAACGCAAGACTGTAATGCAGCGTCAATTCCAAAACAAAAACTGCAGGACCCCAAGCCAACAGTGATCTTGGGAGCAACCACCAACTCAACTGCAGAGAGCTGGGAATCCACTTCAACCCAGCTAAAGGATCCAGGTGTTCAACCCGTAAATCAAACAGCAACCCCAACTGACCTGATAGCAAAGAACAGCAAAGCACAGAACAAAATTTGAAGGAAAAAAAGGAAAGGGAGGAAAAAGCTCATATCAAACGCCAATCTTTACACCAAAATACAGCTCAACCCACAGCAAGAAGAAAGCATAACTTTTATAGAAGCAACGGAAATGGAGCCATGCCCACGCACACCACAACAAGAGGCACAAGAGAGATTACAAGAGCAGCTAATCAACTCTTTTCATGCCATAGCTCAAAAGACAACTAGAAGCCCAATCAAGAAAATTCAACCGGAAAAAAACAAACAATTACTTGACCAAAAAAACTGGGAACCATGAAAAACAGACCACCCAATAGCCAAGTTTAACTTAACACAAAAAACTATGCCTATCACAAAGTTCATTAATAATACAGAATCTACTCAATCATCAAACAGCACAACTAACAGTAACATAACCGAAACAAGAGCTGACTCCTCACTAAGAGCCCAATCAAATAACCCAATCACGAGCAGTCCAAGCCGTCAACCCCAGTCCAATCAAAACAGTCACACGTGTCTCCAATCAAACCCCAAAAATACCACTAATCAAGCAAATTCTACTGTCATCCTCTTCGTACCAGAATATACGTCCCTTGGTAGGGATGACATATTGAACAGGGGTAACATCCTTAAACTCCTTCACTCAATAACAAGCTTAGAGAACATCTACTCTTCAGACCTGCTTCAAATCGAATTCATCCCCAGCAATGACACCTGCCACCAAGAGACGACAAAAACAACTTGGAACACCCCCGAGACAGTAAAAAAGATAATGGAAGAAAAAACTATTTTTAAATATTGGGGGATCGACTTACGACTTGCAGAACAACCTTGATACCCGGCACCCTTCTTATTTCCGCCCAGATCACCGGCGCGAAAATAGACCAACTCTGTGCTAAAAGGAGCAAGGAGTTTCTCGCCGATAGCACATCCCAAAGCCGGGACAATAATGGTTAATGGTCAGGAACTCATGCAAAATGACCAAAATTTGGCAATTATCACTCAGAAGTGGACATCGATCCAACGAACCATCAACACAGCCAACATTCCAAATTGACAAAGAGGACTGAACACCGAGAGCTTTATAGATAAAGCCAAACAAATAAAAATTTGCATGTGGAATATCAACGGTCTGGCAAGTAAAAGACACGACCCTGAATTCTTACAGTATCTAAACTCATTTGACCTTCTGCTGCTCCAAGAAACCTGGGAGGAAGAATCATTTGAAATTCAAGGGTTCACATCATGCTTTCTCCCTGCCAGCAAAACTCTACCTTCGGACGCAGATCAGGAGGTCTTGCTATTCTGGCATCCATAGCCACAATAGGAACAATAAGAACCACAGAGTTTTATATAACCCCCCCAAGTGGAATCTTGACGGTAAAAATCCAGTTAACATTACAACAATACACTCAAGAGGTCATAATAATAAATACTTATATCCATCCAACACAAAAACGAAAGGCAGCAAATGAACTGATAAAGGTACTGCAAAAAATCTCCGAAGGAGACCTGTCCGACCAGATCATAGTCGGTGGTGACTTCAATATGTTCCTTATTAACACAGAATATGATAATAACATTCAGCAAGAACTTAGCACCGCGTGGGGCGTACCAAGACAAAGCATGGCTAAAATCGATAAATCAACAACCAATTCAAAGAAACTACTGCGACAACTAGAAGACCTCAACCTAAGGGCTCTGAATGGGCGTTTTGCTGGTGACAATCCACCGGCCCCAACGTTTCATTCTAATAAACATTCTTCCCATCTGGACTACACCTTTACATCCTTAAACATGTTCCCAATGATAACAACATTCAGGATAGGGGCAAACGACCTTAGTGATCACCTCCCCCAAGAAGTCTCTATAAAAGCAAGAGCACTACTAAACGTAGAGCCATACACAGGTCTTGTGATAGATACAACATCAAACTTAAGGCGACTCCGATGCAACTCCAACAACATCACTACCATAAGTTTCGACGTAAAATCCATACACACTCAAACAGTAAAGTGCCTAAACACACCATCAGAAGAATGGCAAAATTTCATCCAAAAAGTTACTGCCAAATTATCAAAAGGATCGTCAAAGAAGCTTTCCAACGGAAAGGGGAACCCAAATAAAACATCACTCTCTCCGGGAATGAAGATCCAAAAACGAATAATAAATCACACACTGAGAAAGCTACGGAAAGATCCAGATAACAAAGACTTGCAGATAACCCTGAGGGAAGCTAAAAAATCACTAAAACAGAAGAAATGGGAGAAACAGAAAAATAAAAACGATCAACTATGGCCAAATTATTCCACGAAGCGAATAAAAAAAATAGCTCTAACTTCTGGAGAATGATTAAGGAAATCAAAAATCCAGACCATCGTGGCATAGACTCAAACATCACAGAAGAAGCGTGGACAAACTATCTAGCTAGGCACTTCAATAGTGAGGATACAACCAAAAAGCTTGAGAACGGACGATGCGGCGGAAGGATCAGGTTATCATCAAAGAGAAAAAAACAACAAATGTAGTACCCTCCTCTCGAAAACGAACGACTCAAAGAATGACGTAGATATCTCTATAGATTCGGACCCACAGGAATCGACTATTGGGACAGATGACATCAGAAGACAAATAGCGAAAGGAAGACCAACAGGAGCTCCTGGACCCAACGGCATACCACCAATGTTGTACAAAAACGATGTAGAGTTCTGGAGCGTCGCATTAACACCTTTATTCAATTACGCAAAAACAACTCAGATACTACCCGAGTCATGGCATGGATCAATAATTTGTCCAATTTATAAACACTCGAACAAAAAAGACCCAAAAAACTACCGGCTGATTGCGTTAATTGATGTAGAAGCAAAATACTTCGCAGGGAACATACTAGAGGAATTAACCTCATGGGCCACAGAAAACTCAGTAATCCCGAACACCCAAACCGGATTCCGTCAGGGTCAAGGAACAATCACAAACATCATGGCCCTGACTCTACTGATGGAATCAGCAAGAGAAAACAACAAATCTTTATATCTCTCTTTTATCGACTACACTGCTGCGTTCGATCATGTAGATCGCAACATGCTATGGCAAAAACTGGTCAAATGGGGTATACCTGCTCACCTTTTAAATGTATTGATAGCACTACATTCTAACACCTGGATTAAAATCAAGCTAGGTGTAGGCACACACCTCTCAAAACCTATAAAAACAACAAAGGGCCTCAAACAAGGCTGTGTCTTAGCTCCAACGCTATTCAATCTCTTCCTAGCTGACCTACCTGGCGAACTAGACAAAAGCTTCTGCCACGCACCAAAGCTAGGGAAGACCACACTATCCAATCTGCTGTACGCAGATGACCTGGTGCTTATCAGCCAGACACCCATAGGTCTCCAGCACCTGCTAAATACTACCTACTCCTTTTCAAATAAAAACGCTCTGCAAATAAACTTCAATAAATCTAAAATAATGGCAGTAAATTACAAAAAGAAAAGGGAATACAACTGGCATATAAATGGAGAACGAATGGAAAATGTAACAACTTACAAATACTTGGGCGTAATACTGGACTCGAAGATCACCTTCAAACCTCAGCTGGACTCCCTGCGAGGCAAGGGAATGGCAACCTCCCTTGCCTTAAAAGCCTTAAAGACAAAACTCCCAGATTTGACCTTTTACCCGCTCCTTCAAGTACTTCGTGCAAAACTACAACCAACACTCACCTACGGGAGCGAACCCCTTCAAGGGAAAGATGGCACCCTCTTGGACATAGTCATATCGAACTCCTACAGGCTCATCTTTAACCTGCGAAAACAAGTCTCCGCTGCACAAATACGACTGCAATTTGGCATCACGAAACAAACTCTAGAAAGACGGTGTGCATATGTTGTTGCCTGGCACAAGATACGCAATGCCGATAAAGATTCCCTAAACTTTAACATCTGGGAAGAGACTCTTCGGTACCAAAAATCATCAGCGAGGAAGTACTTAATTGACTCTCTTGAAGTGCTGGGCCTATCCGACTTGTGGGGCAGCCCAACAGACCACGTGACGTTTAAAAAAACAGCCAAAAAAGTAGTAAGACTTATTTCCACAGTTGAAGATAAGGAGGCCTTGACAAAAAAAGCACACTGCTGGATAATGCTTAATGACTATGGATCAATGCAACCACAGGCATTCCTTAATGTTGGCGTGAACCTAAGAAAGAAAGAAAAAATTTTAAAACTGCGCCTGGGCGTAATCCCTGTATATCCTCACTTACCGCCCTGGATAAGGAAAAATCTTCAACCACAATGCCGCCTGTGCAAAGTCGAAAAGGAAGACATTGTCCACGCAGTGTGCATCTGCCCCAAATTGAAAGATCTGAGATGCAAATTCCTGCGAGACTCCTTCAAAACTCACGGTATCCGGACATGTAGACAGGCAGTCAAACTTTGCTTCAATCCCAGCAAAACAAAATTAAACTGTCAGGTCGTAAAAAATTTTGAACTCGCTGGGGTCAGATACATGAGAGCCTGAGGACTGTTGATTTTAATAATGGTAAACTACAATCTGAATCACACTGGCAAATTCACAGGACAGAGAGAACTTTAAACATTTTCTGGTTAATTGTCCTTGCTTTTTTTAAATTCCTTTTATAACGTTTTTATTCGATTTGTAAAGATTTTAATTAATCATGCACAAATAAATACTTACTTACTTACTCACTGTGTAAACAGGCCCTGTGGCCGTTTTAAGTTGGGAGATTAAGTCCCCTTGAATTCTGAGGGTCCCTAGGGTCCAACTAGACCACTAGGTACCTCCAGTAAGCGCCACAGAGCTGCGTTGCAGAGAGGTGTAAAAAGTGGCACGGCCTGGACCACCTCTCTGCAACGCAGCACAGTGGTGCTTACTGGAGGCACCTGGTGGGCTAGTTGGCCCCCAGGGTCCCTCAGGATTGAAGGGGAATTATTTCCCCAACTTAAAACGCGCCACAGGGCTTGTTTGCACACATTAACTCAGGCCCCGTCCCCTCTCTTCACCACTGTGTAAACACGCCCTGTGGCCGTTTTTTAAGTTGGGAGATTAAGTCCCCTTGAATCCTGATGGTCCCTAGGGGCAAAATAGCCCACTATGGAAGGCCAGTAAGCGCAATTGCAGAGAGGTGTAAAAAGGGGCACGGCCTGCACCACCTCTCTGCAACGCAGAGCAGTGGCGCTTACTGGAAGCACCTGGTGGGCTAGTTGGCCCCCAGGGTCCCTCAGGATTGAAAGGGAATTATTTCCCCAACTTAAAACGCGCCACAGGGCGTGTTTGCACATGTCACCTCAGGCCCCGTCCCCTCCCTTCCCCACTGTGTAAACACGCCCTGTGGTCGTTTTTTAAGCTGGGAGATTAAGTCCCCTTGAATCCTGAGGGTCCCTAGGGGCAAAATAGCCCACTAGGTACGTCTAGTAAGCGCCATTGCAGAGAGGTGTAAAAAGTGGCACGGCCTGCACCACCTCTCTGCAACGCAGCTCAGTGGCGCTTACTGGAAGCACCTGGTGGGCTAGTTAGCCCCCAGGGACCCTCAGGATTGAAGGGGAATTATTTCCCCAACTTAAAACGCGCCATAGGGCGTGTTTGCACACGTCACCTCAGGCCCCGTCCCCTCCCTCCCCCACTGTGTAAACACGCCCTGTGGCCGTTTTTTAAATTGGGAGATTAAGTCCCCTTGAATCCTGAGGGTCCCTAGGGGCAAAATAGCCCACTAGGTACATCCAGTAAGTGCCATTGCAGAGAGGTGTAAAAAGGGGCACGGCCTGCACCACCTCTCTGCAACGCAGAGCAGTGGCGCTTACTGGAAGCACCTGGTGGGCTAGTTGGTCCCCAGGGTCCCTCAGGATTGAAAGGGAATTATTTCCCCAACTTAAAACGCGCCACAGGGCGTGTTTGCACACGTCACCTCAGGCCCCGTCCCCTCCCTTCACCACTGTGTAAACGCGCCCTGTGGGCGTTCTAAGTTGAGAGATTAAGTCCCCTTGAATCCTAAGGGTCCCTAGGGTCAAACTAGCCCACTAGGTACCTCCAGTAAGCGCCACAGAGCTGCGTTGCATAGAGGTGTAAAAAGGGGCGTGGCCTCAGAACACCTGTCTGCAACGCAGCTCCCTGGCGCACACTGGAGATACCTGTTGGGCCAGTTGGCCCTCAGGGACCCTCAGTATTGAAGGGAATTAATTCCCCAACTTACAACTGGCCAGGGGGCGCGTTTGCAGAGTGCTGCAAGGAGGGGGCATGGCCTCCGGCGCGATGCCGGTCTTTTATTTATTTAATTTTTTTAAGAAGGAGGGCTGTGTGGCCCCCCTTCTTTTCTAATTTATTGGCCCTGGGGACCCCATCCCCCAGGGCCTGCACCCTAATTTTTTTTGTTGAAAAAAATAAATTTGGCCCTCCCAAGGCCTTAATCGGCCCCGGGGACCTCAACCCCTGGGTCATGGCCTTTTTTTTTTTTGTAATTCTTTAGGAGGGGGGCTGCGTTGCCCCCCTCCTCAGGCCACTTATGGCCCCGGGGACCCCATCCCTGGGGCCGGCCTTTGTTTTTTATTATTTTTTTTTTAAATATATTTATAGAACCACCTAGGACATGCTGGACAAACCGTATGTACCTATCACCATGACGATTTGAGTGATATTTATTAAAAGGCCACTATGCATACAATGAATCCACGTGGAATGTAATTACACCGCTAGTGAAGCTCTGACGTGTCTGACGCCCTACCGTGCCTAATCCCGGTGCCCCCACCTGTGGGTACTCTCCAAGTAGACACCCTTGTCGTTTATTTATACAAACATGGGTAGCTATTGACAGGCACATTTAATACACACGCACACCAAGCCATTCAAAGGGGATTCGACAAAAATTCGACCAAACTATGAAAGAAACCCCCCTCGCGGTTAATAAAACACACATCCACCGCCGAATGTGTAATACTTTTTATTTTACTCTCTGGAAAGGAGACGAACCTCACTTGAGAGTCACAGCGTGCTCCTGGCTGAGCCCAATGCTGTGTTACACCCACCAGTGCCCGCCGAGTGCCACACACCTCTGTGTTGTATTCCACAAGCTAGTGCGTATGCTATGACACTCTCTAGCCTATGTGCACTGTAACACCACCCCGTGAATATGTCATGCCACACTTGCCTTCGCACGGGTTATTTTGCCCCATCTAATGTGCCTTCCTCGATGCCTATGTTATAACGCACAGCGCTATGCCATACATATTACAATCTGGGATCCATATCTTTGTCACAGTGCATATGCAATGTTACACTCCCCAGCACATATTTTAAATTAGAACTTTAGAGACTAGTTAGGTTACACAACACTGCCCTGTGTATATTACACTCCAAGGCACATAACGCATAGCACGCGCTAGTGCCTGTGCTATCTCGCGCTCTCCAATTAATCTGTCATTGCGCACAATGTATTGCATATTATATTTCACGCCCCGGTTCATCTTATATCACACTTTTTGGTGCATAGTTTATACCATATACTATATCTAGTTTTCATTTTCAATCGTGCTCTCAGGATTATGTTCTATATAACACTGCGTCCACCTACCCTTTTCACGGGCATTACATTTTGCGATGGGGGGTGGAGGGTCAGGGGGTGTTTCTGCCAAGTGAGCCCAGAGTCACAGTCACAAACGTCCACTTCTTCCCGAATAAAAGTGAGATTATGTTGCATACTTGTTCATATTTTAAGTAGTTCGCACAGACACACATTTTAAAAACAATAACGTTCCTATTTCCCACCTTCTCTGAACAGTTAGCTTGCTGCCCCATCCACCTCCTCCCTATCCTCTGTTGTCTGAATCCATGGACTAGCCTCCTCCCTCCTGCCATGCATGGTCTGATTTGCTGCCACTGCCCTCCATTTAGCATGATGTACCAGTCCACTCCTCCTGCCCTCCATTTCCCAATTCTATGGCCCATCATTGACCTCCTGCTTAGCCTCTGTGCTTAGCTTGCTGCCCCTATTCTCCTTCCCCCTGCCCTCCGATGTCTTTGTGCATGCCCCTGCTCCATCTTTTTTGCCCACCATGTTCCATGGACCTGCCACTCATATCTACTCTGAGTGTTCTGTTGAGCTGCCACTCCCCTCCCACCTGCCTAGCATTGTCAGATGACTGCAAACTGTCCCTGCCACCTCCACCCTGCCTGTCCACATGCCATGCCCCTATCCCCTTCCTCCTGTCCTCCATGGTCCATTTTACTGCCACACCCTTCTGCCCTGCCTGGTCTGTTGTGCTGCAACTGCTCCTCCTGCCTGCCCCGTGCGGTCTGTTGTGAGGCCCCTTCCCCTGAACTCTCTTGTCTGTGCCCAGGTCCTGACCCTCCCTTCTATCCTCCATGGTCCTTTGTGCATGCCCCTGCACCCTCCTTCTTGCTCATCATAGCCATTGTGCTGCCACTAACCCTCCCGCTTGCCATGCATGGCCTTCTGTGCTGCCATGGCCCCTCCCACCTTCCCTGTGTGGTCAACTAGCTGCCCCTGACCCCCTACCACCTTCCCTCCATGGTCTGTGTGTATGCCGTCATAGTCTCATTGTTGCTCTCCATGGTGTCTCTTGTTTCTAGTGCCCATCCTGCCTGACCTCCATGGTCATCTTGCTGCTCCTGCCCTGCCCCCTTTCCCCCAGCCCTCTGTTTCCATGTGCAGACCCCTATTCCCTCCCTCCTGGCTTGTCTGTTCCATTGTAATGCCCCTGATCTGTCCCTCCTGCCCTTATGGACTGTTATGCTGCAGCTTTCTCTCCTGTCTGTCCATTATGGTCAGCTAGCTACCATTGCCTCTTTCCCCTCTGTTCCCTGTTGTCCATGTGCATGGTCCTGTCCCCTCCCTATTGCTTTCTATGGATTGTTGTGCTGCACTCCCGTCCTGCATGCCCTGTGTGGTGTATTGTGCTGCTGCAAACCCTGATGCCTGCCCTGTAGGGTCAGTTTGGTGCACCTCTCCATGTCCCTCCTGTCCTCTGTTATCCGAGTCCATGTCCCTACCCCAATTCCTCCTGCCTACCATGATCCAATGTACCATACTTGCAAACATTTTGAACTTGGTAAGAGGGAGATTTTGAAAAAAAAACTGGGGTATTGATTTTCCCCTTTGAGTTACATTGAAAAAGAGGAGATTGTAGACAGGATACAGATCAAATAAAGCCCATTTGAGCTTAAAAACATTGGATGTTTCCTGGCTGAAATGGGTCTGTTGGCATGTATGTTTGTACTGCCACTGCCTCTTCCTTCTGCCCACAATGGTCTATTATATTGCCACAGCCTCTCTTGCCAGTCCTGTATTGTTGTTTTGTTGCCCCTGCCCCCCTTTCCACTGCCCTCCATAGTCTGTTGTGCTGCCACTGCCCTTCCTGCCTGCCCAGTATGGTCAAACTGTTGCCTCTGCACTCTCCTACCTGCCTTCAATTTTCAGAATCCGTGCCCCTGGCCTCTGCCTCTCAACAGTATCCCAATGAACAACTAGATTGCTAACATTCTATATTTATTACAAAAGTGTGGAACGCCTGACGTCATCTTGATGTAATCAAAACTGTAATACCTAGAGCATTTCCTTTAGAAATTACATATATGAGAGGGTCTTATTTGCATCAGAATTATGGTTAGTGCTCTAAAAAACTAAAATGAGGACATATTTTCTGAGTTTTCAAATAGCCACAAAGAGCTTTTAAATTATTTGTAATCTTTATTTTTTTTATCCAGTTGACCACTTGATTAAATGTTGCACCTAGGGGAGAGGATGTGGTGTTACTTCCAGAGCTGCAGACTTTACAACTGGGGAACCAGGTTGGAGTTTCTGCTTCAGCTCAACATTCTGTGATTCTGGTCAAATCACTTAATCTCCCCATGTCTACATCCAAAATGAATTTGGTCTTGTGTGATGTAACCAATGCTCATGTAAAGCACTCCAATACCTGACAGGTCTGCACTATATAAAACTGCAAATACACAAACAATAAGTGTTTTGCACACTTCTGTCATTGGGCTACATGTGGGCTACATCTGGGTGATATTTGTGCTGCATTTGGGCTCTTTTGTCTCTGGTGGCCATCTTGGGAGATTTATTTGTTATGAAGTTTCCTAATTTCCTCATTTACTGCAGTCTCCTCGGTAGGAAATGCTTTCAGTTTTTTACTTTGATTCCATCAAGAAGGTATTCAGATATGTCACACATTTGCCATAAATTCTAAATGTTAGCACTCTAGTTGCTCATTAGATCACTGTGGTAAAGCTACTGCTCACCACGGAAGTCTGCTGCTGGTATTAAAAGTGCATGTTTCAGTCTGCATATCAGAATTTTTTAATGTAATAGAAGAGGATTTGAGAAGTCACTCAAAATGTGCCCTAATTTTTCTTTCTTCAGCACTAATCATAATTTCTATGGCAAAATGAACCCCCTCATTGTGTTCCTTTTTAAATTAAATGTTTTAAGTGTTACCAGTTTATTCCAATCAAGATGTCTTCAGGTGTGCCATACTTTTGTCATAAGTAAGACAGTAAGCGCTCTAGTTGTTCTTAAGAACACTCTGGGACATTCTGTCATTGGGCTATACTTGGGCTACATCTGGGTGATATTTGGGCTACATTTGGGCTCTTTTGTCTCTGGTAGCCATCTTGGCAGATTTATTTGTTATGAAGTTTCCTAATTTCCTCATTTACAGCAGTCTCCTCAGTAGGAAATACTTTCAGTTTTTTATTTTGGTTCCATCAAGAAGGCATTCAGGTGTGTCACACATTTGCCATAAATTCAGAATGTTAGCACTCTAGTTGCTCATTAGATCACTGTAGTAAAGCTACTGCTCACCAGGGAAGTCTGCTGCTGGTATTCAAAGTGCATGTTTCAGTCTGCATGTCAGAATTTTTTTATGAAATGGAAGAGGATTTGAGAAGTCAAAATGTGCCCTAATTTTTCTTTCTGCAGCACTCTTTCTGCAGCACTAATCATAATTTCTATGGCCAAATGAACCCCCTCATTTTGTTCCTTTGTAAATTAAATGTTTTAAGTGTTACCACTTTATTCCAATCAAGATGGCTTCAAATGTGCCATACTTTTGTCATAAGTAAGACTGTTAGCGCTCTAGTTGTTCGTTAGAACACTCTGGGACATTCTGTCATTAGGTTTATACTTGGACTACATCTGGGTGATATTTGGGCTATATTTGGGCTCTTTTGTCTCTGGTGGTCATTTTGGGAGACTTATTTGTTATGAAGTTTCCTAATTTCCTCGTTTACTACAGTCTCCTCAGTAGGAAATACTTTCAGTTTTTTACTTTGATTCCATCAAGAAGGCATTCAGATGTGTCACACATTTGCCATAAATTCTGAATGTTAGCACTCTAGTTGCTCATTAGATCACTGTAGTAAAGCTACTGCTCACCAGGGAAGTCTGCTGCTGGTATTGAAAGTGCATGTTTCAGTCTGCATGTCAGAATTTTTTAATGAAATAGAAGAGGATTTGAGAAGTCACTCAAAATGTGCCCTAATTTTTCTTTCTGCAGCACTAATCATACTTTCTATGGCAAAATGAACCCCCTCATTGTGTCCCTTTATAAATTAAATATTTTAAGAGTTACCACTTTATTCCATTCAAGATGGCTTCAGGTGTGCAATACGTTTGTCATAAGTAGGACTGTTAGCGCTCTAGTTGTTCTTTAGAACACTCTGGGAAGCTGCAGTAGAACACAAAGGAATCAACTGACAGTCTCTGCCCTTGTTGGATGTACATGTTTTACTGAGAATGTCATACTTCATTCTCACATGACTGAGAAAGATAATGTGAATTTACAGAAAATATGCTCTCAGTTTAGCTTATAGATCACTTTCCAAACCTCTGTGGGAAGAGCATGAGAAAATGTTTTTTTCTCAAACATGATTCATGATATCACAGAATAAGACTTTTTCACTTGGTAAAATCACCTTAGAACACACCACAATTCCTAAAATGAGTATGGTACCATCAACAAATAATTTATAATGTAACTAAAGTCTTAAAACCTTCTATTAACTGCAATGCTTTTTAATGAGGTGCTATCATGTATATTGGTCCGAAGATGGATGCCAACACTTCTTGGATGAAGTGCTGACAGCCAATCAGATCTCACGATGAGATGTGAGGTTAGGCTCCGCCCAGATATATATGTGATCTTGATTTTGATTTTCTCAGGAACTACTAAACGGATTTACATCATTTAAGCAAAAGGCACGAGTCCGAACTGAGGACTACCTCTTTGCCAAATTTGGTGTAATTCCGTTCAGCAGTTCGGACTGGAGCTGCGTCAACAGGTCCTATGGGAAAATGCATGGGGAAAACGCGTTTTGGGAGCCCCCTTTTTTCTCAGCCCCCGCTTGACGAATCACCGTGAAATTTTCAAGATAGGAGCGGACCAGAGCTGGCCAAAAGTTTGGAAAATTTTGCGAAGATTCGTCATTCGGCGCCAACGTTATTTCAAATAGAATGTTGTGGATTTCCTATGGAAAATAGGTCCTAACTATAACTACCTACTGGCGACCGCCAGTAGGTTATATATATATATATATATATATATATATATTTATTATCTACTGGCGGTCGCCAGTAGATAGTTATGGTTAGGACCCTGTTTCCATAGGAAATCCGCAACATTCTATTTAGAATAACTTTGGCACCGGTTGACGAATCCTCGCGAAATTTTCAAAACTAATGGGGCGCTACGCTCCGCTCCTACCCTGAAAGTCTCGGGGTGATTCTTCAAGCGGGGGCTGAGAAAAAAGGGGGGTCCCAAAACGCGTTTTCCCCATGCATTTTTCCATAGGACCTTTAGACACAGCTACAGCCCGAACGGCTGAACAGAATTACTTGTAATTTGGCAGAGAGGTAGCCATAAGGTCAAGGAAGTGCCTTTTGTAGGTCTGGTGTAAATCTGTTCAGTAGTTCCTGAGAAAATAGCATTTAAATCAATATATATATCTGTGGCAGCGCTCCGTGCGCTTACCGTGCGCTTACGGTAAGCTTACCGTACGCGTACGGTGCCGTGCGCGAGCGCGTTTCTGATTGGTTGTTAGATCAAAGTAAACATTCGAATCGGTCGAAACCAGGAAGTAGCGGCCGCCATTTTCTGTCTCTCGCACTGAGAAAAAAAGGTTGATAACATGAAAAGTGGGCCATGAAGAGAGTTGCAGACCCCCTAGCGTTCGTCAGGGGGTTCACGAAGGACCAAAAAGTATGAAAAATGAATTTAAATTTTTTTTTAAAAAATCGCGGGGTGCGCGTACGGTAAGCTTACCGTACGCGTACGGTAAAAAAAAATAAAAAAATAAAAAAGAATTAACAATCACATTTAATATATAAATCTAAGGACCCCCAAGAGAGAAAAAAACTATTGATATTTTGTAAAAAATGGCGAGGTGTGCACAGTACGAAATGCGCCACGTGGGCGCTCGGTGCGCGAAGCGCACCATGCGCGCAAAAATTAAAAATAAATACATAACTTAGCATTTAAAAAACCGTACAAATTCACTGAAAAAACCATAGGTTTCACACACGTTATAGTTAGGAATTAGCATTTAAAAAACCTTGCAAATTCACTGAAAAAACCATAGGTTTCACACATGTTATAGTTAGCTGTACATTTTACTCGTAAAAAACCAATGAAATTCCACGTTATAGTTAGATCAGGTAACTATAACTTGCGCGCCCGCAATCCACTGCTGATGACGTCACATAATACATCACTCATGACATGGTCAGTGGCATCACTCATGACATTACTGATGGCATCATCCTTGTGATAGAGTGGCGGTCGCGCGAGTTATAGTTACCTGATCTAACTATAACGTGGAATTTCATTGGTTTTTTACGAGTAAAATGTACAGCTAACTATAACATGTGTGAAACCTATGGTTTTTTCAGTGAATATATATATATATATAACCTACTGGCGGTCGCCAGTAGGTAGATATAGTTAGGACCTATTTTCCATAGGAAATCCGCAACATTCTATTTGGAATAACTTTGGCGCCGATTGACGAATCTACGCGAAATTTTCAAAACTTTTGGCCAGCTCCGGTCCGCTTCTACCCTGAAAGTTTCACGGTGATTCGTCAAGCGGTGGCCGAGAAAAAAGGGGGGTCCCAAAACGTGTTTTCCCCATGCATTTTCCCGTAGGACCTTTAGCCGCAGCTACAGCCCGAACTGCTGAACGGAATTACACCAAATTTGGCAAAGAGGTAGTCCTCGGTTCAGACTCGTGCCTTTTGCTTAAATGGTGTAAATCCATTCAGTAGCTCCTGAGAAAATCACAGTTAAATGTACATATATATCTATGGCCTCGGAGGATCCGCGCACCCTCTCGATCACGAGCTGAAATTTAATTGACTGCCAACACTCCGAATAAGGAAGTGTTGTCAGCCATCTTGTGCCTCGGTAGAACCGAGGCACAAGAAACCCCCCAAAAAACGTCGCAAAACACGAAAAGGGGGCAGGGTAGAAACACCCTGACCCCCTAGGCCTGCTCAGGGGGTCCCACAAGGACAGGGTGGGAGGATGTGTGCTGGATGCATGCTTCCTGCCAATAGAAAAAAAAAATCAGCGCGGACTCCTGCGCTAAATATACTAATTTGCCCCGGGGGGCCAAATCCCGGGGGCTTAATGAAAAATTAAGTGTGGAGGTGTTGGACAAGCCACACGAAGGGCTTGCTCCCTCCCCGCATGACAGGGCCCAAGCCCCGGCCCCCCAGGCGCGACCCACGAGAATCACCCGCACCCCGTCTCCCGGCGGAACTCCTGCCCTCGGACCTCCATGTATCACGGGCCCAAGCCACCACCGGCTCCCTCGGCCGGGTCAAGCCGCCATCTTGGGCCCTGCGCCACGAGGCCGCGTGGCCTCCCCCCGACCCTAACCCTGGGCCTGGCCGGCCCCGACATCCCGGCACCACCATCCACCCAGGAGGTGAGCGGACCACTTGGCAGGTCAATGGGAGAACGAAGCGCCAAGGACTCTCCCCCGCCAGGTGACGATCGCCTCCAGCTCCCCCAGGCACCGGCTCCACCCCCCGCTGGGTGTCTGGACACCTTCATCCCGGACCCTCCGACCTCCAAGTGCGAGGGTCCGGACATCAAAGGGCACCTGCCCTATAACTGGAGCAGCTCCGGAGCAGGAAGGCAGTTGTATCCTGGAGTCGAGAGACACCGAGAGAACTCAGCCTTGACGGACTACTGGCGCTGCCGTAGCCCTATCTTGTGAACTATCGACCTGCCTGCTGGCGCTGCCGCGGCCTTCTGCAACATCCATCCTCGTCGGGACCTGCTGGCGCTGCCGCGGCCCGTTGTAACGACCATCTTCACCGGGACCTGCTGGCGCTGCCGCGGACCGTACATCGACCATCTTCACTGGGACCTGCTGGCGCTGCCGCGGACCGTGTACCGACCATCTTCACTGGGACCTGCTGGCGCTGCCGCGGCCCGTACCAGCTAGACCACCAAGCTCGAGGATTGTGAGCTACCCACCATACCACCTCACTTACCAGACTGGTAACCAGACTATCCCGCTACCCCCTTTTCCCATCTTGAGAGACTTGAATCGAGGGGACCCCTGAGTCCAGACCTCCTTGTACCTTTTCATCGTACCTTAAGAAGTGCTTATAAAGAACGCTAACTCATCTCCTGGTGTGGTATCTGTCTGTGGGGGGGAAGTTATTGGTCTGTACGATCGCTGGAGACGGCTCTCCCCGGAGACCTCTCCCCTTGTCCTCGGCCGACCCTCCCGGTCCGTCTAACATTGGTGGCCAGCGGCGCGATCCGAATCAACGCGTAATCGTACAGAGAGTAGCTCACCCCACGACAAAACCACGATGTCAGCCAAAGATAGCGGTTCCAATGAAAAGTTCCAAATGGATAAGTTGGAAGAATATAGCCACCGCGAACTTAAACAATTTTGCATGGAACTAGGCATTGCTACCACCGGCCTGAGTACCAAAGATGATTTGAAGCGCGCCCTTGAGTCGTGGGCAGAAACTGGGATCACCGGATCCTCCGACCAAAACAGTGTCGCACCAGAGGGGAACGCCACGGCTCCCGAGGAGCGGGGAACGGGCCTCTCGCAGGAGGAGATCCAGGAAAGAGAAAGGACCAGGTTACACGAGTTGGAAATGGCACGACTCAAGATGGACGGTGAACTAAAGTTAGCCGAGCAGAAACTAAATCTAGAGCATCTGCGGCTCCGAGAGGAGCGAGAAGAAAAACAGAGACAGAGAGAGCTTGAGGAAAAAAGAATAACACTCGAACACGAACGCAAACTGGCGGAAATAGAACTTCGGAAACAGAATAAAGAAACGGGGGTGCCTGAGCGACCGCATACCCCAGGGGCAACCGAGAAAAAAGTCCACATCCCCAAGGAGGTTGTCCGAGAGTATGTCCGAGAAGACGACATACAGCAGTGGTTCAAAGCCTACGAGATCGCCATGACCTCCCACCGGATCGACCGGAGTGATTGGGGAGCTGGACTATGGGGGAGGTTCGTCAACGAAGGTCGCGATGCCCTGTTGCAGCTCCCAGATCACCAAATGTCGTCCTACGACCACATGAAGGCTGCCCTCCTCACCCGCTACGGCCTCACACCCGAGATGTACCGCCAGAGGTTCAGAGATTGCACCCGGATCCCGGGTACAACTTGGGTGGAGTACGTAAACTATTTCAGCCGAGCCTTCGAGGGTTGGATCAAGGGGAGCCATGTAACGACCTACGAACAACTCTTTAACCTTATGGTATGGGAACACCTGTCGAACAACTGCTTCGTCGAGCTCAGGCAGCACCTCCTCGACAGTAAATTGACCGACCCCCGGCAGCTCGCACCCGAGTGGGCCGGAGAGGACCGCACGAGCAGAACCGAAGCAACCAAGGCCAGCACCGTCCTCGAGGAGGAGGAGGCCTGGGGCGAGGGAGAGACACCCTCCCGGCAACACCCGTGGCCAGCACCCCGCCCCTGGCCGGCCGGGGAAACCCCCCGATGCGTCCAGGGTTCCGAGCCAATGTCACGTGCCACCGATGCCAGCGAGTCGGCCATTACGCCAATGACCCGAGCTGCCCGCAGAACCAAACACCCAAGCCCCGCCAGGTAGCTGCCGCCGCCCTGGGGGAAGAACGACTATCAGAGGAACAGGAAGAGTATGAGCCGGCCCAGCAAGAGTGGGAACCGGCCGCCATGGTTCTAGCGTGCCTAGGGGGAAAAGACATAGTCCCGCGGGCTCCCCTACCCGCCAACACCAGGAAATACGGTCAGTGGGTGACCATTAATGGGCATCGGGCCGAGGCCTTACGTGACACAGGCGCCAGTGTGACGGCCGTCCGCTGTCACCTGGTGAAACCCGAGCAGATCCTGCCGAACATTCTCTGCCCCGTCCGCTCAGCCGACAATTCCGAAAGTCTGTGCCAAATGGCCTGCGTCCCCTTCGAATGGGGAGGGGTCTCCGGCCTGTTGAAAGTGACGGTCCGGGATGATGCCCCCGTGGACTGCCTCCTGGGGAATGACCTTGAGAGTTCCCCGTGGGCCACCGTCGAGAGAAGAGAGCACCTGGGGATGCTGGGCCTCCCGGACTGGGCCTGCGTAACCACCCGGTCCATGGCCGCCCGTGCCGTTCCCCGACCAGAAGAACCGGAATGGCCAGCACCTCCGCCCCCGGTCGCCCCAGTAGAAGACAACGACGAGGCCAACCCCCCGGAGCCAACGACCGAAGGGGACGCGCAACCCCAGGACGTCCCCGGCCTGGCTCAGTGGCGTCAAGAAGGGGGGCCCACCCAAGAACAGTTCCGCCAGGAGCAAAAGACCTGCCCCTCCCTCGAGGGACTCCGCCAACAAGCCAGCGCCCAGAGCGCAGGGGACGCCACCGGAACTCACTGGGTCTACTGGGAGAACGACCTGCTGTACAGCGAACAGAGAATCGCAGAGCTAGGGGCCGGTCGAGTACTGGTGGTACCTCTCCGCTTCAGAGACTTCCTGCTCAACCTGGCCCACGATGTCCCCCTGGCTGGACACCTGGGCCAAGACAAAACTTACAGTCGCCTAGTGACGCACTTTTTCTGGCCGAAGATGCGGAACGACGTCCTGAACCACTGCCGGTCCTGCCCCACGTGCCAGGCCAGCGGGAAGAGTGGCCGTAAGCTGAAGGCCCCTCTACAACCGTTCCCGGTGGTCACCACCCCGTTCGAGAGGGTAGGAATAGACATTGTGGGGCCCCTGGACCCCCGCACGGCACAAGGACATAGGTTCATCCTGGTACTGGTGGATCACGCCACCCGCTACCCCGAGGCGGTGCCTCTACGAACTGTAACAGCTCCGGTGGTTGGCCGGGCCCTAATGGGGATCTTCTCCCGGGTGGGCTTCCCCCGAGAAGTCGTCAGCGACCGAGGCACGAACTTCATCTCCAAATACATGAAGTCCCTCTGGCAACAGTGCGGGGTCACCTACCGATTCACGACCCCCTATCACCCCCAAGGGAACGGACTAGTGGAGCGATTCAACCGCACTCTCAAGGGGATGATTGGGGGATTGGAAGAGCCCCTCCGTCGCCAGTGGGATGTACTACTCCCGTGCCTCCTCTTCGCCTACCGAGAAGTTCCCCAGAAGTCCCTCGGTTTTAGCCCTTTCGAACTCCTGTACGGGCACCCTGTGCGAGGGCCCCTCAGCCTAGTCAAAGAAGGTTGGGAGATGGCCCCCCTAAAGACCCCTCCAGACGTCTTCAAGTACCTCCTGGCCCTACGTAATCAGACCCGGCGCTTCAGGGAGATGGCCAAGGCGAACCTCGAGACCAGCCAGGAAGACATGAAGAGATGGTATGATCACAATGCCTCCTCCGTCGAGTTCGAACCGGGACAACAAGTGTGGGTGATGTCCCCCACCGAACCATGTGCCTTGCAAGATAAGTGGACGGGGCCCTTCAAGGTGGTCGAGCGCAAAAGCCCCGTCACTTACCTCATCGACATGGGGACCCCCCGGAACCCCCTTCGGGTCCTCCACGCCAACAGACTCAAACCACACTTTGTGCGCTCAGAACTCAGCCTCCTGATGGCTACAGACAGTGGAGCAGAGGAGGACTCCGAACCCCTCCCGGATCTCCTGAAGACTCAGGAGAACGACGGTTCCGTGGACGGGGTCCGGCTCTCCGATGCCCTCACCCCAGAGCAACGCCAGGGCTGCCGGGACCTCCTGCTGCGGTTCGCTTCACTGTTCTCCCTCACTCCCGGGGTCACCCCTTGGTGCTTGCACGACGTGGACACCGGGGACAGTCCCCCTATCCGACACCGGGCCTACCGCGTACCAGATCGGGTACGGGCCTGTATACAAGAGGAAGTGGCCAAAATGCTCACGATCGGGGTCATCGAGCCCTCGGACAGTCCCTGGGCCAGCCCGGTTGTATTGGTCCCCAAAGCCGCTGCCTCCGGCACCACACCTGAACTGAGATTCTGCGTCGACTACCGGGGCTTGAACGCTGTCACCCGAACCGACGCTCATCCTATCCCCAGAGCGGATGAATTGATCGACCGGCTGGGGGCCGCCCGCTACCTCAGTATCTTCGACCTAACAGCGGGCTACTGGCAGATCGGTCTCACGCCCCGGGCTCAAGAACGATCCGCCTTCTCTACCCCCGATGGCCACTACCACTTCAAGGTAATGCCCTTTGGCATGAAGAACGCCCCCGCTACATTTCAACGTCTTGTGAACCAGGTCTTGGCGGGGCTCGAAGAGTTCAGCGCTGCCTACCTGGACGATATCGCTGTATACAGCCGCCACTGGTCCGACCACCTCCTCCACCTCCAGGAGGTCCTACAGGCCCTCCAGCGGGCCGGCCTCACGATTAAGGCCGGCAAATGCCAAATTGGTCAAGGGTCCGTGACCTACCTGGGGCACCAGGTGGGGAGCGGGCTGGTGGCCCCGCTGCAACTTAAGATTGCTGCCATCCAGTCCTGGCAGCCCCCCGTCACCCAGACCGAAGTCCGAGCCTTCTTGGGGCTCACCGGCTACTACCGGCGGTTCGTGAGGGACTACGGCAGCATTGTGGGGCCCCTCACGGGTCTCACGTCCAAGAACCAACCGAAGCGGATTAACTGGACCCCCGATTGTCAAGCGGCCTTCGAAAAGCTGAAGGCCGCCCTGTGCACCGCCCCTGTGCTCCAGGCCCCCGATTACAGTCGGGAATTCGTAGTACAGACAGACGCCTCCGACCACGGCATCGGAGCGGTTCTTTCCCAAGTGAACCCCGAGGGTCATGACCAGCCGGTGGCCTTCATCAGCCGACGTCTCCTGGCCCGAGAACAGCGCTGGAGCACCATCGAGAGGGAGGCCTTCGCAGTGGTGTGGGCCCTCAAAAAGCTCCGGCCCTATCTCTTCGGTACCCACTTCCGGGTACAAACCGACCATAGACCTCTGCAGTGGCTGATGCAGATGCGGGGGGAAAACCCAAAACTATTGCGCTGGTCCATCTCCCTGCAGGGAATGGACTTCACCGTGGAGCACCGACCGGGCCAAGACCACGCCAACGCAGATGGCCTGTCCCGCTTCTTCCGCCTCGACGAGGAGAGTCCCCAAGGAGATGGGTGACTCTCCCCGCCTTCAGCTGGGGGGGACGCATGTTGGACAGGCCACACGAAGGGCTTGCTCCCTCCCCGCATGACAGGGCCCAAGCCCCGGCCCCCCAGGCGCGACCCACGAGAATCACCCGCACCCCGTCTCCCGACGGAACTCCTGCCCTCGGACCTCCATGTATCACGGGCCCAAGCCACCACCGGCTCCCTCGGCCGGGTCAAGCCGCCATCTTGGGCCCTGCGCCACGAGGCCGCGTGGCCTCCCCCCGACCCTAACCCTGGGCCTGGCCGGCCCCGACATCCCGGCACCACCATCCACCCAGGAGGTGAGCGGACCACTTGGCAGGTCAATGGGAGAACGAAGCGCCAAGGACTCTCCCCCGCCAGGTGACGATCGCCTCCAGCTCCCCCAGGCACCGGCTCCACCCCTCGCTGGGTGTCTGGACACCTTCATCACGGACCCTCCGACCTCCAAGTACGAGGGTCCGGACATCAAAGGGCACCTGCCCTATAACTGGAGCAGCTCCGGAGCAGGAAGGCAGTTGTATCCTGGAGTCGAGAGACACCGAGAGAACTCAGCCTTGACGGACTACTGGCGCTGCCGTAGCTCTATCTTGTGAACTATCGACCTGCCTGCTGGCGCTGCCGCGGCCTTCTGCAACATCCATCCTCGTCGGGACCTGCTGGCGCTGCCGCGGCCCGTTGTAACGACCATCTTCACCGGGACCTGCTGGCGCTGCCGCGGACCGTACATCGACCATCTTCACTGGGACCTGCTGGCGCTGCCGCGGACCGTGTACCGACCATCTTCACTGGGACCTGCTGGCGCTGCCGCGGCCCGTACCAGCTAGACCACCAAGCTCGAGGATTGTGAGCTACCCACCATACCACCTCACTTACCAGACTGGTAACCAGAATATCCCGCTACCCCCTTTTCCCATCTTGAGAGACTTGAATCGAGGGGACCCCTGAGTCCAGACCTCCTTGTACCTTTTCATCGTACCTTAAGAAGTGCTTATAAAGAACGCTAACTCATCTCCTGATGTGGTATCTGTCTGTGGGGGGGAAGTTATTGGGCTGTACGATCGCTGGAGACGGCTCTCCCCGGAGACCTCTCCCCTTGTCCTCGGCCGACCCTCCCGGTCCGTCTAACAGGGGGGTACCAATCCCCCCCACACTGCCCCGGGGACCACCACCCCCCAGGGCTCCAACATAATATAGGTGGGGGCTCACGGCCCCCGCACAGCCCCGGGGACGGCCACGCCCCGCGGCTTCTTTAAAATGGGTGGGGGGGCTCTCAGGCCCCCCCAGCGCCGGGGACCGCCACCCCCCCCGGGGCAACTTCAAAATGTGGGAGGGGGACCATGCAGCCCCCCTCCTGGAGCCTTGTATAGGCCCTGGGGACCGCCACCCCCCAGGGCCGGCTCCTGCAGTGTCCCGGGGTGCCCACCCCCAGGACACTGTAGTTTGCAATGACAGGGCGGGAGCCTTGCAGCTCCCGCCCTGTCATTGCAAACTGCTTTGCTTCATTGAAGCGAGAGCAGGTTTCCCTGCTCTCGCTTCAATGAAGCAAAGCAGATTGCTTTTCCACATGGGGAGCAGCATGTTAGCTGCTCCCCATGTGGAAAAGCAATGCCGGCTCCCGCAGGACGCGGGGAGCCGGCTGGGACCGTGGGGGGATTGGGGACCCCCCCATGGCCCCCAACGAAGAGGGCCAGCCCCGGGGGATGGGGTCCCCGGGGCAAATTATGCCCTCGGGAGGGAGACCCCGCAGTCCCCTTCCCGATTTATTTTTTTTTTTTAAACAAATTGAGGGCAGGCCCTGGGGTATGGGGTTCCAGGGCCAATAAATTAGAAAAATAAGGGGGCTACACAGCCCCCCTTCTAAAAAAAAAATAAAAAGACGGGATGGGCCGAATGCCACGCCCCCTCCTTGCACCACTCTGCGAACTAATTCCCCTTGAATACTGGGGGTCCCTGGGGGCCAACTAGCCCACCAAGAACCTCCAGTATGCGCCAGGGGGCTGCGTTGCAGAGAGGTGTAATGAGGCCACACCCCTTTTTACACCTCTCTGCAACGCAGCTCCGTGGCGCTTACTGGAGGTACCTGGTGGGCTAGTTGGCCGCCAGGGGACCTCAGGATTCAAGGGGACTTAATCCCCCAACTTAAAATGCGCCACGGGCGCGTTTGCACAGTGGTGAAGGTAGGGGGCGGGGCTTGAGGTGATATGTGTGCAAACACGCCCTGTGGCGAGTTTTAAGTTGGGGAATTCATTCCTCTTCAATCCAGAGGTCCGCTAGGGGCCAACTAGTTCACCAGGTACCTCCACTAGGCGCCACGGAGCTGCGTTGCAGAGTGTTGTAAAAGGGGGCGTGGCCTCTGAACACCCCTCTGCAACGCAGCTCCCTGGCGCATACTGGAGGTACCTGGTGGGCTAGTTGGCCGACAGGGGACCTCAGGATTCAAGGGGACTTAATCCCCCAACTTAAAACGCGCCACGGGGCGCATTTGCAAAGTGGTGAAGGTAGGGGGCAGGGCCTGAGGTGATATGTGTGCAAACAAGCCCTGTGGCACGTTTTAAGTTGGGGAATTAATTCCTCTTCAATCCAGAGGTCCCCTAGGGGCCAACTAGCCCACCAGGTACCTCCAGTAAGCGCCACAGAGCTGCGTTGCAGAGTGTTGTAAAAAGGGGCGTGGCCTCTGAACACCTCTCTGCAACGCAGCTCCCTGGCGCATACTGGAGGTACCTGGTGGGCTAGTTGGTCCCCAGGGGACCGCAGGATTGAAGAGGAATTAATTCCCCAACTTAAAACGTGCCACAAGGCGTGTTTGCACACATCACCTCAGGCCCCGCCCCCTTCCTTCACCATTGTACAAATATTCCTCTAAAATCAGCTGAACTACGAATTCCGATTTACTCACCTGTTATCAGGAGAGAACCCAGTGCTGCATCTTTTAGCCCAGCACTGACCCTGGAAAGTAATTCTAAGCGTACTTACTAGTAACTTGTATTTCCTTCCATAGGAATCCATTGTGTGGTTTTCACCAGAAAAGCTTCAAAGTGTCCATTTTTGAAACATACAAATATTCCTCTAAAATCAGCCGAACTACGAATTCCGATTTACTCTCCTGTTATCAGGAGAGAACCTAGTGCTGCATCTTTTAGCCCAGCACTGACCCTGAAAAGTTATTCTAAGCGTACTTACCAGTAAATTGTATTTCCTTCCATAGGAATCCATTGTGTGGTTTTCACCAGAAAAGTTTCTGTCAATTTTTGAAACGTACAAATATTCCTCTAAAATCAGCCGAACTACGAATTCCGATTTACTCACCTGTTATCAGGAGAGAACCCAGTGCTGCATCTTTTAGCCCAGCACTGACCCTGAAAAGTAATTCTAAGCGTACTTACCAGTAACTTGTATTTCCTTCCATAAGAATCCATTGTGTGGTTTTCAGCAGAAAAGTTTCTGCCTATTTTCGCAAACTAAAAATATTCCTAAAAAACCGTCTGTATGACTTAAACACATTCTTTCAACTGTTTACAGGAGATTCATCAGTGCTGGATCCAGGATCCACCACTGAGTAAAAAAAAGTAACGATGACACTACTTACCTGCTAAGTGAATTTCCTGCCATAGGATAACATTGGTGATTCTATGTGAAAAAAGTTCTAAGTGTCAACTTTTAAAATACAATAATATTCCTTAAAAATCACAACTGTAACCAAAATGCTTTTACTCAACTGTTTACAGGAGATGTCCTAGGACTTAATCTAGGATCCAGTCCTGTGGTTAGAAAAGTAATCCATAAAGTAACTAATTGCATTTGACTAGAAATTCACTTTGAGCTCAATGTTGCATTGTGTTTGAAATTGTGTTGCCCATTGCAACAACTGTAACTACTGTACTTAAAAGTCTATTGCCTATTTGCAAAGTATTTAAACTAAAGTAATTCATTCTGAGAAAATATATTTTGTAGTGTAATGTATAATGTAATTATAATGTAATTTAAAAAAAAATCTAAAAATAAATAGTTTAAAAAATGTAGTAAATCAGTATCAAAAAAATCAGTATAACAATTAATACATTAAAAATTGTAATTTACAAAACCTTTGAAATTCACTGAAAAAACCATAGGTTTCAGGCCTGATATAGTTAGGAATTAGCATTTAAAAAACCTTTGAAATTCACTGAAAAAGCCATAGGTTTCAGGCCTGATATAGTTAGGAATTAGCATTTAAAACACCTTTGAAATTCACTGAAAAAACCATAGGTTTCAGGCCTGAAATAGTTAGGAATTAGCATTTAAAAAACCTTAGAATTTCACTGAAAAAACAATAGGTTTTAGGGGTGTTATAGTTAGCTGGTCGCCAGTAGGTAGTTATAGCTACAACCTAGCTTCCATAGGAAAAGCATTTATTGATTTGCTAATAACTTTGGCGTCGTTTGACGAATCTTTGCAAAATTCTTCCAAAAAGAAAGTCTATCCAGGTCAGCTGCTATCCTGAAAGTTTGGGGGTGATTCGTCAAGGGGGGGCTGAGAAAAGATGGGGGTCCCAAAACGCGTTTTCTCCATGTTAATGTACATAGGAAATTTTGTGACGAGCTACAGCCCGAACTACTGAACGGTATTACCCCAAATGTGGCAGAAAGGTAGAGCTTAGTTCAGAAAGTGACCTTTTTTTAAATGGTGTAAATCCGTTCAGTAGTTTTTGAGAAATTCAAAAAATAAGAGTAAAAAAATCAATATCCCATAGGAATCTTTGTGCAAGGCTACAGCTGAAACTACTGAACGAAATTACCCCAAATTTGGCACAAAGGTAGTGCGTCGGTCAGAAAGCGACCTTTTTTTAAATGGTGTCAATCCATTTAGTAGTTGCTGAGAAATTAGAAAAATAAAAGTTTTGATATCTGGGTGGAGCCTAAGTCCCATGCACGAGCTTCACTGTGATTGGCTGTCAACACTCCAAACCAGGAAGTGTTGGCAGCAATCTTGTGGCTTGGTAGAAGCGAGTCGCTAGAAAACAGAGAAACAAAGGTAGAAAAGAAGAGAAGGGGGCAGGGTAGAAACACCCTGCACACTTCCCGTAGTTTATTTGAATGAGACCCCGGGGTGGGATAGGTCCCGAGGGCATTTCTTAAAAAATAATAGTGGGGGCTCGCTTGGGCTGCGGAGGCCCGCTGAGGTCCCTGCAGTCTCGGGGCTTAACTCATCTTGGGAGGGGAGTTGCGTGGCCCACCTCCTGGAGCCCTCCATCTGCTTATATCTTTGGCGTTGTTTGATGATTCTTTATGAAATTTTCCCCAAAGTTTCTCTTTTTTGATCAGCTCCTATCTTGAAAGTTTAGGGGTGATTGGTCAAGGGGGGGCTGAGAAAAAAGGGGGGGGTCAAAACGTGTTTTCTCAATGCATTTTCTATAGGAAACTTTAGACAAAGCTACAGGTCAAACTGCTGAACGGAATTACGCCAAATTTGGCAGGGAGAAAGATCTTGGTCCAGAAAGCGCAGTTTTGTAGAAATGGAGTAAATCCGTTCAGTAGTTTTTGAGATATTAAAGGAAAAAAATATATATATATCTGGTCGGTGCCTAACTCCCGAGCACGAGGTTGCCTCTGATTGGCTGCTAACACTTCAAAGCAGGAAGTGTCCTCTGATTGGCTGCTCACACTTGAAACCAGGAACTGTTAGCAGCCATCTTGTGCCTCGCATCGAGTGAAACTATAAAAGAAAGGTTCCAGAGGCAATTTAATATAGCGGAGCTCTGTGTAATGATGATTTGGATGCAGTGTAGGTTTAAGATTTATTAACAATAAAGGAGAAACAGGGGAGTGCCAGGCAGCACGACTTCCACTCCAGGACACCAGTAGGAAGATAACCCTTTCAGGCTCACTGTGCCCAACATCACCACTTCGCAGCTATGCCTTTAGAAGCCAGACCGTCGGCTTGCAGCGGTCTACCTTTGTGAGCTAGTACGCCGCTGTGCCTCTACCTCTGCGAGCTACTATGCTGCTGTGCCTTTGGGAGCAGACAGTTCGTAGTTCTGCCTCTGTGAGTCGAGCGGACGGGCCGCAGTTGTCTCTCCCCGAGCCTGGGTACGAACTGTTCATAAGTCACACTATATGAGCATTGAAAAGCCATTTTGTCATTCAGTCCGTCAGATGGCCTCTGTCCGAGGCATTTCTGAAAACATATTAGAGCTCTTTCTGTGAGAGATACCCCTTTCACGCTGCGTCTCCCCACATTAGCAGGTAACACACCCTCTTCCCACATCACCAGCATACCCCCAACAACCTTCTTGGGCCCAGAAGTGTCCCTCTATGAACTATTAATAAAAAGATGCTTGTGAGGTTGGAGAAATAAGAATCTTAGTCATGTATAGATTTACATATAAAACATTTTATTAAAACAAAACAACAAATAGAACTTTGTACAGCCGTGGTGTGTCATTGCTGGTCCATTTATGACTCACAGCCTGCAAGACAAAAAGAAAGATAAGATGGTGCGTAATGCGTCCAGCAAAGGAGACAGAGAGAGAGAGAGAGAGAGAGAAAGAGTGAGAGAGAGGAAGAGAGAGAGAGGAAGAGAGAAACAGTGTGAGAGAGAGGAAGACAGAGAAAGAGAGAAAGAGTGAGATACGAGGAAGAGAGAAAGAGAGAATCAGTGTGAGAGAGAGGAAGAGAGAGAGAAAGAGTGAGAGAGGAAGAGAGAAAGAGTGAGAGAGAGGAAGCCAGACAAAGAGAGAAAGAGTGAGACAGAAAGTAAGACAACAAGAGAAACAGTGTGAGAGAGAGGAAGAGAGAGAGATAAAGAGAGAAACAGTGTGAGAGCGAGGGAGAGAGAGAGATGAAGAGAGAGAGAGAGAAAGAGAGAGAAAGTGAGAGAGGGAGCGAGAGAAAGAGTGAGAGAGAGGAAGAGAAAAAGAAAGAATGAGAGAGAGAGGAAGAGACAGAGAAAGAGAGAAAGTGTGAGAGAGAGAAAGGAAGAGATGGAGAGGGAGTGTTGACACTGGAGAAAATCTTCGCAGCTCACCTTTGTGTCACCAGTGTGTCTCCAACCACGTGCCGGGACATAGTGCACCCTCAAGTTTAGTGATCTGAAAGATAGTATAGATTTAGTTGTTGCACCCTCAAGTTTAGTGCTCTGAAAGACAGTATAGATTTTGTTATTGCAGAGTACATACAACTGCACACGCTTATTTCTCTGTTTCAAGGAAGAGAGAAACAGTGTGAGAGAGAGGAAGAGAGAGAGAGAAAGTGAGAGAGGAAGAGAGAACAAGTGAGAGAAAGGAAGACAGACAAAGAGACAAAGAGTGAGAGAGAGAGGAGGAGAAAGAGTGAGAGAAAAAGAGTAAGATACAAGGAAGATAGAAAGAGAGAAACAGTGTGAGAGAGAGGATGAGAGAGAGATAAAGAGTGAGAAAGAGGAAGAGAGAAAGAAAGAATGAGAGAAGCCACTCCCCCCGTCCAGAGGTGACTGACCGCTGCTGCGGAAAGAAGTCTCTCTGCTCACCCTCCACCACCGGCGTGTGTGTAAGAGGGTCCACCACATGGCGAAGGAACTTGGTTATGTGTTGAGGATGGCCACGCACCATCGCAGATTTTTTGCGCGTTCAGCTTTGGTGGTGTTGGGAGGGTGGTGAACGTGGTTTCGTGATTCACAGCCTGTTAGATAAAATGCAAGATAATATTGTGCGTCATGCGTCCATCAAAGGAGAGAGGAAGAGAGAGAGAATGAAAGAAGGAGTGAGCAGAAAACAGAGAGAAAGAGACAAACAGTGAGAGTGAAAGAAAAAGAAAAAGAAAGTGAGAAGTAGACAGAGAGAAAGAGTGAGAAAGACGAAGAGAGAGAGAGAAACAGTGAGAGAGAAAGAGTGTGAGAAAGAGGAACAGAGAAACAGAGGAAGAGTGAGAGAGAGAGAAACAGAGAGAGGAAGAGAGAGAGAGAGAGAGAGAGAGAGAGAGAGAAAGAGACAAACAGTGTAAGAGGAAGAGGGAGATAGAAAGAGTGTGAGGGAGAGAAAGGAAGAGATGAGGAGGGACACTGAGTGCCCACACTGTGTACAAAACCGTCACAGCTTACCTATACGCCACCGCTCTGTCACCAACCACGTGCCGTGACCTAGTGGAACTCTCAAGCTCCCACATCTGAAAGATAGTACAGAATTAGAAATGGCAGAGCAGCGTTGGATTAGGATTAAAAATTGGCCCCGGCACGCAAAAAATAAAGTGGCCCACATTTGCATATTGCCTTTCCTCAAAACACTGCTTTGGCAAAATTTTATTTAAAAAAGGGGGGTGGGGGAGATACAAATAAATGCACGGATTCGTTTACACTGGTGACTTAAAAACAAGTGAGGCCACTTCTGCTCAGGCCCCCTGCCCTGCTAGATATGCATACATTAATGGGCGGCCCTGCGAGAGAAAGAAAGTGACACCTCTACCTATTGCTAAACATGAGGTAATGACGCCCATCTGCCTCCAGAAAGGCCATTCAGACACCCACTGGGCAACTGGCTGTATCCAAACAACAGCGACACCGCCAAAATCTGCCACCCAGATTGCTCTAAAAAGCAGCCCACAGTTAGAACTCGGCACCGGCTCCTCGGGCATTGCACCAGTGCCCGCGTTACCAATCCGACGCTGTGGCAAAGTATATACGAGTGCGTACGCCTAAATCGCTCTGCCATCTTTCTGCATTCAGGCTGCTGTACCCCATACACTACCGCCGCCCAGAGGTATCCGCCCGACGCTGCGCACCAAGGCCTCACTGCTCACCTTTTCGCTGTCACGGCACCCTCCACATCATGCAGCTCCGTTCTGCAAGCTTATAGGCCTCACATTTGGAATCGAGTCTTGATATCACCATGGCAGAGGACATACTAGTGCACCTATCATCATCGCAGGTTGTACACCCGCTCAGTGCTTGTGGTGCTACTAACTCAGTGAGAAGTGAGGCCACACACGGGGCGGTAGGCCTTCGCTGTTGGGCTCAGGGCTACACTGACGTGCAGCAGAGCACACAAAACATCAAGTGTCCGGACCGCCGGGACGGGCCATCATCGTGGCGGTGTGACTGTTTCGGCCGCAGTGCATGCTTTGCGAGCAACTCTAAAATGGCGTAGAGCACGTGCGCCCGGTCTTTTTTATTTGTAGGGTCACGTGTCCTGTGACGCCTGTGCTGGATGGGTGTGGTGTGTATATACCAGCCGTGAGGGAGTGGCTGTGGCATCAGTGTTGCCAGATTGGGCTAGATCACGCACAAATTGGCTATATTTTGCCAGTTGTGTGGTAACATTTTGGTTTGTGCTAGTTGCCAGATTATAAATATATATACAGCGCTCCAGCAAAGTAGTATGTTAAAGCGCTTTATTAGACAAATATTTACTTGGCATCCTGCTGCAACATCAATGCATTCACTGCCTGCTTGACGCTGTCCTTGCCCCTCCTTGCCCAAAAGTAGCAATATTAGGCTACTTTGGGCTACTTTTTGGTAGGCTTTGGGCTATAGAAAGCTTAAAAAATCTGACAACACTGGATGCGGGTGTCCGTGTTGGAGTGCTACTGTCACCCGGGTTGCAAAAGCCAAAGTGTCACTCTGTGAGCCAAGTCCAACAATATGGCCAACATGGAAGGTACAGGGAATTACTGACCCTATATTCATCCATAGTTCCACACAAGAAAGATGGTGGACATGAGACATCTCTGTGGATATGAATGTTTATTGCACTTTCAGTGGAGTTATGCAGCTGTAGCAATACAGGGCCATGGAAAGTTGAAGTTTCAGTTTTTGGCACATGGAGGGCAGCCAATTAGAGACAAGTTCATTGTCGGAGTTAGGCTGCGCCAACATATGTACTTATACAATCACTGCGATGATCCTCACGCACTTATAAATTCACTTTACACTCTGCTTGCAGTGCTCTAATGATGCAATCTCTACGGACGTACTTGTACAGTGACCGAGACAAAGTTACATAACTAAAGTTTTCCCCCACTGTCAAAGGTAAGATGGTTGCATACGCTGTCCAGAGCACTATGTAATGTGGTAGGGCCTAGGGGCAGCACGTTGCATACATAATGAACACACAAACACAGATAGATAGTGGAACTGGGTACGGGCACGTGTGATCGACTCCTTTTTATTACCAGGTTCACATGTCCAGTGACGTCTGTGGTGGATGCATGTGGGGTGAATGTAAGCCAACCTTCCGGGAATGGTTGGTGCTGGCAACAAGTACAACAGTAATCATTGGATTAGACAGAGATTCAATCATAAAGGGTCAATGATTTGTGCTGCACTAAGGTACGGGTACCAGATATGAAATCATACAGAAAAGATTCTATCGTAAAGGGTTCATGACTTGTGATACATTGAGGTAGGACAGCAGATGTGAAATTATACAAAAAATATTGCATCAGAAAGGGTGCATGAGTTGTACTGCACTGAGATAGGGGCATCAGGAGCATTTAGCGTCTCCGCAGCCAGCGATGATGCGTGGTGCGGGCGAGCCACAGTATCGCAACTCGATGTGAATTGTGAGCCCTGCTATCGCTAGTGTACATCGAAGGCAGTAGTCAGCACAGACATCGAGGAATGTTTTTAGTCACTTCCTCTTGACAAAGTTCGAGGACATAGAGTACAATTCTCTCTAATCAATAAATCATGCTTCAATTTAAATTGTGAGTATAATGTTCATAACTTTCTTCTTTTCTTGAATTGTCCACTTGAAATATGTGTTTCATCTTCTAAAGTAATTTCTTCTCCTTCAACATTTACAATTTTATAGTAAAAATTGTTTTGCACCAGATATAATGTAGCCTTTTGGACTTTCGTTACATGTACTAACTCTTGCCATATTTTTCGACTCTTTGTGGGTAAACCATTAACAAGAATGACTAGAGGTTCAGTATTGTCTCTTTCTACATTAACAGTTTCAAAACATTTCTTAAAATCTAATGGTAAATACACAACTCTTCCTTTTAAAACTCTTTATAGATCTGTTGAAGGCAGCTTACCTGTTTTAGGCTGCATACGAATTATAGCCTGAAAAGGGTGCACAGATTGTATAAGGATGGCCTTATATGTATTTAAATCTGTAAGTTTAGGAGGTATAGCAACTAATTCTAAGTCATTATGGACAGCTCTAGCTGGCATTTTGTTTTCTTCTAATTTATTGTAACAATATTTACAAATACATTGTACAGTACCTAACTCAAAACGACCTTCCACAAACAGATAAGCAGCCAATTCTTTCCATTTGTGAACTATCTCTAGCAATTTCAGCTGCAATAGTTTTTTCTTGATTAATCTCTTCATTCAACATTTGGAGAAAATATGGAAAAATTGTACATTCAATGCTATCTTTATATGCATTGAAAGAATCTCCAAGTAATTCCATTTCAGTCCACCAAGGTTTGAAGAGTTGCAGAAGAGCTAAATAGAAAAACTCTCTCTTATCTGGATTATCACAACTTAATTTCCTGTGATTAATCTAATTTCCTTTGGTATGCTTTACCAAACATCCATCAGATCCAATTACAGCATATTTTCCTTCATTTATTTTATCTGTAACATTTTTTTTAAAACTATAATGTTGCAGTATTTCATATAGGCATATGTTTTCCAGATATGGACTTCTATTTGGATAGTATGCGAAGAACAGCAATTGAGTTATCTGCCACATATTGTATGTCCATATTTGCATTCCACATCTTCCAAATCACCGGATTGTAATCATTAATGTACTTCGATTCTTTTGTTCTTTTTATATTAAAAGTATTTTTGGGTGATTTTCGAGTGATAGTATGCCTCACTGCTGACATACAACTGTTCACTCTTCCTTGCGATGACTTATGGTGCACTGAGTTAGTAGTACCTTTGGTGCTCAGCTTGTACGTACCCTGCGATGATGCGTGGTCCAGGAGGGCCACACTCTGACCAATGTCTATTGTCTATTGAATTCTGCCTTAATAAGGCCACGTGGCGATCACTTATGGTGCACTGAGCTAGTAGTACCTTTGGCGCTCAGCGTGTACGTACCCTGCGATGATGCGTTGTCCGGGAGGGCCGCACTCGGACCAATGTCTTTTGTCTATTGAATTCTGCCTCAGTAAGGCCATGTGTCGATGACCTATGGTGCACTGAGTTAGAAGTACCTTTGGCGCTCAGCGTGTACGTATCCTGCGATGATGCGTGGTCCGGGGGGGCCGCACTCGGAGCAATGTCTTTTGTCTATTGAATTCTGCCTCAATAAGGCCATGTGACGATGACTTGTGGTGCACTGAGTTAGTTGCACTTGAAGCACTCAGCATGTGCACACCCTGCGATGATGCGTGGTGTGAGAGGGCCACACTGCGAGCAACGTATCTTGCATACTGGACTGCGTCATCTGCAATCGCTACTCCATCTGAATTGTCATGCCTGCTGTCCGCAGTGTAGATCGAAGGCAGTAGTCTGTACAGACATAAGTCTGTGTTGCTGTGCCGCTGGGTTTGCAGGGGGCCTGTGTCAAGGAGACCCGTGGTCATGGCGGCAGCCACGTGGCAGGGTGAGGCCCGCTGCTCTGGCAGACTCGGTCTTCACAGTTCACAAGTGAACCACACCCAGAGCCCCGACTTATTTATTCATACTCCTATGCTGGAGTGGCGTACGTTGGACCAGCCCACTGCGCTTTCGCTTCCAGGGGAGGACAACACAGCTACATGTCCGAGATCTTCCCCACTGCCTGAGGTAACATGGTTGCGTCTATTGTGCACAACACTACAAGCACCAGCAGTATATGTACAGATGGAGAGGTTTATGATCTGTATAGTGAGTTCTGTCCAGCACATCACCGCTACACTTGCTATTATGTGCATTATTATTATTGATGGATGAGTTGCGTCCTTCACACATATTTGCTTGCCATATCTACCAACATTCAAGTATTGTGTGGCTGAGGGACCAGCCCGTTTTTGGAAGGTCCGCCGTCCTGTTCGGACCTGCCTCGGTGGTAGTAGGGGGAGGTGGTCCGGGAGGGACGTCCTGAGGCTGGTGGCAGTGAGTGTTGTGGCCTTCATGGATGTTTGAGCTGCATGATCAGTAACTCTATGACATATGTTGCGCTTCAGATGTGATTCTGGGCTGCGATCCCTTTCACATTCTAGGTAGTCGTCCTGGTTTACACCAGTAAAATGCAGATGTTAGATATCTTCTGCAAATGTGGCTTATTCCCTGTTTTTGGATTGCACCCCAGATTTGGCTGCTCGTTGAAAATATCGGGAACTGGTGCTTTTGTGTTAATTTTTGCACGGGGACATCTACTCTGTACATTAGTTGTTGTTCTCATTTGTGCTGAATTTTTTTGTGTGGAAGCTATTGCTGGAAACTGGGGATACTGGCTGTTTTCACTAGGTTGACATTGAAGTGATAATTTAAAATCACTGAAAAAACTATAGGTTTAAAGAAGAAAATAATTGGAAATTAGCATTTAAAAAACCTTTGAAATTCACTGAAAAAACCATAGGTTTCAGGGACGTCATAGTTACAAATTAGCATTTAAAAAACCTTTGAAATTCAATGAAAAAAACATAGGTTTCAGGCATGTTGTAGTTAGAAATTAGCATTTAAAAAACGCTAGAAATTCATTGAAAAAAACATAGGTGTCAGTGACGTTATAGTTAGATGGACATTTCACTCGTACAAAACCAGAGAAATTCCGCCATTATAGTTTGTTCAGCTAACTATAACTCCCGCCCTTGCAATGCACTGCTGATGACGTCACATATTACATCATTCATGACCTGGTCAGTGACATCACTGATGACATCTAAAATGACATCACTGATGACATCATCCAGTGATTGTGTCTTTCTATAAAGTTTAAATATGTTTTATATATATGCCAAGGCGTATTTAAGAATGATCAGGTGTATAAGTGCCTGGATGGAGGATTTTGTTGGTGCGTGACGGACTGTATAAGTGAGTGATTAAATGTGTCTTACTGAATGCATGGGTTAGTGACTAAACTGTGCGAATGTCTGTATCAGTCTATCTGTTGTTGTGTAAGCTGGTGCATGGGTTGGTGAGTAGCTACATAAGTGTCAATATGGGTTATTGATTGGTTGCCTGAGTATTTGTTTGGGTGCCTGAGTGTGTGTGTGTATGGGTGGGTGGAAAGTGTGTGACTCTGTGCATAGATGTGTGAGTGGTTGATTATCTGGGTGTATGGGTTCAAGAGTGCATGTGGAAACATCTCTATGGGTGGGTGAGTGTGTGTATGGGTGTGTTGGTGAGTGAAGGGATGTCTCAGTGGTACATGTCCAAGTAACTACATATGTAAAATACAGTGTATGTAATAGTTGGAGTATATAAATGACTATACATGAGAGACAGTGATTGTGAGATTGGCTGTATGGATGAGTGTGTACTTGTATCAGTGATTGAATAAGAGATTAAGTATGCGTTAGTATCTGTATGAATAAGTGAGGTAGTGTGTGTATAACTGTATATGTAGGCTGTCTGGTTTTAGGTTTAAACCTATAATAAGTGTTAAAACCCCACCGGAAGGGAAATAGCTCTCACCAGTGTAAACATATAAACACTGAAAAAACCTCTGCACAACCGCAAACTAAATGCCTTGCAAAGAAAGGAAAAGGAGAGTGAAGGTGTCATTTTTATTTCTTCCTCAAGGGGCCAATACAATGTAACTTTGTTATATAAGGTAGCAGTAAGAAAGACTGGGCTAATATTATTCTGCTTGAGTTTTGTTGTTTAGGGATGTCACTAAAATATTGTTTCTTCTTCCTTTTTCCAGTTTTGTAATCTTTGGTCTAAAGATACAGGGGTTAGAAGCATGTTTTAGGTGTTGTTTATTTATTTTATAAACTGTAGAGAATCAGGAAACATTTACCCACAGAGACTGTAAAAACCCTTGATACATCAGCCCCCTTTTCTAGTGAGTCAGTATTGGTAGTAGGTGAATTGCCAAACACTCCAGGCTTTAAACATTCAATGCAAGGTATAGTGACTGGTATATGTGAAAAGAGTGCAGTCACAAAGCATCTGGGATACTGGTGAAAACATGACACCAGACTTTTGGAAAACATGGAACGCAATGTCACTTGGAATGCTGATGCAAATAGTTCTTACCAAGCTCAACAATTTTGATTGTTTTTGTTTTTATTTGCCTTGATTTAGCTACAAACATGAAAAAGTTATGTGATGACCTGTCAAAATCGATACCTGAGCTGAGTGCTTCCCTGTATGAGATCCTTGCCACTTGTTAGATGGCATGCTGAAAGCATCTTTACAATCTTCAGAGTTAAAGCTATTGACTTTTTAGTCCATTCTGGTGCACTGTTTTGTTATGCACAGAAGTACAAGTTACTTACCTTCGGTAACGATGTATCTGGTAGAGACGATTCTAGTCGCAGTTTCCTTAAGGTAGGATTATCCCCAGGCGTGAGACTGGATCCGAAAGATTTTTGCCACAGCATATCTGCGTGCCAGGGGTGGCACCACGTGACTCCGCCCTGACGTTGTCCGCGGGCGTGATGTCAGCGAGGTCACATAAGTCCCACCCCGGCGCGCTGACGTCAGTTTTCTTTGGAGAACATTTCCGCGCCACAACGTGGAGCCATCACCAACAAAACTGTGAGAGTATGGGAACAGTGTGCAAAAAGAGAAGTGAAACAGAAAGGGAAGAAGCGAATGGTGAGGAACAGCACCAGAAGGGACAGTGCCAAGCACAGTGGTACTGAAAGTCACGGAAGGGAAAGAGCAGAGCACCCTCTGAGAAGCAACCCTGCAAAGCGAAGGCGACATCCACCTTGGAGGCAGAAGTACATGTGAAAATTGTCGTGGTAGACGACAGAAAATCCGCAACCCCAATCTATACCAGTGAAGGAACAAGCCCGGAACAGACGAATAACGAGAAATCACTCCAAGACAACACCAGCAAGGAGTGTTGCATCCCCGGTAAAGAGTGAAGGGCTGAGGCACAGCCAAGAGACCCCAATCCAGAGGACTGCAGAGGAGTCAGAAGGAGAAGAATATGAGTAGGCCCCACAATGGAAGAACCAGGGTGCAGGGATGCAGAAGTACACATGAAAAGAAGGAGTGGAACAAATAAACAGAACAAAGCATCCTGCCAGGGAGGAAGTGAAAGAGGTCACCCGCAGCAGACAAAGCCACCCGGAAGGAGGCGAGTGCAGAAGACCAAGCAGAAGGGTCCTCGCAGAACGGGGAGGAAGGGCGGGCCGTGATGGAATCTGCAGCTAGAATCGTCTCTATCAGATACATCGTTACCGAAGGTAAATAACTTGTACATCTGATAAAGACTACTAGCTGCAGATTCCTTAACGTAGAATAGATACCCAAGCCATACCCAGAGGGGAGGAGGGTCTGCGAGAGAACCTCACCAGCCTGGAAGAACACAGGGCCCCAACAGGGGATGTGTCATGGGGACAGGAAGGATGGTCCAGCCCCCACCAAGCAGAAGGAAGCAGAAATAAGGAGAAGGGAAGGCCAGGATACCACAAGCCTACCCGTGGGGCAAAGTGCGTCCGCCAGAACACTCGGAGGGACAGACGGCACCAAGCGAGTACCAAACGAAGAAAAGAACCACTGCAAAATCCAAGGAGCAGAGGTGGAACGGAGACAAAGCCCGCCTCAGGCGAACACACACACAGCAAAGGGGACAGCTGAATGGGTATCAGCCCCGAGGCACAGGACAAGACAGGAACGGCCCCACAGCCAATAAGCGCATACGTGAGAAGGAAGACACAGTCGCACAAAACTCCAGCAAAGCAAGGGACAGGAGCACACGGGTACAATCCGAGGCCCACGGAGGTGGACCATAACTACCAGGCGTGCACAGCAGGCAGCTGTTAAATACTATAAAGTAGTGTGCCCAGAACAAGCCAAGCGCAAGACGAAGACAGAGGCAAGGGATCCCCAGAACAAACCCCAGAGAAGGACCGTCCCAGCGGCACAACCCGGCCCACGAAGAGAAGCAGGACCGGCCAGAAGATAAAGAGGAGAAGAACCCCCCAAGAAGCAGCCGGGGGAGGTATGGGGGGCGACGCGACCCCCGGGAGGCGAGAAAGCCGTCAACCAGAACACAGGAGAACACCAGGGATATCCTAGCCCCCCCTGGAACACAAGGCAGAGGACCAGGCCGAAACGTCAGATAATATGGTGGAAACACCAAAGACGACGTCGTAGACGGCATGGCAAAAGGCGGTCTGGCGATCCAGAGGCTGAAGAGGGAAGGCAAAACGCACAGAAGCAGATATCCCGCAGGAACAAAGGGCAAAATGCACGACAGGCAAGTCCTGTAGAAGAAGGATAGAAACACCACGGATACTGAGCAGGACAGAACCTGGAGCAGCGCAAGCTGCGCTAAGGCGGAAGAAAAAAGAGAGCCCACACAACGCGGTATACAGTGACACCAGGAAACGCAAGGAACCCGAGAAGGGATCCACACCCTCCCAGCTTAGGACAGAGCTATACAATAGCCTACAAGTACCCCACCTGGGGTATGACACGTCCCACAACAAAACCGGGGAACACCTCTTAGGGAAACCAGCAGCAGAGGTCAAGAACATAAAAGACCTGTGGGTATCACATCAGGCTGCTTACCAATCAGTCAAAAAATCACACACCACAAAAGTCGAAGGGCTGTGCCAGCAGCCAAAAGTACAAAGGGGCCAACGTGAGGACCCTGAAGGCAGTCCAAGCCATACACACCACACAGACGTGCCAACCGAACACTAGGCCCAAAGAGAAAGGTGGAATAAACGCCTCCCATAAGACACCTGAGGACCGACAAGCTGAAGCTTACGGAGGGGGAGGAGGACGGAGCCCCGCAAGGAGTAGTTGAATAGCGGAGTCCGTGTGGGTGTTAAATAGAAGAATCCCATCAAAAGGCAGGTCAACAAGACGCTCCCAAATATTCTCTGGAAAGACACTATCCCGCAACCAAGCATGGCGGCCGAGGGCCACAGAACTCGCCATAGACATCCAAGGCCGAACAGAGAATAAACGCAGCTAACTCCTGACCATCCAGCACATGGTGCCACAGATCAGCGGGGGCACCGTCATGGGAGGTGCGAGACAGAAGGGACTCCACGGAATCCCATAGGTCGGACGTAGCCCTGGCCAACACACAAAGTGTGTTGACCGCGTGCAGAGCAGCACTAGTGGAAGCGAAGATATTACACCCCCAGGAGTCCAATCACCGGCCCTCCCGTGACGGAGAGAGCAACACTGAAGGCAAGGAAGGAAAAGCAGTCTGCAGGACGGGGCCCTGGGCAGATGAGTGGGAAAAAAAGGCAGGCAGGATCATGTGGGGCAGGACGATGGCAGTGGAGGAGCAGCTGAAGTACTGGATCCCCCATAGCAGGACGCCCCCAGGCCCCCAGAAGAGAGTTGTGGAGCGAAGCTTCAAATGGAAGCAGCGGCTCCCCTCCACCAGAGCCCTGGTGGAGAACCTCAAACAAGTGGTCCGTTGGGAGTGGAGTGACCGCGCTCCCCAATTGCAAAATGACGGTGGCCGTGGAAGACCCATGGACGAGTGAGGGGCCTGAGGGGCCTCCGGAGAAGGCGGAGAAGCCGGCGGGGCAATCACCTGCAAGGTGCGGAAGAGCAGGTCCGGGGGCCGTGGACACAGAGACGGCGTGGAACTCACCCTGGAAGCCACTGGGGAAAAGGCAACGATGCGGCGTCCAGTCTCCGGTGAAGAGGAGACAAGGAGACGACAATCCTCTGGAGAGGAAGGAACATCCGGAGAAGAGTCGACGATTCGACGTCGGGACTGCACCGGGGAGTCTGCCTTGGGCACCGGGGTGTCCTCGATCGGTGCCGAAGCATCCACCAAGGGTGCCGAGTCGACCTCCACCGCCACGTGCCTGATAGGAGAAAGGGGCGGGTCGGAGCCGAAGCGGCCAATGAACGGCACCTAAAAGGTGCCGGCTCGACCTCCGACGAGGCAGCCGCCTGCGCAGAGGACCGAGGGGGACTTGGTGACAAGCCGAGTCCCTGCGACCTCCAGCGACACCACAGGGAACCCCGTGGGGTTTTGCGGTGAGGCAGGGATGCCATGGGTCGAAGAGGGGAACCCTGTAGGCCGCACCTCGATTACACCACACCTCCAACACCTGAAGCCAAACTCGTCGGCGCCGTGGGTAAAGCCACCGGCGAGTCTGCAGAAGGCCCCGCGCATGGCGAGGGGGCCGCGGATGGGTCAGGGAGAGGAGGGGGGCCCAAAGAAGCCTGCAGATCCGCAGCATAGGCCTTCATTTCGGCCCTTGTCACCCCAATGCCAGGCATGTTGTAAGTTGGGGGATTAAGTCCCCTTCAATCTTGAGGGTCCCTGGGGGCCAACTAGCCCACCAGGTACCTCCAGTAACTGCCACAGAGCTGGGTTGCAGAGAGGTGTAAAAAGGGACGTGGTGCTTACTGGAAGCTAGTGGGCTAGTTGGCTCCCAGGGGCCCTCAGGATTGAAGGGGAATTAATTCCCCAACTTAAAACGCGCCACAGGGTGCGTTTGCACACGTCACCTCTGGCCCCGCCCCTCCCTTTACCACTGTGCAAAGGCACCCTGTGGCACATTTTAAGTTGGGGGATTAAGTCCCCTTGAATCCTGAGTGCCCCTGGGTCCAATTAGCCCACCATGTACCTCCAGTAAGCACCACAGAGCTGCGTTGCAGAGAGGTGGTCCAAGGCCATGCCCCATTTTACACCTCTCTGCAATGCAACTCTGTGGCACTTACTGGACATAACTGATAACTGGTGGGTTAGTTGGCCCCCAGGGACTCTCAGGATTCAAGGGGACCTAATACCCCAACTTAAAATGCGCCACAGGGCGCGTTTCCACCCTTGTGACATCAGGTCACGCCCCCTCCCTGCACCACTGCGCAAACGCACCCCCTGGTGCATTGTAAATTGGGGGACTAAGTCCCCTTGAGTCCTGAGGGTCCCTGGGGGCAAACTATCCCACCACTTACCACCAGTAAGCGCCACAGAGCTGCGTTGCAGAGTGGTGTAAAAAGGGGCATGGCCTGGGCCACCTCTCTGCAACGCAGCGCAGTGGCACTTACTGGAGGTAAGTGGTGGGCTAGTTGGCCCCCAGGGACCCTCAGGATTGAAGAGGAATTAATTCCCCAACTTAAAACACGCCACAGGGTGTGTTTGCACACATGTCACCTCAGGCCCCGCCCCGTCCCTTCACCACTGTACAAACGCACCCCGTGGCGCGTTTTGAGGTGTGGGATAAAGTCTCCTTGAATCCTGAGGGTCCCTAGGGTCCAACAAGCTCACCAGGTACCTCCAGTAAGCCCCACAGAGCTGCATTGCAGAGAAGTGGAAAAAAGGGCGTGCACGTTACCCACTTGTTGATCCCGCTGGTTTGCTCATCTGCCCCGGCTCTTAGCTTCAGGCGGACTTCAAGTCTCCCGGGCTCCTCTTCTCAGGATGTATCCTTACAATTCTTTCTTCCTTGGACCTTCTTCTGCCCCTCAGAGGCAGTGTCCTCTCCGCGGGGGCCTCATCCACCTCAAGCAGGGGTCACCTCCAGCAGCACTGGTTGCGCTTCCTTCAGGGGGGACCTCTCAGGTCCTTCCTCAATTTCTTATTTACTGCTCCCCAAAAAACAAACAAAAAGGCACTTGCTCTGCAGCGGCCCAGTGGTTGCTGCCACCGTGCCTCCCAGCTCCTCGGGTTGAGTGCGTGCCTCAGGTGCGAGGAAGGCGCTGGCCGAGCTCCTCGGGGTGAGGTAGAGGCGTCCAGAACTTCACTCCCCTCTCAGTGACTTTCTGCCTCGAGCTGCAGCCCCTGGAATCAGGCTCCGCCAGGAAAGGAGCTGTGACAGGCAAGGAGGAGGAGGGGGTGAGAGGGGGCCGGGGCTCCCTCACTTTCCCCTGCTGTCCCCAACTCCAGGGGGACGTCACCACTGCCGAGGGGGGAGGGAGGGGGATGCTAATGATATGAATGAGGCGCATTCAGTGGCCGCCGCCGGCCACTCCGGCGAGAGCCACCTTGCCCTGAGTGCACACCCGCAGGGGCAAGTCTGGGTGATCATGTGGGACATGTGCTGGTGTGCGTGTTTCTCACAGGTGCCTGGCGTGCGCGTAGGCCAGGTGTCGGAGACAGGGGCCGGGTGTGGTTGTGTGAGGCAGCATGTGCGTGTGGGTGACAGATACCAGGTGTGCGTGTAGATCAATCAATCAATCAATCAATCAATCAATCAATCGCATTTATAAAGCACGCTACTCACCCATCAAGGGTCTCAAGGCGCTGGGAGGGGGGGGGGGTCAGTGCTCGAAGAGCCAGGTCTTGAGCTGCCTTCTGAAGGAGAGGTGGTCAGGTATGGCGCGAAGGTGGCTGGGCAGAGAGTTCCAGGTCTTTGCTGCTAGAAAAGAGAAGGATCTTCCTCCGGCGGTGGCTTTGCGGATGCGGGGTACGGCTGCCAGGGCCTGTCCGGTGGAGCGCAGAGTGTGCGGGGGAGTGTAAAAGGAGACGCGGTTGTTGATGAGTTTGGGTCCGAGGTTGTGAAGGGCTTTGTGTGCATGGGTGAGTAGTCGGAAGGTGATCCGCTTGTTGACGGGTAGCCAATGGAATTTTTTTCAGGTGTCCGGAGATGTGGTGGTGGCGAGGGATGTTCAGGATGAGTCTTGCGGCAGCGTTCTGGATCCGTTGGAGTTTCCTCTGCAGCTTGGTGGTGATGCCGGCGTACAGGGTGTTCCCGTAGTCCAAGCGGCTGGTGACGAGGGCGTGGGTGACGGTCTTCCTGGTGTCGGTGGGGATCCAGCGGAAGATCTTGCGGAGCATGCGGAGGGTGTTGAAACATGCCGAGGTCACCGAGTTCACCTGTCTGGTCATGGTGAGGGAAGAGTCCAGGATGAAGCCGAGGTTGCGTGCGTGGTCGGTGGGTTGGGGAGTGCTGCCTAGGGCGGGGGGCCACCAGGAGTCATCCCATGCGGTGGGAGTGGGGCCGAGGATGAGGACCTCCGTTTTGTCTGTGTTCAGTTTCAGACGGCTGTCTGTCATCCAGTTCGCCACTTCCTTCATTCCTTCATGTAGTCTGGTCCTAGCTGATGTGGGGTTGTTAGTGAGGGATAAGATGAGCTGGGTGTCGTCGGCGTATGATATAAGGTCGAGTCCGTGTTTGCGTGCAATGTTCGCCAGGAGGGTCATGTAGACGTTGAAGAGAGTGGGGCTGAGGGAGGATCCTTGAGGTACGCCGCAGATGGCTGTGGATCTGAAGGGGGGAAGGCGGACTCTCTGAGTCCTTCCGGAGAGGAAGGAGACGATCCATTCCAGGGCCTTGCTTCTGATGCCGGCGTTGCTGAGGCGGCGTATCAGGGTGCGGTGGCAGACCGTGTCGAAGGCTGCAGAGAGGTCCAGGAGTATGAGGGCCACGGTCTCTCCCTTGTCGGTCAGGGCTCTGATGTCGTCTGTTGCTGCGATCAGGGCGGTTTCGGTGCTGTGGTTGGCCCTGAAACCGAACTGTGTGGGGTCGAGGGAGTCGTTGGTTTCCAGGGCATTGGTGAGTTGAGCGTTGACGATTTTCTCAATCACTTTGGCGGGGAACGGCAGGAGAGAGATGGGCCGGAAGTTTTTGAGTTCGGTGGGGTCTGCTGTAGGTTTCTTTAAGAGGGCGTTGAGCTCTGCGTGTTTCCAGCTCTCCGGGAAGGTGGCGGCGGTGAGGGAGGCGTTGATGACGTCTCGGAGGTGCGGTGCGATGATGTCGTCGGCCTTGTTGTAGATGTGGTGCGGGCAGGGGTCCGATGGGGATCCGGAGTGGATCGAGTTCATTATGCGGGTGGTCTCCTCGGTGGTGGTAGGGTTCCAGGTGAGGATGGTGGTGGTGTCGGTGGCGGGTTCCGGAGGGGGGCTCGTGTCGGCGGTCGGGAAGCTGTTGTATATGTCGGTGATCTTGTGGTGGAAGAAGGTTGCGAGGGAGTCGCAGAGGTCCTGTGAGGGAGGGATGGAGTTGTTTTCTGCTTCCGGGTTGGAGAGCTCTTTGACGATGCCAAATAGTTCCTTGCTGTTGTGGGCGTTGTTGTCAAGTCTGTTCCGGTAGGCTGTTTTTCGTGCGGCGCGGAGGTGTTGGTGGTGTTGGCGGGTGGCGTCCTTGAGAGCTGACATGTTCTCTTCGGTCTGGTTAAGGCGCCACGTCTTCTCGCGGGCGCGGCATTCTTTCTTGGAGTTCTTGAGGTCGGGGGTGAACCAGGAGTTTTTCTTGTGGTTGTTGGTGCAGGCTTGAGTCTTCAGGGGGGCCAGGAGGTTGGCGCAGTCGGAGATCCAGTTTGTGAGGTTGTTGGCAGCTACGTTGGGGTCGGTGGTGCTGGTGGGTTGGTTCTGGGAGAGGGTTGATGCGAGCTGTTCCGTGGTGATACGATTCCAGTGTCTTCTTGGTGGTTGCTGGGTGTGGTGGGGCACGGTGGTCTTCTTGAAGATGAAGTGGACGCAGCTGTGGTCCGACCAGGTGAGTTCGGTGGTGTGGCTGAAGGTGATGTGTTTGCTGGAGGAGAAGATGGGGTCGAGCGTGTGTCCGGCGTCGTGGGTGGGGGTGTTGACTAGCTGATTCAGTCCCAGGTTGGCGAGGTTGTCCAGTAAGGCGGTGGTGTTGTTGTCGGTGAGGTTCTCCAGGTGAAAGTTGAGGTCTCCTAGGAGGATGGTGGATGAGAGTGCGTGAGGGTTGACGAAGTCTGCGATGTCTGATGTGCGCATGAGGCAGGGTGTGGTTGACAGGTGTGAGTGTGTGAGGACAGGTGTGCATGACAGGTGCCGGGTGCATGTGGGTGACAGGGACCAGGTGTGGGGCAGAGCTGCCAGGTGTCTGGTGACAAGTGCCGGTTGTGCGTGCTTGCGTGATATGAATTTGCAGCTGCCCGATCAGCCTGCCACGGACTCAGAGACTCCAGCCTCTTTTCAAACTCAGGAGAAGTGAAGATTCCCAGCTACAAAACTTTTTATGTCACTGGGCAGGGCTGGCATTTTTCGGGTGCGTTAGAAGTGGCGGATGGACAATTAGCTCTAGCTGCCAATATGCGGTTAATAGTACTTTTCCCCTGTCACCACATCTCGCGACAAAAAATAGCGCAACAAACTCTCTTTGCACTTTTTCTAAATAAAAGGGATATGTTTAATTCGCTTTCCTATGATACCCACGAAGTTGTCCGTGTTTTGCCCCTTATGTTTTTGTACTTGTGTGAGTGACCTCATGTTTGTTTCTTTTTATGCTAAGTGTGTTTGACGATCTGCTCGCGTTGATGCATTGTGTGTTGTGAGTAAAGTGATATAGTGCAGGCGGGAAATTTATTTGTTTGCCTTTAGTGACAGCGTTTTTTTGAAGATGTGAAAACAGTGCACCAATTGGGAAGCCTGGAGTCAGTCCAGGCCTTCTGCTTCTCAGTTTGCAGGTTTACGTTGTGTGGCTGTTTGCATGTGTCCTTTTGTGGTCTTTGTGTGTTTTCTTGTATTAATGTGGCGTTTTTGTATCTTTGCAGGGCTGTGTGATGTGGAGGTATTGTGTGTGTGTGTTTGTTTGTGTGTGAAATATACGCATCAATATATATGGTAGTTGTTTAATGTGTGTGCGCGTTGTGTTGTTGTGCTTATATATTGTGTGTGTGAGAGGGCCTGTGGAATTTTGTGTATGTGAATATGTGGTGTGCATTTGCTGGTGTTATGAATTGTGTATATAACTTTCTTATGCACTTTAAATAGTGTTTAAAGGTGTGTTTATTTGGCAGTTGTCGTGTGTGCAGTGTAGTGCATTTAATTAATTCATACATCAGATCGCCAGCTCGCATGAAATCTTAACTTCCATCAGAAGGGATATTTTGTGGAGGGCTTCCGTTTTGGCGGGCTCCGACTTGTGTCCACCAAAGTGCCCAGGAGGTGCACGGGCAGCCACGGATGCTCAAGCCATGTCTGGTCACTCCTGGTCAAGGAAGGATCCAAGCAAGATGTTTCGGGCCCCCCTGCAGCCCCCATTCTCTGCTGCACTTGCCACAGGCAACGACTGAGAAGCTGAACTGCTGAACGAACTGCTGAACGGGACAACCACATTTGGCTCTCTTACGCAACTAGATCTTTTATATTTGTCATTATTTTTTAAATAAAATTTGTATTAAATAATTAATTCTTTTAAAAGATTTTAATGTATGTTTTAACTAAAGCTCCGCAGTTGTAACATTCACACCAACAACGTGGGTGTGTTGTTGTGTTTCTATTAACTCCCCTCTCTCTCTCTCTCTCTCTCTCTCTCTCTCTCTCTCTCTCTCTCCCCCTCCCTCTCTCTCTCTCTCTCTCTTTCTCTTCCTCCTTCTCTCTCTCTCTCTCTCTCTTTCTCTCCTTCCCTCTCCCTCGCTCATTCGCCCTCTCTTTCTCCCCCTCCTTCCCTCTTTCAACTCTTCCTCCCTCTCTCATTTCTCATGAATGTCTCTTTCTTTCCTTTCTCAATGTTCAACACCTGCCCACTTGATTAACACCCAACCCCAGTTTCAATCACCGGGTGTACCTTTTGATATATATGCACCCCACTTCTAATAGACTAGCTAAAACAATAAACACAATATATTGTGCAGAGCCAAGACCCCGCCACAATCACGGTTGTTTCCCCCTGGTTCACTTCCTCTTGGCCGAGTTTGTGCTGTCACAGCCCGTGCACATGTGTTTATGTGATCAGTGCTATCCACGCTGTTGAACGGCATTTACTAGTGTTCATTGCGCCTTCAGCCGGTGACAGAAATATACACAAGCACGCGCCGGGATACAGGCCGGCTAACCCTAAAATCTGAGAAGGGACTTGATTACAACACATCTGCTTCGGCTGGTGGAACACTTTCGGCTCTGTGCTTCAGACCACCCCCCCCCCCCTTCGGCCCCAGTAGACAGCACGGGGAGCAACAACTGGAATAGACCAAAATTGTTTTTTAAAAAAGAAGCAATCTTGCAAGGATTATTGGTTTATTTTTATTTTTACACATATTTACTATCTAGTTTTTCAGGCCGCATAACCCCGCCCTTACACAACCACAGCAGTTGCTGCCTTTACAGTGGTGCAATGGACTGCGCACGAATGTGAGAGAGTTGTTTTAACACAGGTTCTCAGATAGCTGAGTGATGCCGAGCGGGACTCCCCCAGCCCCACACCCTGGGGCCTCTAATGCAGCAGACCACCGTAAAAGGCCTTGTCCAGAGAGGCCTCTGTCTCCTCCCCCTCCCCCCGCGTCACTGAACTTGGAACAAGTCCCCGCTATACCTTTAACACCTCCCTGGAAATCAAGACACATTCCCACCAGATGCACGTGTTCCTAACCCGCTAAAACCGCTGTACCCAGCAATAGCGTGCGTGTGTGTAGGGGGACCACCGTTGGTCATGGTAAGTTCATCCTTCAAATACTTTACCTGAGACAGAGAACACACGTGTGTACTTGGGATTCAGGGAAAGCCAGTAATTAGGCGTGCTTCTGCCTTGCAGGGCTCCCCTCCCCTGTAATAAACTCTACAGGCTGCCCCCCCATGTCCATCCCATCAAGCCCTGCGCGCACAGAGCCCCTACCACAGATCGAGGTCACCTTCTGTAGGCACTCCTGTACATTCACCTTCCTGCACCTGTGGAGTAATGTGCAAACTGATGTGGCTCCCCGGCAGAATGTGATGATGGCCATCCTACACCCTCATTCTCACAGATAACCAATGACCTTGCGCAGAATGTGGTCCTCTGCTCCACAGAGGCTGCACGCTCCTGGCCTACACCTCAGTTAACACCACCAAACCACAACAGGCTGACATGCGCAGTGCAAAGCATAATTTTCCATAATTGCACATCTTTCATCGTGTTCAGTTCTTCATGTGGGCACACAGGTATGGCGCAGGTTATGTAGGACAGACGGACAACGTCTGGATTATTTCTAAAAGATGAAATACATGCCAAAAAGACAGTGCCTCTGACGTCGTCGTAAGGCAAAGAGACCCCCGCTGTTGTGCACTGCAGGCCTGACAGCCGGTCCAGAGTTTTAAGCCGAAGTTCAGCGCAGACCCCCCCCCCCCCTCTGTGTGCTTTGGGACAGTTTGCCTCCAACTCAGTGTCATCGGGGAGCTCTTCCAAACGTGGCACCTCAAGTTCTCGACCCTGGGTGCTTTATAAGAAACACTACCATGTGCCCTTTCTTCGTGCCCGGCCATGGCATGTGTTAGTACTGAGATATGCCATAAAACACAGGGCGCTGGCTGAAACTCACCACACTTCGGGCAGCTCCACTCTGAGAGGCGCACAGGCGGACCCTTATAGCGCCAACTGTACCCCAAAACATCGCCACAGATGGCTACAGGGCGTGGATTTAATCTGTGCACCTTACTGCACGCAGCCCCAAGATGCGCTGAATATATTGCCAAGTACTTACAAGACGTTCAAATGCATAACAAATTCATCGATTATGCTCTGTGTCACACTACTTACAGTGTTTTTGGATTCTGTTTTCCGTTGCAAATTAATAGTTGCAATAATTTCAGGTTATCCTCAACTAAAGACACTTATCCTCAACTAAAATGTTCGACCACATTATCCCGTTTCTTTCATGGTTTATTTCATCTAAATTCCTTTCAATTATTTTTAAGACCAGTGTGAGCCAATGAGAGTTCAGCACCATGGATAGCCGCAGCACAGTCTTGAGAGGTACAGATTTGCATCCCCACTCGAACTAAGATGGCGGCTCTAGATTTCAGATTCTGACAGTGCAATTGGGAAATCCGCTTTTAGTCCTTCTGGTGCTAAGGTTTTTTGGGGCGTTGTTTTGGAAAACAGGCAAAAGTTAAATGAACATATTGCCATTTGTTACATTTTTTAACTGCCGCCGGGACCTGGCCCACCCTGGGGCTTAATTAAACAAAGCACGGGAGTCCATAAATTCTGCTCCAAAGGTTGGCCACCAGGTGAGTAGCACTCAATCAGCAGCTTTATTTATGATAGGTAGGGACGAGGATCCGCTTAAAGAAGCCGCTCCGTAATGGAATTGCCTGACGCGTTTCGAAGCTCCATATGCTTCTCTTCAGAGGCTTGAACGTATATATATATATATCCACCAACATTTCTGCACCAGAAATGAGACGACTCCAGAGCGGAAGGAACCTAAAACACTTTATTTCAACTTTGGAGACAGGCAGGCAGTCCACCATAAAGCACTTGCCCATTGTCCTAACGTAGCTTTCCCTCAAGCCTTGGTTACAGGTAGGTATTTCATCAAACAGGGGTCACTTGCTTCTTAAGCATAGGTCAGACTACCGGATTGGTTGTAGTCCACCAATTACTGTGTCCGTTTTTGATGACTAACTATAACTTGCATTCCCGCCATGCACTGCTTATGACCTCACATATTACATCACTCATGACATAATTTATGACGACACTGATGGCATCTCAAATGACTTCGTACTTCATGCATACTTCAATCAATCAATGTATTTCATCACCAACCTGAGCCTCACATTGAGTGCATATTGAAATTAACTTAATTTTGCCCATGACTTCTGCATCACACTGTGTGCTTAGTCAAGTCAGCTTCATTTTACCTGCAATTTGTGCCTCACACATATGCAGATTCCCAAACATAAATATATATGTGTCTAATTACTCATGTAGAGCTCTACTCCTTCATGTTGCTGTAACTGTCGCCTTTATTGCTATTCACCATTTCTGTGTAGAAATGTACACCTAGACGTAGACTTAAATGTCTCCATTCCCTCAAATAAGGTAGTGGAGCATCCTAAACACAACTTACAAATGTAAAGTTGCTTATAGTAAAGTTTCACCTGCTGGTGATCTCTACCACCGGAATGGAGAGCTCCCTACAGGAAATCAAAGACAAATTAAAAAACGTTCATTACTTTGAAAAAAAAAGTAAAATATTTCAGTATAGAGTTTAAATGTAAAATAATTAAAAATATTTAATACTATTCCGCAATTAATCAAATAAATTAGCTATGGCACATTTATTTATCACATTAAATGTGTCTTGAAAAATAAAAATAATGTAAATATATGTATTTAATTTAATTTATAAATATTAGTTTTCAAACAATATTTTTTGTAAGTATTTAAAAAGTTGCAGCCTCACTAATATTTTTATTTGTATGTAGTTTTTAAGAAACAAGGTTAAAAACAGGGCCACTGGACTTATGCAATTGTGCTGCAATTTTTGCATAATTATAGATTCGGCATATTTGCCACATAATCCATCATTTGCTGCATAATCTGCAGATTTTAACAAAAGAAAATTGTATCTTTCTCAAACGGTTCAAAAGATACTAAAAATGCAGCAACACGTGTTCCAGCACAGTGGAAGGCCCTTTTCAAAACTTAACTGGTCAGCTTTCTGTTGCTTATTGCTATATTTGGGTGTTTCACTGGTACTAACGGGGTGCAAACAATGCTCAGACAGTGTTAACAAGTTAATACTATTACGAAATGTGCCACATTATGCTGCATAATATGCCTTTTCTTGCTGCATAGTTACTCAATCCTGCCCTGTAATTTCACTGTCTCCTGCCGCATTATTCCAATGGCCCTGGTTAAAATATATGGATTTAGCTAACTTTAATATTATTATTTTTAAATGTACTTTAATTTTTTTTAAATTATATTTATTGATCAATTTTAAAAAACTGTAAATCATTTTATCACATATGCATATCTATACAGATGTCAGTTCATTTTCTTGAAACCGCGCCTGTCCCTTCCACCTGACGAAGCCGGTGTCGACTACAGGTGCAAGTCTTGTACGTCATGAACTAAAAAACTGATTCCTTCTCTTGTTGATAAGAAAAAGTCGGCACACTGACATTCTTCTGCAAGTAGCTAGATTCTATTTATGCTAAATAATAATATGCAACTTGCAGAAGAATCTCGGAGTGCTGACTTTTTCTTTTCCACAGGGAAGAAGGAATTCAGTTTACAGTTAATATACACATATGTATATAATTTAAATGTCAGGATAATTTAACATTAATTTCTTTCTGTGTTAATTTAATTCCCTGCCTTAATTGTTTTCTATGGGAATGTGTTACATCACCAGTGGTTGGCAATGTGTGGTGTATGGCTTAAACCAAGGCTGTGCTGGAGTACCTTTGCACTTTTTTTACACCTCTGGGACTGTAGTAAGTTTAGCAGTGCATTTTGTTGAGGGAAGGGGTGAGGCCGAGACGAAGACGCATGAAACTGCATCCTTGCCGAGCTCCCGCTACTGGACACATTACTCCAACCTTTATAATTACAAAATGAGCCAATCGGGATCTTATCTGCTTGCCCTGTAAAAGGAAACAGCAGGCAATTTATGGACGTGGGTTACAGCAGCTTACTGCTAGAATTCTAATTTGAAGAGCAGCGGGAGTCAGAGGCCTCCCATTACCTGACTATGAACCCCAAGATGGCGCCTAACAGGCTGAAAAGGATTCAAGCCGAAGCGAATTGATTGATGTTGTTGCAGCGTAAGCATGGTTAAATATTTATTATGCGATTAGTCTCCTTTACTGCTCTAACCCTACTGGGCCCTTCACGATTAGACATTCTGCAGCACTCCCATTTACCACAGAGGCAATGTTCCTCTGACAAACTTTTCTCCACTGATAGGAAGGGTGGAAATTGGGGTAAATAAACACCACGATCAGATTTAGGTACACCACTCTTAAAACCATGCTGTAGAAATAAAGAATAGCCACAGGAAGACCCAACCTCCTGAAAAAAGTATGTCAAGTGAGGATTATAAAGACTAAAAGCTCTGCAACAGCAACCCACAAAAAAAACACCTGATATTCTGTCAGAGCTCGCTGATTTTCCCTACAACACATTAAGTTATTAGTTAACAGCACAATTTGAATGGAAGAACCAATAGTACTCAATAGTAAACTCAGACAGATATTTTGATTAATTTGGTTATTGTATTAAAGATTCAAAGTTCATTGCCACAAGTAATTTCTTGAGAATTCCAATTAAATATATCATAGCTCATATAACAATGCCAAACATTTAATACCGACTGTAGCTTCAGCAAGGCAGTCCAAAAATAAGAGAAAAGTTCATAAAAAATCGGTCAGCATAGCATCCTCTCGCAATGGGAAAAGTAAACATATGGGGTTGCACCCCTTTGGGGTTTCTTCCTTTATAAAGTCTCTAGCAATTTCCAGTGATGTGACATCACACCAGCATCGGAAGACTGTTGTATGATCAAATTCACATAATGCCACCTAGAACTCTTGCAAACGTGAGATAGTTTCCCATGTTGATCATGAAAAATGAAAGATTAATTGGGAGATTTTCAAAACTTTTGCGCTGGGTCACCATCTCAAAAGTGACGCTAACCAGCGCAATTTTTTTTGTGCTATTTTCTTTCCAGCGCAAAACTTGTTTTGCACTGGAAAGCACTCTTTTGTTAGCGCAAAGCATTGCTTTGCGTTACTTTGCTACGAGGGGACGTTACATAGGTGGGACATGGGCATTTCCATGCAGCCACCCATGCCTTTTGAAGCAAAACCATATTTACAAATATTTGTAAACATAATTTTGCGGCAAAAGGAGGCGCTAACAGGAGAAATGCTTTCATTTCTCTGTGATTTTCTAACTTTCCATGGTTGGTGCACTATGCAGCACATATGCAAAGTGGGAAAAGCTTTGCATTGTGCCTTGCATAGTATTTTTTACTAGGGTGTGTACTCAAGTACACACCCTAGCGCTGCGGCGCTAAGTTGTGTGCATGGCGCAGAGCAGCTGTAATCAGCGCCGGCACAAGGGAAACGGGAAGAGAAAGCCATATATCTGAAGATATGGCGCTCTCCTGCTCCCTCCCTGTCGCGCAACGCGGTGCAGCCTCGCCGGGTGCTGCGCTGCGTTGCTTGCTTCAAACCCTGGAAACTGCCCCGCCCCACAATCCGCTGCTACTCACCTGTGAGCTGCCCCTAACCGATTCCCCCCAATCTCCATTGATTTGTATTGGACTCCCAACCTCGAACTTGCACCCTGCACCCGGCTGCCCCTGTGCCACTGGTGGTGCACTGTTGGTGCTGAACTGAACCTTGGCCAATACTGACTTTAACTTCTGGTCTTGTAAGTTGATGTTATCCCTATGTATGCTGAATGTTTTCTTCCTCTCATAGGTTACCATTGCAAAGTCTGAAAATTGCACCGTGCCCATTTTTGAAAGTGAAAGTATTTCTTTTGAAAAATGTATTTACCTATGACGAAGTTCTGTGGTGCTACAAAAAAAAATATAACCAAGTATTATTTTTATAAATTGGTCAAGCATTTATTCATTGAGTGTGTGTCTCATTTATTGCCACTTTCTGTACAACAAATGTTTAATACTGCCCTCTGATAAGCCTAACTGTTAGCCAACACTACCACAGAAAACAGCATTAGCATTATCTACTTTAGCCTCTGTAAAGCCTCAGGGGATACATTGGGTGCTCTGCCATCTATAACTCATTTTGGTATAGTATATAGAGAGTTGTCTTCATACAAGGGACATATCAAGGTGGTGAGCTTCAAAGCTCCTACAGCCTCAGATATGCAACTAGGCTTCCATCAGAGGGGGAAAAAGCCAACCCCCGCCCCAGGCGCATTTACAATCTGTGCAGATGGTTAAATTAGATCTACTTGAGGCATATACCCTTGGAAGGCTAGCCACACCCCTAAGGTGGGTTACCTGGTCTGTACAGCCAAAGAAGGGTTCTGCCATTTTTAAAACTGGCAGAATATAGGCTTTTGATAAGATAAGGTACCAGACTGCCCTAGAAGTGGTCACCTTAGGGACGGATAAGCTGCTGGGGCTAGTAGCCTATTGGCTACTAGCTCCCACACCCCTAAGGTCCCTGAATCTAAGATTTAAGGGGCTCCCCTAGCTTCAGAACCTCCGATCTGATCGACTTGCAAACAAAGGACAAAGAAGAGACCAGACTTCAGGGCCTGCACAAAGGAAAGGCGCCAAATACTTCACCTGTGGCAACCACCCTGCAACTGCATGGGTATGCCTTGTCTTGGACCAGAGACAGGTTCTAAAGGAAAGATGAACACCTCTGCAAGACAAAGACAACTCCAGAACTCCCTTGGACTAGAGGTACTAGCCCCTGCAGCCTTCAGAAAGACTCACACTCCCGATCAAATAATCACTAGCCATCAGGCCCGCCAAGGGAATCACGCAAAAGTAAATGGTCCAGTGCATTGTGGGAAACATAGTCCTGACCTCCAGCAACTTTCAGGCAGCTACCTTTTGACCCCGGACTCATGGACATCAAAGTGACCGAAGACTGAGCTTGCCACTGCCAAGGCTTGTTGATGGCTAGTCAGGCAACCACCACCTTTGTTTGACACTGTGCTTCGAGGAACCCCGCAGCATCTTCAACCCAATGAGTACTGCATCTATAATGCCCCCACCCCACCCAATAACGCCCCAGAGAGCTGAGGACATACAGAAATGAAAGTGCAATTCACACCTCAATCTCGGTCCCAGTAGGATGTACACTAATGCGTCTAATAGTGACAGTGCACCGTGCACAGGAGTGGCGACCTACACACTATGCCAAGATATCGAAAGGCAAGCATGTGAGTGGGACATAAGTGTAGTGTCCGGCACTGGTAGACCGCGCAGACAGAGTATGCCCTCCTTAGCTACATAATGGAGCTCTATAGGCGCAGGAAAACTTGTAGATCGGTAAACTGATTCCTTGACTTGGCCTTGGTCTTTGTCAGGCGTACAATTATGACAAAATGGAAGGCTTCCTCACCGCCCAGGATTACTCAGTGGCAAGACATGGTTGTTCATTGGGTGGAGACGGAGTCCGTATGCCCAGGGGGAATTGGGACTTTTGCAAGTGCTCCATTGTGGCTGGGTGGGACAACTTAAGCCTCACATTCAAAAGTTGCACTAAAGATGACACCAGCTGGCTATCCACCTTACTGCCCCCCCCCCCCCCCCAGCTGGTGGCCCTCATCACACAACCCCCAATTTGCCCAAAAGGACTCCTTGAATAGAGGCGAATGACCTGCTGGTGAGGCTCCAACATCAACACGTCCTACTCTAATAATAATCAGTCTTGCTATTGTCCTGTTATTTTTTTGTACAGTTGTACTTTGTTGTTACACCATCTATGTACTCACCGACGTACTGACAATCACATGATTACCTTTTTGTACCGCTTTTTTATTTCATGAAGTGCAGAAAACTCAATACAGTTGCTTTAAAAAAACTTGATTCTAATGGTCTATATCCCGTCGGACCTTCTCAAGGATGGCCTCATTTGGTTGCTGTAAGGTTATCACTTCCAACATACGTGTTGGTGTTAATGCTTGTTTATACACTTTTCTTTCCACAGAATTCAACATCGCATCATTTATGATATATGCAGTATTTTAAATAAAGAGAAAATTATTTTCTTGGCGTATTGAAACAGCGCCTGGGTGTGCAGAATGATTTTCTTGGTTCGAGGAAAAAAGGTATGCATACAATCCAGGAAGGGCCCTTCTTATATTCAGTTTAATAAGCCCTAAGTGCACCAGTGGGAAAGGTAGTCTCAAGTACATCATCACTGGTGTACAGTGTGAAGACTGCGCTCGATAACTCTCACAGTTCAAAAATGTGTAAAACAGGCATTTTACCGCCTAAAAGGGCTACATTTCACTCTCTTTAATAATCTCGTGCAACTTGAGTTAAGGGGGAGCAAATATCCAAAACATGATGGATTCGTCTATTCAATATGGGGACTGCTACTTGTTCCTGATAAACGAACAGTAAGCAAAGTTTGACACTGCCTGCAAACTTTCCAGTCTGTCTTTGGAAATAAACTATAGGAAACTTTCCCACGACGAAAAAGGTGAAGTCTCGGAAAGGCGACAGTCAAGATACATTGTTGCCTCCGTGAAAAGAGATACCATGTAGGAAGGAGCCTCGCGTTCTGATAACACTGCCCTTGCATGCAGGCCTGTTCAGAGCGTCCTTGCTGCACAGGATTTATGACGTCATTCTGCGTCAAGAACCACAGACGGAATCCATCTCACAACGTGAAATAGGACTACTTTGTTGTTTGTTCCCAAGTGAGGAAAACAGGCCAACGCTAAAGGCTGCCAATGGATCAAAGGTCATTGAGGCGCTGGGTAAAGTTACCAGCAAAGAATATAACTCTTTCCTTATTATGTTTATATGATCACCGAGGCAGAGAAAACGGGACCCTTCACAGACCAAATAAATAGAGCAACACAGAATTCATGTTAGAGTGGCTTCCATCTTTTAAGCAGGAAGGGGCATATTATCAAGACAGGCGATAAAATTATCGCCGCTTTAGCGGCAGAACACTGCCGCTAAAACGGCGATAATGGGCTTGATAATATGCTCTATGGAATTCCAATTGAAGCCCATGTTAGATGTCCTTCACATTTAACATGGGCTTCAATTGGAATTCCATAGAGCATATTATCAAGCCCAATATCGACATTTTGGCGGCAGTTTTCTGCTGCTAATGCGGCGATAATTTTATCGCCTGTCTTGATAATATACCCCGATGTTTGTGGGCATGGATCTTGGTAGGCTCTATAGGGCATATTAACAAGGAACAGGGAAAATTAACGCTAAAGGTGCTTAGCGTTAAGTTTTTTAACGCCCACTATCGCTGGATAATATCACCTGGTTATCGCGTTATTAACAACGCTAACCACCTAGGCGATAAAAAATAGCGATAGCGGCATTTTGGGAGGTTATCGCTGGTAATGCAGCGATACAACTACAAGGATAGGGATATCCTTGTTGATAGCCAATGGTGGACTTTTTGTAATCCACCTCCCATTGGATTACATGGTTAGTCTGAAAATTAGCAGACGTAAAAAAGCAGCGTTAACCGTGGTTAGCGCTGCTTTTTTTGTCTCTAACAGGGCTAGCGTGAAGCTTGATAATAGGAGAAATGTCGCTTAGCGACATTTCTCCTATTATTTTGCTCTGGAACGCCCACTTTGCATCTCATTAGAGATGCAAAGAGAAGCGTAGTGAAAAAGGGTGCTAACATGCGATTTTGCATGTTAGCACCCTGTTGTTGATAGGGCGATATTTTTATCTCCGCTTCTTTGTCTTTTAAAGCCAAAAAAGTGGCGTTAAAGCCCTTGTTAATATGCCCCTATGTATTGTCCTTGTGACAGTGCACGCCTCACATATCGGCCACTGGAAATCTCCTCCCAATGTGACCCTTGCTTTAAGTCATCTCCCTGTAGTCCTTTCCCTCCATCTGTCACATATCTCCAGTGGCCGTTCGCACACTAGTATCATTATGTTATGTTATGCAGTTTGTGTACAGCTCTCCTTCAGTTATTGCTTCTTTTTTACTAGCCAACCTGGAGACAAGGACCCAATTTTCACTGCATAAGGACCAATGGAGCTATGCCCCTGCATATGTCTGTCCTCAGACTCTGCTGCAAAGCCTCTCTGGTTTTTTTTCCACCTCATAATGGCGTAATTGGCCTTTCTATTTACTTCTGTTCTTATGTATGATGCTTCCATTTCAAAAGCCACCTCATTCCCCTGTAAACGCTCTCTCCTTCCCAATCACATATGGATTTACTGTACATGTCACACATTCTACACATTGCTACACAATATGCAGATTTCCACAAAAACACCCTTTGCTTCTAGCTCCAGAGTATAAACTGTTACTTTAAAAAGTGCTAAACGTTGTGAGGAAATATAATGGTAAACACTTTGCAAAGGTCACTTGGCCACCTTTCAGTTGTTAATTGCTGTATTCAGATATTAAACTGATAATTATGGAGTGATACGTTTGCCCAGGCATTAATAATATTCATATTTGAAGAACTGGCAATAGGCTTTTGTTTGCAGCATTAAAATTTTGTCATAACTAAATGTAATTCAAGCAAGGTGAGAATAATTATTGCTTCTTAGTCATATAACATATTTTTGCTTCATTACTCGTGCAAACCCGTGTTGCACCACAGACATAGGGGCAAATTTACAAGCCCCTTGCGTCACTTTTGCGCTGTTGTTGCATCCCTTTTGTGATGCATTGGCAGCGTAAAAGTTGCGGCCCATTTACAACGTGACGCATCTAGGGAGATGCGTCACGTTGTAAAGACCTGCGTGACATTATACCTGCGTCAGGTATAATGTATGCAGGGTAGGTGTTCTTACGCAGGAAAGCCTCGTAAAAGTGACGCAGTGAAATCTACAAGATTTCACTGCGTGACTTCTAGGACGCCACTGCGTCAAAACTTACGCCTGCTTGAAGCAGGCGTAAGGAGTGACACAGTGTATTGGGAATAGGCCGCAACACGCATTGCTGGAGTTGCGCTGTGCTTGCGACACAACTCCAGCAATGCGTGACTTTTCCATCAACAGATGCCAAAATCTTCGAATCTGGATAAACTTTGAAACCATCACCATACACGGAGTGCACTTGACTAAACTCATTTTCTACGTTGATTCATAATCTTGACCTAAATCAAGTGGCACCCACGATTACTGAAGATAAAAATCATATTATGAATGTTACATTTAGCAAAGCAAGAATTACCATTCACTCTTGCGTCAAGGCAGTTCTGAGAAGCAACACGTTGGACTTTGGAGTGTAACAATCATGTTTTGTGACTGTAATCAATATTGTTTGTTATTTATGCATCGGCGCTTTAATTTTGATATTTTTGATTGACATGGTATAAATACAACTTAGGGAGGGAGGGGTATACGAGCGAATACACTTAACAACAAGATTTAAAATAATTACTAAGAATGTTCTACAGATTTTTATGAAAAATTTGTTGTGAATACTTACGGGAGAAACGTCGATTTATACACTGCATTATGGGAGACGTAGTTGAATAAGAAGTTAGTTTTACCAGCTAGGTTATTTCCATTGGTCAACATTGAGGGGAGGAGTTTTGATAAACACCAGTTATAAAAGAGGATGTTAGGAGATAGAGTAATGTTGTATTTTTGAACGGGAGACCGCAATGACTGTGATAAAAGGTATGAACGAAGGGGGGTACTATCGTAGAAGCAGTTCGTTACATGTTTATAGCTCTGAATTATGAATATAGATGTACGGGGAGTAACAACGTGATAACATGAGTTCAAATTATAATGACATAAAAATGAGTTAGTTGAGCCTGGTGAGATTGTGGAATGTTTCGCTGACCACCTCCGGGCCGTGTACTCCCCGGTGACTGATAGGGATGAAGAAGACTCTTGCCTTCTGCTGAGGGATATTGCTTTGCCCTGCCTTTCCGTCGAAGAACGTGAGCAGCTGGACGCCCCCTTGTCTGTAGATGAAATAGCAACTGCGATTCGGTCCCTTCGTTCGGGCAAGGCGATGGGTCCCAACGGTCTGCCTATTGAATTATATAAGTTGCGCCCGGATAAACTTGCGCCCTTCCTCCGTCGTATGTTTCAGGAGTCCCTTGAGGCAGGTTCCCTTCCTGACGACCAGCGTCTGGCTACGATAGTCGTAATCCCCAAGGACGGTAAGCCACGAGACCGCTGTGCCTCCTACAGGCCTATTTCACTGCTAAACGCAGAGCCTAAAATCCTGGCTAAAGTCCTTGCCAATCGTTTGTTGAGCGTCATCTGCGATCTGATTCATCCTGATCAATGCGGCTTCATCCCTCATCGTAACACCGCTCTTAACTTGCGGCGTCTTCACGGCGCCCTCGCCAGGGCGGAGTACCTCTCCGAACCAGCCGTGCTGGTTTCTTTAGACGCCACGATGGCCTTTGACACCATCGAGTGGCCATTCCTCTGGGCTGTCTTGACCAAATTCGGCTTTGGGGAAGGATTTCTTGGCTGGGTGAAGCTCCTTTACACGGGACCCATGGCTCAGGTGGTGGTTAATGGGCGGGTCTCTCGGCCCTTCGCTCTCGGTAGGGGTACGAGGCAGGGGTGCCCGTTGTCCCCTCTGCTCTTTGCTCTTGCCCTGGAGCCGCTCGCTGCTTGGCTCCGCTGGGAGCCCTCGATCAGAGGGATCCGGTGGGCCCCGGGCTTCGAGGATCGGGTCTCGTTGTATGCGGACGATATTCTCCTGTATCTCACCTCGCCGCGGCAGTCGCTTAATGTTCTCTTTGATGTTCTGACTTCCTTTGGGAGAAATTCGGGTCTAACGATCAACTGGTCTAAATCCTGTGTCTATCCTATCTCCGGTGACCCTCCTCTCTTGCCGCCTCGGCTTCCGATCCAATTATCTCTGTCCGGCTTTAAATACCTGGGGATATACGTCTCGTTGGACCCGGTGGCTCGCTATGAGCAGAATCTCCTGCTTCCACTTCGGCGTTTGAGGGAGGACACGGCTCGGTGGTGTAAGCTGCCCTTGTCCCCGCTGGGTCGGGCAGCACTGTTTAAAATGATGTCCCTTCCCAGATTCCTCTATGCACTTCAGAACTCCTTCGATGTCATTCCTGTGTCCTACTTTCGGGAGGTGGAGAGCCTGCAGAGGAGACTGGTGTGGGACGGACGGGCGCGTATCGCTCTGGGAAAGCTTACTCTCCCCTGGTACGACGGGGGCATCGCGCTTCCCGACATTCGCAGGTATTATTGGGCCTCACAGCTATCGGCCATTAACCATGCCACGTATGCGCCTGGCTTGAATCCGGCATATGAGATGGATAAATTCCTGCTTCCCGGCGGAAACTATAACAGGGCACTTTACTCCAGCTCGGCTGGACGGACCCTTACGGGCCCTACTAAGATTGCGGTACGGATCTGGAAGGCGGCCAATGTAGCCATGGGCTGGAGTGAGCGATTAACATGTGCTACTCCTCTGTTTGCCTCCGACCGACTGGGAAGCCTCTGGACAACGAAGGGGTTTGAACGTTGGGACACGATTGGTATTAGTAGAGTGGGAGACTTATGGATTAAGGGTGCGGTTAAAACATTCGCGGCGCTCCAGAGCGAATACGAACTTACGGAAAGGGAGTTCTTCCGCTACGCCCAGGTTCGGCATGCCCTGCTCTCTGTTTTTGGGGAGGGGACCAAGATCCCGGCTCCTTCGCCCCTCGAGGACCGCATACTCGATGGTCATGTCCCCGACAGTACTATCTCTTTAATTTATAAAAAACTTATCAATAATCGGGCTGACCTCTTGGTGCGCCTTCGGGAGGCGTGGACGGGGGATGGGGTGGAACTGGACGACGAGGACTGGCAGTCCGCACTGTCGTCCCCCAAGGAAGTGGCCATTCCAGCCCGTCTCTGCCTGGTCCAGCTTAAGATTCTCCACCGGGTGTATGTGACGGGTCCCCGTTTGGTCTCGATGGGATTTTCTGAAGACGGGCTCTGTAAGCGGGGATGTGGGCTCAGTGCCACCTTTCTCCATATCCTTTGGGAGTGCCGCGAGGTGGCGGAATACTGGCGCCGGGTTCATGTGGTCATGGGACAAGTCACCGGGGTTGCGCTGCTGCCGGAGGTGCGTCGCTGTGTCCTGAATGTGTGGGAGCCCAATGATTATAACGCGGCTCAGACTCGGTGGGCGGCCCTGGGGAACATGATTGCCAAGAGAGATATAGCGCAGCTTTGGGGTTCTCAGCGGCCTCCCACCGTGTCCGTATGGAAGGAGAACATGGACTGGTGCATGTTCAGGGAGAAGACTGTGTATGTGGCTCGTGGTAAACCGGGGGCATGGGGTAGAATCTGGGGGCAATGGAACGCGTATCGTGGGGGTATCTGTACTCCCCCCCTAGTGGACACCGAGATTGCTTTGTCCCCCTGACCCTTGATGGTTCCTTGCGACTTTTGGAATAACCGAATATAGACGTTCCTCTCCCGTGACCCCCCCCCGACCTATCAGTACTCCTTCCTCTTGATAGCTATTTGAAGGTCTGAAGTAGAGTCCCCCGGATGTAGCCTGACCCACACTTTTTGCCCTTATGCCTCGCCTTTTGTTTTTAGTTGTTATTTATGTTAAACCTATGTATCCTGCTTCCCTAGGACTATCCGGAGCCATGTACGGGGCTGGGCCCCGGGAGTCGACTACTGCCTTAACAACTGTATGATCCTTTCTGAATCTAGCGGCCGGCCCTGGTGGTTGTAGGCCCATGCTTGTAATTGATTTATTGTTCAATAAAATTTTCAAAAAAAAAAAAAAAAAAAAATGAGTTAGCATAATGTGGGGTGACTTTCGTTTTAAGTGAATGCTCGTAGCGCTTTTATAGCGCATAGTGGGAACAGGTTAATCGGAAGATTAGAGTTTTGCAATGATGTTGTGTTGAAGATATGGTTGGGCCATGACACTACCTTATGATAATGTTTCTCTAAACTTATAGTGAACCCCTGAAGAAGGGCTAGAATATAAGCCCGAAATGCATTGGGACAAAGGAGAACCACTAAGGATTTGTTTAAAGTATGGGGCATGCGACAGTAAGAAGCATGAGCACAACTGCCGTGTAGAAGCTATTCATACTTCTTCATACTTTTTCAGTCTACCATGTAACAAGGATAATTGAAAGAACATTTTGGATCATTTGCAATAAAAGGACTAAACTTGAATGAAATTGGTGCATTTTTTATACGCATTTGGCATTGCAGTGCACCCGAGTTTGAAGTACGTTTGCTTCAACTTCTCAGAAATTTACCATCAACAGATGCGTCAGAATTTCTGATGAATCTGTCAATATTTGGGCCATGGTGCGCCGTATTGTAAATACGGCGCATCCATGATGACGCAAGGGTTTTGCATGGTGGCGCAGGGAAAGTGACGCATCTCTACAGATGCGTCACTTTCTTGTAAATCTGCCCCATAGTTCTCAAACAACAATTATTTCAACAGGGCACTTGGAGTTCAGACAAATTCCTCACATTTTACTTCTCTTTTCAGGTCTGATGTCTTTAATCTTATAGTACCTCTCAACAAGACAGTGAAATTACTTAAAGCTATAATGTAATTACTCTTCAGAAATGCTGTTTCTGGATAAAAAGAGGTGCATCTAGAGGGTTAAATCACAGACATATAATACAATCAAAGTTGAGAACAGTTATAAACAAGAATTGACAAAGCCAATATGCCTCATCTTTGGGACCTATAGGCTTTGCCAATGCTTTTTCGCAATGCTGTACAGCATTAAACACTGTGCAGCATCATACAAAAAAAAGGTGTGATGACGCCACCACCGCTGCTGGTGGCGTCATTCCTTTGGCACAACAGAGGAATAACAAAACCCCGGAAACCCATGCAACCTTCAAAACCGCCGTCAACGCACACCATCTCCTCAAGACCACAAACAAAAACGGCCCTCCAAGACAAAATCAATACCAGTCCACACAACAGCAAAGAAGTCTTTGCCATCGCCAGGGAGTTCGCCAGGCCCAACAGCGAGACCACACACATCCTGCCCTCCCAAGACCACTGCAACAAACTCTACACCTTCTTCCACCACAAAATCAGACGTATCTACGACAGCTTCGACACTCAAGACCCTCCCACCACGCCTGACACCAGCGCACGCAATCACGCCACACCCCAACAGATCCTGCTCAACTGGACTACACTCACCACAGTTGACACATTCAAGACCATGAAGAGCATCCACTCTGGAGCCCCCTCAAACCCTTGCCGGTATCACATCTTCCATAGAGCAGCCACCTCCATCACCCGAGCTTTGCCGCACCATCAACTGCTCCATCAAGACCGACACCCTCCCAGATGACTGGAAACAGGCTGAGATCAACCTCCTGCTGAAGAATCTATTTACCAACCTGACAGACCTTAAGAACTTCAGACCCATCTCCCTGCTCCCCTACCCAGCCAAGGTCATCGAGAAAGCCATCAATACCCAACTTTCTGAGTTCACCGAAGGGAACCACGTCCTGGACATATCCCAATCCGGATTCCGAAGCAACCACAGCGTCGCGACCACACTCCTCTCTGCCACTGACGACATCTGCTCCCTCCTGGACCAATGCAAAACTGCAACCCTCATCCTACTGGACCTCTCAGCCACCTTCGATACAGTCTCCCACCCCACCCTAATCACAAGGTTTCATGATGCCGGCATCTGCGATAAGGCCCTGGACTGGATACACTTCTTCCTTACCAGCCAAACACAGCAAGTCAGACCACCTCCGTTCCTCTCAGAACCTACAGAAATCAGCTGCAGAGTGCCTCAGGGCTCCTCCCTGACCCCCACCCTCTTCAATGTCTTCATGGCCACCCTCGCTGCCATCATTAGGAACCATGGACTCAACATCATCTCCTACACTAACAACACCCAGCTGATCCTCTCCCTCACCAACAAACCCGCAGCCACGAGAATCAACTTCCACAGCGGGATGAAGGCCATTGCCACCTGGATGAAAGATAGCTGCCTCAAGCTCAACTCGAACAAGACCAAAGTATTAATCCTGGGACCCACTCCCTCAACCTGGTACAACTCCAGGTGGCCTGCCGCAGTGGGAACCTCCTACCACCACAGACCACGCATGTTACCTCAGCATCATACTGGACTCGTCACTCACAATGAACCACCAGATCAACACCGTATTCTCATCTTGCTTCCACATGCTCCACCTGATTCAAAACACATTCAGATGGTTCCCCACAGAATCCAGAAAGATGGTCACCCACACACTCATCACCAGCAGACTCAACCAAGGCAACGCACTCTACGCCGGTGTCACCCAGAAAATCATCAGGAAACTACAGAACATTCAAAATGCAACAGCCAGACTGTTCCTCAACACCCCACACTGCAGCCACATCACTGAACACCTTTGAGAACTCCACTGGCTTCCAGTCAACAAAATAATCACCTTCAAGCTCCTCACACATGCCTACAAAGCTCTCCACGACGCAGGACCTGCATATCTGAACCACTCCTTCTCATTCCACGTACCCACCAGACACCTTCTCTCCACCCAACTGGCCCTGGCCACCATCCCACAGATCCACAAGATCAAAACCGGAGGAAGATCCTTCTCCCACCTTGCTGCCAAGACCTGCAACAAATCAGGCAATCCCCGTCGCTGAACCAATTCAGGAAGGATCGCAAGACCTGGGTCTTCGACTGAACCCCTGCGCCAAGACGGATCAACAGCCCCCCCCCCTCCACGCCTTTAGACCCTCACAGGTGAGTAGCTGCGCTATAAAACCCCTGAATGATTGGCACCACATGCATGTATTAAAAATCATGATTGTGCTAGCAGAATGACGTAGGTGCTATTTTCTTAAATTTTGTATTTACTAATCCAGGATGGCAAATAAAAAAAGAAAGCTTTTTTTTAGTTCGAAAGATTGAATAAAAAAAAAAATTACCACAAGGGTGGGGGGTAACGGATGAGTGAATGGAAGAACGGGTGGGGGCCAGGAGGTACATTGGATGAGGGAGAGAACAAAACAGGGGTGGGGATAAGCACACATCTAGAAAAAAACTCAGAGCATGTGTAGACCAGGGAGAGATGAATATAGAGCGCAGGGAGCTGGAGGAGAAGCTGCAAGAGAAAAAAACACTGAAAAGTAACAGCATCCTGCAGAGTGGGGGAGTAGTACACGAGGGCGAGTACAACATGGAGCGCGAGGTGGGTGGGGGAAGAAGTATACAGGAGAGAAACATTGAGAGAGGAGAGAATATGAAAACACAGGCACTCTTATGCAGGCTATAAGTGCCTCTAAGGTTTCAGTAAACCCACAATTGGTCTTTTCCATCATACAGCTTGCACTGTCTGGTAGTTTCCACCTAAATATAATTAGGATACCCGGAATAAAAGAGGCACACCATTTATAACATGAAGCATGAATGTACATACAAGTAGGCTTGTTTTCTGCTCAGTGCAACATTTTATGTCATAAACTGTCTTAGTTTAAATGTTAGAAGGGACAATGTTAATAAAGTTGTGTTCCTGTGATTCCATGCAAGACAGAAGCATGTGAATAGCGTTTTAAAAATAGGATCTGGTGGATGTATGTACTTATCTTTTGGAAGAAGTTGTTTTATTTTGTACAGCTTTGGGGTTCTTTTTGTATCAATGCTTGTTAAAACATATTTTGCCCCTTCTTGTCACATAAATTAGTCCACCCTTCTGTATATTTGATCCTGCACTGCTACATCATTATAGTGGTCTTAATTATAGTATATATAATATTGTTTACATTGATAAAAGATAATTTTGTATACTCATGTTGGGGACCACTATTGCTTATGCTGATGATGGTGTTGTTATTGATTATTGACTGTTAGGGTGCTTTTGCCACATTAATCTGATCAATTGTACATATTATTTGTGATATAAAATGATGTGTTCTTCTACAATGTTTGTGTTCTTTGGGAAAGTAACATGAAGTGATTTTGGTGTTGCAGCATGGGATGGAGTGGCATTTTTGTCATTCGGCCAAAGTGGACACAATCACCAAAGCTTCTCCGTTTTGGGACCAGTGGATGAATTGGTGTCACTTGTGGAGCTGCTTGCTGGTACTCGTAGCACTCTATATGGCAGCCATATTGTTCGCTGACATAGATGTAAGCCCATCTGCACAAGTTCTGGAGGTTTATCCATCATTGATTTGCTAACTATTTTTGCCACCCAGTTAACACTCTGTTGAGTTTCTAGTGTTATTGTCCGCACAAGGACACCATCCCCTTTACCCCCTCCTCTGGGTCATCAGCAGTGTGTTCTAGAATGCTGGACAAGTGGTGACTGAAGGGAGCGGCCATACTTTCCAGCGTCCTGTGACTTGAGCTGTAATTGTGTTGGTTTTCTAATAAAGGAATTCTTCTACACCACGCCTTGTGATACCATCTTTACAATTTTTGGCGACGACCTACCAACACATGGAACTCAGGATGTGCGATCAGTAGGCAACAATACCGTGATGTCAAAGAAAATCTAGTTTCACACAGGAGGTACAGTGCTCAAGCCATCACTGCAATAAAAGTTAAAGGAGAACAGTTTGGTAGAACAGAGCACAGAATACTAGTTTTATAAAGTGGATTGGGAACTACTTACAACGTAAATGCTCAGTTCAGTTACAAGAAAAAAAAAGTTATGTGGACTTTGAGGAGCTCCGCTCAGTACAAAATATAATACAGTCTGGCAGTAATCTAATGCGCACATTACTTGCATCTGGAGAAAACAGTATATATGCGTAAGGAATTTCAGTCAAGCGCATTTGTACAGCGATACGGATGTGCGAACTTAGACCGTTAGCTTTATTGCGCATCGCTGCTTTGACAGTTCAATCGTCATTCAACAAACTCTGCCTGTGCCATCTGATCACACGCCCGGCCATGATGAACTCTGCAAGCAATAAAGATTTGCGCGTGCAAATATCCAAGCAACCACTGTGACGTATTTCCCAGCATCACTTGCCTACTTGTTGAAAGAAGGTTTCCAGCTGCAAAGGTCTGCGTTACAGTCGTCTAAGTAAAGGCGTCCGTGCTTCCATGTCGACACGCAATAAGGTGCCATCTTGAAAATATATATGAAGCTGTTTCGGGCACGAGGAAAGAACGTTGTGGTGTGGAGGTTTACTTCAGGAAGGTGAAGTTTCGAAACGGTGTTTGGAGTTCAGGAATACACAGAAGGTATTTGTTTTTTTAATAATTCCATTGTGCTCACCAACGCTGATAAACATTCAAAAGTAACTCATTCCCCAGCCAGTCTGCTCCTGTTTTCCTACCCTGTGAGCAGCTTTGGGAAGCTATTCTTGTTTCATTAATGAAAATTAGCCTGTACACAAGCGGGAAGAGTGGAGGGAGTACTTCATGAACTAGATCTCAACATTTGAGGATGAAGACTTAACGGCGGAAAATAAATTTAAAATACTCTTGCATTGCTTGGGTGCGGGTGGAATAAAAGTGTACAACAGCATAAATAAGAAAACTAGAGCCGAAGGCGAAGGTGATGTGTACAACAATGCTATTGATGACTTGAACTGTTACTAGAAGCCCATGGTTTGTGTAGCTGTAGACAGATACAAGTTTTTCCACAGTAAACAGGGAAAGGGGAAGTCAATAGGTGACTATGTCTCTGCCTTAAAAAACTTAGCCATTACTTGTTGTTTTGGTGATATACACGACAAATTGATAAGAGATCAGGTTGTTATGCAGGGTTCGAATACAAATATTCAAGATAATTTGTGGGCTGAAGATGAAAGTCCATTACAAACCATCATGGACATTGCTAGAAGGGCGGAGCTTACTGGGAGGTGTGCCAATGCAGTCCTATCTGAAAACAAAGAAAACAAGCATTTGCAATGCAATAGGTCTCGCAGCTACGCAAGTTTAACCTATTGGCATTGTAAATGACTATGGGCCATATGTAGAAAGCAAAATTGCGATCGCAAACGCCGAAATTCGCCGAATTTCGGCGTTTGCGATCGCAATTTTGCTAAGTGGGATGTAGGAAGGAAAATCTGCATGCAAAATAAGGAATCGCAAAATTTGCGATTCCTTATTTTGCAAATGTATTTAAGGAATCCCAAATAGCGATTCCTTAAATGCAATGTAGAAAGCACCCAAGTTGTGCTATTTTGGCTTAAGGAATCGCAAATTACCACCAACTTCAGGTTGATGGTAATTTGCGATTTCTTTCAATAATGCAGTTTTTTGCATTATTCAAAGTGCCATGTGGCACACATACATGCCCTTAGGGCATGTATGTGCGCCACATGTGCACCCATGCTCATTACAGGGGTGCAAAAGGGTGTCATGTTGACACCCTTGCACCCTTGAAATTGCATTCTCAATTTGCGATTCTCTAATTGAGAATCGCAAATTGAGAATGTCTTCCTATTCATTCCTATGGGCCTTTTAGCCCATAGGAATGAATGGCAAGGTATTCCTTATTTGCGATTCTCAATTAGAGAATCGCAAATAAGGAATAGGTGGGATTCGCAAACAAAATTGCTAATCCTACCTACATAGCGTTTTGCTATTCTCTAATTGCGATTCCCTAAAAATTGCAATTAGAGAATCGCAAAACACAGCCTACCTACATATGGCCCTATGCCTTTTATTTATGTTTTTAAAACAAAAAAAATAAAAGGCTTGTTATTTGCAATGTCAATAGCTCAAACTCGTGTAAATGCGAGACCTATTGTATTGCAAACGTTTGTTTTTATTGTGACACTCGGGTCATGTTTGGCACATTTTAATTCCGTCAGTGAAACTCATTGCATTACTCATGACGGTTTGCCATATGTTCGTAAGCTTTTGTGATATTTTTGTAGAAGGACCAACACGTATTTAAAATCAAAGCAGAAAAGAGATCACCTCGACCCATTAAAGAAAAAAAGCTCTTAGGTTATAGTTTGGCCAAAAGTCTTATCAGACACACTTCAAATTAGATCGCACACGTGTTCCTACACTAGTCCCTTTCGTCAGAAAACATTGAGGGACTACCAACATTCAGTCAGGATTATTCATCCCACACAATTTGAGATCCTGCTAAACCTGTGAAGTAAAAAATAATAAACGCATCTGTGCTTTCAACGATTAGCTGAATAAAAAAGCTTCAGAGAAATGATGATGCCATAGCATCTCGAGACACGCGTGGAAAGGACATAAGGACCTACGGCAATGTGCATTTATCAACATTAAGTGCTTTCATGAGGCTATTTGGGTTAGAACTCGCCATGCACTTACGCGATCCCAGGTTTTTAATATCAGACTTTGCACTCTAATGCAGGGGAGGACACGGGAGTGAACTGCCAAACGGAAAGATATAATAAATGGAAACGTTTTTGAAAAATAAATGTGTGTTGATCTCCGACGTGAAGGCAATAATATTTAAAGGGTGATGGTCACAGTAAGCTGCAACGTCCACGTAACCTCCATTACTCAAATTCAGATGCTGATCAGAAGCCCTACAGCCGAACCCCATCTGTTGCACACGCATGACTCGAAGAACATAAAAGAAATAAACAACGTGTAGAAAGATACAGACACGGAGGTCGAACCTTGCCAGACCCCAGACAACAAGCGTACCTTCGGCCAGTGTGCGTGTGTGGCCACCGATGTAGGAATCAGCGCCGCTGCTAAGCAGTGTACGGTTCTAATAAAAAAAAAAACGAGACCTATTGGCTATGCAAAGCGGCCGCGAAAGTGATCGCGATCACGATCAAACATCAAAGCGAAAATTAAAATAATCGAGGTAAAGCGCGGCGCCCGCGCACATGCAGTGTAGGTCTAGGCTGGCCTGGTAGCACTTTTTAGAGCCCTCTCAATAAGTTTTGCATGCGCTGGGTCAGGCGAGACCTAAAAATAGTAATGACTTTTAAAAAAAAAAAATTTTTTTATGCCCGTAGTTTCTCATAATGTCGTTTGGTTATTTTCTACTCAGTTCTTAATTCCCATGGTTCATCTTTTGCAAGCAATGATGTTTCTCCGTCACAATATTTTCTATTCTATTTTTAAACTGTGTAATACGGCTGCACAAAAGTGTGTTCTCATCAGAAATGTTAAACAAGTACATTTTCCAAAATGATTTTAAGTATATGTTAATGATCGCCAACATTTTTGTGTCTTCTCTTATATGCTAGATGAAAGCACTTCACTCACCGTTAAAATGCATTTGATTGACCCAGCATGACAACTTTTCTGTAAGAACAAGCATTGGCTAAACCACTGAATATTGCCTTGCTGATGTGCAGCATGGGGATACTGTGCAGCATAGGCAAAATAAAAGAGATTAAAAAGGGGCAATGATGCAGCCACATTATTCTGTAGTGCATTCATCACCAGCCATGAGCGTGCCCATGGAATGACGCGGGTGCAATTTCCTTTCTCTTATTTTTTTAAATATTTATTTACTGAAATAAAATGGCAGACATCATGTAGATTGGTAAATAAAAAGTGCATTTTATTTGGGCAAAATTACTTCCTGGGCCGCAGAGTGGGCTGGCAGCATAAAGCATTTGCTGGACACTCCAAAATAATTTCAATAATTTATTTTATTTACATGACTGTAAATGAAGTTAGGAAGCAACAGAGGATTGGGTGGAATGGGGAGGAGACAGTGGGGAGTGGGTCTGGCGGGCGAGGAAGCAACTTAAGTGCTCAAGTACTTTTTGGAATTTGGCCTGGCAGCAAATGGCAGCTGTGAGGCTCTCCAAATGAAGTAAACATAAAACTTTTATTTCAAGGACCGCCACGGGGACAGGACTAATAGCCAGGGGGACGGGACTAATGCAGAAACAGGTGTGGAAGGTGGTGGGGAAGGGCATTTTAAAGACAATCAGAAGGGGGATGGATATTTGAGGGGGGTTAAGTAGGCACCCAAAAGGAGTCATGAAAGCACATTCCATTTCATGGAGTGCTTAATGAAAGTAAAATAAAGTAGTTCAGTCAGTGTGAGCCAATGGAGGGAAGAATGTCAGCCAATCAGAACGGTGGCAAAGAGGCTAAGCTCCAGTGGGAGCATCAAATCCCTAGAAGAAGAAATCGTGGTATTGAATTAAAAGCAAGGAAATGAGTGGTAAGGAAGCCAAAAGATGGCAAGAAATGGGTGTATCTGTAAGCTTACTGAAAGTTTTTGGTATGGTCCACAAGAGGTCTTTCGCATACACTCAAAAATGAAAAAGATCACCTTCTGTGACAGTAAGATCGCCCTGCCCAGGACCTCTCCTCTGCGACTTTGCAAAGAGGACGAGAATATGAGGAGGTCATTAAAATATTAACCAAACAACGGGTTCGCTCCAGATGGATCATCCCGGAAAGCAAAGGTACTGAACTTGCTAGAACCAGCCAGTAGTGGTCTGATGAATTCATTGTGCAGGGTTCAGTTGGCTGCAGCTTCCAGATTCCAAAGGGCAAATGACACTTCCTCATCCTGATTCTCACAGATAATTAGAAAGCAATTCCTGAAAGGACTCTTTAGGGCTTTCCCTCCAATAAAGTCTCTTCCAGTTCTCCTGTGCTGCCTTTGTTCAATTCCATCCATACGGTGCACCTGAAATTGCTTCCATGGAAAACCACATTTATGCTTGCCTTCACCTCAGCAAGGAGAGTTGGAGAATTGTAGGCATTCACTGCAAAGGAGCCAAAGACAAGATGATTATAAGGGCCAACACAAGATTCATGACAAAAGAACCTCCAGATTTTGACTTGAATTAACCTGTCCTACGATCTGTCTTTCCTATTGATTCTCTTCTGTGGAGAGATCATTGCACTCTAAACACTCAAAGTCCTACTAGGTATCATTAAAGATGGAACAAGAGTTTAATAAATATGAATACAATCTAATAAAAAAATTGCTCAAATACAATTTTCTTAAGGAGGCAATATTTGTTGCAAATATTTTGATAGAAACAATGAAAATTAGCAATCATAAAGTATACACATAAGGTCTACCTGAAACAATCGTGCTCTGTGGATAAGGTGATCATACACTGTAAGTGACAAAGACAACAAACCAAGAAAGCCAGTTAACGTGATCAGAAACAAGACAATAGACAAAAAGCATTTACAATGCAATAGGTCTCGCATTTGCGCGAGTTGGAGCTATTGGCATTGTAAATGACAATGCGTTTTATTTATGTTTCAAAAACCAAAACATAAATAAAATGCATTGTCATTTACAATGTAAATAGCTCAAACTCGCGTAAATGTGAGACCTGTTGCATTGCAAATGCTTGTTAATTCTTTTTCTGCATTAAATCGGTTGGACATTTCAATTCTTGGAGCCCTATACCCTCACCCACACGCCCAGCTGCATTCATCACAATGTAGAAGACGTTTTATACTGGACCTGTGCAATCAAATGGGCGGACTTTCAATGAGAATGCATCACTAGCCCATGTCTTTCTCCAGGGCTCTGGTGTAATGTGATCGGTATTTAAATCCAGGGCTAGTTTCAGTGGGTCGTCCAGTCAGCAGCATATTATATTCAAGATCTACTCAGGGCATCCTTTTTCTGACTGCTGATTTTTAGTTCGCAATTGTGCTTCCTGTATGCATTCACACCGATTGAGGCTGCAGGGTGTTGTGCCTAGTGCAATAATTGCTCCTAAATTGCCTCTCTGGAACACTTGCTATAATATTGTAGTGAGTGCACAGTTTTAGGAACGGCTCACCTTGGCCACCCTGGTTTCAGTCAGCAGAATTAACAGTTCCATTTACCCACTTGTGCATGGCTCACAATCACAAGCAACAGGCATTCTAGTTCCTTTGATGACGTCTTCATGTGTTTTGAGACATATTATAACATCCTTCAGCAAACGGTCCCGTTAAGAGGCCGGTAGATACACACGATTAACTTGACAAGTAGCTGCGCCCATCTAAGGTCCCCGTCTCTTACGCGTACTCCCACTGTGCCATCACCCCAAAAACATTATTATAAGAAAAAGCCGAGTTTAAATTGTATGCAGACCCCGTATTTTATGTGTCTCCTTACTGAGAGAAGAGATCGCATTTTGGAAAAAGGTGGCTTGCATAGGACAATGACACGTTCTCGAATAAAGAAAAAAAAGAAAGAACACAGCCCCCATGGCACGGTGGAGAGTCAAGTACAAGAGATGCTGTATTTATAAAGTGACGATATTTGCCACACAAAAGTAGCTGCTGTTGCCCGATTCACAAAAACAACAACCATCTCTCTCTGGCACTCTCACACACAACAAACACACAGAAAAGGAGCATTAAAGGCTCCTTCCTGAATTTCAGAGAATACCTCGGAGTCCCCTATAAGGAACCCGACCAGACCTTGTTAGAACTCACTCAAACCATCATGACTGCAGCGCATACATTGACACCACCGTGCCGCTGCCATAGCTCATTTGCGTGCGAAGTGCAACAGCGGCCTGGTGAGAGCCCACAGCACCAGGAAGGAAGGAACCAATGCAGACCGTGCTCACACCCTCCCTGCCAGCGGACTTTACTGTCTTTACACTCCCCCATGCTGGGAGAGCCGCTGGCTGAGGCTGCAACGCGATGACTCTCACGCGCTTGTGCAGCATCTGGTCTGCTGAAGCTTGGAAGGGACCCGAGTGTCGGAGTCACGCGCTCCCAGGCCTGGATGCTAATCACGCACAGCTATACAAGTGGCCACTGGCTAAGACTGACCACATGCACTATGAAAAGAAAAAACAAGCATTCGGCCGCGCGGCCGAAAACGAAAGTAATAGCGATCGCGATCAAAGCAAGTGATCGCGATCGCTTGGACGGGAGCGCTGTGTGGCAAGCACGCGAGTGGTGCGCGCGCAGCAGTGATTGGCGGCTGCGCGCGTGCACGTTCACGTGCACTGTAGCTTTAGGCCACGGCAGCACTTTGAAAATGCCCAGTTATAAAATGTCTCTTCGAGCCTTTGGCTCACGAGACCTAAAAACGAAGTAAGTACAGTGGCCAGGGTGGTAGATTCTAGACCTTACGTGAAACAGGGAAAGAAATCTAGTAGTGACAAACCTGTTTCAGGTATAGTGTTTGTCAGCAACTGAAAGCATTGTTACAGATGTGGTAGTACTAACCATCTGGCAAACAATAACAAATGCCCTGCAAGAAAACTTAAATGTTCATTTTGTGAGGTGGTAGGGCATTTCCAAAAAGTGTGCCAGAAAAGAACAAACGGCTCAATCAAATTATTAGAGCTTGATAATGAATCAGTAAACAATTCATCTTGTGAGGAGGATATAACCATGTGTGTGCTCAACATTGAGGTTGAGTTGGTGATGCAAGTCAATGACACAGGGGTTACCCAGTTAAAGAAACCAGTTTGTGATATGTCTGGTAAACAAATCCATTGTGGCAGATTCGGGGTCACCCTATATCATTGTAAACAAAAGTGTGTGGGAGCAAAGATTCGTATCAACCCTGGAAGAACAATTGGAGAAATCCGACATCACCATCAAAACGTTTACAGGTGATCCTATTGAGGTTTGTGGCTATAGAAAACGCATCTTCTCGCTCAAAGGAAAAACATCCTTGGGCAAATTGTACGTATCTATGCTTGGACCTTCTGTTTTGGGGTGGCTGGACCAAGTTAGTCTTGGTGTTGTATTGGACCCCAATAGCTCTGATCCTGTTCTAGTCGTTCAGAATAAGAAGGAATTCAGCAAGGGTTTATTACTCAAATTTCCTAACATATTTTCAGGGAACATTGGGGTTTGGAATGGATTTAAACACAGAATTTGCATTAAAGCCGATGCAAACCCAGTAATTCATAAATTCAGGAATATTCCCTTTGCAGTAAAAAACGAAGTAAAGGTACAACTCGAGAAATTGCTTGAAGATGGAGACATTGAACAGTTAGAGTCTTCGGTGTGGGTGGCTACCTTAGTCGTAGCCAAGAGGGCTAACGGAAATTTAAGGTTATGCGTTGACCTACGTAGCCTCAATGACAACATCATTTTCCCCTACTTCGTATCAACGAAATGCTGGCACACACTAAGGGTGTGGAATGGTTTTCAACCATAGACCTTAACCTCTTGAGTGCCCATGACGAGATGGTCTCGTCATGGGCCGCGGTTGCGCTGTGCCCATGACGAGACTATCTCGTCATGAGACCCGCCCGCTAATGAAACGCCCGGCACAGGGCGTGGAAAGGGCGGGGCACTCAAGGGGTTAAATCAGCCTACCACCAGGTCCCCCTTCACACTGATAGCAAGAGTCTTACTACATTTATCACTCCTTTCGGTTGCTACAGATTCAAAAGAGTGCCTTTTGTTTCAAAGGCTTATGAAGGAAATAATTAAGGGGGAGGAGGATATATCTATGTTACAAGACGACATCTTAGTCATGAGGAAAACCACCGAAGAACATGACACTAAACTGATGCAGGTTCTCAGCATCCTCGAGGCTAAAGGTTTAACTGCTGAACACAGCAAATGCAAATTTGCATGCACAGAAGTACAGAAGTAAACTATCTCCGTCACATAATCATCGGGGATGGCATCAGACCCATTAAGGAATTGCTGGACGCCGTATGTAATGTTCCCGAACCCTGAAACAAGGAGGAGTTATGCTCCTTTTTAGGCCTTGTTGAATTCTATTCAAAGTTTATCAAGAATTTCTCATGTAAAACATATGAATTAAGACAATTACTTACACTGAAGAATACGTTTGTGTGGTCAGAAGCATGTCAAGCTTCACTTCATACACTAAAAAAAGAAATGTGTTCTGTTCCCCTATTGCAAGACTTTGAGCCCACATTAGCAAACATTGTCACCACTGATGCCAGTGGCAAAAGACTGGGTGCGGTACTTATCCAGAAAGATGCTTGGGGTGGAATGCACTATTGCTTTTGCTTCCCGCTCTCTTACTTCCACGGAAGAAAAATACTCCATTATAGAGCGAGAGACACTAGCATGTGTTTAGGGTTTGGAACACTTCCGTCAGCATGTGTGGGTTAACAAGGTAATTTTACTGAGTGACCACAAACCCTTAACAAAGGTTCTTACCACTAAAGGTCTCCATGCTGCCTCCCCCAGACTTGCACAAATGTCAGTGCGATTATTTGATTTCAACTATGAGCTCCAGTATGTACCAGGTATGCCAAACGTGGTGGCTGATTTTCTTAGTTGTATCGCTGTTCATGATCAGAATCCTTTCAGCAGTAAGGAGGATGACTGGTGTATTGCCAACGTTCATGAGAACTTACATGGCTCATCTACGAATGAATGGAAGTTTGAGCAAATCAACAATGCTGTGGTTAGAGAAGTTCTAAGTATGATTGCTAAAAGTTGTCCTGGAAAAAAATTAGGGGCATATCAGCAACACCCGGCGATAATTATCGCTCAGCGCTCTTAACGTGAGGATAATTATCGCCGGGTAACATGGTTTTTTATCGCTGAGATAGCGTGCTATTAGCAACGCTTATCTCCTCAGCGATAAAAATCCTCACGCTAACTACCTACGTGAGATTATCGCTGGAAACCCAGCGATAATCTCACGCAATGTGGCGTTAGCTAGTTGATAGTGACTCTCAAACTTAGCCATGATATCCACCTTCCATAGGATATCATGGCTAAGTCAGTCCTGAAGTAGGCGTAAGGAAAGTAGCGATAACAGAAGTTATCGCTACTTTTCCTGACGCTATGCTTCATAGCGTGGGGCTTGATGATAGGAGAAATGTCGCTTAGCGACATTTCTCCTGTCATGTTAGGTCAGGAACGCCCACTTTGCATCTCATTAGAGATGCAAAGCTGGGCGTTAGGAATCCCCACGCTAAAGCAAGGTTTCACGCGTTAGCGTGGCCTTGCTAATTAGGCGATAAAATTATTGCCGCTTTTCGGCCGAGAACGGCCGCAAAAGCGGCGATAATTTATTATCGCCAGCTTGTAAATATGCCCCTTAATTCCCAATGAACTAAAATCCTTTTGGGAAGTTAAACACAAATTTTCTGAGGAGAATGGGTTGTTGATGGCAAGGTTGTTCCCCCTTCAAAACGTAGGAAAATAATCCTAGAAATTTGTCATGAGGGACATTTGGGCACAGGTAAAACTTAGAGCAGATTGAAGAATTGGTATTGGTGGCCCGGTATCAACATTGCTATAGAAAGGACAGTGAGAGATTGCTCCTCTTGTGGCAACTCAGATAAGACCCAGGTTACGTTCCGACCTCCTCTGCATCCTATCACTTGTCCCATTATGCCTTAGGAGGGAATTGCTGTGGACATCAAGGGGCTCATTATCGAACATGGTGAACAGGTGTATACTATCGATCTGATTGACCACTTTTATAAATGGCCGGAAACTGTTTTTGTTAATAAAGCAGATGCCTGCAGTGTTGTAAACTTCCTGGCCGATATTTTAGTTAGGGAAGGTTTACCCAAGTGCATAATTAGCGACAACGGTCCTCAATTAACCTCAGAGTTATTCTAAGCCTATTTCAACAGAAATAAGATAAACCACAAGACTACACCCATTTATCATCCCGCTGGCAAAGGCACGGTTGAACGGTTTAACCGTGTTATCAAAGGCATTATCCAATTTCCCAACAATAACAACCTGGTTTGGAAACAAGAAATTCTTAAGACATTGTGAGCTTATATCATCAAACCCTGCAGTAGTCCCTTCTAACTCATGAGGGGCAGGACACCCATGTCAAAAGACAATGTGGGTTGGTGAATGGCTGCTAAAAGAGTTGATTGGTCTCCTGCTGAAGTGAGATGTAGGCTAGAGGAAGCTCAACGTCTTTGCAAAGAGCGTTTCGACAAGAAACACAGAAGCAAACCAGTCAGTTTGAATATTGGGGACCTGGTAAGGGTAAAAAGGAGTGGTCACACGGATAAAGGGATGAACAGGTTCTCTCAACCCTTTTCTGTGTGCAAGGTCTTTTGCAATTCTGCCCTTTTGAGTGATGGTAGAGTGTGGCATTTTTCAGCTTTGTCCTTGTGCAAACAGCCGAGTGCAGGGCCTACCAATGTGGCCCATGATACCCCGGCCCACAATTGCAATGCTACCCATAACAGCAGTACTCCCACTCAAGCTGGAAGACTGGGCAATGGTTTGGAAGATGAGGACGAGAGTGAGTGTGCGCAACCAAATGTGGATTTGCATGAATCTCTTACCACCACCAGATCAACTCCTATTTGAGGAAATGCCTTGTCAGATCAAAACCAGAAGAGTAGGACGTCCTGTTGTAATGCCAAAGAAACTTTCTGGCTATGTTTGTGAATGATTATGGTATCTTTTGTAGTTCAGATATGTATTTTTACATGGTCCCAATTCCTTCTTTTTCTACCCTCACCCCTTCCCTTTCTCTTCAACCTAGCTTTATCCCCTTTACTTTTTTTTCCTGAGGGGGAAGATGTGTTGAGTTTCTTGTGTTATTGTCCAGACAAGGACACCATACCCTTTCCCCCCTCCTCCAGGTCATCAGATGTGTGTTCTAGAATGTTGGACAGCAGGTGACTGAATGCAGCGGACGTCCTTTCTGGCGTCCTGTGACCTGAGCTGTAATTGTGTTGGTTTTCTAATAAAGAAATTCTTCCACACCACACCTTGTGATATCATCTTTACACACTCCTCATCCGTCTTCCTGCTGCAGTCCTAACAGAGTGAATAGTTCCTCTTCTTTACAAAACACCATTACCTAGCTAAAAGAAAGAAAAGTTGCTCTAATATGACCCCATACCCATAATGCCGAAAATGAAGACCTGGATATGACTACTTTCAGTTTTTTACTTTCTGCAAGTTTGGTCACCATTGCCTGCTTTAGAGCTAAGTCTTATATTGTTTACCTTGTGTTTTGTTATGTCTTCATATTTTCATTTTGATCAAATCCTTCTTTTCTGCAGCTTGCTTCAGCAGCTTTGGGTTTTAGATTCCAGTCATACCACCATTAGGGGTGGGCGGAGAATTCCGCTCCGCCCGCGGAGTGTGCAGAGATTTGCCTACTCCGCGTTCCGCGGAGAACGCGGAAAAGGCAAATCTCTGTACACTCAACAGCGGTGCGGAGTTGGCCAGCCCCCGCCTCCACCCCCCCATTAACAATTAATTCTATATTAAATAAAAGTTAATTAAAAACCACTTACCTGTACTGCGGCATCCTCAGGCTGCCCTCCACCTCTTCCTCAGTTTTCGCAAGGATTACCAGAGACGGCAGGAGGGCAGCCCGGGGATGCCGCAGTACAGGTAAGTGGTTTTTAATTTACTTTTAATTAATGTGGAACTAATTGTTAATAGGGGGGTTGGAGGCGGGTAGCGGAGCGGAGTTCCACGGAGTTTGTTCGCAACTCCGTGAACCATCAGCCTAGCCCCGCTACGCCAACTACGCCCAGGGTTAACCACCGTGCTCAGAAAGTGATGACCGTCCTGATCGGGCACTTCGAATTTAATGCCATTTGATGGATTTCCTTTAGTATCGCCATATTCGTGAAGCAGAGAACTACTTTATGATATAAATTGTGCTTTCCAGCAGAGACTCTTGCTTTATCATATAGATCTTCGGATGGTGCGCTGTGTTACGAACTATGCCTTTGTTTATTTCTGTAAGTACCCCGACCAACAGTTCTCTTCTGGTTACTTTTACTTTTACTTTCCCTTTCAATCACTTCAATTTAAAATCTCTCTCACCCCTTCCCTTCACAGACCTCGCATTTCAGGAATAATCTTATGCCCCCAAGATTACTTGGTAAATCCCGATCTCTGCTCGCACTGGAGCAAGTTCAAGCACTTCCTGAACCTTAGCATCATTCCAGTTACCATTTATCCTATTCCCCTACCTGACACACCCAGTCTCTTAGACCTTATATTGGCCTGATACAAAGACGCCTCCTATATTTACTGTTTAACTTGTATGTGATCTCTTTCTGTCATGAGTCTTTCTGCCTCTGCTACACTTAATTAATGCTGACTTTGATGAATAGACTACATTGCTGCTCAATATACTTTTACTTAGATTTTAATTGTTCTTTTTGGAAGCTCTTATCTATAAAGGTATATGCTATTCGATTTTTTGGGACGCCTCCTATACTCACTGTGTAACAAACATGTGATCTCGTTTTGCCGTGAGTCTTTCTGCCTTTGTCAAGCTTAATTAATACCTACTTTGATGACTATACTACCTTGCAGCTTAATATACTTTTGCTTAGAAGCTCTTATCTGTTAATGTATATGCTATTCGATTTTTATGTTGACTTACTTTCTCTACTCAATTTTTTCCACTTCTCTCTTCTCTGAACACTACCATGTCCACTACTCGTATCTCCCCATCCCTGCACTTCATATTGTCTTCTCCACTGTGGTAACCAGTTACTCCTGAGTCCATCCTGTTTCACTGTGGTGCTGCCAACTGGGTTTATGACACATGACTTTCTTGTATTTCCATTGTGAGAAGTTGGCCTGATGTATGATGTCACTAGTTATAGTGTACACCTTATATCAGTCCAAATACCCTTATGGTGATTGGTTGTAAAGTCAACCTTATAGACCAGCTATCCTAGTGGTAGCATGGACAAGAGCAGTCTTAGGCTAAACTCTGAATGGCATGTGAAGCCAGCTGTGATACCATATATAATCCCTTGAATACCAAATGAAAGGACACCACAACAGATATATATATAAAATAAAGTGTATTTATTCTAAGCAAACCCTCAGCACTCTTTATGAGATTAGAGGTAAGTACAACACAGTCTTATTAATGCATACAGTAAGTCACACAGGTAAGTAATACAGTTAGGCCCTAGGGGCCACGCAAACCATATACTAAGTAAGTGGTATAAGAACCACTGTCACGGAAATAGAATAGGCCTAGGCCTAGGGAATCGCTGGGGCTGGACTACACTAGCGTTAGTTAGGAAGTGGGAGGCCCACGGGATTCGTGTGCAGAGTGGAAACACTCACGCGTAATGCGTAAAAGTCAATAGCAATAGTACAGTTTAGAAAACGGTAGATTTAGGACACTTCCGGAGTAGCTAGGAAGTTGAGACTTGAAAACTAGACACTAGGATAGTCACTATCCTGATGAGCACCGGAGTACCCAAGTTACCTAGCCCACAGGCTGCGGGTGCATAGGGGTGAAGATGCGTCGTTTTCGTCGTCGACTCCTATGGATGCCTGAAGAAAGATGCTGACAGGCAGTCAGTGAAGAGTGTCCGGTGGATCCCAAGGCTGGGATCAAGAAGAGAAGAAACCTGCAAGCAGAAGGGACAGAGTCAAGGTCACTAGCCAGTGACCACGTGGAACCAGGAAGGAACCAGGCGATGTCGTGAAGAGTTGCAGGTGAAGGTGAAGCTTGTCGCTGCAGCCAGGAGGACCAGGAAGTGTCGAGGACGACCAGGACCAGGAGGCGAGCTGTCCCACGAAGGCTCTTGCTGTCGGCGGCGTCGAAGTTGGACTAGGACTCACCAAGCCTTGGCAAGCGGAACCCACGAAGAACAAAGGACTTGCTTCTGGTGCAGACCAGGAAGGTCTGGGGTGCTTCTTCTTTGCAGAGAAGCGGGAGCCAGTCTGGAGGAGCCAAACCAGCACAGAAGATTTCAGGGTGCGTTGTCACAGAGGCCACTAGCCAGCGGGCAAGCGACCGGACAGACGCGGCAAGCAGGAAAATGCTGAAGGGCCCCACGCAGGACTCGTGGAGTGTGGGGGGCTGATCTTCGGTGCAGATGGTGCTTGGGGTTGGGGCTTCTCAATCCCCGGTGCACAACTTCGAGGGTACCTCAGAAGCTGCGCTGTAAGTTACTAGCCACTTTTCCCAGGTAGCCGGTCCCACGTCGCTCGTCGCCTCCACGGATCTCAGCTCTGCTGCAGATGTGGATGAGGGTCGGAGAAGTCTGGAAGTCAAGGCTCTGGTCGGGCTCTGCAGTCGGTTCCTCGTAGAACGGTCGCAAAGCAAAGGGTAGTCTCTTGATGGTGCCTGTTTGCACAGGGTAGCCACTCCTTGGCTACAAGGGAGATTCTTCAGTCTTCTTCTTTCGTCGAATGTCGAAGGTCCAGAGTTTCTGTTCAGTTTTGCAGGTTCAGGATAATCTAAAGTCTTGAGGCCCAACTCCCACTCTTATACTAATCTGGGGGGCTGGGATACCTGCTAGGTCACGCCTTATGGGTGGGACCTGGGAGGGGGTGGTTACACCCACTTCCCTTTGTCCAGTTTCGCGCCAGAGCTGGGGCTGGAGTGCCCCAGCGCCGGTTTGAACTGGACTATGCAAGGAACACCTTGTGTGCCCCAGGCATGTCTCATTCCTTTCAGCCCACCCTGCCCCAATACACTAAAGGCTGTCTGGGGAGGTGCTAGCACCTCCCCAAGCAGGAAACCTATTGTCCAGGCCTCCCTGGCTGGGATCACTCCCAGCTGCAGGAGGTCAGACTTGTGTCGTGGCAGCAGCATCCATTTTGTGATGCTGAGGCTTTGGTCAGAGGCTAACAGTTGAAGTATGATTTTAACATGTCTTTCCCTCTAGAAGGGGGGAATAATATTCTCATGTCCAGTAATGGCATGGGGGTATTATTCCCTAGTGTTAGACACCTTACACGACATGGTTTGATAAAGCCAAACCATAGTTACCATAACCGTCTAAGATTATAAGGCACTTTAAGAGTATATGGTAGGCTATATCATAGAACAGCTATAAGGACAAGGTTCCGAAAGCTGCAGACAGGCTCAGCTCATGCTAGAGCACCATCTCACATGTTACCAAGCACTCTGCCTCCAGGATTGTTAAGGCCTGCCATAGGAGTGACTGATAGGTACACATGTGTCTATATATAAGGGTAGATATAGGCATACTATATCTAAGCAAGGGGTGATTACACAACCTTGCCCCAGCTGAGTGATCAGCCAGTTGTGTCTGATAGGAAGGCCAGACCAGGGGTGGCATAATACATGCTGCAGCCCCTGGGAGGCCTAGGGTACACCTATGCCCTGGGTACCTAGGGTACACTGTACAGGGTCCAATAAGGTGATCCTTACCAATTGGTTATGTACCTAGGGTACATGGAGTCCATTTTAAAGAGAGAGCAGACAGCCTGAGACCCTGAATGGCAGGATCTCAGGCCAACTAAGTCAAAAAACCAGCTAGACACTAGGCAAAAAGTTGGGGGTAACCATAGTCAGATATCCACCTTCCTACACAACCCCCCCCCCAAACGAAAGGAGATAAGGCTGGCCTTGACAAGGTAAGCCTCTATTGCCTGAGTGGCCATATAAGGAAGAACCAGCACTGGCATGGTTACCCCCTGTCTCATGGTCCACTAAGCAATCCCTCATCCTAAAGATATCATAGGGTCTCCACCATAGGGAATCTCTACCTTTGGTGTGTCTTTGCAAAGTAAAAGGCTGGTGTTGAGATGGAGTACTGAAGTGAGTGTCCTCAAAGTGAGGCCTCAGCTTCCTCCAATCATCCTCCACCATGGATGCCTTTCTTTCTCTAACTGAGTTGCACTGTGCTCTCAGGGTCAGCCTCTGGCTACCTAAAGCTGGAGGCTGGGTCCCTTTTGTGGGCTTACTGGAGGGACAGGTCAGGTTTGGGGCCCTAAGGTCCCATGTTTGCCTGTGCCCAACAGAATCCCTCTGGGGGAGGTCCCTAACTACCTGTGAAGGGGATCCCTCAGGAATGTTTTTACCCATCACCTGGCTAGGGCTACTAGCCAGGCAATCCTCATTCTTTTGATGGGGGGGTTCTCGTGGACAGGGGCCCTCTTGGGGTCCACTGGCCTCCCTGACCTCTGCAGCCCTGGGCTGACTGAGGCAGGGTAGAGAGAGGCAGGCTACCTGCACCAGACTGGGTCCCACCTTGGAAGGGGCCACTGACATCAGAGGCTCTGCCAGGCCAGGCCTGGCTACCTCTGGGGCAGTTCCTTCACAAGGGGTGAGGTCAGATCCCTGAGGAGGCTGACCTTTTCCTAATGTCTGGGGAGAGGGAGACTTTTCTTCCTCCCCACTACTCTCTGTTTGTGTGGAGTGATCCATAGTTTCAGGCTTCACTACACCTATATCAGTCTGAGTATGGGCTGAGACCATTACAGCCTTGCCAACCTTTTCAGGAAGGCACTCAGTTTGTGTTTGAGCTGTGACTGTCACAGCTCTGCCAATTTCTACAGGGAAGTCTGTCTGTGCCTGGGCTGTGGCTACCACTGCCCTTCCAACCTTTTCAGGGAGGAAAGCTACTTGGACAGGGGTTGTGACTGGCACAACCCCACTACCCTTTTGGGAAAGGCCTACCATTTTGGAATGGGTGTCTTGTTCAACTCCAGCCCAAGCTGAGAGTTCTAAGTCATTCCCCAGTAAGCAGTCCACAGGCAGGGTTGGAGACACTGCCACCCTTTTAGGGCCGGTGACACCTCCCCAGCTGAGACATACCTCTGCCATGGGATGACTGTTCTGTTTGCCATCAATGTTAGTCACCTGGTATGAGAAACCAGGCAAAAGCTGCTCAGAGGGAACTAGCCTATGGACCACCATAGTGATGCTAGCTCCAGTGTCTCTGTAGGCCTCAGCTTTTCTACCATTGATGTAGGGTTCCTGTCTGTACCTACCCAAAGTGTTGGGACAGGCAGTGAAGTTGGCAAACCCCATGCCACCATCACAGACAAGAGTAGCTGCTGTAGGGGAATTGGCTAAGCCAGGATCCCCCTGTGTTCCCCAAGAAAACCCAACCAAATTTTTGGGGGCACTCCCACCACCTGGGGGATTACTGCTGACAGTAATAGGTGGTGTGACAGGAGTAGTTGGAGGAACAGTTTTGTTTTTAGCCTGTGGACAACTGCTGTCAGTTTTCCAATGCCCAGGTGTTTTACACACATGGCAGTAAGGCTTTTTAACTGTGGTAGAGGAGGGAGCTTGGGACCCACCACCCTGTGTGGAGTTTTGGGGCCCTGAGGAAGATTTCTCTTTTGCTTTATCCCCACCCTTCTCTTGAGGCTTGGTGGTATCTTTCTTTTGGTCACCACCCTGATTTTTAGGCCTAATCCTGGTCCTGACCCATTTATCTGCCCTCTTTCCCAATTCTTGGGGAGAGGTCAAATCTGAGTCTACCAGGTGTTGATGGAGAAGCTGGTTCTGACAATTACTAAGGATCTGCTCCCTCATAATCAAGTTGTACAATCCTGTATAGTCCTGCACCTTGCTGCCATTTAACCAACCTTCCAAAGCCTTAGTGGCACAATCCACAAAATCAGACCAGTCCTGTGTCTGTGTCTTCTGGGTGTCTCTGAACAACAACCTATATTGCTCAGTGGTTAAGCCAAACCCATCTATCAGAGCACTCTTCAGGACTTTGTAATTGTTTGCATCCTCATCACTGACTGTGAGGAGCTTGTCTCTACCTTTGTCAGAAAAGGAAAGCCACAAGATAGCTGCCCACTGACTTTGGGGAACCTGCTGTACTTTGCAGGCCCTCTCCAAAGCAGTCATCCACTTGTGGATGTCATCCCCATTCTGATATGGGGGGACTATCTTGCTTAGGTTTCTATGGTCATAAGACCTATCCCTATCTCTAGGAATGTTGCTGCCACCAGTGGGTTCTGACCCACACAATTTTTGCTCTCTAGCCAGAGCAAGCTTCTCTTTGGCAAGGGCAATTTCTTCCCTCTGAATCCTCAGATTAGCTTCCCTCATTCTGGCTTTATGCTCCTTTCTCTCAGGTGAAGTCATTCCCCTGTGAGAGGAAGCATTAGAGATGCTAGAAACATGGGAGTGGATGGATTCCCTTGAAGGGGATCTGTCCCTCCTGCTTCTCTGTGAATGCCTACTTGGGGGTCTGTATGGGGGGACCCCATGCAAACTCCCATGTAAACTTAGGTTAGACTGGCTAAGTCTCCTTACTTGGCTCTGGCTGTCTACCTCCCCATCTGAAGCCCCATCTGACTCTTCTGTGGTGGGTAGACCCTCCTCTGTGCCTAGGGCACCTGCCTGAGATGCCCTATGAGCATCATACTCCTCTAGGAGTTGTCTTAACTGAAGGAGGGTAGGGTTTGCACCCTGTTTTATTCCTCTGGAGGTACACAAGTGTCTCATCTCCTGGAATGTTAAGGTATCATATCTAGAGGGGATCTTTTGCAGACCTGATCCTCCTGAGAGAGCATCTACTTGATCTACTCTCAGAGACATGATCTAGTGAGGGTGTGGTGTGTGCACCTACCTACACTAGTTGTATCTACTAAACCTCTCTAGTAGTTGTAGTCAGGGTGTGTTACTCCCTTCAACCTACAACTACAAAGTCCAGTAGGACTTAAGTATAATAATCTATGTTATATATACCTAGACAATATCTGTGTGATCTTTCAATTTAGTATCTCAAGATTACAATGGTATTACAACAGCAAGCTCAGATCCCACCGCTGCCACCAATGTGAGAAGTTGGCCTGGTGTATGATGTCACTAGTTATAGTGTACACCTTATATCAGTCCAAATACCCTTATGGTGATTGGTTGTAAAGTCAACCTTATAGACCAGCTATCCTAGTGGTAGCATGGACAAGAGCAGTCTTAGGCTAAACTCTGAATGGCATGTGAAGCCAGCTGTGATACCATATATAATCCCTTGAATACCAAATGAAAGGACACCACAACAGATATATATATAAAATAAAGTGTATTTATTCTAAGCAAACCCTCAGCACTCTTTATGAGATTAGAGGTAAGTACAACACAGTCTTATTAATGCATACAGTAAGTCACACAGGTAAGTAATACAGTTAGGCCCTAGGGGCCACGCAAACCATATACTAAGTAAGTGGTATAAGAACCACTGTCACGGAAATAGAATAGGCCTAGGCCTAGGGAATCGCTGGGGCTGCACTACACTAGCGTTAGTTAGGAAGTGGGAGGCCCACGGGATTCGTGTGCAGAGTGGAAACACTCACGCGTAATGCGTAAAAGTCAATAGCAATAGTACAGTTTAGAAAACGGTAGATTTAGGACACTTCCGGAGTAGCTAGGAAGTTGAGACTTGAAAACTAGACACTAGGATAGTCACTATCCTGATGAGCACCGGAGTACCCAAGTTACCTAGCCCACAGGATGCGGGTGCATAGGGGTGAAGATGCGTCGTTTTCGTCGTCGACTCCTATGGATGCCTGAAGAAAGATGCTGACAGGCAGTCAGTGAAGAGTGTCCGGTGGATCCCAAGGCTAGGATCAAGAAGAGAAGAAACGTGCAAGCAGAAGGGACAGAGTCAAGGTCACTAGCCAGTGACCACGTGGAACCAGGAAGGAACCAGGCGATGTCGTGAAGAGTTGCAGGTGAAGGTGAAGCTTGTCGCTGCAGCCAGGAGGACCAGGAAGTGTCGAGGACGACCAGGACCAGGAGGCGAGCTGTCCCACGAAGGCTCTTGCTGTCGGCGGCGTCGAAGTTGGACTAGGACTCACCAAGCCTTGGCAAGCGGAACCCACGAAGAACAAAGGACTTGCTTCTGGTGCAGACCAGGAAGGTCTGGGGTGCTTCTTCTTTGCAGAGAAGCGGGAGCCAGTCTGGAGGAGCCAAACCAGCGCAGAAGATTTCAGGGTGCGTCGTCACAGAGGCCACTAGCCAGCGGGCAAGCGACCGGACAGACGCGGCAAGCAGGAAAATGCTGAAGGGCCCCACGCAGGACTCGTGGAGTGTGGGGGGCTGATCTTCGGTGCAGATGGTGCTTGGGGTTGGGGCTTCTCAATCCCCGGTGCACAACTTCGAGGGTACCTCAGAAGCTGCGCTGTAAGTTACTAGCCACTTTTCCCAGGTAGCCGGTCCCACGTCGCTCGTCGCCTCCACGGATCTCAGCTCTGCTGCAGATGTGGATGAAGGTCGGAGAAGTCTGGAAGTCAAGGCTCTGGTCGGGCTCTGCAGTCGGTTCCTCGTAGAACGGTCGCAAAGCAAAGGGTAGTCTCTTGATGGTGCCTGTTTGCACAGGGTAGCCACTCCTTGGCTAGAAGGGAGATTCTTCAGTCTTCTTCTTTCGTCGAATGTCGAAGGTCCAGAGTTTCTGTTCAGTTTTGCAGGTTCAGGATAATCTAAAGTCTTGAGGCCCAACTCCCACTCTTATACTAATCTGGGGGGCTGGGATACCTGCTAGGTCACGCCTTATGGGTGGGACCTGGGAGGGGGTGGTTACACCCACTTCCCTTTGTCCAGTTTCGCGCCAGAGCTGGGGCTGGAGTGCCCCAGCGCCGGTTTGAACTGGACTATGCAAGGAACACCTTGTGTGCCCCAGGCATGTCTCATTCCTTTCAGCCCACCCTGCCCCAATACACTAAAGGCTGTCTGGGGAGGTGCTAGCACCTCCCCAAGCAGGAAACCTATTGTCCAGGCCTCCCTGGCTGGGATCACTCCCAGCTGCAGGAGGTCAGACTTGTGTCGTGGCAGCAGCATCCATTTTGTGATGCTGAGGCTTTGGTCAGAGGCTAACAGTTGAAGTATGATTTTAACATGTCTTTCCCTCTAGAAGGGGGGAATAATATTCTCATGTCCAGAAATGGCATGGGGGTATTATTCCCTAGTGTTAGACACCTTACACGACATGGTTTGATAAAGCCAAACCATAGTTACCATAACCGTCTAAGATTATAAGGCACTTTAAGAGTATATGGTAGGCTATATCATAGAACAGCTATAAGGACAAGGTTCCGAAAGCTGCAGACAGGCTCAGCTCATGCTAGAGCACCATCTCACATGTTACCAAGCACTCTGCCTCCAGGATTGTTAAGGCCTGCCATAGGAGTGACTGATAGGTACACATGTGTCTATATATAAGGGTAGATATAGGCATACTATATCTAAGCAAGGGGTGATTACACAACCTTGCCCCAGCTGAGTGATCAGCCAGTTGTGTCTGATAGGAAGGCCAGACCAGGGGTGGCATAATACATGCTGCAGCCCCTGGGAGGCCTAGGGTACACCTATGCCCTGGGTACCTAGGGTACACTGTACAGGGTCCAATAAGGTGATCCTTACCAATTGGTTATGTACCTAGGGTACATGGAGTCCATTTTAAAGAGAGAGCAGACAGCCTGAGACCCTGAATGGCAGGATCTCAGGCCAACTAAGTCGAAAAACCAGCTAGACACTAGGCAAAAAGTTGGGGGTAACCATAGTCAGATATCCACCTTCCTACATCCATTCTACAATTTGTGCTTCAACACAGGTCACTTTATTGTTTACTTCTTTTATGCCATATTTATTTCACTTCGAACATGTCCTTACCTCAGCTTATCACACACTGTGTCTCTCTATATCACTTTTATGTAACTTTGTTCAATATAAATATAATGTCTTCTTATCTTGCTAATGAATTAGCCTTGAGTAAGCCCTCGGCCTGCCCCCCACACGGGCAAAACACGTGTCAGCTTATACATTTGCTTTCCGGTATGTCTTATAATAAATAAAGCAAAACCAAAGGAAATGATGGACGGAGTGTTGAACAATGCAAGCACTCACCCCCAGTCAACTGATCTGGGTTTAATCCACCACCGTTCTTTAGCCCACTCTGCCACCCCAGTTCAGACATGGCCATATGCAAATCAGTCTGACCCTGTGCCTCATGGGAACAGTCCAGCCCGAACTGCCAAGCCATGTCTTCTCTGGACCGGAAACAAGCTTCCTAGGACCGGTTTCTGGCATTTCAGCCGTCTTCAGCCAGGCTTGCTTGAATCCAGTGGCAAAGTGAGCAAGGGACTCACGTCTGAGCATACCCTGCCAACTTATGGCGAACAAAGCAAAACCAAAGGAAATGATGGACGGAGTGCTGAACAATGCAAGCACTCACCCCCAGTCAACTGATCTGGGTTTAATCCACCACCGTTCTTTAGCCCACTCTGCCACCCCAGTTCAGACATGGCCATATGCAAATCAGTCTGACCCTGTGCCTCATGGGAACAGTCCAGCCCGAACTGCCAAGCCATGTCTTCCCTGGACCGGAAACAAGCTTCCTAGAACCGGTTTCTGGCATTTCAGCCGTCTTCAGCCAGGCTTGCTTGAATCCAGTGGCAAAGTGAGCAAGGGACTCACGTCTGAGCATACCCTGCCAACTTATGGTGAACAAAGCAAAACCAAAGGAAATGATGGACGGAGTGTTGAACAATGCAAGCACTCACCCCCAGTCAACTGATCTGGGTTTAATCCACCACCGTTCTTTAGCCCACTCTGCCACCCCAGTTCAGACATGGCCATATGCAAATCAGTCTGACCCTGTGCCTCATGGGAACAGTCCAGTCCGAACTGCCAAGCCATGTCTTCCCTGGACCGGAAACAAGCTTCCTAGGACCGGTTTCTGGCATTTCAGCCGTCTTCAGCCAGGCTTGCTTGAATCCAGTGGCAAAGTGAGCAAGGGACTCACGTCTGAGCATACCCTGCCAACTTATGGCGAACAAAGCAAAACCAAAGGAAATGATGGACGGAGTGTTGAACAATGCAAGCACTCACCCCCAGTCAACTGATCTGGGTTTAATCCACCACCGTTCTTTAGCCCACTCTGCCACCCCAGTTCAGACATGGCCATATGCAAATCAGTCTGACCCTGTGCCTCATGGGAACAGTCCAGCCCGAACTGCCAAGCCATGTCTTCCCTGGACCGGAAACAAGCTTCCTAGGACCAGTTTCTGGCATTTCAGCCGTCTTCAGCCAGGCTTGCTTGAATCCAGTGGCAAAGTGAGCAAGGGACTCACGTCTGAGCATACCCTGCCAACTTATGGCGGACAAAGCAAAACCAAAGGAAATGATGGACGGAGTGTTGAACAATGCAAGCACTCACCCCCAGTCAACTGATATGGGTTTAATCCACCACCGTTCTTTAGCCCACTCTGCCACCCCAGTTCAGACATGGCCATATGCAAATCAGTCTGACCCTGTGCCTCATGGGAACAGTCCAGCCCGAACTGCCAAGCCATGTCTTCCCTGGACCGGAAACAAGCTTCCTAGGACCGGTTTCTGGCATTTCAGCCGTCTTCAGCCAGGCTTGCTTGAATCCAGTGGCAAAGTGAGCAAGGGACTCACGTCTGAGCATACCCTGCCAACTTATGGCGAACAAAGCATTGTCACCCCGAGTGGGAAGGGTATGCTCAGAAGTGAGTCCCTTGCTCTCCATGTCACTGGAATCAAGCTATCCTGGCTGACGAGGGCTGAAAGCCCGAAACCGGTCCTAGGATGCTTGTTTCCAGTCCAGGGAGGACCTGGCTTGGCAGTTCGGGCTGGACTGTTCCCATGGGGCACAGGGTCAAGACTGATATGCATATGGCTGGGTTCAAACTGGAATGGCATGGTGAGCAAAAAAACGATGGATTTAGGCCCAGATCTCTGTACTGGGGTGAATGTATGACATTGTTCTGCATTCTGTCCATCAATTGTTGTTTTTGCATTTGTCACCCCGAGTGGGAAGGGTATGCTCAGACGTGAGTCCCTTGCTCTCCATGCCACTGGAATCAAGCTATCCTGGCTGACGAGGGCTGAAAGCCCGAAACCGGTCCTAGGATGCTTGTTTCCAGTCCAGGGAGGACCTGGCTTGGCAGTTCGGGCTGGACTGTTCCCATGGGGCACAGGGTCAAGACTGATTTGCATATGGCTGGGTTCAAACTGGAATGGCATGGTGAGCCAAAAAACGATGGATTTAGGCCCAGATCTCTGTACTGGGGTGAATGTATGACATTGTTCTGCATTCTGTCCATCAATTGTTGTTTTTGCATTTGTCACCCCGAGTGGGAAGGGTATGCTCAGACGTGAGTCCCTTGCTCTCCATGCCACTGGAATCAAGCTATCCTGGCTGACGAGGGCTGAAAGCCCGATACCGGTCCTAGGATGCTTGTTTCCAGTCCAGGGAGGACCTGGCTTGGCAGTTCGGGCTGGACTGTTCCCATGGGGCACAGGGTCAAGACTGATTTGCATATGGCTGGGTTCAAACTGGAATGGCATGGTGAGCAAAAAAACGATGGATTTAGGCCCAGATCTCTGTACTGGGGTGAATGTATGACATTGTTCTGCATTCTGTCCATCAATTGTTGTTTTTGCATTTGTCACCCCGAGTGGGAAGGGTATGCTCAGACGTGAGTCCCTTGCTCTCCATGCCACTGGAATCAAGCTATCCTGGCTGACGAGGGCTGAAAGCCCGAAACCGGTCCTAGGATGCTTGTTTCCAGTCCAGGGAGGACCTGGCTTGGCAGTTCGGGCTGGACTGTTCCCATGGGGCACAGGGTCAAGACTGATTTGCATATGGCTGGGTTCAAACTGGAATGGCATGGTGAGCAAGAAAACGATGGATTTAGGCCCAGATCTCTGTACTGGGGTGAATGTATGACATTGTTCTGCATTCTGTCCATCAATTGTTGTTTTTGCATTTGTCACCCCGAGTGGGAAGGGTATGCTCAGACGTGAGTCCCTTGCTCTCCATGCCACTGGAATCAAGCTATCCTGGCTGACGAGGGCTGAAAGCCCGAAACCGGTCCTAGGATGCTTGTTTCCAGTCCAGGGAGGACCTGGCTTGGCAGTTCGGGCTGGACTGTTCCCATGGGGCACAGGGTCAAGACTGATTTGCATATGGCTGGGTTCAAACTGGAATGGCATGGTGAGCAAAAAAACGATGGATTTAGGCCCAGATCTCTGTACTGGGGTGAATGTATGACATTGTTCTGCATTCTGTCCATCAATTGTTGTTTTTGCATTTGTCACCCCGAGTGGGAAGGGTATGCTCAGACGTGAGTCCCTTGCTCTCCATGCCACTGGAATCAAGCTATCCTGGCTGACGAGGGCTGAAAGCCCGAAACCGGTCCTAGGATGCTTGTTTCCAGTCCAGGGAGGACCTGGCTTGGCAGTTCGGGCTGGACTGTTCCCATGGGGCACAGGGTCAAGACTGATTTGCATATGGCTGGGTTCAAACTGGAATGGCATGGTGAGCAAAAAAACGATGGATTTAGGCCCAGATCTCTGTACTGGGGTGAATGTATGACATTGTTCTGCATTCTGTCCATCAATTGTTGTTTTTGCATTTGTCACCCCGAGTGGGAAGGGTATGCTCAGACGTGAGTCCCTTGCTCTCCATGCCACTGGAATCAAGCTATCCTGGCTGACGAGGGCTGAAAGCCCGAAACCGGTCCTAGAATGCTTGTTTCCAGTCCAGGGAGGACCTGGCTTGGCAGTTCGGGCTGGACTGTTCCCATGGGGCACAGGGTCAAGACTGATTTGCATATGGCTGGGTTCAAACTGGAATGGCATGGTGAGCAAAATAACGATGGATTTAGGCCCAGATCTCTGTACTGGGGTGAATGTATGACATTGTTCTGCATTCTGTCCATCAATTGTTGTTGTTGCATTTGTCACCCCGAGTGGGAAGGGTATGCTCAGACGTGAGTCCCTTGCTCTCCATGCCACTGGAATCAAGCTATCCTGGCTGACGAGGGCTGAAAGCCCGGAACCGGTCCTAGGATGCTTGTTTCCAGTCCAGGTAGGACCTGTCTTGGCAGTTCGGGCTGGACTGTTCCCATGGGGCACAGGGTCAAGACTGATTTGCATATGGCTGGGTTCAAACTGGAATGGCATGGTGAGCAAAAAAACGATGGATTTAGGCCCAGATCTCTGTACTGGGGTGAATGTATGACATTGTTCTGCATTCTGTCCATCAATTGTTGTTTTTGCATTTGTCACCCCGAGTGGGAAGGGTATGCTCAGACGTGAGTCCCTTGCTCTCCATGCCACTGGAATCAAGCTATCCTGGCTGACGAGGGCTGAAAGCCCGAAACCGGTCCTAGGATGCTTGTTTCCAGTCCAGGGAGGACCTGGCTTGGCAGTTCGGGCTGGACTGTTCCCATGGGGCACAGGGTCAAGACTGATTTGCATATGGCTGGGTTCAAACTGGAATGGCATGGTGAGCAAAATAACGATGGATTTAGGCCCAGATCTCTGTACTGGGGTGAATGTATGACATTGTTCTGCATTCTGTCCATCAATTGTTGTTTTTGCATTTATAATAAATAAATACAAAACAATATACTGAAAAACAGTATTAGACTTTGGGGTTCTTTTCTCCCAGGAATCGAGCACTACATATATTTGAGGCGCAAACCAGTCCCACCTTCAAAACATTGTCTTACATTCGGTGTCCTTGGGTGAAACCACCTGACAGGTTCCTGCCACACAAAGAATTGGGTCATGTCCCATTGTGCATGAACCTGGGCAGAACTCAACCACTCCATCAAACCATAATGCTTTCCAGCAATGCCTGGGATGCTGCCTGGCTTTAAGATGGCGGCTCACACGAGAGGTCGGGAACCATTTTTTTATATAGTTTTCTTAGTAACCGGGGAAAGCGGAAACCACCAGTGTTTCGATGAGCCTCTCTGCATGCCATTATGAGGGACCAAATTGCTTTTTGAGCTGGAGACATGCTGGGATCCCTCTTCCAAAGGTTCCCAGGAATCAACATGAGCTGGTTCCTCCTGACGACCTTAGTGAGGAAGAAAAAAGAGGCTGTGTTGTGCAGGGCACTGTAATGGCAGGTATTTACCAGCGTATCAGGGAAGATTTGGATTTTCCTATTCCTCACCTGGGCACTGATAAAGATGATTTCTTTACAAAATACGAGCGCCAGGACCCTGAGTCCTTGCCCCTTCACGGTCTGGTTCACAGAGTCCTAGATCATTTGGGAAAAGACATTGATAAGACATCTTTTCCATGATTTTTGTTTAAACGTTACCCTCTTGAGGGTTATTCAAATAAATTTCAACCTGCAGTAAAAGTAGATAATTTGATTGCAAGATTATCTTCACACGAAGTGATCATTTCAGAGGATGCATTACCCTCAGATCAGCTAGATACGGAGTAAGAGGGTGAAATTAAGAAAGCATACTCTGCTACTGATTGTTTTGTGAGAACAAACGCCTATTTGACATATGCCAACCAATCCCTCTTGAAGGATTTCCAGGCATTGGCAGAACAGATGCATGAGGCACTGAATACACTTTCTCTCTTGGCTGTGATGGAGTCTCAGGTCCGATTTCTACTGGATATATCCTTCGATGCTGCATCTGAAGCCACAATAGCTGCTTGATGCCAAATCTGGATGCATGCTTGGAAAGCGGACTCTGCTCAGATGTCGGTCCTCATAAAGTTGCCTATTGAGGGTTCTAAAATCTTTAATCCTTAGTTAGAGGATATGGTGAAAAAGTCAGTTGAAAATAGAAAGTTGATGGCTCCAGCTAAGCAATTCTCATAGGGAAGAGAATTTATGTATTGGAGAGCCTTTGGTCGGACCTCTATGAGGTCTACCAGCCAGCCCTTTTGAGGTACAGGTCGTGAGTTAATGGGGAGGGCTGCCAATGACAAATCCTGTTTCCAGCCCTCAACCTACTCAACTCCAACCCCTCCAAAAGGCTGACTATGCCGGACTTCTGGTAGGAGGTCAGTTGCTTTTCTTTAATCAAGATTGGTGCCTTTCAATGATGGATGCCTGGGCCCTTCATGCCTTACTGAAGGATTATCATATAGTTTTCCAGTTTTCCTCACATCAAGTTTCATCAAACTCCTCTCCCACGGAATCCATTGCATCAGCAGGTGATTCTTTCAGTAATTCAGCTCTTAGTGACAAAATCAGGAATTATTCCTGTTCCACCCGATGGGCAGGGGCTCGGCTTTTATTCCATTATTTTTCTGGTGAGAAAGTTATCCGGACACAATATACCGGTCCTGGACCTCAATGGGGTGAACCGCCACATCCATCAGAGACTGTTCAAAATGGTGACTGTTCAAGCCATTCTTTAATTGTTAAATCAAGGGGACTTTCTTTCTTGGTTGTGTACTTGCACATTCCTATCTTCGAGCCTCATCAACAGTTCCTCCATTTTGAGCTCTAGGGGAATCATTGCTAGTTCTGGGGACTGCCATTCGGCCTTTTCTCAGCCCCAAGAGTTTATTTTACCAAGCTCTTGGCATTCCTGGTAGGTATTTTACATTCCAAAGGTCTTCAAGTCTACCCCTATCTTGATGACTGATTGTTTCTTATAATGTTCAACAAGTTTGCGACCTTGTGGTGAGACATGGGTTCCTACTCAGCTACAAGAGATCCAACCTTCAGCCGTCTCAATCTCTTCATTGGAACTTTGTTTCAAACAGATCTGGGAAGAGTATTCCTGATCAACGAGAGAAAGATCAGCCTTCTGTCTCACATTGCGTCTCTATTGTCAAAGCATCAGGCATCAGCAAGCCTTTAGTTGAGGATCCAGGGCAAAATGGCCTCGACTTTAGAAGTCCTTCCTGGAGCTGTCGGCATCTGTTTTCCACAGATGGGGGTTCCTGCTGATGCATTGGAACCCCCATCTCAGGATTATGAGGCTTTAGTCCCTGTCACGCTGGACATCTCTCAAGACCTCCAGTGGTGGCTGACACCATAGAATCTGGGCATATGTCAATGTCTAAACCCTCCTCCTGTCACAGTCCTCCACACAGATACCAGTGACGTTGCATGGGGGAAGTTTAGGAGGGGTTGAAAGTCCAAGGCAAGTGGGATTCTCTGGAGAAGGTCCAGTATTCCATTGGTTCTCTCTATTCCTTGAGACTCACTTTTATGTTACCAAACAGACAATCAGGTGGTCAGGGCATATGTCAACTGTCAGGGGGTAATGCATCCCCACCTCTATCTCCTTTCTTGGACGATATGTTTCTGGGTCGGGAGGAATATTCTCTCTTTATCAGCAGTTTATCTCCTGGAGAAGGAGAATTGGCCTGCTGACTGCCTGAGAAGGAAATTCTACCATCTTCAATTCCCCTCTGTGTGTGGCCCCTGTTGTTCCATCAGATTGTGCTGAAGTTTGGCCAACTATAGTTGGACCTATTTGCCACTGAGGAAAACTCCCATCTATCTCACCTTTGCAGCCTTAGTCCATCCAGGAAGGCGTGGGTGATAGATGGCTTATCCATTACCTAGCCCCATGGCCTCCTTCATGCATTTCTGTCCTTCCCCTTATACTGAGAGTGTTAAAGAAGATGCAGCAGGATCGAGCAGAGGGTCTCTAAGTGGTCCCAGAGTGGCCCAGAAGATCCTGGTTCCCACTTTTGCTGGAACTCCAGAAGGGGCCACATAGGCAATTTCCATTTCGCCCTCCCCCATTCAGAGTTCCCCTTCTATAGCTGGACTGCCTGAAACGTCTCAGTCTGGGTGTTTTTCTTTTGAGAGGCTAATTCTTGTAGCCAAGGCTTGTTCAGGGGAGGTTGCAGAATTGATTCAGCTTTCAAGAAAGCCTTCTACCCTAAAGAGTATTCTTGCCATCGGTGGAATTTTGAGGTTTGGTGTAGAAGTAAAGATTTTTCTCCGGTGTCTTGTGACCCATTAGAATCCTGGATGTTTTAAAGGATGGATTCTCTTTGGATCTGGCTGTTTCGACAATTCGTACCCAATGAGCAGTGATTCAAGCCTTTAGCAATGCGAATGTTGCTCCTATTTCTTCTCTTGATGCTAGACTTGTGAGGAGTTTCTTTTTACAGAGACAATTAACTCATTGGCCTGCCCTGTCTTGGGATCTCCCTGGTTCTTCATGCTTTGATAGAGAACCCTTCTGAGCCGTTGCAATCACAGACCTCAAATTCCTTCTGCTAAAGTCCATTTTTTAGTAGCCATATGTTGAGGTTGTAGAATTGGTAAGATAGGAGTCTTTCTTTCTCCTCCTCTATTTTTGATCTTCTGTGACAATGTCATTTTGAGGCCTAGTCCTCTTTTTCTTCCCAAGATCTCCTCTAGATTCCACTGTGAAGAGGACTTTGTTCTGCCAGTCTTCTTCATCAACCCTCCTCTTTGGAACAACAGAAACTTCACACACTTGGTGTCCGTAGGCCAGTTTCTGTTTACATTAAAAGGCCTCTCAGGTAAATGCTTACTCATTTTCCACCCTTTCAAGGTGGGTGAATCTGCCAATCATTCAGGCCTATGAGAATTTCAAAGTGCACTCACCTTCTTCTTCTGTACAGTCAAACTCTGTTGGAGGCATGGCTTCGTCATGAGTGATGTTCAAGGGTGCCCCATTGAGACACATTTGAAAAGCAGCTACATGGGTCTCCCCACACAATCTCATGGTGCATTATAGACTTCATCTGGGGGCTAGAGCATCATCAGACATTGGTGCTGGTTTTTTTGTTCAACACCTTTAATTTCTAGTACACTTTTGTTAAACGCACAGGAGCAGCATCAGTATTATGTTTCATTTATTTCTTCTTTTTACACATCTTGGCCATCCGTTACCAGATTGGGTATTGGCTCAATCTGTAAACAGTGCGGCAGGAAGATGGACAAGAAGGAAGTGATTACCGGTAAGTAAAGAAGGTCATTCTCCTATACACATGCCACACAAAACGTCCCCAATATATGTTCTTTAAAGCGTGCGCCAAGCTTTTACACCCATATATGGTAGCACTAGAGTTTGAAATATAATATAGAATATTGTGGGGTAAAGTAAACTCACTTGCTTTTGTGTTATCTTGTTAAAGCAGTTCGGTCGATTTCCCGAGAGGCAGGAAGCAATGTATCACCGCCTTAGACTGAGAGAAGGCAATTCTCTCCCTGGCAAGCCTGCACAATGCAGATAATACTGCCAGTCACTGGAGCTGGGTGGGGACATACCTGGAAATGTATTTCACAAAGTGGTTCCAGAGGGACCGCACTCTCCACACCGGGTTCTTTTATTCAGGCCGGCTCAGGAAGCGTTTTTTCACTTTTTTTATTCTTCAGTTAAGTGTTTTCGTTATTGGAGCTATTAAATTTCACTTTCTCTGCTATGTCTGGCAGAGACTTCAATAAAAAATCGCGATGTGTTAAAGGGAAGAGAGGGAGGTAGAGGTGGGGGTAGGAAGACCCTGTCTGCGTTTCATGGCTGGAACATGGTGGGACCAGTTATGCGTTTTTAAAGGAAAGGCATTTTCTCTGTTCAGTGTTCAGTGTGAGAACAACCTCCTCCCCGACTCATGCTAAAACGCTCTTCTCTTGTACATTGCTTCCTGGAGTGGCGGGAGGTGGTGGGACGTGAGGCTCAATCTTAGTGTAGGTTTACGCAGGCTGGTGGATGAATAATGTATCCTTAAAGTCACTTTTCACATTGAGAAACATGTAGTTCTGGTTAGTGTCTGTTTCTGTTTTGCACTATTGCATCAAGTCCACACAAATGTCCGTTCAATAGGGCTCCTGGACATTCTAAATATAATGTTTTTTTATAAATACCCCCAGGGCCAGCCCGTTGAGACAATCTTTTATGGTGCCACCCCCCATGACCTCCTTCTCCGCACTACTGCCTTCCAACAGTGTCCCTCATCTCTCCATAGCCCTTCTCTCACATGCATTTCATATGTTTTGTAGTGTTACTCATAACAGTGTATGATGTCAGAGCACTTTACGTCCACACATATTATACAGAGATAATGAATCATGCAAGAGAAAATAAGTCTCTAGGAAATGTTATGCATTACATTGATGATTGCAAGATGTAGGAATCACCTGTCATCCATACTACCAGCCACTATATTTTGAGAGTGCTTGGTCTTGACAACTACAAACTCGGGATGTAAAACGTACCACTGTGGTTAGGTTGCCTTTACTAATAGGAAATTATTTCTCCCCAAACGAATCTTTTTTAGCAAGATTAAGATAACGGAGTAAAAACATAACATTCTAACCAATACCATGCAATGTGCAAGCAGCTTTTTGGTGACTGTTCATAGGTCACTGTGCGATATTTGAATTGTAACCCATGAACTGCTAGTAACAAAAGCATCTCGGTGACCAAAGCAGTAATCCACTGAACTATCCATAGAAAATACAGTTCTGTGATCTTCATGGTGCATGCTCTTCACAGCAGGCATATTAACTCTTTGCTACTTTATGATGAGTCAAAACTGCCACTAGACAAAAGTCCATCTCTCTGCAGCAGGAACATCAATCCCCAGGGATATCTTGACATTTTGTTGCCTGAAACCTGCGGAACACATGAGCTCTGCAGCAGGTGTTTTTAAACCCGTAAGTTATTTATATTATTTCCAAACACAGCGCCCACGAGGTCAGCGCCAGGTGTGGCTGCACCGGTGACACAACCCTAAAGAAAGACCTCAATTGATCATTGTTGGTAGGACTTCCTCAATGCCTTCCAATAACTTAATTGTGGGTATAACCCAGCTGTCCCTGGTCATTCCACCCTAACAGATTCGACCCCTTCTTCACAATTTAAACTATACACTGAGCCTTAATCCCCTAAAACTCAAAAAGACTATCAAATTGCCTCTCAATTTTGATTTGTGTTCCTCCATAAGCATACATTTTAATGCTTGAATCCTTAAGCTCCTGTGATTTGAAATTTTAAAACCTTCAGTGCCAATCAGAGTAAAAGGAAACCCCGAATCTCGCATTAATTGTAAGTCAATGTTATTTATCATAACATTCTTATACATGGGGGTTTCTTCTAAAAGGTTTCAAAGATGCAACGCTTTTCACCGTCACCTATGCCAGCAGCTGCATTAGATGGATACTCGGCCTTTATGACAATCAGTACCACTTCATTATCATCATCATTCTCCGCACACTATTCCACTTGGGATATGGTAGATCTGCGTGCACTATGACACACTCATGCAAAATGTCCTTTGCGGTTACATTGAAAACACATCTAAAGTAATGCAGAACATTTCTTGGCCTATGCCTCATGAGTGCAACTCCCACATCGGAAACATAATTATATTACATTTCCTGTTCTTGTCTTTTCTGCCTTCCAATTGCTTTTCAGTTTTGGATGACTGCCCGTTCATCCTTTGCCCACAGTACATTCTCTTCTTTGCTCGTTCCAGGATCAATAGGAATTGATCACTCTTTAAAGTATGCATAAGAATGTTTATTTGCTCTAGCAATGGTTATGGCTGAATCCAGGTCAGGATCGTCCATAGAAAGAACCTTTCCAGAATCTTCTTGTTGCATGTTTTTCAATTGGTTGATTACTGTAAGAAATTGGATTCTTAGCTGAGATGGGTGGGAGCACCACTCAAATAATAAACACAATCCTTGTTAGGGTGAAACGCAAAAGTCAATAAATAAACATGTGCTTTACCATCTAGTAGCTTGCTACAAAACAGTTAAGCTTAACTTGGAGGCAACGTTTAAAGTATGTCTGCAGCACTCAAACAGAAATAATGTGAAAACACAAAACAAGAAAAATCCCTAAACACGTTTAGAAAAATATAGTAAAATTCAATAAATAAAATGAACAAAAATCCAATAAGTAGAACTTGTGTTATGAATTTATAAAGTTTCAGGTAAAATTAGCTCCATGAAGCACAAAGCACCTGTTGCAATTTTCTGGTTGCACTACACCAGACCAATGTCACAAGTTCAGGCTGGGCCCACGATGGACTGCAGGTCGGATACAGGTACTAGGTTTGCCCCGATGAAGAGTTAACCTTTTCAAAGTCCAAGTCCATTGGAGCGAACTTAGCTGGAGCTTTACATTGGCGGTGGCTGCGTTGTGGTCGATGTCAGCAGGAGAGTGATCGTAGCTAGAGCTTCGCATTGGTGGGAGAAGCAGGTGGTCACTGTTTGGTGCGAAAAGCAGGTCGTCATTGGAACTTTGCCATGGCGAGAGATGTGGTAACTGCTGATGATGCAACAGGCCCACTCATGGTCGCAAAAATCCCCCAAACATCTGGCTTTTCTCCAGGACCTAGTGACTAACTCTTGGTGAACAGACTCCATCAGAGGGCAGCAGCAGGACCCATGCAGATCCGTATGGAGCTGGTCTGCTTAGCAGTTGCAGGGAAGTCCTCTGGAAGCTTGTTGTATCCTTGTAGAGCATTCAGGAGGTCAGCCAGCTGACCCTTGGAGTCATCTCTGGGGATCCTGGGCTCATGGCAAGACGGCCCAGTTTTCCTTCTTTAGTCAGCAATGCAGTCCTTCTTCTGAATCCTGCACAGGTCCAGGAGTGTTCTGATGAGAGTTTCTGAAAGGTACCACATTTATACCTAGTGTTAGCCTTTGCGTAAAGGGTAATCCCTTGCCTACTCCCAGGGTAGGCCCTTTGATCCTATGTATGAAAGGATACACACCACACCACAGGGGAGCCTTTCACAGTCATGTGACCATGACACTGACAAAAAGGTACATTGGTTTAGGCAGAAAAATGCCAACTTCCTAAAAGTGACATTTTCAGAATAAAAACTTAAAATCTGACTTATTAGATAGGATGTTAAATTGCAATTTGTATGAGGGGGAAAAATTGCTCTATCTGTTCACAAACAAAAGTTCTCACAAATTAAATATAATGAGGTAACCCAATGTTAGTCTATTGGAGAGGTAGCCTTACAACAGTGAAACGTGACTTAAGGATGTTTTCACTACCTGGAAATGTAAAACCTAAGTACACCTGTCCTACATTTTAAATACCATGCACCCTGCACTGTGAGAATGTAGGGCCTAACTTATGGGTGAATTATAACTATTAAAAAGGAAGGTTTAGGCCTGGCAAAAGGTAGGCATGTTTTACAGAGCTACTTTAGAGGGTGGCACAATGAGTGCTTCAACCCACTAGTAGCATTTAATCTACAGCCCATTTACTAGGGCCTTATAAGTAAATTAAATGTCTTAAAAGTCAAGAACATGGGCATAACAAAGGAAGGCAGAACTCTGGGGTGACCTGAAGAGAGGGCCCAGTTTAATCACAAATTATTTCATCTTTAAATTCCCAGTCGTTACACATGGTTGCTATTTTTCTTAAGGCTGAAATAGACATCAACTGGTTATCCATGTTGTTGGCACCTCTGTTAAAATGTATGCGTCTCCAATACTACATTCTATGCCAGTGCTAATCTTTTGTCATGAGTTTTAATAACTGAAACATATTCATCGACTATTACTACTGCTATAATTTTTCCAGAATACCCCTCTTGATTCAATAGCATTTTCACGACATGTACAGGTAGCGTTTTTAAAATGAATCTCCCTTCAGGACCAATATTATGTATGAGTAAGGCTTTTTTCTTTTTAGCAGCGAAGGTGTCCCCATCAATGGCTTCCCAATATGCCTCAAATGCTTCTTTCCATTGAAGCAGTTGATGTGCCAGGAGCAATTCAATTTCTCAATGTATTTTTTATTGATTTAGACCTCCACTGAGATCAACAATTTAAATAAATACATAGTCAATGTAATATATATAAAATAGTGACCAATAAAACATGATAATAGAAATGTTCCCATTAAACTATAGATACAAAGATTTCAAGAATTTATACATATCGTAACAAACAAATTCATTTGGCGGAGATTTCATTAAGACAATCAAGTCATTAATAGTGAAGAGGTTATACATAAAACATGTGGGTTTCAAGAAGCGATTCCTAGCCTCTACCAGAACTTTGTTAAACAAAAGTAAAGCAGAAGGGTTAAGTCCTGGACTCCTCTATTACAATTATCTCCAGGAGCAATTAAGAAGGTGGTAGGGACATTGATGCCATCTAGTTTTGATGCACGCAATACTTATGGTGCCAAGTTGCAAATAGAAGTTCAGTGTCTTTTGGTAAAAGTATTATAACTGTTCCAATGTAAAAAACAGTTGCCTTAAATAATACCAAATGATCCCAACGTTAAAATGGCAACCTTCATTTGCAGTGTTTTCAATGTTGTGGCCTGATCCAAAATGGCAGGCTCACCATATCCCCATGGTAAAAATGGCATCCCAAACTTAATTACATTATGTTAATATGTTACGTTAATATTTTATAAAACACATGAACGCCAAAAAGTTGGCCTCTTGACGCCAATGTCTATACAGTATCCCGAGGCAGTATCCTGAGACCTGGGCAACTGGGACCTAATTAGTGGTCAAGGGGAAAAGACAGGTTTTTGGTTATTTTCTAAATCCTAACAGACCAGAGTGCAACCTAAGGTGGTCAGGCAATGCATTCCACCATATACATGTGGTATGAAAGAAGCTTCTTCCTCCCCAGTGGGCCTTCCTAATTCTAGGGACAGCTGCCATGTTGGCAGTGATGGATCGTAGAGTTAAACATCTTTTGGAAGGAGAGAGGGCCAACCCTGTGTACGGCCTCATGGCCTCAGCACAGGACCTCAAACTTCATCTGTTCTGTGACTGGTAACCAATGCAGGTCAGAAATGCTTTTTGAGATAGAGCTGAATTTTGGAAGCTTCAGCAACACTCGAGCTGCAGCATTTTCGAACAGTCTGCAACCTGCTGAGTAGGCACTGCTGGGAGCCTACTTACAGAGCATTACAGTAATCCAGCCTCGAAATTACCAAGGGTGAAATTGCTGTTTCCACAACTCTAAGGGTACCTGTCAAGTACTTGCCTCCATTGACATTTTGAACATTATCGAACACGTACCTAGTGAACGTTTACTAACCGATCTCATGACAGCCACACAAAGCTCAAGAAGGCATGTCTTACATGCGCCTTTAGGGCACTTACTGCTAAATCCACATCCTTCCAGTTTGTGGATGCAGATTGAGGGTGTCCGAGAATGTCTTCCGAGGCCTAAATTCCTCAAACTGAGCGAGCATATCTACCTTTAAAACCAGCTTTTCCACTTGGACAGGAAACCGTTTTTCACTCCATTTACAGTTCTAGATTACCTAACCCCAAATCTTTCACATCATCCAGCACTATCCACCGACCTTGGGCTCCTCTATGGGCAAAGTCATTGCATCTTGATCAGCCTTCGAAATCTGCAGTCTTATGGAGGGGGTGTGTAACTGCTTCTGGTAGGATTAAATCCCCATTTGTCATTTGTACTCCCGTAGAGCCCAAGGCGAAGGGGTGCTATTAATTCGCCCCATCACTCAGTCCGCAAATTCTGCAGGAGAGCCCCCCAGGCTGCGCTATGTAGATCGGGCTCTGCAGGCTCCATCTTGCATTTGGAGTCTATTGTGGTCTGGGTACCTCTGGGGCCCTGATGCTGTGGATCACTGATATTTCTTTTTTTTAGGGGAAGCAGATGACAAGAGGTGAGACATTTTGCACCCCCAACTCCCCTACTTCCAGATCCCCGTCAATCCTGCCCAAGGTCCAAAAATTCACTGTGATAAACTCCCGAGTGGCTAATACAACTGCTGCAGGAGGACTGCCAGGAACTCACATTTGGCCAAGAGGAGGGGCTTTTCATGAGCTGTCCAGGTATCATTAATGGACATGCCATTTGACGGCCTCCTTCTCTTCAGAGACAAGGCAGACTCGCCACTAGAGCACTTCAAAAGGCAACAGCACACTCTCTAGGCCTACCAACACCACACAGCATTTTCCCCAACAATATCACCCATTCAGAATAGGTAATCAACAGCTGCAATGCAAGACCCTACCACAGCAGCAGTAGACCTCCCAAGCCTTTCAAGGTGGAGGACAGGGATCTGGCCGACAGTGTGCAGGTCCCCAGGGGCAATGAAGTAACCCACCTTCCCGCCACTGCAAACCCCTTTTAGTCCAGCAGCCCAATGTCACCCGGTTGGAGGCCAGATATGCTATTATCTCCACAGGTGCTGAAACATAACATCGGACAGATGCGTGCTTCAACTTGTTTAGGATGGTTATGCCTTACCTTTCCGGTCCACCACCCCAAAAATAGCACCAACACCCTAACAGCTTGTGAAGGACCGCTTGTCCAATCTGCAGAAAGAAGTCCAGCCTCACTTGAACAATGGAGTCATGGCGAGCGTGCCAACATCAGAGGTCAAGGTTGTCTGCTACTCTTCTTTCTTTCAGGTGCTGAAAAACAATGAAGGACTTCATCCTATTTTAGTCCTTCACCTTGTGAACGTCTTCCTCAAGAAGGACTAGCCAAAGATGCTCATTCCGTCCCAAATAATTTTTGTCTTGGAACTAGGAGGCTGGATGGTGGCATTGGGCTTGCAGGACGCCTGTTTCTACATCCTCATACTGCAGTTCCACAAACGCTACCTGTGGTTTCAGGTAGACTACAAGCACCTTCAGTTTGCAGTGCTTTCCTTCGGTCTCACCAGTGCCCCTCTGTTGTTCACAAAAGTGATGGTAGTTGCCTATCTACAGAGTTCGGGAATTCCAGACTCCCTATACCTCGATGACTGGTTGCTGAAGGCGAGCTTGCCTCAAGTAGTCACAAACCACATCGAGATGAGGTCACACTTATTGACATTGCTGGGATTCTTCATCAGTGTGCCCAAGTCACACCTAACTCCTTCCCCTTCATTGGAGCCAATCGGAAAAGGGTGCTATTTCGAGCGTTTCCTCTATCTCAACAAGCCCAGGACATTTGGCTATGATCCCGATGTTTCAGCTTTTAACTTGGATGTAAGTGAGAGCAGCTTTAAGGCTTCTTGGCCTCTTGGCCTCCTGCATCTTGCTAGTGCACAAAACCAGGTGGCACATTTGGACTCTACAGTGGGATCAGAAGTCTCAGTGGGCTCAGCACCAAGGAAATCTCTCAGATTTAATGCAGGCATTGGAGGAGACTGAGATAGACCTGCATTGGTAGCTACGGGATCACAAATACTCCTCTCCCTACTCCATCCAGAGCCAATGGTCATGATGGATGCATCATTGCTTGGCTGGGGAGGTCATCTGGGAAAGGTGGACTGCGCCTCAAAATCAATCTGTTGAAGCTGTGCCAATTGGCTTGGCACTAAAATCATTTCTCCCATCTATCAAGGAAAATGGGTGCGGATTCTCATTGACAACCCCACCACCATGTGATACTGCAACAAGCCGGGCAGAGTTGGGTTGTGGGTCCTATGCCAAGTGGCGTTGTGCCTGTGGAACTGTCTGAGTTGGCAGGGCATCTCCCTGGTTGTACAACACTTGGCAGGATCTTTGAACACCATGATGTACAAACTCATCTGGCATTGCCTAGAGCTTAACGAATGATGGATACACTTAGAGGTAGTGCAAGGCATCTTCCAGCAATGGGGAGAACCCTGCCTCAATCTTTTCAATAGCGCTGAGAACACATCCAAAAACATGTGCATTGGAGTTCCATCAGAGTTCTTGCTTGGAGATGCCTTTCGGTTCGACTGCAACTTGTGTACACTTTTCTGCCTCTATCTCTCCTGCCTAGAGTTCTGACGAAGATCAGGAATGACCCGGCACAAGCCATCCTTGTGTTGCTGGATTGTGGCAGGAGAGTTTAGTACCTGGAACTTCTGGCAATCAGCATCTCTTCCTTCGATCAGGCTGACTCTCTTCAGAGGATCTCCTGTTGAAACAGCTGGGCAGGATCCTACACCTGAGCCTGCTCAACTTTTACCTCCACACACAGTTGGCGGCCTTTGATCACTCTCGTAAATTTAATCTTGACAGCCAGGCATCCCCACTAAGACCATCCATGCAGGATTCTGGGCTAAGTTTGTTGTGTGGTCGTCTTCTCTGCATATCCAACCTTACAAACCTAATTGTCTCATGTTCTTCTTTTCTCCTTGTCTCTTGACCAGCAAGGTCTTGCTGTAGCAACAGTCAAAGTTTATCTGTCAGCCTTTATCACAATTTTTCAAATGGCCTGATCAAGCATCTCTGTTTAAATCACTTGATGTGAGGCATTTTCTAAAACGACTTACCCACATGTTCCTGCCAAAATCCATTGTAATGTCCCAGTGGGATTTCAGTCTAATTTTCACATGTCTGATGTTGATTCAAGCAAATGCACTGCTCCTCTTTAAAGTTGCTCACAATGAAGACAGTGTTTCTCATATTGATTACATCAACTTATAGCCTGAGTGAGCTGCAAGCATGTTCTGTCCAGCAACCTTACCCCAACTTTTTTCTGGACAAACTAGTGCTAAGGACTAAAGCAACGTTCCTCCAAAGGTTGTACTACTTTCCATATTGGGCAGTCTATCATTGGGCAGTCTATCACTCTGTTGACATTCTTCGCCCCATCTCATCCTTCCAAGGAGGAAGAAAGACTTCATCACCTAGACCTGAAGAGAACTCTGAGCTTTGATATTGATCGTACCAAGAACATCGGGTAGACGATCAACTCCTTGTGGGGTTCGCTGGAACAAAGAGTGGAAAAGCAGTGAAAAAATGAGCCATCTCCAGATGGATTGTCCTGTATATAAAGATCCACTGCGGTTTAGCCAAGAAACCTTCTCCGGAAGGCCTGCAGGCTTATTCCACCGAAGCAAAATCTGCTACCACTGCAATGGCATGTGCAGTGCCTGTTTTGGACATTTGGCAGGCTGAGGCATGGGTGTAAATTCCCATGTTCACAAAGCCTAGATAGCCAGATCCAGTCGGAGGGACAATTTGCCTATTCGGTCCTGCAAGATTTGCTGGTCTGAGCCATTCCGCATACCCACAACATGGGAGTCCAGCTTTGGTACCTATTCACAAGGTGAGGAATTTGCAGTTCCATCAGAAGAACAAGCAACTGACCTTCAGTAACGCTCTTTCTACTGGATACTCTATCTAACAGCAGATTCTTTACTACCCCGCCTCCCTGTTGCTGTGGAACAGATTCTTTTGGTCCATACTAAAAGATTACAAATGGAGATCTGGCACAATCTGATTACTGAGGGCTCTGTGTCAGAAAGCGCAGGCAGGAAGAAAATGATATACGTACAGAGGTGATGATTATATTGTGGCCCAATGTAATTTGGCCAAAGGATGTTAAGTAATGCTCCACACGATTTGTAGAGTTGAGTACTTTATTCGTAGGCTCAAACCTGGAATCAGAAATACGGCTCCCATCTTCAACCGTCTCCCCTCTTCACAATGACCACCCTACAGTCCCACATTCCAAACCCTGCATATAAGCATCATAACATCTCCATGGTAACCACCCGATCCTCAGTGCCATCATACACAACACATCTTCCCCCTTTAGTTTTAGTTTGACAACAAAGATAAAAACAATAAAGCAATACATCTGAAGATCATTAAAGTGAAATCAAATGAAGAATTAAAAATGAGGAAATAAAACACTCACGAGACATAGAGAATAATGTAAAATGGAATAATGTCTATGCATCCTTAAACTCCCATTTCTATGAAGTGCTTGAGGAGTATAGGTTTCATAATAAGCCTTCCGGACCTAGACATTCTGGGCCTGATTCACAGAACTAACTTGAGACAAAATCCTAAACTTACTACTAGTTTGGTATTCACAGAAGGCACTTACTCATTTTGATATTCACAGAAGGCCCTTACTCATTTCGGTATTCACAGAAGTTAGGAGTCCTAACTTTAGGACTCCTAAATGCCTTCTATGAATACCGAAAGTCTTAAAATTAGGATTTTTCTCAGTTTAGGAGTAGTAAAGTTAGGACTCCTAACTTTACTACTCCTAAACTGAGCAAAATCCTAACTTTACGACTTTAGGTATTCACAGAAGGCATTTAGGAGTCCTAAAGTTAGGAGTCCTAACTTTACTACTACTAAATTGAGAAAAATCCTAATTTTAAGACTTTCGGTATTCACAGAAGGCATTTAGGAGTCCTAAAGTTAGGAGTCCAAACCTTACTACTACTAAACTGAGCAAAATCCTTATTTTAAGACTTTCGGTATTCATAGAAGGCATTTAGGAGTCCTAAAGTTAGGAGTCCAAACCTTACTACTCCTAAACAGAGCAAAATCCTTATTTTAAGACTTTCGGTATTCACAGAAGGCATTTAGGAGTCCTAAAGTTTGGAGTCCTAACTTTTCTACTCCTAAACTGAAAAAAATCCTAATTTTAAGACCCTTCGGTATTCACAGAAGGCATTTAGGAGTCCTAAAGTTAGGACTCCTAACTTCTGTGAATACCAAAATGAGTAAGTGCCTTCTGTGAATACCAAAATGTGTAAGTGCCTTCTGTGAATACCAAAAGGGTAGTAAGTTTAGGATTTTGTCTTAAGTTAGTTCTGTGAATCGGGCCCTCTGTCCTCTGTGTTATGAATCTCGTCTTGTATGGTATCACCAGAAGTCATAGCACTGGAATCATGACAGCTTCTGGGTGCGGTAAAACCACTCTCTTCACTTAGGATTTGTAGCAACACACTCCCTCCCTGGGCCTATATCATCAACCCAATCATAACCATTTGCTTCCAACTCACACTCCTTCCAAATACATCATTGTCCTTACATCTAGCGTGCTAAACCTTGCCATCGCACACCAGTATTTGGGTAACCCTTCACTACAAAAGATATCCTCCAAAAAATTCACCACCTCATCCGCATCAGCTTTCTTAACAATTTTAACTTCCGAACATTTGGAAAAATGGTCAATGGCAACCAGAATGAGCTTGCTCACACCATTCTGATCCTGAACTGAACCAAAGATATCCACACCTATTCTCCCCCACAGCATGAAAGGAACCTCCACGGGATGGCGAAATCAGTTAAAAGTAACCCTGGTTTTATATGAATTAGCACAAATTATATACTCTCATGCTATCCTTTCAATTTCTTTATCAGCACCAGGCCACCAATATGATTGTTTTACTCATGCTTTTGTTTTCACAATCCCTAAATGGCCCTCATGACACAAATTGATGACTTTACCTTGCAATATGCTAGGAGAAATTAACCTACCTCCGGTCAAAAGGCACCCTTCCTCCATTGACAGCTAATTTTTACTTCCCAAAATACACTTAAATTCTTCTCCACCTGTTTCTTGTCTGGAAACCCTTCCTTCACAAATTCTATAATTTTGGTCAGTACCAAATCCGGTTCCTGAAATGCCACCAACGTTTTGGCATCAATGCTCCTTAGTTCCTCTGGTAAAATTAAAACAAGTAACCATTCATCCCATTCACTGCTAGTATACTCTCCTAAAGCTAATGGCATCCTACTTAAAGAGTCATCAATTTTGTTATGAGGTCCAGGAACATGACAGAGTTCATAAACATAGTCCAGCAATTGCATAGATGAACAGGCAATCCTGGGTGAAACATTATTTATTTTTTTTTTTTTCTTTTTTGAAACCGTTTATTACAAGTGTTAAGAGTATACAAGTATGGGCCTACAACCTTCCGGCCGGCCGCTAGCAATGATAAGAACATACGACATACATTTATGGAACACGTGGTGTTACGGAGGAGCATTTCTCAGGAGGGAACAACGTCAAAAGCCACATCATCCAGACCCCATTATGCGGTTTCATTTTAAATTAAGAACAACAAGAAGACCACACCCACAAGGCAACCCACAATCGGAAATAGCAGCACGTGCTCCCCTAGAGGGGGGATCCCAACTATCCACAGAAGTCTAAAGAGGGGGAAGAGAACAGAGCGAGGACTGGGGGAACCCAATGTCCGGCGGCGGGGGAATGAGTCGGCTAAGGGGATGGGGCTGGCGAGGTATCAGGCAGCAACGGTGGTGCACAGATACCCCCGCGGTAGGCGTTCCAGGGGCCCCATACTTTCACCCAGGTCGCAGGCTTACCCCTCGCCACATACACCACCTTTTCTCGAAACATGCACCAGTCCATGTGTTCTTTCCAGGCCGAGACCGTCGGGGGCCTCTGGGATCCCCACAGTTGAGCAATATCACGCTTGGCTATCATATATCCCAGAGTCACCCACCACGTCTGCGGCGCCGAGTAATCAGTCGGTTCCCACACGTTCAGCAGGCATCTCCTCGCTTCAGGCAACAGCGCCACATGCGTAACCAGTCGCAGCACCTCATGTACACCACGCCAGAACCGCTCCACCTCCGGGCACTCCCATAAAATATGCAGAAAGGTCCCCAAAGCACCACACCCACGCTTACACAACCCATCTCCAGCATAGCCCATACGCAGAAGCTTTGGCCCCGTCATGTAGACCCGGTGGAGTATCTTGAGCTGGACGAAGCGAAGGCGAGCCGGTATGGCCACCTCCTTCGGGGAGGCCACCGCGGAGGTCCAGTCCTCGTCGTCCAACTCCAGCCCGTCGGCAACCCAAGCCGCACGAAGGGCAGTCAACAGGCCCGAGCGGTCGTTTATCAGCTTCTTGTATATCAGTGAGATCGTGCTGTCCGGGACGTGCCCATCCAGCATTCTATCCTCCAGGGGGGAATATTCCGGGATGGAGGCAACGTCCGAGAAGACGGAGCCCAGCGCATGACGGACCTGCAAATACCGAAAGTATTCACTGCCCTGCAACTGAAATTCCGTCTGCAGCATATCGAACGTTTTAAATCCTCCCCTCGTCCAGAGATCCCCCACTTTACTGATACCTATTATGTCCCACTTCTCAAAGCCCTTAGAGGTCCACAGGGAACCCAACCGCTCAGACGCGTATAGTGGTGACGCCCGGGTCAAACGGTCCTTCCACCCCATAGCTGCATTGGCTGCGTGCCACACCTGCACCATGACACGCGTGGGGCCCGTCAGACGAGCGTCGGGCGCGCTAGAATAGAGCGCTCGATTGTAGTCGCCACCTGGCAGGAGCATCTTGTCCATTTCGAATGCCGGGTTTAAGGTGGGCCCGTATAGGCCATGGTTAATTGCAGCGAGCTGGGAGGCCCAATAGTACCGTTTAATATCCGGGAGGGCAATCCCCCCGTCATACCATGGGAGCGTCAGCTTCGCCAGGGCAATACGCGGCCTCCCGTCCCAGAACAGGCGGCGTTGCAGACTCTCCACCTCACGGAAGTAGCGCGCCGGGACTAAGTCCATAGTGTTCTGCAAAGCGTACAGGAAACGCGGCAGAGACATCATCTTGAACAATGCCGCCCGGCCGAGCGGCGAAAGCGGCAGGCGCCGCCAGCGCGCGACATCTACCCGCAGGCGCTGGAGGGGGGGAAGCAGGTTCCGTTCATACCGGGCCTCCGGGTCCAGAGTAATGAAGACACCCAGGTACCGAAATCCCTGCGGGGCGATCTGGATCGGACAGCCCCGCGGGAGAATAGGAGCCTCCCCAGAGAGAACATACACGCACGATTTAGCCCAGTTGATGACGAGACCGGAGTTACGACCAAATGAATGTAAAACATCAACCAGCACTATAAGTGATTTACGTGGGGAGGCTAGGTACAGAAGGATGTCATCAGCGTATAGGGATACGCGGTCCTCATACTCGGGGGTCCATCGCAGACCACGGATGGAAGGCTCCCACCGCTGCCACTCCGCCAGGGGCTCCAAGGCAAGCGCAAAAAGAAGCGGCGACAAGGGACAGCCCTGTCGCGTGCCCCGGCCCAGCTCAAACGGGGCCGATACTCTTCCGTTCACCACCACCTGCGCCAATGGGCCCGAATACAACAATTTGACCCAACTGATGAATCCTGGGCCAAATCCAAACTTCGCAAGCATCGCCCAGATGTATGGCCACTCAAGCGTGTCAAACGCCATGGTGGCGTCCAAGGATGCCAAAATGGCCGGTTCCCGTATAAATGGGACGCGTGCGAGCACCCCATGCAAACGCCGCAGGTTAAGGGCTGTGTTGCGATGGGGGATAAAGCCGGACTGGTCCTGATGAACCAGATCTCCCACCACACCGACCAGCCGATTGGCCAGTACCTTGGCGAGAATTTTGGGCTCCGCATTCAGTAGCGAGATATGCCGATAAGAAGTAACCCGGTCCCGGGGTCTCCCTTCCTTGTGGATCACCACGATTGTAGCCAGACGCTGGTCAAGCGGGAGGGAGCCCAGCGAGTGGGCCGCCAGGAACATTGCGCGGAGGTGAGGCGCCAATGTATCAGGTCGCAGCTTATACAACTCGATAGGGATACCATTCGGGCCCATGGCCTTGCCAGAAGCGACCGAGCGTATGGCGAGGGCTATTTCGTCGGAGGTGGGAGCGGCGTCCAGCGACACCCTGTCCTCCCCAGAAAGGGAAGGCAGCGCGATATCCCTGAGCAGGGCACGGGAATCCTCTTCAGAGCAAGAAGAGACCGGGGAATACACCTCGCGGAAATAATCCGCGAAACAGGAGACAATTTCTTCTGGCTCAGTTACACACACACCATTCGTTTTCTCAATCAGCGGGACCACACGATTCGCTCTCTCCTTTTTATCCAACCACGCTATCAGTTTACCAGCCTTATCACCCACATCATACAGTCGCCCCTGTTGCTCTCTACTAAGGCCCCTGGCCGCCTCCGTGACGAGGGCCCTATAAGCCGCTTGTTTGAGTTGTAGGACATGTAGTGCAGCATCCGTCACCCCATCTTCTAGATTACCCTCCAACTCAGCTATTTCAGCCTCCACCCGGGTCACCTCCTCCCGCTCGCGCCTCCGGGCGTGGGAAATAAGGGATAGGGCCTCCCCTCTGAGTACTGTTTTGAAGGCCTCCCACAGGGAGATAGCCGAAGGCACTGACCCCACATTCTCATCAAAATAGCGCTGGAGGGATTTAATCAAGTCAGCGCGAATGGTGGGGTCGCGCAGGTACCAGGAATTGATTGGGACCACCCTGCTCTCACCCCTCGGAAAGACATCGAAATGTAACAGAAGCGGGGAGTGGTCCGAGATACCCCGTGCCAAATGGCGCACCTCCCCCACCCTCCCGACATAGGCCGCCGGGACAAGGACATAATCAAGCCGTGAGAGACTACCATGGGCCCCCGAGTGGAAAGTGTACTGCAGCTGCGTGGGATGTTTTAAGCGCCAGCAGTCCACCAATCCCAGTGTATCCAAGAGGCCGGATAGCCACGCCTGTGCCCGGGGGAGGTCCCTAGGGGGGTAACGATCCACAGTCCCAGAAACCACCGCGTTGAAATCCCCCCCCACCACCAGAAGCCCCCCCGGAAGGCCAAGGAGGAGGCGCCCCAGGTCTGCAAAGGTGGTCGACTGCAACCCCGGTGGGACGTACACTGACACAAACACAACCACTTTGCCCTCCATTCTCCCCACCAAGACAGTGTAACGTCCCCTATCATCATGGAGCACCTCATCAATTTCTAACGGGAGCGAGTTCTTTACCATGATACCCACACCCCTTGAGCCTGACGTGAAGCCCGAGTGGGCCACGAGGCGGTAGCCACGCCGATTCATGGCACAGAAGGAATTGCCAATAAGGTGTGTCTCCTGCAGAAAGACTACATCGGGCGAGAGTCGCTTCAGAAACTGCAGGACCACACCTCGTTTGATCCTGTCCCCCAGCCCATTAACGTTCCAAGACAACAAAGTTAATTCCCTACCCCCCATCATACACAGAAACCGTCATTCGTCCCCCCAAGAGCACAGTAGAACCAACACAAAAAAAGGGTTGCCTTGTGATAATAACAAACAACACCCCATCCCTGCCCACCCACCCCAACAGAACTCCCCCCTCCCTGCACCCCTGCATGAGCCCAGACAGCCCCCCCAACGTGCAGTGTGCCTGTCGCCCCATAGATAGTTAAACTAACTAGACCCCCAGAGGAGGAGGGAGAACCCCCAAGAGACCCCACACAACCTCCATAGGAGGGGAACTTTAGCGAACAGACGTATGACCAAAAGTGGCATCATTTTTGTCCCGAGCGAGGCTTAATATTAGTCCCTCAGTCTTGATCCGGCGAGCCCTCTCCCCCGGCCGCTCCCCCCCCGCCACCCCGATCCCGATCCCCAGACAGAGTATCCAGCCAGTCCCCGGCCGCTTCGGGACGATCAAAAAAGTGCGTGCGACCATCCACCTCCACTCGCAGCTTAGCTGGGAAAAGCATGGCGTATTTGAGGTTTAGGTCCCGAAGACGGCGTTTGACACCGAGGAAGCTCAGTCTCTGCTTCTGGACCGCAGGGGTGAAATCAGGATAAAAATTAATGTCCATATTGTCAAGTCTAATCGGTCCCTGTAGCCTGGAGGATTGCAGGATAGCGTCTCTGTCCCGAAAATTAAAAATCCGGGCAATGAGAGGTCTCGGAGCGGCTCCGACCTTAGGCCTTCCCCCGGGAACCCTGTGGGCCCTCTCCACAGCAAAGAATTTACTCAGCCCCCGTGGCTGGAGATGGGTAACAATCAGGTCTTCCACGAAAAGGTCCGCCGCAGCCTCCTCACGTCCCTCAGGCACCCCGATGATACGGATGTTGTTCCTCCGGGCCCGACTCTCGGAGTCCTCCAGGCGACGATCCATCAGCGCACTCGCCCGAGCAAGCCGGCGCACCTCCGTTTGTAGGGCCGCCACATCTGTCGTAAGGCCCGATGTGGTGTGGGCCAAAGAGTCGACTCGGTCGTTGGTCTTGGAGAGATCGGCCCTTATCAGGCCAACATCCACGAGGACCGAGTCGATCTTCTGCGCCAGTGTATCAAAACGCTGGCCCACAGAGGCCTTCATCTCGGCGATGGCGCCCATGACATCCCGCAGAGTCAGATCCGTGGGCAGATCGGGGGCATCAGTAGGGCCCTCAGGGGACCTGCGTGGCACCTCGGGAGATCCCTTCTGGAGGGTATATCGGTCCATGCTGTTGGACTGATGGGCTGCGCCACGCCGGGTCGATTTTATCTTTGTCTGGTCACCATCTTGTTTCGTGGCCATGGTCCCAGGCTCCCGGTCGCACCAGCCCCGTCGTGAAGGGCAGGCAAGCCGGTCCACGGGCTCCGGGGGGGTGCCACCCCAGATCTGCGGGGCGGATCACAGCCGGCGGGCAGGCAGGGTCCCCCGGCGAGGCCACACCAACACACAAAGCCCCGCGACCCAACCTCGCAGAGACAGCAAGGGGGGTGCGAAAGCGAAAGTGAAAGTGCGGGGTACGCGAGCCACCAAGCCCTGCCCGCCACTGTTGTTCACTTTGTCACTGGATCGCCCCACAGCGCAAATCCGGGGTTCGGCTAGGAGAAGGCCGCAAACCTCAATCGGTGCTAAAGCCGGTGTCCGGGGTCCGATTTGGAAGCGGAAAACGGGTGCCACCTCAGCTCAGGCTCACCAACACAGTCCCCTCATCTGGGACAGGATATGTTCAGGATAGTCATAGGAGGTCGCGGAGGTCCTCGGGAGCCTCGCACCTACGCGGCCATCTTGGTTGCGCGCTAGGCTCCTCCCCCTGGGTGAAACATTATTAAGACCCTGTGAAGTTAAAACCTTAGTCAAAGTTTTATGGTAGGTCCTTACCAACACTTTTGTGCCGCAAATTAACTGCCTGAAATGCTTAAGATTCCATGCACAACCTTTCAATTACGGAGTATTTCTCCTTCGTGGGGATCAAGGCTCGTGAAGGGAAAGCTATCCTTGTTCCATACCATCTCCTTGTACCTGGGGCAGTATGCTCTCAGATCCTTGCAACTGGCATCATTGGTAACAATACTGCTGCAGTTTGGGTCAAAACCTTGCGATGCTGAACCCTTGCAAATGTCCTTTTTAATGTTGTCAAATGCCATTTGGCATTCTTCATCCCATACAAACTTGCAACCTTTTTTTACTAGCTGTCTGATTGGCTATACCTTTCCAGAAAAATTGTAGACAAATTTGGAATAGAATTCCGCCAGTCCTAGAAAGGAACGGACCTCATCTTTACCTTGGGGCATGGGAGCTGATAGCTTCAACAAGTTCTGTTTTAGGTGTGATGTCTTTAGAACTGATCTCATGTCCCAGATATTTTACCTTGTTGAGTGCAAATTTACATTTGGCCAGCTCTGCCATTCGACCATGCTCCTCCAAAATCCTCAGTGCATTTCTTAACTCTACATCATGTCAAGCCCTATCTTTGCCCATTATCAAGATGTCACCTTGAAGAAAAGTTGACTTTCCCTTTGTTCTGAAATAACTGGTACATTAACCTTTGAAACATTGCAGAGCAGAAGCAAATCCAAAGGATGCCCTCTTGAATTGAAAGCATCCATTTGGCGTAATAAAAGCAAGCAGTAAAATGCTTGTTTTACTCATGTAAACATACCTGGTGAGAAGCAGAGGTAAAATCTACAGTGGAGAACTAATCCATACCTTCTGTTACAGAGAGGAGTTCATTATTGCATGTAACGGACACATATCCACAAATATATTTTTATTTAATTCCCTTAAGTCCACACACAAACTCTTCAATTGGCCTTCCACAGTACTACCAGAGGGTGCTAACCAATCAGAAGATTTTACCTGTTGTATGATGCCAGCCTCCACCAATTTGTTTAATTCTTGGATTACTTTCTACCTGACACTAAATTGTATGTTTCTTACTCTGTGCATACAGGGCTTTGCATCTTTTTTAAATTCTATCCTGTGAAAAAAAACTTTTTATTCTCCCACTCTTCTGGAAAATACAGTGGGAAACTCTTTCTCCACTGTGTGCGTTTCTTGTTTGCCTTCCTAAACAAGCAGAACAGGATGTTCACTATTCGGATCCAATAGTATTCCCAACTCTGCCTCGTCCCCCCATCCCAGGACAGATGGACCATGCTCTGCTACATACATTTCGCACTCAGCCTTTCTGCCTTTGAATTTGAATAACAATTTATGGAAACCAAGGAGATTGATATTTTCTCCTGTGAACCTTTGAGGACTAATATCAGGTTTTATTAAAGTAGTTACTAGTTTAGGTACAAAATGTTCTGCCCATACATCTTTGTTAATAATGGTATGTGGTGACACTGAGTCAGCTACCAATTCTTCAGGTGTTCCCCCCACCTTTCATGTGGGGTATTACAACAATCGGTTCTGTAGGGGGTGCACTATTTTGTTTACAAAAATTATTTAATATCCTGTATCACTAGGATTTTGACAAATAAATTGTGCAAAGCAACAAATTAACAAATGGAAAACATAATGACTCCAACAAGCAATGAAATTAAGCACGGTATATTATCAATCATATATCGTGAAATGATGCAAATAATAACATATCAAGGGAACACACAGGACTGTCATGTAAGATATACATTTAACAGAAAAAATAAAAGATTAACAAAGTGTATCAAGACTGTAATACATTAAATACGAAAGACATGACACAGATTAACATAAAATACATAATTTTACTGAATATGGTGTCAGTGGAAAACATATATATGTTGGAGCAGATATCCTTTTTTGCTTGGATATGCAGCCTCCTTGACAAAGGTAAGGAGCAACTCTAATTATCGTCGACGTTTTCTCGCTGGACATTACACCAGGCCTTTGACACCCTAAATTGGGAATATATGTCATTGGCTATGGACAAATTCAGCATCTTGCCGGGGTACATGCACTGGGTCAAACTCTTATACACAGTCCCCACAGCACGAGTCCACTCTGGCTCCCATATCTCATGACCCTACTCAGTGGGCAGAGGCACATGGCAGGGTTGCCCCTTGTCACCACTGCTGTTCGTGCTAGCGCTAGAATCCCTCGCAATTAAACTCCGTCCGGAAGGAAGCAGCAGCAAAGGGGTGGGAGACTCAGTGCATGTACTATCAGCATACGCTGACAACCTTATCTTGTAAACCCACAACTTGACAGAAGAGCTAGAACCCATTGCGAGCATTTTTAAACAATTTGAACACATATCGGGTCTTGCCATAAATGAAAAGAAATCCCATGCGTTCCTTTTACATACAGGGGAACGCCCCAAAATTGTTACGTTCGGACAGCACACCCTAGTGGTAGCCCCACATACCTTCAAATACCTGGGTATACAAATATACAATACCCCACCAGATCTAATAGAAGACAATCAGTTGAAAGCGGTCAGAGCACTAGGTACCCACATTTCGTTCTGGGTGTCTCTGCCCCTCTCGGTGATGGGCAGAATAGCCCTCTTAAAGATGGTGGTCCTCCCACGATTGCTATACTTCTTCACCAACCTACCAGTACTGTTCCCCCTTCTATCTTTAAAACACTGGACTTTCTCCTATCGGACCTTATCTGGGGAACTGGGCGCAGAAGAGTGGGATTGGTTAAGTTGCAGCTGCGTCCAGACGAAGGCGGCCTAGCAGTGCTGGATTTTTGCACCTATTGCTTTGCTAGCCAGCTTCAATGGCTATCGTATTGGCTTGCGGGACACAACTTGCACGAAATTGGCTACACGACACAAGCTCTGAGCCGGGGCACCCTGCGCACCATGTTATTACTGCGGAGCAGTATACCCTTTGACACCCCCCTCCTGCTACGAATAGCGCTTTCTTATTGGAGAAGGGCCATACAATATACAAGACAGCTCCTCCCCTATGCCTCTAACATTCCCTTACTTGGAATTCCCACCACAACAGGTTTGGTCACCAGGTGGAGGATTCTCCGCTGGACACAGGATAGGATTTCCGCAGTTGGGGCGTTGTTTGTAGAAGGCACCCTGACTGATCACGAGAATTTCGCTCAGGAAAAAGGAGTCCTGCGCTCCCTCTTTATGCTACACGCAGCCATTATTCGCTACGTAAAGAAGCACTGGTCGCCAAGTGGCGAAGAGCCCCCTACACACAGGCTAGCACACGCTGCATACCTGATGGGTGAACAACGCCACCTAATTAGATGGCTGTACAGGGGCGTTGGTGCACACGCAGGGACCTCCTCCCTTACAAATCTTAGAGAATAATGGCTAGAGATATCGAAAGGACATAATGGACAAGGGCTGGTCCTCTGTCCTGCAGTACCCCAAAAAGGTGTCTCGCAACGCCAAATTCAAACTTATACAATATATGATCCTTCATAGAGCTTACCTCACCCCACACTGCCTCAATTGCATATATCCTGATGCACTTGTCTTCTGCGCTAGATGCCAGGCAGAGGACGCGGACATATTACATATGTTATGGGCGTGCCCACGAGTCGGTGGGTTCTGGTTCTCAATTGCACATATGGTGGGACGTATAACAGGTATACCTGATTGGGACACAGCTGAGCGGGGTTGCTTGATGGGACTACTCGGGTGCCCTAAGTCTCAAAGAGTATGACTCTCCTTCGCCGACATGGCCCTTCTCATAGCAAAGCACTCCATTACAATGAAGTGGAAATTGGCCTTCCCCCCGTACAATATCCACTTGGCACAAGAGATGGTTCGGTGGGGCGGGGCCGAAAGTGCAGCCATTAGACGGGTGGAACACCGTGGGTTACGTAAAACACCCATCTCCATGGAATGGGACCAAACGCTGGAGGCTCTTCAGGCCCCAGACCCCCTTATGCCACACCGCGCTTAATACACAACGTCCCCTCTCCCCAACACGTCACGAGGCAATATCCCCATTTATCTTTACTGGGTGCTGTGCCGATCCACCCAACTGACATTCCTAACCTAACGACTCTCACATGGCACGTATGTGAGCAAATGATAGAACTTTAAGTCCGAATCCTATCATCTGGGGGTGAGCCAGATTAGAGGGAGGTGGGTGGGTAATTAAGAAATGTTATATTTTTTCATTTGATTTTATTGAACCAAATATACCTGAAATAGCTGATACAATTGGTTGAACCTGAAAATGTCAATGCCCATAACGGGCTATTATCTGTACTTGTCAGTGACAAATTAGAAAGATAACGATGCAAACACTTGTGTAGGAAATGCGAGAGCTATGTACCAATATATCATTGGCTGAGGCACCTCATCAATGTGCCATACGGTACAGAATCAATAAAATATGTTTTTTTTAAAACTCCCCATCACAAAGCTCTGTTCTATTCTCTATGGAATCTCTTGATAAGTTCAGGGATATCTGAATAGGTCAATGCGTCATTAACATACAGGACCTTTCAATATTAAATTCCAATCTAAAGAGACACACTTCTAGTAGGATCTTAAGATCTGCGGAATCTTTCTTTAAGGTTTCTCAAACTAAACGGTGACACATTTGGCAGGTCATTTGTTTACTTGACGCCGAAACTCTCTAATTCTTTGGCTTCAATTTTGCATTCTGAGGCCAATTATCTGAAATTTCTCAATGGATTAAAACGTGGCTGTTTGTATAACCAGCTGTACTAAATTGGGTTACTGGTTGAGGGCAGTGAAACCTTACTGAAGCAGCAACCACAATTCCTGTCAGGGTGAAACAAAAGCAAACCCAAAATAACCTGTGATCAACCCTCTGGTAGCTTGGCGCAAAAGCAGTCAGGCTGAACTTAGCGGCAATGTGTAGAGTATTTATGCAGCACACAATCAGCAACAAAGTGAAAACACCCCACAAGAAAAATCCCATGCCAATTTAGAAAAGTAGAATAAAATTTAATAAATGATTTGACACCAAAAAGACAGAAATCCAATTAGTAGAACAAGAGGTAGACTCTTAAGTTTGAGCTCAAGTGCTAAGAAGCAAAAAGAGCCAACTGCAGGAATCTGGTAGCAGTAGCCCAGGTCCGGTTCACCAGTTCAGGCCGACCGTGATCGAGCACGGGTCAGATACAGGGCTGAGTTCTGCTGAAAAGTACCTTGTGGCCTGGGCGTCGAGATGCAAAGTCCTTGCATTGAGCTGCATCGACCGGGACCCTTCAACGAGGAGCTGCAATGTGACGTCTGGTGTTGAGATGCGTTGTGCAGCGGTGGAGTCGATGACCGTTGACAAAGAGCTGCGATCCAAGGTCCTGCGCCATCGTCGTCGAGCAAGCTAGTAAAGCTGGCAGAGACTAGCACTGAGATGCATCGGTACACGGGGCGAGATGCGTAGCTCTGGGCAGGTGTTGGGCTGCGTTGGCATCAAAGAAGCTTGCAAGGACTTGTGCTGAGATGCATCGAATGTGAATGCATTGCGATGGGGCAGAGTCGATGGCAGGCTGCATCGAGATTACGCAAATGCATTTACGTTGAAGAAGCCTGTTATATTCCTGTGGCTTAAACAAGGGGCCAATTAACTGGCCTCTGGAAATTCCTTGGAGTGCTGGGTTCACACATGTAGGCTGGATTCTGCAGGGCAGCTTATAGCAGCAGGAGAGTCCTGGTGCAGCAACAGCAGGCCTTAGTCAGCAAATAGGTCAGCAGTAAGACTTCACAGCTAGGCAGAGCACCTTCCTGGCAGAGTCCACAGGTCCAGAAGTGATCTGACGAGCTGTGTCTCTGAGGGTCCACTACTTGTACCTGATAGCCCTTTTGAAGTGGGAGAAGCTTCTAGAACCCTCCTCCTGCATAGGTGTCTGGAATTTCATGTCTCCCTGCCCTGGACCCAGCTTGTCTGGGGGCATAAAAGACTAGTGTGAAACCCTTTGTGAGTGTGGTTGAGCAGAGCCTTTGTGATGTACCAGGGACTGCTCCTCCCCCTCATCCTGACAGAGATGGTTCATCCTGTCAACATCTATTTCCCCTCTGTGTCACTGTATGGGAGTAATACACAAACATCAACTACCAACTACCCCAGTCACGTGTGTGGGGGGGGCAGGCACAGGCTGCAGGTATAAAATGTTTAGGACAAAAAAATGCCAACTTTCTAAACATTTACCATCTGCACTAGGTGTTGGGCCCATATAGGTCACTAAAGTTAGGGCACTGAAAATGCAAACACCACAAAAATGGAAATACTGACTATACTTCTGCACGGCCTTTGTTTTCCTTCATGGCCACTGTATTAAAAAACAGTGACCACCATTTTTTTTAATTCTTCAGTCATAACAATTTTTTGTTAAAATTGCAATACACAATAGCAGAACATGATCATGTCACAATAATACATTACATTACATTCCACCCACCCCACATCAGAACAAACAAGTTATATTCAGTAGCGATACATATCATCACATCAAGTACAATAACAACTGAAGCAGATCTGAATTTGGCTGCCCAAGAGGAAGTGCTATTTTTCATACATTAAATCAATTATTATAGACTCCTCATTAATAAGCGAATCAACCTAATGGTGCCAGGCTGGTTGAAATCCGGGTAGTGGCTGTAAAAGTATTGGATTGCATCTAACTCCAGGTACAAGCACCTATTATTTGTGTGCACATTGGTTGGAACTTGTCAACCTCTCCACATGAGTTGTGAAAATTCCATTTGCGATGCAACCATTGATCCAACATGGAAGGAAAACCAATATTCTGAAAGGCAATTTCAAAGGAACCAATTAAAGACTGAAACTAACAGACATCTGAAAATGCAGGACGCTCCCGTCTCTGTATCCACCTACGCATTGTACAATTCAAATACGGCTATACGACGATTCTTGTTTCTCTGTTCGGCATATCAAATGAATGCGGCTAAACTTTTGGTCGCATTAGTAATATGGGCCCGAGAACCTGCTCCAGTGTTCATTTTTTGTATTTTTATTGCAAGCCCCCAAGTATCCAACAATGCCTCCCTCAGTGAAAAGACGGTGGACATACTTACATGCCGCACCGAAGCTTCCCACGCAGCATGACAAGTCAATTCGCCTTTCTCCCAGTTATTTGCATACAATGATTATAACCAGAACTTGTAGTCACTATCTTCCGTCATTTAATGCAGCTGATTGGGTAGAGATGCTCTCACGTCCTCCAATGCGCCCAACCTACTAGTGCGAAGCCTTTTGGGACCAGTAATTTGGTTGCAGTATTCTGTTCTCTGCTGCAGGAGAAACACATGTAATGCTCCCTCCTACTGTCTAAAAACAAATTCCAGCAACTGCAGTTCATCAAATCAACAATCTTGGAACTAAAGAGTGCAGGTTGCACCTAAAAAGTCTGTTAATAGTATTTTGATGCAATTTCACCCCATGATTGTATTTACTGGAGTCTAGTTCTGAAATTCAGACATCTTGTTCAATTTTCCGACCACAGTATTAAAATACAAGATCAGGTATGCCTATTTTTGGGTAAGCTTCCTATCCACATCGCCTCCTCCGGGGTCTGGTTGTATAATAGTCAAAACTGTCCAACGTTGGTCTACCTCAGTGTGATGTTTTTCAATCCAAAGACTTACCAATGGGGCTGCAGTAACTTTGCATCTCATTCTCGATTTTTGCTGAGTGATTCTTTGGCGGTCCTGCTGCTTTGTTTCTCTGACATACAGTTTGGCACACTGGCAATCTATTCTATATACCACGTTTTCAGTTTGCAATTATAAAAGGTTTTATATTTCCATCTCATATTTTTGTGTGTAGATAGTAAGCCTTCCATTTTTTGTTTGCAATTCACACATGTTGCACATTTGTGGTGTCTCTCTAGAGGTGATAAATTCCACATTTGGCGCAACTTATTTTTTTAATGATGGTGGTGGTGTGTAAGCCCGAATCAATTGGCTACTTATGGGACGTTCTTTCTTAAGGGAAACAATGTTTTTCCAAAGGATTTATCTAGTATCTAAATCAGGGGCCAGTTATGTTTAATGATTCTTTTGAAATGATTAGTCTTGGGACAAAATTTGAACACACAAACTAGACAGTCTGTTATAGTTTTCTCTTTTTTCTCCAAGAGGGACTCCCTTGGAGTCCACTAGGCCCGTTTTATGGAGTTTTTTAACAGTTTCTTAAGACATCTTCTCTGTCTTCGTTTTTCAACCAACAGCTTGACATGATGAAAGTACTCACATTTTTCAGAGCAATCTCTCCTGATCCTTAAAAATTGTCCATAAGGCAAATTATCACATAGACTTTGAGGGTGATGACTTGCATAATGTAACCCCAAACTCAACTTTCCTACTCACTCTCAATTGAAAGTTATCACTTATTAAATGAAATAAGGTAACCAAATGTTATCCTGTGAGACAGGTAGGACTTGCAGTAGTGAAAAACCAATGTAAGAGTTTTTTACCTACCAGGTTATGTAAAAGTTAAAAGTACATGGGCAACATGTTTAGGGCCTACCTAAAGGGTGACTTATATGTACTGAAAGGGAAGGCTTAGGCCTAGAAAGAGGTTTCTTTTGCCAGATTGAAATGACACTTTATACGGTACACACAGGACACAATGGCAAGCTTGAGACATGATTAAAAGGCTGCTTAAGTGGGTAGCATAATATGTATTGCAGACCCACTAGCAGCATTTTATTTACAGGTCCTGGGTAGATGTAGTACACTTTAATAGGGTCTTACAAATAAATTAAACGTCCATTCGAATACAGTTGGGACAGTTCATAGAGGAGCGTACACAGCATAGTTAGTTGGCCCAGGTAAAAGAAAGGGTTTCGCCACAAAGGCATATTTCCGCCAGTGTGCAACAAAAGAGAAGAACAAGGGAGAACAAGGGAAAAGAGGTAGGGAAGAGGGAAGGGGAAGGACCCGAGGAAGTCGCCGCTGGAGGCTGTGCCGTGGCCATTAGTTATCATGGGCGCTTTCAGTGACACCAAGAGAGATAAAAATAATATAATGAAGGGGGGGAGGGGGCCTAGGTAGCGGGATTCTCTTCTTCGTTAATGTGGTCTGCTTCACTCTGGAAGTTCAGCCCCTCATGGAAGCAAAGTGTCTTCAAAGAGCTGCAGAGAGTGCAAGCGAGAGGGAAGAGAGCTGCAGTGTTCTAGCTTATACAAGTGTAGTATTAGTGGTTGCCATACGTGTGTAAATTGAGTATCAGAGTGCATGATGCGGCAGGTTAAGAGCTCCCTCGCAATGGTGTGCCAGAGGCGGGTGAGCCACACTGAAGCCGGCGTGGTCAAGGGTTTCTTCCAATGCAGGGCGATGACCTGTTTGGCTGCCCCTAACATGTGTAGCATCACAGGCCTGTCAGAGTGGGTCATGGCTTTAAAGGTTTGATGTGGGATCGCAAGGATCGTTATCTGCGGTGTGCTCAGGATGGGGAACCCCACTCCGTCTTTGATGTGGCTCAGCATCTCCTTCCAGAAGAGAATTAAAAATGGGTAAGACCACCAGATGTGGAGGTATGAGCCCGTGTCAGACTTGCAACACAAACGCAGGGATGTGGAGGTAGGGAACATCTTCTGAAGGTGGGCTGGTGTGTAATACCAGCGGGTCGTAACTTTATAAGCTGACCATTATTGGGTGATGCTTCTGTATGTCTTGGGAGTGTCCCGACACAGCTGTTCCCACTGCTCTGGAGGGATGTCATCTGAGGTGTCAGAGTGCCATTTCCGCTGGTAAGGATGCATGGGGAGAGGCTTGGAGTGCTGTAGGACTTGATATGTGCGTGAGATCAGTCCCTTTGAGCCATCAAAGGAGCGTATTAGCATCTCAAAGGAAGTAAGCTGGCGCATGGCCCCTTGTGTATTATTGGGTGTATGTAGCTAGTGTCTGAGTTGATAATATTGTAATTGTGCCGTGGCAGGTAGGCGGAATTTTTGTTTGCATTAGTCGAAGGACTTAAAGGTTCCTCTTCCGAAGAGATCACTAATCGTGCAGAATTCCCCTTCCACCCAGGCTAGAAAGGAGTTGAGTTGTAAGGCCGGGAGAAAGCCGGGGTTCTGGGCCAGAGGTGTATTGGGGGGAGGGAATGGAAGTGAGTCCCCAACTAACAGCAGGTTCATCCAATAGGTCCAGGACAGTTCTAGTGGAGTAGCGGTGTAGGCACTACGTGGCCGTGATCACCTTGGTAGCCAGGTCAGGTCCTAGAGGGGGTAGCATGCCACCACCCGATCTATATGAAACCAATGTTTCTCACTTTCGCGGACCACCCACTCCGAGATGTAACATAAGTCGGCCGCCCAGTAGTAAACAAGAAAATTGGGACAGGCAAGCCGTCCTCGATCTCTTGCCAGCATTAGTATGGTGTTGAAGAATCACGGTCTACCCTTGCCCCAACTGAAGGCATTCACGTCCTTCTGGAGGCTTACAATATCCGCTTGTGGGATAGGCATCGGGAGTGTTTGAAAAAGTTAGAGTACCTTCGGCAATATGGACATTTTCAATGCATTGAGGCGACCTAACCATGATACAGGGAGTGAATTCCAACGCCTTGGATCTTCCCTAACAGCTCACGTGCAGTCCAACCAGTTAGCCTGAGACCACAAGGCCAGGTTACATTGAGGCCCAGATATCGTTCGAGTAGGCAGCCCACTGAAACGGGGTGAGGGAATGTAGTTCAAGAGCCTCCTGAGGAAGAAGTGTTAGGTTCAACGCCTGCAATTTAGTTATGTTAATTTTGAGGCCTGAGACGCGTCCAAACTTATGAGGTAGTGTGAGTAATGCAGGAAGGGAGTCCCTAGGGTTGGTCAGGGTGAGCAGGAGGTTGTCTGCGAATAGCGCTATCTTGTGGTCATCGCCACAGAAAGGTATGCCTTTGATTGTGGTGGTGTGGCAGATGGCTATCGCAAGGGGTTCTCCTGCTAGGGCAAAGAGTCAAGGGGATAGTGGAAGTCTCTGATGGGTGCCCTTGCGGATATGCACATGAGGAGCAAGGAGTCCATTAATTCTGATTTGCACCGAAGGGACATCATAAGACGCCATAATCTGAGACACTATAACCGGTCCTAGCCCAATCCTCTGTAGTACTGCTCTGAGAAAAGTCAAGTCCACCCTATCAAACGCTTTCTCAGCATCAAGAGAGAGGAGACACACTGGGATATTACGCCGCTGGACTTTTTCTACCAGGTGGGCTACCCCTGAATATTATCTGCCTCTTGTCGATGGTGTATGAATCCCACCTGGTCTGGGTCTATCAGGCTAGGAAGATAGGGTTCCAACCGATTTGCCAGAAGTTTGGTATATAGTTTGGCATCTGTATTGAGGAGAGAGATAGGGAGATAGGAGGTGTATAACATCGGGTCTTTTCTGGCTTGGGTATAAGAACTATCTCAGCCATAGTCATCGTGGGGGTGAAGCTGGTGCTGTCAGAGAGAGAGTTATATTGCCTGAGGAGGGAGTTCTCGAGTTGTGGTAGATACAAACGGTATAAGGGGACAGTAAGTCTATCAGCGCCCTGAGTCTCAACTATTGGTAGGCTTTTCAGAGCCCTTTGGAGCTCGACCAATGTAAACAGGGCCTCTGACCTTGAACAGGAGGCAAGAAATGGATCCGTCTCCTTCTGGGATGTTTCACCTTGGCTATATAGGGCGGAGAAGAATGTGTGAAACGCCCACTGTTTATCAGTTTCTGAGGTAGCCCACGTGACATCTTCATTTTTAACCTTGGCTATATGGCCGCGGGACACGCGTGCATGGAGTCAGCGGGTCAGCAGGGAGCTGACCTTGTTTTCCTTCCCTCGTAGTATTTTTGATTCAAGGTGAGAAGTGAGTGCTCCACCTTGTTTACCCGAAGCGCCTTCAATTGGCCACAGAGAAAGGCCAGTCGTTTCTGGTGTTTCCCCGATGGTGCTGTGTGGTCCTGTCGTTCCAGGGCTTTGATATCCCTGGCTAGTTCGGCCTCTACCAGCCGAGCTTCCCATGTTTGGGCGATTGCGATGGAGGGGATAGTGCCATGAATGGTTGCCTTAAAGGCGTCCCACAGGGTTTGGCTATCAGTCATGTCATTTGTCTCGAAGTAAGCTTGAATTGCTTGCCATATTTCTGCCACATTGACCTGGTCCTGCAGTATGTGTGGGGGGAGCCGCCAATGTGGCGAGTGGTGGGGCGTTGCCCTGATGTCCCCCAGGGAGATCTCAAGATGTGCATGGTCCAAGATAGAGATGTCCGAGATACACACCGACTCCAAGGAACGAATGAGTTACTGTAATATTAAAAAATAGTCCATGCATGAATACCAACGGTGGACATGTGAGAAAAAGGTAAAATTTCTTGCATTTGACAGCTTATATCACCAGGTGTCTACCAGGTTCAAGGCAGTGCTATCACTTTTTAGTGCCATGGACATCGCCCCTATGCCCTGGATGGTGGTCGCACTGCGATCCAGTTAGGGATCTCATACCAGTTTAAAACCTCCCTAATAAGCATCTAGCCAGCATCCTGCGAGTCGAGTTCCTAGAAAAGGGTTCTAAGGTATGTATCCTGGGAGTGATTAGGGGCATAAACATTGATTAATTTAAGAGGTCTACCATTCATTAGAAATTTAAGTTTTAAGTAGCGTCCCTCCCAGTCCCATGTTATTTGTGTCCCCTGTAGATTGAGGCCTGCTTTAATGAGAATAGCAACCCCTGCTGTCTTAGATAGGGAGGATGCCCAGTACTGGTTGGGGTATTCTGGGATGTGTCATACGACGTATATCCGAACGCAAAAGGTGGGTTTCCTGGAGGAAGATAATGTCTGAGTCTTGGATCAATAAATAGCACCATACCTGCCGTTGTTTATTGGGGGCATTTAGACCTTTCACGTTAAGGGAGAGAAATCAAACCTGTGTCATGGCTGTTTATATGGGGTAGAGTAGGAAGCCATATGTAAGCCTTGTTCGGCTGCTAGGGGCGAAATACTTGTAACATCGGGGAACTCGCAGCGCGTGGATGTATAAGATGAGAGGGGGGTGATACTGGGAACGGTCCTTCTTACCCTGTCAGATATAGGGTAGTGTGTTTTTAGTGATAGGTGAAAGCAATAGTTGTAAGGCGTGTTTTTCGTGACCGCCAGGGTTTTTAGGGATGCAAAAGGAAGGAGAGAAAAGGCAATCCAACAACAACAAAGAAAGTAAGGCCAACAGGGCCATTGTAGTCCATTCAATTCCTGTCCTATCATTAGAGACCAGGGCCACTCTGAGGAAGTCACTCCTCCCTCTGGACCAGTTGAATGCGGGCGGCGAGAACGATCTTGCTGCAAGTCGTGGTCTCCCTACCTGGCAGTCGACCCATAACATCAGAGTGGAAGGGTAAAGTACCCCTTAGGACCATTCGACTGGGTTAGTTCCAAGCATGGAGAGTGATGAAAAGAAAGATGTAGAAACCTTGGGAGAAATATTGGGGCCCAGCTGACACACGCTCTTGGTGACGTAGTGTAGTCCGCTAAGTGTTTTAAACAGTAGGCCAAGTTAGTTTTCAGGCCAGGAAGTTATCAACACATTGCATGTGAGTCACTAGGCCATCCGAAGCGAGGGGTTTCCATTGCTAATATGCGCAAGGGGAAGGTGCATTTGAGGCTGGCGGAGAGTGAGCCGGTGACTGAGTGCTATCCAGTGATCTTAGATGTTGTATGATGTCTTGCTTGCCCAGCTGAGTCCAATCACTCGCATTCTGGACCTTATTTCTGGGATGCAACACAGTTGTCCACTCCAGACGCATAGGAACCCTTGGTTGGGCGAAGAGTAAAGTCGGGCTGGAGGGAAGGGAGTCTGTTGAGAGTTGGAGGAAGTGCTGGGTCTCCCATAAAGATCAGATCAATTTACGCTTGCCCTCCCACATGAAGATAAGAGCGAATGGATGGCCCTTTTACATTTAACGATCAGTTCTCTCAGTTTATCTGTGACCGGTTTAAAATCCAGCGCTGTCGCAGTGTGACCGGAGCGAGGTCTTGAAAGATTGGATGTGATGCCCATCGTAGGTCACTTCTGTTTTCTCTCTGGCAATGAACAGGACTGCCTCCTTTTCAGTGAAGAAATGCACCCAGGTGAGGATGTCTAATACCAGGCTTGAATTGCCATGCAGGACGGCAACCTGACGAGCCCTATCCAGCACTGGTGGGGAGGCGTCATCATCGCCCCTGACTGCCTGGAGAAGATCTGCAGTGTAAGTCATGCTGTCCTGCCCTTCTGTGCCCTGGGGACTCCCCAAATGCGAAGATTGTTTCACCAACTCCTGTTTTCCAGCTCCTCCTGTTTTATAGGAAGCTCTATGTGCTGCTCTTCGAGAGCAGTCATTCTGCGCCACAGGTCCTTTTGTTCTTCCGTCTGCGTGTCAAGAGTATGCTCAAGATCATTAACTCTGCCCCCAACTTCTGCCACATCTCGCCTGAGGTCATGCAGACATGCTTTAAAGTCAGATTTGAGTGGGCCTATCTCTGCCTTGATTTCTTGCAGGAATTTGTCATGAAGGCCTGCATGAGGGGGCTTGTTTCAGGTCCATCTGGAGCCGATGCCATCAGGAGGTGCGGTGGGGTTACAGTGGCAGAGCCCGACTTTAGCCACAGAGACTGAACTGTATCTTCTTTAGTGGTGGCTAAGGAGGAGGAGTCATTTCCTGTTTTGGTAGAGGGCATGTCCTTCTCGGATCCCCCCCTTCTGGAGTTCCCAATGCGGGGTCTGGATCCTGTGCTACCGGCTCTGAATTGGTTTTGGGGATGCTTCAGGGTCTGCTCTCGTCAGCAAGTGGTGGCCCCTGTACCGAGGAGCCCAGTGGAGGTACCCCAGGGTCGTCTGATAGGCAAAGGCAGGTGTGTGTTTCTAGTTGGCCCCTGAATTGGTAGAGACCGGATCTTCCAGGCCTAGGTGGGATCTAAGAGACCCAGCCCCGATCTTCTCTCAGGTGAACTTGGTGAGGGAGCGTGCGCCCACTGCCCAACAGTGCAGCCGATCACCCCCTCTGCTCTCGGGGGAGGGGGCCCGATGTTCAGGCCAGGATCTCCCTCCCCCTAATTCCAGGCTGATGCATACAGCGTCTGAGTGATTGGGACCTACACCACAGCTGATCGCGAGGTCGTAAGCCACTGGGTGGCGAGGAGGCAGGGAGTCCGGCTCAGGATGGCCACTGCAAGGGGCCTATGCTTGCTCTGGGCAGCTTTTCTGTTCAACGGGGGTTCCCTGTGCCATGAAACAGCCCACTCTTCACTTGGAAGGAGTGGCGGAACCTCCCGCTGTCCGATTGTGCAGCCGATTTTCTCCCCCCACGCAGCGGCCCAGATGCAGATCGTTGTGTTCAGCAGAGAGAGCAGGGGAGAGAAAGCGGCGAGAAGCCTGCTGCCCAGCCATGCAGCTGATCGCTCCCTCCTGCCCCGCCGGCTCAGAGAGCAGCCCTCCACCAATGTGCGAGCTCGCACCACTACTCACCTCGTCTAGATGACGTCTCACGGGGGGCCCTGGCAGGGAGTCAATGCCGCCCCTGAGGGGGGCTCCAGGTAAGGCCAATTTACTCCTCTCTTTGTGCTGTTGGCGATGGGTCCCTCCGACTTCGGGACCCGATGTTTATTGGAGGTTGTACATGAGCTGGGGAGGTCTCAGGTCCTCATACTACACCCGCCTGGGCAAGTGGGCAGGTTCCGACATTAGCAAGGGAAGGTGCGAGGTTGCTCCTGCGGGGCCATGTAGAAGATTAGATGGGGATCCGCAGGGCCCCAACAGATAAGAGCAGTAGAGCACCATATGCGAGGCCGGCCGGTAGGCTAGGCCGATTCCGGGTTCAGGGCCTACAAGATGGCACCGCCGGCTCTGACCGTACAGGCTACACACAGGTTAGGGCCAAGCAGCAAGCGGGAGGCCACGCTCGGTCCTGGATCTCCTTTAGATCTGATCCCAGTGCATGTGTTACACAAAAATAACCTTTCTATCGAGAAGGCACTGTATAACATTATCTCATTGTCTTTTAAAACTGGAGTGGTCTCTCGTCCTCTTAAACAAGGAGGCATATCACTACCACAACGTCACACAATATGGGCATTGCCTTATTTACAAGTTAGCGTTAAGCCACCCTTTCAGGCTGTACTTAGAGTGAAAGGGGAGGGCAATGAGTGTTGCGGTGGGCGTTCCACCGCAACACCCATTGATTTTGATGCTGTACCCTATTTGCAAGGGTGGCGAAAATAGGAGGCAGCGCCAAAATTAAGACCAGGGAAAACCTGGTGTTAAACAGGCAAAACGAGGAGAAATGCTTTATTGCTCCTCGCTTTTGCTGTTTCCTTGGGCCCGATTCACAGAAGTAATCTGAGACAAAATCCTAAAATTACTACTTTTGGAATTCACAGAAGGCATTTAGTAGAAGTAAAGTTAGGATTTTATCTTAAGTCTGTCTTAAGTCTGTCTTAAGTCTGTCCTAAGTTTGTCTTAAGTTTGTCTTAAGTCTGTCTTAAGTCTTTCTTAAGTCAAACTTAAGACAAAATCCTAACTTTACTACTACTAAATGCCTTCTGTGAATACCAAAAGTAGTAAGTTTAGGATTTTGTCTCAGATTAGTTCTGTGAATCGGCCCCATAGTGTGCTGTGTTGTGCAGCACACATAGAAACAGCAAAAGGCCATTGATTGTTTATGTGCAGGAAGGTGACCCATCCTGCACATAAACAATCCCCAAAAATATGACTTTTTGCAACAACTGTGTGTGCTGCATTAACATTGTTTATGTGTAGGAAGGGACACCTTCATGCCTATAAACAATCTTCCCCTCAACGCAAACTCCCTTCAACACAGTCCATCATGCAAACCTCCGAGCTAGAATGGCCAAATAAGGTATTTGCCATACGGCTCTTGATTGCCTACAATTATTTTTGACAAATCGTACTCGAGCAGTTAAGCTCCAACGGTTTGTCTCTGACCCTTCTGATTTAGCTACAGGAGTTCCCCAAGGTTCAGCTCTTTTGCCTTTTCTTTTTAATCTTTACATTAGCCCTCCTTTATTCTATCTCAAATATTTTGGGTGTTCCTTTTATTCTTATGTGGATGACACCCAGCTTATATTTAAGCTAAATGGACATGGATGTGTTTCTAAACCTATTCCTTCTTGTCTGCAGTATATTAAAGGCTGGATGGACAGAAACTGGAAAAAGATAAATATGACAAAAACCAAGGCTCTCTTGTTAGGTAGAGATCTGTCGATCTGGTCTCATGTCCCTTGGCCTTCAAACCTCGGTTCATATCCAAAACCTCAATCTGTAGTTAAGGATTTTCAGTTTCAGGTTTGATTCACCTCTCAAATTGGGTACTCGGGTTTCCTCAGTGGTATCCTTTTGCTGCTACATCCTTAAATCTCTGAAACCTATTTTTTATTACTGCCTGGGGGTGCAGTAACAACAGTGATTGCAGCAACCCTAGGCTTGTGACTAGAGGCAGAAACATTGGGATCATAGCCCCAATTTCCTGGACTATGCTCTAGGGGAAAGGTATGAAACAATACTATATCCCGAATAGCTCAGATGCACAGGAGCACCTGCGAAGGATCCAGGTGTGACTTCAGCACATTGATATCAAACCCCAACAATGTCAGGAGGTTCACCATCATCTAGAGGACTGTTGGGATGTGTCAGCCTTCAGCAGCCATTTATTGAGGTAAGCAAAGATTGGTACCCTGGCTTTCAAAGGTGTAACTGACCACCACCATCTCTTTCATGAACACCAAGGGACTCTGGTGAGGCCAAAAGGGATCACTGCAAACTGAAAATGCTCCTATCCCATTGTGAACTACAGGTGGTGCCTGTGGGCCTGCAGGATGGGCATATGGAGATAAGCGTCCTGAAGCACCTCAGTCAAAACCTTAGTCTTTACCTCCATAGTAAGGAGCTGTAGGTCTAAAACATTCGCTTCCCTTTGCATCACGACTATGAAGTGGAACGAGGTTGAAACAAAGCCGCACAATGACACCTATTAGCACCCAGGAGTATTGCTTTTACATTTTCGGATCCAGTCTGACTTCTTTCTGGGAAATATCCACAAGGTGAGGAATCTATGGCTAGAAGTATTCATCATAAACATGCATTTACAGAAATAGTTGCTGATAAGTGCAGTGCCTCTCTTACGATTGGAAATGTTCTATTTACAAATGTTTTACTTTTTGTAACATAATATTAGTCTCCCACCCAATATAACATCTTCATACAGATTCTGGTCTGAGGTAACAGCCCTTTACAAATTTTAAACTAGGACAAGCAATTGAAAAATGTAACTGCTTGCATGTTAACTTGGCAGATATTGCAAACCACTGTATCCTGCGAGGCCACCTGAAGACCACTTGACTTCAGATTAAAATAAAAAGAACAAACCTCATCTTCTAGATTTCCACAATATGGTACACTCCAAATATCCGATCCTTGTAATGGACTCCAAATTAGTTATTTTGGATTAATGAAGTCAGACTCAAAACTTGACTTTTTCTTTTAATAAATCCTCCAAAATCTCCTTAGGCAGCCAATTCTGAACCTTTTCAATATTTCAGTAAAATAAGTTAAAAGCAATCATTGAAATGTTACAAAAATCATAATTAACAAAATATTATTTTTCAGGAGCTCTCAAGATGGCAAACCTTGAAGTTATATAGGGAGCTTAGCAACGGTTGTGGTAGTACATAATTATTTGTGACCAACTTTTATTCACTGTACCCCACACACTTATTAACAATTGGATTCCCTTGTATTCGTATAGCTCAGAAAGACTTCAAAATATTACTGATGATAGCGATAAAGCCCTGCAGATATTTAAATGATAAACGCTATTCCATATACCTTGAAAGGTGGAATATTTGCTTCATTAAACAACTTTGATGCTTTTAGTTGCCTCCTCTTATACAAGACAAAAAAAATGCAGACAACCCTTTGGACACCAGCACGGCAAAAAACTTTGTTTGAAGTTCATGTAAGGACAAAGCCAATGTTGCATTAAATAATAAACCCAATTGTTTGCACTGGTACTTCTAGACAATGGTCCAACAACAGTCATGTTAACCTCAGGATGAAGAGAATGCCACGGTGATTCATTTGTAAAGAAATAAGTGCCAGGGCTCTTGTCAGTAGGCCACTGGAGCTTGCACCACACATTGCCCCTGCCAGCGTTGCCAATGACAGTACCTACACAACTACTAACCTTAACACTCCTACAAGTGTGACAATTCAAACTATTTCTGGCTTGCAAAGCTATAAGAATGGCTTGGGTGCAGGTATTAGTTGTTTTAATGTATATTGTATTAATAAACAACTGCTGTTCTGTTCTGCTCACCTCTAAATTATACAAACAGTGCCACCATGTGGCAGACTGTCATAAGTGCTAGTGTTGACAATTAGGTGCCGAGCACTGAAAACCACCAGCTCAAATTAAGCACTAGAAGAGCATCACACATTTACATTCACTTGTAGTTTGTTAATCACATATTAATTAAATGCATTATATTTTCATTGTACACTAATAATTGTTAGGTCAAATAAAATAATGTTTTAATCATACATTAATACATACGGCTTGCCTTCCCTAACATGCAGAGGTCCATGTAACAGTATTATTACAAAAACAAAAGACATGATTTGGCATTTGATGGATTGTACTCTGGTGACCGATGCAGATGTCTTTGCATGTCGAAAGAAACTGATGCTCCAGTTCAACAAAAAACTAAGGACTCCCAAACTCCTGGAGTTGTCTGTCAGGGTGTGGGGGTAATCATTTTTGCTGCTCCTCACGGCCAGTTTATTCCTGGTAGTGATGGACAGGAAATAAAATAAATAGAGCAGGCAGTGTAATGTCCACCCTCCAACGATTCCTACTCCATTGAGTGGTAGGAGGAAAACTTAAGGTCTGCCCATCTACAAACAAGGCGGGTAGACTGAGGATTTGGCAGACACCGTATCCTGTCGGCCAAACTTTAAATCAGTGGTCTCCAAACTGGCAGGTGGGCCCCTTAGGGGGGCCTTTGGTTATACCGGGGGGGCAGACTCTGGCCAAAAGAAGCAATATGCTAACAACAGTGCTTTGTTTTAAGTGGAAAATAAATGAGCTGCAGTAAGCTGCTCTGTAATGAGCCATCACTAAGATGTTTTGCCATTTCTATCCTAGCTGCTGGTATGAGTCAAAAGGGAAGGGACTCCAAATATTCTTCAAAACCCCCAACCCCATGTCTGATAATTACACTATGTAAACTTTTACACATCAGGCCTGGCTGACAAAATAGTATGTTTGGCAATCATGTATTTGATTTAATTTTTAAAAGGTTAACAAAACTTAACTGCAATGTTTAAATAAGCCTAGACATATTTAAACATTGCCAATCCAAAGGAATATTTGTGAAAAGTTCTGAGGGGGGCCCGACAATATTTTTGTTTACACTGGGGGGCGGGGGGCGCGGGATAAAAAAGTTTGAAGACCACTGCTTTAAATCATGGCCCTAAATTGCTCTGCTAGACAGGTTTGCCAAACTTTAAACAGCTCTATGTGCAAACCCTTCATAAAACGCAAGCGACCATGTCTACTTATAGATCCATCTTAGCAGACCTGACCTGTAGTGGTAAAATAAGTGGAGTTGTTGGCTGACTCTCCACCCCTTACCCCACCTTGACCTCATTTGTCTGAGCCTTCCCACTAAAGACTAATTAATGCCTTAATACAGCCAGACCCAACAACCAAAGTCTATATGTACTGAAACTCTAAGAAAGTTTTGTTACTTTAAAGCAATAATATTCTTCTGTCACTCACTGCCTCTCACTCTCTGAATGCCTCTCTCTGATTTTTTTGTGGTTTGTTTCTGATATTCTCTTTGCCTCTCTCTCTCTCTCTCTCTTCCCCTCTGTGTTTTATTTTTGGTCATAAAATCCACCCTATGGAGCCCTGTGCACAGCAGGGGCCGGGACATTCATGGCTTCATCTGTAGGGCGAATTTAAGAAGAGATATGCATTCTCCACCAAACAGTTATATGTTTCCCCTTATCTTCTTATGACATATCGTTACTTAGTTCCTCTTTCCGTTTTTCCAGATATAAAACCACATAGTGCATCAGCTGCTTGTCCTACACTATTCAATGGTTCCTTCTCTGCCTCTATTACTTGTCTAGGTCACTTTTCTGACCTTCACCGTATAGCCACACAGAAATACCTTGCTCTCAAACATCTCCCTTAGCTATTCCCTGGCATATTCTTCTCCCTAATCTTGTGCCACCCAAGCAATCATCTCCTCAGCCCTTCCACTGCCCTTATTTATCTCACTTCAGCCCTTCTACTCCCTTGTTCACTTGCCCTTCTCCTTTCAACGCTTCTTATCCTCAACTTACATCTTATTCTATTTTCACTTCCTCCAATCTTCTACCACACTGCCTGGCCTCTTAAAATGTCCGTCCTGTCACTCTACACTCCTTCTTTCAAAAGACACAGAGTCCCAGCTATTCTGGTTGATTTGCAACCTATTTCTTAAAAATGTTCTTGGAAAAGTAGATCTTTCACGTGGACTACTAGAGGATTTTGCCCTATAAGGTCAGAAATGTGTCCGACCAACTACAGGTGGTGCAGGGGGGCAGATTTTGCCGTACCAATGATCAGCAATTTCCTCAGAGCTTTATGGCCCACTTGCTGGAGGGCCATGCTGCAGCCAACTTAGAGATCCTTGGCTCTAAGTATAGGCCTTTGGTGACTGCTGACAACAGTCAGTGCAGAGCTGCATGGCACTCTGGCTTGGTGTCAGGGCCTATCCTGCCCTCTGTCAGCAGTCAGCTCAGCAATGCATATTAGTCTAGCTGGGCATCTATGCCCCGGGTTTGCTGCCACATGCTGTCAATTCAGAGCTGCATGGCTATCTGCCTTGTGGCTCAGGCCTTGAAGTAGTCCCTTCCAGAGGACTGCTAACCTCTAGGACATTGCTGTTCCAAATCGGCTTAAATTGGCCAACGGCGTGCATTTTAATGTGCTAGTTCTAAGAGTGTCTGCCATCAGATTTTAAAAAGCGGCGCACTCCTAACACCCCCAACCTATATTCATGTGCTTTGCTTTTGCTATAAGTGTACCCTGAGATGGATCTGTTCTGTATATGTAAAGGAACATAATATAGTTGCTATTTGTGATTGAAGCTCGCACTTCAATGCTTGTGACACTTTTTTATGTCAACATAGCCATGATTGGTATTTTTATACAATAATGCATGTTTACTTCGATAATGTCACTTGCTGCTATTGACAGATAACAGCTGAATTTATAACGAACTCATTGGTTCTAATGTTATCCACCACCGAAGGACGACATGTTTAATGGGTTCCCCACTGTAAGTGTCAAGTGGAAAATAGGGGTGATTTTTCATTCAGTTGGAGTACGTAAGTATTGTAAACAACCACAGTTGTTACATTTGAGGCCCATAACCCTTCACTGCCCTGCAACCCCACTAAATGGCGGCGCACAGATGTATATCAGACTGAAACTGTCCCCCGAGAAAAGGGAGCAGATATCAGATATGTTTTTCTCCGTGAGGGAGAGAGGAAGAGCTTTCTGTGCTTCATTTGAATGAAAACTGAAATTATGGGTGAACCAAAGATGGGTGAGTGGGTCAGTGATTAAACTTAAATAGCACAGGAATAAGTCAAGGTATTTCAAGGCACTGAGGTACCCCACCATTTGACTGGGTACACACAGTGGAATTTTCCCTGCAACATGCAATGAAAGTGAAGTAGGAAAATGTACTTATTTCTAGTCCAATCATAGTTATCCTCATTAAGTGTAAAAACACAGACCATTTTTAGGTCGAGCCTGGGCAGCGCATGCGATGCTCTGCAATGCATGCTATATTGAGGTAGGGACTTGAAGCTCTGCCCACTCTTTGCTCATATTGTTCATAGGCTTGTGTCATTGTCCACTGTAAACTGTGGCTGTTCATTGGTCAAAAGGCTTAGTAGTCCCTCCTTAGTACCGCCTTGTCTCATTTTGTAACCTCCCATGGGGACACCCCCTGTTACGTGTGTTGTTACTCAGGAGGCTTTAATTACAGCCTCCGAGCACTATTTTCTCAAATAGCTTTGTCCTGTAATAGGTCTCGCATTTGCGAGAGTTTAAGCTATTCGCAATGTAAATGACAATGCATTTTATTTATCTGTTTTAAAAACAACAGGTAAATAAAAGACATTGTCATTTACAATGCCAACAGCTCAAACGTGAGACCTATTGCATTGCAAATGCTGTAACCTATGTGTCGGTTATACTAAGACGTTCAAAATAAACCTTGTTCTTTCAAAAGCAAAGACAAAGTTCTAGCTTGGATGTTTTGTTTTTTAAATTGTTTATTCTGAATTCACCTACTCTAAACTACAGCTTTCCTTAGTTAAACTTGTTTTCAAACTGGTATTTGAAAGGAAGAAATATAACCAGGAGCAAATAGAACAGAGTTTGCAAGTTTAAGGTAGCCAGGCTACCCAGAATCCCACAAGGCAGAATGTTGTCAATCAGTCTCAATTCCACTCCACTGACAGAGTAAGTGAACGTGTCCTAATAGCTTCCTCTGAATCTTTTTAACTGGTTACTGTGAGATGGAAGTTTTTTAAATTAATTTAAAGAAGTACCCTTTTATCAGAACTTGAATTCCGAGGTCATTACTTTTTCTCCCCATCGTGGACTCTTCATTAATATTCATAAAACATTTACATAATGGTGAGCAAAACGCCAAAAATAAATAAGGTAGAAAGGCCAGGATAGAGACAAATGATAATAAAACAAAAGGTGAAAACATTATTAGGCAATAAATGTTGCAGAGTTTCCTGACCTCGTTCTGAGTTTCCATAAAAATCAGTAGGTTCTAACAAAGTAATGGTCTGATTTCTATATAGCTTCTCTGCAAACGTCTATAACTGAGGTTTTTCTGAGAAGAGCAGCAGATTTGATTTACCCCTAGTGGAATGCATTCTAAGTCTTGGGCTGTGATGGCACTAGCCATCTTGCTGCTGACCGCTTAGATATAGGTAAACCTGAACAGATAGCCTGCCAACACTTTGGTTTTCCTTATGTCTTTTTCGGCTGTCTTAGAAAAGAAAGGCAATCTTTTCCAGTGCCCACGGTGCCACCATGCACAGGTAAGGACACAGGAGAGGAGACAAGAGTCTCCTAGAATGAGTCCCAGAGAAAGAAAATAAGCAATAGCAGAAAAAACCTGCCTGACAACTGGAAGGTGCATTTCGTTGTTTTCAATAAGGGGAACAAGATAAAAGGTGAGACACCAGAATCCCCAAAAAGGAACAGAAACGAAGGTGGAAAACTGAAGTTAGTTGACCAGTCTCCTCCAGAGAAGAAGAAACTGCAATAATAAAAAAATCAGGGGCAAAAATAGATAAGTGAAAAACACTTTGAGAGTGTTGTGGTGCATTCTTCCTTTGTTCCTAGTTGACTTCTATGAAACGTACAGGAAATATTACCATAGGAAGCTACATCCTCCATCTTAAAATGGAAAACGGAAGGGAATTCAGAACGATGGAGCCGCACTGGAAAGGAAATATAAAGTCTGGCCACTCCAATATTGCTTAGGAGGCACTTTAAAGAGTCTATAAATCCTTGTTGCAAGAAAAATTGTTTCTTTGTGTGTTCAGACTTTGGGCAGCAACTGAGCTACTGTACCCCTGCGCTAAGAAATGTTAGAGCATGGACGGGCAGACCCGTCACGTTCTATGTCACATGCAACTTACCTCCCTACTGCCGCAAGGAAGCCATTTTCCAGGGAACACGAAAAATCCTGGAGCCGCGCCCTCAGGAGGTGGTGAAGCAGTGCCGATGCTCAGACCCAACAGCTGCAGAGAAAACATGAGGCCAAAAAGACAAAAGTGACATTTCTATAAGAAAATCCGAAATTATCTTCTGAATAAAACTCCAATATTCGCCAGTAGGAGTCCAATATTCGCCAGTAGGCACACCAAGCCTACATCTTTCTCTCTGCTCTGGCTGATGGCTATGTCCACTAAGAATGTTACCACTATGGTCAAAGGTCATATTTGTACATTGTTTCCAAAGGATGCACCATCAATCTGGATCTGGAAAAGACTGTATTTAATGTATGGGAAGGGGAACTGACTTTCTTTACACCATTACTATCATCAGTGTTCATTTGAAGTGATAAGCAGGCCCTAGGGCTTCTGTATACTGAAGATTAGAAACTCAAAAGAAATTAGCCTCATTGGGCATGTGGAAATAATACTCATAGTGAAGGTCTATGAAGCACCTGTGCCCAGCACATGTGGATGAGCGTAAAACAAGACTCCGGGGGGAGTGGAAAGGTTTGGGAGTTCGAACTTTTCAACAGGGCATAATAGGAGCACTTAATGCAGACAACACGCGCGCAGAGAGACAGTACTGCTTTGTCCTGCTAGATGACAAGTGTTGACGGAGCCAGAACTTTTATTCAGTTTTTAATGTGTTTTGTGTGAAGCTTATATTTTTAAATAACAACTTGCACCAGCTACTGCTATTTTACTGTAATTGCGTTTCCCCTTAGCTATTTTGCACAGATACGTATTTTAAAAACGCCTGTTTGCACATTAACGTATCCTAAACATTGCTATTTGCACTTAGTTTTACCTGTACTCGGTCCTGTCTGATTGCCGTGACCGGTTGCTCCTCCCCGTTCCACCACGGGTGTTGTCCCGATTGATGTGGAGGGAGTCTACTACTTCCGGTGCACGGCAGTCAGCGCTCTAGTTGCTGCTTCCCCACACGTTTAAAACTGATGCCCTGGCTAACGCGCAGCGGACGCGCGCAGAGAGACAGTACTGCTTTGTCCTGCTAGATGACAAGTGTTGACGGAGCCAGAACTTTTATTCAGTTTTTAATGTGTTTTGTGTGAAGCTTATATTTTTAAATAACAACTTGCACCAGCTACTGCTATTTTACTGTAATTGTGTTTCCCCTTAGCTATTTTGCACAGATACGTATTTTAAAAACGCCTGTTTGCACATTAACGTATCCTAAACATTGCTATTTGCACTTAGTTTTACCTGTACTCGGTCCTGTCTGATTGCCGTGACCGGTTGCTCCTCCCCGTTCCACCACGGGTGTTGTCCCGATTGATGTGGAGGGAGTCTACTACTTCCGGTGCACGGCAGTCAGCGCTCTAGTTGCTGCTTCCCCACATGTTTAAAACTGATGCCCTGGCTAACGCGCAGCGGACGCGCGCAGCGGCGCGCCAAGGGCGCGCCAAAGGCAAGCCCGTCTGCGCCCGTCCGCGACCAGTGGGCGACCAGGGCCAGGCACGCTGCTCGAAATGGAACCGACAGGGAAAGGATCGTGTGGTCTCGAGATGATCTGTGGAGGCTTAACACGGATGTTGACTGCCACTTGCACAGGTTTGACCTAGGCTCCCTCCCCCTCGATCTTACTTGCGGTACGTGTGGGAAATACCTCGGTGTATGGGAGAATGAGGAGAAGGGGCTCCGCAAGTCCAGACCGCTCAGCAATAGAAGACTTAGAGCAGGGTTGCTGAATTGTAGATCCCTTTCGAAGCATGCCAATGATATCTGGCTGCTATTGGAAGGCCATGATTGGGATGTTTTATTTTTGACTGAAACGTGGCTTAGTGAGGATAATGTGACTGCTATAGCCTTGGCAGTGCCCCTGGGCTACACAATGTGTCTCGCCAACCGACTGGGTGGAAAAAGAGGTGGTGGGGTAGCTGCTATAATTAAAGATCAGCTCACACTAACATCCTCGGCCCCTATGCTGATCGCGGGCATGGAGGGGCTTCACTTCTGCATTCAGGTGGGCTCTCAGACATCCTTAGCAGGTCTAGTTATCTACCGCCCACCTGGGGGGAATGACTTTAATCTTACTGACCTGCTGGACGTAATAGTGCAGAGCTCCCTCCTCCATCCCTACTTCCTTGTAGTGGGGGATTTCAACATCCATATGGACAGAACAGATTGTGCCCAAGCAGAGATATTAAGGGCCACCCTGATGGCCGCAAATCTGAGCCTAATTAATAAGGGACCCACACACAGGGCGGGTCACACACTCGATCTCATCCTTTCTAATATTGAAGGGGTGTTGTTGGAAGATCCCCTGCCACTACTTTGGTCTGACCATCTGCTTTTACCTTTTTCAATAAATCTGGCAGCTGACAGACCAACACCAAGTAAACGAGTTTTCATGAAAAGGCAATGGTCGAAGCTTGTCCCGTCCGTTATGGGCCCAGTCCTGGCGCAAAACATACCCACGTTAACACTGAACGCTAATTCTGACGCGCAGCGGCTTCATTACTGGATTGAAAATATGATTTCATCCATTGCTCCAGCTAAACGCGCGCTGTCCAAAAGGGACTCCCCCTCTGCTCCATGGTTCTCACAGGATCGTAGAACTGAGAAGGCTAAATGTAAACATTTAGAGAGGCTGTGGAGGGTAAATTATGGGACTCTGGAAAGAACTCATTATAAGATGGCCTCCCATAAATTTCAGAAGGCTGTCCGAAAGGCAAAGAAACAATTTTTTGCTGCGTCAATTGAACAGGCAGAACACTCCAGCAAGGAAGTCTTCAAGGTGGTTCAGTCCTTCTTTAAACCTAGATGCATTGAAAGGGAGATACCGCCTTCGGTCACTATCTGTAATAAAATCTCGGATTTCTTTGACCAGAAGATTAAGAGCGTTTACGATTCATTTGGCCCAGAGGTAGCAACAGAGAAAACAGATCAATCTGCCAAACTGCTGCTAAAGGAGGAGCCTAGCGCTTGACCAAGATGGCCGCGTGAGCTTAGAGCTCCCGAGACCCTCGCGCCCTCCGTCGACTATCCTGTCTCTAATCCTGTCTGTATGCATGGCATCGTGTAGATGATTGGTCAGGGAGGCGATTGATGCTACCTGCGGTCGGATCGTCCACCGGGAACCGGACTTACACCTGGCGTAAGATTGCGGCCTATCTCCCGGGGAAGCCAGGGGCTAGAGTTGGCTGGATGCCCGACTCCTAGTTGAACAACAACGGCCAGGCGAGGTGTGAACTGTCGGACGGAGGTCCCCGCACTTTCACTTTCGATTTCGCTCCCTTTGTCAGCCCTGCTACTGGAGAGCTCTGGATGGCTTTATTACCCCGGGGACGCTCCGCAGGCTACTCTGGCGGTCCACGGTAGAACTGATCACTCCTTATTCCTCTCCTTGAGAGGGACCCGTCTTAACTGAACCGACCTGCTTGGAGTCAACCATGTCGGGCAAAGCAGAAGGGGATCGGCAGAAGCCTAAGTCTACCAGGCGGGGAACCTACACCCAAGTCAACAGCATGGAACGATATGCTCTGCAAAAGGGATCACCGAGTGGATCGAGCCAGGTGCCGGATGCCCAGAAGGAGGACTCGCCTGTGGCCCCGGAGCTCTCCCTGCAGGATGTCATGGGCGCGCTCGAAGGGATAGAGACTTCGATTGGGAGACAGTTTGAGGCCCTGGCGCATAAGGTGGATGCCATTTTGGTGGATGTCAACCTGATCCGTGCGGACCTGGGCAAAACGAATGAACGGGTTAAGACCTTGGACCTCAGGACCACGGGCCTCACTGATGATGTTACGGAACTGCAGACCGAGGTTCATAAGCTGAGGACCGAGAGTGATCTCGTCGCCCGCCGGCTGGAGGACTTTGAGAGCCGGGCCAGGCGCAACAATGTGCGCGTTATCGGGGTCCCGGAGTCCTCGGATGAGGCTTCGGTTGACCTGCTTGTTGAAGACTTGGTCCTCAATCATCTGAAGCCCAAGGGCCTTGGGAAGTTCTTTGCGGTGGAAAGGGCCCATAGAGTGCCGGGCGGGAGGCCTAAGGCGGGTGCCCCGCCGAGGCCGATCGTGGCCCGGCTCTTTCACTTTCGAGATCGGGACGCTATTCTGCAAGCATCGAGGGTGACGGGCCCGGTCCCCTTCCAGAACGCGTCGGTGAATTTCTATCCGGACTTCACCCAGCAGGTGCAGAGGCAGAGACAGGGCTTCCTGGGGGTGAAGCGGCGGCTCCGGGAAAGAGACCTGAAGTATGCCATGCTCTTCCCTGCCAGACTGCGGGTGGTGCACGACGATCGGACATTCTTTTTTGACTCTCCTGTTATGGCTGACGAATGGCTGGACGCTTTGCCCCGGCGACGGACGGGGGACGACACAGCCGAGGATGGAGACAGTGGCCGGGATGGGCAGGGCTGACATCTCGGGGCCGGTCTGACCTGATTTGACTATACTTGAAGACTTCCATAGAGTGCAGTAGCTGTGGAGGGTTGCGGAAGGACGAGGGTTGCTCTTTTCCTCCCTTAGGGTACTTTTTGTAGACTTTTTGTTTTTGTAGGGCGACAGGCACACTGCAAGTTGGGGGGGCTTTGTAAGCTGCAGCAGGGGTGCAGGGTGGGGGGAGTTTTAGGGATTTTGGGGTTGTTGTTGGGGGGTTTATTTCTGCAAGGCATGATGTTTATATCCAGGGCTGTTCCATGGTGGCTCCTCGGGTGTGGGGTGGGCCTCTTTCCGTTTGAGGATGGGGGGTAGGGGCTTAAGTGTTATAAGCTGGAATGTTAATGGGTTGGGGGATCGCATTAAGCGGGGGATTGTTTTGCAATTTTTGAAACGATCAATGCCGGATGTTGCCCTGCTGCAGGAGACGCATCTTATAGGAAATACGTGCTATGCCCTGAATAGGAAGGGGTATAAATTCATTGCACATTCAGGATTCTCATCTGGGTCCAGGGGTGTGGGCATCCTAGTTAGAGCTTCGTTGCCATTTGAGGTGGACTCCACCATTGTTGATGATAGGGGGAGGTTTGTGGCGGTGGCGGGGCGGTGGGAAGGACGGACTGTGGTTTTAGTTTCGGTTTATGTCCCGCCGGCCCTGCAGGCCTCCACTTTTGCAGATCTGGGTAGGGCCCTGCTGGATCTCCCGGGGGGAATGCTTGTGGTGGGAGGGGATTTCAACGCTGTTTGCTCCGGCCTGCTGGATAGACACCCGCCCAGAGACACAGGGGGGGCTCAGAAATGGCTTCCAGACTTCCTGGACACGCTTGGTCTGATAGACTGCTGGCGGCTCCGGCACCCCACACAGAGCCAGTACACGTTCCACTCCGGGGCACATGGTAGCCTCTCCAGGATTGATTACCTGCTCACTCTGGCCGCGCATGCCTCGTTGGTATCCGAGGCGAGGCACATGGCGCGCGGTATATCTGACCACTCGCCAGTGTGGATCCGGCTGGATCTAGGTCGGGAGGGAGGAGGAAGGGTGGCCCCTATCAACCCTTGGTATTTCCGAGACCCCAAGATGCGCAGCGCCCTGGTAAAGAAGGTAGAAAATTTTTTCAAGGACAATCAGGGAACCGTTGACTCGGCAGTGTCGCTGTGGGAAGCTTTTAAGACCGTGCTCCGGGGGGAGGCCCTCTCCCTAGTAGTGGCTGCCAAGAGGCGTAGAGATGGTGAGATTCTGCAGGTGGAGGAGGAGATCGCGGCTCTGGAGGGAGCGATGGAGGAGGAGGTTACGGAGTCCTCACTGCATGAGCTTTGTTTGAAGCAAACTGAGTATAAAGACCTGGTGACGAACGCCGCTAAGACCCTCAGTAGGGAACAGCAGGGCCGACTGTATGATGTTGGTGATAAGGCAGGGAAACTCCTGGCGTGGCTGGGCAAAAAAGAACGGGTCAATAGAGTGGTGCCAGAGTTGACGGGAGAGAGGGGAGAGGCGATTGTGGACCCTGAGGGGATTGTAAAGAGCTTCTCGGACTATTTCTGTAAGGTTTATGCCTCTGCGTCGGATAGGCCAACCGAGGACTCGTGTGACCTCCTCCGTGATATCGAGTTGCCCTGCCTCTCTGCTATAGATAGGGACGATCTAGATGGTGAAATAACGGTCGACGAGGTGGCGGGGGCTATCCGCGCGTTAAACTCTGGTAAGGCCTAGGGACCGAACGGCTTGCCGATAGACCTGTACAAGCTGTTCCCGGATAGGGTCGCCCCTCACCTGCGCGCCATGTTTTTGGAGGCGCGGGGGGGGTGGGGCCCTCCCGTTGGATCAGCGACTGGCGTCGATTGTGGTCATACACAAAGAGGGTAAACCCCGCGATAAGTGCGCCTCATATCGGCCTATTTCACTTCTTAACGCGGAGCCGAAAATTCTGGCTAAACTCCTGGCGACCCGTTTGATTAGGGTACTTGGCGACTTAGTCCACCCGGATCAATCCGGCTTCATCCCGCACCGAAACACAGCGCTGAATCTTAGGCGTCTTCATGGCGTAATCGCCAGGGCGGGCACGTTGCGTGAACCGGCTATTGTGGCGTCTCTTGATGCCACGATGGCCTTTGACACGGTGGAGTGGGCATACTTGTGGGCCGTGCTGGCCAAGTTCGGTTTTGGCAGCGGTTTTGTGAGCTGGGTGAGGTTGCTGTACGAGGGGCCGCTAGCTAGTGTGGTGGTGAATGGTCGGGCGTCGACTCCGTTTCAGCTTGGAAGGGGTACTCGGCAGGGTTGCCCCCTGTCGCCTCTGTTGTTCGCCCTCGCCCTTGAGCCGCTGGCTGCGTGGATACGTTGGCACCCGGATATACGGGGCCTTCGGTGGTCGCCTGAACACGAGGACCGTATTTCGCTCTATGCCGATGATATCCTGTTGTATCTTGCCTCGCCCAAGAAATCACTTATAGTGGTCTGTGACGTACTCACATCGTTTGGTAGGAATTCGGGTCTCGTCATCAATTGGAGCAAATCGTACTTGTATGTTCTTAGTGGCGAGGTTCCACCGATCCCTAGAACATGTTCGATACAGATCGCCCAGCAGGGTTTCGTGTACTTGGGGATCTTTATCTCCATGGACTCGGCTGTGCGCTATGAGAAGAATCTGCTCCCCCCCCTGGCACGCCTGAGGCGCGATGTTGAAGGGTGGCGGAGGCTACCGCTCTCCCTCGTCGGGCGTGCGGCCCTGTTCAAAATGATGTCTCTCCCCCGCTTTCTCTACGCCTTACAGAATACCTTGGATTGGGTGCCGGCCAAATACTTTCGGGAGGTCGAAGGCCTCCAACGGACGTTGCTGTGGGATGGGCGGCCGCGAATTGCTATTGCAAAACTGACGCTTCCATGGTATGACGGGGGCATTGCGCTCCCAGATATCCGTCGGTACTATTGGGCCACACAGCTGAGCGCGATCAATCATGGGCTTTATGGCCCTGCTCTCAGCCCTGGGTATGCCATGGACAGGTGGTTGCTGCGTGGTGGTAACTATTACAGGGCGTTGTACTCGCGATCCCTAGACTCGTCCCTCACGGGGCCCACCGCTGTGGCAGTGCGGGTGTGGAAGATGGCAACTGACTCGCTGGGCTGGAAGGATAAGCTCACCCTCGCTACCCCGTTGTTTGAATCGGAGAGATTGGGAAGGCTTTGGCATTCAAAAGGCTTTGATAAGTGGGACCTGATTGGCATCTCCAGGGTGGGTGATGTGCTGCATAAGGGGAAGGTGAAGTCCTTTGAGGAGTTGCAGACTGAGTATGAGCTGGGGCCCTCCGAGTATTTCAGATATATTCAGATGCGCCACGCCCTCCGATCAGTCCTCGTGGAGGGTGAGAAGGTGCCTGAGTCCTCTCCCTTGGAGGACCGGGTCCTTGATGGCCACATGCCCGAAAGCACGATCTCGCTCATATATAAGAAACTTATAAACGTCCGGGCGGACATGCTTCTGGGGCTGAGGGACCAGTGGACTAGGGATGGCCTCGAGTTAGATGATGAGGATTGGCAGTCAGCTGTTTCTTCCCCTAAGGAGGTTGCGATCCCGTCGCGCCTGAGGCTGGTGCAGCTTAAAATACTGCACCGAGTGTATGTGACGGGGCCAAGGCTGGTCCACATGGGGTTCTCGGAGGACGGCCAGTGCAGGAGGGGGTGTGGTATGGTGGGTACTTTCCTGCACATCATTTGGGAGTGTGGTGTTATTGTGGAATTCTGGAGGGGAGTCCATGCAGTAATGGGGGAGGTGACAGGCATTGCTCTGCAGCCGGAGGCGCGGTGCTGTCTCCTGAATATCTGGGGGCCCACTGATCTCGATGAGGCGCGGACCCAATGGGTGACACTGGGTAACATGGTCGCTAAGAGGGATATTGCGCGATTGTGGGGCTCCTCGGGGCCCCCCACACTGACTGCGTGGAAAGAGAACATGGACTGGAGCATGTTTAGGGAGAAGACAGTCTACTGCTCTAGAGGCCGCCCCGGAAGTGGCACGCCATCTGGGGGCGGTGGAATCAATACAGGGGGGGAATATGCCTTGCCCCTGATCTGGAACCGCCCGAGGAACAGCTTTCCCCCTGACCTTCTTTCCGGCACAGTCTGGTTTGTGAACTATTTGGGCCTCTGCTGTCCCCCCTCTTCCTCCTTACACTATCTTGTAACCGGTAGATGAGTGGGGTCCGGCCTCCCCTGGGGGCTCTCACCATGGTTTTTAATGTTCTTGCCTTGCTGGGGTTTGCTGTGCTTTTTGTGTTTGTTTAAAATTGAACCTTTGCACTTCTCTTTGTACTTTACTGGGGGCGCATCACTGCTTCTAATCATCGATGCTGCCGAACCTCCGGGTTGTCGGCTGAATAGCTGTGTCCTGTTTTTAAATAAAGGTTTTTCAAAAAAAAAAAAAAAAAAAAAAAATCTGCCAAACTGCTGATAAGCGGTCCGCTGACCTGTCTTCAACCTGTAACTCTGCCCGCGGTTTTACAGGAATTAAGGTGTTGCAAGTCAGGCTCGCCGGATGACCCCTGCCCTCCCAAACTGTGGTGCACAATGGCGGATTTTGTGGCCCCGTCTTTACAACACGTCTGGAATACGTCCATCTCTTCGGGGGTCTTCCCAGACATATGGAAACATGCTACCCTCCTCCCTTTAAAGAAAAAGCCTAATGGAGATCCTATGGATCTCAGCAACCTACGCCCTATCTCCCTTCTGGCTGCCCCTGGCAAGATGCTGGAGAAAGTTGTCCAGCGGCAACTCAGTAAATACATAGAGGACAACAAGATTCTGCACGAGACTCAGTCAGGTTTTAGACCGGGTTTTAGCACCGAGACAGCTTTGAACGAGGTGGCAGAATCAATAAGATGGTCGTTAGATTCGGGAGACTCAGCTTTGCTGGTGCTCCTGGATCTTTCGGCGGCTTTTGACACCGTTGATCACGCAAGGTTGTTGATGAGATTGTCTGAAGTGGGCATACAGGATCAAGCCCTGGCCTGGTTACACTCCTACCTGTCCCAGCGAACCCAGAAGGTCGCCTTGGGGACCGTTTCTTCTACACCCAAGCCGTTAGGCTGTGGCGTACCTCAGGGCTCGGCGCTTAGTCCACTTCTATTTAATATCTATATGGCCCCACTTTTCACACTGATCGCTAACTGGGAGGTCAAGGCAGTATCTTATGCCGATGACACTCAGCTTGTGTATCCATACGCAGAGGGGTCTGAGGCAGCCTTGTCAAATTTTAAAGGCTGCCTCCAGGATGTGGCGCGCTGGATGAACACTAATAAATTGAAACTTAATGTGGACAAAACTGAAGTGCTTCATTTTGGCAAAGGCGCCCCGCCCCCCTCTGAGCTCTGGTGGCCGGCAGCAATGGGCTCCCCCCCTTCTCCCAGTCCCTCGGCAAAAAATCTGGGAGTGCGATGGGACAACAATCTGTCCTTTGTTTCGCACACACAACAGCTGATGGGCTGTTGCTTGGGTAAACTTAGGAATCTTCGCAAAATCCTGCGACTTTTGCCGACACATTGCAGGAAAATGGTAATCCATGCGACAGTCACATCTAGATTGGATTACGCGAATGGCCTGTTCCTGGGATTGCCCAAATACTTAATTCAACGTTTGCAAGTGGTCCAGAATGCGGCTGCGAGACTGTTAATGCATATTCCATTCAAGCATTCCATCTCTCCGCATCTTCGATCACTTCACTGGCTACCTGTAGCCCACAGGATTAAATTCAAGGCTCTTACGTTAGCTTTCAGATCCTTGTTTGGCTCATGTCCTACTTATCTGAGGGATCGATTGCCAAGATACACGCAGGCCCGCTCTCTTCGCTCCAACCTCCGGACCCAGCTTGCAGTCCCGCGAATAAGAAGGGCCCGGCTGGGTGGCAGAACGTTCTCTGCCAATGTAGCAAGTCTATGGAACTCACTCCCCCCTGAGCTCCAACAGGCCCCCTCTGAATCGTGTTTTAAATCAATGCTGAAAACCTGGCTCTTCACCCAACCTCGTTAATTAACTGTTTAACCGTTTTGCACTACGGTATTTGTTGTTTTTTTCTGCCTGCGTTCAGCGCCGGGACACCTCCTGGAGAGGTAACTGTTCGCGCTCTATAAAATTCTGTATTATTATTATTTATTATTAAACATCCAGCTGACTAAATGTGTCCTCCTTGCATACAAAGGGGCAGATTTACAAGCCCCTTGTGCTACTTTTGCGTCACTTTTCCCATGTTAAAAGTGACGCAAAAATGGTGCAAGGGGCTTGTAAATCTACCCCAAAATGTTTATAGGTTTAGGCGGTCCATTGGGCGGCTCGGCAGTACCATCTATCATGCCTCCTGGGTAATGCGCCCACCTGGGCCATCTCTCATGCCATATCCTAGCACCTTATAAGCCCCTCTCATGGAAGCGACGCCCAAAGCTGTCATTTGTGTGCTTACCTATTGCTCTGAAGTGTGTCTTTGCGAAGGTGCCGGACATAATCAGTTTACAGTTAATTTTGCAATGTGGTGCTCATTAGGGGTGACATAAATATTTTTAAAGAACAATTAGCTGGTACTCTTAAGCACCTGCACTTTATCAACATCACCAGACGTAATCAATTTGCTGCTAGTACTTGAAGGAAATTTTTGATCATTCATTCATTAAAAGCGCTTTGACATCTCGTCAGGGATAGTAAGCGCTAATTAAATGCAATTACAAAACAATACAATACAACGTCGGGAGTAGGGTTCCTCTGGGTGGTTGCACAAGGGTGGAAGAATATGAGAAAAAAATTTAAAACAATCCTCAGGACGCACAGTTGACCCCCGGAGTGTTGGCAGAAGTGCGGCTAGTTTAATCAATGACATTTTTATTTCCACCTCTAGCCCACTTTTTGCTCAACTTTGAGGTGGCGTGGTGCCCTTTCAGTAACCACAATCTCCTTACAGCCTCTTTTAGCTGGGATTTTAATAAATCATTTTCTAAGTGCTGTATTACGGATGCTCTTGTTTTCCATTCCCAGGGCCAGCGTCTTAGATGGTAGAACGTCCTTCACGACATCTTCCGTCTAAAATGTATTCAAAGGTTGCTATACAGAGCTTTGTTTGAATATTGAGCCTTCTAATTTGGTTATTTTGAGCTCATTTCCTAATATATGTGATAACATTAAATCTTTTCTGACTTATAATTCCACTTCTAGGGTTTCTAAACCCTTTAAATGGTTCAATGCTAATTGTTTCATAGCTCACCGTAAGGGGTGGCTATAACTATGAAAAGAAACTCTGGGATTAGAGTCCTTAAGCATAAAAGAGATAGTTGGGGGAGAGGGACAATCACTACTCTCGGCATCTGTTCTTTTGAATGGACCTGCGCAGGAAATTACAGCCCTATTTGTGATGACTCAGTATATTTGAACAATCTAGAAACATATTTAATAGACTCCTCCTCTCCGTGGTTAGTGGGGGGTGAGTTCAGCGTTGTTTTAGATAAGGAGAGCGATAGAACGTTGAAATGTAAATACTCAAGTATGGCAAAAGTGAGAATCTAGTTAAAGGATATTATTGCAGATATAGAGTTAGTTGATACTTGGTGTAAGACATTTGGCAAGCAGAAGACCTTGATCAATAAAAAGTGCGGTGACCTTGTTTTTGCTCGGTGTGGTGGAGCATACCTAAGTGACATGCTTCCCATGTGTGCGACAAGGCACGCCCTGTTTAATTCACTAAGCAGGTGATGATGACCTACCAGTACTAATGAGGTGACGGGCATGTCCAGATAGAAAGGGGGACAAGGGCACCCAAAGGAATTAGACAGGGACCTTGGGTAGATACGTATTACGGGAAACAGTGGTCCCTGAAAGCAAAAAGATGGTGGAACAAAAAATGAATATAGTCAAAATTGATGCTATATTATAGCCAATGTCCAGCCGGGCATGGCAACTTTAATAAGTAGAGATTGTTAGCAGTGATCAAGAGAATGTAAGTAGAGTCTTGGTGGGACACAAGCCTGTATCCTAGGACTTACATATCATGTGGGCAACAAATAGTGAAAAACATTCAGGCAATTGCAATGATGTTTCTTTTTAAGAGATAACGAGTAGCGAAACATCTGATATTCATATTGACACCTTCACAATGTATAATATACAGAAATATTAAATGTGTAAGGTGGACAACAGAGTCGACGGCGTTTCGATCCTTATCAGAGAGATTCAGGATCATCATCAGGACTGTATAGTAAATTGCCCATATTAGGAGTGCCTCGTGTTGCCAGTGGAGGCAACGGAGCAAGCGCCGAGTCTCGGTCAGCCAACGATGCGTGAAATAAATTGGACGCTTTTAAAGGAACAATGCCTACGGATATCAATTTACGGAGTAGAGGACACGGTAAAGGAAATCTCAATATAATAAAGGAGATGGGTTCCGTGGCCATGTAGCGGACAGCGCGTTCGGACGATGCCGGATCAACAGTTGATCCGGCATCTTCCGAACGCGCTGTCCGCTGCATGGCCACGGAACCCATCTCCTTTATTATATGGAGATTTCCTTTACCGTGTCCTCTACTCCGTAAATTGATGTCCGTAGGCATTGTTCCTTTAAAAGCGTCCAATTTATTCCACGCATCGTTGGCTGACCGAGACTCGGCGCTTGCTCCGTTGCCTCCACTGGCAACACGAGGCACTCCTAATAGGGGCATGTCCAGAGCATGTGTGAGAAGTCAGCCTCAGGCAAGTGGCAGTGGGGACAAGTTGTGCAGGGTACCAAGGCAGGATATGTCAGCACAGAACGCCATTCATTGTCTGTGCAGGGGTGGCCCAGTTCAGCATCCCAATAGAGACGCAAGGATGCAATTGGCACCATTGCATGGGCGCGTAAGGAGTTGATAAATCAGCGTGTTAAGTGGCGGCCTGTGCCCGTGGCATGTAACTATTAAACGATGAGGTGTGTTTCGTGCTCTTGTTGCAGGTCCCCCCAATGCATGCACAGCGTCCTGATGAGGGAATTATAGAGTAGAAATTTGCCAGGAGGTAGCATATCTTTTGCAATTAGGTCATCCAGAGGAAGTAGAGTGCCGTCGTGATATGGATCTCCCAGCGTATGAAGGTCTACTGCATATCATGAGGTCACCTATGCTAAGTAGATGACGACCAGCTCCTGTGGTGTACCCAGAATGGGCAGCACCGGAGCATATAGCAGTACTGTCTTCCTAAGGAGAAGGCATTGTCAATAACAACGGAATGCTACTCGTAAAAGGGTGGGATTGGGCAACTGGACCCTCAAACAGAGATGAAATAGGTGTAGTAGACATTGCAATTCCCCACCGAGGGAGGTAGTCGCAATATCTGCCAGGTGGATGACTGACAGCCACCGGGACGCTCATTGTAGCTGATAGGCCAGGCAGCAGTTCTCAAAGTTTGGCACTCCGAGACGTACCTGATCCGTAGGTAAATAAGGTTTGTTAAGGGCCACCCTGCGTCGTGCACCATGCCAAATTAAATCTCCCGTCAACTGTTCAATCAAGTGGAAGAAAAGTTTAGCAATGTAGAAGGGTAGGTTGGCTAAGAAGTATCACAGACGGGTTAGCATCACTATTTTTGTTAGAGCTATGTGTCCTGCCACAGAAAGCACCATGGATCTCTAGAATGCCATCTGTGCCCACAGGGAGGTCACTGCTCGAGTGAGGTTACCATCTAGGAGGTTGGCGGATGTATCTATGATAGATGCGAATCCCTAAGTAATGGAACATGTCTGGCTACACATCAGTAGGGTGCCATTAATTCGAAGTACAGTGTCTGGCGTTGTGGCAGTAAGTGGAAAGAGGCATGATTTGCACAGTTAACCTTGAGGCCGAAGACCTCTGTAATCTTATTGAATGTCAGTGCTATGCCGGGTGGAATAACACAAATATCCCTAAGATAAAGTGGCAGATCATCTGCATACAGGGAAACAGCATATAGCTCGTCATCCAGCTGAATTCCCCAGTCTCTGCCTTGCATGCAAAGAGAATGTGCCAGTGGCTCCATGGCTAGGGAAAAAATTGTGACAGTAGTGGGGATTATTTGCATCCCTGACGGGTGCTTCTTTGGATAGGAATAGGATCAGATATTAGGTTGCTCATTTTCACTCTAGCCAGCGATTGAGTGTAAAGAAGTTTGACCAGCCGAATGAAGTGGGCTCCCAGGCCATATCACTGCAGCACTCTGAATGAATCAAAGTAAATCCAGCACTAAGCGGCCTGCACTGTGCCATACAGGTGGGGCGTAATTCTAAAAAACAGCCTGCGTAAGTTAAGTGAGGTGTTGCAGGACGGAGCAAATCCATTCTGATCTGGATGTACCAGAGTTGGAATCAAGGGTGCTAATAAATCCACTAGGATCTTAGCAAGTATTTTATAATCTGTGTTGAGAAGTGCCAGCAGGCGGTAAGATCCTAATGCTGTGGGATCTCTATAGGGCTTCGGCACAGATACAAGCAACACTTCACAGAGAGGAGCCGGCAGGCAAGCTGCCGACAGAGCTTCATCACAAAGCACCTTTAATCATGGAGTTAGGAGCGAAGTATATGCTATGTAGAATTCCGATGGAAGCCCTCAGAACCCAGAGTCTTGCCAGTTCTACCTAATTTTTTTAAGTTTAATGTCTCTACCAAGTTCCTCCCTTTGTTCTGGTGACACGCGAGGGAGAGGCACATCAGTGAGAAAGGAGTCAATATCTTCTGTTGAGGATATCAACATTGATGTGTATAGGGAGGGGTAGTGACATGTGAGTTAAGCATGGATATCTTTCCGTGTGTGCAGTAGGGTTCCAGATGCAGCACAAAGTTAAAGTATGGGATGCTGTTCAAGGCAGATGAGCCAGGCGACGAGTGACCCTGATCTGCCTGCCTCAGTGTATATTTTTGTGGAGTGGACTGTGTAATTAAGGCAATGCATTCATTCCAGCAGCGCAGTGTGCTCAGGGTGCGCCCGTGCAAGGCGATGTCTACCCTTCACAGTTTACTGTGCTTGTGATCTATAGCCCAGCAATGCCCGCTCTCCCGGAGAGATGTTGCAATCAAGTTGGCGTTGTATGTTCCAAGTGTTAGCATTTATGTTGAAATATTCCATGATGCTGATGCCGAAGCAGGTGCAAAATGGGGGGGGGGGTCATCTAGTGTTGCTGGTTGCAACCGCCAGATGGGAATGGGGGGTGGGCCCAGATCCCAGCTCAGACGTAGGTATTTAGGATTGTGGTCTGAATGAGTTCTGTCAAGGTAATCAATGTGGGTGATGAGATACCCACCATGGGTACCTAACAGGCCATTTATGTGAACAACAAGGGATTTCTTTGATAACTATGAGGGTACTGCCAGCTGTGTCATGGTCTGGAAAACCTATAAAGCATATATGAGGGAGTTAATCACAAAGATCTAAAATATAGAGATTCACAAAATCCGAGACCAAAAGAACAATCTCTCTATGAGAATCACTCAGAGAGAGAGGAAAATACAGGCAGAAGCAATGGAATTGCCTGTGTGAATTCCACTTTGAGGTCCTGGCTAGAATATCTACAGAATGAGTATAAGGTAGTCCTAGAGAAAAGGTTACAAGATAATGGAAGGCCAGTAAATTAAATCACATTGAGTATCAGGAGAACAACGGACCTTGCTAGCTGAAAGTAGATCTACCTAAAAACCACATTGATTCACTAGTTGAGTCAGGCTCAGGAAGAGTCTTGAATACAACAGAGGAAGTTAAAGCCAAAATGATAGGTAATCTCAGTGCAGTCTATGGTAAGATACTGACCTGGGCCGACATAAAATTAAAAGGTGTTTGGTGAAAAAAACTGCTGCAGAAAACTTCTGTACCTTTCACACAAACAAACTGCTGCCCTCCAGGTGAAATTACAGAAGAAGAAATTAGAAATCAGGTCAAGGGATCAAAAATGGTAATGCGGCTTGTCCAGATGGAATACATGCAGAGCTTTACAAGCAGCGTGACCCCATTGAGCAGGCCCCATGCTGTTGCATCTCTCTGCTTCCTCCCATTTCTCTGAGTGCTTTCTCCTGCTTTTGCCTCATTTTTCACAGCTTTCTCCTACCTCTCCCCCATTTTTAGGTCTCGCGTACTTTGCAGCGCAAAGCGCTGCTCGTTCGGCAAGAGATTTTGTGGATGAGGGATTTTCAGAAAGGGACTTGAAGCCCCGCCCCTCATTTCCGGTGGCTGGCGTCACCGTTTGTGCTAAACGGTGGCCTGCCATTTGAAATGAAGGTTTTTTGTAGACGCCCTTTCGCCTCTGATCTGGACTGGGTCACCTGCTTTGCTGCTGTCGCAAAGCACTTTCTTATCCTTATGGGGCCATGTGTTTCTAATTAGAAACACATGGCCCCATAAAGACAAGAGATCCCCATGCTCCGGCTGCAGAGCGGTCCTCTTTCACTTTCGGGACCGCGCTTGTTCTGGGAGCAGTGGGGGCTCCCGGCCTCTCGGGTCTTTGCCTTCAGTTTTTAAATCGCTTGACGGGTAATTCTCACCTGTGCTGGGCTCCCCACAGAGGTCAGACTCCTTAGGTGACCCTCATTTCTACATGCAGCAGATGTAACTGGTACAAGACATTTGTGCATTAAGAACAGGCCCCTGAGGTACATCCTTGTATTTTAAAATAAAGAGTTTTCGACAATCCCAGTGTCTGTTTTGTAAAATTCCGTCTCATTATTTGCATTTCGCACCAACGGATCCCACATGGTAAAAGTAAATGCACAGAATGCATAGATTGTGTGGAAACAGTGTTTCAAACCCCGAAAACTGGATATTGTGCTATTTAATGTGAATGTCCTGAGTGCGGTAGCAGCTTCCATCACATGTATCTCCCCGGTGGGTTAAACCTGCTCGGTCGCTGCCTCTTCTATAATTGCTCCACCCTCTTGAGTCTCTAACGGGCGAAGTGAACACAGATACATCTCTGGTAAAACCATTAAGTCTATAGAGGAAAACACCCCCTAATAGGGCGAGGGGGGTAGAGAGGGTGAGCGCACTGAAGCCCGGGGAAGATTATCCGGCACTCTCCCGATCAGGGTGATTTAAGGCAGCGCTTTAAATGGGCTGGTGCTCACCGGCACCGAGTACCGCAGTGTTTTATGTTTTCCCTTCGAACGCTGGAACTTCTCCTTGGCCAAGGACGTCAGTGCCGATCTATAAGGGGGCATCAGACAGGACAGGCTTGTGGCCCCGGGGACAGTGCAGATGCAGAGAGTGCAGTGGAAACAGAGACGGCCGTCGGGATGGAGCGAGTGAAGCCCTGAAGCGCCGCTGGTGAATGATTCAGCGGGGGCTCAGGTACGTTCCCTCAGGGCTGTTTGGGGGTTTAGATGCCCCGTGACCGTCAGTGACTGAAAGCGCAGATTCCAATCAAACCCTGGGCAGGCACTCACACTGCAGGTGTGTGACCCGGGGCCTGACCCTGCCACGTCACGAAAAGCAGGAAGAGGAAATATAATGTATTTACAACCTGACTCCCGAGAGTGCACCTCTGGCACCTGTCTGCGGGCAGTGGGGGGGAGGGGGTGAAACAGGCACTAATCTTGGGGGTTTATTGATTCTCTTCTGGAGACAGAAGGTGTAACTGGAATGTTTATTAATAATTGTGTCTATTTTATGAGCTTGCGATGAAAAGTGTTATAGACGACCTTGAGTGGGATGAAAAAACTGGGGGTCTCTCAAAGGGGCGTGGCCAATGTAATTTAGGGCGAGGCTTAAAAACAGTACGTTAAAAATCTGTGTTTAACATAGTGTGCCTCCCGACTTTTGCTTTTTCTGTCATTGCATCCAGACACGATACAATAAGTAACATCATACCTACAAGTCAGGACTATTGGCTTTGTCAATGGTTGTTAGTTGCATAAGATAAATAAGCAGCAACTATGGCTTGTATAGAATATTGAAAAAGCTTACACTAAAAGCCCTGGTGACACCACGACAATGTTGCTGCTCTTGCGTTTCTAAAAGAGAAGGAAAATCCAGAGAGAAAATGACTCTTTAAAGGATTTCCCTTCTCCCTACAACGCTCACCTGGCATGACGTCATGCCGCAACTTCTCCACTTGTGAGTAGTGTGAGCAGGGTACATCGATGTGCCTGCTGTCTCAAAACGGGTCTCTATCGTGCTCTGTTTTGTGCTCTGTCACGGCAGTCCGGAAAAAAACGGACCTTCTGTGCCAGCGCACAAAACAGAGCCTGATAGAGGCCCGTTTCGAAGCCCCCTTAACAAAACTGCCGGTGCTCAGACCCGGTGAGACCCAGCCCACTTAAAGCCCTGGTTATACTGTGTGAACCAGGCGCGCAACACCCATTGGACTCAAAGGGCTTCCGCCCCCCCCGTCGTGTGTGGTAGCCCGGGATGAGACAGCTTCCCGGCACACACACAGCCGCACCCGAGCACTTCACAGGTCTTTAAAAGACCATTTGCATGTTAATGAGGCCTCGCTGTTGTTTCACCCCTTTTAAGAGCCCCTGCAGCTCCACTCTGCCTATTTCTTAAAGATTCAGCCCCCCCGAAATTTTTTAGCCCCCCCCCCCGAAATTTGGCTCTAGTTGCGCCTCTGGTGTGAACCGCTATGCAAGTCGCTGCCACCGCTGCCTCGCACTGATTGCGGCGATTGCGGGGCAGGCAGGTGGTCCACCCATCAGCGTGCACACTACGGTCTTCGCTGCCACCGCTGCCTCGCACTGATCACCTTTCAGTTGGGCAGGCGATTGCGGGACAGGCAGGTGGTCCACCCATCAGCGTACACACTACGGTCTTCGCTGCCACCGCTGCCTCGCACTGATCACCTTTCAGTTGGGCAGGCGATTGCGGGTCAGGCAGGTGGTCCACCCATCAGCGTGCACACTACGGTCTTCGCTGCCACCGCTGCCTCGCACTGATCACCTTTCAGTTGGGCAGGCGATTGCGGGGCAGGCACGTGGTCCGCCCATCAGCGTGCACACTATGGTCTCTACCTGCCCCAGCCCACCTGTGTTCAAAACGCAGTATTAATCTGGTCAAGTGAATTCACGCTCCACGTATTCCATTGGCTTTTTACGCAGCAGCGCGCAGAGGTCACCCGGATATCCATTACATATCTGCCCTAACACCACTTTAAGAAGGAGTAATTACACTGCCATGAGCCTCGGAGTATACACCGAGCCCACAGTTGTGGGGTTTATTCTTTTACTTAACAGTATGATGTCCACCTCCTGACACAGCTAGGGCATTATATCCCTGCCTGTAGGATCAGTGGGTGATTGTCCCCAGTCTAGTTGTCCATTGAATAATTAACTCCATCCTCAGGTTTGTAATCTGTAGCCTTGTCTCATGGCTGTGCGCCTTTCATTGTGTGCAGGAATATTACTTTTCTTTACATTTGAGGGTTAACCATGGACAGGGGGTGTCTAGCATAGGTCCAGAAGGGCCACTTCCAGTCCAGGTTTTCGGACTATCAACATGAGGTTAATGTGCAGACTATCATTAAACTGTGCGTGAGTGGTTGTGAATGTGTGTGAGGCTTTTTTGCTGTGAGTACATGTGCGTAAATGTGTTCAGTCGGGGAAGACAGACTCACAACCACCGAATGGAACCCAACCTTGTCTGTGTGGACCAGAGGCAGCTTTGGCAGCTTGAGTCCATCCTGCTGGGCCCGCAGACAGAGGGTGAGAGGCAGGTGCTCCGCAGAACACATGGGAAAGCTCTCCCAGGCTTAGGAGAGCAGGCGGCAAATGAATACTGCAGAGGAGACAGCAAGAGGTTGGGGTGGTCACACATGGCCCCCCAGGGGTAAACAGGCAGATGATAATAAACAGATTGCCCGGGCACTGAAAAGGAGTGTTGCATAACATCTCATGCATTTTCAGAGGCCGAAGGAAATGGGTAAGAAAATATAGGGAATGGAGTGGCAAAAAGAGTGTTTTTCAAAATAATGCGCTCTGACAACTCATATGGACTTTGATCCTTATGTCTAGTGTGATCGTGTCCAGGTGTATCCTTCTCCAATTCTATCTTCATGTTCAGGACTCTCCTGAGACCATTTTTAAAAAACATTTTGTCTTAAGTGAGCCTCACTCCATAGACGATCTTGAGCACTTTGCTCTTAAACCTTGTGATTATGCATTAAGAAAGGTGTTGTCCTATTTTTGAAAATATAATGACCTCAAACCTTAAAGAGACTCTGAATTGTAGTGGGAAAAACACAGTCCTCTTAGCCAAGGCTAGCATTTCTGAAGAAAAGGGTAGTACAGAATGTTTCATGATGTCAGGTGGGGTTTTGTGATCTATCGTGACAGTCCAGTCCCACATCTACCTTGGGGACTTTAACCTTCATTGGTCAAACATTAATGACTAAGCAGTTTCATGCCTCAATTCCTTCTTGAATGATCACAAATTGATTCAACATTGTGACCAGCCTACTCACATTAAAGGGGAAACTCTAAACCTCATCATCTCCAAAGGTCATACCATCTCATTGGACTCCATCATACCATGTGATTGGTCGGACCATCACATCATTTCCTTTCATATCAACTCGGAGGTTTATCAGAGTAAGACACAAACAACCAAACCAAAGATTTGGAAAAGGGACCTCAGAGATATCAATACAGCTGACCTAGCAACCCGCTGTAATCGGGCCCTCGCTCCCCAATTGGACATACATGAAGTCCATGCACTCACGGACTTCTACAACTCTTCTATTCCCAGCATCATGGATTCTATGGCCCCACTCCAACAAAAAAATGCAACTACAAAAATATCTAAACCGTGGTTCAATGGCAACCTAAACTCGGAAAGTCGCAATCTAAGGGCCATAGAACGTTCCTGGGGAACCACTCCATCTGCGGACCATCTAAAATCCTTAGAGCAGCAAGAAGTTCTTATAACAAGCAAATCAAGACAGCTAAGGCGGAATATTTCAGATCCCAACTTAACCAAGCGGCTAATAGACCCAAGAAACTGTTTGAACTGGTTAAACAACAATTGGTGGTAGCCCCTAACCGATCAGCCTCAGAAGTCAGACCTCCCTCATGTGATGATCTGGCTGCCTTTTTTTACTGAGAAAACTAGACTTATTAACATTGATCTGGAAACCAGGAGGGCTCTATTGCTACCCAATGAACCTGCATCCCCCCTGGCCTCACCAGACAAGGCAGCACCATGTAGCTGGGGTATCAAGAATAACGCTTCCTGGGACACCTTTACCCCCCTCAATGAAAATGATATCAAAAAGGTTCTTCAGAATATCAACCCATCTATTCACTTTAGTGACCCGTTACCACCTACCATCTTAAAAGTAATTAAGGATGAAATCTCCCCCTTCTGGACAAAGATCGTCAATGCATCTCTGTCACAAGGCACAATCCCAGAATGCCTAAAAGAGGCTCAGGTAACACTTATATTAAAATAAAACACAGCTGACAATACATATCTTAATAACTTCCGACCTATCTCCAGCATCCCCACTCTAGCCAAGCTCCTTGAAAAATGCGTCCAGTCACAACTATGTGGGCACATTGAAAATTTCCATCTCCTGGCCAACACCAATCTGGCTTTCGTAGTGGGCACAGCACTGAATCGGCTCTCACTCACGTGATGGATGACATCTTAATAAGGCTGGATCGAAATTAATCCTGCCTCCTTATCCTACTTGACCTTTCCTCCGCATTTGACACTGTCAATCATGACAACCTCCTATTCATTCTGGATCATAGGATGGGTCTTTCTGGTCAGGTGCTGCACTGGTTCTCGTCCTTCCTGCAGCACAGGTCCCAAAGAGTTAAAGCGAACCACTCACTCTCCCAGCCATCCCCAGTCAGCATGGGGGTTCCCCAAGGGTCGTCCTTATCTCCCATTCTCTTCAATTTGTTCCTGGAACCATTAGCTAATGTTCTAAAATCCTTGGACATTCGGTTCCATATGTATGCAGACGACACCCAACTCTATCTGAAAATCTCCTCCCCGGATGACATCACGTCACTCAACTCCACCCTACTGACTACCCAAAACTGGTTAACTGAGAACCACCTCCTGCTAAACACCTCCAAAACAGAATTCCTCCAAATTTCTCCTCCGAAACATACTCCTAAAATCGACCTCTGGATGAACCAACTCACCGCCTTCAACTGCTCCCCCCGCATTATCGACTCCGCGAAATCTCTAGGAATCACCCTGGACAAGCATCTGAATATGAAGACTCATATTAGCAACGTGTGCAAGGGAGCTAACCACCTTCTGAGAACACTCAAGAATCTCAAACCTTTCCTACCTCAAGCAGATTTCAAGCAAGTAGTCCAAGCGCTTGTTTTGCCGAAGGTTGACTATGGCAGTGGTACGCTATGTGGCCTCCCCAAATACACTTTGGCCCCCCCTAAAGGCTTCACTGAACACGGCGGCCAGATTGACTATGGGCACCAAGCGAAATGCCCACATCTCCCCAGTTTCAAAATCTCTAAACTGGCTGCCCTACGAAGCTAGAATCCAACTGAAGATTGCCTGCCTATCGCACAAAGCCCTCCACTTCAAAACCCCCACCTACCTTCCGCAAAAGCTAGAACTATCCGGAGGGGGTAGACCGTCAAGGAGTGTTAATTCCCTTCTCTTGAAACCTCAGATCTTCCACAAAAAGAGAACATGCCAACGAGCCTTCTCTGGATCTGCTCCAAAAATTTGAAACTCTGTTCCACCAGAATTTCGCAGAATCTCTTCCAAGGTTGCTTTCAAACTGGAAGCAAAAAGATTTCTCATGAATAATTTCTTACATTAACATGAGGGGCAATTGTTAGCTCTAATCGCATCTGACATACTATGGAATTGGTTATTATTCCTGTATATGATTATTGTATTTGTATTGGTTATTATTCCTGTATATGATTATTGTTTTTGCTCCCCTTATATCATTATGCTCCATCGTCTAGCCCACTCTTCGGTCACCCAGGTTTATAAATGATCTGTTATATGTACACTATTTGATTCAATGCCTATTAGATTCCCCATTTGACTCAGGTTTTGATCTGTTACCTTCCTTCCCGCAAATTGTAAAGCGCTCTGATAACCTTCTGGATCAAGTTCGCTCTATATAAAACTTTATAAATAAATAAATAAATTATTCCCTGGATGCCCCTTCATTCTTTGTTAATCAGAGCTAGCAAGACAAAGGGCTGAGCTTGCCCACGTTTCATACTGCAGTGAAGCAAAGCTTTAATTACATTTAGTGAAAAGCAACTCAGTCTTTGCCTTTTGGGCCAGTGTTACAGTCAGAGTCTCTGTCGTTGTCTGAGGAAGTCACGATGTGCATAAAGTATTTTGTTGGTAGCCCTTGTTTTGGGAAGAGGATGCTCAGGAATTTAACCTTCTCTCTTTTATGCCCCTTCCATATGAAACTTGTCTGAAGCAAAAATGTTTCTCCAATGTCAACATTCACAAGTATTATCCTGTGAGATGTTTGAGGGATCATGCAAATGCTATAAAATGGTACTAACATTTCCATTGCATCGCTCTGCTGCCCAGGAAGCCTGGTCAACCTATAAAAACCACTTAGAAAATCTGATATTCTCCTGACCCTTCTTCTGCCCACTGTACCTACAATGTGCTGGATTTATCCAGCCTGTACTTGTCTTGCAGATCTTGTGCTTGCCTCTTCCAGAGACCCAGATTGCTTGCTTTACTCATCTGGTCATCATCTAGACAACCATGTTCTCATCTGTGCTTGGCTCACCCACCCTATATTTACCTTGCCAACTCTTGATTACATCATGCAAGCTGTGCTTGGCTCTTTCAATCTGCACTGACCAATCATGCTTGATTTACTCAACCCACCTCAACTGAACCGTCCATACCCCCTCCCCCACCTAGCCCCCCTGACCCAGCCAGTTCAAGGCTCACCTGCCCTGTTCTTGCCTTGGTTACTCTGTGCATGCCTTGCTTACACCTGTGTCCCCCCTGATGTTCATCTCATTCTCTTTGCGCGGACACATGTTGCTCAACTCATCCTATTGCGTACATTTCAGTCATTTACTTAAGTCCTTTCTCTCTAGTTCCGTGTAATCTCTTCATTTACCCAGTGTTACGCAATGGTAACTTGTGCTTCCATTGGCGGGCTGCTGAGGGCTTTGAATGACCACGGTGGGTGCGTGCGTGCTGTATAGTAAATGACGACTCTAGACTGTGGTGTGGTCTGCATTGTGGTGAAGATCAGATTGAAAATGTTCCCTTTCAAATGGGTCGATTCAATGACTTCAATTTTGATGTTTATTTTGTGAAAAGTGGAGGATGCAACGGAGAGAAAAAATGTAATGAAGCAAGATAGAATATGTAAAAAGGGATCGGTCTATCGTTATCCCGGATTTTTACTCAAATTACCCACAGAGTATCTGTTGTTGTGGACAATGAGAACATTCATGACTTGTATGCTTCATATGTATGTAGGTGCAAAAAGAACAATTGTTGGACAAAATGCTGAACAATGTCATGCATTCACCCCAGTACAGAGATCTGGGCCTAAAACCATAGCTTTTTTGCTCCCTATGCCATTCCAGTTTAGACCCAGCCATATGAAAATCAGTCTTGACTGTGTTCCCCATGGGAACTGTCCAGCCCGAACCGCCAGGCCAGGTCCTCCCTGGACTGGAAACAAGCATCCTAGTACCGGTTTTGGGGTATCACTCCTTATCAGCCAGGCTAGTTTGACTCCAGTGGCATGGAGAGCAGCGGACCCATATCTGGGCATACCCGTCCCACTCGGGGTGACAAATGCAAAAAGAACAATTGATGGACAGAATGCTGAACAATGTCATGCATTCACCCTAGTACAGATGACTGGGCCTAAATCTATCGTTTTTTTGCTGCCCATGCCATTCCAGTTTAGACCCAGCCATATGCAATTCAGTCTTGACCCTGTTCCCAAGGGGAACAGTCCAGCCCGAACTGCCAGGTCAAGTCCTCCCTGGATTGGAAACAGCAATCGTTGTGACAAATGCAAAACAAGCATTTGCAATGCAATAGGTCTCGCATTTACGCGAGTTTAAGCTATTGGCATTGTAAATGACAATGCCTTTTATGTATGTTTTAAAAACAAAAACTTTCAAAAAGGCATTGTCATTTACAATGCCAATAGCTCAAACTCGCATAGATGCAAGACCTATTGCATTGCAAATGATTGTTCTGAATGCTTCCTTCTGCTTTTGCTCCGTTTTCTACTGCTTTCTCCTTCATTTCCCCCCATTTTTCTCAGTGCTCTCTCCTGCTTGAGGCTATTTTTTTTACAGCTTTCTCTTTTCTTTCTCCCCATTTCTCTGAGTGCTTTCTCCTGCTTTTACCTCGTTTCTTACTGCTTTCTCCCTCCTTTCCCCGGGTGCCTCATATTTTACAACTCTCGCCTTCCTTTCCCCCATTTTCCTGAGCGCTTTCTCCTGCTTTCATTTTGTTTGTTACTGCTTTCTCCTCCCTTCACCCATCTTTCTTCTGCTTTTGCCTCATTTTCCCCTGCTTTTTCCCTTCCTCTCCCCTGGTTTTCTGAGTGCTTTCTCCTGCTTTCCCTCGTTTTTCACTGCTTACATGGCTGTTCGAATGAACAGAGCACTGTGAAGCAGCTAGCAATTCCAGCACCTTGAGAACTTCACAGGTGATTTACCGTGCTTTAAAATCCCGATTGATTGAGTTAATTTGTGATCTGGCTCTTCTGTGGAAAAGTCTATTTTATGCAATATATTTGGATAATAAAGAGCTCCCCCTCTGCCTGGTATGAAGCTACAGTTGTTATGGTTCTGAAATTAAGAAGGCAAATTCCTAGAGACCCATTATGTTACTAAACTGTGACTACAACATTTTTGCAGGAATCTTAGCTAAGAGGTTATAAATCATTCTGTACACAATTGTCCATCCTGGTCAGAAGGGCTTCATCTCTGGTACGTAGCTTCATGAGTTAACGGGGCTATAGATATGTCTAAGACTTTTAACATTCCCATGACAATAGCAACTGTAGATGCTGCAAAGGCATTGTATTGATTAAACTGGTTGTATTTATGGAAAGTACTAAAAAACTTCAGTTTTATGGCAATGTCATTAAAACAATACAAACCCTATATAAAGCTCTCATAGCAAGGAAACTAATTCATGGGGATCTTACTCGAACCGCTTCCACCAATTCTCTTTGATTTATATATTGAGACTTTTGCTCAAATAATTTAGCTAGGACAGTTCATGCTCCCATTTGAAGCTCCAGTCCTACTAGTTAAGATTGCATTATATGCAGTTGCCATTATTCTGTTTACAGAGAACTCAGAGTACTCAATTCCAAGACTTTAAAAGCATACTGAGGAGTTTGATAACATTTCTGGTTCCTAAATAAATAGGGAGAAAACTGAGGTTATGACACGGCAAGCACAAATTATGTACATCATGTTAAAATGCAAATGAAATACCTAGGAATTTTGATAACAGAGAACCTAGACGACATGCCTGGAAAAAACCTGACTATGGCTTACAAAGATATTGAGGGTCTGCTGAGGAAATGGGCGAAACTGCCATTAAGCATTTACAGGAAGGTAAATATTAATAAGATGACAATTCTACCTAAATTAACCTTTATGTTTAACAGCATACCTTCGACATTTCCCGAAAAAGCAGATCAGAAAATTACAAGGGACGATAAGCAGTTTTATCTGGCTAACCAAAGATGCAAGGATATACTGGAAAAAGCTTAAAATGAAGTTAAAACAAGGGGGCTTGGCTCTTCGAGATTTTCAGATATACTGCAATGCTTTCCAATTTAAGAATTTCCAGGTCCAAGCCAAGAAACTGGATGAATCTTACATTGGACGAATGTACGTGGCTATGTTCGTATTCTTGGGAGCTGAAAAGTTTCTGTTTAAGTCTGGGGACCTAAACTTTTTTAAAAAGGTGAGGCTGAAGGTTCTCCTCATGGATATTAAACTATGGGTTTTCTTGAAGAAAATCTTTGGGATCCACTACTATACAGATTTGGCATCCATTTGGGATTCTTCTAGGACTCCAGAGTGGCTCAAAGATAAGCTCACCTATTCTCTCTGGAATGGTAACTTCGGTACCTGGGGAGATCTGAGAAATGGTGTAGCTCCCATTGCCTGGCACGCATTTTCGGATCTATCCAATGGGCAAATCTCAAAATGTAAGTATCTCCAGTTATGTTCACGGTGGCCTTCTCAAAGTCTTGCAGAGGTGAACTACTGGGAACATGAGGATATATTGGAGGAGAATTAGCAATTTAAGAAAGAAGTCTCCATATGTTACTGGGATATCATCATAGCGTTTTCACATCATCCAATGGGAAAATCTCAAAATGTATGTATCTCCAGTTATGTTCACAGTGGCCTTCTCAAAGTCTTGCAGAGGTTAACTACTGGGAACACGAGGATCTATTGGAGGATAATAAGCCATTTAGGAAAGAAGTCTCCACATGGTTCTGGGATATCATCATAGCAGTATATAAGAAGCTTGCAAATCTAAATCGATCTGGAAAAATACTTGCTGCCACTTACGAATGAAGAATTATGACAATTATCTTTACGATTGCTTTCTTCAACAGTAAGCCTGCATCATTAAAAAGGAACCATTTCTATAACCTCCATGGAGCTTACTTAATACCTCAGAGACTGGCTAAACTCACGTGAGAGTCCCCAAGATGGAAGCCGATGCAAAGCATATGTTTTTGATTGTTCCACACTTATGCTCTTTTGGGAAGAAGTAAAGGAAATCCTGAGACTTGACGTCAAGGTAAGCTACAGCTTAATTTTTATTTGGATTGGATTCAGCATGTGATAAACTGAGCAAAAGTCAAGAGATTCTGGCCTTCTTCCTGATCTTGTTAGCAAGATTGGAAATTTGTAGAAAATGGATCTAACCTGAGGCTCTGCTGAGGTCAGACTGGATTAAGTCTGTGTGCTACATCAGTCAACTAGATTTGGCTTGTAAATTCAACTCTGTTGAGAGAGAGTGGAATTCCTTTATAGCCTGGCAAGTGAACTTCAACAGGCCATTGATCACACTGTATCCCTGATGAGATGAGGCTCAACCCCCCCATAATAGCACAACTATTTAGCAAGCACATACAGTCAGCTCTATGGGAGGGTGAGAATATTGTCAACATTCAGAGTTGGTTATAATCTGATAGTGGAATAAGGACAAAAATAAGATTGGACATATTTAACTGTATGAGTACTAGTATGGGGGAACATGGTCATAACTAAGGAAATGGGTGTGTAGCAGGTGTGACAATTTGAGTCGTTACAGATTGTTGGTGGAGAGATCAGTACAGAAACTTTGTGGGTGTACTTTAGAAGAATGGTAGGCCATACGGGTGGGAGAGAGATTTATGTGGGCATTCTTGAGAGAACTGCAGTGTGACTGTTACCGTGTCCGGTTTGAGAGTGGTGATAGCAAGGAGGCTGGTCATAACCAGGGTACGTGTTTGGTAAGAGTGGAAGAGAGCGCCTCCTGGGCCTGTCTATTGTTTAATAGTGTTTCTATCTTGTATATACAGGTTTCTTTGTCCATGGTTGGTGATAAAGTTCATGACCAGCAGTGGAAGTCTGGTTCTGTCCTGCACCTATCAAAGAGCATGCAAGATGAGGTCTATAATAGGGAAGAGTTACCATTTATGATACATTGGTTATTTACTGTATAGTAGTTCTTTCTACCCCCGATGAGGTGTCACAGTGCTTTAGGAGACAGGTGGAACATTAAATCATATGGAGTGCTTGGTTAGAGGAATGCTGTATTGCATTGTGGTCTATGTGGGAACTGTTTTGCGCCTTGCATGAGGGCCATAATGGTGGTCTTAACCTGAAGTATATCCTGACATTGGTGACTGCACTTAGGCAGATAATGAGGTGAAGAATGGTTAAGTTTTATACTGATTCGTTTTATTATTATGCTTGGTTAGAAGGTTGTGGCTTATGTGTGAAATCTTTTGGTGACTTGTATGATGATGTGATGGGCAGTGAAATGCACCTCTTGTGATGCTGTGATTGTGCAGTTGCATTTCTATTTGGAATGGAAGGATGAATAGTGAATAAAGTTGCCATGTGGTTGTTTCTACGATTCTTGAGGTTCCAGTTCTTGGATGACAATGGCCGTGAATCATCTGATGTTCATACTTTCCTTATGTGCTATAGAATTTGTTTGTTAATCAGTGGGATTCGAAATCGTTTGCCTGGAAAGAGCTAAGAGGGTCATTTACAGCTTAGTAGATTGTCGACTGGTCCTGAAGTGGAGCAAAGGCCATGATCTCTAACACCATTATGGAGGACCATCTGCTGTATTTAGAGATACTTCCCTGGCCGCTAGAGATCTCAGGTCCTTTGCACTGACCCAGCCCCTGGCTCTTCCTTCTACCTCCGCACTTAGTGCTCCTATGCAGTATTGCGGTTGCCGGGCTTACTGGATCCTGCTGCCTCTCTGGGGTGGAGGGGTATATATGTAGTCCGCACCCCTCCCCTCCCACACCAAAAGGGAACCTTGTTGCTCTCTGGGCACCTCAGGGCCTGTACAATTCAAAAGCTCCGGCGGCCGCCATCTTGCATTGCAATGCTGACGCCGGGCACTCAGTGTTGGGCTGAGCCGTCGCCTCCTGTGCCCCCCCACACGTTCTCTCTGTGCCCCCTGTCAGTCACCACATCTTCCACCGCCACCGAGACTCATGTTTCAGGTGTTGAATCAGACGTGCTGAGCTTCCTTGGTCAGTGCTCCGGCTCCCGGCATCAGCCTGCCATGATGCTCAGGCCACGCCCTCGGCTGCTAGAGATCTCAGTGCTTTGACGGATGCTACCCTTCTAGGCAGCTTCCTTCAGAGCATGACTGGTTTACCAAGCGGATGCCATGTTTAAAGTGGTTGATCAGCAAGGTTTTTTGCTTAGAGAATACAAACCCTAAAGGTGGTAGTTTATTTTATCAAAACAAAAAACAAATGCCCTGATGTGCAGGGAATTTTCTCCCTGCGCTTGAGAGACAGTCTGCATTTATGCTTTCTAAGTCAACTATTCTTTGAATGATGGATACAGACTTGAAAAATGAGTGTTAGTCACCCTGTCCTCAACAAAGCAGGAAAACCACCATTGTAACCTGGCGACTCGGTGGCAGGTGGGTTTCATGCATTTGCTGAGAGAGAATTCCGTAATTTAGCAGAAACAGACGTTCCTCAATGTGCTTCTTTTTGTTGGTGGGGGGGAGAGATAAGCAGAACTGTAGTGTCGCGCTCTAGTCATCGCGGGGTTGCGCGATGATGTGGGACGCGGTGGCCATCTTGCGAGATAACGCGATTAGCGCGGAGCCGAGGAGCCGATCGGATGTCTCCCGGCGCTCTCCATATAACCTGTATATTAGGGAAATAAAAGTTAATTACTTATACATCGACAGTGCCAGAGTCCTTCATTAAGGTGGGCCTCACATACATTACAACTGGTGACGAGGCTGGGGATCACAAAAAAAAGACACCCAGGAGCAGCCCAGAAACCACGTGGAACAAGGGGCAGCACACCTGCAACCTGAAGAAGCAGAGGCCGACTCACGCAGGCACAGACAGTAAGGAGAGCGCGGCAGAGGGGAAGCGCTAGGCCAAACTAGCGCAAGAACAGTCCAGAGCACAGCTGTTATACATAAGCCAACTGTAGCCGGTGCAAGCAGCCATGTGTAAGAGGGGAAGGAAGTAACCACCAAGCCACACTCCAAGGTACGTGGAGAAGTGGAAGGGAGCAAACGCAACAGGACAGACACTGCCCACAAGTGAGAAGAGCAGTGGGTCAAGACAGAGACTGGGAAGCTGGGAAGCGCAGAGGCTAGAGGCCTCGTTCGCGGAAGACAGGCGGAACGCCTGAGGCCCTGGCGGAGCAAGCAGAACACAGACCAGGGGGTGGAGCGGCGTCGCAACAGAGCCACCCACGCCTACCCAGGCAAAGCGCGCCAGGCAGCCCAAGGGGTGAAGAAGAGTCACCGGGAGGAAGAGCGGAAATGTGTGCTCAACCGCCCTCACTCACGACACCCATTCCATTCCTACCAAAACCAAGAGATCCATTGATGAAGTGGGAAGACTGGAGAGAATACTTTATGAACTATCTGGAAGCCCTGGAGGACGAGAATGGAGAAGCATTTCCCAGCAAGAGAAAGAAGAGGATATTACTTCACAACCTAGGTCCAGAAGGCATCAGAGTGTTACAGAACATAGTCCCGACTCCACGACAAGCGGCAGATGACGACGTGTTCCAGCATGCTATTGATGACCTGAATAAACATTATAGGCCAGCAGTGTGCACGTCCATAGACCGATATAACTTCCAACAGAGGAAACAGGCAGTGGGGAAGTCCATAGACGAATATGTGGCAGCTTTGAGGAAATTGGCGGCCACGTGTAAATTTGGCACGTTACACGATTAATTCATCAAAGATCAGATCGTAATGCACACCACGAACACGACGATCCAGGGCAAGCTGTGGGTAAATAGAGACGCGACTTTGAAGGAAGTCATAGCCATGGTGAAGAAAGCGAAGCTGTCGAAAAAATGTGCGGAGGCGGCGAAGAGAGAGACAGCAGCTAGGCCCATGGTGAACAAAGTCACCGAAGCAGAACCACAGGAAAAAGGCAAGGGAGCTACGGGGGACACGAGAGCACAAGCCAAATGGACGTCCAAGTCAGCACCGGCGAAGAAACCGGGTAATGAAAGCAAGAACACGTGTTACAGGTGCGGCAGTCTGTCACATCCAGCCTACGACAAGCGATGTTCCGCCTTTCGAGCCAAATGTAGGTTTTGCGGGATTGTAGGGAACTACGAGAAGGTATGTCGCCGTAAGCAAAAGAGAGCAGCAGTAAAATACGTTGCACAAGAGACAGAGGCAGAAAGTGAAGGTGAAGAAGAAGAAGACGACGTGTTGTGTATAGAAGAACACATACTGGGGATCAACTGCAACCGTTCCACGAAACCCCAGTGCGACCTGGTGATAGGAGGTATACCGATAAAGATGGTGGCAGATTCAGGATCCCCGTACACCATAATACAGAGAACGGTATGGGATGAACACTTCAAAGAGCACCTGGGGCATCACATGGAACCCCCAGATATTTGTCCAGTAACATTCACAGGAGACCCTATTCCTATGGTTGGATACAGAAGATTGAAATTCGAATTTAAGGAACGAAGTGCAAGGTGGAAAGGCCCTTCAGTTCTGGGGTGGATCGACCAAGGAGATCTAGGAATACAACTGAACCCCGGAGGCGCCACACAAGTCCCGATGACTGGCGAAGAACAACAACCGGTCGCAGGAAAACCTAAAGAAGAATTTCCCATAGTGTTTGGAGGAAAGGTTGGCAAATTAACCAAATTCACACATAAGATCGTTCTCAAAGCAGATGCGAAACCGGTGTGCCACAAAGTGAGAAATATCCCGCTAGCAATTAGAGAGAAAGTACAACAAGAATTACGTAGACTAGAGGACAACGGAATCATAGAACCGATAACCAGTGCGGAGTGGTTGGCTCCCTTGGTAGTAGCAATGAAACCAAACGGCAAGGTGCATCTGTGTGTAGACTTGAGGGAATTTAACAAAAACATAATAGTAGAAATATTCCCACTACCAAGGATAGACGAAATGCTAGCGAAGACCTAGGGGGTGAAATGGTTCTCTACCATCGACCTCACCTCAGTCTACCATCAGATAGCCCTGCACCACACATGCCGAAAACTGACGTCGTTCATAACCCCGTTCGGATGCTACCAGTTTTGCAGGATGCCATTCGGACTGGCCTCGGCAGCGGCCGTATATCAGAAACTCATGCACAAGCTATTCAAAGATGTAGAAAGAGTTCAATATTTCCAAGATGACATCTTGGTGATGGGCAAGAACAAAGCAGACCATGACGCCAAGTTGTCCAAAGTCCTACATGTCTTAGAGCGCAATGGGCTCACAGAAGAGAGAGACAAATGCCGGTTCGGGATGACATCGGTCACATACTTAGGGCATGAGATCAGCGACCAAGGCCTCACACCTAAACAATCCAATGTCAAAGTAATATGTGATGCGCCAGCCCCGGGGACCAAGGAAGAAGTCAGGTCATTTCTAGGCATGGCTGAATTCTACAGCAAATTTGTACCGCATTTCGCCACTAAGACACACCACTTACGCCGACTCCTCAGGGATAAAACAACCTTCAAGTGGACAGAGGAAAGTCAAGAAGAATTCCAGAAGATCAAGACAGATATCAGCACAGCAGTTCCCTTGAGCGGATATGATCAGCAAGCAAGATCAGTATTGACGACAGATGCGAGTGAAAGGGGCCTAGGAGTGGTCCTAATGCAAGAGACGAAGGAAGGGGAACTAGCCACCCTCAGCTTCGCATCCAGATCCTTATCACCTACGGAGCAAAAGTACAGTTTAATAGAAAAGGAAATGTTGGCGGCAGTCTGGGCCATGGAGAAGTTCCGCCAATTCTTATGGGGTACAAGATTCAGGATAAGAACAGACCATGAACCTCTGGTCAAAGTCCTCACATCATCTGGACATGCCAATGCGACCCCTCGCATCATGAAAATGACTCTGAAATTATTGGATTACAGGTATGATGTAGATGTAGAACACATCCCAGGAACCAGAAATAAAGTAGCAGACTACCTCAGTCGTGCCGCGGCCATGGAGGAAGCTCCGAGTGAATCTGAGGAGGAAGACATTAGAGTGGCGTTCACGGAAGATCACGAACGAGTGATAAGCGAACAGGGTGGAAGGAAGCGTATGAGACCGACTCGGACATCGGAGCGGTCAAATGGTTCACACTTGGGGGATGGCCAGAGAAGAGATATGTGGAGGCAGCGATCAGGAAATTCTTTGAAGTGAGAGAGGAGTTATCAGTATTTGACCGAGGGATCTTTCTGCAGAGAGGTGAAAAGGTAGTTCCGCCCAACACGCTGGTGCCACGCTTCCTAGCCATCATACATGAAGGACACCTGGGCATTGTAAAATCGAAGCTCAGGGCGAAACAGATGTACTGGTGGCCTGCAAAGGATAACCAGGTAGAGAGGCACGTGCGGGAGTGTGATCAATGCCAAAGAGCGGACAAGTCCCAAAGCCTGATGCGTCCACCCTTAGGGAAAATCGACAACCTCACTAACCCTTGGGAAGATCTGTCGATAGACATCTTGGGGCCAATATTGGATAACCAGGGAGTCCAGAAATACGTAGCGGTACTTGTGGACCGGTACTCCAAGTGGCCAGAAATGGACATACAGGAAGACACGGACACTGACAAAATATTAAAATTTCTCACAACCGTTTTCCTGAGAGAAGGTATTCCACGCTCTCTCCTAAGTGACAATGGGCCTCAGTTCACGTCGGAAAAATGGAGTGCGTACATGAGAAGGAATGGGATAAAAGTCAAACATACTTCCATATACCATCCAGCAGGGAACGGACTAGCCGAGAGGTTTAATAGAGTCATCATGGGCTCGATACAATCAGCGATGGGAGCCGGGAAAGACTGGGAGAAAGAACTAAAGTGCATGTTGTGGGCACACAGGATTACCCCGACCAGCACAGGATACAGCCCCTTCCAGATTCTCAGAGGTCGAGACCCATTCACGTAGGACAATGTTGTCTGGAAGGAGCGCACAATCCCGAGCAAGTGGTCTCCAGCTGTAGTGCAACATAATCTGGAAAAGGCACAGAGAATATGTACCGAACATTTCAATAGGAGGAGAAATGTCAAGGAGACGGAGTTAGAGAGAGGAGAATGGGTTCGAGTCAAACTAGCCAAGTTAAGAAGAAAAGGCGACAGCAAGTTTAGTGCACCCATGCAAGTAGAGGAAGTCTACAACCGAGCAGCCTTGCTGAGCGACGGAAAGGTTTGGTCCCAGGATAGGATGTCCAAATGCAACAAGATCTTGAGATGGAGTGAAAAAGAAAGTGGACAGACAGCAACGCCCCGGATGCAAGATATGGGGGTCAATCCGGTGGGAGCAGGAACGGGCACAACCCGAGAAAGAGTAGCCTGAGAGACATTATCTTATGTGTGAAATGTATATCTGTAAAGGGGGGAGATATGTAGCGTCGCGCTCTAGTCATCGCGGGGTTGCGCGATGACGTAGGACGCGGCGACCATCTTGCGAGATAACGCAATTAGCGTGGAGCCGAGGAGCCGATCGGATGTCTCTCGGCGCTCTCCATATAACCTGTATATTAGGGAAATAAAAGATCATTACTTATACATCGACAGTGCCAGAGTCCTTCATTAAAGTGGGCCCCACATACATTACAAGAACATGTTTTATTTTTTTGTCCTTTGTGCTCCCGATCAAGTTTGAAATGGATTACCCCCCTTTGCAGAAATCTGGGAGTCAGGAGATATAAGGAGGCGTACAGAATATTGAAGTTGAACACAACACGTATGATTGTATTCTGCATATCAAGTTTTTAATGGCTGTGTGGGTCAGGCGCAAAAAGTACTCCCCTGTCAGTTTCTAGGATCTTGGACTTAGGGTGTACCATTTACTATGGCGCCGTAAAGTTTCTACCGGGGGTTCTGGTTCATCGTACAAGCACATAGCACTTTAATATGTATTTTGGTCAACTTATATTGCTGTACTGTAAATAGTCTGTGAAGGTCTTTTAATTATTCTATGTTCTGCTTTTAAAAAGAGTCTAGTTTTAAACATGTTCCATTCTCTCCCCTAATACACCTTGATGAGGTTTTGCAATTGTAAATGACTAGTCATTTTATTTACTGCTATTGTCATAGTGAAATCCATTTTTTTGCACATACACTGATGCACTTTGACTGATTCATTTTATTGTGATTGTATATTGATTGTAAATGGTTATTCATAATGAGATGTTTTACAGATACTGTGTGTCTGTTTGTGCCTAATTATATGGTATACTTTTATGATCCTCAGTGATCGAAAATAAAGTCATTTTGATTGATTGATAAGCAGAAGTGCTGACATAGAACAGGATGTTTTTGTTACATGTATATCTTTCAAACTTAGACACAAGAATATGACCCTGTGTCTCAAAGGCAGCGTGTGTGGTTATAGGGAGCCAGTGAAGCATTTAGAATACTGGTTGGACCGTGTAGAAGATGCCTTGCCGCTGTGTTCTAAGTCATTTACAGGTTTTTTGGACCACAAATAGCATAGACCATAAGAAAACACCATTTGTGTAATCTAGTTGACACCTGGCAAGGGTGATAGTGGCCTCCATTTTTTAGAATAGCCTAGATGAGTAAAGAAGTGTTGAGGATTGTACATGGTGTTGATGGCATATTTTGTGACTTGATTCACTTGAAGGATCTGTGATCAATCCAAGCTACTTTCTCAATTCGATATGCATGGTGGAGTGTATTGCTTTCTAGACGGCAGATGGTTATGGACTGATAGTTCTTCCATTCTCCAAAGGTTAGGATCGCAGTTTTGAAGGAATGTGTTTAAAGTGGTTACTCTGCATCCTTTCTTCTACGACTCAGAGGCAGAGGTACATTTCTGACCAGTGCTGCTTTTGGTTTCCATTCTTAGGATTATCTGTATTTCATCAGTGTAGGTGTAGCAAGTTAAGTTGAAGGCCTCGATAAGTTCCAGTAGGGGTGTGAGGTACAACAAGAATGGCGAGATGATGAGTCTTCAAGTGCACCACAGTCAGTGGAGAAAGTAGCTGAAAAGGGGCAGCAGGGTGATGCGGGAACTTCATTGCAGGTAGAGGTAGATCTAATGTAGGCTGTTTCTTTGGATTTAAGTTTCTGTGGTCTTAGTAATCGTACAGTCTGGTATTGAACAGTGTCAAAGGCAGGGGAAATATCCAACTGTGGTTGCGCTGCTGCTCTATTTCTCTCCATCTTCATTTTAAGGTCATGCTCATGTACTGAGGTCACAATTGGAGGACGCTCCCATGCTTTTTCTATTTTTTAATGGCTGTATTTATACTTGTATGTAAATAACAACCATGGCTGAGCGATTCAACTTGACCCTGACATGCCTGAGGCTGAAATAGGAGCAGCAGTGTCCATTAAATCACCAGCCTGTAAAGGGACAGGAGCAGGCTAACAGTGGAATAGACCCAAGGGAAACTAACTTCATGCTGGCCAGAGTGCCATCTTTCTTAAAGCAGCAAAAATGTGGTAAGTAGACTGATCAGTCAATCTAAGGGATGCTTATCACCTGAAAAGATCCATGTGTAGTCTGCGGCTTACAGGCAGTAATGGCAGTCAAAAAGCTCACTAGGTATATGCATCTACTGCAGAAATCCTTATGTAGGCCACAGACTATATCATCTAGAAAGCTCAGAGGGATATTCACAAGAACGTGTGATAACTACCGCAAGAGTAGCGTAATGCAACTTCCAATATCGCAGCCCATCGCAGGAAAATAACCCTGTGTCAACGTGGAATTCACAACAAGGCGGTACCATGCGATAGTCCGCCGACACCGCGGACCATGTCCACGATACAACCACCACCACGGAGATAAAAATACAAACCACAACACCAAAAAACACGCGATGGGCCAAAGCGCGATGAGGAAATCAGCGATAAGCAGCGCCAGGCCTGCAACACATACCTGGCAGGCCGAAGAAATCACCATAAAAGTTGAAAAAACACCCACATCCAAACTGACCTACACCCAAGCACCATGGAGGCAGCCGGAGCAGGCGCAGAGGACAAGCGCAACCCCACAAGCACCCCGGACGACCAGCCTTGGACATCGGGGACAGGGAAGGGCAAGGACAAGAAGACGAGGAAGACGAAGTTCAGTCCGCAGGCGAACAGGATCATAGTCACGGAGGTGATGGAACACCACCAACAACTCTTCATCAACTCCAATGTGTCATTGGGCACCAAAACTGCAATATGGCGGGACATCGTCGACAAGGTGAATACACAAGTGGACAATGGACGAGGTCAAGAGGCGATGGAATGACATCAAGCGGAAGACTAAGGAGAAACTGTCTGCCAACCAGAAGGCAGCAATGCAGACCGGAGGTGGGGGCCCAGTGCCACAGCTCGTGCTGGATGACATGGAGGAGCTGGTGTCGATAGTCATCTTTGTGGATAGTGTGGCCGGGGTAGGGGGACCGGACACCTTTCGACAGGACACAACACAACCGCAACAGGGTGAGTGACCACCAGGTACTGGGAGATGGGTGGAGATGGCCACGATGACACACATGCACAATCAAGCAGGGCACAGTACACACCCACAATGACCCTGGCACCTCGCACAGACCCACAGACTGTCACAATGTACAATGCCATGCTGTCAGAATGTCAACCTGTACCATGCGGCTACATACATGTGGACACATTATAATACACCATCTCCCCTTCACATCGCAGGGGTATGGTCAAAACCTCCTGCAGAGCAGTCCCAGCCACTCTTCACTGATAACGAGGAGGACAACACCAGCATCGACGCACAAGCCCTCCTAGACATCATTGACCTCATCCGCGATTCACCTCCAGGATCAATGCAGCCCAGCTACATCGAGGAGACCCCACCCACCACCCAAACCACCCAGCAGGAGGCACCCACAGCCCCGGCACCCTCCCAAGTCCCCCAGGAACAACAAATGGCCTTCCAACGCCGTGTGCTGGAGGGCCAGAGGGAGACGGCTGAGCAGGTGCGGGTGGGGTTCGAACTCATGGCTGCTAAACTGGACACCATCCTTGGGTGTCTATGTCCACCCCATGGTCTCCAACGAGCCCTGACTGACATCGCTGGAGTCATGCCGTGGAGAGTAGAACAGCTGTCCGCTCAGAGTGGCTCCAGCGATACCAGCCGTGAGCAGGCTCACATGCGGAGGCTCATGGAGGACATGGTGCGTATAGAGGCGGAAAGGATGGCAGCCACCGCTGCACATCATCGAAATGTAGCTGCGTTCTATCATGCCCTGCAGACCTTTATCATGGCATTGCCGCCTCAAGGCATGGTGCTGATGAATGCTGCTGCCCCCACACCATCCACATCCCCGCCCCCTGGTGTGTCAGTGTCTCCCAGTGTGGCAGACGTATCCACTCAGGCACGTGTCAGTGGCACACAGTGCTGCAGCCGGTACTGCAAGACCCACAGGGGGGGCAGGGCACACATCCGGGGACGAGGACGTAGATGGGTTTGTGATCGGGAGGAACTAGCATTAATTTCCGCCACCTGGCCTGTTTCTGCTTAGTGCCACACATGGCAACTCCGATGCACTCACCTTGGACAGCGACATGGACTGCCACATCCTGTTCGACGACCAATGACGCGGCGGACAGACTGCGGACTGTACCTTTCCTCTTCCGCAGTACATGTCATCCCCGGATGGACTCTGGCTGACCCTCCACGGGCCCATATTGTGTAGTGTGCTCGGCATTGCCCTGTACCGCTTCAGCTGCATAACTGCACTGGATGTGCAAATAAACATCCAGTAATGCACTGCTGTTTCATGTCTTACATCATTCAGGTATGGATGTGTGGATGAATGTGGGGACAGTGCCTTCCCTTGCGTCAATGATGTTCATCCTGTGGGATGCGAGTCAGAGGGTACGACATTGCATTTAGTGTAACTTGTCCCATGAACACTACAACAGGGACACACGCATCAGTCATTTCCTTGTCCGGACATGGAATGGACCACGCCCCAAGCACACGAGTCATTGTGGCAATCCCTGCGCTGGTCCAGCGTACAGCAGGCCAGACCCCTCCGATGGCGCACCGAGGGGGGGGGCATCATTGCTACCCGTCGCAAGCGTACTCGCTGGTGGTGTGCAGGTCACTGGTCTAGTCGTCAGCATGTCACAGCCACTCCCTGAGGGCAGGTTTGCACACACACCACACCCATCCGGCACAGGTGTCACTGGCCATGTGACTCCGCCAACATAAGGGGCTGACAACGTCACATTCGCCTCTTCCGGTGGGGACTGGATGACGACCGCTCCACGCTTCTCATTCATAAAGGGCCCATGAGTTCTTGCGCTGAGTGTTGGTGGCATCCGAGGCCTGGCGCACGGCACGGGCCTACCACCATGTGGCGCAGACTGGGGCTGCACAGGGTTAGTGGCATCCGAGGCCTGGCACATGGCACGAGCCTACCGCCACATGGCGCAGACTGGGGTTGCACAGGGTTAGTGGCATCTGACGCCTTGCGGACGGCACAGGCACCCCGCCACGGGACGGTGACTTTGGGTGCTCTGAGTCAGTGGCACCTAAAGCCGCAGCTGGTATTGCAACACCCACAGGGGGGGCAGGGCATACATCCGGGGATGAGGACGTGGATGGGTTTGTGATCAGGAGGCTCTAGCATTCATTTCTGCCACCTGGCCTGTTTCTGCTTGGTGCCGCACATGGCCTCATGACCTTCCACTACACTCCGATGCACTCACCTTGGACAGCGACATGGACTGCCACATCCTGTTCGACGACCAATGACACGGCGGACAGACTGCAGACTGTTCCCTTCCTCTTCCGTAGTACATGTCATCCCCGGATGGACTCTGGCTGGCCCTCCACGGGCCCATATTGTGTAGTGTGCTCAGCATTGCCCTGTACCGCTCCAGCTGCATAACTGCACTGGATGTGCAAATAAACATCCAGTGACGCACTGCTGTGTCATGTCTTACATCATTCAGGTATGGATGTGTGGATGAATGTGGGGACAGTGCCTTCCCAGCGTCAATGATGTTCATCCTGTGGAAAGCGAGTCAGAGAGTGCGACATTGCATTTTGTGTACCTGGTCCCGTGAACACTAAAACAGGGACACACGCATCAGTCACTTCCTGGTCCGGACATGGACTGGGTCACGCCCTGAGCCCCCGAGTCATTGTGGCAAGCCCTGCTCCGGTCCGGCGTATGGCAGGCCAGACCACTCCGATGACGCACTGAGGGGGAGCCATCATTGCTACCCGTCGCAGGCGTACTCACTGGTGGTGTGCAGGTCACTGTTCTAGTCATCAGCAAGTCACAGCCACTCCCTGAGGGCAGGTTTACACACACACCACACCCATCCGGCACAGGCGTCACTGGCCATGTGACTCCGCCAACATAAGGGGCCGACAACGTCATATTCCCCTCTTCCGGTGGTGACTGGATGACGGCCGTTCCACGCTTCTCATTCATAAAGGGCCCATGAGTTGTTGCGCACAGGGTTGGTGGCATCTGAGGCCTGGCGCACGACACAGGCCTACCGCCACGTGGTGCTGACTGGGCTTCCAGAGGGTTAGTGGCACCCGAGGCCTTGCGGCCGGCACGGGCCTGCCACCATGTGGTACTGACTGGGGTTGCACAGGGTTAGTGGCGCTTGGAGCATTGCGGCTTGCACACGCACCCTGCCACGGGATGGTGACTTTGGGTGCACTGAGTTAGTGGCACCTTAAGCTGCTGAGCGGGTGTGCAGCCTGCGATAATGCCCCGTCCCGGCGGTCCGGACAGCTCAGGTTTTGTGTGCCCTGCTGGACCGCAGTGTTGGCCAGAGCCAGCTGGCAGTGCGGGCCTACCGCCACGTGGCATCGCTTCCAGGATCCCAGAGTTAGTGGCACCCATTGGGCTGAGCGGGTGTGCAGCCTGCGATTGTGCCGGGTGCACTGGTATGTCCTCTGCCATGGAGAAATCAAGACCCAGCACCAAACGTGAGATCTGTTGGCCTGCATGGTGTGGAGGGTGCCATGTACGCGGGCCCCTGGCTTGCGGTTTGCAGCAGCATGTGGTGGGACCTCCTGTCTACGCGCCGGTAGCGGAAGGTGAGCAGTGAGGCCTGGGTGTGCATGGGCGGGCATGCTCCGATGGGTGGCGGGAGGGGTTGGGGTGCCTCTGTCTGGGTGTGCATGGGCGGGCATGCTCCGATGGGTGGCGGGAGGGGTTGTGGTGCCTCTGCCTGGGTGTGCATGGGCGGGCAGGCACTGTTCTCTTGTGCAGGTGTGTGTACTGTGCTAGTCATGTATCTGGACTCTGTTTCAGCTGGTGTCTCTGACTCAGATGTGTGACCTGGTGAACTGCGATACATACCTGCACGTGGTTGGAGACACACCGGTGGCAGCAGGTGAGCAGTGTGGCCTGGGTGCGCAGGGGCGACACTGTCTCTCTCTCGCCCTCTCTTCTTCTCTCTCTCCCCCTCTCTTCTTCTCTCTCTCTCTCTCTCTCTCTCTCTCTCTCTCTCTCTCCCTCCCTTCTTCTCTCTCTCTCTCCTCCTCTCTTCTTCTCTCTCTCTCTCTCCCCCTTTCTTCTTCTCTCTCTCCCCATCTCTTCTTCTCTCTCTCTCTCTCCCCCTCTCTTCTTCTCTCTCTCTCTCTCTCCCCCTCTCTTCTTCTCTCTCTCCCCTCTCTTCTTCTCCCTCTCTCTCTCCCCCCTCTTCCTCTCTCTCCCCTTCGCTCTCTCTCTGTCCTTTGATGTGCGGAGGACACACCTTCTCATCATGATTTTTGTCTTGCAGGCTTGGACCTACAGATTGTCCCGAGGGGAGCGGCCATGTGTCTTCATTTCATTTCAGTGTTCATTTTATTAAAGTTTAATTTGTTGCTTCGAAAGTGAATGTGAGCCGCTCTTTTCTGTGTCGAAACATGCATGTCACCAGTTTTGATTGTGCGATGTCAGGTGGATTATTTTGTGCATGTTTGGGTGTAGCTGATGTGGCATGTCTTTGGTCGGGGGGATGCCAGGGTGGTCCTGGGGGTGGTGTCTGTGGGTGTTGTGGCCCTCTTGGGTGTCCGGGCCACAAAATGGGTGGCTCCATGGCTTCTGTTGCCCTTTGGGTGTGGCCCTGGGTTGGTCTCCCTTTTGTGGTGCAGGCTACCGTCCGACTTTACACCAGGTCAGAGCAGGTGTAGATTTCCTGGTGCTAACGTGCCTTGTCGTCTGTTTTGTGTTTTTATCGCCGATGTGGCTGGTCGTTGAGAATGTTGTGGTGTGAGGTTGTCGCGGATTTTGGCACGGGAACGCCACTCTGCATCTCATTAGCGATAGTTGCACGGGTCCTCTGTGGCGATGTTTTTTGTGGCTGCTATCGTGGGTAAACTGGTTCTGTGAGCTGTTAACACCAGCTTGTGAACGGGGCGATGGATTTATCGCAACTTTGCCTGCGATAAAGTGCCGTTGACTCAGCGATAGTTTCTTGTGAATATGCCCCTCAGTGTGTTAATGCACCTTAAGCAAACTACTGTACATGCGTGTGTGTCACAGGCTATAGTCCCAGCAAAATAGCTTCTTCTGAGCAAGGCATGGACAGTGTGGAATGTTCTGTGACCAGTAATTACAAAATTGTAAGCTTCACACATTTTGAAGATGTTTTTAAAAGCCCACAACGTACAGTTTAGAATACATGTTTCACTATCAGTTTAGTGTCTAAGTGGAGCAAATACTGTGTACACAGTTACCTGGAGGGGAAGAGCCAACAAAATAGTTACAGTACATTATGGTCTTTCTAGCCATGCCTCTTACCCTGCTCCCATACCTGCTTACTACGCTCTCAGTTCCGTCCACACTCTCAGTTCCTATATGTTTTTTTACACTTCACTTGGAAATGCATTCTATTAAGAATCTCCAGCCCTTCGGACCTTTCCTGTTTTTTGCCTTTTTCCACACCCAGCGATAGACGTACCATTTAGAAGAGCATGGAACATCATCTCCTTTTACCTTGGTTTAAGGGAGGCCCCTGCTCTGATAGGCTCCTGTTCGTTTTTGGCGCGAATGCAGGAAAGTAAGTCTAAATCTTCTGAAATACAGGGCAACAACCTACCAAGCGTGTCCACTCTCCCTTTCGTGGGCTGTCAGTCTTACTGCGACGAAGGTCTGAGCCGTGACGTAAGTAGGGCTCACCCACATGCTGCTCGTTCACCTTTGGTAGCCTTCTGGAACATAAGAGGGTTGGGCGAGCGAACCCCTGTTCACATGTTTGTGTAGTTTCTGCTCAAGTTGCCAACCGTGACTGTTCCTCCACTTCTTTCCTCCTTCATGAGGTGTATTGGAACAAAAGAGGGCAGTATCCCTGCCTTTTAAAAGGTGCATAGCTACTACTGGTGTCACCAACACCCATTCCTGCTCATTTGTCTTCATTGTGCTCATTTGACAGCATCTCTGCCTTGCACGTGCCACCAAATGTATTGGCATTCCCTGATTACCCCCCCCCCCCCCACACACACACACACCTTGTTGTCCACGCAGATTATACCACACTTCTCCTATGCTTGGCTATTGCTGGGCAGCTGCCTATATGTTGGAGCATTGACTATACGTTATGTGGCTATCTCTCACACATCCTCCATCTCAATGACTGGCGGTGTTCCCCAGGACAAGATAAGAACTTGTCTCAGGTCACTCACTCCTGCACGCCATCAAAACTCTTTCCACCTTCAACACAACAACCACCGCAACACCACCAACCAAGCACTCCCACTGTGAGCCAACCAAGCACTCCCACTGTGTGGCATGCGACCCGTCAAAAAATGTGCTTCAGCCCCACATTTAGGGGTATGAAGGGTTATATAACTGATGCAATTTAATAAATACAATACAGATATGTTGGAGTCCACTCAAAAATCGCGAGATTTGAAGTCTCTGAAGCACACTCATGCGATGACAGATTTGTGTCAGATTTGGGAAATCCCACTTCCGAACTGTAAAGAAGGCATTAAATGAATTAGTCAGGAGATGAGTGGCTTGCGTGCAAACCCAGGCTGCCTTTATGATGGCTGCCGCCAATAAATCAGTCTCTTTGTAAAGTCGTGGTTAGAAAACCCAGGACTACTTTGGGCCCCTTCGCCGAGTACAGAGCACGGCTTCCGTAGTCTGTGCAAGAACATGCTCTGGTTCCTATGGAAGACACATGTGAAAGAAAAATACCACAATAAGGGGTAGCCGACAAATATGGCCCGTCATCTGGTTTGCAGTGAGGGGTTTCCTAAATCACTACCTTCTTTAAATGACTTAGCGAGGCTGTTACCAATTAGGCAGAGATTAAACATCGCCGGCCCTCAAACGCAAGAAACCCAAAGTTTACTAAATAGCTACTCTTTTGGTCACTTACCTGCCGGAAACCTTTCTTCTGTTTTTTATGACCACTATACTGTGTGAAAAAAAGAGAGTGGATGAAAATGTTTGCGTCTATGTTTCACTCAAAAAAGCCTACTGCCACCCTGCTCTATTTATTTATTTTATTTTTATTTTATTTATTTGCTCTGTATACAGATCATCACTTGATCAATGATGGGAGGTGTTGTCTCTTGCATGGAAGAATGTATTCATCAGAACCTTCTCTTATTTCAGGCAGTCACCCATATTGGCATCACAGTCACTTTCTTAATCTGATATCGTTATGTTATGGTATGTTCTGTTATGAGTTGGATCATCAGTTGTGTGGCACATTTGCATATAGTTTGTAGGTGTGCTGTGATAGTGAGAGTCGTTTGGCATGTGAGTAGCGTGCTACTCTCCAAAAGAGCGCTTCAACACCCTATCAGGGGTAGCAAGTGCTATATAAATGCAAACCTTTTTCCCTGTGTTATCCCTGCACTATCCTTCTCAATCCAAATAACTGACTAACATATCCACCACTCAAATTACTTTCGTTTTTCACTATACTAAGTCACCACTAACCCTATATGGATTCCGAAGTAGCGTGCTACTCACCGAAAAGGCGCTTCAACACCTCGTCAGGGATAATAAGCACTATATAAATGCAATTACAATATAATACAATGTGTAGCTGGAAGTCTTCACCCGTTCAGGTACGGCCTACCTTGGTTTATTGGTAAGAGCATTAAAGTACGTGCCTGAGATAATTGAGAGCGGGCTGTCATTTTAGGTTTCTCGGTATCCTTCCAGGTTAGATTAGCTATGTGGTTTTGTGTGTGTGAAGGTGTAGGCCCTCATTCCAAGAGCAGACAAATTCCACTCCAGTACTCCATTTCTTAGGGCATCTTCCGTGGGCAACTCAGAATGCTATTGTATTTCTGTATTCCAAAGTTACCAATACTTGCCTCTTGGGATCTATAATTTCAGGAGCGTGAAAACTGATGCGATATTCCCAAACAACTTGTGGCGGAACCCTTAGTGTCTTATATATATAGACTTCTAATAGGAATGCTTTCTCAGTAAACATTCATTATTGCTCTTAAGGAGAATGTGATGCCTTTAAATACGGCCACCTTAATAAATATCTGAACTTGCCCTCATTCAACAGTCAACATGTTGAGGTCTTTGATGGGGTTAGCCTCTATGTTCAGAGTGGGGACCTAACTTGCATTCCGATTTAAGGAATGTGAATCTCCTTAGTTAAATCACATAATCTAATTCGAATTTAAGCGAACCCCACACAAAGCCTACTGCCACCCTGTTAGTGATGAAAGCAGGAAAGACGATAAACTTTATTTCATGGACGAACTACAACTGCAGCCATGCAGTAGAATGCCATGTGAGCATGCAGAATGCAGTTATTGAAGAAAGCCGGAAATTGGACAATGCTCACATTGGAATGGGGCTCAGTCAGCCACTGACAATCAAATCCACCATATTAATTTTCTTCTATTACATTAACTCTTCTGACATTGAATCATTTGTTTAGTAGAATACACAACAAATAACCAAAATAAATCAGAGAACTCAACCTTTTTGATACCCCGGAATCAGGGAATCCCTAAACCATAATGTGGGCAAATAAATGCACCAATTATTTTTCAGTAGGTATGCCTCATTTTTAAACCAGATCTTATCTGTAACATAAAGGGAGTTAATTGAACTTGTGCTTCAGTTACATAATCCCTAAACTCATTCCTTAACCACATTAATGAGGTACCATTATCTCTTAACATCAAAGCATCCCGTCAAATCCTCTTTGGGTCATAGCATACCCTTTATACAATATTGCATTATTATTTGGAGCAGGTAATACTTACCTTAGGGTACAATCAGAACACATGGCAGGGTTAACCCTCAAAGTCAATAAAGTAATCTGATTTCAACTCCCTAATAGCTACGGCACAGAGCAGATAGGCTAAACATAGGACAATGTGTAAAGAATGTATGCAGTACCAAAACAGTAATAAAGTCAAAATCCAAAACAAGAAAAATCCAAAACGAAATTAGAAAAGTGAAATAAAATGTAATAAACCAAATTTCATCAAAATGACAAAACATCTAATAAGGGAACTGGTGAAAGGTTTTCAAGTTTTAAGTTGAGATAGTGCAAAAATCATAATCCGCCAATTGACATAATAAACCAGCTCCTACGTGAAACCTGAGGCTGACCGTGATGGAGGGTGGGTCGGATACACCAACCAGATTCGTCCTTGTCAAAACTTTTACCATCTATCTTAGTCTTTTATGTCCCAATCCACCGCAAGAGTACCCTTGTAAAGCCACCAGGACCTCAGGGTAGGCACTTAAAGCATCACAAGTTGTTAGACAGAGGCTAACAGAAAGCTGCAGCCGAGGTCCTGTTGTCACTGATCAGCCAGGTACTTGCATGAAAAGGCCTATTGCAGCTAGTTGCAACCCTGTAGCCTGAACAGGAGGTCAGCCTTATAACCCTTGGAGTCCACTTCTTTGTCCTGGGTGTTAGGGGGAGTAGGTCCAGTCCTTCAGGGCTCCTCTCAGGTTACAAACAGCAGGCCCAGTCCACTTCTAATGTTCTGCATGTCCAGGAAGTGTTCTGCAGTAGGTGCCTGGAGGAGCCACATTATGGTTTGCCCAAGCTAGTGGTGCATGCCCTAAACAATGGGATAATAGATCCCAGGACAACCCTACCCTCTTTGGGAATTTTCAAGATGGCAAGTCTTCAGCCACACTAAACTTGGGCTCTGGTCAATGGTCAATCAGCCCCTGTCCATTTTCATAGAGGCACCTGACAAGGTTGCCCCGAATGCCCTCTACTGTTTGACCTCTTCTGGAAGCCCCCTCCTCCAGAAAATTCGAAATAACCCACAGATTGATGGTATCTCATTCAGAGACTCTGCACTCACTCCACACCCTGATCCCCCTCCTTGAGGTGTTCCAAGCAGTTGCCAGCATACGGATACATGTGACCAAATCAGAAGGCCTAACTGTAGTGGGAGGGAACCAGTAAAGAACTCCCTAGCTAAGTCAATGCCATTTTGATGAATGACAAACTCTATCAAATACTTGAGCATCCACTTGATGCCCACCCTCTCCACCTGTGCTAAACTCAACTTTGAACTCCTCTGACACGTTGCCAAGTCCATATTGTCGGCTTCTAGGAATCACTTAACTTAACGGATGTTTGTCTTATATCTGCTAAAGGAAACGCTCAAGACTGGCCTTCAAAATCTGCACAAGACATCCCAGGGAGGGGAACTGAGAGTCCTCCATTTACCACATTACTACCAGGTGTCTCTACTGTGATGCATGGCTTAGGAGGGGAAACCGATAAACAATAGTGCTCCATAGACCAAAATCTCGCTGCCAGGCTCTTGGGGTCCCCAAGACTATGAGAGGCAGACTCATGTATGTCTCCACAGTTACTAGAGCCACTCCAGTAGTTTAAGACTCTGTTGCACCAATAGGGGTCTCACCTCCTTTCCCTCCCCTCTCATGCCCATCATAGATAACATGAGGTTGACCCTGGGCGCGGTGACAAAGGCCTTCCCGATTTGGAGAGAGAGGGATTGCTTCAACCTACTGGACTTCTACGCGGTTGGCCGAGTGAAAACCGTTGAGGAGATCAAACACAAATATGGGATTCCTGAGGTCAAGCACTTTCACTACCTCCATATCCGCCACTGGGTATTGCATATCAGCATCAAAACACAAGCCACAAGGGAACTTACATCCGTTCTAGAAATTCCTTCAGTGACTCTCTTCCTTCAAATACTTGGTCTCTAGCATTTACAGCCTGCTCAATACACAGACATGAGTAGGCAAATCATATTTCCAATTGCACTGGGAGAAAGATCTTAATACTACCTTGAACACCAAACCGTGGCAAGATGTGTTCCTCCACACCAATACCTTTGCCTGTTATGTTCAGGGCAGAGAAATCCTCTATAAAATATTTTTTCATTGGCAGCTTACCCCACAGCTCCTCCATGTTATCAATCCTACCTATTCTGAGGCCTGCTGGCAAGGATGTGGCTACGCTGGCACTCTTGCTAGGACACCAAAACAATTGCGTACAGCTTGTAGAACAGACTCCAGCTCTTCCACAAACTATGGAGCCTGGTTCTCTCATACTTGTACTCAGAATACCGAGGGAAGACATGCCCGCAGACGCTATGTTCGATGGGCCCTCTTGACTATGTACTGTTGCCCTGCTTTGGCTCTGCTCACCGATGTGTAAAGTATGTTTTAATATTGTAATTGCATTTATTTGGATTGAAAAGGATAGTGGAGGGATATAAGAGGGACGGGTTTTCATTTGTAAAACACTTGCTACCCTTGATGAGATGTTAAAGCGCTTTTCGGCGAATAGCACACTACTCCGGAACCCAAAAAGAAGTTGTGGTGAAATGGTATAGGGATATTATGACATTAATTTGAGCGGTGGACATGGTAGTCTGTTATTTGCATTGAAAAAGGATAGTGGAGCGATAGAAGAGGGAAGGGTTTGCATTTATATAGCACTTGCTACCCCTGATGTAAAAGTTACTTACTTTCTGAAACACATTATCATGTGAATGATCTGGTGTGCGGTGGGATTTGGGTGAAGGCAACTGGGAGCTTTTTTTATGGGAATGTGCTACTGTAGGCAGTACTGCCTGATTGTTTATTATGTATAACACATCAATAAAAACCATTGAAAAGTAAACTTGTGCTCTGATGACAGGGAGTGTATATGGGAAGTGTACAGTGGTAATCCTAGTGTCCTCCCACATCTAACACTGAAATCCAATCCGAGGCATCAACTGTACCCACAATAAACCCAGAAACAGAAGTCTGGTAGGACAAAGAAGAGCCCTTCAGCAGCCAACCAAAGGATCCACAAGAATTGTCTTGGCATCCTGTTCTCTTCCAAGCATGCCACAAGGGGTTATATGTAACCCAGAGACAGCAGTCTGGTAGGATAAAAACAACCAGACAGTGGATGCACAGGAATTTCTTGGCATCCTGTTCTCTCTCCCTTCAGGTGTACCCGAGTGTTATATGTGAGCCCAACAGATTTGACAATCAAGCAAGATTTTGACACTGTACTGTTAAAAAGGATGTCCTAAGCCCCTATCCTGCATATTTTGTGCGATTCAGAGGCGTCATGTTGGGAGGCAATTCACATCTGTCCTCACCTATTCAAGGCTAATTACTGTCTGGGAGAAGCTAGCGAGCCAATGACTATTAGCCTCCAGGAACTTCAGGTAGGGAAAAGGTAACTTCTTAAAGTTACTTTCCCTTGAGATTTATAAAACTGCAACTTCACAATTTTTTAAAAATATCTTTTTATTAGGTTTTCAAAGTTGTCAACAGGTTATCATACATACATCACATTTCATGGGAAAAGCATTTGTTGCACAACATATAATCCAGTGACATCAGTACTGCACCAACTACTAAAGTAAGTGTTACCTAGGTGCAATAGGTAGCATATGCTTGTGGTGCATAACCGTGCCTATGCAAACATTCTCATATTCCCTTCAGTTCCATTCCGTTTAATGCGTTTTAGCGCTAAAGTGTACTGCTATTTCTTGCCTCATGATGTATGATGACTGGCAGTAACTATATGAGGGCAACTAAAAACTTAACAGGTTCTATAAAACAATCTCACAGTACCCCATCAATTCCCCTACTGGGATTCTTGCGCGTGTTAACTATGGCCGCTGCTGGCTTGCCCAGTCACTGCTCAGTGTCATGTAGAGGTTCGTGTATATATGCCACTTACAACAGATGACCAGGAGCCTCAGTTTAGTGCTGGTGTACGCATTTATGTATTCAATCTGCTGGGTCGGTCCCTGGGGGGCTCCCCCTTTCATCTCCATTGGTCCGTAGTAGCTTGGCCAACATTGCATTCCAACTTGCAGCTATTGGGACCTTTCGTATGCCCATGGTGTCTTTGCGCCTAATTGGGATCCTTTATGCCTTAGCCCATGCGAGCATAGAGTGGCACCATGCCTGCACATGCGGAGGGTCTTGTGCCTTCCATTTCCTAGTTATCAATCTTTTGGCTGTATGATGTAGGTCGGCCACTTAAAGGGTACCACATGCTCAGTAGAGACAAACAACGCATCCGCCACCCCTCTCCAATATGTGTGTAAATGAGTGCAGCCCCCAAAGCATGTGTATCTGGTCTGCGCCAATGGCAGTATATCGTGGGCAGGCAGAGTCCGTGCGGTTAAAGTACCGGCTAATTTTAGCAGGTGTGAGATATGCTCTCTGCGCAATGTAATATTGAATTTGCCGAAACCGCATGTTTCTGGGGATGCGCACAGGGCTTTCCAGTACCAGAGCCCACTCCGTATCTGTGAATTGGCAGCCCAAGTCTTGCTCCCAATTGTGTCGAAGTGGGTCTAGGCTGATCGCCGTGTGCTGCATAAGCGAGGCCGCAAACCACCGCGTGAGCTGCCTACTCTGTCTCATGACATGTAGATATTGCTGGTGAGGTGTGTTTGTGGCTCAGCTGTGAGGTCGCCCCATTTAGTCCTGAGTGTGGCTACTAGTGAGCGGTGCAGAAGGAACTGACCTCGGGGTAGCCTTTCTTCCTTCACTAATGACAAGTATGGGATGAGCATCTCATCACTGTACAAGTCTCCTAGGTGTTGGACACCTGCTGCATGCCTGTCCCTGAGTTCGGTGGCTGCAATCGGTGTCTGGCTGCTGGGAGATCCCTCCAGAGCAACGCGGGCACAAAGGGGGTAGTATGTCTAGTTATGTAGAGGCTCCTACAAAAGCACTTATGTGCCACCTTGAGTAATAAAGGCTCCGTGGGTCTTTCATTCGCACCGGGATGAAAGTGTCTTGTCAGCTGCAGCAGTGTGTAGGGTGGTTGCATGGTTGCGGTGTCATCACATTGACGATCAGCCATCCACCTGGCTATCCATTTCAGTTGGGCGGCCAGGTAGTACAGCTCAAAATTCGGGGCCACTAGACCTCCCTGGTTCATGGGCAGGTACAGTTTCTTTATTGCTACTCTGTGCCGGGCGTTGCCCCATATGAAATCCCTGATCACTTTCTCCAGCGCACCAAAAAAGGAAGGGGGGATATATAATGGCAAATTCGCAAAATAGTATAGGAACCTCGGGAGAGTCACCATTTTAGTGAGTGCCACTCTACCTGTTACAGCGAGTGGGAGTGTACTCTAAAATTGCATCTGAGATCTGATGGCTGTCAATGCTCTACCCAAGTTTCCGTCAAACAGGTCTGTGGACTGCCAATATATTCTTATGTGTAGACAGCGGAATGTATCCGCCCTCCACTGCACCCTCCCACCATTAAGAACAAGGCCCGGGTCCAGATTCCCTTCATTCAATGAGCATATAAAAGATTTATCAGCATTGACCCTCAACCGCGAGAGAGCAGCAAATTCCCACAGGATCTGCGCCAGCTGCCAGGGTAAATTTTCAATGTCACTAACATATACCAGCAGATCATCCGCATGTAGCAACACCCTATGTATGCCATCTCCCAGGGAGATACCCTCTCCCAACTGAGTGCGGATTGTGTGTGGAGTCCGATGCTATCCTAAAGAAGCGACATAAGTTAAGCGAAGTACTTCAGGATGGAACAAAACCATTCTTGTCTGCATGGATCAGTATGAGGACCCCCGCAAGAGTCTGCCTACCAGAACATTTGCTAGTATATTGTAATCCGTATTGAGCAAGGCTAGGGATCTGTACGGACCGACTTCCGTAGGGTCTTTGTCCGGTTTAAGAAGTGTCACCAGATGTCCCTCCCACAGAGATGGAGGGAGCTGCCGCCTATCAAGGGAAGTCTCATATAGTGTATGCAAGCATTGCGTAAGTGACACCTGGTACGCTTTATAATACTCTGCCAGTAGTCCATCTGGTCCCACCATCTTTCCGGTGGCCAGGGATGCAATTGCGTCCCAAATCTCCTCTAGTAAAATCGACTCGTTCAGCATTTACCGGTGTTCTGGTGTCACTTCAGGCAATTGAATGGTGTCTAGGAATGTCTTTAGGCGTTGTTCGCCACACTGTCCTTGGGATTGGTATAGCAAGGCATAATGGCGTGTCATGGCTGTGTGTATTTCGTGTTGAGTATATATCATTTGCCCAGTGTAGGTGCACAACGCACCTATCGGTTGACAAGCATGTTCTTGTTGTATAGGCCAAGCTAGCATCCGACCCGCCCGATCTGTCGCGGCATGTGTGCATGCTGTGTGCGTCACGTAATCATGGCATCTGAGTCGCTCTAAGTGTTCTGCATGTTCTACACATAGTGCTTCTAGGCTCTGTGGGCCCCCACCTCTCCTAGCCTCACTTGTTTTTTGCCTCAGCAGTTGTACCTCTATTTGTTTAAGAGAATCAGATAGTTGCTTGTGTATATTCCAAGTGGCCCCGAGGCAGTGTCCACTCATGGTTGCCTGGAAGGCTTCCCATTCCAGCCATGTGTTGCCCACTGTGCCTGCGTTGATTGCAAAGAATTTGAGAATTGCCATTTGCAAGGATGAGCGAAACGCTGGGTCTTCCAACTCTGCCGGTTGAAGTCTCCTTGTAGGGACCAGGGGACGGGCCGCATCCCAGGTGAGCTGCAGCAGCTGAGCGTTATGATCAGAGTGTGTCCGACACAAATACTCTATCTTACGAACAAGTGGGAATAGGACATGCGAGCCCACTATGTGATCAAGTCGCACATCGAGCCTGTGTACCGTAGAGTAGTATGAGTAGACCCGTATGTTGGGGTTGAGGGCTCGCCAAATGTCTGACTGCGCCCAGTAAGCAAGCCAGTCCGCTAGGGTCTGCGAGTTGGAGACCGCTGCAGTCCTCGAAAGGGGCGGGAAGGACCTATATAAGTCTACGTTAAGTACTGAGTTAAGGTCCCCCCCTATAAGCCATAGCATTCCTCTCCACCTGACCAGTACCCCAGTTAACTGTCTAGAAAGGAGGGTTGATCTATGTTTGGGGCATAAACAGAACTTATGAGCAGCGTTTGACCATTTAACCGCCCTTTCACAAATGCATATCTACCCTCAGTATCTATTATCTCTTTTTCCGAAATCCAACTTCACCATTGAATTGGATTTTTAATAACTATTACAAAAATTTGTGTAATAATTTTCTAGCTGTAGGATTCCCATGATACAGTATTACTATTTTAATCTATACTCTGGCATTCTACATAGAACAGCAAGACTTGCCCCAGTGACAATAACTTTTGGGTGCTAGTCACTGTTAAGAATTTGGAGAACAGTGAACGTTCACATGTCCTACTTTTTAAATACCATGCACCCTTCATTGTAGGCTCCAAGGCCTACATGGGGTGATTTATTGGTATTCAAAATTAGGGTTTTCATCTCTCAAAAGGATTTATTTTGACAGGTTGAATTGTAATTTTCACAATGCTACAGCCAGACTACAATAGTAGGCCTTAAGCCATATTTACACTACTACTATAGTGGATCGCACAATAGGTTCTTCAGTCCACTAGTGACATTTAAGCCTACCTTAAACACAATTTCTCTGCTAAACAAGCGACTCTGCCTCAGACACTGCTTTCCTCCATGGGAGCCTGCTTCAAGCACAGCATTGCTGCTAAAATTATTATACTAGAACCTTCTTCAGCACAGTTGTATTGCTAACCCTAAAGGCAGGTGCCGGTCAAAAGTACAATTTCCCTACGAAGCTTCGAAGCAGCCTGCCTCTAACATGGTTTCCTAAGGTTGTATGCAGTATCATGTGGCACTCAGAGTGTTTCCACTCAGATTCAATGAAGGTTTTTTTTAAGCACAGCTTCCCTGCATAATTTTTACACAATCGCCTAACTTGGAGAATCAGGAGAATCTTAAAAACTTGGCTCTTCCAACAGTAGAGGAGGCACCGCTGTTGTGTTTCACTGCTCTGTCAAGGGGTTACGCTAGCGCCGGGACACTCCCAGGAGTAGCTGTGAACTCTACAAAGACCCTGTAACTTAACATAACATAACTGAGGCACAGCACCATGATTAAGCTTTTCAACAATACCCACCAGAGTCTCTGAAGTGTAATCATCTCTACACTAGGGCAAGATTGTGCTGATGTGACTCATCACTGCTGCTGTGGATTGGACAGTGGGTGTCTCTAACTTCTGGTGGGTTGGAAAGAGATATTTTCTTTGCACCTCAGTTGTTCATCTCTGAATATAAACGCTGCTCAGAGGATGTTGTCACTGTTAGTTATAGCTGTGGCCTTTAGTCCCCAGAGCACCATACCCCAAAGTGAGAAATCGTTCCAGGAACCCGGAAATAGCGCGGGGGTGATTGCTGGTGCCTTACCCTGCCCTGTAACGCTCACCAAAGTGTCGCTGCTGTCCTGCTGGGTGTCCCTCTGCCGTTGGTGTTGCCGCATCGTCATTCAGCGGCCCCGGCGTGGGGAGACCACAACTCCCAGGCGCCCTAGCGCCATTTGACGTCTGCTAAGCGCCCGGAGGCGCTCAAAAGAACGCCGCTCCTTCCGCGTCGCGGGACGCGCGCGGGCGGGCGCCGGACGAAGCCCGGACCAAGGGCGGGCCCGTTTGAGCCCGTTAGAGGCCGTGTAAGGTCGGGTCGGGCCCACCCTCTGAGAAGAACTCTGGAGAACTTCACCAAGGTCAGTCACGCCAATGCAATCCTTCACAGTGTAATACATAGTTAAAGTGTCCTGTAAAAGATGTCTGCTGTTCCCGATACGAGACGGAAGTCCCTGGTTGGCACACTTGATCAATTCCTTGTAAGGGTATCATCCATATTGGATAAAGAGATTGACTACACCGAAAAACGTTTGTCGCTGGGTTCTCTCACAGACAAACGCTCCTCACTGGGCCACCTCACTCATGCCCATTCCCCGGCGCATAATACAGACCAGATCCCAGATAATGATGTGAGCATAATGCTGGTAGCACCGGGTAATGTTGTTGATGATGATCCCTCCCCACAGAGAAATGTACCTCATTGCATTCCAGCCTCTGAAGGAGCCAATCTCAATACCAGGAAAAAAAGGGGCCAACTAAAGTCGCCACGAGAAACTGGTGTACCTGAGAGTGTAAAGACTCGCTCCACTTTGAACTCTAAACGTAAGAAAACTCCCCCAAAGAGCAAGGAAAGTATGAAAACAGAGAGATCCAAAAGGAAACGCACAGAACTACCAAATATTGGCCTAACCGCTAAGTCAAGGAGAATAACCCCAGCGGACATTGTTGAAAAATTAACTACATGCCTAGAAGTAGCCTCGGAGAATGGGAAAGAGAGTGACCAAATGTTTCATGTATCACCCCCCCCCCAAGGAACAGCACAAGGTGGGCGATGATTTTTGGGGGAAAATAGAGGCAATATTCTATAAAACGTGTCAACCTATCTATGATAGACTCGATGGGATTGAAAATAGATTGTCTTGTCTGGAGCTGCAGTATTCGGCAGCACAGTCTCGGCAGAATAAAACTAGTAAATGCCGGGCATGTGATAAATCACCAACAGTTATGCCCCCTAATAAGAATGCCACTATTACTAATGCTATACCCACCACCTCTATATCTAAAACAAGTACCAACCCACAAGAGCCGGGTCTGGTTACCCGGGATACCACCAAGACTATTACACTAGGCAGTATAGCGAGTGGGGGAAATGGTCCTGCAGGAGTACATAGTGGCCCAGTACTAAAATATCCGGGTAGGGAAGCATGTAGAGACTCAGAGACAAGAAAACTCCCAAACATACACCTCCCTCTAGAGTCTACACCCTATGTGATAATACTGGCAGGAGTTAAGCCCTTGGGTACTAACACTAGGGAGGATTACGGGGAATTGAGGAACAAATGTGTTTATTGGTTAAATTGTAATCGCCCCCTGCCTCCAAATGTCTCAACAGAAATCCTTTTTGTGCGCCGGGTAAACTGGGTTGGTTCATCGAAGAAAATGATAGATGGCGATTGTATCATAATTAATTTTAGAGATACCAAGGCAGTGGAGCACATCTGCCAATGGCGAAACCCAAGTTCCTGCAGCCCAATCCTTTCACTGCCTTTGTCCTTCTTCTATTGCGACTACCAACCACGCAACTTAGTGGGCTCTGGCCAGAGAGATCATAACTGGCGGCCTAGTAATCCAAGCAAATCTAATATGCAGCATAAGACAATCGGGTCTTCCGGATTGGAAGACTGCGATTGACGACTAAACTCTCACTATAAAAAGAATAGTACATGTGAACCTGTTATAATCCTTGGGGAAAAGCGGGTAGTATGTTCTACATTAATAGAGAAAGGTGCGTTCAGTAAAAACTCCTCCATGGAAATACCACTGGACCAGCACCAGAAGGGGGTAAAACCCCTATTAACAAGTGAGTCTGGGGTGATAGTATCGCCTAGTTGCACTGTAGCCTTGGCTGACTTTGATGGGAAAGCCGTCTCTAGTGATACATTTAACATGAGTACTATTGGTAGCAATGACTTGGTCTACCTGCAGAGAGAAGGCCCAAGCTCGTCACGATTGAGCATAGGACTAGATAATGGAGGTTGCATTGAGAGTGGCCCATTGACCATAATATCTTGGAATATAGCCGGCCTAGGCCCAAAAATAGCTGATCCTGATTGGTTAGGTTTTATATCCAAATTTGATATATGTCTCTTTCAAGAGACATGGCTACTAGCCCCCCTTATATGCATTGGATTCCTTAACTTTCATATCCCAGCCATAAAAAGCAAAAGAGGCCGGCCGTCTGGCGGGCTAACTATATGGCTAAAGCAAAACTTAGGATGCCGAGTAACCCAAAGTCCCCGCGCGTGTGATGATATCTTATCATTAAAGATTGTCCCGAAGTCTGGGATTAACTTAGAAATTTTTAATGTTTATGCGCGAGGTCTTCCCGGGGGAAAACGGTCCCCAGTTGTTCATTTATTGGAAGAAATAATAGATTCCCTACCCCCTAATATCCTGCCTATTATAGCAGGTGATTTTAACACATCGTTTGAACCACTGTACTTAGATGACATATCACAGCTTACAAAGGAAGAAGATGCTAAATGGGGAATTCCACCACTGGAGACTGTACCAGCAAAAAGGTGGACGGAGGCCGCAATTCAATTAAACGGCCTCTGTTTAGGCAATCACATGAGAGCAGCGAACGGCAGAAGTCCCTCCGACAAACTAGGTGTAAACACTTTTGATAACGGACGTAGGGTTAGCAGGATTGATTACTTACTGATCCATGTACAACTCTGGGCCCACTTTAAAGACATGGAGGTAATTAGCCGGCAAGAGAGCGATCACCATCCATTAGTCTCGTCATTTAATGCGTCCTTGCTTGGTTGTTCTTCACCAGTGCAAGCTACGTATGAGTCTGAGCACCTTTTGTCTAATAATACACGTTACCTAAAATGGGACCGGATTGCTGAGGATCCAAAGACTGTGCAGGCAATAAATGGAGAAGCATTCTCTGCTCTAGAAGTATTGGGTGTACAGGCTGAGGGCCCAATTCCATCTTATCTAGTGGCAGAAATCCATACCAGGCTTTTTGCGGGCCTGCGGAAATACTTTCTTAAACCTATCTCCGGTAGAAATCCTAAACCCCACAAAAAAGAGGGCTGGTATAACAACGAGTGTCGGAAAGCCCGGATAGAGCTTGGCAGTGCACTCAAGGCGAAAGATGCATCGCTTGTAAGGACTGCCAGGACTCGATATGGGAAGACATTGAAAGAGGCAAAGGTAACCTGGGACACCGAAATGTGGAAGGACCTACTGGATGCTTCCAGGGATAAGAATAGTAAAGCTTTCTGGGATATATACAAATGGGACAGGGGTGGAATTGCAGAGCGGCCACAAAACAATGTGGCACAAAATGACTGGGTTGATTACTTTAAACCCCAGTATGCCGCTCCATGTGAAACCAGCCCTTTTGAGACCTCTCCATCTGTATCTTACACAGAGGCCCCGTTTATAATAAAAGATGTAAATAGAGCCTTGGATAAAGTGGTCAGAGGAAAAGCCCCGGGCATGGATGGAATCCCTGCAGACATGTTTCTTAACAATAGAAGTCTTTGGTCTAGTTACATTTTGCATCTTGCAAATGCAATTGCTCAGGGAGCCGACATCCCGTGTTCATGGAAGGGCGCTGAAATCGTCCCAGTATATAAAAAGGGGGATAAAACAAAGGCAAGTAACTATAGGCCAATCAGTCTAATCGACTCGATTCAAAAGATTATAGGCCGCTTGTTCCTCCATAAAATTCAATGCTGGATCGACGACTATGACATTTTGAGCCCAATGCAGGCAGGGTTCCGTTCCCGGATAAGTACCATTGACCAAGTCTTCCGTTTTGCCAACATATACTGGAAGACCGTGGTCTTGGGGAGGGGTGCCCTTTATGCAGTATTCGTGGACCTAAGGGCCGCCTTTGACCTGGTCCCAAGGAGCAGGCTGTGGCAGGTTTTGGGGGAAATGGGTATTGCTCCTGAGCTCCTCTCCGTGATTGTCCGCTTACATGAGGGAAACGTTGCCCGAGTGCGGTGGGGGGGCATGGGGGAGGTGACCGAGGACTTCCCGGTCGGCAGGGGTGTGCGGCAGGGGTGCGTCCTGGCGCCGACCCTCTTCTCACTGTTTGTCGACGGGGTGGCCGGTCGGCTCTCCCTGACCCCGACCGATGCACCTGCTCTGGCCGGCGAACGCATTCCTATCCTCATGTTCGCGGATGACACGTTGATTATCTCAAAGACCCCCAGTGGCCTATCGAAGGCCCTCCGGTGTTTTGAAGAATTCTGCACTGCAAGGGGCCTGGAAATCAACACGGGGAAAACTAAATTTATGTCATTCAACGGATCAAAATCCTTCAAGGGGAAAATATTCATGAACAAGTTACCCTTGGAGGAGGTTACCTCATTTACGTATCTAGGGATTACTTTACAAAAAGACATGCGTTGGGATTGCCAACTTGACCGTGCCGTCTTGCAACACAAGCAAAAGTCAGGGGCTCTTCTATCTAGGTTTAAAAACTCACTAACTAAGCCAATCTCTCCAGCTCTAGAAATTTATGGAACGTCTGTCCTGGGCTCATGCCTTTATGGGGCCGAGCTCTGGGGCTTTGCCAATTTGAATAGGCTGAAGGTCCTAGAAAATGCTTTTCTCCGCAAAATTACAAATCTCCCACCCAGTACGCCATTGCGTCCCTTACTATTGGATCTTGGCAAAAAACCCCTAGAACATCTGGCGAGGCTACGTCCAATATTATATTGGCGTAGACTCTGGTGTACAGATGAACTCTTGCACTATAGGAGTGGTTTTGTGGATATAATTGAATCCGACAGGTCCCAAAAAATATCCTGGCTGCTTGAGATCAAATCCCTACTAGGCAGTTTAGGCCTGATTGAACTCTGGAAAAATCCAACACGTGCAGTTTTTCCTCCCAAAGAAAAGCTGAAAATGTTGTACTGGGAATGGGTTTATAAATTAGAAATTGCCCAAGGCCTTTCCTCTCAATTAACGTCCCGCTTCCTAGAGTTTAAATTCCAACCCCTCAAAGAGAAGTTTTGGGACATCATTGAAAAAACCACTGATCGCAAGCTATACTTTCAACTGCGGGTGGGTACACTACCCGTTGCAAATTTCACCTCTAGATGGGGGGGAGCAGGCACTAACAAGGATAGGTGTTTTAGATGTGTAGATGAATGCGAAAATATAGGTCATGTACTATTCTTTTGCCCATTGTATGCAATACCGAGGGAAAAATGGATAAAACCAATTTGCAAGTCCATGGGCATCAAAAGATATGCTATTGCCCTTCGCATTCTATGCACTGACCCTGCACCTCCGATCTGTGTAGCTGTAGCAAAGTTCTTAGGATGGGCCTGGGGCATAAGGTTAAAAGCTTTGAAACTTAATGTTAACTTCTTACCCATAAGTAACTCATCATCTTGTTAACATTACCCGCTGCTGTTATTACAATTAGGAAATCAAGGTGCCCATAACGTTATATTATGTTATTCCCTGTGTAATTTAAGCTGATATAAGCTGGTTTGAATTCTATGACTGTGGAGCTCATTTTTAACTTTTTCTTCTTAAAGCATGAATTAGCTTGACGGACATTGAAAAATTTAATTGGAATTTTATTCTCTTTTTAGGTAATTTATATAATTGTAAATAAATGTTTGTAAATGTGCTTTTATGTCTTAATTGCCGAATAAAGCTGATTGATGTTGATGTTGAGAAAACTCTGTTTATTGGCAAACTGCTATGCACTGTTTTATGTTAATATGGCCATCCACAGAAGAGGCGATATGTTGAATGTGTGCAAGGGACAAGAGGTTCTGGCACATTAACATCTCAATGATTCCAAAAAGTCAATTATAACACCCCAAAGAGGCTGCACATACACTTAGCAACCAAGTAGTATATAATCCAGAGTGCAGAATGCCACTGTAAAGTAGTGGCCTAGACCCAGGGGCCGCTACAATAATGAGACCTGGAGACAGCTGTGAAGTAGTGGCCAGATCCAGACTGAGCCACGCCCAGTGCCCTGGGCTTTTTATTAGTAACATGACGTTGTGCCGGCGTACGCCGGGCTGGCTAATTAGTCTTGCGCTCAAGGGGGGAATGGTCTAACAGGACCACCCCTCAATACCGTGAGGGACAATGTCAACTGAACAAAAATACCAACAGGTGTGTAAGGTAGAACAGAATGAAACATCTAGTCCAGGAAAACACAAACCCAAGGGTGGGGTATATATGAAACAGTCTTACTTGGTTTCCATGCGCGGCTGTTCCCTCAGGCAGCGACCCGCCCTACAGTCGCCGACTAGCCACAGGATACATAGTCTTTGTATTTCTGGGATGGCCTCGGACAAGGCCGCAGGTTGTGCCGGTTCTGACTGCTTTGCGGTGGAGGTGTCGGTGACAACTCGAGTAGGTTGCTGCAGGTGGGGAGTCTCAGATCACACTCAGGATCCGGGTCTTGTGTCGACGTGGATACAGGATTCGAGGTTGGACCCTCTGTGGCTGGGTGATCAGGTTCACACGCTCCACCGTCAGGACTTGCGAACCCATTCGAGAAAGTCTCTTGTTGTGCCTGTCGAGCACCGGGAGGTCGTCTTCGTCGTCATAGGGTACTTTTTTAAAGAAGGATATGTTGCGGGTTACTCTCTTGTGCCCTCTTTGGGCAGTCACCATAGTGCCTTTTACAGCCGTGGCAGTCCAGGGGTTGAGTTCAAAAGGCAACCGGAACTTTCCTCCGGGGTAGCGATCTCGTACTAGCACGCGGTCACCAACAGCGATTGGGCTTTCTTTGGCGTGTCTTGTCTGGGATGCTGCTTTGTTGCTCTTCTTTCGCCGGGAGTCTGACTGGTTTGGGGGTTTGGTGTTTCAGCCCACGCCGGATGATGTGGGATGATATCTGTTACAACTCGACCAAAGCACAGTCGACTTGGGGATATACCAGTAGTGCAATGAGGTGTGAGTTGGTACTCTCGGAGGAATTGATACACGGCTTGCTCGAGATTGAGCCCATCAGCGAGGGCGATTTGAATAGTTTTGTTCAATGTCCGCATCAGCCGTTCTACTTCCCCAGTGGCCTGGGGCCATCTTGGTGTGATTTTGCGATGCTTCACTTTATGGGAGGCGAGGTACTCGGCCACTTCCGCACTGGTGAACGGTGGTCCATTAACTGTGCGGAGCTCACCGAAGAGTCCATGGGTCGCCATCAGCTTCTCAAGTTTAGGAATCACTTCAGCTGCGCATGTAGATGGGATGAACTCGACTTCCAGATATCGTGAGAATCATCGACCACCACCAGCATGTACTTTCCTCCGGGCAGGCTGCCAAAATCAGCACTCACTCTTTCCCATGGGGTGCTCGGAGCTGCTTCAGTGATGACTGGTGCTGGCCTGCTAGGTGGACTCGTTGCTAGGCACACAGGGCAGTGCTGCACTACCGACTCTATTTGTTGGTCCAGGCCGGGGAACCAGACTTTGCTACGGAGTCTGTTCTTTGATTTGACAATTCCCTGCTGAGCGCCATGCGCAAGAAGGTCTGCTTGTCGAGTCAGGCTCCCAGGTAGGACAAGGCGCGGGCCTCTCAGGAGGCAGCCATCAGCTGATACAGACAGTTCGTGACGGTCTTGGTGCAGGGATTTCAATGTTGCTTGTGCCGATGGGGTCCGTATTGGTGAGGGATTTTGTAGGAGTCTCCAGTCGCCTGAGGTGACAGCTCGGATAGCAATTTGGAGGCAGTCATCCTCTTTTATGGCTGCTGTGACTTCTTGCAGAGATATTGGGAGAGTTCGGGACCTTTCTACCACCAGTCGTATGTAGTCTTCCGTGGCCGCCGCTTCGGCTGCTTCTGAAGGGGTGACTGCCTGAGCGTGCCGCGACAAAAAGACAGCAGGATTTCGGGTGCCAGGTCGGTATTCCACTGTAAACTGGAATTCTTGCAACTGCAGGATCCATTTCTCGATCCGTGAGGGAGGGCGAGATGAGGAGCCTTGGAACAGCGGGATCAACGGCTTGTGATCTGTGATTACTGTAAACAGGTGGCCGTACAAGTAAATGTGAAAATGGCGGCACCCCCATAGGATCGCGATGGCTTCTTTCTCGATCTGAGAATAACGTTGCTCCGTAGGTATAAGGGTTTGGCTGGCATAGGCAACAGGGGCCCACTCACCGCAGTCTTGTTGTTGCGCGAGGACGGCACCTAGGCCTGTGGGGCTGGCGTCGACCACCAATTGGAAGTCATGTCGCGGATTGAAATAGACTAGCGTGGTATCGGTGGACAGAGCAGCTTTCGTTTGTTGGAACGCCTTTTCCTGTTCCGGACCCCACGTCCAGTGGCTGGTGGTTTTGGTGAGATCCCGCAGGGGGCCAGTTAGTTCAGAGAGGTTCCTGATGAAGCGCCCGCAGTATGTAAAAATTGCCCAAGAAGCTGCGGACTCCAGACACTGATGTGGGGGCGGGCGCTTCCTGGACATCCTTCACTTTGTTTGGGTCTGGTCCAATGCCTTTGTGTGAGAACCAATATCCAAAGAAACTGATGTCCCACCGCAGGAACTCACATTTCTCCCTGTGCAGGGTCAGCCCGCAGTCTCGAAGGTGACTGAACACGGCATTAAGGCGTAGGAGATGTTCTTCCAGAGAGGAAGCGTGCACTAAGATATCATCGCTCACATTTAACACTCCCTCCAGCCCTTGAAGGACGGTCTTGATGATGTTCTGGAATACTTCGGCTGCGCTCGAGACCCCGAAGTTGAGGCGGGTGTAGCGCCAGAGGCCAGCATGGGTGGAGAAAGTAGTGATCGGGCGGGAGTCCGGGTGCAGAGGAACCTGGTGGTATCCTGAGCGGATATCCATCTTCGAGTTCCACTTAGACCCCGCAAGTTCGCCAATGATGTCGTCAACTGTGGGCGTCAGGTGGCTTTCTCGTTTGATGGCGAGGTTCGGGATCCGCATATCTACGCAGATGCGGACTGCATCAGGCTGGTTCGGTTTCTTTGCGACAACGATGAGGGACACCCACGGGATGGGGCCACGCACCGTTCAATGATTCCAACAGCTTCCAGGAGGCGGAGCTCCGCTTCGACCTTCGGGCGGAGGTGGAAAGCAATCCTCCTGTGTCTGAGGGCTATGGGAGCCACGGACTTGTCTATGTGTAGCTGGACCGCCGGGCCTTTGAGGCATCCAATCCCTTCAAAGAGAGGTGTGAACTCGGTCAGCAGGCGTCCCAGGTCGTGGGCATGCACGGTGAAGGCAAAGTGAATGAGACGAAGGTCCTGTGCGGTGCGACAGCTGTTAGAACCCAGACCCTTCCTGTGAGACGTAGACTCTGGACCGTTGGTGGATTTGGTCGTGAGAGGTCAGCCTGGAAAACACCGCATATCTTGAGCGGGGTGTGGGTGCCGAATGCATACACCCGGACATGGGTGATGCAGAGGTCTGGGAGGCCGGCAGATGCTGGTAGACGCTGGCAGCCATGAGGTTAATGGTTGCGCCAGTGTCGATAAGCGCTGCCACCGGATGGTCTTGCACGTTGATGGTGCACATGGGCGCTGCCTGAGGGGATGATGTGAGGGCGTGTAGCATTTGTACCACATGCACAGTTGCAGCTTCGTCTTCGTTCATGTCGCCGCTTGAGGAGTCTTCCGGGAGAGGTTCGAGGGCTTGCACGTGGCGAGGTGGGCCTTTCGGCATCGAGAGGCAAACCTTGTAAAAGTGATTGAGCTTGCCACACGCACTGCAGGGTTTTCCATGGGCTGGGCAGGCGCCGTCGTGGGGAAGCGGGCCGCTGCACCATCCGCAGAGTCGAGTCTTCGGGCTCTGTCTGGAGGCTTGGGTCGAAGGTCTCTTGGATTTCTGTTGAGTATCGCGGGCATCTGAGCGGACGGCGCAGACTAGCTCCTCTTTGATGGCAGCCGTGGCTTTGAGTTCCATGTGGGCCTCTCTGACTTTGGATAGTTCCTTGGAGCGTCCTAGGTTCAGGATGTCCCTCATCAGCATGTTGTGTTCTTGTAGGACACGCTCACGCAGCTTGGAGGAGGCGCAGCCTTGAATGAATTGCCCTCGGATCTCGTTGTCCTCATTGGGGAGGATGCATGTGCTCGCTAGTTCTTTGAGACGGCTGTAGAAAACGTTGACAGACTCATCTGGCTGCTGTTTCGCCTGGCGGAGAAGGAAGCATTCATAATCGGCATTGGCGTAGGGCTCAAAGTGGGCATAGTTTCTCAGGGTCCCAGCTTCGCGGACGGTCTTTGCGATTTTATGAATGTCCGAACCCCCCAGGTGGAGGAGCATAAGTCTCCGCCATGGGGCGGGGATGTCTGCAGCGTCGAAGAAGGTTTCCAGGCGCTCCACCCACGCTTTCCATCGCACTGCCTGTGAGGGCGGAGGCCCTGTGATGGTGAAGGGCTCCAGCGGTGGGATGGACATCATGCTGGCCAGAGTACGAGCAAGGTCAAAAGTAGCTCACTGCTAGCAGCAGCAACCTTGGTGGCAGAGGGGTGAGCGTGGCTGGAGATTAACTGTGGCTTTCAATGAAGGCAAGAGAGGCAGAGCACCGGCGGCTGGGAGGCCACGTGGGATGGGGAGACAGCTGGAACTTGGGTCTGCGTGGGCATGGTAGCGCGAGTAGCAGCGCTGGCAGTGCTGGGTCGGCAAATGGCAGCTGGTGGCAGGGGGCAGAGCGGTTTACCGGTAGTTGGAGCGCGGTACCTTCAAGTGCACTTGTGGACTGGGGAGCGCCGCGGTGCCACGCGGACCGGAGGCTGAGGCCGCATGTGCGCGCGCGCTCATCTGCGGAGCCGCAGTAAGTTTCTGCGGCGGGTGGGAGGCTAGTGAGCTCGTAGCAGAGCTGCAGGTGGGGTTTCAGGGCCGGCGGGAGATCAGCGCCGATCAGGAATGCAGGGCACACCGGCCTGGGAGGCGCGGCAGGAGCGCTCCCAGCGAGGCGGCAGAGGCGGGCACGGTGGGTGAGAGGTGGTGCAGCTGGCTGCAGGACCACCTCGTCGCCAGTGTAAAGTAGTGGCCTAGGCCCAGGGGCCGCTACAATAATGAGACCTGGAGGCACGTGTGAAGTAGTGGCCAGATCCAGACTGAGCCACGCCCAGTGCCCTGGGCCATTTATTAGTAACATGACGTTGCGCTGGCGTACGCCGGGCTGGCTCATTAGTTTTGCGCTCAAGGGGGCAATGGTCTAACAGGACCACCCCTCAATATCGTGAGGGACGTGGAGGCTTCCACTGTCCTCACAACATTACAGCCACAAACTCTAACCTGATATAGAGTGCCTCCAGTTCGAAATCCTTGCCTGTGGGATTCCTCTGTGGACTGTAGCTGCTTGGTCCCTACAATGTCTGATTCTAGTAGTATAGACAATTCAGTTCTCCACACTCTTCGCATTCCCAGACACCCACCTTCACTTATTGTCGAGGTAGTCCAAACGTAGACATTAACGCAGCAACGATGCTCAGCATTCACCATATTAGCAAATAAGCTTTTACTGCGGGTAGGTGTACAGCCGGAGGGCATCACCACATTCTCCCACCCTCAGAGCGGAGAGCAATCCATAGAAAAAGAAGTGCCTTGGCACCTTATGCTTGTTTATGGGTTTTTTTTTTACCAAGGGAGGTCTAGAAGGAGAGAGCGTGAACGTTGTGTAGGCCAAGATACGTAACCATCTGGAAATGGCGCGCGCAGCAGGCCCGGCCAAAAGCAGCCGAACCTGGATCAGGAAGCGCTCCCTTCCAGCAGCAAACGGACCTGGGACTCAAATGGCCGCATTCTCATTCGACACAAACAACGTCCGCCGTGACAAGCCTCCCAAAGAGCGGGCTCATTACTGCAAGAGCGTTTGCGGTTCTTTGTTATTGTTGTTTTTGGATACCTTCTGGGTACGTTTGTGATTTGAAATTAAATCCGACCGCCCCAGCACCTCCCTCGTCTTGCTTTTACTCCCGGCCAAGGAATCTCTGGAATAATAACCCATAACAAAAACCATTTCATGCTACTCGCTTGCACAACCGCTTGATTACTTCTTCATGGATGTCTCACCAAATTCAAGAAAACAATGATGCCAGGAGGATGGAATGCATGTGCGTGTTTATCAGGTGCAGAATAATATGTTTACCAAGGAGCTAAAACCCTGCACAGCATGCTAACCTGCTGCAAAAAAGAACCCAAAACGGAGAATACTTGCTGAGATCAAAATAGGACAGTATGAGTTCTGCCCACAGAGACACTGGCATGACCAATAGCAAAGATGCCCTTCTTACTGGCGTGACCAATGACCTGCTTGGATATTCATAGAGTGATGTTGACATCACAGTAGACCAACCTGTCCACCACTACAAAGTCCATTGGCGATTGTGGATCTCCAGTTGCAATCTCAAAGGACGGTTCTGGAGTCAGATATTCATGTGGCGAACTTTCAGCCATCAACAAGGAGGCAGTTGCTAAGCTTCTAACTGCCCCAGTGAGAGTTTTACCTTCTATCAACTACAAAGGAGATGCAGAGACACTAAGCTTCCAAAGTTGACCGTTTTTCTATGGCACTGATTGAAGGATGCTGGCACCCTGCTTGAAGATTCCAGCGAACGAGAGTTGCTAACCTTCTACTCTGAACCCCAATGAAGGGTCTTGATTCAGTTGCAGCAGTCTGTTATTGGTACAGACTGCTTTGCATTGCAATATATTATTTCTCTGGTCTGAGATGTAGTAGAAACTCAGAAGTGTAAAAAAAATCAGTGAATCTAAATTGAAGCATCTGTGATACTAGAAGTTCAGGCAAAGGATTTGTTTTGCATAGTGGTCTCTATGTTGTTCCTGTATGTGTATGCCTTCAGTAAGCTGTTACGGTTTCAATCATGTTTTCAGTTCAGTGTCTGGCACCATCTTGATACTTCTCTAGTTTCCGATATCTAGTGCATGCCTCTGGTTCCTACTTCAAGTGGCATTTTGTGATACACAACGATGAGCACCACATCATGCTTGGTATGTTGTTGCAATCCCTGTGCTGTGCCTTCAAACTCAGGGAGTTCAGCAAACCCATATTTAGTGTATTTAAACATAAAGAAAATGATTATGAGAAAATCTGGCAAACCATCGAACTGTATTTAAGAATGTTCTGAGATAACTAAAATATTCAGAATGTAAGTTGGGAAACATAAGGGGCGTGGCCAACCGCGCATGAAGATGGCAGCATTCTAGGGAGCTCCAAGGCCCATCGCCCAAAATCACCACTCATCCTGACCATCAAGGCTGCCCCGCTGCCGGCACTTGATGCCTGCTGTTGTGCCACGATAGAGGTGCGCAAATCCCGCGGTGGAGCGTGGGAGCTGGTACAGAGTCTGCAATGAGAAACAGCTGCTCTTTGCAACCTGTGTGAGCCGGGCCCGTGCTCCTGCCTGCCTGTCCAGGCCCAACCTCTGAGCTCCTGCCGGCCACAGAAGGTAGCCCTTCAGGAGGGCCGTGGTGGGAGGTGGTGGACACGTAGGCGAATAAAAAGAGGGTGCAGCACGATGCATGGGAGGGCATGTGGTGCACTCCACCTGGGACTCCTGCCTCCTCTGTGTTCTCCTGGGCAGAGGACAGCTTCAGCAGCCCGGCCCATGCTGTGGCCGGCAGCCTGCACTTCCAGGTGGGGCGGGAGAGCGACAGCGTCCCACTGCTGCAAGATGCCATTGTTAGGTGCCCCATAGCTGGGGGGCTCCTTCCTGCTGCATCCCTTGCTGGATGAGTGCTCCCTGCGCGCTGCGGAGCGAGTCGGACCCCTACTACAGCACAGAGGGCTCGGCGTGAAGGCCAGGGTGTGAAGCGGGGTGACCATACCTACACCGGAGGCCTACTATGCAGACTTAGGTGAGGAGTGGGGGTGACTACCCACACTGGGTGCCTACTACCCTGCCATCCCCTTTGGTTAGGAGCGAGGAGCGCTGGTAGTGACGCTGTGACTGCTTTGTGGCCCCACGCTAGCTCTCTGTTGTGAGTATGAGGACACTTAAGGCACAGCAGTGGCATGTCTTGGGCCCCGAGGTGTTAGGGAATGCTGCTGGAGAGGTCGGACGACGTTGAACTGCCTCATGCGATAACATTGATCACTGGTTATTGTTCTATTACATGCCTGGCGCCTCTAGGGGTACTTGATATACAACCTTGGTGTGGGGACTGAGGTGGATAACCCTGACCACCTCAACAGAGGGGAAACCCAGATCTTGCTGGCACACCCTCAGGAGTATCCTGTTCTGCCACACACCCACAGAGCTTCCAATATCTATCATGGGCAGGGATCGGGCAGTATAAGATGGGGTAAGCAGACCCTGCATGATGAAGATGGTTCCCTCCCTAAATGGGGATGACCTCGCAGCAGCGACTGTCAGCGGGGGAGAGCCTGGGTTGCAGCTGATGAGCGCTAAACTTGACAGCATTCTGGTAGCAATCAATACCACTAAGGTTCATTTAGAATCCAAAATAGTCTACGTTTTTGTGGGTCTTGGAATTTTACAGGATGGCCATCACGAAACATTGGAGGAGGGCTGCCCTGCAGTGAAGGGGTAGAGGCATCTGGTGGAGTCCCAGGTGTGGAGGATTGATCAGCTTGATGAAAGGGCTGAGGAAGCAGAGGGCTGCAGCAGACAAAACAGCATACGACTGGTGGGTCTGCCGGAGGGGGGCCGAGGAGATAGACAGGATTGGCTATTAGGAGACTTGGTTCTCTACAGCAGTAGCTACACCCGGTCTCTCTAAATTTTTCGCCCTGGAATGAACTCATAGATTGCTGGCCAGGTGCCTTTTCCGGGGAGACCACTCCATGGTGGCACATCTGCTCCACTACAGGGACTGTGTCCTGATCTTGCAGCAGGCTCGAACCCGCGAGCCATTACAGGTACAGAATTCTAGATAGGCAATAATTCCCGAACAAAACACTAGAGGTGCGGCACAAAAAGGATTCCTTCCTAGCAGTCAAGAGAGAACTGTTAGATGCTGGAATCAAGTACAGGCTGCTATTCCCTACCTGGTTGATGGCGCTGGTTAACGACAAGTAGCTCTTCTCTGACTATCCTGAATCTGCATTGGCCTGGCTGGAACTTCATGGAGCAGATGGTGCGCCCAGACTCAGGCCTTCGCCACCTAAAAAGAGCAGACAGAAACGGCAGAGCCCAAATGGGCCTACCAAACAGCAGGAGCGGGAGAGGTCAGCAGCGTGGAAATCGCCAACACATTCTGAGTGCTGGAAGCACAGGACTTGAGTGCACATTCATCGGAGGCCGCCAATAGTTACTTGGTGTTAGACCTGTCTGCTTCTGGGAAGACTCTAACCACCATGATTTATTTTTTTGTTGTCCCCCTTAGCCTCCCAGGGTTTCTATTTTTATTTTTACATGTGTCCATCAGGAGTTTTCAATGCTGTCAGGGGGCTAGGTGCTCCTTGGCGATGACGCCATTTTTCCCTCATAACCTGTGAGGCCTAGTCAGGCCCCTTGAAAATCTAGGGACATCCAGAAACCTAAAATGGTGGCCACCAACTGCCATAACGGACACTACTGGAAAACAGGCCATAGGCTAACATAGGGAATTTTCTAGAAGCAACCAGTGACTTCTGCAGGTCCCAGGCCACCCTATAAAAGGCCAGTGACCAGCAGCCATTTTGTGCATTTCTTGGAATGACCAGTGTGGAGAGAGGCGACTGGAGGAGGAGGATTGTGCACTAGTTGTGACAAGATCGACCTGCGGGGCCGGCTGTCGCTTTACTGGGAAGTGCCCCCACCTTGGCTGACCAAACCCCACTGTTTCAGCAATCATCTTCAAGTTATCAGAGACTCTGCGACGAGTCTGTTAAGGACTGACATCCCTGAAGTGTGGCTACCAGGGATCTGTTCGACCCATCCTGAAGGTCGTGGGTATAGAGTACAATTGAGACCCAGCCCAAGCTAACTGACCCTAGATTCAGGGGGTAACAGACAAAGATACGCGTGACTGCAGCGCCCCAGTTCAACACCCTCCCCTGTGGGTGAAAGCGGCAGAACCAGCTGTCGTCCCTACCTGGAAGCGACGCTGCCGCCGAGAGCATTTCCTGACGTGAGGGCATCGGAAGAGGGAGAGCCCATCTGTCTTGCCTCGTCATTTGAAGAGCTCCGTTGAGGCGCCGGAAGAGGCGGGAAGCGAAGCAGAGCCCAGCTGATCGCCTGCGAGGTGGTGAGGAACGCCGTCGCATCGGACGAGGTGCGCAGAGCCGGAACCGGCAAGAAGGACCCAGCGCGTCGAAAGAGGCGGGCGCTAGGCGGAGTCAGGAGAGGCCGGTCGCGTCATCGGAGGTGCGTCAAGGCAAAGCTCCAGCCAGCGGTAACATCGAAGAGGCAGAAGCGCCGCATCGGTCACCTCAGTGAAGCGCCTCGGTCTGAGGTAGGCTTCTCTGACACGCCTCGACATCTGCGGGAAGACTTCCCTGGCACCGCGTGACCCGGGCAACACCAGCTGCATTGACCAGAGCCTAAAAGTAAGCCGGGTAGAGAGGGAGCGGGAGGCGGAAGCATCGGGTGTCTAAAGACATCAAAGCGGGGGATTTCAAAACAAGGCAATTGACTTGAAAGCCGCCAGAACTATATACGAGGAACTGAGTTACAGAACTGCCCAGACCACTTAAAATCTATCTCCTAACTAGATAAGAGGGGGAGAGCGGTGTGCAGGGAAAATTACAAGGCTCACTAGTAAAAACCCTTATAGCCTGTTATTAATTGAGGAAGTAGAACCTCCACCAGTAAGGTGCAGCCTGTGAATTGACCAGGGGGGAACCTTGTTGATTCTGCTTTGTCTTCTTTTAGCCACATGGCTGGGGGTTTATGCTGAGAAGATCCACCCCTGTGGTAGAGGTCTGTTGAGTTGAGAAGAAGGCTAAGAGCGGAGGGGTAATGTACCTGCTTAAGAGTGGTTAAATAACATATTGAAACTGTAGAGTGCAATCTCCTATCTGTAACCTCATAGTGGAGTAGTGTATTGTACCATAGACAGCCACTTATCACAAATGTAATGTACCTTTGAATCTCATATATTGACCGGGAAAAGTATTGAATGTGATTTGAAATCTATGAGAACTGTATAAATTAATTATACACGGCTTTTATTCTAAACAAGAACAAGAAAGTATATTATTTTTATAAAAGGTAACGGTATTTTTCCAAACAGAGGTGTTGTGTCTTTATTTTAGTGGTTCATCACTGTGTTACTGTGGGTAAGACTTGTAAGTACTTAGCCAACGCCTTGAGCTGTAGACCACTACTGTGCCAGGCTACCATATGTGGGCTTGGGTAATCTAGGTCCAACATAATTGGTGTTTCAGCGGTGGGATAGCGGATTTGTACTTACACTTACTTATTAGTAACGCAGTGCCAACCACGAGACCCCACCTGGAGTTTTCTCCCTGCGGCCCTCCTAATTTACATTTTTGGTTTTTCGAAATTGACTTCTGGCGGTGGGTGGAGGTTGACCTCAGGTCACTCTGTGGATTTCTCCTGTGTAGCATTTTATACTTCGAATAAAAATGGAGATAAATGTGGAAGAGCTAGACAATTATACTGTGCCTCAATTGAAGGAATGGTGTCAGCAGCAGGGGGTGTTTTTCAAGAAAGGCGCCAGGAAAGTTGAGCTGCTGACCAGTATTCGGGCATGGGTAGAGGCTCATTCCGGGGAGGAGGTAGATCCTGAAGAGAGTGACAAGGACACTGTCCTGGAGACCACAACACTGTACCAGGCGGGAGGGGAGAACCTTGTAACAGGTCCTAGAACACCTTCTAGAGTGGGCAGTAGTGTGTCAGAGAGGGGCCTGACCGACGCCGAGTTAGAAGACAGGAGGGAGGAGAGGAGGATGAGAATAGAACTAGCCAGGATGGACATGGTGAGGGAGGAAAAGAAGTTGGAGCATGAGCGGACCATCAAAGAGATGGATTTGCAAGCCCTGACTTTACGTACCCCCAAACCAGAGAATGGTGGCAGCGATAACCAAACCAACACCAGAGAACCTAGACCGTACCTACCAAAAGACATTATGGTTTGTTATGTACCCAGTGACGACATTGCTAAATGGCTAGCCGCCTACGAGGTTTCGCTGAGGGCCCATGGGATTCTGGAAGTCCACTGGGGAGGTGGGTTATACAAATACATGCCCCCCACTGGCCGGGATACTTTGTTGGCCCTTGACCAGAGTGAACAGACCTACTATCCGGCTATGAAATCAGCGCTGCTCAAGAAGTTTGGGTTGACCCCTGAGAAATATAGACAAAAGTTCCGGGGCAGCTACAAGCTGGGCACACAAAACTGGGTAGATTTCTTGGACTACTCCAGGAAGGCCCTGGAGGGTTGGGTAAGAGGCAGCGAAGTAGGGGACTATGAGGGACTATATGACCTCATACTCAAGGAACACCTACTCGAGAAGTGTCTTCCCGAACTAAGACAGCATTTGGTGGACAGCAAGCTGACCAGCCCCAGGAAGCTTGCTGAGGAGGCGGACATCTGGGTTAGTACCCGGGTGTCGACTAAGGGGACTGGAGGGAATTCCCAGAAGCAAGGACAGGGCGCCCCCCAGAAGAAAGAGGGAGGGGAAACTAAGAGGGAGTTCTCAAAAGGGCCACAAAATACTTCGCAAGGAAGGGGCAGAGGATTCATCCCCAAGAGTAACCCCCCTCGCAACCCTACCCCTGGCCAAAGCCAGCAGCCAAGGGTTGTTCATTGCTTTGAGTGTGGTGGTGTGGGACACTATAAAGGAGATGTGAGATGCCCAAAAAGACCACCCCCTCCCACTGGAGGAAAAGCCCCGGGAATCACTAGTGTAGTGCTCGGGGAGGAGATGCCTTTGGTTAATGGAGGGGAGCGGGCGGGTGTCACTTTAGTGTCCCTGGGAGATAAGGAGATGGTTCCCAAGACCCAGCTGCCCTCTAATACCATTAAGTATGAGCAGTGGGTCACCATCAATGGCCGTAGAGGGGAGGCTCTGAGAGACACAGGAGCCAGCATGACTATGGTAAGGAGTCAGCTGGTGTCTCCAGAGCAGGTCATCCCAGATGTACTCCATCCCGCCATAATGGCTGACGGCAGATTGGGCCACTACCCTGTGGCTGAGATTCCCTTTGAGTGGGGAGGGGTTGCAGGTCCACTTCGAGTTGCCGTAAGCCCTGCCGTGCCTGTTGACTGCCTGTTGGGGAATGATATGGAGCACAATGCTTGGAGGAGGGTGGAGTACCAGACTCACTCTGCGATGCTGGGACCCCCCGACTGGACTTGTGTCAGCACAAGGTCAGCGACTGCCCGAAGGGGAAGTTTGCTTACGCTGGAGCCTGGAAAAATGGCCCAGCCAGCTGCCAGAGAGGAGAAGGACGGGAGGCCGGAGGACCCTGCCTCGACATCTCCACCTCGTGAGACAGACGGGCCACCTGAGGAGGTGGATCTGGAGTCCACAGGGGAGAATGTTGCTTCCCTGGAAAACCTACCCATCCCTACTGAATGGCATGTGGAGGGAGGTCCTTCCAGGGAAGAGTTCTGCAAAGCTCAGAAAGAGTGTCCTACTCTCGAGGGGCTGCGGCAACAGGCCAAAGCCCAGGCAGCAGGAAACATTGCAGGGAGCTACCAGATTTACTGGGAGGATGGACTCCTCTACAGTGAGCCCAAGGCACCTGGACATGGATCATCCAGGGCCTTGGTGGTCCCTCAATGCTTTAGAGCCTTTCTTTTGGAACTGGCTCATGAGATACCATTGGCAGGACACCTAGGACAGGACAAGACCTTTGCCCGGCTTGTCCCCCACTTCTACTGGCCTCGAATGAAAGTGGCGTCTGATACATATTGTCGGACGTGTGTGTCCTGCCAAGCTAGTGGGAAAACAGGAGTGAAGCTTAAAGCTCCCCTGGAACCACTACCAGTCGTTAGCACCCCCTTTGAGAGGGTGGGCATCGACATTGTAGGGCCATTGGATCCACCAACTTCAGCTGGTCACCGGTTCATACTGGTATTGGTGGATCATGCCACACGGTACCCAGAGGCAATACCTCTGAGGACCATCACTGCACCTGCAGTGGCAAGGGCCCTGATGGGGATCTTCACCCGAGTGGGTTTCCCCAAGGAGGCTGTGTCCGACAGGGGGACTAACTTCCTTTCAGCATACATGCGGGCTATGTGGAAGGAGTGCGGCGTTACCTATCGGTTCACCACTCCTTATCATCCACAAACCAATGGTCTTGTGGAAAGGTTTAACAAAACCTTGAAAGGTATGATACGGAGTCTACCTGAGAGCCTGCGGAGGAAATGGGACGTCCTCCTACCCTGTCTCTTGTTTTCCTACAGGGAGGTGCCACAGAAGGGAGTGGGCTTCAGCCCCTTCGAACTTTTGTACGGGCACCCTGTACGGGGACCTCTCAGCCTGGTGAAAGACGGATGGGAACAGACTCCCAGGAAGCTTCCCCAGGACGTGGTGAGTTACATGCTGGCCTTCCGGAGCCAAATGGCTAAGTTGTGGAAGCAAGCTTCAGACAACTTGGAGGCCAGCCAAGCAGTTATGAAAGAGTGGTATGACCACAACGCTCACCCAGTGGAACTGGAGCCTGGACAGAAAGTGTGGGTGATGGAACCTGGAGAGCTAAACGCCCTCCAGGACCGTTGGACAGGCCCCTTTGAGGTTTTGGAGAAAAAGGGGAAGTCCACCTATTTGGTGGATCTTAAGACCCCGAGGCAGCCCCACAGGGTGCTGCATGCCAATCGCCTCAAGCCACATCATGAGAGGCCCGAGGTTGTCTTAATGATGGTAACCGATGGAGCAGAGGAAGAAGAAAGTGAACCTCTCCCTGATCTTCTCTCGTCCCAAGAAAAGGATGGGTCGGTGGAGGGAGTTATTCTCTCGCCATCCCTAACTCCTGAACAGCGGAGTGATTGCCGCCAGATCCTGGAGCAATTTTCTTCTCTGTTCTCCCTTGTCCCGGGTAGGACCCACCTGTGTACCCATGACGTGGACACAGGAGACAGCCCACCTGTGAAGTCTAAAATCTACCGGCTGTCGGACAAGGTAAAGGCCAGCATCAAGAGTGAAGTCGCCAAGATGCTGGAGCTGGGAGTGATTGAACCTTCTGGAAGCCCTTGGTCTAGCCCGGTGGTTTTGGTACCAAAAGCTGCCCCACCAGGCGCCACACCTGAATTGAGATTCTGTGTGGACTACCGAGGCTTGAACTCAGTGACCAAAACTGATGCACATCCTATCCCACGGGCGGATGAGCTGATTGACCGGCTGGGAGCTGCTCAATACTTAAGTACCTTTGACCTAACTTCAGGGTACTGGCAGATTTCCCTTACCGAGGAGGCGAAGGAAAGGTCAGCCTTCTCTACACCTGAGGGACACTACCAATTTCGGGTGATGCCCTTTGGGCTCAAGAATGCCCCTGCCACTTTTCAGCGGTTGGTGAACAGGGTCCTTTCTGGAATGGAAGCTTTTTCTGCTGCATACCTGGACGACATTGCTGTCTTCAGTAGCAGCTGGGAGGACCATTTGCAGCATCTGCAAGCTGTTCTGCATGCCCTGCAACAGGCTGGATTGACAATCAAGGCCAGCAAGTGTCAGATCGGACAGGGGTCGGTGGTGTACTTAGGTCACTTGGTGGGCAGAGGGACGGTGCAGCCCCTCCAGGCAAAGATTGAGGCTATCATCGCCTGGGAGCCCCCCAAGACTCAAACAGAGGTCCGAGCCTTCCTGGGCCTCACTGGATACTACCGTCGCTTCGTGAAGGGGTATGGCACTATCGTGGCCCCCCTCACGGAGCTTACTTCCCAGAAGCAACCCCGACGGGTAGTCTGGACGGAGGCTTGCCAGCGAGCCTTCATGACCTTGAAACAAGCATTGTGTTCCGCTCCCATTCTCAAGGCCCCTGATTTTGCTAGAGAATTCATTGTCCAAACAGATGCGTCAGAACATGGCATTGGGGCAGTGTTATCGCAGCTAAATGATGAGGGCCTGGATCAACCCGTGGTCTTCCTGTCCAGGAGACTACTCCCCAGGGAAAGGAGGTGGAGTACAATTGAGCGAGAAGCCTTTGCGGTGGTTTGGGCTCTGAAGAAGCTGCGACCATACCTGTTTGGTTCGCACTTCCTAGTTCAGACTGACCATCGCCCCCTTCGTTGGCTGATGCAAATGAAGGGGGAGAATCCCAAGTTGCTAAGGTGGTCCATCTCCCTACAGGGAATGGACTTCAGGGTGGAACACCGACCTGGGGCGGACCATGCCAACGCAGACGGTCTATCCAGGTATTTCCGCCTTAGTGATGAGGACTCCCAAGGGGTTGGGTAGTTCTCCCCACTTTCAGCTGGGGGGGACGCGTGTTAGACCTGTCTGCTTCTGGGAAGACTCTAACCACCATGATTTATTTTTTTGTTGTCCCCCTTAGCCTCCCAGGGTTTCTATTTTTATTTTTACATGTGTCCATCAGGAGTTTTCAATGCTGTCAGGGGGCTAGGTGCTCCTTGGCGATGACGCCATTTTTCCCTCATAACCTGTGAGGCCTAGTCAGGCCCCTTGAAAATCTAGGGACATCCAGAAACCTAAAATGGTGGCCACCAACTGCCATAACGGACACTACTGGAAAACAGGCCATAGGCTAACATAGGGAATTTTCTAGAAGCAACCAGTGACTTCTGCAGGTCCCAGGCCACCCTATAAAAGGCCAGTGACCAGCAGCCATTTTGTGCATTTCTTGGAATGACCAGTGTGGAGAGAGGCGACTGGAGGAGGAGGATTGTGCACTAGTTGTGACAAGATCGACCTGCGGGGCCGGCTGTCGCTTTACTGGGAAGTGCCCCCACCTTGGCTGACCAAACCCCACTGTTTCAGCAATCATCTTCAAGTTATCAGAGACTCTGCGACGAGTCTGTTAAGGACTGACATCCCTGAAGTGTGGCTACCAGGGATCTGTTCGACCCATCCTGAAGGTCGTGGGTATAGAGTACAATTGAGACCCAGCCCAAGCTAACTGACCCTAGATTCAGGGGGTAACAGACAAAGATACGCGTGACTGCAGCGCCCCAGTTCAACACCCTCCCCTGTGGGTGAAAGCGGCAGAACCAGCTGTCGTCCCTACCTGGAAGCGACGCTGCCGCCGAGAGCATTTCCTGACGTGAGGGCATCGGAAGAGGGAGAGCCCATCTGTCTTGCCTCGTCATTTGAAGAGCTCCGTTGAGGCGCCGGAAGAGGCGGGAAGCGAAGCAGAGCCCAGCTGATCGCCTGCGAGGTGGTGAGGAACGCCGTCGCATCGGACGAGGTGCGCAGAGCCGGAACCGGCAAGAAGGACCCAGCGCGTCGAAAGAGGCGGGCGCTAGGCGGAGTCAGGAGAGGCCGGTCGCGTCATCGGAGGTGCGTCAAGGCAAAGCTCCAGCCAGCGGTAACATCGAAGAGGCAGAAGCGCCGCATCGGTCACCTCTGTGAAGCGCCTCGGTCTGAGGTAGGCTTCTCTGACACGCCTCGACATCTGCGGGAACACTTCCCTGGCACCGCGTGACCCGGGCAACACCAGCTGCATTGACCAGAGCCTAAAAGTAAGCCGGGTAGAGAGGGAGCGGGAGGCGGAAGCATCGGGTGTCTAAAGACATCAAAGCGGGGGATTTCAAAACAAGGCAATTGACTTGAAAGCCGCCAGAACTATATACGAGGAACTGAGTTACAGAACTGCCCAGACCACTTAAAATCTATCTCCTAACTAGATAAGAGGGGGAGAGCGGTGTGCAGGGAAAATTACAAGGCTCACTAGTAAAAACCCTTATAGCCTGTTATTAATTGAGGAAGTAGAACCTCCACCAGTAAGGTGCAGCCTGTGAATTGACCAGGGGGGAACCTTGTTGATTCTGCTTTGTCTTCTTTTAGCCACATGGCTGGGGGTTTATGCTGAGAAGATCCACCCCTGTGGTAGAGGTCTGTTGAGTTGAGAAGAAGGCTAAGAGCGGAGGGGTAATGTACCTGCTTAAGAGTGGTTAAATAACATATTGAAACTGTAGAGTGCAATCTCCTATCTGTAACCTCATAGTGGAGTAGTGTATTGTACCATAGACAGCCACTTATCACAAATGTAATGTACCTTTGAATCTCATATATTGACCGGGAAAAGTATTGAATGTGATTTGAAATCTATGAGAACTGTATAAATTAATTATACACGGCTTTTATTCTAAACAAGAACAAGAAAGTATATTATTTTTATAAAAGGTAACGGTATTTTTCCAAACAGAGGTGTTGTGTCTTTATTTTAGTGGTTCATCACTGTGTTACTGTGGGTAAGACTTGTAAGTACTTAGCCAACGCCTTGAGCTGTAGACCACTACTGTGCCAGGCTACCATATGTGGGCTTGGGTAATCTAGGTCCAACACTTGGACTCTGACTCGAAGCTGAAGGGGCTACGGGGAGGGCCACAGATGACCACAAGGATGGCTGATGATATATAGCCCGATACCCGAGAGGTGAGCTGACGACGGTTGCTATGTGGCTGGCGGGCTGCTGTTGAGAGGGGATGCTGGTAGATGGGGGAGCAGGGGAGAATTCTCCTGGGACAAAATTGGGGCTGGGATACCAGTTGAGTCATTCCTTATGCACATTGACAAGAAAGGAGAGTACGTGAACCTAAAGGGTAAACTTGATGGGAGCCCTGTTCGACTGGATAGTATCTATGCACCTAACAGAGGTCAGATCCTGTTTCTTGCCTCATTAGCACCAGCTCCGTCAAACAGAGTACATCTTCCCTATTTGTTCCAGTGTGACTATAATTGTGTGGCGGAAATTGGCGCTGACCACTCCACTCCTCCTCTCCCTGACTCCCCCAATGTCAAACTGGCACATGACTGTACGGTGTGGATGACGAATGGGGACTGATAGATGTATGGTGAATACACAACGGGGACTGCCGAGACTACTCCAATTACTCATCGTTTCATGACCTGTACATGAGACTTGAAAAAATGCTGTCCTCTCATAGACTTGTTGTCCTTGGGCACGGTGCAGAGTACCCATGCTGCAAGTAAGAAAGTTCCCTTTTTGTATGGTCACCACCCCCCCCCCCCCCACGTTTTGCTCTAATGCTGTTGGTTATGAGTCTGAATGTGCACTGGAGCACTCTTCCCCCAGGTCCCAGTGCCAGTGCTCTCTCCACAAAATGGATATGTGTGAATTGGTAACCACAATTGCAAGGACTTTGACCCCCTGATAAGTCTCTATTATATGGTACTATTGGTACCCAGGGCATTGTTATGAAAGGGGTCACCAGAGCTGGTAGCACTGTTTGTTCCATCTTTTGAGAACCTGGTAAACTACTGACAGCAGGCCTGCCATTGCAGACTGTGAGAGCAGCACAAACTTCTCAAACTCAACTTTGACCTCACCATGTGTGGCAAAGTCAATGCACTATTTTTAATACATGTCCGTTACCCCTAAGGAAGGCCTCCTAAGCCCAGAAGGCAGAGTGCATTATATTAAAGGTGTTGACATATAAGCACAAGCTTATATGTCACTGTAGTGGCCTTTACCATTAAACGCCACTGATAAGTGATATGCGGATCATAGTATAACGTAGGCTGGCACTCGGGAAAGCCTGAGGTTAACAGCTCCATTATGGTACTGCCGAAATATATGTCATGTTTGGTATCAAACAACCGCCTCATCACCACTAACATGAATCTCATGTCAGAATGATGCTGGATGCACCCCAGTGGCTACCTTAGAGGCTCCCTACCTGATTACCCTAGCCTTTCCTATGCTTTGGCTGCCATTCCGCAGCTGCTGCCACCAAAACAGGAATTTGACACGCTGCCAGAAGGTGTGAACTCTCTCAGGAGTGAGAAACAGTGGCCGACTGTGGGGACAAAAGCTCGGTTCCTCCAGAAAGAGAGACCCTCTTGAGAGCCAAAGGCAATTCCAGACTCCCCAGAACTAGTGTCACTAGTACCCTGAACACCGCAGGTAAAAACAACATACAGGAACGAAAGAATCACTGCCCGTCGAGCCCTTCGAAGGAGTACCCAAAAGTAGACAGTCCAGTGCATTGTTGGAAATGTAGTCCTGACTTCCACCAAGTTTCAAGCGGCTACCATTTTCTCCCAGACCTCCAGAGGTCGAAAACACTTTCTGCTGACCTTACCGCTGCCAAGGCTTGTTGGTCACCAGTCCGACAGTCACCCCCTTTACTCGTCACTATACCTCAAGTTAACTCCACAAATCCTTCATCAGCAGTTAGCAGTGGCTTTATTGTCCACTTTCTGCACCCTGTTCTCCACCAGTGCAGCTCTCATGCGGCTCTTGTGCCAGCACCAAGGACAACCAGGACAACTCTGTACCCGGGCTTCATAAGCCAGGTAAAATCAAACTGACTGTCGTGACTTCGTCCTAGGACCCACATCAACTTTACCCTCCTTTGGTTTTGCGCAACTTGACCTGCAAGTGACCTATTGTCACTAGTGCTTTTTACCATTGACCGCAATAATAACGTTTTGCAGTACTGTTTTGCACTTATTTAATATTGATTCTAAAATCCATAACTACAGTTATATTTATCCAATTGTCTTCATTTTGGTGTCTTCATTTATATAAGCATCTGCTTCATTTTTCATAAATTGGTGTCGGATTTCTTTCGAGTCATGTCAATTACTTTTCATCCATGTTGATACTCTGAAATGCTTAACACATGCTCCTCTAGTAAAGCTTGACTGCTCTTTGCCACTCTACCAGGACAGAGCTAAGAATTTATTATTGTGAATCCAATGACCATCTTTGGGGTATTGTGAGAGTATTGCATGGTGAAGCCTAACCAGCATCACCACATAATACTCCACCTCCCTACACCGCACATTGTTAGATCATAACCCCTTGTGGATGTCCCTTCGCTGGGGTCGCTGTGTGGCCCACATACTGACCTGGAAACTGCCGGTATCGCTTCTGCAAGATCCTGTCTTACGGAATCCACTAGAGGACGCCATTCATACTTATTTTATGGTTATGAAAACACCACAAATTCACAGGCAGTTAAGTGAGAGGCCTTCAAGGTGGTTGTGAGGGTTTATTGTATCGGACAAGCAGTGGGGGTGCGAAAAACGTTTGAATCTGAGGTTAGCACACTTGACGGCAGGATCCAGGAGCTGGAAGAAAAGACACAGAAGTGGGAGATCATCTGGGATGCCCTCAGGGCAGCGAGATGCGAGTACAGGACCACACAAGAGCGCTTTCATGCTTACTCCTACGGTGAATACACAGCGCTGCCCCACACCAAAGGTGCCAGGGCGGCCGACTGCTAACATGGCTCATGCAGGAGGAACATGCCCCCTGTGTAATAACTAGTATTATAACCTCAATAGGTATGGTGGTCTATACCCAATTGGTGATCCAGGAGGAGTTAATCCATTACTACACTGATTTGTACGCCCTACATTCCTGAGCTCCCGATCTTGATATTGCTATTTTTTATGCAGGTCCGACCTACTTCAGCTGCCTGAGATGGACAGAGAGCTGTTAGGAGGACCATAACAGAAAACAAGATACAAACGGCACTGAAGAGCTTGGCGACGAATGAAGCCCCAGGTACAGACACGCTACTGGCAGGATTCCAGACATATGCCTCTCTCCTGGTGCAGCGCCTGTTAGAGGTATACCAGGAGGCGTTCGCAAAAGAGGTCTTGTCAGCAACAACTCGCAAGGCACTGATAGTCTCTATTCCCAAACCAGGCAAAAAGCCATTGGATATCTCCTCCAAGAGACCATTATCAATGTTGAATTTAGATTACAAAATTCTCCGCAAGATCATTGCTGACTGTCTTAGCCTGCAATTATCGACTTTGGTGCACCCAAAATGGGTTTATTCCATCCAAAAGTATGTCCTTGAACATCAGGGTGGTGTTTGGAGTCATTGGCAAGCTGGACAGAGGGAGTCACCCAGACTCGGTCATCTTATTGATTGATCTACAAAAAGCATTTGATAAGCTCCATTGGGACTATCTCAGGGCGGTATGTGGAGGATGGCCCTGGGAGCATGATGGGAGAAATGGGCATCGGTACTGTATGTGGATCCGCTAGCTAGGGTCCATTCGGGTGGCTGCATTTCAAAGCCGTTCGGAGTCCATAGGGGGTTGAGGCAGGGACGCCTGTTATCCCCCATGCTGTTCGCACTGGCAGAAGAGCCCTTTACCTGTATAGTTCAAATGGAGCGCCATGGTACAGGAATCCATCTATGGGATGAGGAACACAGCATATCTCTCTATGCAGACAATATGCTGTTATATTTGTAAGTGCCAGTGACGGGTACAATGGTGTGTGAACCTCCTGGACGACTTGGGCATTGCGCAGAGTCTACTGACTCTGCATGAATTTGTCCAAATTATATGCGTTCTCTCTGGCCCTGCATCAGCAGCAAGCCCTTCTGGGAGTCGTTTGTGTGGGGTCTGAGATGGGAACCGACCTCTTAAGTACCACGGGGTGTAGATCTTCCATGACGAAACAGATCCAGAAAAAGAATTTGGGAAGTGTGTTACAAGGCCTCGAGGATAGTGTAGAGTTGTGGCACATGCTATATATGCTATTAACAGAGATAATCACTGTTTCTAAAATGGGGATGCTACCCTTATGCTTTACCAATTCAATAACCTCCCAATTCGGATTTAACAGACCCAGTTTAAAATGGCAAACTACCTACTGAGGCACCTGATTTTGGATGGGGGCAGGAATAGAGTGTCCCTAACCACCCTGCAATGCCCTACTGACCCAGTAGGCCTTGGAGCCCTGGCTATATCGCCTGGCTGCTCAGTTGCAATGGGTGGCCAGGTGGCTGGACAGACTAGGGACAGCTGAGCTAGGATTGCTGGGCGACAGTCAGTGGGAGCCCATCCATGTATGTGATGCTATTGAAATTCGTAATGTGTGATTTAGTGATGTAACATATATTAAGAAAATGATCAATGAAAACATTGGGGTGGCAGATAGTTGCGAAAGGTGGCAACGTATGACCTCAGCAGCATGTGCTGTATCGGAATCTGAGGGGGACCAACTCGGCTCTGACCCTTCTCCTACTCAAGACTCGACGCAGCGCATGCTATCCCCTCTGCTCGGGGAGGAAAGGGCAAGGCAGGAAATGAAGGCTCCTGAATGACTGACTTGTTTGACCTAGTATATTGAACTTGTCAGCACCACTGTATCCTTTTCATGATATTCATGTAGGTCGAAATGGAAGAATTTCAGGGAACTTACACCTAGTTCTTGCTTAGGGAGGACGAGAGATGCTTCTGGTGTTGAAATGTAGGGAGATGGCACAATTGGGGGAAGGGCTTGGTTTTAGTACTCTGTTATCTTGTTTATTGGATGATACAAGTTCACATACACACTGCTCATTTTGCCGCATGCACTCTTTTTATATTGCAAAACTTTACATGCCTCCTTGGAATGCTTGGTATCTGCATTTTGGATAACCATATGACTCTTGAGTCTAACCCCCTGTTGCTATGTATGTTTTCACAGTCATGACAGAGAACGACAATGGTCTGAACAACTGTATAAAATGGTAGGTGGTTGTAAGATTTGCAAAACGTCACAGTCTGGCTTCCGTGCTATTGCAGAAGACCCACCTTAGGGGCACCAAGGGCCCCACTTCTTGCCTGTTATGTCTATGATAGAGTGTACCATGATGATATACCAGAGGCCAATCCTCCATCGTAGGGCGTTCCCCTTGCTGTCTCTCATGTGAAGTTGGACTTTTTGGCTACCATTCTAACTTGGCAAGTATTTATATTTCTCCTTTGCTGACCAAATCCACCCTTGAAGTACTTAAGGAGAATGTGCTGAGTTTACCCCTGGGTGTCCTCATCATCAGAGTGACTTTAATGACATCATGACTCCTGAAGCAGACTCTACCGGACCCAGAGGGAGGAGAGGTAGGACTGAGGGAGGTCTGTGAGACGGGGTTGACTGGGGCTCTGTGATCAATGGCGGATAGGGAATCAGCTAGCTCGAGATTATACTCAGTGTGTGCAGTCTGGAAAACAATGTCTTGGATTGATATTTATTTATTTATTTATTTATGGGATTTTTAATGCGCAACTAATACCCTAGGGTGTCTAGGCGCAATGAGATTCTCTAGGATACACAAAATTGAGGACAGGAACTTATTGATTAAATAGCCAAGTTTTCAGAGCCTTACGGAAGGCAATGAGTGTTGGTGCTGTTTTAATATACAAGGGGAGTGTGTTCCACAGTATGGGGGTCGCTACCAGGAAGCGTCTATCTCCCCATGTGGCCGTTCTTGTTCGGGGAACATGCAATAGGTGGCTTGCTGCTGATCTTAGATTCTTTCCAGGTATGTACACCTGAAAAGCTTCCTTTAAGAACTTTGGTCCAGTCTGATGAATGGCCTTGTAGGCGATGCAGAGAGCCTTGAATTTAATTCTGCTCTCCACTCTTAGCCAATGTAGATGGCGTATGGCTGCTGAAGTAGAGTGTCGCCAAGGAATATTAAGCAGAATTCGTGCTGCCACATTTTGCACGGACTGCAATTTGTTCAGGATGTATTTGTGAGTGCTAAGGAAGAGGGCGTTTCCATAGTCCAGCTTCGAAAACACTAAGGTGGTAATCAGTGTTTTCCCTGCCGAAGCGGGTAGGTATGGCATGAGTTTTTTTATTTTCTTCAGCACGAAGAATGCAGCAGAGACCACCTTGTTGACATGATAACCAAAAGATAGCCTGTTATCAAAAATCACTCCCAAATTCCTAACCTTGACAGCTGGAATCGGGGGGGAGCCCATCTGACTGGGCCACCAAGTTGGAGACCATTCGGGGGAGATCTTACCGAAAGTCATAACTTCGGTTTTCTCTGCATTAAGTTTCAGGCAGTTACTGTGCATCCATGATTGTACATCCAGTAACCCCTCCTGAAACTTAGCTGCTACCACTGGACCGTTCTTATGCACCGCCAGCACAAGCTGGGTGTCATCCGCGTAGGTAGTTAATCGCATCCCATGTGATTTAATAACCCTCGGCAAGTCCGCAACATAGATATTAAAAAGCGTGGGACTTAGCGAGGATCCTTGAGGGACTCCACAGGGCAGTTCAGAAGTGGGCGAGTAGTAGTTGCCCAGATTGACTGCCTGTTTGCGATTAACAAGGAAGGAGGCTATAAGGTCTTTAGCCAGATGACTAATTCCAAGGGCTGCGACACGGTCGACCAAGATGACGTGGTCGACCGTGTCAAAAGCAGCTGACAGGTCCAATAAGATGAGCACTGCAGCACCTCCCGAATCCATGATCTCTCGAATTTCATCAGAGGCCTTTATCAATGCTGTCTCAGTTCCGTGTCCCTTCCGGAACCCGAACTGAGTGTCATCTAAGAGCTTATGTTGTTCAATAAACTCAGAGAGCTGTTTATTCATTATTGCCTCCACTATTTTGGCAGGAAATGGAAGGCAGGCAATTGGCCTGTAGTTGGAAATGATGGTAGGGTCTAAAGATGGCTTCTTAATCAGGGGTTTAACAATAGCCTTCTTCCAGGTCTGTGGATAGACACCTGTCCTAAAGATGGAGTTGCATATGTTGGTCAGCGGCTGGGTAACCACATTGTGTAGTTGGTTCATTATGGTCGGAGGACATGGGTCCAACGGAGAGCCTGATTTAATTTTGCCAACAAGTGCGTTGACCTGTTCTTCGGTAGCTGACTGAAACTGGGTAAAGGAAGGGTGCTTCAGTGCTGGTTGAATAGTTAAATCAGTGGTTCTTCCTACCGGCTCTTTAGAAAAAGTGGAGTAAATATCCATTACTTTAGTAGTAAAAAATGTGGCTAGGGCGGTACAGAATTCCTGCGAGTTCTCTATTGTGGAGCCAGCTGGAGGACTAGACAGAGAGTTCACCACCTGAAATAACATCCTAGCTGAGTTCTGGGCGTGCTCAATACGACCAGTGAAGAAAAGATTCTTTTGTGTGGTGATAGCTTTCTTATATATAGCCAGAGCACTTTTGTATTCTTGCTTAGCCAATGGACTATAGTGCTTTCTCCAGCGCCTTTCTAAATTTCTACAGAACTGACGCTGAAGTCGCAGCTCTTCTGTATACCACTGGGCAGATGGAGTGGTTCTATTGGGGCGATAAGTTTTTTCAGGAGCAACTTCGTTCGCTGCTTTTAAGATCCATTCCTGAAATTTAATGGACATAGTTTCAATATTGTCTCCGCTTTCTGGAGCAGATGACAGCAAGAGATTTGAGAGATGTGGTATGTCTGCGTTTTTCCACATCCGCGCCCCCACTGGTGCCCTATCTTTGGTCTGAGGGGGTTTGAGTGGTAGCATCCGGATCCTAAAAATAATGGCTTGGTGGTCAGACCAGATCAAAGGTAGTGTTGCTACCAACTCAATGCCATGGTCATTCGTAAACAGGCCATCCAGCGTGTGTCCGGCTTCATGCGTGGGGCCCTTCACCAGCTGCTGCAGTCCTATTGCCTGCATATCAGTAATAAGTTGGAGTGTATCTTTGTTTTCCAAGTTTTCCAAAGGAAAATTAAAATCCCCAAGAATTGTATAAGTCGGGGATTCTATTGCTGATTCCATAATTTCAATGAGTGCAGCTAGAAATTTGGTTCGAGCTCCAGGTGGCCTGTACACCAGGGTTCCTTTAAACGCCTGTTTGTGTGTAAGATTAATAGTAAATGCGAGAGCTTCGCAATTGGTACTTAGAATGGGCTCAAATTTAGCGCGATAAGTGTCCCTATGAATAATGGCTAAGCCTCCGCCTCGCCCCGAGGCTCTATCTTGTCTAGCTACACTGTAACCTTCAGGAGTAGCTTGAACAAAGTCAGGGCCATAGACTGTTGCACCTTGCCACAACCTCATCTATATGACCAGTTTATATTTTTTACCCCAGGGTATATCAGACCATGCCCCAGTAGTGTTGCACTTTGACCTCCATGGAGCAGGAGTGACTAGAGGTTCACATCTGCATGTCAGTCACAGTGATATGTGTATCAGCCCTGATCTTAATAATTTCCATATCAGCCCTATACTGAGATATGCCCTGGCGCCATTCCAGGGACCTCTCTTGTAATCAAAGAGCACCCTGTTAAGCATGCTGGATAACCTGGCTCTCCTTCCTTTAGTGTGTGTCTCCCACAGCTGACACTCAAAGGAATGCAGCAATTCAAAAATCTGTCTGGAGGGATTCCTTCACCTCCTCATGTTCCTCTGGTCAGCCCAGAGCATCCAAAATTAAATTCAGATTCTTCCAAGTATTGAACCATTACCAGGCACACATACACCCAGCAGATGCATACAACATACATGTGCAGCACAGAACTACATACTAACTTGATGCAGGCAAAGGGTGAGTTAAGCACACAGCAGCGGAATGTTACATGAGCGAGCCTGTGGGCCTCCCTCCATTGACAAACTTAAAAAGGTCTGTTCACTTCTACTGATCACTACACGGTATACTGCCACTGTGCTTGTGCTGCTCAACTTCTGATATAGGTAGAAGCCTTTCACCACTATGAGGGTAGGGATAGGTGCCTCTACCGGTCCAAAAGTGCTGCAATCCGCAAAACAGGTCTATGTCATGGAATACACACATGATTCGTGTTCGCCCATGGCAACAAAAATTCAGCACCAGGAATTCAGGCATTGTTCCAGGCACATCCATCACGATGTGAGGGATTATTCCATCCTTACAGTTACCTACTCACAAATCCATCTTATCCAGATTAAATACCTATACATGATCTACATTACGCCCCTGAGAGTATGACAAGTTAACAGAGTTCCTGAACCCAAGTGTTTCTGTTGTCCAGAGGAGCAGTGTGATTTATTTCGACATGATATGGGGATGCCCTGGTATTACAATGTATTGGCAGAGGATTTTCGCTGCTCTCTCGAGGGTCCTTGGAGGGCTATTGGAACCCTCCCTTGCATCGTATTACTGGGTATTCTGGAGGATCTTAGGGGTAACCGGGAAGATTGTACTTTTGTGTGGATTGGAACCATGCCCGCTAAAAAGACATTGCCAGACACTGGATCTCAACAAGCCTCCAGTCCATGGCTGAATTGCGGGCAGCAATGGAATGGTGCACTAAACTGGAGAAGCCTGGGGTTTTCCTCAGAAACATAAGTAAGTTTGGGAGAAGTGGTGGGCATAATATGGTTTGGCTACCAAAAAGCAGTGGATGACCTGCCTGCCACAACATTTGGAGGCAAGGGAATCACAGCGTTTCTACTGGCGGAGTCTTCACTGGTTCATCTGGTGGAAACTCTTGACCTAAAGGTCTGTATATCAAAGGGCCACCATGTCACAAGGATGATTGTGGCACTCCATTTAACATGGAGCAACCATCATTGTATTTTATTGCCTCGTAATGGTGGTCCCAGGCAGTGAAATCATTCAAAGGCCCTGATGAATGGGGAGAAAACTCCTGTGTGTCCAAGCCATTGCTTTTTTATTGCCATCACAGAAGCTGATGTGCAACATGGCTTAAAGTTAAGCCAATAAAGTGCTACGACACACCAGAGTTGACTGTGTCATAGTGCTTTTTTGACTTTACTTTTAAGCCTTGTTGCAAAGCGAGGTGGGCTGCTGTGCAACATGGCTTAAAGTAAAGGAAAAAAACGATATGACGCAGCCAGCATTGAATGCATCATAGCGCTTTTTTAAAACCAAGTGCAAGGGGGGACAAGCCATAGGAGGGAGGTGCAGGGAAGGAGGGAGCAGCAACAATGAGAAGCAGGAGGGAAGCTCACTTAATCTCCCCATGCCTAAAAATAAATGTGTTCTTGTGTAATGTAACTGGTGCTCATATAAAATGTTGCAATACCTTTGCGTCGAGTTTCCGCTATATAAAACTGCAAAACAAAAGCAACATGAGGGAGGTGCTGGGAAGAAGGGAGGAAACAGCAACACAAGGGACTGCGGGAAAGGAGGGTGCAGGGATAAGCAACACGAGGGAGGGGCGGGAGACTGATTGCAGACATGGATTGTTTGAAAGTGCATGTCCAACAGTAAAAAAAGTACCTGCATAAGGATGTGGCCAGTGGAAGAACCCTGGCCGCAGAAAGGATGCTATACTAGGTCAATGCTCCACAGCATGGACAAACACTGGCAATACTGGGAGAAGCAGGAAGGAGTAGGAGGCGTGAGCAATCAGAAGCAAGGAAATAAGAGTGATGTGGAAGCCAACCAATGGTAAGTAATGTGCAGGCTCTAAGCCTGTTTTTAAGCTTATTTTTGTGTTAACAATAGATTTTGTAGACAGCGCATGCACGCTGTTCAGGCAAACCTAAAAAAGCAGTCAGCTGCATGGTGGAGTAGTGAGATGATCTAGGTTCGGGGTTCAGTACTGATGTGCATGTACTTTAGAGTTGTACAGTGGGTGAAAAACAATGGGTTGGAATATTATTCCGATCAATTGCCACTAGTTAGACTATTTGTTAGCATTCATCCCATCACCTTTTGGGTGTTTGATTGCCATTAGTATACCTGGAAACTTGAGCCTCATGCAGCTTTCCAAGCCTACTACTGCCAAAGTTTGTGAATTCCCAAAAGTAGGAAATTGTGCACCATTCAACAAGTACTTCTGTGGGTGCATATTTGCTTCTTTTTTGGTAAACCAGTCACTATATATATTTAAGAACCCAGTCCAAAAAATGAACAGATTAAAACCTCTTTTTTAATTGGGAATGATGAAAAAAACAACACAGACATAGGAGTGTCATACTCCAACCACCACCACAAAACCTATGTCCCTGCCAGTGGCATAACAAAGGCCCCCGCAGCCCCTGTGGTGCGGGGGGCCTGAGCTCCAGGGGTCCCCTCAGCACAGTACCTTGGCCTGAGAGCTCCTGACTGAGTCCGGAGGGGGAGCCCCTCCATTTAGTTTGAAGGGGGTCCCCCCTCAAGTTTTGTAACGCCATTGGTCCCTGCCCGTCCCACCTGGGCCTGGTATTTCTCCCTTGGATCTCATTACTACGGTCACATTAAGTACAATTGCTCGGAAATCTTGCCCTGGGATAACTTATTTTAAGTGTATTTACACTGCATGCACTCTTCATCTCAGCTTCTTGAAAACTTGATATTAGAATCGCCAAATTGGTGAATGTGGGCAGGGCTCCATGTTTCTAGTCCACACCTTTTACAAATCATTTTATCAAGCTACTGACAGCCCCATGTACTGAGCCCGAGTTGCAAATAGAGGAGGGCAAGCAGGCAAATTAATAGGGCGAGTCGAGCCAAGTCATGGGTCTGTCTTGTCTCTAAGAGAATGTGCACGATTCGTGCCATGAAAATATTTGCCATGTATATCTTGCAACAAACATAATGTAAAATCTGATATATTCTCTTCAGAAATAAAAAAAATGTATTTCTTTAACATGCTGAGAAACATTCATGGCTCCACCCCAACTACATTACCATTAGTAAACTAAAAGGCAAATCAGTAGTCATGGAAAACCATAAAAATGGCCTAGATTCTTATTATAGATAGAGCAAAATTGCAGTCTATTAAATCAAATAGAAGAGTTGCTTCTGCAGTGCACATCCTCAACTACAGTGTTTAAAATTTCACTCAGACATTGTAAAGAAAAAGGAGTCTCTATGAAATAAATTATTTGCATAGGATCACACAATCTGGACAAACATGGAAGCTGGTAATGATTCCAGGTGATCTGGATTCACATTTTAAAATTCAGTCACCGAGTGGGTATTTCTGACTCTCTCTTTCCCTCTACATTAAAGGTTGCAGTTTTGTCTTTCAGTCTTGGCTACAGTGAAAGAAACTGGCACAGAGATAGTAGACCCAGCACAGGACTCCCAGGCCCAACTACCAAGCCAAAAATGTATTTATTTGGGGGTGTCACATCCCAAACACACAACCCTGAAGCTACGCCCCTGGAGATCTACTCTGGTGCTCACTTTGACCACTGTAAATGTGATTCTACACATCCCAGATCAGTTTGGTCATATGCAACCCCAGCACTGCCATTGTGTGTGTTTTATTATTTGTATTTCTTTGGGATATTCTTCCATTAACAGCTAATGATATATCTAGCTGATGTAACATTAAATAAAGTTATAAGAAGAAGTAAGGGTCTACAAACAAGATTAGGCCGGGGGCGGAGCTAATGCAGATCAAGAGGTAAGAAGATTGAAGAACAGATTATCAGAGTTAACAAAACTTGTAGATGCACAGGCAAAGTTTTAGAGGAGCAAGATGAGTCACAGCATGTGGCACATACCCCAAAAAAGGTAAACAGTGTGCGTAAACCGAGACGGTAGTAGTGAGCGAACAACATGCTACTGACCCTCTGAGACTGCCTTGCCCTTATCCCGCCACTACACTCTAGCAACAGCGAAGTCGAAAAGACAGGTTGTGGGAAAGGTGGCCGGAAGTGAGATCACATCTCTAATAGGTAAACAAAAAAACAAAAAACAGAAATCCGTGCTATGCAGATGTGTTCGTGCTTGGTCTAGAGTACTGCATACTTTGTAATCCAGAGCGCCCTGTAACAGCAGAGATAATGGTGTCTGCTGGCCATGGAAAGGAAATCTTTCCCGACCTTACTTACTATGCCTCGGAATGAGTGTGCCGCTTCACCACAGAACCTTTAAGAATTTCACCCTTTCTCGTTACTTTTTTTCTAACAACACCAACCTTTGTTCTGAATTTAAGAAAACAGGGAAACATTTCCATAAACATCGTTGTGGCTGAATTGGTAATGATGTCAGGCTACTGACTGCACGTGCCACGGTACTACGGACACACAATACTGGTACAGAGCCAGACCCGTGAAAACCCCCCAGCCCCCAGCCCCTTCTCCGTCTCTAACATCAACAACACCTTGTGCTTTCAGCAAACCTTCTCTTTCACAACCTAAGGCTGCTGTTTCCCTTTCTCTTTTCATTTCAGCCCCCAGGGCCTGGCAACCTGAGCGTGAAAAACTAAAGGCATAAGGAGACAAGCATTTGAAATGCCTTTTATTTATATTTTTGGGTTTTAAAACATAAATAAAAAGCATTGTCATTTACAATACTAATAGCTTAAACTCTCGCAAATCCGAGACCAATTGCATTGCAATAAAGGGCCTTCTCCACCGCTTGTTGGATTGTAATATCACAGGAAGAGACTGGCCTGTGTCTTCAAACTAGTGATAAATAGTGCAGTCAAGAAGATGTGTGTAGAAATCCACTCCAACAAAAGTGTAGATTTTAGTGATAAAAGAAGTTTAATGCAAGAACAAGGACCTCATCCACAAGCTGTCTATCTTCAGGTTCAGTCGCTGGCTCCAACTGCCCCTAGATCACATCTAAACACTCTAATCCCCTAGCAACAATTGTGGAAGCTTCTTTACAGATAATAAAACAATAATTATAAATACAAGGAAAAGGTTAATTTAAGCAATGAACAAGACAGGTGCAATTGTATAAGCTTAGTGGACATAGTCTTTTAGGTGCTTTGGTGTAGAAAGAATCCTTGAAGATTTTCGTATATATGATGAGGACTTATCTTGAAGATCTTGTTGTTCTGCGTCTGATGAACAATCCAAATTTCCTGAAGCTTCTTTGAGACCTGTAATAAAGTTCTTTCTCACTACGACCACCCTATTCAAGTTCCAAATGCGATGGTCTGCGGTTTTAATTGCATTGTTGAATAACAACAACCTGAACAGGTTTCAGGAAAGCCCCTCTACCTTTACCTTTGCAGGGATTCTTTATGAGCAACCAATCCCCTACTTTCACAACAGTTTTTTTTGCACATTTCTTTACGTCATGCAATATTTTCCTTTCTCCGATTTTTTTCGATTCCAACGACTTCCAGTCCTCTTTCTCATTTTCCAACAAAGCGATTTGGTTGTATATCATTAACCCAAGAAGGTGTAACTATGGAGTTAGCACACCTACCCCTAAACAATTCAAAAGGCGTCCTTTTTGTGACTGCATGAGGGGATAGCCTATACACTCTAATTTTTTTGAAAACTTCAGAGTGCGAGTCTAGACCTGCTGATTTTGCCATCTCAATAGTTTCCTTGAGCACACGATTAAAACGCTGTACAAGCCATTAGTCTCTGGGTGATATAGGGAAGACTTCTTGTGTTTGACCTCATGGGCACACAAAAACTCTTCCATCTCCCTTGAGACCAATTGTACCCCGTTGTCAGTGAGTATCACGTTAGGTATGCCTTCTCTATCAAAGATTTTTTTAAAGAAAGCTTTAGCATGTTTAGATTCGATTCCTCGCGTTATGGCAATTTCTGGCCAGCGTGAGAAGAAATCTACTAGGACTAAAATGTACCATTCGATGCCAGACAAACAAATTGGTCCTAGAATGTCTAACCCAACTTCTTTCCAAGGATCATCAAGTCGGTCCCTAATTATCATGGGTTGGGTTCTAGGCTTACTCACTCTCACTCAATGCACATTGCATGCAGTCTCTTTTTTTTTGCTTGATTAATAAATCCATACCTGGCCACCAATAAGAGGACCGCAACAGCTCTTTGGTCTTAGAAATTCCTAGATGCTCATCATGTGCCAGAGAAATAAGTTCATCTCTAAGTAGAGTAGGGGGAACCAGTCTTGCCCCCCTGACAAGTAAGCTTTCTCGATCCGAGAGTTGATCTTTGACATGCCAGAACTTATCTACTTCCTCATTTTTACTCTTAGCATTCCAACCCTCTTTTAGACAAACTTTGACCTTTGCTAGCACTTCGCCCTCAAGGACAGCCTTCAACCACATTTCCTTTTCAATAATACCACCTTCAATAACGCAAACCATTTCACCATCCTCCTCATCCTATTCTTCTGAACATGAATTATCACACACAACTAATCTTGACAAGGCATCAGCTGCTTTGTTTTGTATACCGGGGATGTACTTAACTTCAAAATTATAGTCTTGCAGTGCGACTATCCACTTAGTGATCCTGCTAGAGATTGCATCTATTCCCTTTTTTAAAAATATTTTGCATAAGGGTTCGTGGTCTGTCCTGACCTCAAATGTACCTCCCCAAAGCAGATTCCGTAGCTTTTTTATATACGAATGTACGGCTAGAGCCTCTCTTTCTATAACGGAATACCGCACTTCAGCACCTCTTAAGCTCCTAGACAAAAATAAGATCACCTCATCGTCACCATTGTTCCTTTGCATCAGAACTGCCCCCAGACCTTTTACGTTGGCGTCGGTTAGCAAGACTGATTTCTTCTCAGGGTCAAAGCTGCTGAGTTTGGGAGCTGAATCCAGTCTCTCTTTAAGAAAACAAAATTCCTTCTCACATTTATCATCCCACACAAACTCACATCCTTTATGTAACAATGTCCTCATTGAAACACAGAGAGAGGCAAAATTTTGCACAAGTTTGCTATAAAATTCGTCCATCCCTAGAAAACTTAATAATTCCTCTTTGTTACTTGGGGAAGGCATCTTCCGAATGGCAGTAATTAAACTTTCCTTAGGTAAGACTCCCCCTTCACCAATTGTATGACCCAGATAGTCTATTGATCTCCTTTTAAATTTGCATTTTTCAATCTTTACAGTTAACCCGGATTCATCTAGCCTCTTTAAATCTTGTAATACTCTCTCATCATGTTCATTATCATCCGCACCGAAAACCAGGATATCATCTTGATATACCCTTACTCCAGGTTGTCCTTCCAGAACTGTCTCCAACGCTCTCTGAAACACCGAAGCTGCTGAGACCAAACCAAACGGTAACCTCAAGAAACGAAAGGTTCCAAAGGGCGTAATAAATGCCGTTAAATCCTTGGAACTTGCGTCCAGTCTGATTTGGTGATACGCAGACTTCAGATCTATCATACTAAAGACTTTCATGCCTTTTAGCAACATTAACATGTCTGCAATTTTCGGTAAAGGGTATTTATCTATCACCACGCACTTGTTCAGTTCCCTAAGGTCCACACATAGCCGAAGAGAGCCATCAGCCTTCTTTGCGGCTACGACCGGAGCAAGCCATAGAGTTGCTTCAACCTCTTCAATGATGACGTCCCTTTTGAATTTTTCCAATTCTGTTTGTACCATTTTTCTGACGGCTACAGGAATACCCCTCACCTTACAACAAACTGGTTTAGCTCCTTCAATCAAGCGAATGCTATGAGTGTAGCCTTTGAGACAACCTAAAGTACTGCTAAACACTTTGGGGAAACGTTCTCTCAACATGCAAGTAAATTGGTTTTCGGTTCTAGTTTCAACACTGGCCACAGACTTAGGAATAAAATCTACTTTTAGCAAAATGGGTGGAGAAGCATTTGGGTCTAAGATCACACCAAGGTCTCTCTGGTGAAACCAGCTCAAGATGCTGTCACCTTTCTGTGATACGTAAATTTTCCCGCTTACAGGCCTGTTTTTGTATTCGAGCAAATCCCAGAAATAACCAAATAACTTAAGGGGTTCACCCCCATAGACAAAAGATCTAATGTCGGGAGAATAGATTTTGATGTTGTTTTTGATTTCTTTTAAATAAAAATCTTTCGAATCTATGGTGATCTTGGCACCAGAATCAAAGAGTACCTTTGAAGCTTTACCTTCTATACAGATTTCATCAGTCGGGCAGTTTTTATTTTCTTCACTTTGGACTACCTGAATTTGAATCTGACTGCAATCAACTTCATTTACATTCTCACAAGTGTCCTCAACATCATAGTATATTTCACTAATTTTGCTCCTATAATTCTTTCCTTTACATGCAATCGTAAAATGACCTTTTCTTTTACACTTCCTGCCTGTGGCTTTCCAACCAGGGCATTGCTTGTCATTTGCTAAATGACCCGGTTTACCACATCGAAACCATTTGATTTTAGATAAACCGTACTTTATACCACTCTCATTAGATTAACTTTTCTTAATGTGATCCTTTTGCTCACTACCATCTTTAGATGTTTGTTTAAAATAAAAGGCAGGAAAGTTTGATACCTTGTTAAAGAAGATAGTCCAGGAGGATTTACTTCTCCAAAGATGAAGATAGTGTTGAGGTCCTTCTTAATTTTTCTTCTTGAATTTGAGGAGCAATCCCATCCTCTGTCGCCAAAATGTAGACATCCACTCCAACAAAAGTGTAGATTTTAGTGATAAAAGAAGTTTAATGCAAGAACAAGGACCTCATCCACAAGCTGCCTATCTTCAGGTTCAGTCGCTGGCTCCAACTGCCCCTAGATCAAATCTAAACATTCTAATCACCTAGCAACACTTGTGGAAGCCTAAGATGTGCAGGATGCTACAATGTGTAAGTGTTGTAAATTACACATACACAAAGTGTGAAGTGAGAGTTACATATGATCCGAGCTATAAACACTAGCAAAGCGCTCCAACACTTTTCGCTCTGTGATTACACTGTCGCGGCTCAGGAGGAACAGTGGGAGGGGGGCTCTTTCCGGCCTTCTCTGTGATTTGAGTGTGCAGTGTGGCATTGCTTAATGTCATTGCTATATTTGGCCTAATAAATAAAACTCCAGCTGTAGTAGGGCCCTGGGTTGATCTCCTGATGCAGGGCGGGCTGTGATTTATGGCAGGCACGGAGGGAGGAAGGGATGGTCTAGGCTGCAGCTCCGGCCTCGTACAGTGCGATTTGGTGGTGGTGGTATGGGTGGTGGTGGATTGGTGGTATTGGTGGTAGTGGTGGTATTGGAATTGGTGGTGATGGTATTGGTGGTATTGGTGGTGGTGGTATTGGTGGTGGCGGTATTGGTGGTGCTGGTATTGGTGGTGGTGGTAATTGGTGGTGGTATTGGTATTAGTGGTGTTGGTACTGGCATTGGTGGTGGCAGTATTGGTATTGGTGGTGGTGGTATTGGTGGTGGTATTAGTATTGGTGGTAGTACTGGTATTGGCGGTGGTATTGTGGTATTGGTTGTGGTGGTATTGGTGGTATTGGTGGCATTGGTGGTATTAGTGGTGGTGGTATTGGTGGTGGTGGTGGTATTGGGTATTGGTGGTGGTGGTATTGATGGTGATGGACCACAGACCCACTGCGAGGCTCCTTGACACCTACTCACCCAGGCTATTCTAAACCAGGGAAACTATCGGGAGAGGAGAGAATGCAGAAGACCTAAAAGATAATCAAGGCACTTAAAGTAGCAACAGAGAAGCTCAGCCAAAATTAAAGAGATTTCTGAGCTTACCCCACAGGAAAAAAGTGAATGCAGGTGAATTACGGAGAAGCCCGTGGAGCCGCGGCGAACTGCTTTTAACCAGGGAAGTCGCTCTGATCCCCTTTGCCGAGATCACCGCTCCGGTTCGAGTTCCAGGAGGAGGTCGCGTCAGCAGAGAAGTCGCGGGCCACTGTTAAGCAACAAAAGATGCCCTAGCGCCGGCTTCCTTGCGCCCCGCCCAGCAGGACGTCAGTGTGGGAAGCGGCCACAAAGGGAACTTCCCGTCGTGACCCCAGGTAACTTTTTCAATCTGTAACTGGGGCTTGAGACTGAGGTTGGCAGGAGTGCTACCGGCGGGAAGTGTCTCGCTGGCTGGGGAGCTGTGCCGGCTGGCCCGTATTCGCACAGTAAGTAGGGTGTGATAACAGTGTTAAGGCCTCAGACGGCAGGTACAGAACGTGCCAAAATACACAAAACTGCCCCTAGATCACATCTAAACATTCTAATCACCTAGCAACACTTGTGGAAGCCTAAGATGTGCAGGATGCTACAATGTGTAAGTGTTGTAAATTACACATACACAAAGTGTGAAGTGAGAGTTACATATGATCCGAGCTATAAACACTAGCAAAGCGCTCCAACACTTTTCGCTCTGTGATTACACTGTCGCGGCTCAGGAGGAACAGTGGGAGGGGGGCTCTTTCCGGCCTTCTCTGTGATTTGAGTGTGCAGTGTGGCATTGCTTAATGTCATTGCTATATTTGGCCTAATAAATAAAACTCCAGCTGTAGTAGGGCCCTGGGTTGATCTCCTGATGCAGGGCGGGCTGTGATTTATGGCAGGCACGGAGGGAGGAAGGGATGGTCTAGGCTGCAGCTCCGGCCTCGTACAGTGCGATTTGGTGGTGGTGGTATGGGTGGTGGTGGATTGGTGGTATTGGTGGTAGTGGTGGTATTGGAATTGGTGGTGATGGTATTGGTGGTATTGGTGGTGGTGGTATTGGTGGTGGCGGTATTGGTGGTGCTGGTATTGGTGGTGGTGGTAATTGGTGGTGGTATTGGTATTAGTGGTGTTGGTACTGGCATTGGTGGTGGCAGTATTGGTATTGGTGGTGGTGGTATTGGTGGTGGTATTAGTATTGGTGGTAGTACTGGTATTGGCAGTGGTATTGTGGTATTGGTTGTGGTGGTATTGGTGGTATTGGTGGCATTGGTGGTATTAGTGGTGGTGGTATTGGTGGTGGTGGTGGTATTGGGTATTGGTGGTGGTGGTATTGATGGTGATGGACCACAGACCCACTGCGAGGCTCCTTGACACCTACTCACCCAGGCTATTCTAAACCAGGGAAACTATCGGGAGAGGAGAGAATGCAGAAGACCTAAAAGATAATCAAGGCACTTAAAGTAGCAACAGAGAAGCTCAGCCAAAATTAAAGAGATTTCTGAGCTTACCCCACAGGAAAAAAGTGAATGCAGGTGAATTACGGAGAAGCCCGTGGAGCCGCGGCGAACTGCTTTTAACCAGGGAAGTCGCTCTGATCCCCTTTGCCGAGATCACCGCTCCGGTTCGAGTTCCAGGAGGAGGTCGCGTCAGCAGAGAAGTCGCGGGCCACTGTTAAGCAACAAAAGATGCCCTAGCGCCGGCTTCCTTGCGCCCCGCCCAGCAGGACGTCAGTGTGGGAAGCGGCCACAAAGGGAACTTCCCGTCGTGACCCCAGGTAACTTTTCCAATCTGTAACTGGGGCTTGAGACTGAGGTTGGCAGGAGTGCTACCAGCGGGAAGTGTCTCGCTGGCTGGGGAGCTGTGCCGGCTGGCCCGTATTCGCACAGTAAGTAGGGTGTGATAACAGTGTTAAGGCCTCAGACGGCAGGTACAGAACGTGCCAAAATACACAGGACCGAAGTAGGCGCCTTTCCTCTCCTCCGAGATAGCTCACTCCTTGGTTATGTAAACCCAAAGAAGGGGGCAGTATCTCTAGGGAGCGGAGAGACAGCGAGTCGTCACCATGGAGGGTCAGTATGGAATTTTCAGGGAGGCAGGGGGTGGCGGTGATGGGAACCTGCAGCAATGAGAGAAGGAAAAGAGGGACAGGTTAATTTCCACACTATGTCAATACAAACCCCTAACTCTTTGCTAGACGTATGTCTTGTGTACCCCCACACACTTACAATGAGACCAGCAGCACAGCCTTGTACTCAGAATCCTCCAGAAGGTATGTACACCAGAGTCTTTCTTTTTTACCATGCAAAGGGCTCCAGGTAACCTAGCACCATCAGAGGAAGTCTTTGATTTAGCAAGTAGAGTTGCAATGAACCAAGGCTTTACGTACTCATGAGCAGGAAGGGGAATGGATGCGTAAGGATACAGGAAGCCCCAAAGTCACACACCCATTAATATTCACAAGCTCACTTACTTTGTCTTGTGCTGGCGGTCAGAGGAAATGTGATTGTTTTTTCTGTGTTCGTAAGAATGCTCCCAATCAGGTTACCAAAGAAAATGGGGGGTAATCTCCAAGTACATCCACACCCAAGGTTCAGGAAGCTAGCGTGTGGCTGCTTGAGTCGGTGACGCCGGGAGGCGTAGTCTGCTTTAATAAAACAAACAAACAACAAAAAAAAGGAAACCGTTCAACGCGTCCTCCGCGCGTCTTAAAGGTACAGCGTACCTAAATGTCGATAGCGCTTCTTTGCGCCGCAGCTCTCCGCCGTAACAGAAAAAGGGTCCCAGATCAAATGGAGTCGGGAGATACGGTTCTTCTAGCAACGCTTCCGTGCGCTGCTTCACCCAGGTACTGCCACAGAACTCTGAAGCGCGATCTCACTCGCGTCCGTTATCCTCGAGGTGGGGAGGGGAAAACACCACTTAGCACGTCCTCGCGCTACAGCCCCAGGGAGTCTCCTCAACTCGCACAGTGGCCATGGGTGATCTGAGAGTCCAGAAACAAGTCGAGCAGAATACACAAAAAAGCGTAAGGAGGAGTTGTCCCGAAGCAGGGGAATTTGCACAGGAACAGGGCGTGGCTCCAACAGGAAACAAAGCCAAGCACCTGGGAGCGGGTGCTGCCAGCTTATAAACTGTGCTAGTCAGCTGATCTCCACATTGCAGTCTGGGAAGGCACACAAGGTGAACGCTACTCTAGTGCATTGGTGGAAATGTAGTGTACGAATGTGCCAAAGGGAATGTCTACCTGTAACAAACAGGGCCAGCCTGGGATCACCATTGAGGCAACGTTCAGGAGCTCATGAGAACTAAGGGGTGATTAGTGACTACACTTCCCTCCAGAGGTCATCAGTGCGGCCCATAGCGGCATAACAGAAGAGCTGCGGTACTGGGGGCCGCTCCAAGGAGCCTATTTGTTTATCACCATTTGGGGGCATAGTGTGGCAGCGCTGACCCCGGAGTCAGCCGATTAAGAGGTGCATCAGTTTACCACCCACAAGGGGCTGGTGTGTGTAATATTTCTTGCGGGCACGTTTCAGAGCTTAAAACCCTGCAACTAACACCGGAGGCAGTGTTGGAGAGCGTACAGTGGCACACATCGATCGTGGAGCTAGCAGGCTCGTGAGGTACAGTTTCCCAGCCAGAAGAGCACTGCGTGCAGGTGCTTAGGGTAACTGACTTGCGATAAGTTGTGGAGTCTGTTAGTTTATCACATTCTACTTGCCTAAAAGAAACTGTTACTGCTACAAGCTACTTTTGATCACAAGTACATTTCAGGGAACTGTTTCTGCCTGTTTTTACCTACCTGCCGCCCGACCGAGTCAGCATCTGCACAGTCAAAGGAACCCCTGGTGGGACGAGGGTCCCAGGGGCAGCGCCGCACACCGACCTGCACACTCTGGGGGGGACTTCTAACCCCAGAGTGCACCGCTACCTTGACCAGCTGCCACGAGTGAGGGGTAGACATAGCCAAAGCGCTTATAGCAGCCTGGACAAAGCCCGGACCAAGGGCGGGCCCGTCTGAGACTGCTAGAGGCTGGGCTGGGCCACCTTATGTACATTTGTATTTCTTTTTTTTTCCCTTCCTTAGTAAGGGTTCTTCCCAGCCTTAACTGATCCGTGGTTATGCCTCCTGTGGGGAAATTTCCCTCTTGTAAGCACAAGACAGGGGTGGGAGGGGGGGGGGTTGTGGGAACGCTCAATACTTTTCTGTCTAGGGCGGAATCTGCACTGATCCATGAGATCCAACTAACCGAACGTAGGCTATCCTTAGAACCCCTATTGCCACCCCCAAATGGTAGGGTGATTCCCCACACTGAGCTAATACACTTAGATATACCTCCCACCCCTTTTTTAATGGCCCTAAGCCAGCACACTCCGGGTTCAAATATTCCATCTGACTCTACATCTTCCCCTGACACTAATCCATGCCTATCAACGATTACAACCAGGGGTAAGAAAGCAATGCAGGCTGGCAAAGGAGAGCCCCCCTTGAAGAAAAGGAAAGGTCAGGGCCCATCCAAGGCTATTTTCCAACCTACAGCTGGGGATAAATGGAAGGCAGCTCAAAGGGGGCACGAAGGATGTAGTCAGTCTCTTATGGCTACTGCTGCAGTTATTAGTTCCCCCACACCCATTGAAGAATCCCACTACACATGGATAATGCAGTGAATTTCTAACCTCCTTGACCCCCTGATCCACAAACTGAGCCTGATAGAGGGCAGATTAAATAAACTAGAACAGGTCTTATTGCATTCCACCCCGAGTTCCGTTAGAGCTCAGACGGTCGGTGGGTGCCGTTCCTCACAGGGGGGTGGTGGAGATCAGGTTGCAAAAGGGGTTGTTTCCAACACATTGAATTCCACTGAACTAGCCCCCGATGCTAGCCATCATACTTCCATGCCACGGGGGGCTCCAGCTCATTGGGTTTGCAACCTGCTTTGAGAGCAACACGGACATGCTCTCCCAATCGACCGGGCCCGCTAGGTGCCCAGAATGGTCCTACTTTTTACACCTTCCCCCGGAAGCTACCTCCATACTATAGTTTTAGGCAATGTCCCTAGGCTAACGTCGCAGGTATCTGAGGATTGGCCAACATTGAGAAACACGGCTTTACACTTACTGAGTCAAAGGACGGGGATTAAAAACCAATTGTTTAATGAATTCAAAATGATACGTAGAGTATCATGAATAGGGAAGTCTCCGATGAGAAAGCACTAGCGACGGCCAGGGCGTGGGAAGCGTTGGTGGTGGAACTCCAGGGGCTGATATCTGAGGTAGGGGACGGGGGGAGCACGTCGGATAGGCAAGCGGCGGGGGGGACTGGGGAGTGAGATGGGAATGGAGGCGGTCCCTGGATACATACGAGAGGCCTGGACAAGAGGGAAGGTCTGCTTGCTCAGGGAGGGGTTGAGCACCCGTACATAATTTACTTGGAAGGGGGGCACATCGGGGGAGAGGTAGGAGATGGGGCGCACTGACATGGGGGTGGGAAGGGGAGGGAACGAGTTGGGGTTGGGAGGGACGGTACTTCTCTTGGACACGGGGAATCGCTGAGTAATGAACAGTACTCCTGGGGGGGGATGGGGAAGCTGGACAGAACTTTGGATTGTTGATTTGGAAAACAATAAAAATGTTTCAACAATGGATAGGGAAGTCTCATAAGTCTCTCCGGGGTGATTGTGTGGTTTTAAGTGTTGGGTCCCCTGGTTTGGTTCTGCAAATTTTGGAGAGGGCGGGGGATCTTGCCGCTAGAGACGACATCTCTGTCCTTCCTCTGGGGTACTTTTATCGCCCTACGGTCACTCCCAGGCATGCTGAAAGGAGATGGCCTTTTCAAAAACACGGCCAACTTAACTGCCCTGTTCCCCTTAATCATCGATTTAATACCCTGGCCTCACTCGAAGATATCGACTGACTTTCAGCCTCTGATTGTATTGTCTCCTCTGGGTTTACTATTCTTGGGGTCCCAGAGGTTTATGGTTATGCAATGGTTTTCCCTCCCGTATTACACCTGACCTCCCTAATAAAATCAGAGTGATTTCTTTAGAGGGGGACGTATCATGCAACAAACCTGGACACCTCGGGGGAGCCTACCCTATCCAAGTGAGACAGAGAAGGGAAGTGCAGAAAGATATGGCCAACGCACACCTACTGGGCCCTACTATACACCACTGCCCTCAGGGTCCTGACATGCAGGTGGAGGAGATATCCCCCCCTTCTACTCTAGGAAGTGTACCTCAAGGTCATCACAAGTCTGTTATGACAGTAGGTTCTTGGAACATTGCAGGACTCTTACCCAAAACTGCATCAGGTGACTGGGCAGTGTTTATTGAACAGTTTGATCTCTTGGCATTCCAGGAGACCTGGTCTATTGAACAGGTCTACCATCCTGGGTTTTTAAACATTTCCAAACCCGCAGAAGGGGGGCAGAAAGGTAGACCCTCTGGCAGTCTCACTTGTTGGGTGAGACAGCAAATTGGTTTTAGGGCTGAGGAGGTCCCTATCGACAGCCCAGATATTATGGTATTACGGCTTCGGATGAACCACGCCCGTGATACCTTGTTAATTATTGTTTATGCCAGAGGGCAACCAGGCAGGAGGCGATCTGAGACTGTTGACCATCTTGACAGTATTTTAGACAATCAGAGGGATGGGTGTAATTTGCTAATTATGGGGGACTTCAACTGTACCTTTGAACAGTTGGATTTAGAGGATGGTATTTTAAGTGCAGATAAAGACCTGCAGTGGAACATTCCGATCCTAGATTTGTGCCCAATTAAAAAATGGACAGAAGCTGCTTTGCAATTCAAGGGGTTATGTCTGGGAAGGGGTGTGCGAGCAGTGAGTGGGAGGTCCCAATCAGATAGGAAGGGTGTGCATACTTTTAACAATGGCATCAGGAGTAGCCGTATTGATTTTATGTTTCTTAATGTTGAATCATGGCATTCCCTAATTGATATGAAGGCCCAGGAACGCACGAAAAGCGATCATGACCCGTTGATTTTGACAATTAAGGCCCCGTCTCCACAGCACCCCTCCGAAAAGGTGGTAGGTGAATTCCTTCTCGTAGTATCACTTTTAGATGACATGAGGAGAATAAGATGGGCCAGGCTTATTGAGAATGAAGGGGATTTAGGTGCAATAAAGGCCCTGGTTGCTCATTCAATATCCAGCCTTCAAAGCTGTGCCTCACAGGCGGATATTAATTTAATAGCCCCCCAGGTCCACCGAGACCTGTTTTCCAATCTCAAAACATTTTTCATCAAGACTAGTAAAAAGAAGGCAGAGGCAAGGGCATTAAAGGCCTCCTGGTATAACAAAACCTGCAGGGAGGCATATCGCTTATTGTCAAGGGCTATTAGATCCAAAGAAATGGAATAAGTTAAATATGCTAGGGCAAATTATAGAGCAACCCAACTTAAAGCTAAAAAGGAGTGGGATGACAACTGCTGGCACGATCTTCTCCTAGCTAATAATGAGGAGAGTATGACAAAATTCTGGCAGCTAGTGAAATGGGGGAGTGACAGGACACCCTATAAACCAATTAACTATGTTCCGCCAGAACAGTGGGCCCTGTATTTTACGGCCCAGATCTCTACCCCTGATAATAATCTGGATGAATTTAAAATACTCACCCCGAATCCTACCTTATTATTTAGCAACTCTGAGGTTGAGACAGTCTTCTCCCTTATTCCGAGAGGTAGGGCCGGGTGCCCCGATTGTGTGCCAGCGGATTTATTTGCCCACGACAAGGACAACCGGGTGGTTTATATTACCTATCTTGCCAATTCCATAGCTAGCGTTGCGAGTATCCCTGACACGTGGTCCGGTGCAGTTATTATTCCGGTATATAAAAAGGGGGATTGAGCATTACCTAGCAACTATAGGCCTATTAGCCTTATAGATTCTGTTCAGAAAATAGTTGCCAGGTTAGTTCTAAGTCGAATCCAACTGTGGATAGAGGATTTTAAGATACTTTCACCCCTGCAGGCAGGTTTCCGCCCCATACCAGCACAATTGACCAGGTGCTCAGGTTTGTGATGATTTACTGGAGGGCTGTTATTGTAGGTGGGGGCACGTTATATGCGGCATTCATTGATTTAAAGTCCGCTTTCGACTTGGTTCCCCGAAACAAAATGTGGAGAGCTTTCTTAGAAGTGGGGATGCCATTGGAGTTGCTAGCAATGTTAGTCAAACTGCATGACTCCAATAACGCTCAGGTTCGATGGGGTACACACGTAGAGGTTACAGATACATTTCCGGTGTCAAAGGGCGTGCGCCAAGGATGCGTTCTCGCTCCTACTCTGTTTTCTTTATTCATTGACAGGGTAGAGCAATATTATTCCACATGTTCCACTGATGCACCAACTCTAGGGGGCCTGAAATCCCCCCTACTCATGTTCGCGGATGACACCTTGATTTTATCTAAGACCCAATCCGGGCTACAGGTGGCTCTGTCCCGTTTTGAGGAGTTCTGCCGCGATCATGAGTTGGTGGTTAGTGGATAAGACAACATTTATGGTTCTCCACAAATCTAAAGCTACCAAGGGTAAAGTCTATATGAATGATGTTGCTTTAGAGCAGACTGAAGTGTTCACCTACTTGGGGATAACCTTAAACAGGAAGTTGAATTGGAAGCCACAGATCGACATACTTGTCTTGAAGCACGCGCAGTTGGCTAGGGCCCTCCTAAAAGAACATAGGCTTTCACATGACAAACCCATAGCCCCTGCTATTAAAATATATAACACCAAAGTTGCAAGCGCCATCTTATATGGCGCGGAATTATGGGGCCACGAGGATGCCACACTCCTGGTTATCACCCAAAACAAATTTATGAGGGCGTTAATAGGCTTGCTGCAATCTACCCTATTGGTGCCCTTAATTCTGGATCTGGGATGTCATCAAATTGAGGACCTAGTTCGATTTAGGCCTATAGCCCTCTGGAGAAGGCTATGGGCCACCCCTGAGCTCCTACTATATGCTAAAGCCCTTTTGGATTTCAGGGGGTTTGGGACCCTAAGTAAGATCAGATGGCTTCAGTATATAAAAGAAACCTTAATAGAAATGGGGATGGGTAACTTGTGGGAGAACCCTGAATCGACTCCCTTCCCCTCCAAAAAAGAGCTTAAGGCTGTCAAATGGATTTGGTGAAGATGAAGTGCTTCTCTTCCATTACAGGTCCTACCTTGACCAGGGACTTTCTATTGATAAAGCGCGAGCTTGGGTTTGATCCCTACTGGGACTTCATTTTAAAACCAATGGATAGGAAGCTCTATCACCAGTTTAGGGTAGGCTCTCTGCCGATTGTGTTCACCAGAAAATGGCACAAGCCTACAACAGAATTGTACCCCTCGTGCTTGGCCCAGTCAGAATCCATCCCCCACATACTATTTGTTTGCCCGGCCTACAGATCACCAAGGAGGAAATGGCTCAAAACCATATGTACTATTCTTGGCACAAGAGTTGCCATCGAGGCCTTGAGGATTTTACAGACCTGTACCCAAGAAACTATTGTTATTGCTGTTGCAAAATTCCTGAGTTGGGTATAGGTGATTCGGGCTAACAAACTTAGGGCATACTGACCTGATTTGTTTAAATCGTTTGTGGGATGTGGGGTAGCTCGAGTCTGACATATTTTTGTATAATGGGGTAGATGCCGTACGGCTTATCCTATTTTAAATCTTATATTCTTTTTATAACAATTATTTTATAATATAAGAGTAGGTGAACTGTGGTTTAATATTTATTTTAATTGTATCATCGTGTCTGCTACATTAATGCTACTTTGCTATGACTCAATTATTTTATAATCGAAATAAAGACTCTATGAACTGAACTGAACTGGTGATGGTATTGGTGGTGGTATTGGTGGTGGTATTGGTAATGGTGCTGGTATTGGTGGTGGTGGTAGTAGTGGTACTGGTGGTAATGGTATTGGCATTGGTGGTGGTATTGGTGCTGGTAGTAGTGGTGGTGGTATTTCTGGTATTGGTGGTGGCAACCCATGACCTTTTTAGGCAGAACGCACCCCATGCCGCACAGCACCACCTGTGTGCCCGTGCCCTTAGCCCAGCTGCCGCTGCTGCTGAAGGAAGTTCGAGGTCCCCCTCCACCCGCAGGCTACCACCTGCGCCTCAACCCTGGTGGCCAGTGGTAGGCCGTAGATTGCTCTGTGTTATTGCATTGTGTTGTTGTCTCTGTTATTTTTTCTTCATTTCATTCCTCCCTTTACCCTCTTCTGCTATTCTGTGCCCTGAGACCTTCTCTCCTTCTCGCCGTCCCTCCTGTGGTTTTCCCGCCGCTGCATCCCCTGCGGCCCCACCCCCCGCTTGCTTCACTTCTGCCTTAGTGTAATTGTATTGCTTTGTTGCCACTGTTTATTTTGTCTTGCGCCATCCTGTGCCCTGTGCCCTTTTTTGCCTTCTGTACCCCTCGCTGTTCCTCACTCCTGTTTCCCGCCGCTGCGTCCCCTGCGGCCCGGCCCGCGGCTCGCTTCACTTTTGCCTTAGGGTAATTGTATTGCTTGTTGCCACTGTTTATTTTGTCTTGTGCCATCCTGTCCCCTGTGCCCTTTTTTTGACTTCTGTACCCCTCGCTGTTCTTCACTCCCGTCTCCCGCCGCTGCGTCTCCTGCGGCCCTGCCCCCCGCTCTCCCATTCATCCGCTCCCACCTCCCAGCTGCTCCTGTCTCCCACCTCCCCTTCTTATGGCGGCCGCTGTGCGGTCGCAACAAAGGCGCGACAAAGGCGCGCCTAAGGCAAGTCCGTCTGCGCCCGTCTGCCCCTGGACCGCGCCCAGCGCCAGAACCCCTGGCCCCCGCGAACGCCCCGATGCCCGTCTCCACTACAACTCCAGCACCCTCCATGCACTCAACGCCGGATGATCACGCACCTGCTGCCTGGCCGCCCCGAAGCGCACCCAAGGACCCTTCTCTTGCTGGAACTGCAGCTTCACCAGCATCCGGCCCGCCAACCCACCGGCCAGGAAAGAACCCAACTACCTCAGATGCATCCTTCTCAACACCCGCTCCGCCCGCAAACACGCCGTTGAACTCTGGGACCTACTTGACTCAACCTACCCAGATGTCGCCTTCCTGACGGAGACCTGGCTGAACCCCTCCTCGGCACCCGACATCGCTATAGCCATCCCGGATGGCTACAAGATCAGCCGCAGGGACCGCACCAACGGAGTAGGAGGAAGAATCGCCATCGTCCACAGAAACACTCTCAGAGTCTCGACCAGCACCGACGACACCCTCAGCACCGCCGAACACCTGCACTTCCAGATCCACACCGACCCCAACACCACCCTCAGAGGAACCCTCATCTACAGACCCCCCGGACCCCGACCACAGTTCAGTGACTCTATCGCCGACTTGGTCAGCACAAACGCCCTCGCCTCCACGGACTACATCCTCCTCGGGGACCTGAATTTCCACCTCGAGAACAACAACGACACCAACTCCACCACCCTGATCGACAACCATGCCAACCTCAGACTCAGACAACTCGTCACAACACTCACCCACTCTTGACCACATCTTCTCCACAAGCCCCCACGTCTCCTTCAAGCACACCACCAAACTCCACTGGGCCGACCATCGCTGCATCCACTTCACCTTCCGGAAACCCACCACGCACCACCGCACCCAACAGATCCCTCGCCGCTGCTGAAGAAAAGTCACTGAAGACCAGCTAACCACCACCCTCGCCCGGAGCGCACCCCCTGACCTCTCCAACCCCGACACTGCCGCCCTCAACCTCAGACAGTGGATCGACAACTGTGCCAACACCCTCGCCCCGTTCAAGAAACCCTCCAACAGCTACACCAGCAAGAAAGCAAGCTGGTTAACTGAAGACCTCCAGGCCTCCAAGCAAACCTGCCGAAAGCTAGAGAAGAACTGGCACCGTGAACGAACACCGGACAGCTACACAGCCCACAAGAACGCCACCCACAGACACCATCACCTCATCAGATCCGCCAAAAGGGCCTCCTTCAAAGACCGCCTAGACAACAACGCACACAACAGCAAAGAGCTCTTCAACATCGTGAAGGAACTCTCCAACCCCAGCTCCAACACCAACGTCATCCCTACTTCGCAATACCTGTGTGACTGGCTTGCCACCTTCTTCCATCACAAGATCGCAGACATCCACAACAGCTTCAACACCACGACCGCCCCGACAACCACTGAGACCTCCACCCCCACGACCACCATCCACACCGACCACCTGCTCTCCTGGAGCAACATAAACGACGACAACACCATCAAAATCATGAACACCATCCACTCCGGAACTCCGTCAGACCCATGCCCACACCACATCTTCAACAAAGCCAGCACTGCCATCGCACCCCATCTCCAGAAAGCCATCAACATTTCCTTTGAGACAGCAACTTTCCCGGAGAGCTGGAAGCACGCTGAGATCAATGCCTTACTCAAGAAACCTAAGGCGGACCCAAAGGACCTCAAGAACTTCCGGCCCATCTCCCTGCTCCCGTTCCCGGCAAAGGTCATCGAGAAGACCGTCAACAAACAACTGACCCACTGCCTCGAGGAGAACAGCATCCTGCACCTGTCCCAGTCCGGGTTCCGCAGCAACCACAGCACCGAAACCGATGACATCAGGGCCCTGCTAGACATTGGAGAAACCGCGGCCCTCATCCTCCTGGACCTGTCAGCCTCCTTCGACATGGTCTGCCACCGCACACTACGCACACGCCTCCATGACGCCGGGATCCAAGAGAAGGCCCTGGACTGGACCAACTCCTTCCTCTCTGGCAGAACACAGAGTGTCCGCCTCCCCCTTCCGCTCCGAAGCCACCAAGATCATTTGTGGCATACCCCTGGGCTCATCCCTCAGCCCAACGCTGTTTAACATCTACATGACACCGCTCGCCCACGTCGCCCGACTGCACGACCTCAACATTATCTCTTACACCGATGACACCCAGCTGATCCTCTCCCTTACCAACGACCCCCACACTGCCAAAACCAACCCCCATGAAGGAATGAAAGCTGCCGCCGAGTGGATGAAGAACAGCCGACTGAAGCTGAACTCAGACAAGACGGAGGTCCTCATCCTCGGATCCACCCCCTCGGCCTAGGATGACTCCTGGTGGCCGACGGCACTGGGAACAGCTCCAACACCCACCGACCATGCACGCAACCTAGGGGTCATCCTCGACTCCACTCTCTCCATGACAAAGCAGGTCAACGCCGTCTCTTCCTCCGGCTTTAACACCCTCTGCATGCTCCTCAAGATCTACAAGTGGATCCCCACAGAAACGAGAAGAATGGTACCCAGGCCCTCGTCAACAGCAGGTTGGACTACGGAAACACCCTCTACGCAAGAGCCTCGGCCAAACTCCTGAAACGACTTCAACACATTCAGAACTCCTCGGCATACCTGATCCTCGACATCCCTTGCCGCAGCCACATCACACCCCACATGAGAGACCTGCACTGGCTCCCCGTCAACAGGAGGATAACCTTCAAGCTCCTCACCCATGCACACAAGGTACTCCACAACACCGGACCAGCGTACCTCAACAAACAACTCATCTTCTACACCCCCACCCGCAAGCTTTGCTCCACCGACCTCGCCCTTGCCTCAGTCCCTCGCATCTGAAGTGCAACCTCCGGCGATAGATAATTCTCCCACCTCGCCACTAAGACCTGGAACACTCTCCCCATCCACCTACGGCAGACCCAAGACCTACTGACCTTCAAAAGACTCCTCAAGACCTGGCTTCTTGAGCAGTAGCAGCATTCCCCCTAGCGCCTTGAGATCTTCACGGGTAAGTAGTGCGCTTTACAAATGCTATGATTGATTGATTGATTGATTGGTGATATTGGTGGTGGTGGTATTGGTGGTGGTGGTGGTGGTGAGGTGGTGGTATTGATGTTAATGGTGGTATTGGTGGTGAGGATGGTATTGGTGGTGGTGATATTGGTGGTGGTGGTATTGGTGGTGGTGGTGTTGGTGGTATTGGAAGTGGTGGTATTGTGGTATTGGTTGTGGTATTGGTGGTATTGGTGGTGGTATTGGTGGTGGTGGTATTGGTGGTAATGGTGGTATTGGTAGCATTGATATTGGTGGTGGTGGTATTGGTGGTGGTGGTATTGTGGTATTGGTGGTGGTATTGGTGGTGGTATTGGTATTGGTGGTGGTATTGGTATTGGCGGTGGTGGTATTGAACTGGCAGTGATGGTATTGGTGGTGGTGGTATTGGTGGTGGTGGTGGCATTGGTGGTGGTAGTATTGGTGGTGGTGGTGGTTGTGATATTGGTGGTGGTATTAATGGTGGTGGTTTTGGTGGTGGTGGTATTGGTAGTGGTAGTGGTGGTGGTTGTGGTGTTGGTATTGGTGGTGGTGGTTTGGTGGTGTTGATGGTATTGGTGGTGGTATTGGTGGAATTAGTGGTGGTGGTGGTCTTGGTGGTATTGGTATTGTTGGTGGTATTGATGGTGGTGGTATTTGTATTGGCAGTGGTATTGGTTGTGGTGGTATTGGCGGTATTTGATGGTGGTATTGGTGGTGGTATTGGTGGTTGTATTGGGGTGGTGGTGTTATTGTTGGTGGTGGTGTTGGTGGTGGAATTGGGGATGGTGGTATTGGTGGTGTTGGTATTGGTGGTGTTGGTATTGGTGGTAGTGATATTAATGGTGGTGGTATTAGTGGTGATATTGGTGGTAGTGGTAATGAAGGTGGTGGAGTTGGTATTGGTGGTGGTGGTCGTATTGGCTGTGGTGGTATTGGTGGTGGATTTAGTGGTATTGGTGATGGTGGTATTGATGGTGGTGGTGGCATTGGTTGTGGTGTTGGTAGTGGTATTGGTGGTGGTGGTATTGGTGGTGGTGATATTGATGGTGGTAATGGTATTGGTGGTGGTGGTGGTACTGGTGATATTGGTGGTAATGGTGGCATTGCTGGTGGTACTGGTGGTGAGGGTGGTATTGGTGGAGGTATTGGTGGTGGTAGTATTGGTTTTGGTGGTGGTGGTATTGTTGGTGGTGGTTGGAGGTGGTATTGTGGTATTGGTGGTAGTATTGTTGGTAATGGTGGTGGTGGTGGTATTGGTATTGGTGGTGGTGGCATTGGTGGGGGTATTGGTATTGGTATTGGTAGTTGTATTGGTATTGGTGGTGGTGGTATTGGACTGGCATTGGTAGTATTGGTGGTGGTGGTATTGGTGGTGGTGGTATTGTGGTGGTGGTGGTATTGCTGGTTGTGATATTGGCGGTGCTATGGGAGTTGGTGGTGGTATTGGTGGTGGTCGTATTGATGGTGGTGGAGGAGGTGATATTGAGGGTGGTGGTATTAGTGGTGGTGGTGGTATTGGTGGTGGTGATGGTTGTATTGGTGGTGGTGGTATTGGTGGTAGTGGTGGTTGTATTGGTGGTGGTGGTATTACTGGTAGGGGTATTGGTGGTGGTGTTATTGGTGGTGGTAGTATTGGTGGTTGTGGTGGTATTGGTGGTTCTCGTATTGGTGGTGGTTGTCATGGTATTGTTGGTATCGGTGGTGGTATTGGTGGTGGTGGTTTTGGTGGTGGTGGTATTGGTAGTGGTGGTAGTGGTGGTGGTATTATTGGTGGTGGTGGTGGTATTGATGGTGGTGATTTTGGTGGTGGTGGTATTGGTAATGGTGGCTGGGGTGGTGAAATTGGTGGTGGTAGTATTGGTGGTGTGGGTGGTATTGGTGGTGGTGTTAGTGGTGGTATTGGTGGTGGAATTGGTGGTGGTGGTATTGGTAGTGGTGGTGGTATTGGTGGTGGTGGTATTAGTGGTGGTATTGATGGTGGTGGGGTTAGTGGTGGTGGTGGTATTGTTGGTATTGGTATTGGTGGTGGTATTGCTGGTGGTGGTATTGGTATTGGCGGTGGCATTGGTTGTGGTGGTATTGGTGGTATTGGTGGTGGTGGTGGTATTGGGGTGGTTGTGTTATTGTTGGAGGTGGAATTGGTAGTGGAATTGGTGATGGTGGTATTGGTGGTGTTGGTGTTGGTGGTGTTGGTATTGGTGGTGTTATCGGTGGTGGTGGTGGTATTGGGGTGGTTGTGTTATTGCTGGAGGTGGTATTGGTGGTGGAATTGGTGATGGTGGTATTGGTGGTGTTGGTATCGGTGGTTTTATTGGTGGTGGTGGTATTAATGGTATTGGTGGTGGTATTGGTGGTGGTATTGGTGGTGGTAGTGGTATTGGTGGTGGCATTGGTGGTATTGGTGGTGGTACTGGTAGTATTGGTATGGTGGTGGTGGTATTGGTGGTGGTATTGGTGGTGTAATTGGTGGTGGTATTAGTTGTGGTGGTATTGGTGGTGGTAAAGATGGTGGTATTGATGGTGGTGGTGTTGGTATTGGTGGTGGTGGTGGTGGTGGTATTGGTGGTATTGGTGGTGGTCGTATTGGTAGTGGATTTGGTAGTATTGGTGGTGGTGGTATTGGTGGTATTGGTGGTGGTGGTAGTGGTATTGGTGGTGGCATTGGTGGTCGTCGTATTGGTGGTGATGATATTGGGGGTAGTATTGGTGGTGATATTGATGGTATTGCTGGTGGTATTGGTGGTGAGGTTGGTATTGGTGGTGGTGGTGGTATTGGTGGTATTGATAGAGGTGGCATTGTGGTATTTGAGGTAGTATTGTTGGTACTGGTGGTGGTGGTGCTATTGGTGTTGGTGGTGGTGGCATTGGTGGTGGTATTGGTATTGGTGGTGTTGGTATTGGACTGGTGGTGGTGGTATTGGTGGTGGTGGTATTGGTGGTGGTGGAGGTATGGTGGTAGTGGTAGTATTTTTGGTCGTGATATTGGTGGTTGAGATATTGGTGGAGTTGGTGGTGGTATTGGTGGGGTGGTGGTATTGGTGGTGGTAGTGCTATTGGTGGTTGTGATATTGGTGGTGGTATTGGTGGTGGCATTGGTGGTGGTCATATTGGTGGTGGTATTGGTGGTGGTGGTATTAGTGGTGCTGGTGGTATTGGTGGTGGTGGCGGTATTGGTGGCGGTGGTTTTGGTTGTGGTGGTGGTATTGGTCATGGTGGGTGTATTGGTGGTGGTGGTTTTGATAGTGGTGGTATTGGTAGTGGTGGTGGTGGTGGTATTGGTGGTGGTGGTATTGGAAGTGGTAGTGATGGTGGTGGTGGTATTGGTGGTGGTGGTATTGGTGGTGGTGGTGGTGGTATTGGTGGTGGTGGTGGTATTGGTGGTGGTGGTATTGGTGGAAGTATTAGTGGTGGTGGTATTAGTGGTGGTTGTGGTATTGGTGGTATTGGTATTGGTGGTGGTATTGCTGGTGGTGGTACTGGTATTGGCGGTGTTATTGATGGTGGTGGTGGTATTGGGGTGGTGGTGTTATTGTTGGTGGTGTATTGGTGGTGGAATTGGTGGTGGTGGTATTGATGGTGGTATTGGTAATGTTGGTATTGGTGGTTGTATTGGTGGTGGTGATAGTGGTGGTGGTGGTATTAGTGGTGGTATTGGTGGTAGAGGTGGTGGTGATATTGGTGGTGGTAGTGGTATTGGGGCTGTTGGTGGTATTGGTGGTGGTGGTATTGGTGGTGGTATTGGTGTTAGTGGTATTGGTGGTGGTGATGGTAGGGGTGGTATTGGTGGTAGTATTGGTGGTGGTATTGGTGGTGGTATTGGTTGTGGTGGTATTGATGGTGGTGGTATTGGTGATGGTGGTATTGGTGGTGGTTGAGGTTGTATTATTCATGGTGGTGGTGGTATTGGCGGTGGTGGTATTGGTGGTGGATTTGGTGGTATTGTTGGTGGTGTTGGTGGCGGTGGTGATATTGGTGGTAGTGGTGGTATTGGTGGTGGTGGTGGTATTGGTGGTGGTGGTATTGCTAGTGGTATTGGTGGTGGTGGTATTGGTGGTGGTGGTATTGGTGGTTGTAGTGGTGGTGGTGGTATTGGTGATGGTGGTGGTAGTATTGGTGGTGGTGGTTTTGGTGGTGGTGGTATTGATAGAGGTGGTGGTATTGGTGGTGGCGCTGTTGATGATGGTAGTGATTTTGGTGGTGGTGTTGGAATTTGTGGTAGCAGTATTGGTGGTGGTGATATTGGTGCTAATGGTGGTATTGCTGGTGGTATTGGTGGAGAGGGTGTTATTGGTGGTGGTATTAGTGGTGATAGTATCGGTTTTGGTGGTGGTGGTGGTATTGGTGGAGGTTGTATTGTGGTATTGGTGGTAGTATTGTTGGTGTTGGTGGTGGTGGTGGTATTGGTATTGGTGGTGGTGGTATTGGCGGTTGTATTGGTATTGGTGGTAGTATTGGAATGGCAGTGGTGGTATTGGTGGTGGTGGTGGTATTGGGGGTTGTAGTAGTATTGGTGGTGGTATTGGTGGTTGTGATATTGGTGGTGGTGGTGGTGGTGGTATTGGTGGGGTGGTGGTATAGGTGGTTGTGATATTGGTAGTGGTATTGATGGTGGTATTAGTGGTGGTCGTATTGGTGGTGGTGGAGGTGATGGTATTGATAGTGGTGGTGGTGGTAGTGGTGGTGGTGGTATTGGTGGTGGTGGAGGGATTGGTGATGGTGGTAGTGGTATTGGTGGTAGTGGTGGTATTGGTGGTAGTGATATTGATGGTGGTATTGGTGGTGTTGGTGGTGGTGGTGTTGGTGGTGGTATTGGTGGTGATTGTATTGGTGGCGTTGGATTTGGTGGTGGTATTGTTTGTGGTGGTTTTGGTGGTGGTGGTATTGGTAGTGGTGATGGTTGTAGTATTGGTGACGGTGGTTTTGGTGGTGATATTGGTGGTGGTATTGGTCATGGCAGTGGTATTAGCTGTGGTATTGGTTGTGCTATTTGTGGTGGTATTGTTGGTGGTGGTTTTGGTGGTGGTAGTATTGGTGATGGTGGTGGTGGTATTGGTGATGGTGGTCATATTGGCTGTGATGGTATTGGTGGTGGCAGTGGTATTGGGGGTGGTATTAGTGGGGGTATAGGTGACGGTATTGGTGGTGGTGGTATTGGTAGTGGTGGTGGTATTGGTGGTATAAGTGGTTGTGGTGGTATTGCTGGTATTGGTGGGGGTGGTATTGGTGGTGGTATTGGTGGGTGTGGTATTGGTGGTGGTGGTATTGGTTGTGGTGGTAATGGCAGTATTGGTGGTGGTATTGGTATTGGTGGTGGTTGTGGTATTGGTGGTGGAGGTATTGGTGGTGTTGGTACTGGTGGTGGTATTGGTGGTGGTAGTATTAATGGTGGTGGTGGTATTGGTGATGGTAGTGGTATTGGTGGTGTTGGTGGTATTGGTGGTGGTGGTATTGGTGGTGCTGGTATGGGAGGTGGTATTGGTGATAGTGGTATTGGTGGTGGTATTGATGGTGGTATTGGTGGTAGTAGTGGTATTGGTGGTGGTATTGGTTGTGGTAGTATTGGTGGTTGTATTGATGGTGGTGATGGTTTTGGTGTTGGTATTGGTGGTGGTTTTATTGGTATTGGTGGTGGGTTTGGTGGTGGTATTGGTTGTGGTGGTATTGGTTGAGGTGGTGGTATTGGTGGTGGTGGTATTGGTGGTGGTGGTGGTATTGGTGTTGGTGGTATTGGTGGTGATAGAGTTGGTATTGGTGGTGGTAGTGGTGGTGGTATTGGTGGCAGTGATATTGGTGGTGGTGGTGGTATAATGAGTGGTGGTTTTGGTGGTGGTGGTGGTATTGGTGGTAATGGTGGTATTGGTGGTGGTATTGCTGGTGGTAGTATTTGTATTGGTGGTGGTGGTATTGGTATTGGTGGTGGTGGTATTGGATTGGCAGTGGTGGTATTGGTGGTGGTAGTGGTATTGGTGGTGGCATTGGTGGTGGTGGTATGGGTGGAAGTGGTATTGGGGTGGTGGGATTGGTGGTGGTGATGGTACTGGTGGTGGTGGTATTGGTTCGGGCTGGCATTGGTAATGCTATTGGTGGTGGTAGTATTGGTGGTGGTTTTGGTGGTATTGGTGGTGGTGGAGAGGGTAGTATTAATGGTGGTGGTATTGGTAGTGGTCGTATTGGTGCTGTTATTGGTGGTGGTACTGGTCATGGTGGTGGTGGTGATGGTGGTGCTATTGATGGTGGTGGTGGTATTGGTGGTAGTGGTATTGGTGGTGGTGTTGGTATTGGTGGTGGCGTTGGTATTGGTAGTGTTGGTGGTGGTGCTGGTATCGGTGGTGGTGGTAGTATTAGTAGTTGTATTGGTGATAGTGACATTGGTGGTGGAATTGGTGGTGGTTGTGGTATTGGTGGTGGAGGTATTGGTGGTGTTGGTACTGGTGGTGGTATTGGTGGTGGTAGTATTAATGGTGGTGTATGGGTGGTGGTGGTATTGGTGATGGTAGTGGTATTGGTGGTGGTATTGGTGGTGTTGGTGGTATTGGTGGTGGTGGTATTGGTGGTGCTGGTATGGGAGGTGGTATTGGTGATAGTGGTATTGGCAGTGGTATTGGTGGTAGTATTGGTATTGGTGGTGGTATTGGTTGTGGTGGTATTGGTGGTGGTATTGGTGGTTGTATTGATGGTGGTGATGGTTTTGGTGTTGGTATTGGTGGTGGTTTTATTGGTATTGGTGGTGGGTTTGGTGGTGGTATTGGTTGTGGTGGTATTGGTTGAGGTGGTGGTATTAGTGGTGGTATTGGTGGTGGTGGTATTGGTGGTGGTGGTATTGGTGGTGGTAATGGTATTGGTGGTGGTGGTGGTACTGGTGATATTGGTGGTAATGGTGGCATTGCTGGTGGTACTGGTGGTGAGGGTGGTATTGGTGGAGGTATTGGTGGTGGTAGTATTGGTTTTGGTGGTGGTGGTATTGTTGGTGGTGGTTGGAGGTGGTATTGTGGTATTGGTGGTAGTATTGTTGGTAATGGTGGTGGTGGTGGTATTGGTATTGGTGGTGGTGGCATTGGTGGTGGTATTGGTATTGGTAGTTGTATTGGTATTGGTGGTGGTGGTATTGGACTGGCATTGGTAGTATTGGTGGTGGTGGTATTGGTGGTGGTGGTATTGTGGTGGTGGTGGTATTGCTGGTTGTGATATTGGCGGTGCTATTGGAGTTGGTGGTGGTATTGGTGGTGGTACTGGTCATGGTGGTGGTGGTGATGGTGGTGCTATTGATGGTGGTGGTGGTATTGGTGGTAGTGGTGGTGGTGTTGGTATTGGTGGTGGCATTGGTATTGGTAGTGTTGGTGGTGGTGCTGGTATCGGTGGTGGTGGTGGTATTAGTGGTTGTATTGGTGATAGTGATATTGGTGGTGGTGGTGGTTTTGGTGGAATTGGTGGTGGTATTGGCAGTGGTATTGGTATTGGTGGCATTGGTGGTGGTATTGGTGGTTGTATTGATGGTGGTGATGGTTTTGGTGTTGGTATTGGTGGTGGTTTTATTGGTATTGGTGGTGGGTTTGGTGGTGGTATTGGTTGTGGTGGTATTGGTTGAGGTGGTGGTATTAGTGGTGGTATTGGTGGTGGTGGTATTGGTGGTGGTGGTATTGGTGTTGGTGGTATTGGTGGTGATAGAGTTGGTATTGGTGGTGGTAGTGGTGGTGGTATTGGTGGCAGTGATATTGGTGGTGGTGGTGGTATAATTAGTGGTGGTATTGGTGGTGGTGGTGGTATTGGTGGTAATGGTGGTATTGCTGGTGGTAGTATTTGTATTGGTGGTGGTGGTATTGGTGGTGGTGGTATTGGATTGGCAGTGGTGGTATTGGTGGTGGCATTGGTGGTATGGGTGGTAGTGGTATTGGGGGTGGTGGGATTGGTGGTGGTGATGGTACTGGTGGTGGTGGTATTGGTTCGGGCTGGCATTGGTAATGCTATTGGTGGTGGTAGTATTGGTGGTGGTTTTGGTGGTATTGGTGGTATTGGTGGTGGTGGAGAGGGTAGTATTAATGGTGGTGGTATTGGTAGTGGTCGTATTGGTGCTGTTATTGGTGGTGGTACTGGTCATGGTGGTGGTGGTGATGGTGGTGCTATTGATGGTGGTGGTGGTATTGGTGGTAGTGGTGGTGGTATTGGTGGTGGTGTTGGTATTGGTGGTGGTGTTGGTATTGGTAGTGTTGGTGGTGGTGCTGGTATTGGTGGTGGTGGTGGTATTAGTGGTTGTATTGGTGATAGTGATATTGGTGGTGGTGGTGGTTTTGGTGGAATTGGTGGTGGTATTGGCAGTGGTATTGGTATTGGTGGCATTGGTGGTGGTGTTGGTGGTGGTGGTAATGTTGGTGGTGGTGGTATTGGTGGTATTGGTGGGAGTGGTATTGGTGGTGGTGATATTTGTGGTGGTGGTATTGGTGGTGATATTGATGGTGTTTGTGGTGGTGGTATTGGTGGTGGTGGTATTGTTGGTGCTAGTGGTATTGGTGGGAGTCGTATTGGTTGTGGAGATATTTGTGGTGGTAGAGGGTATGGTATTGATCGTGGTGGTGGTGGTATTGGTGGCAGTGGTGGTATTGATGGTGGTCTTGGTATTGGTGGTGGTGATATTAGTGGTGGTATTGGTATTGGTGGTGGTGGTATTGGTGGTGGTGGAAGTATTGGTGGTGGTGGTAGTGGTTTTGGTGGTGGTATTGGTGGTGTTGGTGGTGGTGGTATTGGTGGTGGTGGCATTGGTGGTGGTATTGGTGGTTGTATTGATGGTGGTGATGGTTTTGGTGTTGGTATTGGTGGTGGTGTTATTGGTATTGGTGGTGGGTTTGGTGGTGGTATTGGTTGTGGTGGTATTGGTTGAGGTGGTGGTATTAGTGGTGGTATTGGTGGTGGTGGTGGTATTGGTGGTGGTGGTATTGGTGGTGGTAATGGTATTGGTGGTGGTGGTGGTACTGGTGATATTGGTGGTAATGGTGGCATTGCTGGTGGTACTGGTGGTGAGGGTGGTATTGGTGGAGGTATTGGTGGTGGTAGTATTGGTTTTGGTGGTGGTGGTATTGTTGGTGGTGGTTGGAGGTGGTATTGTGGTATTGGTGGTAGTATTGTTGGTAATGGTGGTGGTGGTGGTATTGGTATTGGTGGTGGTGGCATTGGTGGTGGTATTGGTATTGGTAGTTGTATTGGTATTGGTGGTGGTGGTATTGGACTGGCATTGGTAGTATTGGTGGTGGTGGTATTGGTGGTGGTGGTATTGTGGTGGTGGTGGTATTGCTGGTTGTGATATTGGCGGTGCTATTGGAGTTGGTGGTGGTATTGGTGGTGGTACTGGTCATGGTGGTGATGGTGATGGTGGTGCTATTGATGGTGGTGGTGGTATTGGTGGTAGTGGTGGTGGTGTTGGTATTGGTGGTGGCGTTGGTATTGGTAGTGTTGGTGCTGGTATCGGTGGTGGTGGTGGTATTAGTGGTTGTATTGGTGATAGTGATATTGGTGGTGGTGGTGGTTTTGGTGGAATTGGTGGTGGTATTGGCAGTGGTATTGGTATTGGTGGCATTGGTGGTGGTATTGGTGGTTGTATTGATGGTGGTGATGGTTTTGGTGTTGGTATTGGTGGTGGTTTTATTGGTATTGGTGGTGGGTTTGGTGGTGGTATTGGTTGTGGTGGTATTGGTTGAGGTGGTAGTATTAGTAGTGGTATTGGTGGTGGTGGTATTGGTGGTGGTGGTATTGGTGGTGATAGAGTTGGTATTGGTGGTGGTAGTGGTGGTGGTATTGGTGGCAGTGATATTGGTGGTGGTGGTATAATTAGTGGTGGTATTGGTGGTGGTGGTGATATTGGTGGTAATGGTGGTATTGCTGGTGGTATTGCTGGTGGTAGTATTTGTATTGGTGGTGGTGGTATTGGTGGTGGTGGTATTGGTGGTGGTGGTATTGGATTGGCAGTGGTGGTATTGGTGGTGGCATTGGTGGTATGGGTGGTAGTGGTATTGGGGGTGGTGGGATTGGTGGTGGTGATGGTACTGGTGGTGGTGGTATTGGTTCGGGCTGGCATTGGTAATGCTATTGGTGGTGGTAGTATTGGTGGTGGTTTTGGTGGTATTGGTGGTGGTGGAGAGGGTAGTATTAATGGTGGTGGTATTGGTAGTGGTCGTATTGGTGCTGTTATTGGTGGTGGTACTGGTCATGGTGGTGGTGGTGATGGTGGTGCTATTGATGGTGGTGGTGGTATTGGTGGTAGTGGTGGTGGTATTGGTGGTGGTGTTGGTGTTGGTGGTGGCGTTGGTATTGGTAGTGTTGGTGGTGGTGCTGGTATCGGTGGTGGTGGTGGTATTAGTGGTTGTATTGGTGATAGTGATATTGGTGGTGGTGGTGGTTTTGGTGGAATTGGTGGTGGTATTGGCAGTGGTATTGGTGGCATTGGTGGTGGTGTTGGTGGTGGTGGTAATGTTGGTGGTGGTGGTATTGGTGGTATTGGTGGGAGTGGTATTGGTGGTGGTGATATTTGTGGTGGTGGTATTGGTGGTGATATTGATGGTGTTTATGGTGGTGGTGGTATTGGTGGTGGTGGTATTGTTGGTGCTAGTGGTATTGGTGGGAGTGGTATTGGTTGTGGAGATATTTGTGGTGGTAGAGGGTATGGTATTGATCGTGGTGGTGGTGGTATTGGTGGCAGTGGTGGTATTGATGGTGGTCTTGGTATTGGTGGTGGTGATATTAGTGGTGGTATTGGTATTGGTGGTGGTGGTATTGGTGGTGGTGGTAGTATTGGTGGTGGTGGTAGTGGTTTTGGTGGTGGTATTGGTGGTGTTGGTGGTGGTGGTATTGGTGGTGGTATTGGTATTGGTGGTATTGGTGGAGGTGGTGGTATTGATGGTGGTGGTATTGGTGGTATTGGTGGTATTGGTGGGAGTGGTATTGGTGGTGGTGATATTGGCGGTGGTGGTATTGGTGGTGATATTGATGGTGTTTATGGTGGTGGTGGTATTGGTGGTGGTGGTGTTGTTGGTGCTACTGGTATTGGTGGGAGTGGTATTGGTTGTGGAGATATTTGTGGTGGTAGAGGGTATGGTATTGATCGTGGTGGTGGTGGTATTGGTGGCAGTGGTGGTATTAGTGGTGGTCTTGGAATTGGTGTTGGTTTTGGTAGTGATATTAGTGGTGGTATTGGTATTGGTGGTGGTGGTATTGGTGGTGGTGGTGGTTGTATTGGTGGTGGTGGTAGTGGTTTTGGTGGTGGTATTGGTGGTGTTGGTGGTGGTGGTATTGGTGGTGGTATTGGTGGTGGTGGTATTGGTGGTGGTGGTGGTATTGGTGGAGGTGGTGGTATTGATGGTGGTGGTATTGGTGGTGGTGTTGTTAATAAAACAAGCTTTTGAAAACAACCCGTCAGGTGGCTTTAGTACGATGACATGTAACACAGATGTGCTGTTGTCAGCTTCAGCCCATTAGCACAGGATTACGTGCTGCCTGGAATTCACATGACTTCATTCGCTAATAATTTCTAAATCCATTTTATTTGGGGGCTTGAAACAGACACGAGGTAATGCCAGGTTAAAGTGATTGAAAGCAGGCGTCTGTGTTACGGGGGGCGGCCGTGCTGCTGAAAAAAACACAAGCGGTTTCAGCTGAAGCAGCGCATGTCCGGCCTACACTAAGAGAATCTCAGTAAAGTAAATAGTGCTTACAGACTAGATAACAGGTCCCGTGTAACAACTGAAGTAAAAAGGGACAGTTGCCATGGGAGGCTACAAATTAAGACAAGGCCATGCTAAGGAGGGACTAACAAGCCTATTAACAAATCCAAAGGCAGCATTTACGAAAGACAATGACACAAGCCAATGAAAAATATGGTAAGAGAGTAGGCGCGGCTTCTCACCCATACTCTACTACAGCAGTCTCGCAGTGCGAGGAGAACATGCGCGCTGCCGCTAGGCTCGACCTAATAGAAACAGAGAGCCAGAGCAATGAAAGGAACAAATGGGTGACTGGCGAGGAGAGAAAATAAGAGTAGAAGTAAGGGAGGAAGGAGCACAGAACTGGATAACGGAGCGATTACAGACACAGAAGGGAGTGAGAGTGTAAGACTGCTTGCGGAAGGCATTGACAGAGACTGGGATGTGAACAGTGCTTTAAATGGAAATATAGAAGGGCAGGTACTCAATTTCCAGAGTACCTGTTTGCTTCTGAGAAGTGATAGTACCTTCCCTTTAAACATATTGCGGCTGAGAAGTGCAGGTACTCACCCTTTCAAATTAAAGAAGTGCAGGTACCCAGTTCCAGACAGTACTTACCCATTTAAAGCACCGGATAAGGGTTGAGTAGAAATCCTGGAGATGTTTGAACATTCACAGTAGGTTTAAAGTGAGTGAGGGACTTTGGTGAGGTGGAAGATGCACTCAAAGGCTTAGAGAGATCCCACGCGCAGGATGGAGTCACATCTACCCTGTGCCAAGTCTGGACACAAGAAAGGCTATTTGTTTCACCCTTGGCAGGATGGAGAGGGAGGAAGCAGGCATCTAAACCCACACCACCTGAGTGGAACTCACTTTGGGATTCCAGAAGGTCAGTGTGAATTATTTGAATGATTATGCACCGATACCATTCAGTCACAACTTAACGCCCACATGGTGTGCCTGATTGGAAGAAGCACTGGATGGCACCAGTACAGTGGTCAGCCGGTAGAGAAAGGATTGCCCAGCAAGGATCGTTCTTAGGATGGAAATATTACAAAGCTACCTTCTACTTAAATGCAAAGTAAAGTGAATTGAATTGCAAGGATTGCTTGTAAGTGAAAGCAGCCAATAAACTGCAGCCCTTACTCTTCCAAGCAAGTGTGGCTTTATTGGAATGCGGGTGGGCCTCAGCCTCAGAAGTACCACTGCTAAGAGGTTCATTCAAGTTCAATTAGATTTACAGAGATGTAGAGAATTTAAAATATGCAGAACAATATATAGAACATGTGGGAGAGCCATGCATGTGGCTCGAAAATTTACCAACATTTTGTTCTTTATACCAAAAGGTTTGACCACATCACTTTTGCCTTGAGTCCATACACTGGTTGTGAGTAAACCAAAATGTCAAATTTTAAACTATTGACCTGTTCCACAAACCCTTACATAGTTCCTCATCATACTACTTGTCCGAGTTGTTTACCTCTTACCAGCAGTCCAAGTGCATTAAAAGTTTTGGGAACTGTGAGCCAGGGTGTAGTGGTGGCCGGGCCAGTGAGCATCGAGGCGGGATCAAAGGCGTAGCTAAAAATAACAAAATATTCTGTAACTATTTTGTTGGTCTATATCACCTTCAGGTAACGACATATAACGAATGCATACCTTAAATGAAAAACAAATGCCAGTTAAATTAACCAGTGGGAAATGCACTATTACACACAGTATAAGTTAGGCTACCACCGATTACAAAAAGATGTAGGTGTTACGCAAAAAAATGTGCTCCCAAAATATTCAATACACAAAATGCAAATGCTACCTGATGCATACATTTTTGTATCTGTTCATTAAAAGCACCCACTTCATAGTTCTAGTAACATCCTTTCTATGCCTCTGAAAAAGAATACATCTTTGTCATCACAAAACCTCAAGGGAATCCATGAATAAAAGCTAATGCAGACCACCAAGCAGGCTTTACATTTTGAGATTAAGCAATTGCACACATTTACAATTCTTTCAGGCAGCAGGCACCCTGATGAGAAGGCATGTCTCTTGTTTAACTGTCTGTACCACAAACTGCTTCAAACAGAGGAGTTCTTCCTTTCCACTCTGCTGAGGCATTCAAGCTGTGGGAATTAACTGTCCCGGGACGGTTGTCTTTTAAAAATAATTGGGGCACTGCTTCTGTTCATTTTCAAAAATATGGGCATGCTGAGCCCCACAGATTCCCTTCCACTTCGAGCCCTGTCTCATATTTCCTGAATGGTTGCATGTAGTCATCTGCCTAAAACCATTTCATTCTGCTACCACTGAGATGTGAGTAGTTTCAGGTAAGACTGACTCTCTTTTGAGGCTCTTCCCTTTTGAACACTCCTCCTTCACCTCTTTGTCTTGAGGCGACTGCACAAAATGCTGAAAACACCAGAAGACCTTCTTCGAGCAAGCATACAGTCAACTATGGCTGTCATAAGTGTGCCTGCCGCATCTACTTGCCTGCTCTGTGCTACCAACACTCTCTTCCTCCAGTGGCCAATAGGAGAGTTGCAGAGAGACTTAAGTTAGATTTGTGATCCAAACAGCGCCTTAGAGGAGCCAAACCCTATGCAGCAACGGATCTCAATCTGGGGCTGCAGACCCCTGAGGGTCTGTGACACTAACTCCAGGAGTCCTTTACTGTTTAGAGAAGGAAATAATATTAGTAGATTAATGAAGTATTTACACTTAAAAAAACAGAATTGAAATTGAAAACTGAAATTTTTTAAGTGCTTTATAAATGTGGTGTAATATGAAATTGGAAGCTAAAAAGTAAATTGGTATCCTTAACAGGATTTGTGGGAGCAGAGTAAGTATAGTGAACATAATCTGGTTTAGACAACTTGTGGCCTTAATTTAAGCAGTGGTTTTGCCAACAAAATGAGAACATGCATCAAGAGCAAAATAAATTGATATGCTATAGTCTAGGATATCGCTTCATCTTTTTGAAACGAAACCAAAGTTTTTGAAAGCTCTACCATTCCAATTAAAATAAAAATTTAGATTTCTGTATATTTTTTGTTCATAAATTAAGTAAATTAAAATATTAATTTGTGTATTGTTTTGTAGTATTCTTGTGAATTGTCTTAAGATTCAAATAGAAATTACTTAAGCCAGGGTCTCCAGCTTCCAGAAGTAATTTAGTAGGGATTCATAGAAAACGAAATGTGAAGAACCACTGATCTACAGAGAGAGGCTGGCAATATAGGAAATTCATAAAAATAAGTAGGCAATTATGGCAATCAAGTGAGAAAAGTAGGAATGGTGGGAGAATAACAGAAAGATTTACAGGCGGTGGGCATCTACAGAGAGAAACGTTATGGATGGAGATCAGTAGGGAGGGTTAGATTGAGAAGGTAGATCCAAAAATATTTTTAAATAAGGTGGGAAAACACAGAGTCTTGTAAGGAATTTGATAACCAAAGACAACATTGGAGGAGGTGAGAGACACACAGAGAGACATATGGGAGGTGAAAGATCCACAGAGATTCCTACAGGATCTGCAAGAGGCACATGATCACTCGAGGGAGTTCGTTAGACTTACAGGAGACTTTTGGAGGGTTAGGATATTCAAGAAAAGACTTGGGAAAGGCTACATCTAATATCCAGAGGAACCTATGTGAGAATGCAAAGCCAAGTCACAGGTATACATAGTCGCGGCCGGCATTAATTGCGATTGGGGGGTCGCGCAAGGAGGGGGTGAGAGTACATTTGATAATTAAGTTTTTTAATGTACCTGTTCCGCTGGCTGGGTCCCACGTTTTCTCGGCTCCAGCTCCGGCATCTGCTCTCCTGCCACCAGCAGGATCAGGAAGCAGGCAGCCTCCCTCCCCTCGCCTAAGCCAATCACAACACTACAATGGCAGCATTGTGACTGGTGGCGACGCCGCCCAGCCAGGAGCTTACGGGGAGGCCATTTTCTCCATGTAGGCTGCATTGCAGCATGCATGGAGAAAGGACAGAGAGTGCATGACTGGTGTGGGGGGCCCCAGACGGCCGTCCATACACTGGGGCCGCCCATACAGTCATTGTGCCCTCAGGAGTGGGCACACAACTTCTCCCCTGCCCAGCCCTGCTCATAGAGCAGCCCAGCCCACCCACCCGCCCTCAACTAAACCCTTCTGCTTTCTCACAGTGTGAGAAGCAGAAACATAAAATGGTAGTTATTCCCATTTTATGTTTCTGCTTCTCACACTGCGAAAAAGCAGTGGGGCGCCGCTCCTATGCCCTAGTGGAGGAGCTGCCCCTGAGTATTTATAGAAAAAATCTGAGATCACCAGAGAGGTCTAGCAAAGACTGAGCATACTGCAGGACCTTGGAAAGGAGGGGAGCTCTACAGAGACTTGAAGATGAGAAGCAGACAAATAGACTCAGGCAGATAATTCATAAACAAGCTTAGAGGAGCCAAGAGATCCATAGAGAAACTTTAGAAAGTTGGTTGGTTCAAAAATGGCACAGGTAATATGAATGGGTGACAAACATGTAAACTTAGGAAAGGTTAGAGAACCGGAAAAGAAAACATAAGGATGATGTTAGCTTTTCACAGTAGAACAAGAGAGGTAGAAGAATAATAAAGATCCACTGGAAGACTTAGGGATGGTCGTAAAACCATAGTGAATAGAGTGGTGTCTGGAGAGGCATCAAGAGAGTGTGGGTGAGATAGATTATGGATCAAGAAATTCAGTTAAATTGTTGATCAATAAAAAGATTAAGGGATGATGAAAGATCCACCAATAAATATGTGATGACGAGATGGTCTCAGAGAGGTTTGAGAGGTTTAGATAATGTCGGAGAGGCCAGGGGAGTGTAAGAGAAAATGACAGAGTAAGAGAGATGGGGTGAACTGCAAGAAAAGAGCATAAAAACGAAGAGATAAAATAAAGAGGTTAAAAGAGTTCAGGGTGGTGAAAGAGTAAAAAGACATATGCATTAAGCAAGAAGTTACTATAATGAGATAAAAAGTGGAAAAAGGAAAGAGCGCAATACCTAGTTATTGAAAAGAAGAATCATAAAGAGGAGCAGAAAAGATTGGGAACTAATCAAATGGTGAGTAACAAGAGCAAGTGAAAGCTAAACAAAAAGAAGAGGTACATTTTAAATGAGTAAGGGTACCGATTAAGGGTACCGTCTCCCCCATTTTGCTCGATATGTGCCTCGATAAATGGGATTTGGAATCTCAGGCCCATGCTTTCCTTTTTATAGCAACTGCTTTCCTGTTCAAGAACACATAAAAACAAGCACTATAACTCTCAGAGGTTCTTTCTGTATTTACCTGAAAACCACTTGCCAGATAATGTTACCTTCATTCCAGGCACTATAATTTTGTCCCTGGTCATATCTGGAACACCATGGCTGATGGAGTTTAATTTCATTATTTACTATAGAGTGGTCATCAGCCTTGGGTAGGAGATCTCCTTCTCTTGGATCGTTTCCAGAACTGCGTCTACAAGATGTCGTATGGGAAGATGTGAATGAGGTTGTGTGTGCTTGGGAGGGAGTGTCATGTCTTTGATCTGGTGATGAAAGAGCTGGCCGGATTGGTAGATGTTGTCACTCTTCCAGCTCATATGAACGTGTCAGTAACGTCCATCTTTATTCCAGTCCTGTTCTCTTTAAAATTCAAGAACATTCAAGTTAGGCTGTTCTGTATGCAATGACCGACGGCGTCTCTTAGGTGATAGGAATTAAATTTCCTGTTAAACAAACGTGTCTCCGTTCACCATAATGCCGCCTGTCACGTCCCAGTTCCTGGTGAAGCTTGCGCACAGTGGTGGGGCACGAGATAGGGTCTTCATTCGTCACGTAGCAGAGCTACCCTTCGACGTCGCCGCGGATCAAGTGCGCGTAGGGCCCAGGCATCTGGACACATCACACAGTCCGCGGTCCTTGCAGCTGTTTTGAATCGGGGCATCTGTCTTCGCCTCGTGGGGGAACTCTAGGTCGAGTTTCACTAAAGAGAGACAGCTTGTGAAAATAAAGAGGGTCGAAATATCTCCCAACTGGATTCCCATTTGTGATTTTGTTATGATTTCACAACGGGCGATATAGTATTTCCAAAGCAGCAACAAGAATGCGGCAGAATACAGCAAACAAAACAACATCTCAGAGTCAAATGTAACCTCTGGAAAGTTTGTGTCCTAGTTCTTCTGATAAAGCAAAGATATTTTGAGAGTACATATTGACGGAGAAAGTGAGATCGAAAAGGCCTTTTTAAAAATTATGTTCATAAAGTGCTACAAGTGAATTGTCATTAATGTGATGTAAAATCCTGAACCGAGCCCATCCATTGAAAACATCCGTCATTAAGAGGCGGAGAAGCCCTCTCTGTCTCTTAATTCTTTCCCAAGATGTCTCTCTTGTTTCACCGACTACCCCTTTCCAGTGCTTGCTACTTGCAGAGAAGCCCTGTTCTGCTAATCCTAGTTTTATCCTAGTGCCATTCTGCGGTGGAGGTGGTTTGCTTTATGCACCTCATCAGGGCTATCCGAAGGCAAAGAGCTACATGGTCCGTGACTGGCTACCCTCCCCTCCCAGCTTTCCACACCACCTTGAAGGATTGACATAAGCAAATCGTCTTTGGAAGGCGGGGGGTCAGGGACCCCCCGGCCGTATTTATTATACAAAACAATAAAAGGATGAATATCAACATTACATCAATTATGTAAGAATACGCAAAATTCATGACATTAGATTTACAGTATCGTAGACAAATATCAAAGGCTAACCTTAACAAACGTCTAAAACAGCGTGTTTCCTATCCGAATCTAACATCCTGCCTGAATTTTGCATTCTAACATTTCTGGCCGGACGGCAAGGTCGCTAACCGGTGTCAAGTCCTACTAACCACACCCTTACCCACAGGTGCGAATGCGCGACAGGGGACCGCCTACCCCGTCGGCATCGTGAACTCCATTTAACCAACAAGGAGGGCCCTTACACTCTGCGTCATATGCTGACGTCATGATGTATGTGCGGGGTGGCTACCAGCCTAAGGAAAGCGTGACTCCCTCCCCTGCATTTTTAGCAGCTAGCGGATAATCCTGCCCCTGAAGTTCTAGGAGGGACCAGTGGCCCCTCCCCCTGGGCCGCCCCCTCCGTGGATGGTGACGCCCCCCTTAGGACCTTAAATTGCTGCTCACCGATCATGACTTTACCGCCACAGGCCAGCATTGTTTCCCGACGATCTGGCCCCCCCACAACTCCTGCTTAAAGGTCATCCCTACCTCAGAGAGCCCTTCAACCAAGCTATGATATTATCACACCATAATCTATTCCCTGCCTCCGTCAAATGGACCCCATCCTGTAAGTACAAATCATCCCCCCAAATAGTCCCATGTGGGATGGTCTGTAAGTGCGTAAAAGCCTTTCTAACTTGGCATTGATCCTCTTTACCGAGTGATTCAATGCCCTGACAGAATCACCCCCACGCCACTGCAGCCGCGGTATCAGCTGGGACCAGACTACAGTGCAGTCAGGGCACACCCTCCTTACCCAACCCGCTGCTGAAATGATCTCTTCCAGGAGGACCCTCCTACCCAGTCTAGCAAGGTCATTCCGCCCCAGATGAAGAATCACCACCGCCGGTGGGGGTGTATGTTGGGCGACCAACTCCGAAAAGAATCCCCGAAACTGACTGAGACAGAGACCCCCCCTCCCAAAGAAGGAGATGGCCCAATCTTCGTGCTCTAGCTCCCTTCTACCCTTGCCTGCAAAAAAGACATTTTTAGCACGATTCACATATGAATGACCAACAATCCAAACCCTGCCTGACCGCGTCCTGTGTTCCTGACTGCTCACGCCACAATGAGTCGCCGATGAATCCTGATGATGACCCGAAGCAAGCTCTCCGCCTGCGTCACAGAGCGAAGGAACTGCAAAACCAGAAAAAACAACCCAATGTCAGAAAACTCTAGGTACTTTACAACATGTGTCCCCGCACATACCGTTTGTAGCAATTGGAAGTGGGTGACCATCTCCCAATTCTTCTAACACTGTTCACATGCAGACCCCTTGTGATTGCCTCAGTGGCAGCGCCTATCCTAAAGGAGTGTGTGCCAAATTCCTTTGGGTCCAGGCCCACCCTGGCAATAGTCAACTCCATGACTCTTCTGAACTGGTATTTGGTTACAGGGGTGCCGTCAGCGTGTAAGAGGAGCGACCCACCCAACAGTCCACCTTGCTGCCTGATGAAAGTCTCTACATGGTGTACCGGGCAGCAAGGATTATCCCTCGCCCTGTGCAGTACCACAGTCTCCCCCCGCGACTCCTGATCAGTTTTTGATCTCAAAATTGTCACCCACAATGTGTCCCCCTGTATTGTTGTGTTCAGGATTTGGATACCCCCTTGCCTATCTGCCTTGGAGGCTGCCACCAACTCGCTCAGCCTCAACGCTCCATAAAAGGCTAATGTGAAAGCTGCTTTAAACAATTGTATCTCCCAGCCTGAGCTACAGACGTCATGCAATGCAGGCAGTAATGCCGTCAGCCTCCCCAAGCCTATTGGTTTCCTAGTGTCAGCCGTGCTGCCCTGTAAGCGGCGCCAACCCCTCAGACCCTTCCGCACCGCAAAGCTGTTGGTTGGATCTTTTACTCCCTTTGCCTGTGCGTAGAAGGAGACAGCTGCCCTATGCCTGTTAGCTGTGGCCACTGAGCGACCCTCCTGATGCAAACTACCCAAATAATCCATAAAGCTATTCTCTAGAGCCCATTTGGATTCCCAGTCACGCCCCAAGAAAGTGCAATATGAACCAAACACCCCTTCATATGCTGTCCTTGTCTTGGGGGCTAGGCTAGCAGCCACGAGGTCCTGTAATTTGGGGCACCAATCTGCCAGAGCGTTGACGGGAAGTGTGTCGGTGTAGGCTCTGCTGATGGAAGATGTTCCCTGAATACCTGCATTTTTTGTCGAGAGAGTGCATCAGCTGCATTATTAAGGTCACCTGGTACATGTTTTGCCCTGAATACAACATTCAATTGCAAGCATCTCAACACAAACTTCTTTAAGAGGCGGAGTATAAACCTACAGCGTGCCACTTGCTGACTGATGCACTCCACCACCGTCATGTTGTCTGACCAGAATATCACTGATTTGTTACGCAGAAGTTCTGGCCAGACCATTAATGCAACCCAAATGGGGAACAGCTCCAGAAAACCAATGTTGGTTGTCAACTCACTGTACACCCATTCGTCCGGCCACCTGTGGGTGACCCACTTGTTTCCAAGGGTGGCACCAAACCCAACACTCCCAGCAGCGTCAGTCCATAAACCTAACTCTGCTGAAGTAATGGGGGGGCCGGACCACACAACCCTGCCGTTGAAGTCCTCCAGGAATGCCATCCATATCTGCATGTCCTTGCGTACCTCAAGCGACAGTCTAGTGCGGTGGTGTTTTTCTCGCAGGCCCCTCATAGCCTGCGCAATTGAGCGAGAAAAGGGGCGAGCCATTGGTATCACCCTCAACGCGAAATTCAACTGGCCCACTGTTTCCTGAAGCTGTTGTAACGAGACCTTCTCTTTGGCCAGGCACGCGCGTAATGCCGCCTTGAATTTACACACCTTCTCCTTTGGGAGCCTGAAACAACCCTCCACAGAGTCTATTTCAATGCCCAGAAGTTCTAAGCAAGTAGCTGGCCCCACTGTCTTCCCCGGTGCCAGCGGAACCCCAAAAGCCCGCATGAGCACGCAAAATTCCTGCAATGCCCGTGCACACTTCTGAGACCCAGCCGCACCCAGGAAGAGAAAGTCATCCAGGTAGTGCATGACCTGCTGATGCCCGGTTGCCTGTCTCATTACCCATTCCAAGAAGGAACTGAACGTCTCGAAATAGGCACACGAGATCGAACAATCCATGGGCATGCATTTGTCCATGTAATACTTCCCATCAAACTTGAACCCCAAAAGGTGGTTATCCCCCTGATGCACGGGGAGAAGACGAAATGCAGACTCTATGTCAGACTTGGCCATCAATGCCCCTGGACCCAGGCCCCTAAGCAACACCACCGCTTGGTCAAAAGAGGCATATTTTACACTGCAGAAATTCTCATCTATAGCATCATTCAAGGATGCCCCCCTTGGGGCTGAGAGATTATGAATGAGTCTATATTCGCCTTTCTCTTTCTTAGGGACCACACCAAGTGGGGAACAAACAAAGTTTGGCACTGGCACCTCGTCAAAAGGTCCTGCTAACCTACCCAGGCATAATTATTTTTCAATTTTTGCAGCCACTACCCCTGGGTTATGCTTTACAGACAGTTGGTTCCTGCACTCAGTCTTACCTGTGTACCCTCCTGCCGGTATCCTGAAACCCCAAGAAAATCCCTCCAGAAGTAATTTAGCCGCTGCGTGATCTGGGTATCTGTTCAGCCAGGGAATCATTGCCATGACATCAATGGGAGTGTGCGATACTAAACCCTCCTCTAGTCTACTCAGGTTTCCTTCTCCCCCTGGAGCCCTGGTTGCCACCCTTAAATCTGCAGGAGGTCTCGGGGTGTGTGGGGTGCCCGCACAAGGAACAGGCGTGTTTGAACTTACATGTGCCCGTTGCCCTAGTGCAGGACCGTTTGTTGAAATCCCAACATACGCCCTTTTTATCCCCCCAACCCTTGCCCTTTCCTGGTACCTCACTTCCTTGCGCATGCCGAAAGGGCTGTTGCGGCTTGGCCGGGTATATTTTCTGTGAAGCGGTTGCCCCCATCGCTGCTGCCCCCCCAGATATCTGATTGTACCATGACAAGGAATCCACCACATCCCATGCTAGAGAGGGATTGAATTCCTTAGCCTTCCTGAATGAAATGTCATACTCTTTCCACCCATTCCCCACTTGTGTCTCGCTCCACATGGCAATCCTGCTCTGGTAGCAGGCCATTTCAGCTTGTAAATTGGGCGACCTTTCAGCTGTAATGGCACGAAACACGGAAAAGGCCCTCATCCAGTTAACTAATGTCTCCTCAACTCTGAACTTAACCAACTCTGTTCTCCATTCACTGGGCAACATCCATTCCTTTTGTGACTTGGTGTATTCAAGTTCCCTATTATCGAGCAGCAAGGAGAAAATGTTGATATATTTGCCCGCCCAGATCATCTCTTTCACAGCCTGAGACACATGTTGCCCCAAATTCTCCTTCCTTGAGGGCATAGCACCATCTTTAAGTAATGGCAAAGCCACCTCCTTACCACTGTCAATGCCTTGCGACGTCGCCCCATCCTTCTTCGCCGTCTGCCCGCTGGCGGAACCTGTTGGGGGAGTAATTGGTGCCAATGGTGCCCCTTCCCCCGCCCTGGCCACCTTAATCATCTCAACCAGTTTCAATGCTTCTGCTAAATGATCCTGAGAGGATAGCAATACCCCCCCCCCCCCAACTGTAACCAGGGCAAAACAGCGGCTATCTGGGATGCCAATTCCGCCGGGACAACATTATTCGGGGGGGTCGGGACCCCAACGGGGGCAATGCTCACAGGGGTGGCAGGGGGAATGACCCCGACAGGGGCGACCGGCAAAGCTGGTATAAGCGGAGCTGGCCCCGCCGGTGCCAATGGGGGCATAACAGGAGCATCCTTAGGCACTCCCCCTGGCAAACCCTCCCCCTCAGCTGCATTCTTGGGCGTTGTGCGCGCAGTTTTCTTAGACTTGCCCCTCTTAGGAGGGGTGACAAACTCACCTCTAGGCTGTGGTGGGTTGACTATCCTTTTTGGCCTGCCTTGTGGACCCGGAGGCCCGTCCAGCCTCTGATTAATCTCTGACACATTCCTACCCAACTCATCCACCTTACCCAAGCGCCTATCAATCGCCGTCATCCTGCGCATCATAGCCTGCATCATTTGCTCCATGCGGGAACTCCTATTAACTTGTGCCCCCGGCATGTTTCTACAATCGTAATGCAAACTAATCCTAGCCAAACACCGGCGATTGTACCTTTTTCAGATGCAGGATGTGAAGATGGCCGTAAGCACCATGCAACTGTGACCGCAAAACACACCAAGCTAGTCTTAGCGTGTGGGCGAGCGCCAACCCCTTGTAGGAAGGTCTCAAGCCCTGCGGCCCCCCAGAAGCAATGAAATGCAGGCCCGCCTCACTCCCCTTACCACCGAAGACCCGTGTGTCCTCAGCCCGTTGCTGTGCTCTGCGCCCGTGATCTGTTGACCGCCACCGGAAAGAAGCACCAGAGTCAAGCTTCCTACGAAAAAACAAATATTAATATCCTGGACAAACACTTTGTGAAAGCAATCCCAGTGGCTGGAATAAACTCGCAGCAATCAAAAACCCCTTATCGAGACCCACAATTCACACCAATGTCATTAAATTACTTCAAAAACCGGGTTAAAAACTGTTCAACACCAGCCGCCCTGCAAATAGACCTTCCTGGGAAAATGAAATGAGCACTGGTCAGGAGAAATCACTTAAAAACCGCTTCAAACTATTTAAAAATCAAGCATTTACTATTTAGTCTCCCCTCCAGTGGCTGCCCTGCTGTATCCTGCTTCGCAACCTGCACAAACCAAGCAGACACCAGCTCAATTAATATCAGTTTAAACATTTGCCTGCAGCCTATCTCGCCGCTCGACCGGCACCAGCTCCCACACCTTACCCGTCGTTTTTAAGCACTCGACGCTCTCCCCAGTCCTGAATGGCACCTGCAGCGCTCCGTGAAGATTATCCGGCTCGATCTCCAACCGGCTTACTGAAACCTCTCTGCTTCCTCCATTCACTCCACTCCCCCTTGTTAACGCGTGTTTCCCATGAACAATAAAAAACGCCCGCAGCCTGATTCCTCCAATGGCGCAAAGCTGCCGATCACCTCAGTCGACCCTCGACCTGAAAAACAAAAGGAGAAAATTAGCTAGCCCCGAGCGTGGGGCACACGGGAGACACGGGGAGCGAGCCAGGGGCAAGAGGGCGCCCAGCTCGCTCCCTGCGCCTTATATCGGGGTAGTACGTCGGCCCAGAGGGCCCACCCCCTGGCCGTCCCGCCCCCCTGCCCCGGAAGCTGAAGAGCTGCTTCCGGGTCACGGGGGAGGCATCAGCCTATCGGGGTTGGAGGCGCGCCGCGCGCGTCATCGCCCCGTGACACAACCCCAATACCGAAAGGCCGGGGGAGGGGGGGCGCCGCACCGCCATGTGGGCGTGAGGGCCGAGTGGCCCCCACTTTACAGAAGTCACCTCCGTCATCTGTGGTGTATTTAGTAGCCTCTATGTAGCACTCTCTACGCCAGACCAGGCGTGAAGTGTTTTGCGGATGGGTAGCATGCTATTCTGTGGGAGACTTTGTCATGTGTATTGAGTTATAATGTGTCATACTGTTTATCATGCAGCTGTCAAGCAGTTTGTAAGCAGTCTACCATGCAATTTTTCAAGCACTCCGGTATATAAAGTTTGTCACACTCTGTCATGTAATATGGTCTGAAGTGGTTATACAATTGGTCGTGCAGGCTGCAATGAACAAGCCAAGTCTGGAGTTGATGCCTTCCCTCTTCATTCAGCACTGGTGTCCATCAATGCATGTGGAGACCTGCCCTTTTAGTTACTGTAACTGGGTAGTACTTACTCATCTATTTACCGTGCTTGTCCGCAGGAGTGATTACTGGCCCACACCTTGTCATTGCTTTCATTTACTCTCAATGTAAACCACAGGAGTAAAAGACTGCCTCCTTTCTACCCATCTAGTGCCAGTGCTTGCCAATGGAAGATGTAGGCCTGTTGAGAATTGGCTTCTCCTTTATCTTGCCGTTCAGTTGGTCCCTCTCTTAGCTCATCCTCACCTCTCCCTATTCCTAAGAGTGTCTCTGGATATGAAGGGCTGGCCCATGCCTCTTCATCTTCTCTAGTTGAAAGTTTGTTCCTCATCTCCTCATCCACTTCCAATGCCTAACACTGGAAGCAAAGGCCTGACTCTACTGTGAAAATCTAGTCAACAACAGGCAATAATTCTGCAACTAAGAATTACAAGTCTGTTCGGGCCCGAAATTATCAAATTTGCAAATTCTGGACCCGATAATTGCAGGCCTGGGGACACCAGACCTAACTATGCTGCAGGTCCCATTCACACCTGAGCCCTGCATTAGCATGGGGTGAGGGTAGACAGCTCTCTCCCCAGTCAGTCAGAAGCCTTCACAGATCCCGCAGATCTCTATCTCATGGCTCCCCACAGTCTTCATGCTGACACTTTCTGCCTGCTCAAATCAGGCAGAAAATGTCAGCGTTTTACCCCTGGAATCAAGGGAAACTGCTGAGAAAAGACTCTGTATTACAGGTCTGGGCAGTTATGTCACATTCTAGGGAAAACACATAATTGCCTGTTGGAAATTGCCTTTTCTGTGTGGTCACCCTGGACTTTTCACCCTTTTCTGGACCCTATATTTTTAGTGGCTTTTGAAATCTGTGCACTTTACTCCAATACCCAGTAGGAAAGTGCCTGTGTGCCTCCTTTAACCATGGTTAAATTGGCTTATTCCTGATTAGCACATTTAACTTGCCTGTAAGTCTTAAGTATATGGTGTAAAAAGTGCACCCAAGGCCTGGAAGTTAACTGCCACTTGTGGGCTTCAGCACCTATTGTGCCATCCAGTAAAGTGGCAGTGCAAACATGGCTCTAGGCCTACCCTGTGTAGCCTGACTGATGCACTGTAAACCTTCAGTGTGATGTTTTAAAACAACCCTTTTGACATGTAAAAACCTCCCTTTTAAAAGCTAGTAAGTCATCTATATGTAGGGCTTGTAGCCCACAAAGCAGGGAGCATGGTATGTAAAAGTGGCACATTTAAATATTAATGTTACCTATAATGTCAAGTTCATAAAAGCTATTTTCACAGTGGGAGGCCTAGCTGTCCTATGTAGAAACAATATTAATACCGATAACTTGGGAAAGAGAACAGCTAGAAAAAATACACCACAATTTTAATAGTTCTTAAAAATCCTGTTTAATGAAATCAGATTGTTAATTAATATTATATTAAGCAAAAGTAACTTTTTGAAAGTTATCTTTACCTGCCCAAACTGTCAGAAAGCTAATTAGCATTAGCATAAGTCTCTGCTAGCTATCAGCATGTGCTCAGCCTTTAATAGGTGTGTAATGTCACCCAGGAGCAAACAATAGGCTGACCTGAATGGCCAGAGATGACACCTCTGAACTCCACAGAATCTTCAGAGTGGGGACTGTGGGCATCCTGTGACTCTGCAGAGTCACATCGTGCTTCACAGGTCTGTTGTGCCACAAATAACACTTAGGGCACACTTAGAAGGGAGAGAACATGTTGCCAAGACAGTTCTTGTGGATCTTCTCTCTGGTTGCAGAAGGATCCCGCTTTTGTCCTGCCAGGAATCTGTCTCTGGGTTTGTTGTAGGTTCAGTGCCAGGTTCAAATGGATTTTAGTGTTAGATGTGGGAGGACAGCGGTAATGGCACATTGTGATTGACCCGGTCGAAGTATTGGCTGAACTTCCTCCTACAGCCGCTTTTGCCTACGGCGATTTCGACGCTGGAGGAAAATTGTGGCGGAGAAAGCGGCACTGTGACAGACTATCATCCATAGACTTGCCAGCATCTAAATTGAGCGGCAGACCACCTGATAGGCAGACGGAGAATTCAACGGAAAAGTGACGACGGGACCAGATCCGCCAAGATCTAAATCAAGCCCTAAGTCCAAAGGTAAAATATTTGACCAGGACAAACCTAGTTGGTGTATTCGACTTGTGATGCATCATGGTTGGCCTAAAATTGCGCCTATTAAATGTTCCAGTCTGCAGGAACCATAGATGATCAGTGGTGCTTTGTGCTTTTTGGGTGTTTATTTACTGTAAATCTTTAAAAACCCATTTCCGGTACCCTTTATGTGATATTTGTCCATTTGGTGTCATTTTGTTTATTAAATTTCACTCTATTTTTCTAATTCGGTTTGGGATTTTTGTTTTTATACATTTGGACTACAACACTGTTTTGGTACTGCATAAATACTTTACACATTTCCCTAAGTTAAGTCTGTCTGCTCTGAGCCATAACTATCCGGGAGTAGGGCACAGGTTAATTTAGAGACTTTAAGGGTTCACCTTGACAACCTGACAAGGGTTGACATTCTATTCCTTGAGGTGGTTAGTCACCTACCCCTAATAATAATCCAATTTCTTACATTGACAAATCCGGTGTGGGGATCATGGAACTCCTACACAGTACCCCCACCACAGACTCTGGCTGTCTTGTAATGAAGTCCTTAGTGAAAATAGCAGAGATCCAAAGTCTTAAAGACAGAGCTGCTTGAAACATCCACAGTCAAAAGCAGTTCATCTTTGCACAAACATTTCAGTCAGTTCTCAACACAGACACCTCTGGTAATGGTATAATCCTCAATGAATAAAAAAGCAAACTCCTGTGAGCCCATATTTATGTAGGTTAGTCCAAGTGCTCCAGCACAAATGTCACCTGTCAAAAAAAGGAAATCAGCCTGAGAGACCACTGGTAAGCCATCAGTCCTAGCCGTAAAGCATTTGATTTAAGTCCAATGACATATAACAAGAGGATAAAAAGCCAAATAACAGATAGCCAAAATATTGCACTTACAAATGCTTCAAGACCAGAAACTCACAAGCCATGGCAGGCCCAAAGAAATCAAATCTTGCCTTGATTAACCAAGAAAATGGAGCCTGGATTGGTATGGCTCTATAACTTGAAAATACTAAATAAAATGCTAAACAAAAACAAATTGGCTGAAAAGATCACTGAAAAACCATCACTACTAACTATAATGCAATTGAATATAGTAACATCTTGCATTCCAACCATCTCAAAAGCCTACTTCAGGAAACATTATAAATTTCAAATCTACTGGTCCATGACCAGAGGACAAAAAGTCATATTTCAGATAGACAACATATTGTTATCTCCAATTTCCAAACCATAGTCCTTTGACCAAAATACATTCCTGGGACGCTGTTTACAAAATAATCTGGTCTGACTCTTTCATCAGTGGAACTTATTCACTGATTGCCATCCTCTTCCCAATTTCATTTTCTCTTGTTGATTGTGTATTCGCCTTTCCTACGCATCCTATCTTGCTGTGCTGAGAGCTTTTCCATTCTCTAGTGCTAGCATATTCCTGCGTACTTTTTATGTTTATTTTCCTATGTACTATATTATTATCCCATATGCTGTTTTATGTTTATGATAAACAAAGTATGATAAATAGGCTTGACTTCTTGGGAGGGGCAGGATGGAAATATGAAAACAAGTTGAAGGCAGAAGTGAAGAAAGCTGTGCACAATTGCATACTTGTGGTTTTTTAAATGCCTGTAATACCTACAGCCTTTTAGCCATTGTTTAGAGAAAATGTGTCCACCATTTATTCCAGACTGTCTTGAGATGTTCGTGGCCCAACACCTATGTGGATCACAGGATTGTGTGTCACACCATGAGAATATTGGAATAATTGATTTGTGCGTTTTCAGAACCTTTGGATTTTGAGCCTATTTATGGCACACCTGTGCTGTAAAATACATCATAGGGTCTTTTAAAAAAAAACTTTTCTAAAGTTAATCAGCCATAACTGTCCTTTTACAGGCATCATAGGTTTTAAGTACCCTGGCGTTTTGGTGTCCCAAATCACTTGTACTCAAACTCACGTGGGCTACTTCAAAGGGTCTTTTTTCCACTGTTTCTGATTGTAAAATATGTGTATTTTTAAAAATTGGAAGGCTACTGTTTAGGGGCAAAATGGTGGCATTAAATATATAAAAATCCTACATTTCTATGATTATTCACTTTCAGATCCTGTGCTGGTCTTGGTATGAGTGTCTGCTTAATGTTGACACTGTAATTGTATTATTTGTTAACACACACATGCCACATGATGATACTGCAAAGGACGAAGAGCAAACCAACAAGATGGTTTCTCCCAATCGGAAGACCAGGAAGAAAACGCTTGTAAGTTAGTAGATCATTAAAATATTCAAGCTGCCAGTAATTGTGAATCCATCACACTCACACACATAAATACTCTCCTTGTAGTAAACATTCAATTATGAATGCCCAGGATTAGCTTCACTTCCTAGATAGTATGCACGTCTTAGTTTCAAGTTGTACATGGCTTGACTCCTTTTTCTGACCATCAATAGGATCGCGTACTTCGGGACAATTAAGTAATGTCCTGTGTCAGTGCAATGGCAGCCATAGACAGATAGATGACTCTTTAATTTCCCTTCACTTTTCAAAGCTGTTTTGCCATTCCATCCCTCACAATCTCTGAATCTCTTTCCACCAGGCTGTAAAGAATGTAAGTGTTGAGGAGTTTGAGGACACTTACTCTTCTGTCAAAATGATTACCTCTAATACCAAAGCCTTCCTGTAAAACATTTATCAACTATAATCAATCAGGTTCTTGTAGAGCATGACTACTCACCCGTAAGGGTCTCAAGGTGCTGTGAGAGGGGGAGGGGGGGTCATTAGAAGATCCAGGTCTTGAGGTACTTCCTGAATTGAGGCAGTGAAGGTGATTGCCTGAGATGTAGAGGCAGGGAGTTCCAGGTCTTCACAGTAAGGTAAGTGAAGGATATTCCTCCGGCCGAGGTCTTGTGGATCCGTGGGATGGTGGCCAGTGCCAGTTGGGAGGAGCGGAGATGTCTGGTGACTACACTGAACAAGCTTACCCTTTTTATAAGAAGAAAACCAAAAACCTTCTAACAGGTAGATGAAATGCCACAACAGAGCATTATGTCTCACTGCATGTGCAGGAATGTATGCTGTGGATGAAATACTTCGGAATGTGCAGCTTTTCTTGGTGCAGAAAGTTATCAGTCTTTATCGTTTCAGTCCATAGCGCCTGCAGCCCACTCATTCTTTGAGTTGAAGTGATTGCCCCCAGTGAAATACACCAAGAGGTTAAAATTCAGATAATGGCAGATATACAAATAGTAAATATGGTTTAGCTAAAATTTACCTAAGGTTTGAGGCTGAAGTTATAAGCATTCTCAATAAAAGGTGTGTTAATTAGTTACTCGAAGCAAAGTGATAATCAAAAATAGCCTAAATGGGATAAAATGCGATTACAGGTTTACTAAACAGTCAAAAAGGTTAAAGTTAAAAACTCACCCAGCTGTGTGTGTTCCAGACGGTGCAAACGCCAGACACAGAAGTCAGAGCAACTGAAGAAAGTCAGGTTTGGATATGCCGAGTGAGCAAAATGCTACCTATCACCAACCATTCCGAAATCTGTAGGAATATGTTTTTTTTTCTGCCATGTATGGTTCGTGCTCAGCAAATGGTTCAAAAGTGAATAGCTGATTGATTGATGAGAATGAGGGAAAGCAAGGATTACCAGTATGAAAATGGAGGTCATTTTTCATTGCTCTCATACTAATCTTCTCCTTCCCAACTGGTTTAGAACCAGATTCCACTCCATAGACCCCAAAATATCAGGAATAATAGAGCTTCCTAGCCAAATGCTGTATCCTTGCAATGAAAGTAACAATAAAAAAGGCATATTGGGTAGCTCAAGCAGCTACCCTACAGTTGTCTGAAATAGGTACATGCCTTTTGAAAACTAATAATGGTGCCTTATTTCTGCTGATGTTACCATGAAATCTTGAAGTAAATTGGCCCTTTTTCGTGTTGTGTGCACTGTTGCTATATAAGAGTAGCCGTTATCGCTCTGTTGTTTGGGGCAAACCCACTCTGGCTGATAAGATGATCTGATATCCTGAAGAAAAAAGAAAAAAAAAAGATATTGTTAGGACCTCGTTTCTTTCCAAAAAGCGTTTTTTCTTTTGCCAATATCTTTGGCGCCGTTTGACGAATCTTCACAAATTTTTCAAAACGAATCGCCCGCTGAGGTCAGCTCCTGTCTTGAAAGTTTTGGGGTGATTCGTCAAGCGGGAGCCAATAAAAAAGGGGGGTCCCAAAACACGTTTTCCCCATGTTAATTTCCATAGGAAAAATTGGAACAGGCTACAGCCCGAACAGCTGAACGGAATTAAACCAAATTTGGCAAAAAGGCAGCCCTTGATTCAGAAAGAGACTTTTTTTTAAATGGTGTAAATCCGTTCAGTAGTTCCTGAGAAATTAAAAAAAGAAAAATATCGATATCTGAGTACCGAGGGGGGTTCGCGAACCCTCCCGGGCACGAGCTTCACTCTGATTTGCTGCCAACACTCTAATCCAGAATGTGCTGGCAGCCATTTCGTGACTCGCTAACCGAGTCACAAGAAAAGAGTTAAACAAAAAAGGTGAAAAATAAATGGGGCAGGGTAGAAACACCCACCCCCTAGGCCTGCTCATGGTGTCCCACAAGGACCCCCAGGGCCAAAAAAGCATTAAAAAAAACAGCAGAATTTGCGCTGGGTATGCAAATCCTGACAAAAATTTTAAAAAATGAAGCGCGGGCTCCCACGCTTCATTTTAATGAACCCCCCAGGTGGGCCAGGACCTGGGTGCAATGTCAAAATGAAATAGCGGAGTCCCACTGGGGCCCCTCAGCCCCTGGGACCGACACCTCCCTGGGGCTATGCTAATTATGTGCGGCGTGACACGCAGCCCCCCGCAGCCCCTGGGACCGCCATCTCCCCGGGGCTTCTTTTAAAATGAATGAGTGGGGGGTCCCAACCCCCCCACGCTGTCCCGGGGACTGCCACCTCCCAGGGCTTTTTTTATTGGATGCAGGGGACATGCGCCCCCCGCAGCCCCGGGGACCGCCACCTCCCCAGGGATCTAATTTTTGTTTTGTTTGAAAGATGTGTGGGGGGGCAAGAGCCCTCCACACGCTCCGGGGACCACCACCTCCCCAGGACACAGACTTATTTCAATGCGGGGGTCCGTAGCAGACCCCTGGGCCCCGGAGACCACCACCTCCCCGGGGCTATGTAGAGGGGGGCCATGCAGCTCCCCTCTAGGAGCCCTTGATGGCCCTGGGGACCGCCACCCCCCCAGGGCCGGCCGATGCAATGTCCCGGGGTGCCCACCCCGCAGGACATTGCCGTTTGTGAAGACAGGGCGGGAGAACAGCTCCCACTCTGCCATAGCAAACTCTGCCTTGCTTCATTGAAGCAAGAGTAGGAAATCCTGACAGGCTGACAGGCTGACAGTGGCAGTGTCGGCCGACCCCGCTTGATGCCAGGTACAGTGTGAATTCTCTGCTGATGCTGTATTGCTGAAACGCAAAGCCCTATAGCGATATTTTAGAAAGCTTGATTTTAAAGTTGACAGAATTGTATATTTTAAACTGTGCCACAATATTCTCATTCAGGGCTTAGACGCTTATCTTAGGCATTGACAGGGGTTAAAAACGTACGTGTACACTCAGCGCTCTGTGTTACAGCCTGCCCGCCCTGGTCCGACTCGGTATCCAATACCGTTGAGCGGAGGGCGGGACAGGTACGAGCCTGAGTGACACACTTCCGCTTTCCCGCTGCAGCACTGAGCGGGTAGCGCTCTAGCCTTGCTGTTACTGGGGCTATTTAGCCACTCGTCGGGATCAAGCGCGCAGCGATTGCGCGCAGGGAGGCGCCTCTAGACGCGCCGAAGACAAGCCAAAGACCTGCCCGTCCGCGCCAGGACGGTGCCAGGGGCCATGGCGGTCTCACCTATCTCCCCGCTTGTCCCGCTTCCTGCCAGGATTACCTACTCAGCCCAGGTACTTAAGGATCTACAGATTGTTGATTGTCATGAAGACCTTAAACTTATTGTAGAAGGGCCTTTTACATGCTTACATTGTAAATCCCAGTTCACTACTCTGAAGGGAGAAAGCCCTGATAGATGTGTGAACAGCCATACACCATCTTACAAAACACCTAAAATTGCTGGTCATAAAAACATTCTTTGCAATTTACGCTCTTTACCTAAGCATACCTCTGAAGTATGGGACCTAATCTCTACAAATGAGCCTGACTACTGCTTCATGACTGAAACGTGGCTTAAACCCCTTTCCACTCCCTCCATTACATTGGCCATTCCTTCAGGATACAAAATGATTAGGTTAGACAGACCTAAGAAAATAGGTGGAGGGATTGCTATTGCTCATAAAAATCACATCAATTGCTCTGTTTTGGCAGAACTCTGCACTCCGGACATTGAATTGCTGATTTTTAAAACAACTCATTCCACCAAACAAACCAGATTAGGAGCCCTGGTTTATCGTCCCCCTGGACCTAGCTCCAACTTTGTCAACATATTACTGGAAAATCTTGCGCCATATGTTCAAAAAGACAAAGAATTCTTGCTAATAGGTGACTTCAACCTTCACAGTGAACTTATAAATTGTAAAGAAGCACAGGCTTTTCTTAACGATCTCTCATTGCTAGGTCTCCAACCACACAATCTGGGCCCAACTCACGTGGCCGGACACACTCTAGACCTGAATATAACCAATTTCCCTAGTGTCACATGCCTGCCCCCTACACAGGTCAGCTGGACTGACCATTTTATCCTTGAGTTTTATACTCCCTATCCTGCAACCACTACCCTCAAAACCACCAATATCCCTGAAATACGGCGGCAATGGCATAAAGTTAATGAGGCCTCCTTTGCTGAGAAATTTGTCCAACCCCACCATGTGATTCCTGATGATATCAATAAAGCTATTGATATGTTTAGCAAAGACATTAAAACAGCCATAGATAAGATAGCTCCATTAAAACAATTTAGACCCCGACCAGCCAAAAAACAAGAGATCTGGTTCTCTGAAGAGCTCAGAAATCTCAAGAAAACAGCCAGGAAATTAGAAAAGATTTGGAGATCTACCCATCTGGTAACAGATAGGAAACATTATTGGGACGCTCTAAGTGTATATCATAAAGCTATCAGAACGGCGCGAAAAACCCATATTACCACTCTTATCACGGCTGCAGACAACTCCCCCAGAGTATTATACCAGGTCCTTCACTCTTTCACCAATCCTACAGCATGTGAGAGTGCAGACACTTCGTCACAACTACTTTGCGACAATATATCGCAATTTTTCTGCAACAAAATCGATCTCATCTATGCTAAAATAGTCAACTCTAACAACAATTTGACTACAAATACAGTCCCTATCTTTCAGGATTCAGAACTTGATAGTGGCCCTCATACTTTAGACCTCTTCCCCCCTATCACTCCTAAAGAGGTGTCCTTGCTCATGACGCAGATTAAAAGTGGAAGTCCTGATGATATCATCCCGGCAAGACTCATGTCCACCTTGCTCGGAATCCTATCTCCCACCATCGAAAAACTTGTTAACTTATCCCTCTGTACAGGTTCTGTCCCCAAGCAGTGGAAACAGGCCTTAGTCAGGCCAATCAGGAAGAACACCACAACTCCATGGACTGATTTGTCAAATCTCAGACCTATTTCGTTGCTGCCATTTTTGGGAAAGCTCACTGAGAAGTATGTAAATCGTCAGTTATCCAGCTACATTGAGAAAGCTGGCGGCCTAGACTACTCTCAATCTGGGTTTAGGCCGAAACACAGTACAGAGTCCACCCTCCTGTCTGTCACTGACGATCTGCATATGTTTCAGGACAAAGGCTACTCGGTAATTTTGGTGTTATTAGACCTTTCAGCCGCGTTCAACACCGTGTCACATAACATCCTCATTGACCGGTTGTCGAACGTAGGGGTCAAGAACAAGGCCCTTGCTTGGCTAAGGAGTTTTCTTACGGATCGGACCCAGACTGTCACCATGGGTGAATACAGATCAACTGAGGTAGAGATTACGAAAGGGGTGCCACAGGGCTCCTGTTTGAGCCCAACACTCTTTAACATCTACGTGGCACCCCTGGCAAGAGTGATGCGCAAATTTGGTTTCATCCCCGTGTCATATGCGGATGACACGCAGCTCCTCTTTCCCTTTCAAAATCTCACCACAGAAATAAGAAACTCCTTCTCCGCTGGCATGAAAGCCGTCGCACAGTGGATGTCCACCAACTTCCTACAGTGCAATGTCAACAAGACGGAAGTAATGCTGTTTGGAGATGCCAAATTACTGTGGACTCCTGACTGGTGGCCATCTGATCTTGGCCCTGTTCCGGAGCCCAAACAGATTGTCAAAAATCTGGGGATACGCCTTGATCACGACCTTTCCCTCAAACAGCACAGTAACATGGTAGCTGGCTCATGCTTCCTCACCATCAGCATGATGCGCAGAATATTTCCACTGCTACCGGATTCCTTCAGAAAAACTTTGGTGCAAGCCCTTATATTGAGTCGTATTGACTACTGTAACGGACTGCTCCTTTCTGCTAATGAAGGAGTTCTGGATAGGCTCCAGGTGGTCCAGAATACGGCAGCTCGCCTTGTCCTAAATGCTCCCCCCAGAACAGCATCAAAACCTCTATTACAGAAACTACACTGGTTGAGCATTCGACAAAGAGCCAAGTTTAAGATATGTTGCATTATCCATAAATGCTTAAACGGAAATGGCCCTACATACCTGGAGCAGAAATTTATCCCCTACACTCCCTCCAGATCGTTGAGATCTAGTGAGAATTTTCTGTTGGCAGTACCTCGTGCAAAAAAAACCAGACATGGAGGGAAAGCGTTATCTGTTGCAGGGCCCACACTGTGGAACAAACTGCCTCTGGCCCTCAGGCTCTGCACAGACCATTTAAAATTCAGGAAGCAACTGAAAACTCTGCTGTTTACTGATAAAATCTAGACCCTGCCCCTCATCTGCATATTTATTTAGACTCTATTTGGTATCACAGCGCAGAGATACTCCGGTTGGAGTCGATTCCAGCGCTATAGAAACCCATAAATAAATAAATAAATAAATGAAGTAAAGCAGGATCGCTTTTGCACAATGGGAGCTGTATGTCAGAAGCTCCCCTTGTGCAGAAGCAATGCCAGCTCACACAGGAGGCGGGGAGCCGGCGGAACTGTGGGAGCATTGGGGCTCCCCCACAGTCCCCAACGGAGAAGCCAGGCCCCGGGGGATGGTGTCCCCGGGGCCAGAAGTGGCCGGGGAAGGGGGCCACACTACCCCCCTCCCCAATAAGTAAAATTGATTAAAAAAAAAATTTAAACACGGAAAGGCCGGCCTTGGGGGATGGGGTCCCCGGGGCCATATTTGGCCTGAGGACAGGGGCCACGCAACCCCTCTCCAAATAATAATTAAAAAAACATGTCTGCCCATGCCCCAGGGGATGGGGTCTATGGGCCGAAATTGGCCTCAGGAGGAGGGCCACTCGGCCCCCTTCCCGTTTTTATAAAACAAATTCATAAAGGGGTCAGGCCCTGGGGGATGGGGTCCCCAGGGCCCCAAAAATGTAAAGGAAGGGAGGCCACACAGCCCCCTGTGTTAAAAAAAGTAGAAATAAAGAAGCGGGCGAGATGCCGGAGGCCACGCCCCCTTTCTCCACTACTCTGCAAACACGCCCCCTGGCGCGAGGCCATGCCGCCTTTTTACACCACTGTACAAACGTGCCTCTTGGCGCACTGGTGGTGGGATGATGAGGTTCTCTTGTGTCCTGAGGACCTCAGGACATAAGCAGACTTCTTCCCTCGAGCAACAGTGTGCCAAGAGGCACGTTTGCACAGTGGTGTAAAAAGGGGTGTGGCCTCGGACCACCTCTCTGCAATCCAGCTGTGTGGTGCTTACTGGAGGGCTAGTTGGCCCCCAGATTCCCTCAGTATTTAAGGGAACTTAATCCCCCAACTTACAACACGCCACGGGGAGTGTTTGCAGAGTGGTGGAGAAAGAAGGTGTGGCCTGTGTCCACTTCTCTGCAATCAAGCTCTGTGGCGCTTACTGGAGGTACCTGGTGGGCAAGTTGGCCCCCAGGGACACTCAGTATTCAAGAGGAATTAATTCCCCAACTTACAACGTGCCAGGGGGTGCATTTGCAGAGTTGTGGAGAAAGGGGGCATGGCCTAGTATGTGGAGTTAGCAATCCTGCTGTGCGGGACTTACTAGTGGTAATAGGAGGGGTAGTTGGTCCAAGGTTGATGTTGGGGGCTAACTACCCCTCCTGTTACCTCCAGTAAATCTCACACAGTGGGATTGCTAAGAGGTGTTCGGAGGCCACGCTCACCTTTCTCCACCACTCTGCAAACGAGAGTGCAATATTATAGTTAGAAATTAGCATTTAAAAAACCTTTGAAATTCACTGAAAAAACCATAGGTTTCATGGACGTTATAGTTAGAAATTAGCATTTAAAAAACCTTTGAAATTCACTGAAAAAAACATAGGTTTCAGGGACGTAATAGTTAGAAATTAGCATTTAAAAAAACTTAAAAATTCACTGAAAAAACCATAGGTTTCAGGGACGTTATAGTTAGTTGGACATTTCACTCGTACAAAACCAGAGAATTCGGCTGTTATAGTTAGTTGAGCTAACTATAACTCACGTCCCTGCAATGCACTGCTGATGACGTCACATATTACATCATTCATGACATGGTCAGTGACATCACTGATGACATCACATTGTCTTGCATTGAGTCGTCATTACCTGCATAAAGAGATAAGATTTACCACCACATTCCTCGTTTGGTATAGGTCATTCAACAACGCTTAGATAAATCTAAAAAGGCAATTTGCAAACAATATTATTAAAGACATTCAATACAGAAGTTGACTTAAGCCACAGAAGGGATACCTGCCCCAACGGAATAGTATTTTCTAATTATGTATAGTTGTGATAGCATACATATGGAAGGAAAGAGTAACCTTCAGTACTTGGAAATAATAATCCTCGCCTCTGTGTCCTTAATTAATTGAAACTTTCTGTTACGGTTTTAGGACAGTTTTCATTCTCTGTCAGGACCGGAGACAAGGATTATGCTGGTTCAAAGCTTCCTTACCATTGGAGAGGCCACATCTCTGAATGGTTTGAAAAAAAAACTCTTAAAGGTAGAATCTGAGGACCTGTCAGCAGCTCTAAGAATATCCTCAATCTGGTGCCCAAAACAAAAGCCTTGGAGGTCATGGCACCTCTGGCAAGTGTGCCCCGTAAAATGTGGTGTTAATGCCAGTCTCTTGCATAACCCATCTAAGCCATCTAGCTATCATGGGAGAAAACACAGCTTTGAGAGGCTTCCTGAGTGCAATCAACAATTGTCTTTCCCCAGGAGGGAGATTATCCTCTGTCATAGACTTGTATCCTTTAATAAATCTTTCCACACACAATTTTCGAATATTGTGAAAAGCAGGATACAACACCACCCTGGAATTGGCCTTTATTCACCTTGAGATATTAAAAGTAATCCCCTCTTGGGTGAAAATCCTACCTGTGATATTCAGGGCCCTAACATCTGAGATGAATCTGCAAGAAATTAGGCATAATAGCATTGCCAGTTTCCCTAATAGTTCTTTATGGGACAGAAACTTGTTACTCATCCAAGCCATAAACAGGTTTAGGACTGTGTCCCATAGTACTGAATATTGGGGCTCTGGAGGAAGAGAAATATGCATATCCCTCAAGATTTCCATAGCAAGGGGTGGTCCCCGACTGGGTGGTCCTCTAGGGGAACGTGCCCTGCGGAAATGGCTGACCGAAAGGTTTTTGTGGATCTGTATGCCAAACCACCTGATGCCAATTCTGCCAAGAAGGTTAGGATATTCACAATACTTCTCTCCAAGGAATCCAGATGCCTTTGCATGCACCAACCCATCCATTTCAAACAGGCCAATCTGCATTGTTTGAGGGCGCCATCCACCCCAGCCTTAGAGGGGAAAATCATCTTAAATGCAAAACTGATAAAACTGAGATCTTGCTAATGGGGAAGGACAATTCATTTAAACCAATCCAGTAGTGGCCAGATGATGCTCCGGCCCCGCCTAACACAGTGGAAGTGGCTAAGAACCTGGGGGTAAAATTTGATACCTCCCTTTCATTTCGGCCTCAAACTCTCACAGCTGCGGGGATGTGCTTTAGCCTTATTAAAACTCTTAGCTTCCCTTCTCTGCGAGGAAGACAGTGGCGGTAGCTGTTATACTATCCAGATTAAACTACTGCAACAGCCTACATGCAGGAACCAATAAACAAGTATTAAATAAACTGCAGATTGTGCAACATGCAGCAGCGCGACTAGTGCTAAAACTTCCTTGTAAATCATCGGCCACGGCAGCCCTCAAAACCTTACAATGGCTTCCCGTCCATAAAAGGATCCTGTTTAAGGTACTATTAATCACTTTCAGAGCTTTCAGAAACTCGGGACCAAAATACCTATCGGCCAGATTATCCCCTTACACCACTGTCCGAACTCTTAGATCTCAGCCACCTTCCTTAAGCCCCCTACCTACAGTTTTAATCCAAAAGGAGGTAAAACACTGGCAGTTCAAGGAACCCGTGCATGGAACCTCATGTTAATTCAACTGAGGCTGATAGTATCAGAAACTCATTTTAGGAAAGCCCTGAAGACCTGGGGCACGATTCACAGAACAAACTTAAGACTAAATCCTAAACTTAGTACCATTCTGGTATTCACAGAATGCACTTAGTACTTCTGGTATTCACAGAATGAACTTACTACTTTTGCTATTCACAGAATGAACTTAGTACTTTTGCTATTCACAGAATGGATTTACGACTCCTAAACTTACGTCCGCACTCGGGCCGGAAATTCCGGCCCGGAGGCGGAGCTTCCGGCCCGGAGGCGGAGCTTCCGGGCCGGAGGCGGGGCTTCCGGGCCGGAGGCGGAGCTTCCGGGCCGGAGGTGGGGATTCCGGCCGATTTAGCTATGGCTGAAATCTCCACCTCCGGCCCGGAAGCACCGCCTCCGGCCCGGAAGCCCCGCCTCCGGCCCGGAAACTCCGCCTCCGGGCCGGAAGCTCCGCCTCCGGGCCGGAATTTCCGGCCCGAGTGCGGACGTAAGTTTAGGAGTCGTAAATCCATTCTGTGAATAGCAAAAGTACTAAGTTCATTCTGTGAATAGCAAAAGTAGTAAGTTCATTCTGTGAATACCAGAAGTACTAGGTGCATTCTGTGAATACCAGAATGGTACTAAGTTTAGGATTTAGTCTTAAGTTTGTTCTGTGAATCGGGCCCCTGATCTTTGGGTCCACCGATGCATTCTGCCTCTCACTAATCTAATTGAGACATATCATTCTTTCTTATGTCTTCCTGGGTCCCCTTACCTTCTTCGCATAGCGCCAGGATGCTCCCTCCGGAGTGACAGTTGCGCTTTACAAATAATCAAATCAAATCAGAGAGGAGGTCCTCATCCTCTCGTGAAAGTATCCAACATTCCCAGAAATCTGCCATGCCATGAGACGGAGAGAGCCTTCTAGAAACATTTTGTGTAAGTTCCCCAATTGATCTTGGAGAAGCGATAGAAACAGTGGAAGAGGGATTGGAAAATCCCAAGGAAGGTGTGTCAGAACCAGATATCAAACTTGAGATTTCCATTGCGGCGTCACTACCACCAAATCTGCCTACTGTTTCCTTTCCTGGGCAGAGAGACGTGTGATCATGGAGAACTGGGGAAAGGTGTACCCCTATTCCTTCGCCCAGTCTTGGAGAAAAGCTTCTGTTGCTACTGCCTTGGGGAACAGCCTGGAGCTGAAGAATCTTTCCAGTTGAAGGTCCAGTGAATACACAAAAAGGCTGGCCAAGAACAGGCTCCAGTTGTGTAGGAAGGAGAGAAGCCCCCCTGATTCAGTCTCCAGATGCTGCAGTCCTGGATGTGTCTGGAGTGCCAGTCCCCCACCTGATTGGATGACCCTGGAAGATACTCTGCTAAGACTGCTATCTGGTTCTCCAGGCAATACTCCCAAATGGATTTGGCCAGGTCTGAAAGGGTCCAGGACCTTGTACCTCCCAAGTGGTTGAAGTATCAAACCGCAGCCTAGTTGTCCATCTTGAGAAGCACACAGCATTGGATCCTGTCCTTGGTCTAGCACTGAGCAGCAAATGACCCCGCTAGCAACCCCAGGCAGTTGTTCTAGAGCGGACCACTCTCCTACTGAGAAGAACTCTCCACATCTTGTGCCCCAACCGCTCCTGCTGACATCTGATGTGTGAGCCTCCAGCGAAGATGGAATGCCTTCAGGAGCTGAATTGCCTTGTAGTTGAGCTGACCCTGAAAAATGGCCTAGATGTAGGGCAAAAGCAAGCCCACCAGACAAGAGTTCTCTCGTAAGGAAGATCCCTGTCTGTAGAGAGCCCTCCGTAGTGCATGTTCGGAACTTTGCCTTTTCTTCAGACAACAGGCTTAGGGTCATTGTGACTGAGTCTATTACGAAACGCTAGAATCCAAAGATTCTGGTCCTGGATGTGAGTGGTGAAGGGGGTATCCCCTAGAGACAACAAGTGCACCAAGAAGACTATCAAATGTTTCCTGATCAACTTCTGGTATGTGCCGCTGTTTCTACCCCACATTGGGGTGATGCTGAGCGAGGCCACCCCTGAGGTTTTGAGTAGGTCCTTCCTTCAAAGGAGGGGTCCAAAGCACTGATGTGCCCATTTTATTAATGTCCTCTCTAGGAGAGCCATGGTATCTGACACTGCTTTGTGAATGGAGTCAGCACACACCTCACAGAACTCATCATCAGAGGGAAAATATTAGGTACACTCCTCCTCAATGTAGGTGTTGTTGCTTTCCTCAGCGTGTTGCATCCTGTCAGATGATAAAGCACTAGGTATGACTGGGTGTGGTGCCCAGTGAAAATAATATGTGTAGTCTGCAAGACTCAATGTGGGTGAATACTCCAGACACTAGATCTCCCGGGCCATGCACCTTACAAGAGCAGAGAGTATGTAAATTCATATGCCTTGGTTGGTGTCCACCAGGCTCTATGAGCCATTATTAGGAAAGGGACAGATTCCCTCAGCTCAATACAAACACAACAAAATACAGACCCCTCAGGGCATTCAGACTCCAGGCGGCGGGCAGGTATTCAGTTAATTTTTGAGGACTCGAGAACAGGTAAAGTCTCTGCTAGTCTCACTCACCGACAGGGGCACTGCTCCGATCGCATCAGTTACATCAAGCCAGTCAGAGCTGTCAGCGCATCTTCCGTGAAGAGACATGCGCGTTTGATCGCTGTGAGCAGAGCAGGCACCCTTTAGCGACCAGCAGACCACTACCGCCATCTGGCTGACTTCACATGGAAATGTGACCGCGAGTGGAGCTTGTCAGTGCTACCGTGGAAAGGTGTAAGAAAAAGCAATTTAGGCCAAGTCAGTATACATGAAGCACAGTGTACACAGAAACCCTCTGCACATGCCTAAGAATAAAAAAAAACAGATCTTAACTTTGCTGACTGGAGCAGCGAAGAAAGAGGGAGCATTATGGCAGATAGAGGACTTTTGAGAGCCGTATGTGTTATGATTGGCTGACATTTGTTGCACCTGATGGAGCAGGTAAAACAAAATTTTGTACACCTCCTCTATTTTTGCATGAAATTAATTACATGACTATATTAAACTTTAACTCGTACTAACTAGTGTGAAATGGCATGACTAACCAACCTTTGCACCTTGATAAACACGAGATTCACGTTGGACTAAACTGCTAATTGCATGGCAAACAATTAAATGATTAACTGTGGTACTCAAGCTAACGTAGAACGTGGTAAAATAGAGAATTGCATGATTTATGTTGCTTTTGTGATGGTTTGTGCTCTTAGCAGAGAAGAATGGTGAGTATTATTGCTTTAAATGTTGCTACAAGCTAGGACAATACTAATATATATTGGGATTAGTGTGGGTTTAAACATTAGAATCTTCACTTCTATATTCTAACTACTGTTATGTTTGTTTTTGCTGGGCCTCTTTACTTAAGAGGGAGTTCTGAAGATGCCACCGTCATGTGAGTGTGACGCATACTGCGCAGAATCGGATGGCTCTGGAGTTCTCCAAGCGACCTCCAATATGAACCAGAGTGTTCCTTGTCAAGGATAGGAACATGGAGGACTGCCAAAACAAAGAATGGTGCGAACGATCGAGAGGACAATGAAGGACCTGTACAAGGAAGCTTGCATGTTGTTACTTCGGAACTTTTGCCTGTGAATTACCAAAAGAATACAATTGAGAAATGTCATGCCCGGTCTCATGGGAAACAGGCAAACCTGGAAACATTTGGGAGACTTGCAAGTTGAAATTGGTTTAGCCAATCAGAACACTTTCAACCCCTAAATTGTTGCACATTGACCTAAAAGTAAAGAGAAAAAGGTATAAAAGTCCATGATCTGGCAGAGGGGGGGTCCGTTCATTGGAATGATCGTCTTTGGTGTTGGGACTGCGTTGAACTGAAGGAGATTTCTTGGTTTACCTGGGTTTTCTTTGAATTCAAAGAGAACGATTCCATTTGAAGGGTATTGATTATTGCCGTGGGTTTGACGGTTTCTCCTGGAGATTGTCGCAGAGACTTGAATAATATTCTGTGTGTTCGGAAGGTCACCAATGTTCGAAATTCGGTAAATATAATGCAATGCGAGATTTTATGCTAAGGATCTAAAGATTTGATGTCACTTAAATAAACGCACTATTTGAAACTGTAACTCCGAATATGCTAATGCAGATTAAACCAAATTAGATAAACTAAATTTGGATTAATAAGAATGAGTTTGTGATTCTTTAATAAGGTATTGATGATTAATTGAATGCTTCCAAGGCTTTAATTGTGTTTTAGCTGGTTCTAAATCACCATCAACCAGTCCAACTAATTGGTCCATCGACCAAGTGATGGAGTGCCTTGATGTCAAAGTCAGGATTTTATAGGTGCTAATGTATATAATGTATACAATGTAAAGGAATTACTCCCGATAGGTAACAAGGTACCCCCACATGTCCAGCGCTTCTTTTTCTCCAATGTACAGATTTGAGTGAGACGTATGAGTGTTGGTGTTATGGGCTCCACCAATGTATGAATGTGTGAATGAGTTAGTATGGTGACGAGTCTGTGACATAGGGGGAATATGTAAATTTGCCCTTTTCCACTGGAGCAGTTTTCTGGTAGCAGAGTTATGGATATTTTTGGCTAGTTTGGAGATTAGTAATGGGTTTTATTGCATTGGTTTGATGATTATTGATTTATGTTTTAACACCTTATGTTGAGTCGTGTTGCGTTTTATGGTGTCAATTGTTTGGAAGACTTCCGGGAAGTAGGAAGTGGGTTACCCTGTATGTAGACGGGGTAAATGTGTGGCAAGTGAAGTCGCACAATGCATTGTCTGCTTTCAAGTTGATATCATCGTCGTGTGTTATCGGTAGGGACATTTCCGTGTGAATAAGCGTGAGTGAAATAGCAACAGGTTCTCTCGTGAAACTCTGGCCTTAATTCTCAGGAGCATTGTAGTCTCCACATGTGTTTTATCCCCAGAGAAACGGTTAGCCTTTTTGCTTGTTAGAAGGGTAAAGTAGAGGGAAGTGCTACTTTATCGGCGAAACTGAATAATTCTGTGGCAGGGTAGAGGTAAGCGCTGTGTAATGGACTAAGCTATCCCTCTGGCTTAGCGAAACAGGCAATGGTGGTGTTTTTATGTTGTTACTAACAGATTTGATTAAAAAGGAGCATAAGAAAAGTTTGCTGATAAAAATTTGTCAGAAAGACCGCACTGGGATTGGCCAGCCCTGGAGAGATGAAGCTTTCACTGATTGGTGCGATAGTGTGAGCCGCTCTAGGAGTGGAGAATTGCCGGTGTGACGTAGACGCCCAGGATTGGTGCGTTAGTGTGAGTCACGCTGGGATTGGAGAACTTCAGGAGTAACGTAGACGCCCATAATTGGTGCGCTAGCGTAAGTCGTGCTGGGATTGGACAGAATACGGGACAGCCGTAAAGGAAGTGACTTGCAAAAGCTTAGGGATTCAGAACTTTGAAATATTAAAAATGATGTACTACGATCCACCTGAGAAAGAGAAAAAATCATGGTTTGGGAAGATTAAAAATCTATTTAAAAAGGATAAGCCGATTGTGACTAGAGAAGGACAGATACTTCCTCCACCAAAATCGTCTGCATCTTTTATAGTAGCGAAATATGGGTACCATACATGTATTTGGTTAGAGAATTGGGCAAAGTATATAAAAGAGGATGGAGTGCCACAGTTTCCAGAAAGTGGTTTATTTAGTTTGTCTGTATTGAGAAATTGGAGAGAAAGAATGATGAGGTTAGAGCCGAAACCCAGACCTACTCAGTTCGAGGCTTTGACGGAATGAGAAGAATAGATGTATGAAAGGGAACGGCATCGGAGTGGAAGAAGGTATAATTACATGTTTGGTAGACATTGTGGGCAGGAAAGTCATGATGACAGAATGAGAAGATGGCGGAATGCTAATATGACTGATGGTATCTTTCCTCTGAGAAATACTGAAGAGACAAGTGGCAGAAAGTGTACAGAAAAGAGAAATAATACAGGGTCAGAATGTTATAGATATGGTGTGAGTGAATCGGAGGATGAAGTGCTAGAGGACATGTTTTTATAAAAATCCTCCCCCATATCAACCAAATTCTACATTGCTGACGCCGAGTGCGCCGGTAAAAGAAACCATGGTAAATAAAAATCTTGAGCAAACGCCACCTAATTTGGGAAAAATTAATACATTAAAGATTCTGAAATGCTACAACCCGTTAGGACTGGAAATGAAAACTCATTCGAGCTAGCTAGAACTACTCTGGAATTAACTGAGAAAATTAGAGAATTAACTAAAAATATGGAAGCAGTGGCCAAACCTGTAACTATAGGGCCGGTGATGCCTGTCTTTGATAAACAGAAAGATAGTGAGCATTGTTTAACAGTTCCCTATAATTGCGGTAGACAAATCGAGACAGAAAGAAGTGGAGCTGGAGGGAATGCATGGAAAAATATGGCAGGAACATCAGGTTTAAGTACTCCTAAAAATTTGACTGTAAATCAAAGTCCAGCAATTAAGACACTGATGACAACAGAATCAGCAACAGAAACCCCAGAGGGAAATACAGATAGAATAGGAAGTGAGACAACCCCTGTAGGTCCCACTTCTGAAGAATTAAGTGATTGGTTAAGAAGTTTACAGCGAAAAGAAACAGAACCTCAACCTTTAGATGTGGCAAAGTTAAAGGTAACTTTGGAAGAATTAATAGTAGGGACTATTGCAACTGAAAAATTTAAAGCATATCAGGATGAGGAGCTAATGTTCCTCTGTAAAAGTATAAATTGGAGAGCGAGGAGTTTGCATGAGAAACTGGAAGAGACAGCAAGTGAAATGGGTATTGACTTTGAGAAAATATGATAATTACAGAAACCATATAGGGTAGATTTGTCTGAAAAGGATATTGAAAATCTGAATACTGCGGGGAGATTGAGTCAAATTAAAGAACTGATTACCTTGTTTAGGAAATGGGGTGATGTAGATTGGTGGAAAAGTAGATGGTTCCAAAAGAGAGCGGATACGACAGATAAGGCTTTTTTCTGCATTTCCGGTAAGTGAAAAGGAGCCAGTGGTAACTGAATGTCCCATGAGGGAGATCCCAGGAGGGGGTTATGTACATGTTCCCTGGACTAGGCAGGATATTTTGTCATTTACCAATGATTTTCCGAGGTTAAGTGAAAAACCAGTTGAATGGTACCGACAGGTAGAAAGATTTGTCAAACTGTCGAAAGTATTGTGGATAGATCTGAATGGTCTTTTTGATATAATTGTACCTGCAGATTTATGGGCAGAATGTAAAATTACAATAGGCTGGCCAACTCAAGAGTACGCTAGGGATCCTAAGACAGGAGCCCCTGATCCAGGGGTAATGAGAAAATATGAACAGGTAATTACCTTTTTGAAAAATAAAGTGCCGCCAAAAGAAACTGACTGGGTAAAAATTGACAGAACTCACCAAGAGGTTAAAAAATCTGTTCATGCTTACTATGAAAGGTTACTGTTAGCCTTTAAGTAATACAGTGGAGATGAGAAGTTAAGTGAGAAGGATTTAAGTCATTTTGTATATCGATTTGTCTATGGTTTAAGACCTGAGGTGAGCAAAATGATCAAACAACATACAGTGGATTGGCAGAATAAAAAGATAGATGAAGTGTTACGACATGCAAAATATTTTAGTGATAAAATCAAAGCTAAACAACGTAAACTGAAAGAGAAGAAAATGTGGGCACAAGTTAAGGTAGCGGAGAGACAAGAAGCCCAGCTGATTGAGCAAGCTAATGGCAAGGAAAGGGACAAATTAGCCTAGAGGAAGCTAAAAAGAAATGGCCATGTCATAATTGCGGAAAATTAGGGCATTGGAAATCCGAGTGTAAATTGCCCCCGAGTGCTAATGGTGATAATGCATCATTGAATCCACAGGTGCAGAATGAGGTGAGTTGTCAACCGCCGCGACAGCAGCAGGTTGTTACCCAACAGTGTCAGGTGCCAAAGCCACCTTTTCCACAGAGTGTAAATCCTCAGAAATACAATAATGAGACAGGATTCTACACCGAGTAACAGTTAACGAAGCTACCGCGCGCTAGTGCTGTTTCGCAGTATTGGCTGCAGCGCGATGAGAGTGAGTCAGAAGAGAGTTATTGACGGTGCCTAGGAGAGGAAGAGGAGTGCGTACTTGGCGCAACTCTAGAGGTAGACCAGACAGGACCCTTTGTGGATGGAAAGGTAAATGATGAAAATATTACTTTCCTAGTGGATACTGGTGCTACTCGTTCAACTGTTAGATCAGCTGACGTTAAAAATCTTCCTCTCGCTGGTGACACAATCCGAGTAGTTGGAGTTTCAAACAGAGAGATAAAGTACTGATCCCGTTAAAGTTGAAATAGGGAAATTCACCGACATGCATGGATTTGTCGTGTGTGACACTAGCCCCGTGAATTTGTTAGAGAGGGATTTGCTGTGCAAAATAAATTGCACTATTTTCTGTACCCCTGATGGCATAGCTTTTGAAATGCCTGATGAGGATGTACTGTATAGAATGACAATGGCAAACTTAGAACCCGAAAACTACTGAGGCATTTGTTATATTTGATCCAGAGGAATTGCCTCAGGAATTGAAGAAAACAGTAAAACCCGAAGTATGGGATTTCACAGGAGAAGATATGGGATTGATGAAAAGAGTAGATCCTGTGAAAATAACTGTAAAAGAAGGAGAAAACTACCCGAATATTCCTCAGTATAAACTGACACCAGAAATAATTGCAGGAGTAACGCCTGTAATAGACAAGATGATTGAACAAGGAATTTTGAGAGAAATAATGAGTAGTCCATGTAATTCTCCGATCATGGGTTTAAAGAAGCCAAATGGGACTTTCAGGATAGTGCATGATTTGAGAAAAGTGAATACAATTGTTGTTCCATGCTGTCCCATTGTACCGAACCCTTCGATAATCCTATATCAGATTCCCCATGATTAGGAATGGTACACAGTCATTGCCCTGTGTCATTCTTTCTTTTCTATCCCATTGCACCCCGATAGCCAACAAATTTTTGAGTTCCGGTTCGGCGAACGTACTTTGGCATGGTGCCGTATCCCACAGGGGTATACAGAAAGTCCATCAATATTTAATCCGATTCTAAAGAAGTCCCTAGAAGATTTGAAGATGCCCGAAATTTCAGTGCTCGTGCAATACATCGATGACCTATTAGTGGCATCGAAGACGCGAGAGGCAAGTGTGATGGACACAGTTGTACTGTTGAATCATTTGGCAGATGGAGGACTTAAAGTATCTCCATCAAAATTACAATTTTGTAAGAAGGAAGTACAATACTTAGGTCATAAGATCGAAAAGGGCCTGAGGAAAGTGACTGAAGACAGGATCAGAATAATAAAGGGAATGAGAGCTCCAATGACCCAGAGAGAAGGGAGAATGTTTTTTGGGATGGTGGGATATTGTCGCCAGTGGATCAGCAACTTTTTGCTGATTGCGAAACCCTTGGTACGCTTGACAAAAATTGATGTGAAAGATCCCCTTGAACTGAATAAAGAGGAGATGAAGGCTTTTAGAGAACTGAGAGACAGCTTGTGTGAAGCACCCGCTCTTGGAATGCTTGATTACAAAAAGGAATTTGAGCTCTATTGCAGTGAGAGAGATGGATGTGCACTCTCTGTGCTAGTACAAAGGCATGGAAAACTAAGACGACCAGTTGCATACTTTTCAGCTGTACTAGATCCCGTAGCCGTAGCTTTGCCTGGTTGCTTGAAAGCAGTGGCTGCTACATGTAAGAGTTTGGAACAGAGTGAAGAATTGTGATGGGATATCCTGTGAGAGTGTTTGTTCCCCATGATGTTGCAATCCTTTTGACAAGGAGCCAAACTCAATTTATGACGCATAGTCGTCTAACTAAATATGAAAAGGTCATTCTGGGTGCTACAAATGTGAGCCTTGTAAGGTGCCTTAATGTAAATCCATCGACATTGCTACCTGATGCTATGAATGTGGAAGTGAAGGATGATGTGGATCATGACTGTTTGGAAGTGCTTGATTTTTGCACCAAGCCGCGTCCGGACATAAAAGATGTGCCTCTGAAAGAAGTTGACTATGTGATGTTTGTGGATGGGTCATGTCTGAGAACTGGAGAGGGAATTTTGAGTGCGGCATATGCTGTATGTACTGTAGCGGCTGTGTTGGAAGCATCTTGCCTGAAAGGAGTAAAATCCGCTCAAGTTGCTGAATTGTTTGCACTGATCCGAGCATGCAAGTTGGGAAAGAACCTACGAGTCACTGTGGTTACTGATAGTCAGTATGGTTTTGGAGTGGTGCATGATTTTGGAAAGATCTGGTCCCAAAGAGGTTTCCTGACGTTGAGTAGAACTCCAATCAGAAATGCTGAAGTGGATGGAAAATTGCTTGTGGAGATACAGCTGCCTAAGCAAATCGCAATTATAAAATGTGCGGCACATTCAAAGGGCACAGATTAAGTGTCAGCGGGCAACGAATTTGAGAATGACATAGCGCAGTATTGTGCGCGGAATCAAAATTCCTTGAATCGGAATCGGGAAAAGGAAATAGACTCATGTCCCTTGCTTTTTACTAACACTGTGAGTACATGGGATGAGGTGAGGCAGTTACAGGAAGAGGCAGGAGAGGAGGAAAAGAAACAGTGGATAAAATCAGGATGTGCACCACGCCCGGTAGACAGTTTGGGTTTATTGTGATGGAAGACCAGTAATGCCTGATAGCATGATCTCTACCATGGCACGAATGTACCATGGGCAGGCTCACATATGTAGGGAAGCCATGATTAGACTTTTCAAACAGACCTGGTATAATGCCAAGTTCCGGCTTGTAGCTGAAAGCCTTTGTCAAAGATGCCTTATATGTCAGCAATATAATCCAGGAAGAAAAACGGCGGTGAGTCTGGAGACTATAGGACGGGAGGGAGGTCCTTTCATCAGAATGCAGATTGATTTCATTGAAATGCCCCCGTGAAATCGGCTAAGATATGTCTTAGTAATTGTCTGTCTGTTTTCACGTTAGGTGGAAGCTTACCCGACCAGAAGGAGTGATGGAGTTACTATAGCCGAAACTTCTATTGAGGGAGTTCATTCCTAGGTTTGGTGTCCCAGTAACAATTGAATCAGATAGAGGAACGCATTTTCAAAATGAAATTATAAAATTGATTTGTGAAGCATTGAATGTACAACAGAAACTACATTGTGCCTATCGCCCAGAGGCTTCTGGAGTAGTGGAACAAATGAATGGCACCATTAAAAACAGATTGGGAAAAATGTGTTTGGCCACAGGTTTAAAATGGCCAGATGTCTTGCCTCTTGTGCTCATGACTATTAGGTCGATTCCTGATAGGAGCACTGGTCTGAGCCCCCATGAAATTATTATGGGTAGAGCGATGAGACCTGTTTTCATTCCTTTCAACAAACTACTGCCTATATCTGATGACTTCGTTTTGGATTATTGCAAGGGGTTGGCTGATACCGTTCATTCTGTGTTTCATCAGGTTGGACCAGATGCAACCACCCTTGAAAAGAAGCCATCTCATGATTTGAGTCCTGGAGACTGGGTACGACTCAAAGTACATAGAAGGAGAAATTGTCTGGTCCCACGCTGGGGGAAACCACGTCAAGTGATTCTGACCACAACAACTGCTGCAAAGTGTGCCAAGGTAAAGAATTGGATTCATGCTAGTCACACTCTTTGAGTCCCTGGTCCTATAAATAGACCTGAAGAAGAGTATTTGGAAGAGTTTGATACCAGTTCTGAGTCAAAATCAGAAGAAATAAGAACAAGACAAACCCCAAGAAAGGGAGAAGCGGATTTGAGCCAAGTTGCGGAGCAGGAGAATATACCACTAAGGAGACGACTAGAAGTTTCTGATACTAGCTCCGAATCAGAGACTGCACAGGTGGGAATACAAGAAAGGATAAAAGAAAATATTGAAGAAACTGAACAAGAAATTTTTGATAAAGAAGCACCAAGTACAAGCACAAGAGAAATTCCGCCTGAAATCATAGAAATAGAAGGTGAGGAATTAGATACAGAGAGTTATTACGGAAGACCCCCGAGGAGGTGTAGGGACGACACACATCCAGGTAGAAAAAGGGACAGTTAGTCAGCAGGAAGATTGCGTGGAACGTACACAGTGAACCTGAGGTCCTGAGAACAAAATCCAAAGAAAGCAAAAATCAGACCGATACAGAATCTGAAGAGAGTGAAGAAGAAAGCCAAGGAGGAAGAACTTTGAGGAAAAGAGGTTGCAAAATAGAGCGAGGAGAGAAGGGAAAAAAGTTGAAGAGGCCGTCGAGAGAAGAAATTTGGCCTACCAAACTTAAAAGATTGAGATACCGACTAATGAGAATAAAATCTTCTAATGCTGAACAAGTGAATGAGGTGTCGAGTCAAGAAAAATCAGAAGACACTGATCAGGCACACTTAAAAGGAGCAAAGAGGATAAAGAAACCAAACCAGGAGTACAAGTCACCAGAGTGGGCGTATGTGGCACTTCCTGATATACAAGAGGAAGCAGATAGCCAAGAAAGTCTGGGAGTGACTGCGCAGGAAGTGGTCGAAGAAGAAGATTCGGAAATCCTGAGAGTTATCTTATCTGATATCAGAGAAGAGACGGATGATCAGGAAGTTCTGAACCAAGATCGTGGAAACAGAGACAAAAATGATCAATTTACGGATTGAAATGACAAAGAAAGACGCAAAGAATTAAAACTCCGGACAGGACACGTGATTGAAAGAACCAAGTAGGTAATCGAAGCCTTAGGTTTAGACAAAAATAAATTATGAATGAAAAGAGGCTAAGTCAAAAGACACTGATCATTTCCGTAATGGCAAACGCAGAAAACCTACATGTGGGTTTCTCCGAAGATGGTGTGAATGTGTTTTTGTTGTACAGGATTACTAATGCTTGTATGGATCATATTAGCAATAACGGTTTCATTTAGAGTAACTTTTGAAGAGGTAGAAATCCACACCGAGAACAGGACTAATAGAGGAGAGATTGATAAAACTCATGTTACTAAACTGTTAGATAGAACAGGTTTTCACAAGGATAAGTCTATAAATGATTTGTCTAATAATGTTTTTTCAAATTTCCTGTACGAATATGTAAAGAGTATGGAAGTCAGAGATTGTTATGTTTGTATGCAGTTACCTGCATATGTGTCAGAAGGTGTCACCTATCATCACCTTCCTTTGACATATGGGATAATTTGTAGTGTTTGCAAGTTTGTTCTATAGAACAGGGAAATTAGAATGCTATTATACTGATGTAGATAATGTTTTCTCACAGATACCTGTAGTCCCCGAACTAAACAAGGTGATTCCTGGTAGAATTTTAGGTGAATTTTTCTTAGAAACAAGAGAATTAACTTTAGAAGAAGTGTTTAAGAATAATCTTATTTGTAGTCTGAGAAAAGAAGAAAAAACATTCCTGAACATGGTAGAGGAGAGGAGAATTAAGATGCAAAGAAAAGTGTCTGGGGAAAAGATGGAAACAACATTTTGGGATGCTGAACACGAAAACCATTTAAAGGGAGAAACAAATCTCTCAATGGCTTTAGATTGGCCTCAGAGAGAGAAATTGTGCATCAGTAGAGATAACACTGCTTATAATAATTACTATGTAGGTGCAAGTGAATGCCATGACTTATATAAAATCATGGGAGGATGGGGATTTAAAGGAGGAAATGATCCGGTATTCCCTGGAATATATTACATCTGTGGGAACAGAGCTTATTATAGGTTACCGGACCACTGGTACGGTACATGCTACCTAGGCCTGGTCTTCCCAAAAATATTTTATCTGGGAAGGGGAGAGGACGGGTTGCACGAAATAGGTAGACAACTAACACACAGAAGGAGAGAGAGTTGGTCAGAAATTGTAGGGGATATTTATGGGGCACTGATACCAGCCATTGGAATATCTCTGAATGCACCTAAAATTAGAAAGTTGTCTACAGTTGTGGATCGCTTATCGACAAGCACAGCTGGAGGGTTCTTAATGGTGAATACTGAAATGGTTGCCATGAGGGCTATGATTATGCAAAATCGACTTGCACTTGATATTATATTGGCCAAAGAGGGAGGAGTCTGTGGAATGCTGAAGGTACAACATAGCTGTACTTACATTCCTGACGAAAGTCAAAATTTAAGGAAATACATTAAGAATATAACTGATTTGCATGAAGAAATTGTTCCACTGGAGGTTGAAAGTGTTTGGGAGAAACTTGGTAAACGTTTTTCTACTATAAAGAGTTTATTAATCAAATTAGATACTTCACTTGTGAGTAAAATATTAACACCAGTGACTTGTGTGATAATTCTGATACTGATATTAAGACTAGGGTGTGTATGTATACAAAGAAGAAAGTTACAAAATAAAATAAAAAGAGAGATTGAGAAAAGAAAGGAGAAGGAAATAAGAGAAAGAGAAATAGGAGATATAGAACTAAAAGAATGGAAAGAAAACACGTACAAGAAAACAAGAGAAGATGAGATGGGAAATACTATGATGTAACGTAACAAATGCAAGGGAACTGAGTAATCATTTGCGTAGAAAATTAGACATTTTGTTTTGATTTGTGGTGATGTTAAAAATCACCGAAGGGGGGATTGATGGAGCAGGTAAAACAACATTTTGTATACCTCCTCTATTTTTGCATGAAATTATTTACATGACTATATTAAACATTAACTTGTACAAACTAGTGTGAAATGGCATGACTAATCAACCTTTGCACCTTGATAAACATGAGATTCATGTGGGACTAAAATGCTAATTGCATGGCAAACAATTAAATGATTAACTGTGGTACGTAAACTAACTGTAGAACGTGGTAAAATAGAGAATTGCATGATTTATGTTGCTTTTGTGATGGTTTGTGCTTTTAGCAGAGAAGAATGGTGAGTATTATTGCTTTAAATGTTGCTACAAGCTAGGAAAATACTAATATATATATTGGGATTAGTGTGGGTTTAAGCATTAGAATCTTCACTTCTATATTTTAACTACTGTTATGTTTGTTTTTGCTTAAGTTGGCATTCGGGCCTACTAGGCCGCGGTACTTAAGATGGAGTTCTGAAGATGTCACCGTCATGTGAGCGCGACGCATACTGCACAGAATCGGATGGCTCTGGAGATCTCCAAGCGACCTCCAATACGAACCAGAGTGTTCCTTGCCAAGGATACGAACATGGAGGACTGCCAAAACAAAGAATGGTGCGAACGATCGAGGGGACAATGAAGGACCTGTACAAGAAGGCTTTCATGTTGTTACTTCGGAACTTTTGCCTGTGAATTACCAAAAGAATACAATTGAGAAAGGTCATGCCCGGTCTCGTGGGAAACAGGCAAACCTGGGAACATTTGGGAGACTTGCAAGTTGAAATTGGTTTAGCCAATCAGAACACTTTCTACCCCTAAATTGTTGCACATTGACCTAAAAGTAAGGAGAAAAAGGTATAAAAGTCCATGATCTGGCAGAGGGGGGGTCCGTTCGTTGGAATGATCGTCTTTGGCGTTGGGACTGCGTTGAACTGAAGGAGATTTCCTGGTTTTCTTTGATTTCAAAGAGAACTATTCCATTTAAAGGGGTTTGATTATTGCCGTGGGTTTGACGGTTTCTCCTGGAGATTGTCGCAGAGACTGGAATAATACTCTGTGTGTTCGGAAGGTCACCAATGTTCGAAATTCTGTAAATATAATGCAGTGCGAGATTTTATGCTAAGGATCTAAAGATTTGATGTTACTTAAATAAACGCACTATTTGAAACTCCGAATATGCTAATGCAGAGTAAACCAAATTAGATAAACTAAATTTGGATTAATAAGAATGAGTTTGTGATTCTTTAATAAGGTATTGATGATTAATTAAATGCTTCCGAGACTTTAATTGTGTTTTAGCTGGTCCTAAATCACCATCAACCAGTCCAACTAATTGGTCCATTGACCAAGTGGTGAAGTGCCTTGATGTCAAAGTCAGGATTTTATAGGTGCTAATGTATATAATGTAAAGGAATAACTCCCGAGAGTTAAAAAGGTACCCCCTCCCCATGTCCAGCGCTTCTTTTTCTCCTGTGCACAGATTTGAGTAAGACTTATGAGTGTTGGTGTTATGGGCCCCACCAATGTATGAAAGTGTGAATGAGTTAGTGTGGTGACGAGTCTGTGACATAGGGGGAATATGTAAATTTGCCCTTTTCCACTAGAGCACACCTTTTCCCAAAAGTTCATGGGAAAAATAGTTTTCTTAAATGTTGTAAGTCTGTTGGAGAAATAAAGTGAAGAAAGTTCAGCATAACCCTTCCCTCCAGTCCTTACATACAATTTAAACGTGGTTTCTAACTTTCTCATTTAATTTAGGAATAAACTGCCTTTAAGCTTAATGTGCAAACTGAGAAAGCTGATTCAGGACATTTTCTTCTTACTTTTTTACGTTTTCAAAACATCTTTGATTCTCTAACTTTCTTATTCTTTTTTTCTTTAAAACCATTTTATATTAAGATAATTGGTTTTTAATAATATCTAGTCCCCAGGTTACAGTAAAGGAGCTGATAATATTCTCTTTGTGTCCATCATTTAAAATAAATCAGAATGAACATCACCAGGCTGATGGGTCATCCTGAGCTAGAGAGGCGGGAGCAGCTGTCACTGACACCTGAAGAGGGCTGTGCCTGTACACACACACGCAAAAAGCTGTCTCCACCTCCCTATAGAGTGCCTTGAGACCGGTCAGGGAAAGGCAGGGTCGTGTGCACTTCAAAGACTTTCCTATGAGGTTTGCCAACTTCAAAGGCAGAAACTGGTATAAGTATTAGAGCTGTGACACCATAGCTTTAAAACACTTCTGGACTAAGAGGAGGTTCTGCCAAGAAGAGCTGGAGAAGCTGTTGGAAAGGAACTTCCATTCTGCTTGTTGCTGTATTACCCTGGCCTGCTGCTTCTGTCTTGGACAGTGAAAGTACTGGACTTTGCTTTCTTCATCCTGCTTGTCAAGGTTCTCCAAGGGCTTGTTTGTGCCTGCTTCCTGTTGGAAGTGTCAGGGAGGTCAAAGACTTCATCCACATCTTGTTGCCAGCACTGGGAGTCTTCTGCTGTAAGTCCTGTGTTGCCAAGTGGTGTAAAACCAGTTCTGGGTCCTTGGATCTGAGTGGTTGTACCAAGAAAAGCAACCCCGAGGCCCTCATTGATGCCGCTGCCTCCACCAAAGTCGTGAGAAGCATGACGCATCAACAGCTACATAACAGCCCTGACCTCACCAGTGACAACGCTTCAGGCCATCATCGCCACCGATGCCTGCACCGTGGCTGAGGGCACCGCTCATGAAGAGCACGATGCATCACACCATCTCACATCGCAGCTCTGGTTCTACCGACTACAGAGCTTCTACATCAACGCTGCGCCGCTACCTGCACCAAAGCTGTGGTCACCACTCTTGAGGAGCACAATGCATCGACAGTGACATCGCAGCCCTGATGCCTGCTGATGCCAGTGCTCAAGACTTCAACATAACGGAGATCGATCCACAACGTGTGGGACTTCGAGGTCTCACCAACATCTGCACACATATTTAACTCATATTCACTTACCAGTTCATTGTAAAGGCATGTGTGGTAAAGGCAATGCATAGTAAAGGCATTGCTTGGTGATGGATGCATGTTAAAGGCATTACATTGTAATGCCTGTGTGGTAAAGGATGTTTTCCCTACAGAAAGGCAGCTACAACTCCTTGATTGACCACACTCTCACTCATCTCATGGAGTGAATGTGAGTACATGTTAGAGCCAGGAAACTATTCTCAGCCTTTGCAGTGATGTAAAAGGCATGAGCACAGGGAATACGCATTTAGAGTTTGCTGCTGTGTCTCAGCCATAAACATTGACAAGACAAGGTTACAAATGTATATCCTTACTAATGGTTGTTTCAGCTAGGAAGTGCACAGGAGTGCAAACTTTTTTGCAGAGCAAATGAGCCTGCCTGGTGCTGTGATAACAGTGACCGGTGTGCTCTGGAGGGCTGGTATGCCTGAATGGGAGTAGGACTGGTAGGTGCAAGTTGTGGAAGGAGGAATGATGCTGAGTTCTGTGTGTGGATCATGAATATTGAGTAAAGTATATTGTTATACCTTTATATCATAGCCAAAATATTGAGGATCAAAATATCAACAGATAAGAGTATGCATGGATATTCTATACCAAACTTCTCAAATATATACTTTGATGCTATATATATATATATATATATATATATATATATATATATATATATTCACTGAAAAAACCATAGGTTTCACACACGTTATAGTTAGGAATTAGCATTTAAAAAACCTTGCAAATTCAGTGAAAAAACCATAGGTTTCACACATGTTATAGTTAGCTGGACATTTTACTGATAAAAAACCAATGAAATTCCCCCGTTATAGTTAGTGCAGGCAACTATAACTCACGCGACCGCAATCCTCTGCTGATGACATATGTGTCTTTATGAAAAAAAAATATTTGTAATATATGTATAGCTAAAATTTAATGGAAGAAGACATGGGCAAATAAGTGTCTAAATACAGTATTAGCATCAGCAGAGGATTGCGGTCGCGTGAGTTATAGTTGCCTGCACTAACTATAACGGGGGAATTTCATTGGTTTTTTATCAGTAAAATGTCCAGCTAACTATAACATGTGTGAAACCTATGGTTTTTTCACTGAATTTGCAAGGTTTTTTAAATGCTAATTCCTAACTATAACGTGTGTGAAACCTATGGTTTTTTCAGTGAATTTGTACGTTTTTTTAAATGCTAAGTTACTTTACGCCATTCGTGGCGTGCGCGCCCACTTAACGCAGTTCGTTCCGTGCGCGCACGGTGCGCTTTGCGCACCGCGCGCCCACTTTACGCAGTTAGTGCCGTGCATGCACGGTGGGCACGCGGTGCGCTACGCGCACCGCGTGCCCACGTTACGCTAGATGGGCCATGTACGCACGATGCGCTTCGCACACCGTGCGCACATGGAGGACATATGATGCGCTTCGTTGTGAAAGGTACTATTTTAATTTTTCATAGATGTAATAAGCCATGCACAAATGGTGCCCTTCGGGGACCATTTACACATGGGGTGGGGAGAGTATGGATATATTTTTTTTTTAATAATGTTTACCGTACGCGTACGGTAAGCGTAATCGCTGAAATTATTGAAAAAATTAAAATTCCGTTTTTGGCCTTAGGGGATCTTCGGGGACTCCCTCAACATGGCTAGGTGCTTAGGAGCTGTCTAAACAGCCCCTTTACATGTTTTTGCCCTTTGTTTTTTAACCCCCTCTCAGAGTGCGAGAGAGAAAATGGCGGCCGCCACTTCCTGGTTTCGACCAATTCGAATGTTTACTAAGATCTAACAGCCAATCAGATTCGCACTCGCGCACATCACCGTACGCGTACGGTAAGCTTACCGTAAGCGCACGGTAAGCGCACCGTAAGCTGGCTCAGAAATATATATTGATTTAAAGGCTATTTTCTCAGGAATTACTGAACAGATTTACACCAGACCTACAAAAGGCACTTCCTTGACCTGAGGACTACCTCTCTGCCAAATTTCAAGTAACTCTGTTCAGCCGTTCGGGCTGTAGCTGTGTCTAAAGGTCCTATGGAAAAATGCATGGGAAAAATGCGTTTTGGGACCCCCTTTTATCTCAGCCCCTGCTTGACGAATCCCCCCGAGACTTTCAGGGTAGGAGCGGAGCGTAGAGCCCCACCTATTTTGAAAATTTCGCGAGGATTCGTCGACCGGCGCCAAAGTTATTCCAAATAGAATGTTGCGGTTTTCCTATGGAAACAGGGTCCTAACTATAACTACCTACTGGCGACCGCCAGTAGGTAATATGTATATATATATATATTCACTTAAAAAACCATAGGTTTCACACATGTTATAGTTAGCTGGACATTTCACTCGTAAAAAAACAATGAAATTCCCCCGTTATAGTTAGTGCAGGCAACTATAACTCACGCGACCGCAATCCTCTGCTGATGACGTCAGATATTACATCACTGTATTTAGACACTTATTTACCCATGTCTTCTTCCATTAATCTTTAGCTATACATATATTACAAATATTTATTTTTCATAAAGACACATATGTCATCAGTGATGTAATATCTGACGTCATCAGCAGAGGATTGCGGTCGCGTGAGTTATAGTTGCCTGCACTAGCTATAACGGGGGAATTTCATTGGTTTTTTACGAGTGAAATGTCCAGCTAACTATAACATGTGTGAAACCTATAGTTTTTTAAGTGAATTTGCAAGGTTTTTTAAATGTTAATTCGTAACTATAACGTGTGTGAAACCGATGGTTTTTTCAGTGAATTTGTACGTTTTTTTTAATGCTAAGTTATGTATCTATTATTTTTTTTTTCAGGTTTTTCACCGTGCGCGCACTGTGCGCGCTCTGTGGGTACTCGGTGCACTTCGCGCACCGAGCACCCACGGTTCGGCGAGCGCGCTCCGTGCACGCACCTCGCGATTTTTTAAAGAAAAAAAAAATTGTTTTTTTCACCCTTGTGGGTCCTTCTGTGACCCCCTGACCAAGGCTAGGGGGTCAGGAACTGTCCACTCTGCGCCCTTTTCACGTTCTCCACCTTTTGTTTTCACCCCCTCAGACTGCGAGAGACAAAATGGCGGCCGACACTTCCTGGTTTCGACCGATTCGAATGTTTACCGACATCTAACAACCAATCAGAATTGCGCTCCACAGTGCGCGCACGGTGCGCGCGTATAGATATTGATATGCTTTTAAATGTTATTTTCTCAGGAAATACTGAACAGATTTACACCAGACCTGCAAAAGGCACTTCCTTGACCTTATGGCTACCTCTCTGCCAAATTTCAAGTAATTCTGTTCAGCCGTTCGGGCTGTAGCTGTGTCTAAAGGTCCTATGGAAAAATGCATGGGGAAAACGCCTTTTGGGACCCCCCCTTTTTCTCGGCCCCCGCTTGACGAATCACCCCGAGACTTTCAGGGTAGGAGCTGAACGGAGCGCCCCATTAGTTTTGAAAATTTCGCGAGGATTCGTCAACCGGCACCAAAGTTATTCAAAATAGAATTTTGAGATTTCCTATGGAAACTAGGTTGTAACTAATATATATATATATAAATATATATATATATATATATATGTGTATATATATATATATATATATATATATATATATATATATATATATATATATATATTACCTACTGGCGGTCGCCAGTAGGTAGTTATATTTATGACCTAGTTTCCATAGGAAAAGCATTTTTTGATTTGCTAATAACTTTGGCGTCGTTTAAAGAATCTTTGCGAAATTCTCCAAAACAAAAATTCTATCCAGGTCAGCTCCTATCCTGAAAGTTTGGGGGTGATTCGTCAAGCGGGGGCTGAGAAAAAAGGGGGGTCCCAAAACACTTTTTCCCCATGTTAATTTCCATAGGAACTTTTGCGACAAGCTACAGCCCGAACTGCTGAACGGAATTACCCCAAATTTGGAAGAAAAGTAGAGCTTGTTTCAGAAAGCGACGTTTTTTTTAAATGGTGTAAATCCGTTGAGTAGTTCTTGAGAAATTTAGAGAATGAGAGTCCAAAAAACAATTTCCCATAGGAAACTTTGTGCAAGGCTAGAGCCGAAACTACTGAACGGAATTACCCCAAATTTGGAAAAAAAAGGTAGTGCTTCAATCAGAAAGCAACCTTTTTTTTAAATAGTGTAAATCTGTTCAGTAGTTGCTGAGAAATTAGAAAAATAAACGTTTTGATATCTGGGCAGAGCCTAAGTCCCGTGCACGAGCTTCACTGTGATTGGCTGTCAACACTCCAAACCAGGAAGTGTTGGCAGCCATCTTGTGACTCGGTAGAAGCGAGTCACCAGAAAACAGAGAAACAAAGGTATAAAACAAGAGAAGGGGGCAGGGTAGAAACACCCTGACCCACTAGGTCTGCTCAGGGGGTCCCAGAAGGACCCTCAGGGCCAAAGATAGCATTTAAAAATTAAAATAAAATATCGGTGCAATTGGCGCTGGGGTGACGGGTTCCCGCGTTTTATTTTAATGAGACCCTGGGGTGGGCTAGGTCCTGGGGCCATTTCCTAAAAAATAATAGCGGGGGCTCGCTGGGGCTGCGGGGGCCCGCTGGGGTCCCCGCAGACCCGGGGCTTCACTCATGATGGGAGGGGGGTTGCACGGCCCCCCTCCTGGAGCCCTCCATGTGCTTATAACTTTGGCGTCGTTTGACGAATCTGTACAACATTTTCCTGAAAGTTTCTCTTTTTTGATCAGCTCGTATCTTGAAAGTTTAGGGGTGTATTAAGGACATACAAGTGTTGGGAGGGGGGTTGCGAGGCCCCCCTGCTGGAGGCATCCATGTGCTTATAAGTTTGGCGTCGTGTGATGAATCTTTACTAAATTTTCCAGAAAGTTTCTCTTTGTTGATCAGCTCGTATCTTGAAAGTTTAGGGGTGTATTGTGGACGTACAAGGTTGGTTGTTGAATGAAAGCAAGTTTATTGCGAGATATTTGCACCCACGACTGGAGCCATCTAGCTGCGAGGACATATTACAGGGTAATTGGTCAACGGGGGTGCTGAGAAAAAAGGGGAGTCCGAAAAAGTGTTTTCTCAATGCATTTTCCATAGGAAACTTTAGACAAGGCTTCAGGTCAAACTGCTGAACGGAATGACACCAAATTTGGCAGGGAGAAAGGTCTTGGTCCAGAGAGCGCGCTTTTGTTTTAGAGATATTTAAGAAAACAAGATATATATATCTGGACGGTGCCTAACTCCCGAGCACGAGCTTGCCTCTGATAGGCTGCTGACACTTCAAACCAGGAAGTGTTAGCAGCCATCTTGTGCCTCGCATCGAGTGAAAATATAAAAGAAAGGACCCGGGGGCAATTTAATATACCGGAGCTCTGTCTGTGCGAGATACCTCTTTCATGGGGAACAACCTTTACAACGCAACTTTTACAACGCACTACCATTACAACGCATTTTTTACAACGCATAATCCATTACAACGCATGACATTACAACGCATGACACTACAACGCATTTTTAAAAACTACCTTTACAACGCATTCCATTACAACGCATACTACCATTACAACGCATACCATTACAACGCATAATATTACACTATACTATCCAACACTTACCCTACTGATGCACCCCCTGGAGTTAGAATAGTAATTTTTACCCCTATACTATCCAACACTTACCCTACTGATGCACCCCCTGGAGTTAGAATAGTAATTTTTACCCCTATACTATCCAACACTTACCCTACTGATGCACCCCCTGGAGTTAGAATAGTAATTTTTACCCCTATACTATCCAACACTTACCCTACTGATGCACCCCCTGGAGTTAGAATAGTAATTTTTACCCCTACACTATCCAACACTTACCCTACTGATGCACCCCCTGGAGTTAGAATAGTAATTTTTACCCCTACACTATCCAACACTTACCCTACTGATGCACCCCCTGGAGTTAGAATAGTAATTTTTACCCCTATACTATCCAACACTTACCCTACTGTTGCACCCCCTGGAGTTAGAATAGTAATTTTTACCCCTATACTATCCAACACTTACCCTACTGTTGCACCCCCTGGAGTTAGAATAGTAATTTTTACCCCTATACTATCCAACACTTACCCTACTGTTGCACCCCCTGGAGTTAGAATAGTAATTTTTACCCCTATACTATCCAGCACTTACCCTACTGTTGCACCCCCTGGAGTTAGAATAGTAATTTTTACCCCTATACTATCCAACACTTACCCTACTGTTGCACCCCCTGGAGTTAGAATAGTAATTTTTACCCCTATACTATCCAACACTTACCCTACTGTTGCACCCCCTGGAGTTAGAATAGTAATTTTTACCCCTATACTATCCAACACTTACCCTACTGTTGCACCCCCTGGGGTTAGAATAGTAATTTTTACCCCTATACTATCTAATACTTACCTTAAATGTAATTTAATATTATGCGTTGTAATGGTATGCGTTGTAAAGGTAGTATGCGTTGTAATGGTAGTGCGTTGTAAAGGTATTTTTTAAAAATGCGTTGTAGTGTCATGCGTTGTAATGTCATGCGTTGTAATGGATTATGCGTTGTAAAAAATGCGTTGTAAGTGCATGCGTTGTAAAAGTGTGCGTTGTAACGTCATACATCCCTCTTTCATGCTGCGTCTCCCTACATCAGCAGGTAACCCACCCTTTTCCACCATCAACAGCATACCTCCAACAACATTCTTGGGCCTCCAAGTCTCCCTCTGCGAACCACTTGTCGGCTCACAGCTCTTCGGGTGCGAGTTCTCGGGCCCGCAGTTGTATCTGTGAAGCCAAGACTGGAAATATACCGCTGGTCTGTCTCTGCGAGATACCCCGTTCATGCTTCCTCTCTCCACATCACTGTTCATCAGCTATCCCTTTGGAAGCCGACGGCCCGCACCTTTCCCTATACCACTCGGCCCTCAGGTGTTCCTCTGCGAGCTGGCCCGCAGCTCTCCCTCTGTGAACTGATGGGCTGCAGTTCTCCCTCTATGAGCCTGTCAGTCAGCTCGCAGCTCTTCATCTACGAGCCAGCCCGCCGGCTCGTAAGTCTCTGAGAACAGATGCAATGGAGGCAACGATCATGCAGGTCGGACACCCAACACTGCTCCGACATCCCCCAGCAGGAGCTCCTTGTCCGCCATCCCCCCTCACCCCTAACCCCCACAAACAAATGTGACAGTCACGTTAGGTTGGAGAAAAAGAATCTTAGTCATGTATGGATTTACATATAAAAAAATGATTTAAAAAAAAAATAATAATAATAAAACTATGTACAGCCATGTCGTGTCTTTGCTGGACCATTTGTGAATCACAGCCTGCAAGACAAAAATAAATATAAGGTGGTGTGTCATGCATCCAGCAAAGGAGAAAGAGAAGGAGTGAGAGAGGGAGAGAGAGAAACAAAGAAGGAGTGAGAGAGAGAGGGAGACAAAGAAAGAGAGAAAGGGTGAGAGAGAGAAAGAGTGAGATACAAGGAAGAGAGAAACAGTGTGAGGGAGAGGAAGAGAGAGAAAAAGTGAGAGAGAGGAAGAGAGAGAAATAAACAGTGATAGAGAGAGGAAGAAGACAGAAAGAGTGAGAGACTGGAGAGAAAGAGTGAGAGAGAGGAAGACAGAGAAAGAGTGAGAGAGAGAGGAAGACAGAGAAAGAGAGAAAGAGTGAGAGAGAGAAAGAGAGAAAGAGTGTGAGAGAGGAAGAGAGAGAGAGAAACAGTGAGAGAGAGGACACAAGACAAAAAGAGTGAGAGAGAGGAGAAAAAGAGTGAGAGAGAGGAAGACAGAGAAGAAAGAGTGAGAGAGAGAGGAAGACAGAGAAAGAGAGAAAGAGTAAGATGCAAGGAAAAGAGAAATCGAAACAGTGTGAGAGAGAGGAAGAGAGAGAGATAGAGAGAGAGAGAGAGAGAAAGAATGAGAGAGAGGGAGAGACAGAGAAAGTGTGAGAGAGAGAAAGGAAGAGATGGAGTGGGAGAGTTGACCCTGGAGAAAATCTTCACAGCTCACCTTTGTTCCACCGGTGTGTCTCCAACCACATTCCGGGACATAGTGCACCCTCAAGTTTAGTCATCTGAAAGATAGTATAGAATTAGTAATTGCAGAGTACATACAACTGCTTACACCTAATTCTCTATTTCGGCAATGCGCACTCAGGCTGCTGCAGCCCATCCACTCCCACTGCACGGAGGTGTCTGTGTGCTCAGACTGCTGCACACTATCCACTGCCACCACCCAGCGATGACTGCCCGCTGCTTCGGAAAGAAGCCTCTCTGCTCACCTTCTGCCACCGGCGTGTGTGTAAGAGGGTGCTCAACATGTCAAAGCAACTTTCTGAGGCGTTGTCAGGATGGCCACGCATCATTGCAGGTTCTACACGCGTTCCGCTGTGGTGGTATTGGGGGCGTTCATTCGTGAATCGCAGACTGTTAGATAAAAAGCAAGATATGATTGTGCATCATGCGTCCATCAAAGGAGAGAGAAAGAGAGAGAGAAAGAAATAGTGAGGGGAAGACAGAGAGAAAGAGAGAAACAGTGGGAGTGAGAGGAAGAGAGAGAGAAAAAGAAAGAAAGAGTGAGAGGAAGACAGAGAGAAACAGTGAGAGAGGAAGAGAGAGAGAGAAAGAGTGAGAGAGAGGAAGAGAGAGAGAAAGAGTGAGAGAAAGGAAGAGAGGGAGAGAGAAAGAGTGAGAGTGAGGAAGAGAGAGAGAAAGAGTGAGAGAGAGAAAGACAGAGAAAGAGAGAAACATTGTGATATAGGAAGAGAGAGAGAGACAGTGTGGGAGAGAGGAAGAGAGAGAGAGAGAGAGAGAGGAAGAGACAGAGAAAGAGAGAAAGAGTGTGAGAGAGAGAAAGGAAGAGATAGAGAGTGGGAGTGAGAGAAAGAGGGTGAGTGACAGAAAGGAAGAGATGGAGAGGGAGAGTGAGTGTTGACACTGTGGAGAAAATTCTCACAGCTCACCTTTCTGCCTCCGGTGTGTCTCCAACCACGTGCCGGGATATAGGGCAGCCCTCAAGCTTAGTCATCTGAAACATACTATGGAATCTGTAATGGATGAGTGCATACAAGTGCACGATTTGTGAATCACAGCCTGTAAGACAAAAAGAAAGATTAGATGTTGCGTCATGCATCGAGCAAAGGAGAGAGAGAGAGAAAGAGAGAAAGAGTGAGAGAGCGGAAGAGAGAGAGAAAGAAAGAATGAGAGAGAGAGGAAGACAGAGAAAGAGAAAAAGAATGAGAGAAAGAGTGAGATACAAGGAAGAAAGAAAGAGAGAAACAGTGTGAGAGAGAGGAAGAGAGAGAGGAAGAGAGAGAAAGAAAGAATGCGAGAGAGGGGAAGAGACAGAGAAAGAGAGATAGAGAGTGAGAAAGAGTGTGAGTGACAGAAAGGAAGAGATGGAGAGGGAGAGGGAGTGTTGACACTGTGGAGAAAATCCTCACAGCTCACCTTTCTGCCACCGGTGTGTCTCCAACCATGTGCCGGGATATAGGGCAGCCCTCAAGCTTAGTCATCTGAAACATAGTATGGAATCAGTAATGGATGAGTACATACAAGTGCACAATTTGTGAATCACAGCCTGCAAGTCAAAAAGAAAGATAAGATAGTGCGTCATGCGTCCAGCAAAGGAGAGAGAGAGAGAAAGAGAGAAAGAAAGAGTGAGAGAGAGAGAGGAAGACAGAGAAAGAGAAAAAGAGTGAGAGAGAAAGAGTGAGATACAAGGAAGAAAGAAAGAGAGAAACAGTGTGAGAGAAGAAGAGAGAGAGAGAAAGAGTGAGAGAGAGGAAGAGAGAGAAAGAAAGAATGATAGAGAGAGGAAGAGACAGAGAAAGAGAGAGGGAGAGTGAGAGAGAGAGAGAGAGAGAGAGAGAGAGAGAGAGAGAGAGAAAGGAAGAGATACAGAGTGAGAGAGAGAGAAAGAGTATGAGTGACAGAAAGGAAGAGATGGAGAGGGAAAGGGAGTATTGACACTGTGGAGAAAATCCTCACAGCTCACCTTTCTGCCACCGGTGTGTCTCCAACCATGTGCCGGGATATAGGGAAGCCCTCAAGCTTAGTCATCTAAAACATAGTATAGAATCAGTAATTGATGAGTACATACAACTGCGCATGCCTAAATCGCTGTCCTGACTTTGTGTATGCAGGCTAGTGTACCCCATCCACTTCCACTGCCCAGAGGTGTCTACTCGATGCTGAACACCCAGGCTGCTGCACCCCATCCACTCCCACTGCCCAGAGGTGTATGATAGCCGCTGCGTACCCAGGCTGCTGCACCCCATCGACTCCCACTGCCCGGAGGTGACTGCCCACCGCTGCGCAAACAAGCCTCTCTGCTCACCTTACACCACCAGCATGTGTCGAAGGGGGTCCACCACATGCCAAAGAAACCTCCTCACCTGTTGTGTACACGCGGCGAAGCAGAGCTCACAATTCAGATTGAGTGTTGATTGCAGAATGGCCACGCATCATCGCAGGCCTGCAAGACGAAAAGCAAGATAAGATTGTGCGTCATGCGTCCATCAAAGGAGAGAGAAAGAGAGATAGAGAGAGAAAGAAAGAGAGAGAGGAAGACAGAGAGAAAAATAAAGAAAGAGTGAGAGGAATACAGAGAGAAAGAGAGAAACAGTGAGAGAGAAAAAGAAAGAGTTAGAGGAAGACGAAGAGAATGAGAGAAAGAGTGAGAGAGACAAAGAGATAGAGAAAAAGTGAGAGATAGGAAGAGAGAGAAAGAGTGTGAGAAACAGGAAGTGAGAGTGAAAGAGAGAGAGAAAGAGTGTGAAGGAGAGAAAGGAAGAGATGAAGAAGGACAGTGAGTGCCCATAATGTTGATGAAACCCTCACAGCTCACCTTTATGCCACCGCTGTGTCTCCAACCACATGCCAGGACCTAGTAGAGCCCTCAAGCTCCCACATCTGAAACATAGTACAGAATTAGTAATGGGAGAGTATATACAACTGTGTCCACCTAAATTGCTGTGCCGCCATTGTGTATCCACTCCCGCCGCCCAGACGTATTTGCCCACCGCTGCGCACCCAGGTCTCACTGCTCACCTTTTCGCGGACAGGGCACCCTCCACATCATGTAGTCCCGCTCTGCAGGCCAACAGGTCTCACATTTGGGGCTGTGTCTTGATTTTGCCATGGCAGAGGACATACTAGTGCACCTATCATCATCGCAGGTTGCACACCCGCTCAGTCCTTGCAGTGCCACTAACTCAGTGACCAGTGAGGCTTTCCTGTTTGGTGGCTCAGGCCTACATGAGGTGTCCGGACCACTGGGACGGGCCATGACAGTGCATGCGGTGGGAGTAACTCTAAAATGGCGTAGAGCATCTGTGCCCGGTCTTTTTTATTGGTAGGGTTGTGTGTCCTGTGATGCCTGTGCTAGATGGGTGTGGTGTGGGTGTATACCAGCCGTGAGGGAGTGGCTGTGGCATAATGACAACTAGAACTGTGACCAGCAGATCACTACAATGAAAATCTGGGCCATGTAGCATTGTTGTTCTTCCCTGTAAGCGTAAGCAGAGTGGGCTGGCCTGGCGTATGCCAGTCCTGCGTGAGGCTGTGAAGAATGACTCTTTAGCTATGGGCGTGGCTCCATCGTGAGCTGTATGAGGAATCAACTGATGCGGCACTGTTACCAGATTGGGCTAGATCACGCACAATTGGGCTATATTTTTCCCGGTCGTGCGGTAAAATTTTGGTTTGTGCTAGTTGCCAGATTATAAATATATATACAGCGCTCCAGCAAACTAGTATGTTAAAGCACTTTATTAGACAAATATTTACTTGGCAGCCTGCTGCAACATCAATTCCAATGCATTCACTGCCTGCTTGACGATGTCCCTGCCCCTCCTTCCTTAAAGTAGCAATATTGGGCTACTTTTGGCTACGTTTTGGTTGTCTTTGGGGTAGAGAATGCTTAAAATATCTGGCAACACTGGCATGCGGGAATTCTTGTTGTAGTGCTGCTGTCACCCGGGTCGCAAGCGTCAATGTGCAACTCTGTGAGCCAAGTCCCACAACATGGCCAACATGGAAGGTACGGGGAATCACTGACCCTACATTCATCCATAGTTCCACACAAGAAAAATGGTGGACAGGACACATCTGTGTGGATGTGAATGTTTATTGCACATTCAGTGAAGTATTGAAGCTGTAGCAATACTGGGCAATGCAAAGTCCAAAATTCAGTTTTTGGGACATGGAGGGCAGCCAATTAGAGACAAGCCCATTGTTGGAGATACAAAAGGGGGTGGTTGGAGATAGGCTGCGCCAACATATCTACTTATACAATCACTCCGCCAATCCGCACGCACTTATAAATTCACTATACACTCTCCTTGCAATACTCTAAGGGGCAGCATGTTGCATACATAATGAACACACGGACACAGATAGATAGTGGAACTGGGTACGGGCACGTGCGCTCAATTCCTTTTTATTACCAGGGTCACATGTCCAGTGACGTCTGTGCTGGATGCATGTGGTGTGAGTGTAAGCCAGCCCTCCGGGAATGGTTGGTGCTGACAACAAGTAGAACAGTAATCATTGGATCAGAAACAGAGATTCAATCATAAAGGGTCAATGATTTGTGCTGCACTAAGGTAGGGGCACCAGATGTGAAATAATACCCCAAAGATTCTATTGTAAAGGGTTCATGACTTGTGGTACACTGAGGTAGAGGCAACAGGTGTGAAATAATACACAAAATATTGTATCATAAAGGGTCCCTGAGTTGTGCTGCACTGAGATAGGGGCATTAGAAGCATTCAGCGTGTGTGCAGCCAGCGATGATGCGTGGTCCAGGCGAGCCGCACTAGGAGCAATGTCTCTTGCCTTCTGGACTGCGTCATCTGCAATTGCGACTCGATGTGAATTGTGAGCCCTGCTATCCGCAATGTAGATGGAAGGCAGTAGTCAGCACAGACATTGAGGAATGCTTTTTGTCACTTCCTCTTGAAAAAATACGAGGACATAGAGTACAATTCTGTCTGCAATTAATAAATCATGTCTCAATGTAAATTGTGAGCTCTGCTGACCGCAGTGTAGGTAACAAAAGATGAAATATGTATGGAATACATAGTCGAAATGTGTAGGTTTCGGGGACGTTATAGTTAGTTGCCTACTGGACTCTGAAATTCATGAATCAAGACTGAATTCAAACTGTGAGCTCTGCTGGCCACAGTGTAGACTGCCATTCAGTGTTCCTTTGGACTTGCAAGATGAATTTCGTGATTGTACTAAAGCTATAATTGATATCAAAAAAGTTCTTGAAGCAAGGATACTAAAAGGATATTATTTAGGTTTCGAAGACGTTGTAGTTAGTTGTCTACTGGACTCTGTATTTAATGAATAAACACTCAATTTTAATTGTGAGCCGTGCTGACCACAGCGTAGGCCAGAGGCAGTGGTCAGCAAGGGCCCACAGCCAAGTGGTGTTCAGTAGAACTGCACAGTTATTGGAAATTCAACTTGTGTGCAGCCAGCAATGATAAGTGGTGCACTGAGTTAGTGGCACCTGAAGCAACCAGCGTGTGCGCACCCTGCGATGATGCGTGGTCCGGGCGGGCCGCACTGGTAGCAATGTCTTTTGTCTAATGAATTCTGCCTCAGTAAGGCCATGTGGCGGTGACTTGTGGTGCACTGTGTTAGTGGCACCTGAAGCACTCAGCGTGTGCGCACCCTGCGATGATGCGTGGTCCGGGCGGGCCGCACTGGTAGCAATGTCTAATGAATTCTGCCTCAGTAAGGTCACATGGTGGTGACTTATGGTGCTCTGACTTAGTGGCACCTGAAGCACTCAGCGTGTGCACACCCTGCGATGATGCGTGGTCCACGTGGGCCACACTGGTAGCAATGTCTTTTGTCTAATGAATTCTGCCTTAATAAGGCTATGTTGCGATGACTTGTGGTGCAGTGAGTTAGTGGCACCTAAAGCACTCAGCGTGTGTGCACCCTGCGATGATGCGTGGTCCAGGCGGGCCACATTGGTAGCGATGTCTTTTGTCTAATTAATTCTGCCTCAGTAAGGCCACGTGGTGGTGATTTGTGGTGTACTGAGTTAGTGGCACCTGAAGCACTCAGCGTGTGCGCACCCTGCGATGATGCGTGGTCCGGGCGGGCTGCACTGGTAGCAATGTCTTTTGTCTAATGAATTCTGCCATAGTAAGGCCAGGTGGTGATGACTTGTGGTGCACTGAGTTAGTGGCACCTGAAGCAACCAGCGTGTGCGCACCCTGCGATGATGCGTGATCCGGGCGGGCCGCACTGGTAGCAATGTCTTTTGTCTAATGAATTCTGCCTCAGTAAGGCCACGTGGCAGTGACTTGTGGTGCACTGTGTTAGTAGCACCTGAAGCACTCAGTGTGTGCACACCCTGCGATGATGCGTGGTCCGGGCGGGCCGCACTGGTAGCAATGTATTTTGTCTAGTGAATTCTGCCTTAGTAAGGGTAGGTGGCGATGACTTGTGGTGCAGTGAGTTAGTGGCACCTAAAGCACTCAGCGTGTGCGCACCCTGCAATGATGCGTGGTCCGGGCAGGCCACACTGGTAGCAATGTCTTTTGTCTAATGAATTCTGCCTTAATAAGGCTATGTCACGATGACTTGTGGTGCAGTGAGTTAGTGTCACCTAAAGCACTCAGCGTGTGTGCACCCTGCGATGATGCGTGGTCCGGGCGGGCCGCATTGGTAGCAATGTCTTTTGTCTAATTAATTCTGCCTCAGTAAGGCCACGTGGCGGTGACTTGTGGTGCACTGAGTTACTGGCACCTGAAGCACTCAGCGTGTGCGCACCCTGCGATGATGCGTGGTCCGGGCGGGCCGCACTGGCAGCAATGTCTTTTGTCTAATGAATTTTGCCTTAGTAAGGCTAGGTGGCGATGACTTGTGGTGCAATGAGTTAGTGGCACCTGAAGCACTCAGCGTGTGTGCAGCCAGCGATGATGCGTGGTGTGGGCAGGCCGCACTGGGAGGAATGTCTTTTGTCTAATGAATTCTGCCTTAATAAGGCCATGTGGCGTTGAGTTGTGGTGCACTGAGTTAGTGGTACCTCTAGCGCTCAGCGTGTACACAGCCAGTGATGATGCGTGGTGTGGGCGGGTCGCACTGGGAGGAATGTCTCCTGCCTACTGGACGGTGTCATCTGCAATCGCCACTCCATCTGAATTGTGAGCCCTGCTGTCCGCAGTGTAGTTCGAAGGCAGTAGCCTGTACAGACATAAGTCTGTGGTGCTGTGCCACTGTGTTCGCAGGGGACCTGTGTCAAGGATGCCGGCGGATATGGCGGCAGCTACATGGCAGGATGAGAGCCGCTGCTCTGGCAGACGCGTTGGATTTCACACAAGTGAACCACGCCCAGAGTCCCGGCCTATTTATTCACACTTCTACGCTGGAGTGGCGTATGTTAGACCAGCCCACTGCGCTTCCGCTTACAGGGGACGACGATACAGGTACATGACCGAGATCTTCCCCACTGCCTGAGGTAACATGGTTGCGTCCACTGTCCACAACACTACAAGCACCAGCAGTATATGTATACATGGAGAGGATTGTGCTCAGCAAAGTGAGGTCTGTCTAGCACATCACTGCTACACTTGGTATTGTGGGCATTATTATTGGTGGGTGACTTGCGTCCTTCACACATGTTTGGTTGCCACATCTCGCAACATTCAGCTATTGTGTGGCTGAGGGGCCATGCCGGTTTTGGAAGGTCCATTGCCCTGCTGTGCGCTGCCTCAGTGGTAGTTAGGGGGGGTGGCCCAGGGGGGTCCTGAGGGTGGTGGCAGTGGGTTTTGTGACCTTCTTGGGTGTCGGAGGTGCATGATCAGTAGCTCTATGACACGTGTTGGTCTTTAGATGTGATTCTGGGCTGGGATCCCTTTCGCACTGTAGGCAGTCGTCCTTCTTTACACCAGTAAAAGGCAGTTGGTACATTTCTACTGCTAACGCAGCTTATCGCCTTTTTTTGGATCGCACTGCAGATTTGGCTGCTCATTGAAAATATCGGGAAGTGGTATTTTCGTGTTATTTTTGTACAGGAACGCCTACTCTGCATATTATTTGCGTTAGTTGTTGCTCTCATTTGTGGCAATTTATTTTTGCGGAAGCTATTGCTGGAAAACTGGTGATATCGCCTGTTTTCACCAGGTTGAAAATGTAATGATAATTTAAAATCACTGAAAAAACCATAGGTTTAATGAACATTATAATTAGAAATTAGCATTTAAAAAACCTTTGAAAATTCACTAAAAAACGCATAGGTTTCAGGGACGTTATAGTTACAAATTATCATTTTAAAAACCTTTGAAATTCACTGAAAAAAACATAGGTTTCAGGGACGTTATAGTTACAAATTAGCATTTAAAAAACCTTTGAAATTCACTGAAAAAAACATAGGTTTCAGGGACGTTATAGTTAGTTGCAAATTTCACTCGTACAAAACCATAGAAATTTGGCTGTTATAGTTAGTAGAGCTAGCTATAACTTGCGCCCCCGCAATGCACTGCTGATGACGTCACATATAACATCACTCATGACATGGTCAGTGACATCACTGATGACATCACTGATGACATCTCAAATGACATCACTCATGACATCATCCACGTGATAATGCACCTCTTCACACCCTAATATAACCTCTGATACACCCACTCTAAAATACTGACTACCATTTTCTAAACCATAGACAAATCAATAGCAGTTACAATATGCCCACTGACTACTTCCTAGTTATACACACACATTCATTCACCCATACAGTAACTCATACATGCAGTCACTCATCAATATAGCACTATTATAGGTACTCATACATTATTAACACACGTAGCTAGTCATGTAAAGAATCTGCTGTTTACTCACCTATACAGTTATACATTCAGTATCTAACCTATTAATACAAATAGTAACATATATTGAATCACTGACACAAGCACACACTCATTTATACAGTCACTCACAATTACTCACTATCACATAGAGTCATTTATATACTCCAACACTCACATATACTGCCTTTCACATATGTAGTTACTCACACATATACCAGTGAGATATATATTCACTCTCCAACACAGTGATACACACACACTCACTGAAACAGCTATTTCCACATGCACTATTGAACCCATACACCTAGTAAATTAGCCACTCACACATGTTGGCAGAATGTTACACACCTCCCACTCACCTACACACACAAACACTGAGCCACCCATACTAATACTTATGCTACCAATAAGTAAGCCATATACAGTCAAATACCTAATCATGAACCCATGCAGCAACTTACACAACAACTGAGAGACTGATACAGACATTCACACAGTTTAGTCACTAACCCATGCATTCAGTAAGAGACATTTAATCACTAACTTATACAGTCAGTCACACACCTATTAAATCCTCCACCCAGACACTTATACACCAACTCATTCTTCAATACACTTTGGCATTAACATATATAAAATATATTTAAAGTTTACAAAAACACACATTCACTGGATGATGTCATCACTGATTTCATCAGTGATGTCATTTGAGATGTCATCAGTGATGTCATGTCACTGACCATGTCATGAGTGATGTAATGTGTGACGTCATCAGCAGAGCATTGCGGGGGCGCGAGTTATAGTTAGCTCTACTAACTATAACAGACGAATTTCTATGGTTTTGTACAAATGAAATGTGCAAGTAACTATAATGTCCCTGAAACCTATGTTTTTTTCAGTGAATATATATATATATATATATATATATATATATATATATATATATATATATATATATCTTCAAGGTATGTAGATAAGGAAAAAAGAATAGTATACGTACATATACTTGCCTTTCTACATTTTGATCATAAATATTTTGGCTACAATAGTACGGTATCACAATATTCAATTACTCAATATTACAACCTAAGTCTGGGAGGTCAAGGATGGACCGGTAGATCGAGCAAGTTAAAGAGCACGAGCACTGTATGAAATACCCGACTGATACTTCCGCGATGATGAAGACGAACCAGTAGCTCTGAAGAAATTTAGGTGAGGTAAGGAAGCTGGGAGATCGTTGTGCATTTCTTGTTGAAAAGGGTAGTGAATTGAGGGGACATAGTGAGGAAAAGATGTTTGCTGTAATAGTCTTGTGATTTGGGTGATTTTAAGGGGATATTGGCAGTTGTGGAATTGTTTGTTAGCTATCACCTGTTACCCATAAACTCGTCTATCAATTACAATATTCCTCAAAAATCCATCTAACACAGTTCACTAGAGAGGTTACTGTTCACTATTCATTTTCTCCTCAATCGGATTGGCACCAGAATATCATAACTGAAATGTCATCTAAAGAAAATATGGTGTACTAAATAGTGTTTACAAAATATCCACCCATTGGGGTTAATAGAAATTCTACACACAATGGGACGATATTTTTAAATGAGATTTAAAGTATGTATTTCTGGCAGATAATATTTTTGCTAATAATATTTGACTTATAACCTCCCACTCAAGAGTCAGTGGGCATCCAGGGATTTTCTTACCAAAATATTTTCTCATCAGGGTGAAAACATGGCTCCTTCACGCTCCTCATAACCTGAAGAAAATTGCAATTTCCAAATCTACACAGCTCATACTCCACACGCTATCGGTCTTCTAACCCCTACTCTCAAAAATGTCCAAGTGTGCTATTTCAGTCAAATTCCTTAAAGTTGCACACCCTTATAACATAGCCAGGCAAGCATGCTCCCAGGGTTCCAAGACTCTGTCCTAAGTCTCACGGGGACTGAAGCGTCTTTGCAAATTACAGTTAAACAAAACTCTCTTCCTGGCAGGCATTACACAAAACCCCCTTTACTGAAGGGTCTTCTATCTGTATTCTCCCCTGCACTATATTCTCCTCGCGGGCCCTATAAATTTCAATACAGACCTTCAGCACAGGCAATGAAAATCAGAAAAAGGAGTTAGAACATCAGAGTTCATGGATGGAAACAAATAAACATTTCAGGAAACCTTATGAATGACTGCATAGAATATTTTAGCACCACTGGGCTGCTGGAGAATGGATCCCTCTGCTTATGAATAAGGAACTGCACCGACAAAGAGCCACCCCAGGGCCTATATGGAGTTCCACGCAGTGACTCATATGTCTGGTGACAGAAAGTGTAGTGTAAACGCACAGTTTCTTTAACTCTTGAAACTGCGCAAACCGCTTCAAAATACGGTTTGTATATTTTTCTACGGCAAACTGCACCCTCAGAAATTGTATTTTATGCCCATATGGGTATATTCACACGAACGTGTGATAACTACCGCAAGAGTAGCGTAACGCAACTTTCAATATCGCAGCCCATCGCAGGAAAATAACCCCGTGTCAACGTGGAATTCACAACAAGGCGGTATCAGGCGATAGTCCGCTAACACCACGGAAAATGTCCGTGATACAACCACCATGACGGAGATAAAACCACAACACCAAAAAACACGCGATGGGCCAAAGCGCGATGAGGAAATCAGCGATAAGCAGCGCCAGTCCTGCAACACACACCTAGCAGGCCGAAAAAATCACCATAAAAGTAGAAAAAACACCCACACCCAAACTGACCTACACCCAAGCACTATGGAGGCAGCCGGAGCAGGCGCAGAGGACGAGCGCAACCACACAAGCACCCCGGACGACCAGCCCGGGACATCGGGGACAGGGAAGGGCAAGGACAAGAAGACGAGGAAGACGAAGTTCAGTCTGCAGGCGAACAGGATCATAGTCACGGAGGTGATAGGACACCATCAACAACTCTTCATCACCTCCAATGTTTCATTGGGCACCAAAACTGGAATATGGCAGGACATCGTTGACAAGGTGAATGCCGTCGGAGAGCACAAGCGGACAATGGACGAGGTCAAGAGGCGATGGAATGACATCAAGCGGAACACCAAGGAGAAACTCTCCACCAACCAGAAGGCAGAAATGCAGTCAGGAGGTGGGGGCCCAGTGCCACAGCTCATGCTGGATGACATGGAGGAGCTGGTGTCGACAGTCATCAGTGTGGCTACTGTAGCCGGAGTTGGGGGACCGGACACTACTCAACAGGACACAACCCAACCGCAACAGGGTGAGTGACCACCAGGTACTGGGGGGGACGGATGGAGATGGGCACTGTGGCACACATGCACAATCAAGCAGGGCATAGTACACACACACAATGACCCTCGCACCTCGCCCAGACCCACAGACTGTCACAATGTACAATACCATGCTGTCAGAATGTCAACCTGTACCATGCGGCTACATACATGTGGAAACATTGTAATACACCATCTCCCCTTCACATCGCAGGGGCATTGTCAAAACCTCCTGCAGAGCAGTCTCAGCCACTCTTCACTGATGACGAGGAGGACAACACCAGCATCGACGCACAAGCCCTCCTAGACATCATTGACCTCATCCGTGACTCACCTCCAGGATCAGGGCAGCCCAGCTACATCGAGGAGACCCCACCCACCACCCAAACCACCCAGCAGGAGGCACCCACAGCCCTGGCACCCTCCAAAGTCCCCCAGGAACAACAAATGGCCTTCCAACGCCGTGTGCTGGAGGGCCAGAGGGAGACGGCTGAGCAGGTGCGGGTGGGGTTCGAACTCATGGCTGCCAAACTGGATGCCATCCTTGGGTGTCTATGCCTGCCCCATGGTCTCCAAAGAGCCCTGACTGACATCGCTGGAGTCATGACACGGAGAGTGGAACAGCCGGCCGCTCAGAGTGGCTCCAGCTATACCAGTCATGAGCTGGCACACATGCCGAGGCTCATGGAGGACATGGTACGTATGAAGGCGGAAAGGATGGCAGCCACCACTGCACATCATCGAAATGTAGCTGGGATCTTTCAGGCCCTGCAGACCTCCATCATGGCATTGCCACCACAAGGCGTGGTGCTGATGAATGCTGCTGCCCCCACACCATCCACATCCCCACCCCCTGGTGCGTCAGTGCCTCACAGTGCGGCAGACGTATCCACTCAGGCCCCTGATGTGTCAGTGGCACACAGTGCCGCAGCCGGTACAGCAACACCCACAGGGGGGGCAGGGCACACATCCGGGGATGAGGACGTGGATGGGTTTGTGATCAGGAGGCACTAGCATTCATTTCTAGCACCTGGCCTGTTTCTGCTTGGTGCCGCACATGGCCTCATGACCTTCCACTACACTCCGATGCACTCACCTTGGACAGCGACATGGACTGCCACATCCTGTTTGACGACCAATGACACGGCGGACAGACTGCGGACTGTACCCTTCCTCTTCTGCAGTACATGTCATCCCCGGATGGACTCTGGCTGGCCCTCCACGGGCCCATATTGTGTAGTGTGCTCAGCATTGCCCTGTACTGCTCCAGCTGCATAACTGCACTGGGTGTGCAAATAAACATCCAGTGACGCACTGCTGTGTCATGTCTTACATCATTCAGGTATGGATGTGTGGATGAATGTGGGGACAGTGCCTTCCCTTGCGTCAATGATGTTCATCCTGTGGGATGCGAGTCAGAGGGTGCGACATTGCATTTAGTGTAACTGGTCCCGTGAACACTACAACAGGGACACACGCATCAGTCATTTCCTTGTCCGGACATGGAATGGACCACGCCCCAAGCCCACGAGTCATTGTGGCAAGCCCTGCGCTGGTCCAGCGTACAGCAGGCCAGACCACTCCGATGACGCACCGAGGGGGGGCATCATTGCTACCCGTCGCAAGCGTACTCGCTGGTGGTGTGCAGGTCACGGGTCTAGTCGTCAGCATGTCACAGCCACTCCCTGAGGGCAGGTTTGCACACACCCATCCGGCACAGGTGTCACTGGCCATGTGACTCCGCCAACATAAGGGGCTGACGACGTCACATTCGCCTCTTCCGGTGGTGACTGGATGACGACCGCTCCACGCTTCTCATTCATAAAGGGCCCATGAGTTCTTGCGCTGAGGGTTGGTGGCATCTGAGGCCTGGCACACGGCATGGGCCTACCGCCATGTGGCGCAGACTGGGGCTGCACAGGGTTAGTGGTATCCGAGGCCTGGCGCACGGCACGGGCCTACCGCCACATGGCGCAGTCTGGGGTTGCACAGGGTTAGTGGCATCCAACACCTTGCAGACGGCACAGGCACCCTGCCACGGGATGGTGACTTTGGGTGCTCTGAGTCAGTGGCACCTAAAGCTGCTGAGCGGGTGTACAGCCTGCGATGATGCCCCATCCCGGAGGTCCGGACAGCTCAGGTTTAGTGTGCCCTCCTGGACTGCAGTGTAGGCCAGAGCCAGGGGGCAGCATGGGCCTACGGCCACGTGGCATCGCTTCCGGGATCCCAGAGTTAGTGGCACCCTTTGGGCTGAGCAGGTGTGCAGCCTGTGATAGTGCCGGGTGCACTGGTATGTCCTCTGCCATGGAGTTATCAAGACCCAGCACCAAACGTGAGACCTGTTGGCCTGCGGAGCATGGCTGCATGGTGTGGAGGGTGCCATGTCCGCGGGCCCCAGGCTTGTGGCTTGCAGCAGCACGTGGTGGGACCTCCTGTCTATGCGCCGGTGGCGAAAGCTTAACAGTGAAGCCTGGGTGTGCATGGGCGGGCATGCTCCGATGGGCGGCGGGAGGGGTTGGGGTGCTCCTGCCTGGGTGTGCATGGGCGGGCAGTCGATGTCTTGTGCAGGTGTGTGTACTGTGCCAGTCATGTATCTGGACTCTGTTTCAGCTGACGGCTCTAACTCAGATGTGTGACCTGGTGAACTGCGATACATACTGGCACGTGGTTGGAGACAAATCGGTGGCAGCAGGTGAGCAGTGTGGCCTGGATGCGCAGGGGCGGCACTCTCTCTCTCTCCCCCACTCTTCTTCTTCTCCCTCTCCCTCTCTTCTTCTGTCTCTCTCTTTCTCTCTCTCTCTCTCTCTCTCTCTCTCTCCCCCTCTTCTTCTCTATCTCTCCCTCTCTTCTATTCCTCTCTCTCTCGCTCCCCCTCTCTTCTTCTCTCTCTCCCCCTCTCTTCTTCTCTCTCTCTATCTCCCCCCTCTCTTCCTCTCTCTCCCCTTTGCTCTCTCTCTGTCCTTTGATGTGCGCAGGACACACCTTCTCATCATGTTTTTTGTCTTGCAGGCTGGGACCTACGGATTGTCCCGAGGGGAGCGGCCATGTGTCTTCATTTCATTTCTGTGTTCACTTTAATGAAGTTTCATTTGTTGCTTCGAAAGTGAATGTGTGCTGCTCATTTCTGTGTCGACACATGCATGTCACCAGTTGTGATTGTGCGACGTCAGGCGGATTATTTTGTGCATGTTTAGGTGTAGCTGATGTGGCATGACTTTGGTCGGGGGGTGCCAGGGAGGGGTGGTCCTGGGGGTGGTGTTGGTGGGTGTTGTGGCCCTCTTGGGTGTCCGGGCCACATGATGGGTGGCTCCATGGCATCTGTTGCCCTTCCGATGTGGCCCTGGGATGTGCTCCCTTTTGTTGTGCAGGCTGCCGTCCGACTTTATACCAGGTCAGAGCAGGTGTAGATTTCCTGGTGCTAACTCGCCTTATCGCCTATTTTGTGTTTTTATCGCAGTTCTGTCTGGTCGTTGAGTATGTTGAGGTGTGATGTTGTCGCAGCTTTTGGCACGGGAACGCCCACTCTGCATCTCATTAGCAATAGTTGCGGGGGTCCTCTGTTTTTTGCGGCTGCTATCGCGGGTAAACTCGTGCTGTAGGCTGTTAGCACCAGCTTGTAAATGGGGAGGTAAATTTATCACCACTTTGGTCGCGATGAAGTGCCGTTAATTCGGCGATAGCTCCTTGTGAATATGCCCCATAGTTTCTTGATCCTGGGATCCAGAAAAACAAATGAAAAAATATGGGAGCATATTATCAAGCACGGCGTTAAAATTATCGCCGCTTTAGCGGCAAAAAACTGCCGCTAAAGCGGCGATAATGGGCTTGATAATATGCCGCAGAGAATTCCAATAGAAGCCCATGTTGACACCAGAACATGGGCTTCTATGGGAATTCTCAAGGGCATATTGTCAAGCCCATTATCGCCGCTTTAGCGGCAGTTTTCTGCCGCTAAAGTGGCGATAATTTTAACGCCGTTTCTTGATAATATGCCCCGAGGTACCGAGACTGAACAAGCTACCAAAAAATAATAGCAATTTGAAGACTTCTTTGGAAAGACTTTATTTACTTCATTGAAAAGTGAACAATTTTTTGCAGGTTAATATGCGCAAAAGATTTCCTGCATAAAAAAAACGTTATCCCTAAAAGAGGTTGAGTTAGGGGGCCCTACTGGCATGTAAGTAATTATGTGGTTTGTGTGTGCCGTGTGACCTAATTCTTCGTGGACACATGTTCAAATTATCAGCACATTTCTGGCTTTCGAGAGAATTATTTTTTTCCTTTTTGTGTCTTTCTCGGAAATCCTTCCTTTGTATTATGTCTGTGTTTATATGCGTGCGTCCTTTGTTTATTTTTTCAAAAGGTCATTTTGGAGAGATTCGTATAGAATAAACTTTCGGTGGAGTGCAGTCATTTGATTTTCTTGGAACAAACACACAAGTGGGATAAAGCAAGAAGAAAAAAAGAATAACTCAATGACACAGAATCATACAGGGATCCGAGATTAGCCTGATGTCGGGAGTGCCTCAGTGACGGGAGCAGGAGGCGAGGAGGTGGGGTCTAGGACGTGAAGCAGGAGGGAACACCTGCGTGCTACTACCTGGCCTCTTACTGAAGAGGCCAGTCTTTTTTTGTAAATACAAACGTGAGTAGTTTACATTACCTGTTTTAGGATAGTCTGTACCTTGTTAATTGGCAGCAATATCGACATTTCAGTAAGGACTGAAATGTAAAAAAATAGTTCGTGGCTAGATAAGAGTTTTTAAAATTTTCACGAAAACTGCTTTAGGCAAGAAACAGAACGGAGTAGAGGCCTCAGGACACCAGTGTAATAATAATGGCTATTCACAGTGGCACAAATCGGCCCTTTCACCATGGACGTCCATTCTGTAAATCTCTACGGGTAGTGGAAGTGACATCGCAGACTGTTTGGCCAGGATGCCCTGGATAATGACCCAGGGAAAGGAAGGGGGTGAATTCACAGCAAGTGCTTCTTCCTACAATGCTATGGGGAGGGGGGGAGCTTCTATCATTTGCTTTTTCTAATTTATGTCCAGGCCTTCTGACTAAGTAACGAAACTAGGTAAGAAACTCGGGGGTTGGTGGAATATTGATTTTAGGTGTGCAGTACTCACACTATAAGAAAAGGCTAAAGTCAGAAGAAAAACGCCAAGCTAAGTCTACAATGGGATTAGAAGCCAATCTAACACCTCGCATTACCCCGGGTAACGGACGAGATTTATCCATGCCAGAACAGATTACTTGTGTGAACACCCCTGAGGCGGAAGCCGGGGGCCGTGTGAGTGCAACGTTGTGTATTTTTTTAAATAATCTTGTGTTGTGCGCTGCGTGGTGTGTTACTGTTCGCCCCCTGTGAATTCTGCACACGCTCGCTTTTCTGTTCATTTTTAACCTAAAACCCTTACCTTGCGCACTGTGTATCTGGCACTACCGACATTCTTGCCACCTCGCTTCACTCCCACCTCAGTTCCCCTCCTGGCCGGACTCCCTCCTTGCTTGGGACACCTGCCATTGGGTCGAGCTCAGGGTGGCCGCCATCTTGGGAGAAGGCAGGGGTAGCGCTCTAGTTGCGGCTGCCTCCCGCCCTCCCTGACTACTTAATCCTCTCTCTTTCACTCCCGCACAGATTACTTGTGTGAACACCCCTGAGGCGGAAGCCGGGGGCCGTGTGAGTGCAACGTTGTGTATTTTTTTAAATAATCTTGTGTTGTGTGCTGCGTGGTGTGTTACTGTTCGCCCCCTGTGAATTCTGCACAGGCTCGCTTTTCTGTTCATTTTTAACCTAAAACCCTTACCTTGCGCACTGTGTATCTGGCACTAACGACATTCTTGCCACCTCGCTTCACTCCCACCTCAGTTCCCCTCCTGGCCGGACTCCCTCCTTGCTTGGGACACCTGCCATTGGGTCGAGCTCAGGGTGGCCGCCATCTTGGGAGAAGGCAGGGGTAGCGCTCTAGTTGCGGCTGCCTCCCGCCCTCCCTGACTACTTAATCCTCTCTCTTTCACTCCCGCACAGATTACTTGTGTGAACACCCCTGAGGCGGAAGCCGGGGGCCGTGTGAGTGCAACGTTGTGTATTTTTTTAAATAATCTTGTGTTGTGCGCTGCGTGGTGTGTTACTGTTCGCCCCCTGTGAATTCTGCACACGCTCGCTTTTCTGTTCATTTTTACCCTAAAACCCTTACCTTGCGCACTGTGTATCTGGCACTACCGGCATTCTTGCCACCTCGCTTCACTCCCACCTCAGTTCCCCTCCTGGCCGGACTCCCTCCTTGCTTGGGACACCTGCCATTGGGTCGAGCTCAGGGTGGCCGCCATCTTGGGAGAAGGCAGGGGTAGCGCTTTAGTTGCGGCTGCCTCCCACCCTCCTTTCTTCCTATAAAATGATTACTGTTCCCAGACGGCGCAGCGGGCAGGCGCAGCGGGCGCGCCGGCGGCGCGCCAAAGGCAAGCCCGTCTGCGCCCGTCCGCGACCGGCCGGGACCAGGGGCCATGAACGCTGCCTCCATCGTTAAGTATTCTTCTAACCAGCTTCTCTCTCTATACGGCACCTGGCCCCTTATTCCCTCTACACTCAGCCGCATCCAGGCACTTAACATTGCCGCTTCACTTCCACCTATTCAATTACTACCCGTGTCCCTTGCACATTCCCTTTCCCGCCCCTGCTCCCCGACGGAGGCTCCCGCTTACCTTCTCAATACCCGTTCAGCTGGCAAGCACCAGCTAGAGCTCTATAACCGTCTCAATACCGAGTCACCCGACTTTCTGTTTCTAACGGAAACGTGGTTCTCCGCTGATTCCCAGCCCGATGTCTTATCTGCTCTACCCGATTCTTATTACATTCTGCGAGCCGACCGCCCAGCTGGGAAAGTTGGTGGGGGAGTAGCATTGATAATTCGGTCTACCCTCCACTTCCAGCCCCTACCCTCCCCCCCATTGACTACATCGTGGCCCGATCAGTGAACATTTCCATCCCCCTTACCATAGTTCTTATCTACCGCCCCCCTCAAGCAACGCCCCACTTTCTTCCCGCTCTGCAAGAACTCTTGGTCACTCTTGTAATCAACAATACATCAGTTCTACTGTTGGGGGATTTCAATTATTGGCCTGGCGATCCGAAAGAAGACTTGGCTTCCAGAGACTTCTCGGACACCCTTCGCTCCCTTAATTTCATCCCCCACATTCACGTCCCCACTCACATCCACGGTCATATTCTTGATCAGATCTGGTCAGTAAATCGGACCCTCTCTCCAACTACTACCCTCCCTTGCACCTGGTCAGACCACTCGCTTATCTCTTTCTCCATTGACCTAGCAGTTACCGACAAATCCTCCCTGCCGAAGAATGTTTCGGCACGTAACTGGAACCGGGTTGACTTCCACTCCCTTCACTCTTCGTTCAGGACCCCCTCCCCGGTGTTATCTGCTCTTCCCCTCGACCTTCAAGCAGATGCCATTAACACCTGGCTTTCCACCTCCTGCGACCGGATAGCTCCGCTCAGGACGGTCAAAGCTTGCCGACCCCATGAAGCCAATAAATGGTTCTCGAGCGACCTCAAAACCCTCAAATTAGCTCTCCGACAGTCTGAGCGCCAGTGGAGACGCAATTACTGCCCCTCTCTGAAGGATCAATATAAGTCCCTTCTTAACAACTATAAGAGAGCTATTCTTGCGGCAAAATCAGAATACTTCTCGGGCAAGATCTTACTAGCAGTTAATAAGCCCAAGGAAATTTTCTCAGTTGTCCATAACCTAGCCTTATCAGAACGTGTCAATCTCCACCCCACTCCTTCCCTCTCTCTCTGTCTCTCTCTTAACGATTATTTCTTTGAGAAAATCGCCAACATCAAACGGAATATCCCTCCACCGTCTTCTTGTCTTTCCCCCTTCTCCCCTCCCCCTCTACTTTCCTCTCTCACTCATTTCCCACCCATCTCCAAAGAATCTTTCTTGACTCTGCTCAGGAAAGTCAAATCAGGCTCGCCCGCTGACTTTGCCCCTGCTCGAATCCTTACGGAGCTATTTGTTGGCTGCCCCGATCCCCCTCTGTCCTTTCTCAACCTGTCTATTTCTACGGGATCGGTCCCTCCACAGTTCAAATCAGCCACTGTCATCCCTATCCTAAAGAAGCCTGGCTCTGATCCAACCCTCCCTGTCAATTTCAGGCCGATTTCTTTGCTCCCGTATTTAGGCAAGATCCTAGAAAGCCATGTAACCACCTGCCTATCAACATACATTGAGGACAACCAGTTACTGGCCTCCCATCAGGCGGGCTTTCGCCCAGCCCATTCAACCGAAACTGTGGTCCTCTCTGTCCTTGACGAGTTGAAGAGTAAAACGGACTCCAACTGCCCTCTGGTGCTCCTGGATTTGTCCGCTGCCTTTGACACGGTCGACCATTCCATCCTTCTGGACCGTGTCAGGGCGGCGGGCATCCAGGGCACCGCCTTCTCAGGGCTCACGTCATTACTTCAAGGCCGGTCTCAGGCTGTCCAGCTCTCTGGTTTTTCTGCCCCGTTTCGTACAATTACTTGTGGGGTCCCCCAGGGCTCCTCTCTTTCTCCTCTTCTCTTTAACCTTTACATTTACCCTCTTATTGTTTCTCTGCTTAGAATGGAGGTATCCGTTTACAATTATGCGGACGACCTTCAACTTATTTTCAACCTTTCCTCCTCTACTGATTCCCTCTCCAAATTCCAAACCACTCTCACATTTATCTCCGATTGGATGAGCCAAAATCATTTGAAACTCAATCCTGACAAAACTGAGCTGATCTTAACTGGCGGCTCTTCAAGTCCCTGGTCATCTGCTTATTGGCCTGCCAGCTTTGATCCCCCCCGGCTCCCTCGACATCAGTTAGAACCCTCGGGATCAAAATCAGCCAGGACCTTTCCATGCGTCCCCAGATCAGCTCCGTAGTGTCCTCCTGCTTCTTATCTCTGCGGATCATCCGCAAGATTTGCTGTTTTTTTACTTTTCATGCCCTCAAAATCATTATTTTAGCCATGGTCCTTTCCCGGTTAGACTATGGGAATTGCCTCTATGCTGGCATCCCTGCCTATGAGCTACGGCGCCTCCAGACCATTCAAAATCAGGCGGCTCGCCTAATTTATCAACTTCCCAAATTCCACCACTCCTCTCCTCTCCTCTCCTAAAAACTCTTCACTGGCTCCCTATTTATTTCCGCACCCTCTTCAAAATGGGATGCATAGTTTTTATGGCTCGTGCTCGCACAGCCCCCCTCTTCGTCAACTCCATGATCTCTTACTACCTCCCCAGTCGTCATCTTCGCTCCTCCAGTCAGGCTCTCCTCACTGTCCCTCGATTTCGTAAATCTCGAGCAGGTGGCACCAGGTTCTCCTTCCTGGCCCCTCGCTTCTGGAATAGTCTCCCTCTTACCATTCGACTAATCCCCTCCTACCTTCTCTTTCGGAAAGCGCTCAAGACTCACTTGTTCGCCCAGGCGTTCCCCTCCACTTAACCTCCCTTTCTCAGCCTCCAGTAATCCCTTAGCGCCAGGAAACAGTGCGCTCAACAAATGCCTTCAACTTCAACTTCAACAGTCTTGCCAGGTGACTCCATGCTTCCCAGGACATAGCTCCTTTTCAAGACCAAGGCCACGCCATTTTTTTTGCACATGGAAATCAGGAGATCAGCCAACGCAGGAGACAGGTGGCGATGCAGCATCAATTCTATCTCAAACTTTAAAAATGCTCTCAGAATGAATGTGCCTTGTTAGAAAATCTTACTATGCATGTTGCCCTCAATGACAGGTTCCGCAGCTATCCAACCAGGAGAGAAGTGCATAAGGATGATGTGCCACAACCTTGTGCAGTTAATAAATATGACTTTCGCTGAGGAAAGGCAATACCTAGCGCTAGCTGTGCAGAGTGGGATGTCTGCCCCACTGTGATGAGCTGAACTTGGAAGCAGAGGTGAGTGAGATGGTTGGGGACACAAGAGACCACTTTATCCCTTTATTAAAAGACCCGTTTGGAGTGCATGTAAAGAGAAAACTGAGGAATGCATAAGCTCCTCAGTGAGTAAAGAGTAAAAAGCCAGCCATCTCTCCTGAGATGTAAAAAAAGGTTATGTTAGCTTTAATGGCACTCTCACCCCCTGGGTGTAGGAGTGACAACTCTTATGAATCTAATCTGATCAGGCTGTTTTGGGAATAGACTTCAACAGGCCAGCCTGTTGTGAGAAAGTCCTGCCAGCTACCTGAACTCACTTTGCAACTGGAATCCTCAAACACTGTGGGCTGCTTGCTTCAATATTGTTGGACAAGTACGCGGGGCTCTCAAGGGCAATGTGCAGACCTGTGGCCAGAGTGGGAGCCATGGCATCACCCAGGCATTCCCCAGAGTCTATACAACAAAACCCCAGGCCTGGTACCTTTGTGTCCTTAAGCCGAATTTAACCCCTAGCAGAAATGCATATGCCAACCACTGTATGAGGCCAAACCTGGCCAAGGGTGGAATCCTCAACATTGCTGAAGACGGCTGAAATGCCAGAAACCGGTCCTAGGAAGCTTGTTTCCGGTCCAGGGAAGGCATGGCTTGGCAGTTCGGGCTGGACTGTTCCCATGAGGCACAGGGTCAGACTGATTTGCATATGGCCATGTCTGAACTGGGGTGGCAGAGTGGGCTAAAGAACGGTGATGGATCAAACCCAGATCTGTTGACTGGGTGTGAGTGTTTGATTGGTTCTGATGCTCCGTCCATCACCACCCCTTTTTGTACCGCTGAAATTCTAAACATTCCATCTGTTCTCCAACCAAGAAGTGAGCACAAACTTTACAGCAGTGGTGTTATGGTCTCTATACCCAGTGTCAGAGACCTTGTATGCATGCTAACCTCTGACTCAGTTGCTGGGTGTCCTGCGCATTCCAGTGGTCGTCAATTACAGCATAATGAGCTGTCCTGGTGCTGGTGGAAAGCTTTGATTTGAAGAGGCAGTTTGAACAGTGCTGCTTCTGGGGTTGGTGGTCGGTGTACTGCAGCTGAATAAATACCTGAAAATGGACTCTGTGAACATGTGGTATTTACAACTTATCATTGGCGATGAGGATAGGACACTTTTTGGAACTGGCAGAATTTTGCTAAAAGTTTGTTCCTAATTTTGCCAGTCTGTCCTTGCCATTAAGGTTGTTGCTAAAGAAGAACGCAAAGTTTGCGTGGTTGGAGGAGTGTGCTCTCGTTTTTAATAGCATCAAAGAGGTTATAGGTAGAATGCCTACCCTTGGGCATTTCGATGCTTGCAAGAAGACAGTACTGTCGAAGGATGCCAGTATGCATGGATTGGGTGCAGTTCTCTCTCAGAATGTAGATGCTGAGCCAAGGATTGTATCTTTTGCTTCTCGTTCTCTTAAAGGAGCAGAATTCTGTAATCGAGCGAGAAGCACTAGCTGTGTACTGGGCAGTTCACCATTTCAAATTCTTCTTTTGGGGCATAGTAGTGGTAATTAGATCAGATCACTGGCCGTATGTCAGGTTTTTACGTTCAGGGATGTGGGGAAATGTATTTCCACTGATTAAAAGGTGGGTGGAAGGTTGAACAGAGTTTATTATCAGGGTGGAATATGTGCCTGGTCTAAAAAACCTGTTTATCAAGGATGCCCTTGAATCAGTGTGGTGAGGAGGGTGAAAATCCATTGGTTACGTGGGTGTGTGAATCAGCAGTTAATGCTGATGAATGGTCTTTAGCATGCCAAGGGGACAAGGATTTGGAGGTGCTTGAAGGATTCATTGTAAGGAGGTGCCAAATTCCTTGAAGGGTTTCCTAAATATGTGAAGTATGAATTGTGGATGATTGATGAAAATATTAGGAGGGGGAAAAGAGTAATACCACATTGTGGTTTAAGGAACAAGCTTATTAATTTACCACATGAAGGACATCTTGGGAGAAACTCAACTAAGGCAAGAGTCCGCGAATGGTATTGTCGGCCTGGAATGGATCGACAAATTAAAGAGGTAGTGAAAGATTGCTAGGAGTGTCAACAGTGATAAGAGTAAGAAGACACAAACTGTTCCTTTGTTACCTGTGGAGATTACTGTGTGACCCTGGTCCAAGTTAGGGTTAGATATTGCTGGCTCCTTTTAACTTTCGTCAAACGATGAACGCTATGTGTTGTTGTTGGTTAATTATAGCTCTAAATGGGTAGTAACAGGGCATGGCCAAGAAGGCGGAGTGAGCTCCCAGCCCAATCATAAGCCTGTCTCAGCAGGGCCTGAGGCTTTCCAGGGCGTCTCCATCGCCCTTGGGGATCCGGCAGCAGCTCCCGGAACTGGGAGAGCGAGAGGGTCTGGTGGTCCGGGCATCGCACTGTAATCGAGCCTCGGGCCCAAGATCCCTGGGCCACGGCGCCTTGGTGCACGGACCTGCAAACAGCGACCGGCGAGGAGGAGAAGACCCGTCAGTTGCTGCAAGAGCGCTGAAATCCACACTTCCACTCGGGGCCAGCCCCCGGCAGAATCTCTTGCCCAGTGAGCCACTCATGCAGCACAAACGGTAGACAGACACGCCAGACGAAGGGAAGGCCTAGGACTGCTCAAGCCCGGCCCCATCTCCAACGGCCACGGGTGAAGAGCAGCAGGCCTGGGAGGCCCCGGGAGGAACCGGTGAGACTCTGCATCAGAAGCACAGGGGGGACTCTTGATGCCCCGCCCTTGAATCAGAAGAAGAATGTGCCCCCCCACACATTGGCAAGGGCCCCTGCAGCTCTCTGGCTACCGTGAGGGTCTGATTGAGAGATGTTGACAGTACTGGAGGCAATGGGACAAGACGACTTCGGCTCCCCCTTTGCCCCCCTCCATGGCACACAGCTGGTCGACGGACCACCCCCTCCGCTTGGTGCCCCCTCCGGGCCAGAGACTTCTCCCCGATGTGGCATACAATGTACCTGCGGTGAGGTTGAACTAGGCCTGAAGCTCCGCCTGCCCCTACGAAGTACGAGACTTCACGACGGGGCTGGTCCTGAAGGAGAGGGCACCCATACAGCGGGCCTGGTCTATGGAGAGTCTTGGAGCCTGATTTTTGAGGACAGCTCTGCAGAAAGCACCAAAGCCCCAGTGGGCAAGGGGTATAAAGTGGCACGTCAGCAGGCCCTACCTAGGCCCGGAAGGCCACCCCACAGTAAAGCACTGGAACGACTGGGGATCCAAAAGACAAGCCGAGCAGAGATTCCCCTGCAGCTGTGGCTGGTGACTCCCCCCGCGGCGTCCTTAGCTTCGGAAGCCCTCCCCCTGAGACCCCTCTTCAAGGGACAACACACTTCTCTGGCTGCCAGTTCTTGCCAACCCAGAAGATGCCCCTTTAGAGGGTGGTGTGGAATACCAGTGAACGCCATCCGGCCCCCTCCGACCCAAAGCCATTTACAAGCCTGTACCCAGCACACTAAAGATGGCTACAGCCCGGGTTAAAAAAGACCGTATGTTAAAAGACATGTTGGTAAAGCTCCCACCTCAGGACCGACCTGACGCCCCGGCAGACTCTTCACCACCCAAGGGAGGGTGCAAAGGTGAGGCCCCCATCACCCACTCCTATCTGGAGTCACTATTGTCATCACTTAAAGAAGACCTGCAGCAGATTAAAGGCGTTTTAGCCAAAGACTTGCACAGTGTAATGCGAGAAATATCGGACATAGGGGACAGAGTCAACACTCTGGAGGCAAACTAAACGTCCAGGGGCGAAGAGTTGGAGCAACTATGCCAAGAAATGATACGCCTCTCAGACAGGCAAATCGACCTCCAGGCCCATGCTGAGGACTTCGAGAATAGGTCAATACGAAATAATATCAGAATTCGGAACGCACCACCCTCTCCTGAAGCAGGAAATGTGGAGGAATTTGTCTGAGCTTTTTTTGCTCAAATCCTGGGCGACATGTCCACGTCGGACATCCGCCTGGATCGGGTCCACCGTGTGGGATCACCGAGAGCTTCAAATATGCCACCGTCGGACATACTAGCCTGCGTCCACAGCTTCCCCTTGAAGGAGCGCATACTCCAAACTGTACGGGGCTCCGATACAATGATCTTCAGGGGTCACTCACTGCAACTGTTGCAAGATCTCTCAGCTATAACGCTTCAGAAGAGGTGAGAGTTCCGTCCAGTGATGTCTTTTCTCAGGAACCATGACATCTCTTATGCTGCTTGGGGTCACCCATCCCGCTTGATCTTTGAATGGGAGGGGAAGGCTCGCCAGATACGTTCCCAAAGTGTGGCTTGTGACTTACTTCAGATCGAACAACAGAATCCCAGTTGGGGAGCATGGATGAAGCAGGGGCTAGGACGGGCCAGTGGGAGAGACAGCGGCAAAGTTGGAGGGGCAAAAAACCCTTGAAACCAGACCCTGCGGCTATGGGGCAGGGAGAGGAAAACAGTTCTGGAGAGCCTTGCCGGGGGCACCACAGCAGGGGAGACAGAATAACCTCATGCAGCATGCCACGATAGCCTAGGGGACACTCATAGGACGCTATCCGGGATTGTGAGTGGAGTGGTCCTCATGATAACTTCTGGCCATGATGTACTCTGTCAGGAACTTCTCGGCGAGAGGGGATGCCTTTCGGGGCACTGTCCACATCACTGTTAAGTTTTGTTTGCGGGTGTGTTTTTTATTTTGGATGTTTTTTCTTCAAGTACCAATGCATGACACAAACAGGGGATGCCAAGATACCACCCTCTAGATCCCAGGATATCACTTTGCATGCTACCCTAGAGGAGGAGACGGTTGCTCAGTTTCTTCCCATATGACAAGCCCTTATACCTTTAATATGGCCTTAGGTGGCACTTTAAAGATTATTTCCTTGAATGTTAAAGGGTTGAATAACCTTGTCAAACGGAAAGCTATCCTCTCCTATCCAGAAAATACTGGGGAAGACATCTGCCTCCTCCAGCAGACTCACCTCATGGCTCGAGACACCCAGCGACTCAAGTCCAGATCCTTTCCACAGCAGCTATTTTCTTCAACTGGGCGTAAAACGAGAAGGGTTGCCATTTTATTTTCACGCACCTCTAGAGGCACTAGTGGCCCTAAGTTAGCCGAACTCAAAGGCTGCCTCCTGATCCACCAAATACAGCTGGGCATGCAAACACTAACATTGGGCCCCCTATACATGCCAAACGAGGGGCAGGAGAGCTTTATCCCAGGGGCACTGGCAGAAGCACTCACCTCTCAGGACCGCTTGATACTAATCGGGGTTAACTTCAATTTAGTCATGGACAAACACATAGACTGTTCCATACACAGAGAGGGGGGTCGGGGTCCCTCTCAGGTGAAGGCATTTCTTTGCTGAAAGAGGTCTGTCTTGTATATTTGTGGAGCGTTAGCCACCCAAACACTAAGGACTTTACATTCTATTCCAAAGCTCACAAGTCATATGCCCAAATAAATTACTTCCTGGGCTCCCATTACATACACCAGCTCCTCCGCTCAATCGAGATAGAACAAAGAACCCTTTCGGACCATTCTGCCCTAATTTTAGAGATACAATCCCCCCTACAATGACAAACTCAGCAAGAATGAAGACTAAGGGAGACCTTATTACTAAAACCTGAAGCCCAGGCAAAAATTAAGAAAGTTATCATCGATTATTAGGAGGCTAACGATAATGCGGACGTACCACTTCCAATAGTCTGGGACACGTTGAAGGCGGTGGTCAGGGGTAAGCTCATATTCCTGTCAGCAGCCAAAAAAAAGAGAAAAAGCTCAAGAGAGCCTAGCTCCAGGAAAGGGTCAGGGAACTAGAGGGAATTCCTCACCGAACAGGGACCCCCAGGGCATGGCGCCAGCTGGAAGCCACCAGTAAACAGTCGGCGGGTCTGGACCAGGACAGGGCAGAATTCGCCTTGCTACGTCTTAAGCACTTATACTATCTGAATGGCAACAAGAGTGGTAGGCTCTGGGCCACAAAGCTAAAAGTCCAACAACAAGCCAACACAGTACGCACTCTCCTGACTGAGAATGGGTCGGAACTCACCAACGACGAATCCAGAGCAAACCAGTTCAGGGAGTTCTACGCAACACTTTACACGGCACACCCCACTTCCCCTGAGGACATCCCATATTATCTCCCAGATTCCCCTGTAACTAGGCTGACAGACTTCTCTGAGTCTTCTTTAGATGCACCCATCGGTTGGAGGAGGTAATTTCAGCCATCTCAAGGCAGAAACCACTAAAGTCCCCAGGGCCGGATGGATTCCTAGCCGCGTTCTACAAGGCATTCTGCTTTGAACTTGCTCCAATTCTCACCAGACTCTTTAATTCAATAGCGGACTCAGGCTCTCTCCCAGCCTCCATTTTGGATGCCACCATCACAGTCATCCCCAAGCCTGGTAAAGACCCCAAATCTTGCACTAGTTACTGCCCCATATTACTTCTAAATACAGACTCAAAACTTTCCACTGGCACCCTGGCAGCACTCCTTAACCCCCGATGCAGGGTCTTATCCATCCCAACCAAGCGGGATTTGTCCCGCAGAGGCTCTGTGCAGACAACACTAAGAGACTTTTGCATGTCATAGATAAAGCACACCGTAGGCAAGGCTCCAGCATGCCGCTCTCAGTGGAAGCCGAAAAGGCTTTCGATCGGGTCCACAGGCCCTTAAAGCTTCAATGGAGTACTTCGGGTTTGGTGAGCAATTCTGGTCCTGGGTATTTAGCGCTTACTGGGCCACACAGGCCTGTGTAAGGGTCAACGGGGTGAAATTGGGGAACTTCCCCATCTGCTGAGGCACCAGACAGGGTTGCCCACTCTCCTCTCTGTTGTTTGCTCTATACATAGAACCCTTTGCCCAATGCATTCAAGACCACCGACTCATAAGAGGTATCTCCCTGGGGGGGGGGGGGGGGGGTAGAACACCGCATCAGCCTGTACGCAGATGATGTCATGGTCATGCTGGACGACCCTGTAAGGAGCCTACCCCCCTTCTTGGCCGAGATGGACATTTCTGCGAGGGTATCTGGATTGTGCATGAATCTCCATAAGTCCCAGGCTCTCAATCTCACCGCCCCCCTGCCTCCAGGAGCTAGAGGGACTAAGGTGATCACACCCACTCAGCTGGGCTACTGATTCAGTCCATTACCTGGGAATGCAGTTGTGTAGGACTGTGGAAGGAACAAATTCCCTGAACTACGGGTTATTACTGACTCGAGTCCATGGTGAACTAGACAGATGGCGGCATTATCCGCTTTCCTTTATTGGTTGCATCGCTGCCACAAAAATGATCATTTTGCCCAGGGTTCTCTTTTTGTTTCAGACCTTGCCGCTGACCCCATCGGTGGGCACTGTCTCAGCCCTCCAAGCAGCACTGAGTCACTTTATATGCGCTGGTAGATGACTAAGAATGAGCAAGGAGTGGAGTTGGCTCCCACCGGCAGAGGGTGGACTGGGGATCCCCTGTCTCACCAGATACTATCAGGCTGCCCAGCTTTGATATCTAGTAGAATGGTCCAGACCCAAATCGGAATATGTGTCAGAAAGACACATATTCACTGGATGATGTCATCAGTGATGTCATCAGTGATGTCATTTGAGATGTCATCAGTGATGTCATGAGTAATGTCACTGACCATGTCATGAGTGATGTAATATGTGACGTCATCAGCAGTGGATTGCGGTCGCGCGAGTTATAGTTAGTTGAACTAACTATAACGGGGAAATTTCAATGGTTTTTTACGAGTGAAATGTCCAGCTAACTATAACATGTGTGAAACCTATGGTTTTTCCAGTGAATTTGCAAGGTTTTTTAAATGCTAATTCCTAACTATAACGTGTGTGAAACCTATGGTTTTTTTAGTGAATTTGCAAGGTTTTTTAAATGCTAATTTCTAACTATAACGTGTGTGAAACCTATGTTTTTTTTAGTGAATTTGTAAGGTTTTTTAAATGCTAATTTATGTATGTATTATTATATTTTTTATATATTTATTTTACAATAAACTACCTATGTATATAGTTATAGATTGACTGTATCCTGTAATATGGAATGGCTCAGCTCTTTTTTTTTTTATTTGGATAAAGTTGAACAGCATAGTTAATATCTTCTATAAACTAATAAACAGTTTACATTTTTTTTTTTAAGGGTTTTTCACCGTGCGCGCACCGTGCACACACCCCGCGATTTTTTGAAAAAAAAGAAAACATTTTTTTCATCCTTTGGGATCCTTCAGGGACCCCCGACAAAGGCTAGGGGGTCAGGAACTCTCTACCCTGCCCCCTTTTCACGTTCTCCACCTTTCTTTTTCACTGTCACACACAAAATGGCGTCCGACACTTCCTGATTTCGACCGATTAGAATGTTGACTGACATCTAACCACCAATCAGAATTACGCTCGCAGACATTTAGTGCGCGCACCGTGCGCGCACGGTGCGCGCATGTAGATATTTATGTACTTGTAGCTGCAATTTTCTCAGGAACTACTGAACAGATTGACACCATATATACAAAACGCACATGCCTGACCTGAGGACTACCTCCTTGCCAAATTTCAAGTAATTCTGTTCAGCCGTTCGGGCTGTACCTTCGACTAAAGGTCCTATGGGAAAATGCATGGGGAAAACGTGTTTTGGGACCCCCCTTTTTCCTCAGCCCCCGCTTGACGAATCACCCCGAGACTTTCAGGGTAGGAGCTGAGCAGAGCGCCCCATTAGTTTTGAAAATTTCACGAAGATAAGTCAACCGGCGCCAAAGATATTCAAAAAAGAATTTTCAGATTTCCTATGGGAACTCGATCCTAACTATAACTATCTACTGGCGACCGCCAGTAGATAATATATGTATATATATATATATATATATATATCGGAGAATTCCAACTCCCGCTACTTCCAACCTCCTCACGGCGGCGGCGAAGTAGGAGACTCAGACCCCGCAGAACTTCTGGCAAGATGTTTATTCTTAGATCACAACCCACGCATGACGCGTTTCGGGCCTCAGGAGCCCTTGATCACATACGGTTTTGCAAATCGCCATTACATTTTTTATGTATTTGCTTAGTGTCCGCTTACTTTCACCACTCCGCGTCACATGATAATTATCATGGAAGAAAGATTCACTTTATACAACGACTTGTGTGAAGCCCTTTGCAAATGTACAGCTTAGTTTACAATTGAATATTTTCACATTGCTAGCAAAAAACACCACATTTGACATAAATATTGTTGAAACATATATGCACTAATGTTGTGATTTTGTATGACTATATAAATATATATTTCTCATGTGTGAAAAATGATTTCAGGATAAATCCATATTCAATGCATAAGATGTAGCAGCAAATCTTAATTGTCATTGATAAAAGAGCTCATTGCTGGATGAATCCAGTGCGACAACAGAGTAAAGTGCATATGTGCAATAGCAGCAAAGAAAAAAATTATGTTGGTGTGCAAATTGGTGCAAGATGTGCAAAATATATAAATATAAAGTGCAATATAGTATACAAAAGGGACCAAATTCAGTATAATCAATATGCAAACGATTATAAATATTGTTAACAGTAAAATTCCGCTCATGAAAAATACTATTAAAAGACATACATTATAAAATTGCTTTCTAAAAAACTTTCATTATACTTAAAAAAGGTTTAGATTAGGGAGAAATTACCTTCTAAATGGCGACAAATGTTACATTTCCAAATGCACATTTTTAAATTGTTAAAGAATCTCATCTATGTGCTTTGTAGTATTATTCCTAGCTGTTACTTCATTGAAACATGGGCAATGACAAAGCTTTGTTTATATTTATCACCTAAGATACCACTATGCTACAAATACAAAATATCATCTCATATTCTGATGTAGAATTTCATAAAAAATTATGCATGTCCTCAGTGTTGTTCAACCCATTAGGCCACTTACTATCGAACTCAAGAATGATTTTGGTTTCTAGTTGTCTAAGTTGGCGTTCCCTATTTCCACCTCTCCGTGGTTTAGGGATGGCATTAACCACATAATATGTAAGACAATTGATATAATTTGCATGGATTCGTTTAAAATGTCGTGCCACTGGGTAAGCAGGATCGCTGTGGAGAATAGCCCTTATATGCTGCAATATTCTGACATGCACCTGTAGCTTCGTACTCCCAATGTAGTTAAGGCCACAGGTGCACGTCAGAACATATACAGCATATTCTGTTTTGCAATTGTAGTGGCCATGGATTGGAATTGGAGAATCACTGAATGGAATTGAGTAATGCATCTTATTACAGCCAAATTTGCATGCTTTACATGTGGCACATTTTCTAAAACCGTTTGCCGGTTGCTACCAGGTAGCAGCTTTTCTGATCTCTGGGGAATTTTTATCATTTTACCTTTTCTAAACGTGATCGTTGGAGTTTCCACTAACATATTGCGGAACACATTGTCTGTCATAACTATGGGCCAGGGTTTCTTAATAATGGCTCTAATCTTGCTTTCCTCATTACAGTAGGTTGTAATTAATCTTGGGGTGTCCTCCTTGATTGATCTAATGTCTGATTCATGTTGTGTCTCGATATTATCACTTTTAAAAAGGCTATGTCTGGGTCGTATACTAGCTTTTCTGGTGGCTTCACAAATGATTTTATCACTATATCCTCTAGCTTTCAGCCTTTCCACCATTTCATTCGAGCACCTATTGAAATCTGCCTCATTACTGCAGATGCGCTTGAGTCTAAGGATTTCTCCATAAGATATACTTGCAATTAAATGCCTGGGATGTGAACTTTTCGCATGAAGTGTAATATTTCCCAATGTTGGCTTTCTATATAAAGTAGTTGCAAGTTTACATTCTTTAATGTTCACCATCACATCCAGAAATTCAATTTGTGTCTTGTGGATGTGAGACGTGAAAACTAGATTCATAGTGTTTTTATTAATATCTTCGATAAATTGATGGGCTTCTATCTTTTTCCCTTTCCACAATATGAAGACATCGTCTATGTATCTAAGATATGCGATTACATGTGTCTCAAAAGGGGCTTGGTGCATCTTATTGAGGACCTGTTCCTCCCACCAGCCGACATGCAAACATGCATAGCTGGGGGAGAAACAGGCCCCCATCGCTACACCTCTTTGTTGTTTAAAAATGTCTTTATTAAAAAGAAAAAAGTTATTGTTAAGGCACCAAGAGATGAGCTCCAAAATTACTTTATTGTGTTCATAAAATTCACTAGTTCTTGAGTCCAAAAAATGTTTTACCGCTTTTAGTCCCTGGTTGTGATTTATACTGGTGTATAATGATTCTAAATCAAGTGTGATTAGATATAGATTTTCAGTCCAAGTTAGACCCTCAATTTTCTTTAGAAAATCACCAGTATCTATGACATAACTGGGTAGGTCCTTAACTAAACTCTGTAAAAAGTAATCAATATATTGGCCAACCTTCTCACCTACACTGTTGATGGCCGATATGATGGGCCTACCGGGAACTGGCATAACATTTTTGTGTATTTTAGGAATTAAGTATAACACAGGTAATACTGGGAACTCGTTATACATAAATTTATACTCTTCAGTGGATATGAGACCTTCTCTTCTCCAGTGTGCCAATTGTTTTTGTAGTGCTTCCTTGGCTATGTTGTATTCCTTTATGCCAGATCTTTTATAGCAACTTTCATCATTCAGGTGTCTTTGTGCTTCTTGAATATAATAATTTTTTGGCCACAAAACTAGATTGCCACCCTTATCTGATTTCTTTATGACCACATCATGATTTTCACTTAACTTTTTCATTAATTTTTCATATTCTCTTTTTTTGAAATACATATTTCTCTGTTTTCTATTTTTATTGACATTATAATTCAACTTTTTCAGATCATTAGTGACCATATCATGATACGTGTCGATGGCATCTTTCGGCATTAATGGTACAAAAAATGATTTGGGTTTAAAGGGACTGATCCCAGCCCCTTTCTGCATTTGATTGATTTTCCTTAGTCTCTCTTGTGTAGCCAAATCTATATTGTCATAGGATATTTGAGAATCAGTTTGTTCATTTAGATCATACAATGTGAGCAAAGTTGGAATGTCAGAGGCTGCCAGCATCGGACCTTGTTCTTCTTCTCGTCCTGAGATCTTGTCCGATTGTTGTTTGCAAGTTTGTAAAGCAAAGAATTTCTTAAGTTTGAGCTTTCTAATGAAACAATATACATTGATGCGAGTACGTGCATAATTAAAACTCTCTCCTGAGCAGAAATTCAACCCGAGCGCTAGTAATTGTTCCTCCGCTTTTGTTAATTCTACTGAGGACAAATTAATAATACTATTAGCTTTTAGCGCCGTTTTCTCTGCCATTGTGTTTTCTTTTTTATGCTTTCGTTTCCACCTTTTGCGCCTATTGCTTCTTCTTTTGTTTCTGCGTTTTCTATTGGCTTCCTTTGCTGCCTCGGCTGTAGTGTTTTCAGTCTTTCCTCCACTAAAAAATTGAGCTCTTGCCCCACACTTAATTTGTTTTTCCTTGCGTTGGATCGATCCACTTGTCAATGATACAGTATCCACACTGGACGAATCATCATTAATATCCACATTAGTATGTATATTGGTTACATTGCTCTTTGCTTTCTCACTATATTGTTGTCTTCTCGCTGTATCAAACTTGCGGGCGAAGGTAAAGATTTGTCCATTTTTGTAGTCCGCTAAATCTCGAGCGAACTTGTGTGCCTTTCTAAATTTAATTTTCTCCTCATGTTTCTTTACTCTCTCTTTTATGGCCTCGTTTGTTTTGGTAATATATTCTGCTGTTTCAAATTTGCTCAATTCATTATTTATTTCATCAATTTCTCGTAATATCTCCAGACGATCAATATTTGCATACTTAATTAAAATATTAACCAAGTTCATAGAAGCAGGAAGGTTACTCTCTCCCCAATCGCGTAGCATGTTGTGGTTAGGTTTGTCAAAACTGGGCGCCAGGAGGATTCTCAACCCCTGTGGGACCCTTCCCACTTCAGCATATTTCGAAAGTGACTTATGCTCCCACCACTTTGTGGTCTCCAATTTCATTTTCTTTTCCAAGTTTTTTCACAACGACTTTGCATCTAGTTCTTTGTCATTTCCCATATTTGTCAGTTGTGCTGGATTATTTGAGGTGCTTGGCAGGCTTCCAAACACCTCCTCTGCCTCCATATCCCTCTCTCGTATCATTTCCGCAGACATTGTGGGTTGTTTGGTTTCGTGTCTGTTAGTACAAGTCAACAATCATTGGAGCCTTAAGTAAAGTCTCTCCCCACCAACACCATTTGCCAATGTTACTCACCGGCGAATTACATTTTCATGCGAGTCCTCCGACCCTGCCGATCACATCCTCAAACCAGTGCTTGCTTTCTTCGGCAATAGTAGGGGGCGGCCGCCAAAGTTCCACCACAGATCCACGCTTCGTTTCGGTTGAGGGCGGCCACCTACTTTCGGGGAGGGGGTCTGGTAACGGAGGTAACGATATCGGAGAATTCCAACTCCCGCTACTTCCAACCTCCTCACGGCGGCGGCGAAGAAGGAGACTCAGACCCTGCAGAACTTCTGGCAAGATGTTTATTCTTAAATCACAACCCACGCACGACGCGTTTCGGGCCTCAGGAGCCCTTGATCACATACGGTTTTGCAAATCGCCATTACATTTTTTATGTATTTGCTTAGTGTCCGCCCACTTTCACCACTCCGCGTCACTTGATAATTAGCATGGAAGAAAGACTCACTTTATACAACGACTTGTGTGAAGCCCTTTGCAAATGTACAACTTAGTTTACAATTGAATATTTTCACATTGCTAGCAAAAAAAACACATTTGACATAAATATTGTTGAAACATATATGCACTAATGTTGTGATTTTATATGACTATATAAATATATATTTCTCATGTGTGAAACAAAATATTTCAGGATAAATCCATATTCAATGCATAAGATGTAGCAGCAAATCTTAATTGTCATTGATAAAAGAGCTCATTGCTGGATATATATATATATATATATTACCTACTGGCGGTCGCCAGTATGTAGATATAGTTAGGACCTATTTTCCATAGGAAATCCGCAACATTCTATTTGGAATAACGTTGGCGCCGATTGACGAATCTTTGCAAGCTCCGGTCTGCTCCTATCCTGAAAATTTCACGGTGATTCGTGAAGCAGGGGCCGAGAAAAAAGGGGGGTCCCAAAACGCGTTTTCTCCATGCATTTTCCCATAGGACCTGTTGACGCAGCTACAGCCCGAACTGTTGAACGGAATTACACAAAATTTGGCAAAGAGGTAGTCCTCAGTTCCAACTCGTACCTTTTTATTAAATGGTGTAAATCTGTTCAGTAGTTCCTGAGAAAATCATAGTTATATCTATGGCCTCGGAGGATCCGCACACCATCCCCGCACCCAGCGCGCACCCTGCCGTGCACGAGCTGTGTTCTAATTGGCTGTCAACACTCTAGATCAGGAAGTGTTGGCAGCCATCTTGTGCCTCGGTAGAACCTCCTTCCTGGAGCCTTGTATTGGCCCTGGGGACCGCCACCCCCCAGGGCCGGCTCCTGCAGCTCGCGGCTCTCACCCTGACATTGCAAACTGCTTTGCTTCATTGAAGCGAGAGCAGGGAAACCTGCTCTCGCTTCAATGAAGCAAAGCAGATTGCTTTTCTACATGGGGAGCAGCATGTTAGCTGCTCCCCATGTGGAAAAGCAATGCCGGCTCCCGCAGGCTGGCTGGGACCGTGGGGGGATTGGGGACCCCCCCACGGTCTCCAACGAGAGGCCAGGTCTGGGGGATGGGGACCCCGGGGCCAGAAGTGGCCTAGGAGGGGGGCTACGCAGCCCCATCCATACATTTTTTTTAAATAGGCCCATGCCCCGGGGGATGGTGTCCCCGGGGCAAATTATGGCCTCGGGAGGGGGGCCGCACAGCCCCCTTCCTGATTTTTTTTTTCATATATAAAAATTGGGGTCAGGCCCTGGGGGATGGGGTCTCCAGGGCCAAAAATATAGAAATAGAAGGGGGGCTACACAGCCCTTCTTCTAAAAAAAAGAAGGAAAAAAAAACGGGATTGGGCCGGAGGCCACGCCCCCTCCTTACACCACTCTGCAAACGCGCCCCCTGGCGCGTTTGCAGAAGGGGAACTAATTCCCCTTGAATACTGGGGGTCCCTGGGGGCCAACTAGCCCACCAGGAACCTCCAGTATGCGCCAGGGGATGGCGTTGCAGAGAGGTGTAATGAGGCCATGCCCCTTTTTACACCTCTCTGCAACACAGCTCCGTGGCGCTTACTAGAGGTGCCTGGTGGCCTAGTTGGCCGCTAGGGGACCTCAGGATTCAAGGAGACTTAATCCCCTAACTTAAAACGCGCCACGGGGCGGGGTCTGAGGTGATACTGTGCAAACACACCCTGTGGTGCGTTTTAAGTTGGGGAATTCATTCCTCTTCAATCGAGAGGTCCCCTAGGGGCCAACTAGCCCACCAGGTATCTCCAGTAAGCACCACGGAGCTGCGTTGCAGAGTGTTGTAAAAAGGGGCGTGGCCTCTGAACACCTCTCTGCAACGCAGCTCCCTGGCGCATACTGGAAGTACCTAGTGGGCAAGTTGGCCACCAGGGGACCTCAGGATTCAAGGGGACTTAATCCCCCAACTTAAAACATGCCACGGGGCGCGTTTGCACAGTGGTGAAGGTAGGGGGCGGAGCCTGAAGTGATATGTGTGCAAACACGCCCTGTGGCGCGTTTTAAGTTGGGGAATTAATTCCTCTTCAATCCAGAGGTCCCCTAGGGGCCAACTAGCCCACCAGGTACCTCCAGGAAGCGCCTCGGAGCTGCGTTACAGAGTGTTGTAAAAAGGGGCATGACTCTGAACACCTCTCTGCAACGCAGCTCCCTGACGCATACTGGAGGTACCTGGTGGGCTAGTTGGCCCCCAGGGGACCGCAGGATTGAAGAGGAATTAATTCCCCAACTTAAAACGCGCCACAGGGCGTGTTTGCACACATCACCTCAGGCTCCGCCCCCTTCCTTTACCATTGTACAAATATTTCTCTAAAATCAGCCAAACTACGAATTCCAATTTACTCACCTGTTATCAGGAGAGAACCCAGGGCTGCATCTTTTAGCCCAGCACTGACCCTGAAAAGTAATTCTAAGCGTACTTACCAGTAACTTGTATTTCCTTCCATAGGAATCCATTGTGTGGTTTTCAGCAGAAAAGTTTCTAAGTGTCTATTTTCACAAACTAAAAATATTCCTAAAAAATCGTCTGTATGACTTAAACACATTCTTTCAACTGTTTACAGGAGATTCACCTGTGCTGGATCCAGGATCCACCACTGAGTAAGAAAAAGTAACGATAACACTACTTACCTGCTAAGTGAATTTTCTGCCATAGGATAACATTGGTGATTCTATGTGAAAAAATTTCTAAGTGTCAACTTTTAAAATACAATAATAATCCTTAAAAATCACTACTGTAACCAAAAGGCTTTTACTCAACTGTTTACAGGAGATCTCCAAGGACTGAATCTAGCATCCAGTCCTGTGGTTAGAAAAGTAATCCATAAAGTAACTAATTGCATTTGACTAGAAATTCACATTGACCTCAATGTTGCTTTGTGTTTGAAATTGTGTTGCCCATTGCAACAACTGTAACTACTGTACTTAAAAGTCGATTGCCTATTTGCAAAGTATTTAAACTAAAGTAATTAATTCTGAGAAAGTACATTTTGTATTGTAATGTATAACCCCTTCGACGCGCATGACGGAACGGTTCCGTCATGCACGCCGGTTGCGCTGTGCGCATGACGGAACCGTTCCGTCATGGCCCCGCCCGCGCACGGAATCTTCAGCGTGGCGCGGAAATCCGCGCCGCGCTGAAGAGGATAATGTAATAAAAAAAATATCTAAAAATAAACAGTTTAAACAATGTAGTAAATCAGTATAAAAAAAATCAGTATAACAATTAATACATTAAAAATAGTCATTTACAAAACCTTTGAAATTCACTGAAAAAACCATAGGTTTCAGGCCTGATATAGTTAGGAATTAGCATTTAAAAAACCTTTGAAAGTCATTGAAAAAACCATAGGTTTCAGGCCTGATATAGTTAGGAATTAGCATTTAAAAAACAATAGGTTTTAGGGGTGTTATAGTTAGCTGGACATTCTGGGATAGAATGGTGACCTTTCTAGCGGTCTTGGGATATTATAGTAATATGTGGTGGACAACTATACAATTTGAACGGATGACGCACAATGTCTGAATTGTATCCTGTATTCCCGGAATAATTAAATGTTTAATGTGATGCTGTAATGCGATATACCTGCACATGAAAATCCCAATAAAGTTTGTTTTAAAAAAAAACAAAAAATAGTTAGCTGGACATTTCACTCGAACAAAATCATTGAAATTCCTCCGATATAGTTAGTTGTACTGACTACATCTTGCGCGCCCGCAATCCACTGCTGATGATGTCACATATTACATCATTGATGACATGGTCAGTGACATCACTGATGACATCTCAAATGACATCACTGATGACATCATCCACGTGACAATCAGATATACCTCATCATACACTAGTATAACCTTTCATCACTCACTGTAAAATAGAGAGTGCCAGATTTAAAACCATTGACACACCAATACAAGTTTCTAAACACCCACTCAGTGATTCATAGATCTATACACACATCTAATCACTTACCTATAGATTCACTCATACATGCTGTCAATGATCAATAGAATACCATCAAATATACTTATACACCTATATTGACATTACACACCAGCACACATCCTAATCACTTATGAAGTCATCCTACTCACTTATGCAAACAATGGATCATACTTACTTTTACTTAGCTATACACTTATAAAAACACCACTTCATCTATTTGTATAGATAATAGCTCATACTTAGTGTGCTTTAAAATCACTATTACAACTATACAGTTATCCATACAGTAACTCATACAATCACTGAGTCTTATGTATACTTATTTATATACAACAACTGACACATACACTGGCTTTTCTTTTTCTAGTTTGTTGGACATGTACCATTGAGACATATATTTGCTCATCGCCACACCCATAAATATATTCACTCACCCAAACAACTGTTATAACATGTAGTTTTACCTTCATATACCTACTGAATCAACTATTCACACAGCTTTGGGCAGTCACACCCCCCCCACCGAACCACACACACATTCACTCGCCCATACAAATACTCAGATAACTAATCAATAAATAATATCGACTTTCACGAAGCTAGTAACCAACTAGTGCAGCAGTTTACACAACAACTGACAAAGTGATACAGATATTCACACAGTTTAGTCACTATCCAATATATTTAGTGAGACACTATAAATTAGTCAAGTAAACAGTCAATCACACTGCTACTAAATCCTCCATCCAGATATTTATATTTATATATCCACCCATTCTTCAATGCAAATTGCTATATATATAATACATATTTAAATAACGAACCAAACCACATTCTCTGGATGATGTAATCAGTGATGTCATCAGTGATGTCATTTGAGATGTCATCAGTGATGTCACTGACCATGTCATGAATGATGTAATATGTGACATCATCAGCAGTGGATTGCGGGCGCGCGAGATGTAGTTAGTACAACTAACTATATCGGAGGAATTTCAATGGTTGTGTTCGAGTAAAATGTCCAGCTAACTATAACACCCCTAAAACCTATTGTCTTTTCAGTACATTTCTAAGGTTTTTTAAATGCTAATTCCTAACTATATCAGGCCTGAAACCTATGGTTTTTTCAGTGAATATATATATATATATATATATATATATATATATATATATATATATATATATATATATACATATATATAAACACACGATCTCTTCATTTGGAAGGAATCAGAGGGACACATTGAGGGAGCCAGGAAAGACGTTTATTTGCAGTGTTGGCATGACGTGTTTCGGCGAGGGTTTGCCTTTATCAAATGCCGGTATGCTAACTTAGTCAAATCACCCATCCGCCATGATATTGCTAATAACTTTCTCTGATTGGTGAAAATCCAGGTGGGCCGAGTTTGTAGTCCAATCAATACTGCAGCCCACGTCGGTAGACTACAATTCCCAGCAGGCAACAGTCCTGGCCTGCTAGGTGAATGTTTGGCATCAATCCCACGGCATCTCATAGTGACTGTTGGATTTTCGAGTTTTAAGGAACGAGATACCATGCAGAACGGTGAGTGTCCAATGTTGCCACAGAAACAACTTTCCCTCCCTGGCCCCTCGACGCCTAAGCCGCATTAATCCAATTCCAGCGTGCCTCTGGGACAAAGGTACAGTGCTCTTGTCCAACCGTGTAGTCACGGACTGCTTCTGCAGCGATGCTATGCCTTCGCAGGATGCGGCGGTCACGGAGTAGTTCCAATCCCTTGGATGCTTCACACTGATGTTGCCCTTGTAACTCCGGACGCTTCGTTGGGAGGGTCACCTCTAGCACGTCAGGGGCAAACGCGCAACATATAAACACACAATCTCTTCATTTGGAAGGAATCAGAGGGACACATTGAAGGAGCCAGGAAAGACGTTTATTTGCAGTGTTGGCATGACGCGTTTCGGCGAGGGTTTGCCTTTATCAAATGCCGGTATGCTAACTTAGTCAAATCACCCATCCGCCATGATATTGCTAATAACGTTCTCTGATTGGTGAAAATCCAGGTGGGCCGAGTTTGTAGTCCAATCCATACTGCAGCCTACGTCAGTAGACTACAATTCCCAGCAGGCAACAGTCCTGGCCTGCTAGGTGAATGTTTGGCATCAATCCCACGGCATCTCATAGTGACTGTTGGATTTTCGAGTTTTCAGGAACGAGATACCATGCAGAACGGTGAGTGTCCAATGTTGCCACAGAAACAACTTTCCCTCCCTGGCCCCTCGACGCCCAAGCCGCATTAATCCAATTCCAGCGTGCCTCTGGGACAAAGGTACAGTGCTCTTGTCCAACCGTGTAGTCACGGACTGCTTCTGCAGCGATGCTATGCCTTCGCAGGATGCGGCGGTCACGGAGTAGTTCCAATCCCTTGGATGCTTCACACTGATGTTGCCCTTGTAACTCCGGACGCTTCGTTGGGAGGGTCACCTCTAGCGTGTCAGGGGCCAACGTGCAAAATATAAACACACGATCTCTTCATTTGGAAGGAATCAGAGGGACACATTGAGGGAGCCAGGAAAGACGTTTATTTGCAGTGTTGGCATGACGCGTTTTGGCGAGGGTTTGCCTTTATCAAATGCCGGTATGCAAACTCAGTCAAATCACCCATCCGCCATGATATTGCTAATAACGTTCTCTGATTGGTGAAAATCCAGGTGGGCCGAGTTTGTAGACCAATCCATACTGCAGCCCACGTCGGTAGACTACAATTCCCAGCAGGCAACAGTCCTGGCCTGCTAGGTGAATGTTTGGCATCAATCCCACGGCATCTCATAGTGCATACATATATATATATATCAGCTCTCAACTCGTATCCCGAAGGAAACAAGACGACCGCACTCAATTTCCAGGGGTAAATTCGGTTTACTTTACCAAAAAATAAAGCGGGACAGGACGCGTTTCGGCGTTGTGCCTTTTTCCACTGTGAGTGGGAACGGGGTAAACAGTGCATTTAAATAATCCAACAAACAGAGAAGCAAGACAGCGATCTTAGCTGATGCTAGCATAGAGAAGGGATTAATACTAATACAAGACATACAGTTTCCTTGATTATTTGATGATGCCCCTTCCCCATCCCTATAACCTTGCCACAGGCTATGCTAGAAGCTGGACAACGAGCCCCCACACAGGCCTCAACTGGCTTACACAGATGCTCCCCATCACAGATCGTTTTTCCCTCACACCCTCCACCCCTAGACCAACACTCAGACCTGGCTGCGCGCCTTGACGAGATATCTCGACAGTTGCACCTTTTCACTTCTGAGCTATTCGACCTGAAAGCCCTCTCAAATGATCTTTTCCCCGTGATCAGCTCTCTCCTCACCTCTTTGAATTGGCCCAGATCGTCCACCAGGGATAGCGACCACATGGATCAGCCTCTAGCCCCCTCCATTTCGAAATCCATTCCCCTACCCAAAACCTCCGCCAGCCCCAGAGGATGTGGGACACACCCGGCGTCCACTGATCTACTGGACAGTCACAATTCTTGTTCTTCTTGGTCCAAAGCTAACACGGTCCAGCCGAGACAAATACATTCCATCCTTTCTAACTCGAACAGAGAACCTCCTCGCAATCCTAGATGCAGAAACCCCGAAAACCTCACCCGTGTGAACATCTCCCAGACTCCTTTCCCCCTTATGCACTACGACTTAAATGTATACTACTTAATTGTAGATCAGCCAGTAAACACGCCTCCGATATCTTCGACCTCATCCAACACAATGAATTAGACATTATCATCCTCACTGAAACTTGGTTAAATCCTGCTTACACTCCTATCGTAGACCTCCTAGTACCTCCCACTCATGACATAATTAGGTGAGTCAGAGTTCTGAAGTTGGGCGGTGGCCTAGCCTGTATCCACAGGAACACACTCTCGATTTCTCTCTTGGAGTCCTCTGCACCATCCTCCAGTGAATACCTGTGTCTCATCATCTATAGTATGAACTTACCGGTTTGCAAACTTCACACCTTTTACCACCCTCCGGGTAACAATCTCCCCTTCATTGTGCATCCAATGGAAAACATCACTAGCAATGTCGACTCAGCGGTGCCCCAAATCTTCCTTGGGCATTTCAACCTTCACTGGTCTAACCCCAACGACTCCGCTGTATCTTGCTTGAAATCATTCTTAAATGATCAAGATCTGACTCAGCATTGCGACCAACCAACTCACACTAAAGGAGAAACTCTAGATCTCATCATCTCTAAAGAGCAGACCATCACCCTTGATTCCATTACCCCTTGTGATTGGTCCGACCACCATAGCATCCTCTTTTACATTAACAGGGAGGTATTGATGAGGAAGGCTCAACCATTGAAATCGAGGATATGGAAAAGAGACCTCAGATCAATAAACTCTGACGATCTAGCTGCCCAATGTAAATCTGCCCTTTCCGCCCAAGCTGATTTGGTCGAGGTTCAATCACTCACCGATGCCCACAATTCAACAATTTCCAACATCATGGATGACATTGCTCCACTCCAATACAAAATGCCTCAACTAAAATATCCAAACCATGGTATAATGACAACTTAAACACAGAACGCCGCAACCTGAGGGCAGTTGAACGGTCCTGGTGATCCAATCCTTCCTCGGACCAAGTAAAACTCCTTAGAGATGTCAGGAGCCGCTACAATAAACAAATCAAGAGTGCCAAGGCTGACTATTTCAGACGCCAGCTGGATCAAGTGGCAAACCGCCCCAAGAAACTATTTGAATTGGTCAAACAGCAATCAGTCATTGGTCCAAACCACTCTGAACTTGGTGGCTGCCCACCCTCATGCGACGATCTTGCTCATTTCTTCTCGGAGAAATCAAGACTCATCTCTGCTGACCTCACCTCTAAGAAGGCTCTATTGCCTCCGTGAAGTGCCGCCCCCCCCTTGACCTCTTTGATAAGGACAAATTGACCACCAAGAACACCAAGAACAATGCGTCATGGGGTACCTTTACCCCATTTAGTGAAAATGACATCCACAAGATTCTTCAGAATATCAACCCCTCCAACCACTTCAGTAACCTGTTGCCCCCGGCTATCTTCAAAGAAATCAAGAATGCACTCATCCCCACCTGGACAAGGATAGTAAACACTTCTCTTTCACAAGGCGCGATCCCCAGTTGCCTAAAAGCAGCTCAGGTATCACCTATTCTAAAAAAAACTAACACTGACAAATCTGATCTCAATAATTTCCGCCCCATTTCCAACATCCACACCCTAGCGAAACTTCTAGAAAAATGTGTTCAGTCTCAACTTTGTGCTCACATAGAGAATTAGCAACTTCTAGACCAGCATCAATCTGGTTTCAGGAAGGGACACAGCACCGAATCCGCTCTCACCCACTTTATGGATGACATTTTAAAAATACTTGACAGAAAGAATCCTGCCTCTTGATTATCCTTGACCTTTCCTCCGCTTTTGACACGGTTAATCATGACAACTTCCTATCCATCCTGCAAAACAGAATGGGTTTTGCTGATCAGGTGTTACAATGGTTCTCATCTTTCCTACATCACAGATCACAAAGAGTCAAGACAAACCACTCTCTCTCCCAGCTTTTCTCCTATACTCATGGGGGTCCCTCAAAGGTCCGTCATTAAACTCCATGAACATTCTCTTCCACATGTATGCGGACGACACGCAACTCTATTTGAAAGTCTCATCCTTCGAAAACATCACCTCCCTTAACACTACTCTAACGTCTACTCAAAACTGGTTAACGGAGAACCATCTCCTGCTTAACACTTCCAAAACAGAATTCCTGCTCATCTCCCCTCCGAACCACATCCCCAAGATAGACCTATGGCTGAGTCACCTCACTGCTTTCAATTGAACTCCTCTCATCATAGCCAAATCTCTCGGAGTCACCATGGACAAGCACCTGAATATGAAAAATCATATCAGCAATGTATGTAAGAGAGCAAACCATTTGTTGAGGTCACTCAGAAATATCAAACCTTTCGTTCCACTAAATGAATTCAAGCAGGTTGTCCAAGCTCTTGTCTTGCCGAGGCTTGACTATGGCAGTGCTACCCTCTGTGGCCTTCCCAAATATGCCCTGGCTCCACCAAGGTCAACTCTGAGCGCGGCGGCTAGACTGGTCACAGGCACCAAACGATACGAACATATATCCCCAGTCCTAAAATCTCTCAATTGTCTACCCTACGAAGCTCGAATTCAGTTAAAGATTGCCGTTCTGGCTCACAAAGCCCTTCACTTCAATACTCCTAGGTACCTTGCGCAAAAACTTGAACTATCCTGTGATTTTAGAGCCTCAAGAAGTGCCACTACCTTCCTCCTGAAAGCCACTCATCCTTAACAAAAAAAGACCTTGTCACCGAGCCTTCTCTGGCGCTGCACCAAAGATTTGGAACTCTCTTCCACCGGAAGTAGGCAGAATCACTTCAACGAAGGTTTTCAAATTGGAAGCTAAACAATTCTTTTTGAACAAATTCTTACTCTAAGAGGGATACGCCCACTTGCTCGATTGTTGTTATTGCATTTATGTTATTCCTCCCATCATATTGTAAAGCGCTCTGATATCCTTCGTGGTCTTGTTCGCGCTGTATAAAACTTTATAAATAAAATAAAATACAAAAATTGTTACATCTCTCAGCGCCATCTTGAAATAAACGTAAGAATTCAGAAGCCTGCCAAATAACTCATATTCATATACATGTTTGCATTTTTGCGATCACTACATGATTAGCTCTGTATGAGCACTCACTGTAATTCATTATATAATATAAGAAGGAACTTAATGAAAGTATATGTATATACATATTTACATTTCGTGAATTCACTTGCGTTATTAAGCTTTGTATGAGCATTTTGCTAAATCCCATCATTTGTGCTGGAGAACAAATATTATGTTGCAACATGAACGTTCATTACAACATCATTAAATAATAAGGACACAAAATGTCAACAAATATGAGAAAGCTCCTTAAGCTTCTCATGGCAACACCATATATCTATAATTTTATGATTATTGTTTAATTCTGTCAGAAGAAATTAAGAAAACTGTATAAAACAAATATCTCATTCCAGTATCCAAGGTACATATGTTGGTTGATTTCAATCTTATAAGGACTAGCTACTAGTTCAGGGTTTACACAGTGATATATACACAAAAGGGGTGAAGACGGGTAGTCAGCATAACCAACTCTACAAATTTGTGCCCTGTATTGGCAATTCGAAGCACAAGATTTTGTCAAAATCTTAGACCTGTATTTCTTTTACTGATAATATTGTAGTTGGAAGATAATTTTATATCCTTAATTAAACATTTGTTAAAAATTTGGTAAGTTCACACAGCATATCACAGATTAAAACCAACATACTCATTAATGAAGAAGCATCAAATTCCACTGGCAGTAAATTGTAACCTATCCTAAATGGATCGCTAGCTTCTCTTCTGTATTCAATCCCAAAGGGGCTTTTGTCTGTAAATTGACTATATATCGTGATTCTAGCCTGCGCAATTTGAGTTCTCTATTACCTCCCCGTTCATGTGCGATAACATGATCTATTCAGAAAAACCTCAGAAGTTTTATGTCACTTTGATGGAACTGGGTGAAAAGTCTTGCCACAGGGTACGTGAAATCACGTTTATCTATGGCTCTAACGTATTCCAGGATTCTGCGTTTGGCTGGGTGAATCGTACTCTCTATGTAACTCTTATTACAAGGGCAGACTAAACAATAAATACAGTAAGGAGTGGTGCATGTCATGAATTCATTGATGTTCCGACTCTGTTTTCTTCCAGGGATTTCATATGTGAGGGTTTTCAAGCTATTTTTACAAGCGTTGCACTTGGAACAGGGAAACAAATCCTGTAAGGCTGCCTATTCTCGGATTCTGTGTGATCCTACGAAGTGACTTCGCACTAAGGTATCTCTGAGGGACCAGCCACATCTATATGTAATTTGCAGACGATCAACAAGATTCTTACCAATTATGGCATCAGATTTGAGGATGTGCCAGTTTCGTGAGATTATTGACCTAACGTCACTGGAGTCACTCGAGAAAGTAGTGATAAATCACGGTGTCTCCATTTGGTTGATAATTGGTTGTTTTTTATCTTTGAGAAGAGCATGCCTTGGAATTCTCTCAACCTTACTCAAGGTCTTCTGTAATAATACAGGTGAATACCCTCTCACGATAAATCTATCTATGGCCTCCTCAGCTGCTTTTTGAAAATCGTTCTCTCTGGTGCAGTTCCTTTTAAGTCTAAGAAGTTCCCCATAGGGGATGCTATTCTTTAAGGATTTTAGGAGGTTACTATGAGCCTCCAAAATTGAGTTTCCTGCTGTCGTCTTTCTGAAAAGTGATGTGCAGATTGCCCCATCTTGTATGAAAACTTTTAAATCAAGGAATTCTACCTCAGTCGCACTGATGTGTCCACTGAAGTGAAGGTTCGCTGTGTTGTTGTTAAGTTCATTAATGTATGCTTCTGCTTGGGTGCGAGAGCCTTTCCAAAGAATAAAAAGGTCATCAATATATCTATACCAGCCCACTACAGACGAAACCCAGCAGTTGTTACCCTCAGCCCATGCCACTTGCTTCTCCCACCAGCCCACGAATAAGTTCGCTAACTGGGGGCGAAGCAGGTGCCCATCGCCGTGCCCTTGAACTGTCTGTAGTGTTGTTTTTGGAAAAGGAAAATGTTGTTCGTGAGGCAGAAAGTTAAAAATTCTATCAACATTTCATTATGTTGGGTATATTTCAGAGATCTACCTTTAAGGAAGTATCGAACTGCTATAACACCATTATCATGACTTATGCAAGTGTATAAACTTGTGATATCCAATACAAGCATTAACATATCTGATTCCCATGGTATATTGGAAATAGCTCTAATAAAATCTTTTGTGTCACGGATATACGATGGTAACAGTTTCACAAATTCTGCAAGAAAAAAGTTGATGTACTGGAACATAGATTCTGTCAGACAACCCTTAGAAGATATTATCGGACGACCTGGGGGTCTTTTGGAGTCCTTATGTATTTTTGGGAGATGATAAAATGTAGCAATTACCGGATGAGGACATGTCAGAAACTTAAATTCATCCATGCTTATCGTTGCCTTGTCCAACCATTTCTGTATAAGCAGGTGATATTCCTGAATGCTATTGTTATAGTCATCTTTAGTAATTCTTACATAGCATGTATCATCGGATAACTGTCTTAATGCTTCTTGGCAATAAAATATCGCCGTCATAAAAACAATGTTACCCCCTTTATCAGATGGTCAGCACAAAAATTGTTTAAAAACACTGTGTGCACATGTGTAGTGCTAGAGGCACTCCAATGGTTTGAAACCATGTGATGACCTTTGACTATGATGGAAGACAAACATTCACAGTGGAACCTTCACTTGGCCAGCACCTAACCTTCTATTACTCTCCCTATCAGAGCCCTACATATTAGGGAAAGACGTGTGCACACTCTGTGGCACCCACCGTAACAATGCCTATTCCCGTGGGAATCAGAGTATATAACAAAGAACCAAAGGTGCACCACATACACAATATGAGAGTAAGAAAGTCCTTTGTAATTGACAAATTTCTTCAGAGGTCACTTTTTATGAACATTTTTAATTTCCATTTAAATAGAAATTCCAAAACACATAATCAATCCATTAGTGTGATTTAGTGAACAGTCCAGCCGACGCATTTCGTCCTGAAACAGGACTTCTTCAGGGCTGTCAAACAATGAACAGAGAGATATATGCATATAAATAACATATATACACCAATACATATACATTTATAAAAACACTAATACATAAATATAAACACCCTAAGAACATCAACAAGACAGAACGACATTTTTACTAAAGTATATGGAAAATAGTTCCAGATATGGGGTATATTCAATCATATTGATCATTGTATTTTATTGTAACATTGAGCATTCGCTTGAGGTACCCCGAGCAGCGTGTTGGTTCTATTGATTGTCCAAACAAATTTGCAGGGTCAACCCAGTGAAACACATTTAATATTCAAATAATAGAAAAAAAAAAGGAGCAAAAGATGTGGTAACCAAAGATGTACACACAGAAGAAAGAGATAAGACGAAAAGCACAAGAAGAGGAACAACGGAAGAGAGAACCTCACCTACCATAGAGTAATGACGTAATTCATAAATGGCAGAGTCCTTGTGGGTTATTTCAATCCTTGTGAAGAGTAAACAAGGATACGGTGTATGATTCTATCAGCTGTGCAGTAAAAATAGATAAAAGAGAAAAGGGGGGGGAGGGGAAAGAGGGAAAGAGGAATTACTAAAATCAGTCATGCACATAGAATATTAACCAGAAAGAGAGTAAAAGACAAATGCTATCATAATGATAAATATATGCCAACTAGGCTAGAAATGACTCACATATAGGCGTCAAGAGCAAGTGAAAAACTCCTCGTGGATATGTATCAATCCAAAGCCGCTTATATTTGGTGGAAGTGTAGTACTGACAGAGCTTGAGATTATTACTAAAAAAGAGAACAGAGGGAGATACCTTTGACTATGACTTTAATTGACTTTTGGTGTTTTATTTTACCCTAGCCTGAATGTACAACATTTTCCCTGCATGTGCATAGTTCCCTTGAAGATTTCTTCCGTATCTCTTGTAGTTTTAAAGTGGGAGCTGTCACAGAGTAGAACAGCTTGCCAAGAACAGAACATGTGGGATGTGAATTTGAAAGCATGAGAGAGAGAGATGTGTGGAATGTACTTTTTGGTCTCGAAGTGCAGTGTTATGAGCAGTGGTGCTCAAATGTGTATTAGTTGTACGTTGAGAGAGGACGTATGTGTTGCTATAGGCAGCAGTGCACAAATGTGCATTGTGTTGTACATTGGGAAGTATTATGAAGTTCTTACTATTGGCTTTGACATGCCCTCATGCCATCTTGAATTCTGACTCTGTCTTGCTTGAGCTTTTTGCGCGCACAGGCAGGCCCCCAGATTACTCAAATTGTTTTGAATATTTACTTTCAAGGTTGCTTTGTTATTGTTGAATATACTGCCGGAGCCTTTGTAAGCTTGGTTAAGATAAAGGCTGGGACACATGAAAATGCAGAAAGAACTTGAGAACTCCTTTGCCATTGAATGCTTGCATGGAAAGTGGCCAATTCCAGTAAGCGTACATGGCGCAGAGGGAAGGCCTCTCGGAACCTTCTAGTGTGTTTTGAGATTATTAATCAGGGGCTTGCTGACTTAGAAACAGGGATTGTTCGAGCCTGAATGCTGGACGCATCGTCAGTGCAGGCATCTGGTTGCTGAGTCTCCTGACTAACGATGGATTCCACGTATTGGTGCTACGCGGAACTCCGCAAAGTTGCAAAAAAACTCAGCCGTGCTACGAGGAGTTCTACGAGTGGGCAGAGTTGCTTGTACCACCCGTTCGCGTGACGTTTCTGCCTTACGCCAAGGTGGATCACGCGTTTGGGTGGAAATATCACGCAAACTGCACCATGCGGTCGCACATGGGTGCAGCCATCTTGTTATTTACTGTTTATGGTGCTGTGCCTACTTTTTCATTCTTCCTTAATCTCTGTAATCCTTGGCTTTTAAAACTTTTGTTCCTATGTTTTGTATTTATTATCCTACCCTTTGTCTTTCTAAGTGTGTATTTGTTTTTTTTCTACTTTACTGTATGTGTTTGGTTAGATTTGTACTTAATGTTTTTGCTTTCCTACTTCCTTATTATTACCCAGTTCTTCCTTCTTTTTCCCCGTTTCTTTTTTTCTCTCTCCCCCCCAGCCCCATGGCAGATAAGGGCGCACCAAGGCGCGACCGCCTTCCTTGCGGAAGGTGGCGCCAGCCAGGGGTGCAACCCCATTCCCTGTGCCATCTTGTTTCTTACTTGTTTATGGTGCTGGGGCCTACTTTTGCATCCTTCCTTAATCTCTGTAATCCTTGGCTTTTAAAACTTTTTTCCCATCTTTTTTATTTATTATCCTACCCTTTGTCTTTCTAACTGTATATTTGTGTTTTTTTCTACTTTACAGTGTGTTTTTCGTGAGTTTTTAGCTCGTTCCAGGTCTTGGCTGCAATGTGAAGGAAGGATCTTCCGCCTACTCTGAAGATCTGAGGTTTCTTTTGGGTACGTGGAAGTTGATTCTGTCATTGAGGTATTTGGGTCTGTTGTTGTGTAGGCATTTGTAGGCGTGAATGAGGATTTTGAAAGTGACTCTTTTCTCCACGGGGAGCCAGTGGAGACTTTGTAGGTGTTGACTGATGTGTCCGTGTCGGGGGATGCCGAGGACGAGTCTGGTGGTGGTGTTCTTTATTGTCTGGAGTTTGCGGAGTAGGGACTTGTTGATGCTGGCGTAGAGTGCGTTTCCATAGTCCAGTCTGCTGGTGATGAGTGCGTGGGTGACTGTCTTCCTTGACTCAGAGGGGATCCACTTGAAGGTCTTGCGGAGGATGCAGAGGGTGTTGAAGCAGCTGGAGGTGACGGCGTTGACCTGTCGTTTCATGGTGAGTGATGAGTCGAGTACAATGCCGAGGTTCTTGGCGTGGTCTGAGGGGGTAGGTGGGCTTCCGAGGGCGGTCAGCCACCAGGTGCTGTCCCATGCAGAAGGGGTGGTACCAAGGACAAGGACAAGGACTTCTGGCTTCTCGGCGTTGAGCTTCAGGCAGCTGTTGGTCATCCAGACCGCGATGTCTTGCATTCCTTTCTGGAAGTTGTGTTTGGCAGTGGTGGGGTCTTTGGTGAGGGAGAGGATGAGCTGGGTGTCGTCGGCGTAGGATACGATGTTGAGGCCGTGTTGTCAGACGATGGCCATGTAGATGTTGAAGAGGGTGGGGTTCAGAGATGAACCCTGTGGGACTCCGCAGGTGATTTTCGTGGGGTCGGAGAGGAAGGGTGGAAGTCTGATCCTTTGACTTCTTCCAGTGAGGAATGATCAGATCCAGTCCAGGCCTGTACCTTGTATGCCTGCATCTTGTAGTCTGGTAACTAGTGTGCAGTGGGAGACATGTCGAAGGCCGCTGATAGGTCGATTAGGATGAGGGCTGCGGAGTGGCCTGGTCCAGGAGGGTACAGTTGTCCTCTGTGGTGGCGACTAGGGCAATCTCTGTGCTGTGGTTGCTTCGGAATCCGGATTGGGACGGGTTGAGGACGGCATTCTCTTCAATAAATCGTGTAAGTTTCCTGTTGACTGGTTTCTTTGTAACTTTGGCTGCGAAGGGGAGGAGCGAGATAGGCCAATAGTTCTTGAGGTCCGTCGGGTCAGCTGTGGGCTTCTTGAGCAGGGGTCTGACTTCTGCACGCTTCCAGTCATCTGGGAAGGTGCCTGTTTTGAAGGTGGTGTTGATGGTGCGTTGTAGTTCAGGTGCGATGGTTGCCGCGGCTCTGTGGTAGGTGTGAGGGGGCAGTGGTCAGTGGGGGCCCCCAAATGGATGCTTTTCATGGTTGGGGAGGTGTCTTCGGCCGTGATCGGTGTCCAGTTGGAAATGGTGGGCTGGCTGGTGTTTCTGGGGTGCGGGGGGCCATCTGTGGCACATGGTGGATAGTCGATGAAGTTGTCGTAGAGGTTTTTGATCTTGAGGTGGAAATAGGTTCCAAGCTTGTCGCAGATGTCTTGGGATCGGGTGATGTCTGTGGCTTTGCTGCATGGGTTGATGAATTCTTGAATGACACTGAAAAGTTCCTTGGAGTTAGTGGAGTTGGCCAGGATTTTGTTGTGGATGAAGTTCCTCTTGGTGGCTCGGATTTGGTTGTGGTAGTCCGTCATGGCATCCTAGTAGATGGTGTGGTTTTCGGTTGTCTTGGTGTTTCTCCAGTTCTTCTCCAAGCATCTGCAGGTGCGCCTGGCTTCTTGGAGAGCGGTGGTGAACCGGGCGGCTTTCCTGGGGGCGTTGTCTGTCGGGGTTGCGTAGCGGGGGGAGCTCGTCTGCGCAATTGGAGATCCAAGTGTGGAGTTCTCTGGCTGTGTTGTTTGCGTGGGGTGCCCAGGTGTGGTTGTATCGGGTGAGGGTGGAGTTAAGTTGCTCATCGGTAACCTTGCTCCAGTTCCTTCATGGTGGGCGTGGAGCTGGTTTGGGTGTTTGTTGATGGCGAAGTGTACGCAGTGGTGGTCGGTCCATGGTGGCTGCGTTGTGTGGCTGGATTGGACACTGTTTCCTGCCGCGAAGATGGGTTCAGGGTGTGTCCTGCTCTGTGGGTCAGTGTGTTGACGAGTTGTTTAAGTCCGATGCTGGCGAGGTTGTCACGAAGGATAGTGGAGTTGGGGTCGCTGGGGTTGTTGAAGTGGAAGTTCAGGTCTCCAATGAGTATGTAGTTTGTTGAGGCGATGGCGTGGGGTGCGATGAAGTCGGTGATGGTGGTGGCAAAGAGTGTTCGTGGGCCTGGTGTCTGTAGACGAGTGTTCCTCGGAGTGTGGCTTTGTGGGTGGTCTGGATCTGAAAGTGCAGGTGTTCGGCCGAGGGGAAGGTTTCGCTGGAGGTGGTGAGGCTGAGGGTGCTCTTGTGGGCTATGGCGAGGCCCCCTCCTGGGTGGTTGGGGTAGTCTTTTCTCTGGATCTTGTATACATCCGGGATGGCAGTGCTGATGTCGGGGGCAGAGGATGTGTTGGTCCAGGTCTCTGTGAAGAAGGCGAGAGAGAGTCGAGTAGGTTCCAGATTTCCATGGCATGTTTGTGTACAGAGCGTACGTTGAGGAGGATGCATTTTAGGGTGTCTCCGTTGCTGGCATCGGCTGTGTTGGAGGCCGTGGTGGCGGTTAGGGTCTGGCGGCAGTGGAGGCAGGAGAACTGGACGTGGGTCGTGTTCGGCGAGGCCTGTTGGCATTCTCTAAGTCTTCCAGGGTTGAGTGTGAGGAGTGTGGTGGTGTCGTAGCGATGGGTAGTGGGAGGTCCACAGTTCCTGGCGCTGGCCTTGGTCGGGTCGCGGACAGGCGCAGACGGGCTTGCCTTTGGCGCACCTTCGGTGCGCTGGCAGTGCCCCCGCTGTGCAACTGCGCAGCGGCCACCATTAAGTAGGGGAGGTGGAAGGGAGGGGAGGCTGGGAGGCGGGAGGGGGTTAATTCGAGGGGGAATTCCGGGGGGGGGGGCCGCAGGGACAGCAGCGGCGAAAGGAACAGGCAGGCACGAGAAAATAAAAACAGTAGTGGAATTAGAGCAAGACACAGATGGGCACAATAACAGTGGCACAACAGGGAATAATTAAGGAAAAAACGGCTGAGAAAGGTTACGGTGGTTGCAGGCAGTCTGGTCCCAGTTGGAGTGGGCAGCAGGCGCAGGAGCGGGCAGCAGCCTCGAACCTCCCAAGGAGGAGGTCGGGGTCTGGAGGCAAGAGACGGCACAGCGGACCTGCGGGGAGAGAGTGGACCTAGACCAAGGGTCGGAGGTCTAGGTCCACTGGGGCCAGCAGAGCTGATGGGTCTGCTGGCCCCAGTAAGTCCTCCTAGTGTTAACATTGATATATTTATTTATTCCCCTAATTTTTCTGCTCCAGACCTTTTTAAAAAACAAAGAACTTTTATTGGGACTCAAGTTTTTATGTATTAATGTCTTTTCATGAATTGCGTTTTCTTTTTAAAATGTTTACTTTTATGGCTCTTGGCTGCAGAATGAAGTATCTTTGACTGACAGTCCTTTTTGAATAATGTGACGTCTACCCGCTTTATATCATTTTTCCAAATCCTCTTCGATGTATCCATTTATAAATTATTTTTATTCCTGCATTATCCTATTTACTTATTTTCTATATTTCAGGTTTCTCTACTTTACATCAAACTGTCTATAGTTACTTACTAGTCTGTCTGAAGCTTCCTTTCTTCTGCTTTTTCAGTCAGCTTTCAATCTACCCTTTTGTGGACTGCCTAGTGATGGTACCCTAAGACTCAGAGAACCCATTGGTCACATAGTACTACAACGACTACTCCTCTGCCATGCAGATTGCATGCTCAATGCCCAAGTAAGGTATTCTACGCATGTAATAGATGAGAAGGCTTAATCACTAAAACAAAAAACAAGAGAGTGGCAAAGGTCACGTTGGACACCCCAAAGTTGTTTCTTCTTATTAGTTAGCCCTAGTATTATTATTAGCAGCAGTTGGTGACCTGATGACTGTGCACCATGTCTGGGAGGAAGAACAAGGAGGACTGCCTGATTGTATTTGCCAACAAAGGCCATATGCTATTTTTTTCTCAAAACATCAGATTCATCAATCAGCAGCTCCAGCCACTCCTTAACAGTGTGTCTCTTGTCTTGACTTAGGGCTTTAAAAAAAGAAATCCCACCAACAAAATGCCCAACCTGATATTTTTGACAGAAGATACTGTCTGTAATGCATCCAAATTGTAGTGAATGATGTGTGTGGTGTTTATTTTATTTTGCTATAAAACAATAGGGGGAGTTGTATCTGGCATCTAAGAAATGTGTAATAATTTTTTTCTAGCCATACCAACCACCAGTGCCGGGGCCAGCCAGTCTGCAGATGCGGCAGCAGAAGGGGGTGAGCCAGCGGCAGTGGCGCGCGGTGGAAAGTCATATTGCTTGCTTATTATTGACAATTAATTATATTTATAAGCTCACTTTAAAGGTGTAGGCTTGTTAACTTGTGAACAACAGGTGAACACAGCAGGAGTTGAATTTGAGGTGGTGTTTTTTTTTAATTTAAATAAACTTAAGGAAGAATGGGTGGGTAAATGTCAAATGACAAATGTATGTTGCTGAAAGATTTGTACTTGAGATCATGAGACTAGAGAGAAACAGAGAGACATGTTTGGAACTTTAGATGAATGGCTATATGGATCAATGGGTAGTTTCAATGGTGAAGAGTGTATTGAGAGAATGTAAAAAACTTAAATGGTGGTGAGTAGCAAAGCCAAGGGTGAAAAATAAAAAATAAGATGCTCGAAGAACAATGCAATGATAAATGTAAAATTCCTTGGGAAGGAGAATAAGGAACTATGGTGCTCCTCTGTAGTGGTGTTCGTCTCACCTTTACTTGCCTGGAATGGTGTTTTAAAGGTTTTGTTTGATTCAAAGGGTTGAGGAGGTGGTATTTCAGACTTCTCCCTGGACTCACAGTAGTTTTCAAGCGCAACATTATGTATCCTTCCTACCCACCCATCATTAATCACCTGCCTCCGTACCCATGGCATCGTTTTCTATGTGTTTTGCTAAGAGCATTATTTACAAGTTGTCTTATTTCTTTCTTGATACGTAACTACTCCTGCTGCTCCAAAAACACAGAGCAGGCAGGAGATTGCAGCCCAGATCCGGCCTGGAGGCCATCAGGGCCTAGTACCAGCAGCTGGTGGCCTTGGAGGATGAGGCAGAAGCTGCTGCAGATGCCCTGGGCCCCAGCCAGGCCCAACAACCACCCCACCACACCATCGCCGCAGTTCACTGGGCACCCGCCGCCATTCCACCAGCACTGCTGCTCCCCCTTATTTCCACCACTTTGAGCGCCACATCATGTGAAGGCTGGCGGATATTGAAGCCACGCAGGAATGGGAAGAGAGGCACCTCAAAAAGCTCCTAACCCGCCGTTAGTGCTCTCTTCAGCCCCTTTTTTAATCTGTTTTTGGGTTGGTGTGTGGGAGTTGGCGAGATTGTTGGGTTTTTCTTTATTTATGGACCTTTCTTGGATACTATTTGGACATTGGTTGGGGTTAGGGAGAGGGTTGGGCTAGTTGTGGGTTTGGTATTTTGTTCAGGGAATAATAAACTTTTCATACTTTTACTTTTTATGATTATGAATGATTTAAAAACAATTTGGTGGGGTTATCGATTGTTTTTTTTACTTCTCACTATTGCCTTTACCACAGCCAGTTTAAAAAATCTGCTGATAGTGTAAACAATAGAGATGCGATACCCTTCCTTGTCCTACTACTCTCTCCTCCTAGTTTCTGCAGTCTACTCTGCTACTACTATATATTATTATTAACCCCTAAGGACTCGGAGGAGGTGGGGGGTGAATTACCATTGTATATGTCTTATTGTATTAGGAACCATGGTTAATAGCCCTCTTCTACTTAATTTTGCCCCTCTAACAGAACCTGACATAACTAAGTTATTGCTGAAGATAAAGTCAGGCTCCCCTTGTGACCCATGTCCAAGTACGGTAGCTCTACTAGCCGTAGAACCGATCTCAAAAATATTGACCTCCATTTTTAATACTATGTATTCAGACGGATATTTCCCAAAAGACTGGAAACATGCGTCAATTTTGCCACTTTTAGAGAAACCCAATTTAGATATCAATGACCCCAGCAATTTTAGACCTATATCAAGAATTCCACTCCCGGCAAAGGTCATTGAGAGGAATATTAATGCCCAACTAAATACATTTTTACAAGACTCTCAAGCCCTGGACCCAACACAGTTTGGATTTAGAGGGGGTCACAGCACTGAAACCTCGTTGCTAAAATCCACTGGAGAGATCAGGAACATTTTGGACCAGGGAGGGAATGCTGCCTTGATCATGTTGGATCTTTCAGCGGCATTCGATACCGTCCATCACGGCATATTAATGGAACGTCTTATGGAAATAGGAGTTAAGGGCTCTGCCTGGAATTTCCTTAAATATTTTCTGACGCACAGAATACAAACTGTAACATTGGAGGAGTTTCAAGCTGAATCATTTTCCCTGCCTTGTGGGGTTCCCAGGGATCTTCACTAAGCCCTACTCTTTTTAATGTATATGTTTCCTCTCTGGCACCGCTTGTTGAATCATTTGGGTTTACCCTAACCTCATATGCTGATGATACCCAAATAGTGGTCAACCTATGTCTGCTGTGGGAGGCTGGATGGCAAAAAATTGCCTGAAGCTTAACTCCAACAAAACGGAGGTGATTTTTTTGGGCAACAACCCTAACCTATGGACACCAGGCTGCTGGCCGACAGATCTTGGCCAACTCCCCACTCCTGTAGGGAAAGTAAAAAATCTGGGAGTTGGGCTGGATGATAAACTGAGTGGCAGGTATCAGGTGAACAAAGTTGTCTCTACTACTACCTACATTCTCAAATCCTGTAAATAATTATGCCATTACTTCCAAAAGCAGTACAACAAACAGTTGTTACTGCTCTTATTATGCCAAGACTGGACTATTGCAATAGTCTGTATCTGAAGATAAATGAAGGGTCCTTAAATAAATTACAGATTCTGCAGAATGCGGCTGCCAGATTACTTACAGGTACTCCTAGGACTGGCTCCATTTCACCTCAAATCAAAGCTCTACATTGGTTACCTGTGAGGCAACGCATTCAATTTAAGACTCTGACGCTGGTTTTTAAGGCCCTTCATGGAATGGGGCCTGAATTCCTAATACAGCAACACTACTGGTACTCCCCCACCAGAACCCTACGATCCTCAGATGCTAAATTGGTAACAGTTTCCAGGGTGAAGAAGGCCAATTGGGGTGGTAGAAGTTTTGTGGTCAATGCAGCCAGGGCATGGAATGCTCTCCCTCTATCTCTACGAAGTACGACAAATCTTCTTCCATTCTGAAAGACATTGAAAACATTTCTTTTCAATTATTGATCCTCCATATCCCCTTTCTTGACTCAATCCCTCTTTAGGCCTTCTCTGAGCGCCAGAACACCTTTTTGGTAACAGTTGCGCTCGATAAATGCCCTTAACATAACATAACAGAACATATAGAATGATTGTCGTTCAACAATGATCAATCAACCACAGTTCACTTCTCTTACTGATTAGATGAAGCGAGGGCTCCATGGTTTTCCAAGGTGCAATCATGGTGGTGGTAGTAGTAGCAGCATGCATTGCTAAAAAAAATTTGATATTGAAGGCAAACTCATCAAAACTGAAGGGAGGGCCCACTCCCTCCTAAGTGAACTAGAACTGTAGGATAAGGACTCTGAGAGTGGGGACTTTTCATCAAAAGGGAAGTTAACAAACTGAAATAAAAAAAACTAGGTTAATGCAGTTGTATGCAAGCTTGATGACAGTTACCAGAGACTAGACTACTAGAACAGACTCAGTCTCACACACAAGAAGAGAGTATGATAAGCAATGAAAAATGTAATTACTCATAACAATGTTGAGCTAACAAACGGTATGAAGTGGACAAGCTTAACCTTAGACACAAATTATTACAGTGCCTGAATGACGATGCTGGCAATGAGATTGTCCGAGGAAAAAAAAGATCATACACTGTTCTTGGGTGAATATTATATAATATATACTGCCAGTGTTGGCTATATGAGCTTAGTTAAGAATAAGATGCTCCTCACCCTGCACTGAGTTATGTTGTTTTCACAACATCTGTCTCACCAAGTGTGCGATCAAATAATGGTGTAAAAACTGTTAAGTCACACCTCAATAAACCACACAGCCTGGGGGAAGAGGGTTAGGGGTTTGATGAATTGTTTGGAAGGGGGATTTGAGGAAAAGGTTTGACAAAGGCAAACACTACACATGGACAACACTCATTTTGGCAGCAGATCATCATAAATCTGTTATGGAAGGAAAAAGAAATTCATGCATGATGATAAGTGGTACTAGACAAGTACAGGGCAGTATATTAATTATATGTATGTTCTGTTGTACCTGGCTCAGAAAGATAGCAAATACAATTAAAATATCTGTAGGAGTAAAATAAGCAAACATAAACACACACAGTCGTAATGATTGAAGGGAAAAAAAGATACTGTATAAATTGGGAGATGCATCTCCATCCGAATTCCTATTGGACAGTCCACCCGTGAATCTTGGGTGCCTGGCGGATGCGGTTTTGTATGGTAAGTGTGAGTTGTTTTTCCAGTATGGCTCAGAGTAAAGGGCCTGTAGATGGGAAAGTAGTAGTACAATGTTGTTATTGAACAACAAGAAAGGAAAGATTGACTTGAGTCACTTTGTAGAATAGACATTCACAACAAACAACAATCTCTCATCGTGCAATGCATGCCATCATTTACATGTTCTTCTGGGGCAGTCTCTCTAGGTTAGGAAAGGATATATAGATAGTCAGGGCCCAGGGTTGGAGGCAGGCACACATTTGTTGGAATTGTCCATCCAATGTCTGGCTTGTGGGAAATGGCTTTTAGGCGAGTCAGGAGTGGACTTTACTTCTTCATTGACTGTACACATTTTGCAACTCTGATGCGGCAATACAAAGAGTAAGACGGTGGGGATGGATTTGTGAACAAGAAAGACAGTGACACACACAAATAATAAAGAGCTTGTCCTCAAACTCTGATGATTTGCCCAGAAGTAGGTCACCTAACACACTACTTCCATGACCTGAGTCACCATCATCATCTTCCTGCTGTGCTACTTCAGGTATGGTGTAATCGTTTGGTATAAAGTGCTGATTCATTTTGATCATGGTTAACCTCTCCACGTTTTGGGGCAAGAGACTGGTCCTTCTCAATGTCAGAACGGCACCAGCAGCACTGAAAACATGCTCAGCAGAGACACTTGCGACAGGGCAAGCCAGATAATTTATCACCAGCCTGCTGAACACTGGCCATTGGCGCCTTTTCTCATACCAATACAGCAATGGGTTTTGATCAAAGTAGACCTCTGTTGGGTCATCCAGATAGGCCTGGACGAACCGCTGAATGCTCATGGGTGCTCAGATAGGCCTGGACCATCCGCTCATTGCTCACGGGTGCTCTGATTTGCTCAGCCTCTTTTACCTTTGGCTCAGCACTGGACTTAAGCCCTGCCTGTAGAAACCATTCCTGTGCCGATTGTGGGGCTGATGCTCTTGTTGTTTTTGATGTTGTTCTTGGTGTTGTTGGTGGTTTTGGCTGCTGTGTGCTAACCACACTGCCCTCAGGCTCTGAAGTTGAACTTGAAGCCGGCTGCCCTGCAGTACTTGTGCCCTGGAGGAGCAGGCCTCTAATTCCTATCCCTTCTTTTTCTAGCTGACTGCCTCGCACAGCCATCCAAGTTTTATAGCTGGCAACATCCCCGTCTGAAAAAGGACTGAAAGTGTGCAGTAATGGCTTGTACTGTAGATCAAGAATTGTGGCAGAAATCTAATGGTTGGATGACACAATGCCTCTTTGCACCCTTGTATATTCAGATAAGCGAAGGATTGAGCTCTCCACCAACTCATATGCTTCTTTTTTTTCCTCCACACCTGCATACATTGCAGACACCCCTTTCATCCGTTCCTGCAGCATGTGCATCAATGGGATAGGTTGGCCCATAGTACAGTCCTCCTTGCTGAATTCATGTGTGAAGACCTCAAAACAAAGTAGCATCTCTGTCAGGCATTTAATGGCCCCATTGGTCCATCTCAATGATCATGCATTTCACAGCAGCATCCCCTCTTTGCATGACATATTCATTGATTGGTCTGTACTGCTCAAACAGACGTTCAAGCATGTAATAAGTTGAGTACCAATGTGTTAGCACCTCCTGGATGAGTGCTTTAACTAGCATTCTATTTTCACGTTGAATGGGCTTCAGCTGCTTCCGGACTTTAAAAGAATGACTGAAATATGAGGAGATCCTTCTGCAGGTGGTCAGTAAGTTGCTGACTCAGTCTTGAACAATGATGTTGATGCAATGCGCCAAACACAGGGCCCTGAAATTGCCACCATCGGCCATGGCCTTAACCATATTGCTCCCATTGTCCATGGCAACAAAACCAATGTTAAGCCCTCTAAGTAGCAGCCATTCAAAGACCTTCAAAGTCTTCCAAAATGTTTGCAGCAGTATGAGATTTCTCCATGGCGAACACGGATACAGTTGCATGTTTCCAAGCGGCATTAAAAATCTCAGCAGTGTCAATACCTGCTGATATCTTTTCTCTAACCCCACAAAAGAGATCCAGGATGCACTGATGCACATGTAATCAGTGGCTTGGCAACTGGTCCACATGTCTGTTGTCATGTGGATAGTGTGAACAGCACTCTGCTGCAAAGCTTGCCCAAGCAATTCCAGCACGTTGTGCTGTAGTGCTGGAACAACAACAATGGCAAAATAGGACCGGCTGGGAACCTTCTATTTCGGGCAGATGGCTGCCACAAATTCAAGAAAACCCACTCCTTCCACAAAAGAAAAAGGGAGGAGGTCTAGCGCTAACATTTTACCCAGCTTGCGTTCATATTGCCCCTCCGACCTAAACATGCTTATAATGGTAGCCTGGATTTCTTTCTTTTCAGATGCCTCTGATGTAGGTGACTTCTTGATGCCAGATGTTAGGCTCAATGCACGTTTTTTTGTTGCAGTACTCTCTTGCCTTGGACCCCTTGGTGTCCCAGCCTGACTCTTGTGCCATTGAAATGTTGCTGATGAGGATGTGGGCGGTACCACTGCACTGCTGGAGACTGAGCTGCTTTGTGTACCAGAGAAAATGTCTCCCTTTTGTTCACCTTCCAACGTGATTGGATCTTCTACTTCTTTATCCCCTCCAATAACAATGGATGCCTTTTTTTGGCTGCTAAGGTCGGCCTCCCACTGGATCAAGTGGTGTTTTCTCAGACGCTTTCCTCGGTACCATAGTTTGTACCAAGCTTACCCCGACTAACACCTTGACCAGAAATGGAGCATATAGCAATGTTCACCTCCTTCCTGCTAACAGAAGTCCCAAACTGGGGAGATCAGTGTTCTGGTGCTGCTAGTGCCACTTGCAATGTCAAATGAACTGGTAGGTGGGCGTGACGTTTGACTCTCTACAGTACCTACTTCTACTGAGGTGGTTGTGGTGGATGTAGGTCGCTGCCCGGCCTTTGTAAATATAGAAGCTGGAGGTGGTGTTGGTGGTATCTGTGTTGGTGGTATCCATGCCACATCCCTCTCAGCAATGTGGTATGGGGTAATGTCGGTCTCCACTAAGGCGGGACTAATGTCCATGATGACTGGCTCGTCATCATCCTCCTCTTCTACATCTACCTCCATAACTCTATGGCTTTCTGGAACCTTCCTTTTCCTTAGTCTTGTCTTGTGGCGTGTCTCACTCTCAGACTGAGGTGGCTTCCAAGTGGCATCTAGATCATCAGAAGTGGGGCTTGCAGAAGAAGTTGATGGACTAACCCTCCTTTTCCTTGCTGGGGATCTGGAAGACAATGGATCTTCTGAAAGAGTGGCTTGCTCTTCTTCTTCCTATGCAGGAAGCTCAATCTCCTGAACTGCCCCTACTTCGGGAGGAACAACTACCATTGGGGGTGGTTGCGGCTGTTGTTGCCCTTTTATCTGAGTTTCCTGCAATGATTGGGTACTACTTTGCGATAACGATAAGTCAATTTCAACATCACTGCTCGTCGGCATTTGACTTGTGATTAGACTGGCTGCCACTGCGACAGACATGGGCTTGGGCCTAGGTTGGTAGGGTGGGTTCACTGATGCGGGGGTGCTGTTTCCAGCTTGCTCCCCAGACACTGCTGCTGCAGGAGCAATTTTTGGTTACCCAAAAAAGGTCTTGGGCGAAATATCGTGTAGGTAATTGGCGGAGCCTTCTTCCCTCTGGCACCTTTCTAGGTACTGGATCTGGTACCTTTCTTTGGGGTTGGGACCATCTTGAAGATGTCAGCAGCACACAGTGGCACAATTTGAAGAGATGTCTGTGGTCACACATCACATGGTGTTGTGCGCAGCAGGACTTCTGTGTGCCTGTTCAATGGGTGATGCAGTCTCCTCCTTTTGTGCACCTAAAAGCAAAGAAGCAAGAAGAGCATCAGTGAAATGTGGCATTCATTGTTGTGGTTCAATTACTAGAACAAACAAATGTAATATAACTTAGTGTGTGGTCACACTTGTTAGTATTAATAATATTACTATTATATTTTTTAATACCTCAGTTATTAAAACACTTAACAATACAGTGTAGCCTTTTGTGAGACTTTGACACCAACAAGTGCTTTCATAGTGTACTGTATGTACAGTACACTCAGGAAGGATAGAAAAGAAGAAAAAGAACAACAATTTTTTTTTACCGGTTTGGCATTGTGCAGCACGTGGGATGCAGCATTCAGGGAGATGCAGCTGCCAAATTATGACAATGGATGGAAGCAATAAGCCAAGAGGAACAATGGAAAGACCTGCAGGCCTATAGCAAAAGCACACTAACTGCCACCACAAAATTGCCGCCAGCCACATGGTCACTCACAACAACAAGCAGGAGGCCTGGAAAACAATGAACGCAAGCAGGACTATTTGGACACAGACTTTACACAATGGCCCCTGGCTACGTGGGGAGGCTCAGCCAAAACAAATGTTGGCCTACTATTACAAACACACTCACACACTGGCCAGACAAAGGAGGCATGCTAAACAAGACATCTTTAATGCAACAATGCCAAAAACAAAAATCCACAGGGCTAAAAAAGGTTTGCAAGTTACAACAACCACACACATCCAACAAAGGAATTTATTTAACACACATAACAAAAGTGAAATACCCCCCAAAAAAACATTTTGCATTCCATTCCAATGCCATCACTGCCGTAAATTATGTTTAAATTCAACAGACAACAGAGAAACAGTTGTTTCATGCACCCATGAGTAGCTCTTGGCCTATTGGTTGGAAAAACTCATTGGCAGACTATTACACATATTGAATCAATTCAAATCAATAATATTACAAATTTATTAGAAAATGTTGTGAACTATGATTAAAAAAATCTGGATAAAAGACAGAATTGTATGCAGAACAACAACCAGCAAAAAGGCATGGCCACCGCAAAGAAGCCATGCAGGTCTAATGCAGAAGCACACTGGCTACCCCTTCACAAAATGGCCGCCAGCCACCTAGCCAGGCCACAACAACAATAAAGGGAAGACAGACAATGCAGGCCTTTGGCAAAAGCACACTGGCTGCCTTCACGAAAATGGCCACCAGCCACATGGCCAAGTCACAACAACAAGAAAGGGAAGACGGACAATGCAAGCCTATGGCAAAAGCACACTGGCTGCCATCACAAAATGGCTACCAGCCACATGGCCAGGCCACAACAATAAGAAAGGGAAGACAGACAATGCAGGCCTATGGCAAAAGCACACTGGCTGCCTTCACAAAATGGCCACTAGCCACATGGTAAGGCCACAACAACAAGAAATGGAAGACAGACAATGCAGTCCTATGGCAAAAGCACACTGGCTGCCTTCACAAAATGACAGCCAGCCACATGGCCAGGCTACCACAAGAAGCAATATGCCAAGAGGAACAAAGTAAAAACATGCAGGCCTATGGCAAAAGCACACTAACTGCCTTCATAAAATGGCCACACGGTCACAAAGTCACAACAACAACAAGAAGCAGGAGGCCTTGGAAACCAAATAAACAATGAACTCAAGCAGGCCCATATGGACACAGACTTTACAAAATTGCCCCTGGCCACATGGTGAGGCTCAGCCAAGGCAAAAGACAGCCCTCTATTACAAACAAACACATTCACACACTGGCCAAACAAAGGAGGCATTCTAACAAACATCTTTAATGGAACAATGCCAAAAATAAAAATCCACAGGGCTAAAAAAGGTTTGCAAGTTACCACACACATCCAACAAAGACACATGAAAAAAAGTGAAATACCCCATTTCAGTCCAATGCCATCCATGCCCTAAATCAGAGGTCTTCAAACTTTTTTGCTATGAGCCCCCCTTGCCCAAAATATTTTGAAGTCGGGCCCCCCACCAAAACGTTTTGGATAGTTGTGAGGGTTAGGACTGAGCGCAGAGAGTGGGGCTTATGAGATAATATCAGGGGCACTTTTTCAGTGGCTCATACTTCAAACTAACTGTGAGATGTATAAAAGAGCAAACCCATATAAACTGAACTAAACAAAAAACACTACTCCCATTAATTGAGGTCCTCATGCTCTTGGGTCCCAATGCAATTGCACCTTCTGGGCCAAAGGTAGCTGCAGCCATGAATAGTAGGTGATCCCCTCTGTCTCTTTCACCCCTTCCCCACCAAATCTGCCCATCACTCCATTCTTGAAACAGATTCTCTATCCCTTACAGAAAAAATGAGCGCCCATGTGTGAACCACCTCATCCCTAATGTTCTCCTCATGTCTTATTGTAAAGTATAAGACAGTCTTAATTGTGATTCAGTGGGCCTTCACACTCTTGGGCCCCAGTGCCACTTTGCTTGCTTCACTAATGAGACCTACTGCCTTGCGAAGCTGGAAGTCTTCTCTACCCCATGTTAAAGTCCTCCTCCCACCCTCCTTTCTGCAATCTCCCTGAAGCTAAAGTGTGTCCTCTGCTCAAATTATTCTCTCTCTTGGGTCAGTGGTCTGATGCCGGAAACAACACTGACACAGCAAGGGTGTACTGAGCCCTACTGCAAGTTGGGAATGAGTAAAGCAGCAATAATAAGGATTTAGTTGGGCCCTCACACCCCTGGGTCCAGATGCCATGCAGCACAAATGATACCTACTCTTCTTCCCATTCCACTGGCTGTTATTTCTAGGTCTGACACCCAAAGCAGACAGTCAGCCCCTTTGTTTAAAAAAATTGAGGAAAATATCCACATTCTCCCCCGTTGCTTGTAATCTGGACTCTAATGCTAACAAGGAAAATGGCTTCCCACCCTTTGTGCTAGCGCCACCCTCATTATTGGTGTGCATTGGCCCCTCGCACCATTGTGCCAATGCAGCTGCTGTACTAATGGTGGTGGTGGCCAAAAAAAGAAAAATGAACCTGCATTTCTGAACACCTACTTCAGGCATCTCTCTAAGGATAGGGGGAAGCGGTCTCATTTATAAATGAAAAAATTCAGTTCCACATAGCGCATCCTCCTCTTATCTATCTCTTTTGGTTGCTATCCATGGATTTCACGCCTTTACTCTTTCTGCTGGGCCATTACCCAGAGACCCCAGGTGTCCGGGCGATCGGGCCTTTGATTATGACCATTTTGGTATCTTCCCTTGTACCCTGTCAACTCACCTGAAAGGACATCTGCATGTAAGCAGAGGCCAATGTTGGCAGGGGGTATGAGGACTCCGGTGCCCATGTGTTTTTAATTTTGCAAAGACTTGCCATGTTAAAAACAACCATCCCAGATATGTTAACGGGGACCTGGAGGTACCTCTGTGCGAGAGTTCAAGGAGGGGGGTCTAATGTGATTTAATTTATGGGATAACTTGATGCACCATCATGACAAAAAAAATATTAATTTTTAGAGGCAATGTAGGGATGTTGAGTTTTGAAAAGTGTAATTTTAATGGTCTTATAAAAAAATCCTGCAATATGTACAGTCTGGTGAGCTATTACTAATATGTATTCTTTGAAAGTACTTGTTTTATCTTATAAAGGGTCGCTGGAATTATGTGAGTCTGCAGCCGTGACATTTTTCACATATTTATGGATTTGCCACATAATCCACCACCTGCAGTATAACATGCAGATTTAAAAAAAAAGTGATTGAAGCTCAAATGGATCAAAAGTTACTAAAAACATGGTGACGTGTTTGTGCGCATTGGAAGCACTTCACAAAGGGTAACTGGCCTACTTTCAGAGGCTTAGTTCTGTATTTGGCTGTTAAATTGGTACTAATGAAGTGAAATCTTTGCCTAGTCAGTACTACCAAGTGAATACAATTTCAAAATAATTATTACTAGTAAAAATGTGCCGCATTATACTGCATAATTTGTCTTTGGTGCTCCCGTGCCACATAATTCCATTGGCCCTGATCACATACGCAAAATCATTGTGTGGCAACCCATCTTAGACAGTGTTTAATACAATTTTAGAATGATGCCTTACATATTCACTTTCTGTTACATGCTAGGACCTAAACACATTATAAATTCACATGTCACTATTATGCACTGCACCATCCTGGATTCAGTTTTGTGACTCTTTGTTTTCATACAGACATATTCGGGGATCACATTAACCAAAATTTGCATTTATTTAACACCTCATTTCTCTCTTGTAGGCCTGAGCATTATTTTAAATGCAGTTGCTGAACATGTAAATACAACAAAATACTTATAAAATATTTAGTTATTTTTAGCCAAGCTGATGACTTCGCGACCCCCAAGGTTCAGGATCACAGCTGCCTTACTTTTCTCAACTCTTCAACTGTCATGTAAATGAACACGGCCTGGAAACGCGAACAATAATCAAAGTCGCTCTTCCAGGCCATCTTCATTCTTAAGTACTTAATGAGGCATTTGCGCCCCCCTGGGACTGCCGCCACGGACCCCTAGGGGGGCGCGCCCCACAGTTTGACGACCTCTGCCCTAAATGATGTTTAAATACAACTGACAGCACAGAAAAAGTTGTTTTATGCACACATGAGTAGCTCTGGGCCTACTGGCTGAAAGGTCTATTGGCAGACTACTGGGCTATACAGTGAATTTAATAAATATTGCAAATTGATGATTTCAAAAGTTGGAGAAAATGTAGTGAACTGTGCAACGTTTCCTGTATAAAAGAAGAAAAATGTTTCACAAAGAAACAATTTGGCCCCTACTGAAACTACAGGCCACCCACCACAATACATTTTTAAAAAACAATGAAAAGAACAAATAAATCTTGGTCCATTGCCCCAATCAAACAAACAACACCAATTTTCCAACTTACTTGTGAAATCTCAAATTCAAAAGTCCTCAAATCCAATGATATATGATGCAGCAGCCACAAATAGTGATCTTTCCAGCTCTAAATCCAAAAGAAATGTGAACAGGAAATGGACAAAGCACTGGGAGGAGCGTGCTGGACAGGAACAGGAAGATGAAGACTCTGGGGCACTTCCTTCCTCTTAAAAAAAAGTAAAAAAAAGAAAAAGGACTCCTTGCACAAAAAAGTACAGTCAAATGTAAATCCTAGGAGTTTTTTTTATCCAAATCGTCATTTCGAGAAGGTTTTGATACTGCTTGGGAGATAACCTTCTCCAGATTGCAGATTCTGCATGTTCGGAATCGCAATCTTCACAAAACTTCCGCCTGAAGTCTGATGGCACATCCGAATGACGTGTTCGCAAACTCTCGCAGGACCATACAGCCACCTAGCAAATCTCGTGTTCCTCGTGAACGGCTCGGGAAATCTCGTCAGCAGTCGCAGGTACCCGGTAAGTCGCTCCCGCATACGTAAAAACATATTTAGGGCACGCAAACAAAAAACTCCGCTCCGTTGCAGAGTGTGGAGTTTTCTGGCAACTCCGCGTTCTATGCGCAACTGCCAAAAATTCGCAAACTCCGCAAGCAGAGCGGAGTGTTACACCCAGGGTTACTCCTGACCCCGGCTGGGAATCCTCCAGTCTGGAGTTGGCCAGGATGAAGTTTGCACCAGGTGAAGTGTTTGATTTTTTATTGTTGCCACTTGTGATATGTGGCTGTTTCAGTTTCAGTTTCCTGTGGCTATAACAGCCATTGCGAAGTGTAACTGTCAGTCTTCACCTTCATTTTCCAGTGGCTATACTTATCTGAGGTATTTTCTTAAGAGTATTGACTTTGTGATGTGTGAGTGAGCCTGAATGCACATCCAAGTTAATCATCTGATGTATTTAGTGTATATATCTTTCTGAATCCTTGGAGGAAGTCCAGTAATATTTGTTGCCTGAATTTCATTCATATTATTATCCATGCATTTGCATTGCCAAGTGTGTTATTATTGCTTGTATGTGTGTATCTATCTACCTATCTAGATATATAGATACATATATATATATATATATATATATACACACACACATTTAAATGTTGTTCAGTTGACATCTGGGAGCGTCTTTTTGTTAGAGAGCATTGCATAAATAAAACGCCTAGCCTTATTCTGAGAACAGTCTTCGATGTGCTTCATTTTATAAAGTGAAATCCTTTTCCAAGGGGTGCTGTGTTTTGTGTATTGCTTCATTATGTTTGAACCATGGTGTGGGAGAGTGGTATTCTGTATTATCTTGAAGTGCGAAGCAAGACATTTTTGGTGTCACGAACAGGGTTAAAAACATAATTAAAAATAAAAGGGGAAATACTTTCTAAAATGTCAATATTTTCAGATGCAGATTCCCAGATGCCAACTGAGTTATTTGGGCGGGAAGTTGACTCTAATGCATGTTTAACAGATGAGGGGCAAACACATAGTTAAATGCTTTAAGAAGTTTTCTTTTGAAAAGGGAAAAAACTTGGTATTTCAGAGAGAAAAGGTGGTGGCATTTTGGGTCCATTGCGCAGCATATATAAAAAATGTTTACAGTTAGAAAGAAAACGTAATGAAATGCAGAGAGAGTTAGTTAAAGCCAAGGAAAATTCATATATTAACATGTTAAAATAAATCATTGAAAAGAGAGTTGGAACTGTACCAAGCACCGAAGCAGTACATTTTACCAGACTGTTTTTATAGCCAGGGTGAGTCGGGGATGAACAATGTGGATAACAATGAGCTGCAGGTTAATTTACAATGCTCACAGGAGGTTTTAATCAATTCTTTGGAGGACTTTCCTCAGCCAGAAATTAATGGTAGTTTGGACAGACTCCAACAGAGACCATACCTTGCATGTTTGGTTGAATTTGAAGCTTCCGAAGTAATGTTGACTCGAGAAAATGTAGAAGATAAATAACCAGCCTGTTTTTACTAGCGATTATTGGTTGCAGTTACAAATCAGACTGGTCGGCGAGGGACAAACCTTGCCTTACATGGAGAGATGTTATTCTGAAGAATGAAATTATACATTTTTTTATTTGTAACCATGACTCTGAGTGAGGAGAGAAGCAGCAATGTGCTTTTGAATGTGCAAAAGAGATTATGCAATGTGTGTCAGATGTGTGGCCAACACAGAAAGAAGACATTAAGTTACATGTGACAGATCAGGGGCAGTGCGCTACTTGGAGAATGTGGGAACATAAGGAAAGAAGAGGTGCTTTAGTGCTTTTGGACTGAAACATTGTCAGATGTGGGACAATGTTTTACTCCCTTTGAAAAACAATTGCTAGTGTTTCAATTCACTGTGACAGATACTGGGCAGACACAGTTGTTTGTGTGCTTTTGTGCTCTGATAGACACAGGGCAGACACAGTTGCTTTTGAGCTTTGCTCTGATAGACAAAGGACAGACACCGTTGCTTTTGAGTTGTGCTGTGACAGACACAGGGCCGCCGATACAGGTGCTTTTGTGTATTTGCATCCTGACAGACACTGGGCAGATGGCAATAAGGCATAATGTGATTTTGAATTTTCTCTACTGCAATGGCTAATGACTTCCCCATAGTTATTCAGAACAGGTAATGCACAAGAAGCAAAAGGATCAAGTGGTTCATACAGGCAGAAGCTGCACTTTTGCATGAACAGTTGGTGCAGGTCCCAATAGAAAGTCCAGGGGTGGTGTTTGAGGTGCCCGAGACACACGATTCTCCAGTGAAGTGGAACAAGGAGTTGTGGCAAGAAATGTGGCAAATGTTACTGCAAAACATTGCTACTGTGTATCATGTAGATGCTTATTGTCCCATACATTTACTAGATAGACACTTTGATTCCCTTACAGATGAAAAGGCTCAAATCTTGGAGGCAGAGGTGGTGACACACGATTCTGATTTGATGGGCATGACTAAGTGTGAGCACCTAGGAGAGAAAGACGCTACTAACAAGTGGGCAGAGAATGAAGGGATATATATTCCCATAGTCTTACTGAGAACTGTGAATCCTATGTGTCAGTATGCACAGCGCAGACCAGTTCCACAGATGGTGAGGGGAGTTGGAGAAAGAAAAATTACCAGGGCAGATAAGGCAAATGGATTTTGGTATCATACCAAATGATCATTGGTGCTCATGCCAAATGATCAAGGGTGCACTTACCCAGAAGTGTGTGGAGAGATAGTCAGGAAGGGGACTGCCCCAGCCCTTCTTACTTAGTAAGGAGAAGTAAAGTTTGACTATACTACCAAGAATAAAGAGGCCAAATTGTGGGTAGAATTCTCAGATAATTCCCCAGAGCCAGCAGTGAACCATGCAGACAGACCCAAAACAGAAAAAGGAGAACGTGTGCTTTTTGATGCTTGTTTCTTTTTCAGATCATCCTGCGATGTGCTGGTATACCTTATGTCCCTGTCCTGCGTTTGGGTGCCTTTGTCTTAGTGGACCCATGTGGGTGTGGGACCCCCCCACCCTGGAGTGATCACCTGAAAGTGCAGACTGACACCGTTGCTGACATTCTTTGGCTGAATCAACCAGATCAACTTACTTAGCCAATGACTATGAACTGATACTGTTAAAATGGAAAACATTTTAAAAGATTGAGGGGCATATTATCAAGACAGGCGATAAAATTATCGCTGCTTTAGCGGCAGAAAACTGCAGCTAAAACGCCGATAATGGGCTTGATAACATGCTCTATGGAATTCCAATTGAAGCCCATGTTAGATGTGAAGGACATCTAACCTGAGGTGGTCTCAAAGTGCAGTGTTATGAGCAGTGGTGGTCAAATGTGCATTAAGTTGTACATTGAGAGATTAAGTATGTGATGCTATAGGCAGTGGTGCACAAATGTGCATTGTGGCATACATTGGGAAGTATTATGAAGTTCTTACTATTGGCTTTGACATGCCCTCATGTTATTTTGAATTCTGACTGTCTTGCTTGAACTTTTCGCGCGCACAGGCATGCTCCCAGATTACTCAAGTTGTTTAGATTATTCACGTTCAAGGTTGCTTTGTTATTGTTGAATGTACTGCCGAGACTTTCGTAAGATTCGTTAAGATATAGGGTGGGACACATGAAAATGCAGAAGGAACGTGAGAACTCCTTTGCCCTGGAATACTTGCATGGAAAATGGCCAATTACAGTAAGTTTCCTTGGTGCAGAGGGAAGGCCTCTCGGAACCTTCTAGTGTGTTTTGAGATTATGAAGCAGGGGCTTGTAGATTTAGAAACCGGGCTTTAAAGCCTGAAAAGTGGTTGCATCGTCAGTGCAGGCATCTGGTTGCTGAGTCTCCTGACCTCAGCTGTGAATCCCCCAGTCTGGAGTGGGCCAGGAAGAAGTTTGCACCAGGAGAAGTGTTTGATTTTTGATTGTTGCCATTTGTGATAATTGTGATGTGTGGCTGTTTGTGTGCATATTCAGTTTCCAGTGGCTATAATCATCTGAGGTATTTTCTTTGAGTATTGACTTCGAGTTGTGTGAGTGAGTCTGAGTGCACATCAAAGTTAATCATCTGATTTATTTAGTGTACATATTTTTCTGATTTCTTGCAGGACCTCCAGTAATATTTTCTGCTTGTGTTTCATTCATATTATTATCCATGCATTCAACAGTTGCATTTGCCAAGTTTTTTTTATTATTCCTTGTACATATATATATATATATATATACACTCCACTTTTGAGATGCAAAATTACGAACTTTAATGGCACAAAAGATGCGTTTCGACCTCTCTTGGGGCAATGTGACCAATACCTCGAGGGGGAAAAAACATGTCTTTTGTGCCATTAAAGTTCGGAATTTTGCATCTCAAAACCGGAGTGGTTCGTTCTTCTCACCGTATCTGTGTAAGGAATTCTCTTTGCATATTCAAGCGGAGGCGTCCGCTTCCGAGCCATGACCCGTCTGGATGGGCATTGTCGACTACTGCCAGTTTCCTGTTTGAAATATATAGGGGTTCCCACTTTAACTGTGGGCACAAGGAGTTTGATTCTTATCATGCACTTTGGTTTAATATGTTGGGACATCTCTCACATTGTGATTGTCTTTTAAGGAATGGTATACCATTCCTGACCGCTGCAAAACAGTGATATACGTGATCAGAGCCTTTCAAATATGGCGTCCATATTTACTGCAGTCCGCTCTTTGTGTTTGGGACGGTAATTACACAATATAAAATGAGTCACAGTAATGACGCTCAGTTCTTTTTACTGAACTGGACGTCATGCTGTGACTCTTTGGAGCTACTATACTCCATAGGTTGTTGCCATTACATGCTTCCAGTGTATTCCCTACCTTTCCGTGTTGCGGTACGTTTGCGCCTGAATCCCCTGTATGATCACCAATAATTTATAATAAGTTCCCCTTTGACTGACTTGTGTGTGCATGTCCTTTTTTGTAACGATAAGGGCTAACAATGTTTATTGTGCCGACTTATATGGATAGATGCGTAGCTCAAAAATATATTAATATGGCGCTATCTTTTGAGTATTTAGTTGCTTTGATATGGTGGCAGACAGCCATATAATAACTGCTCCGTATAAGGCTGTCTGCATTGTTTTGATACTGTAAACTGATGCTGCGTTTTTCCCTTTTTGGACTGCTTATACGTAGGAAAGTTGCATCTCTGACCGTTCATGAGATAAATTCTAAATGTCTTTGAAGCCACATTCAATGTGCCACTTACATATACATTAATACATATCAATATGGCGCTTCCTTTCAAGCACTTAGTTTTACTCTGATATGGCGGACAACAACCATAAAATTACTGCTCTTTATAAGGCTACCCGCATTGTTTTGATATGTTTTTATGTGGCACATTAATATGCAAACTATCAACACGTTTCTCGCTTTAGTAGCTGCTCATACGTAGGAAAGGTGCATTTTTCTTCATTTATAAGATTAATTCCAAGTGTATTTGAAAGCATTCCACATGGCGTTTGACTGTGATTGAGCATTAGCTCTGTTTAAATGTGACAGTTCTCTGTTTGGCTGCTCATATAGGCTGGATACTTGTTCATACAGCAACATAATGTTAATACTGTTGCCGTGGGTGTTTCAGTGTTGTGTCCATCTATATGAAGGATGGATATATATGTTGCGCTCTACGATTAAAACATTTTCACTACCTGGCAACCATTTCAATATGGCGTCTATCTTTGTTTTGATGCCGCAAATGGGCTTATTGAATATATGGGAGGCAACGGACCTAACGGAAGCGGAGAAACAATTCACGACGCTAGGACACACATTAGTTAAATGGGACATTGCTAAGGGATGGGGGGAGGTAATCCACCAAGGCCCCATGTATGGATGACGGAGCTAGATAGATGCATGCTGGCGGAAACTGAGGTTTTTGTAACTAGGGGATGCCCAAAAAAATAGGATCGGAAGTGGGAAAAATGGAACAAATATCGAGGGGAGCCTGTAGTATCCCCTATGGTGGAACTGGAAATGCGTCAACAGAAAGAAAGAGCAGTTTGTATGTAATGTATACTTTGTTTAATGATTCGTTAGATACGAAAGTGGTTTCAGACAAGAAAATGTCGTCAGTCTACAATGTATAATGATGTTGTTAAACCAATAAACAAATTTAAACCAAAAAAAAATATGGCGTCTATCTGTATTTATGAGCACCAACATATTAATGTTCATTTGCTTAGGCTGTGTATTCAAAGGATAGTTATATTCACTGAATTGCAGGATATGGGGTATGGGGCATTTGTAGTTATATTTATATGGCACTCACCCTAGTTCCAAGTCGACTTCCTTTATCTCTGATGCATAAACCACGATGCTGACTTTCACAACTGTGATTGGATGATAGTTCTCGGTCCATGTATCACTGTTGATGAGCATGTACATTCTGCAGATATTTATTAGAATGCTCTTATTAGAGTTTAGAAATGCTGGTTCATACCGATATACCATGTCATTGAAGTGTATATACATTAACTGAACAAAGACAATTTTACACTTATTATGGTGTTTTAATTCAGATAACCCTAATCATCTGGTCATGGGTCCCGCTTTTCAAGGGAAGGTGCTAAAGGGCCATACTGTGGAAATAACCGTTGTATTTACTGTCATCGCTGTGAGACTTTTATTTTTACATCTGTTACAGATATAATACTCTATTATCCTGTTTAAAGGCACAATATGAAGAACATGCAAGAAGATCTCTCGCTTATTGAGGTATGACAGTACATTTTGATATTATATTCACACCAAGAAGCCTTGATAGATCAATGATCAATAACAGTCAAAAGGAATTTGATGTTCTTGATATTGGTGTGGGTTATTTTGTTCCCTGTATAAAGAAACATCATTGTAAAATCCCCTTATGGAGAGTTGTAAATAGGAAAACAATTGGCGAGCCTTTTTTTCAGATTTACTGTTTATCTCTCATAGAAAAATGTATACTGATAATGAATAGTGTGGTCCATTGTGTCTGTCATTGCTTTCTCCCTGTTTAAATGGTAATATGTGCAGGGTAAACATTGATTATGGTTAAACACTTCAGGATAGAATTGTTATGACAACGAATGTTAAAATAATGGAACATACATAACAATGCAATTAAATTGATCCGCCATGTTACGTCCGGTTTCATGTACAGTGTAAATAGATTTGGTTTACAATTTTTGTACATATTGTAAATAAGTTTATGTTTTGCATATATTTTGTAGCCCTGAAGAAGTCCCATTTGGACAAAACGCGTTGGCTACCAATTTCACACTGTGATTTCAAAGAAAAACTAAAGAATAAAAGGAGTGTAAGAAGAAGGAACGACTCTTATATTTGTTTTCCGAAATGAAATTGTCTGATTTTTTGCATTACAATGCAGCAGTGGAACAGTTCCAACACAATACATGGAAAATAGTCCTAAAGCACAAAGTAGAGTAAACCCATCACCGTTGCCCTCCAGTCATGCTGGGAAGGGTCACCCAGGCGCCCCTATCCTCCATGTATCACATGATTTCTGAAACTCCCCAACAATAGACAGAGAGAAAAAAAAGGCAGCCCCTTCCCCTATAGCCCAGCTTTCTACCGCTTTTCACCATCTGCAATGTGGCAGATCATCAGGCGATCGCCAATGCTGTGCTATATCCCTGCAGGCAACCACAAGTGCTAGATCAAGGAATCTATCTCCCACCTTCTTTCAGGCCACTGAGGATATAGGCGTAGCAAGCATATTTCCATGGTCATCAGTGTTTGCCTAGAGACCATATGTTCCATATCCCAGCGAACCTTTGCCCAAACCTGAGCCATGGTAGGGCACCCCCCCACCATGTGTATGAAATCTGCGTGCAACAGGGGATTGCATATTGTTAGTGTGTATTGTAACATTAACCCTTTGGGCATAAGATATGTGGCAGTCAGATAATTTAACTGAGTGTATTTGAATCTAGTGTTCCTAGATACTCTGCTAATCTGTTCCAGGGCCTGTTCCTATCCTTTACCCCTAAACTCTCTGCTCAGCACTCCCTCCCATCTGGCACAAAAGGTCACAAGAACAGTAGTTATTATTGAAAGAATCATCTGGCAAATCCAGGTGAGTAATATGTGCCCTCCTCCGAAGGTGAGGAGGGTCTGTAAAAGCTCATGTGTGCATGGCTCTGCAGTGTTCAGACCCCATAGTCGGAGCAGTGCACTTCTAAGTGCCACGTACATGAGGAATTGTGCCCTGACAGGCCGTCCTCCTCCATCAGTGCTTCCATGGTACAGAGGACTCCATCACCAGAGCAACCCCCAATAGTTTCTATGCCAACGCTACTCCACTTCCGTAGTCTCACCTCAGTAAAGTAACCCCCCTAATAGTGGGTCATCCCACCAACAGCAGAGCTGACACATAGAGGGGGTGCTGCTTAATTCTGGTGACTGTAGTCTTCTAGTAGTGGAGCGCCACCTCAAGTTGGGCAGGCCTCTTCATCAACGGCACCCCTGTCCCAAGCATCAGAGTGATCAATGCCCCCAAGCAATGTGGCGTTCCGGCTGCACCCATCTCCTCCATCTGATGCCCAGCTAGCCAGCATGTCAGCCACTGCAGCTGTGCTGACAGTCTGGGGCACCAAGGCCACCCTCAGCCATCGGATGTCTCAATGTGTCCAAAGAGACGCGGTGTCTGCCACCGCCCCAGATGAAGTCCCACCACAGACAATTCAGTTCCCTGAACTAAGACCGTGGCACCCAAACTAGCAGATTTGCAAAGTAGTAAAGGACTCGAGGCAACATTACCATCTTCAACAGTGCAATGTGTGCCATTATCAGGAGTTTTAAGGAGTGTCAAAAATGAACATCGCCCTTCAGAGCCCACAGGACCCCACCCAGGTTTACCTCTCGAAAGCCCATCGTGGAGTGTTACACCGTAAATCCCATGTACTGCAACATTCTGGGTTCCCACCAATTTCCCGCTTGCACTACAGCCAATGGTGGAGTTAAAAGGGTAGCAGTTATTGGGAAGGCACAGGTCTTAGTTGAGTTCGTATGAAGGCCCGAAAATATCCCCAGTTCTACCAGGAGCTCAATGCACTATGGTATACCCGACTCAGGGCCCAAAGAAACAGGAGCATGTTGTCCGTATACAGTGATACCACATGCTCCCCATCCTACAACGGGTCCCCCTCCCCGCTCCCTTTGACCTAAGTATACAGGCAAAATCATCGGGTACACCAGCAACCCTGCTAAGTGCCACGATTTACCTTGAACACCTCTGAAATACACTGTTCTGTTCGGACTCCAGCAGTGGCTCCTGAGTATAGTAGAGTGACCCACTTGTCCCACCCCGTACTAGGTTCATTTGTGTCATTACTGCTGTGAGGTATTCCCAATATATAGTAAGGAATGCCTTTCTAATGTCTATAGAATGGACCAGTACTGTGCTATGATACCGGTCAGGGGTTTCATCCATCACTCTGAACAACCTTCTAATATGTAAGGAGGTGTTACACTGAGGTATGAAGCCACACTGATAGCGGTGGATCAATGCTGACAAATAAGGCTTCATACGGTTAGTCAGTATTCTGCTAAGGACCTAATAGTCCAGATTGAGGATGGACATGGGCCTGTACACTAACATATTGAGCGCATCACTGCAAGTTTTTGGGATCAATGTAATCAGTGCTTTCCTCGTGGTGTCCGGCAGTACATCCCTCTCCAGGGCTACCATGTACATCTCACCTAGGCACGATGCCAGACTCTCCATCTAGGTATAATAGAACTCTACTGGCAGCTCTTCCGTTCCTAGGGTTCTACCCCATGCCAACTTCAAGGTAGCCCCCTTCATCTCTTCCTCCATAGATGGCTCACAAAGGTCCACACAGGCTTGTTCGTCTAAGCAGGACACTGGTGCCCTGCTGAAGAATCACTCCATTACAGTCCTCGAGTTTGAGGTTGTTTGCTATAACGTTCTTGATAATACTGAACAAATACATCATGTATGTCGCTCTGTGACAGAACTATCTCACCCTCTGAGTTCCGAACACGAGTGATGGGACGATTGTGCTCCAATTTTACTAACCACGCGAGTAGTTGAACCTCTCTTCCCCCCTTAGCGTGGATGGAGGTCAAGTACACCCTATGGGCAAAGGACCTCTGCTCCTACAGTAAAGCATTCTTCTCCCTCTCCTCAACTAACTTAGGGTGTCAAAGGGGGTCTGTGGGGAGTCTCTGTTTTATCTCCTGGATGTTGTCCAACCAACTGTCCCAGACGGAAGCCTCTCACCACTACCTTGAATGCCTCCCATTCAGTGTGCACACGGTGTATTGTGCAATGATTAACACTGATGCATTCTGCAATTGCAGCTCCCAAAGGGACACAGAAGGTCTCTTCTGCCAAGTGCAAGGGCTACAGGTGCCACATTGGGATCACAGCAATGCGGTACCTCCCTGAGACTTCCACTGTAAACAGGCGATAGTGTGCAGCCTAAGTATTCCATGCAGACAACCTGTTGAGAGAGCCCCTCAGTGCACAGTAGTTTATCCAGATGAATATGGAAGATTGTGCACTGGGTAGTAAAACAAGTACTTCCAACTGCCTGAATGTCAGAATGTATTGCCGGGGCACAAACTGGGGGTGTTCGATCTATCTAACTCCCCATATTTTCCACACAATTGTAATCCCCCCTGAGATTACTGGATGCCCAGCCGCCAGGGATAGGATCGGAGATACAGTCAGACAGTAAAATATTGTCTATATATCTTTCTCAGAAGATGATGTTGTCACTGAGGTTTTTGAATCTTTCATTCCAGAGCCAGTATTTTTATATTTCGTCCATGAGAAGGCAGGTGTACACTGGTACAAATCTGGCTCTCATTACAGTCTCCTGCTGTTGTATGTAGATCTCAAAGTTGAATGGGAAAATGTTGGTGTGCCACAATTCTAACATTTTGATTAACATTTGATTTCTTACCAGGTAGTGTACTGATCTTGTCTTGAGGGCTTTTTGATAGATTCAATCCCATCCTTATTTTTAATGGAGGTATAAAAGCTTACAACATCCTTTGTGGTTATCTCCAGCACACATTTTCAAATTCAAACATGCAATGTCTGCAGTAGCACATGTAAATCCACATTTCAATATGCAACAAAAATCATAATGGGTTCTTATTTTTTCTCCTTTTTTATTTTCTTTCTTCAGGTCCCTTTCTATTTCGATAAGATCTTAGCCAACACTTGTTTCGTCACCACCGTGGGAATACAATCCCGTGGCTTTTTCAAGGATCTTATGTCTTTAGTTCTCAACCAAGTCTCCGCACACTCCGCGGGCGGAGCGGAGGTCTCCGCCCAGAGCTATTAAAAATCAATTGCCATTTTCTGCAGAGAGATCATTGTTCAGTAGAGTCCTCCTCAAAAACATTTGATGTCATACTTTCCTTGAAGCCAATAGTATCAGAAATTTCAAACGTTAATATGTCTAATGGGTGAATTTTTATTGACTTTTTTCAGCTTGCAGTATGTCCCTATTCTGATTCCGTATGACATATTGTAAAGGAAGCATGGTATCGATAGATGTCACATTCAGATCCAACCTTCTACCAAAAATCTTCTAAGGCTAATATATCGGCATCACCTTCAAGAACCCCATCAGCTGCACTGCCTCCGAAGTCAACTGCACGGGGCACCTCACCCTGAAACTGCAAATCACTACCAACTTCACCCTTTGTAGCATCCTGGTGTACCAAACCATAAGACCCCACGCAAAGTTCACCAGCAACATCACAAACTTTGTCGCCCCACAAGTCATAGACTCCAGCGCCATCATCCTTCTAAAAGACTTCAGTTTTAACTTAGAGGACCTCACTGACCCCAACTCAGTAGCCCTCTTCGGAAGGCTCAGAAAGCTCAGATTCACTCAGCGCGTATCCAACCCCATCCATGAGACCAGACATATTCTGGATCCCATTTATACCTCATTTACCAACATCAGAGTCAACAAAGCAACACTCTTCCCCTGACCTGATGACACCCTCGTCAGCTTGAAGATCAATATCTCACAACACAGAATGCCAACCATTACATATTCGGCCCGCTACTTCTGGAAGAACATACCACAGAAGGATTGGGCTTCCGCCCTCTTCAAAAACTGCATACAGGCAACCTACTAGTAGACATCAAGAATTTCAATGACTATGTCACCGCCTGTGCCAACACTCTGGCTTCTCATAAATAAAGCCAAACCACAAGAACAGAAACTCGGTCCAGCTGGTAAGCTGGCCAGCAGAGAAACACAAGGATGGCCAAGCATTGCAAGCATCTAGAACACAGGTGGAGACTGAGCCAAGAAGTCACGGATAGGGACACCTTCAAATCAGCCTTGATAAATTACCACCAGCAAACCTGGAACACCATGTGGAAGACCTAACGGACTCCATTGACTCATTGACCTAAGCTCCACAGCAGCAAAGAAATCTTCTCCGTTATCAAGGACTATACCATGCCCGCAGCCACCGTCAGAAACATTAGCCCATCTCAAGAACCATGCAGTGACCTCTTGCACGAAAATCACAGTCATACATGTGAACTTCAACCTGACCCCAGCAACCTTGCAGCCAGTCCGCCAATCTCATACAAAGAAAGCAACATGACCATGATGCAGCGGAAGCAGTGGGGGGTCATATAATATCCCACACCACCCTTTACAATACCTAAGGAAGCGTAAATACTATAATGATGGGCCCATAAGTCATTATCCTTTCCGTTATCAAAGCAATATCAAAGGTCCTCCAATGGATCTTTGTTAGAGCTAAAAGGGAATAAGTAGAGAAATCAGAGAACTATTCCTTCATAAGGACCTGTAATGAAGAAACAGCTATACCATAAGATAAACCACAATTTCATCAATAATATAACAAATGTTATCCTAAAAATAAGTAATGACTCAGGAAATAACGACAGACATTATTCTTTCTAGGTACCTTTTTGTCACAAACAAAGTAAATCAGAGATCATCAAACTCAGGTGAGAAAAAAGGGAGAAAGAGAGAGCGATCAGGGAAACATCAGAGAAATCACAGTTTAGTTCAGGTACCTCTCAGTAAAATTGTGAAAACTAATGCATGGCGTGCAATTAGTCAAGAAAACTATCTCCATGGCCATAGGAGAATAGTATGGGCAGCATCACCAGCCGATGATGTGCAAAGTCTCGAGGGAAAGAGTTCTCTGCAGTCAGGATTGCCAGCCAGATCAGGAATCAGCACCGCACAGCATACAGCATACCATGGATACAGGACAGGTCACCAGAATGTGAACAAGCCATGATCATTTTCCCACTAGCGTCTTTGTACTGACTTTGCAACTTTGTTACACTAAGTTAAAACTTTCCTAAACCCTACAAAACACTCTCATTGGTCAGTAATTAGGGGAGGCAAACATCTCCTAACGATAACTTTACAAATTTCTCTAAACAATCTTTGTCTAAAATTGTATAACTTCCTAGAGAGGAAATAGAAAACTACAATTACATATTTTGTAACTACATAGCGACAGTTTCATTCTAAATCCTCGCCTAGACAGGAAAGAGTTGTGCTATTCTCTGCTCTCTAAGGATGTAAATGTTATTCTTTACAAGGACATCAGGAAACGACATAAAGAGAAACAAAGGAGCACGGAAGCACATACCCTATCCAATACATTTGCTTAGGCCTACACATTTTAGCAAGGAAAGCAGAGAGAAAAGACAAATTATTTCTACATTTCTAGGCCTACTCTACTTTCACAAAGAAAAAAAAGCTTTTTCATGTTTGTGCTTGAATATTCCTGCAGTTCAGGTAACATAAGAAAATCCCTGCCGTTCAGGAAACATAAGAACATTAATATTAGACACACAAATTAATAATTCATAAACCTATAAAGAAATCTTCCATTCTACATGTGTTATTCTGACTTTTTAAAAACACGTGCAGCTTTGCACATTTTTGGTCGTACTTTCTAAGTCTTCACGTTTTAGTAATTTCGGTTTTCACACACGTTAATAATTTATTAAAACACACATATGGGTGGATTTTCCCAAGCAGATCTTATTAGCAAAAAACATGCTCCATCAATCACCTATTTGATGGTATCCCAAACCATCACAATAACCCATATCAGATTTCTATCTGATGATGAACAATCAGAATGTGGTAGTTCTCATTTGTTTCAACCTAACACCCTCTATATCTTTCCCGGCATCATAATAAATCCCTCTTCGATCTTTCATTTCTATTTCTTCTCTTTTCCTTTTTCTTGTTCTTTGTTTTCCCTCAGTAGGCTTACTCTTGCTACACTTGTAAAGCAGTATTATCATTAGTATGCTTGTCGCAATAGCAATTATCAGTGTTAGTACCCTAATAAGTTGTTATAAAAATTTGAAGACCACGCTACCTATGGAGGAAGTACTCTTGCCAATTTTCTTCCATGCACCATCAGCCTTCATTTTTGACAGATCATAATGTAAATGAGTAATGTTACTAATATATCCCTCCAAATCCTTACTCTTCTCAGAATCTTTAACATACTACAGACTCTGCCTTCTTTTGCCAATAGTACATCTAAGGCAAGTCTATTTTGTAAAACCATGGTCCTCATAGCAACCATTTCAGTATCAACCATCAAGAACCCTCCAGCGGTTATCTGTAGATAAACGATCAACCACTGTAGACAATTTCAGAAGAACCCCAACTGAAGGTATCAATGCACCAAATATATCCCCAATTGTTTCTGCAGCATTCAAACCCCTTTTACTCTGAGTTAGTTGCTTTTCATTGGTTCCTTGTTCATCATTCACATGATAAATCTTAGGAAAAACAATTCCCATATAACAACACCCTTACCAATGTGGTGGCATTTTTACCACAAATAAAATACACGCCAGGGTGAACAGGATCTGTACCACCCTTTAATCCCCAACCACCAGTAATTAGGAAGGTGTGTGCACATTCACTGGAACCAATGAAATAATTATTATAATCTGTTTTCTACCTTAGTATGCAAAGCTTTCCCCTATGGGGCCAATCCAGAGCCATTGCAGCATAAATTTCAGTCTTCTAATAATTTCCTTCTTTATGTGCCAATGGATGCTCTTTACTCTTCTGTTCAGCAGCCCTGTGCTTAAACTCTCTATGTCTATCTTCTACAGAATTTGTGAAATCAATCAATTATGCTTATGTGCATAAACTGTATCTATTGTTTTAATAGTGTGAAAAAACTCTCCCAAATATTCTGCGTCCTTAGCACTATATACTATATTCATATTCTTTCTAATAGGAATTTCTGAAAATACTAAGTCATAATTTGAGTAATAATATTGAAAAACCCTTTAGCATAAAATTGACTAGTTAGTACACTACAAGATATATCATATGTTAGTGGTAAGTGGTGGTACGTTACACCCTCAGACACATACGTAGGTAATTAAATGCACACATAACAGTCTCTCGCGTCCATTGTATCTACATACTCATAAAGCAATTTTGTAAAAACATTTAACGAAGAATCACAAATAGATTTATCCAAATGTAAGGCACTACCGGTTGTTTCTTTCATATTAATCGCTGAATCTTCTTTCAGATCACTTTTATTAACCAAAGTCACATGCCCGTTATTATTAGTAGTAGTGTTTACTACATTAATAAACATAAAGTGTGGTATCACAAATGTTAAAACCAACCATACAGACATTGTTAATAAAACACAGAAAGCACAAACATTGAAACATTTTCACCTACACATTCCCTGATTCTATTTACCAGTCTCGGTTCTAATCATCTTTAAAGTTTTTATAAAAATAAAAAAAAGAGGAAAATCAAACTAAAGATTTTTACTAAAAAATAATTTGTATTTTCACTAGGCTAGTTTAGTAGGTTAGTTTAGTTTGTGCACTCCACACCAAGACTTGAGCCTTTAGTTCTTCTTCAAAATTCAGCTTTGGAATCTTCTAGAAATGTATCACATAAATCTCCTCTCTCTTTTTGAATACTCTCTTTAAATTAGCAGTTCACTTAGGGCGGCTTGAAAGAGGTGTCCCCACGTACACAGAATTTAAACAAGTCTTTATCCTAATCATTGTTTGAAACACTTTCATTTGCACCTACAATCACATAAGTACATTCTGGTGCTGAGTATTTCTTGTTTGCTACTTTTGTTCTTCATACTTGATTCTCCTCTTCTGCTTTGCTTTGCTCTGATTGACTCAATGCTTTATGTATTGTTTCAGGAACTTTACTAGTGACAGTGTATTTCAACCTTTTCACTCCTTTTGGCCACTTGTCTCCCTTCTTTGCTCTTTTTCCATTTTCATTTTCAACTGTAGTTACTAAACTTTCTTCAGATGAGTTCCTCTTTCTTTTGTCTCTGACAACTGCAGGAGCTGAAGGAATCAACCTGTTCTCACCATTAACAGCGATAGTGTTAACTTCACTAGTCCCAGTGGGCACCCCTGTTGACTAATGTTTTTAAATCGGTGGCCATAGTTGTACCCGTGTTTAAAAAAGGGAATAGAAACGATCCTGCTTGTTATAGGCCTATTTCCCTTATTGATGCTACAGTGTAGGTGCTGGGTAGGGTAATCATTGCCCGATTAGAGACCTGGGCAACTAACAAGGGAATTATCTAAAAAACTCAGTATGATTTCCGAAGGGGGCTGGGAACATCAGAGCAATGCCTAAATGTGTCCCTGATCATGGGCAAGTACATGACGGCAAAAGGTGGTTCTATCCACCTGGCCTACGTGGCCTTGTCCAGCGCATTTGATACCGTCAACATGGAAAAACTGTGGGCGCTAATGGCTAAAATGGGCTTTGAAAAGGCACTGTTCCTACGTTTAAAAATACTTCATGCTAATACTTCCGTCTCCATAAGATTCGGACCACAGGGGGAAAGGACAAAGCCCATCGCCTCGACCAAAGGAGTTCGGCAGGGGTGCATTTTAGCTCCTTTCCTTTTTTTGATGTACACAAATGGTCTGGAAGCTTTTTTATTGGGCAAGAAAATTGATTTTCCTTGTATTAAAGGCAATCCAGTCCCGCTTCTTTTGAATGCGGACGACACTGTACTTATGGCCTTGACGGCTAACAGTTTACAAACCTCATTGGACGCCTTTACGAATTTTATGGCAGCTCTAGACCTGAAGGTAAATTTTTCAAAGTCTTATGTAATAGTATGCAGCCCAAAAAACACCAAAACCCGAAGTTTTAATGTAAGGGGCCAGTTTATTGAAAAGGTGGATACATTTACATATCTGGGGAACATGTTTAATAAGGAGATGAAATGGGATTCCCTAGTCACGGCAAGGGCACAGCAAACAAGCAGAGTAGTGGACGGGCTTTTTAGGTTTGCCTGTAAGCTAGGCCATAAGCCATTGCCCGAGCTTGTCACTTTATACAAAGCAAAATGCGTGTTGGTCGCATCTTATGGGGCGGGTGTGTAGGGCTACCAAAAAAATCGTTTGCTACAAGTGGTGGAAAACAAGTTCATAAAACGCTTGTTGATGATTCCAAACAGCTCCGCGACCTCTTTCTCTCACCAAGAAGTAGGGATGGAATATATAGATCGCATTGGCTCTGCCCCCCTGTCCTTATGGCCCAAAATATGGGTTTCTGAAAAGTTACAGTTTTCCAGGGAGACTATCAAAGACTGTATGAATTTGGAAAAGTCTTTGAAGATCCCTTGGCTTCGTTTTGTGAGGGATAGGTTTTTTAAGATTGGGTTGGGCGAGTACTTTGACACCCCGATGAGTATCCCTACAAATGCGGAGGTTATAATAAAAGAGGAGTATAAAACCTGGGTAAACTTGCGGCATTCGCAATTGGAGGCGTCAGGTCCCAACTGCCTTTTTATGCCCAAAAGCAATTTTACCTAACCTTCACCACGAATAGTCAGATGAGTTTTCTTTTAACAAGATTCCGCCTAGGCACTTTGCACTTTTTAGCTGCATTTCCTAAACAATCTAAGTGGATGGACAACCTCACTCCTTGTCCTTGCGGCAACATGGCAACCCAGAGCACCCTGCACTTTACTCTTTTTTGTGCACTTTTTAAAGAACTGGGGAGAAGATTCTTGACACCCCTACTAACGAATATTCACCCATGCACATATATTGAGGGGTTTAGACATATGCAATCCATGATCAATTCTGTTATTTGTAGCGCGGTGTTAAATTTCATCAAAACAGCAATGGGAATTAGGAAACATGAATCACAGTAACTGGTTGGGGAGAAGAAATGATTTGCACAGTTCTATGTTAACAGATATGAAATTTTATGGCTGATGAAGCATTTATTTTTCATTGTGATTTAATTTCTTTAAGGATTTTTTCTTTTTTAATATTTTAATAATGAATTAAAAACATTCATTGTCTGATTGTCAATGTTTTTGGTCCTGTGCTGAATAGTTATTTTGAATTGAGTTCCTCTTTCTTTTGTCTCTGACAACTGCAAGAGCTGAAGGAATCACCCTATTCTCACCATTAACAGCGTCAGTGTTATCTTCACTAGTCCCAGTATCTTGTGCCCACTATACTCCGACTTCAACCTGCTCTGGAACATTTCCTTGTTCACGTCTCTCTTCTCCAGCAGTTTCTTCATTTTCAAGTGGACTTGGGAGTTTTCTCGTGTGAATCCAATTCAACAAACCACCACACTTGACAGCTATCATAGTCACCAGTATGATCTGGTAAGGGCCGTGCCAGCGAGGTTTTAAACAGGACTTTCTGACATGTTCCTTCACCACAACCCAGTCTCCAGGACTAAGATCGTGACCTTGTTCTTGTTGAGCTGTTGTCGCAACTTCTCCAACCTGGTGAGACACAGAATGTAAGTCTCACTCAACAGAGGAGTGCTACAAAAAATACTCCGAAATGAGGTACAGGAAGGTACTACAATTCATGCACCTACAAACATAGGAATGGTATAACTCAATTCCACTCAAATAAGAGACAAACAAGGGGAAGACAATGAATATCTTAATACTGCCCTCACACACCTTGCAGTGTCATGCTTCATCATAGGGCCGCATCATACATCCAGGTGTAGACCAACACCCTGGATGGAGTGCAAGTCTTTTTAATGAAGAATAGTGGTGAGGGTAGAGTGAATGTATAGGAACACAAAACACGACACAAAAACGTGACACAACTTAAAGGAAAATATATTCCCTTTGAAAACAGGACCAAATAGTGCAGATACATATAATTAAAACTACCCAGAGGTCAACACTCAATTTTGTATTCCTGTTAACCCCTGGAAGGATTAAAACATAAAGAAATGGGATATTCAGGAGAGGTAACGGCCCCTATATCCCCACTGCAGATACCAACATGTTTCTGCCAATTTTTACCAAATCTAGGAATAATCTCTCTAAGAAGCAATTTAGCAACTGTTAAATAGTCATTTCGTCTTGTTGGATATGTTTCAACCCAACGAGAAAACAAACAGAGAACCACAAGGACATATTTTAATCCATTACAGGGGGGCATCTTAACAAAATCCAACTGAATTCTGGTTAATGGATCAGCTGTTTTCCCAATTTGTCCCATGCTAACCACTGTCTTTCTTCCTGGGTTTTGCTGCTGACAAGTTGTACATCTGACAGAGACTTTCTGCAACCACTCTTAACTTGGGATTAAACCATGTCTGTTGAAACAATCTAATCATTGCATCTCTCCCAATATGTTTTGGCCCATGATGTACTCTAGCCATCTGGGAAAGAAAGCTATCTGGAATTGCTATTCTCCCATCAGTGTACCCCCAAACATCATCATCTGACCTGCAAGTGCACCCCGATTTAATCCACCCTTCTTTTTCAGTCACTTGCCTCTTGTTGTCTCTCACTTCATCCCAAGTCTCAAAAGATGTGAACAATAGTTTGCATTCTGTTTGTTCATTTTGCTCATTTACTGATGGTTCCACATTTATCCAATATGTATATAAAACACAAAATTTAGCAATTTCATCTGCATATCTGTTACCCAGTGTGATGTACTCACAATCAGATCTATATGCGCTGCACTTCACCACCCCAATTTGTGCTGGCAACTGTAATGCCATCAGTAGATTGTTTACACACTCTCCGTTTCTGATCAGTGAACTCGAAGAGGTCAAAAATCCACGTTGGGACCACAACTGCCCAAAGTCATGTACGACACCGAAGCCATATTGACTATCGATAAAAATTGTAACCCTCATTTTTCTTGACAAGATACAGGCTTGGTGAGGGCTTTCAATTCAGCCACTTGTGCAGAACTCACTCCTTTCAACCATGATGCTTCAATCATGATTGCTACTGTGCAAATTGCATCGGCAGCTCTCAAGCAACCCTCTGAATCTCTCAAACATGAGCCATCCACAAACAAAACAACATCAGATTCAGGTAACTGTGTATCCGTAATATCAGGCCTTGGTTTTGTGCACATCTCTGTCACATCCAGGCAATCATAATCGACTTCATCAAGAACTTTCTCACAGTCTGGAGTTGGCAATAACGTGGCTGGTCTTTAGACTAGTACACCTCGTTATTGTCACATTTTCAGCACCCAGAATCACTTGCTCATATTTTGTCAAAGGGTTACTCGTTAAATGTTGTGTTCGAGTACACGTTAACAGAATCTCAACTGAATGTGGAACTAACACTCTCAATGGATGTCCCATAACAATTCAATTAAATCATCCTCCCCGCTCTGCTTTCGATTATCTTTAGTAGTTTAAGTGTTGTATGCCTGGATACTGGAGGAACCGATTAATAGAGGCATTTGCTGTTGTCTTGTTGTTTCTAGTTGCTTTCTGATCAGTGGACAGGTCAGAAACATCGCCATCATGTCCTCCATTACAAGTTATGTCCTGACCTTGCCAGTGCAGCTGACGTGATGTCCAAGAATAAAATAGAGAGTAGCGTGTGGACCTGGTGCCAGGGTTGGCATCACGTGACAGAAGTACCTGTGTTCGTGCCGTTTGGATGTTCGAGTCCCAGCGGTGACAAGAGCTAGTAGTAGGTTCTCACTCCTCTCAGTGGCAGATGTGTTGGAGTTCTATCCTGCAAGGAACAAAATGGACTCACTAAGCACAGGTGGGTAGTAAAACATAGGAACAAGGTGTAGAAGGCCTCTTCCATCCCCTGGCCCGGTATACCTGCACCTTGGTAGCTTCGCCACTCGTAACTCTTTTAATGAACCACTTTCCAGACCCCTCCTAAATCTGCTCCACATCATTGGCACCACTCTGCGGTATTCAGGAACATAACTTCTGGGCTGAATCTTGCTAAGTGAAGAGTGGTTTCCAGATGCCAAATTAAATAAGAGGTATACTTTGAAAAGGGAGGTGCGTCTCGGGTGACACATTTTTTTTCCACACGGGCAGTTTCCAGCATCAATAACTCAGGAAGGGAAAAGATGGTTTAATAAGTGTGTTGCCATAGATTTATCACACACACTGAATATTTGTTCTGTTTTTTTTCCGGTCAGTATCATGTTTTAAAGACTGTTGTCTGATTGTCCAGGTTACACTCTGTTTATTATCCCATTGGTGGTAATCGATTCTGGCTGCATCTTTTGGGGATTTTGCCAACCGAAACCGATACTGTTTTTGGATCACTAAATTGTGGTAATGTGAGGAGATTTTTGCTCAGAACCTTCTTATATTTCTTTTCAAGGTAGAACTTGCGTGTAAAATGCTTGCGAGGTACCAGGTCAACGCTGGTGTCACTTTCAGGAAATGTGCGCATCTTTTTTTTTTTTTTAACTTTTTATTTTTGCATTTTAAAGTCAACATACAGCTTGGTCAAAAGGGTGCGATATAACACAGATTAACAGCATAATTACCAGTGCAGAAGCAGGAGAAGGGAAGGCATTGTAGATGGGCACAACAGGCCTCGGCAGCCATCATCGAGGCAGGCAGTAGCTTCAAACAGTACAATGGGACAATCGACAGATTACACAGAAGGGCATCTGAGGGTGCACGAAACCAAGCGGTCCCCCACGCCAGCCATTCGCAGGCCCATACCATGTGTGACGCAGGCGCGCGGGGGGGGCCCTCGGTGCGAAGTATCCCACCATCCTCCACCCAGATGGCAATGACCCAGGATAACCAACTCCCAGGGCATGCGGGGCAATCACAAAACGGGACCCTACTCTGGCAGCCCGCCCTCCTCAGCGGCCCCTTCAGCTAAGAGGTAACACCGCAATGGAGCCCAGATGTCTGTGGGGCGCGATGCTGTCGGCAAGAGCTCAGCGTATGTGCAAATCTGTTCCTGGCAGTAAGTTAGGTCGCGCAACCAGTCCTTAAACTTCGGGGCCCTGCCCCGACCCAAACGACATGCAACTCTTCTCTTTGCAATCAGTAAGGCCTGTGCGATGAATTTGCAGTGCGCCGCCTGTATGGGCTCCACGTATCCCAGCAGGGCCAAAAGGGGTGAGGGCTCAACTACCGAGTTGATCATCTTGGAGAGAGCTTCACAAATATAGCCCCAAAAGCGGTGCACTGCCTCACAATCCCACGCCAAGTGCAGAAAGTCAGCCCCAGGAGCGTGGCACCTATCGCAGCGGTCATTATCCCTGAGTCGAAAACGACACAGACGCACGGGGGTGTAATATAATCTATGGATGAACTTATAATGTATGATTCTGAATCTGCTGCTGGAGGAGATGCGCTCTGTCTGCAGTAGGCAGAACTCCCACTGCTTATCCGTCAGCGGGGCTTGCAGCTCTCGGTCCCACTTGTCCCTCGCCGCCAGTCTCGGAGCGATCATGCTTGAGTGATCTGTATATTTTAGAAACTAGCTTGACAGGGGTTTCATCTAGAAGAATTCGTTGCAACGGCGCCATGGGTGGGGGTTCTCGAGGAAAGTCGGGTGTGAGCGCCCGTATCCCCTGACGAAGCCGAAGATACAGGAATACGTCTAGAGGGGAAGGCTGTATGCCCTCATAAAGGTGGTCCATCGTCCGGAATTCGCCATTATGATATAAATCTCCCCACGTCACCACACCGACAGCCCGAAGCAGCCTCCTGAAGCCAACCTCCTGAAGCAGGGGCATGCCAGGGTGATAAGCGAGGGGCAAAAGCGGTGCATATAGAAAAGCCAACCCCATATTGGCAGTCAATTCGCTCCATGCCGACACCGTGCTGGCCACTGTGGACGGCGTCTTATCCCTACCCGTCACCAGGATATACAATGCGCCCTCGATAGGAATCGGGTGTGCTAGCCAGTGTTCGGCAGCTAGTTGGGGCATATATCTAGGTTGCCGGATCCAAAAATAGGCGTAGTGCGCCTGGGCCGCGCGATAATACAGGTCAAAGTCGGGGATGCCAAAACCGCCCTGATTGTATGGCTTAACCAGGGTCTCCCACCGAAGACGGGGCGATTTACCGCCCCAAACGAGTCGGATGAGCTCCGCGCGTAACTGTTGGAAAAAAAAGGCACCCGGGTAAAAGGGAATATTCAGAAAGAGATACAGCAGCTGCGGCAAGATCACCATTTTGATCAGGGATGATCTGCCCGCCATGGAGAGGGGCAGAGTAATCCAGCGCGTAATGCAATCGGAAATGCGAGACATTGCCGTGCCATAATTGGCCCTCAGGAGCTCCTCCCTGTCTTTTTCAATGTGTATGCCCGGTATTTAAAGTCACCGTCACACCAGGCGAGGGGGTAATCTAACCCAAAGCGCCCGGTGGAGGGCATCAGGGGAAGAAAGCAAGACTTGCTCCAGTTTATCTGGACCCCGGAAATCCTGCCAAAGCGGATGAATTCCCGAAGAATCGGATTGAGATTCTCTCTAGGATCGCGCACATAAAGAGTGATATCGTCAGCGTACATAGAAATTAGTATCTGTCTCTGGAAGCATCTCAGCGCTCTGTCTTTATGGTGCTGTCGCAATTTTGCAGCCAGGGGCTCCATGGCTATGGCAAACAGCAGAGGCGACAGAGGGCACCCCTGCCTGGTGCCCTGGTAATGGAGAATGCATCAGAGAGCCGGCCATTCACCAGTACTTTCGCTCTAGGGCCGATATATATGAGCTTAATCCAGGAAATAAATATGCTAGGGAACCCCATACGCTCCAGTACCTGAAACACATAATCCCATTCCAGGGAGTCAAACGCCTTCGTGGCATTGAGGAAGATTGCGGCCATCGGCTGATCGTCATGCACAGAGTTCAAAATGGAAAAGAACGTGCGCAGATTATGTGACGTCGCCCGACCGGGCACAAACCCAGCTTGGTCAGGTAGTATCAAGTTGGGAAGTAGCAAATTGATGCGAGTGGCAATAAGCTTGGCAAGGATTTTAACATCACAGTTAAGCAATGAGAGAGGCCGGTAAGAGTCACAGCTAGTCGCCGCTTTACCAGGTTTAAGGAGGGACGTGATAAGGGCCATGCGCATCGAGGGGGGAAGACTGCCCACCTCAAGAGCGTCCTCGTACACCTCCCGCAAGACCGGCGCCATGAAATCAATGTAGGTCTTGTAAAATTCAATAGGTATCCCGTCCAACCCGGCGGCCTTGCCAGACCGCATGTGCATTATGGCCTCCCGCACCTCATCCAATTGGAAAGGGGTGCCCAGGAATTTCCACTGCGCATCACTTAGCCAGCCGAGAGACACATCCTCTAGGTATTCATGCAAGCAAAGCTCGCCCTCCCAGGCCGAGGTATACAGTCCCTGATAGTGCGTGACAAAAGCATTGAGAATTTGCGCGGTATCTCTGTACAGAGCCCCATCCTCCCCAATGAGTTCCACAATGCAGTTGGAAGGTCGCATCAGCCTCATCGTTGCAGCCAGGGCCTTACCCGGCCTCTCGCCCTCGCCATACCGACGGGAGGTCCAATACTTGCCCCTGAATTTCACCTCACTAGCAGCTTCGTCAGTATACTCGGTGACTTTGTCACGAATACGCGCTAATGTGGCATCGTCAGGCTTATCAGTCAGCGACGTTTCAAGCGCCTTAAGATCAGTTTCCAGGAGGCGTAGTCGCGCAAGTATGCTCCGCAGGACCCCCGACCCTTTTGCAATGCACACACCACGTAGGGTCACCTTAAAGGCATCCCAGATGGTTGCAACATCTTTTACTGAGTCCTTGTTCCGACGGAAGAAATCTAGGCACTCCTCACGCAGCTCCTCCTGAAACGCAGCATCCAACAGCATCATAGGCTGCAGGCGCCAGGCTGACACCGGGGGGCCAAGATCCGAAGCTCTCAGGGTGACTCGTACTGGGAATGATCCGAAAAGGCACGGGGGAGGTGACTTGCCCGGGCCAGCGCCGCATGAAAGCATGGGGCAACAAAGACATAATCCAGCCGTGCCCAGGTCTTCGCCTGCGCCGTGATGTGAGTGCCCTCCTGCCCAGTCGGATGGAGGTGCCTCCAGACATCAATCAGACCAAGTATCAAGTATCTCCAAGAGTGCCTCACGGGAACTAGTGTAGTGATGCGGAGCCGGGTGGGACCTGTCTATCTGAGGATTAAGTGTGGTGTTGAAGTCTCCCCCCCAGATGAGGTGCTGTGGGCCTGCGCCTATTATGTCTGCGCCTAGGTCTGCAAAGAACTGCGGGTCAACCACGTTAGGGCTGTAACAGCAGGCAAGAGTAACCGCCATATGCCCCAGCCTACCCCATACCAAACAGTACCTGCCTTGGGTGTCGGTCTTAGTGCCTGCCATAACAAAGGGGGTCCCCTTTTTCACCAGTATTGCAACCCCACGGGAGTATGAAGAATAGGATGAGAAAGCAGTGTATTTAGCCCATCTGCGGGCAAAGGGCTGCGCAGCCTGTGCCCGAAAGTGGGTCTCTTGTAAAAACGCTATGTGTATGGCGTGTCGATCTAAATAGGCGAGGATCTGCCTACGTTTCCTCGGGTCCCCCAGACCCCTAACGTTCCACGTGAGTATGTTCAAGTCAGAGTCTCCCATAGGCAGGCCGGGAAGTAAATGAAATGTGGGCCACAAGCAAAGAGCCTGCAATCCTGTGCCATCGGAGAGGCATGCATGCCCTACTTCTATCACACAGACAGCACTAGCATGTTTTATATGTCGCTCGCACGGGCCGCCTCGCAGCCCCATGGAATCACTCCCCGTCAACTCTGCAAACAGCATCCATATGACATCAGCTGCACACAACAATAATACAACAGAAACACCCCGGAAGAACTCCCCGCTCGTCCCCGCATCCATCCCCACTGTGCAATGTTCAACTTTCGCCAATACAGGCCTGACAGGTGATGCGGAGTTACCGATCCAAGACAGTAAGGAAAAAAGGCATCAGTGTAATGCTCTAAAATGCAAGGTATCAAAGCAAGCAGAAAACCTCCAATCCCCCCCCAACCCACTGAAGCAGCCCCAACGTGCCAGAAACCTCAACCCGCCCCCCTCCCAAAATTTCCACCCAACAGCTCAACAGGAGCAACTTAGTCAATTTGTTCATTGGGGTACACCCTACAGGGGTCATCTAGGGGCCACATACAGCCACCCTCTACACCCAGCGCCCCAACTCCGTTAGGGGAACTAGGGAGGGTGGTGCCTGGAGTATAGTACCAGCCGCCGCCAAACTCCCGGCTAGGACAGTCTTGAGCAGCATCATTGCAGTCGTGCAAGCGGGCACATGCGGTGGACATCCGGTCAGGCACCAGACACGCTGCCCCCAAGAGCAGCAGCAAGCACAAGAAAGCAACAGGCAAAAAAGTTACTGGTCATCATCATGTTCAGTACGCTCCTCTAGTCGTCGTTCAGCCCGTGCACACTTCAGAGTTTTCAAAAAGTCCTCCACTTGTTGCGGGTTCGTGAAAAAATGTTGCTTAGCTTGGTGTGTAATACGCAGCTTCGCTGGGTATAGCAGCGCGTAGTCGATTTGAAGAGCACAAAGTTTTTTCTTTACCTCAATGAATTTACGCCGCTGCTCCTGAACGACAGGTGTGAAATCCGGGTAAACAGTAAAGCTGACACCGTCACAAGAGAGTTGTTGGTTCTGACGCGCAGCCCTCAGCGCAGCGTCACGATCTCTGTAATTTAACAGCCGAGCGATGATGGGTCGCGGTGGAGCCCCGGGCTTGGGTCGCGGCCCAAGGGAACGGTGAGCCCTCTCGACAATAAATTGCTTGGAAAACGCCTCCGGCCCAATGGAGGTCAAGAGAATCTTTTCCACATAGTCCTCCGGCACCCCCACTACGCGGATGTTATTGCGTCGGCTGCGAGCTTCCAACTCCTCATTCTTGGCAGCGATAACTCGAAGGACATTGTCCATTCTCGAGAGCTGGGAGGTATGCGAGACAGCGAGATCGTCAGCATCGGAGATCCGCCTTTCAGCCTCCGTGAGGCGCTCCTCATGCACATCCATCTTCTGTGCAAAGGCATCCATGTGAGAGGAAATGCGATCCACTTTATCAACTACAGTGGCAAACCCTTGCCTCATCTCCTGCATCAACTGCTGAAGTTCGGGCGTTGGAGTGCCCAGGCCCGTGGCCGCCGCCGGCGGGCTGCACGAGCCCTCCGCATCCTGCGTGCTGCGCAACACCTTTTTAGCCGCTGGGGCTTCAAAAGTGAGCTTCGGCTGTCTACTGTCCTGTTTGCCCATCCTGGGCCCGCTGCTAGGAAGGCGCCGCCAAGGAGGAAGTGGGCACAGTCCACAGGTCACCTCCAATCTCGCAGGACCGGTGCAACTCCTGCTCCAGGTCCTCTAATCACCAGAGCCCAGAAACAGCGGCAAGAACCAGGGCCGGGGAGCGGTCTCAAAGGGGCTCAACGGCCGCAGGCATGGCCGGGTAGGGAGAAGGCGAGCCCAAGGATGACACCAGCCAGCGGGGCCAAGACTGTCCGGTCTAGACCCCTGTGCCCCAGCCAGGATCGCCACCAGATGCGTGATAGTCCGCCGCAGCACGGCCCCCGATCGTCCACGAAGCCTGGACAAGGCCCCAGGTCCGGGGGGGTGGGGGGGGGCCCCAGCACCACAGCGTGCACCGGTCCCGCAGTCAGGCACAGCGATTAATTCTCCAGAAGCGGGGGGGCCCTGCTACTCAGCACTCGCCAGGCACCCCGCCCCGCAATCCAGCAGGCACGGCAATCAGCTCTCCAGAAGTGGGGGGGGCCGTCCATCCAGCACTCGCCATGCACCCCACCCCGCAGGCCGGCACCAACGTGTTTACAGAGCAAGGTCGAGGGGGGGGGGGTCTGCTCTCACCAGCACCGCACAGATCTCCGGAACCCAGGCGAACCGTACCTGCAACAGCCTCCGTACGTTCGCCGCTCGTGCTCACATAGCACACTCCTCCCGCCGGCAGAATGCAGTCCTCGAGGCCCAGGGGGTCACGCTTCGGCAACTCTCTCTGCAGGGCCTACCTGCCTCGTGGTGAGCCCCGGTCTCGCGCAGCTCCGAGGTCCGGCCGCGCGCTGCCCTTCAGGCCGCCTAAGGCACGTTGCGAACCTCGCTGCCTCCAACTCCGTCACGGAAGGTCCCACATCGCCCAAACTTGCACCGGAGCCTCCGGCAAGTACCCGCAGCAGTATCGCGTACTTTTTCGACAGGAAGGCGGCCAGCTGAAAGGATAAACGGAGGATTTCTGCTCCAGGCGGCAGGAGCCTCACAGAAGCGCGGCCATTCTGCGTGCGCGCCCTCTAGCGCCCCCCATGTGCGCATCTTTTTTCCGCACTAACTAGCATTACCTGGGATAATGTACCATAGGGCGAAGGGAAAAGCTCACCAATCAACAACTAAGTGAGTGTGCTTTTATCATAAAAACAATGCACACCCCGGATCTCAGTGGGAGGTGGTCATTACCGCCTAGAGAGTGATTACAGTGTGTGGAAAGTATCCTCACAGGAAATGGCCAGGGTGGTCTATCTATAGAACATTCATCTACCATCCCTTGGAAGACAGGCCTCGGTCATGCCGCTTTAAACTTTGCAGTGATTCAGGGTTACAAATGCAAGGCTGTTGTCCTCTTTACATGCATAGCCAAATGTCGTCTCCTACTCAGTGATATACGCTGCTACAACAAACTCTTCTGATTTCTTGGTTCTTGATGACATGTTTGGTTATATATATATAAACTTAGGTGTTCCAGGGTCTCAGCTAGTATTGCTCTCCAAGTGGATGATAAACTTGCTGAATTTTTTTATTTGTATCTTGAACCATGGCTCACTAGATCATCAGGGCTCACTAGAAGAGGTGCCACAGGACACAATGATGACAAGGCTATGTCATTATTAACATTAGAAATGTAGGACAGGTAAAAGAATGAGCAACAGAAAAAAAGTCATAGCGCCTTCTGGTACCGAGGTACCAGTGAAACTGTTCATACCACCAAGCAGTACGTCTCTGCAATCATAACAAATGCCTATCTGTAGACAATGTAAACATATTACAGTTGCTAAGCTATCCTCTGAAACATTTGGCAGGCATACATGAAGATGACAACTTACTGTGTCAAGAAAGCTGAGAATCTGCAAAACTGTCACAAAGCATAAAAATGCTTGAGTCGCACCAAAAACACCACCTAAACGTGAATTGGTATTCCCAGCCACATAATGATGTTGTTTAAGGGGACTACACAGGCTAGTCCAAATTCAGAGTTCAGCGTTCTAGCTTCCAGTTAACAGGGCGTCTGAATCTTTGATGAAAGATTGCGAGAGGCCCCCGATATTTTTTACAGCTGGTGGTCATGGCCTATCTTTGCAGGTCTGGGATAATGTACTACCATACGTTGATGACTGGCTGTTGAACATCAGCTTGTCACAGTAAGTCAAGGACTACCTGCAGATAACCATATTGCTCATACCTTCCCTGGGGTTTCCCATCAACAAGCTGAAATCCTGCCTTCGGCCTGTGCAGACGATTCCCTTTATCCGGCTGTTTTGTGCACCGTGGCATTCAGTGCTTTTCTACCCCCCACAGCAAACCTGGGACTTTCAGGATATGATCTGATGTTCCGGGCTCGGTCCAGTCTTCCGTCCAGGGCATGGTCTGTATGCCTTCTAGGCTGCACAGTTGAGCCCTTTAAGATAAGTGACACAATTGACACAAATGAAAGCTTATAGATGCTTTACATACTTGATAAAGTGAGTTTGTTGTAACCATTGTGGAGACTGCTTGATATTGATGTCAAATGACAATGCCGTTTATTTATATGTTTTAAAAACTAACACATATATAAAAGGCTTGTCATTTACAATGCCAATAGCTCAAACTCTTGCAAATACAAGACCTTTTGTATTGCAAATGCTTGTTCTCTTAGAACATTCCCCTTTCAATCTCATCAACCTCTCTAACAGGGAATTGTCAGACCAACCATGCACTATTAACTTCACTGTGCGTGGTTGTGTTTTGCAGAGACGCTATGGAACAACTTCCCAGTACCCTACCTTATAACCAGTGTATTTATGTCCACTAGAGCTACATAATAGGGTTCAGGGAGGAGGGCCTGATACTGGACGCTGGTGGGGTCTTCGTTGTCGACCTGCAAGGCAACAAGATTTTGATTAACCTTAGAATAACTGTTGCATTTTGGAAAATAACGATTTCCTCTTTCCCTCCTATTTTGTGTACTTACATTGGTTAACTTCCCTACCTGTGAACTCGAACTGGCAAGCACTGCGTCCTAGCAGACTTGTGATGGCTTGATTCTTTCTCCGGGCATTCTTCTTGAGAGGGGCGTGTGTATGAAGCGAGATCTCCCTCTAACTTCTTCTTCTGAAGAAAATAACAATAATTATTCCTGTGCACTTATTATTACAAAGTGTTTTCTTTTACAGTATTCTATTATGAAGCTGCGATGTTGACGGAAGAAAATCATGAGCTGAAGAGCTGTTCTGTCGATTTCAGGTAAGTGTCCCTAGTTACAGGTCCCTCGCTGGCAACTGGCAGAAGGCTAAGCACCTTCCAGAAGTTGGGTGTGGCATTAAATAGTAATGCCACACCCAAGATGGCCTCTACGCTACGTACGCTCTGCGTGACGCTGCGTGCAGTATTCCTGAGCTCTTTCTGTTCTGTCATCAGCTGAGACACAGACACAAGGCCGATTTGGTTCGCGGTCCAAATCAATATGTCTTTTACTTGCTGCGAGTCAGAAGTTCTCCATCCTTTGTGAGTTGATGGTCAAAACCTTGACGACTGCAAATAATTACAAGTATAGTCACAGTCCCTAATAATATTCGAACTCCAGGACTCCTTCAATTGAATAAAAGATTCTTTCGTGTGCTTTCACACGCAAGGTGATATATCGTGAATGAAAAGCTTTTACTGAGCGTGGGACGTTCTTTAAATGAGCGAGACGCTCCCAAGACTGCTCTTCTGGTCCATAACCTTTCCAATCCACCAAATAATACAATTTCCAACGTACTCTTTTTGCGTCAAGCACAGATTTTACTTGAAATTCGGGGACTCCTTCTATATCAAGAGGAGGTGGAGGTTTTTTTGTGCGAGTCATGGGGTTGAAAGGCTTTAAGAGAGATACATGGAAAACAGTGTGAAAACGATATTTTACTGGGTTAATAATTTTTTCAATGGGAAATGGTCCAATAGTCCGAGGACAAAATTTCATATTACTTTTTATCCGTAGATGTTTCATAGACAACCATACTTTGTCTCCCATAGCATATAATGGTTATGAAGTGCTGAGCGTTTCTGACTTTCTTTAGCTTTTGCCAAGTGAAACTGGGCTTGTTGTTGAACAGATATCAAATTAGTTACATAATCACTTATAGATGGAATCAACAACGGATATAAAAGTTGTCCCGGAATATTCTTTGGATGATAACCATAAGCACAAAAGAATGGTGACATACCTATGGATGAGTGTTCTACATTATTATAAGCAAATTCTAACGCCCATAAAATGTCTGACCATTCTTGGTCGCAATCTACCAACACACAACGTAAATATTGTTCAATGGTTTGATTTGTGCGTTCAGTTAAACCATCCGTTTGAGGATGATAACTTGAAGAGGTTCGCACTTCCATGTTTAATGATTTACTTAAGCTGTTCCAAAAATGGTAAATGAATTGAGGACCTCTGTCAGATATCATGATAGACGGAATGCCATGTAAACGAATGATTTCTTTCACAAATATTGGAGCCATTTCCACTGCTTAAGGGAGTTTTTTTAACTGTTAAAATGAGCCAGGTGCGTAAAATGATCAACTATGGTTAAAATGGTAGTGTGACCAGTCTTGGTAAGAGGAAATTCTACTATAAAATCAAGGGAGACAGTATTTCATGGTTGCGGAGGTATAGGTAAAGGATGTAATAAGCCAACAGGGGCTTGATGTATTCTTGTACATCATCAAACATGGAAGGCCACCAAAATTTCCTTTTAAGAAACTGATAAGTTTTTGTGATTTCTGGATGAGCGGATAAAGGGATATCTCATGATGCAATCGTATAACTTGAGTTTGCAAAGTTTTTGATGGTACAAAGATTTGATAATTCATAAATAATAAATCTTCTTTCCACTGGAGTGAGTGGTACAATTCTTGCCATTTTAATGATGTCTTTGTTTTAAGTTCTTTCTGTATGTCCAACACCACATCTGTATAAGTGATGCTGGCTTGAAAGCAATGATTGGGTAAAATTGTCTGTGATTCTTCTAGTTGTTTACAATTGTCCTCATCCATGCCATTGCGTCATAAATCATCCGCTTTATTGTTTTCCTTTCCTGGCCGATGTATGATAACAAGATTGTAATCATTAAAAAACAACATCCAACGGAGTTGGCGAGCAGAGAGAGTTTTACAGATCGTAAAGTTTGGAGATTACGATGGTCTGTATAAATTGTGATTGGGTGTCTTGCCCCTAACAAGTAGTGACACCATTCTTCAAAAACTGCTTTTGTGGCCAATAGTTCTCTATCAGCAATGGTATTATTTTGTTCTGCGGGAGATCATTTTCTAGAATAATAAGCTATGGGATGCATTTGTCCAGTGTCTTTATGTCTTTGTGACAAAATACCCCCTAAAGCAAATTGTGAAGCATCAGCTTCAACTATGAATGGGCGCGAAGGGTCAGGATGCATCAGTATGGGTGCATCTTTTATCTGGTCTAATAAGGTTGGTATTAAAGGAAGTGGGTAACGGTTTTTAATAGTTACATTATTTAAAGCACGGTAATCTATACACGGGCGTAACTCACCCCCCTTTTTTGGTATAAAAAAGAGGGGAGGAGACTGGAGATTTTGAATGTCTAATAAGACCGTTGGCCAGATATTCATCTAAGAAAGTTCTTAAGTACTCATTTTCTTTATCAGTGAGGACATATATATGGCTGCAGGGCAAGGTTGCCCCAGGTACCAGATCTATGTGACAATCGTAATCTCTTTGGGGCGATAAGGTATTTGCTTTTCTTTTGTCAAAAACATCCAAGAGATCCGAATACTCTTTTGGAATACCTTCAAGAATTAATACACTCTTTGAATCCTTTGGGAAATTATAAACTTGCACTATATGTTCCGTAGTCTTGTGTCGAAAACAGACATTACGACAATGCTCTGAATTGAACAATATGGTTTTCTTTATCCAATACATTTTAGGGTTGTGTTGAACCAACCACGGGATTCCTAAAATAAGACGAAACTGAGGTGCATCTATAACATCAAAAGTGATATGTTCACAGTGAATAGTGGAACTCATCATGACTAAATTCTCAGTATGGTGTTGTATTAATCCTGATGTTAATTCCTTACCATCTACAGCTCTTACCACTTCTGGTCTGGCTTTTGGTAATGTTTTTAACAATAAGTCCTGTAAAAATTGTGTGTAGATGAAATTACCGGTGGCACTTGAATCTATTAAGGCATCTACGGACCATGTATGTGTATTGTTATCTAGCGATCTTAAAGTTACTTTAATACTAAGAGGATGAAGGGAGGCTTTGGGAGCTGTGGAGGCCCAACTAGAAAGTTCACTCGACAAACTGACCTCATCTTTCGCCAAGCTCTTTAGTTTTCTGAATGTTGAACCGCGACTACTTCAGTCACCTTTGGTTTGTTTTCATTTGGACGGGTAGGACATTCTTTTACAAAATGCCCAGTCTTTCCACAAAAAAAGACATTGATTTAATTTACGCTGTTTATCCTTTTCTTCTTTCGTTAAACAGAAACATCTTATGTTATGTTCACCTTCGCATTCTGATAGACAATGGTTTAACTTAACTACCAGATTGATGAATTCACTGCAGTCTTCTTGTGGGTATAAGATTTGAGTCACCATGTCCTTTAGCTCATCTCTCAACCCTCTATAAAAAAAGAGATACCCGTAAATCTGAAGAGCCTTGTTTTAAGTTGAGTAACTGATTGTCTGCAGATTGCACAAACACATGTTTGGCAAACAATTTTTTCATAGTTTTTTAAACCGTCTGAAATCATAGAGAAGCGGGTCATCTTGCTCAACTATTTCGCCTGACCACAATGCTGCGTCTCCTCCTAAATAAGACAGAATAAACACAATTTTAGAGGAATTGTCAGGGAAGGCTATGGGTTTTGCAATGAAATGTAAATGACACTGATTTAAAAAAATAGTAAATTTGTTGCTATCCCCATGACATCTTTCTGGGGGTGCTAAGGGAACTGAAACAGGAGTTACCACTTGTATTTGTGTAGGTGCGGTGGCTGTAGTGCTATGCACGGTCTGAGTTGGTGGTTGGAACTAGGTGGTGGTTGGAAACTAGGTGGCTTAAGGAGAGGCTTTTGCATAGACGGAAAACTCCAAGCTGACTGATCTTGCATATTACTTTGCAAAGCAGAGAGGTCTCCGAGTAATGCTGCATTTTCTGACTTAATATCAGCTAAGATGGTGGCTATCTCCTGCAGAGATATTTGCTGAGATTGGTCCTTGCGTCTGGACAAAACTGTTCACCTGGGCTTAGCCTTCTGTCAGACCAACTATGCACTCTTACCTTCACTGTGCGTGGTTGTGTTTCACAGAGATGCTATGGACCAACTTGCCAGTACCCTACCTTATAACTAGTGTATTTATGTCCACTAGAGCTACATAATAGGATTCAGGGAGGAGGGCCGTATACTGGACGTTGGTGGGCTCTTATGTAGACCTGCGAGGCAACAAGATTTTGATTAACCTTAGAATAACTGTTGTATTTTGGTAAACAACTATTTCCTCCTTCCCTCCTATTTTGTGTACTTATATTGGCTAACTTCCCTACATGCGAACCAGAGCTGGCGAGCACTGAGAACGGCGTGTTTATGAAGCGAGATCTCCCTCAAACTTCTTCTTCTGAAGAAAATAACAATAATTATTCCTTTGCACATATTATTACAAAGTGTTTTCTTTTACAGTATACTATTATGTCATTTTCTTAAAGCCTTAAAACACTCACTTTTTTAGGTTGCCCCCGATGTGTTCCATCACTACAAAAAAATATACAATTGCAAAGAAACAAACAAACTTTCTACAAAGTCACATGAGATATAAATATAAAGGGAAGTCAATCTATATTGCGCTAGCTATTGTCCTTCTTTAGTAATTCTTGATAATAATTATTGTTGTCCAAACATGTTTTTCCTGTTGAAGAAAAAACGGTCCAAAAATTGTTCTAAATAATGACCATGGCACTTTTGCAGGCATTGCTGTCTTGCGATAGGCACCTCAAATAAAATAAATCACTTAGCTTTCTCTTTGTCTTTTTTCCTCACAGGTTTGCAGCAGGAAAGGAGTCGAGATGCCCCAATGAAGCTGCGATGTTGACGGAAGAAAATCAGGAGCCGAAGAGCTGTTGCGTCGATTTCAGGTAAGCATCCCTAGTTACAGGTCCCTCGCTGGCAACTGGCAGAAGGCTAATCACCTTCCAGAAGTTGGGTGAGGCATTAAATAGAAATGCCACACCCAAGATAGCCGCTACGCTACGTACACTCTGTGTGAAGCGGCGTGCAGCATTCCTGAACTCTTTCAGTTCTGTCCTCAACTGCGACACAGATGCGAGGCCGATTTGTTCCGCGGTCCAAATCGGAACGTCTTTTACTTGCCGCGAGTCAGAACTTCTCCATCCTTTGTGAGTTCATGGTCAAAACCTTGACAACTGCAAATAATTACAAGTATAGTCACAGTCCGCAATAATACTCGAACTCCAGGACTCCTTCAATTGAATAAAACAAATGTTTGTGTTCTTTTACACGCATGGTGATAATTACAAAAGCATGACAACCCAGTACCTCAAGCATAATGACACATTTATATTTGAAACATCACACATAACCAAATATTCGGTCATGCTTGGTTGCAAGGGATAGGGGTGGGCTTTTCCATTACTAAGAACTCTGCGCTTTTGCAGAGAAATCATGACAAGAATAAGCCATTTGTTACCATAACAGTACTTCTTCTCCATTTTCTTGCGAGCATCCCACTTTGATTCTGAGTATCTACTCACTGTATTCTTATACCTATTCTGATGCTTGTCTCGATCCCTCTTGTATGCTTTATACTTCCATTCTTTTAAAGCCTCATACTGCATTGGTATCGGATTTGGATTCAAACCATTCATCCGAAACCTCTGATTTTCCTAAATCCTTGTGCTGAAAGTACTATTTTCAGGGAAAGCTAATTCACCTTCATCCTCTGTATATTTTACCCAGTTCTCTAACCATGCACATATATGATAACGCCTTTCTAACGCCATAAATGCTGCTGACGTACCTTCAGGAGCTACTGAAATCCTTTCTTTAATTGGAATTGGTTGATCAATGTCTTCAACAACTTTATTATCTTCATTTTCTCTGCTTACTGTAAGTTAATTATTAATGACTCTAATCTATGTAACATCCTAACAACACTCTCTTCCGTGTTATGTTTTCAACTTCCAATCAAAGTTATTTTCGCTGTCCAATAGCAGCGCTACTCACACCAACTAACCATTACCAGCGTGGCACCTCTGTGACGTTGCTCACCAACTGTCCAATACCAGCGCGGCTCTCTGTTATGTCAGTACCGCTCTTTCAACTTACCCTCCCTTGTCAAAATAAGCGGCAATGTCTTTAAGGTCTTTTTAAACAAATAAAAGAAACTACATAAGCACAAATTTTCTGCTCCACTAAAAGAAATGTTGAAAGTATATGCACTCGAAGAGAAAACCCTACACTCCAACAATAAACCACGACCAGCATGATTCTTGTTCTCTTACAAGCAGAAGATTCTATGGACTTCCCCAGTTGCGCTTACTGAAGTGACCCAAATAAACCCCCACTATTTCATTCAACAAATAAACAATAAAGACCTGGTTGTTCATCCAAGCATACAATGACTAAGCGATTTCCCTGTCACTGCCTTGACCTTCACCTGAGCGCCATGAAACAGTTGGTGTACGCGCGCTTGATAAATGCTTTTAACATAACATAAAATAACAAAGTTCCCTTTACAATACTTTCAGTTCGACGACCGCCTAGTATTGTATTACCAGCAGATAATGTACATTACCTTAATGTACGCAACACTAAGAAGAGCCCTTAGGCATATCCCGGGATCTCAGGTCTCGATGGACCCGTTCAACAAAAAACTCAATGTGACAAAACGAATTCAACATATATTTGAACCGTCCAATCAGCAAAAACTCCTTTTTCTCCACCTAGTATTTTAGTCTAAACTAACCATTTGATGCAACTACCAAAAACTGATGCAGCAGAAGCGGTGGGGATTCATACAATATCCCACACCAACCTTTACAATACCTAAAGAAGCGTAAATATTATAATGACAGGCCCATAAGTCATTATCCTTTCTGTTAGCAAAGCAATATCAAAGGTCCTCCAATAGATCTTTGGTAGAGCTAAAAGGGACTAAGTAGAGAAATCAGAGAACTATTCCTTCATAAGGACCTGTAATGAAGAAACAGCTATACCATAAGATAAAGCACAATTTCATCAATAATATAACAAATTTTATCCTAAAAATAAGTCATGACTCAGGAAATAATGACAGACACTATTCTTTCTAGGTATCTTTTTAGTATTAGTTCTGAAATTATGAATGGTAATACACAAATAAAAATCATAAGGAAAACTCTTTGTTCACAATATCACAGGCTAAGCATCACAGTTATCACAAATAAAGTAAATCGGAGACCATCAAACTCAGTTGAGAAATAAGGGAGAAAGAGATCAGAAAAACGACAGAGAAATCACTGTTTAGTTCAGTTACCTCTCAGTAAAATAGTGAAAACTAATGCACGGCATGCAATAAGTCAAGAAAACTATCTCCACTGCCGTAGGAGAATAGTATGGGCAGCATCACCAGCCGATGATGTGCAAAGTCTCTAGGGAAAGATTTCTCTGCAGTCAGGATTGCCAGCCAGATCAGGAATCAGCACAGCACAGCATGCAGCATACCACGGATGCAGGACAGGTTACCAGAATGTGAACGAGCCGATGATCATTTTCCCACCAGCGTCTTTATACTGACTTCGCGACTTTGTTGCTCTAAGTTAAAACTTTCTTAAACCCTACAAACCACTCTCATTGGTCAGTAATTAGGGGAGGCAAACATCTCCTAACGATGACTTTACAAATTTCTCTAAACAATCTTTGTCTAAAATTGTACAACTTCCTAGAGAGGAAACAGTAAACTACAATGACATATTTTGTAACTACATAGCAACAGTTTTATTCTAAATCCTTGCCTAGACAGGAAAGAGTTGTGCTATTCTCCGCTCTCTAAGGATGTAAATGTTATCCTTTACAAGGACATCAGTAAACACCATGAAGAGAAACAAAGGAGCATGGAAGCACATTCCCTAACCAATACATTTGCTTAGGCCTACACGTTTAACAAAGGAAAGCAGAAAGAAAAGAAAAATTATTTCTACATTTCTAGTCCTACTCTACTTTCACCAAGAATAAAAGAGCTTTTTTCTCTTTGTGCTTGAATACTCCTGCAGTTCAGGAAACATAAGAACATTAATATTAGACACACAAATTAATAATTCATAACCCTATGAAGAAATCTTCCATTCTACATGCGTTATTCTGACTTTTTTTAAACATGTGCAGCTGTGCATATTTTCGGTCGTACTTGGTAACTCTTCACATTTTAGTAATTTCGGTTTTCACACACGTTAATAATTTATTTAAACACACACATGGGTGGATTTTCCCGAGCAGATTTTATTAGCAAAAACCATGCTCCATCAACCACATGGAACACCATTGCCTCAGACAAAGCCACCACAATCCTGTAGCCCATCCACGCTGGGGCCCCATCAGACTTTTGTCCTGACCACACCTTAAATAAAGAATTCACCCCACCAGTAAAGCCCATGCCCGCATCCTCAACACCTCCATCAACACAGCCATATTCCTGGAAACCTGGAAGTACGGAATGGATGCCTCACTGTGGGACCTCACCTGGTGGCCTACAAACCTCTGTCCCACCCCACACCAATCCCTTACCCAAGAAACCTCATGATCATTATCAGTAATAAGCTGGAAATGTCTACCTAAAGTCAGCATAAAAACACTTAGGATCTATAACAGGGATCTTTATAAACCGGAGAAGTACTGATCCCGAAGAGACTACTATTAACACAGAAGTACGTCTGGCTAAGTCTCAAAGACAAGAAAAGAAAAGAAGAGAAAAGAGCACAAATGTGAGTATGACGTAAAAAGAGAGAGGATGGAAGAGAATTCTCTCAGGACAAAAACCCTCACTCACCATTAGGTGACATGCTTCCTCATTATGGTTCTCTCCTCACACAAAGGTGTGGGCTGTGAATACTGAAAATTCATTGGGCAATCACAGTGACAGGGTTAAAAGACAAGAGAATGTTAGGTTTTTCAACAGATAAACCCTAATTCATAATGTCAACATGTTTCTGCCAATAGACATACATCAGGACCTATATTCTCAGTCACTCTGCAATAGTGTTCAAGTGAAACAAAGGAAAAATTATACAGGCCACCACTGGAGCTGTGTGGTCCACTGTTCAACGTCCCTCTCCTTAGTAAAGGGTACATAAACTGTAAAGAGAAGGTCAAGTTGATATCATCAGACCTCCTCACAATTTAAGTCATAGTACACCCAGTGCTCTATTTTACATGAAAAATCATTCTTGCCTATAGTGCAATAAATTCATGTGTACTCTCCACGCTCTTGTACCATCTTGTAGTGCCCAGCTATAAGTGCATATATCAAGATGTATTGTAATCAACCCAATTGTGTACATACCACTCTCAAAGTAACAGACATGGCGGAAGTTGTAATGTCAGAAGTATAGAGATCATTATACATGGGGGATTTGTTTTGCCCTTTGTTCTCCCCTCTGTCCGCATCTCTTCCAACGTAGGGCCAGCACACTCCGTCCCTAAACAGAACTCAGTGGAGTATGCAGTACCAAACGACCCTTGTGGGGACACCATCCTAAACTCAGAAGGCTGGAACTACCAGCAAGGTAATCACATTAATGAAAAGACGTTTAAACCCCCCCTGGTTGATCCTACCAGTAGAATATGCGTGTCTCAAAGATTAAGCCATGCACGGCTGGTACAGTGAAACTGCGAATGGCTCATTAAATCAGTTATGGTTCCTTTGTTCGCTCAGGGACTTAATGATAATATCCCTTGGACGTCCCTTTCCAAGTGATCTAAATTCTCTCAGTGGGGACAGTCTCACGATGCCAGCTTCCCCTGTGGGTATATGCATATTGACAGGACCAAGGGTGGTAATATGGCATTGGTATTTGAGCTCCTCGACCATGGAGGACACGGACCTAAATGTTTGGTCCTTGGTGTATTTGTCCTCCATCATGCCTGAGCCCCCACCCACTCCTCTTCCCCCACTTCCCACACCCCCAAAGGGTGCCTCTAGGGGTCTGTTCATAACTCTGAATGCATATTCTCGTAAATGACCTTTGGAATGCGGGTCACAGTTCGGGGATCCTGCGGGTGACACGGTTTCCCTACCTCTTTGTGGCTTGACTTCCTTTGGTTGGTACTGTTAAGGGTTGCTACAACCAGCTTCTGGATATGTAAAGGGCGGGTCCTATTCGGTGATCCCACGTCTTCATGGGATACATCGTCTACCCGGTCCTAAGTTCCTCATTTCCTTCAATTGTCCCCTTTTACACATTTGTAGGGGGTTAGATTCTAGTCAGTCGCAGGACTTTGACCACCGGGCTGGCTACGGGTAGTTGGGTTGTGCTGCCGCTCCAAACTACCTTTCCCATCATACTGCGCGGTCACGTGACCAGGCGCACGTGCCAGTAACTGGAGACATCACTCAGCTTAACATAATTGAGATGCCGGAGAGCGGACCCTTGACTCTCGCCTGACATCTCAGGAGGCAGTGACACCAGCGCCATTGAGGTGAGTTACTGACTGCTGCAAGCGGTTTTTGTGGTTATGTCTGATCTCCCATGCCAATCAGCTCTATCACAGCTCTTGCATTTTGCCCCGTTTTGAGTTATTACTCGTGTTCGGCGTACGTATTATCACGTAGATTGGAAGGGTCCTCCACTTTGAATCAGGTAGGTTCTCAACTCGGTTCACGGATCATTTCCATCACTGGGTGTCGACCCGAGCTTACCTATGGGTATTTGAAACCGCATTTCCTTTCGGACGCAGTTGGGTGTTTTCCCTACTGAATCAGGAGGGTTTCCTACTCGGGTCACGGGTTACTATCTTTTGCTTAAATGTTTTGCCGGAGTTCACGACTATGAAGTAAGGGACAGTACAATCCCTGTCCCTTCGGATGCATTTTGGGTCCTCCCCTTCCCCCATTCACAGCATCTTTTTGGAACAGGGGGTTAGCTGCTTGTGAGACCGCCTTGTTGCAGCTGTGCCGGTCTGGAAGTCACCTGGGGGGAGGGGGGGTAAATCTTTTCATTAATGTGATTACCTTGATGGTATTTCTAGCCTTCTAAGTGTAGGATGGTGTCCCCACAAGGGAGGTTTGGTACTGCATACTCCACTGGGTTCTGTTTAGGGGCAATGTGTGCTAGCCCTACGTTGGAAGAGATGCAGACACATGGTAAAACAAATCCCCCCATGTATAACGATCTCTATACTTCTGACATTACAAATTCTGCCATGTCTGTTACTTTGAGAGTTGTATGTACACAATTTGGTTCATTACAATACATCTTGTTATATGCACTTATAGCTGGGCACTACGAGCTGGTAGAAGAGCATGGAGAGTACACATGACTTTATTGCACTATAGGTAAGCATGATTTTTTATGTAAAATATAGCACTGGGTGTACTATGACTTAAAAACTCCGTACCCACACATACATACAAAGCACTACATAACACAGGCCCAGCCTACCAGAACTGTCACATTCACTTCCATCAACCTTGCAGGCACTCCCCTCAGACTCTTACTAGCACACGTCCCACGCATTCACAAAAGAAGAAACAGTGGTTGAGCCTTCTCTTACATTGCTCCTAGAGCATGGAATGATCTCCTGTCACTCTTCTTAAATTCTTCAAGAAGTTGAAGACCTAGCTTTTTGAGTAAGTCTCCCCCATCACCATTCAAAGCTAGGCTCACACACCTGCACAGTGCCAGGATACCCTCACAGGTGGTACTGCCCTATACAAGTACATAGAACCCGAGATAACAATTGTATTTTCATCAAATGGAAGAAATATCTCAATAGCAAAGGTAACTAAGGAGCTCACAATATTCTTACAATGGTGCTAAGCTGTGTATGGACACGTTTATTTTTCTGAATCCTAAACCTTTGAGTATGTTTTTGTGGTATGGTTCTAATTTGTTTAAGCGCTTATTTTAGCTGTAACAGTTCAGTCTCAGACTATTTCAATCAGTAGGTTTTTATCTCTCAATCCATCCTTAATACTGGTATGCAGGCACCTTTGTACTTAATGTTCCTTGCACTCTACCTGGTGTTCAGTTCCATGCTGATATTGCAGATTTCTTAGCATTTTAAAGATATTTAATCTGCTAAGATCCAGGCAGCCCAATGTTCAAGCAGTTTTAACGCTAGATTGGTGATGCTTTAATTGACCTCTGTTCATTCAGTTGATGAAGATAAGGGTGTCTTGATTTGTCTCTTGCATGTGATTACTCATTACTATTGATGACTTAGCATTATGTAACCTCTTTATGAAATATTATTTTATGGATATGCAGGTCTGGAACTTCTTGATAGTACCTGCATCTATTAAATAATGTAATATACCATTACTCTCTCAGGACAGGGTAGCCTCCAACATAATTTTTAACTACAATTCCTCCGCTTCCACACTAAAACTTTGCCAACAGTTTTGTAAATTCATATATCAGTTGTTACCTTGGCAACTTTTACATCGGGAGTCATTAAACTGTGATAAGTACAATAGGAGTACCTTTATATTACTGTATTTTAACTCATGAGTGCCTTTATTTCACAGGGAAGTTGGGGACTAATATTTTGTTTTAGGGAAAGTTTTGTAAAGATTTATCAAACGGCATCAAAGTTATTAGCAAACCAAAAGATCCAATTCATTTCCTATTGAAAGCCGGTCCTCACTATAAGCAACATGCAGAAAACTACTCCATACCATCCAAGAAAGTAGATTGTGGACACTCAGGATGTTCCCATGTAAATATTGTTTATTAACAATGGCTCACAATGCATTTTGGTTGGGATAGCCAGCCTTGTTCACGATCATGGCTGCTGGGCTTGGTCCTCTCTGTAGGGTCATTCCCACACATTTTGCCTTCACCCCTACTTTTTTCGGAATTTCGTTTTTGTTGGCATTAGGACTCTGCTAACCAGTGCTAAAGTGCTCATGCACTCACCTTTAAAAATGGGGAAACTGGTTTACTCCCAATTGACATGTTTATGATACTTGTAGGTCCCTAGTACACTGGTGAAACTTGTACACAGGACCTGTAATTTAAATGCTACTAGGGGGCCTGCAGCACTTATTGTGTCACCCACTGAAGTAGCCTTTTAAAAAATGTGTCAGGGCTGCCATTAGAGCCTGTGTGCAGTCTTCAACTGCCATTTTGACTGGGCAAAATAAACCTTTTGCCAGGTCTAAAACTCCCTTTTAATACATATGTCACTACTAAGGTAGGCCCTAAACAGCCCATATGGCAGGGTGCAGTCTATTTAAAAAGTTGGACATGTACATTTACGCTTTTTATGTCCTGGTAGTGAAAAACTCCTAAATTCGTTTTTTAATACTGAGGGGCCTGCCTCTCTCAAAGGATAACATTGGGCTACCTTATTACATTTAATACATGATAAAATTTGATTGGAAACAGGTAGAAATATTATGTTTGGACTCAAATTAATTATAATTTAACATTTTATTTAATGGTAAAGTCAGACTTTAGAGTACATTTTTGTAAATGCTACTTTCTATAAAGTTGGCATCTTACAGCTCTAAACTTTCTGAGGTCGTCTGGAAGTTTCCGGTTGCCTGGGCCTTTTAAATGCACCCTCATCAGGAATGTATATTGGGCCCAGACAGCTAAGAATAGGACCTAGGTGTAGTTGGAAGAAGGCCATCCTGCCAGGATTGGAGGGAGAGAGCTGTTCCTTGCCCCACTTACATTTCAAAGGCTGCCTCTAGCACACTTGAAACTAATTTGGCACCAGGCTTTTGTCACCTCAGACCTCTTGGGACATAGGGAGGGAAAAAAGAAATTCCATTGGTGGGTGGGAGGGCTCCAGAAGTTTCGTCCTCTTCAAAGCTGCCATCAGGTATAAAAATAGGACCCTCAAGCCCACTCTTCAGTTCATTCCTGGAACTTCGTATGACTACACAGGGACTGCCTTGCAATCCAAAGGACTGCCCTGCTGCATGAGACCTGCTTTGTTACTCTGAGGACTGGCCTGCTGCTACCACAGGACTTCCCTCTTGCTTGAGGCCTGCCTTGTTCTTCTGAGGACTGCCCTGATGCTTGAGGCCTGTCTTGCTGCTTGAAGGATAGAGGACCCTCTCCCTGAACCCAGGGCTACCAGAGTGACTCCAAGGGCCAGTTGACTGACCGCCTGTTCTGAGCTACAGGGACACAGCTAGCTCTATAGGCCTCCCTGAAATGGCCCAGCTGACTTGCTGTAACTGGCCTTGCCTGTACCTGCATCTGGACCTGTAACTGAACCTGCCTTGACCCTCCTGGCCTCTGCTGGAGTGAGTTCCGATCCCCCAAGTGGTGCCTCCTCAGTTCCTGGATCTTTGGCTGGCATAATTTGAGCTTCTTTTTTGAAATCCTGAAGTTTTTAACTCTGAACACCAGACTTTGAGAAGGTCACTTTGTCAGCGAGACTAACCTGGTCCCTGTATCTGGCGTGCACTCCATTGTTGTTGGCCGGAACTTGTAACTTTTTTCCCAGTCTAGCGCCAGTGAGCACTTTCTGTTTTTTGGCACTTTTGTTTACTTAAACTTTTAACATGTCATATCTCCGGTTCTACTGATTGGACTTTTGTTGCTTTGGTCACATTTTATTTATTACATTTTACTCTATTATTCTAATTTGGTCTGGGATTTTTCTTGTGTTATGCTTTAACTTCATTATTGTTTGTGTGGTGCATACTTAGTTAATTCAGTACCTCTACTTTAAAGCGGACTGCTTTTGTGGCAAACAAGCAGAGGGTTAAGCACAGGTTAATTTAGTGACAAGGATTGTGGCTGTTGCTTGAGGTGGGTTTTCATTCACAAAAATTCAATTTCTGACAATGACGTTTTATAAACTGGAATGTATATATCATAATAGACATTGATGACAGACAAAAATAGCCTAACTTCAAGACATTTACCATATGACCATCTGCAATTCAAATGTACAAATACAAAAAAGTCATACATGTAATTTCCAATAATCATTGTGTTGCAGGAAATCAAAGCAAAATTCAAATAATCACGACTGTAGGAGAATGCACAGAATGTGGATACACCTTCTTAGAACATGGGAGTGTTACGATAGTGTTCACAATGTATTCTAGTTCATCTACCTGTTCATCCATAGACACCTTTGTGACCAGTCCTATTGGTCCAAGAATGGTAATATTGAGTTATCATCTGTTAGTTCATAGATAAAGTCCCAACGTATCCCTATGTGGTGTTATTCAGCCTCAGTGGGCTACCATAAATCTCCATTGAGAAGCATTTGTCTAAAATCACAAGCAGCATATTGAACACCATTAACAGCTATCACTAACACTAAGGCTGTCCTTGTTATATAATTTGCTGTTTAAAAGTAAATTCAGAGTCAAAGATTATATCTAGATTTCTGACTCCATTGACTGGTGCTGGGAGAAATCCTAACCATAACATCTGCGACCATAGGGACTGGTGATTGAAAACCACTACTTCCGTCTTGTCTCCATCAAGAGTAAGACCATTGTTCTTCATCCAACCTGTCACTGCTACTATGCATATTGAATTTTTGGAGATCTCAGTCTAGCCTAGGTATGATCCATGAATCAATTGCATATGCATAGAAGTTTTTACCGCATGAATTAATCAAATTATCCAAAGAGGCTATATACTCATTGAATGTCATGGGGGCTCAATGCAGAGGCCTGCGGTACTCCTGTCAAAATAGTTTTTGCCGGAGATCGAAACGCACCTACAAGCTCAGTTTGCAAACCATTTTTTTTTTTAAATTAGAAAAGGCACTTATGTACTTCAGCCCTTCCAATAGAATCTTGTGAGAGATGGTATCAAATGTGACTTACAGTTTCCAACAATATCAATGCCATCGTACATCATCAGTTGCTTTTATTAAAACTGGTTCGATACTCTGGCCCTTTCTGAAACTAGACTAAGCAGTATGTAGTATTTGTCTTTCTTCTATGAATTCACTCAGCTGTTTAATCACAATTAATTCTATGATTGTTCCGAAAAGTGGACGTAGGCAATTGTAGGATTGTAGTTGGCAGTTGTTAATGAGTCCAGTAAAGGGTTCTTCAGCAGTGGAGTAACCACTATTTTTTTCAAGGCCAGAGGAACTGTCCTTGATAAAAGGGAGGAGTTGCAAAAGTCCTTGAGTACTGGGACCAGGATGTGGTTTACTTTTTTTTTAACTGTTACACCAGACATTTATCCAGTGATGACAATAATCTTGTCTTATCCCAAAGCCTTTTTTAAAGTTGTCTTCTGAGACGTCCTCAAACACAACCCATATTGATTCCTACTGTAAGTAGTTTGAGATCTGTCACCGATTGTGTTGTTTTAGGTTACAAAATAATGTTTCCTGTTTCTCTGGGAAAAAATTAGATATGTTGTTACATATGATTGCACCGGATTCTTATCTTATCCTACCACTCCTAAGAATCCTCGCCGACTGGAGCTTTTTACCTGCTGTGAAGTGTAAAGGGGAGAAAACCAATGCCTTTGCAACTAAACAGCATAGACCAAATAATTTAGCCTCAGGAAAGGATCACCGACTCCGAATTCCAATTTAGGGGTTTTATTACAAAGCCAAGGATAACTGAACATACAAGCACCTCATGACGAGGTTAAAGAAATACATGGGCACTAATACAAAGTTCATCCTACGCACCAACCTAATCCGGTGAAGCATAAAAAGAATAAGAAACTCCAAAAATATCAAACTAGCAATGACTGCTCCAACATCTAAATCAGTCTTCATTAGTACCTGTGAAGAAATCCATTAAGCTGTCCCTACACTATCTCTAATGTGGCATCCCTACTTAGCATCTCCCAGGCAAGATCAAGAAAAGGTGTCAGTTTGTGAAGACTTCCTAAGAAGTGCACTCATGTTGTAAGGGTTAGTAGGCAAAGCTACAGATTCGTTCTTAAGTCTATCGATCGTTGCCTTCTACCCTCTAACGGCACTCTACTCCATCTGCCCTCTCCTCCCTCGGGGCACTGTCCCTAATACAAAATGCACAATAGGTAAGACATGCCTCTTTAACACCTCCTCTGGCTAGGCACCTCTCGTAGGTAATTTTTCACCAAAACTTGTACTTCGTCCAGCAACGGTCGGTATGTCCTTGGGTCTCAGGCTTCTTCCAATTTTCGGCATTCCAGGATACACTGTTTCAGCTCTCCTCCATACCTAGCTCCTAAAACAAAAGGCATCTGTCTAACTAACGAAGACGGTGTCCGTGCACCTGCAACAGAAGCATGAGAAAAGAAAATCTTTGCACGCACATGAATTTCGCTGACTACCTCCAAATGAGCTTTACCAGGGAAGTACACTTCAGGCCTACACAATTCAGCTAACATAAGAAATACGAATAGGTCTTTCATAGCAAAACGTGAACATTCATTTAGGCCTCTACACATCGAGAATTACACGCATTAATACATGTTGCATCAGTAAATACTACTCTTCATCACGTTTAAGGCACAATTAATAATTTCTACATATGCAGACTTTAATATGGTGCACGCTTAATCTAATGCATTACATTACACACAAGCTAATTCATTAGGCATTTGCAATGAACGTCAAAGTTACATAAGCACATCTAAATGCCACTTTACTTTCTGAAATGGCACAAATTAATTTTCTATTATAATACATACACAATTTGTTATTACTTACACATTTCTAATGATCACTTTTTAATACAACACGAGAATATATGCGGGTGCGGACTATCCATGATTATGATGCACCCCTACAATTTTCAGAACATCATGACGCTCTATTACATAGTTCTAGTGTTTGGTTCATAGCAGCAGAGGGGTGGGCTAATGATTTGTAAATTTCAGCAACCTCTTTCGTTGGGCTGTTTGAAATAATATTGCAATTATGATAGAACCCTGCTTTGGTTTTATTGATCAGATTTTAATACTACTGTACTTGAGTTTGATATTGTTCTTTATTTTCTACAGTTGTATCTTCCTCTAGGCTCATTCTACTATTTTATAGGCTTGCTTTGCGAGTGAAGTTCTTGTGTGTGCCAGGACAATTAGGGATTGTTTCACTTGCACCTAAAAGTTTTTTTTCTGGAATTAAAACATCCAGGGGCTAATTTACAAGCTGCTTGCACCACTTTTGCGTCATTTTTAACATAGGACGTACGGGTGTCACAAGGGGCTTGTAAATAAACCCCTCCAGAGATTTACTGATCCATTCTTCCTACATGCTCATTAGGGTCTGCCGTAAAAAGAATACGTTATATGGTATGTGCTTTTCATAGACATGGTTCTGATAAAATTCAAATTTGAGCTTGGTGAAAAATCACATCCAGGGTAGGTCTGGCACTGTGTCTATTGCTTGTAACTAGCGGTGGTAAATTCAAGGCTTTAAGACAGTCTACTAGATATTGGGAATCTTTATCTAGTTTGTTGTCACTACGCAAGTTAAGTTCCCCCCAATATGACGAGATATAGAAGCCCTCCATGGACCCGACGGCTCTCAAGAATTTCAGGCCCATCTTGCTGCGTCCTTTCGCAGCCAAGGTCATCGAGAAGGCCATCAACACATAGCTGCCACACTTCATCGAAGCCAACAAGATCCTAGACATCTCCCAATCCCGATTCCGCAGCAACCACAGCACCAAGACCACCTTCCTCGCTGCCACAGATGACAAAGGCGCCCTTCTCGACAAATGCCAAACGGCAGCCCTCATCCTCCTGGTCCTATCAGCAGCCTTCGACACCATCTCCCACCACACACTAGCCACCAGACTCCACGATGCCACATCCAAGGAAAGGCCCTAGACTGGATATGGTTATTCCTCACCAGCAGAACACAGAGAATAAGACTCCTGCCCTTCCTTTCTGAACAGACAGAGACCAGATAAGGAGTACCCCAAGGATCCTTCCTCAGCCCAACCATCTACATGGCCACCCACGCAACCATTGTCAGAAACCACGGGCTCAACATCGTCTCCTACGCCGATGATACCCAACTCATCCTCTCCCTCATCATGGAGCCCAACATTACTAGGTACAACTTCCAAAAAGGGATGAAAGCTGTTGCAACCTGGATAAGGACCAGCTGCCTGAATATCAAATAAGAGAAAACAGAAGTCCTCACCCATGGCTCCACCCCCTCTGCATGGGACGACAACTGGTGACCCCCTGCCCTCAGAAACCCACCCACCCCGACAGATCATGCACGTAACCTCTGCATCATACTGGACTCATCGCTCATTATGAATCGCCAGATCAAGACCATTCCCTCCACAAACTTCAACACCCTCCACAGACTATTCAAAACTTTCAAATGGATACCCTCTGGCTCCAGGAAAACTGAAACTCAAGCCCTCACCACCAGCAGATTGGACTACAGCAACGCCCTCTAAGCTGGAATCAACAAAAATGTCCCCCACATACTCCAGACCGTCTAGAACGCCATAGCCAGACTAATCCTCGATATCCCAAGGCACAACCACATCACCCAACACCTCTGCATCCTCCACTGGCTCCCTGTTGAAAGAAGAATACCTCTTAAGCGGCTCACGCATGCCTATAAGGCCCTCTACAACATCGGACCACAATAACTCAACAACTGCCTCTCCTTCCATGCCCCCAAGAGAAACCTCCACTCAACCGACCTCTCCCTAGTCACCGTCCCACGTTTCTACAGGAACAGAGTGGGTGGAAAGTCCTTGTCCTACCTCGCTGCCAAGACCTGGAACGAGCTCCCCCTTCACCTCTGGCACCAATTCAGAAAGACCTCAAGACCTGGCTGTTCGAATTACCCCAATGGAGCTGCACCCCTCCCCTCCCCCAGCGCCTTGAGACCCTAATGGGTGAGTAGTGCACTTCACAAACACCTGATTGATTGGTTGATTGATTGTTTGCCCTTCCTTTATGTTTGGAGCAAAATACAGGCTGTTGAAGGATACCCCCAATACAAGCACGCTCAGCTCTTGGGCAAGTCAGGTGATATTGCAGAAATTCTCCTTCCCCCTCCTCCCCTGTATTTAGGCAGTGTACGCAGAAGTTCAAAAGAATACCCCCGCCCTTAGGTCTAAGGCAGGCGTGTCGGAGGTTACCTCTCATGACAAAATATGAGGTGCAACAGTGCTAATAGTACCCACTCCAACCAGGCCACTTTCATTTAATCTTCTCTCACAATTACATAATGTAAAATATCACAAATTACAGTGATGTATGTCATTGAAGACATAATGTAGGGATTTTCAGATGTTTTTATGTGAAAAAGAATGTTTGGTGTGATAAGCTAAAAATTAGACTATCTGTCAGTCGTGAATTGTCAGTTAAATAAAGGGCATCACAGCAAACTGAATAAAATGTAAGATTAGAGAGTAAAATATGTAGCAGGCTGCTGTGATCTTAGAGGCCAGCAAATGCCTTTTGTTGTTCTGTTTAGGTGTGGTAAATAATTTAATTACCGGTACTTAATTTGATGCGGAAAATCTATAATAATAGCTCAGTAAAATAAGAGGCAGAATCCGTGGTATTAGAGGTTCGGAACGGGCTTTATTCCGAAATCAATTCGAATTGATGGACTCCATATTCCATCACCACGAAGGTTCAGGAAGTGAAGGGCCCACTTTATTGACAGGTAATCATTTTTATACAAAGGCATTACAGTGAAACAGATGCAGGAGGCGTAACAGTTGATAACAAAGATAAAACATACATGCGTAACTAAAGTAGGTGTAACTAGGCGTAACTAAAGAACGTCATTAGGTATGATGTCACAAGTAGGTGGCACCATGAAAGAATTTCGCAATGTCAGCAGAAATACTTGGCAGAAATGCGCGCGCAGCAGCATGACGTGTGATTGACGTGCAACTAGGGGGTGAAGGGGATTTGACATTTAGCTCTACATGTGGAGACAGAAGTCTGGGGTTATGTCAACCTAATCCCAAATCATATCTAACATCCTATGTTTAAAGAACTATGTTATCCAAAAAGAGAAGTCTCTTAGAATAGAATCTTATTCTATACTGACTATACTGACTGTTAGTGCGTGTACAAGCGTCTAAGTGTCTACACTAGATGCGAGGGCAGAAATCTTCCATAGTAACAGGGCTATGAATTACTTGCATAAAGACAGGGAAGCCGGGCCCTTTGCTCGGTAGCTGGAAGAATGTTTACTTAAACTACTAGACAGGAATGCATTGGATGGGGAGCGGAGCAGATAATCTCGAAGGTGAAATACAGTTTTTGGCAAGCAGACAGGTTGAGTCAGGCACCGTTAGCCACGCAGAGAGTAGGACAAAGTTCATGGATACAGATGCGAGCTCAGACTGGAGCTTTCAGAGGCAGAAGGCAGGAAAAGGCTTAATGGCAGAATCAGGGCCTACTCGCCTGGACTGTAAAATGGGATAAATGAACCATATAAAGCCGGTGGCCTTTCATACTTAGGAATAGAATATCCGGCCCATTCATGGCGGATCTGAAAGAGGACATGTTGACGGTGGACGCACATGTGTTTGCGTCTTCATAACTGGAACTGGAGGAAACATACATGTACTGGTGATTTATACATGAAACCGTTGGGGTCCAAGATAGGGGACATAACTGATCATAAAAATCCATATTTCCACATTCCCTCCTTGTCCCCTACTTGCCCTTAAGAGATATCAATCTTCATCAATCCGTTGATCTGTTCATATAGCATCATTTGTTCTTCTTTCTTCTTCCGTGATGAATGAAATCTTGGTGGTGGAATACACGATGTGGCACACAGACCACAAATCGCTGGTCCACATTGTAGGCATAAGCAGCAACTGAATAGTATGAGAAAGCCAATACCTAGGAAGGATAGGACCCTCAATCCAAAGGTTGACAATACACTCCAAAACCAACCGGACCAAGTCCAGGTGCCTGGATTCTGGTGTATCTGGCTTACAATCTTATGAAGGCGAGTTATGGCTTTATATACAGATGGCGAATTTTCTGGTATGAAAATGCAACAACTTGATCCGATGACCCTACAAGCTCCGCCCCTATCGGCCAGGATGACGTCAAGGACAAGACGATTTTGAAGCACAACAATCCGCATAGCAGACTGTTCTTCTGTTAAATTGCCTAAGGCGGAAATAGTTTCATTCACTACTGCTTCAAGGGTTCTGGTTAATCTACGTATCAGCTTACTATTGGTAACTGTACCTATATAGGGAAAGAGACCTTTATTGAAATCTGTGTATTTTTCCCATGCTGTCTCAGTGTAGTCGACTATTGGGAGATCTCTCCGTTCTCTATTGTGTACTAAATGAGTATTTCTGTGATAATCAGGAGGAGCTAGGAAAACAGGTGGCAAAAGGAATCCGATGTAGCAGGTACCATCCCAATCTAGAGGCAAACGTATATATGCAGTCTGACCACATATGAAGTAGGAATGGCGAGAAGCTCTAAATGTAGACTTGCCTTGATCACTGAATTCTATTACAGTGGTGCATCTACTATGGCCCATATGTATGGAACCATTCTTTCTTACACATAATTCACCTTTAACTGGAAATACTGACATAGCGGGCAAAATTGGTGCAGCTTCGGATTCGACATTCAGGATCATGAGGTTAAGCGTGAAATTCCCTAATCCATATACTTCATTTTCTAGATCAGTTCCTGTTCTTTTGGGAAGTCCCTCCTTGTTAGGGTAGCAGACTTTAAGCAAAACTAAGTTCAGGTTTCCCCATACCCAGTTGTCTTGATAAACTGCGGAATTCGAATCTAGGGAATTAATTAAACTAAACCATGCTCCACAGGAGCCATTGTGTGTGAACGGATATGGAAAGAGAGGCAGAATTCCCTTATAGTTCTGATAGGGAGGGAGTCGGCCACATATCCAACAATTTGTAGCATTGCTAGCCTGATGGGAATGATGTAACATACTAATAAAAGTGTTATTGCGCAGCGCAAATCTATAGGACAACTCATGCGGGGGTAATTCACTAAAAGAATGTTCAGCAGTAACATTGTAAACATGTTTAGAAATAGGATAATATATGTGCAACAATATACTTGCAGCGATTATTAAAAGATTTAAGAAAAACAAAATTAATAACGTCACTGTGCAATGACTACGCAGTGATTTACAGTACGCATGTTGTTTCAACTGCATCCTTCGGTTTCTTTCTCTATTCAGGTCTAAGGGATACATGTCAGAGACAAATTCGACCGATTCACCTTGGAGAGGACTTAAACAATCAAATTGTCTGACTTGTTAGACCGTAGTTTTAGTTTATATAGTTCTTTGTCACTCAGTTCAACCAAAGGAAGCTTTGAGTCAATCGGTGAAGACACGTGATGTGTGTCGTTTACATCAGACGGAAGTCCATGAAATTTCTTGATATGACTTGAATGTATCCAGCCTTTGCGACCTTCGATCTTCACGGCTGTCCTTGTGGTTAACAGTACGAGTTGAGGCGATTTCCACCTAGGGTCCAGCTGAGACTTCCGGTCAAAGTTCCTCACTAACACCAGGTCCCCGGGAATTACGTCATGGGGTTTCACCTCGGTGTTGTCGGGAAAGGCTGCAGCTACCTGTGAACGACAAGATTGTAGTGCAGACATCAAGGAAGCCAAGTAATCTGTCAGCATATTACAGTCAATATCAGTTATTTTGCGTGGTATAGGCGTCCCCCACATATTCGGTGGTCTGCCAAAGATCACCTCATAAGGGGATAGCCCTGTTCGAGAGTGCGCTACCATTCTCATGTAAAAGAGTGCAACTGGTAAGGCTACTACCCAGTCGACACCTTTCTCTCTACATATTTTGGACAATCTAATTTTCAGAGTTTGATTATGTCGTTCCACGAGACCTGCGGCCTCGGGGTGTCGGACACAGTGAAATCTCCATTGATAGCCTAACAAAAGTGAAACGTGTTTCATCAGTTCGGATGAGAACGGCTGGCCGTTATCTGAGTAGACAACACGTGGTAAACCGTACCGTGGGAAGAATTCTCGAACCAACTGTTTGGCAGTAGTCGGGGCAGTGTAATCTGAAACCGGGTATGCCTCTGTCCAACGGGAAAGAGCACAGACAACTACAAGAACATATTTGAATCCTCGACATCGTTCCATCTGGATATAATCCATCTGGAGGACTTCAAAAGGGTGATCAGGAGGCTGAAATCCACCTTGTTCTACGGGAATGCTTTTACCTGGGTTAAACTGACAACAGATCATACAGGTACGAACTTTTTGTTTAGCTGCTGCTCGTAAATGTTTGTTGAACCAAATGTGTTGAATGCTGTCTAGCATAGCTTTTTCTCCTAGGTGCGCTGGACTATGTACAGTATTAATGATAACTTGGACCATTGAATCAGGAAGGAACCATACAGATTTTTCCTTCGTCATCCATCCTTGATCCGTTTGGATCCCTCCTAATTCAGTCCATTTCTTTATTTCCTCTGGTGTAGCATGTGTCTGTATGTCAATTACGTCAAGAGCGGGATCCTTAACCATCATGCAATGTGTTGGTGTCGGGACTATTGTCTTTGTCATGTCAGATGTGTGAGTTTGAGCAGTCTGTTTAGCTGTTCTGTCAGCTAGATCGTTGCCTTGGGAAATGATATCAGTAACTTTCGTATGAGCTTTACATTTCATAATTGATATTGCAGTGGGTAGATGTATTGCATCTAATAAGGCATGAATGAGGGGTCCGTGCTGAATGTGAGCACCGTGAGAAGTTAAATAACCTCTCTCTCGCCACAGCACGCCGAAGTCATGTACAACTCCGAATGCATAACGTGAATCAGTGTATATGTTGACTTTTTTATTCGTAGCTTGAATACAGGCTTGTGTCAGAGCGATGAGCTCTGCTGCTTGAGCGGACAAGGTAATTATGCAATTTGTTTCAATAACTTCAGTGTCTGTTGTGACTGCATACGCGGCCACTAGCTCTCCTGTATTTGTTCTCATACATGAACCATCTACATACAACGTCAGGTCTGGGTCTGACAATGGGACGTCTGTCAAGTCTTGTCTAGGTTTCGTCGTGATAGTAATAACTTCAATACAATCATGTGCTAGTGGGTCTGTTCCGTTTACTGGTAACAGTGTGGCAGGATTCAATGTACTACAACGTCTGATTTCTATGTGTGGCTGGAACAATGTTAATTCGTAACCGGTGAGTCTTGCTATAGTCAAGTGTTGTGTTTGCGTTCGGTTCAAGAGAACCTCTACTGCGTGTGGTACTTGTACTGTCAATGGATGTCCTAACACTATGGCATCGCTTTGTCTGATTGCTAAAGCTGTTGCTGCCACTGATTTCAGGCACGCAGGCAGAGCCTGAGCTACGGGATCTAATGTACTAGAAAAATAAGCACATGGTTTGTGTGATCCTGCTTGTTCCTGTGTGAGTACTGACAAGGCAGTACCTTCGCGTTCTGTAACAAAGAGTGTAAACTGTTTATTGTAACATGGTGTTGCTAAAACAGGTGCTTGACATAAAGCTTTCTTTAGGCTTTCAAAAGCTTGTGTATGTTCCTGAGTCCAAGGGAGGACAGTCGATGTGGCTGCCTCCTGTGTTGTCAACTGAATGAGTGGCTTTGCTAGAAATGCATACTGAGGGATCCACTGCCTACAATATGAAGTGAGGCCTATAAAAGCCCGCACCTCCTTTTGTGTCTTGGGTATTGGCATGTTAGCAATTAACTGGATGCGATCGGGTGTAAGCTGCCTTCCCTCCTTGGACAGCGAGTGCCCAAGGTAAACAACTCGCTGGACACAGAATTGCAGCTTAGAAGGGGACACCTTATGCCCCTTTTCGGCCAAAAATTGTAGAACCGTCAGTGAGGCTTTTTCACATTCAGGTTCGCTTCTAGCGGTGATCAGCAGATCATCGACATATTGAAGCAGGGCAGTGTTGACTGGCATGTGGATACTGTCAAGTTCTCGTTTCAGTGCTTGGCTATAGATGCTGGGGCTTTCTGTGAATCCTTGAGGTGCGCGTGTGAATTTAAAGCTTCGTCCATTTAAACTAAATCCGAACAAGTATTGGCTTTCCGGATCTATTGGGACGCTGAAAAAGGCATTCTTGAGATCAATTACAGTAAAGAATGTTGCTTCGGAATCAATGGCTGTCAATAATGAAGAAATGTCTGGGACTACGGGGTATTGTGGTACAATACATTTATTTAATTCGCGCAGATCAATAACCAATCGATATACTGGCGGGGCTTTCGGATCAGTTCGTTTAAGAATCGGAATTATCGGGGAATTACATACATTGGAGTCGGTTTCCACAACCACTCCTTGGGTAATAAGCTCGTCAATGATTTGCAGTAAAGCCACTACAGCATCTGGGGGTAACTTGTATTGTCGCATTCGTGGTAGTACCACTCCTGTCTTTAGTGTGACTCGATATGGTGTAATGTTCATGCAACCAACATCTGTAGGGCCTTGTGCCCATAAACGTGTGGGTAAAGTCTGCAGTCGGTGATCCATGTCTCGGGACACGTAGTGCCCTTTGAAATCACGTAAAAACAATCTTACTCCTTCCGGAGAACAACATATTATAGCTCCGAGAGCTTTCAATGTTTTTATGCCTAACAGGTTTTCTGGACATGATTTAGTAAGCAATAAATCTGTAGTTCGTGTCAAGGGACCAATCGTAAGGGGAAGAGGCTGTGATACTTCGTTAACGATAGGTTTTCCTGAAAAACCAAGGGAAATATTCTGTGAGCCTGAGAGGGGTGCCCCTGGAACTTCACTACGTTTTATGGTTGTTCGGCTTGCCCCTGTATCAAGTAAAAATTTTCTATCTTGGCCTAATAGTTCACTGTGTACATAAGGTCCTTCTTGATCTACAGGGACCTCGATAAGGGGTAAGCCAACTTCCCTCTCTAGGCTGTTTCATGAGTATCGTTGATAATCAGGATAGTCATACTGTGCGGTCTGGTACATCTGTTGTGTCGTTGTTTGTGTGGCAGCAATAGGCTGCGGTGGTGGAGCTGGCATAGACTGTTGCGGAGCTGGCATGGACTGTGCATGCTGCGGGGCTCCTTGTTGGTTCTGATCCTGTCTAAGTGGCCGTGGTCTTTCTTTTGTATTACCTATGGCGATATTATGTTTTAAAACTGGACAATCGTGTACATAATGACCTGGCTGTTTACAATAGTTGCATGTCCCTTTTACAGGACCTGCTGGAACACTGGACTGTGTCATACCCTTTTTATGACCGTCAGCTGGAACTGTCTGGGAAACTAGCATTTTCATTTTCGTGTCTTTCATGCGTCTTTGTTCATGTTCTTGTTCCTCTCTAATTCTATTGTGATGGTACTGTAGCATTTGTAACATTTGTGACGGAGTGTTACCTTGCCATGTACTCTCGAATTTCAATACTCTATTCTTAACTTGGGGCAAGGAATTTTCAACTAATTTTGTCACAAACAGATGTGGATACGATTCGCTACTTGCTTTTATTCCGCTATTTATACCAAAACATTTTTCGAATCGGGCATAGAAATCACTAGTGTCTTCATCGTGCTTTTGTTTACAGGCTGAGATTGCACCCCAGTCTTCCTTTTTCGTAGTTAATAAACGTGGCAGTACCTGTACTAGTAAACCTGGTAGTGTTTTGGTCTTTTCCCCAAGCCCTGAACCTGGACCTCGAGCTTTTTCTTCGTTTTCTAATGCTGTCCAATCTATCTTTTGGTCTCCCACCTCCCAATCCTTTTCCTTGAGTTTTTCGTAAATGCCCGCAGGCATTAATACCTTCAATATTGTCATAATGTCGGGATAGGTATACTCTCCCATGAGCAACATGTCTTTAATTTCACGGTGGAAATCCGCTGGGTCTTTGTCATGACTGGGTACCACTTTCTTCATTTCTAATAGTTCTATTTTAGATATGGGTGTGTATACAAACACACGTTTAAACTGATTGTCCTCACCTTTTATCGGGTGGACTTCGCGTAAGGGATTCTGTCTATCCATATAATACGTCGTTCTTTCCTTGATGGGCAGTGAGACATGTTCGGGGCATACAAAAAGAATGTACTGTTTTCTGGATTCCAGTATTTCTCTAATTAACTCAGTACCTGAACCTCTCCATTTATTCGTGAGTAATTCAGTCAATATATCAGGTAGGGGACCAGGATCGGAGTGTTGGCTTTTATATAATATAAGGAGTTGTTGAATCATATAGATACCAGCTAAACGCTGTTCATCTGGGGTGAAGTTCAAAAACGTGTGCGCTAATGTATCATCACTATATTTTCCGGGACTATCAACCCAGTGAACGGCTGACCTGGCTAATTCTTGTTCGTCCATGGAATCGAGTATATGATAACCCCTTCGTTCTCTGAGTAATTTGTCAGCGGCTTGGAACGAATGTTCGGGGGACCTTATATTTACTATAGGTGTTTGGAAATTTCTGTTATTATCTGGACGTATCGGACGTATCGGATCAGTAAAGCATCTAGTATTATTGCAAGATCTTCCTCTACCTACATAGGCCATGGTTTCTAACTGTCCTGTGGGCAGTTCTAATTCTTCCTCCTCCTCGGTTTGTTCAGGCTGGTCTACTGCTAATCTTTCTTCGTGTATTCGTTCTATTTCTTTGCGGATCTTTCGGCACATAGCTACTATACTTAATCGTTTATCATGTCTCCCCTCTGATATATTCCGACTCCATGTGGTAAGAATTTGCATTTCTTCCGGATTTACCCCTGGTCGGTCTTGATTTCTGATCACACAATTTATGAGGAAACGTAACAGTTCCCCCTGTATCTCCACTTTCTGGTACTCCATGGCTCTATTAATACTTTCAGAATCTCGTCCTGACTGGACAAAGTGATATATATTTTCTAAATGTGTAGTCATTCCTGGTAGTCTCCCTAAATATATCGCAGCTCATCGGATACGTAATGATGCCAGCAGCATTTCGTCCTCTTTGCCGGGCACAGGGTCATATCTACAATCTATTAGAAGTTCCTTAAGCGTGTCGGGAGTTACTAGTTTGGGCGTACGTTGGTGGGCTAATTCTTGAAAGGAAAGTTTATTTACTCTGGGTGGCGTGGAAAAAATGTTTGATGTACCTCCTGTAGCACCACCTGGGGTGCTGGATGTGAAAGGATTCGTTGAACGTGATATAGCAACCATAGGTGTGGGTACAGCTGTAGGAACAGATGTGCTTGCCGGAACTTGTGTCGGAGTTTGCTGTTGCGGAGGTACAGACGGAGGAGGGTCTTGGCGTTGAACCCCCTCGGCAGGCGGTCTATGTGGTGCAGTATTAGCATACTCGGGAGCTGCGTCGTCTAAATAAGAAGAAAGGAAAACATCTTCTGCGGTTCTGGGATGCCCTTTGGGATGAGCTTTTATCGGAAACAATGGGGGTGGCAAGTCTTTTGGTATCTCCGGAGTAGCCTTAGGTAATCCTTCGGCCAGAAGAGGATACATACCATTCATAAGGGCATTTCTTTGTCTGTCTATTTGTTCTGACTTTACTCGAGTACCTTCTTCAATTAATAGATTTTCTCGAATTTTATTTGAATTCTCCTTACTTTTCTCTTCCTGTCTGAGCGCTTTTTCTGTACGTCTATATGATTCTTTACGCCATAATTCAATGGCATCTTTCTGTGACTGTCTAGCTTTCTTTTTCCATAATTCTTCCTCTACTTTCATGATGCAATCTGCATCCCAGGTCCCAGCTACGGGCCACCTCTGACTTTCTGGTAATTCCTTGGTGTAGTCTACCCATAAATCAAGAAATAATATGGCGTCTAGGCCATGATTATGATACATAAAGTACCCTGGAGTGTCCCTAGGAGGAATGGGAACAGCTTCTTCGAGTACCCCTTTTCTAGTTTTTATCTGTCTTAATTTCGAAAAGAGCGGCATATTGAGAACTGATCTGATACCTAATTTTGAACACGTTTAATACAACAAAACACAAAAATGAACAGTCATTCATACCACAATATGCAGAACGTATTTAAAAACATTTTAACATTTAACATTTAATGAACAACAATGATGGCCATTTAGGGAACTAGTCACTAAGCATAATACTCGGCACTAACTAGGTAATTCTGAATTATATACTAGACATACTTGATATACTGCTAAACAGTACAGATACACTGCTGAAACAGTGCAGACCGGATTTGTGTACCCAAACCCGTCTTGACCGGCACAACCTATGTGCACGTCAGAACGCCTCCCCGACAATGGTACTCACCGGGTAGCTCGAAACGGAAGGCCTCGGAACTGAACTGGACTTGAACCGGACTGGACTCGACTCGAAACTTCGGAAACTTCGGAAACTGGTGGGCCTCTGTATACCTCGGATCTTGCTCTCTCAGCTAGGCTCTGGTCGGGATACTTCGCACTTCTCACCGCCTCGTCTGGGTGTTGATCGCAGCCTCAGTTACCCCCGCTCGGCAGGAGGGAGATACAGGAAATCCTGTGGGTACGCGTTGTTGTCCGTCCAGCTGTGACAGGAGACCGGGCCTGCAACGCACCTCCGGCGCGTGAGATGAGAAAGTGTCCCTATTCGGGCGCCATATATGTGGTAAATAATTTAATTACCGGTACTTAATTTGATGCGGAAAATCTATAATAATAGCTCAGTAAAATAAGAGGCAGAATCCGTGGTATTAGAGGTTCGGAACGGGCTTTATTCCGAAATCAATTCGAATTGATGGACTCCATATTCCATCACCACGAAGGTTCAGGAAGTGAAGGGCCCACTTTATTGACAGGTAATCATTTTTATACAAAGGCATTACAGTGAAACAGATGCAGGAGGCGTAACAGTTGATAACAAAGATAAAACATACATGCGTAACTAAAGTAGGTGTAACTAGGCGTAACTAAAGAACGTCATTAGGTATGATGTCACAAGTAGGTGGCACCATGAAAGAATTTCGCAATGTCAGCAGAAATACTTGGCACAAATGCGCGCGCAGCAGCATGACGTGTGATTGACGTGCAACTAGGGGGTGAAGGGGATTTGACATTTAGCTCTACATGTGGAGACAGAAGTCTGGGGTTATGTCAACCTAATCCCAAATCATATCTAACATCCTATGTTTAAAGAACTATGTTATCCAAAAAGAGAAGTCTCTTAGAATAGAATCTTATTCTATACTGACTATACTGACTGTTAGTGCGTGTACAAGCGTCTAAGTGTCTACACTAGATGCGAGGGCAGAAATCTTCCATAGTAACAGGGCTATGAATTACTTGCATAAAGACAGGGAAGCCGGGCCCTTTGCTCGGTAGCTGGAAGAATGTTTACTTAAACTACTAGACAGGAATGCATTGGATGGGGAGCGGAGCAGATAATCTCGAAGGTGAAATACAGTTTTTGGCAAGCAGACAGGTTGAGTCAGGCACCGTTAGCCGCGCAGGGAGTAGGACAAAGTTCATGGATACAGATGCGAGCTCAGACTGGAGCTTTCAGAGGCAGAAGGCAGGAAAAGGCTTAATGGCAGAATCAGGGCCTACTCGCCTGGACTGTAAAATGGGATAAATGAACCATATAAAGCCGGTGGCCTTTCATACTTAGGAATAGAATATCCGGCCCATTCATGGCGGATCTGAAAGAGGACATGTTGACGGTGGACGCACATGTGTTTGCGTCTTCATAACTGGAACTGGAGGAAACATACATGTACTGGTGATTTATACATGAAACCGTTGGGGTCCAAGATAGGGGACATAACTGATCATAAAAATCCATATTTCCACATAGGGCACACCAAAGTAAGCAAGAATAATTGTCAGAGCAGTGTTAATTGTTCCATGGCAGGTTGTCTGTTTTTTTCTCAGAACGCCAATACCTAGAATTTCCTGTTCACAGCATTTTGATCCCTGCGGGCCAAGGATGGGAGAAGGAATTCAGCACGTATGTGGCTGGCAGGTTCTTACACCTGAGGCATGTGATCACAGCAAGCTCTTTTAAGCCCCAGTTTACTTCAGTCCAACGTTGGCCATTGTAGCTGTGCTCCTGTTTGACTAACCCCTTGTCCCTGAGCTTTAGTTAATCTGTGTTCTTTGAACTAGGGAACACTGACAGAATAACGCAAACAAAAATATCGTGTGGGCAGAATATAATGTCAAAAATATCGAGGGCCAAAATATCGAGAAGGTAAGTGCAAATAGGTCAGTATAAATTTACTATTTTTTACTCAGCATCTATGTACCTTGCAGATATATATATATAGTCAAATGTTTACATTGTATTTTCTACAGGCATCAGGCATTCATGCCGACATTGTAAGATACATATATTGCATATGGAAAGCTTATAGATATGGACAATGTTTTAGCCTGTAATTTGATCACTTGAATTCATTGCCGTGGGGTTAATTGTACTTTCTCTCTGTTTATGACTTTATACCCATGTGATTCCCCCCATGTGACCAGCAGTATCACTTTAAATATGTGACATCACGAGTTACACGCTGTCATGTGAACAAGGCTCCACGGAGCCGAAACGTTATGGCCGTCGCTCTGGGCATTAAATGAAAATTTGCACTATTCCTAGGCTCGTGTACTTACTTCTTTGGCAGTTGAAGGACCTTCAAGGCTGGTGGGAGTAGTCTTTGGATATATATATATATCTATATATATATTGTCAAGGCACATATATGTGGAGTTGTATATAGTAAAACTTTGCTTACCTATAGAAACTCATCTTCACAATATTTTTGTCCTTGATATTCTTGACACTATATTTTTAATTATAATTTTTCTGTGATAATTTGTCTAAACACCTTGAACAATTAAAGCCTGCAGTGCTTCCTGGATTCTGAACTAGCACTGTTTGATACATCCTTAAAGGTTTATTCCTTCTGTATTTACCTTTTTCCAGTACCTGCCTTATTCACATTTACCTTAGTTCCATTTTCTAGTTTGCTACCTTCCTGTTCTTGCTGTCTCAGCTTCCAGTTCCTTTGTGTTGTTTGTTATTTGCTTCCTGCCAAGTGTGCCCTTTGTCTTTCCTTTCCCCATGTTAAGTCCTCCTTGTCTATCATGGATGAGTGTTTAGTTTAGCACCCTTGCTGTTTGATCGCTAGGATTTGTGGCACAGCTGACATCCTAGGTGGTGTTTCTTGTCCACCGTACTGTCTTTTTTTTATAACATCACCATAGGTATCAGCTCCATCGACCCTGCCTTTGCATGTATATCCTACATGTGGGTATTTGCAGCCAGTATCTATAATAGAAATTGCGGTGAGGAACTTATTGAGCTTCAGTCTTACCGCATGGAGCTACCGAGTGCTGGACCCCACATTCCCTTTTTTTGTTAATGTTATATGTGTGTATGTATTACACGTCTTCCCTGGGTGTTAGATAGAGTGAATGCCTAATTGCCTCTTGGGTGACCGAGCTTTGACTTTCTTGTTCCCTTGTGCAAAGCTCCCTCTTTGGATCCCCTTTCTCCCCTGACTCCCTGTGTGATCTTGGGTGGCTCTGTACCCAATATTCTGTGTACTTTGTCTCCCCTGAGACCAGTTCTTGCTAGACAGATCCTAACAGATGGAGACTGTCAACATATTTTAGCTCTGCTGCAGTGCTCAGTCTTCTAATAATATCTTTATAATAAAGGGGACTTTTTCTCATAGGTTGAAAAGTGAAAACTCATGATTATTTATTATGTGGAAACTGTTTTGTTCTTCTGTCATGGAAACTAGCGTTTGAACACTTTGAAGCCTTCCTAGACTTCCAAAAGCTCATAACTAACGGTTGGTTTACTCTTTTCTACACATTCGGATTTTAACCATTAATGGCACCAGTAAATTGATATATGGTGTTTAGAGGGCACTGTTGGATTGTTAAAGAAACAGAAAATAGAAGCTGGTTTTCTTTGGCTTGAGCCAGGGAGTGTACAGAATTCTTAAATGTGGTCAAGAATACATTTATTAGTGAGTGGATCCCTGTCAGGTTTTCATTTACAGACCAGAGGAAGAGAAGTCTGTAAGCATGTTCACTCCGTTGATATAGTTAGAGTCACTTAGCTCACGATAGTCTAAGATGGGCACCAAAGAACTGCAAAGAAGACTAGTTCACTGCTTTTGAGTTTTGACTGTCCTAGACAATAGTGAAAACAAAATATGTATCATGGTTTATAGATCTGCCCAACACCATCTAGACACTTTTCTTTGCATAGCATTTTATTCAGACTTTCCATCCCATAATACAACAAAACATTTAATTTGGTATCATGCGGTTGTATTCCTCCCTCCTCCCCAGTCACGTTGTCCTGTACTTGAAGGCAGTTTTCTAGCTGAATATGTTCTGCAGTCCCATACTCGTCACGGTACTTGTCTGTACACTGAGCATGGTTGTCAGGGTATGTGCTGGGCCTTTCTAGTTCTTAGCTCGTCGCTGCATTTCCATTATGTAATGTTTTAACCTGCCCCTGTTCATTCATTCCATATCTTGCTGAATTCCTTGGAACAGCCTCTAACTGTATATATCAGTTTATCTCTAGCATAACATATGTCCATTCGCTCCACTGCTAATGTGGCGGCATATTTGCCGGATCTGTTGATGGCTAATCTGATGGAGAAAACAAATCTCTTTTGGCTGCGCCGCTTTCTATGGAAGAAATTGTGCTGGCAATAGGTACATTTTGTACCGCTAAAGCCCCCGCGGGTGATGGGCTACCACCCGAGTTCTATCAGATAAAAGCTAACCTCCCAGCGGAGCGTTTGCTGGTGGTATATCAGGAGGCATTGAAGAGGGGGGAGATTTCCAGACTCAGTGAGAGAGGCGATCATAGTTATGGTACCTGAACCCGATAGGGACGCTAGAGAGGTCTACTCATATCGCTCCCTATCCATGCTTAACATGGATGCTAAGATTCTCTGCTGACTTCTGGCCACAAGGTTACTCAACCACATGTGACAATGGTGCACGAGGACCAGTGCAGATTTATCCCTCGCCAAAACACCTTGTTTAACCTCAGACGGTTGTATTCGGTACTGCACACAACCAAACTATGGGAGGAGCCATGTGCATTGGCCCTTCTTGATGTGGAGCAAGCCTTTGACTCCCTATTGGGGGACCATTTATGGCAGGTTTTACACAAATTTGAACTGTGGGCCCGGTTCATTAAATGGGTGCAGCTACTCTATAAGGAACCAGTGGCAAGGGTCAATGTCATCAGAAAGGTGTTGCCCCACTTTCATCTTCAAAGGGGGGCTAGATGGGGTGCCCCCTGACCCTGTTAATATTTGCTCAGGCGGTCGAACTGCTGGTGGCTCGGTTGAGATTGGTGATGCGCGACTGGAGAGTGACCATATAAGAGACCACAAAAGTGGTCTTTCTATATGTGGATGATGCACTGGTATACTTGAGGCAACCAGGGTACTCTGTCCCTATCTTATTTGCTACATTGAAGGAATTCAGGGAGCTATCTGGGTTCCATGTTAACCGTCGTACCAAATCTGAGTTTTTTCCTGTGGATCGTCTGGGAGAGGCCCAGAGTCACTAGCTTCCCCATTTATCACTCTGTTGGGAGACAGTGAGCATACGATATCTTGTTATACGAATTGCACGACAAGCAGTGACATTTCTGTCCCTGAATATAGTGAGAGTTATGGAAGGGCTTTGGCCCTCAGTTACATTTTGGAATATGCTACTGTTGTCCTTGATGGGTAGGATGGTACTAGTCAAAATGGTGGTCTTACCCCATTGCCTGTACATGTTTCAGGGTGCATTATTTGACATCCCCAGGGGATACATTTTGGAACTCGACAAACTTATTGTTGAGTTTCTTTGGGCATCTTAGAGGACGAGAGTGAGTTTGTTCACCCTAAAACAGCCTTGGCAATAAGAGTGCTTGAGGAGGGTGCTTGAGCTGACTGGTCTGAAACACTATTATCTTGAGGCCGTACTGCAATATGCAGTGCACTGGCTTGGAGAGGGGAACAACCGGGAAAAACGCATAGTTTGCAGTACCCATGGAGACACACCCCTTCCGAAGCTCCTCATGCTGGGAGCGCTAGTTCCTAAACATCTCCTTTTGTGATTGGTCAGGTTTGTAGGGCATAGGAATGGGCGGTTCAACAAGTGTTCAAGCATGCCTCTTACGCATCAGACATGTCTATATGGTGCCTACAGTCCTAACTCCAAATAAAGCAGACAATGGCGATGGAACATTTGCGTGAAGGAGACTTTACTCTATGGTCTGTACCCAAACAATAGATTCACACCACTTCAGGATGCATTGGAGACTTTTCAACTCGGTCAGTGGCAATTCTTCCAAATTGCCAAGTTGGTGGCCACTGCTTGCGGCATATGGCCTTCATTTGCAGAGGCTACGTAGGAGTCTAGTACACTAGCTACACTGTTAAATATGGAGGGAGGCAGGCGATTGATCTCCATTTTATACAGGGAACGCAGAGAGGATTTTCCCAAAGGACCGTTACTGATACAGGATAAATGGCAGGCTGTGTTGGAAGAACAAATCACAGGGAGGGAGTGGGACGCAGTGCACATAGCCCAAAAAAAACACAGCTAACACAAGGTTTGAATTAATTTAGTATAATGTTATTTACCAAGTATACTTCACACTGGCTATATACCCGGGTTGGACCTCTGCTTGCCCCCGTTGCTCTGTGAAACATGCGGCTTCCTGCATATGTTATGTGAATATAGGGCATTAAACACATACTGGCAGACTGTGACAGACCGGCTGCATATGGCAACGGGTTGAGTGGTTCAGAGGGATCCTATGCAATGTTTTCTGGGTTTGCTAACTGTCTGTAATAAAAAGGCCCTGAGTAGGAAATTCCTTGTACAAGAGTTAATTTTGGCAAAACAACAAATTGCCATTCATTGGCTCTCCCCTACTCCTCCCGAGGTGCGGGTGGCAGATACGGTTGAATAGGCAGTGGTGGATGAGAGGCGAATGGTTACTGTATTAAGGATTTAAAGCTGGCGGACGATTTACAGGCATGGGCTGTCATGCTGGCAAACATGATGTCTGGCTTCAGCTGATAAGACTAAGACCCATAGCACCTAGCATATTTGAAAGAAAACGCTTGTGTCCATGACAGTGTGTGCTTGTTTTCTAGAATGTTTTTAACAACCAATTTACAGCCCTGTTTCCTAAAATTGGTACAGTTAAGGTAGAGCGCACGTGGGTGGGGGGGGGGGGGGGATGTTCTGCAATTGTCTTTACAATACCTGTGGTACATAGCTATTACTTGTGGAAATGTCAATACATTAAAAAAAAAAATAAGTCCATTTCGGTTTCCCAATCACGCAGTATCAGGATCTGTGCGGTGCCCATTTTAATACAATTTGTCATTTGGCAAGTAGGAAACCTAAATTAATAAGGAGTTTCTTATAGGTGGTTGCATCCGACTCTCCATATCCCCAGCAGTGCTAGAGGTGCTTGTGCATATATCTGTATCTTCGTTGAATCCTCCAATCGTAATATAATCCCCTTCCAAAAGTGGTATAGTTGCGTACAGTAACACAAAAGGTACGCCTGGCTGAGTGTGGAATGAAGAGGAGGAAGAGATGTAATGTCAGAGAGAGCAGGAAGGAGAATTCCTTTCAGGATGAGAACCCTCACTCTCCATTAGGTGATATGCTTCATCATATGGGTTTCCTCCTCACACCCAGGTGTGGGCTACAACTCCCCAAGGGGAGGAGCTGAGGTGTTTTCTCTTAAATGACCAATGGAAAGGATGAGTGGGGGCAGAGTGCAAAAAATTGTAGTAAAGTGGTAATTAAAATTGTGAGGAGGGAACCCATATGATGAAGCATGTCACCTAACAGTAAGTGAGGGTTCTCGTCCTGAAAGGATTTCTCCTTCCTGCTCTCTTTGACATTACATCTCTTCCTATTCTCTTTCTCCTTCCCTTCATTCCACACTCAGCATGCATACCTTACGTGTTGTTAAGTATTCAAAGGGATCAGTACTGACCTGGCTTGCCAAGATCCCTGGAGATCCACCTTGTGTGAAATAACATAGTTGTGTACAGTTTCTTATTGTGGTGGAACATGCCCCTCTGTCCACATTGTCGTCAGTGGTTTTCCCCATCCTGTAGAGGAAGGTTCTTGTGTAACATACCCTAGGCAGTACTATTATAGGCTCACTCGGTATTGGGCTTTTATTACCACCTCTCTGGGGAATTGTAAGGAATCTCTCCAGTCGTCGTCATCTAGGTCACCCTGTCTGTTTGCAAGCGTGCCCTCAACTGCTCCAATTCTCCTTGTGTGTTTCTCGATAATGTGTTGTATGTTAGGGAGACTGCCCTTGTGGTCACCTGGCCCTCTAGTAACCTCCATTCAAGAGGAGAGCTCTTCATGGTCTCCTCATCTGGTGGTATGACCGCATGCAGTGCATGCCTCAACTGGATGTATTTAAACATTCGTGAGGGCCCCATCTTGTATTCCTTCGTAAGGTGGTTGAATGGAACAATGCCGTTAATGTACCAAAATTCAAGTAAGGAAGATATTCAAATGGTGTTCCATTTCTTAAATCCTGGTAGGTGCCCAGATAGAGGGAGATCTTTGGTGTGAGCCATTTGTCCCATCCCATTTCTTTGTTAAGATCATGACATGTGTGCACCACCGCTGTGGTTGGTATTGAGGTGGCCAGTGCCATCTTGTCCCCATACAGCAAATGGAGGTATCTGTTTCCCTCTAATGCTTCCCTATCCAGCCTGAATGTGGGGTCATCAAGCAAGGTATACTCCCATTCGTTAACGGTGCAAACCTGAGCTACTACATAATATTTCTGAATATTCTGCAGAGCTATATCCCCTTCATACGTTGACCAGTGGAGATTGGATAGCGTTATCTGTGGTGGGCCATCCAGCTACAACAGGGACCTCACTAATCTAGTGAGTGTCTGGAAGAATGACTTGGGTATGGTGAATCTTGGCAGTGCAATCATTTTAAAGATGGCTATGCCGCCCATCAGAGGGAGTGATTGTGTCAACCAGTGCTTCCCTTCTGCCTTTAATCTCTGGAGCAAGGAGGGGTAACATTTTCTTCATAGTGTGATCTTTTATCGCTGGATATCCACAGTCCAAAATATTTAAAGTGTTACTTCTCAACCTTCAACGGTGTAAGGAGGAAAACGATTGACCCCTATGAACCCATTGGGAATATCAGAGATTTCTCTCAATTTATGTTTAGACCTGAATAACTACCATAGACCTTAAAATTGTCTCCTATTCTCATCAGAGGTTGTTCAAGCTTCGCCAGATATAACAGGACATTATCTGCCTATAATAATATGTATTCTTCCAATGTCCCATCGCAAACCCTCAACTTGGGCATCGACCCGTATCCATTCTGCCAGTGCCACCATACCCAGAATAAAAGACTCGGCAATAATGGACAGCCCTACCTGGTTCCTCTGAGTATTGGGAAATCCCGATAAAAATTCAGTTGACTTTAATCCATGTACTAGAATTGGAATATAGTAATTTCACCCAAGCCCAAAACTTGGATCTGAAGCCCATTTTCTCTAGGAGTGCATATAGAAAAGTCTATTCCATGAAGTCAAAGGCTTTATGCGTATCCAGGGAGACCACTGCCAATGGCAATCTCACCTCTTTTGCTGCAATTATGTTATAATAGAGTCGACAGAGCTTGCTCGACCTGGTAGGCATAAACCCATTTTATTCTGGGTGAATCAAGTCCAAAATCACTCTCTTCAGCCTATTCGCTAGGGTCTTGGCTAGTATTTCAGTGACTGTATTTAGCAGCAAGATTGGTCTGTATGAGTCCCATCTACCCCAGGGCTTCACTGGTTTGGGTATGGGCATCGCCATTGCCAAGCGCAGGTCTCTGGTAAGTTCGCCCTCGCATTGGGTCTCCAGGTAGAGTCTATGTAGCGGTGCAGCAATTTTCCCGGACATTTTCTTCATAAATTTTGCCTGTAGGCCGTTCAGGCCTGGGGCTTTGCCAGACTGCAACTGGGAGAGCACAGTTTATATTTTGTGCTCAGTCAGGTCTGCCTCGAGCACTAATGCGTTGTGTTTCTTCATTATTCTACAGAGGCATTCACAGACAAATTCTTGCAGGTCTGAGTCCCGGGTGGGCACCATCCCCACATAGAACTCCTGCAGATAGTCTGCCAGTTCCTCCTCTATCGCCTCACTTCCTGTAATCCTCCCTCCCAGTCTATTACGAATGTCACTAATATGTGTCTTCTGTGGGTTTCTATTCGTGAGCCATGCCAGGGGTTTATCAGCTTTGTCGCCCACTTCGTATATCTTCCTTTGATTGGCTAGGTAGGTTTGCTTGAATTCATATTTGTTGAGCAAGATAGTCTGTGGGATTGTGGATGTGTATTTCCTCTAATTCCTGGAGTTCCCGTCCTGCTTCCAATTTTTTTTTTGGAACAACTTTTATTCATTTTTTGCATGTTAGCCAATAGTACAATTATTCAGCAGGAATATACAAGTAATCAATCAAGCGAAGCAAAGTGGTTGTCACATTACAACGTATCTGTAATATACTGTTCTGAATTACTCACTGTAGTGCTCGTCCGCGCACTCCTCATAGTGACAGTTGTTGTTGGCCCTTCTGTTACAGTAACAGGATTACAGTGCATAAAAAAATTACTTATACAACACTTAAACATTCAAACTATCCCCACACTCTCCCCGCTGACGGCTCCATGTTTGTGAAAAGAAGATAGACATGAAACCATAGAAAGGGGATACATTGTCAAGATTGCTACTGAGATATTCAATACAATATAATGATTCTTGTTGCAGGGTACTGTGCAGGTTCAAATGAGATTCTCCGATGCCTGTGCTTTCTAAATTTGCTAAGTACTAGGATAACCTCTATTATCTAATAGGCATGGTAATTTCCAGGGGTGAGGGAGTCATTTGCTTTAAAGGATGCCAATTTAGTGTCCCAACATCTGGCTATGGGGTTTTTCCGCAATCCTTCTTCTGTGCAAATGGCCACGCTTTCTGCTAGTTCCCATTTGTCATCTTCATCCTTCCTGGCTTGTAATGTAGGGCCTGTTGGAGACTTCCATCTCTTAGTTATGTTTCATTTGGCTAATAGTGCCAAGTCTGCAAACTTAGCGTGTACCTCGTGGCCTTTTCATAGTTTATACAAACCTAAAATACAAGCTTCAACTGTATGGAATTCTCCATCGCTCAGTATTTCTCTTAACACCTTGGATATCCCCTCCCAATACCCTCGTAGTTTATTGCTGGTCCATAATATGTGAATCAAATCTGCGTCCTGTTCAGCACATCTGGGACATGTTGCATTGGCATCTGAATATTTGGAATTTATTTTATGTGATGTTAAATATGCCCTCTGGGGTATCATATATTGGATAAATTTAAAACGAGCATTGCGGGTGACTCGTTTAGGGTATTCAAGTATAGTAGTCCACTCCTTGTCAAGTAATGGTCTATTTATATCTTGTTCCCATTTACCGCGCACTGAATTTAGCGGGGATGATTGGTGTGTACGTAACCCTTGGCAGAACAAATGTTTCAAGTGACTACCTGTTCTTATAAGGTTCATCAAATGGACTAGTTCATTTGTGGGGGTTCCGTTCACTGAGGAGCCCACTTTTTCTTGCTATAAGCTGTTAGGCTAGTGTGAGTTAAGAACAGTGTTTCTGGTACTCCTTGTTCATAGGTGAAATCAGTATGCGTTAAGAGTGTCCCCTCTCCAAAGAGATTGGCTACTGTGCTGACCCCGGGCTGTATCCAGGGCTCCAACTGTCGTTTAGTTAACGTTCCAGTGTTGGTGGGGATGCCTAATAGTGATATGTTGGGCACATATGCTGGGATGTCTGTTGTGTATTGTAATGCCTGTCTCCAGTAATCTATTGCGATTCTGAGCAGCATTTGGGACATGAGGGGAGGCATAGCGTTAGGCCACAGCAAGCAGTGTAATCTACCTTGCACAAGCATTTGTGGCATGTATGCAATTTCACGTAGGTTTCGGCCTGCTAATCAATATGATAGCCATTGTAGTTATGCGGCAAGTCAGTATGCATAAAAGTCTGGTGCTCTCATTCCTCCTGCATTAGATGGGAGTTGCAGTTTCTTTAAATTCAACCGCCGACGGCCTTTGCCCCATATTAGACTACATAATAGTGTATTCAGGGTTTTAAAAATATTTTAAGGGAACAGTACTGGCAGGTTTGTGAAGAAGTATAACAGTCGCGTAGCATTACCATCTTTGAAATTGCCAGCCTGCCTGCGACTGATAGGGGTAGTGACGTCCTGAATGCAACTTGAGCTCTTAGTGTGTTAATTGCCCTCTGGAGGTTTCTGTCAATAATGCTTTGTGCGTCCCTATATACCTGTATTCCCAGGTATCTAAAGGTGGTGTATGCTATTGCTATGTGCATGTTTTCAAAAGGGATGCCTTGTGCATCTACACTGTCGCCGATTGGGAATGCGTAGGACTTTTCATAGTTTATGGCCAGTCCTGCACTGGATACGAATTGTGTAAAGGTCTGTGCCGCGACAAGGTTGTTATCATGTAATTTGCTGACGTACAGTATAATGTCATCAGCGTGGCATGGTGTGTGTCATGAAGGGTAATGCCCCATCGTATCTTGTAAGCTAATGGCTCTAGTGCTAGAGAAACAACATGGGCGAGAGGAGAGAGCCCTGTCTTGTGCCTCTTTGTATATCAAGGGGTTTTGATATATATAATCTGTTACGTACTCTGGCGGTTGGGAGGTGATATAGAGTTTGTATCCACTTAAAATATTTCTGTGGGTTTCTGAATTTCGGTAGCGTAGCTAACATGTACTCCCAGCTCAATGTGTCGAATGCTTGGGTTATGTCAAGTGAAATGCACCTTGCTTCTGGTAGGTCCCTAGTGCAAAAAAACATATTGCAGAGTCTGTGCATATTTAGGTATGTATTACGTGTCAGGATGAATCCACATTGATCGTCATGAATTAGGCCTGTTAGGAGGGGTTTTAGATGAGTTGCTTAAATTTTGCTAAGGATTTTGTATTCGGTATTCAATAATGATGGTGGGCGATAAGCAGTCAGTTTGGTGGGGTCGCGTCCCGGTTTACGTAACAAGCTTATTAGGGCCTGCGCAGTTGAGGGAGGTAATGTTCCTGTTTCGTATATTCCCACCCAAAAGGTTTTAGGTTGTAGAGTCAATTTTTGCATGTAGGCAACATAGAACTCCATTGGTAGGCAATCTAATCCAGGAGTCTAATGTTTGGGAAGGCTTTTTATAGCTGAATTTATTTAGGGGTAGCTAGATTTTTCCGGGCATCTCCAGTAATTTGGAGTAGTTTCACTTTTTCAAAAAATTAGTGCAGTTCTTGAGGGTCTGTCCGTCGTGGAGCCGTGTATAGGGCTTGATAGTGAATATAAAAGATTTCATTAATGTCTGCCTGCGTGGTCGCTCGTGTATGGTGTGGTGTTATAATTTCCACTATTGGTATAGAAGGCGGAGCATCTCTAATAATTTGCGCCAGCATTGCACCAGGTCCGCTGCATTTAAATGCGTCTCATGTAGCAGGACTATTTGTGCCTTACATCAAGTTAAATGGGCATGTATTCTGTGTCATTTGTGTGGCGATCCTTTTCCCCTTATATTCCAAGTGAGGCAGTTTTAGTGTAATGTAAATAACATTTCTCTAGAGCGGCTGTCACCCAACGGGTATCCTGGCACTGAGATTACCTGGAAAAGAGACTATGAGTAACCGTAATTCATGAGAGCCAGGCCGGGGAGACTGTGATACTATTCTCTAGGGAAAAGACTGTTTTTAAGCTTCTTCCTAAATCGCAGCAGAGTGTCACTTTGTCTGAGCTCGACTGGCAGTGCATTCCAAAGTTTGGAAGCTACAAGGCTGAATGATCTACCGCCAAGTCGAGTTTTGTTAAAATGTGGAATACAAATTAAATTGGCTGAAGAAGAACGAAGACTTCTGGCTGGGTAATGCCAGAGGAATTTCCTATGTAAAAGCTTAGGCCCCGTTTTGTGTACCGCCCTATACACAATACAGAGTGCTTTAAACTGAACTCTGCTCGATGGGTAGCCAGTGAAGATCTTTTAGAGCAAGCGAGGCAGAAGCTCTGCGTTGTATGTTTAATGCTAGCTTAGCTGCGATTACTTGTATCCTTTGCAGCTTTTTTATCAAGGAAACTGGGGCTCCCAGAAGTAGAGCCTTACAATAATCTCATCTGCTCATGATAATACTCCTTACCATTTGGGGTCTAGCTAGAACTGGTAAAAATGGGGGTATTTTACGAAGAGCTGGGAGCAGAGATAAACAAGTGCTCACTGTTTTGTCCACTTGGGAGTCCAGTTGTAGATTACTATCTAATAGTACTCCTAGATTATGGGCTATTTTAACAGGTAGCGGGGGATTATTTGCAGGGGCGGCCAGAAATCTGCTGGCATTGGACGGGACGCTTTATTTGCTGCTCAACATAATACTTCCGTCTTATCACCATTGAATTGCAAGGAATTGTCTCTGAGCCAGCATGCTGTTTCCCGCATACAACTATGAAATTTTTCCAAGGAGACTGCATTGTTGCCTTCAAATGAAAAGACAAGTTGGGTGTCATCTGCATAATTTAGAACTTCAATGCCAAAGGATTTTATAGGGGAGATAAGTGGGCGCAGATAAAAATTAAAAAGGATTGGAATTATTGCCGAACCCTGCGGAAACCCGTGATTTACGGGGCTATTTTGGGAGAGAAATGGCGTCATAGTCACTGCCTGTTAGTAGATAGGACTGCAGCCAGTCCAATGACTTGCCCACGATACCATTCTCCTTAAGTCTCTTGATCAAGATCTTGTGGTTGACCGTGTTGTCGAATGTGACTGACATATCTAGTAACACTAGTATGGCTGTTTGGCCGTTTTCAGCCCGCATTCTGAGGTCATCAAGGACTGTCACCAAGGCAGTTTCGGTACCGTGTCCCGGGCGGAACCCAAGTTGGACTTCATCTAGAGGATTAGTTTCTTCTGCATGTTTTGAGAGGGATTTACTCACTACTCTTTCTAGGATCTTTACCGGATAAGGTAGCAGAGAAATAGGTCTGTAGTTGGAGGGGCATTGAGAATCTAAAGTAGCTTTCTTTAATAGAGGAGACAAAACTGCCTTTTTCCAGCAGTTTGGGACTGTGCCATTGGTTAGAGACTGGCAACAGATTCGGTAGCAGTACGGGAAGAGCTCCGTTCCAAACACCTTCCACATCTTATGTGGAAGCGGGTCCAACGGAGAACCTGAGGAGATGTCAGCTGCGATTATATTGAACTCTTCCTGTGAAGGAACCTGGAAGGTCTCCAGGATTGTCTCTAGCAGATTCTTCATATAGAGTTCTGCTACTTAATGATACACATATATCATCTTCACTGTCCATCTCGACTTCTTTGGTGGTATTTAAACCATTTATAATTTTATTAATTTTTTCCTCAAAAAACACTGCCAAACCATCGCAAAGCTCTTGTGTGGCTGGGATCCTATTCTTTGCACAATCAGGATTGGACATGTCTCTTACTATACTAAATAAGGTTTTGGATTTGTTGGGCGCCTGCAGGATAGTTTCCTCATAATATTTAGCTTTGGCCTTACCCATCATCTCTTTATAAATATGAAGTAATTTTTTCAGAGCTGCTTTGTCTTTCTCCTCATATTTCCTCATCCATTTTCTCTCTGCCTGTTTACATTTTGTCTTCAATATCATCAGCTCCCCGTCATACCATGGGGCTGACTGCTTTTTTATGTTTTTATATGTTTTCAACGGGGGCACTCGATCGAATGTGTGAATAATCTGGTCACATAGATTCATACAGTTCTCGTCCACCGGTTTGTTAATATCAAAGCTACTACCATTAGTAAGTTGAGGGAGCTATTTAGATTTTGATAGTTTATTAAGTATTGACTGGGTTGGAAGTTTGTTTATTTGTAATGGCTGACCATAACATAAAAAGGACCAGAAAATGGTCTGTCCAACACAATGGTAGTATCTCCCCCACAACTACCTCCGTTTGGTTGGCAAAGATTAGGTCCAGCACATGACCTCTCTGGTGAGTGGGACGCAGCACCAGCTGCTGTAGGTTGGTGTTTTCACAGGCTTGGCGTAATTCTTTAAGAGCAATCTCATGGTTTCCATTCTCCCAGAGATTAAAGTCTCCGAGGATCATTAGTTTGGAGTGAGTATGTGAAAGATAATATATCACATCAATCAGAACTTGATAATGACGGGCAACTCCTCCAGGTGGTCTATAGAAAAGTATTCCAGAACACAAATGACCACTATTATCCTTGAGTGAAAAACCAAATAACTCAAAACCCTGTATTTCCTCTACATTCATTGGGGCAAGATTCCAAGTTTCTTTATGTATTATGCCTACCCCTCCACCTCTCCCACCCGCCCTTGGTTTAAGGAATATTTTAAAGCCCGGAGGGCAGGGCAAGCCAAGCCTAGCTCAACTTCCCTACCAGGTCGTGTCCAAGTTTCTGTGAGGAACAGAACATCCATGTTCTGGTCTTCTAGCAATGAATAGATTTCCGAGTGATGCTTTACAAGAGATCTCACATTTACCAGACCACAGTTGAAAACTTTTGACATAGTCTTTAAAGGTGCCCTTACCGCAAGTGTGTCACCTGATATCAAGGGCTGTGTGCTTCTGTTCACCTATAGCAATAAGTTGATCCCTAGAATAGGTGAGGCCAAATTCCCTCGAGAGGCTTGGGGTAGAAGATACAGCATGGCTGGCGCTGTGCGTGACCGGTGCACGGATGGGCGCGGACAGGCTTGCCTTCGGCGCGCGCTTGCATATTTTCTCCTTAAGTAGGGAGGAGTGCAGCTGACAGCTAGAGCGCTAACCAAGATGGAGTAACTTCTGGTGACCTGCTCTAACAGGCGGAGTACACCAGCACACCTTGGTAGTGCTAGAATAACTAAAGTGCAAGTGCGGGCTAGTAGCGCTAAAATAGCTAAGGTACAAAAACAGATTCTTCAAGTAATTCTAACAACACAATTCCCATATGTTAAAAATTATGAACAAATTAAAACAGCACATAATAAAACCCAGCGATATTTCTATAATAATGAACAGAATTTCAGGACGCACAGTTGGTAATCAATCGTTCCTCGCGCGCTTGCAAACCGTCTCCTCAAGTAGGGAGGAGCGCAGCTGACAGCTAGAGCGCTAACCAAGATGGCGTAACTTCCGGTGACCCGCTCTAACAAGCAGAGTTTCAGGACGCACAGCGGGTAATCAATCGTTCTGTGCTGTTTTGAGTGCATGTGCTTTGCTGACATATCATAATGACGACTTATCCAGCCCAAAGGTAATAGATCTAGTGCTCGTTAACTACCCACTAAACTACCCAATACTCGGTCCAACTTCAAAACTTTGTTTGACCAAACTGTAGAAACAAATACTAACAATTCTACAATCAAATATTGTGCTATTGCATAAGAGGTCATGGTAATATCATAGTATACTGGGTGCTCAATAAGTCCCATTGGCTCATTTATTAGAAGCCTCAGCCCCTGACCCGGGCACCTGCCCGACTCTCGCCATTTGTCAAAGTTCAAAGCTTTAGGCCGTAGGTTACAGTTTTTTCCGCAATGGGCCTACATAGTATTCCTTATTAATGCTGGTTTCCTGTAATCTGTAGTGGCAACAGTCTTACCTCTGTCCATGGTGAACCTCTGGTCCTGTCAATGTGGCCTGCTGTACAAACAGATTAGTCATTTCACCTTCTCCGCATCAGCAAGTAAGTACCAAATGGAGTTGGGTGTAGCCGCCAATGTCTCGGGTAATCACTCGCTCTCGTGCTTCCAGCAAATGACCACAGGAGAGGGCTATCGTAGTCACAGAGGTGTGTCATTTTTCAGTCATTAATTAAGCAGGTCAGTGATCGTTTGTGAACATATGGAGGAAAAGAGCAGTTGACTGTTGTCTGGTTCCGAGTGTACAGTGCCCACAGTGGAAAGTTCCTCATCTGTTACTGTTCTGTATTCATGGAATGTGGCTGCAGATATTATGGCACGTCGCTGTCCTTCCAAGACCTGTGCAGGTGTCGGCGTTGGATCCTCTTCCGGCTTCTTAGCTCTCCTACACCGTTGTTGTTGCAGCTGCCATCTGGGCAGTGAGTCTTCATTTCGTCGATGGGCTGAGTCTATAGGGAAATAAGGGAAAGAGTGCTCCAACCATTCCCACGGTTTATCCGGGGTGTCGAAGAAGTGACGTTTTTGGTCATGCAAATTTTTTATCTTGGCGGGGTATAGTAGGGCATATTTCAGGTTTATGCTTTGCATGCGTTTCTTAACAACCTGGTACGCTGCTCTTTGTTTTTGAACCTGAGTGTGTAATCTGGGAATAGTGATATCCACACATTGTCCTTCATCATCGGGACTTTTCTCACATGCCACCTGTAGGATGAGATCTCGATCTCTATAATTGAGCACCCTGACAACAATTGGGCGAGGTGGCGCACCTGGCACTCTCCGCCTGGTGGGGACTCTGTGAGCCCTCTCAATGTAGAAGGTGTTTGTCATTTTTCCTGTAAGCAGCAAGGGGCTCAACCATGTTTCAATGAATGGCAAAGCATTTTGTCCTTCAGCATTCTCAGGCATTCCTATAATGTGAATATTATTGCGGCGCGATCGCCCCTCTGTGTCTTCTATGTGTTCTTGCAGACTCGTGATTTGGTGTTGTAGGCTCTCTAAATCTGCAGAGTGCTCCCTCTGCTTCGTAATCAGTTCCTGCAGAGCCATTTTTATTGGTATTCACTTTGTCTGAAAGTTTTCTGTGTGGCCGTCCCTGATTAGTGCTACTTCTGCTGCGAGTGAACCCAATTGTTGCTCCAGAGATGAACAGGATTGCCTTATTTCTTGAAGGATAATGTCCAATTTATCTGGATGTGTAGTTTCTGTTGTGGGGGGAGGCAGTTTTGGTGGGTGCAGTACTTGAGGAGGAGCTGGCATCTTCAGTTTCTTGGTTCTTACCCCCTTTTGGTCGTCCCATTGTGAATTCAAACTTGTGGTCAGTAGTGCTGCAAATTGTGGGCGGGTACTTTTTAGGGGGGGTCCTGCGAGCCGCAGTATGGTGATAGTGCTCCATAAAAATGAACACGTTTGAAGTTGCACCGAAGTGATTATGACAGACAGGCAAACTCTTGTTGCGTAAGGCACCTTTTATTTAATGCTGTTGTAATGATCCGCCGCTGCTCATCCCCCTCCTTCTACAGCTGTGTGCCTTATTCACCCTGCCCCCGTTGAACCTATCACCACTGTACAGTTACATCGGGTGGTGCATAATCGTGAGTCCATATGCAGGGGTGGGGGATGCGTTGTAATGAGGTTATGCTTCCTGGTTCTCAATAATCCCAGAGCTTACTCTCCCCACTAGCAGGCCACAGTCCAGTTTCATTTAAGGAACAACATTGTTGTCTTTATTAAAAAGCACAGTTACATCAGGTGGTGCGTAATCGTGAGTTCATATGCAGGGGTGGGGGAGTATAGGCAATGCGTTGTGATGGGGCAGTGCTTCCTGGTTCTCAATAATTTAAAAGCATACTCTCCCCACTAGCAGGCCACAGTCCAGTCTTATTTAAGGAACAACACTGTTGTCATTTTGAAAGGCGATAAGGAGGGCTCGCACTGTCCTGTCGCTGCACACATCAGTGGGAAAGTGCATTTGCAACCTTCAACAATACAAGCAGGGGGTCCCAGCGTGCATTCGGAGTGTCGGGGCAGGTGGTGGCCCCCAGACAGCGTTTAGGACAGCCCCACTCGCTTACCGCTTCAGTGAAATATGCGGTACAAGGCACAGTGATGCAGGTTCCCGTGACGTCGTCCAGCCGCACAGTCACTGACTCGGAACACTTCCTCTCGTGCCTCCTCCCCCAGACGTCCAAGTTGCGCTGGAACTCCCGGGGGTTTCCCCTTCTCCCAAGGCAGCGCAGGTCCGGCAGAGCAGCGGTCCCACCGCTCATGTGTATGGGCGCTCCTCTCGTATTGCTGCACCTCCAAACCAGCAGTAAGTCGCAGCAAGGGGCTAGTCAGCCGGTCCACGATCCCGCACCACATCGGTGCGAGAGGCAAGCAGCTTGTAGAGCGTTTCGGGTCTCGCAGGGGCTTCAGTGCTGTGCTTCTACCTTCCGAGCTTCAGGGGAGGCGGGATGTGCCATTTTCCTGCCTCTTCGCTCCCACCGCACACGGCAGAAGCAAGTGTGTGTGTGAATGTCAGGTCCTGGCAGTGATCCCTCACCGTACCGAGATAAAGTAGGTCATCTTGTCAGGGAATAACGGCTAAAATTTTAGCTTGTACGGATGTTAATTGACAGGAATTACAGGCTCCGGGCCTCGAGCTCCGTAACTATACGTCCGCCCTGTTTGGCGGTTAACCATACACCCCCATTCTGCTTCCGACTTGCTAGCTCAATCTGCCATTTCTCTCCCACAATTATCTCTCAATGCATGGTGGCTTTGTATGCCTCCCAGAGAGTAGCCGCATCTTGCAATGAGCCGGTGTTTTCTGTGAAGTACAGTTCTGTGGCTGTGTGAAACCACTTCGTCTTTTGATGATTCATTATCTGTCATGCAGCCATTCTCCATTCACTCTTCCCTCACAGATGCTGTGTGAAAAGTGTGATACTTAATGGGAAGTGGCGAGAAATTCCTCTCGTCTTGTATTTCAGCCTCCATAAACCTGTGGATCATTGACTGGGGTGTGAAAAAATAATGAATGCGAGTATGTGTGTTGTGTGCTCCTGAGTAACAGGAGTACACTGAGTGTGTCCCAAACAGTGCTCTCCAGATATCTCCCATTCCCACCGTGTTTATGAAGCACTCCAGCTTTTCCACATGAGCATGTCTTACCTATCCAGCGTGAGTCCTATCTAAATGTGGGTGGAGTATCATATTGAAATCCTCCTTGTTGCTGGTGGTATTTCCGTCAGTATGTCTCAAGCATCTTAGAGTGTCTGTTTGGAGCCCCGGAGGGATATATACATTTACAAATGCTATTGTCTCTCCTTCCCAGTCACCCAGCACCACTATGCCAAAGTTTTTTTAACTAGTATTGCTACCCCTCTGGATCCAGTAGTATAACCTGCATGGCCAATCACCTCATATTTTCCTGTCTAGTACTGTAACATTTGTCCCTTTCATGTGTGTTTCTTGTAAATACACTATGTCAGCTGAATATCTATTGAAAGCATTAGCGACAAGCCCATTCTTGATTTTGTGTCCCAGCCAATTGACATTCACGTCAGTAGCATAGGAGTATGTACAACCATTTTGTTTATTGATCAGCCCCTGTTCTATGGCTTCTACCTTCAATTGAGCTTTGTGACCCTGGTGTGTGTACCTTATAAATCGATAACATTGTAAACTGTGAAATCTTACCCAAACTCCCGCCCCTGCGTTCTTTACCATGCTGCGGTCCTGAAACTACCCGTCACCCCAAATCACTGCATGTTCTTCACCCAATTAAGGTAAAACTTTCATGTTCCTTCATTTGTGTACTATGCCTTTGTATGCTGGAGTTCAGGGTTGTACCAGCTGAGAGTGTGTCCTATCTGTCGCATGTTGGGTAGTGTATGTCTCTTGTGGTCCATTGGGGTACGGATCTGTAGATGTTGAGCCACAGTGCATTGTGCCAAAGCTGCCCCCCTCTCAGATGATCACCTCCGCGGTCATTGGCTTTACTACTGGTGGGTGTGTTCCGTCTCCTTCTCCCAGGTCGGATTTGTCTTCACTGGAATTGTCCAAGCTTCCCGCAGGAGAAGATTTGCTCTTTTGGAGCGTCGCAATCACACTCGCTCATTGGGAGTCAGTCTGGTCCCTGGAGAGGGCCTGGTGTGTACGTTCTCATTGCTTATGGTATTGTTTGCGCTCCTGCCATCTCAGGAGCTTTATCCTTCCTCTACCTGCAGCGCTGGGTATCCCACTTTCTCATTCCACTCCCAGATTGCTTCCGTAGTTACGAAAAAGTTAAAATTTGCCTCATAAAATATTGTGTTCCTTGGCAGGGAATAACAGTGCATATCTAATCTCGAGTTGTTTTAAGTGGCGCTTGACTTCGAGGAAGGTTTCCATTTGTGGGTTGCATTTGCGTAGTGTAGTTTGGGTAAATATTGACTAATGCCTCTTTTTTTTTTTTTTTGCAGAGTTTTATATAGCGCGAACTTGACCCGAATCCAATCAGGTATCAGAGCGCTTTACATAGCACCAGTTACGTTACATGAGGACACACATTCAATTTTTGTTAGGCACAGGGAGATTAAGTGATTTGCCCAGAATCACAGGATGTTTAGCGTCATTACCGAGACTCGAACCCAGTTCCCCAGGTCCGAGGTCGAGCGCCCTAGCCGTTAGGCCAACTCCTCTCCCCACTTGCCAAGACCTGTGCACCCTCACTGTTTATAAGAACGCAAATCTATCTTGACAGTTTAATAGTCTGGCTACTATTGCTCTCAATGGGGCACCCGGTGCTGGCAGTCTTCCCAGCACTCTATGGGCTCGCTCAATCGTAAACCATTTGGAGGTCTTCCCACTTTACTACCAAGGATAACCAGTCTTCAAAATATAGTTCCAATATAGTGTGAGCACCCTTCGGCATCATTTACTTTATCTTTTAGCAGTGTCATCTCCTTTACCATCCATTGTATATGGGCCTCATAATCGCGCACTGTTGGGTGAACCTGCGAAAGTGTTGATTCCATGTCTGTCGCTCTGTCTACGAGTTTTGTATGGTACGCTTGTAATAGGTTTACCGCCTGTGTGACTGCCTCGATCTTTGCCTCCAGAGTATCTTGAATGGCAGCCAATATTGTTGTTGTGTGAGTTTCCAACCCGTGTTTCAGGGTCATTGTTCTTTGGTAGCTGGATGTGCATTTTTCTCCATTTGTTGGCGTTTGGCCACTTTTGTGCAGACCATGATAAGTGCCCAGCAGATCAGGTCTGGGTCTTCACCCCATTCAACACTCAGCCGGTGTGAAGATGCTTCTTTAGAACCTGTCTCATTCTTAGATGTGGGCCTGCTTCTGAATGACCCCTCAGAGGTTCCGTCTCTCCGTATATTAGAGTGGTTTAAACTGAGTCCTCTCTGCTCCTAGATCACCACTACACCTTGGGCACATGCACTCCTTCCTGCAATTTCCCGCAGAGCACCTCCTGTGCAGTCAATTCCAAGCTCCCGGGGCTTTCCCCGGGCAGACAGCCTCAACGCTTCTGGAGATAACTAGTCCAAACTGTCCTACTGTGGAGGTCCACTACTACAGGCTAGAACATCATGCCCAATGTTTTACTCACTCTCGCCCATGCCTCATCTTTGTTGAGCTGGCATATGTACAGTACATGAGGTGGCCAGCGTCTCCACTCCGGCTCCTCTTCCCCACAGGTGGCTCAATTTCTCAATCGGGCCCTCCCCATCCTGTGGTCTGCTTTCTCGGTTCCTTGGGTGGGGAGGTGCCCATGTTCTCTATGTAGCGGGCCCTGCCTTGAGTGTAGGCAGGCCCATAGCTGTCCCCTTGCGGACCTCATGGGCGGTGTCGAATTCGACCCTTGTTGCAGCGGCTGCCGAGGTCTGAGGAGTTCTTTGCCACTGACGCCACAGTGCCACACTAGGCTGCCCCTAAGCCCTGATGGGTCATTCTCTGCCCTCCTTCACTGTGCAGTGGTAGGATAGCGTTGCCTGAGCATGCGGGTGAGTGTCTTATCTTGCCGCCATCTTGGCATCTCACCCGTCCTCTCGGTTTTGGTTCTTATGCGTGGTCCCTATTTTTATGATCGCGTTCGTTTATCCGACTCTGCCAGGTGTCCCGCATGGGCATTGCCCAGTCAGTCTGTGTCCATGGGGGATCAGGATCTATGCTCTCACGCAGGCTTTGGGAAACGGTGCTCCGCGGCTGTGCTGCCACCGCCATGATGCCTTCTACATGGTCCACCATCTACACACTTGGCTGCTGTGTTTTTTAGTATTTGCATCATTGAATATAGGATTATCGAATTATGCCATGCATCCCACTGGTGGACAAAGTGAACAATGCTCAAGATCGTTGTTAAAGAAATTATCATTAAGCTCTCAGAACAAATTTAACATCTTTCTTTTCACAAGCAGTTGCACCTCAAAAAATCCATTAATAGACTGTATGGCTTTTATTAAAACTTCAATTTATTCTCCAGCTTACCATAGATCTTTAAAAATGTCAAGAGACTTGTATTTGAAATAATTTGCCTTTGTTAACATGCTTACTGTTTTGATGCAGTAAATATAATTCAGCACACTTGGCTTATATACATGATGCAAAAGATGGTCTATTAGATACAGAAGAATCATGCCTTTGTATGCAGTCAACTTGTATATGTTTGTAACCTGTTGTGAAAGGGAATCAACATTACTTTTAATCTGGTCTTAAAAGGTGACACTACACTTTCAGCCAGGGAAATACTCTTATGAGATAATGCAAACTGGAAATCCTTAGCCATCAATAAACAAGTTTGGTGTCAAAGATCAGCTTCTACTTCAACCACAACGTATTTGAACTTTAAAATACGGTGGTCGCTCTTTTTCATACCTTGCCCCATTCCACTGGAACCAGCTCCCCTTTCACATTAGGGATTGCACCAAGTTTTAAAAAACATCTGAAGACCTTTTCATGGCACAGAGCTGCTGTCCGGCTATCAAGCGCCGATATGCCGTTCCGAGGAAGAGTCGTGCGCTATAATAAATTCCAAACATAAACATAAAGACACTCGATGGCAGTGAAGAACTTCAGCTTTACAAACTGGAAATATATACTGCAAATTGACTCATTGCTGATAGAAATGGCCAAACTTGCTGCTTTTATTAAAGAACTGATTACATTAATCTAGGAACAATATTTAACATTATGTGTCATTAATCCCATGAGTCATCTATAGACTACAATATCTATTTCTGAAATAGTCTGTAAGGCTGGCACTCTGATGTTGTCGCATAACAACTAATATGTTAACTTTGTGCCATTAAAATGGTGTTACATTACTGTTCGATCATGCTGGTTAGTGAATTTTATACTTATACTTGCACTGTGCATATTTTTATTTTACTCTACTAAAGGCTTGAAGCTAAAAATTATCTTACCGACTTCAGATTTAAATTCCTGAATAACCTACGGAGCTGGTTACTGATAGTGCCCAGTTCCTGACTCTTACATCTATTACAGATTCTGGTTTGTTGACTCCTCAGTTTTAGGCAACTCCTTCTTTGTATCTTTCCCATTCAGATTGCTAAAGCATCTCCTAACACCATACAGATGTGCAACCACTGTTCCTCAGTGCAGGTACAATAGAGCATACATACGTACACGAGCCATCATAGAGAACAATTTTGGTCTCCTAAAGTTAGGATTCAGATGTCTTGACAGTACAGAAGGGGTGCTGCTTTACTCCCCTGATGTTGTGTGCAAGATAACAGTAGCCTGTTGTATCTTGCACAACATTGCAGTAGATCTGAGAGTTACTTAAGTGGGTTCAATTACTTTACAAAGCCCCTGTTGCACGGATTAGAGCAGGGACCTTAGTGTCCAGACAGTTTGAACTGTGTAGGGGTACTCGCCAGGGGTGCCAGCTGTCTCTGCTGTTGTTCGCATTAGCCATGGAGCCACTGGCGGCAGCTCTGTGGAAGGAACTGGGAGAGTGGGGGGTCTGATTAGGCGACACCAATCATGTGGTGTCCTAATATGCTGACGATACTCTGGTCTACCTCCGCCAACCAACAAACTCAGCATCACTGCTGCTCGTAGAACTGAGGAGGTTTGGTATGGTGTCTGGACTCTGGATCAACCCGGGAAAATTCCAACTAATCTCCATTGGAAGATTAGTGAGGATACCACAGACAGAGCTCCCTAAAGAAGAACTACCATGGGTGGGAGAGGTCCCTGGGTATAAGATTGGCGAATTCGCCATCCATGTATATTGAGCTCAATATTGGCAGAGTGATTGAGGGACTACAAGCTTCTGACAGGACTTGCAGCTGTCCCTCATGGGTCGAATTGCAATAATCAAAATAATCATCCTTCCTAGATGCTTATACAGACTGCAACACTCGCTCTATATCATTCCCCGGTCCTACTTTCGAATGAATGATCAACTTCTGACAGACCATTTATGGGGCAACATACGGAAACGGGTATGTCTTACGACGCTGCAGATGACATGGGGCAGAGAAGGACTGGAAGTTCCATGCATAGAATTATATTACATGGCCTCCCAACTACAGCATGCGGTGCACTGGATGGACACTTACGACAACTGGGAGATATATCTCCTAGCCGGTACGCATGACGGATACACATTCCCTGAATTATTAATGCTTGGGAGAAAAGACCCCCCCCACCCCCGGCTCCCATATACTATATGACATGTAGTGGAGATTAGGGACACTGTGGTCCGCAGGGTGGTCTAACATGCACCATATGCTCCTGATATGTCTCTATGGGCACTATGGCCCTTTGCCCGTATTGCGGACTCTATGTCCATAAGGAAGTGGAAGGAAGGGGGCGGCCAGAAGTTGGGAGATGTATATACGGATGGTAGATTTCTGACACAAGAGGAAGCAATGGATGCCTTTGATATGGGGAAGAGGCAATTCCTACGATACGGGAAAGTTTCCAGTGTCCCTGATTAACCCTATAGCACGAATCCATTAAAATGAATGGTATATATGGCGCAGGGTAGGCGACTAGTGTCCCACAGATACAGTGCCCTAAGGTACGACCTGCCTGGCGGCATTTTACTGGTGAAGCGAAAATGGGATGCTGTACTGAAGGAGCCACTATCTGATTAAGAGTGGGAGAGAGTCCAGCAGGGGATCTGTACTGTTAGCTCCAATGCACGATTTAAACTCCTACAATATAATTTAGTACAGCAGGTATACCTCACCCCAAATACACAACATACAATCTACCCCACCCGAAATGCTGAATGCCTGAGATGTAAGGCACAGGTAGCGGACTTTATCCATATGGTTTAGACATGCCCTATGCTGGTCTTCTATTGGGATGAGAGAGCCACAGGATGGGTGGAACCTAAAGAAATCTGACAAGTAATGTTGGGACTCATACCTAGCCCCAAAAGTAAAAACGTAAGTAGCGCTTTCTCTCATTGGGGCTATTGTTAGCAAGGAGGCGCATTATTATAGTATGGCTCAGACCCAGGCCCCCGCAGGTGAGAGAGTGGATAAAAGATATATGTGAGTGGGCGACAGCGGAGAGGGTGCGAATGAAGATGGTACGTAAGGATGAGAAATTAGTGACAGATCTTCGGGCATGGTATCATATGATGGCAGACCTCAGGGACGAGCATGATACAGGAACACAGGTATCTGGAGATGCGGGAGATGTTGCATCGCAGGAGAGTCATTAAGGGAAAGAAATGGCATGATCTAAATGAAGCGCTGAGAACAGTATACAGCAACCATGCATGTCGTAGCATCTGAACTGTCAATTAATGTTTGGAGCGGAAGGGGGCCGGGAAGGGGGGGGGGGAGGAGGAAGTTGGGGTTGGCAAAAATTTACATTATTCTATTGGGAACAATAGGCGAACAGGAACTTAGTCTCCCCCTTGTTAGATCCCCGGGACTTGTAAGGTCAGATAACTGTGAGGGCTGGAAGATGATATGATCAATTTCTGTACTATGCTCGGAAGGCAGGACCAGGGGACTACATTGTTATTTCGATATCCGCCTGTAAAACAATGTCTATATGATATAAATGGCAATAACATTTATGGGGGGGAAAAAATCATTGCACTAGATTATGGCTTACACAGACCTCTGGACCCTCACCTAGGCCTGAATCTGGGGAACCGAGCCAATGTACAAAACTGAGGTCAGGGTATGCAGGTGCGTGATCAGCTGGTTGACACTTTTTTCTCTTGAGCAACCAGTTGTGTTACAGCTTTTATGTGGTTTCACAGTCTATTGTCAATGATGATTGGTAGACATTTAACACTCTGTCCATAAATTCCATCACAAGACTACTCTGTAAGCCATACAAAATGTTTGTAGACAACTTCTGTTGTCAAGAGTCAAAATATTGGCCATGCAACACATGTCGCCCACTGTAGTGATTAATGTGCATAACGTCTCAAAGGACTCCATTGTCTTAGGAGAATAAATGTCACAGCATTTGTCAGACCTCCGTGAACAGTATAACAATTGAAATGTAATGCTCTGTGACACAGTAGATGTGGTGCTGACATAGTGAGGCTAGGAATGTTCAACAATTCGTTGCCCATGATCTACTGTTTACCCATGTTATATCCTGATGGTTACCAAGATACCATAGTAACATTACAACACAGTCCTTAAATCTCCAATGCATAACGGTAAACATCTATGTATAGTAGTGTTTAGGATCCGTAACATGTGAATGTACAGGTATTGCAAATATCTTGGACCTGATCTACAAAGGGCCTCCGCACTCATAGTGGAGGCCCTGTAGTCCTGGGGAAGTCACCGCACTTGGGGGAAATATGCGCAGTGAGAATTCTCATTGCTGAAATTACGCCCCGAGTGCAGAGATTCCCCCAAGACTGAGGGATTTCCACCACGACTGCAGAGGCAGTTTGTGAATCAGGCCCTGTATTTGTGTGTGCTTCAACTCATTTGGCAGTGTGTCCATCAGTCTGTCATACGTACACCATGGTTCAAGTGGACCTGCGTAATGACATCAAGTTATCACATCATGCATGGACCTGCAAAATTTGCCAGGTCTGTGTGCTCAGAAAAAGACTCCCTCATGTATCCAATTAATATCTAAGGATCTAATTTAAAAAGGCAAGGCATTTTGTATTGTGTGTAATGCCGAATGCATCATACACGCAGGTTTAATGTCCACCTATGATCGTATGTCACTGTCTCATGAAAACTTTCAGGTACTATGTGAGATATTTGCCAAAGAGTGGCTGGCACTGTCTAAGCAGTAAATGTTGTACTAACACTTTCTCCAATCAATAACAGCACATCTTGGGCCACGGCAGGTACACACACACTGCACAGCAGCACACATCAAGATCCTCCAGATTTGGTTGTCCTTTGCATTGCTCAGCTTTTCCTCTGGTCCCTCATTAAGCACAGGGTACTTTTCAAGCACTCCCTCAGTTAGTATGTTCAAATCATTTTCACTGAATGAGTGGAGCCTTGTCCTCAAGTCCCTCAGTCATGCTGGGGGCAGATGATTTTGCTTGGAGGTGAAGGTGTCTCAGAATGACCATAAAATGGCTGCCTGCCAATCCCCCAAGTGCCTGCATGGAAGAGCTGAGGGAGACATCTGCCCCCAATACCCCACACCCCTCATGTTTGAGCCAATCCCCTTCATGTGTGATTTCTCCTGTGAATGCATCCCAGGAATTGATTTTGGCATCTAATGTTGAAGAGAATGTTCCTTCTCTGGTCTTACAGGAGACCCAGGATGAACTCCGGAGGTTTAGAGAGGCACATTTTAGAGAAATGGCCAACATCAATGCCCCAATCACTTTCTTGGGTGCAGCCATATTGTCTGCATTGACCCAACGACCCACCCAGTCCACTTTAGTGGTGTCTCCCAGTTCATCTTCCCTCACTGTTTCCCCTGCTATTCCTTGTACCTCTGTTTCCTCACCCATAGGGTGTCTGGTCCTGCACCGGCCAGCCAGGATGAGTCCACAGGAGCTGAGGATCTCCACATTGTGGAGAAGGAAAGTGAGGGTGACCAGTGACTGGACTATGTTTGGACTATGGACTGTGCTTTACCCATGTACATAGACCGGTTCCCCTGATGCTTCCTGACAAGTTTATGTATTATTTTATTTTACCCAACTCCCTCCAAGTGCCCTAGCCTATTCTGCAAGACTTTTATTTAATTTCCTTTCACCCTTTCCAATGGACAATTTTTCACTTCAATTATTTCCCAATATATAACACCATCTGTCTTGTGGAGGTCACTATATATGCTGGATTCAAAGTATGGAAGTCAACAGTGGTAGGTGTTTAGCTATGCTTTCAACATGATTATGATACCTTGTTACAAACTTGGTCCTACAAATCTACATGTCTTACTCACACACACTTATCACATATATGGCCTTACAACCGGAGTAACCAACTGACCATCACTAACTAATATGCAACTCAGTATTGACTTGTGAAGATTATCTTTTTATTTACATATATTGCGTATTCGTATTTTACAATGATCATGGGGGATATCTCTTGCGACTTAGCAATTGTGGTGGTGAGGATCTCTGTGAGTAAAAGCATTTACTGTGTTGTTGCCGATGTGTGGGTGGGTTTGGTGTATCTGCCTCTTCAGTTGGTGGGTGCGATTGTAGAGGGTGAGAGTACCTGTACAACTGGTGGGTGTGCCTGTACAAGGGGATAGGGTGCCTGTACAGGTAGGAGAGGTGGCTGTACACTAGGTGAGGTTGCCTGTATTGGCGAGGGAGCTGCCTGTACAAGGGGTGTGGGTGCCTGTATAGGTGGTAAGGGTGCCTGTACAGGTAGGAGATGTGACTGGGCAGGGGGTAGATGTGACTGTGCAAGGGGGGCATGTGCAGGTGGTGGTGCCTGTGTACACAGGGGGCGCTTGTGCAGGTTGTGGTACAGGTGGGTGGGTGAGGTGTGGTACAGGTGGGTGGGTGAGGTGTGGTGCAGGTAGGTGTGTTGGGTCCTCTCCATGTGTTGACCATGAAGGAAAACTTTGGTACAGTTCAACATGTCCTCCATCATCTTCATGGCCAAGGCATGGTGCCTTGTACTCTCTTCCCTATAGACTGCCATGATGCCATTTCTTGCCTTTCTATTTCTTGGCAAGATTTCTCAATCCTGTTCAAGACATGGGTCTGTCTGTCAATCATCTGGGGGATTTACTGTATTCCTGGTAGTAAGTCTAAAATGTCAGACAGAGTAGCCCCTATGGCACAAATGTCCTGCTTCACATCAGCCACTTTGGAAAAATTCATCCTCCCACTGGCCACCATGACCATCTGCCAGCCCCCTCCACATAGGGCGGTCTCTGATACAACTGTCGGGTCCCCCAGAACTGGGAGGGGTAGCATGTGAGAGGCTGTGGTGAGGAGATTGCTGCCTAGGGGATAGCTGCTCCTCACCAGGAGTGTCAGGTGCCTCAGATGCTTGAGAGAAGGCCTAGGATGCACTGCCATGGGAGGAGTGTGTAGGAAGAGCAACATGTCTAACCTCGACGTGAGGGCTGTGAGCAGCTGATGGTTGTGCTGGGGTAGGTGAATGCTGTGGCTGGTTGGCTGACTGCTGGGAATGGGCAATCCTCAAAGGTGAAGTATGAGGCACAATGCTGACCGGACCTGGTGTAGGCTTAAGTGTTCTGCCCAGGGAGCCTACAATGCAGTCTTGATAATATGTTTCCTCCTCCATGACCAGCACCAGAGCATCTTCTTCATCTTCATCTTCTTCCTCCTCCTCTTCCTGGGAGGTGCTGGCAGCTGACATAGCTGCTTGGAGGATTGGGTTCTCTCCTCGAATTGCCTGTCACCTCCACTGGCGGGTGGTTCAGCTCGCTCCAGCGACTCATTGTCCTCAGCACCTGGAAGACAGAGGCTGCAACAGAATAAGTATTTGCCATAGTATGTGCTACAACACAAGGGTTGAGTCAAATAATATTTGCATCTATCCGATGTTGCACATGTGACCTGGTTCTTTAAACCTTCATGTGACAGCTCACACTGTATTCAATGCAGATGTGCAATGCGAATTCAAACTCACCAGCTCGAGCCACAGCTCTGTGGGATATTGAGATCCCCTGTGATGTCAGCTGCTGACCCAGGCTTCTTGAGTATGTGGCGGAAGATGTAGTCCTCGCTCCAGCAGCTTCAGAAGGAAGTGACACCCATAATTAATGTTCAGCATAAATTATATGTAAACATGCAAAATGAACACAGACATCACTCATTATGCTGGGAACATATTCCACACCAACTTCTAATGCCAGAAAAAGTGTCAATTTCTGCTAATATCCTTTCACAAGGATTTGGATATTGAGCAGGATTTGGGAATCAATAGTTTACTACAGTATATGGCACACTTACCTGATGGACAGATGGCAGTGGGTCTGACTGTTGTAGCCAGGATGTCTCCCAAATCCCTAGATAGTGTACTCTGGATCACTGAGGAAGTCCTGACAGCAGCTGTAATGTGCCATACATATCTATATTTCAATGCAAAGGAAGATGGTAATCATTTTACGTGTATATATCATATGTATAAACCGGTGATACTCAAATTACGGCCCAGGGGCAGCATTCAGCACTCCTGACCTTTAGATGCGCCCCCCCACCCCCCCCGGTCAATAGCAGTACTAGGCTGCTGTTTACTTAACACAGCAATAACATTTAAAAGATGATAAATAAACAAGCAAATGTGTATTTAAAGGTCGCTTGAAGGTAAATAAAGGAGGTAACTCGGGTGTCCTGCACCACTTCACTTTAGAAACACATTTTTAAAGACATCTTGCAGCATAAGTGCAAAAGTATGATGAAGTCTCTTCAAAATTCTAAAAGTGTATTTCATTAACATGCAGAACTCTTATCCTTAGTACATTAGATTATATCAGTGCGTTTATAAGGGACAGTTTTCAAACATGAATTTAGAAACATTCATCCCACCCTGACAACAAGGCCAATAGTGAACTTGGAGGTAAATCAGTTGTAATCTGCAATCTTTGGGTGGCCTGTGTTCCTATTATACATAAACAACATCATAGTTTACTAAATAAAACACTAAAGAAAGTTTTGACCAGCACACATCCTAAAGTCATCCATTTCAAGGTTCACTTATATGTGATTATGAAGAAAAAGGAGGGAAAGTGAAATAAAACAATTGCCTAGGCTCACAAAAGTTGGTTAAGTGGAGAAGCTGCGGTTAACTCCAGGTTTTCTGGCTTCACGTTGTGCAGTTCAGCCACCAGATGTATATGATTTGCTTCCCCAACACCCACCTTACTGCCAATCCTCACACCCCCCCCCAAACCCCAACAGCCACCCTGCTGGCATCGGTGTGGCCCTTGGCCACATCACTGACCAAACATTTTGTCCCATGAGAAAATGTTTGCGAGTATCCATGGTATAGAGTTTCAACCTAGTTGTGGCTACTCCTCTTTAGATAAGACAATATAAGCAATTTAGTACATACTGTATTAACATAAATATAGAGTCATCCTTTCATTAGCCATTATTTAATGAAGTAGTATACTATTATGATCCATATCTGAGCATATGGAGATGAGTGACAAAAGGGATATTGTACAACGTTTCAGTGATGGTTACTCATTCAGGCACATTTTCTAGTGCAATTCATCATTGTAAAATGAAATCAACAGCAGTGCTGGCCATCTGTTTGTGAATGAGAAATTGGAAGTTACCATTTCCATCACAAAGGATTCTGGAACTTGCAGTGCAATAGTCAAAATGAGACAACTGAGAGTTCAACTCACCATAAATAGTCAAACAAACTTGTAGTGACTTCCATAGTCACATTAGCAGAGTCTGGTACACATTTATCATTTTGAATCATTGTTAAAATCATCACATATAACCTGGCACCACATTAAGGTCATCATTCACAGGCAGCCCATGCAGCAGGTGGGGGTGCATGGAGGAGAGGGCGTCCTTCTTAAGTGGGGTGAGACAGAGACGGACTCCAGATGACCCATCCTTGAGAGCTCTGGCCACCATAAACCCAGTGAACTTCTCCTTCACCCGCCTCTTCTTTAATTTGTATTTATTTATAAAGCACAAACACTCATCTCCGAAGGGATATCACGGTGTTAGAAAGCTCCCTATCTTCCAAATGTGAGAACTGAAAATTAAATCAATCAATCAGGGTTTTGTAGAGCGCACTACTCACCCTTTACGGTTTCAAGGTTCTGAGGGGTGAGTGTGAGCAGCTCCGTTGGGGTCATTTGAAGAGCCAGGTCTTGAGGTCTTTCCTGAATAGGTACAGTGTCAGGCTTTGCCGGAGGTGAAGGGGGAGATCGTTTCAGGTCTTGGCTGCAAGGTAGGAGAAGGACCTTCCACCCGCTCTGGTCCTGTAGAAGTGTGGGGCGGTGGCTAGGGAGAGGTCAGCTAAGTGGAGGTTTCTCTTTTGGGCATGGAAGGAGAGGCAGTCGTTGAGGTCCGATGTTGTGGAGGGCCTTGTACGCATGCGTGAGCATCTTGAAAGTTATTCTTTTTTTTATGATGAGCCAGTGGAGGTCATGAAGGTGTTGAGTGATGTAGTTGTGCCGTGGGATATCGAGGATTAGTTTGGCTTCTGCTTTCTGGATGGTCTGGAGTTTGTGGAGGAGTTTTTTGTTTATTCCGGCATAGAGGACCATTTTTCTGGCATCAGAGGGGATCCGCTTATATATTTTACGTAGTATGCAGAGGGTCCTGAAGCATGCAGAGGAGACGGCATCAAACAGTGATTAATAGTGAGCGATGAGTCCAATACGATGCCAAGATTACGTGCATGGTCTGTCGGGGTAAGTGGGTTTCTGAGGACGGGAGGGGGGGGGTTTACCAGGTGTCGTTCCATGCTGAAGGGGTGGAGCCGAGGAGTAGGACTTCTGTTTTCTCTGAGTTGAGTTTCAGGCAGCTGTTCTACATCCACGTTACGACGGCTTTCATCACTTCTTGGAAGTTTTGCCTCGTGATGTTGGGTTTTTTGGGGAGGAAGAGGATGAGCTGGGTGTCTTCGGCATAGGAGACGATGTTGCGCCCATGGTTTCTGAGGATGTTTGCGAGGGGGGCCATGTAGACGTTAAAGACGGTGGGGCTGAAGGAGGATTCTTGGGGTACTCCTCATCTGATCTTTGTCGGTTTTGAGAGGAAGAGCGGGAGTCTTATTCTCGGTGTTCTGTGCAAGGGAATGAGCGTAACCAGTCTAGGGCCTTTCCTTGAATGCCGACACCGTGGAGTCTGGTGGCTATTGTGCAGTGGGAGACGGTGTTGAAGGTTGCTGATAGGTCCAGGAGGATGAGGGCTGCCATTTAGCCTTGATCGAGGAGGGAGCGGATGTCGCCTGTGGCGGTAAGGAGGATGGTCTCAGTGCTGCGGAATCCGGATTGAGAAGGTATCCAGTATGTTGTTGGCTTCGATTAAGTGTGAGCTGGATGTTTATGGCCTTGTCGATGATCTTGGCTGCAAAAGGAAGCAGTGAGATGGGCTTGAAGTTCTTGAGGTCCGTTGGGTCTGTGGAGGTTTTTTTAAGAGGGGGCTGACTTTGGCACACTTCCAGTTGTTGGGGAATGTGGCGGTTTCGAGGGAGCAGTTGATGGTTCGACGTAGCTCGGGTGCAATGGCTGTGGTGGCCCTGTGGTGGGCAGGGGTCTGAAGGTGCTCTGGAATGGATGCTCTTCATGGTATTTAGGGTGTCTTCTGTCATGAGTGGGGTCCAGGTAAGTAGGGTCTGTTGGGTAGCGTCACTGGAGGTGGGAGTTGGAGCGATGCAGAAGTCTTGGACGTCAAAGTTGTCATAGACCGTTTTGATCTTGAGGTGAAAGAAGGAGCGGAGTCTGTTGCAGAGGTCTTAAGAGAGGGTCATCAGTTGTTTCGGTGTTGGGTTTGCCAATGGTGAAGAGTTCCTTGGAGTTGTGGGAATTGGAGAGGATTCTGTCTTAGAGAAAGTTCTCCTTTGTGGATTTGATGAGGTGGTGGTGTGCCTTGGTGGCTGTTTTGTAGGCAGAGTGTACTTCCAGAGTTTTCAGCAGGAGCACTTGGATTCTTGGAGTGCCGTGGTGAACCAGTTTGCTTTCTTGTTGTGTCATCTTGTGGTGTTTTGGGTCCACTTCTGAAATCTCTTAATCTTTAAAAAGCCAAGTTTAAAAAATGTTCCTAAACCACAGGTGGTTATCAGTCAAGTGAAGGTCTAAGGGTAAGATGTTCCAGTGGGCCGCTGTCGGATCTGAAAAAGAGCAGCCACCAGTCCTAGCTTTTTTATTTGTTTGGCCTTGACAAGTGAAAGGTTTTGTGACCTCAGTTTGCATGTGGGCTTGTAAAATTTAACTCTAGTTCGAAATTGTTTTGGCCCGGTCTTATATAAATTCTTGCGTGCATGAAAATGAAGCTTAAAGCTGGTTCTTTTCTTCATTTGCAGCCAGTGCAGAGTTACCAAGCAGGCTGATGCTGAAATGTATCTATTCAGATCAGCTTCGCTGCAGCATTATGGATCACCTAGAGCCTGGTAAAAAAACTATATTCGGCCATACCCACATACAGGGCATTGCCATAGTCTAATCTGTTTATAAAGTCTGGACTATTGTTTTACGCCAGTCGACTGGTATCCATTGGAACAGTCGTCTCAGTAGTTTGAGGATACCATAGCATTTTCCACAAGTGGCGTTAACTTGCTCCTGCATTGAAAGATTATTTGCTAATTTCTTTGGTATCAGTGCCTCTACTAGAGATGTGAGCCACCAAGAAAAGCTCGATATTTGGTGGGCTCTGCTGAAAATTAACATCTAAGTCTCTTTTGCACTGCGTTTTCAAACAATGAAATTATTTTGAGTTTCCTCATATTTCTCCCCCATGGAGATGACAGGTTGAGTATCATCCACATATGAGCAAATCTCGAAACCCCATTTTCGTACCAGCTTAGCTAGGGAGGAGACATAAATATTGAAAAGAGTTAGATTCAGAGAGGAGCCTTGAGGGACTCCGCATTTGGATGCATAGGGGCAGGATCTAAAAGTGCTCAACTGAACTGATTGTGTTCTGTTCCCTAAAAATGATCTAAATGACTGTAAAGGTTTAGAGTGGAATCCAATTTTAGGAAGTTTCCTCATCAACCGACTATGGGAGACGGTGTTGATAGCCGCTAACAGTTTGAGTAGGATCAGAGCGGCGGCCTTACCCTGATCAACTACTGACCTGATATAATCCAGTATGGTGAAAAGGGTGGACTCAGTAATATTTTTGGGCCAAAAGCCAGTCTGTGAAGGGTCTAGTAAGTTGTTATTTTCTAGAAAGTTATTGAGCTGTCCATTCACAATTCTTTCCACACAGACGCATCCATTCCTGGCTTCTTGGCTAGGGGTAATATTAAAGCCTGCTCCAAAATATTAGGCCTGGGCATAGTTTGTGGAAAAACTCTGCGAAGTTCCGCGAGTGGCGGAGTGCAGGGCGGACTGCAGTTTGTGCTGGTATTCCTGCAGCTTGGGTAGAAATTCTACCTGAGCGGCAGCTCGCGCTGACAAATTTACCATTTGCGATTGTGAGCGGGAAAAAAACTCTGCTGCACATCACGAAGCGGAGTTTTCTGCACTCCTCGAGCTCCGCAGAGTGCGGAGTGCAGAAAACTCTGCAAACTCCGCGAACGAAGCGAAGTTCACTGCCCAGGCCTACCAAATATCAGAATATGTTGCTCTTCCGAGGATTGATTAAAATGTGGGGGGAAAAAGGGGTTTCAGTATAGCAGGTACCTTAGAATAGATAAAATGAGGGCAAGGATCGAGAGGAGATCCATACCTAATGTCAGTCATTAACTTTGCAACTTGTTCTTCCTTGATTCTTTCAAACGAACTCAAATGAGTAGCAGCCTCTGGATGAGGGATTAGCAGTTCCCATGGTATCTCATCTAAAGAAGGTTGAGTGTCAAAGGATGAGTAGATTTTCTAAATGTAATCATTAAAACACTTTCCAATTTCCTCAGTGAGCATCTGTGGAAACAATCGTTTGAGAGAGGCATGTTGGCTGGGATAGCTCTTTTACAAATTTGAACAGCTCTTTTCAAGAACTGCTATTCTCTTCAAAGCTCCTAATAAAGTAGCCCTTCTTAGCCCTCCTTAGTGCTTTGTGATATTTTTTCAGTTCGTCTTTATGATTTAGGCAATATATTAGAGTTTTTGAGTGCCAACGGGTATGTTCAAAAGCTTTGCATTTCCTTTATGCTAGCCTTAAATCATTAGTTATATTTTTCTGAAAGTGAACCTCTAACTGGTTTATTTGCTTTCAGGGGCGTACATCTGTCCATGGACTTAGTGATGGCAGCATTGAGGTTTTTAATATTTTCATCTAGAGGTTTTGTTTGGTTATTAGATGGTAGAATAAAATGATTAGAGGAATTTTCAGCATTTATACGGCTCCACGGTCTTTTGTGTGCTGCAGAGGTATTTTTTGATCCACTGGTAACGTAAGATTGAAAGTGACAAAAAAGTAATCTGTCCGTGTTAAACGGACAGTGTCAAGAATTTTTGTAGCTTCAATATTTGAAAAAAGAAGATCTAAAGTATGGCCAGCTCTATGAGTGGGGCTACTAATCCATTGCTTTAGTTGGAGCATTTTCATGTAAATCTCTGATTATCTACAAAGTGGATCCTCCATATTCTCATAATATAGCCTTATAGCCCACCGTAGCGGGCTATACCGGCAATTAAAGGCCTGCTCCAGCGTTAATGTTCCGAGCCGAAGGCGAGGGCCTTTAACAAGGGAGCGGGACTTTAATAGCCGGCATAGTCCTGCTACGAAGGGCTATAAGGCTATTAGAACATTCTGCCACTAGAGGGCAGAATGTTCTAACAAATAAAACAAAGGCGTCTCGGAGCCTGAAGGGGTTTAAAGCCCCTCGAGCTCCGATAGGCCTTTGTTCACAGCAAAAGTAGTGAACAAAAGAAACATTGGAATGTTGCTCTGCGAGCCTTTAACGTCCCGTAGAAGCATGGAGCCCTCCATTGTCTGCAATGAAGCTCCCAACATTCCAATGTTCTAATATAGCCTTATAGCCCGCTGTAGAGGGCTATACCGGCTATTAAAGGCCCGCTCCAAGGGAGCGGGACTTTAATAGCCGGTATAGCCCAGCTATTAGAACATTTTGCCACGAGAGGGCAGAATGTTCTACCAAATTAAACAAAGCTCTCGGAGTTCGAGGGGTTTAAAATCCCCTCGAGCTCCAAGAGGCCTTTGTTCACAGCAATAGCTGTGAACAAAAGCAACATTGGAATATTACTCTGCAGGCCTTTACCGGCCCGTAGAAGCATGGAGCACTCCATTGTCTCCAATGGAGTGCTCAACATTCCAATGCTCTAATGTAGGTTAAAATTCCCAATGACTTAATAATGATCGTTCTTAACACTTAGAGGGATTATCTAAGCAAGGAGGTTAGTCGTCATTTGGGTTTGGTAGACTGGCAGTCTATAAAGGCCATGCCTCCAGACAGCTTTCATTTTTTCTAGGGCAGCTGGTAGGCTAATATTTTACAGTCTGTCTGAGGAGAGCTAAGTTCAATGGAGCAGGTAAAAGTATCTTTAAAAATAAATGCAGTGCCTCCTCCCGTGCAGCCAACTCTATCACAATTCAATATTTCATAGCCTAATGGAGTGGCCAGCGAGAGTTCGGGTTGGGATGAATCTTTAAGCCGGGTTTCTGTTATAAACAGTAAGTCTGGCTTAGCCTCTGTGGTAGTGTTTAAGTAGGGATCTTGCATTAAAATAAAGGCATTTCAAAGTTAAATCAGTGCTTCTGACCCAGTTACAATTTAGACAGGAAAACGGGCCTTCTAGGTGGCCACGGAAGCTTTTCCACCAAGAGATATCACTACAACCAGGAGAATTGCCTAATGCTAAAAGATTTTCACAGGTATATACAACTATTACCTGACATTTTTTTGTTGGACCCGACTGGGTCCCTGGCCCCTGATCCCGTTAGTGTGCAGATGGGCTTGCCTTTGGTGCGCCGGTGGAGCCCTCGTTCTTATCGCCCCTTAACATTAGAAACTAGACTGCTAACCAAAATTGCTCTCAAGGATAGCAGCAACAACAAAGTGCAATGTGCAATAACTTAAAACATTCAATTTATGTCCAAAGATAAAATTCCTAGCATGCAGTCTCGCAAATTAGGGAAGCAAGTGCAGCAATTTCAACTGGCTGCACAGCGCCCTCCTTCTAATCACCCCTTAATGTCAGAAATAGAGCACCGACCAAAAAACATGGCGGTTAAGAGATTCTCACTTGCTGTTCGGCATGGTTTAGACCTCCCACTGCCTCGAACAGCTAAAAGTCTTAAAAATCATAAAAACACGATACCCCAACTTTGTAATAACAATGCCCCCTAAAACTGATTGACTTTATTTCTTTTTTTAAAAAATGATCCATCATTCTAAAAAGATATAGATTCCCCTCACAGTAAAGAGCTCAAGGATAGCAGCAATGAAAAAGTGCAAAGTGCAATAAACTTAAAACATTCAATTTATATGCAAAGATAACATTCCTATCATGCAGTCTCACAAATTAGGAAAGCGAGTGGCAGCAATTACCATCTATCCCATCCTGCCACTTCTTTTTGAGGTCTGTGATGGTCTGGACATCCTCCCAAATGCACTGACTGCAGTTGCCAACTGCTGCAATATGGCTGCCTTCTGAGTTGTATTACCAAAGTATGGAGGTAGCCCATGCAGTTTTTTGTAGCTCCTCACTACAAATGTGACAATCATATTGGCCTCCTCCTCAGTGTAGTTCTTCTTCCTCCTCAAATGTTGCATGCTGAAAGCAAGGCACAGAGCAGGCAGGTGAAGTGTAGGTGTGGAAAAACCAGAGCCTTGAATATGTGCTGCTTTTATGTGGTTTGTAGTGCAGGGGTTGCAGGTGATATTAATTGTCTGTAGGGGTATGAAATTACATCTACTCTTCCTGAGTGCAGAGATTCAGCCCGAATGTGGAAACTCCAAAGTGGTGAAGATACTGCTCGTAAGTCCCTTTGTGAATATCAAAAGTCATAAACTTAGACTTTTGGCATAAGTTTACTTTTGTAAATCGGGCCTATAGTAGGCAGCCGAGTGACAGTAGCCTTTTTGTAGTCCCCAATTGGCAGTTAGTATGGAAAATACTACTGTTTGCTCTTTACATAACAGTTTGACCTTTTTTTGCTATGCCGACAGTGTAGTATGCATACAAAACAAGCATTTGCAGTCCAATAAGAGCAATAGTTTTTTAAAATATAAAAGCAGGCGTCGTGCTCAAATTAAGCACAGTGCCCGTGCATATAAAGGTTATGTGCATGGCTGCCCGTGAAATGGCCACCATGGTATTAAAAAAAAAAAACATGAAATTGGGCGCCCGCGTTGCAAATATGAAAGTAGGTGCCAATATGGAAACTGGAAAGTGTGGTAAGCCTTGTTGGAATTGCTTGAAGGCACATAAAAAAATAATGAAAAATGGAGGCAGGAGGAATGAGAGGGCGGTAGAAGAAATAGTACCTCATAGAAGCGGACAGCTACTAATGAATGGAAATCATTTTGTAGTCGAGTTGTACTACTCAACAAGAAAAGGGAAGTGATGTATCGGGTTGGGAACCAATTAGGAGGCTGCAAAGAAGAGCGATGCTCAAAAGAGGCCCAACTGCAGTGCTGGCACCTTAGACATTATAACACATGAAGACCCCCCAAAAATACACACACGTGTATATAAAACGTGTACAGACATGGAAATGCACGAATGCGCAGCTGCATTATGTGCACAACAACTAAACAGTTCTCCCTGGCACCGCCATGTATTGTACAGAGCCAATGCTTAGGGCACACCGATCCCCGCCTGCTGCCTAGGAGTTCCCTTGCAAGACCCCAAACTGCTACCAGTAACCATAAGCACCGCAAGTGGTAAACTCTACTGGGAGCACAGCCATATACATTTATGGAAACGGTGCTGTTCATCCAAGTGGCCAGGAACGGGTTAATTTGTCTATGCAAAATAATTAAACATGCCTCTGTAGACTACACTATAGAGGTTTGTGTTGTAGCTCTTCAAGATGTTTTCTAGGCAGCCTTATTTTCCTAGACAGAAGAGGGAATGTAGAAAGGAGAATTTGCTGACTATTTGCATGAAACTGGAAAGAAAATGGTAGACTTGGGTAATGAAATAGGAGGTGCTGGAATTGCTGATCAGCAATGACAGACGTTTCCTGAAAAACTAAGGAACTCAAATATGTGAAAATGCAGACATCAATCTTAAAAATAAATAGCAAATACTGTTTCTGGAATGACCAATGTGTTTTGAAAATCAGTGTCTTCGGTTCACAAGAAATTTATGAAGATGTACATTAAAAATACAAAACATATACGCACAGTTGCCTTGGTCTGCAAAAGTTGCTCAGCGTGTGGATTCGAAGACCGCATCTGCTCAGTAACTCCTCGTGTCTAAAACAAGTCAGAAAATTCACTATGAAAAATTCGGCGCAAACTCGGTCAGGTGCTCTGTGCTCAGAGGGTTAAATAGTCGAATCAGACATTAGCTGTGATCTGCAGGTCACGTGTAATTCCTGGCAAGGCCAACTCAACCTTTCATCGTTATTAATATTAGTGTGGTATAAAGCACTGTATATAAAACAAGTTATTATTAATACAAGTAAGACTCATTACAGTGGCACCAGAGCTTGGCATGCCCACTGCACTCCGATTATAGCAGTCTTTCCTTACATAACTTGAGGTCAGAGTTTCAATTTTCTTTGCTTGCATTATGGCCCATAGCACACTTGCTCTGGTAAAATGTGTTGACCTTCAGTCCTAGATCAAGGATAAAGTCAACACTGAGACATTTGCTTGACAGTTACTGCTGATTAAATGCTGAAGTCTTCGATGGGAAGCAGTTTTGTGGACCAGCAGATAGAGGCAATAAGTGGATCATCGGAGAATCCTCCTGTGTACAGGTACAACCAACCTGATTCTACCGTATCTGAGAGCCTGAGGGAGAATGGGAGGGTCCTGAGTCCACTTATGAAGAGCATAGTGTGTGAGTCAATGGTGGATGATTACATGTTCTAAACTGACACGTGGGCAGAAGGCGAGGGTAGCATGGTGGGCAAGTGGCAACCAATGTCTTGACATTAGGGCGTTGCAAACTTTTAGCTCTTTTTGGCCATTGTTAAATCGGTTTATGTAAGCCACACGTCTGCTTCCCATGTCATCTCGACCTTGGGCCAACCCTTAGTTGCGGCTTTTATTTCCTTCTGTTTTCCTCCTTTGCTATATTCTCGAATTGATTCTAGTTTGCTCAAATATGGTGAGTAAACAGTAGGGTCAAACCATGTAATTAACTCCAATCTTGGCATTAATGCTCCTTGCTTTATTTCCAGTTCCTGAAATTGCTAATGATCAGAATTTCTAAGAGCTTAAATCTTCTGCTACAGACCTGGAGAGTGACAATTTCTGCTTTTGGTATGATGTACAAACAATGATTTCCTTCTCTGTCTTGCACGTGAGCTATCATAGCAATGCTATGGTATGAACAGAAGTGGCTATGTATGTGCAAGTCCCAGCTGCTGAACATCAAACGCCTATCTATACAGTGAAGGCAAAGAGAAAACACTGCTGCCAAAGAGCTTCAAGGCCGCAGTATCAGAAAACAACACCTGACCACATGCACACAAATAGCAAGGCCCAAGGAATTCCACTGGCATGTGTGCGTACAGGTCAAAGTAGTGGATGTCACATGTGAATTCTCACTGTGCCTTATTGTGTGATGAAAGCATCAGGGTTTACATTCATAAATGACAAGCCGTTAATGCAGAGGCACAAACAGCTCCTTTCCTGTATGGCACAGCGACGATGGTTTATGATGCTACATTCCTATGCCACTTCATATGGAATATCACATAGGGCACCACTACTTCGACCTAACCAATACATCACAGGTGAGTCAGAAGAGAAGGAGATCAGGGTATCAGAGTAGTAAGTATATGCATCCTGAGTTCTGCAGGACACTGTGCAACAGCTGGATCCCATTAAGAAGCCCTGGTTGATGAGTGTGCAATGTGCAGACACAGATCCAAATGGATAGTGAGAACTTAGGACAAGGGGTAGAGTGTGTGCAGGTATATATTCAATTGAGTGTGCAAGTTGCACAAAATGTAATTTGCAGACAGAGAAAATTGAGGGCGCACAATTTTGAAAAAGAACTATGTGTAGATACATATTCCATTGAAGAATTAGAAGGCTGGCAGTGTGCAACATGCAGCTACATTGTCAGATTTGTAAGACTATGTTCCATGCTGAAAGGTGTGTGAGAGGGAAATGACGTACTAGGCAAGCGGCATGTACAAATGGTAGTGTGCATGTTTGAGAGACAGAACTCACTCAGTGACTATCAGGTGGGAGCGCCCCACAAAGCACGTGGGAGAGGCCAGAGCAGCTGACTCTGGAACGCGGAGGCTTACGGAGCAGGGCATTGGAGAAGCAAGTGCCCTGCTGATAAACGCGAGGCCTCACGGATTGCTGCATCGGAGAAGTGGTGCTGTGCTGATGACCGCAGGGCCTCATGGAGCGCTGCATCGGAAAAGCGGGTGCCGTGCTTATAACCAAGCACGTGGGAGAGGTCAGAGCGGCTGACTCCAGAGCGTGGGAAGGAGGCTCAGAAAGCACGGCATATCTGAAGTGAGGGAAAGCAAAAAACTGGACAGAAAATGGTAGACTTAGGTAATAAAATAGGAGGTGCTGGAATTGCTGCTCATTAATGACAGACGTTTCCTGAAAAACAAAGGACCTCAAATATGTAGGAAGGAACATATATTAAACAAGCGTACTTACACTGTACTTTACCGGCGCCCCTCAGCATTGAAAGGAAGTGAGGTATCAGCAGCGGGAACGAGACAGAAGGCAGCAAAAAAGAGCGATCCTGGAGTGCACCAATGGTAAGTAGGAGGCGGGAATACAGTCATTTTATTGATTACAGCAGGTCATGCAGACAACGCATGCGCGCTGTTAGGCTTGACCTAAAAACTATTGACTGCTGTCTGTTTTGTAAGTGGGTAGCAATTTGACTATGCTTCAAACCCTGCAGGCACAATAAAAAGACTACCTTCTGCACTATTGTACATGGGCCGTCTCTGCAGCACAGTCCCTTCATTCTTGCTGAGTTTTGAGGTAAGAAAAAGTAACATAAAAATAAAAAAAACACTACTGTTCTGCAAGGCTCTCCCCACGTGTGTGTGGTGTTATAATTGATATCATTACGAGTGGCCCAGATGAAGTAATTACTAAGTGAAACTGATACTCCGGGGTTCAGAATTTCCCAGGTGCGAAAATCAATTCTACTTCAGTGCTTTCCCACTGACAATGCTGAATGACAGGCAGATTTTTTGCTTTTCACCTAATTCATCATGCTTCGGAATTTGCCAGTAAATTTTGGCAGATCTGGCTTGTTAAACTTTATCTTGGCATATATGCGAGGGATCCAGTAATTGGTTACATTTATAGTTCTGATTCCTGTGCAAATAAGTGTTTCCAAAGGGACCGGAATTACCCGGTTCACTTGTAATGAAGATGAAACTTGCAAGTATTTTCAGGTCACTAAAAAACAATTTCTGCTCCTTTGTCTTATTTAGGCCTCCTTGCTGCTAATTTTAATAGAATGGAACGATGCCCATCCCTTGTAGATGTAAATTTTAACTGGGCAGTGAGCAGTACAAAATGTTAATTAATAGTATTTTTGTTTATTTACAATAACAAAGTGAGTGGAAGCACTTAGTAATTGTACTGTTCTGCCAGTGAAATCTGGAGACTAAATAGGGTTCCAGTGTGTGGTAGGAACACATGCTGATGCCCCATGTCATTATACACAAAAACTCGGAAAATTAGCTGGGCATATGCCCTCTCCCATGCTAGATCCCTGAGTGCCATCTTCATTGTCCACTTGGTAGGGTGACGTTGAGGACATCTTATTCTTACAGTTAGACATCAACTTTTGCATTCTGGGTCTCGACATCGTAGTTGAATGCATTGAGTACATTTAAAAATTACATATGAAACAATTTTAAGAAATTGGGTTATTAGTTGAGTGGGGCGAGAATCCAACTCAAGTAATAACCACTATTCTTCTCAGGATGAACCACAAAAGTCCCTTAACTTTCTGAGCTCAACCCTCTGATAGCTATCGCATTGAGCAGACAGGCATAACTTTAGAGGCAATGTGTAAAAAATTCCACACCAATTGAGAAAAATAGAGAATACTGTAATAAATAAAATGACACCAAAACAACAAAAATCCAATCAGTCAAACTGGACTTTATTGTAACTGTTCTTTGAAGGTTGTACATACTAAAAAAGATTCCAGTTAGGATCAGGTGCATATCAGGGACAGGATCCAAGCATTCATACAGTTCAGAATCACATATACAGTGGGTTGAGTATACAGAAAATCAGTAGAACTGGATTTATGATTTTTTAAAGTGTAAAGTGCAAAAATAACACTAAAAATGAAAAGCACCAACCGCAGTCATCAAGTTGAGCAAGTTTGGTACAAGGGAAAGTTTTAAGGCCGACCACAATTGAGCACTGTTTGGAAACAACAACCAGGTTTTATTCCTTGTCAAAAAGTTACCTTCACGGTTAGGTACTTTATGGATGCTGAAAGCCTTCAGCAGAACAAGGCAGTAGGCTGAATTCGAGAAGGGGCTCGACTTCAGCCGATTCAGGCATTGGGACAGAGTCTTGTGAAGCCATTAGTTTAAGCAGGAAAAGCTCAGAGCAGGTAAAGTTTACATTTCTCACCACAGAGGTCTTTGGCATTAACAGGATTCCCTTTCATGGTACCCGTGAAGCTTCGTGCGTCAGACTTAAAAACTGTCTCAGAGGGTGGATTTCCTCAGTAGGACACAACAGCAGGCTGGAGCTGAATAGGACTCAGCATCAATAGATTCCGGCGTCAAGAGAAGGACGTAGCGGAGCTATGACGAAGTAAGGCCCAGTGGTAATGCACCCTTGTCTGATCGACTGGGCAGGTTGGTCCCGGTCTCCTGATAGTTCTCCATAGGAGTACACATTGACACTAGCCAAAAGATCTAGACTTAGAGGACAGCACTTGGGACATCTAGGCTCAGTCCAGCAAAGGTAAAGCAAGTTATGTAACAATGGAGTAACCCAAAATACCACTGGACACAGGTAGCATACAGTACAACAGAGAATGGTCACAGTGGAAATCAATTTTGCAAGATACGAAATTAGGTTATTGAAGCATCACCATGATAAATTCAAATGAATGTGATTTTATTTTTACCACATGATTATCAAAGACAGCCTGATTGTCTGTACATTTAATTAAAATGGTGCTCGGAGAAGGGAATAGAGTGCTCAGGAGGGAATATGTGCTAGTGAGGGTTTTAGGAAAGGAAAGGTAATGTGCAATATATACATCAGATATAGCTGAAACCTATCGAGCCTAAGGATGGCAAATTAATACAAAACAAACATGGCAAATTATAAGATCAGATAATTAATCTCTGTCGTCTATGCTTGAAAAGTAGTAAGAGACCGTCAACGTTTCAATCCCTATATTCAATAAAGGTAATTTGATCCTTATCCTGGGGTCTTTATCAGGACCAAAGATTGGAGGAGGGGGGAGGAAGAGCACCGATTTGAGGCAGCATGAAAAATCAGGCCACAGACTGGGAAGCGGTGGGCCCTAAGGCTCTTGAAAATGTGCAATTTATTCTCCCCAAGTCGGACGGCGGAAACAGATTCAATTGTTTCTCTTGTGCAAAGAAAATCCCTGCACACCTGATATTCTCTAAGGAGGTTACTGACCAACCTTGGTCGGAAGTGTGAAATTCAAGACCCACTTTTCCCCGTACTATGAGGGCCCAGAGCCCTCATATAGGGGTCGAAACGTCGACTGTCTCTTACTACTTCTCAAGCATAGACGACAGATTAATTATCTGAGCCTATAATTTGCTGTGTTTGTTTTGCATTAATTTGCCATAATTAGGCTGGAAAGGTTTCAGCTGTATCTGATGTATATATTGCACATTGTCTTTCCTTTCCTACAACCCTCACTAGCACACCTTACCTTCTGAGCACTCTATTCCTTTTTCCGAGCGCCATTTTAATTAAATGTAGAGAATCAAACTGTCTTTGATAATCATGTGATAAAAATAAAATCACATTCATTTGAATTTACCATGGTGATGCCTGAATAACCTAATTTCGTATCTTGCTAAATTGATTTTCAGCAAAGGCAAGCAGCAGAGTTTAGGGCAGGTCTGGTCAGCAAAGAATGCAGGAAAAAGGCCTCTTGTAACTTGTTGTGTCTCTGTAGCTCAAACAAAGGCTGGCAGCAAGGTCCAGGGAAGATCCGGCTGGAACTGGTCAGCTGGGAATGCATGAAAAAGGCCTCTTGAAGCTTTTTGTATCTCTGTAGCCCAAACAGAGGGTCACCTGTATGCCCCTTGGAGTCACTTTTGGGTCCTGGGTACCGGGAAAGTAGAACAAAGTCCTCACAGATCTTCAGGCAGCAGAGTGGTCCTCTTCTGAATCTTCCTCTGGTCCAGCAGTATTTTGAGGAGGGTGCTGTGGGTGCCATATTTATACCTGGCACCAGCATGTGGGTGGGGGCATCTTCTTGCCACTGCCTGGCTAATGGTGTAAAAGTTCCCATGGATGACTGCCAACTTTTACAGCACTTCCTGTGAGATTTACTATAAACTATCCCACAGTACCCTTCTCTCCATAAATTCAACATGGCAGAAACTTTCTTTCCCTGGTCAGAGCTTCCTGCACCCACCCAGAGGTGTGGCTATGAAGATGGGCAACATGTCCCTTATGATTACTCTAAACCAGTTGTGGGGCAGCTCCCCCTCCCACAGGGATCAGTACCAGCCTGACTAGAATGACAATAGAAGGGGTAGGCCCACACGTGAGCTACATCTGCCTGTCACAGGGTAGGCCTCCTTTAAAGTTAACCAAGTGCCTGGGCACAGACCTCAGGCCGTCCTGCCAAGGGAAGGACAACACTTCCCTGCACCCAAGGCCCTTTTTCCCTGACCTGGGAGCAATTCACACCTTACTACAGGGGAGTCATCAGCTCCCAGGTGACAGCTGGAATACTTACAGAAAGACCTTGGAGGCTTTAGGCAGGGAAAATAAATGATTTCTAAAATACCCTTTCCTTGATAGTTTGACTAACTAATTAATAGAGTCCTTGAAATAGTTCTCTGGCTGTTTTCAAACCAAAATTAGCATTATAAGGTTTCATAATGTAATAGAAGGTTTTCCTATGGAGGAAACTGGCATATCTACAGTGAAAATAGCTTTGAGACTTTATCACTGTAAAGACATGCGTAATATTAAACTTTTACATCTACTACTTTTAAATACAATGCACCCTGCATTAGGGTACTGAGGCCTACCTTAGGGGTGACTAGTGTGAATATTTAGAAGAAAGGTTTTAGGACCCTCAAAAGGGTTTATTTAGACAGGTCGAACTGGCAGTTTTAAACTACACTGCCAGGCTGCAAGGTCAGGCCTAGAGTCGGATTTGCTGTGTCATGGCAGTAGGTGGCACACCAGGCACTTAGGCCTACTGGTACATTTACCTTACAGGACTTGGGTGCACTTTGTACCATCTGATAGGGACCCATAGGTAAACTATATGTGCCAATCAGGGGTATACCATGTTTCATCATGTTTAAAGAGGGGAGCACAAGGACTACCAAGCAAACAATGGTCATTTCCAACAACAAAGAATGTAAAACGATAGTCATGGACCACAAAGGATGTGTGCTTGAGACTACGGCCGCAACTAGATCTGAACTTCGGGTTCTAACATACCATGCAATTGAGTGGGACTAACACCCTGAGTGATGGGCCATAACATGCCAGGCAATGGGGGCATGGCCATCCATATCACCACACGTATGAGAACTGAGAATGCATCCTTTTATCCACCGATTCATTCTTCCCTTCACCCACTTGACCCTCTGACGTAAAACAGACACAAATACAGCAAGCATATGCAGAATAAATTAAAAGAAGGAAATGATTGACAGGGGAGGTATGAAGAAAAAATGGAAAACAAGAGTGGGCCGCCAACACACCACTGAGGCACACTTGTTTTCAGGTGGATGTGCATATAGGATGAGAATAAAACGCTATCACTCATAGTAAAATAGCCAATATGTTGTCACTGGCAGAGTCAGAACATGAATGACACACAAGCATACAGTAGAGAATTGACTCAAAGACCCTTTACGTATGTATGTAGTTTTCTTTTAATTACAGGGGCGTGGCAGACAGCTATACCTGCTATGTACTCCTGATGTTCTAGTAAGGATTATCACAGTGCAAATCTTCACCCCCAGGGTTTGTTAAAGGAATTAACCAACACCAAAACACTTGTCTATTACAGTAATCAGGAAATGCTATGTAACAAAGATATTTGTACAGGATTTAACACAGTGTAATAAGAAAACATCCCTTAAAGGGCTATTGGCTTTAAAATATGATTCTCACAAACACTCAGGCCTATTGAGTCTGGTGTATTTTTTCACAACAGATTGAACCTCCACTCATTCCTTGATCTCGTCTCCCAAAGTATACCTTCGTCATGGTGTCATCAACTGTGTATCGTCCAATCCTCAGTTTCTTCATTGGTCTCATCAACTGTGTATCTTCGATCCCCAGTTCCTTCATTAATCACTGCCACAGCACAAATCCCAGGCCATAACTCAGCCCCCTCCCGTCTCTCTCCAGCCCATATTTGGTCTAAGTTTTTCTCCAAATATTTGGGCTGCTGGTCTTTTCATTCGCCTCCTGTACTTCTGTCCACTCCTGTCCTCCTCACTTTTCCAGACACTCTAACCGTCCCTTTCTCCTACACTCATTCTCTTCGCCCATCCTATGCCCCTCCAGCATTCCATCCCTTCGCCCTGCCCTTGTCTCTAAACACTCCATGCAAACTAGGCCTAAGTATTTCCACCTGTCGTTGGTCTCATCCATGTCCCTTTTCCCTCCAACTACTCCTTGGCTTGGTATCGTCAGACAATCTACAATTTAAAGTACGGACAGAATCACTACAGGCACACTCTGAAGTGCCACAGATTGTTGATCAAAAGTGCTGTACTGCTGTTTTTGTTTCCTTAAAATTAATAAAGCTGATTGTCAAACAAAAAACACGTACGGACAGAGCTGATTTTGTTGCAAAGTTTAAGAAATGTTTGCACAGTAATTTCTGATATCCAACAAGATGACACGTGGTTTAAATCCCCTGCAAGAAAGCGTGTTTAGCTTCGGAGACAGCAAAGCTGGTTAATGTAGTGAATGTGATGATGTGTGTGTAGCCTGCGAGTTACACCTACATCACGGCAAGGGTGGCGTGGCTCAGTGTTTCATCCTTCTGAGGTCACCAAAGGGCGCATGAATTATGGAGGGTAACAAATCCATTTGCTTAAACATAGAAATAGGGTGCCACACTCACTCAGGGACCCCAGTCCCCTCTATGCTGGCTCTCTGCACATGATCCTCTCTGTCTCACCTTCTGAGGACCTCATGACAATGCTGACCTCCCAGATGCACTCTCTCCCCTTTAGTGATGTAATTCAAAATGTTTGGGCCTCTTTCAGAATGTGATGAGGGGCCCTTGAGTCTCACATACCTCAAAGATATTTAGTGATTTTGTGCTGAATGGGGTCCCCCTGAATGGTCTGGAGGCCTGTAGTGGTTGGGCCCCTTTACTGTAGGGACCTGCATTATAACACTGCTTCCCCGCACCTCCCTACTACCCCTACTTACCTGCTCATTAGCTTCTCTGCCCCCAATGAGCACAGTTGAAACTAGCTTGAAAAGCTGGCTCTTAGACTCTTGCTGCTGCTTGGATGATCTTGTTCTGGAGTGGCACCACACTTCAGGGTCCCACCCCTCCATCAGGCCTCCAACTTCAGTTGCTGGTCAGGCATCTCCTGACTGGTCAGCTGGAATAGGTATGACCCACCACTTCAAAGCCAATGGAAAGATTTTTCTGGCAACCTTTGACACTATCTTATCAGATAATCAAGCTAAACACCTATGCAGGATTAGGGACGGTGTCAAACCTCAACCATATATGAGGCAATGTGCTCCTAAATGGCACCGAAACACAAATGTAACAAGCATTGGAAAAAGACATTAGGTTTCGCCTTTGTGAAGATTGGGTTTGCCAATGGTTTTTAGCGATGCTTTGCAGCATGGCTAAAGATGATTTTTTTTTAAATGGTGTCCTGTCGCAACCAAGCAGCAGGTTGGATTGGTAAGAACATTTTTTAGTGCTAAAGTGTTTTTTTTTTAATTGGGTGTGGGAAGCAACGCTGAGGAGGAGGAGTAGAAGGACATGAAAGGTGCAGGGGAGATCATGGAGGACGGGTTCTGAAGCATCATATAGAGTGGACGTAGTACACAAAGCAGGCGAGAGAGAGCAACTTATAGTTCCACTGGTCATTCCACAGGCAAGAGAGAGCGCATGTGGAACGGGGAGAAGCACACGGGTAAGAAACCAATATGGGGAAAAGCACATAAGGCCAAGCACAACACAGTGGGGAGTTCCGGAGAAGCACACAGGCAAAAACAACATGGAACGCCGTGAAGGTGCAAAGAGAAGTATATGAGGGAGACAGCTGGAAAACACATGCACTCTCATGGAGTGCTTAACCAAAAAGAACAAGCATTGGCAAAACCAATAAATCTTGCTTATGTGAGGTTGTATTGGCTTTGTTGGAGTGGCATTGTTTGGTGTGGAGTGGCGTGGCATTGTGTGACATGGAGAGGCTTTGTGTGCTGTGGAGTGGTGTGAAGTGCAGTGTGTTGGCGAGTGGTATTGTGTGTAGTGAAATACATTGACACTGTGTGGTGAGGAGTTCAGTGGAATTGTGTGGCATGGAGTGCAGTGGCATTGTGTTGAGAGGCTTTGAATGGAGTGGTATTGTGTGGAGTGCCACTGTGGGGCATGGAGTGGCATTGTGTGCTATGGAGTGAGATGGAATTGTGTGGTATGGGGAGGCATTGCGAGGAATAGATAGGAGTGGCATTGTGTGGCTTGGACTGAAGTGGCATTGTGAGGCATGGAGTGGATTGAAGTGGCATTGTTCTGTGGTGTCGAGTGGCATTGCATTGAGTGTAGTAGCATGGCACTGTGTGGAGTGGAGTGGCATTGAGTGGAGTGGCACTCAGATGTGTAGAGAGGAGTGGTGTTGTGTAAAATGAGGTGGAGGGAAGTGGCATTGTGTGGCATGGAGGAGAAGTATCATGGAGTGGAGAGGCACTGAGTAAAGAGCCATGCCACAAAGCGCTTCAAAGCCTTGTCAATGGTAGTAAACACTATATAAATACAATTATAACGGAGTGGAGTGGCATTGGGTGGAGTGGCGCAGAGTAGAGTGGAGTGGCACTGTGTGGATTGGAGTGGAGTGGCAGTGTGTGGTATGGTGTGAACTGGCATTGTGCGGTGCTGAGTGGACTGGAGTTGCACTGAGTGGAGCGGATTGGCATTGTGTGGTGAGAAGTGGAGTAAAGTGGCACTGAGTGGAGTGTGTTGAAGTGGCATTGAGAGGAGTGGCACTGAGTGGAGTGGCATTGTGTGGCGTGAAGTAGAATGGAGTGGTACTGAGTGGAGTGGAATGGCATAATGTGGTTTGGAGTGGAGTGGCAATGTGTGACACGGCATTGGGGTGACATTGCATGGCGTAGAGTGGCATTGAATGGCAAGGACTGGAATTGTGTGGCATGTAATGTAGTGGAATAGATTGGCATTGTGTGGGATGGGGAGGGTTTGAGTGGAGAGGAGTGACATTGTGTGGAATGGAGTAGAGTGGAGTGGGGTGGCGTTGTGGGATGTGGAGTGGCATTATGTGGGTGAAGTGAAGTGGAGTGGCATTGTGTGCCGTGGAGTGGAATTGTGTGTAGTGGAGCAGCATGGAATGGAATTGTATGGAGTGGAGTGGAAGTGAGTGTTATGGAGTGCAATTGTGTGTTGTGGAGTGGAATTGTATGAAGTAGAGAGGAGTGAAATTGTGCTGCGTGGAGTGGAATTCTGTGGAGTGGAATTGTGTGGCGTAGAGTGGAGTGGCATTGTGTGGCGTGGTGTGAAGAGGCATTGTGTGGTATGGAAAGTTTCTTGCCCTACCACTACAATTTGCCCTCTGGCCAGGGCCACTGGAATTATGCGATTCTGCAGCTGCAGCTTTTTTCCCCTTGTAACTATGAGCTACATAATCCATAATCTACTGCATAATCTGTAGATTTTAACAAACAAAAACAAAAGATTTCTACCTCAAACAAATGAAAAATTACTACAAACATAGCGACACGTGTTCACGTGCAGTGGAAGGCCCTTCCTAAAGCTTAACTGGTCATCTTTCAGTTGCTTACTTCTGTATTTGGTTGTTAAACTAGCACTGTGAGGTAATGAGGTAAAATATTTGCAAGACAGTATTAACATGTGTAAAAATAATAAAATAATGAAGTAATACTATCAAAATTTGTGCCCAATTATGTTGCAGAATTTGCCTTTTCTAGCCTCATAATTTAGTCAGCCTTTCACCAAATTTGCGTAAGTCTAGTGACTATGGCACTTCAAAGCCTTGTGCTAAATAATTACAATTATAATCAAATACTTTACCATTTATCTAGACCTACGATCTATGTAAACATCTGATACCTTCTATCCGATGCAGGAGCTTATTAGTATGTACAACGCAAGACTTAGTTTTGTACATACTTCAGCAAGACTTAGTTTTTTTTCTACAAATAAATGCATTTTAGATTTGGAGGAGATAGAATGTGAGGGAGCAACATAAATTGTACCGGTTGGGGATAAAGGAGATGGAGCCAGGTAGTGCAGTGTTGTGGATATAAAAGTGTTAAAATTCTTTTCCAAACAGGAGTAGTAGACATGCTCAGAACTCAACCATGATAGCGAATGAGAGTGAGTAACAATCACCTTGTTATGAGAAGAGGCAAACAGAACACACTGTCGGAGTTTTGAACCAAAGTTATTCCAGAATTGAAAATCTGGAAGCTTTACAATGACTGTCTCAGATTTTGGGGTGAAGTGGTGCTAAAGGAAGAAGCAACATGGAGAAGGGGTGGATGCTAAGGGGAAAAAGCACCACGGACAAGGGTGTGGGAGGGGAAGAAGAAATAGTACCTGTATCACAGCATGAGCAGAATACACTAATTAATTTGAATCAATCTGTGCTAGGTCCATGCTCCACAGAAAGAAAAGTAAGTGACTCCTGGCACCTACTCGCCAATTAGGGGGCAGCTAATGAATGGTAAGCAACGCGCAAGCCCCAAGCCCTTTATGGTAAACAGTACTCCTCCCAGTGGACAGCGCATGCAGTGTTGGCAAATGAGACCTCTAAAAAAGGAGTGTCTGAAAAGTCAGCAGTAGAATGGCACAGGTAATGACGCTATGCTCCAGGGCAGTACCAAACAGAAGAGGAAGAAGAAAAGCCCACACAGCTAGTCTTCGAGGCAGGAATGACTACATTTGCAGGTTGCTTTAGTAAAAGCTTGCCACATAAGGTGATGAATTCTACGGTTTCTTATTCCCAATGTACAGCAATTAAAAAGTGCAAGGCAATCAAATATGAAGTTTATGCAAATGTGTATCTACCTAGCGAGCACTCTCCTTAGGGTTCAAAGCAAAATCGTACAATAGAGGTCCTTCCCAACTTTCACATATTTATTTCCATAGTTAAGACCGACAGGTTGATAGATAGCAATAGTAAATCTTTGAGATGACAGCTTTACTCGATTCCTAGATGCATAGTGAGAACAAGTTACTCAAGAGTAAACAAATGCAAAAGTATGCACAACTTTCCATGAAAACAGCAATCCAGTAATGAGTTGAAAATGTTTGTTAAAAAATGAAGACATTCTACAGAAACAAAAAGCTATGTAAAGTGAAAGGGTGGTGGGGTTTAGGGTAGGTAGGTAGGTAGGTTAGGGTAGTGAGGGTGATGGTGGTACAGTGGTGAAGGTGGTCATGCTGATGAAGGTGGTAAGAGTGGTGGTGGTGAGGTGGTGGTGGGAATGGTGGTGGTGGTGCTTAGATTGGTGGTGATGGTGTTAAGGGTTGGGGTTGAGGGGATGGTGGTGAACGTAGTGTTGAGGGTGGGTGGTGAGGGTAGTGGTGGTGGTTAGGGTAGGGTGGTTGTAGGTAGTTAGGTAATGATGGTTTGTGTGGTTGTGTTTAGGTGGTTTGTGGAGGCTAGTTTGGAGGTGGAGGGAATGTTGTGATGGTGGAAGGATGGTGGGGGCATTAGTAGGGATGGTGGTGATTATTAGTAAGCACACTATTGTTAGATAAGAAGGTGCAACATTGTTGAACCCCCAACACACAACATACCCCGCCTTCTTTTGCGAGACTAATATCTAAAGCTAGACAACCCTGAATATTCAGTGCATGCATAGCTATAAGCTCTTCTTTGAAATGAGTTAATGCTTCCACATTGTTAGAAGCCAGATGATCAACCAATGTAGACAATTTTCTAATTTTCACATCATTCAAAGCCACACTAATAGTAGAAATCAAAACACCAAACACATCCTTTAACATATGCACAAAACCATGCCGTAATCTTTTAAGACTCATCTCGTTCATATGGTATACACAAGGGAGCACTAGAGCATTATGGCAGCTTCCCACCCAACTATGTGGGAGGTTAAAATACACAATCTTGCAGGAAAACATAATCAATTCTACTGAGGATTGGTTCCTCACCAATCAGAAACTTATCATCATCAACTACATAACTCAAAATACACTCACTCTTACCCACAAATTCAAGTGATTCAGAGGGTTGAAACTTTTCACACACCACACAAATTACTTCTTTCTTTTCCTGCTCCACTCCCAGTCTAAGAGGCATTCCTGAATTTCTCCTCCACTTCTTCTTCCAATTCAATCCCTCTTGTTTTTTCAAAATGTTATTAATTTCAACCTTTCTCTCATTGTACTGTTATATAATTCACGCTTCACATCATTCAGTGTATATGCAATCCCACTGATAGTCATTTTAGCTTCCAGGTTAGAGTGCATAACAGATCTTTAGTAATTTCAAAACTTTAGTTTCAGGAACAGCTTCTAAGGCGACGTTATAGATATAGCGCTAGGAACTCTTGATTCAAGAATACATTACCAAAAACATTACACAATAGGGAGTATGGCAAGCGAAGTTGAAGACAGGTCACACCCTCTATGAAGGAGGTTGGAAGAATGTGCATATGAAACAGTCTTTCATTCTCATAATCCTTGCATACTCAGACAATAAAGTAAAATATATATTCTCCTTGTAATTACCTAAAACCCTATTTATATGTGTTAACTTCGCATTCACTAAACTATGATAAAAAATGGGTAATTCTTTATTCTTATTTGTACATGAATCATAGCCAACTGGCGAGATTAAACACAAAGATAAGTCAACTAGTGATGTTGTTATCAATGCTAATAAAATTATTCATAATTTTTGACAGCATTTCTGCTTATTGGTTGTCATAGCTCATATATAAAAGGCTTGGGAAAAAAAGAAAAAAGGATTTAAAAAAATGTGACAAAAATCTAACCACTAGTTTTACAGATGAAAAATAAAAATAAAAACTCAAGAAAACTTCATTTTTTTCCCAAAAGAACACTTCAGAATATCGATTCAGTCCATATAGTGAGGATTCAAGGTAACCCTTTAATCTTCGTCTGGACACCTAAGATACAAAACAAAACATTGCTCTCCTTACTTTCTAGCACACTCATGCCTCTAGGGGACGGGGGATGTATACTTTGCTCTCCCCGCTCGGTGTAGTACCACTGTTAGTGATTCCTAAAATACTATCCTATTTGCTCCATGGGAGGGCGAGAGTGGAAGGGCCTACTATGACTTTTGTCTGTATTCAGCGCTTCCAGACGTTCAATCTACAGGCGTCCTCTCGGTCTCCCCGTCGGTGAGCGGGGAGTGCGAAGTATACAGCCCCCGTCCCCTAGAGGCATCTTCTTTTTGCACTAGGTGGGAGGAGACAGCGCCCATAGTTAGAAATCCCCCTTTTTTGGTCCGGACGAATGCTACGTACCCTTAGGGGACACGAATGCAGAAACATGTTGACCACACTTTATACGGTGAAGGGAGAATAACGTCCCGGATCACCGCTCACTTATTTTAATACCATACATTTGTTCTATGAATAAATATGGTCTTTTGACAAATGTAATTGTTTTTAGATCACTTTTCACCTATTCACGGCAATCACTTAGCTTTAGAGCTGCATCCCTGTCTCCAGGTGTATGCCCGCACTCTATCAAACAAAGTTTTTAGAGGGCGAGGACAGCCGATAATGAAGCATGACACCGGGCGGTGTGTGAGGCCAGTCCGTAATTTTTTATTAGATTCCCCCACTGATGCTGCATCTCAAGGTTACTTTGTAGGAAACTGTAGGACCCCATATTAGGGGCAGCCCATTTTTGTGGATACATAGTAGAGTGGAGGCTGGCTTGCCCCTAAGCCCTGTGCCTCTAGTTCCCATATCCAGCAAGGACTGGGGTTAGTGTGTGGAGGGATGTCATGTGAGATGTCATGAGTGATGTCACTGACCATGTCATGAGTGATGTAATATGTGATGTAATCAGCAGTGCATTGCAGGGGCGCGAGTTATACTTAGCTCAACTAACTATAACGGCCGAATTTTTATGGTTTTGTATGAGTGAAATGTCAAACTAACCATAACATCCCTGAAATCTGTGGTTTTTTCAGTGAATTTCTAAGGTTTTTTAAATGCTAATTTCTAACTATGCCTACAGAGGGAGGACATGTGCAGAAAGAGGAAGAAAGGCACAGAAAGAAGCACGAGAAATGCAGAAAAAGCCAACAGAAGTCCAGAAAGACGAAGAAAAGTGTTGAAAGAAGCAAGAGATATGCAGAAAGAACCAACAGAAGGGCAGAAAGAGGCCTTGTTGCAAAGTCATCCTGTGCCCCCAACCTTTTGCTGACAGGTACTGGTGGTAACTTACTCTGACTAACCAGGCCTAGAGCCAGTGCTATGCTAAAAGACACTTAGAATACAGTGAAAACACCTACATACACTAGGGTACACCATGGGTTGCGGTACCCCTGTGATTGGCATGACCTCCCCTGTAAGGCCCTAGTATATAATAGGGCAGGGAGATTAAAACTACATCTAAGTCAGAGGTGCAGAAACATGCTTCTTTAACTAGTATTCACGTTTGCAGAGTGGTAGAGAAAGGTGCTGGGCCTCCAACCAGCGCTCAGGTATTCCGCTGTGTAGAACTTACAGGAGGTACCAGGAGGGCTTCTTGGCCCCCAAAGTCCCTCAGGAGTAAAGTGGACTTCATCTCCCATCCCGTAGTCTGTCAGGAGGAAGGTTTGCAGAGTGGTGGAAAAAGGAGGCATGGCTTCCGAATTCGTCTTAGCAATCCTACTGATTTTGTATTTTATTTTTTAAATGCGGGCTTCCTGTTGACCTCCTGAGGCTTGAGCCGGTGAGTAATCGATGGTAAGGAACTCTGCCAAGTTACGAGAATTTTTATGATCATTTTAAGACTGATTTTAGCAAAATAACATTTATATATTTTTGATACTCCATACCTGCACTTGCACCTTAGTTGTGTATGACTCTGGGGGCCCACACTTGAACGCGGTACCACCATCTTAGGAGGAGTGGGTTTAGCGGGCTAGTGTTTACGGCCCGGGGGGAGATAAGAGGAGGAGTGGCACAAGCGGGCTTCCTGTTGACCTCCTGAGGCTTGAGCCGGGAGTAATCGACGGTAAGGAACTCTGCCAAGTTACGAGAATTTTTATGATCATTTTAAGACTGATTTTAGCAAAATAACATATTTATATATTTTTGATACTCCATACCTGCACTTGCACCTTAGTTGTGTATGACTCCGGGGGCCTACACTTGAACGCGGTACCACCATCTTAGGAGGAGTGGGTTTAGCGGGATAGTGTTTACGGCCCGGGGGAGATAAGAGGAGGAATGGCACGTGCGCGCCGTAGGCGCGCCTAAGGCAAGCCCGTCTGCGCCCGTCCGCGTCTGGCCCGCGTCTAGCGTCATGATGACCCCTGCTCCAATTCTTAAATGTTATAAACCACTAACATATTCGCGAGAGGATCTCCTAAAGCTGAATACTAATATTAATGCTCTCTGCTTTAGACCAATAGACCTTAGGCTCGAGCCAAGGAGGTGCGAAAATTGCAAGCTGAACTTCAGTTATATTAAGGTAAAGGAAACTACCAGTCAAGATGCACAACAAAATAGGCCTATTCTGAAGGAGTGGAGAGCAGTATTAATTAATGCACGTTCACTGATTCGACATAATACTGAATTGGCGGATCTGATTGAAGGCCAGAAACTTGATCTGGCATTCATTACAGAAACGTGGGCTGATGCCGCCTCAAGTTTAGAATTAAAGGCAGCACTCCCGCTGGGTTACTCTATTGTTAGAGCAGACAGAGAGCACAAGCTGGGGGGGGGTGGGGGGGGGCTTGCTATTATTTTTAGAGGAAAACTTAGAGTGATGGGATGTGCTAGCGGCAGCTCACAAGAGTGTGAGACACTAGCCTTTCAGATAACACTCAACAATAATTATACGTTAAATGGCCTTCTCATATCGTCCACCAAAAGCTCATACCACCCTGATGGAGAATATAATTCCCTTTTTAGAATCAAGTATAAAGTACAGTATTAGGGGATTTTAATTTTCGAAAAAGGAGAGGATAATAACACGGCCACACTTATTGATTCAATGGCAAGCTTCTCCTTAAAACAAATTGTCAGACAAGAGACTCACATTGCAGGACACACCCTAGATGGAATTTTTACTTCCAATCCAAGAATAAAAATGTTGGAAGTTATACCAGTCATTTGGTCAGACCATAAAGCCATTGTATTCACGATACAGGATATTGGACAGTCAAGGATATCAACCGATATCCCGGCCAGAACGGTATATCAAGACTGGGCCAACATTGACATCCCTATGCTACAAGAGGTACTAGGAACAGCTAAGCCAAATTTAGAGACTGACTCGAACGGTATGGCCAATAGACTACATCTTTGGATCAAGACGGCGGTAGAATCAGAAGTTCTAAAGAAAACCTTCTTATCTAAAAAGAAGCGACCCTCTCAACCATGGTTCTCGGACAAGCTCAGAGAACATAAAAAGGCCTGTAGAAGGTCTGAAAGAAGGTGGAGAGTGAATTATGATGATGGGAGGAAAAGAGTACGTACAGACGTTGCTTGAGTATAAGGAAATAATTAAAGAGGAAAAGCGTAAATATTTTACTAACAAGATTTTAGAAGCAAAAAATACCTGCAGAGAATTGTTTGATACGGTGAAAAAACTCACTAACCCTCCAGGGAGCTCCCAGAAGCAGAATGATCCAGAATTTTGTAATACTCTGGGAACTTTTTTTATTGATAAAGTAGAGACATTATACAAATCATTTAAAGATAGTTCAAGGCTAGCCTCTGAAGATAGCAAGTCAGGAAATTGCACAGCAGGATCGAGTCCTGGGTTCCTCTTTTTTCCGCCTTCAGAGGAACAGGTTAGACAAACAGTAATGTCAACCAAGTCCGGAGCTCCATCGGATCCTTGCCCCCCTAAAATTTTTTCATATGGTCACAGATATGATTAGTGAACAACTTACATCAGTATTTTCACAAATAATACGGTCAGGGATTTTCCCAGAATCATGGAAAATAGCCTCAGTCCGGCCTTTATTGAAAAAGAACAATCTTGATCCTACTGAGCCAGGTAGTTATCGACCAATTTCAAGAATCCCCTTTTATTCTAAGGTGTTGGAGAAACTAATTAACAAGCAAATCACAACCTTTATTATGGAGAAAGATCTTTTAGATCAGTCACAATATGGCTTCAAAGAAGGCCATGGAACCGAGACAGCATTGGTAATGGCAGTAGAAGAACTTAAAACAACTTTGGACGAGGGAAAGAAGGCCGCCTTGATTCTGTTAGATCTGTCGGCGGCCTTCAACACAGTTAAGTCATGGAATGCTAATAGAAAGATTAACAGAGCTGGGGCTCCAAGATACTGCCACCACACTGCTATCATCATATTTAACGAATAGATCATTTGTTGTAGAAATGGATTGACTGGTCTCTAAATCCTTTAAATTGTCATGTGGAGTGCCACAGGGCTCTTCCATCAGCCCCACTCTTTTCAATATATATGTGGCACCTTTGGCGGCCATAATTAGGAAAGCTGGTTTCTCGGTGGTCTCCTGCGCCGATGACACACAGGTAGTGGTCTCGGTGTCTAATAACATAGATGAGACAGCAGACCGATTTAATACTTGCATGGTACAGATTATTATATGGATGCAGAGAAATTGCCTCAAGCTCAATGGGGGGAAAACAGAGGTGCTGTTATTAGGAGCCAAGACACCCTTTTGGTCCCCAAGATGGTGGCCGGCCGACCTAGATGAATGCCCAGTCCCAGTCACGAAGGTGAGGAACCTAGGTGTCATAATTGATGAAAGACTAACGTTTGAATGGCAAATCAAGAAACTGGCATCTACCTTTTGGGGCATTTTGAAAATGATTAGGAAGATCCGTCCTTTTATTCCGCTGGATGCCTTGAAAACAGTGGTTGTCGCTTTGGCTTTATCGCGCCTGGATTATGCCAATGCCCTATATGTGGGTCTTCAAACACAATTTCTAGTCAGACTCCAAAGGATGCAAAACGCAGCAGCTAGAATGATTTTAGACATTTGAGTCTGTCTCCATCCGATTAAAAGAACCTCATTGGCTTCCAGTGGCTAAAATAATTATTTTCAAGTCACAATGCCTAGCATTTAAGGCATTACATGGGAATGGTTCACTGTATTTTAGAACACACCTTAAAAAATACAGTCCAGTTAGGAACCTAAGGTCATCACAAGCATTTCTTTTAGCAGTACCCAGATATAATCAAGCTCGATGGGGGGGGGGGGGGGGGGGGGGGGGGGGTTTCTTTCCGGGAACAGCAAAAATCTGGAAAACGTTACCTATGTCAATAAAAAACAGCAATTCATTAATGACATTTAGAGGGTTGCTGAAAACATGGTTATTTAAGAACTAACAATCTAAAGCTTAGGTAATTTAAGTAAAATTGTGGAGAATCCTTACTGTTGATTATAGCGCCAAGACGCCCTTGGGCATTCGTGCGCTTTATAAGTCTTAAATCAAATCAAAATCAAAATCAAATCAAATGCTTATTTTGGCTCTGGAGGTCCTTGTGGGACCCCCTGAGCAGGCCTAGGGGGTCAGGGTCTTTCTACCCAGCCCCCTTTTCTTGTTATTCATCTTTTTTTTCACCCTTTTTCTAGTCACAAGATAACTGCCAACACTTCCTGGTTCGGAGTGTTGGCAGCCAATCAGAGTGAAGCTCGAGCCCGGCAGGGTTTGCGATTCTGCCTCGGTGCTTAGATATCGATATTTTTATTTCTTGAAATTCTCTGTAACTACTGAACGGATTTACACCATTTAAAAAAAAAGGTCACTTTCTGAACCAAAAACTACATTTTTGCCAAATTTGGTGTCATTCCGTTCAGCAGTTCGGGCTGTAGCCTGTTCCAAAATTTCCTATGGAAATTAACATGGAGAAAACGCGTTTTGGGACCCCCCTTTTTTCTCGGCCCCCGCTTGACGAATCACCCCCAAACTTTCAAGACAGGAGGTGACAGGAGGTGACCGGAGCGGGCCTTTAGTTTTGAAAATATTGCGAAGATTTGTCAACCGGCGCCAAAGATATTGGCAAAAGAAAAAACACTTTTCCTATGGAAACTAGGTCCTAACTATAACTGCCTACTGTCGACTGCCAGGAGGTAATATATATATATATATATATATATATATATATATACACACACACATACACACATACAATCCTGCTTCCACAGAAACTTCCACAGAAGAAGGCAAGTACTCGAGGCTGTATGGATATGGGCTTTTTTATTTTCTCAGGTCACCCTCGACCCCGAGACCAGAGAGACGCGTTTCGGCTTCACAGAAGTCTTTATCAATCAATATATATATATTACCTACTGGCGGTCGCCAGTAGGTAGTTATAGTTAGGACCCTGTTTCCATAGGAAAACCGCAACATTCTATTTGGAATAACTTTGGCGCCGGTCGACGAATCCTCGCGAAATTTTCAAAACTAATGGGGCGCTACGCTCTGCTCCTACCCTGAAAGTCTCGGGGGGGATTCGTCAAGCGGGGGCTGAGATAAAAGGGGGGTCCCAAAACGCGTTTTTCCCATGCATTTTTCCATAGGACCTTTAGACACAGCTACAGCCCGAACGGCTGAACAGAGTTCCTTGAAATTTGGCAGAGAGGTAGTCTACAGGTCAAGGAAGTGCCTTTTGTAGGTTTGGTGTAAATCTGTTCAGTAGATTCTGAGAAAATAGCCTTTAAATCAATATATATATCTGAGCCAGCTTACGGTGCGCTTACCGTGCGCGCACGCCGCCGTGCGCGAGCGCGATTCTGATTGGCTGTTAGATCTTAGTAAACATTCGAATCGGTCGAAACCAGGAAGCGGCGGCCGCCATTTTCTCTCTCGCAGTCTGAGAGGGGGTTAAAAAACAAAGGCCAAAAACATGTAAAGGGGCTGTTTAGACAGCTCCTAAGCACCTAGCCATGTTGAGGGAGTCCTCAAAGATCCCCCAAGGCCAAAAACGGAATTTTAATTTTTTCGATAATTTTGCCGATTACGCTTACCGTACGCGTACGGTAAAAATTAACTAAAAAAAAAAAAATATCCATACTCTCCCCACCCCATGTGCAAATGGTGCCCGAAGGGCTCCATTTGTGCCTGGCATATAACAATTGAGAAAAATTAAAATATTACCTTTCACAACGAAGCGCATCATATGTCCTCCATGTGCGCACGGTGCGCAAAGCGCATCGTGCGTACATGGCCCATCTAGCGTAACGTGGGCACGCGGAGCGCACCGCGTGCCCACTGTGCGTGCACGGCACTAACTGCGTAAAGTGGGCGCGCGGTGCGCGAAGCGCACCGTGTGCTCACTGTGCGCGCACGGAACGAACTGCGTTAAGTGGGCGCGCACGCCACGAATGGCGTAAAGTAACTTAGCATTTAAAAAACCGTACAAATTCACTGAAAAAACCATAGGTTTCACACACGTTATAGTTAGGAATTAGCATTTAAAAAACCTTGCAAATTCAGTGAAAAAACCATAGGTTTCACACATGTTATAGTTAGCTGGAAATTTTACTGATAAAAAACCAATGAAATTCCCCCGTTATACTTAGTGCAGGCAACTATAACTCACGCGACCGCAATCTTCTGCTGATGCTAATACTGTATTTAGACACTTATTTGCCCATGTCTTCTTCCATTAAATTTTAGCTATACATATATTACAAATATTTTTTTTTCATAAAGACACATATGTCATCAGCAGAGGATTGCGGTCGCGTGAGTTATAGTTGCCTGCACTAAGTATAACGGGGGAATTTCATTGGTTTTTTATCAGTAAAATTTCCAGCTAACTATAACATGTGTGAAACCTATGGTTTTTTCACTGAATATATATATATATATATATATATATATATATATATACACACACACATACACACACACACACACACATACATACAATCCTGCTTCCACAGAAACTTCCACAGAAGAAGGCAAGTACTGGAGGCTGTATGGATATGGGTTTTTTTATTTTCTCAGGTCACCCTCGACCCCGAGACCAGAGAGACGCGTTTCGGCTTCACAGAAGTCTTTATCAATCAATATATATATATATATATATATATATATATATATATATATATATATATATATATATATACACACACACACACATTATTATATAGCGGTCACTCCATAGTGTATATGCAGGTGCTAGAAAAAAGTGCTCATGCATAAATGAAAGGAGATCAGAAAAGAATACAATCTAATTCCGAAAAATTAAAACCACAAACAAGTAGCATCTTGTCCTATCTGACAATCTTTCTCTTTAGGTCAAATCACTTTCCATCCATAAGGGGAATTAGTTCCCCTTGAATCCTGAGAGTCCCTGGGGGCTACAGCCCACCAGGTACCTCCAGTAGGTGCCACAGGGCTGTGTTGTAGAGAGGTGGTCCGAGGCCACGCCCCTTTTTACACCTCTCTGCAACGCACCTCATGGGCGCTTACTGGAGGTACCTGGTGGGATAGTGGGACCCAAGGGACCCTCAGGATTCAAGGGGACTTAATCCCCCAACTTACAACGTGCCAGAGGGCCCGTTTGCACAGTGGTGCAGGGAGGGGGTGGGGCCTGATGTGACAAGTGTGCAAACGTGCCATGTGGCGCGTTTTTTAAGTTGGGGGATTAAGTCCCCTTGAATCCTGAGGGTCCCTGGGGGCCAACTAGCCCACCAGGAACCTCCAGTAAGCGCCACAGGGCTGCGTTGCAGAGAGGTGGTCCGAGGCCACGCCCCTTTTTACACCTCTCTGCAACGCAACACTGTGGCGCTTACTGGAGTTACCTGATGGGCCAGTTGGCCCCCAGGAGCACTCAGGATTCAAGGAGACTTAATCCCCCAACTTAGAAACACGCCACAGGACGTGTTTGAACACATGTCACATAAGGCCCCGCTCCCTCCCTTCACCACTGTGCAAATACGCCCCGTGCCGCATTTTATGTTGGGGGATTAAGTCCCCTTGAATCCTGAAGGTCCCTGGTGTCCTACTAGCCCACCAGGTACCGCCAGTAAGTGACACACAGCTGCGTTGTAGAGAGGTGTAAAAAGGGGCATGGCCTCAGACCACCTCTCTCCATCGCAGCCCTGTGGCATGTACTGGAGGTACCTGGTGGGCTAGATAGCCCCCCACAGACTCTCAGGATTCAAGGGTAACTAATTTCCCACCTTAAAACGTGCCACGGGGCACGTTTGCACAGTGGTGCAGGAAGGGGGCGGGGCCTCCGGAGATTTGCCGGTTCCTTTTAAAAAATAAATTGGGGGAGGGGGGCTGTGTGGCCCCTCTTCCCTTGGCCACTTTTGGCCCCGGGCACCACATCCCCCGGGGTCTTGCACCCTTTTTTTTTTTTAAATTATGCGGCGGGGGACCACGTGGCCCCCCTTCAAAGGCCAATTATGGCCCCGGGGACCCCATCCCCCGGGGCCGGCCTTTTCTTTTTTTTGTTTTGGGGAGGGGGTACGCAAGGCCCCCCTTCCGGACCACTTCTAGCCCCGGGGACCCCATCCCCCGGGCCTGGCCACACCATTGGGGACCGTGGGGGGAGCCCCAATACCCACACGGTCCCGCCGTCTACCCGCCTCCTGCGGGAGCCGGCATTGCTTTTCCACAAGGTGAGCTGCTAACATGAAGCTCCCCTTGTGGAAAAGCAATCTGCTTTGGATTTTGGAAGCGAGAGCAGGAAACCTTCGAGTTTGATATGGCAGGGTGGGAGCCGCACGACTCCCGCCCTGCCATAGCAAAGAGCAGTGTCCCGGGGGTGGGCACACTGGGACACTGCAGGAGCGGCCCTGGGGGGTGGCGGACCCCAGGGCCATGGAGGGCTCCAGGAGGGGGGCAGCGCGCCCCCCTCCCAACCATTGCAAAGCCTTGGGGAGTTGGTTGTCCCCAGGGGGCCCGTAACGGACCCCCGCATTTACATTTTTAGTGCCTCTGGGAGATGGTGGTCCCCAGGGTGTGTAGGGGGGCTCGAGCCCCCCTCACAGGTTATTTTATTAAAAATAGAACCCCGGGGAGGTGGCCGTCCCCGGGACAGCGTGGGGGGGATTGGGACCCCATACTTTGTTTTAACAGCCCGAGGAGGTGGCGGTCCCCGGGGCTGCAGGGGCCCCCCATGTGCCCCCGCTAATGAATTTCTTAGTGTCCCCGGGACCTGGTCCACCCGGAGCCCACGCATCTTTTTTTTTCAATAATTTGGGCGGGATTCACGACCGCATTGCGATTTCCGCCGAAATTATAAAAACAAAATGCTTTTTTTGGCCCTGAGGTCCTTCTGGGACCCCCTGAGCAGGCCTATGAGGGTCAGGGTGTTTCTATCCTGCCCCCTTATCTTCTTAATCTTTTTTCTACTTTTTTCTTGTGACTCGGGTCACAAGATGGCTGCCAACACTTCCTGGTTTGGAGTGTTGGCAGTCAATTAGAATGAAGCTTGTGGTCAGGAGGGTTCGCGAACCCACTGCGGCAATAGATATCGAAACGTTTTCTTTTTCTAATTTCTCAGGAACTACTGAACGGATTTACACCATTTAACAAAAAGGACTCTTTCTGAAACCAAGGGCTACCTTTTTGCCAAATTTGGTGTAATTCCATTCAGCAGTTTGGGCTGAAGCTTTGTCTAAAGTTTCCTATAGAAAATAACATAGGGAAAACGTGTTTTGGGACACCCCTTTTTTCTCGGCCCCCCGCTTGGCAAATCGCCCCGAAACTTGACGAATCGCCCCCAAACTTTCAAGACAGGAGGTGACCAGAGCGGGCCTTTAGTTTTGAAAATTTCACGAAGATTCATCAACCGGCGCCAAAGTTATTGGGAAAACAACAACGCTTTTCCTATGGAAACTAGGTCCTAACTATAACTACCTACTGGCGACCGCCAGTAGGTAAAAAAAAATTATATTATATATATATATATATATATATAAAAAAAAATCTACTGGCGGTCGCCAGTAGATAGTTAGGACCGAGTTTCCATAGGAAATCTCAAAATTCTATTTTGAATAACTTTGGCGCCGGTTGACGAATCCTCACGAAATTTTCAAAACTAATGGGGCGCTCCGCTCAGCTCCTATCCTGAAAGTCTCGGGGTGATTCGTCAAGCGGGGGCTGAGAAAAAAGGGGGTCCCAAAACGCGTTTTCCCCATGCATTTTCCCATAGGACCTTTAGTCGAAGGTACAGCCCGAACGGCTGAACAGAATTACTTGAAATTTGGCAAAGAGGTAGTCCTCAGGTCAGGGATGTGCCTTTTGCATATGTGGAGTCAATCTGTTCAGTAGTTCCTGAGAAAATTGCAGTTAAAAGCACATAAATATCTATAGGCGCACACCGTACGCGCATGGTTTGCGCACCCTAACGTGCGCGAGCGTAATTCTGATTGGTGGATTCATGACAGTCAACATTCGAATCGGTCGAAATCAGGAAGTGTCGGCCGCCATTTTGTGTGTTGTGTGTGTGACAGGGAAAAAGAAAGGTGGAGAACGTGAAAAGGGGGCAGGGTAGAGAGTTCCTGACCCCCTAGCCTTTGTTAGGGGGTCCCTGAAGGACCCCGAAGGGTGAAAATAAATATATTTTTTTTTTCAAAAAATCGTGGGGTGCGCGCACCCCCAGCCGCCATTTTGAGTTTTAGAGGCAGAAGAGAGCTAAAAACACAAGTGGAGAACGTGAAAAGGGTGTAGGGTAGAGAGTCCCTGACCCCCTAGGCCTTCTCAGGGGGACCATGAAAGACCCCTTAGGTCTAAAAAAAAAAAAAAAAAAAACAATTTTTTAAATATATCGTGGGGTGCGCGCACGGCGACAAAAAAACATAGAAAAATAGAATTAAAAATCAAGTTTAAGTGTTTGAGTGTTTTTTTGTACCTACAAGTAAGTACCGATGCAGAGTCTAACGTTCAAGAGGAAGCCTCGGTTGCCTTCATCTGTGAAATTAACACCGTCTCCTCTATAAATGCCTTGCATGTTGTAACGCAAGTTGTTGTGGTATATAGAACCCATACTATAGTCTCTGAGGAAAGCAGAAACAGACTTATTGACGTGCTTTCTTGCTTTGTCAATCTGTGGACAACATTGGCTGGACCAGTTCCACTTTTGCCTTTGGCATATATTAGAATATACAAAGGTAGTTTGAGGAAAAAGTGACATCAATTGCACAAAGGTGTCCTTAACAAGCATTTCCAGACCTACCCCAGTTAAAGTGCCTAGGTCATTTCCACCACAGTGCACAATTATAAGGTCAGGCTGTGGGAGATGTAGAAAGGACTTCACCAAAGGCATTAATTGGTGCCACTTTAACCCTCTCTGACCAATCCATTTAATGTCTACATTTGGCAAAGCAAGGTCTTTCAAAATACCTCTTTTTTCTGCATACTTTTCACTCCAGAAGACATAGCTATGACCTACAATCCACACTGTGAACATCTTTCAAGGAGATCTGGATACACTCAGAAGGTGTCTTTCAGTAGAATGGCAATATGAAAAGAAAGATAGTTGTAAAATGGAGGCTTACATACTTTTTTAAAATAAAAAGAGCTCATTGGCTGTTTCAGACCATTCTAAACTAAAAACTAGGCTGTATGTTTAAATTTTTAAAAGCATGTTTTGTATTGGTTCAAAAAAATGTGTTCCCACAGAAGATTACTTTGGATATGCAGTTAGGTTTGAAAAGTCAAGCACTCTTGCTCTTTGGATTAGAAACATTGTGTGCTGAACTTCTGACCTCTCTGCTCACACCAGTGTTCCATGACCTGTTGCTATGGTAGGAGGCAGAAGTCATGTGGGGGGTAGGGATCATTTGGAAAGGGTTGGAATTTGCAACCAATAGAAATGTGTGTTTCCATTTGAAAAAATATGGGAAGCACTGTGATTTGAAGTTAACATGTATATGTGTGAAAAAAGAGGGAAACATTGCCATTTACTGGTTCTGCTGAGAGGTGTACAGTTCAGAGATTCTGGCTCTGATAATCTGCTGTGTGAGTGCCACATTTCTTCCTCAACTAACTACTTTTAAAGGTGAGTTATGAATTTGAGAGGGGATGTATGAGGTGCATTATGATATAAAAAATAGAAATGAGATTCTTGTTTTAAAGTTGTGTTTTACATTTTATGTTTTGGAAGATATTTAACTGCCTTGAACTTGTCAGATATTATGGAGTATGTCTTCACCATAAGTAAAGGTGTACTGGTATCACCCAGGAATATTGTTTCCTGCCTAGAATCACACCATGAGTCTGTGTGCACAAAGGAATTGTTGTCAGAGATTTAATTCGTGGTGGTCTGGTTCTGTAAGACTTGCATTCGTAGGAAAGGGGCAGCTTGTTTTGTTGAAGTGTGATGGCTAGCATTCAGCACAAATCAATATTTCACAAATGAGAGGGAAATGCTAACACATTTGCAAACAACAGGGTAGATTTTCCTTCCACTCCTGCAATGGGTGAGGTAGTTCCTATGTGTTACAAACTGCAAATAAAACTTATCACACATGTACTCTTACATACATCTGTGCAGTCTTAATGCAGTTGTGCAAGCATCTATGCAGATCTCTCTTGCACCTGACAATACACAGTCTCCAGAAGGACGCTCTTAACACACAGGTAGCTGCTTCTCCTGCACTCCCATGCTTACTATTCACCACTATGGCATCTGTAATGAGGATGTACAGAAGGGAAAACAAAAGGAGAGTGATGTGATTGCAAGCAAAAAGAAAAAGGACAATGTTGAAGAGGTTGTTGGTTGTCATTTTGAAAATAGCTCTGGTGTCAACTGCTACGCTAATGTAGTGCTGAATGTTGTATTTTATCTTGAAAGTTTGCAAGAGCAGATAATACTAAATCATGAAAAAAGATTCTGTTCTCTGCTGAGTCTCCTTTATGAGAAGCTGAGTAATGATAAAACTAAAATAGAAAGTGCTTCTGATGTTAGAAATCTTTTAGATGTATGTTCAGGATGTACACAGTTTACTCAAAATGTCCAGCAAGATGCACAGGAATTCTTAATGTATATGCTTATGGTACTGGAAGATGAAGGGGTAGAAATAGAAAATATGTTTGGTCTCTCTTATAAATGGGAACATAGTTGTGAAAACTGTTTGAACACATGCAGCTCTAATGTTGATTCTGAAAGGTTCATATATTTAACATTACCAGAGAGTAAATCAGTGACTTTTAGTAAATTAGTTAAAGATGCAAATCACAACATGGAATGTTCTCAATGTAAATCAGAAATGTTATCAACGTTATTTTTAAAGAAATATGGACAGTATGTAATTTTAATGATGCAACGTTGTAGAGCTGATGGAACAAAATTGCACACTTTAATAAAGAAGTTTACAGGAAATCAATTATCAATATCTGGAAAGACTTTTGTTGCAGTTGCAATAATTTTCCATGATGGACCTTCTATAACTTCTGGTCATTACACAGTTTATCTAAAATGTGAAAAAGGCTGGACACTGTGTAATGATTCACAATTGATTTTCAAGCAACGTTTGCCTGCAGAATTACCAAATTCCTACTTAATTTTTCTAAAACCCAAATTTTAGATACAAATTGCAGCATCTGAAGAAACCATTATTTCGATTTTATAGGATTACCATTGGATATTTCACCCCAATTTTTTTTTTAAATTACCATTTGGCCTCATGGAAAGGTAACTCTTTCTATTGTGGACTTCTTTGACAGATATTATCTTGGTGTATGAGCTTAAGCAACCAAATTTACAGACGTTATTTATTGCAAATAGTTATTGGTCTTAGATGATATTTTTTAATATATATGTTACATTTCTATAAAGGCATGTGTTACTGAGTAGATATTCAGGGCTTTTTTTAAACAATCTTTCAGATTGTTAATTTTTTTGTCCGCTGTTAAGTGATGAATGCAATTGATTTCACAATTTGCAGTGAAATTCAATATATTCTGAAAACAGCAAAAAAAGGGCAAAAAATGACTTTGTTAAATATGAAAATATGTGTACTGTATTCTAAAATGTATTGTTAAATATTACTACTTTTTTTCCAGATCGAGAAAGAAAATTTAGGAAATGTAATCCTTTTTTCTAGTAATTAAAAAAAAAAAAACATTTATTTCTAATTAAGTTATTTTGTTGGTCAGGTAAGTTTGAAATATCTGTATTTCTCACCCCTTCACTTTCATGCTCCCTTTTCTTCACTTCTCCTCACTCTGCTTTTCTCATTCCCCTTCTCTCTCTCTTCTTCCTTTACTGCTCTTTCGTAACTCCCTCACTCCTTCTATACTACTCCCCTAGGTTTACTGCCTCCATCACTACTTTTTCAACCATGTATCTCTCCCTGTCTCCATGTGTCTCAGTCATTCTAACTGCCTTACTCCTTATCAGTTCCTTGCTCTCTGTCTCTGTTTCTGTCTCTCTCCCTTTGTCTGTTTTACCCTTAATTTGCTTAACATCTCGGGAAAATTAACAAGGCCCCTGCGCCACCACTATGTCACTTTTCATAACGTACTGGTGGCGCAGGGAGCTCCTCCATATTTACAAGGAGAGGAAATCCCACCCTGCGTGACTTTTCCTTTCCACATAAATCAGCCACTTCACACGCAGCACTGTGCGTTGAAGGGGCATTCCATGGGTGTTGTTGTGGGTGTTCCCACGCAACACTCAAAGAACTAGACACATCTCCAGGTTTTAGAGAAATCGTAACTCTGGAGATGCGTGTGAATCCTACGGTGCGCGCACGGCGGGGAAAAAAAACAATAAAAATAGAATTAAAAAAAAAAAAAAAGTGTTTCGATGTTAGGTGGCTATTGTGTTTAGAGGGACAGAGGAAAAAAAAAGACATGGCAAAATTTATAGGGTGTCACACGTGTGTTGCTGTATCTTCCTGTCTATTAGCGGAATGCTGGTGTCCGCATAACAGATAAGAGCATTACACAAGTTACACCGCATATGCACCCTCTCAAACAGAGGGTGTATATCCAGAGGAGCCGAAGAAGGTGAAGCTGCCGCCGCAGATGAAGTGCTCTGCTGAGCTGCCGATGATGTGCTCGGCTGAGCTGCTGGAGGGTTTGCTCTAGCAGCTCGAGCATAAGCCACAGGATGTACATCTCTAACGTGCATGATCATAGTGAAGATACTAAAAGAGTACTTCTTATTAGGATCTCCTCTTGATAAGACACAATCACAAAGACTGCAGGTGACTTTGGGAGCATTCACTTTCTTCTGCCCCTGTGGAAATGTAAAAAATTGCCATATAAAAGAATCTTTCTGTTTCCTCTGTCTCTGTCTCACAAGGGTCTCCTGCTCACTCCCAGAAGATGACTGCTGCTCTGCCATTCTGAAGTACTGAAGTACTAGAAAAGCTGCTCAGCTCCTTCTCCCAGAGAATCAGAAGTAATAATGAGGGGAATGGGTGTGGTGTTGGAAGTTTCTGGAACTGAAACTACTATAAACCAATGAAAAGTGTTGTTTCTTGATCACATGACTTACCGTGCGCGCACGGTACGCTTACGGTGCGCGCACGGTACAAGCATGCATGCGCGTACGTAGGACGCGCGCATGCGCAAAAGGAGCACGTGCGCATGCGCATACGGAGCGCGCGCGTACGCATCACGCACGAAGTACGCATGCGCACGTAAATCACGTACGCATGCGGAGCACGTACGCATGCAAGCCACGTGCGCGCACCGTACGCGTACCATACCGTACACGCACGGTAAGCGGACGGTGCGCGCACGGTCAAAAACCCTTAAAAAAAAATTAAAAAGAACAATGTTTATAGGTTTCTAGAAGATATTAACTATGCTGTTCAACTATATCTAAAATTAAAAAAAAAAAAAAAGGTGAGCCATTCCATATTGTAGGATACAGTAAATCTATAATTATATACATAGGGGTAGCATATTGTAAAATAAATAAATAATATAATAATACATTCATAAATTAGCATTTAATGTCATGAGTGATGTCATTTGAGATGTCATCAGTGATGTCATGAGTGATGTCACTGACCATGTCATGAGTGATGTAATATGTGACGTCATCAGCAGTGGATTGCGGGCGCGCGAGTTATAGTTAGCTGAACTAACTAGAACGGGGGAATTTCATTGGTTTTGTACGAGTGAAATGTCCAGCTAACTATAACGTGTGTGAAACCTATGGTTTTTTCAGTGAATATATATATATATACATATACATATACACACATATATATTTGCATTTAATGTCAATACATTTTTTTATTAATTTCACACATGAATTTGGTGCCGTAATTGTGGCATACTCTTCCTTTTACTTGGTAATGTTACTTTCCCCTACGACGCATCTTCTTCTACCTAGGATTTACAGGCTACTATCTCCCTTGTACTGTCTAAACTTGATTACGTCAAATGCCTCTACCATGGATCATCTTTATCAATTTTTAAAAGACTACAATGGACAAAGAACTCTGCTGCCAGACTACTCCTACATGTAAAGCCACAAGCCCACCACATCTCCACTGCCTTGAGGGCTCTACATTGGTTACAATTTACTAGAAGATCCACCTTCAAGCTGCTTTGTATCACCCACAAACCAATACATGGACCAGGAACATATTTTAATACAATCACCAATACATACAACAAAGGGAACCTTCACTCCAGATTGACACCTCCCCTCAAAACCCCAGCATACAAGAAAAAATAACATGGGTGGTATATCTTTCTCTGTTCAAGCAGCCAAATTATGGAATTCATTACCCCCAAACATAAGATTTACAGATAACTATCTTATCTTCAAAACCACACTCAAGCACAAATGTACATATGCCTGTGTATGTAAATATTTATAATTTGATTATATGTATGTATTTAGCTATGTGTTTCTCTGTACAAACATATATACTACCTATGTTTTAAAAATGTATAGATATTCTTTAGACCCGTTTAGAAATGTATACAGTACTTTTGTTTAATATATATATATTCTATGCTTAACATGTATATAGACTACTGCATAGCTTTCACATAAGGTATTTCATTAGATGCTTTAGGGTGGGTCTCCATTTTTATTTCATCTATCACAATATGTAAATAGGATCATAACAATTGTATCCATAAGTGCTTCACTATTGAAATACTGAGTAAAATGTAAATGCAAAATGAGCACACAAAAAAGTTATTAAAATACACAGATAAATTAACATACAGTAAAAATTGAAAGTCTGAGTTTCTAAGTATCTATCCACACATGGACATATGGCACTTTATACAATACAACTTTATATCTCAATATATTATCTTCCTTATACATGTATACCCTTTCTATGTAGCTATATATCTATATACTTATTACTTTACTCCTACTGTAGAAGACAAAATGAAAACCTTCAACTCTCTCCAATGCACTTCTCTATGTCTCATTGTATACCTCTCCAAATTTAAACTCTACCTCTACTGTCCGACTCATGCCAAACTTCATGCTACTACTATGATCCCCAAATAACCCTTTCTAGATTCTTTCCTCTCATGTAGCCCTTCTTTGACACATTCCAAACCTCATTTTACTACTATGATCTCCCTAATCCTTTCTAGACTCTTCCCTCCTTTATACCTCCTTTGACTCATCCCAACCCTCATCTTACTACTATGATCTCCCAATTAACACTTTATAGGCTCTTCCCTCCTCTATCCCTACATTATCCTGTTCAATCAAACTAACAGACTCACATGTTGGGGGCATGGCCAGGCCATCGACCAAGATGGCCGCTCGGCACTGAAGCTCCGCCAGCCTCTTCCAGCCTAAAGGCTATATCCCTGTAAAATGCTGCCTGATCGACATCTGCTGTTAACGAAACATGCAGGGAGCCTGCTGATCCTACCCTCTTGTTGAATGGAGCCTCCGTTGCAGTAAAATCGTCGCTCAGTAGATCGGGGCGGAGCTACATCGGGCCTCGGGCTCTGCGGAGTGCCTCACAGCCGGTTTTCAGATGCGTTGCAGCCCAGATCGGCTAGATGCGGTGAGCGGGCATCAACATTGGCAATGAGTGCCCCGGGCACGGGTCACTCCTGACGCCTTCCCCCTCCTCCTGCTGCCGTGGCGCAGTCACGTTGACTTGGCCCAGGAATCCTCCATTGTGCCTGCAGTCTCCCCGAGGCCTCGTGGAGACAGGGCCAGTGAGCGAGCCAGGGAGGCGTCCACTCGGGCACTTGCAGACGTGGCTGTGGGGGAGATGTGAGGGCTCCCTCCGTCGATCCCCGCGCCCGGTTGCCCACGCACCTGATCCAGCTGCCATCCCACCCGTCAGGAGGCCCGCTGCTGGAAGCACCCCCTGACCCTGGCTGCAGGTTGTACATTGGGACCGGAGGCTCGTATCTCATCAGCACTACACCTGGCGACAACGGAGGCACTTGCTGAAGGCCGCCCTGTCCCTACAGCACATCCCGTGGCCTGCGCTCCTACATGCTCCAGATTGCTACAATCCCACGCACAGCCTCGGTGGAGGGACGATCTGGGGGGTGCGGCCTAGGAGCCCACGCACAGTGGTGGCCTGCTTTCCTTGCTCCTGCTATCCCGTTGGGCGCCCTGCCGGCCCTCTACCAACATTGGGCCTCATCTGTTGTATCTCGACCACCCCGGCGATCATCCTCATCCTGGTCACCACACGGAGGGACCACCGCGCCCACACCGCGGGGATTGTCCTCGGCGGTTGTGATGCGGGCTCTGCCCGGGTTCTGCCCAGTACTGTACTGGCGCGCTGCATTGTTTGCACATGGACTGTATCATCCCGAGGCCACTGGCCCTACTGGTGTTCCCCTCTTCCGCCACTTGACCCTATTGGTTCCCTCTTCTTGCTGCAGAGGCCAACGGTGGTGATGATTCCAGGAGGCATTCCTGGGGTGGGTCAGTGGTGCGCCATCTCAGTACGCTCGCTCCCCGCTCCCAGATTACACTTCGGCCTAGTCCTGTGGTACCGTTGATGTTCGGCCTCCACAGAGCAGAGACCTCTGTCCTGGTGTAAGCGCTCCCTGGTTTTGCCTGCCACTTACATCCCGCTGGATCCTCCTGAGGGCCTATCACTCCTGCGCGCATTTCCGGATATCCAATCCCTGCCTTCACTTGGACATCCTCTCTGACGTGCTGACCCCTTGGATTGCTCCCCGGCCCTGTCTGGCATTGGCTCTTCACTGCCCTCAACTGGGCTGCACCCCTCACTCATGCAGGGCCTTGAACTACGATGTTTTGGTGCAGCTGGTCATGGGCACCAATCTGCTGGACCACAGGGTCGCCGAGGGGGCCCGACGCCGAGACGACTGGGGGCTTCACTCGCTGTTCCACTGACACTCAGGAACCTGTGCGCTGATTATCCCTCTACTTCCGTAGCTGGCTCTAGAGCTTGACCCGTTCTCTTTTCATCAGCACCCGCTGAGCATGTCCCACTGCCACTGCCTCCACTACGTGACACTGCGCCATGGGCCACAAAGATCCTAAGCAGAAGACCCTCCCCTTCGAAAAGCTCCCTGAAGATAGCGCCGACATGGCGGATGGCGCGCAGGGCGTGGACCGTGCCGACGACCCCTCTGCTCCCTCCTCTTCCCTGTTACAGTTTCCAAATCTTTCTTTAGAATTTGACAACAGATTGATTGGATTTACGTATACTCTGGTGGGATACAACAGCAAACCAGGTCTTTATAGAGGAATCTGAATATGAAAACGTACTTATTATCTTTATGAAGAGGAATGGAGAAGAATGCTTGGCACAAGTGAGTGACTGTGTACAATTCTGCATCCACAGGAGTCTAAAATAAAATCACAGACAGTTTTGATACCAAGGGTCAACATAAAACTACAATTTTGTTACTCTTTCATAAATCTTCGGTCACCCTTCATTTTCCACTCACTTTTTTGATTTGCATCACAGGAGAGTTGCAGGGACTACCTGGCACTTTTATTAGACTGCCCGGTTCAAATATGTTTTTTCAGTTATGGGTTTCATTCCCTCCTCTGTTTCATGTATAGGTTTGTACTTAGGAGTTTGCCAAACAATCTGCATTAGGTTTCACTGTCATTTTTACTGGCTCTGCACTTTTAATTAGTCCTACCTCTTTACCTGTGAAGTCCCATTTCTCCTCTGTATGTCTCAAATAAGGAGGCAAACCATCTTTTGTGTGATCGGGAACAATTGAACTCTAGACCCTTTTGATTTAATTTTGAAGGATAAGTCTTCATATTGTGTTTGAATTGTGAAACCATCTGGTGTACAGAAAGTCACACAATTATAAACTCATGGTCAATTTCGAGTAGGCCAGTTTTTACAGGAACATTTGCTTAGACCTGATTAGTAATCTATTACTAATTATAAAAACTTGGATTCCCGAGATGGGTTGGTTTGGAGAATTTGAGAGAATAGTCACAAAAGTGAATGATGTATCTAACAACAAGCACTCACAGCAGAAAAATAGGAAGCACGGGAATGATCTGTGTCGTCGAGTATGCTCCATGGCCTCTAAAGCCCATCCTGAGACCCACCAGACTGGTGGTGGTTCTACGAGGTCCATGAATCTCTTGCCTTGGGACGAGAAGCTGTATGGAATCCTACACAATGGAGGCTTTGAAGGAATCCCTGGTGGATTGGAGACTGGTAAGAACAACCACTGTACTGTGTCTTCATTATTATTATTATCCTTCTATAGCAAGCTACACATGGTTGACCTAAGTTATAGCTGAGGTCTAGCTAGGAAAGTCCTCCTGGCAGTGGAAGTGGGTACAACGCCCCCCTGCGCCACCTAATGGCCTTCATCTTGCCCGTGGCCTATCCCCAGCTTGATGGGGAGCTGAATACCAGAGCGCAGCAACAAAGGGGTAAGTATAAAGTTATATGTCTGCTGTTATCCAGATTTGTTGTCAAAGCACAACTCTAACAAAACATATGCATGAGGTATAAAGATTTGATAGTCAATAATTGTTATGCTGTATTATGCTGTTTGTGTTTCAAATCTGCAAACAAATATTTACAACTATAATAATGTTTTAGTAAATTAATGCAAGCCATAAGTAAAGGTGACCAGTGGGTGTGTAACATTGCTGTAACATTTGTTCTTTGTGTAGTACTACATTGAGAGCTTTCTAAAATTACTAATATTGTGCATAAATTCATGGTTTACTTATGAAGGCATTATGCATTGTGTATATATATTGCAATAAACAAAATGTGTGTTAGATGATGTAGGTTCACCTGCCAGGCTAAAAGAAGTGTAGGATCACAAAAGACTGATGTCAAGTCCCTTTGTTCACGTGCAGGAAGCTCTCCACCACATCATTCCTGTAAAGATTGGAGATTATACTAATACCTACGCTGTGTGGAGTTAAAACTCCACTAATACCTGCCAAGCTCTTCATAATCAACTGATCTGGGATACATGCTACAGGAAGCAAATGGTTAGGACACAGAAATGGTAGTTTTTTTCGTAGTCCTATTATCTGGTTTGTGAGTTAACATCCAAATATACAATTAAAGATGATGTAACATTACCAATCAGTAATGTATAAACATGATTCCCCTACATGTTCTCTATACACACTTATCATTTAATATATTTTATTAGGTAACCCAACGTCATCCAGTGGGAGTGGGGTAGGCCTTTCAGTAGTGAAAAGCACAGTTAGGAGTTGTTCTGAAGCAGGACATTCAACACTTAAAAATAAATGTCCTACTTTGTAATTACACTGCACCCTGCCCTATAGGCTGTAAGGGCCTACCTTCGGGGGTAACTTATATTATTAAACAGGAAGGATTAGGCTTGGACCAATATCACTTTTGACAAGCCGATAAGTCAATAAAAAACTACACACAGGCTAGAATGGGAGGCTTGAAATAGGTTTTAAAATGAAACCCGAGTGTGTGGCATTATGAGTGCAGCAGGCCTACTTGTAGTCTATAATTTACAGGGTCCGGGTACATGTAGTTTCTTATTACTAGGGACGTATAAGTAAAATAAATTAAACAACTGGGTGCAAAGCAATTTTAGTATGTTTCATGGAGAGTGCACAAACACTTTAGCACTGGTACTCTAAATGGGTTTTAAAAACTGGAGGGGGGAAGGCAACACGTTTTTGGATGAGCCTTCAGGGAGGGCCTAGTCCAGCTCTTGTATAATGAGATATTCCTGAAGGGATGCGCAGTGCATACTTGCTTGGTGTGTCAGATAATCATAGGCTTAGAAACAGCAAGTGCCCAAAGTCCAAGATCAATGACGTCCACAATGGCACCATAACAAAGTCCTATCAAGAGGTAACCCATATCCTTCACTGCCTATGGCTACATTTAATTCTCAGTAAATTACTGTCCAATTGCAAAACTAAATAATAATCCCGAAATACCGATTTATTTCTGCTGTATATGATTTGTATGTTATGTAGTACATCTTCATCACATCTGAACCACAACAGATAAATAAAACTTGTTTTTTTATATTCTGAAACAATATTGTGTAGATTACACAATCAAAGCCTTTACATAACAGGAATACATCATTATGATGTATGAAGTATGGGTATGATATTATTTGATAGGTAGAGTGATGCACATACAAGTTATGTGTACATAATTGTGATTCAACTAAACGAAGATGACAACATAAATTCCCATGTGATACACATATGACAACATCCAAAGTGATCACCTGTGTTTATGTGCCTAGCATATGCGTTACCTACACATAAAACACATAACCGAAAGCACACTAAATGATGTGTTTAATAGTGCTCCAAGAACATCATACTATTAAAATATTGCTGAAACATGAATGTAAGTCCAGATTTTGATGGATGGGTTACTCAATCAAAAACATCTAAGATATTCTGTCAACCGTAATACAATTGCATTATATCCTATGGTAGTTGTAATATGGCAGACACCTTCTCAGGCAAGGTTGTGACCAAATAACCCATCTGCAAAGTAAACAGTCACTTGTGATTATAAATTGACTTCATTTTTATAATATAGAGCGATAATAAGATTTGTGTTATAGTAAAGCTGCATTTATTAGGAATTGTGTTTAATAAATACTTAATATTGTATAAAGATTGGATGTAGGGGGCCTGGCCAGCTGCCGGTCATGGCAGTCGCCTGTTGAGGGAGCTCCGGACCCGGGCAGTAATTATCCTGTAGCCTTGCCAGATCCTGAGGTCTCTGTCGTCTGCCGATCTCGAGCGCGGCGGAAGCTGGTTGGTGCCGACCCTCGTAGCGCTTTTTGGCTCTCGAGGAGGCAGAGATGCGGAGCTGTCGGGACCTGCGGGGAGCCGTGCGGCCTGGGACGGCCTGATTTGCAGAGGCCGCCGTTCCTCCCCGTAGGGGGGGAGAGGCTCAGGGGCCGGCGCCATAACCCTCGCCGCGCCGAAGGTGACAAGAAGGAACCGGTTTTGGGCGCCCTTGGCGACCAAAAGCGGCGAGCAGTAGCCCCTCCTGCCCACGCGCTGGCCTCGCGGCTACCACTCCCCCCCGCAGCCAATGGGGGGCGAGACAAGATGCAAACCCCCCAATGGGGGGGCAGGCACGATCGGCGGGAAAAAGAAGATGAGGGATATAAGGGGCCGCTCTCCCAGGGAGCTCCTAACTTCGGGGAGCAGGGAGAGCGGCGCACCGACGTGGTTTCTGCAAAGGACGAAGGACGAAGTACTGCCCGGACGAAGTACTGCGCAAGGAGACGGCGAGGTACGAACGGTGGTGACCAGGGCAGCCAACTTGCTGAGTGGCGGGACTATCAGGTTGTGACCTGCATCCGTGGAGCGAAGCGCCCTTCCAGTAACGGGAGAGCGCTGGGTGAAGAGTCTACCGGAGCCACAGGGAACGAGACCCGTCTGCAGCCTTCGCCGGTGGGGTTGAGGTGAGCGGACGGACAGGACCAGCCCCGAAGTGAGACTCACCTCTTACACCGCTCTCGGGACCGTCGGTGCCCCTAACAGCTGGCTCCGCTTCTTCAGCAGCGGCGCAGGCGCACTGCGCGCCGGTGGAGCCCTTGATAGCTCAGTTGGTGGAGCGGAGGACTGCGGTGAAGGGCCGGACATTCTTCAGACGCAGGTTCAGAAGCACGCGCGAAACGATCCAGGGGCCCCCTGAACAACCCGGAAAAAGAGGGAGGAGCTCATCGGAGTCCTCGGCATCAACGGGCGTGGCGGAGCAGCTCCGTCTTTCTGCATCGACACTTGCGCGCCGAGTCGCGGGTGCACCCGGCTTTGGAAACGCGCCGGAAGGATTCGGGGGGGGCATAGGTCACGGGCCGGCAGGCCTTGGTGGCATCACGCGCACCACGCGCCCCTCCCCCTTGCAAGGCAGGAGCAGCACAAAAAAAAACACAAGCACTGCCCGGCTCGGAGGGCTTGGAAAAGGGGGATCAGCTATAATCAATTTGGTGCATAAGTGAGCGGCAGCACCCCGCTGGCAGCAATGGCAGAAGGGCAGCCGGAAGAAATTGCTGAACTCCTCAAGCGCATCAAAGAAGCGGCGGAGATTCACGGCAGGGAGTGGCTGAAGCCACATCTGGGCCTCGAAGGAGAGGAGAGTGCGGAAACGCAGGCATCGGAGGACGTTGACCCACCATCACCGAAAAAGCTGAAGACGACAGCGCCGGAGACTGCCACACCGGGGCTGGCTCAGAGGAAGGTGCCCAGAAAGAAGCCGCAAAAGAGGAACCCACCTGCGGGGGGCGCACCAAAAGGCGACAGCGAGGGAGAGCCCAGCAGAGCGACAAGTGGTGAGCATATTGCAACTATTGTGCAGGAATGTGTTAAATCAATGGCGCCTTTATTGCTGAAGGGTCTTGGGCAGGGTGCTGGGGAAGCCCGGAAACAGCGCGCAGAGGACACGACCGGCTTGCCATGGCACCTGATAGATCCCGGGTGGGCACGGCAAGCTAGACTGCAAGGACAAAGTGGGCAGAGTAGCCAGGGCGAAGCGGGGTCTCCCGTGGCAGCATGGGGATACGCTGGCGGTGTAAGCACCCCAGCAAGTGAGTCTCAGGCCACTGAAGGCTACAGCAGGCCATCCCCTGGCCCTGCGTCCTTGACCACAAGGGCTACGGGCCTGGCAAGTCTTATCCCGGTAGCGGTCAAGGAAAGGATATGGCGGAAAGAGTTCATAGATATTTTTTCCTTGCTGGAGGTTCAAATGGAGGGGTTGGACCTCACAGCCTGTGATAGGAAGGAGGAAGACAGGAGGGAGAGGCGCGGCGCCAGGAAGGAGCGAAACTTTGATAATTGGTTAGATGCATTCAGAATTATGGCATGCATCATTGTAGAGAAATTCCCGCGCTGCGCAGCGGATTTATGGCTATATGAAGCTAACATTCATTGGGCCCAAAGGCAATTCCCTGGTGATGCGTGGCTAGAATACGATAAAGGGTTCAGATTGAAGATGCAGAGACATCCAGAGATGGAATGGAACGAGGAGGATGTCTCTGGGTTCATACATAAGATGCTAGTGGTCAAAGAGGTCAAAGCCTGGGCAGGAAAGAGTGACCAGTCCTTTCGGACCTCCTATAAAGGGAAGGGGAAGGCGTTCCACAGACCCAAGTTTGGCGGGGGGAAACCGAACCCATCTAACGGCCCGGCGGCAATTTGCTGGAGATTTGATGCCGGAGATTGCACGTGGGGCGCAGCATGTAAGTTCTTGCACGCATGTTCCAAGTGCGGGGGTGGGCACCCGTCAGCTGGCTGCCGAGGCAAGCAGGATCAGAAGAGGGACAAAAAGGACAAGAAAAATAAACAGTGATGGGGAGCGGGGGGGGTCTGGAGGATTGCCAGTTAGCCAGGTCCCCGATTAACGTACATCAGCTGCGTGAACTGGCAAATAAGTACCACAACAGAACAGACGCTGCAACATTAGTCAAAGGTTTCGAGGAGGGCTTTGTTATACCGTTCAGTGGCACACTTCCCCTGGGGGGGGCGGAGAACTTGAAATCCACTAGGCAGCACCCAGGGGTGGTCACCAAGAAATTGGCAAAGGAGAAGTCATTGGGCAGGATAGAGGGCCCTCTACCACTGCACCTCCAAAAGGGCCTGGTGATCTCCCCCCTGGGGGTCGTGCCCAAAAGGGAGCCGGGGCAATTCCGGCTCATTCACCACCTCTCTTTCCCAGAAGGGTCTTCAGTAAACGATGGTCTAAGCCCAGAGGCATGCTCGGTGAACTATGCATCCGTGGACGAGGCTATCGATATGGTTAAAATGGCTGGGAGGGGGGCATTAATGGCCAAAGCAGACATAGAGTCCGCTTTTCGTCTGTTACCTGTCCACCGCTCCAGTTTTCATCTGTTAGGTTTCCAGTGGGAAGGGGACCTATATATTGACAAAGCCATGCCCATGGGCTGCGCCATATCATGCGCATACTTTGAGATGTTCGCCACATTCGTGGAATGGGCGCTGCACGATAGACACCCAAAAGGGGGGAAGCTCCATTACCTGGATGACTTCCTGTTCACGGGTCCCGCCCAGTCACCAATCTGTGGGAGCACGTTGGCGGCGTTTGTGGAGCTGGCGGGGGCGCTAGGGATTCCTTTGGCCCCAGACAAAACAGTGGGCCCTTCCACACAGTTCACATTCCTTGGCATTGAGTTGGATTCGGTGGCCGGAACGGCTAGGCTCCCCCAAGACAAGGTAGAGGACTTTAGGGCGGAAGTGAGAAGCCTGTGCGGTAAGAAGAAAGCTACGCTCAGGGAACTCCAAAGGCTGATTGGGAAGCTTAACTTCGCTGCCAGGGTTATCCCGGTGGGTAGGGTGTTCGCAAGGCGGCTCACGCAGTTGACAGCAGGCCTCACACACCAGCACCATCACGTGCGGTTAGGAAAGGGGGTCAAACAAGACTTATGTATGTGGGATAAGTTTCTCGCAAACTTCAATGGCGTCCTCATATGGAGGGAGGGCTGGGTAACAGCCAGGCAGATAGCCCTGTTCACCGATGCAGCGGGCAGTGCGGGATTTGGGGCAATTCTTGGCCGGAGGTGGTGTGCTAGGCAGTGGCCGGAGAGATGGCACAGAATAGGTCTCACAGGCAACATAACATTTTTGGAATTGTTCCCCATTGTGGTGGCCATGACAATATGGAAACAGGAGTTAAAGAACATGAAACTAACACTATGGTCTGATAACAAGGGGGTGGTGCAAGCCATTAACAAGGGGGCGGCTAGGTGCCCCGATATCCTAAGGCTAATGCGTCAGTTGGTTCAATTGCAGCTGGAAGGCAATTTGGAGGTGAAGGCCCGCCATGTCCCGGGGGTGGACAACACGGTGGCGGACGCCCTGTCCAGGTCACAGATGGACCGTTTCAGGGAGCTGGCGCCCAGGGCAGACGAATGCATGACACCTTTCCCAGCGCACCTGTGGGACCTGGGGGGGGTAGATCTCTCGATCCTGGTGAACCAGTCCCTTGCCCCCGAGGCGGCTAGGCGCTACAGAAAGTACGCTGCAACAGTCATGGAGATAGGTGGGGTCCAGTCCCTGACCGACAGGGTGGGGACAAGGAAGGCGGCAGAGCGCTTTATACAGTGGGCATTTGCCAGCAAAAAGACAAGGTCCTGGGCACAGGCACATCTTGCAGCTCTGGCCCATTTTGCAAAAATACATACGGGGGAGGACCCGACAGCATCCTTGTACCTCAAAGCAGCCATGAAAGGGTGGAGACGGGCCGAAGGAAAAAGGGTGGACAGCAGGAGGCCCATAGATTTTGAGAAATTGGCCAGTTTGTTGGAAGCATTATCATGGTGCACGAAGGATGACTTTGAGCTACTCCTGTTCCAAGCAGCATTCTCGGTGGCGTTCTTTGGCGCCTTCCGCATTAGCGAGCTAGTGGCTCCCAGGAGGCAGGGGCCGGCCGAGCGCTGCATCCAAGCAGAGGACGTCAAGCCAGGGCCAGCCTCAGTGCAAATAAAGCTGCGAAGGTCAAAAACCGACCAAGAGGGAAAGGGCGCGGTGGTGGAGCTGAGGTGCATCCAGAGCAACAGGTCATGCGCAGTGTGCTGCCTGCGGAAATACATGGTGGCTCGCCCCACAGGCGGGGGAGCGCTGTTCAAGCATCAGGATGGTAGTAACCTGAGCAGGTTTCAGTTTACTACATTGATGCGCCAAGCCCTGGATAAAGCAGGGCTGCCCTCGCGAGCATTCGCTCCTCACTCGTTCAGGATCGGCGCAGCAACGGCAGCATCACAACACGGCATGCCGGAGGCGAGAATCCAAGAAATGGGCCGATGGCGGTCCAGGGCCTACAAAACGTATATCAGGCCGCAGCTGCTTTAAACCTGCGGATAGGGTCGCGCCACTCGCCTTGGGATGCCGCACGGCAGGGTCAGTGGCGCGCAGCATGCCACCTTGGGATGCCGCACGGCAGGGTGGCACGCAACAGGAATGCCAAACCAAAAAAAAAAAAAAAAAAAGGAGAGAATGTATGATGATCTGATATGCGCCCCATTGTTCAACAGGAAAACGCCCTCGGCCGGTATGGGTAGTGGGCCACTCGTTCGTCGCCAGGATGGGTACTTGGTGGCGGCAGACGGGCCACAGGCTGGCGGAAAGGCCCAGAGACACGTGCATCCGGTGGCTGGGACAACCAGGGATGAGCTGGAGCAGGCTGACGACGACGCTCGAGCATCTCCTGGCGGATGCAGCATAGCACCCAGACATACTGATCATCCACCTCGGGGGTAATGACTTGACACGCATGGGGAGGAGAGTGTTAAGCCACGCAATGCAGGACGACCTCGTAAGGGCATCGGCGGCGTTCGGGGGAACAACCATCATCTGGTCAGAGATAGTCAGCAGGGGTCACTGGAGGGGCGCAGAGTCCCATAAAGCAGTAGAGAACAGCAGAAGGAAACTGAACATTGCCATGCACAAATTTTGCAGTGCCAACGGCATGGAGTCAATCAGACATGGCTTGATTCACCTGGGGCGCCAGGAGCTGTATGGCAAAGATGGGGTGCATCTATCCGAGGAAGGGATGAAGATGTTCTGGGGCAACCTTTGGGGCGCGATGGCCTTGGCAGGTTGCAGATAAAAAAAAAAAAATAAAAAAAAAAAAAAAAAGAAGGGGGACGAGCGTAGGGGGGGAGCCGCAAGAAGACGGGAGCCTCCCTGCGGCGTGGCGGAATAACGGTACGATGGTTGGCTAACGAGACACACCGACAGGGCGGTGTGTAGGAGGAGGGCCGCTCACCTTGGGATGCCGCACGGCAGGGTGATGTGGCCTGGCCAACGAAAGAGGGGTAGCAAACGGAGACAGCGCTCGCGGCCCAGACCCGGCCTGTCGGCAGGGCACAAAAGGTAGCGAGTTGGGGCCTAACTCCGGGGGGAGAGAAAGCTACCCCTCCCTACACGCAGAAAAGCTTGAGTGACCAACCAAATGGTGGTCCCAGTGGTAATTGGACCAGAGGAAGAATACTAACGAACAACAACAGATCTGGTTGGGGGGTCGGGTCCTTTACGAACTGGAAGTACAACGAACTACGAATGGGGGGGCACGGCTTTGTGTCCAAAGAAATGGCAGTTCGCAAATAACCCGATATGACCGATGTCATGCCAGATGTATGTAACCAGAATAAAACTGCGGCCAACAACGACCACAACTGTACCATTCTTGTTGGCTAAGTTCTTTGGGGGATCGCCATTGGGGCAGGGGTGTAAGTCGCACCGGGTAGGCGCAGTGCGAGGGTTATTGCAGAGGCCGCCGTTCCTCCCCGTAGGGGGGGAGAGGCTCAGGGGCCGGCGCCATAACCCTCGCTGCGCCGAAGGTGACAAGAAGGAACCGGTTTTGGGTGCCCTTGGCGACCAAAAGCGGCGAGCAGTAGCCCCTCCTGCCCACGCGCTGGCCTCGCGGCTACCACTCCCCCCCCCGCAGCCAATGGGGGGGCGAGACAAGATGCAAACCCCCCAATGGGGGGGCAGGCACGATCGGCGGGAAAAAGAAGATGAGGGATATAAGGGGCCGCTCTCCCAGGGAGCTCCTAACTTCGGGGAGCAGGGAGAGCGGCGCACCGACGTGGTTTCTGCAAATCCCACCCACCCACACCTACGATACAGCAATGTCGCAGTGCTGGACAGCAACACGAGCGTTTGCGGAATAACGGTACGATGGTTGGCTAACGAGACACACCGACAGGGCGGTGTGTAGGAGGAGGGCCGCTCACCTTGGGATGCCGCACGGCAGGGTGATGTGGCCTGGCCAACGAAAGAGGGGTAGCAAACGGAGACGGCGCTTGCGGCCCAGACCCGGCCTGTCGGCAGGGCACAAAAGGTAGCGAGTTGGGGCCTAACTCCGGGGGAGAGAAAGCTACCCCTCCCTACACGCAGAAAAGCTTGGGTGACCAACCAAATGGTGGTCCCAGTGGTAATTGGACCAGAGGAAGAATACTAACGAACAACAACAGATCTGGTTGGGGGGTCGGGTCCTTTACGAACTGAAGTACAACGAACTACGAATGGGGGGGGCACAGCTTTGTGTCCAAAGAAATGGCAGTTCGCAAATAACCCGATATGACCGATGTCATGCCAGATGTATGTAACCAGAATAAAACTGCGGCCAACAACGACCACAACTGTACCATTCTTGTTGGCTAAGTTCTTTGGGGGATCGCCATTGGGGCAGGGGGGGTGGGGGCAGGGGTGTAAGTCGCACCGGGTAGGCGCAGTGCGAGGGTTATGCTGCGTAGTGTGATCTGGCAGAGGACAGCCTACATTGCGTGGCCCAACGGGGCTCGGTGCCTGGAGGCCCTGGGCGGCGTTGTTGTTAGGGTGACCAACCGTCCGTAAATTTCACGGACAGTCCGTAATTTCAGCCGTCTGTCCGTTGTCCGTGAAGGATTCTTTAACGGACGCCATTTGTCCGTAATTTTAACCAGGCACCGGTCGCAACACCCTAATGCCGGCACAGCTTCCACCCACCTCCCTTCTTGACTCCGATGCCGTACCAAAGCTCAGATACCCAGCAGCACTGGAGAGGCACAGCAGGATGGAAACCCTCACACCTTCAGCCCTTGATGAGCTGTTAAGAGGTGCTTGAAGGTGACTGAGAGGGAGGGGCTGCAGCTTCAGGCGCAGGGGCATCTATTCAGATGCAAACAGCCCTGAATGCGTCATGTCTCTGCAATTCAGAGGGGCCTCACGCATTCCCTTTCTGCCCAGGGCCCCAAACATCCTAGAACCGGGCCCTGATTACACCGAGGCAGCACGTGGTTCTCTTCACAGAGCTTAATTACTGTCAATAAATTGTAAGCAAACCTCGGTTCTTCAAACATGCAGTCTATAATGTAATACATAAATAAAAAAGAAATGGCGCAATCGCACCCACACTGATTAACAAAGTATGGAGGACAATCAATTAAATCAGTTCTCTTGGAGTATCTCCTTTAAGTACTGTACATCACAGTGGGGGATGGCAAAACTAACATTTTGGAAAGAGAGCCTGTCTTCTCGTTGCCCTACCCCACCCTGGAAGAGACCAATCTGATACTAGAATACTGCATGCCCACCCCTGTGCCCACCCTGGTAGATCCTGTTCCCCCTCCTGTGATGGCTCTTACCCCCCACCCCCACTGTGATGGCTCCTGTCCCCCCTGTGGTGGATCCCGTCTCCGCCCTGGGTGGCTTCTGTCCCAGTCCTGGAATGGCTCCTTCAGCAAGGGTGAAGTTCTTGATGGGCCTCTTCTCAAAAAGGCTCAGCTCAAATTTAATATGAAAAGTTGGGCGAGTGAGTAAGTGAAGGGATGGCTGGATGAATTAGTGAAAGGGTGAATGGACGAATGAAAGATTGAATAGAAGGATCATGAGAGAGGATGGATTGATGAGTGAGTGGAGGGATGTGTGAGAGGAAAGGTAAATAGCTGAATGTATGGGTGGAAGGGTAGCTGGATGGGTAAAAGGGTGGATGGATGAGTGAAAGTATGGATGAGTGAAAAGGTGGATGATGAGTGAGTGGGTGGATGGATGAGTGAAATGATTGACGGATTGATGAATTGATAAGTGCAAGGGTGAATGGATGGACGGATGAGTGAAAGGGTGGGTGTAAGGATGGATGAGTGAGTGAAAGGGAGGGTAGATGGACAAAAGGATTAATAGATGAGTGAAGGAGTGAAAGGATAGAGGGATGAGAAAGGATGGATGAGTGATAGGGTCAATGGATGGATTCATGAGTGGATGAGTAGATGGATGGGTGGGTGGATGGATGGAAGGAAGGATGGCTAAGTGAAAGTGTCGATAGAGAGAGAAAGGGAGGATGGATGGATGACTGAAAGGGTGGATGGGTGGAAGGATGAGTGACTGGGTGGATGGAGTAAGTGAAAGGATGGCTGGATGGGTTAAAGGGTAAATGGCTGGATGGATGGGTAGAAGAGTGGATGGATGAGTGTACCGATGGATAGGGTGAAAGGGTGGATGTATGGATAATGGATTGATGAGTGAAAGAATGGATGAAGGGATGGATGAGTGAAATGATAGATGGAAGGATACATGATGGATAGGTTTGCAAATGGTTGAATATGTTTGGATATGGCTGGGCTTACTTATATTTATATACTATTGCGCGACCTCCTCTGATGTGTCTGTAAAACGTACCTATTGTCCTGAAGTTTTGTCCTGAATTTTGACCTCCTGTCCTGAATGTGTCCTGAATTTTGACCCTTTGTCCTGAATTTTTACACTCACCGTCCTGAATTTGCATCGATGCCAGTTGGTCACCCTAGTTGTTGTGAGCGGGCAGTGTCCCGTACTGTCGATGGAGGGGCACAAGCGACGAGAAGCAACTAGCGTGGCTCAGGTGGGCTGGCCTGAGGCGCGAGTCCCGGGGCGCGATTACGCTAGCGCCGGGGATTTAGCGCGGCCCACACGAGACCGCAAAACCAAGGAGGCGAGCCCAGGAGTCGCCTACCCCTCTACACCCGGGACGGGGTGACCAGAATTTTAAAGCAAAAAACAGCGTCATTTCCCAAAAATAGAAGAAGGACTGCAATTTTACTTCAACAGTGCACAGAATGACAGTGCACCTTGGAAGAAAATTTCTGAAAAGGCAGAAAGAAAATACATAAAATGCCATTTTAAAGCCAGTTGCATGCCTTTTAACTAAATTGCTCTCCTGTGACAGCTGCTAACTATCCCTGCTTTGAGAAACATAAAAAATACCTCCCACCCTTTGCAGCCGACCCTCTCAAAAAACCGGGACATGAGCTTAATTTTCTGAAATCTGCTGGGACAGCAGCCGAAAAGCAGGGACTGTCCGGGCAAATCCAGGATGCCTGGTCACCCTACCCCAGGAGGACGTAGGTGAGTGAGTGCCACCACCTGCACACCTGGAGGGGGGGAATCCTACGGTGAGCTGCGGGCTCCCCCCCCCCCCATAACCAGTGCTGCAGCTGTCTGCTCGCATGAGTGTCTGTGTGAGCGCATTGAGGCGAGCCTGTGAACGACGGTGTACCTGGCTACTTGGCACTGCGCACAAATAATGGAGTGGCCATAACAAATATTGGTGCAGGTCCTGGAGTGCTGTTACAGTGTGTGTCACCTGGAGTGCCCCCACTCCCCTGTCCCCCTGCTGTGGAATCGGACCTGCATGGCTAGACGGCGCATTGCAGCTGTGGCAGAAGGCTGACATTTGGGGCACTGCATTTGGTGGTACGGACCGGTGGCCTGCATACCGGTACTTGGTAGGGGGCGCGACGGACTGCGATTAGTGCAGTCAGTTGGGAGCACGGTGCAGTGGGGGCTGCCAAACAATACAGGAGCTTCCCCCACGGAGTTGGGGAGTACCACCCTGTCGTTTCGCCTCGACCACAGGGAGTGGGGCGGCTTCACACGCTGTGATGGGGCGAGTGAAGGGCAAACAATTTGAAGGTGTGGCTGGAACCGACAATGTCCCGGAGACCGCGTTATCGTCGAGTGGCTCCCAGCAGGCCAGCTGCATTCTACCTACCAACACAGCGGAGCCGGCGGACAAGCTGGATTTGATTTTACAGGAAGTGCGGGACTCTAGGAAGGCCATAGAGGCGCAAATCGGCGCACTAACGTCTGGTCTGTCGTTGCTCCGGGCGGACCACGCCAAACTTGCAGACAAGGTAAAAGATCACGCAGTGGAACTACAGGCCTTGTCCCCCCCAGCAAGCCCAAAACACCGCTGATATTAAACTCCTCCAGTCCCAGGTAGCCACCCTCATGGACCGCGTGGAGGATGCGGAAGGAAGAGCGCGGAGGAACAACATCCGTGTCATAGGTCTGCCGGAAGGGAGGCGAGGAGGCCGACGCGGCCCGCTATATGGAGGGGTGGCTCAAGGAGCATGTAACTTCGGAGGGCCTGTCTGACCAATTCTGCATAGAACGGGCCCACAGGATCCCCACGGGCCGTCCGAAACCGGGAGACCCACCGAGGCCACTTATAATTTTTTTTTTTTTTTGAAACCGTTTATTACAAATCTCAAGAATATACAGGTATGGGCCTACAACCTTCCGGCCGGCCGCTAGGAATGACAGGAGCATATGACATACGTTCATAAAACACTTGGTGTTGCAGAGGAGCATAATCAGGAGGTATCAATGCCGTGGGCCATATCAGTCAGACCCCACAATACGGTTTCATTTTATACAAACAACAAGAAAAAACCACACCCACAAGGCAACCCGCAATCGACAGTAGCAGCACGTGCTCCCCGAATGGGGGACCCCAAGTATCCACAGGAGTCTAAAGAGGGGAAGGGGAACAGAGCAAGGACTGGGGGAACCCTGTGCCCGGGGCTGGGGGAAGGAGTCAGCTAAGGGGACGGGACTGGTGAGGCAGCAGGCCGCAGTGGTGGCGCGCAGATACCCCCGCGATAGGCGTTCCAGGGGCCCCATACTTTCACCCATGTCCCAGGCTTACCCCTCGCCACATACACCACCTTTTCTCGAAACATACACCAGTCCATGTGTTCTTTCCAGGCCGACACCGCCGGGGGCTTCTGGGATCCCCACAGTTGAGCAATATCACGCTTAGCTACCATATATCCCAGAGTCACCCACCACATCTGCGGAGCCGAGTAGTCAGTTGGTTCCCACACATTCAACAGGCACCTCCTCGCTTCAGGCAGCAGCGCGACACGCGTAACCACTCGCAGGACCTCGTGCACACCACGCCAAAATCGCTCCACCTTCGGACATTCCCACAAAATATGCAGAAAGGTCGCCAAAGCACCACACCCACGCTTACACAACCCATCCTCAGCATAGCCCATACGCAGAAGCCTTGGCCCCGTCATGTAGACCCGGTGGAGTATCTTAAGCTGGACGAAGCGAAGGCGAGCCGGTATGGCCACCTCCTTCGGAGAGGCCACCGCGGAGATCCAGTCCTCGTCGTCCAACTCCAGCCCATCGGCAACCCAAGCCTCTCGGAGGCCAGTTAGCAAGCCCGAGCGGTCATTGATCAGTTTTTTGTAAATAAGTGAGATCGTGCTGTCTGGGACATGGCCATCTAGCACTCTGTCCTCCAGGGGGGAAGACTCCGGGATGGAGGCAACGTCTGGGAAGACGGAGCCCAGTGCATGACGGACCTGCAAGTACCGAAAGTATTCACTGTCCTGCAGCTGAAACTCCGTCTGCAGCATCTCGAATGTTTTAAATCCCCCCCCTCGTCCAGAGATCCCCAACTTTACTGATGCCTATCGTGTCCCACTTCTCGAAGCCCTTCGAGGTCCACAGGGAGCCCAACCTCTCAGACGCGTACAGCGGTGACGCCCGGGTCAAACGGTCCTTCCACCCCATAGCTGCATTAGCCGCGTGCCATACTCGCACCATGACACGCGTAGGTCCCGTCAGGCGAGCGTCGGGCGCGCCAGAGTAGAGCGCTCGATTGTAGTCGCCACCGGGCAGTAGCATCTTGTCCATTTCAAATGCCGGGTTCAAGGCGGGCCCGTAGAGGCCATGGTTGATTGCAGCTAACTGGGAGGCCCAGTAATACCGTTTAATATCCGGGAGGGCAATCCCCCCGTCGTACCATGGGAGCGTCAACTTCGCCAGTGCAATACGTGGCCTCCCGTCCCAGAACAGGCGGCGCTGTAGACTCTCCACCTCACGGAAGTAGCGCGCCGGGACTAAGTCCATAGTGTTCTGGAGAGCGTACAGGAAGCGTGGCAACGACATCATCTTAAACAGCGCCGCCCGGCCGAGCGGCGAAAGCGGCAGGCGCCGCCAGCGCGCGACGTCCTCCTTCAAGCGCTGGAGGGGGGGAAGCAAGTTCCGCTCGTAGCGGGCCTCCGGGTCCAGAGTAATGTAGACACCCAGGTACCTAAACCCCTGAGAGGCAATCTGGATCGGACAGCCCCGCGGGAGGACGGGAGCCTCCCCGGAGAGCACATACACACATGATTTAGCCCAGTTGATGACAAGGCCTGAGTTGCGGAGGCCACTTATAATTAAACTGCTAAACTACAGAGACCGGGACACACTGCTGCAGAAGTCAAGAGAGATACCCCAAATTAATTTTGAGAAGGTCTTGCTGTACCCAGATTACACACTTCTTGTGCAGAAACAGCGCTCCTCCTTTTTGTCGGTCAAGAGGAAGCGACGAGAACTGAACCTGCAATACGCCCTTCTCTACCCGGCGCGGTTGAGGATCATTTATGAACGGAAAACGTATTTTTTTGAGAGTCCAGGTGACGTGGAGGAATAGTTGGAAGTGATGGAGCTGGGCAGGCAATCGATGGCTAACTCTCAGACCTCGACATACACTATGCGCAGTGGCCGTGCGGCGGGACGCCGCGCTTCAAACCGATTACGCAAACTGAACACACATCTCCGGCCAACGACTCAGCAGATACAGTGCGACAAGGCAACGGCGCTTCTTGCGGATTCCTCCTTCTGGGCTACGGCGCAGATCGGTGACCAGACTACAAGTAGACACCCAGAAATCGGACTCAGATGGGAGTATGGCCCTGTTTCCCTCGGTAACCCCACAGGCTGCAGATTGACTGATTCCCGGAACTGGGTGAACAGTATTACGAACTCGCAACTGGACAGTAATGTATATAACTGCGTTACCTTTTTTTTTTTCTCCAATATATGTGGTATAAAGGCATTATGTTACTTGTAATTATGGCCCGGGGGCCGTTTGAATTCCAGGGCAAATCGGAGCAGGAGCGCTGCATGGGTAGGTTTGGCCACGTACCCCAATATGCGAACGCTTTACATAGATGTTACACGAGTCTGTGTTTCCTGTTTAGTTGGGTGGTCCGGTATAGTTTTACGACCAGACAGAGTATTGGGAATGGGTGGGGAGGGTAATGGTCCTGCGAAATGCATTCTGTTGAGTTGGCACGGCACTACACCAGATCTGCTGCCTATACGGTGGCCACATACAGACACGTGATGCAGATACAGAATAAGTTTACCATACTAACGTGGAACTTTAGGGGCCTGGGGTCAGTTCAGAAACGACATAGAGTGCATGCACAGTTATTAAGGCACAAGGCGCAGATAGTGTACCTGCAAGAGTCCCATTTGACTGAGTTGGAAGTAGGGAAGCTGCGTAAGAAATGGAGAGGGCAAGTGTTCTCAACCACATGCTCGGGGCGCTACGATCTGGGTCAGGCATGGAGTGCCATTCATACAAGCAGAGCAGAGAACAGATCAGCAAGGGCGGTGCGTCCTGGCCAGGGGCACCTTAGATGGCCAGTCGTTAGTACTGGGCTCCATATATGCGCCGAACTCGGAACATGGCAAGTTCCTATGTAGGTTATCAACTGCCCTAGTGGGGTGGGAAATCTATCCATGGATCATCGGGGGGATTGTAACGCTGTGATGAATGTGTTGCTGGATAGGTCGTGCCCCCCTCTGCATGGGGCGGGGGTTTGTAAACAAGCAAATGCATTGTGCGAATGGGCGGAGGGCTGGGGGCTATACGATGTGTGGAGGATGAGGCACCCATCACACAGGGAATATTTCTTCTACTCCCCAGTACACGTTACACACGCGAATTGATAGGTTGTACTGCTCCTCTACTATTGCAATGCAGGTTCTGAATACTACATACCTAGCGAAGACCTTCTCCGAACACAGTCCGTTAGAGGTGGTGCTTGGATGGGGCAGGGTGCCCACCCCAGTGCCAACATGGCGGTTGTGGCCTCAAATGCTAGAGGATTCAGTGTTCCACGCTACCATGTCGGACACAATCCGGCAGTATTTTGCTGACAACAGTAACACAGTGTCCACCAGACTGATCGAGTGGGACACCTTTAAAACAGTGGTTCGTGGGAAGGCCATAGGGGCAACTGTAGGGGCAAGGCAAGAAATAAATAAGTCTTTGATAGACATTGAGGAGAAGCTCAGTAGATTAGAGCTGGAAGCTGTTCAGGACAAGGCCCAACGTGCCCCCTTGCAGGAAGCTAGAATCAGACATGCCAAAATCTTGGAGTCCCTCCGAGTCATTGACCATCAAAGATACACTCAATTGACCCACACAGAAGCAGACAAGACGGGGACATTGTTGGCGAAACTACTGCGGGATGACCCCCCCCAATGTTGTGATTAATGAGGTTACTAACATCACGGAAGATATAGCGGCTACCCAAGGGGAAATTAATGAAGCCTTCAGGCAATATTACGCTAGACTTTACAGTGCGCCTGAGGAGGAGGTAGGTACGGCCATGGACAAGTTTTTCTCCGCAATCCAATGCCCCCAACTGTCGGCGGAGGCTCGGAAAGAATTGCTGGGCCCAATAACTCAGTCCGAAATCAGGGCTGCCATTAAGGGCCTCCCCCGCAACAAAACCCCTGGGTTGGACGGCTTACCGGCTGAATTTTATACCTCTTATGCGGATCAACTTGTACCCCAATTGGAAATCCTATATAAAGAGGCATTGAAGGAGGGACTTTGCCCCTCACTACAGCGCAGGCGCTAGTGATATCACTCCCGAAACCGGGCAGGGACCCCACAGATATGGCCAGTTACCGGCCCCTATCATTACTGTCCACGGAGTACAAAATACTTAGTAAAATCCTGACCAACAGACTACTGCCAACACTACACAAACTGATTCATATAGACCAGACAGGCTTTTTACCAGTGTGCAGTACATCCCTGAACACTAGAAAACTGCACCATCTTCTTGCAGAGGCCCCAAGCCGAGCAGACTATGCGGGCTGTATCTCGTTAGACATGCGTCAGGCGTTCGACACGATCAAATGGGAATACATATTTAGGGCCCTCGCAAGATTTGGGCTGCCGGAAGAGTAAATTGCTTGGATCCGCCTCCTATACAATGCTCCAACAGCCACGGCACGGACATGAGGGCATATCTCGGCAGAATATAAAATATATAGGGGTACGAGACAGGGGTGCCCGCTCTTACCGCTTATTTTTATACTGGCACTTGAACCCTTGGCATTAAGGGTCAGGGCGGAATTGTCTAACTTGGGGATCACAATAGGTGACACCACGCACTTGCTATCGGCATACGCCGACGATATTATACTATACCTGCGCGACCTCCGCTCCCCTATGGATGCTATGGCTGCGCTATTCGCCTGCTTTGAGAGACTGTCAGGTCTAGCTATTAATCCGGCGAAAATTGACGTTTTTCTTCTTTAAAGAGCAGGCACCTCTACCGGACTTTCGATTTGGCTTGCTGAGGTTTAAGGTTGCTCCCCACACGTTTAAGTACTTAGGCATACATGTATATAGGACACAAACGGATATGCTAGAAGGCAACCTGAACAGAGCTCTGAGAGCCATACGATCTAGCATTAACTTCTGGACATCCCTTCCGTTGTCAGTGGCAGGCAGGGCAGCGATTGCCAAAATGTTGGTCCTTCCGCGACTACTCTAGTATTTTACGAACATTCCACTTATGCTCCCGAACAGCACTTTCAAATTGATGAACACCTTACTGGTTGACCTTATTTGGGGGTCGGGCAGGCGGAGGATTAGCCTAAAGAAGCTGCAGCGCAGCACGGCTGGAAGGGGTCTAGGGGTACCTGAATTTAGGGCGTATTTTTATGCCTGTCAACTGCAGTGGTTATTCTTTTGGATAGCAGGGCGCAACTTGCAGGAGATAGGGATGACTGAGCGCGATATAAGTAAGGGGACGCTACACATCCTTTCATTGCCGCATAGCAAGATGCCGCGGGGCCTCCCCCCACTTTTGCACACGGCGTTGCGGTGTTGGAGGGCGGCGCTGCAGTATACAGGGGTCTCCCCGGCCTATGCCGGTAACATTCCTTTGCTTGGTATTCCCCTACAGGGCAGACGGCTGTCCGTGCGCCGGCTTACACGCTGGGTGGACGTAGCGGTCACTACAGTTGCAGACCTCTTCGGTGAGGGGATGTTATTAGACACGATAATTTTGTTCAGGAAACGGGAGCACCTGATCATTTATACCTCTTACATGCCGCGCTGCTACAATGTGTCCGAAAGTACTGGGCCCCGCAAAGACAAGAGCCCCCCACTAACGACCTAGTCAAAACATTGTACTACATGGGAAGGGGGCGGCATCTCATTAGGTGGTTATACGTAGGCCTACGCTCCCATGCACAAGTAGATCTGACACCGCTTCGCACCGCCTGGGAGGGGGACATGGACAGGGCGCTTGAGGATAAGGAATGGGAGAAAGTGTTGGAACACCCTAAAAGGGTATCATGGAATGCGCGATTTAAATACATTCAAACTATGATACTGCACAGGGCATACCTTACACCACGTAGGCTCGACAGGATGTACCCGACGGCACGTCACCACTGCCCTCGATGCCAGTTAGAGGGAGCAGACCTAGCACACATGATATGGTCCTGCCCGTGGATCGGTAGATATTGGGCCTTGATTCGGGGACACACAGCGGAAATCACAAAGAAGGAAATAGGTGCTACGGTGGGGAGCTGTATCCTTGGATTACGGAAAGGAACTTCTAAGTATAAAGTGCAATATAGATTTGAAAACTTGGCGATCCTCTTGGCGGTGCAAGCGATCACCATGCGGTGGAAGTTGAAGACGCCACCTTCTATTCATGCATAGCACAGCGAACTGACGCGGTGGGGTGTTGCAGAGAGCGCTGCATTGAGGAGGGAAGAGGCCAGGGGATTGCGCAAGACCCCGATTGCGATGGACTGGGACATCATGTTGGAGGCATGTAGATCTTTGGACATACCCTTAGACACTAATCTCAGTAATGCCTAAGCTGGCGACTACACCTATAGAATAGAATGGCCTGACCCTGGGTATCTGTATCAGAGTGATGAAAATGCAGAAAATGATTGCGCCAGTGCTGGCGAGCGACTTTGGAGAGAATTCTTCTTTTTTTGGTGTATGTACATATGCAGGAACAGCGGGTGGGGGGTGGGTGTATTACAGTTGTGGGGGTTTTTAAGTATACCTATGTCCAGGTAAGACAGTAATATAAGAGTGTGCAAAGTCCTGTACTGTTATAGGCGAGTTGATATGATACCACACTATCCTCAAATTGGCTTATTAAAGGTTAAAGCATCGCGCAAGTAGAAGTTAATAATGTTACCGATAACGTAAGACGTTGGACTTTTGTAAGGTGTAGCATGAGAATTGTTAGAATATGTTACCTGGACTGTCATATAATGTACAACACAGTCTTGCTATTTTCTGTGCATATATGCTGCGAATAAAAATAAAAATAAATAAAATGGTTACAAAAAAACATTGGATGTAGGTGTTCATAATTTTCTTTTTCTTAAAAGCATACTCTTGAGCCAGTGAAGGAGACGTTGCCCAAGAAGATGAACAGGACGTCTGCTGGGAGTCGAAAGGTGGAGGGACAGAGACCATGTAAGTCACCCATCACTACCAGCAAAATCAGCACTCTCCTTCATACTCCCCCCAGTGTTTGCCAACACCCATCCCCTAAAAAGGCTGGAGTTTCCTTTTTCCCCAGGTACCATCGCTCCTGCCCCTTATTACCCAGAATTGTTGTTTGAGGAGGCTCTTGATTTGTTGAGAAGCCTCTCTTTAGAACTGACTGCACTTTTGTGTGCCATCCAGGGGGTAAGTCACTAACGAACCCAATTATTGGCATTCCAGGATGGCATGCACAGTGATTGATTTATTGTTAACCGTTCGATTATTTAAAATCATTACAGTAAAAAAGCTTAAATTGATGCCCGCCCACTCATGCCCTCCCACCCATGCCGCCCCCCTCCCCAACCGTCCCTTCAGCTTTAAAATCCCGTTTCCAATAGTCAATCTTGTGTTGCAAAGTCCATATTGCCTTTGATCCGGGGATTTAATTCATATTGCGGCAATTTTCAAATCAAAACTCATTGGCCCATTAATCAGTCTCTGAAATTCAAGAGCTTGTGGAAAGTAATTTATACACTTGCATCTAAGGCCTGTCTGATCTGGTGATTACCTTTTGCCGCTCTTGCGAGATAGTGGTTTTTTGTTTCCGAAAGGCACCAATCTGATGCCTCCTTGCATGTTCTGATGCCGAGATCTCTTAAAATGGGGTGGAGCAGCCCTCGTCATTCGCTGGTCAATTAAGGGCAGCAACATAATAGCTGGAGCCAGGATTCCCTTTGGTAGTTGCATAGACGACAAGAAACGGCTCTGTCTGCTCGTGCCCATGCTGGATTAAAGTGCGCAGTTCTAAGGGCCGTTAGCCTCATAAAGAGGATTTTCCTGCATGCCTGGGCCCCTAGTGCTTCCCGTAGGTATTGTTGAGCTTTCCCCATGGTATAAGATTCATCCAGTGCCATCGTGAGGGTGTTTTGGCGAAGTGCGATTAGATCCTTTTCATGCGAAATATAGCGGACTTGCCGTTTGATGATATTTGACCATGCCTTATGAGGGATGTCTGGTAGAGACAGACTGTTGGATTCGATGTTTAAGATCCCTATTGCTTTGTCCAACTAGATATGCCAGGGGGAGTCCTGTTTTCTGAATATTGTTACCAAATGATGTTTGAGAGAGTTATATGGGGCTTTAAGACTCTGATATAATACTTAATTTGGTCCCCCTGGAGGGCCAGTTCAGGTCTACAGAGCCCTAATTCCAAACGTAACCTGATGTTCCTTTCGTGCCTAGGTATTTGCCACACAAACTTGTGGGCTTTGACCTGAGCTGCTGCTATAAGATTGTTTAAGGCTCCCGGAAATGCCAAATGGCCGTAGTTAATGGCCGGGATTAATTTTGCCTTAAGGACCCTCAACATGGGGTCCGCTGTTGGGCTGGACAAGCGTTGGCTTAAGCGTCTCATTGTTTTGACTGTAGGTTTTGGCAGTTAATTTTTTTAATGTATTTATTTATTTAAGACGTTTTATATAGCGCTGACCTGACCTGAGGGTATTGGAGCACTTTACATCAGTTACAATGCAGAAAATCACATAATACAATCATGTGGAAAATCACATAGTAAAATAATAGTATAGGAGGTCATTGGCGGAGAGTTCTAATTCGTAGCCATGCTGACCCAGCGTCGAAGCAGTGTGAGGTGTCTGCTTCAGCGCTCTGAATGCTCCTATCGGTTCACTAGGGAACGGTCGAGGAACAGGACTTTGAAGTGACTTTTGAATTTTGCAAAAGAGGGAATAGTTCTGATGTCGGGGGGAATAGAGTTCCAGATTTTGGGCGCGTTCCTCGCGAAAGACCGGGCCACGTTTTTTTGTTTACGTGATTTCAGCGGGATGAGTAATAGTGTGTTTGAGCTTCTGAGGTTCCTGGTCTGACCGGCTTTTTTGAGTTTGGCAGCCAGATATTCAGGTTTGCCGGCGTGCAAGGCTTTGTATGTGAGGCAGGATGTTATGAAGCTCGCCCACATTTCGACTTGGATCACATTTCACCTGCACCCTCTGAGTGCAGGTGAAATGTGATCTAATTTCTTGATTCCAGTGACCATTCTGGCTGCTGTGTTGAGAGTTGTTTTGAGGGGAGCAAGATGTGATTTAGCTATTCCTGAGAGGACTGCATTCCCATAGTCTAGTCTTGACAGCACCAATGATCGTGTGGCTGGTTTGAGATCTTTGTGATTTAGAAGCATTGTGCTACGAGGTTTGACCACCACGGTTACGCCGACGGTAAGGAAAATCCTAATTGGGTGGGTGGAGATATGGCTGAAATGCCTCCATCAGCCACTTTTTGGCCAGATGAGGGTGGAGGTCACCTAGACAGAGACCCCGGGACTCCGCTGTGTTGATCCAGGACTGATGTTGGCCACGAGGTAGGGAGCGACTAATCCCTAGAGTAGCCCCGGTCCACGGCTAACGTCACTCCTGTGGCTTCATGGGTGACTCCTGGAGCTCCGCGCTGTAATCGCCACTGTGGAAGGGTCCTTACTTGATGGTAGATTTACACCAAAGGACTGGCCTAGTAGATATGAGACGGCTATGGTAGCGGGATTTGCCTCAGCCACTATTTGCATATTACCATACGCACTCTACCTGGCATTGACTGAACTGCTCCCCTCCTTGCCTCTTGGATAAATAGTTGGCTCCCGTGCTCCTGCACAAATACCATAACAGAGTTATTGCTACATGCAAGTCTGAATGTGCGCTGAAATGGATTTTGGGAACTGTATGTCGTACATTGGGGGGCCACCATGGTGGGCTGCACTGGACTCTGCGATTGCTCACCTGAGGCGATCCTCCCTGACACACACCCTGCCCCCACATTGTGTGGTGCTGGGCAGATAGTTTTGCCATATTTGTGGGAAATTAGATCCACTTACACCTATTCTGCTACTCAGAACGTATAGTAATGGGCAAGCACAGGCCACAGAGATGGGAACAACAAACAAAGATGGATCAGTACACAGCCCGGGGGGGGGGGGGGGGGGGGGTAGGGCATCGAAGGCAGGTTTGGTGCCCAAATACTTGCAGATAAAGAGGCCTCCAGCGCGGCCGTACAGGCCAAGATTGATGCGATGTCCCTAGATGTCAGACTTTTGCAAGTTGACTTTCGCACTGTAGCTGAAACATCCCTTATAATTAACAGGCTGTGGTTGAATTGCAACTTGAGGTCTCTACCTTGAAGGCGGCCCTCACTGATTTATCTGCTAATTCTGTGGCTCTGGAACACTGAGCTGAGGATGCAGAGGGCAGTTCCCGAAGATGTAACCTTCGATTTGTTGGATTTCCACAGGGGACGGAAGGGGGAAACCTGGACCTTTTTCTTGAGAAATGGATTAAGGAAGCATTCCCTATGGCAGAACTATCTGTGATCTTTATGATTAAATGTGCACATCAGGCCCTTGTATCACCACCCCCTGGAAGTGCCCTGCCCCAAACTCTTATTGCAAAGGTCCTCAACTACAGGGATCGTGACTGTATCCTCAAAGCCGCCCTCTGAGATGGAGGCCACACCTTCAAAAATCACATAATTAGAATTTTCTCAGAAAACATGCGTGGTGTAGCAACAGAGGGTGTCCTTTGGGAGTTGAAGCAGAAATTGAGGGCAATGAATCTCCGGTACATGCTTCTTTATCCTGCTAAGCTGAAGGTCATTCATGGAGACCGTACCCATTTCTTCACATCCCCGGAGGCCGCATGGGACTGGTTGGAGGTGGGATTCGAAGGGAGAACTTTGAACTGGGGGGAGGGGGTGCGGTTGCATGGAATTCTGCACAAAAATGGCATGGAAAGATGGTAGACGAGCCATGTGAGTTTCTTCGATCAAGCGAGAGGTGGTGCGCCATGATGGTTCCTTGGATCTAGAACAGCTGGACTCTGGTAACGAGGACAGACGGTTGCTCATAGTGGATCCGCTGTTGCAATAGGCCAAGCTTGAGGCTGGGAGGGCTCTAATGGAGGAAGGCACTGCTTCTAACTCCAAAGCTAGCATGGAGGATGTGGTGGAAGAGACCCCCTCCCATCCTTGAATTGGCCGTAGACTGGTGATCTATATGTAGGGGTTATTACAAGCTGGAGGGGTGGGTCCTGCGCCTGGCCTTGGTGGCGAGGAGCTGAATCAATTACTGTAAAAATTTGGCATTATTAGCTGTTGATCCTGGCCAGAATATGGTGTGACTGGGATGGGTGCTGCTACATGGCGGGCGGACACCCCTCCTTCTTTCGCTATCTCATTCTTATGCTCCTTATCTTCATTTTCTTCTCCACTATTTTGCTTTCCATATATTTCATCTGCTGATTGCAGCGCTGTGCGAAAGGGTATGTTAGAGGAGTGATTGGATGTATGCCTGTACATGAGTGGTGGCCGAGGAGGGGAGGGTGTCGTTGGCGTGACTCACAGTGTGACTGTACCATACACCAGTCAAATCTGGTGTTAGGTTTTTTCGATGGCTGAGTGTGAAGTGTACGGAAGCATGTTGATTAGTGCAGTTCGCTGTCCATTGAGTGCCTGGGTGGTGTTTTTTTTTACATTTCTTGCAAGCTGTGATGTATTGTTCATCCTTCACCATTGCTGGGTGTGCAGGCATGGCTTCTGTGTGGGGATTGGGAACGTGGGTGGGTGTCGAGGGAGTTGGAAATGATTGAAAATGCACATCTTGTTTTTGCTGTGTTTACACGGGAGAGTTTCAGTTTTTAATCTTTTGTTATTTGGTGGCAGCAATGGTAGCGGAGCGGTGGGCAGACGGAGCAGGGGTGACCTCTGGTTACGAGGGAAGGGGCAATTTAAATTTGTAACGTGGAATGTGCAGAGTCTCATTTCTTTTGTGAAGCACTACAGGGTACAGACTTACCTACGCAGAGAAGGGGCGCATGTGGCGATGTTGCAGGATACATACCGGTCAGACCCCAAAACTCAAAAGTTGCACAGGAAATGGAGGGGACAGATGTTTTAAGCCACTTACTCCACATATGCAAGAGGAGTGGTGATTTGAGTGGCCCCACAGGTCCTGTTCCGAGTACGTGGCTACATAGCAGATATAGAAGGGAGATATGTGGTGGTGCATGGCACACAGGACGGTGTGGAGGTATGTCTGCTGACTGTCTATCCCCCGAATGTGCACGATGGCGAGTTTTACTTGAATCTAGAGAAGTTGCTGTTTCCTTATGTAGGGGTGTCGATACTATGGGCAAGAGATTTTAATTGTGTGCTTAGAGGTAATTTGGATAGACATCCCGAGGCGGCATACTAAGCCCAATATGTCGGCAGCTCTGCGGAAAGTGATGGACCTACGTTGACATATGGCGGGGGGTCATCGCAAGATATTTTCACACTAATTGGTCGTCCACTGCCAGTAGGGGAGTGGAGTTGGACACTCTAAGGGTGGTGACCCGAGGAGAATGTCTTTCTAAAGTTGGGGGTATGAGGCGACGTCTGGAGAGGGTGCTTACAGAGGCGGAGGACATGCTAGCAGGATTGCAGCATAGGGGGAAGAGCTGGAGCGACGCAACAAATCACTTCTATAAGCACAGTGCTGAGTTGAGGAGATATACATTTTCTCTTCTGAGCCTTGTCTTGGCTAAGCGCCGTATTGTCATACACTGGACTTACACTATTCACCCCCCCCGCCCCCAGCTGGATGGGGCAATGCTGAGGAGTGCCTCCTCCGAGCCATAGGCACGGATGAGAATGCAGAGCGTGATTTGGAAACATGGGTATATATCCTGAAGAGCTTGCAGTCGGCTGAGGGTTAGGGCAGAGAGACAGAGGTCTCCACGCAGATGTTGGACCATGCCACCCCTGCTTCGCCCGTGGAGGATGGCCCCATGTTGATTGACTGGGCTCCTGTAAAGTCTGTATTTGCGTGGGATGAGCGAATGAAAGGGCTGGTGACTAGGCTAGCAGCAGGTGGGCTAACAACTCAGACTGTAGGTTCAGCAGAATGCAACTGAGCCAGTTTCCCAAGCTTCTAATGGGGTCCTGATAGAGTGCCCGACATGTACCATTATCCCCGCAAATTGTACTGTCTTGGACTGCTGCCCATGTAATATCTCTTGACGACCCCCCCGCTCCGAATCACCGTAGTGGCCCTCTCCGGAGGGCTGACGGGCTTCACCCCTGTACATTCTGAATTCTCTGACTGTTGCTTGATAATCCTCCTTTGGGACTCCTTTTTCTGTTCTGGGACGAGCGCCCACCACCAGTCGCTGGCAAGGTTCTCTTTTTCTTTTATTACAAGTTATATCAGCTAATACTGCACATAATCCTTCTTTATGGGGACTGTTCTGTATGCCATACAGACACCATGCGCCCTGCAATTAAGCTGCAGAGCGCAGCATATGGGCCTACATACCGACCACTATTACACCATGTACTGCTACATTGGAGTAAATGTTAACTGGTGTTTTTTCATTAACCCTCTCTGGTGCACTGCAAACTGAAGGGTTAACATGTAATGTGAGATCTGTGCAGTAGTGAAATGTAAGATGTAAGATTGTTTTATACAGCAAGCAGTTACCCGAAAGTGTTTTAACCCTATGATTGGATGACAGAACAGACAGCCAGACTGGAAAGAGGCACTCAGCTTAGTTGAATGATTCAGTAAAGATCCAGGTCTTCAACTGCTTCCTAAACTGAAGCAAGATGGGTTGGAAATGCAGGGATGGTGGCAATGAGTTCCAGAGTTTACCCACGTAGAAGGAGAATGTCCTTCCTCCCAATCTTGCTTTGTTTATTCTGGGGATAGTTACCATTCGGGCTAAGACGGATGTAAGATGCCTTCCAGGAGTGTACCAAGAGAGCTGTTCCTGAAAGTATACTGGACCGGTCTGATGAAGGGCTTTATGTACCAGGCATAGTACCTAGAAAATGATCCTCTTCTTCACTGGGAGCCAGTGCAAACCATGCAATGATTGGGATATAGATGCAAACCTGGGAATTTTGAAGAGAGATTAAGTATTTTCTACACAGAGCATTACAGTAAATAAATAAAAACAAGTTTAACAAAAATCACATTCAACTTCACATTTTCTAATTCTAGAAAAACCCTATTTAAGTGTGACTGCAGTGCCTCACAATACACACCTCCACATTGCAGACATGTTCAACAAATATGAATATCTAGAGATCTTGGATTATGATGACTTAATTTACCAAGAATCCATCAATAACCACAAAAATTCTTTAACTCAATTTTTTCTACATTAATATCAATGACGAACACTTAAGACCACCTCAGAAATATGATAACATCATTAAAATCACAGTAACTAAGCCACCTAAAGACCCGTAAATTAGAATAAAAAAACAAAGATCTCACATGCTGTGTAATTCATTCAGAATACATTCAAATTACGAGTCCACAATGCACTCAGAAAAAGCTAAAATCCACTTCAGTACATTCAGCCCTGTTGATATTCAGTGCCGGAATACTCCAAATTATCCAAATTAGAGACCACTGAAAACAGGAGACAGAATCCAAATTTTGGTGCATTAAACATTTTTGGGTACCTAATTTTGGGGTGACAACATTCTCCACCAAAACCGTTTATGCTATCATAACAAAAAATAAAAATAAAGCACCTACACAGGATGATGGACGGTGTAGAATCGCAAATATGTACGAGGAATTGTGTACCTAAATGGCACCCTAAATACAAATGAAAAAATGTGCGTGTCAAAGAAATAAGGGCCTGATTTAGATTTTGGCGGACGGGTTACTCCATCACAACGGTGATGGCTATCCTGTTCGCCGGAATATAAAACCCGTACGATATCATGGGATTTATATTTCGGCTGAAGGGATATCTGTCACCGTTGTGATGGAGTAACCTATCCACCAAGATCTAAATCAGGCCCTCAGTCTCTGGAGTCAGTAGTTAAATGTAAACCATGAAGGTTTATTAAATAATTCAAGGTGCAATACAGAAGGCAAACATAATAGTCAAAATGCATAAAAATCAGTTTAAGGAATCAGCATAAGTCTGAATCAAATGGAATAAGAGAATGATATGAAGTCAAGGCAAAACTATTATATGTCCAAAGTGTGAAAAGAACCAACAAGTGTTCAGTCCCTAAGCTGGGTCAAGCCAGACTGGCTCACTTTTAAAATGTACGATCTTTTATAGAAAACAAATCAAAATGTCTCAGGTGTGGTAGGGAGGAGGGCACATTCCTACATACGGTCTGGCATTGTTCGTCGCTGGCTCGGTTCTGGAGGGGGATCTTTTCCTGTTTGTCTGAGGTCCTGGGATGGCTGCTCCCGCGCACGCCGCAGCTCGCGTTGCTACACGTTCTGGATGGCATCGGGGGCAATATTTATAAACGGCACCTCATGCTGCTTGGTCTTACGCTGGCGAAACGTGACATTGCCAGGATGTGGAAGGATGAGCGGGCCCCCTCGGTGGTCGCCTGAAAAAATGGCCTAGACTTCTGTATGGGGCTGGAACAACCTATTTTTGTGGCTCGGGGCTGTCCGCGTAAACATTTTAAGATATGGAAGCGGTGGGCGGATTATCGGGGATTGTGGCTGGAACCACCAGCGGGGACGGAAGATCTCCCAGTGGGATGAGGGCAGGGCTTGAGTGGGGGACCTGCGATGTGGGGGTAGGGGGGTTGCGGTCAGTGCAGGGGTGTTGCGGATGGGGCGGGCCTCTATTAGAGCGGGTAGGCCGTCATTTCTATTCCTCTCAGTGGACTATGGGTGCGGGCGGGTGAGCGGTTCTCAGTGGGCAGAGCGCAACTTGACGGGGGGGGGGGGGGGGGGGGGGGGGGGGAGGGCGATCCGAGATTCCATTCTGGATCAAAGAGTGTGTGTGCCTTGTTTTTTTCTTTGTGGTTCCTTTTCTTAAAAATTGAAAATGTCTTGTGCTGTGTTATTGCTTTGTAACTGGATGCTGCAGCGGCCTCTGGGGTACAGAGCCCTGCATATAATGTGCAAATGACAAATAACATTTGTTGTTAAAGAAAACAAATCAAAATACAGAATTATACAAGGTCACCGATTGCCACCATCTACACTCTACCCCCACTGAATATTAATATGCTCTAATCTGGCCTGATGTTACCGGATGCGGAGGTATAATTTTAGTCACAAAAACAATGGAAGTATTAAATGAGTGGATTCAGTATTATTGGCAGGAAGTGCCTGAAATGTTGTGAAAGGCTTCGTGCAGTGTCAAATAAAAACACATATCATGGCTGCATTGGAAAAAACCAAGATGGAAAGTAGGCCTAATTTGGCCCAAGTTTAGTCAGGCAAATGAAAATACAGTTCTGTCAAGTGCAGTGTTGCATTTTAGTACAGAAATTTTCATAATGTTAAGCACACATTTTCTTAAATTAAAATCAAATTCAACACACCACCCACTATTTAAATGGTGACTGGCACCATGGATGTGTATTGAAGGCCATGGATGCTGGACTGGGGCACACACGGGAATTATGTAAAAAGAAACAGGTTCCCAGAATCTTTCATCCTCGCAATCCCTTGTTGTTCTCCTGCTAGATACACTATCTTCCCACTCCGTGCAATTCTAGCGCCACAGCCAAAATGAGGTCAAATTTGTGCTACACGGAGAAGCTGCAGCCCGGGTTGAAGGGGGGAGGGGGCTTTTTGGCCAAATGGGTGTTGCAAGCCCGCTTGACACATGGGGGTGTATGGCAACCCTAACCTATGGGCTTAAAGTCATGATACTGACTTGCAGGTCTTTGAGGGGCCTGTGAATGTGAGCCTAGTGAACTACAAGTGAAATATCGAGTGGCGTAAATCTATGGGCGTGGGAATTTGGAAGAGAAACAGTGTGACAATGAAACAAAAACTGTTGAAGAGCATAGTTAATACCATTTCTCTCCAATTTTTTTTCAGTGATACTTAATTTGAAATGTAGTGTTACTTGAACTAATTTTTATGATTTTTTCAGGCAGGTTTGATTAAAAACACCTTGGTTTCAATAATGCTTGAAATAGTTAATCGATTTTGAAATGTACTTTAATATCAGTAAAATAAATATCAAGCTACAGCTATTGCTAACGAAACGTATACTTAATCAGGGGTTACATATTAAACAAAACATGTTATTCGTTGCAGATATTTTTGGAAAACATTCCAGGTATTTTATGAAAGAATGCGGTTGACAACATTAACACTATTTGTACTAAATGTATATGTACAAGTCTGGAGATGTCAGCATTTGACTGATTTTATTGTGCAACTGCTTGCTATAAAGCGTCACTCAAATTTCCACGAGTGATCACTGACCAGGGGCGCAACTAGACTTTGGTGCCTTCTTTCCCCGTTCTGGGTCAATGTGTAATAAGGGGGGAAGAGGGGCCATTTATCTGGACAATATGGGCCATTAGGAATATCTTGTTACTTACCGGTAATCTTCATTACCCCGATTAGGGTCCTCCCCGTCCCAGTCCTTACTACGTGAGGCAGTCCTGCCTCCGCCCAGCCAATCAAAACGCCAGAAAACCCCAAATGTTAAAGGTTACATAAACCCCTCCCACCCACCGCCATGCCTGTTATCAACAAGACTCAGACACAAACACAGCGGGAGGGAGGGAGGGAAGAGGACTGGGACGGGGAGGACCCTAATCGGGGTAATGAAGATTACCGGTAAGTAACAAGATATTACCCCTACGTGAGGAACTCACAAGCAGAGAACCAAGAAGTAAAAATGCAGGACACCAGGGATCAATGCAAAAGTACAAAACTTTAATCAATAAATGATCAACGAACAGCAGCGTTCAAGACGCCAACAGAAGTGTCAGCAGAGGCATGTAAAACATCAAGCCGATAATGTCGCACAAATGTGTGATGGGACTGCCAGTTGGCCGCCCTACAAATCTCCTGGATAGAGACCCCCGTCGCCTCAGCCCAGGAAGCAGACACAGAATGCGTTGAATGACCCTGCACCTGAGACGGAGGAGGTAGATCCAAAGACTTATAGGATTGGCAGACCGCCAAATGCACCCACCGACTGATCGTGGAAGTGGAAACCTTCTTCCCCTTAGCCACACCCCCACAGGAGACAAACAGGGCAGGAGAAATCCGAAACTCGAGCGAACGTTGGAGGTAAATCTGAAGAGCCCTGCGAACATCCAAAGAAGGGGGAACAGGGGAATCCCTCTCAGCAGGCTAATCAGGAAGGCTCAACTCCTGCTGCAAATGGAAACTCGAAGAAACCTTAGGCAGAAAAGCCGATCAAGCCGCAAAACAACCCGATCCTGCAGGAACTGCAAATAAGGAAATTAAATGAGCAAGGCTCCGAACTCACACAACAAGCGAGTGGAGGTGATGGCCAGCAAAAAGGCCACCTTAGCGGATAACCATAACAAATCCGCTTCCTACAAGGGCTCAAAAGGGGACAACTGCAGACCCCGCAAAACAGTAGGCAAATCCCAAGAAGGCACGATCACGGGAGAAGACAGCCGACGAAGCCGAAGCTCCCAAGAAGCCGACCCACCAAAGGAGCAACATCCAAGGAAGCCCCAGGACCCCGACAAGCACTTACCGCCGCCCACTGAGCAGACAAAGTGGAGAGGGAAAAGGCCCTTTAAAAAAACATCCCCAAGAAAATCCACAATAGAAGCAGGACCCCCCAGCACAGGATCCACCCCATGGGCAGAACACCAAGAGACAATGAGCCCCAATGGCAACCATAGCACTTAAGGGTCGAAGGACGACGCGACAACTGGATGTCACGAGCCACCACAGAGGAACAGCCCAAAGATTCCAAAGTCAACCGCTCAAGAGCCAAGCCACCAGCTGCAAACGACAAAGACAAGGCGGAGACAGGAGCGGAAACTGAAAAGGAGCCGAACCAAAGGAAGCCGGACAAACCGACCCCCCGCCAGCCGCAACAGGAGAGGAAACCAAAGGGCGCGAGGCCAGAAAGGAGCAATCAACAGGACCGAAACTCTCTCCCCCCGAATCTTCTGCAGCACTCTCGGGAGGAGGGGAATGGGAGGGAAGGCATACAGAAGGCCCGTATGCCAGAGAATCGAAAGAGCATCCACTGCCCAAGCCTGAGGACACATCACCTCCGAACAAATACGGGGGAGACAAGCGTTGTGATGAGAGGCAAAGAGATCGATCTAGGGAGTCCCGAATCGAAGACTCAGGGACTGGAACAGAGGAAGAGAGAGATGGTACAGAACAGAGGATGGAAGATTGCGGCACAGAGCGTCCGCAAGAAAATTCAACTGTCCCAGAATGTACACCGCCCTCAAGGCCAACAGATGAGATTCCGCCCATGCACAAATCTTGGAGGACAACAGGTTCAGAGGCGCACATCTGGTCCCCCCCTGATGGTTCAAGTAACAACGAGCCACCTGATTGTCGGTACGAACCAACAGATTCGTCCCGTGGAGATGATTCTGAAACAAAGTTTTGGTGCCTGCAAAGCAGGGGAGTCACTCCTTGACTCCAAGGGAGATTCTTCAGTCTTCCAGAGGTAGTGGAATGTCGAAGGTCCAGAATTCTTCTTCAGAGCGTCGTCCAGGGATATCTAGTTTGCAATGGCAAAGGTTCCCTAACTTATACTAGAAGAAAGGGAGGGACTAGCTCTATGACCCCACCTATGGGAGGGTCAGGGGAGTGGGTGGCTACACCCACTTCCCTTTGTCCAGTTTCGCGCCAGAGCAGGGGCAGGTAGCCCCTGAACCGGTTTGAGCTGACATATGCACAGAGGAGCCTACTGCTCCCCCAGTGCAGGACATCAAAGCACTCTAGGAGTGCACCCACCCAGCCCCAATACACTAAATCCTGTCTGGGAGGGGGTTACACCTCCCTGTGACAGGATGCCTATTGTTGGCCCTCTTCCACTGCGAGTTTCGGTCAGCAGCAGGAGGGCAGCTCAGTGTCTGTGACTGGTGGCATCCATTTTGTGATGCCAGGGCTCTTCAGGATTCTACAGTGTTTCCACAGTGGGTACATGGCTATCCTTCTAGAAGGGTGGGATCATACTCCCACACCAGTTACTGGTGTGGGGGTATGATTTCAAAGCGTTTGACAACAAACACGACATGTTTTGATGCAGTCATCCCAGAGTTAGCATTTACTGCGAGGTTATAATGCACTTAAGAGTATATGGTTTAACTACATCCACAAACAGCCACAGAGAATGGACTCTTGAGAGCTGCAGAGGGGCCCTGCTCAGGCAGAGACACCCCCTCACATGGCAACCAAGCACCCTGCCCTCAGGATTGATAGGGCCTGCCTTAGGGGTGACTGATAGGTTTATATGTGTGTGTATGGAGAGATATAGGGAACCTATATCTCAGTGAGGAGTGCTAACACTACCCCACCCAGGCTGCAGTAGCAGGCCTGTGGTGCCAGATTTAGTCTGCTTCCCAGGGGTGGCATAATACATGCTTCAGCCCCTTGTAGGCCTGTGAAGTACCTATGCCCTTGGTACCTAAGGTACCATATACTAGGGGCTCATAAGGTACCACAGTATCCAATCACTATTGCACCTAATATGCACTCCAAGTTGTTTAGAGAGGACAGAGGCTGGGGCCCTGATTAGCAGGGTCCCAGCCAGACTATAGCCAGAAACCAGCGTTAACATCAGAAAAAAAGTGGGGGCAACATAAGTGCAGATCCTACTCTCCAACAAAGCAGAATAATAAATAAAAGCCCTTTTTATGAAAATAAGTGGCAGCAGTGCATGAAGTATCATTTGGATACCAGCTGCTACTGTTGTGAAATTTTACATATGGTTACACAGAGGCATTGTATTTTCTGTCGAACTCTTTTGTGAGGCACAGGGATCATGAAATAAGACCTCTTGGAGAAATGCTCGGAAGTAGCATAACAAACCTTGCATAAGGAGTGGTAGAGAAAGTCAGAAACAAAAATAAAAAAGGTTTTGGACAAATTGGAGCGATTTTGAGGAAAAGTGTCAGTCATAAAGACATTTGACTTTCAGAGGTAGAGTTCTGAGTAGGAAGCAAGTACTCCGAAATAGTAAATACATACATTTAGAACTATCCATTTCAAGCACTGCTTGCTACTCTAATACATTCCCTCCAACCTCTAAACCCTGGTAAACGATTTGACTTTCCTAACCCTCATGGTATCTATCTTTCCAGAAACCAAATTATCTCTCCCTAACTGAATATGTCCATTAGGAAGGCTCATTGTGTGCAGCATTTGGAAAGTTTAAGGCCTCTGATCAGCTTACTAGCTTGCCCTAGACTATCTTGAAAAGCTCAATGTGTCTAACTCTCTGTCAAGCACGGATTCCTCTACCTGTCACAAAACATGTCTAACTGCTTCACTCTCTCATGTTGACCTCCGCTCTCCAGTTCCCATTATCTCATTTTTCTACCGTCTCCCTTGGTCTGGCACTTAATAAAGAATCCTTTTTCTGTCCAGTCACAAACCAGTGTTCGGGAAGACTACTCAATTCACAAAGCTCCTTCTTCATTCCCTCTATCTGGTCTCATACTTTCCTGCTCTCTTGGCCCCTCTTTTCTGTCTCTCCTCTTTCCTCCCCTTTTGATCAGCACTACTTCCCCATTTGCACTCCTATCTCCTGTGCTCCCCTTCATTAGGTCTCGCGAGCCAAAGGCTCGAAGAGACATTTTGTATATGGGCTTCAAAAAGTGCTACCAGGCCAGCCTAGAGCTACAGTGCATGTGCGCGGGCGCGCGCTTGCACTGCTTACTTTCACTTTCTCGGCCGCTTTGATCGCGATCACGATCACTTTCACTTTCGCGGCTTTGCTGCGCAGACCCAGCCTCCTCTGCCGGCACACCCACTGTTTTCATTGATTCACCTTCAACGCCACTTGTTGCTTCTTACTTTCCTACCCTTTCTCCTCTACCTTCCTCTCCTTTTAATCTGCCTTCACCGTATAGCCTTTGCTCTCCTCCCTTCCTTCTTTACAACCTTCCTTACTTTTTTCATCTTTCCTTCATCCGCTTTCTCGTCTATGCCTTCCATTCTTAAAAGGTACGCAGAGTCTGCGCAGTGTCTGCGGGGCTCATGCGCTTCGTCCTCTCTAGCATCAGAGCGGTCTGCTTCAGACGGAGAACGGCTCTCACCCTCTTTGTCCACCTCCATTATTGTGCGTGGTTTTTGACATCCGCGTCACCACCCATTTGGCGATTCCTTCATATTTATCCTTGGATATCCCTTGTTTCCCTTTGTGTGTGTTTTTTTTTGGGTCAGTCCCCCCAGGGCACAAGCAGGCATCCACTTCTGTCTTTTTTGCTCCGATCAGCTGTCCTGACAGAAGTGGATGCCTGCTTGTGCCCCGGGGGAACTGACACCAAAAACCGTATTTGGTCAACTTTTTGATGAGGAACGGGGAAGGGGCCTTTCATTGCTGTTATGATGTATGTTACTTTATATTCTCTGAGAAGATTCGACATTTATTTCAGGGAATGCAGAGATTTTTTCGAGGAGAAGTTAGCAATAACACCGCTCCTTGTCAGTCTGTAACTGGGCGTTCATTATGAAAGAATTTAGATTATCCAGTCGCGATTCTATCTTCTTCACGTTCTTTGCCAGGGACTGTAATATTACAATCCGAGAGTCCATTTAGTCAGCATGCACCATTGCCACCTAGCCCATGGTTGTTAGTGTGGTGTCAATGACCGACCACCAGTTCTGTATCTGTAAGTTCATGACTGGTGTGTCAAAGGTGGACTTTTCGTTGTTAACCACTGAGCCAGGGTTATCCACCCTATCTTTCTGTACCAAAGGGGCTTTGTTGCACCTGAGAGATTCTGAGTCCAAGCGGGATCTAGGCTCCTTCTGAGACCCTCAAGTGGGTGAGTGATGAGATTGTTAATTTTTCCGTTTCGTTGTTTTTAATTTATAACGTTCATGACCACTATTACTTGACTGGAGGCCTAGTGGGTGTGTTACCGATAACAATTCTTCATCTCTTATGTACGGTTCCTCAGGTCTAATGAAACTAAAGTCTGTGCCATTGTGTTTTGATTAGGATTGCACGCACACACACACAACCACACACACACAACCACACACACACACACCCCCCACACACACACACACACACACACACACACAACCACAACACACAACCACACACACAGAGAACCACACACAAAACCACAAACACACACAAAACCACAAACACAACCACATACAACCACAACCACACACACAACCACACACACACACAATCACACACATACAACCACACACACACCCCACCACACAACCACACAATAACACAAACACATAACCACACACACAATAACACAAACACAACCACACACAACCACAACACACAACCAACCACACACACAATAACACAAACACAACCACACACAACCACAACACACAACCACACACACACACAACCACACACACACAACCACACACACACAACCACACAACCACACACAACCACACAACCACACACACACACCACTCACACACACAACCACAACCACTCACACACACAACCACCCACAATCACCCACAACCACACACAAACCCCACAACCACACACAACCACACACAAACCCCACAACCACACACACAAACCCCACAACCACACACCCACAAACACACACACAAAACCATACACACACAAACCCCACCACACAACCACACACACAAAACCATACACACACACAAACCCCACCACACAACCACACACACAATAACACAAACACATAACCACACACACAACACAAACACACACACACAACCACAACACACACAACCACAACCCACCCCCCCACACCCACACACACAACCACAAGCACACACACACACAATAACACAAACACACAACCACACACAACCACACACAACCACAACTACACACACAACCACAACAGCACACAACCACACACACACACAGAACCACAAACACAACCACTTACAAACACACACAACCACACACACAATAACACACACATAATCACACAAACACACACCCAACCACAACACACACCCAACCACAACACACAACCAACCACAACCACACTCAACCACACACACACAACCACACAAAACCACACACACACACACACCACCACACACACACACACACACAACCACACACACACAACCACACACAACCACAATAACACAAACACACAACCACACACACACAATAACACAAACACACAACCACACACACAACCACAACCACACACAACCACACACGACCACAACCACACACACCCAACCACACCCACACACAACCACAAACACAACCACACACAATAACACAAACACACAACCACAATAACACAGAACCACACACACAACCACACACAATAACAGAAACACACATCCACACACACAACCACAACTACACACGCAACCACAACACACACACTACTACACACACAATCACAACACCCACACACAGCCACACACACAACCACAAACCGTTTTCTGGCTGTCAGCATAAATACGCTGTCACCAAACACGATGAACACTTTGGGAAAGTTTGTGAAGTCACCCCCAACTTTGAAACCCCTTGTTGTAGCGGAGTGTGTGCTGTACACATGGCAATACCTTGACACAGCGGACTGTTGCAAGGAATGCTTTGAGCCTCGGAGGCTGACAGACCTCAGTCTGTGCATTAGTTCACCCCGTCTTGGCACTGCATAAAAACAGGATGCCCACTGTCCAACATGAAGTGAGACATTGTGATCGGGGCTGGAGATGCTGTTTAGCAATCTGCTTAGAACATTGTGTTTCATTTAGGGCATTAAACATAAAGGAGCACTGGCAATGCTGATAAAATGGATTTCATTTTGAGTAGTGACTAAAACTTTTTAAAAAGTCTGCTGTACTGAAACAAGCATTTGCAATGCAATAGGTCTCGCATTTGCAAAAGTTTCAGCTATTGACATTGTTCATGACAATGCCTTTTTAATCTATTTTATAAAACAAACACATAAATAAATGCCATTATCATTTACAATGCCAATAGCTAGTGTTGCATTATTATTAACAATGCCAACTGCTCACACTTTTATAATGCGAGACCTATTGCATTGCAAATGCTTGTTTTTCTTTCCCTTCCCTATTTCACTCAGTGTCTCTCGTTCTCTATGTTTCTCTGTCACGTTCTCTGTCTCTGGGTCTCACTAGATTTCTTTTGGGAAGTGCTGAAAGGACATGTATAGGTAAGGTAAGATATGAGATGAGCAATAGATTAGAGGAAATGAAGTTTTTGAAGGGAGTGTGAGGAATGGCTATTTGGCAGAGGATAGGAGAAAGCCAAAAGGAAAAGTGTGGAGAGGGACAAGAGATGAGGCGGTATTGATGAGGGAGAGGAAGCCCCCGAGGGAAGAACAGGGTTATTTGGCTGTGGGATGGGCAGAGGCTACCCTCCCTCCCCACCCTATGCCCACATAGCCCTTCCTCTACTCTATCTTCATTTAGCATGCCTCCTATGGGTGTAGATGTAGAATAAAAGGACTTTGTCCTATGTATTCTTCTGCAGTGGCATAACATTAGCCCTGTGGTGAGCAGGGACCACTGAGCTCCAGGGGGCCCCCTCCAGCACTGGGCACGGGCAGTGGGCCCCTGGCCTGACTGTCTGGATTGGGGGGCCCTCCAAGTACTTTGCAGGGGGGCCACTTCAAGTTTCGTTATGCCACTGTTCTTCTGCAGAGATACAAAGTTATCCATTGCTAGGCATTACGAGAAGTCCTATTGGGAATTATTCTAATATGAGTGTTGAGAGAGCATGCTGTTAAGCTGCTATATCTTAAGCTTTGGTGCCTTGTGTGTGAGGACCACAGGGAGTGGTTTAATGTGTTCATTTGTTGTGGGGAAAAGTATAAAGGTAACAATGTGGATGTCTAGCTGAGGTGGTTATGTATAGCCAACTGTGTGACTCTGGTATTGTGTTGTGTGAGTGATAATATGTGCTTTCAAAAAAGAACTTACACGTGAGGTAATGTTTACTGTACTAAAAAATTGCACAAACTAGAGTGCAAACTTGTTCCTTTAAAGCAAATTTGGGCAGCAATACTGATTGAATAATCATAGTATAAGATCTTAAAGAACACACAGAAGCGGTCTTTCCCAAGCAAACTGTTTTATATATGTTATAGCACTTTTAACCTACTTCACTAGTAAAAAACTGACAGAGCTTTAAGAATCTGTCTTTTTACATGTAATAAATACTGATCCATTGTAGATTCAGATGTGTAGTTTGCAGTTCCTCTTGGTGAACAGACTGTCTTTCCCATCAGCTGGACAGATTATATCTCATTGAAATTCTCTCTTTCTCCCTTCTCTAGCTTTCCCTCCAATTAATTCTCCTAATCTCTTCACCTGATCCTCTCTCTCCTCTCTTTTCTGCCAACTTTCTCTCACTTTTGCTTCTCTTCTCCATCCAGTCTGTCTTGCTAAAGCTGTTTCAGTATCACTGTTTTCATTCATTCTTTAGCTATCTTTTCTTTACTTTCTGTTTTTACTACTGCTTCTCCTTTACACCTTCACTTCTTTTCATCTTTCTTTTCGCTTCACTCTTTTTATCCCTCTTCTTCTCTGCTCCCATTCTCATCACTCCTCTCTTTTATCCCAACTTTCTTGCCTGTAGCTCTATAGTTTTTATCTTCTCTCCTCCTTCCTTCTCTGCCTGTTTCTCTCTAGGGACCATTGTTCACAAGGGAACTTGCGACGTAGATCTCCTGTCATGCTCTGCGGCTAGCTTGTTCCCTGGAGAAGGAGCAGTGCGTTGGCGGTGGGACGCTAAAGGAGTGACTTTTCTCGGATTCGGCAGACATACTGGACCACAAAACAGACAAGCGTTTGAATTGTTTTTACCTGCGGGTGTCACACGTACCAGGCACAGCTCGACAAGGCACAGTGCTGTGAGGTACGGCTGCGAGTCAGAAGGCTTTGTGAATGACAGTGCCAGTAGCAGCCGTTCTAGAGGGGAGGGGTGTAAGCAGAGTTGCAGCGAAGACCTTCGAGCGGCAAGAATCGTCGATCGTCGAACACAGTATAAAGAGTGCAGCGGCTGGCTGGCTTTAGTGACTGGAGCTAGATTAAGAGCCTGTCACCGGGTTGCGGTAAGCTCCAGTCATTTCATTCTAGTGCCTGTGATACTCTCATTAATATCTTTGTTTGTTACGCAAGCCAGGCTTCTGATTCTTTCTACAGACTTAGTATCATTAAAACAAATGCTCATGGTGCTGCTGCATTTTTAACCCCCTTTAGCCTAGCTTGTTCACCAGTGGAACAGTGTTAGTATCATTAAAACAAATGCTCATGGTGCTGCTGCATTTTTAACCCCCTCTAGCCAAGCTTGCTCACCTGTGGAACAGTGTTCAGCTACTCTATGGGAAGAACTGAGGGGTGAGACTAAGAGAGGAGAGATCAGCGCTAGCGTCAGAGTTCTACTAGAGTTCTACTTGATTCCTAAGCAACCCGAGGCATGACAATCGGTCAAACCTTAGGATGGGAGTTGGTGGGATGTGCAGCGGAAGCGGTCTCTGTAGCACGGATGCGGCCATCTCATCTAACCTATTGCTGGAATCTGTTGGTCATAACCCAATAGCTTGCTCACTTGCCAATCTTTATTACAACTAGTCATTTTCAATGAAGCGCATTTCAAGGGATTCCTCTATGAAAACACAGTCTGCTCGACGGAATCTCAAAGGTGATAAAACAGACAACAGTTGACAGATACTCGTGTGGTAGTACGTGCGGTAGCACATCAAACTCGCAAGAAACAGCTTCTGACTACAGACAAGCAATCTTGGCAAGAGTCCTGGCTTAATATGTCTCAAGAACCTAACACTAGGTTGGATTCCAGCTCAAGCTCGGGCACCATATATCCTCTATCAGGAACCCTATCAACTACATCACCTACACCAGCTTTACCAGCTGTGTCAACTACACCAGTAATCGGCATTCCGTTAGTATCCCCAAATCGGGAGGGAAGTAACCTTACCCTCTATTTTCTTGGGCCAGCGCAAAAGAAGCACAAGCAGGTACCTACGTGCCCCTTCATTTGACTCAACCAAGTACCGAACAATTCTCTCCACAATTGTTATCAACTCAGACATTTGATTTCTCTCATTTTTCAAGTGAGAATCTAACTACTCCCCACACTTCCAGCCTTTCCTGTACTAACCGCATAGATTGTCTTGCCTTCACAGTCTCTTCGAATTGAGGCAACTCTGCAATAAATCTTAAACGAGCTGCACGACATCAAGATCTCACAATTAAAAGCACATGCAAAAACCAATGAACAACTTGAACAGATAAACAGCCTTATCCAATTATCTTCCCCTGTGACCCGGGCAGAGTCTCGAATTTCCCTTTTAGAGGACTCTTCAAAGAGTCAAGATGCAACAATGCTTAAGATGAGGTCGGAACTCGAGGATATCCAACTCAAAATTGATGTGAAAAGTAGGGCACGTCGTACCAACCTCCGATTTGTGGGTATACCCGAAGACTCTGAAGCTGGCTCATCTTCTCTAAAACTGATTTCGGATTTAGTCCATAAGTATGTATTAGTAGACAAGGCAGCCATAGGTGATAATCTTACTATTGTTCGGGTTCACTGCGTTCCTGCAATTCGCTCTTCAAACGCTAATTATTCTCGAACTATAGTGGCCTGCTTAGGAAAGTCCGAATAAAAGAACAGATCCTATCTCAGGCAATTTCCAAAAAGGCCTTCTCCACAACTGAGAACTTTTTGTTTCATATTTTCTCGGATATGTCACTACTAGCGGCACGAAGACGAAGAGAATTTGTGGGCATGATTAATGAATTTAAGAACTCGAGGGCACCCGCTGGGATTATGCAACAATCAAACTAAGAGCGCTATATAAAGGACGTACTCATGTTTTTCACTTTGTAGACCAAGCAAAGCAATTTTTACGCATAGTGAAGCAGGGCGGTGGGTAGGAAGGGTTAGGGGTTTCTCTCTTTTCTTGGCCAGGACGATTACCAGATGAAAAGGAAGAAAGAGATACATGGTTCAAGTAAAGCAATAACTAATAATTCTAAGCTATCCACTGCACCTCCGGGGAATGAGTTTTTGAGTACCATTCCAATGTACTCAGTTAAAGGGAATTGGGGCAAAGGGGGAGGGTTGGGATGGCCTTTTGGGCGTGTGACGGGTGGGGCCTTTAAAGGGGAGTTTCGGAGGGGGGGTGTTTTACCTAGGTGTGGGGGTACGAGAGGTAAAAAAGAAAAAATGCAGTTAGTAAAAATATTTCCTTTTTTCTATAAGATTTTGAAAAGAGCAAAACAAAAAAGCTGTTTGAATTATATTACGGTTCCATCATTTTCGTGCAACTCCAAATCCCAATGTTTTAAATTCCAATAGCTTTACAACAAATAATTAGATTGGCCTCATGTAACATCAACGGGGCCAACAACCATACTAAATTAAAAGTCACACTGCAATGGCTGGCATCTGCACAAATTCATATTATTTTACTTCAGGAGACGCACCTAAGAGGTGATGTATGCCCCTGCAGAGCATCGAGTTATATTTCCCCAAGCTTTTTTTGCCTCAGCAGGGGCTGCAATAAGGGGAGTAACAATCTTGTTAACACACCATTATGAGGGAGACGTTTTGCAGATTTATAAAGACCCCACCGCCAGATGGATTATTGTAAGCTGGAAGATAGGAAACCAGATCCTCCAGATAGTTTGCTTTTACGGTCCAATCTCTGATGATACAACAGCCTTGGAGGGTCTTAAAGATGCTCTCTCCAAACTTCCAGCTCACATTATCATAGGGGGGACTTTAATCTAATACAGAACTTGCTGCTTGATTCTTCTCGTAAAAATAAGGATCAAAACAAATACTAGAGTTTTCCCCTGTGACTTTCTGCGCCCACACATAATGACCCTGGGTTCCCACTTACTTGGGGCACTGCACGAAGCCCTAGAAGAGCGCATTCTGCCATCTGACTGCCGGCACGCTGAAATTGTTGTTTTCCTTAAACTGGTTCGCCGTCCGTAAGACCCAGGCTCCTACCGCCCCATTTCACTGTTGAATTTCAAACCCAACTTTCTGAGGAAAGTTCTGGCCGACCACCTTCGTACCTGTATTGAAGTCCTGGTACACCCAGATCAGTCAGGCTTTATGCCACAGCGCTCCACCAGACACAATATCAGGCGAGCCCACAATGCTATTGTGGGGGCCTCCAGCCTGGGTTGTCCCACGGTGGTTCTACTGGCTGATATTGACAAGGAGTTTGACTCGCTGAGCTGGATTTACTTTTTTAAACTCCTGGATGCCGTTAACCTGGGTCCACGATTTATAGCGTATGCAAATCTGCTGTGCACTGACCTCACCACCTCGGTTCGTGCGTCCGGATGCTGCTCAGCCCCCTTTTCCATCCGTAGGGGTACGTGCCAGGGGAGCCCCTTATCTTCGCTACTGTTCACCTTGGCGATAGAGCCTCTGGCCGCATGGGTGCGCCGAGACCCCCTAATTGGGGAACTAGACTGGTCACAGGAGCATTCCGACTCAATTGCGCTTTATGCAGATGATGCCCTGTTCTTCATGTCAGACCCGTGGGCCTCGGGCCCAATGTCCCCAAAATTCTCCATATCTTTGGGGAGACCTCTGGTCACTTCGCCAATCAGTCAAAATCTACACTGTTTCCTATTCACAGCGAACAGAGGAGCCAGGCCTGGGCTTTGGAGTTGATTATCACAGAAACGGGTTTCAAGTACCTGGGGGTCTATATCTCGCGGTGTCCCACTGTTGCTTGGATGCACAACATTGCTCCACTTCTCCCGGCTGTTCGTGATGAAATGACGATTTGGTCTCAACTACCCCTATCGTTGTACAGCAGCTCTGCGATTTTTAAGATGGTGTCCCTACCGCACTAACTCTATAGGCTCCAAAATTATCAACACTCTATCCCCATATCGTGGTTCACCCAACTCAACACACTTTTGAATAGATTCCTTAGGCAGGGGGGGGGGTGCAGTTTGCGTGGCCCTCTCAACGTGTACACAGTCTAAGTATTGCGGGGGTATCGTGGCTGCAGACATTCGTGCGTACTACTCTGCCTCGCACCTCCTGGTGATTAATGAGTGGTGGTACGGATCCCAGACGGACCCGGCCTACGTTGTTTAACGGATTGCTATGGCGGGTACCCCTTTGCTCCATTTTTTATATAGTAGCACTTCACTGGATGCACTTCCTCCGGCTTGTCAGATAGTCATCCAGACATGGAGGGGGGTGGTTCGGTCCACGGGCTGGCGGGGTAAGCTGAGGGCACCACTTCCCTCTGGCAGGGTACTCCTTTACGGCCGATTTCAGCACTCGCGGGATTCCGCAGGTGGGACCTCATCAGTATATCTACGCTTGGGGACATCATGCAGGGGACTACCCTTAAATCCTTTCTAAGGCTGCAGTCTGACTTTGACCTTCACAAATCGCAGTTCAATCGCTATCTGCAGCTCCGCCATGCCTCGACCCCCTGATTCGGCAGTTAGAGTTCCACCAGCTGGAGGGCCGCCAACTTATGGGGGATCTTGGGGCTCACAAAATTCGGCAAATTTACCAGACGCTCACTACACATTCCAAGACCACTATCCACAAAACCCGGGAGGCGTGGGCCGCTGATTTGCCGGCCCTCACGGATGACGATTGGGCCGAGGCGTTGGCTAGCCCCCGGTATGTCGCCTTATCGACCAGATATAGACTAATCCAGTTTAAATACCTCCATAGGGTATACTACACTCGTTATAGACTTTGGAAAATGGGGGAAATCCAGTCCTCGATCTGTCTCCGCTGCAGTGCAGACGAGGGGTCGTTTTTACATACGGTTTGGGTTGATTTAGCGATTTTGGTCCAGTGTGTTGTCTTGCTTAGGTCGTGTCCTGGCATGGGATATTCCGCTGGACCCTAGACAGGCGCTCTTGCATAGCACGGAGGACATTGGGGGGGACCAGTACAAGAGACACCTCTTATTTTTGGCCCTCACCTTAGCTAAGCGCTACAGAGTGGAGCATTGGAAGGACGCGTCCCCGCCCAGCGTCACTAACTGGAAAAGGGCACTGGACAGGTGCATGTCTGCGGAGATTGTGGTGTTTCAGGCGAGGAGGTGTCCTCCGAAGCATGGAAAGATTTGGTCTCGGTGGGCCGCGTACAGAGGTATAGATCTGCCTCCAATGTCGCAGTCCGCTGCTTGTGATCCCATTGATCAATTGGTGGTGACTAACCTACCTAGCTAGTGTATTGATGTCAATGAGACGTGGCTGGCACTTTCCTTAGATTCTACATGAAATGTTTCCTAAGTATGTATGGTGCGCATTAGGGGGGTAGGGGGTTTCATGTTTCTCTCGGTCTGATGTTCTGCAGACTATGGGGGGGGTTTTACATTGTACCCAGAGACATTATCTTTAGTCACTTCCTTTGTACTTTTCTTGTCGAGCTTCACCCATTTGGTACGCTGAAAATTCAATAAAATCTGTTGTTAAAAAAAAAAAAACTAGAGTAGCAATGTTGGAAACCCACTCCCACACTAGAAGGGGTGGTGGTGGTCTTCCGGACACACTGTGGTAGCTTGGCTCGAGTGGTCAGGAATCAGGCTCCGTGCTAAGCATACAACATACCCAAACAATAACCATGCGTGCATCCGTTCCAAAAACGACTCTACACCGTAAAAATTATGAAAATATCTGTTTATCTTCTTTTTCTCTTAGTTGCTGATTGGAGAAAATAAATAACAATCACAATATACAAACTTCTTTTAGAAAGTGCAGGTCAAATAAATACTAGCTTAATGATTCAATAAATAGGGGTGATCATAAATACTGAAGGCATAAATAAAAGTGCAATACAGACAGGCAATTAAATATTCTGAGGCAATAAATACTGTAACCAATAAATATTGTGCATCAATAAATACTGTGGACCAATAAATACAGTGGAACAATAAATAGGTTAAATACAATAAATACAGTGCCCCTAATAAATACTTAAAAGCTGACAGTGACACTCATGGAATCAGATCACTTTTGATTCCTAAGGGCTGATTTGGCCCAAGCACAGCTTGTGGGGATGTGGAAGGCTTGAGGGTGACTACTCCCTGGCTTGGTCAAGGCTGAGGCCTAAACTGAGGTAGATAGGGGGGGGGAAATACCAGAGACCTGGCTCTCTCTCTCCACACAACTTCTCTAGATTAGTCCCAGTTCACCCCTGGCACAGTCAGGTTGGTTCCAGCACCTCCCTAGCCCCTTAGAGCAGTCTCTCAGGTCTCCACAGGGCCTTAGGCGCCCTCTACTCCACTTACTGCCCTTTTTCTGATGCTCCGACGCCGCTGGAGTCGGGTCGATGCCGTGAGGCGGTTCCAGCTCGATGTCGGCGGCCTCGGCACAATGTCAGTTCTTTGACGACGCCGGTAGGCGGCTCCGGTCTCGATGTCAGCGGCCTCGGTTCGATCTCGACCTCCGATTCGATGGCGTCGGGCAGTCTTACTCGATGTCGACTTCGGGCGGCTCCGGTCCAATGGCGACCTCGGCTTCGATGACGTCAGCCGGCCTTGCCTCGATGTCGACTTCCGGCGGCTCCGGAGTGCGATCCTCACTCCCGACCTCCGGTGCTCCTCACAGGTTTCCGGCGACTCCGGAGTGCGACCTCCACTCCCGACCTCCGGCACGATTCTCACAGGTTCCGGCGACTCCGGAGTGCGATCCTCACTCCCGACCTCCGTTACCCTTCACCTCGGTCTCCGACGACTCCGGAGGGCGGACTTCACTCCTCCGATGACGCCGCTCGCTCGACCTCGGGTGACTTCCTCCTCGACCTCTGGTATTCCTCACGACCTCTGACGGCGCCCTCTCTCGACCTCTGGCGGCTCCGGGTACGACGTCTGCTTTTCCAGTCAGCGCCGCTTCTCCACCTCGGGCTCCAGGTCTTAGGCTACTCGACGTCGGACTTCAGGGAAACCAGCTTCCAGGTCAGGATCTTGCTGTTCTCTTGTTTCTAAGGCCTGTTCCTGCTGTCCAGGTCCTCAGGATGGTTTTTCTGACTTCTTCCCACACAGGGCTCTAGGCTGGGCTCCGTCAGTAGGGACTAGTATCAAGGGTGGGTTTATGGACCCCACTCCAGGCACAAGTTTCCACCCCTGCTGCTTCACTCCTTCCTCCTTCAAGTTTGTGCTGCTCACTCTTCACCAGTCAGGTGCCAACTGCCAGCTCCAACTGCCAACTCTCTCTCTTAGCTTCCCAACATTCTAAACCGCCTCCAACTGTCACAGGGTTCTGGAATGTTCTGGAAGGTGCTGGTAGGTTCCAGTGGATGCTGGTGATGTCACAGGTGGCCACCATTTTGGGCTTCAGGCCCTCAGACAGAAGTTTCAGGGGTAGGTAAAATGGCTCCCTGAATCTGCAGCAACACTAAAAAGTCTGGTGGTTCCCAAAAAGGAAAAATTCAAACAGGGTTTGAGGCAAAAGTGGGACAAAATAAATAATGAGGAGGAGGGACCACCCAAAGGGCTGACAGGTCTAACAAGATAAGTGCTGTCACCCTAATACAGGAATTTTCTTTACAAAATCCATGGTGCATCCAACATCCCAGGTCTCGTGAATATACTTGTTTTTCAAAAACATATAATTCAGCTTCGAGAATTGATGTTTTTTAAATTCACACTACTGGGAATGGGGAAAGTCCTGTATTCTTGCAAACCCATTCTCAAATCATTCGGTCCCGGTGATAGAAATCAAGGTTAATCCGGTTAGACTGGAGTATTCTCACTGGACTTTAGCCAAGACTCTTCTCACTGAAGAAGAATGGGTCACGAACATGCGAATAACAATCATAGACTTTTTGGAAAGTAACAAGGGATCTGCTCCCTCTATCTCTGTTTGGGAAGCTTGTAAAGCTTTTATTAGGCAGGAGATAATATCACACAAGGCTTACTTATTAAAAATAAGAAGGACTACAGCCTTGGCGCTTCAGAGTAATTTAGATTAAGCTGTCCAGAGAAATATAAATCGATTATTCCTCAAGCACAAAAAATACTTTGGAAAAAGCTTGAAACAATCTTAAAGACTTTTATGTTTCTACTACTATTCTCAACGAAAATACATGTTTTCAGAATCTGTATGAGGAAAGCGAATATGCTGGTAAGCTCCTTTTGTGGTCTCTAAAGAAGAGAACTAATAAAGCAACGATTAAAACCATCTTCGATTAAAATAATAATCAACTAGTAGATCAAACAGCTAATATTGGAGCGAGCTTTCTCTCACACTATAAGAAAATATATTCATCCTATCTTCGACCTCTTCTTCCTCCGTAGATACATTTCTTAATCCTATAAAACTACCCAAACTTAACGATTCTCAGCGAGCTTGTATAGTGGCCCCAATTACTACTGAGGAAGGTCAGGAGGTTATTAAGGGATCCCGGGATGGAAAAAGCATGTGGCTGTGATGGCTTTCCAGCTGAATTTTATAAGATTTTTTGCCCCACTTAACTGAAATGTTAGTCGAGCTATTTAATGCAATATTAGTAGGAAGTCATCTCCCCAAATCCTTCTCTAAGGCAGTCATAATAAGCTTCATTAAAAAAGGCAAACCACCCGATAATCTGGGCTCGTGTCGCCCAATCAGCCTTCTCTAAAAGTAGACTGCAAACTGTTTACTAAAATGATGGCACTAAGACTAACCATTTCCGCCCAATTACTGGTACATAGAGATCAGTCAAGTTTTTTGCCCGGGAGAATGATGGCATGTAATACCAACTTTTTAGTTTAGGCAATCGATTATTACATACACAAAAACATTAAAGCTACTATAATAATGATATGACGCAGAAAATCTTTTGATTTAGTCCCTTGGGAGATATTGTTTGCCTTTCTAACAAATTTAATTTCCCTTTACAACTCGTTAATTTATCAAACAACCTTTACAAGAATGCCGAAGCTAAGATCATAGTACATTGCCAAACCATCGGATCACTACAAATTAAACGAGGCACTCGGCAAGGGTGCCCAAAATCACAAGTGCTCTTCGCGTTATTTATAGGACCTTAAGCTTATTTCTTACGACAGGATGTACAAATTAGAGCACCCATCCCGGGCGCGCCTAAATGAAAACTTTTCGCAGATGATATAATTTTATATTTGTCTAATGAGCAACACAATATTTTGAATGTCTAACAAAATCCAATGGTTTTCGGACCTGGGGGGATATAAGATTAATCACTCTAAATCTGAAATTTTGCTTTTCAATTGCTCTGACCAGGTCCTTCCGTTAGATATCTTTTTTCAGGTTCGTGTTACCGGAGCAATTAGATATTTGGGGATATATGTATCACAGGACCCTTCTCATTTATACCAGCTCAATTACGAAAATATGCTTACCAATGCAAGAAGTCTTTCAAGCAGTGGCAGAACCTACCACTCTCACTCATTGGGAGAATTGCTGTTGTCAAAATGATGATTTTGCCTTTATTTGTTGTCATTTTTTCAAACCTTTTAGGCAAAGTTCCTCAAAAACATTTCAACGAGGTAGGCCAAATGCTTTGGTTTTTTATTTGGTCTGGTAAGAAACCTCACACAAAACTAAAGACTCTACAATTACCAATTCCTGACGTCTTGCACTCCCTAATTTTAATAAGTATTACCAAGCAGCTTTATTTGATTGGTGCACAAGGTCTTTCACTAGATGCAATCTGGGCAGTAATTTTTATATGAAGCAAATGCTCTTGGAATCTGGTTCCCACCTTGCTCCTTTTATTAAAACACCGAGGCTCCCCAAGCGCAGTAGATACAAGACACTCCAAATCACTGCTGATAGTTTCTTTTAATTGAAGCAGGAATATCAGTTTATCGCTTTCCACCCAGAAATGTTACTTTCCCATAGTAGGTACACAGGTCTTCAAATAAGTCAAAAAAGTTTGGTTGCTTTGGAAAGATTGGGAATTCTACACTTCAGGGATTTCCTTGTAGGAGATCAAATGAAATCCTGAAATCAAATTAAACAGTCTAATCCCGGACTTCCAACTTCATTGATGGGAGGGGGGTGGGCAACACTGCCTCACACTGCAGCACTCAGTTTGCCCCGATGCATCATAATAAATGCAGTGCATGATAACACTTTCTTCGGCGTCAGGCTTTAGTTTTTCACCCTTGTTGGTGCAGACAGTGCTGTGTATCTCTAGACATGCGTTTCTACCCACCCCCCTCCAACTTCATTGATATTGTCTTTTTTCAATTTAGGAACCTTCTAAGCAGGTTACAAGTCTCCTCAGATCCTTAAGGCTTTTTCTCTCTCATTGTCTTCCTCTCTTACACTGTATGTCCTCCATATTTCTATCAAGTTGTTCCTGTATCCCTGCTTTCTTTCACTTATACTTGTTTCTTGCATTTCTGTTTTTACACCCATTTCCTCCTCTGTCTAACAAATTTTCTTATCTGTCCTTGCTGCTCTTTTCTGCACAGTTTCCTTCTCATATTTCTTACTCTCACTCTCCTTTTTTCTTCACATCCCATCACTTTCTTCATTCCTTTCCTATCTCTCCCTCTTGCTAGCTTTTCTATGTATCTTTAACTTTCTTCTGTCACCCTCTTGTGTCTTGCTTCCTGTTTTTCCTTTCTCCTCTGTTCCCTGTCTCTAAACCTCTTTTCTTTTAGCCACCACCATTTTCCAATTTATTTTGAATATATCTCCAGGGCTCGAAAAACCATAAAACGTTTACTAGACCTGCAGGTCTAGTAACTTTAATAATCGTCTCGACCTAACTGTAATGTACTTGACCCATAAACTGGTCTCAAATTGTGTGATCCTAGGCAAATTTTTTGTCTTATGGAGCCGCCTTTTTTTTTTTATTATCACATAAGAGAGTACCTTCAAATATGCAAGTTTACTATTTCTGCTGTACAAGAAAACTATTTTTATTTACTAGACTAAAAAGGCTATGCATGTAGAAATCGCTTACAAAATAGCGATTTCTAAACATTCCTTAATTGCGACTCGCAAATTGCGACTCGCAATTAAGGAATACCTCCCCATTCATGCCTATGGGCCTAGAGGCCCATAGGAATGAATGGGAAGACTTTCTCAATTTGCGATTCTCAATTAGAGATTCGCAAATTGCTCATGCAATTTCAAGGGTGCCAGGGTGTAAAAGGACACCCTGTTGCACCCATGAAATCTGCATATGAGTACATCTTGCACACACACATGCCCCAAGGGCATGTGTGTGTGTAAAATGGAACTTTGAAAAATGCACTTTAGTGCATTTTTCAAAGCTTTTGCAAATTACCATGAAGTTCAACTTCATGGTAATTTGCTCCTCCTATTAGCGAAATCGCTAATATTTTTACCTTAATGCATTGCATTTAAGGAATCTCAATTTGAGATTCCTTAAATGCAATCGCAATTTAAGTAATCGCTATTTAGAGATTACTTAAATTGCGATTTTTGCATTTGGGATGATGCATCCCAAATGCAAAAATACCGGTCGCAAAGGGGCAGATTCTGAGTATCTGCCCGTTTGCGACCGGTTTTTGCTTTGATGCATGTGGACCTAAATGTTTGCTCCATGTATAACAAGAATTGAGCAAATATACAGGGTACACATGATCCCTGGCTTGCCTCTCAGTTCACTAATAATATTGCCATCTGGGCAGGAGCACTAATAATTCACAGTTCCAGTTTAAAAACACATTTTTCATAAATATATTACCAAAGCATGATGTGGTAGCGCACTGTCATTTACAGATAGCATATTTTCAATTGAAAAGGCCACAAAACGTTCCCACTAACATATAGTTTTACTGATAATAGCGCATAAACAATGTTTGGAAATTGGGTTTCAGCAAAAATAGTTAACATTTGCACATCACCAAGTAAAGTGATCTAATCTTTTTTTGCCTATAAAAAAAAAATGTCACCACAGAATTACAAAAATGGGTCTTCAAACCTAGTGAAATATATTTGAAATGTTTGAACAGTTCACTTAGCTTTTTCAGTGTTGTGTTAGAAAAAAGCCTGACATCTTACAGCCTTTTTTCATTTAACATGCTTTGCACAGTTCAATTGTCACAAAGTTCACTTTACAAAATCCACTAACTTCAGTCACAGAAAAGAAAAATGTAGGAAGACAAACAGGCTTTTAGATCTCTGTCTCTGAAAGACAGCATATGTGACAAGATACCAAGATTCAAAGGCATTTTTATTGCTCTTGCAATAAAGATGCCTTTAAATCTTGTCATGTTTTCTCTGGTTTCAGAGACAGAGCTCAAAAGTCAGTTTATCTTCCTACATTTACTTTTTGTTCTGTGACTGAAGTTAGAGGTTTTACTCCTCACTAGAAAGGGCGAGTAGTCCCTAAAAATAGCTGGCCCTGATGCTCCATAATGCGATTGGGCGAGTGAATTTTTCGAGCCCTCTCATAATGGTGCTCTCCAAAGCCCCAATTCTGAATGTTCAGCAAACTCCAGAAAAACATGATTTCATCATGCATGTTTTTTTTTTTAAAGCAATTTATCCGGTATATATTCAAATTCTTATAAAACTATTCATTTTTTTGGGTCCGGCGTTAGCCAAGACCTTTTGATTTTACTAAAATGTATATATAATACACTTACTTCTATTCAGTGCCAGGGCATATGGGGTATGAAATTCCTATAGCCCATGCCCAGAACATATTGTTTGGGATCAAGGACAACATGATTTCATGTTTATTTAGTCCTTGGGACAAGTAGGCCCTACCCCCTGAAGCACAAACCCTTTAGGTGCCAGTTTACAATACCACATTGTGGATCAGGAAAGGGCACTGTCTGCAGTTAAGGTAATACTGATGTCCGTATGCCAAGCCTGTTCAAACTTGTTTATAAGGTTCATTAGTGCAAAGCCTTTATTATTAGGGTGAGCGCTCTAAGGAAATGTTGTATGCTCGGACTCCAATGTGTACACATTTGCAAAGTTTAACGATATGAGGCTACGTATAATGCTCCCAGAATGCACTCTGATTTGATGCAAATATTTGCAGAAACTTGAAAGCAAGATTGATGGTTCTTTGCTTTCAAAATAAAATGTTCACATAAAATGCAACTAGGAACAATTTTTTGTTACACAGCGAAATTTTAGTTACCATTTCTTTAAAGCATCATTTGGTAAAATGTGTTGATGCATGCTAGTATTGCCCAAAAATATTCATGATGGAAAATCAGTGCAAGCAGTTTCAAGAAGATTATGGGAAACATGAAAATAAGCAAGCATTGACAAAGCCAGTAGGTCTTACATTGGTGGGCAGCTTTTTGGTTTTGTCAATGAGTTTCTTGTTTTGACATGGTTTTCGTAAAACTTTATTGTTGTGGGAGCTGCCGGGATCTCACCATTATAACAAACATTGGCAAAAAACAAAAATATTTTTGGGTTTTAAAAAGCACACATTGCCACAGTAGTTCCTGACACAGAACACAACTACTTTTTCAGCCGATATGCTCCTTGTGAAAGAGCAGAATATTGTCACTTACAGTGAAGCCAGCCAATAGAGAGAGATATAGATAGATTTTTTTTTTAAACGAAAGATCTTGGTTAACACTAGACCTAATTAGGGACCAATTTTTAAAGAAAGTCCTAAAAGTGTACGTGTCTTGGCATTATCGCAGATTTACGGCTTTCATCAATTCACAAGAATTTACAGAAATAAGCCAAGAAATTAAACTACTAGACAATATTTGTGAACTGCATTTTAGCACGAGCAAATATGCATGTGTAGATTTGCTTATGCAAAAATCTGTTGTGAGTTTACAAGTTTACTCACTTTCCCTTCAACCAATTTTTTCCCAACCCTGGAAGAAAGATAACTTCTGCCCTTGTCAGGGGTAGATTTCTAGCCTTTCTCAGTATGAGAAAAGATCAGAGAAGAGCTGGTGAAAACCCATAAAACATGTAATTTAGTAGGTTTGCACAGATTCAATTGGGCTGTTAGAATTGGGGATCTTTTGTTGGCAATTGTGTGCACATTTGTCCAAGTAGGGACCCTTGCTTCTAGTCAGGGTAAGGGAGTTACGCCTTAGACAACCCCTGCTGACCCCCTTGGAAGCTTGGCAGACAGGCTTATCTCAGAAGAAGCGTGTTAAGCATTTGTGCTTACACACAGTAATACACTGAAAACCCTACAAAGGGACACCACACCAATTTATAAAAATAAGTAATCTTTATCTAAACCCAACAAGACCAAAACGACAAAAATCCACAATACATATACCAAGATATCCTCAAAAATAGGTTATTCACACAACCAAAGCTTGTAGCATCAAATAACTCCACCTGGAGCTATTGCGATGTCGTGATAGATGAATATCCAAAGTACGGCGCTGACCACGAGGTGTGAGGTTTCGGGGGCCGAGTCACACAGACCTCCAAAGAATAGTACCTTGGCAAACGATGAAAGCAAAGACGGTGCACGGCATAGGGGAAGTGATGCTTTGTTTGCCCTGGGCAGTGTCAGTTCCTTACGGCCACAGGGGAGGTGATGCCTTGGTTCCTTATGACCCCAGGAGAGGTGATGCCTCGGTTCCTTAATGCGATGCACAGGCGGTGGGGCGTCGGTTCCTTACTGTTGTCGAGGAGGGGGGTGCCATGGTTGTGGCGAGGCGGCGGTTCCTTACGACAATCCGGTGCAGATGGATTCAGGAAGTCACCCACGTCCAGTATCGGCTCCGTGGTGATGAGGCACCGATGTCGAGAACGTCAGGCTGCAGTGCGAGTCAGGGTGGTGAGTTGTGAGCGTCACATGCAGTGTCTTCGGCTCTGGTGCAGGCAGCGACCTCAGTGACTGCATCCGAGTCGATACGGTGCGGCGTCAGCAGGCGTCGGGGTTGGGGTGCAAGTCAGAGCGGTGCGTCATGCTCTTCACAAGCAGTGCCCACGGCATTGTTGCAGGTCGCGGCGTCGCTCGCCAGCATCAGTGTTGCAATTTCCCTCTGTGGCAGCTGAAACAGCAGTTACAGATACAGGAGGACAGAGGAAATGAAGTGTTTGTGTCCCTGATAATTCAGAACAGGAGGCAAGCTCTACACCAAGCCCTTGAAGATCTTCTTCAAGCAGGATACATAGCACACAGTAAAGTCTTGGTCCTCTCCTTGGTAGAAACAGCCACTGCAAGGCAACCCCAGAAAGCACACAGCAAAGAGGCAATACTTCTCCTTCAGTTTTCCTTCTTCTCCGTGGCAGAGGTTCCTTTTGAGTCAAGAAGTAATCTAACGTTCTGAGGTCTTAGCCCCAATATTTATGCTCAATTTCTCTTTGTTTATTTCTTTATTTTTATTTCTTATTTAATGCAATTTTAAATAGCGCGGTCTTTACCCAAAGGTGTCAGAGCGCTTCACAATAGAACCAAGTACGTTACATGAGGAAATTTACATACTTACATGTTACAGATACAAACGAGATAGATGAAAAGGTAAAATAAAACAATAGGTGGCAGTCACACAAAACTCAAAAACACATTAGGATTAGGATCGTAAAGCCATAGATTACATATTTACAACATTGTAAGAACTTCCTTGAGGGACATGAAAAGGAATGTATTAATTCTGGAAGGGTCTTTGGAAGAGAAGAGATGTGTTCTCTTGTGGCAGAGAGGCTCTGTGCTCAGTCAGAACCAGAGGTGGAGACAGCATTGTGTAAGGCAGACCATGTCTATTCAGGTGCAAGGAAATCTCCACCCCTCCCTACTCTAAATGCATCCCAGGTCTATTCAGCCCTGCCCTGACTCATCCAGGAGAGGAAAGACACACCTCAACCCCCTCCCCCCCCCCCCACTCGTGGCGGTCTACAGTGAATGTACATCCCCAGCCCCTATCACTCCAAAGCCAGACAGTTAATCCACAAACCAGCAGAGGCACACAGGAGGGCTAAGCAAGACAATACCTACTTTCTAAAAGTGGTATTTTCAAACACACAATATAAAAATCAACTTTACTAAAAGATGCATTTTTATATTCTGGGATCAGGCATACTAAACTCCATCTTTCCATCTTGTCCCAATGGGAAGTTATATTTATAAGATGTTAAAAATAAACTCCCATTCTATCCAGTGGGACAGATAGCCTTTCAATAGTGAAAAACGCATTACACTGTAGTTCATTATCAGGACATGTCACACACACCAGGGCATGTCCTACCTTTCACATACACTGCGCCCTGCCCACAGGGGTACCTTGGCCTACCTTAGGGGTGACTCACATGTAATAAAAGGGATGGTTAGGGCCAGGCAAGTGGGTGCACTTGCCGTGTCAACATGGCAGTAGAGACTGCACGCAGACACTGCAGTAGCAGGTCTGAGAACGCTTTGAAAGGCTGCTTCTGTGGGTAGCACTATCAGTGCAGCAGGCCCTCTAGCAGCATTTGATTTATAGGCCCTGGGCACACACAGTGAACTGTACTAGGGACTTAGTAGTAAATCAAATAAGTCAATCATGTAAACGCTAATCCATAATAACAATTTACATAGACAGCATATGCACTTTAGCACTGATTAGCAGTGGTTAAGTGCCCAGAGTCCTAAAGCCAACATAAAAGAGGGTCAAAAACAGGAGGCCAAAAAACAAAAAGTCTGGGGGTAACCCCGCTGAAAAAGCCAGGTCTTACAGGGGCTTTCTATTGCTTTCCACTGCCTCCAGCCCCAGTATGCAGATCTGTGGAAGGGTAGCAAAATATGGAAATTGCTAGTATTCAAACCATACTAGAGTATGAGCCCTGGCTTATTCAGGGAGGCTATTTATAAGGGCTCTTATATAATGAGATTGTTGCCGCACTAGATGGCACGAAGGGGACAAGTGGATTTTTTTAAAGGACAACTTGTCTCATTATTATTATTATTATTACTGGCAATTTGAGGAGCGCACAGCTACCTCCAACGGAGGTGTCCCGGCGCTAGCAACAGAGCACGAAAAAAAGAAAAAAAAACGCAGAGGTGCTAAGAGGGTCTAGGTCCGGTCAAACAGCCATGTTTTCAGGTTATTCCTGAAGATCCGTTCTGAGGGGGATTTACGCAGATGTTCCGGCATAGAGTTCCATAGCATGGTTGTTCTTACCGAGAACGACCTGCCGCCCATCCTGGCTTTCTTGAAATGGGGGATTACCAGTAACTCCTGAGAATTCGAGCGAAGGGTCCTTAATTGTGGGTATTTCTGGAGTCTTTTCTTAAGATACATTGGGCCTGAGTCTCGAGAAGCTCTGAAGGCCAAGGTTAAAGCCTAAATTCAATGCGTCTTTTTACCGGTAGCCAGTGAAGGCTCCGGAGATGCGGAGAGATGTGATGGCGGAAAGGAACATTCCTAATCAGTCTTGCTGCTGCGTTTTGTATAATCTGCAGCTTTCTGACAAGGTACTCTGGCATGCCAAGATACAGACTGTTCGCATAGTCAAGTTGGGAGATGACCAGAGCATGAACTACGGACTTTCTACAGCTGATCAGTATTAGCTTCAGGAATCTTCTCAGGGTTTTTAGCTTCCAAAAACAGACGGCAGAGACCTGGCTGATCTGGGATTTGCTTGACAGGGAGGCATCAGGGGGGGGGGGGGGGGGGGGGGGGAAGAGGTTGGTTAAAAAAGAGTATCTCAGTTTTGTCTGCATTTAGCTTCATACAGTTGTAATTCATCCAGGAGGCAACTTTCTGTAGGCAACTCCTGAAGTTCGTAAATGCAGCCACGGAGTGTTCCCTAAAGGAGAACACAAGCTGCGTGTCGTCCGCATAAGAGATGACTTTCACCCCCAGTTGTTCGATTATAGGGGCCAGTGGGGCAAGATAGATATTAAAAAGGGAGGGACTCAAGGCTGAGCCCTGTGGAACTCCAGATGTCAAAGGGGTGGAAGAGGAGACATTTGGGTGCAAAAGCACTTTTTGGGAACGTCCCTCCACGAAGGAGCGGAACCATCTCAGGGTGGTACCCATCACTCCAAGCGCGGCGAGTCTTTCTAGGAGGATCTGGTGTGACACCTTGTCGAATGCTGCGGATAGATCCAGCAGCACTAACATCGCACAGTTCCCTTGGTCCATCGTCTCCCTAACTGTTTCCGCCACTTCAAGTAAGGCCGTCTCGGTGCTGTAGCCTGTCCTAAAGCCCGACTGTGAGTCATGAAGGAGTTTATGTGATTCCAGGAATGCAGCCAACGGTGTTTGAACTTCCTTCTCTAGTACTTTAGCGGGGACTGGAAGGAGTGAGATAGGCCTGAAGTTTTTTTAAGTCTGCTGGATTAGCATCCTCTTTCTTCAAAATTGGCTGGACAAACGCCATGTTCCAGTTAGTCGGATAAATACCTACTTTCAAGGAGGAATTCCAGATAGGGTTAAGTACTGGGATCAGCCATGGGGCTAGGATTTTAAAAAACTTAGGAGGACAGGGGTCGGCTGGAGAACCAGATTTAGCTTTACAAAGTTCAGACAGAGAGATGTCTGGGCTGAAAGGGTGGAATTCACTCCAGCCCTCCGTGGGGAGAGTTGTCGGCAAGATCTCAGCCGGTGGCCTTGGGATGGTTGTTTTATGGAACCTTTTTTGTGCCACTCTATAGGTCTCTTTTGCCCCGACCTCATACTTTTTTCGCCAGAGCCGTTCAAGCCTCTTGCATAAGCTTTTCTCCCGCTGGAGTTCTAACGAGAACCAGGGGGATGTAGGTTTTTTTCTAGCAGGTTTTATGATATTGGTGGGGGCTACTTTGTCTAGAGCCGCCGTGATCCATGTATCAAAGGCCGAGATATCTTGATCGGGTTGACCTGTTAGAGGCGGAAGTGTGTTTTGAAGTTCAAGACCCATGGGCTCGGGAGCCACAGGCTCCAAATTGGACCCACTGGGCGTCATCTGGCCAGTTAACGTGAAAGGGACCAAGAAATGGTCAGTCCAGGTCAGAGGAAGAGGGTCCTTTACACTAAGGGAGAGATCATTTGAGAAAATCAAGTCAAGTGTGTGGCCTGCAACATGCGTAGGGGAGGATACCCTCTGAGTCAGGTTAAGACCGAGGAGAGTATCCGTAAGTGTTACGGCTGAAGGGCAATTTGACTTGTCCATATGGACATTAAAGTCCCCAAGGACAAAAAAATTAGTGTATTTTAAGGAGAGAACAGCAATAGTGTCAAACAACTCCTGCCAGTGCGAGGGAGCAGAGTCAGGGGGTCGGTAGACAAGTAAGCCTGCATATGAAAGAGTAGAGGTGACTCTAATACAAAAGGACATGGCCTCAATGGGGCCTGCCAACTTGATTATTTTTGATGAAATTTCCCATTCCTTCCTGAGAATCACCGCTAGTCCCCCCCCACGTTTGGTGTTTGGTCGATTGGCTATTGCCATCCTATAGCCCTCCGGGATCGCCAGGCAAAAATCAGGATTGGAGCTATCTTGAAGCCAAGTTTCCGTCAGAAACATAATATCCCAAGAATTTGTTTTTAAGTTGAGCCAAATGTCTTCTGTGTGTTTAGGTAGAGATCTACAGTTAATCATACAAGCCTGTAGTGTCCCAGGTGATATTACGATGGCTGTAGATGATAATGCCCCCAGCCTACCACAACTTTTGACCCCATGGTCAGGTAGCTTCTCCAACCGGAAGGGACAGGAATCACAACAATCCTTTGATTGTTCCTTATCCCCCCCCCCCACCCTGAGACATCTGTACAGGAGGGCGTCAGACAACCTCCTCGGTCAAAGCTGAGGAGTTCATTACGTAGCCAAACGATTCTCGGAGCCTGGTATTCCTCTCTTGCAGCGTGGCCAGCGCTCGTCGCTAAACGAGCGCAGACGGGCGCAGACTGGCTTGCCTTTGGCGCGCCGTCGGCGCGTCCGCTGCGCGGTCGCTTAGACATGGTACTAATATGCAGTGTCCAGCCCCCGGAACTGCTCCAGGGAGGAGGGGGGGGGGAGGAGCCACGTCCCTCCGCAAAAATCGGCACAACAGCCGTGGCGGAACGGGGACGGGCTCAAAGGGTCAGGTAAGTGCAAATTTCGCAAGAATTAACAACAAGTAGTTGCTGCCACAGTACTAAGGCTAAAAGTATAAAAGCTTTCCCCACTGTTTAAAACAAGGTTTCCCCAGCGTTAAGAACAAGGTTTCACCAACGTTTAAAATACAATATAAAAGCAAATCACAAACTTCTCTGGCGCTACAAGCACCCAGCGTCTAGCGTTCGTGCTGCTAGCTGCGGCGCGCGAGTCCTCAGTTTGCTGCCAATATAGAGTGTCCAGCCCCCGGAACTGCTCGAGGGAGGAGGAGCCACGTCCCTTCGCAACAATCGGCACAACAGCCGTGGCGGAACGGGGACGGGCTCAAAGGGTCAGGTAAGTGCAAATTTCGCAAGAGTTAACAACAAGTAGTTGCTGCCACAGTACTAAGGCTAAAAGTATAAAAGCTTTCCCCACTGTTTAAAACAAGGTTTCCCCAGCGTTAAGAACAAGGTTTCACCAACGTTTAAAATACAATATAAAAGCAAATCACAAACTTCTCCGGCGCTACAAGCATCCAGCGTCTAGCGTTCGTGCTGCTAGCTGCGGCGCGCTAGTCCTCAGTTTGCTGCCAATATAGAGTGTCCAGCACCCGGACTGCTCGAGGGAGGAGGGGGGAGGAGCCACGTCCCTCCGCAACAATCGGCACAACAGCCGTGGCGGAACGGGGACGGGCTCAAAGGGTCAGGTAAGTGCAAATTTCCCAAGAATTAACAACAAGTAGTTGCTGCCACAGTACTAAGGCTAAAAGTATAAAAGCTTTCCCCACTGTTTAAAACAAGATTTCCCCAGCGTTAAGAACAAGGTTTCACCAACGTTTAAAATACAATATAAAAGCAAATCACAAACTTCTCCGGCGCTACAAGCACCCAGCGTCTAGCGTTCGTGCTGATAGCTACTTATCAAGTAGATATTTTACTAACTTCAACACCCCTGTGAGACCCAAAAATATTAGCTATTAACCAATTGCTTCATATATTGGTGATTGCCCAGTAGCTCCCCCAAGAAAAAGTTTCAAGTTGACAAAACACGCATTGGTAAAGTAGAACCGCTGATGGCCAGCGCTGGACCTATTTGCTTTGCCGATGATTTTATGTGTTGTACTTTGTTCTTGTTGTAACTATAACTTCCACAGACACTCTTTTCTTGATTGGACAATTATGGTGACTTGTGCTTTATGTGGCACTTGCTCCAGCGGATTTCTGCAGTCCCTTCATTGACACACATTTCATAAATTTAAGAAGGATGAAAGGTTGTGATGCCCCTGCTGGAATTCATACTTGTGCCCTACAGGGTAGATGCATATTACTGCAAAATTCACAATAGTGGGACGAACTCTTGTGTAATTCAAAATGTCTATGTTAAGCACATTTTGCAAAATTGCTTGCCATTATGTAAGTGCACATTGTTGCTTTATCTGTGCCAACGGGACACTCGTCCGAGCAATCTGAAAACTAGGAATCATTATGTCCAGGCCTCACTCCCCTCCTGTCTGCTCCAGCGCCAAGAGCATTCGAGCACTATATAAAACCCCAAATCAAATCAAAATCAATAAAATTGTATATTTTTTTCTCAAACCGTCTCCTACCGTGTTCTTGTGTGGCTCTTGTATATAAGGCATGCCCTCACATCCAATTTTTACTCGAGATACTGAGCTAAATATATGCAAACTTTACATTAATTTTGGATAAAAATGCAATTGTGGCCACTCCTAACACACACGTAACATCATACTTTGTGTAGTAAAATAAAACTCAATGTCAGAATGTAAAATATGTGTTGTACAGTTGAAGCCAAAAAATGGCGCCATATATATTCTGAATGGCCTCGCATTACAAATACGGACTAATATCGAGATTTCTTTTCTACTGTAACATGCACTTTTCTTTGTCTTTGGAAAACAAACCTCTTTTCAAAATATGTTTTGTACCATTTGCCATAATTTCGTACTTATAGTAGCTTTCCTCTTCTGTTTTTGTTGTAAAGGGAGCATGCATGGCACGAAACACCTGTTGTTTATTTGACATTTGGGTGTCACTGCTATTTTAAATCTATCTCCAGTACATTTTATGTAGCCCCTGGTGACTGTTTATTATTATGAAAGTGAAAACAAAAGAAGCAATGAACAAAAAAAACAAACTAAACGGAGGCCGATAAAACTATAAATGACTCCGACTTCAAGCGAGATGAGTGGCCTTTGGTCGTCTGATGCAGCTCAGCCAGCCCCTCTTACAGCAGCTGTAGGGGGCGAGAACTTGACAATTGCACACGACTTGAAAGTCACACTTCGGCGGCAAGTTCCGAATCACTTTACAAATGCATTTTAGGATACACTTACTTTCTTCACTTAGTTATAAAACCTCGCTTTACGTATTTTATGGTAAATTGATTATATTGTAATTCTTCTATAATATTTTACAACAAATTACCAATCTGGCTGTCTCCTTTCGCTCCGAAACGACTTTCCTGCTTTGGCGCCCTCTCAGCGCGTGCCCGACTCTAGCAACCGGAAGTGACCGGTCCCCTATTTGTTAAAACCAGGAGCGCGCGCATGCGCAAGAATCAAGAAGCGCAGCAGCCAGAGACGAGTGTTATATAACTGCTGTTGGTCAATAGATGTTAGGCGGTTTATAGTTTTTGTAAACGTGGATATGCGAGCGAATCTGAGAAGAACGGATCAAAAATGTAAGGAGAACGGTACGTGATCAGGGTCCGAGGGGTGAGGGAGAGCTTGTCGGAGTTTTTCGCTACCTCATGAATCGACCGTTACGCATATTTCTTGTTTGTTTTCTTTACAAACCTAAACAATGGTATTGTGCTATGATGACTTAGGTAATCACTTTGCAGGACACATAACACACGTGTGGAGACACTTTGCACACGTGCGGAGGTTTCTTAGGGAGACCCCCTTTGATTTGGGCAGCACATATTTGTTGTTTCATCCTATAGTCCCCTCCTCCAAATCAGGCCATCTTAAAAGATAACTGCTAGAATTGAATCGGAGTCTGGTAACTGGCTATTCATATTGTATTTGAGTTCTAATCTCTCTACAACCCCAGAAGTAAGTCTTGACTGCTCGCTATTGCAACTTTTGACAGACACGTTTACAACATTAATACCCGTGGTAGCCAAATGGAATGAAATAGTCCTGAGCATTATAACTTCAATAATGCATAACAGTAGCTGCCATGTACACTGCACAGTAACCACATAACTTCCACAGAACATGCTCCAGTGTTTATGTTTTAGCCAGAGCTTTAAGTGGTCCAGGTCCGTCCCGGTCACAGACCCCTTGGTAATTAAAAATGGACATTGAAATAGGTCCCTGTCAGGTCCTATATTCATGTCCTGAAGTAATCCATGTCAGCGATTTAATGGTTTCACATTTTACTTAATCCTCATCTTATATTCCATAAATGCTATTTTCATTTATGATGCGTTTCTATATTTTTTCATGTAGCATGATACTCTTTTATAGCGCATACTTTGAACTGAATGACCTCAGGAGTTGAAGCTGTAGGCTTTGCAAGGTTCTCACAGGGCCTGTCTTGTCAGTGAGTCAGAAAGGTAGTCGGAATAGCTGCCCATCGAATTCTTGGCCTCTCTGCAGAGCGCACTGCGCAATGATCACGTATTCTAGTTTCACTTTTAATTCTGTGCAAATATGTGTGAAGGAGGTACACAGTTGTCAAACTATTGATAAGGCAAAGGTAAAAGATTCACTGGGTGTGCAATGTGTTTGGGGGTGGTGAAGTGAAGATGCGGGGAACTGCATTCAGGACAGAGTGTGAAAAAAGCATGCTGAAAAGGAAAGAGAGGAGATGTAACATAGTGAAATATGGAGGGAAAAAGGGCATAAATGCCTAAGATAGAGTAAACATAGCAGGTGTGATTCAGACACTGAACACAACTAACTACCCCTTACACATGCTTCAGTAATTTTTAATTCAGTCTCAGAATTGAAACGGATACTCGTTGGGTGGCACACTATGAAATGCATTGAAATTTAGTTTACGTGTTTAAGCCATACCCTTAATTATATAAGTCACTCTCCTTTTAAAGACCCACCCCCTTTTTATCTGACTTAAAGCCCTGGTTTTAGCCATAGAACTGGGATACTGGACATATAATCTCAGCGTTACCACGTCACCTATATATGTTGGAAATAACCTCTGTATTCTTGAACTGTGCAGGGTCTACCACACACTGACATTTCTTAGGGAAGGGCTGCCCCTTGGGATTGCCATCAGAATCTAGTCCCCCATAGTTGTGGTTTAGCAGACTAGTTGGAAACGTTGATCTAGGAGAGACAATTTGTAAATGCTTGCCTCCCAGTTGGCCAAATAATATGCTCTTGGGCAATCACATTTTAAAATTTCTTCCTTTGATCCCTTTTCGCCAAGGTTGGAAGTGTTTAATGTAGAAGCTGCTAGTAAGTCTGTCTAAAAATGTACCGGGTATGACCTGGATGAGGGTAAAAGTGTCCAGTTTTATGGTATATTTACCAAAATGCTATATAGTGGTAAATGAATAGTCCTTGGAGCAAGTATAAGTGTGCTATACAGTCTTGGGTCTACTAACGTAATAAACTGACCCTCTGCAAACCGCACTATGCCTTCTCCTTACTCTCTGTCCTCTGATATAACAATATGTCAGCACTTTAAAACCGGCTTAGCAAAGAAATAAACACTAGAGGCATTCTCCTTGAAGAGGTCTCCTGCATGAATTAAAGACAATTTCACTTGCTGTGAGGGGAACGGCAGCTTTCCAGACCCTTTGCTTTATTCCCTCACTTGCCTGGCACCATTTACCCTGAAGCCGTGAGGGGAACGGCATTGCTTTCCCGGTGAAAGAGAACTACGACTCCCAGAGGCCCTAGCGCGACCAGCGCGCACGACGTCAGCTGAGGGCAGGAAGCCCTCATAAGCCAGGGGCGCCTCCCGCAGCGCGGGACGCGGATACGAGACAATTTCACTTGCTGTGAGGGGAACGGCAGCTTTCCAGACCCTTTGCTTTATTCCCTCACTTGCCTGGCACCATTTACCCTGAAGCCGTGAGGAGAACGGCATTGCTTTCCCGGCGAAAGAGAACTACGACTCCCAGAGGCCCTAGCGCGACCAACGCGCACGACGTCAGCTGAGGGCAAGAAGCCCTCATAAGCCAGGGACGCCTCCCGCAGCGCGGGACGCGCCCGGGCAGCGTCCGGGCCAAGGGTGGGCCCGTCCAAGGCCGAAGGAGGCCGGGCTGGGCCACCCCCCTTACTGGTACTACCGGGTTAGTTGGGTTTTGTGTCCCCTATTCGTCCATTTATTTTATTGTTTTCTTTTGTTCTGAATAATCAGTCAAAAGCTGCTATTATAGTGTTTTTATCTTTATGTAACTTACCTGTGTTTAGGTATTTAGTTAATACCTCTAAGGTGGAGTTGTTTTAATGCGACTCCTGCTTTAATCATGGGGAAACATTGTAAGCATCCGACTGCTCGACCAATTACCAGGCAACTTGCTAATTTGAATCAACCGCTCCCGAGCCTCACTGCTATTGACAAAATGTTACAGCAAACCATTGGGGTGGTAGCTACGGCAATTGAAAACACCGAAAGGCGGTTGTCAATCACTCCCGCTATTCCATCTGCACCCCCATTGGATGATGGTTCGGTAGATTCCCTCAACCAGGTTGAGGCGGAAGCCTTGTCTTTTATGTTGCCTCCCTTCACACATTTACCCTGTGCCCAGACTATATCAGCGGAAATGGTGCGAGTAGAAACTGGTCCGCTCTCTTCTTCTCTGGTATCTACTGTGGCACTTAAAAGGCGGGTGAAGGTAAAGAAAAGGAAAAAAGCTAAAAAAATGGTTAAAAATTCTGTCTCTTCCACCATAAATCCTGACTACTTGGACATTGTTAGTCATTCACCAATCTCAAGCCCGCCGGTGTGGGTTACTAATATATTAATAGCTTTGCAGTCTCATATAGACCAAACTCTAAATGCTTTATTTAAAAGCCTGTCGTCTAAGATCGACAGACTAGTAACCTTGATTAATACCAAAGGTGCTGGGAAAAAACAGTCAAATTCTGTTTTGCAAGTTCCTGGTAGCATGGAGGGTTCGGGATTACCATCCTCGACTAGTAAATCTACCCCACAGGCTCCCTCTATCTCGCCCCAATCTACATTACCTGGTTTAGTCCAGTTGCCCCTGGTGATGCCAGTGATACCCTCACCTGCTGTTGGGCCTTCTACTTCTTCTAACATTTCTCAGGTCCCTATTGGCGCAGGCCTTCGTGATCAACCTTCTAGCATCAAGACTTGTGCTCCACGGAGCCTGGGGGTGGGTAGGTTGATGCCTAACCCGGCTGTGAATTCAGGCACAACAGGTTTGGCTAATTCTCCTCCCTTTCCGCAGCTCCCACCTGAGGCTTCACCCTATGTGGTGGTGCTCATGGGAGTACCTCCTTTATCAAGTGACAGGGGGAGAAACTTATTTTGAACTAAAAAATAAAGTTATTCACTGGTTATCTAAATATAGACCACTGGATGGAGTAGGACGGGGGGAGATTCTTTTTGTACGTAGAGTTTGCTGGTTAGGGACCAGATCTAAAGATATAGGGGGCGATTGCGTCCTAATCAATTTTAGGGACCCGAGAGTTGTTGGCCACATACTGGATTTTGGTGGGAAGACTAAAATGGGCTCTATTGATACCTGTCACTTGGGGTATTTCTACATGCACCCTTGTGTTCCAAGCCCCAGGGAATTACCCTATTTTCATCAAGCCACCCACCAATCTCACTTTAATATTCCGATTGCCAACCCATTTTATGCACTTAGCTCTGTGGACTGACCATCACTTTTGAGGGACACTGAAGGAAGGCATATGTATGCCAAAGGGGGTTTGGTTCAGGATGACTGTACTATGGAGGTGTCTGTGCCCAATACAGCTTATGGAAATGGGACAGGAGTAATTTCTATTCCTTTATCCCCCCAAAGCAACAGTTCTATCCAAGGGTCATTTGAGTCTGTTCTTCTAGACCGGATAGCTTCTTCCCATTTTCTTGATTGTGAGCCCCTAGTGGATTGTCCACCCCAGGTAGTTGGAATGTGGCTGGCCTGGGGTCCAAACTCCCTAATCCTGAGTGGGGAGAGTTAATGGACAAATTTGATATTTGCTTATTTCAAGAAACGTGGTTACGGTCCATACCAGTGCGGGTGGGCTATGCGTCCTTTTTTGTCCCTGCGGTCCAAGGAGCTAGGGGTAGACCCTCTGGGGGGTTAGCTGTATGGGTTGCCACCCACTTAGGCTGTACAGTTAAGACCATAGACTCACAGTGCCCTGATATTTTAGGCTTGTTACTCACTTTCCCCGCAGGATATTCGCTGGCTGTACTTAATGTCTACTTGTGTCCCTATCCGCTACAGCTTGGTCTATCGATCTTGGGTGCCCCAGATGCCATCTTACACTCTTCCCCCTTTGACCCACAAAATATTAGGGGCTGATTTTAATTGCCATTTTGAACCCCTTTTTGGGATTCCCTCAGTTACTGTAGATGAGGATGAAATTTTTAAAATCCCAGATTGCACTATGTACCCTGAAAAACGGCTACTGCCCTTGGCCCTCGAGATTAACAAGATAGTTATTCTTCATTGCCTGAGGGCCTGTAATGGCAGACTTCTTCCCGATGTCCCGGGTTCTTATACGTTTAATAGACCCTGGAAATGCTCAACCATTGATTACATCCTGGTGAACGTCGAATTTTGGGGCTATCTAGGAGCTTTTTCTGTCATACCTAGGGATGACAGTGACCACAATCTATTGTCACTAGAATTGGTGACTAATATTGGTGGTCGTAAAGTTCCTGGGGGTATAGTAACACCAAGCAGCGAGAATTTGGTTTTAGCTGCAGGTGGTAGACACATCAGGTGGGCAAGGATCGCGACTGAGGAGGCGAAACTGGTGGAATTATACCACAGCGTCTCCTGCTCTTTGGCGGAGGTTTCCCACCTTCTGCGTCCCAATGGAGATATTTTACAGCATCATCTCTCGGACCTGCAGGACATTCATACTAAACTTCTGGGTTGTTTGGCTGGTTACTTTTATAGTTCTACAAATAACCATCAGAAGGTGCACAGTCCGTTTAAAGAAGAATAGCTAACCAATAGTTACTGTGGAGGAATGCATGAAATCCTACAGGTAATTGAGACACCACCTCGCAGGAGGTAAGAGTCCATCAGCCCACCCTTGTTGGCGGAGCATCGTCATTTGGAACTCTAAGGAATCACTGTCTGAGCCCAGGGTCGCGGGTCACCAAAGACTCAGCCTGGTGCGCAGGTCAGCGATACCCAGAAAAAAAAAAAAACTCCTGCCAGGGTGTGTACCCAAGACTCGAGGACTCAAGTGATGTGCAGTGCTTATATGTGATGTGAAATTAAAAATGAATACTTGGTCAAAAAATGTGTTTAATATGGATTAACCAAGTTTCATATCTAAAAGAACCTATAGTCTTATTCAAAATTCTACAGACTAATTCTTGGTTCAATTATAGTGTGGTCGACATGTTTCAGCCGGAGTGGTCACTTGACCCGGCTTTCTTCAGGACCAAAAAACACAACAAAAATGCTACTGCTAAACTAATGAAAAGTGGAAAATCAAAAATCAAAAACCCGTGCAAACCAAATGTGAGTGTTGGGTAAGACAGTGGCGAGTGCCACCCTACCAGACAAACAGTCTCGTGCTTGAGCGCAAGAACAATGTCTTCATTCCTACAAAAGAATCCAAAAATAAATCATTGGAAGTAGACACCATGCACAACAGAACAGCACTACTAATCGCTATTCGGCAGAGCTATTTCCGCACTGCCCTTATTTCAAAGAAACTCATAACGATGTTTGCAAATACAACAATGTGTAACTAAAAATAATAATGAAGAAACTCACCCAGCTTTATGTGGGAGAACTGCCTCACCTCACCCGGCTGACTGCTCGGAGAAGGAGGCACCGCTCTGTTTAAACGTGGAGAAAAAGCCAGACAGATTGCATGTTGATACCTATCTGCTCAGGACTCGACACATATACCTTTAAACATTTCAAAAAACCTTCAATAATAAAAAGTCAAAGACCTCAAGACAACCCAAGTGTGTCATTTGTTAGTTGATGAAATCTGTTTACAAGACCATGTCAACATCTAGTGTGACCAGATCACAAGCAGAACTACAATTGATTGTTGCCTCTGTGGTTTGGAAAGGTGTTATTCATTGTACTGTAAATTGGTCAATGGCCCACTGAAACAGAGCTATGGCCAGACTTGAAAAAGACCAACATGCAGGGAAGTAGTTTCTTGCTCTACTTGGTTACAGAGTTTGTCAACATTTAGAACGTAAGAAACCACTTAGTCAAAATTAAAATTAAATTAAAAACTTTCGGGGAGATAAACCTCTGACAAAAGCCCTCCACCCTTACCTGTCCGTCGATACCTCTGACTGGCCCACGAGCTGTCTGGGAGGTATCGACAGGAAGGGGAGGGTTCTTTTTATAGAGGTCGCAATTGACGTGATTGTTTTCAATCAAATTCAGGTGTGGATGTTGGTTAAGAAACACCCCGTCAGCATCTGGACAAAGAAGCGCATGCGCATAACTGAGAAGCATGTCGTTACAGACGAGCAACAGTCCGATGCCTAGTGCGCAGGCGTCGATAATGAGCACTTTTAGAGCAGCGCCGCGTTGAGAATGCATGTTTTTGCTTTCGGCGCTGTAATTAACAAGAGTGAAGATGAAAAAACCTTAACCTTAACCAATCCCTATTACGGGTGGCCATATAGTGAGAATAAAGGTATATAAAATACACAATCAAGGACACAGAATGTATCACGCCGAGGGCGGACACTTCATCAAACCTAGTGCGCAGGCGCCAGTTGTCAGTATCATCTAGCCACGCATGCGCAATGCAGAACGGGAATACCTTTCATCCTGCATTACAATAAAATGTAGAAACCTTAATCCTTATTACGGGTCACCATTACGGGAAACGACAACAGTCATTAGGCACTTAAACTGCAAATCAGGGAGATACCTCTCCAATTATTACTGTTGCGAATATCTATCCAGGGGTATCTCAGACTCCTCCCAAACATGACAAGGACATGTGGAGCACCACAACTGGAAACAACCCGTGAAGTGACAATCCCTTTCTGCAAGAGTATATTGAAACGAGGACAAATACAAACATGTGTGCCTCGTTGGGACAACCACACCGATGTAGATAGTGGCGGGCTGTACCTGCTTGCAGAACTTATGGGAAGTATATCACTTCGTCCCCTCTGATTCGTGTTGTGTACAGCACTACCGACTAGGTTACAACCCAGAGGGGGTAAAAAAGGGGATGAACTAATGATGACTAACGTTAGCAGGATCCGTCCCCAGATTAAGTGCCAGTAGGTGGCTCATTGTTGTATTCTCATTATGAGACTACCTATCGGAACAAACAGGACTATCAAAGATTATCCAGCGACAAAAAATGCCCAAATACAGAGACAGGTCAGTAGAGAGCCATGTATTCCAGCACAATGGTGGGTGCTGGGTCAAAACACCTTAGGCTCTGTATAAAGGTGTATTTTGAGAGAAGTGTGACAACCACACCGATGTAAATAGTGGCGGGCTGTACCTGCTTACAGAACTACTGGGAAGTATATCATTTCGTCCCTTCTAATTCATGTTGTGTACTGCACTACCGCCTTGGTTACAACAAAGAGGGGGTAAAAAAGGGGGGATGAACTAATAATGACTAACGTCAGCAGGACCCGTTCCCAGATTAAGTGCCAGTAGGTAGCTCATTGTTGTATTCTCATTATGAGACTTCCTATCGGAACAAACAGGACTTACAGAGATTATACAGAGATTATCCAGGGACAAAAATGGCCAGATACAGAGACCGGTCAGTAGAGAGCCATATATTCCAGCACAAAGGTAGGTGCTGTGTCAAAACACCTTAGACTCTGTATAAAGGTGTCTTTTGAGAGAAGTGTGACAACTATGCCCAGGAGATACCATGTAGGATGGAATGTCTAGTCACTCGATAAGAGGAACAGATCTCGTGCTACTCAGAAACCACAGAAATGAGTCAGCTCTCGGAGTGTATTCAGATTCGACCAATCTCCAAAAAGAATGAGAGAGTTGATTAATTGACTTAAGCATAAACAGAAGCCCACGGTATGCTGTCATTTAATCCTATTGTGTCAGTCTTCAACTTAAAAATCCATCTTTGTTCTTTAGAAAATAAGAACTTGGAGACGTCCGTTATGTGCTGAGGAATAAAAGGACGTTCCAGTACGAGCCACCTCAGATCCTCAGCCTTGTGTTTCTTGGCTAGGAAATGCTCGGTCAGACAGGTGGATTGTTTCATGCAGCGGATGGTGCTTTTATGCTCGCTGATACGGAGCTTGACTTTGCGTGTAGTGTATCCTATATAATGCAGGGTACAGGGACATGTAATTCTGTAAATCACGCATTCTGAATTACAATTTGTGTGATTACGTAATATCTAGGGACGATCCGTCCCTATGTCCACTGATGTGGTCTTGATGGTCTGGGGACAAACGCTACACGTACCACACGGAAAATGGCCTCGAACTGGAGGTAGTGACCACAAGGTGTTAGTCTCACGTGTGGGAAGCGACAGTGGTCTTGTGTGGACCAAGCTGTCGCGTAAACTTGGACCTCTCTTAAATGCAAATAGAGGAGGCAAGATGTTGTCGGCCGCTATATTTAATATCTGCCAATGCTTTCGTACTGTTTTTTGTATATGATTGGACAGAGTACAGAAGGTCGTGACAAAAGTGAGTCTCTCATTGGTAGTCCTGGGCATGTTGGTGTCTAATAGAGCATCACGGTTGTTATTTGATGCCCGTTTCCAAGCTTGTGGTACTAGACGTTTGGGATATTGTCGTGACTGTAATTGTGTGGCTAGTACTTCGGCGTGTTTATCAAACAGCTGTCGGGTGGAACAGTTTCTGCGGATCCGCAGGAACTGGCCAACTGGGAGATTTTCCCGGAGAGCCTTGGGATGATGGCTGTTAAAGGACAACAGGGAGTTTTTAGACATGGGTTTTTTTGTACAGTTCAGAGCATAATGAATTCTCATGAACGAAGATAGAGATGTCCAAAAAGGCCAACCGATATCGATTGTATTCGATGGTAAAACTCAGAAAGGCGTTCTGTTGGTTTAGCCAGGAGTGAAAAGCAAGAATCTCCTCGCTTGTGCCCCGCCATACCACTAAAATGTCGTCTATGTATCTCTTCCACAGCAACAAATGATGACGAAATGGATTGCTGTGGTTGAGTACATAGTTCTGTTCGAATAGATGGACATAGAGGTTGGCGAGGCTGGGCGCAAAAACACTACCCATAGAGGTGCCAGATGTCTGGAGAAAGATCTGATCCTCAAATCTGAAGAAGTTCTCCATCATGGCCAATCTGGCGCACTCCATAATAAAGGTGACGGGGGTAATGCTGTCCAATGTACGTGCTATTCCAACCTCTGCGCCCAGCCTCGCCAACCTCTATGTCCATCTATTCGAACAGAACTATGTACTCAACCACAGCAATCCATTTCGTCATCATTTGTTGCTGTGGAAGAGATACATAGACGAAATTTTAGTGGTATGGCGGGGCACAAGCGAGGAGATTCTTGCTTTTCACTCCTGGCTTAACCAACAGAACGCCTTTCTGAGTTTTACCATCGAATACAATCGATATCGGTTGGCCTTTTTGGACATCTCTATCTTCGTTCATGAGAATTCATTATGCTCTGAACTGTACAAAAAAACCCATGTCTAAAAACTCCCTGTTGTCCTTTAACAGCCATCATCCCAAGGCTCTCCGGGAAAATCTCCCAGTTGGCCAGTTCCTGCGGATCCGCAGAAACTGTTCCACCAGACAGCTGTTTGATAAACACGCCGAAGTACTAGCCACACAATTACAGTCACGACAATATCCCAAACGTCTAGTACCACAAGCTTGGAAACGGGCATCAAATAACAACCGTGATGCTCTATTAGACACCAACATGCCCAGGACTACCAATGAGAGACTCACTTTTGTCACGACCTTCTGTACTCTGTCCAATCATATACAAAAAACAGTACGAAAGCATTGGCAGATATTAAATATAGCGGCCGACAACATCTTGCCTCCTCTATTTGCATTTAAGAGAGGTCCAAGTTTACGCGACAGCTTGGTCCACACAAGACCACTGTCGCTTCCCACACGTGAGACTAACACCTTGTGGTCACTACCTCCAGTTCGAGGCCATTTTCCGTGTGGTACGTGTAGCGTTTGTCCCCAGACCATCAAGACCACATCAGTGGACATAGGGACGGATCGTCCCTGGATATTACGTAATCACACAAATTGTAATTCAGAATGCGTGATTTACAGAATTACATGTCCCTGTACCCTGCATTATATAGGATACACTACACGCAAAGTCAAGCTCCGTATCAGCGAGCATAAAAGCACCATCCGCTGCATGAAACAATCCACCTGTCTGACCGAGCATTTCCTAGCCAAGAAACACAAGGCTGAGGATCTGAGGTGGCTCGTACTGGAACGTCCTTTTATTCCTCAGCACATAACGGACGTCTCCAAGTTCTTATTTTCTAAAGAACAAAGATGGATTTTTAAGTTGAAGACTGACACAATAGGATTAAATGACAGCATACCGTGGGCTTCTGTTTATGCTTAAGTCAATTAATCAACTCTCTCATTCTTTTTGGAGATTGGTCGAATCTGAATACACTCCGAGAGCGGACTCATTTCTGTGGTTTCTGAGTAGCACGAGATCTGTTCCTCTTATCGAGTGACTAGACATTCCATCCTACATGGTATCTCCTGGGCATAGTTGTCACACTTCTCTCAAAAGACACCTTTATACAGAGTCTAAGGTGTTTTGACACAGCACCTACCTTTGTGCTGGAATATATGGCTCTCTACTGACCGGTCTCTGTATCTGGCCATTTTTGTCCCTGGATAATCTCTGTATAATCTCTGTAAGTCCTGTTTGTTCCGATAGGAAGTCTCATAATGAGAATACAACAATGAGCTACCTACTGGCACTTAATCTGGGAACGGGTCCTGCTGACGTTAGTCATTATTAGTTCATCCCCCCTTTTTTACCCCCTCTTTGTTGTAACCAAGGCGGTAGTGCAGTACACAACATGAATTAGAAGGGACGAAATGATATACTTCCCAGTAGTTCTGTAAGCAGGTACAGCCCGCCACTATTTACATCGGTGTGGTTGTCACACTTCTCTCAAAATACACCTTTATACAGAGCCTAAGGTGTTTTGACCCAGCACCCACCATTGTGCTGGAATACATGGCTCTCTACTGACCTGTCTCTGTATTTGGGCATTTTTTGTCACTGGATAATCTTTGATAGTCCTGTTTGTTCCGATAGGTAGTCTCATAATGAGAATACAACAATGAGCCACCTACTGGCACTTAATCTGGGGACGGATCCTGCTAACGTTAGTCATCATTAGTTCATCCCCTTTTTTACCCCCTCTGGGTTGTAACCTAGTCGGTAGTGCTGTACACAACACGAATCAGAGGGGACGAAGTGATATACTTCCCATAAGTTCTGCAAGCCGGTACAGCCCGCCACTATCTACATCGGTGTGGTTGTCCCAACGAGGCACACATGTTTGTATTTGTCCTCGTTTCAATATACTCTTGCAGAAAGGGATTGTCACTTCACGGGTTGTTTCCAGTTGTGGTGCTCCACATGTCCTTGTCATGTTTGGGAGGAGTCTGAGATACCCCTGGATAGATATTCGCAACAGTAATAATTGGAGAGGTATCTCCCTGATTTGCAGTTTAAGTGCCTAATGACTGTTGTCGTTTCCCGTAATGGTGACCCGTAATAAGGATTAAGGTTTCTACATTTTATTGTAATGCAGGATGAAAGGTATTCCCGTTCTGCATTGCGCATGCGTGGCTAGATGATACTGACAACTGGCGCCTGCGCACTAGGTTTGATGAAGTGTCCGCCCTCGGCGTGATACATTCTGTGTCCTTGATTGTGTATTTTATATACCTTTATTCTCACTATATGGCCACCCGTAATAGGGATTGGTTAAGGTTAAGGTTTTTTCATCTTCACCCTTGTTAATTACAGCGCCGAAAGCAAAAACATGCATTCTCAACGCGGCGCTGCTCTAAAAGTGCTCATTATCGACGCCTGCGCACTAGGCATCGGACTGTTGCTCGTCTGTAACGACATGCTTCTCAGTTATGCGCATGCGCTTCTTTGTCCAGATGCTGACGGGGTGTTTCTTAACCAACATCCACACCTGAATTTGATTGAAAACAATCACGTCAATTGCGACCTCTATAAAAAGAACCCTCCCCTTCCTGTCGATACCTCCCAGACAGCTCGTGGGCCAGTCAGAGGTATCGACGGACAGGTAAGGGTGGAGGGCTTTTGTCAGAGGTTTATCTCCCCGAAAGTTTTTAATTTAATTTTGACTAAGTGGTTTCTTACGTTCTAAATGTTGATAAATGTTGACAAACTCTGTAACCAAGTAGAGCAAGAAACTACTTCCCTGCATGTTGGTCTTTTTCAAGTCTGGCCATAGCTCTGTTTCAGTGAGCCATTGACCAATTTACAGTACAATGAATAACACCTTTCCAAACCACAGATGGCAACAATCAATTGTAGTTCTGCTTGTGATCTGGTCACACTAGATGTTGACATGGTCTTGTAAACAGATTTCATCAACTAACAAATGACACACTTGGGTTGTCTTGAGGTCTTTGACTTTTTATTATTGAAGGTTTTTTGAAATGTTTAAAGGTATATGTGTCGAGTCCTGAGCAGATAGGTATCAACATGCAATCTGTCTGGCTTTTTCTCCACGTTTAAACACAGCGGTGCCTCCTTCTCCGAGCAGTCAGCCGGGTGAGGTGAGGCAGTTCTCCCACATAAAGCTGGGTGAGTTTCTTCATTATTATTTTTAGTTACACATTGTTGTATTTGCAAACATCGTTATGAGTTTCTTTGAAATAAGGGCAGTGCGGAAATAGCTCTGCCGAATAGCGATTAGTAGTGCTGTTCTGTTGTGCATGGTGTCTACTTCCAATGATTTATTTTTGGATTCTTTTGTAGGAATGAAGACATTGTTCTTACGCTCAAGCACGAGACTGTTTGTCTGGTAGGGTGGCACTCGCCACTGTCTTACCCAACACTCACATTTGGTTTGCACGGGTTTTTGATTTTTGATTTTCCACTTTTCATTAGTTTAGCAGTAGCATTTTTGTTGTGTTTTTCGGTCCTGAAGAAAGCCGGGTCAAGTGACCACTCCGGCTGAAACATGTCGACCACACTATAATTGAACCAAGAATTAGTCTGTAGAATTTTGAATAAGACTATAGGTTCTTTTAGATATGAAACTTGGTTAATCCATATTAAACACATTTTTTGACCAAGTATTCATTTTTAATTTCACATCACATATAAGCACTGCACATCACTTGAGTCCTCGAGTCTTGGGTACACACCCTGGCAGGAGTTTGTTTTTTTCTGGGTATCGCTGACCTGCGCACCAGGCTGAGTCTTTGGTGACCCGCGACCCTGGGCTCAGACAGTGATTCCTTAGAGTTCCAAATGACGATGCTCCGCCAACAAGGGTGGGCTGATGGACTCTTACCTCCTGCGAGGTGGTGTCTCAATTACCTGTAGGATTTCATGCATTCCTCCACAGTAACTATTGGTTAGCTATTCTTCTTTAAACGGATTGTGCACCTTCTGATGGTTATTTGTAGTGTCCAGCTGGGATTGGAGGTGTTTTAGTCCTTAAACTAAGTCCCCTTTTTTGACCCTCTTATAAAATAGATTTTTGGTACTTTTATAGTTCTACCATACAGAGGCCAAGGACCCCAAAGAATGATCATTGGTACAACAAAAGTTGTAGGTTGGGAAAGTCCGTTTTGATTAGGGAAGTAAAAGAGGGTTCTCAGGCAACCATCAGAGCTGCGAGGGTTCATTATAAAAACCTGATAAAAGCGGCTAAATCTGAGTGGGAGGACTCAATGTGGTTAAGTATGAAGTCAGCATTAGAAGCTCGTGACTCAAGGGGATTTTGGAATTTTGTCCGAACTGGTTCGGCAGAAAGTCCGTCTGCTATTATTCCCAATCTTAGCGAGGAGGTTTGGCTTGAGTACTTCAAGCCCCTCTATTCGCTCAGTAATACCAATAGTAGAATAGATTCAGTAATCCGGCCAACTGATATTGTTGAGGCGCATCCGGAACATGTGGATCTGGAGAGCCGACCCTTCACCCTCTCGGAAATTGAGTTGGCGCTTAGTACCCTATCTGTGGGGAAAGCCCCGGGCCTTGATAGGATTCCGGGTGATCTATATCGAAGCGAAATAAAACTCTGGGCTCCCTACATTCGGGTATACTTCAATGCTATCTTGCAGGGCCTTGAAATTCCCCATACATGGTTAGGAGCCGAAATTACACCCATCCACAAAAAATCTTCGCCTCTGGACCCGGCCAATTATCGCCCCATTAGCCTGATCGATGTTTTACAGAAGCTGTTTGCTCGTGTGCTCTTAACAAGATTACTGACTTGGATGGAGGAATATGAAATTTTAACCTCTCTTCAAGCGGGCTTTCGAGCAAAAGTTTCCACCATTGATAAACTGTTCAGGCTACAGTTGATCTACTGGAAGACAGTTTCTATGGGGGCTGGCAATTTGTATTTGATCTTCGTGGACCTTCGGTCTGCGTTCGATATGGTCCAAAGAGAGAAATTATGGGTATTATTAATGGAGATGGGTGCTCCCCCTTATCTCTGCCATTTATTTAAACGTATGCATGAAGGTACTTGTGCAAGGGTGAGATACGGGAGAGGTGTGCAAATTTCGGGCCCATTTCCGGTTGAAAAGGGTGTGAGGCAGGGATGTGTTCTGGCTCCGACACTATTTTCCCTTTTTATCAACGGGTTGATTGAGTACTTATTGTGTGCTAATAATCTGGATTCCCCAATACTAGCGGGGCGTAAGATACCTGCCCTAATGTTCGCGGATGATACGCTCTTACTGTCAAATCATTTATGGGCATCCAGCGTTCCCTAGAGGCATTTTGCTCCTTTTGTAAAATCAGGGGTCTGGAATTGAATTTATCTAAAACTAAATTCATGGTTTTTAGCTCTAGCCCAGCCAATTGTCCACACCCCCAGATGGAGGGTACAGAGTTGGATCGTGTATCCACATTTGATTATCTGGGGGTTACCCTTAATGACAAAATGAAATGGGGGTCACATATGGCGAAGGCCAATTTGAAGTTAGCACAAACTGTGGGGGGTATTTTGAAGGTTTTTAATAATACCTCATCCAAACCCCTGGGCCCTCCTATGGAAATTTATAAATCTCAAGCTAGAGGGGGCGCGCTTTATGGCGCAGAGTTATGGGGACATTGCAGTATCGCCCTTCTAACTTCAATTGAGAACTCTTTTATTAGGCGACTCTTGAAATTACCTATGAGTACCCCCCTAATCCCCCTAAAATGAGATTTGGATTTAGTTCCCATCGAAGAGATTGCCCTGAACCGCCCACTCCTGTATTGGAGACGACTCTGGTCTACACCCGAGCTTGTGAGTTATAGGCAGGATCTTGGTGATATTTTGTCAAGAGGGAATCTGGGGAAAATCCCTTGGCTGATGCATGTTAAGAACCTTTGCTACCTTATAGGAAAGGGGGTTTTGTGGTCGGCTCCTGAAGAGTCTTGCTGTATGTTAACTAAGAAATCATTGATTATGGCCTTACAGCAGTATCGAATGGAAATCCTATTACACTCTTCCTCGGGTAGGCTAACCAACACCTTCTTGGACATTAAGACTAGTCCCCATTTTGAAGCATTTTTGGACGTTATTCAGCCCCCATTGGCCAAGAAACTTTACTTTCAGTTTAGACATGGCTCACTACCACTAAGGGCTTTCACCCATAGATGGTCTAATGCGCCTTGTCTCACAAGCTCTTGTCCAGAATGTATTGATACTTGTGAGACAGAGTTGCATGTTGTCTTCTTTTGCCCTCTCTACGCTACGGCAAGAAAAAAATGGATCATTCAACTCTGTAAGTCCAGGGGCCTTAGGGACTATCAGGAGGTGTTTAGAATCCTTAAATATGACACCACCCCTATGATAGGTTTTGCAACGGCTAGATTCCTCCTTTCCATGTGGTTCTCTAGGTGTAAAAAATTAAAAAATGTGAGGTATTAATCTGTCCCCAATGATGATTTTTTTTGGGATGTAGCGAAAGCGTGTTTAGATATGAGTCTATTTAAGGATTGAATATTGTTTTATTTTGTCCTTACTAATAATGCTTGCAATTGTGTTTTAATGGGATTTTAATTCTAAAACAAGGTGTTTATGATGGATTATATCTAATGCAATTGATTTAAATTATTTTTATTGTAAATAGTTATTTATGTCTTTTTATGGTATTATACCGAAATAAAAGCTTTTTGACTGACTGACTGATATTTATTCACAATTTAAAGGCTGTTTGCAAATTGCACCTCTTTTGCTGAAGGTGCGCCTAAAGTTGCTTTGTGCAGGACCCCTTTTGTGCTACAGATTCTCCCTCTCAGCCACTGACTAAATGGCTGGAGGAGTGAGTTTCTATTGGTTTGGGAGTGATAAAAGTTGCAGAGCACCAAAATGTACAAAAGTGCACTTTTTGCAAAAAAGAGTCAACAGCTGCTGCTTTTTTCCTTGGTGGTGTTTGGATGCGCAGCGAAAGAATCATTTAAGACCTGCCTCACACATTTGCATTGAAAGACACTGATATCACATATCATCTAAGTTGACGTTTCTGTTTTAAAAAAATGTAACTGTGGTCATTTCTGCAGATGTGTAAAGTTTCCACTCAGAAAGGGAATACGTTTTTTGTCTCTAGTAGTTGAGGAGCATATATATTCCTATAAGCTGTTTAAGAGTATAGTTGATTTTTCCAGTGAATGCTTACATTGCGTATATGTTTCCAAAAAAAGGAAAATAAGCATGTTTTTTCCGAGAATATAAAAAATGCAAAAATAAATAAATAGGGAATGCATTAAACAAATACATCAGTAAACATTTGTTGGCAAAGCCAATAGATCCAGCTTTTGTAGGGCTAGTGCCAAACCATTCCTTAGCCAGTGCTTGCACATAAATCATTGTTGAAAGAAAAAATGTGGATGTCATATTGGAGTACACTTTTTTTTTTAGTAGCGCTTATAAGGATTACTGATGATGTGCCACTATGCATTGATGGTAATCTTGAAAGGGGTGTTCTGAAAGGAACATTACAAAGTGGTCACTAGCCTGTATCCATGCATCATGACGTAACAATGTGGGCGTCATTAAGGGGTCGGCAGGAGTTGCAACAGCGACCCCTGACAAGCATTTGGGACCTCTGAAATACAGAGATCGCACTCCCTGGGATAAAAAACAAACAGGGCTCCTTAAGAGCCGTGATGCTTTCTGATGTTTGTATCCACTCAAACTCTACATCTGCAATATGCAGGCAGTCACGGCATAGTCCCAGTTTCTGTCGAGAGTTCACAATGTTGATACTCTGTTAGCAGGCTACTTTCTTTAAAGAACTGTGAAAGGTCCTTCAGTGTGTGTGTGTGTGTGTGTGTGTGTGTGTGCGCCACGGAAGCTTGCACTTGCCTGAAGAAGAGCGCCTGCTTCCCATTCAGACTTTTCAATTAATCTGTATGAACTAAGGAAGGTAAAAGTTGTAGCATCTTTCAATGAGTAGTTTACTCAGTACTTTATAATCCATGTTCATTATGTATAACAGTCTATAAGAAGACAGCATCATAGAGTCTCTCCCTGGTTTTAGGATTGATGTGACCAATGCCGTCCTAATAGAACCTGGGAGTCCACCAGCCTCTTTGTCAAAGTTATATATCGCCAGCAGCTTACGTGCCAGGAAGTTCTCAAATGTGGCATAGAGATCTGTGGGTAGGCCATCATAACCCAGAGTCTTGCCTTCTGCCAACAAATGCAGGGCCTGTTTAATTGCCTCCTCAATGAGGGGTGTCTTCAAGGCTTCACTAGGCTACCATGTGATCTGTGAGAGAAGCGATCCAGTAAGGAATTCCTCTGTACTAGATGGGGTGGGCATTTGGGCTGGTGAGTAGAGTCATGCATAGTAGCTTTTGAAGGACCCTACTGATGTCCAATTGTGTCTGGACAATGTACCTATCACAGGTCATGACTGCTGTGAGTGGAGGGTCAAGTAAGGATGGCTTGATCAATGTAGCAAGCAGTCTGTTGCCGTAGAAAGAAAGAGACGATACGACTTCCGTTGGCAAGTGTAACCTGTATGCGTCAGTGCCATGTGGAATCAAGGAGCACACAATGCAGGACTTGTTGGAAGTCTGTGTACCTATCCCCGTCAAATGATGGTACCACATATTTTCTAATAAGCTTGCATGAATACTATGGGATATATTTTTCTGCTCAGGTACTGCTCTGCAAGGCTGTGATATTTTGACGTAATGCCATACATGAGGTGAAATACCATTGCAATGTAGTCGTCAGCATAAGAAGGCATAAAAAGAAAAAGCAAAACAAACTGTCCACTAGCAGAGTCATTAAAATACTATACTCATGCTTTTAATGGAGACATTTTTACTCCTGTGTCTCTCTTTTCCCCTCTTGCTCCCCCTCTGTCTGTGGAAGTGTCTGAGGCAAGGCAGAGTCCCGTTGAACGTCCGACAAGTGGATCCATGGCTTGCTGGAAGTGTCTGAGGCAAGGCGGAGTCCAGTCGAACGTCCGACAAGTGGATCCATGGTTTGCTACCATCCACTTTTACTGAAGTGGGGGATATTCATTGCCACTGAGAAGGGGCCTTCAAACTTCTTGTCCCTCCATTTTCTGACAAAGTTCTGAGTATAAACTTGTTTTCCAACGGGTATTAGACTGGTCTGCTTGGCTACAGTGGTCTTCTCATTTCCCAATACCTGTTTAGAAAAGAACTTGGCAGGTTTCATTAACTTAGACAAGTAACAATGAGTTTCATCCCTTCAAAACCTCAGCCACCTTATGGGCATCTGTCTTTTGCCGCGCTATCGGTAAAGAGCCGGGCATGGGATGTCCTGTCACTATTTGATGAGCTGTCAAATGGTGATAGCTTCTTGGCTGATTTCTGAGGGCGTACAAAGCCAGTGGTAGGCAGTGCAGTCATTTCTTTTGCAGAGTAGCATATAGTTTGCTTATTTTATTCTTGAAGAGGGGATGAGACAGATGACAGTTTATGTTTTATTCCTAGGGTGATGCAAATGTGTTGAAATACTGCATTAACAAAGTGGGGGCCGTTAGAGCGATTCACTTCTGACACACCCCACCTAGATATTACCTGTCTTATCAGAAAGTTGGCATCATTATGTACAGAGGGTCCTGCCACAATCCATCGTGAAAATAAATGAACAATTACTATAATATATCTGTAATTGTTACATCTTTCTATCATGTCTACAACATTTTAAAAAATGTATTTGGACCTGTTGGGCGTGGTATTGTTGAGGTGATCACTTTTAATGTAGGCTTAGCGCTATCCTCTTGACCTACTGTACATTCTGCATTGTACATAGTGATCATTTTAGATAGTTGTGGAATAAACCAATATGCCTGTAATGTAGCAGGAACATAGTCCTTTGCGGTGTGTGCTGGGAGATGTAGTTGCCCCAGAGCTGTGTACAATAGGGCTTTTTGAATTAATGACTTACCTGTACTCTCTGGTCTGTATATGAAATCTGTTGTTGAGTGGGTGCAGCCCCTCTGTTTCCCACTGTTCCCTTTCATGAGGAAGTGCTTGTTCTTGAAATTCGCGCAAATGTAACTTTGCTGTTTCCATATATGGGGGTGGTAATTCCATAGCATCCTGCTGCCTGCTTGTCATCATACCTAATGTGCGTTCATCATAGTCATTATGATTTGGGGATGCTTAAGCGGCTTCTTTTGCTGCCTAGTCTGCCAGAGCGTTACACCTGGACATAAGTTCTTGCAGATTGGTGTGCGCTGCACACTTGATCACTGCCACTTAAGATGGAAGAGTTAGAGCTTTCAATAACTATGCCACTAAATCTTTGTGCATCACAGGGGGCACATCAAGTTTAAGAAATCTCCTCCATTCCCATCTGTGAATGTGGTGACGCCTGCTGAATCTGAGTAAATCGTGACCTCTAGTCCCTCAGCTTGCTGCAATTCTTCAATAATGGCCACTAATTCTGCAGCCTGTGCTGAAAAATGAGAAGGTAGTGGCATCGGGCTAATATTTGTAATGTATCAGATAATCCCTACTGTTAAACTCTTACAACTGATGCTCCAGAATGTCTAATCCCAGTTTCCTGATCTATGAAAGAGGACCCATCTTCAAAAAGCATTATGCTCCTTCTGATGGGGTTGTCTCTCACCCTATTTCCTTCACCTCATTTCCTTCATCTGGTATGTAATTAGCACAGTCATGTACCTGTTCATCATCAGTAACTGGGTGTGCAAAGAATGTTGCTGGATTAACTGTGTGACAGCGAACCCAGATGCCTTCTGAGTTGTGAAGGTGTTCTTGCCTCTTTGTAAGATAGCAAACACTGCATATTCTACATACAGTGCTAAAGGTAATCCCATCACTATGGTGGTGCATTTCTTGATCACAAATGCCGCATTAAGGTGGTTCTTTCCTTGTGTCCCACTTTTGATCTGGTTGCCCTGATGAAGGTGTGACCCGCATTTGGTTAGACACAGAAACGCGTGTTGGCGCTGGATAACCTCGTTCCTCCAGATACCTTCAACCTTCATAAACAACCGCAATGGAGCGCACACCGCTAGCTCCTCCTCCGGGTCGCCCCATGGGAAGCTGGTGCATGAAGTTCTTAAGTGGTTCACCCCAGTGGGTGCAAGTAAGTACTTGTTAAACTGATGATCTCTAGACCCGATACATGTCCAGGGTTTTAAAATATCGCCCGAGACATGGCTCGGGTTTCGGGATAACTTCCCTCCTCAGTAGAGAAAATAGTTAGGGGTGGAAGAGAAGGCCGCCAAGCAACCGTCAGGTGACATTCAGGCTCCTTTGAGCCGGTGGGGCTGACGAGCCCATGGCTACGCACCTGCGCGCCTTGAGTGGTACTTTACCTGAGAATATGTTTTGGCAGCCTACGCAGAAACCCTACACCCATACCTACTCCCTGCTGACGAGAGGCAACTACCTCAAAACACGTGTCCAGGTTTGGCTAATGCAACACTTATTTTCATTTTAAACTTTTGGCATAGGCGTACCCGTCGACGCTACTTCATGGACCACAATTCTATGGGGTAACACGCTGGTAGGACTAGCAGAGTGCGGCCAATCGGATTTTTGTTTACATTCAGGCTCCTTTGAGCCGGTGGGCTGACGAGCCCATGGCTACGCACCTGCGCGCCTTGAGTGGTACTTTACCTGAGAATATTTTTTGGCAGCCTACGCAACCCTACACACATACCTACTCCCTGCTGACGAGAGGCAACTACCTCGAAACACGTGTCCAGGGATGGCTAATGCGACACTTATTTTCATTTTAAACTTTTGGCATAGGTGTACCCGCCGACGCTACTTCATGGACCACAATTCTTTGGGGTAACACGCTGGTAGGACTAGCAGAGTGCGGCCAATCGCATTTTTGTTTACATTCAGGCTCCTGTGAGCCGGTGGGGCTGACGAGCCCATGGCTACGCACCTGCGCGCCTTGAGTGGTACTTTACCTGAGAATATTTTTTGGCAGCCTACGCAGCAACCCTACACACATACCTACTCCCTGCTGACGAGAGGCAACTACCTCGAAACACGTGTCCAGGGATGGCTAATGCGACACTTATTTTCATTTTAAACTTTTGGCATAGGCGTACCCGCCGACGCTACTTCATGGACCACAATTCTTTGGGGTAACACGCTGGTAGGACTAGCAGAGTGCGGCCAATCGGATTTTTGTTTATTTCCACAACCTTCCACTGAGAGGACGCACAATAGTTGTTTTTGTTAATATTAATCCCTTGTATAGAATCCTTAATTACCTTAGACTTTGGACAACATTTCCTATGATGAATTGCTCTTAAGTGGTTAGAATGTATGAGTATGTGTGTATTTGCAGATGTGAGTTTTTGAGTATATGAATGTGGGACCCTATTTATCTGTTTTGTACTAATAAAATTATGTCTTATGTTATTGTTTTGCAAACTTTGACAAAATGTTGTTAATACCAAAAATAATAAAATAAAAAATATATCTATTTTGTCATATATATAAAACATCTTCTCTGTTTTGTTTGGGGGAATTTGTTTTTGTTAGCTCAGCAAGGTACCTATTTTGCAGTGACCCTGACGGGCACTCCCCATATTATCGCTAGACAGGTCGGGTTCTTTGATTGTTATTGGTCACAAATGCTGCTGTAGCCAGTGCTTGCTCGCGTGGGTAGTGACCTTTCATGAAGGGCTCTAGCTTCTCACTGTAGTAGGCAATCTGTTTGTGTCCGATGTCTTTTGAGTCAGCAGGGCTGTGGAATTTAATAAAATATTTACTTGTCCATGGGACACGTAGCTTCATAAATCTACTTGTCCTGTACAAGTTCCACTTGTGCCTTTGGTGCCATGTAGTGCACCGTCAAATAATGGCAGCGCTCATAGAAGAGCTCGGATACTAGCCTCTCTGGTTATGTCAGGCTCATAGTATAGAAGGATTTGAATACTAGTGATTTCCTCATTTTGCCTCTTTTCTGCATTTCTACCCATTCATCCTTTCATTCACCATTGATATCTAGCATTTCACCTTTACATTGGCTTCCATTCATTCTTTCATTAGCCTTTCACCATTCTGTTTGTCAATCCATCCATCCGCCCATCCATATCCAAATCTACCCATCCATCCCCAAACATATCCATCAGTCCATCTCAGCCATCTGTCCATCCTTTCGCTCACCCATTCTTTTGCTCATTCATCAATTTACCCTTTCAATCATCCATTCTTTCGCTTACTGATCCATCCACCCTGCAACCCATCTATCTTTTCACCCTTTCCTTCATCAACACATCCATCGTCCATCCACCATCCCTGTCACTCATCCATCCTTTCACTCATTCATCCATCTAGGAAGCCACACTTACACCCATACACTCACTCATCTATCCACCCTTTCACCCACTCATCCATCCTTTCACTCACTCACTCACCCTTACATGTTAATTATGGGCCTTTGTCTTCCAAGCTGTAGCTGCTAAAGTGAGTGGTTCACGACGCCCCTGGCCAAACCTATCCTTCCAGCTCCAAATCTATATCATTCAAACTTATCCATCCCTCGTTCCTTCCACTCATCCATCCATCCTTTCGCTCATCCATGCATCCACTTTCACCCCCTCCATCCACCCTTTCACTCATATCCATCCACCCTTTCACTCATATCCATCCACCCTTTCACTCATCCCTCCATCCAGCCATCCTTTTGCTCTTCCATCTTTCACCCCTCCATCCTCCTTTCCACTCATATCCATCCACCCTTTCGCTCATCCCTCCATCCATCCATCCTTTTGCTCTTCCGTCTTTCACCCCATCCTTCCTCCTTTTCACTCAACTATCCACCCATCAATCTAGCCATCCTTCCACCCATCAATCTAGCCATCCTTCCACCCATCTATCCATCCTGCCACACATTTATCCATCCTTCCACCCAGCCATCCATCCACCCACCCTTCCACCCCATCAGCCATTCATCCACTCTCTCTGATCCATCAATCCACCCTTTCATTCAACCATCCATCCTTTTACTCATCCATCCACTTTGACCCCATCCATTAACTCACCCTTTCATTCATCCCTCCATCCACTATTTCACTGAACTATCCACCCATCAATGTATCCATCCTTCCACCCATCAATGTATCCATCCTTCCACCCACCTAACCATCCATCCATCCACTGACCCATCCATCCACTCACCCACCCATCCATCCACCCACCCCATCAGCCATCCACTCTCTCTCATCCATCAATCCACCCTTTCATTCAACCATCCATCCTTTCACTCCTCCATCCAATTTGACCCCATCCATTCATTCACCCTTTCACTCACCCATCAATTCTTCCACTCCTGCATCCTTACATCCATCCTTTCACTCATCCATCCACTTCAACCCCATCCATCCATTCATCCTTGCACTCATCCATTCATTCTCTCACTCATCCATCCTTACATCCATCCTTTCACTCATTCATCCATGTATATATCCATCCACCCTTTCATGTCAATTATGAACCTTTGTCTGGACCTGCAGAAAGAAGAGGCCCATTAAGAACTCCACAGCTGCTGTAGCTGCTACAGCAGCGTGTTCAGATGCCCCTGGTCCACGCACAAAGTGAGACGATGAGGCAAATATGAGAGGCACAGGGGAGCGGGTCAGGGCAGTCAGAGGGGGCAGCAGAGGGGGGTGGGGTGGGGTTAGCAAGTACAGGCATTGGGTGAAACATAAGGTGTACAGGAAAAGCAAAGTGCAAAGGAGGGTTGTGCAGGGGCTGCAAGTGAAGGGAAAGCATGGGCTTTACTGTAGGCCCCCAGAGACGAGGGTCAGGAGGGATCTTGGGGCCGATTTTAGGCAGAATGGTGAAGCACAGAATAAAAGGTAGGGGGTCACAAGGTTAAAGTCAGAGCAGGAGTCAATAGGCCCCTAAGGCATCCTCTTACATTCCAGTGATGTGAGTGTTCTGGAGCTGCAGAATCTCCATGTTCATCTCATGCTGGAAGAAAATGGAAGGACCAAAGGAGGGCCTGGAAGCCACACAAGAGCCTCGGGGAGAAAGCAAAAAGATTCTTACCTGACAGTGCTATTGATGTTTTATATGGGGTTGCAACTTTGAGCCCAGCTCCATCTTGTTGTTCTGCTCTGAGGAAATTAAAGTGCAGGACCCAGCTTTTGCATTGACTCTTTCACTGCCAATAAACTGCTCATAGCTCCTTATTAACTGGCTGTGACCAAAAGGGTTGAACAGCTGTGTATCAGATTACCTTAAGACTGTCTACTTGTCCTTTGGACAAGTTAGAAATAAAAACCTCTTGCCCTTGTAAGAAATCTAGATGTCTCGGGCGCCGGCGTCAGGAGATAGGAATTCCCCACCCCTGAGTCAGTACTGTCCATATTGTCATTCCATTACAATGACAAGAGAAGTAGAATATTTTGCTGTAGTCAGGTGTACCTTACAATGGAGCATTCGAGATTGCCATATTTAGCTCCCGAAATGCTGTATCGCTTTTATCAGTTCATTTTATTTTGTTTCCATTAGCATGGGTCTCTTTTAGAGCAGCCCGAAGTGGCGCAGTCAAGGTGGCATAATCAAATACCCACTGCCTCATGTAATTGCAGAGTCCTATGAACTGCTGCATTTATTTTGTGGTGGTGGGCTTGGGCATGTTTCTGATGCTCTCTGCTCTGTCAGGTATCACCATCCTCCCGTCTTTGGATATTATCTGTCCCAAATAGTGAACTTCTGTCTGCAAATATTTGTCTTTTTCCACTTTGTATTCTTTTTTTGCAAGCATGTAAAGGAGACCAATGGCATCATCTCTGCATATGTTTTCAGTGGGGCTTCACACGAAAATGCCATCCACGCACTGTAAAAGGGTGCTTTTGCATTTTCCATTTGCTAAATCCTTTTTCACTGTCCTGGTGAAGATACTAGGGACTCACAATAGCCTTGAGGGAGCATTCTATAGTAATACTGCATTTGTCTGTACGTAAACCCTGTTAAATACTGACTATCTGGGTGCAGTGGAATGCTGAAAAATGAAGTTTTCAAATCAATCACTGAAAAGTGGGGGGCATCCGTAGGAATGTTATTCAGTATGGCTGACGGGTCTGGTAGCACTGGAAATACTGGTATTACTATATTGTTCAGGGGTGGAAATCTTAAATCATCCTTCAAGTCCCGTCCCTCCCCCCCCCCCAGCCTTCTTTATCAAACAAATCGGGGTATTACAGGGTTGTAATGGTTAGAGGTGTAAAGCCCTGCATTGTAAAAGTTTTCACGGAGTAAAGAATGCGGGGTAATAGCATGCGTTGTAACGCATTCATGGTAAAGGATGTTTACCATGGGTGACTGTGCATGGCTGTATGTATGAGTGAGTGAGTGGGTGTGTGCGTGGCTCTATGGATGAGTGAGTGGTTGTGTGAGTACTTGTATGGGTATGTGAGTGGTTGTGTGGGCGAGTGAGCTGGTGTATGAGAAGTTGTATAGCCATGTGAGTAGGTGTGTGAGAATTTTTGAGGATGATGTCATTGGTGATGTCATGAGTGATGTCATTTGAGTTCCATCAGTGATGTCACTGACCATGTCATAAGTGATGTAAGGTTATAAGCAGTGCATTGCGGGGGCGTAAGTTATAGTTAGCTCAGCTAATTATAACTGATGAATTTCATTGGTTTTGTATGAGTGAAATCTGAGCCCAACTATAACGTCCCTGTAAACTTTGTTTTTTTCCAGTGACTTTCTAAGGTATATTCAATTCAAAAATCTTTATTCGGATAGAGGTGTATCCATAACAGCATTTTATCACATATCTATAAAATAAAATCGTTCATAAACAAACATCATATTATAAGCGATAAGAACAGTGTTCATTACGAGCTCTCTTAATTTAAGTCATATCAAATCATTACGGGCAGTTTAAGAACTAATCTGCACACAGTATCCATTTAAGTCATATTAAACATAATGAGAATATATATAAAATTAGTTCGAATAAAACAACCTTCATAAAGTGCACATTGAATTACGGGCGCGTACCTTAAAAAGGTGCCAACACGGAAAATTAATTCATCATTTTCTAATTTAAGAATTTCTATGTACGCTGTTTCTAAATGAATAGATGAGTTTTTCTTTAAAAAAAAAAAAAATGGTATAAAAAATAGTTTTGCGTATTCTATATAAAAATTACAAAAATATAAAAAGTGAAGTGTTGTTTGCCCGCTCCGACCTTCACAGGGGTATAGTAATTGATCTAAGTTAGCATTATACCCCAAAGGGAAGCAAAGTAAGAATTTGACTGTGCCAGCCCTTAAACGAACGAGAAGTCCTCTTTCCCAGCGGCCTATTGGTTTTAAGAGGTAACTAGATGGCATGTGTGAGACATCCTCAATTGACATGTAGGTTGCCACGGACGTTTTCAGGGCCTCCCTTTCGTGTCTTGCCTTCCTGTAGTGTGCATATAAAGCCCCACAAAGGACTTTTTTTTATTAATGCGGTCTGTTCAAGTAGGATTTAAGAAAACCTGTACATGATTAATAGAACTCAGGCTCTCCCTCACTGCAGCAAGCCACGGTATTTCCTTTCCCTTCTCACACTTCAGGCAATCTCTTATTATCTCTCTGGTGAGGGATGCTGCTGGGTTTTTTCAGATTGATAACCAAAATATGGCAGGGCGAGCCTTTATATAATCCTCTATGTAGTGCAAGTTCAGTTCGCTGTGGCAAACATATTCTGATGTGGAGATCAGTGCTCCCAAGAGTTTCAGACAAAATCTATTTTCTTCACGCTGGGTGGTATTACTCTTTGCAAAGCCCCAGACCCCAGCACCATATGTTGCTGTTGGAATACACAGCGTTTTATAGATTTTCATGATTGCTAAAGTTACCCCTGTCCTTTTGGGCTGTGGAAGGCCAAGAATTGAATTGATAGCTTTCGAAAACGTATTCCTGCTATATGCCACATGGACAGCATAGGAACCATTAGCAGTGAAGACTAGCCCCAGGGAGGGAAAAGTGCCACAGTGATGGAGTTTAAAAGATACTTTTTCAGCCCACAAGACATGATAAATTATCTTTTAAAATTAGTACAAAGATCTAAACCAGCCATAAAATCCACAAAACCCCGCACTAGGATACGTAAGGCATTGGGTGTGCGGTCCGTTAGGACTGCATCATCAGCTTATAATAGGGCGGGGAGTGTTTTACCATTGATTCTAGGGACATCATTAGTGAGTACTATTCGAGAGTTATGTAAATCATTGATATATAAAATAAAAAGCAGAGGGGCCAAGACACACCCCTGCCTGACTCCTCTGCCAACTCTGATGTAGTTTGAAACCTCTCCACCCTTTATTAGTCCTCACCCGGGCTTTCAGGTCCTTGTGCAGGTAAGCTAAAAAATGAACTAAAACCTCATCCAAACCATATTTTAAAAGAATAGACCATAAACGAGACCGGTTAACAAAATCAAAGGCCGAGGTAAGATCCATAAAAGCCAAATATATTGGGGATCGTTGGGTTACATTATACTTCCCAATTATTAAGTTAAGATTTAGGCATTGTTCAATTGTGCCTATTTTATTTCTAAATCCTAAGTGGCATGTTTGTAGAATGCAATCCTCCTCAGCTCAAGTTTTTTTCTCATTATATAAAATCCTCCTTAAGATTTTCATTGTGTTATCTATCAGGGAGATCGGTCTATAGCAGCTTGGCTGGGAACGGTCACCCTTTTTAAAAATTGGTACGATTATGCTTGTTGACCAAGTTTTTGGAAGCGGAGCATTAGTTAGGTTATTAAAAACATTTAATAAAAGTGGGGCCCAGAACTCCGGTTTATGCTTAATCAAATCAATAGGCAACCCGTCAGGTCCGGTAGCTTTTTTTCCCAATCTCTGTTGAATAGCGTCTTCAACTTCGAGTAGGGATATTGGAATCACAGAGGGGATCTGGTGCTCTGCGTGGTCCTCATTAAGTATTGGTGCTGAGTAGATCATAGAAAAATGAGCCTCCCATACCTCGCTAGTTATATTACAGCTTATCGAGGTCAGTGGATCTCATGTCTTTAACGGCTGCCCAAAAAACATTCCCATTCTTTAAAGTGGTAGCCTGTGCAAGTGCATCCCAATGTTAATTCACAAGTTCTTCCTTCCTATATGAGAACGCTACCGTGTACTTTTTCCTTAACAATTTGATAAGAGAAGGATTTCTTTGGTTTGTTAAGAGTGCCTTACGAATCTGTCTATTAATTAATGAACAGTCACCGTTAAACCATTTTGGCCATGTTGTACTTTCAAGATTGGTTTAGATATTATGGATTTAGGGCCATATGTAGGAAACATACAATTTACCGATTCATAAATACTGAATTTTACCGAATCGGTAATTATGAATCGGTAAATAGTATGTAGGTAAACAATCGGTAAAAATTACCGATTCGGTAAAAATCGGTAAATGAATACAGAATCCTAAATACCGGCCGGAATCATGAATCGGTATTTACCGAATCGGTAAATACCGATGTGGTATTTACCGATTCGGTAAATACCGATTCGGAGTTTACCGAATCGGTAATTCAAATATACATCACTTTATGAATCAGCCAATCCAGTGCAAGGCCAACCCCACCCAACCAGGAAGTGGCCACACCCAGGCAGGTGCACACAATCAACAGACTCTGGAGAGGCTGGGAGTGCAGAGCAGAGCAAGGGAGCCAGTGCCCGATTGTGAACCTCAAACTAACAATGTCCAGCCAGGAGACAGAGAGAGATGGAGGGGAAAGGAGGAGGAAACAAAAATTTAGCCCAAAGGAACTGCAGGTACTAGTGGAGGAGGTGGTCAAGCAGCACCAGAAGCTCTTTGGAAAGCAGTCCCTGCAAGTGCCTGAGTCGGAGAAGAGGAAAATCTGGCTGGGATTCCAGGCGCAGGTGAATGCAATCGGAGTGACCCCCAGGGACATAGACGTGCTGAAAAAGCGGTGGTACGACCTACATATCGTCACGAAGAGGAAGATGGGGGAACTGCAGAAGGAGGCCAGCCGGACAGGAGGGGGAAGGAACAGGGCACCTGCCCTTACAGAACTGGAGGAGCTGGTGGAGTCCACAATAGAGCCCGAGAGTGTCGTGGGGATTGGGGATGCCGACAGCTCTGCCAGAGCCGCCACCAAACAAGGTAAGACGCATGCACAGCAATGTGACCCCCCCTACCACTATCCCAACTCCCCAATTGGGCAATGAGTATCCCACCCCAGTCCATGTGTTAGTGCATACTAGCCATGCATTATGGGAGATGTAGTCCGGGAAACCCCAACCATGAACTGAATAGCACAGAACAACAAGGCATGTTACACACATTAGCGAAAAGCAGGCAGAGGACAATGTGAGAGTGTTTCAGAATTGTATTGTGATGCTAGCAATGCAGGGCTTCAGGTACACTGAGCTGATGTTGCATTTCTGTCCACAGACGATACATTGCGCAGGACTGCACATGAGACGGGAGAGAGGGCACACCGGAAAGACAGCTCAGGGAAGGCCACCACAAGTTCTGGCCAGAGATCAGCACCACATGCAGCCTCACCACCACAGCCAGCATCACCACCACAGCCAGCATCGCCACCACAGCCAGCATCGCCACTCATGCTGGAGTCACCGGCATCATCACCGCCTGCATCGCTCAGGTCGAGGAGGCGTGCTGCTTCCAGGTTGCAAGTGTCGGAGTCCTCATCCGAAGACTGCAGGGGGCCGGAACCGTCCACTGTGCCCCTGGATGGTAGCCATGCCAGTGTGCCCTCCACCTCTGAGGGAGCACACACAGGTGCCAGACGTCGCCGCAGGGCTCGGGTGCAGAGTCCACCACCACAGGTTGAGAGCCATGGAGTGTTCTCGGGGCTGGAGGCCACCATGGTAAAGATACAGCGCCTACAGGCAAGGGCAATGATGTCAGTGCAGCGGCAAATGCGGGGACTCCAAGATACATTGTAAATATGGACAGGGGCATCAGCGCTATGGCTGAGGGAATGAGTGAGACGGCTGCGGGCATGCGGGACATGTCCCAGTCCGTTATGCTGCTGTGCAGTAAGTTTGATGCAGACAGAGCTGCACGGCGCCGGGAACGGCAGAGAAGAGACAATCATACACGGGCAGTCAACCGGCTGGCAACTGCCACTTCGCTGCTCTGCAGGCGCTCTGTGGCAATGCAGGAGGGCCTGACGCACTGCAGCAATGACGTCTCAAGGGGGATGGTGAGGGTCACCAGTGCACTGGAAGTGCTACTGACAAGCCAGTCGGCCACAACTGGTGCTGGGGATGTTGTGGACAGCGTAGAAACCACCAGCAGGAGCAGCAATACCCCCCCTGTCCCAGATACACGGAGGAGCAGCAGGCGGCATGGGGCTGCCACTAGCGAGGATGCACAATCAATGGCATCCCGCACTGTAGTGCGTGGGCGCAGACACTAATGCTGCACAGTATAGCATGAGACATTTGGGTGAAGTAACCCTTGATTTGCAACTGGTGATTGCACAATATTGAGAGGACAGGTTTTTCTTTGTGTTGTGGCGTAGTGCCGCATAATTAAACTACGTCATGCCATCCAACTACTGGCTGTGTCCCCTTATTTACTCAGAAATAGTTGCATGTGATCTCTGCCCGTCTCTCTCCCATCTGTTGCTACTCCAGCTGCGTTGGCCTCTGTCTGTGCAGACTCATCATCATTGTCCTCATAATCAGTTAGCTCCACCTCTGTACCTCTCTTCGTGGCAAGGTTGTGCAGCATTGCACAAGTGGCAATGATTTTGCAGCAGATGATGGGTGAGTACTGGCGTGCGCCTCCGCTTTTGTGGAGGCAGCGGAACCTGCTTTTCAATAGTCCAAACGTGCGCTCCACCACATTGCGTGTTGATTTGTGTGCCACATTATATCGTCTCTCACTCGGGGTTGATGGGTGTAGGTAGGGAGTGAGGATGAATGACCGCACGGCATATGCACTGTCGCCTAGGTGAGTAAGAGAGAACCATCAGTCACATGCCTCAATACACAATAATTTGCACTAAGTATTAGGGAGCGTCACAGTGATTTACCTAGCAGGTATCCTTCTCCAAATTCTCCGGCAAGCAGTCGTGTGTAGATCCCACTGTTCTGGAAGATGAAGGAGTCGTGGGTGCTCCCAGGAAACTTTGCTACGATATCAGTGATTATGTTCCCAGCATCGCAGATTACCTGCACATTTATGGAGTGGGTGGACTTTCTGTTCCTGTAGATGTGCTCAGTGGCTGCTGGTGGGCAGATTGGAATGTGTGTGCCATCAATACAGCTTATGACATGCGGGAACTGTGCCATCTGGTAAAAGTCTGTCTTGGTTTTCTGCAGTTCAGCCTGTGTGTTTGGGAAGCTGATGTAGTGTTGCATTCTCTGCATCATGGCATCCAGGAACTTCCTGAAGAAACGGGACAGGCAACTCTGGGATACACCGCCTACCGCAGCTATCACCCCCTGGTAACTGCCAGATGCAAGTAGATGTAGGCTGCAGAGAACCTGCACATGTGGTGGTATCGCATGCGCCCTTCTTGTTGGCTGGTCCAGGAGTGGGTGCAGGTCCCTTATCAGGTCCATGATGGTTTGTGGGTGTAGCCTGTACCTTTCATGTATCTCAGCCTCAGTCTGTTGAAAGAGTGTGATGCGCTGTCTGTAAATGCGTTCCTCCCATCTCCAAATCCTCAGACCTGCTGCCTGTAGACGTAGGCGCCTTGCAATCACATACAGAGCAGCCATGGTGTCCACGCTGTTGCATTTTGGGATTGCTGATATGCACTGTTGCTGATTACCACCTGCTTTCAATCTGTGTTAATTACCTACTCTTAAATACCGAATTTCATGGATTTCTTAAATACCAAATTTACCTACATCTCTTTTCTCGTTTTACCACTTCATATTTACCGATTCGGAAAATATGTATTCGGTAAATATGAATCAGTAATTTAGAATTCGGTAAATATGAATCGGTGTTTACCGATTCTTATTTACCGAATCCTTCTTTTTGGCCTCCTACATCTCAATTGACTAAATACCGGTCGGTAACGGGATATTTACCGAATTTCGGCCGTTACCGACCGGTATTTAGCTACATATGGCCCTAAATGTCCTCACATAATTTTGAAAAGGCACCAATTACCTCGGGATTAAAGTCTTGAAGTGACAGACACGAATCAATAAGTCTCCAATAGTCCCTTATCATCTTAAAAAAGAGATCCGTATTATTGACTCCTCGCCAAACTAATCTTAGGTTGTCTGTAGAGGGGGACAGGTTCCTGGCGCCACACTCAATATATGTTGGCTTAGGGGAAATTTGCAATGCTATTTTAATAGGATTAAGGTCACCATGGATAGTCGGGACAACCTCAGCTTTCATTAAACAATCCTGAAGAATAGGAGAAAAAAAAAACATACTCTATAGTAGAGGCGCAACCCCTACCTCTAAATGTTGGTTCAGGGAGGTTATTATTATTAGTTGTAGAAGCCATTTCCATCACATTCATTACGTTGATTAAGTAGATGGTCCAATAATTCAACACCCCTATTACATGAGTGCCCCTTAGTACTGTGTCCTGGGATTGGGGTGATTTCCCTAGGGATCTTGGAATTAAAATTACCCCCCAAGAAAATCCCAACTGTGTTGCCGAATCAGTTATGAGGTTGTAATGTTGCAATAAAATCAAACACATTAATAAAATTTACATTGGGTACAGAATGAAAATCGTTATTATAAAAATCATTTAAACATATGGATACACCTCTTCTATATTTTAATGCTTGATATCTGTCATTGTTTATATCTAAAACCTTGACGCTACCTCCTGCAGCAATATTAACCCAAATTGAAAGACCGCCAGACAGGCGACCCAATTTTAGAGTTAAGGCAAGAGTATTAAAACATTCAAACCCTTCGATATATAAATCTTGCGTGGCCTGGAACATAAGAATGTCCTGCTCACGTGCAATGTCTAGCCAATCTGGAAGGATTATTTTTGACTCTAAAACTAGCGACATTCCAACTGAGAATATTTAGATTTAAATCATTAGTTACTTTATTTAACGTGTTATGTTCGCCCAGCTCTGAGGAATACAGATGCGCATTCGGTGAAAAAGGTGGGCTCGTTGGTTACCGATGATTGGGTCAGTCAATCCTGGGTATCCAAATCAGAAAGTGCTAAAAACCTGTTATGCGTTGTTTGGGAACGTTTTTTATCAAGGGCCCAGGAATCGGTTTATAAAAGTAGCCTAGCTGTAACGTGTAAATGCATGTGGAGTTGATAGTAAGGTCCTCCTGTGCCTTCAATAGTGATCTGACCATGGACAGTCTGCGAAAGTTGATCACTTTGCAATCCCCCTCTATGTTCTTTGGTGATGTGCCCACCAACCCTACTCTACGTACCATAATGATGTTATTCATATCTGACACATTAAACCTCCTATGTTTGGATAGCCAGTCTATACATTTGTTTAGCAATTGATCCCATGTCGCCCCCTGGTCTTTCTTAAGGGTCGGTATCCCTGCCAGCACCAAGACATAGGGGCATGCAGCTGGCGTCAATCCTAAGACCTCCGTGTTGGACTCGGAGGTTCCCTTTCTCAGGGGGTCAGGTGCGCTATTATTCAAACTGCCTAACTTTGGATTCACACAAGGAATGCTGGCCACTGATTCAAGCTGGCGGGTGGTGGGTAAATTTTGAACAGCTCTGGGTGTGTTTCGTACACTATTAGAGGCAAGAGAATTTATTGACACAACATTAAGCTTTTACAAAAAGCACTCCTTAACTTTGCTACATGTTATGCATGAACTTTCAATTAGAGGACCATTAGACAAGATTGGAGTTGGAATCAATTAATCAGAACTAGGACCAGCATCAATTGGTAAGATTGGGATTAAACCCTCTCCTATAGTGGCAGCAGTCTGATTAGTCTCTTGTTGTTGGCTCAGCTTATTATTCATAGTGTCCAGATGATCTAAACGTTCCCAAAGGGGGGTAAAATTCTTGTCTATCAAATCTTTGATTCGTACAGTGACAGTGTCAACAATAGTGTCAATAAGCCTATACCCAAAGGCACTATGTTCAAGTTTAATTGATATAGCCTCAGTCTGCGTACTAATAGTACTCATTGGTGCACGCATTGGTGATACGAACAATTGATGGGGACTGTATCCACGCGCTCAAGACAGTACGCAAAGAACTAGAGCGAGTAGGTTGCTTCCTTTTAGAACTGGTGGGCTTCCCAGGCTTCCTTTTATGATTGGCCACTGAGACAGCAGCTGGCGCTGGTGTGACCGCATATAGCTGTGGCTCAGTCATATCAGCTCCTTTGGGGCTCCCACGAGAATGAGCTGTATTGTTAATACTGGGTCCCAGGGACGTCAATGTGCGCAGTGCAATTATAAGCATATAGGTGGCTGCGGGTCGAAAAACAAAATCAGCTGGAGCCCCTTCTCCTGTTGAGTCGTTTGGTGGTACCTCGCTTCCCAAGGATAAACCTTGCTCAGTTCGATTTCACTGGAAACAATACTAACATCCCTTTCCAACCTACTATCAATGCTAGTGGTAGCAGGCCGCAGAGGCAATCTCCCTGTACGTTTCCCCAAAATTGATGTTTAAAGTCAGTTCTATCTGTCCAACATGATAAAAGGGCACTCACCTCAGTTTGCCTCAGTCACTCAGTTGTTAGAAAAGAAAAGAAGGGGGGCCCTGCCCTGCCTCTTCCTGGTGCTGACGGGCGCAGATGGGCCTGACCTTGGCCCGGGCTTTGCCCGTGCGCGGCTCGGGCACACCCGCATGCTGCCTGCGCCTTGGGAGCCCCGAGCTGAATTTATGCGCCTCTGGGCGCAAGAAACACGCTGGCGCCTCCTGTGCGCAACGGCTGTTGGGGGACGGAGTCCCCAGGAAAGATGAGACAAGGTGCAGCTGTGACGGGCTCCCACGCAGCGGGAGCCTCGAGCTGAATTTATGCGCCTCCGGGCGCAAGAAACACGCTGGCGCCTCCTGGGCTCAAGGGCTGTTGGGGGATGGAGTCCCCAGGCAAGATGCAGCGAGGACCGGCAGGCAAGATGCAGCTGTGACGGGCTCACACGCTGCGGGAGCCCCAAGCTGAATTTATGCGTCTCCAGGCACAAGAAACAAGCTAGCGCCTCCTGGGCGCAATGGCTGTTGGAGTATGGAGTCCTCAGGCAAAATGCAGCGAGGTGCGGCAGGCGAGGTGCGGCTACCGTGGAGGTTTAGTTAGAAATAGAGGGTTTTCATGTGTAACGTGTCTGATGGCACAATCAAGGTGAACGAGCAAGTTGGTGGTTACAGGGTGCGTGAAGGAGGTAATTATGTTGCCTGTCATGGCTTGAAAGGTACAGATTTATATGGTTTATGTTGTTGGTTACGGGGTTAGGATTAAGCAAACACACATTGATTTTAATTTTAATTAATCTTATTTTGTGTATGATAGTTTATGTAAATGGGTGGGAGAATATGAGAATTAATTTATGTCAGAATTAGTTTGGTTAAAACACAGTGATTTATCCAACAGTACGTTTTTTAAAATGTTATTTTGATGAGTCCAGTTTTATGGTAACTGAGTGAAATGTTTGATTCCTCTTATTCTAGTGACCCCTAACGAAGGGCTTTAAGAGCCCGTAATGCATTGTGTGATAATATATGAGGCAAACCACGATGAATTGTTAATCCCAACGTGCCACTGATAAGGCCTGGATGGGCATGCCAGTGGCATTTGAAAAAATGTGGAATAACGCGGCCTTTTAAGTGATTGGATAAAATATGGATGAAGCTGAAAATATAAATAATGATATGGATTAAACTCAGATTACTGGATGAACATTGGTTTATTGTTAAAATAAAGACTTTACTGCAAGGCTGTGTGTCTGATTGGCGCGTAAGGACGTGCCATATATACAGCGAATAATGCTCTCGTGCTATTTGGGACAGAGCACGTAATCAGTCAGCACGCCACAATATTGCCACGAGCAACCAGAACAGTCACAAGTATAAGAAGGTGTGCAAGCTATCATTCTCGTTTGTACTTTTTACATAGGTGCCATATTTCCCGTTCCCAGTTTCTTATTCTCCACAGATGTCAGCCTGTTCTCTGTGGGGTTCATTTCATATTGAAGTTTGCAACGTCGGTCATAAGTGACAGGACCTCCTCAGCAGTCCAGAGATCCTGTGAACGGTGTTATACCTGTGAGCTCCTTTATCAGGCAATCAACAATTGGCATCTTGACAGTAGTGATTCACGGGATAAACGTTGACGTTTGATGATTAGGGATTTAGAGAAAGGAAGTGTTAGGCAGGTTCCTGAATAGACATCTGATGCTTAATATGCTAGTGAAACAACCCTCACAGATGAAGAGATGTATCACACAGTATGTGCTGAGTCAAATTGATGTGCAAAGTTCTAAAACAGTTAAGAAATGACTTGGTTACCTGGGTCGTAATGTGCAGAGGGCAGTGGTTGGAAGAGGCAGCCACCCATACACTACCCAGGATATTTATCAGGTCCATATTTATTAAGACAGATGTCCTTGTTGTGGAATACAGTGAAAGTGTAGTTTGATAAGATAGTGAAATCCAGTATATTAGGCATAGGTGTTTGTTGAGCAGTATTGTCAATGAGGGTGTTGCAGTACACTTTAAACCACAGAGTAAAGCTTGTCCCCTTACATTTGCTTTGTTTTTCTCTAACCCCATTCGCGAGAGAAAAATGACTGCTGCCACAGAATATACATAGTTTGCTTCCTTTAACTTTGGCTTTCTGTCTCTGAAGGGGTTCCCGGGATAGACCACTGATTGTTGTGCGTTTTGTCAGTTCCCAACGATTCATGTATCCCTTCCCGTTCTTCCTGCTGTTATCTAATTGTGTGTACTGCTAGCACTGCCATGTTGCCTCTTATTTCCCACTGTGCAGTTCTTCAAGTAGCTGGTGGGCTGCTGCACCTTCACTCACTTCAACACAGATCTTCCCTTTTCCTTCAATTCCCTCATACAGTTACATTAAACTATAAAGTTTGGCAGTCCATCGGGCGGCATATTTTTCAAGATGAGTTGAACACATTTCATAAAGGCTTTTCTTGTCCACACATCTGCAACTCTGAATCGGCACTGAAGATTGGAAGGGGGTTAGTTTAGAGACTCGAAAGATTTTATGGGATGGCAGAACGCAGCTTTTGGGCAGGTCAACACTCGGTACATCTAATTTTCCCAGGCTAAAATCCGTTTTTTGGGGGTTTTCTGCTCCATATGTTATAAGTGAATCTCACTGGCGCTTCAAGGAAAAACAACCATGTTTCGCTGCTCTAGGCTGTGTCTCCTGCCATGTTTTCTTGACAATGCTAAAATCTGTTAACCAGATGTCTTGGATCAAAGACAAGAACATAGAGCATTCCTGGTTTTATCGAAAGCTGCTGCTTCTGTAGATACTTTGTTCATATGTCAATACTTTTAAAGCTCATCTTCCTGCATTTTTATGAGCTCTTATACCGTTACAGTACAGAAACCATCCAGACATGATCAATTCTAGAAATCTTCTGTAATGGGGTATACATGTTTGTTTCTTCTTAAGGGGTTTTCGACTGCTTGACTAATGCCAGATGATCCTCTTACTCCTGTTTTCGAAGTCACTAACAGACTCTGCTGAATCCCAAAGATGTAGGTTTCTTGCACAGTCATAGTGTGTTGACTTAGAATCACAGTAGCCTCACCTGGAACAACAGCTAGGTCTAGACCAGACCTCCATTCTACAACCAACGGCTAGGTAAGCTAGAGACTTCTTTATAGAGATATTTTGGTGGCTGATGGCCCGGTGTTCAGCTTATCAACCTCGTTAGACAATTTTTCATACTTTGAATTATAGTTTGTTTTGTATTTATTGGTGTTACGTAAGGTTCCTTTTAATTTCCATTATTATTTTGATTAAGATATCTGACAGGGTATGAGGAAATTAAATGGTTGGGTGGGAAGGGAGAGTCCGCGATATTAGGAGAACTTTTTGCCTTTGTGTGAGTGAGACAGGCAGAACTGTAACCAGAAAATTTAAAACTGCCATGGTTCTGCTTGAAGAAAAAAATGTATGCCTGTTTTATGTATACTCACTTTGGTAAAAATAAAAAGTGGAAGGATTTAAAGAGTTAGGATAAGCTCTTCCCATAAGCAGGTACTTACAGTATAGAGTGTCTTAAATATCTAATAAAAAGCAAACCTTAACAAGAGATCCAAGGAACTAAAATCAGGGTTTTCCCAGAAAAGTGGCAGACTTTCTTAAATGGGCATAAGGAAGCTCTGAAATGCTGGCAAGATTCTCAAGTTAAGAGTCTGAAAGACACCCAAGAACAATTAAGATCTCAAATTAGTCACATGAGTGACAGAATTAAGGCTTATTCTCTGATTGCACTGCCTTCTCGTTACCTCGTTACCCAAATAACTGATGAGGCCTGGGAAGATGGGGAGGAAGATCCCTTAAGTATCTTAATCTTACCATATCTGACAAATGAAGCTAGTTTCCCATGAGGTGCACCAGTTGGAGCACCAGCAGGTAATGCAGGACCAGTCAGTTGACCAGATTGGGACAGAGCAGACAACTTGTGCACAAGCAGGTGCAGCGAGCACTAGTGTAGGAAGTGGTAGGACAAAACCAGGAGGCTGACACCACGGCACCCCATTTACATGCAAGTGGTGGGCAGGCATTACCTACACAGTCTCTGTCATACCCCTCAAGATAGCCAGAAGCTTGCAACGGGGTAATGAGGTCAAATGGAGATGTGCTGAGCAATTCCCCATATTTCTTTCTACCTCTGAGGCAATGCCCCAACCATGAGATGGGTACAGGTTACTGTTTACATACCTATGTCCCCATTAAACTTTTTCAATATCACCAGACCGTTTCCTAAAATCTGAGAGAACTTCCAATAATGTTTGGAAGAGTTACAGATAAGTATTGACTGTTTTGAACTCAATTTGAGCTTGCATTAACCAATTACTGAGAATTACAATGCCCGGTGAAATTGTGAGAAATGTAACAGCCAAAGCGAACTAAACATAGCAGTCCCTATGAATGAAGACACACTGACCATTGCTAGAGATGCGCTATTGAATGCAATAACAGAAGTGCATGTCCCACCTGACAAAAATATATAATTGAAAGCAGAAAATAAGAGAATCACACCCTGAGCATCTAGATCGTTTAAAAAATATTTTGACTACCCTTATGGTATTGTACATGGCACAGAAACCACCACAGGTGCTGTGACTGTAGCTTTTGCCCAAAGGTGTTGTCAAATGAACAGGGGCAATTGTGAACTATTTGTATGGCAGAATAAGAATCTGTCAGAGTTCTTGCTGTGGCTATTTGTGTGTAGTTGCCCAGGAAAGAACGAAATATCTATTGAAATGAAATGAATATGTTTTCAGATGCAATCCTTTCATTTGACGGAACGAGGGAAGGGCAGAGGTAGACAAGAAGACAGAAGAGTAGGAAGGGACCAACAACGGGGAAAGGGAGACATTGTTGGCTCAGAACTCCTGCTTTAATGAGGCCCTTTGTGGTATTACAAGGAGGACTACCCAAGCCAACCTCTGGGTTGCTGTGCAATGAGCAATTCAGCGTCTCTCTTCAGTATCCACCTTCAAAACCCCGATTCTCAACCTATTACATTAGTCCGAGAAATGTGCACTGCCTGTGCAGTCCTTAATTGTAGTGGATCGAAAAGGACCATTTGTTCAATGCAATAATAATGGCGGACACACCTCTTTTCTTATCAATACTATTGCAAGCTGGTCTTCCTTCAAGACCGCTGGTTTTCCCATCAGTTCCTTTCTTTTGCAAAACAATTAACAATCAATTATGAACCAAGTTAATCTATATTACTGACCATGCATCTGTTTTCCTAGGTCTAGTAACTGACTCTTTCTTTCTGAGCCTTAATCCCTTCTCCCAATCTATTGTGGATAGAATCTCCTGTAAATTGTGTGTATATTGAGCTGTACTGCCTATTGCTCTAATGATGGTGTTTTCTGGATGTTCATATTGAAAATTGTAATGTTGTTTTTGCTATGATGGATAAATGTTCTCTTATTACTGATATTCAACGTACTTTCCCCTTCTCTGTATTTGCTGATGTACCTGGAGCTTAATATACATTTGGCAAACAAGCTTGTATGTGTTACCAAATGACTGGTCCAGATGCGGCCCGTGCAGGTAAGAGCGGTGAGGCCAGGTAAGGAGGGATTTCGACGGAGGATGATGAGGGACAATTATTTATTTATTTATTTTTCCCTTGTCATCGTCCGTCGAAATCCCCCCTTGCCTGGCCCCACTGCTCTTACCTGCACGAGCCGCGGCTGGACTGTTCTGATTGGGCTTTCTTTGTTATAAATGACTGGCTGTTCCACACTCGAATATACCCCTTTCTATCATAGACAGCAAAGAAAAGGGCAATTTAGGAGAAAGCTCAACTCTTTGTAATAAAGGTTTCAAGCAATGCATTGGGTCTGTCAAGCAGAGAAATCTGAAAAGTTGCAATAGTTGGTTAATTCACTGCAAGCGCTCTTGAAAGAGTACCTAACCAATTCAATACTCAAAGAACTGTAATTTTACCAAATAGGCTGGTCTTAATTTTGTTTGGCTGCAAAGCGTGGTGTTTGTTCTGTTATTGGAGTGGAGTGTGGTGTTTCTGTAGCTGACTAATTTCTGGAACTTCAACAACAAATTGACGAAATGGTGTTAAACGCTTACTGTTGATAATTCATTTGAATGGCGGGATCATAGACCTGCATTGCAAAGTATATACCAGCTACACACCCACATTCTCTGATGATTTATACCCATTAAACCATTTGTCATAAAATATTTGACCCCAGGCATTTTTCCACTATTTTGTTCAAGGAAACTCCAATTCCAACACTAACAATTAAAGCTTAACATAGTTCTCATTGTTTAAAGAGGTACCTTGATGCTAGCAAGCTCTTTGCCCTGTTACACACTAATTCTCAACAAACGTCACTGTGCAGCTCCCTCGTATAAAGTCAGGAATACAGGAACCTCTTGTTATTATTGCAAAACCTAATCTGTGTTTTTCTCCGAGGTTGTGCCTTGCTCTGAACGGTATTTTGGTTCATTTTCAGTAAATGCAAAATATAATTCATTCATACGAATCAAACTGAATTAAGTGTAAGTAAGGGTGGTATATTTCAGTAAAAATTATTACTTTAAATAATTCATCACTCAATTTAAACAGACAGCGTGAAGTAGAGTGGTCTATCTAGCAGTAGTTAAGGCATACTAATTGTAATACATTCAACAGTGATGTTTTATATTTTCAGGGAACAACTGCAAGCAACATCCTAGATGGATCACAACTGAAGGTATGTATTTGTTTCTCCATTAAGCCTTCTTTTAAAATGGCGCTTTATTTTACTGACTATACCTAGTTATTTCTGAGGCACGCTGTGTGCAACCCAGCCCCGGTACGTGCAGGCGACAGTGGTGGGGCTGGATAAAGTGGGATTTCAAGGGACAATGCAGAGGGAAAATTAATTATTTATTTAATTTCCCCTTGAAATCCCCCCTTACTGGGCCCCACCACTGTTACCTGCACGGACCGCGGCTGGTGCAACCTATATGTATATTACCGTAATGCGGAAGACTGCTCCTTTGAGAGCATTCTTTATGGGCTATGTGTTTCAGATAAATAGCTGTTTTACACATACTGTGACCTATGAAGGTTCAAGGGGCAATACTGACACTACAAACAAAATACATGTATGTTTCTGAAGAAATGCATGTCCAAGCACTTCGTTGATAGCTAAGAATGTGACCTATATAAGATCTGATCTTAGAAAAGGGACCATCTAAGGACATCTCTTAAACATTCTTCTTTTTGTGATGGTGCGCCTTGTATCAAGGCAAGAGAAAACAGAGCAGTGAATGAAACATGAAAAATTGTTTACTGACCATGGGTTATTTTATCTGCTTCACTGTGCCTTCCCTAAAGGATTTAGAAACTGACCTCTTAAAGGTCATGCTAGGCTTAATGGTTAACCGTGATCATCATTAGCAATCCAGGGACCACGGTATGCAGGAGTGCTTTTGCAGTCTCTTACAGTCACTTACCACTACAAATAAAAATTAACCTATTCAACTGATTTGAACAATGCATATCCCGCCCGATTTGTCAGTTATAAAAGCAAATTGTCATCCACTTTAAAAAGTAATTGTGGAAGACCTCTCTAGATGGCTTCCTTTAACATTTTGGAGATTAGGCAGGGACGGTATTGATTAAAATGAACACACAGAAAAGTCTTCTATTTTTGTTTACAGCACTCCAGTTATAGTCACAAACATATTCTTTTTTTTCTGAGAAATCACAGGCCAGAATGCACTAAACGTTCACCCTTTTCTAGGTTTATGAAATACCCTATGATTGCACAATTTGAAGTGCCTATTAGAGAATTGACTGGCTGGACGTAGACAATAGCTGCATTTTACCTTTCATCATGAAGGGTTATCTATGGTTAGATATCCCATACAGAATTTGAAAGAATCTACTCTGAGACACCGTTGTAGGTTCCGAATACTGGGCTAAAAATATTTTCTGCTTACTGTATTTTTTGGTCAGTCTGATGTTATCACAGCCCAATTTGTTTTAAAAAATGGAGAGCTATGGGATTTTGGGAATTTATTGTATATGGGATGCATGAGTATTTTGAAGATCATGTAGATGGTACAAATAAATATCTGTCACAAAATCCTGCTGTATTTTTTGATCTTTAATTCTGAACGGAAATTGTACATAACAATAGAAGCTACTACTACTACTACATCGAAGGATATATACACACACACACACACACACAAAATATATATTTCTTGACTTTGTAGAAGGTCTCCTCAGTGTTGATCAGTCTGCTGAAAGTTGGTGAAACCTGCATAAGTCTGTGACAGACCCACTTTAACTGTTTTTTTTGCTGTGGATAAAACTACAGTAGTATAATTCTAATTCTATATCACATTGCAGCATATATTGTAGAAATGTGCTGTATAATACAATACCCTAACCTAAACACTTAGTGTAGTTGAACAGAAAAAAAGAAGGGTGTCGGGTCAAAAGTGCATCAGCTGCCAACAACATATATTGTTACTTTAGGAGAGGCAGCAGCTTTCATTACCCAACATGCACTCTACTGGCAGTTTACCGCACAGGCTCAGTTTAATTTCCAGCTTGTACTGACCGGATCTCCAACCGCTGCAGAGGTTCTCAACCTTATTTTTTCTGAGGTGTTTTCCTTTAGAAAATAATTATTTCAGCTTCACTCAACGTTTGTTGAAGAGTTTAACATATTACCTGTGTTTTTAAAGCTTAGGGATGTTTTTAACTCTTCATTATGCCTTCACTAATTGAGAAGTGCCCAAAATTTGGCAGAAAGAAAGCTGCTTCAGATCCCTATTTGTGGTCTGCCTTCCAGTCTCTCGTACGTAATTGCCAAACAAATGACAAAGTGCTCTGAAGGACAAAGTGGAGGAGGAGAAGAAGAAACAGAAGAAAAAACAGAAGTCCTCCTCTCCTGCTAAAGCCTCCTCCTGTGAAAAGGACACCTACTGAGGTAGATCCAGGAAGAGAAAATATCAGTCATCACCACCATTGCTCCAGGCATTCTTGCACTTCTAGAGAGCACCAGTTGGTGTCAAAGCCATCGGCACCGACTTGTTCGCTGTCGAGACACTCAGCAGTTCCAGCTGTATCAACTCCGGATACTCGGGTACCAACCATTATGGTTCCGTTTCATCAACATCATCATTGGCAAAATTGGTTCAGTCGACTGTGATAGTGACAATGCAGGTCCCATTTCATCATTGTCCCTCTACGGCATGGACTCCTTGACGTAGACACCTGATGCCAGCTCACATCATAGTAACATTGTCGACTTCAACACATCACATCTCAGCCCCAAGCCTAGCACTGACACCGAAGTTCACATTTAGAACAACATTGAGAAGATCGAGATTGAGGCACTCTTCAGGTTCATTTCCTAAACTTTCTTCGATGCTCTCTGATGCAGTTATTCCCATGGATGAACCCGCAGCACCTCCAAGATTGAGGTATGTTATACCTGCGAAGACCTACTCCAAGTGCACATTATATCATCCCTTCACTGGTTCCGTCAACACCACAACCTAATATTCCTCAGGAAGATTTTATAAGTGTTACGCCAATGTCTCGTAGGTCACGTACACCACAACATAATCCAGATCGACAACGAAGGAGAATACCTTGTAACGTCTCCAAGTACATTACAGGGTCATTCAACTGATTCATCCGATATATGCCAACATCGCTTCCAACTTCTTCTATTAAAATCATTCCCAATTGATGACGTTCTCACATTCCGAAACTTACTGGTGAGAGGAGCAGCAAAACAAAATATACTGCTAGAAGGGCCTCAATCTTCTGTGATAATGGAAATATTACAACCCTAAGCGTCACTCTGAAACCAATATTGTTATCAGTCCAGTGCTTCACAAAGCTGGAAGAAGAATTTTGTTTTTCACTCTAGCAACTTTAAAATCAGTAACACCGCATCTCCTCAAAAAAATATAAACCTGTAGAACTCGTAATACAAGTAAGTAACATTTCCTTTCTAGACAATCGAGTTTAGATTAAGTGTGTAAAAGAAAGTTACATTGCAAAGAATAGCTTGATCAAAATGTTCCCAACATGAGATGGTAGTGTTAACATCTAACAGTTCTGTCGTCGTCTCTGCTTGTTCACATTCTTTGTATCTATTCTTTTCCAATTTGACATTCATGCTTCAATTGGAAAATGAAGCACAGCTGTGCAGCATTTTCAAAGTTTCAATGTATATTTCTTGGAATTTTATTGCGGTGATTCGAAGCTAAATTACTCATATTTGACAGAAAAGATTGCAGATATCTGTTGACCTGCCTGGAACATTACAGGAGGGGATTTTCACCGAACTCTAAGTTAAGATAAATTCTGTCCCACATCAGAAAAATCACCTGTGGCACGCGTTCTGATGTGAAATGCCTAGAGTACTTACATAAACTAAAAGATTACCAAGTCCTACTCTTTGGCCCTGAATAGTAGTTGAGCAGAGCACTATACATGGCTGGGATACCCGCTTTGCAGGATCACAACTGACCCATCATTGATTTTCTATGTGCCGGCATATCTGGTCCCATTTTACTGGTCAGACAAGACCAGTGCTAAAATTACATGAAGATTGGGCAGAGGCTGCAGGCACAAGTGCAGCCCAGCCTTCAATCAACCCGTTCATACGCACGATGGAGCATGGCCGGCTGCACCCTCCTTGGTAGAACCAGAGACGTATTAAGGCATGGGCTAAGTGGACTCTGGCCCAGGGCCCCAGCCTTTCAGGGGGCCACCTAATAGTGCCAGTTCCGTTTCTAGAGAGTCTTACCATGATGATCTTGAATAATTTTTAAACAGATTGTTTTAAATACAGTTTTCCTTTAATTTATTTTTAATGTGGGTGGTGTGTGGGAGTCTATTGCAGACATTTTGCTGAGAATTTTTTTGTTTATGTTTCATGCAACATCCAAAAAATGTTTCTTTTAGATCAAAACAGGACCTGACATATGGGAAATGGAAGGGTGTCACAGAGATTATTTGCAGTAATATTAGTGAGTTGCTGCTGTGTTACAATATTGAAAACACACATCACAATCCCTGAATATTAGACATTTAGAATTTGGATGAGTGTGCTTGTGCACTGTCAGTGACTTGGCCAAACAGCCCATGAAAGAGCTGAATTTGGATCATCAATTCAAATCTGTTCTAACAGTGGCCCCCAAACTACGTTCAGCCTACGGCTCCCAAAATCCTTAAAATGTCCCTGCGTTGAACATTCCTTTCCGGTTCCTGACACCCTACTCACCCACTATCCTGCAGAAAGAGGGATTCAGAGATGGAAAGGACAAGACAATTCCATGTCCACATGTCATTCTCATTCCGGGGACAGGAACTCAATATAGGTAAATTTAGATACTGGGATACCGGCCCGAGACTTTTAATTCTGGCAAACCAGTATCTCTGCAACAAAATCCACCTGCTTCGTAATTGGTCCCTTTGTTGTAACAACATTAACTATTGAGGTAGAATCCACCTCTGAGACAAGAAAACTGCAGTTGTAAGTGCCGAAAAACTGCTCTGCCACTACACATGGAATCTATTATAGCGCAGAATTACTAAGCATGATACTAGTAATATCCAGGTCGAACACCGACTGAATCCTACAATGCCTAGGAAAAAGAGCAGAGAAAAAGGGTTTTTCTTTTTAAAGTTTAAGAAGCTTTATTGAAATATAACAAAACAGTAGTATACAGTAAAAGCCTAGAGAATAATAATATAAGAATAACATGTAAGCAAAAACAAAATAGGCAATGGGACAGAGAAGAAAGCTATTTATATTTTTAGGAGTTTTAGGGGTAAGAAAAGAAAAGAAAAGGAAAAAGAAGGGATATAAACATCATAATAATTAAAAACATTAAAATATACGTCAATCAAAACTATGCTCAAAATAAGTTAAAGTATAAGAAAAAATAACTGTTGAATAGAAACATTGCCATGTGATAAAAGAAGAGGAAAGATGATAAAAAAGAGGAGGGAAATTCAAGAAGATTGGAAATTCTCGGAACGGTGAGGAGAAACATTATTGATTCAAACAGCATTTAAATAAGCAGGCAATGGCAACCAAAAAACATCTGTGTTGACATGTGGATTACATTGGGCAGCAAAAGCCATATCTAACCTATGATATTAACATGCGGTATTCCACCATGACTTAATTGAAAGTTTAGTCAAACATTTCCAATTCAATGTAATTTGTTGAAATGCTAGAGCTAACATAAGATCAAACAACCCTTTTTCATAGGAAGGCAGAGGAATGAACTCTGAGAGGCTTCCCATAAAGAGAAGAACATTCGATAATGGTATGTGAAACCGAAACTTTTTTGATAAACGAGTCCATATTTGTGTACAAAAAGAAAAAACAGGAGGGCAGGAAAAAAGGAGATGTAAGAGGTCCGCTGATGGGACGTCACAAGACCAGCATTTCTTATGATCCATGTGAGTGAAAGCAGCTATCGAAACAGGAGTAAAATATAATCTATGATAGAGAAAAAACATAGATTGAGTAGTGGAAGCAGATGTTGAAATCCTCAGCGATCGAGCCCAAATCCCATTCCAAATATCAGTGCTCCATTGGGAATTTAAGTCTGATTCCCAAGCAAGTTCCAAGGTAGTCTTATCCCGTTCTGGATTGGGAGTATAAAAGAATTTGTATATTGAAGAAGCTTTAGGGATTAATGTTAAGATTCTAAGAAGCGAGTCATGAGTGGTGGGGATGTCGTCAGAGGGGAGGGAATAAAAGGTGTTTAAAATGGATTCCATAAGAATGGAAAATTTAGGTAGAAAAGATCGAGGACACTTAAAAGTAGTTTGGAAATCCGGAAAAGAACGAGGAGAGATACCATCAAATAAATCATTAACCCAGGAGATACCTTTTGCTCTCCACGAAGCCCAATATATAGGTTGATCATTAATAGTTATGAGACGATTATGCCACAAAGGAGAATGAAGAAATGTGTTTCTGGAAATGAATTATGGTTGAAAATGAAATTTTAAAAGAGAGCAAGTGTTTAAACAGTGGGGGGATGTAAGAGCATTTTTGACTGTAAAGGAAAGAACTTCTTTAGTCGAGAAGGGAGCAAACAGACAACGTTCGACATTGACCCATAAAGGGGTCAAAGTAGAGGATTCTGTAAGGAACCAATGAGAAGCTTGTTTCAAGCTGAACGTTTATGATATAAACGAAAATCCGGAAAATTTACCCCACCCACAAGTCTCGGTTTCCTAAGATGAAGTAAAGAGATTCTAGATTTTTTGTTTTTCCATAAAAATTGTGGAAGAAGAGAGTCGATTTTTTTAAAGAAGGTTCCAGGGATATGAATAGGAATCATTGAAAAATAATATAATAGAATAGGAGTAATCATCATTTTGATAGAATCAAGACCTCACCAGGATCGGAAAAGGGGATTCCAAGACAAAAAGAGTTTGGAAATACGCTCTGTGGCTTCATTCATGTTCAATTTAACCGAATCAGTAATGGAATTAGGAAACCAAATACCAAGATACTTGATTTTAGAGCTATTCCAATGAAAGCCAGTAGAATCAAATTGTTGTTTGAGACAAAATATTGTAAGTGGCAAAACTTCCGTTTTATCAGAATTAATCTTATAGCCTGATACTGTTGAGAAATCGGATATTTCTTGTAATAGGGAAGGAATAGAAGAATCTGGATTAGAAATGAAAAGCAAAATATCATCAGCATAAGCAGATAATTTCAAATGATGATCGCCATATGGAAAACCAAAGATAGAAGAATTCTGACGGATACGGGAAAGAAAAGGTTCAAGAGAAAGCACAACCAAAAGGGGAGATAAAGGGCAGCCTTGCCGAACACCCCTATGAAGTTGGAAGCGACGTGAGACTTGACCATTGACAATAGTAGAAGCAGAGGGAGTAGAATAAAGAAGAGAGATCAGAGAAATAAATTTAGTACCAAAACCATGCCATCTAAGGGAATGAAACAAAAAGGACCAACCAACCCTATCAAAAGCTTTCTCTGCATCGATGGATATCGCCGCGAGCGGGAACGATAGAGAGGGGGCTTTATTGAGAACATTAAAAAATAGTCGAGAGTTATCAGAAGTTAGTCTACCCTTAACAAACCCACATTGTTCAGGACCAATCAAATGAGGGAGGAAGGATTCAAGGCATAATGCTAAAAGTTTAGCAAACATTTTATAATCAACATTTATCAAGGAGATGGGGCGGTAATTTTTGCCCGAATTTCGGGTCTTTGCCTTCCTTACGAATAAGACAGATAGATGCTTCCAAAAAAGTACCACTTGCTGACCCAGTAGTACAAAAGTGTTGAAAAAGATTGAGAAGTTTTGGTAATAAACAATTGGAGAAATGGAGATAAAATTCCACAGAGAAACCATCAGGTCCAGGGGATTTGTTCTTTTTCAGAGAGGAGGACATTTCCTGTAATGAAAGATCGATATCAAGAGAGGCGAAATCAAGGTCAGAAGAAAAAGGTGAGGGGATAGTACTAAGATATTCATTAATAAGTTTATCCAAAGGGGTCTACTCAGGAGTATATAGGGTAGTGTAAAATTTAGCGAATTCAGCTGATATGTCATTATCTTTGAAAAGATGTTTATCATCGGCAGAGTGAATAGACTCGATAAATGTTTTTTCCTTTCTAGATTTTAAATAATTTGCAAGAAGTGAACCAACTTTATTACGGCTGCCGTAGTACCGGGCACTACTACGGCGCATGGTAGATGAGGCTTTTTCAGTAGAGATTCTATTGAATTCCATCTTAGCGTGAATAAGTTGTTTTTAAAATAGAATCTGATGAGGAAGTATAAAATTGATGTTCTAAGAGTTTGATAGAAGATAATAATGCTTTGTGTTTATTAGAAGACTGCTTCTTTTTCTTAGAAACAAAATCAATAATAAAGCCACGAGCAGCCACTTTGAAACTATCCCACACCGAAACAGGAGATATAGAGGGATCCTCATTGATAGAGAAGAAGTCCTCTGCAAAAGAAGTGAAGGAAGAAGAAAAAACTGGGTCATGTAGAAGATAGTTATTAAATCTCCACCTAGACTTTTGAGAGTGGGGAGGGAGAAGATCAAAGTCTACAACCACCGGAGCATGATCTGAAATTAAAATGGGCTCAATCGAGGAGGAAACAAGATTTTGGGCCAAGGATTTAGAAAGAAAAATGTAGTCAATGCGAGATAAGGAATTATGTGGGGGGGGGGGGGGGGGAGGAAATACTCTGAGAGATCTGGATTGCATAATCTCCAGGCATCCACCAGTTGAGTCTGTGTAATAGTGTGAAGAAATTGTTTATGGGTTTTATGAGGGATAAAGCGTGTCTGGGATTTGCGATCGAGAAAAGGGTCTACAACTTGATTACAGTCCCATCCAAGTATAAAAAATGCATCTTTGTTTTGAAAAAAAAATTCGGTAATAGTGGACCAAAATGAAGGATCAGGTTTAGTTGGGCCATAGAGGTTAAACACAGTAATAGGGATATTATTAATTAATAGTTTGACCAGAATCCACCTTCCTTCAGAATCAATGTCTTGTGCAATAACAGTACATTTCAATTTTTTGTGACAAAGAATTACGACTCCATTCCTCTTTGTATCGGTAGGTGAAAACAATACAGAGCCAACCCAATTACGTTTAAGTTTAAGAGCTTCAGCCTCGGATAAATTAGTTTCCTGTAACAAAACTAAATCAGGGTTATATGAGGCTAAGTGTGAGAGAATTCGCTGCCTCTTTATGGGATTATTAAAACCTTTTATATTCCATGTAATTACTCTGAACGCGAAAGATTAACATCATATAAACAACAGTATAATCTTTGAGAAAAAATACAATTGAGCATAAAATGTAGAATAAGTAACTGAAAAATGGAAGAGAAAGATAGCAATAATAAGGAAAGGTAAGTAAGGTAGACAGAGATATAAAAAAGAAAAGTGAAGAACTGAGAAGAAAGAAGATAATGGCAGGAGTCTTCCAGTCTTAGTAAGAGGAGAAACAAAATATGTTTAAAAAGAAGAGGACATGATAGGAAAAAGAAAGAAACAAGTAGATAAAGAAAGAAGAAGAGCAAAAGGAAGAAGGGAAAAGGAAAAAGAAGAAGAGAAGACAGTACATATCAGAAAGGACGACTGAAAAAACATACCTGAGGGGACACGGGACAAGAAAGAGACTGGGGCAGGAACGACACATGAAAAAATGAACCACCTGAACACGAGGAGCCCAAACCACACTGCAACGGGACGGGAAATAGAAGGGAAACGGAACCATGATATGAAATAAGACGTGGACGAGGGAACCTAAAAGAAGAAAAATATGGAAAAGACAAATGATTTGCAACAAATATATAAAGCAGAAGAATTACACGCAATACTGAACAACAAATGAACAACTAATAAACCTTGGGAAATGTCAATAAAATCTGATTACATAACGAGAACAGACTCCAAAGTGTTGAATTAACTCAACAAGAGCAAACATATCATGAAACATTTCAAATGTAATTGAGAAAGTACCAATACATTAAAGAAAAATAATCTAATCAGCCATTAGAGGGACCAGCAGTATCCATGATGCTTGGAGTATGAGACTGAAGGAAATTTTTAAGTTCCGCTGGATCCTCAAAAGACCAAGTTCTATTTTGATAAGTCACCTTAAATAAACAAGGATGAAAAAGACCATATCTGGCTCCAAGAGACCGAAGAGGAGGATGAAGACTTAGGAATTCCTTCCTCCGATTTGCTGTAGCGTTGGAGACATCCTGGGAGAAAAATACCTTCTGACCAAGCCAAGAAATTTGACGTTTGGCTCTAGCTGCAGAAAGGACTGAAAGCAGATCTGTGAATTTTAAGAAAAGGATGATGACTCCTCTTGGTCTAGCTGGAGACGCAGAGAGTGAAGGACGAGGACCAAGTCTGTGTGCTCGCTGGATGTTAAGAGATGTGGTAGAAGGCATGTCTAAGAGCTTCGACAAAAAGTTGGTAAAAAAGGAGACTGGGTCGTCACCCTCCAAAGTTTCAGGCAAACCATAAATGCGTAAGTTATTCCTCCTATTGCGATTTTCCAAATCCTCGGTATGTTGTTTCAAAGCACGAACTTCTTTTTCTAAAGAAGAGAGTCTCTGAGAATCCCCTTGAACCACCAAAAGTTGCTGTTCTACGCCAGATACCCTGGTTTCCATTGTAGACCACTTCTCCTCCAAGAATTGCATTTTGTTATTCGTTTCCTCAACAAATGGGCGTAAGGCGCAAATCTCCTCCAACAGTAACTCCATAGAGATGGGTGAAGGCACCGTATCCGGAGATGGAGAGCCTTGTTTCAGACGCTTAGAAGCTGAAGATGACGGAGAAGATTTAGAAGAGGACTGTGACGAGGAAGAACGGTTAGAGGAGACCCCAACCATTGATCCTACAGCAGAAGGTATATTCAGGGCAGAGGTAGGAACAGAAGACGTTGTTGAAGTACGCCCTCTACGTGTAAAAACGAATTTTGGCTGGCGCAGTATATTCATAAACATGAATTACCAAGGTAGTATAAAATACAATGAACCATTCAGCAATAACGTTGGCGCTCAAACTGTCCCAAAGAAGTGAACGTTGGAATACCACTGAGAAGAGGTAAAAGAACAACCACATTTGCTTCGCAATAGGAGGTATAGTGTGACTTAGTTGAGAAATGGAAGAAATCTGACTGAAAAACCACCACGTAGTGACGTAAATAAAATTGTATTATGGAATGAAAAACAGCAAAGTCCAGTGAAAAGATTCAGTAGTTGTCATAAGTTCCGAAGGAGGATTAAAAATATCCAGAAGAAAAACATATTAGGGCGGCTGACAGAACATTAGAGGCCAGATTGAAGGAAATTCTGAGGTGACTCCAAGTACAACTTTGATACATCTGGCCCCTAGGCAAATAAGCATAATACATGTGATACATAAACTTTTTTGTCAATAAAGGTCGGAATCTTCCTCTAAAATGTTAGATTCCCCTGCCTGCTCCATCTGCTGGGTCTCCTCTTAGCTGACTGCAGTATTCTCAACATCTCTTGGCACCAGTGGTCACAGGCACAGCAGAGTGGGATGGGATGGATACACAGCGTGCTCAGCACCACCTGTCTTTGAGCACAGCAGCAGTACTTCCATCCTCTCCGAAAGTCACCAGAGCACCGTCCCCTCTCCTGGTCGTGCCAGTTCCACTGCAGCCATTCACCACTCTCACCATGTCACTCTTCGTTAGCACTCTACTGCCAGAACCGGGCCCCAGACACCCGTCCTCGACTTGTTGCCATTGGTCACATGCAGCCCCCACGCCCCTAGTGGAGTTGCTCTGTGCAGACCCCACCCGGGAAAGGACACACACCAGCATAAGCAACAGGCCTGGTCTGTTCGAGACCTGGTCATTGGTAGCCTCCCTCATTCTACAATGAGAGCTCCAGTCTTTATCCTCGGGTGAGGAGCAAGGTTGTCACACTAAAAATGCTGCCTTGTGTTATTTGACACTGTCTGCGAGCAGTTCTCTAGTTTGAGAGACAGTCAAGCTGCTGCGCACATACGAGCTGCATTCCCCTTGAATAGTTGCTTAGGATACAGCTGTGTTAATGTATTTCTGGTGAGATGACAAAAGTCCATCTGCTACCAGCTCACACCCCAACATGCAGTTTTAGGATTTGGTGCTGAAGGTAGCTGCACAGTGTTCGTACAGACATCATCTACATAAAAGGAGGGGACATCCAAACCTCTGCATGTCGCAGTAAGTGCTACCGCCAGCACTCCCTAAACTGATAGCAGAATTCGGCAAACTAAATATTGTTTGGGTTTTTTTCCACCAGGGTTTCAACAAGGGTTTTTTTTAGTTACACCCTACTTTTGAAATGTGGGCTGAAAATGCACTTTTTAACTAAATTGTTCTTACTTTTTAAATACCTTGCAACATAAGATTTGTATCGCCCTTCAATCCCTAGTGGCACAGCACCCAGGATAATGTGCTGCATGGCTAAACACTTAGAAGGTCTAAAAGGCGAGACCTATTGGCTATGTCAATGCTTGTTTCCTTTGGAACAACGTCTTAACCTAGCACCCTAACGTTTTAGGGAAGAGTTCCTATATCTTTACCACCCTGAAAAGAGATATGTATTCCTGACCTTGACGGAAGTAAATCTCCAAACTTGAATTGCAGGAAAATAGGTCGTAAATATCTGTAGACGTCTAAGTTTGTTGGTGTTCTCAACCTTACTGTGCCTTTTTGTTCAATTCCTATCCACCCCATCCCTGATTGTAGATTTACTCACACGAACATCTTTGTGTGAGTATATCCTTTTATACGTGCAAAACCAACGTTTGAGAATAGCAGCAGTTTTTTCAATTTATAAAAAAACATGCTCTTCATCTTTAAGTTAAATTTATTCGCACCTAGCTTTGAGAATGGGCCTCGTGGCCATTAGAAATGTTGCTTACTCATTCTGAACAGACGAAAGCCCAACTATTCATTTTCAGTCTCTCGTGCTTCCAAGAAAGTTTTGAAGGACCGCGACTCATTCTAATTCACCATCCCCTTATGTCCCTTTTCTAGCCCCCTTGTGACCTTTCCCCAAGAAGCTGCTTTGACCTTCGTGTTAGGCTGCTATACAAAAACTAGTAATCAAAATCCTTATACTTGTTGTCTAGCGCTGGGAGAACTTCGAAAGGGCACTCCTGGAAGCAGCACTAGGCCACAGTTGCTACATAACTGTTACAACGTAAAAGAGAGGCGTGCTGGATAGGAAAATAATACAAATCTATAAAATCTGTTTTTAAAATGGTGTTCGTACTTTGATTGGACTGAAAAGTGAATTTGATCACGTGATCTTTCCCTGTCTCAATGCCTCTTGAATGCAGAAAGGGTAAGTAAACCCGGTATAGGAAAGAATAACTGGCATATGAACAAGAAGCTTGTTAAGTGACTTGGAACCTTTACTGTGCGGTTTATTGATTTCTTATTAAATGAAACAAGTCAAACAGCGTGGTTTTCAAGACTTTTTTATAATAAGTCAACACTGTAATGTTTTATTCGTGGACGCTTTTTTTTTCTTTCAATGCGCATATTCTGGAAGAGGAGAGAGTGCAAGACTGAGCTGTCATTATTGAGCAGATCTGTTTGAGGTCCTTGTACTGCAATAACAGGGAGTTTTCCAAGTTATGATTGAGGTATTTGGCAGTGTTGCTTAGCGCTCAGCAGTGACGAAAATTCTGAACTAAGTTACAATAATAGAGTGGTGTGGGACCCACTACTGAAATAGTAGGAGTTCTGAAACCCAGAAACTCCTTTCATTATAAGTGCTGTGTGTGGAATAGCTGGCGAATGCTGTGGGCATTGGGGCCTCTGCAATTTTGATACCCCACATCGTTACCTCACTGAATGCCCACAATTACAAACACATCAAAAATATCAGAAATAGTCAATTAAGTGAAAGGGCCTGCTCAATAGCTGAGTTCTAGATCAGCGGAATAGTTTACAGGATGTATTACAAAAATTCAAAAGGGTGGTACAGGATAATTATCCTGAAGGCTTGCAGCAGATAGAGCATTCTAGAGAAGTGCAAAATCAAAATTATTTCAAGAATCAAGTGGGCAGCAAAATCAAGAAAGAAACAGACAGCATTCCTAGCAGCATCTAAGTCTTCAAGAAAGTCTTCTGGCTCACCCCCAAAATCGAGGGTTTATATATAAACTATATTCGCATATGAAATCTGTAAAGCTGCAGAACCATCGTCTTATGGTCAAATGCGTTACACCACCGCAAATCGGAGCATAGTTTTATTAAGTGTTATATTGCCTTAGTATCATCCCACTACATGAATATTGATTCTGCCCACTCTTTGTTAATGTCATGCAGAGATGGTTGAACAAACTACATACATGAGCACCATCAAACTTTTATTAATGAATAGGTTATAGTGAGCTAGCGGAAGGGCCTTAAAGTAAAGTTACAGTTTTATGGACAGTCTGGGGCAGATTCATCAAGAGCACCATGAACAAAGACAACGGAAGTAAACGTGCCTCTGCTTGAGACTGCTGCTGCACAAATAAACGTTGAAATGTGCGGTGGGAAAAAAGATAAGATAGTCATTTTGTAAAACATGACTGCTAGGCCCAAATGGAGGGCTAGTTAACAAGGGTCTGAAAAACACAGTTCTGCACTTCATAGGAAATTTTGTTTTAAAGACCATGTTACTATATCAATGTGTAAACGTGAAATCAAGTTAATAACCACATTATGTACGTTGTTAATGCACAAAAACAGAAATGCACAAAAATCTTTATCAATCCCCCACTTCCCGATTATGGTCTAATAAAAAAACTCACAGTTAATCTAATTAGTAATTATAACATCGTCAGCTTCACTGCATTTTTCAGGTCCATTCTTCCATCAATTTCAGCTGATTGTGAACATGATTTCTGGCATCTTCCATTTCAAAGTGGAAGCTGTAATTAGGTCCTCATTCACCTGCAGAAGGGAGAAAGTACACATAAAACAAACCTTGACCCTCATAATGTTCACATAGCGCAACATTTTAATGTAGATATTATGAAATCTACTAACTAAACTTTCCCTATGTGTTATTGAGGAGATTAAGCCAGAAATGTTGCTACATTTGCTAAATGTCATTTTCTATTGAAAAAAGGAACGTGAAACTCCAAAAATCAGCAAACTCTCTTTTGTTTTTTTCAAACCATTAATTAAACTTTTTTTCAAATTAATAATCAAAATAGTCTTTTTAATAAGGTCTTTTGTTCAATTCACATAGTTAATATTCTCAATTTTTTTTCATCTGGATTCTTTTGTGTGGTTTAAACTGTCAGACTTTCAGAGTTCACGGTGGGTTCTTCTCTTAGCATGTTTTAAATAATGAATTTGCAACAGTTTATTGGACTGCATATCTCTATCTGACTCTTCTTCTGAGACAGAGATGCTAGTTCTGCCCATTCAGATGAAGCATACGTCTATTTGGAATTCTCTCTCTTGCTGGCCTTTTAGCAACTAGCTACTCTCTTTCACTATTGTCTGATTCAATTTCAGTCACTTCAGGTTCGTCTTTGATTGATTTTAACCTGTCATTCTACCAGTGCTTTCTTTTACATGTTCTTTTACAGAGACATGGTCTTTTGCAGAGACCGCACCAACGGAGTCGGAGGAGGAATCGTCATCGTCCACAAGAACAGCATCAGGGTCACGACTAGCACCGACAACACGCTCAGCATTGCCGAACACATGCACTTCCAGATCCACACAGACCCCAACTCCACCCTCAGAGGCACCCTCGTCTACCGACCCTCCGGACCCTGCCCCCAGTTCAGCGTCTCCATCGCCGACTTCATCAGCACGTACGCCCTGAACTCCACGACTACATCCTCCTCGGAGACCAGAACGTTCACCTTGAGAACAACAACGACAACAACTCCACAACCCTGATCGATAACCTCGCCAACCTCGGACTAAAGCAACTCGTCACAACGCCCACCCACTCCGCCGGCCACACGCTCGACCCCGTCTTCTCCTCAAGCCCGCACGTCTCTATCAGCCACACCACTGAACTCCTCTGGACCGACCACCGCTGCATCCACTTCACCTTCCAGAAACCCACCACACACCACCGCACCCAACAGATCCCCCGCCGCTGCTGGAGCAAAATCACCGAAGACCAACTACATGCAAACCTCGCTCTCAGCCCACCCACGAACCCTCCAACACCGACGACCCTGCCCACAGCCTTAGACGCTGGATCGAAGACTGCTTCAACACCCTCGCCCTGCTGAAGAAACCCCCCACAGAGATACCAGCAAGAGGGCCAGCTGGTTCACCCCAGAACTCCTAGCCTCCAAGCAAGCCTGCCGGAAACTAGAGAAGAAATGGCACAGCGAACAAACTCCGGACAACCGCGCAGCACACAGACGCCACCCGCAACCACCACCACCTCATCACGGCCGCCAAGAGAACCTCGTTCAAAGACCGCCTCAACAACAACGCACACAATAGCAAGGAGCTCTTCAACATCGTGAAGGAACTCTCCAATCCCAGCTCGAACACCAACGACATCCCGCCGTCACAAGCCCTGTGCGACTCCCTCGCCACCTTCTTGCACCGCAAGATAGCAGACATCCACGACAGCTTTAACATCCAGACAGACCCAACAGACAGCAACACAACAGACCCTCCGCACACCATCGACCACGACCGCCTGCTAGCCTGGGCCAACGTGAGCATCGATGACACCATCAAGACCATGAGCACAATCCACTATGGCTCTCCGTCAGATCCCTTCCCACACCACGTCTTCAACAAAGCAAGCAGCTTCATCGCACCCCACCTGCGCAACGTCATCAATCTTTCCCTCAAGACCGCGACCTTCCCAGAGAGCTGGAAGCACGCCGAGATCAACTCCCTACTGAAAAAACCCAAGGCTGACCCAAGAGACCTCAAGAACTTCCGGCCCATCTCTCTGCTCCCCTTCCCGGCCAAGGTCATCGAGAAAATCATCAACAGACAGATAACCCAATACCTCGAAGAAAACAGAATCCTGGACCCTTCCCAGACAGGGTTCCGCAGCAACCACATCACCGAGACCGCCCTCATCGCCACCACCGACGACATCAGGACCCTGCTGGACAACGGCGAGACCGCAGCACTAATCCTCCTAGACCTCTCCGCCGCCTTCGACACCGCACACTACGCGCACGCCTCCACGCCGCAGGGATCCGAGACAAGGCGCTGGAATGGACCACTTCCTTCCTCTCCGGCAGAACCCAGAGCGTCCGCCTCCCCCCATTCCGGTCCGAAGCCTCCGAGATCATCTGTGGCGTACCCCAGGGATCCTCCCTCAGCCTGACACTGTTCAACATTTACATGGCCCCGCTCGCACACGTCGCCCGACAGCACGACCTCAACATAATCTCCTACGCCGACGACACTCAACTGATCCTCTCCCTCACCAAGGACCCCATCACCTCCAAAGCCAACCTCCACGAAGGAGTGAAGGCCGTCGCCGACTGGCTGAAGACCAGCCGTCTGAAGCTGAACTCTGACAAGACAGAGGTCCTCATCCTCGGATCCAACCCTTCAGCCTGGGACGACTACTGGTGGCCATCGGCACTGGGAGCAGCCCCGACACCCACCGACCACGCACGCAACCTGGGAATCATCCTCGACTCAATGCTCTCGATGACCAAGCAGGTCAACGCCGTCTCCTCCTCCTGCTTCAACACCCTCCACATGCTCCGCAAGATCTACAGATGGATCCTGACAGATACAAGAAAGACAGTCACCTAGGCCCTCGCCAGCAGCAGACTCGACTACGGAAAAGCCCTCTACGCGGGAGCCCCGACCAAGCTCATCAAACGACTACAACGCATCCAAAACGCCTCGGCACGACTGATCCTCGAAGTACCACGCCACGGCCACATCACCCCCCACCTGAGGGACCTGCACTGGCTCCCCGTCAGCAAGAGGATATCCTTCAAGCTCCTCATCCACGCACACAAGGCACTCCACAAGACCGGCCCAGCCTACCTCAACAGACGGCTCTCCTACATCCCCAACCGTCAGCTACGCTCCGCCGACCTCTCACTCGCCACCGTCCCGCGCATCCGAAGAACAACCACCGGCGGGAGATCCTTCTCCCACCTCGCCGCCAAGACATGGAACACCCTCCCACTGAGCCTACGACAGACCCAAGACCTGCTGACCTTCAGGAGGATGCTCAAGACCTGGCTGTTCGATCAGTCGCGCCCCCCCCCAGGCTACTTGAGACCCTCGCGGGTATGTAGTGCGCTTTACAAATGACTGATTGATTTATTGATTGATTGATTGATTTTACTGCTCTTGTTATCTCAACTCTTGTATTTTCACTAGTGACTAGTGCTGAATTTTATCCACTTATGGAATTGAGCTTTGATCAGCATGAGCAACTTGACTAAGTGTTAACTTCTTTCTCCCTCTGGTGGTACTCTGGACTCCAATTTTCAACTTCAGCCTTTCGCTGGTCAGAGCAGATACTATTTCTTCTTGCTGCTGCTCGTGACAGCTCTTGACTCAACCTCAAAATGAAACTGGCCAACGCTATTGCTACCTTCACCATGATCTTCACTTTCATTTTCACCAGCAACTTCACCAGGATCGTCACCAGTTTAAAAACTTTCATCATCCCCATCCCCTCTGGATCCAGGTTTGCGAACTTGAGATTGGCTCTGTGAATCATGGTCACCACTTCATCCGCTGTCTTTATTCTTCTCTTGTGAGTGATGTGGCTCCACTGTGGGACTTCAGCACACTTCACAGAGGTGTTAGTCACAAGTACGACTTAGAATGGTCCTCTCCAACGTTCCTCCAGACAACTCCTGTGTACCCACTTCTTTATGACAACCTAATCTCTTTGGTTCAAAGGACGGCATTGAGTTTCTTTTGTTGATGCTGTTGCCAACTTCACCTGATGAGATACTGATTTGACCATATGAGGCAGACCATTGCAGTAATCTAGAACAATTCAATCAGTCATTGAAACAAGTGTAACTGAAGCAATATAGGACAATCTCATTGGTCTGCCCATCAGCTCTTCATGGGGCGAGAGATCAGTCTGTTCATCTGGAGTATGTTTAATACTCCTCAAAACAAGCGGAAGGGTACCTGGCCATTTCAGACTAGTGGATGCACAGATTTTGGCCAGCTTGGTTTTGATGGTCCCATTCATACTCACCCTATGCCAAATGGTTGAAGACAATAACTACAATGGAACCTTTGGTCAATCCAGAGACCAGTACAAATCAATTTCAAAATTTAATTCTTAAAGTGGGAGCCATGAGCTGCTTCAAAAAAACTCTGCAGGCCAAAACTATATTAACACCCTCAAGAAATGCTTGGCAGCTGTGTGGAGGCCACCAACCACTTAGAAAATAGCAGATAATCACAAAAATGTACTTATGGGCATTGTAAACTGGCATATCTATGAAATCTGCTTGAAGTCTCGTAAATAGGCACTCTGAAATGCCAATATCGTTCATAAGAACCACAGTTTTTCCCTGATAATTTGTCTGACAAATGAAAGACCTTTGGCACAAATCGTCTGCAACACCTCTCAATTTAGAATTTGAAAAGTACTTATAGACAGTTTTGGTCGTAGTGTCTCTCCCTGCATATGACTGATTCTCCAGTATTGGGGTGTCTTTCATAGATTCACATGCTTGAATATTCCCCGTCGTCGAAGTGGGAGTCCCACAGTACATAAAAAGCAATAAACCTCATGTATATAGATACATCATAAATATATATATATAAGAATAAAATACATATATAAATAAACTTTATATAGTTTAAAATAACATACCAAGTCAAAAATACCATAGGATAACATTGACACATAGGAAAGCATTGAAAAAGGAATCACTTTACTGACATATCCATGTCGTTTTTATAGTCCAAACTGCAGCCAATCAGGCGCAAGCACCCTCTAGAACCTTCTCCTCAGAGGCTCAGGCCCTCAGATTTTCGTAGCACAAGAGCGACAAAAGAGCCTAATGAGGAGAAGAGGGTGGGTCGCATGTGAATCTATGAAAGACACCAATACTGGAGAACCACAGTTTACAGGTAAGTAACATTCATTCTTCTTCAGTATTGGGGTGTCTTTCATAGATTCACATGCTTGAATATTCCCCGTCGTCGAAGTGGGAGTCCCACGGTACATAAAAAGCAATAAACCTCATGTATATAGATACATCATACATATATAAATATAAGAATAAAATACATATATAAATAAACTTTATATAGTTTAAAATAACATACCAAGTCAAAAATACCATAGGATAACATTGACACATTATTTATTTATTTATTTTAATTATTTATATAGCGCAGCTGATACCTTGCAGGCTTCCTGGCGCTGAGGAAAAATACTATACTGAAGAGGAGCACAAGTAGGTAAGACAGGGAGGTCTAAGGGAAGAGCCAGGTCTTGATGCACTTCCTAAATGGGAGAAGTTGGGGGGTTTGGCGTATTTTAATGGGCAGACTGTTCCATAACTTGGCAGCTGCGACCCTAAAGGATCTGCCCCCGGTTCTGGCTTTATTGTATCTGGGCACCCTTACCAGATACGCCGAGGAAGACCGAAGCTCTCTAGTAGGAGTATACCACTGAAACAAGGTTTGCAGGGGCCTGGGCCCGAGTCCGTGCAAGGCCTTGAATACAATGCAGAGGGACTTAAAAGCCACCCGCTGCTTTAGGGGTAGCCAGTGCAATTCGGCCAGTGCCGCAGTGGCCGAAGACCTTCTCGACCAGCCGAGAGCCAGTTTGGCCGCGGCTGATTGAATTCGTTGCAACCGGTCCAACAGCGTGACAGGGGACTCAAGGAGTAGGGCGTTGCAGTAGTCCAGGCGACTCAGAATCGTACACCTGACTACCAGCGCCCGGGCTTGTGCAGGGAGAAGTGGCATAATTTTTCGCAGGGAGCGTAGCAAAGCCGTGCAGATCCCCACTGTTTTTGCCACCTGGGTTTCCATACTCAGCTTGTTATCGAGCATGACCCCCAGGTTGCGGACCGAGGAGACAGGTTTAGGTTTCTCCCTTGTCTCAGGAGGCCAGAAGTCGTTCGGGAACTGGTGTGATAGCGTGGTGCCAGCATGGAACAAAACCTCTGTTTTGGAGGCATTAAATTGAAGAGAGTTCCTATGGAGCCAGCCAGCCGTTTCTCTAAGACACTCATGGAAGGAGGTCAGGGAGATGGAGTCCTCTCCTTCCCAGGAGAGAATGAGCTGGGTGTCATCTGCGTAATTAATTGTTTTTAACCCGAATGACTTGATTAATGTAATCAGTGGTTTAAGGTATACATTAAAAAGGATGGGACTGATGGAGGATCCCTGGGGAACTCCCTGTGGCACAGGTGAGAAAGCAGATTGAAATGGGGGGAGGGAGACAGCCTGTCTCCTGTCCTGCAGGTAAGAATGAAACCAAAGCAAAGCTGTGCCTTCCACACCAGCTTCCCTGAGTCTCAACAGCAGCGTCCTGTGGTTGACCGTATCGAATGCGGCAGACAGGTCCAGCAGTATCAATGCCACTGACTGGCCCCTGTCTGCACGCATGCGAAGATCCTCCATGGCTGTTAAAATCGCCGTTTCGGTCCCGTGGGCAGGACGGAAGCCGAATTGGAGATCGTCCAGAAGGTTGTTCTGCTCAAGATGGATAGAAAGGCAGGAACTGACCCATCGTTCCACTACCTTCACAGGGAAAGGCAGTAGGGAGATGGGTCGATAGTTGGAAAGGCAGTCTGGGTTGAGGGAGGGTTTCTTCAGGAGCGGGGTAACAAGCGCCTGTTTCCACGGGGTTGGAACATAGCCACATTGCAAAGACTGGTTGCAAATTTGGCGCAGGATGCCAAAAAGTTCTATTCCAGAGCTTTTCCAAATTTTTGGAGGCAGTGGGTCGAGCGGGAAACCTGAGGTAATACTGAACGCCAGTTTTGCAAACTCGGGTTCAGAGATCATGGAGAATGCTCTCAGTCTAGCCGTCGCGCAGGAAGATTGAGGCGACAGGTCCAGGGGGCTGGTGCTGGCTCCCTGAGTATTGGCATCTCCCAGTGCGGGGGGGGTCTTCAGGTTTTGAATAATGGTATTAATTTTATTAATGAAAAAGGTTGCCAAATTATCACAGAGGGCTTGGGTGGGAGGCTGCGTTGACGTAACACAATCTGGGTGAGTAAGATTTCTAAGTATCTGGAAAATGCTTTTTGCACTATTTGTGGCGTTGGTAATCGTAGAACAGTAATAATTAGCCTTTTCTCGGACAATGGCAGATTTATACGCTCGGAGATTGTCTTTCCAAAGAGTTTTATTGGAGTCGAGATAGCCTTGCCTCCACTTTCTCTCAGATTGTCTGCAAACCAGCTTGAGGGCTCTCAGGGAGTCGTTGAACCAAGGGGCGGCTGCTCTTCTCCTTGGCTTACATTTTTTCAGAGGAACGATACGCTCTGAGATATTAACGATGTTGGTGCAGAAGGACGTATAGTTGTCCTCCACCGACCGGGCTGTGGAGAAGCTGTCTTCCACCTCGAATACGGGGCCAGTCAGTCTCTGTTTATCTAAGACTTTCCAGTCTCTATACAGAGAGTCGGGTGTGATACTGAGTGGCGGTTTGTTAGCTCTGCCGCTGGCTATGTGAAATTTAATAAGTGCATGGTCAGTCCAGCACAAAGGCAGAATGTCGTTCAGGAAAGCCAGCTGGGGGGAAGAAAAAATAAGGTCGAGCTGGTTTCCAGCTGAGTGTGTAGGTTCACTGACCAATTGCGAAAGTCCCACACCTTCGCAGGAGAGTAGGAGATTGTTTAAAGCAGAGTCCAGACTACCATTGGGCCAAAGATTGAAATCACCCAGAACAAGCAATTTGTTGTGGGAAGTGGCCATATTCGTAATAGTCGTGAGGAGCGACTGCTGTTGTGTGGAATTAAAAGCTCCCGGCGGGCGGTAACATATTACGGCCGTGAAGGATGTTCCGGAGAGACAGTTAATTGAAAGACCTAATATTTCCGTACCAGCCACTGGGTCCATGTCAAGTGTTTTTATGGACCAGGAGGCTCTGTAGATTATGCCAACTCCACCACCCCGACCCTTGGGTCTTGGGAGATGTAAGATTTTATAATCTTGTGGACATGCCCAGTCTAGCTCTATGTTACAGTCGGAGTGGGTCCAGGTCTCAGTCATGAACAATACGTCGAGGTGGTGATTCTCGATAAGCTGAGAGATTTCATTGGCGTGTTTGGGCAATGACCTGACATTCAGCAGGCCGCCCATCAGTAGACCTTTGCAGGCGAAGTCTTGTAAGGGGAATGCAGTGTCTATGAAGGAGAGTTGGCCTTCATGAACAAAGTCTCTGAGGGAGAGTAAAAACTCACGTGACAGATACGGAGAGCTGGTGGAGGGTGTAAGGGCAGGAGCATCGGGGAGCGCTGCAGCCACTGCCGAGGCGCGGACGAGCGCAGACGAGCTTGCCTTATGCGCGCCTTCGGCGCGCATTCGTCGCGCCCGCTGCGCTCGTCCGCTGCGCTTCCGACAGAAACTCATGATTTATAGGTAGTGTCGGTGCGTAGGAGGGGGGCGTGGCCTGGCGCGGTGGGCGTGTCCGGCGGCGACCAAGAATGGCTGCAGGACGCGATGTGCTCTACGAGCAAAGCGGCAAGCTGTCAGCCGCTGAGCTGTGGCACAGGTGAGGCCAAGGTCTTAAGCACAGTACAAGTATTAAAAACACACTTTATACACAAAGAAACAAAGTTTTAAAACTAGCGACTACCGGCTTCCGCCTCAGTAGTGTTTTCCAGGTTGTAGAAGGGCGCAGGCGCTTTGGCGCGTTATTTATACCAATTTAGGCGGGGGGGGCGTGGCCTGGCGCGGTGGGCGTGTCCGGCGGCGACCAAGAATGGCTGCAGGACGCGATGTGCTCTACGAGCAAAGCGGCAAGCTGTCAGCCGCTGAGCTGTGGCACAGGTGAGGCCAAGGTCTTAAGCACAGTACAAGTATTAAAAACACACTTTATACACAAAGAAACAAAGTTTTAAAACTAGCGACTACCGGCTTCCGCCTCAGTAGTGTTTTCCAGGTTGTAGAAGGGCGCAGGCGCTTTGGCGCGTTATTTATACCAATTTAGGCGGGGGGGGGCGTGGCCTGGCGCGGTGGGCGTGTCCGGCGGCGACCAAGAATGGCTGCAGGACGCGATGTGCTCTACGAGCAAAGCGGCAAGCTGTCAGCCGCTGAGCTGTGGCACAGGTGAGGCCAAGGTCTTAAGCACAGTACAAGTATTAAAAACACACTTTATACACATAGGAAAGCATTGAAAAAGGAATCACTTTACTGACATATCCATGTCGTTTTTATAGTCCAAACTGCAGCCAGTCAGGCGCAAGCACCCTCTAGAACCTTCTCCTCAGAGGCTCAGGCCCTTAGATTTTCTACCGCACGTCGTGTGAAGGGAGTCTCCCTGAGCTCTGCTCAGTTTGTTAACTGGTTTTGGATTTCTTCAACTTTTCCAGATGTCTTCAAGTAAGAAGTCTCTTTTTCCGTCCTTGTACTTCCTGTGGGAAGTTGAGGCTTTATTCAGAGGACCCTCACGAAAAGTTTATATACTGCCTCTACCCTGACCATCAGGTAGGCAACTGTAAAATTTGCAGGACTTTTTCACAGAAGACTCTAAAAGATAGAGAGGGCCGCCTCCTTCTGTGGCTACAGAAGTTGAAGGTCACGGATAATCCTCTCTCGTATGCTGAAAGTGTGGCTTCTGCACGCACTGGAGCCTCTTCTAAGCGTAGCAGTGTGCAAGACTTGCCTTCCCCTTTTCTTAAAAAGAGAAAGCTTCACCTTTTGGGGGTTACTAAGGTGCCAATACACTCTGCTGCAACGCCCATGCTCCCAAGATCTCACTCTCGGGCGTCTGTGGCTCTCCCAGCGCATGTTTCCTCTCATAAACGTGCCAGACCGTCGACGGGCATGTCGACGGTCACTCCGTCGACGAAATCTGCTACATCTACGACATCGTCGACAACGGTTCCCAGCAGGTTCCCTAAGTTGTCGACAGCGGCTTCGTCGACGCTATCTTTGTCAACGGTGGTTTGTGTCTCCTTGAAAGCTGTCTCGTCGACGATTCCGATATCTTCGTCGACGACGAAGAAACCTGTGGCTGTCCCGTCGACGTCTAAATCTTCATCGACGATCAAGAAAAAGAGATCTTCCTCGTCGTCGGTGACTAAAGTTTCGTCGACGGCAGCTTAGTCGACGGCGGTCTCGTCGACGGCGGCTTCGTCAACGGTGGTGGCTTCGTGGACGGTGGTGGCTTCGTCGACGGTTGTGGCTTCGTCAACGGCGTTGGCTCTTTCGTCGACGGCAGGTCTCTCGTCTACGCCAAATTTTGCATCTCTTCCATTGGTGCCTCTTTCTACGCCAACGTCTGCTCCTGTCGACGATTCGCTTCTACAGCGTTGTCACGCTGCTTTGGAATCCATTCAAGTACCACCAGCCACTCAACCACCGCCACAACTGTTTCCCTCTGGCAATGAGGAGGATTCTGCCTCGGATGATGACATTCATACCACATTCCGGGCTGCTCACAGTCCATCAGAACTGTTCATAAAATGTCAAGATTTCGACGAGGAGGACCATTTCTATCAGGAGGAGTAGGAGGAACCTCCTGCGCAGATTCCGATGGTACAGTTGCCTTTATCCCTCATTTCTAACCTCCAATTTATGCTAGAGGATTACAATCGCCGTTTCCCATCTTCTTCCCACGGCTCTCCACGAGAAGCGCCTCCGAACATTCCAGTTCCTCCTCAGCCGCCGGCGGAACCAACACCATCCGCTCCTTTACCAGTACCTCCTATAGAGGGTGACGCTGACGTCCTTCCGGATACAGAAGATGGTGAACTCCTGGGTGATGACAAGGACACTATGGCCGATTGGGACGATTACCAGATCAATTCGCCTTCTCCGCCTCCTAGGTCACCAATCAATTCTCCTCCTGTTGATATTACAGGTTTCCATCAGTTGATGGAAAGGGCGGCACAGCGATTTCATCTCCCAATGGTCGTGAGAGAGGAGGATTGTTTTCTATATGATAAAACTCAGCCGCAGAAACAGGTTCGAGCCGTACCCATAGTTGACTTCATTTGGAATGAGGGTATGAAATTGATGAAGACACCAAATTCAATTCCGGCAGTTGTCCGCGGTTAGAGAAGAAATATAAGGCTCCGGACTCTTCTCCCGCTTGCCCGGTATCCCAGCCAAAGCCGGATTCCGTGATCACCCAGGCGGCACAACGTCGCTCAAAGAATCCCTCGTCTCCGCTTACCTCTCCACCTGACCGTGATGGATGTTGCTTGGATGCCATTGGGAAAAAAATTTCAACCATGGCCTCGACAACGGTCAGGGCAGCGAATTCCCTGGCCATCTTGGGTCGCTACGACCGCCAAATCTGGTCTGACATGGCGGCTTTTATCAACCTCATCCCAGAACCATCTAGAGCGGACGCTCTCAAAATTCTTCAGGAGGGAGAAAGAGCATCTTCAGAGATAATCGATTGCTCTGTGGATATCGCCTCCACTGGTTTTCGCCAGCTAGCTGAGGCAGGGTTGGCTTCGCTCTACTTCTTTTCGCCAGGAAGTCCAGGCGAAGATCCTTGACATGCCCTTTGATGGGGAGTCGTTGTTCGGCCAGCACGTGGATGAGGCTCTCCAAACTATAAAGAAGGACACAAACAGCTCGTTCCCTTGGCACGCTGCAGTTTAAAAGCCAGCCTTTTCGGGGTGCTCACGGACGCAGCACCACCTCCTCCTTTCGTGGCGGATCAACACAATACCGCTCATACAATCAAGGACATCAACGTTTTTCCTCCCAGAGCCCACAGTCTTATCGACAACAGACTAACAAGTCCTACAGGGGAAAGTCTAACTATCGAGGAAACACCTCCAAAAAACAATGACTTTCTTTGCTTACACCCCCCTCCTCTCAAGGCCCCCCTTTCCGAGTTGGAGGACGAATCTCAAAATTCTTTTCAAATTGGTCACTAATAACCTCAGACCGTTGGGTGTTGGACATTGTTTCAAAAGGCCATGCTCTAGAATTCGTCAAATTCCCTCCGAACAACCCCCCAACCGGTCCTCCTTCTGCTCATCTCAAGGAGCTTTTCCAACAGATCAAACTCATGCTCAAAAAAGGGGCCATCGAAGTGGTTCCAAAGACTCAGAAGGGGCTGGGCTTCTATTCCCGTTTTTTCCTCGTGCTAAAGAAGTCTGGAGAGTGGCACCCTATTCTCGACCTGAGGGCTCTGAACAAGTTTCTAAAGAATCAGACTTTCCGCATGCTTACACTGAGGGAAATTCTTCAACTCCTTTCTCAAGACGACTTCATGTCGACAATCGATCTTCAGGATGCCTATTTCCATGTGCCGATTTTACCACACAACAGGAAATACCTGCGCTTCCGTGTAGGTCAGAGACTTTCAATTCAGAGTCTTGCCCTTTGGGCTCCGCTCCACCCCCAGGGTCTTTACGAAGGTTCTCTCCCCGGTGGTGGCCTATGTACGATTGCGGGGCATTCAAATCTTCCTGTATTTGGACGATTGTCTCATCAAGTCTCAGTCTAACCATCAGGCATCCTTAGACACTCAATTTTGTCGGACTCTGTTCCACTCTCTGGGTCTGTCGGTCAACATACAAAAATCCAAGTTCACACCAGCTCTTCTCAGAACTTTCCTAGGCGCTACACTCAATACCTCCATGGCCATGGCTTTTGTTTCCAATGAGCGGCAGAAACAGATCCTGCAGCTCGCAGCTCACATCAGATCAAAACGGTCAGTTTCAGTCCGCATCTTGAAGTCCTTTCTGGGGATGGCGTCCTCCTGCATCTCTTTGATCCCGCATTGCAGACTGAAGAGTCGTCCAATTCAGGAGGAACTGGACAAGCAGTGGCGTCAAGTCTCCGGTTCATTCAGCAACCGGATCTTCGTAACCGCTCGCAAGGCACAAGCTCTGAGCTGGTGGACGCAACCTCGCAACATCGCAGCCGGCACTTCTTTCTTGGCAAGGGCTCCAGGACTCGTCCTTACCACGGATGCCTCCCTGGAAGGGTGGGGCGGTCACCTTCAAGGATTGTCCATAAAAGGCAAATGGAACCTGCCCCATTGTTCTTGGCACATCAACAGGCTAGAACTGATGGCGATCTTCCTTGCACTCAAATCGTTCCGACTTCTGCTTCAAGGGGAATCAGTGCTCATTCAAACGGACAACACCACCAGCATGCACTATCTCAACAAGCAGGGCGGTACCAGATCTCCGCTGCTTTCCCAGCTGGCTCAGAAGATCTGGGATTGGGCCATAGTCCATCAGATCACGCTCACAGCGGTCCACCTACCAGGCATTTCCAACATTCTGGCGGATTCTCTCAGCCGGTCCGCGTCATCGACCCACGAGTGGGAGTTGCATCAGCCGACTCTGGACTTTGTCTATAGCCTCTGGCGTCACCCGGGCCTGGATCTCTTTGCAACTCCACAGAACAGCAAATTCCAGTCTTACGCAAGTTGGCTTCCCCACAGCGGGTCGTGCAGGAATGCCCTTTTGATGGACTGGTGCAAGATATTTGCCTACGCTTTTCCGCCAATCCCTCTGGTAACTCGAGTGTTGTGGAAAATGCAGAGACAACCATGTCACATTCTCCTGATTGCTCCCCGGTGGCCTCGGCAGGCATGGTTCTCGGAGTCACTGCTCCTCTCACAATGCGAGCCCATCCTTCTTCGCCCCCGGCCGGACCTTCTGACAATGAACAATGGTCGGATCTGCCATCCGAATCCCAGTTCGCTCAAATTGTCGGCCTGGAACCTGAGCACCTTGAATTTGCTCACTTGAATAATTTGCCTGCCTGCAGAGAGGTTCTTGCCAGGGCGCGGGCGCCTTCTACGGTGAAGACCTACAAACTAAAGTGGAAACGCTTCTGTCATTGGTGTTCGTCTGTTAACATCCACCCAGTGCACGCATCTCCGGCACAGATTCTGCCTTTCTTTTTGCAGTTGGCACAGTCAGGACTGTCTCATTCCACTCAAAGTCTTTTTGGCAGCAATTTCTCATTTTCGCCAGGACGGCTCTTCCTCGCTCTATTCATCCAGAGTGATTCAGCAATTCTTTAAGGGATTGTTCCGGATGTTCCCACCCATTCGGCGTCCCCCGCCCACATGGCGTCTTAACATCGTATTGGCGCAACTTATGAAGGCTCCCTTTGAGCCAATCCATTCCGCAGGTTTCAAATTCTTGACCTGGAAGGTTGCCCTCCTGCTTGCTCTGACTTCCTCTCGTCGAGTAAGTGACATTCATGCCTTCACAATCCAGCCTCCTTTTCTCCAATTTAAATCGGACTGTGTTATCCTTCGAACTAACCCAGCCTTTATGCCCAAGGTGCCGTCCGACTTTCATCTTAATGAACCTGTGATTTTAAAAACCTTTTTTCCTCATCCGTAATCTCCAGCGGAACAGAGTCTGCATTCTTTGGACTTAAAGAGGTACCTCAAATTTTATATCAGCAGAACGGCACCCTTTTTACAAATCTGACCAACTGTTCGTTGCCTATGGGCGAACCTGTAAGGGACATTCTGTTACCATACCAACAATTGCACGTTGGATTTCTTCAGCGATATCTTTCTGCTATCAGAAGGCTGGCAAGCCGCTTCCTTCTGGAGTGAGGGCGCATTCTACAAGGGCGATGTCCTCCTCCACTGCCTTATTCGCTGGTGTGCCCATTCATCAGATCTGCCGGGCAGCTACGTGGTCCAGCAGGCACACTTTCACGAGGCACTACTGCCTGGATGCAATCAACGAAGCCGATACAGCAGTGGGCCAAGCAGTTCTTCGCAATCTCTTCAAATAAGGTGAGCCTCTGTTGCTTCCCTCCTCCTTGGGTTGTTATCAGTTTTCTGTTTCTATCATGCAATGTCATTGTATTTCATGCAACTTTGATACTGCCTTTTCAGGCTGCAGAGTACTGCTCACTAGTCTATTCAAGCATGTGAATCTATGAAAGACACCCCAATACTGCAGAAGAACGAGTGTTACTTACCTGTAAACTGTGGTTCTCCAGTATTGGTGTCTTTCATAGATTCACATGCGACCCACCCTCTTCTCCTCATTAGGCTCTTTTGTCGCTCTTGTGCTACGAAAATCTGAGGGCCTGAGCCTCTGAGGAGAAGGTTCTAGAGGGTGCTTGCGCCTGATTGGCTGCAGTTTGGACTATAAAAACGACATGGATATGTCAGTAAAGTGATTCCTTTTTCAATGCTTTCCTATGTGTCAATGTTATCCTATGGTATTTTTGAATTGGTATGTTATTTTAAACTATATAATGTTTATTTATATATGTATTTTATTTTTATATATATATATATATATTTATGATGTATCTATATACATGAGGCTTATTGCTTTTTATGTACCGTGGGACTCCCACTTCGACGACGGGGAATATTCAAGCATGTGAATCTATGAAAGACACCAATACTGGAGAACCACAGTTTACAGGTAAGTAACATTTTTTCTTATGCAAATACATAGCCATGCACTTCAGCATAGAATCAGATAAGATACATTTATACTCAGAAGGGATCCACACATACTGGTAATACGTTTTGTAACCCAACATTTCCCATATTCTTTTCTCATCCTCTGGGACTTCCACCTGGAGGTCCATCAGTTAAAGCAAGGAAGTCTGTATTGGATTCAACAAAGAAGAATTTACATTTTCTGCATTTCCAACAGCATTTACACTTGATTAATTTCATTCAGTTTCTTCAGTTGTAATTTGTTCATTTGATCTCCAGCTTCATCTTCATTATGTGGTCAATAACAAGTGGGTTCTGCCACCTTCAAGACAGTAAACATTCTTGGGATTCGTGATAGATTCGGTGAAGAAATCTCTGAGCCTGTGCCCTCGGAAGGTGGCAAAGATCCTCAGGGAGCTGAGGAGGCTGTTTTCTCGGTCCATGACCTCCCTCTGTCAGGTGGCTCGGATTGTGGGCCTTCTCTCCTCGTCTATTCAGGCAATCTTCCCGGGCCCCCTTTATTACAGGCCACTCCAACGCCTTAAAGCCTTTTACCTGCGACGGGGCTTACAGTATTCTGAACTGGTTCCATTGTCGGACAAAGTAAAGGATGAGATGAGGTGGTGGTTCGACCACATGGAAGCTTGGAATTGCTCAAGCTATTTTCGTCTCCGATTCCCGTTTGTTTATGGACTCCAGTGCCAGTATGCTTGGCTGGGAGGGGGCTCTTTCACAGGATGAAAGTGGTCCTCAGAAGAGTGGCAGCCCCACATCAACTGTCTGGAGTTGATGGCCGGGTCCTGCGTATTAAGTGTTTGATGAATGATAGGGTCGCCTGCAGCGTCCTTCTCAAGATGGACAATGTGCCCGCTGTAAGGTATATCAACCACTTGAGGGGCACCAACTCCAAGGTGCTGGCTGAGCTTGCCAAGGATTTTTGGACGTTCTGCCTGTCCCACAACATCTCGGTGACGGCAGAGTACCTCCCAGGTGCATCAAATGTAATTGTGAATTGGTGGTCCTGGAATTGGTCGGACATAAGCCTGTGGCAGATGTAGGAGTGTAGGGCCTGCACTTATGTTACCCCCACTTTTTTTCTGATGTTAACACTGGTTTCTGGCTATAGTCTGGCTGGGTCCCTGCTAATCAGGGCCCCAGCCTCTGTTCTCTCTAAACAACTTGGAGTGCATATTAGATGGACTAGTGATTGGATACTGTGGTACCTTATGAGCCCCTAGTATATGGTACCTTAGGTACCAAGGGCATAGGTACTTCACAGGCCTACCAGGGGCTGAAGCATGTATTATGCCACCCCTGGGAAGCAGACTAAATCTGACACCACAGGCCTGCTACTGCAGCCTGGGTGAGGTAGTGTTAGCACTCCTCACTGAGATATAGGTACACTATATCTCTACCTGCACACACATATAAACCTATCAGTCACCCCTAAGGCAGGCCCTAACAATCCTGAGGGCAGGGTGCTTGGTTTCCATGTGAGGGGTGCCTCTGCCTGAGCAGGGCCCCTCTGCAGCTCTCAGAGTCCATTCTCGGTAGCTGTTTGTGGATGAGGGTAAAGTGCATTATAACCTAGTGGTAAATGTTAACTTTGGGATAGCTGCATCAAAACATGTCGTGTTTGGTGTCAGATGCTTTGGAATCATACCCCCACACCAGTAACTGGCGTGGGAGTATGATCCCACCCTTCTAGAGGGATAGACATGTACACACTGTGGAAACACGGTAGAATCCTGAAGAGCCCTGGCATCACAAAATGGATGCCACCAGTCATAGACACTGGGCTGCCCTCCTGCTGCTGACCGAAACTCGCAGTGGAGGAGGCCCAACAATAGGCATCCTGTCACAGGGAGGTGTGGTCACCTCCCAGACAGGATTTAGTGTATTGGGGCTGGGTGGGTGCACTCCTAGAGTGCTTTGAAGTCCTGCACTGGGGAAGCAGTAGGCTCCTCTGTGCATATGCCAGCTCAAACCGGTTCAGGGGCTACCAGCCCCTGCTCTGGTGTGAAACTGAACAAAGGAAAGTGGGTGTAGCCACCCACTCCCCTGACCCTCCCATAGGTGGGGTCATAGAGCTAGTCCCTCCCTTCCTTCTAGTATAAGTTAGGGAACCCTTGCCATTGCAAACTAGATATCCCTGGACGACACTCTGAAGAAGAATCCTGGACCTTCGACGTTCCACTACCTTTGGAAGACTGAAGAATCTCCCTTGGAGTCAAGGAGTGACTCCCCTGCTTGGCAGGCACCAAAACCTTGCATCAACGGTCGCAAACGTTCCCGCTCCCGCCGGAGTCCGAAGTCCCTGCAGCCCCGGAAGTGGATTTCCTGACTTCTCCAAGGCCATCGTGAGTCCCCAGCAAAGCTGAGGCAAGTGGACCCCACGAGTGACGAGGAACCGCAATACCCGGGTACCGTGCACTATTGTCGGGTGCAACCCCTTCACGACGTTCTACGAACTTGTGCTTTGGACCACGTGTGGTCCAAGCCTCCAGCAGGATTTCCTCCGAAGATCAGAGACCTACCTCGTCCCGAGTGACCGTGGGCTCCTGGTGAGTGAATACTCCCGAGGCATCTTTGCTATCCATTGCCGGTTGGCTTGTGGGTCCCCAGAAGACTTCTCTACAGAACGAAAGGGCTCCCCTGGTTGCTCTAGGCCTGCCCTAACTTACCCTCGCTGGGCGAGTCCCTCAGACGTTGCTGGTCTGCACCGCTGACTTTCTTTACTTTCTACGAGACTTGCTGTTGCCAATGCTTGTTGGCTCCAATTCGGTTGCCGACACCTCAGTAAGCTGCAGACTTTGTGGGACACGCCGAATCCAGCTCCTGGTCGTCATCGACGCCTCCTGGACCTTGTGGCTGAAGAGTCAAGACACCCGTGATCACCTGAAATCACCCGACGACTGTGGGCATCCAGCTTCCTTGCCCCGGGTCACTGCCAAGTGACTTTGAACACTGTCCCTTCTGCTTTCAGGTCTTCTTTCTTATGAATCCAGCCTTGGATTCCACCGGACACTTCTCATGTCTTCACAAGCAGCAAGTCTTCTTTGGCTCCTATTGAAAACGACGCCGCGACCCAACACCAAAAGACACCTATGCACCCGGCTCCCCTGGGTGGGTAACTCCAGCACTACGGTGCTCCTGTGGGTGTTGGCTCTAGAACTACTTACCCTGTAAGTGACTTGCTTGTAGACTCTCCCGAAGTATCCTAAAACTTTAAAATTCCAACCGTGACTTGCTCCATTGAAGTCTATTGGGATCCGCGGCTGTGTTCTCACACTGCATGCGTCTCCCGTGGGTCCTTTACTTACCTGCCTTGGGTGGATTAGTGAGGCCCCTGCGCTTCTGAAGGCCCTAGGCCTGGTCTCTTCTCAAGTCGATATTCCTAAACCTCTTTTTTAGTATATGGTCTGGGACGCCCCTAGGGCCCCAGCCATATTTGTGCTTAACTTGTTGTGAAATGTTGATTTGTGCATATGTCCTTGACTTCTAATCTCATAAAGAGATTAGTAGAGTGTGTTAGAAATAAATACATATATATTTTATATATATACCTGTGTGGTGTCCTTTCATTTAGTGATTCAAGAGATTATAAGGTAAAACAAGCTGCTTTACATTCCTCTAAAGACTTAGCCTGAAGGCTGCTCTCCACAGCTAGCACTAGGATAGCTTTCTTAAAAAGGTTGTCTTAAACCTATCTACCATAAGAGTCGAATTGTACTGGTGCAAGGTGGCACTTTAACTAGTGACCAGCATATACCAGGCCAACTTCTCACAGCAGCCGAGTTCCTTGGATTTCCAGAGACTGGAAGCCCTTTGGGGTCCCTTCTCCGTAAACCTGTTTGCCTCGCGGCTGGACCACCAGCATCCCCGCTACTTCAGCTGGAAACCGGACCCACTAGCGATGGCCCTGGATGCCGTCCTGTAGGATTGGGCAGTGGAGTCTGGGTATGCCCCCCGCGCCATGATCATGCAACTGAAGGCACAGGTTCGGAGGCAGGGGGTGAGGGCGGTCCTAGTCACTCTGTTTTGGAGATCCCAAGTATGGTTCCCAGCTCTTCTGAAACTTTCCTTGGATTCTCCAATCCTTTTACCCTGAGTCTCAGATCTTCTCCGGGATTCACTGGGCAACCAGCACCCTCTTCTCCTCCAAGGCTGCATGTCTCTTTATGGAGTGTCGGATTTCCAGCATCTTTGGAGAGTGTCGAGCCTTTGAGGAGAGGCTGAACGGATGATCGCCACAGTTTGGGCCGATGTCACAAACAAGCGCTACAAGTCGGCTTGGGCAAGTTAGGCTGATTGGTGTCCTGGGCACAACCAGGATCCCATGTCCTGAATTTCCTAGTTTCCCTGGCTTCTGAGGGCCTGGCTTACCATACGATTAATTCCTATTGGTCTGCTATTTCTGAGTCACCTGCCAGTCCAGCGCTTCCCCATGAGGGAGCATCAGCTGGTGTGGAAGTTGATGAGAGGTATTCAGCTACCATTCCTCCAGAGCCCAGATATTCCACCCTTTGGGATATCAATGAGGTCTTAAACCTTTTCAAGACCTGGCAAACGAATAGATCTCTTTCTCGTAAGCAGCCGTCTGCGAAACTGGCCATGCTGTTGTGCTTAGAGTCTTGCAGGCGAGTTTCAGACGTGAGAGCTGTGGACATCTCAGGTCAGGTTTTCACCCCTCATGGAGTTACATTCCACATATCCCGCAGAACAAAGACGGATTCCAGGTTGGTCTCCTACCTGGCTTTCGACAAAGCCCCAAAATTGTGCGTGATAAGGTGCCTGTGAGCTTAGGAAACAATGATGGAGGAACTCCGTCTGCATGGTGAATATCAGTTACTGACTTCCCAGGAAACCATTCATGCCAGTTGCTCCTCCCAGCTCTTTTCGGAGCTCATTCTGTCAGGGAAGCCATGGCCTTCAAGTTGTTTGCCCTGGCAGCTCACCTGGTTGACATTATTAACGCATCAGCCTGGTCCTCGGACACCATGTTCAAGCAATTTTATTATAAGCCAGTAATGGATATGGCGTCTTTTGTGGTGGACAGGCTTTGAACTAGGATAATTATCGCCTCCTGTTGTGACATAGAATTACCGGTTTCCTAGTAAACATGAAGGAAAGTTTCAATTTTATTAAGGACACAGAGGCGAGGATTATTGCCACCTTGTTTACTGGGGTTACTGTTCTGCCTACCCAGGGAAAGAGATTCTTCCCACAATTCTGGCTTGGATGTACATGGGACATTGCAGTTAAGGTACAAGTACCCAGTTTCAGGTTCCTCTATTGCTGCCTTGTTCAGTTGCGTGATGCTGGGCTCTGCCTTGCTTTTAGTTTTGAGTTATATGGTATTAGTCCCATGAGATGCTATTGTTGCTTGTATGCTATGTTGTGTCCTAGGCCGTTTTATTCCTCCCATCACTAAAAATGGCTTGATAGTTATAGGGGGCGACTTTAACTGCCAATTTGAGCCCCTGATTGATTCCCGTGGAATAACATCCTGTGAAGAAGATTTGCAATCCCTGAGCCTAACATCCCGCCAATTAAGGCATGGACACTGCTGGCTCTTCAGATCCAATCCCTCACCCTAAACTCTCTAAGAGCCTGCAATGGTCGCATAAAATCTTTCTCTCCAGGGAAGCAAACTTTTAACAGAGTTGGCCATTCCTCCATTCTAGATTACATCCTGGTAGAAACCAGGATGTGGCACAGGGTTGTTGACTTTGCTGTCATGCCTCGACATGACAGCGACCATAACACTCTGATTGTGAGGATGAAGTTGCGACTTAAAACACCATCAGATGGTAGATTACTAACAACAGGAGAAAAATACGGTGGCCGTTAATCCAACAATCTCCCTGAAGGCTGGCTCCTTATATGAAACTGTCCTCCTGACCCTACTAGAAGTAGAAAAGTTTATAACCACAGATGGTTCTTTTACCTCTCTAACCGGAGTTCCTAAGACTCATGAAACATTGACATCTAACCTGGTTGAAATATTCTATCCAATAGGTTCTTCTAGGGAGGGTAAAAAGGCCAAGTGGTCCTGGTTTGATGATAGCTGTCGGGCGATAGATGCCATCAAATCCAAGGACCGGATTCAAATTTAAAAAATAAGGGTATCATATAGAGATACCATTACACTAGCAAAAAAAAACTGGGAGATAGACAAATGGGACTCTCTGAAATGGGCCCTATAAACCAATGATATGAAAGCCTTCTGGAACATAATCAACACAGGCTGTAGTGATGGGAAGCAGGCTATAGAGTCTAATCTAGCGGCGGACATCTAGTGGCATTTCTCAGGCTTTATACACTATGCTGGAGGTTGAGGATATCAACATAGCACAAGTAATCATCCCACTGCAGAACACCAATATAGAGGTCCCTGAGATAACTCTGACCGAAATAGTTAGTGCCATAAGCAAAATCACCCTGTGCAAAGCACCAGGGCTAGACAAGACACAAGGGCACCTCTTTTGTGCAGAACCATAAATCTGGGGGCCTTATCTGTAGGTTTTATTTAATGCCATACTGCAGGGAATGACAATCCCCACAACATGGGCTGGAACTGAAATCCTCCCAGTTTACAAAAAAGGCTCACCACTTTGGCCTAATAATTACAGACCCATCAGTTTAATTGATGTAACCCAGAAATGTTTTGCCCAAGTACTGTTGGACCGTCTCCAGGCCTGGATGGATGAGCATAAAATCTTGAGTCCATTCCAAGCATGGTTTAGTAAACACATCTCTCGATCTAATATTTGTGGACTTAAAAACACTTTTGATCAGGTACCCAAGGACAAACTTTGGGCTGTACTTAGTGATCTTGGGGTTCCCATCCATCTTTGGTACATGCTCAGGAGGTTACATGAAGGCAATTTCCCCCAAATCAGGTACGGGAAGCATGGGAACTTGCCACACCACTTGCAGTTAACAGAGGAGTCAGACAAGGTTACGTGCTCGCACCTACCCTGTTCTACTTATATATGAATGCATTGGTTGATCTATTGAATGAGGTGAAGGACATAGATGTCCCGAAGTTAGCGCATAGAAAAGTGTCAGCAATGATGTTTGCTGACGATACTTTTTTGCTTTCTAAGTCACTAATGGGTATCCAGAGGATCCTCAATAGGCGTGGTGTTTTTTGTAACTGCAGGGGGCTGGAGATCAACATACAGAAGACGAAATATAGGGTCTTCAGCCCAGTTAGCTTGACACATTCTAAATCCCTCTTGAATGGTATCCCGCTTGACAGGGTATCAGTATTTGAATATCTAGGTCTCACCTTACTGGAAAAAACGGATAGGGGGCCACAATCAGATAGAATAAGCCTCAAATTAGCACAGACAACAGGGGGACTGGCCAAGCTCTTTAGGAACTCTTTCTACAAACACGTTGGTCCAGTTATGGAGATCTATAAAATGCAAACAAGGGGTGCTGCAAAGCTTTGCTGAATCACAATTGCAGATGGATTCTCCTACTGTAGGTTTTTTCAATTCCCAGATAAGCTGAACTTCAGATTTGTTTGGGAAAGTACCGTTTTTGTCCTCCACTCTGAATTCCTCTGAAGGTTCATTCTGAATTCTTCGGAAGGTTACGTTTTGACTTTAAGGTCTTTATGGCACCAGTCATGTTCGCAGTTGTAATCTCATTGTTCCCTTTACTTTTTATGAGTGTCAGTAAATCAGGACTGCAGTATGCATTGCTTTGTTCTTGTTCAACTAAAAAGAATTTTGAAAGATGCTGAAGATTCTTCTCTATGGCTATCTTTTTTTTCTTGATGTCAATAAACCAGGCCTTCAGTCAACACAAAATAAACATTTGGAAAGGTGCTGGAGATTCTTCTCTCCTGCTACTTTTTCTTGTGTTTGTAAAACAGGCCTGCAGTACACATTCCTTTGTTTTTGTTCAGTTAATAAAAAAACTTTGTAGGGGGCTGAAGATTCGTCTCTGCAGCGACTTTAATCTTGGTGTTAGTAATGAAACAGATACCTAGATTTGGAATTTCACCAGGAACTGTGACTGAACAAGTATTGATTGCGAATGCATGCAAATAATTTCAATGAGAGACTTGACACTGCATGGTGTCCACTAATCCCTTGTAATCTAGGTTGTAGCTTGAGAGGGCAACTCTTATGGAGTCATTTAAATGTTCGTCAGTCAGATGTGTGCGAAACTTAGATTTTACAAAGTTCATATCGGAAAATGCTGATTCACAAAGATAGCTAGAGCCAAACAGGGAAAAAAGTTTCAGTGTAGCTATGTGGATGTTCTTAAACTTTTCAGCATCCACAAGACTCCAGTAATTAATGTCAGATTGCCTTGATTTCAATTCAATGTCATTTTGAAGTGTGGCAATCTCTATTTCCATGGTGGCAGAGTCAAGGTTCAGAAGCACACTCATTTTCTCTGAAATGTCACCAATGTCCACTTCCATGAAGGGGTTTGAAGTGAACATCACACAGAGCTCCAGTTGCTCAAAATCACTAAATCTGTCATGAACTCTTGATTAAGCCTCATGAGGAGGCTACTGTATTTTTCTATGTCCAGGAGCTCAGCCTCAGCTTTGTTTTCTGAAAGAATTTGGAACACAGAGAGAAAATGATGCATCTTTCTTTTCTGTATATGCTGTATGTAAATGTTAAGTTTTGATTTGAATGTTTTCACAGAACTAATGATTTTGGTTATTGTCTTATTTTGCCTTGCAACTCGTAGTTCTGTGGTAAATAAAATTCATTACCGGGACTTAATTTGATACGGAAACATAATAAAATAGCTCGGTAAAATGAGAGGCAGAATCCGTGGTATTAGAGGTTCGGAATGGGCTTTATTCCAATGATCGATTATAATCGGTTGCTCCAAGTTCCATCACCACGGAGGTTCAGGAAGTGAAGTACATACTTTATTGACAAGAAATGACTTTTATAGTACATACATTACAATGAAGCGAATGCAGTAGGCGTAACAATTGATAAGGAAAATGACGATTCATATGCGTAACCGAAAATGGGTGTAATAAGGAGTAAAAAGGAACATAATTGGTTATGATGTCATATATAGGTGGATCTATAAGATAATACTTGGCATAGATGCGCGCGCAGCAGCATGACGTGTGATTGACGTGTAACTAGGGGTGAAGGGGACTTGACGTTTAGCTCTACATGTGGAGACGAAAAGTCTGGGGGGTCAAGTCAACCTAATCCCAAATCATATCTAACATCCTATGTTTAAAGAACTATGTTATCCACAAAAGAAGGACTCTCGGACAGAATCTATTCTATACTGACTGTGTGTGCGTGTACAAACGTCTAAGTGTCTACACTAAATGCGGGGGGGTAGGAATATTCCATGGTAACAGGACTATGAATTACTTGCATAAAGACAGAGAAGCCGAGCCATTGCTCGGTAGCTGGAAGAATGTTTATTTAAACTACTAGACAGGAATGCATCGGCTAAGGGGTGAAGCAGATAACTCGAAGGTGAAATACAGTTCTTGGCAGAGAATAGGCTGATGTCAGGCTTCGTGAGCCGCGCAGGGAATGAGACAAAGTTCATGGTCACAGATGCAGGCTCAGACTGGAGTTTTCAGAGGCAGAAGGCAAGAAGAGTTTGACGACAGAATCAGGGCCTACTTGCCTGGACTGTAAAATGGCATAGGTGAACCATATAAAGCCGGTGGCTTTTCATACTTAGGAATGGAATATCCGGCCTATTCATGGCGGATCTGACAGAGGACATGTTGACGGTGGACGCACATGTGTTTGCGTCTTCATAACTGGAACTGGAGAAAACATACATGTACTTGTAATATGCACATAGAACCGTTGGGGTCCAAGATAGGGGACATATCTGACCAGAAAAATCCATATTTCCACATTCCCTCCTTGTCCCCTACTTGCCCGTCAAGAGATATCAATCCTCATTAATCCATTGATCTGTTCATATAACATCATTTGTTCTTCTTTCTTCTTCCGTGACGAATAAAATCTTGGTGGTGGAATACACGATGTGGCACACAGGCCACAGATCGCTGGTCCACATTGTAGACATAGACAGCAACTGAATAGTATGAGAAGGCCAATACCTAGGAAGGATAGAACTCTCCATCCCCAGGCTGATATCACACTCCAAAACCAACCGGACCAAGTCCAAGTGCCTGGGTTCTGGTGTATCTGGCTTACAATCTTATGAAGGCGAGTTATAGCTTTATATACAGATGGCGAATTTTCTGGTATGAATACGCAGCAGCTTGATCCGATGACCCTACAAGCTCCGCCCCTATCAGCCAGGATGACGTCAAGGACAAGACGATTTTGAAGCACAACAATCCGCATAGCAGACTGCTCTTCTGTTAAATTGCCTAAGGCGGAAATAGTTTCATTCACTACCGCTTCAAGGGTTCTAGTTAATCTACGTATCAGCTTACTATTAGTAACAGTACCTATATAGGGAAAGATGCCTTTATTGAAATCTGTGTATTTTTCCCATGCTGTTTCAGTGTAATCGACAATTGGGAGATCTCTCCGCTCTCTGTTGTGTACTAAATGAATATTTCTATAATAATCAGGAGGAGCTAGGAAAACAGGTGGCAAAAGGAATGCAATGTAGCAGGTACCATCCCAATCTAGAGGTAGACGCATATATGCAGTCTGACCACATATAAAGTAGGAGTGGCGATAAGCTCTAAATGAAGATTTGCCTTGATCACTGAATTCTACTGTAGTAGTGCATTTACTATGGCCCATATGTTTGGAACCAACTTTTCTTACACACAATTCACCTTTCGCTGGGAATACTGACATGGTTGGTAAAACTAGTTCAACTTCGGATTCGACATTTAGAACCATGAGATTAGGAGTAAAGTTACCTAATCCATATACTTCATTTTCTAGATCAGTTCCTGTTCCTTTGGGGCGACCCTCCTTGTCAGGGTAACAGACTTTGAATAAAACCAGGTTCAGATTTCCCCATACCCACTGGTCTTGGTAAACGGCTGTATCTGAGTCAATGGAATTGATTAAACTAAACCATGCTCCACAGGAGCCATTATGTGTAAACGGATGTGGAAAGAAAGGCAGGACTCCTTCATAATTCTGATAGGGAGGGAGCCGGCCACACACCCAACAATTAGTTGCATTACTAGTCTGATGGGAATGATGTAACATACTAATGAAAGTGTTATTGCGCAGCGCAAGTCTATAAGACAATTCATGCGGGGGTAAGTCACTAAAAGAATGTTCAGCAGTAACATTGTAAACGTTTCTGGCAATAGGGTAATATATGTGCAACAATATACTTGCAGTAATTATTAAAAGACTTAAGAAAAACAAGATTAATAATGTCACTATGCAATGGCTACGCAGTGATTTACAATACGCCTGTCGTTTCATCATTTTTCGCGACTGTCCATGATTCAGGTCTAGGCGATACATGTCGGAGACAGATTCAACCGCTTCACCTAGGAGAGGACTTAAACAATCAAATCGTCCGACGGCCTAGGCCTTAATTTTAGTTTATAGAGTTCTTTACTGTCGGCCTCAGCCAGAGGTAGTTTTGAGTCAATTGGTGAGGACACACGAGGTGGGCTGTTTACATCTGAAGGAAGTCCATGAAATTTCTTGATATGACTTGAATGCACCCATCCTTTCCTGCCCTCGATCTTCACGGCTGTCCTTGTGGTCAGCAGGACCAGCTGGGGTGTCTTCCACCTGGGCTCCAGCTGAGTCTTTCGGTCGAAATTTCTCACAAGCACAAGGTCCCCCGGAACTACGTCATGGGGTTTCACCTCAGTGTTGTCGGGAAAGGCTGCAGCTACCTGTGAACGACAAGATTGTAGTGCAGACATCAAGGAAGCCAAGTAATCTGTCAGCATATTACAGTCAATATCAGTTATTTTGCGTGGCATAGGCGTCCCCCACATATTTGGTGGTCTGCCGAAGATCACTTCATACGGGGATAGCCCTGTTCGAGAGTGTGCTACCATTCTTGTGTAAAAGAGTGCAACTGGTAACGCTACTACCCAGTCGACACCTTTCTCTCTGCATATTTTGGACAATCTGATTTTCAGTATCTGATTATGTCTTTCTACGAGACCTGCTGCTTCGGGGTGTCGGACACAGTGAAATTTCCACTGATAACCTAACAGAAGTGAAACATGTTTCATTAATTCGGATGAGAACGGCTGGCCGTTATCTGAGTGAACAACACGTGGTAAACCGTATCGTGGGAAGAATTCTCGAACTAACTGTTTGGCAGTAGTCGGGGCAGTGTAATCTGAAACCGGGTATGCCTCCGTCCAGCGGGACAGAGCGCAGACAACTACGAGAACATATTTGAATCCTCGACATCGTTCCATCTGGATATAATCCATCTGGAGTACTTCAAAAGGGTGATTAGGAGGATGAAATCCACCTTGTTCTACGGGAACACTTTTTCCTGGGTTGAACTGGCAACAGATCATACAGGTACGGACCTTTTGTTTGGCTGCTGCTCGTAAATGTTTATTGAACCAAATGTGTTGAATGCTGTCTAGCATAGCTTTTTCTCCTAGATGTGCTGGACTATGTATAGTGTTAACTATAACTTGGACCATTGAATCAGGAAGGAACCACACAGACTTTTCCTTCATCATCCATCCTTGGTCCGTTTGGATCCCTCCTAATTCAGTCCATTTCTTTATTTCGTCTGGTGTAGCATGTGTCTGTATGTCAATTACGTCAAGGGTAGGATCTTTAACTGTCATACAATGTGTCGGCATCGGGACTATTGTCTTTGTCATGTCGGATGTTTGGGTTTGAGCAGTCTGTTTAGCTGTTCTGTCGGCTAGATCATTGCCTTGAGAAATGATATCAGTAACCTTCGTATGAGCCTTACATTTCATAATTGATATTGCAGTAGGTAGATGTATTGCATCTAATAAGGCATGAATGAGGGGTCCGTGCTGAATGTGGGCACCGTGGGAAGTTAAATAACCTCTCTCTCGCCATAGCACGCCGAAGTCATGTACAACTCCGAATGCATAACGTGAATCAGTGTATATGTTGACTTTTTTATTTGTGGCTTGAATACAGGCTTGTGTCAGAGCAATAAGCTCTGCGGCTTGAGCTGACAAAGTATTTATACGATTAGTTTCAATGACTTCAGTATCTGTTGTGACTGCGTAAGCAGCCACCAACTCTCCTGTATTTGTTCTCATACATGAACCATCTACATACAATGTCAGGTCTGGGTCTGACAATGGGACATCGGTTAAGTCTTGTCTAGGTTTCGTCGTTATTGTAATAACTTCAATACAGTCATGGGCTAGTGGGTCTGTTCCGGTTACTGGCAAAAGTGTGGCAGGATTCAATGTGTTACAGCGTCTGATTTCTATGTGTGGCTGAAACAATGTAAGTTCGTACCCTGTAAGTCGCGCTATAGTCAAGTGTTGTGTTTGCGTTCTATTTACAAGAACCTCTACTGCATGTGGTACTTGAACTGTCAATGGATGTCCTAACACTATGGCATCGCTCTGTCTGATTGCTAAAGCTGTCGCTGCCACTGATTTTAGGCATGCAGGCAAAGCCTGAGCTACGGGATCTAATGTACTAGAAAAATAAGCACATGGTTTGTGTGCTCCTGCTTGTTCCTGTGTGAGTACTGACAAGGCAGTACCTTCGCGTTCTGTAACAAAGAGTGTAAACTGTTTTCTGTAACATGGCGTTGCTAAAACAGGTGCTTGACATAAAGCTTTCTTTAGGCTTTCAAAAGCTTGTGTATGTTCCTGAGTCCAAGGGAGGACAGTCGATGTGGCTGCCTCCTGTGTTGTCAACTGAATGAGTGGTTTTGCTAGAAATGCATATTGAGGGATCCACTGCCTGCAATATGACGTGAGGCCTATGAAAGCCCGCACCTCCTTTTGTGTCTTGGGTATTGGCATGTTAGCTATTAACTGAATGCGGTCGGGTGTAAGCTGCCTTCCCTCCTTGGACAGCGAGTGTCCAAGATAAATAACTCGCTGGACACAGAATTGCAGCTTAGAAGGGGACACCTTGTGCCCCTTTTTGGCTAGAAATTGTAAAACTGTCAGTGATGCTTTTTCACATTCCGGTTCACTTCTCGCGGTGATCAACAGATCATCGACGTATTGAAGCAGAGCAGTGTTAACTGGCATGTGGATACTGTCGAGTTCTCGTTTCAGTGCTTGGCTATAGATGCTGGGGCTTTCTGTAAATCCTTGAGGTGCGCGTGAGAATTTAAAGCTACGTCCATTTAAACTAAATCCGAACAAATATTGGCTTTCCGGATCTATTGGGACGCTGAAAAAGGCATTCTTGAGATCGATTACAGTAAAGAATGTCGCTTCGGAATCAATAGCTGTCAGTAATGACGAGATATCTGGGACCACAGGAAATTGTGGCACAATGCATTTGTTTAATTCGCGCAGATCAATAACCAATCGATATACTGGCGGGGCCTTTGGATCTGTTCGTTTAAGAATCGGAATTATCGGTGAATTACATACATTGGAGTCTGTTTCTACAACTACTCCTTGGGTAATGAGCTCGTCAATGATTTGTAGTAAAGCCACTACAGCATCTGGTGGTAACTTGTATTGTCGCATTCGTGGTAGCACCACTCCTGCCTTTAATGTGACTCGATATGGTGTAATATTCATGCATCCAACATCAGTAGGGCCTTGTGCCCATAGATGTGTAGGTAAAGTCTGCAGTCGGGGATCCATGTCTCTAGACACATAATGACCTTTAAAATCACGTAAAAACAACCTTACTCCTTCCGGAGAACAACATATTATAGCTCCTAGAGCTTTCAGTGTTTTTATTCCTAACAGATTTTCTGGACATGATTTAGTAAGCAATAAATCTGTAGTTCGGGTCAAAGGTCCTATCGTAAGTGGGAGAGGCTGTGATACTTCATTAACAATAGGTTTTCCTGAAAAACCAAGGGAAATATTCTGTGAGCCTGAGAGGGGTGCCCCTGGAACTTCACTACGTTTTATCGTTGTTCGACTTGCCCCTGTATCGAGTAAAAATTTTCTGTCTTGGCCTAATAATTCACTATGTACATAAGGTCCTTCTTGATCTACAGGGATCTCGATAAGGGGTAAGTCAACTTCCCTCTCTAGGCTTGTTCATGCGTATCGTTGATAATCAGGATAGTCGTACTGTGCGGTCTGGTACAGTTGTCGTGTCGTGGTTTGTGTGGCAGCAACAGGCAGCGCTGGTGCAGCTGGCACAAACTGTATAGACTGTTGTGAAGCTGGCATGGACTGTGCATGCTGCGGAGCTCCTTGTTCATTCTGGTCCTGTCTAGGTGGCCGTGGTCTTTCTTGTGTTTTACCTATGGCGATATTATGTTTCAAAACCTGACAATCGTGTACGTAATGACCTGGCTTTTTACAATAATTGCATGTCCCTTTTACAGGTCCGGCTGAATCACCGGAATGTGTCATACCCTTTTTATGTCCTTCAGCTGGGACTGTCTGAGAAACTAACATTTTCATTTTCGTGTCTTTCATGCGTCTGTGTTCATGTTCTTGTTCCTCTCTAATTCTATTGTGATGGTACTGTAACATTTGTAACATTTGTGATGGAGTGTTACCTTGCCAGGTACTCTCGAATTTTAATACTCTATTCTTTACTTGGGGCAGGGCATTTTCTACTAATTTTGTTACGAACAGATGTGGGTATGATTCGCTACTTGCTTTTAGGCCACTATTTATACCAAAACATTTTTCAAATTGGGCATAGTAATCACTAGTGTCTTCATCTTGCTTCTGCTTACAGGCTGAAATTGTACCCCAATCTTCCTTTTTCGTAGTTAATAAACGTGGCAGTACCTGTACTAGTAAACCTGGTAGTGCTTTAGTTTTATCCCCGAGTCCTGCTCCTGCAGTTCGGGCCTTTTCTTCTGCTTCTAATACTGACCATTCTATCTTTTGGTCTCCTACCTCCCACTCTTTTTCCCTGAGTTTCTCATAAATGCCAGCAGGCATCAATACCTTTAATATTGTCATAATGTCGGGATAGGTATACTCTCCCATGAGTAACATGTCTTTAATTTCTCGGTGAAAACCCGCTGGATCTTTGTCATGACTGGGTACCACTTTCTTCATTTCTAACAATTCTATTTTTGATATGGGCGTATATACAAATACGCGCTTAAACTCGTTGTCCTCGCCCTTTATTGGGTGCACTTCTCGTAAGGGATTCTGTCTATCCATGTAATACGTGGTTCTTTCCTTGATGGGCAATGAGACACGGTCTGAACATACAAAAAGAATATACTGCTTTCTTGATTCTAGAATTTCTTTAATTAATTTAGTACCTGAACCTCTCCATCTATTCATAAGCAATTCAGTCAATATGTCAGGTAAGGGACCAGGGTCCGAATGCTGACTCTGATATAGTATAATGAGTTGTTGAATCATATAAATCCCAGCTAACCGCTGTTCATCTGGGGTGAGATTCAAAAATGCGCGTGCTACTGTATCATCACTATATTTTCCGGGACTGTCCACCCAATGGACAGCTGCCCTCGCTAAATCTTGTTCATCCATAGAATCGAGGAAATGATAACCCCTTCGTTCTCGGAGTAGTTTGTCGGCGGCTTGGAACGAATGCTCGTTAGACCTGATGTTAATTATAGGTATTTGGAAATTCCTGTTATTATCTGGACATATCGGACGTATCGGGTCAATAGGACATCTATTACTATTACAAGATCTTCCTTTACCTACATAGGCTATGGTGTCTGACTGTCCTGCGGGCAGTCCTGACCCTTCCTCCTCGTTTTGTTCGAACTCGTCTACCGCTAATCTTTCTTCGTGTAGGCGTTCTATTTCTTTACGGATCTTTCGGCACATGGCTATTATACAATTTTGTTTATCATGTCTACCTTCTGATATATTCTGGCTCCATCTGGTAAGAATTTGCATTGCTTCCGGGTCTACCCCCGGTCGGTCTTCATTTCTGATCACACAATTTATGAGGAAACGTAACAGTTCCCCCTGTATCTCCACTTTCTGGTATTCCATAGCTCTGTTAATACATTCTGGATCTCGCCCTGTTTGGACAAAATGGTATATTTTATCTAGATGCGCAGTCATTCCTGGTAACTTCCCTAAGTACACTGTGGCTCGTCTGATACGCAATGATGCCATGATCATTTCGTCCTCTTTGCCGGGCACAGGGTCATATCTGCAATCTATAAGAAGTTCCTTAAGCGTACGGGCATTTATGAGTTTGGGGGTACGTGAATGTGCTGACTCTTGAAAAGTAAGTTTATTTATTCTGGGTGGCGTAGAAAAAATGTTACTAGCACCTCCCGTAGCCCCATCTGGGGTGTCGGGTGTGAAAGGATTCGTTGAACGTGACACAGCAACTATAGGTGTGGACACAGCTATAGAAGCAGCTGTAGGAACAGATGTAGAAACAGATGTGCTTGCCGGAACTTGTGACACGACCTGTTGCTGTACGGATACGGGTACTGGGTCTTGGCGTTGAACCTCCCTGATAGGCGGTCTATGTGGGGCGGAATTAGCATACTCGGGAGCTGCGTCATCTAAATATGAGGAAAGAAAAACATCTTCTGCGGTTCTAGGATGCCCCTTAGGATGTACCTTTATTGGAAATAATGGGGGCGGCAAGTCTTTCGGTGTTTCTGGAGTAGCTTTAGGTAATCCTTCGGCCAGAAGGGGATACATACCATTCATAAGGGCATTTCTTTGTCTGTCTACTTGTTCTGATTTCACTCGGATACCTTCCTCAATTAATAGATTTTCTCGAACTTTATTGGAATTCTCTTTACTCTTCTCCTCCTGTCTACGTGCTTTTTCTGTACGTCTATGAGATTCTTTACGCCATAACTCAACGGCATCTTTCTGTGACTGTCTGACTTTCCTTTTCCATAACTCTTCTTCTACTTTCATGATGCACTCTGCATCCCAGGTTCCCGCTGTGGGCCACCTCTGACTTTCTGGTAATTCCTTGGTGTAGTCTACCCATAAATCAAGAAATAATATAGCGTCTAAGCCATGTTTATGATACATGAAGTACCCCGAGTGTCCCTAGGAGGAATAGGAACGGCTTCTTCGAGTACCCCTTTTCTTGTAGTGATCTGTCTTAGTTTCGAAAAGAGTGGCATATTGAGAACTGATCTGATACTTAATCTTGAACACACTTAGTACAAAAGCACAACAATGAACAACCATTCATACCACAATATGCAGGACGTTTAACACATTAAACATTAAACATTAAACATTTTTTAACCTTTAAAATAACCAACAATGATGATCGTCTGCATAACTAATCACCAAGCATAATTCTTTGACATTAACTAGATACTTCGGAATACTTGATATACTGCTAAACAGTACATATACACTGCTAAAACAGTGCAGACCGGATTTGTGTACCCAAACCCGTCTTGACCGGCACAACCTATGTGCACGTCAGAAATGCCTCCCCAGTAATGGTACTCACCGGGTAGCTTCGGAAATGGAAGGCCTCGGAGACTGAACTTGGACCGGACTGGACTCGACTCGACTCGTTGGAAACTGGACTTGACTTCGAACTGGTGGGCCTCTGTATACCTCGGATCTTGCTCTCTCAGCTAGGCTCTGGTCGGGATACTTCGCACTTCTCACCGCCTCGTCTGGGTGTTGATCGCAGCCTCAGTCGCCCCCGCTTGACCGGAGGGAGATACAGGAAATCCTGCTGGTACGCGTTATTGTCCGTCCAGCTGTGGCAGGAGACCGGGCCTGCAACTCACCGCCGGCGCGTGAGATGAGAAAGTGTCCCTATTCGGGCGCCATTCATGTGGTAAATAAAATTCATTACCGGGACTTAATTTGATACGGAAACATAATAAAATAGCTCAGTAAAATGAGAGGCAGAATCCGTGGTATTAGAGGTTCGGAATGGGCTTTATTCCAATGATCGATTATAATCGGTTGCTCCAAGTTCCATCACCACGGAGGTTCAGGAAGTGAAGTACATACTTTATTGACAAGAAATGACTTTTATAGTACATACATTACAATGAAGCGAATGCAGTAGGCGTAACAATTGATAAGGAAAATGACGATTCATATGCGTAACCGAAAATGGGTGTAATAAGGAGTAAAAAGGAACATAATTGGTTATGATGTCATATATAGGTGGATCTATAAGATAATACTTGGCATAGATGCGCGCGCAGCAGCATGACGTGTGATTGACGTGTAACTAGGGGTGAAGGGGACTTGACGTTTAGCTCTACATGTGGAGACGAAAAGTCTGGGGGGTCAAGTCAACCTAATCCCAAATCATATCTAACATCCTATGTTTAAAGAACTATGTTATCCACAAAAGAAGGACTCTCGGACAGAATCTATTCTATACTGACTGTGTGTGCGTGTACAAACGTCTAAGTGTCTACACTAAATGCGGGGGGGTAGGAATATTCCATGGTAACAGGACTATGAATTACTTGCATAAAGACAGAGAAGCCGAGCCATTGCTCGGTAGCTGGAAGAATGTTTATTTAAACTACTAGACAGGAATGCATCGGCTAAGGGGTGAAGCAGATAACTCGAAGGTGAAATACAGTTCTTGGCAGAGAATAGGCTGATGTCAGGCTTCGTGAGCCGCGCAGGGAATGAGACAAAGTTCATGGTCACAGATGCAGGCTCAGACTGGAGTTTTCAGAGGCAGAAGGCAAGAAGAGTTTGACGACAGAATCAGGGCCTACTTGCCTGGACTGTAAAATGGCATAGGTGAACCATATAAAGCCGGTGGCTTTTCATACTTAGGAATGGAATATCCGGCCTATTCATGGCGGATCTGACAGAGGACATGTTGACGGTGGACGCACATGTGTTTGCGTCTTCATAACTGGAACTGGAGAAAACATACATGTACTTGTAATATGCACATAGAACCGTTGGGGTCCAAGATAGGGGACATATCTGACCAGAAAAATCCATATTTCCACAGTTCAATACATTTAATTTTTCTGTCACATCTGTCCAAAAATCTAAATTGAGCAACTATTCAGTGTTTGATAATTGTGTGGTATCTTCATTTCTGGACTCCATTAAAGCTTTGACTTCTGGCAATAGCGAAAAGAATCTTCGCAGTATTTTTCCCCTACTAAGCCATCGGATTTGAGTAAGCAGTAAAAGGTCACCCTACTCGGCTGATAGTTCTTCAAGGAACAATTTGAAGGTTCGGTGCTGCTTGGCCTTTGCACAAATTAAATTAATAATTTTAACAACAGGAGTCATCACATGATTAAACCCCATTACCATGGCACATATTACTTGTTGATGTATAATGCAATGGTAGTTCAATAATGGATGGAAATCTGGATCTGCTTTATAATTGACATGAAGCTAGAATGACGCCCTATCATTGCGGGTGCACCATCAGTAGCCACTAACCTTTTCAATGGGACATTTTGTTTCACAAAATACATTTTTACCTCATTGTGGACGTTAGTTCCTCTGGTTGTGGTTTTCAGAGGCAACAGAGTTAAAAATTCCTCTTTATGAGTAAAATCTCCAACTGCAATATATCGCTTGCATCAACAGATTCATCACATTGAAGAGAAAAATATTTGCATGTCTTTAAATCTGGCTCTAACTGCTCTATCATGTTGGCCGATAATGCAGATACCCTTCTTGCCATAGTGTTTGACCCTAACTGCACATCTGAAATGGCAGATATAATTTCTGGGCTATTTTTAAAGTCTTTGAATGAGGATTCGGCCATTAGAAGCATTGCTTCCTTCACAAGGTCTCCATCTTAAATTGTTGCTTTGTGCTTGATCAAATGATGAGTAACTATGAAGGATGCTTCAGTTGCCGCAGTGGCTTTCTTTGTTGGCTTTGTAAAAAATGGTTGCTTTTCTGCACTATAGATTTCAGTTTGTTCACTTTTTGTGACCTCAGGCTGCTTCCTTTAGCAAAATTCCTCTCAAAATGCATGTGCTTTGTTGAAAAATGCCTCCTAACATTGCCCTTTTTCCCACTGCAACTTTTGCTCCACAGATTAAAGCACAGTTGACTTTAACTTATGTAAATAAAAAATTGTTCTCCCACTCTTTATGGATGTAGTAAGTCTTCCTCTTTCCCATTTTGGAGCGACCTGGCTCTTCATCCACAAATAGCTGTTAAGGCTGTAAGCAAGAGTAAACATGTTGATGAAGTCAACATACAATCCATAACAGGCAAGAATACCATGTGGACACCTTTAATAAAGTTGTATTGCAGACCATTTGTGAGTAGCAGCCATGATGGTAAATTAAACACCACTGTTGGAAAGTGAGATAGCTAACTCACCTTAGCTATGTTTAATTATGAACACAGGAGGACTGCTTTTCACAAATGACCTGAGATATGATTAATTATGACCAAACCATAGTTTTTGGCTTGTATGGACCCTAGTTGACTTCTGTAAATAGGAAGGGGCCTTAATATTGTACCACACCAAGCACCCAATTCACAAAAGTGAACGTTTTGCAAATCATTTCTATTGGGTGCTCCTAAATTTGTAGCAAACTTTGGACTTTTGGGATTTAGGACAAGCTTTCAAAACTACTCTACATAATGATATTCCATGACATGACAGCTGCAGATTTTGTGACATAGCCCTGTGACCTCAAGCTTATGGTGACTCGGATCACCCACATTTTAAACCAATAAATATCACCTTTCTAAAGATTGCACACAGCTGACTGAGGCAAGGAATAATGTTATCTGATTATCCCTATATATGTAGGAGTGAAAATGTCTCAGTATAATGATGAACAGTTCTTTGACTGGCCCTGTTGTGAAGAGCCAGGCCGTTAAGCACTGCTGCTCTAAACTGCCCCGGTGCTCTGCTTGTGTCTAATCTTCAGTAGGCCACAACTCACTCAATGAAGCACTAAAAGTGGGAGAAGGAGATACCCAGTGGGTGAACTTTACAACATGAAACCGGAAAATATGGGAGCAATCACGGCTCCCCTATTCAGCAAACTGTGTGACCCTGACCTCGGTAGTACCCGGATAAGGCTGCTAGTAGACTACTACAATCACAAGAAATACCAATAGGACCTATAGAGCTGTTCAAAGCTGTCAGCAGACTGAAAAATCATAAACTGTAACTACACACCTCATCATGGACCACACTGCTATACAGTGTGTTCCATAACATGATATTGTTTTATTATGTTATTATCAGATAATAAGTAAAATAAGCACACGTTGGTGTTCATCAGACACACCTTGGAAAAACTTTCCACATAGGATCACAAACCAAGGAAAACACTTTCAACCACACACCCTACATGGCACAGCTTGTTGCCCATGTAGGTAAGTGCTTCAGGGCCACACATTGAGTTAGTACGTGTGCCCTACGCTAATAATACTGCAACACAATGCCTCCCCTTTCTTCATTCTCACACATGACAGCACCTTGAAGTGCATAGGTTGAGGGTTCACTGTACAAAATCTATGAGGCCACACAAAGCCACCCTGTGTGGCCTTTAATGGCCTCATAGATCTGGCGGCAAGGCAGCGCAAATTGATGTGTTGCGTTGCTCAACCCCAGGGAGGCTTTCCGTGAGTGGAGCAAGGGTGTTACCACGCATCCACCCATAGACTTTGGAGCATTCTCAGATTCACTATTAGTGGTGGACCTGGGAATGCGTCAAAATGCTACGCCACCCTAGGTGAGGCATAACAAGGAGAAATACCTTTATTGCTCCTTTTTTCTCCCTTCTTAAATGTGTGCTGCCTTCTGCAGCACACATAGAGGAAAATGCCTCAGAGGATTGTTTTTGTGCAAGAAGGTGCCCCTTCCTGTGTAAAAACAATTCTGTCTTCAACGCAGGAACCCTTGCACCACAGCACAGAGGTGCCTGTGTTGGGCCCTAGGGGGCAGCAGTTTGTGTGCCTGTGCAGGGAAAGGATAGGAATGAGTCATATAATGTTAAATGTGGTGCATTCACTGCCACAACAGTGAGACAACAAACTAAAGCACAAGCCACATCATTGAGACAACAAAAGCACAAGCCATGAAAGTGGAGCTCAGTGCTTGTCGGAATGGGACAGAAAAGAGGCCCTTGCACCACATTAGAAGTAGCCCCATTAGCAAATCCAATAGCTAAAACAACTGGGCCACATTTGTAAATTAAGTTTTAAACTTGTAATGTAAAGACATATTGTGTAGGAGGTGTTTTTCAAGGTATGGAAGACTAGTCTATTTGTGCTTGCAGCCGGCAATGTTTGGTAATATCAGAAAAATTTACAATAAAAAACAGCCCACCAGCCATTAAAATCGGCCCACAAATAGCCAAAAAACCACAGACAAGCATTGCCTCAGACCACCAGCCAATAAATCGGCCCACAAACAGCCCAAAATACAACCAATGCACTGATCTGTCAGGCGAGCCCTTCGAGTAGGGCCTGATTCAACTGCAGGCCATTCCCAACCCAAATGTAATCACTCCCACCATGTACATATGGTTCAATAGTCTATAATATTGCGCATTTAACAATTGTGGCCATATACAAAGTGCGCATTACAAACAGACATACTTTGCTTGCTCATGGCAGTGTTGTTAGGGTATCATATGTGACGAAAAGTTTATGTGTGAAAACTACAGTTTTCATCCAATTATGTCAACTCTGTGATATAACCCACTGTAGATACCATCTTACCTGCTTCACTGATCAAATATAAAGGTGGCAGGCCGAAAAGGAAGGTGGTCCGGCCGTTGAATACTACTTGCACTACCTGAAAACCTGCTCTGCACCAGCCCTTGTTGCACACAATGAAAAGCATGGTGACAGGGTGGAAAAGGCAGGGGGCACAGCATTGTATGCTAATGTTGTGACCTCGTTCCTTGCAACTTATTTGGAGGCCTGCCTTAATTAGTCACTATAAATAACCTTGAGGCACTACGGAGGTGATGTGGTCCGCCCATGCTGACAGTTTAATTAAGGTTAGGCAAGCCGGTTTTAGTACAGGAAGGGCAAGAGGGGACATATGGGCCCCAAGTAATGTGCCATTGCAGGCCTGTAACATTGTCAGCCCAGGGATTGGGTTTCTATGACAACCGAGAGCTATTGGCTCCCTTTTTCACCTCCTACATACACAGAGGACTCTCGTTATTCAGTGACTTGATACATACAGTTATCACAGGCCTGAGCTTTCAAATGCTGGGCCCTAGTGTTGTAAATACTGTGTTGGTCATGCATGAATGCAACCGACACAGGGCTCACTCTAGGACAGTGTTATCCTTTTTTTTTTTTTTTTTTAAATCTCTTTTATTGGATTTTTTAAATATAAACATGATATATTAAACCAATCATACATTAGCACAATAAGATATCAGTCTTTCCGAGAGCATGGTTACATTGCATTTCAATATTAAACAAGTTATTACGTGATAAAGCATCGCTTGCTACTGCATCTCTATGTTCATAAATGCGCATTGTATCTCTAATTCGCTACTCGCTGCCTCTGATTACAATAGGCACCGCTGCTTTGCAGATTTACATTGTAAATGCAACTCCCAGCTGGAAAATTTATCATTGGTGTGCTATGTTCATAGGCGGTCTGTATTTGGGTAGTGCTGTGTTGCGTAATGAGCTAATGACCTGCAGCGGTGTTTAAACTAAGACATAATACATTTTTATTTTATGCTAAGAAAGTAATATAAATTGTGAAAGAAAAACAAAAAACCATATACAAAATACTAAATGAACGTCATCTAATACAAGATGCGGGTGGGTTGAGATTTATGCGTCGAGGTATGTTGAAGCCTGTGCTTGACTTGTGTTTGTGTATGGATTTAGCTGAGTTGTGATGTAGCTCGCGCCCTTGGGGTATCACGGGAATAATTGACTACATAATATGTGTTGAGGGAAGAGGGTGTCTCGTTAGGGCGTTTGTGGTGAAGGGGGGTATCTAGTGGCCCACAACTTCATCAATGTCACTGGCTGGTTATGAAGATGCAGGACTATCTGTGCCGTCTGGATGCATGAGCGTTTTAAGGATAACATCCCAGGACTGCCCTATTGGATACTTGCGTAATCCCACAGTTTCCTCTCTATGTAATGTAGTGCTCTCAGCCTGCGCCCACACTGTGAGGGATTTTGCCCAGCTGACTTATGTTGGGGGGGGGTCGCTGTATTTCCATCTCTTCGTGATTAGGCACTTTGCCGTTATTAATCCTAGATCCCTGAATCTGGAAGTTACTTAATTTTTTTTTGTCCGCTGACATAGTCCTAATATGCAAAGTTCCCATGTGCACTGTAGCGGCATCTTGGTGCACTTTGTTAATGTTTCCGTAACTGCATGCCAATATGGCTGAAGTGAGGAGCAGGACCACAGCATATGTAAAAGATCAGCATCAGTCAGTTGGCACCATGGGCAGGAAGAGGTAGTGATATTGAAGTATTTATTCATTTTATCTGGGGAGATGTACGCCCCGTGTAGTATATATGTCTGTATGAGCTAAAATCTCGAACTACGAGGTATATACGTGGGGCCAGCGATTATCATGTCCCATTCCTTATCTGTCCATGGTTGCCCCCTATCTTCAGCCCATCCCTCGCGGAGACTCATCAGTGGTTTCAGTGTATGCGCAAGGAGAGCTTCCACCAACCAACGGACCACCTGCGAACCCTCACCCATGACGTGTAAGTATAGTAAGAGCTGATGTGTTTGTGGCTCAGCTGTCATATCTCCCCAGGCCGTTGTCCACATTATAGCAGCGTGTAGAAGGAATTGACCTGTAGGGATATCATTTTCTATAGCTAATGTTTCAAAAGTTAGAAGGGTGCCCTCTGCATATAGATCCCCCACTGTTTCTATTCCTGCCTCGTGCCAAGTCATCAGTTCCGCTTCAGACACTTTCTCTTTACCTCTAGGAGTTCCTACGAGTGGTATCAATGGGGCATAGGGGAGTGTGTAGCGAGTTAGCTGAAGGCTCCTTCGATAACACCTGTGAGCTAATTCAATATACATTTGAGGTGGGCGGGGGAATCGAGTAATGGGATGGAATAGGTGATAGAGTTGAGATTGTGTCCACGGTGGTGATGTTGGAGCAGTGTCGTCCAGATTTTTGCCACTCCTCCATTTTGCTAACCACTGCAATTGAGATGCTAGGTAGTAGAGCTCCATGTTTGGAACTGCCAGCCCACCTTTGCTCGTTGGCGCATACATTTTCCATAGTGCTATTCTAGGCCTTCCTTTATTCCAAATTAAGTCTCGAAAAATACTTTTCAAGTTCCTAAGTATCTTGACCGGGACCTATACAGGGAGATTTATAAAATAATATAACAGTCTTGGCAATAATATCATCTTAGTTAGAGTAATTCGGCCCATTACGCTCATTGGAAGGGTTTTCCAGAAATGTGCCTGCGTTTAGATGGCAGCGATGGCTCTCATTATATTGCCTTCGAGTACGTCAGTAGGGGATCTGTATAGGTAGATTCCCAGATATCTAAAAGTGGTTGGGTACCAGGTCAGGGTAGTCCCATTGATTATTATATCTAATTCAGTCATGTTATTGCTAAACGAGTATACTCCTGATTTTATCCAGTTTACTCGAAGCCCGGACATTTTCTCAAATTTTTGGAAAGTGTTGGCTATGCTGGGGGTATATTCTGTAAATCTCTTATGTACAATAATAGATTGTCCGCATATAAGGAGACTGTATGTAATCCGTCACCTAGTGGTATGCCCCAGTTCGCGCCACTGTCTCGAAGAATTACCGCTAGGGGTTCCATTGCAAGAGAGAAAAGCAAAGGGGACAGTGAACACCCCTGTCGTGTTCCCCGTTTTATGCGTAGTGCATCTGAGGGTAACTTACCTGTCTTAACCCGGACCGTGGTGCGTTGATAGAGCAGTCGCACCATCTGTATGTATCCTTCCCCTAAATCATATTTACGCAGTACTGCCGCAATATAAGGCCATTCCAGGGAATCAAAGGCCTTCTCTAGATTGAGCACTAAGCAACCGGATCGCGGCCAATTATCTGTAGCGTATTTTTGTATTTTGAATAATCGGCGTATATTTAGGGATGTGCTCCAAGTGGGGACAAAACCGTTTTGATCGGGATGGACTAATGTTCTAACTATCGGGGCAATGTGCTTGGTCAGTATGGATGCAAATATTTTATAATCTGTGTTGAGAAGCGCTAACGGGCGATAAGAGCCAAGAAGTTCTGGATCTCTACTTGGTTTAAGTAGGGAGACCAGCGTCGCTTCATTTTGTGTGGTTGTAGGGGCAGAGTCCTCAATGGCGGCTTCATATAAATTTAACAATTGTGGTGTCAGGATGTCTGAGTATGCCTAATAAAACTCTACAGGCAAGCCATCTGGGCCTGGTGACTTGCCATTGGACAATGAAAATATACTCTCTAATTTCCTCTTGCGAAATGGGTTCGCTAAGTTCCTCATTTTGTCCTGGAGTAGGCTGCGGTAGCGTTAGCTCTGTGAGATAGGACTGGATATCTGTGGGTGTGGCTTGCAGTTGGGATTTATACAATGTGTTGTAATGGGATGTGAATGCCTCATGTATATCTGTCTGAGAGCACAGTGTGGTACCCTGTGCTGTTCGTATGGATGTGACCGGTGAGGTTGCCACCTCCTGGCAAATCAGCCATGAGAGTAGTTTGCCCGCCTTATCACCCTGATGATGTGTCCTTGCAGAGTGAGCTGCATAATTTAAACAGTGTAGCCTGTCTAGCAACCGAGAATGCTCTTCTCTGTCAACAACTAAATTTCTTGCAGATTCCCCGGCTGTCCCATATTCACTCACGGGTAATCTCTGCTCTATGTCAGTTAGCTATCTTTCAAGCTGTCTACGCATTCCTGCTTGTGTACCCAAGCAATGGCCCCTCATCACTACTTTAAGTGCATCCCATTCTAATTGCGGTGTGGAGGCCGTGCCGGCGTTTTCGTCGAAGTATTGAGCGGCGGCAGTGGCTAATGAGCTACGAAAGGGTGCGTCTAGTAATGTGTCAGGTTGTAACCTCCAGGTTGGAATTGGCGGCCTGGTATGCTCCCACTCTAGGTCTAGTGTGTGGGGGTTGTGGTCCGAATCCGTCCGTCTTAGGTAATGTGTCGCAGTGACATTTGGCTGCAGGGTGTTTGAGGTCATAAAACGATCGAGGCGCACATGTTGCCTGTGTGCTACTGAGTAATAGGAATATATCTTGTCAGTTGGGTTTCGGTGTCTCCATGCATCTACCAAGTGCCATTGTGTCGCCCAGTTGTTCAGTGCTCGCATGGCGGTAGATATGTTAGTGCCTATAAGGGGAGGAAACGAGCGATCTAATGTGAGATCTAATACACTGTTGTAGTCGCCTCCTAGTATCAGAGGAGTGTCGTGCCAAGGTGCTAGTAACTGGAAAATGTTATCCAGGAAGACCCCTGTTCTTTGTTTGCCGCATAGAGCGATGCGATCACAATTGGCCTGCCGTCCAGTATGCCCTTCACCACTACGTACCCACCCTCCTCGTCAATTTTCGTGTCGGTGACCTTAAAGGGAAGTCCTGGTCTCACCCATATTAAAACCCCTCGTGCAAATGCTGAATAGCCCGTGGCATATAATTGTCCCCACCAGCGACGGTGCAGATGTCCTAATTCTGATCTGGATAAGTGTGTCTCCTGGAGGAGAGAGATTTGTATATGGTTTCTCCTGAGATAAGAATAGATTAGATATCGGCGTGACGGGGTGTGTATTCCTCTCACATTCCATGTTCCTACTTTAACTGATGACATGGTATGCATATATAAGTGGCAGTGGAAAAGCGAATGAATATGTCACAAATAAGCTAAACGTCACAGTTAATAGAAGTTACAGCACTGCATTTTGCACTTCAAATGATGTCGTCAGACGTTTGTGGGGTGACGATTGGTAATTCACATGAGTCCTGTGAAGTCTGTAAGTCATCGGAAAGGTCATAATCGCAGGCCTGTTCTTGCTGGCTTAGAGTGAAGGCGCCTTCCTCCATCATGGACCCGTTGATGTCGGCCACTGCCCGAAGGACCTCACGCTGCCCGCTGAGTACTTGATCTTGGTCTGGTCCTACACGTTGGGAGGCCCGTAACTGTTTCCGTCTCCGTACCATTCTGCGGCGACAAGATGGCACACCATGTGCTTGTGTTTTCATGACAACAGCGTCAGCTCCAGAGTCTGTGGGGGCATATGTGTCAATCCAATCTTCCGCCAACTCTGAGGTATTGAAGAAGTGCGTTTTCCCGTTTGCAACCACTCGCAACCGGGCCGGATATAACAAAGAATATTGAAGATTATGTTGGCGAAGGCGCTTTTTAACTGCCATGAAAGAGAATCTCTGCTTCTGAACCTGTATCGTATAATCTGGAAAGAACATTACCCTATGATTACCAACATGAATGTCCCGCAGTTTCCTGGTTTCTTGCAGTACAGCATCTCTGTCCCTATAGTTGAGCAGGCGGATTAGAAATGGTTTTGGATTCGAACCTGTGGGCAGAGGTTGTGTAGGCACCCTATGTGCTCGTTCCACCACAAAGTGGGGCGAGAGGGTCCCCTCAGGCAGGCCCACTACGCAAACATTGTTACGTCTCGCCCGCCCCTCAGCATCTTCCACCTTGTCTTCCAGGAATTCTACTCTGTTAAGCAGGTTTCGTACATATTTGTCCCCTGCTACTACTTGAGGAGTAATGTCAGCGATAGTAGTTTCCATGGTGGCAGTACGGTCCGCTACTTTACTGTGATCAGCACGCAGGTGGGTAAGATCAATTGCTACTTTATGTATTTTATTTTCAAGAGAGGTACGAATTTGGTTAAGTGTTTCTCCCAGCTTCTCCACTGCAGCATTCACCGTGTCCAGTTTGCTGAAGGTTGGGTCAGTGTAGGACTGCTCTGCCATTTTACTTGGTTTAGTTTTAGATGTCAGGGGTGGTGCTAGGGTGGCTTCTGCTCCTACCTTTGCGCGTGTGCCTTGCGACATGAGGCCCAGGCGTATACACGTGGCGATCACTGGCCTGTGATAGTATACGTTATTGTCTTTCCTCACAATTTCAGGCTCGCAAGACTTGATGTATTGATGGATGCTTTGAGAGAATTAGTGCATGAGGCCTTTTGTATTTCCTCACTTCTCCTGTCTTCACGTTACGTTGTTATGTGCAGCTCAGGTAATGCTAGTTGTGTTACTGCCCACATGTATTACTCCTGCAGTTCATTGCTGTGTCCTGAGCTGTAGCCACTTCCACATGTGCAACTTTTGAAGTCCCCAGCCAGTTCTGATTACAGAGGAGAAGTTGTAGGCTGTGTGGAGCAGTTCGCTGCTTTTTCGCCAGGCAATAAGGTGGTAGGAGAACATGGCATGCAGCTTTAATGTGGGATTGCCCAGCTTCTGCTCGTGATTGTTTTGGGGGGGAATAAGGTTGGGTGGTGGCATATTCGCATGCATGCAGTTATATGCACCACTGGATCTTCTGCGCTCTTTTATTAATGGCTGCGGTCTGATCCGGTCACTCCTGGGTTACCGACCCACAGATCGGTGATTCACTGTAATCGACGAGGAGGGCGTTCCTGCCAGCCACTGTCACCGCTCCTCGCCTAAGGTGTAGCTTCTTCCGCAACCCAGCGGACAGGACCCAGCCGCAGTTCAACCAAGAGAGCCTCTACAAAGTCCACGAGGAGGCATCCAGCCTTATGAGGAGATAAAGTGCACAATGCGAAGTGGGGTATGGTCGCGGTCACCTGCGTGGCAGAGGAGGCCAGTCCCATCATGCAGACAGTCCCTGGGTGTTTACGTAGAGGTGCAGGGGTTGGGCCCAGCAGTCACGGGCTGGGGGTGCCTCGTGGTGCAGGTCGGCAGCAGAGCCAGGATAAATTTGCGAGGGGGGGGGCGCCCGAAGGATCACGATGCAGCCACTCACTCCAGGGCCTCCCACTCGCCAGGTCGCTGTACCCCCCTCCACCGCCTGCAGTGTACCTTAAGGCCAAGCGAGTCGGATCCACTGCGATTCATATGCACCTCGCCATCCCAGGGCCTCGATGTAGCAGCACACGCATGTAGGCTGTCACCTCCTCCGTATGTGTCAACTCTCCCGGCACCAGAGCCCCGGCACGAGGCTAGGTTACGACATGTGTTCTTGCCGCGAGAACGGCTGTCGGAGGCGTTGATGTGTATGGGCTGTGCGACCGGGAAATTGATGTGTGTAATTGCTCCGGTCTAGCTATGTGGGGTCTCAGGATGTTGAAAGCTTTCTTCTGTGCAGGGCGACTCTGACTCTGCACTCCGGTGCCTCACCGGATCAAGTGCGCCACTCATTGAGGCCCTGTGGGCGGAGCTTGACTCCCGACTTGCGTGAGCTGTGCCTCTGGTTTGCTACTGGCTTTTCCGGTGTTGTGCAAGGCCAGGGGTCGCGATGAGGAACGAGGTCCCCGATTGTCTTCAGATTCACCCCGAAGCTTCAGATCATGCCCGGGCGCCGTGTCAGCGAGCCACAGCCTATGCAGTGCGATTTTGTCAGATAAATTAGGCCAGAACAGGGAGCCCTCAACGGAGCTCTAGTTGAGCACGTCCTGCTCCATTGCTGGCTTAGACACGCCCCCCCAGGACAGTGTTATCCATGACAGCACACCAGGCCACAGGTGCCCGTCTCTTTGCATGGTGCCACTCGTTTGGGGGAGGTTAGGTACTGATGAGCACACACCACAAGCCTATTGGTTTCAGATTGCTTCACTGCAGTCTCACGCTCGCCTTTCATTTCTGGTACCAGAGCTTCAAGAGCAGTCATGCTCCTTCAAGCACGCTTCTCAAAGACGCTCTGAAATGGATGTTTACTTGCCAGACGTCTTGAATTGAATATCAATGGCTGCCTGGTACCATAACCTCGACCATTTTTCAAAGTGGCCTGCCGTGGAAAAATTACTTCAAGTTAAATATGCTTTCTTGAAGTAGTGGCATGGGGTGCGACAACAAAGATTATCGCACCAGGCCCCACAAGCTCTAAACTCGGCCCTGCTCTTTTAATATAGTGGTGCTCTAAGTTTCCTTGTCGGGTGGAGGGTAAGGAAAAGGCTGGGGACGCATAAACGGTCACAAGAAGCTGATCTGCAGGAGAGGAACGTCCTCCTTTTCGGCACACCCTGCCCCAGCTAACCTCAAAGCCAATCTTAGCAGCTGGATATGTGTGAGGGCGGGCCACGGAGCCTGAAAAAAGCCTAAATAGCCCAAACAACACTAAAGGGCTACTAAATTGAGCAGCACTCAGCACAAGCTACTCCGGATCTCGATAAGCTACCTGTAGCTCGTGGTTGACTGGTTGGAGACCCCGGGTCAAGACTGATATGCTTGTGGCTGTGTCTGAACTGGGGTGGCGAAGGGAGCTAAAGATCAATGATGGATTCAACCCAGATCTGTGACTGGGTGTGAGTGTCTGAAAAGTTTCTGCACTCCTTTCATCATCTCATTGTGTTTGCTTTGTTCGCCCTAAGTTGGCAGGGTATGCCCAGACTTGGGTCCCTTTCCCACTTTGCCACTGGATTCAAGCTGGCCTGGCTGATGAGGGGTGTTTCCCTGAAACCGGTCCCAGGATGCTTGTTTCCAGTCCAGGGAAGACCTGGTTTGGCAATTCGGGCTACACTATTCCCATGAGGAGTAGGGTCAAGACTGATTTATATGTGGCTGGGTCTAAACTGGGGTGGCGAAGTGAGCTAAAGAACGATGATGGATTCAACCCAGATCTGTGACTGGGGGTGAGTTTCTGAAATGTTTCAGCACTCCGTCCTTTATCTCCTGGTGTTTGTTTTGTTCGCCCTAAGCTAGCAGGGTATGCCCAGATGTGGAGCCCTTGCTCATTTTGCCACTGAATCGAAGCGAGCCTGGCTGATAACGGGCTTCCAATACCTCACAGATTCCTGGGACTCTCCATATAGAGATGTGTGTATGTCTTGTATTGTCGATTTATTTACAGGGCACGACACCAGTAGAATACCTCACCCTTAGAACTTAGCGGAATAACATGCACCACTTTTTGACAGGTCATCATCATTTCACCTGGCATGCATCGCATACCTACGTTTTTTATTTACTGTGTTTCTCTTACAGATTGCCATTTAGGAAATCCCTTGGGTATTGGATATTGATTAAGGCAAGTCAGTCTTGTAATCACGTAGTATTGACTACCTATTACTATAACATATTAACATTTTCAACATAGTTATGTGAGAGCAGAAGGGATCAGAAACTTGTCCTGAAGAAGAAGCAGCACGCTTCGAAACATGTTGACACGCACAGGAGGTTTTGAACATTGAAGCAACATACCTCCGACGCACCTTTTTAATAATACCAGCTCAATGGAATATTAACATTTTGTAATCCACAAGAACTAGGTATTTTTTAACTCACTTTTCACTCACCCCTGACCCTTTTCACTCACTCATTCCTACACCACACATAGTTGTGACATCAGTGCTCCCACGTATCCATAGGTCATAGCACGCCCCGTCCCGCAGCGGGGCAGGAAGACCCCATAATGAAGCATGACACCAAGGGCCCTTTTGGTGTGTGAGGGGTATTTCAGAAACACTATGTGCTTCCCACCATTTTAGGTAATGCACATGACCTGTAAGTTATAACGTTCCTTTTTTGTACCTCCTGAGGGTGGATCCCATTGTTTATAATACATTGCAAGAGGAGGATATATCCACCTCCAGTGTCCGTTTTTGACACTACCTCTTCACTCCCTATTTTGTTGAATAGTGATGAGGGGTTTACACTGAACCTGGTCCCAGGATGCTTGTTTCCGGTCCAGGGAAGACCTGGCTTGGCAGTTCGGGCTGGACTCTTCTCATGAGGAATAGGGTCATGACTGATTTTCATGTGGCTGGGTCTGAACTGGGATGGCAAACTGAGCTAAAGAATGATGATGGATTCAACCCAGATCAGTGACTGGGCGTGAGTGTCTGAAAAGTTTCAGGGTTCCATTCATTATCTCCTTGTGTTTGCTCACCTCAAATGGCTAGCCACCAATTTAAGCCATGAATAATACAATTTTGTTTAAAAATATAATAGAGAGGCAACTTCAAACAAAAGCTCGAGTAGCAGCAAAATGCTATTTGATCACAAATAGATGAATCAAGAGGTAGTTTTCTTAGTTTATGCAATTCCTTATTCGAAAATCTTCTGGTTTGGAGAAAACAGTTTCTGCGCAGCCAACGTGTTTCTGTCAATTACGGGCTTATTCAGAGCCTCAAAACAATTGTATATTTGTCTTCAATCCTTAACCCCTTGTGTGCCCATGACGAACTGGACTCGTCATGGATCACAGTCGCGCTGTGCCCATGACGAGTCCAGCTCGTCATGAGGCATTCCCTGGGGAATCCCCGGGCACCAGAGGGATTCCCTTTTAGTGAAAATAGCCTTGGGAGCTGGGGAAGACCTTCCCCAGCTCCCGAGCCCCCCCCCCCTGCTTTCAGTGTAATGACGATCGGCGCGCACGTCATTACACTGAAAGTGAAACTGAAATGAGCCAAGAGCCCCCTGAGCACGTAGAAAGACGGGAGAGGTATCGTTGGAAAGGGGAGAATCTCCCCTTTCCGGGGGGGGGGGGGGGGGGGGGGGACAAAAAGACCACTAGACACCAGGGAATTTTACAAAAAATAAAAATAGGGGTGTGGGCTGCCCAAAAGGGGCATGCCCCCACCCCACCCCCCAATTATTACAGTCTTTCTGCCCCCCCCCGGGGGGCAGATGGAGCATTGGCCCCTAATCTGCCGCTTCGGGGGGAGGGGCAGAAAGCCCACTAAACACCAGGGATTTGTTTTGCACAATTGTTTTTAGGGTGTGGGCTGCCCGAAACAGGCACGCTAATGCCCCCACCCTCCCCCCCACAAAAATGACAGTCTTTCTGCCCCCCAGGAGGCAGATGGGAGCTGTAGCCCCCAATCTGGCCCCCCCGGTGGCGCAGAATGCCCACTAGAAACCATGGATTTTTTTGTTTTATTAGTGTAGGGGTAGGGGCTCCCCAAAATGGGCATGACAATACCCCACCCCACCCCAATAGAAATTCCAGTCTTTCTGCCCCCCCCCCCCCCCGGGAGGGCAGATGGTGGCAGTGGCCCCTGATCTGCCCCCTGGGGGGCAGAAAGCCCACTACGCGCCAGCGAGTACGCAGGCTTTTGTATGCGTGGGGGCTGCCCAAAATGGTCATACCAATGCCCACACCCCCACAAAAAATAGCCACAGTCTTTCTGCCCCTTTAGGGGCATATCAGGATGAAAACCCCTTCCCCGATTTTTCCCCAGGGCGGCAGAAAGCCCACTGGGCTCCGAATTTTTTTAGCAATGTGCATACCTGTGGATTTTGGGCCCTAGCGCAGTTGGCACGTAGGCAAACCTGTACATTTTTTTAAACTAGACACCAAGGGGAATCCTGGATGTGGTGACATCACTGGCTCTCACCAGGTTCTGTTACCCAGAATCCATTGCAAACCTAAAAATGTGTCCAAAATAACACATTTTCCTCACATTTCTGTGGTGGAAAGTTCTGGAATCTGCGTGGGTCCACAAAATTCCACCCATCCTGCGTTCCCTAAAGTCTTCAGAGAAAAATGGTACCTCACTTGCGTGGGTAGGCCTAGTGCCGGCGTCCGGCAAGGGCCCAAAACCTATTGAGGAGACATCAAAATTACCTATCACAAAACAACCTGGTTTGGCAAAGGGGGTCCCATGAGTTTTTGGCCCCAGGCTTGGCGGCCATCTAGGGAAACCTACCAAACCCACACATTTCTGAAAACTAGACACCCGGGGGATTCCAGGGAGGTATGGCTTGCGTGGATCCCCCAACGTTTCCTTACCCAGAATCCCCTGCAAACCTCAAATTTAGCTGAAAAAATCACCTTTTTCACACATTTTTGTGTGGGAAAGTTGTGGCATCACCGGGCTGACACAAATTTCCTACCACCCAGCGTTCCTCCGGGTCTCCCGATAAAAACGGTGCCTCACTCGTATGGGAGGCCCAAGTACCCGCGACAGGCAAGGGTCCAAAACGTAGTGCGCCTCAACAGGCAAGGGTCAGAAACGTAGTGCGCCTCACTACGTTTTGGGCCCTTGCCCGTGGCGGGTCCTTAGGACTCCCACACGAGTGAGGCACCATTTTTATCAGGAGACCCGGGGGAACGCTGGGTAGTAGGAAATTTGTGTCAGCCCGGTGATGCTACAAATTTTCAATTTATCCTATATTTAACTGTTAGTTTCTATAAAGAAACCTTGATGGATCTACACAAATGACCCCTTGCTGAATTCAGAATTTTATCTACTTCTCTAAAATGTATAGCTTTCCAGGATCCATTATTGCTTTTGTACCCATTACTACCATTAACTGGAAGGAGGTTGAAAGCACAAAAAATAGCAAAAATAGGCTATGTCCCAGAAAAATGCCAAAACTGTGTAAAAAATGTTGGGTTTCTGACAAACGTCTGGTATCCACTAAAAGCTGGGAAAATGGTGATTTCAGCCCCACAAACCCTTTTTTGATAACATTTGAAGGGAAAAAACCAGATGCTTTCATTTGCAGCCCGTTTTTCCAATTTTTCTCCCTAAATTTTGCTGTATTTTGGCTCAATTCTGTGACCCCTCCAGGGGAATCCACACACCCTGAGTACCTTCAGAATCCCCATGATGTTGGAAGAAAAGGACGCAAATTTGGCGTGGATACCTTATGTGGTCATAAAGTTACAGGGGCCTCAGCGCGCACTACCCCAAATAACCAAAAAAGGGCGTGGCACAGGAGGGGGAAAAGGCCTGGCAGCGAAGGGGTTAAAGAAGACTTGCCCACCAAGTTTTTCTTATACAGACATAGTTTATGAATCCTCTACGATACGTTGCTGGATGGCAAAGTTAGACCCTCCGTGCAGTTCAAGCATGTTCGTTTCCTTTAGATTTGCCCAGTCATCTTGAGCCGTATTCGGCCATTGAAAGTGTGTCCACGTTGTTGCGGCGTCTGACAAGTTTTGCCAAAATCATGTCAGACGCCACAACCATGTGGACACACTTTCAATGGCCGAACACGGCTCAAGATGACTGGAGAAACTCTGGAGACCTGGAAGGAGAACAAATAGACTTTTCCCTGTTTAAAATTGTAATTGTAATTGTAACTGGGTTTTATATCGCGCCAACTCACCAACAGGTCTCAAAGCGCTACTGACCAAGTACATAACAAAGATGGAAAGAGGAAGTATGGGTCTCAGGTCTAACAATCGCCTATAGAAGCGGGAATGCGTCTTTGAAGAGTAAGGTCTTCAAAGACTTCCGAAAGCGGAGAAGGTTGGGCTCTCTCCGAAGCACCTCCGGTAGCTTATTCCAACTGATGGGGGCCTGCACTGAGAAGGATCTGCCTCCTTTAGTTGTTAGCTTGAAGCGTGGTTGAGACAGTAAGAAAGATCCAGACGATCGCAAGATACGTTTAGGTTCGTAGAGTTCAAGCCTTTCTTTTATATAAGCTGGCGCCTGTCCGTGGATTGCTTTGTGGCAGATACACATGCTTTTGAACTCCACTCTCTGCACCACGGGCAGCCAATGTAATCGGTGGAGCAGGGGGGAAGCATGGGTCCTCCTCGGCACTCCAAAGATCAGGCGTGCTGCATCGTTTAGAATGACCTGAAGACGGTTGATGGAATTCTTTGGAAGGCCGAGATACAGCGCGTTTCCATAGTCTATTCGAGACACTATTGTGGCTGAGACAATGGTTTGCAGCATATTCCTCGAGAGCAGGGGGGCGAGTTTACGTAATTGCCTGATCAGGTTAGTACAGCAGCTAACTACAGCGGAGACTTGATTGACCATTGAGAGTTCCTGATCGATTTTCATCCCAAGACTCTTGACATTGGGGCATGGTTTTGGAGTAGGGCCTAGTTCTTGTGGCCAGAACAAATCGCTCCAGGGGGAGACAGAAGTCGAGATGACAAGGACTTCCGTTTTATCCGGATTGATCTTCAACAAGTTAGATGACATCCAGTTCACTGTAAAACGTAGGATGTCTTGAGCCACTGATTGTGCCGATGGTGTATTATCGATACTCAGCAATAGCTGAGTGTCGTCGGCATAGTTAAATACTTTACACTTCATGTTTGCCAGTGACTCTATCAGTGGTTGCAAGTAGAGGTTGAATAAAAGTGGCGAGAGTGCTGACCCCTGCGGGACCCCACAGACTAACATGCCCACCTCTGAGACCTGGTCTGCCAACTGGATCTTCTGTGTCCTTCTTGTTAAGAAGGCTGTGAGCCATTTAAGAGCCTGCCCTCCTATCCCGAACCCAGCCAGTCTGTCCAAGAGCAGTGCATGGCTGACAGTATCAAACGCTGCTGAAAGATCTAATAATATCAGCGCGCTTGGCCTTTTACTGTCAGCCATGCATCTTAGCTCATCCAGTACCGACAGCATTACTAGTTCCGTGCTATGGTGGGCACGGAAACCAGCTTGCCGCTCCTGAACCCTAAGTTCTCCAGAAGAATTATTACCGTCTTCAGATCTTGCAAAATCTGATTCTGACATTGGGACATAATTAGAATATCATCCAGGTATATAATCCTACATATTCCTCTCTCCCTGAGGTAAGATGCGACCACTCTCATTACGTTTGCAAAGCACCAAGGTGCTGAAGAAAGACCGAAGGGGAGAGCCTGAAATTGAAAAAGACGACCGTGCCAAGTGAACTGGAGATAACATTGGCACTCCTGGGCTATAGGGATGGTGAAATAAGCATCTTTGAAGTCCAGCTTTACTAAGCAGGCCTCCTCTAATAACATTTCTCTCAGGAGGTGTATGCCCTCCATTTTTAAGTGTCTGTAAGTAAGATATCTGGTCAAGTCCCTCAGATTTATGACAGGCCTCCATCCCTTGATCTTCTTTTCTAAAAGAGTGCACTTACGAAAACCTTGTCCTCCAAGGGTACTTCCACTATTGTGCCCTTCTGTAGCATCAAATTCACTTCTTCCTCCACTACTTTCACCTGGACTAAATGAAGAACTGGGCTTCTTGGGGAAATAAGATTGAAGGGTAGTCTTTAGAAACTCTATCCTGAAACTCTGGACAGTTTCTAAAATCCATGGGTCCTGAGTAATTGTTTCCCATGTCTGGGAATTGAACCTGAGATGGTCCCCCACTTTTCCCAGGAAAGAAGAGACAAGAGGAATCTTTATACTCACTCTGGAAACTGTACGATCCTTGACCACGAGAACTAGATCCTCTTGCACGGTAGGGATATCCTCTCTGCGGGTAAAACGAAGTTGAGGCACTGGACTGAAAGCCTCTTTCGAATCCTCTTTGCCTGAATTGGGGCCTTTGGAGGGCTCAGCCAGCAGGAAGGCCTATTTTTCCGACCCAAAAACTCCACGGTTTACACCCTTCTCATGCTAGATTGAGCCTTGTTGAGAGCAGTGAAAGAAGCCACATATTTACTTAGTGACTTGATCATATCCTCCCTGAAGAGGAAGCCCCTAGGATTGACAGAGGGCTTCTTTCATCCAGCTCCCCCAGCTTAGGACTAAACTTGGTTAAAACGACTCTACACCGTTCTGCATTTAGGCCAGCGTTGGTGTTGCCAAAAAGAAGAATTAAAGCCCCCTCTGGCTCCAGCCCCTGAGAAGTTCAACATCTACAAGGCTGTGATTGATGTAAACTTCTTCCACTAGATCTATTATTCTAGCAAGGGGACCTAACACATGTTTATATTTATGAGATTTATAGAGCGCTCAAATACCCTTGGGTGTCTCGGCGCTAAGGACGGCAGCATGAAACTTATACCAAGGAGACTTATTGTGTGAACAGCCATGTTTTCGTCATTCTCCTGAACGTTAATAATGATTGGGATGATCTGATCTGTAATGGGAGCGAGTTCCAAAGTTTGGCAGCTGCAACAATGAAACGTTTGTCGCCCCAGGAAACAGTTTTAGTGCGAGGCACTGTGAACAGGGATGCCGTAGATGAACGAAGTGCCCGTGATGGAGTATAGACTGCTAAATCTTTGATCAGAAATTGGGGACCTGTGTTGCGTGATGTCTTATATGCGATGCACAAAGCCTTAAACATTATACGGCTCTTCACAGGGAGCCAGTGAAATTTCCGAATAACATGAGATATAGGCTTATATTTAGGGGTTCCTGAAAGCATCCTGGCAGCTGCATTCTGAATGGTTTGCAGCTTACGAATAACCTTGTTTTGGGCATTCAAGAGAAGCCCATTACAGTAATCAATTGTTGACATGATTAGGGTACTGACAAGAATTTTTCCTGATGTCAAGGGAAGAAATGGTAGTATTTTTTTTATCATACGCAATTTGTAAAAAACCGCTGAAACTACTGAGTTGGCATGAGGGAAAAAAGTTAGTTTGCCGTCAAACGTGACTCCTAGATTCCTAACCTTGGTGACTGGGGGTGGTGGAGGACCTAGTGACAGCGGCCACCAGGTTGAAGACCAGGCTGGGAATAGTTTGCCGAAGATCATGACCTCTGTTTTATCAGAGTTTAATTTGAGACAATTGCTGGTCATCCAGTCACTGATGGCCAGCATGCCTCCTTGAAATTTTTCGGCTACTTTCTCTCCATCATTATGTATTGTCAACACCAACTGAGTGTCGTCAGCGTATGAAGTGAGGCCCAATCTATGTCTCCTGATAACCCTGGCCAAGTCCGCCACGTAGATATTAAAAAGGGTCAGGCTTAGGGATGAGCCTTGCGGGACACCACATGAGAGGCTCAATTGGGTGGACTGAAAGGCACCAAAGTTTACCGACTGAGTACGATTGGTGAGGAAAGAAGCCAGCAGGCCTCGGGCTTTATCCTGGATGCCTAGTTCTGCGACCCGGTCGATTAAAATGGTATGACCGACCGTGTCAAAGTCGATCTTGACATGTCTTAAGGGACCTCTCCAGACCTATCATAGGATCTCTGCCAAGTTTGAAGAGAAGCGTGATAAGCTTCAGATCAATATTGGGTGTTAGGCATACTTATTCGTGGCTGAAGGGCCTTGAGCATTCCCCTCTGAGAATATTACGTGCCTATATTTTCCAGGAGGTTTCAAATCCATCTCCTGATGAAGTGAGCCATGTGACCCTGGGGCCCCATTCGGCCCTTGTTGGGTGCCTGATATTGTGAGGGGAAAACATCTCCTGCCCCAGAGGGTCCTTCACTATCCCCCTAGAGGTCGATGGGGCTTTGTCATCTGTAAGGAGGTCATAAATTATCTACATCCCCTTGTTCAAGGTCAAAGATATATTCATCTAGTGGCCCCTCTCTCGTAAGTTCTTCTTCCCTCGTGTCAGAATATTGTGTGCCCATCTGAGCATATGAGAGTAGTGTGCCACTTCGGACACCAATCGTGTTTATGCCGAGTCAGGCACCCAATGTCTTTGAGGTGCATAGACCTCCTGAATTTGATAAGGTGCTTAGACCTCCTGATTTCGATGAGGTGCTTAGACCTCCTGATTTAGTTGAGGTGTTTGGACCCCCTAGGGAAGAAGACTTCTCCAAATGTTTAATCTTTTTAGCTCTCTTGCGCCCTTTAACACCCCAGTCAGAGTCTGCTTCTGACGCTGAACCATAATCAACCTCATCATCAAAAGCAGGTTGTCTCCTATTATTCAAGACCTGCTCTAAGGTCTCTCGTATGCAAGGGCGCATCTCTTGCTGAATTATTCTTTCAATCAGGACCTCAATAGATTGCAGATGCAAGGTTGCTAAGGTCCAGGGATCCCGGTTCCAGAGAAAATTGCCCAGTATGTGTGTAGCTTGTTGCTTGCGGAGATTGACTCGAGACACTAGACCTCTATGGTCTCAGACAGAGTACATACGTAAAGATGTAAGTCAAAAACTCCTCCTTTATAAAGGTAGTCTGAGTACTTGGATAAGTACAAATTTTTATTTTGTTTATTCAAGAAGGTTCTGTTTCTTCCTGTATTTTTTTTTTAATGTATTTTATTATTTCTTTCTTCACGTTTATAACAGAATAAACAGCTTTAATGTTTCTTTCTTCACGCTTAAAAAAAAAGATTGCGTCTGGGAAATTTCTAGGGTCTCAATATCTTGATCAGACATAACAGTAGCTGGAGTATACTTATACACTTGTTAATACTTGTTTTATAAGAGAGAAAGAGATAATCTTCCTCTTAATAATCAAGAATAAGATTTTTAAATCCAAGTTAACCCCAAAACTAAGGTTTTAAATATAATGAATTACCTGGGTAACCTGAGGTTTCTCAAAAACTCTAGAGTAACCAAACTTTAGTTAATGCCTGAAGGAGAGGGTAATGATCTAACCAGAAAGGCTCTTAAACTGGAAACTCAGGGCAAAACGTCATGTGAAAGGCAGCTGGTTACAGAGGCGCTGCAACTCTCAACTGATATATTGACGTCACAGTGTTCCTCCCTCAATCAGCTGTCTACTAATGTGTAAAAAAATATGACGATGCCAAGCACTGGGCCGACAGTATGTAGCCATTGCTCAGTGCTTTCCTCTACTTATGAAAACGCAGACCTGTCATGCGTGAGGGACGCATCACAGTAACATTTTCTGCCCTAAGTAATTGTTGAATAGGCTCAATGTGTCTCAATCAGAGGATGCATCGGAACCCGGTCGTCAGCGCGGAGGAGGCACGGCTCCTGCTCGGAGCAATCTCCACACTGGCAAATCCTCAGCGCCTAATCGAGACCCAGCCCTTGGCACAGAGGAGGCCCAGCTCCCGGCTGGAAAAGTCTTTCATCAGCTGAGAAATGACCGGCCGGGTCCGGTCGCTGCAACATGGTCTCCTTAACGGGAGCCACCTCCGTGTGAGGTCCCGGAAAACATAAGCCTTGCGGGACCGCACATGGAGGGATTTCCCCAAAGAATGAAGAGACCAGCACAACAAGGCTCAATGAGGGACAGCAATATGCGAGCAGCAGAAACAAGCATGTGAAAAAGCCAGATAATAAAAAGAAACACTCAACAGCCTTATAGGATCAAAATGAGGAGTAAATACCAAGATACTTATCTGTGTGGAGCCGCATTTAAAAGAGGTAGACTGTGATGTGCATGAGCCTATTATATGCCTTGAAGGGTCTGTTATGGAACAGTTTTCTTTAGGATGTATGTTTTTTAAGTGGCTATGTGGAGTTTGCATTAAAGGAATAATGCATAATGGTAGCCTCCGGTCTTGTAATGAAATTGATTTCTTAACAGCCTTGGGCATACACACTAACCCCTACTCCTCAGAGCTCAATCAACATTCTTCAGTACTAGTGGACCTCTTCCTCTCCCTTGGTGCCAAGACAATACTAGCAGATTGAAAAGCTACATCCCCAAGCTCCTTCGACAAATATTGGGCTTTGCCATGCTCTGTCAGAGGAGCTGATAACATTCTACATACAAAAGTACACAGCACTGCCGTACGTCTTTGGAATGCCTTTGACAAATATTTGCAAGTCACCATGACTGCCTTGAAGACCATCCCCCCTACATAGGGGACTGACCTGGGTGTATTTTGACTTGCTACCCATATCACAATGATATCTCCAGCGAATATTGCGAGTCCGACCCAGTGCAGCTATCCTCCCTTCTCTCTCTTTCTCTTTCTCCTGTCTTTTCTCCAACCCTCTTTAGGTTTCCCCCCCACACTTTTTCTCCCTCTCCTATTATGGCCACCAATGTTTACCTCTATGCACCCTTGTTGGACCAGATTACCTGGTACACCAATGCAGGACCCCTCAAGTCCCCTCAATACCAGACTTTCCTGTATTTTGCTATGTCTAAGGACATGTATGTCTGTAACTGGATATTCTTCGCCTGCATCTGTTCTAATATTCACCTGATGCTACTGCCTCGCCTATATGTACTGTAAAGTGAGTGTACTGCATACTTTAGTTATTTCTCTTTGCTTTTGTATGAAAATTAAAATTACATGAACGAAAAAATTTAAAAATAGAAAGCCAGTGTCTGACAAGCTACCCATCTCTGACCTACATCAAAAAGTATTGTTTAAAAAAAATATAGGAAAACCAAATAATGCCAAATGCATCCAACCTCCAAAGGATACTCACTAATTATTCTTAATGAAAAATGTAAACCTCTCCTGGCTTGAACTTCTGCTATTTCACAGCAACTTTTACCAACGTAACCACGCATCTGTTTAGTGCCACTGGGTTCCTGTCCTTTCATCTGTATGCCAAGTAAATAATGTAATTAAACTTACTAATGTCAAAGTCAAAGAAAGCTTTAGTCGACCGATTTTTTTAACAGTCATAAAAGCACATGAAAGATGAAAAAACAATAAGACATGTTATCACAATATTAAACAATTCTAAAAACAATAATCTTGTAGAAACATTAAAATGTCAGATGTTATTAAAGCGACAACCATAGAGTCATAAAAACATCAAAAAAGCTCTTTATATTAGTCTTCATTTGTTAAATACATCTCCCTTTGGAGAAGTACCTTCTTAAGAAACATAGCTATGCACCAGGGAGTTAGTTTGTTCTCCAACATCTGAAGTCTAATTAATGTAGGGCGGCATTGCCGCAACCCCTGTGATTTTAAAAACGGTAAAATCCATGCTTTCCACAACACGACATATAATTTACAAAATAAAACCCAAGTGAATTGTGGACTGGGTAGAAAGATTGTCACCAGTCATTAATTTGTGGAAGGGTAACAAGTCTGTGGACAATATTCAATCTGAACCAGGTCAATAACTGTCTGTCAAAGCTACCCGGTACAAATGTGAGGTAAGGTTCCATATGTGTAGCAGTTACAGTTAACTGATGTTGCCTTACACTGGGTTTTAAGATTTCTTCTGACATTCTTGCTATACCAAATGATTCAAGACACTCCCTTTTCAAGGCCTTTCTGGAAATCGCCTGTAAGGCAGTAGGGTCGGCAAAGTATTCTGGGTGCCCAATATCCTTAATAAAATAGCAGATATACTTGATCCAGGGGAGCTTTAATACCCAGTCCAGCTTTAGGCAGTCCTATTTAATTTCCCTGTTTAGCTTTGAGCATAGATCCTATGCCATAAGAGGGCTGGTTCTAATTTAATAAGGTCTGAGATGTAAGGAAGACCTAATTCTTCATGGCAAGCAAAAGAGGGTGTACTTGGTGGCACCGATAGTAAATACCTTAAAAAAGAGTTTTCAACAATTTGTATGGGAAGGGTATTAGCGAAGCCCCATACTCCCGCCCCATACATTGCGTTAGTGGTGCACTTGGCCGTATAGATTTGGATAAGCTCACCTGGGGGCTTCCTGCCTATCTCTCTTGAAAATGACACCACTACAGCTGTAGTCTTGATAAATGACAGTTTTTTTGTGAGAATAGCCTGAAGCCACGAGGTCCTTTGGTTAAATAAAATACCTAGGTAGGAAAAACATTTTGTCTGAGCTTATTTTTAGACTGTCCATAAACATAGCTTTCATTCTTTGTACCCCACGGCCACAGCTCATTGTAAAGGTCTAGGAGATATTAGTGCTAAGCCCCAGATCTTTCATAAAAACATTAAAACTATCTAAAACCTTCTGAAGACCTATTTGGGTTCTAGACATTAAAACTGTGTCATCTGCATAAAGGAGCGCAGGTATGGGACGTCCATTCGCGGTGGGAAACCTTGATTATTCCTAAGGAGGTTTTGGCACATACCATTAGTGTACAGATTAAAAAGGAAGGGGGCCAGGACACAGCTTGCCGGACCCCCTTCTTAACAGGGAAAGCGGGAGTTAGCTCGCCTGCCAACCCAAAGCGCACCCTCGCCGATGCATCTTTGTAAAGGCGCCTCAAAAATAAAATAATGTGAGGATCAACCCCAACTGCTCCAAGGACCTCCCAAAGTCTATCATGTCTTACTGAGTCGAAGGCCGCGGTAAGGTCGACGAACGCCAAATAAAAGCGGCCTTTCTTGACTCGCTTATATTTACCAACCAGTAAGGATAGATTTAGGCTCTGCTCGATGGTCCCCAGGCCTTCTCTAAAACCGTATTGAATGTCTGAAAGGACTGAGTTTTCTTCTGCCCAGGCTGGAAGACGTTCCAGAATAACCCGTCCTACAACCTTAACCATCAAGTCTATTGAAGAGATCGGCCTGTAGCTCCCGGGATCATCTTGGTCCCCTTTTCAAAAAATTCGAACTATGATGGATTCTGCCCAAGTTTTAGGTAATGGGGCCATGCATCTGGCGTTAATCACCTGAGTTATGATGGAACCCCAGAGTAAGGTGTTTGACTTAAAGAGATCCACAGGTACTCCGTCACGGCCAGGCAGTTTGCCGCTCTGGTTCGCTGACAGAGCTCTTTCCACTTCCTCCAGGGTAAACTGTAAATCTGCATAGTTAGTTGGCTCCCCTGGCATTTCAGTAACTTGGGGGTGTCGATCCATCTGCCCATTATATACTTTGGAGAAGTGGTTAATCCATTGCTCCATTGATATGGCAATTTCTATTTTGGGGCCGCCTGTGGATTGTAAAAAAGGTGTTTTTACTGCTCTCCAGAAGGGAGCACTATCTTTTGATTGTGCTGCGCTGCGAAGGGATTCCCATGCTTCCCTTTTCTGGGAGCGTTTTTTTTCATTGAGAGCCCATCTATATTCTCGTCTCACCTGTCTGACCTTAGTGAGTTTTCTAGGTTGCTTATGCAGTACTAATTTTAGATTAGTGAGTGCACGTGTACATTTTGTGGTAAACCATCTCTCTTTTTAACCTTATTACTCATTTGCACAAATAATAAATCCCTCACCCCCGCCGCGATTTGCTGAAAAGAAAATAGAATGCTATCTTTGGAGGCTAATTCAATCAAGCAGTTTTCAATGGGTGTTTTACATTTTGTTACCAGCTTCAGGGTCAACCTTTGACAACCGCAAGGTGTATCCATTAGTTCTACATTATCTGTTCTGGCGGGACTATGTGATGGCAGGTTGACCTCTTGGTTTAACGGGAAGTGGTCACTCATGGGGTTATCCTCCACCTTGAAAGAATGCAGTCTGTATGCGTGGTTAAGTGAGACCAATATATAATCTATATTGGAGAATAGACCTCTTCCATTAAATGTCGAGGGCATAGGAAAGGGTCTAGTCACTAGGTCATTCACGAAGCCAAGCTCCAAGCTCATGATCAATTCAATAAACAGCTCCCCCATCACTGTATGACAAAAGTGTGTACTAAATGTGTTCTCCTCAATATTACTGCAGATCCTACTATCATCATGAGGACATGGCGCACAATTAAAGTCGCCCCCACAGATTATCATGGTTTCTTTTCCGCTGGCATTAATAAATGAATTAAATGAATTAAGTTCAGTACCCAGTATTTGTATAACATTACCAAGGTTATCTGGGGGAATGTTGTTGTAAAAATTAACCAGAATAATACATTGGGTCAGATTTTGATGTATTTTCACTAGCTGATAGTATCTGTTCCCCAGTATTACATCTACCTTTCCCACGACAAGTTTATTCGAAATATACACACAAAGCCCACCCTTCACACTACCCCCTCGATCTTTGCATCGCTGCTGGTATATGGAGGATTTTAAATCCATTAATGTCAATTGGTTCTCTGACCCAGGTTTCCTGAAACATAATATATCCTGGTCAGAGATAAAATCACACCATGTTTGACTGTATATCTTACTACGAAGCCCTGCAATATTCCAGGAAATTATCTTGCATGGGAAACTATCATCGTAGGGAGTACTTCTCAGGAGTGATAGTCTCAGAGGGGCAGGGCTACCAGTGCGGGCTGGGGCTTGGGCCAGGGGTGATGATTCACTTAAATCTGGTTGGTTAGCTGGGGAGCTACTCGGGGTCAGTGCTTAAAATGGAAAAAATAGAAGTGCAGGTACTCTGTAGCAGAGTACCTGCTTGTTTCTAGGAAGTGCCGGTACTCTCCAAATAAAAGTATTGCATTCCTCTTGAGAAGTGCTGGTACTCTACCTCCCACAATAAAAAAGTGCCAGTACTCCATACCGGACAGTACCGGCCCATTTAAAGCACTGCTTGGGGTGCATCTCTCAAAGGGTTCCCTCACTTTTATCATACTAATGTAAAAAATCCCAAAATTACAGAATTGTCATGAAATTCTTTAGTCCATTCTCAACCATCCTGTTTCCTCCTGCTGAAAACCATTTATTGTTTACCACACAAACAGATGATCATGTACACACAATATGAAATGTTGCAATTTATTGTAGAAAGCTTGGTTTTATCAGCAATATATTAATAGCAGATACAGTTACAGTAAGAGGGAAAATATTCCCAAGGTTTCTCAGACAATCACGCCAGTGGGCTGGTTTTACCAAACTTCATAGAATCACTACGACTCAATATATTCTTTAACTTATTTGCCTTTCCATATGTGACTAAGGAGTTACCTGTGAGTATACCACTAAGATCCTTAGCAGCCTGGAAGATGTTCCAATAATTCTTTCAAAATGAGAAGAATTTTGCCATTCTCTGCACAAAATGTAGTTATAAATCTCACTTTTTAATTATTTCTGTTGGCGATCTTCCCTTTTCCCACCAATAGTGTTTCTGTCTTAACATTTCTTATTTTTCTCATTGAATTCACAAGAAGGTTGTTAGGATAGCCCATGCGCTTGAGTCTGTGTGTTCTCTCTGATTCTAGCTTTATGTACTCTTCTTCATCACTTCAATTCCTTTTGTTTGCAACTAATTCCCCATAAGGGATATTTTTCTTTCATTTGTATGAATAGCCCGATCTGAAGTGGAGAATGCTGTTACTCGCAGTAGTCTTTATAAATGTTCTGGCCATCAATTTATTATCCTCCACAAAGAGTCCAAAAAGGTCAAAGATGTATGGTGATATTCCAAGGTCAGTCTTACATTGATGTAATTCTATGTCAGGACCGGAGGCGAGAATTATGCTTATTGTTTTTTTTTCACTTTAATGATAGCAGCCATTTTAAAGTCACCAAAACAAACAAATATTCCCATGAACCATAGGGAATAATACAAGAAACAATAGAGTGTCCAAGGATAGTGTCCTTCGTTCTCTCCACAAATCACAGGGTTCCGAGGTGATGGTAGTTCTCTGTCACTGTCCAATCTCCCTCTTTCTTTGCTGCTTGCAGACAGATAAGTCCTGTTTTGCTTTTCTCTACTAGATATTACAGTTATTCTGATATTAATGTTATACTTGCATAGTATTTGCTGTTCTAGTTTGTGCCCTTTGATTGCACTGCTATGTGTTTATTCTCGCATTGCTTTGTGTTGCCTGTGTTTGAGGGGTTTTTCTAATTGTCTGTTCGTTTTCCCCTCAGCCGTTTGAGCCTTCACGGCTCTTCTTGGTACGGCGCACGCCGGCTGTGGTCCGACACGCGTCGTTTGTTTCACTGATTTATTGCCCATTAGCGCTGCTGTTTGTTGAGCGCGAGTCAGCCGCTACTCGGCTGACTCGCTCACGGCCTCGGGAGTGTTCCTCCCTAGCGGCTGCGTGCTTGGTGCGGCTCGCGGTGTGTCTTCACCCGCTAGAGGGCGCATGTGCACGTCCTCCTCGCTGAGGTGCGTTCCTGAGATTCCGCGCATTCCACGCGTTTTGAATCTCGTAACGCACGTCAGTTACGAGCCTCTGCCTGCTTCTACACCGCTTGCGGTCTGTTCTCTGCCATTTTGCAGCTGTTATTGAACGCCTTTAAAGCAAGGTCGGTAATCTACTTTGTGAGGCTGTGAGCTGTTGGTTCTGCCCAGCCTCGGGGGTCCGTATCCTTAGGCCTAATTAACGCTCCTGGGAGTCGGTATTGCAGGCTGTGACCTGCTGGGAACCATTTGTTAGCAGGCTGCTCTTTGATTTCAGCACCAGGGCTGTGGGTCCCAGGGCTTGGCCCGAACGCGATCTCTGCTTGCTAAATCGTAGGCTGACACCCAGCCCCCTATATTACGAGGTTCCCCTCTTTCTTATCTCCCACTTACCTTGGTAGTGTTGTTGTAGTCCCTCATGGAGTCTTATCAGGACGACACTTACCTGGATGACCAGTGGGAAGAAGATCCACTCACAGCACTGCAATGGGATGAAGACTTCTATGATGCAGTGGATTCTTCTATACATAAAGCGGTGGAGCAGGCTATGGCCCCTTTAGAAGATTGCCTCGCCCGCAGAATTGAGCTGGCATGTGATAAGTTAGCCAAGGCGGCTCAGGCCCTTCCGGCCTCCCTCACTCCTAGCGGTCACCCCGCTGACCCTCAACCGCCCCTCACCAAGCGAGCCAAGGAAATAGGGGTTGATACTGATGCCTTCGCTCACCTCAAGCAGGCTTTCTTAGCTACGCCAACTCCTCCGGGAGACTCTGCTCAAGGGGACGATGACGCTGGCCCGTCCCTGGCGTCCTTCGCAGCCAGTGCCTGCAGATCCTGTGCCTAACGCAGATGATCAGAATCTCTATGCGGATATGTTAGATCCTGATGATTTCTTGCATCCTAGATCTTCAGACTGGGCACCCTGTGACAAGGTCTCCCAGTACGTCGCCAGCCGCATCCGCCGGCCGTTAAGAGGCCTCAGTGCGCAACTGTCTTCGGGCGGAGTGTCCTCGCCCCTCCTTAGAAGGGAAGGTGGCGGCCACCCCAGAAATTGATCCTCGCATGGCGACGTTTCTACAAAATATTGTGAACGACCCTAAAAAAGGTATCAACAGGTCTTGGTGGGCCTGTTAAGACAAGCTCCTTGACCTTCATGGGCCCATAACGAAAATCCTCGATATGGCTGAGGAGGCCAAATCATTGGGAGCCCTAATCTCTCCGGAGCATCTCTCATCTTGGGCCCAGCGCGTAGTGGTGTTTTGGGGGAATGCCAACTGCGCCATATCGACAGAACGACGGAGATCCCTTCTGATAAAAGTGGATCCCAAACTTGGCGACTTGGCGGATTCGGAGGCAGGACCGGTTGCCCAAGGTGGACTTTTTGGCGAGCCCTTTATGAAGGAGCTGGGGCGTTTCATGAACACTTTCACGTCCCTGGACAGGGCACAAACTTCCATCCGCAAGGTCTTTCACCCTCTGATTTTCCGAGGGGCCGGACGAGGCAGGGGCCGCTCGTCCGGCCGCCCTTACCAGAAGAGAGGAGGCTCCAACCAGGCATCTTACCAGAATCAAGCCAGATTCGGCAACTTCTACCCCACCAGGGGCAGACGAGGAAAGAACCGTGGTGGTAGAAGCGGCAGCACCTCCAGCTCTTCTGGTGAGTGTTCTCCCTTCTTCCCATCTAGAGGCGGCGGCACCTCCAGCTCTTCCGGTGAGTGTTCTCCCTTCTTCCCATCTAAAAGTGGGGGGCCGGCTGGCGCATTTTTTCCAGGCTTGGACTTCTGTCATGGGCGACGCTTGGGTACTCCAGACTGTCCACGGGTTTCATATAGAGTTTCTCGGGGAACCCTTCCAGCCATTTACGCCGCACCCTCTGGTGTTCTCTGCAGCGGACGACGCTTTAGTAGACCAAGAGGTTCAATCTCTTTTGCACAAAGGGGCGGTCGTGCAAACCACTCTCCATGCTCGCGGCTTCCTCAGCAATCTTTTTGTCATGGACAAGCCGGACGGGGGCCAGAGGCCCGTCATCAATTTGCGCGAGTTCAACGAGTGGCTGGTTAACCGCCACTTCAAAATGGAGGGAATCCATCTTCTCCGCGACCTTCTCAGACCGAACGACTGGATGGCGCGTCTCGACCTAAAAGACGTAAATCTGGCCATACCTATTTTTCATCCACACCGGAGGTTCCTGCAGTTTTTGTGGCGCGACTGGGTGTACGAGTTCACCACACTCCCTTTCGGACTATCCTCCGCTCCTTGGTGCTTCACTAAGGTTCTGCGTCCGGTGATCGAACGTCTGCGTGCGGCCGGGATGCGGCTTACAGTGTACTTGGACGACATTTTATTGAGGGCTCAATGTCCCAACAGCTTCGCACAGCTGTCAATCTGTTCCAAGACCTGGGCTTTGTGATCAACGAGACGAAGTCCATGCTGGTTCCGTCCCAGATGGTTGTTTTCCTGGGTTTTTCCATAGATTCCGTAGCTGCTAATCTCAGTCTTCCCTCCCGGAAGCTGACGAAAATCTGTCACAATCTGAGGAGAGCTCTCTCCCAACACCAGCTCTCTCTCCGGCAGGTAGCCCGCATTGTGGGTCTCCTCTCGGCGTCGATCCAATCTATTTTCCCAGGCCCCCTCCACTACAGGGCCTTGCAGCGTCTCAAAGCCCAACGCCTTCGCAAAGGTCTCTCGTACTCTCAGAAGGTGTCCCTCTCGGCAGAAGCCAGGGAGGAGATAGAATGGTGGCTTGCCAATATGGAAGCCTGGAATGGGCGTGCTATCTTCGGGTCCCCGCCCGATCTCGTTATTGAGTCCGATGCCAGCAGGTCAGGCTGGGGCGACATCACGACAGGAGGTGTGTGGTTTCCTTTGGAGCAAAGTTTGCACATCAACTGTCTGGAGCTTTTAGCGGGATCATTTGCGATACATTGTTGGACCAAAGACTCTGTGCGGTCTTGTGTCCAACTCAAGATGGACAACCTATCGGCCGTCCGGTACATCAACCATCTTTGGGGCACGCACTCGAGAGCGCTCTCGGACATGGCGGCGAATTTTCGGAAATACTGTCTAGACCATCATGTGTCCGTGACGGCGGAATACCTTCCGGGTCGGGACAACCAGATCGCGGATTTTCATTCCCGACATTTCCACGACGGCAGTCTTTGGAAGTTATATCCGGGAGTTTTCGCTGATCTCGTCTCTCTGGGGTCCTTTTTCTGTAGATCTCTTTGTCTCTCGCTTGGACCATCAACTGCCCAAATTTTTTAGTTGGAGACCGGATCCTCTGGCAGCGCAGACAGACGCATTCCTTCAGAGTTGGCAGGACAAACAGGGATATGTCTTTCCCCCGTTTGCCATGGTCACGAGGGTCTCAGCCCAGGTGCGACGCCAGACTGCAGACGAGGTTCTCATTTCTCCAATCTGGAGGTCTCAAGTGTGGTTTCCGGTTCTTCTGGAACTTTCTTGGGATTCTCCAATTCCACTCCCCCTCTTTCCGACTCTTCTTTTCAGTCCGGACGGCGTCCCTCACCCATTGATACAGCAGGGCTCTCTCGCCCTCATGGCATGGAGGATTACAGGGGACGCTGGGCGGTCCCAGGCCTTTTGGGAGCTGCTGAAAAGTTTATGTCAAAGGCTTGGGCTGACAGCACAGTCAAGCGTTACCGCTCCACCTGGAGAAGGTGGTATCGTTGGTGTGTGCGACGGAGTCTCAATCCCGTGGCAACGGATGTGACCTTTAATCTGAATTTCTTGGTCTCTCTAGCGGAGGAGGGTTTGGTTTATAGGACCATCAACACCTTCCGTTCTGCCATCTCAGCGGGCCATACTATGGTGGACGGGTCCCCGGTGGGCGAACACCCTTTGGTCTGCCGTCTCCTTCGAGGCATTCGTTTTTCGCTACCACCTGATCCTCGTTATTCCCAGCTTTGGGATGTTAACCAGGTTTTAAATTTGTTTCTGTCTTGGCAGCCGAATAGATTTCTGACTAGGAAAGAACTGTCAGCGAAGTTAGCAATGCTGCTCTGCCTTATCTCGTGCAGAAGGGTTTCGGTTGTCAGAGCCCTTGATGTTTCAAGTAGGATTTTTTTCCCCATGGGGGTCACTTTTATGGTCCGCAGACGGACGAAGTGTGGGACGAGATCCATTTCCTCTCCGGCGTTTCCGGATTCTCCGAAGCTGTGTGTGGTTGCTTGCCTTAAGGCATATGAGGACATGTCTGAGGAGTTTCGACCTCCTGAGGAGTAGCAATTACTCATTGCACTCAAGAAGCCTCATAAGGCGGTTTCTTCCCCCACCATTACCCGGTGGGTAAGGTGGGTCATGCAAGAAGCCGGGATTGAACTTCGAGCCTTCGGAGCTCACTCAGCCACAGGAGCAATGGCCTCTAAGGCATTTACCCTTGGAGCTTGTCTGAAAGACATTCTGAACGCAGCAGATTGGTCTTCAGACTCTACTTTTAAAGAATTTTACTTTAAGCCGGTTATTGACATGGCTCACTTGGTGGTGAGCAAGCTTTAAACGAGCATAATCATCGCCTCCGGTCCTGACATAGAATGAAACATTTCCTAGCTATCGTAACGGAAAGTTTCAATTCTATTAAGGACTCAGAGGCGAGGATTATCCCACCCAGGGTACAAAGCCTCTTTGTTTTCTCCCGCCCACGTACTGGAGTAAGTAGCATGTTTTGCTTATTAAGATGTCACATGATATTCGCTGTACTGTTTATTCTGTGGTTCCTCCCTACAGGCTAAACCTTAGCCATGGCGTTCGCTTATGTTCTGTTTTGTGTTTCAGGCGAGTCGGGTAAACAAGATTCGTGAACCATTTGGGCTGGCTGGCCTTCAGCGACGAAAGAGGGGGATTGGACAGTGACAGAGAACTACCATCACCTCGGAGCCCTGTGATTGGTGGAGAGAACAAAGGACACTCTATCCTTGGACACTCTATTGTTTCTTGTATTATTCCCTATGGTTCATGGGAATATTTGTTTGTTTTGGTGACTTTAAAATTGCTGCTGTCATTAAAGTGAAGAAAGATAAGCATAATCCTCGCCTCCGAGTCCTTAATAGAATTGAAACTTTCCGTTAGGATAGCTAGGAAATTTTTCATTCCTATGTAAACCTTGGAAGTCCTTAAGTTCATATTTTTTAATCTACTCCAAATTAAAATATCATTTGGGTGCACACCCATAATTCTACATGTCTGGAGCCATCATGAAAGGTTTCATTCCAGGCATGCTCCCTCTTATACCAATTCTTGAACAAATTAGCATAAGCGTGTGGTCCTGCCCACCAATTTTATGATTTTCCGACTCACTTTATTTAGAGTCAGTGGAAATGCTGTATTTAACCAGTAGAGCCTTTCCTGATTGAACCCTTTGATTGGACAGTCTTCCCACTACAGGTCATCAGGGGAAAGGGACAGTTACCCTGCAGTGTTTAGGGTATGCAACTGTCACTTGTTGTCTCTATCTGTGCCACCATGCGAGGCATAATGGAAAAATGCATAATGGTCCCCACTCACATGCAGAAGAATCAAGGCATACCATGGCTATTTGGTTTTCAAGGAAACAACTCCCACTTAGGAGCTTGTTTCTTGAAAAAAACGTTGCCTATCAGTCGCATCAAATGTTGCCCATTTTGCGTGTGTGCAGTGCCTTGAATAGTGATTCTGCAATAGCAGCTCCTCTGAAGGTACAGAGATCCCTGCCTGCTTGCCTAGTGGAGACCTCTAGTTACGGCAGCAGCCCTTCACCGTGGAAGGGAAAACAGTTATTCCTCTAAGCTTCTCCTCAAAATGTAAGTTACTGATATGCTGTTTCCCCCCGGTGGGCTTGTCTTTAAAGCCTGAACTCTGTGAGGTACTTGTCTCAGATGGAGCTATGCCTACACCGTCAGTGCCCCCTAGCAGCAGTCTCAAATCCCTCTGTCCAAGCAAGGGGCCATGGGAAAGGCAACATTCCGCATGCAGCCACCACCTTCTCTCACCCCAACCTAGGAAGCAGCTCTAGATTTCCCTTGTTGGAGCAAGTAAAACCAGTGGGATGCCAGGTGTTCTTTCTACAGACCAGTAGGTCCTTTTCAGATTGTGGAAAGGGGTTGTGCCCTAGCCAAGGGAGTAGCCAAAAAAAATAAAATACCCCCTCTTTGAATACTATGGGAGTAGGTGAATGGCCAAAGAGTCAAACACATCCCTTTCTAGGAAGGTCCAATGAGCAAGGTTTCTTCCTTTCTTTTTTTCCTTCTCTTTTGTCATTTCCATCGATCTTTATGTCCTTTATCAATTCTGTTTTTGTTCTTCCCATCTTTCTTTCCTTTCTGCTGTCTTGCATTCCATTTTGCTTTCCTTCCATACATTCTTTCATTCTTCACATGTTTTTTTTGCTTCATGCTCACATTTAATTTGCCTCTTGCTAATTTTTTGGGGTCATTTTTGATTTCCTGCCACCTCATGCCCCCAGCCCACACCTGTCTAATGCTATCTTCTTTCTTGAAGTGTTATTTATTAACTTCTGTTTCTTTCTTATAGAGTCACTGATCAAAGTTAAGAGGGGTTATAATCTTTTCTCCGGACCTTCACTGGAGCTGGAATAGTGGGTGCTTCACTTTGCCCTTGGCCCTCCCCATCCAGCAGTCCATCCCTGATCCGTCTCACAAGGTCCCTTTAGTCAAAAGGCCATCTCTTGTTTCTGCAGCAAGAAGTGGTGGCCTGCTGCAGAAAAGAGCAGTGGAGTTGGTTCCAGAGAAGAGCAGTGGAAAGGGGTACTACTCTAGATAGGTCCTGGACTCCAAATAGGACAGCAGTCTTCATCCGGTCCTAGACCTCAGGGTCTTTAATCTATTCTTTGGCAAGGAGAAATTTAAGAAGCTGTCCCTGGCTCAGGTCCTTTTGGCACTGGAAGCATAAGATTGGATGATGTGTCTCCACTTGTAACACGTGCTTTTCCACATACTCCTTCTGCAGTCCCACAAGAGATACCTGCGGTTTGTGGTAGGATATACTAACTACAAGTTCATGGTACTCCCTTTTGGCTTGACATCGGCACCACAATGCTTCACAAATGTGATTGTAGTGGCTCATCTCAGAGGGTTGGGAATTCCGTTTTTTCTGATGGGTACTTCTATCTGCAGATTCCTCACCTATTGAACAATCTCAGGTGTCAGACTAGAGCTGGAAACGTCAAGGTTCTCCAGATGCTGGCAGTGGCTGCTGGCTTCATATCGACGCTGGAAGGGACACCCTATGACCTCACCAAAGCCTTATAGTGCCCATCTCGATGCAACAACATCAGTTCTCCATTTTGTGCACCTTTGATGTTAATCTGGAGCTTTTTCACTCTGAAAGTTGTGTGAAATTCCCACACAAAAAATAATTTCTCTGCAGTACTTACCCCCCAAATGCTCTGGCTTCAAACAATGTAGAGATTTTGAGGGTCAGATGCCTATTAATGACCCCCATTCCATTTGGTGCCAGGTATCCGATCATGACTTCAGAATCTGTGGCTCATGCCTTAGCATGCATCGTAAAGCCAGCAAATAGCAGGAAGCAAAACTCCTTAGGGCTTGTTGCAGCAATGACAAGGGAGGTCAAAGTCATTCGAGGGCCTGCTATTCTGCTTCAGACTTTAAATAATAGGACACACTTAAATTCAGCACTCTCAAAATGAGGCAAATGTATGTGTTACTGCATCTTTAAATGGCATGTAGAAAAGGAACTCAGCATTCTCATAATGAGGCAAGTAAACTGATTCAGGTGCATTTAAAATGAAACACGTTTATTTATTAGTACCACACTTATAAAAGGAAGACAAAATATATCTTCAACAAGGCACCTTCTTCCCAGTTGTCAAATGAAAGTCAAATATAAAGAGCATGCATATACAGTATAAAAACATATGAAATATTTACAGAGAGCAATGCAGCTTAAAGCATTTTTAGACAAAGTAGGTAAGAGGAGTACATCACCAAAAGATTGTCTTTCAACATTCTGGTCAGCACAACTGGGGAGCCCTTTACAGTCAGGCAGTAGTCTTGATCGGGACCACCAAAAGTTCCCTGCTGCAACACGTCTGTTCCACAGCGAGCTACTGTCTGACAGCCAAGATTGTCTGTCTTTAATACTTTTCAAAGCAAACACAAGGAGATGATGGACGGAGCGATGAAGCTTTTCAGACACTCACCCACAGTCATAGATCTAGGCTGAATCCATCATCATTCTTTAACTCACTTCGCCACCTCAGTTCAGACCCAGCTATATGCAAATCAGTCTTGACCCTGTGCCTCATGGGTACAGTTCAGCCCGAACTGCCAAGCCATGTCTTCCCTGAACCGGAAACAAGCGTCCTGGGACCGGTTTCTGGGTAACACCCTTCATCAGCCAGGCTAGCTTGAATCCAGTGGCAAAGTGAGCAAGGGACCCTGGTCCGGGCATACCCTGCCAACTTAGGGCCAACAAAGCAAACCCAAGGAGATGATGGACGGGGAGCTGAATCTTTTCAGACACTCACCCTTCAGCCATAGATTTGGGTTGAATCCATCATCATTCTTTAACTCACTTTGCCACCTCAGTTCAGACCCAGCTATATTCAAATCAATTTTGACCCTGTGCCTCATGGGTACAGTTCAGCCTGAACTGCCAAGCCAGGTCTTCCCTAAACCGAAACAAGTATCCTGGGACCGGTTTCTGGGTAACACCCTTATCAGCTAGGCTAGCTTGAATCCAGTGGCAAAGTGAGCATAGATCTGTGTTGAATCCGTCATCATTCTTTAGCTCACTTCGCCACCTTAGTTCAGACCCAGCTATATGCAAATCAGTCTTGACCCTGTGCCTCATGGGTACAGTTCAGGCCGAACTGCCTAACCAGGTCTTCCCTGAACCGGAAACAAGCTTCCTGGTGTAGTGTAGTTCCTATTTCCCTTATAGGCTCTGCGCATTGGAATAAAATACACTGTAGTTGTGGCATAGGACTGAGGTCAGTATGCCTCTATCGAGTACATTAAACTTAATTACTTTGTGTGCCAGCTAACTCAGAGGCCACTAGAAACTCCTTGAATAAACAAGAAGGGAGTAGTTTCTGGCAACCACATAAACATGACAACTTTGTTTCCCTTAGAATCGGAACATGTCTCAGAATCGTGCAAACAACAATTAACAGTTTCACTCAGTCAATCATGCATGCTTAGTTTCTTCAGAGTTACACAGAAATAGATAGACAGGCGTTTCAATAAAAGGATTTATTGAACAGTCTTGTTTCTCGTGTAAGAGATATGAGCTGTTACAATCGTAAGACAGTATGCGAGATATAATATGCACAGCATAAGCAGTAAGAAGAAATAATACTGCAATAGCATTGTCTTCTAGCTATGACATATATTCCTATACATATACATAAATAACATAGGCTAAAAAGTGGATACTTGTTTGATACTTCTACATCGTTCTACCCCAGTGTACCTGACTTTAGTGTAGTGCAAGGTAAGAAGTAGGTGCTATATGCTATAGTATTGCATATGCCAAATTTGTATGCCAAGAGTCCCTCTAGGTTCTAGTCAGCTCCATACCTTAGAATGAGAGAGGTGGGAATCTCTTTCCGGGTCTCAAATTCTAACACCCTGCGAAGGGAGTCAGAACACTGGAAGCTGGATTCTCTGCGATCAGGGATGACAGCGTCTGGTCAGTGAATCAGGCGGGGACTCAAATTCCTCCAAACTTGCCGTGGCGAGCCGTATCGAGCTGTGCAGCTGAGCTGTGGTTTGCCATGGTAAGGGAAGGTATATTTATACCTGGAAGGTGCTTAGAAATGTTAGCATTGACGTAAAGTCGGGCAGAGGAAGACGTCATGAATGAACCCCTAAGGAATAGTAGTTCATGCATAATAGATGAGTTCTTGGAGAAATCAATAATCCTAGCTTGGGAAAGTCCCAATGGCTTAAGGGTCTGGTTTCTAGGAACTCGTTTTGACGTGGGGATGGACGAATGTAGGTGACCATGCCTGTATTTGGATAGCATAGCTAATGCCTAAATAAGGACTGGGATTCTATGCCTAAATAAGGGCAATTGCGAATTGTGCCTATATAAGGATATGATTTAGGAAAACCTATGTATGGACATCTAAATCAAAACACAACACCCACTCCACTTTCGAATGAACGATAATACTAAATGCTAAACATAAAAATGCTAAACATATAAAATTGAGTAACACATGTTGCTAAAAACATTTGTAAAAGCATACTAAAATAAGTCTTTGTTAAAAACTTTTGCTAGACATGAAATGCAAAGGTGCTGTACATATTCAAAGCAATGTTCCATTCTAAGCATATGTTTACAGTAAATGCTAAATGAATAAACATAAATGTATACAGTGATGAAATGGCTCATGAATACAGAAGAAAAGGTCAAAGTCATTTCATGTCATGGTACCTAAATGAAATTGTGGTGAATAAAGGTGACAATGTGTCCCTGGAAGTGTTAAAAGAAGTCTGTTCTCTATGAATAGTTCTACTGTAAGCAGATTACTTCGCCATAAAACAGAAAAATTCTAATTTAGAAAAAAAAAATTGTATGAAAAAGTTCCAAGGTTTGTCTTTGTTTTGAAAAATGAAGGCCAAATTCATAGCTTTCCCAGTACACTGTGAGCCGAATCAAAAGTCATTGTAAAGGACTGGTGAAAACATGAAATCCTCTATTCCTATAGACAAAAGATCGTCTACTGATGTCGGTGATAGTTGGAATACCTCATTTAGAAGATTAACTGCACATAGATGTGAAGCATCGCCAGTAGCAATGTTCGTTTCCGATGTTACCTGTGTGCCTGTTGATCCATCCCGTACCTCAGCAGTAGCATGTTGCATCTCTGAGATCTCAACGAATGCCGTCATCAGTATTGGTAGCCTCTGGGGACAACACAGAGCATGGGCCACTATCGGGTCCAGTAGAGTATCGATATCCATTGGCATGACTGATGGGAGTGTTAGACAGATGTCTAGCACGCATTCTTCACCGCAAAGCAGGCAGCGTAGAACAGGTAAGATGCAATCTTGCCAGATTTGTCTGAATGGCAGAAACCATGTGGTATTTAATTCTCGTAGACGAGGTAAGCCCAAAAGTTCTACTATGCGCTCACGATACTTCCTTTCCAGGAGAGCTTTCTCCAAGGTGCTGGGAGTGACGCTGGTGGATTGGCTTGCCATAGCGTAGTAGTAGGAATAAAAACAGGATTCCTGCAACGAGTACTAGAATTAGCGGCAGACCACCAAACACCGAGTGCACGTAGTTTGGAATGATTCTGAGGACTGCTTGAAAAGGTGTTAACAGTCCTGAACATATGGTCTTAAATACATGCACAATACCGCTCGTATCAGACATGTTTAAGATACATCCCAACATTTTTGTGAAATATTGCAGGGCAGTTTGTTCGTAACAGAGCCTGTATCTCAGCCGAAGTCCTTGCAATTTGTAGATCATAGGTTTCTTTGGCTAAGGTCAAAGGCACAGTTTGTTGTAAAAGAATGGCTTTCATTCTGCTTAAAGTATCAATTCGTATAGAAGAGAAGTTCAGTGAAGGCTATAAAGGCGACTCCCTGACTGTGTCTATTTGGGGGAACAAAACTTGCATACAGCAAGTAACCCTGGAGCCAACCGTTACTAGATATGGGATACCTGGCAACATGCCACAACAGCTCTGATCATTCAACATGAGGTAACTCCCATTTGAAAGTTGGCCAAACGTTGGATTAATCACAGCGGCTGGTGAACCTTGCAGATGGCAGGATAAATTTGCAGTGGAACCGCTACAGGCCCCGTGTAAACTAATATCCCGACATACGAGTGAACCGCTCAGTGCATTTTCACAGTGTGTACAGCTAAGAAATACTTCACGCCCCCCACTCCAACATCTGTGTATGTAAGGTAAATCCCAGGATGTCTTGATGTATTCTTTACCCAACCTTTCATATTTGCCTGCTTGCATTTGTTTGAGGCAATACTGAAAATGGAAAGTTGTAACAGGCAGAGTTATTTTGCCATGAATGATCCATTCGGTAGCTGGTTTTTCTGCTGCTGTAAATGGCAATTTACCCAGTTTTTCAATGCTCAGTGCTGTATACTTTGCCCCCCTTTGTGCAAGTTCGATCTGTTTATCAGTGAGATTGTATTCTGAAAACAGAGACGACGTGTTGATGAAACGCCAAGGCACATAGCCTGCACGCAAGTTTTGTAGTGTCCAGCCTAATAACAGAATAGAACGTAATTGAGACTGGCCTTGTCGCAGCAGGACCACATCTTGTTCCACAATGTTTATAGCAGAGGATACAATGTTGCCCAGTGAATATATCTTGGATGACAGAGACGTTAATCCATTGTCGACCACAGCGAGAGATGTCTCTAAATTAATAAGATCAATTTCTCGTATTCTTTCTGCGGCGTTTGCTTGGGTAACCTTCCATATTTCATTAGAAGCAGCATAGATGCCGGCATATATGAAACGTTTTTGACGCAAATTTCTTGTACCTAGCAAGAAATCCCTATGGTTTGCGTCTTCTTTAAGTAAAGATAAGTGTTTTTTCACATCCTCTAGTGTAGATGTCTGTAGCCAATCAAGGCATAATTTTCCTACACTGTATGTTGTTACTACCCCTGGATGCTGTCTTTGAACATAGCGTGGGTCTGGTCTATTGATAGTAAAACCCTGTATTTTGTTCAGGAATCTTTCTTGACAGATGTTTGTGTCTGTGGGCAAGAGCAACCATTTTTTTCCATTCGGAATCTGATCTGTTGTTTTGTAAAAGTGTGTCTACTGTCACCTCTTCCTGTTCAGTGCTATTACTAGCTGGAGTTGGTACACAAGGTGTGTTCATGTCTTTGATCTTGGCTAACCCAAGGAAAGACGTTTGTTGGACAGTGTTATTCAAAAACAATATTTGCTGTGGGATGATGCAGGCTCTAATCAAAGCTTCATTTCCCTGCACTTGCCAATCTTTTGTACCCCAGACAGATTTTGTGTCAATTGTATTTTTCCAAACATCAAAATCTTGTCTTGACAGTTGGGCAATAAAGGCTGCAGAATAAATCTGTTTCGTATTGGTTAACATATTTTTCGTTCCTGTTTTGTTCACAATTTTAAAGTATAACGTTTCTGGATTGGATGTATTGTACCCTGAAAAATATGGAAACTTCATTGCAAACGTTTTTGAGCTACCCCTTGGTGGTGTAGGACAATGTTCCCATTGGTTATACATAAATACATTTCTAGGTGTTTCAGATTTGTGCAAGAAATGATGACCATAGTGGTTATAATAAAAAAGCTGTTCATAATCTGTTGAACCCTCTAAGTATTCGTGGTTAGAGAATGCAGCAGATCTTTCTAGATCAAACATCATGTTATTAACAGTCTCAAAGTCCCAATCATCAGAATAGGTACTGGAGGTAAAGTCACTTAAAGAAATTTTAAATATGTGTGGAATCTTCAAGAGCTCCGACGGGCCGAATATATCATAATCCGTTTAGTCCCAAACTATATCATCTTGTATAGGAACTGCTGTGATGTTAACTGCGGACAAGTCTCTTGCTTCACGATGAGATGATTTGTGTGGTTTCAAAAGTAAGTTCACATTTTTAATTTCTGTGTCCAAGTGAATATATCTTCCATTTATCAGCATGCCCAGAGTCATTACTAAAGCTAGCCAAAGCAGAAAGAAAAATATTCCAGATGTAATCCATAGTGAAACCAGATAAGTCTTTTTTACGGTGTGAAAGAAATCTTGTGCTTGTTCTTTGAAAGTTCTTTTGACTGGCGTTGTTTTAAGCTCGCTTGGATCCTCAGAAAACGTATCAAAGTTAATGAAGTAGCCAGAGGCAGTTCTGTCAATGGTTGAAATTGCATCAGGATTTGTTGAAACCGCTGGAACCAGTTGATCACGTGTTACGTTGGTGTAGACAGGTGTATCAGGACGAACTGTTATTTGGGTTTCAAGAGGAATGAGTTCCATAGCATTGTTGCTTAGTCCTTCATTTCTTACTGTGGAACTCTCAATGGTGATGAGTCTTTCAGTTTGAACCTCTTGTATTGTAGCTAGAGGAGGGCGTCTGCTACTTGGTCGGAGTCCACATGGCCTACTGCTTAGTATTGGCCACATAGTGTGGTTTGATGATGTCGATGGACACAAATCTTGTATCCTTTTTACCAGCAAGGGGCGGCAGAAGTACTGTTCTTGTCCCGTAGATGGCTTGGACAGGTACTGGTTGTCTGTAAGAAGGCCCAAATTCCTTCCCGTCTGCGATCTTCTCTCTGACTAGATCCCCAAGCTTTGGGATCCAGACAGGCCTTGCTGGGACGGCTGTTTTTTCCCCAGTGGTGGTTGGCTTCGGGAACACGTTGCTTTGTTTCGATCTTAGTTCATTTAAGTCCTGTAAGTCAGGCAAACGATCTTTGATATCAAATGGTTTATTTTTCACCACTGTGCCTTTACATTCCAGATCAGGAACCCACATTCTTGTCCCAAATAGGACCTCATATGGAATGACCCCCCTAGAGAACTTCTTGGCAAATTGTTTAATGACCGTTGGACCCCATAAGGATGTTTGACCCACCCATCGCCCGCACCTAATACTCTAGCTGTTATAGACCGCTTTATGTCCCGGTTTTTCCTTTCCACAACAGAATTTCCCACAGGATGGAATGGAGAGGAGTACCGCAATGCAACGCCCAAACTGGCCATGGCTTCTTTGTAAGCCCGAGAGCTAAACGCAGGGCCTTGGTCAGAGTGTAGCGTGCCGATTGCGTATGTGCCGATAAAGACTCGCAAATCTTTTATAGCAGTTCGAGCATCAGCCAAGCGCTGAGGCCACATCTATAGGAACCTTGACTTAGTGTTTGTGGGATTGCATTTGTCCAAAAGACGTCTGCACGTAGATAGTCTAATGCTGTCTAACAATGGTGTCTGTACTGGGCTAGCTACTTCGTAGTCTGGTGTCTGGTGGCGTTCTGCACTGTGATCTCTATTGCAGTCCATGCAGTTATTGATGAAGATGTGAACCAGTTTATTCATTCCAGGCCACCAGTACATCTCTTTTAATGTGAATATTGTTTTAGAGATCCCCTAATGTGACAGACCCTCTCCCAGATGTGCTTCATAAATCAAAGCTGCTCTACGATCCATGTTTGGAATTACCCGAGTGATTCGAGCAAACGGAACGTTGTTCGCATCAATTATATACGAGTATTTGAGTGGAAATTTTTTCAGTAATGCTGCACCACTACCTTTGCTTGAAGCATTGACCGCCAATAATATCTCACTGTCTATTTTCGTTTTTGAACGAGTGATCGCAGCTACAAAAGCCGTTTGCACAGCCCCCTTCGCGGCTTCGTCAGCTAATGAATTCCCTGCAACGTGAATGCCATCACGTTGATGACTCAGCGTGTGTATCACGTGAGTGTTTTGTAGTCCGTTTCGCAACTGAACTACTTGTTCTTAAAGTGTTTTATGCTTTATTGTGCCACCTTTTGCATCTTTGAAACCATTTTGAAGCCAATTCTGTAAATATTCATTGTAGGATTGAACACAGTAAAAAGAATCGCACAGTATAAGTGTGGGGAATTCGTGAGCCGTATTTTCAAGTGCCAATTTGAATGCTTGTAGTTCAGGTCGCTGAGCTGTACAATCTCCTAGAGATTGTGTTTTAGTGACCATTGGTCCGAATTTACCATTGCACATATGACCTTTAACGATCGCGCATGCTGCACTGTAAGCTTGCTTACTTTCCGTAGCAGGTTGTGCTGATCCATTAGTATACATTATAAATTCATACTGGTCAAGAGGGAGAATCTCAATAGGCAGAGTACATTCATGTTTATAATGCAGGAATGCTTGTGTTTTTCAATTAGGATCAAAAACGTATTCAACATCTGTTGCAGCAAGAGAATTAACCCATTGTATCCATCTTGGATGTAATGCTTTTGCATTTGGAATGCTCGCTTTTGTTACTGCCTCTAAGGCTGGTACCGGAGTCACGACAATAATGCGTTTCCCCTGCGCTAGAGCTCTTTCTTTTGCTACAGCGGTTTGAACTGCTGTCAGAATTTTTTCTGTCGAAGTGAAGCGCATTTCCGCTTGTGTATACAAAAGTGATTTCTATGCAATAGGTACTTTTTCACATTCATTAAAAGTTAAGTAGGCGAATCCGCATTGACCCGAAATTATTCGGATCACTAAATTGTGTGTATTTACGCGTGTTTGTAAGTGATTTGTTGCTAACATGTCAGCTTGAAGTGAACGCAGGATATCTGTGTGTTCCTGTGTCCCAATTTTTGATTTTGAAATCAGGTTTGATTAATTCGTAGAGAGGTTTAACCCTTTCTGCGTAATTTAGAATGTAAGTTCTTCCAAAATTCAGGAAACCTAGAATTGACTGTAAGTTTTTCAGCGTTTTTGGAGGTTGGAGCAGCGCACATTTTTCTAAAAAGTTAGCTGCCAAGCTTTTGCCTTCAGTTGAAAGCTCATATCCTAGGAAAAGGACATTGAGATGGGCAATTCTGTATTTTTTAAAGTTGAATTTATAGTCCTCAGAGGCGAAGCCCAGTATAATGGTATTCACTCTGTTCAAGTGCCTATCCAGGTCATCGTCTGTCAGATAGATATCATCGACATATGACAATGCTTCGTCATCATAAATTTGGAGTATCTTGCTGAGAAAAACCCCGGGCTGTTCTTGAACCCTTGAGGGAGTCGACAAAAGCAATGCTGTGTCCCCATTATTGAGGAAGCTGTCAAGTACCTACTTTCAGGTGCTATGTTTCGACAAAAGAAACCATTTGAAATGTCTAATGTGGTTTTATATTTTTTATGCACAATGTTATTCATTAATGCTGTACTGTGTGCATTTTGCACAGCAAATGTCTTAGAACAAGTGTATAGGTGTCTGTAATGCAAAACTAGACAACATGTATTGTCGGGTTTGGAGACAGGAAAAAAGGATTGTTCATTGATGAGGTGCATGTTTCAATCACCCCTTGGTATTCAAGTTGATCTAAGATCTCCCTGACCTGTTTTTTAGCTTCTTGCTTAATTGGGTACTGCCTTTGTGCAGTAGGTTGATTTTTTTAACTGTATCTTGTGGTGAGGTGAGTCCTCATCCCATCCTACATGATTTTTGTATAATGCTGGGGCCTGGGCAACTGCCCATTTCCTGGCATATGTGTATTTTAAATGTATTGGAACATGGTTGGAGAAGGCTGGCATAATGATGTCTTCACTATGTGGGCACTCCCTGACAAATTCTGGTGGCCAGTCCTGTTCTGCTAGAAGTATAACAAAACCCCTTGAAAGTTTTTCCTAAAAGAGTGCTCTCACTTTCCTTGGTATGTCTAACTCCATCCGGAGTGTTATTTCATATAACCTTTGTGGAGTACTAACCCTGGTGTCTACAGTCTCAACTGTGATGTACTCCTTCAAGTCCACTATCTCCAGAAGTTCCTTCAGGTTCTGGCGAGCTATTGTTACTTCTGCTGCACTGTCCAGCATTGTCTGAGCCCATTCTCCGTTCTTGAGTTGTGTTCTCAGAATTCTCGGCATGTCTGATCTTCAGACCTGCTACTTTCTTCTTAGTAAATTGAGGTTTTGGTTTGTTTTTCTGAACATGTTGATCGTCTTTGGACTTCACGCGTTCTTCTTTGTGATCTGACCGTCCTCTTCTTTCGGATGTCTGTGACGATATCTGAAAGGTACGAGAGGAACATGTATCAGTATCTTGATACCTTTCACGTTTTCTCAAATTATCCCTATTCTTGAGGTTATACCTCCTTTCAGAGGGCTCCTTTTGAGGAGACCTACCTCTGGATTGAGAACATTTCTCCTTTGAATGTTGTTTGTTATTTTCCCACTTCTTTTTAGAAGATGTAGGACTGTGTTTAATAGAGTCCTTCTCAGGACCTTCAGACAGTTGTGGTTTAACTGGTTTCCCACCCAAGCTATCTCTGCCTAATTCTTAATAGGATTTTTCTATTATTCTGGGTAGTTCCTGTTGATGTTCTGTTACATCAAATTCTCTTAAGCGTTGGCGGATCGCCACTGATGCTGCCTCCCCTTTAATATTAGATAATATTATCGTTGAGACCTGGTCGAAGTTTTTTGTAATTTCGTACCTAAATTCAGAGCAGGCTGTGCCCCATATTCATTTTGAATTTGTTTCAGGACATCAGGTATTACCGCAATAGACGGAACACCATGTGTTTTAGTACAGATGGCAGCAAAGACTTTTCCCCAAGTGGTGCAGTCTTCCAGATGTGGTGTGATCCCCATTGGTAAACAGATTGTTAGGATTCTGTGTTTCTCATAAGGACTAGTATTAGGAAATACTGCTTCGATTTGAGTAATTTTACCTGGAAGGTGCTTAGGAATGTTAGCATTGATGTAAAGTCGGGCAGAGGAAGACGTCATAAATGAACCCCTAAGGAATAGTAGTTCATGCATAATAGATGAGTTCTTGGAGAAATCAATAATCCTAGCTAGTGAAAGTCCCAATGGCTTAAGGGTCTGGTTTCTAAGAGCACGTTGTGACGTGGGGATGGACAGATGTAGGTGACCATGCGTGTATTTGGATAGCATGGCTAATGCCTAAATAAGGACTGGGATTCTATGCCTAAATAAGGGCAATGCGAATTGTGCCTATATAAGGACATGATTTAGGAAAACCTATGTACGGACGTCTAAATCGAAACAACACTGGGACCGGTTTCTGGGTCACAACTGATTTGCATACGGCTGGGTCCAAACTGGGGTCGCATAGTGGACAAAAGAACGATGGATTTAACCCAGATTTCTTGACTGGGGGAGAATGTTTGACTCATTCAGCATTCCGTCCCATCATTTGTTGCAGATACACTTTTCGCCCTAAGTGGGATGGGTATGCCCAGACGTGGGTCCCTTGCTCATTGTGCCACTGGATTCAAGCTGGCTGATGAAGGGTGACAAACCCTGAAACCGGTCCCAGGATGCACAGAGTCAAGACTGATTTGCATGTGGCTGGGTCCAAACTGGGGTGGCGTACTGGGCAAAAGAATGATGGCTTTAACCTAGATCTCTTGACTAGGGGAGAATGTTTGAATCATTCAGCTTTCTGTCCATCATTTGTTGCAGTTACACTTTAATACCTTTCACTCAACCCAAGGCGAGATTTCAATTAACCTCTCCCCCTTCCTTCTGTTAAAAATAATCTTGAACCCTTTGAATGGTACCAAGTGCGCATCCCACACAATATGTTCTAACTTACTCTGCACAGTGTAGAGCAATAACAGGTATAGAGCGAAAATATCCCCTCCCCTCCATGCTACTGCGTGAGAGCACAGAAAATTGAGTCAGTTATACAAAATGGATTTGATGGTAAATTTATTGTTTCAAGTACCATCACACCCACTCAGTCACCTTCCTCACATTCTTCCAGCTAACTGAAGAGGCACAACAAGCACAAGAAACACAAGAAAGGTAAGTCTCCCCAATGCCCTCTGACTCCCACAGGATCATCATTCTTTGAACCAGGATTGGTAGCAGGTAAGCTGGTGTATTCACATCCTCTGAGTGAGCCCATGCTGATGTTCATTCAGAGCCAGCCTCTTAGACTTCTGGCTCCACACAGACTCCAACTCTGGCCTATTCAGACTTCATGACGCTTACTCCAGCTTACCCTGGAGTGGACCCATGCTGATGACTCCTCTGGAGCCCTCCAATGAGCCTTCTAACTCTCCTAGGGCTCACCTTCTTGCCTAGCTGGACTTCCCAAAGCTGACTCCAGCTTACTGCAACTTCCCTGCCACATTTAACATTTTTGCTTATGCTTTGACTCCGTCGAACACGCTTTCATGCCCAATGGAATAGTTCGGCATGCCACTATTCATGCCCCTTACCATGATACCACAATTTGTAAAATAATATTGAGGTTGTTTGTTTTGATTTTGGAAACCCTCTCTTTCTGTTTTGTTTAATACTGTACATTGTTGTCTTTATAACATTTTATTTCTTGTAATTGTGGGTTCTGCTTTATGTGGGACACTTTGGAATGTATGAAATGTATATATGTTTTTGATCATATATATCAAATAATATCACATGTGTCTCTGTGTGTGGTATCATTATGTATATGTGATCTCAGTGTGGAGCTTTCTTTGGACACCAGAGTTTCATTCATGCAGTTGTGCTGTTATTTATTCAAACACACAGATATATTTTCCAATAAGGACTGTCGTATGTAATATAACCTTACCATGACACCAGCGCCTTTCGGCACCATGCCCTCTGACCTGCCGGCTGCTCAAGCTCCTATTAATCCAGCGCAGGAGTCACTTTGGCCTCCATGGCCTACGTCACCTCGTAAGCCCATCACCTCCTCCTATGCGCTGGACTCTACGTCGCCAGTGCTGTCTCCCCCCCCTGCAACAGAGCCCCTGTCTCCACATAGGTCCAGTAAGGAAGCCCAGAGATTCTTGGAGGAGGAAGAATGTCGACAGGAACAGTTAAACTATTTGCAAAGGATATATAATCGCTCTGGCTCGATTTCACAGCTGCTCAATCTTTATGGGATAGGAGATGATGTCACTGTTGAGCAGCTGAACGAGTTGGCAGGCATATCTTCTGCCAGTGGCATGGATACACTTCTGAGTTAGTGTTGGGCTTTCTGCCCCCAGACGTCATGTCTTCCCACTCCGTGTTGAAGAAGGCGGCAGAAGTACTCTACTTCTAGCTTCCCTCTGTGGATGTCAAGACCAATATCCTCACACAGGTTCTCCTACACTTGACACCTACTTCAGAGGTTTTTCTGCCCTTTTGTGACGGCTTGTTAGAGCCCATCCTAGCTGTGTGGATGAAACCAACTCCGCACCAACAGTGAATAGGTTGATAGCGAGATGTTGTCAGCCAGCCCCGGGAGACCCGACCTTTCTGTCAGATCACCTTTTTCCAGAAAGCCTTATCATCCAAGTATCTTGTTCTTAAGGTCAGGTGAGGGACACCCTCTCTGTTGTGATAGGGATCCGACAGCCCTGACAAATGCGCCAGACCGTTTAGGCTGTTTGTGTGTGCAGAAACATGTTGGCTAGATATAGGATGGACTAGAGACATTATTCTCTTCGGTCTCCATCACCTGTACTTTTTTTAGTGTACCCCAGGTGGGCCTCCAACGACTTTATGATTCCTAGGCAACATATTGTGAAACAAATGCTCTGAAGTTTAATATCTCTAAAACCAAGGTGATGTTAGTCTTGAGATGTCAAGCGAGACAGCGCCCCTGGTACATCGCTGGGAAACCTATAGAGGTAGTTACCACATATAAATATCTTGGAGTCTGGATAGACCACAGAGGGAGCCCGGGTCCGCAAATCGCTGCAATGCAAGGTGTGGCTCGCAGCCTGGAGGGGGCCTTCTTAAGAGCCAAGAAAGCTCTCCATTCTCCAGACTTCACTCTGTTAATCTGAGTGATAGATGCCAAACTACTATCCACTATAGCCTTTGGCGCCACTACTTTTAAAGATAAAATGTTCACCTGGTTGGATAGAATGCAATCAGCCTGTTTTCGCAGAGTGTTTCACCTACCCAACTCGACCTCTCACGCCCAAATCCGTATGGAGTTCCGCTTGTTTTCCCAGCATTGGATCATGAAAGCAAGATTCATTGCCTACTGTGCAAAAACCAAAATGGCACATGACTCCACACTAAAGAGTTGCATCTGGTCACTGTTAAACAACCCCAGCACTTCCTGGAATACATTTTTAATATTCTGCTTGGACACACTAGAAGCTCATGATCTATGGCGAACCCGCTGCCCATAGGGGTGGCTGCCAAAGCTCTGACCAAACAAGCAAAGATCCTTTCAGTGGAACACGATGCATTATCCGTGAAAAATCTATCCCATGGCAGTTGGGCGTTAAAACTTTATGATCTTAAAACCTTACCACATTATCTGTCATCCTCCATGAAGCCACCAGTTAATGAGACTATGCTTTGGTCTAGTCCCCCTGATGGCGTACAAGTATGGACAGAGGTACAAGGCAGATACGCCCTCTCAGTGTCGTTTTTGCAACAACGGGGAAGTAAACTTAATACACGTTTTGTGCATCTGTAGAATTTTACTCCCTTTTCGAACTTTTTGGCTGTGCCCCATCTGGAGAACTCGCAATGTGCGGACATGCCAAGAAGCCTTAGAGGAGTGTATGAAGGGGGACTCAGCTCAGATGGCCGCCCGATTTGTAAAATTCATGATTAAGATTAACTCAATTATACCGGCAGATACCACCCATGAACCTCTGCTGTGTCAGTGTCAAGATGCAGCGAAATTCTTACTTGAGTCTTACACAGGAACAGAGATGCTGATTCCCATCTGCCCCTCAAAGGTACTCCGGAGATCTAGTAAGATATCTAGACTCCAAGACTACCCTCTGGGGGGAAGGGGGAGTGGATAAAATAATAAACCAAGAAGAGACTGGTCCTGAAACTCGTCTTCTCTTTTTCGCCTGCTTCTTCTTCCGAACTGCAGACTGAATATTGTCTGAGAGAATCTAAATAGTAAACAAGATTAATTAATCACTTATTCTACTTTTATTCGCTCTTTCCTTTCTCTCCTAGGGTCTATGCCTACCCAAGTTTTCAAGTACTGTGCCTCTCCTCTATCTTCGTTGTGTTGCTTGCTCTTGTTTTCTTGTTTAAACACCAGACCGATTCACCTATCAAACAAATAATACTTTTAGCCCCTTCTATCTCCTACCTCACCTTGGGTAAGTATATTTGAATGGCTTTTACTTCACTTACTTCTCGAGTGGTGCTTCTATTCTTCTAAGTAATCTTGTTCTAACTGTCAGGTGTTTTAAAATGTAACTCTCCTCTTACTTTCTTGTAGGGTATTGCTGTGCCACTCTGTACTGGAAAGTATCTGTTATAAATCTTTGACCTTATACATTGTCTAACATTTTGTCTCAGGTTCGATAAACCTTCCTCTTATTAGCAGAGGAAAAGGTCGAGTTCGTCTTGTGGGTAAGTATCTGTCTAAGCCTCTTAACCCTGTGCAAGTCTTTCTATTTAGATTATGCTCACGAAATATTCTATCTTTATTCAACTGAATTTTCACTTAGCTTATTTGTTCTCTTCTTTCTTTTCCTCTGGATAACTTCGAGTGAACTTCTAGCCGCCAGGTCTCCTTCTTCCTTTGACGAGAATTATGAGGAAGAAACACCAGGTACGAAGCTGGAAAATCTTTTACGCTGACCTAAACTACTCCCGACGGGACTAGCGGACGATATCCGGACGAATTCCCGACGAATTATTTCTCTGGTACTAAAGTTCTGTGGAGCCTTTCCTGAATGTGCATACTCGGTTGAATCTTTAGTGAATTGCGCGTTTGACTCAGCGCGCGCGCTTCACACAGCCTCAGAACACCTGTGGGGAAATAAACTAGACCGCCGCCGATTCGAAGGCGGCGGCCATCTTAGAGAGCCTTTTTCGGTTCAGCTTAGTCCAACCATTGGTCCTTGTCATTATTCTTTCTCTTGGGCTATGCCTTTTGTTTTGCAATGTGCTCATTATTGTCAAGGCACCTTATGGAGGTCTGACAGTACCCTCCAACAAAGGAGATCCTCTCAATCTTGGCTTCATAGGGAATTTTTGGTGAAAAGATTTCACCAATCTTGGAGCATGAACATCTGATTCCAATTCCCAAGATCGCTCCTCTGGTCCATAGCCCTTCCAATCCACCAAGTAGTACAACCTTCCGTTAGTCTCCTTTGAATCGAGAATTTCTTTTACTTCAAACTCAACTCCAGATTCTAAGTGGATGGGTTTTGGAGCCAGGTTTTTCCGCAGTTCTGATGGTGCTTTTTTCAACAAGGACACATGAAAGACTGGATGAATTTTCAGCTTGGTTGGTAGCCTTAACCGATAAGTAACTTGATACATCTTTTCTTCTATCAGATAGGGCCCAATAAATCTGGGATGAAATTTTCTGTTACCTTTTAACCTAAGGTTCTTTGTGCTTAACCAAACACTGTCCCCTTTCTCTAAGAGAGGGCCCTCTCGTCTCCTTTTATCTGCATAAGTCTTATATTTGTTTTTGGCCTGTTCTAAGTTTTGAATAGCTGTTTGGTGGACTAGTTTTAGGTAAGATACTAAATCTTTTGCTGCTGGGACCGATTGATCAGTTTGTCTTATTGTGGAATTTGGGTGTCGGCCATAGTTCAGGTAAAATGGGGAATAGCCTGTGGAGACATTTTTGGCGTTATTGTGTGCAAACTCGGCTGCCCATAAATGATCTGACCCCTCACCATCTTGTTTTAAAAGGAACAACCTTAGATACTGCTCTAACTCTTGGTTCACCCTCTCCGTTTGTCCATCTGTCTCGGGGTGGTAGCTGGTCGAATATCTGGCTTCGATCCCCAGACCTTCCTGGAAGGCCTTCCAAAAACGAGACACGAATTGTGTACCCCTGTCTGAAATGACAACCTTTGGGATTCCGTGAATCTTCACTATCTGTGTAGTGAAGTGTCTAGCTAGCTGCTTAGCAGTGGGAACCCCTTTTAGAGCCATGAAATGTGCCATTTTGGAAAATGCGTCTACTACCACTAGAATTGTGTTAAAACCTTGACTAAGAGGTAAATCTACGATTAGGTCTAGCGTGACCGTGTGCCATGGGAAGGGTGGTGTAGGCAGAGGTTGTAACAATCCCTTAGGAGCCTGCCGTTCAGATTTTCCCTGAGCGCAGATTTCACAGGTCTTAACGTACTTTTCAATGTCTCTGGTCATGTGAGGCCACCAATAATGTCTTTTAATCAATTCTTCTGTCTTGGCTTCTCCCTTGTGTCCTGCCAAAGGAGGATCGTGACACTCGTACAAAGCTTGATTTTGTAATTCTTCGGTGGGCAAGTACAAGGCCCCCTTATAGTAAGGTAGCTGATGTTGAATTTCCCTCCCAGCTTCTCCTTTGACCCAATCTTGCATTTCTTCTGGACTCATGATTTTGGTTATTTGTTCCTTCAGGTCTACTGAGGTGGTGGCGCCGATGATTTTCGCACTTGGAATTGTAGTTTGATTTTCTGTTTGACTCTTCTGATTGCTAGTTCCTAATCTGGAGAGGGCATCAGCCTTCCCATTTTGGGCCCCAGGCCTGTAAGTGATTACAAAGTCATAATCAGCAAAGTACAACGACCATCGAAGTTGTCTGGGAGTCAGCGTTCTAGCTGATTTCAGAAATTTTAAATTCCGGTGATCGGTGAAAACTGTTACTAGATGTTGAGCTCCCATGAGATAGTGTCGCCATTCTTTGAAGGCGTCTTTGATGGCCAATAACTCCTTCTCCGTAATAGTGTAATTCACTTCAGCAGGTGTCAGTTTTCTTGACCTGTAGGCGACTGAATGCAACTGACCAGTTACTTTGTGCCGCTGGGATAACACTTCTCCGACTGCTAGATCAGAGACATCAGTTTCAACGTAAAAGGGTTCCGAAGGATCTGCATGTAAGAGTATTGGAGCAGTGGTGAAGTCTTTCTTCAAGGATTTAAAGGCTTCTTCAGTTTCCTCAGACCATTCAAAGTGGATTCCTTTCCTGAGTAATCGTGTAAGGGGAAGTATTTTCCGTGAGAATTCGCTGATAAACCTTCTGTAGAAATTTGTGAACCCTATAAAACTCTGGACCTCCTTAACATTTTCAGGGGACTTCCACTCAACCACAGCCTTGATTTTTCGTTCATCCATGTTTATCCCAGTTGGAGAAAGGACAAAACCTAAGAACTCCACCTGTGAGACATTGAATGCACATTTTTCTAGTTTCACAAACAGCTTGTTTTCTCTGAGCTTCTGTAAGACTCCTCTGACTTCCCCTCGATGCTTATCTTTGTTGGAAGAATAAATCAGAATATCATCAATGTACACAATCGCGCATTGATCTATATATTCATAGAGTATGTCATTTATGAAACGTTGGAAGGCCGCCGGTGCATTGCATAGACCATACGGCATGACTTGGTATTCGAATAGTCCAAATTTAGTTCTGAAAGCTGTCTTCCACTCATCTCCTTCGCGCATTCGAACAAGGTGGTAAGCTCCTCTAACATCGAGTTTAGTATATATCTGTGCTCTTTTCACCTGATCCAATAGAACCGAAATGAGTGGAAGCGGGTAACGATTTTTCTTGGTGATCTAATTGATCGCACGATAATCAATACAGGTCCTCAAATCGCCTTCCTTCTCCGGCACAAAAAATAGAGGCGAAGATACTGGAGACTGATGGCCGGATAAAACCATTTGCTAGGTATTTGTCCAAGTAGTCCTTTAAATGATGATGTTCCTTTTCTGTTAGGGCATAAACTCGACTGCAAGGCAGACTAGAGCACGGTTCAAGATCTATCTTACAATCATACACTCGATGGGGTGGCAATTGTTCTGCCTCTGTTTCATTGAAAACATCTTCAAAATCTCGATATTCATGTGGAATTTCTTGGGAATTGACGACGGGCTCTGATACTCCAGTCGTACACAACGAATGAGCAGGATTACATTCATTAGATTTTTCCTTCGCTTCAAAACAGTTCTTCTTGCAATACTCCAAATCCATTTCTATTGTCCTGAAGCTCCAATTAATGGTTGGGTTGTGTTCAGTAAGCCAGGGCAGACCTAAGATGAGCTGAAACTGGGGTGCGTCAATTAAGTTGAATTGAATTACTTCTTCATGGCCATCACTAGACACGAGTTGCACCTGCTCTGTATGGCTCACTATGGGTCCGGAGGAGAGGTTCGTTCCGTCTACTGCCCGGACTGGTTCACTCTTAGGTTTCAGTATTGCTCGCAAACCCACCTTGGCTGCAAATTTTAAATCGCAAAAGTTTCCGGTGGCTCCAGAATCTATCATTACTGGAACCACTGTCAAGGTTATTTGTCGAAACTTAATTTCCATGGATAAAACCAAGTGCGGGGCCGATGACTGCAGGGTATTCGCTACTTGATGTTCCTGTGGAGTTGATTTTTGATTAGCATCCACCGGTCCAACTCCCGCTACAGGTGGTGCTGCAAGTTTTCCTTCGGCTTGAAGGAAGTCTTTGGTTTCTTTGGACATCCTCTCACGAAATGGCCACTGGAGCCACAGTACATACATAAATTGCCTGTTCTCCTCTTCTCCTTTTCCTCTCTTGTTAAAGGACCTCTTATCGTTCCTATTTGCATGGGTTCTGAATCCATCTGCCCATCTGTAATTCTGGTGCCTTCTGACCGAACCCTATCAAATCTGGGAATCGTTGGTTTAAAATCTCTTCTTTTTTCTCCTTTTCTTTCACCTTGACGGAAGTCTATCTCTAAGACCAGATCTACCAACTCTGAGATTTCCGTGGGTCGATTTGGTATCTGCGCCAGCACGTCTTGGAGTTCGTCTCTCAGCCCTCTGTAAAAAACTGCCGCTCTTTTACTCTCGGGCCAGTCAGTTTCCACTACCAATTTGTTAAACGGTGCTAAATATGCCACAAGGTCTCGGTTTCCCTGCCTTAAATCAAGTAATTCATTATCAACTGCTTGAGAGATTCTTCGCCTGTCAAAAATCAGAAGAAATTCTTGCTTGAATACTTCGTAATTTTGCAATAGAGGGTCATCACGGGAAACCAGAGGCATGGACCAAGACGCCGCATCTCCACTCAAATATGACAGAACAAAGGCCACCCTTGACTGCGCATCTGGGAAAATTGAAGGGCGACACATGAAGTGTAAAGAGCACTGAGTGATGAATATCTGCGCCTTTTGTGGGTCCCCACTAAATCGCTCTGGGGGGGCTAACGGTATAACTGGGGACAAAGAATGGATTACTTGTGTTGCTATTCTGCTTGGGCCTTCCACAGGGGGAATCTAATGTTTCTTGTCTTGTACTAAATGGTTGCCTTAATCTCTGAGGCAATTCCACCGCTTCTTTCCTTGAGTTTACTACCTCTTCTCTAAGACTCTGATTTTCCTCTCTTACTGCCACCAACTCCTTCTGTATTGTCTCTAAAACCGTTCCTAAGGTCTGCAAGTTTATTCCTTCAGCCATCTCTGTCCGGGTGCAAGTTGTTTAAAACGTGGGCACTTCACTCTGTCAAGATGCAGAGAAATTCTTACTTGAGTCTTACACAGGAACAGAGATGCTGATTCCCAACTCCCCCTCAAAGGTACTCCGGAGATCCAGTAAGATATCTATACTCCAAGACTACCCTCTGGAGGGAAGGGGGAGTGGATAAAATAATAAACCAAGAAGAGACTGGTCCTGAAACTCGTCTTCTCTCTTTCGCCTGCTTTTTCTTCCGAACTGCAGACTGAATATTGTCTGAGAGAATCTAAATAGCAAACAAGATTAATTAATCACTTATTCTACTTTTATTCGCTCTTTCCTTTCTCTCCTAGGGTCTATGCCTACCCAAGTTTTCAAGTACTGTGCCTCTCCTCTATCTTCGTTGTGTTGCTTGCTCTTGTTTTCTTGTTTAAACACCAGACCGATTCACCTATCAAACAAATAATACTTTTAGCCCCTTCTATCTCCTACCTCACCTTGGGTAAGTATATTTGAATGGCTTTTACTTCACTTACTTCTCGAGTGGTGCTTCTATTCTTCTAAGTAATCTTGTTCTAACTGTCAGGTGTTTTAAAATGTAACTCTCCTCTTACTTTCTTTTTTTTTTTTTTTTTGAAACCGTTTATTACAGGACAGAAAAATCGTACAAGTATGGGCCTACAACCTTCCGGCCGGCCGCTAGCAATAAAAGGAGCATACGGTATACATTTGTAAAACACATGGTGCCGCTGCCGAGCATTTACAGGAGATAACATCGTTGCGTGCCACATTATGCAGACCCCATCATACGGTTCCATTTTAAATTTAAAGCACAGCAAACACAAACAAACCCACAAGGCAATCCTCAATCGAAATAGCAACACGTGCTCCCCTAGAGGGGGCAATCTAGCCATCCATAGGAATCTCAAGAGGGGGGGAGAGATCAGAACTAGGATTGGGGACACCCGATGCCCAGGTACCGGGGGGATGAGTTGGCTAAGGGGACGGGGCCGGCGATGGATCAGGCAGTAGGGGTGGAGCACAGATTCCCCCGCGGTAGGCGTTCCAGGGGCCCCACACTTTCACCCATGTCGCAGGCTTACCTCTCGCCACATACACCACCTTTTCCCGAAACATGCACCAGTCCATATGCTCCTTCCAGACCGAGACTGTCGGGGGGCTCTGGGATCCCCACAGCTGGGCAATATCACGCTTGGCAACCATATATCCCAGAGTCACCCACCACGTCTGCGGCACCGAGTAGTCGGTAGGCTCCCACACATTCAACAGGCATCTCCTCGCTTCGGGCAGCAGCGCCACATGCATGACCACTCGCAGCACCTCATGCACACCTCGCCAGAACCCCTCCACTTGCGGGCACTCCCAAAGGATATGCAGAAAGGTCCCCAGCGCACCACATCCACGCTTACACAAACCGTCCTCAGCATAGCCCATACGCAGGAGCTTTGGCCCCGTCATATAGACCCTGTGGAGTATCTTGAGCTGGACGAAACGAAGGCGAGCCGGTATGGCCACCTCTTTCGGGGAGGCCACCGCGGAGATCCAGTCCTCGTCGTCCAGCTCCAGCCCATCGGCTACCCAAGCCTCACGAAGGGCAGTCAGCAAGTCTGAGCGATCGTTGATTAGTTTTTTATAGATCAGTGAGATCGTGCTGTCAGGGACGTGTCCGTCCAGCACTCTATCCTCCAGGGGGGAGCACTCCGGGATGGAGGCAACGTCCGGAAAGACGGAGCCCAGCGCATGCCGGACCTGCAAGTACCGAAAGTACTCGCTGCACTGCAACTGAAATTCCGTCTGCAGCATCTCGAACGTTTTAAATCCTCCCCTCGTCCAGAGATCCCCCACTCTGCTGATGCCTATTAAATCCCACTTCTCAAAGCCCTTCGAGGTCCACAAGGAGCCCAACCGCTCAGATGCGTATAGTGGTGACGCCCGGGTCAAACGGTCCTTCCACCCCATTGCAGTATTAGCCGCGTGCCACACTTGCACCATGACACGCGTGGGGCCCGTCAGGCGAGCGTCGGGCGCGCTAGAGTAGAGCGCTCGATTATAGTCACCACCTGGAAGTAGCATCCTATCCATTTCAAACGCAGGGTTTAAGGCTGGCCCATATAGGCCCTGATTAATTGCGGCTAGCTGGGAGGCCCAATAATACCGCAATCCCCCCATCATACCAGGGGAGCGTCAGCTTAGCCAGGGCAATACGTGGCCTCCCGTCCCAGAACAGGCGGCGCTGCAAACTCTCCACTTCTCGGAAGTAGCGCGCTGGGACAAGGTCCATCGTGTTCTGTAACGCGTATAGGAAACGCGGCAACGACATCATTTTAAACAATGCCGCCCGGCCGAGCGGCGAAAGCGGCAAACGCCGCCAGCGCGCGACATCCTCTTTCAGACGCTGGAGGGGGGGAAGCAAGTTCCGATCATACCGAGCCTCCGGGTCCAGAGTAACGAAGACACCCAGGTACCTAAATCCCTGCGGGGCGACCTGGATCGGACAGCCCCGCGGGAGGATAGGAGCCTCCCCAGAGAGAACATACACACAGGATTTAGCCCAGTTGATGACCAGACCGGAGTTACGACCGAATGAATGCAGAACATCAACTAGTACTATGAGTGATTTACGTGGGGAAGCTAGGTACAAGAGGATGTCATCAGCGTATAAGGATACGCGGTCCTCATACTCGGGGGTCCAACGGAGACCACGGATGGAAGGCTCCCACCGCAGCCACTCCGCCAGGGGCTCCAAGGCAAGTGCAAAAAGGAGCGGCGATAAGGGGCAGCCCTGTCGAGTGCCTCGGCCCAGCTCAAACGGAGCCGATACTCTTCCGTTCACCACCACCTGCGCCAATGGGCCCGAATATAGCAATTTGACCCAACTGATGAACCCTGGGCCAAATCCAAACTTCGCAAGCATCGCCCAGATATATGGCCATTCAAGCGTGTCAAACGCCATGGTGGCGTCTAAGGACGCCAAAATGGCCGGCTCCCGTATAAACGGGGCACGTGCGAGCACACCGTGCAAACGCCGCAGATTAAGGGCCGTGTTGCGATGAGGAATAAAGCCAGACTGGTCCTGATGAACCAAATCGCCCACCACGCCGACCAGCCGATTGGCCAGTACCTTAGCGAGAATCTTGGGCTCCGCATTCAGCAGCGAAATGGGCCGATAGGATGTAACCCGGTTCCGAGGTCTCCCCTCCTTGTGGATGACCACGATTGTAGCCAGACGCTGGTCCGGCGGGAGGGAGCCCACCGAGTGTGCCGCCAGGAACATAGCCCGGAGGTGGGGTGCCAGCGTATCCGGTCGTAACTTATACAACTCGATAGGGAGACCATTCGGACCCATGGCCTTGCCGGAAGCGACCGAGCGTATGGCGAGGGCGATCTCGTCGGAGGTGGGAGCGGCATCCAACGACACCCTGTCCTCCCCAGAAAGGGAGGGCAGCGCAATATCACTGAGCAGGGCGAGGGAATCCTCTTCCGAGCAGGGAGACACCGGGGAATACACCCCATGGAAATAATCCGCAAAGCAGGAGACAATTTCTTCTGGCTCAGTCACACACACACCATCCGTTTTCTCAATCAGCGGGACCACACGATTCGCTCTCTCTTTTTTGTCCAACCACGCTATAAGCTTACCAGCCTTATCACCCACATCATTCAAACGCCCCTGTTGCTCTCTACTGAGGCCCCTGGCCGCCTCCGTGACGAGGGCCCTGTAGGCCGCCTGCTTGAGTTGGAGGACATGTAATGCAGCATCCGTCACCCCACCTTCTAAATTCCCCTCCAACTCGGCTATTTCAGCCTCCATCCGGGTCACCTCCTCCCGCTCGCGCCTCCGGGCATGGGAAATGAGGGATAGGGCCTCTCCTCGGAGTACTGTCTTGAAGGCCTCCCATAGCGGTATGGCCGAAGGCACAGACCCCACATTCTCATCAAAATATCGCTGAAGGGATTTAATCAATGCAGCGTGAATGGAGGGGTCGCGCAGGTACCAAGGATTGATTGGGACCACCCTACCCTCACCCCTCGGAAAGACATCAAAGTGCAGTAGGAGCGGGGAGTGGTCCGAAATACCCCGTGGCAAATGGCGTACCTCTCCCACCCTCCCAACATAGGCCACCGGGACAAGGACATAGTCTAGTCGTGAGAGACTACCATGGGCTCCCGAGTGGAAAGTATACTGTAGCTGCGCGGGGTGTTTTAAACGCCAGCAGTCCACTAATCCAAATTATCTAAGAGGCCGGGGAGCCACGCCTGTGCCCGGGGGAGGTCCCTAGGGGGGTGACGAGCCAAAGATCCAGATACCACCGCATTGAAATCCCCCCCCCCACAACCAAAAGCCCCCCCGGAAGGCCAAGGAGAAGGCGCCCTAGGTCCGCAAAAGTGGTCGACTGCAGCCCCGGTGGGATGTATATTGACACAAAGACAACCACTTTGCCCTCCAGTCTTCCCACCAAGACCGTATAGCGTCCCCTATCATCGTGGAGCACCTCATCAATCTCCAACGGGAGCGAGTTCTTCACCATGATGCCCACACCCCGTGAGCCGGACGTAAAGCCCGAGTGAGCCACTAGGCGATAGCCACGCCGATTCATGGCGCAGAAGGAGTTACCAATGAGGTGTGTCTCCTGCAGAAAGACTACATCAGGCGAGATTCGCTTCAAAAATTGCAGGACCACACCCCGTTTGATCCTGTCCCCCAGTCCATTCACATTCCAGGATAACAAAGTTAGTTCCCTACCCCCCATCATATACAAAAGCCATCATTCGTACCCCGGAGAGCACTTTAAAACCAACACAACAATACGTTTGCCTTGTGGTAAAAACGAACAACACCCCATCCCTACCCACCCACCCCAACAGAACTCCCCCCTCCCTGCACCCCTGCATGAGCCCAAACAGCCCCCCCAACGTGCAGTGTGCCTGTCGCCCCATGTGTAGTTAGACTAACTAAGCCCCCTAGAGGAGGAGGGAGAACCCCCAAGAGACCCAACACAACCTCCATAGGAGGGGAACTTACAAAAAACTGACGGAGAATTAAAAGTGGCATCATTTTCGTCCAGAGTGAGGCCCATTATGAGACCCTCAGTCCTGATCGAGCGTACCGTCTCCCCCCGCCGCCCCCCCCCCCCCCCCCCCGCCCCCCCGATCACGATCCCCGGGCAGAGTATCCAGCCAGTCCCCGGCCGCCTCGGGACGATCAAAGAAATGCGTGCGACCATCCACCTCCACACGCAACTTGGCCGGGAAAAGCATGGCATACTTGAGGTTTAGGTCCCGAAGACGGCGTTTGACACCTAGGAAGCTCAGTCTCTGCTTCTGGACCGCTGGAGTGAAATCAGGATAGAAATTAACCTCCATATTGTCTAGCTTGACCGGTCCATGCAGTCTGGAGGTTTGCAGGATAGCGTCTCTATCCCGAAAATTGAAAATCCGGGCGATGAGAGGTCTCGGAGGGGCTCCGACATTCGGCCGACCCCCGGGAACCCTGTGAGCCCTCTCCACAGCGAAGAATTTGCTCAGCCCCCGTGGCTGGAGATGGGTAGCAATCAGGTCCTCCACAAAAAGATCCGCCGCCGCCTCCTCCCGTCCCTCGGGCACCCCGATAATGCGGATGTTGTTCCTCCGTGCCCGACTCTCGGAGTCCTCCAGGCGTCGATCCATTAGCGCCGTCGCCCGACTAAGCCGGCGCACCTCCGTTTGCAAGGCCGCCACATCTGTCGTTAGGCCCGATGCGGTGTGGGCCAAAGAATCTACTCGGTCATTGGTTTTCCTCTTACTTTCTTGTAGGGTATTGCTGTGCAACTCTGTACTGGAATGTATCTGTTATATATCTTTGACATTATACATCGTCTAACATTTTGTCTCAGGTTCGATAAACCTTCCTCTTATTAGCAGAGGAAAAGGTCGAGTACGTCTTGTGGGTAAGTATCTGTCTAAGCCTCTTAACCTTGTGCAAGTCTTTCTATTTACATTATGCTCACAAAATATTCTATCTTTATTCAACTGAATTTTCACTTAGCTTATTTGTTCTCTTCTTTCTTTTCCTCTGGATAACTTCGAGTGAACTTCTAGCCGCCAGGTCTCCTTCTTCCTTTGACGAGAATTATGAGGAAGAAACACCAGGCACGAAGCTGGAAAATCTTTTGCGCTGACCTAAACTACTCCCGACGGGACTAGCGGACGATATCCGGACGAATTCCCGACAAATTATTTCTCTGGTACTAAAGTTCTGTGGAGCCTTTCTTGAACGTGCATACTCGGTTGAATCTTTAGTGAAGTGCGCGATTCGAAGGCGGCGGCCATCTTAGAGTGCCTTTTTCGGTTCAGCTTAGTCCAACCATTGGTCCTTGTCATTATTCTTTCTCTTGGGCCATGACTTATGTCTTGCAATGTGCTCATTATTGTCAAGGCACCTTGTGGAGGTCTGACAGTCAGCCATGAACTTCCCCCCCCTTTCCCTTTATTAAAAAAAAAAATCTATTTTAAATCGAGAGCGGAAAGTGCTTTTTATGTTCTTTTTTGTATGAATTGCAATGATTTTAATTAATTGTGCAAATAAATATATCTATCTATCTACCTTTCTGTCAGTTCACCTTTTTCCAGAAAGCCTTATCATCCAAGTATCTTGTTCTTCAGGTCAGGAGGGGGATACCCTCTCTGTTGTGATAGGGATCCGACAGCCCTGACAAATGCGCCAGACCGTTTAGGCTTTTTGTGTGGGCAGAAACATGTTGGCTAGATATAGGATGGACTACAGACGTTATTCTCTTCGGTCTCCATCACCTGTACTTTTTTTAGTGTACCCCAGGTCCTCACTAATAAAGGCGATAACCGAGGAACCTCGAGGTATTTTTAATTCAACTTGATACCGACCATATCCTGTAAGTTTTATGTAAGAACTCCCTTGTGCTGCCCAGTCTTCATGGCGGTTTACTCAGCCCTGGTAGTACCAGCTTACCAGGGTGGGGAGAGGATGCCTATGATGAAGCATGACACAATACTGTGTGTGAGGCATCTTCTTCCATTAAGGATGGCCTCCTTGTTCTGATCGGCCTTGGGTGAACTGAAGTAGATAGTTTGCAACTTTTGTGGGCATCCGCTGGTAGCGCTGGTTAAGCAACCCCCTTTTTTCGTGGTAGGTTGCTTACGCATTCCCATAATTTTCTCTCATCCCAAGAGTTCTACAAAAGTTGAACTGAGAGTTGTGCCTGCTCATCCTCACCACCCTGGCGTAGATGATGCAATACTTGTACACCGAGCTTCATCACCTATGAGAGTGCTCTTCAATTCAGTGGTGACAGAGAATCTCCTTTCTATGAACTAGGGCAAAGTGGTTCATCTGCAAATGCACACTCTCCATTTATCGCCCTGACTCCTCATTACGCTCAATTCGGAGATCTAACAGCTTCTGACGAATGTAGGTAGATACTTCAGAAAGCTCGAGCTCCTTCTACATGCAAGTGCTACTCGGCATAACAGAAAAGATTCAGTTTATGGTGTGGTTCACAGTCTTGCCATCCTTTCTCCTCGACACCTGAAGAGGTTCTACCCTATCTTCGGCATCTCGCTTAATCAGGCCTTACCCATTCATCCATTAGGGTACACCTAGCATCAGTCTTTAGATACAGACGACGTTCTGGTCAATTATCTCTGTGGTCTAACAGACTTGTGATGGAGTTTATGGAAGGTCTATTCACAGCTTATCCACCTGTTAAGCCTCCTCCAGTGCTCTGGCAGCTGAACATTGTCTATCGCAGCTCATGATGGCTCCATTCGAGCCTATCCACAAATGCAAATTAAAATTCCTTTCATGAAAGGTGGCATTTCTATTAGGCATTACATCTGCTAGACGCATTAGTGAGATTCAGGCTTTCATCACAACAGAATCTTACCTACAGTTCCTTGTAGACAGAGTATTCCTACGCACCAATCTTTCTTTCATTCCCAAGGTGCCGTCAGTATTTCATCTCAATAAACCAGTGATTCTGCTTTCATTTTTCCCAAGTTGGTCTTCGCCTTTAGAGAGAGCTTTACACTCTCTGGACATTAAGCGTTGTTTGAAATTCTACTTACAAAGGACAAAGACTTTGTGTAAATCTACTCAGTTGCTCATTTCCTTCTCTACTCCCAGAAAAAGACAAGCCTTAACACAGTCATGTATTACTCACCGGGTTCTCCTAAACTTTAGTCTGTCGTGAGAAGGCTGGACGTCCACTAGCTACAGAGGTGAAGGCCTACTCAGCTCGGAAGGTGGTAACGTCCTCAGCCCTTTTTGCAGGAGTACCTGACATCTGTAGAGCCCATACCTTCACAAAGCATTACTGCCTGGAGTAAGGTGGATGTAGCAATCAGCCAAGCTGCCCTGCGAAGACTGTTCTCATAAGACATGCACCTATTAGGCTCTTTTCTCTCTATGTTATAATATTCAACAATTGTTCATATTTGTATGTACTCTCATTATGATTGATTAATGCTAAGCTATATGTCTTCTGATTTTGTGCAATTCCAATGTCTTTTGTTCGACTATCATATTTAAGTTGGGTGGCATGGTGCGATGGTTCACCTTACCCACGGCCATTACTCTTCGGATACCGTTTACTACTCTAATTCAAACATGTGTACCTATCAAAAGATGCAATACATGTGACCTTCCCTCCTCCCCATTTAAGCTCACCATTTGCATAGCTCTATTATTATATTTAACTTGTGCTCGAAATCTGAGGTATGGTGGTCAGCATGCGATGAGTGCTCCAAGGTCTCTGCTCTGAGTGGATGAAGTTTGGGTGTACTAAATCAATATGAACTGGCTACTAACTACTAGTGGATTTTTCAGTCAAGTCTAATGCCTTACACTGCTTTTTTACTGTTACCATGGGACTCCCACCGTGATGATGCTGAAGATTCAAGCATATGAATCTTTAAAAGATATAAATCCTGGAGAATCACAGTGTAAGGGTAAGTAACCTGTCCCCCCATACTCTTAAGTCCTCGAGTTCTGAAGAAGATTCGGTAAGACCAGGCCCAAGTAATTCTCATTGCCCCGGATTGGCCAAGGGAGGCGTGCATGCAGGGCTTCTGTGCTTCTCCCTATGCTCCCTGCTCTGGCTACCATGCAGAGTGGACCTTCTCTCACAGGGGGAAGGTTGTGTGTCCAAATCTCTGAGGCCTCCACCTTCAGGTGTGGAGATTGAGGGTATTTAAGTGCCTTTCAGCTGTCAGCGGAGGCAGTGGACATTATTCTCTTGGCTTGTTGCTCCTCCTCAAAGTCTGTATATTCTGGGAGATAGAACAGGTGTTTGTTTCATAGTGTGTGACGATAATGTGGACCCTTTGCAAACCTGATTGTCTCAGGTCATTGCAGTTTCTCTCTTGCTCAGAGACTGTGCCCAGTAGGCACTGTCAAGGGGTACAGGGCTGTATTGTCAGCCTCCGTCTCCCAGACCAAACATTCTTGTTCAAATATGTAAACAGAGGTTCTGAGCACTCTAAGTGTATACAAAATCAAATTTCCAATATAATGGTCGTAACTTTATAGTCCACTTTAATCCAATTCCTCAGTTAAAGCCAAGGGGAAATTCCCATGTACATCCAATTGAAACTGCAGAGGTACAGATAAGACTTTAAGCCAACACGTGTTTTGTCGAATAGCATTTTGTGTCTTGACTTCTTAAGGGCTGTAAATGTTTAAACAGAAGTATACATTACAATATTACGGTGAGCACCTGGAAATCAACTGTAATATTGTAATTTATACTGTTTGTTTCAAATTCATGGAGCAAGACCAGAGAAGGCTCGGTTATAAGTTCTTTTCTTGTTGAATTTTTGTGGTTTCAGCAGTAGGTTGTTAGAGCTTATAAGGATTCAATTCAAGATGGATAGTTTTTTTGCCAGGTAAACTGGAGTGTTGTAATAAAGTGCTTTGTGTGTTAAGCCGGCTATCTTGAGACAAATCCTTGCTTCGAAAGGAAGCCAATTGAGTTAATTTAGGTCTGGTGTAATTTGCTCATGATTTCTTGAGCCTGTGAGGAATATGGCAGCAGAATTTAAAGTAGCCTTTAAAGGGGTCAGCCTAGATTTGGGAAGTCCAGCTAGGGTCACAATTCTGTAGTCTAAAGGGGAGATAACTAGGGATTAGACTGCAAGCTTCATGTCGTCAGGCGGTATGAAGGGTTTTATATTTCTTAATGTGTTGAGTTGGCGATTAGCTCCTCTAGTTGTTGCACTGATGTGGTCTTGCATATTCAGGTTTTTTGTCCAGGGTTATGCCTAATGATCTAGAGGAGTCCACAACATGTTGAGCACAACTGAGGGCCATTAGTTTTTTGAGCCAGTCCTAGATGGGTGTAGGATGATTGTGCAGGGAAATCAGGAGGAATTCGGTTTTCATAGTATTTAACATAAGGTGATTGTGAACTAACCACTATTGAGTTAAGAGTTTTGATGTCAGCAGGTGTAGAAATTTTTATGTACAGTTGGGCATCATCTGTGTACATGTGGTAGTGTGTGTTCGAGAGGTTCAGAATTTCGGTGAGAGAGTCCATGAATAGGTTGAAGAGCATGAGTTATAGGGTTGATCCATGTGGCACTCCAATTGAGCCCGGGGTACTTTTAGAAAGGGAGTGGTGGACTTTGATCCTCTGAGTTCTATTATGTAGGAACCATGCAAACCAATTTAAGACTGGGCCTGATAACCCCATTCTTTTTTCAAGAAGATCAATCAAGTTGTCATGTTTGGCCTTGTCGAATGCTGCGGAAAGATCAAAGAGTTTAAGAAGGCAACTTTCATTTTGGTCCAGTAGTCTCAATGCGTCATCCACGATCCCCAGACCTATCTGAAACACACCTGTGTTAGGGCAGTTTAAGTACTGTGTCCCGATCTGAAGCCTGATTGATATTGGTCGAGGAGTTAAAATTGTTTGATGTGGGACGTTTGACTAAAGTTATGATGTCGGAGATAGGTCTGAAGTTGGTAGGGTCTGTTAAGTCTGCTTTTGTCTTTGGAACAGGGGTGACTTGACCCATCTTGAGGCAATCCGGAATCAGACCTTGCAGGAGAGATTCATGGACAGTTTTAGACCAGAGTGGGAGCACGGAAGGTATAAGTTCTTTGAAGAGATAACGGGAAGCAGCTCATTGAAATGATTTGATGGTTTTAATGGAGTTATAATTTTGAACCGCGCAACATCCTCTGGGAGTAAAATGGTGTTCCATGAAGCCTGTGTTTTTTGGAGAGTAATAGATAGAGCCATAAGAAGGGGAGGGTAGCGGAGATGCGGTGGACTGGGACATACTGTGCAAATTAGGTGAGATTCAAAGTAACTCTAGTTCGATCTTTCTTATCTTTTTAATGAAGTGAGCAGAAAACTCCTCACTACTAGGAGCTAAGTCATCCGGTGAGGAATGTTGGTTTGTTGAGTGGCTAGCTTGCTGTTTGATGATTTCGAGCAGTTTATTTGGCCTATTTCTGGCTTGGTCGAGCTGTGACCTAAAGTGAGCAGTTTTGGCACTGCGGATATGATTGTTATAGGTACTGCTTTAGGTTGGTTAAGGATGGCAGGTTTTTCCTAGACTTCGCCGCCATCCTTAGTTTGCGTCTTTCTTCATCAAGGGAGCAGTTGAACAAGGGTTGGATGGTTAGCTGGGAAATCTTTTGAATTGTCTTGGAGCAATAGAGTTGAATATATTCGTCATTGAATGGAAATAGTGATTGGTGAGGTCATCCAGATTAGTCAGGTTTGGGAGTGTAGGAAGTATGTTATTATTGATGCTGATAATTTAAATTGATGTTCTTCAAGTCTAGGGACCATTGTTTAGCCTTACGAGGTTGACCTTTTCTAATCACTACCCTTTCCAGAATGAGAAATGAGATCAGATAATGATCTGACCAATCACATGGTGGTATGACATCCAATTGAACCCTTGATGTGCGTAGGCTCATTGCAGGCCTGGATGAAGTTTAGGTCAGAGAGTAAAGCCTTGAAGGGGCACATTTATGGGTCACTTGTGTCATTCAAGTGTAAGTTGAATAAGTCTAAGTTATGATTCTGATGCTATGGAACGGGTGTGAATTTCAGTCTTGATGATCTTACGCCTGCTAGGTCTGCTGACTTACTGCATCCTCCTAGTCACACATGCAAGCTGGCACATGAGGGCTCTTCCGTGGTGCCTCTGCAGGCAGTGGTTCCAGCACAAGGTAGATCTGTTTAACACCATTCCGAAATCCCAGGATCTAGTGTGGTCTTCGGTGAAGGAGAACCTGTCAAGTGTGATGTCCTTATAGCCTCCACCAACCATTTCCAAGATTGTGACAGATGCCTCCACTCCAGGGTGAAGAGCGAACCTATAGGAACTGGCGATCAAAAGTTCTTTATATCGACTTGCTGGAGCTGACAGCGATTCAGATGGCACTCAAGACTTTCCTCCCTTCCATTTGTGGTCAGTCAGTCCAGATCTTGTCTGACAATAAAAATGTATGTGGTATGTCAACAAGCAGGGAGAAGTGAGGTCTCGCCTTCTCTGTTGGAAAGTGTTGAGTCTCTGGGCTTGGGAACACCAGCATGGGATTTGGCTACTCTCCTCTGGTGAGTCCCTGAATGTCATAGCCAGAAGCATGATTTGGCAAAATCTTGCCACCCACATGAACGTGACGCAAGACATTGCTGCATTTTAGCACCTTTCACTATCTCATGGGGAGCCTAGAGGCATGTGCTTCGTCTGAGGTGGGGTTTTCCACGGCTCTACTTATTCCTCATACCTTTGAGGCTTTCTGCACCTCTCCCTATATCTTCCGCTCAGTCTTCCTCTTGGGATGACCCTCCTCTACCAGTCAAAGGGGCAGGTGCTGTACCCCAACCTTTAGAGCCTCCAGCTTGCTGCACCTCAAACTTTAGAGCCTCCAGCTTCATGCCTGGAGATTAAGCGATAGCAGTTACGTTTATTTCAACTGCGGAGGTAGTGGATGTAATTTTGTCTTCTCACTCTGATTCCACAAAGCAGTGTTTTCTAGAATGTGGAACATGTTTGTTCTTTGGTGTGCCAATAATATCTTAGATAACTTGAGAGCCTACCTGTTGGACATTCTCAGATATGCTCTTTTGTTAGCCTAGCAAGGCTGTTCTGTAGGTGAAGTTAAGGGACAGTTGGCAGCCTTCTCAGCATTTCTGTGCCTTCCAGATCAGTCATCCCTCTTTGTCACCCATTGTCATAACATTTCTGAATGGGCTGACTAACCTATTTCCACCTTCTCCATTTGTCATGCCGCAATGGGACCTCTATTTATTTCGACATTTTTGACGGGTTCTCCATGCGAACCTCTTCAATGTTGCTAGTTTAAGTTATTTTCAATAGCGTTGTTTTTCTTGTTGCGATCACCTCAGCAATGCATGTCAATGAGTTGCAAGCTCTGAGCCTCCGCCTGCTATGTACATGTTTTTTTCCCGGAGAAGTTGGTCCTTCAAAAAAGAGCTACTTTCCTGCCAAAAGTGGCGACACCTTTCCATCGGAGTCAATCCATTACCCTTCCATCTTTTTATCCCCTCTCACACTACTCTGAGGAGGCGAGCCTTCATAAACTGTACTCCAGGAGGTGGTGGTGGGGGGGTTAACATTGGCAGTGCCAAGAAAATTTGGTCTGATGGCCAGCTCTTCATAGGATACACAGGCAGCAGAAAGAGCAAAGCAGTGCAGAATAGAACCCTGTCTAAATGGCTTGTCTTGAGTATCAAAATGTTATATGCACTTGCACATAAGAACCCGCCAGAGGACATACAAGCCAATTCCATCGGGCAAACTCTTCCACATCAGCTTTGGGAAGGGGAGGCCCTGTGGACAATCTGTAAGACAGCGCCATGGATATCTCTTCATACCTTTGCTAAGCGTTGCTGCTTGGATTCAGAATTGTAATGGAATGGCCATTTTGTGATCTCTGTCTTCCAGGATTTCCTTATCAAACCATTCCTTTATACCCTCAACCAGGTTGGGTTCTGTTTGGGAATGTATTCAGAAGGTGAGGAATCTGTAGCTAGAAATATCCATCAGAAGAAAGAGTTACATAACTTCAATAACAATCTTTCTAGTGGATACTCTCTGTACCTGCAGAGTCCTCACAGATCCCATCTACCTTTCCTTCATGAATGATGATCAAGAATTAAAAGTTATTTAAAAGTTTCCGAGTTAGAATGCTGAACTCACTTTACCAAAGTGTTGTCTCGCTTATCCTGCTCACCCGTTAGGCATGGAAAAAATGGTTAGGAAATTGATTTCAAGGTGCCGGGTAAGCGCTTTATGCCTTCAGGAATGTCACAGCAGTGTTTTAGTAACGAAGTATTGAAAAAGATATTTCCAGATCCAGTTTGACACCTGGGGTATTCAGAAGGTGAGGGCTCTGCAAATGGACGGAGTAGCTACCATAAAGATTGTTACCAAAGGTAAGTGACTTTCTCTTCTGTGGATAAGAATGAGAAGGAGTGCCAGAATATAAATAGGCAGCTCACATGTGACTCCAAGGTGTGCTCTCCATCGTCTTTGGCATATATCTCAGTAACAGCTGGTTTTAACTGAATTGTTTGTGTTAGGATATGGGGCATTGGCACCAGAAGTCCAAGAAGTCATTAGTTCGTTTCACGCCCTTAGGGAGCTGTGCATCCCCATAAATAGTATTGACTCCAAAGAGTTGTAGCAATTCTAATCAAAAAATGTATGTTGTACTGAGATAGTTTCAACTGTCTCGAATTTAGCACCACCAAGCCAACGCCAGGCAGGTCGAAGGGTGAAACTCAGTTGTTTCTCTAGCTCAAAACAATTGTTTAATGGCAAAGTCTCATATCCATGCTCACAAGTCAACATTGAATCCAAAGCCCAGGAGTACAGGGTGTATTTTCTGGAAGGAGAACAGTCTATGAGTGGTGTTCAAGGGCAAGTTGGGCTCACCGATACACAGAGTTTCTTCAGAGTCTCTAGAACACCCTCAACTCCCTTGTGACGCAGATGGTCCACTTATCATTCAGGCCAGCTTTACTGCAGAAACCTGTGATTTTCGAACAGTATATCCTTGTGTCATCCTTCACACTGAACTCAGGCAGTTGAGCATTTGCTTCACTGCTTATTGTTCAGATCAAACCTAGAAAAAGGCTCCAGTGGCACAGATCTACCTGTCATGCTTTGTCAACAATAACACCTAAATTGTTATTGGACAATCCATAATTATTTTACATACAGTATTCACACTCCTACCATATTGATACCTACTTTCCAGGTCTCCATAACAATTAAACAGATGTCTAAATGAGAGCATGACATTAGTGTTCATACCATTTCATAGTAATTTATTATTAATAGTGTTTAACTCAAAAGCCCACCCTGTCTTTGTATCTGATATGAATTGAGCAATGAGACAACCAGTTCTAAATTTAGAGCATAGTTCATCTGGAGATAGGCTGGTTTTATTTGCATTCACTTCAGAAAATCATACGAGAGTGGCATGGACTGGCACACGCGAACTGGTATAGTATCTAAGTATGCAAGCAAGAAGGTGTATTTTCGGATCTAGGAACAGCGCCGAGTGTGGCTCTGTGTGTGTGTGGGTGGCTCTGTGTGTGTGGCTCTGTGTGGGTGGCTTTTTTTGTAGGTGGCTCTATGTCTGGTGGCTCTGTCTGTGTGTGGGTAACTGTGTGTCGCTTTCACGGCCGCGCGGCCAATGCTTGTGATAGAGATCAGGGTATCTAAAATATGCCCACTACCACGGATAGAGTAATCACACAGTTACACGCACATACATTCATCATACGCTAGGGCCCATTTCACTAACATACGCTCAAATACTCTACCAGCAATAAACTTGTGGAAAGAAAACACCTAAACACCCTGCATCAATATCAAGTCGATCGGATCTGGTTTAGTGACTGTCCTAATCAATAACATAATCTACACAGCATATACAATAATGATCAAAAATATAAACCCAATAATTGACAAGAAAGAAAATTCAACACCATGTTTTAAAATTATATTGCTTTATCTAAAATTAGTCAAAGTTAAATCAATCAGAATAAATCATTTCTCATAGTTACCTATTCTAACTAAATGTCAGAACGGGTCAGGACAAGTCTCTCGGTAAAGTCTCTCAAGACGAAGTCCTCAGCACGGTCCTCAGCAACACAGCTTCACGTAGCAAAGGTAAAATGGCAAGTGGCAAAAGGGTGGCAAGATCCCTCCCTAAGCTAACAGTTTTTATAATGAAAATTACAATGGAAAGACTCATCAAGTTTGAAAAAAAAAACACTGAATCACTGAGCAGAGCGAGAAGGAAAGGATGCAACATTGCAACATTTATGAACCTCCGCTCAGGAAAAATACACATAGCGAAGACTACGGAACAGGAACCAAGAAAATAAACATGTATCATATTTAATCCGGTTTCTCCTCGGCCATCGAGCCACAGTTCAGAGTTTCCCTCTAAGGCTCCTTTGTCTTTCGAGATTGCCAAGGACACTTTCACTTTTCTTGGAGAACACCCAAAGCTGCTGCCGTCCTCATGGAAAGTTTCATAGAAGGACCATGGTCAGTCACCCTCAAGACCATTTCCAGCAGGGGTCTCCCTCGTCACGTCTTTCACATATTCACTCGAGGCCAGGCTTCAAAATTAGCCATCATGGATTAGGCCTCCATAGGCCACAATAGACCATCTCAATTAAAGGAAATAAAAAACAACGTTACTACAGCATAATGATTAAACAGTGTTAACCCCACTAATACCCTTATGTGTATGCATTTATCTAGCTTTTGCGACATAAGAAAGCATTAATTCAGACAGCGTTTTGTGCTCAAAATAAACAGCACACAGCAACGTTTAAACATGAAAACTTGCACGTTATTTTTTTTTAGAAAACAAAACAGCACACACATGCTAACCCTTGTGTAACTTTCTCTTATGTTAAGACAAACGAATTGATTAATAAAATACACACTTGCAAAAGACAAATAATTAATTTGTTATTTATTAATATTTAATAAAACGCATAGACATACTAGAGCTTCAAAAACCCCTGAATTTTCATAAATGAAAACTCTGCTCCAGCAATCCCCCCTTTGGTGATTTTATCACCAAATAAACCCCAAAAAAAAATTAGTGAAAATTTAGTCTCATTTTTAGGAGAAATCAGAAATGTCTTTTCCCCTTACACAACATTAAACACTAGTCACTCTTTCATCATCTCTCTTTGTCTCTAAATAAACACTCTCCCTCAATTCTTCTAGTTCAATTTCTTGAGGTTCTCTTTTCAACTTCTTATTTTTCTTTCCCTTATTCAATTTCTTTTTCCCTCCCCTGTTTTTACAACACACACACACCAATCTTATTATTAATAAAGCCACAATTATACAAGACAAGGGAAACAATATTCTACCTATAATTGTACTACCTATTTTTGCAATAAAATCCTTAACAGCTATCATTTTATTAGCTATTTTAGTCCACAAACTCCCAGCTTCAAGTGGTACTAATTCTTCATGTAAATCAGTAATATTTTTGATATAGACCTTCAGGTCTTTACTTTCGTCAGGAATGTAAGTGCAACAATGTTGAACTTTCAATATTCCACAGACTCCACCCTCCTTGGCCAATAGAATATCAAGGGCAAGTCGATTTTGCATAGACATGGCACGTACGGCACTTAATTCCGTATTCACCAAAAGAAACCCTCCTGCGGTATTTGTCGATAAGCGATCAACCACTGTGGACAGTTTCCGAATTCCATAAGCATTTAAAGAAATTCCCACTGCTGGAATCAAAACCCCAAAAATATCACCCACAATTTCAGACCAAGTTTCTCTCTTAAAACGTGTTAATAAGTTAATATCTTCTACATCTCTTATTTTATCTGTATGAAAAATCTTAGGAAAAACCAGGCCCACATAACACGTGCCATACCAATGGTCAGGCAACTTGTAATAAGCCTTGTTCCCACAAACATAGTACACTCCTAGAAAAATCGTATCTTCTCCACCTCTGAAACCCCAACCTGTCGCAATGAAGTATGTATCATGGCACTCACTAGTTCCCACAAAATATGTATCATATTGGGATTTCCTTCTGGTAATGCAAAGTTTACCCTTCTGTGGCGCATCTAGAGCTAAAGTTGGACTAGCCCCATTCTTCAACTTTTTTCCCATCTCAATGTAAGCCTTGTTCCCACAAACATAGTACACTCCTGGAAAAATCGTATCTTCCCCACCTCTGAAACCCCAACCTGTCGCAATGAAGTATGTATCATGGCACTCACTAGTTCCCACAAAATATGTATCATATTGGGATTTCCTTCTGGTAATGCAAAGTTTACCCTTCTGTGGCGCATCTAGAGCTAAAGTTGGACTAGCCCCATTCTTCAACTTTTTTCCCATCTCAATGTCCCAAATTGTTTCACTCTCTTCATATTTTCCCCCTTTCTCATGCATGTTCACTCTCCTTTCTTCTACCATATCCAGGAAAGCTCTCTCCTCTTCCTTCAAACTGCATGTTAAATTATTCTTAAAAATGTAATCTAATGTTAATCCTTTTTCTTCAATAAAAATCTCACCAAAAGTGTTAGCTTCTTTAGCTGGATTCAGCTCTTCATTCATTGGCAAGTGCCCAAAAATACTATCTCTGTTAGACATCTTATAATCTACTTTCCCTAACAAATAAAAAACACTACTTAAAATACTACAAGAAATACCATATGTAGCTGGTAAATGGTGATAAGTAACACCCTCTGAGACGGATGCAGGTAATTGCATACAGACGTAGCAATCCCTTACTTCCATTGTCTTCACATATTCATATAACAGTTTAGAAAAAACATTACTAGAAAAATTATTAATTGACCTATCTTTGTGTATGTAACTACTACTTCTAATTGGAACTACTTTTTGTGAATTCTTTTCTACATTTGTCACATTCTCTATATTCATTCCAAACTCTACTCTAAAAGTAACTAATAAAATTAAAACACCCCATAGAAGCATTAATAATCCAGTACAACAGCAGCACATTCTACACCACCTCTTAAAGAAGGCACATCTATTTCTATTATCCTCTATGTTAGCCATTTTAGTTTTTAGTTTAGCCTCTACTACTCCACTACTGTTTGAACTTTTTAAATTCTTCAGCAATTCTTCAGCTTTCAGTTTATCCAAATGATCTCTTCGTTCACTTGATCCAAGTGAATCCTTCTTTCACTCAGTTTGGATATTTGTCATCCTTTACTTCAATTTCTTCAACATCAAATTGTATCAGATCTCCAACATCAAGATCCTCAGTACTCGACTCGTTCGAGGCATGTGGGCTGCTGAATTCATATCTGTGCATAGATCGCCGCCTAGTGTTGGGTCCGGATGTTTGCACGTTGTTGTCCTGGAAGAGTCTTCGAAGTATCCTTGGATAGGTGACTCCTCCCATGGACTACAGTGCGCATGGGCATCCTCTCCATCCTCAGATTGTTTTTTTCCGCCATTGGGTTCGGATGTGCTATCTTAGCTCAAGTTAGGAAAAACTTTTGTCGAGGCCACAAGGCCTTTAGTTCGCGTCGGTACTGTTTATCGATCGGGTTTCGATACTTTTTGTTAGTTTACTAACTTTCAGCACCGACTTTGTTCGCATTTGCCTGTCCATCGACTCGACTTCGACGATGGAATCCAGGACGCCATTCAAAAGGTGTCCGGTATGCAATGCGAAGTACCCACACATCGACGTCCATCCGGTGTGCAACAAATGCCTTTCGCCGGACCACGACGAATCGACATGTATGGCCTGTGCCCGGTTCCGTTCAAAGAAGACTCTGCGGAATCGTCGAGCGGCGAGGCTCGAAGCGCAGCACGCGGCACCGGCCCCAGCTGACATCTTCGACGAGGCTGACGACGTCGAAGAAGTAGAAGTCTTACCCTCCAGTCCCGTTTCCGAACACGAACACGAACCCGGATCGGACGAGGCCGACGAGTCACTCTTCCACAGAGGTGAAGACGACACCGAGGTAGGAGACGACGAGGAGGCCTTAGGAGCCGAAGAGAGTAGCTCCGATGATGAACAAGGCCTCCCTGTTCAGACCGAAATTTCACCAGCGCCACAGACTATGGCTCCGGTCGAGGGATCGCCTTCGGGCCTTACCCGAGACCTATCACGCAGTCCTTCGGCCCCGCCCTCGGGCCCGGCCTCGGACGTTCAGCGGCAGCCATTACCGCTTAAGCCAGCTGGTTTCCCTTCCACGAAACCGAAACCGAAAGCTGCTCAGGTTCCTACGAAACCGAAACTGAAAGTGGCGCTAGTCGGATCGAGGCCTTCAACACCTTCGACGCCAGCGCACCGGGTCGGCACCGACCGCACCAAGAGAGACTTCGGTGCCGAACTCGAGACGGGCGACATGGGAGTCGACAAACGGAAGAAGGTCATCGGCGCCGACAAACCTGCCCGGTTACCGGCGTCGACGCCACCGACACCGAGGGCCGTCCCGCCTGCTACGCCTCGCAGCACTCCCTCGACGACACCAAAACCTCACGTGTCGAAGACGTCGACGGTGATCTCCGCACCTCGACTCGATGCGCCACGGGCGCAGAAGATATCTGCAGCCGCCTCGACGACCCTGGCGGGGGCCACGACCTCTAAGGCGCCCCGAGTACGGCCTGGCGCGATGCCAGGCTGCAGATCCAAGGACGCCCTCCAGGACCCGTCGGGTTCCGGTTCGGCTCCGGCGGTTTCGTCGGTGCCGACCAGCATTACCTTCGGCTTGCCTCCACCCACAATCCCGAAGGCGTTTCAACTCAGGACACAGGTCACCAAAACTGCGGTTACACCTGTCGAGCCGTCTCCGTCACACGTCATCGACGCCGACACTGGCAGGATGATTCTCCACGGCCGAAGGATAACTTCGGAACCGCCATTGGAACCTTTCAGGATCCCGCTAAAGAGGAAGCTGCCTGTGGACTCAGAACCTCTCCTGTATGAACCCTTCTATTCACCCTACCAGGATCCACACCGGGCCTCCCCCACACGCTCCGACACGGATGCATTGGGGGACTACTTGGATGAACAAGTCCCCTACCATGTGGACACGGACCCTGATGACCAGCAGGACCCTGACCAAACTTGGGGCGACCCTGCAGACCCCAGTGCACCTCTTGATGCACAGGACACACAACTATATGGGCCAAAAACATCACCCACAGAGGATACTGCGGCGTTCAACGCTCTGATTGAACGTGCGGCAAACAACCATGATGTACAGCTTCACTCTGATATCATCGAAGATGACTTTCTAATGGACACCTTTGCATCCTCAGAAAGACATGTAAAGACTCTGCCAATGTTGAAGGGGGTCCTCAAGCCAGCCACTGACATTTTCAAGGAACCCACCAGGGCACGAGTGATAAACCCCAGGATCGATAAAAAATACAGATCAGCACCTGGGGATCCTACTTACATCAGAGGCCAATTACCACTCGACTCCATCGTTGTGGCGAATGCCCGCAAGAGGGCACACTCGCAGACAACGGGTGACGCTCCTCCCCCGGACAAAGAGTCCAAGGTGCTAGAGACCTCCGGCAAGCGAGTTGCCGCACAAGCTGCAAACATATGGCGCATAGCTAACACTCAAGCGCTCCTCGCTCGCTACGATAGAGCGCACTATGACACACTGGAGCAACTTCTTCAGCACCTCCCTGACCCCTACAAAGAAGGTGCAGAAATCCTTATCAGAGAGGGACAGCTACTCACAAATGCTGCCATTAAATGTGCACTAGACGCTGCAGACACGGCTGCCAGGGCCATCAACACTAGCGTCATCCTACGACGTCACGCCTGGCTACGTATCTCAGGATTCAAGCCTGAGGTACAAAACAATATACTTAATCAGCCCGTCAACCCCGACTTTTTGTTCGGACCTGAGGTTGACACCACCCTCGAGAAGATAAAAAAGGACACGGACACTGCAAAGTCCATGGGCGCCCTACAAACTCAGTCCTTTCGGAGCGGCTCCTTTCGTCGCCCCGGAAACAAGGGGGCAGGTAGAGGACAGGGGTCACAACAAACATATAACAAGGGTAATACGCAGACCACCTACGATAAGAACACCCGAGGTGGCTATCGTGGCTCCAGTACCAAGGGCAGAGGACGTGGCTACGGCAACACCAGGTCCTCCCCCAAGAACAAGCAGTGACGCCCTCTCCCTTCCTCCCGACCACATAACACCTGTCGGGGGAAGGCTACAACGGTTCCTGTCCACGTGGAACTCCATCACCACGGACAGGTGGGTCAAAGATATTATAAAACACGGTTACTGTCTGGAGTTAACTTCCACTCCACCCACAATACCACCAAGAAACCGTCCTATGTCCTCAGAGCACTTAACGCTCTTACAGCAAGAGGTAGAAAGTATGCTTCTAAAAGGCGCTATCGAGCTCGTACCCATCCACGAGCAGGGCACGGGGGTTTACTCCCTCTACTTCTTAATTCCAAAAAAGGACGGGTCGCTCAGGCCTATATTAGACCTGAGACCCCTGAACCAGTACATTCTTTCAGAGCACTTTCACATGCTCACTCTACAGCAAGTCCTTCCGCTTCTCAAGCAGGGAGACTTCCTAGCATCACTGGACCTCAAGGATGCGTACTTCCACATACCCATCCACCCCTCACACAAAAAATACCTCAGGTTTACTGTTCAGGGGCAGCACTATCAGTTCAAAGTCCTTCCCTTCGGCGTGACAACAGCGCCCAGGGTTTTCACGAAGTGCCTAGCTACGGTGGCAGCACACTTACGGAGGCAGCATATACACGTCTACCCCTACCTAGACGACTGGCTCGTTCAAGCGAAGTCGGCCCAGCAATGTGCAAGCCATATGTCCCGCACCATTCACCTTCTTCACAGTCTGGGATTCTCACTAAATTACCCAAAGTCCCATCTCCAGCCCGCACACGTACAACAGTACCTGGGCGCGACTATAGACACTCTGGCGGCCTCAGCTCAGCCAAGTTTAGTGAGGATCAACAGCATACAACTGCTGATCTCCAAGTTCAAACCCAATCACTCGCTTCCAGCGCGAGTGTTTATGCAGTTGATAGGCATGATGGCCTCCTGCATCTTCATAGTCCCGCACGCGAGATTACATATGCGCCCACTTCAGGAGTGCCTAGCACGTCAGTGGAATCAGGCTCAAGGACAGTTGAAAGACCTAGTGTTGGTGAGCGGTCGGGCATACAACTCTCTGCATTGGTGGAATCCACAAAACCTTTGCAAGGGGCGACCGTTCCAAGAGCCTGTTCCACAAATAGTACTGACAGCGGACGCGTCTCTCCAGGGATGGGGAGCTCATGTACTACACTACACAGTGCAGGGACTATGGACGACACAACAGAAGAAGATGCACATCAACCTTCTGGAACTGATGGCAATCTTCCTGGCCATGAAGGCTTTCAAAGTACATCTGTGCAACAAGGTCGTGTTGATCCGGACGGACAACATGACCGCAATGTACTACATACAGAAACAGGGAGGGACACACTCTCCACAGTTGTCTCATCTGGCTCAGAGCATGTGGAAGTGGGCCATTCAGAGGAACATGTTCCTCATGGCGGAACACCTCCCCGGCAAGGACAACCAGATGGCGGATCTGCTCAGCAGACACAGCCACCAGATGCACGAGTGGGAGTTACACCCATCAGTACTCCAACCGTACTTCCAGCAGTGGGGTCACCCAGAGATAGACCTATTCGCGACAAGCGAAAACGCAAAATGCCAAAGCTTCGCCGCCAGATTCCCACATCCGCAGTCGCAGGGCAATGCGATATGGATGAACTGGTCCGGCAGATTTGCGTACGCTTTTCCCCCAGCACCGTTGATACCGCTGGTGGCTCGCAAACTCCGACAACACTCCCTGACACTCGTCCTAGTTGCTCCCACGTGGGCACGCCAGCCGTGGTACACCACCTTCCTCGAACTTTCCGTGGTACCGCATCAAAGGCTGCGGATCAAACCCGCGCATTTGACGCAGAACCATGGAGAGGTTCAGCACCCAGATCCGCAACAGCTGAACCTGGCGATCTGGCTCCTGAAGTCCTAGAGTTTGGCTATCTCAATCTGCCACCTGACTGCATGGACATCATCAAGGAGGCCAGGAGACCCACTACAAGAGCTTGCTATGCAGCCAAATGGAAAAGGTTCGTCATTTATTGCGGTAATAATGACATTAACCCGCTGGACGCATCCATCCACGACATCATATGTTACCTCTTACACCTATACCGATGCAATCTGGCGTACACCTCTATACGTGTCCATTTGACCGCAATATCAGCCTATCTGCAAACCAGGCAGCACCTCTCTCTATTCAGAGTGCCTGCCATCAAAGCATTCTTGGAAGGACTCAAACGAGTCATTCCACCTAGTCACCCACCGGCTCCAATGTGGAACCTCAACTTGGTCCTCACACGCCTGATGGGTCCACCCTTTGAACCTCTACACTCATGCGAGATTCAATTCCTTACCTGGAAAGTAGCCTTCCTGGTAGCGATCACTTCCCTAAGAAGAGTTAGTGAACTCCAGGCACTAACCGTTCAAGAGCCATTTATTCAGGTTCACGCCAACAGGGTCGTACTACGTACCAACCCCAAATTCATGCCCAAAGTAATATCGCAGTTCCACATGAACCAGACTATTGAACTGCCCGTTTTCTTCCAAAACCCACAAACTGTTGCAGAGCGGGCATTACATACACTAGATGTACGGAGGGCCCTCATGTACTACATCGACAGGACTAAACCCTTCAGGAAGACAAAACAACTATTCGTTGCCTTTGCCCCACACCACAAAGGTAACGCCATCTCCAAAGCAGGGATAGCCAGATGGATAGTTAAGTGTATTCAAATCTGTTATCAAAAGGCAAAACGCACATTAACTATTCCACCACGAGCCCACTCAACACGCAAGTTGGGGGCTTCCATGGCCTTCCTAGGAAATATTCCCCTGCATGATATATGCAGAGCAGCCACATGGTCCACTACACACACATTTACAAAACACTATTGCGTAGATGTGCAGTCAAAACAGCAGGCAGCTGTAGGACAGGCTGTTCTCAAAACACTTTTTCAGACCGCTGCAGCTGGCACGGGTAGCCGCCGCCAATAGAGGGCACTGCTATGTATTCTATGCACAGATATGAATTCAGCAGCCCACATGCCTCGAACTGAATATGCTACTTACCAGTATGCATCTGTTCTTGGCATGTAGGGCTGCTGACATTCATATCGCCCTCCCTCCTCCCCGGCGCCTGTCGCAGCTGCAGCTCTCAGAATTATTGCAAGCATGGTCATCACTTTCTGTATCTACTCCATCACTGCCACAATGGCGAAAAACAATCTGAGGATGGAGAGGATGCCCATGCGCACTGTAGTCCATGGGAGGAGTCACCTATCCAAGGATACTTCGAAGACTCTTCCAGGACAACAACGTGCAAACATCCGGACCCAACACTAGGCGGCGATCTATGCACAGATATGAATGTCAGCAGCCCTACATGCCAAGAACAGATGCATACTGGTAAGTAGCATATTCATTCTCCAATGTCAGTCAAGAGTACTTTCAGAATTTCACCAGTATCTTCCTCAACCACTTCTCTCAAGACCACTTCCGGATTATCTCGAGTCACTGTTTCTTCTTCTCCTCCTTCAGACAGTGTCACATAAGACCATTCCGGTGATCTGTACTTTTGGTTGGGTCTTCTTACTCTTTTTATTTCCACTGGTTCGTTTGACTCCTTTGATTCTTCTCCTTCAGCTTTTGAACTTTGACTTGAAACTTCATTCACTTGTTCAGCTTTCGATGAATTTGCTCTTATTACTTTGTATCTCAGCCTCTTAACTCTGTTGTTAGGCCAACGATCTCCTCTTAACACCTTTTTCGGCTTTGTTTCTTTATTATTTCTTTCTCCAATCCAAGTTCTCTTTCTCAGAACTCGACCCTCTGTTTGTTCATCTTCATCATCTGTTTCAAGTGCCTCTTGTTTCCGTTTTCCAGCAGTTTTCTTCTTCTCCACAGATTTTTTCACCACTGTTTGAGACTTCCCTACTCCTGTCCCTCCTCGGGTCTCCGACACGCAATCTTCTTGCTGTCTACTTGTCTCTTCACCTAGCTCCTCATGAATGTTCCCTACACCTCCTCGGGGGTCTTCCGCAATCTGTCCCTCTCTATCTTCTTCTGACCCTACTTCTTCAAGTATAATCTCAAGTGGTTCTTCAATCTCCTCCTCTTCTGATTCAGGAGTAATCTCTGTGTGATTTCTTTTTTCTTTTCTTTTTCCTTCACTGCTGTTTGAAACTACAGGCTCTTTTACAGAATCTGATCTTTTCTCTGATACTCGCAGTGATTCTCTTGAAGCTCTCTCTGCTTCTTTTCTCACTGATTCCGTATCATCAGTATCTTCATCATCACTGGAATCTGACTCTTCAAAATACTCTTTACCAGTCCCTTCTTTTGGGTTTGGAACTCTCAGAGTATGACTTGCATGTACCCAGTGCTTCACTCCAGCACACTTTACTGCAGTCGTCGTAGTCAGAATAACTTGTCTCGGCCTTCCCCACCTTGGAATCAAGCAATTTCTTCTCCTGTGAACTTTTATCCTCACCCAATCTCCTGGACTCAGATCATGGGCTTGCTTCTTCTCAAGTGTGGTAGCTTCTTCTCCAACCTGGTGAAACACAGAATGAACTGCGTCAGCCAGGCCTTTACAGTAATCCAAAATCATGTCATCAGTTATTGTCACCAACTTATTGACAGGCACGAATGCATGGCGCATAGCACGTCCCATGATTATTTCATGCGGGCTCAAACCAGTAGTTCTATCTGGAGTAGATCTCATTGTCATTAGAACTAGAGGCAAAACATCTGGCCATTTCATGCCAGTGGCTAAACACATTTTTCCAATCCTATTCTTGATTGTGCCATTAATCTGCTCAACCACACCAGAAGCCTCTGGTCGGTATGCACAATGTAGCTTCTGCTGAATTTTTAATGCTTCACAAATCAAACCCATGAGCTCATTCTGAAAGTGTCTACCTCTATCAGACTCAACTGTAACTGGAAACCCGTACCTAGGAATCAACTCCCTCAACAGTAACTTTGCCACTGTTAATCCATCATTTCTTCTAGTCGGGTAAGCTTCCACCCACCTTGAAAACAAACAGACTACCACTAGAACATACCTCAGTCTGTTCACTTGGGGCATTTCAATGAAATCAATCTGCATTCTTGTAAAAGGACCTCCTTCTCTGCCTATTGTCCCCAGACTCACCACTGTCTTTTTCCCAGTATTAAATTGCTGACAAACCAAACACCTCTGACAGATGCTCTCTGCAATTGTCCTGAACTTTGCATTGTACCAGGTCTGTTTAAACGACCTAACCATCGCGTCTCTCCCCAAATGTCCCTGGCCATGATACATCCTTGCCATTGACGACAAGATAGAGTTAGGCATCACTGGTCTGCCATCTCTGTAGACCCAAACATGGTCTGTTTCTCTTGGAGCACATCCTGCCTTAATCCAATCTTGTTTCTCTTCATCTCCTGCCTCATCTTGTAACTGTTTCACTTCATCCCAGGTCTCTAGGACATTAGTAAACATCACAGAAAGAAAAGACATTTCCCTCTCTCTTTCCCTGTTAATAGACTGATTGGTCTTGGCACAATACTGCGCAACATCGTTTGCATAACGGTTTCCAACCGTTATAAAATCCTCCCCTGGACCATGGGCAGCACATTTTACAACTGCTAACTCCTTAGGCAGCTGTATCGCCTCAAGCAATTTTCCAATCATTTCAGCATTCTTTATCGGAGTTCCACTCGATGTCAAGAAACCTCTTTGTAGCCAAAGTTGGCCAAAATCATGCACCACTCCAAATCCATACTGACTATCAGTCAACACAGTCGTCCTCAAATCTTTCCCAATCTCACAAGCTTTTGTCAATGCTATTAATTCAGCAACTTGCGCAGATTTCACTCCTTTCAATGGTGATGCTTCCATGACCTCTGAAACTTTGCACACCGCATATGCTGCACATAGCACACCATCATCATTCCTCAAGCATGATCCATCCACAAACAGCACATGGTCATTCTCAGGTAAGGGAATATCCCTTATGTCTGGTCTCGGTTTTGTACAGTATTCAAGCACATCCAAACAATCATGATCATCTTCCATCTTTATACCCACATTTTCAATATCCGGCAAGAGTGTCGCTGGATTCACATTCACACATCTCTCAAGAGTCACATTTGATGCACCCAGAATCACTTTTTCATATTTAGTCAACCGACTATGTGACATGTACTGAGTTCTGCTTCTTGTCAAAAGAATTGCCACATTGTGAGGTACGAATACCCTTACAGGATATCCCATTATAATTCCCTCACTCTGTTCCAGACTCCTGCATGTTGCAGCCACAGATTTCAGACAACCTGGTAAACCCACAGCTACAGGGTCAAGTGTCGATGAGAAGTACGCAATAGGCCTCCTCAATTGTCCATGTTTCTGGATTAACACTGAAAGTGCACATCCATTTCTCTCACTGCAGTACAGCTCAAATTCTTTCTCATAATCAGGCATACCCAAAGCTGGAGCCTCACACATTTTACTTTTGAGCTCTTCAAATGCTGCCAATTGTTCTGCATCCAGATCTAATGGATCTGTCATTTCACTTTTCGTCAGCTTAATCAGTGGCTTTGCTATCAGAGAAAAATTAATTATCCACTGACGACAATAACCCACCATACCCAGGAACATTCTCACTTCTCTCTGGGTTTTTGGAGCTTTCATTTCTCTGATTATTCTGATCCTGTCAGTAGTCACTTTTCTCAGACCTTTTTCAATATTGTGTCCAAGATAATGAACTTCTTTCTTGCAAAATTGCAATTTGGCTGGAGATACCTTTAACCCTCCATCTGCCAGATGATTCAGTAAAGCTATGGTATCCACTTCACAAGCTTCACGTGTCTTTGATGCCACCAGTAGGTCATCAATGTACTGCACTAACACTGAGTTTTCGGGCATAATCAAACTCTCCAACGATTTCTTCAATAACTGATTGAATATCGAAGGACTCTCCGTATACCCCTGTGGGATTCGACACCATGCTAAGATACGCTGGCCAAACCTAAATGCAAAAATCGGCTGGCTGTCATGATGCAATGGAATTGAAAAGAACGCATGACACAAATCAATTACTGTATACCACTCAGCATCATGTGGAATTTGATACAGAATCACTGATGGATTTGGCACAATAGGACAACATGCCACCACAATTTGATTAACTTTTCTCAGATCCTGTACGATCCTAAATTTGCCATTGGGCTTTTTCAGTCCCATTATCGGTGAATTACACGGACTACTCAGTAGTTCTCTCAGAACTCCCTGCTGAATCATTTTCTCAATTATAGGAGTTATCCCTTCAATTATTTCTGGTGTCATTTTGTACTGAGGAATGTTAGGATATGTAATTCCCTCTTTCACTGCAATTTTCACTGGATCTACATTATTCATCAATCCCACATCCTCTCCTGTAAAATCCCAAACTACTCTTTTCACTGTGTCTCTCAGCTCTTGAGGCAAATCCTCCGGATTAAACACAGCAAATGCACCAATTAACTCACTTTCTCTATTTTCTAGAGTCATTCGGTAGAAAACATCATCATCTGGTGTTTCAAAAGCTATTCCATCTGGTGTACAAAAAATTGTGCAATTCATCTTACACAATAAATCCCTACCTAACAGGTTCACTGGACTCGTGTCACAGACAATAAATCTGTGCATGTCTGAAAATTTCCCTATCTGTACTCTTACTGGTTCAGTAAGACGTGTTCTGATTTGTGTATTGGCTACACCAACTACTTGGATTGCTTCATCCGAGAGAGGAAGATTTCTAACATCTGTTGACCTGACAGTTGATCTTGTCGCACCTGTGTCTACCAAAAAAGTAACACTCTCCTCATTTATTTTCCCATCCACAAATGGTCCTGCCTGGTCTATTTCTAGAGTTGCACCAAGTATGCACTCTTCTTCCTCTCCTCGGCACCGTCAATAATCACCCTCAGATTCACTCCCTTCACTCTTTAACAAGTACTGCTGTACTTTGTTAGAACGTCTTGGTTTGTTTACCTGCTCATCATTGTAGAATCCTGAGTCCTGATTATATTTTTGTACCCCTCTATTCTGCGGCAAGGGCGGTTTTGGCTCTTGACTCTGCTGTCTCACAACTTTCTGTTGTTGCTGTTGGTTATTCCCTTCATTCTGGTTCTGCACCTGTTGATTTAAAGGTTTATTCTCATTACTTACTAATGGTGGATTAGGACATTCAGATCTCCAATGTCCCAGCTGGCCACAGTTGTGACAAGGGAACTTTTTCTTTGCTTTCTCAAGACTTCCTTTCCCTTTTCCTGCATATCTGGGTCTATTTCCTGCATTATTTCCTGGATTATTTGCCTGTTCCACTAACTGTGCTTCCTGTCTTTCTGCAACTTTCACCTGTGCCCACATTGCTTTCTCTTTCAGCTTTCTTTGTTTTGCTTCAATTTCATCACTGAAGTATTTTGCATGTCTCAGGATCTCATCCACTTTTTTACTCTGCCAATCCACTGTGTGTTCACGAATTCTCTCACCAATTTCAGGTCTCAGGCCATATACAAATCTGTATACAAAGTGACTCAAATCTTTGTCACCCAAGTGTTCATCTCCACTGAATTGTTTAAAAGCCAGTATCAGCCTCTCGTAAAAAGCATGAACTGATTCTTTTGCTTCCTGTTGTGTTCGATCTATCTTAACCCAGTCTGTCTCTTTTGGAGGAACTTTACTCTTCAGGTATACCATCACCTGATCATACTTCCTCATTACTTCTGGATCTGGTGCCCCTGTTCTTGGATCTCTTGGATATTCCTCAGTAGGCCAACTCACAACTATTTTACACTCAGTCCACAAGTCTGCTGGAACAATTATATCAAACAGACTATTCAGGTCAACCCACAGCACTTTTGATAACTTCACAAACCTATCTACCTGCCTATACCACTCGACGGGCTTTTCTCTCAATCGAGGGAAATCATTCGTAAATGATAAAATATCCTGTCTGGTCCATGGAACATGTACATATCCTCCTCCAGGTATTTCTCTCATAGGATAATTATCCACTGGTTTCTCTTTTTCTCTCACTGGAAATGCTGAATAAGTTGTTCTATCTACAGATTCCTCTCTTTTCTTATACCACCTATCCTTCCACTTTTCAACATCACCCCATCTTCGCAATAATGCCACCATTTCTTTAATCTGTCCTGTTCTACCGGAAACATTCAAATTTTCAATGTCTTTCTCTGTAAAATCCATCCTGTAAGTTCTCTGTAAAGCTTTCACTTTATCAATATCAACTCCTTGCTCATTTGCTATTGCTCTTAGCCTGTCATGTGTATTCCTTGCTCTCCAGGTAATACTTTTGCACATAAACAACAGCTCACCATCATGATGACTTTTCAGTATTTCTACTGGAACTGTTCCTGTCACAAGCTCTTCTAATTCTATACGTAACCTAGCCACATCAATAACTTGTGAATCCTTATCCTTTTTCTGAAGAACCTTCATCCAATCATTTAAATCATCAACTGTTATTTCAGCAGTTTTTCTCACTGGAACCATTCTTTTCTGCGGTTCTAAAATTGGCATCCCTGAACAACCATGTTCACTAGTATCCAATAGTTCACTACATGTATCATGTCTTGTTTGTCTCAGGTCACTTCTTTCTGCTCTTTTATCTGAATCTCCTGAAGGACCCACTGAATTTGTCAGATTATTCCCAACATATGGAATCACTAGTCCATTCTCACCTGTTCTCTGTTTGTCAAACACAGGCATAACTGGACCTATTGTTATAGGCACCGTAACAGCTTCCAGATTCTTCGTTAACTCCCTAATTTTCTCAGTCAGTTCTGTTGTTGTTTTTGCTAATTTTCTGGCATTTTCTTCACTACTTCGATTTTCTCTCTCCCTGAAAGAGCTATTACTTCTTGATTCAGGTGTCACTTTTTCTTTCTCAACAATACAGACTGTATCTCTTATCGGAGAAACAACTGGTGTACTCTCATCTGGTTCTGGTCTATATGGAGGTGGTCTCTTGTAAATCATGTCATTTAAGACCTCATCATCATACTCATTAACTCCAACTGCTCCCTCTTCAATTGTTCTCATAGGATATAATCCCTCTGACATATTAACATCTCGCCATCTTTTCATCCGATCATGATGTGTTTCACGATCATATCTCCTCCCAAACATATTCCTGTAATACCCTCCAGATCTTTGCTTTTCTCGCTCATGAACTTCCTCTTCCCATTCCACTAAAGCCTCGAACTGCGTAGGTCTCGGCTTCGGGTCCAGACGTACCATCTTTTCCCGTAAATTTCTCAACACGGCCAAATTAAATGAACCATGTTCTGGAAATGCTAGAACACCATCTTCTTTAGTATACCTAACCCAATTCTGCAACCATATACAGGTATGTAATCCATATTTCGCAACCATGAAGGATGCAGGTGTTTTCGCTGGAGGTAGCAACTCACCCTCTCTCGTTTTAACATCTTTATCTTTGGTAAACCACTTTTTAACTTTCCCAAAGAACGTTTTTTTCTTTTTCTCTTCTTGGTAATACATTTTAGCGCTTACCAAAACTCTCTACTCTCTCCGTATTATAAATATACAATACGAGCTTCTCAACCAATAGCAGCGCGACTCACACTAACGCACAAATCCTGGAGCGTCTACGTCACTAAACAGCTCTTCCAATCCCTGCGCGACTCACACCAACGCACCAATCCCAGCGCGAACCCTATTCTGGTCCACTATCCAATCAGAGCGCGGACTTTCTGACGTCAACAGTCGCTGCAGTTTGTCTCTGTCTTCTGTCACTCGTCTACCCCTCCTTTACAAAATTTCTCAGTAGACTTCGTGTCAAGATTTCTACAAAATCTATTAGTTACAACATTAAAACATCTCCATTGTCTGCTTCGCTAACCACAGAATAGTAAAAGAGAGTATATTTTTCAAGAGTCAACAAACTTTCATACATCTCATAACTGTTTCCTCTAGGACTTATCCAAAGAGTCTTACAATCAATAAATGTATATACATTCACGCACATTCATGCAAGAAAAATATAGTACATGCACACAGAATCCTGTTTCCCGAGAACAGACAATCTGCTCTACTACAGAATTATAACACACATTAACTAAGCAACTTCGCCCAGTTCCTCAAACAAGCTCAGAGAATACCTATTACTCCTCCCGCGATAAGCTTTAACGGAAATCCTCTACGGATCCCTGGGACTTAAGACCAGAGTTTCAAAGATAACCTTCACTACGATACACACTCCTTACATACCAGAAATATATCTAATAGTAACATACGACGATGTCACTGATTCCGAACCCAGACAATGTGAACGCGCAACTTCAATTGTCACACGTTATTCCTTACAATCCCGTCTTTCCCGAGAGCAGCATATACTTCCCTCTGCCCTACTACGGAACTGCTACAACAGCTTCCAAGTTCCAGAAGCACTACATATAACTCAACATGACGACTTCAACATATAGTATTAGTACATATACCAATATCAACAAAATAAAATCAATAATCAATAAGCCAATATACAAGCAATCTTATCAGATCAAGACAACCATCTAAACCATCCTCTGCTACCAGGAAATTGATAGAGATCAGGGTATCTAAAATATGCCCACTACCACGGATAGAGTAATCACACAGTTACACGCACATACATTCATCATACGCTAGGGCCCATTTCACTAACATACGCTCAAATACTCTACCAGCAATAAACCTGTGGAAAGAAAACACCTAAACACCCTGCATCAATATCAAGTCGATCGGATCTGGTTTAGTGACTGTCCTAATCAATAACATAATCTACACAGCATATACAATAATGATCAAAAATATAAACCCAATAATTGACAAGAAAGAAAATTCAACACCATGTTTTAAAATTATATTGCTTTATCTAAAATTAGTCAAAGTTAAATCAATCAGAATAAATCATTTCTCATAGTTACCTATTCTAACTAAATGTCAGAACGGGTCAGGACAAGTCTCTCGGTAAAGTCTCTCAAGACGAAGTCCTCAGCACGGTCCTCAGCAACACAGCTTCACGCAGCAAAGGTAAAATGGCAATTGGCAAAAGGGTGGCAAGATCCCTCCCTAAGCTAACAGTTTTTATAATGAAAATTACAATGGAAAGACAAAGTTTGAAAAAAAAACACTGAATCACTGAGCAGAGCGAGAAGGAAAGGATGCAACATTGCAACATTTATGAACCTCCGCTCAGGAAAAATACACATAGCGAAGACTACGGAACAGGAACCAAGAAAATAAACATGTATCATATTTAATCCGGTTTCTCCTCGGCCATCGAGCCACAGTTCAGAGTTTCCCTCTAAGGCTCCTTTGTCTTTCGAGATTGCCAAGGACACTTTCACTTTTCTTGGAGAACACCCAAAGCTGCTGCCGTCCTCATGGAAAGTTTCATAGAAGGACCATGGTCAGTCACCCTCAAGACCATTTCCAGCAGGGGTCTCCCTCGTCACGTCTTTCACATATTCACTCGAGGCCAGGCTTCAAAATTAGCCATCATGGATTAGGCCTCCATAGGCCACAATAGACCATCTCAATTAAAGGAAATAAAAAACAACGTTACTACAGCATAATGATTAAACAGTGTTAACCCCACTAATACCCTTATGTGTATGCATTTATCTAGCTTTTGCGACATAAGAAAGCATTAATTCAGACAGCGTTTTGTGCTCAAAATAAACAGCACACAGCAACGTTTAAACATGAAAACTTGCACGTTATTTTTTTTTAGAAAACAAAACAGCACACACATGCTAACCCTTGTGTAACTTTCTCTTATGGTAAGACAAACGAATTGATTAATAAAATACACACTTGCACAAGATAAATAATTAATTTGTTATTTATTAATATTTAATAAAACGCATAGACATACTAGAGCTTCAAAAACCCCTGAATTTTCATAAATGAAAACTCTTCTCCAGCACTTGTTTTTGATAAGGAAGCCTATTGCAGGGAAAAGCAAATTTCACACAAGGTAACAATGTCAAGCAGCATCGACCTTCCTTTCGCCCTTAACAAAAGGTGTTTAATCCATACAGCAGTGATAACAGCTTCTATCCAAGGTGCCATTTCTGTGCTCAATAAAGAAAGGTGTGAGCTTCGATCTGCCCGCGCTCCCAATTTGGATGATTTATAGGTCTCCAACAAGCCACTCTATGACAAAAACACCTTGATTTTCGCACAGTTCTTGAGGCCACACTTCTGTAACTCATAATCACCGGGGCAAGTCTACAAAGAGGCAGCAGAACCACAAATCACCTACAAAGGGATGTCTTGTTATTACATTTGTGTAGCACACGTCCGCCTCTAGTATTGATTTGTGGCGCTCTTGATTAATCCAGAGTGCGCAATTTGCATTGTTCTGAGCTCTAAAACTGATCACAGTTAAGGCTGTCCGAAATCTTAATTTTTAGTCTGTATATAGATTGTGAAGTTTTTGTTAATCGGGTGTCTTTATGTGTTGATTCTATATATTCTGTGATGCGCTTGTTAGTCGGGTGTCTTTAATGCCTTGTCTGTATATATTCTCTCAAAGTGCTTGTTAGCTAATTGTCTTTCCGTCTAGCCTCTATAATATCTATATGTTCTTGTGAAGTGCTTGTTAAATGTCTTTTTGCCTTGTCTGGATATGTTCTGTGATGCGTTTGTCCTTATACCTAGCCTTTGTATGTTCGGTGATGTGCTTGTTAGTTGTGTGTCTGTATGGCTTGTCTGTATATGTTCTGTGATGCTTTTGTTAGTCGTCTGTTTCTATGCCTTTTCTGTATATGTCCTGTGATGTGCTTGTGAGTCAGGTGCCTTCATGCCTTGTCTGTATATATTCTGTGAAGTGTTTGTTAGTTGGGTGTATTTATGTGTAGTCTGTATATATTCTCTCAAAGTGCTTGTTAGCTGTCTTTCTGTCTAGCCTCTATATGTTCTTGTGAAGTGCTTGTTGAATTTATTTTTGCCTTGTCTTGTATATGTTCTGTGAAGTGCTTGTTAGCTGAGTGTCTTCATGTCTAGTCTGTATATGTTCTGTGATGTGTTTGCTAGTCAGCTGTCTTTATGCCTTGTCTGTATATGTTATGTGATGTAGTTGTTAGTCAGCTGTCTTTATGCCTTGTCTGTATATGTTCTGTGATGTAGTTGTTAGTCAGCTGTCTTTCTGCCTAATCTGTATATGTTCTGTGATGCTTTTGTAAGCCGGGTGTCTTTATGCCTTGTCTGTATATGTTCTGTGAAGTGCTTGTTAGTCAGGTGTCCTTATGCCTAGCCTTTGTATGTTCTGTGATGTGCTTGTTAGTTGGGTGTCAGTATGGCTTGTCCGTTTTATTTATTTATTTATAGTTTTATAGAGCGCGACCTTGACCTGTTAGGGTATCAGTGCGCTTTACAGGAATCATAGCAATGTACAACAAGCATTGGCATAGCCAGTAGGTCTCGCCTTTGGGACCTTATAAGTGTTTAACCATGCAACAGTTAATGTTCTTGCACCAAGGATATTGTGCTGCATAACTAAATACTTATAAGGTCCCATAAGCGAGACCTATTGGCTATGCAAATGCTTGTTTGATATAGCGCTAATGCACCTTTTTTAAACAAAACAAAAAAAACTTGGGTGTGAGTTGGGTGTGGGCAGTGCCACTGCATAGATCTAACCCTCAGGCACAACCCAAACTGTACTTTTTGGCCCCCGAGCAAATGTTTGTGATGGGGCCTTTTTTTACCTGTTTGATTTGATAACCCACACTCTAGAGGGTTATTTGGGCGTTCCCTGTAATTTATACATTGCTTTTTGTTCAAGCTCCTCTAGGCTGTCCTGATCTTGTTCTTCGAAGTAGTAGAGCAGCTACAGCCTTTTCCTCGTTCAAGGCTTTCTCCCACCTTTAGTATAACCATGTGGTGCCCTTTTAATGACACATTGTTCTCTGAGCTAGTGCTGTAGAACTCTTTTCAGAACTATAAAATAAGCAGTTGGTACTGTCCAGTACACATGGGAAACTGTGGGCACTTGAGAGGTAAGCCATATAGAAAGTTGTTCTACCTTTAACATTAAACATGCATGCAGACCTTAGCTGGAAGCATCTTCTACATCAGAGGCAGGGGTAGATAGCAATTGATTACTGAGTTGATCAACTTATCAAGTGGCATCATATTGTTTCTGGGCAAGTCAGGGATTGCTGTGTCCATGACTCCCACATTGTTTTTAATCTAAGTGTTGTTGCAAAACAGACCTCTGGGCTGAATTTATAATACAGTTTATAACCCTGAGGGAGCTTTTGTACATTTAAGCTCAAATGTGCATTCATATTTGTCATTTTACATCTTCATTTACACATGCATATTGGCATCAAGCCATTTCAATCAAAAAGAAATCATTACAATGTGTTAAAGTGTGTTTTTCTGGTTTATGCTAGCTAGGCCTTAGTTAGGCCTCGACGCCTTGGATGCTGTATCATGGTGTTCATTCTGTGTTTATATTTCTCGCCCTAGACTTCATGAAGCAGGATGTGGATTGGTTATTTCTGAATGGCACTGTTCTTGAAGAGCCTGCAAGAGGGAAACCCTTTTGCTACAATGTCCAAGGTCTTTCCGCTTGCACGCTGTATTTCAAAATGGTTCATTGTTGTTTACCTAGCTACCTCCGGACAATATTAACTCAGAAGGGGTGAATCAGTTTTCATGCAGTGGGTTAGTACTAAGGTTATAGTGTTATCTGTCGTTTTAAAATGTGACAATGTGATTTGTAGGAGCAATGATCACACAATGCTGACTTTGCAGTTCCTGTAATTTGTAAAGAAGAAAATTATTTTTAAACCCTTGAATTTGGGGATGAGTCAGAGATCTTTCCTGCGCCTCTAGGAATACTGTCCGATTTCTTACCGATGTTACTGCACAGTTGAGACTTAGCATTTGTCTGCTTTTTTACCATTATGTTATTATTCTGCATTTGATAGCCTTCATGGCAAATTACTTTGATGTAATTCAGTTAGATTTATTGGGGCATCTGCATTTTATTGTTCTTGCATTGTAACTTCTAAATTTTACAATAAACCTTCTTGGTTTTCTAATTTCCAATCTCAATCGCCCTTTTGTGGTTCAGTCTGTGGTTTTTATTGACTTTATTTTTGAAATGCTGTTTTAGATCTTGTCTCTAGGGACAGATTGCCTCGTAGACTTTGAGATTAACACCACCCCTAATCTACCCAATGTGCGGGCGCGCCACTGCAGATTTCCTAGGGCCCTGCTCACCAACATCCCTTAAACTACTATGTGAGGTGCTTCATGGATAAGGATGCTGAAAGGATCATATCCATAGCATAGGTAACCTCAATTGTTTGCTATATAAAGTTGCCATGTAAAGGTCACCATTCAAAAAGCAAACAACCATTTTGTATATCAGCAGTAGAAGGATGAAAATTAACCCATCAAAATGACAGTGATAGTAAGGAAGCTATGTTCATAGGGAGGGACCAAAACAGGAATGAGGAAAGCCATCAAATCAGCAGCGAACAGAATTTAAATGGGCAGGTACTGTCTAGTACTGAGTACATGTAATTATTCAAGCTGAAAGGAAGAGTACATGCACTTCCCTGCAAAGCTGCAATATATTTAATGGAGAGCACTGTCACTTCTCAGGAGCAAACAGGTATCCTATAGAATATAGATCAATTTAAAGCATTAGATAAAGCCACTAATTCAAATCACGCGGTCTATAGTAGAATAGCTGACTGTAGTAGAACATCTAAAAAAGAGCAGGTTGGAACAAGTTTCCACACAGTCCATTGAGTTTAGTCCTCGCAGGTACTATGAGGTGCTGCTGGTGCAGTGGAAGTGTCATGGGCATGGGTAAGGAACGCACCTAAAATGATAGTATTTTAGATTCTGTGGCCAGCTTTTTTCACAGAATTCACTGCGAGTGCTATTACCTGCAGGTATTGGAAGTTCGACATAGGAGGCTCGCCAGTATCCAGTCGAATTGAGTGGTCTCGTGCTGTGCCACTGTTGAGGACTGTCGCCCATTTGTTTCCTTCTTGGGAGAATTAGGAACAGTAGAATAACGCTGTCATTCAAACCGCCCTGCTGCTGCGAAATTCGGTGGTCTGTAGCTCACGAATTAGATTTACAGCAAGCCCACCCTTGCCATTTAACTAACCGCTGAAAAAGGGCCCTGAACCAGTTTCCCTTTCTGTCAAAAATCCAAACCATTATGGCTGTATCGGTATTTCTGTTGAGGTTTCCCCTTTGGCTAACAGGTAAATAAATTACAGGAACGTGGACGAGACTGCCCTTTCCAGTGCATAAAAGCATTCTGTCCGAAAGTAAAAAAGGGCTAGGAAAGTAGTTTCGGGCCGCAATGAATGATAAAATATTTTCCCCGTTTTTGTCTTCACAGAACAATGGCGCTGAGCTTTGAGCACGCTCCAGGACTGTTTACCAGAACAGTGAATGCTCGATGTTAGATCGCGTGCCAGGCGAGAGGTGGGGCTGGTGTGGCAGGAAAAGGCTAGAGATTTGAAGTGATCACTGCAAATGGAGGAGAAAATGCCTTTGTGTTTGCACTAGACGGTTAATGGCAGAATAGGGAGGGATTGGGGGAACCGACAGAAATGGCGACAGCTTTTCCTTCCAAGCAGTCATCCCTCTTTAAGCGTTTCCCTTTCATAGTCACACACCCTTTCCCTCGCGCTCTATTTTCTGATGCAAAACAATTATTTTAGTGTTTTTTTTAGTTTTGTCCATTTTTCAGTCCGGGTGACCTCATTTCCCAGCTACATCCCCAAAAGGCGAGATTTGCCGCTGGGAATTAATTGTGCGGCAGAGGTTTCCGACATTACACCGGGAAGGAGGGTGCGAAAACTTAAGGGACCAGGTCAGACAGATGGGCACGGCACCGGCCCAGGCTCGTCTCCTCCTGCCTCCCTTTATTTTTAATTCGTTGTCCCCGACGAAACTGAGATGACTCACATCAGCTTTCTTTTTTTGATCTTCAGAAAAGGTCATGGGTTGTTGGTTTCTTTTTATTTTAGGACGAATACGCCGTCTAACATTCACCTCAACTTGCTAAGGCACCGTTTGTCCAATGACCCATGCAATTGCTCTTAATGCCGTCTGTGTTTGTAAAGGAAAATATGAACAGCCCAGCCAACGCCTCTTGGAGTTGCTTCGTTCTATATTTTAACTGTGAAAAATCATTCATATCGTGCCCAAGCTGTCCGATGTGGGGACATGTATTTTTGTGTGTTTTTTGATGGCATTCTAGTTGTAATTTATGAGGGCTAGCTTCCCTCTTTAGTATGTTAGATCTGTTGGTAACCTTCGACAAACCTTCGACAATTTCATTGACTGATAACTGGGGTCTCAGGTGTACCCTTTGCATCCTCTTTGGCCAGTCGTGAGCAGCAGGTGGGATCTGTTAGGGTCACTGACAAGATGTCCCCTGTAGGAATCCTCTTTTCCGTGCTGCTGTTTAACAACTTCAGCATCCGCCAAGAAAGAGACCCTCCTCATGGGTACTGTAGTCCCATGACGTAGGGAATCTAACAGTACTGGCTGCTATCGGTTTCTTACTACATATCTATCTATCTACTATCTGTCTGTCTGTCTGTCTGTCTATCTATCCAGTGAACATCGATCAAAATGAGGAAATACGTAAGCCGTGCATTAAGCAGACATAGTTAGACTACTGACTGCAGAATTCTGTGAAACTGAATCAAACTCTGGTCTTTGATGGAAACGTTTAAATGCCGTACTTTGCAGTACTGAAAGGCGCAGCACTGCCACACTTATGTCAGGTTTTGTTCTATGCAAATGCTATTTAACATTACCAGCAATAATAATAAAGTGAATGCAACATTACTGTAACGGGATTGTCAGTAGTATTCTCTACGTGTGTCGCACACCTCGGAGCAGCAGTATGGTGGTATATATACCGCAGCTTCACCAGGTTTCTCCATCCTGGGGGCTCCTTCATGGCGCTCGCCAGGGACGCCGTCTCCGCAAAGTCGCCCCCTGCTATGTTGCTTTTATTTCTCAATTTTCTTTATTTCATTATTTTCCATATATTAAAATGCATTGTACAAAGGATGCAGACCCCAAAAAATATGAAGCATCAACCAAAAGGAGAATTAAGAACGGTAAAATATGGGTAAACGAGAGGGGGATTCCTCATGGGTATTCAGCTATGTCTACTGGGTATGGCCGCCAGACTCCTCAGGTGTTACATGTGACACAATAGGTTCGGGCCTCAACATATTCCAGACTAGTTTTTCTCTTGAGAATTTCTATATAGAGCCAGTTATTTGAACATATTTTACCGCTGCGTCGTGGTAGATAATTACTGTTCCTTAACTTTAGTTTTCCAGGTCTGACCCTATTTAAGGAGACTAGGTTGTAGGCTTAGTGTGTCGCAACATCTCTAGTTCCAGGCTAGTTGCTCGCTGCAGCACATACATCCTGCTACTAAAATTTTAAGCTCCCTGTATATGCCTAATTATTGCCTTTTTTTCTGTCTTAATTTGTAAGTTTTTTTTTCTAATTAATTATTTTCTCATTAAGGAACCTAAAGATTTCTCTAGTTTGCTTACAGTGGTACTACATTGGTAGCTACCTCTGCAAACTAGAAGACCTGCAATTAGCAACAACTTACATACAGATGGTGTTTACATTGCTGTTCAATGCTCAGGCTGCAAGTGTAAAGAACTTAAAGCGCACAGACAGACATATGAACAAGTAGTGAAAAAAACAGCTTGTGCAAAAAAAAAGTTGCGGCATTCTTTTCATGTGGCCTTAGTGGTGAGCTCCTGATTAGTCCACTTGAAAAAATTAGCTTTTCAACTCTATTGGCTTCATGGCCGTGTGTCATCATCCACACTATGCTTTGTTTTGTCAAAGAGCATAATTTCGTTTTGGGAGGCGATTCCCTTAGAATGATATGAGGTGTGCAGAAACATAAAAAAAATTATGCATTGTTTCAAGTATATTTTGGAAAGTGCCCAAGAAAGGCTGAAAGGTCCCACTATGTATTGTAGATCTGGTCAGCGCAGGTCCGGATAGAGCACCCCCATCAATTTTTGACTAATCTTTTTTCGATTTTTTGAAACATATATTCTCCTGGTGTGCTAGGGATGCCCCCAAAGACACATATGACTTTCAAGCCATTTGGAACCTTTCACAGATAGTTGTCAGTGACAGACCCACATTTGGTTTGTTTGTTGTGCTTGGAGTGGGACCACGACTCCAAGACCAGCAAGGATTGCCGTGCCATGAACCCGACGGCGCTGCAGGAACGTTCTCTGAAGTGCCTCGCCGCCTGATATCAGATGACCCCACGACACGCAAGGTCCTGGCCACATGGAAGGTCCCAGGACCGCTTGCGGAGCTGCTCTCTATAATTGTCGTCCCAGTGTAAATCAACGGGTAAGTCCCATAGAACAAGCAGTCAAAGAAGTCGAAGCATTCTTCGACTTCGCTGTGCTGATCCAAGTCAATGGGTGAGGTACGGGAATGATGACACCGCTGGAGACCTCCCTTCTCTGTGAAGCTTGTACCTGGGTCTGCTCTGCTGTTTCCAGAGTTTTCCAAAGCTGGAGTGATTCCAACCTAACTGAGAGTTCTGTGAGGACATACACCTCATATGCGGGTGGCCCTAACCCTCTGGAGTGCCTTTGAGCCCCAGGTGTTCTGGAAGGGCCCCTATTGGATTTCCACCAGCGGGTCTGCCCTCGGCGCCAGTCGGACCCCTAAGATCTGGTGCTGGATCCAGAGCAGCTCCGACAGTGAGACTGCAACCATCCTCAAAGCCTGCACTAGTGCCGTCGTTCCTGGTGCTGCTGATGCCCAGTGGCAGCGCATTCAACCTACTCTGATACGGAGCCAGATGGGCATTGTCTGACGCCAATGCCAATCAGTACTATGCTCTCTGAGTCTGAGCCAATGCTCTTTTCCTCAGATAAACCTGGAGAGGGAGCCAATTGGGAGGTGTCTGAGGACCCTTATGAATACCACCACCCCATTGAGGAACCAGAGGACAACTGGTATTAGGAACTGGCCGATTCAAGTGGTTTGGACAACGCCCCAGGCACTGACTTATTCTCTCCTCCCACCGTGGCTACAGAGAAGGGAGCCTCTTTGCTGTGGTGGTGCAGAGTGCGGCTGAAGTCCGGGACATTCAGCTGCCCTCAGTAGCAGGCAAGATGAACGTCTTGAGGGAGGTGCTTCAGCCAGTGGTTGCCCCCTCTGAACCCTTACTCTCATTCAATGAAGCCTTTACAGATGTTGTCCTTGGGGCCTGGTCCACACCCTACACGGGCTCCTGTGCATAAGACTATTGCCATTGCCCTGCTCATGGTACCCCAGTTTCCTCACCCAGCATCCCCCCAGAGAGATTGGCGGTCCAAGCCTCCACTTCCCTTGTTAACCCTGGCGCATTCCCTACCGTTTCATCAGATCGGTAATCCAAAAGATTGGATACCTGTGGCACGAGGATGCTGTCTTCTACCAGCCTTGCATTTCAGTTGGTAAACACTGCATGCCTTTTGGGCTCATACACCCATACTGTTTAGGACTTGGCTGCGCAAGTGCTGCCTATTGTCTCAGAGGAGGTCTGACCCGTACTCACTCAAACAATTGTCACGTGGCCCATAGGGACATTGTCTTTTTTCACTAACTTAGCATGAGCACATAGCAGCTTGCCTGCTGCTTTGCACACGTTACTACACGTCTTTATTCTTTGCAATAATTTCAGACTGCTTTCACATGAGACCTCATCGCTGTTTTCACGCTCTGCATGTTCCGCTTGCCTGCTGCTTTGCACAAGTTACTACACGCCTTTATTTTTTGCAATAATTTCAAAGACTGCTTTCACATGGGGACTCATCGCTGTGTTAACTCTCTGCATGTTCCTGGGATTTTGACTGAACATTATGTGCAAGGTCGAACAACAATGCCCCTTGTTATTTTGTTCTGGCCAGTCCATAGCCCTTAGACAAAACATACTAATGCAGCTGTTTGGGCAGCGTACTTGGGTTTTTAGTGGGGTGCACAAATGGGTGACACACACTTGTAGAGGGACATTTCCAGGGAGAAGAGCACCCATGATGTAGATCTACCCTCTATAGGCTAAGGTATGTGGTCTGCTGACAAAGGCCAGAGATCTTCTATTATATAATAATACTTTTTCTTAGCAAGGGGAGAGAGTTTAGGCACTATGGGGCCGATTCACTGAATTAATCTGAGACAAAATCCTAAATTTACTACTCAGTATAGCAGTCAGTCCATAAATCATGAAGGGAGATGTCATCCTAAAAAGACAATTGAGAAAGGACTATAGGGCCCAATTCACAGAAGTAATCTGAGACAAAATCCTAAACTTACTACTTTTGGTATTCACAGAAGGCATTTAGTAGTAGTAAAGTTAGGATTTTGTCTTAAATTGATCCTTGGTTAGATCTGTTCGCCACAGCTAATAATGCGCACTAGAGTTTCCTAGGAGGCTGTCGCTTGGCAAACCTTCAGTCTCGAGTGGTGCTCTGGACTCCTGTATTCCCTTTCACTGACAGCTCTCATACCCAGAGTTCTCAAGAAGATCTGGAATGACAGGGCCCAAGTCATTTTTGTGGTTCTGGATTGGGCACTGAGAGTCTGGTACCCCGAAGTCCTGGGCATGAGCATTAGTCCCCTGATCTGGCGGCCCCTTTGGGAGGATCTTCTGTTGCAGCAGCAGGGGAGGATCTTGCCCCACAAATCTGCACACCCTCAGCCTTTACACGTGGAGAGCGAGTGGCGAGTATTGACAGCTTTTGCCCTTCATCCTGAAGTTGGTGACATTACTCTGGCAGTCAGGCTTTCCTTCACCAAGACATTATACGCCTGCCATTGGGACACATTTGTAGTATGGTGTGCATCAAAGAGCATTGACTCTCTTTCTCTACCCCTATCCCAGGTTTACTGTTTGTACTTCCTATGGCCAAGCAGGGCTCTGCTCTGGGCACTGTTAAAGGTTAATTATCAGCCGTTTCAGATTTCTTGCGGTTGCCGGACCAACCTTCTTTGTTTAAATCACCTGATGTGACCCTATTTCTCAAGGAACTTTAAAACTTGTTCCGTCTAAGACCATTCATCATCCCCCAATGGGACCTCAATCTGGTCTTAACTTTTCTCATGTTCGCACCCTTCGAGCCACTGTACAACTGCCCACTCCTTCTACTCACCTCAAAAACGTCTTTTCTGGTTGCCATAACATCGGCCAGGAGGGTCAGCGAACTTCAAGCATTCTTGGTGCACCCTCCCTACACAACATTCTGCCCAGACAAACTGTGTCTTAGGATATGTGCCTCCTTCCTCCTTGTAATAATATTGATGAAATTGGGGGACCCAATATACTCTTGGGTAAAGACTAAATAACAGGTAATGGTGCCGACAAGGGATTTTTTCTTCATGTAGAATTAACAATTCATAGAGGCCCTAATCAGTGGCCTCAGATATATTAATTCGTAAAATCAATTGCAGCAAATTATAACAGAATAAATCTGAAAGAACAGACAGGTAGGTGTATACTTTTCTAATACAGATTTGTGTAATTAAATAATATGTTGGTTGGGTACAAAATCCAGTTCACAAAAACTAAAATGACCGAGATCCTACGTTTTTACAATAATCTTGTCTCATGCTTACTTTTGTGAAGACCCATTGCTTATATCACTTAAAAAATGGAGATCATGATAAAAACACAATGATTGACTTCTATAGAACAATGTAGATGAAAATGGTTGGCAGATGTCGACTTTTCGGTCTTTTCTTGTGAAGTATCTAGAAGACCATCTTCAGGACTTAAGGTTCATGTGTAGACTGAAGACCCTTGAATTAAAAAACTGATATTAACAAATGTATGAATCATCCAGGATACAGACATCAATGTAATGTGAAGTAGATAAATGAAATATCATCCAGTGTTTCCAGCATTCTGAATCAAACAGACACGCTAGTCTGTTTGATTCAGAACGCTGACTACACATGAGTCTAGAGGAATCGACTACGCGAGTGTCGAATCTCTACTAATCTCCCAGCGACAATTTCTTCAAGACTGTGGGAAGTTATTCTCCACCGGTTTAAATACTAGACAATATTTCATTTATCTACTCCACATTACATTGCGATTTGTCAAATTTCTTCTCATTGTTTCTAGGCTGATGGATTCCAATGGGGATAAGTGGAGTTAATGACTGACATACGGCCCTGGGAATGAAATGGTAATTTTCATGAAATTGTGCAAGTTCTGTTTTGGCTTAAGCTATGCTAGCATTACTGCTAAGGATGATGCAGGCATGTCAGCCAGTGGCAACCCTCATGATTTTGTCCTGCTGGGTGAACATCTGTTGCTTAGCAGAACATGTTCAGTGCACCATTTTCAGGTTCTCCTGTTTTACCTACCATATGCAGTTGAAATTCTAAATGGAATTAAAACAGAATCTACTGAGATTAAGAAGAAGAGAAGTTTGTTCTGCCTCTTTTTCTGAGGATCCATCAGACAGTTGATTGAATTCCTTTTCTGATGGCAACAGCAATAAGAAACATAGAGGCAGACTAGGCCCATTTTCTAGAAATAAAGGTAATGACGAACTCCAGCCCGCAAAATCAGATAGCAAATAAATGTTGCTCAGAAATAACGACTTTCAATCTCCCTTTCTACTTGAATGCCTAGGTGAATGAAGGAAGGGAGCAAGACTTCTCCAATCACCATAATCAATGTTAAGAAATAAGAAGAGATGATTGGGTACTTAATATTGTACAAAATAGGTATCTCTCACATTGAAGACTGCCCCTTCAACATTTATCCAACGAGTTGTTTCTGGGCCCTGCTAGTTGAGGAAGTTAATTTTATACAAATAGAAAGAACCATCAAGAAAGTACTGGAATCCCATGGGGGGCAATTAGATATTCCCTTTACTGTTAAGCAACAGAAAAGGGATGAACAGAAGAAGTCATTCCTACTCCAGGTTTGAAGACGGGAAATGGGTGGGTTTAAGATGCAGAAATTCCGAATGCTGTTTCTGTCATCTTTTTCCTTACACTAAATAAATGTTTATGGATGGGTTTCATAGATCTTCAGGATACATATTTCAGATTCTCATTACCAGAAAGCATCAGAGGTTTGAGATTTATAGTTGGAAATGTAACTATTATGAATGAATGAAGTGCACGAATAAAGGAAGTATTTCTTTTCTTTTTTTTAATTGAAATTTGTTATTTAATCCATGACAGATAACAATCACAATCAATTACATATATACATAAGCCCTCAAAGAGCCATACCATATATAAACAATAATAAGATAGTAGGAAGATAATCAAGCAAACCAGTATATGATGATATCCCTTATATAGCTTTCTTATTTAATATGCTCCATCATAGGCCCCCATATCTGAATACCCAATTTTAGTTTTTTTCATTGATTTCAAAGAATATAAACTAGATTCTAAATTTAAAATATTATAAAATTTGTCCCGCCACATTTCAAAAGAGGGGACTTCCTGTTGGAGCCAAAGTGGCGCTACACATAGCCTAGCTACCGCCACTGCTATAAATATCAAGTATCTAAATGGATAGCACACTTCCCCAGGTGTGAGGGATTCCCCAATTCCTGTAAGCATTATATCCATCGTTATCTGCACATTAACCCCCGTAATCTCTCATAGAAAGCCCTCAATATGTCTCCTCCATTGATTTAAATGTATACACCCAAAGAAGATTATTATTTTTTTTTTTTGAAAATACTTTTTATTGGCATTTAAGAATAGAAGTATACATACGTAATTTTTCGTGAAAATGGGTACGCTACAAGAGTGAACAAATAGACCAACATCCATATAGAGAGTGCGTATATGTCTAGGATACACCCAAAGAAGATATGCGTTATATCCGCCCTCCCCATCGCACACTGAAAACATCTCCCATCATTTGAGCCTCCCCATTTCATCATCTTCAGAGGTGTGTGATACAAATTAAATAATGTCTTAAAATGTTGGACTTTCAGTCTAGCTGACAGCAAGATTTTCCCCGCAACGTCTATTGATTCCTGCATATACCAGCCATCCTGTTGTAGCCAGGGACACCAGTACCTATCCTGCGTCTTCATGTCATCTTGTTGTAAATCCATCAATCTATGATATAGTGCACCTATTTTAACTCCCCGCCTGACTGTCTCAACGAGAGGTGTAACAAACAACAATGTCTCAAGGGTATCGTTTCAAGGGACAAGTATACATATATTTGTAATGACACAGTTAATTATACAGGATTTAATCAATAAAGGAAAGAAACCAGGGAAACATTTCATTTAAATGTAGAATATATTTCATTTAATAGACATGTTGGACATATTAACTTCATGTGTTCAAGCACATGGGCCAGTAGCACTGCGTTACATTCAATGGCATGTAACCAACAAAATACTGTGCACAAGTGCTCGTGAAGTGTAGTGACGGCACAAGTGACACATGACGTGGTATAAACAGTGAGAATGATGGGCGCAACAGCAAGTGAGATAAAAACCACGATTTACATGTTCAGGATACCACGACAATAAATGACAAGAGAAATCAATTTAAATGTATAGGGTATCCGTGGGTAGGGGCGCCAAGAGTTCCACTGTGGGAGTCGACGGCGTTTCGGCCTGCAAACGTCTTAGGCCATCATCAGGACCAGGTTACATTAGTTGAATTACAGTGTCGTAATAACCAGGAGGGATCAAGCCATCAATCAATCAATCACATAATTTGTAAAGCGCACTACACATCCGGTAGGGTCTCAAGGCGCTGGAGGGTGGGGGGGGGGTGGGGGGGGGGGGTGCTGTTACTGGTCGAAGAGCCAGGTCTTGAGTTGTCTCCTGAAAGTCAGCAGGTCTTCGGTTTGTCGCAGGTCGAGGGGGAGGGTGTTCCAGGTCTTGGTGGCGCGATGGGTGAAGGATCTGCCTCCGGAAGTGGTTCTCCGGATGCGTGGGACCGTGGCCAGGGTGTGGTCAGCGGAGCGGAGTTTCCTGTTGGGTACGTAGAAGGAGAGTCGACTGTTGAGATAGGCTGGGCCGGTTTTGTGGAGTGCCTTGTGTGCGTGGATCAGGAGCTTGAAGGAGATTCTTTTGTCGACGGGGAGCCAGTGCAGGTTCCTCAGGTGGGGGGTGATGTGGTCGCGGCGCGGGACGTCAAGGATCAGGCGTGCGGAGGCATTCTCGATTCTCTGTAGTCTGCTGATGAGCTTGGACGGGGCTCCGGCGTAGAGGGCGTTTCCGTAGTCGAGTCTGCTGCTGAGTAGGGCCTGGGTGACTGTTTTCCTTGTGTTAGTCGGGATCCATCTGTAGATCTTGTGGAGCATGCGGATGGTGTTGAAACAGGTGGAGGAGACTGCGTTGACTTGTTTGGTCATGGAGAGTTTCGAGTCGAGGATGACTCCCAGGTTGCGTGCGTGGTCGGTGGGGGCCGGGGGGGGACCCCAGTGATGTGGGCCACCAAGAGTCGTCCCATGCGGAGGGGTTGGATCCGAGGATGAGGATTTCCGTCTTGTCTGTGTTCAGTTTGAGGCGGCTGTCCTCCATCCAGTCGGTGACGGCCTTCATTCCCTGGTGGCGGTGAGGGGGTCCTTTGTGAGGGAGAGGATCAGTGTGTCGTCGGCGTAGGAGATTATGTTGAGGTCGTGCTGTCGGGCGATGCGTGCTAGTGGTGCCATGTAGACGTTGAACAGTGTCGGGCTGAGGGAGGATCCTTGAGGGACGCCACAGATGATTTTGGAGGCCTCGGACTGGAACAGGGGGAGGCGGACTTTCTGAGTTCTGCCGGAGAGGAAGGAGGTGGTCCAGTCCAGGGCCTTGTCTAAGAAATGGTTAAGTCCTCGCAGGGCTTGGGACGTAGAAAGTGTTCCAGAAGAGCTTCAATTACAAGGATATTAAATATCCGGATGCTTGACAGCAGTCAGCCTGTGGGTCTGTGAGTCTGTCAAGAATGAATCGCAGGCCTGCATTGAAATGTATGTCTGTCGATACTTGATCAGCTAGCTTCAAAAATCTCTTTCCTATGGCCAACATATTTGTGATTTCTTGCAGTCCCCAGCTGTTTTCACAATCTGGTGCTCCAGATCAGTTACTGTAAAGTTACATCTGTCCAGTTGCAATGGAATTAGTTCTTTAAAGCTGTACTAAGCATGTGGATTTCTAGAATGTATCCTTTGGAGGAGTGACTGCCGCCACCTACCTTCGATCAGTATTTATGATTTACTATATTTCTCATCAACAGCAGTTCTACTCCCCCTCTTCTGAGATTGATGGCTACCCGAGTTTACATCATTTCTTGTGCACGGCTGTACGTGAAACCTCTTTAGCAGTGCCTGTAGTACCACTGATGCTACATTTAGGATATTGGAAGAAAATCTGAATCTGTCTCCACCAGCCTTTTAAACTTTTTCATTCCATTATGTTACCACGCAAGAACAAGGACAAATGAAAAAGCTGCTCAGAATACGTCAGTGGTAACAGCTATGTCACTGACAATATTGGAAGAGCTCATGGAAGACCTCACTGTCCAAAACATGTAATCAGTTGTGAGAAATTGGGATACTAGTTGTCAAGCAGCAACCACTGTCCTTGTCAGGGTGAAGTCACAAGTAAACTCCAAATTAACTTATGCTCAACTCTCGTGTAGCTTGGCACCGAGCAGTCAGACTTAACTTGGAGGTAATGTGTAAAGTGTTTATGCAGCACTGAGAAAACACATCACAAAAAATATACCAATTGTGAAAAATAGATCACAATTTAATAAATAAATCAAGACCAAAATGAAAAAAATCAATCAGTAGAACAGGGGATATGCAGTTTTAAAGATTTAAGTGAAAATAGAGCCAAAAAGCCCAAATGCCCCTCATGGCTATCTGGTTGTGCGAGAATGGTAGAAAGTCACAAGTTCAGGCTCACCAAAAAGCAGCGCGGGTTGGATACAGGGACCAGGTTAGTATCCCTGAAAAGTTACTTTCTCAGTCCAGTGTAGAGTCCTGTTTGCAGGAGAGGGGGCCACGAGGATCAGGAAAGTATCACGGACGGTCGATGCTGGAGCTCGAACAACAGGGGGGCATGGCGGGCAGTCATCGCTGTAGCGGGAAGATCCTGTTGCCATGAACGGTCAGGCCATAGCTGCGCTGTGGTGCTCCTTGCGAGCAGTGACACACATAGAACCAACTGACACACATAGAACCTCCCCACACTACATAAAGGCTTCCTACATTCTTCCACAAGCTATGCATTCTTAGCTGACAGAAAGGAAAAACAAATTACATCCTCCTAAGCCCACATCACATCCTTACCCCTAGATGAAAATGACTAAAAAAATAAATATGAAAACAAAATTGACAAAAACCATGAAGAAGTATACTATTTAAGTTGTATACACGCACAAAAATAAAATGAAATCCTAAAAGCAGCTGGCTGCTGGTTTCTCTGTTGAATTCCAAATGGAAATCTTCCTCATCGCTACTGTAAGAGTCAGGAACCAAACAAGGCTTGGCATTTTTGTCAATATATTTAACCAACCTGGACATACTCCAAGTTTCCCCTGTATGAACAGTCAGAACATTCCTGTTAATCGAAACAGTTGTGAAAGGACCCATGAAAATAGTTAACCCTTTCTTCTCCTGGTGAGGTTTTTTCGCCCAAACCAGATCTCCCACATTTCACTTTTTATGCCTGACAGAATGTTTCATACCTATATTAATACTTTTGTTGGTGCCTCTCATACCTGTTGTTCACCATATCCTCATCTACAATTATACATTTTCCATAAGGTAACCACAAAGGGTTCAATTTAGATTTTGCTTTCCTACCTTTCAAGCATTAAAAAGGTGATTTTAACATAATAGGATTTGGAGTAGTGGAATGTGCCCACCATGTCTCTTTAAACACCTCTTTAAAGAGGAACTTTGAATTCCACTGCCATCTGCACACATTCGGTCACCACCCTGTTCATGCGTTCTGCTTGTGGTGCATACAAACCTGTTTTTTGGTGAACAATGCCCAAGTCCATCAGGAAACTTTGCATTTCTTGCGACCTAAATTGCACTCCATTATCATTTACCAAATACTTTAGCACACCTTCACAAGCTATTTCCTCTTAGAAAATCCAATACTGTCCTGGTGCTTAGTCCACTCACACATCTTGTTGTTACCCACTTAGTATCATAGTCTACCAATTTTAACTCGGATCTCTCTGAGAAAGGTAATATATCAAAAGAACCAGCAGTATCTAATCCCGGCTTCATCCAGGGTTCTTTAGGAACTTTCACAGGTGACAGGGGAGTTTGATGTGTGATCCACGATGTTTCATTTGTGGCACACATAATGCGATCTTTTACCACCCCCTCCACCTGTAGATCCATGGCTGGCCACCGATATCTTTCCCTCACTGTGCATTGGTGAGGTTCCTTGCCAGGTATCACCCATGTGCTAAGTAGATCACCTTAAACCTAACCCCACAAGGTGGAATAACTCACTCACCTCTAAAATATTCCCCTGAACAAATAGTCAATTATTCTCTCATACTCCAAAATTATTTCAACTCAAGAGATTTACAATCTGGCCAACCACGCACCACATACTCAATGGCAACAAATCATCTTATCCCTCACTTTTCTTCTCCCCTTTGGTAATGGCTGACTCCCTAACCCAGTTCACATGATTATCAATCACTTCTGTCTGTTCACCACCCTTGACAGGTAGGTGAGAGAGACAATCTGCTGTCTTATTCACAAGCCCAGGCAAATACTTCACCTGGAAATTGAATTTCTCCTATTCATCACTCAACCTTTTCAATCTGGGAGTCAGCCATTCACTACCCTTACACGAAAAGATGTGCAGCAATGGATGGTAATCTTTCCAAACACAGAAGGGAATGCCCCACAAATAGAATTTAAAATGTCGTACCGCCCATTTAATGGCTAAAACTTCTCTTTAAATATAGGAATAATGTTCGCCAAATGGATGAAAAACAGCTGCCTAAAACTAAACACCAACAAACGTACATACTCATCATGGGCTCAAACCCCGACGCCTGGAACGACACCTGGTGGCCCCCTGCCCTCTGAAGCCTGCCCACCCCCACAGACCACGCACGCAACCTGGGAATCATCCTGGACTCAGAGCTCAAAATGGACCGCCAGATCAACTCCTTCTCGTCCTCCTGCTTCCACACCCTCCGCCTCCTACGTAAGACCTTCAAATGGATCCCCCTCGAACACAGAAAGACCGTCACTCATGCCCTGGTCACCAGCAGGCTCAACTACAGTAACGCACTCTATGTCGGAATAAACAAAAACCTCACCCGCAAGCTACAGAACATCCAAAACGCCGCCGCAAGACTGGTCCTCAACCTGCCAAGACACTGCCACATCTCCCAGCACCTGTGCACACTCCACTGGCTCCCCATCGAAGCTAGAGTCACCTTCAAGATGCTAACCCACGCTCACAAGGCCCTCCACGACACCGGACCAGCATACCTGAACAGCCGACTCAAATTCCATGCACCCCAAAGGACCCTACCATCAGCCCAGCTCTCCTACGCCGTGGTCCCCCACACCAGAAAGACCAGATCGGGAGGCCGCTCCTTCTCCTTCCGCTCGGCCTGAGCCTGGAACAACCTTCCGCTCCACCTCAGACAGACATCGCTCCCCATCTTCGCAAGAAACCTCAAAACCTGGCTCTTCGACAGACCCCCTCCTTGATGGACTGGAACCTGCGCCCCCCCATACCCCCAGCGCCTTGAGACCCTTATGGGTGAGTAGTCACGCTTAACAAACACCTGGTTGATTGATTAACAGCACTCTGATTGGTTCAACAATGCTGGCAAACCCTTTTATGAACTTGACATAATACCCAGCCAGACTGAGGATGGACCTGACTTGACCTTTAACCACCGATGTGGAAGTTTCCACTATACTGCTAGCTAACTTAAATTTCAATTGAACTCCTAAGTATGCCACTGAAGTCACTCCATACTTACATTTCTCTTTGTTCGCAGTTAGACCACTCTCAGCTAATTTAATCAAAACTTGTCTCAACATTTTATCATTCTCTGTTATGTTTTTCCCATAGACTGGGATATCTTACTGAAAGAACAGGACATTCGCAGCATCCTTCAAAACAATTTTCATTACCCTTTGGACACAGGCAGCCGCAAAGGCTAAACCAAAAGGCATTCTTATAAATCGGTATACTCCCAAAGGTGTCACAAAGGATATTAAATGTCTTGAATCTTCATGCAACAACACTCGATGATTCTCCAAAGAGAGGTCCAACACACTGAACACATTGGCACTAATGAACATTTTGAGAGTTGCCAAAATATTGTGCAATGGCTGGCCATCTACTCATATGCATTTGTTAAAATCACACGATCCACGCACATCCACCCCATCCTTGGATGCAAGAACCATTGGCACCAACTATTCCGAGGATTCAGTCTCCTCAATAACCTTCAGATAATGTAATCTGTCCAACTCTGCTTTTAACTATTAAGCAACCCGAGTTCATCTTCAAACACCTCAGGAAATTCTTTAAAGAAAAACTCACAATTCCCATTGTCATTTACCAGCGTCACATGGTTACGAGCATTCAGACTAAGAATTATACCCATGTCCCATTGGGGTCTCCACCCCAACAAGTTGTCACCTCTTTTTGCCACATATATCTTCCCAGTCGTTTCTCTGCAGCAAAATCCAATCTTCAGAACAGCATGCCCCAGGTCATCAATGTATGTGCCTCCATAACTGACTGGATTTATACCTGGTGGTAGCAATTGCACCGTTTGTTCTGCAAAGCTCCCTTCCCATTTCCTGTTACCAGTCATTGTTTAAGAAGTCCCTAAATCTGTCAAGACCAAAAGTCGGACCGACGAGATTTATTGAGCCCCGGGCAGAAGAGAAGGTCTTTGAGATATAACGCTCTTGCCACGATTATATTCGGAAGTTGTTGGCATTTTGGATGAATTTTGCCTTTTATTAGAGGCATTTAAATTACGTTGAGAAAGATTGGTTATAATTTCTGAGACAAGGACTGTTTTTCACATATCGTATCGATATCCATGATAGTTTTTGCCCTGAGGAAATCCTACGGGTAGGACGAAACGCGTTGGCTGAACAAGGGCTAAGAGGTTGCTAAGGCTTTGTGAAATGTATTTGGAAGACCAATATTTTGTGAATTATTGAATCATCATTAATTGAAGAAACCACGTTTGTGGTAAATAAAGAAATTTAGAAGACAGAAGACTAGAGTTCATGGACTTTTTTGTGGTGTGCCTTCCTCACAATATTTGATGTCTATAATAAATGTATTTACTAGAACTCCCAGCTAAAAACGAATCTGCCACTAAATTAGAGATATAACATCATTGACTTTAATTAAAAAAGGATAATCATATCATAAAAATTCAATTGTTCACATCTTCTAAAAACAAAACATTCAGTAATAAACAATTCATCTATAACATACAATGTAGGGACCTATGTACTCAATAGATAAATATAGAGAAACAGTTAAAATTATTTTATAAACGGACCACCATTCCTAACAGGAAGACCCTATTGCACAGTTCTTAAAGTGCTGTTGCATAATCTGATCCTACTTTGAGCACCGAGTTAGTATCCTGGTGAATGCAAGACTCAATACATCAGAGTGATTTCTCGTGGTCGGGTCCAGTAAAACTTCGCGTTGACGCGTTTCGGTGGATGTTACTAAATAAATCCCACCTTCTCAAGACAACACCGGAATACTAAATATATGAATAATCACTATTGGCAGTGTTCAGCAAAGTATTAAAAAGATATAGTAATATGACTTCATAAATTAGATCGTCGGCCTCACCGCAATATGGAAGGGCTTCTCTTTCATCTTTGTTAAAAATAACATCGGGCCTCTTCAAATTGTGGTCAAGGTGTCCGCTATAGTCCAAAGAGTATGCTTCTTCCACTTAAGGGTTTTATTTGGATACTGCTAGCTGGGTGTTTATAGTACTCCTTCTTTCTGCTCAACTGCGGTTCCAGGTAACCCAAAGTCTACTCACCACATCAAAGTAGTGTCATCAAATATTGGGATCAAGTGCCGATGCTCAGTGAGAAGGAAAATCCCCTGACACTACCGGATATTTATACTTGTGCAAAGATGAGTGCACAAGAATCAGTTGGTAGAGTTTATAGGACTGTGTGCTGATTAGTGGAAATGGAGATGTGTGGAGAATGTGTATTCTGACGGCAGGATTGAAGCCTCATGTCCCAGGTTGTTGTGATTGCCTCATGATATTGTGCAAAAAAGGAGGAAAGTTGCCTTCTCCTTCCTTTTTATAAGGATTTCTACAGTCAGCGGATGCATGCTTAGAACAGGGCGGATACATCCTGAAATAGTTTTTCGAACTAGGTACTCGGGTTTGCTAATGCCTAATGTTTTGTGGATTATACACAAGATGTGAATTATATGCAAGCTGAAAGGCTCAACTAGTGGATGTCTGCAAGTGTTCAAAGTTGTCAACATATTTGTGTTGGCTGTTGATCTTCTGTGTGTGGAAGGTATTCTCAAGATGAATGATATTGGGGAAGCCATTGAGAAGGCATTGCTCTTAGAAAGGTCACAAGGGGCGAGAGCTTGCATTGGTGAGTCAAAAGGTGTGGTTTCAGAGAAAGATTTTTATCATGTTTAGAATGCTGATCTGATTAGTGGTCAATTTGTATTTTACACACTTTTTAGAGGAAACAGAGCCATCAATATGGAAGCCTAAGGACTCAGCACTGGTGGCAAAGTTAGTGGCGACACTTCCGAGCTGCGTGTTGTTGAGGCTGTTCTCAATCTGAGTGTCTTTTTTCCGCATGGCTATCGATGAGCTCAGTGTTTTTTGGGTTGCACTTTAGGTAACATTTGGCCACCAACGAATTAATAGTGTCCTAACAGTTTCTCAAGCAATGGTTGGCAAAATACTCTTAGGTACAGTTGTGCATCACCTAGATTTTGTTGGAGTGTAATAGCTTGCTTGACCAGAAAATTACTTGGAACTTCTCATCCAAATAAAATCCTTGGTGTGAGGATTGAGGTTTATAGGACCATGCGATTGTTGCAGTGATTTTGTTTTGAAGTAGAAGTGTGTCTTGGGAGAACAGGGCGTAAGAATGTAGGGACTGAGTCTCTCTACCACATCAGTACCTGTAGGCTCAAATCCGACAAGCTTATAGTGCCTCACCTGAACTACTAACCTTACCAGAGTAGCAGGTGATTTAGGCAAACCTAGAACATGAATCTCTAATCCCCAAGGGAACCCTGGAAACATATCATAAACTTTCGTTCTCACTAATGCATGTTCATTGTAAACAGAAGAAAGACACTAAGGAAGCTTACAATTTATTTGTTGAAACTATCATAGTCTATATAAGTAGGTGTGCTGCGATTAGTAAACAGCTAAAACCAAGCAATGTAATTAACATTACTAACAGGATGTAAATAATGAACAACCTGACAATGGCAACTAATATATCTATCCAGGCCTATCCTCACTATGTGAGCACAGGGATATAGTAGTGATCTCTGGGATTAGCACTGGCCCCATACCTGGTGGGTGTAGTTAAGTGGTCCGCATCATGGTGTAAACTCAGTTTATGTAAAGCTGCGGCCCCCGTTCCAAGACTGGTCTCTGCTAGAATTATCCTCTCTGCTCTCCAAGGGGCTGAGACATGGTTTATAGGAAAAGAACTATTGTGTTAGAAAACTGCAGCTGTACTACTGTGTTGTGTCTAAAAACGTTAGGCAATGTTGCTGACCGGGCACACGAAAACAGTAAACCATGGTGCTCGTCCTTGTGCAAAATGTTCAGACTGAATCCCAAGAAAAGTCACTGAATAACAAAGAATATGTGCAGTGTATTTCTAAACTGATATCATATTACAAAAACAAATTATGTGTGACTGTGCAAAGCAAAGGTAGACTAAAGCTGCTAATACACACAACCAAGTGAGAACCAAAGTGGGCCTAGAAGTGGAAATAATACACAAATAAGTTGTCAGACTGCTGTATGTTTCAGAATCAAAATAAATGTAGTTGTTTACAAGTACAAGGTATCTTGTGTTCCAAGCCATTGACCCCATACAGTGGACAAAGTCCCTTATTAAAAGTGGCGTGGGAAAGGGTGAGTTATTTATCTCACTTGTCAAATATCAGCAGGAAAGGGAATGGTTTTAACTGGGTGTGATAAATATCCCTTGTTCCCAGTTTTCTTATGAAAAATAAAATAAGTAATTGCATGTGTAACAGTTTTTTTCCCGCACCAATTTCTGCATGTGGCGTAATATACTGCATTTTTTCCACTTGGTAAATTTTGGAAGAATTTACCTGCCCAAATTCACTAGGGGAAAATTCACAGAGTGTGGTGTTTATCACAGTACATAAAATTCCAGTCCTGGAGGGACTATCACAGGGATGAGAATTTACCAACACACTTGTATTCAAGTCTAAAGACTGTTCGTACATCACTGGCATTGAACACTTCAACCAGCTACATTGTGTTTGATTTGCGTTCCATATCTTGGCCCAACGCCACATAGCCAAAAGCACGTATGTTTTTTAATTACTATTTACAGCACCCTTTCTCTGTTCCCCTGGCGGGCTACTAGCATTCTTTTGTATTCAACAGTATTACCGCTTCCTGGCCTTTTTCAAGCTTCTCGTCAAGAGAAGCATCCCCTGATGCTGCTTGTGCTGTACCTGTTCTTATGAGAGGAAAGCTTGCACTGTTGCTGCTTGTGCTGCAACTGACTTGTGTTACTGTACTTGTGGAGGACACTTGCACTACTTCTGCTTGTGCTGTTAATCTTTTTGTGTGAGATGGAAGCGTTAATTCCCAAAGCTGCAAACGGGTCTCGGAACTTATCCACAAGTTTGGTCTAACCTCCAACCATGGGGCCGATTACGATCTTGTTAGGAAAAGCTCCGAATGGGATTCGGTATTGCAGAATCCGATTCTGAACCCTTGTTTCCGGACGACTCGTACACATTTCCCAACGGCCAATTAGGATGCCCGGAAACCGTTTGGGCAGTCCGAATTGTTCCGAAAGGCTTTCAGACAGCCTGAGTCTTTCGGAGACGATTCGTACAGCTCTATGGACACGGTTTCCGGACAAGCGATTACGATGACTGATTCGGTCTGCCTGATACATAATTGCTGTCGGAATCTGTCTTTGGTGGCCCATTAAGGGCCCCCCTTCACCCAGAGTTTTCCGAATGGGGCCCGTGGGGGTACCCAAGGGACCTCTCTTCCCAACTATGCACAATGTGGCAGGCACTATGGGGTGCCCGCCACAGGGTACAAGGTTTTCCCCACCCACCTCTTTTTTCAATGGGAGCCTATGTTCTCATTCGGAACAGAGGCTCCCATTGCAGGTCAATGGGAATCCGACTGAACGATGTTGGGAAGCATCGTAATCGGTCGGTTGGACTCGCAGAACCCGATTAATTCGGAAACGATTTTGAAACCGATTCGCTCAGAAGAGTTTCCTAATGAGATCGTAATAGGCCACCATGTCTTCTTTGATTCTTTTTCCAACATTCCTCTGTTTTCTGAATATGGGCCTCTGATGTTTTTAATCCTGGTACTGATAGACTTACTGTTCCTTCTGTCCTGCTCTCTAGGCATTTCTTTAGGCCCGCCAATAGCCCACAATTGAATGTGGTTGCTGGCAACATCCTGTGGATATATGCATCCTGAGAAGATCTCTAGTCCACCCAGCCTTCAAACTAAAGTGCCCCTTTGTTCTCTAGGCTTACATCCCTCGCTGCAGCAAAACGGGACCATGTAGCCAGTGACGGCTGGAGAACTTTTTTTATTATTATTAAATGGGTAATTTTATTGTTTTATTACAATCACAACAGCGGTACTTTTGCAGGAATTTTCAAAGTAACATGTCCACCTCCGATGGACCTCGGAGTGATAAAATTGTTAGCATACATACAAAACTGCAACTTTTACAGTGGCATCATCAAATCTTTCAGTTACATTTCAACTGTCAATGGACGACCTAGGTGGTAGACATTTGGAAGGTATTCAATGGCAATGCTGAAACAATGGAGCAGATCTATTCGCAAAGATGGGTGTAACATTTGCATCGACGGCTGTTCATATTTACTCACCCTCACGTCCCCGTCCCCCCTTGGGGCACTGAGGGAAAAGGGAACCAGTTGTGTACGGGTAGTAACGAGCAGCCTCAATAGACTACGCGTAATCATGTGCCCTTTCACTCACACCTAAACCACCCCTTCCGTCTATGCGTTTATTGGATGGGTCTCGAGGAGTCTCTTAGACTAGGCAGCCCTCCCCCGGGGCACCAAACAAGCCTCTCTTATACTTGATGTGGCCAGTCCCCCCGTGCAGGGGAGCAGTCAGTGAGTGTATAAGTCTCACTTAAGGCAGACCGTCATCATTTTTCGTTTCTATTTTCTGAATATAAATCTCCCAGTATCCACTGTCTATGTTCCCACTTTTAAGGCACACCCCCTTAGGACTTCTGACTGTGCAAAGGCCCAAGTCAGGAGTGAGTGTCCCCAACCATCTCTTGATTTCCGGGGCTATTAATGCTTTACACGTCATAGAAATTTGGCGCTTATAAAGAATGAAAGCGAGATCAATGAGTTTGTGTGTATATGTGTCCACTCTTGCTTTAGGGTGAATCCCCAATACACAAGATTTGGGGAATAGGGAATAGCACATGATCTACAATCGCAGCCGTGATTTCTGTGTCCTCCTCCCAGGAGCACTGCAATACTGCACACTCCCAGATCATATAATAAAAGCCGGCTTCAGGTGTCTTGCATCTGTGGCATTCCGAGGACGCGCCAGGGAGCATATGGTTGATGCAGTGTGGGGCAGGGTATGTTTGGTGTACAAAGTTAAACTATGTGAACCTGAATCACGGGCAGCTAGAAAACTTTGATGGTGGGGCACAAGTCACTGCCTCAACCTGCAGCTTGGGAGTGAACATAAGGAACGAGCCCACATTCGCTAAGAGGGGTGGGAGATATTCTCCACCTAACATTTAAAAAAAAAAAATGTTTATAGTGGTGTATTTTGCAGCACAATTTTCAGACTTGTTTACATGCCATTGCTGTTTCATGTGATTCTGAAAGGGTACTCATAGAATATTCAAAGGACAGTGTGGCAACTAACAGCTTCATGCATCAAGCAAAAATCCAGTCGGTAAAATACCGAATCGCTAATAACACCCGTTAGCGAATAAAAAAAACGATTTCCAATGCATGAACCCAAAATGTGAGCCAATAACGAATCGCAAAATTAATCCGGTAAAATACCGAATCGCAAATAACCCAAAAGCAAATTTACCGAATCGCTAAATACCGAATGAGCAGATACCGAAATCACTATTAGCTCCCGGAAAGTGCCGATGGCAAATAACGAATCGCACTCCAATGCAACAAAAGTCGCAAATACCGAAAACACCAAAATTCGCTATTTTGCTTGAGCTAAATAAGGGGAATCAGAACCTGGAGGTAAAGCTAAAAAAAAGTCATGTGAATAAAAAAATACACTTTCAACATGTGCAACTGATTGTGCCAATCACCAAACCCTTAAATGTGGCCCAGGAGACCCTGTTGGCTACCACAAAATGACAGCCCTCTACGTGCTTGCAAGGAGGATGCGTATCAATGCGGCAGGACAGCGCAGGAGAAGGGTCCAGGAGAGAATTGTCAGACTGCGCATCACCTTGCTCGGGCAGTATGAGGATGAGGTGTACGAGAAGTATTGACTCAATCGTGCCATGATCATGCGCCTCATTGCAGACCTGGAACCATCACTGCAGCACCAGACACACCGGACCAATGCAATCCCTGCGCACGTCCAGGTCCTATGCAGCCTGCACCTACTGGCCTCAGAGAGTTTCCAGGGGCTAAGTGCGGTAGCCGGAGGCGTATCGCAAAGCGCACTCTCACGCTTCTTCAAGAAATTCCTAGATGCCATGCTGACAATGCTACACACCCACATCAGCTTCCCCACAACCCCACAGCAGTTGGACCGCAACAAACAGGCATTCTACCAGGTGGCACAATTCCCCCATGTAAGTGGATGCATCGACTGTACGCAAATCCCCATATGTCCACCCGCAGCAAATGAGTACATATTCCGGAACCGCAAGTCCTACCACTCAATCAACGTGCAGGTTGTGTGCGATTCCAATCACATCATAACGGACCTAGTGGCACTATTCCTGGGGAGCTCACACGACTCCTACATATTCCGCCACAGTGGAATCCACAGGCGTCTAATCAATGGAGAATCTGGAGAGGGACTCCTGCTTGGTACGTACAAATTACGCTTCCCCACACCAACACCACACATGTATGGACATCACCAATGCTAGGTCTTTGCTTCTATCTTCTAGGTGACAGTGCTTACGCCCTGCGTGAATATATACTCACCCCATACTTCAATCCAGCAACCCCACAGGAACAACGCCACAACGCAGCACACATAAGCACTAGGAATGTCATAGAGAGGACATTTGGGATTCTGAAGAGTCGCTTTAGAATCCTACATAAGACTGGCGGCGCCTTGCTATACAAACCTGAAACCTGCTGCCGGATTATTGCTGTATGTGCACTGCTGCACAACATTGCGACCAGAAGGGGGATACCCATAGAGGTTGACAGGAATGACCACCACCGGGATGACCAACCACCCGCCCAACAACGACAGGCACACGTCCCTAACACAGCAGAGGGCCACAGGAGGCGGACATACATCATGCAACATCATTTCTGAATCAGGTGAGAATGAAACATTACAAGTTTGTTTGGGGTGCAACTGTTTAATGCACAGTAGCACTGCGGTATGTGCAACATAACAAGCAATGGAAATAATGCTCCACAGGAAAAAAGTAAAATCAAATGTGCGTTAAAGTCACGCCTGTGCAGACTCAGAAAGGGGAGGTCCATGGTTGCCCCACCATGGTCCGGCATGTCTGTGTATCTGTCTAGTGGTGCTTGCCACGTACCCCAAGCCTCCGCTCAGGTGTCTCCAATGCCTCACCACGGCCTGTCCCCGTGGAGGCCCGCGAACTGCGGCGCCTGGTGCTGGCCTCTGGCAGTGACACGCTGCTGACACTGGAGGCAGCCTCACTGGCGTCATCCCCTCCCAAAGCAGCTGCACTGCATGTGCTGCTCTGTAGGTGTTCAACAGCAGTGGTCATCTGCCCTAGTGCCTTGGCAACATCCCCGCAGAAGTGCCCAAGGTCCACCTGCAAGGACACAGAGCGGCGTGCCAACACTGCGATACTGTTGCTGTGACGTGTGATCGCCTTTGTAGCGGCGACCAAACGCACCAATTGCTGTCGGTGCCGCCTCTTCTCGCACTCATGGCCCTCCCTCATGGCACGGGTGAGCTCTTGGATGTCTTCCCTGAGGTGAGCATTGCCCTCTGCCACCACAGTGGTCATGTCCCTAACCGCCGTGCTCATGTCCGTAACCGCCGCAGTCATGGCACGCATGTCTCTAGCAAGGCGCACGATATTGCAGCTAATGTTTGCCATGTGTCGTCCCTGCAGGCGCTGTACACGCAGCATCCTCTCCTTGATGGCAGAAGTGGGTGGGAGATCCAGGTCGCCTGAGGAGACGTAACTTGGCCGAGCCCTGCGCCGCTGTGTGAGTCTTGCATGTCCCGGTGGTGCATCAGGTGGTGTGATGGTGCGCAGACTGTGTCCCACTTGTGTGGAGGGTGTTTCCATCACCTGCAAGGGCGCAACTTGGGACCTGCGACTCTGCGCTTTTGTGGCTGTTGTAGCTGCAGCGCGTGTGGCTGGTGCTGGTGGCGCTGTTGCTGGTGCCTGTGCTGGTGGTGCTGGTGGTGGTGGTGCTGGTGGGGTGGCAGGTGGAGGTGATGTACGCGCATCCTGCGCTGTCTCCAGGTCGGAATCCACAGGTGTCTCAGATATTATCAGCCGCCCGCTGGTGTCCGAATCCCCAGGAGATGCATCTGTGTGTGAAACAGTGCATGGTTAGTGGGATAGTTACACCTACGTAGTGTTGTACACATACATGTCCCTCCGTGATCCACTAAATAAACAGTCTCTATCCATGTTCAACTGATGTGGTGAATGGTCATAGCATTTATGCCTGTACATGCACACTGGGCTGACTAGACTACAACTCCCATGATGCACTAGTGTTAGGAGTAAAGCTGTGTGTGCCAAAGCTGCATACACACTCAGATCCTGCTGGGGGCATGGAAATGGATTTACGCTATGCTGGGTATGGGCACAGGCATGCATCTTACCTTGGGCACTTGTGGCTGCGCCGGACGTGTCCAATTGGGTCACTTCCACAACGGCTTCCCGCTCGATTGTTCCTTCCACCAGATCCTCCAGGGCAGTGTTTGCTTGGACCGTGGAAGGGCCGCCTCCGGTTCTGCTTGCCTCCCGGAGCCTCTCTGAGATCCTCTCCTTTGCACGCTTCCGCAGGTCGTACCACCTTTTCTTGAGGTCGTCGATGCTGCGGGCGTCACACCTACAGCATTCACCCTCTCCCGGATGCGCAGCCAAATGCGGTGCTTCTCTTGCTCAGGCACCTTGAGGGACAGCTTACCGAAGAGGCGATCGTGCTTGGTGCTGACTCCCTCTATCAGGTGCTCCAGCTCCCTGTCGGAGAACTTGCGCTTGCGCAGCCTCAGCGCTGGATGGTGCTTCCTTCTCCATCAGGTATTTGTTTCGAGGATGGCTCAGTTGTTGTGGCTTCACTCTGCACAGGCAGTCTTCAGTCCCAGCTCCTGTTTGCTCCTCTGTCGAGGCAATGTGGGTGGGGCTGCAGTATTTCCTGGTTGGTGATGTCATCGGCACGTTCCCTGTGCGACGCGGTCATTTGCGATTTCGCTATTACCGAATTTGCTATTAGCTAATTCGGTATTACCAAACTCGCTATTAGTTATTCGGAGTTTGCATGCCCCGCTATTGATTAATCGGTAAAAATAGCGATTTTTAAGGAATCGCTAGAATTTACCGAATCTGTTGATGCATTCCCAAAAGCGATTCCTTAATAACGATTCCTTATTTCTCGCTATTAAGGAATCGCTTTTGGTTTGCTTGATGCATGTGCCCCTAAGTCCGTCTCATCCCTGCGGTGTTTGCGATGACTCAGCACTCTGTTCCCAGGAGAACTTTCAAATGGAGTCAGACAATAATATAATAGCATTATTTCCCCAAAACAATGATTTAAAAGTCACAAGTAGTTTAAATAATCTAGGGACACAATTTGGCAGGCCTTGCGAACATTTTTCCAAATTCTAAAAAACCTCTTTTTGGTTTTTTCCTTCCTGTTTTTTTCCACATTCATATAATGATGAGAGAATTTCATTGGAAGGTGCAAGATGGACCACTAAAAAGAGATCACAATCTCAGGCCTTAGACCACAGAGCTATCCCCTAGGTAAGAAATATGTCAAACACTGACAGAAGAGCTTCCTCCACCATTACAGGGGTTATACATAAAGCCTTAAATAGCAATTATAATTAATTCTAGAAAGGTAAATCAAGCTTCAATACCGGTTTTAAAGCATTAACCATGAAACACCCTGATATAAAGTGCAGAACAGGCCAGAGTTTTTCTGCATGTACGAGTCATATTTAGTGTTTTTTTTTTACCAAAGTAAACCATTCTTCCAACATAAACTCGTTTACATCGCATGTTGCATTCATTTAGGGCCAGATGTAGGTGGCTAAATACCAGTCGGTAACCCCGAAATTCGGTAAATTTCAGGGTTACCCACCGGTATTTAGCCATTCCTAATGTAGGTGATGATTCGGTAAATACGGAATCGGTATTTACCGAATCTATTTACCGGATTGGTATTTACTCATTCGGTAAATGCAATGTAGAAAGCACATAACAGAGTGCTTATGTGCTTTAAGAATTTGTTAATTACCACCAACTTCAAGTTGGTGGTAATTAACGAATTCCTTTAAAAATTCACTTTTTTTTTTTTTTTTTAAGTGCCATGTGACACACATCCATGCCCTTAGGGCATGTATGTGCGCTACATGTGCACACAGACACCCTGGCACCCTTGAAGTACCTCCCGGTATTACCGATTTGGTAATAAAGAATCGCTAATACAGAATGGCTTTATATTCATTCCTATGGGCCTCCAAGCCCATAGGAATGAATAGGTAGGTATTCCTTATTACCGAATCGGTATTATCGATTCGGTAATAAGGATTATTAAGGAATCGGTATTTTTTACCAATTCATTACCTACATAAGAAATACCGATTTCTTAATACCGAATCTGTAAAATTCGGTATTAAGAATTCGGTATTTGTGGATTACCTACATATGGCCCCAAATGCGAAAACAAGCGACTGCAATTTATAAGAAACTAACTGGCACATGCATCAACGTAGGCTTTTGCGATTCCTTAATTGCGATTATTAAGGAATCGCAATTAAGGAATTGCAAAAGCCTATGCATGTAGGAATCGCTAAACAAATAGCGATTCCTACACATTCCTTAATTGCGACTCGCACATTGCGAGTTGCAATTAAGGAATGCCGACCCATTCATTCCTATGGGCCTCTAGGCCCATAGGAATGAATTGGAGATTGCATGAGCAATTTGCGAGTACCAGTAGGTACTCGCAAATTGCTCATGCAATTTCAAGGGTGCAAGGGTGTCAAAATGACACCCTATTGCACCCCTGAAATTGATCTGTGCACATATGGTGCACACACATGCCCTAAGGGCATGTGTGTGAGCAACATGAAACTTTGAAAAATACACTTTAGTGCATTTTTCAAAGTTTTTGCAAATTACCATGAAGTCCAACTTCATGGTAATTTGCGCCCCTTATTAGCGAAATCGCAATTTTTTTTACTTTAATGCATTGCATTTAAGGAATCTCAATTTTGGATTCCTTACATGCAATTGCAATTTAAGTAATCGCAATTTAGAGATTCCTTAAATTGCGCTTTTTGCATTTGGGATGATGCAATCTAAATGCAAAAATACCGGTCGCAAAGGGGCAGATTCTGAGAATCTGCCCGTTTGCAACCGGTTTTCCTTTGATGCATATGCCTGTAAACTCTTTACTAGGAAATCATGCATTTTGACTTTTGCTCTTCTCCAGATTCCAATGTTAACGTGTAACAGCACACAAAAAAGATCTGTAATGTACAATCGAAAAGTGAAAATACGCACTCTAGTAGCAACCAAAGCTGCCCCACAATCACCATTTATTTACCTTTAAGTCAAATCCCATATCGGCTTGCGTGCTGCGCTGCTGGCAGGTTTCGCTTACGGCTGCAGGCAGCCACAGAACTCTAGTCACAGGATACAATTAAATTAAAGAGAAACTTTCAGCTCTCCAATCCCCATTAAATACGCACAATGTGCATTGCTTTGTAATGAAACCTAAAGTACAATCTCCATGGAGGACTATAACTATGAAGAACCCCCTCTATTCATGCTCATTCTCTACGTTGTGAATGCTCTCATGCATCAAGGACTGTGTACTCTTGCGCTCAAGAGATGGTTAAAATTGGAGGCAATGGCACAACTGCAGTTCGATGTATTTTATCAAAAGGAGCCACTTCTGTTGTTCTCTAGAAAATGGGTTGTCGACTTATGTACACGCTCCACACATGCGTAGTGTTAACCATCACTTGAAAAAAAAAAAGATTGCAACTAGTAACGCACAGAGCAGTTTTTGAATTGCAGGATTGTTCCCTCTTTGTGTCAGGCACAAATGGGGGTGTAGCCCCCACGCCTTCAAGAAGCAGCCACCCCTGCATGGAGCACTGCCAGTGTAGAAGTAACTGTGATAAAAGTGAGTGAGCCAATAAAAGCTTGAACCTGAATCCTTGCTCCTGCTCATCACAAGGTCCTGTTGGAACCTTGAGCCGAATAATGACCTGAACTATCATGTGGCCTCTGCCTCGCTCCCTCTACCTGGGTTGTGGTATTACCGCCATAGCTTCCGACTATAAAACTTGGGAACCAGGTTTGGATCTCGATGTCGGCTGAACATCCTGTGATTCTAGGCAAATCACTTAGGCTTTATTAATATGTCTGGTGGATCGCCACCGACAGGCTGTCGGTGGCGGTTCACCCGACACCTTTGTTATCGATCTGACTGCCAGATTATGATGCTGGCGGTCGAAGTGATTTGGGTGGGGGAAAGACCGCTGACTCCAACAGGTTCCTGGAGTCCGTCGGGGCGACGGTCGGAGCCTAATCCCTCCAATGAAGTCAGTGGCGTAAGGATTAGAATGTCAGTTTCCAACAGCCTTTTCATGGCGGTCCGATCTTGCGCCCATGCATTGCTCTGCTCATGCATGGGTTCTAAGATCTGAGCCAGACCCTTGGCTCGGCTCTCCCCGTTCATTTTTGGGCTCCCCCACCCCTAAATTGTGATAAATTCTTCTAGCAACCCAAAGCCTGTGGACGAAGGGTCCGGAGGATAAACACAAGAAGCACTGGAGTAAATCACAGAGAGGACATGAAGGAAAAATATGTAGTCTTTGAAGAGGGCGATACTTGGTCATGTTTACTACCATAGGAGTTTTAGCATGCACTAACCTGATATCAAGTACTTAGCCTAGTTCTTCCACTTCACTGAAGCCTGAAGAAGATCTCAAGGCTTTGACTCGAGGAGTCACTGAGGGTCTGGAGTAGTTCTGCAGGAGGGAGCAAGGAGGAAGACGTCAAGGGAGCTGGTGCTACTTTAACCACCAGTTTGGGAAACAACACCAAGTCCCCAGAAACAGAGGGGCAGATTTAAAAGCCCCATGTGCCACCAGTGTGTCACTTTTTGTGACGCACTGGCAGCGCATTACACTGCCCCATATTTACAAGGACAGGAAAAGCCACTCTGCGTGGCTTTTCCGGTCCTTATCAATATGGGCCCTTTACACGCAGCACTTTGCGTGAAAGGGGCGTTCCATGGGTGTTGCTGTGGGTGTTCCCACGTAACACCCATGGAACGATACACATTTCCAGATGTTTGAGGAATCGTAAATCTGGAAATGTGTGTGAATGCTATGCCTCCCCAGGGGAGGAGTAGGGAGGCGCAACAAGGAGATTTTCATTTCTCTTCGTTTTTTCCGCTTTCAATGTCTGCTGCATTTTGCAGCACGCATTGAAAGAGGTAAATGCCCCTTCCTGCACAAAAACAATCTCCCACGACGTAGGCATCTTTGCACCATGGTGCAAGGGTGCCTGCGCCGGCGCATGGCTGCAGTTTGTGCACCATCGCAGGGGGAAGCACAGAGATGCGACATATTGTTGTAAATATGTCACATCCCTGTGCTTTGAAAGTGACTCAGTGCGGCACAGCCAAATGGCTTGCGGAATACCCTGAGTCACTTTCATTGTAAATCTGCCCCAGAGAGAGCAAGGCTTGCTATTGGCTCACATGATTCTGGGGGAAGCTTACATGGATTTAATGGAAAACCACGCTAAGGACCTGGGAACAGCGAGAGCAGTTAATCCATTGGTTCACGTGATTTGGGGAAGGCTTGCAGGGATTCAAGCGCAATGGAAATTACAGGTGCTGGGGAAGCATTGGTCATGAGGGCGTGGGGAAGCATCAGTCATGAGGGTGCAGGGGAAACATCAGTTATAAGGGTGCTGGGAGAACAGCGGTCATGAGAATGCTGGGGGAACATCAGTCATGAAGGTGTTAAAGCAACATCAGCCATGAGGATGCTAGGGAAACATCTGTCATGATATTATAACGTGCCAATGTGTAAAGCAACTTGAGACCTGTGGTCTAGACCTCTTGCAGAGGATGCAAGAGGGGGTTATGACAGAGAAGGCGCAGGAGGGGACATGACAGTATTCCACTTTGTACCTCTTTGTGTCCCGCTTCTTTGCTCCCATTTTCTGGCACTTTCCTGTCTCCCCTTCCCGCGCTTTCGAGCCTCCCTGCACTCCTTACCTTCATACCTTCTTCTGCCTTGTGCACCTCACACTTCCCTAGCCCCACCCTCCACAACCCATGCTCCTTCCCAGGACTTACGTAATGGCAGGTGCGCCAATGGTGCACCAAAGGCAAGCTCATCTGCGTCCGTCAGTGCCTGGACTGCGCCCAGTGCTGAAGAGCCTAGTCCGACCGAGCGCCACCACTACATAGCCACCAGCTTGCAAGTACTCAACATCGCACACCACCACACCAGCTTCTTCAACATCTCACCTCACTCCACAGTAAAACGTTTTGCTTATGTTCACTGCCATTTCACCTGCACCAAGACGTACCCCTCATGTTACACACACATCTCACCCTGATTGGCATGCATGCTCCTCAACCCCAGATCTCTCAATAAAGATGCCACTGAGATCTGGGACACCATTGAGATGCACTACCTGGGCATTAACTTCCGGAAAAAAACTGGCTAAATCCCGCATCGGCACCCATCATCACCACAGCCATTCCTCTGAGCTAAAAGATCACGTGCCAGGACAGACCAAACAAACATGGAGGAGGATTCGCCATCATCCACAAGGACTCCATCGCCTACACCACCTGCTCCACCGACAAAGACACAACCTTCATGGAACATATGCATTTCTGACTTAAAACCAGCAACCACGCCTCCAACAAGGGTACCCTAGCCTACCAACCACCCGGATCACATGCAACATTCAGCAATCTCTTCATAGACTTCATCGCCTCCGTCACATTCAACTGAAACGATTTTATCCTACTTAATGACCCCAACTTCCATCTCGATGACATGAAAGATCCCAACTCCACCGCCCTACTCAAAAGCCATGTGTGAGAAAGTGGCTCTGTATATACTGTTCCTTAATAGGTACAGGGTGTACAGACTCCACAGTCCCCAAGGGTTTGGCAGAGGCTAAAGTTAGATATAACCTTACTCTCTAAAGTGGTAGCTTGGTCGAGCAGTAAGGCAGTATCAGAGGACAGTGTAAAGCATTTGTTGTACACACTCAGTCAGCAAATGGATTCACACACTCAATAACTGAACTCTAGGCCAATGTTTTATATAAAAAAAAATATATCCTTGTTTTATTTTAGAACCAACACTTGGCATTAAAATATACTTTCTCAGAATGAGATGCTTTATATAAATACTTTTGCAATATGCAATTGACTTTTGTAAACAGTTACAAGTGGTTGCCATAGGCAACACTATTTTAAACACAATAATGCTTTGAGCTCAATGGAAATTTCAAGTTATTTGCAACAGATTACTTTTAGGATTACGTTTGGAATTCCAGGACTGGATCCTAGATTCAGTCCTGGGTCAGTACTTAGAATCAAGTGATGAAAGTCGTTTTAATTACTGTGATGATTTTTAAACAATATTTAGCTATTTTAAAAGTTGACACTTAGAAAATATTTCAGGGAAAACAGTCAAATTCAAGTTGCAGGTACAGTATGTTCTCGTTACTTTTGTAATCCAGTACTGGGTACCTAGACTCAGTACTGGGACCTTTATCCAAAACAGGTAAGTAATTACGTTTTCAGATATTATACGATTTTTAAAGAATATTTAAAGATTGCAGAAATTGACAGAAGAAATTTCACAGAAAAACAGTCAATGATTTCCTATGGGAGAAAATTGGGTTACTGGTAAGTACAGTTGTAAGTATTTTTCAGAGTCAGTGCTGGGCACCAAGATCCAGCACTGGGAGCTCACCTAAGCGCAGGTGAGTATTTTCGTTTTCGTTACTCGGCGGATTTTTGGTGAATAGTTTAAGATTTGAAAAGTCCACACTTAGAAGAAATTTCAGGAAAAAGCCAGTCAATGTTACCCTATGAAGAAAATAGAGTTATCGGTTTAAAGGCAAGTACTCGACTGGCAGAGTTGAGGTTCTGGGCATAGACTCAGGGGTCCCCCAGGGTCAGGTAGGTACAGTTGGTTCACCCTCAGCGACGCTAGGGCGGCCGGGTGCAGAGAGAGTTAGGCCCAATGTTATCCTACGAGGGATAGGGGGGCCTTGGTTGGTGGCTGCTGACTAGCAAGCCACGCGGCTGTGGGAGCTGGGCTCCTGGTCACTTACTCAGGGCAAGTGGGGAAGTAGGTAGGTGTAGAGGTTGCAGTGCCAGGGCCACTCGGGCGGCTGTGTGCAGGGTGCTTTTGAGCCTTCGGGCGCTCAATTGATTTTAATGGGAAATCTCCGGTTTAGAAAAAGACTGCAAGCTCGGGGATGAGGATTCTTCAGGTGCCACCACCACTTCGAGAGGTAAGTTGGGTAGTTGGAGGATAGGTAGGTACCCCGGGATTGGGCACAGGGGGCCGCGGGGCGCCGCGTGCAGGGGTGCCTTTTGGTGTCGGGAAATCTTACCCTCTGTTGGTCGCGGTAGGGGGAGCACCTTGTTCTGAGGCTGCAGGCTTCTTCAGGAGTGTCGAGGGAGGTCCTTGGGTGCCGGACTCGGGGTCACAGTCACCGTGGGGTCGTCCTCGGGGTCTTTGTTCGCACTGGCCAGGCTTGGCTGGTTCAGAGTGTGCTGGGTTCGCGGTTCCGGGCTGCTGCCAGGGATTAGAGGTAGGTTTTGAGTAGAGCCTCTACTCATGGGAGTCCCAGGGGCTTAGAGCCAAAAGGTAGCCAGGTCCTCCGGGGTTTGTGAGGTTGCTGGCCACAAGAGATGCCGGGTTGGAGCAGGAGCAGGTTCGAGGGTCGACAGGCCGGTAGGGCAGGGGCCAAAGCAGTTGGTGTCTTCCTCTTCTTAGCAGCTGCAGGGCAGGTCTTCTTTCTTTTTGCTCTTCTTTGTATTTCGGAATCTGGAATCTGGGGAAGGAAGGTTCAGGGTGCCCCTAAATACTAGATTTAGGGGCGTTACAGGTAGTTGAAGGGCAGGGACCAATGGGTCCCTGTCCTGGGGTGGGTACACCCCCTATCCTGCCTCTCTCCTGTGGGAGGGGGGCAGTAGCCTAGTCCTGATAGGGTAGGGCTTCCCATCTTCAAGATGGCGAGAGCCCGGAGATGTGCTTCACCTCTCCTCCCCCACCTGAGGGGTGGGGTTGGCAGGCTGGCACATCCCCGGTCCTTATTTGGGGTTTCCGGCCAAGCTTCCCGCCAGAGTGGGGTGTTGCAGTGGCCTGGGGAAGCTCACAGAGGCGGCATGCCTTTGAAGCTTCCCCCTGCCCATCCTGGGGGAGGAGATTTAGCACCTCGCCCAGGATGTGCATTGTTGCAGGCCCAGGAGAGCAGGGGCTCTCCCACCCAGGGGTCCAGCAACATGTCTGCTGTGTGGCAGCCTAGGCAGCCTCAGAGCAGACGTGGATTGTAGGTTAGGTTTAAGGGGGCATCTCTAAGATGCCCTCTGGGGTGCTTTGTACATTAAATCCCACACTGGCATCAGTGTGGGTTTAATGTGCTGAGAAGTTTGATACCAAACTTCTCAGTCTTCAGTGTTGCAATTATGGTGCTGTGGAGTTCGTGTTTGACGAGCTCTCAGCACCATGTACTCTTAAATGGCAGCACTGCACTTACAGTGCCCAGGAATGGACCTGGGTACTTGAGACCAAACCACTGCATCAAACCACCCTCATTGCTGCCACCGAAACATCTGCTTCATCATTGACAAGGGCGATACAGCGCCACTCCTCCAACTTGACTTTTTGGCTGTATTTGACACCACCTCCCAGTCCCATTCTCCTGCAGAGCCTCTGTGAGTTTGAATCCGTGGATCAGCACTCTAGTGGATCAGCGCTTTCCTCTCAAGACACAGCCAGTCAGGTTAGCCATGTACTCATCCACTGACTACAGCCTGATCTGCAGCATCCCTCAAGGCTCCTTACTCAACATTACACATTTCAGCATCTACATAAACCAATTAACCAACATCATCCGACCTCGCAGGCTCAGCATCGTATCTTACGCCATTAGCACCTAGCTTATCCTCTCCCTTTTGAGAACATGTCAAACAAGTAAAAGAACTCCAGCTGCATGTCGGAGGTCACAAATTGGATGAATAACATCTGCACAAAACTCAGCACCGACTAGATGGAGGTGGCCATATTCGGAAAGAACACCTCTCTGGTCCTCATTCTGGTGTCCCTCAGAGCTAGGGCTGACACCCGCCTATCCAGCTCAGCCAGTAACCTGGGGTTCTCGACTAACGATCAAATCTAGATGTCAAATAAAGTCAACACAAGTGCATCCACCCGCTTCTATACCTTCAAACTCCTCAAGAAAGCTATCAGATGGCTCCAGTTGGACATTTCAAGATCTGTCATGCAAGTTGTAATTACCAGCAGACTAGACTACAACAATACTCTCTACGTCAGCCTCTCCACTCAACTCACCAAGAGGCTCCAACTCCTACAGAAGGCAGCAGCCAGACTCACTCTCAAACTACCACTCCGCCTGCACAGATCCAAACACCTTAAGAACCTCCCCTGACATTGTGTGCACAAATGCGTTCCCTTTTCAAACTTCTCACACACACACCTACAAGGCACTACACAATCAAGGCCCAGCATACCTCAACAGCAGCATCCAGTTCCAACCACCGACCAGACACCTATGCCGAGCCAGCCTCCTGCTCACCCATGTCCCCTGCATCCACCGAGCCAGAGCCAAGGTACACTCCTATTTCTACCTGGCCCCCAAAGCCTGAAACAATCTCCCCTACTGCGTCCGAGCCACCAGCTCCTTTGTAAAATTCTGCAAGAAACTGAAAACATGGTTCTTCCAGTTGGCCTCAGATGTGGCTGCATATCCCCTTCTATAGGCACCAGCCTACCCTCCTTGTTGATATGCCCGCCACACTAATGAACATAATTTAACATAGCCCCTAAAGTCTGCTCTTCGGCTATACCCACACATAAATATGCTGTGCTTTTGCAGAAAAACTAGGGGATAGTGAAGGAGGGAGTGGGGAGCAATACAGCACGGGGGTGAATAAGAGGGGGGAAGCAGCACATGAGGGAGAGCTAGAAAACACTTCCACTCATATGGAGTGCTGAATGAAAAAGAAGAAATTGCTCCCTAAATGTGAGCAGTGGAAGGATACAGGTCCGCCAATCACAAGGATCGTAAAGAGGATATGGTCTAGGGGAAGGACAAATACAGGAAGTGGAAGGCAGATGATTGAATAAGAAGCAAGGAAATGAGTGATACAACAGAGTCAACCACTGGTGAGCAATGTGTGGGCTGTAAGCCCACTGTAAATTCACAGTAGGTATTTTGTAATCATACAGCTCTTGCGACACTTGAAAATCTAAACATGATTTAGCTGCCATTTTTACTCCAAATGTGTGACCTAAAAGTATTGTATCATAATTGCATTTATACATAGTGCGTTATACCCTACAAGGCACAAATATGTAGCACACTGCACCACTGGGAAGTGCTGGATTGTAAGAATATCAAATTGGGTTTCACCTATTTGTGTAGTGTTTTGGTGTTGTGGGTAACTGACCAGGGTAGGACTCTTACCCTGGCAAATGTTAATGCACTTAAGCTTTTAGCAAAGAGAGGGAAAGGAGGTGTGTGCTGTGTGTTAATTTGTTATTTTGTCTGAATGGAAGGCTGATGCTATGAGTGAGGCACCAGTGGGAAATGTTATAGTGTCATGCATGATGAGTTGTGGAATACACTCCTTGTGCCACTGAGATTGTGAATATGTGCTTCTGCATGCAGTGGAATGAAAATGAATGAGATATTGCTGTGCTTGTATGCCTCTCTACAATCCCAAACTGAGAAAATATGAGTTTTAGTGAAACTTAAGTAGCAGATGACCAACCCATAGCAATCTGCTGCTTTGAAGGCAGCCATTGTAAATGCCATTTAGAGTCCACCCAGAAACAACAAAGGCAAATCCAAGTGCACAGTGGATACAGACAGCCATTCTAAATGATCTGAAGTGTCCAAATGTGTGCCCTCGATACTGGCAGCTATGACACTGACTACAGCCTGATCTGCAGCATCCCTCAAGGCTCCTTACTCTACATTACACATTTCAGCCTCTACATAAACCAATTAACCAACATCATCCGACCTCGCAGGCTCAGCATCGTATCTTACGCCATTAGCACCTAGCTTATCCTCTCCCTTTTGAGAACATGTCAAACAAGTAAAAGAACTCCAGCTGCATGTCGGAGGTCACAAATTGGATGAATAACATCTGCACAAAACTCAGCACCGACTAGATGGAGGTGCCCATATTCGGAAAGAACACCTCTCTGGTCCTCATTCTGGTGTCCCTCAGAGCTAGGGCTGACACCCGCCTATCCAGCTCAGCCAGTAACCTGGGGTTCTCGACTAACGATCAAATCTAGATGTCAAATAAAGTCAACACAAGTGCATCCACCCGCTTCTATACCTTCAAACTCCTCAAGAAAGCTATCAGATGGACTCTTACCCTGGCAAATGTTAATGCACTTAAGCTTTTAGCAAAGAGAGGGAAAGGAGGTGTGTGCTGTGTGTTAATTTGTTATTTTGTCTGAATGGAAGGCTGATGCTATGAGTGAGGCACCAGTGGGAAATGTTATAGTGTCATGCCTGATGAGTTGTGGAATACACTCCTTGTGCCACTGAGATTGTGAATATGTGCTTCTGCATGCAGTGGAATGAAAATGAATGAGATATTGCTGTGCTTGTATGCCTCTCTACAATCCCAAACTGAGAAAATATGAGTTTTAGTGAAACTTAAGTAGCAGATGACCAACCCATAGCAATCTGCTGCTTTGAAGGCAGCCATTGTAAATGCCATTTAGAGTCCACCCAGAAACAACAAAGGCAAATCCAAGTGCACAGTGGATACAGACAGCCATTCTAAATGATCTGAAGTGTCCAAATGTGTGCCCTCGATACTGGCAGCTATGACAGATGATCTGTATAATCTAACCAGGAGTGATAAAAGAGTAACCCCTTGGCATTCTCAGGTGAAATACAGACATGCTAAGTGTTGTGTGGAGCATATTCATAAGTGGCAAAGCGTAACACTCAGGCATGCACTGCATACAGGCAGCCAAGTTAAATGATTTGTAGAGTTAATCTACGTGTGAAATAGGTGAACTTCAGAGTCATACTCTGACAGCCAGGACTTGCCATCATAGTTGGGGCTACAGGCTGACACACAAATTAAATTAGAAATCATGCAAAGGAAGGAGGCAAACAATTCAAGGATGGCTTAATATCTAGCTCGTGCAAGTCTCATTAACTCTTAATAGTGTCAGATTTCAGAATAGGCTTACAAGGGTAAATGCTCTATAAAGTCCACCCAGACGTGACAGAGGCTTAACCCTCTAGCACACCCAAGTGAAACTCAGCCATGGTAAATGCTCTTTAGAGCCAATCCCTATGGCAGAGGATCCATATAGTCCACCCAGGACAGTCGAGGAGCGGGTGGAGTGGGAGGAGGGGGGGGGGGATCCTGAGCATTAAATGGATGCATGCAGCTCAGTAAAGTGATCTGTTTGAAAGTGGGTTATTGGTAGGAGGTAAGTATACATCTACCACTAGTAATAAGCCCCCTGACACGGTATAGAGTCCAGTAAAGGTCTCCGTAAATAAGCCCCTTGTTCAACCCTTGGTAGCTGACAATGAGCAGTCAGGCCTAACTTAGGAGACAGGAGTGTAAAGCATTTAAAAACACCAATGCATCAAATAAGTAGGACACAACACATAATAAAAACCCTACTCCAATTTATCAAAATGGTAAATATTTTTATGAACACGTAGACACCAAAACGACAAAAATCCAATTTAGGGAACTGGAGATATGAATTTTTAAAGATTAACCATTTGATAGTGCTGAAAAACATATAGCGTCCGTCTGGGACATCTAGCCATGCTTGACCGGAACAAAGTCAAAGTTTCAGGCCGACCACGATGGAGCCCTGGTCAGATACTCTAAGTGAGAGGCCCGGTCAATATTTTACCTTCACACTTAGAACATTTTCTGGAGCTTTTTCCTTCGATTGCCATTGCTTCTCTTCACCAGGCTTGATTTGGTGAGGGTTTGCCAGCTTGATTTTCAGGGAGCTCCAGGTCAAATTGTGGAAGTTGGAGCTTTTCAGCAGGACAAACCTTAAATCCTGGCTAGGTCGCGGTTAAAGGTGGCTTGCTTAACTCTCACATGGATCAGTCACCTTATGGAGCTTATTGTCAAAAGTTTCTATACTTCAGGAGATCGTTCCTGAAGTCTTCCTTGTAGGTTCAAAGTCTCCATAGCACAAATCCAAAGGTCTAGAATTACCAGGATGGTCTCTGGAAGGTCTGTATCATAATCCCGCAATGCAACTGGCCAAATCCTTAAAAGTCCAATGAACGCACTCCAGGATGGGGACTCTGGGTGAAGATGATGCAGGTGGGCTCTGTTAACCTGTATCTGCAGGGAGTCCACTCCTTAATCCTTCTTGAAGCAAGGCACAGTCTCCAGGGCTGTAGTATCAAAGTGTGCAGCAGGCCTTGGGGTGCAAATTCAGATTCCAGCAGGACAGTCCTTCTTCTCCTTGTAGTTACAGGCAAATGACCTGAGGGGCTATGCCCCTCTCACATATTTATTCTCAGCTTCAGGGCATCAAGAGGGGGACACCCCTGACCAATGAGATTCAGGGTGCCACCCAGGTATGTGACCACTTCCTCCAAAGTGTGGCATCTTCTTGTCCCAGAAAGCACTATTCTTTCAAAATCCATCATGGTTGAAATATCAGCAGAGCAGTAAGACCTAGACCAACTCCCAGTGTAGCTAATTTCCATAGTTCTCCTCCACCTAACATCAGCAAATTCCATCCTTAAGTTTGATATCTGGCTGGGGCACAGGGGACGGGGTAGGTAGGACTGGCATTCCCTGCCAGTCCTGTCCTCCTCTGAAGCCTCATGCTTTATGACCCCTACCCCCTGCTCTGGCATTCCTGTGTAGCTGTAGAGCTCTCTCCAGCAGATAGCCTCTTCCCTGGATTGGCTTACAGACTAGAAAGTCTTATAATGGATTTTCTGTACAAGTTATGATCAATTCAATATGGGCAATCTGGAGGAGCCTAGCGCGCAACCAAGATGGCCGCGTAGGTGCGAGGCTCTCGAGGACCTCCGCGACCTCCTGAATTAATCCTGGCGATATCCTGTCCTTGTTGAGGGGACTGTGTTGGGGAACCGGAGCTGAGGCGCCACCCGTTTTTTGGGCTCGAATCGGACCCCGAACGCCGGTGGGAGCATCGATCGAAGGTTGCGGCCTTCTCCTCGCCGGCCCCCCGGATTGGAGTAGTGGGGCGATCCGGGGACAAAGTGAATAACAGCGGCGAGCGGGGCTGGGCGACTGGCGTACCCCGCACTTTCACTTTCGCTTTTGCGCCCTCCTAGCTCTCAAGCCGGGTCGGGCTGCGGAGCGGGGTGCGGTGGCCTTGTCCAGGAGCCCGGCTGACCCGCCGGCGGTGGGTTGACCCGCGGTTCGGTGGTCGCCCCTGCCCCCCCCCCCTGGCACCCGTGACTTGGTATAGCGGCCCGTTTGGGGAGCTTGGCACGACGGTGGAAGAGCCAGCATGTCCACCAAACAAGATGGCGACCGGGCGAAGGTGAAGACGACCCGCCGTGGCACGGCGCACCAGGCCAACAGTATGGACCGCTACACGCTTCAGAAGGGTTCTCCGGAGACATCGCGTGCATCCCCGGTGGGCCCGATGGAGGCATCTGCTCATCCGGTGGATCTGACCCTCCGGGACGTCATGGGCGCCATCGCAGAGATGAAGGCCTCGGTGGACCAGCGTTTCGACACCTTAGCGCAAAAAATAGACTCGGTCCTTGTGGATGTGAGCCTTGTGAGGGCAGACTTGTCCAAAACAAACGACCGAGTCGACTCCCTGGCCCACACCACAACGAGCCTCACGACAGACGTGGTGGCCCTCCAGAAGGAGGTGCGCCGGCTTGGCCAGGCGAGCGCCCTGATGGACCGGCGATTGGAGGACTCCGAGGGTCGGGCCCGGAGGAATAATGTCCGTATTGTGGGGGTCCCGGAGGGACGAGAGGCGGAGGCGGCGGATCTTTTCGTGGAAGATTTGATCCTGACCCATCTCCAGCCCCGGGGGCTGAGTAAGCTTTTTGCGGTGGAGCGTGCTCACCGGGTCCCCGGGGGCAGACCTAAGACTGGTGCCCCGCCGCGGCCGCTCATCGCCCGGATTTTTAATTTTCGGGACAGAGATGCTATCCTCCAGACCTCCAGGCAACAGGGACCGGTCAAGCTTGACAACATGGAGATACATTTCTACCCAGACTTTACTCCGGCGGTCCAGAAGCAGCGACAGAGCTTTCTTGGGGTTAAACGTCGCCTAAGGGACCTGAACCTCAAGTACTCAATGCTCTTTCCAGCTAAGCTGAGGGTAGAGGTGGATGGTCGCACGCACTTCTTCGACCGGCCCGAGGCGGCTGGGGACTGGCTGGACACTCTGCCTGGAGATCGGGGCCGGGGGGGCGGGGGGGGCGCGGCTGGCGAGGAGGGCCCGCCGGATCAGAATTGAGGGGTGACTGAATAGGCCTTGCTCTGGACGTTGTTCCTTCACCATTTATTGTTTGCGCATGTTCCCCTCCTATGGAGGTCGCGTGGGGTCTGTTGGGGGCTTCCCTCCTCCTCTGGGGGACTAGTTAGTATTTTAGCTATGGGGCGACAGGCACACTGCACTTTGGGGGGGCTGTCTGGGCTCATGCAGGGGTGCAGGGAGGGGGGAGTTCTGTTGGGACCGGGGGGTGGGGGGGGTGTGTTGTTTGTTAGCACCGCAGGGCAAACCCGCTACTATGTTGTTGTTATTAGGATGCTCGATGGGGGACGACCGATTGATTCGACGTATGATGGGGGGTAGGGACTTGACTGTGTTGTCATGGAATGTTAACGGCCTGGGGGATAGGATTAAGCGTGGTGTGGTCCTGCAGTACTTAAAACGTATTTCACCAGATGTTGTCTTCCTGCAGGAGACGCACCTTATAGGTAACTCCTTTCATGCAATGAATCGGCGGGGATATCGTTTGGTGGCACATTCCGGCTTCACCTCGGGCTCGCGGGGGGTGGGTATTATGATCAAGAACTCGCTCCCGTTGGAGATTGATGAGGTGCGCCATGATGAGAGGGGACGCTACACGGTTCTGGTGGGAAGAATGGAGGGTAGAGTGTTTATCTTTATATCAGTGTACGTCCCGCCTGGGTTACAAGCCACCACATTCGCGGACCTGGGGCGCCTCCTTCTGGACCTTCCGAGTGGCCTGCTGGTGGTTGGAGGGGACTTTAATGCGGTGGCCTCTGGGTCTATGGATCGCCATCCCCCTAGGGACCTCCCCCGGGCACAGGCGTGGCTGCCCGGCCTTCTGGACACGCTGGGCCTGGTGGATTGCTGGCGATTAAAGCATCCCGCATTGCGACAGTACACCTTCCACTCGGGTGCCCATGGTAGCCTCTCGCGGCTTGATTACATCCTTGTCCCGGCGGCCCATGCAGGGAGGGTGGGGGAGGTGCGCCATCTAGCGCGGGGTATCTCAGACCACTCCCCATTGTTGTTGCATTTCGATGTCTTCCCGAGGGGGGATGGCAGGGTGGCCCCAATCAACGCATGGTATTTGCGCAACCCCACCATTCGTGCCGACTTGATCAAATCCTTACAGCGATATTTCGACGAGAATGTGGGGTCGGTCTCCTCCGCCATCTCCCTGTGGGAGGCTTTCAAGGTAGTCCTTAGAGGGGAGGCCCTCTCCTTTATCTCCCATGCCCGGCGGCTCGAGCGGGAGGAGGTGACCCGGGTAGAGGCCGAGATTGCAGAACTGGAGGGTGACCTGGGGAGCGGGGTAACAGACGCCAAGTTGCATGTTCTACACCTAAAGCAGGCGGCCTATCGGGCCCTCGTCACGGAGGCGGCCAGGGGCCTCAGTAGAGAGCAGCAGGGGCGATTGTATGATGTGGGTGATAAGGCTGGCAAATTGATTGCGTGGTTGGATAAGAGGGAGAGAGTGAGCCGCGTGGTGCCTTTGATTGAGAGTGTTGATGGTGCGTGTGTCACCGAGCCGGAAGCCATTGTCTCCTGCTTCGCGGATTATTTCCGCGAAGTCTACTCCCCGGTTTCACCCTGCTCGGAGGAAGATTCCCATGCCCTGCTTCGGGACATCGCACTGCCCTCCCTAACGGTGGAGGACAGGGATTCGCTGGACGCCCCTCCCACCTCGGACGAAATTGCCTTGGCTATTCGCTCGGTTGCATCCGGCAAGGCCATGGGCCCCAATGGTATTCCCATCGAGCTCTACAAGCTACGCCCGGATGTGTTGGCGCCCCACCTGCGCGCGATGTTCCTGGCGGCCCACTCGCAGGGTTCCCTCCCGCCGGACCAGCGCCTGGCCACAATGGTGATCCACAAGGAGGGGAAGCCCCGTGAACGGGTCACATCCTATAGGCCGATTTCGCTTTTGAACGCGGAGCCCAAAATCCTGGCCAAGGTGTTGGCCAACCGGTTGGTTGGCGCGGTGGGCGACCTGGTCCACCAAGACCAATCTGGCTTTATACCGCACCGCAACACGGCGCTCAATCTGCGGCGCTTGCACGGGGTGCTCGCGCGTGTCCCGTTTGTGCGGGAGCCGGCCATCTTGGCGTCCTTGGACGCCACCATGGCGTTTGATACGCTTGAATGGCCATACAGCTGGGTCAAATTGCTATATTCGGGCCCATTGGCGCAGGTGGTAGTGAATGGGCGAGTCTCGGCCCCATTCGCGCTGGGGAGGGGTACGCGGCAGGGTTGCCCCCTGTCGCCTCTCCTGTTTGCCCTGGCCCTGGAGCCCCTGGCGGAGTGGCTGCGGTGGCACCCTTCTATCCGTGGTCTCCGCTGGACCCCCGAGCATGAGGACCGTGTGTCCCTCTACGCTGACGACATCCTTCTGTATCTCGCTTCCCCGCGTAACTCACTGATCGTCCTGGTTGATGTTTTGCGCTCATTCGGTCGCAACTCAGGCCTGGTCATCAACTGGGCGAAATCCTGTGTCTATGTGCTTTCCGGGGAGGCTCCGGCCCTACCACGGGACTGTCCGATCCAGATTGCCTCCCAAGGTTTTCGGTACCTGGGTATCTATATCACACTTGACCCGGAGGCCCGCTATGAGCGGAATTTGCTGCCCCCCCTCCAGCGCTTGAGGGAGGACGTGGTGCGCTGGCGGCGTCTGCCGCTCTCGCCGCTCGGCCGAGCGGCTTTGTTCAAAATGATGTCCCTGCCGCGATTCCTCTACGCCCTCCAGAATACTATGGACTTGGTCCCGGCACGCTATTTCCGTGAGGTGGAGGGCCTCCAGCGGCGCCTGTTCTGGGACGGGAGGCCGCGCATTGCTCTGGCTAAATTGACGCTCCCGTGGTACGATGGGGGGGTCGCCCTCCCGGACATTAAACGGTATTACTGGGCCTCCCAACTAGCTGCAATTAATCACGGCCTTTATGGGCCCGCCTTGAACCCGGCATTTGAGATGGATAAAATGCTCCTACCCGGTGGCGATTACAATCGCGCGCTCTACTCTGGCGCGCCCGACTCCCGTTTGACGGGACCGACGCGTGTTATGGTGCGTGTCTGGCACGCGGCTAATGCAGCTATGGGGTGGAAGGACCGTTTGACCCGGGCGTCACCGCTGTATGCGTCTGAGAGGTTGGGCTCCCTATGGACGTCGAAGGGCTTCGAGAAGTGGGACACGATCGGAATCAGCACGGTGGGAGATCTCTGGACGAGGGGGGGATTCAAAACTTTTGAGACGCTGCAGGCGGAGTTTCAGCTGCAGGGCAGTGAGTACTTTCGGTACCTACAAGTCCGCCATGCGCTGGGCTCCGTCTTCCCGGACGTCGCATCCATTCCGGAGTCTTCCCCCCTGGAGGACAGAGTGCTGGACGGCCATGTACCGGACAGCACGATCTCCCTCATATACAAAAAACTGATCAACGATAGATCGTGCCTGCTGACTAGTCTCCGCGAGGCCTGGGTTGCCGACGGGCTGGAGCTGGACGACGAGGATTGGATCTCCGCGGTGGCCTCTCCGAAAGAGGTGGCCATCCCGGCTCGCCTTCGTTTCGTCCAGCTCAAGATCCTTCACCGGGTTTACGTGACGGGGCCAAGGCTTCTGCGTATGGGTTTTGCTGGTGACGGACTGTGTAAGCGTGGCTGTGGTGCGCTGGCGACTTTCATGCATATACTGTGGGAGTGCCCGAAGGTGGAGCGATTCTGGCGTGGTGTGCATGAGGTCCTGCGTGTGGTTACGCGTGTCGCGCTGCTGCCTGAAGCGAGGAGATGTTTGCTGAATGTATGGGAACCGAATGACTATTCGGTCCCGCAGACGCGGTGGGTGACTCTGGGATACATGATAGCTAAGCGTGACATTGCTCAATTGTGGGGATCCCAGAGGCCCCCTGCGGTGTCGGCCTGGAAAGAGCATATGGATTGGTGTATGTTTCGTGAAAAGGTGGTGTATGTGGCGAGGGGTAAGCCTGGGGCGTGGGTGAAACTCTGGGGCCCCTGGAACGCCTACCGCGGGGGTATTTGTGAGCCACCACTGCTACCGGCTGCCTCGCCTGCTCCGTCTCCCTAGACGGCCCCCCTCCCTCGGCCGCGGGCGCGTGGTCCCCCAGTCCCTGGCCTACTCCCATTCCCCTCCTCAGAGTTCTGCTGCTGGTTTGGATCCCCCACTTATGGAGCACGTGCTGTTACTTTGGATCGCGGGTTGCCTTGCGGGTGTGGTTTTTTGGTGTTGTCTTGTTTCAAGAAAAGGGAACCGTACTGTGGGCTTGGAGCTGTGTGGCCTGCACCATTGATTACTCCTGTTTCACTGCTCTGCACTGCCGAGAGACTTTTGCTGTATGTATGCAATATGCTTTTGTCATTCTAGCGGCCGGCCGGGTGGTTGTAGGCCCATACCTGTAACTTTTACAACCTGCAATAAACGGTTTCAAAAAAAATAAAAAAAAAAATAAAAATATGGGCAATCTGTTGGATTTTTTAATACCATTCTTCTATGTCTTTGAATGATATTTGTATTCCCTTCCTAGCAATAATTATGTGTGCATACAATACTGCAGTGTTAGCCTATGGACTGTATCTACAACGGGGAAAACATAAAATGGGTAGATTTCCCTCACCAAGATATATAAAACAATTTTATGCGGATCCTGCTTACAGTTACATGAGCCCCCGCCCCTAGGACACCTTAGTTGAATGCTGGGGGGTACCTAATATGTAACAATAATGTAGATTATCACTTCTAAAGTGCACATGGTATCAAATTTTGCAGAGTTTTCAGCGAACATACTTTTAAAAACAGTGCTGCCAATTCCTATTTTTTATATAATTTCATTTCCTTCTATTTGTTTAATGTATTTTCCCTTTCAATATCTATTTGCTTATGTTCTATTTATTTGTTTCTTCATTTACTCCCTCATTCACTTGTATTGTATTCATTTATTCACGTTTTTTTACATGATTTATTCACATATCCATTGTTGTATATTTGTTATTGTTATATTGCCTGTGATTCATTATTCATTTACAATTTCTTGCTTGTTTATTTTTATTCCTATGATGTATTCTCATTATAAAATTCATTCAAAAATTTCAACACAAAAAAAAAGCAGTGCTGCTGAGCAGGGCTGCTTTTAAAATGACTCCAGTCACTCAGCAGTGCACGCATACAGGTCCAAAGAAGGCTGCTGGCCTCTAAACTTCCATGCCCTGTTGTATACTAGGGTCTTATAGGTAGTTTAAACTCCCTTGTTGTATTACCTACTTGGGACTTATTGGGTAATTGTAAGTGTACCCAAATACATAGTGAACCCTATACATGTGTTGTGCTTTAAACGTAACACTGGCCTGGGCCTGCTAGCAGAGCTCAGGGCACTGTCGGAGTCAGTTACCACCAGTATCATTCAGCAAAAAGATGGGGGTGAACAGGGCAAAAGGATGACTTTCTAACATGATCTGAATAGTCAACTCAGAAATAAAAGCAAGGAGCTACCACTAGGAATTCTCTGGATACAGGCCTGCATAGACAGTGATGTTGAGTCCACCCAGGAGGGTCAGAGGAGTACCCCGTTGGCAGCTGGTGTAGACGCAATATAGAATCTGCCTTCAAGCAACCTGGGTAATTAGCATAGTGGGTCTCCGGTGCACCCAAGAAGAGTCTTAGGAGTAGGGTAATGTAATTGAAGGAACATAATTAGTAGGTTCTATGAACTGTAGGAGAGAAGGGATTTAGTAAAGAATCTGCTTAGAAATGAGGACAAGATAGAGGTTCTGGTCCTAGTCCCACTTGGCAGTAGCAGTCTCAAATGAAAGACGACAAGGAAGACACCATTATCGTAATTGCCTTTTCTTTACCTGAACACCTGGGATGGATATCATGGGAGGAGAGTATGGACGAGTAGGCCCAGCTGGGAGGTCCACAAGAGACATGGTTAGCTGGGTCGGATTGGGATGGCAGGCGGTCGGGCATTGGCCAATGGGCCAGTGCCTATGGGTCACCTGTGGGCTGTTTTTTGTAAGCCCTCTGTCACTCGTGCAACAGAACCTTGCTATCTTTGTCAGTCCCCAGCAGGGCCGCTATATTGTAAGGCAGACTGACTGTCAAGGCAGGGACTTGCATCACTAGGCCTGCCATCGCAGACTTCAGTTTAGCCCCTGAGGGGCTGCATAGGTAGCCAAAAGTTGTGATCCTTCTCCCCTGCCAATCTGTCAAACAGAGTAGGGATATGGAAGAGCAAAGCAGCCTCGCTGGGGGGTTCAGTGTCAGGTGAAGGTGATATGGCTTCACTTCAACCCCCATTGCCCTCCCCTCCTCCGATGCCAGCCCAGAAGCTTTTGTTCTTTGTTTCCTCTTCCACCTCTGCCAAGCAATAGCCCTTAGACTGTAATGAGCTGGAGAGGCTAGCGGCCTCCCTGGGGGCCAGTTGTTGCTCTAATTGTAGGGTCATTCTCACCTCACCCCCCTTGGGTATGACCGAGCCCAAAAGCACTGCTTTTCCCCTTGCCCGTCCCTCACTGGGCCGTCACATCACATTCAGGCCTTGGTGGGCGAGGAGGGGGAGAGTAGGCAGAGGCTTTGCTGCGGGCCAGGAGCTGTCACTTCAGCCCCATTGTCTTTCTGAGGTGAATTTAAGATTGGGGGGGGAGGTGGCACCAGTGTGTTTGCTTAGGCCTTGCTGTTAGCCTATCTTGACAGAGCTACCAACTTTGGAACACGGTAAATATGTTGGAGTCCCAGCGTTAGCTTAACACCCTGTGATTCTGGGCAAATCACTTAATCTCCCGAGGCTGAGAAATAAAAATGAATTCAATCTCCCCTAACGTAACTGGTGCTCATGGAGATAGATCTAATGCTCTTGGGACCAGTGCACACTATATAAAAGCACAAAAACATTAAAAAAAATAACCTGCAATTGTTGATGGTGTAAAAATTCTGCAAACGCCAGAGCATGATGATTAAAGACAAATCTTTATATATATTAAAAATCTTATTCCTTTTTAACATGGTTTTTCTGCCTTTGTTAATTTGAGGATCCGTCATGGATCATTAAGGCAGCTTTAGAAATCAATGTAATGTGCATTTGCCTTAAATTTTCTGTTTAAACTACATACTGATTAGGGGAAACAATACTGTATTCAGGTAATTTTTGTCATTTTCGTACAGGCCAGTATATTAAAATACCCAACAGATCAGGTTTTTTTGGCCCTTGGACCATTATATTTAATCTTGCCTGCCTGGCCAAAACTCACTGCTTCTAGTTTTTAGGTCTCGCCTAGCGTTGCAGCGCATGCCCTGCTCGCTCTGCGAGATTTATTGTGAACGAGGAGTTTCAGTAGAGGGCTTGAAGCCCCGCCCCTCATTTCCATTGGCTGGCGTCACCGTTTATGCTAAACGGAGGCCTGCCATTGGAAATGAGGGTTTTTGGTTGACGCCCTTTCGCCTCTGATACGGACTGGGTCGCCTGCTTTGCTGCTGTCGCAAAGCACTTTCTTATCTTTATGGGGCCATGTGTTTCTAATTAGCGTGGAGGAGCGCTCTGCCCCCGACCTCTCAAAGGAAAAAAATCTTGGTTTCGAGGTCGGGGGCAGTGCGCGCCTCCACGCTAATTAGAAACACATGGCCCCATAAAGCTAAGAGATCAATGCTTTTTTCTGTGTCTATGCCGGTGCAAACTGCGATTGATTCCCGGAAGCCGGTAATGAATGGCTCTCCTGTCTTGTCCCGTTAGCTAGAATCCTCACGCCCTTGTGTACTGGGCGCCGGGTTGATACTGTGGCTCTCAGCCTGGAAGCTACTGCGGTGTGTCCCGGGTCACCCGCTTCGGCCCTACACCTACTCGAGCACCTGTAGCCCACTTAGCTGGATGGAGAAGGCTGTGGTACGCTGTGTGGCTTCGGAGCCCAAGCTGACCCTCTCCTTTACTCTTGATGGCAGTCAGAAGCACATGCAACGGGACCAGTCAGAGCCTCTGGGCCGGACGCTGGCCCGCATCGCAACCAACGCCGTCAAAGCAGCCCAGAGCAGCAAGGCCAAGAAATGCAAGCGTGGCAGAAATGCCTCCCTGTCTGGCTCCCCAGAAGAGCCGTCCGTGCGCCTCTACTACCAGGAGAAGCCGCTGCCCGACGAGCTGCTCAATGCCGAGGCCTGGCGAGACGCCGCCATTCTGCACATGAGTGAAGCCCGCTATATGGTGGAGCGCAACCCGCCCTCCTTCTGCCAGGCGCAACTTCCCCTCCACACTATAGCCAGCTTACCTATCTGCCCCGCTCTGCACATCGAGTTTGTGCAGCTGGAGGCCTCACTCTTCTGCTGGTTCAAGGAGGCGCCCGAGGAGCCAGGAGGCTGTTTCCCCGTTGGTAGCCAGCGGGTCTACACACCGACCAACGCGGACATCGGGCTGCGGATGTAGCTGCACTGCACCCCGGACAGTGTGGACCCGCCGCGATACGGCGCCGCCCGGGAGGTGGAGACCAGCTGCATGGTGGAGGCTGGGCCCGGGTTGTGCGCCTTTGAACAGCGGCACCTGTACACGCAGTGGGTGAGTGCAGAGTTGCTCCTCCGCACAGTCTCCTACAACATCTTGGCGGATGGGCAAGGCCGAGCGCTAAGTAGCGCGTGCCGCTCTTATGGCGGTCGGACCTGTCCCCGGGGAAGAGGAGGAGGTGGGAGCACTCCCACCTCCCCCTAATATGGCATCCAATAGGCGGCGTCCTGCGGGGTGTGAACCGGAAGCACTTTAGTGCTTCCGGGTCACACGGGCATCCAGCGCGGGGTTCCGGCCGGTTTAGACCGGCCTGGCCCCCGTGCCCCCCTCTTTTCAAAGGGGGTGTGGGGAGCAGAACAGTCTCTTATTCTATGCTCCCCACGGGCACAGCACCCGGGCCACCAGCGGCCCGTAACGTATTTTCTTTTTTCCCACAGCAGTTTATGGAAGACCGAGGAGGCGACCTGCGGTTCGTTACCTTTGTTGGGGGATTATCGGCAGAGTGGAGCGGGCTGGCTGTGAGCAGCGCGGGAGCAGCGGAGGAGTCTACTGCGGGGTGGCTGAAAACTTGTAAGCGCAGATGGCAAACGCGAGGCTGGCTTAAGGAGAGTAGGCTGGTGTGGCGTGATCAGCTGTGTGTGAGGTAATCGGTGCGTGTGTAAAGCGCCCAATATCTTTAACGTTTAGTGAGTCAAGAGAAGTTTTCTTACCGGTGCGTTTTCAGCCCCACGCACCCCTTTTCCTTGGCCCCCACTTCTAACCAAGCCTGTCTATTGATGGTGCTAAAGGGGAACCAGCGAAGTGGGGCTTGCCCTCGCTCTTTTTTATTAACTGCAAGATAAGTTTAACAGGCATAGCATTTTCCAGCATTGGGTTGTCCTTTCATGCAACTGAGCGTGTACACGAGGTACTACGGTACTTTTCAGCTGCAAGCGTCCACATCCTGTGATTTTGAGCAAATCACTTAATCACCCCCTGCCTGAATGTGTACTGTCAACCCTGTGCTCAGGTAAAGCGCTCCAATACCTTCGGGTCGAGTTCGCGCTATATAAATATGCAACATTTTCAAATAGTTTGGTCAACTGCAATTCCTGCTTCACGCCGGGGGTAAGGATGAGCTTGTATTACATGCACTTCTCTAACCTTGAGGAGGGACCCTGTTGGTCGCTTGGCGTTTGATTTGACCTTATATTTGGACGACCGTTTCTGTATGTTTTGGACTGGTATATCCGCACTGATTGGTGGCTGTTAATGCTTCGATGACTTCTGAGCACGGTACCGAGGCACCAAGGCTGAGCAACACCTTGCACCTTCTTTCAAATACATAAATGTATCAAAAATTCGAGAAGACTCTGGGAGTCGATATTAATTTATTCGTATTATCCCTTATAAGAATCACATAAACAAACATTGCAGGAAAACGTTTTTTACATTTCCATCAGACCTCAATCTGTGTTTCCCTTAACCCCTCCTAGCAGCTGTGCGAGGCGCTTGAAAACATGACTTTAGAAACCAACTGCTTCCCTGCACCATGAGCCTGTTATACATTAGTGGAAACTTTAGCCCGTGTGTTTCGAGGCAGATGTGGCAGTGCGCCTGGTCAGCTAGTCGATTGTGGGCTGCTGCTGCAGACCCGTGACTAGATGCAGCCCGTAGCATGCGGGGACCGCTAAGGAATAAACGTGGAAATATTTGAATAGGAATTGTTAATTATGTTTCCCTTTCACATCTTACAATACCTGCGCACCCTGTGCTTTTACACTTTTCGCACTAGATACGTATGTGGTGGCACACAGTACCTATGCAGCCGTTTGCTTGCGCACTCGATGTCCGCGTTGTCACACTGTACCTCTGCAACCTGGGCTGAGGATAGGAAAAGGCGTAAGGGACCAAGAAGGTATCTCTTATCCAAAGGCTAGGAGCACTAATCATCTGTGTTTTAGGTTCCTTTATGTATGGTGGATCCTTGAAGGTGACACCTGGGAAGTGACCCATACCGCAATGACGGCGAGCTGTCAGGGCCACTTCTGCTACGTGGCGATGGGTTACACTTCACTATCTTTCAGTTCAAGAGTCCTGGGTTTTTTGCCATCCAAGATGCTGGTTTGGATTCAGCTGACTTGCTGTAGCCCATTGGTTCCGTTTCACGTGAATTGCAAGTTTCTTTACCCTGTGACTCAGGGAGAGATTTGCATCAGTACACCGTTACATAGTATCATGTACAGTAGGGAGGTTTTAGCCTGTCAGTAGGGCAATACACAGACGGATGTGCTATTTTCATGTTTGCTTGCAGTTTCACTAGGCCAAGGTGCGTTATTTGGGAATGAGATTATAGTTTCATGGACATGCACCTAGGGGGTAACAACCCGACTCACCTGGGGTGAAGAGTTTTTTAGTTGAGTCCAGTCCAGGGGCGAGTTACAGGTTTTGCCAATCCAAGATGCAGTTTTGGATTCAGCTAACTTGTTGTAGCCCATTGATTTCTGTTTCATATGAATTGCAAGTTTCTATAACCTTTGACTCAGGGACAAGTTTTGCATCAGTACACTGTTACATAGTATCATGTGCAGTAGTGTACACTTTAGCCTGTCAGTGGGGCAATACATCGACGGATGTGCTATTTTCATTTTTCCTGCAGTTTCAAGAGGCCTGGGTGCGTAAGTTAGGACCAAGAATAGAGTTTCAGGTGGGAACGAGAGACAGGGCAGACGGCGCACAGGGCCATGCAGGGGACTGGGGCCACGCTGGAAATAGAAAGTAAGGGACCACCAGCAATCCGGATCTTGCTCCTAGGGGGTAAGCTTCTTTACCCTGTGACTCAGGGAGAAGTGTGCATCAGTGCACTGGTACATAGTATCATGCACAGTAGTGCAAGTTTTTAGTCTGCAAGTTTTTAGCCTGTCAGTAGGGCAGTACACTGACGGACGCGCTATTTTCATGTTTGCTTGCAGTTTCCCGAGGCCATGGTGCGTAATTTGGGAATGAGAGTATAGTTACATGGACATGCACCTAGGGGGTAACGACCCGGCTCGCCTGGGACGAAGGGTTGTAGTTGAGTCCAGGGGAAGGCGAGTTACAGGGGGCCTGAGGGGGAGGACAGATAGTCGGGCAACTATGCTGTCCTGTGGCGGTAAGGTCATGATTGGTAAGCATAGTCTTCGGTCCTTAGCGGTCAGAATCATGTAACTCCAGGGGCAGTGACAGCCGGTAGGTAGGCTGTCGGGGTGCGGGGGCCTGGGGAGTCATTCTTTCCAGTGGGCCTGTGGCCACCCCCGCACGTGCATGCGCATCAGGGCGCAAGTATGCAGAATTTCTGTAGCCCCCGTTATGGAGTTTAAGGCACAGGGCGTAGGGGGGGCCCGGGGGAAAGTATCCGTACGATAAGCTGTACCCCCTGCGCAAGCCGACTCCGGTGAAGTAATTTCTCGTAGTTTGCTGGGATCTGGAGGCTGCCAGTCATTGACCTTGCCGTAGGCTCTAGAGTGGACACGCAGAAAGTGAATATATGCATTGTTAGATTTACGGTAGGAGTGTCGTGTGTATTAGAGTTAAGGATAGCCATGTGACATCATCTGTCTAACAATGTATCCAGCCTTTCTGCGTAATTGTACATAATGTTAATAAATAATGTTTTTTAATTTTGCAATAAATACGGCCGGGGGGTTACACCCCCTAATCCAAAATTGGTGTGGTCTCAATATTTGCCTTGAAGGAGGGAGGGAGACCTCATCCGGACAAGGGCTGTGGGTACCAAAGGTAAAGAGGGGACTTGGAGGGAGTACCAGGCCATATGGGCAAGGCCGAGCGCTAAGTAGCGCGCGCCGCCATTCTGGCGGTCGGACCTGTCCCCAGGGGAAAGGAGGAGGTGGAAGCACTCCCACCTTCCCCTAATATGGCATCCAATAGGCGGCGTCCTGCGGGGTGTGAACCGGAAGCACTTTAGTGCTTCCGGTTCACACGGGCATCCAGCGTGGGGGTCCGGACGGTTTAGACCGGCCTGGCCCCCGTGCCCCCCCCTTTTAAAAGGGGGCGTGGGGAGCAGAACAGTCTCTTGTTCTATGCTCCCCACGGGCACAGTACCCGGGCCACCAGCGGCCCGTAATGTATTTTCCCCACCCACCATCCCCTGAGGCAGGCAATTTAATCGTGTTGGTCAGGAATGTATTTTGATTGTTCTATTAGTAAACTTTCATTACAGGTATCTCAGGAGATAGCATGAATGTAAACTTGATGATTGGGTAAATTTTACTGGCGTTTATTAGTAATGTATTTGTTTTGTTCTTTTGATTTTATTGCAGGTATCTCAGGAGATAGAAGTAATGTAAATTGGATGATTTGGTACATTTTACATGTGTTTGTCAGTAATGTATTTGTTTTGTTGGTCTACTTTTATTGCAGGTATCTCAGGAGATAGAGTTATTGAAAAAATGATGTTTTGGTGAATGTATAATAAAAGTGTCATTATTTGTAAGCTTATCAAATACATGATTGGTTAATACAGTCATGTGATTGAAATGTAACGTTTAAATAAATGTCAGTACATGTTATTTGATTTCAGGTAATAATGTTGTATTTAGTTGTGTGTGTGTGTGTGTGTGTGTGTGTGTCTCCGGTCAGGCGGCAAGGTCATGATTGGTAAGCATAGTCTTCGGTCCTTAGCGGTCAGAGCCATGTAACTCCAAGGGCAGTGACAGCCGGTAGGTAGGCTGTCAGGGTGCGGGGGCCGGGGAGTCATTCTTTCCAGTGGGCCTGTGGCCACCCCCGCACGCGCATGCGCATCACGGCGCAAGTATGCAGAATTTCTGCAGCCCCCATTATGGAATTTAAGGCACAGGGCGTAGGGGGGGCCCGGGGGAATGTATCCGTCCGATAAGCTGTACCACCTGCGCAAGCCGACTCCGACGAAGTAATTTCTCGTAGTTTGCTGGGATCTGGAGGCTGCCAGTCATTGACCTTGCCGTAGGCTCTAGAGGGGACACACAGAAAGTGAATATATGCATTGTTAGATTTACGGTAGGAGTGTCGTGTGTATTAGAGTTAAGAATAGCCATGTGACATCATCTGTCTAACAATGTATCCGGCCTTTCTGCGTAATTGTACATAATGTTAATTAGTAATGTTTTTTTATTTTGCAATAAATACGGCCGGGGGGTTACACCCCCTAATCCAAAATTGGTGTGGTCTCAATACTTGCCTTGAAGGAGGGAGGGAGACCTCATCCGGACAAGGGCTGTGGGTACCAAAGGTAGAGAGGGGACTTGGGGGAAGTACCAGGCCATACGCGTACGCGCAGACAGAGCACTCTCGGGTCGTGCTGTACCCCTACTGTGCGCCCTACGCCCTGGACATGGACTACAGGCAGACCCTACTGCGCAAGGAGCTCAGTGGCTACAACGCTAACCTGCTCTGCCTGCAAGAGGTGGACTGTCCTGTCTTCACGGACAGTCTCTGCCCAGCCCTTCATGCTTTCGGCTTCCAGGGTCTCTTCAAGCTGAAGGAGAAGCAGCACGAGGGCCTTGCCACCTTCTACCGGCCGGACCAACTCACCCTGCTCAGTCAGCATGACATCTGCCTCAGCGAGGCATTGCTGGCGGAGCCCATGCACGCCGAGCTGCTGGAGAAACTGTTGGACTACGGAGCGGCCAAGGGGCAGCTGCTGCAGAAGGCCACTGCCTTACAGGTGAGCGAGAGGTGGGCCTACTGTTGCATCTCTGGAGCTAATCTGCACAGGTCTGCTGTGACCGCAACCTTATTTGTGTTTCAACTGCATTTATATAGCACTTACAACCACTGACAAGGCGTTGGGCGTCTTATTGGTACCAACAAGGCCACATGCTGGCATTATGTTGTTGATTGGAGGTGTAGTTTAGTGACCGATCTGAGTAATTTTAGCCTGAGTACTTGTTTTCATCTCTGCGCCACTTGCCTTCTGGCATCATCACTAGTGTTCATATGCCTGTGAATGTGTTTGTGAAACTATTGGGCAAACCGCATCAGTTTGTGTGCCTTTGGTCATATGACGTAATTGTGAAACGTGTTGCCGCCTCCCTTTTGTGATGAAAACAATCGTGACCCCCCACCCCACCTCGCACACCCATCCCAAAGTTTGTCTGCTTATAAACTAAGATTGTGCTATAGAAATACCAATATATTTGGCAGTCCCAAATAACATAAGCAGCTGATGCAAATAACCAAAGCATGGGAATCGGTGAACAGCAATCAGTAACAATGGAGCAGGAAAGTGACAGGTCAAACTGTTTTGTGGAAATGCCTCAATTACTAACCTCTAAATGCAGGGATTTAAGTGGGCCGGATCCTGCCAGTGCTCATCACCAGCAGTTCTAAAAAAAACGGTGCTGACACGGGTCCCTATGGGGCTCTTCATATCTGCCCTCACCCTCAGAGTGAAAAAAAATCTTAACTCTGCAGTAGTACCATCCGTCACTGCCTTTAATGTAACTCCAACCAGACACGTTATTGAGATTTCACAGTTTCATCATGTCAGAACGGATGCATTTTGAATATTATATACAGGGCCACTGGACTTATTCGGCAGCAGAGGGCCAAATTATGTGGCAGAGTTAAGTAAAATATGCACCAAGAAAAATCTAATTATGCGGCATATTTTGTTTTTACACTTGTTAATTACTGCCTTTGGCATTGGTTGCACATCATTAGTATCATTTTAATATTCAAATACAGCAATAAGCAACAAAAAGGTGACCAGTCCAGCTTTGCAAAGGGCCTTCTGCCATGTGTCCACTAGGCTTTTAGTAGCTTTTCAACCGTTTTAGCTAGAAACAATAAAAAAATCTGCAGATTTTACAGCAGTTGATAATGTGGCAAATGCGGAAAATCCAAACTAATGCGAAAATCGCCACGGCCGCACAATCGCATAATTCCAATGGCCCTGATTATATACAATGAAGCCGTAGTTGTTGCTTATTTATCTCCTGCAATTAAGAACCATTGACAAAGCCAAACGTAAGACTTCTTGTAGGTGTCATGTTACTTGTATCATATATCTGGATGCAATGACAGAAGCAGCAAAATACCAGTCGGGCGACACACTATGCTAACCACAGATTTTTAGCTTACTTGTTTTTAAGCCACACCCTTAATTACATCTGCCACGCACCTTTGAGGGACCCCTCAGGTTTTTCATCTCACTTAAAGCCCTGGCTAAATGTATTCTGTCTTGCTCCCTCGGTTCCATCTAATACAGAATGAGGCAGGTATGCCTTCATAGACACAATCCCAGCATAGTTTGGCGAAATAAAGTCACCCCCTTATCTTGGACTGGGTGGGAGGAAGGGAAGTGGCTGAAAGTGAGGAGACAGGGCTCGGAGTAATGATATTACCAGTAAGTAATTGAGGCATTACCACCTCGTGCTTCCCTCCATGACAAAATGAGATATACGAAAGCAAGAATCCAGGAAACTTAAGGTCGCATGTTGAAATTCTTTATTATATATACACAGCATGACTGGGTGAACAACTTTATTGAATCAGTTTTTTAAAATCGTCACAATTATTGAATGCCACACAATAAATAATAATACTCTCCTTATTGCTTGGTAGAGGCAAGAACATTGGGACCAACATTGGGACCAACACATCTTTAAGTTCCAAATCCTGTATTATCCTGTAAATGTTAATAAAGTTACATGGCGTATATATATTTCTGCAATTGATGCCCTCTGGACTTCTTTCATATACGGAGACATCCTCCTTGTGGATCTACCTTGCATCCCAAAAGCCTCCTCGTAACTAGTTGCCCTGTATGCTAATGATAGTAGATATCTAATCCTTCTACTAAGTGAGTCAGTTAATGGCTTCTCACCCCTCGTAGCTGGCCCAAAGTTAACGAAGGGTATGTTGCAATGAAGGATACCTTATCAAGATGTATTAGAAGAACCCTTCTCACATCCAATTTATGAAGCCTGGGCTCTTCCTCTGACTCAAGAAAAACAAGCATTTACAATGCAATAGGTCTCGCATTTCCGAGAGTTTAAGCTATTAGCATTGTAAATGATAATGCCTTTTATGTATGTTTTAAAAACCAAAACATAAATAAAAGGCATTGTCATTTACTATGCCAATAACTTAAACTCTCGTAAGAGCGAGACCTATTGCATTGCAAATGCTTGATACTCAGGTTACTAGTTCCTTCAAGCTATAAAATGTTACAATTACCAAACATTTCTATTAACATTGGCCCAATGAGAATACTCAATTGGTGTTTCATGAAAGGGCACGATTCAGGAATGTGGGCCCCTTTTTTTTAGGAGTGCCCTGGGCCTAATTTTGATCCCAATCTGAACCCAGGTGGTCAGCCACAGCAACCTACAGGTGTTAGAAAAGGAGTCAAGGGGCAGGAGGGCACAGAAAAGAGCCTAACCCCGATTGGAGGGTGCAGTAAGAGGGAAAGGGTGGGGCCAGAAAACTGTCTGACTTTAGAAAAACCGCTGCCCTCTCACTCTGTAGTAGTGTCGTTTTGTAACAACAGACAAGGGAAAAAAACAATAGAAACCGACAGACCCTGCAATAAACACACTACTACGAGCCCAAGCACACTACTACGAGCAGAAATTACACCAATTTACTGTTTCAGAAACAATACGCACTCGCAATGCCTGGTTACTCACCAGTAATATTCATTACTCCGAGTCCTGGTCTTCCCGTCCCATTCCTTAACAGTGAGCAGCTAGTCTGCTCCATATAAACCTACTACCTAGCAGAGCTTTTCACACTTTCCCCAACATGGCACCACCATCAGGTTACGATAAAGGGGGAAGTGCGTCACAGAACTTCCTGAGAATACCAAAGAAAACCCAGAAAGGAAAACAATCACCAAAGACAACAAGCATTTGCAATGCAATAGGTCTCGCATTTGTTAAAGTTAGAGCTGTTGGCGTTGAAAATAACAATGTTTTTTACTTTTGTTTTTTTACTTGCAGTGGAGGTATCATATTTGCATAGCACTGTTGCCAATGGTATAAAAAAGCAAAACTGAAAAACACAAATTCTCAACGGCAACATACACATTTTTTCAAATTTGAAATGGAGATCACATTTGTTTTTTGTTTTGTTTTTCGGGAGGGAGGAGGGTTGGGGTGGGTAATGGCCATAACAGATGTCCAATGACGCTGCTTATACCATCACTAGCTATAAGGCAGGGCACACTTCCAGCTGACCGACAGCAATAATTCTCCCTTACACAATATTTCATCTGCTGCTCGGACCATCAAACTTGCTGCCTCAGCGGTTACTCGCTGGTGTCGGCCTCTGGGCACTGTGCTCAGGGCAGTAATTCACATTCAAGAACGCAGCCCTAGGGCAGACTAACAGTCGACCCTCCCAAAGTTCACAAGCTTCCCTCGTAGGAGACAAGGAAGAGACAGCAGGGGAGTATGAGTAGGATGATCAAGATGAAAAGCAAGCCCAAGGGTCTTTCAGGGTTCAGGGGCAGAAATAAGATTATGATAGGAAATAACTTGTGCGAGGGCGCAGACAAGGAGAGAGTTAAACAGGGAAACTACGGAAGGGGGTATTAGGAGACCGTGATCAGAAATAAATCAGGGAAGCCCGAGGAGGAAAGAAGAAAGGGGTTAGCTGAAGGAATTTGTGCAGTGGAGAGAGAGGAACATAACCAAATGTAGGCGTTGAGGATAGTTACTCTCTCTGCATTATAGAACTGCTTGTTGAGGGTCACAGGTGCTGCGCAATGACAGATCGAACAACCTGCACGTCTACGCATCTACATATGGGGTGGCATAAGACCTACTGAAACCAGGACTAGTTCAACAGAGAGAGGAAGTGGGAGGAATGCTCGAGGACACCAAAGAGGCAGGGGTCGGCCTGTAAACTATGGCAAGAGCTACACGGACCGAGGCCTTCCCCACAATAGTAGTGGTCCAGGGAAGAAATGAGGATACGAGCCATGAGGTACGTGAAGGAACTGGAAAGGGAGAGTAGGGAAAGAATAGGATTAACATTAAAGGACAACTTCAATTAAGGCCTCACATTTATAGGTTCAATGTTGGACAGGAAATACATTTTGGGGTTACTGGACCAAGGATTCTTGAGTTTAAAAAAAGAGTTACTATTCTGGGGTTGGAGGTCTCCCTTAAATGGGGCAACCATGCTCAGTCTAATGCATCCACTGCAGTAATTTGTGCTTGACCTCCTGGTAACAGGTTTGAGTCCTGGCAGGTCCTCTCAGTCCTTCTTTCTTCCAAGATCGATAACATGAGCACCACCGATTTGGGTCAAAGAGGCAAGTTGGAGTGAATGCTCACTTCACAAATGTAAGCTGTGCAAGGGTTGTAGACAGTAAGAATGCACTTGCAACAAGAAACCCATAGCCAATGAGCGACATCTAATGTGTATGCAGGACGCGTGGATGTATCTATGGCGAGATGTTACATGTCAACATGCTAATGTCATACTCTTGTCTGCGTCCCTGCAAGTGTATACAAACCAAAGTGTGCACGCGTCAGACAAGCACAGACAGACACAGGCATTTACCAGCAATGTCGGTAAACTGGATGTATAGATGACAATGTCAGATAGGAAGCAACTGAAAATCAAATACTTTAATCTAACGTAAAGGAAAGTGGTGCCTTTAGCACGGCAAACTACCTCAAATGTGAACAGAACATTAAATTCTATCTTTAGCAGTACAAAATGTGCCACCAAGTCTGGGCATATGCTCCACAGACTCGCAATAACTGCTCACAGCAGAAGCCATGGGGATAGCAGATTTATAGTCTTACAAATCTCAATGTGAGAAGACGTATGAACCTTGTCCCCCTCTGGCTAAATTGTAGAACCTTGATAACCATGGGGCATGGCGTAGTAAACTTCTTTTGAAAACATTTGGTGCATTGTAATGAGGAAATAATGTTGAAACCATAGAGAAACGAGTAATAGCAGCGGAAGCTGTGTTGTGTACAGTTAATGCATCATGACATAGTGTTCTAGAATTGGCAAACCGGGTTACAGTGTAGGCCAATATTCTCCGATAGTGTCTTTGCGTGTGCAAGTATTTGCACGATCTCTGCTTCTTACTGTTGAAAGCCATGTGTAATGATCACTAGCATGCACCACAAGGGATTGCAAAGCACACTATCACCCGCCGGGGGTATCGTGGCGCTGAATTAAAACATACTCGGGCCTCTGTAAGGGCGCTGGAACTATTGGGCTAGAGCTTGATGCCACCAGACCATTAAAGTGTCATCTTTGCAATACTTTGCCCTTATGAAGATCAAAGCCTATGGCTATTGCTGAGATACGAATCTTTAAACTTCTTCTCATGCTATCTTTGGCCAATCTGAGCCTTGATGTGTCATCCATCGCCAGCGTGCCACTGTCACTGACTGCAAATAGCCTACCCTGTGCAGTGCACACAAGCTCAATAGCGAGCCTGTGGGTAAAAGTGTGAGAAGTCCCATGTTAAACCAATAGTCACGCCTAGTACTCAGGTGGTTAAAGAGACAGACCAGCAATGGCGCAGAGCGCTGTGTACACAGCGACCTGAGAGGGCCTTGCACAGACCTGCTTGAGGTCAGCAGCGCGCGGTGGTTATGAAGCGGTCACCTTTCTTCCAGGAAGGGCCTTATGCTGTGTCTCCACATTTCCTGCCTTTCAGCTCGTTGGTGGGCCTCAGTTTCCTCTTGTTAGTTAGTCGATGCAGAGATGCTGCCACCGTCGCTTGGTGTGGCCCTCAGTGAGGATGGTTCACACGCAGTTATTGCAGCACAGCAGAGGCAGCAGCTCAGACTACCTGAAAGAACGGTGATTATCGGCCTTCAACGAAAGTCCCTATAGGTGGGCAGCACACTTAGTAGGCCTAGGGTTTCATTAGAGAAGTGGGTGAGCATCTTTTCTGACACAACCCAGCACACAATATCATAGAAGAATATGGGGCGCACTCCTAGCTGAATTCCAGTTATGGGAATACCAGGTATACTGCGCAGAGGGGGCAGGAGTTGGCATGCCCAGGAAGGAGGTGTCAGTTCAATTTGCACAACAGAAGCAATACTACAACTCCCAGAAGACAATAGGTGCTGAATGCCAAAGGGCATACGGTATTCTGGAGTGAGGTGACCACCTAGTCAATCAGGGGTTCGTGCACGTGATGCAGCCCTCCCAGACACACCCGCGCACACATACATATTCCCTTCATTATACCCTCTCCTACCAGGGCTGTCATTGGCCAAGGAGTTGTTGCTCTTGTGACCGCACGCGAGAAGGCATCACCCCTTGATGTGGATCCGGCCTCACTCTGTAAACAGACAGCCTTAGAAGATCACTGAACGCGCGCACAAGTAAGGTATTTTGTGGTCAATTGGCTAATTTGTCTTTAACCAGAGGAGTAGCAGCTGCCCCAGGTTGTGAGAACGCCGGTAATGCCAGAGCTGATCCTAAAGAATATAAAGAACGGTTTACTCGTCCGTTCCTGCTCTTCCCCGTAATGGTCTACAGCATGAAATCCGCTCACCAGTTTAGAGAAGAACTCTGCGTCTTCAACGAGGAGCCACTGTCTTTCTTTCTTAACGTGCACCTTACGTGGGATCCAATGTGAACCGCTGACGGTCGCGTTGTGTTATTAAACTAACTTCCTGATAGCTCGCTAAGTCGTGTGTGTGTGTCTCGGTAAACATAGAAACCGGACTGGCATTCTTCGTCATCTTCAGTATTCAAATAGGTGACCTCCGGGCAGTCACATCTCATGGGGGAAAAAAACCATAAACAGTGGTGCGCGCGCACCACAGAGGAGCGGGGGGAGGGGGCGCGGCAGCGAGGCAAACGCATGCTGCTGCGCGTGCTGGCCACCAGTGGGAAGGTGCGTTGCAAAGGCGGGACATGCGCCCGCCTTTGCCCAATCGCGTGCCTGTTTTTAAAAAAAAAAACACGCGAAAGCCAATGCCTGCCGGTGAAAGCCTGATTGCACGCACAAACGTGTGGTCAGCTTTCAAAACCCCCTTACAAGAGGTCTCGCGCAAGCAGGGCTGCGCACTGCAACGCTAGTCGCGAGACCTAAAAACCAGGGAGGAAGGGAAGGGCTCAGGAATGGGACGGGAAGACCAGGACTCGGAGTAATGAATATTATCGGTGAGTAACTGGGCATTACCTCCTCGTCCAGTCTTCCCGTCCCATTCCTTAACAGTGAGCCCATACCCAAGCACACGGTGATTGTAAGAAAACAATTGCGGTAAACAGGTCCATTTAATCAACACAAAGCAGTACAAATCATAAACCATGTACAGCAGACAAAACATGAGCACCAAAGGCAGCCGAGGCCGCCATCCCCAACTGAAGGCGATAATGGGAAACAAATGTATGGGGAGAAGCCCATGTGGCAGCATTACAAATGTCCCGCATGAAGGCCCCTTTGAACATGGCCCAGGAGGAGGAGACACCCCTGGTCGACCGACCCTGAACCGAAGAATGGAGAGGACAGTGGGGGGACTCATAGGCCGAAACACCAGCACCCTTGACCCAACGAGTCAAGGTGGACAAGGAAGGACAAAGACCCCTCCCAGAGAGGCCGTAGGTGACAAATAAGGAATCAACCTTCCGGAAATCACAGGTCCGCTCCAAATAGATGCTGAGAGCCCTCAGCACATCCAAAGAATGGAGGACCAACTCCTCCGGGGAGGCAGTGTCCGGAAAAAAACAGGGAGAAAAATATCCTCCTGACAGTGGAAAGAGGGCAAAACCTTGGGCAGAACAAACTGACTGGGACGGAGAATGACTTTGTCAGTGCAGAAACCCAAAAAAGGGGGCAAAGCCATCAAAGCACCAAGTTCACCAACCCTCCGCCCAGAAGTAATGGCCACCAGGAAAAGAATCTTAGCAGAAAGGAACTTAGGGTCCACCGAGACCAAAGGTTCGAAAGGGGGCTCCATCAAGGCCTGGAGAACCAGAGGAAGATCCCAGGCCGGTACAGGATAGTGAGAGACAGGCCGCTGAATAAAAAAACTCTGCAAAAGGCGAGCCACCAAAGGGGAGACAGAAGATACAGAGGAACCCCGAAATGCAAGAATGGCAGCCCACTGCGCTCGGAGTGAAGAGACAGCGAGCCCCAGGACGAACCCATCCCGCAAGAAGTCCAGCACCCTCACAGCCTCACAGGAGGAAGAAGAGAGACCTTTCCCAAGACACCAGGATGAGAAGTTCTTCCAATGACGGGCGTAGGAAATCCGACAATGGGGGCACACAGACAAGGTCTGAAGGAGGGAAAACCAAGGCGTATGGGACCCCTCCGGTACAACCAGAAGAATCTCCGCCCGGTCCAACCCAATCTTCCGGAGGACCCGGGGAATCAAAGCAAACGGAGGGAAGGCAAACAGGAGCCCCAGCGACCACGGAATGGAGAAAGCGTCGATCGCCCAGGCCAACCGGGAGAGAATGAGGCTGCAAACCCGAGGAAGAAGGGCAGAGTCCTCCGAGGCAAAGAGATCCAGCCATGGAAGGCGAAACCGGATGACAATCAGATCGAACAGAGCCAGGGACAGACACATAGTCACAGAGGAAGGGAACACTCTTCTCAAAGAGTCCGCAGGCCCATTCTCCTTCACCGGAAGATGGACAGCTGTCAGAGACAAGAGATTCCGCTCGGCCCAAAGACCGATCACCCTGGAAAGGAGAAACAGAGACTGGCACATGCCCCCCTGACGATTGACATAAGCCCGAACAACCTGGTTGTCGGTCTGAACTGAGACAGCACGGCCCAGAAGGAGAGTAGCAACTCACAGAAGAGCCAAACAAACTGCCCGCGACTGCTTCCAGTTCGAGGACTGGAGAGACTCGAAACGGGACCACCAACCCTGAGCCTTGGAAGCACCCAGGACAGCACCCCAACCCACAGCACTGGCATCTGTGGACAACACAACCACATTCTGAGGGGGAAGAAGGTCGAACCCCTGGGAAAGAGACTGAGGGGACAACCACCACTGAAGAGCAGCCCGAATCCCCGGAGTGACGGGAATCAGGGCATCGTAGTTCAGAGAGGCAGTATCCCAGTGGGACAGGGCATGATGCAGGAGGGGATACAAATGCAGCTGGGCCCAAGGGAGGAGATGCAGAGTGGAAGCCATCTCCCCTTGACTCCACAACCAGAGACGGGCAGACATCTGGGACTGGGACAGAACCCAAGAAAGGTGACAGAATAAAGTCAACTGGCACTCCTGGGAGTGATACACCATCCCCGATCCATGCGGAACAGAGCCCCCAGGAACTTCAGAGTCTGGGAGGGCAGCAGGGAGGACTTCCAGTGATTAATGAGGAACCCATAGGACCCCAGAAGATGACACACCTGGTCCACATCCGACAGAGCCTGAGAAAAAGAAGGAGACACAATCAACCAATCATTGAGATAGGGAAAAACCTGTAGACCTCTGAAATGGAGAATACCCACCAGAGGGGCCAAGAACTTCGTGAAAATCCTTGGCGCCGATGAAAAGCCGAAAGGAAGCACCCGGAACTGGAAGTGCCGGGAACCAACAGCAAACCAGAGATACTGCTGATCCACAGGATGGATCGGGACGTGCAGATAAGCATCCATCAGGTCCAGGGACGCAAGGAAGCTCCCACGAAGCACCAGATGCAGGATGGACAACAAAGTCACCATCATGAATGAACATCTGGGGATGAAGAGATTGACCCTTTTGAGATCCAAGACAGGGCGCAGATCCGATGTATCCTTCTTGGACACCAGGAAGAGGATCGAATAACAACCCTTGCCGCTTTCCAGAGGAGGAACCTCCGCGATAGCCGCCTTCTTCAACAGAAGGTGCGCACCCTCCAGCAAGGCCTCCCACCACAGAGGATGACGGGGCAGGGGGGTCACCCGGAAGACTGGGGGGAGGAGAGGAGAAGTCGATCCGATATCCCTCGGCCACAGTCTGCACCGCCCAGGCATCCGGAACCACCAACCACTGGTGCAGAAAAAAACGAAGGCGTCCCCCAACCGGAAAAGGCAGACAGTCATTGTGCAGAGGGAGGAGCGGGAGCAGTACCACTGGCAGGGGCACGGGACTTGGCACCCCCCGGTAACCCCCTCGACCCCTGCCATGAAAGGGCCGCGAAGCACCCCGAGCAGAAGGCCCAAAGGCATGGCGGTAGCCAAACCCACACCCCCAAGAAGGAGGGAGGACAGGAGCCACAAGCTTGCGGTTCTCCGCCGACTGTTTGATCATGTCCTCCAGCTGTGGCCCAAACATCTTGGACCCTACAAAGGGCAATCTAAGCAGGACCGCCTTCTGAGAAGACTCAGCTTTCCAGGAATGCATCCAGATATGACGCTATGCAGCAATCGAAGCACCAGGAGCAGCCGCAGCGGCACCCAAATTGTCAAAAGAAATGTCTGACAAATAGCGCACCTGCAACTCCATGAGGGCCAAGAGAGAGGGGGCATACTCCCCATCCTGCAAAAGAAGAGCCAGGGCCTGGAAATCCTTCAGTAGGGACTGGGCCAAGTAATTGGAATAGGTAGTCGCTCTGACAGAAAAGTTGGAAGCAGCGTAGGAACGCTTCACCGCCCCTTCAACACGTTTATCCACAGCGTCAGAAGGAAGGGCGTCATCAGACATAAACAAACCCTGCGAGCAAAGACCAGCCATCAAATTGTCCACTTTGACGGACTGGGGAAATTCAGCAGTAAACCCCTCCAAAGGATAACGCTTAGACAAAAAGCGAGGGAAGGCGGACTTATCCACCTCCTTCCACTCATGATCCAGCACCTTGCACATAGCACCATGCAAGGGGAAGGACTCAGGAGTCGGCTGGTGATACTGTGTAAAAAAGTTATCCTCCAGGACATCAGACACAGGAGGAGCGAACCCCAAATTATTCCGCACATGGTCGAACAAGTCAGAGAGCTCCACACACTGAACAAACGCCCACAAACACATTCCTCCTCTTCAGGGCCCAAATCATCAGCAGGAGCGTCAGGTAGAATAACAGACCCACGAGGCACCTTGGCAGGAGGGCCAGCAGCCTCCCGAGCCCAGAAGGCAGCATCAACCGCCTCATTAATAAGGAGGCGCAGGACATCCATAGGAGGAGCGGAAGAAGAGGCACCCTGGTCCATGGAAGCAAAGCAACACACACCACGTGAAACACAGAGGACCAAAACAGGCACCCACAGAGGACGGGAACCAAGAAAAAAGAACCCGCCTTTAAATGCACGAAGTCCCGAGGACCCGACCTCACGTGGGACCAGGAAAAGTGAGCAGACGCTGAAAAAGCGGCCGGCCGGCCGGCCTAAAACATCCCAAGGGAAGCCGAGAACACGCCGCAGGAAACACCGCCGAAGAATCCCCGCCCACTAAAGCAGGGCGCATTGGGCCCAGCACAGAGAGAAACGGCCGCTAAAGCAGGCCGAGCAATCACAGGTGAAAGCGGCTGAAAAAGTGGCACAAGCGGCCGCTAGAGTGGACCGCGACAGTGACAAACCCCCAGGAAAGCATACATGCAATGAAAGAAAAAAGGTGGCCGCTAAAGCAGGCCAAAAAGAGAGAAAAACTTACCCCAACAGCTCCTGCTAGGAAACAAGTAGACTGCGAAGGCAGAAAAAAAAGAACAGTAAGTTCTGTGACGCACTTCCCTTTTTATCGCCACCTGATGGTGGCGCCATGTTGAGGGAAAAGCTCTGCTAGGTAGTAGGTTTCTGTGGAGCAGACTAGCTGCTCACTGTTAAGGAATTGGACAGGAACACTGGACGAGGAGGTAATACTTTATAGAGCTATTTTTCTTAATTATCATTCCAATTGGAAATAGGTTAGTGTAATCTGTGAGTACATATGTGATTCTGAGTATGGAGGCAAGTTTTTGCCAGACATAAGCCAGTAGAGATGAAAATGTGCAAAACCGTGTTACAGCATAGATTTAAAAAAATAAATCTGTTAAAATGACCCAGCATGTTAATGTGTGATGCTGGAATGTTTGTGTGTTCTTGCATGACTGACAGCCATTTGTCCTTCTTAGAAGATAAGATGAGAACCATGGGGTTGGGCAACAGTATTAGCAGTTATTTGCAGCTCACTGAAGATGCAAAACTAGCAGAAAACTTCTTCTATGAAAACTTTCCTTTTACATAAGCCTAGATTAAAGATAGAAAGGAAGCACGGAGACCGTGCAGTGCTGTTCCCCCTCGGACGTGGTTTTAATGAAATGGTGAAATTGGGGCTATCCGAGTAGGAGCCTGCTTTTGTTCCACATGGAATTTCCTGACATACAGATGCCCTGCTTCTTTCACATTCCGTGACTGGAAGTGGAGGCCGCTCCTGAGGTCTGGTGCCTTTGCTCGTTGTCTCTTCACACTTTTAGACCGCATTCTATGAGTCACTGTTTCTGGCAAGCAAACCCTCTTAGGTATGCCTCACCCTGCCCAGTTAGTGAGGTAGCTGCCTCCTCTGGAGACTGGAAGTTACTTACTTGCTCAGTTTGTTATATTTGTCTACAAAGTTCTGTAAAAATGTCAAAAGGTCATGTTTGCCTGCGACTAATGAGAAAATATTGCCAGCTGAAGTGGAACTTGTCTTGGAGCCCTGTTGACATTCATATCCTTCTCTGTGCTTATACTTTTAGGCAAAGAGCTCTGTGGCGTTGCCGCTCATGGTGGGAATGGCTTCTTCACCTATGTTTTAAATACAGACACAATGGAAAATATAGTTCCCAGGCAAGCATATACAACTAATAGTTCAAATTGATAAGCACAGAAATAGTAGAACAGACAAATAATGTAGTTCACAATTTTAATTAAAAAAGGAAGAAGATAAAAGCATCACATATAGTGAAATGATAATATACAATAAAATTGAAATTTACAATAATACAATTCAATGATATCAATTACATGTAGTGGCAGAACATAAAATATCTTCACGACGCGCGTTTTGGCACAGGGTGCCTTCGTCAGGAGTAGCCACAACAGATTTATGTGGGTAACAAAGGTGGATCAATGACATATGTATCTGGGGGCAATATCGACCAGGGATATGATTTCTTCCTGTTATGTGTATGGATCCTTTCTTCTTTGTTTATTCAATGGTTCTTAGAAAGGAAGGGGATGTTTTTATTCGATTTCAACCCCGTGGGTCTGAAAAATGATGTTCCTAAGTCACACCGTAATGCTTCTTCCAAAGGTATAGTTAGTGAGAGGGAATAAAACTTGTGACTCTCAATATGTCGATAATGTCAGTTGATATTCTGATAAATGCTCGAATACGGCAGAGCGTGTAGATAGTAGGTATACAAATACGATGATGTCGGAGCTTTAGAGACACGCATATAATTATGCAGGATAGGTCTCGCTAATCGGATAATCAAAATCTCGATTAAAAAGTTGCTTCCGCTCGTCAAAGTGTGGTATGATGCGATCACTAACATTTGGGGAGCTCCTTGGATTTTGGCGCAGCCCCATGTGACTCACCTAGGGGCCGATTCCGATTCCGGCCGCAAAACGTACCGACCGACACGGACCCGGAATGGAGGCCGACCGACACGGACCAGCGCCGTACGACCCGTGCAGTATGATGCAACGCGTGTGAATTGCAACCAACACGTACGGAATACAAGACGTACGACCAAGCCGCAGGGAAAACATTGATTCGCCCGGAAAATGGACGCGATTTGCGCCGACCGACACGCACCAGGAATGAACCCGACCGACACGTACCCGCGATGTACGATCCGCGCAGTACGATGAAATGCGTGTAAAACCAGATCGACTCGCACGGAGCCCAAGCCGCATGACCGACATGCACAGATAACAGGGACCTGAAGCAATAGAGATCTCCGTGACCGACGCGAATGAAACACAGAAAAAAGTCAGCGTGAAAGACCCGGAGAAGCCCGCACGAGCCAACATCAGCGTCCGTCTGTCTCGGTCAGAAGAACGTCTCCTTCATGCCTAGAAAACCCAAAGGAAAAAATACAAAAAAAGGACCAAACAAGCAATGACAAAGTCAATAAATACCCCCCCCCAAAAAATTGGAACAAAGACACACCCACAACTCCACTATATAAAGGACACTACCATGATCCTTTGCAAATTGAAGACAAAAGCCAGCAGAGAACACCATCACACAGCAACCACAGACACACTCACAACTCATCCATCACACAACTTTCACACCATTAGCACCTCACCAAAAGCACTCACACATACACCTAGCAAAACTGACACACACCCACCCTTACACACACATCACTCACCACCACCACCCATCACCATGCCCCCAAAGAAGAATCCAAAGTTCACAGATAGTGAGTTAGAAGTGCTGGTAGACGAGATCATCAGAGTAGAGCCACATTTGTTTGGTACATTGGTCCAAAGGACCCCCATGTCACAGAAAACAAAGATGTGGGCGAGGATTGTGGACAAGGTGAACGCACAAGCACCAACGTTGCACACAAAGGACGATATCCAGAACAGGTGGTATGACGTGCGCAGGAGGGTCAAGAAACTTATCGAGAAAGATCACGCCTTGAGTCAGCGCACTGGTGGTGGCCCTCCTGCCAAACTAGTATACTTCAGGTCCTGGGAGGAGAAGATGCAGGACATCCTACCACCAGAGAGCGTCCTTGGTCTAGCAGACATACCAGAGCCTGGTGAGTACACAACCAACATACTCAATATTGTGTGGCAAGGGGACAATGAAACCATCCACCGTTAGCAAAGCCACAGTAACCAATAGATAATCATCCCAAGATGTGTATGCTAGTCAGACAAACACAATACCTGCCATCTCATAGTGACTTGTAACTGTGTCATGACATGTACAAACCTACCAACAAATAGAGGAAGGCAGTGGCACAAAGCCAAATAAACACTGTCAGACAGTTTGCCACCACAAACACACTACCTCACAGTGAAGCTGGCTGACAGGAATGAATAGTGGGTATGCAGGTGAAGTGAGTGTATCCAAAAGCATGATGGGGTTTGTAGTCACAGATAATGCTCCCCCTCCAAATTGGCCCATCAAGACCTCTCTGAACCATGCCCACATCACAGGGAGTGGAAAATGTCTGACAAGATGGCTGACACTGGGTCCTGCTGTGGGGAGCACAAGTCCCTGGTAGGGGTTGTGCGCAAATCAGAAGCAGGACACCACTTCCTGACATCCTGAAAGACAACTTGCACGCCCTCCAATGGAAGCACGTTTCATGGTAGGATGTCTGGCCGGGTGGGAAGGAGGACTGACAGCTCTGACCATACTTACCAGCATGTGGAGACACACACACCCCTCAACACAAACTCCACACAACTCACCGGGTAGAATGCATTGACTCACACTGAAGTGAAATATCACTCAAAGATACACCGCACTGGGTGCTGCTGTGTGAAGCACAGGGGCTCTCTTTGGACTTGTAGCCAAACAAACACCAGGACTTCACAGTCAGCCATCTTGCCATTGCTGTCACACTCCTTCACAGGGAAGCAGAGTCAAAAGGAAGGAAGTATGGGCTTGCTGGTAAGGGGGGTGTAGCCAAAAGCATGATGGGATTTGCAGTCACAGACTATCCCCACCCACGCACATGGCCCAGCAAGCTCACACTGGACCATGCTCACCTCACAGGGAGTGGAAATGGACTGACAAGATGTCTGACACTGGGCTCTGTTGTAGGGAGCACAAGGCCCTGCTGGGAACTGGGCACCAACAAACACCAGTAATGCACAGTCAGCCATCTTGCCACTGCTGTCACACTCCCTCACAGGGAAGCAGAGTCAAAAGGAAGGAAGTATGGGCATGCTGGAAAGGGGGGTGTAGCCAAAAGCATGATGGGAGTTGCAGTCACAGACAATCCCCACCCACCCACATGGCCCAGCAAGCTCACACTGAACCATGCTCACCTCACAGGGAGTGGAAATGAACTGACAAGATGTCTGACACTGGGCTCTGTTGTAGGGAGCACAAGGCCCTGCTGGGAACTGGGCACCAACAAACAACAGGACTGCACTGACTGACATCCTGAAAGTTAGCCTGCACCCACTGCAATGGTGGCACGCTACATGATGGGATAACTGGCCTGGGGGAGAAGGAGGGCCTGACTTGAAAACAAATAACAACGATGCTGGCCATACACACACTTTCTATGCCAAAACACATTGCACATGTGGTACCAGTCACTCACAAAGATAATGCCCGGGCAAGATGTCTGACACATGGGCCTGATAAATGATGTGGCTGAAAATCACACATGTGCACTGGCCAAACCAAACACGGTCGCACACATAGCCATTGCAACCATTTGTTCAAAGTCACTGGGGATGCAGTGTCCAGGGGTGCCCCCTGGCCTGGCTGTGGAGGTGTGTCTTGCAGATGACAAGTGTGGAGATCCATATATAGTACATTGCACAAAACACACAGGAACTCACATATACATCATTGACAGGGGACATCTGACAGTGAATGGAATGGACACACCAATATAGCCGACACCGTAGCATTGTCTCATTCATTATCGGTGGTGTTGTGAACTGCATTCCCCTCCTACATCGTGCTGCAACATATGCATCCTTCACACAACACACCACTCACTGTCATAGACACTGTAGACACAAGGTCTAACCTGGACTGCATTGGAGGAGACATGCTACTCACAGCAGCCAAACTGCAACACACACAACACCGGCTCTCACTGTCATGAGCATTGAAAAGCCAGAGAGCTTCCTTGCCCAATCCATGACACCATGGAGAACATTGACAAGTCAAATCACATATACACATACAAAACTCAGCACCAGACTCATTAACGATGGTGACATCATCACTTGTATGAAATGAGATGGGAACTAGGAACACTGTAAAAAGACACTTTCGCCCAAGAGATCACAGGCATACCAGACTGTGACCATGTCGTACCAATACACCAATGTGACAAACAAAGACTAGCAAAATCTGCTACCACACATGCCCCAATCTTACAACATATCCTCAGTAGAACTGCACGTATGTCCTTGTTAAAGCTCAAATGTGTATAGGGATGACACACCTGTGTCAGCAACGTGATGGTCCTTGAGTAGTGGATAGGGGTGCTGGTAGGCAGAGGGCACGCCTTGCAGAGGGGTCTGGACTGCACGATGACCCCAAACTGGCACACATCATAGATGCGTACTAGGATAGCACTGGAGGATTCGGCCAGGCAAAGTGGGATGCACTTACTGCGGTGCATCAAGACATACTCCAATGCCTCCGCCAGATAAGCACCAACATGTCTACACCTCCCTGTGTGGCCACAACATCTGTTGCCACACGATCTGCCAGTGCCACAGGGAGGGAGGATGACTCTGGCGGAGTGTCCGCTGCACCTCAGATGCCTGCACCTGAAGATCCCCCCCCCCCCCCCGAAGAAGAATAGGGGTCGTCCGAAGAAGGACAAGTGAAATGCAGATATCCATGCACATACCCCAGGGCCTCTAAACCTGTTCTGGACAATGTTCTTTGTGTGCAAACCTTTCACCTTGTATTATCTAACACAACTCGCCTACATGACATGGAGGGTTCATGTTGGTCCAATGCAGCAGATGACTGTGGACTTTACACTGGACATTTCAGATACCAACACTTCCAACTCTACTGTGAACTTTGGATTCAAAACCCAATGTACAGCACCCACCATCCTGTGCACTATCCTCACACATGTTTGTAAATAAAATCACCGGTACACTTCACTTGCCTCTATTGTGATTCCAACTTGTCATGTGTCATGGAGATGTTGATCTGCTAAACACCACAGTGCATGCCAAATACTACAACAATGTGAACACCGTTATGTGAGTCATGGGGATGTGACACATGTGAGGGAGACACACCACTATAGCACCACAACACATACTCACCATGGCCATGTAACTCATCCCACACAATGATGTTGACCTGAAATACATTGTAATGCACAGACACCACACCTATCCACAGTCAGTGGTAACAATCCCACAGGTGAGGTAAGCAAATGTCAGTCAGATGTGGTAAGACAGACAACGCAGCTAACAAACCATACCACAGGTTCATTACACATCAGCAACATGTTTTTCCACAATAGTTGCAAGGTAATTGTACGTTACAGTGGACACACGGTCACAAAGTGTTGGAGAATTGAAGTCCAGGGGTGTGTGGTACATCACTTGATGGGAATTGACAACTTAGACACTGGTGTTGGATTCTGGGTGTTGGGGGTCAGTGTTGACCAAACAACAGGCAAAGTACCCTGGGAAGGACAAACACAAGACACGGTCAAAAGCACAGCACAACAGGAGAGAAATGCAATACACTTGCACAAAACATGTCAAAATAAACCTACACAGAAATAAGTTAGCAGTTCGACACTATTGTGGAGTACAGACCACCTGAAAGGACACATCACTGCACGCATCCAGTCAAGTGGCACACAGACACATTCAAACAGCAACAGAGCAGCCCCAACACATTTCAGGCTAGCTCAATACATTGACATAACAACCCTGTAAACTCACATTCAGGTGAAAGTTGTTGATGATCTGTGTGCGGATGTCACCCTCATCATCATCATCACTGGCATCGTGGCCCAGGCCTGGATCCTCCACAGGTGGCGGAGATAGGTCATCGTCATCCTGGATGAGAGGTAGCTTCTTCCGCACTGCCATGTTGTGTAGCATTCAGCATACAAGGATAATTTTGCACACCTTTGCAGGGTCATATGGGAGGGCCCCTCCGGTCTTGTCCAGGCAGCGGAAGCGACTTTTCAGGAGACCAGAGGTCCGCTGAATCACCCTCCTGGTCTGACCACGTGCCTCATTGTAGTGCATCTCGGCTGGTGTCACAGGGTTCCTGACGGGTATCAGCAACCACGGCATGTTGGGGTATCCAGAGTCACCTATATACAAACAATTGAACAATTAGCTGAGTTTTGAAAGAGGGTGGAATACAACATTGCCAAACACACACAATGGTAAACAGTCAGTACACATCGACAAGCCAGGCACGCTGGTCTGGCATCTGTGACATCAGCGTTGCAATGCGACTACTCCTCATGATGTAGGCATCGTGCGCAGAACCGGGGAAACGTGGACACACATGTGTGATACACATGTCTGCAAGACATACCACCAGAGCATTGATGGAGTGGAAATGTTCCCTGTTCCGGTATGCCTGCTCATGTGCCCGTGGTGGTACCAGGGCCACATGTGCACCATCAATAGATCCGATGACGTTCGGCATCCTCCCCAATGTATAAAAAGCATCCTTTATTTCAGTGAGTTGACCTGGGCTAGGAAACTTGATGTACAGGTCAAGGAAATGCAACATCCCCCCCAAGAAATTGCGTAGCACACGACTGAACATAGTTTGCGACATACCACCAGCAGTAGCCACAGTGGAAGGTACCAGTAGCAAAGAAGTGCAGGGCTGACATCACCTTCACCTCTGGGGTCAGTGCTGTAGGGTATGTAAGGCCAGGTAGCAGATTTGGAGCCAACTCCTCAATCAGTGGCCTGGTGAAGCGGTACCGTCGGATGCAGTCGCGTTCCTGCCTGGTTTCAAGGTCTGGGAACGGTCTATGGACAGCTGATGCCCTGCAGTACAGAGATGAACAAAGGAAGATTGTCGATTCACCCACCCATGTGGCTATGACCAAACAAAATATCACATGATACATCATGACAATACACAATATTGAAGTGTGTGCTGTTGGGTATTGACACATATGTCACCTACATGCACATCCACTCACATCTCAAGTCCACATGTCTACATAAGTTCCACGTAGTGCAATGGCCAATCATTGGGCTGTGTCACAGTACCTATGTACTGCTGTCACGTTACAAACACACACCACAGTGACAAGTGAGGCCTGATGTCTCCCTGGCATCACAGCTGTTTGACATGCAGATACCCAGGGTCCCTGTATTGCCACATGGACACTGGCATGACATGACGTATCATGTACACGCCACAAAACAACCGTGAGTCCCACAGGTAGTGGCCACTGTTGTTTCTGCAGGCCCTACATGGACGTCTCGTAGACACACACACACCATCAATGTTGATGCACAAACCACATGGATGTTGAGACTGTCTCCTATTGGGCACATTTGATCAGCCTCATCTGAGACACAACATGCACACAGACTGTGGGTGTACATCAGAATTGGGGCTATAGGTCTCACAGTGACGTACATACCATCACACCCAGGACTCAGGGTGTATGTGACATGTCCTAAACATATCCAACCTGCAACTGTGTCCATGACTGATGACCATAACTGTACAGTTGCACATCACAGTGGTAATGTGCTCAACACACAAAGGATTCGGTCCCCATTAACACGTGCACAGCCTGGGAGTGGCTGCACAAAAGTGCCGCACAACAAACCAAATGTTTCCCCCCCAAAACACACAGGTAATGCAGCCTAACATGCCATGGGACACAGTGTGGCACATGCTGTAGTGTGGTAGGTGTGCACCTGTGTCCCTGACAAGTAATTGTGTGTGGAACCCGTCAAAAAGTCACTCCAATGTGAACCGACGCGGGTGACTTCTACAGGGACGCATTGCACAGTTCAGGACCGAGCCGTGCGTACGCTTAGCCATTGACTGCAATGCGAACCGACGCGGGTGACTATCATGCGTACGCATTGCACAGTTCAGGACCGAGCCGTGCGTACGCTTAGCCATTGACTGCAATGCGAACCGACGTAGGTGACTATCATGCGTACGCATTGCACAGTTCAGGACCGAGCCGTACGTACGCTTAGCCATTGACTGCAATGCGAACCGACGCGGGTGACTATCATGCGTACGCATTGCACAGTTCAGGACCGAGCCGTGCGTACCCTTAGCCATTGACTGCAATGCGAACCGACGCGGGTGACTATCATGCGTACGCATTGCACAGTACAGGACTGAGCCATGCGTACGCTTAGCCATTAACTGCAATGCGAACCGATGCGGGTGACTATCATGCATACGCATCGTGCAGGCATAGACCAAGCCGTGCGTACGCTTAGCCATTGACTGCAATGTGAACCGACGCGGGTGACTATCATGCATACGCGTCGTGCAATCATGGACCGAGACGGATGGAGACGGGTGCGTGTGTATTTTCAAACTACGCGTTGTACAGTCAGTTGACCGAGCCGTGCACACCCATTGGCTCTGGACTGTCATGGAGACGGATGCGGATTCAAAACATGTATGAGTTGTGCGCTGGAAATACAGTTGGATGCCTACAACAATGTTGCAATTACTAGGGTTTTATGAAGGTGAAGATTTCAACGATGCGGAAGACATGTACGAGTCGTACAATTATATGGATTGGTCAGATTCATAGAATGCAACCATGTTGGACCTATCACTTGGGACACATGGCACAGATTCTGCCTCTGCAGCACAGATATAAGGCTGCTGGGCCCCCAGAGAGCTCACTTGCCTGCACTACATGCTACTGGACCACATCTCTGCTACCACTGCTGCTGTCTCTGCATCCTCTGGCTACTGCTATGGCACGTACTCTGGAGAGGGCCCCAGCCTTCACTGAGGAGGAGAACCAGGCCCTGCTGGACGGGCTCCTTCCACAGTACAGCAAGCTGTATGGGAAACCAGGGGATCAGGTGAGTGTGCAGTCCACTGCCTTCCTAATTGTGCATGTTGTCTGACTAGCAGTACTAGCAGTGTGCACACCAGTGGCAAGCGTACTCACTGAGTACTTTCATTCCCCAAAGTGTGTAGGTACATGTAATGAACAGGTATTCTGCAGCTAAAGTGCATTTGTGCAAGCTTAAACTTCCCAGGCATTGTTCACATGTCAGACATGCAGGGCATTTGTCCATTTCCATTGGTGCACTACCTGTGTAACTCATTTTCCTTTGTGATGACGACATGTATATCCAACTGTGTGCAGCACAAATATGGGGCATGTGTGTTAATGGACCTTTAACTTTGTCATCCTCACAGGTTGATGCCCACCAGAAGCAGAAGATATGGCTGACCATCGCCCGGGCAGTTCGATCGGTGGGGGTCTACAAGCACCGGATCCGCAACTGCCAGAAGAGATGGCAGGACCTTCGAGGCTGGACCCGGAGGATCACAAGGGTCCGGAGGATCACAAGGGTCCAGCTGAAGCTGTCGCCTCCTCGCAGGAGGGGCGGACACTGGACCCTGACCCCCACATGCTCAGGATTCTGGCGGTGGTCTTCCTGGACCTGGATGGGCAGCTGAAGGCCAGACAGCAGCAAGGAGGGGGTAAGTCCATACCTAATCTGTGTACTATGTCTGACATGCTATTTGCAGTCTTTTGGCCTGGTCACACTTCCACATTACGTAGGTCTTGTAGTCCAGGACTCATGTCACTCAATTGTGTGATGCACCCTCCTCATCTGATCCACAGGTGTGGACCCTACAGTCTGTGGCTTGTGTCACTAGGGTACTGTGTCCCTGCAGTCAGTTATGCTTCAGGCTCCGGACAGCATCTGTTACTGTGACTCTGTTGTGGGTTTCATGGGTGGGTCAATTGTTTACACAATGCCTGAGATCTGACATGTGATCTGTGTGTGCCCTTGATATGGATTCCAATTGCTGGTCTGACTCGCCTCATGTGCCTGAGGTATTTCAAACACACCCATGCAGCAGGGGACTCCAATTTGTGGGCCTCAGGAGTATGTATATCAAGTGTGTCACACTTGCTTAGCCACCTGACTACTGTCCAGGGCTATACACTGTTTCACGTAGACCTGGGCAGTCATGCCTACTCAAGGGTATTTAGAAACACTCTGTAATCCCACTCCTGTGTATCAACTTACAGGTTGTGCTTAGTGACATGTGCCTTCAGGTGTCTGCCTCTAAGTCATTGTGGTGTGGCTTCCTTTTCCGGACAACTGGGGTGTTCATGAGTTTGAGGGTCAGCAGGACATCTGAGATGTGACTATAAGAGACAAGATCTGTGTGACATACATGTGTGTGATCACTTGACAGTGCACAATGGTGTATGCAACTGTGAACTTCAGGCAGCTGTGTTTCATGCACAGCAGACTGTGATGTGCCCATGTTCAGGGAGTTGTGTTCGCAGAGACTCATATGCCAGTTTTATATGGTGTCCGGGATATGTTGTTTGCAGGGGATGTACAAGTGCACTTCTCAGCTGTTGAGTTTGCTTTACCCATGAGCTATGATTGTGAAACAGTGCATACTGTTGTTGTCTGGATGCCCTGCCCCTTTGTGACAGGAGACAGTGATGACTGACTTTCCAGGCATGCCAGTGCCATGGCATTTAACTTGCTATGAGTGATCCTGCATTGGGGTCAAATGTGCTCCATGCACCCCATTGTGGCATTGACTATCAGGACATGAGAACATCATATTGTGTGTTGCTGGTATGCATCACAAGCATGTGAAATGAGACTCTGGCCATCCCTTCATCCTGACACCTGTCAGTGGCAAGAGATGTGATGTGTGTATAGTGACATACTCCTACATGTTCACTTGCATGTCCAACAAATGTGTAGGTGGTGCATGTCTGCACATTGGGGTATTAGCATCCAACATGCAACAGACATATGGGTGCAAGTCCAGGAGGGATATGAGTGCCATGGTTGATGGTGAGACTGACAATTGGCTTATTCTAAACAGTGTGAGCACATTGAGGAGTGTTCAGCTGATGATGCCAGGGTTTGCCCTGTGATTTGCTGTACTCACTGTGGTGTGTGCAGTCAGTGCAAGTGACTGATGTTGTTCTTTTTTTCCTAATTCTATCCAGATACATACACGGCCACAGGAGGGGACAGCTCCACGGACCAGGAGGAGCCACAGAGCCTGACTGGGACAGAAGGTGAGGAGTTGGAGGGACCCAGTGGCATGGAGGGCGAGTGGAGCCACACCGAGGAGTCCTCAGCACCATCCACCCCAGCTGAGGGCCACAGCAGCTCAGAGGATGACTCCCTTCTGGAGGCGGGTGTCAGCAGCCACCAAACCCCAACTACTGAGGCTGTCCTCGCCACCACCACCATCACCATCCTCCCATCGGCTCCCATCCCAGAGGTCCATGGAGGCTACCGTGTTCGGGAGCATGTCTCCTTTTTGCCAGGCACTGTACCCCCTGCCTCTGTGTTCCCTGCTGCCCTGAGTGTGGAGTCTGTAGACTTGCTTCGACAGATCCATGTAGGGCAGACATCAATGCTGAGTATCCTCCATGCACACGCCAGTCTGTTGACACAACTGGTGTCGTTCATGGAGGGCATTTCATCGTGCATGTCTGCCCTTAAGAGGACTAATCAGTCCGTGGCTTCCTCCCTGATGGCACCAGTGTCCCTCCTCCAACAGTCCCGCACCCCTCCTACCCCTGCCCCACCCACAATTCCTAGCACCCTACCTGTCCCAAGCACACACACACCAGCACCTTCACCCAAAACCACAGACACGGGCAGCACACAAACACCCAAACCAAGGTCTAGACGTGCACACAAGGAACCTCAGAGGACTGATACCACACTCACAGGGGATGGTTTGCGAACACACACACAGTCATCCACAACCACTCCGCAGTCCTCAGATACCTCTCCCTCCCAGCCCCCTTCCCTTGCCTCGCCTGCTACCCCATCTCCCAAGAAGCTCTTCCTCTGTAACCTTGGCCTCTTCCCCACCGACCCAGCAGATCCAGGTTACAAGGGGAAGAGGAAGTCCCTACACACAGAGTGGAGTGCCCCTCAGACCCGGACAACCTCCCCCGGGCGCAGTCAGACTGAGGCCCCCACCCGCAAGTTGGAATAGCAAGACCCCACCCCCGCCCCGCAGCTCCACGACAAAGTCTCTGTCCTCCATCCCCCAGGCCACCACTCCACAGGTTCCCCCGCAACACCCTGCCCCAGGTTCCACCACCCATAGATACACCATCCCCAAAATGCTCAGGCCCTCCCCCCCTACCACTTGCTCTTCCACCCCCATCACCCCCGGTCAGACAGTTTGTGCCACTGATGTGGGGACCGTGTCCCCCCCTCTGTCCTGCCGCCCTCACCTGAACCCCATTCTGCTCCCATTGAGTTAGGCACTGCAGTGGAGTTCACGACCACCCCGTCTGATTTGGGCACTGCAGTGGGGACCCAGTCCACTCCATCTGACCTGCCCACTGCAGTTGTGCCGGCACCCACCCCATTTGACTTGTGCCCCACAGTTGTGACTGCACCCACTACTTCAGTCAGCTCCACTGCAGTTGCCAGTGACTCGCCTGCATCCACCACCCCTTCACTGCCTCCTTCTGCTGAGCCCTGATCCTGCCCCCATGTATGCCCCTCCGAGGGGATGTCCCCTGTCCTTACCAGTACAGGCAAGCAACATGTGACAGATGTCACTCAAATAACATTGTTGACATTTGGATATGGACTGGCCTTTGCATTTAAAAATTGCTGAATAAAGCTTTTTCTTTATCCTTGTGAATTTGATTTAGCTGTACATGATGTTTAGCATGACCTTGCAGTTGTAATGCTGGATTTCCAATGTTGAATACTGAGGTGTTGATGTGAGGTACTCCATGTGGTCCATGAGATATTTATCCTATTCTGGTTGGTATCCATGTCATCCTTTGTAGCTAACTGGGTGTGTCATGATTAACAATTTGTGAACATCTCTGTAAACATTTCATTTGCATGGTCACATCTGTGGCTTGCACACATGCACATATGATGTGCTTCCCATTGTCCAATTTGTCTATTTCCCTGACTGTGGGCGCATCTCCACTGGACCTGCAGGTGTGGAGCAACTGGGTCATCTGTGCAACTTGCTGGAAATATGTATTGAGTATGTGCAGACACTCCCGTACCCAGGCTGTTGTGACCAGAGCCTTCATTGTGTGGTAACTGATGGCTGACTGACCAAGTGTTCTGCTGACATGACTGAGAGCTGCTGGGACTATGTTTGGCACAGCTGAGCTTCCACAGGAGTTGAGTCCCCTCAAGTAAGTGTGTTGTTCCGTGACATTGCCTGGGCCCATGGTGTGTGTTGTGTGAGCATGTGTCCACATCCCTTTTCATACACAGGCAGTGTTCCCTTGATATGTTCCTGTTGTTGATGCTTGCTGAGTTGTACTTTGTTCATCCCACATCTTTGCCCTGGGCTACCAGATGTGTGGGTGCATGACACACTACTGTTAATTGGTGTTTTTCAATATTGGGATTTATCAGTTCTGAGTGGTGATGATGAGGTCAGACGCAGATGGGACACAGTCAGGGGTCCCCAAGGCCCTTCTTTGTTCACAATATCATGTAGTTGTCCCTAGGTGGTACCTTTCAGTGATTGAGACATGTGTATGTTTGTGTGACTGCTGCCACTCGTCCGGTTCAGGGCTGCAATGTTGGCAGGTGTCAGCATGTGTGCCTTGTGGTCCTCCTTGGCTTCTGCATTGTCCTGGGACTGTGGCAGGTATTCCGAAGGTTACGTGAGCTTTGACGTCAATGCCATGTACTGCATACTGTGCAGTATGTCTGTCATTCACCAGGGTTGTAGACTGTCCTTGTGTGATGAGTCTGTGCACCTTAGTTCCTCCCAACATTACTGTGTTTGTCATGGGTGCCTGTGCAATGTCACCTGTCCATGTGGGCTTCACAGATGCACATTGGTGCAGTTCATGGTGTATGGTGTTGAGGGTGGACAGATGTAAATGTTTGCATGGATGGCCCCTAGCTCCCTTTTATCCATGGATGACGTGCCATGCTGAGTGATTTGTGTTTGTGTAGGTGTGATGTACGTTTGTGGCACAGGACACATGTCTGGGTTTCACAGTTTGTACGACATCTACCTTTGTCATCACAGTGGACGTATCATGCATGCTTGTGTTACCCCAATGTCTGGTCCCTGGGGGTAGTGCTGTTGTGTGTCAGTCTCTTGCTGTGTTAGTTGCTGTTCATTCCAGCTTGTGTCACATGTGTCTGTTGTGCTCCCTCTCATCTCACAATGCCTAATTGCCCACTAACGGGGACCCAAGGATGGGTTACTTTTGTATGGCACTGTGTCCACATCTGTCTCACTGTGGTTCAGCCCCCCTCATGTGTTGTGCAGTTGCCTGGGGATACTGAGACACACACACACATGTTGTGTCAGATGTGCAGTGTGAGGTTGCCTGTTTGTGTTTGTGCATCTGCACCAGTGCATTGTTATTGCTGTTGTGGGCCATTGTCGGGATGTTGTTTTGGTGATTTTCCCTGCTGTCCCTGTGAGTCATATCACATCATTCTGCACATTCATCATGGTTGTTAGGTCCCATTGCTGCCATGGAATGGAAGTTTGTGACCTGACACCTACTGTCTACACAGGATGTTTTGATTTGTGTGTCTATTTTCAAGATGTGTGTATGCTTTGTGATGGTCACTTCAGCTTTTGTGTCATTGTACACTGTATGCAATGTCAGCCCCCATGGGTGGTGCTTGTCTGCACATGGCCGAGAGTATGTTAGGTTTTCACAGCACTGTTAGCCTCACCACATCTCTGTGGGTATGGGATGCAACCACTACTTTGCCACAAAAGTGTTTCATGTGTTGGGACCAGGAGTCATACATGCTGTTTGGCATTTTCAGCTTTGACCATGATGACACTTACCTTTTGGTCACTGTGATGAGGGGGGTTTTAGACTCCATCACCACAATGCTCAACATTTGCTGCAGTTTGGAACCGCACACTTAACTTTTGTTCTACACAGTGAGGGGGTGTTAGTTCTACATTGGCACAGTGCTATTGTGATGCTTGCCTTGTGTAGGCCACACTCAGTTTTTGGTCACACATGTGATGGTAGTTACATTGTATGTTCGAAGTCATAATCACTGTTGTGGGCATTTGTCACAGACTACACACTGTTGTCATGATGTTAGGGGGGATGTATTTTGATGACATACCTAATGTTGGTGTATGATGGATGTGTGGCACATCACCATCCTATGGGTGGGGGTGGCAGTAGTGATGGGCAACATAAGCCCTATGGGTGCGGGTGGCAGTAGTGATGGGCAACAGGCACGAATCGTACCTGGTATGCTTCTTTTCCGGATGCTGTGACGTGCTGTACGTAGCGACCAGTCCGGCGCGTATGATTTCCGCATCGTACTTGTCCGGCCGGAAACTGCTGTGGATACCGCTTCCGGGCGACTCGGTTCGGCGTTCGGAGGTACGGCTCGGACAGAGAATGAAGCTTGAATAACAGCCTACGTGTCGGTCGGATTTGTGTCAGTTATGCGCATCGTACTTCATCGCCCGGACGGACTGGCTCCGGGTAAGGGTCGGTCGCAAGGTAAGGCTACGAACAGCTCTAGGAGAGCTGTCCGACCCGGATCGGAATCGACCCCCTAGTGTAGAGCAAGCGGTAGATGGGATGTGACTGGTTCTGTTTCTGTGGGCCATCCCCTTAGTACGTGTTTGCTGTGAAAGAAGGCAGCAGGCTGAGTGTCAGAACAATACAACAGAAATGCCAAAACAATAGAGACAACTTTAATACTGTTAGGCATTCTTTGAATCCCTTCCAACTTCTCACTAATAATTCAGTAAGACAAAAAACGTAAAGCTACCGGACAGTTCGTCTCCCCATAAGAGTACAAGACTAGTCAAAACTTCAGCAACACCAAAGTAGCAACCGCTGTTTCTTGCATTTTACCATCCGATGACTTTGGAAACTCCCTCACTGACTTCAAGGCTATCTTTTTCAAAGATGTCATGCTTGCCTCTACAGCCATGAACTTTGTCACCGAACAAGCATGCACATCCTCCTTAACGGCATGGACTTCATCGTCTATGCCGTGCTGGAACGTTTTGGCCAGTCCCATTGCGATGCCTCCTTTTCTGGCACCGCAATGGGAAAGGCAAAAGGAATGTCTGCCTGCACGAGTTGAACTGGTAATCAGATCTGTGGTCCTTGTGCATCTTTGGCACAGCCGTGCCGGCGGAGAGCTGGTGCAACTGCACCAAAGTTGTAATGAGGCCCTAAATGCTGATGATCTCACTAACTTTCAATTTACCACAAACATCTATGATCCCTAATGATTATAATAAAGGAAATGTTCACTTGTCTACCAATCTGTTTTCAGACCATAGTGCAGAACCTCTGCACAACAAACCTTACATCAGAGAGAACAGAGATGCTTATCTTTATCTTTCTATATGATTCTTAACTTTTTAGATGTTTTGGCAGTCTTCTGCCTTGTCAGCCATTGAACTTTGATCAACAATCTGTCAGCACACATATTATTCACTGCCATCATATCTTGGGCCAGGTTTATCCTGCATTTGTTCTGACTGCAGGGTTCCACATTGAGTCCAAATCTGTTTAACTGCAGCATGTGATTATTAGCTGACCCTGTTTAGCATAGGAAGCTACAGTTATTTACCCCTGCTAAATGTACACAAATATTGTATTGATTAGATAAATTTCATCACCCAGATGATTTGAAAATTCATGTCTAACTAGCAACATAACTGCTTGCATGCAGGCGAATGTGTTTAAAATGATATGATGCCAAAATAGAAATGTTGATTGTAGGCAAATAAAAAGGTTAGGGAATTATGCCCAACGTCCTAGAATGAATTCCCACATCTGTTTCCATGGTAAGAATCCTGGGTTTACGTAATCATTAAAACTTGCCACTACTGTTGTAGAATTATGAGGAGACTATTTCTGCAGTTATTAGCATCCCACATAGTCTTTGTTACTTGTTCCCTTCCTATTCCATACTTAAACCATGTTAAGGTCTCTATGCAAGCCTCTCTAAACCCCTTGGTTCAAGCTCAGAAACGAAATTCAGAATATGGCTTTCAGGTCGGCAGCTAACACTCAGATCAAGTAGAACTTACATATGGACTGTGGAAACAAAAGTGGATTCAGGCAGCTTCACAATTGCGAATTAAGGTGTGTAATGATTATTTTATGACAAACGGAACATAATTTATCATGGTTAGGTTCGAAGATACGGGCTGTATAGTCATGTTTTCCACATAAAATCATTAGAACTGCAAAATCACCATGGTGTGAGCAAAGAAATACATTTCCAATATATCAAATTACAGCATTTAAAACATCCCACACCATTAGTACTTTAGCACTAACCCACTACATGAATATTGATTCAGCCCGTCTGATCTAATGTTACCTAGGGGTGTCAGAACAAACTAGTTACATAAAAGTAAATCATTTTGAACTAATGCAATACTGCAAGCAGGCAGACAGTCCTTGGGAAATTATTACAGTAGGATAGAGGGCGTTCCTCAAGAGCAGTGTCATTCATAAATAAACAAATCCAAATCTTTTTTGATTGACTATGTGCAGCAGAATTATAAACAGAAAATAAACAATAAATTATCTGACATCCATTTTGAACAAGATGACGTCGAAACCTAACTGAGGCCTAGTTAACATACGCCAGGAAAACACACTTTATTTACCAGGTCATTGCAAATTAGTTTTAACTGCATTTGCTCCTTCAGTATACAGATGCAAATGTGTGTGTTGGTTATTAATGCACATTTGAAGAAGACACATAAATGCATCATCAACTATATTTGCAACTCATTATTTTTTCCATTCACCAGATGGGTGACAAGGTCTACACCTGGGTGACTTATTAATATTTACATAGGAGCTTTTGACTGGTCGAATTGCAGTTTTTAAACTGCCACAGTCAGGCTACAATGGTAGGCTTGAAGCCATGCATTACTCAACCACTGTACTTATGGCACAATAGATGCTGCAGTCCAGTAGTGGCATTTAACACACTGGCCCTGGGTACGTTCTGTACCATATTCTAGGGAATTGTAGATAAGTTAAATATGCCCATTCGACCATGGGTAAGGGGGACCACATGCACTTAACTGCTGGTTATCAAGGGTGAAGTGCACAGTTCTAAAACCAGCAAAAATATAGGGTTGGGCAAGGTGAAAAAGTTGGAGTGACCATGCAGAAAATACAACTAAACATGTAATAATGTAACTACTCAATGGATGCACTCTGTACATCAAATACTGGAACTAAGTACATACATTAAACATCCAGTATGTAAGAAAGTGGAGTATAATGCAGTGAGGCTGGGTAGACTTCACTATGCAATACTTTCACACTACCCCAATAGGTCCTTTGGATTAACACTAATAAATCTCTAGCTCACTTCTGGTAGTGTCGCCAAGAGCAGTCAGGCTTTACTAGAGGAACATTTGTTAAGCATTTCAGGATACCAACATTGACAATAAGTAATTGACACGACTCGAAAGAAATCCAACACCAATTCATAAAGAATAAAGTATATTTTTATTTCATTTTAGACACCAAAACGAAAACAATCAGATGAGTATACTATTTCGAAAAGGCGCCTCCCCGAAGGACACATTTTTATAGGTCTAGGAGTAAGGGGTAAAATAAACCAAAAATACTGAACAACCTCCCACCTGACCTTAATTCCTTTAATACTAGCTACCCTGTAGCATAGAACGGGTGATTAACTTGTAATTTCTCCACACATAGATCAATATTTCATATTTCATTAATTTTATTATTCATATTATTAAAAACCATTCATTATAGATCATGATTCTCATTGTAACATTTCCTTGTGACATTTCTTTCACATTCTTTAACATTTTTTCTCATTTCCAATATTACAAAGACAAAACATTTTTGGGGAGAGGTTATACATTTTTGGGGGGAATGATCATGATCCATCTACAATATATATATACAAAAAAATTCATTGACATTTCTCTTGTTAGGCACTAAAATCACTTTCCAATCAGAAAACTTAAACCAGTTTCCCCAGACTCACACCTCATTCCACTGATTCACACTAGTATCACTGACACATACAACACACATTCATACCCCCCCTTACAACATTACATGCACAGATGGAAAATATTAGGGGTGAAAACATCAATCCTCAAATGCTGTGACGTACACTTCAATGGAAAAAATAAATTGCTTCCATCTTCTTCAAGACCATTTAGTTCTCAATTTTCTTAAAAGTGGAAAGTGAGGGGATCTAAGAACCTAATATTCAGTTGAGAAAAATAAATAGCATCATATATCTGACCCGGGAGCTTTATTTCATTGCCCCTGTTATGTTTTCTTAAAAACAGTGAATACTTTCCTCCCGTTGGCGTCAACCAAACCATCACCAGTGATTTGTTTTCGAGAAAAGCTTATTGTGCATCTTGAAGGAAAAGTAAAAGGGTGGGACCCAAGGTGTCTATCCTCATCAAATCTGCTACTCACCAAACAAAGAGAATGAGAGGAAAGGTTTAGTGAAAATAAATAGAAAAGACGGTTTGTGTTTAAAAACAGAACTATTATACTCATAGTCAGGGGGGGTACACTTGTCTGACACCTCTTTTTCTCCATCACCCTTTTGTGATCGAATGAACGTGCCAGGGCATAATGTACTATTCGCATCATTCAGAAATAGGGTGGAATATAAAGAGTTAAAATTGGTGAGGATCCGGGAAAAACAAGGTCATGACAGAACTTCTTCCCTTTTGTGATTAGCACAATATGTCCTAATATCAAATCAAATCATGGAATATTTATTTAGCGCACATATCACTCGAAAGTCTCATGGCGCTGGTGGATGACTCTGAGATGAAATAGATTTGGTGCAATTAGATGTCAAACAGCCATATCTTTAACTTCCTACGAACACAGTTATGGTCATTTATGGTACGTAGATGCAGGGGCAGTTTATTCCAGAACATCGGAGCAAGGAAGGAGAAAGATCTCCCTCCATTAGTAGTGGTACAAATTCTGGAAGATGTAAGGAGGGCTAGATTACTGGATCTCAAAGTTCTGCCAGGTTGATACCAGCTTAACTTATTGGCCCAAAAGCCTGGACCTTTCACGTACATATTCTTATGCGTTAAGCAAAGAATCTTAAAGCGTATTTGTTTCCTCACAGGCAGCCAGTGTAGAAGTTTCAGATTGGGTGCCGATGGGGATCTTGGTGGGAGATTGAGTACCACCTCGCTGCAGTATTCTGCAGAACCTGCATCCTTGAAAGAAGGTTATCATTTGTGGATGCCAGCAGGGCGTTCCCGTAGTCCATACGGCTGATAATAAGTCCCTGGACTAGGGGTTTTCTTGCCTCCGTCGGAATCCATTAAAAAACTTTGTGCAAGTTACGCATGATGCCAAAGCAGAAGCTAACTGTCTTATTAATGTGGTCTTTCATTGATAATTTATTGTCCATTTGAAAGCCAAGATTACGCGCCTTCTGTGTTGGAGTAGGACAGGGGCCAAGGCTTAAGGGCCACCAGTCATGTGACCAGTGCTCATAAGCCCTGCCAAAGAGCATTATCTCGGTTTTTCCTCCATTTAGCTGCAGATGGTTGGTGCACATCCACTTATCAATGTGAGACATACAGTCCCTAAAACGAGATTTAGTTTCCATTGGATCAGGACCAATAGTGATCAGAATATGAGTGTCGTCGGCATACGACACGACATCAAAGCCATAAGATCTAATCACTTTGGCTAAGGGGGTCACGTAAAGGTTGAAGAGTGTCAGACCTAAAATAGAGTCCTGTGGTACTCCCATCCAGACAGATCTACTACACGAGATGGTATTGCCCACCTGTACTATCGTAGTACGATCGGTTAGATAGTTTTGGAGCCACTGTAAAGCCTTTCCCCTGACACCAATCTCCCAGAGCCGACGTTCAAGAATACTGTGGGAGATGGTGTCAAACGCTGCTGATAGATCTAGCAGGACGAGGATAGATGACTGCCCCCTGTCCAATGCCAGTCTGATGTTGTCAGTTACTTCCAGCAGAGCTATTTCAGTGCTATGGGCTGCCCTGAAATCCGCTTGTGAGGGGTCTAGCAGTCCCTGGCTCTCAAGATGGACAACAAGCTGTTTATTGACCAGTGACTCGAGCATCTTACCGAAATGGGGGCGCAACGATATTGGACGATAATTGGAAAGAAGCTTCGGGTCTGCAGTAGTTTTTTTTATTATAGGCCTGACTCTATATACCTCTTATTATAGCTCCTGCCGGAGTGTTGAAGAAACTATTTCATCAATCCTTGATTCAATACCGGTCCCAAGACGTAAGTTTCTGAAGTTTTACCCTTTGTCATAAAATAAACAAGGGGAAAAATAAAAGGAAAGTGGCTGTTACTACACTGCATCAGTGGTTTTATACTCATACCGAGAAGACTGTTTTTTTAGGTCTATATTTACCAAATGCGTTGTTTCCACTTCAGCTATTTGCTGTTTGGCCGCAAAGAATCTTTCCGATTTGATATGCGCACAGTACAGTCCCTAGAAATTCTGGCAGGTGGACTTATGGAGTCCAATCCGTAATGTTTCTATAGAAATAAATAAACAGAGTTGAGAAAGTGTCTCTACTCATAATGCTGTTCCTCTAAGGGAAACGAGATGTATTAAGTAATATTTTGTAATATTTACCAAGTTATTCATTCATGTGGGGCGAACTCGTAATCCACTAGCAGAGTTTCTTTAAAGTCCAAAATGACAACCGGTGAGAATTCACGCTTGATGTTGACGATGTCCATACGTCCCATAAACATACTGTAACATAGAGTAGAAATAGACTTTAAATGATTGCGCTTAAACATATTTGTGTTGTATAAAATAGTATGCACTAGGGCCAAAAAGAACTCCTTTTCTGATCCCAAACGGTGTACCCAAACTCAAGTTAGGTGACGAAGAGGTCACAACCTCCATTTTATTATAAGCATGTTACGGGCAATTTTTTAAACATTGGTAGCAGTATGTTAATACTACAAAATGCTACTGACAAGATCGTAATCTCTAATTTATTGTCAGCATGCTACGGGCAATTTTTAAACATGAGTGACATAAGCTTTTCCCTCAATATCGCTAAGTCCCAATTGACCTAGACTCTGTCTTCTCTATGCGGGAATGGGTGCTCCTCCTCCTGACCTCAACCCCTTAAAACACTAACCTGGAGTACGTGTCACTCTGCACGGTGGTCTCGGCTTCTTCATCCGTATTGTGGCTGAACACATACGGAAATGTCTTTGTGGGAATCATTGCGACCTCTCGCGAGACTACAGAATTGTGTAAGTACTGCAGGCCGGGTTGTCGCTATGTAAAATGCGTCATCATGCACGGCTTTTACCTACATCCGTGCCCAAGTGTAAAAGAGGCTTACTTCCGCATCATTTCTAAGCGAGAGAGTAAGATATTTTAATAGCATCAATAGTCTTCATCAAGACAGGCAAAGATATTCAATTTAATTTGGCGATAGAAATGGGTAATCATGTGACCTGCCACACAATTTCCTCATTTAATCCTTCCTTAACTGAATCAAGCTTATAAATCCAGAAGGTTTCTCTACCGTACCTGTGTAGTATCTTGTCCTGGGTATACTCTCACCTTCTCCAATATGAGCCACGTCGGGGCGCTTTCTTTGTGGTTAGATTCTATACAATGTTGGACCATCGGTGATGCTGTCTTCTTGGTTCTAATAGCCGATTTGTGTTCAGAATATCGAATTCTGAACTCTCGGCCTGGATTCACCTACAGATCCCAAGTTGCAGGGGCAAAAAATTAGATATACTATATTTTTGCTCCTACAGTTAGTAAAATCCTTCAGTGTTCCTCTTTTGCCTTTGTGCTCCCACTGGCTAGTGACCAGTGCCGAGTCACAAGCTACACAAGTATCACATCTGTGGTTACCACTTACAGGTGGAACAGTTTGTCTTTTAGATTCGCATTTCTGTGATATGCCACAATTAGTTTTTGTAGGCTGTTTTGATCTTCATGTACATTTAGAATATGCCAGTTTTTATCTAAGATTCTCTTGACCTTATAATTGAGGGTCGAATGGTTTATCACACAAACCAGATTCTCTTGTTTCGATTGTGTGGTCCCTGTCAACAGAGCATCGCGATCATAGTATCGTGATCTCTTAAATACTGTCCTGATTAAGCGCCTGGGACATCCTCTCTGTAAGAGTTTTTCTTTTAGCGCATCACCATGCTTGTCATAGTCTTTAATGTCCGAACAGTTTCGTCTTATCCTCAGAAATTCTCCAAATGGTATGGAGTCTTTCTGACTATTGGGATGATGGCTATCGTGTTTAAGGATGGTGTTCTTCGCGGTAGGTTTGCGAAAAAAAACTGACTTGTATGTGTTCTGTATGTCCCATAATGACTATATCCAAGAATTCCACTGCCTCACACTATAGTGGGCTGTAAATTTCAAGTTACTGTCACTTGCATTCAGCCAAGAAATAAATGACTGCAGGGTCTGTTCATCTCCCTCCCAGACAAAGAAGATGTCATCTATAAATCGGTACCATCTTTTGACATTTTCATAATATGGTGCCATTTCATTGAAAATATGCTTGAGTTCATACTCTCCCATATGTATGTCGGCTACACTAGGGGCACTCGAAGCCCCCATACTGGTCCCTTTAATTTGATCAATGCTAACTTGAAAATCAAAATAATTATTCTGTAGTACTCTTTCTAGACAATATAAGATGAAACGATCCGGCCTGTCACCTGTCGTCCTACCTTGGAGGGCTGCTACTGCTTCAGTGGCTTGCTGTTGAGGTATGTTTGTATACAGCGCCTCTATGTCTAGTGTGACCAAAATCTCACAATTGGGATTAAATGGTAGGTGCTCTAGTTTACTGATGACGTCACCGGTGTCCCTAATGTATGATTTATAATTAGCAGTTAAGGGACATAAAAACGCATCTATGTATTTAGCTAGAGGTTCGGTGCTAGAGTTAATCGAAGATACTATGGGACGCAGGGGAGGGTTGTCTACACTCTTGTGTATTTTAGGTATACCGTACATGACTGGCGTAACCGGATTGGATTTAATAAGAAATTGATGTTCTTTTTGTTCAAATAATACCATTTTCTAAGGCTTTACCAGTAATGGTTGTAATCTGTTCATTTAGTCTGGTAGGGGATGACAGCCTCACTGGTCTATAGTGCTCCGGTACTGCCAACATCTGTAAGATTTTGTTTTTATAGTCTGGGGTATCCATGATCACTATACCCCCTCCTTTATCACAAGGTGTTATTGTCAGGTCGGGGGTATTTTGAAGTTTGATCGGTGCCCCTCTCTCTGATTGTGTTAAATTCGGAATGCTCGTATACGTATGTTTGGTTATTTTTTGTACCTCACTGAGCACAGCTTTTTAAAAAATCACCATCTCAGGGCCTACCATCTCCAAAGTGGGGCTAAAGATTGATTTAGGTTTGCATCCTGAGAAATTAGTTTCATCATCTAGTGTCTCTAGTTGGGGAAAATATTTTTTCAGACAAATCTTTCAGAAAAAAGCAAACATGTCCTGATTCAGTTGGAATTTATTACACAACGTGTTGGGCACATACAATAGGCCTTTACTGAGCACTGCTGTTTCATCTTGAGAAAGGCAGTGTCTAGACAGGTTAAAAATGGGGTTGGTCCCTGGCTTTGCAGCGCTGCCTAAGCCCTCCAATACTGTTGGTTCCGTGTCCTCATATACATTTGTGGAGGTGGAGGGTTCATCTGTTGATATCCTTCCCTGGCTTGCCTCTGTAATCTGACTCTGCCCCTGTTCCAGCCTCTTGCTAAAAAAGGCGGTGGAGCTTGGTAATACTGGTAGTGATCTCCTCCTCTACTTCTTTGTGTTCGATAATGCAACATTTCCTAGCTAACGTGCAGGAAAGTTTCAATTCTATTAAGGAGGCGAGGATTAGGCTTATTCTGTCTCCATTTATTATTCCAGCAGCTTTTTAAAGAAAAACAACATTCATCTTCTTGAACTACATTTCCCATGGACACAGGGAAAAAAGTGAAAATCGAAAAAGTCCCAAACAGTATTAACCAATCCCATGTCAGGGCGCCTCATATCCTCCCCTGCGGGCGCTCTATCCTCCTCTTTCTTCCTGCGACTCTTTCATGGTAGTCTTCAAATTATTCCTGCTTGCCAGTATCAGACCCTACGGAAAAGAAAACTAAGTAAGCTTATGGGAGTAATCTCCTATGACATCATTGAACAGCATTTAATCAGGCCAACAGTATGGAATAACAACATAATTACCACAGTCTGTAATACAATATTTCCATAAAGAGTTTACTCACCATAGCAACGTAGATTTCTGGGAGGGTTCGAATGAAGACTGGGTGGGCTAATCCTCGCCTCCGCCTCCTTAATAGAATTGAAACTTTCCTGCACGTTAGCTAGGAAATTTTGCATTCTATGTCAGGAGCGAAGGCTTCTGATTAGGCTAGTTTAAAGCTTGTTGACTACTAAAGAACCCAGGGACACCACTGGTTTAAAGTAGAATCTCTTGAAGGTGGAGTCCGAGGACCAGTCCGCGGCATTTAAAATGTCCTCCAGCCGAGCTCCCAGGGAAAAAGCCTTAGATGCCATTGCACCCCTGACAGAATGTGCCCCAAAATGGGAGATATCAATGCCAGCTTCCTGCATAACCCAGCGAACCCATCTTGCAATAGTAGGGGACGAAACAGTCCCGTGTGGCTTTGTAAGAGCAATAAACAACTGCTTGACGCCCTGAGGGCGTATATCTACCGTTGCAACCTCTTAGGCTTTGAGAGCTCTGACCACACACAGTTTGGGAACATCGGGAAAAGCAGGATAGGACACCGAGCGTGAATTGTACTTTGTAGGTCTGGAAATTTGAAAGGTAACTCCTTCCGGAGTGAAAACCCGGCCTGAGAGGTCCAAGGCCCTCACATCCGAAACTCTCCGACAAGAAATCAAACACAGCAACATTGTTAGCTTAGCTGACATCTGCTTTTGTGATAGATATTTGTTAGAAGGCCACGATCGAAACAGGAGCAGAACCTTGTTCACATCCCATAAGGCTGAGTAACGTGGCTCCGGGGAAACGACAATCTGATACCCCTCAACAATTTACAGACTAAAGGATGTTCGCCCACCGGGCGATTGTCCAGTGGAACATGGCCCGCCGAGATCGCTGCACGAAAAGTATTAATTGACCTATAAGCCAATCCCTTTCTTGCCAGGGAGGCTAAGAAGTTAAGGACGTGGCCAACGTCCGCCCCCACCGGATCCACCTGTTGTTGCATACACCAACTACTCCATCGAGACCAGGCTGAACGATATCTCTTATTGGTGCTGTCAGCCCAGGATTTAGCGAGCAACATGGCAGTGTGTTCTGAAAGGCCTGGGACTTTCCAGCGTTACCTGTAACCCGCCAGGCCATCAGACGTAGACTGCCTGTGGTCAGAAAGCGGTGAGGATTCCCCTGAGGATCCTTGAGGAGATCTGGACTGAGGGGTAGAAGGATTGGAATATCCCAGGAAAGTTCCATCAGAACCGGAAACCAGGCTTGCGACCTCCATATCGGGGTAATCACTAAGAGATCCGCCTGTTGTCTCCTCACCTTGGTGGACAATCTCATGATCATCGCAAAGGGGGGAAACGCATACCCCCGCCTCTTGCTCCAGTCCTGAAGAAACGCATCCACTGCCAATGCTTCCGGATCCGGACGCCAACTGTAATACCTCTTCAGCTGGGCGTCCAGCTGGGAGACGAAGAGGTCCACAGAGAACGGACCCCATCGGGCCTGGATTCCTCTGAAAACACTGGGTAGAAGTTGCCATAGGCTGGTGTCCTTCCAGTGGCGAGAGCACCAATTTGCCACCTGGTTGGACGATCCCGGAAGATGCTCCGCCGACAGGGAAATCTGGTTGGCAAGACAATATTCCCAGAGATCGCGGGCTATGTTGGATAACGCTTTGGACCGAGTCCCTCTGAGATGGTTGATGTAGCGCACCGCTGCCATATTGTCGATCTTGAGGAGAACACAACTTTGGATCTTGTCCTTCGTCCAACACTTCACTTCAAACGAACCCGCCATCAACTCCAAGCAGTTGATGTGCAGGGTTTTTTCTGAAGAGGACCATCTTCCGCCTGTAGAAACCTCGCCGCAACGAGCGCCCCAACCCGAGCCACTGGCATTGCCGTTCCAAGCTTCCCATATGCTCGACTCACCATTGCAACTCCGTTCTGGCCTCCTCCGTGAGAGGTACGACCTGAGAATAGGTGAGACCCTTGCGCAAGTGTAAGGTTTTGAGACGTTGAAGGGCCCTGTAGTGTAGAGGACCCGGAAATATTGCCTGAATTGATGATGACAGAAGGCCTACCACTCTGGCCAAGTGTCGTAGCAGAATTGTGGGCCTCGCGAGAGTCCGCTTCAGCTCGTGTCTGATCTTGCACAACTTCCGGGAGAGCAGGGACAAGGTGGCCGCTACCTAGTCTATCATGAATCCCAGAAACTGCATCCTCTGTGAAGGGAGAAAATCCGATTTGGTCTTGTTGATGACGAACCCCAGCGACTCCAAGAGGGACACCGCATGGTGTAAGTGGGTCACCAACGTTCGCGGACATTGACTCAGGATGAGTATGTCATCCAGATAAATTATTAACCGGATGTCCTCCGATCGGAGGCGCTCCACCACCGGCTTCATCACCTTGGTGAAACACCACGGAGCGGAAGATAGCCCAAAAGGAAGGGAGGTGAACTTGAAGATTTGCGAGCCCCACTGGAACTGAAGAAAACGTCTGTGAGGAGCAAAAATTGGGATCGTAAGGTAAGCATCCTTCAGATCCAGATGGACCATCCAGTCTCCTTCCTGCAGCAGTTCCCGCAGGAGGTGGATGCCCTCCATTTTGAAATGGCGTTTAGATTTATCACTGGACGATAGCCCCCATCTCGCTTCTCCACTAAGAAAATGTTGCTGAGAAACCCCTGGGGGTGTAGAGTGGAGGGAATAATCGCACCTTTCCTCAGTAGGTCCGATATTTCGTTGTCTATCAAAACACTCTGAACCGGAGTAAAGGCTATAGGTCTGGGTCGAAGGGGCTGGACGGGCATGTCTGAGTACTCGATTTGAAACTCTCTTTTTTTTTTTTTTTGTTAGACCATGTTGTGTTGTGTTTTTTTTTTTTTTTTTTTTTTTGAAAAACCTTTATTCAAAGAGTCAAAGTACACAGCAGAGAGCCTACAACCCTTATGGGCCGGCCGCGATAAATATCTCACATTTGGCTCGAATCACACAGCCCTATGCCGTCAACCCGGAGGTACGGCGGCGTTGAAGGATGCAGGTGTACCAAGGTGAAACCAGAATGTGGCAGGTCTAGTGTCTGTCAGAACATCAACAGAGATATGGGCAGAGCGCCCCAATTTGCATTAATGTGCCAAACAATCAAACTCCCCCTCCCTCCTACCCCGATTTGAAACTCTCTTACGGTTTGCAAAACGCAAGCGTCGGAGGTAAGTAAAGACCATCTGTGAAGAAAAAATTGGAGTCTGCCCCCCAACCTCACACCCTTCGCAGGCTGATCTCTCACCTCTCTGATAGTTGTGACCACCGTCTCCTCTGCCTCTGCCACCGCGGCAACGGGGAAAACTCCTAGTCGGGTAGAAGTTCCCGAATTTCTCTGGATCCTGATACTGGCCTCTGTGGGATTCGCCTTGTTTGAAGGAGGCTGTACTGTAGGGTCGGCCGGCCGAGCGCCCCCTGCCACGACCAGCTGCTCCAAAAACACACGGGGGAAAAATGCGCTTGATTGACGTTTGGGCTTTATCCATAAGTTAAAAGTATTAACGAACTTGCCAAGTTCCTTGACAAAGGGATCTCCAAAGAGATTACCCTCCGCAATCGGGCCTGCTTCAGAAGTGGCTAACTCCCCTAACTTGGGGTCAATTTTAATGAGGATGGACCTGCGGCGCTCAGTAGAGATTGCCACATTAGCATTCCCCAGGAATATGATCGCTCTCTGAGCCCAACCGGAGAGCGTGTCCGGGGAAATTAGAGTGCCAGAGGCCTTGGCGTCCTCAGCCATGTCTAAAATTTTTGCCAAAGACCCTGCCATGTCCAAGAGTTTATCTTGGCACGCTCTCCACAAGCGATCAATCACTTTTTTGGGGTCTTTTAGAAACTTGGACAAGTAGGTGGTCATCTTGGCATCTATTTCCGGAGTAACAGCGACCTTACCCTACACGGTAGGACGCGGACACTCCGCCCGCAGGCAGCTCCGCACCTTTTGATCCAGAGGTTTACGTAACCTGGCTGCCATGTAGGCCGCCACCTTGGGGGCCGGAACCCATTGCGACGAGCGAGGATATAACAGTTCGTCGGGATTGAGCATGCCTACACTGAGGTCTGAAGGCGTGGACTGTTCAGGGTGAGATGGGTGCCATGGACATTCCGACTCCCCATCTCCATCAGAAGTCTGAGGGGAGTCATCCGGATCCAGTGTCGCCACATCATCCGGAACCGCAGAGGGCCCAGCCGGACTCTCCTCCGGAGTACTAGGGGGTACAGGGGTCTTGGTTTCCAGGAAGGCTTTCTTGAGGCGCGAAAAGGCATCCAAATCCACTCCGCGGTCTTAGAGCGCTTCCGCTTGTGTATTACCACACTAGCGGTAGGTTGGCCTGGAGGTAAGGGGGCTGAAGGCCTGAGAGATCTTCCCTCTGCGTGAGGGGTTGACATTGTGCCTGAATCAGGTCTATCCTCTTCTCCAGTGGCGTAACCACCTGGGACACCGCTTTAAATATAGAGGAGTCCATAACATGACAAAAATGGTCATCAACTGGTAGGTATATGACCTCTTCCTCGTCTTCATAATATTCATCGTAGTCCATGATGAAATCAATGGTAGACGTCCAAACAAACACAATTAGGGGATAGACTAAAGGGTAGTACCCTTAAACAATCAGCCCACACTTAATGGGATTACTATGCCACTCGGGACCAATCACCCTCTGTATTCTGAGGTACCTGCAACCTGCCTAGGCCGGTCCCTTTAAAGAAAAAACTATTTCTTACACGCAGCGCGTATGTTCAGGCTCCAGGCAGGGGCTTTTGTAAGGAGAATTCAGCCCAAGCACTCACTACAAGCAAAAGTATCTTCCCCCGCGGCGCGTGAGTCCGTCTGTACTGCCGAGATCACTAGAGCGGAACTAGACGACTCGCGGCCGCCCGGGGGGTAAAGCTCTCACAGAGCGTGAGCGATCCGGCGCGCAGTCCCCTAGCGGCGAGAGGCCGCACCGCGCCAAGAGCCTGAGACGATTACCGGTACCGCGAAGGAGCGAAGAGACGCTCCCGCGGTGAAACGCACACAAAGCGAACCATTTAATAACAGTGATCGCCAAACATTTGACGCTTAATTTAATGTTGCGCAGGTCATTACACAACAAAATTACTACAAAAATGGGCAAAATCACAAGGAAAGAAAGAAACACTCATCTGAATGCTGCTGGAGCAGAGAAGAAAGAGGAGGATAGAGCGCCCGCAGGGGAGGATATGAGGCGCCCTGACATGGGATTGGTTAATACTGTTTGGGACTTTTTCGCTTTTCACTTTTTTCCCTGTGTCCATGGGAAATGTAGTTCAAGAAGATGAATGTTGTTTTTCTTTAAAATGCTGCTGGAGTAATAAATGGAGAAAGAATAAGCCTAATCAGAAGCCTCCGCTCCTGACATAGAATTTTTTTTTGAAAAACCTTTATTCAAAGAGTCAAAGTACACAGCAGAGAGCCTACAACCCTTATGGGCCGGCCGCGATAAATATCTCACATTTGGCTCGAATCACACAGCCCTATGCCGTCAACCCGGAGGTACGGCGGCGTTGAAGGATGCAGGTGTACCAAGGTGAAACCAGAATGTGGCAGGTCTAGTGTCTGTCAGAACATCAACAGAGATATGGGCAGAGCGCCCCAATTTGCATTAATGTGCCAAACAATCAAACTCCCCCTCCCTCCTACCCCGATTTGAAACTCTCTTACGGTTTGCAAAACGCAAGCGTCGGAGGTAAGTAAAGACCATCTGTGAAGAAAAAATTGGAGTCTGCCCCCCAACCTCACACCCTTCGCAGGCTGATCTCTCACCTCTCTGATAGTTGTGACCACCGTCTCCTCTGCCTCTGCCACCGCGGCAACGGGGAAAACTCCTAGTCGGGTAGAAGTTCCCGAATTTCTCTGGATCCTGATACTGGCCTCTGTGGGATTCGCCTTGTTTGAAGGAGGCTGTACTGTAGGGTCGGCCGGCCGAGCGCCCCCTGCCACGACCAGCTGCTCCAAAAACACACGGGGGAAAAATGCGCTTGATTGACGTTTGGGCTTTATCCATAAGTTAAAAGTATTAACGAACTTGCCAAGTTCCTTGACAAAGGGATCTCCAAAGAGATTACCCTCCGCAATCGGGCCTGCTTCAGAAGTGGCTAACTCCCCTAACTTGGGGTCAATTTTAATGAGGATGGACCTGCGGCGCTCAGTAGAGATTGCCACATTAGCATTCCCCAGGAATATGATCGCTCTCTGAGCCCAACCGGAGAGCGTGTCCGGGGAAATTAGAGTGCCAGAGGCCTTGGCGTCCTCAGCCATGTCTAAAATTTTTAATAGAAAGAATAAGCCTAATCAGAAGCCTCCGCTCCTGACATAGAATTAGAGTTAGAACCTTCAAATGTGTTAGAACTATCTCCTTCTGAATCCGAGGAGTTTGTGTCTGAAAAAGTTCGAACTTTTTTTTCTCTGGTTTTGCCTAAAGGATTGGGCCTCAGGCTCCTGCTGCCATTCCTGGTAATAATTTGCCCTCAGATATGGCTACGCTTTTTCTTGTGTATACCATCTGAAATCCTTTTTTAACTTGTATGTCTTTTTTTATTAGATATTCCTCAAAATCGTGCAGCTCACCATTCAGACTTTCTAATCTTTGTTTGGCATCTTCCAAGGACGTCATACTTTTTAATTTGTCCTCTAGATTTCTTGATTCAGGCCCATCACTATTTCTCTTGCCGTTTTGACAATCAACATCATCCAATCTCTTGAACGTCTATTCCCAATATGGGACCATTTCTCTAGAAATGTATGTATTTCCACAAAAAGTGCTGGTATGTTACGAACCCTTAGTCCAGATGGAATGACACCTGCCCGGAGATACTCGAGCATGAAAGTCACATGCGATTCCATTGTTTTCCCTTTTTTTTTCTTAGATTGAGTAATTTGTTCCACTCACTATTGTCTGCACTTGAGAGTGTTGCCCTTTTGTTGGTATTGGGTGTATCACCCAAAAGTGCTGTGAAATCTTCATCAGTAAAGTCAAATGTCTTAAGGGCTTCCATTTTTAAACTAATAAGCCTGATCTGTTTCGCCCTGCCTTCACAGGGAGGCAGGGTAAATTGGCTTAGCCTACCGGTCCACCTTGCTTTACTCAATGAATCCTATAGGGAGATAAAGCTAATACAGCAACTATGAATAAAATCTAAACTAAATTAACTCTGAGAACCTACCCAAGCCTAGCGTCTCCCGATGCAGTGTAGTAACAGCCACTTTCCTTTTATTTTTCCCCTTGTTTATTTTATGACAAATGGTAAAACTTCAGAAACTTACGTCTTGGGACCAGTATTGAATCAAGGATTGATGAAATAGTTTCTTCAACACTCCGGCTGGAGTGTGAAACCATAGGAGCTAAAATAAGAGGTATTTGGACATATTGTGCTAATCACAAAGGGGGAAGAAGTTCTGTCATTACATTGTTTTTCCCGGTTCCTCACCAATTTTTCCTCTTTATATTCCAACCTATTTCTGAACGATGCAAATGGTACATTATGCACTGGCACGTTCATTCGATCTCAAAAGGGTGATGGTGACACTGAGAAATAGAGGTGTCAGACAAGTGTACCACCTGACTATGAGTATAATAGTTGTGTATTTATGTTTTAAATCTATTTCATTGAAAGAAAGAACACCATCGGTGATACAAGAGCTTAGCGCCTACAACCCAGCGGGCCGGCGTGCTACTGCACAGGTATATCAGCAAGGCAAAGCAAAGCAAAAGTCAAAGCAGACACTTCCAACTTTAACACAGCATGCCGCCTACAACCCATCCGGGCCGGCTGCGTCTGAAAAATGGAGGAAGGGAAATGAACCGTCAAGTAATATCATGAGCAGGCGAGCAAAACACTCGAGATGCAATAAGTCCCTGTCCCTGAAAAAATGACCCGCTAAGATCTATAGGCTCTGGAAGGCGCTCCATGTTTAGGTATAAATCTTTCTTGAATTCTCAAAAAGAACAAAAACACACAAGGCAATTCTGACCGGGTGAGCTATCCAAACCATACTGGCATAGGGCATGCAACTGAACAAGCCAACTTAGAAGTGCGTTTCAGATCGCGGGCATGCGCCCTTGCATGTCAACCACACCAAGTTGAAGCAAAGGCTACTATACCCTGAGAAAAAAAGACACAAAACCCCCCCTCCCTTCCATAAGCCCCCTCAACCCCCCCCCCCCCTGTTCCATGTCCACCCTGTAGATCCCCCAGACCCCATAGTGTGACTCCCTCACCCCTCCGTCTCTGGTGTGTCCGCTAGGCGTAATAAACGTAGATAACGTGGGCAGGTGACTTCTCGAAATTCAGTAGCCAAAAACGCCAGAAAAGGCTGCCACAACTCTCTATACTTGGAGCCCTCACCCGCCATTGTCAGCGTGAGTTTCTCCATTTCGAGGAGGTACCACAAACGATACAGCCAACCCGTGAAGGTCGGAACGGTGGGGGTACGCTAGTGAGTAAGTATGCTCTGTATCGCTGACCCCAGCGCTATTGCCATTTGCCGACCTCTACGTGATCGAAGCTGGTAAGTCAGGGGGTTGGGGAGACCAAGCAAAATGTACACTGGGAATCGTGGTAGCACAGTGTTAAAGTGTTTATCTACCTCATCAATCACCTGTGTCCAATAATGATGAATATGTTCACACTCCCACAACAAGTGCACCAATGTGCCTATATGGTCACACCCCCTCCAACACCGCACCTCCCTCGTGTGGTCCCTTGAATGTTGACGTTCTGGGGTGTAGTACCAATATGTTACCACCTTCGTGAGAGTCTCGGTGAGCCCCATATGATAAGCTGAATGCCGGGCCCTATAGTATATACCCTCCCACTCCTTGTAGCTGAGTGTCCTGCCTAGCTCCCTCTCCCAACGTGCCCTACCAGGGTTGTGGATGTGTGCAAGTCTAACCTGGAGCATCTTATATAAGTCCGAGATTAATTGTTTGTCCGACTTGCGTGTAATGAGCCATCGCTCGTAAGGGGAGAAGGGTCTATCAGCCGTCGGACAAACTCGCTCATCAAGCGCCCAATGTCGAGCTTGCAAGTACCTGAGCCTTTCCGATTCAGGGGATAACGCCATCCGATCCATATAGATGGTACAGGAAGCTGCATCCCACCGGTTTCCATGCCGCGAAGGCCACCTGTTCCATTCCCGGAGCGAAATCCGGATTGTCCAGCTAAGGAGTAAGCGGGGAGGGAAAGGTAGTAAGATCGTGCTTAATATTAGTGCGGTCCCACACTTCAAGAGGAACACGGGTTATATATGAGGCGTACAGGTGAGGGGGCCTATGTTGCTTGCGTAGAAAGGGGATCTCCTGCGGAGGCCGCGCTGCTACCGCTTGGTCCTGAAACAACCAATGTTTCTCTGATTCCCAACGGCTCCATTCGACCAAGTGTCGCAATTGGGCTGCTTGGTAGTAAAGCTGTAAATTGGGAATTCCCAGACCGCCTCCCTCCGGGGGCAGAGTAGACAATATCCGCTTCATGCGCGGCTTCCGACCATATGAACTGGGCAAGTTCAGACCGGGTCTGCTGCATCCAGCCAGTGGGCGGATGTAGAGGAATAGTGCGAAAGAGATAGAGAATTTGAGGTAAAATGGTCATCTTGACTGCTGCAATTTTACCCAGCCACGAGAGGGGGCTATATTTCCAGTGGCCAAGTTCCCGACGGATTTTCCGACGCAGGGATGCATAATTGATAGCAACGACTTGCGGGAGAGTGGGCGCCAACTGGATCCCCAATTAGGGAATCGTTTCCGGAGCCCACTGAATGGGTAGTAGACTATAAAGATATTCCCGAGTGGATCGTGACAGGGAGAGATCAAGAGCGAACGATTTGTCGGCATTGACCTTAAACCCCGCAGCCCGCTGAAAGGTGTCCAGATCCGCAGGGCATGCCGGCAACGCCGTGCGCGGACTAGATAACGAGATCAACACATCATCCGCGTACAGACTGATGGTATGGACATAGCCCCCGAACCGGATCCCGGAGATCGCTGGGTTCTACCTAATCCGCTGGGTCAGCGGTTCCATGTAGGCTGCGAAAAGGAGGGGTGACAGAGGGCACCCCTATCTGGTGCCCCTCTCTATCGGAAATCTAGTGGACGTGTAGCCGTTCACCCGGACGGAAGTAGACGGGAACTTATAACACTTAAATATGTGGGTGCAGAATTTCTCTCCCAGGCCCATCCGGTGCAAAACCCGCTCCAAATACGGCCAATGAACTCGATCGAATGCCTTCTCAGCATCGATTGTGAGTAGCATATACTCTCCATCCGTGCGAGAAGCCTTCTCAATTAAATGGAGAGCACGCTTCGTGTTGTCCGATGTTTGGCGCTCCGGAATAAAACCCGCTTGGTCCGGGTCAATAACTCCGGGCATGTGGGGTGCGAGACGATTGGCCAAGATCCCTGTATATAGTTTAAGATGTACATTTAGAAGGGAGATGGGGCGGTACGCGCCACACTGAGTCCTGTTCTTCCCTGGCTTAGGGATTACTGCTATAGAGGCCTCTAAAAGAGCCTGAGGTATCGCCCCGGGTTCGGAAAAGGAGTTAAAAAGTTGGGTGAGGAGAGGAGCGAGCCGGGCTCAAAACTTTTTATAGAAGATGGCTGGGAAGCCATCTGGGCCGGGGGCCTTTGCAAGCTTCAGCCGGGCAATGGCAGCAATTACCTCCTCGACTCGTATGTCCCTATCTAATAGATCGGCCTGTGCCCCAGTCAGGGCCGGGAGAGTGACAGAGTCCAGAAAGTCGGCCTCCTCCGTCTCTTCCAACTGGGAGGCAGGATAAAGCGTAACATAAAAATCGCGGAACGCCTCAGCGATGGCACCGTCCTCCGTAACTCGCGTGCCGTCTCCTCTGCAGATCTCGCGGACCCCCTGCTTCTGCCGGACTTCACGTAACTTGTGGGCAAGAAGGCACCCGCACCTATCCCCCCGTGTAGTAGGCATGTTTCAACCTCAGGGCCGCAAACTCTGCCCTATCCTGATCCAGGGCTGCGAGTTGTTGGCGTATCGCTTTTAGCTGACGCCACACTCGGGGGGGCTTCCGTTCTCTAATGCATCTGCACCAGCTCTCTTGTCCATTGTGTGAGGTCGTCCCGTTTACGCCTTCACTCTACATTATCTGCCGCCGATATGGCAATAAACTCCCCCCGGAGGACTGCATTTAGTGCCGCCCACTATGTGTCCAGAGTTGTGTCAGTGTTAGCGTTATGTGACAGGAAATCAGTAATGGAACTCTGTATATGTGTGACCACGTCTGCTCGATGTAGGAGGGTGTCTCTAAGGCGCCATATCCTAGCAGGCTGTGACAAGGGTGGAAGGGTAAAAGTAGCAGTCACCGGTGCATGATCGGAGAGTGAGGCAACCCCTATCTCAACCCCTGTCGCTATCGCTCGGGCCGAGGTAGATACCAAAAGATAATCCAGCAGGGCATAGGTCTTATGGGCGTGAGAATAGTAAGAGTATTCCCGGCCCTGCGGATGGAAACTGCGCCACAATTCGCAAAGCCCTAGGTCCAGCAATCGTTCCATCCCCAGTGCCGAGAGCGCTCCGGCTTGATGCGTCTGCTGACAGGATCTGTCCAGTGTATTATCAAAAACAAGATTCAAATCCCCCACGATAATAATGTGGTGGACTGCCGTTGCCGTGATGTCAGTAAGGGCGGATTGGAGGAATTGTTCCTGGCCCTCATTTGGGGCGTAGATGGAGCCCACGGTGAAAGTGATGGTGTCCAGGGCGAATCAATAGACCAGCAGCCGACCCCTTATTTCTGCCTCCTTCCGCAGGACCTCCCCCTTAAACCGGTGCGCCACCAAAATATCCACCCCTGCGGACTTGGTAGGGCCGGAGGAAAAGAATTGCGTCGGGAATTCCCGTGAACGGAGACGGTGGCAGTCCCTAGCTAGTAGAAATCAATCCTTAGCGCACGTTTGATTTATATATTGCTAATGAGTATAGCGTGTGTTACAAGTAGACATGTGTTTCGTCGCTTGGTGGGAGATTGGTCCCGCGACTTTTTCAAGGCTATTTTCAGATTGTATGTAGCATTTGTCAAAATTTCCGTATTTCCTGTCGAGTGTGTCCGGAGTCGAGTGCACTCGACTCCGGACACACTCGACAGGCGTCACGCAAATACCAGCATAACAGTGATATAAGCACTGAGCAAAAATACGGAAATTTTGACAAGAGTGACGCCGTCATATTAGAAACAATCTGCGGTTTGGAATTATCACCGCTTACTAAATGCTACATACAATCTGAAAATAGCCTTGAAAAAGTCGCGGGACCAATCTCCCACCAAGCGACGAAACACGTGTTGGCTTGTGGATGCTTAAGACTGACTAAAGAGAGTCATACAAATAAAAGAACAACCAAGAAGAAGAAGGACTAATTTCTGTTTTATGTACATGTCTACTTGTAACACACGCTATACTCATTAGCAATATATAAATCAAACGTGTGCTAAGGATTGATTTCTATTGTACAGGGCCTTGGCCCACATTTCTGGGAAGGTTTGTGGTTCTTCCTACCTTTTAGCACCGTAAAAGAAACGATTAGGGACACTACAAATGCGAATACTCTCTGTGGCGCCATCTACCTAGAACCAATACCACTGCAGAACCTTTTAGTCCCTAGCTAGTAGATGCATTTCCTGCAAAAGGCATAGATCAGCTTGGGAGTTTTCAAGACATGATAAGACCGCCCTACGCTTAACGGGGTTATTGAGACCCCAAACATTGAGAGTTAGTATTTTAAGTGTGGAAGCCGGCATTTATGGTGTCTCAAGGAACCAGATGGCGCGATCAGGACCCATAAGAACGCCTGGGAGAAGTGCGGAGTGAGGAGTCCGCGTGTGTAGTATCATCTGATGGAGCCCCGGTGGCCCCTCCCCTAAGGTGGACATGGAACCCTGAATCCCCCCCAAACAAAGTCCCCAAATACAAGAACAGCAAAACCAACCAAGAAGAAAAGTGTATCGTAACCCATTGTCCTCCACCTCCCGGTGAATGGAATGATGGCATCACGGAGTAAGTAGCCTGCGGTGAGACGCCCCCCTCCCGCCAACGACCCGTGTAAAGAACAGTTACCTAGCCAGACCCTCGCTGCTGCCGGGGTCAGCCAGACTGGGGGCCGGTCAGTTCCGTGGATACAGACTCAAGAGCTACCTGCTGGCTTTTGAGTATTTCTGCCATTGGGGGTTTTCTGGGCCGCTGACGCCATCTGGGACGCGAATCATTGACCTCCGTTGGGTGATTGTCGTCTTCGCTATCACCCGCTGGTAGCTCCACTCCCAGCAGCCTGCCCGCCTCAGCCAAGGAGCGCAATTGATAGAGCGTATTGTCAATCCGAAACACCAATCGAAAAGGATGGCCCCAACTGTAAGGAATCTTGCGTTGCTGGAGATGCGTGGTAATTGGCTTGAAGGTTCTGCGTTTGTGAAGGGTGTGGGCAGAGTCGTCCTGAAACAAAACCGGCCGTTGGTCGCGGAACGACACCGGGTGCGTCTGGCGGGCCTTTCTCATTATGTCCTCTTCGGTGCAGTAGTCTTGGACGCACACTAATATGTCCAGTGGCGGGGCGGATGGCGCTCGCGGAGGCCCCACTCTGTGAGCTCGATCAATCCGCAGCTCTGTCTCGAGTGGCCTGCCCAAAATATCATTAAAGAGCTCCCTTGTGTACCTAAAAAGGTCCTTTGAATCGTCGTCCATCTTCACTCCGCGGATCCGTATATATTGCGTCGCCGGGACCGGTTCTCCAGGTCCTCCACGTGAGTTTGTAGGTCTACCTGCTCTTCGTGAATCCTGAGGACTTCCTGCTGTAGCGCCGCCAGCTCCGTGTCCTGTCCGTCGCTTTTGCCCTCCAACTCAGCCACTCTCTCCCCAATGCTGTCCACATCGCTGCGAACCTCTCAGAGTTCTGCCGTGAACTCCTGATTGAGAGTGTGAATATCGTCCCTCAGGCCTGCAAACATGGACTCCAGGAAGGCCTTGGTAATCGGTTCTGCACCCTCACCCTTCTCTGTTGCTGGGCGAGCTCCGCCGGTCGCCATGTCGTCTGGGTGCTGACCCGCCTGCACATTCGCAAACAGGTCCTTCAGAGTTTTGTCCTTGCGCCCCTCAGGGGGGACCATACCAAGAGGAGCTCCAGACGTCGGTATATCCCTCCTCTCTGCTCTCCTCACTGGCTCAGAAGGTCAAGATTGTGACATCCACTTTGACCCCGTGCCCAACAGCCGCAGGAGTGCCAGCCACACGCCGCCCACGCCAGGCCCTTCAGCGCGCCCGTGCACTCCGCTTCCGCTGAAGTACCACAGCTGCGGTGTGTGGTCCGCCCCTCCTACTCACTCACAGGACCTCCAGCTGATGCACTGGGGGCGCCCCCCTCCTCCGCCCTTCGTCCATAAGCCGCACAACTCCGGTATGTCGCTGCCTCTGATCCACACCGGGATGCAGGCAAATGGTGGGGGAAGTAGAGAGCTGGCCGTCTGCTGTTCTGTCCCGTAGGACGTGTGCGCCCCCCCAGCACCTTCGTGGCCCAAGCCCCCGGGAAGAGCACTAGTCCGATTGCTGGGCACCCTCCCCCTCGGGCGGCTTCACCGCAGTGTCTAGCAAGCTGCCGCAGTCCAGACGGGCACTCACTCCCTCAGCTCCCGTTCCCACTGCAGCGGTGAACCCCCCCCTCCTGCAGCATGGGCAGTGCGCGGTATAGCCCCCTCAGCCGCCGGATGCATTGCGGCAGCTCGCAGGAGAGGCGAATCAGGCACTCACCAGGTTCACTCGGCCCGCTACTGTCCCAAGGAGAGCCGGGGATCTTGCAGGGCAGAAAACACCAGGGTCCATTCCCCTCCGTTGTCCACTCCAGGAAGGCCCTCTCCAAACGATGCCAAAGTCACCCCACAGTCCGCACCTGCGCTGCTCCAATTGCGGTCCCAGCCACCAGCCGTGACAACCGGGCCGCAGGCAATCCTTCAGGCCGCCATTTCCCTCCGGCACACTAAGATGGCGGTCATCTCAGAAGCAGCTGCCGGTAGCCACCGCCTCACTCGTGGCCCCCCAGCGAGTCTCCGGCGGCGCCTCCCTCACAATCCCAGGAGGATGCCCGCTATGTCCTGGCCGTTACAGTCCCGTCTGGCCCCCCGCTCACCGGTGCCCAAGGGCGAGCCTCGCCTGCTCCGACGGCCGTTACCCACCACAGGCCTTCAATCCGGGGGGACCCGGGCACCGACCACACCTCCTACCGGGCCCCCTGCTCGACCATCATCCGCTCACCATACTCAGCTCTCTCGGCAGGGCGACCGCTTCGCCTGTGGGGTCGTCCGGATCCAGGCCTTCGTGAGGCCCACAGAGTCACTGCTTAATCGGGCACCAGCTAGGTCCCTCCCCGCAGCTGGCGGTCTGGGCTCCCCGTCGTCTCCACAGCACCTCGCCCGTCTTCCTGCCACGAAGCGCATCGCTGCAGCCCCGCCACTCCCAGACTACTCCCAATGGGCCAACGACTCGGCGGGCGGGCGTCGCCTCCGGCAGTCAGGCAGTCACTCTGTCCGTCTCACAGGCCTCACGGTGAGCGAGCCTTCCGCTTCGGGCCTCACCACACTCCACTGCCGATGCTGCGCCGCAACTCCCACGTTGAGCTCTCCCGCTCACCACTGTTGCCCCGGACTAACAGCTCCACTATTCCGGGTCGCAACCGGCCCCACAGCGAGGGTCGGCAGGCGCTATGACGACCCGAAGGTCGGTGCTTTTAACAGGCCGTCGGCGGGAGCTCCGACACTACACGACTGCTCGCATCTCCATCTTGCCCACGCACCCCATAGTTTTGTTTTTAAACACAAACCGTCTTTTCTATTTATTTTCACTAAAACTTTCCTCAGATTCTCCCTGTTTGGTGAGTAGCAGACTTGATTAGGATCGACACCTTGGGTACCACCCTTTTACTTTACTTTCCAGAAAGCAAATCACTGGTGATGGTTTCATTGACGCCAAAGGGTGGAAAGTATTCACTGTTTTTAAAAAAACATAACAGGGAAAATGAAATAAAGCTCCCGGGTCAAATATATGATGCTATTTATTTTTCTCCATGGAATATTAGATTATTAGTTCCCCTCATTTTCCACCTTTAAGAAAATTGAGAACTAAATGGTCCTGAAGAAGATGGAAGCAATTTATTTCTTCCATTGAAACGTACGTCGACCAGATAGCATGAGGACCCAGTTATCAGCACAGCATTTGAGGGTTGATGTTTTTTCACCCCTAATATTTTTCATCTGTGCATGTAGTGTTGTAATGGGGGGTATGAATGGGTGTAGTATGTGTCAGTGATAATAGTGTGAATCAGTGGAATGAGGTATGAGTCTGGGGAAACTGGTTTATGTTTTCTGATTGGAAAGTGATTTTAGTGCCTAACAAGTGAATTGTTAATGATTTATATATATATATATATTCACTGAAAAAACCATAGGTTTCACACGTTATAGTTAGCTGGACATTTCACTCGTAAAAAAACAATGAAAATCCCCCGTTATAGTTAGTTCAGCTAACTATAACTCGCGCGCCCACAATCCACTGCTGATGACGTCACATATTACATCACTCATGACATGGTCAGTGACATCACTCATGACATCACTGATGACATCTCAAATGACATCACTGATGACGTCATCCATGTGATAAATTACCACATCTTCTCACACCCTAATATAACCTTTGATACACCGACTCAAAATTTCAGAGTTCCATTCTCAAAACCATACATACTGCAATACCAATAACTACATACCCACTTATTAACTCTTAGGACTACAAACACCTCCACTCATTCACCTGTACAGTCACTCATACTTACAGTCACTCCATACAAGACTATCATATGCATTTATACACCTATATAGACACTCACACACCACCAATCATCCATAGAGGTACTCTCACACCTAGTCAGTCATGCAAATAATCACACTCCCATTTACTCCCCTATGCGGTTATACACACTCAAGTTCACTTACTCATAAAAATAGTACCACATTCTTACGCTCTTATAGAATCATTGATACAAGCACACACTCATCGATACAGTCACTCTCACAATCACACACTCTCACATCTACCCACTTATATACTCTTACACGCATATATACTGCCTTTCAAATATGTAGTTAGTCACAAATGTACCACTGAGATATACATTCAATCCCTAACACACCCATACATACACTCACTCAACCATACAGTCCATCACAGATGCACTCTTAAAACCATGCACCCATAGAATCACCCACTCACACATCTAGTCACAGAGTAACACACACCCTACCCACACAAACACTCAGGAACCCATACAGATACTGAAACAAGCAATCAATAACTCATATAGACACTCATATAGCTATTCACAAAACCATGCAGCCACTTATACACCAACATACAGACACATACAAACATTTACACAGTTTAGTCACTAGTCTGCAGTAAGATACATTTAATGACTCACTTAGAGTCAGTTACGCACCACACAAAATCATCCATTTACACACTTGTACACCCACTTATTCTTCAACAGGCCTTTCCCTATATATATTAAACATATTAAAATTGTTCAGAAACACATACTCAATCGATGATGTCATCAGTGATGCCATCAGTGATGTCATTTGAGATGTCATCAATGATGTCATGAGTGATGTCACTGACCATGTCATGAGTGATGTAATATGTGACGTCATCAGTAGTGGATTGCGGGCGTGCGAGTTATAGTTAGCTGAACTAACTATAACGGGGGAATTTCATTGGTTTTTTACGAGTGAAATGTCCAGCTAACTATAACATGTGTGAAACCTATGTTTTTTTCAGTGAATTTGCAAGGTTTTTTAAATGCTAATTCCTAACTAGAACGTGTGTGAAACCTATGGTTTTTTCAGTGAATATATATATATATATATATATTCACTTAAAAAACCATAGGTTTCACACATGTTATAGTTAGCTGTACATTTCACTCGTAAAAAACCAATGAAATTCCACGTTATAGTTAGATCAGGTAACTATAACTTGCGCGCCCACAATAAACTGCTGATGACGTCACATAGTACATCACTCATGACATGGTCAGTGACATCACTCATGACATCAATGATGACATCTGAAATTACACATTGTGGATTGCGGTCGCGCAAGTTATAGTTACATGATCTAACTATAACGTGGAATTTCATTGGTTTTTTACGAGTGAAATGTCCAGCTAACTATAACATGTGTGAAACCTATGGTTTTTTAAGTGAATTTGCAAGGTTTTTTAAATGATAATTCCTAACTATAACGTGTGTGAAACCTATGGTTTTTTCAGTGAATTTGTACGGTTTTTTAAATGCTAAGTTATGTTTTTATTATTTTTTTTTTCAGGTTTTACACCGTGCGCGCACCGAGCGTCCACGGTTCGCAGGCCGCACAGGGTGCACGCACTTTGCGATTTTTAAAAAAAACACATTTTTTTTTCTCCCACGTTCTCCACCTTTGTTTTTCACCCCCTCAGACTGCGAGAGACAAAATGGCGGCCGACACTTCCTGGTTTCGACCGATTCGAATGTTTACCGACATCTAACAACCAATCAGAATTGCGCTCCACAGTGCGCGCACGGTGCGCGCGTATAGATATTGATATGCTTTTAAATGCTATTTTCTCAGGAAATATTGAACAGATTTACACCAGACCTGCAAAAGGCACTTCCTTGACCTTATAGCTACCTCTCTGCCAAATTCCACGTAATTCTGTTCAGCCGTTCGGGCTGTAGCTGCGACTAAAGGTCCTAAGGAAAAATGCATGGGGAAAACGCGTTTTGGCTGGGGCGTGGCCAAGCGAGCCGTGATGGCGGACGCGAGTTAGAAGAGCTCCGTCCAGCCCGCGGTGATATCCTTCACATATCCTGGTTTCCCCGCAGCATCTTTGAGCCAGAAGGGGGGCGGAGGTGCTACCCCCACCGTGCAGTCGATCGGCGGAACACCGAGAGTCCAGGGGGCGCTATCGGCAGCGGAGTCGCGCCTCGCGTGACTCGGGCCCAGAGGCGAGACTGGAGCCGGGGAGTCGAGAGATATATCCAAACGGCCCCTGGCGGCGGCAGATCGCGGCGCACCCGACCCTCGTCAATGGTGAGAGGAGGGGCTGCGCTGGAGGCGGGCGGCCGGCGAGCCGCAGTGGAGACATCTAGTGGGGCCTGCTGCTTCATGAGGGGCCTGGAGGGGAGATACCGGGGACCGGACTGGCACCTATCGGAGGGGTAATTGAAGCGGGGGGCCCGCCGGAGGGACGGAGCCCCGGACTTACACACAAACGCGCGGAGAACTGGCAGTGAGGGAGCGCTGTAAGCCTGATCCGCCGCCGGAGACGTTGGGAGTTGATCCGGAGCGCAGGTAGTTGGGGCCCCCTGGGCACGCTGGGCCTCGGCGGGGCTGCTTGACGGGGCCCCGATCCTCGTTAGGAGTAAAGGGCGGCCTGCACGGAGCGGTAACTGCGGCGGCCGGACCGGGCCGCGGAGTTATACAGTGAGGAAGAGAGATACTTGGGACAGCTCAGACAGTGGGCCCAGCGCAGTGGAGTGTGGCGATCTTGGGGCAGCCGACGCGCCTGGGACCCAGTGGACTATACTAGCAGCGAGCGGTGGATGGGGCAGAGTGATCGTGGCGGTGGGCCCAGCGGACCGCTTCACTGAGGGCAGTGGGGCTGCTTGCTCCTGTTTGGCTGTCATCCGAGGCCCCTAGAGGGGGCCCCCATTTCTGGCGAGACTAGTTGTAGACCTGAGGAACGGATTCGGCGGGAGATCGCGGGGGGCGACTCGCAGAGGAATATACCAGAGATCCGGGACGGTTGCCACGGCGCTTGGCCCTACGACGACTGATCTCGTGGGGCTTTTGAGAGGACAATATGACGAGAGACAAGGGTGGAGGTTCCACTCGTCATGGCCCAATCAACAAGTTTACTGGTCCCGGGGCGGCGGCTGGCGCGACCGGGGGCCCACCAGACACTATCCCGGATAATGCGGCTCTGATGGCGGCCATAACTCAATCCAGAGATATGTTAGATGCCAAGATAGGGGCGGTTGGGTCCGATGTTACACTACTGCGCCAAGACCTGCGCAACGCAGTATCCCGCATTACGGAGGCAGAGACCCAGATATCGGGGGTGGAGGACGACGTTACCACACTGAAACAAAAAATGGCCTCCATGGAAAAGATTCAGCGGGGTTTGGCGCTCCGAGTGGAGGATGCAGAAGGACGGACCCGGCGGAACAACCTGAGGTTTGTGGGTTTTCCGGAGGGCTGCGAGGCGGGTAACATGGAGCGCTTCCTCACACAATGGCTGGAAGGCTGGGTCCCCCCGGATGCGCTGTCGCGCTGCTTCGTCGTGGAGCGGGCCCATCGGGCGCTGGCGCAGAAGCCGCCGCCGGGAGCGAGATCACGACCGGTGATAGCACGATTTCTGAATTATATGGACCGGGACGCGGTTTTGAAGCAGGCCCGGGCTCACGAACCATTGCAATATGAAAATGTATGCATCTCCATTTTCCCTGACTATACCCGCCTGGTGCAGCAGCAGCGTCAGTCCTTCATGGCTGCCAAAGCTCGCCTAAGAGACCTTAAGCTACCATATGCACTTCTATTCCCAGCTCGCCTGCGGGTGGTGTACCAGTCTCGTACGCACTTCTTTGATACCCCAGAGGAGGTCTTCAGGTGGACCGACGAGACTGTGCGACTGAGGGTGCCTACACCGCCTAGGAGGGAATCGGATTCTTCCTCCGGAGAGGCGGCCCGGAAGTACTCGAAGAGACAGCAGCGGATGGGGGACAGGCGGTCGCGCTCCAGGAGGCGCTCGGTGTCGAGGGAGGGGGTGGCGGGAGAAGGTCAGGGACATGGCCGCTGACTTTTGATATCCTGTTGCTTGGAGATTGGTTGGGGGGTTTAGGGGGGACTTCCAGGGGTCCCACTGTGCTCGCCATAGTCCTTGCGATATACTAGTCGGGGAAACAGAAGAGTGGGCTGGCTTTCTGCCGGACTTGTCCGGGTTGGGATCTGGCCTGTGGTCTATGGGCTACGAATTTGGGATCCATTGGATGGAGCGGTACCAGTTCCCCGGTTGGGAGCTGGATACCTGCTCCGCCGCGACAGATGCTTCAATGTTCTTGAGGTATGGGGTGGGGGGTTTGTTTGAGGGGAGTTGTGTTTGGTTTTGTGTCGTACTTGCTGGATGGGTTTCCGATGTTGGCCCTACACCTAGATACAGTCGGCTATGGGGAAAGGAGGTGAGGTTCATTCCCAATGGCTAATTCACAGATAGGGGGCACAGTGGTCCCAGGTCTCCTTCGTATTCTAAGCTGGACTGTACGGGGGGCGCTAGATAAAATTAAGCGCGGGGCGATACTGCAACAGGCTAAGAGGGCTCGGGCAGATATTCTTATGCTACAGGAGACGCACCATATGGGTACGAAGACCTCGTGTTTGCAACGCTATGGGTACCATCAGATCTTTCATGCGGGGTTCACCAGGGGGTCCCGAGGGGTGGCAATTCTGGTGCATCGTAGGGTCCCGTATATACTTGCGCAGCAGTGGCTGGACCCGCAGGGTCATTATTTATTCCTTAGGAGTATGATTGGGGAAGTTCCTGTGATCTTAGGAAGTGTGTATGCGCCCCCTCCCCTACAGTGGTCCCTTGTGGAGAGAGTCTGGACCCTATGGGCAGATATGCCGGATATGTTGTCATTTGTGGGAGGGGACTGGAATGATGTCATGGACTTGGCCCGAGACCGGAGTGAGGGGGTGGGCGGGGAGCGGAGAGGTGGCCAAACGAAACTCAGCTCCCTAGTGACTAGCCTGGATTGGGTGGATGTCTGGCGGTGGACTCATGGAGATAGGCGGGAGTACACTTATCTGTCAGCAGTGCACGCCACGCTCTCGAGACTAGACTATATATTCCTTCCCCGGGTGCGAGCTGGTGGAGTGGTACGCGCGGAGATCCTTCCCCGCGGCCTCTCGGATCATTCGCCGATGTCTCTTGTGCTGGATATGGGCGGAGGGCGGCAGACATTTAGATGGCGCTTGTCGCCATGGCACCTACAGAATGTGGCTTATGGCACTCATATGAGGGAAGGTATTGCCTATTTTTTTGCTTCTAATGAAGGATCGGTGTCGAGTGTGGGATCCCTGTGGGAGGCCTTGAAGCCAACTCTACGTGGAGCAGATATCTCCTGGTGCTCGGCGGCGCGCCGTAAACGTAGGGAAGAACTGATGCGAGCGGAGGCCTCTGTTGAGGCGCTCGAGCGACAGGCCAGAGGGGAGGGAGGACGACAGTGGGTGAGGCAGCTGCTTCAGGCCCAACAGGCATGCGCAGCTCTCCTCATGGACGAAGCCCACCAAACTTGGCTAGCGACACGTAGCAGAATATACCAGTGGGGGGACAAATCCGGGAAGATGTTATTCCAGCTTTGCCAGGGTGCCTTCCACGCTCAGACCCTCCCGGGCTTAATTGATGATACAGGGGCCCCGATCACTGATCAGCTTCTCATAGCTGAACACTTTGCTGCTTATTACGCAGAGCTATACGCTCCCCGGGAGTGCCTGTCGCCGGCCACTATAGAACGATTTTTAGCGGATCTACCCCCTAAACAGCTATCGGATGACGCGCGTGATCGCTTAGAGCTTCCGCTGACGGAAGATGAACTCAGCACGGCCCTGGGGGAACTTAATTCTGGGAAGGTGCCTGGGCCTAATGGGTTTCCATGTGAATTTTTCAAACGCTATAGTTTGCAATTGGCCCTTTATTATCGAGCGGTGGTAGAGGAGGCTCGGGAGGGGGGTGTGCTCCCCCCGGACTGGAGACATGCGGAGGTGGTGGTGTTCCTTAAACCCGGCCGGCCCCCGGAGCAGCGGGCCTCGTGTCGGCCTATCTCTCTCCTTAACGTGGAGGCGAAGATCCTGGCCAAGGCTTTGGCCAATCGCCTTTTGCCCCACATCTCGAATCTTATCCATCCAGATCAAGCAGGATTCATGCCCAAGAGGGCCACCAGACACAATATACGACGGGCGCATGTGGCAGTGGCGGCGGTTCGGCAGACTGGGGAGAGGGCGGCATTATTGTTGGCAGATATGGACAGGGCCTTCGATTCTCTGAGCTGGGTATACCTGTTCGCCCTATTGCGCCGACTTAATCTGGGCCCGAACTTCCTTTCCTACCTCCAGCTCCTATATACCGACTTGACGGCGGTGGTGCGGGTGGCGGGGGTGACGTCTGCAGCTTTTCCCATACAACGGGGCACACGACAGGGATGCCCCCTGTCCCCGTACTTATTCGCACTGGCCATGGAGCCGTTGGCGGCGTGGGTGCGTATGGATGCGCAGATTCGGGGCTTCGAGTGGTCTCGGGAGGTGTCGGACAGAATCGCACTATATGCGGATGATGTCTTATTTTTTCTTACGGAGCTGGATACAACGGGGCCACGACTCCTACGGATTCTGCAGATCTTTGGAGAATCGTCAGGACTGTACATGAATCCCTCTAAATCCACGCTGTGGATGCTGGGGGACGGTCCGGGGCCCGGGGAGTGGGCGAAGGATATTCAGCTGGCAGTGGGCGGATTGAAATACTTGGGGGTGTTTCTGTCGGAGGCTCCGGAGCTCTCATGAGACCGCAATGTAACACCAGTATGGGGAAAGATCCGCACGGATCTTAAGACATGGTCTCGAATGCCACTGACACTATATGGCAGATCCGCAATATTTAAGATGGTGGCGCTACCTAAACTGCTCTACCAGCTGCAGAATTACCCATATCCGATCCCGCCTCGATGGTTTCGTCAGGTGAATTCCGCTTTGGGGCAGTTCCTGTGGGAGGGGGGCACAGTGCGGGTGGCCCTTCGAACGTGTTTCCTATCCACATATAGCGGAGGACTTGCGTCCTCAGATGTTTTGTCCTACTACCAGGCCTCGCACCACCTTGTTCTCAATGAGTGGTGGTACGGAGATAGGGGAGACCCGGCGTACGCGCTGGAACGACTACTTATGGGAACTAATACCTTGCATACTATTCTGTACTCTGCGTCGGGGCGCAGCAGTCTGCCATCGGTCACGCGAGTGGTCTTCCAGATATGGCGACAAACACTGCGGCGGATGGGATGGTGGAATGTCTTAACTGAAGAGACCCCACTTTGGGGCAATGGGCGCTTCCCGGACTTAATGGCACTGAGTGGATTCCGCGGATGGGATGCCATTGGCATCTCGACATTGGGAAATATTATGAATGGTACAACACTTAAATCATTTCAGGCCCTCCAAAGGGAATTCTCTATGCCCCAATCGCAGTTCTACAGAGATCTGCAGCTGCGACATGCTCTGTCCCCCAGCCTGGAGGGCCTGGCATCGCTCCCAGAGTTCAGCCCACTAGAAGCGAGACTCTTTATGGGGGATCTGGGAACCCGGAAAATCTCTAGGATATATCAGGCCCTAGTGATACATTGCTCTACGAAGCTTCAGAAGCTGCGGGAGGATTGGGAAACGGACGTAGGAGCCCTCGATGAGGACGACTGGAGGGAGGCCTTGGCAGCCCCAAGGGAGGCAGCTATAGCAATACGACTGCGCCTCATACAATTTAAATATCTGCATAGAGTATATTTTACCCGGGCCAGGCTGTTCCGAGCGGGTTTGGTTGCTGCTCCGGACTGTCTGCGGTGTGGTCAGGAGGACGGAACATTTATACATACTATTTGGCACTGCCCAGCACTGGACCGCTTCTGGAAGGGGGTGATCTCTTGTCTAGCTGAAGTGCTGGGGTGGATGATTCCGCGCACGCCACGCCTGGCATTGCTTCATGTTATGGAGGGCGTTGGGGGCAATATATACAAGCAGCACCTACTGCGGCTAGGCCTTACGCTGGCGAAAATAGATATTGCCAGGGCGTTGAAGGCGCCTAGAGCCCCATCGATTGCAGCATGGAAGAACGGCCTAGATTTCTGTATGGGGCTGGAACAGCCTATATTTGTGGCCTGAGGGTGTCCACGCAAGCACTATAAAATATGGAAAAGATGGGCGGATTACCGGGGACTGTGGCTGGAGCCACCAGTGGAAGAGGTGGATTAATTAGTGGAAGGCCTAGGGAGGCTAGTCGGGAAGAAGGGGTGCCAGGTAGGAGGGGACGACAGGGGAATTCCTCTTCTTACGGCATGATGTGGCAGCGGGGTTGTGGGGCGAGGGTAGGGAGTCCATGGGCAGGGTGCGACACAGGGGCAGGGGTGGGGGGAGTTAGGGGGGGTTGTTATTGTTCGATATGTATCCTTGCTAAATGCACAAATAGATTGCTACGACGATATACTGCAATGTCATGCTGTTGTTGACCCTGATATTCAGGGTCCTGTACCATCTGTGCAATCGCTCAATAAAATATGTTTTCAAAAAAAGAAAACTCGTTTTGGGACCCCCCCTTTTTCTCGGCGCCCGCTTGACAAATCACCCCGAGACTTTCAGGGTAGGAGCTGAACGGAGCGCCCCATTAGTTTTGAAAATTTCGCGAGGATTCGTCAACCGGCGCCAAAGTTATTCAAAATAGAATTTTGACATTTCCTATGGAAACTAGGTTGTAACTATAACTATCTACTGGCGACCGCCAGTAGATAATATATATTTATAGTAGATGGATCTTGAATCCATGATCATTCCCCACCAAAATGTATAACCTCTTCCCAAATTTCTTTTGTCTTTGTAACATTGGAAATGAGAAAAAATGTTAAAGAATGTGAAAGAAATGTCACAAGGAAATGTTACAATGAGAATCATGATCTATAATCAATGGTTTTTAATAATATGAATAATAAAATTAATGAAATATGAAATAATGATCTATGTGTGGAGAAATTACGAGTTAATCACCCGTTCTATGCTACAGGGCAGCTAGTATTAAAGGAATTAAGGTCAGGTGGGGGGTTGTTCAGTATTTTTAATCAGATGAGTATAACCAGAGTTATGGATCTGTAAGTGAAATAAAATCTGTGCATTTTGCTCTTGCAAAGCTATAACATTGTGGTCAATGGAAAATTACACCAGTGACACTCGGTCACTTGCAGGTCAAGTTCAGTGGTAACTACTGGGTGGTAAGGTGTTGCTCGTACCAGAACCAGGGTTCGACAGTCAGTTGAATTTTACCTGGCTCAAAGGGCCCGGGTGCAGAGTTATCATGGCCGTCCCTGGAGCTGAACGCGGGAACCACGGGGGCTGGTTTTGCTGCTTGGATGGTGCTGGTGAGAAAAGGGGTGGAAAATTTCGACAACCGAGCAACTGGGGCATTGGCTTAAAGATGCTGTGGGGTTTACTCGAGGCACAGCGTTGAATAAAGGTAGTGGTAACCTGACTTGCCACCAGCAAGCCTTGGTGTCAGCAAACCCAGTCTTTGGTTATTTCAAAGTACTGGAGTCTGGGAGAAAACATTAGCCGCCTGAAACTTGCTGGAGGTTAGGACTACGTTTTCCACAATGCACTAGACTATTTACTTTTGGTTGATTCCTCGGTTGGACCCTAGATTTAGGGTTGTGGGTGCCAGTAGCCAATGGGCAACTAGCCCCAGTGGCTAATCCGCTCCTGAGGTGACCACTTCCGGAGGAGTGTTGCACCTTTTCTTCCCAGAAGCCTCTAGTCTGCCCCTTTAAAAAAAAGTCATAGCCCTTCTTCAGCTATACAGACCAGGCAGCCCACCTTAGGGGTTTGGTAGCCTTTGGGGGGTATACGCCTCCTGACTATCTAATTTTCCTGCCTGCTCAGGTTGCAAATATGCCTGGGGCAGGGGGTTGGCTTCCCCCCCCTCTGGGAGGAAGCCTGGTTGCATATCAAAGGCGGTGGAAGGTTTGAAGCTCACTGCCTTGATATGACACTTAATCAGCCATCCTGACAGGGAGAGAGGTGGCACTTCCTGCCCAGGCAGGCCTTTGTTTCTGGCTCCTGGGAGTGTTCATTCCTCCTGGCAGGGGATTAGAGTCTTTTCTTGGCGGCAACAGTGGCAGGTTGTGAGCCAGGGCACAGGACAGACTGGGGCAATCAGGTGGGCAACCTCTTTGGTAGCCACCTGGGTGCCTGTCATGTTAAATCCGACTTTGGAAAAGAGTCGGGTTTGATGAGACAAGATGTTTGATACCAAGCATGCTACTTTTCAGTGTGATCATAATGGAGCTGGCAACCTGGGGGGTCCCCTGGTGCCAGCCCATGTTATCCTATGGCCTCCTGAGCACTTGTAGTAGCCCCTAATGAAGGGGGGCTACTATAGGAACATATAAGCTTGCACTTATATACCCACACCTTTAATATAATGCACCCTGCCTACTGGGTGCAAGAGGCTTGCCTTAGGGGTGACTGACATATATAAAAAATAGCCCTGTGACCTTGCTACTGATGGTGAGGGCAACATCGAATTTGAGCATTTTGGACTGCTCTGCAGTCTGCAATGGCAGTCCTGCAGTAATTTATTTACTTAGGTCACTCAGGGTGGCACAATGAGTGCTTTAGGTACTGGTGACCCCTTTAACTCCCATGCACTGGGTACTATTGGTACCACTGGTTACAAATTCAGATGCATCATATTTTAGAGAGAGAGCACCAGCACTGGAGCCTTATTAGCACGCTTCAGTGCACTTCCAGAGATAAAACCATCAGCACTGGAGAAAAAAGTGTGGAGGTGACCATATAAAAAGGGCATTATTTTACACAGTACCACAAAAATTCAGTTCTCACTGGTGCACACGCCCACAGTCACACAGGCACTAACTTCAATGTGAACTTTGTGTTAAAGAGATAATTGGTAGAGTCAGGAAGGCTAGCATCCTGCTCTTTAGGGTAGAAGTGAGAAATGTGTCTACATCCATCTGGTCTATACATTTTTATGCGGCAAAACGGGGATTCCCAAGAGTACAGTGGACACCCTAGCTAAGAAAAAGAAAAAAGTTGTGTAAATATCAGTAATTAGAAAGTAGCTGCACTACAGTTCAGGATGCCCAAAATAACATTGAATCTGTAATGGTAAAATAATCTTTAATACAATTGTAGGAATCTTGTGAGTTTAACAGTATTTTTTTTTTTTTATTTTTTTATTTTTTTTTGAAAAACCTTTATTGACATGTCAATCAAGAACAAGTATGGGCCTACAACCCCCCGGGGCCGGCCGCTAAGCAATCAGAGCAACAAAGATCAAATGTAAACACAGGCAGCACATCGGGGAGCAGAATCTTCATACTAATACTGTGAACAGCGCAGGTAGGACACCAGGAGAAAAAAGGGTTTTCATTTTACAATGGAACAAGACAGAAGGATCAGGTGCCGAACAATTTCCCAACAGCGATAAAAGGTATGCAGAGTAATAGACGTAAGCAATAAACAGCAATCTATTGGATCAATGGCGCAGACACAGGAAATTCAGGATGGGGAAGAATATCATAGACAGTTGCGCCTGCAGTCCCCCGCCCGAACTCCCAGAGAACACCCCGGAAATTGTGGCACACATGAAACGGCAACGAGTCATAACAAAGGAGGTGTATCACGCTGATCCCAGAAAAAGAAAAACAAGAGGAATCAGAGAGGAAAAAGGAGGCCATGGAAAAAGAGGTGAAAGACTAAAGAATCCCCTCCCCCAACCCCCCACCCTGCACCTCTGCAGATGAGTACGGCCCCCCCCCCAGCAGTGTGCCTGTCGCCCTAGAACCAGACCCGAAATATAGAAGAATAGGGAAAAAGAAGTAGGAAAAGAACCCCACCAGACGGGGGGGTATAGAAAGTGTTAATAAACTGGAGGAGGGCCTTCAAAACATACCCCCGGCTTCTTCCCCAAAGTAAACAATAAACAGCACAAAATCGATCGTATCAAAGAAAGATGGGGAGCATTATGCACCTATTATGCTAATAGCTATGCCATGAGAGCACGCAACCCCTGAGCCCGCCCGTCCACTAGATGACCACCCCTGAAGGATCAGCCTTATCCCTGACCACTCTTTGCAATTCTGCCCATGCCTACCCCTCGACCCAGCGCCATGTCCGATGTTCCAAGGTAAAGGAGTGCCCAAAAACGACCGAGAAGCGACGCACACAGGTGGGGTGGAAGTTTCTGAGCACCAACACAGTCCGCATCATGGAGGGACGGGCTTCCCAGTGCTGCCCCAGGATCTACACTGCACTCGAGGTCCAGGAAGGCAGAAGCAGCCAAAGTAGACAATTGTTGCTGGAATTGTCCCCGGGTCTCCGGTGGCTGTGTACGGGACGAGGCCACCACCTCCCACTCAGGTCCAATACCTCCGGGACAGATCAGACCCTCAACTCGCCGATCACACGGTAGCATATTGTCCGGAGTGTACAGCTGTGCGCTAATCTCAGGGGTGGCCGCAACAGTGTCCTCCTGTGCGCAGTGTGGGAAGTCCCTGTGTACCTGAGGACAGGCGGGCCGCCACTGTCCCAACGCAGATGCCACACCGTCGAGCTTACTCCCCAAGGCCCCGACGCCATGAACCAAGGAGGAATGAAGAGCACCAAGGGCCTCGAGGAGGTCGCCGTACCCCAGCACAGTTCTCTGCGATCGCTCCGCCACACTCCCAAAAGTCACACACTCCCAATCCTGCTGCGACCCAGTGGACAGGATGGTAGGCCGCATCGCAACAAGATGGCCGCCGAGTATGCTCGACCCGTATTGGGGCCGGGACCCAGGGACAAGCGCCTCGAGGTCCACGTCGCTGGAGACAGGGTTCCGGGGGCAGGCAAAAAGTTATCCGTTGCGTGGTCACGGGCAACAGTCGTCCCCACCACGGACCAGCTCCCGCGAAAATCCGGGAGCGGCCCGCAAGGATCTGGGCGAGATACGGGCGGCGTCCGGGCAGCTCACCATCAAAGGCAGGGGCAATCACCGGAGGATCTGAGAATTGCACCCCCGGGCATGCACTCGGTCCGCTACGCTTGACAGTAGGAACGACCACGACGAAATGTAGGCCGAGTTTGGCACCGCTCCGGTGGACCGACTCCACCCAGTCACCACAGGCCGCTGTTGTTGAACTGCCATCCGGCCAAGGCGTCCACTCGAGGTCCTGGCTCCAGGGCTGCACGGGCCGCAAAGTTCAAAAGCACATTTCTCCGGCGATACCGCAGCCAGAAACCTCGGAGTCACACGATCGGGTGCCACTCTCCTTCAGAAACACAATCGCATAGCACAGGCTGAGGATCTCGTGCAGGATATCCGTGCGGGATGCGGAGGTTCACGGAGCCGGGAGTCTACGCTGCCGTCCCGGTCGCCATCTTGGCTCCTCCCCCCCCCCGAGTTTAACAGTATTGTAGTTGAAAGCCAGAACCTTAGTATCCCAAGGGAGCTGCCTGTTTGTGCAAGGTACTATGAGACAGTGGGGCCAATTGCTTAATATGGGTGAAGTATGCATATTAACAATTGTTAAGTGTTAAAACTGTTAGATATGTGACAAAAAAGTGAATCTGGTGTTTTCTGGGAAAGATGCTGCTGCAGTTTTGTTCGAATTAAAGGCTAACAATAGTGTTCATTTCAGAACCAAACACTCATCATTTCTTATACAGACTATCATATGGTTCCTACTAAATAAGAATCAAACTATAGGGGACTGTTTCCGCTCAAACCATCAGAATATGTTGACCTAGTTCCTGGCTAGCTCACATTGTGCCATCTGGACCCCTAAACCTTGCATTGTTTGTGTCTGCAACCTCAGAACATGACAACCCTAATTTCCCCAGGGAAATCGTGGAAACATATCTACCCTTTTGTTTCAATTCAGGCTCGCTCAAAGGGAGACACAAGAAATACACAAATTGGCATTTCAAACATTTATTGAAGCAATTGGATTCTTGTGTAAAATATGTGTGCTGCTATTATTAGTAGAAGAAAGCAAAGCATAGAATCCAACATTATAATGGTGAAGAAAATGAAAACTTCAACCATTATAATTGTTGCATTGATTATATGAATACATATAATTGTACTCCTGCCTAGCACTGCCTATCTTAGAGAGAAGAGGGTGGATGCGATTCTGCCAGATACCTTAGAGTGGTCTAACTCCCCATTTACTTGCATGCGTGTGTTATCTGGTAGCCAGTCTTGGCGTCGAGCAGACTGCCGTCCCTCTCAGGATAGTGATGGGATTCAGCTGGGCTAGATTTCAGGCACGGGGTAACCGCAACCATCCATCGAAATGCTCCTTTGCCGAACAGAGGTTTGGTGCAGTTTATATATTAAAACTGGACCCATTAGTTTTGTGTCTGAGCTCTGGTCCGGTTGTCATTGTTGATTTTACCCACTCAGAGTTGTCATTGAACAGACAACAACAAACAAGGACAGTTTGCGCAGTGTGCCCAGTCCTTGGACAGAATGTTCTAAGGTATGATAATGTGCCTATGAAGAAATGTATTAGTAAGCTAACTCTTTTTGAGTACACTATCTCATATTGATGTGCAAGTAAATGTGTGCTAAAAGTCATTGTTTAAAAGGATGTCGATTTCAAACGTGAACATGGAAAGTGGAAGTGTTTGTGCACTGGCCTACAAACCTCACGACAAGACTATTGCCTTGGAGACCGAATCAGGGAAAAACATAAACGTTTGTGCCTAATTCCATAATCCTGCCAATAAGAGGAACGCAATTTGAGAAGGTGTACAAAGTCACTGATGGTCCATTTTTAAAAATAAAGCATACTCATCGTGGTTGGGGGCTTTGTCTGTGAGATGCTTTAGAAGGAAAATCTAGTTCTCGGCGTTCTAGCTGAGCTTTCCAGATGTAAAAATAATGCTCATTCCTCACTACAGAAATGCTTTGGCAAATAAAGGTCAGCAATATTAGTATGTATGTATGGTAGAGTTACAGGTTGGCATGGGCCTTCTTTTCAGGGAAATACAAACACAGATTTCTCAATCGCTTCAAACGAAGCTACCAGTAGATGCACATTTTTCAGCTCTTCATCTTTAACCATGGCAAATTGAGATCACTGGAGACGTTTGATTCCTGATGTTGAGTGTCAAATTCTCTAAGATGGTGTAATATGCATTTGTAGTAATCTGGTCGGTGCAGAATTTCTTTTGCAAATAGTGTAGTGGGGCATTATTCTAACAACTGTTAAGAAGAGATTTTAAAAATACAGTGCTGTTTCACTCTTGCGTAAATAGTTAGAGCTGGCAAATATTTTAAATAGTAGTGATTCAGAAATCCCAGAAGCTCTGAACGGCACACCCATACAGTATGCACAAGGAAAAAAGTAAATATTCAGTATGTATGTGGTATTTATATAGCATGATCATAGCCTTCATGCCACAGACCACCGTACAGGGTGAAAGGCAAAGATACAGTCAACATGTGAAAGGGTGAGTTATTAGGTTGTGGACGATTCCTTCACCATGATGTAGTGTTCTTTAATGAGGCGAGTCTTTAGCTTGTTCTTCTGTCAGAGCAGGATTGGGGCAGTCTTGCTGGCGCAGAGGATATCGTTCTACATCCTCGTGGTATGGATAGACAATCCCTGTTGCTTTGTTCTTTATTTTTTGCACTTCCTGTTTAGTCTGATGGTGAGCTTGACATGCAGGGAGTTAGGCATGCTAGTTGTGATGGCTTTGTAGATTATGCAGCTCTTTTTGGATATCGTGTGAGTCAGCAAAGGGAGCCAGTGGATTTTCATCAAACAAGTGAGAAATGCACCATTTTCTTCAGGAATGTTTGTGAGACTTGCTGCAGCATGTTGGATGCCCTTAATTAAGTGGACCAGTGAGGAGTCTGGGAGGCTTTGGAGCAGATCATTTCTACCATCCAGATATGAGGGCTTGAACTGCAGTTTTGAAGTCACTTTCTGGGAGGAATGGTGTTACTTTCTTAAAGCGAGAGAGCTTGTATCAGACTGTTTTGGTTTTGTTGGTGATGTGCTCCTCGAGTGTGAGATTGGTGTCCAGTGAAATTGTGAAATTCTTTATTGTTTAAGTTAATTAAAGCCATAACAATTTCGATAAAATTCAACAATCCGTAGTGGAAAATATAACATACATATTAAAATCATTAATTGCCATTAATAGGGTTCATAGCTTTTGATAAAATCGTATCAAGACGGTATTGTCAGTAATGTTATATGCATGTTAGATTTGCTGATGATCCGCCAGAAAAACCAATTACCAGTGAATAAAACGGTATTAAACAATGCATCAAGAATATTCCTCTCTTTGATAAAATACCATTTAAATACAATTCAAGTTCATTTCTCATATAAAAGTAAAATTTTTACCAATTTACAGTTAAGTAGCGGGTCATTTGGATCAAGACACCTTATTATGGCAGATCTACAAGTGTGTATGCCCCTGGCATTAAAAGGATTTTTTAACAGTAAAAGACGATTTAATTTTAAAACGGGACATATACAGATCAGATGAACAAAGTCCTGCTTCGGAGCACCACATAAAGTGCATAACGTCGGGCCACTATATTTCCAGAGTGGTTGATCAGCATTAGTCGGTAGTGCCCCAAGACGTATTGCTAGCAGTTTCCTTTTTAAATGTATAGAGTACGTTATGTTCAAGTAAGCCGCCGGTTGTAAGATCGTATAAGATTGTAGTACAATCCAGGCATGAGAGCGCTTGCTGAATTAAATTTTGTCCTCCGTTAACGACTGTCTTTTTGCTGCTTTATTTATTATTTGTCTGAAGGTTGTAAATGGTAGGTTCAGATTCCATAAATCTGATACCTTTGTTAACTTTATTGATAGCTGCAAATACTTATGGTAAGCAGATCGTTGATCGTTCTTCTGTGCTTCCCAGATGGCACTATTTAACAGGTTCTGGCAGTCTAATCGGATTTTGTACCATAGTTTTATTGTCGCATACATTCTTGCTAGACGTTGCTGCAGGAGACCAAATTCTAGGCGAATCTACGCTGGGAAGGAGTTTCTCGGAACCCAAAAACTGTTTTATATGTCTTAATTTGCATTCTTTCAAGGACAGCTTTTTCCTTGGCGTATTGAACTTCAGTAGCATAAGCTAGAGTCGGCAAGAGCTTAGCTTTAAAAACAGCCAATAGTGGCTTAAACAACGGTCCATTTTAAGTCTTCGCTATTACACAGAATGGATGTATCAGTCCGTTTCCTTTCTTGATTAAACCATCATTATGTGTTCTAAAGTTAAATTGGCTGTCGATGTTTAATCCGAGATATTTTTAATTTGTTCGTCCCTCCAATTTCAAACTGCCTAGTTTAAATTGTTGTCGTCCCTGCAAGTGGTGGCTTATTTCATGACCTTAGTTTTTGCTACATTTATTTCTAATAAGTTGTCCCTTGCAAAATCACTCAATATGTTAATCCCTCTTTGAAGCCCTGCTTTCGTTTGGCTCAACAAAACTATATCGTCTGCATAGGATAAGTGTGTTAGTTGTAAGGGGCCTAGGCGTGGCGGATGTAAATTCGCCTGGTCCAACTTAGGGGAAAGATCGGCCATAAACAAGTTAAACAGATGAGGTGCTAGAACACAACCGTGTTTCAGGCTGTTTTCTGTTTGTATTTTCCTCGTAAGTCTAGAACCATCTGCCACTTTGACCTGCATCCAGGTATTTGTGTATAGCTGCATTATGGCTCGGAGGATATGTACTGGAAGCCCCCATTGTCTTAATTTGTTCCATAGTATACCTCTGTCTACACAGTCAGTGCCGCTTTGAAATCTACAAAGCATACATATAGGCTTTTCCTCTGTTGTATGATCTTGTCTACCATTGAGCCCAATGCTAGGATATTCGTAATTGTGCCCGAACCCATACGAAATCCAGACTGATTGATGGGAATTATGTTATTAATTTCCGACCAATGTACCAAGTCTCTAAGAACCAGGGAGACATAGTATTTAGCTTCTGAGTCCATTAGCGAGATCAGTCTGTAATTTGCTGGTTCCTCCAAATTGCCACCTTTATACACAGGATTGAATATGGTGCCTCTCCAGCTTTCAGGTAAAATACCAGAGCTACTCACCTCGTTGTATAAATGTGACAAAGGAGTGGCCCAAAAATCTGCGTCCAATTTAAAAATTGTCTGTGGGATGCCATTTGATCCTGGAGCACCATCCATTCTATCTGATCTTATTATATTGTAAACATCATCTTGTCTTAGTAGCTCTTCAGTTGTGGTGTTTGCGATTGCTATTACATCCTGTCATTTTACCAATGTCTTACCAGTGTTATATAGTGGATTGTTCTGTCCAGTTTTACTATAGGAAATCGGATAGACAGTGTCCCTTATTATTAGTTCTGAAGCTGCATTGTTATCCTTCATTGGCAAATATTTGATGATGTTTATAACTTCATTTCTCTTGTTTTCCGCTTTCCCAAAAGTGTTTATCAAATGATTTACCCAAACTTGGTCTGAGAGGCAGGGAGCGTTGATTATCTTTTTTGATCTCGTTAGGCAGTTGACCTGTTCCCAGGAAGCTTTGGCATTTGATTAGTTCGCGTTGAAAAGCATCTTGGACCAAAAGTTGTCTGTTTGCATCTTTCTATCCTCCCAAATATCCTTTTTATACTGTTTTTTAAGAGATTTTATTTTTTTCCCATGTACTATTGGAGACAGGTTTTGCCTTTGTATATTTTACCAGTGCTCTCAGTTCTTTCCTTGTATTCCAAGCTGTATTCCCCATACGTTTAAGAGGCATGTGCCACATTTTTATGGCACAATTTCTTGTAGGAACATCATTTAGCAGATTTCTTTGGAAAATTTCCCAGTGGGCTATCAAGGACCCCTCCCTGGGATAGTGCGCTGTTACCAGCCCCTTTGCTTTAACAGCTATCTCAGGGAGGGTGTCGGTCGTCCATCTTATACGCTTTAGATTAATTGTTGATATTTCTCCTGCTGACAGCAGGGCTTTCATAAGCCTTGGTGGGGCGATTAGTAGTTCGAGGCGCTGATGCGAGTGATCACTTTTGATGGTATATTTAATGGAATAGTCTTTTACTAGTGCGAGCAGTGGCAGGGTGAGTATTGTGTAATCTATGGTGGACCGTGTCTTCATCCCATAGTATGTAAAGTTTGGAGGGGTATCACTCTGGGTCCTTCTATTAATTACTCTCAAACCGAGATGTTCTAAGTTTTTCACTAAATTCTGCCCTTGCCAGTCGCTTCGTTTAAGGTATGATGCAGCTTGTGTTTTCACTGCCCAGATTGCATTTTCCGCATTTAAGTGACCATCTTCCTCTGGTGTGAATATCAAGTTAGAATGGAAGTCACCTGTTATGATTATTTCCCATGAGGGGTTCTCGAACCTTATTTCGGTTATTACATTAACTAACTTGTTAAATAGTGCCTTCTTCCTCTTGCTGATTGGATGTGCGCACAAGTTTATAAGGATGATGGTATTTATAACATTGCCGTGCCCCAACCTAATTCTGATCAACTGCATGTCAGATGTTGTTGCTGGCAACTGCACAGATGCAATGTTTAATGCTGTAGAGATATAAACGGCAAGGCCTCCCTTTGGCCTGCAGTATCGTTGAGTTCTTGTTGCCTCTACATGATGTAAGATGTAGCCTGCTATCTGTACTGGCATGATCAGCCAGGTTTCTTGAAGTGCAATTAGATCAAACTTTTCCCAAACATCCGGTGCCAGATTATGCTGTAGTTCTTGTTTTGCACCTGCAATATTTAATGATAGAAGTTTTAACGATGGCTGAATTTCGTGATTGCTGTCATTATCATGTCAGTCTCTTAGTTTAGCCGTTCTCGATCTGCCATTTACCACATCAACTTTTCTTTGTGTTTCTAACTCAACGCATCTCGAGTCGACTTTTGAATTTTTTAGTACAGAAGAAACTGCTTTTATACTTTGCCTATGTCTTTGATTATTAAGTGGACATAGCAAAGGAAATGGATAACATTGCTTTGCAGGTTTAGAAAGTGTTATGCTCCAGTCCATGAACTGCTGATCTGCTTTTAAGATCAATGAGACTAATTCAGATGACTTCCAAGTAGATAGAGTTTGCTCTTTGTGGTTCATAGTTCCCTGGTTAATAAACTCAATAGAAAGAAAGAAAGAAAGAAAGAAGATCAGTCGTATTGAGGTGGCTTAATGATGGGATGGCTGCCATTAAACTTAAGATGTTGCATCTGTTTAAACAATCCTGTGGACCTTTTGATATATATTGTGGGGTTAATATAATCTGATTGTTTACATTCTGTGTTTCCTGATTTTTTAACTGAGTTAGCGGTTGTGTGGTCAAGACTGTTTTCATTGGTAGTTGTCCTGTGGATTGTTGCATCGTGGTGCTATCAGATGGATTTATTTTGATTAGTAACCTTTCCTTTAGATCCCGGCTCAGTTGGGGTACTTTCTGTAATTCCACTTCTCGTTGTTTTGCATAGAATTTATTGTTTTGTTTATGGATTTGGACTATGTCCAAATTATTCTTTTCTTTCATTTCTTCAGCTACTGTGGGCACTATATTTTAACCAATTTGAGATATGCCTGTATGCGTTCTAAATCAGTTACTACATTCAGTATTCCCTGCCATTGTAGGGATCTGCTTCCTTTGAGCAGGACCGGTCTTAGTTCCTACTGAATTACTCTTTGTGAATCTTGTAGAATTATCTGGCGATTCGCAAGCCTTTTCCTCAGTCCTAATTTCACTAACTGGTTGTTCCAATTGCAGAGCATTTACCATTGTGCAATTTCGTTCTTCCGTGGACTCCTGATTGGTTAAGTTTTGCTCCTTAGGCTTTTTGCCAATTGTATCACACTTCCTTTATATTGCTGATTTTCCCTGGACTCCTAGCGCATTTCTTTTGCCTTTTAATCTGATGAAAATTTGGGAGTTTTCCTGAGTCATCATGTTGCTTTATCATTTTCTCTGCTGAATCTATGTTACTGACGGCTAAGATACTTGATGTTGATGGGTGGTTTGGTAATGTTAATCATTTCTGATCAATTTAACTAGGATCATTTAGTGGAGTAAATCTCTTTGTCTCCTGCTTGTTTGTGTTTCTTGTGGCATCGTTCTACTGACTCTTGTTATCTCCTGCAGCGGAAATCCAGATGCCGCAGTCAACCTATTGGTCAGTTTGTTTTCATTCAATATACTCATTAGGATTGCTGGTACAGTACTTAGTTTGTCCACTATTGGCCCACATGCACAATGACCCTCTGTTATATTCACGGCAGGTTTGGTGTTCAGTGTGAATCTGAGTGACTTGGCACTGGCTAAAAGTTGGGGTTCAAATCTGTCAAGGTTTGTACTAGTTGTTGCAACTTGTTATTCTTGTGGATAGCAAAAATTCTGTTTTGGTGCAGTTAAACTTCAGGTATGTGCGGGACTTTCAAGCCCGAATGAGATGCAAGCAGTATTTAAAGCATTGGATGGCTGGTGCGATGGGGACTTTTAAATACATTTGTATGTCATTGGAGTATTTGTGAATTTTGACATATCTACTAAATTGTTTCAGTTAGAACCCATTCAATTAAAAATAAGTGAACAGTTGTTTAAGTTATCTAATGTGAAATTTGTATTGGATAAAAACTAATATGAAAGAGAAAGATTTCACAGAGTGTACCTTTTAGAAATTGGCTATAAGAGCCTAGATATGTGCCTGGTAAGTTGTTATGCCAAGGAAATGTATGCGGCGATGTAGGGTGCATCAGTAAGAAAGTAAACAGCACCTTGCCTGCCTCCATAGTAAAGGGGAGAGAGCAGGCCGGTTGCTGGCATGGCTGGTCCGTGAGGACCAGTCACGCTCACCGATTGGATTGCTGAGGTTGGATGGAGGGGGAAGGTTGAGGGGGGCATGTCATCAATACTCAAGCAGCCATCAACGAGGCCTTTGTAGCCTATTATCAGGCCCTGTATGATGAGGTAGAGGGCCCTTCTACTCATAGACAGTGTGTTTTTTTTACGGATGCTTCCTCTTCCCCAGCTGGATAAGCTTCAGCGTGCAGATCTTGATGCTCCTCTGCAGGTGGAGGAGATCCATTTGGCTATAACGCAGATAGCTTGCAAAAATGCCTCTGGTACAGATGGACTTTCCACAGAATACTATGCCACTTTCGGTGCCTCACTATCTCCCAAGTTGCACGAGATGTATAATGAGGCATGGGAGAGGGGTCAGCTGCTGGATTCACTCTGTGAGGCCTTAATAGTGCTGCTCCCCAAGCCGGGCCTGAATCTGTTGGATGTTCGGTCCTATCACCCGCTATCTCTGCTGAGCCTAGATTACAAGATTCCAGGGAAGGTTCTGGCAAACATATTGCTGCCTGTTGTTGCGCTATTGTGCAACCAGATCAGAACTTGTTTGTTCCTGGACGTAACACCTTTCTCAACATCCGTCGCCTCCCAAGGTTGCTGAGGGACCCCCTGGCTGGCACCGGGGTTCCAGTGACAGTCTCCCTTAATATTGAGAAGCCCTTTGATACCCTGGGGTGGGCGTTCTTATTTGTGACCTTGGAGGAAAGCATTTTTTTGTTCCAGGGTATCTTCGGTGGCTTCACGCCTTATATGGGCTGCTGGTGGTGTGGGTTAAAACGGGGCAGCTTCTCTCTGCTAGCTTACACCCGGCAGTGTTGCCCTTTGTCACCTTCGATCTCTGCTTTAGCCATGGAGCCATTGGCCTATAAACAATTATTGCAGGCCTGCCAGTGGGCGATTGAGACACTAGACACCAACACATGGTCTCCTTATATGCCAACGATGCCCTTGTTTATTTGCATGATGTTGGGCCTCACTCCCAGGTTTGATGGCTTTACTGGATGCATTTGGGGCAGTGTCAGGCCTTAAGGTGTACTGGTCCAAGTCTTGCCTGTTCCACCTTTGCCAAGGTGCAGGGGCTGTTATCTCCTTCTGGAGTGTTGTGGTCATTTGACACATTCAGGTACTTGGTATTTGGATCTTCCACTCAGACGGCAATCTCATTGAGGGTAACGTGGGTAGGGCGCTGAGCTCAATCTGAGTTTCCCTACCATTCTGGGCGTCACTCCCACTCTCACCCGTGAGCCGGTGGTGATTTCCAAGATGCTCATTCCCCACATCTGCTGTAGTTTTTTGCGGCTCAGTCCATTACGCTACCCGCACGCTTCTTCATGGACCTAAATAAGCTATTAGTGGAACTGATATGCTGCACGGGCAGACACAGGTAGTGTTTGCTAATCCTTACCGACCAATTCATGAAGGAGGACTGGGGCCCCTAATCAGGGCTCTAAGTGGGCCAGGTCCCGCCACTGCTCAGCACCAGCAGTTCTTGAAAGCAGGCGCCTGGGGCCTCCCCAACATCAAGGGGCACTACCCTTGCGGTAACTGCAGCGTATGCCATATCACAGAGACAACCAAATATCTGAATTTGGAACCTGGGAAGACATGGGAGTTACGAAAACACACCAACTGCAACACAGAGAATGTTGTATACCGGATCATATGTCCGTGCAATCTGACCTACATTGGTATGACCACCCGCAAAGTCAAAACCCGAATCTGTGAGCATCGCAGCACCATACGCTGCAAGAAAAACACCACAAAAATGACAAATCACTTCTTGGAAAAAGGCCACACGACCAACGACATGAGATGGGTCATACTCGAAGCCCTGGACAACAACATTCCCAACATCCAGACTCGCCTCCTGGAACAGGAACAAAGATGGATATATCGTCTTTCGAGCCACATCACTGGTTTGAACGATAATATCCCTTGGAACTGCCTGAGAAAGTCCTGACAACCTGATACCACTTTATTACGCTTAAATCTGTAGCTCGTACTGACATCATAGGCTCCCCCATCGTTCGTTCCCGTTTCGGCTTATCCGGCCATCTGACATTTCTACTTTCGCACAGGCCCTGGCTCCTACTACACAGCTGGCCGCAGATGCCCATGTCCCCACCCGTGACACCATTCCCGGGCACTTTATAGAATTGTCTTGTCTCAATCCCAACCAGGCTCTCACTCCTGTGTGGGCACATGGTTTTTGTGTTACTTGGTCGCCCTTTCTGCTGTTCCCAGTATTCCTGGGCTCTATTCACACCATTCGCGACTTGTTTCTTTCACGCATGCTCGCGGGACTCCGACTGCTCCTCTGAGCAGGCGCCCCTAACCGCTGGTGACCTTACGCGCATGCGCGCTAGCCTCACGCTACACACACACGCATGCGTGGTCCACTCGGCAACGCCCTAGCTTGCCAGCACGGACGCACGTATACAATGGCGCTCCTTTCTATTTATTTTCCTCTCCCCCGGGGTCCGTCAGCATCCGGGACTTCGGGAGGCCACAGTAGGTGCAAGGCGATGGTAGCTTCACAACCAAGTAAGGTGTCTCCCACTCGCTCTAGCTGGATACCGTCTTTTTCCTGCCTACCTCGCATTCTAATCTTGTTATTTCTTTTGCCTACAGAATTGTTGTAAGAGGCGCCCCCTCCCGCTTCCTGCATAGCGCCTTCACTCAGCCATAGTGTAATTATCCTTTTCCCTTTTGCCTCCCCCTGCTGTTTCGCGCATTGTGTTTCTTTTATTGAGCCTGTGCCCATCACTTACCTCTAGCGCTTGGAGGCTATATTCAGCCCCTTCCCACCAGCGCAGATTGGGCCTCTCACTATATACACACCTCATGCAGAGGTTTCGCAACTATTGCCAGTATAATCACTTGGCGCTATTCGTGTGAAATTCACCAGTAGTCCTTTGTAGTGCCGTAATACCTACCACTTGGCACCCTTAGTTCACATAGCGCTTTGCGTACTACCTAACATTCCTAATGGTCTTGCCTCCGCCTTTTCGCATAGCAGCATGATACACCTCATATGTATGTGTGTCACCTACGGTACGTTCATTGAAGACAGGTTTGATTATTCACAGCACCTTAAATCTATTTGTATGTTGCCTGCCATCCAGGGCACCAATGTTGATTTCTTATGTGTCTTGTGTGCAGTCTTGTTTTCTCCCACAGGTTTGCGCCGCAGTGTCCGCTATTGTGTTGACACCGCGTTCCACACACCTTAGCGAGTGTGTAGGTAACTTATATTTTTAATTTTTTTCACCACGTGGCACATCACCTTTTGCCACTCACTTCACACTGGTCCTGACGAAAGCTCCTTACTACTTTTATTCGTGAGCTGAAACATGTAGACCCACCACATAGCCAACTAACAGATAATTATTTCTCCATTTAGTTGCATCACATATCTTTTTAATCAATACCCTGAGCCGCCAATAATAAATCTTCTAATGGCAAGGATTCTCAGCGGTATTTTTTAATTATCACCACATCACATTTTTGCACTACACCAGCTCCGCTGTAGTCAGGCGTCGCAGCACAACCGGGAGGCATTCGGCCACCCGGTTGGGGCCCCAATGATGAAGCATGACACCAACCAGGTTGGTGTGTGAGGGGCCTTTTAACCCACTTGGTGGGTTCCCAAACATTGCTTCATTTTGACCGTACCACACTACATTGAGTTTGTCCACCTTTGACAAAGCTTCCCTATTAGGTTCTCCATTTTTACCTTCAGGGTGAGGAAAATGAAAAACTTAACTCTGAAATATTACCACCTGTCACTGCTTTTGATGTAACTTCAAAGAGACAAATTTTTCTGTTTTATATTCCGCAAACTTGAAGCAAACCAGTTACATTATACAAGGACATATTCATGTTTTGAATCACAGGACATTGAGCCGACGTGAGGCTTGAACCTGCTTTTGCAGCTCGAAAGTCAGCAGCCCTAGCCTTAGCCACAACCTCGCCCGCAAGAGCGGAAGCATGTTCAATCTTCTATACAACAAAGCCATCGTTGTTGCTTCCACCATTGACAAAGGCAATAGTCCTGGCTCGTTGTAGGTGTAATGTCGTTTATTGTGTTATAGATCTGGATGAATAGACAGAAGCAGCAAAATACCATTGGGGCAGCACACTATGCTAAGTACAGGTTTTTAGCTTTGTGTTTTAAGCCGCGCCCTTTTTATTACATCGGCCACGCCCCTATGAGAGACTCCCCTCCCCCTGTTTTTTCATCCCACTTTAAGCCCTGGCCCTATTTATGAGCTTTATAATGCATTTGCATTTGCTGGTGCAATAGTTGGGGGTTGCCCCTTACTCTGAACAGACAAAGATCTGACATCCTGAATAGGACACACATATACACTTGGTTGTCCTCCCCTAGGCTGCATCTCCCACACGCGAAGCACCAGATGACAACTGCTTGTCACTGCTGGCAGAAATACATCAGTGGTAATGCAATCCAACCCCTTACTCGCCACCGCTCTCCATTTGGCACACCCCAGCGCTTCAGGGCATTCACCTGCACCATGAGATACAGAGCTGGCGGTGAAGTGTAGTTCCTATTTCCCTTATAGGCTCTGCGCATTGGAATAATATACACTATAGTTTTCGCATAGGACTAAGGTCAGTATGCTCCTATCGAGTACGTTAAACTTAATTACTTGTGTGTGCCAGTTAACTCAGAGGTCACTAGAAACTTCTCAAATGAACAAGAAGGGATTTGTTTCTGACAACCGCATAAACATGACAACTTTGTTTCCCTTAGAATCGGAACGCGTCTCAGAATCGTGGAAACAATAGATAACAGTTTCACTCGTGCATGCTTAGTTTCTCCAGAGTTACACAGAAATAGAAAGACGGGCGCTTCAATAAAAGGGTTTATTGAACAGTCTTGTTTCTCGTGTAAGAGATATGAGCTGTTACGATCATTAGACAGAAGGCAAAATATAATACGCACAGCGTAAGCAGTAAGAAGAAATAATACTGCAATAGCATTGTCTTTTAGCTATTACATATAATCATATATACATACATAAATAACACAGGCTAAAATGTGAATACTCGTCTGATGCTTCTAAATAGTCCTACCCCGGTGTACCTTACCTAAGTGTGGTGCGAGGTAAAAGTAGGTGCTGTTTTCTATAGTATGGTATATACTCAGTTTAGTATGCCAAGAGTCCCTCTAGGTTCTAGTAGGCTCCATACCTTTAGAATGAGCGAGGTTGGAATCTGTATCCGGTTCTCGAACTTTAACAACCCACAAAGGGAGTCAGAACACTGGAAGCTGGATTCTTTGCGAGCAGGGATGACAGTGTCTGGTCAGTGCGTCAGGCCGGGATCTGGTCCCTTCCGAACTTGCCGAGGCGAACCGCGCAGTCAAGTCGTGCGGTGTAACCGCCGTGCCATGCCGTCGTTTGCCACTTTACTACTAGTAAGAAGGCACTTACTCATTTTGATATTCACAGAAGGCACTTACTCATTTCGGTATTCACAGAAGTTAGTAGTCCTATCTTTAGGACTCCTAAATGCCTTCTGTGAATACCGAAAGTCTTAAAGTTAGGATTTTTCTCAGTTTAGGAGTAGTAAAGTCTAACTCATGTTATTAACTGTCTCAAAGTCCCAATCATCAGAATAAGTACTAGAGGTAATAAAGTCACTTAATGATATCTTGAATAAGTGTGGAATCTTCAAACGTTCTGACGGGCCGAATATATCATAATCCGTTTTGTCCCAAACTATACCATCTTGTATAGGAACGGCTGTGATGTTCACTGCTGACAAGTCTCTTGCATCACGATGGGATGATTTGTGTGGTATCAAAAGTAAGTTCACATTTTTACTTCCTGTGTCCAAATGAATATATCTTTCATTTATCAGCATGCTCAATGTCATTACTAAAGCTAGCCAAAGCAGAAAGAAAAATATTCCAGAAATAATCCATAGTTCAATCCATGGTGAAACCAGATAAGTCTTTTTCACGTGTTGAAAAACGTCTTGTGCTTGTTCTTTGAAAGTTCTTTTAGCTGGCGTCGTTTCAGGCTCGCTGGGATCCTCAGAAAACATATTAAAGTTAATGAAGTAGCCAGAAGCAGTTCTGTCAATGGTTGAAATTGCAACATGTTTGTGGGATTGCATTCGTCCAAGAGGACGCCTGCACGTAGATAGCCTAATGCTGTCTAACAATGGTGTCTGTACTGGGCAGGCTACTTCGTAGTCTGGTATATGGTGGCGTTCTGTACTGTGATCTCTATTGCAGTCTATGCAGTTATTGATGAAGATGTGAATAAGTGTATTCATTCCAGGCCACCAGTACATCTCTTTTAATGTTATAATAGTTTTAGAGATCCCGTGATGTGACAGACCCTCTCCCAGATGTGCTTCATAAATCAAAGCTGCTCTACGTTCCATGTTTGGAATTACCCTATCCCCCACTCCAGGGATTCGAGCAAACGGAACGTTGTTCGCATCAATTATATATGAGTATTTGAGTGGAAACTTTTTAGGTAATGTTGCACCACTGCCTTTGCTTGAAGCATTGAGAGCCAACAATATCTCACTGTCTATTTTAGTTTTTGAACGAGTGATCGCAGCTTCGGAAACCGTTTGCACAGCCCTCTTCGTGGCTTCATCAGCTAATGAATTCCTTGCAACGTGAACGCCATCACGGTGATGACTCAGCGTGTGTATCACGTGAGTGTTTTGTAGTCCGTTTTGCAACTGAACTACTTGTTCCCAAAGCGTTTTATGCTTGATTGTGCCACCTATTGCATCTTTGAAACCATTTTAAAGCCAATTCTGCAAATATTCATTATATGATTGTACACAGTAAAAAGAATCGCACACTATAAGTGTGGGGAATTCGCGATCCGTATTTTCAAGTGCCAATTTGAATGCTTGTAGTTCAGCTCGCTGAGCTGTACAATCTCCCAGGAATTGTGTTTTAGTAACCATCGGTCGGAATTTACCATTGCGAATACGACCTTTAACGATTGCGCAGGCTGCACTGTAAGCTTGCTTACTTTCCGTAGTAGGTTGTGCTGATCCGTCAGTATAAATTATAAATTCGTACTGGTCAAGAGGGAGAATCTCAATAGGCAGAGGACATTCGTGATCTTATTGCAGGAATGCTTGTGTTTTTAAATAAGGATCAAAAACATATTCAACATCTGTTGCAGCAAGAGAATTAACCCATTGTATCCATCTTGGATGGAAAGCTTTTGCATGTGGAATGCTCGCTTTTGTTACCGTCTCCAAGGCTGGTACTGGAGTAACAACAATAATGCCTTTCCCCTGAGCTAGAGCTCTTTCTTTTGCTACAGCGGTTTGAACTCCTGTCCATTTCCGCTTGTGTATACAAATGTGATTTGTATGCAATCAGTACTTTTTCACCTTAATTAAAAGTTAAGTAGGTGAATCCGCATTGACCCGGAATTATTCGGATCACTAAATTGCATGTATTTACGCGTGTTTGCAAGTGATTTGTTGCTAACAAATCAGCTTGTAGTGAACGCAGGATTTCTGTGTGTTCCTGTGTCCAATCTTTGGTTTTGAAATTAGGATTGATTAGTTCGTAGAGAGGTTTAACCCTTTCTGCGTTATTTAGAATGTAAGTTCTTCCAAAATTCAGGAAACCTAGAATCGACTGTAAGTTTCTCCAAGTTTTTGGAGGTTGGAGCAGCGCACACTTTTCTAAAATGTTCGCTGCCAGGCTTTTGCCTTCACTTGATAGTTCATATCCTAGGAAAAGGACATTGAGATGGGCAATTCTTGATTTTTTTAAATTAAATTTATAGCCCTCAGAGGCGAAGCCTAGTATAATGGTGTTCACCCTGTTCAAGTGCCTATCCAGGTCATCGTCTGTCAGATAGATATCATCGACATATGACAATGCCTCGTCATCATAGATTTGTAGTAACTCTGTCACTCTTGCTGAGAATAACCCTGGGCTGTTCTTGAACCCTTGTGGGAGTCGACAAAAGTGACGATGCGTCCCCATTATTGAGAAAGCTGTGAAGTACCTACTTTCAGGTGCTATGTTTTGACAAAAGAAACCATTTGAATTATCCAATGTGGTTTTATATCTTTTTACGCACAATGTTATTCATCAATGCTGTGCTGTGTGCATTTTGCACTGCAAATGTTTTAGAACAAGTGTTCAGGTGTCTGTAATCCAAAACTAGACGATATGTGTTGTCTGATTTGGAGACAGGAAAGAAAGGATTGTTAATTGATGAGGTGCATGTTTCAATCACCCCTTGGTATTCAAGTTGATCTAAGATCTCCCTGACCTGTTTTTTTTTAGCTTCTTGCTTATTGGGTACTGCCTTTGTACAGTAGGTTGACATTTTAATTGGATTTTATAGTGAGGTGAGTCCTCATCCCATCCTACATGATTTTTGTATAATGCTGGGGCTTGGGCTACTGCCCATTTCCTGGCATAAGTATATTTTAAATGTATAGGAACATGGTTGGAGAAGGCTGGTATAATGATGTCTTCGTCGTCTGGGCACTCCCTGACAAATTCTGGTGGCCAGTCTTTTTCTGCTAGAAGTATATCATAACCCCTTGAAAGTTTCTCCCAAAAGAGTGCTTTCACTTTTCTTGGTATGTCTCCCTCCATCCGGAGTGTTATTTCATATAACTTTTGTGGAGAACTAACCCTGGTGTCTACAGTTTCAACTGTCATGTATTCATTCAAGTCCACTGTCTCCAGAAGTTCCTTCAGGTTCTGGCAAGCTATTGTTACTTCTGCTGCACTGTCCAGCATTGTCTGAACCCATTCTCCGTTCTTGAGTTGTGTCCTCAGGATTTTCGGCATGTCTGATCTTCAGACCTGCTACCTTTTTCTTGTTGAATTGAGTATTTGGTTTGTTTTTCTGAACGTGTTGATCGTCTCTGGACTTCACGCGTTCTTCTTTGTAATCTGACCGTCCTCTTTCGGATGTCTGTGAAGATGTCTGAAAGATACGAGAGGAACGTGTATCAGTATCATGATAACTGTCAGGTTTTTTCAAATTATCCCTATTCCTGAGGTTATACCTCCTATCAGAGTACTCCTTTTGGGGAGACCTACCTCGGGATTGAGAACGTTTCTCTTTTGAAAATTGTTTTTTGTTTTCCCGCTTCCTTTTAGAAGATGTAGGACTGTTTTTAATTGAGTCTTTTTCAGGACCTTCAGACAGTTGTGGTTTAACTGTGTAATTCTATCAATTCTTCTATTTGATTAAGTAATTCCTTATCTGACATTGCCTCAATGTCAGGATGAGGCATGTAGCCGGCTAAAATCGGCCATGTTGCTCCTGGTCTACCTAGTGGACCGAGCCTGGTAATGTGATTGTAATGTTTTTGGGCACCTTTAAACCAGAGCTGATGCTCCTGGTATGTGACTGGAATTTCAACATCCTCGAAGGGAATGTATTCCTCAGGTGGATCATCTTCTTTGAAGAAGTGAAACACATGTGTTACTGGATTTGATTCTTGGAATGTAATCCACAAATAGAATACCTCTGTCTGAAAGGATTCATGTGCCTCTATCACAAAAACTGCTCTACCACCTCTTGGTGTCAGGCCATGTTTTATAAGTTTTAGAGTGATGGCTCTCCTTAAATTTGGATGGATGTGTATAACACACTCATCGGTTTCATTTAAACCTGTAGTATTAGAGGTTGTTATGACTGGATCAGCCGTAGCCTCTGTATTATCCCCATTTTGGTACAGTGTTTTTTGAAAAATGCAGAACAAGTTTCAAGGAAACAAAGATAAGTTGCACAATATTTTGGAACACTGTATCCTTCAATGTTGAACAAACCAAACAGCTAATACATAGGATTCTCGTCCTACTCAGCTCTGGCGGATATTATCCCTACCCACTCCAGACTTATGGAGTATTATGAGTAGGGGTCTCTGAGAAAGGTACGACTGAGTTACTTCAGTACATAGCATTAAATTAGTGCCTTAACAAACCGTTGGGCACCATGTAGTGTAGTTCCTATTTCCCTTATAGGCTCTGCGCATTGGAATAATATACACTATAGTTTTCGCATAGGACTAAGGTCAGTATGCTTCTATCGAGTACATTAAACTTAATTACTTGTGTGCGCCAGCTAACTCAGAGGTCACTAGAAACTTCTCGAATGAACAAGAAGGAATTTGTTTCTGACAACCGCATAAACATGACAACTTTGTTTCCCTTAGAATCGGAACGCGTCTCAGAATCGTGGGAACAATGTATAATAGTTTCACTCAGTCAATCGTGCATGCTTAGTTTCTCCAGAGTTACACAGAAATAGAAAGACAGGCGTTTCAATAAAAGCGTTTATTGAACAGTCTTGTTTCTCGTGTAAGAGATATGAGCTGTTACGATCATTAGACAGAAGGCAAAATATAATACGCACAGTGTAAGCAGTAAGAAGAAATAATACTGCAATAGCAATGTCTTTTAGCTATGACATATAAACCATATATACATACTTAAATAACACAGGCTAAAATGTGAATACTCGTCTGATGCTTCTAAATAGTCCTACCCCGGTGTACCTAACCTAAGTGTGGTGCGAGGTAAAAGTAGGTGCTGTTTTCTATAGTATGGTATATACTAAGTTTAGTAGGCCGAGTCTCTCTAGGTTCTAGTCGGCTCCATACCTTTAGAATGAGCGAGGTGGGAATCTCTATCCGGGTCTCAAACTCTAACACCCCATGAAGGGAGTCAGAACACTGGAAGCTGGATTCTTTGCGAGCAGGGATGACAGCATCTGGTCAGTGCGTCAGGCCGGGATCTGGTCTCTTCCGAACTTGCCGTGGCGAACCGTGCAGTCAAGTCATGCGGTGTAATTGCCATGCCATGCCGTCTTTTGCCATGGTAAGGGAAGGTATATTTATACCGGGAAGGTAGTTAGGAATGCTAGCATTGACGTAAAGTCAGGCAGAGGAAGACGTCATGGATGAACCCCTAAGGAATAGTAGTTCATGCATAATAGATGAGTTCTTGGAGAAATCAATTATCCTATCTAGGGAAAGTCCCGTTCGGCTTAAGGGTCTGGTTTCTAAGAACTCGTTGTAACGTGGGATGGACGGATGTAGGTGACCATGCCTGTATTTGGTTAGCATGGCTAATGCCTAAATAAGGAATTGGATTCTATGCCTAAATAAGGGCAATGCGAATTGTGCCTATATAAGGACATGATTCAGGGATACCTATATACTGGTATCTAAATCGAAACACAACAGGACGTGGGAATAGAACACATGGGGGACCTTTTCGGGGAGGGGATATGCTTGTCCTTCCAGAATTTTAGGGACATCCACACCATCCCGGTGAGACACTTTCTGGTGTATAGTGATGTGTACCTGCCGATCTCTGCACACTGGGGGCGGAGCCGTACTGAGTGACCCACAGCAATGCCGTTAAACATCGCTTTATCCTGCAGGGGAGCGCACAGACTTATAACAGCCCTCTACGCTGCTTTGCTGAATCACAATTGTAGGGTGGACACTAGGATACGCGAGTGCTGGGTGCTGGACCTGCAAATGCCACTTACAGACAACCAATTGTGTCAAGCCCTGCAGCAGGTTAAAGGGGTTCCATGCAATCCACACTTTCACTTTATGCGCTTTAATTACCTACACCAGGCATATCTGACACCCCAACGCATAGCACACATGAACCCACTGCCTCATCAGTGCACCCTTGGTGGGGGTCTCCGGATACGGGCTTCCTCCTTATGTTGTGGTAGTGCTAGGCAATTGAGCTGACCTGGGAGAAGATTGTGGCGACCACCTCCACACTTGTCGACAAGGTGTTCTCAGCTACACTGCATTCGCCCTAGGTCCAAGGGGGATAAATATTTGCATAGATTTATAGATCTGGTGTTTGTGCTGTTCAAACGGCAGATTGCTAGGTCAGGGAAATCGCATGCGGTCCCCGATGTGCAATGTTGGCTCCGCACTTTATTGAAGTGGGCTAGCGCTGAGGCTGATGACCTTTTTCAGGCCCTGGAGACGTAGTGGTGATTGGACCGTGGGAATGATTTTGGACATACACCATACAAACCTTGAAGTGAGAGATGACTTGTGTGCACCTTGACTGACCCTGCACACATCTCCTGATCCGTGTTCCCCTGTTGTGGGGGCCTGATGTTGCTGGGAGGCAGGTTCTAAGATAAGCCCTAACGTGGGCGCAGGGGACCTTTGTACTGCCTAGGACAGTCAAGCCTTGCCCCTGGTGTGAATGAGTGGCTCGGTCGGGGATGTGGCCCTCCCATACTCCTCTCCTTCGGAACCCTTAGAGGGAACGGTTGTATACCTGTGCCTTAGTGCAGAGTGTCCCGGTCCCTCTGTGTCCAAGAGGCTTGTGGTGGCCTGGGGGAAGTGAGTGCGGGGCACACACCCCACCATGGATACTCTTGAGTGGATTATGTGCTATTGATCTGTATATTACAGCTGTATTTAGCTGTTTGGTGAAATGGTGTCAAGCATGTGACAACATTTTGCTTGTATAACTCCACTGTGTTTGCTCCTGGGCCCAGCTTAAGACCTGGGCTGTTTGTTGATGTGGTTACATGTTGTTTTATGTTTTTGAAATCAATAAAGCATTTGTTTTACATAAATGTGTAAACACCAATCTCCACTAGCAGGGAGTTACATTGTAGAACTGAACTCTATCCAGAGGTACTATATGTTGGCATATTTCCTATACTCACCTCAGCTTTTATATACCAGTTCTTCCATTTTGGCGCAGTGGTACATTCCCTTAGCCCATTCTGCGATCAGTGGGAGATCCCGGTCTTGCCAGTGGCGCAAAACTTGACGTACTTAATTGCCTATGAGGTTGACGTAGCCTATTATGTTTAGAGTTTTTTTTGTGGTTTAACAAGTGGTTCTTTTCTTAGCTCTCCATGATATCAAGTAGTGAATACAAATAGTGTATGTCATGGGTATTCACATGCAATCTGGTCAAGGACAGGACTCCTTTTAATTGGATCCTGTTGTCTATGCAGTTCAACTCAAGGTTTACTCCTTTGAGAAGGGTTGCTTTAGGTGTATCCAGAGTCAGGAAAGAGTCCACTTAAATGATCTATAAGTTGAACAATAGTACAGGGCCAGACTGGAAACTCAAAGCAGCCCTGGCAAATTTTGCCAGACCTGCCCTTGTACGGTGCTAGCGAGCCTGACCAATCCAATGGAGATTTAGTGGAGAAAATTTGAAAAAAATCGGCAAAATGGTGCTTCTTACAACACATATTTTCATTATATATTCAGTTGTATTTGCTTGTAAAACATATTAACTGATCACCTTACGGTTCATCAGGATACAACAATTTTTGTTAGGGCCCTTCACTAAGGGGCATATATGAACAAGCCCTTTTATGATTCATTAATAGCGATTTTTAGCGAATTGCTATTAAGGAATCGCAAAATGCTATGTATGTAGGAATCGCAATAATAATTGCGATTCCTTAAAATTCCTTAATTGCGAATCGCAAATCGCGATTCGCAATTAAGGAATACCTTCCCATTCTTTCCAATGGGCTTAGAGGCCCATAGGAATGAATGGGAAGACATTCTCAATTTGCGATTACCAATTAGAGAATCGCAAATTGAGAATGCAAATTCAAGGTTGCGAGGGTGTCATAAGGACACCCTGATGCACCCCTGAAATGAGCATGTGTGCACATGTGGCGCACATACATGCCTCAAGGGCATGTATGTGTGCCACATGGCACTTTGAAAAAAGCAAAAAAGTGCTTTTTTCAAAGAATTCGCAAATTACCACCAACTGCCAGTTGGTGGTAATTTGCAATTTCTTATGCCAAATTCGCACAACTTAGGTGCTTTCTACATCGCACTTATGGAATCATAATTTGCGATTCCTTAAATGCAATCGCAAAATAGAGAATCACAAATTTTGCGATTCTCTAATTTGCGATGCCCTTTTGGGATGTTGCATCCCAAAAGGCCTTTTCCCGTTCGCAAATGGGCCGATTCTGAGAATCGGCCCGTTTGCGAACGGGAAAAGGGCTTGATACATATTCCCCTTATTCTCTTACTAGCACCCTCAAACAGTGCCTCTCATCTCTCCATAGCCCCTCGCTCACATGTATTTCATTTGTTTAATAGCGCCTCTCATACCAGTGTAGGGTGTTGGAGCACTCTACATCTCTCACACACACACACACACACACATGCAGAGACAATGAATCATATGTGTGTTAATCAGAACATGTTGCGTAAGACAAAAAAGGAATACAATATGTAGGATTCACATGCTATCCGTACAGGTAGGCATTTTTTATGAGTGCTTGGTCTGGAGAAGCACAAACTCATGATTCAAAACGTTACACAGTTGGAGCTGAATTTACTAATAAGAATGTATTTCTACCCAAACAAACCCATTTTAGCAACATTAGGACAATGAAAGGCTGGGGAAAAAACACAACTTCCGAACCTGTACCATGCAGTTAGCTTTGATGGCAGTTTTCAGCTCACTGTGATAAATTATGATTGTTAGTTAAGAACTGCATGTAACAAAATGATCTATGTGGTAAAATCAGTAACCCACTGAGCTATGCACATAAAACACAGTTCTGTTATCTGTATGGTACCTGTTCCTTGCAGCAAGTGTATTAACCCTTTATGCTACTTTAGAAGAGCCTAAACTGCCACTTGACAAAACTCAGATCTCTCACCAGCAGGAAGATTAATCACCAGAGATATCAGTCGTGACACTTTTAATATTGCTTGAACACTGCTGGCCATACTAGGAACTCAAAAACAACAGTTGATGGACAGAATGCAGAACAATGTCATACATTCACCCCAGTATAGAGATCTGGGCCTAAAGCCCTTGTTTTTTTGCTCACCATGCCATTCCAGTTTGAAGGTCCAGGGAAGACATGGCTTGGCAGGTCCAGGGAAGACCTGGCTTGGCAGTTCGGGCTGGACTGTTCCCATGATGCACAGGGTCAAGACTGATTTGCATATGGCCACGTCAAAACTGGGGTGGCGTGGTGAGCAAAATAACGATGGATTAAACCGAGATCTGTGACTGGGGGTGAATGTTTTGCGAATGTGCAACATTCCGTCCATCATTTTGTGTGTTTTGCTGTTCGCCCTATGTGGGAAGGGTATGCCCAGACGTGGGTCCCGTGCTCACTACGTCACTGGAGTCAAGCTATCCTGGCTGAAGAGGGGTGAAACCCAGAAACCGGTCCTAGGATGCTTGATTCCGGTCCAGGGAAGACATGGCTTGGCAGTTCGGGATGGACTGTTCCCATGAGGCACAGGGTCAAGAGTGATTTGCATATGGCCATGTCTGAACTGGGGTGGCGTGGTGAGCAAAATAACGATGGATTAAACCCAGATCTGTGACTGGTGGTGAATGTTTAGCCAATGTGCAACATTCCGTCCTATCATTTTGTGTGTTTTGCCATACTACGAACTCTGCAGTAAGAGTGAGAAGTGAGTGATTATCCTGGCCTCTGCTGCAAAACCGGCCCCCAGTAACAAAACCAGCCCCCCCTGCTCCAGCTTTCTGGGGAAATGCCCGTACCCAGTTCGGCTAGTCCAGCCTTGCAACAAGTCATCTGTACTTATCCCTGCCAAACACTAGCCTCTATTTGAAGGTGATTGTGTATTCACTTTCTTTTCCATATCTGACCCTGGCGGTTGTTTGGTGGTGTAAGCACATCAATGCCTTCAGCAGCCCGTCTGGTAGTCTCTGATGCTTCAGTGTGCCCAATTGGAGACTCAAATTTGTCGATTTAAAGGCTGTCTTTAGATATACAAAGGCCAGGTATAATGATGTCATCAAAAAGCATTGCAATGAGGCTCGAGAGAGTACAGGAGGATGAAAAGCTTCAAGAAAGTTATGTGATAACAATACATTTCAACAATGGTTTGTGTCCACAGACTTAAACTGGGATGAACTTCTACCCTTAGAGGATAACTTTGCATCAGAATCTTTAACGTGGTGAAGGGAGACAACTTTAGATGGGTGAACACAGACCAAAAAAAGGGTGAAAGAGTAGACTTGTCTCGGGTTGAATGCAGAGAGTTTGGGGACATGAGATGACAGTCATGTGTGCCATGGGTGCCCTGGATGTATTGAGATATTGCTTGGAATTGGTTGGCACCAGGGTGTAAGTGGGTATCGGGATAACCAAGAGGACACACTGGCAGGGCATCTCTCTGGGGAAAACTGTCCAGGTCCAACATAAATGTAACACATTCGTACACACACACCAATACACCCCACCCCTCCACTTAGCACTAATCTGTGTGCATTTACATTCATGGATATTAATTCACAAATATAAAAGCTTTTGAGGGTCCTTGTTTGAGCATTTGTCGTATGTTTGGTGTGCTTCACGGCTTTACAATGAGACTATGCGACTAGTGTAGAAATTGAATGGGCCTTTTGAAATGATATTGCCTAGTGAGTAAAGGTAATGGCATTGTCATGAATATAGTTATACGAAAATTATCTCTGGTTAAATTTGGGATCAATTGTTTCAGTAAAAGTAACACAACGATAAGGGGAAGGGGGCGCAAGGAGCTAAATGTAGGTCATGCTCCTGAAAACTAGAATTGTATTTTGCGGGAGTCTCAGTTCCTGTAAAAGAGAGGTATAATGTGGGAGAGACAGAGAAAACTGTATTCGTTCTCAAATTATAGTGTCTGGGGACAGTGTGTCCTGGTCTTGGTGCCCTCACACACCCCAAAGGATGTCATGCTTCATCATTGGTCAGTGCTCCTTGTCGGGCCGGCGCTGCAATGCCCTATGGGTCCCCCGAAGGGTCACTTTGTCGGAGATCTTTTTGAGATAAAGCCATATGGGTGCGTGCAGGTGTGAGTGGCAGTGGTGTCCTAATGTCAGGTTAAAAGATGGCTGAAGGGGTAGCCGGTCAATTTAATAGAAAGTAACCCCTCTGTAATCAGTAAAAAACCAAAAGGTTTTGCTGCTTGAGGGGGATAATGGCCCTCGGTAGCTAGACAAAAAGCATACCCCTAGTGGGCATGTTGAATGTCAACATGTTTAGTTCAATAGATGGTCTCAGGAGTAGATCTCAAGTGCTTCTTCAGGGCCAAGGTGAATATGCGGTTGTTAGACCCGGCCCTCGTAACATAGTCAGACCTGACCCCTGCACCTCACACCAGCCCCGAGCCCACGGCCTAGCCGATCCTTCCCACCAGAACACACACACCCGACCCAGACTTCCCCCGTCCGTGGCCTTCCTCCTTCGGCCACCCCGGGCCCGCGTGCCCACTTCATGCACCAAGATGGCCGCCCGGCCCCAGCGCGACCCTAGCCTATAGGCGCCACTCCGGCTGGAGGACATCGCGCTCCCCTTGGGATGAGAAAGGGAGGAGTAGTTTCCATCACACCTCTGCGCTTCCCTGGGAAGGTGGGTTTCGGCCTCCCCGAGGGCTGGCTCCACGCCTGCTGGGTGTCTGGGGCTCCTCCCGACCCGGCCCTGAAAGGATCAAAGGACAATGGCAGGAAACCCCCAACAAGCGACCCCCAGGTGACAAGACCCCTGCCTGCACAGACTCCGGACATCAAAGAGGAGTCGCCCTATAACAAGGGGTGCTCTGGGACTGTCCGGCAGATTCGCCTTGGAAACACCTGAGCCCTGCTGAGTGACTCGCGGCTCCCTGAAGATCGTAAGACCTCCGAACTTGTGCTTGAGCCCTGCTGAGTGACTCGCGGCTCCCTGAAGATCGTAAGACCTCCGACTTTGTGCTTGAGCCCTGCTGAGTGACTCGCGGCTCCCTAAAGATCGTAAGACCTCCGAACTTGTGCTTGAGCCCTGCTGAGTGACTCGCGGCTCCCCGAAGATCGTAAGACCTCCGAACTTATACTCGAGCCTGCTGAGTGACTCGCAGCTCCCACAGACTCTCTTGGTCCCGCCGGACCCCACGATGACAAGCGTATCCCCCAGCTCGAGGATTGTGAGCTGTGCGCCGGGTACGCTCCTGCATTTGATTCCTATCCCCAAAGACTGTCCCGCTACCTCCTAACCCCCCTCCAAGACTTTGTGAGCCCGCGCTCTACTTGTAAATATTTTGCCTTGCTGATCATAAAGATCCTACCACTCCGATCTGATAAAGATTTGCTCTTAAGAACTCCTCGTGTAGTGTCTCTCTGTCGTGTGGTGCCGAGTGTACGATCCTAGATACGAGGTTCCTCCCCTGAGGAGTCTCCCGCCAGTGCCCGGCTACGATACCTCGAGAGTGGGTCTCAGGGCAGTCGGGGCCCCTTCCGGGCCCCTCTGAGGTCGCCTTCTAACATTGGTGGCAGCGGTGGGATTCGGGCCCATAATCTAGAGATCGTACCGTGAACGGCTGACGCACTACCGACAAAGATGGCAGAAGGAAACGCCGTGGTTCTCATAGAAGACGACGCCAGTACCGTGTTCCAGGTGGAACAGCTGGAAGAGTACACTCACAAAGAACTAAAGCAATTCTGTAAGGAACTCAGAATCGCTACCACTGGTCTCAACACCAAAGAAGATATGCAAAAGGCACTGAAATCTTGGGTGGATTCTGGAGCCTCCCGCCCAGAAGGAGCGGGGGAGCCCCACGATGAAGCTGGATCCTCCCGAGGAGAACGCAGCAGCAACCAGGTGCGAGGCTTCGTACCAGACGGGGGCCTATCCCCGGAGGAACTCGCAGACAGAGAAAAAAGTCGCCATCACGAGCTCGAATTAGCCAAACTCAAAATTGAGGGCGAGTTGAAATTAGCCGAGAAAAAGCTAGCAGTAGAACAGTTGCGAGTACAAGGAGAACTAGAAGAGAAGAAGCTCCAACGAGAACACGAAGGAAGGAGACTTCAACTGGAGCATGAACGCAGCTTGAAGGAAATAGAACTGAAAGCAAGAAGCGAAGAAGCGCGGCCCCCGGGGAACCGGGAGGCAGCCGCCCCGACGGAGCAGAAGGTCCACATCCCCAAGGATGTGGTCAAAGAATATTACAAAAATGATGACATTCAGCAGTGGTTCCGGGCCTACGAGGTCACCATGACCTCCCATCGGGTCCCGCAGAAGGATTGGGGGGCTGCGTTATGGGGACGATTCCTGAGCGAAGGGAGAGACACCCTGCTCGACCTACCCACCTCCATGCAGACCTCCTATGAAAACATGAAAGCGGCCCTCCTCACAAGGTACGACCTCACCCCGGAGATGTACCGCCAGCGGTTCCGGGACTGCAGGAAGATCCCGGGTACCACCTGGGTGGAATATGTGAATTTCTTCAGCCGCGCCTTCGATGGGTGGATCAAGGGCAGCAAGGTAACCACCCTGGAAGAACTAACCGACCTTATGTTGTGGGAACACCTGGCTGCCAACTGCTTTGTGGAACTACGCCAGCATCTGCTCGACAGCAAGCTCACGGACCCAAGAAAGCTGGCTGTCGAGGCGGATCGCTGGACCAACACCCGGGTCTCCCGGGGCCCTGTAGGAGAGTATCCCCGAGCCAGTCAGGGACCACCCCGCCAGAGAGGGGGGGGGAAACCAGGGAGGGCAGAGAGAGTCCCAGGCTAGTCCCCCGAAGTCCCAACCTCTAACTTTCCCGGCACCCCCACCAGCTGTATCCGGCCCCCCCTGAGACGGGGGCACCGGGTAACCATCACTTGTTTCCGTTGCCAGAAGCCCGGGCATTACGCCAACGACCCTGAATGCCCCATGGCCCCACGCACCACCCAGGCAGCACCCCCCGCTAGACAGATAGCCAATGTAGCCCTGGGGGAGGAGGTTGAGGAGGCCGAGGAGTGGGAACCCGCCGCTATGGCCCTAGTATCCTTAGGAGATAGAGAGATGGTCCCTGGGAGCCTCCTGCCCTCTAACACAAAGAAATATGGGCAGCTCGTAACAATCAATGGCCACCAAGTAGAAGCCCTCCGTGACACCGGGGCCAGCATCACCGGTGTCCTCAGCCATTTAGTCCACGAAGACCAGGTCCTCTCCAACGTATTTTGCCCTGTCATTTCAGCCGACAACACAGAAAGCCTATGTAAGGTAGCCCTGGTGCCCTTTGAGTGGGGAGGGGTGGTCGGTAAACTGAAGGTCGCAGTGAGAACCTCCCAGCCCGTCGACTGTCTCCTGGGGAACGACCTGGAAAGTTCCCCCTGGGGACAAGTTGAGCGCAAGACCCACCTAGGGATAATGGGCCTCCCTGAGTGGGTGTGCGCCACTACTCGATCCATGGCGGCTCGACTGACCTCCCTGAGGGAAGTCGACGACGCCCCGACCCCTGAAGATGGGATGGTCCCGGCCGAGGGTCCCCACATCCCCCCACCAGAAGAGTCGATCGCCAGTGACGAACCCCCGCCTTCCAACTCCACCCCAGACACCGAGTTAGGCGATCTGCCTGAATTAGCCCAGTGGCGCCACAAGGGGGGCCCCTCCCGAGAGGAGTTCTGCCGAGAGCAGGCTACCTGTCCCTCCCTGGTCGGGCCCCGGCAACAGGCAGAGGCCCAGGCCGCAGGCGACCAGACGGGGACGCACCGGGTGTATTGGGAGAATGACCTTTTGTACAGCGAACAGAAGTCGGTGGAGCTAGGGTCCGGCCGGGTGCTGGTGGTACCCCTACGCTTCCGAAACCTCCTCCTGGGCTTGGCCCACGACGTTCCCCTCGCAGGCCACTTGGGTCAGGACAAAACATACAGTCGCCTCGTGACTCACTTCTACTGGCCCAGAATGAAAGCGGATGTGGAAGCCCACTGCAAGTCCTGTCCCACATGCCAGGCCAGTGGGAAGAGTGGAGGGAAGGGCAAGGCTCCCCTCAACCCTTCCCTGTCGTCAGTACCCCTTTTGAGTGGGTCGGTATCGACATTGTAGGACCTCTAGACCCCCCAACTTCCCAGGGGCACCGGTTCATCCTCGTCCTGGTGGACCACGCCACCCGTTACCCTGAGGCCATCCCCCTGCGCACCGTCACGGCCCCCGTGGTGGGCCGGGCGTTGATGGGGATCTTCTCCCGCATGGGTTTTCCCCGCGAGGTCGTGAGCGATCGCGGTACCAACTTTATCTCCCGATACATGAGGTTCTTATGGCAACAGTGCGGGGTGTCCTATAAGTTCACCACCCCGTACCACCCCCAAGGAAACGGCCTGGTAGAGCGGTTTAACCGGACTCTGAAGGGGATGATCGCGGGCCTGGAAGAGCCCCTTCGGCGTAAGTGGGACCTCCTGCTCCCCTGCCTCCTATTCGCATACCGAGAAGTTCCCCAGAAATCCTTGGGTTTCAGCCCCTTTGAGTTACTCTACGGGCACCCCGTCAGGGGGCCCCTCAGCCTGGTCAAGGAAGAGTGGGAGGCGGCGCCCCGAGGCCCCCCCCCGAGATGTGTTCCGTTACGTCCTGACCCTCCGAAATAAGACTAGGAGGTTCCGGGAGATGGCAGAGGCCAACCTGGAGGCGAGTCAGGAGGAGATGAAGCGCTGGTACGACCAGAACGCCGCGCTAGTCGAGTTTCAGCCGGGCCAGCTGGTGTGGGTCATGGCCCCGTGAAACCCTGCGCTCTCCAGGATAAATGGACCGGGCCCTTCAAAGTAGTTGAGCGGAAGAGCCCGGTCACGTACTTGGTAGACGTCCAGTCACCCCGGGACCCCCTCCGGGTCCTCCACGTGAACCGCCTCAAGCCCCACTTTGTGCGGACGGAGCTGAGCCTCCTACTGGCCACTGATGACGGGTCCGAAGAAGAGTCAGATCCTCTCCCTGATCTTCTGTGCACCAAGGAGAAGGACGGCTCCGTAGAGGGAGTGAACCTCTCCCCGTCTCTCGCTCCCCAGCAACGTGAGGATTGCCGCCAGCTCCTAGGGCAGTTTCCGGACCTTTTCTCCCTGGTCTCCAAGGTCACCGACTGGTGTGTCCATGATGTGGATACCGGGGACAGCCCGCCAGTGAGACACCGAGCCTACCGATTCCCTGATCGGGTCCGGTCCTGTATCCAAGCCGAAGTCTCGAAAATGTTGACCCTAGGCGTGATCGAACCCTCAGACAGCCCCTGGGCCAGCCCCGTGGTCCTGGTCCCAAAAGCAGCTGCCCCCGGGGTCGCCCCGGAACTCCGCTTCTGCGTGGACTACCGGGGACTCAATGAAGTCACCTGAGCCGATGCTCACCCCATTCCCCGAGCCGACGAGCTCATTGACCGGCTCGGGGCTGCTCGGTTCCTCAGCACCTTCGATCTCACCTGCGGCTACTGGCAAATTGCGCTCACAGAGGGAGCCAAGGAGCGGTCCGCCTTCTCCACCCCGAATGGGCACTATCGCTTTCGCGTGATGCCCTTCGGGATGAAAAATGCCCCGGCCACCTTCCAGCAACTGGTAAATAGAGTCCTGGCCGGGCTGGAAAAATTCAGCGCTGCATATCTCGACGATATTGCAGTTTTTAGTTCCGAATGGAGTGAGCACCTCCAGCACCTCCGGAGGGTGCTAACCGCCCTACGCCAGGCGGGCCTCACCGTGAAAGCCAGCAAATGCCAGATTGGGCAAGGTTCGGTAACCTACCTGGGGCACCAGGTCGGAAGCGGGCAGGTCGCCCCTCTACAGCCCAAAATCGACGCCATCCTAGCCTGGGAACCCCCCACTACCCAAACAGAGGTCCGAGCCTTTCTGGGCCTCACGGGCTACTACCGGAGATTCATCCGGAATTACGGCAGCCTGGTCGGTCCCCTCACGGGACTCACGTCCAAGAAGCAGCCCAAGAAGGTACAGTGGTCCCCTGCCTGCCAAGAGGCGTTCAATGCCCTGAAAACGGCCATGTGTACGGCCCCGTCCTCCAGGCCCCCGACTACTCCAAAGAGTTTGTGGTACAAACTGATGCCTCCGAGCATGGCATCGGGGCAGTCCTCTCCCAGGTAAATGACCAGGGTCTAGACCAGCCCGTGGCCTTCCTCAGCCGAAGGCTGTTGCCCCGGGGACAGAGATGGAATACCATCGAGCGCGAGGCGTTCGCCGTAGTCTGGGCCCTCAAGAAACTACGCCCTTACCTGTTCGGCACCCATTTCAGGGTCCAAACCGACCATCGCCCCTTGCGATGGCTCATGCAGATGCGAGGAGAAAACCCCAAGCTTCTGCGGTGGTCAATCTCCCTCCAGGGGATGGATTTCACCGTGGAACATCGCCCTGGTACGGACAACGCCAACGCCGATGGCCTCCCCGGTTCTTCCGCCTCAGCGAAGAGAACCCCCAAGAAGATGGGTAGTTCTCTCCGGCTTTCAGCTGGGGGGACGCGTGTTAGACCCGGCCCTCGTAACATAGTCAGACCTGACCCCTGCACCTCACACCAGCCCCGAGCCCACGGCCTAGCCGATCCTTCCCACCAGAACACACACACCCGACCCAGACTTCCCCCGTCCGTGGCCTTCCTCCTTCGGCCACCCCGGGCCCGCGTGCCCACTTCATGCACCAAGATGGCCGCCCGGCCCCAGCGCGACCCTAGCCTATAGGCGCCACTCCGGCTGGAGGACATCGCGCTCCCCTTGGGATGAGAAAGGGAGGAGTAGTTTCCATCACACCTCTGCGCTTCCCTGGGAAGGTGGGTTTCGATCGACCCGCCGGCCTCCCCGAGGGCTGGCTCCACGCCTGCTGGGTGTCTGGGGCTCCTCCCGACCTGGCCCTGAAAGGATCAAAGGACAATGGCAGGAAACCCCCAACAAGCGACCCCCAGGTGACAAGACCCCTGCCTGCACAGACTCCGGACATCAAAGAGGAGTCGCCCTATAACAAGGGGTGCTCTGGGACTGTCCGGCAGATTCGCCTTGGAAACACCTGAGCCCTGCTGAGTGACTCGCGGCTCCCTGAAGATCGTAAGACCTCCGAACTTGTGCTTGAGCCCTGCTGAGTGACTCGCGGCTCCCTGAAGATCGTAAGACCTCCGACTTTGTGCTTGAGCCCTGCTGAGTGACTCGCGGCTCCCTGAAGATCGTAAGACCTCCGAACTTGTGCTTGAGCCCTGCTGAGTGACTCGCGGCTCCCCGAAGATCGTAAGACCTCCGAACTTATACTCGAGCCTGCTGAGTGACTCGCAGCTCCCACAGACTCTCTTGGTCCCGCCGGACCCCACGACGACAAGCGTATCCCCCAGCTCGAGGATTGTGAGCTGTGCGCCGGGTACGCTCCTGCATTTGATTCCTATCCCCAAAGACTGTCCCGCTACCTCCTAACCCCCCTCCAAGACTTTGTGAGCCCGCGCTCTACTTGTAAATATTTTGCCTTGCTGATCATAAAGATCCTACCACTCCGATCTGATAAAGATTTGCTCTTAAGAACTCCTCGTGTAGTGTCTCTCTGTCGTGTGGTGCCGAGTGTACGATCCTAGATACGAGGTTCCTCCCCTGAGGAGTCTCCCGCCAGTGCCCGGCTACGATACCTCGAGGGTGGGTCTCAGGGCAGTCAGGGCCCCTTCCGGGCCCCTCCGAGGTCGCCTTCTAACAGCGGTGAATGCTAGTCTAGTGTAGTGTAGCAGCCTATCAATATAGACATAGTGTGTGAGGGCACCAAGACCAGGACACACTGTCGCCAGACACTATAATTTGAGAACGACTACAGTTTTCAGTAAAAGTAAGACATTAATGGAAAAAAGGAAGGCGAGGCAGGTTTTCAAAGCTATTTCGAGCCAGGTTGAGCTAAAATGAATGAAATATTTGTGTTCTTTTTGTTTGAGTGCATCAAATCAGAGGTGAAAGGTGCCATTTTGCGTTCCCACAACATTTTATGCAGCAGATGTTATGCAGTAGATCCTGTCTTCATCATTTAACAGTAATCTGTCTAGTATTTGAAGATATATGGTCTTGTCAAGTTATTGATGGTGGTAAACCTGCTTTTTTGATGTCAAATAGCTTCTATTGAATAGTAAAAAAGACCAGTTCTCCATATTGTTTCTAAGTTTCAGTGAATTTTATTCAATGTTTATTGGAAATTTCTTATTTTATTAGCATATACCCACAACTGGTGTGGCGTCATTGCGCAATTTCCTTGTCCAAGTGATTACTAATTAGAGCTGGTATGTATGTTTGGGAGAAGACTTGAGTCAAGGAGATTCTTTACAGGAAGATTTACTTATGGTAAGAGATGTATCCAATTATGTGGACCCAAACTTTGCAAGCTTCAGAGCGTCCAAAGAAACGCTGCAGCTTATTGGACTAAGATTTTCTAGTCTTAATTATTAGCAATACATATAGCATCAGTTACTGCAAATTTATGGGACATCTGAAAATATTAGTTTAAGATTTATCAAGGTGCAAGGTACTGTCATATTGGAATGTATGAGACCCCTCTCTATGAGGCTGTAAAGCATCTTAAAATTCACACGAGGGCTGAAAACACAGCTCTAATGCTGCATGGCTGCCCATGTGTTTTCCTTAGTTCATCTTAAGCTTCAGACCAGTGCATACCGGTTGCAATCCCTTTACAATGTTTCCTTCATAGGGGCACTCTAGGGCTATCCACTAAAGGAGACAATCAGGATGGTTGGCTTGAGTCTTATGAAACTTATGACTGCGTCAAACCTGGGCCCAAGGACCCCACATTTAGCCTTGTAATAGATTCCTAACCCTCTCAGGGTGTATTTTGTACAGTGTAAAGCTCTGCACAAAACGGTAAAATAAGTAAGTGAACTATATAAAATGTGTGGTTGACCCTGATAAAGGTTTGTGGCCATTAAAATAAGATTCCAAACCGAGTCTTTAATATTTTTATATGGCCTTTAGAAGACACGCTGCTGGTGGGCTTTGTGAGGTTATGTTACGTCTGCACAGTCTATGACTCTGTGGTAATACTGGGCATGGAAACACTTCTCCCCCATCTGTACTGAAGGTAGGCCTCTAAAGACAAACCTACCTACCATGCCACTGTTAGATAATAAGACGCATTGTGTCCCCACGCTGTGGTCCTTAGTCTTAATTCTTGCTAGCATGGAGATAAATTCCGTCCATATGTCCTCAAGTCATGAAGGCACTGAGAGCCTTGAATTATTGTTGATGTTAGTTCTAAAGAAGGAGTACACAGCGTGTGCTTAAATTATGAAAACAGAAAGTGTCTCAATCCGCCGGAAGGGGAAGCAGCGTCCTTAGGAGAACTATAGGCCCAGATTCAACAATGCCTTTTCATCTTGCAAGGTGACACACAATGCAACACAAAGGCCTATATGAGATTTCCAAAGAAAAGCGTGATTTGTGTGGCCTTGCGCCTTGTGTGGCTTTGTAAAGAAATGTAATGCAACACAGCTGCTTGCACTGCATTGTGTTACATTTCTTAGTGTTAGGTGCTCCATGACTGGAGCATGGGCGTTCCCGTGCATCCACCCACAGATTTCACGCAATTCCAGATTTACTAAGATTTATAAAGTTGACATTGCATGAATGGATATGCCTGTCACAGAAAGCCGTAACAATGAGAAATATGTTTACTTCTCCTCATTACTTCCTCTTTCTATGCGGCATGCATTCTGCATGATGCATAGAAAGAGGAAAATGCCTCTTTGGGTTGTTTTTGCGCAAGAAGGTATTTCTTCCTGAACAAAAATAACCCTGCCCATAACGCAGGCACCTGTGCAGCATGGTGTAATCAATCAATCAATCAATCAAGAAATTTGTAAAGCGCACTACTTACCCGTGAGGGTCTCAAGGCGCTGAGGAGGGGGGCCGCTACTGCTCGAAGAGCCAGGTCTCGAGGAGTCTTCTGAAGGTGTGCAAGTCCTGGGTCTGCCGTAGGTGGGTGGGGAGGATGTTCCAGGTCTTGATGGTGAGGTAGGAGAAAGATCTGCCGCCGGTGGTCTTTCGTTGGATGCGGGGGATAGCAGCGAGGGCGAGGTTTGCTGAGCGGAGCTGGCGGGTGGGGGTGTAGAAGTGGAGTCTGTCGTTCAGGTGGGCTGGTCCAGCGTTGTGGAGTGCTTTGTGTGCGTGGGTGAGGAGTTTGAAGGTGATCCTCTTGTTGACGGGGAGCCAGTGCAGGTCTTTCAGGTGGGGGGTGATGTGGCTGCGGCGGGGTAGGTCGAGGATCAGTCGTGGGGAGGCGTTTTGGATGCGCTGAAGTCGATGCAGGTGCTTGGCTGGGATTCCTGCGTAGAGTGCGTTGCCGTAGTCCAGCCTGCTGCCAACGAGGGCCTGTGTAACAGTTCTCCTTGTTTCGGATGGGATCCACTTGTAGATCCTGCGTAGCATGCGGAGGGTGTTGTAGCAGGAGGAGGAGACGGCGTTGATCTGCTTCGACATGGAGAGGGAGGAGTCGAGGACGAATCCGAGGTTGCGTGCGTGGTCGGTGGGGGTGGGTGCCGGTCCCAGCGTTGTCGGCCACCACGAGTCGTCCCAGGCCGAGGGGGTGGGTCCGAGGATGAGGACCTCCGTCTTGTCCGAATTCAGTTTCAGACGGCTGCTCTGCATCCAGTCGGCGACGGCCTTCATTCCCTCGTGGAGGTTCATGGTGCTTGCGTGGGCTCTATACAGCCACAAGTGTGCCAGTGTTGGAAGAGAGCTGTAAATATGGATTTTTTTATCTCTCTCTCTCTCTCTCTCTCTCTCTCTCTCTCATTCACGCAACGCAGCACAGCAACTTGCCTTGTTGCACTGTGTTGCATGAATCCTTAGCATTTCTGCCCCATAAATTGCGTCCGACTAAGAAACTCCAACCTACCTAATCTAGCCATTGTGTTTTTTCGGAAACCCAAGATGTTCTCCGGCTTTTCCTTTGCTCGCTGTGTACTTTGTACTGCTGTCAGACAGGGTGGAGTTCTTCCTCAATACGTGCTGATGTCATAACCACAGATTGGTTTTACTCTCTATGGACAGGTGTTCTTGGTTATTTGTATAGTTATGTGGCGCGCACTACTGTGTGCAGGTGTGAGATATGATGACAAACACAGCCAGTGCTGCTGGCAGGAAGTATATGAACACCTCAGGTAGTGCTAGTGTCTGGTGGGGTGGGGTGTGCCCCTGAACCTCAATGGCAGACAGGGAGCACACACTGCGGATGCACAGCCTCAGGCATTCGAAGCAGGCTAGCACTTTGCTGAGTTGGCTTCTTCGCAGGGTACCAGAGGACAAAAGAAAAAGTTATTTGTAGCCTAACTCGTCCTCACCCCAGTGGTGGTGCACAGAGCCGTTCATGCGTTTAGTAATGCTTGAAGCAGTACCATATTAACTTGCAGACTCCAGACGTTATGCAACCATGAGCTTGTCTAATTATGCCTTGGCCAGCAGAGAGCATGCGCCCCTTCCTCCACCCCATGCTTGAGCCTGCATTGGCTTAACCTTTACTCAAACTCTTAATTGTTGGCTATCTGCTTCCAAAAGCAGTTTGTTTTTTTGCCCCAGTAGCATTCGGCAGTCCTAACAAGTATGTTCATGCCTCGCTAGGCATGAACATCCAAGATTTACAAGGTGAGCGCAGTGATAATGTGCGAACATGGAGCTGAATGTGTCTGGCTGTCTGCACACTATTTATCAAACCAAATCTCCTGCTTTTTGTCTACTTCATTGATTGCTATTTTAACAGCAATTACTTTTGTTTTCATCCCAATTTGGTTGGTGTCTTCAAGCTTTGCATATCTTCTTTAGTTTTCATCCTCTCCCGTAGACTTTCCTGGTGCACATTCTACTGACACTTTTTTTCTTTATTCCTTTGTTTCCTATTTTCTCTTATTTTATGCAGCTGTCACCAAGACCTGTTGTTACCAATGCTTTACAATATGCAGAGTGGGTTTTGGCTCCTCCCAGGGAGTGTAAGTCTTTTTCACCTAATGCTATTGGCTGTTTAGTGTATCATTTCAGCTTCTGTGGAGTGCCTGCACTGTACTGCATGGGTGATAGTTTTACATCTCAAAAGCACAAAAAATCATCACACATTAAAAACAATTATCTCAAAGATGCATTATATACACAAAATAATAGTTTGTTATTTCTATTTTTCACCGCATAAGTAAGTAATTTTTATTTGCATAGTTAATTAAAACCATTGCAATACAAAACATCAAGACTTAAAAGCAGATCTACGTACATTGTTAAAAACAGTATTACATAAATTGCAATTTTCAGTTTTTTTTTTTTTTAAATCATAAAAATGTATACGTTTGGGCGACCTTAAGTGGAAATGAGTACAGTTTTGTGTTATAATACTATCTTATAGGCAATTAGGAATCAAGTCCTGGCATTTTCCTTTCCACCACCTTCATAAACTTGACAAAACTACAGTTCAGCTGTGGATCATGGGGTGCAAAGCAGGCAAGAACTGCTTGTCTTCGTGAGCGTATCCCTCGCTGATTAAAATGGCATTTTAGCAGATGCTTTCGTTCTTCCAAAAGTTTGTCACAGGAGCATAACAAATGCAGCATATTCTCTGGTGCTGAACCACATAAACGACAGGAGGAGCCCGCCTTATCCTTTAGTCAATGCGCAAAATGCCGAATACAGGGTAACAGGCCCAACCTGTCCTTTAAGAACTTCATTTTAGCAGTTTTAGCATAGCCCAATTCAAGGTAGTTCTGTGGTGCTGGTGTGGAGTTCGAGTTCAGGGTCATCCAGCCGTGTGACCTTTTTGTGAGGGATGCCTTGTCTTCAACCCACGAAAGAAGTTTAATTGCTTTCCTGACCAGTTTTTTAAGCGTTAAATAATTTGTGGGAGTATCCCAAAGCTGATTTAAGCCAGTATTCGCCAAGCTGCTTTTGAGGTACTTGGCAGCTGGTGAGGCTGATTCTTGCTCCAACTGCTTCCATAGAAAATCATTTAGAGTTCATAAGGCTTTTTAATGATTTAGTGAGGACTCAAAACGCAAGTCAGACATATTGGCTTTGTCAATCCTTATTGCTGTTTGTTATGATTAATCTGTTGGTCTATGTGCCAGCTTATCTGCCTACCATCCTCTTTCCCTCTTTCTGTATGTTGCTATTTCTGGCAGTCTATTTCCTTCTTTTAGGTGACCGTTGTTGCCACTGCTATGTTATTTTATATCACTGTTACTAACATTTTAGTGTAACACTTAACCAACTCAAAGATTCCCTTCAAGCATGAAGTGATAAGTTGGCCCACTTAGAATTTAAAGCAGGGAGCTTTGTACTCCATCAACTGAGCAGTCCTACTTCTGTATCAAAGTTGGGGTTTGCACAGTTGCGAAGAAAAGGACTCACAACTTCTCTTATATTTTATCGCACGATTTGTGAAATTTGCAGGATTTCTTTTAGGGGGAGCTTCAGCAACCCACTGCTGCAGGGAACAACAATTCCTCCTGTCACGACGGGCTATAAGAGGCAGCTGGAAGACACCCATTGCCCCTCCTCCCATCTCCCGTACCTTTATGGATCTAGCACAGCAAAACACTCAGTTTACCAGTTTTGAACTGTCTGGGGCTTTCCCTTTTGTTAGGCCCCTTTGCGAGACCTGACCTTCTGAGTACATGCATGCATGTGTGTGAGCCCTACACTGTTGACTTCATGGTTGCCGTGGGCCCTGACCATCTCCAGCATAACATTTTCCCCTAGAACGATTGAAAGTTTGCTTTTAGGCTGGTGGTGGATGGTTTACCGGGACCATACAGTACTGAGCTGTTTGCGTTTGGTGATCCCTTCTTCTTCAAGTTGCATTAGCTCTCATTTTGGTGGCAGGTGCAGGCTTGTACTGTAGTTAGTACATTCTCTTCCGACCCCCAGGCCCCTGAGTCACACTAATCAAGTCTGATTGTCTGCAGCCCCTTTTTTGTCAAGATGTTCTGCCACCCGGGTAAGGAGATTGTGTTGTTCAGGAAGTGTCCTAGACTGGGCATTGGCATGTCTGATGTTTAATAAATATTCGTGCCCTTCCATGTGTCTGCTCTGAACCTATTCTGCACACTTCATCCCAGAGTGCGGTGCCCCCAGATCACTTGTACCATGATATGTTGTACATTATGCTCCACTCATCCCTTCAAAGAGTTTTTTTTTTTTAAAGTGAAAATTCTTTATTGTATAGTTAGTTAAAACCATCATAATGTTCCAATATATAAGGTCCATTTTCTCTACATGTTAAAAATACCCCAATTTGTAAAAAAATAACAAAATAAAAGGAGGAGTGATTGTAAACAACTGGTAACCACATCTTTGTACAATACATTCAAATTTGATTCATTATTTCTATTTACAGCTATATGACTCTTAATGGACCAAGAGGGGCAACTAGATGTGTTTATGGCCTGTATATTTGTTTCATTAACTTCTCAAAACAGGTTAGAAATTGTATCAGTTGTCAGATTAATTGCGGATCCTTTGAGTCCAGACTTTTTAGTATTGCGGATCTGCAGGTGCGGATACCTCTTTCATTAAACTGTCTCCTCAGCAAATGACGGCGGTGGTACCCTAACACTGGGCAAATACTTATTAGATGTATGAAGTCCTGTATTGGTGACCCACATAGGCTGCATGCTTTTGAGCCCTGGGACTTCCAGATAGGAAGATCGTCATTAGAGGGAAGTTTCCCCATGCTCAGTTCCAAGAACTTCGTTTTTAAATAAGGGGAAAAAGCGAGGCCCAGGTATGTCGCTGGCTCGAGCTTGGTGTAGGAGCATAATACCATCCATGCGTGTGCACGTCGACTTAACGTTGCTTTGTCTTCAATTAGTGAGTGCCTTTTTCACAATTAGCTGGAAAGAAGTCAAGGGTAGTTTCCGATGCCAGAGGTCTGCCATCCTGGTTATTTGCAATGAGGCGTTGAAGTACTTTGCGTAGTGTGATTTTGGATCGTTTTGCAAGGCTTCCCAGAGTGCTGAATTGATTTCTAGACCACGATTAAGCCAAATTTTGTACCATATTTTGATTGCCTCATATCTTCTATGCAATGTTTGTTACTGTAGTCCAAACTCTAGATGTAACTGTGCTGGTGAGGCGTCACGTGGCAGACAAAATACTCTTTTGTACACTCGCTTTTGGATGTTGTCTAGCATTGCTACGCTGTTTCCGTGATGGACCACGCTTCAGTAGGCGATCGTTGAAAGTAATTTTGTTTTGATGACTGCGAGTAGTGGAGTGAACAGTGGGCCAATTAACGATTTGGATAAGCTGCAAAATGCACACAGTAGAGCGTTACCCTTTTTTCGTATGGTCTCGTAATGCGTGGAGAACGAAAACCTTCGATCCAAATATATCCCAAGATATTTGTAACTGTTAACCACTTCTAACTTTGCGTTATTAATTGTAAATGCCATCTGTTTGGGTAAACTGTGAGTTATGATCATGAGCTTTGTTTTTTTTGTGTTATTTCCATCAAGTTTGTTTTAGGGAAGTCGGCTAATTCATGAATTGATCGTTGCAAACCGATTCTCATCTGGCTTAGGAGGACAACGTCGTCTGCGTAGGACAGGTGTTTTAAAGGCAATGTGCCCAGACGTGGCGGATGTGAATTGACCCCGTCTAGCCTTGGTGTTAGATCGGCCATGAATAGGTTGAACAGGTGTGGGGCCAAGATACATCCTTGCTTTAGACCCTCGTTGGTGTAAATCTTCCTTGTGAGCCTCTGGCCGTCGGCGATTTTCGCCTGCATCCAGGTGACAGTGTAAAGATCCATCATTGGATTCAGAATTGAGTCCGGTAGACCCTGCTGCTTCAGTTTAAACCACAGTGTGTGTTTACTGACGCGGTCAAATGCCGCCTTAAAACCCACGAAGCATAGATGTAGTGCTTGTCGCTGTCGTAGACTTTTGTTGGTGATTAGCCCTATTGCTAATGCATTTGTAACTGTACCAGTGCCCCGTCGAAAGCACGACTGGTTTAGAGGGATTTTTTGGTTCTCATCAGACCAATTTATCAGATCGGTTAAGATCAAGGATGCATAATATTTGGCCTCTGCATCTATTAATGCGATCAGACGATAGTTTGCGGGGTCTGCGCGCTCCCCTCCCTTATATATTGGATTAATTATTGTACCTCTCCAGCTCTCCGGGATACGACTGGATGTGCCGATCAGCTGGAACAGACTGTGCATCTTACTTGCCCAACAGTTGGGATCTTGTTTGTAAATTGCCTGTGGTACACCGTTCGGGCCCGGCGCACTATCGAGCCTACTTTTTCTTATAATTTGTAAAATCTCTACTTCGGTATGGCGGAAGTTTGATTGTGGTGTGTCCTCAGTCTGAGGTGAGCCGTTTCCTGCTACTTTGATGATTATAGTGGACTTATCTTTCTTGGTACTATGGTTAGTTAAGGGCATTACTGATTTTTTCTTTTCCTTTGTAGTAATTGCAACGAGGTTCGACTGGTCCACATTTTTAATCGAAAATGTGGAGATTAGATACTGTACCCAGGCTGGCTCAGCGACACAGGTCATATTTATAATTTTTGAAGTTCTGTTCATGGAATTCACCTGATCCCAAAAAGCTCTAGCAACTGGTTTCTTTGCGTTGTATAATAACTTTGTCCAAAAAGTTGTTGTCTTGAATTTTTTTGTTGATCCAGATTTGTCTTTTTTATTTTTCCTTTAATAGATGTACATGCTCCCATACTTTTGACAATGGGCTTTGATGGTGAGCCATCCTAAGTGCCTTTTCTCAGTGGCTTCCTTAGGATTTGTGCCGTTTGACTGAGACGACTGTTGTAATCTGTCCACTTTTTATTTGACTGTTTAGTGGTTGCTACTGCTTGTGGTAAACTTGCCAGGAAGGTAGTCCATGTTTCAATCGTCATGTTATTTTGTGACTCGAGGGTTATCATTAGATTTTTAGCCTTTGAGGCTATGTGCGGTAATGTGGTGCTTGTCCACCGCAGACGCTTCAGATTAATTGTTGATGTATACCCGTCTACTACTGGCGCTTCTATGAGTTTATGAAATGTCATTTTAAGTTCAATGTACTGGGCCGAGACATCGCTATCGGTGGAACACTTGATTTGAAATCTTTTTATTTGGCCTACGAGCGGGAGGGTTATTATTGTGTAATCCAGAACTGAGCTTGAGCGAGAGCCATTATACGTACAAGTGGCGGGTCTGTCCTGGTTTATTCTCCCATTTAATGCACGCATACCTAGGTGTTCGAGGTCCCTTATGAGTCGCTGTCCTACTTTATCATTACATTTTAGGATGGGAAACAATTGCGTTTCTACAGCCCAAATAGCATTTGCTGCGGTGATTTTATCTTCCTCATCTTGGGTGTACAGTAGGTTTGAGTTGAAATCTCCCGTGAGAATAATTTCCCAAGTTGGCTGTACAAAGCGGAATTCCGCGATGGTGGCAATGAGTTTATTGAATAGATCTTTTTTTGTCTTTGTTTTCGGTTGAGCGTAGATATTGATTAAGATGATGGAGCTTACCCCTGAGTGTGGGCCCAGCTCTATTTTTATTATTTGCATGGCTGATGTGGTTATTGACAGCTGAATTGAGGAGATTTTCAATGCTGTGGAGATATAGACGGCGAGGCCCCCCTTAGCTCTTCCATATTGCTGTGTTCGTGTAGCATTCACGTGGTGAACTATCCTGCCTGTGACCTCTACCGGGGCTGTTAACCAGGTTTCTTGGAGTGCAATTATTTTGTAGCTGTCCCATTTCTCAGTAGTCCCTTTATCCTGTAGGGTTCCTTTCGCTCCTGCGATGTTCCAAGACAGAAGTTTGATTGGGGAGGGCTCTATTGTGCCTGATGTACTAGCGCGTCATTCTCCTTTCCGGCCGAGAGTGTGTGATCTTTGGTATATTGTTTTTTGCTGACTCGGTTGTTGTGAATTTATACCGTCTGCACCTTTGGCACCTCGCAATACCGAAGGGACTATGCTTGTAGTTGAATTGTTGTTTTGGTGTATGCTGATTGATAGGAGAGGTGATGGATAACGTTTTATTGCTGGGATAGTAAGAGATATTCCCCAGTCTTCAAATTTTGTGGTTTCTTTTAAGATGTGTGTTACTATTTCTTCATTCTTCCAAGTTGGTAAGGTGTTTTCCTTTCCTATATTTTTTCCGGGGTTGACAAATTCTATTGCTATTAAATCTGTGGATGTCAGGTATTGTAATGTTGGAATTACTGCCATAAGGCACATAATGTTCCCTCTGTTTATATAGTCTTGGGGGCCTTGTGAAGAGTAGTGTGGTGTGAAAAGAATCCTGTTTGTTGAGTTTAATTTACTCTCCTTTGTTTGCTGGTGAGTTGATGAAATCTGCTGGGCCCTTTGATTTCTTACCAGTTCTTCTGTTGCATTCCAATTCACGTCATCACTCTGTGTTTTTATGTTAATCAGTAGCTGATCTTTATAACCATTTTCTAGTAGCTAATCTGTCCTCGAGATAACTTGCCTATCTCCTCTGTTGTCGCTGTTATGGACTTGCGGGTGAGATGATGACGTCTGCTCGGGCCTTTGTTTTCTTCCCAGTTCTTCTGTTTCATTCTAGTTCGCGTCATCGCTCTGCCTTTTTATGTTAATCAGTAGCAGATCTTTCTTATTGTTTCCTAATTGCTGGTCTGTCCTCGAGATGACTTGCCTATCTCTTTTGTTATCGCTGTTATGGACTTGTAAGTTGGAGCCTCGATTCCTGTGGGGACGGTCATTTTCTTGTGCGCGTGTGGTCGATTTCCGCTCGAGGCTTACTGATCCTTTAGCATTATTCATTTTATTTGTCATGTCCCCTGGACATCCCAGTCTGCTCACACCTGATTGTGATTCTTCTTTGTTTTTCTAGTTGTGGGATGGCCATTTTCTTGTGAAATTGAGGTCATTCTCAGTTGGAGTCTTACTGGCCTCGTGTGGCCTCTTGACGTCCTATGCTGCTCACACCGGGTTTGGGTTCTTCTTTGTCAAGTCTGGTTAATTGAAAATCGCAACTCTCAAAGTTCCTGTTTGATGAGGTCGGGCTGTTTGATGCTGACGAAGCCCATTTCGATTAGTATGATGATTCAGTTAACGCCTACTGGTCTGAGCGGCTTGCCTCGTCTTCCTCCTTTTGTTTTTGATATTTCCCTGATGTTACTGATAATCTCTGTTTACCGTCATTGAAATTAAAGATTGGGTAGTTATCCAATACCTGTGTTTTTGAGGTTTTACTCGCGTGCAAACGATTTCTCGCTTTCCTGGCTTGTTTTTTTTGGTCGTTTTGTTGGAGCTGGGGGGGGGTGTGTCATTTGTTGGATTCATTTGCTTGTGCATTTGTTGGATCACTTCAGTTCGTGGAGCATGTGTACTGATGACTAGTTCTAAAGAGGGAGAATCTGCCAAGAATGAATCCTCACTTGCTTCCCCTGCTTTTGGCTTCTTTCCAGTGGGCAGCGGGATGATCTCTTCTGTTTTGTGTGAGGCAATGTTTTGGGAACTTCTTTCTCCGGTCTTTGGCTCTTTGCCGTTTGCTATATTATTTACGGTGTTATGTGAGGCAATGTTTTGGGAGTTTTTTTCTCCGATCCCGGGATTATTGCCATTTGCTATATTATTTTCGAGGGGACAGTTTGCACGTTTACATTCATGATGTATACTTGTTAGTATGGTTGGTAGGTCCCTTAGTTTTTCCAGAATGGGACAACATGTACAGTCAGGAGCTTGTGCCCGCATTCCTTATGCATCCTTGTTAACTGCTAATAGACCCATCATGATGTCAAGTTTATATTTTATACTTGATATATATTGCGCAATTACATTCATTCGATTTAATTGGATATCGAGTTTGTCTGACTGCATGATGAGGGTGCTGATTGAGGTTTGTAGTGTTTTAACTAGGGCGCATGTACATTTGAAAGGGCTTCCACGTTGTGTTCTGATTCCTGTTTCAGCTCCATTAGATGTTCGGTGATATTGTTATGTGCCAGGTGTTTCCACGCGGTATCGTTACTTGGCAGGTAACCAGTACTTTTTTTGTCTGCTGCGATGTCCATGTCCATGTGGGTCCTCTGTTCAGTATTAAATTTCTTTTTATTGTGTGTTTTGAAAGTTAGTTCTATGATATCTTGTTCTAGCTGTTCAGATGAACTTGATATGTCAATTATTGTTCCCTGGATGTCTGTCGATACTGATGTCAGATATTTCCTTTGATGACCATCTAGTGTGTTTTTATCTGACGATCCCTTTCGTGGTACTGAGCTGATGTGAGTTGATTTTGCTTGCTGGGCCTTTTTTGTCTCCTTGTAATTTTGTTACCAGATTACTAAGTATGTAATTGTTTATTTGTTTGATGTAGTTGCTTGTTTGATTTTTTTCACTTGGTGTTGCCTGTACTAGGGAGCATGATGTGGCTTCTAAAAATTTTTGTTCTCCTGGTTGAGGCATTGATGTTGATATGTTCCTTGTTTGTTTTATGAATTTGGATGTTGTACTTATTGCTTGTAATATCTCCTTATTGTTCAGTATTGATTGGGACTCCATCCAGGAGTCACTAAAATCATCTGTGTTACAGATGTCTTCGTTTTTATTGATTTGCTTTGTCTGTTGTCTCGGCGTGGATTGATTTCTGGGTTTTTCTGCTTCGCAGGTAGTGTTCGAGTTATTGTAGACTCTTGCACCTATCCCGTGCATTATGTCCTGGTTTGTTTGGAAATGATGGTGTGCTTGTCCTGGTTGATTTGAGCTGGTCTCGCTAATTGTTGTTGATGTTATTAAGGCTTGACCTGCCTTCGCATTCCCCAGGGTGGTGTCCGGTCTCTTACTCTGTGTTGGGGCTTTCTCGTTGTCGTTGGCTCAGGTTTTTGTGTGTACTTGTGCTTGGATTGTTTGTGTATTGTTGCTCCAACAGAGCAATTTTTTGACCTCTTGTACTGTATGCTTGCTCTTTTGTGGTGTTTATTTTTCCTCAATAATGTATGGTACAACATTCGTAAGTGGTACCGTTGTCATGTGCGACGCGTTGGCTTTTTTGTCCTCCTTCTGAGTGGAGGTTGATTTGTACGGTGTCAGAGGTTTTAAAAGGCTGTTTACCTTTTCCGGCATTGAGTAGATGGCTGCAACTGGATCCTTTAAAAAAGTACATTTACCGGTTGAATTAATTGAGCCGAAGATTGAATAAGTAGATGATATAAGTGCAGCTCCTTAGTTTTGTAAAGGTTTGGGTGAGCCACCCTGGAGGGCAGCTATTCCTTTAATGTTTGTTTTGGTCTTGCTATTCCGTTTTGTGGGTTGTGGTTGTTTTTTCCTTGTCCTTCCTGACCTCATTGTGCTGCCAGGTGTGGTCTTCGTCTATTTTTGATAAGCCGTGCTTGCGATGTCTCCTGTGGGGACTCCGGCTTTTTTGGGGCTGAGTAGTCTCGCCTCCTCTCGTGCCCTTCCCCGGCCTCCGGCCACCGGGGTCTCACTACCACCGCCGCCCGCCTTTGTGCAATCAGGGGGGTTGCGGGCTGTCTCCAGGCCTTTGTGCTACCTCGGCGCCTTGCCTCGCCCGAAGACCAGTAAGGGCAATTAGAGGACAAGTAGGCGGCAAGCGGTAGGCTGCAGGCACGGCAGGCACGGCTCGGCAGCAAATACTCGGTGGGTGGACAGCAGGGGCCAACTGGAGACAGCAGGAAGGTAATCGCACCCAGGCACGGACTTGGAAAACCTGGATCCGGAACAAGCGCCAAATGCCATTATCAATTGCAGTGTCTGCACTGCAGGCCAGACCAGGCCAGACCTGGCCGGGCTGGGGAGGTCCGCTGAGACTGTTAACCCGGGCACCGGGGCTCACTGCACACCTCTGGACCCGCTCTTGCACCAGTGCACCAGTTACGCACAGGTAACCACAGGCATACGGGTGTCCTTCAGCCAGACTGTTCAGTTCAATCCTGGTCAGTTTGGTCATATCTGTATCACCTTGTACCACCTTGGGTCCGCTCGAAGCAATCCTTACTTTTATTCCAGAAATGAGAGGTCTGGGCAAAATGGGGGGGGGAGGGCGGGGGCTACTGGCATTATTCAGCACCTGATCACCTATCTATAAGCTAAACTTGCCGACACACCCTTTGGGTTCCATGTGTGCATCAGTAAGATCAGGCCCATGTCTTGAGTGGGATGAAGATGGATCAGTAGCGATGGTTTGGATGCTGCACCCTAGAGACTGCAAAAATGAGCATGTGGCAACTTTGAGCTGTTGTTGCTCAGTAGCTATTCAGAGTATCTTCTTGGTGGAGCTTATGAATTACCCCCTGTACCTATTGGCATAGGTCCACAATGGCATTATGCACTTATAGCGCATTTTTCTCTGTTAAAAGAATTGCCGTTCTCCTTCTTAGAAGAGCAGCGGATTGCTGATCTTGATTCCAGTATGCATGCTTGGCTATCATTTCTCAGACGTGTTGATGACTGCCTCAGCACTGCTTAGAAATTCAACTTCCTGATATTTGGAAAAGTCATCCATTGCCACCAGAAGATGCTCTTCATCGAGAGCAGGACAGTTGTATGCACTTACTGTATTCCAAGGTCCCTCAATTCTTTGCTTTGCATTGTTGCAAGTTGGTTTGGGTATCTAGTGGCCTTACGCAATAGGCAGTTTGGGATTTCTTCTCTGCCACTGCATCCATTACAGGTAATCTTACTTGTTCTCTTACATCAGCTTTGTTTTGGACTGTCCATTCACTGTTGCCTTAAGCTAAATATAATGCTTTATGTCTTAAGTCTTAGAGTTCCGGGCAGGATTTAATATAATTCCTTTTTGGTAGTTAATTTAACTTGGTGACTGTTCAATGCAGCCATTAGTTTCTCCGTGAGGCTGAGAGTTCTATGTTGATGGCTCTCCAGAACACATTTCCAGTCATTTTTATGATGTGCTTCAAGAACAATTTGGAGTGCAGCAGCTCTACCTTTTGGCCTCATTGAGTCTCGGTGATGTGATGTGAGATATTACTTATTGACTTAGCTCCTGAGGATGTTGAGACCAGTAATAGTTGAGTTTGTGGACTCTGATCAGTATTAATTGCAGTATCCATTTCTATATTCACAGCAGATTTAGGGTTGACCTTTGGAAGAGGGATGTAGACAGCTTGTGATAAGTGATTATTAGGATTTGCCCATTTATATGAAGGTGAATGTATTGGCTCTCTCGGGGAGTAGTAGTAGCTTTCTTCTTTTTTGCTAGTATTCCTTTACCACTTTCACTGAGTCCTGGTTGTCATAGTCCATGGATTATGAGGGTCATCCTCCAGCTCGCATTGACTGGACTGTAGTACAAATTTTGTTTCTCAGGTGTTGCTTAAGAACACAGTGGTCATCCACCCTTGATGGGCTTTTTCTTTCCATCAAATATCTCTGTTTGGGTTTGGACATGGTAAAAGTACTTCTGTGTGTCTCGTTAGCAGCTCACAGAGGGCTCTGTAAATGATCACTAGTTAGGATAGAATTGGCTATGATAGTTAACAATGTCCAGGTAGCTTTGAATTTTTTTTCTATGCTATGTGATTGAGTAATTCTTTGGTGTTGGACACTGTTTGGGTGTGTGCTCTCTCGCCTGCATATTTGAAGATTTTGAAGGTTTTTTGAGGAACTCACATTTCTCTTTGTGTACTGGAAAACTGTGTTGCTTAAGCCGCTGCAGTATTGCCTCTAGCCTCCGATGAGGATCTAAAATACAGTGTCACTGGGGTATCATGGTATTCCTTGAAATCTAGGCAATGAATACAGTCATAATTGAAATGATTATGTCATAAATTACTTTAAAGTTGTTATTTATATTTTAATTTCAGCACATGGATACCCTCATGGGTGACAAGTAGTGCTTTACAAATCCATCTTACTTTACATTACATTACTAAGAAGAGGCCAACAAAAGGTCCTCATCCTATGCATCTAATGCTAATGAAAATACTCAACACACATGCATAATGGTCCACAATAAGCCGATTATTATATTGCATCAATGAAAAACAATAGAAAACAAACTTGGTGTCCCACAAAATAATAAAATATATGACAGCGCAGTGCTCCTGAGGAGTGCAAACTGACGTGAACAATAAATTAAAACAACTACAAAGTCAACACAGTACCATGGGTAGATTCAATTTTGGTACAGGCAAACTGTAGTTCTATCGAAGTGCTGCTTTTTCCCAAATAACGATCCGTGGTATATTTTTATTTGTTGAAAACTGGTTCTTCAGCAGGACAATATATGGTGATTACACCCTCTGTAATGGAAAAAAGTGAAATATGGCGTGTATAAAAAGTGAGAATCATATAAGAACAATGTGGATCAACTTGACTCAAAGTCATACAAGAAGAGAATACACAGACAAAGTAGATCACCAGTTGAAGGTGCCAAGAGCTTCCCTATGACGAAAATTATTTTATTTACAATAAGAACAGGTGTTGACTAATACTTAAGGTCCTTATACACAAACATTCACCAGGATGTGGTTTTGAGGATCATGGAAAACGTCTTGGAAAAGAGGGAACAGCCTGTTACATTTTGCACCAGTTCTATACCTTTATTCATTGCATTAGCACTTACACTCATTTTTTCTGTGTTTCAGAACATTTACTACTTCCAAGTCAAAGATGAAGCTATGGGGGCAGACTTCGCACCGAATGTGGGTAATATATACATGGACCAGTATGAACACCACTACTTTTTCCTAAAAGTAACCCCTAGCTGAAAAACATTACATTATGGAAATCCTGCATAGATGACGTCTTCATGACTGGTGAAATCTGTACACTTGAGTTACTACTAAGATGGCTTAATGACAGAATGCTGGGCATGCAATGTACGCTAACACAGAGCACTATTGAGATTGATTTTCTGGATATTGAGCCCTCTGAAAATAAACTATTCACTGCAGTATATAGAAAGCCAAAATAATGCAATTCTCTACTAAGATTCGCGAGCAATCATCCACACAGTCTACAGGCCAACCTTCCATCCATACAATTTCTCAGGGTCAGGAGAAACTGTTGTCAAATTTATTTATTTTTTCAAGAACCAAACTTCTGATTAAGAAACAATCAGAAAGGGGTTACCCGAATGGTCTATTTAAACCATTTAGGAAAAGGGCTTTGTATTACCCTAGGGAGCTCTTACTGAACCCTGGAAATTGGTATGCGTTACTACCTAATGCATAGTGAGCAATGATATTAAGAAGATAGTTTACAGACACTGGAATTTGGTTTTGGATGTTGTAATTTGTGACTTGGTAACACATCTGTTGGACTACAGTTTTCCTGTACCACAATCAAAAACATCCTAGCTAACGTAACGGAAAGTTTCAATTCTATTAATAGAATTGAAACTTTCCGTTATGTTAGCTAGGAAATTTTTCATTCTATGTCAGGACTGGAGGCGAGGATTATGCTTGTTTAAAGCTTGCTCACAACAAAAGTAGCCATATGGAGTACAGGCTTTAAGTAGAACCTCTTAAAGGTAGAATCTGGAGACCAATCCACCGCGTTGAGGATATCCTCTAAGCGGGCACCCAAGCCGAAAGCTTTATAAGCCATGGCACCTCTTGCGGAGTGCTCCCCAAAGTGGCGAATGTTGATGCCGGCCTCCTACATCCCCCAACTCACCCATCTGGCGATGGTGGGCGAAGAAACCGCTTTAAAGGGTTTCCGGAGTGCAATCAGTAGTTGTCGTTCTCCTGGGGGGTGGAACTCCTCTGTCATTTCTTCATACGCCTTGAGGAATCTAACCACACAGAGTTTTGGAGAATCCGGAAACTCCGGATATGAAATTATCCTGGTGTGACATTTTGTGCACCTGAGCAACGTGAACGTCACCCCATCAGGTGTAAACATCCTACTGGTGATATCGAAGGCACGAACGTCCGAAACCCTTCTGCAAGATATCAGGCACAAGAGCATAGCCAGCTTTGTAGAAAGCTCCTTCCTGGAGAGGAACCTGTTAGGTTGCCAGGACAGAAATAGATTGAGGACCTGATTAACATCCCATAGCGCAGAATAGCGCGGTTGAGGTGGCAAAGAAAGGCGAATGCCGCGCAGAAGCTTACAAACCATGGGGTGCTCACCCATAGGAGAACCATTGACTGGGACATGGCCCGAAGAAATGGCCGATCTTAAAGTGTTGATAGACTGGTAGGCCAATCCGTTGGAAGCCAAGTGAGCCAGGAGGTTTACTACATGAATCACGTCCTCGACCAAGGGATCGAAATCCCGTCGCAAACACCAATGGGACCATCTGCCCCATGCGGACCTGTACCTCTTAACAGTACTGTCCGCCCAGGCTTTGGAGATGAAAGTCTCAGCCTCTAGCGAAAGTCCTGGTGTCTCAAATCTACCCCTGAGCCACAGTGAGCGTGTGGTCACTAGAGGATGTGGAGTACCGTCCGGGCTCGTGAGGAGAGTCGGAAACTCGGGGAGTAGGATTGGAAAATCTCAAGAAAGTTCCAGAAGAACTGGAAACCAAACTTGAGACTTCCACAGCGGCGTGATCAGGACTAAGTCTGCCGCCTGCTTGCGGACTTGCGCTGTTGTTCGCATGATCATCGCGAAAGGAGGAAACGCATAACCCTGCTCCGAACTCCAGTCTTGGAGGAACGCATCCGTGGCCTCTGCTAGGGGGTCCGGCCTCCAACTGAAAAACCACAGAGTCTGGTGATCTAATGTGGAAGCAAACAGGTCTACTGAGAAAGGATCCCAGTGGTCGTGGAGCCTTGCAAAAATCGACCTGTCCAGTCGCCAGGGACTTGAGTCCCGAAAGTGGCAGGACTGGAAATCTGCCTCCAGGTTGTCTCGACCCGGCAGATACTCTGCAGTGACCGAGATCTGGCTGTCCAGACAGTACTGCCAAAAACTCGCTACTAGGTCCGAGAGCGCCTTGGACCTAGTGCCTCCCAAGTGCTGATATGTTGTCCATTTTTAGAAGTACTCACGACTGCACTGAGTCTCTCGTCCAGCAACGTACGGCAAAGGAACCCGCCACAAGTTCCAGACAGTTGATATGCAACTTCTGTTCGTCGGGTGACCACAACCCTCCTGTAGAGAGATCTCTGCACCTGGCACCCCAACCGATCCTTCTGGCATCTGACTCGATAACGATGTCTTCTGGAGCCGAACCAAAGATTGCACGGCCGTTCCATGCCTCCATGTGGTCCATCCACCAGTGAATTTCGGCTCTCGCCTCGGGAGACAAGGCGACTTTGTGGGAATACGGATACCCTTTCCGGAGGAAGTACGCCTTCAGGCGTTGAAGGGCCCCGCAGTGATGCGGTCCCGGAAAAATGGCCTGCATTGACGCTGACAGAAGGCCCACCACTCGGGCCAGCTGACGAAGAGACACCTGTTGTTTGGACAGAATCCGTCGCAACTCGTGACGAATCTTGGCAACCTTTCTGGCCGGAAGGCTGAGAGTTGATGCCGTGGAGTCTATGACGAACCCCAAGAAGGTAACGACCTGAGCTGGCTGTAACAGTGATTATTTCCTGTAGATCACAAAGTCGAGGTCTTGGAGCAGAGTCACTGTCATCCGAAGTTGTTCCGTCAACAGACGGGGGCAAGAGGCCATCAGGAAAAGATCGTCGAGATACACGATCATCCTGACCTCTTGAGCTCGCAGGAACTCCACCACTGGCTTGAGCATCTTGGTGAAACACCAAGGGGCCGAGGAGAGACCGAAAGGCAGGACCCTGAACTTGTAAATGAGCTGACACCAGGCAAATTGCAGAAAACGTTGGTGCGGAGGGAAGATCACCAAATAAGCGTCCTTGAGGTCCAAACAGACCATCCAATCTAGAGGACGTAGCACGTCCCGAAGGAGATGAATCCCCTCCATTTTTAAATGACGGTACACCAGCCATTCGTTGAAATTGCTCAAATTAATGACCGGCCTCTTACCGCCGTCGGTTTTGTCAACCAAGAAAATCTTGCTTAAAAAAACCCTTGGATGGAGAGAAGCAAGGGAGATAGCGCCCTTGTGGAGGAGGGATGCAACTTCCTCGTCCACCAGGGCCGCATCTTGAGAAGAAAACTGAATGGGCAGAGGTGTGGTTCTTCGCACTGGGTTCCCCCTGAACTCTATGTGAAAACCTCATACTGTTTGCAGCACCCAAGCATCGTGTGTGATGGCCAACCAAGCCTGGTAACAACTTGCCAACCGCCCCCCTATGTTTCGTGGGGAAGAAGGGAGAACACTCACCAGGGCTGGATGTGGTAGCTCCATCTCTGAAGCCTTTCCCTTTTCCTCTGTGTCCTATTGTGGGATAAAAATTCCCGAACTGGGACTAGTCCTGGTACTGTCCGGAGCCTCTCTGGTTGGCTTGATGATGCTGTCAACCGGCCGAGCGGCCCCTGCCTTGGCCGGCCCTGCAAAAAACACGGGGGAAATCTTTCTTTATCGTGGACTGGGCTTTGTCCAACGACGTAAAGGTGTTGACAAATTTGCCGAGCTCCTTTATGAATGGCTCTCCGAAAAGACCACCTTGAGCAATGACGCCCGCCTCCGAGTCCGCCAGGTCTCCTAATTTCGGGTCAATTTTAATAAGGAGGGACCGGCGGCGCTCGGTGGAAAGGGCACAATTTGCATTGCTCATAAATATCAACGCCCTCTGCAACCAGCCGGACAAGGTTTCAGGGGAAATAATGGAGCCAGACTCCTTAGCCTCCTCCGCCATATCGTGGATCTTCCTGATAGGGCCAAGGGCGTCCAGGAGCTTGTCCTGACAAACCCTCCACGATCTGTCTATCCCTTTCTTGGGGTCTCTAATAAACTTTTGGAGGAATGTCGCCATACGTGGGTCAATTTCTGGAGTAAGGGCAACCTTCCTCTCAAGAGAAGGGTGGGGGCACTCCGCCAGTAGGCAATTGCTGGCCTCTTTCTCAAGAAGGCGCCGGATGTGCCCTGCGACGTACCTAGCGACTTCATCGGCAGGAGCCCACTCTGACGAATATGGATGTACAATGTCGTTAGGGTCAAGCATGTCAGAGGTATTAGGAGGAACCTGGGCAGGAAGTGGAGGGAGTCCAGGTCTGGAAGGGCCTGGAGTGGAATCGGGGTCGCCAGTGACTGGATCTACAGGGGGCAAAACCAGGTTAGTGGGATGAAGGTTTCCCGTGGGCAACGCTGGCTTGCTATCAAGGAAAGCCTGCCTCAAACGCTCAAAGGCGTCCACATCCACTCCGGGTTCCCGGGGGCGCTTGGGTGGCAGGGGGCCAAGGTCATCATGGGCAGGTGCCGCCGAGGCTTGGGAGGGGTGTGGCAACCTGTTGTGTGAGTTGGGCAAACGCCTGGGTTTATCTGGCAGGAAAGTCTATCCTCCAAAGGAGTGATGGCAATATCCACCGCCCGATATATAGAAGTATCCACAGCCTCATAAAAGGCAACCCCCAAGGCATACCAGCTAGAGGTACCTCCTAATCTTGCATGTTGTCGTAGTACTCCATAACGTGGTGTACACGAGGTTAAATAGAAGTATACAGCAGGAAACCCACTGGGGCCTTAGATGCAGGGCTGGGTGGCAGCCTAACACTTTAGGAGCAGGAAAGCACCGCTAATTACGGGGTTCTAGCCCCAGGGGACTAAAGCTGCTGGCTACAGAATCTCTATATACATGAAAAAAACACTCTCTCTCAAGGGAAAAACTGATCTGGGTAAAGTCCCCGTAATGCCTAATGGCCAATACCTGACCTCAGTGAGGCGTTCAGCAGAAAACCAAATACAGACTCTGTGTCCCAAATAATGTGGGCAGGGAGCAGAGCGGTCAGTTCAACAAGGCGGACAGCGTAAGGAAATTAAGCCGCTGCCACTACAACGCAAGACAGGCGTTCTCCTCAGATCAGAGGCTCTGACTGGGAACGTGCACGCGATGAAATTCCTGAAGATCAAACGCCGTGACGTGCCCGTCACGGCCTCCCACGCCTCCTGGCGGCAGGAGGTCTGAGGTGCTCAGGCCAGCAGACCGCCGCGTTTCGACGGGTAACCGGTACCAGCTGCGCAACAAATGCCTTTGAAGCGCAGGAACAGCGCCCAACTATGAAAAGTGATCACACGCTAACAAGCATAACGAACTACAATGCCACACGTTTACATATTATGAAAATTCACCACACGCTAACAAGCGTAAAAAAATATAATGCCACACGTTTAAATACAAAAACAGCAAAGAAAACGTGCTAACTAGCCAAATACTACGCAGAGAAAAACTGAAAAACACTTATCTGGCTGCGAAGCAGCGAAGAAAGAGGAAGAGAGGACACTGACAATGGACTATGTTGGGCTGGAAGGCCCCTGATTGGACACTGGTTCATGTCCTGATTGGATGTTACTATGTGTTTATCTTTTAACTACTTTCCCTATGGTTTATGGGAAATGTAGTTTTTTTTGTACCTTCATGCTGCTATGCCAATTAAAGTGAAGAAAGAACGCATAATCCTCGCCTCCAGTCCTGACATGGAATTGAATCCCCACCAGGCATTGTGTTGTTGATTTTATTTAATGTTCACCTCAATTTGCACTCCTCACAAGCACTGCGTTGACACATTTTATCATTTTGTGGAACACCAAGTTTGTTTTCTATTGTTTCTCATTCATGCAATATATAATACTCTGTTGTGGACCATTATACATGCATGCTTTGAGTATTACCGGTAGATGCATGAGAAGGGGACCTTCTGTTGGCCTCTTCCTTAAACTCTAAATAACTTCATTTCAGTTACGTCTGACCAAATTATTTTCAGTTACAACTGTATGCAATGATGATTTAGGCAACTGACTGTGTGGACCAGTATGCCAAAGCACACCTTCAAGACTCCCGCATGTTTGGGCAGGACTTCTCTGATATTGTTTCGAAAGAGTTTTACTGCTGATAACACTTTAGTTGAAATTGTCCAAAGAGTCTGAGGTGTATTGAGAATGTTGTGATGCTCTCACATTAAGGTCCAGTTGGAGAACCTTTGGAGAACCTGTGAATCCTATTAACGTCTATAAGGGCTTCCTCATTTGTTTGTGTCTCTCTCAAGTAATGGTCCTGTTTAATAGTTGTATGTTTCATAGCAGTGCTGATTCTGACCTGGAAAGGCTGATTGGTCTTGCAGAGGACTATGATTTGGTACACCCTGATGTTGGTCCACAGACAACTTTGATGACCTCATCCTTCTCCACCTGCCATCCGATATCTCAATTGTTGGGTCAATATGCAGTCAGGTTAGTTTGCCTTTAAGGCAGCAAATGCACTAGAATAGCATGTGATATTCATGAATCAAATTGTTGATACCGCACTGATCCACATTAACAAAATGAAATAACTAGAGGTCCTCTATCATTTAGCAGCATGCAAGTGCCTGTTTCTGTGACATAAAAAGTGGTGCTCACTCAGAGGTCACTGTGGTGCATGACTGTCCAAAATCATACTTTTAAAATTATTGGTTCCACGTTTTTACATTCAAGTATTCATGATCTGGTTATGAATAGTGATGGTCAGAACTTTGTACTTATACTGAAGTAGGGTCATTGTGATCAAAATAGGGCCATTGTTGAGGACAGCAGTTTTTTCCAGCCCTCATATCACCACCTGGCACTCAGTATGTGTGTGCTGAAGTAATTATTTTCTCTATGTGGTCGAAGTGATATATGTATTCCTCAACTTCTCCCCCTCTTGATAGTTCAAAACATTACTTGTCTTCAGAGTTCGTTAGGTGGTGATGTGTGAGGTGCATGCCAGATTTACTGCACACCTAGTGGTTGCTGTATCCTCATTAAGAACACCTCATAACCTTTTCTGGGCACTCTGTCTGATGATGCAGTCACTGTTCCACCATAGATCTGCAGAAACGTGGATACAGGGGTCTTACTGGAGGCCAGTGCATACCAGTTCTGGCTGTGATATTAATTGTTCTTTTGAGCGACTAATCTTTGGTAGGCACGGCTATTAAAGGGACTGTGATGTGGGTGGCTCTGGCCTTTGACAGTCCAGTGCCTCAGCTTATTGCTAGTGTAGCACACCTTAATTCCTGGTGCCTTTAGGAGCTCCTTTTATAGCTGCAACTCTTGGAGGTGATTAGGATTATTGTAAGACTTAGCATCTTTTGGTGTGTTTCCCCTGAGTTTTTTATTTCTGACCTCCCGGTTCTGACTCTGTTTTTGCTGGTTTAGTTTCGCTGCGCACTTTTTCACTGCTGATCAGTGTTAAAGTGCAAGTGCTCCTGTTGTAAATTGTTATTATGGATTGGTGTTTCCATGATTGGCATGTTTGATTTACTTGTCAGTCCCTAGTAAAGTGCACTGAGTGTGCCAGGGCCTGTAAATCAAACGCTGCTAGTGGGCTGCAGCACTAGATTATGCCACCCACACAAGCAGCCTGTAAATGTAACTCTGGCCTGCCATTACCGAGCCTGTGTGCAATCTGGAACTGCCATGTCGACTTGGCAAGAGTACCTACTTGCCAGGCCAGGACCTTTCACCTGAATGGGCTTGGTCTGCCTCTGACAATGCAGTCTCCACCTCCTGCCAGGAAGCTACACTAGAGAGGACAGAACTGGTTTTGGATAGGCACAAACACTCTCTGCCTGAGAGGACAAAGGATTTTGGGCTATAAAAAGTGGGGCCCAAACCCCTGAACTTAAGAACTATTTTGGGCCAAGAAGACTGCCAAGAAGAAGAGCTGGAGAAACTGTGAGGAGGAACTACCACTTTGCTGAGTGTTTTTCTGTGTTGGCCTGCAGTGGCTGCTTCCATCTTGGGCAGTGAAAGGACTGGACAGAACTTTCTGCAACTTCTTTCTTGAGTATCTCCAAGGGCTTGAAGTAGAGCTTCCCCCTGATCAAGAAGTCTCAGGAACAGCAAAGACTTCAAGTTCTTCTACCATCTGTTTTTGAAAGCGGGACGCGTGTGAGATGAGGATTTTTCTTCTAACTCAATTTCTCGGAGTGCTGTCATTTAACCTCACAATTCAGAGAGAGACGACTGCGCTTCCGTTAAAACTTTTTTCGGATTGACGCGTCCATTACATTTACCTCTGACAGGGATAAATATTCATCATGACAGGAGCCTATTCGCCAAGCCCCTTTGGTGCTTGGAAACACTGATCCTTCTGGTCTGAATTGAATACCGATCTTAATCAAAGGGTCTCTTTTAACTATCGACTTTATGTCCTGAAGATGGTCTGATGGACAACTCTGCCACAACAGACCGATACGTCGGCCAACACATCTATTTCCTTAGCATATACTGCCCTCAAGGAACTGTTATCTGCTGTTTTGGACTAATTTCCTTTCCTGTATTCATTTGGAATAGATGGTTACACCAATGATTTGTATTTTTTTTTTGTGTATCCTCTATCGTGGTGTTGTGTTGTTTTTAATGTACCCTTCTTAATTCTGTTCACATTAAGAATTGTGTACTTCCAAAAAAAAGACATACCCGTGTCTACAAGTGTTTCATTGATTGTTCGTGCTGTGAATAACTTCATTGTTGTTTAGATTGTTCTAGGTTCAGCCACCATTTGGGGCTTAACACACAAGTGACTAACCTGTATAAAATTTGACTGAGAATAGCTAATAAAATCCCTTGAAGGCACCTTTACCTGTTACTGCAACAGAAGAAAAAGCAACCCGACTCCGTCTACGATGCCGTTGCCGACTCGAGAAGGTGTCGAGAAGGCACCGCTGCAATGCCGCACCACGACCCTGGTCTCACTGATGACACCATCTGACGCCACCACTGAGGCGCTGCTCGCACCGCAACCTGTAGGCACCGCACTTCACACCGCCTCACTTCACGACGCCGCCTTGGTATCCCCGACGACGCCGCTGCTTGCACCGTGGTTTGAGGGCACCACTCGTAAGTTACACGACACACCGTCCTCATCCCGCAATGCAGCTTTGGCCTACCGGCGCCATCGTCTCCAGTTCGTGAGCCGACGACAGCGCTTCAGCAATGACAACGCCGCTGCTTGCACCGTGACACGCCAGCACCGCATCATTTCGCACAGTGACCCTGGTCTCACCGACGACACCATCTTATGCCGCCACCGAGCCGCTGCTTGCGTGCATCGCACCCTGCACTGCTGCACTTCGCACCACAGCACCCAATGCCTGCAGACGCCAGCGATCCTGACTTCAACTGCGAGGCGTTCGATCTGCAACGTGTGTGACTTCAAGGGCCCGACGACTCCTGCACTGACCTCCGGAACCGTCAACTGCGGACGCCGTGCTTTCGGTGCTCAACGAGAGGCCGCCGATGCCCTGCATTTCTAAAGGTACTGTTTTGCAGGCCTTCCTGACATCGTGGTTGGCCCGCGACGCCGCGGTCAGCCAGGACTGTTTGGATATGTTTGTTCACAACGCCATGATAGCCCCGGACGGAGCTATCGACTTCAAGGAACTGTATTTCAAGGTTATTTTAACAACTGAAGATTTTTAAGTACTGTATTGTGGATTTTTATCGTTTTGGTCTTGTCGTAAGTATATTAAAAATATTGGTTATTTTTCTAAACTGGTATGGTGTCCTTTTGTAGTGCTTATGCTGTTTTACGGTTGGTTATGTGCAAATGCTTTACACACTGCCTCTAAGATAAGCATGACTGCTCGTGCCAAGCTACCAAGGGGGTGAGCAGGGCTTATTTTAGGAGTGTAACTCCCTTATCCTGACTTGGAAGAAGGGTCCCTATTTGGAAAAATGGACCTACCTTTGCCAACCAGAGACCTCCATTTCTAACAATTATGTATTCAGAGTAGAAGAAATCTTGTTATCTAGGTCTGCTTGCAGCACAAAGTACATGCTAAGTTTATCCACTAGAGTCTTATATTTATGTTGATAATTTTTTGTTAGTACTTATTGCCTGCATAATAAAGCTGGAGGAATCGTTTCACTCTTTCATGTGTTTCTTTGGTTGCTGCCAGCAAGACTTGTAGCCATATGACCCATAGCTTCCATTGAAGTCCATTGGTGTAAAGCTTGATGTATTGAGAGAATGATGTAAGTGCTGGCATTCGCATTGTGCTATTCAGACCTTGCACTGTACCACACTTCTGATGATCGCATGGCATCTTCATGTTGTTCAGGGTTCTCATGTTGCCTACTTTGTTGCCAGCTGTTATGGAGCCGGCAGACAGGACCCTCTAGAGCTCATTTGATTAGATAATGGTGGCAGTATCAATCAGCGATCTGACTCAGAGCATGAAACTGGGGGTTACCAGTTCTGATGGTTCCTCTCGTGCGCTGGGAGTTCCTTTTAATCTGTCCCTGGTGCAAGGCCTGGTATTCTGGGTGCACATGAGCTCTAGACCTCTAACTGACAGCTGCTTCATTATCACACATGAGAGCACCTTTAAACGTGTAAGTTCAGCATGTCTGCTGTACAAAAAACTCTTGCTTGATTTATTAACCTTAACTTTTGTTCCATTTATAATAAGAATCTAGCCCACATATGAGGTACACATGACCCCTGACTTACCTCAGGAATGTTTCTCAGTTAATGTTTAAAAACTCTGACTTAAAAAAAATATATATTACTAATGTATGATGTGTTTGCGTATTATTATTTACAGATAGCCCATTTTCCTATGGAAAGCCACAAATATTCCCATCAACATGCAGTTTTACTGATAAAACTAAATAGCGTACAAACAGTAATATGTGGAAATAGGGTTTAGGCAAATATTTATCTATTGCCTATCACCAATTAAAATGCTCTGATTTGGTTAGATCCTATTAAAATATCCTGCCGCTTTTGGGCTGAGACGGGCTGAGTGTTGAGAGTCAGCGGACCGCAAGTCGCGGCTGAGAACCAAGTGGCATATCAACAACAACCGGCGATAATTATCTCTAAGCGCACCTAGCGCTAGGATAATTATCGCCGGCTAGCGTGAATTTTTATCGCTGAGATAGCGTGCTATTAGCAACGCTTATCTTAATAGCGATAAAAATCCTCACGCTAACAGGCTAACGTGAGATTATTGCTGGAAACCCAGCGATAATCTCACGTTACCTTGTTGATAGGGACAGGCAAACTTAGCCATGATATCCTCCTTCCATAGGATATCATGGCTAAGTCAGAAAAATACCAGATGTAAAAAAGCAGCGTTAACCGCGGTTAGCGCTGCTTTTTTTGTCTCTAACAGGGTTAGCGACATTCTTGATAATAGGAGAAATGTCGCTACTCTGGAACGCCCCCTTTGCATCTCATTAGAGATGCAAGGGGAAGCGTAGAGTAAAAGGGTGCTAACATGCAAATTTGCATGTTAGCACCCTGTTGTTGATAGGGCGCTAGTTTTATCTCTCCTTTTTTGGCTTTTAAAGCCAAAAAAGCAGAGATAAAGCCCTTGTTGATATGCCCCTAAGTTCCGAGAGCAGAGATCGGCATTCGGCAAGCATTATCGCAAAGGCTGTGGAGGCCGTAAGAGGCGACTGAAAGTAAGGCAGGCTTCCTCCGCAGCCCACAGCTTGATTACAAACTCGCTGCCGGTTTGACAGCCTTCGGCAGTGGTAGTAGAGATAGTAGCGGAGGTTTGTGGCACATCAGCACACGCCAAGGAAGCCAGGAATAACGAGGTAACCGCCTGAGCAATTGTCGGAAGAGCCTCGACTCAGCCGGACCGACCGACCGACTAACTCGGTGGAAACGGACTGGGTCAGTCAGCGCGGGTGTGGTGTGGTGCGGCGTGGCCCCTGGCCCTTCGCCTGCCCCCCCATTTTTTATTTTTTCTGACTGCCTCGAGCGGATTGTGCATTTACTTTGCCACTGTTCCGCCTTTGATTTTGTGTATTGGCAGATTTGCCCAGCTTCCCTCCCCATCAACAGCAAGTGCCCACAGTCTGGGTCAGAGGAGGCCCTGCGGACCAGAGAAAGAGCACAGGAGCCTTAGAGGACATAGCTATACAGTCCTCCATGAGACACTAGCTGCACACAAACGTTTTTTTTCTGCTCAATCCATAAGCCTAAGGGATACATACGCAATAGTGGGGGACTCTGTCACTCGCCTGTTATTATCGCCAGCCGTGCCTTGAGTCCTTTTTGCCTGCACCTGTAACGCAGCATCTGTCAACTTGCCAACTCCTGGTGGGACAAGGGTCCCAGGAGCAACTCGGGGGCCACAGAATCTCGTGCAGCGTCTCTTTTTTCGTCACGCACACTCTGGGGAGGACTACTGCCCCCAGAGTGAATCCTACCAGCCTGCAGCTGCCGTGAGTGAGGGGAGGCGGGGCCAACGCGCTTATAGCGCAGCCTCTCTACCCGCGGCGCGTGACGTAGCCCGGACGAAGCCTGGACCAAGGGCGGGCCCGTCTGAGACTGGGCTGGGCCACCCTCTTTTCATTATAAAGTAATGAGTGCCACTCTATTGTCTTCTGCCCTTGTTGGTCTATATTTGATCTGGGGGTTTCGGAGAACAAACTTTTTATTGATTATATGCTAATTTATCTCATTGAGGGTTCAACATTGCGGTCATATTGTAATTATCTAACTACTTTTGTTCTTACACCGATAGGCCTTGGTTTGTTTAGCAAGATTGTAACCATGGGGGAAGTCTAATCCCCCTCGTCTAAGGTCTAACAATAGGCAGAATTCCCCAAATCATACTACCATTGCACAGCCGACTGCGATTGATAGAATGCTGCAGCAGGTTTCTAGTGAAATTGAACGCACAGAGAGGTGTCTTTCCCTTACCCCACGACTGACAAGTATGACCCAGTCTGCGGAGTTGGATTCTTCCGTAGTATTTCAATCATTAGCTCCTACCACCTCCCCTGAATTAACCCCTGCCTAAGTAAACTTAGTTACAAAGAGAACCAGTAGAGCGGACGCGGGAGGGAGGGAGAAAAGGAAAGGAGCTCCTCGGAAGAAGGGTGCTGCGAGGGGGGACCTATGAGGAGCATTCGTTAGGGCCAGTCCCCATTAACACTCTAGGGGGAGGACTTCAGGATGTTAGAGAAAAGGAAAACCTTGAAATTCCGGGGTGGGCCCTAGCACTGAAACTTGAGCTTAAATCCTTCTTAGATCAGCTTATAAAATCTGAATTGAGAGATGTAATGACTGGTATTGCCAACCTAAAAATATCCCTAGATTCATGGGGAACCAAAATAGATGCTGTCTTAAAAAATAACGCTATCCCAAAGTCTCTGAACAAGGATACCACCCCTCAAGGTATGCAGGTTATCTCGCCTTTTGGCGAACAGCATGCCTTAACCGCAGGCTTAATTCCTGTTCAACAACAGACTTTGCCCACTCTGACCAATGGTGCCCCCCAATTAAATCAACCCCCTAGCAGCCTCTATAGAACATACACATAGGGCTGAGGCGAGTAACTCAGTTGTAGCTAATGATCATCTGACTCGAAATTCATTGTTAAACTCTGATAGGAATTTAGCAATATCTAAACCAAGTTGGATTAACTCTCCATGCCCACGCATCGACCTCCCTCCAGAATCTACACCTTACGTGGTAATTTTAGCCGCCGTACCATTTCTGGAGGCAGGCCAGGGGGAATCCCACCTAGAGTTAAAAAACAAAACTATTCACTGGTTGAACAAACATAGACCACTCCCCCCCAAGCCCAGACTGAGATCTTATTTACACGAAGGGTTAGCTAGCTAGGGCAAAGACAAAAAGACATTTCAGAGGATTGTGTTTTGATACATTTTAGAGACAGAAGGACGGTCCAACATATATTAAAATGGGGACCAGTAGCAGCGACAGGAGGTATACAAGTTCTCCCTTTGGGATACTTTTATCCCCCAAGCCCTCTTTTAGTTTTGGTTGATGTGGATTTTGTAGTAACCCCACGCACTGAAAGTGACCACAATCCGTTGGCATTAGAAATAAATCTGCCCAAATTTGAGCAAGCTCAAAATCTACCTGCTCAAGCTACCCCAAATTTGGTAACAATTGAAGGAGACAGAAGAGTCCGCTGGGGAACTTTTGTACAGTCAATTGATAAAAAGGCCTCCCTTTACGAACAAATCATTCCCCATTTGGAATATGCCTTTCAAATATCAACAAATGGCCAAGCCTTAGAACTCCAGCAGGAAATAGCCAAAAACCATCAGGAAATGCTCTCTAAAATAGCAGTGTTTTTCTACAATGTAGATTCTAAAAATAATCCAGGTATTAAAAATAACCATTCCTGGTATAATAAAACATGCAGGGATGCCAAAAGTGCCTTTGTGTCAGCAGTTAAAGACAAGGATATCTCCCACATCAAAGTAACCAGGGCTGCATACAAAAAAACGGTGGCTGAAGCGAAGTCTTATTGGGAACTAGATAAATGGGAAGCTATTAGAACGGTTCTAGAGAACTGCGACACGAGAGGCTTTTGGAACCTAGTGAGAACTGGGAAGTCCGAAGGCAACTCAGCAATTGAACCGAACTTGGGGGAGGAAGTTTGAAGGTCGCATTCCCAATCATTATACTCAAGATCTGAGGACGGAGCTGAACCACCTAGCGCTCTTATTGTGCATAATACTCTCACAGACACTAATGCTCCTCCGTGTACGGATAAGGAGGTCTCTGCAGCTTTGGGCAAAATGCTCCCAGCTAAAGCGCCAGGTCTGTTCAAAATTCCTGGCGACTTATTTAAGAGTGAAGGATTAGTGTGGGTACCGTACCTAAGGGTATTTATTAATGCTATTCTTCAAGGTACTGAGTTGCCCCCAACATGGGCAGTGGGCAGGCGCGGAAATTATTCCCATTTATAAAAAGGGCTCCCGCTTAACCCAGCTAATTATCGCCCGATAAGTTTGATTGATGTGACTCAAAAGCTATTTGGTCACGTTCTTTTGGGTTGGCTGCAGACCTGGATCGATGAAAAAAACATCTTAACCCCGCTTCAAGCGGGTTTTAGAAGTAAAATCTCTACCACTGACCAGTTGTTCAGACTGAAACTCATCCATTGGAAGACTGTGATTTTAGCCGGAGGCAGTTTATATCTGACTTTGTGGATCTCAAATCTGCATTCGATATGGTGCAGCGTGATCATCTCTGGGGTATCCTTCGGGATATGGGTGCACCTCTGTATCTTTGCCACTTGCTGCAACGTTTGCACCATAATACGTTTGCAAGAATTAGATGTGGTAAAAAAGGGGAATTGACAGCTCCCTTTCCAGTGGAGAAAGGGGTGAGGCAGGGCTGTGTGCTTGCACCGACCCTGTTCTCCCTCTTTTTAAACGGCTTAATTGAATCCCTGCTGGCAACAAAAGATATAGATTCACCCAGGCTAGCGAACTATAAAATATCTGCGCTTATGTTCGCGGATGATACACTGCTTCTCTCTAAGTCACCAATGGGAATGCAGCGGGTACTAGAGGAGTTCTGCAAATTTTGTCAATATATATGGTATTCAATGCAAATACCATAAATTGTCCGCAGCCGCAAATAGACGGCAAGCCCCTAGAAAGGGTCTCCACCTTTGATTATTTGAGTCTCACACTGAACGATAAGATGAATTGGGTAACCCAAATAAAGAAGGCAAACCTTAAACTCACACAATCCATAGGGAGCATTCTCAAAGTTTATAAAAGCTGTTCCCAAAAAGTTGTAGGTCCCCAGCTGAAATCTATAAAATACAGGCCAGGAGAGCTTCTCTTTATGGCGTTGAATTATGGGGCTTTTGCCCTTCTAACGCCCTCACCATAACAGAACTCCTTTCTTAGACAACTTTTGAACTTGCCAAAGAGTATTCCCCTAACACCCCTGAGGATGGATCTGGGTATTGGACCCATAAGTGACATCATTGCTTCCCGCCCGCTTATATTTTGGCACCGCCTTTGGAGCACGCCTGAGTTAATAAATTATAGCGAGGAGCTGAAGGATGTTCTATCCACTTTAGGAGCAGGAAATATACCTTGGTTATCTCATATCCGAAAGAGTTGCCAAATCCTGGGGTTGGAAACTCTTTGGTCATTGCCCGAGGAGACCTGCAATGCTATTTAAAAAAAAAAAACCTTCAGCTCACCATCAAAGAATACAATTTAGCTCAACTTTTCCAGAGCACTAACACTTGCTCTTTGACGCATAGGTTTCTAGATATCAAACAGCAATATAAGCTCAAACCAGAGTTTGATAACATCCAACCATTTCTTGCTAAAAAATTATTTTTGCAATTTAGACATGGGGTGCCCCCCCTCAGAGCAGTCACCAATAAATGGAAGGGTAACCCCAGGTCGGAATGTCCAGGGTGTAGGTTGTCGGACGAGACAGATCTTCATGTTCTTCTCTTCTGCCCGGCCTATAAAAGGCCAAGGGCCAAATGGGTGCTTCAGCTGTGTAAACAATTTGGGAATCAGAGAATATACGGAGGCCTATAGGCTATTAAAATATGACCCTCACCCATTATTCATTTTTGCAATTTCTAGATTCCTGTTCGCGATGTGGTACATGCGTAGAGCTTTTATCGAGTCCCAGAGCTCAGGAAATAGTTAAGCGTGCCTACCAATATGTGCCTGCCGTCATTGCAACTGTACTTTTCCCCATGAATGAAATCGTATAGGTTTGCTTCCTAAATCCACCCTTTTAAATTGTTTTTATTGGCTTTTAATACTATTTATTGTATTTTTTTTTGTTTTTTTTTACTATTCTTTTAACTCATGTCTATAGAAGCCCTGTTTTGAGTAGTATCCATGACTTTTTCCTACAGAGATGCTTATGTATTTTGTCCCGGAAAGTATTTTAAGCTTTTTTGCACTTTCTGCATTTCTGTAACCTCGCCAAAATGTGATACAAAATCTTCTTTTTATGCGTGTTCAAAGGAATTTTGATGCTTATGTACATTTTCTGCTTGTGCTTTAATGGCTCATTGCCGAAATAAAGTTTTATTGAACTTGAACTTGAACCTATTAAAATCTGTTTCCATCAGACTTCAGAATTGCAAACAGCAGTGCTTTCCTACATGCTGATATATTTAGATATTTGTGTAGTTCATTTACAAGCTATTTAAATGTTCTGTGTTTAAAAATAAAAGACTGACATTCTACCGCCTTTAGTTTCACACACCCTGTAACCCAGCACGATTGTCAGGCCGTTCACTCAACAAAATCCACTAACTTTGCAATCAGAGAAAGAAAAGTAAACACTAGTTTCCAAGATTCCAAAAATAAAATAAGCAGCATTTTGTTCGAAGACATACACTGACATTTGACCACAGCATAGTGACAAGATTGAAAAAACACAAGATTTAAATGAGGCCTTATTGCTTGTTTACTTTCTGATTGAACAGCACACCTATTCTTTGCCAGCTCAAGCTCTTGCCAATAGGCCATATTAATAACTTGTCCTGATTAAATCTGACTCGGTATAGTGAGTGGGCGAGGGGTAGATTTTTTTCAAGGGTTGATAGGTTCTCAAAAAAGCTGGGGCAGTTCTCTTGTGTTCCCAAATTGGCTCCTCCCATTTGATTAAGGCAATTGTAGGAAGACTCCTGTAAGGTAGAATCACTTCCTGAAGCCTTTGCAGCTCACATAAGCTGCTATACACACAGTATAGATCTGAAAAGAGCTGCACCTAGAGGCTAGTTCTAAGCCTTCCCATCATACATGACACTGACCTCAACCTGACCACGAGATGTGTGATGATGCCCCTGCATGAGAGATCTGATTGTCTCCCTGTTTAGCTGCTTGCTTGCTTTCCTGTTTTTAGGTGTCTCTTTTCACTCTCCTATATGCTCTTCTTGTCTCTCCAGGCTTCGTTTTTTTCTCCCTGTTCCATGCTTTTTCATTCTCTCATTCGCTCTATTATATTTCCTTTTCCCCTTGGTTCCTTTTCTTGCTATCCTGGTCTGTATCTTTTTGCACAAATCTTCTGTCTTGTTATTGCTTCTTTCTTCACTCCTATTTTATTATTGTTTCTTTCTTCACTCTTCTTATTTTGTTTCCTTGTTGCTGTCCTGAGTCCCCCATTTTGAATTGTTCCTGCTGCCTAGGCAAACTGTAGGATCAGAACTACTTTATAGCTTGTTCTTCAGGCCGAGATCTTTGTATTCTGTACAGGACATTTAATCTCCTGCACGTAATCAGTCTTACACGTGTAGTGGTGTACCGCTTAATTTTCCTGCTTTATGCCAGTTGGTGTGTCCGGCAATATGTCCTCAAAACACAAGCAGTGGCTAATTAACGTATGCAGTTCCCATTACATCTTCAGATATGTCATTGCAGCCCTACTTCTCCTCGCACCCATCCCCTGATGCCCATTACTATTCGCAAATTAATCTGTTTTGCTGGCTGTGCCTCTCTAAAATTCATTGGTTCTGAGTCCATGTGTCCCGGAAGAGGAAAGAAGCAGTAATCATTGAACACAGTAAAATCTGAAACCGTAAGGTACGGAATTTCTTGAGTTTCGATAAATAACGCCTATTATGAATTTTGCCCCAAAATGGTGCATAATTAGCGGATTTTGGTTCTTGTCACATCAAAACTCACTTATTATGGTAATTGTTGGGCACTTTTCCTTCCAATAAATTTCAGTAGATTTGACCTGCCAAAATTTACATGGAGACAATTGCAGTTTTGTAGTGTGTGCCAAAAACGTATAATTCCAATATGTTTTGTGACAAAATTTACCATGCATAATTAAATGGAGCACTCATATTCAAGTCATGTCTGCTCATTGGTGTGCAGACAGAATATCGAATAAAAAATATTGAGTGGCACAAATATGGAGTAAAAAAATATTGTGGTTCAGAAATATCGATAGCAAGAATATCAACTTAAGGTAAGTAATATCGACTTTAAAAATATCGAAGTGCTTAATATTGTTTGCAAAAATATAGTGGGTCATTATTATAGTGGGTGGATCGCCACCGCCCATGTGGCGGTGGCGATCCGCCTGCCAATTCCCACCGCCCGCCTACCATTTCCCCCCCCCCCTCCCCCCCCGCCATATTACGATGGCGGAGGGGACCCCGGCGGACGGAAAGGCCGTCCGCCGGTTTTCCGCTGGTCAGACATGCGATGGGTGAAAAAGGGCTCAAATATGGTAGCGCTGTCTGTAAGACACCGCCATCCATTTTAGGATGAATGCGGAGACGTGCCTTTCCATGGCGGTGTTGCCGCCATGGAAAGGCATGCGGTTTCTGCCTTAGGGGGCCCGTTGCAAACCCCCAGGGTTTTCGGGGGTGGGGGCTGCGTTCGGGGGGTACCTATGATACCCCCCATACATTTGAATGCACAAGGTGGCAGGCACCCAAGGTGCCTGTCACGTTGTGCATTCAAATGCACAACATGCATTTTTCACATTGCGGCAGGTGCACCGCCCGCCGCAATGTAAAAAATGCGGCCAGTGTGGCGGGCGCATCCTAATGCTAGTTTTTAATTTAAATACAACTTTTAAGTGTGTTTTAATATTCTATAATTTAGGTGTGTGTTGTGGATATTATAGTGTTAAAGTGTGTGTAGTAAATTAAAGTTTTTTTGTTTTTTATATTTATGATATTCTTTTAATTCATTATTAATTATATTATCTATGAAAGTAAAATTTAATTTAAAATGTTTGTGTTTTGTTTTTTGGTGTGGTGTTATAGCGTAGGAAATAAAAGAAATACATTTATGTATTGAATATTTTTTTTGTTTGTAAATATTTATAAGTTCAAAAGATTTTTTATTTTATTTATTATTTTATATATAGCATTTGTAGGTTTTTGTTATATGTAATTGATATTATAATATGTTTTCTTATTATCTATTTAATGTGTTATTTTCAATTTTTAAATATTGTTTATTTATTTATTTTCATTTTTTATATATATATATATATATATATATTTTTACCTGGTTGAGTGTGAATAGTAATTTTTATCTCTCCGCTATCCAACACTTTCCCTAAATGTTGCACTCACTGGAGTGGGAATAGTAATTTTTACCTCTCCGCTATCCAACACTTGCCCTAATGTTGCACTCACTGGAGTGGGAATAGTAATTTTTACCCCTCCGCTATCCAACACTTTCCCTACTGTTGCACTCACTGGCCTGGGAATAGTTAATTTTACCCCTCCGATATCCAACACTTTCCCTACTTTTACACTCACTGGAGTGGGAATATAAATGTTTACCCTTCCGCTATCCAACACTTTCCTTACTGTTGCACTCCTTGGAGTGGGAATAGTAATTTTTGCCCCTTTGCTATCTGACACTTTCACTACTGTTGCTCTCAGTGGAGTGTGAATAGTAATTTTTACCCCTCCGCTATCCAACACTTTACCTACTGTTGCACTCACTGGAGTGGGAATAGTAATTTTTACCCCCCCCCCGCTATCCAACACTTTCCCTACTGTTGCACTCACTGGAGTTGGAATAGTAATTTTTACCCCTCCGCTATCCAACACTTTACCTACTGTTGCACTCACTGGAGTTGGAATAGTAATTTTTACCCCTCCGCTATCCAACACTTTACCTACTGTTGCACTCACTGGAGTGGGAATAGTAATTTTTACCCCTCCGCTATCCAACATTTTCCCTACTTTTTCACTCACCGGAGTGGGAATAGTAATTTTTACCCCTCCGCTATCCAACACTTTCCTTACTGTTGAACTCTTTGGAGTGGGAATAGTAATTTTTACCCCTCCGCTATCCAACACTTTCCTTACTGTTGCACTCTTTGGAGTGGGAATAGTAATTTTTGCCCCTCAGCTATCTAACTCTTTCACTACTGTTGCTCTCAGTGGAGTGTGAATAGTAATTTTTACCCCTCCACTATCCAACACTTAACCTACTGTTGCACTCACTGGAGATGGAATAGTACATTTAATTCCTCCGCTATTTAACACTTACCCTACTGTTGCACTCACTGGAGTAGGAATAGTTATTTTTACCCCTTTGCTGTCCAACCTTTTCCCTACTGTTGCATTGATTGTATTTTGAAATGTAAGTTTAAATATTTTTAATAGTTTAATGTTTTAATTTAGTATTGATTTTTGTTTCTTATATTTTAAATCAATATATATTTTTATTTGTTATATTATTTTAAACTTTTAACATAAATTAGAAATAATAGTTTATTAATTGTTTTAAAGTAAATATATGTGTATCAATTATTATATTTGTGTGTTATGATATTTTATACATCTATATTTTTTACATCTATTTTTTAGTCAATATTTTTGTACTTACCTGTTCAAGTATAGGAGTCGATATTTTTGTTTTCTATATTTTTTACTCTATATTTTTAACATCGATATTTTTTACATCGATGTTGTGTCAGTGAACCCTGCTCATTCATCTAGGGCTCATTCTGCCTAGTGATGTTAACATATTATTACATATATTTCTGCATCATACGATCTTCATTGAAACGTATAAATGGTTGAATAATTCTCTGCTGGATCCCTTGAACTTCATATTCAATGTATTTCTACAAAATTATGTACACAGGGTGCCATTGTCCATATGAAAAGGAGCACCCCTTAGAATCCTATCCAAGATTTATCAGAAATGTAGACTGACCTATGTTCTACTGAGCTCATATGAAAACTACATTACAGCATCTGAAATGTAAAACAGCTCAAATCTGTCTTTCAGTGAGGAAAAAGTGTAACCTTGTAGGCTTGCATTGTAGAGCTGTTAAAATAGACTGCTGTCCTTTATAGGCTCCAGGAGCTTCCATTTCCCATGATGCATTGCATTGGCAGTTACCTCGTAGAGTCATGTCTACTCTTCTGCTTGTGCAAGAAGGATCTAGGTTTTCATGCCTCCATTTTTCCAAAAATGTTTTCTCTGAAAAGTTTTTTACAACTTCACTCCACATCTTTAGCTATGCTCTATAGAGTGAATCTGTTTTCTCCATTTTCCTGTCAGAATGGACTTCTTGTGGCAAGAAAAAGGCTGCATCAGACCCACACAAGGCCTGTGTCACGTGATTACCATCATCCCATTCTACTTAAGTGTGAATTTTGCAAGACTAAGAATGACTGAGAATAAGAAATCATCCAAACCCCAAGAAGTGTAAACCTCACAAAGACACCCTATAGGGAGATCTGAGGAAATAAGATAAAAAGATGGCATGAAATATAGCCCTCGCCCTCATTTCCTGTGTCACTCCCAGTCAGTGTCGAAAGCCTTGGCTCTGACATGTTCACCATCAAAAGAATGGTCACTGCCTCAGTTCTGCCACTCCATTGCTGTCAAGGCAAGTTCAAATTCTCCCATTATTCTTAGAGGTCTTAAGACCATAGATTGATGGTGACTCCATCTCCATTGACATCAAATCTATTGATCTTTAAGGTGGCTAAGACTATCTCCTCAGTATCTATGCACCATTCTCAAATTACCCTACACATCAACACCTAAGAAGAGACTGCATCTCTCTGAAAATGAAGCACCAAGTTCATTGGTGTGCCTAAGTTTATTATTCCATCTGAGGACCTATTATAGATTCTTCCTCCACATAACCTTTCACCTTGGTCCCAACTTGGTACTTTACCAATACTGATGCAACCGTGGGACTTTTCAAAGCCAAGCATGGTTTTGTGACAAACCTCTGTTGCCATTCCAAAATATGCCTTTTCCAATAGTAATGTCTTCTGCTCCAAGATCTCAGAAGGCTACAGCATCTCCTCAAAGGAGCCCACATTATGTAGAAAAAAGAGGTCACCATCAAAATTGTCACATTCTTTATCTGCAGCAGATTTTCTACCTCTTACACTCCTACCTCCCTTTTGACCAGTTGACGACATATCAACTTTTTACATACGTGTGAGAGCACCTCCTAGGCATTTCTCCCTTTGGTCCCTGGTCTGCTTGAGATTGCTGAGGATAAGCTTCTCACACCTGCTATATTTAATGCAGTAACCCTTCAGCTTTAAACGCAACACCAAACCCTGAATTTCTCAATTTCAGTGCATTATATAAACTAAGGGAGGCTCAAGGTCGAGAATACTCAATGAAAGGCATAGGCAGAAGACTGACCATTAAAACCATACACTATTCGGACATACTCACTTAACAAGCAGATTTCCTTTCTCATCTGTACATAGAAAATCATAAATGGGTACTAGATGAGTAAACTTTGAAAAATAAATGTGGAATGCCTCAATATTACTTTATGTGGTGGCTCAAAACAAAAAATAGCAAGATTTTGCTTTCAGGGAACCAGAACCAATGGGGAATACATTTTGATAAGAAGGTCAAAGAGCTTACTATATTTACCCCATCTCACCAATTCCACTCATTCCAATGGTACTTTTGAAATTATGCAATACCAAATAAAAACTTATTCTAAGAGCTTCAGTTTGGCAGAGGTACACGGGCCGACTTCAGATGTGATTCATGCCTCACATGAGATTGCAGTAGAAACCGAACCTCCTCACCAATCTTTAGGCACGAATCCAACATCAGAATGTGACACCATTGAATTTAGGGGTTTGCAAGAAAAAGATGAACTGAAAAATGTCTTTTCAAAAATGTTGTCTACCAAACATATTAGACTGATAAGCAAAGGTAGGTATACTAGGAAGAAGGGGAAGGGGGCATCCTCCAGTTACAGTGACGTGGAAAGGGGGCGGGGCCAAGTAAAGAATTTTCGGGTTGAGGAAAAGGGTAGTGTTAAGGACAAGTAAAATGGGAAAAAGGGGAAGGGGGCATCTTCCTACTAAACTTAGAGGAGCATTTACAGTGAGATGGGGAAGGGGCGGGGGACTAGTAAAGAGTTTTTAGGGTTGAAGAAAGGCTAGTGATAAGGGTGGTTAGGACCTTCAGGTGTTTAGGGATAAGTAACATTAAGGGTGTAGTATTGATTTTTGGGGTTCAGGAAAAGGTAGCTTCAAGATTCTTCACCTTAGAATAATTCCCAGGTGCCAGACTGGGTCAGGCAAACTTTTTTCTAGTCCTGCTCTTGCACGCTGCTAGGTCGCACCTTGCTGCTCCACGCTAACTCTGTACCGCTTGAGAAGTGACAGAGCAGAACAACATATAAGGGCCACACCTGGGTGCTAATGTGAAGTCCTTTCTTTGCATGCCTTCTGATTCTATTTCAGAGCTCAGCTCCCTATTCCGCTGACCTTTCAATGACTGCTGAAAATTGAAGAAATCCAGTGTGCTAATGAACAATGTCCCCTCCTAAGACTACAGGTTTTAAACCATTCTATAATGGTAGAAAGATGTCTGACCAGACCCACATGAGGTGTGTCTCAGGTGCTTGGACTCATGTCACAGCTCAAATTTGTGTGACAAGTGTGCCCTCATGCACCCAAAGTCAGTCTGGGAACAAGAAGCGAAACTGGATGTTGCTGAACCCAAGAAGCTGTGGACCTCACATAGGTATAGTTGTTGGTCCAAGTCAAGGGTTTTTCCACTGCTGAGGCTGCTTCCAGAAGTCACAGTCCTCCAGTAACTCAAAATCGAAGTCCCATTGCAATCACAAGAAGGTGAAGCAGGACTCAACTTCATCCCCCCCACTCTATCCAAAGAGAAGGGGCATTATGATGTCAGTCGGTCCCCCTCCAGGTCTCCGGAGTCAGTAGATTGTTTCGGCTATTAATCCCGTTGCACCTGAATTTCTTAGGCCATCGGCAGCTTTACAGCAAATTGATAAATTTAATAAGCCATGTTGCAGAAAATTGCCATTCTTTCGGCTCCTTGTGGTGTGCCTTTGGGGCTTAAGGATCTGCAGTGGGCCTCAATCGTGTTACTGGCAGCAGATCCATCCTCTGCACCATCTGAACCCCTTATGCCCAGTATGGACTCCGTACTGACTCTGGTACAGATTTCCACCCCAGCTTCACAATGTACGTCAGTTTCTCCCTCATCAACTCTGTGCTGATGCCACATGTGCTGGAGAGGGATCCGGTGCTGATTTTGAATTCTGACAGAGACTTCTAACCACAGATTCAGCCCCAGGTGCCAGACGATATTTAAATATTTTAAGTAGGAATTCCCTGACGCCTTTGTCGGTGGTGTCATGCAGCTCTGCATTGGATCTATCCTGCCGCAGATGTGACATCTGTCTCTGATGTCTTGGCTCCAAGCACGACAAAGTTAAGATGAACCAAAAAGCCATCCGTGACTGCGAAGCTAAACTTCCAGTTGTGGAACTCTGAAGGAAGTTGAAGAAGACCCAGCTGAGAGTGCAGATGCTCTCTTGCTCACAAGGCCATTCTCATGACCAATCATCATCTACGTCATGATGCTCAGGTAAGATCTAAAAATCCGATAAACACGAGAAGCCCAAACACAGCTCTCTTTCATCCCGCCATTCAACATGCAAGGTCCCAGGTACCTCGAGGCCACAGTGTCATTCCTCAAATTCAGAACTGATTCCAGCCGTGCTCCTGATTCACCCCAACTTCCCTGGGCCATCAGTGATGCTCGAACAGCTCTATGAACTGTCAATGGCCATGTACCAGGTCTGTGGTACACTTCCAGGTCCCATGGGGATCTGTCCCAGATGCTGACCTTGCTATTTGACCTCAAACTGATGCTGACTCTTTTCACGACCTTAGCTCTGCCAACTCTAGCCTCAGTAACATGTCTGAAACTGTCTTCAGTGCTGCGACCAACGCCACCAGTACGAGCCTCAACGCCAGAAGCAGAGCCAGTAGTTTTGTCAGACTCTGAGACTCGTTTTCAAACCCCTGACCCCCGCTCACCTGAGATTAGAAACAACACGCCTTGACTCCTATTTGGACACTGAAACATCCACACATTTTTATGATGATAATGCTGATGATGACAGTTATGATGAAAACCGTTTTCATGATTTACAAAATGCTTGTGATCTGGATACTTCTCCATACATTGACCTATCCACCCCTAATCCTGCCATGGCAATAGAGGAATCCACCTCCTTCACAACCCTGAGCAGGAGAGAGACTTAAGTATTTGACTTCACTTTACCCACAACAGAGGTGAAAACAAATGTCTTGACAGAGGTCTTTAAACTAGGACAGATTAGCAAGAACCTCTTCTTCCTTTAATGAGGCTCTTTCACATGTGATGATGTCACCTAAGCAAACCAGTATCTTGCCCTCCAGTCAACAGACAGGTATCAAGGTGACATACATACCTGTGCCCCTCGGAATCTGGATTTCCTCTCGCAACATCCCACAAAGAAAATGTGCTTATGCAGGTGTCCACAAGCAGATTTAATTCAAATGTGTTTCTGACCACCCCACCTAATAGGGAGTCCAAATGCACGGAATTGTTTACAGAACAAATGCTTTTGTCTGCCAGCCTTGCCCTTAAGTCAAGCAACAACAGCTGCCTCCTGGGGAGCTACGCATATGTGTTGTGGGATAGTGTTGGACATTTTGCCTGCTATCCCAGAGGTCATTCGACTAACCCTACAACTCTCACACAAGATGGCCATGAGGCGCCAAAGTATTCCATATGATCAGGCCTGAACTCTGCTGACCAGTGTGGTGCTTAGGCACCACCCTTAGATTTGCTCCTCTGGCTTTTCCAACAATGTCCAGCAAGACTTAATCGACATGTCCTTTGATGGATCAAAGCTCTTTGGAGCAAAGGCGGACTTGGCTTTGGAAAGATTTAAGGAGTGCAAGGCTACTGCCTGCTCTCTAGACCAAGCTCTGCCCATTCGTTAGTTCCCCCAGCAACTTGCCCCTTTCAAGGCTTTGGTAGCAGATACCAGCAGAGACAGCATTAGAAAGTGCCCCTGCAACAACAGACCACTCATTCGTTTCATGGTAGAGGCAGGGGATCCGGTTGACAGTGCGCAGGCCCCCAGGGCAATTATCTACCCAGACCTCATCGCCTCAGCTCCTCAGCTTTGTGAAGCTGGTTCAAGTCTCAGCAACACATGATCGCCCAGTGGGAGGTCGCATTACCTACTATCTTCCTGGTTGGAAGAGCATCACAATAGAGCCGTGTCTCACCAGCAAATCAACTTGCATGAGTTGCAAGTTATTTGCTTGACATTGAAGGCGTGTTTCTCTCGATCATGAAGGGAGAACAGCTACAGATTCTCATGGACAACACTACTGCCATGTGGTACTGCAACAAACATGGTGGTGTGGGATTGTGGACCCTGTGCTAGGAGGATGTATTTCTTTGGAAGTTTCTGAAAGCGCAGGGCATCTCCGTGACGGCACAGCACCTGGCAGGATCTTTAAACATCAGGGCAGACTAACTCAGTCAACTTTACCTAGCGGATAATGAATGGCAGTTACAATTGGAGGCGGCACACAGCATCTTCCAACAATGGAGAGAACCCTGGTCCGCTCTATTCGCCACCATAGAGAACACCCATTGTACATACTTTTGCACATTGGAGTTCCCAAGGCGATTCCCCCTTCTGTGCCCCTTTCGCCTCAAATGGGACTGGGGACTCCTGTATGCCTTTTTGACCGTACCTCTTCTGCCCACGGTGCTGAAAAAGATAAAGAAAGATCGTGCCCAAGTGATCCTACTGCCACTGGACTGAGTGAGGAAAGTGTAGTGCCAGGCCAACACTTAATATGCAGGACTCTGGAGAGAAATATGTTGTCTGTTGCTCTTCGCGTAACATAAAGCCTTTACAGGCAAAGTTATCTGACATCCTATTATTTTGTCTATGTTTAGCCCAGCAAGGCCTTGCTGTGATAACAGTTAAGGATTATCTTTTGACCTTGTTACGTTTGCCAGGTTAGCCATCTCTTCTCAGATCAACTGTTCAGTGTTTACTTTTAGCCAGTGCTCTGAAGTCCTCTTCTTCACTATAAATAGTGTCAGATGTTTCCTCCCTTCTCATGTGGGTGACCTTAAGGCAATAAAGCCATCTACTCTGCTTCCCCACTTGAAGTTGTCCCTCCTTGGTTTCAGATTCAGGCAAGGTGGATTGTGGGAATCTGGGGAGGGATGAAAGAGATACCTTGGTGTGGGGGAGCTGTAATAAAGCTATACAAGGGCCAAGACCTATAGGACCCCTTTGTAGTTGTAAGTAAAAAGACAATGGCAACACCAGGAGAGCTTGGGAAAGATAATAGGTATAATGAGTGACCACAACATAATGGTCCTCCCCCACTGCTTGCATCTAGGTACCCCAAAATTAGTATACATACCTGGAATGGTGCTCTGCCGCTAGCATTCTGTTTCCCTAAGGGCAACCTTCCAAAATGGTTTTACCCTACATGAGCAGGGCCATCACCAGTTTCCAGCAAACAGATTGAGAATCCAGGGCAGTTAATGCAGTGATCACAGTAAACCAGGAGTCCTCATGAAAATCAGTGTGCATAGATTACACACAGGCACATATAGCAACAGCACAAGAGTTTCCATAAAGGAAGTCAAGGTATGCAGTAAAGACATATATGCGCAAAGTGCAGTCTCGCTAACCAACGGCAAATAAAGAAGGGGTCAACGTCAAGTCAGGCTAAATAACTCCAGATCTAAAGAAGTAGTAGAAGACTTGCAGCAGAGGTTTAGCATTTGGAAATAAGGGAAGTTGCAGAGACAACCTCTTCTCCCTACCGTGGCCTGTTATGCCATTGCCTCTTCTGCCCACACTAATCAGCTTCCTGTGAGGGATGAGGGTGAGTTGAGAGCGAATCTGTTTGTGCCTCCTTTGCTTCGGGTGTGGCATCACTCTGGATGGCAGCTGATCTGGTAGGTGGACTATCGAGGAAAAATACAGGTCTTGCAATGACTTTTAACTCCTTCACTTTCTGACCCATGTCTGCCAAAATGGTCTCCACATGCCCTCTTATCTCCGGCTGTACGAGAATCATGTGCGTGCAATAGTGCTTGGGGATCCGGGTTGACATTTGGTAAGGCATGGTGCTGCTGCGCTCTAGCAGTTGGGTCTACTGTGGAATCATCAATGTTTTTCACAAAAGATGCTGTCCATCTCTTTCTGACGATTTTTATATATTCTTTAGACTTTACTTTTGGCTAATGATTATTTTTGTTAGCCATAAAAAGCCTACATTGCTCCTTCTTCGGTTTACTTGACTTACTCCTACTGATAAATGATCTTAAGGATTTTAAGCATTTTCAAGAATGATGCACAAACCGTTTGACCCATTGGTTTTATAAACAAGTTTAGTGTCTCCGCATAAGTGAGGATGCTGAATGCAGTAACTCTGTAGAATGTGAGTATTTTCAAAAAGAAAGTTGAGGTCAAAACAGTTTTTAGTATTTGATTCTGGTTTGAGTTTATATACTTTTTAATTTTAGTGTTTTCATCATATAATTCAAAATAAAACCTCATCCTGTGATAATTTTGGGAATTTAAACTTTCAGTAATTTACATGATACCCAAATATCTCATAAGGAAAAGAGCCAACATGTATTTCACGAAAATAGTGTGTCTTTTCCTTGAGGCTTCTGATTTGTTACATTAGAAAGTTTATATTATGAAGTTAACATTCACAAATTTTCCATAACATTTGATTGATAAGCAAATAGTGGACAGTGCAAGATTGCATATAAAGATAAAAAGAGTAAGTAACCATCATGAGGTTGACAGAAAAAAAACTGAAAGGTTACAATTTAAAGTACATTTGTTAGACCTTCCATCCTTAGGGTGGTCTTCCCCCAAACATTTTGCCTGCTCAACTCCTATTTTTGCTGATTCTTTATGTTGGCCTTATGACTCTGAACACCTTACCACTGCTGACCAGTGCTAAAAGGCATAGGCTTTTCCCTTAAACATGATAACATTGGTGTATACACAATTGAAATATTTAGTTTGCTTGTAAGTCCCTTGTAAAGTGGTATACCATATACCCAGGGCCTGTAACCTAAACGCTACTAGTGGGCCTGCAGCACTGATTGTGCCACCCACACAAGTAGCCTTTCAAACCTGTTTTAGGCCTGCCGTTGCAGGGCCTGTGTATGCAGTTTACTGCTACTTCGACTTGTCATTTAAAACTACTTACCAAGCCTTAAACTCCCCTTTAATTAAAGTCACCACTAAGGTAGGCACTTGGAAGCCAATAGGGCAGGGTGCTGTTAAGTAAAGGGTAAGGCATGTAACTTTACGTTTTTCATGTCCTGGTAGTGACAAACACCCAAATTAATTTTTCACTACTGTGAGGCCTACTTCTCTCGTAGGTTAGCATTGAGAATTCCTTAATACACTTTTAAGCTGTAATTCATGATTAGAAAGGAGTAGTAGAATCATGTTTTATATCTTTGTAATGGCATTGATAAATCCTCTTTACTGGTAAAGTTGGATGCAACATTACAATTTTAGAAATGCCACTTTTAGAAAGTGAGCATTTCTCTCCTCTTACTGCTCCCTGTGCCTGCAGCCTGTTACTATTACACATTTGGGGCTGATGACAGCTAAACCTTGTGCATTCTTTCTAGACAGCCACAAACACAGGAAGGTTAGGTGTGTCTGCATACTCATCTGCATTCTGATAGTTCTTACTGATAAGGAAGGGAGGGGGTGCAATTGGCACACCTGACTAGGCAGACGGCGGACATAACTCTGCCCTGTACGAACCGCGCTCCTCCTAACGCTATTTTACTGTACCACACTTTGCCTGACTACGCTGCTAATCCGATGCTATTTTGCACATTACCTGCCATCTTGCACTTTTTTAGAAGTTTGGGGAACTGTTGCCGCCCGGGGCTATCAACAGCATTTTATATTGAATATTTTAACTGTGGTTTTAACTTGTTTTAGTTTGTACTTTACTTACTGCTCAGCCGTCTCAGCGCTGCCTATTGTTGCTGGTGTTGGGGCCGCCCCGTTCCGCCACGGCTGTTGTGCCGATTGAGCGGAGGGCGGACCCCGCAACACACAGTTTCGCAGCTTCCTTCCTTCCGCTTCCGGTGGTTCGCGCTATCGGCGCACACCGGAAGGGTTTAAAAGCATTGATGGGGCGGACGCGTAGCGGACATAACTCTGCCCTGTACGAACCGCGCTCCTCCTAACGCTATTTTACTGTACCGCACTTTGCCTGACTACGCTGCTAATCCGATGCTATTTTGCACATTACCTGCCATCTTGCACTTTTTTAGAAGTTTGGGGAACTGTTGCCGCCCGGGGCTATCAACAGCATTTTATATTGAATATTTTAACTGTGGTTTTAACTTGTTTTAGTTTGTACTTTACTTACTGCTCAGCCGTCTCAGCGCTGCCTATTGTTGCTGGTGTTGGGGCCGCCCCGTTCTGCCACGGCTGTTGTGCCGATTGAGTGGAGGGCGGACCCCGCAACACACAGTTTCGCAGCTTCCTTCCTTCCGCTTCCGGTGGTTCGCGCTATCGGCGCACACCGGAAGGGTTTAAAAGCATTGATGGGGCGGACGCGCAGCGGACGCGCGCAGCGGGCGCGCTGAAGGCGCGCTTAAGGCAAGCCCGTCTGCGCCCGTCCGCGCCAAGTCCGTGCCCTGGGCCCCGCTTTGTACATCTTCAATATTAAAATATACTAGCAGTTCTCTGCACGCCCTGGGACAACCTAAGGAGTTGACATGTCGTATCTTAGATCCGGGGGCTGCTACAACCAGTTGTGTTTGTGTATTTGTACTCCCCCCCCCCCCACCAGACCAGTGATGGCATTTCGCGCTCATGAGCGGCTAGAGGAGTCATTGGCACGGGTCCAGCCTGTTATTCAAGGTGGACTCATTAATGCTAGGTCCTTGGGCAAACACAAGTATGAAATTGCTCACATGATAGAGTGCTTGGCCCTAGACATATTATTTGTAACAGAGACCTGGGCTGACGCTGCATCTGATCCCGACTTTCCCACGGCCATACCTACGGGTTACAAAGCTATTAGAGAAGATAGGTCTGTTAAGCGTGGGGGTGGAGTTGCCATTATCTTCAGGGATCAGTTCCCGGCAGTTCATCATCCCATCTCTTCCCCTTTCTATGAAGGCCTCCACTTCTCGCTCACTCTTCATCCCAAATTAACATTTAAGGGAATTCTTCTCTACCGCCCACCTGGCCCTCGCACTACGTTTTTAACTAATTTGGACAGTCTGTTTGAATCAGTTATTTTAAACTCTGATTTTACTATCCTTGGGGATTTTAATTTTCATTTAGAGGATGCAGGTAACAAAGACACTGCAGAGCTATTGGATATCCTTAGCTCCTTTGGACTCACTCAATTGGTGCAATACCCCACACATACAGCTGGACACACACTAGATGGCGTGTTTTCCTCAGTTCAGGGCCTTATGATCAAGGAAACGCTTCCTTTAATCTGGTCAGACCATTCCTTAATTAAATTCACGCTTCCTATTCCTAGTGAAGGCAAGGAGGTCACTGGTAAATGTTCTGCCTCTGTCGGGTTAGCATGGAACAAAGTAGACCTATTGTCCTTTAATGCTTTGCTAGAAACCACCTGCCCCTTCCCACAGGATCAGGTAGACCTGGCTGTGACTAGTTACACTAACTGGATATTGGATGCAGTTAATGCTTCAGTCCCACCAAGAACTCTCTCAGCTAACAGGTCTACACCATCCGCCCCCTGGTTCTCCGATTGTCTCCGTCTAGAAAAACAGCATTGTCGCCGTCTAGAACGACGGTGGCGGGTAAACTATGATGAGCCAGAAAAATTAGCGTACAAAATAGCACTATTACAATATAAAAAACTTCTTATTTCTGAAAAAAAAAGATATTTTACCTCCCAGATCGAGTCAGCTGCTAATTCCTCCAAAGAACTGTTTGCAGTGATTAATAAGCTCTCGATACCCAACAACTTAGGCAGGAGGGTCAACCAGGAATTCTGCAACAAGGTGGCCGATGTTTTTAAATCCAAGGTCCTAGACATTTTTAATGCTTTCAGTGAGGTTTCTGATTCTAGCCCTCTATTATGCCCAAACAGTCCAAGCATCAACAAGCACCTACCATTTGTGTTCTCTCCAATTTCGACAGACACAGTGAGAAACTATGTCCTTCAAGCTAAATCGAGCTCACCTTCAGACCCCTGCCCCCCGAGGTTCTATCAAGAACTGGTAAACTCGGTGAGTCCTCAACTTACCGATATTTTTAATCTGATGTTCTCCTCCGGTGTTTTCCCGACTAGCTGGAAGGAGACATCCATTTTACCTCTTTTTAAAAAAACAACTCTCGATGCGACCAACCCTACCAACTATCGGCCCATTGCCAGACTGCCTTTGCCAGCAAAGATAGTAGACAAAATAATGAACAACCAATTGTCTCTATTTATTAACGCTAATGGTTTATTGGATCACACTCAATTTGGCTTTCGCAAGGATCATAGCACGGAGTTGGCATTGATCAAAGCCTCTGAGGAGATCATGGCAGTTATGGACTGTGGAGGTGCAGCAGCTCTGGTGCTCCTCGACCTTTCTGCGGCGTTTGATACGGTGGATCATCGCCTTCTGCAGAGATGTCTGGAGGGGCTAGGTTTAGGAGATACAGCACGAGCACTTATAGCCTCCTTTCTCACTGATCGTAGATCCACCGTTTCCATGGATGGCTTTAATTCACATCCTTACATTCTTCCATGTGGTGTGCCGCAGGGCAGCTCTTTAAGCCCCACACTATTTAATATATACGTCTCTGAACTAGCGCCCCTTATTCGGGAATTTGGTTTTAGCCTGACCACCTATGCTGATGACACCCAGATTGTGGTGACAGCTTCTAAATCCCAACAATCTCCGCCACGCAGTTCAGAAGTTGCATGAGTGCAATCAATAAATGGATGACAGCACACTGCCTGAGGCTTAACTCCAGCAAAACGGAAGTCCTGATCTTCGGCAGTGTGCAGCCCCCCTGGAACGATCTGTGGTGGCCTGTCGAGTTGGGCTCCCCGCCCAATCCGGTGGTCAAGGCAAAGAACCTGGGTGTGCTTATGGATGATAAACTCACTTTCCATCATCACACAAATGCGGTAGTGTCGGCATTGCATTTCCTCATTAAAAAAATTAGGAACATTTTTCCTTACATCCCCAATCACACCAAGAGAACAGTAGTCTCTTGCCTCATTTCATCCAGGCTGGACTACTGCAATGGTTTATTCCTTAACGCCCAGAAGCAGCACCTGCGCAAACTACAGATGATTCAGAACTCAGCAGCTCGTCTCATACTGGACATCCCTAAACACCACTCAGTCTCCAACGAAATCCGCAATCTTCACTGGCTCCCTGTATCCCAGCGCATTGATTTCAAAGCCTTGTGCATTGTTTTTAAAGCCTTGCATGGCATTGGTCCGGCTTTTCTGCAGGATCATTTTTCTTGGTACTGTCCCACCAGACAGCTGCGTTCCACTGGAGCTCGATTACTTGCTGTTCCAAGGATCTTTAAGGCCCACTGGGGTGGACGCAGTTTCTATTACGGAGCATCTAAACTGTGGAACGCCCTTCCCTTTTCTCTCAGGAATGCCAGCTCCTTGACGATTTTCAGGAAACAACTAAAAACTTGGCTCTTTCAGCATTAGGGGCTAGGTTGCAGCGGGTCACTGTAATGTCTAGCGCCAAGACACCCTCGGGTATACGTGCGCTTTATAAATTTTTGTAACATAACATAACAGTGTCATGTTTCCCATACAAAGGGCTGATTACTCCCTACTGATAGTCTGGAGCTAGGGCTGTGAAGAAAGGACCTGTGTGCACTTCAAAGGCCCTTCTTTCAAGTCACCCCCACTTCAAAGGCACAACTGGGCAATACTGGGTCTCTGACCCTACCAAGACAGTACACTACTGGACCTGTGAATAACTCTGCCATGAAGAAGCACTTAAGTGCTGCTACAAGGACTGCCACTCTGCTGGACTGCTGCTTTGGAAGAACTGCTTTTTCACTCTAATTTGGGGCCTGTTACTAGCTGCTTGCCACCCTCTAGCCTTGCTGAGTAAAAGGACTGGACCCATCCCACTTGAACCCAAAGTGACTCCAAGGGCATGCAGAAGTGCCCCCTTTTCTGAAGTCTCAGGGCCATCAAAGACTTCCTACAACCCTGCAACAGCACCTGGACTCTGCCGTCTGTGAGTCATGCCTTGCCAATGGGTGCCAATCCAGTCCTGGGCCCTTAAAAGTGCTTGTTTCTATGCTGGCCTAGCAGAATTCATGCATCACCGACTTTGTGCCGACTGGAACTAGTGCATTGCCCTTTGACGCCAACGCAGCTGCTACCAGACTGTGCGGCTGGATGACGATGTATCACCTGCATTGCAAGCTAGTTTGTCGATGTGGCTTCACTGACTGCACAGATCGGAATCAACGCAATGCCTGATCTGCTCCTCGCATCTGTTCCTCAACGTTGATGCGTCCTCCATCCAAGGTACTTTTTCAGCAGGACCTGCGTGAGTCCTGTACCCGGCCTGCCCTCCATTGTGATTGGCCTGAACTTTGGATTTACCCCGGTCTCGCATGATGAAATGTCCCTGGTTGGCGCTTTATGACTCTAAGCATTATGTTTTAATGTAATCTTTAAAAATTCATAACTACGGTTCTACTTATTGGATGTTTGTCGTTTTGGTCTTGAATTACTCATAAAAGTATTGCTTATTTTTCTAAACCTGTGTGGAGTTTTTTGTGGTGTTTTTATTGTGTTACTGTGCACATGTTGCAGAAAAACTGACTGCCAACCTACCAGAGGGTAAGCACAAGTTATCTTTTAGTCTGTATCTAGCTTACAGTGACTAGAGTGGTGGTCCCTACTTGGACAAGGCGTATACCTCTGTAAACTAGAGACCCCATTTCCAACATTGGTGATCAGCGGTGAGGATAGGACTTGTGTTTGTGTAATACCAATAAAGAACTCTTTGTTCACTACAACTACATGCTAAGATCAAATCAAGCCTTTTTCAATTCTCCCTGATTGACCTTTTAAAGTTTTTTGCTAAACCATGTCTCTCTCTGGAAAAGCCACACCTGCATCTGGAGTCATTAATTTTGAAATGGGCAAGTTAGAATCCTATACTGTGGCCTGTCTTAAAGATTTATGCAAAGAATTTCATGTATCCAAGAGAGGCTTCACCCTTAAGGTAGAGCTGTAGAAAGCTCTGAGAGCCTGGGCAGAGGCCCAGACTGCAGGGACTGAGGTCCGGGAGGAGGAGGATCAGGAAGTTCCAGAGGAGGAGGATGACCTGATTTTGGAGTCTGAGGTGGCTCTGAAACTGCTTGTAGAGGGGGGCAGCAACTTGCTGGTAGCAGTGGTGATCCCGAGCGGAGGGCGCAGTGTCTCCTACAAAAACCTGTCCTCAGGGGAGCTGGGAGAAAGGAGGGAGGAGAGAAAACTACAATTAAAGCTTTCCAAACTGGAGCAGGCATAAACACGTACTTTGGTGGACAAGGAGTAGGACCTTGTCAGATTGGAGAATTAGCAAGCTCTGGAGAAGAGGAGACTATCCACGGAAGAGAGGAAGATGTCCCATGAGCTGAGTCTCAGAGAGCTGGGCCCTACAAGTCAGGTCTGGCAACAGCAATGGTTGGCAGCATACCTGCAGTTTCCACTTGTTAGTCCAGAGTCAGGATACCCAAGCATTTGGTGCCCAGTTATGAAGTGGGGGATGACATAAATATGTGGTTTGAAGTCTATGAAGTCGCTCTGAGAGTCCACAAGGTCCCAGAGGAGCTGTGGGGTTATAGTTTATGGAGGTATATGCCCACAGTGGGAAGGGACACACTTCTTACACTCAAGGGTGGCTTAGTACTACTTCCGTCTGTGAATCAGCCCAGCCCTGTCCCAACTTGGCTCAGTGCAGAAAAATGAAATGATAATAACAATGTAATATTATTTTATTTTTCCTTGTTGCACTACTCACAGAGCAGTGGGGCGATGTTCATTCACCTTAGCGGAGGAGCCACCACTGCTTACACAAGAGGTAGAGGACCAGACATACTACACTGCTTTGAAGTCCATTTTAGCAAGTTGGGGTTGACCCCTGAAAATTATAGGCAACGGTTCAGGGTCAACCACAAACTCTCCACATAGACATAGGTGGATTTCTTGGATTATGCTAGTAAGGCACTGAAGGGCTGGGTGAGGGACAACAAGGTTGATGATCATTCAGGGCTGTACAACTTATTTTTAAAGGTGCACATATTTGATATTTGTTTTTCATAGCTACGCCAATACCTGGTTGATAGCAAACTTATTGACCCCAGGAAGCTTGCTGAGGCGGACATCTGGGTCAGCACCCGAGTGTCCAAGAAGGTATCTGGGGTGACACTCCCAAGAGGGTGGTCAAGGTTCCCACCAGGAAGGAGGTAGGGGGAGATAAAAAAGACAGAGTTCACGAAAGACCCCCAAAACAACTCACAGGTGAAAGGGTCTGGTTCGCATTCCCAATCTGGCCATAGAAGAAAACTACCCGGACAAGAGTCAGCAGCCCAAGCCCATCAAGCACCAAGAGTGTTTTGAGTATGAACACTACAAGGGGAATCCTAAGTGTAAAACAAAAAGCACCACCTCCCATTGGAGGAAGGTTTCCAGGGTTGGCTAGTGTAGTGCTGGCGGAGGGGTTTGTTCCAGTTAATGGGCAGAGTTTAGTGGGCTTATCGTAGTGTCTCTGGGTGACAGTGAGATGGTTCCTAAGATTCATGTGCCCTCAAATCCTACAAAGTATAAGCAATGGGTCACCATCAATGGGATGCTCTGAGGGATACAGGTTCCCGAATGACAATGGTATGGAGTCGGCTGGTGTCTCCAGAGCAGGTGATTCCCAATGCACTTCACCAGGGTCTGGTGGCTGACAACAGAGAGGGTCACTATCCAGTGGCCCATGTTCATTTGAGTGGGGGGCAGGTCTTCTGAAGGTTGCTATGAGCCCTGCCATGCTTGTGGACTGTTTGCTTGATCATTACCTTGAGCACACTGCCTGGAAGGAAGTAGAGCTCGTGTGGAGATGTTGGGGTTACCTAATTGGATCTGTGCAACCACAGGATCCATGGCTACCCAGGATTAGAGTAAAAAGGGCTGGTGCCTTGAATGACCCAGCCAGCTGCTAAGAAGGGAAAAGGCATTGTATGTGTGAAGCCAGCCCCTGAATGTCTTTCCACTGAGATGGATGGGACACCTGCAGTGGCTGCCCTGGAGTCCGCTAAAGGGAGGGCAGTGCTCCCTTTGGTGACCTGCCTGAGCTTTCTGCATGGCATATAAAATGAGGACTCGCCAAGGAGAAGTTCTGTAGGGCACAAAGGTGGAGCACTCAACCCTTGTGGGATACAACAGGCTGAAGCCCAAGCAGCTGGTGATGCCTCAGGGAGTCATCACATTTACTGGGAGGACAACCTCCTTTACAAAGGGCCTAAGAGACTGTGCATAGGACAACAAGGGCCCTGATGGTCCCCAATGCTACAGGGCCTTTCTACTGGAGCTGGCTCACGGAATTCCCCTAGCAGGTCACCTGGGAAAAGAGAAGACATTTGCAAGTCGTGTCCTCTACTTTTACTGACCTAGGATCAGTGCTTCCTCAGTTGCGTTCTGTGGGACTTCTGTGACCTGCCAAGCCAGTGGGAAGACAGAGCAGAGGCTGAAAGCCCCACCCTATCCCTTGTTTGTTATTGGCACAGCATTTGAGTTGGTGGGCATCAACATTGTTGGACCTATGGATCCCCAGACTGTTTAAGGTAACAGGTGTATCCTTGTTCTGGTGGATCATGCCAATAGGTAACCAGAGACAGTCCCTCTGAGGACTATGACTGCACCTTGTAGTGGCAAAGGCCTTGATGGGGATGTTTACCCTAGTGGGTTTCCACAGGGATATGGTGTCTGATAGGGGCCCCAACTTTGTGTCTGTTTATATGCAGTCAATGTGGAAGAAATGTGGGGTAACCTGCAGGTTCTCCATTCCTTACCCCCCACAAACAAATGGGCTTGTTGAGAGATTCAAGAAGACCCTGAAGGGCATGATTACAGGCCTACCTAAGGCCTTGAGGAGTAAGTGGGACATCTTCTTGCCTTGCCTTTTGTTTGCCTACAGGGAGGTACCACATAAGGTAGTGGGCTTCAGTTCCTTTGAGCTTCTGTATAGGCACCCTGTCAGAGGACCTCTGCGTTTGGTGAAGGAGGGGTGGGAGCAAGCTCCAAGGAAGATTCCCCAGGATGAGGTGAGCTATATGCTGGCTATCAGAAGCTTCCAACAACTCAGAAGCTAGGCAGGATGTCATGAAGCAGTGGTATGACCAGAATTCTACCACTGTGGTATTGACTTCTGGGCAGAAAGTGTGAGGTGTTTGAGGGAAAGAGAAAAGTTGAGTCCACATACCTGGTGGTCCTCAAGACCCCTAGGCAACCTCACAAGATGCTCCATATCCATCACTTCAAGCCCCACTTTGAGAGGTCAGAGCTCACCATGATGTTGGTGACAGACAGAGAAGAGGAGGATGAGAGTGAACTTCTCCCTGACCTCAGACTCCAAGAAGAAAGATGGATCTAAGGAGGGAGTAATCCTGTCCCCCAATATGACTCCTGAACAGCAGAGGGACTGCCACCAAGTGTTGGAGCCATACTCCTGTCTGTTTTCCCTCAACCCTGGGACTACCCACCTGTGTACCCATGATGTGGACACAGGAGACAAACTCCCTATCAAGAATAACTCCTACAGGTTGTCTGATAAGGTGAGGGCCATCATTTAGAGCGAATTCTCTAAAATGCTGGAATTAGGGTTGATAGAACTCTCCAGTAGCCCTTGTTCCAGTCCTGTGATTCTGGTTCCTAAAGCTGTCCCACTGGGCACCACTCCTGAACTCATGTTCTGTGTGGATTATAGAGGGCTATACTCAGTCACTAAGACAGATGCTCATCCCATTCCCCGGGCTGATGAGCTGATTGTCTGGTTAGGGGCTGCCCAGTACTTAAGAACCTTTAACCTTACATCTGAGTACTGGCATATCACCCTAAAAGAAGGAGCCAAGGAGAGGTCAGCCTTCTCCACTCCAGAGGGCCACTACCAGTTAAGGGTGACGCCTTTTGGACTCAAAAATCCCCCGCCATCTTCCAGCCGTTGGTGAGCCAGGTCCTTGCTGGTATGGAGGCCTTCTCAGCTGCCTATTTGGATTACATAGCTGCCTACAGTAGCAGCTGAAAGATTGTTTATCTCCAGGAAGTGCTCCAGGTTCTGCAACAGGCAGGCCTGACTATTAAGCCCAAGTGCCAAATAGGGCAGGGGTCTGCGGTGTACTTGGGGCACCTGGTAGGCAGGGATAAGGTGAGCTGCTCCAGGCCAAGATAAAGACTATCATGGCCTGGGAGACCCCAAAACCCAGTCTAAGATGCTTGGGCCTCACCGGGTACTACAGGAGGTTTGTTAAGGGATATTGTTGCCCCCTTGACAGAGTTTACTTCTAAGAAGCAGCCCAGAAATGTGATTTGGACAGAGGCATGTCAAAAAGCATTTTACTCCCTTAAGCAGGCCATGTTCACAGCTCTTGTGCTCAAGGCCCATGACTTCTCCCAGTAGTTTATCGTACAAACAGATGCCTCGGAAAATGGCATAGGGGCAGTACTTTCACAGCTGAATGAAGAGGCCCTAGATCAACCTGTAGCCTTCATATGCAGGAGGTTATCTCCTAGGGAATAAAGGTGGACTGATATAGAAAGAGAAGAGTTTGCTGTCGTGTGCCACAGCTATTTGGTACTCACTTCCTGATTCAGACTGACCACAAGCCCCTCAGGGGGCTCATGCAAATGAGTGGTGAGAACCCAAAACTTGTTGAGGTGGTCCATTTCCCTACAGGATTTGGACTTTAGGGGGGAACACAGACCAGGGATAGACCACGCCAATGCTGATGGTCTATCCAGGTTTTTCCACTTTAGTGGTAAGAACTCCCTGGAGGTTGAGTAGATGTCCCCACATTCAGTTGGGTGGGAACACGTGTGAGACATGTTAACCTTAGGGTAGTCTTCCCCTAAACATTTTGCCTGCTTACCCCCTCTTTTTGGTGATTGTTTTTGTTGGCCTTAGGACTTTACCACTGCTGACCAGTGCTACAGTGCATCTGCTTTTACCCTAAACATGGTAACATTGGTGTATACACAATTGACATATTTAGTTTACTTGTAAGTTCCTTTTAAAGTGATATACCATATAACTAGGGCCTGTAACCTAATTGTTACTAGTGGACCCACACAAGTAGCCTTTCAAACCTGTCTCAGGCCTGCCATTGCAGGGCCTATGTGTTCAGTTTACTGCCACTTCGACTTGGTATTTAAAACTACTTGCCAAGCCTTAAACTCCTTTTTTTATCTCACATAAGTCACCTTTAAGGTAGGCCCAAGGTAACGTGCTTGTTTCTGTGCTGGCCCAACCGAAACTGACGCATCGCCCTTTGCTGGCGCAGCTGCTGCCCAGCGACATCGATTCAACAGACTGCGTGTCTCGGTGACGATGTACTGTGCGGCTCATCATTGACAATGCATCGCAAAGGGGTTTGTTGACGAGACTTCACTGACTGCGCGGATCGGAACTGATGCATCACCTGCCCTGCTCACATCAGGTCCTTAACATCAACGCTTCCTCCATCCAAGATCTTTTTTATTGGGACCTGCGTGAGCCCTGTAGCCGGTCTGCCCTCCATCGCGGTCAGCCTGAACTTTGGATTTACACAGGTCTAGCGTGATCAGATTTCCCCAGTTGGCACTTTTTGACTCTAAGCACTATATTTTGATTTAATCTTAAAACTCCTGTTCTACCTATTGGATTTTTGTCATTTTGGCCTTGAATTACAATTATCGTCTATTTGTCTAAATCTGTGTGGAGTATTTTAGTTGTGTTTTCATTGTGTTACTGTATGCTTGTTGCACAAATATTTCACACATTGCCTCTTTGCCCTCTGCCAAGCTACCAGAGGGTGAGCACAGGATATCCTTCAGTGTGTATCTAGCTTACCCTCAATAGAGAGGTAGTCCTTACTTGGACAAGGTGTATACCTCTGCGAACTAGAGACCCCATTTCTAACCACATTCTTTTGTACATGTATATGTATAGGCAAACATTTATTGGAGAGGCTGTAGGGACAAACTTGAAGTTAACATGTCACAAATATTTACCATCATTTTGATAGGCAAGTTTTATAATGGAATAAATGACTTTTGTAAAATACCAACAAATGTATGTGTATTTGCATCTGTATCTATTTCTAGGGGCAGGGAGGGGTTCAGTATTGATATACAATATTCCATTCTGCAGATGAGTTAGTCCAACAGGGTTGTCTGTCTCCTAACGCTCCTTATATGAATTGGCATTATGGTTGTAGAGGAAAGCATGAGAGACCAGCCAGATCTCCTTTTCTCCGGTATGCTACTTATTATTCCCCGTAAACGTAGGAGATCTATCTTGGTGTGTGCCATTTAAGTGAGGGGTTCACTGCATTGTGCCCAACATGGGGCTTGACCATTAAGGGCCACTGAGGGATTCCATTAGCATAACAACACAGTAAGCATTTGAGGTTTGTGGTTGGACGCTCACATTTCCATTACACAGTCCTATCATTCAGCCTGAAGTCAGCACCAAACATATTCTCAAGGTGTATGGAAGCAGTTGCAGCTCATTTAAGGATAGGCCTATTCATCTATTTCTAGATAACTGGTTTCTCAAAGTCCCACAGCCAGTCCAAACTGAATGAATGAATGAGTTAGCACTTGTAGAGCGCCTGGTTACCTGAGGGCATCCCAGCGCTAAAAGTAGTGCCTACACATTCCAAACATATCAAGGGAAGAGTAGAGTTGTCAGTTGCTTGCGAAAATTCAGGTAGTTTGACTGCGAATGGATATAGAGGGCGAGGCTGTTCCAGGTCGTAGCAACATTATATGAGAAAAGACGGCCTCCACTTCTAACCCGTTTAACTTTTGGGACTGTCACCAGATGTTTCATTTCGGATCTCAGGGCTCTATTGGGCTGGTATGGGTGGATCATAGAACAAATCATTGAGAATCCTTCTCCCGCAAGTGCTGTATGTGCAATGCACATGGCATTAATCTGGATTCTCTCCTGAATTGGGAACCAGTGCAAAGAGGTCAGGGCAGGTTTGGCTGAGAGACTTTTAGGGATGTTCAGGAGCAGACGGGCTGGACAGTTTTGTACTGTCTGCAGTATTTTGGTTGTGGAGTGAGGCGCTCCTAAGTATAGAGCATTGGCATAGTTAAGCTGTGACAAAATCAGAGCTTGAACTAGCAGTCTCCTGGCCGTGAAAGGTAGTAGAGGGAGAATCTTCCTAATCATCCTCAAGAGACCATAGCAGCTGGCTGCTACTTTCCGGGTTTGTTCCTTGAAGTCAAGGTTCCAATCAAGCCAAACCCCCAGGCTCTTAATGTGCTTTTTCGGGGCAGGAGGAGGGCCCAAACAGTTAGGCCAGAGTGAATCTATATTGGAAGGGGTGGAACTGAAACAGGATTTTCAAAAGACTGTCTCCCTGCTACAAAATGTGGTCTCCAAATACATTCTGAAAAGTCAATAGCAACCGCTGTACAAAGCCTAACCTATTTAGGTCCCACAGTAGATACCATCAAAGGAAAAGCTTGACCTTCGGAGAAGAGGCTGTTTTTCATCAAGGACAGATGTCACCAACGGATCAACAACGTCCCTCACTGCTCGACTCCATCACATCCTGTATTTACATTGTCCCAAATGCAAGATTGCATACAAGGCCATCGCAGTAGTTAATTGTGAACCAATAGTCATGATGCACAGCAGATGGCTCGACAGATTGCTGGTGACTTTACCAGCCAAACGATCTCTTTATTAGAGGGGCAGAGAGAGGCATCTTTTACAGGGAGTTCATTTTCAAACACTAGCACAGTTTTAGACTATTGTTACAGATGCGCTGTTAAAATTAGGCGGCACACACCTAGATGGGGAGCACACCCAGAACACTTATTTGTCAGTTCAGAGTCTAAGGAAAACAGATCTGTTTGCAGCATCTTGAAGCAAACAATGGTGAGACTTGGCGTCCATGGGTCCAGAATTGAGATCAATGTGGAATAACGTTTTTTAAATACTTTTTTAAATTAATTTTTACTTAAATTACATTATTTATAAGCATATCCTTATATCGTTTTTCTTCTCTTCTCTCTCTCTCTTCTACTCCTTCCCTCTCTTCTGAAGGGTGGACACTCTTCTGAAAGGCTTCCTATTTGAATTTGGTTAATGTACAGTTTATTCAGAGAGGTGTATAAGCTCTAAGTCTTAGGCACGTGTAATTCCTTGACAGTCTTTGTTCTTATAGTTCAATAAACACAGCAAGGAAGTCGTCACTGTCTTTGGTCAAACATGGCACCTCCATTGGAGCAGAGGAGCATCACCCCACTTAAAATCCCCCCAAAGCCCCAGAGATTAATAATAAAATGATAGCTCATTACCCATTTTATTTTCCATCCCCAGTCACTAGCCGAGCATCAGGATGGGAGCGGGCCGCTGCTGACTGACAGCAGCAGGGAGGATGGTGGGCTGTTTAATGCACTGTTTAAAGTGTGCATGTCTTTTTGGCCGGCTGTCTTGCGGTGGCCAGCCACACATACACACTTTAAAAGAGCCAGTGGAGCCCCCTCATTTCAGTGTGTAGTTTTACAAAATAGGGCTTATTCACACCTACCTTATCAAGCAGCAGCACACCCCAAGTGCGGCTCGACGGAGCTACACGCAACCAATCTCAGTGCCATTTGCTTCCTGAAGCTTCTGCCATACCATCAAGCCTGCCCCTAATCAGTCACTTCATACTCATCCCCAGACCCCAACCTTCCCGAGGGTGTGACTCTGGCTCCCAGAAATATCAAATGCATCCAGCACTTCTGCCCAAAGAATCCAGTACTTTTGCCCGAAGAGGTGCAATTGGCCTTCTCCTTACTCCCTGTGCCTCCTCTCTGTGGAGTTCCTGCTCCTCCACCTGAGCCCATTTCTTGACAGCGGCCTTACACTGGGCTATCACTGGTCCATCCACTGATTTCCATGTCATAGAAATCTGCCTTTTGGCCAATATAAAGGCCAAATCAAGAAAACGATTCCTGTCTGTCTTGGGTTTTGGGTGGGGAAAGGATCTCAGCAAACATACTTATATACGGCACGGCACGGTACGGCCGTGCATCTCGTTCTGCCTCCACCAGTGCACATTGGGGCAACGTTTAGCCTCCCCCTATTATTGCAGTCATATTCTTCGGAGTGAGATAGTTGTGATGGAGGTAGTTAAATTCTATGACATTAAAACAGATATTTTGGGAGACTCTCTGTGGGTAAGCCAACTTCTTTCCTCGTTCCTGATCCAAAACATGTCTGCCAAGTATTCCATTGCACTTCTGTCTGAAGGTAATCAAAGGCTTCTGCACCATCCTATTAAGGGCAGCATATAGGCATTTTATGAGGTGTCTACTCTTTCCCAGTGTCAATAGTAAATGTAAGACATTATGGGGCCGATTCCGATCCTGTAAAACCCGGGTATGAACCGTTGGACGGAGCGTTTTCTCCGTCCGACTCGTACCCGGGAAAAATACCATACAAACAGGCAAGTACGTGACGTCCGGACGGAGTCAGGCAGCTTTTCACGAACCTGCAAGTACGATTCGTGCCGACGTCACCCCGCACGGACAATATTTTACGGCAGCCAAAAACTGCCGGGAAATCAGGACGACGCGCAGAAGGAGCACCTGTACGCGACGGACAGCCATGGACCCCAACCTACGTGTCATCCCGGCCCTCATAGCAGTTCACCTGGTGTACAGGAACCGACGCAGACGCCGCAGAAGGCCAGAACAACACCCAGGGGCAAAGGGGGGGCAGGGGAAGGAAACATCACCACCACCCAAGTCCAACATCATACATGCCCTGCACATACCTGACCCCCAGGGCCTGGTCACTTCGGGGGGGTGGGCGTCTCCACCAGGGCCTCACAACGGAAGTCAACACGGACGCGAACCGGCAACACAACAATTGTGGTACGCTCCGTACCCACGCCTCAAGAGCGTGGGTACGGGTCGTACCACGCCCACCCCAACATCACCCCAACAATGGCGGTACGGCCCCAACCCATGCCTATGGGACGTGGGTACGGCCCGTACCGCCATTGTGGGGTGACGTAGGGGTGGGCGTGGTACGACCCGTACCCACGCTCCTAAGGCGTGGGTACGGTGCATGCCCTTACGTCACCCCAACAATGGAGGTACGGGCCGTACCCACGCCCCCAGAGCATGGCTACGAGCCGTACCACGCGTACCCCGACATCACCACTGCAATGGTGGTACGGCCCGTACCCATGCCTGTGGGACGTGGGTACGGCCCGTACCGCCATTGTGGGGTGACGTAGGGGTGGGCGTGGTACGACCCGTACCCACGCTCTTAAGGCGTGGGTACGGTTCGTACCCTTACGTCACCCCAACAATGGTGGTACGGGCTGTACCCACATCCCACAGGCATGGGGACGGGCCATACCACCATTGCAGTGGTGATGTAGGGGTACGCTTGGTACGAGCCGTACCCACGCCATAAAGGCATGGGTACGGTACGTACCCCTACGGCACCCCAAAAATGGGGGTACGACCCGTACCCACAACCAAAACACATAGGTACGGGCCGTCCCGCCATTGTTGGGGTGACGTAGGGGTAGGGCCCATACCCAGGCCGTAGGACGTGGGTACGGGTCGTACCACGCCAGTGGCCAGACACATAGGGGTGTGTGGCCATCAGCCCCAGCAGTGCCCAGACATAGGAGGGGTGGGTGCTGAGTCCTCCCAGCAGTGCCCAGACATAGGAGTGGTGGGTGCCTATCACTCCCAGCAGTGCCCAGACATAGGAGGGGTGGGTGCCTATCACTCCTAGCAGTGCCCAGACATAGGAGGGGTGGGTGCAGAGTCCCCCCAGCAGTGCCCAGACATAGGAGGGGTGGGTGCTGAGTCCCCCCAGCAGTGCCCATACATAGGAGGGGTGGTTGCAGAGTCCTCCCTGCAGTGCCCAGACATAGGAGGGGTGGGTGCAGAGTCCCCCCCAGCAGTGCCCAGACATAGGAGGGGTGGGTGCTGAGTCCCCCCAGCAGTGCCCATACATAGGAGGGGTGGTTGCAGAGTCCTCCCAGCAGTGCCCAGACATAGGAGGGGTGGGTGCAGAGTCCCCCCAGCAGTGCCCAGACATAGGAGGGGTGGGTGCCTAACACCCCCAGCAGTGCCCAGACATAGGAGGGGTGGGCGCAAAGTCCCCCCAGCAGTGCCCAGACATAGAAGGGGTGGGTGCCTATCACTCCCAGCAGTGCCCAGACATAGGAGGGGAGGGGTGGGTGCCTATCACTCCCAGCAGTGCCCAGACATAGGAGGGGAGGGGTGGGTGCCTAACACTCCCAGCAGTGCCCAGACATAGGAGGGGTGGGTGCAGAGTCCCCCCAGCAGTGCTCAGACATAGGAGGGGTGGATACCTATCACTCCCAGCAGTGCCCAGACATAGGGGGGGTGGGTGCAGAGTCCCCCCAGCAGTGCCCAGACATAGGAGGGGTGGGTGCAGAGTCCCCCCAGCAGTGCCCAGACATAGGGGGTGGGTGCAGAGTCCACCCAGCAGTGCCCAGACATAGGAGGGGTGGGTGCCTAACACTCCCAGCAGTGCCCAGACATAGGAGGGGTGGGTGCAGAGTCCCCCCAGCAGTGCCCAGACATAGGAGGGGTGGGCGCAGAGTCCCCCCAGCAGTGCCCAGACATAGGAGGGGTGGGTGCCTAACACTCCCAGCAGTGCCCAGACATAGGAGGGGTGGGTGCAGAGTCCCCCCAGCAGTGCCCAGACATAGGAGGGGTGGGTGCAGAGTCCCCCCAGCAGTGCCCAGACATAGGAGGGGTGGGTGCAGAGTCCCCCCCAGCAGTGCCCAGACATAGGAGGGGTGGGTGCCTAACACTCCCAGCAGTGCCCAGACATAGGAGGGGTGAGTGCAGAGTCCCCCCAGCAGTGCCCAGACATAGGAGGGGTGGGTGCCTAACACTCCCAGCAGTGCCCAGACATAGGAGGGGTGGGTGCCTAACACTCCCAGCAGTGCCCAGACATAGGAGGGGTGGGTGCCTAACACTCCCAGCAGTGCCCAGACATAGGAGGGGTGGGTGCAGAGTCCCCCCAGCAGTGCCCAGACATAGGAGGGGTGGGCGCAGAGTCCTCAAGGCAGTGCCCAGACATAGGAGGGGTGGGTGCCTAACACTCCCAGCAGTGCCCAGACATAGGAGGGGTGGGTGCAGAGTCCCCCCAGCAGTGCCCAGACATAGGAGGGGTGGGTGCAGAGTCCCCCCAGCAGTGCCCAGACATAGGAGGGGTGGGTGCAGAGTCCCCCCAGCAGTGCCCAGGCATAGGAGGGATGGGTGCAGAGTCCACCCAGCAGTGCCCAGACATAGGAGGGGTGGATGCCTAACACTCCCAGCAGTGCCCAGACATAGGAGGGGTGGGTGCAGAGTCCCCCCAGCAGTGCCCAGACATAGGAGGGGTGGGCGCAGAGTCCCCCCAGCAGTGCCCAGACATAGGAGGGGTGGGTGCCTATCACTCCCAGCAGTGCCCAGACATAGGAGGGGTGGGTGCAGAGTCCCCCCAGCAGTGCCCAGACATAGGAGGGGTGGGTGCAGAGTCCCCCCAGCAGTGGACAGAGACATGGTGGTGTGTACACCATCCTACAATTAGCAAAACACCATGGGTGCATGAAGGCATACACAAAGTGCGACAATATTGAGAGTGACATGGCAACACATCACTGACAGCAGTGTCCCACTCCCATGAGGGTGGATGTCCATCCCCCACTGCATGACACACCACATGTGGGTGTGATGACAAATGACACATGCATACCCACCCCTGGTGCTGCCAGCACAATACACACAATGAGAGCATGCAACAAGACTGTATACTCATGTGCCACCCTACTAAACTAAGAGACCCAAAGGGAACACACACTGTCACACACATTCCAGGACTTATAGGAATGTACAGGTGCTGGGGCAGCCAACAAGTTGGTGCCTCCCATGGAAGGAAAAGGGTGGAGTACCCACAGAGACAATGCCCACAATTGTCAGTCAGGTGATCAAAGACCCTGCAGAACACGTAATACATGTGTGCGAGGCTGGGAGTACACACATGCATAGGGCGTTAAAAGGAACTGGTCCACATGAAGTCATGTCAATATACTCCATACACTAGTACAGTGACCACCAAGGATGCCACAAATGATGCAGGTGGAGACATTGCTGAGCATGCATGGCCACAGTTGTAGGGATCCGTCACACACCCGGGATATGTAGACACAGCTCAGCACAACAATTAGGAAACTGCCTGCAGGGAAGATGTCAGGGTTCACAGAGGAAGGAAGACACCTGGGGACAATATCACCATACAGTAAGAGCACACATGAACAAAGATTATTTGCAGAGCCCTTTGTGATGGCACACAGATACCAGGGTCCACCCCATGAGCAGCACACTACAACATTTCCCAGACACCTAACACATTATCACCACCCCAAATCATGGAGCAGCACCCCCAACAGCAAGTCCAGGAAAGCATTAGTGTGCAAAAGAAAATCAAAATGCTTTATTCAGCAGAAATCAAAAATGTCAAAATGATTGTACACAAACTAGAGGGCCCATAGGCCAGGCCATATGCTAAGTCCTGGTGGGGGACACTTAGGGACGTGTCTCCCCTAGCTTGCCTGCACAGTTCACTGTACCACATCATCCACAGAAGGGGCTGCATCATGTGGGGGGGAAGGACCAGGCACCGCAGGGACAGGAGGGGCAAGGGTAGGTGTTGTGGGTGCAGGGCGGACGACTCCACCACAGGGGGTGGGGCAGCGCCAAAGGTGCTGGTGAGGATGGCGCTGCATACGGTGGCAAGGTCTCCCAGCGTCTCCCCTGCACCCGAATGAACCACAGGCCCCAAGGAGGGGGGGGGGGGTCGGAGGGATGGGTTGCAGCGCTCCTGGGGGAGGGTGTGGACAGGGGCGGGGACTCAACTACCCTGGCCAGGCACTGCCTCCACCGCTTGCGGGGTGGTGCCACACTGGGGCTGAGGGACACACTGGCCACGAGGGACTCCTTCTCTGACAGTTGGCCAGGAGAGCTAAGGGGAGTGGTTTTTGAGGAAGTGGGTCTTGAGGACTGCGGACTCCCACTGTGGCTGCGTGCCTGCCGTTTGCCCCCAGACCCAGTGGGTGTGCCTACTTCCCCCTGTGTGTGCATGACTGGAGGAGTGTGCTTGGCCTTCCCTGGTGGTGTGCTGCCTGTGTCTGGTGGGGTGCGTGCATGGGGACGTCTGGGTGTGCGTGGGACAGGCATGGGAGTGGGAAGTGTGGATCGTGCAGGGGTGGGGGGGGACGGAGCGCTGCTGGAGATCCAATGCTGCAGTCAGTGACGAGTCTATGGACCTCAGCAACCTCCGTTGATCAGACATCGCTGCTGACATGCCCTCCAAGTACGACACCATCTGTGTCAGCAGTGTGGTGTGGCCATGGAGCACAGTAAGCATCGATGCCTGACCAACCTGCAACTGCCGCTGAATGTCCACAGACTCGGCATTGACGGCAGCAGGGGTGACTCGGGCAGGGGGTGCGGTGCCTGGCCCGAAGGAGACCTGTTGGTGCCGAGCACGGAGGGAATGGACCCGAGCAACTGGGAGGCGGGTGATGGGAATGGAGGGGGTGGTGACAGATGGAGTGCTGCTTTCAGCTCTGGGAGCAGCGTCCGCCCCCTCTGGGAGCTCAGCCTCGGACCTGTCAGCGTCATAGTCGGTGGTGGGACTGGACAGGTCCTCCGCCGCACTCCCCTCCGCCTCCGTACCACTCGCTGAGCCAGACTCGCCAGCACTGGTGGCACCGCTGCTGGATCCCTCCTCAAGGTCCGTGCCAGTGTCTCCCTCGGTTTCCCCCGACGATGCTGTGGGCAAGGTGAAGGGAGAGGAAAGAATCAGACACCTGTATACATATGACACATGATTCAAAACTACATAGGTCACAGTGCATAGCATGAAAAGCAACATGAGTAACATCTACAATACTACGCACATATGTAGGCCCTGCACCACACAGTTGGTTGACCCACCATGCCACTGAGAAACAATGGAGAGCATGACACAACAGCAAAGAACTTGAAATCAAATTAGACAGAGGAGCTAGCTTGTGGGGACAGTCGAGTACTGCATCTGGACCACACACCGTAGCCAAAAAAGGGATGAGCAGGAACCATGTCTTTCTACTTTTGGCACATGCTGCTTAGCAAATACATTAAACCCTGCCCAACATGACTGGGTCCCTGCATGTTGAGTGTATGTTCAGACGATCTTCACACAGGCCAGACCTGGCAAGGACACATACGGTTTGGACATGTAGGCCTTTCCCGCACAAACCCCCCCCTACCTGAGACAATGTGAGTGACACAGAGGAAGTACTTACACCTCTTACTCGGGGATTACTAAAATGACCTTCAATAAATCCTGAATTTACACGAACTAACCCTCGTGCGCCTGTCCACACATACTATTGACAAACAACCATCATCAGATAGTTGTACCAAGACACACAGGCACTGGCCACTGTGAGTATGCAAAAGCCCAATTGGGTCATCCTGTACAGTGGACACATGTAGCACACTCAACGTAAATACAAATGAGGCCAGGGTACAATGCCACAGAGCCCGACCTATGCTGAAGACACAGAGAATGTCCACATTGTTGGATGACACATATGATACCTAGGAAAAGGTGCCCCAGGGGACTGTAGTGGCCACACTCCTCCATGTTCCTGGATGGATATGACTGCAACAGAAGCATAGTCCCTGCACCATGCATATCTCCCACTCATGCACATCATGTCTGAGTGCACAACATTGGTCATGCATGCTGTAAGGCAGTACACTTTTCAGACACACTCCCATGTCGGGACTCAGCATCAGTGCCAACTAACATGGACCCCACATTGACTGAACTGGCCAGGGCACAGGCAAGGACCCAACCCATGTTACACACCACCCCCACACATGATGCTGCAAGCATTGGGCACTTCGATTAACTGGCAGCCTAGATAACCTTGTGCAAGAGTGACTACACACAGACCAGGGAACACATGTCAAGGAGGGGAAAGGAGGAGGAACAGCACCGGTTGACTTTGGGGAACAGGATATGTACTGCACATATGAACCCTGGCAGTGTATCCATGCAACTGCGCACTTCCAATAGCTGGTGACACACAACAAACACACATGTACCTACCCCCTTCCTGCTGCTGCTTCTCCGCTAAGCACCTATCCAAGTCAGGGAAGACCACCGCTAGGACACGCTTCATCTGGTGGGTCAGACGCCGGCACCCACGGTTCTTATGGCTCTCTGGTGAGTCCCCCAGCAGGACCCGGGCGATCCTCCTGGTCCAGCACCAGATATCCTGCCAGCGTTTCCTCACCTGGGCCAGGCGCCACCTCCGACCCTCCACCAACCTCACGGCACTGACGGCTTGCTTCCAGATCTCCCCCTTGGCATAGACGCCTACCTGTGAGGATGACAAAGTGAGACAACATCAATACACCTGCTCCATGTCACAGAGACACACATTTGAACAATTTGGCTGGTTTGAACAGGGCATAGTATGCAGCAAACTCATTGCACCTTTGTCATAGGGACATCATCCTCTGGGGAAGGCCAAATGCACTACGTGGCATTGGAAGTACACAGGTGATCCCGGCTCACACTGTGCATCACAAGCTACACCACGATTATGTACAGCACCTCAAAGCAGTCACATGCCCCAGGCCACTGATGCAACCTCAGCAGGGTACACAGACACACACAGGCACAGGACAATCATCTGCCATTGGCAACTGCGGGTACAAACATCACTCTGCACATGTGCCACTAGACTTGGGGGTGTCACAGGTGTGGGGCAGGCTCAGCACATCAGACACACAGCACTGCTCCCTGCTCACATCAGATGGATAGGGTATATGCATCCCTCATGCAGCTGGGGTGCAACACTCCACATAGACACTCACCCACATGACAGGGGACTTACACACACACCAATGTCCAGGGGACGAACACATCATTTGGACACTCTCACCACAGGTACACTCAACTCACACACATCTGTGGGTACAGTCACCTGTCACACTGGGGGGACCACAGAATCACATCAGGACTGTAGAAACAACATTCCCAAGAGGATTAGCCAGGCTGAATGTGGCATGCACCATGCAGTGATTGTCACAGTAAGCACCATGCAAGTGAGGAGTGCAGACATGCACTACAGCATGCTCTGCATGGGAGACATGAGGCATTCCCCCCCTGGGACCCACTCTGAAGAACATTGCATGTCTGTCACACCTGGACACAATGCCAGAAGTGACAGTCACAAAAAGAGGCACAGTCTGAGCTAATGGAGTCAGCACTCACCTGCTCCCCTGGTCTCCCATACAGGCAAGGGTACTGTGGGAGGATCACGTCCAGCAGGGCCTGGTTCTCCTCCTGGGTGAATGGCTGGGCCCTCTCCACAGACCTGGACATGGTGCCAGAGGAATCACGAGCAGCAGCAGTGGTGTGGAATGAAAGGTTGTGCAGGCAAGTGCTCTCTAATGGGGCCTGGCTGCCTTATATTTGCCTTGCTGGCCTGTTTCATTTACTGGAGTACAGAGTGATTGGTCAACCTCACTTGAATCCTACGTTTCCTCCAATCCCTTTAAACCTACCCCAGTGGGTGCCTTTGCATGTTATAAAAAATGAGCATGATGTCAAGTCAACAACCACTTTGCAACTTTGTATATTGTCTCCAACCGACTTCTGCTGGCCACCTGATGAAAAAATTTGAACTTGAAACTGGGTCTCCATGACAACCAGCATGCATTTAGGCCCTTATAATTGTCCCTCGTGTGTCCCCTAAGTAATTTCACTATACACACACAGGTACGGAGCGTTCCACGCCCCTAGGGCACCACTACTCCAGTGATACGGTCCGTACAGGCGTCTGTAGGGTCCGTATCACCATGGTTGTGTCGCCGTAGGCGTACGCCATAGGGATACGGTTCGTACACGCGTGTGTAGGGTCCGTACCACTATGGTTGTGTCGCCGTAGGCGTACGCCATAGTGATACGGTCCGTACATGCGTGTGTAGGGTCCGTACCACTATGGTTGTGTCGCCGTAGGCGTACGCCATGGTGATACGGTCCGTACACGCGTGTGTAGGGTCCGTACCACTATGGTTGTGTCGCCGTAGGCGTACACCATGGTGATACGGTCCGTACACGCGTGTTTGGGGTCCGTACCACTATGGTTGTGTCGCCGTAGGTGTACGCCATGGTGATACAGTCCATACACGCGTGTGTAGGGTCTGTACCACTATGGTTGTGTCGCCGTAGGCGTACGCCATAGGGATACGGTCCGTACACGCGTGTGTAGGGTCCGTATCACTATGGTAGTGTTGCCGTACGCGTACGCCATGGTGATATGGACCTCACACACGCGTGTAAAGACCGTATCACTATGGCGTACGCCTACGTCGACACAACCATAGTGGTACGGACCCTACACACGCGTGTACGGACCGTATCACTATGGCGTACGCCTACGTCGACACAACCATAGTGGTACGGACCCTACACACGCGTGTACGGACCGTATCACTATGGCGTACGCCTACGGCGACACAACCATAGTGGTACGGACCCTACACACCCGTGTACGGACCGTATCACTATGGCGTACGCCTACGGTGACACAACCATAGTGGTACGGACCATACACACGCGTGTACGGACCGTATCACTATGGCATACGCCTACGGTGACACAACCATAGTGGTACGGACCCTACACACGCGTGTACGGACTGTATCACTATGGCGTACGCCTACGGCTGCACTACCATAGTGATAAGGACCCTACATATGCCCTCAGAGCGTGTGTACGGTGCGTTTCACACCTTACACTGGTGACAGGCGGCACACAGAAAGGAATTGAGCTGTCATTATTGGCCGAGGCTGGACATCAAGTCATTGTCAGTGCAGTCCTACATGTCTCGGGCCTAGGTGTGTCAGGCTGTGATGTGGCACAAATCTCCTCATGTTTGAACCCAGTAGATGTGTGATGAGCTGTGTACACATGTCATGTGTCAAGCTGCACTATGTGCCACACATACCCTTCACACCTTTGACATGTGTGCATGTAGTACAGACTTGTTGAGCACTGCGTCACTGTCATGGCACAGTCGCCAACACCCGCAACTGTCCCCTGATGCCAGGTACACGGATAATGACACCTGACATGTGACTACCGGCGTTGCACGATGTGAGTATGTCATGTGTTCCCATAAGCTTGCTGTTGGTGTTCCGTCAAATGCATCTGCAGTTGCTGCATCCAACATGTGCATGTGTGTGGATGGGCATGGCACACTATTATGCACACCAGGACACATGTGGAATCAGACGTAACGTGTGTATGTATGCATCGAACATGGACTTGCGAGACAAGGACATATCTGCGTAGTATCAATGTATGTGTGATCAGTTTTGACATGTACCCCTTCATGGCAAGGTGTGTGGTCTGTCCTTTTTTCAGGGACATGTGACCTGTGCCTCTAGTGTTCTGCAAACTGTCTGTATGATAAACATCCTTCTCCTGCACACATGTGGATGTCTGTCACTCCTGTAATGCGTCTGCCTGTTCACTTACACTGGCCCACAGCTAGTCTCATGCCATGTCATGTTGAGCTTGTGAATCCACGTTTGTAGATGGCTCTTGGTAGGAGTGTCACCTGCCTGGCATACGTGTCCAGGATATATTGCACAGACCCGACTCTGCATGTAGCATATGTGTATTGGCTGTTCAACATGTGCTCAGTACATTGACAGTGTTGTTGTACTGTACTCACTCTTCGTTGTCCCTTCCAAATTACTGCAGGGTTCCGCCTCTCCCCCGACCAATCCCAGACTTGGCTGCCCTGAGGGAACGTGACTGTATACGCCGCTACCGCTTCACCCAATGGTTGATTCTGAACTTGACAGCAAGGCTGGCACCACACCTCCAACCGCTACACAGGTATCCTACTGCACTGACACCCAAGATGAAGGTGATGGCAGCCCTACATTTCTTTGCCACGGGTACGTTCCAACATACCATTGCTCATGTTGGTGGCATGTCCCAGACCATGTTCAGCCGTGGCCTGCATGATTTTTTAGAGGCCATGTTGGTTTACCTGGATGAGTTTATTCATTTCCCAACTCCTGAGCAGTTGACAGGTGTCACGGGTGACTTCTATGCCCTGGGAGGGATGCCCCATGTCATTGGGTCTATTGATGGGACACATGTGGCTTTGGTACCACCACAGGCACAGGAGGTAGCATATAGGAACAGGAAACATTACCACTCCATTAATGCCCTTGTGGTGTGTCTTGCTAACATGGTGATTTCCCATGTCTGTGCTCGTTTTCCAGGATCAGCACACGATGCCTACATCATGAGGCGTAGCAGGGTGCCTGAAATGATGCTGCAGCTGCGCAACGAACGAGCATGTCTTGTTGGTGGGTATACTCTGTTACTCCTGTATTTAGCGTCATCTTTCTGTCTTACTGCTTCTCCTGACCCACTTCTGTCCATGATGTTTCCATGTAGGGGACTCTGGCTATCCCAACATGCCATGGCTGATCACACCTCTCCGCAACCCCAGAACGGCTGCCGATCACCGGTACAACAACGCCCATGGGCAGACCAGGCGAGTGATAGAGAGGACCTTTGGCCTCCTGAAGAGCCGATTCCGGTGCCTCGACAAGACCGGCGGCGCACTCCCATATGCACCGGTGAAGGAGAATGCTGTGCCACTCATCCTGGATCCGGATGAGCAGGAACATCCACCCGTGGAGGACGAGGGGCTTGGTGACGAGGCAAGTGATGTTGAGGAGGAGGAGGAAGAGGACATCCGGAGTCGGCTCATACGCAACTTCTTTGCTTAGTGGTGAGTTGCTGTGTCTGAGTGTGCACGCATTGAGCCTTGTGTGGCATGTGTTGCAATGTGTGGGTCCATCTGCATGTCTGACAAGTGAGTCAGAGGTGTGTTTGGATGTGTCACTCGAGTGATGGTGTAATAACAGTATGTCTTACCTGAGACACTATTTTCACCTAGCATGTTGACAACCTTATACGTGTCGAGTACATGCCCATGCATGCGGATGTGCTTCTTTTGGCTCACTTCTTGTGTGTCTCTCATCCACAGGCATTTGTGCATGCTGTCTGCTGGTGGCATGGTTGTGCTCCTGCTATTCCTCATGAATACAGCAACGTGTGCTGAATCAGCGTAACATGCACGGACATGTCGAAAAATCACCTTAGGGTAAGGAATGCACCACGGCTTTTTGGGTGTGCTATGTGTTTGGAATGTGTGTGCACTGCTCCTGTTCATGTTTGGTTACTTAGCATACATGTAGAATCACCATGGGTCACATGACATGGAGCTGGATTCACCTGAATTGATAGTCACACTTGGTGACAGTCATCTGTAATGTGATTGTGGATTGTGATGAAGGCATCAATGTGTGTAACACTGCCCTCGGAAACATACGGGATGCACCGGGTTGACATAGTGTGGGACATCCCCATTAGTGGTTCAATGGTGAATTGCAGCCTCTCCGTGAGCAGCACGGGGTGTTTGCCTCAAACCTGTCACTTGTGTGCCAGTTCTATGGGCTTCCTGCATCTGTGGTGCAAAGGGGGGTGCCAGTGTAGGTTCCACATGTTCATCCACATGACCTGTGCATCTGTTAATATAGATGCATTTGCCTTCCGGCAAACATGACTAATAAAGGTGTCCCTCAGCCTCCAAGGTGCATCATCTCTGTCAATGCAGGTCTCTTGCCACTGTGCATGCGGCATGTCTGGCATAGTTGTCACAGATTGTGCATATGAGTCTATGTGTAGAGTAGCAAGATGCAAGCTGTTTGTCAGGGATTATGATATGTATTGTGCACGATGTACATGGCTGTGTAGGTATTTTGCCATCTCAGTCCCCACAATGGCCACTTTGCTGCATGTGCATCCATTGTCTGTGTGTGTGCCATGTTGAACCAGACACTCCTCCCTTCTCATACACCTTTTGCAGTAGTCCTTTCTGACATGCTTGTGTTAGTGTGCAACTTGTGACATGGTGTCCAGGACATGGCGCCTGCTGCTGCAGGCCCTGCAGCAAGGGCACACAGAGTTTCTAGATTTGCCCTCACACACACGCCTCTAGGACGCACCCCCTTCCTCCCTCCACCCATTCATTTTGGTGTAATCTGCTTGTGTGTGACACAGTTGCGGTGGCAAAGGCTGGACCGTCTGCACATGCTACGTGCACATTGCACGTGCCTCATGTCCTTGCATGTGCCACATCACGCTACACCATGATGTTGAGGCCACCCACCAAGCAATGTCCATCCAATACATCTGTTGCATGCACTCAGGCATGCACTCATCGCCCACACAACACCTTTGCATAATGAGTGTGCAACTCCAACTGCCTACACAGCGCTGGCACGCCTTCCAGGCCCTGTCACACCAACCAGGTCATGTCCCTCCTACTCACCACCGGCTCTGTACCCCAACATGGCCATGTGAGTGGTACTCCAGGCCTCTGCATGTAGTATGGTGTCGTTGTGGGACACATGGCACAGGTATCATGTCTCAGCGTGTCAGTCTACAATGTGTCCAGGATACCCCTCTACACCATGACATGCGCACTGCATCTCATCATCATCTGGTGTCCCATTGACAGGCAGGTGCTCCTAACCCTCCCCAAAGACGCAGTCCTTGCCAGTTCTCATATTGAATAATGCATGGTATCCATTGGCAGATGGCTGCACGTTGGCCACCTGATGCTGGACTTGTACACGACTGAGGTCAACTGCTTGTGTCCCACCCGCAAGGGCCCTGCACAGGCACACAGTGTCCACACACACAAGCTGGTGTGCATCATGGAATGCTTGCTCACATGTGCTATGCTGATCACCAGCATCTGTACCTCAGGCCTTAGCACACTCAGCATTATGCACAAGGTCCACTGTTCGATCCACCTCAAGGCAAGACAGACCATCCCCCGGTCAACTTCGACATCCATGTCCAATCCTACCCTGCACTCTAGGGAGAAGTACCTTACAACTCCCATGACACTTGTCCACATCCAGGGTGCATCTGCACAGCTCTGCTTCAACATCCGGCAACCCAGCCACATCACCGTCCAACAGGGATAGCGGCAATGGATCACTGTCATCTGCAGGATGACCTTCACAATCCACGGCCACACTCAGGATGCAGCCCCCGACCACGCCCCCAACACAACCATGTGGCACTGTCATCCAAGACCCCATTGTGCCATCTCCATGCATCCAACCTTGGCCTGGCCACCATTCTCCACATCCACCTGACTCCTGCTTGCAGGACATAGTTCTCCCACCTGGCTACACATACCTGGGACTCCCACCCCAGGACACTCCACATGATCCCTGACCTCTGCGCATGACTGTTGCTCTTCGAAATAGGTCTGTCCGCACAGTTGTGCAGGCACCCCCTCAGCTGTTTGGGCCCATCACGGGTGAGTATGGTGCTCCATGTCTGTATTGGATGATACATTGTGACCCATGTGTGTCCTGTGCCAGACTCAGACCCCAGGGTATGCATGGTTGGAGTTACTTCAAAACTCAGGCATGGTTTGACTTGCCAACACACACATGTAATGGAATAATGCTAAATGACGGCATCATCTCGTGATTTCTAATATTTTTATTGGTGGTGGGGTACGTGTTTGGGGGGATGCAATTAGGTGCTGTACCGGGGGAATAGAATCCAAAGTTCACAGGGGGAGATGGTATCCTTGCCATTGGAAGTCATCAGAGTCCATGCCACAGTCTTTGTCAACATTGGTCAGACAGTGACCAGCAAGTCCATGTGGCAGAGAATGTCATTGGATGAGGTGCTGCTGTTGCGCCAGAGGGCCAGGTGCCAGGCCAGGTGACCTGGGAGATGGTGATGGTCCGCTGACTCTCACGGTCTTTTGCGTGGACGACCCACCTTCCTCCGGGGACCCTCAGAAGCAGGCCGTGACGATACCTGGGATGCTCCGTCGGACGAATCCTCCTCCTCCTGATCCCTCCCTGTGGCTGGTGGTGATCTACGCCTGGTGGCACAGGGAGGGTTGCCCATGTTTTCGGCAATCCGACGGGTCAAGTCCGTTTGCACCGCCACGAGCTCTGCCAGTCTTGCCTCCATCCGCCCTTGGTGTTGCTGTTGACTGGCATATTGCTCGGCCTGCACGTTCTTTATCTGGTTGAGGGCCTCCACGGCCTGGCTGATGCCACTGGTGTCACGCCGGTATGTGTCCAGGATGTGGCGGACGTGTGACATAACCGGTTCCTCAGCTGTCTAGTCAGGTTCGCGCCTCCGCCGTCCTCCACTCCCACCACCCCTGCCCACTTGAGCCTGGCCTGCCCTTGTGGGCACGTCGGGTCTCCGGGACCCCTGAGGGATGGCATTTGCGGGGTCGCCTGCCTCCTCCTGGGTGCCCGGGGTCCCTCGTCCCTCCTGGTCAGACTGGCTGCGTTGTGTGCGAGCAGGGCTCCTGTGTGTATCCTGGGATGTGGCAGGAATGGGGGTGGTGGTTGGCACAGTTGTACCTGACGCGGGTGCTGCAGGTGCTTGGGCACCAGAGGGGCCAGGTTGGTCGGGGTCATCCACGGTGTGGTGAGAGTCGTCGCTGCCGGTGGGATCATCGTCACGCCGAGCCTGGTCCTGTGTGTCTTCCCCCCCAGTGTTGGGGGGAGATCGACGACGTTGCCCTGTGTGTGAGAGAGAGACAATGTTAATGGTGTTACATGCGTCATCCATGTTTCATACATATTCAAGTTGGCACAGTTCCTCTGGGTAGTTGGATATGTCTAGCATTCCTCTCACAGTGCACTTGTGGATGGGTATGTTGCGGGGGTCCGATTGATATGTACTCCTGGTTATTTGGCCTGTCTAATGAGTGTTGGGATGCTTATTTGGCTATGGATTGGTCTTGTTGTGTCACATATCCATTGTGGGAGTGCCAATTTGTGTTGGCTGCCCCGGGGGTGTGTGCTTGTGTAAGGGGGGGGGGGGGTGTGACCGGGCATGCTGTTGGGTGTGGTGTGATTTGTCATTGGGTCTACCAGGTGATGTGTCTATCCCCTCATGGTGCCTGCTGGCATGACAGTGAATGTGAGTTCCTGTGGTAGGTAGGTGGCATGTGGAGTTGGTGTTTCAGTGTACAGTGGTCACAGGTTTGCCTTGTGCTGTCTACAGCAGGGCCAAGTGTCATCTACCTTGTCTGTACTTGGCAAGTCCCTGTGCATTGTGCATGGTGCATGGGTATGTCCCTTGGCCACGGCTGTCAACACTTTTCCTATGTGTGACACACTCTTTGTTGTTGCATCAGTTTTGAACGCAGTGAGCAGTGTAGCAAGCATGCGTAGCGAGCGCTGCAGAACCGACTTACGTGTTGCACTGTACGCGGCCAAATGTTGCTTTGTCATGTCTATTGGAGAATGCAGGTAGGAAACTTATGCATTTGTGACTGGGTTCTAACAAACACAGTGAGTGGGTATACTGGGTGTGAGGTTAGGTTTGTGTCTGCAGCGAGGATCGACTCGTGCACAGTTTGACACATGGCCCAGTGCTTTCCAAACAAATGAGGGATGTTTCACGCACTGCCAGACCTTGTCAACATGCACACAGTCCACCTGCTGATGAGCGGACATGCCCACACCACCCAAGGGTGATTTTGTCTCCCTCTGTGTCTCTCTCTCCCTCCCTCTGTCACCCTCCTCCCTCCCTCTGTCTGTCTCCCTCTGTCTCCCTCCCTCTCTCTCCCTCTCCCTCCCTCTCTCTCCCTCCGTCTGTCTGTCACCCTCTGTCTCCCTCCCTCTCTCTCCCTCTCTCTCCCTCTCCCTCTCCCTCCCTCTGTCTGTCTCCCTCTGTCGCCCTCTGTCTCCCTCCCTCTCTCTCCCTCTCCCTCCGTCTGTCTGTCACCCTCTGTCGCCCTCTGTCTCCCTCCCTCTCCCTCCCTCTGTCTGTCTCCCTCTGTCGCCCTCTGTCTCCCTCCCTCTCTCTCCCTCTCCCTCCCTCTCTCTCCCTCTCCCTCTCTCTGTCTGTCACCCTCTGTCGCCCTCTGTCTCCCTCCCTCTCCCTCCCTCTGTCTGTCTCCCTCTGTCGCCCTCTGTCTCCCTCCCTCTCTCTCCCTCTCCCTCCCTCTCTCTCCCTCTCCCTCCCTCTGTCTGTCACCCTCTGTTGCCCTCTGTCTCCCTCCCTCTCTCTCCCTCTCCCTCCCTCTCTCTCCCTCTCCGTCTCTCTGTCTGTCACCCTCTGTCGCCCTCTGTCTCCCTCCCTCTCTCTCCCCCTCTCCCTCCCTCTGTCTCCCTCCCTCTCTCTCCCTCTCCCGCCCTCTGTCTGTCTCCCTCTGTTGCCCTCTGTCTCCCTCTCTCTCTCTCCCTCTCCCTCCGTCTGTCTGTCACCCTCTGTCGCCCTCTGTCTCCCTCCCTCTCTCTCCCTCTCCCTCCGTCTGTCTGTCGCCCTCTGTCTCCCTCCCTCTATCTCCCTCTCCCTCCCTCTCCCTCTCCCGCCCTCTGTCTGTCTCCCTCTGTCGCCCTCTGTCTCTCTCCCTCTCTCTCCCTCTCCCTCCGTCTGTCTGTCACCCTCTGTCGCCCTCTGTCTCCCTCCCTCTCTCTCCCTCTCCCTCCCTCTGTCTGTCTCCCTCTGTCTCCCTCCCTCTCCCTCTCCCTCCGTCTGTCTGTCACCCTCTGTCACCTCAGCCCAGCTTCCTGGGCACACACACTTTGCAGGTCTTTCAAAGGCCATTGGCTTGTTCATGTGGCTTTGTTTAGAATCTCCCGGACCCCATTGGGCAGAGTGTGTCTGAGTCTGCGCTGCAGCGGCGGTGTGTGCTGACACTCTTTCACAGTGTTGCCTCTTCATTAGCTGCTGTTATGTGCGAATTGGGCCTTCATACCCATGTCATCCTGCGACGCGGCCGCCATTTGCAGGCGACACAGTACAGTGTCGGGACACACTGTTTGTATAGCTCTGCCCTAGGCCATATGGGCTGAGGGCATTGGTGTCTGCTTCTGAGTTGCACAATGTGATTTTGGAGGCCCCCCCTCCCGGCATCACGGACATCCTGTCTTGTGTTGGTGTTTTGTGTGGCCTGTGACTTGGCATGGCCTTGCTTGGTGCATGGGGCATGGAGCCGATAGAGGCATGTGCGTGTTGTTGGAATGTGGTTGCGTCCGGTGATGGCTTTGGGGTAGTTGCGTGCATTATCGGGAGTTGGGTTGTGGATGCGGTTCCCCCCATGTGGGGTGATTTGTTTGTGTACTCACCAGGCTCGGCGAGTCCTTCTACTCCGTGTACTCTCACCGGCGGCAGCGTGCGCATCACCTTCTCCTCCCAGGGATGGTAGTGTACCGGTCTGCGGGGCGGCCCACCTCCAGTGATGTTCCCCTGGTTGTATTCGTCGGTCATTTTGCGGCGGACCGTCCTCCGCAGATCGTACCACCTGGCTTGGCATTCATGCCTAGTCCTTCGGATGGGTGCAACAGCATTCACCCTCTCGATGACCCTCTGCCACATGGCTGATTTTTCTGATACGCTGGTCTGTCTGACCAATGTTCCAAAGAGCTGTGGCTCGACTCTGATGATTTCGTTGACAAGGATCTCCAGCTCCGCTGTTGTGAACTTTGGATTCCTGTCTGTGGGCATGGTGTGGGGTGTGGGTGTGGATGGTTGTGGGTGGGTGTGTGTGGTTGTGAAGGCGTGTGTGTGAATGTGATGAGGGGGTGTTTGTGAAGGTGATTGTGTGAAGGTGTGCAAGTGTAAGGTGTAGTAAAGGTTCAAGTCTAGTGCTGTGGGTTGTCTGTGGGGTCTGGCAGCAGTGGGTCTGTTGCAAAGGCTCATGGTTTGTGGGCCCTTTTTATTGGTCCATTTGTGGGTGTGGCTGTGTTTGAACTTTGGGTGGGTGTTATAAGGGGTGGTTGTGTTTTGGGCCTCTGTTTACCTGTTTGGCTGTTGCAGGTCAGTGTATTGGATGTATTTGGGCTTGTTGGACGTGTTTTGTGGTGTTGTGCGATTCGAATTGACTCTCCTTGTGGTGTTTTGCAGTGTCTTGGTTCAGTACGTGTGTTTTTCGCGTCTGTGCAGTGCGTACATCGGCCATGTTGTTGTACAGTGCTCACATTTGCTATGGCTTGGTACGACTCATACATGCGCACGGCTGGGTGAGGGTGCTGGTGTAGGGCCCTCGGGTAGGGTGCGTACAGGCACGGGCAGGGTGTGGGGGCCTGGGGGTACATGCCGTACATACGTGAACCGAGGGTACGACGCGTACATGGGGGGGGCTGGGGGTACGGCGCGTACATACGGGGTGCTGGGGGTACGGTGTGTGCCCCCACCCCCGTATGGACGGTGCGTACCCCCATCCTCCATATGTACGCACCGTCCCCCAGCACATACCCCCAACCCCGTATGTACGCGCAGTACCCCCAGCCCCCGTATGTACGCGCCGTACACCCGCCTCCCCCGTATGTACGCGCCGTACCCCCAGCCCCCCCCTATGGACGGAGTGTACCCCCACCCCCCCATAGGTACGGAGCGTACCACCACCCCTGTAGGTACGCTGTGGACGCCCCAGCACGTAACGCACCGTACATAGGGGGGGTGGGGGTACGCCTCGTACCTACAGGGTGGGGGTACGCTTCGTACCTACGGGGTGGGGGTACACTCTGTACCTACGGGGTGGGGGTACGCTCTGTACCTACGGGGTGGGGGTACGCTCCGTACCTACGGGGTGGTGGTACGCTCCGTACCTACTGGGGTGGTGGTACGCTCCGTACCTACGGGGTGGGGGTACGGCGCGGACATGGGGTGGTGCTGGGGTACGGCGCGTATGTGGGGGGGTGTGCTGGGGGGGTGTTCGGCACGTATGCGGGCAACTATTTGGACGTCTCCATAGTTGCTATGGGAGTTCGCACCGTACGGTGTTTTTTACATACGGTTGTGCCTTCGGACGGACGGGACGGATCGTACTTGTGCGCTCGGACTTCAGTTTCCCGATTCGTAGGTAAAACTGTCCGGGGACGTGTCGGACACTTTTTCCGACCCGAGGACGTGTCGGGGAATTTTCCCAATGCGATTCGTATGGATTTTTTCACATACGAATCGTACTTGCCAGTTTGTACGGGACTTGTACGATTTGTACAGTAAAAAAAACGGATACGATTCGTACGGGGGACATTTTTAACGGATCGGAATCGGCCCCTATGCGTCTGCGGTTGGTTCACCCCTGTATCCCAAAGAGAGGCCCAAGCTAATGCCTCATATTTAAGAAATTGACCAGGGGGGAAATCTTGCACCTCAACAAGGGCATCCAAGGGCAGCAATGTGGCGATGTCATAAAAGTCCCCTACTGTCACCAGTCCCACTTCCGTCCAAAACTCCAGCTGCGCAGCAGAGCAAAAAGAAGGAGGGTCCCCATGTGAAAGCCCCATCAGTGGAAGGGTGGGCATGTACAACAGGCACCCCAGCACCCACCAGACACCGTACCTCCAGCTACGAAGCGTTGTGGCCAAGAGCAAGCCATCTCCCCCTAGACTCGTGCAAAATCTGAGCCAGGAGCGCTCGCTGATTAGGCACAAACCCCATGGTCCCATTTCAGCCAGGTTTGCACCATCCAGCCAAAGTGTAATCCACTGCACCAGAGCAGCCAGATGATATAACTCAAAGTCTGGCACACTCCAAGCCCCCTCCATAATGGGCCACCGAAGAGTGTCCAAAGACACCTTGGGTCTACCCCCTTCCCATATAAGCTGTATTAACAACGAGTCTAATTATAGAAACCACACAATAGGCACCTAGGTGGGGAGCTTGGTGAAATATTAAAGCAACCGGAGTAACATAATCATTTTGGCTAGCGCAATCCGTGCCATAATGGGGAGTCGTAGCGATCATCAACAGGCCACACAACCCGCAAGGAGCGTAACACCACCCCCAGATTGCCCTCTTTCAGATCCTCTAGGGGGGTTATATTTGGAGTCCCATATATTGGAACATTGAAGGGACCCAGCTGATTCCTGGCAGCAGAGTCCACAGCCAGTTCCAGCGGGTCAGCACTGGGAAGACCCGTCTTCGCCAAGTTTACCTTAAGCCCCGATACTTTTCCAAACTCATGCAGAAACTGCAACATGAATGGAACAACTATGTCCGACACATACAGCAACAAATCATCAGCATATAGTGATATTAAATGTTCAAAACCGACCAACTGAATAACCCCCCTTGTCCCTGTAACCTGCATAGCTTCGCTAGTGGCTCAAATGCAAGAGCAAACAAGAACGGTGACAGCAGCCACCCTTGTTTGGTACCGCGTCACATGTTTTAGGAGTTGGTCACAGTCTGGTCCGTCTCATGCGGCACTCATCCGCATCCTCACCATAACTGCTTCCAGTTAGGCCCATTTGATGGATCACTGACAAAATATCGAGAAGAAGAATATCGACCTACAAAAATATCGAGGGAAAAATATAGAATGGCAAAATATCGAATCCCTATCTCCAAACAGGTAAGTACAAAAATATAGAATCCATAATATCATTGTAAAAAATATAGTTAGTCAAAATATCGAATTTTTTTAATGTCTTAAAAGTAATGTAAAATTAATGAAATAATACATATAATTAACTGACACATACTTAAAAATACTTAAATAACATTACAATTATTAAATAATTAATGTAAGTTAAAAAAAAATGATACATATATTAACATAATATTAATTAAAAATATTCAATATTTTTGCGTAGGATAGCGGGCGGGTAAAATTTACTATTACCACTCCAGTAAGTGCAATAGTAGGGAAAGCGTTGGATAGCGGGAGGGTAAAAATTACTATTCCCACTCCAGAGAGTGCAACAGTAGGGAAAGCGTTGGATAGCGGGAGGGTAAAAATTACTATTCCCACTCCAGAGAGTGCAATAATAGGGAAAGCATTGGATAGCATAGGGGTAAAAATTACTATTCCCACTCCAGAGAGTGCAACTGTAGGGAAAGCGTTGGATAGCGGGAGGGTAAAATTTACTATTCCCACTCCAGTGAGTGCAACAGTAGGGAAAGCGTTGGATAGCGTAGGGGTAAAAATTACTATTCCCACTCCAAAGAGTGCAACAGTAGGGAAACCATTGGATAGAGTAGGGCTAAAAATGACTATTCCCACTCCAGAGAGTGCAACAGTAGGGTAAGCGTTGGATAGCGTAGGGGTAAAAATTACTATTCCCACTCCAGAGAGTGCAACAGTACGGAAAGCGTTAGATAGCGTAGGGGTAAAAATTACTATTCCCACTCCAGAGAGTGCAACAGTAGGGAAACCGTTGGATAGCGGGAGGGCAAAATTTACTATTCAGACTCCAGTGAGTGCAACAGTAGGGAAAACGTCAGATGGCGTAGGGGTGAAAATTACTATTCCCACTCCAAAGAGTGCAACAGTAGGGAAAGCGTTGGATAGCGTAGGGGGAAAAATTACTATTCCCACTCCAGTGAGTGCAATAGTAGGGAAAATAATTTAATATTTTATTAAAAATAAATAAATTATTAATACCAAAAAAAGTATTAAAATTATTTGCCAATCAGACAATATTTAATAATTAATTAGTTATAAATATCAATAAATTTTTGTTTAATTAATTACCTATTAATAATTAATTAACAACCAAATCATTTTCAATACCAAAAATGTATAAATACAAATAATACCAATTAATAATTAATTAATAATAAATTAATTATCAATATTGAAAAATTATTTCAATAATTATTTTTTTACAATTAAATTACTTCCCACCATATTCCCCTATAAACCCACAACCCGATACAAATAATAAATTAATACAATTAACATAATTATCAATTAAACAATTAATACAAATTAATTACCAATTAATACAAATTATTTACCAATTAATAATTAATCAACAACCAATTAATTTTCAACACCAATTAATAATTACCTAATAACAATTAAATTACTTCCCACCCTATTCCCCTATAAACCCACAACCCGCTACAGAAGTAAAACGCAAAATTAAATTAAAAATAATTAATAATTCCTAAAAATTATTATTTAATGTGCTATAATTAAATTACTTCCCACCCTAATCCCCTATAAACCCACAACCCGCTACGGAAATATATTCAAACATACATTCCAATATTAACCTCTTCGCTGCGGCACAAATTCCGCCGCAGCGTGCTGAACATTCCAATTGCGGGCGTGGTCATGACGGCTCCCGGCCGTCGTGCGCACACGCCCACCGTGACTCATGACGGCCGGGAGCCGTCATGAGCATGGAAGAGGTTAATACATACTTTTAACACATATACTAACACTTAAAACACTAAAAAAAAACTATATTTGTAACAACTATATTATGACTGTCGATATTACTTACTTCTATATTATTTAAATCGATATTTCTTACCTGATTTTCGATATTCTTCACCACTATATTTTGGCAATTCGATATTCTGTCCATTCTAGATTAAAAACTCGATATTCTGTCCGGTCGATATTTTTTATTCGATATTATGTCTGTTTACCCCATTTGATAGTACAAGCACCTTTTCTAGGTCAGCAGCTATCAGGCTCGCCCTATCCTCTCCATCCTGCTGATGAGCAAAAAGCACAAGCAGCGTAGTTTAAGGGAGGTAATACTTTGCGGAATAAAACCACCTTGGTCGGGGTTGACCGACACTTGAATATACGGGACTATGCGCATGCCGGAATCTTGCTTAAGATCTTAAAACCCATGTTCAGCAAGAACAGCCGCCGGTATGCCATGGTGGGTGCCCCCTGCGTGGCTGTCTTGGGGGGGGGCGGGGGGAGAACCAGTGCATCTCTGTTGCTAGTCAAAAGTTCACGTTTTTCCAGTACTTTATTATATGTCAGCTAGCCGTGGGGCCAGCAATTTAGCAAACACAGAATAAAATTCCATCAGTAAGCCATCATATCCAGACGTCTTCCCTGCACCATGTACTGGGTCGCATAACTTGCTGAGGTGTAATGGGATCCCCAAGCTCCTCCGCGGCAATTGGATCAAGGCTCTGCAGGGGCAAAAGCTTCCATACTTTCTCCAGACCGTCTCCCATTTAATCCAGTATAGTAATCCTGCAAGTCATCATTAATATCCACTTGAGAGTACACCTGCCTCCAATCCGGCCTGGTTAAGCACGTAATTGGGGCCCACTTATCTCAGGCCATACCATTCAGGCCAGCAATCTGCATGGCTCTTCCGTGGTCTTGTTCTACTTAGTTTCCAAAATGTCCCTCTCAATCACGTAATTGTACTCTTTTCGTTGACCTAGCTCTCTGTGTGAATCGTTTCTCTTCTGAGGTGTCTTGTGGGGCACCAGATATGCCCCAATGTAATAGTTCCTTTAGGTGTGCTCTTTTTAGGTCTCGCCTGAGCCAGCGCATGCGCTGCACTGGCGAGACATTAAGGTGCCGATCACGATCCGGTAAAAAAATTGCCCGTACGACTCGTATCCGGTCTTTTTACCGTACGAATCGTACAAGTGCCGTACAAACTGCCAATCACGATTCGCATGGTAAAAAGTCCATACGAACCGCATTGGGAATTATTCCCCACACGTCCTCGGGTCGGAAACTGTGTCCGACACGTCCTCGGACGATTTACCGTACAAATGTGAAAAGTGAAGTCCGACCGCGGAATCACGATCCATCCCGTGCGTCCAATGTTACAACCGGATGGAAAAAACACTGTCCGCACCGAACCCCCATAGCAACCATGGAGACATGTGCCCGCATACGCGCCCAACACCCCCCCAGCCCTCCTATGTACGAGTCGAATCCCCACCCGTGTATGTACGACCCGTACCCCCACCCCAACCGTGTATGTACGACCCGTACCCTCACCCGCGTACGTATGGAGCGTACCCCCACCCCAAACGTGTATGTACGGACCGCACCCCCACCCCAACCGTGTATGTACGACCCGTACCCTCACCCGCGTACGTATGGAGCGTACCCCCACCCCAAACGTGTATGTACGACCCGTACCCACACCCGCGTACGTATAGAGCGTACCCCCACCCCAACCGTGTATGTACGACCCGTACCCTCACCCGCATACGTATGGAGCGTACCCCCACCCCAACAGTGTAAGTACAACCCGTACCCCCACCCGCGTATGCATGGAGCGTACCCCTACCCCAACCGTGTATGTACGACCCGTACCCTCACCCCAACCATGTATGTACGGACCGTACCCCCACCCCAACCGTGTATGTACGACCCGTACCCTCACCCGCGTATGCATGGAGCGTACCCCCACCCCAACCGCGTATGTACGACCCGTACCCTCACCCGCATATGCATGGAGCGTACCCCCACCCCAACCGCGTATGTACGACCCGTACCCTCACCCGCGTATGCATGGAGCGTACCCCCACCCCAACCGTGTATGTACGACCGGTCCCCCCACCCCAACCGTGTATGTACGACCCGTACGACCCGTACCCTCACCCGCGTATGTATGGAGCGTACCCCCACCCCAACTGTGTATGTACGACCCGTACCCTCACCCGCGTATGCATGGAGCGTACCCCCACCCCAACAGTGTAAGTACGACCCGTACCCTCACTTGCGTACGTATGGAGCGTACCCCCACCCCAACAGTGTAAGTACGACCCGTACCCTCAGCCGCGTATGCATGGAGCGCACCCCAGGCCCCAACACCAGCACCTTCACACAACATCGCGCATGTACGAGTCGTACCAAGCCAGACACAATGACAGCACTGTACAACAAAATGCCCGAAGTACACACCGTACCCACGTTAAAAACGCACGTACACAACCAGGACAAAGCAAAACAACACAAGAATACACCATTCGAATGGCACAAAGCCACTAAACATATCCAACAAGCACAAAAACAACACATTCACTGACCTGCAACTGCCAAAATCCCAAACAGAGGCCCAAAACACAACCACTCCTTATAACACACCCACCCAAAGTTCAAACACAGCCACACCCACCAATGGACCAATAAAAAGGGCCCACACACACAAACCATGAGCCTTTGCAACAGACTCACTGCTGCCAGACCCCACAGACAACCTACAGCACCATACTTGAACCTTTACTACACCTTACACTTGCACACCTTCACACACACACCTTCACAAACACCCCCTCATCACATTCACACACACACCTGCACAACCACACACACCCACAACCATCCACACCCACACCCCCCCCAACCATCCACACCCACACCCCTCACCATGCCCACTAACAAGAATCCAAAGTTCACTAGCCGAGAGTTGGAGGTCCTTGTCGACGAAATCCTCAGAGTCGAGCCACACCTCTTTGGAACATTGGTCAGACAGACCAGCATTTCCGATAAAACAGCCATGTGGCAGAGGATTGTCGATGCTGTGAATGCTGTTGCGGCCACCAGAAGGACCAGGCATGAATGCCAAGCCAGGTGGTACGATCTGCGGAGGAGGGTCCGAGCCAAAATGACCGACGAACACAACCAGGCCAACGTCACTGGAGGAGGGCCGCCCCGCAGACGCGTAGAATACCATCCCTGGGAGGAGAGGGTGATGGCCATACTGCCGGTGGTGGCAGTGGACGGATTAGACGGACTCCGAGACCCCGGTGAGTACACAAACAACTCACCTCACATGGGGGGAACATCATCCACAACCAAACTCACAAACAGGCACGCAACCACCCCAAGCTATCGCATGACTCAACCACACTCCATGAACACGCACATGCCACTGGCGCCACCATGCCCCATGCACCCAGGTGGACAATGCAAAGTCACAGGCCACAGAAAACACCAACACAAGACACGGTAACCCGGATGGCGGGAGTGTGGGCCCCAAAAATCACATAGTGCAACTCAGAAGCAGACAACAATGCCCTCTGCCCATATGGCCTAGGTCACAGCCAGACAAACAGTGTGTCCCCACACAGGAAAGACTTGCCAGCAAATGGCGCACGCCTTGCATTAACACATGGGGTGAAGGCGCTTTTTGCACATGACAGCAGCTAATGAACAGCCAACACTGTGAAAGAGTGGCAGCACACACCACCACAGCAGCAGCGCACACACAGACACTACACCCAATGGCTGCCTGGAGATCAGAAACAAACTCACATCAACAAGCCAAGGGCCATTCAAAGATCTGCAAAAAGTGTGTGCCTAGGAAGCTGGGCTGAGGTGACAGAGGGTGACACACAGAGGGAGGGAGAGGGGGAGAGAGAGGGAGGGAGACACAGGGAGACGGACAGAGGGAGGAGGCTGACACACAGAGGGAGGGAGAGGGGGACAGAGAGGGAGCGAGAAAGGGACACACAGGGAGAGCAAATCAGCCTTGTGGGGTGTGGGAATGTCTGCTCGTCAGCAGGTGGACTGTGTGCATGTAGACAAGGGTGGCCAGTGCCAGAACCCCCCCTCTTCTCCATGGCAAAACACAGGGCCATGTCAAAACCTGTGCACGAGCACAACGCCAGCTACCTGCATTATCTAAGTGTGTGGAACCACTCCATGTGCCCACGTACAGTGCAACACGGAAGGCGCCAATGCATGGCTCGCCACACCTGCCCACTCCTCTGCTGACTGCAGTCACAATTGACGCAGCAAGTAAGACTGTGCCACACATAGGTAAAGTCGCAAAAGCTGTGGCCAAGGGACATACCCATGCACAAGTGCACTGTGAGTGGAATGCAAGACATATCCAAATTCCCAGAGGAAATGTGCCAACTTTGAAACGAATGAAACATGCATGTTGCATGGAACAAAATTAACATTGTCTCTCTCACACACAGGTCAACGTCGTGGATCACCCCCAACACTGGGGGGGAAGACTCACAGGACCCGGCTCGGCGGGATGACGGAGCCACCGGCAGCGACGACTCTCACCACTCTGTGGATGAACCCGACCCCGACCAACCTGGCCCCTCTGGTGTCCAACAACCTGCAGCACCTGCATCAGATACAACTCGGCCAACCACCACCCCCACTCCTGCCACATCCCAGGAGACACCCAGGATCCCTGCCCCACCACAACAATGCAGCCAGGCTGGCCAGGAGGGACACGGTGTCCCAGGCACCCAGGAGGAGGCAGGCGACAACGCCAATGCCACCCCTCAGGGGTCCCGGAGACCCGATGTGCCCACAAGGGCAGGCCAGGTGCAGGTGGGCAGGGGTGGTGGGAGTGGAGGACGGCGGAGGCGCGAGCCTGACCTGTTGGCTGGGGAACCGGTATATTCCCATGTCCGAAACATCCTGGACACATACCGGCAAAACACCACGGGCATGGCCCAGGTTGTGTCCATCCTCGAGGAGATCAAGACCCAGCAGGCCCAGCAACATGCGGAGCAACATGCCTGTCTACTGCGACACCAACGGCGGATGGAGGACAGACAGGCTGAGCTCGTGACGGTGTTCACGGGAATTCACAGTACACTCCGTCGGATGGCCGACAACATGGGCAACCCTCCCTGTGCCATCAGGCGTAGAACATCACCACCCACAGGGAGGGATCAGTAGGAGGAGGAGGAGACATCCGACGGAGCATCCCAAACATCGTCACGGCCTGCTTCTGAGGGTCCCCGCAGGAGGGCGGGTCGTCCACGGAAAAGACCGTGAGGGTCGGCGCAACAGCACCATCTCCCAGGACACCTGGCCTGGCACCTGGCCCACTGGAGCAACAGCAGCACAGCAGCAAAAGACATTCTCTGCCACATGGACTTGCTGGTCTCTGTCTGACCAATGTTGACAAAGACTGTGGCATGGACTCTGAGGATTTCAAATGGCAAGGACACCAACTCCCCTAGTGAACTTTGGATTCCACACACCCGGAAAGCCCCTCATGTCAACCCCCCCCCCCCTACCCCAACCAAAATAAAAAGTCACACCGTAAAGAGAAGATGCCTACTGATTGCATTATTACCTTACATGTGTCTTGAAAAGTCTAACCATGCCTGAGTTCTCATTTGACTTCAACCATCCACACCCTGGGGCCTGAGTCTGGCACAGGACACACATGGGTCACATTGTATTAGGCAAGACAGACATGGAGCACCATACACACCCGTGATGGGCCCAACCAGTTGAGGGGGCGGCCGCACAACCGTGCCGACAGACACATTGAGTACAGCGACAGCCATGCGCAGAGGTCAGGGATCATGTGGAGTGTCCTGGGGGGCACCCAGATATGTGTGGACAGGTGGCCGAACCATGTCCTGCAAGCTTGAGTCAGATGGATGCAGAGAATGGTGGCCTGGCCAACGTTGGATGCATGGGGATGGCACATGTCACAATACACACACAGTCATGGACATCATGCACAATACACAGTCTAATCCCACACAAACAGCTTGCATCTTGCTACTCGACACATAGACACATAGCCACTATCACGGAAAACCATGCCAGACATGCCGGATGCACCGTGGCAACACACCAGCATTGACTGAGAAGAGGCACCTTGGAGGCATAGGGACACCTTTATTAGTCATGTATTCGGGATTGCAGAGGCAACTCGGAGTACACATGAACGGGTCATGTGGAGTAACATGTGGGTCCAACACTGGCACCCCCCTTCAGCAGCACAAATGCGTGATAGCCATGGAACTGGCACACAAGTGTCGGGTAACAGCTAAACACCCCCTGCTGCTCACGGAGAGACTGCCATACACCATTGATCCGCTGATGTGGAAGTCCCACACCATGTCAAGCCAATGCAAACCGTATGTGTCCGAGGGCAGTGTAACACACATTGATGCCATCATCACATTCCACAATCCCATCACTGATGACTGTCAACAAGTCTGACCATCTATTCAGGTGTACCCAGCTGCATGTCATGTGTACCATGGTGATGCGACATGTCTGCAGAGGAACCAAACATCGACAGGGGCAGTGTGCATACATCGTATACAACTGCCACACCCAATACACCCCTGATGCATCCCTTACCCTAAGGAGACTTCCAAACTTGTCTGTGCGTGTAACGCTGAGTCAGCACACGATGACGTGTCCATGAGGAATAGCAGTGCCACAACAATGCAACCAGCAGACGGCATGCGCAAGTACCTGGGGAAGAGAGACACACAAGAAGTCAGCCACAAAAAGCACTGCCACTTGCATGTGCATGTACTCGACACATGTAAGGATGACAACATGCTAGGTCACAATTATGACTGGGGAAATACACATCACTGGCACCATCACTCCAGTGACACATCCACACACACCTCTGACTCACGTGGCATACATGCAGATGGACACACACATCGCAACACATGCCACACGGGGACCAATGCGTGCACACACAGACACTGGTACTCACCACTAAGCAAAGAAGTCGCATATGAGCCGAGTCCGGATGTCCTCTTGCGGACCCACATCCTCCACATCACTAGCCTCATTGCCAAGCCCTTCGTCCTCCACGGGTGGATGGTCCTGATCATCTTGATCCAGGATGAGTGGCACAGCTTTCTCAACTGCCATGTTGTGCAGCATGCAGCAGACCATGAAGATTTTGCAGACCTTCGCCGGGGCATATGGGAGGGCGCCTCCGGTCTTGTGGAGGCATCTAAATCGGCTCTTCAGGAGGCCAAATGTCTTCTCTATCACTCGCCTTGTCCGGCCATGGGCGGTGTTGTAGCGGAGCTGGGCCGGCGTGATGGGGTTGCGGAGAGGTGTGATCAGCCATGGCATGTTGGGATAGCCAGCGTCCCCTACATGGAAACCACATGGACATAAGTAGGACAGGAGAAGCGGTCGTGCTGGAAGTCTACGCAAAATACAGGACAGACAGAGTGTACCCACCAACAACACATGCTCGTTCGTTGCGCAGCTGCGTCATCATTTCAGGCACCCTGCTACGCCTCATGATGTAGGCATCGTGTGCTGATCCTGGAAAACGAGCACAGACATGTGAAATCACCATGTTGGACAGACACACCACAAGGGCATTGATGGAGTGGTAGTGCTTGCGATTCCTGTACACTACCTCCTGTGCCTGTGGTGGTACCAAAGCCACATGTGTCCCATCTATGGACCCAATGACATGGGGCATCCCTCCCAGGGCATAGAATCCACGCTTGACCCCAGTCAACATTTCAGGGGTTGGGAAATGGATGAACTCATCCAGATGAAGCAACATGGCCTCTAAGAAATCATGCAGCACACGGCAGAACATGCTCTGGGACATGCCACCAACATGAGCTATGGTATTTTGAAAGGTATCCGTGGCAAGAAAATGTAGGGCTGCCATTACCTTCAGCTTGGGTGTCAGTGCCGTAGGATACCTGTGCAGCGGTTGCAGGTGTGGTGCCAGCCTCGCCGTTCTCCTGCATGTCAGCCAAGTCCGGAAGTGCTCGGGGAAGAGGCGGCGCTCTGCAGTAATTTGGAAGTGACAAGGAAGAGTGAGTGCACTACAACAACAATTTTTTGGTGCTGAGCACATGTTAATCTGTCAATACACATATGCGACATACGGAGTCAGGTATGTGCCACATGCCCTGGACACGTATGGCTGGCAGGTGACACTCCCACCAAGACCCAGCTACACACGGAGATTGTGAACCTCCACATGCCATGGCATGGGATTAGCTGTGTCCCAGTGTAAGTGAACAGCCAGACGCAACACAGGAGTGACATACATCCACACATCAGCAGAAGTAGGATGTCGATTGCAGAGACTGGTAGCGGAACACTAGAGCCACAGGTCACATGACATTACACTAGGACAGCCCACACACCTTGCCCGGCTACGGTAACCTTTCCACTTGAACCTCGGCCCGTGTGCCCCTCGTCGGCTCTGGACATCATGAAGCTCACATCCAGTTTCATCGTTCTTGATAACTAACATCATCCGCTATTGAGTGGCCGTCCCCCGGTTTTTTCTATGCATCAATTCCACTGTGATCCGAACACGATTATCATTGCCCGTTGAACATCGTACGTCCTCCCACAAGCTATCTCCGGATTTCACGGAGCCGACCTCCAAACACGAGGGGACATTCCCCTCAGGATTCAAGAGTTTTTATCATTGAGCACACAGCCGCCTCTTAACTATTGTTATATTTACCTCTAGGTAACTACTTAGCCAATTACCGCTTTCAACTCACCTTGTGGAATTTCTATGAACTCCGAAGATTTTTCCTATGATAAACTCGGCCGCCTAAATTGAAAGGATACCCATCGCCAGTGGAACTATCCCTCGCATCTGTTGCTACCGATTCCTACCATCCTTGAGGTTTCGTTCTAACTCGAGTTGGGCCCCCTGAAACTAAAGAAAACGCCCTGAAGAAGGTGGCACCCTATTAAGTGGGTGATTGCACCGAAACGCGCGTCGGCGTGTCCTGTTGTCTTTGATTTGGCGCATCCCCCTTAAATTACCCAGCGGTGTCTAACTCCGAGACACCCTTACACTACGAGGAGATTTTCCCTCTGCTCACCTCTTTTCTCTTATCTTTTAAGAAGAGTAAATGTATGTTTTACCCTTTAAGATTGACTTTGTATGAATGTATAGTATGCCTGATTATATGATTGTTATTTAATTGTACATATACTCTCTTCAATCCCTGATGGGGGCCCATTTTTGATTATTTTGTGTATATATCACTATCAATCATCATACTTTTTGTATTGTTTATTTCTAACCTATGAGTTATCTGTAGATTCACTAATCGAACTTTTGTATCCAAAAAAATAAAAATATAATAATATTATCATCAACCCCTTATTGCCATTCATGTGTTTGTGTTCTTCTCCCAATGGTGGCTGATTTGGCTGTTTAATCAGAGAGATCTTTTTGATCCATCCATATACGTCAAGGTAGAGCATTTTCACTTGAGTTGTTGATATACATCCACACATCAGCAGAAGTAGGATGTCGATTGCAGAGACTGGTAGCAGAACACTAGAGCCACAGGTCACATGACATTACACTAGGACAGCCCACACACCTTGCCATGAAGGTGTACATGTGATGACTCACCACACATTCATAGAGAGGATGCAGACATGTCCTTGTTACGCTACTCTGTGTCCCATGCATACATACGCACCTCACATCCGATACCACATGTGGCCTGGTGTGCGGAACAGTGCCATGTCCATCTACACACAGACACATGTTGGTTGCTGCAACAGCTGATGCTTTTGAGGGAGCTCCAACATCAACCTAATGGGAACCCCCCACACATACATGACATAGTCACATCGTGCACCGTGGGTAGTGACATGTCTGGTGTGGTAACCCCTGTAGCGGGCATCAGGGGACACTTGCGTGTGTTGTTGACCGTGCCATGCCAGTGACGCTCATCCCAAGTGTGCAGTACGACATGCACACATGTCAAAGGAGTTAAGGGCATGCCTGGCACACATTGCACCGTCACACATAACATCTGTACACATCTCATCATACATCTGGTGCCTTCTCGGCTCAGGAGTAATGTGCCACATCACAGCCTTTCACACCTGTGCCCCACACATGTAGTACTGCCCAGACAATGCCTTGATGTCCATCCATGGACAAGTATGTCAGCCCTATTCCTTCCTGTGTGCTGCCTGTCACCACTGTGATGTGTGAAAGGCACCGTACTTTTGCTAAGAGGGCCTGTGTACGTTCCCTATCACTATGGGAGTGCTGCCGTATGTGTACCCATAGTGATAGTGAGCGTACAGGCGTGTGTACGGTCGTCTCACTATGGGTGTTCTCGCCTATGCGTACTCATAGTGATAGTGAGCGTACAGGCGTGTGTACGGTCCGTACCACTATGAGTACGCATACGCGAGAACACCCATAGTGATAGTGAGCGTACAGGCGTGTGTACAGTCGTCTCACTATGGGTGTTCTCGCCTATGCATACTCATAGTGATAGTGAGCGTACAGGCGTGTGTACGGTCCGTACCACTATGAGTACGCATACGCGAGAACACCCATAGTGATAGTGAGCGTACAGGCATGCGTACGGTCCGTCTCACTATGGATGTTCTCGCGTATGCGTACTCATAGTGATAGTGAGCGTACAGGCGTGTGTACGGTCCGTACCACTATGAGTACGCATACGCGAGAACACCCATAGTGAGACGGACGGTACACACGCCTGTACGCTCACTATCACTATGGGTGTTCTTGCGTATGCGTACTCATAGTGGTACGGACCGTACACACGCCTGTACGCTCACTATCACTATGAGTACGCATACGCGAGAACACCCATAGTGAGACGGACCGTACACACGCCTGTACGCTCACTATCACTATGGGTGTTCTCGCGTATGCGTACTCATAGTGGTACGGACCGTACATACGCCTGTACGCTCACTATCACTATGAGTACGCATACGCGAGAACACCCATAGTGAGACGGACCGTACACACGCCTGTATGCTCACTATCACTATGGGTGTTCTCGCGTATGCGTACTCATAGTGGTACGGACCGTACACACGCCTGTACGCTCACTATCACTATGAGTACGCATACGCGAGAACACCCATAGTGAGACGGACCGTACACACGCCTGTACGGGCCGCTGATATGCATTTGGGGTGCCCTAGGGCCCCGGGACGCACCGTACCTGTGTGTGAAGCTCCAAATTACATAGGGGACACATGAGGGACAAGTATAAAGGCCTACATTCATGCTGGTTTTCATGGAGACCAAGTTTAAAGTTAGAATTTTTTTAAGCAGGTGCACAGCAGTAGTCAGTTTGAATGAATCTACTTTGTTGCAATGTGCTTCTGGAGTTGACATCATGCTGAAGAAAAAAACACAATAAGAACCCACTGACTGTGCTAGGTTTGAAGGGATTGGAGGAAACATAGGATGCAAATGTGAGTGACCAATCACTCTGTACTCCTGTGCATGAAACAGGCCAGCAAGGCAGATATAAGGCAGCCAGGTCCCATGAGGGAGCACTTGCCTGCACATCTTTGTATTCGACGACCCAGCTGCTGCTACTGATTCCCTGGAACCATGTCAAGGTCTGTGGAGAGGTCACAGCCTTTCACCCTGGAGGAGAACCCGGCTTTGCTGGATGTGATCCTCCCACAGTACCCCCTGCTGTATGGGCGACCAGGGTATCAGGTGAGTGCAGAGTCCACTAGCACAGACTGTGTCCCTTTTTTGTGAGTGTGACTTCTGCCATTGTGTCCAGGTGTGACACACATGCTATGTACTGTAGGGGGGGGTCCCAGGGGGGGAATGCCTGATGTCTCCCAGCCAGAGCATGCTGTGGTGCATGTCTGCCGTCCTCACTAGTATTGTGTTTACTGTGACAATCACTGCATGGTGCATGCCACATTCTGCCTGTCTTGTCCTCCTGGGAATGTAGCCTCTACAGTCCTCATGTGATTATGTGGTCAGCCCAGTGTGACAGGTGACTGTACCCACAGATGTGTGTTAGTTCTGTGTACCTGTGCTGAGAGTGTCCACATGATGTGTTCATACCCTGGACATCGGTGTGTGTGTAAGTCCCCTGTCATGTGGGTGGGTGCATATGTGGAGTGTAGCACCCGGGCTGCATGAGGGATGGATATACCCTGCCCATGTGATGTGAGCAGGGAGCAGTGCTGTGTGTCTGACGTGCAGAGCCAGCCCCACACCTGTGAGCCCCCCCCCGTCTAGTGGCACATGTGCAGAGTGAGGTTTGTCGCTGCATTTGGCAATGGCAGGTGAATGTCCTGTGCCTGTGTGTGTCTGTGTACTCTGCTGCGGTAGCGTCAGTGGCCTGTGGCATGTGACTGCTTAGAGGTGCTGCACATTATCCTGGTGTAGCTTGTGATGCACAGTGTGAGCCTGGATCATTGATTGTGTAGTTGCCCTCATTCCACCTGTGTACTTTCAAAGGCACGTACTGCTTTTGCCCTTCCCCAGAGGATCATGTCCCTATGACAAAGGTGCAATGCGTTGGATGCATACTATGCCTTGTTGTAACCAGCAAATTTGTTCTAATATGTCTCTCTGTGATATGTGCCTGGTGTACTGATGTAGTGTCACTTGTTCATCCTCACAGGTAGGCGCCTCTGCCAAGAAGCAGATATGGCTGACCGCCGTCAGTGCCGTGAGGAGTGCGGATGGTCCCAAGCGGCGCCTGGCCCAGGTGAGGAAACGCTGGCAGGATATCCGGTGCTGGACGCGGAGGATCGCACGGGTCCTGCTGGGGAACTCACCTGAGACCCATAAGCACCGCGGGCGCCGCCGTCTGACCCACATCCACAAGCGTGTGCTGGCGGTGGTATTTCCAGACTTGGAGAGGCGCTTACAGGAGAAGCAGCAGCAGGAAGGGGGTAGGTACATGTGTTGTAAATTGCAACTTCGATGTGATTAAGCATTTACTAAAGACATGAATTCTCCTCCCTTACACATGTTCCTTTTGTTATGTTGACTGAAGTCTGGACTCCATTTTGTATTGTCATGTCTCCACGTGCTCAACACGAGGAGAGTCTTATCTTTATGTTAGTTGCTCTTGTAATCTGCCTAGTAACAGTCTATAAATAGTCCCTTTGTCCGTCTGGCGCATACCCAGACTTGACCACATCTGTTATCAGTTAGTCCTTGCTTGACCATGTTTTCGCGGGCTTAAGGAGTTTGTCAGCTCCGCCCACATATCGATCTTGTATTGCAAATGTCCATAAAAGGTAACATTCCTCGTCTCATGTCGTGCCCTCCCACTTATGAGCCCCTCTGTTGTGTATAAAAGGGGACCGTGTATGCAAGTTCTTTGTGCTACTCTATGCAATACTGAAGGGTATTGTATGGATTGTAGGACCACCCTTAAGGGTTAATAAACCTTGTCTTTGTACTTTGCAGTTTCCGTGCCAACTTCCTTATAGATTCCATTGCAGGAGAGCGAACCCTTGTGTCCTGCGGGCCTAGCTGGGGCCTGTACTCATCAATTGGCGCCCGTCACGTGGGGCTCATCGGCGACTCGGATGCTCGAAGGATTGGTCGCGACGAAGGTGAGGAATTTGGCCGGGGATGTGATCACTGCCAGAGGCACTTTAGTCCTGGCATCCCGAGGTTTTTCTTCCTTCCCTTCCGAGCTGACCATCTGGGTGGCGCCGGTCCTCGACTGAGACCTCTTCTGTCGGTTCTGCCGTGACAGCCGTTTGGGTGAATTTCGGAGCTTGGCAGTTGGAATCTGGACTCTTGATTGGTAAGAACCGTTGTACGGTACTTGCTCCGAGTTTTTGAAGCCTGGGTTGGCTATTTGAGTTTGATTTGTGATGACCGGTCATATCTTGTATTGATTATTGTGAGAATATATGCGTTGCAACACATATAGGCAGGTAATGTGGAGATATTTCTCCGGAACTGTGTAACTTTGACCAGCACAACGTTTAAGTGCCATTTTTTTGATAATACTGCATATTCTGCATTATTTTTGAGCATGCCTGCTTTTAGCGCACTCCGTAAGTGGTGCTGCTGCTTTGGAAACCGGTTAAACCTCGAGGAATCTGCTCCAGCTCCCCCAGAGGGGACTCCTAATAGGGATATGTATGTGAAGCATGGTCTTTCCTCCATAATGTACAGTACAGTATGGAGGAAATATACCAAGAAGGATCCTGAGTTACGGTGGCCGTTGTATGGGTCGTTTGATATACGTAAGATTGAGTATGTGGAACAGTGTATGTGTAAACGGCGTGCGCGGCAAGACATGTTTGAATGTGTGCGATTATGGGTGAAGGAAGTGCGTGAGCGAGAGAAACGCGAGAAAGCGCTGTTTGATAAAGAGCAACGAAAGAATGATCATGTGAGAGCACAGGAAGCAAAGCGTCGGGAGGAAAGAGAACAGACGGAGAAACAAGAGAAAGAACATAGGTTACAAGTCTCGGGTCAATATGCTGTTCGTCAGCCACTCTATCCTGTCCTTAATAATCATGACGATGATTTTTATTTATTAGATCGTTCTCCGCCTCCTTATGTCGGCGCGCCTGCCCCGAGGCCACAAGATTCTGGATCGGGTTCGAGTAAGGTAGACACGCGGTCCATGTTATCGACTGAGCGTATTGGTGAGCTTCGGCAGGTTTCTTATCGTGCATGTAAGGGCAAGTTATCCCTTGATGAACTGTTGGCTTCTTGGGAGTCGTGGCAGGATAGAGAAAGGTTGTATTTCTTGGGACACTTTTCTGATGAAGTGATTGGTGCCTTTCGGAAATATTCCAGCGTCTTTGAACCTGACGATGTGGTATTGGATGCTAAAGCATTGCGTAATGGTGTTTTCTCTCCCTCTAAGGCGCCTGAAGCGGTTCGGCGACTGTTTGCGTTGCGGGATGCGGCAGCAGACCTTAAAGAGAAAGCGCGCCAACATCTTGAGGAGGAAAGGCGGTCGGATTCGCGTACTGGAGGCGGCCATTCATCCATCTCTCAATCAGATAAGAGCGATCCAGTGCATGCTAAACCAATGCGCGAGGCGGCGCCTTTGTATGTTCCTCCTAAGGGAGCGGGGACTAGCTCGGATATTACCTCCGCCGATGCTAAGGGATATTTTGTGTATAATTGGGTTTATACTCCCTGGCACAGGGCTGACGTCATGGCATTAAAGAATGCGTTGCCTGATCCCCGCAAGAATCCAGCGGCCTTTTACGAAGAAGTCGAGGGGGCCTTGAATTCTTGTATTATGACCTTAGCGGATATAGATTGGTTCTTTGGGCTTATTCTACCACCAGATATGTGGCGATCCGTGCGGAAGGTAGATGATGTTGCCGCTTTTAAGGCTCGATGGTCTGAACTTGAGGATGAGGATAGGGAGAGAAAGCCCGCGCAGAAACCACCTCAGATTATTTTAGATCTCCCCGCTGCTATTTTGACTAAGTTGAAGACCATCATTCCCCCTAAAAAGATTGACTGGAATATGCTAGCCTCGTGTAAGCAGAAAGCCGATGAATCAGTTGCAGATTTCTTTGCGCGTTTTGAGGAGACGTTCCATGATTTTAGTGGTCAGTCTCTTACGGATGATACGGGTCGGCACCTTTTTGCTGACAAATATGTGGCGAATTTATTACCGGCAATTGCAGCTCGCCTCAAAGCGAGTGAAAGTTCCTGGTCCACTACGACCCCGACAGCCCTTCTGACTATAGCTCAGTACTATGAGCGCCAGGAGCTAGAAGCGAAGGGACAGGAGGAAAAGAAATCGAAGGATTTAAAAACGAAGGTGATGTTAGCACAAGTATATGGTCCGCCCCGACGGGGTGTAAATAGAGGTAGGGGAGGATTTTATGGTCCTCCCTCGGGCCGATCTGATCTGAATAGGAATCAATGTGCGTATTGTAAGCAATCGGGGCACTGGGCCAGAGAATGCCCAGCGTTGCATGCTTCACGGCAGGGGCACGGTCAGGGACACACTCAGAGTGGCCCCAGAGGTAGAGGGGGTTTCTCGAATTTTAGAGGGAATTCTACTGATCACGCTCGTTTTGACCTTGCTGGGCAGCAACGAGATAGGTCTAATGTTTTTGATCGACAAAATCAGTATCAAGTGTCGGGGATTGACCGGTCTGGGTATCATGATTCTCAGCATGCATAGGAATGCGTTGGATGGGGGTTAGAATCAGTTGAGGTGCCAGTTGATCAGAGGGGTCCTTACGTATCAGCTGAGGTTTTGGGCTCCACTGATCAGTTTCTAGTGGACACAGGAGCGACTCGTAGTGCGCTGTCTAAACAATTGGTTCCGAGGGCTCCCCCATCTGGCTTAATGGTTACATCGGTAGGGTTTGATGGAACACTCTCCCGAAGCCCTCTTTCGCAGCCCCTTACATTTCGGGTTAATTCCTTTTCTGCACCCTGTCCGTTTTTGTTAGCTCCGAACACGCCGGATAATATTATGGGCCTTGATATGTTGAAGCACTTCAGAGCTACGATCCGGTGTTCCCCTGCTGGAGTGCGGGTGATATTGAATGACAATTACCCCCTGTCTGAACGGATGTGTGTGGCTACAGAAGATGCTGTGTTAGCTGCCCTCCCCCGTGCTCTGTGGGCCACTTCGGATACTGATGTGGGACAGATGGTGATTCCGCCTGTTCACATTAGTGTCCAGGAGGGGGCGGTGTTACCACGCCTTCCACAGTATCGTATTTCGCAGGAGGGGGAAGAGGCTCTTATACAGATTGTGCAGGATTTGATTAAGGTGGGAGTGGTGGAAGAAGTTCCCTATAATGTTTGTAATAGCCCGATTCTACCCATTCTGAAAAAGGATACGGATGCAAAAGTCTATCGGTTTATCATTGATTTGAGAGAAGTAAACAAGATCGTGATACCTCAGTACCCAGTGGTTTCGGATATCACGACGTTGCTTACTTTGGTCCCGCCTACGGCGACCACGTTTTCAGTCATTGATTTGAAAAATGCCTTCTTTTCAATTCCCATTCATCCCGATAGTCGATACCTTTTTGGTTTCACTCTCAATAATAGGTCTTACCGATTTTGTAGAATTCCCCAGGGCTATACGGAAAGCCCTAGCATCTACAGTCAAGCCTTGAAAAGACAATTGGACTCCTTTGTTCTGCCCGAGGGTGTCGCCCTCATTCAATATGTCGATGACATCTTGCTGGCGGCTGACACCCCGGAGTTGTGTGAAACGAGTACGTTGTCTTTGCTTTCCTTTTTGGCATCCCACAATCACAAAGTCTCTCGGAAAAAGTTGCAATTTTGTAGACCAAAGGTGACTTATCTAGGTCACCTTTTGTCTAAGGAGGGACGTGCACTCACACCAGACCGTGTTCAAATGATTCTGGATACACCGACGCCGTCCACGCAGAAGGACGTGCGCGCATTTTTGGGTCTTATCTCTTTTTGCAGGCAGTGGATATTAGGGTTTTCGTATATAGCCAAGCCATTGTTAGCCCTTTTGACAAAAGATACACCTATCCCGCTCCCCTGGACGAATGAGTGTGACACTGCCTTTCAGAAATTGCGACAGGCCCTCTGTTCAGCACCAGTATTAGGGACACCTGATTATACCAAGCCTTTTTCGTTGTATGTGCATGAGAAAGATGGATGTGCATTATCAGTTTTAGTGCAGATGCACGGCGATAAGCAGCGCCCTTGTGCATATTTTTCGGCTGTACTTGATCCTGTTGCCCGAGCATTGCCTGGTTGTTTTCGCTCGGTTGCGGCGACAGCTGTGTCAATACGCCAGAGCGAGGGAATTGTGTTATCTCATAAGCTGTTGGTATTAGTCCCCCATGCTGTTGATGCCCTGCTGAATCAGACAAAGACGCAGCATTTGACCAGTGCCCGTTTAACGGGATATGAGCTGACGCTTTTGGCTCCTCATATCACGTTGAAGAGGTGCGTGACGTTAAATCCTGCCACATTGTTGCCATACCCCGAGACTCGGTCTGAGGCACGAGAAGCACATGATTGTATCCTCATGACCGAGGAACAAACAAAGGGTCGTATTGATCTCCAGGATACGCCCTTTTCAGATGTAGATGGAGAACTGTGGGTGGATGGGTCATGCCTGAAGCTACCAGATGGTACGACTTCAGCAGCGTATGCGATTACCACATTGCAAACAATAGTGGAGACAGCACGCATACCACAGAAATCAGCTCAAGCAGCGGAACTGATAGCATTAACACGAGCATGTGAGCTCAGTACAGGATTGTGTGTGAATGTTTATACAGATAGCCGCTATGCCTTCGGAGTAGCGCACGATTTCGGCCTGCTCTGGAAGGAAGGAGGGTTCTTAACGTCGCATGGAGTACAAATAATGCATGGAGAGTTAGTTCATAATCTTTTAACTGCATTGACATATCCGAAGAAAATTGCTATCATTAAATGTAGCGCCCATAGGAAAATAGTCGATAAAGTTGGAGAAGGGAATGCGTTAGCAGACCGAGTGGCGCGGGAGACTGCGATGCAGCCCGGTGCTACTGCCATGTACGTAGTAAAGTCGCAAGTAGAAAGATGGCATGATGCGAAGGAAGAAGTGCGAGAAATACAGAGGACCGCTTCTGATAAAGAACGGGAGCAATGGTCCAGTGAGGGAGAATTGGATGATGAGGGTTGCTGGAGAAATAAGCAGATGGATCGATGGAAATTGCCCACGGCATTTGTACAACCTATGGTTCAGATGGCACATGGGCTAGCACATGTTGGAGCTTCCGCAATTGTCAAATTGCTTACCCAAGTTTGGGAGCATCCAGAGATTGCTAGCACGGCAAAGAGAGTGGTGCAGACCTGTATGATCTGCTTGCGGTACAACCCAGGAAAGGGGACTCGGACCCCAGCAGGAGGGTTCGTAACGCCTACTGCACCCTTTGAGGTGTTACAGATGGATTACATCCAGCTGGAGCGTTGTAACAATTTGAAGTATGTTCTAGTAGTGGTGTGTGCCTTCAGCAAATGGGTTGAGGCCTACCCTACGAAAGACAATACTGCAATGACTACCGCTAAGATGCTGTTGAAGGAGTTCTTCCCTCGATATGGCGTTTGTAGACTTCTGTGGAGTGATAACGGGCCCCACTTTATAGCGGACGTTATGAAGTATGTTCTGAAGGGTCTAGGCATCACCCAGAAGTTCCATGCAGTATTCCACCCTCAATCTGCGGGACTAGTCGAGAAGTATAATGGTACACTGAAGCTCAAGATCGCTAAAATTCAAGCTTCAACGTCTTTGACTTGGCCAGACGCTTTACCGCTGGCATTGTTGTCAATTAGGTCGGTACCGCACTCTCGAATCGGTCTTACACCATATGAGATTGTCTTTGGACGTCCAATGAATATTTGGGGTCCACCAAAACCTAAGACTGTGTATGATGTACCTTGCGTAATGATGAATGATTATTTGGCACAGTTAACGGATAACTTGGTTTCTATTCATCAACAGGTCCGGGAGGCGCTCCCTGATCGGTCCACCGGCGAAGGACATAGTCTCCGGCCTGGAGACTATGTCATGCTGAAAATCTTCGACAGAACGAACAGCCTGGAGCCGAGATGGGTGGGCCCTGAGCAAGTCCTGCTGGCAACAAGGACGGCTGTGCGAGTTTCCAATAGAAAGAATTGGATCCATTCCCTGCACTGCCGCAAAGTACCGCCCGGATTGGTGGAGCCCGCTGTACTGACCGATCAACGAGAGATTCTGACCACAGAGAAAGGCCGTGCTGTGGAATCGAACGACGCTGAGGAGCTCTTTCCGGACCACGCGACTCCTGGAGGAAGGCGATATCATCTGAGGCCAAGAAAGTGAATCCTTCAGTATCGGGACATGTTGTCAGAGCGGCCCTTGGGTTAGTGAAACGGAGAGCCAGTGAGGCAAGGGGGGGGGATCAGCCCTGCATTAGTGTAGTGACACCCGTCTTGGCCCGTTGGTGAAGAAATCGACCGCTGCCCAAGGGGAAGAGTTCTGACAAACCTTTAGTTTCAGGAAGATATTGATTTTCTATTTTTGACATGGAGAAGAAGAAGATCCTCTGTGCAACAGGTTTTATGCTCACAGTAACTATTGTTGGGATAACCACATGGTTTGTGGAGAACGTGACTCCTGCCCGAGAGTTGCTTGTGTTGACCACTCCAGTGCCTGCGGAGCACTATTTCTATACCCTTCCGTATCAAGAATTGAAGCATCGTCAGTCTTATTTGAATAACACTTTCATTCAGATGTTACATCATACCCATGTTGCCACCAATGCTACGAACTGTTGGATATGTGGTATGATGCCAGCTCATCAGAAGAAGGGAGGAACGCCATTTATACCTCTTCCTTTCTCTCATAATGGCTCTTGTAGAGCATGGTACACTTTGCTTTTTGCCACACGGAAACCCACAGTGGGACGATTACTCTTCAGGCTCAATAAAGAATGTCATCAGGATAAAGATGGATATCCGCAAGCAAATGGGACAATTTGGGAATGGGAAGAGTATCGACCAGACAATGAATCGATTCCATATGTTTTTACGAACACCAGAGACACTGTGGGAAAAGATACATTTGTGATTCAAGTGGCACAAGCTCAAGCGGACCTGTGTGTCCAAAGTGTGGGCTATATTCCCGTCGGTGTTAGCGATTGTATTACCATATTAAACATCGATGGATTGAATAACAGTACTTTTTTAGCATCCCATAATACGTACTTCGTGTGTGGAACTAAGGGTTATTATCGTTTGCCAGCCGGTTGGTCTGGAGTATGTTATGTATCATTTTTGTTACCTCTTGTATTTCTGGCACCCGCATCCTATCATAAGGATTTAAAGTTGTTGAATAATGTGACTGTAAATAGGTATAAACGTACTTTATCAATTGATGATGTGGATCAAACTGACACCAGTTTACAGCAGTATATCGACTTCAATCTAGGATTGTTTTTCTTCGTTGGAGCTGCCCTAAATAGTAGGAAAGTTCGAAGATTAACACGAGTGGTAGAGGCTGTGACAAACCAAACCGCTGCTGCTCTTGGGAATCTTACGGAAGAATTACAGATTACCAGAATTGTTGCATTGCAGAATCGTATGGTGTTAGATGTTATGTTAGCTGATCGAGGTGGAGCTTGTAAAATTATCGGAAGTAGTTGCTGTGTGTTTATTCCTGACCACACACCTTCGGTCTACAATGCAATTAACAGGTTGCATAAAATTGCAGCTGAAATCCATACAGAAAACGGCACTTGGTCCTTTTCTGGATGGTTTTGGGCATTGATCACTGCTTGGGGTTGGAAGGTTTTGACTGGTCTCTGCATAATTATAGCAGTTCTGTTTTCTTGCTGTATCTGTATTCAATGTTTTCCTTTGCTCTGTTCCGTATGTGTATCATTTTGTATCCCCGATAAGAAAGCTATTGCCGATGTCACTTATCAGAAACGTTTAGCTAAGGAAGTAGAAGAGATGATGATAATTGATATATATGATGATTATTCTAACAAGCCGGATGTCTTCAGTAAATGCTGAAAGGGTCGTCTGTTGTAAATTGCAACTTCGATGTGATTAAGCATTTACTAAAGACATGAATTCTCCTCCCTTACACATGTTCCTTTTGTTATGTTGACTGAAGTCTGGACTCCATTTTGTATTGTCATGTCTCCACGTGCTCAACACGAGGAGAGTCTTATCTTTATGTTAGTTGCTCTTGTAATCTGCCTAGTAACAGTCTATAAATAGTCCCTTTGTCCGTCTGGCGCATACCCAGACTTGACCACATCTGTTATCAGTTAGTCCTTGCTTGACCATGTTTTCGCGGGCTTAAGGAGTTTGTCAGCTCCGCCCACATATCGATCTTGTATTGCAAATGTCCATAAAAGGTAACATTCCTCGTCTCATGTCGTGCCCTCCCACTTATGAGCCCCTCTGTTGTGTATAAAAGGGGACCGTGTATGCAAGTTCTTTGTGCTACTCTATGCAATACTGAAGGGTATTGTATGGATTGTAGGACCACCCTTAAGGGTTAATAAACCTTGTCTTTGTACTTTGCAGTTTCCGTGCCAACTTCCTTATAGATTCCATTGCAGGAGAGCGAACCCTTGTGTCCTGCGGGCCTAGCTGGGGCCTGTACTCATCACATGTGTGTTTGTTGTGTGTCACCAGCATTTGTAAGTGCACAGTTGCATGGATACACTGCCAGGGTTTAAAGGTGCTGTGCAGATCCAGTTACCCACAGTATAGCTGTGCTCTCCTGCCTCCCTTCCCCTCCTTGCAATGTGTTCCCTGGTCTGTGTGTAGTCACTCCTTCACAAGGTAATGTAGGCTGGCGCTTTCTCAACGTGAACTATGCCTTGTAGCATCATGTGTGGCGGTGGTGTGTTACAGGTTTGGGGACCTTGCCTGTGCCCTGTCCAGTTCAGTACATGTGGGTTCCATGTCAGTTGGCACTGATGCTGAGTCCAGACATGGGAGTTAGTCTCTCAAGTGTCATGCCTTACAGCGCGCATGTCCTATGTTGTGGCCTGTGACATGATGTGCATGAGTGTGCGATACGCATAGTGCAGGGATGGTGGGGTGTGTTGCAGTCATTCCCATTCAGGACCATGGAGTTGTGTGGCCACTACTGTTCCCTGGGGCATATTTTCATAGGTGTCGTGTGTCATCACAAAACGTGGACACTCTCAGTGTCTACAGCATAGGTTGTGCTCTGTGCCATTGTCCCCTGGCACCATGTATATTGACGTGAAATGTAGTACAAGTGTCCACTGTACAGCCTGACCTGATTTTCCTTGTTCATACTCACAGTGGCCAGTGCCTGTGTGTCTTGTTACAATCATCTGATGATGGCCATTTGTACATGATTATTTGGACAGGCGCACCTTGGGTATTTGGCGTCCAATCTATTTTATGCAGCCCCTGTGTATTTCACCCAGACTAAGAGATGTAAGTGCCACCTGTGTCTCAACAAATTGTCTCATGTAGAGGGTGGTTGGTGCGGGCCAAGCCTACATGTCAAAACCAGAATTCTCCTTGCTAGGTCTGGCCAGTGTGTGATGTTTGTCTGGACATACACTCAAGGTGCAGTGAGCCAGTCATGGTGGGCATGTTTTCAGTATTACCTATGCAGCATGTGCCTCAAGTTCATGGATATGGTCCCTCCTCATCCCTATTTTCGGCACCGCTGTGTGGTGCAGATGCAGTGCTGGATTGTCCCCAGGGCCTGGCTCCTATGTCAAACTCCATTTCATGTCATTTGCTATTGTGTCATGCTCTCCATGGATTTTCAGTGGCATGGTGGGTCAACCACCTGTGTGTTGCATGCCCTACATCTGTACCTTGTTTTGTAGATGTTACTGATCTTTCTTTGCAGGCTATGCACTGTAACCTATGTAGATTGGACTCATGTGACATATGTATACAGGTGTGTGATTAATTGCTGTCTCTTCACCTTGCCCACAGCATCGTCGGGGGACACGGAGGGAGACATGAGCACAGACGGAGCGGAGGGACCGAGCACCAGTGCCAGCGTTGACATCGTGGCTGGCACATTGAGTGGTACTGAGGCGGAGGAGAGTGAGGCCGAGGACCTGTCCACTGGCACGACAGAATATGAAGCTGGCGGGTCCGAGGATGATCTCTCCGAGTGGGCGGAGGCTGCACCAGCAGCTGACAGCGGCACAACATCGCACCCCGCCCCTTCCATTGCCATCAGCCGCCTCCCACTTGCTCGTGTCCCTTCCCAGCGTGCCCGGTCACCACATGTCTCCTTCCTGCCAGGCACCGCATCCCCTGCCCCTGTCTCCACTGCTGCCGCCAATGCCGAGTCTGTGGACATCCAGCGGCAGTTGCAGGTTGGTCAGGCTGCGATCCTTAATGTCCTCCATGGCCACAGCCAAGTGCTGCACAACATGGAGGCATACTTGGAGGGCATTTTTTCATCGCAGGCTGACCAACGCAACTTGCTGAGGTCCATAGACTCGACACTGACTGCAGCAGTGGGTCTCCTGCAGCGCTAGGTCCCACCCCCTACCCCTGCCCCATCCACACTTCTCACTCCCATGCCTGTCCCACGTACACCCAGACGTCAGCATGCACCCACCACAACAGACACAGGCACCACACCAGCAGGGAAGGTCATACGCACACCTCCTGGCACGCACACACAGGGTGAAGTAGGCACACCCACTGGGTCGGGGGGCAAACGTTAGTCACGCAGCCAGAGTGGGAGTCCGCATTCCACCAAATCCACTCCCTCCAAATCCCCTCCCCTCAGCTCTCCTGGCCACATATCCGGCAAGGACTCCTTCATGGCTGCTCTGTCCCTGAGCCCCACTGTGACACCACCCCGCAAGCGGTCAAGGGAGTCCCCGGTCAGGGTGGTTGAGTCCCCCCCCCTGTCCACACCCTCCCCCAGTGGCGCTGCAACCCATCCCTCCTTCCCCCCCCCCCTCCTTGGGGCCTGTGGTTCCTTCGGGTGCAGGGGAGACGCTGGAGGACCTTGCTAAGGTGTGCAGCGACATCCTGGCCTCCGCCTTTGGCCCTGACCCACCCCCTGTGGTGGAGTCCTCCATCCCTGCACCCACGACGCCTACCCTTCGCCCTCATGTCCCTGCGGTGCCTGGTCCTTCCCCCCCACATGATGCCCTCCCCGCTGTGGAAGACGAAGGAGTCTGTGCAGGCAAGCTAGGGGACACGCGTCCCACTGTGTCCCCCATCCAGCTGTGACTCATGGACTGCCCTATAGGCTTTGTAAATATTGAACTTGATCCACACACATTATTTGGAAATGCTGAATAAAGCCTTTTTTTTTTTTCCTTAGAACACTACTGCTTTTGTGATGTTGCTGTTGGTGGGGCTGCTACATGATTTTGGGTGGTGATCATGTGTTGGGTGTGTGGGAAATGTAGTAGTGTGCTGGTCATAGGGGGGACCCTGGTATCTGTGTGCCATCACAAGGTGTTAGCTAGGTTTCTCTGTTCATGTAAGCAGTTACTGCATGGTGAAATTGTCCCAAGGTGTATTCCTTCCTCTGTGTACCCTGACATCTTCCCTGCAAGGTGTTCCCAATATTTAGCGCTGAGCTGTGTCTACATTAGCTGGGTGTGTGACGGACCCCTTCAACTTTGGCCATGCATGCAGAGCGATGTCTCCACCTGCATCATTCGTGGCATCCTTGGTGATCACTGTACTTGTGTATGTAGTCTGTTGACATGACTTCATGTGGACATGTTCCCTTTTAGGCTGTATGCATGTGTGTACTCCCAGCCTCGCACACATGTGTTACATGTACTGCAGGGTCTTTGTGCACCTGACTGACAATTGTGGCAATTGGATCTGTGGGTACTCCACCCTTATTTTTTTCCATGGGCAATGCTGGGGGCCTCTGCACCCACCCCTCCTGTGTCTGGGCACTGCTGGGAGGACTCTGCACACACCCCTCCTGTGTCTGGGCACTGCTGGGAGGACTCTGCACCCACCCCTCCTGTCTCTGGGCACTGCTGGGAGTGATAGGCACCCACCCCACCTGTGTCTGGGCACTGCTGGGAGGACTCTGCACCCACCCCTCCTGTGTCTGGGCACTGCTGGGAGGACTCTGCACACACCCCTCCTGTGTCTGGGCACTGCTGGGAGGACTCTACACCCACCCCTCCTGTCTCTGGGCACTGCTGGGAGTGATAGGCACCCACCCCTCCTGTGTCTGGGCACTGCTGGGACGACTCTGTACCCACCCCTCCTGTGTCTGGGCACTGCTGGGAGAACTCTGCACCCACCCCTCCTGTGTCTGGGCACTGCTGGGAGGACTCTGCACACACCCCTCCTGTGTCTGGGCACTGCTGGGAGGACTCTGCACCCACTCCTCCTGTCTCTGGGCACTGCTGGGAGTGATAGGCAGCCACCCCTCCTGTGCCTGGGCACTGCTGGGAGGACTCTGCACCCACCCCTCCTGTGTCTGGGCACTGCTGGGAGGACTCTGCACCCACCCCTCCTGTGTCTGGGCACTGCTGGGAGGACTCTGCACACACCCCTCCTGTGTCTGAGCACTGCTGGGAGGACTCTGCACCCACCCCTCCTGTCTCTGGGCACTGCTGGGAGTGATAGGCACCCACCCCTCCTGTGTCTGGGCACTGCTGGGAGGACTCTGCACCCACCCCTTCTGTGTCTGGGCACTGCTGGGAGGACTCTGCACACACCCCTCCTGTGTCTGGGCACTGCTGGGAGGACTCTGCACCCACCCCTCCTGTCTCTGGGCACTGCTGGGAGTGATAGGCACCCACCCCTCCTATGTCTGGGCACTGCTGGGAGGACTCTGCACACACCCCTCCTGTCTCTGGGCACTGCTGGGAGGACTCTGCACACACCCCTCCTGTCTCTGGGCACTGCTGGGAGGACTCTGCACCCACCCCTCCTGTGTCTGGGCACTGCTGGGAGGACTCTGCACCCACCCCTCCTGTGTCTGGGCACTGCTGGGAGGACTCTGCACACACCCCTCCTGTCTCTGGGCACTGCTGGGAGGACTCTGCACCCACCCCTCCTGTGTCTGGGCACTGCCTGGAGGACTCTGCACCCACCCCTCCTATTTCACGATATGTACGCTTAGAACATACACGGGTGTGGGTTCGCTCCATGCATACGAGGTGGGGGTACGTGTCGTACATACACGGTTGGGGTGAGGGTACGCTCCATACGTCCGCGGGTGAGGGTACGGGTCGTACTTACACTGTTGGGGTGGGGGTACGCTCCATGCATACGCGGGTGGGGCTACGTGTCGTACTTACACTGTTGGGGTGGGGGTACGCTCCATACGTCCGCGGGTGAGGGTACGGGTCATACTTACACTGTTGGGGTGGGGGTACGCTCCATACGTCCGTGGGTGAGGGTACGGGTCGTACTTACACTGTTGGGGTGGGGGTACGCTCCATACGTACGCGGGTGAGGGTATGGGTCGTACATACACTGTTGGGGTGGGGGGTACGCTCCATACGTCCACGGGTGGGGGTGCGGGTCGTACTTACACTGTTGGGGTGGGGGTACGCTCCATACGTCCGCGGGTGAGGGTATGGGTCGTACTTACACTGTTGGGGTGGGGGTACGCTCCATGCATACGCGGGTGGGGGTACGTGTCGTACTTACACTGTTGGGGTGGGGGTACGCTCCATACGTCCGCGGGTGAGGGTACGGGTCGTACATACACTGTTGGGGTGGGGGGTACGCTCCATACGTACGCGGGTGAGGGTACGGGTCGTACTTACACTGTTGGGGTGGGGGTACGCTCCATACGTCCGCGGGTGAGGGTACGGGTTGTACTTACACTGTTGGGGTGGGGGTACGCTCCATGCATATGCGGGTGAGAGTACGGGTCGTACTTACACTGTTGGGGTGGGGGTATGCTCCATACGTCCGCGGGTGAGGGTACGGGTCGTACTTACACTGTTGGGGTGGGGGTACGCTCCATGCATACGCGGGTGGGGGTACGTGTCGTACTTACACTGTTGGGGTGGGGGTACGCTCCATACGTCCGCGGGTGAGGGTACGGGTCGTACTTACACTGTTGGGGTGGGGGTACGCTCCATGCATACGCGGGTGGGGGTACGTGTCGTACTTACACTGTTGGGGTGGGGGTACGCTCCATACGTCCGCTGGTGAGGGTACAGGTCGTACTTACACTGTTGGGGTGGGGGTACGCTCCATACGTCCGCGGGTGAGGGTATGGTTCGTACTTACACTGTTGGGGTGGGGGTACGCTCCATGCATACGCGGGTGGGTGTACGTGTCGTACTTACACTGTTGGGGTGGGGGTACGCTCCATACGTCCGCAGGTGAGGGTACGGGTCGTACATACACTGTTGGGGTGGGGGGTACGCTCCATACGTACGCGGGTGAGGGTACGGGTCGTACTTACACTGTTGGGGTGGGGGTACGCTCCATACGTCCGCGGGTGAGGGTACGGGTCGTACTTACACTGTTGGGGTGGGGGTACGCTCCATGCATACGCGGGTGGGGGTACGTGTCGTACTTACACTGTTGGGGTGGGGTACGCTCCATACGTCCGCGGGTGAGGGTACGGGTCGTACTTACACTGTTGGGGTGGGGGTATGCTCCATGCATACGCGGGTGGGGGTACGTGTCGTACTTACACTGTTGGGGTGGGGGTACGCTCCATACATCCGCGGGTGAGGGTACGGGTCGTACTTACACTGTTGGGGTGGGGGTACGCTCCATGCATACGGGGGTGGGGGTACGGTCCGTACATATGCGTCCCCACGCTATGTGATGCTTGTGCGGCCCGTACCCAGGCCTTTGCCACGTGGGTACAGCCGTCCCGCCATTGTTGGGATGACGTAGGTGTGGGCGGGGTAAGACTCGTACCCATGCTCTTAAGGCGTGGGTACGGGACGTATCTGTATTGTTGTGTTGCCGGTTCGCGTCGTCAAGCACTTCCGTTGTGGCGGACGCTGGCTTTGCTGGACACGCCCCCACCCCCTCGTAGTGACCAGGGCCTGGGGGTCAGGTATGTCCAGGGCATGTGTGCTGTGTGACTTTGGTGGGGGTTTGGTGGACTGCCCCTGGTCCTGCCCCCCCCTTACCCCCCTCCCTTTGTTGTTCTGACCTTCTGCGGCGTCTGCGTCCGAACCTGTAGAGGAGGTCGACTGCTATGAGGGCCGGGATGACACGTAGGTTCGGGTCCATGTCTGTCCGTCGCGTACAGGTACTCCTTGTTCGCGTCGTCCTGATTTCCCGGCAGTTTTTGGCAGCCGGAAAATATTCACCGTGCGGGATGACGTCGGTGCGAATCGTGATTCCTGGTTCGTGAATGGCAGGCTGCGTGCGTCCCGACGTCACGTCGGCGCTTTCCCGGATCACATTTGTATGTTTATTTTCGTCGGTCGGGGTTTTGTACGATTCGTACGGAAATGGTGTTTCCGTGCGAATCGTAATTCCATGTTTGTATATTTTTTCGACCGGGTACGCGTCGGACGGAGAATATGCTCCGTCCGACGGTTCGTACCCGGTTTTTGTCGGATCGTGATCGGCACCTTAGTACCTGCTTCAAAAGTGCTACCTTGCCGGCCACCATCTTGCTATTACGCGCACAAGCACGCGCGACGTGCACAGCACTTTTTCCCATCGCGCGCGCGCACCACTCGCGTTTTTAAAATTTATTTCAGTTTTGCGGGCACAGAGCGCGTCATCGCGATCACTTTCGCTTTCACCGTGATCGCGATCACTTTCGCGGCCGCGCGGCTTTACTTTTACGGCCGCGCGGCCAATGCTTGTTTTAAATGAAATGTGACTACTTTCAAAACAAATTAGTAACAGCACTGTCGATAGCATGCCATCATAGTAAATGTGTATAACTTCAACGGCACAATTTGAAAGGAGCCAATTATACATCAGCCTAGAACCTAAACCCACCCTAAATTGCATAGACCACACCTCTGATTACACCCCTTTTACAGAATCCACTTTTTACATCCCACTTAGAACCCGGTCCCTTTCTGCCTACAATAGGGAGATAGCCTTCATACGAGAACATTCACTGGGGCGTTTCAAACTCTGCAGTCTACTGCCAATCTACTTGTAACAGATCAACTCTACTTCCCTCATTCATATGATGGCCCTTACTATCCCAGGTGAAGTCAGCAGTGACCACAGACTACTCTGTTCTTGGAGACCGGAGCGGCTGGGCAATCCCCTTTCATTGATTGCCGCTCAAGAAGACTGTGACCCTGCTCCTCATATACCAAGTGAGCAGGGAGAGCTACCTGACCAGCCACTTGAGGGGGTAAATACGAACCTGACACCGGGATATTCTTCTCACCACCATCCAGTCCACTCCCAGGGCAACAGAGATGCCCTGCCGTCTACATCCACCCATTCACAGGATCTATACCAAAGGAAGAACCCCGCCCCATTGATGCTGTAGTGACCATCAAGCACTCATCACTGGCCCGTCGAGAATGCAGGCATTCTTCCCTTTCCTGCCACCAAATCATTCCCTATAGAGGTGTCTCTCCCAACCCCAGCTCCACCTGCTCAATCCTTGCTGCCATGAACCCACGCCTCCACGGGAACTCCCGGGCACCTCACCTTCAATTCGTTCTCGGGCAGGTGCTTGCACTGCCGCTTAATCTCCGCATATTTATCCAGGTCTAGGGGCGCCATCTTGTAAAACAGACTGTTGCAGGGGTCGTAGATGTGTTGGTCCCTTTTCTGTGTTTGGTTATCTGTGCTGTCCCTGTGGCCACGGCATGTTAGTACAGAGCTTCACGAGTGACAACGGGAGTTTGTCAGCGACCTTTACTCTAATACATTCTCATTGTGTTTGCAAAATAAATCATATAATAAAGATCAGTTGAAGGGTTCCAGTCGTTGTTTGGCAGAAGGTAGGATTGTTGATGCCCAAGCCGAACAAGAGGCAGTAGAGGTTCTTATTGACAATACTTCGTGGTGAGTGGGTTTTACCAGCTGCCAACCTCTCAGTTTGCTTATAGGAGACATTTCCATTCTTCGTATTTGCATATGTGTGACATTTGCATGTTTTATGTGATCCTATGAGTCGTACTCATGAAGATGATAAACTCTTTTATTGTTCATTTTAAACATCCCTCCGTTATTGCAAAATAATTGTCTTATGAGTTGTAATAATTCAAACCTTTAACGATATTGCACATACCACGCACAATTTGAGGACCCGCTTATCCCATTCTCACATTTTGGGCAACTGTCTGGGAAACACGAAGGCTTTGGGAAATTAGCAGAACAAGGGCTATATTTGGGTGAGTAGCCAACATTTCCCACCCAATAAGCACACACTGCATTTGCAGTACTGCACATTCTGGATCATTGTCTTTTCTACATACTCAAAAGAGATCTCATACTCAACTCGCAACATCTGTATCATCACATAGATTATTATCTACCTAGATACATCTTCCAAAACAAGCATTGGCATAGCCAATAGGTCTCGCTTTTGGGACCTTATAAGTAGTTATGCATCACAATATCCTTGGTGCAACAACATCAACTGTTGCATGGCTAAACACTTATAAGGTCCCAAAAGCGAGACCTATTGACTATGCCAATGCTTGTTTTTCTTGTTTTTTAGTGGCTGCTGCCTTCTTGTTTCGGTGTGACTTGGTGATTTACTCCAACATCTTTTAACTGAAGCCCACTAGGGTATGTCCATCTGTATCCGACGCCTTGCTGCTTTTGTTGGGGACGCCTTGCTGCTTTTGTTTCTGCCCGTTTGGAATCGCCTGCTGCCAGCCTACTTCTTGCGGAACCCGCTCCGCGGGTCCCGCTGCGTGAGGAGTGTTGACCGCAGCGCCTTGAAGGGGACACCGAGGGAAGTACTTGCACGGGGCTGCGAGCGAGTGCGTGAGCTCCTTGGGACTGCATTTCCCAGGAGCACCCGCCAGCCCTGATCAGCTACACCTGGGCCGCTCTCCCCGACCCCTCCTACCCTTCCACCGAGCCCTTATCATCTGCTCTCGCTGAGACGGCGAGTGGGACGCCTTGCTGCTTTTGTTTCTGCCCGTTTGGAATCGCCTGCTGCCAGCCTACTTCTTGCGGAACCCGCTCCGCGGGTCCCGCTGCGTGAGGAGTGTTGACCGCAGCGCCTTGAAGGGGACACCGAGGGAAGTACTTGCACGGGGCTGCGAGCGAGTGCGTGAGGTCCTTGGGACTGCATTTCCCAGGAGCACCCGCCAGCCCTGATCAGCTACACCTGGGCCGCTCTCCCCGACCCCTCCTACCCCTTCCACCTATTGTGTTCATACTCCTTATTAAGCCACAAGTACTCCAGCAGCGCGGGAGAGCGCGCGGGAGAAGCCCGGGACAAGGGCGGGACCGTCTGTGGCCGTCCGGGGCCGAAGGAGGCCGGGCTGGGCCACCCCCCTTACCAGTGACATATAGTATCACCTCCAGTAAGTGGCTTAGAAAAGTTGGATTTGTTTAGTGTTTAACATGGCAACGTCTACACCAACAAACTCTGTAAATAGCCATCAAATAACTCCTCCTGTAGAGTCTGGTCCACTGGCAATTGGCCCCTTAGATAAATTTTTCTTTAATCGTTCACTGGTAATAGACAAAGAGTTGACCTTGGCAGAGAAGCGCGCAGAGCGTAGGCTGTCAATCGAAATACTTAAGAATTCAACGGATAAGTTTTTAAATCTAGCTTACCCCACCCTGGTAACTCCTCTGTCATCAGTGAACCTGCCAGTTGTAAACGACCATTTTGAGGTCCAGGCCCAAAAACCAAACAAGGATGTTGTGATAGAACTAAATAATCCTTGTGGCGGCAAAATTCTACCAGCACCGCTCACTGATTCTGGCGCCCAGGTTACATTGGCCCAACCCAAAATCGGGTCCAAACGGAAACGACCAGCATCTGTAAGAAAATGTAAAAGGGTGGTCAAACCCCCTCAAAAACTCAGGAAGTTACATAAACTCGTGAACACAGGAGAGGTAGCTACTAACGAAACTCAAAGCACAGAAAGTGTTACACCTACTAATCTTGTCTCCTTGAACAGCCAGGACGGAGATGACAATCCTTGTACCGACTCCACTGTACCATGTAAAGATAAGGAGCAATCACTTGTAATTGTTCTCCCTGAACTGGAAAAATTGTTTAGATCACTACTCACCCCCATTGAGGATAGAATTGCAAAGCTTGTAGATAGGCTAAACCATTTTGAACAGACTACCTTAGACAATTTTTATTCCACAAAATCACTGATTAAAGCGAATAGGGTGGAAGTAAGCACAAACTCTCAGGTCCTAAACAACCCTGTTATTCAGGATAAGGGAAGAAATCCCCGAAATAGCTCTCCTTTACCTCCCAAACTGAGCAAACCTACAGTTAAAGCCATTACAAAATCCTCAGACAGAACAGAGAGAGCAAACGTTGGCCCTGATTTACCTCAGTCGACCATAATACACCCTACACAGCCCACAATCCCCCCGACACAAAATCCACCAATCGCAACGAGTGCTGAGGCTACAGTGCGTCACCAAGCGGGAATAGTACCAACAAACGCAAACGTAACTAATAGCACGCAGAAAGCTCAGAATATTCCGGTGGGAGGGAATAGGGCTAACACAGGTTTGTTGGTAGGTAAAACTTCAGTACCGTCCCAAATAAATAACAAACAACAGGCGCTGAAGCCTGTCCCCCAATATGTCCCCCAAGTTCCCAAATCTATCCCACCGCCCGTGGCAAAACAACCCTACAGAAAACCACCAATTAATCTCACCCCAGACTCCTTTCCCTATGTAGCAGTTCTTATAAACGTCCCACCATTACCCCCAGGACAGAGAGAAACTTTCCAGATGCTCAAAAACAAGATCATGCACTGGCTAAAGGAAAACCGTCCTCTGCCTGGTGACATCGACGGGCTAATCATAGGGGTAAGGAGAATAGATTGGATGGGATATACATCGAAAACCTTGGGTGGGGATTGCATAGTGGTCAATTTCCAAGACCCAAGGGTGGCGGGATGGATAACAAGGCTGGGATGGGGAACAAATAAGGGAGGTATCGGAATTGTAGACCTTACCTTTTTTTACCCCCGACCGACTAGTGTAATGACTAGTTTACTCAATGAACCCCTTATTCCCCCTACTGTACCATGGCCAGTCAATCCCTTACCACCTCCTCCTGTAGGTCATAATCATACCACTTACACATATTACAACCCTCATGTAGGATGGCAGGAGCCGGGATGGGGATATTGACAAACCAGTACTGACAGTTTAGGAGGGAACACTAACGAGCCAGAAGGGCAATGTGACGTTCATGGTAATACAACTGTTACAAACTCATTGGTCAATTACATCGAGACGGGGGGTTTGGTCGAAGAAGGTGGTTTTAGACTGGGAACCCTAAATACAAATGCCAAGATAACATACCCAGCCAATACGACAGTGGATCCGACAGATGACCAAGAAAGGCAGACTAATTCTACTGAAAGCCCTATGTTAGCCCAAGTATTTCCATTGACTAACACCCGAGATGGGCTAGATGCTAGCATTGGTACGCTTTTATCTTGGAATGTCGCTGGGCTGGCAAGTAAATTGGATTCCCAATCCTGGGTGGATTTTATAAGTGGGTATGACATCTGTTGCTTCCAAGAAACCTGGGCTTGTGATCCCCTTTTCTGTCTTGGTTATTTGAACTATTGTATACCAGCGTCAAAAGGGGGAAGAGGGCGGCCCAAGGGAGGCTTAACTGTTTGGGTTAGACAGGACCTGCAGGTCAACATCAAAATGTTGGACCTGGGAAATTGTGATTTGCAATTATTAAGAATCTCCGTAGTAAAGGGTCAACTAATAGATTTGTACAATGTCTACGTGAGAGGTAGCAACGTAACCAATTTACCTACCATTGAGCTGTTGTCTACTGCCATTGAGACCAAGTCCCAGGAAAGTGTAACGATATTTGTAGGGGACCTCAACAGGACATTTGAACCTCTGGACTGTACAAATGACCTCTTGGAGAGCGAAGAGGACAATCTCTGGGGAGTACCACCTCTATGCCTAAAACCTGTAAGGAGATGGACAAAAGAGATCTTATCACTGAATGGAATTTGTATGGAACATGGCTTAAGAGCACTGAACGGGAGGACACCTGGGGACAAGGAGGGCAGCTACACTTTTGACAATGGCATCAACAGGAGCCGAATCGATTACATTTTGTGCAGTCTCCAACTGTGGAAAGGGGTTGTTGACATGACAGTTAGGCCCCGGGTTGAAAGTGACCACAACCCCCTCTGTGTGACTCATAGGTGGTGGAATACTGGTGCGGGTAACCCTCTAGTGATATACGATGAAACCCCTGTTATGAGTAATGATGAACGCAGGTTAAAATGGCCCAAGGTACTGGCAAACGAGGCCACTATGACTTACATCAATAATGCTGTTGATTGTGCAATTTCCGCGATGGAAACAGCGGTTCCAGTGGTTCCAGGGGATAGTGGAATCACCGAAATCCACAATAAGTTATTCTCCCTCCTGAGACCATGCTTCTTCATTAAAAAAAGGAAAGGGAAGAAATCTAAAGAAGTGGGAAGGTGGTTTGATAGTCATTGTAGATCAGCACGATTAGCCCTGGGACAAGCCATAAGGAATAGGGACCGCGCCGCTGTGACAAAGAATAGGGAACTGTACAAGATGGCCATCTATCGTGCAAAAAAGAATTGGGATGAAGGCCACTGGGCCGAACTAAAAGAGGCCTCTGATAGTAAAGACTCCAGGGCATTCTGGAAAATCATCAAGTGGGGTAGTGGAGCCGGTCCTGCGAAGCCAGACAACAATGTAGCAGAGGAAGCTTGGGTTGATTACTTCAGACCTCAGTACGCGGAAGTTAACCATCCTGTGGCAGCTGATTGTATAACACCGGTTTATGCAACCGACGATTTGTTCTCCCTTAGAGAAGTGGAAATTGCCATTGGTTCCGCGAAATGTGGGAGGGCGCCAGGTCCAGATGGCATTCCACCTGATATTTTTAAACACGATATGACCAGATGGGCGAGATATACCCTCCTTGTAGCGAATGCCCTAGCCAAGGGGGAAGTGGTCCCAGACCTCTGGAAAGGCGCAACCATTATCCCCATCCACAAGAAGGGAGATCGTTCACTGCCTGCAAACTATAGGCCCATAAGCTTAATAGCCACCATACAGAAAGTAGTTGGGAGAATGGTAACAAACCAGCTTATGGACTGGGTTGAAGACAACAACGCCCTTTCTCCTTACCAAGCGGGATTCAGGCGAGCAACCAGTACCATCGATCAGGTCTTCCGCTTTACCATATTAAGGTGGAAGACCGTTGTACTGGGAAGGGGCTGCCTGTACGTCGCGTTCGTCGACCTGCGGACGGCGTTCGACCTAGTCCCCCGGTTTAAGTTATGGTTGGTTTTGCAAAAGTTGGGGATCCCTGCTGATCTGCTAACATTAATTATGCGACTGCACGAATCCAACTTCGCTAGAGTCCAGTGGGGTGGAAGTGGAGAGACAACAGAGGATTTCCCAGTGGAAAGGGGTGTTCGACAGGGCTGTTCCATGGCCCCTTTACTTTTCTCGTTATTTATTAACGGAATCGTTGAGAGGATGCTGAAGGCTAGTGTTGATGCCCCATCGTTAGCGGACACCAGGGTTCCGATCCTGATGTTCGCTGACGACACTCTTATCTTGTCTAAGACCCCCATGGGGCTGCAACGTGCATTAAACATTTTTGATGCTTTTTGCACTGAGCATGGGCTAGAGGTAAATGTGGGAAAAACAAAACTAATGGCTTTTTCCCCCGGACGCAGGAACTACCCCAAGGTAACCTTAAACAGCAGTAGGTTAGACATTGTCAAAGAATTTACGTACCTGGGTGTACAGATCGCAGAGGGCATTGGCTGGACGCATCATGTAGATAAAGTGGTCTTAAAGCACCAGCAGCTTTCTGGTGCTTTAAGGGGGGAACACCGCAAATCCAAAACAAAACCCATAAAACCCGCATTAATAGTGTACGACGCGAAGGTTTTGGGTGCCACATTATATGGCGCGGAGCTATGGGCCTGAGATGGTTTAGCGGCTCTTCAGACTTCAGAGAACAAGTTTATGCGAGGGATTACAAGACTCCCACAGAGTACCCCCTTAACCCCACTGTTTTTGGAGTTAGGTAGACGCACCATTGTAGATAGAGCCCGATTGCGCCCAGTCCTTTACTGGAGACGTCTCTGGACGACTCCAGAAATAAGACAATATGCGGAGGGTTTTCAATGGATTATCACGGAAGATACCTTCCATAAGATAAAATGGCTAAAACATCTGAAGTCCATGTTAGTAAACTTAGGGTTTTCAAATCTTTGGAATAACCCTGAGGGAGAGATCTTCCCTAGCAAAGAAGCCCTTAAAGAACAATACTGGGATTGGGTTGGCGGTAAGATGCTGAATGACACCAGGGCCGACTCTATGACTGGTCGCTTCCTGGAGATAAAATTTTTTCCTGCCCTGGAAAATTACTGGGACAACATCACGGTACCAATGGACAGGAAACTTGTATTTCAGCTAAGATCAGGATCTATCCCCCTCAAGAAACTGACATCTGGCTGGCACAGACCCACCAATAACTTATGTCCAGCATGCGAAAATGCCGAGGAGAGCATAGGCCATTTTCTTTTCGTATGCCACGCTTATGTGAATCCGAGGAGAAAATGGCTCTCGCCGGTATGCAAAAACCTGGGGACACGAGACAGCACAGTGGCTCTAAGAATCCTACGTACAACAACTCAGGATTCGATAGTCATAGGGGTAGCTAAATACCTGGGTTGGGCATGGGCAATTAGAAGACGGTCCCTGGGGGGAAGCAGGTAACAAGGTATTCCTCTCAACAATGATTAATGTAATACTATTTGTAAATATGGTTTTTATATGCAAATGTTGTATGAGCTGTACTCTATGTTTAATGATTTTTTAATCAGTAATAATGTATTATTGTATAACTGTGTTGATTTTATGTGCTTTTATGAGAATTGTCTCGAATAAAGCTTATACAAAGACAAAGTATCCGACACATCTGTTATTCAGCTCTCCTCTGTTGCCCGCAATTGTTCCCTCTTCACTAGTTTAAAAGGTTCTGGATATTGTAACAGAAAGATTGGGGCTCCTTGCTTGCTCAGAGGCAAGTTGTTTTTTGCTTCCCTGAACAAGACATCTTGCCCACTATGTCCCACAGTCTCTGTTGAACCTATTGCCTTTTGGGAATCACCATTTGGGCTCTTTCAATGGCAGTTATTTCTCTGTCCTTGAGATGCAGTATTTGCTTGAACAGTGAATTTAATAGCATGAAATATCTTAATCTTCGTCTTCTTTGATGACGTGAATTCAGATGTTTTCTCTTCTTACTATATGTCCTTGCACTTTTCTTGTAGGGATGTGATACTGCTTTCCATTTCTGCCATTTTGTCACTGGCATTTTGATGACCTTCCTGCGACCTCTAGCTCTTGTAATCACTCCCAATGCGGTCTCTCCAGCAGAATCTGGATGCATCAGTGAATTAAGACAGTTTTTTCTTTACTCCATTGGTCGAATATCACACATTGGGGGTTAACTGACAAAGTATCTTTCATGTGTTCACTGTGTGCAGTGTTTTTGGGGCATTTCGGCAGCGGCTGGGACATCAGGGAATTGTGTCCCTCATCTTTGGTGGCTTGGCAGCGCCCAGGGAGTATCCTTTTAATAAACTGGTAAAAGAGATTTCTCCACATTATTCCACTGATTTCACCAATTTAAATGATGCTGTTGATATTGTGCAACACTCGGTTGTAGATGATTCTGATAACTCCAGACTGGCCAAGGCAATTGAAGTACCAGGACTTGATTCAGTTGTGAATCAGACCTCTTAAGAAATTACCAAACTAACCAAATCTCCTCACCAGACTTCAGGGGCAAGTCCAACATCCAGATATAACATCTCTGAATTTGTCAGCATAGCTCTTGAAGTCAGACAGTTTGGGTATTTCAATTCACCACCTGTTTGTATGAAAATTGTAAAAGAAGCAACTGCCTGTATACCGACCTCTGTACTGTGCTACATGATAAAATCTTTGGCTTGCACTTTCAATATTGAATGATTCTTTGTTTACTTTTTCTGGGTTGGGCTCTTGCTACACCACCGACAGTTCATGAGGAAGCACTTCCGGTGTAGGGACCTCCAACAGACGGCTGTTCGTAGGGGCACTGGTAGGATATACGTGGGTACTCATCCTTGACAAAGTAAGTTGAAAAAAATGATTTTACTAAAATCTTTAAAAAGCACACAAAGGCCCTGGGCTCTCATTGTGGAACAGAGGTCAGTTTTGAGATAACGTTTAAAAAACCTTCATGTTTTATCATTAACAACTCCACATATATCCCTGTAACCAGAGTGTGACTACAGGAGAGACCCACCTTGAACAGACCATGCAGCAAGTAGCGCTAAAAGATTAGGTAAAAATAACCACTGTGTCTTCACGTGTGGCTATGCCACTTATGCATGTTGTGTCAAAGAATATATATATTTTGTAAATCACCGGATCACATTTGGTATGCTGTCACTAAGTTTTTTAATTTATAATCCACATCGGGGCACAGCATTAATTGACTCCCTCGAACATTTGAGGATTTGAGTAAATTATTCTTCCTCTTTCATTGTTTATTATTATATTTATGATGTGTCTTGCTATTTAGCTTTATCTTTTGGATCTTTAGGTTATTCCAAATACGAAAAAACCTTATGTGAGAAGAAGGTCCTTTCATTTAACACAATATTTTTCTCTATGGGCACTCTGCACTGACTACTTGGAGTTTAGGGACTCACAGAGACAGCCCTGCTGAATGCCATCGGCGACTAGGCCAACCATAGACAGAAACATGTTGGAAAAAAGATTTACCTGTAATATAGAGGTATAGATACTTTTCTATATACAGAGACGCATAGTGGGCATTACACCCACACATGCGTCCTATAGTTACCCCTTTAGTAACCTTTAAATATACCTAGGATACCACCTGAATAAAAGGACAATTTTGTGGTCTATCCTAAGGTATTTTTAACCTGTCAACTGGATCATAGTATTATCCAGAAAAGATAAGTAGTATCTAAGAACTCTCTTGGGTAAGCCCCAGCCTGAGGTTGAGTCCACCCTTTATTAACATCTTACCAGGGTGGGACGAGGTGGCAAATGATGAAGCATGTGGCATTACGTGAGTGTGCCATCCTCGTCCAATTCTTGGAATTGCCAAAAAACTGGGAGAAAAATAGATTGCGCTTGCTGGGATATCAATACGTCTCTCTCTCTCTCTCTCTCTCTCTCTCTAATGCATAGCTAAATAGCGTACTGAGTGAAATACTGGGGTGTCACGCCGATTTTGTGATTTTATCAGTAACTAAGGGCTGTCGTGAACCCACTAATGCCCTGTATCTCTCTTCTTATGTGATATAATTGGGCTCTTGCTACACCACAACATATTGTTTAAATATTCCCTACACCGTTGGAGCCTACTCTCTGGGGTTGAATGCTCTTATTTTCCTTTCTGCTCTTTTCTTGTCTCTCTCCCCCTGTCTGCTTCATTCTTGTCTGCTTCATTCTTGACATGACCTATTGTACATAAATGTTGTTGTCTTTCGTTGTACTTTATGTTGCCCATGATATCAGCCTTGCGAAAGCTCCAGGACTGCGCACCGGGAAGGGGCGAAACACCGTTTGGCTGTTCATGATATGGTTCACATGCATTGGAACTTTGTCCAAAGAAACGAATAAAAAGTACTTTGCACAAATGCAAGACTTCTTGAGTTCTAGAACTTACGCAAATTATAGAACAATACATGATATATATATATATACTCATCTCTGTCCTACAACTTTCTATTTTTAGTACACATCTGTTTATATTTAGGAAACAATTTACCTTGAATAGACATCTGAAGGGTACTGCTCATCATATGAACATTTGGTTAGTGGCACGCCATGTGCATAATTCTATGGACAGATATTGAATATGAAGTGTTTTGGGGTACAAGCACACATCAGGGAATTATTTCAACGTTAATTACTGCAGTAAAGAGTCCTACGATACAGAACCAGGATTGCAAGTAAAGATTTATTTTATTTATTTGAAACTGCACACAGCAGTGCACAAGATATACTTTCTGCTACATGGTATTTTGGATTTATTGTGGGATTAATGGTAAACAAAAAATACATAGATTTAATTTCAGCTGACTGACAGATAAAATGTATCTATTTATAAGCAGCTAAGGTGCAAGGCCATTTTGGGGCATTTTTTTGTAATTTGGTGCCACCATTAGGTGGCGCTGTAAGGCTTCTATCTTACCTCATATTATGGAAACTCCATTCTTTTTTTAGATCTGGCATTAGTCAGACCTTTTGTGTTTACTAAAATTGTATATATAATATACTTATAGGGGCTTTCAGCCAGTCCTCTTTAACTGTTGGTCTAGTGTTGTGCCTTTCACATGTTTCTTCCGCCCATTACAGCATATAGCATAGGGTAGCCTCCGTCAGCCACTTGTTATCTTAAGTATGAGTGACGGCATACTGATGTTTCACAAGGGTACATCCACACACAAAGTAGTTCCCTTAAGCGTCAGAGACTAGTTTGGCAATGTCTGGTTGTAGCCAACGTCTATTTAGATTGATCAAGGACTGGCAGCCTCTCCATCAAAGTTCAGCAAAACCCATGACAAAGCAAATCTTACATGAGCAACACTAGACCTATTGACTTTGCCAGTATTTGTTTAAAAAAAATGTCTTTTAATGGCAGTGCACTTGGATCTCATGCATGCAAAGAGATATTTATATTGTTTCAATGAAGAGTCCCATGACGAGAACTAGAATTGTAAGACACTCCCCCTTCCTGAAGTTTCTGCGCTTCCAATGCGAAGGAAGGAACTTTCTTTCTCCTTTTGGTGTATTAGGACTTAACCTGACGAATGGAATTTCTTTCATTGTTTTTTTTTTATTCTGTTTATTGGCATTTTGCTTTTTATCAAATTACAACAGGGTGTCACGTAATAATAAACCAACCAAAACATAGCCCATCCACATTATCAATATATAACATTCGGGTTTGGTCTTATCTGGCTGTAACTATCCATTTACACCATTGCTGTTCTCAGATAATATCCCCTTATTTTTACAAAGGGTGTGTATGCTTACATTACAATGAGGAATATAATATAATATTCGAGGAGAAGTGAAGTGCCATTTATAGAACAAGGAGTAGGAAAATATAAAGAACAAAAATAGAAGGAAGCAGGGTGACCATGCACGGAGAGAAGACTCAGTCAAATCTGCACCGCCAACCCGTAATACAGGTGAGCGGCGTCCATCAACGATCAAGGGGAAGGGGGGGAGGGGCCGGGCACCTATCACCGGGTAGTCTTCTCCCAGCGTCTTAACGAAAGCCCCCTGTGGCCATGCCCACAACGTCTGTCCTGTATATGGATCGGGGGTGTATTTGCCCCCGTTCACTACAGCAAACTATTGTACCAAAGCCATGGTCTTAGGTGTATGACCCAGTTCACCCCGCAGCTGTCTCGGCACTCTGGTCTCTTGGCACCTCAACCTCCCCCTCCTCAAGCAAGCCTCGGGATCAGCCCCAGAACACAAGCCTCCAGGGAACAAGGGGGGAAACTCAAAAGCGCAGCCTCCAGTGCAGCAAGTATTGCCTACCAATAGGGTCACAGTCTAGGGCAATACCACACCATATGGGTAAAATCAGCATCTAAATGCCCGCAGCGGGGGCAGGGGTGAGGCTTGCCTCCTTAGACCACCTGGATTTTATGCTGTGCCATACATGTCGTGTATATAGTTAAATTGGAGATAGTTGGACCTCGTATTCCTGGAGATTTTCTTCAGGGAGGCCAATATTCTCTCCCACTCGTGGTCTAAAAGTTCCCGTTGTAGTATTTTCTCCCATCTGTCCCGCAAAATAGTCGAGGGTTTACAAACCATTGAAGAGAGAGACCTGTAGAACCAGGTCACCAGGTGACTAGCTGCACCCATAGAGACCAACAACTGCAGGACTGCATGTGTCACATGTTCCTCCCGTTCTCCAGCCCACAAATTGAGAAACGCTTGTGCCAGGTCCTCTAGAGGTAGTAGGGTGCCGTACTAGTAGCAGTCTCCCACCGTAAGCAACCCAGCATCCGTCAATGGCGACAACTGCCCAGCAGTAAAGTAGGAGAGAGGCTCACCATGAGGAAGATGCCGGTGCATACAATGGTGTTCCAGCAGTCTTTAAAATGCATCTGCGACAACATTTCAATGCTGCAGATAGTAACACCCCTGGGCACTGGATGGCCACTGAAGGGCAGAGCAGTTTTGCCAGTAAATCCTTCATGTGTGCCGAGAGTCCAGTCATCCCCAGTTTGCTTTTGATTAGCGCTGTCAAGCCACAATGTGATCCACTGGAGTTGTGAGGCCAAAAAATAAAGTTCAAAATCTGAGACACTTAGATCTCTGCCTTCCAGGGGCCGCCGGAGGACAGCCAGGGATAACCTATGCCGACCATCATCCCATATCAGATCGCGTAACAAAGTATCCAGTTGCGTGAACCACGTGACCGGCATTCCCACCGGCAGGTTTTAAAAAAAACTACAGGAGCCTCAGGAGCATGACCATTTTAGTGATCGATATCCTAGCCATGATGGGCAGCTTAAGTGAGCGCCTGAAGGTGACACAGGACTTCAGAGAGCAAAGAGCTTTTCCTAAACTAGCTTCCCCGAGATCCTCCAGTGTATGAAAAATCTGGATCCCCAGATATCGAAAGGAAATAGGCGACCACATCAGGTCTGTAGGAAGACCCATTGACTCTGCTGCACCCGGAGAGACAGGGAATATATGCATCTTGGTCCTATTTACCTGGAGGCCTGACACCGCTTCAAAATCCCGTAGGAGTTCCAGGGCTTCGGCCACGCCTTTGGTTCCATCTCTCAAATAAAAGAATATATCATCCACATAGAGGGAGATAATGTGTTCTCGTCCCTCAATCATCACTCCAGAGCCCCGGCCCTCCTGTCTGAAGAGCTCTGCAAGAAGCTTAATGGCCAGGCCGAACAGCAAAGGGGACAGAAGGCACCCCTGCCTCATGCCTCTGCATACCTGATATTGTGGGGAGAGTATGGCACCAGTTTTAACCCATGCCGTTGAAGCGGTGTAAAACAATTTGACCTACTTAACCCAATTCTCTCCTAGGCCCATTTGTGACATCATCCTGAATAGATAGTCCAACTGCACTGTGTTGAACACTTTTTCATGGCCCATTGACATCAGCACTGCATCCTGTTTTCCGAGGGCCTCAGGGTGATACATCACATGGTAAAGCCCTCTAAGATTCTGAGAGGTGTTACGGGTGGGGATAAAGCTGCTTTGATCCACATGGATCAGAGTCCACATGCGTGGAAGTATTCGGTGGGCCAGCACTTTACTAAGAATTTTGAAGTCTAAGTTCATCATGGAGAGGGGGTGAAACTGGTGACCCGGGCCCCCTGCGTCTGAGTCTTGGGAAGGGGAATAACTACAGCGCCATTGGTGTATACCGGAAGTGTACCAAGAATCTGCGTATAACTTTTCCAGCCGCTGGGCCAAAGTCCTGGCATAAGCTGCATAAAACTCAGCCATCAGGCTGTCGGACCTGGTGTCTTGCCCTCCACCATCCCCTTAATGGCTACCCGGATCTCCTGCTGACTGAGCCTCCGCCGAGAGAGGCCTAGGGGCAACATACAATCCCTTGTAATAATTTCAAAACTCCCTATTAATGGACATGGGCGCATACAGAGACTGACCATCCATCTGTTGGATGTGCGTGATGGGGCCCTCTGGGTTTCCGGTTTAATGAGCCACACTAGTAGTCAGCCAGACTTCCCGTCCTCATCATGTGCCCTGTGAATATACTGTTTGTAATCGTGGTTGTGCATCCTCTCCAGTGTAACATTATACCGTTATCTTGTCTTCTGGAGCTCATCCAATATCTCTGTCTGGTAGCGAGCGCATTATCCTACCTATGTAGTTTATCCTCCAGCGTCTGGAGTTCCCTGCACAACTCCCTCTCGGAAACGTTTGACCTCCAACCGTTTGACCAATACAATGACCCCGGACCACAACTTTGAAAGCCTACCATTCCACTATGCTTGAGGATGTGGAGTCCTGATTCTAGGTGAAATATTCGGAGATCACCCTGTCAGGGAATCATGGTAGCAAGCGTGCTCTAGAGAGGTGGGACTGAGCTTCCACGTGGGGATCCACAAGCACTACCCAACCGGCTGAAACCCCAGCAAGACAGGGCTATGATCGGATAAGGTGCGCCCCAAGTTATCAGAGTACACAACATGTTGGGCAAGCCTTTAATAGCACGCAAACCAATCTATCTGGGTGTGTAGAGTATGAATATGGGTGAAGTATGAGAAGTCACACACCTCTCCATGCTGGGCTCTCCAAACATCCACCATTTCCCACTGACCCACCCAGTCGCACAGGCCCCCTGCCAGCTGGCTCCCCCCGCCAGCAGGGGAGTCAAGCTGTCCAGCAGCACATCCAACACACAATAAAAATTGCCCCGAAGCAGTAGGCTGTCAGTCGGCAGGCCCGCTATGTGGGTGGAGAGTAGTGAAGGAAGGAAATCTCGTCCTGGTTCGAGGCAGAGATGCTCCCCAGTGCAACCTCCCTCCCAAACAATCTGCCCTCCACAAAAACATATCTACCATCCCCGTCTAATAGAGAGGGTGAGCTCTATGGGGTCCTCTGCCCTGATCCATATTAGAGTTCCCCCTGGCAAAAGCCGAATAGCAAGTAACATAAAGCTGGTCTTGCCACCTGCATTTCAACCGATCAATCTCAGCACCAACCAAGAGAGTCCCTTGAAGCATATCCATCTGTACTCCCCTCCATATGAGGTATCTATGGACTCTATATCTTTTGGAGGCCGATCCCATCCCCTTAATGTTCAATGGCATGAATGTTAGAGCTTGTAGGCGGTCAGACATGCGGGGGTACAAAGCGCCACCTCCTCCACAGTCTCTCAAGGTCCCCCCACCGTCCCTTGCAACCTTGTATCATGTGGTGCATGCCCTGTGCAAACAAAAGGAGGAAAGAAGAAACGAAAAGCATAAACAACCCCCAACTATGAACTCCCCAACCCCAGGGCAGCACAGCAATGGCCGGCTGTCCAAACCAAATTCTTCAAGCTTACTCTATATGAATACCTTCCCCAGTCAGCTTACAAGTGTGTCTCCGTGAGGTGAGGGCCAAGACGAGTGTGCTAAGTCCATGCATTACTGGCTCAGAACACGATAATCAGTCCACAAGTCTCTCTAGCGATCAATCTGAGTTACATACCATGGAATGCATACATGGAACACATGAGGATATGGGACTTAGTTCAAAAACCCCTCCCTTTACCATCCTCCCCCCCAAACACCCCACTGTCCCCGCATCAACAGGGCCACATGTGTCTAAGAATATCAAAAGAGGTCATCCGCTGTTTTGAGTGTTAGCACTGGGAGTCCGGTGTCACCACCATGCAAGCACATTGAGCACTGATTTGTGGTCTGAAGAGGGCTCAGCTCCCAAGATTTTCTTGTTCTCATGACTATGTCCGCCACTGTCTGCAGAGCTGCTGTCTCTTCCAGTTTGGTCTGTGAAGGTGATGGACCATTCCTGGGGCCACCACCCGCATCTCTGTGCGGGTGTCTCTGCACCCTCCGCCTGGGCACCTATGGAGTCAAATGTGTTGTGAGGGGAGCCATCCCCACCTGATAAGCTTCCTGCCAAGCCCAAGCAGACTCCGAATCCTCACAAAGGTGTGTAGAACAGTTGAGAATAATTTGAAACTTGGAGGAGAACATCAAGGAGCACTGAATGTCACATTCACGGAGAGCTCTTTTGACATCCAGGAAGGAGGCCTGTCTGGCCTGCACTGCTGCCGTAAAGTCCGAAAATATGGAGAACCTGCCATTGTCCGCCGTGTAGGGGCTCTTGGAGTGTGCCTTCTGCAGTTTAGTATCTCTGTCACAAAAGTGTAGTAACTGGGCCACCACCAGTCTGGGAGGACTGCCCGGGCCGGTGGCTGCACCGGGACCTGATGGGCCCGATCCAATGCCAAGAAGGACATAAGCTATCTTGGGGCCACCTCGTTCCATATCCAGCCCTCCAGGTAGTCCACCAGATAGGCTTTTTCAGTTCCCTCTGGAAGGCCTATTACCCTGATGCTATTACATCTACTGCGACCTTCGGCATCTTCTGCACACCTTTTGAGGAGCTGCACCCTGCCCCTCAAGTCAGACACCTGGCTCGTAAGTGTTGTGCCTTCAGGACGGAGTTCTGTGATGGAGGTCTCTACCCCTTTGACTCAGTGCGCCAACTTGTGGTGTTTTTCCTGCAATAGGTCAAGGCCCAACGTGACCATGCCTATTTCTTGCTGAAGTGTGGCCTTACTATCAGCTATGGCCGCTAGGATCTTGTCCAACTGAGCCGTATGGGGTCCACAGGTGGGACAGTATCATCATCAGTCATTGTGGTACCACGGGAAGGATCAGGAGCCTCGGATGAGGCCATGGCTAGTTTGGCTTTTGCTTTTCCTATCAGTGCAGTGGGGGATAAAGGATCACGAACAAGGTGGGGGTATCTGGTAAATCCCGTGCAGTTCCTCTGATGTGGCGCGGACAGATCCCCACTCTGACACTAGAGGCATGTTATGTGGTCGGCTGTGTCACCCAGTCCCGCCAATATCTCAAGACAGTAAGAAAGCAGTCCAACAAATCACAGGCTTGACACAGAGAGCAGAGAGCTGCAGAGAGACTTACAGGATGTCCGTTAACACAGCACAATGTCCCCCAATCTCTAGTGGGGTGTGTCAGGCAGACCTCAGTTCAAGAAGGGCTGTTCCTGTGGTGTTTGGGGGGTTCACAGCAGTGACCCACCATCAATGGGGGCCCTCCTACCTTGTGTATGGCCGAAGGTTCAATCCCAGGGTAGAAATAGTAAGGGTGAAGATGTCTCCTGTGGCCATTCCTCTTGCTCAGTAAGGCTATCACAGGTGTCTCACATGACTTGTAGCAGGTGTGAGTATCCCTCTGTGTCTCTAGAGGGGCCTTTCATGGTCTGCGCACCCTCAGTGGCACCTGCTGGGGGCATACAGGCCCCATTTTTTTATGGGGGCCACAGAGTCTGTCCCCTCACACCTGCTGATGTCAGAGTGGCCTGAGTCACCAGATGTTGTTGGTGGGCTCTCTGCTGGCCCTGGTGCCCCAGGAGCGCGTCAATCTCTGGGCAACGCAGACCAGGTATTGCCCTGTAGGCCACAAGCCTTGTTCCCCAGCCACAACTGCATCCCAGAGGGAGAAGACACTGGAGGCATGCTGTGGCCCAACCTTACCAGGCAGGTCTGCTAGCTATCCACAGCCGCCGAGGCTGTGCCGCCATTCGCTTGCCCATCGAAGTATGCACTGGTAGAGACAGGCAGGGCGGCACCTCCTTTAAGCGCCCAGCAGTACTTGCAACTGGGCCGTCCCCCGGCTTCCCCCGCTCCGGCCCTTAGCCCAGCCCTCCTTCGGCCACAAAATCTCGGCCTGGGGCCAGCTCAAACCCTCTGTTGGGTTCGGCTCTGCCTCCCACCAGCCTCAGCTTACCGCTTGACAGGGGCTCTTCAGTGCCACACCGCACCTCCAAGTCGCTCCCCAGGCGTCTCCACAACCTTCAGGCAGCGAAGTTAGGCAAGGCATTGCTACCTCCAGGGAAAGAACCACCCCCGCATCAGGTCCGCTCTGCCGTCCGCACCAATCGATCCTCGGTCCACGGCCTTCAGGGCAGGAGCACCTCAGGTCCACCAGGTTTGCTGCTTGCCCCCACCACAGCTCCCCGACCGCCTCCACCTGCAGTTTGCAAGGCCACATGCCACCCCATCACTGTTGCAATGCTTCTAGGGTGAATCCAGTGGCAGTCGGTCAGCTTGAGTGTCAAGGGCATCCGTCAGGGCTTGAGCAGCCCAGGGTGGGTCCATTAACAAACTGATGACGCCAGAGTACAAGATAACTGTTAGGACTGGCACAGACCGTTCAATGTGGCCGCCATCTTGGCCAGAATTTCTTGCAATGTAATTACAGGAACAGTGGCCACCTGCATCACCCACCCTGCTTTCGAAAAAGTGCAAAGGAGCTATTGCATTACTGTTTTGCATGCCATATGGAATATCTTTATGCAATGCTGATTGAACCTGTTTTATTAAAATTGGTGCTTAACAGGAATGAAAAGCTTTGCTTTCATATTATTGTAGCACTGTCTTCTTATAAGTTTTTTCTGTCTAGTGTGCGAGCCCTCACCAGCACCAGTTACTCACCGTGCCAACCCCTGCCTGCAGGGGCGGCTGATATCCTTTGAAAGTGGTAGGGCTTGTGAAGTGCGCCACCACCACACAAAAGACATGAATAAAAAAATATGCACACTAAATAAACACTAAATCACTGGCATGCATTACAGTAACATTATAAATAAAAATAAAATAATTTTATTTATAATGTTACTGTAATGCTGCTACACAGCATGAGAGCAGTCGCTGGATTGGATGGGTGGCTACACTCTACTTCAGGCCCTGGAAGCCTGTGCTTGTCTCCACCCATCTGTCTAAGACAGCTGGGTTGAGAGCTTCAAAGTGCGCATGTCACTTTGGCAGGTGCAAGACTGCCGGCCAAAGTGACATGCGCATTTTGGAGTGTTCAGTCAAGCCACTGCTCTGGTCCTCTATGCTGCCAATTAGCAGCAGAGTACTCTCTCCCATTTCTCTGTGTTGGGGGACGGCTATGGCTTGCCTTTGTGGAAAAAATGGCAAAGAAATAATTTCGTTGCTATTTTATTTTTAACACTAACGCAGCTTGCAGCAGGCGGGGGCGGGCTCCCCCACCCTCATGAAGAAACCGCCGCTGCCTGCCTTGGATAAGTGACCTTCAAACTGGACTGGCCATTTATCCCATCTGGACTTTTTTGCCAGCACTGCATTTGATTCTCAGTCCGGCCCTGCTATTCTTCATTTTGCCAACCTGTGCCCATTTCTCCCAGTGCCCACATTTCACCCTTCCGAACATTGTGTGCTCCTTACATTTACCTCCAGTGCTAAGTCCTCAAACTCATGAACATGAGCACCTCATACTGCCCAACAGCACATGCTTCTAACAAAACCAATCAATATAAGTGCCTCATATTCCAGGTATGTGTCTGCTTTGCACAGTCAGTTCGTGCCAGCACCTCAAACTCCGACATTTATAACTTTTTTCCAAGCTGCCAACCAATGCCTTCTCCTCATACTCCAAGCCATGGCATGCTTCTAGCCCTGCCTACCAGTGCCTATTTAACACTCTGCCCACACTGGCCGTTTCATACACAGAGGGTTTTCTCCCAGGTATGAGCCCTAAAGCTGTGGTAATGGCAGTCCTGGGTGATCATATAATGGAAGGTAACTAGTTTTGCAGTATTGACGCCTTTGGATTGTCAGAGTTCGACCCTTTCAGCCATCCCCTTGTCCATTGTCGTTCGTACCCTGCTGTGCCATTTTTAACTTTTGAGTAGCCTCTAAAGGCCTGTGCATTATGTCCTTTTCAGTGCTCTGCAGTATGTGCTTTCTTGTTTCACTATTATCTTTGATGGAGCAAGGTTTCGTGAGAAAAGAAACTTGCTCGTATGCAATCCTCTCGAATAACCTGTAACATTATAATCAACATGTCTGTGAATATTAATTTTGCATTACATTTTACATATTGTATCTAGGGGAAGCTTTTCTATGTGCTCTACTAATAAGTAACCCGAGTGTCCTTAAAATGGCTGCCAAAAATGCGGTAAATCTTCTGCGCATGCGTCTACTACATCTACATAGTATGACGTCTCCTGTCGCTTGGTGGGAAATCTTTGCAGCTGCGCAATAGCTTTTAACATGGCTGCTCGAAACCCTTGCATCAACGCACATGCTGTGCTGAAACTAACCCATGCAAGTTTTACTAAGCCATTAATGCAAAAGATATATTAAGTAAATGGGGTTAGTGTAGAAGTAAGCGGTATACAGTGAAATCATATAATTTTGTATTCTAACATGTTCTTCTCTGACTTTATTAATAGCTCGTATTTGGGCCTTGGAGGGTGACCAACGTCCCTGTCCCTTTGCAGCAACTACGCATGCATGATACCTCCTTGTTCGGAGACCGATAGAGACATTGAATGACTGCCAACTCATGTGCCCAGCAAGGACATGGGAAGATCAACTTATGACCCTATGAGAGGAAGAAGACGAAACATTGTATTACAGATTTATCGATCCACATATGAAATGCTTGTGGGAATAAAGCTTGTGGGTATTAAAATTAAGGGGCGGGGTAGTTAGACAATAGAACTAAAGAAAGTTATTGCACTTAGTATGGGGTGATGTCCTCACCCCACTGCCTGGCCCAATCAAATTGAGGGGTGTACATAGAATTGAAACATTTGGGGGAGGATCATACATTTGAGTTGGTATAACCGAGGTAAGTTCTAGTTAGTTAGACACACTTGACCCACTTGATGCCAATGCTATGCTGAGATGCTGCCTGATTTTGCTGCAATCTGACTGAAGAATCTAACACTAGGGAAAAATCGCGGAACAACCGAGGAGGCACATCTAGGAAGGGGTCCGGACGAGCCCGAACCGGAGAGAGTAGCACCAGAGAGGGGTGTAACGCTGGCGTTACACTAGAAGAGATCACCTTTCCGGTCCTGAACCTATCCTGAAACCTTGATACTCTGATGTCTAGGTCCTCACACCATTCTAGGTAAATATTGCTCAGTGGGGTTATGCTACATATTTGCTCTCTATTCTTTTTCTCCTCAGGTACTGTCATCACAAGAATTTAATTAACGTGAATTGAATTATAAGCTAACTGTACTACTTTTACCTGATGGAGGATTGTGGTGCATCTACTTGTATTTTGATTTGACTCACAAAATTATTAATTCATATAAATCTTTGAAACTCCTTCTGAGTCTGCGGTATTTTGAATAAAAGTTAAATGTATTGTTATTACTATTATCGTTTCCTCCCTATTCTAATCTACTACTAGATCTTTCGACACGTACATTTACTTAGGAGACAGGGTTGGTAAGAATACTGGTATAAAGGTTCTCTAAGGTAAATCAAAATTGATGACCAGCGGATATTTGCTAGCTCATTGAGTGTATGAATGTATATGGACCCAAATGAGTGTTTTGTGTATGTATGTGTAGAGCTGGTAAACTCCGCTGCATCATCTTCACCATTGTGGGTGAAGATAGTAGAGTGACATTTTTCGAATACCCTAATTAGGTGCAGCAGATATCCAGTCTTAGAATGAAGCAGGTGGCATAGCAAGTAAAATCAGTTCAGCACTATGTGCAGACTGTTCTATGGCGGGTTTCCACAAATGTACCTAAATTGACGTGAAGTATGGCCCTCATTACAAGTAGCCGGGAATATCGATGAGCTCAAAAATGAGAGTAACTGTTGGCATCAGGCGTGCAAATGAGGCAGGAATGCTGCAAACATATACAGTGACTTCTTAGTTTCAACCCAGAGCCTTCATCAGCTCAAAGAATGCTAAAAGTCTGGGTGAGAACCTACCTGCAAATGTGTAATAAAATGCATGACGTGGTGAGGACTCATCGGTTCCTGCATGTTATTCCCATTCCTGCTGCCGGTGTCTGAACAGTCCGATAAAGATATATAATACCGTACAATATTGGCAATTCTGACTGTGGTGTTCATTTTATATCACCATGCCACTCATAATATTAGCTTAATTCTGAGATTTTACTTATACAGGTGTCTTCCTCGTGGGACATTACAACTATTCACCCCCTGTAAGAAATCTCATTTTCTTTACCAACTCAAATTCAGCTACTCTCTTGACCCTAATTCATCTAACCTAAGCACAGCCATCAGTTCCATTTTTCCTCCCACTTTGAAAAAATGTCATTGACACCTCCCTCTGCCTTAAAGAAAGGCATCAAAGGACACATTCTGAATAATAACAAAGCGGGAACTGGCGGCAATGAAAAATATTGCCATATCATGGGCTGCCAAGTTACCTTTCATACCTAACATAATGGAAAAATAATTTACCCAATATTTTAATGAAGTGAACTATGGAACACTTCCCAGCTGGGTTTCCTTCGGGGCAAAACACTGAAATGGCTGTGCTTAACATCATTGATGACTTCCATGAAATGTGAAACAAAGACGAAGCTTGTCTGCTAATCCTACTGGACTCGTCAGCGACATTTGATGCAATTAACAATGGCTTACTTCCTAACACCTTGCCCCCCTTTCAGTATTAGGAGAACTAAAATGGCCCATATTAGTGGTTCTTAACCTGTGGTCCGAAGACCCCTGAGGGTCCGCGAATCCTATTCAGGGTGTCTGTGGCTGCTAGGGAAATTAAATAATATTAACAGACTAATAAAGTGTGAATAAATAAAAATAACGAAGCTAAATGTAAAGTTGAACATTTTAGAATGCTTTGTAAATGTGAAGGAATTTGAAATTTGGAGGCTAAAAATTAAGCCGATATCTTCAGATATGATTTGTAGGAGCAGTGCAAGTGCATCAGACAAAATATAGTATGGATAAAGGATGGCCTCAATTGAATTTAGAAACGCTCCAAACTTCCATTACAATGAAAATTGAGTTTTCTTTCTATATTTGTTAATTAAAAAATTTCTATCCTAGCTATCGTAACTGAAAGTTACCTTTTTCTTTTAAGGACACGCAGATGAGGCTTGTGCCTTACTTTCTTCACTTTATTAGGATAGCAGCCATAACTTTAATAGCATCATGTCTTCAACAATAAACTACTTTTCCAAAGAACCTCAGAGAAAGTAAAAACTAAGAAAGTCCATCCAAGCCCCTTGCAGGGCTTGTCCTTAGAGTCCTTTGTCTCCTTCACTCATCCTCTTTCTTCGCGCGACCATCAACACACCAGCCGTGACATTTAATCCTGTTTTGATTAATCATTCCTTAGAAATAAATGACATGTGTTACCGAGTTGAACTTATTTACTCTTCCAATAACATGCCTTAATGTGCACCAATAGTCAAATGCCTCAATCTGTTAGAAAGCACATCATCGTGAAACTGTATGCCATAAAAGAGAGGAAAAACCTACCTCAGTATGCCAATCCCTAGTTGTATGTTGTCGGAGGGTAGTTTGGTCTCTGATCCCAGGGTGGGATAATCCTCGCCTCCGTGTCCTCTATAGAGTTGAAACTTTCCATTACAATAGCTAGGAAATTTTACACTCTATGTCCGGACCGCAGGCAAGGGTTATGCTACTTTAAAACTTGCTCACCACCAGTGAAGCCATAGCCATCACTGGTTAGAAATAATAATGTTTAAATACCGAATACAAAGACCAGTCTGCTGCAGACATAATGTCTTCTTCTGGTGCCCAGGACTGCCACTTTAGACACCATTGCCCCCTTGCTGAATGGGCTCCAAAACACTTGTGTCAATACCTGCCTCCTGCAGCATCCATCTAACCCATGTAGCAATAGTGGGAGATGAAACTGCCTTACAAAGGTGTAGGAAAGTGGCTCTGTATATACTGTTCCCAAATAGGTACCGTGTGCACAGAGTCCACAGTCCCCAGGTTTGGCAGAGGCTAAAGTTAGATATAACCTTACTCTCTAAAGTGGTAGCTTGGTCGAGCAGTAAGGCAGTATCAGAGGACAGTGTAAAGCACTTGTTGTACACACTCAGTCAGCAAATGTTCTCACACACTCAAGAACTGAACTCTAGGCCAATGGTTTGTATATACAAATATATGATTGTTTTATTTTAGAACCAACAATAGGTATCAAAATATACTTTCTCAGAATGAGATGCTTTAGTTAAATACTTTGCAATAGGCAATAGACTTTTGAATGCAATAGTTACAGTTTTTTGCAATTGGCAACACAATTCAAACACAATTATACATTGAGCTCAATGGGAATTTCTAAGTAAATGCAATTGATTACTTTTAGGATTACTTTTCTAACTCCAGGACTGGATCCTAGATTCAGTCCTGGGACAGTTCTTGGAAACAGGTAAGTAAATACGTTTTAGTTACTGTTGTGATTTTTAAGCAATATTTTGGTATTTTAAAGTTGACACTTAGAAACTTTTTCTAATAGAATCACCAATGTTATCCCATGGGAGGAAATTCACTTAGCAGGTAAGTGGGGTTAACTGTTACTTTTTCTAGTTCAGTGTTGAATCCTGGATCCAGCACTAGTGTACCACCTGTAAGCAGTTGATAGAATGCGTTTAGGTTATACAGGCAATTTTTAATGAATATTTGTACGTTTGCAAAATCGACAGAAGAAATTACACAGAAAATCAGTCAATGGTTTCCTATGGAAGAAAATTCAAGTAACAGGTAAAGTATGTTCTCGTTACTTTTGTTATCCAGTGCTGGGCTCCTAGGTTCAGCACTGGGACATCTGTCTAAAACAGGTAAGTAATTACGTTTTCACAGTTGGTGCGATTTTTAAAGAATATTTGTAGTTTGCAAAAATCGACAGAAGAAATTTCACAGAAAAACAGTAAATGGTTTCCTATGGAAGAAAATTGAGTTAGCGGTAAGTGTGGTTGTAATTACTTTTCAGGGTCAGGTCTGGGCACCAAGATCCAGCACTGGGATCTCTCCTGATAGCAGGTGAGTATTTTCGTTTGCGTTACTCGGTTGATTTTAGGTGAATATTTTAAAGTTTAGAAACTCTACACTTAAAAGAAATTTCAAGTGAAACCAGTCAATGTTACCCTATGGAAGAAAAGTGAGTTATCGGCTTTTGGGTAAGTACTCGACTGGCAGAGTTAAGGTTCTGGGAATAGACTCCGGGGTCTCCCAGGATCAGGTAAGTACAGTTGTTACACCCTCAGTGGCACAGGGGCAGCCGGGTGCAGAGTGAGTTAGGCCCAATGTTATCTTATGGCAGGCAGGGGGCCCTTGGTTGGTGGCTGCTGGCTAGCAGGCCACACGGCTGTGGGAGCTGGGCTCCTGGTCACTTGCTAAGGGCAAATGGGGAAGTAGATTGGAGCAGAGGTTTCACTGCCAGGGGCACTCGGGCGGCTGGGTGCAGGGTGCTTTTGAGCCGTCGGGCGCTCAATGGATTGCAATGGAGAAGCTCAAGAGCGAACAAAGGCTGCAAGCTCGTGGACGAAGATTCTTCAGGTGCGACCACCACTTCGAGAGGTAAGTTGGGTAGGTGGAGGATAGGTAGGTACCCAGGAGTTGGGCACAGGTGGCCGCAGGGCGCCGGGTGCAGGGGTGCCTTTTGGTGTCGGGAAATCTTACCCTCTGTTGATCGCGGTTGGGGGGGGCCCTGGTTCTGAGGCTGCAGGCTTCGTCAGGAGCGTCAAGGTGGGTCCTTGGGCGCTGGATTTGGGGTCACAGTCTCCGGGGGGATGCCCTCGTGGTCTTTGTCCACTCCAGCACAGGCCAGGCTTGGTGGGTGCAGAGTATGCAGGGTTCGCGGTTCCTGGCTGATGCCAGAGGTCAGTTACTTGCTTTGAGCAGTACCACTGCTCGTGGGAGTCCCAGATGCTTAGAGTCACAAGGTAGCCAGGTCCTCCGGGGTTTGTGAGGTTGCTGGCCACGGGAGATGCTGGGATTTAGCAGGAGCAGGTTTGAGGGTCGAGAGGCCGGTAGGGCTGGGGCCAAAGCAATTGGTGTCTTCCTCTTGTTAGCAGCTGCACAACAGGTCTTCTTGCTTCTTGATCTTCTTTGCTGTTTCAGAATCTGGATCTAATGAAGGAAGGTTCAGGGTGCCCCTAAATACTAGATTTAGGGGTGTTACAGGTAGGTAAAGGGCTGGGACCAATGGGTCCCTGCCCTGGGGTGGGTACACCCCCTATCCTGCCACTCTCCTGTGGGAGAGGGGCAGTAGCCTAGTCCTGATTGGGCAGGTCTTCCCATCTTCAAGATGGCGAGAGCCCGGAGATGTGCTTCACCTCGCCTCCCCCACCTGAGGGATGGGGTTGGCATAGGCTGGCACACCCCCTTTCCTTCCTTGGGATTTCCGGCCAGTCTTCCCGCCAGAGTGGGGGTCAGAACCGGTAGGGACCAGTTGCTGAGTACAGCAAGTGGCCTGGAGAAGCTCACAAAGGCGGAATGCCTTTGAAGCTTGCCCTGCCCATCCTGGGGGAGGAGACTTAGCACCTCACCCAGGATGTGCATTGTTGCAGGCCCAGGAGAGCAGATGGCTCTCTACCCAGGGGTCCAGCAACATGTCTGGTCTGTGGCAGCCTAGGCAGCCCCTCAGACAAGACGTGGATTGTAGGTTAGGTTCAGGGGGCATCTCTAAGATGCCCTCTGTCACGCATCTTACAGTAAATCCCACACTGACATCAGTGTGGGTTTACTGTGCTGAGAAGTTTGATACCAAACTTAACAGTCTTCAGTGTAGCCATCATGGTGCCGTGGAGTTCGTGTTGACGAGCTCCCAGCACCATATACTCTTAATGGCAGCACTGCACTTACAGTGCCCAGGAATGGATCTGGGTACTCTAGGGGCACAGGGCTCATGCACCTGTGCCCACACCACTGGCATAGGGCACCCAGCTAGAGGGGTGACTGAGGTATGCCAGGGAAGTGTGTGTTGTGGGCATGGCACACAGGGATGTGTGCCATGTCGACTCTTTGTTTTGTTCTGCACCAAGACACTCAGCCTGCAAAGGCAGTGTGTGTGTCCCCGGGTACAGGGCCTCTAAGGGTGGCACAATAAGTGCTGCTGCCCTTAGGGGCCTTCTCTGGTCACTAGGCCCTGGGTACCTAGGGTACCATTTACCAGGGGCTGACATGTGACCAGAGATGCCAATTGGGTTTTGGCTGTTAGGCAGTTTTTAGGGAAGGAACACAGACCCTGCCACCTGATTGGCAGGAGCCCAGGGCACAACAAGGAAAGTGCATCATTTATCAGGCAAAAAGTGGGGGGGGGTTACTGCAACAGAAACCCTTTTCCTTACAAAAGGTTTCTTCATAGAGATGAGAAGCTGGCGTTTCCCAGGAGGACGGATATCGTTTGTCTTTTCCTCTTATGCCTTAATGCAATTCACTACGTAAAGCTTGTGTCCTGAAAGAAGGGGTAGGACACCACCCTAGAGTTTTTCTTTGTTCGCGTATGTATATAGAAGGTAATCCCCTCCGGAGTAAAAACCCTACCTGTAATATCCATGGCTTTGACATCCAATATCTTCTTACAGGCAACAAGGCAAAGCAACATCACTAGCTTACCTGATATTTCCTTTCTTAAAAGGTACTTGTTATTCGGCCAGGATAAGAACAGGTTGAGGACTCTGCAAGGCATACGCCCCCCAACAACTTCCTCACCATTGAATGCTCACCCACTAAGTTACTATAAATAGGATTATGTTCTGCCAAAATGGCAGTCCTGATGGCATTTGCAGACCTGTAGGCCATGCCCTGTGACAACAACTCTGATAGGAGGTTTAGCATATGCACAATGTCAGACCCCGCAGGATCCATACCCCTTAGAACACACCAACCGTGTCATCTTGACCAGGCTAATCTTTACTGTTTGCAGGTGGCGTCTGCCCAGGCCTTTGAAGGAAGGTATTGAGCCTGCCCTGAAAGTCTCAGGATGTTCCATCTCTGCCTGTAATCCACCATGTCATCAGTTTCATGGAACCCTTGATCACCAACCTTGAAGATTCCCCAATGGATCGTGCAGGAGATCCTGAAACAGGGGTAGACGGATTGGAGAATCCCAGGAAAGTTCCATTATTCTGGATACCATACTTGAGTTCTCTAGAAAGGTGTCACGACCACTGTTTCTGCTTGGTGTCTCCTTAATTGTGCGAATACCCATGTTTTTATAGAGAATAGAGGGAATGTGTATCCCTTCTCCTTGCTTTAATCGTGGAGAAACACATCCATTGCCGCTGACAGAGGGTCCGGTTTCCAGCTGAAGAGCCTGTCCAGTTGGAAGTCCAGCCGGATGCAAATAGGTCCACGAAAAGAGTCTTCACATCTGAGACAGAGCATCTGTGGATTCAGTTTTCATATCCTGACATAGTTGAAATGTCTGGAGTGCCAATCCGCAACCTTGTTCTGTGCCTCTGGAAGATATTCAGCTGTCAGCGAGATCTTGTTGTTTGTGCAGAACTCCCACAGATTCCTGGCCAGATCCGACAGTGGTTTGGATTTTTTCCTGCCTATGTGATTAATATACGAGACCACTGAGACGATGTCCATCTTCAAGAATACACAACACTGTACTTTGCCCCTGGTCTAGGAGTAGACAGCAAATGAGCCCGCCAACCGTTCCAAACAATTGATATGAAGTTTCTGTTCATGAGATGACCAGACTCCGCCTGTGGACAAATCTCTGCTGCGGGCTCCCCAGCCTGTACTACTGTTGTCAGATTCTATCACTATGTCCGGGTTGGATCCGAATATGGTGCTCCCATACGAGGATTCATAGTGAGTCAACCACCATTGCATTTCTTCTTTAGTCTCCAAGGAGAGGGGGTCCACCTGGGAGTATGTGAGGCTCTTTTGTAGGTGAGACACTTTTAGTTGCTGCAACACTCATTAAGCAACCCTTGGAATATGACCTGTATAGATGAGGATAGGAGGCCTGCTATTCTTGCGAGTTGGTGGAGGTAGTTTCTCTCCTTGAGGGTATTTCTCAGTGTCTGCTTGATTTCCGCCACTTACCTGGAGGAAAGGCTCACGGTTGCATCAACTGAATCTGACAAACCCCAGGGAGGTCAATCTCTGGGTTGAGGTCAAGTGTGACTTGTCTCTGTTGATCATAAACCCTAGGGAATTAATAACAAGACAGACAGCTGGAAGTGTTCCGGAGTTTTCCTGGGCATTGGTTCATCAGAAGACTGTTGAGGCAAATCCCCTGCACTCGCAAGTATTTTATTGCTGGCCTTAGTACCTTGGTTAAGCACCACGGTATGGAAGATAAGTCGAACGTAATGGACGTGAACTCAAAAGCCTGATCTCTACGTATAAACTGAAGGAATCGACGTTGTGAATGCTAGATGGAGAGGCATCCTTGAGATCATGTCAGACGAGCCAATACTGGTGGCAGAAGAGGCTTCTCAAAAAGTGAATTCCCTCCATTTTGAAATGGCGGAATACCCGCCACTCGTTGAAGGTCTTTAGGTCAATGACTGGGCTTTGACTTCCGTCTCTTTTCTCCACCAGAAACAAGTTGCTGAGGAAACCTGTGGGATGCAAGGATCAGCGGGCAATAGCACTTTTTCCCAGGGGTGCCCAGATTTCCCTGTCAACCAGCTCTATATCATGTGCACTGAACTTGGAGGGGAGGGCACTTGGTCCAGCGTGGGGAGCCTAAACATCTATGTGGAAACCCCGCACCGTTTGCAGCAACCAGGTGTCAGAAGTGAGCACCATCCAGTTGTGTAGGAACAGTGCCAACCTGCCCCCTACCCTTAAGTGGGAATAAAGAGTTAATCTTGCCATGGGCCTATCCTTGTTTGGCGTTCCCCTTGAAGGTTCCTCTGGAGCTTTGTTTTCGTGGCCACCCTTTAGAGGGGAAGAAGATCCTCAACTTGGAAATGGGCATGGGCATTCCACCCTAAGACAGTTGTGCACTTCTTTGTCAAGAAGGTTCCTCAAATGATATGCAATATAAGCCGCCACTTTGTCCCCCGCCACTTTGTCGTAAGATGGGGATGGGTGAGGTCCTTTGGATCCAGCATGTCTCTAATTAGACTGGAAGATGTACTATCATTGGAGGGAGCCGGTGTGAAACCACTTGGGGATGGGTGTCATGGTCTGGGGTGTCCCAGATCCCCGATCAAGTCATCTGCGTCGTCCGGATCCAGTGAGGGGGCCCTAGATGTATCGAGGACATGGGCCCCTCGGTCTGAGCACTCAGTGAAGGGGGTTGGTGTTGTAAAATCGAACAGGGGGAATCCAGAGGGCCAGAAATGATTTCTTAAGCCTAGCAAAAGTGTTGGTATCTACCCTCTGGCATGTTTATGCTTTGTAGCCGCCTTAACAGGCTTCACTCCTGGCGACCCTAGAGATAGTGGTACAGAAGGTCTGGCAGAGTCTTCCCTCCAAGAGAGGGGTGCCTGGCAGCTGTCAGATGAGCTAATGTAGAGCCTTCTCATAGAGTGCCATGGTGTATGAGGCCGCCCTGAATATCAAGGCATCCACTGCCCTGCAGAAATCATCATTAAAGGGGAGGTATTGCTCCGCCTCATACCCAGAGGGGCCACCTGAGTATTTTGCATGATGTAGTTATAGTGGTACTGGGAGACCAGTAGAATATGGGGGCACACAGGGGCCCAGATTAGGCTACTGCCATGGACACCAGTCACCTTTTATAATACACAGGGTATAAACAGCCTGGATCAGTATCCCAAGCGCCTGCCAGGAAAAATCTACTGAGCTCAGAAATGTATACGTACACCCACGGGGCCTCAGACTCCAGGCAGCGGGCGTTTTCAGCCAGGACTCCAAGATCGGCATGCAATCTCTTTGATCTCTCTTCCCTACATGCGGATCCTGCGAGGAGCATGCCATGTGCTTCTGAGAAGCAGCTCCCTCTAGAGGCCATAGGACCTCACCTCTGCACGCGGCCCGCAGGCCGATGTCAGCCTGATACTCTGCATAGAAGCATGCAAGAAGTGCTTCTACAGAGACAAGATAATCTGTAATCAACAACAAGTTAGTTCACAACAGTACAAATACCTAACACAGTCCAAACCAGTCAGGAACCCCCCAGTCACAGGGAGACCCTTCTAATAGGTACTTAACTGGCTGGCTGGAGCAGCGAAGAAAGAGGACGAGTGAAGGAGACCAAGGACTATAAAGACAAGCCCAGCAAGGGGATTGGATGGACTTTCTTACTTTTAATTTTTCCTGAGGTTCTTGGGGAAAGTAGTTTATTGTTGAAGACATGATGTTATTAAAGTTATGGCTTCTATCTTAAAAAAGTGAAGAAAGTAAGGTATAACCCTCACCTCCAGTCCTGACATAGAAGTAAATAAAATATTTGTTTGATGAAGGATTGTTTCTGTAATACTGTGTATTGTTTTGTGGTTCAAATCCTCTACATTTTTTAGGACCGGGTCCCCAAATTCCAACAATGACTCAGTGGGGGCCCTGGACCCAATAAGGATTCGGTGTGGGTCCTCTGACTAAAGTAATGATATAGTGGGGGTACATAGAAGTCAAAATGTTAGTAACCCATATCTAAATTGTTAAACTTACAACGCGCAGCCTATAAGAAATTATTTTCATTTCTCTCAGGGCTCAGTACTTGCACTCGTCTTTTTTAACTTGTTTATTTAACCACTGGTAGATTTCCTAATTACACTTCATCTTTCATATCACCAACATGCAGACAATGTGCAGATATCAGCAATATTGTATCAATCAACTGCATTAAACACTACATAGCTAAAACAGAAATCTGGATGTCTTCTTGTAATCTCACGCAGAGTAAGACAGTCACGTCCCAAGCAATAATAGTGCAAAGGACAGGCAAAAAAAACTACTTGAAGGTGGCCTATGCCCCAAAACCATTTGAGTGCAAAATCAGAGAGTTGCATGCAAAAGCCAGCAATCTCCCTCTCCCAATCCGGCTTCCCAAGGAATCACAGTACCAAGACTGCCCTCCTTGCTGCCACAGATGACGTCCGCTCCCTCCTCGACCAAGGCAGAACTGCAGCCCTCATCCTCCTGGACCTCTTGGCCGCCTTCGATACCGTCTCCCACTGCACCCTATCCACAAGACTCAACGCCGCCGAAATTGGCGAAAAGCCCTTGAATGGATCCGCTCCTTCCTCACCGGCCGAACACAGAGAGTCATGCTACCACACAGAGATCAGCTACAGAGTGCCTCAGGGCTCCTCCTGGAGCTGCACTCTCTTCAACATCTACATTGCCCCGCTTGCAGCCATCGTCAGGAACTCAACATCGTCTCCTACGCCCACAACACCCAGCTGATCCTCTCCTCACTAACAAACCCACAGTCGCCAAGACCAACTTCCACGACGGCATGAAGTTTATCGCCACCTGGATGGAAAACAGCTGCCTCAGAGAATACCGAAGTCCTCATCCCGGGCTCCACCCCATCTGCCTGGGCGGACTCCTGGTAGACGGCAGATATTGGATCCCCGCCAAATCCACAGACCACGCACAAAACCTTGCCATCATCTTGAACTCCTCGCTCACCATGAACCGCCAGATCAACGCCGTCTCATCATCCTGCTTCCATACACTATGCTTGCTCTGAAAGGTCTTCAAGTAGATCCCCACCGAGTCCAGAAAGACGGTCACCCATGCACTCATCAGCAGCAGACTCGACTATGGCAACACACTCTACAGCGGCATCACCCAGAGACTCCTTAAGAAACTGCAGAGCAACCAGAATGCCTCCACCAGACTCATCCTCAATAACCTTTGCTACAGCCACATTACCAGCCACCTGAAAGACCTCCACTGGCTCCCAGCCAAAAAAGAATCGCCTTCAAGCTCCTCACACATGACCATAAAGCCCTACAATACGCAGGACCTGCATACCTCAACCACCGCCTTGAATTCCAAGCACCCACTAGAGACCCTCGCTGCCCAACTGGCCCTGGCCGCCATCCCACTTATTCTCAAGACCACGGCCGGAGGAAGATCCTTCTCTTACCTCGCAGCAAAGACCTGGAACACCCTGCCTCTCCACCTAAAGCAATCACCGTCACTGCCCCAATTCAGGAAGTACCTCAAGACCTGGCTCTTCGACAGAAACACAGTGCCTGCGACAGATCAGCAGTGTCCCCTCCTCCAGCGCCTTGAGACCCTTATGGGTGAGTAGTCTCGCTTTACAAGTGACTTGACTTGATTGATTGAGCAAGCACAATTTAGATACACAAATAATTACTATAGCAAAGCTGTGTATCCCTAGCTAAAACTACTCAAATCAATCAATAGTTTTACATTACTGATGATTTTTGGGAACAATGTACTTGTAAGTCTCACCTACCAGACAGCTCAAGCTGTTTGTTGCCGAAAAGACCTATTGTCAGCTTACACTGTGCTTAGAGCCCACCCATTGTTTACCATTGGGTGGCTTTGCTGTCACTCTTATTTGCTTGCTTTTTATTTGTCAGCTTGTGTGGGCTTTACTTCATCTTCTTATGTTTGTCCCTTTATTGGAAAATGGACACATCACTTGTGTCCTTCCACTGCCTAAATTTGACCGCAACTTTTTTAAGCACTCCACAAGAGTGCATGTGTATTTCAGCAGTGTCCCTATGTACTGCCCTTTTCCCCTCCACCACGCTGATTGTTGTTATCTCTTACCCCTATATTTCACCCTTCCATTGTATGTTGTTCTCGCCTTCGTATGCTTCTCTCCCCCACGCTGTTTTCTCACCTGTGTGCTTCCCACCAGCAGCTCCACTTTCCTATTTCTAGCCTGTGTGTTTCTCTTCCCCCCGAACTCCATGTTCCTCTCTTTCGTCCATGTTGCTTCCCCCGGCCCACCATATTGCTTCCCCCACATGCGCCGTCTATAATGGTTGTGCCCCGTGTTGCTTTGTCTCCCATGTTGCTTCCTTCCCCACCCATTCATCTGTGTTGTTTCCCCCCACTGGCACCCTCCGTGTAGCTTCCCACCAACCTGTGCCTCAAAAGAAAGGCTTTTGCACTACTTTAAAAAAATTCTTTACTGATCCAACTTGGATCGGTAAAGAAAAAGAAAAGGTGTCTGTGTCATTTTTTCGAGGCACATGCCTGCAGGCAGATGCATCACGTTGCCTTTGTTTTTTATTGTCAGCTTACAGTGGTCTTAGAGCCCACCCATTGTTTGCTTTTGCGTGGCTTTGCTGTCACTCTTATTTGCTTGCTTTTTATTTGTCAGCTTGTGTGGGCCTTACTTCCTCGTCTTATGTTTGTCCCTCCCTTGGAATATGGACACATCACTTGTGTCCTTCCACTGCCTACATTTGACCACTACTTTTTTTTTAATGTAAGCACTCCACAAGAGTCCATGTGTATTTCAGCAATGGACCTATGCACTGACCTTTTCCCCTCCACCACGCTGATTGTTGATATCTCTTACCCCTATACTTCACCCTTCCATTGTCCGTGTTGTGCTCGCCTTCTTATGCTTCTCTCCCCCACGTTGCTTTCTCACCTGTGTGCTTCCCACTAGCAGCTCCACTTTCCTCTTTCTAGCCTGTGTGCTTCCCTTCCCCCCGAACTCCATGTTCCTCTGTTTAGTGCCATTTTGCTTCCCCCTGCCCTCCATATTTCTTCCCACACGTGCTATACTATAATGGTTGTGCTTCGTGTTGCTTTGTCTCCCATATTGCTTGCTTCCCCACCCATTCATCATTGTTATTTCCCCCCACTGGCACCCCCAGTTTGCTTCCCACCAACCTGTACCTCAAAAGGAAGTATTTTGCACTACTTTAAAAAATGTTTATTTACTGATCCAAACTGGATCTGTGAACAAAAAGAAAAGGTGTCTGTGTCATTTTCGAGGCACATGCATGCAGGCAGATTCGTCACTTTGCCTTTGTTTTTTGTCTACTCTTTAGCCATGTTGCACAGCATTGTTAAAAAACATTGTCAAAGTCATTAAGTCCAAAAGGCAAGACCTATTGACTTTGCCGATGCTTGTTTCCCCCCTGCTTCAGTGCCATACCGGGCATATCAGACCCAGGCAGAAATAAACACCGATGCAAGCTCCACTTTATATAGGACAGGCCTTCCAGTGCCGTGGATCCTGTGGTTCTGATGCAACAGGTGTTTCTAGCACGGAGCTGGCTGGTGCTCTGCTATCAGAAAATCAGCAGTGACCCCACCTCTAAATTAGCAGTAGAACAGGCCCGGCTCCAGGATTCGAGATCAGGAAGGGCCATGAAGAAGGATAGGTGGGCCATGATGATAAATGGATTTGTGTAGCGTCTCTTGGGTATATGAAACCTATGTTTGGGCATGCCGGATGGTCTTGTAGGGGCCGGGGTATAAGCTGCATGCTCTGCCTACTGTGGGGGTAGTACTTACTAGTTTTAACTTTTTTTCTAAAGGTTTATTTGGTACCTAGGTTATTTATCTCTTTTGCTCCCGCTCTGTCACTCTCCTTTCTGCCCACCTCACCCTTCTCTGTCTCCACCCCACCTTGCTCTTCTCACACTGTGCATCATCCTGCCTCATCAGTGTCTCTCCTCACCTCACCCACCTCTTTCTCTGCCTTACATCTATTTTGCCATCTCCTGTCTCCCTGCAGTGGTCCCCTCTGGTAACTAGACATAATATCGAAAAAATAATATCGAATGGACATAATATCGAAGTCAAAATATAGAATGGACAAAATATCGAATGGACATCATATAGTCGTTAAAAATATCGAATTGAAGGTAAGTAATATCGATTGTCAAAATATCGAAGTATATAATATATGCATTAAAATATATCGAATTTTTAATAATATCGAATTTTTTAAAGTGTTTTGTATGTTAGTATATGTGTTAAAAGTGTATATTATTTTTGTAACATATTTTTTTAACTAATGAATTTTATGTTATTTAATTTTTGTGTAATTTAATTCCGTAGCGGGTGGTGGGTTTATAGGGGAATAGGGTGGGAAGTAATTTAATTATAGTAAATTAAATAATAATTTTTAGGAATTATTACTGATTTTTTATTTAATTTTGCGTTTTAGTTGTGTAGCGGGTTGTGGGTTTATAGGGGAATAGGGTGGGAAGTAATTTTATTGTAATTAAGTAAATATTTTTTTTAATTTATTGGTATTGATTTTTAATTTATTGTTGATTAATTTTTAATTGGTAATGAATTTTTATTAATTGGTAATGAATTTTTATTAATTGATTAATTGATAATTATGTAAATTGTATTAATTAATTTTCGTAGCGGGTTGTGGGTTTATAGGGGAATAGGGTGGGAAGTAATTTAATAGTAATTAATTACATATTAAAATTATTTCTATGTATTGATAATTAATTTACTGTTAATTAATTATTAATTGGTATTTTTTATTATTTATTAATTTTTGTTATTTAAAATTAATTCGTTGTTAATTAGTTGAGTAGGTAATAAATGTTTAATAACTAATATTGTTTTGCATTTATAATTGAATAATTATTAAATCATATGTAATTGGTAATTAATTTTAATTAATTTTTTATTGGTATTGATATTTAATTTATTTTTATTAATATATTGAATCATTACTTTCCCTACAGTTGCACTCTCTGGAGTGGGAATAGTAAGTTTTACCCCTACGCTATCCAACGCTTTCCCTACTGTTGCACTCTCTGGAGTGGGAATAGTAATTTTTACCCCTACGCTATCCAACGCTTTCCCTACTGTTGCACTCTCTGGCTTGGGAATAGTCATTTTTACCCTCCCGCTATCCAACGCTTTCCCTACTGTTGCACTCTCTGTGGTGGGAATAGTAAATTTTACCCCTACGCCATCCAACGCTTTCCCTACTGTTGCACTCTCTGGAGTGGGAATAGTAATTTTAACCCCTACGCTATCCAACGCTTTCACTACTGTTGCACTCACTGGAGTGGGAATAGTAATTTTTACCCTCCCGCTATTCAACGCTTTCCCTACTGTTGCACCCACTGGCGTGGTATTAGTACATTTTACCCTCTCGCTATCCTACGGTAAAAATATTGAATATTTTTTATTAATATTATGTTAATATATATATATATGTATTAAAAAATAAAAATGTATGTTTTTTTTTACTTACATTAATTATTTAATTGTTTTAAGGTTATTTAAGTATTTTTAAGTATGTTTTAGTTAATTATTTTTATTATTTCATTAATTTTAAATTACTTTTAAGACATTTTAAAAAATTCGATATTTTGACTAACTATATTTTTTACAACAATATTTTTGATTCGATATTTTTGTACTTACCTGTTTGTAGATAGGAATTTGATATTTTTGTATTCGATATTTTGTCCTCGATATTATGTCAGGTTGATATTTTCCTCATCGATATTCTGTCAGTGATCCGTCTCCTCTTTCTACCTTACTCTAATCTTTTCTCTCCTTACTTTCCTCTCTTTCTGCCTCAATCTCAAATGTTTCTTTATTTACTTCACTATCCTCTCACTGTACTTCCACTTCCACCTTATTCTTCTGTTTCCACTTCATTCTTTTCTCTCGCTTCACCTTTTTGTTTCTCTGCCATGCCTTATTATCACTCTCTTCCTCACCCACCTCCTCTTTCTCTTCATCTCACTATCCTCAATCTCTGTTCCTCACTCTCACCATCTCTCACCCTCTCACACTACTACTTACCTCCATTCCCTCGTTCTGCTTCAACATCCCCTCTTTGAAACACAACCTCCTCTCTCGTCATCTAAAACTTGACTTTTCTCCACCTCGCCCTCTTCTGTCAGCCTCACTGTCATTGCTGCTGTTCGTGGGGTAACATTTTTGTGTATTTAAAGGAAGCTCGAGCTGCCTCCCTACAAGCTTTTGTTCTTGTGTGGGTGTGCGTAAGTGATCCTGCTGCCCAGAACTTGTTCTCCACCGACAGCTCTCAACATTTTAAACAGCGGCAGCACCAAGCCCTGTATCATACAGTGTGTGTATGCAGAAGATCTACAAAGACCTGGGGGACATGCACATTTTAAAGACATCATAAATGGCTGTGCGACTTGTTGATGTTGTTGATAGTGCCTTCTGTCTATTTATTTCAAATCAGTCTCTTAACAATTGAAAGAACAACCAAAGTTTCCAACTGGCCAAGCATCAAATGTATGCCTGTTTCTTCCCTTAGCTCCCCACTGTGCCAAGAGTGCAGTCTGAGGATGACGACTGGAATTGTAATTTGGTGGCTAGCTCTTCAGCCAATGGTCGGCTGTCAGGCCTTTGAATGGAAAGTATTTTAACTGGAACAATGTTCAAATGTGTAGCTCATACGAGTGCCTCAAGACTAAACGGTATTTTCTAAAATGTAACTGGCATGTTCCCTCATCTTCCTCCTTTCTCCCTCTAGTCTCTCCTATTCCATTGCCCCCTATTGTCTCCATCACCCTCCCCGCCCGTCACTCGTCTCTCCCTTCTGTCCAGTCACTCTCCTCTTAACACTCCTTCTCTGCCCCAGTACAAGTTAGCATTTGTTCATTACGCTTCTCTTTCATTTCCTTCGTTTCTCATCCTCCTAATCCTTTAGCAGGTAGATTCCCAGTTACAACCCATATGTAAATGTGGCCCGGTGTTTTATACATAGGGCTTTCCTAATCTGTAACAATAGGAAACAACAGTGGAATTCTTGGTTTCCTACCTATGAGGATCTAGGTATTCTACTGTAAAAACAATTCTGTGCAAAGTTATACCACGTGCGGGTTTGTTCTCTATTGTGGTCCGTGCTTCATTGTGGTTAAAGGGGCAGCTCCAGATCAGTGTATTGTTTCCTAATCAGTGCTGTGTTTTTTAGAGTAAAATTCTTAAAAAGGTAACCAAAGAAGGACATTCTTGATACATCTATTATCACGCTTTCTTTACGTTTTCTCTAAGCTGTCATGATTCCACTATATTGTCTGAAAAAGCAAGGCAGCGCAGGAAGCAAAGCATTTAAGGGCAGATTTACAAGCCCCATGCGCCACTTTTGCATCATTTGTAACATGGGAAAGGTGACGCAAAAGTGGTGCAAGGGGCTTGTAAATAAGCCCCTTAGTGTTCAATGAGCTACATACTGACATTCACTCCTAGGAGCTCTGAGGCGTGGAAATCTACAACTTTAGAGAAAAAAAATTAGTGTTGTTTCTTCTGTTTACTTTGGGTGTAAGTGTGCTCTATAAAAACTCTTTCATGTAACTCTACACTATTGCCAGCTCTTTACACTGTGAGGAGCTGACACAGGTTGTCAATGTTCATCACTAGCTTCAAATTACATGAAACAGCCTTTACAAAGCGACTCTTACCCAGGGCCGGACTGGGATCTGAAAGCAGCCCTGGCAAAATTTGCCAAACCAGCCCCCGTCAGGCGCATAGCGAGTGCAGCGAGCGAGCCCGACTGTTAGTAGGGGGGTTTGTGGGGGTGCTCCCCCCAAGAAAATTTTGGAAAACAACAGACCAAAATGGTGAATTTTACAGCACGTGTTTCATTACATATTCAATTGTATCAACTTTCAAACCACAGTAAATAGTAGATGATGACCTTCAAGAGCACCAGGTTACCCACCCAGTCATATGTACCCATAGACATTCTTTCAGAGAGCACCAAAAATAGGCACAAGTAGTAAACCAGAGAGAAGTAAAAGTGAGACCAGCCCCCACATGGTGTGTAGCGAGCAAGCGCAGTGAGCAACCACTACTAGGGGGAGGTATAGTCACGCCCTGAACCCCCCACCCCCTGAAACCTCCCTCACTGCACCCACCAGCACGTCACCGCCTCCCTGAGTGTGTGTCTGTTTATGTGTGCCAGGGTCAGGAGGGAGAGTGTTGTTTGGCACATGGCTGCCAAGTGCTAACTCGCTAGCCAAGCGGAACTGATTGGGGCCGTTTCGGTTTCCTCACACAGCAAAAGAGCAGGCCCTAGCAGCAGGAGGCGACTTTCAAAAGAGACACTAGCACTGAACACGCAAGTGTGCATTTTACCAGCGCAAACTCCTTTCTTGTGAAATCCGTCCTGAAATCCGGAAAATTAAACAAAATATAGGTCATGATTCATGAAGCAACTGAGCCAGCACATAGGGAACGCACCGAGGGTGACCTTCAACAGATGGAACTGATACAAGGGTACAAAGGCCCATTAGAGGTCAAAAGTTACATTGAAGAAGATGGTAGCAGCGCTAATCCCTTTACTCTATAACCTGCACCATAAGATGTTAAATTACAATCCTATATCAGAATCGCGAATGATCCTGGAGCCCATAAGACCCTTCTTGTAGGCTAGCTTCAAATTCTGTTCGCATTAGTTGGTGAAAACTTTATTAATAAGAACGTGCACAAGGGGCACACTTTGGAGTGCTTTAATAAAATGCTGCTCTCCCGAGAGATGTGATTTGTCTAGTACTGTTTTTATTTAATGTATCCCCATAATGGTAGCGAGAGGCGAATGTTGCTGCAAGGGTGTGGCCCTAAAATAAACACCATCTTAAAAGAAAAGCAGCTGCCACCTTTGACTTGCCTGTCTGTGTTTCAATGCAATGCCCTCTTCTAAGTTGAGGTCACTCGCCGATATTGTCGATGCAATGCTGAAATTACTGAGATAAGTAATCATCTTGTCGCTGTGTGCCTTGAATACGAAGCACACTTCCTACAGCGAATACAAAATCAGGCACCGTGTTAGCAGCCGGTTAAGGGCGCTGTCTCTCAGCACACTACATTGGTTATTTAGCGTGAATACTGACTGCACAATCACAATCACAATGACATCTAGATACAAGAAAAATCCATGTGCACCACACAATAATTTGACACCGAATTGAAACATCTAACCTAATTCAGGAAACAATGCGGACTACACTACAACAACCACCCTGATGTAAGGATTGAACGCGGCGTCGACCAGGCTGACTGCCACGTGTTGGCAGTATGTTCTGCTAAACTCGCTAATCCACATGGCTCGGACTCCTTCCCAAAAAACAGACTTATCTTTCATGTTCAGGACAAAGCCTTTGTCCTGAACATGAGCTAAAAAAGGCCCCCCACGTTAGCCTAAGCGGCGCAAGTGCCAGAGCCCAGTGGCAACACCTGGCAGTGGCCAGTGGAAAACAAAACAAAAGGACTCAGTCGTGTTAAATTTTTTAAAAAATAAATAAACTCTAGAAAGCCCTGTTGTCTGCTTCAAATATATTTTTCAGCACAAGCCCCAAGTTGGGGCTTGTGCTGAAAAATATATTTTAAGCAGACTTGCTGACCCCAACCTTCGCCCCAGTTACAGACCCCCAAGAGTCAAGCAGCACAACAGCGCCACCAAAGGGAGCACAGTCACACATATCCACAGTGCTGCACTAGCATAGCCAGACTCTCGCAGGCACAGGCAAGCAGCCACCCACCCACCACCACCACCTCGCTCCGACAGCAGTGGACTCCGCTGGTGGAAGGAGGAACCCAAGGGTTGCCTGCAAAAGGGGGGTGTAGGTAGCAGGCCCGGCTCCATGAATTTTGTTTGGGTGGGCCAAAGGTACATTTGGGTGGGCCACTGCTGGCCTGATTTAGCGTATATATATCTAGCCAGGCCTGCTTCTGGGCCCTCCTTTTATCTCTCCTTAGTCTTACAAGGTACAGTAAAACACACTCTCTTTCTAAATGTTATCACTCTAAAAAAGTGCTTTTCTTCCATGTAATGTCCCTTTGATGGGAAGAGGAGGTTTCTAAGGTGGGAGTATCTAGCAAGTGACTCTACTCGGGCTCCCTCTGTGCGAGCCTTCAGGGAGAAACCCTCTTCATTACTACCTCCACCTGACCCCTGACTCTGCAGCGCACTCCCTTACAGGCTTGATTATCCACTTTTGTACCACCCCTCTCCATTACACCTTATCTCACAGCTGACCTTGGGACCCAGCCCCATATCAGCCACCATTCAGTTCCACTTTCATTATTCCCAGTAAAAAACAAAAGTAAAATCACCTTCAAACTTGAAACATTGAATATAGCAGTAAAGGTAATCAGCATGCATGTTAAAGTATGCTCTACAGTTGTCCTGATCACATGACTGTTAATTAAATAAACAAAAATAGAAAGGCCCTGACAGGGCCGGCTTTAGTGCTGGTGCAAAAGTCTTTTTGACCTCTTTCTCTGTAGATAACTTACCAACCACCCTCCAACAGTGCTCTTCATCTCTCCGTAGCCACTCCCCCTCACGGCCTCCTCCTCAGACTCCCTAACTACCACCCTCTACCAGTGCCCCTCATCTCTCTGTAGCTCCCACACCCCATGACCTCCTCCACAGATTCACTCACTGCCACCCTCCACCAGCGCCCCTCATCGCTCCGTAGTTCCCCCACCCCATGACCCCCTCATCGGATTCCCTCACTGCCACCCTCCACTAGTGCCCCTCATTTCTCTGTAGCCCCCCCACCCCATGACCTCCTCCTCAGATTCCCTCACTGCCATCCTCCACTAGTGCCCCTCATTTCTCTGTAGCCCCCCCACCCCATGACCTCCTACTCAGATTCCCTCACTGCTCCCTCCACCAGCGCCCCTCATCTGTCTGTAGTTTCCCCTCCACACCCCGTGACCTCCTCCTCGGATTCCCTCACTGCTCCCTCCACTAGCGCCCCTCATCTCTCTGTAGTTCCCCCCCACCCTGTGACCTCCTCCTCGGATTCCCTCACTGCCACCCCCACCAGTGCCCCTCATCTCTCTGTAGTTCCCTTCCAGCCTGTGACCCACCTCCTCCTCAGATTCCCTCACTGCCACCCTCCACTAGTGCCCCTCATCTCTCTGTAGTTCCCCCTGCCCCATGACATCCTCCTTGACTTCCCTCACTGCCACTCTCCACTAGTGCTCCTCAGCTCTCTGTAGTTCGTCCCACCCCGTGACCTCCTCCTCTGACTCCCTCACTTTCCACCCACACCCTTCATCTCCCCGTAGCTCCCCCCACCCCATGACCTCTTCCTGGTATTCCCTCACTGCCACCCTCCACTAGTGCCCCTCATCTCTCCGTTGCCACTCTCTCATACCCATTCCATTCGTTGTATGGCACTACTCATATCAGTGTAAGGTGTCACAGTACTTTACATAACAGCACACATTATACAGAGACAATAAATCAGTTTACGCGAAATGTCACACAAGCTAATGAGGATTACAAGGTGTAGAAATCACTTCATCCATTCTGGTGGGCAGTATATTTTACGGGGGTTTGGTCGGGAGAAGCACAAAGTCAGGATTTAAAGAGTACTCCAGTGGTCAGGGTTGGCTTTACTGATAAAATTGTATAACTGCCCAAACAAACTCTTTTTAGTAACATTAGAATAATGAAAGAATGGAGAAGTTCTAACTACATCACAACACAAAAAAGCGAAGTTTGTATGCAGTTTTTGATGACAGTTCATTGGTCACTGTCTTATGTTAAGATAATATCTTATGAATTGCAAGTAACACAAGGATATCTGCGACAGAGGTAGTATCCCACTGAGCTATTTCCATAAAATTCAGTTTATCTGCATTTACAAACTACCAACAGACAAATGGTTGCTCTGCAGCAGGGTCGTAAATCACAAGTTAACAGTTTTTATTGTTGTTGTACATCGGTGGCAGATTCACTGCGAGGGCCAAGGAGGCTCATGTTTGGGTGAGCCTGGCAAACCCTCTAGAACCGGGCCTGGTAGGTAGTGGTGCTGCTAGCATAGCCGGACTCCTGCTCGCAGGCACAGGCAGGCCTGGCAGCCTGAGCCAGCCACCACCACCACCTAGCTCCGGCACCAGTCGGCACCGCCGCTGTGTTGTCCGCCCCCCTGGCCCCTGCTCACGAACAGCCAGGAGGCCTGCTCAGTGATCTAAATGCCTGACTAAATGTCTATAAATCCACAATCCAGACTCCGGGGCCGCCCAGGGCGCTAGTGCGCTGCGCAGAACCGGCCGGGCCGGGGATCAACCAAAAGGTATAGGCGAAAGGCCAAGGCCCTGGGCCGGGGGAAAGGCCTATACCCTTTGTTTAATCCCAGCCCGGCGACCCGGCCCACAGTAGTGCCAAACAAATGCCATTGCCAACCACTGCCATGCCATGATGAAGTTATCATGTTTCCTGATAATAAATAATTTGCTAAAGACACACTGACTCACCTCTGCGGGCGGCGGGCGACTACGGACGGACAGTCAGTAGTACTAGTGAGGGAGGGACAGGCAGCAGGCAGAGGCTAGAATTAGAAATAAATTATGGGGTGCCCGTGCCTCGTTACCTCAGTCTGTCTTCTTAGTGGCTGGCTGTTGTTGTTCTGGAATGCTCCTCGGTCGGGGTCACGCGCACTTTTTATTGTAACCCCAATGCGCATGTCACCACACGGCCGCCCCACCCTAAGGTGGGTGAACTGAGACCGCGGTCCGCGCACACGCGCGGGCTGGCGCCGGCGAAGATTTCTGCGACTGCGCCCTGTGCGCGAGCGCGACCCGAGGGACGACCCACCCCCTATTATTAATGCAGGTGATAATAATAAATTATTGCAGCAGGTGAAGGCGGCGGCACAGCCCAGGCAGTGTGTAGAATCCAGTCCAGAGCCTGGGAGTGATGTCAGTGAACTGTGATGAATGAATCTGATTTTTGATAGATATAATTGTGCTTTTTCTGTACCGCACCCACGCGGAGTGAGGAGAGACACACACAGAGACAGTAGTGAGTTCTTATCCGATTTCTTACTAACGCCGTCGTCGCGTCGGACCAAATAATCGGCCCCAGCAATGAAACCGGCCCCCTGCCAAAAAACCGGCCCCCACCCCTGGCAGCCTACCGGGGTATTGCCCGGTGCCCGGCATTGCCAGTCCAGGTCTGCTCTTACCACGCTATGCCTTCACAACGCGGTCCGTACCATGAATGCACCTTAACAACGCATTTCTACAGCACAGCTTGCCTTAGAGTAAACGTTGTTGGACTGATTGATGTTGGACTTTAAGTCCAACACTTTGCCTACTATTGTGCAGACTGGAGTCGGAATAGTACTATTCCAAAGACCAGCGCTTTCCTTAAGGAAACGACTTGCGTGGTATAGGAATGCGCCGTAAAGACGCATTCGTGGTTTGGACTGCATTGTAAAGACATGCGAGGTAAATGCATGCAGGGTTCTAATATACAGCCCAAATTACACTGTGCCTTCTTTTTATACTTGCCACGAGTCCCAGCTTCTCACACTGACAACTAATATTTGCTTCTCACTTACAACCATTATGAGAGTTTCACAAAGAGCATGAATGCCGACTTTTGACATTACCAATGAGATCATCCTCGCTTAGCTAGCCAGTGCCAAAGCCCTAAAGTACTTCCAGTCCTGCACTCTTGGGCTACCCACCTATGCTGACTCATCTCCCTGCTCATAAATGGAAGGTTTTCACACTTCCTACAGGCGCCAGCTCCTCACTTTATCAATTCAGACGCTTCTCAATGCCCATCAATGCCTGCTGCTCCCACTGCTCACCATTACTCGCTTTATATATCAGTCCTCCACTAACAGCACTTAACTGCAACAGCGGACGGTATCGGAGGAGAGTGGGGGGTGGGAGAGATGACAACAACAAACTAGCATTGGCATAGCCAATAGGTCTCGCCTTTGGGAACTTATACGTGTTTAGCCATGCAACAGTTAATGTTGTTGCACCGAGGATATTGTAAATGTAAATGTAAATGTTGTAGACTTGTAAAGCGCACAGCTGCCCCAGCAACAGGGCATCCCGGCGCTGTAGACCGCTAGGGAACCCGTCCTGGCTATCCCTGTGAGATGGTCCCTTTCTGGGTATCTCCAAGGTGAAACCAGGCATCCCCGGTGTCTGTGGGGGGCCGTTGTAGAGATGAGGCAAGCTTAATGCCCAGAGTTGCCGAGTGTGTTCCTGGTTAGAGTAGGTACCGAGGCGAGAATTATCGAGTCCGTTTTGACCCTGGTCCACGACCCTGCCGCGTCGGGAATTGAACCCTGGTCCCTGGCTGATTCTCTGCTTACGGGTCTGCCGCCTCTAACCAGTGAGCCACACCTCTCTACATTGTGCTAGATAACTAAACACTTATAAGGTCCCAAAGGCGAGACCTATTGGCTATGCCAATGCTTGTTATCGAGTGAAATTGTGGTTGTTGCTGTGCAGAGCTGTACCAAGCTGCGAGGGTGCAAATTCCCCCGATTGCAGATTAAGATCGGGCTAGGACCAGCCATGAGTCTTCTGTTTACAAGCTGCACATCCTTGGAGCCAGTCAGATGTGCTATGCCGTGAGTCAGCAGAAAAAGAAAAAAAAACCGAGGCCCAAACAATAAGTCTGACTGTTCTACAAAAAATAGAATAATTCCCCTGTGGAAGATGACGCAGTTTAAAAAAAATATATGAAGCCACAAAGCTATACAGTTTTCAGCAGTTGGCTTAACAAATAAAACCGAGTGAAGGGTTACAGCCTGGTCGTGGCTGAAGAGGGTGTAGGGGAGATAGATGCATTCACGCAGCCCCTTACCTGCCGCTGCCCGCGTCCCACGCAGGGGGACATCAGCAGGGCAGCTCTCTAGTGGCCACCCGTCGGAGCCTCCTCCCCCCCCCCCCCTGTTCCACCTCTCTCGAGAGGCCGCGCCTTGGGGAGGGGAGGCCCCTAATGGGCATTGCCGGGGGAGGCGGGGCGCTGGGCTGGGAGGGGCCAAGCCCTATTTAAGCCCCCCGCCCCCGTAGATCGCCCTCTGCTTCCTGCGTACACTCCTGGCCGCGCGTCATCCCACCCTTTCCGCTTACCCTGCGCGGCGTAGGCAGCGCGCAACTGGAATGTTTTAATGTTTTTTCTTGTGTTGCAGGCGGAGTTACAGGGCGATCTGGAGGCAGAAGGGTACAGTAAGGGTACCTCTGCGACAGTCGGTACAGTAAGGGTACCCCTGTCCGGCACAGTAAGGGTGCCCGAGCCAAGGTCCGGGAGGAGGTTCTGGGAAGACCGCGACGGCGCCCCGTTAGTCCTTCGGGCGGTTGGGGGGCCTGACCAACCGGTGGTGTGCCATAACACGCTCCGCCCCCGTAAAAAGGGGCGGAAGTATTAGACAGATCACGTGATCCAAAGGAGGATCTGAAAAGAATGTGCCGCACCCCGGGCATCGACCCACCGTGCGTGCTGGCTCGCTAGGCGGGCGGAGCAGCGAGGGGCTTCTTTCCCTGGATCGCTCGTAAGATAACCCACTCTATCGTCATACTTATGTTGTATGAAATAAACCTGCAGCAGTTCTTCACCCATAACGAATGTGTCAGTGTAATCCTTGGGTGACGTCTGTGCATGCGTGTTGAGTGGAGCGGATGACGGTGTGGTCACTATTGTTTATGGCGGATTGTTTCTGGATATACATGCGCTTTGTCGAAAATTCAAATGTATTGAAAGAATTGCCCGTTTTACCTGCTGCCTTGGGGTGTGCACTGTCCCGATGGCACACATTGTAAATGAAAGAGTTGCTGGCAGTGCCCCCACCTGCCAGTTCCAAGACGCACTGACGGTTAGACCTGTAGGTGCAATCAAGTTTTTTCAAATTATGAAATAGACAAAAACAAAAGCTTGCTGTTGCTTACGTAATATTGATTTCTTCATGTGATGTTGTTCAAACAATCTCAATAAATTAGTAGTTTTCTGATGAAGGGTTTTCAACCCGAAATGCTTTGGGCGATTTAAATTAATGGATCGAATCATTGAATTCCATTGGCGAATATGAATTGTCGTCTCAGGGGTCATTTAGAACTTTTGCACAACAATTTTATGTAGCAAATCATCATGTAGTGAAATCAATAAATATTAAGACGGCTACAACAGGCTTTTGTTTTTGTACATCATGTCATAATTTGAAAAACCTTTTGCTTGTACCCACTGCTCTAACCGTCAGTGCGTCTAGGGACTGTGAAGTGGAGTATTTCCGGTCACCGCTTGGTGATGCTGTACTCACAAGCTAGAAACCGCCTCTAGCTGGAGGCTATGGTACTGTATTTTCTCTGGGAAGTGTCTTAAACCCATTGGTGCATATGCCAAAACATAGAATTAATTGGAAAAAATAAAGCTACGATTTGTAGTGGGTGGTGAAATTTGAAAGTGTCCGGTAATCTTGAAATATTCAAAATCTCTGTGCAATCTAATTTTTTGAATTTTTTTTTGCAGCATTGTTTTCCTAGCTTTCATTTGTATTAAGATGTGACAAGTGACTGACAGACCTGTCGCATTAATGTCAGCCAGCTCATTGGTGATTCTTTTGATAGACTTCACCTGAAGTGCTGTTCACTCCTCATAGTACTCGTTTTGAGGCCTGTAACTTCTCGTTACTGAGACCCCATTTGGAATATCGAGTGCAGTCATTCGTGAGGCCTCCGAAAACCCGCGGTAGCCATCCCCGCCGAGACTTCACCTGGTGTTTTGTGTCACATCTTTTAGAAAACCTCTCCTCATATGTCCTTATTATTGAGACTCCCACAGGCGCATTGTGTGTATACTCAAAAGATCACCGAAAGTCGCGTAACCCCTTGTTTGCAACATTGCTTCACCAGAATACTGTGCACTTCACACGGTATAGTGATACTGCACAGGTGCCTTCCCTCTGTGATGACGCCACAAACTTGGCTGAGTGTCCTGCAGTGAAAAAACGTGTGCCGACCTTTACCCAAAACCCTCCTCTCAATCCACCATTAGACAGGGAAGCTGTTGCCTGATTGACAGAAATGTTTCACCTGTGATTTAAAGCATGCACTGCCAAAGTTGAGTAAAACCATCACATTAGTGGATATAATAGAAAAATTAAATCAGTATACAAATAACAGAAAAGTGTATAAGGCCAGTTTGAGCCAAATCCAGGATCAATAGCTAAGAGTAAGAAAAGTACTTAAAGCCAAGGCTGAAGGCAACTGGTACAGAGCACACTCTCTCAGTGTACGTCGTCTTAATGCACTGTTTCATACTACAGCTGTAGTAGTATAGTTGACATTGGCTCATGTTCAATTTCACTCATTTCTATTCATGTGACTTTAGATATCTGGAAACTGGAGTAGTTTGGTATTAATTTAAGTATCTCATATTTAAAGCCCACTACCCACAGTATGATTTTCATAGCAAATGCATCAATCAATCAATCAATCAAAGACATTTATAGAGCGCACTACATACCCGTAGGGTCTCAAGGCGCTGGGGGTGGGGGGGGTGCCGCTACTGCTCGAACAGCAAGGTCTTCAGCTTCTTCCTGAAGGAGAGGTGGTCTTGGGTCAGGCGCAGGTCGGTCGGGAGGGAGTTCCAGGTCTTGGCGGCCAGGTAGGAGAAGGACCTTCCTCCTGTAGTCGCTCTTCGGATGCGGGGGACGGCGGCGAGGGCGTGGTTGGCTGATCGGAGGTGGCGTTTGGGAGCGTAGAAGTTGATTCGGCTGTTGAGGTAGCTCGGGCCTTGGTCGTGTAGGGCTTTGTGTGCGTGGGTGAGGAGGCGGAAGGTGATTCTTTTGTTGACGGGGAGCCAGTGAAGGTCTCTCAGATGTCCGGAGATGTGGCTGGTTCGTGGGATGTCGAGGATGAGTCTGGCTGAGGCGTTCTGGATCCGCTGGAGTCTCTTCTGGAGCTTGGCGGTGGTACCGGCGTAGAGGGCGTTGCCGTAGTCCAGTCGGCTGGTGACGAGGGCCTGGGTGACGGTCTTCCTGGTCTCGGTGGGGATCCACCAGAATGAATGAATGAATGAATGAACGGCAATTTGTAATGCGCAAAAACAATAACCCTCAGGTATCAAGGCGCCTAACAAAAGATCAGAAAATGATCGAAAGAAGGAGACAGGAAACCCTACATGTAGGCTTGCCGAAAGAGAAGAGTTTTTAGAGCAGAGCGAAAGTGCTGTAGGGACGGGAGAAGATCTTCCGTAGCATGCGTAGGATGTTGAAGCACGCCGAGGAGACGTTGTTGACTTGCCTGGTCATGGAGAGGGAGGAGTCCAGGATGAAGCCCAGGTTGCGTGCATGGTCTGTCGGTTTGGGTGCGGTGCCCAGGGCGGGAGGCCACCAGGAGTCGTCCCAGGCGGAGGGTGAGGAGCCCAGGATGAGGACCTCCGTCTTGTCCGAGTTCAGTTTCAGGCGGCTGGTCGTCATCCACTCGGCTACCTCTTTCATCCCTTCGTGCAGGTTGGCTCTGGCGGCGGCGGGGTCGTTGGTCAGGGAGAGGATCAGCTGGGTGTCGTCGGCGTAGGAGATTATGTTGAGGTTGTGTTGGCGTGCGATGGCCGCGAGGGGGCTCATGTAGACGTTGAAGAGGGTGGGGCTCAGAGAGGATCCTTGAGGGACGCCGCAGATGACTTCGGTGGCCTCTGACTTGTACGGTGGTAGACGGACTCTCTGTGTTCTTCCGTCGAGGAAGGAGATGATCCATTCCAGCGCCCTGTCCTGGATTCCGACGTTGCTGAGGCGCTGTACTAGGGTGCGGTGGCAGACAGTGTCGAATGCCGCGGAGAGGTCTAGGAGGATGAGGGCCGCTGTTTCTCCGTTGTCCATCAGGGCTCGGATGTCATCGGTGGCGGCGATGAGGGCGGTCTCGGTGCTGTGATTGGCTCGGAAGCCGGACTGTGAGGGGTCGAGGGATCCATTCGTCTCGAGGAAGGCGGCCATCTGCTTGTTGACGGTCTTCTCGATGACTTTGGCAGGAAACGGGAGGAGCGAGATGGGGCGGTAATTCTTGAGTTCGGTGGGGTCCGCTGTGGGTTTCTTGAGTAGAGCGCTGAGTTCGGCGTGCTTCCAGCTCTCAGGGAAGGTGGCGGTGTCGAAGGATGTGTTGATGATGTCTCGCAGGTGGGGTGCGATGACAGCGTCAGCCTTGTTGAAGACGTGGTGAGGGCAGGGGTCGGTCGGTGATCCGGAGTGGATGGAGTTCACCGTGCGGATGGTGTCTTCGGTGCTGATCGGGGTCCAGGCGTGGAGGGTGGTGGTGGGGGGTGGTTGTTCGGTCTTGGTGTGCGTTGGTTGGTTGTTGAAGCTGTTGTGTATGTCCGCGATCTTGTTGTGGAAGTATGAAGCGAGGGAGTTGCAGAGGTCTTGCGATGGGGTGATGTCGTTGTTTCCTGCGCTGGGGTTGGATAGCTCTTTCACGATGTTGAAGAGTTCCTTGCAGTTGTGTGCGTTGTTGTCCAGCCGGTCCTTGAACGCAGTTTTCTTGGCGGCGCGGATCAGCTGGTGGTGCTTCCGGGTGGCCAGCTTGAGGGTGGTCCTGTTGTCCGGTGTAGGATCCCTTCTCCAGACTTTCTCGAGGGCTCGGCAGTTCTTCTTGGAGCTCTTGAGTTCGTCGGTGAACCACGGGGCTTTCTTGCTGCCGGGTCTGCTGGGCGGGGTCCTCAGCGGGGCGAGTTCGTCCGCGCAGTTGCTGATCCACTTCGTGAGGTTGTCGGCGGCCTGGCTGGGGTTCGCTGAGCTGGCAGGAGGGTGCTGGCTCAGGGAGGTGGCGAGCTGGTCGGCAGTGATCTTGTTCCAGCTTCTTCTGGCAACCTGTTGCTGGTGGTGGTGGGTCGTCGTTCTCTTGAAGGTGAAGTGGACGCAGCTATGGTCCGTCCATTGAAGCTCTGTGGCGTGGCTGAAGTCGATGTCTGTGCTGGAAGAGAAGACTGCGTCGAGTGTGTGTCCGGCGAGGTGGGTGGGGGTGGACACCAGCTGCTTGAGTCCAAGATTGGCGAGGTTGTCGAGCAGGATGCTGGTGTTGCGGTCGTTGTTGTTCTCCAGGTGGAAGTTGAGGTCCCCCAGGAGGATGTAGTCGGCGGAGGGGAGGGCATGCGGGCTGACGAAGTCGGCGATGTCCTCGCTGAATTGTGTGCGTGGTCCCGGGGGTCGGTAGATCAGGGTGCCTCTGAGGGTGGTGTTCGGGTCGGTGTGGATCTGGAAATGCAGGTGTTCGGCGGTGGTCAGGGTGTTGTCGGTGCTGGTCGTGAGACGGATGGTGTTCCTGTGGATGATGGCGATGCCTCCTCCCATCTGGTTGGCGTTGCGGTCCCTCCGGACGATCTTGTAGCCCTCTGGGATGGCGATGGCGATGTCGGGAGCTGAAGAGGCGTTCATCCAGGTCTCTGTGAGGAAGGCAACGTCAGGGGCTGTGGCGTCTAGGAGGTTCCAGAGTTCGATGGCGTGTCTGTGGACGGAGCGGGTGTTGAGCAGGATGCACTTGAGGTGGGTGCTGCTGGTGTTCGACTTGGCGGGTGCTGGTGCGAGGCAGGTCCGGATGCAGGTGAACTTGCAGGCGTGGCAGCTGAAAGGTCCGTGGGTGCGTCGTGGTGTGGCTTGGTGGCATTCTGGGAGTCGGCCGGTGTTGAGAGCGATGAGGGTGGCGGCGGAGTACGTCCGGCGGGTCGGCCGGGGTCTTCGAGGTCCAGGGGTCCTGGCACTGGGCGCGGTCCAGGCGCAGACGGGCTTACCTTTGGCGCGCCTTCGGCGCACAATCGGCGCGCCCGCTGCGCGTGACCGCTGCGCGTTCGCACGGTCGCCATATAAGGCCAAGTGCGCGGGTGGGCGGAGCAGCTGGGAGGCGGGAGCGGGGAGGGAACAGAAGGAAAAAAGGGGCGGGGTCAGCGGTGGTGGCGGGAAGCGGGGAGGGAAGACGGAGGGAGGCGAGATAGGCGGGCAAACAGGAAGGAAAAAACGCTAACACGGTCACAGAAAATAAAAATATACAGGCACAAATGACGGTCAAAACAAAACAAAAATCAAAACAAACAACAGCAGAGTCAGCCGGCAGCGAGGCAGGCAGCGAGGCAGAGGGCGGGCAATGGGGCACACGCAGCAGCTGGTGGCCGTGCGGCGCGGGGGTGTCCCACAAGTGGGTCACACTCACCTGCGTCGCACGGTCGCCATATAAGGCCAAGTGCGCGGGTGGGCGGAGCAGCTGGGAGGCGGGAGCGGGGAGGGAACAGAAGGAAAAAAGGGGCGGGGTCAGCGGTGGTGGCGGGAAGCGGGGAGGGAAGACGGAGGGCGGCGAGATAGGCGGGCAAACAGGAAGGAAAAAACGCTAACACGGTCACAGAAAATAAAAATATACAGGCACAAATGACGGTCAAAACAAAACAAAAATCAAAACAAACAACAGCAGAGTCAGCCGGCAGCGAGGCAGGCAGCGAGGCAGAGGGCGGGCAATGGGGCACACGCAGCAGCTGGTGGCCGTGCGGCGCGGGGGTGTCCCACAAGTGGGTCACACTCACCTGCGTCGCACGGTCGCCATATAAGGCCAAGTGCGCGGGTGGGCGGAGCAGCTGGGAGGCGGGAGCGGGGAGGGAACAGAAGGAAAAAAGGGGCGGGGTCAGCGGTGGTGGCGGGAAGCGGGGAGCGGGGAGGGAAGACGGAGGGCGGCGAGATAGGCGGGCAAACAGGAAGGAAAAAACGCTAACACGGTCACAGAAAATAAAAATATACAGGCACAAATGACGGTCAAAACAAAACAAAAATCAAAACAAACAACAGCAGAGTCAGCCGGCAGCGAGGCAGGCAGCGAGGCAGAGGGCGGGCAATGGGGCACACGCAGCAGCTGGTGGCCGTGCGGCGCGGGGGTGTCCCACAAGCATCAAATCACTACAGGCTCTGGCACATCACAGAGATATACTGAAAGCAATCTCTGTGTTTGCTTGAAACTGACAAGTGCATGCCGTCTTCCCCTGCTCCCTAAGCTTACCATTCTCAAACGTGAACTTATTGATGACAGGCAGGTTGCTGTCTGCACTTATTTGTGGCATGTTTGACTTGATATCTTGCTTGTAGACATACTGCTCCCTAATGCAGTGTGTGGGTGTGAAGTACCGTGCAGCCACACGTCAATCACTCTTCCTCCACCTTCCACTGACATAGTATGTTTGCATGACGTTGGTACCATTAGGCATTGTGTGCGAAGTATTTCACCCAAGTAAACCTAAACAATCTGCATTAAAGCATATCTTTAAAACAGACCGGTTTTGGAATATTGAACATGCACCCCGAATCTACTCTCATCATACATTGTAATCATGGCTGTCAAGAAAGTGAACAAGCGCGTTGCTCGTGCTAAAAGGAGGCAGCAGGGAGAGGAGCGAGAGGAGGGGGCGAGAGAAAGCGTTTCACTTGTGAGAGCGAGCAGCGCCAGGAGCGATAATTGCTACCATATGGCGCCGCGCGCTCCCGCAAGTGAATCTCCACGCGTTGCCATTGAAGGCAATGCAACGCGTGCACGTTTTTGGCTGAAAAGCCAAAGCGATTGCAAAAGATCTTTTTGTCTAAGCAGCACATGCGCGATGCGTAGGCGAGACCTGAAAAGGAAGGGAAAAAAAGAACTTGCCTGCAGCCCGCCGCATCACCGGTCTTCTGCTTCTCTTGTGGCTCCACTGCAGACAGCACAGGCTCCCAGATTCCCCCGCGGCAAATCCTGCAGCTGCTCTCATAGATCAGAACAGTTTCAGGATTGACCTGAGCTCCCTCGATTTGTACTCCCAGGGAGACTGGGAGCCTGTGCTTGCTCTCTCCAACCCAAAAGACACATAGATGCTGGACAGAATGCAGAGGAAATCAAACATTCACCCCCAGCCAGTACATCTGGCAATTATATTCAAGGACCCTATTAAAGTAACTATTATCGAACAGCATTGCACTAACTTGATGGAGATACTGATTTTTAGAATTGACTTACATTCGCAATTTTGTTGGAAAGGCGCCTTGGTCTACCGACCTCCGGGGCCTTTATCTAACTTCTCATGTCGCCTACTGGAAATAATCTCTCCGCATGCGATTTCCACCAATAACTTTTTACTACTTGGGGACTTTAATGTCCAGGGAGAAAATCTTAGCAACAAGGAAACTCACTCCTTACTAGCTGACCTATCTACTTTAAATTTAAGTATTATAAACACTAATACGACTCATCAGGCCGGGCACATGCTCGACCTTATCTTAACCAACTCCTCGGACATCCGCTACAATGCGACGACTCCTCTTGAGTGGTCTGACCATCATTTGGTGGACTTCTCAATCCTAAGCAAACAAGAGTTAGGAGGTCATGAAACCAGACCCACCAGAGCATTCAGGCAGTGGCATAAAATTACTCCTCAATCCTTTCAGGATTCCTTTACCCCCCCACGCTTCAGTGGGTCGGATGACATAGAGGACCAATTAACATCTTTGAATACTAACCTTGTGGCAGCCATTAATCAATTAGCTCCATCTAAATTACAACTTAACCCCCTTAAACGCGTGCAAGCCCCATGGTACACACCTACTCTGAAAACAGAGAAATCCCGGTGTAGAAAGTTGGAACGGACCTGGCGCCTCTCACACAATCAAACTGATAAAGATTTATTCAAAAATGCTTTGACAATTTATCACAAAAATTTGAAGCTTGCTCGGAAAACGCATATTGCGACTGAGATTGACAATGCTGAAAATTCTTCCCGCGCGCTCTACCAAATATTAAATACATTTACCAATCCAAAAGCTTGCAATGCTGATGCTGCTCCCTCACAACTCCTCTGTGACAATATAGCAAATTATTTGTCTCAGAAAATTGAAATAATATATCAAAAAATTACCTCGACTACTGGGCCCTGCCCCAGCCAGCCCCTAAACTCTATCCCCGTTAAGGAGACACTACACACCCTAGATACCTTCCCTTTATGCACTATATCGGAAGTTGTTGCTCTCTTAAAAAGTACCAAATCTGGCTCGCCTCTAGACCCTATGCCTGCCAAAATTGCAGCTACTCTGTCAACTTCGCTCGCCAGTCCTATTTGTGCTATCCTTAATAAATCACTGGAGGATGGTGTTCTTGCGGCTGAATGGAAGGCAGCCCAGGTCGTTCCTATTAAGAAAAACATGAAGCTGTCACCAGAGGACTTTACCAACTATAGACCTATTTCTTTACTCCCCCTCCTCAGTAAACTCCTCGAAAAACATATCAACAAACATCTTTCCATGTTTATTGAATCTTCCCACTGTTTAGACGAATCACAATCCGGTTTCCGCCCAAAACATAGTACGGAGACCACACTAGTGGAGGTCATAGACAACATCAGAATGGCAGCAGATAAGGGTCAGGCAGTGATACTGGTCCTGCTTGACCTGTCTGCTGCCTTCGACACCATATCTCATCAGGTCCTTATCACCCGCCTTGAGGAGATGGGTGTAAGAGGTAAAGCACTAAGTTGGTTGACTGACTTTCTGACCAACAGGACGCAAACTGTCAATCTTGGTCCCTATCGCTCGTCAACCACCGGTATCAGCAAGGGGGTTCCTCAGGGCTCCTGTTTGAGCCCTACATTGTTTAATATCTATGTAGCCCCCTTGGCAGGATACCTTAGACGGTTTGGGTTTGACCCCATATCCTATGCCGATGACACACAACTTTTGATGTCATTTGACAAAGCAAATCCACTTACCCAGGACTTCTTTTCTGAGGGCATGAAAGGTGTTGCGCATTGGATGAGGGAAATTTTTTTACAACTAAACTCTGATAAATCAGAAATCATGCTGTTTGGAGAGGCAAAACTAAGATGGTCCCCTAGTTGGTGGCCAGAGGAATTGGGCTCTGCCCCGTCCCCTAAAGATGTTGTAAAGGATTTGGGTGTGCGCCTGGACAACGATCTTACTCTTGAAGAACATGTTAACAGCACCGCCAACACCTGCTTCCTCACTCTCCGCATGTTGTGTAGGGTCTGTCCCTTTCTTCCTATAACCACCCGTAAATCCCTGGTCCAATCATTGATTATTAGCAGATTGGACTACTGCAATGCTTTGCTAATTGCAGCTAAAGAAAAATCTTTATACAAATTGCAGGTGGTCCAGAATACCGCAGCCCGTTTAGTAAACAACGCACTTCCCAGGACCCCGTCAGCCCCTTTGCTTCGCGACCTTCATTGGCTCCCCATAAAAAAGAGAGTCAGATTTAAAATCTGTTGCATGGTTTTTAAATCCCTGCACAACTTGGGTCCTGGCTATCTTGCTCGGAAACTTGTTAGATATACTCCTACAAGACTACTGAGATCCAGTCAACTTGCATACCTGCAAACCCCTCGCATCAAATTGGCCCGGATGGGAGGGAAGGCGTTCTCCTATCTGGCACCCCAATATTGGAATCTCCTCCCATTACATCTTCGTCAATGTACCAACCTAGGGGTCTTCAGGAAATTACTGAAAACAGAACTTTTCTAATCGTACTCTCCTCAGTGGTTAATCAGCAGTCCAAAGCGCAGAGATACCCCATATGGGGTGATTCTGGCGCTATATAAAACCCATAAATAAATTAAATAAATAAATAAATCCATCGTTCTTTTGTTCACCATGCCATCCCAGTTTAGACCTAGCCATATGCAAATCAGTTTTGACCTTGTGCCTTATGGGAACAGTCCAGCCCGAACTTCCAAGCCCGGTCCTCCCCGGACCGGAAACAGGCATCCTGGGACTGGTTTCGGGTCATCACCCCTCATCAGCCAGGCTAGTTTGAGTCCAGTGACACAGTGAGCTCAGGACCCACGTCTGGGCATACCCTGAGCACTTAGCACAAGAAAGCAAAGCAAACACAGCTGGGTTGGAGACATCTTCAGTGCACATGACGGTTTGGCCGGCCTGATACGGCTGGCCAAACCATCATGTGCACTGATAGCAGTGCCCACCAATCCCTGTAGGGGCATGTCATCCCCTACCCATGCCCCTAAGACTCAGCCTGGAAACAAAATAAAAAGATAAACCGGGGTTTATTTACATTTTTTTTTTTTTTTTTTTATTGCTGCTGGCAGGGGGGCAACGCTCCTCCACCATAGCAGAGTAGCTGCCGTTGCTTAACTGTGCCCAAAAGTTTCATCTTATCATACTGCCCTCCACTGCCTGCTCCTCATAGAGCAATCTGTGTCTGTCTTGCATATTGACTACCAATGCTAATTCTCAAGCTGCCCAAGAATTCCACCTCTTCACACTGCTTCCCAATGCATTCTCTTCACACTATCCATCGGTACCAACAGCAGACGGTCTTCCAGCGGTGGCCCTTACTAACACAAGTGGCCAGTTCATCACACTGGCTGACAGTGCCATTTCCTTCCCCGACCACCATCAGCTGTTCCTTACATTATCATCATCACATTTTCTCAGGAGGCCAGTTGGCCACAGTCGACTGGGCAATTAGAACGTCTGTGGATTCCCCAGTATGTTTGAGGCTGGGAAGGTTGCTTTCAGGGCTGGGTGAGCTGCCTCTCCAGCCCTTCTGTGGAGGAACTGGAGCTCCATGACCAGCCAGACCTCGGTTTCTTTGCCGAGGTGGCTGTGTCCGGACCCCACCTCCCTTCAGTCACAAGGCTGTCTGCGCCGCGAATTATCGTCCGAGCACTCTTTTAGTGGAGTATGGAAATACCGGATGTCACAGAGCACATGCACTTCTAATGCTTTTTCTGAGCAAGTATGGCTCCCTTAGTGTGGAATTAGGGTTATGCCAAGTGTCTTATCTGATTAAAATGTTTCTCAGATCTCGATTATTGGCCTGTCCATGCATATCAAAGAGCTACCTGATTTTCTTAAACGTTTTCTTCACGAGTGCTCGCGGGTGCAGAACTGGATATGCCATTTTGGCTAGTTAGCTTTGAAACTAATTTCCTTGCAACTTGAAACTGGGTGGATATTTGCAGTTTTTTCCTTGAAACAATTTAAAAGGGGCTTAAGAGTTGCAAAGTAACCATCAAAACTCAAATGTAAAACCTCACGAAGTACAAGTAGCAATTGGAGTATCTGAAACATTTCACCAGAGAACAACGTTTTGAGTTCGGACACCCCTAGGGCGAACTGGATAGCATATAGAACATATCGGCTCAAACTAAGGTATCATTAGCACAACACCAAAATGTCTTTACTATGCAAAAACCACAGGTACTGACTTTATAGATGGATGTTCTTGGCTTGCCCTAATAAAACGCTAGGTTCCGTAGAGAATAAAAGAAGGCAATGTGAGTCCAACCATAGTCATTTTTTACAGGGTCTTTACCTTGTAATTCCCGAAGAGTTACATCTCAGGAACCGATGTTCTCTATAATACTAGTATTTTTGGCAGATTCACATTTTGGTAACAATTACATTTTCAGAAAGTGTCTTCTCTTGTTACAGTGTAAACCCCTTTTTTCTTTATTTAATAGGGCGCTTCGTGGAATTCGACTTTGAAATGAATCTTTCATTCACAAATACTCCTAAATTCATTTCATCCGTGTTAAAGGGAATACAATGAGCAGTGTCGACATACAATAGATCAGAGAAAACAAAAACAAGGGCGCAAAGGAGAGTCAGCTGAGCAGGTAAGAGAATACTCACACAGCTGTGGTTGTACAATCGATTTTTTGCTGGGCCGAAGAGGAGGGTGGGGACTATGTTATGAAGAAAAGAAGATGGGATTTCATTTGTGAAAACTGATATGACAGCCTCATATTTCACTGGGACTCTCCTTACTTACTCATCAGGACGATCAGCTGTAAAACTGTACTCGCCTCCACCCACCACTATTCCCATGTATAGCCTCACTAGCACTACGCTACCTCTGCAAGCACCTTGACACTCCAGTACCAATTAATTAGCCACTCTTCCCTATGAAATATCGGACTATTTTGACGTCACTGAAGCTAGATAGTAAGAGAGTGAAAATTTCATATCTATCGCTTCTGCTAGTAGGTTTAACCTGGAATGAAATCCTTTGAAAAACGAGCAAATAATATGTAAATGCTCATTTGGTATGTTTTTATTTTACACAGCAGATGGCATTGTTACCCCGTTGATTTGTGTCCTTCATAAAATGTAAACTGTTTAGCTTGGGTGGTTTTGAATTGCAGTATGTTACTTTCCTACATCTTGTTGAGGCCCCAATTCACTTTCCACACGTTAGGTGTGTAGTTAATACTACTGTGGTGCATGAATGGGAGAATGGTGGTGGCTGAGTTGTGTTGAGTTTTAGTGTCATGTGTGAGGTGTGGATGTGTGGAGCTCCAGACCTGTCCCTTTGGCATGCACATGCCTCCTAGGATTGTGAGAAGCATACACAAACCAGTCACATTTGTGGCTTGAGAGTCAGTGGGGGTCTAGGTTTTGGGAAAAGACTGGTCTTTACTCTCAGAATTTTTTATGGTGAAGATGAAATGCATGCTCTTTAGGAATATACTCCATAGCTTGCATACTGTAAAGGAACTTCCACCGAGGCAGGTTTTGTTTTAAGGAGCAGTGCCATAACCCCTTTTAGAGGGCCTCAGGCAAGCTGGAGTAATGGAGTCCTGGGTACATTGTGGTTGAGGCCTTTTACTCCTGATGTACCACAGCACGACTTACTATGAGCTCTAAGCAGCTGGGCCAAGTACCCCGTCAGCACTTGACTCTCTGTGGCAGCGCGGGTTCAGCACTCCAAGGCTTCGCGGAGAGGAGTTAAGTGTAGGGTGAACACAGGCTCACAACTCAAAATACATCCTGCAATCCCCAATAAATGTTTTTAAGTCAAATGCTTGCTTTCATAAAAAAGGCAGTATTTATATACAAAAACAAAGTATAATATGGCAAACCACAAATAATACACTCAGGCTTCTCAAGAAAGGCCCACTAGTATTCCCGGATCAGTTTCTCAAGTCTCATCTCCTTGCTCCTGGATTCGGGTAGTTCAATCGTTGCTCTTCTTCCTTGGGTCACAGCCTGCTGCTTCTTCGTGTCTGCATGCAGCCTCAGGACGACCGCCCTTTTGCTTCATCACGCCAACCGTTCCTGCATACCGGGGGGGGTCAAGAACAGTGGCCCCCGTCAGATCATAGCATTGCACAGCGCAACGCCCTTCGATCTTCTCTGGCAGGCCCGGACTGTTCGTAGCAGGCACCGGGCAATCCCCCGGTGCGCCGCACGGGTGGGGGCCGGTTTTGGGCCCCTGGGGGCCGTTTCTGTTACAGGGCCGTTTTTGCAGCATAGCTGCAAAATCGGCTCTGTAACAAAATCGGACGAAAACCGTCCCTGGTAAAGAGCTCGGCAGTACCCCCAAGCCCCGGGGGGCCAGCCGAGCACTTTGCCAGGGCCGGTTTTGGTTCCCAGTCCGGCCCTGTTCTCTGGGGCCCCCACATGGCATGCAGGGGTCGCAAGCCCTTCTCAGGTCATGGTGCTACACAGGACAATGACCCTTCTATCGTCACAGCGTGGCATCATGGGAGATGACCCTTATTCTTATGCATGCCCTTACCTGACATACAGGGTTCGCAACTGTGCACATGGGCAGGCAGCCCAATGGGTGCAGTAACTCTATGGGAATTGAATTTCAAACTCCACTGCTGGGATCCACTTGGTAAGATTCCTACTTTACCTCGCTTCCTCCAGGTGATTGCCTTCTCCTTGCAGGGTACTCTGGTCTTAGGTCAGACAGAATCTGCCTCACCAGGTGAAAGTTCTTGAGTCTCCTCTATTATGTCCCCTCAGTCAGCATGCAGAAATGGCAGATCCTTAGTCCCCCTTTCCCAGACTAACCAGACCGCAATCTGTGAGAGAATCATTTGCCATGGCACATACTCATGATCTGTGTTCGTACACGACCACAGTTTTTTACCAAAGCTCCCGATATTACCGCAGCTGAGGCACTCAGGGCAGGGGTAAATGTAAATTACCATTCAAGAGCATTTTTCGTCCCAACAACCATTTATTAGACTTTGGGCCATACTTGATCTGATGTTTCTTCTTTAGTTGTAAAACCTAAGCTTTGGTTGTAAAATGGTTAGACCCATCCCATTGATCGTCCTGTGAGCAGTAAAAAGGGCTGTAAAGGAAACCAGTAGTAACCAATGAAGAAATTTGTGATCAGGGGAAATCTGCCCCCCCCCCCCAACATGTATAAGTTTATAACTAAACTGACTACTACATTCTAGATTCTTTGAAGCTTGCAGAGCAATTTTCTAGAGAGTCCATTGTAGAGTCCATTTGTGTAGTCCATATGTGATATCACTAGGGCCAGAGTTGCCTGTTTCCTATATGAGAGTCGTAGATAGTGGAAGATAAGTGGAACATTCTGAATTGCAAAATCACCCTGACCCTATTTGTCTTGGCTTAAACTGCGTAAAGTATTTGTCTATTATGGTATTGCGTTTCATCAGCTCTGCATCTTTGAATCATTCATTCAATTTACTAAGTGCCCAAAATTGTGCTGCAGCACTGGTGCTGTGCCGATAAATAATGTTTACTGATGTAAAGGTGTCTTAAATTGTCAGAAAAATCACAAATAATGGACAAATAATGCCACCCTGCCACAATCTACAGCAATAGGTGGAACATCTGTGTAAAAATCTAGGAAAAAAAACACACTGAAAAGTTATTAAATATATTTCCAGAGATATGTAACTGCACATGACCCAGTTGCTTACTGGTCATTTTCTTTACTCCAAGCCCAGGTCTTCTTTGTCACAGTCCTTATCCTTAAACAGTTAGCGGCCATTCTGCCTCTCAGATCTTGAATACGTAGCCCAACAAAAAGGTTTGTCCCATATGCTCCCTATATCCCAGCATGCACAAAATGAGGACATTTGGATGACCAGTTCCTGAAATACAAAGCTAACCAAATAGAAATATTAAAGGAAAAAAGGACTAATCACTAAAAGATTGGGCAAGGGTGGAAGGGGTTCATGGAGTTCAAGAATGTGACAAGGAAAACCTGGACTAACAAAAATAAAGATTTTAGGTTTAATCAGGTCATTACCTACTCATCTGTCTCCTGGCACAGTCCCTATACTGTAAAATAGTACCTAAGCCAAATGAGATTGATTATTTGATTTCCTCCCTTAACATTTAGAAGGAAGCTGAAACCACGTAAAACATGATGCTACTACTCCTGTGATTTTATTAGAGGATTTTAAAAACAGAAAGTTAAAGGTGATGAACAGAAGATTACACATGAGTACTGAACTCTGCAGATATCCCATCACCTAACTAGAGATAGTAATGTAACACAGAAGTATGAGCGGATGCCCAAGTGGCCGAGCAACACATTTCTTTCAGTGAGGCTCCCTTAAAGGCTGCATACCCCTAGTTGACCTTCGTAGATACAACCTGGCAAATTTACATTCAAGACCTCATAATATTTAATGATTGCCATCTCTATTTATCTAGATAAACTAAATGTGGTTAGGTGAAGACCTCTCCCTGAAACGGCAAAAGGTGAAAACAAGGGAATATGTCTTTCAAAAAGGAGCTGTCCTTTCTAGATAAATAGATATAGCTATGTGACGATCCGGGGTATGAAGTTTCTTCTCTTCTTCTGGAAAGGGATTGGGATAAAACACAGGTAGAACAATGTCCTCCACACAAAACAATTTTAAAGCTATCTTGGGGAAAAAAAGCAGACTTATTCATAGAATTAACATGTCTTCTCAAATACTCAAGAAGGAAGAGGTTGAAAGTAGCGCTCCAGTCTCACATATCCTAGGACCTGAGCGAATGGCCCCCATGAAGAGTACCTTGGCAGAGAGAAACGTAAGATCTAATGACTCCAAGTGCTCAAAAGGGGAACCCACAAGACAACCAGGACAAAAGGGAGATATCAGGATGGAATAGGACAATGTTCCATGTAGAAAAAACTTCTAAGTAGATGAGAAGTTACAGGAGCAATCAAAGAAATATCAGCGCCCTAGAAAGTTTGTATCTTCCCATTGGGCACTAATATTAGAAACTGCTAAACCCAGCAAAAAGCTGTCTCTCAAAAAATCTAAAGCCTTGAAATGATCACATGAGATGGGAGAAAAATCTCTGTTCTCTACACCAAGATTCAAAATTACGCCACTTGCAACTGTAGAATTGTGGTGTAGAGAGTCTCCTGGAAAGTTGAATGCTCTAGACAACTTCCCTAGCACAACCATGGGCTAGCAGAGCTAACCCCTCAAAAGCCATTCCCGCAGTCTGAGACATCTGAAGGACTTCAGTTTCAGAAGAGGAAGACTACGTGGAAATGGCAGAATTGGATATTGCTAGAAAGGGCACACTTACAACTGAAGTAAGATGATTAACTGCAGTCTCCTGGACCACTCCAGCACAACAAGAAGGACCTCAGCATGATCATCCCAAACCGTTCTCAGAACCTAGGGGATCAGCTGAAATGGGGTAAAACCATAAAGGAGACCTGAAGCCCAAGGGACAGATAAACTGCATATTGTCCATGCTTTTTTTGGATGGGTAGCAGAGAGCAAAATTGGAACAGTACAGAATTAGTGTCTATGCCGAATAGATCCAGCCTGGGTTGCCCAAATCTTTGGACAATCTGCTAGAAAATGAGGGGAGAGAGGCATAGAGACACAGAGGAGGAGAATTTCCAGCTCAGCAGGTCTGCGGGGTCAACCCTCCCACCCCAGGAAGATGCACCGCTGAGAGAAAGAGGACATTCTCCTCTGCCAAGAGACATATCTCCTGGTAAAAAGGAACTGGCGGCCACTGCATTTCCACTTCCGGTTGATGTAAGCTCTCACCACCTCATTGTCTGGATGTACACAGCCTGGTTCTGGAGAAAAGCGGAAAACCAGAGAAGAGCATTCTGTGCTGCTGCCAACTCTCTTGGAGGACTCAGAACTCTTCTGACTGTTCCATTTGCCCTGGGCCTTTGCATTCTTCAAGACTGCTCCCCGTTCGATCTTGTTGGCATCTGTTAATAGGACCGACAGGGGAGGAGAAACCAACTGACCACCCCTGTTTAGGTGCCCCTTGGTGAACCACCCTTGACAATCCTTATGCATCTCTGTGATAATCGGGACCAATGCCTCGTAATCCTGAGAAGCTGGATCCCAATAATGAAGATGATGAAGAACCAAGAGATGCACATGGAGACAGACCCAAGGAAGGATCCCTAATGTCGAAGCCCTATCTCCTTATCTTCTTAACAGAAGTCTCTCTGAGACCAAGTGGTTTCCCAGCAGGACTGAAAGTTGGGATGTCCCTTTACTTTTACTCTAATTTGCAGAAAAACCAAGCCCAGGTCTGTTTGAAATAAGGCTCCGATAAACTGGAGGGACTGTGAAGGATAAAGGTTCGATTTCTTGTAAAGTAAGAGGAATTTGTGTTTCTGGAGAAAGCCACATGCATGATGAATGTGCTCCTATGCCTTGAGAAAAGAAGAAGCAATTAGCCCATCCTCATGGTAAGGGTAAACTTCAATCGCTCTGGAGCGCAAAATACCCACCATACCTTGAATTATTTGACCGAAAATCTTGGACCCCATCAAATAGTAGCTTCATAAGGGCAGCTTTCTGGGTGGCATCTGCCTTCCGAGAACACATCCATGTGTGGCGACATGCAGCAGTAGCCGCCCCTAATGTAGCCGCAGAAGCACAGATGTTGTCAAATGAAACATCCAATAAAACATTGACCTGTTGTTCCATAATGGCTAACAGGGCAGAATATTCTGACCCCTCTTGCATCTGATCCTCCTGAGCCTGGAAATCCCTCAGCAAGGACTATACGCATAGGTGGTGTACGCATTAGCTCCTAAGAAAAAAGGTTTACAGCAGTGTAGGTTCTTTTCACTCAACATTCCACCTTTTTGTCCGCTTTGTCAGTTGGAAGGGCATCCATTTACACACGTATGATGCTTCAACAATATATGCTATTGTGCAAACTTTATATGCTGCTCTTAGTGTCTCTTGATGGTCTGTCAGACAGGAACCATCTGCAAATAAAATCAAATCAACCAACTATGACGATAAACTTAAATGTCTGATCTTAATTTGGTACACAATTCTGTCACTTCAATGCGGTCATGGTCACAATCATTTTCTCCACCATCGGTATCTTCCCCATTAGGCACTGCCAGAAGTGTGTTAGGATGAAGGGTATTGCAATGTTTAACTGAAATGTTTTCTGCCGCAATATTAATATGTACATGCTTTATCTAGTGACTGATTGTCAGATGCTGAGTTTGAGTACAAGTCAGCAAAATCTCTGAATGAGGGACTAGTGCAGTAAGTGTATAACCCATCACAATTTCTTCACTCTGCTGAATGTCAAGACAGGTTGAAGCCAGGCCCGGAAGTGCAACGGCTACTGGATCCAATGTAGCAGAAGAGTAGGCTAGTGGCTGCTTTGCCCCTCTGTGTTGCTGAGTGAATACAGAAAGTGAGCACCCTTCCCTCTCATGACAAATTAAATAAAAAATAGTTTTCATGATTAGGCATTCCAAGAGCAGCTGCAATACAGAAACTGTGTCTGAGCTCCATGAAGGCCTTCACACATTCATTGTCCAACGGCACCGGATCACTTAGATCACTGTGAGTGAGCCTCTGTAATGACTTTGCAATCAGGAAATCTTTTGCAATCCAATGACAACAGTAGCAAACCATTCTCCAAAACTTTCTTACTTCTTTTTGAGTTGTTGGTGGGTTCATTTTGAGAATCATATTGATGAGTTCTGTAAACACCTTCCTCACTCTTTTTTTTGATTTTGTGGTCCAAGGAAATAACTTCTTTCAGGTAACATTGCAGTTTTGTCAGGGATACTTTACGACCATTTTCTGCTTGTTTATTCAGTAATGCTACAGTGTAAAGCTTACAAGCTTCTTTTGTTTTGGCTGTGACCATGAGGTCATCAATGTACTGCACAAGCAGTGAATTACAGATCAAATGCCAACTCCAAAACTTTCTTCAGAATTTGGGAGAAAATTGATGGACTTTCTGTATACCCCTGTGAGATTTGACATCAGACTCTTGCTCTGTTTAGAAATGTAAACACAAAGAGATGCCATCCTCATGAGGAAAAATGTTTGATACAAATAGATTATTGTAATCCACAGGGATTTGGAATACAATGACAAGTGGCTCTGGTACCACAGGACACTGTGAAACTACAATATGGTTAATTTTGTGCTCCATTTCCACTTCCTTTTTTTCAAGCACATATTCGGGAAGTTACAAGGAATACCTAGCACTTTTTTAAGTGCCTTGCTCAATAATTTTCTCAATGGCAGGTGCTAATCCTTCCTCTGCGCCAAAAACAAACATGTTCTGAGGAGTACAATGATGCACCACATTTGGCTTCACTTTTATCTGCACTGGCTCTGCATATTTTGTTAATCCGATTTCTTTACCAGTAAGATCCAAAACTGTCTCTTTCACTGCATTCTTAAATCAGGAGGTAATCCCTCTTTTGTGAGAACTGGGAACAAGTTCTCTCTTGTTTCTTGTGATCTTGATTCGAAATCAGAATCCTTATCTTGCGTTTGAATTACAGCATGATCCAATGTGCAAAACATTATACCGTTTATTTTTCACAACAGACCACTACCCAACAAGTTAACAGACTCTCAACACATATTATGAACTGATGGTTATTTTCAATGTAACCGATTTTTATCGGAACATTTGCTGACACCTTATTAGTGATATGTTTGCCATTAACTTGGACTTTTTTCTGTGAAATGGGTAAGTTAGAAACCTGCATCTGTCTAAGTGTAGACTGGGTAGTACCTGTACCAAACAAAAATATAATGGGTGGCCATTTACGTCACCATCTACATATAGGTCACTCTGGTCTAACTATGGGACTGCACTAAGCATGCGGTCCTGCTTCACTCTCAGGCATCGTCAGACTCGGTCCAGTAGGGACTTTGAGTGTTGTTGCAATTTTTGGAAATTTACTACTAATTGCTGAATGATTTTGACAAAAAACAGGATTCTGTTGAAAATTCTGCATTTCTTTCTGTATATTATGATTCATCAATGGGGCTAAAGGCAAGTTCCCATTGAACTGTCTTTGATTAGGCATGTTCTGTAAAGAGGCAAGCTGGGGTGGGTCTACTGATTGCTTTTATCCAATTTTGGGCCATTTGTTTTATGTTCTGTTACATTTGAGGAACAATTTGCGATCATTTTGTACTCTTTCTGGATTAAATCTTCACTCTTGTTCCCGGTACAACAACATACCACAAGTGTGGTATGGTGCAGCTCTTTTTTTTCTTCTTTTTTTCAATTTTAATATTAGCATTGCCCATGTTTAAGGTATTGACAAAATCTCTCCTTCTACTCTGTGAAACAACATTTCCAGTTTGTATAAATTGAAAATTGTTACTCTGTGGACTCCTTGCATGTCTGAATTCGCACTGTACACAAACCGCTTGCTTGCCCGAATTTGCACCTGCAACAAAATCTGAATCCTAACCTGGATCTGACATGTGAAACCTTTCTTACTACCTTTCAGGAAATACTTCATCTGCACTAGCACTTTCGAAATTGTGATAATCCTTTCAACCTCTGCATACCACTTTTCCAGCTCTTCTCTAAGCTTTGTAAGTTTTTCGTAATTGTCACGTGTACATATGTTCCTTCACAGGCTTCTGGCAGTGGATATCACACAACCACTTCTCACTGACACTTTTTCGTTTTCAGCTTGTTTTTGTTGTGTCCCCCCCCCTTCTTTGACCAAATATCTCCAAAGCCTTTCAAAACCTTCCACTCATTTATACTCCTTATTAAATCTATAATATGTGCCTCATGCTCACAACACCCATACTTTGCACTTTTTCTTCACTCATGTCTGTAATTTCTGTGTAATTCTGTGTAATCTCTTTCTATACAAGTCCACATTCAATTCTTCTGCCAATTCCTCAAGCTTTTAATATGCATGATATGCACGCTGTTAGAAATGGGGGTATCTAGTTAACAGAGGTAGGTACCTTTGTTCAAATAGAGACCCTTGCTTCTAGTCAGGGTAAGGGGGATACACACTTTAGATAACCCCTGCTCACCCCCTGGGTAGCTTGGCACGAGCAGACAAACTTATCCCAAAGACAATGTGTAAAGTATTTGTACTCAAAACACACAGTAATACAGTGATAACACCACAAATGGACACCACACCAGTATGGGAAAATAAAGTGTCTTTATCTAAACTCAACAAGACCAAAACGACAAAAATCCAACATACATGTAATAAGAATATGACTTTAAAAAGGTTTCAAGCAACTGGGTCCTTGGAAAACTATGGATGCGTGATTTCTCACAAAGTACCTGTAAATGCGTCAAAATGTACATGGCCAAACAGCCGCAGAGATGGGTAGGGTAGAAAAACAGAGAGATGCATCATTTCCTAAGACCACGGGAGGCGATGCATCAGTTCTGCTACACACAGGAGAAGCGATGCATCGAATCCGGTCTGTAGGAAGAAGTGATGCGTCGATTCCGAGATGATTCTGATCCACCGGTGATGCGTTGGGAAAACTTGCTGCACAGGTGCAATGCCTGGAAATCCGGGGTGCATTGGCGATCGATGTGGCGGCGTCGAGCGGCGCTGCGTTGGTTTCTTCAGCCGCGGCCCATCGATGCATCGGTTCTTGCCGCGGTGACAGGTGCTGTGTTGGTTTCGGCAGTGGCGCTGTGATGCGTTGAGATTCTTCTCGCACAGCAGTGCTGCGTCGGAAAAACAACCGCAAGAAGAGCTATGCGTCTACTTCTTCAGTTCTTTAGGTTTCTTCCAACTCCCAGCAGCAAACCCAACCTCCAGAGGCCCAGAACTGTAACAGGTACCTCCTGGCAGGTCAGAACTCTCAGCTGCAGAGTTCAGGGGAGCTGTGGTTGAAGTCTTTGTGACCTTTAGACTTCAGAGCAGGAGGGCAGCACACATAGGCCCTGGGAGATCTTCTTCAAGCAGGTTCAAAGCAAAGTCCCAGTCTTTGTCCTTTTCTTGGCAAAAACAGCAACTGCAGGCCAACCTCACACAGCACACAGCAAAAGAGCAGTACTCCCCCTCACAGCTCTTCTGCTCTTCTCCTTTGTAAAGGTTCCTATTGATTCCAGAAGTAGTCTAAAGTTCTGGGGTTTTAGGTGTAATACTTATAACCCAAAATATCTTGGTTCTCTTTGTGCAGGGTCTCTGAACCCAGTCCAAACCAGTTCTGTTCTCACTGAAGCAGTATGACCACAGAGGGTGGAGACAGCATTGTACAAGGGAGACAGACCCTATTCAGGTTCAAGGAAATCTCCTCCCACTACTCTAAATTCAGCCAAGGTCTATTCAGCTCAGCTCCGAGCCATCCAGGAAGGGCCAGGAACACCTCAACCCTCCCAGTTACTGTCAACAGCGAATGCACATACCCAGCCTCTGTCACTCCAAAACCAGAAAGTCAATACACAAACAGGCAGAGGCACATAAAATGGTTAAACAAGAAAATGCCTACTTTCTATTAGTGGCATTTTCAAACACACAATTTAAAAACCATCTTTACAAAAAGATGTGTTATTAAATTCTGAGTTCAGAGAGCCTAAATAAACTTTATTTCTCTATCTTGCAATGGGAAGTTATACTTGTAAGGTGTTACAAAGCATTTCCTAGTCTATCCTTTGGGGCAAGATAGCCTTTTAATAGTGAAAAACGAAATTGGCAGTATTTCACTTTCAGGACATGTCACACACACTAGTACATGTCCTACCTTTCACATACACTGCATCCTGCCCATGGGGGTACCTTGGGCCTACCAAAGGGGTGCCTTACATGTAAGAAAAGGAAAGGTTAGGACCTGGCAAGTGTGTATATAGTGTATATTTCAATTTTTTTTTAAAACCCGTATTGCCTTTGTTATATATTTACGGCTAAAAACTAAGAACATCTCTAATGAAAATGCAAATGAAGACAGGTGCTAATGTATTAGATATAAACGTGAGCAAAGATGAGGGTGCAAAAGAAAACCCGAAATATGTATTGACTAAATTATTGCTGTTCGTGATTCGGCTATTGTCCTATAATATAATGTATGCAAAACTGAAGACATATGGTATTGCAGCAATGGTTATAACAGAAAATGTGAATAAAAATATTTTAAAAAAAAGAAAACGCACAAGAAGGAAACTAGGATCCCAGGTATCTTTTTTCGGTTTTCTTGTACTCATGCTCCTTTTCTTCTTGGTTGTGTGAGAAAGCTCAGTCCGATGGACTCTTGGAGCATTATAAGACCCCTGATCTGTCACTTAGTTCACATTTAAAACTAGTAGCCTGGATCTCATTTCACCTACCGAGGGGTCCCTGTGCTAAGTCTGCGCGAGCCTGGCTCTACTTTTGTTCAACACGGCCGCCTGAGATTGAAAACCAGCCTCACTGCTGGGCGGACAATGATTTCAAATGTGGGTTTAACATGGATGCAGAGGGACAGCCACTGGGTCACGTCCTCTGCTGCTTGAGAATAGACAGATGATGCCGCCAAGTTTGTGTTGCCGACTGAGCTGAGGCTCCCAGTTTTAAGAATGGGGCTTTGAGATCGTTTTTGGAGACTTTTGTCTTTGTGGCATACATACATGTCTTTGTGGCATACATATCTCTTCTAATTAGCTAATTTACTTCCCTTCCCTTGCGCAGTTTTATGCATCTGAAGACAGGTGTCTCTTTCTGCGGTACTAACAGCCTTTTCCACATTGGTATTTAGCCATTAAATTGGCAACGGTCTCCGTCTGATACTTTCTAAGAATTTACATCAAGAGAATGTGCTCTGAACTCCTTAGAAACAAGAGAGGAGCGACACTATTGAAGTGCAAATTTTGTTACTTTTGAATATGGTCTCCTCTCGGGACCAGGCTGCCTGCAGACAAACACCCTAAGCTCAATGTCGCCTGCAACACAAAAAGACACTTCAAGGCTATACAAGCAAGCTAGAAAGGGCAAGAAAGGACAAGCGGACCATGTGAAGAATGTGATGGTCTGGCAGAACGAGAGGCTTCGAAACAACGGTGTATTTTGCATTTCCAGCACAATATTTGTGATTGCCTCTGCACTGGGGAACACAGCGTTTTAACAAAATGTCTAAAACGGGAAAATGACCCATAATTTTATGCATCTTTTTTCTAAACATACGTAACTGTTGAAATGTTTTTTAAACGTTTGTATAATATTTCTAAGCCTCATCAGGGATAGTAAGCGCTATATAAATGCAATTGAAAGATTAGGATAGGCATCTTTCCATTTTAATGTGGTGTGATTATACTGTTTTCTTGTTCCATTTATTTATTGTGTTTTTTATTGAAGTGTTTACCTATCGTTTTTAGACAGGCTTGCCCCGTAATTAATCCTTCGAATAAAGTTAAAAGTTTTATATAGGGCAACGTCTTAGGTTTACAGTGTGCACTTAGCTCTGTGACTTTTTTTAGATTTAAATGTTTTTATTCGGGGACCTAAACAGACTGACAAAGAGAGGGAGAAAACACAACCATTTTGCCAATAGAGGGCCACAAACAGTTGTCATAGCAATAGCTCCATTGGGATAGCGTTAGGAAAGAGGGAAAGGAACACGGGAGGCAAAAGGGAAACAGGAAAGTGTAATGTTGCAGGGCCCTAGGCCCTCATGCACCTATAGGACTGACACAGACAGTATTTGGTGTGTGAACTGGCCTTGGGTACGTGCGCCCGGCCCCTTTTATTGACAGGGTCACCTGACTGGTGACGCCTGTGGTGGGTGGGTGTAAAGTGTGTTACATTTGTGGGCAGAACACTAGAACGTGTCTAGCTAGACACAACAGAAAGGGATAAGATAAAGAGTTGGAAGGGCTGGGACAGAGAACGGAAGAGGAGCAACCAGCCCCACATAAGGTAATCTCAATGGGTGTTGCTGAAGTACCGCTAGTCCTGTGTTAATGCTTGATTTGGGTTGTGGATGCAGGTGGGGCCCACCGGCATCCATTTTTAGGGACCAGCTGTTTTTTTTCTACAACAAACTTTAATCCAGAGCAAGAGGGAGAAAAACACAAAAGGGGAAAATAAAGAGGAACAGAAATACAGGGGGGGGGATTGACAAAAGGAGAAAGCAGGCATAAAGAGAACCTGCAAGTGTGGGATAAAGAGGCAGCCAGTGTCTGGCAGTGGATTAAAGAGGCATGAGGTAGAAGCAAGACATGTTTACGGCACCCTGGCCTTCTATAACACGAAACCTGGCTTCTCAACAGTACTTTTGGCCACAGGACTTTTTTCATTAATTTTTTATTTTAACAAATTAAACACTCTCCCAGTCTCTGCATCATAACTTGTGCGACTTGTTTCAGTCAGATCGCCAGCTAGAGAGACGAGCACACAGTTTACATAATGATCGGAGAGGGTCGTGCCCGTGACCTCACTCTAATGCTCCTCAAATTTACAAGCTGCCTCCGCTGCCGTAAAAAGACAGGATTTATCCTGGTGTTACGGTTTTACCTCTAACGAGAAATAAGAGGAGCTCACACAAGGGCCCTACTGTTAACCATCTTCTGCTGAATTTTCATCTGCCTCCTGGATGATACACCTTGAAAGAGATGAATATGCTGATTAAGCTTTCCTTGGCAGAGACTGACTTCCTCAAAATGGTGTGTCAGTCAAGATCGCCATTATTGTACTCCCTGATGGGCCTGTGCAAGTTGATCTTTGAGGCAGTGTAAAATCTGTCTTTGACACCGTGGTGCCAAGAAGGTCTGGGTGTTTGTGTGTGTTTAGGTGTGGGAGAAGGGGAGGATTTAATGCTCCTTAAAAAAACAAGACTGATTCAGTTCAGGAATATTTACTGTCTTGGGGCCCAGGATTGGGAGCCCAAGTTTCAGTACTGCTGCGTCGCTTCAGCATAGGTGAAGGGGTCTGCGGCTGACTTGCTTCTAATGTTGCCGGCTAAAGAAGATTCAGCCGGACGCCACCTAAGCTATCACAGAGTTTAGTTTGTCCCAAGGTCAGATGACCATTGGGATATAATAAAGAGGTGGGGCGCGTAGCTGCGTTTCCGCGCTAACCCCCGATAAGCGTGATTACTTGGAGAATGTTCCTCCCCAGGTCCTGCCGTGGCAGGATCTCTTTGGTCGAATTGCTGCCAGCACGTCCTGTTGCTTCTGGACCCAGTGGGTAGTCAAGATCATCGCCTGCTTCCTCGTGACGCTGCCTGGAACACGCGCCTTTAAGCAATAAAACACAAATGCAGATCACCAACAGATGTCTGTCAAAGGAAACCTAGCAATGCAAGCTTGTGCTGCCATAAGAGGAACAAAGCAAACACAAGGAGATGATGGACGGAGCGCTGAAACTTTTCAGACACTCACCCCCGAGTCACAGATCTGGGTTGAATCCGAGTTGAACTCCTCATCGTTCTTTAGCTCACTTCACCACTCCAGTTCAGACCCAATATGCAACTCAGTCCTCATGGGAACAGTCCAGCCCGAATTGCCAAGCCAGGTCTTCCTTGGACTGGAAACAAGCATCCTGGGACCGGTTTCGGGGTAACACCCCTCATCAGCCAGGCTAGCTTGAATAGAGTGGCAAAGGGAGCAAGGGACTCACATCTGGGCATAAGCTGCAAACTAAGGGCGAATAAAGAAAACACAAAGAGAAGATGGATGGAGCGCTGAAACTTTTCAGACACTCACCCCCAGTCACAGATCTGGGTTGAATCTATCATAATTCTTTCGCTCAGGTCGCCACCCCAGTTCAGACCCAGCCATTTGCAAATCAGTCGTGACTCTTTCCTCATGGAAACAGTCCAGCCCGAACTGCAAAGCCAGGTCTTCCCTGGACCGGAAGCAAGCATCCTGGGACCAGTTTCGGGGTAACACCCCTCATCAGCCAGGCTAGCTTGAATGCAGTGGCAAAGGAAGCAAGGGACCCACATCTGGGAATAACCTGCCAACTTAGGGCAAACACAAGGAGATGATGGATGGAGTGCTGAAACTTTTCAGACACTCAGACCCAGTCACAGATCTCGGTTGAATCCCTCTTCGTTCTTTATCTCACTTCGCCACCCCAGTTCAGACCCAGTCATATTCAAATCGGTATTGACCCTGTTCCTCATGGGAACAGTCCGGCATTAACTGCCAAGCCAGGTCTTCCCTGGACTGGAATCAAACATCCTGGGACCAGTTTCGGGGTAACACCCCTCATCAGCCAGGCTAGCTTGAATCCAGTGGCAAAGGGAGCAAGGGACCCACGTCTTGGCATACCCTGCCAACCTTATGCAAGAAGGCATACTTACATGCAAATCAACATCTGATGTACCAGGTGCTTTTTTTTAAAACTCTGGTGCACTCAGAATAAAGAAGAAAACATCAAATAAATTCATTTTTGCCTCCGAATGAACCCTTGACTCAAGTTTCAAATTCTTAAGACTGACCTGATTAAGACTTATTTTAAAAATGTTGAGCTTACTTTTAAGTAAACATGATGAGTGTACTATTTTAAAAATGAGGATAAATCTTGATGTACAGTGAGTACATGTGTTCGCTTAGGTAATCTAAGAGTGGGTGAGTTTCGGAAGAACAGTTGAAGTGACAAACTAGTGTTTAAACTATTAGGTGCTACATACCCCTTATTTTCTCTTTTAGACATATTTGTTAAGGCTATCATGAGAGGAAGGATCTCAAGGCACCTTAGTGGGAAAGGATGAACATTTAGTTCAGAATAGGAACATATGAATCAGAAGGTAGAAGAAAGACTACACAGTTCTCTTTTCCAATACACTGTAATATGTTTTTCTTTCTTTTTTCTTGTAGCTACACACATATGAAGTTCCTTCTACCTCTACGTTGGATTCCCTATAGAAGATATAGACTGGACTCCATGTGCAAAACTAGGCAAGCATACAAGAGAATGTATTCTTTTCTCAAAATCCATTTTACCTTTCCCCTGGGGACTGGTGGGGTTTGGAGTGCAGAATGGAGGTCGGATCAGAATAGTCTTTGGGAGGAACTGGGGACACTCTTCTTTGGATCCATCTCCCTCCCACAAGATCTCTCAACCTATTAGGTTAGTGTTCAAGCTTTATATCAAGTACACTGTGATTGGCCACTGTCTGTGCAATCTTAAATATACCAAAGTTTCCAGCACTAGCCATGGCTTCCATCGCTTGCTCTCTAAAGTTTGCCAGGTCTGAGAAGTTCAACTCCATTGCATCTGTCTTTCTCTCTATCTACTGGAGCCTCAGTTGCACTGATAATATCAATGCTTCAGCACATGTTGTTCTAGTATCCAGCTTCTCCAGTCAATCTCTTCTCTACTGCTGAAACCGCTTTATCCACTTTATCCAGTCAGTTTCTAATGATGGAGTCTATGGCTCATCACGCTCTTCTGACCTTGCAGCAGCTCACCTGTGGATGCTTCATAAGTCTCTACATCGCCTCTTCCTCTTTTTAGTTGGCTCAAAAACTTGTGTTTGTTTGTCATGTTAGTCTGCCAGCCATACCTTTTTCTCAGCAACGTTTACTGCCATAACTCGGGAGCATAGGCCGACCAGGTATGATGTAGGCATTGATCATATGAGAGAGGCCTTCATGCACCTGGCTCACTTCCTGAACCCCCCACCTCTGTCAGGAATCCACTCCATGTTGGTACTGGTTAAGCCAACACCTACCACAAGCACCGGATTGAATTCTTGCCTTCTGTCTTTCAAAGCCTCTTGGCTTGTTGCAGGACTGATGGGCAGGCCCATTCACAGCTGCATCTATACCCCAGCAACTTCCACTTCGCATTGTCTATCATGCACTATTAAACAGTGGTGTGCCCTTTTGTCATCTTCTCTTGGGAGCCTAAGCCTCTCCAATGTTGCAGCACGGCTGATGTCTCCTTGTGTTATTGTGCACCCCTTGTGCGGCTCCCGCTGAGAATCATGCGCCTAATGAGGATGAGGTGTGCCACAGAGAAAGCCTCTCCCTCAGAGACTAACACATGTTGGCCATGTTGCTTGCCTCCAGGCTTTGCCCCCGTGACGTTCTATTTAGACAGTGAAGAGCTGGCCCATAATAGAGGGTACCTCTTTGGGGACGAGGGTCCTCATTATGTGTGCTCTGGTATGTGGAGAAATAGGACTGCATCCAGTAAATACAGACACCTCCAGATGCAGTAGTATCATTTCGAGTACAGCACCTCGGAATGGGGCATAACACAGTTACACCACATGTTTTTCCACATCCGAGCTATGAAACTCCACAAAGATTTACTTAGCAAAATTTGTTCATGGAAAACTGGTACTTTTGCGCTATTTGTAATCCTGATTCAGACACATGGTTGAATTTGCGATCCAGTCCGAATTATGAAGGCAGTCAGAATGATTGTTGATTCTCAGTCTCAACTTCTGATTATATACCAAGTTTAAATTGTGTTGCCTGAGAGATTTTGGCACTGTATGTCCTGCTGTGGAAGGCTTTTGGTGGACATGTCGCTTTGTAAAAGGCTTCATGACGGTAATGGGCTTATGCTCTTGTTCTTTGTTTCCTCTTACTGCTAACTTCTGGTTGTGGGTTAATACCTGAAAGTACTATTAGGGTTGCAAGATAGACTTGTAACCAATAGTCAATCAATGTCATTGTGAAGGGAAGTGGATATGTGTTGTTTCACTGTCAATGGGATGTGTTGTATTTGTTAATCCCTTCATGTTCTATGGTAGTACTCTTACTCTAGTAATCTGGTGTCAGATGGGCCTATGTGCCTTTTCCTTCATGCAAGCAGTGGGAGCTTTGTCCCTTGATTCACCATTAGCGCAGTGATGCTTCCTAGCTGGTCCAGTGCAACAGTGCGTGTATGGCGATGCTTGATGCGTTTCCACTCTTTACTTTCCTCACATGCCAGCTAGTATTGGGGCTGAAATTTGATCTTGGTGAAAGCACTTGAAGTTTCAAGACTTCGCCGGATTTTACGAGATGAGATTGAAAGCCGTGGCTGGGCTCATATGTGACTATTTCTTGCTTCAGGGTGTCAGATTGCTAGTAAATCCTAGAAGCAGAATTTATGGACACACTGCCTGCACCTTCATGTGATCAATGAGATGAGGGGTGTGGGAGGGTGGCAGTAGTAGATGTGCAGGGGGCTGTTGGGCAGAGTGGTGCATGTCCACGTTCGGAGGCAACCAAGGTTAGAGTACAGTGAGGAGCAGTATTGTAGGTGTGGTGTGTTTCTAGTTCTTACAATATAAACTGGCTTTTTGTTATGTAAACGTATTTGTAAAGCACGCGGTTATCCTTTCCTGATGCTAAATACCGTAAAAGTGAAATTCTGTTTTAATGAAAGAATGTGTTCATCCTGTTAGTCATTTTAGAATTTCCTTGTCTTGAGTTATTTTTGCCACAGGGTGACAGGGTACTTTACAGAGACAAGGCACAGAATAACAGTGAGACAAAAAACATATTAGAAAATAGGAAACCTAGGTCCTCACAAAAGGGTAATGTAGTGCTGGATTTCTCAAGACCAAGTAGAATAGTTGTATACAGTTTACGAAAGGTCTTTTATGAGATGTTGTTTGAGGTCACTTTTAAAAGTGGAGATTGATGTGGTATGTCAGAGGTGTGTTGCTAAAGCATTCCAGATACTTGGAGCATTTCCAGAGTGTGATTGTTTCAAGGTGGAGGACATTTTGAATTGTGGGATGTTAATCTTGATTCGTGATCAATTTGTTACATTTCTTTTTGTATCAGACATTTGTTATATAAATATTCATCTTCATAAGGGGCATGGCCTGGACGGACATGATGGCAGACACGCTCTTGTGAGCCCCCCTCTGGCCCCGCTGAGGTGTAGGTCTCCTGGCATGCCTGGGCAGGGTGTTCCTGATGGGGGGCCGTGCACCTAATGGGCTTCTGCATCCCATGGAGCACTCTCCCCAGAGGGAGTTCAGGTGTGGCGCAGCTCTGGTGCGGCGTGTGATCGAGTCGTGCCACAGTCCAGATGGCAGCCTGGGTATGTAGGGTGAGTACTGGCACTGGCAGCCTGACTGCTCAGGTTGCTTCGCGACGATCTCCATTGAGAAATGTTTTGGGATGCAAGAGCAAGTAAGTGAGGCGGTGGATGCAGCACGGTGACCCAGAGTTGGGGCGGCAGGGCTAAGGTCAAGGTTTTCAGGGTCAGGAGGCCCTGGGGTGCGGCCATTCATTGTATTTGCGGGATGCTTGTGGCCCCAGGTGAAGGCAAGCTTCAGGATTTGACAGCAGCGGTCACCACTGGTATCTGGAGCAGGGATTCGGGGGACGGTCCTGGGGCCAGAGAACCTCTGGTTAGTGCCTGCAGGGAGGCAGCAGACGGGCTGTGAAAGAGGAGGAGGGGGCTCCTTCCCCACGGGCTGCTGTAGAAGAAGGCCCCGGGGTGGCGTTGAGGGGAGTCTGCATGTGCTGTAGAGGTGAGCCTGTGGGCGCCCCAAATCAAGACTTCGGGCCCGGTTCTCCCAGGGTCTGACTGCTCATATTGCCCCCAGTGAAGGCCACTCAGGGCAAGCAGGCTGGAACCCCAACCTCCTTTTGATAGGGGTGTAAGAGAGTTGCACAGTGGGGGAGGCAGACCATGAACTAAAAACTTTCTTTAATGATACAGCCTCGCTGCTGCTGTCCAGGATGGTAGCCATAGGCTGCGACAGGGGGGGCCAGGCCAAGCCAAAATGCACAAGTACATTGCACCTGTGGGAGGAGCGCATTGTGGACTGGGGGAGAGCCCAGTGAACTGGTCCCCCAAGGCGGGGACAACATGGCCGTCATTCTGCAGGCTATTCAGGACTCAAAGTGAGCCATACAGGTCAAAATTGGTGACATGGGGGCCTACCTGTTCCTGTCATTGACTGGGTGAAGGAGGCGGAGGGCCAGATCTCTGAATTGGAGGACATGGTGCAAGGGCTTTCCGTGGAGGTGTCCCCCCTCTCGCAATTAACTAAAACTCTCCAAAGACCGGGCCGAGGACGCGAGCAACAGCGCCGGCACAATATTCTCATGTTTGTCTGATTCCTGAAGGGAGCAGAGAGCACTTCCCTGGAGGCTTTTCTGGAACAATGGATCCAGTTCTGGCTTGATTGGGCATGGCTTTCCCCCTGCTTTGTCATTGAGAGCCCCATAGATTGCTGGCTCCCCCTCTCCCACTGATAGGAGGAATTCTTAATTACAAAGATAGGGATGTGCTCCTCAGTGGTGCGATGGAGAAGGGCCACCTCGGGTACAACTCTGGCCACATTATAATTTTCACAGACTATACTCCCCAGGTTCCAACCCATTGAACATCCAATGATTAGGTGAAGCAGAAACTCCGCAACCTCAGTGTTTCCTATATGCTCCACTATCCTGCATGGCTGCGGATAATCTAAGACTCAAAGTCACACTTATGTAACCCCAGAGGAGGCATCGAAATGGCTTAAGGATCTCTGTCATCTTACTCTGCATCAGCCTCTTGGATGGCTGACTTCCAACCCATCGCGTTCTGGATGGAAGGAGAAGGCTAGCCTCTTCCAGGAGCAACACTGAAAGCGCTCCAGCAGATACCCGATGGCTCTTCGGTTTCAGAGGTTGAATGCCAGAAGAGTAGTGAGCCATAGCCCAATGTGATGTCCCTGGGTAATACCACCGTTGGTCACCAATTGAGGACTAAATCTAAACCATACCCCTGTGGGGATCCTCACTGGGGGCCGAGCTATAAAACTGTACTTTGCACAAACTTACAAATTTATAAGACCTTGGTTGTACACTTCCCGGACCTCCTCGGTCCGTTGAGAGCATGCCTGGGAGGAATGGGTGGAGGAGGCAAACTGATGATTCCCTCTCAGCTTATCCAGTTTAAATTCCTTCACCAGGTACCTTACACCTTGCCAACTCCGGAGGTCCCGGGTGTCTCCATCCCCTGTGTGTTTGTGGTGTCGGGCGCCTAGAGGGGATTTTTTCAATATGGCTTGGTCCTACCCCTTTATACAGCAGTACTGGTCATGCATATTCTCGATCCTTTCTAGGATGGTGGGATACCATGTGGAGGCTAGTTCCAGGATCGCTCTACTGGGTATTCTGGAGGACATGGGGGTACCTCAGGAGGACAGGACACTGGTGGGTTGGGTGCACTGGCTTAGAGGAACAGAGCGAAACCCTGGACCTCTGCCAGTGCTCCGCCTTTGGCGGCCTGAAAAGGTGGTATGGATTGGTGCACGAAACTAGAGAAGACTATCTACATCGCTCACAGGTGCACCCACAAATATGGTATGGTTTGTCACAAGCGGTGGACCTTGTATGGTATAGAGGGAGCGCGCAGAGCTGAGTAGTGGTGGGGGTTGTGTATTGTCATTCAGTAGATGGCCCGGGGACGTGGGGTGCTATGTGACATTCAGTTTACAGTGTGCTCTGCTCTGTGAGAGTTGTACTTATATCGAAAATTAATAAATTGTTCTTATAAAAATTATATTTATTCAAATAAATCACAACATATTTGATGCATGCAATTTTAAAGGCAAGGCAGCGGTCCGTGAGAGCCACTCTGATGAAGAAAGGACTTGAGTCACACTCTGGGATCTTTTTGTTTTGGAATCCATAAAGACAGCAGAGGGGCAGACTGCTTTTAGGAGAGGTAGATAACATTTAGTCGTCAGCCTAATGAGCAGCACATTTTCCTAATCTATATTTTTAAGAGCTTTATTATTTAGACAGGTAACAATATGACATGTAATGATACAAATAACTCAGCTTAGTCTTTGATATTTTAATAATATATTTGTGAGATCACGAGGGCTTATACATCCGATTAGAGGTCTTGGTTTGGGAAGAATGTTGCTACAGGAACGCTTTAGTTGGAATCTTGCATTCTTAACCATCTCTTTGTTGTGTAGCTAAAGGTGAAATAATAGTCAATCTTGATGCAAAGAGTCTTAGCACAGGCAATAGTATTTGGTCTGATGCCAATGTTCTTCAGTTGGTTTGACCATTTGGCTGGCAGTTCTATTCTATGAGAATGCATTTAGTTGTATGTTTAACACACAGTTCTCTTTATCCGAGAGAACTAGGTAAGGGTCTTGAGCATTTTAGTGTGAGAGAAAGGAGGACTGTGATTGTAAAAGGCCTGAGGTGCCGGGCAGAATATCCTAAACATGACGTGTAGCCTAGAGCCACAATCAGCTAGTGCACTGATTGTAACACCAGTGCAATGTGTTTTCACAGTTTCATGCCTGGCAGGATTTGTGTGACAGAATTCTGGAGTCTGCAGCCAAACTATCATGTTCTGTGGAAGGCTGAAGTCAAATGGTTCTAATGTGAATGCACATAGTCAATCAACAGACTCATTCTTTGTGGATAGCTCAGGTATGGAAAAAACAATAATTAGCTGATGATAACCCGATTGCAGTACAGCAGAAACTTAAGGCAGCAGTATCAGTTTAAGGTCAATTAAAGATTTTACCTTCTTAACTCCTTAACTGGTGAGGCTTTTTCACCCCAGTGCTGAGCCCTTTTTTGGCTGTTAGGGGTAATTCATGCTTAAGCCTCCATTACCCTTTTTTTCACACACATGCCAAATTTGTGTCCTTTTTTTCCAACATCCTGGGAATTTTAAAGGTACACAGGGTTTGTGGATTCCCCTTGGAGGGGACTGAGAAAATAAGCCAAAATATGGCTACATTTTGTTTTTGGGGGGAAATATAAGAAAAAAGTGCCTGGTTTCTTTTAAACAAATGGCATCAACAAAAGGTTTGCTGTGCTAAAGTCACCATCTTTCCAGCTTTCAGGAACCTACAGATCTGAATTTAAAAAAAACCAATTTGTAATGCAGTTTTGGCATTTTTGAGAGAGCCAGCCTATTTCCCCTACTTTCTGTGCTTAAAGCCTACTTCAGGTTTGTGGTGGAAACTGTTGTGAAACACATAGTGATCCCGGAAGGGTATAGATTTTTGAACAGTAGGCAAAATTTTGTTTTATTTGTGTAGATTTCCCAAAGAAACTAACTGTTGAAATAGTGAAAATGAGTAGGAAAAACAGCCATTTGTGTCAATGTTTCATCTATAACTAATTATCACAATGACCGATTTACAAAAGCAATACACCATTATGTCTGCTAGAGATTATGTTTGCGGGGATATATAGGGTTTGTAGGTTGTTCAAGAATCCGAGGTACCCAGAGCCTATGACTGTGCTGCACCTTACAATGGTTTTTCATAGTGTACAGAGCAATTTATATTGTAAAATATGTTGAGAGAAAAATGGGTATCAAGGAAACCAATGCATGTCTGAAATAGGCACCAAATATGGAGTTGGGGAGCAGTGGTTATTTTTACATCTCTGAATATGTAGGTACCCATACTAATGTGATTCAGAGGGTATTTTTTCAAAATGTCTTCTTTCTTACACACTGGCTTACATTTGGATTGCCCAAATGCAGAGAAATCCAATTGGTATAAAAACATGTTCTACTATTCTTTTCCCACATGTCTTCCAATAAAAATGCTACCTCACTTGTGTGGGTCGGCCAATTGACCGCAACAGGATAGGGCCCAAAACACAACATAGACACATCACACTTTTCCACTGAAAATGGACCTCTTTTTTGTAGTGTGGGTAGTTGTGGATTTTAGTCCCTAGCTCAGCAGGCACCTAAAGAAATCTCGCAACCCTGCACATTTGTAAAAACTGGATACCTAGGAAGATTGAGGGTGGGGTACCTTGCATGGCTCTCACCAGGTTTGCCTAACCTGAAGCCTTTGTAAGCCTCAAACTTTGTCTAAAACACATTTTCCTCACATCTCTGTAGGGAAAACTACTGAAATCTGTGGGGAGCCACAAATGTCCTATCACCCAGCATTTCACAGTCTCTTGATAAAAATGCTACCTCACTTGTGTAGGTAGACTTAGTGCCTGTGACAGGAAAGGGCCCAAAATGCAACATAACACATCACATTTTTGTACTGAAAACTTATTCTAATTGTGCTGTGTGGGTAGCTGTGGATTTTGGACCCTACCTCAGCCGGGAACTAGGGAAACCTAACAAGCCTGCACATTTTTGGAAACTAAACAAACCCAAGGTAGGGTGACATACGTGGCTCTCCCCAGTTTTTATTACTCAGAATCCCTTGCAAACCTCAAACATTGGCTAAAACACAAATTTTCCCCACATTTCTGTGGCAGAAAGTTCTGGAATCTGTGGGAAGCCACACATTTCCTATCAGCCTGAGTTCCTGCACATCTCCAAATAGGAACAGTACACTACTTATGTGGGAGGTCCAAGAGACCACCACATAAAAGGCACTAAAGTGCTGCGTGGAGAGATCAGCGATAGGGATAGCTGCAGTTTTTGGGCCTGCGCTTGGCCACCACCAATAGAAACCTGCAAACCACACACATTATTGAAAAGTAAACAACCAGAGAATCTCAGGGTGAGTGCCTTTCTTGGATCCCATGATGTTTTTCAACCCACAATACATTGCAAACATCCAACTTTCCCTCAAATCAGGCATTTTCATTACATTTCTGTGATGGAAACTTCTAGAATCAGCAGGAATTCCCAAAATTCCTACCACCCAGTTTGACTATGTTATTTCACCGACATTCCGAACATTACCAAACTCGTGCATAGCGAACCTATATTACTGGTTCCCACTAGAGACAAATGAGGCTCAGGAAGACGTGTCTTTCATGTGCCTTTAGCGTACTCCGGAGCTAAATCCAGCTTCTTCCAGTTGGTGGATATGAGTTGGGAGTTGTTTGAGGATGTAGTGATGCCTAGATTCCTCAACTGAGTGAGCATATCTACCTTTGAAACTAAGGCTAACATGCTGGGGAAGGCGGTCCTTAGTTCCCCAAAGAGTATGTCTTTAACTACAAAGGACATTTGTTTTTGCACACAGGGTAGTCAGTGAGAACATGCCATTTGTCCCATCCAACGTTATGTGCAGTGCTGTGATTGTAATGCACTTTTCATATGTTAACTGAATATTTACTATGTTCTGACAGTAGATAAACATGGCAAGCAGCAGACAAATAAGACCAGTATATGTGGCGTTGGGGGCAGAGTTCTATGTAATAGTATGATTGTTTGCAAAGCACACTATCACCCAGGAGGGTATCCTGCTGCCGACGCAGGAGCAGTCATGTCTGACCCATTGACTCACCCAGTGAAAGTACTAAGCCTTCAGCTTTGTGAGGAACACGTTAATTTTAGAGGAGGCATAGATGTATATGGGCAGGCCATTTCTCCTTTCAGAGAAAGTTAGGAGAAGTCATTACTGCTTGTTCTGGTGCTGCATATGCATGGAATGTGTGAGAGTCGGAGTCTGGCTGTGTAAAGCTGGTTGGAAGGTTTCTGAAATCTGATGCAGTTTTGGGGAATGCTTGGCCAGTGTTGGGTAAGGGTTTGAATGTGTGTGTCAGGAGTTTGAATAGAGCTGTGGATGGGGAGCTAGTGAAGCTGTTTGAGGTGCAGGTTGTGCTCTCGGTGGGAGATTGAGCGGGAGTCTGTCTGCTGCGTTCTCTATGGTTTGGAATCATCTGCTTAGTTTAGTGAGAGAGTAATTCAGTATCAGAGTGAGTATGGTGCCGATGGGTTTGATTCCTTTTGTGAAGATGAAGTGACAGAATATCTAGATGTACTACTTTGACTGGCTTCCTTCTGCCTATGTGATATCCCTATGCAAGTTCACCCACCCTAAGCTTTTCCTACCTTCAAAGTGTCTTTCAAAATCTTGGCTACTCCTGTGTACTTGCCAAGTTAACCCTTACTAATGCCCTCCATTGCTAAGTAACTGAAGCATTCACTGTGCTATATCCAACTCCTTCCAGTTTGTGGATGGAAGTTGCTGGGTCCGAGAATGCCTTCTGTGGCCCACCATCCTCGAACTGATTGAGCATATCTATCTTTGAAACTAAGGCAAATATGCTGGGGAAGACTGCCTCAGTTCCCTAAAGATACAGACAAACAATGGTACGATCGGAAAACGCAACAAGAGGCATAGGAGCACGGAATATATCAAAAGATCCCCTTCCACTATATGGAAAAGAAGAAAAACAGTCTCGTAGATTCAATCCACAGTTACGAGGTTGGGCAGCAGCCAAGATTTCAGAAACAGAAGATTAGGACACATGCTCATAATTGCATTTCTGAAAGTTTAGTTACATCACTTATAAGTCAGTCTCAAACAACATTCTTATTTACACATTATATCGAAAACTCTTAGCTCCACAAATGGATAAAGTGCTAAAGATGAGTGCTCAGAGAAGGTTTCTCGTGTGGATAGAGTAAAAAAGGAATAAAGGGGGGAGTCCTTTAGACCTTTTCACAAATCCTATTATTGTACATGGAAGCCTATCGGCTCTGTTTGAGAGAGGATGCATTAAGTGTAGCAGCTGCAGGGCCCGTTTGATTAACTCCATTTTGTTTGCCCCAAACTCCCATTTTGGACCTTTTCCTAGCCATGGCCAGTTGAGTGGAAACGAGGCTGGACCATGCTGCAAGCTGAATTTGAAGGCTTGTGTTCTCCCCATTATAGTCACTGTTACAACCATATATTAAAGTGGAGATTGTTCACCCATCAGAGTGGAGCCTTTGTGCCCTTCTGCTTCATGGAATTATCCTGGTCTATTTTCTCAGCTGGATGACTCAACATCCAGTTCGCTCCTTCCCCTTCCTAGTCAATCAATCAATCAACCAGGAATTTGTGAAGCACGCTACTCACCCGTGGGGTCTTAAGGCGCGGGGGGGGGAATTGTGCAGCAACCTCTTACCCGAAGATCCAGGTCTTGAGGCTCTTCCTTAAGGAATGTAAAGTGGGGGAACGTCTGATGCTGAGGTGGAGTTCTTTCCAGGCCTTTGCCGCAATGTAGGAGTAGGCTCTTCCACCCATTCTGGCTCTGCGGATGTGAGGGGTTTCGGCCAGGGCGAGGTCGGCGGAGCAGCGGCTTCTCTTGGGTATGTAGAAGGAGCATCGTTTGTTGAGGTACTGGGTGCGGGTTGTGGAGGGATTTGTAGGCGTGGGTGAGTAGCTTGAAGGTCACTCTCTACTCGACGGGAAGCCAGTGGAGGTCTCGTAGGTGCTGGGTGATGTGGGCTTGTCGTGGGATGCCGAGGACGAGTCTGGCGGCGGTGTACTGGATGGTCTGGAGTTTTCGGAGCAGAGATTTGTTGATTTCGGCAGAGAGGGCATTTCCGTAGTTCAGTGCTGGTTAAGAGTGCGTGGGTGACAGGGGCGTGGCTAACGAGCCACAATGGCGGACGCAACCTTGTAGAGCTCCGCTACCTTTTCCCCGAGTTATCCTGTCACTGGAGATCCTGAGGTGCTGCCTTTGTTCTAAATGCCGGCGGCAAGGTGGTGTGGAGCGACAGGGGTGCCGGCGAGGCTCCGGAGTGTTGTGGTGCCGGTGAACGAGCTGCGGAGTTTTGGAGAAGGTTGGCCCTGAGAACTGCGGGCGGCGTTGGACCGGGAGGGCCGCGTGGCTCGCTCTCGGAGCTGCGGTGGCTGGAGATAGCCGCAGGGCGGAGATAAATGCTGGGTGAAGACAAGCGACTGGCAAGGGAGACCCCCCGGATGCAGACGCTGACATGTGGATGCGGTGGAAGAGGCTGCGGGCGCACTAAAACGGAGGCGCTGGGGGCACTGGGCGGCGTCCTGCGATGAACTGCCGATGTTGGGGGCGCCCCTGCGAAGGAAGACTCGGAGACCAGCCCCGGTGAGCGGCGCATTTGCGCATTGTCATCTACGGAGGTGATTAGTGACAGACACCTGCTGGGGGCTGGAGAAACCCGCGCGCTCGCGGACTGCTGGGTGCAGGATACCTTGGACTGCCGCTGGGAGCCGCTGTGAGACGCGGGACCTGGGCGGCGGCGGCTATTTTGCGACCTGCCTGCTAAGGTTGCACAACGCAAAGCGACACGGGGTACAGGACACAGACAAGGCCATATGACGCTCCGAGGGCGGTGGGATCGCGGCGGGAGAGGCCGCGGCTGACCCCTCTGCCGTGAGAGAAGGCAAAGGTAGAGGTGACCCCCCACGAATGCCCAGCGCTGCCAGCTGAGTGACACGTAAGAAGCAGGGCTGAGTAGGGAGCGCGGAGGCCTCCGTCATCGTGGGACATACATAGTGGTGGGCCAACCGTCACAGCGCTTCAAACTGGAGGAGGGAGTAGACGAGGAGCGCTGGGTGGCGGATACTGCTGCCTCGGTGCGACACCGCGAGCGCTGAGCCTGCGGTGGGAGCTGCTGGCCGTGCTCTTGTGGGACGCTGAGAGACTGACGCCTGCAGTGAAGAGGAGACGGTGGAGGGCGAGGCTATACTTAGAGATCTGCCCCGTGGGGGGTGTCACTGCCTCCTGCTGGGGAGTTGCTGCCTGGGCGCTGCCTACCGCCTAGGGGTGCGTTTGCCCCTTGAGAACCGAGGCATGCTGCCCCACCTGGCTCCTGCCAGGCGCCACGTCGTGGTCCCCGAATGCGACAGCGCCCGCGCCAGCTATACACTGCGGTCGCAGAGGGCAGTGTCGAAGGGCGCGGGTGAGTGTCGGCCAGCCTCTAGAGCCTGTTGTGGACCCCACCGGAGGATCCTATCTGCGGCTGGACACGTGCGGAATTTTCTGTGAAGACGGAACCGGTGAGCCTTCACTGGGGGGGCGCTGGCCAAGCGCACATCATCTGCCGACTGACTGCCACTGTCCTGGGGCGGTTGGCGAGGGGACGCCGCGGGTGCACCTAGTCTACTGGCGATTGGTGGCGGATGCCCACGGCGCAGCAGCTGGTGATGGGCCGCATGCACGCCAGGCTGCAGCAAGACCCGCTGCAGGCACCGACTTCTGACCGCGCCCGCCCTCGAGAAGGGATGGAAGAGGGATCATCAAGGTCTGCGGCGCTGGCTGCCAAGATGGACTCTGTGCTGGCCGCAATGGAGAGAATTGGGACAACCCTGGAACACACTAGGACGTCGCTGGAGAACCGCATAGATAAAGTCACTTCCGACTTCACGCTCCTCCATGCGGACCACCGTAAATTGGCGGACACGGTCCCCACTCACGGGCAAACACTGACAGAGTTACAGCCAGTCACTCGCAGTCACACTGCTGCTCTACAAGACATGTTGGATCGTATCCACGCCCTAGAAGACAGGGCGGAAGACGCAGAAGGGCGCTCCCGTCGCAATAATGTTCGTGCTGTGGGCCTGCCGGAAGGAGAAGAGGGGCGAAACCCGGAGCAGTATGTGGAGGACTGGCTATGCACAGTCATGCCGCCAGGGAAGCTGTCGACCCACTTCGCGGTTGAAAGAGCTCATCGTGTGCCTGCCCAAAAGCCACCACCGGGAGCCCGACCGCGCCCATTCCTGTTCAAGCTGCTGAATTACAGAGACAGGGATGTCATCCTCAGAGAAGTTCGTAATATGAATGGTCTTTCAGTGAGCGGCAGCCAAGTGATGCTTTTCACGGACTACACCGCGCTGGTGCAACGCCGCAGAAATAATTACATGGCAGTGAAACGCCAACTTCGTGAGCTGGCGTTGCCGTACTCGCTGCTGTTCCCTGCTAAGATGCGTGTGATGGACAAAGGGAAGACCCATTATTTTGACTCCCCAGCGGAGGTCTGCAACTGGCTAGAGGAGAAAGGACTGTGGAGGGGGCCGAGGACGGCTGACCCAGGGGACGGAGCCCGCCCAAGTAGGAGAGACGGACGTCTCAAACGGCGCAGAACAATACGCGAGATGCCGGTGCGGTCAGCGGCTCCAACGCCGGAGAAAATGCGGCAGGAGCGTCAAAATGTACTGCAGGCGGTCACGACGCTTGCCAGTCCGAGTCAGATAGACTCATTGGATATGGAGGAGCGACCCGAGGTGCTGGTGAGCAGGTCAACGTCGCCGTCGACTACACACTCTGAAGAGTTCGGTGGGCCGGTGGTCACCCCACAGACTGCGGATGGTATCCTGGACTGAGAGATGGCCTGAGAAGTATCGTTCGTGCAAGTACCTTGCAGTTGGCTGATGTACATGGGTGGGGAAGAGGGAGAGACTGGGTCCTGGACCTAACCTAGTAGACCTGCCGATCTGGGAGGGGGATTTGTTGTGATCATAGCTGCTCACCCATGTCGGGTCTTCCCAGGGAAGAACAGTAGACGGAAGTGGTTTCCGGGGACTTTGCCTGTGCCTCACTAGTAGCACCGATCACCATTGGGTAACACTTCTTAGCGGCGCACCACACTTGAACGGCACACGGGGATAGCGATGCGAGCTTTCATCCACACGCATTTTCCCCCAGGTCACACCCTGACCTAGTTTACACCTGCGTAGGGTTACGTAAGTTTGGACGGACGCACTTGTGAGTTTCGCCCCAGCCATTAAGCAACTGCTATTGTTATGTTGATATTGTTGATATTGTTACCTCAGACCACAGCTCCCTTCCTTTACTACAGTGCATGCCGGTTGCCACAAGCCCCGAGCCCGGTCTCCCCAATCACAACACAGCTGCGATATGACACGCGTTAATATTCTTTCGTGGAACATACGGGGCATGCACACTCCCACGCGGAGGTATTCCATTTTCGCCTACCTACAGCGACACTCGGCTGGAATCGCTCTGCTACAAGAGACGCACATGACACAGCCCGAGTTAGAGAAACTGCGAAGGCGCTGGAGAGGCCAGGTGTACGGCACGGTGTACTCGGCACACGCCAGGGGCACCCTTGTGTGGGTCAGAGCGGGCGTTCCGTTCGTCAGCGAAGACGTGTCTGTGGACACTGAAGGCAGGTACACACTGGTGCGGGGAACGCTGAAGGGCCAATCTATACTACTGGCCTCGATCTACGCTCCGAATGTCGATCAAATATCCTTCCTCACACGACTGTCACTGGCATTGACTCCGTACGCCGGGCTCCCCTGGCTGATTGGAGGGGATTTTAACTCTGTCCTGGATGTGCACCTGGACAGGTCATTTCCTCCACTCCGTGCGACGTCTGCTGCTTCTACGGCACGCGCATTGGTTGACTGGCTTTCACAGTGGGGGGTGCTTGATATCTGGCGGGCCCTGTGCCCTGTAGATCGAATTTATTCATATTACTCTACAACACATGACCTACACGTGCGTTTAGACAAGATAGTGGGATCCCCGGCGCTGCTGCCACTAGTGGTGAACGCAGAATACTTGGGGCGCACGCACTCTGATCATAACCCACTGTGATTCCAATTTAGCTGGGAGGCGGGTCGTCCTCCCATACCCACGTGGCGACTTCAACCTACTGCGCTGGAGGATCCGGAATTTCGCTCCTCAGTGGAAAACGCTCTCCTCTCCTATTACGAACTCAATGAGGACACAGCGAGCGATGCAAGGGTGGAATGGGACGCGCTTAAAGTAGTGATTCGAGGTCATTGTTTAGGAACCACGTGGAATATGCGGAGACACTTAGCGGGGTCGCTTACCTGTCTCGAATCCCGGATGCTGCGGTACGAGTGGGAGGGGGAGGGGGGCGGTGAACGAGCACAACAACTGGCAGATCTGCGCGCCAATCACGCTGAACTCCTGGAGCGCCTGAGGTGTCTGAAGTATGCGGCACACACGGCCCGCACGCACGCCTCGGCTGACAGGGCAGGCCGGCTGCTTGTGCTCCTTATCACTGACTGTAAGATCCTAGCCAAGGTGTTGGCGGAGCGTTTGGCGCCGGTGGTTTCGCACTTAGTCCACAAAGACCAGAATGGGTTTGTGCCAAAGCGCAGTACGTCCTTGAACCTGAGGAAATTTTTTAGGGTGGCGGCAGACAGTACACAGGAGTGGCCTAAGGCGGGCTGCCTAATATTAGATCTGGAATGGCGATATCTTTCGGCGCTGCTGCTGAGATACGACCTTGGCTTGGGGTTTCTGCAAATGGTGGGTCTCCTCTACAAAGATCCTACGGTGCGGGTGCGACTGGGACCGTATGTATCCGACGCCATACCGATCTGTAGGGGAACCCGGCAGGGATCCCCACTATCGCTGCTCCTGTTCGCCCTGGCGATGTAGCCCCTGGCAGCGGCTACACGAGAACGGATGGGGGTTGGCATACCATTGGGGGACGCCGTTCATCAGGTGTCACTCTATGCAGACGACCTGTTGGTATACGTTAGAGACGTTGATGACATCCCCCCTCAGCTGGCCCATATTCTGCGTGACTTTACTGCCCTCTCGGGACTTTGGGTGAACGCAAGTAAATCTTGCCTCTACGCGTTTGGCGAGGGGCGACAGGACCCTGGATACATCTTAAATGGCACCAGAGTACAGTGGAGGGGTGACACCTTCAGGTACCTGGGACTCCGCATTTACCGTCAACCGGCGGACCTCCTAGATGGCAATTTGGGTAAGGCCTTCATAGCCATTAAATCCCAGGTACACTTCTGGAACACGCTGCCGCTCACGGTCACGGGTAGAGTGGCGCTGTCCAAAATGGTGATCCTCTCGCGGCTTCTATGCTATTTTGCTAACCTACCTCTTTACGTCCCGGCAGCCTTCTTCACTAAGCTGTCACAACTTCTTAGGGACTTCATCTGGAGGAATAGCCGGCACAGGATGTCGCTCAAGAAACTCTACCTCCCTACGGGCCAAGGAGGTTTGGCCGTACCCTGTTTCGAGCATTATTACCTAGCGGCCCAGCTGCAATGGATAGCTCGTTGGTTTGCGGATAGGGGTTGCGAGGATACTGCGTCCATGAGCCCGCCGTACTCACTTGAGCAGTTGTTGGTGCTCTTCCACCCAGCCTCCAGGAGTGTAGTCCCAGCCCCGCTCCTTCTTGCTGTGGCGTATCGCTGTTTCCGCAGGAGCCTATTCCTTACTCGGCACGTGCTCCCATATGCGCCAGCGCTGCCATTAGAGGGCACCCCCAGTGGGACGGGACCGCTTACCTCCCTCGCGCTCACACAGTGGCGGGAGGCAGATATTCAGACCCTAGGAGATCTGTACCGGGACGGAGTGCTCCTTTCGTGTGACTTGCTTGTGGAGGAGGGGGGACTACCACCGGGACAATTCCTGACTCATCACTCCTTAGTTAGGACTTTGGTTGCTAGGTGGGGAGACATGGCCGCGGAGCCCAGCCAGCACCTTACTATACAGTACTTGCATGTCATGGGGCGAGGCTGCCGTCTGATTCGATGGTTTGCAGCATCGTTGAGGACACACGTGGCGATTACCCTAGAGCCGCTCAGACACAAATGGGAAGTGGATCTGGGGAGGCAGCTGACAGATAAAGACTGGGAACGTATATTGAAAGGCCCGGTGCGTATACCTAGAAATATGCGCCTCCGACAGATACAACTATTCATCATACATAGGGCATATCTTACCCCCGCGGTTCTTAACAGCTATTTCCGTCACGCGGACGCAAGGTGACCTAGGTGCGCTGCATTGGGGGCTGATCTCATACACATGCTGTGGGGCTGTTGTAAACTACACTCCTATTGGCGTACAATTCATGACTCCTTGCACACTATAACGGGACGGGATATATCTTTTCACTGGGTGGTCTACCTACTGCATCACTTTCGCAGGACGCAGACAACTAAGGTGACGTCTAGGTTTCTGGATTTAGGGCTCGCGGTCGCAAAGCGCCTCATAACCAGGAGGTGGAAGGCGCAGGATCCGCCTTATCCACAGGCATGGAGGCACTCACTTGCTGCATGGGCTGGTGCGGAGGGGACTGCCATCAGACGGGAGGAGACACTAGGGTTGAGGAAGATGCCCATAGCCGCGCAGTGGGAGGAGCTACTTCAGGCGCTCAGACATGTTGAGGAGGGAGATGGGAGGGATGAGCAGGTAAGGGGGGGGGTTGACGCCAAGACGGGCAACAGGAGATCCGTCGGAGTGACCTCGTAGGGTTCCACGCATGACTTACACCTAGATTGGGCGATGTGGGAATACGCATCTAAGCACATGTCTATGTGCCGTAGCTCACTCACTGCACACTACCAGGGGAGAGGGGGAATATACGGGGGACGGAGACGGGGATATGAACAAAGGAGCTGGTCTAATTTTGAGGTGGTTGAGGTTTTATATGTTTGTTTCATTATTGTTTCTTGACAGTGGATATGGATTCGGCTGAGGGACTCAACGGGATATCCTGGCGTGCTCATGTATGGGAATAATGGGCCGTACATACCAACGCTTAAGATCTGTACTTTATAAGGGGTTCCGTATAACGGGGTGGAGTTTCCATGTTGCGACCCAAACGTGTCCCTATCATATGCGCCATATAATGCTGTTTCACCAAAGGAACTCATATGTAAGTGTACCGAATTCCTGTAATTGTGTTTGAAAACTTAATAAAAACAGATGATAAAAAAAAAAAGTGCGTGGGTGACGGTCTTTCTTGATTCGGGTGGGATCCATTTGAAGGTCTTGTAGAGAATGCGGAGGGTTTTGAAGCACGTGGAGAAGACTGTGTTGACCTGTCGGGTCATGCTGAGGGATGAGTCAAGTATGATGTCGACGTTGGGTGCTTGGTCCGTGGGAGCTAGGGGGGGTGGCGGTGGCCCACCAGGTGTTGTCCCATGTGGAGGGTGTGGGTCGGAGGATGAGGACTTCTGTCTTCTGCCCCTCTGAAAAGCAACCCCTCAAAGACACCAGCAAGAGAGCCAACTGGTTCACCCCGGAACTCCTAGCATCAAAGCGCACCTGCCGGAAATTGGAGAACATATGGCACAGCGAGAAGTCGCCGGGCAGCCACGCAGCCCACAAAGACGCCATCCGCAACCACCACCACCTCATCAGGACTGACAAGAGGACCTCCTTCAAAGACCGCCTCGACAACAACGCACACAACAGCAAGGAGCTCTTCAACGTCGTGAAGGAACTCCCCAACCCCAGCTCCAACACCAACGACATCCCGCCGTCGCAAGCCCTGTGTGACTCCCTCGCCACCTTCTTCCACCACAAGATCGCCGACATCCACGACAGCTTCAACACCCGGACGATCCTAACAGGCCCCAACACGCCGGACCCACCCCTTCCCACCGACCACGACCCCCTGACAACCTGGGCCAAAGTGAGCATCGAAGACACAATCAAGACCATGGGCACAATCCACTCCGGCTCACCGTCTGACCCTTTTCCACACCATATCTTCAACAAAGCCGGCAGCTCCATCGCACCCCACCTGCGCAACATCATCAACCTCTCCTTCGAGACCGCAACCTTCCCTGAGAGCTGGAAACACGCCGAGATCAACGTCCTACTGAAGAAACCCAAGGCGGACCCGAGCAAACTCAAAAACTTCCAGCCCATCTCCATGCTTCCGTTCCCAGCTAAGGTCATCGAGAAGATAGTCAACATCCAGCTCACCCGCTACCTCGAAGACAACAACAATCTGGACCCCCCCAGTCAGGATTCCGCAGCAACCACAGCACCGAGACCGCCCTCATCGCCGTCACAGACGACATCAGGATCCTACTGGACAACGGCGAGATGGCGGCCCTCATCCTTCTGGACCTCTCCACCGCCTTCGACACCGTCTGCCACCGCACACTACGCACACAACTCCACGAGGCAGGGATCCGAGACAAGCTCTGGACTGGACCTCCTCCTTCCTCTCCGGCAGAACACAGAGAGTCCGCCTCCCCTGTTCCGATCCGAAGCCTCCGAGATCATCTGCGGCGTCCCGCAGGGATCCTCCCTCAGCCCGACGCTGTTCAACGTCTACATGGCGCCTCTCGCACGCATCGCCTGACATCACGACCTCAACATAATCTCCTACGCCGACGACACGCAACTGATCCTCTCCCTCACCAAGGACCCCCTCACTACCAAATCCAACCTCCAACAGGGAATGAAGGCCGTCGCCGACTGGATGGAGGATAGCCGCCATAAGCTAAACACAGACAAGACGGAGATCCTCATCCTCGGGCCCAACCCCTCAGTATGGAACGACTCCTGGTGGCCAGCATCGCTGGGGACACCCCCGCACCCACCAACCATGCACGCAACCTGGGAGTCATCCTCGACTAGAAACTCACCATGACCAAACAAGTCAACGCTGTCTCCTCAACCTGCTTCAACACCCTCCGTATGCTCCTCAAGATCTACAGATGGATCCCGACAGACACAAGGAAAACTGTCACCTAGGCCCTAGTCAGCAGCAGACTCGACTACGGAAACGCCCTCTACGCCGGAGCCCCAACCAAGGTCATCAACAGACTGCAAAGAATCTATAATGCCTCTGCACGCCTGATCCTCGACGTCCCGCGCCGCGACCACATCACCCCCACCTGAGGAACCTGCACTGGCTCCCTGTCGACACAAGAATCTCCTTCAAGCTCCTAATCCACGCACACAAGGCACTCCACAAGACCGGCCCAGCCTATCTCAACAGTCGACTCTTCTTCTACGTACCCAACAGGAAACTCCACTCCGCAGACCTCTCCTTGGCTACCGTCCCACGCATCCGTAGAACCACAGCCGGAGGCAGATCCTTCTCCCACCGCACCGCCAAGACCTGGAACACCCTCCCCCTCATCCTACGACAAACCGAAGACTTCTAACCTTCAGGAGACAACTCAAGACCTGGCTGTTCGACCAGTAGCAACAGCACCCCCCCTCTCCCCACCCTCAGTGCCTTGAAACCCTTGCGGGTATGTAGTGTGCTTTACAAATTATTTGATTGATTGATTCTCCGAGTTTAGCTTCAGGCAGCTGCTGCTTATCCAGGAGGCGACGTCTTTCATTTCTTCCTGGAAGCTGAGCTTGGTGGTGTCGGGTTCCTTGGTGAGGTAGAGGAGGAGCTGAGTGTCATCAGCCTAGGGTACTATGCTGAGTCCATGCTGTCTGATGAAGAACCAGAACCAATTGGGCCTGGCGGCGCAGGGTACGCCTTAATCTCCTGGGTTCTCCTGCTTCAGCTAACAGAGACACGGGGACACTCTGTCGGCGTAAAATATCAGATTTTATTAGCTGCAGCTAGTACAGTTGTCCTAGAAGTACACACAGTATGTTCTCAAGAGACTGCAACTTCACTCCGTGGCGCACAATCTTTTATAGTACATAGATAACATATACATTAACAAAGAACACACCTAAAACATACATAGAGGACCAATAAGGTAAGGTTAAAAACAGAACATGTCCAATAGAAAAGGTTGAAAAACAAAGATATCGAGTAACTCGAAGAAGCCTCTCCTCCAACGGTGTTTGCCACCCCTCCCACAGGTTAAGGTATTAAAATGTCTGTAACTGGTTTGCAGGTGGCAAGATACGTTCGTGTGTTTTGGAGGACATTTGTGAAACAAGAGAATACGAGCAGAGGACAGCGAAGGCCAGAAGATAAGATAAAGTCAGGAGAGTATAGTGTGAACCAACAGATAGTTAAGACAGGGATTAGAAGAACCAGACGGGGATTAGTGTACTCGGCCAGTCTCTAACACCAGCTTCGTAAACAGAGGCACAAGGCTATTTTGACACAATATTGCAGGAAAAGCAGAAAAGACTTAGTTCGTCGTGCTGCCTGAGTGAGGGCAACACAAAATGGCGGCAGAGCACAAAATGGCGGCTCAATGCGATCGTGATCGAAAATCGAATTACCTCAGACCCTCCTTTTGCCAGAACTCAGGCAAGATACACAGACTCACGTTAATCTGAGTCGATGTCGATGGCCATGAGGTCATCAAGCTTTTGCTGTAACATCATTCTAATTTTCTCTGTTCTTTGTGTCTTGGGTTTTGGGATGCACGCAGTAGCACAAAGGTCGCAGATGGCGGGACCACAGTGCATACAAAGACAACAAGAGAAAACGATGGCTAAAACCATACCAAGGAATGTTAGCACTTTCCAACCCCATTTGGACAGTAGTCCCCAAAACCATCCCAATAACGACCAATCTCCTTCGTCCTGATGAATCGACTCAGAGATTATATGTAATTTAGAGATGGCCTGGTATACTGTCGGAGCGTTATCAGGTATATAAATACAGCAACTTGATTTGATCAATTTGCAGACTCTACCACGATCTGCAAGAATAACATCTAGGGCAACTCGGTTCTGTAAAGTCATAAGACGATCCGCCTGTAGTTCCGCTGTAATATTACTCAAAGCTCCTACAGTGATGTCTATGGTAGTTTCTACGACACGCACCAGTTGCCTCATATTCCTGCTGTTTGCCATAGGATCCCAAAAAGGAAGAAATCCTATAAGGAAGTCTCCTCCCTCTTGACCTGCTGTGTCTTTGGAATCAATAATTCCTCTGCCTTATCTGTTTTTATGAAAATTTGAAGAAGCAGTGTATGTAGGGGGAAAAAGAAAAGCTACATAGCAAGTTCCAGAAAAACCAGTCGGCAACCACGTATAGGCTCTATCATGACAGATGAAATACGTGCCCTGAGATGGCACTAACGGCGGCAAATTCTGAGAGGAGTGAATGTAAGTATGGGAACAAAAGCTTTTTCTTTGTTCTGGGTCAGTAGTTTGACCATTTATTTGCAAACAGAAATTGCCTTGATGAGGTACAGTCCAAATTGGAGGAGATTTTCCATGTTTAACCTTATCACTAAGACTTGTGATATAATGAGTGACATTCCAATTAGTATATGCTTTTCTCTCATCAACAGCAATTTTACTATTTTCCATGATTTTAGCCATAGCTACCATTCCTTTAATCAATGAACTATGACTGAAATCTGGTCCACCAATATAAGAACTGACAGGTCGTTTAAATCGGCTTTGATAGGCGTTAGAGAAAATTACAAAATAAGCCCAAGCAGAACCTTCATAAGAGAATGGAAGGACTAAATATGGCATCCCTTTTTCTGTGGTATGAGGCATTAATCCACACACCCAACAATCAGTTGTATTAATTACTAATTGGGGTTGGTGTAATAATTGAATAAACGAATTATTGTAATATTCGATTCTTCTTACGAGTTCATGTTGTGGAAGTGTATGAAATAGATGCGGAGAGATAGTAGAATAAGAAGGCACAGTAATAGAAGAAGGGACAACTTTTTGCTGCATAGCATAAACAATCCAACCTATACACGCCAATAGAATACACAATAATATGAAAACACATAAAGTTATACCACAACCACTGTATATTATTTTACAATGATTGTTTTTCATTTTGTTCCTTCTCTCTCTTTTGTCTAATGTAGTTTCCATCTTCTAAATGGATGCTCACGGCAATCTTCCTTAATCACTTGGTCACGATTGTCTGCCGTCCTATGACACTGCAAGTCCTGCAGACCTATTGCCACTACTCAGGTCACAACCAAGACTCCTACCGTGACCCTGCAACTGGGATAGAAACTACATAGAAGAGAGATTCTCAAGTTTTCTTCTTCAGTCTGGGTCTTAAATCGTAATGGGTCTTATCAGATACAGTCTGATCCTGAAACAATGTTCGTGGATTTGTGGTGTTCAGACGAAAATGTGATGGTACAGCTTCTTGGAGAATGTCGTCGTTTTCTTTTTCCGACAATGTTCCATTCAAGCGTGCATAACTAAAAGGTGTAAATCCGGGAACCTTCTTGCTTTCAGAGTCGCTTATACCCTTACGGACCCACTGATCAAAGGGCAAATGCAAAGGAACCTTCTTGCAGTGCATGCCGTGAATCCAGTTTTTCTTTCCTTCAACCTTCACTGCTGTACGAGTAGTTAGGAGGACACAACGGAGCTCCCTCCAGTGAGGCTCCAAATTCTTCGTCCTTTGAAAATTCTTTACACAAACCCAGTCACCTGGTCGGATGGAATGACCTGAGTCTGTGGAGGCCTCTGGCAAAGCGCTCTGAACCTGTTGATGGAGAACACGCAATTTAGTTGTGAGGTCGTGCAAATAATCAATCAACACTGGGTATGGCAAGTCTGAATACTTTTTAGGGCGAGGGACTCCCCATATATTAGCTGGGCGTCCAAAAACTATCTCATAAGGGCTAAGTCCCAAACGAGAATGCACAGCCGTTCTGGTAGATAGAAGAGCCAAAGGTAGTGCATCGGGCCAACTAAGGCCTGTAATAGCCTGAACTTTAGCAAGTTTGAGTTTTAGAGCGCCATTATAGCACTTCACTAGACCCGCTGATTGTGGATGGTTTGCCGCATGGAATTTCTGTTTTATACCAAGACCTGCACAAACCTTTTGCATGACTTGGCCCACAAATTCGCACCCATTGTCACTCCAGACAATGCGCGGCAAACCGAATCTAGGGAAAAACTCTTTTAGAAGTACTTTGGCTGTAGATAAAGCAGTATTGTCTTTCAGGGGGTAAGCCTCTATCCATCTGGAAAAGGCACCTACCACCACTAGAACATATTTGAGATTGTTGCATCGTTCCATGTGAATGTAATCGATTTGCAATACCTCAAATGGATAGGTCGGAGGAGCAAAGTGACCTGCTGGAGTTGGGGTTCCCTTTCCCGGATTATACATTAAGCAAATAATGCAATGTTTCACTACATTGTCTGCACACTTCGGTATTCCTTCGTTTTGCCATAATGGAGCCAGAAGCTTGCATATTCCTTTCGCACTTAGGTGGGCTGGACCATGCGCCATAGTAACTACAGGTAGTACATAAGCGTCTGGTAACAGCCAACGTTGGTGCTCGGACAATTCCACCCAACATCCCATCTCATCTAACATTCCTGTACTTTCTTTCCACCTACTCAATTCTTTCTCTGTAGCCTCTTCTTGAATTGATTTCACACTTTCTACTGTATCCTCATACATTCCTCTTTCTCTGACCCAATTTGCAGGGCCCGCAACATACATACGACTTGTAGCATCTCTGGCTGTCTTTTTCGCTACCTCATCTGCAAATGCATTCCCGCGACCAACATCGTCAGTAATCTTCTTGTGCGCACTACACTTCACAATTGCTATTTGGGTAGGCAAAGCAAGTGACTCAAGGAGGTCAGTCACCAACTGACCATGTTGTATCTTAGTGCCGTGGGAAGTAAGGAATCCCCTTTTTTTCCACAAACGTCCAAAATTGAACGCCACACCAAAAGCATACTGACTGTCGGTGTACATGTTCACTCTTTTTCCTTTGGATAACACACACGCTCTAGTTAGGGCTATCAGTTCAGCTGCCTGGGCTGAATTATGTCTGATGCGTGCTGTTTCCACGAATGTATGCAAGGTAGTAACAGCATAGGCTGAAGTTGCTTCTCCATTAGGAAGCTTAAAACTAGAACCATCAACCCATAGCGTTCCATCCGGATTCACTAATGGCGTATCTGTTAAGTCAATTCTACCTTTTGTCTCTTCCTCAGTACAAAAGAAACAATCATGTTGCTCCTGAACACCTTTCTCTTCTGGAAGAGGCAACAAAGTAGCTGGATTTAAAGTATTACATCGTTTGATATGCACGTGACTAGCCAAAAGTGTCAGCTCGTATCCAGTCAAACGAGCACTCGTAAGATGCTGTGTTTTTGTTCTGTTTAACAAAGTATCCACTGCATGTGGCACCATAACAATGAGAGTATTATCTAGCACCACTCCAGCAGACTGTCGAATGGAAATTGCTGCTGCTGCTGTCGCTTTAAGACAACTAGGCAATGCTTTAGCTACTGGATCTAACGTAGCCGAAAAATAGGCACATGGCCGCTGTTTATCTCCAAATCGCTGCGTTAAAACTGACAACGCACAACCTTCTCTTTCATGAACATAGAGCGTAAAAGGTTTACTGTAATCAGGAGTACCTAGTACAGGAGCAGAACACAGAGCAGCACGTAAGTCAGTAAAACTCCTCTGAAACTCGTCAGTCCATGGAAGGGGCTGAGGCGTATCTTTCAAAGTGAGTGCCAACAAAGGCTTGGCCAACAGAGAGAAGTTAGGGATCCACTGCCTACAATAGGAAGTAATGCCCAGAAAGGCACGTACCTCTCTTTGTGTGGATGGCACAGACATTCGCGCAATTGCTTGGATACGTTCTGGGGTTAATCGTCTTCCCTCCTTTGATAAGAGATGACCCAAGTATGTAACCTCTGGGCGAACATATTGTAGCTTAGAAGGTGAAACCTTATGATTAAGATCGGATAAGTGTCGCAACAATGCAACCGTCACATTCTTACATATACCCTCTGAATCAGCAGCGATTAACAAATCGTCCATGTACTGAATGAGAGCAGCACCAGACGGCAAAGAGAAAGCATCAAGATGACATTTCAGAGCTTGACTGTAAATAGAGGGACTTTCACAATAGCCTTGAGGTGCGCACTTGAACCGGAAGCTTCGGCCTCCAAGAGAGAAACCAAAAATATCCCTACTTTCTTCGGCAATGGGAATACTAAAGAAAGCATTTTTTAGATCAATAACAGAAAACCAAACCGCTGTAGAAGGTATCATCGTCAACAGCGCAGTGATATCTGGGACAAGAGGAAACTGTGGTACAACAATTTTGTTTACCTCCCGAAGATCAATTACAAAGCGATAAACAGGAGGCTGAAAAGGATCAGTGCGTTTAAGAACAGGAAGAATAGGGCTATTACATATGTTACCTCTCGTTTCCTCAACCACATCCTTCTGAATCAAGTCATGAATGATTTCCAAATGCGCTCTTTCACCTTTAGTGGAAATTCTATATTGAGGAACACGTGGCAATTCAACATTAGGCTTGAGAGTGACAACATAAGGTGGGATTTCAAGACAACCAACATCATTTGGACCTGTAGCCCAAAGCGTTGTACGAAGAGAGAGCAATTCAGGTGGGAATTGATCTTTAGACGAGTACATTGGAGAAGTCAGTTTCTGTCCTAAAGTAAGATATACACCAGAAGGAGAGGAACATATCGTTGCATGCAATCTTTTCAATAGATCCAAGCCCAATAGATTCTCGCCGCAACCATTCGTTAAAAGAAGCGGAACTTCTAAATCATAAGTGCCAATTGAAATAGACAAAGGGCAAGAAACCGGATTACGAACTGGGGCGCCAGAAAAACCTACAGAGACATTCGTTAAGCCAGACAAAGGTGCCCCAGGGAGTTTTGAATGAATGATAGAACTTCTCATCGCACCTGTATCTAAAAGAAATGGCTCTGAAACACCCATTGTAGTGACATTAACATAAGGTCCATTCTGATCTACTGGAATCGACACAACTCCCTTACTTTGTCCATGGCTGTCCTAGTTAGCATGAAGACTTTCATTCCCGTCTTCAACATAACAATCCTTATTGTAATACTGTGTAGACCGAGCGTTTTGCTGATCAAAATAGATCACAGAACTAGAGGGAGGAAGGGAACGCTGTTCTTGAGTCAACATACCTCGACCTCTACCTCTGTTTGCTGACTGGAGGCCAGCGCGACCTCGTGGAGCAGATAGTGTCCCATTTCGCTGCAATAAAACCGGACAACTATTCTTAAAATGAACTTCCTCTCTACAATAGGCACATTGATTAGGACCCAGCAAAGGTCGCGGAATATATGTCTCAGGCTTTTGATACACCCTCTGAAACTGTGGAGGCTGTTGAAACTGGGGCTGAGCATAACGAGGTGGATAAGCCTGTTGCAAGAGAACCTTCATTTTCAATTCTTTAGTCTTTTTCTCATGCTTATCTTTTTCTTTATCCCTATTTTCATAATATGGAGCAGTAGCCATTGAATATATGACCTTACTTCGCATGCGTTTAGTACGCATGCCATTACTACGCGGTCGTTAGTACGACCGCGTTTTTAGTTCGCATTCCTTTCCTACGCAATTCGGAACAACGAATTACAGTAGGGGGTGCTGGATGTTGGAATAGTATAATTTACTATTCCAACTCCAGTCTATGCGGACACTAGGGAAGGTGTTGGATTTTAAATCCAACACCTTCCCCTCCTAACGCAAGTCGCTGTTCCGACTTGCGTAGTAAAGGTTTTCTAAGTAACAACACGCGCGTACTAACGTCTGCGTAGTAACGGCATGCAAAGTAACGCCTGCTAAGTAAACGCCGTTTACCGTAGCCAATATCTGAGCTAAAGAAGAAACAGCCCATGAACTCTCGGAGTCTTTCAACTTATGCGACAGTTCGGGAAGCAAATTAAAGACAAACTTATCTACAAATAACCGCTGTCCACCCTCCGTAGTCATGTCCTGACCACTGTGATCAATGAATGTCTCCTCGAAACGAGTGAAGAAATCGGAGACACTCTCATCTTTCTTCTGTTTACACGCGGCTAGTTTATCCCAGTTAACTCTCAAGGCAGGCATCATCGTTTTCATTATTTGTAATAATCTTACCAGGGAGTTCTGAAATCAAAGCATCAGGCTTTGCACCACCCAGTTGGTTTCTATCTGCAGCAATTATAGCATCCCAGTTTCCACCTAATTCTTGGGCATGATTCTCTTTACGAATCCTAGCCCATAATGCTTGTAGAACTACATTCCCCATCAACATATCAATATCTGCTAAATTCATGATGCAGGCTTCAACAGTTTGTGACAATTCTTTATAGTAACCTGCAGGGTTTTTACGAGGATCCGGTAGAGACTGTTTAAGGGCTAAAACTTCAGATCTTTTCCAGGGGACATGTACCCATATTCGCTGGAAGTGAGCAGGAATAGGTTGATTACCACCTGCTCCTGGAACCTCTTCTCTCCAAACCGGAGGAACCTCTCTCATTGGATAATTATTCAGTGTTAACCTAACTCAGGGATCGGAGTCCAGAAAAGTCTGTGAGGTAAATAAGGTTCTAAAGGAAACAAGTGTCTTTACAGCGTCCTCAACCTTAGAACCCACAATGGGTCCCTTATCAAAATTAGCGTGAATAGCTAACAAACCCTGAGGAACCGAACCCAAGTCCATATCCTCCCAACCTTTAATAAGAGTATCACACATAGCATTGAAAACATATCTTTGAGTAGGCGCATTCCACTGTGAGAAGGTAGGCATAATGTCGGGTACACTATACCGAGCACCCTTCTCAATCCATTTGCGAGCGAGAGAGTCCAACTTTTCTCGTTCTTCGGAAGCTGGGAACTGACTACGAGACTGTCTTCGAGAAAAAGCTGGAGACACATTTAACGCCTCAAAGAAAGGTGATAAAAGACCAGAGACTGTATATGTGAGTCGTTTACGCATAGACGGAGAATTGGACATAAGGATAGGGGACAAGGTATTAGGCGAACTAACTGAAGAGAAATCAGTAATTACCGGAGGAGCGGAAGGCGTAGAAGATGAAGGTAAAGGAGTCGAAGGCAAAGCTGGCAGAGGCGGCAATACTTGAGGGGGCAAATGTGGAAGAGCCGGAGCAAGCGGAGGCGCAACTGGCGGCTGAACAGGCTGTAACAACGGGGGTGCATTTGCACCTTGTACATAGGGCGGAGGCAATCTCAATAGGTGAGACATCAAGGAATCCTCCTCTAAATCCTTTCTTTTATCAGAAGGGGAAGCTGGCAACATCAGATAGCATTTATCTATTGCCATACGATGCTGTCTCTCTGAAATTTCCTTCGTATTATCAACTTCATCATCTTTAAACTGTTGAGCAGCCTGTATAATTGTCATACCCTGTGCTTTCTTATCTCGTTTTTCATGTTTAATTTTTCTCTGTTTGGCTTCCTTTCGCCAAAGGCGGAAAGAGTCAAGCCGGGCTTTTCCTTTAAATAAAATAGTTTCCAAATTATCTAGAATGTCAGGCTCAAAGCTACCATTTTCTGGCCATTTTAAAACACCATCATTCTTTGTGTATCGCATCCATTCCTCGTTAAAGGCAATGGGGCCAACACCATGTTTAGAATAGAGCTCATAAGTGGGAGTTCCAACCGAAGGAATCGGACAGGAGTCCTCCAGCCGGGAATCCCTATTACAACCAAAACAACATAGTTTCTCAAACTTAGTCAGACCAGGCATCGTTATTTCACTGGACTGTTCACAAATATCAAGGGGGTTAAATCAATTAACACAGCACAAATGTACTTACCCCTCGGCTTCGGTTATTGCAATACCCGAATCAAAGACACAAAGAACCTAAGAACCAAAGAACCAAATGTGGGAGCGACCCACCAATACTTAACCAAGATGTCTTCTTACACCAACAGAGGCCCGTCTATCGTCTCGCCTTACCATACATCACCAAAAAGAGGGCCAGGGCAGGGCGGCAGTCAGGGCAGCAGTCATCAGTAGCCGTCAGGAAGGAGTAACCGCGATGCAAAAGACCTTCGGACCACTTTCGACATACAGGGGTCGCTTGACGTGGCTCGCGATTCCTCCAGAATTTTCTTGCGGGGTTCTTCACGACCTTCAGGCAGAACCACTACCTCTGAAGCCGCCCCACGTTGGGCGCCAGTTGAAGAACCAGAACCAATTGGGCCTGGCGGTGCAGGGTACGCCTTAATCTCCTGGGTTCTCCTGCTTCAGCTAACAGAGACACGGGGACACTCTGTCGGCGTAAAAGATCAGATTTTATTAGCTGCAGCTAGTACAGTTGTCCTAGAAGTACACACGGTATGTTCTCAGGAGACTGCCACTTCACTCCGTGGCGCACAATCTTTTATAGTACATAGATAACATATACATTAACAAAGAACACACCTAAAACATACATAGAGGACCAATAAGGTAAGGTTAAAAACAGAACATGTCCAATAGAAAAGGTTGAAAACAAAGATATCGAGTAACTCGGAGAAGCCTCTCCTCCAACGGTGTTTGCCACCCCTCCCACAGGTTAAGGTATTAACATGTCTGTAACTGGTTTGCAGGTGGCGAGATATGTTTGTGTGTTTTGGAGGACTGTTGTGAAACAAGAGAATACGAGCGGAGGACAGCGAAGGCCAGAAGATAAGATAAAGTCAGGAGAGAATAGTGTGAACCAACAGATAGTTAAGACAGGGATTAGAAGAACCAGACAGGGATTAGTGTACTTGGCCAGTCTCTAACACCAGCTTCGTAAACAGAGGCACAAGGCTATTTTGACACAATATTGCAGGAAAAGCAGAAAAGACTTCGTTCGTCGTGCTGCCTGAGTGAGGGCAACACAAAATGGCGGCAGAGCACAAAATGGCGGCTCAATGCGATCGTGATCGAAAATCGAATTTCCTCACTGACGATGATGGTGAGGTGGGCCATGTAGATGTTGAAGAGCATGGGGCTATGCAACGATCCTTGAGGTTCTCCGCAGGTGATTTCTGTGGGTTTCGGAGAGGAAGGGCAGGAGTCAGAGTCTTTTGGTTCAGCCGGTGAGGAAGGAGCTGATCCAGTTGAGGGAGGTTCACTGTATGCCGGCGCATTGGAGTCTGGCGATGAGAGTGTGGTGGGAGACGGTGTCGAAGGCTGCAGAGAGGTCTAGTAGGATGAGGGCAGCCGTGGGGCCCTGATCGAGGAGAGAGCGGATGTTGTCTTTAGTGGCTATCTCAGTGCTGTGGTTGCTGCGTGGTCCGGATTGAGAGTGGGTCGCGGATGGATTTGGCTTTGATGAAGTTTGTGAGCTGGATGTTGACGTTCTTCTCCGTTACTTTTGCTGTGAAGGAGAGGAGAGAGATGGGTCTGTAGTTTTTTAGGTCCGTCGGCTCAGTGGATGGCTTCTTGAGGAGGGCCTTGACTTCTGTGTGTTTCCAGTCGTTGGGGAAGGCGCCGGTTTCGAAGGTGGAGTTGATGGTGCGTCACAGTTCGGATGCTATGGCGGCGGTTCTGTGGAAGATGTAAAGCGGGCAGGGGTCCGTGGGGGCTCCTGAGTGAATGCTCTTCATGGTTGTGGCAGTGTCCTCTGTAGTGACTGGGGTCCATGCGGAGATGGTAGGCTGGCTGGCATTGTTGGAGGTAGGTGAGGGTTCGGTGTCTAGTGTCTGTTCGTTGAAGTTATCTTTGAGGGACTTGATCTTGAGGTGGAAGACGGAGCCATGTTTGTTGCAGAGGTCCTGGGAGGGCATGACGTCTGAGGCTTCGCTGGCGGGTTTGGTGAATTCCTGTATGATGCTGAAGAGCTCCTTCAAATTTGCTGGAGTTGGTGATGATCTTGTACTGGATGAAGTTCCTTTTGGTGGATCTGGTGCGTTGGTGGTGTTCTTTCATGGCGTTCTTGTAGCTGGTCCAAACTTCCAGAGTTTTGCTGTTTCTCCAGACTTTCTCGAGACGTCTGCAGGTGCGTCTGGATTCTCTAAGGTAGGTGGTGAATCTGGTGGCTGTCGTGGGGTGCTGTTTGTCAAAGTTCCAGTGGGGCGAGCTTGCCTGCGCAGTCGGTGATCCATCTGTGGACTCCGTAGGCTGCAGAGTTGACATCACGTGTGGCGGATGGGGAGCCTGGTTGAGGGTGGAGTTGAGGTGCTCTTCGGTGACCTTTCTCCAGATCCTGGGCAGGGGGAGTGGTGTAGGTTTGTGTACGATGGTTTTAGAGGAGGAGAAGTGAACACAGCGGTGGTCCATCCAGTGGGGTTGCGTGGTGTGGCTGAAGTGGATGTTGTTCCCTCCTGCGAATATGGTGTTAAGGGTGTGTCCAGCCTTGTGGGTGGGGGTGGTGATGATCTGCTTCAGTCCGATTTTGGGAGGTTGTTCAGGAGGGCTGTGGAGTTGGGGTCTCTGAGGTTTTCAATGGTAGAAATTCAGGTCTCTGAGCAGTATGTAGTCCATGGAGGCGATAGCGGGGGGCGCGATGAGGTCAGTGATGTTTGCGGCAAACGTGGTACAGAGGTCTGTAGGTGAGGGTGTAGTGTAGGGTCATTCTGGGGTTGGTCTGGATATGGAAATGGAGATGTTCCGTGGAGGCCGAGGGGTTGTTCGTGCTGGATGTGGTGAGACAAAGGGATTTCTTATGTGGATGGCGAGTTCTCCTCCCGGGTGGTTGAGTCAGTCCTTCCGTTGGATTTTGTATCCGTCGGTGATTGCGGTGACAATGTCGGGGGCAGAGGTGGCGTTGAGTTTCTGTGAGGAAGGCAAAGTCTGGCGACAGGGTGTCGAGGAGGTCCCAGATTTTTACTGCTTGTTTATGCAGGGAGCGTACGTTGAGGAGGATGCAGCTCAGGGGTTTGGGTGCGCTGGCATCCGGTGGGTGGGCGGTAGCCGTGGGGCCCAGAGGTGGGTGAAGGTGCGGTGGCAGTGTCGGCAGGAGAACTGGTCGTGGGTGGTGTTCGATGTCGACAGCTGTCAGTTGTTTCTTCTGGGGTTGATTGCATGGAGAGCGGCTGAGTCATAGCGATGGGAGGTCGTTGAACCAGGGTCCCTGGCGCTGGTCGGGGTCGGGTAGCGGACGGGCGCAGACGGGCTTGCCAGCTGCGCACCCGCTGCATGCAGGCGCTCAGCGGCCACTATTAAACAGGGAACGCAACTGAGAGGCGGGAGCGGGAACCGTCGGGGGAAGGGGCCGCAGGGCAGCAGCGGCAAGAAAAATTGTAAGAGTAGAGAGAAGAAGGGCACAATACGAGCCAGAAAAAGGACAGAAACAGACAAAAAAGGCAAAGGCACTGGAACAAAAAAGAAGGCAGAACAGACAGAGGCAGCAGACAAAAGGCAGAGGCAGACAGACAAAAGGCAGAGGCAGTCAGACAAAAAGGCAGAGCGGATTAGCAGAAGAGCAAGGCTCTCCCACTGGACCACCAGGGATGAGGCGCAGGCAGGAGCCTGAGGGTGTAGGTGGGCCTCGAACACCTACCTGAGAATAGAGAGGTGATGGGGGCAGCTGCGCAACCACGGAGCTGCATGAGAGGAGAGCAGAGTTTACTGACCTGGTGTAGCGATCACTTACCTGAGAGCCGGAAGACAGATAGTTCACCGCAGGAAGCATACACCCACACTAGGGCTTAGATACAAGAAAAGAACTGAGAACTACAATTCCCAGAATGCAGACGGGCGAGTCAGAAGGCGGACCATTCATAAGCCCCTCCTCCGGAAGCAGAAAGTGCTTGACAATCTCGTCGTTGAAGCTACCATCATGGCGGATGGTGCTCCCCGCCGGATCCCAGCGTGAAGACCTTGCAGCGTCGCTCCAGTGCCGTTTCCTGAAGAAACTTCGCCTGAAGCCGTTTCCCGATGCCCAGAGAACGATTCAACCCACGGTACAAGTAATAGAGAGAAGCCGGCGTGCTTCCGTCCTGTACCGTTACTTCTGTTTAATTCCGATCGTGCTAGCAACTACGGAACATTCCTCCCGCTAGCGCGACTTGTTAGTTCCCGCCCAGTGCCTAATGCCGATGTGTACGGCCGATGCCGGAGCGCGCCACTAATGCAGCCCGTGACATTTGGGAACAGTGCTCAAGCTTCGGCTAAGAGTCAATCAGCTCACTGACACTTTCGGACAGCGGAAATCAGGGGCTACGTATTATTTACAATACGTGGTAGGCGTATCTATCTTTTCTTTTCCTATAGCATTGCCCCCTAAATACCGGTATTCGACACTAGAGGGCAATCAGTCTCTTCTGTGTCGTTCCATTCCAGGATTAACGTTGTACTCGTGGACACCTTAGAGACTTTTGTGGTAGAACGTCTAGTCTTCTGGGGATTGCGGAGAGGTATCCGTGCCCTTGAAGAGGCGTTCTGCCTTTCCACAGTTAAATCTTCGCAGTGAGGAAGCCTCCTGGTCTTCCATTTGACCCCGCTACCCCATTTCAGATGTGTGATTGATGGTGATGCCTAGGTAATGGCTTTCATGACGTTTTGGTGAGATAACATAGGAGTTGGGAGGGGTTCGCTTAGGACGGTTAGTTAAAGTGTTCCTACAACTGTTGTGTTTTCTCATTCCCTTACCTGCAGGTTCTTCTCCTTCAAGAGGATTCCCAGTGTCATTGACCAGATCCTACAGAAAACGAAGGGGCACAGTTTGTTTGTTATTTTATCCCCTTCCCTTTTTCCCCTGGGCTCTGTCTCACGCAGGCGGGTCTCCGTCCTCTGCTGGGGATAGCGTTCGGGGGAATTGGGGGAACTGTTCAACTGCCATCGTCTCTGCTGGTCACAAGTGGCAGGTTAGTGGCTGTGGGTATTCTTGGGCTACTAACAAACCTGACTGTACCTGACACCTGGAGGTCCTGATGAAGACCCGCCTTTGAGGTATTCAGTTGCCCCTTTCCCTCTCCAGGTGTCGGGTTAAAACAGCAACACTCTTTCAATAAGCCTGGATCGTTGGGATATCTGTGCAGAGTAACAACTGGACGACTTCGAAATGCGAAATATGTTATTAGGAATTGTATACCACATAGGCTTCCTTGTACGATAATATGATTTGTGAAAAGGTCTAAAGGACCCCCCTTTTTTTTCTTCTCCTTTTCCGTCTCCTTATCCACACAAGAACCTTCTCTGAGCACTCATCTTTATCACTTTAGCCATTTATGGAGCTAAGAGTTTTCAATATAATGTGTAAATAAGAATGTTGTTTTGAGACTGACTTATAAGTGATTTTTCTAAACTTTCAGAAATGTAATTATGTGTATGCGTCTTGATCTTCTGTTTTTGAAATCTTATCTGCTGCCCTAACCGTGTAACTGTGGATTGAATCTATAGGACTGTTTTTCTTCTTTTCCATATAGTGGCTCTTTTGATAAATCCAGTTCTCCTATGCCCCTTGTTTCTCTTTCAGATCGGACCATTGTTTGTCTGTGTCATAAGTTACCCAGGACCTTCTGGTTAATTTTGGGTTACCCCATTGTTCTGTGACTACTAATAAGTCCTCTAAAGAGCTCTTCAAAAACTACTAAAGACTTTAGCTACTATATGGCACATGTTCTGTCCACCGTTCTGTGCAGCGTGGTGACTGTAGAGCACTTGTTATACAGTGAACAGAACACCTACCACGTTGTGATGGCAAATAAAGGTTTAGAGGAGGCCATAAGCAAGTCCATACATTCCTCAAGTAGAGGCAACAATTTATGAGGCCGCTTGCCTAGTGAAGTAGTGGGCCATGGAAGTTATTTATCTATGCTTAGCCACTGAAAGGTAGAAGGGCAGCTCCACCTTAGCCAATTTACCAATACTTCACTTTTGTATGGTACAACATAAAGTAAGTTGGAAAGCATAGGGCTGGCTGAGATGGTCACTGGGGGCAATAATGAATCTCCTGCCTCTTTCCTTGCATAAAGCAGACTCTTAAACAACTACATACTCAAGTCTTTCTAGCTGTTGCAGGAATGTGGTCAGCAAGGTGCCAATCCTGCAGCCTTACCACGTCCTCCACATCAGATGAAGTCAGACTTTCAATCATGGTCAACTGAAAGTCAACGAACGACATTGGACTTTCCATTGTGGTCTGGCGCTAAACAACATACGCATTGTATGTTGCCTTCTGGATCAAGAGGGTAAACAGTTTCTTATACAGAGTGCGAGTTTTACGACTCATTGTATGACTGAAGATCCAGGCCCCTCATATCAACTCCACACAGGTATTTGTTGTAATCAAGTATTCAGGTGGGCTTGTGAAGTTCGGCCAATGACCTCAAACCGTGATGGGGGAAGTGCTATCATCATTGATTGTAGTAAGCACATACACATCCCACATATCAGAGAATTTGACTGTGAGCGGTTTGTTGGAATGCAATGCAGTGTTCTGAGATTTTGAAGCTTCTTACAAACAAGCTCCTGCAGGAATCCATTGTGGCAGCATTGAACTGTACAGCTGCCACAGTACCAGCTTTTTGTACAGCTCATTGAACAACTCTACTCCTGTAGAGAATTTGCCACCATAAAGGATATAACCTTTCTGAAGGAGTGGTTGGACAAGCTTCCTTTTTTGTTATGATTCCTAGCGTGAAAGGGCAACCTACAGGATTTAGAGTGGACTACTTCCCTGTATACACTCTTAAGCTGTACATATAGCTGTATATAGCCAGTAGAGCTCTCACATAGCACGTACAACTTGAGGCCATAACAAGCAGTTTTGCTCGGTATGTACTGCCTGAACAGCAGCCGCCCTTTGTACAGAATCATGGAGTTGTCAATGGCTATATTCTTTCCAAGAGTATAAATCTCTAGAAACCTGACATACAAATGTTCCACGTCAGGCCAAATTTTGAACAGCCTGTCATGGTCTGGATGGTCTCGGGACAATACAGCAGAATTATAATTAAAATATTGCGTGCACTGCAATAGCAAAAAACGATCTCTGCTCATATATGGTTCAAAAATGGGTGTTTGTTGCACAATTTCCTCAAGGAACTCAGCCTCCCCAAAAAGTTGTACATGGGCAATCGGCAAAAACATTTTTGTATTGACTATAGTCACAGATCCTTGCTCACTTTTTCACTGAATACCCTGAAACCGGTCCCAGGATGCTTGTTTCCGGTTCAGGAAAGACCTGACTTGGCAGTTCGGGCTGGACTGTTCCCATGAGGCACAGGGTCAAGACTGATTTGCATATAGCTTGGTCTAAATTGAGACACAACTCGAGCTGTAGATCAGAGGTTCGATGTGTGGCGCTGGTGTAGTTTGTATATACGTGCCATAGCGCCTAGAGCTGGTTGCGGGGCCGAAGCGCTGCGTGCCCGGGGAGCAGCTGTCCCGGTGGGGGGTGTCTGGACGTGTAGTGGTGACTTTGACTCTATGTGGGAGCGGATGTGTGCATCGCCCACAGGTGCGCCTCTCCCAGCCCCTTCTCCCGTGTGTTCTTCTGTGAAGGCGCACCCCGGGGAGCGCAGGTACCGCTGCGGGCACGGACCTTCCCCCCTTCTCGCTGTGCGCCCGGGGCCGCGGGCGGTGGAGGATGGACTGAGGCTGCCCGGCTCTGCTGGAGCGGCGCGGCAGCAGAGCCCGGCTCCGGGTGAGGAGCGGCTGGCTGGGCGCATCGCAAACTTGGGGTCCCGATAGAGCTACCTGGATGTTAAACGTGTATTTGCTTGCTGGAAGCTGACGTTTGAAGCTGCGTCTTTGAACAAACACGTGTCTTAGTTTTGCTGGCCGCACCTCTTCCTGAGGTATCTCAAAATTGGTCTACTAGTTGTTCATGAAAAACCTCACAGGAATTAGTGTCCTGTTAAACTGATTCGAAGAACTCCAAGCTCAGATCAGTTTTTCCAAGCTGCCACCTTCCCTCTTTGACTTCTGGTGGAGCCCTGGCTGACCTACAGTGACTGCAGGGGGGTGGAGACCGAGCAGAGCAGGAGGCGTCTCCCGCAGACCGGGCAGAGAGCCACAGAGGCTGCAGCCAGGACAGGGAGCTCCGAGCAGGCACAGGGGCTCTGGGAAGAGAGCGCCGGAGCTGGGACAGGCACTCTGCAGAGACACTCAGAGATATCCCGGAGGCAGTGAACGGCACTTTACAGAGAACCCTGGAGAGACGCCGTGCTTGCAGACCCTTCCTTCAAACGCAGTGAGTTGGACCCGCAGAAATAGTGTGCAGGAGCCTGGACAGGCAGCACCTGCCACTCGGAAAAGACACTGCACAAGGCCAAGGGACTGAGAGGATTACCGCGAAGAGCCGAAGTAAACTTTGCCCTATAGACAGACACCTGTTCGGGCGCATTGTGTGTCTCTCTCAAAGGAGAGGGGAGGCCACAGATCGCTGAACGAATCCAGGGGACCCGCCCACAACATAAGTTGTTTGCTGGCGGGGGAAACAACGCCGGAGGAGTGACGGGGACCTACTTGCTGCCCTGCCAATGCTGTGAGCTGCTCCTGGGTGGGCCACACTGATAGTCTCGCCGCTTTGCTGCATCCCGCGGCTAGAGACTACAGCTCCCAGAGAGCTTTGGGGGCACTGCCGGTCTCCTGTACCAGCGCGCCCGGAGGTGCTACATAAACAGCGACGCTACCTCCGTGTCGCGGGACCGAGCGCGGGGCCGTGCCCCGGGGGTAAGCCCGGGCATAGGGCGGGCCGTCTGTGGCCGTCCGTGGACAACGGTGGACGGGACGGGCCGCGAATCCTGGTTGAATCGGAACACATCTTGCACAGGTATCCACACTCTGATAACTCGAGGGTTAAACTACGCATTTGGTAGTAATTGTGACAGTGACACTAAAACCCATTTTCGCCAGTGTAAGAGGTTAGTGAAATACTGTTAAAGACCCAGGGAAACTCAAGGAGTAAGGAGGATAACACTGTGCTTTCAACAACTATGTCTACTAAACCCAAAACCAGGTCAACCAAAAGCAAATTAGTGACCCCAGTAAAATCCAAAAAGTCAGTGTCTGAGAATGTAATTGCCGCTCCACACAAGAGTACCCCCACTGCAATAGACCTAATGTTACAGAAGGTGGCGGGGGAGATAGAGAGAACGGAAAGACGCATATCTATGTCGCTAATCACTGTGCCACTTTCACCTACCCAGCCGGGGGCTGAGAACTCGAGTCTCCTAATGCATGGGGTCAGTCATGAGGAATCAGGTGACGAGGTTCCATGTGCCCAGCCAGTCAGGGAAGAGGACCCTTTGACAAACAGGGAAGGGACTGTAGCCCCGGCGACGAAAGGGAGGAAAGATGGGAGGAAAAACACAAAAACACGTCATCAGAAGCGCCCCGTTAGAAGCTCCAAACAGAGAACTATGGAGCACGAGCACTCCAGACAAGAAACGAATGCCCGTTTTGTCCCCCCAGGTTGGCTAAATGAGATAGTCTTAGACCTAAAAAACCATCTAGAGGCATTTATAGCCAATCAAATTAAACCACTGATTAGCAAACTTGACAAAAAAACATATGAAATCCAGAAACAGGCTAAAGTGAAGGACATACAAACCTCAAACCAGGGAGGTACGATCACACCAGATACGAACGCCCCATTGCAACGACCCCGGCAGATAAATAATTGCGTAAGCACTGCCAAGTGTAGCATCGTACAGGTACACACTGAGCCAAACACAGCAGAAGAGAGGGGCACTGAGGGAATAGGGAAACACCAAGGGAATGGGGGAAGTGAGCTACCACCAAGACAGGAATTAGTTACGCCCTTACCAATAGGACCCTCTGCTGCATTTAAACATGATTCCAAAGATCACGAGAGACACCAAGCTCACCTCCCATTAGTCAACCTCCCCCCGGAAGCAAGCCCTTTTGTAGTTATATTTACAGGGGTCCCTGAAAATAGAATAGGACAGAGAGAATCACAACTGGAATTGAAGGGTAAAATTGCTAATTGGCTAAATTTTCACAGACCCCTACAACCTGGCCAAGAGGGAGAAATCCAACACGTGAGAAGGGTTTACTGGGTAGGCTCTAGAAGGAAAGACAGGGAGGGTAACTGCGTCATCGCACATTTTAAAAACCCAAATTTGGTGGAGTACATATTAGAGAACTGCAATAGGAATGCCACAAGCACAATTAGGACCATGCCGGTAGCCTACTTCTATCCCAGAAAATTGGGGGCTTATCCACAAAATCCAAAACAGGGGAATAGAGACAGACATGGGGATGAGTATTGGGCAAGGCAAAATGACACCAGTACACAGTACTACCCACATCAACTAGGCCCTCAGTGGACAAATAGATATACCCCCTTGTACTCACTCGATGGAACAGAATGACTAGGGTCTCCAGGAAGGCCTAGCATAGCTACTGATAATGGAGGGAGGAGTATAGTGATAGGATCTATGGAACGTATGAACCCAGAAATGAAGCAAGTACCAGATGCCCCGACGCTTAACGCTATAAAAGCGGGGTCAGGGAATTGTATAAGTCCAGCACAACAGGGCCAAGTCGGAAGTAGTATCCAGGAGACCAAGATAAAAATCCTATCTTGGAACATTGCAGGGCTAGCTGGTAAATTTGAAGATCAGGAATGGAGGAAGGATTTGCAGGGTTATAATATATTAGTTTTCCAAGAGACCTGGGCAGTTGATCCGGCAAGGTATCAAATAGAGGGCTATAAGTGCTTTGGGGTCCCCGCACAAGAAAGTAGATCAGGAAGAGCGAGAGGTGGGTTATCTATCTATGTCGATTTAACCCTGGAAGGGAAGTGGACAATTCCACACTGGACATCACATACTCTCCAGGTACTCAAGCACCAGGGTAGAAGGCACAAATCACAATTCTTTAACCTCTATAATCCTGGGCCCACACTAGGGGAAAATCCAGTATTAAGGGAATTAGATAGCAAACTGAGGGAACAGGTAGAACAGAAAAATAAGGGGAGAAATCCAATCATCTTTTTGCTAGGGGACTTTAATTGTCACCTTTGCCCTCACCTCACCACTTTAGAAAAAGACTGGGACAGCTGTCCGCAGCATAAAGGACCGCATTTTGAGCATACGCAGGAGGGCACACTATTATCCTCAATGTTGGCTACCTACTCACTGGCGCACACGATGGACATGATACCTCGGGTGGGGGAGGACTCATATATCCCCACATTTAAAGGCAGAGGTTGTTCCCCCACAATTGATTATATAATTTTATCAACCTTCGGTTTATCTAAAGTCACTAAGGTAAAAACAAAATGGAGTCCCTTTAGTGATCATAACCCTTTAACTATAGAACTGACACACATGGACCGTAGGAACAACACGAAGGAAAGGGAGGGGAGGTTGCAGCCTGAAGCTCGAGGAAGGCGCCTGAAGTGGATGAAAATAAACCCACAGGACTTCGATAAAACTCTAATTTTGAAAGGGGGGAAATACGTAGAGGATTGCTTAGACCTCCAAATAGAAGGTTCAGATCTAGTGTCCTCCTTTGAATCACTAACAAAATTAGCAGATACACTTTTAGAAACAAAAGGCCCCAGCAAGATATCAACTAACCCACGGTGGTTTTGACTGAGGCAAACCTACAAGGCCAAAATTAAGGAGAGAAAATCAGTAGTACAGGCAGAGGTATGGGCAGATTTGAGAGAGGCAGGAGAAAACCGGGACTATTGTGAATTCTGGAAAATAGTAAATAGGCCTTGTTTTCAAGATAGCTCCGCCCCAACTATTAGCACTAACATTCTCCCAGAACAATGGGTTAGTCACTTCGAGGGACTGTACAATAATACGAAGGGGGCATTGCAAGAGGGTAGGTGGGAAGGGGATAGGAGTGTAGATTTAACTTTCTCCCTGGAAGAGCTCAAATTAGCAATTCAAGGGCTCACTCCCAACAAAGCACCGGGACCAGATGGGACACCTCCAGACCTGTATAGAAGCAATATAGACCTGTGGGCCCCTATTTTAACAAGGGTCCTAAATGCGGCGATTAGGTCTGGTCTACCACGCTCCTGGTCCACCGCCCTAATAGTACCTATCTTCAAGAAAGGGAGCCGAGAAGACCCGAAATGCTACAGGCCGATTTCTCTAATCGACGTCTCAGCGAAAATTCTGGGACGGGTGATATTGCACAGGCTAACAAACTGGACAGAGGAACATTGCACTTTAGTGGACACCCAGTATGGTTTCAGAGGGGGGAGGTCAACAAGCGACCAGTGTCTGAATCTGTATTTGTTAACAGCTAAATACACCAAAGCCACCACTGGAACCGTTTTCATGGGGTTCATGGATTTGGCAGCTGCTTTTGACAATGTCAATAGAACTAAACTCTGGGCCATGATGTTTAACCTGGGTATGGAGACGGAGTTGATTAACATTCTAAAGGAACTCCATTGGAATACTACGGCTAAAGTACGTTTCACCTCGGATGGGGGCTGCACGGATGCTTTCCCCTGCAGAGGAGGAGTAAGACAAGGATGCATCCTTGCTCCTTTTCTTTTCTCGCTATAAATAAATGGCCTGGAACGACACCTCATCTCTCTAGCCGCAGATTGTCCAAGAGTAGGATCACGACAAATACCTGTCCTTTTGTACGCGGACGACGCGGTCCTGCTGGCCCGCACACCAAGGAGTCTACAAATCTTGGTGAATGGGTTTGTTGAATTCATGGCTGACCTAGATCTGGCAGTGAACTTGAAAAAATCATTTGTCTTAGTAGCAGGGAAAAAACCAGCTTAGAAACCACTGTTCAAGATAGGGCCACATGTCCTGGAAACGGTAAATACTTTCCCTTACCTGGGCCTGCTCCTGGACTCTAACATGTACTTTAAGCCTTTGGTAGACGAACATTGTTCAAAACTTACATCATCCAATGGGGCAATTTTAAGCTTTGCACACAGACTGGGTCGGTGGAGCCCGGAACAGATCATGACACTCTATGGGTCCATCACTAAGTCAAAGGCCCTATACGGGGCAGAGGTGTGGGGATTTACGGATGTGACTAAATTGCAAATCGAAGAAGACAAGTTCCTCCGCCGAATTCTCAAAATCCCAAAATCCACCCCTGCGGACATTGCTCATCTTAAACTGGGGATGGGCTATATCTCTGACGAGGTAAAGATCAGACCAATTACTATGTGGACAAGAGTATGGACCAACCCAGAGGCGGAATTAACCAGGGAAATTGTTAAAGACTGTTTGCTAAGGGAAAATGCACTTGAAATTCCATGGTTGAAATATGTTAAAAATACCTTGAAAAGTATTCATCAGACACATTTGTTCTTGGATCATACGCAGATTACAACCATGTCTAAACTCATAGTAAAGAAACTGTTACTGGAAAACTTTGCAAGTGCTAGACTCAAAGTGGGACAACTTAAGAGAACAGTAACTGCACATGGTTTGGTAGCATATTTGTTTTTAATGTACAACCAACAGGACAGATTTTTAATGTGCCGTTTTAGGCTCAATCTTTTACCTAACATTTTAGCTTACCCCGCGGGGTTCACCACAACGATTGAGCAGAAGGGTGCCTGCGGCTGCGACAATAAGTCTCTGCAGGACACCCTTCATTTTGTACTTTTATGTCCATTTTATCAATTTGCAAGGCGCCGCTTTCTGGTCCAAATACTGAAAAACCAGAAAATACGCCAAGCAAAAGCAGCCCTGTTGTTTTTACAAAAAGCAAATGATATGTATACTCTCTATGCTATCTCAAATTTCCTAAAAGTTACTGTTAGACTTAGGAATACAAGGAACTAATATAATCGTATTTACATGTCCTTTCTGCCCCTGACCCACAAATCATGTCCCTAGTATATGTTTTTAATCCTTTTCTTTTTAAATTGTTGAAGTTCAGGAATGAAATGTGATAAATTGTATTTTTATGATGATTTTTAATTATCGAAATAAAAACGAACTGAACTGAACTGAGTTGGCGAAGAACGATGATGGATTCAACCCAGTTCTGTGACTGGGGAGGAGTGTCTGAAAAGTTTCAGTGCGCTCTGTCCATCATCTCCTTGTGTTTGCTTTGTTCGCCCTAAGTTGGCAGGGTATGCCCTGACATGTGTCCCTTGGTCACTTTGCCACTGAATTGAAGCTAGCCTGGCTGATATGGGGTGTTACCCTGAAACCAGTCCCAGGATGTCTGTTTCCGGTTCAGGGAAGACCTGGCTACGCAGTTCGGGCTAGACTGTTCCCATGAGGCACAGGGTCAAGACTGATTTGCATATAGCTGGGTCTGAACTGAGTTGGCAAAGTGAGTTAAAGAACGATGATGGATTCAACCCAGATGAATGACTGGAGGTGAGTGTCTGAAAAGTTTCAGCGCTTTGTCCATCATCTCCTTGTGTTCGCTTAAACATATAAACAGAACATTCATGTAGGTATACAAAATAGAAGTAGTTGCATAATTTTACGTGTATATAGCTAACATACTCACTTTTAAATATTGGATATAGTTCTACAGTTACACTACTTTGAGATACAATGACAGAGGCAGCAAAGTACATAATTTCACAGAAAGGAAAGCAGTTCCTAATTCATAGCCAAGAAAGTGCAGAAACAAAACATAATTTGGAAATTTACCAAATATTATTCTAATGCTATGCGAGAGCAACTACAAAAGATGATGTAATTCAAGTAAGAGAGCTTGACCATCCTCCAAATGGGGCAAAAAAGGAGTAAGGGAGATACTGCAGGTTATACGAGAGGCAAACGGTAGTTCACAGGAACCCACAACTAAAATCCTTAAAGATAAACTGCCTAAAGTCCCCAAAAACATCACAGTCCGACTACCACCTATCCCCACTTTAAAGTGTTTAATTGCACAAACTAAAAATGCCACCAGTGATACTCTTCCTGCTTCTAGAACATATCAACACATAGAAATACCTCAACATTTAATTATGACACAAAATGAATTACCTTTCCTTTTACATGACAACCTAAATAATGAGAAACAGATCCTAATATTCTCTACAACAAATAACTTACTAAAACTTAGGCCCTTATTACAATGTCGGTCGGACAGCCACGCCAGGCTGTTGGTCCAATAGACAGGCAGCCCTGCGGTCCGACTGCCTGATTTCAATACCAGCAGTCAAAGAACAAGAGGTCAGGGGGAGACCGCCACCGGTGCCAGGATCCATGCAGGGAATCTCAATCCCAGAATGGCAGCAATGCCAAGGCGAGCACCACCGTTGGAATTACGATGTCCCCTTCCCTCAGCCTTTTACGCCATGAAAAGTCTGTCAGAAAGGACTTTTGGGACCCCAAACAGGGCCCCGTCCTTCATGGGCCACTGCCAATTGGCCTTGGGGGCACATATACTGCCCACACGCACATCCATGCACTGTGTACCATCCATCACATGGTGCTTGGCACATGGTGCATGAATGTGCACAAAGGGCTATTTTACACTGCGGCTTGTGGTGCGGCCCTTTTCCTGGTATACAGCACAAGCCTTGATGTAAATTAGCACTTTTTGACTTCTAGCACAGCAGTCTCATCCTAATTTGGCGGTTTGACCTCCGCCTGCTTGTCAGGCGGTCTCTTGACCGCTGCGATAGCGGTCGACGGTCCGACCACCGACATCGTAATGAGGGCCTATATCAATATCAAATGTGGATGATGGATTGGAGATTCAAAATGTGTTCCAAACCATTCACTCAGATATACACTATACATGGTGAATATGAAAATACAAATATCCCTTTTATATATGCCCTACTATCAAATAATTAAAGCAACACTTACTATGACCTCTTAAACCACATTAAACATAAAATAAATAACAACTAACCCCAGACAATAATCATAGACTTTTAGCTAGCCATAATGGAGACCATTTAAAAATGTTACCCCTACACAGTCATACAAGGCTGGCACTATCATTTCACTCAAAGCATATAGCGACACCTTCAACAATTTGCACTAAGTGTAGAATATTCTACAAACAGCTAATTTGCATTTGATATAAAAAAAACTCATAGCACTAGTTACAGAGGTAGCCAATCACTACAATTTACTGACAGTAAGCCCTTTCTACCAACAAAATGTAGACAAACTAAGCACCTCAATGGATTATTTCTAAGACACTTGGGCTGGTAGACTGCATTGCTCCAGACACAGATACCAACCCCAATTTCAAATACCATGGTGGAATGTTTATGACAGCACATGCACACAAGCGAGACGTACAACATAGGGGTTATCTAAGAAGAAGGACAGCGAGGACGAGGAAGGAGAGCGGCTATGGCGAGGAGGATGCTACCACCGCAGGTAAGTGCTTTTCATAACCATTATAATTACTTTGGGAGGGTGGAGGGGCCGGCTAACTCTTCTCCGCCAGAGTCAGAGTTTTTCCTAAGCTCCGCGTTCACAACGGAACGCGGAGTAGGCAATACTCCAGAAACTCCGCTGGCGGAGCGGAGCTACCGGCCTGGGGTGTAGTGGAAGAATGGCACAGTGCCTTCTAATCCACACTAGGCAGAACCCAACCTGCACTCTATAAATTTATAGAAGCATTACAAAAAGAGCAAACCTACCAACAACTATGAATGGAGTAATCTGCTAGCCAAATTGCACCTAAACTTAGCAAACAAACCAAAAGTATTATGACATGCTACAATATAAAGTCAATATCTTCAAAAATAACAAGGAGTAGACTAATTATAAATAATAGCTAAAAGCATATTATAAATATTAACCTACCAAAGTTCTAAAAAAATTATCATTAATTTTAAACCAACATAACAAATCATTTTTTTAAATGAATATATTTTAGTGCATCAGTAAAACAAATAATTTTATTCCAATATTAATGAAGACTGAGATAATAAAACATATACAAAATTTAATATAAAATGTAACTGTCACCAACAAAAAAACTAAAAACAAACTCAATCCATCATATAAATGAATGACCACATATAAAATACCAATTTCAAATAACAATCACATAATATTTACAGAAACAATATAATATCACAATTTCCACCCAAAATAAATGAAATAAATAAAACTTACTGTTCTGTAGCTGGATATCTTCCTTTGTAGCCACATAGTCAAAATAGCAACCAACCAAAAACTGGAATACTATTGTCCAAAAAGTCAAAGAAATTGCAAAAATAAAAAGAATCTAAAAGAAATCTCTCGCAGCAATCCAAAGTATCCAGAAACCATAAAAAAAAAAAAAAAACGAAAAACGCCCGGGGAAATCCCCTAAAAAAGAAAATCAAATTAAAAAGCATTGGTTTGTTATAAACCAAAATTGATTTGCTTTATAAAAAAAAACAGAAACTCCCAATGCTCTTTGGATACGTTCGTAGACAAAAACCTGCCAAGCACAAAAACCCTCCTACAAAACAAATTAGATTCCCCAAACTACATATAAATCACACCCATAAAAATATAAATAAAAACATAATTTAACATACCATAACAATACATTACTAAAATGGTGTGTGAAAAACCCAGACTACTAACTAGTGAAGAACACTACTGATAATACGTCTAAATATGACAGAAAGCCACAAACAACACTATTACGAACTTGTAGATGCCCCTCCCCCCCAAAAACCCTACCCTCAAAACTCTTTAAAAAATCCTTAAAAATGACTTATCTGTTCTGACGAACAACAGCACCTTACTACGACCTGGTTCTGGGAAAATAGAAGCTAGTAATAAAAAAAGTGACCTTTAAATGAAACTAAAAAAAGACTATCTACCCTTAGAAATAAATAGGAGATAATGTACAAATGTTGAGTAAATGTACACAATAATGTAAAATTTATATTTTACAAAATTGTAAAGTATAAATTAAACAATATAATTAAATATATAAAATGATTTAATATATATTGAAAAAATATATGTTAAAATAATGTTCAAAACATGGATATAAAACAATATAATAAATGTTTAAAAAACTGTTGTCAAATAAAAGTAGAAAGTATGCAAAATAGTAAGTAAATACAATGTACTTTTGTTTAATACAAAATAATGATCTTTCTTATTTTCTTGGCTTTATATAAATGTTTATTTTTATGAAAAATTGTACAATAAATAAGCTTTGAAAACATAAATAAAATGACACAAATATGTTACATTTCTTTATTCTATAAAAAAGTAATTCATGATATTATTGCCTACAACCATACATGTAACTATTTTTTATTATATTTCTAAACACCAACCAGTACTAATAAAATAATGAAAATTATTTCTCCTACATAAAAAAAGAAATAAAATAAAGAATTTCAGACTAAAATTATAAATTTAAATAACCACACTCAAACTTCATCCATTTTTGCAAAAGTGTTAGCTGGGTATAGTGGCTCAGTGGACTAATGCATCCACTGCAAAGGCCTGTTTATGGCCTTATGGTCACAGGTTCAAATCCTGGTGGGTCCACTCAGCTTTTCATCCATCTGAGGTTGATAAAATGAGTACCGTTGGGTAACAATAAATATCTGTTACTAAGCGTCCAAAATACCTAGGGGTGAACCTGCGCCTTACAAATACACTTGTTATGTTACTAGAAGGGTGACACTTACTATTTCCACTGCAATATATATCAATTTGGGGAAGGTGTTGGACACTAAAGGGGTAACATTTACTATTTCCACTTCAATGCAAAGCAATTTGTGTATTGCGTTGAACAGTAATGGGATGACGTTTACTATTCCCACTCCAATCTAACCATACTCGGGGAAGGTGTTGGACACTAAGGGGTGACATCTACTTTTACCGCTCATAACTTTTCATTTTGGGGGTAGGTGTTGGGCATTAAAGTGCTAACATTTACTATTCCCACTACAGTTTAACCATATTGGGGGAAAATATTGGACACTAAAAGGGGTGATATTTACTACACCCTCTCCAAACTAACCATATTGGGGGAAAGTGTTGTGCACTAGAGGAGTGAAATTTACTATTCTTACTCCAATGTAAACCAATTTGTGGAATGTGTTTAATACTAAAGTGGTGACATTTACTAATACCACTCTAATCTAACCATATTGGGAAAAGGTGTTGGACACTAAGGTGCCGATTACGATCCGGTAAAAACCGGGTACGAACCGTCGGTCAAAGCGTTTTCCCCGTCCGACTCGTACCCGGTCGTAAAACTTTACAAACATGGAATTACGATTCGCACGGAAACACCATTTCCGTACGAATCGTAAAAAACACCGACCGACGAAAATATACATACGAATGTGATCCGGGAATGCTGCGACGTGACGTCGGGACGCTTTCAGGCAGCGTTTCACGACCCAGGAATTACGATTCGAACCGACAGCAGTCCGGACGGCAATATTTTCACGGCACCCAAAAAGTGCCGGAAAAGCGAAGTACGGCGCGAATCGACCAGAGTAGGTGGCCCGGTACGCACCGTACCCCCCCGCCCCCGTACGTACGCGCCGACCCCCCCCCAGCCCCCGTACGTACGCGCCGCCCCCCCCCCAGCCCCCGTACGTACGCGCCGACCCCCACCCCAGCCCCCGTACGTACGCACCAAACCCCCCGTGTATGTACACCCGTGTACGTTTGAGTCGAACCCCCCCGTGTACGTTCGAGTCGAACCCCCCGTGTATGTTCGAGTCGATCCCCCCCGTGTACGTTCGAGTCGAACCCCCCGTGTACGTTCGAGTCGAACCCCCCGTGTACGTTCGAGTCGAACCCCCCCGTGTATGTACACCCGTGTACGTTCGAGTCGAACCCCCCCGTGTACGTTCGAGTCGAACCCCCGTGTATGTACACCCGTGTACGTTCGAGTCGAACCCCTCCGTGTACGTTCGAGTCGAACCCCCCCGTACGCGCTGGGGGTACGCACCGTACATACACGGGTGGGGGTACGACTCGAACGTACACGGGTGTACATACACGGGTGGGGGTACGACTCGAACGTACACGGGTGTACATACACGGGGGGGTTCGACTCGAACGTACACGGGGGGTTCGACTCGAACGTACACGGGGGGTTCGACTCGAACGTACACGGGGGGTTCGACTCGAACGTACACGGGGGGGTTCGACTCGAACGTACACGGGGGGTTCGACTCGAACGTACACGGGGGGGTTGGACTCGAACGTACACGGGTGTACATACACGGGGGGTTTGGCGCGTACGTACGGGGGCTGGGGGGTGGTCGGCGCATACGTACGGGGGCTGGGGGGGGTCGGCGCGTACGTACGGGGGCTGGGGGGGGTCGGCGCGTACGTACGGGGGCTGGGGGGGGTCGGCGCGTACATATGGGGGCTGGGGGGGGTCGCCGCGTACGTACGGGGGCTGGGGGGGGTCGGCGCGTATGCGGGCACGTCTCCATGGTTGCTATGGGAGTTCGGTGCGGACGGTGTTTTTTCCATACGGTTGTAACCTCGGACGCACGGGATGGATCGTGATTCCTCGGTCGGACTTCACCTTTCACATTTGTACGGTAAATCGTACGAGGACGTGTCAGACACATTTTCCGACCCGAGGACGTGTGGGGAATGATTCCCAATGCGGTTCGTAATGACTTTTTACCATGCGAATCGTGATTGCCAGTTCGTACGGCACTTGTACGATTCGTACGGTGAAAAGACCGGATACGAGTCGCACGGGGAAATTTTTTACCGGATCGTAATCGGCACCTCAGTGGTGATATTTACTATTCCCAGTCCAATCTAGCCATATTGGGGAAGATGTTGGATACTAAGGGCCCGATTAAGATTTCCACCCGACAGCCAGGATAGCGGTCCGACTGCCGCATTATGATGCTGTCAGTCAGAGCGCAGTGGTCAGAGGGACCGACCTACGCCTCCGACAAGCTCAAGGAGCCCGTTGGGGCGTTGGTCCGACCATAATCCCTACATTGGGCCAAACTTTTATTTTCCACACAACAAGAAAGAAAAGCACTCACGGGGGCGAGTCCAGGTCTATTATTCACGGACTCACAGCAACCAGACGCGTTTCGGCAGTCGCCTTTTTCGATGGTAATCAGGCGTGCCGGAAACGGCCTTCATTTATTTCATTTACTTTCACCGACATTGATCGACACTGAAAAGGGACAAACTCATGTAAGAACTTGGCGCCATCTGAGAACTTGCAAAATTCATACCATTAATCATCTAAGTTGAATCAGATTAACATGTGTATGTTAAATATGACTCTACATAAACATATGCATGTTTTTAGCACTAGATGACAATTCTGCCCACCGATGGGCACATAATTATTGAAATTACGATATCACCGTGAATCCGCACAATCCCTTTGTGCCAAAACCTTGCATCCCATCTAATACAAGGCGCCATCTTTGAAAGTGCAAAATCCATTACATTTGGGAACACCATGCATTGAAATCGCCTATATCTATAGTTCATTGAGCCTAACACGTATTGTTCATCATGGCTCTTGTGCAACAATGCAATTCTGCCCAAAAACTCGGCCCGTTCTCATTCGTGCCCTGAATGGGCACCCAAAATTCCAAATTGAATTTGAAATGAATTTAGCCATATTCAAATTGAACCTAATCCTTGTCATTAAATGTAACATTGTTCTATGTATAAACAATTCAAAAATGCAGATCAAAAATTCTAACATATTACCATTTGGAAACAGCAGACAGCACTCACTAAGGATACTATAACTTTATTTAGCAATAAAAGTGGCATCCAATTTAAATACCCAGATGTACAGGAAGCTCCTCGTTGGTATACAGACCCTCAGGGGTTTTTGTTTGAAGGTCAATTATATACCGAGACTCCAGTCTCCTTAGACTGGTTATTCTATCACCTCCTCTTGGATGTACTGGAACATAATCCAAGGCAAAGAAAGTTAAGAGATCCCTATTACTGTTGTGCTCAGCCTTAAAATGGCAGGCCACTGGGTATGACATATCACAATTCTTAATTGCCCTTGTGTGTTCCAATATTCGCATCTTGGTTTGATGTATGGTACTTCCAATGTACTGCAGTCCACAATGGCAATTAAGGCAGTATACGGTATAAGGTGTACTGCTTGTCAGAAACATTTTGATGTTTTTAGGTTTCTTTACTCCTGGTACCTGATTCGATAGGCCTCTTTTGCGGCCTGCGCACGCATTGTACCTTCCGCAAGGTAAGAACCCCCGTAACTTGTTTCCCAACAAATTTGGTACCTCTCTACTCATGTGGCTACTGGTGAGGGAATCTCTCCGAGATCTGGTTTTCCTAAAGGTCAGCAATGGGTAAGTGGGGATATCCATTCCTATAACTGCGTCCAACTTTAAAAGGTTCCAGTTCCTACGTAAAATGGGTCTTAGTTCCCCTGCCTCTTCTGAGAATGTTGTAATCATTCGAAATTTACAGTCATCCGACTTCCTGACAACCTTCTCTTCCAACAATTTCCTTCTGGGAACAGAGTTCACTTTACATAATACACTTTTTAGGACTTGTTCACCATATCCTCGCGCCCTGAATCTCTCCATACATTAATTCACATTTTCCTAAAAGTCAGTTTCCCTGGTATTATTCCTTTTTATTATTTATTTTTATTTATTTATAACACTTATATAGCGCTCTATCACCTAACAGGCATCCTGGCGCTGAACCAACAGAGTACAATCAGACTAGTGTTCCGGGAGACGCAAGAGTGACCAATTACGAACTAGGAAAGAGACAAGTTTTTAATCTCTGTTCCATAGTCGTGCAGCTGAGGTGCCAAATGCCCTACCTCCTAATTTCATTTTTTTAAACCTATGCACCTTTACCAATCTTGCTGTAGCAGAGCGAAGGCTTCTCTCCGGAACATACCAAGCAAATTTCCTCCTCAGCAGTGTCGGCCCGAGTCCATGCAGGGCTGTAAAAACTATACAAAGAGATTTAAAGTGGATTCTCTGAAATATCGGGAGCCAATGCAGCTCAGCCAAAGCCAAGGATGTAGAAGAACGTCTTGGTTTCCCTAGGGAAAGTTTAGCTGCTATTGCTTGAATCCTCTGGAGCCTATCCAGTAAATATCTCGGGGATTCAAGCAATAAGGCATTGCAGTAGTCTAATCTACTTACAATGGTGCATTGCACTATCAATGCTCGTGAATGCATGGCAAAAGCGGAAGAATTTTGCGCAGGACTCTGATAATGGCAAAACAGCTCCCCACGGTTTTATTAACCTGTGATTCGAGAGTCAACTTACTGTTGAAAATGACACCCAGGTTACGGACCTTCTCGACAGGCAACACTGGACTGGCTGATGCTAATGGCCAAAAATTCGGGGGAAGCCCCGTGGGGTTCTTCCCCACTGGACAATGGAGAATCTCGGTTTTCTCCGAATTAAACTGAAGCGAATTCTCCTTTAGCCATTTGGCAGTATCTCGAAGACACTCATGAAACACTTCCAGCGGTGTAGACTGTTCTCCCTCTAAGGAGAGAATCAGTTAAGTATCATCCGCGTAATTTACAATGTTAATATTGTGTGACCTGATAATAGTAATTATAGGTTTCATATAAATATTAAAAAGGATAGGGCTGAGCGCAGAGCCCTGCGGAACGCCATACCGGATGTCAGTAAAATCTGACTGATAGGGGGAAAGCGCCACTGCCTGTTTCCTATTAGAGAGAAAGGATTGAAACTAGCTCAAGGCCGTGCCTGCTATTCCCACCTTTTTAAGTCTCTCCAAAAGAGTGGCATGATTGACCGTGTCGAATGCGGCAGACAGGTCAAGCAGGATTAAAACCACAGCTTGACCTCTGTCTGCACGCATATGAAGCTCGTCCATCACAGTCACTAAGGCCGTCTCTGTACCATGGGCTGGACGGAACCCAAATAAATCATCCTCTAGGATTCCATTAATTTCCAGGTACTTAGAGAGAGTACTGCTGACCAGTCGTTCTACAATCTTAGCGGGATACGGTAACAGAGAGATCGGCCTATAATTTTTAGGGCAATCTGGATCCAAAGTTGTCTTTTTTAATAACGGGGTTAAAAAAGCCTGTTTCCACCCTGTCGGTACTATTCCAGTAAGAAGAGATTGGTTACAAATAAGGCGGAGAATGGGGAATAGTTCTACTCCCAACTCCTTCCACACTTTATGTGGTAAGGTGATCCAGAGGAGATACCCAAAGCCATTTTTACAAAACTCCTCCTCCGATGGTATCTCAAAATCAGTTAAGGTAGGCGTCATCTCTGTCTCTTCACCTCCTACCTCATTAACATCATTTGGATTTCCCTCGACATACCCCTTATGTTCTATGCCCTCAACCTCCTCCTGTATCATGGCCCCTCCAAGGCCGTCAATGATGGTTTTAATTTTATCATTGAAAAACCTTGCCAGGCTATCACATAGATCCTGAGTAGGGGGCGTCTGATTCTTAGCACAATCAGGACTGGTCAAATTATTCAAAATTTTAAAAATGCTTCTGGTACCATTCGGATCATTCAAAATAGTCCTGGAAAAAGACTTTGCAATGATTATTTCTTTCTTATAGCTGGTAATTAAAAATTTCCAGGCAATTTTATCTTTCCCTTCATACGCCCTCCTCCATCTCCTTTCTGCCTGTTTACACTCTAGTTTAAGATTTTTCAGTTGATCACTAAACCAGGGTGCCGAAAGTCTACCCACTTTCTTATGGTTCTTTAACGGGGCGATCTGATCCAATGTCGAGATGATCTGTGTGCACAAGGACCCATAGTTCTCCTCCACGTGCCTATTCGCCTTGAAGCAGTCATCGAGAGCAAACACCGGAGAGGTGTTACACTTTTTTTAAAGGGATTTCCAATTTCTATTAACTTAATTCTTAGATTCTTTGACATCCAAGCCATGAAATTTTAGGTTGGATACCTGGAATTTAATCAGGAAATGATCAGACCATTCCACGGGCAAAATGTCCAGAACTCCCAACCAAGTTTTATCTGCAAAAATCAAGTCGAGCATATGACCTCCTTTATGTGTTGGTTCATCAACTAGTTGATATAAGTTAAAACCTTCACACGATTGGAGGATGTTGCTGAGGCCAGAGTCAAGGGTTCCATTACACCACAGGTTGAAATCACCTAACATCAGTAACCTGGCGTGCGTAGCTGCCATATTACTAATGGTTTCAATCACAGACTGTTGTTGTTGAGCACTAATAGCCCCTGGAGGTCTGTAACACACAATCCCAGTCAATACATGACCATTGGAGTCTTTTATCCCAAATCCCAACATTTCAAAACCCTCTGTCCCATCAATCTCTGTTGCGGTCAGGTTCCAGGTGTCTTTAAAGATCACCCCTACTCCTCCTCCCCTCCCGCTTGTTCTAGGTTTGGGAAAAACGTTATAACCAGGTGGACAAGACAGTCCTGGCTCTAAGTCGCAATCAGGATGTGTCCAGGTTTCTGTCATAAACAACATATCCAATTCATGGGATTCCAGCAGTAATTGGATCTCGACACAATGCTTAGGCAATGATCTAACATTTAGTAGACCACATATAGGGTGATCCTGTTTAATAAAATCTGATAAGGGATATGCAGACTCCTCTATTTTTCATTTTCCCCTCTCTTTCCCGGTCTCACCTATCATCCGCAGTTCAGCACCCGAGTAGCTTAAAGGACAGCCGAGCGTGCCATTTCCCTGAGGCCAACCCAACCGGGCAGCATGGCTGGCGCAGTGTTCTGACGGTGAGCTGACGGGCGCAGACGGGCTTGCCTTTGGCGCGCCCGCTGCGCGCGTCAGCTGCGCGCCCATGCCAGCGTGCGCCTTTATAGTAATGAGCCTCCAACAACTGTACCGCTAACCTCCAAAATGGCGGGTCTTCTCTAAAGGACGGACACCACGCGGCAGGAGTCAACGGAAGCAATTCACAATGAGTAGCCCCGTTACAACTCTCGACCACAATGACATAAAAAGCAATGGCTCATCTTATTATTAAAAGTTTCCTAAAATTCTGTGCAACACGGTCAGTATTTTAAAAAAGATCCTAGACTAAGACACAATTCAATTTTAAAAAGTTCCTATACTATGTGCAAACATGCTTCGATAATTTAAAAGGTTCCAGAATAGTGTGCAAAAACGCAATCAAAATCAGTAGCAGTCCCCCGTGCAACACCCTTCAAGTTATACACAATATTAGTCTCTTTCATGCTGCGCGTTCACGCCAGTGTGCACCTTTATAGTAATGAGCCCCCAACAACTGTACCGCTAACCTCCAAAATGGCGGGTCCGCTCTAACAGACGGACACCGCGCGGCAGGAGTCAACGGAAACAATTTGCAATGAGTAGCCCCGTTACAACTCCCCACCACAATGAAATAAAAAGCAATGGCACATCTTATTATTAAAAGTTTCCTAAAATTCTGTGCAACACGGTCAGTATTTTAAAAAAGTTCCTAGACTAAGACACAATTCAATTTTAAAAAGTTCCTATACAATGTGCAAACAGGCCTCGATAATTTAAAAGGTTCCAGAAAAGTGCAAAACGCAATCAAGATCAGTAGCAGTCCCCCGCGCAACACCCTTCAAGTTATATATAATATTAGTCTCTTATACGTAGTAGTTCCCCATAGGGGATACTAATCAATCTTGGGGGGTGACTACTCCGAGCATATAATATCGAATTGCCCGCAGTGGGCTTTTGATATAGTTTGGCACTCAATTTGCCACCTGTCACACAGACTTCCAGGTCCAAGAAGTTTACAGACGATGGACTAATATCTGCACTGAATTTCAATTTCACATCATTGTTGTTCAGAATCAGTATATATTCTGCTGCTGTCTCCCCCGACCCTCTCCAAATAAAGAAGAGGTCGTCGATGTATCTGTACCAGGAAACCACTTTTTTGGTCCAGAAACCATTGGCAGCTGTCCAGGCCACCTGCTCCTCCCACCAGCCTATGAATAAATTCGCATAGCTGGGGGCGAAGCAGGTGCCCATAGCTGTTCCGGATACTTGCCTATAATATTGTTCCTGGTACAGAAAAATGTTGTTATTGAAGCAGAATTCTAAAAGTTCTAGTAGCATTTCATTGTGCTCACTGAATTTTAATTGTCGGTTCCGTAGAAAGTACCTAACCACTTGTAATCTTTCTTGATGCGCTATACAAGTATATAAGCTGGTGATATCCATCACAATTATCTGGTCTCCTTCCTGCCACTGTACTTTCTCTATATGTTGGAGGAAGTCTTTGGTGTCCATTTCATATAGGACCTTAATGTTACCACAAAATTAAACAAGAAATTATCTATATAAACATATATATATGTTCTAAGAGACTTCCCTGTGAGGAGACAATCAGTCTCCCGGGTGGTGATGTAGCATCCTTATGCACTTTGGGCAAATGATAAAAACAGAGTGTAACCAGATTTAAACACCTTAGGAACAAATTACCGCCCTTGTCTGAGTAAAATTATATGTCTTAATCCGCCCATGATCCTTTTTTCTCATTACCATGAGCTCCTTAATGACAGCTTCGGAAAATGTATCTATAATGTCATTGGGCATTTGGGGTAAAAAGGTTGATGCTGGTTTAAAAGGGGTGACTACACTTCGTTGTTCAATACCCAATACCCCAGTCAGTTCATTAGTTTCACACGAGTCCCAATTTCATTATTCAAATCCTCTAAAACTTGCAGTGCCGGTAGGTCATGTCCCAGTAGCACATCCGTCTCTGAGGAATGTTCTCCCGTTTCCTTACTCTGCTGTCTCGGTTTCAATTTAAAGAACTTATGGAGCTTTAACTTCCTCGTAAACCTAAATAGGTCGATTCTTGTCTGTGTGTCCTCTAACTTTTTTTTGGGACAGAAAGTAAAACCCAGTCTTAATACTTCCTTCTCATCATGTGTCCATTTCCGCGGGGTTAGATTGATGATAGTGAGATTCTCTCCTGCTGCTCACTTGTTGTTTAGCATCATTTGTTGAACTTCTTCTTGCTCCTGGTAACTGGCGGAGACCTGCGTCCTCTTACGCCACTGTCCTCCTCTCCTTGTGGGTCTCCGCTTTTTGGTTCTGGGGGTTTCCCCCTGTTGCCTTTCTGCCAAGATTGGCAGATGACCCGAAATTCATTGTGAAAAAGGGATGTGTTGGAGGCCATACTCGAAGTGCCCACACTCTCATCTCCCGATTGCTCTGGAGTGGTCACTTCCGATTCCAAAGTGTCTTGTTGGCCAGGTGTTTGAGGCACAGATTTTGTCTGGAGAGTCCTCCGAGGCACATCAAACTTGTTGGTGAACGTCAACACTCTCCCCAGCGCGTAGTCGTGCTCATCGCGTTCGAATTTCTCTTGCTTCCTCTGCCTGATTTTTCCTTTGTAATTCTTTAGACGTTTCCGCATTGTGCCCTCAGTTCCTCTTGTTGTCATGTTTCTCGATTTCGGCCTCAAGTTCCTCAATGGCTTTCTTAGCCTTCTCATGATCACTCCAGGTGAATTTGAGGAGGATATTAAGCATACCTTTGCAGGAATTGGCCGTATGCTGAGACCATTCTTCCAGCATATGCAGGTCCGGGTTCTCATAGGCCGGTATCGTATATATACGAAGGCCCCTTGGGACTCTTTCTGCTTCCACATAATGTTGCAGGGAGATCCCCTCCCACTATTTACAGATCTCCCGCTCGTGAAGCCTTTCGAGTGCAATGAACTGAGTCAACAATGTAGTTACATTACGTTCCTCCCCTTGCGTTTTGATCACCCCTGTCGTCGCCTCACAGCGCCTTCCTAAGGTGTTTAAATCCAGTTAAACCCTGTTTTTATCATTTGCCCAAAGTGCATAAGGATGCTACATCACCACCGGGGAGACCGATTGTCTCCTCACAGGGAAGTCTCTTAGAACATATATCTGTTTATATAGATAATTTCTTGTCTGATTTTGTGGTAACATTAAGGTCCTATATTAAAGACACCAAAGACTTCCTCCAACATATAGAGGAAGTACAGTGGCAGGAAGGAGACCAGCTTATATACTTGTATAGCGCATCAAGAAGGATTACAGGCGGTCCGGTACTTTCTACGGAACCGACCATTAAAATTCAGTGAGCACAATGAAATGCTACTAGAACTTTTAGAATTCTGCTTGAAAAACAACATTTTTCTGTACCAGGAGCAATATTATAGACAAGTATCCACAACAGTTATGGGCACCTGCTTCGTTCTCAGCTATGCAAATTTATTCGTAGGCTGGTGGGAGGAGCAGGTGGCCTAGACGGCTGCCAATGGTATCTGGACCAAAAAAGTGGTTTCCTGGTACAGATACATCGACGACCTCTTCCTTATTTGAAGAGGGTCTGAGGAGACAGCAACAGAATATATACAGATTCTGAACAACAATGATGTGAATTTGAAGTTCAGTGCAGATATTAGTCCATCGTCTGTAAACTTCTTGGACCTGGAAGTCTGTGTGATAGTTGGCAAATTGAGTACCAAACTATATTGAAAGCCCACTGAAGGCAATTCGATATTACATGCCCAGAGTGGTCACCCCCCAAGATTGATTAGTAGTATCCCCTTTAGGGAAGTACTACGTATAAAAAGGAATAATACCAGGGAAATTGACTTCCAGGAAAATGCGAATGAATGTATGGAGAGATTCAGGGCACAAGGATATGGTGAACAAGTCCTAAAAAGTGCATTATGTAAAGTGAACTCTGTTCCCAGAAGGAAATTGTTGGAAGAGAAGGTTGTCAGGAAGTCGGATGACTGTAAATTTCGAATGATTACAACATTCTCAGAAGAGGCAGGGGAACTAAGAACCATTTTATGTAAGAACTGGAACCTTTTAAAGTTAGACCCATTTATAGGAATGGATATCCCCACTCACCCATTGCTGACCTTTAGGAAAACCAGATCTCTGAGAGATTCCCTCACCAGTAGCCACATGAGTAGAGAGGTACCGAATTTGTTCGGAAACAAGTTACGGGGGTTCTTTCCTTGCGGAAGGTGCAAGGCGTGCGCAGGCAGCAAAAGAGTCCTATTGCATCAGGTACCAGGAGTAAAGAAACCTAAAAACATCAGAAAGTTTCTGACATGCTGTACACCTTTTACCGTATACTGCCTTAATTGCCCTTGTGGACTCCAATACATTGGAAGTACCATACATCAAACCAAGATGCGAATCTTGGAACATACAAGGGCAATTAAGAATTGTGATATGTCATATCCAGCGGCCTGCCATTTTAAGGCTAAGCACAACAGTAATAGGGATCTCTTAACTTTCTTTGCCTTGGATTATGTTCCCGTACATCCAAGAGGAGGTGATAGAATAACCAGTCTAAGGAGACTGGAGTCTCGGTATATAAGTTGACCTTCTAACAAAAACCCGTGAGGGTCTGTATACCAACGATGAGCTTCCGGTACATCTGGGTATTTAAATTGGATGCCACTTTTATTGCTAAATAAAGTTATAGTATCCTTAGTGAGTGCTGTCTGCTGTTTCAAAATGGTAATATGTTAGAGTTTTTGATCTGCATTTTTGAATTGTTTATACATAGAACAATGTTACATTAAATAATATGGATTAAGTTCAATTTGAATATGGCTAAATTCATTTCAAATTCAATTTGGAATTTTGGGTGCCCATTCAGGGCAGGAATGAGAATGGGCCGAATTTTTTGGCGGAATTGCATTGTTGCACAAGAAGCATGATGAACAATACGTGTTAGGCTCATTGAACTATAGATATAGGCGATTTCAATGCATGGTGTTCCTTGTATTAGATGGAATGCAAGGTTTTTGCACAAAGGGATTGTTCGGATTCACGGTGATAGCCTAATTTCAATAATTATGTGCCCATCTCCGCAATGCAACTCTGTGGCACTTACTGGACGTACTTGGTGGGTTAGTTGGCCCCCTTCCAGAAAAGCAATCTGCTTTGCTTCAATGAAGCAAAGCAGTTTGCAATGACAGGGCGGGAGTTGTGAGGCTTCCGCCCTGTCATTGCAAACAGCAGTGTCCCGGAGGTGGGCACCCTGGGACACTGCCGAGCCGGCCCTGGGGGTGGCGGTCCCCAGGGCCTTCACAGGCTCCAGGAGGGGGGCTGCGCGGCCCCCTCCCAATCTGTACAAAGCCACGGGAAGGTGGTGGTCCCCGGGGCTCGGGGGTCCTTAACGGACCCCCAAATTTACATATTAGTGCCCTGGGAGGTGACGGTCCCCAGGGCGTGTGGGGGGGCTCAAGCCCCCCCCCCTCCCCACACAGGTATTTTTTTTTTTAAAAGAAGCTCCGGGGTTGGCGGTCCCTGGGGGTGCGGGGGGGAAAGTGTACCCCCCCGCAAATATGTATGTCATGAATGATGTAATATGTGACATCATCAGCAGTGGATTGCGGGCGCGCGAGTTATAGTTAGCAGAACTAACTATAACGGAGGAATTTCAATGGTTTTGTACGAGTATAATGTCCAGCTAACTATAACAGCCCTGAAACCTATGGTTTTTTTAGTGAATTTCTAAGGTTTTTTAAATGCTAATTCATAACTGTAACATGTCTGAAACCTATGGTTTTTTCAGTGAATTTCGAAGGTTTTTTAAATGATAATTTTTAAATGTAATATTAGTTATATGTATTTTTTTATACTGATTTTCTACAGTTTTTTAACTGTTTATTTTTACATATTTTATTTTTTAAATTACATTATATATTTTTAATATAAATGGAAATAAAAATGTGTTTTAAAATATTGAAACTGAAATATTGTTTTTTTTGTTGAATGCATAAGTGCAGAACTATAAGTGTGTTGGTTAGTTAGGGGACTGAATGCATAGTGGATAGGGGTTTGAAGCAGTCCTTGTGCAAAGGCCTGGCTCAGTGCATGAGTACTTGGGTACTGACTGAATGATTAGAGTACTGCAAGGAGAGTGCCTGGGTGAATTTATAAGTGTTAGAATTACTTTTCAGGATCAGTACTGGGCTCAAAGATGCACCACTGAGGTCTCTCCTGATAACAGGTGAGTAAATCGGAATTCGTAGTTCAGCTGATTTTTTAGAGGAATATTTTAAAGTTCCAAAACTCCACACCTAGAAGAATTTCCAAGTGAAGCCAAGTGAAACTGATTTTTTAGAGGAATATTTGTAAGTTTCAAAAATCGACACTTAGAAACTTTTTCAGCAAAAAGTAGGCAATGATATCCTATGGAAGGAAATTCAAGTTACTGGTAAGTACGGTTACAAATACTTTTCAGGATCACTACTGGGCTCAAAGATGCAGCACTGAGGTCTCTCCTGTTAACAGGTGAGTAAATCAGAATTCGTAGTTCAGCTGATTTTAGATGAATATTTTAAAGTTCCAAAACTTCACACTTAGAAGAATTTCCAAGTGAAACCAGTCAATGTTAGCCTATGGAAGGAAATTCAAGTTACTGGTAAGTACAGTTAGAATTACTTTTCAGGATCAGTACTGGGCTCAAAGATGCAGCACTGAGGTCTCTCCTGATAACAGGTGAGTAAATTGGAATTCGTAGTTCGGCTGATTTTCGAGGAATATTTGTAAGTTTCAAAAATCGACACTTAGAAACTTTTTCAGCAAAAAGCAGGCAATGATATCCTATGGAAGGAAATTCAAGTTACTGGTAAGTACGGTTATAATTACTTTTCAGGATCAGTACTGGGCTCAAAGATGCAACACTGAGGTCTCTCCTGATAACAGGTGAGTAAATTGGAATTCGTAGTTCGGCTGATTTTACTTTGGTCCGTATATATAGAGCCACTTTCCTACACCATCCCCTCCCTTCACCACTGTGTAAACGCGCCCTGTGTCCATTTTAATTTAGGAGATTAAGTCCCCTTGAATCCTGAGTGTCCCTAGGGTCCAAGTAGCCAACAAGGTAACTCCAGTAAGCGCCACAGAGCTGCGTTGCAGAGAGGTGTAAAAAGGGGCACGGCCTGGGCCACCTCTCAGAAACACAGCGCAGTGGCGCTTACTGGAAGCACCTGGTGGGATAGTTGGCCCACTGGGGCTCTCAGGATTGAAGGGGAATTATTTCCCCAACTTAAAACACGCCACAGGGCGTGTTTGCACACGTCACCTCAGGCCCTGTCCCCTCCCTTTGCCCCTGTGTAAACGCGCCCTGTGTCCGTTTTAAGTTGGGAGATTAAGTCCCCTTGAATCCTGAGGGTCCCTAGGGTCAAACTAGCCCACTAGGTACTTCCAGTAAGCGCCACAGAGCTGCTTTGCAGAGAGGTGTAAAAAGGGGCATGGCTTCTGAACACCTCTCTGCAACACAGCTCCCTGGCGCATACTGGAGGTACCTGGTGGGCTAGTTGCCCCCCAGGGACCCTCAAGATTGAAGAGGAATTAATTCCTCAACTTAAAACGCACCACAGGGCGCGTTTGCACAATGGTGAAGGAAGGGGGCGGGGCCTGAGGTGACATGTCTGCAAACACGCCCTGTGGCGTGTTTTAAGTTGTAAAAATAATTCCTCCTCAATCCCGAGGGTCCCTACGGGCCTACTAGCCCACCAGGTACCTCCAGTATGCGCCAGAGAGCTGCGCTGCAGAGAGGTGTTAAGAGGCCACGCCCCTTTTTACAACACTCTGCAACGCAGCTCTGTGTTGCTTACTGGAGGTACCTGGTGGGCCAGTACTCCAGGTTTTCTGCTCTCTCTTTCAAAATTCAAACAAAGTTTGCTATGGCAGGGCGGGAGCCGCGAGGCTCATGCCCTGCCATAGCAAACAGCAGTGTCCCAGGGGTGGGCACCCCGGGACACTGCAGGAGCTGGCCCTGGGGGGGTGGTGGTCCCCAGGGCCATCATTGGCAACAGGGGGGGCCGCACGGCCCCCCTCCCACCAATTTCCAAAGCCCTGGGGGGTGGTGGTCCCCGGGGCTGGGGGGTCCATCACAGCCCCCCCCAATTTACATATTTAGAGCCCTGGGGTGGTGGCGGTCCCCAGGGCCTGTGGAGGGCTTAAGCCCCCCCATACAGGGTATTTTTTCTTTTTAAAAAAAGCCCCGGTGGTGGCGGTCCCCGGGGCTGCGGGGGGGCACAGTGCCTCCCCCCTGAGCAGGCCTAGGGGGTCAGGGTGTTTCTACCCTGCCCCCTTTTTGCGTTCTGCACGTTTTTTCTTCTGTTTTCTTGTACCTCGGTTCTACCAAGGCACAAGATGGCTGCCAACACTTCCTGGTTTGGAGTGTTGATAGCCAATTAGCATACAGCTCGTGCTCGGCAGGGTGCGCGGCTCCACCGCGCACATAGATATTTCTATGATTTTACTTTTGATTTTCTCAGGAACTACTGAACAGATTTACACCATTTAACCAAAAGGCACGAGTGTGAACCAAGGGCTACCTTTTTGCCAAATTTGGTGTAATTCCGTTCAGCAGTTCGGGCTTCAGCTGCGATTAACGGTTCCTATGGAAAATTGCATGGGGAAACACGTTTTGGGACCTCCCTTTTTTTCTCGGCCCCTGCTTGACAAATCACCCCGAGACTTTCAGGATAGGAGCGGACCGGAGCGTCCCATCAGTTTTGAAAATTTCGCAAAGATTCGTCAACCGGCGCCAAAGTTATTCCAAAAAGAATGTTGCGGATTTCCTATATATCCTACTGGCGGTTGCCATAGGTATGTTTCCATAGGAAAAACGTTTTTTGATTTGCCTATATCTTTTGCGCTGTTTAATGAATCTTCCTGAAAATGTTCCCAAAAAAGTACCCTGATGAATCTTGTTGTGTACGTTTTGAGAAATAAAAGAGAATCAGCCTGCTCCTGGGGTTCCAGATGGACTCTCACAGGGCAAAAAAAGCATTTCAAAAAAATAATTTGTCGGATTGCACGCTTGTTTCGTACAGGGCCCCCGGGTGGGCCAAGGCCATTGTTTTAATAAGTAGGGGGCACACAGGGCCCCACTCCTGAGGCCCATTGAGCCCTGGGGACTACTGCGTCCCCGGGCGTTATTTATAAAAAAAGGAGAAGGGCACATGGGACCCCCTCTATGGGCTCTATAAGCCCCAGGGACCACCACCTCCCCGAGGCAATTGAAACATTGATGGTGGACCTCAGCAGCCAAGGGGACTTCATACCCCAACCAGTAGTGCACCAGGAGGCCCCTTTGCAGAGTGGTGGAGAAAGGGGGCAGGACCTCTGACGAGGTCTCAGCAATCCCGTTGTAGAGGACTTACTTGTGGCAACAATAGAGGTTCTTGGCCACCAACAATGCTCAGCAGCCAAGGGGACCTCATCCCCCAACCAGCAGTGCACCAGGAGGCCACTTTGCAAATTAGTTGAGAAAGGGGGCGGGGGCTCTGATTAGGTCTCAGCAATCCAGCTGCGGGGGGACTTACTTGTGGCAATGATAGGGATTCTTGGCCCCTAATGACACTCAACAGCCAAGGGGGATCAATTCCCCAACCAGTAGTGCACCAGGAGGCCCATTTGCAGAGTGGTTGAAAAAGGGGGTGGGGCCTCCGACGAGGTCTCAGCAATCCCACTGTGGGGGACTTACTATTGGCAACAGTAGGTTCTAGGCCCCCAATGACCCTTAGCAGCCAAGGGAACTCCATTAAGGGTGGTAGAGCAATACCCCGCCTGCTCATGGAAGTCTGTAAAATTTGGCTGAGTTTTATTTGGTAACTCAGCGGAATTCCGCAGAGTGAAACTCCGTGAGCTCCACCTAGGCATACAGAAAATGAGCAGAAAATGAGCATAACCCTTTCTGGCACTTCTGCACCCACTCACAGAAAAACTCAGACACTCTCGCAGCCACTCACAGACCCATTCACTCATGCACCCACTTACAGAATCACTTATACTCTCTCTCTCACCCACTGACAGGATTACTCAGAGACCCATGCACTGACTCACAGCCACTCTCAGAGACTCAAACACCCACTCACAGACCCATTCAGACACTCATATACCCACTTACCGCCCCACTCATATTCTCCCACACCCATTTACAAACCTACTCAGACACTCATACACCCACTGAGCCACTCATGCTCACTCACACATTCAATGTCAAAAGTTAGTGGTTACAGTTTGAAAAAACCTTTAAAATTAACTTTAAACACATGTTACAGTGGTGTTATAGTTATGAGATGGAATTTGAAAAAACATAGAAATTCACCGAAAAAAACAAAGGTTACAGAGACATTATAGTAAGGAAATAGAATAAAAAATGCTTTTGGAATTCACTGAAAAAACCAAAGGTTACAGGGACCTAATAGTTTGGCTCAGATTTCATTAGTACAAAACCATTGAAATTCAGCAGTTTAATTACCTGAGTTAACTATAACTTATGCCCCTGCAACGCACTCCTTATGACCTCACATATTACATCACTCATGACATGGTCAGTGGCATAACCGATAACATAATTGATGGCATCACAAATGACATCACTGATGATCATCTACAGAATCACTCATCCACCCACTCACACCCTCATACATCTCATATGCCCACTCATACACCAGCACAGCCACTCGCATACCTATACACAGACCCATACAAGTACTTCCACACACCACTCCCATATCTATAGAGCCATTCATACACCCACCCACTCACTCACACATTGAGCCTGATCATAAAACCAGTCACTCACACATTCAGCTATTGACATAGCCACACACCCACGGATACAGCTACTGACACACCCAGTTATTCACCTAAACAGCCACTGACACACCCACTCACTCATCCATACAGCCTCTCAACAGAGCCACTCATTCACCCATACAACCACTCACTCACCCACAACTACTTACATACCCACTCATACATCCATACAACCACTCACACAGCCACTCACTCACCCATACAGCCAATCCCACACACACACTCACTATTTCATACAGCCACTCACACACCAACTCACTTAATCAAACAGTCACTCAAACAGACACTCACTCATCCTTACAGCCACTTACACACCATCACTCACTCAGACAACCATTCAGACACCCACTCATTCACTCAAACAGTCACTGCCTCACAGACCCACTCATGCAGCCACTCACTCACCCTTACATACAGCCAATGACACACCCACTTACTCAGCAATACAGGCACTCACACAGCCACTAAATTACCAACACAGCTACTAAGACACCCACTTATACACCCATACAGCCACTCACACACCTGTACAGTCACTCAGACACAGGTCCACAGCAAATCACATAAACTTAAAAAAAGGAATCACTCATTAGCAGCACAAAAAGTATACTCACAAAAACAGGAAGTAGGTTTCAAACACAGTTTTTTTAAAAGGTTACTAAAGAAATGTATGTACAAACATGTTCTTTAAGTTAGTAATGTGTGTATTGTAATAGAATTAATGTTTTAAATTAACATTTATTAATGTGGTGGGAGTCATTGAATGTCTGCTTTTTTTTGCGATTTCACGACGTGTTCGTGATTATCTCAACGTCATTGCAAATTCCGAAAATTCACAAAAATAATTTTACAAGAAAAGGAACAGTATTTTGGGCCTTGGGTGGCTCTGACAAGAGCCTTTCTGTTGAGAGTGTGTATAAGACAGCTACATATAAGACTGTATGCAGAGTTTCAGATTGCCTAGAAACACTCAGTTCCCGTTGTCTGTAAAGTGAACCCCATCACTTCTGAATAATCCATGCATGCCAAAACGCTGATTGTTGTAGCTAGAACCCATGTTATAGTCTCTGAGGAAAGCAGAAACAGTTTTTTAAACATCTTTCCTGGCTTTGTTGATCTGTGGACAGAATTGATTTGACCACGTCCATTTCTGTCTTTGGCATATAGTAGTGTACACCAAGACAGGGTGAGGAAAAAGCAACATCAGTTCTGCAAAGGGATCCTTCATTAGGATTTCCAGCCCTACCCAAGTCAATGAACCTAGGTCGTTTCCACCACAATACGGAATCATCAGATGAGGAGCTCAACTATCCCCAATGGTTTTAACCAAATGCAGCAACTGATGAAACTTTAAGCCTCTCTGGCAAAACCAAATAATCTCTGCATTTGGCAAACCCAAGTCCCTGTCAATACCTCTTTTTTTGCAGGCTCTGTAGCCCAATAGACAGCTGTGGCCAAAAATGTACACTCTAAGCATTTTGAAGTGAAGGAGCAATAGCAGTCAGGAGAAGGCTGGAGCTGAATGAGATAGTTTTACAAATGAAAAGCTGTTAAAATTGAGGTGGTTTAAAAAAAAAAAAGATATATTTCCTTGGATGCTGTCAGTATGTAAGTCAATATAATTAGGAAGTGTGTTGGATGCATTAGGAAGAAGTCCTATTGTTTAAAATAAGAAATATAATGCAGACATGGATATGTTTTTAAAACAGTGGAATAAATCACACCTTCTGCATCTCATTTGAAAGTAGTGTGTTCCCTCTAGAATGTGCAGTGAACTTGTGACCTACTGGTTCCACTGGGTTGCTATAGACACTGATCAAAGAGTGTTTTGGGGTGAAGGGAGTTAAAGAGACAAAAACATTTTAAATGTTGAGTTATGACATCATTTAAGTAATGGTAAACTTTAAATTCCAATTGAGGACTATGTAATAAACTTTTGTACATTATTTAAAATAAAAAACCTGAAGCTGCATATAGGTTTGCACTCCAGGTTTTTTCGTGATTACTACGCGAACATCGCGAAAACATTGTGAGCAATCGGAGACAGGAACCTCACTTTGAAAGAGATGGAAAGGGTTAACAGAATCTAACCATTCACAAGTGGAGATAGAGTAGTCTAAAATGAGAGACATGATTTCATTTGCTGCATTACTCATGATTATTGAGTGGAAAATTGAAGAGCTTGCCATTTTACAGTTGCTTTGTGTGAGAGTGGTGTACAATTCTTGTGCTTAGTTTTTACAAATCCTAACAGTGTCAAAACTATCCAGAAAGATCTAAAAAAAAAACAATATAATCTACCAGCGGAATTCACTGGTATATATATATATATAACTTTTTAATTATTTAAAAAATGTAGATTAGAAATGAAGATGTATATGGGAGTTTGACAAAAACAGTATCACAGTGATATGAAAACAAAATAAAAAGATGAACTGTACCTGGCAGAGGGTATTTATTTAAGATGTTAGTAGTGTTGAAAGTTACTATGAGCAGTGCCTTTAAAAATGACAGTGTTTTAAATGCCTATGCATCATATCAAGAACAGACAGATCTATGTTATTTGCATTCTCGGAATTGTAGTACTTATAGTGACTTTACTAAACAGGAGTCGTGTACTCATGAATAAAAGATCGGAAAATGTGCTGTGCCTGTACATGAATTATAAAGTACTAATACTTGTTAGGTATGTATTAGGAAGTGTTTGTCAATGTGGTGTTTAACTTATATGACCGTTTTGCATATGTTTAGATAGTGAGATATGGGTTTTCTGGCTGCAGATAGTTATATGTACGATGAGACTCTTGAGTTTACTGAAAAATGTAGAGAAGTGTACATTTTTGGAAAGATGGTATGTTATATTAACCAACTTGTAGAGCACAGTGATTATCTGAAGGTGTCTTAGTGCTAGTCCTGAGAGCAAAGGTGAGCGAGAGAAAAAAGGAAAAAAAGCCTACTGATTCAAAAGCCACATCTTCAGGTGCTTTCTGAATTGGAGTAGATGGCCTGAAGGTGTATAACTATTATGAAATCACATATATGTTTACATGGTGATCTATGTTCTTTAAGGTTGTTGAAAATGTCATGTCTATGGTGAGGGTGGTGCTCGTTTAAAATTGAGGAGGGTTAATATTGCAGAATGTCTCTTGAGAGTTATTGTGCTAGCTTCACTTGGTGTGTAACTTTTCTTTGAGAAATGCTGGATATATGTTTTAAAGACAGAAGAAATAGTTGGGAAATTATGTAGACATGCTTTTCAGAAAATAGTTTGTGCTTTGAAACAGTGAGAATTGTTGTTTTCAGTTTTAGAAAGTTAGTGATGCATGTACACGCTGAGTACCAGAGCAATGCATGCTACTAGAGTGCAATGTATCCAATTATATATCAAGTGTTATATTTAGATTTCACTCACACATAGCTCAGTAGAGAAGGATAGATACAATTAAATAGTTAGTTTGATACTGGCAGAATGACAGAAACAATGAGTCACAGATATAGTCACAACTGATATGTATCTAACAGCAATAGAGGAACTTTCACAGTCAGCCAGGCACCACTCAGGCACTCATCCAATCACACAGTGACTACTCAGGCAGTCATCAAATCACTCACACACTATCCATGCACTTATTCAATCACCCTGAAACTACACGTGCCCCCTTGCATTCTCACAGGCACTAATTATGTAGTGATTGAACTATGCAGGCACTACCCATGCACTCATCCAATCACACAGTGACTAACCGATCACTTATACAGTCACCAAGGCTACACATAAGAAGTAATTCAACACCCGGGCACAACGCATGCACTCATCTAAACACCCACTTATAACCCCTGTACTCATCGAAATACAGAGGCACAACCCATGCCCTCATTCAAAACACTCATGCTCTACTCATGCACTCGTCTAATTACGCAGGGAGTGCCATTGCAGTGAATGTATCACCCATCCAGTACCTATGCACTCATTCAATTACTGTGGCAATACAGTTGTACTAATACAGTCATTCCTGCAGTACATTTGCTTTCATCCAATCACTCAAGCTTTAATAATCGACTCATGCAATCACTCAGGCACTAGTCATGCACTCATCTAATCAGCCAGACACTACCAATGCACCCATTGGATTTACAGTGTTGAGATACTTTATGTACTTCTACTCTTTGGTTGATGTTCATTTACAGAAGGGATAAACTGGTCTTTCACCACTTATAAGTGAGATCTGACCTATGGTGCAGCTGTGTTGTGGGAGAGCGTGCTATAATGTTAAAACATAAGTGATAAATAAAGTTTTGTGTTTCTTTTGGGTTTTGTAAATTGAAGTAAGTGCATGTAGTTATATAGCTAGGTTCATCTGTAGATTTAAAACTGCAACATAACATACAATCTGTTTTTGTATTATGTGTATGTCTGTAGTAAAGTAATTGGTTCATTGGCTAGAGTATGAATTAAAATATATTTTTTTTTAACAGAACCATATCTACATAACTACAGACAGAATGCCAATAAATGTTCGGAGGAAAAAGCAACAGAAGCAACTACAGTATCTCTGCAGAACTGAGGCACAAAAGGGGAACAATGCAGAAAAACTGGTGAAAGAAAAAAGAGCTACTGGTAAGAGGACAAAGTCATTTCTTCAAAATATATGTAAACACCTGTAAGGATTACAAAATAATGAAAATCCCTCAAATCAAACTATGAGAAAGAATAAGACTACAAAATCTATATTACAATAACAGGAATGACTGTACAAAGATGAACACACCTTAATCAGGAGAGAGAGAAGCAGTTTAAGGAAATCAGAGACAGGATGTTTCGTAGTAGAGTGGTTGTAAATCTACTAAGAAATATGAAAATGTATAGAAGAAGGAGAGAGGGACTGAAACAGAAAGAATAAGTTGAGAGAGTATTTGATCATGCCTTTGATTTGAAGAGAGCTCTTTTAATTTTGATTATAAATAGAATGAATACTCTACAAAATAGTGTTGTACATGAGGACACAAAACCAGAAGAAAATATTAGTGAATAGAACTAACTTTAGTACATTTTTTAGTTGAGAATGGATGCATACTTCTACAACAGAGGCTTTCTTTAATGAAGAAGGCTATCTCCAGGATAACACATTCATTTATGGTATTGATGAAAGAGGATGATGAAGAATGGCAATTCTAAAGTGAAAGAGATGATGGTGTCTAGAAATGTAAAACAAGTTATTGCAGAAGAGGTGCAGGTAAGGCCAAATCAGGCCCTGTATACAAATAGATTTGTTGGAGTGTTTGTAGTATTTGACAGAATCCATTGATATACTAAGACACATTCTACATATCTTTCCAAGGTGAAGTTTAAAACACAAAATGAGTAGTTTACAAGGATTGGATGCTTGCAAGATTAGAAAGCATGCACAAATGTGGAGGGACACTCAGTACCTTGTTTATCAAAGATAGTGCGGCAAAGCACATTTCATCATTTCAGGATGTAAGCTGTACACCCCTCAACAAAGCGAACTTTAGTTAGGAGGTTGTATTTTTAGAGAATTCCTGCATTATGTAAATGAGAAATGAATAAAGCACTTTTGCATGATACTGTAGCAGAGGTAGAAGAGGTTTGTGATGATGTGCAGTATCGTTTCCTTTGTCCAGAACAGGACTCTATTGAGAATGACGAGTTGATAACAGGAGGAGTTGCAGAACAGGACACAGGTATTATAGTTGAAAGTTTTGAAGAAGAGATTAGACAACGCAGTGTGCTCTGAAAAACCAGAGTATGTTTATATATGTTGTCAAATATTCAAACATGGACTGTTGACTTGTATTTAAAAAGTGAAAAAGAAAATAATGACAACTGGCAAAAGTTTGTTGTGCACATATTTGTGGAGGAACACTTTGTCTGGTCCACACAGCAAATTATATGTAAGTACTGTTTCAATAAATTAGAGGATAATAAAATTCCAGCTAGAGCTGTGCATAACAAGTCAGTACTGGTTCCCATTCCAGAACCACTTCAAGGTTTTTAATGTTTGAGTCAATTCTTATCCAAAGTGATCATCCATTTCAGGCAATAATCTGTATCGAGCCAAAGACAGGCAAGTTACAACCAACAAAGGTCTAAAAGGTAGAGTACTGTGCTGGATTAGTAGTGTTTTCTCAAAATGTTCAGCAGTATGCTCAAGAATTTTTTATGGTAATGCTAGGACTATTAGAAGAAGAGGATGTGAAAATCAATTAATTATTTCTATTAAATTATAAAAGGAACAATAATTGTGAACATTGTGAATTCACCTCTAGCACTCAAATAAATTCTGAACAATTCTTCTACTTGACGTAACCAGATTCTAAAGCGATGGCGTTTGAAAATGTAACCAAAAACGCCCATCAAGATATGACCTGTCCAAACTGCAGAATAGAACTTAGGTGTACGTTGTTAGTAGAAACGTATGGGAAATATGTCATAGTTATGCTACAATGATGCAGAGTGGATGGTAGTAAATTAAAAACTTAAATTACAAACAAAGTTTAACAACTGTAGCAAAAATATTTAGTGAAGGAGTCAATTTAATCTCAACACACTGCACAATATATTAAAGATTTCAAACAGGATAGACAGAGTGCAATGACATAGAGATGTCATTCAAATCATTACTACGTAAAAAACGAACACACATATCTGCTATTTCTAGCACCAAAGTTCTTAGGACAATTTACGATAACAAAATGTGTTATTGTGTTGAAATGTATATGAATTATGATTTTCTGAGACATTATTCGGCCTATTAGGGATATTGTCTACTGCATGTTGTTAGAAATTAAAGACTGTTTTTAACTGAAGGAAATGAATTTATAAAACATTACAGGACTACATTCTGTTGCTACAGAGAAAAACTAAACAGAGGTACTGTAATACCAGCAGCCTTAAGTTGTATCTAAGAAGATCTTTTCCACTTCACAATTGTAACTTGTTTTGGTTGCCTAATGTTCAAAATTAAATCCTAATAAATTTTTCTTTGCTTACATCTTTTCACAGTGCTTCAACCGCTGCAATTAGAGAAGAAGGAAAATTAACAACTATGGTTTTTCACATTCTGGAAAATAAGATCCATGTACTGCTTCCCAGCTGTTATGATGGTGTTATAGCTCATGCAGAAGGTAGAAAAATGCTTTGGTTCTGGTGACCTTTCCCTGCATCTTCTCTCCACTTAAGCTGGAACTTTGTTGTTAGCAGGGGCTGGAGTTCTGGAGGCAGATGATACCGCTCCTTTTTTTTACCTTGTGGAATTTTGAGTTGCTTCTTGAGGTATGTTTTTATGTGGTACAACACACTTGTTGTACCACATGAATATTTTTTTTGCTGTGCCCCGAGGTTAATGTCTTCTCACATACGCTACAACTCACCAATTTAGCTGTAAAACTGTAAACCAATGAAATTTCATTGTTTGGTTGTTATGTTCTATTAGTAAGCTCCAATGTGGAAAGTTATTTTTTGAAACTGTTGTTTTTTTACAAATGTGTTGTTAAAATAACACCAGAGAGCACAGAGGAGAAAGAAAAGTCTTTTCCCCCCCAGACTTTAGGTGAAGGTCAGCCTCTCAGGGAACTGATCCTACCCCTTGTGAAGAAACTGCCCCAGAGGAGGTCAGACCTGTCCTGGCAGAGCCACTGAGGGCAGGGGAACCTTCCAAGAAAGTACCCATCCTTGGTAAGCCTAGGGATGCAAAGGTAGGGGTGTCAGTGGATCCCACAGGGCCACTGCCAGGAGGAATCCCCTCATCTACAGAGTAGGGAACCACAGCCTAGTTAAACTAGCCAAAGGTTGACCCCTAGGGATAGATACAGGACAGTCATGGAGAGAAAGGCCTTAATGGTGGCCAGTGCTCTGAGGAGGATAAGACGAACCCCATTAGGACCTCACTTCCCTTAACAGACAACCCACCAGCCTCTTTCTTGGCTCAAACAGATGGCAGGTAGACATCCCAAACTTTTGAGAGGATCCAAGACCCTACAGGGGAGGAACTTCTCAGTGGATCATAGGATAGGGAGTATCCAGGCAAATGCAGGACCTTCCTTATATGGCCACTTTGGAAATAAAGTCTCAACTTGGCAAGGTTAGCCTTATCTCCTTTTGTTTGGGGGGGTTATGTAGGAAGGTAGGATCCTTCTGCATTTTTACCCCCTCTTTTTGCCTGGTGCTAAGCTGTTTTTGACTACTCTGACTGGGATCCTGCTAATCAGGACCACAGTCTATATGCTTTCTCCCTTAAATTATTTTGGTAAGTACTTAGGTACATCCCAGATTGGATACTGGGGTACCATTATAAGTCCCTAGTATATGGTACTAAGGTACCCAGGGCATAGGTACCCCAGAGGTCTCCCAGGGGCTGATGCATGTATTATGCCACCCATGAGAGACCATTCAAAATGGAACTACAGGTCTGCCATTGCAGACTGTGTAAGCTGGTGCTAGCACCACTTACTAAAGATATAGGTTTTCTATATCTATGGTCACTGCACTTAAAACCTATAAGTGATCCCTTTAGCAGGCCTTTGCAGTCCTAAAGCAGGGTGCTTGGTTCTAAGTGAGAGGGTGCCTCTGCATGAGCAGGATAACTCTGCAGCCTACGGTGTCCATTCTCCCGGGTTGTCAATGAAGCAGTGAAGCAGCTATATACTATATAGAGGGGCACCGCGTAATTACGTGATGTCCAACTCGAAAACGGCTGCAACAAATCCTATCATGTTTGGGATCAAACATGTCTGAATCATACCCCCACACCATAAATGGTGTGGGAGGTATGATTCCAAGCACTGTAAGAGCCCTCTGTTAGGCTCTCAGGGTTCCCGGTACCAGTCTTCTTGACTCGGACAGCACAAGATGGTTGCTGCCAACCAGAGACACATTTCTGCCCTCCCGCTACCAAGCCAAGCTCAAGCAGAGGAAGGTGGAACAATAGACATCCTGTCACAGGCAGGTGTGCCAACCTCCCAGACAGGATTTAGTGTATTGGAACAGGGTGGGTGCACTTGCCAGCGCCAGAAAGTCTGCATGAGGTGTCCCCATGCATGGTCCAGTTCAAACCAGTTCTGGGAGCCATTGGCTCCTGCTCTGGCGTGAAACTGGACGAAGACATAAAAGTAACCTCCCCCCTGTCCATACCCTCCCCTGGGAGGGTCCTCTAAATCTTCCCAACCCTTTCCCTTGGGTACTTAAGGGCTTACCTGGGAGTAGGTCCCTGATTCGTCGTGGGATAAGATTCAGATCTGACACCGCTGCACTTCTACTGTCTGGGCACTCTGGAATTCGCTGGGCTTCTTTTGCGCCAGACTTCGTCTCCCTTCCAGTCTGCTGCATCTTCTGTGCCTGTGCATCATACTGGAACCTTCCAAGGACTGTGAAGCATCAAAGACACTTGAAGAAATCTCCTTTGCAGTAAAGGAGTCACTCACCTACATTCGCAGGCACCTCAACTAAGTTGACCGGTCTGCAGATCCTGAGCTCCTCCTGACTCTGTGGGCTCTGCAACGCAGGTGGTGGTTTTCCACAGCTCCCGAGGCCTGCCCTGCCCTCTCACCAAGTTTGAGGCCAGTATCCCTTGTGGGGGTTGTAATAACCGGACCCCTGTGTACTGTGTCCACCTTGCAGTTGCAAAGACTTGTTGACTTCCTTCCAAGAAGATCTTAGGGCTCCAAGTAGCACCAACCTCGAGCACCTCCAATGACCAGAATGTTCAGCCACACCGCATCGTGTGCATCAAGGCCGGCATGTTTTGGTGAGCTGCTTGAGGACCTCTCGCAACTCCAGCGCCTCCGGCCTGTGGGTCCACATGAGGGTCACACTAGTTTCTTTTAGGCTCCCCTGATTGCTCGGGGCCTGACTCCCCTGCTGTTGGTGAATCCCCTGGACCTTGCTGGTCTCGATGTTGCTCCTTCTTAGATTTCTGCGTTGCATTTGCTAAGGCTTGTTGGTGAAATTATCCAGTGATTGTGAGTGTTTTCGAAAAGTTACTGAGTGTTAAACATATATACTAAGGTAACTTGCTGTGAAAGTGCCTGTATGGGTAAGTGGGTGGGTGTGTAAGGGGTGTATAGAAGAGTGACTGGGTTTATAAGAGACTGTATACATGAGATAGTGGGTGGGTGAGTTTTTGTATAGGTGAGCGAGTGGGTGTGTCAGTGAATGTATGAGTAAATGAGTGGCTGTGTGAGTATCTGTAGAGTTTGAGTTGGTGTATTAGTGCTTGTAAATGGTGAATGAGGGGTGCATGAGTGGCTGAATGGGTGTTTGAGCAGAATCATAAGTGTCTATAGACGCGTTTCAGGGTACATGAGTGTCTATTTTGGTGCATCAGTGTGTGTGTAAGTGGGTGTATGGGTGAGTGAGTGGGTGCATGAGTGGCTGTATGTGTGAGCGAATGGGTATTTGAGTGGTTGTATGGGTGAGTAAGAGTGTGAGAGAGGTTGTATGGGAAAGTATGTGGCTCTCAGTCACTGTATAGGTGAGTGAGTATAGGTATTAGTATATATATATATATAAGTAAGTGTATGGGTGAATTCGTAGCTGTGTGACTGACTGCATGGGTGACCTGAGTAGGTATGTGAGTAGGGGTATGATTAACTCATTTATTGTGTCAGTAGCTGTATGGGTCTATGAGTGGGTGTGTAAGTGTGTCTATGTCTCTATGACTGAATCTGTGACTGGCTGTTTTGGTAAGTGAGTAGGTGCATGAGTGTCTGTATATGTGAGTTAGTATTTCTGTTAGTGGCTTTATGGGTGAGTTGATGTGTTACTGGCTGCATGGATGAGTGACGAGATGTGCGAGTGTTTGTATGGGTTCTGTGAATAAGTTTGTTAGTGATTGTGTGGGCGTATGACATGTTTTATGGTGGTGTAAGAGGGTGTATCAGTGTTTCTCTGTATTATGTCATCAGTGATGTGATTTCAGATGGGGTCCGTGATGTCATCAGTGATGTCATTTGAGATGCCATCAGTGATGTCATGAGTGATATCTCTGACCATGTCATGAGTGATGTAATATGTGAGTCATAAGCAGAGCATTGCGGGGGCGTGAATTAAGGTTAGCTCAGCTGAGTATAACTGCTAAATTTATCAGTTTTTTTACGAATGAAATGTCAGCCTAACTATAAGGTCCCTGGACACTTAGGGTTTTTCAGTGAATTTCTAAGGTTTTTTAAATTCCATTTCCTAACTATAACGACCCTGTAACCTTTGTTTTTTTCAGTGAATATATATATATATATATGTATTATCTACTGGCGGTCGCCAGTAGATAGTTATAGTTAGGACCGAGTTCCCATAGGAAATCTGAAAATTCTATTTTGAATAACTTTGGCGCCGGTTGACTTATCTTCGTGAAATTTTCAAAACTAATGGGGCGCTCCGCTCAGCTCCTACCCTGAAAGTCTCGGGGTGATTTGTCAAGCGAGGGCTGAGAAAAAAGAATATATATATATATATATATATATATATATATATATATATATATATATATATATATATATATATATATACAACGTCTTATTGCACATCAGTAGGAAAAAACAGACACTCCAATATGCTTGCTAGAAAGTTTTAATGGCACCACGACGCGTTTCGGCTTACGCCTTCTTCACGGTCTACCAAGATTCAAAATTACACTTCCATTTTTTAATTCATTTCTGTGAAATAAAAAGCAGACTTCACCACCACAACTTGACTTCGACAGCACATAGAACTGTGGCGGCCATTTTAACACTCCAAAGTATAGTACTTAGTTGTATACAATAATTACGAAAGTGTGTGCACACAAAGAATCTTGTTCAATATCAAATTCATGATGAAAGAAATTCACATATATACAGTAAAATACCTTGATGCCCAATTAAAGCCCCTGTGGGCGAAACAACATTACAAACATATTGCCCCTGTGCGCTAAACTTGACTGCTCAAAATTACATTTACAACATGAAAATGCCACCACATTGGATAATATTGAATCAGCAATGTATGGGGAAGTATAGCAAAGATTGTGAATAATACATCATGAAAATCATTGCAATAATTACATTGACAAATAAAGCCCCAGTGGGCTATCATGACACAAGTCATTGAGTATACTAAAAGTCCTGCCCCAGTGGGCATATGATTGCATCTCTTATGTCCCAAAAGCTGATGATTCCATGTTTAATCACTATCAACGAAATTGGTGAAAATCCCTGCACCTGTGTAAAAACAAATATAGATATATAAAATCTGTTTTTTAAAGAATCTTATAAAAGCAAACTGTACAGATCCTACCATTACAGCAATTATACAGTTCTCAGTATTCAGTTCTCAGTATTCAGATGGATTGCCAGTTCCTTGCTGGAGTTCAAACCCCATGGTGCAAGGGTCTCAAAATCAATAATATATTTGGATTCCAGTTTGGGCAGCATCAGTTCTCGATTACCACCCATTACTTTAGCATTCACCGTATCAACTACCATCATTCTCAATAATTTCTCGTTTTGAAAATGGCAATTGAAGAAGTGGCGTGCCACTGGATAATGTTTATCATTGTGCCTAATGGCACGTGCATGCTCTAAAATGCGTTTCTTCGCACGATGTATAGTGCTCCTTATGTACATCTTATTACAAGGGCAGATTAGAGCATATACACAGTGAGTGGTATTACAGTTCAATGATTTCTTAATCTTAAATTCTCTTTTTGAATTAGGTATTTGAAACTTTAAACAATCTGTACTGTAGGGGCGTGGCCGAGCCGTGCAGCAAGATGGCCGCTTGCTGAAGTGGCTCTGCCGGCCGGGTGCACAATCCGTCAGCTATCCAGACGATCATCTCCCTTCAACGCGTTTCATCGGCAGAAACGCACTGCCAGGTTGCAGCGGAGCAGTTTGATCCGAAAGGCGTCCCTGAGGACAACGATACAGCGCGCGTCACAGCCTCGTGGTCTTGAGGCCCAGACTGAGAAGTGAACGCGAGAGGGCCGGGCCCGCAGAGTTGTGGCCGGGAGATCGCTGTGGCTGAGGTGCACCGAGCCTGACGTGGTGTGCGCCTCACCTGCGGCCTCCAGGTAACGACACGCCTGCTGTGGCGGGGCTGTGCGGCCACTGTGGGAGAAGCGATCGACTGTGCCTCGGCCGGAGCCGAACGGAGGAGCAGGTGGCTGAAGTCCTCGCAAACAACAGTGAGGGGCTGCTGCGTTAGCCGGGGAAACAGGGGGGAGCGACGGGCGGCCCAGGGCTCCCGCTGCTGTGCCCCCCGGTGCAGAGCTGCATTGCCGACGCGTGCGGCCTGGGGCTATGCTGCACACCGTGTAGACTCTTTGCGCATTCCGGCGGGCACCGGCGGGGGACTTTGGAGCGTGGGAGCACAGAACTCCCTCACGGAAGGCCCCAACATTGTGGACTAGAACACAGGCCCGAGTTCCCACTCTTTAGCACCCACATGATTCCCCCTCACCACTGGCTGGCTGCGGTGTCTGACTGATCTGAGCATCGCGGTGGCTGGGGAGGAATCGCTCTCCGCCTCGCTTGCAACATCACGGCGGGCGCAGTGAGGGGGACGCCAAGAGGCCGGGCACGCCACATGGAGCAACTGAACGGAGCAAATCTGCAGCAACACTGCGGCGATCAATCCGGACTCTCCTCCCTAATAGTTGGGCCATACTCGGTGATTACAGGGTGGTGATACAGGTGTTAACAGAGGTTGGATCGCGCAGCCCGCACACCAGGACATACCCCTCTACTGCATTTTCGTGGGCCCGCTCGGCCGCTGCTCGGCCTGCCGTAACAATCTCCGAGCTCGACGCATCATAACAGACAGGGATCACCGGCGGCAGTCCTCCGCCCTGCCCCACACAGCTTACATTCCAAATACGGACCAAAAGGCTGCATTGCAGGTGTTCATCAAGGCACCCTTAAGGAGACAATAGTGGAGGCACCGTGGGTTGTAGGACGCTGAGGTTCCAAGCGAATCTTGCGGCGACATCTGAAAAGGCGCCCCACGGTTAACCAGGCATTCAGACGCAGGGTATCTGCCTTGCCACGTACCGCCTGCAAACTAGACACAGGACCCAATACCTCCACGTAAACAACTCCCAAGACACCATAATTGACAAGCCTGACAACAAACAGGCCAAGATCAGATTCGAGAAGCGCACCACAAGGCTTCAAGACATGGGGTCTACACCTATCACGATGGTGCCGGAGACGCAACTCGTACCAGACCAAGAGGAAGACATAAAAACGATGCTGAGGGAGGTTAAGGGCAGCCTACGCGATATAGACTCGAAATTGGACTCCCTAGCTCTATGTATGGACCACGTCTCTCAAAGGGTGGATAAGCAAGAATCACGCATCAACACACTGGAAACAAGAGTATCCGACTCCGATGACCGTCAAGTGGAGACGCATGAAAAACTACTCCGCATGGATAAGGAGCTGGAAGTAATTTAGGCGCACCACGAGGACCTTGAAGCGAGATCGAGAAGGAACAACATGTGCATCACGGGCATTCCGGAATTGACGAATATAGCCAATATGGAACAATACATAGAACAATTGCTCAGAGAACTGTTTGGCCCAGGACTGTCCGTAATGTTCCTAGTGGAAAGAGCGCATCGCACCCTGGGACCCAGGCTCCCCCCAGGGGCTCAGCCGAGACCTATACTGGCCCACCTCTTAAACTACAGAGAGAGAGAGACGCTGTGCTTCGGCTTGCCCGTGAGAAAGGGGAAATCCAACACCAAGGAAACAACATTGCCTTCTATCCCGATTTTACGCAGGCTGTCCAAGCTGCCCGCCGCAAATTCATCCCCGCAAAAAAGCTATTCCAAAAAGCAGGCACTAAATATGCCATGCTCTATCCAGCCAAATTGAGGGTACAGACGGAGGGCAATCCCATGATCTTCATGGAGGCAAGCGCCCCCCTGAAATTTGCGAAACAAACAGATTCTGCGGCGTCGGCATCACCGGACAGTCAGCTAAGTGACAATGACTAATGCACTTACTTATTGTGTCACCTCCCTGTGTAGCCCATCTGGGCCCAAGGTGGGCCGCCTTGCAAGCTATTTCTGATGCCTACTGTTTACATGTCCTCTTGGGTGATGCATATTCTTCACCCGGCCACCTTGTCGTCACCAGGACAGGACAGACAGCCGGCGACTCCTCGCACCACTGGGATGGTTCCTGCCAGCCCTGCGTGCTTAGGGCTACAGTTCACTATGGGTTACGAAGGGTATACACAACCTGATTGGGGGTTTGATGTGGGTGGGGGATGGATGGGGGGTTGTTGTTTTAATGGTTGTATGTTTGTTGCAGTACATGTCAGGTCCAAAACTGTCACACTGTTTCAGGTGCCATATTCTGCACAGCCTTCAATGCAGGCATGCACTCTCTCACCCGGCGTCTATTCTTTTGCAAACAAAGGGACTCACAAAGGTTACGCAGGCACTCCTACCTCAACTTCTAGGGATCACTGCTGCGATACTCCCCTTACAGTCAGACTGCAATGTCTAAGTTGACCTGTATTACCTGGAACATCAGAGGCCTAAACGACCATAGAAAAACAAGACTAGTACAGTCCTACCTGGTGAGACACATGGTGGACATCTGCCTACTGCAGGAGACCCACCTGAAACACACCGAATGCACCGGACTAAAAAACACCAGACGGGGTGAAATAAACACATCCTGCTCCTCCAACTACTCCAGGGGGGTGGCTATACTGATCCGCAAGGGCACTCCCTGGCAGACGATCAAAACAATCAGTGACCCGGATGGTAAGTATCTTCTGCTCATGGGGACACTATTCCACAGACCAGTGGTAATCGCAAACACGTATGGCCCGAATTCCGACAACCCCACCTTTTACCAACAAACATGGCATCAAATACAATCACTAGGAGATGCAGCGATCATGTGGGGGGGACTTCAACACAGTATTATTGCTCGAACAGGATAGGAAAGGCTCATCATGCTCACATCACATCAGGGTTAATGACCGATTACGGTCTAATTGATACCTGGCGGGTGCTACATCCCGGAATCAGGGAGGGGACGTGCATTACACAACACCATAAAGCCTGGTCAAGACTAGATTTTTGGCTCACCACACAAGACCTCCATTCCTGGGTTATGACCGCGGAACATCACACTCGCACCTTGTCGGACCATTCGCCGGTAACACTGACAGTGCCCAAACCCTACATACAGTCCTTCACGTGACGATTCCCACCAAATGCGCTGCTAGATGCAGCATTCAGGGCTGAGCTCCGCACAAAGATCAAGGACTACTTCGATCTCAACAAAGGCTCCGTGGACTCCGTCGGGGTGCTGTGGGAGGCATTCAAAGTGGTCATCCGTGGACATTGCATAGCCAGGCAATCAGGCATACTTAGAGACATCCGTGGCTGCCTCCGAAGGCTAGAGACGGAGCTACGCAACTTAGAAACACAATATTTCCAAACACCCACTGCCACTGTCATGGACCAATTCCATAGCAAACTTACTGAATACGAAGAAGAAGCAGACAGGGAGGTTAAATTTCATAACAAACACACGACAGCACGGAGACACAGAGAGGGTGACAGACCTGGTAAAACACTTGCGAACCTCCTGCGTCGGCCCAGAGGCTCCACCTTCATCACAGCGCTGCATACACCGGATGCCGAACTAGTACACTCCCCGGCAGTCATTTTAAACACTATGCGCAACTTTTATGCCCACCTGAATGCTACAAAGTCGACCCCCATGGACTCAGTATTAACCGAATATTTCGATACCATAGAGTTGCTATGGTTCGGTAGAATGCATCGGGAATACCTTGATTTTACCTTCACGGTTGAAGACATACGACAGGTTATTGGGTCATCACCGGCAGACAAAGCGCCAGGGGCAGATGGCCTCACGGCCAAATTCTATAAAGAATATTCGGAATTACTAGCCCCTTCACTACAGGGGGGTATCCTCCCGGCCTAGATGCGTGAGGCTATTATTATCACCCTTTTAAAACCAGATAAGGACCCCCAACACTGTGATTTATATAGACCCCTTTCTCTAATAAATTTAGATGCCAAAATCCTCGCCAAGCTATTGGCCAACTGACTCCTGCCCTTATTGCCACTGATAGTGCGGCCGGACCAATCGGGATTCGTGTCTGGCAGGTCCACTTCCCATAATCTGAGAACTTTATTCGGTCTGTTACACTATCTTGCCCCTCATGTCCCTGCGATAGCGGCTCTCCTCGACGCCACAAAGGCGTTCGACTCCCTAGAATGGGGATTCTTGTTCCCGCTGCTCGGCCAACTGGACATGAGCCCCCTCTTCATCCGACAGATCCAACTTCTGCATACCAAGCCGACCGCACAAATCAAAGTAAATGGGCTGATCTCGGAGCCCATAGACATCACATGTGGCACCAGACAAGGTTGTCTGTTGTTGTCGCTACTATTTGCAATCGCGACTGAACCGTTGGCACCCTGCCTGCGGCAACATCACGCAAACAGGGGGATCGGTTTCACAACCAGGGCACTCACGGAGTCGATGTATGCGGACGACATAATCCTATATATGGTAAACCCTGAAGAAAACCTATCCCCAATGACACGGGAAATTGTGAGGTATGGCGGCCTATCTGGAATGCACATAAATTGGGGAAAGTCGGTGATTTTGCCACTCACATCAGGCACCCATTCCTTTGTCCCGGTTATCCACTGGTCTGGGCAACCGGCCCAGTCCGCTATCTGAGCATTTGGTTTAGTAACAATTTGCATGAAATATGGACTGAAAATTATGGCAGGGTGGTGGATTGGATTGAGGAAAGGATAAAAAGATGGAAGACACTCCCTCTTTCCCTGGCGGTCCGCATCGCGATAACCAAGATGATCATATTACCTAAACTTCTATACCTCTTTGCGAATATCCTCCTACCACTCACGACACAGTTTTTTACTAGACTTAGATCACTTATGATTGAGCTAGTGCGGGCGGGCAAACAGCCCAGAATCTCCTGGGAGGCACTCACGCTCCCGCAAGCGCAGTGGGGCATGGCGGCACCAGACTTTGCTCTATACGCGCCTAGCGCACAGGCACAATACTTGCACTTCTGGGCGCACCCCACCCCATTCCAGCCACATGTAGCCATAGAAATCGGCAGAGTCGTACCCCTCCCATTGTCTACGGCACTATTCCACACATATAAACGTCCCCATGACGAAATTTATATCGTACAAGCTCTAGGATGGGCGTGGGAGGGCCTCCGAAGGAGGGCTCAGCTGCCTATGTTATATGCACCGTCCATGCCACTCCCTAACAACCCACTTCTCCCCCCGCTCCTGGAAACTTCCACACACCAATGCCTGTCCACACACAACATACGCAGAGGAGGCGAACTCTTTCCAGCGAACAACTTCCTCACAATGCAACATATGTGTGATCCTGTCCCACCTTCAGCATTGGACATGTTAACCTACTACAAAATTAGCGCCTCATGTAAAAAACACTTCACAGCATTTCCCGCGTCCCCGACGACACTACAAGCGCTTGAGAACGTATTAACAGTAGCTTCGGGCCGGAAACTAATTTCTCGCATCTACAGAAGCATTCAGAACACACACCCAATCATAGTCCTGAATTCTCGTAAAGCGTGGGAGGAAGACTTAGGAAAGGGTCTCACGGACAAGCAGTGGGAACTTAGCTGTAGACAAATTGAAAGACTGACGCCAAATTATTACATTTGGCTAATTCATTTCAAATACATACACCGCCTCTACTGCACACCCACACAACTATACAGGATAGGCCTCCGTGGGGATGACAGAAGTTGGAGATGTGGGGCCTCTAAGGCCACCTTCCTCCATATGGCTTGGCAGTGCAGACCAATAGCGAATTACTGGATACAGATATTCACTTATATAAATACAATCACAAGTCTGAATCTCTCACAAGAGCCTGAGGTAGCGTTATTGGGTATCATAGATATGGTGGAACCGAAACTCCGTAAACTGCCAGTAATACTTTTTTTAATGGCAAAAAGGCAGGTGGCCATACACTGGGGGGCGGCCGCACATCCCACGACAAAGGCATGGGCAGCGAGTGTGACATACTGTCAAACACAACTAGCAATATATTGGGAACTGTTACCATCAAGAATGTGCCCCAGAGACATATGGGAGCCCTTTGTCAGTTGGCTACAGTCAGTGGGGGCCACGGATCTGTGAAGTACCTGGAGATGTCCACTAGAGGTGGAAGAAGGTTACCTACAGACTTGATCAATGTAACTAATGCTGTGGTGTAAAGTCTGACTCGACAATTGCTTATGATTCTCTACAGATGGTATAGACGGTCATTCGGGGGGGTGACCTGTGAAGTGAAGATGTTGAAATCTTGTATGGAAAACGAGGCACTTGGAGGAAAGATATGTACTGCACTTTATGTTGTTGTATATTTTACAAATGCTAATAAACAGAATTTAAAAAAACAAAACAATCTGTACTGTTGCTGCAAGCTTTGCATTTTCTGCAGCATCTGAAACCTGAGCGTCCCACAACACATGATACTTCATTAGTTGTAACCCAATTAATACTCGATTCATCACACAATGATCTACTCTTTTTAAACGTGATTTAGGGATTACTGTTCAAATGTTTGGACAAACTTACATCAATCCTAAGGATATGCCAGTGTTTATTTAGGATTTTCCACAAATCTTGCGCTTGGGAAGAAAATGTAGTGATAAACCTGATATATTCACAACCATCCACATGTGCTATTGGGTGCAATAGCTCATTCTTAGTCACCTTTTCCACTCGACGACTAGCTTGTTAAATAATCTTTTGGCTGTAACCACACTCAGAAAAGCGTTTGCACATAATTGTTTTTTCACAGGCAAATGTTGCTTCTGTGCTACAATTACGTTTGGCCTGCAATAGTTCCCCATAGAGGATACTATATATCAGGTTAGAAGGATGGGCGCTTCTTGCATTCATCAGACTGTTACCTGCTGTTAACTTTCTGAATAACTAGTCTGGAGTTTCCCTTTCTCTATGCTCACCAACACATCCAAGAATTCGATACTTTTTCTACTGACATGCTCAGTAAACAATTGGTTGCAGCAGTTCGCATTGAGCTTTTGCACAAAACTCTTTGCAGAGTCCTCATCCCCCCTCCAAAAACGCAGTCACAGGACCACACCATTTTCAAACTCCTCCAACTGAGTGGCCACCTGCTCCTCCCACCAGCCCATGAATACATTTGTGTAGCTGGAGGCGAAGCATGTGCCCATCGTAGTGCCCTGTGACTGCCTATAGATGGAATTATCAAAAATTGAGAAATTATTTGTCAAACAAAAATATATCATGCCCAGAATCATTTCAGAATAGAAAAATAACGAAATGGAACGTGTCTTAAGAAAATGTCTCACAGCTTGTACACCCTGATCATGTTGAATGCTTGTATATAGACTGTTGACATCCAAGGTCAGTAAAATATATTCTTCTTCCCAGTGGATGCCATCAATAACAGTTAAGAAGTGTGTGGTATCTCGCAAATATGCAGGCAGTCCCATTACAAAAGGTCTTAAATAGTGATCAATATATTTAGAGGTGTTTCTAATAAAGATCCTATTAATGAAACAATGGGCCTGCCAGGAGTATTTGCTGCATCTTTATGTAATTTGGGAAAAATATATAATATTGGCATTTTAGGATGGGTGCATTTCAAGTAGTTAAACTCCTCCCATTCCAACAGTCCCTTTTCCCTCCAGTCTGCTAGCATTTCACCAAATCTTTTGCTTGAACTTGACACTTCATTGTTGTTAGATAGATATATATATATTGCCTACTGGCGTTCCCCAGTAGGTGGTTATAGTTAGGACCTAGTTTCCATAGGAAAAGCGTTTTTTGTTCTCCCAATAACTTTGGCGCCGGTTGACAAATCTTCACGAAATTTTCAAAACTAGTGACCCGCTCCGGTCAGCTCCTGTCTTGAAAGTTTCAGGGTGATTCGTCAAGTGGGGGCCGAGAAAAAAGTGGGGTCCCAAAACGCGTTTTCCCCTTGTTATTTTCCATAGGAAACTTTAGACAAAGCTACAGCCCGAACTGCTGAACGTAATTACACCAGATTTGGCAAAAAGGTAGCCCATGGCTCAGAAATAGCCCTTTTTGTTGAATGGTGTAAATCCGTTCAGTAGTTCCTGAGAAATTAAAGAAAGAAAATGTTTTGATATCTGGGGCAGCGGTGGGTTTGCGAACCCTCCAGACCACAAGCTTCATTGTAATTGGCTGCCAACATTCCAAACCAGGAAGTGTTGGCAGCCATCTTCTGACTCGGTAGAACCGAGTCACAAGAAAACAGTAAAACAAAGTGTAAAATGAAGAAAAGGGGGCAGGGTAGAAACACCCTGACCCCCTAGGCCTGCTCAGGGGGTTCCACAAGGACCCCCAGGGCCAAAAAAAGCATTTTGCTTTTATAATTTCGGCAGAATTCGCGTTGGGCTCGCGAATCCTGATGAAAATTATTTTAAAAAATGAAGCGCAGGCTCCCGCGCTTCATTTTAATGAGGCCCCATGGGTGGACAAGAGATGCCAGAACATTGAAAGAGTCATTTAAGCATAAAATGGACGTTTGTGATACAGTGCTTGTATTTTGCACTCTATATAATACACAACGGTGAAGTGAGTAGCGTGAGCCAATATAGTCGGCAGAGCGCGCTGAGCAAACAATCAGTGTCTTACAAGCAGCCTAGAGCCGCTGCGATCACTGCCTGGGAAGATGATACACAGAGCAGCGCGCGCCTTTGAAGGTGACACACTGCACAGGCGCGCAGCTCCAAAGATGGCACCTCGAGCAGCATCTGGGTGGCTGCGGAGGCAGCAAAGGCGGGTTGTTGGCATGACGGCATGACTGATAACATGTGAAAATCTGATGCAGTTCCTCACACCCTAATATAACCTTTGATACACCCACTATAAAATACAGACTCAAATTTTCGAAACCATAGACACACCAATACCAGTTACTACATACGCACTCACTGATTCCTAGGTCTACACACTCATACATTCATTCACCCATACAATCACTCATACATGCAGTCACTCATCAATACAACACTATCATATGCACTTATACACCTATACAGACACTCACACACCACCACTCCTCCAGAGTTACTCACATACCTAGTCAGTCATGCAAAGAATCAATCACACTTCCATTTACTCACCTACAGTTATACACACACACCACATCACTTATTTATACAGATACTAACGCATACTTACTGTCTTACACAATCACTGATACAAGTTCACACGCATCCATACAGCCACTCTCAGAATCACTGACTCACGTATAGTCATTTATATACTCCAACTCTCACATACACTGCCTTTTACATATGTAGTTACTTGGGCATGTACCACTGAGACGGTTGTATGACATAATTTCGACAGACAGAAAATCGACCTACAAATATATCGCAACAAAAATATTGATGTCAAGAATATCGACATCCTATCTACAACATGGTAAGTACAAAAATATCGAAAATTAAATATCGATGTCAAAAATATCGTTATTAAAAATATCGTTTTTTTTTACTTTAAAAATATATGTAAAATAAACCAAATTATACTTAGAAATTAAATAAACATAATTAAATATATTGTATAATATTTAAAATGTATAATTAATATATATAATTTAATAAAACTTTAATTAAACATATACATATAATATATAATATATATACTTACTTAATAATTAATTTTACTAATAATTTCTGTAACGTATAAATTATTAAATGTTTTTAAAAATTACCAATACATCTATACACATAAAATAATAACATTAATAAATATTTAATAATTACATATAGCAAATAATAATCAATATTTTTAATGTGAATAATTTTTATTATTAATGATATATTACAATAGCCAAAATAATACAAAACATATGAAATATCAGACACAATAAAACTACTAGTCCAACTCCAACAAAAACAACAGAAAGTAAAATGTTGGATACCGTAGGGGTAAAAATTACTATTCCAACTCCAAAGAGTGCAACAGTAGGGAAAGCGTTGGATAGCGTAGGGTTAAAATTACTATTCCAACTCCAGAGAGCGCAATAGTAAGGAAATCGTTGGATAGCGTAAAGGTAAAAATTACTATTCCCACTCCAGAGAGTGCAACAGTAGGGAAAACGTTGGATAGCGGGAGGGCAAAATTTACTATTCCCACTCCATTGAGTGCAACAGTAGGGAAAACGTCAGATGGCGTAGGGGTAAAAATTACTATTCCCACTCCAGTGAGTGCAACAGTAGGGAAAACGTTGGATAGCGTAGGGGTAAAAATTACTATTCCCACTCCAGAGAGTGCAACAGTAGGGAAAGCGTTGGATAGCGTAGAGGTAAAAATTACTATTCCCAGTCCAGTAAGTGAAACAGTAGGTAAAGCGCTGGATAGCGTAGGGGTAAAAATTACTATTCCAACTCCAAAGAGTGCAACAGTAGGGAAAGCGTTGGATAGCGTAGGGGTAAAAATTACTATTCAAACTACAAAGAGTGCAACAGTAGGGAAAGCGTTGGATAGCGTAGGGGTAAAAATTACTATTCCAACTCCAGAGAGTGCAACAGTAGGGAAAGCGTTGGATAGCGTAGGGGTACAAATTACTATTCCCACTCCAGTAAGTGAAACAGTAGGGAAAGCGCTGGATAGCGTAGGGGTAAAAATTACTATTCCAACTCCAAAGAGTGCAACAGTAGGGAAAGCGTTGGATAGCGTAGGGGTAAAAATTACTATTCCAACTCCAGAGAGTGCAATAGTAGGGAAAGCGTTGGATAGCCTAAGGGTAAAAATTACTATTCCCACTCCAGAGAGTGCAACAGTAGGGAAAGTGTTGGATAGCGTAGGGAAAAGAATTACTATTCCAACTCCAGAGAGTGCAACAGTAGGAAAAGCGCTGGATAGCGTAGGGGTAAAAATTACTATTCCAACTCCAGAGAGTGCAACAGTAGGAAAAGCGCTGGATAGCGTAGGGGTAAAAATTACTATTCCAACTCCAGAGAATGCAACAGTAGGGAAAGCGTTGGATAGCGTAGGGGTACAAATTACTATTCCCACTCCAGTAAGTGAAACAGTAGGGAAAGCGCTGGATAGCGTAGGGGTAAAAATTACTATTCCAACTCCAAAGAGTGCAACAGTAGGGAAAGCGTTGGATAGCGTAGGGGTAAAAATTACTATTCCAACTCCAGAGAGTGCAATAGTAGGGAAAGCGTTGGATAGCGTAAGGGTAAAAATTACTATTCCCACTCCAGTGAGTCCAACAGAAGGGAAAGCGTTGGATAGCGTAGGAGTAAAAATTACTATTCCCACTCCAGAGAGTGCAACAGTAGTGAAAACGCTGGATAGCATAGGGGTACAAATTACTATTCCCACTCCAGTAAGTGAAACAGTAGGGAAAGCGCTGGATAGCGTAGGGTTAAAAATTACTATTCCAACTCCAGATAGTAAAACAGTTGGGAAAGCACTGGATAGCATAGGGATTCTATAAACATAATAACCAATTAAATAATTAGTTATAAAAAAATAGCATATTAATAATTAATTTACAAACTATGTATTATTAAATACCAATTATTTAAAATAAATATTTATATAAATAACTTTAAATTACATCCCACACTATTCCCCCTTTAACACACAACACACTACACATACAAAATACACAATACATTTAAAGATCAGTTTATCTATTATTTAGAATTAATAATACATTCTTTATAATTAATATACTTATTATTTACAAATTTATACATATTAACTACCAAATTACAATTATTCACAAATTAATTATTAATTAACAATACATTAATTAGCAATAACAACAAATAACATGGAATAATAAATTATTTATATTTACTATATTTAACGTACTAATAACAATTAAATACCAATTAATAATTAATTAACAATTAATTATTATTAATTACAAATAAATAAAAATTATCATTAATTATTTGAATTTAATTACATCCCACCCTATTCCCCTATAAACCCACAACCCACTACACATAAAAATTCACATAATTAATTTAATCATCAATTAATCACTTAATAAAATTAAATCACCAATTAATTAGTAATTAACAATTAATTAATTAACAATACCAATAAAGAAATATTAATATTAAACTAATTATAACTTATATAATTAACCAATTAATAAAATAATTTACAATTAATAATTAATTAACAATTAATTATTCAATTAATATATTTAATTAACAATTAGTAATTAATTAACAATTAATTAATCATAAATACCAATTAAACAATACATATTAATTAATTAATTATAATTAAATTACTTCCCACCCTATTCCCCTATAAACCCACAACCCGCTCTGATACTAAAACGCTAAATTATATTTTACATAATTATTAATCTCTAAACATTTATTTTTAAATGTATTAAAATCCATTACAATAGTCTTTAACATACAAATAAAATACATATTAAAATACATTACACTAATAAAATATCGATATTCTTGACATCGAAATTTTTGATTACGATATTACTTACATCTATATTAATGACTTCGATATTATTAACTTCGATAATACTTACCTTGGGGTCGATATTCTGTCCATCGATATTCTTGACTTCGATATTCTTTACCTACGATATTTACAACTCGATATACTTGTAGTTCGAAATTTAAAACTCGATATTTAGACTGCTCACCCACTGAGACATCCATTCACTCACCAACACACCCATGCACACACTCACCCACCCCTACAGCTGTTTCCACATGCACTCTTGGACCCATACACCCAGTGAATCAACCACTCACACATCTATGCACAGAGTCACACACCTCCCACCCACACACACACACACTCAGGCACACAAACAAATACTCAGGCAACCAATTGATAACCCATATGGACACTCAGGTAGCTACTGACCAACCCATGCAGCAGCTTACACAACAACAAACAGACTGATACAGACATTCACACAATTTAGTCACTAACCAATGCATTCAGTAAGACACATTTATTCACTCACTTATACAGTCAGTCACGCACCTACTAAATCCTCCATCGAGACCCTTATACACCCACTCATTCTTCAATACACCTTGGCATATATATAAAACATATTTAAACTTTATAGAAACACACAGTCACTGGATGATGTCATCAGTGATGTCATTTGAGATGTCATCAGTGATGTCATCAGTGATGTCACTGACCATGTCATGAATGATGTAATATGTGACGTCATCAGCAGTGCATTGCGGGGCCGCGAGATATAGTTAGCTGAACTAACTATAACGGTGGAATTTCTCTGGTTTTGTACGAGTAGCGTCCCTGAAACCTATGTTTTTTTCTGTGAAATATATATATATATTTTACTAGTTATAGTTAGGAAATCAAACGATTCTTCTTGAAACTTTGAACAAAATAAGTCTCATCCATCTCAGCTGCTTACTGGAAAGCTTTGGGGTTTTCTGTGAAGCTGGGGCTGTGAAATGGGGGTCTCAAAACAAGTTTTCCCCATGCAATTTCCTTAGCAAAAAATAGGAAAATTAGACACAACTATAGCTAAAACGGCTGAACGGAAATACACTATGGTGCCGATCACGATCCGGTAAAAAATATCCCCGTGCGACTCGTATCCGGTCTTTTTACCGTACGAATCGTACAAGTGCCGTACGAACTGGCAATCACGATTCGCATGGTAAAAAGTCCATACGAACCGCATTGGGAATCATTCCCCACACGTCCTCGGGTCGGAAAATGTGTCCGACACGTCCTCGGACGATTTACCGTACAAACGTGAAAGGTGAAGTCCGACCGAGGAATCACGATCCATCCCGTGCGTCCGAGGTTACAACCGGATGGAAAAATCACCGTCCGCACCGAACTCCCATAGCAACCATGGAGACGTGCCCGCATACGCGCCCCCAGCCCCCGTAGGTACGCGCCGACCCCCCCCCAGCCCCCGTAGGTACGCGCCGACCCCCCCAGCCCCCGTAGGTACACGCCGACCGCCCCCCCAGCCCCCGTAGGTACGCGCCGACCCCCCCCCCAGCCCCCGTAGGTACGCGCCGACCCCCCCCAGCCCCCGTAGGTACGCGCCGACCCCCCCCCCAGCCCCCGTAGGTACGCGCCGACCCCCCCCCAGCCCCCGTAGGTACGCGCCGAACCCCCCTGTATGTACACCCGTGTACGTGTCGAACCCCCCGTGTACGTTCGAGTCGAACGCCCCCGTGTACGTTCGAGTCGTACCCCCACCCGTGTATGTACGGTGCGTACCCCCCCGTGTACGTTCGAGTCGAACCCCCCCGTGTACGTTCGAGTCGAACCCCCCCGTGTACGTTCGAGTCGTACCCCCACCCGTGTATGTACGGTGCGTACCCCCCCCGTGTACGTTCGAGTCGAACCCCCCCGTGTACGTTCGAGTCGAACCCCCCGTGTACGTTCGAGTCGTACCCCCACCCGTGTATGTACGGTGCGTACCCCCCCGTGTACGTTCGAGTCGAACCCCCCCGTGTACGTTCGAGTCGAACCCCCCCCGTGTACGTTCGAGTCGTACCCCCACCCGTGTATGTACGGTGCGTACCCCCAGCGCGTAACAGTCTCACCTGTGTTCTTCTGCTTCTCTCGAGTGTCCACAGTCAGCACCTTATACATCTGTTATGTATCTAAATTTGAATTGAGAGATCTCTACCATGGAAATGTTGACCTGGTTTTTGTACAAGTACCATAGTTCATTTATTGAAATGAATCTATGGGAACGATTGTTTTCTTGTTTCATAGTTATTTATACCCAGGTTCCCGTAGGAATTGTTCAGCCCTGGCGTGTTTCTCATTGTTATATAATGGTCAAGAGGTAATTCAAGTGAATGTACAATTAACAAATCCGGACCAGAAAAATTTTAACTATCACACATATAAGGAAACTGCCAATCAGGTAGAGCATGGGTACTCGCAAACAGTTTCCCAGGGGCCACAATGTATGGTCTGTGTGTGACCAAGGGCCACACTGATGCCAGCAGGGTGGCAGTAGGGGGTCTGGGTGAATCAGGGATTGTGTAAGGACGTCTAAAAAAAATTTAAGAAACGGGCAAGCATTTATTTGCAGGTTAACTAAAGTTAAGTGATGCAAGACACCATTGTGTTACTTCATACCTTCATTTAACCTACAAATAAATGTTTGCTCGTTTAGTTAACATTTTTTCTGAATATAAGTGTTCAGCAAGTAAACAGCTGATTGTGCTGCTGGTCACCAGGGGGGCCACACGTAAAGGTCAAGATGGGCGCAGGCGGCCCCCGGGCCGTACGTTGAGTATCACTGACTGGTAGAGCCACCCTAGTCACTCACAGTATAACAAGAAACTAACGAAAATTGTACAAATTCGTCTAGTCTGATACACAAACACCAGTAATGAGCACACTATTCTCATGAATAACAATCCCGAGGCCGGTGTAAACTGGAATTAGCGCTGGACTGGAATTTGCAAGGCAGTTATAATGACCCATTGAACGTTTGGAAAAGTGCGATGTGCATTTCAAGTTGTTTAAGGTGCCGATTACGATCCGGTAAAAACCGGGTACGAACCGTCGGTCGGAGCGTATTCTCCGTCCGACTCGTACCCGGTTGTAAAACATTACAAACATGGAATTACGATTCGCACGGAAACACCATTTCCGTACGAATCGTAAAAAACACCGACCGACGAAAATATGCATACGAATGTGATCCGGGAATGCTGCGACGTGACGTCGGGACGCTTCTAGGCAGCGTTTCACGACCCAGGAATTACGATTCGAACCGACAGCAGTCCGGACGGCAATATTTTCACGGCACCCAAAAAGTGCCGCAAATGCGAAGTACGGCGCGAAACGACCAGAGTAGGTGGCCCGGTAAGCGCCGTACCCCCCCCAGCCCCCGCATGTACGCGCCGTACCGCCCCCAGCCCCCGCATGTACGCGCCGTACCCCCCCCAGCCCCCGCATGTACGCACCGTACCCCCCCCAGCCCCCGCATGTACGCGCCGTACCCCCCCTGCCCCCGCATGTACACACCGTACCCCCCCCAGCCCCCGCATGTACGTGTCGAACCCCCCGTGTATGTACACCCGAGTACGTGTCGAACCCCCGTGTATGTACACCCGAGTACGTTCGAGTCGTACCCCCACCCGTGTATGTACACCCGAGTACGTGTCGAACCCCCCCGTGTATGTACACCCGAGTACGTTCGAGGCGTACCCCCACCCGTGTATGTACACCCGAGTACGTGTCGAACCCCCCCGTGTATGTACACCCGAGTACGTTCGAGTCGTACCCCCACCCGTGTATGTACGGTGCGTACCCCCAGCGCTACGCGGGGGGGTTCGACACGTACTCGGGTGTACATACACGGGGGTTCGACACGTACTCGGGTGTACATACACGGGGGGGTTCGACACGTACTCGGGTGTACATACACGGGGGGTTCGACACGTACTCGGGTGTACATACACGGGTGGGGGTACGACTCGAACGTACTCGGGTGTACATACACGGGGGGTTCGACACGTACTCGGGTGTACATACACGGGGGGGTTCGACACGTACTCGGGTGTACATACACGGGGGGTTCGACACGTACTCGGGTGTACATACACGGGGTTTTGACACGTACATGCGGGGGCTGGGGGGGTACGGCGCGTACATGCGGGGGCTGGGGGGGGGTACGGCACATACATGCGGGGGCGGGGGGGGTACGGCACGTACCGGGCACCTGTTTGGACGTCTCCATGGTTGTTATAGGAGTTCGGTGCGGACGGTCTTTTAACCATACGGTTGTACATTCGGACGCCCGGGACGGATCGTGATTCCCCGGTCGGACTTCGCTTTTCACGTTTGTACGGTAAATCGTACGAGGACGTGTCGGACACTTTTTCCGACCCGAGGACGTGTGGGGAATTATTCCCAATGCGATTCGTATGGTCTTTTTCCCATGCGAATCGTGATTGCCAGTTCGTACGGCACTTGTACGATTCGTACGGTAAAAAGACCGGATACGAGTCGCACGGGGAATTTTTTTACCGGATCGTGATCGGCACCATAGTGTTAAAACCGGTGGGCCTAAACGGTGAATAGATATAGGCAGTATTCCTGTTACATGCTTTACTAATAAATGGAATGCAGCGTGTGCGGCACTTTTGGGATTGACTGCACTGCTACCCCTCATAATCATAACTGTGTCGGAGTTTGGTTGCCATATTCAGTTTGTCTTCCACTGAATCTTTCAGTTTCCTTCTGTTCCATATTTGTGTTTTGGGAGCGAGACGTCTGGCCTGGATTCATGCATCTGAAGCCCAGCGAGAATCTGTAAAGAGTCCAGACTGGAGATGTGAAATCAAATAACTGTGTTGAAAAATTGGCAAAGTTAAACATCACATTGTTCGTGTTACAGAAAATTATGCAATTCAGTGCTGAAGTATATGTGGCAAAGGCAGAACTAATAATAATTATTACAGCTTTAAAATGCATGACTCAGTATGTTTTAGGCGAGCACGTCCAGCTTCACCGCAGATGCAAGTTGATGATCATCTTTGGGGAGTAGAGAGAAGACCATCAATCACAGTTTTCTCTGTTTGTTCAGTTTGTTGAATGTAACGCTATGGGACATCCGACACTACTTGCAAAAACACTTTTTAAGTGAGAGGGGAATTATAGCCTTACTACACCTTAGTCAGCATTATGTTTGCGACCGGTATATTGATCCTCAGTTCTTTTTAGGGCCCCTGCAATGATTGTCTACAGTATTGGTTTCGTAAAAGCATGATGATTACAACTAATTGGGTGATAATAATAGGAGGAGAGAGATTGTCCACAACAAAGGACCATATTTGAAAGTTAGAGGCATTGGGAAATAAACTATTCTATTCTTTAAAGCACTAATAGAGCATGTAGAAACCCATAGGCATCCCAGCACTGCTATGATTCTCTATAATGGCCTTATTATGAGTTTGGCGTTGCTACTGCTCTGACAAATCCATGTTTGAACCACCCTCCAGATTGAGTTTTCTCCTGTCTGGCGGACTGTTCTTTGGCGTTCCCACGATGGTGTCTATGAAATAGGTCCTGCAATGGTAACATCAAAATCAGTACCTGCATGGCATGGACAGCTGCGGTCCATGCAGTGAAGGTACTGGGGTGCATTCACATAGAGGTAGCACAATTTGTACCCTCTGAATGCACCCCATTACACAGAGGCACCTTTGTTTCCTCACCTGCACACTTTTCATGGGTTCGCACCGCCACAGAAAGTGTGCCAGTGAGGAACCTTGTAATATGCTTGGAGGGGGGGAGGGCCTAAGCGGCCACGCCAAGTGTATTGCGACCTCAACACTGCCATGCCACCAGCGATCTCTGGCGGTTGTGGTGGTCCCAGGGCGGCCCAACCAGGGCGGTTGGAAGTGCCCCATGAGTCTTGTGGTCCATGGACCGCCAGACTCGAGTTAAGGCTCTATGTCCCTTTCCAGTACTAGTACCTGACAACCTTTCAGCATTGACGACTTTTCAGTCAGTTGCTCCTGACAGTATTTGTGAACTTGATTGAAGAGTATGGAACGGCCTTAGGCAAGAGGTTTGGTGCTCTTGTTGTATCTGGCTTTTAAGTACAGTCAGAAGTGCCACTATACCATTTATTAATTATGTTTAATGTTTTAGCTTCATTAATCTGTACATATATTTTTTATGTTTCATTTTAAAGCCTCTTGGGTATAGTGCAGCACTAATGAATTTAGGTGAAAATAAAATTTAAATATTGATATAGAAGAGAAGCCTGACTGGCTGCATGCTTTTATCTACTTTCCAACTTCTTGAAATGTATTTTATTATGTTATAATAAAACAGTAACATATTCACTTTCTGAATAACACAGTCATCAAACGTAACCTCACTAGCAAGACAACACTATCCAATCAGCGCTTTTAAATGTTTTTGCTCCTAAATGTTTTCAAATTGGAACTGTGGTTTATTGGGCCCACACAGAGATACTGCTGCTATTTGTTTCAGTCTCTGGCAGTGGCGGCCGCTATATACAAAAAAAAGAGGGGTGTGGGTGCGGGGGGTGTTTAAAATAATGTTAAAAGTAAAAAGTTACGCTTACCTGCTGCAGGCATCCCCCAGCTCGCGCCTCGGTGCAGACACACTGTGACTACCTCACAGACTTCCTGTCCAATCCCCATGCTGCCCTGCACGATTGGCCTGAGCAGGCTCTAAAGACGCCCTGCTCAGACCAGGAAGTCAGTGGGGTTTCTCCAACCCAACTGCTCAATGAAGCCGGGCTGGAGAGACCTAAGTGTGCATGTGAGTGTTGGTCGGCCCAAGACGCCCGGCCAAAACACATATGCGCACTTAGGGAGTGAAGTGCACTAGCACTCCTCCTCCCCCTCACATGCATCAGCCCCACCGTCCCTGTACATGCTAGCAGAGCCAGCGGCTTAAAAATAAAACAATATTGAAATATTGTTTTATTTTTTGGCTGTTGGCTCTGAGCTAGTGGGGCGACGCTCCTCCATTGCGGAGGGTCAACCCCTGGTCTCTGGTATGTTCTGCTTTACACACGCAATTGTGTGGGGTTTCCAGAGCCATGAATACCACAGTTAGCTACCTTCTGCTCCTCAGCAGGCTACCCTGTAGTTCTGGCTACATGTTGTTCGTTGTTATTTTGTACAGCGATGCATACAGTGGGCTCAGGGGAGTCTTACTCTCTCACCAAATTCTATTGGCTGTTTGATCTCTCCCCAAACGCTTTTAGCTGTTTGACTGTTTGATCTCCCACCAAATGCTGTTGGCTGTTTGATGTATCATTCCGCCTGTGGAGTACTTCCATAGCAATGTATGTCGGAAAATCTTTCATCTAAAAATACACTCAATCATTGCACGTAAATGTATTTAATCTATCTTATAGAAAAGCAACATTGGTGCTTGTTTTCTGCTTTTAATGTTTTCTTCAGAACCACCAGCACTATTACCAACACCACCATTATCAGCACCACTATTACATTATCATCCTTGTCACCACTATTCCCGTTACCGCCTCCACCACACTACTGTTGCCACCACTACCGTTAACCATGCCATCACCACTAACACCATTGCCAAGCCTATCACCATTACCACCACAGTGTTTATCACTGTCACTACTATTAACACCAAAGCCAATAGGACTTGCTATAATAGCTAACACATGCACATATAGACGTAAACACATGTTGCTTGCATGCGTAGCTCATTAAAGCCAAACCTTTTTACTTCGCTAATGATAGGGGCTGTCCAGAATTCGAGGTGTGTAGGGATTTCTTTTTCAACTTTGTGGGCTAAACATCATTTTTAAAGGCCAGCACTGCAATTTCAAACTAGGCTAACGGCAGGGCTGCAGAAAGCTTGGTCTCTGTTTTGCATAGTTGTCTCATCAAAAGTGATGCACAGCCAAGCAGGAACGAGGATGAGAAGCATATGGTAAATCATATGTAATTCTTTTTTTCAGGCCTGGGCTTCCTCTAAGAAAAGTGCTGAAAAGTCTGGGCATCCATTGTGTCGCCCTGGTACAATGGAGAATGTCTGTTATTTGGTTCCATTTAATCACTTCAGGCTTATTCCAAAGAACTCCTGCCAGATACCAAGAACCCACAACCTCTCGGCCTGCGTCAATTTTAGCCACATGGGTCAAAGGCTGCCCGCCAGATCAGGGTACAGATAATAAAGTTTGAACATTTGTTGTAGAAAAATAAACCTGGATTTGGATTAGGTTGCAAAATGTATTATTCCCTGTATAGGGAAGGAGGGCTTAGTTAGGTCTCAGCAAGGCACACTTAAGGCGCTTTGGGCAGGGGCTCAAATATGTGGAAAAAAGCCAAAACTATTGTATTTTTTCACCTTTCTGTGCTCGATGCTCAGGCAGTGACTACGCAAGCCATCGTGGACGTCCATGGCTCCTTTTTTTCCTTTTTCTTTTTTACAGGAAACCAAATAATTTAATGATACAAACAGGAAGCAGCTGGTTTTGCTCAAGTAAGAAGTGAGATAATTGGGTTCCCCAGTGTACTGCAAAGAGATCTTGGAGCCTTGACAATAATTCTTTGAAAGGCTTTCACCCAGCATTCTCAGAATAATGTATTTTGGACAGTGCAAAGAGAAAGAGGCAGTTCATTCTAAGTGGAGTAAAAACCACCCTAGAAGTTGGTGAATATAGGGGCATATTATCAAGCCAGGCGATAAAATTATCGCCGCTTTAGCGGCAGAAAACTGCCGCTAAAAGGGCGATAATAGGCATGATAATATGCTCTATGGAATTCCAATTGAAGCCCAGGTTAGATGTGAACGACATCTAACCTGGGCTTCAATTGGAATTCCATAGAGCATAATTGTATCGCCTGTCTTGATAATATGCCCCATAGTCTCTTCTGGGCATTACGGTAGTTGGTGGATAACTAATGTAACTCGGGGACCCCTAGGGGTAATGGAGGCGACCTCCATTACCCCTTTGTTTATCATAGATAGGTCGTAGCTGCAAATTTAGCGAAGCCCCACTGTGTTTCGGATTCATTCCGTGCAACATTCATTTGGTAATTAATGAAGAACACATGCTTCGGGTCATCTCGACTGGTCCAAGATGTACTGTAGAGGGTAAATGTTTAGATGTGAAATGAGAGGTGTTAAACATAGGACAAAGATGACAGACACTGTTCACTATGTAAAGGTCTGGAAGCTTTCGCACATTCAAGGCTATTCCATTTGCCTTGAAAGTACTAGAACTATTATCCCTATAATATCATGGGTAGCTCCTCTGAAACTGGTCCTCCTCATTATCAGGAATATGCTGTACGGGACTGTTAGACATTAGTGATCCTTTAATCCGTAATCAAAAAATCTCTACATGTCTAAAAACCTAAACATACTTGCTAGCTGTTTTTGTCAAAGATAAATAAGCAGGCTAACCCTGACACTGATTGTATTGTATTGCAGTGGTTTTATAGTGCTTACAACCACAATATGGGGCACTGAAGGTCTTGCCTACATGGGCAACTAGCTGCTCCGTGTAGAAGGGTGTTGTATTTTTTTTGATCCTACGTGTGAAGAGTTTCCATATGCATGATAACTACCAAGGTATGATTATTGTGTGATGGAATTCTGCGCTTAGCAGTGTGGTGGATGAAGAGGTATGAGAGAGGCACACACACGGTTTATGGTTTTCAGTAGACTGACAGCTTTGAAAAACTCTGCTCGTCCCTTTATGGCATTTCTTATGACCATAGTCGTCTCTGTTGGTTACTGCACTTTGGGGCAGATGTACGACCCTCACTGTTTCCCAGTCGCAAATTGTCATTTTTTTTGCGACTCCCAATTTACGAGTTGCAAACACTGATGTACAATAGTGTCTGAGCCACTTCTTGCGATTCCAAAATGGGTTGTTAATATTCATGAAGCAGGTCGCATTTGGCCGCACTCACAGGGATGGCGGACTGCTGGGATCAGCAGAGCAGACTACCATGTCTGTGACTGCTTTTCAAATAACTTTATAAACAAGCAAGGCTTGGGTCCCTAACTGTCTGGACTGGACCGCATCGATGATGTGTGGTGCCTGTGGGAAGGCTCTGAGACAGGACTAACGGAGTTCCCTACTTGGTTAAATAATCGCTGTCCTGACATTATTTCAGTTTGGCACACAGCAAAAAGAACCTCCCTTTTCTGTATGTTGATGTAAAAAATTCAACAAATGGCTTAATTACACATGAAACCCACTGATAAAAAAAGTGCCCCGCATTTCAGGAGTTACAATCCTCGAAATTTGAAGAACAACTTGCCTTAGGGGCAATTTTTGCACATAAGGCAAAATTGTTCTAGATGGACTTTGAATTACACGCCAAAACACTTGTCAAGAAACTCAAGGAGCGTGGATATCCCCTCAAATTTTTGAGACACTCCTTGAAAAGAGTGTGGTACACACCCAGGGAACACTTGCTAACCAAAAAGCAAAAACCTCCTACTGAACGTATTGTCTGCGTATCAATATTTGGACCTCATACACAGTCTGTAAAGAAGATCATTCGCAGAAATTGGCATTTGATAGAGGGGTCCATTCTGAACATTGGCCTTCCTTTATTTATGCTGAAAAAGAATCGGAACATCAGACAACAAATTACAAGCGCCTCAGTAACATCAAAAAAAACCTGATACCCTGCCCAGCATACTTAACTTACCAGCTGTACAAGGACATCACAAATGTGGCACCTGCTCAGTGTGCAATTCCACCATAGAAGGCACTTTGTTTACAGATGGCCAAAGACAATGGCACCATAATGATTTTACAAATTGTAAAACTAAAAACGTAGTATACGCCATCATTTGTCCCTGCAAAAAAACATATATAGGGAAAACCAGCCAAGAAGTGCGACACCTGATCATTGAACACTGGTCCAGGCTGAAGAATAAAATCCTCACTGCCCCGTTGGTTGACCACTTTGTGACCTTGAAACATACAGAAAATGATTTCGAATGAACTGTTTTATCTGTTATAAAAACCAACTTGAGAAGTGAAGACCCGGAGGTACAAACCTCTGTGGACTGAATGAGATGTCTGAAGTTGCCAAACTGTTGTGTCCGAAAGACTGAGCTCAAGCCACGCTGCAATATTTTACCACAAGTTTCACAATGCACTTTGCCTCACTAAGCATGCTATTCCAGTCCGGGTCTTGCCAATTTAACTGATCTCGGCCTGCCATTTTGCCTTCATGTCACAGGGGAATTGGTGTGGCATCTCGCACCGAAGCAATTTACAACTTCCAAACAGAAGGCAAGTGATACGTGACACTTTTGAACTGTGCTTAAGACCTTCAATAAATCTACAGAAGGGGCGTCGAACAGCGCAGGCTGATCGCCGCTTTCACGCGCTCTAAGCATATGCTAGACACAACGTTCCGTGTGTGTGTGTAAAAAGCACTCCAACTTCTGCCTTCTTTCTGTCTCCCTTTGCAGATCCACGGGCATTTAGGGCCCGATTCACAGAACTAACTTAAGACAACATCCTAAACTTACTACTTTTGGTATTCACAGAAGGCATTTAGTAGTAGTAAAGTTAGGATTTTGTCTTACGTCTGTCTTAAGTCTGTCCTAAGTTTGTCTTAAGTTTGTCTTAAGTTTGTCTTGAGTCTGTCTTAAGTTTGTCTTAAGTCTGTCTTAAGTCTGTCCTAAGTTTGTCTTAAGTCTGTCTTAAGTCTGTCTTAAGTCTGTCCTACTACTTTTGGTATTCACAGAAGGCATTTAGTAGTAGTAAAGTTAGGATTTTGTCTTAAGTTTGACTTAAGACAGACTTAAGACAGACTTAAGACAGTCTTAAGACAAACTTAAGACAAACTTAGGAGAGACTTAAGACAAAATCCTAACTTTACTACTACTAAATGCCTTCTGTGAATACCCAAAGCAGTAAGTTTAGGATTTTGTCTTAAGTTAATTTTGTGAATCGGGCCCTAAAACTCTGGACAAAAAACAAGATCCCTTGAAGTCCCAGACAGCTAATCTGTGGATTGAATGTATATAGAAGATAAGGTTGGTGCCACTTTTTAAGTTTCCTGGGTAAAGTAAAGTACATTAGGTTCGCCACCCTCGTACTTTAATACACTAATGCATCTTTAAACATAGCGGACAGCATTCTGATATACGACACTCGGTCTGTTTCCCCAAAGATTTGATTGAGTGTGACGCTTACCGGCTTTCACAAAAGCATACGTGCAATTAACTGAATCCTAGCGCATGACTTGAGCAGTGAAGGTAGGAAGTACCTTTCTTTCATAGTTTCTGCCAGTTTCCTGTATTCCATTCCTGATGTATTCATTTTTGAATCTCTGTAGCCACTTCAATATATTCCGAGGAATACCTTCTATGTCACTGCAACTTTCCTGATTTATTCGGCGCCACAAGCGGGTACCGATATTAATAAAAGGATTCAAACTGTCATATGTAACCTCTAAATAGGGCGGTTCAATTTATATGTTATTTGTGTTCTCGTTTTTTTAGATTTCAAGACCAAGTCCTAGTCCTGAGGATAGGCCCCCAGCAAGTTGTGGTTCGAAACACGTTGGCTCCAGGGAATGGGTTAACCTACTACAGGGCGTGTCTTGAGGGAATTAATGAAAATAGGTGTTCCTCGCCTAGACAACAACCGTTGATATTGTGTAACCCTATTTCTCGTGCCACAGGCAGGACAAGAGGCAAAGGCCTTGTTGCAAAAACATGATAGTGTCCGCCTAGTGCTTTTTAAAAAACAAGGACTGGTCAATTTGTATTTGTTATTTATTTTTGTGTATGTTCAGTTTATGTTTCAATTTTTTTGTATTATGTTCTTTCACCAATGGAATGTTTTGTAATGTGTTCAAGTTTGGTTTTAATGATTATTCAAAGTGCACTTAAATGTTCTGTTGTCCATTTCATGACATGACTAAATAGCAGAATCTTGCCTTTAAAAAGGTATAAGTCAAGTGAAATAAATCACATAGACTTTAGAACAGGCCTAAGGTCTTAATTATTCATTAGATTGGTAGTAGCAGCCTGTCTGGACACTCTGTTTGTTTCCTGCTTTTTCAATAAAACAGTTAATAAAAAATGCAGCCCATTTTCCTTAAAGGAAAACCGGTTGCATTTAAAAAATAAAAATGAAACGTTTCAGTGTAATTTTTTAAAAGCAGGCGATTGGCTTACCCATATTAGTGACTGGCTTACCACAAAGTTGAAATTGGTGGTAAATGCGATTGTTTTGCTACCACATTTGCAGTCATAAAACAGTCTTACATTCCTCAGTGAGTTGCTATAAAGAAGGGACGCCTTTGGCACACTCCTTCCTAATAGTGAGTTGTAAAATCTATTTTTCGAGTCGGTAACAAGTTACCGACTGACAAAATAGGTTCGGAACTTGGTACAACCCTTTTTAGCGGTCGCAAACAGCCGATTTCCCGTTTGCAACCGTTGAAAACTGTCGTACATCTGGCCCTATGTTGGTCAACTGGATATTATATTTAAAGTTTTTGGTCCTGAGCAGGCATGGTTGGAGAGACAAATGGTGTGAAGATCTGCTTCGTTGGGCTTTCTTACTATCATCCCATGTCACATTGTGTTATGTAAAGAAGTGGTCATAGTGCGTAGATGTTTGTGACCTGCAGTGCCGAACTAGATTAGAGTCCTCCGATTGGCCAGAAGTATATGATAGTTCACCAGAATTGGATCTTTCATAGATTCACAGACCTGAATCATCCTCATCGTCCAGATGAGAGTCCTACAGTAACCTCACAGAAGCAGTTCTTTCTTAATTGAATTCTAGGGCTAAAACAGAGATCATTTAGTTGCATAGTCACATCACACAAAAATAACTAAACTGCAACCAATCAGCGATAATTGTCTCATTACCGCACCCTGAGAGACCATCATCCCTCATATCTCTACTGCATGTTTGGTATGAAGCTACTACTTTTTTGGAGGAGATTATTTCTACTGGCAAACCTGGATCTAAATCAGCGTCTGAACTACAGATGCAGAAGCAAAAAACTTCTCAGACTTTCTCTAAAGACTCCTCGGCGACAAGACAATAAACAACGATACTGTCAAGTGTCATCATCATCGACTAAGAAACATGGAATTACTATAGTTGTAATATCAATGATTACGAAGACAGCTACTACCTCTGTGTCAAAGACAGCTTATTCTTCTACACCGTTGACAATATTTGCACTACCATCACCGATACCATAGACGTTGCCACAGTCAACAAATTCAGGGTCAAAATCCCCATCAAATCTTTCACTGTTGACGATCCCATTGTCGATGGTACCATCATCGAAGATGAAAAATTGTCATCTTGAAAAGTAATAGCAACCTAAGATTCTGCTTTTTTCTGAGAAAGGCACCACAACTAACCTCCTGCTTCCAGGATAGCCATCTAGTCTACTTCTAGAACAGATATTCCCTAGCAAGGTGTCGGCAAACCCATCATGACACCTGTTTTACTCCTAAGACTCAGAAGAGGAGGGCATGTTTGAGTCAACATGTAGTCCCATTTAACTCAATATAAAATATTAGGAACTGGATGATGGTTATGAGAACGGCCATTCTTAATATCTCTGTGAAACACAACCACAAACCCCCCATCACCTATACCATAGATGTTACCACAGTCATCAAATCCAGGGTCAAAATCCCCATCAAATCTTTCACTATCCACGATCCCATGGTCGATGGTACCATCATCGAAGATTAAAAACTGTCATCTCAAAAAGTAAAAGCAACCTAACATTCTGCTTATTTCTGAGAAAGGCACCACAACTAACCTCCTGCTTCCAGGATAGCCATCTAGTCTAATTACAGAACAGACATTCGCTAGCAAGATGTCACCAAACCCATCATGACACCTGTTTGACTCCTAAGACTCAGAAGAGGAGGGTATGTTTGGGTCAACATATAGTGCCATTCAACTCAATGCAAAATATTAGGAACTGGATGATGTTAGTTATGACAACAGTCATTCTCAATATCTCTGTGAAACACAAACACAAACCCCTGCATCTATAGTTCCATATCAAAACCTTTCATGAAAACCATGAAGAAGAAGAATGGCACTACCTCGAAGAACCTTTTGTGACTGGAACACAGGTGTCAGATCAACCTATGGTACAGGTTCATTAAATCTAGCCACAAACCTTTAATTGATGTTGGCTGACTACTAGTCACGCTTCTCTGAATTGGCATCACTGGCTCAAAGAAAACAATTTCCTCCCCCAGCTTCACCACCATCTACGTTGGCTTGAACACAACCCTCTCATCCCAAACACCTTCCAGAGTATCACTCAGACTGCCTTCTCCAGTTCATTCGCCGGCATCGTCCCAGGTTCCATAGGCAGGTCAACCTGACAATGATGACAGATATATGGATGATGCACAGGAAGCAGGGGAATTTCCACAGCATTACCCTCCTGGTACTAGTCTTGTGTAAGTGGGTACTGCACCAACTCCATCAGATTCCCCTTGCTCTCTATGACATAGGTGGGTTCCACTACCTCATAGAAAGGCTTTCTAAGAGATACAACCTTCCCTTGCCAGCTAAAGAGACCAATAGAGTTTTGTATAACTCGAACAAGCCAACTAAGAAGACGGTCACAGCGTTCCCTATTATAGACCTCCTATGGTCAGAGCATCCCAAGACCATGAAGAATCCAGAAACTATTGCAGTTGGACTTCTGAGGTTGGAAATATAGTATAAAGCTCATGATGATACTCCGATCTGCCTTATTGGTCACCCATGGGCAGATTCAGTAATAATGCAAGTGGCACAGAGAAGGTTACGCATGCCAATGACACCCTGTTCTGCCCCTCCAAATAGGTAAAGGAGAAGATTAGATATTACTAGCAAGAGATTCTCCACAATGGCAGCCACTACTATAACAGCATTTAATGCCTGAGCAATTTTAGCTTACTACGATAGGAAAATGTGGTACCTAAACATTCTTCCTGACGATCAATGATCTGAGGCTAAAGCCATTTCACTTCAAGGTGAAAGAACTTGTTTTGTGATTATTGCCCCTACTGGCTTCAGGCAGTTGGCTGGTGCAACAGTATTAGGGAGGCAAGGTTGGCTAAAGTCAACTTATTTCAACCTCAAGTGCTGAATCGAATTTTAGACATGTCTTATGACAGCGACTCACTATTTGGCAAACGTGGATGATGCACTTCAAGTGAAAAATCAGATAGGGAAAATGTACAAACTCTAGGACTGTTACAGCAGAGAAGAAACCAGTTCTTTTGAAGAGCTAGAGACAGGAGCCAGTTCACTTTCAGGGGTGGACATCAACAACCTTACTGCCAACCACACAGTCCAATGTGGGTTGCCACCATCAGAGTCTCTCCAAAGACAGCCTCCTCGCGGAGGAACCATACTGCAGATTAAAACCCAAGACTCCTCTAGGTGTCAATAATGAGTGCCCGGATGCCACTACAATGTTTCTTCCAGCTCTTGTAGGTGGAAAGATCCTTTCTTAAGTCACTTCCTGGGGAAAGGTAACAACCGACTGATGAGTGCTAGATCTCATAAATCGGAGCTAGATATTGTAATTAATTAAAATGAAACCCTCCTCCTATGTTACCATCATGAAACCACATCGACATCTATGGATATTTCAAGTAGTAATATCTGCTACAATGAATAAATTAGCCATAGACCTATTCAGCAAATCTCAGGCAAAAATGATAATCTTTTCTCACTTTTTTCTAAGAAAGAAGTTGTCAGGGCAATAGAGACAAATCTTAATCCTCTGTCAATTGAATAGATTTACTAAAGCAGCAAACATTTCATATGATTACGCTACAAGAAGGAGATTTTTGGCCTTATTACCAGTTTGACAGCCCCGTGGACCACCGTATCAGCAGTGACTGTCCGAGAGCGGTGAGCTTGGTCGTCCGACCACTGTATTGCGAGTTGGGCAGATTGGCTTTGCGAAGAACACCACTGGACAGGCAAGACCACCAGATTTGCGATCGGGGAAAGGCAGCCGCCACAGGGGAGCTTTACCGCCATGCGTTTTACAAGTTGCCTGTTCCACGAGTATAGATTAAGTGAAAAAGAACCACACAAGGTATTTAGAAAAATATGTATTTATTATAGAATACTCTCTAACATGTTTAGATATCTCCTACGCGGAGATAAACACAATGCACACAATACTTTGCATAGTAATACAGTAAATAGCATGAAATACACAATGGGCCCAAGGGGGGACCAAACCATATACTGAGAAAGTGGTATAAGAACCACGCCTCGGGTCAAGACAAGTTTAAGAGGATGTAGAACTGCTGGGAACACAAGGAACCACCCAAGGTGTATAGCTAGGAACCCCACGGCGAGTGTGTTCAGTGTGGAAAATACGAGTGCGTGCTCCGTACAACTCTACGTGTAATTCTGGGTTGGATTTTTAAAGATTAAGGACCCTTCCCAGTGGACCCGGAAGAAACCCTGTGGAAGATAGAAGATTGGAGAGCCACTTGCTCACTTTATCACTGGATTCAAGCTAGCCTGGCTGCAGAGGGGTATTACCCTGAAACCAGTCCCAGGAGACTTGTTTACAGTAAAGGGAAGACATGGTTTGGCATTTCGGGCTGGACTGTTCCCATGATGCCCAGGTTCAAGGCGGATACTGCGGGCTGCTGGCTGCTGACAGGATACTTCGGGCTGCTGAGAGGCGGGAGAGCTGCTCCGGTCCCGTCTTGGTTTTAGCCCCCGCTTTTGTTCTGCTCACTCAGCGGCGGTTCCGGCCGTTGGAGCGGGGAGCGCTGGGGAGCTGTGCCATTTTCCTTGGGTTTGCTCTGCTTACAGAGCACCGCTCATGACGGCTCGTGACGGCTGTTTCGATCCACCGGTCTATCCTATGAGGCTTTGGCGAAAGGGAAACAAAGTTTTGCAGAGGTCTGCAGAGGGCTAAAAAGGGTGAAACGACTGCTTCATGGGCTGGCTGTTGGGGAAGGAGTTCTTCTCTGTTGGTGATGGGCTGAACAAGGGTGGGAAAAAAAGCGGACCACTTCTCTTCTCAGCGGACCATTTGAGGCGCTCTGGGGGTCTGACGGGGCGCGAGGAAGCGCAACGCTGTACAGTTAGTCTCCCCCGCCGCCGCTGCCTGATCTAATCTTGTGCGCGGCCGCTGAGCGGAGAGACTACATCTCCCAGGGCCCCTTGCGGCTGGATGCCGCTTCCACGTTAATTCCGCGCCAGGTGGCGCACTAAAGGACGTCGGAATCCCCCCTTTCCGGGGCCGGAAGAGGCCGGACAGGGATCCACTACTGACACTTTTATTTTTATATAAGGACAGTAAGCGTTAAATTAATATCGGACTGCAGCGCTGGCTGTTGGGGGCGAATACATTAATTGTTTGCAATGAGTTAAAGGAATGTGGGGGACAGGGTGGTGGAGACCCATGATGCTTTTTTAATAAGAGCCGAATCGGTTTTAATTCATGAAATTGAGGCAACCGAGCGTAGACTTTCACTTGAACCGATTTCTCTAAGGGGGGGTCCTTACCTAATGCCCAGTTGCCAAATATTCAGTCCAATTCTGACACTGCTCCTACAAATGAGTGGTCCCCATTGAGGCCACTAAGTTTGTCGCCTAATAGTCCTAACCTGATCTCTCCACAGTCTCAGAGAAGTGTTGGGAGCCCAGCTATGGTAACTACTAGAGGGAAGAAGGCCCTTGCTCGCACTGGCATGGAACCTCCAAATAAAAAAAGGAAGGGGCGTGGTTTAAACAAGCAAAAGATATTGCCAGGTACTAGCAAATCAAGCGGGGCTTTTGTATCCGGTAATCCAAGTAGTAATATGGTAGATACCACCACACTACTAACACTACCCCGTTGTTGAACCAATCCGACTTTAGCTCCCTATTAAGGGAACAATTAGTTGCCTTCATCGACCCTTTAATGGAAAGACTAGACTCCATCGATATTAGGCTTAGAAAGATTGAAGAAGCTCTTTTACGTTCCCCCCAAGAGATTCCTGTACAGCTAAACCCCCGGGTAACAGGAGGGGTTGTCCCAATCAGAGTGGGGGAAATTCATAAGGAACAGGAGGGTACAATGGTGAATGCACAGATAATAGTCGACAAGCTGCAACCAGTAGGGAGGGCTACAGGTACAACTCACTATGATGTTAGTAACGCTAAGCCTATGCCCCGGCAGCAGTCTGCTGGGGCTGAGGGAAATTGGAGGCAGGTGGAACTTAGCAATGATGGCGGGTCAGATAAGATCAGCTTCCTCCACCTCCCACCAGAAGCAACCCCATATTCGGTCATTTTAGCGAACGTCCCCCCTCTCACCCCGGGGGCATGCGAGCATTGGTCCACCCTTAGAAATAAGGCACTACACTATTTGAGTAAGAAAACTGGTATTGGGGAAGACTTACTTTATGAGTTCAAAATGGCTAGACGCATAAAGTGGGTCGGACATTCAACTAAATCCATGCCAGGCGATTGTGTGGTTCTAAGCTTCAGGTCACCTGCTTTGGTTCGTCACATTTTCGAGTTAGCTGGACACTCACCTGTTACTGCAGATGCGATTAGACTGCTCCCCCTTGGCATCTTTTATAAACAGCACATAAGACATAGAAAAAGGGATTTTTGGGCACCACAGGATTCTGACATCTGGAATGACCATCCCATACAGATCAATAATCGTTATGAGGTTTTATCCTCACTCGAAGATATTGACTGACTGGGAATGGATGAACGGCCGGGATTAGTTAGAGGGGTTGAGATGAGAAGTGATATAGACCCTCCGACAGTAGGGTGTCCTATGGGAACTAAGATGGAGAAGTATTTACCTACTGGACCCGCTATGTCACCAGACCCCCCAGTCCTGAATCCCTGTATAAATGCTGTTGAGGCAACTTCTAGCTGTGGTGGCCCGGTAACGTTGAGAACTTCAATGACTATTTCCTCTTGGAATATAGCAGGGCTGGAATCAAAAGTCTGGTCTGCTGATTGGATAACTTATATAGGAGACTCAGATATCTGGGCATTCCAGGAAACATGGTCTATTGATGGGGTTTTTCATGTCGGCTATTTGAATTTCTTCAAACCAGCAATAAGGGGTCATGGGGTAGAGCAGTTGGTGGACTGGCCTGTTGGGTGAGACAATCTGAGGGGATAAGGGTGGAGGAGGTCAGCATTGATAGCCCAGATATTCTGGCCATAAGGGTCAGATCAGTGAGCGGCCTTGATTTAACTTTGTATAATGTTTATGCTAGGGGTCAACCTGGTGGGAGGTGCTCCCAGGTCATAATGGCTTTAGAGAATCATTTGTCCCAATTGGCCCCCAATGATGATTTAATTATTGCAGGGGATTTCAATACCTGCTTTGAACCACTATATTCAGAAGATGGCAGGCTTAGTGAAGAGATTGATGCACTTTGGGGGATCCCACAACAGGATCTCGAGCCTATTAGAAGATGGATTGAGGCCGCATTTCAAATGAAAGGGTTATGCCTGGAATGAGGCCTAAGGGCGGTTAACGGTAGGACTAAGTCCGATGCCAAGGGTGCGGTGACATTTGATAATGGTAGATCCAAAAGCCGCATCGACTATATCCTTGTGAATGTGAAGAAATGGATACTAGTTTTAGACATGGAAGTGCAATGTCGCCCTGAAAGTGACCACAACCCCTTGGTTCTTAAATTTGATGATAGGAGTTTTTGTGGTCCAGTATTGATGGAAGGCGACACTTGCCCCAATATAGTAACTATTCGAATGATTTAAGAAGGGTACGGTGGGCCAAGGTAGCAATGGATGGAAAGAACGTAGCAGAAATTAGGGCTCTAGTGTCAGGTTCTTTAAGGGAACTTTCCAAATGTGGCTCTCAGGAGGTCCTAAATGCCAAGTTGAGGGGAATCCATAGTGACCTCTTTAGCAGCCTAAAAAGGTTTTTCATAAACGCTGGACCTGCTAAAAAGATTATTATGTATAAACCTAACTCGTGGTATAACAACACGTGTAGGCTAGCTCACAAAGCTCTAGTGGTAGCCATTAAATCTAGGATCCATGGTATTATCAAGCAGTGTAGAGTAACTTATAAAACGGCTATCAGACACGCCAAGAAAGAATGGGATGAAGATCGTTGGCGTTGTCTGCTGATAGCATGTAGAGGCAGGAATATGACCCAATTCAGGGATCTTATTAAATGGGGGAATGGACATCGGTCAATAATCCCGAATAATAATGTCGAACCGCAGCAATGGGTTGTTTTCTTCGAAACACAATTCCAACTGGTTTCAGAGAGGTCAGGGGTTGTCCCACAAATCCAAATTGACGTCCCTCTGCTGTTTAACACAAAAGAGGTAGAGACAGTTCTTAAGTCTATCCCAAGTGGTAAGGCACCGGGGCCTGACTGCATTCCAGCCGATTTATTCAAACAGGATTTTGATTCATGGATACCCTATATTACAAATTTAATTAATTCAATAGCTGGTGGAGCCCCAAATCCTGCATCATGATCCGGAGCGGAAATCATCCCTATCTATAAGAAGGGTGATCGTTCCGCTCCGGCCAATTATAGGCCCATCAGCTTAATTGACGCTATTCAAAAGATAACAGCACGTGTAATATTGGGTAGGATCCAGGGCTGGATGTCTGAAAATGACATTTTATCTCCTTTACAGGCGGGGTTCCGGTGTCATATGGGGACTTTGGATCAGGTTTTTAGATTTGTCCTTATATATTGGAAGGAGGTCTTTTTGGGTAGGGGAATGCTCTTTGCTGCCTTTGTGGATCTAAAATCTGCCTTCGACCTTGTGCCAAGAGCAAAATTATGGGAGGTCCTATTGAGACTGGGGATGCCTAAAGAGTTAGTCTCTCTCGTGGTTAGACTCCACGAATCAACGTATGCTCAGGTTCGTTGGGGGAAACTGAAAGAAATTTGAGGTAGGAAAGGGCGCCCGGCAAGGGTGTGTGCTGGCATCAACCCAACCCTGTTTTCTCTATTTATTAACGGGGTAGTGCAGTATTTTGTTGACCAACCAACAGACGCGCCGATGCTCGCCGGCCAAAAGGTGCCCCTGTACATGTTCGCGGATGATACGCTGATACAATCCAAGACGAGACAGGGGTTGCAGTTAGCTCTGTCTCGTTTTGAGGAATTTTGCTGCGAACATGAGCTTGTGGTTAACGTAGGGAAGACTAAGTTTATGGTGCTCCATGGGTCCAAGCCCGTTAAAGCACGAGTCTTTATGGGTGGGAAACCTCTGGAGCAGACAAAAGTCTTCACCTATTTGGGTGTCACCTTTGGCGATAAGTTGAGCTGGGATCCCCAAGTTAAGATCCTCGCACTGAAACACACTCAATTAGCGGGAGCATTGACCAAGGAACACAGGCTATCATTAACTAAGCCAATAGCTCCAGTGGTCAAAATTTACACAACTAAAATTATTTCCGCTATTTTATATGGTGCTGAAATCTGGGGGTTTTGTAACCTGACCCAATTGTCCACAGCCCAGAATAAATGTATGAGATCGGTTGTGGGCCTGCCCCAATCGTCCCCCCGTACTCCACTGCTGTTTGACTTAGGCTGTCATAGTATTGAGGATACTGCCCGTTATAGGCCTTTGGCCTTTTGGAGGCGTCTCTGGATTACTCCAGAGCTCCATCTCTTTGCTAGGGCTTTGTCCGAAGTAAGGGGATTGGATCGCCTGCATAGGATCCCATGGCTGATTGGCATAAAATCTCTCCTTATTGACATGGGGATGAGGGAACTTTGGGAGAGCCCTGAATCGGTGGAATTTCCTTCCGAAGAATCCTATCGAGCAGCATATTGGGAGCTAATTAAAATAAGGAAGTTCTCCTCTGTCACTAGCCCCATTCTGTCTAGAGATTTTTTAGATCTAAAAGATGAACCCTGCCTGGAAAGCTATTGGGACCTTATATCAAAGCCATCATACCGCAAGCTTTACCACCAATTCAGAGTTGGGTCATTGCCACTCCGGAAGTTTACATGTTAGTGGCAACCAGGAACTGGTGATAAGTGCCGATTTTGCCCGGATCATACCGAATATATTGACCATCTCCTATTTGTATGTCCGGTCTATCACAAACCTCGTAGCTTGTGGCTAAAACCAGCATGCCGGTCCTTAGGAACCAGCTCTGCTATGGCCGCTAAGAGGCTGCTGAAATATGGCTATAATGAGATCGCAGTAATAGGAGTAGCTAAGTTCCTGAGTTGGGCATGGGTGTTGCGGATGAAAAATGGGGGCCCTAATAGCTAAGATATTTTCTCTTGGGGTATTGAACGAACTACGTGGAATTATGTATTTTTATGGTTTTTTTATGATGTGTTCAAAGTCTTATGCGTGGGATATATTTAATCTTGTATTAGGAACTGTTTTAATATGTAAATATAGGTATTTATTTTTGGTTGTATCTGATTTTAATATACTGACTGTTCTGTCTTTTAAGATGAATAATCGCAATAAAGACTTTTTGAATTGAATTGAATTGAATTGATTTGCATTTAGCTGTGTCTGAACTGGGGAGGCAAAGTGAGCTAAAGAATGTTGATGGATTAAACCCAGATCTGTGACTGGGGGTGAGTGTCTGAAAAGTTTCAGCGCTCCGTCCATCATCTCCTTGTGTTTGCTTTGTTTGCCCTAAGTTGGCAGGGTATGCCCAGATGCGGGTCCCTTGCTCACTTTGTCACTGGATTCAGCTAGCCTGGCTGAAGAGAGGTGTTACCCCGAAACCGGTCCCGGGATGCTTGTTTCCGGTCCCGGGAAGAAATGGCTTGGCAGTTCGGGCTGAATTGTTCCCATGAGGCAAAGTGTCAAGACTGATTTGCATATAGCTATGTCTGAACTGGGGTGGTGAAGTGAGCTAAAGAATGATGACGGATTCAACCCAGATCTGTGACTGGGGGTGAGTGTCTGAAAAGTTTCAGCACTCCGTCCATCATGCCCTTGTGTTTGCTAGGTTGTAGAGCCACCCCACCCATGGATATCCTAGTAGCCACGCTACCTACACCAGGGAAGCCGGGTGCATATGTGTGAAGTGGTGTCGGAAACCGCCGTCGACCCAATGGAGGAGTTCAGGAAAGTGCAGCTGCTGACGAAGGAGAAAGTGTCCGGTGGAATGTGAAGGTGGATTCTAGATGAGAGGTACCTGCAAGCAGAGGGGACAGAGTCTGTCACTCAGGAGTGACCAGATGACTTGGAAGATGAATGCCCTGTGATGTCGGGTGTTGTAGGATGGGTGACGATGACCTTGACTCTGCAGCTGTGAGGGACAGGTGATGCTGAGGAAGACCAGGACCCATGCACGAGCTGTCCCACGAAGGATGTTGAGTGCTGAGGGGTCGGTGACCAGCGGGAGCACCAACAAGCCTTGGCAAATGCAACCAACGTAGGAATTGAAGAAGGAGCAACGTTGGGACCAGCAAGGTCCAGAGGACTCACTACAAGCCGGGTAGTCAGGGCAGACCCGAGCAATCAGGGGAGCCCAAAAGAAACAAAGGTGACCCTCAATTGGAACCACAGGCCGGAAGCACTGGAGTCGCCAGAGGACCTCAAGCAGCTCACCAAAAGATGCAGGCCACGTTGCACACAATGCAGTGTGGCTGAAGATTCTGGTCACTGGAGGTGCTCGAGTTTGGGGCTACTGGGAGCCCAAAGATATTCTTGGAAGGAAGCCAACAAGCCTTTGCAACTACAAGTTAAATTGGTGCACAGGGGTTTGATTATTGCAACCCCCACAAGGGATACTGGCCTCAAACTTGGTGAGAGGGCAGGCTTCGGGCGCTGTGGAAAACCACCACTTGTGTTGCAGAACCTTACGGAATCCAGAGGAGCTCAGGGTCAGCAGACTGGTCGACGTAGTTTCGGTGCCTGCAAATGCGGGGAAGTGACTCCTTCAATCCAAGAGAGATTCCTTCAGGTGTCCTTGATGCCCACACGCCTTGGAATGTTCCTCTGTGGTGCACAGGCACAGATGATTCAGCAGGCTGGAAGGGAGACAAAGTCGAGCCCAAACAAAGTCCAGGGTGCCCAGACGGTAGAAGAAGAAGTGGTGTCTGATCTGAATCTTATCCCACGATGAATCTAGGGACCTACACCCAAGTAAACCATTAAGTACCCTAGGGAAAGGGTTGGGACAGGGGAAGGTTATTCCCCTGTCCCTTGTCCAGTTTCGCACCAGAGCGGGAGCCAATGGCTCCCACGACTGGTCTTAACTGGACTATGCACGGGGACACCAAATGTGCCCCTCATGCAGCCTTTATGGCAAGCGCGCCCACCCGGTCCCAATACACTAAATCCTGTCTTGGAGGTGGGCACTCTTCCCTGTGATAGGATGCCTATTGTTCTGCCTTCCTCTACTTGAGCTTGGCTCAACAGCAGGATTGCAGAAATGTGTCTCTGGTCGGCCGCAACCATTTTGTGCTGTCCGGGTCTAGAAGGTTGGCACTGGGAATACTGAGTGCCTAACGGAGGGCTCTTCCAGTCCATGGAATCATACCTTCCACACCGTTTACGGTGTGGGAGGTATGATTCCAACATGTTTGATACCAAACATGATAGGATTCGTTACAGCCGTTTTCGAGATGGTCATTGTGTTATTACGCGGTTCCCCTCTAGATGGTATATGGCTGCTTCACTGACCACCCAGGAGAATGGACTCCGAAGGCTGTAGGGGGTGTCTTGCTCATGCAGGGGCACCCTCTCACTTAGAACTAAGCACCCTGCCTTCAGGATTGCAAAGACCTGTTATAGGGGTGACTTATAGGTTTTAAGTGCAGTGACCCTAGATATAGGAAACCAATATCTTTAGTAAGTGGTGCTTGCACCAGCTTACACAGGCTGCAAGGGCAGGCCTCTAGTTCCATTTTGAATGGTGTCCCATGGGTGGCATAATGCATGCTTCAGCCCATGGGGGACATCTGGGGTACCTATGCCCTAGGTACCTTAGTACCATATCCTAGGCACTTACAAGGGTACACCAGTATCTAATCTGGGATGTACCTGAGTACTGAACACAACAATTTAAGGGAGAAAGCAGATAGACTGGGGTCCTGATTAGCAGGATCGCAGTCAGACTAGTCAGTAACAGCTTACCTCCAGGCAAAAAGTGGGGGTAACCATTCAGAAGGATCCTACCTTCCTACACCAGGACTGCCCACATATGGGCCGAACCCCCGTAATGGTATTGTCCCACATATGTCATGCATATGTGTGCATCTGACACATATACAGTCGAAATGCACACACAGTCATTGATGTATTTGCTAATAGTACTCACCACCGCTGCAATATCTCCACCTCCACACTACCGGCCCAGTGATGGACTCGTAATATGGCGGTCTTTGGACCACCAGAGCTGTGGGCTGCTGCTGGGGGCAGAAGTCAAACTCATAAAAAGGCCCACAATGTCCACCGTAGACCTACAGGATGCTTAGTTGCAACACCCATCCATCCCAGCACCGAAAATATGTCATATTCAAAGTGGCGCCCACACATATTAATTCAAAGTGCTCCCATTCTGCCCCAAATTGGTTCCAAGAATCTTTGCGAAGTGAATGTCTCCAGTTGCAGGAAATTTGAAAAAGTGTTCAGGGTGACAGAGTTCCGTGAAGTCTACCTGGCAACTCTCTTTTAGGAATGATGTCACCCTGCATTCATTTAATCCCAAATTGCCTTCTGCATATGTGCTAATTTGAAGAAGACTAGACAAATAATGTTCACAAATTCTCTGTTTGTTTTCTAGTTTTGTCAATGGCACATCAAGTGTAAAACATGCTCTGCAATGGTGGTCGCAGAACAAAAATATCACAGTTGGATTAACTTTCCTTCAACAAAATTCTGACTTTGTCATGACAACAGATATCACCCTGGATGGTCGGAGAGTGCGCATCTGCAAGATCTGGCTCACTAGGGACTTAACAAGCCTATCCCAAGTCCATATCAACATTCTGGAGTTGAGAGGAAAGAGCTATTGCACTGGATGTGCAATCGTTCCTCTCAACACTAAAATGGAGTTCCAAATTGATCTGCATGAACAATACCACAACAATGCATTATCTAAACAAACAAGGAGTACTCTTTCTTGTCCCCTATCAGAAGAAGCCCTATGGATTTGCCATCAAAAATCACATCCAAATAACAGCCAAACATGTTCCAGGAGTACATAGTACCTGGGTGGACATACTATGCAGAATGTACAAAGAATGCCTCAAGTGGGAGCTAGATCATATTTAGAAGAATAAAGAAGGACCCATGCGATGTTTCTAATGCCCCCCTGGTGGCCAAGGCTGCGTTGCTTCACATAGCCTCTTCTTCTATCAGAACAACTATGCATACAGTTACCACCACTCCGAATCGTCTTTCCCACAACAACCCCAAATTCTTCATCCGAACCCAACGTCCATAGGATTATCAACATGTCTCCTCAACACAATGAATTTCATTACTTAGAAATCTCAGATGACTGTAAAGAAATCCTAACTTAAGCTAGCCCCATCTCCACCAATAAGTCATACAGAGCCAAGTGGAAACCTTTCTGTATTTGCTGTACCCATCAAAATATACACCCAGTCTCCTTGGTTGCATATCAAGTCTTACTGTAACTTTTACACTTGTTTTTTGTAGGTCTTATTCATAGTAAAAGTCTACTTGGGAGCTATCTCACAGTACAGAAGATTACAAGATCTGTCTTTTCTCTGTTCCTCCAAAACTATTAGAGAATTTCTTAAAGGACTTGTTAGGGTTTTTCCACCATTAAAAGAACCGTCAGTTCCTTTGCAACTTAGTACAGTACTTTCTCACCTTATGAAAAGCCTGTTTCAAATGATATATAAAGTGGACATAAAATGTCTGTTATGGAAACTCGCACCTCTATTAGCATTAACATCTGCTAGAAGAATAAGTGAAATTCAAGTCTTCACAGTAAAAGAACCTTACTTGCAATTCCATGATGACAAAGTAATTTTAAAGACTAATCCCTGCTTTATACCTAAAGTGCCATCACATTTTCATTTGAATTAACCTATAATGCTTAAAAATGTCTTTGAGCATCCAAACACAGCTGCAGAAAGGGCTTATCATTCTCTAGAGGTTAAACAATGTCTAAACTTTTACATGACAAAACAAGAAAATTCTGAATGTCTGATCAATAACTTGCTGCCCCTAGATGAGGGCAATCAACGTCAAAACAATCTATAGCTCGCTGGGTGTCTGCTGACATTATGTACTGGTGCTATAAAGCTGGTTATCCTTTGCAAGGAAGAATCTCACTGCACAACCAGAAGTGTGCCAACTTCAACAGTTTTGTTTTCTGGAGTATCAGCTGACATTTAGCATGCAGCAACTTAAAAGAACATGCACACATTTACTCTGCATTATTGCCTCAAGTCAATAGTGGAAAGAGATGCTGCAGTTGGACAGGCTGTTGTGCACCATCTATTTCAATAAGGTCAGCCCTCTTTAAATTGCTTCTGACCTCCCATATGTATAGATATTATTTTATATTACTGCTTGTTACTCTTATTCAAGCATGTGAATCTACGAAAGATCCAATTCTGTAGAAGAAAAAAGTTACTTAACTGTGATTGTAATTCTCCGGAATTGGTATGTTTCAGGGATTTACTTGCGACCCACCTGCATCCACTTCAGAGGCTTACCTAATACTGATATTAATTCCCACTAGTGCTTAATGAAATCTGAAGGATGATGGTCTATGAGTGCGTGGTAATAAGGCCGATTATCTCTGATTGAAGTTTAGTTATTTTTGAATGATGTGACTAGGCTAATAAACAATTTGTGTCTTAGCCCTAGAATTACATTAACATAGAACTGCTATTGTGTTTACGTGGGACTCCCAGCTTAATGACGGAGATGATTCAAGCATGTGAATTTATGAAAGATATTTATTTCAGGCAAGTAACTTTTTCAACTCTTCAGTTAGCCCATGCCTGTACAGCTGGTGATGTCTAGTTTAGTGAGTGGTATAGTATTGACTGATGGACAAGACCCATAGCATATGTATCTTATGTGAGAGTAAGAGCATTAAGCTATAGTTCGCTGCCGACTGCTGAGTGTTAGGCTATTAGTAATAGTGATTGTATTTGAATTGACATTACTATATAATACAAAGGCTAACCGTATGGCGGTCGCTATCTGGATATAGAAAGCTGTGTGCTGGTTGGGTTGTTTCATATTGTGAGTTGTGAACTGAACTTTAACCCCTTCGCTGCTAGGCCTTTTCCCCCCCTGTGTTAAGCCTTTTTTTGGCTATTTGGGGTAGTTCATGCTTAGGCCCCTGTAACCTTTTGACCATATAAGGTATCCACACCAAATTTGCGTCCTTTTCTTCCAACATCATGGGGATTCTAAAGGTGGGGATTCTAAGGTGTCCAGAGTTTGTGGATTCCCCTGGAAGGGACCAAGAAATTAGCCAAAATACAGCTAAATTTTGTTTTTTGGGGGGAAAAATTGGAAAAAAGTGCTGCAAATGAAAGCGTCTGTTTTCTTCCTGCAAATGGTATCAACAAAGGGTTTGTGGGGCCGAAATCGCCATTTAAACAGCTTTCAAGGACTGACCGACTATTGTCAGAAAGCCAAAACTTTTTACACAGTTTTGGCATTTTACTCGTAGATAGCCTATTTTTACTATTTGTTGTGCTTTCAACCTTCTTCCAGTAATTGGTAGAAATGGGTATTAAAGCAATAATGGATCCTGTAAAGCTATACATTTTAGAAAAGTAGACAAAATTCTGAATTGAGCAAGGGGTCATTTGTGTAGATCCTTCAAGGTTTCTTTTTAGAAACGAACAGTTGAAAATAGGAAAAATTGAAAATGAGTTGAAGAAAACAGCTATTTGTGCCAACATTTTCACCTGTAACTTCTAATTATGACAGATGTTTGAAAGCAATATACCGTTACATCCGCTGGACCTTTCTGGTTGTGGGGATATATAGGACTAGTAGGTTCACCAAGAACCCGACAAACCCAGAACCAATTACTGAGCAGCGACCTGCTCACCCGGAAGTTTAATCCTTTCTTCCTCCTTCGTAATCGCTATAGTTGTCTTCTTGCAGCTGTGAGGTGAAGAAGCTGGGCACCCTGCCCAAGAAGTTAGGGGAACCAAAAACCGAGCATTGACGGAGGGGCTCAGAATGACTTAACTGACAGCTTTCAGCAACACTGAGGCGATATTCCAGAAAATCTTCAACAACAGAACTCTACTGTGGTACTTTGAAATTTGGGACCGCGCAGGAGGCAGGGCCCTACCCCTGTCTATTCCGGTATTAGCAAGCCGCGAATGGTCAATGCGGTATGTACAAGTGCTGTGTATAACGTTTTAGCTATAAATGCACTGTGTATACGATGTTATACATCACAACGTGGGTTCCATCTTAGAGCGGTGGCCATCTTATGGTTGCCCTCACATAGGCTACACCTTACGAACAAGTACGGGCCTTTAGAACACATGTACTTTCTGTTTGACTTCTCTTTGACCTGTGCAGCTTGGCTCCGCTGCCCCAGGTCAGTCCGGTCCCACGAGCTCCCCGTCCTACGGCCACCTGCGATTAGCATCAGAGTTCGACACACCATAAAGCCTTTTTCATCCCACACGAGCCTCCGGCTAATCTCTTTCACACCTGACTCTTCCTGCTTTATGGCTTGTTTTCCAAACAGGAGATGCCCGTGTTTATTGGGGCCTATTGATATCTGATGTGGGATCTGAGCCTCGCTGGGTAAATAATTGTGGGCTGGCTTAACTGGAATGTGGGATGGTCATCATGACTCTGCCTTTTCGTTTGTAATAGATACATGTAGATGACCATATCGCAAAACAAGGAATGTGTGCCTGAAGCATGATATTTTGTATATAAGGAGAAGCCCGTTTCTGTAACTTTAAGCAGTCTCCTGAGAACATACATTGTGTTGTACTTCTCGGATACCTGTAATTGGTCTGCAGCCAATAAATCGATCTTTGACTTCACCTAGAAGACTCTGTGTTTCTGTTGGTCTGAAACAGGAAGAACCCGAAGTCTTAGGGTGTGTTCCCCTGCACCGCTGGGCTTAAAATTCCCAGTACTTCAGTTGGCGCCCAATGTGGGGCCGATTTCAGCGGTACCAGTCCAAGCCAGAGGTTCGTGAGGAGCTTTGTGTGGAAATTCTGGAGGAAGGCCGCCACTTCATCGACCCCTGCATGTCGACGTGGTCCGAAAGTCTTTTCTGCGAGGTTCTCCGCGTCCCGACGGCTACGAAGGACTGCTGCCCTGATTAATCGCCCTGTTTTGGACCCTTGACGATTTTGGTAGAGCGAAACAATTGAGAGAGTCTTCTGGTGACGCCATCGATCATCGATATTCAGTTAAGTATAAGTGGAGCATCTCCCAGTTTGTTTGGTATCCTTCGGGATTTTTGGTATCCTTCGGGATCGATTTGATTTGGAGTTTGCAAGCGCCAAAGCCAGAGGACTCGTGTATTCACGAGACTATCGTAATCGATAATCCTTTGAAGGTTGAAACTAGACTAGTGAGCGAAGATGCCTGGTTCTAGTATATTTGGAAGATTGTTTTGTTTGGGTTGTGGAAGGGATTTCCAGTTAGAGGATTCCATGTCCGGTTCCTCCAATTGGAACTCCAACTTATGAGCTTTATGTAAAACATGGCGTGGGCCCCATTGCATATAATGAAGTATGGATCCGATACACCAGAAAGGACGGTGTTTTAAAATGGCCTCAAAATGGTAGTTTCGATACAGATATCTTAGATAATTTGGAAGTTAAATTGTTTAAAAAGAAAGCCCGGCCGGCGATGTTTGATTCTTTCCGCCTATGGCGAAAGGAAGCCAAACATAAGGAAATTAAGCTAGCGAAAAGGAATAAGAGAGAAAGAGGTATGTCAGTGATGCAAGTGGCTGTGCAATTTAAAGATAATGAGGAGGAACAAATGAATGAGCAGTTACATAGACAGCGCAAACTAGGGATCGATAAATGTTACCCTGTTCTGTCACCCCTTATGCAAGATGAAACAAAAGAGAAAGATTCCCTAATGTCCCATTTGCTAAGTTCACCACCCCCGTATGCGCAAAATGCCACAGCACCTCCACAGCTTGTAAATGTGCAGCCCCCAGTAAATATGCCGCAAGCCTTCCCACATCCGCCAGCTCCTCCTCAGCTGGCTCCTATCCCTGCAGTGCAGCCCTCTCAAGGGCCGCCAGTTGTGTTACCTGTTGCCCCCGCGCTTCCTGCGACTTTGCCTAGCACATCAGCTGCCTCCCCTGGCGCTCCTTCTTACACTACCCAGGTACCTGTATCTGAATCCGCTTTTCTTCCCTCTGTCTATCCCCCTGTTTTCGCCTCAACTTCTCCTTCAGCGCGACAACGACTGGCTAATGTAGTTACTAGTTTAATGTCGCCTCTCTTTGGGTCATCTAGCATGACCCCTGGTTTACAACGTAAGCAATTGCGCAGTCAGCTGCCTGGTCCTGACGAGAAAGAGGGGTTAGATAATCTGGCGCGTAGGTGGATTGGTTTCCCTTCACTCTATAATGTGGAATCAGTTGTTAACGTTTTCGACCAATGGGATGCCCCAAAACAGAGATATGTCTTTGACAAAATGTGTGAATGCCTCTGTGAGGAATTGGAGGATCATGGTTCAAGCACAATCCCGCAGGAATTGTGTCGAGTACGATTTGATTTCGACAAAGGTATAATTGTGGGTCCCGATGGAGATAAAGCAGTTGCGATTTTACTGTCCTTCAGAAATGGAGATTGTCAGCAATCATTGTTCGAACAGGAATTCCCTGCGGGGAAAAAGGTAAAAGCGCACCAATATCCGATGCGTGAGGTTCCCCCAGTTTGGAGACCTGCTGATCCAAATGCTAATCCACCTGTCTTAGCACATTTTCAGCGTGTTTGGGTACATGTCCCTTGGAAACGATCTGAAGTAATAGCGCTTAAGCAGACATTGCCTGACCCCCGTAAAAACCCTACAGGATAATATAAGGAATTATCCCAAACTGCAGAATCGTGTGTCATGAATCTGGCTGACACAGATATGTTGTTCGGAAATGTTGTTCCACAGCCTTTATGGGGATCCATCCGTAATACGGATCATGCTGCGGAACTAGGGGGCACATGGGCTAATATCATTGCTGCAGACGCTAGACAAGTTGGTGGCGCGAAGCCTGACCCTTTGGTAGCAGAACTCCCTGGTAGAATTATTACATACATGAAAACTTTAATGCCCGTGATGCGCGTAAATTGGGATAAACTATCCGCATGCAAGCAGAAGAAAGATGAGACAGTGTCCGATTTCTTTACAAGGTTTGAAGAGACGTTTATCGACCACAGTGGTCAAGACATGAGCACTGAAGGTGGCCAACGGTTATTTGTGGATAAATTTGTGCAGAATCTACTTCCCGAGTTGTGTAAGAAATTAAAAGATTCCGAAAGTTCTTGGGCTGTTTCCTCTTCAGCGCAAATACTGGCTACTGCACAGTATTATGAAAATAGAGATAAAGATGAGAAGGATAGAACAGATAAGAAAACGAAAGAACTGAAAACAAAGGTCCTCCTGCAGCAGGCTTATCAGCCACGTGGAGGACAGAATAATTATAGGCAAACCCAAGGTATCTATCAGCAACCCCAACAATTTCAGAGTAATCAGCAAATGAATGGGTATTATCAACCACGTATCCCTGTAGGTCCCAATCAATGCTCATATTGCAGAGAGGAAGGTCATTTTAAGTATAGTTGCCCTAAATTAATGCAGCGTACTAATAATGCGTATGGCGCAAGAGGCAGAGGTGGTCAACAAGCTCCTAGAGGTAGAGGGCGTGGAAATGTTCCCCAGAACGCGCGTCCTCTTCCGCCTCAAAATACCATAAATAGCTTTGATCAGCAAGCCAACGCGACTGGAAATACAGCTCAGTACTACAATAATGATTATTATGCAGAAGACGACAACATGGAAGGTAATGATTACTAGGACAGCCGTAGACAGAGAGAGGGAGTTGTTTCAGTGCCAGTGGATCAGAGTGGACCATATGTTAAAGTAACTACAGTGGGTGTAACAGAGCCCTTTCTGCTGGATACTGGTGCTGCAAAGAGTTCAATTATGCATTCAAAACTCCCTGGCGCGCCTTTGTCTGGCGAAATGAACGTTTCAGTAGGTTTTTCTGGCGCCCCAGTTAGAAACCCGATTTCTAGTCCTATGCCACTTTCTGTTGGACCTTGCGAGCTAAAAGCACCCCTCATCTTAACGACAGGATGTGGTGAAAATCTGCTAGGATTAGATTTGCTAAAAAGATTGCATGCAACGCTATATTGTTCTCCCTCAGGAGTACAACTTACATTAGGTAAAGAAGTGATTTCCCCGATGTATTTGTCTAAAAATGCAATGCCACCCGAATTGTCATCCCTTCCAGATGTCCTCTGGGCTACTGGTCCCAATGATGTGGGTCTCTTGGAAATACCGCCATACGTGGTCACTTTAAAGGCCAATGTCAGATTGCCATGTATTCCCCAGTACAAGATCTCCAATGAAGGTCAGAAAGCGTTGTTAGCCATTGTTAGCGATTTGATTAAAAAGGGTGTGATTGAAGAGACAAGAGGCAACGTTTGCAATAGTCCTGTTTTACCTGTCTTAAAACGAACGGACCCTTCACAGCCACCTGTTTATAGATTTGTGATTGATCTTAGGGAGGTAAATAAGATTGTTGTGCCACAGTTTCCGGTTGTCCCTGATATAACTGCCTTGTTAACTATGATTCCAGCCTCCGCTGCATGGTTCTCAGTGATCGATTTAAAGAATGCTTTCTTTAGCATCCCAATTGCGGAGGAGAGCAGAGACATTTTTGGCTTCAGTTTAGGAGGTCGAAGCTTTCGCTTTAAACGCGCTCCACAGGGCTACTGTGAAAGTCCATCAATATACAGTTAAGCTTTAAAAGCGCAGCTTGATGCACTTGTTTTACCTAGTGGTGCTACCCTCATTCAGTATGTGGACAATTTACTGATCGCCGCGGATACTGAAGAGATTTGCAAAAAAAACTACATTGTCATTGTTGCGTCATTTGTCTGCCTTTCATCACAAAGTGTCTCTCTCAAAGATGCAATATTGTCGACAAGAGGTGACCTACTTAGGTCATCTCTTATCGAAGGAGGGAAGGAAACTGACCCCAGAAAGAATTCAAGCTATTGCACAATTAAGTGTGCCAAGAACACAGAGAGAAGTGCGTGCTTTCTTGGGCATTACTTCATACTGTAGGCACTGGATACCAAATTTCTCTTAGCTGGCAAAACCTTTGTTAGCATTAACATGTAAAGACACACCGAATCCTATTCCATGGTCTGAAGAGCGTCAGAAAAGTTTTTTGGAATTACCTGATGCATTGTGTTCAGCTCCTGTGTTGGGTACCCCTGACTACAGTAAGCCTTTTACATTGTATGTTCACGAAAAGAATGGTTGCGCATTATCAGTGTTAACACAGCCTTTTGGCGACAGACCGCGTCCATGCGCATATTTTTCGTCGACCTTGGACCCGGTAGCGAGGGCATTGCCAAGTTGTCTGAGAGCTACAGCTGCAGCGGCTATGTCTATCCGACAGTCTGCTGGACTGGTGATGGATAATACATTGATTGTGATGGTTCCACATGCTGTGGACACATTGTTAAACAGGACCAAGACACAGCACTTAACTAGTGCGCGATTGTCAGGATATGAATTGACACTGTTAGCAAACCATATACACATAAAAAGATGCAACACATTGAATCCAGCTACATTATTGCCAATTCCAGCAGACCTAGATGAGATTGAACAACATGATTGTCTGTTCAGAACAGAAGAAGAGACGAAAGGAAGAGTGGATCTTAAAGATACTCCCCTGACCGAGTGTGATGGTACCTTATGGGTGGATGGTTCGTGTTTCAAGCTTCCGAATGGTGATACGACTGCTGCATATGCTATCACGACTTTGCACACGATTGTTGAAACTGCACGTGTGCCACAAAATTCGGCTCAAGCAGCAGAATTGATTGCCCTTACAAGAGCATGCGTGTTGTCTGAAGGAATGAAAGTGAACATATATACTGATAGCCAGTAAGCCTTTGGCGTGGCCCATAGTTTTGGGTGATTGTGGAAAGAACGTGGGTTCCTGACTTCACATGGAACTAAGATTCAGAATGGCAAATTGGTGAATGATCTCCTTGAGTCACTGACCCTACCGTTACAAGTTGCGATTATGAAATGCAGTGCGCACAAGAAAATCACTGATGATGTTGGTCGTGGTAATGCGTTTGCTGATGAAATCGCGAAAGAAACAGCAAAAGATGTGAAGACTCGAATGTATGTTGCAGGCCCTGCAAGATGGGTTAATGATGTTGGAATGTGTGAAAACACGATAGAGAGTGTGAAGTCCCTTCAAGCTGAAGCCACAGAGAAAGAGTTGAGCAAGTGGAGAGAAAGTACGGGTAAATTGGATGAGAATGGTTGTTGGATTGATTTGACAGAACACCGGCGTTGGTTGTTACCTGATGCATATGTGCTTCCAGTGGTTACTATGGCACATGGAATGGCACATATCAATATGAAAGGAATCTGTAAGTTGTTGGCCCCAGTATGGCAGAATGCTGGAATTCCCAAGTGTGCAGAGAATGTGGTCAAGAATTGTATGGTATGTTTGAAATACAACCCTTGTAGAGGAACCCCAACTCCAGCTGGTCATTTTTGCGCCTCCATCACATCCATTTGAGGTTTTGCAGCTAGATTTTATCCACATGGAAAGGTGCAACAACTTGAAATATGTATTGGTTGTTGTTTGCGCTTTTTCTAAATGGATAGAAGCATATGCCCTAAAAGACAACACTGCTTTATCCACAGCCAAAGCCCTTGTGAAGGAATTTTTTCCTAGGTTTGGAATGCCAAGAATGGTGTGGAGTGATAATGGGAGTGAATTTGTGGGTCGAGTGATGAAGAATGTGTGTGAGGGGTTAGGGATCAAGCAAAAGTTTCACGCTGCAAATCACCCCCAATCAGCTGGATTAGTAGAGTGCTACAATGGCACTCTAAAACTCAAGCTGGCCAAAATCCAGGCGAGCTCCGGTCTTAAATGGCCTGACGCTCTGCCTCTAGCACTCCTGTCCACCAGAATGACTGTGCACTCACGAGTGGGACTCAGTCCATACGAAGTGGTTTTTGGCCGCCCGGCCAATGTATGGGGTGTGCCAAGACCGACAAAATTCAGCGAAATCGAACATCCAGTACTGCTTGATTATCTGTGTGAATTGACGGCTAAATTGCGTGTTTTACACCAACAGGTGCATGATACTCTCCCCCAGGCCTCTGAAGCTCCAGGACACCCTATCGACCCTGGCACGTGGGTTCTTGTAAAGAACTTCCAGCGAAAGAGCAACGATAAGCCCCGTTGGATTGGCCCTCACCTCGTACTTCTGTCGACAAGTTCAGCGGTTCGAGTAAAGGGGAAGAAGAATTGGATTCACGGCGCCCACATCAAGAGGATCCCTTTGCCTCTACCATATGACCAGTGGGTCCAGGAGGGTTTCGCCGATTCTGAAACAGACACTGTACCTCGTTTTGTACCATTTAGTGATGCACGCGTAAGAGGCACAACTTCAGCACAAGAAAGTGACGATATTTTGCAAGAAGCTGTGCCACCGTCAATTCGATTGGACACCACAGAGCCTGAACTCTTGTTTCAAGACCAGACAGTACCTGGCCGTTTCCGCTACAACTTGAGACCAAGGCCTATGGACAAATAAATATTCCCTTCCCTTATTGTTTTTGATATCATAGCTCTCCCATCTGAAGGACTTTTCGTGATTTTTGTTTTTCGAACCACCATCCGGGTTCAGCCGCAGGGTCGCGGTGCCAAGACTTTGGGGTACAGGCCGAAGACGTTAGGTCAATGGTTCTGGTTGGTCTAGGGCGTTCCCTGGACTGACAGGCGTACTCCTTAGCAGAGGATACTCACCCGCCGCGAGCGGCACGATTAGAGGATGGAGTTTTTCAAGATGGAGAGACCCGCTGAGGAAATGAACTTTAAAGCAAAAATATGTAAAATAATGAAGAGCAAACGTTTTGTATTTTTATGTCTGTTTATACTATGTAGTATGATAGTGTTTACTGTAGGATTTGTATTCTTCTCCTCTCAAGAGCCCTTTGCACCCACTGTACAGCCTATACCTCCTCCTACTGCCTCCTTGCACTCTTTTCACCCTCTGCCTGAACACGAACAAGCTAGACGATCAGAGTTTGTAAATAACTCATTTATTCAGCTCCTGCACCAGCACCAACTAGTCATGAATACAACCAATTGCTGGGTGTGTGGTTTAATGCCACATACCATTAATAAGGGTATTCCATATCTGGTGCTGCCGTTTAGTTACAATGGATCGTCATGGGCATTCCAGACCATGTTTCTCTTTGCATTAGATACCTACTCCCCGCGACAACCGCGTTCCATCAGACCTATCACCAATAATAAAGCTTTAATGAAAGGAGTTGCCGATATGAGCAGAGATATCGACGCATACTCATCTATACCCAAGGATGAATTGAGAGCTTATGTAGGGTGGAACGCGATGGGGTATAGTATTAGTCTGAGTGAAAGACAGCTAAAAATGTCATCCCCAATTTGGGTCGTACCCCACATAGGTCGGTTCTTTTTACAAGGTAATGGTCAGAATCCAAGAGCTCAACTGGGAAAAAGTGACTGTACTGAAACGTACACTTTTTCATCACAGTTTTCCCCTGCGTTTTTGGCTGCCAAGGGTACATATTTTGTCTAGAAGGCACTGTTCCAGGGTCGGTATGGTTGAGAGTCAACCGAGACCAAACCACAACAAGGAGAAAGAAAAAAGAAACAAGGTAGATCTATGGGTCTATGGTCAAGGGTGAGGTACTTCGGATGGGGGGAGACAGCAAGGGTGTCTCTTGTTGCCCTCACACACCCCGAGGGATGTCATGCTTCATCATCGGGCTGTGCTCCTCGTCGGGCCGGCGGTGCAATGCCCTACGGGTCCCCCGAAGGGTCTCTTTAGCGGAGATCTTTTAGAGAGCTGCCGATGGGTGCATGTGGGTATGTGGAGGGAGAGTACCAAGTTCTGTGGTGAGGGAAGTGTGTGCAAGGATAAAAATACCTAAGGGTTACCTAGGAGGGTATTTTAATAAAGAGGTACCCTTGGTACAATAAAAACGTGAATAGATTGTTACTTTCCAAGACGTAATGTGTCTGCGGTAACTAGAGAAAAAGGTCAAATGGTCGACATGTTTCGCGCCTTTAAGTGGTCAAAATGATCCCTGGCGTTTCATCAGGACCAGTGGAGGTGAAAAGCGTGGGAGAGGTGCCCAGACTATGTGTAGTGGGAGGGGTAATAATCACCCTCTCACTAGGCAACAGGGGGGGGAGGTAAAGTGTCTCCTAAACAGGTAGTGTGTGACAAGGAGTTTGTTGTGCCCCCTTTGCACTAGACCTAAAAAGAGCTCCTTCGAGCTGGCGTCTGGACAGGGCAGGTTTCCAGTGCCGTCACCTGAGCAACCCCCCTAGATGGTGTGGGCCTCCTACGCCGCTTTTAACTCAAGGAGTAATCCCAACTCTTTTTAGGTCTAGTGCAAAGGGGGCACAACAAACTCCTTGTCACACACTACCTGTTTAGGAGACACTTTACCTCCCCCCCTGTTGCCTAGTGAGAGGGTGATTATTACCCCTCCCACTACACATAGTCTGGGCACCTCTCCCACGCTTTTCACCTCCACTGGTCCTGATGAAACGCCAGGGATCATTTTGACCACTTAAAGGCGCGAAACATGTCGACCATTTGACCTTTTTCTCTAGTTACCGCAGACACATTACGTCTTGGAAAGTAACAATCTATTCACGTTTTTATTGTACCAAGGGTACCTCTTTATTAAAATACCCTCCTAGGTAAACCTTAGGTATTTTTATCCTTGCACACACTTCCCTCACCACAGAACTTGGTACTCTCCCTCCACATACCCGCATGCACCCATCGGCAGCTCTCTAAAAGATCTCCGCTAAAGAGACCCTTCGGGGGACCCGTAGGGCATTGCACCGCCGGCCCGACGAGGAGCACAGCCCGATGATGAAGCATGACATCCCTCGGGGTGTGTGAGGGCAACAAGAGACACCCTTGCTGTCTCCCCCCATCCGAAGTACCTCACCCTTGACCATAGACCCATAGATCTACCTTGTTTCTTTTTTCTTTCTCCTTGTTGTGGTTTGGTCTCGGTTGACTCTCAACCATACCGACCCTGGAACAGTGCCTTCTAGTGATTACCCCATTGTCTTTTCGGAGCATAGGCACTGGACCATTAACCAGCTCCTGGTCCCCCCCCTCTCTACATTTTTGGTACACTACATATTTTGTCTGCAATGACCGAGCATATACATGGTTGCCCCCTGATTTCTCGGGCACATGTTATATTGCAAATCTGCTACTGCCGACATTTACTGCTGCCTCTGACTATCACAAGACCAGAGTTGTGAGAGGCGTGATTAGTAAGGAGGATACTGCCGGTCAGGAAGCGGGAGACTTCTTTTTGGGTTTCCTGCCGTTTTGGGGACCTATGGTCAATAGTAGGAACCTGAGACAACTGACTCGTGTGGTTGAATCCACTGTTAATGTTACGGCTGGTGCCCTTGGTAATTTGACAGCTGAGCTCCAAGCGGATTGCCTCATGACTTTGCAGAACCGTATGGTTCTAGACGTCATACTTGCAGACCGCGGTGGGGTATGTAAGGTTATCCAATCTAGTTGTTGCATTTTCATACCAGATAACGCTCCAACAGTTTATCAAGCCATCTCCAAACTGCATAAAATATCTGAATCCATTCACGTGGATAAAGGAGATTGGTCACTGGTGGGGTGGTTCTGGGAACTGATATCTGCCTGGGGTTGGAAGATTCTAATGGTCATTGGAATGATCCTAGCCATTCTCTTCCTGTTCTGTCTGTGCATACAGTGTGCTCCTGCGATATGTGGCCTATGTGCTACATTGTGTATAAGGAAACCTGTATCAAGGGATGAGCTAAGTAATAGGGTGATGCTACAGCAACATCTCCATGACTTCGTGAATATTGACCTAGACTCGGACTGATGTGAGTATAGTTATTGCCTATGTAAGGGCAAAAGGAGGGTCTGTGGTACTTTGAAATTTGGGACTGCGCAGGAGGCAGGGCCCTACCCCTGTCTATTCCGGTATTAGCGAGCCGCGAATGGTCAATGCGGTATGTACAAGTGCTGTGTATAACGTTTTAGCTATAAATGCACTGTGTATACGATGTTATACATCACTACGTGGGTTCCATCTTAGAGCGGTGGCCATCTTATGGTTGCCCTCACATAGGCTACACCTTACGAACAAGTACGGGCCTTTAGAACACATGTACTTTCTGTTTGACTTCTCTTTGACCTGTGCAGCTTGGCTCCGCTGCCCCAGGTCAGTCCGGTCCCACGAGCTCCCCGTCCTATGGCCACCTGCGATTAGCATCAGAGTTCGACACACCATAAAGCCTTTTTCATCCCACACGAGCCTCCGGCTAATCTCTTTCACACCTGACTCTTCCTGCTTTATGGCTTGTTTTCCAAACAGGAGATGCCCGTGTTTATTGGGGCCTATTGATATCTGATGTGGGATCTGAGCCTCGCTGGGTAAATAATTGTGGGCTGGCTTAACTGGAATGTGGGCTGGTCATCATGACTCTGCCTTTTCGTTTGTAATAGATACATGTAGATGACCATATCGTAAAACAAGGAATGTGTGCCTGAAGCATGATATTTTGTATTTAAGGAGAAGCCCGTTTCTGTAACTTTAAGCAGTCTCCTGAGAACATACATTGTGTTGTACTTCTCGGATACCTGTAATTGGTCTGCAGCCAATAAATCGATCTTTGACTTCACCTAGAAGACTCTGTGTTTCTGTTGGCCTGAAACAGGAAGAACCCGAAGTCGTAGGGTGTGTTCCCCTGCACCGCTGGGCTTAAAATTCCCAGTACTTCACTACAAGGAATACCTTTTAAATGCGACTATTAAAGCTGAATTAATTACCTAGTTTTCGCGGAAGGAGGCACGACCCGGAAGGAGGTCCCGGAGAGGAAAGGGAAAAGAGGTCCCAGAGAGGAAGGGGAAGGAGAGGTGCCCCTGCAACGCCTGCCCGGCTCAACGCTAGTGGAATTGCTTGGCGGCGCCAAAAGCTGGAAGGTCGTACTGGGGCTGTAACGCTGTAACGCCCGATCAAGAAGATACGCCGGACAGGGAGAGGAGAGTTTGCCGGCTGTTTACTCCGAGAGCGATAAGAGCGATAAGAGGAGCCGCTTGTAAAATTTGCCCTCAGTTATTTGGTTCTCTGTCCTGTTGCCTTTGGAGTGCGAGGAGATTCCTGTTGGCTGGTCCCCTCCGCAGCTGCTTACTGTGCTATTTTGCGGCCGCTGTGCGGGGGGACTACAGCCCCCAGAAGCCACTGCAGGACATCCCCGCTCACTCACGCCCACTTCCACGCCCGGAGGCGCACAAAATACCGGCACCTCCCCTGCGTCGCGGGTGGCGCCGGGCTAATTGAACAGTGGACTTTGTTATCTTCGGGACTCTAGGTTTGTTTAATATATTTGTAGTTATATTTGTTCTGGCTGTTCATTGTTCTGGTTGTTTTATTGTACTGACCTGTACTGACCCACTGCAAATTTTGTTGTATCTCCTGGTCCACCTGAGGTTTGTCGCCTACTATGGGGAAAGGGAAAGTGAAAGAGAAAAAAAGCGCGACTAGTAGCACTGAAGGGTCTATTTCAAGGACCATGGACCAGTTTTTTACAAGGGCTGCGGTCGTGCTGGAACGAGAGATAGCGCTAACCGAGAAGAGACTGTCGTTAAATCCCATCTTCTCCAAGCGCTCCTCACTGGGTACTATTAGGGATGCTGACGCTTGTTCTTCTGTAGCTCCTATGATCTCGAATTCATTACCAGGGGAGAGCTCTATAAAAGCCACTGTTTACCTTCCGAATGCGGGAAAAGAAAGAGAGGGGGTGGGGCTCATAAGGGCAGGTGTCCCAAAATAATTAAAACCAGTAAATCTGGAGGGGCCTCAGTCATAGCGCCTCATTTGGTAATTGAGAATTCTCTGCCCAATCATGAAGTTCTAGGGAAACAGACTACTGAGCTGCCTAAGCGCTCGCCTTTGAAAGCACAGTATACTGATAGCTTCTTTGACCAGATAGAGCATTTGATGAAGTCATTAATGCTCCCCCTATTCGAAAGAATTAAACTAATTCTTGAAAATTTGGGGAAATTGGGAAAAATAGTTATGGCGAATACTATTGCATTAGAAAAGGTTGTGGGTTGCACTATAGTCCCTAATTGTGTAGCAGAAGGAGGACCAGCGTCGGAGTTGGATGGTTTTCTTGCTGTCAGCTCCAATAATATGCCACCCCAAAACCCCCTGCATCCAAGACATCATGATAGTAGGGACACTACAGGGGTATTCAAGAATAGTCACCACAATAGTACAAGAGTTGATGTGCCAGGGTGGGAGGGTAGGAAGGAGTCTGAACATGCCAAACTGGCAGTAGAGGTTATTCATAAGGAGAAGGAGGTTGTAGGAACTGTTGTCAGGAAAAGGAAACATCCCTGTATCGATCTCCCCCCCGATTCAGTGCCTTACACTGTGATATTGGCAGGGGTACCAGAGATCGAAGAGGAGAAACTGGAAAATCACAGGGAGCTGAAAAATAAAGTAATTTTTTGGCTTAGTAACAATAGACCACTCCCTGGCCACATTAATGGTGAAATACTTCATATAAGGAGGGTGAGCTGGTTGGGCAGTAGATGTAAGGACAAGGTAGGGGACTGTATTATTGTAAATTTTAGAGATCCCAGAGCTGGAAGGGTCTCTAGAGGAGGGGGTGGGATCCAAACGCTTACTCTAAGTCACTTTTATCCTCGATCAACTTTAGGTACCCCTCTGCTTACATGGAATAGGTTTGAAACACCCTATAGAAATTCTAATCTTGCTTTTAGGGGAGAGAGTCACCTCCCTCGGGCCCACCATTTTGATACCTTATTTAATCACCCTATTTCTACCTATAACCAATTTGCCCCCTTGTACACCCTAGAGGAAAATGATTGACATGGGGATGGAAAGGATCTGGATAGGTTATCGCTATATGGGTGCCAGTTTCAAACCTCTGGGGTAAATGCTTGTAGTTCAGTATCACCGCCTCATGACTCCCTCTCGCCCCAGTTCTCTCCTCCAATCTTCAATAATATTGTGATGGGGAGTACTGCCTCTTGTAATATGGTGGATAGTCAGGCGGCTACTTCTAGCCCCGTTACTCCTTCTGCAAAGGTAGCGTCATGGAATATTGCGGGGCTGGAATCCAAATTACATCTACCAGACTGGGCTAGTTTTATTGATAAGACTGATATCTGGTCCTTTCAGGAAACTTGGGCAATTGCTCCACTTTTTCGCTCAGGCTACTTGAACTTTTTTAAACCAGCAGCTAAGGGTATTAGGGGTAGACCTGTGGGCGGTTTGTCGATCTGGGTATGCCAACAAGAGGGTGTGTCAGTGGTGGAGATTCCGATAGATAGCCCAGACATTATGGCTATTAGGGTCTGCTCCACTAAGGGGCTTAACATCATTATTATTAATATTTATTTAAGGGGGCTCCCAGGCGGTAGATGTTCTCCAACAGCCCTTATATTAGAGGATTTCTTAGGAACCATAACTAAAAAAGTAAACAGGGTTGTTGTTGGGGACTTCAACGCCTGTTTTGAGCCTCTTGGAGAGGATGATGGGAAGCTTACAGATGCTGAAGACTCTATGTGGGGCATACCTCAGTTGGAGCTGATACCCATTAAAAAATGGACACAAGCGGCTTTGTTTATTAAGGGCTTGTGTCTCGAAAAGGGTATGCGGGCTGTTAATGGTAGATCGAAGTCTGATAGATCTGGGGTAGTGACCTTTGACAATGGAAGATCTGGGTCCCGTATTGATTATATACTGGTTAATGTGGAGTTGTGGTCGATGATTGATGATATGGTGGTTGTATGTAGACCAGAAAGCGACCATAACCCCCTAGTTTTGTCCATGCTTGATAACAGTTTTATTGATATTGTTATGGATGATGTCCCTACTGTTCAGGCAAAAGTATTCTTAACTAATAATGAAAGAAGGGTACGCTGGCCTAAAATAGTTATTAATGAGGGTTTTATGTCCATGATTAGGATTTTGCTTATTAATACATTAGACTAACTCAATTGTTCTGAGTCCCAGGTTGAGATTAATGGAAAATTTCCCGGTATTCATATTGGGTTATTCTCGGAGCTTAAATCCTTCTTTGTTAAGAGTTTACCCCATAACTCCAAAAACAAAGAGTTGAGATCCCGATCCTGGTACGATAATGGTTGTAGACAGGCTCAAAGAGCCTTGCTTGTTGCCATTAAATCTAGATTACCAGATGTTATTCGTAGCTGTAGGGCTATTTATAAACGTGCCCAATTATCAGCTAAAAGGAATTGGGACGAGGATCGCTGGAAGGGGTTACTACAGGCGTGTGATGGGTGGAATATGACTGAATTTTGGTATCTCCTTAAGTGGGGTAACCACCCACAAGATATGGTATCTACTTCCCACGTGGAGCCACAGCATTGGGTTTCGTATTTTGAAAACCAGTTCAAACTTAAGAGTAGGACTACAGCTGCGACACCGTCTCTTATGTGTGAGGAACCCTTGGTATTTGTCCCCTGTGAGGTGAAGTCTATTTTAAAGGCCATCCCGAGTGGCACCGGGGCCCGATTGTATCCCTGCAGACCTATTTAAACATGAGCAAGACCTATGGGTCCCATATTTGACCATGCTAGCCAATGCCCTTGCTAATGGAGCTTCAGTTCCTGATTCTTCGTTAGGAGCAGAGATATTGCCAATCTAAAAGAAGGGCGATCGCTCTGCCCCGGCCAATTATCGTCCAATTAGCCTTATAGATGCGGTACAAAAGATTGTTGCCCGCCTACTTTTGGGTCGTATACAGGGCTGGATGGCCGATTTTGATATATTAACACCACTCCAGGCGGGTTTTCGGTCGCATATTGGAACCCTAGACCAAGCTTTCAGGGTTATGCTACTGTATTGGAAAGAGGTTATCCTTGGTGGTGGCATGCTTTTTGCGGCATTTGTGGACCTAAGGTCCGCATTTGATCTTGTTCCAAGGATTAAGTTGTGGGCTGTTTTATTGGGGATTGGCATGCCCAAAGAGCTGGTGGCTCTTCTTATTAAATTGCATGAACATACGTATGCTAAAGTTCGATCGGGTAAACCCGGGGAGGTGACGGATAGGTTTGAGGTTTCTAAATGGGTTAGACAAGGGTGTGTTTTGGCTCCCACCCTGTTTCCCTGTTCATTAACGGGGTTATGAACTACTTTACTAACTTCCCCACTGATGCACCTTCCCTTGCTGGCAAGAAAGTCCCCTTGCTAATGTTCGCGGACGATACGCTCTTAATTTCTAAGACGAGACAGGGGTTACAGCTTGCTCTGTCTCGCTTTGAGCTTTTCTGCCACGATCATGAGCTGGAAGTTAACGTAGGGAAGACCAAATTCATGGTCCTTCGTGGTCCAAGATCAGTTAAATCAAGGGTTAAAATGGGTGGGGTTATTCTTGACCAGACAGCTGTTTTTTTACTTATTTGGGAGTCACATTTAGTGAAAATTTGAGTTGGAAACCCCAGATAGATGTCCTTACCCTTAAGCACGCCCAACTTGGCGGAGCTCTGTTGAAGGAACATAGAAACTCGCTAACAAAACCATTGGCTCCACTGATTAAAATCTATGGTTCCAAAATTCTTCCAGCCATTATGTATGGGGCGGAGTTGTGGGGCTTTAGTGATATGTCTAAACTTAAGGTTGCACAGAACAAATTCCTTAGGTCAGCAATAGGGTTACCGCAATCAACTCCTCGTATTCCCCTATTGTATGACCTAGGCTGTAACCCGGGGGAGGACATGGTACGGTATAGAGCACTTGCGTTTTGGCGGCGCCTGTGGACGACACCAGAACTGTCTATGTATGCCGAGGCCCTCCTGGAAGTAAAAAGGCTACGGGGTTCGTCGGGGATTCCTTGGTTATCAGCAATAAAAGCTTCCCTGATTGATATGGGGCTGGGGTCCTTATGGGTTGATCCTGTTACTGCTGTTTTCCCCTCAAAGAAGCTTTTTAAAGAAATCTATTTGTGTAAGATTAAGGAAAAGAGATTAGCAGCTGCTCTGGGTGGCCCCATGACAGTATTATTCCTTGTCATCAAGGATGTCCCCACTTATGATGAATATTGGGACATCATAATAAAGCCATCTGTACGCAAATTGTATCATCAGTTAAGAGTTGGCTCCCTCCCTCTTCGTGGGGTAACGAGTTCATGGAATCTATGTGGCAGTGATAAATGTCCCTTTTGTGCGGAGGAGGTAGAAACTGCTGATCACTTCCTTTTTTGTTGTCCAATGTACACTCAACCTAGATGTGTATGGCTAAAGCCTGTATGCCGTTCACTGGGAACAAGATCAGCACAGGTTGCCAGTTGAATCCTAAAATCTGACACCACTAAGTATATTGTCATAGGGGTATCTAAATTTGTTAGTTGGGCTTGGTCAATTCAGACCCAGAATTTGAGTCTATAATTCAGTAGTACACATAATGTTGCAGGTGGTTTAGCATATTGTTCATTATTGTTGTTCATTATATTAGGATTTTTTTTTTTTTTTTTTTTAGCGGCTATTGATTGCATCAGTCGTGAGTCTTTGTATTGTATTTAATAACTTTTTATTTTGTTTTTAGTATGTATTTTTTTATGGATTTTATGGACTATACTAGGACAATTTATTATGGATTGTGTTTTATATGTATAGCATGTCTTTTATGATGTAAATCGAAATAAAGACCTTTTGACTGACTGAGTAATAGTGATTGTATTTGGCTAACCGTATGGCGGTCGCTATCTGGATATAGAAAGCTGTGTGCTGGTTGGGTTGTTTCATATTGTGAATTGTGAACTGAACTTTAACCCCTTCGCTGCTAGGCCTTTTCCCCCCCTGTGTGAAGCCTTTTTTTGGCTACTTGGGGTAGTTTATGCTTAGGCCCCTGTAACCTTTTGACCATATAAGGTATCCACACCAAATTTGCGTCCTTTTCTTCCAACATCATGGGGATTCTAAAGGTGGGGATTCTAAGGTGTCCTGAGTTTGTGGATTCCCCTGGAAGGGACCAAGAAATTAGCCAAAATACAGCTAAATTTTGTTTTTTGGGGGAAAAAATTGGAAAAAAGTGCTGCAAATGAAAGCGTCTGTTTTTTTTCCTGCAAATGGTATCAACAAAGGGTTTGTGGGTCCGAAATCGCCATTTAAACAGCTTTCAAGGACTGACCGACTTTTGTCAGAAAGTCAACATTTTTTACACAGTTTTGGCATTTTACTCGGAGATAGCCTATTTTTAATATTTGTTGTGCTTTCAACCTTCTTCCAGGTAATGGTAGAAATGGGTATTAAAGCAATAATGGATCCTGTAAAGCTATACATTTTAGAAAAGTAGACAAAATTCTGAATTGAGCAAGGGGTCATTTGTGTAGATCCTTCAAGGTTTCTTTTTAGAAACTAACAGTTGAAAATAGGAAAAATTGAAAATGAGTTGAAGAAAACAGCCATTTGTGCCAACATTTTCACCTGTAACTTCTAATTATGACAGATGTTTGAAAGCAATATACCGTTACATCCGCTGGACCTTTCTGGTTGTGGGGATATATAGGACTAGTAGGTTCACCAAGAACCCGACGAACCCAGAACCAATTACTGAGCAGCGTCTTGCAACGTTTTTTTATTATGTACCTGGTATATAGCAATTCATTTGGGAAAATATATACAGTGAAAAATCGGGATGAAAGACACCTATGTATTTCTGAATTTGGAACAAAATATAGAGTTTAGAAACAGTACCTATTTGCACATTTCCGAAATTGTGAGTACCCATACTATTATGAGAATTATAGGACATATTTCAAAGTGACTTCTTTTTTACACATTGTCTTTCATTTGGAAGGCACAAATGCATTGAAAGTCAATGGGTAATAACAGTTGCTCTACAATTCTGATGTTACCCTAAGTCTCCAGAAAAAAATGGAACCTCAGTTGTGTGGGTAGGCCTCTTGCCTGCGACAGGAAATGGCCCAAAACGCAACATGGACACACCACATTTTCACTGTGAAAACGGACCCTTTTTGTGCAAAGTGCCTAGCTGTAGATTTTGAGCCCTAGCTCTGCCGGCACCTAGGGAAACCTAGTAAGCTATACATTTTAGAAAACTAGACACCCAGAGAAAACCAGGATGGGGTGACTTGTCTGGCTCTCACCAGGTTCTGTACCCAGAATCCTTTGCAAACCTCAAACATTGTCAAAAAAACACACTTTCCTCACATTTCTGTGGTGAAAAGTACTGGAATCTGTGTGGATCCACGAAATTCCACCCACCCCACATTCCCCAAAGTCTTCTGAGAAAAATGGTACCTCACTTGTGTGGGTAGGCCTAGTGCCCGCAACAGGAAAGGGCCCAAAATGCAACGTGGACCCACCACATTTTCACAGTGAAAACTGACCCTTTTTTTGCAAAGTGCCTAGCTGGAGATATTGAACCCTAGCTCTGACAGCACCTAGGGAAACCTAGCAAACCTATACATTTTTTAAAACTAGACACCCTGATTTGTCTGGCTCTCACCAGGTTCTGTTACCCCAAATCCCTTGCAAACCTCAAAGTTTGTAAAAAAAACACCTTTTCTTCCCATCTCTGTGGCGCAAAGTTCTGGAATCTGTGTGGATCCACAAAATTCCACCCAGCCCGCATTCCTCAAAGTTTTTTGAAAAAATGGTACCTCACTTGTGTGGGTAGGGCTAGGCCCCGCGAGAGAAAAAGGCCTAAAACGCAACGTGGTCACACCACATTTTCAAAGTGAAAAAGGACCCTTTTTTTGCAAAGTGCCTAGCTGTAGATTTTGAACACTAGCTATGCTGGCAGCTAAGGAAATGTTAGACCTGGCACAATTGGCGTGGGTCTCCCTTCTATTTTTTCCTTAACCTCCTGTGTTTTGCTGTGTGTTGGACTCCATTTGTGCTGGTCTAAATGTTTTAGGCACTTTGCCACTGCTGTTTAGTGCCAAAGTGCAAGTGCTCCCTTTGTAAATTATTGTTATGGATTAGTGATTCCATGATTGACTTATTTGATTTACTTGTCAGACCCTAGTACAGTGCACTATGTGTGCCCAGGGCCTGTAAATCAAATGCTGCTGGTGGGCTTGCAGCACTGATTGTGCCACCCACAGAAGCAGCTTGCAAAATGTGACTCAGGGCTGCCGTTGCAGAGCCTGTGTGCTGTCAGGGACTGCCATGTCGACTTGGCAAGTGCACACACTTGCCACTCCCTAAACCTTCCCTTTTCTACATATTAGTCACCCCTAAGGTAGACCCAAGGTACCCCTGTGGGCAGGGTGCATTGTATGTGAAAGGTAGGACATGCCCTGATGTTTGTGGCATGTCCTGATAGTGAAATACTGCCAATTTTGTTTTTTACTATTGCAAGGCTATCTGTTCCCATAGGAAATAATGGGGAGTTTGTTTATAACATATTATAAACAAAACTGACCCTGGGAACAAGATTCAAAAGTAAAGTTTGGTATGCCTGAACTCAAGATGTTAACGTGCATCTTTTAGTGAGGGTGATTTTTTACATTCTGTGTTTGAAAATACCACTTTTAGAAAGTAGGTATTTTCTTGCCTAACCACTGTGCCTCTGCTGGCTTTGTGTATTTCATGAGTGGCTTTTGGATGATAGGGGCTGGAGAGGGGCAGTGGCTCCAGAAGTCTGATGAGTCAGGGCTCGGCTGAATAGACCTGGGCTGCATTTAGAGTAGGGGGAGGAGATTTCCTTTTCACACAAATGGGCCTGGTCTGCCTACAACAATGCTGTCTCCACCTCTTGCCAGGAAGCTGCACAGTGAAGACAGAACTGGTTTTGGCTGAGTACAAACACTCTCTGCCTTCAGAGAACAAAGGATTGTGTAGTATAAATATTGGGGCCCAGACCCCAGAACTTTAGATCACTTCTGGGAAATCAAGAGGAACATTTGCTAAGGAGAAGAGCCGGATGAACTGAGGAGGAATACTGCCCCTATACTATTTGCTGTCTGGGGGTTGGTCTGCAGTGTCTGCTTGCTGCCAAGGAAAGGAGAAAAGGACTTTGCTATTTGCTTTGCCACCGGCTTGAAGAAGATCTCCAGGGGCTTGAAACTAAGCTTGCCTCCTGTTCTGAAGTCACAGAGACACAAAGACTTCATCCATTCTGTCTCTCTGCATCTGGAACTGCTGTTTCAGCTGCTACAGAAGGAAATTGCAACACCGACACTGGCGAGCGACGCCGTAACCTGCACCGAAGCCGTGGGCACCGCTCACGAAGAGCACGACGCACCGCCCCGACTTGCACCGTAGGCTCAACGCCTGCTGACGCCGTGCCACATCGACTCTGAAGCCATCAACGAGGCCGCTGCCTGCACTGGAGCCGAGGACACCGCTCGTGACGTCCACGACCCACCGTCCCGACTCGCACCACAGCCCCTACTTCAACGATGCGATGCCTCATCAACCTGGAGCCGATCCTTGACGTGGGTGACTCCCGAATCCATCGACATCGCACCGTCGTAAAGAACCAACGTCTCACCTCCCCTGCGCTGCAGTAATGAACAGAGGTATCACCTCCACTGGGGTCGTTAGGAACCGACGCCACAGGTGCCAACGAAGCATCACCTCCCTAGAAAACCTATACATTTTTGAAAACTAGACACCCTAGGGAATCCAGGATGGGGTGACGTGTCTGACTCTCACATGGTTCTGTTACCCAGAATCCCTTGCAAACCTCGAACTTTGTCAAAAAATCCACATTTTCCTCACATTTCTGTGGTGGAAAGTTCTGGAATGTGCGTGCATCCACAAAATTCCACCCACCCTGCATTCCACAAAGTCTTCTGAGAAAAATGGTACCTTACTTGTGTGGGTAGGCCTAGTGCCTGCGACAGGAAACGGCCCAAAACACAACGTGGACACTCCACATTTTCACAGTGAAAACTGACCCTTTTTTTGCAAAGTGCCTAGCTGTAGGTTTTGAACTCTAGCTCTGTCGGCACCTAGGGAAACCTATCAAACCTATACATTTATTAAAACTAGACACCGTGGGGAATCTAGGATGGGGTGACTTGTCTGGCTCGCACAAGGTTCTGTTACCCAGAATCCCTTGCAAACCTCAAACTTTGTAAAAAAACAAAACACATTTTCCTCACATTTCTGTGGTGGAAAGTTCTGGAATCTGCGTGGATCCACAAAATTCTACCCACCGCGCATTCCCCAAAGTCATCTGAGAAAAATGGTGCTTCACTTGTGTGGCTAGGCCTGGTGCCAGCCAGAGGAAATGGCCCAAAAACGCAACATGGAAACACCACATTTTCACAGTGAAAACTGACCCTTTTTTTGCAAAGTGCCTAGCTATAGATTTTGAACCCTACCTCTGCCGGTACCTAGTGAAACCTAGCAAACCTATACATTTTTGAAAATCAGACACCCAGGGGATTCCAGGATGGGGTGACTTGTCTGGTTTCACCAGGTTCTGTTACCCAGAATCCCTTGCAAAACTCAAACTTCTTTTTTGGGGGGGGGGGGGGTGAGTTCAAAACCTCTATCGAAAATAAAAAGGCATATTGCATGCAATAGATACATCGGTAGCAGTTAATGTATCTGGGCTTACATAATAATAATAATGAAGAAACTTATAAAGCGCACAGCTACTCCGGATGGGGTGTCCCGGTGCTAACACAGACACTGATAGAGATAGTGGTCAATATACCTTAGTCATTACGACTAAAGAGCCAAGTTTTCAGGGCCTTTCTAAATTCTTGTTCAGACTGCAATGTGCATAGTTGAAGAGGAAGGTAATTCCAGCATTTAGAGGTCCCCACCTTGAAAGTCCTTCTCCCAATTCTGGCTTTCGCGAATCAGGGGGTGGTAAGGTATCGTTTGTGGTTAGACCTAAGAGATCTGTTCTGCAGGTAAGGACGAAGTGCCTTCCTCAAATAGTTGGGCCCCCTTCCTTGATGTGCCCGGAAAGCAAACGTAAGAACCTTAAATTCAATGCGCTGTGCCACCGGTAGCCAATGCAGTTGTCTCAGGTAAGGAGAAATACGTTTGCGAAGGAGAACCTTGCAAACCAGTCTGGCCTCTGAATGCTGCACTATCTGAAGCCTACGGATCAGACCAATTGGCAGACCTGTATAGAGACCGTTAGCATAATCAAGGTGGGAAGTCATTAGGGCGTGCACAACGATTTTACGTGCTGACTCAGGCAAGTAATCAATGAATTTCCTAATGATTTTTATCTTGCCGAAGCAAGCCGCAGATACCTGTTGAACTTGGGTGGCAATGGACAGAACTTTGTCCCACCTAACTCCTAGATTCTTAACTGAGTCCTTAGGAGTGGGGTGGGGTGTCCTAAGTCAGCTGGCCACCATAATGCTGAGGAGGGTATTACGGCTTGATTAAAAAACAAGACCTCCGTCTTGTCAGCATTAAGATTAAGAAAGTTAGTGCTCATCCAGGCAGAGATCTTTTTTAGGGATAGTTTCAGAGAGGCAAAGGATGGTGCGGACATTTCACTGAAAGTAAACATCAGTTCTGTGTCGTCGGCATAAGATGTCACCTTGATCCCAGTGTCGGCGATGAGCTCCGCGAGTGGAGTCAAGTAGATGTTGAACAGTAGCGGGCTCAAGGTTGAGTGTTTTTGCGGTGGAGGTGTAAGGGGGGATTGAGAGCTGTTGTACTCAGCCATGTAGGTAAGACGCAATCCAGTCAAGCGCTGTCCCCCATATAGAGTTGACATTACATAGTAAGTAGGTGATTAAATGTTGACATGACTCATTCACATATTAAACTATAATAAAACAATGGCATTACGAAGAAGGAGTCAGAGATCGCGGGTACGGTAAGTGAGCTAAGTCCAAGGACTCAGTGTCGGCAAGTGAGGAGACAGCAGGGGGGGGGGTCAGTCGCAACATCGGCAGAGGCGGCTTGCCGTTGGAGGTAGGATGTGAGCGGACCCCATATGTCAGGAGGTCTACTGGCTGCCGGCATCAGACCCCAGAATTTGCAGAGGAGCGTCTTGTCAGTTGGCAGCATCATCCAGCCAGCCTTTGACTTGGGGTACCGGCTTACAGCCCCAGTGGATGGCCACCCGTTGCTTAGAGAGCGCCGAAAGTATCGCAGTCAGTTTGCAATTAACATCTTAAATATGCCCAACTTAACCCAGGAGACACAGCAGGGGATCGGGAACGATGCGTTCAAGAGTAATATCACTAATGACAGTGCACACCTCCACCCAGAAAGAGGAAACCCCGGGGCAAAATGAGGTATTGAAGATCAGCAATAAAGTAGTAATGAAAGTGATCTGTTTGCAGGTTCTTTAATGTAGAAAGAATCCAAGAGACCCCATCCTTCAACATCCAAGAATAACTGACACAGCGTTCAAGGAGTAACATTCTCCCTCAAGTACATTCCACATTAGAATATGCCAACACAGTATGACATAGACAAGTGACCTAAGCCCACTCTAGAACATTACATCATCTCCCTCTTACAACCTAGAACACTACATCACCTCCCTCTTTTCCAAAACATCAAACCCAAAGAACAAATAAAAATAAAAAAACAAAATAATAAAAACAACACTGTGACAAACAATAAGCCTCAATCTTGAAATCTTTGAGGAATTCTCCTCAACCTGATAGGTCTCGACGATTCAGGTTGAGAAGAAATGGAGGGAACAGATACAGCTTGAGACCCATCACCCTCTACACATTTGGAAGGACATTTTGCGACCCTGTTAAGATTCCACACTCTATGATCTTGAGTTCTGACAGCATTGCCTAGAAGTTTTATTACTTTAATTGGTTGACCAAATTTTGACTTCCCGAACCTCCTTTCAGGTAGCTTTACCCTGACCCAATCACCCACCTGAATAACCGTTCTCTTAACACTCTTCTTGTTGTCATACAACTCCTTTCTCTTAACCATTTTATCCATTTCACGATCCCTCCAACCTTCAGTTTTGTCAATAGGACCGCCCAGTTCCAACCTTCTTGAAGTGACCCAAAGAGAATTCACCTGTGTGCTGGGGACCCTTCTTCTAAACAGAGTAAAAGGGGAAACACCAGTAGAGGAATGGGGTGTGACTCTATACTCGTAAACCTTTTTAACAACAGCTTCCTCCCAGTCATACTCAGACACTAATGCCAGCTGCATAGCTTCCTTGAGCACCCTCACAAACCTCTCAACCACACCGTTGCATTCAGGGTGATACAATGCAGCCCTTTTATGCGAAATCCCTCTTTCACGGAAAAATTGCTCCACCATGCTAGACACAAACTGCACTCCATTGTCTGTTAGCACAGATGCTGGCAACCCTTCACCAGCAAAAAGACCATCAAGAAAGTTGATGACTGCAGCAGAATCAACACTGTTTACAATTTTGATGACTGGCCACCTGGAAAACATGTCCACGCAGACCAAAACATACTGATCTCGAGACTTCACCTTAACCGGTCCGAGAATGTCTACAGCTATATCAGTCCAGGGACCATCTGCTTGCTTTCTGATAACCATGGGTTGAGTCCTACATTTGAGAACCTTGTCACTACCCGCACACTGAGGACACGAGCGCACCAATCTTTCAATCAACGTGTCCATTGCAGGCCACCAATAAGCTTCCCTCAGTCTTTCTTTCGTCTTTGCAATGCCCATGTGACTGGAATGAGCATTCTCAACCAATTTTTGGCGCACAGCACTAGGAACAACCAGTCTACTTCCTCTAAAGAGGAGCCCATTAGAAAACGACAACTCGTCTCTGACATTACAAAAACCCTTAATCTCCTCATCACACACATGCTTCTCACACCACCCATCACGAACAAAACAAACAACACGCTGAAGAACAGCATCATCTCTCAACACAGCATTCCATTCATCCTCAGTGACCACCCCCTGGGTGACCAGACACACACTCCATTCTCCACCAGAAGCTTCACCCAGAAAATAATCTTCCTCATCATCACCTTCATCCGAAATAGTGGTCCCACCAAGTCTTGACAAACAGTCAGCAAGAATATTGTTAGCACCAGGCAAGTACTGGACAACAAATTCAAATTCTTGCAATGCAACGACCCATCTCCTTATCCTATGTGACACACGGTCAATCCCTTTTTTCCCGAAAACTTCCTTCAACGGTTTGTGGTCTGAGACTACAACAAACCCTTTACCCCACAAAAATTTTCGCAGTTTACGAATCGCCCAGTACACGGCTAGAGCCTCTTTCTCGACGACCGAGTAATTGCACTCTGCCCCTCTGAGAGGCCTTGATATAAACAGAATGGTATTGTCCCCTCCATCACCGGACTGTAGTAACACAGCACCCAGTCCTTTGGAGCTGGCATCAGTCATAACATATGAATCTTTAGTTGGATCAAAACTTGAAAGATTAGGAGCTTTTTTCAGATGATCCTTAATCAAGTCAAACTCAGAACTACAAGATTCATCCCACTTGAATTCACAACCTTTCTTTAATAAGGCCCTGATCTTTTCTGTATTTTGAGCAAACCCAGGAACAAACTTATTATAGAACTCTGCCATCCCTAAAAACTTTGTGAGTTCGTCTCTACTTGCAGGATAATTCAACTTACAAATGGCCTCTACCAAAGACGGTTTTGGCTTAATACCTGAGCCAGAAATCATATGACCCAGGTACTCAATCTGCTTCACATCAAATTTGCACTTATCCAACCTGAGAGTGAGACCAGAATCTTCCAACCTAGAGAGAACTTGATTTACCCTTTCATTGTGTTCTCCCAAACTGGACCCGTACACAAGGATGTCATCCTGATAGATTTTGACCCCACTAACACCCCGTAAAGCATTTTCCATCACCCTTTGAAATACCGATGCAGCCGATATTAAGCCAAAGGGCATTCTACGAAATTTGAAAGTGCCAAATGGCGTGATGAAAGCAGTCAAATCTTGGCACGAGGGATGGAGTCTGACCTGATGGTAGGCCGAAGATAAACCTAACGATGACAACATTTCGGTGATGTTTGGAAGAGGGTAATGATCTACCACTACCGCTTTATTCAGTTCTCTCAAATCAATACATAACCTGGCCTCTCCGTTGGCCTTTTGGGCCATAACTACCGGAGAAACCCACTCTGTGGCTTCAATTTCTTGAATGACCTCACTATCCAACAACTTTTTCAATTCCTCTTTCATTTTGTCTCTTACCAATAAAGGAACATTCCTAACCTTAGCCACCACAGGAATAGAATCTTTCTTTAGTTTGATCAGGTGCACGTACTTTTTAAGACACCCTAGTTTCTTTTCGAACACTTTAGGGAACTTACTTATCCATACACTGTTATCAGAGATGGAAGCAACAGTGGAAAGATCCCTCAAACACACCGAAGGAGATTCGTTGGGATCTAAATAAACCCCAAGGTCACGTTGGTGTGACCAACTGATTAATGAGTCCCCTTTCATTGAGACATAAATCTTCCCAGCCGTGATCCTCCCTTTGTAATCTATTGTTCCCATAAAATATCCCAACAGGCTTATGACCTGACCACCATAACCTCTAGGAATAATATCAGGCTTAAAAAGCTTCACTTTGTTGATTAAGTATTTTTCATAGAAAATTTTTGGTACTAAAGTGATCTTGGCCCCGGAATCAAACAACATATCCACCTGATTGTCATTAACCAAAACCTTCTCTATAGGACCATCTGCTGACTGACTGTAAATTTGTGATACAATCAGATCGCCCTCATCTTGCTCATAGATGTCTACCTCATTCACCTTTTTTGTATTCTTGCTAGACCTACAACACTTAGAAAAATGTCCTTTTCTTTTACAAATAGAACATGTAGCTTTCCAGCCAGGACAGTCTTTAAAGTTAGCCACATGTCCTGCATTTCCACACCTAAAGCACTTTACTGAGAATTTTGGATTCCAGTTCTGACGTAAGATCTTAGAGGAACTTTGTCCAGATTGTACCGAAGACTTAACCAAACTATCAGAATTCACATTAGGTTTTATGTTGATCTCTTTGACATCCGTGTCAGCACTTTTTTCAGAGACCGACCCCTTTTTTATGGCTTCAGAACAAGCTTTAGAGTGTTCGTGCATTTTCAAAGTAGTGATAACATCTTCCTGCGGTGGATTGTCTTTCTGCCAAAGTGCATCTTTCGCCTTCTCAATCGAGGAACCCAACATGAGTTGGTCTCTAAGTCTTTCCTCCAAGCTACCAGCAAACGAGCAAGTGGAAGCTAGTTTGCGCAACGATGTAACATATTGTTCCACAGTCTCATCATGCCTTTGAACCCTCTTACCAAAATGATATCTTTCTAAAACCATGCTCATTTTTGGTAGATAATGTAAATCCATTTTCTTAATGCAGATTTCATACTCATTGAGGGAGTCTGCATCAGGTAGATCCGGAAGGTGTTCAAAAACTTCTTGGCCCTCAGAGCCCAGGCAATGTAGAAATAGAGCTGACTTCCTCTCAGCACTCAGAGAAGTGCCACAAACCCTTGCGTAATTTGCAAAAACTTTTTTCCATTTAATCCAAGGAATGGTTGGATCCCCAGGAGAAGATAGAAAGAAAGGAGGAGCAGTAACATTTTGCATGGCTGCTAGCAGAAATAACAAGGAGCAAATAACCCAAGAAAAAAATACAATAAAATATTAGGGCAACCCAACCTCTCTTTCATACAAAACTAAAAAGGTCGTGTTTGTAAGCCTAAGAAAACATGTACCTAAACTGCAGTAAAAGCAATAAAGCTGTGCAGATCAGCGTTGATAAAGCAATTGAAAAAGATACAGTGCAGATTAGCGTAGGCCAAAAACGTCAGGAAACAGTATTAAAACATAAGAAATGATCTGCTGAGAAAACAGTAAAGCTGTGCAGATCAGCGTTGTCAACGTAACTGAAATACTTGATTAGCGTAGGCCAAACAAAAACGTCATGAAACAGTTTAAAACACAAGAAAAGATCTGCTGTAAAGCTGTGCAGATCAGCGTTGTCAACGTAACAGAATCGCTCCACAATACCTTAGGAGATCTTGGATAATCCACAAGTCACCTCTCACTCAGAACGCAGTAGAACAAACCTTGTGCCTAACGCTGAGGAGTTGCCAGGCAACGCAGCGGAGACTGCGCAGTAGATGTCTTTTCACTGGGAGAGTTTCCGCTGACGTAGAGCGTACGGAAACGTGAGAAACTCAATGCGAGGCAACAGACTAGGCCCAACACACAGGAGGTTGCTAGGCAACACCTCGAAGACGGCAAATGCCCAGCGCTTATTTCGGAAGACTTGCAAAATTTGAAATGAGGCGTCGGGACAGCGAGACCTTCACCAGCCAACCACTCAGATCTGCGAGGAGACACAGTGAAGCGGTGAAGAGCCGCAGTTTCCAACGGAGATGAGGCGCTTTCCAACAGGGATCAGGAACATGCCAGACGCCTTCAAAAGATCGAGGAAAAGCAGCGGCAATGCGATGAAAAGCGGCGGAGCAAGCTCGGTGAAAACTGAGCTTGAACTTGAACTGGAACAAAAGAAAAGCCTGAGATCCGAAGAGATGACGATTATGGGTGAGTTGGGGTCTCTTGTCGATTTCCCATCCTCGTCGCCAAAATGAGGTATTGAAGATCAGCAATAAAGTAGTAATGAAAGTGATCTGTTTGCAGGTTCTTTAATGTAGAAAGAATCCAAGAGACCCCATCCTTCAACATCCAAGAATAACTGACACAGCGTTCAAGGAGTAACATTCTCCCTCAAGTACATTCCACATTAGAATATGCCAACACAGTATGACATAGACAAGTGACCTAAGCCCACTCTAGAACATTACATCATCTCCCTCTTACAACCTAGAACACTACACACAGCCAGGCCAGGTGCTCGAATTCAGCGCCGGGGGCCGAGCAACGCACGCATCTGTCTGTGTCCCTTAAGCCCATTTTGTGCAGTGACGCAGGGGTACGGTAGTCTGTGGAGGTACTTGAAGTGGATAAGACGAAGCCGGTAGTTGGGGCTAAGACGTTTAATTTGACTGCAACAGTAGTGCCAGCGCTCGGGAGAGAGGTCGCTACCCAAGTCAGGACTCCACGCGGTACGAGCGCGTTCCGTGCAGACTGGGGAGGCAACAAGAGTGATGGCATAGAGTTTCGTGACCAGCTTCCCTGGAGAGCTATATGAGTGAACAGGGGTACAAGGCAACATGGGGTTATCATTTCTGCAAGTCGCCCTGACCTGATAGTAGAGAAGCCTGTCTACCGGGGCAGCATTATCTTGGAGTGCGAAGAAGTTGTTACCAGGGTAGATATCTGCATTGGTATGGATGCCCATGCCTGACGCGCGACAGTCCATGCTAGCTGTCTGCAGTGGAGGAAAAGACGGGTTGTTGGCGAGCCGCATGGACGGCACAAAGAGGACCTCAGCACCAACATATCTGCGCAGCCCATCCCAGGCCCAGTGCAGACATTCAACCGTGTTCACCTCACCACGAGGGGCTTTGTACGGCAGAAAGAGAGCAGTCTGCAATGACCAAGGGGAGACAAGGTCTGCTTCGACAGCCACATGGGGTTGGAAGGAAGTGGGGTGAATCCAAAAGTGGAGAAAACTGGCTTGGGTGCACAGCGCATAGAGCTTGAAATCAGGGCCCCAATACCGCCCCGTGCTAGGGGAAGTGTGATCGTAAGCGATCCTGGGCTGACGACCGGCCCAGTGGGCACCAGAGGGCTCTATGTTAATTTGTAAGGCTGCTATTTTGTTTTTAACTGTTTTAGGAGTGTAATTGAGGCTGCTGAAATATTGTTTTTTTATCGTTTGCTCGCTCATGTTTCCGCCGCATTTCTGACACATTATCAAAGAGGCTTACCGACACTCACTTTGCCTTTTTCTTACCGCGCTGCTCGCTGCTTGGCAATCCAGTTCTGGGCTCGGCAGGTTGCCGGTCCCGGAAGAGGGTTGTGGCTCTTCTCCCCTCCCCTCATTTCCGCTTCCGGGGGGGACGATTTAAAAACACCATAGGTGCCCTGCCGCGCTGCACCAGAGGGCTCTACGTTAATTTGTAAGGCTGCTATTTTGTTTTTAACTGTTTTAGGAGTGTAACTGAGGCTGCTGAAATATTGTTTTTTTATCGTTTGCTCGCTCATGTTTCCACCGCATTTCTGACACATTATCAAAGAGGCTTACCGGCACTCACTTTGCCTTTTTCTTACCGCGCTGCTCGCTGCTTGGCAATCCAGTTCCGGGCTCGGCAGGTTGCCGGTCCCGGCAGAGGGTCGTGGCTCCTCCTCCCTCCCCTCATTTCCGCTTCCTGGGAGGCCGATTTAAAAACACCATAGGTGCCCGTCCGCAGGGTTGTCGCCGGACGCCGGACACACTGCCAGTTCGGCCAGAACTGGGTATGCTTACTCCCAGTCTGAGCTGTTTGCAATCGGGAGGCGTTTGACGGTGTGCTCACAATCTCGGCTGGGCGGCTTGGAGGGCCCTTTTGGGTGTTTATGCTGTGGCTTTTCTTCTTTAATCCTGTCCAAACCCAGTAACCCCTCCCCCCGCTCCTCTGTGATGGTCTTTTTGCTCAATTGTCATTCACTAGTCAAGCATTTTGCTGACGTTTACTACCTCTTGGAGGACATGTCTCCTGATGTTTTATTTCGACGTGGCTCTCAGAGGATATGGTGACAGAGCAAGTACTCGCTCTCCCGGAAGGTTATACGTTCTATACTCTTAATAGACCTTCGAGAGGAGGGGGTATTGCAGTCATCCTTAAAACTAGGTTCCCATGCATTTTCACTAAACAGACTGTCGCTGATTGTGAATGTGCTTTTTTTAAAATAACTTTTAATTTTAATTACACGATGTCAGGACTATTGATTTACCGTGCCCCGCGTCCGTCCACAGAGTTTCGAGCTGCCCTGTCCAAGACAGTCAGCACTTTAGCGGTCAATGCCTCTAACTTTTCTGTTATAGGCGATCTTAACCTGCATCTAGAAAATGCTTCAGATCCTAATGTGCTCTCTTTTCTGGCTGACCTTGCGGCATGTCAGCTCGTGCAACGGGTTTCTGGCCCTACACATTTGGCTGGACATCTACTCGATCCTGTTTTTACTAACATATCTTCCCTTGAGGTTCTTGTTCCTGTTCCCATGGATTGGTCTGATCACTATTTAGTCACCATGGTGATTCATTATATTTTGCCAGCACGCAATTCAGTCAGCACCTCGTCTTTTAAGCGCCCTTGGCACAAACTGAGTTGGGAATATCTCCAAAGCCATCTTGCGGCTACCTCCCCGGTCATTTCGGCTGACCCGAACGAGGCCTATTCGACTTTTTCCGGTTGGATTACTCGGCCTCTGGATGTTTTTATTCCTGTTAGGTTGTCTAGGAACCGGCTTACTAAACCTAAACTTGGTATAATGCAAAACTAGCTTTACTTACTTACTTACTAGCTGACTTACGTAAGATCTGTAAGAAGCTGGAGAGAGCCTGGCGGCGGGATTTTGACCCTTCTTCCAAGGCTCTCTATCGTGCTGCTATTAAGCATTACCATAGGGCCCTCCATGTTGAGCGTGCCGCATTCTATGCCGAGCAGATTAGGGGTAGCTCCAACCCGGCCAAGATTATTTTTTCTATAGTGACGGAGCTTAAATCTCAGAAGGACGTTGTAAGCTCAGTGATTACTTCCGATTTGCAATGTGAAGAACTGGCCAACTTTTTGTTAAGAAGGTTGAGGATATTTATAAAAGCTTTCCTATGGTTTCTATAGGCCCTCCTGAGACATCTTGCAAACCCATTGATGGTGTCCTTGAAGCTTTTCCCCCCATAACACAAGAGCTTTTATTGACACTCTGTTCCAAGGTAAAGTCAGGCTCTCCTGTTGATCCTCTGAAGCCTGACCAATTAAAAAAAATATTACCTACTATTATCCACCCTTTGGAAATGGTGATCAATGGGTCTCTGAGCGCGGCGGTTGTGCCCAGGGCCTGGAAACAAGCCAGGGTACTGCCGCTGCTCAAGAAACCTTCCTTAGATCCCCATAAACCTGAAAGCTTTCGTCCCATTTCCCTGTTACCTTGGGTTGCAAAAATCACTGAGGCCTATATCAATTCCCTTCTTACGGATTTCTTTACTGTAGATCCTTCTCAAAACGGTTTCCGGCCCGGCCACAACACTGAGTCAGCACTTCTGGCCGTGACTGAACATCTGTGGATAGCCTTAGACGCGGGGCAGACGTCGGCACTGATCCTTTTGGATCTCAGTGCCGTGTTTGACACTGTGTCCCATGTCATTCTGCTGAATCGCTTATCTAAGGCTGGAGTCACTGGTTTAGCTCTTAGGTGGCTGTCCTCCTTTCTTGCCGATAGGACATTTCAGGTGGTTGCTTCCCCTTTTGCTCCTGGCACCTTCCCTATTGGCCAAGGGGTCCCACAAGGCTCGTCCTTGAGCCCCCTGCTCTTTAACCTTTATGTTCAACCTTTGGCGGAGGTTGCCAGGAGCAGAGGGCTGACCATGGTCTCTTATGCCGACGAAACTCAGTTGGTGGTGGCTCTCCCGAGTGACCCCGAGCAGGACGCCAGGAAATTTCAGGGCGACCTCTCGGCTATCGCCGAGTGGATGATCGCCAACAGCCTTCAACTGAATACCAACAAGTCTGAGGTGTTGTTGGTGGGAGGGAACTATGACTGCTGGAGTGAACTGTGGTGGCCTGTGAGCCTAGGTACGGCACCTACCCCTAAGCCTGTAGTGAAGAACCTGGGGGTTTGGATGGACAACTCACTTAATTTTCAGGTTCAGACGGAGAAGGTGGCAGGAACTTGCTTCGGTCTGTTGCGCGGGCTCACATCTATTCTGGCCTTCTTTGATGCTACGACCAGGCAGATCATTATTCAGGCCCTGATTTTGTCAAGGCTTGATTATGCTTGATCGCTGTATTTAGGAGCAAATAAATCCGAAACTCAGAGGCTACAGAGAGTCCAGGATGCGGCCGCAAGATCTCTTTTGGGCTTGCGCAGAACTTTTTCAGTGACTTGTGCTATTCGTCACCTTCACTGGTTACCTGTAGCCAGGCGAATTGAGTTTAAGGCATTGTGTATTGCCTTTAAAATTCTGAAACTGGCATCCCCTCAAATTCTATCTGATCTTCTTCTACCTTATACTCCTACACGATCACTTCGATCTATGGGACAATGTTTGGTAGTGATCCCCCGGGTGAGAAAAGTCCGCGCAGGTGGGCGCTCTTTCCGGAATAGAGCTGCCATTTTGTGGAACTCTCTGCCGGCCCATATTCGGGGGCTTACTAATTATTTCCACTTCAGGAAAGCTATTAAGACATTCTTGTTCCCTTCCGTGTAGGCCTTTAGCGTTTTGTGCGTACTGCTCTTTTGTTGCTCTTAGCTGAGGCAGCTGTCGCGCTTTATAAAACCTTTTAACATAACAAAACATAACAGATTAATGAGATGATATTGGAGCGTAGCCTTGAAAAAAAGTGCGAAATAAGAGGGATACGGATATTTAATAAGAGCTACAGGAATTTTGGGAGCACCACCATTTTAGTGATGGCGATGCGCACAGCGAGTGATAGGGAGAGTTTTTTGCCATGCACTGATCTTGGCTTCAAGCCAGTCCATAGCTCTGCCTAAATTGGACTTCCATAGTTCCTGTATGTTTTCTGCTTAGTCAGAAAACCCAAGTATCGAATAGGGCCCGTTGCCCAAACAAAAGGGTAGTCAGGTGTAAACGGAGTGGTCGCATCTTTGAGTGGGAAGAGTACCGATTTACTCCAGTTAACCTGGATGCCCTAGATGCCACCAAACCAAACAACCTCCCTGGTCATGGGTGCAAGATTGTCCCGAGGCTCGTGGATGTAGATCGTGATATCATCCGCGTACATTGAGTGAAGGGCTCATCTAGATGTTCCCGGTGACTATTCCCAAGCCATAACAATTCAAATAGTGATGAAGTATTGATCCAGAATTTCCTGCGGGGCCTCTGCTCCAGCAGTGTATAGTTGGGAGTAGAAAGAAGACATCAGAGCAAGTATCTCGGTAGGGAAGGTTGTCCTACCCGCGGCGTCCTCACTCAAGGCATTGATATAAAAAGACGCAAATGGCTTCCGAAGGAGAGACACCAGGGTCTTGCCAGGGCGGTCACCCTCACCATAACTACGAGCGCGGGCTTCTTTATTACGGAAAGCGACCTCTCTGTCGGCCTCCCCGTGAAATTCAGTGAGTTTGGCTCTGAACTGAGCGAGTGTGACAGGGCTGGGGTCTTGAGATTGAAGAAGGTCCAAAGTCCTGAGGTCACTCTCCAACCGGTCAAGGGTACCTCTGATGGATTTCAGCACCCCAGATTGCCGATCAATACAACCCCCCACCCCCAAATTACAACCTTAAAGGCATCCCAGAGGGTTGAGGGCGAATCAACAGAGCCCACATTATGCTCAAAATAAGCAATAAAGGCAGTGTAACGGAGGGCATTTGGAGGGAGGCGCCACGCGGGAGCTGCAGGCCTAGTTGTACAGGGGCATGATCGGACGGAGTGCGAGCCTCGTGGCGTACAGATATGGTCCAGTAAGTTAGGTCTTGAGTCGTGATCCAGAGATAGAGACTGGACCAGGAACCTCGCGAGCCCGTGACGCAAGACCACTCACGTCTACCGGGGTGGGCATGCCGCCAGGCGTCCAGCAGGGAGTGATCAGTCATGAGGGAGTAGAGGAGAGTGGTGGCTTGCAGGTGCTGGGTGCAGTCTCCAGAGCTGTCCAGCTCCTGCGAGGGAGCTATATTGAAGTGGCCCACCCAGATTAGTGGATAGGGTCCCAAGGCAGATATAAGTTGCCAGACATGTGGGAGAAAGTTGGGGTCATCAAGATTAGGGCAGTAAATTGCCGCTAATATCAACGGCTGATTGTAGAGAGTGCCAGCGAGGATCACATAGCGGCCTTCCGGGTCAATGTGAGAGTGAGTGTTGTTGTAACACTAGAGAGAGTGAGAGAAAAGCAAGGCAGTTGCAATCTCCCAAAGATATGATATCACAGAAGCAACTGCTGGTACCTATGTCCCCGATTACGGTTCAATAGGTGTTTGGAGTCAATTGTAAAAACAATAAATTGACCCAAATTGTCCTATATAACAGATGTTGTCATTAGACATAACCATGGGAAGTGTTGGGATATCCACAGATATTGGAGAAGACGCCTCACTCACTAATAGTGACATGCTTCATCATTGGCGTCTTTCCACACCCAGGTAAGATGGTACTACCTGGGCGGACTCAACCAAAAGATGTGACTAAAAATACCTCCAGGTATACCCCTTATTCGAAACTTTATTCTTGGGGTACCTGGGGTACCAAATAAAAAGCGTATGCTGTGATGGGGTTGTTTTGAAATTATTGTTTCAAATGTACCCACTTCTTATGCCAACATGTTTTTTGATGTGTTTAGTGATACTTTTTACAGGAATTAAACCATGTTGCCAGGGTGTCACAATCTTGGCAATAATACTGCTAACTCATTAGGCCAATTTTTTAGAGTATACATTAGAGTTGCTGTTTATTATTGATGTGGGTTGATACAGCCCATAGTTTGTGGGATCTTTATCTTTTTAATCAAATATGTTGTATTTGTTTCCCTTCATGAGCTCCTCTTGGAAAGTCTTTGGAAGTCACGAGTTCGGTGACTCCTCCCTTGGTTCGTATTGAGCATGGGCTTCGGCTCCATCCTCAGATTGTTTTTTTCTGCCATCGGGCTCGGATGTAATACTTCGCGCTCCGGTTCCGAACTTTTCCAGTTCAACGATCGACGCAAAAATCCTCGCTCATCGAGCTCCTTCAGATAATAAATCATCTTAATCACCTTCTCTTCGGCACTTCTTCGATTCCGGTCGTCGACGGCGGCCTTCGGGCCTATTCCGGCTCCGGTCTCGGCTGATCGAAAGAACTCCTTTCAAGAAGTGCCCTCGATGTGGGTCCAAGTTTCCCCACACCGATCTTCACGAGGTGTGCAACCTCTGCCTCTCCCCTGAACACAAGGCCTGAGACTGTCCCGCCTGCAAGTCTTTTCGCTCTAAAAAGACTATTCGAGATCGACGGGCTAGACGCAACATGGCGCACTCCTCGACCTCCGCTCCAGTCGACATCTTCGGGGACGACGTCAAAGCTCCGGGACAGCAGAACATCGAAGAAGAGGACGACGACCTCGTCAGTGCTTCCGAGGCCGACGACTCAGATGTGGAGGACATCACCCCGGCGCAGAGGGTCGTGAGTACAATACCCCCTCCCACACCCACGCCGATATCCAAAAAGGCTTCGGTCACACCTTCGCCTTCGGGCCTAGGCAAGACCAAGGATACTGCTTCTCACACCCCGCCTTCGGGCCCGGTAAAGAAGCCTATTAAGCCTTCCGGCAGCTCGGGCTCGAGCCAGCCTACCAGCGGTACCGAAAAACACCCTTCGGCACCGAAGAAAAGATCGGCCTCCATCTCCAAACCAAACCCAGTACCAAAGCCTTCGGTGTCGAAACCTGCCCTTCCGGTGCCGACCAAACATCACAAGGCCCTCGGCACCGACACTCCCGTGCCGAAGCCTTCTTCGGCACCGACCAAAAAATCGGAGGTCCCAAAGAAGCACGGCTTAGACAACCCTAAAAAGCCGTCGGCTCCGAAATCTTCAGCGCCGACCGAACAACCAGTGTCGCAAGAACTTTGCACACCGGATCCTCTCCAAAAGACACTCACCAAGGATCCAAAAACTGGACATTTAACATTGTCTACAAAAAAGAGACACTTGGACAAACCAGCTCCACCTCCACCTCCAAAGAGGAAAGACACTGCTACCTCCCCTTTCAGAGTGCCTTCTCCTCCTCCTCCACCTCCTCCACCCTCCCCACCTCCACCCTCTCCACCCCCGCCTCATCGTTCCCCAACCTTGTCTCCTGTCCCAGACGATTTAGGAGACCCATATTATGATCCAGCAGATATGCCACAAGACCCCACCCCTACTGGATCTCCAGACCGATGGGACGACTATAATAATCTGGACATCCCAGATGTCCCACAGGATGACCTTTACCCATCTAGGCCATCCCCAGCTGAAGATTCCTTAGGTTTTCACCACCTATTACAAAGGGCGGCACACTACCACGGGGTGGAGTTACATACTGACCCGGTGGAGGAAGATTTTCTCCTAGACACCTTTGACAACGCACATAGGTCTACTGCCATCCTACCTATGTTAAAGGGAGTGATTAAACATGCACCGGAGGTCTTTAAAGACCCAGTCAGGGCCAGGGTCCTAAACCCCCGTATAGAGAAAAAATACAAAGCCGCCCCCACAGACCCTTCATACATTAAAGGCCCTGCACCATTGGATTCCCTAGTCGTATCTACAGCTAGGAAGCGCTCAAATTCTCAGGCGTCAGGTGAAGCACCACCACCTGACAAAGAGTCCAAGCTCCTAGACGCGTCAGGGAAGCGCACTGCCTCACAAGCCGCCAACATATGGCGTATCGCCAACACGCAAGCGCTATTGGCCAGATACGACAGGGCGCATTATGATGAGTTAGAGGCCATCAGGCACCATCTCCCTGAAAAATACAAGAACAGGGCTAATGAATTGATCCAAGAGGGAAAAATAATAACTAATACCTCTATTCGCTGTGCCCTAGATGCAGCAGATACAGCCTCCAGGGCCATAAACACCAGTGTCCTTCTCCGTCGCCATGCCTGGCCCAGAGTTTCAGGTTTTAAACCTGAGGTACAAGCCTCTATATTGAACCACCCATTCGACCAAGATCATCTATTTGGCCCGAAAGTTGATGAAGCCCTCGAAAAGATGAAAAAAGATACTGACACGGCGAAATCCATGGGAGCCCTACAGTCACACACTCCTAGGCTCTCCTTTCGCCGCTCTTCCTTTCGAGGCACGGGCAGAGGCTACTCCTCGGATAGTGCATCGACGTCCTACAAATCCCCTCCTCAATCTACCTTCACAAAGGGTTATCAAAGAGGCGGATACAGAGGCAATAATAATAAGGGCAGAGGCAAAACAAATACCACCCGCTCTGCCACACCTACTACCCAATGACTTTCCCCCGCTCCCTCCAGACCATTCCACTCCGGTCGGGGGCAGAATACAACATTTCCTTCACGTCTTGGAGACTCAGACAGATGGGTGACCCAAATTATTCAGTCAGGGTATTGCCTAGAATTACCATCTACCCCCCCCCAAACATTCCACCCAGGCACCGCCCTATGTCTCAAGAACATACTACGCTACTAAAACAGGAGGTGATCTCCCTCCTGCAAAAAGGAGCCATAGAGCAGGTCCCCATAAATCAACAAAATTTAGGGGTCTACTCCCTGTACTTTCTGATTCCAAAGAGAGACGAGACTCTACGACCTATCCTAGATCTCAGACCTCTAAACACTTATATACATTCAGACCATTTTCATATGGTAAGCCTTCAACAGGTTCTTCCACTCCTCTCCCAGGACGATTTTCTCACCACTCTGGACTTGAAAGACGCATACTTTCACATCCCAGTACACCAGTCTCACAGAAAGTACCTCAGATTTGTGGTGGACAGGCAACACTACCAGTTCAAGGAGCTCCCGTTCGGGGTAACAAGAGCACCAAGGGTATTCACCAAGTGCCTAGCAGTAGTGGCTGCACACCTCAGAAGACAGCACGTTCACGTCTTCTTGTATCTGGACGACTGGCTAATAAAAGCCACGTCCTACGAACAATGTGTGCAACATACCGCCGCTACAGTCCAACTACTTCACCAGCTAGGTTTCACGGTGAACCATCAAAAATCCAACCTGGTACCATCACACACAAAACAATACCTCGGTGCCACCATAGACACCTCAAAAGCCATAGCCTATCCCAATCCTGCCAGTATTGCAAATATACAGGCTCTGCGTCAAAAATTCATATGTCAACACTCTCTCCCAGCAAGAGTGTTTATGCAACTGATAGGGATGATGGCCTCTTGCATCTTCATAGTACCCCATGCAAGACTCCAGATGTGTCCACTCCAAGAGTGCTTAGCGCACCAATGGAACCAGGCCCAGGGACAACTGACAGATCTGGTGTTGGTAGACGGTCGCACCCATCGCTCTCTGCAGTGGTGGAACACCACAAACCTTTCCAGAGGTCGACCGTTCCTGGACCCGGTCCCACAAATAATCCTAACAACAGACGCATCGCTCTCCGGCTGGGGAGCTCATCTGTTACATCTCACAGCACAGGGCACATGGACGCCGCAACAGAAGTCACTCCACATCAACCATCTGGAGTGACTGGCAATCTTCCTCGCTCTAAAATCCTTCCAGACGCAGATTTCAGGCAAGGCAGTCCTCATTCGCACAGACAACATGACTGCCATGTACTACATTCAAAAACAGGGGGGCACACACTCTCCACTGCTCTCTCAATTAGCACAGAGCATATGGAGATGGGCAATTTCACAAAAGATCTTTCTCCTGGCCCAACACGTCCCAGGAGTCCAAAACACCGTGGCAGATCTGCTCAGCAGACAGACGCAGCAGATCCACGAGTGGGAACTTCACCCACAGGTTCTTCACCCGTTCTTTCAGAAGTGGGGGCATCCACACATAGACCTATTTGCCACCCACGAAAACAAAAAATGCCCAAGCTTCGCCGCCAGATATCCACACCCATTGTCCAAAGGCAATGCGATATGGATGAACTGGTCAAACAAATTTGCATACGCTTTTCCACCTCTCCCACTAATTCCATTAGTGGTGCGAAAGCTACAACAGCATTCCCTAACACTGATCCTAGTAGCTCCAACATGGGCCAGACAACCGTGGTACACCACACTGCTGGAACTCTCAGTAGTACCACACCAAAAGCTACACCTCTCACCATGCCTCCTAACCCAGAACCATGGAGAGATCAGGCACCCGGACCCAGCGCAGCTCAACCTTGCGATCTGGCTCCTGAGGTCCTAAAATTCGGATACCTTAACCTTCCCCCTGGTTGCATGAATATTATCAGGGAAGCTAAACGCCCTACTACTAGGGCATGCTATGCTGCAAAGTGGAAAAGATTTGTTGTTTACTGCCACAACAACACAATCAATCCTTTAAATGTATCCATACAGCACATTATATGTTACTTACTCCATCTACAAAGGTGTAACCTAGCATATACTTCCATTCGGTTACACCTCGCTGCAATTGCTGTTTATTTACAGAACAGGCAGCACCTATCACTTTTCAGAGTGCCTGCCATCAAGGCCTTTATGGAAGGCCTCAAAAGAGTAATTCCACCCAGATTACCACCCTCACCTGTCTGGAACCTAAATATAGTTCTCACAAGGTTAATGGGACCCCCTTTCGAACCATTACATAAATGTGAGCTCCAATTTCTCACATGGAAAACAGCTTTTCTAGTGGCCATCACTTCCCTCAGAAGGGTTAGTGAAATACAAGCACTCACTCTACAGGAACCTTTTCTCCAAATGCATCAGAACAAGGTTGTACTCCGCACCAACCCGAAATTTCTACCCAAAGTCATTTCTCCATTCCATCATAACCAGTCGGTAGAATTACCAGTCTTTTTCTCACAACCTCAAACCGTTGCGGAAAGGGCTTTACACACACTGGATGTTAAAAGGGCTTTACTTTACTACATCCAAAGGACACAACCTTTCAGCTATTTATCTCCTTCTCTCCACCACATAAAGGCAACCCTAATTCTAAATCAGGGATAGCTAGGTGGATTGTAAAATGCATACAGATTTGCTACCACAAAGCAAAACGAACGCTATCTGTTCCCCCTAAAGCCCACTCTACAAGGAAGATAGGGGCTTCTATGGCTTTTCTAGGAAACATACCACTAGATGACATCTGCAAAGCAGCAACATGGTCAACACCGCACACTTTCACAAAACATTACTGTGTAGATGTGCAAACCAAGCAACAAGCTACTGTGGGCCAGGCTGTACTAAAAACACTGTTCCAAACAACTGCAATGGATGCCGGTGGTCGCCGCTAGGGTTGGGTACTGCTATATAATCTATGCACAGTGTATAATCTGCAGCTCATATGCCTCAAACGGAATATGCTACTTACCAGTATGCATCTGTTCTTGGCATGTAGAGCTGCAGATCTATACACGCCCACCCGCCTCCCCGGCTACCTGTATCCGTTCCAGTTTTATCTTATTTAGATACAACACACATGGGTTTCTTTACTGTTACTACTACGCTCCATCTTTCCCTGCAGGCGAAAAACAATCTGAGGATGGAGCCGAAGCCCATGCGCAATACGAACCAAGGGAGGAGTCACCGAACTCGTGACTTCCAAAGACTTTCCAAGAGGAAAAACAAACTGCAAACATCCGGGCCCAACACCAGATGGCGATCTATGCACAGTGTATAGATCTGCAGCTCTACATGCCAGGAACAGATGCATACTGGTAAGTAGCATATTCCTTCCAGCACAATCCCCCTACAAACACAGTTTTTAAAGTGAGAGTATTTCTAAAACTAAATACACAAACAAAATTAGCAGAAATGGTAAAATCTCTCCAACTTTCCAACACAATCTCCCCATAAACACAGTTTTGAAAATGACTTGGAGTGCGAGTGTTCATCAACTTATTAGTTGATTAATGCCACTTCTCTAACAAAATACTGGGTTATCTTCAGGACAATCAATTGGAGGGGACACCTGAGAACTGAGAGAAAGCATTTCAATGGCGTCTCAGGCTACCTAAGGTGGAAGTAACCAACTGCATCGACTGGTGATGAATTAGAAATAAGTGCACTTGCTCAGATGGTGTGAATAGCAACCAAGTATTTTGTAAGTAACGAGAGAGGCCCCTGATATGCACAGAGGCTCCCCAGGCAAGGATGCTTATTGTTGGGACAGAAAAGTCCACAGCTTGGTAATGGATGCGCACACCTGTCCTGAGTGTCCAGAATAGAATAGAATAGGAGGGGGGCCCAAAGAGCTACTCTCATAGTGCTTGAAGGCTACTGCCTTCACCAGGAGTTAAACTGAACAGTGCGGTGGTTGCAGCATACCGTATAGTGATAAGTAGGAGTGAGCAGGAGTTGTCTGTTCCTCCACTATTTTTTTGGAATCCTGGAGATCCTGTAACTCCATGGGAGTAATGTATTGATAGTTTTAAAATATTCATGTTGGCTGCTAGCAATAAAAGGATGACTGATGATAAAAAACATGCTGTGTTATTACATTCCTTGGGTAAAAAAGGTTTGAGAATATATTGCACTCTACCTCATATTCATGGTGATAACTTATTGATGTATGTTAAAACTATGAAACAGTTGGATTTGCACTTTGATGATGAAACTAATGTTATTTTGGAATATTACAAATTTTCCTTTTGTGTACAGGCAAGTGAATAAATATTTATTTGTTCCTGACTGGATTGAGGGCATTTATGGTCAATTATGCATTCAGGGGTAATCAAGAGGAATATATTTGATCTGAAAGAAACACGTTAGTTAGATTCCTCACCTTAGAATATCCCCAGGCGTCAGACTGGATCCGGAAGATTTTTCGTCAGCAATACCCCTTGCGCGTCGCTAGGCGTCGTCTGCGGCTCCGCGTCCGTCGTCGGCGTCGTGCGCCGGAATGATGTCGTCGGAGTACTTAGACGCAGCCCTCGCGCGCTGACGTCAGTTCTTCTTTTTTCCACGCCAGTAAGCGCAGATCCGGGAGAGCTACCCCTTTTAGTCTTTTTTGACTAAGTTTTTTGATCCTTTTTGATCTTGTCTCGACTCCGGTGCCGGTAGGAGGCCTGGTTTCAAAGCCTGTACTGACTGTAACCGCTTGATGTCGGTTACGGATCATCACAGCCGGTGCCTTTACTGTTTGGGCCTCGACCACGACGCGGAGTCATGTTCGGACTGCAAGGCCCTGACCTCGAAGGCTAGACGGGAGTGGTCCCGTAAGCTCCTCGAGATTCGCCACTCGGCTCCGCGCCCCTCTCGATCCCGGTCCAGGAGGAGGTCCAAGGATCGGTCGCGAAGCCGCAGCCGACGTCATCATCGCTCGTCTGGCTCCAAGTCTTCGGGTAAGTCGAAGCACTCCAAGAAGTCCAAGAGGCGACACCGCTCTTCGGACTCCCCTCGCCGGTCGCACGACTCGGCTGAGGGTCCGGGTGGTTCCACCCCCGCGGCTCCAACGGAGCCGCAGGCGCCGCGCAAGTCCCCATACCCGCCGGTCCCTGGGACTGACGCGACACCGGCGGAAGTCAGTGCCTTCCTCTCGGCCATGAGGAGCCTAGCTCCGCCGTCGACGCCCGCTGGCGCGCCTTCGGGCCCCACGGACCCGACTGGGCAACCTTGCATGCCGGCGGCTCCGGCCCCGGCGCCGTCGCCGGCTCCGGCCCCGACGCCGCAGGTCCCCGAGGGACTCACCCCCGAGTCCCCGTCGACGCCGGTCGACCTCGTCATGCCTCCTCCGCCGGCGTCGACACCGGTTCCACCCCTGACGCCGGCTCCGCTCGGCGTCGAGACCCAGTTCAGCCCCGCTCCGGATCCGGCGCCGTTACGGCGTCGATGGACGCCACGTACGGCGCCGTTAGAGACACATTATGTCTACCGTCCGGCTCCGATCCTTCCTCCTGTTTACCAGGAATCGGATGACGGGGGCGAATGGGAGGGGTCCAAGGATCCTATGGCCGATCAGGCTCAGCTGTCACAGGACTGGGCAGATGAACTGGGGGAGGCCAGTGGTCTGGATACCTCTCCAGACACTGGATTCATCTCTCCTCCGACTGCGGCTTCGGAGGAGGGTGCTGCTTTCTCTGTGGTGCTGCGCAAGGCGGCCGCAGCCCTTGGGCTCGAGCTGCCTGCCGTGGCTGTGAGGACTAACGTCCTCACCGAGGTGCTTCAGTCTGCAGCAAGCTCCACTGAGCCTCTGCTGCAATCCAATGAGGCCCTCATCGACGTTCTGCAGGGCACCTGGTCCGAGCCCTCCACAGTTTCTCCTGTGGACAGGAACGTTGCCAGGCGCCACCGCCCTGCTCCGGGCGACCCCAGTTTTCTGTCCCAACACCCCACCCCGAGAACCTGGTTATCCAGGCTTCTAACTCCCAATCCTCCTTCCCGACCGCCCCGCCGGACCGAGATTCCAAAAGACTGGAACAGTTTGGCAAAAAGCTGTTCTCCTCCCTTAGTTTGGGTCTGCGGTCTTTAAACACCGCTTGTCTTTTGGACCGTTATTCCCACTCTCTGTGGTATACGGTGGAGGACGTGCTGCCCCTGTGCTCGGAGGAGGCCCGAACACGACTTACCCAGGCTCTGGCCGATGGAAGGGATGCAGCACGACATGCAATCCGATGTGGGCTTGACACGACGGACTCGCTGGGTAGGGCGATTTCTACCACGGTGGCGCTTAGACGTCATGCCTGGCTGCGGTCCACGTCTTTTTCGGGGGATGTCCAGAGCACTCTCATGGACATGCCCTTTGATGGCACTCGCCTTTTTGGTGAGAAAGCGGACAGTGCGCTGAATCGCTTTAAGGACTCCCGGGGCTACGGCCAAGTCCTTGGGCCTCTCGGCCCCGCAATCGCAAACTTCCGCTTTTCGCCCCTTTCGTGGCCAAGGAAGAGGCGCTTCCTCACGTCCGCCTAGCCACCAGCCGCAGACCCAACCTGCGCGCGGTCGCGGACGTGGTTTCCGCCGAGGCGGTTCTGGAGGCCGACGCGGTCAGCCCACATCCACCCCGGCAGCATCCGCCTCCAAGCCTTCCTAGTCCGAGCTTTCCGGCCCATTCCTCGCCAGTGGGCGGCAGAGTTCGCCATCACCTGCTCCACTGGCGTACCATCACTTCGGACAGGTGGGTGCTGCAAATCGTCCGAAGGGGCTACTCCCTCCCCTTCGAGACGACCCCTCCAGCCATGCCACCGCAGCACCACCGTATCTCGCAGGATCATTTGAATCTTCTGCGAGAGGAAGTTTCGGCCCTCTTGGCCAAAGAGGCCGTCGAGCGCGTTCCGAGCCCAGAAGTAGGTCGTGGTTGTTATTCCCACTACTTTATGGTCCCCAAGAAGGGAAAGGGGGCCTACGCCCTATCTTGGACCTCAGGAACGTCAATGCCTTCCTCCGGAAGCAACGGTTCAAGATGTTGACTTTGGCTCAGGTTCTAGCTGCCCTCGACCCTGGAGACTGGATGGTAGCGTTGGACTTGCAGGACGCATATTTCCACATCCCCGTCCTGCCGGCCCACCGGCGTTACCTGCGGTTCACGGTGGGCCAGGAGCATTTTCAGTTCACCGTGCTCCCCTTCGGCCTCACCAGTGCCCCTCGGGTGTTCACGAAAGTGATGGCGGTGGTCGCAGCTCATCTGCGCAGATTAGGGGTTCCAGTCTTCCCCTATCTCGAAGACTGGTTGTTGAAGGCGGGCTCGCCCCAGGCAGTCGTCTCCCACCTCCAGACTACGGCGGATCTCCTGCATTTGCTGGGGTTTTCCATCAACGTGCCGAAGTCACACCTGAGTCCCTCTCAGCAGCTCCTCTTCATCGGAGCGGTTCTCGATTCGGCGCAGTTCCGGGTCTATCCGCCGGAACAGCGGGTCCGGGATATTCAGGCCCTGATTCCCATCTTTCGGCCTCTATCCTGGGTTTCGGTCAGGCTTGTGTTGCGGCTTCTGGGGCTGATGGCCTCCTGCATCCTACTAGTGCATCACGCCAGGCGGCGCATGCGGGCTCTGCAGTGGGACCTGAAGTTTCAGTGGGCCCAGCATCACGGAAACCTGTCCGACCATGTCTTGATCTCGGAGGGCACTGCACAGCAGTTGCAGTGGTGGCTCACGGACCGCGATTGGGTCATGGGCAAGAGCCTCTCCCTTCCCCAACCGGAGCATGTCGTAGTGACGGATGCGTCCCTCCTGGGATGGGGTGGCCATATGGGAGAGGCGGAGATCAGAGGTCTCTGGTCTCCGGCGGAGTCTCGTCTCCACATCAACCTGTTGGAGTTGAGAGCGATCCGACTTGCACTGAAAGCCTTCCTTCCTTCTGTCAGTGGAAGTGTCGTGCAGGTGTTCACGGACAACACCACCGCCATGTGGTATTGCAACAAACAGGGCGGGGTGGGGTCGTGGACCCTTTGTCAGGAGGCTCTGCGCCTCTGGACATGGCTGGAACACCAGGGCGTCACCCTAGTGGTTCAACATCTGGCGGGCTCTTTGAACGCCAGAGCAGACGAACTCAGCCGCCGGTGCATGATGGATCACGAATGGCGTCTGAACTCCGAGGTGGCACAAGGTCTCTTTCAGCAGTGGGGAGAGCCTTGGTTAGATCTATTCGCCACCAAAGAGAACGCGCAATGTCAGCAGTTCTGCGCGTTGGAATTTCCAAGGCGGCACTCGCTCGGCGACGCTTTTCCTCACGAGTGGAGTTGCGGTCTGTTGTACGCCTTTCCGCCTATACCACTTCTGCCCAGAGTGCTAAAGAAGATCAGGCGCGACCGGGCCCAAGTCATCTTGGTGGCTCCGGACTGGGCACGAAGGTACTGGTATCCCGAGCTACTCAGTATGTTGACCGATCCTCCGATACGTCTGCCCCTTCGGGAGGATCTTCTGTCGCAGCAGCAGGGGACGGTCCTCCACCCGAATCTGTCCAGCCTCCACCTCCATGCGTGGAGATTGAGCGGCGGCAGTTGATGCCATTTGACTTGCCTCCTGAAGTCTGTGATATCATTCTGGCAGCCAGGCGTCCCTCCACAAAGACGGTATACGCCTGCCGGTGGAACAAATTTGTGGCATGGCGCACAGCAAAGGCTGTGGATCCCCTTTCCGCCCCTCTTTCTGAGGTTCTCCTCTTTCTTCTTTACTTGGCCCAGCAGGGCTCTGCCTTGGGCACCTTGAAAGGTTATCTTGCTGCCATCTCTGCCTTCTTAAGGCTTCCTGATCAGCCTTCTCTTTTCAAGTCCCCAGTAGTTACACGCTTTCTAAAAGGCATTACGCACACGTTCCCTCCTGTCCCTTTTGTAATGCCTCAGTGGGACTTGAATCTTGTTCTCACATTTCTAATGTGCGCTCCCTTTGAGCCTCTTCATAATTGTCCTCTTCGTCTGCTGACGCTTAAGACTGCTTTTCTGGTAGCCATCACCTCGGCTAGACGGGTGAGTGAGCTCCAGGCTTTATCATCAAAGCCTCCTTTTCTATCTGTTCATCCGGACAAGGTTGTCCTTCGGCCTCGTCCCTCCTTTCTTTCGAAAGTGGTGACCCCCTTTCATCTTGGGCAATCTGTCACCTTGCCCACCTTCTTTCCGCCTCCGCATCCTTCCAAAGAGGAAGAGAGGCTCCACCGTCTGGACCCAAAACGTGCGCTCTCCTTTTATCCGGACCGCACAAAGCAGTTCCGGGTGGACGACCAACTTTTCATTGGATACGTAGGTGCTAAGAAGGGGAAAGCTGTGCACAAACGGACCATCTCTCGGTGGGTCGTTTTGTGCATCAAAATTTGTTATTCCTTGGCAAAAAAGGACCCTCCTGTTGGGCTGCACGCCCATTCTACTCGGGCCACAGCGGCTACTACTGCTTTGGGGCGGGGTGTCCCTTTGCAGGACATCTGTCAGGCGGCTACGTGGGCTTCGCTCCACACGTTTGCCAGGCATTATTGCCTTGACAGCCAAGTCCGGAGGGATGGCTTCTTTGGCCGTTCTGTCCTCCAGGACTTTCTGGTGTGATCTTGGTTCGCAGACCCACCACCGGGGTTGGTATTGCTTGGGTATCTATTCTAAGGTGAGGAATCTAACTAACGTGTTTCTTTCAGATGAACAAGTTACTTACCTTCAGTAACGATGTATCTGTAAGAAACATTAGTTAGTTAGATTCCTCACCGACCCACCCATCCTCCCCGTTCTGCGAACTGACATCTAGGGTTAAGGCTATCCCTTTCAGGGACCTAGAATTTTTTGGCACCAGTGTCGGTATCTTGCATGGCTCTGCGTTCCTGGCACGGAAGGCTATGTACAAGAACTGACGTCAGCGCGCGAGGGCGGCGTCTAAGTACTCCGACGACGTCATTCCGGCGCACGACGCCGACGACGGACGCGGAGCCGCAGACGACGCCTAGCGACGCGCAAGGGGTATTGCTGACGAAAAATCTTCCGGATCCAGTCTGACGCCTGGGGATATTCTAAGGTGAGGAATCTAACTAACTAATGTTTCTTACAGATACATCGTTACCGAAGGTAAGTAACTTGTTCTGATCAACTAATGCTACACATGTCTAACTCTTTTATTCAAAGAAAATGTGGAGCGCTCAAAATCTTACATTATTAAGAGTTAACAAAAAAGTGTGTTAAAGCTATGAATGAGAATAAAGTATTGGATTACAGAGGTCGAGAAGGGCAGAAAATCAGTGTGGTCAAAGGCAAGTTGAAGTTAGAAAAACAGTAAGGTAAAGAGATGGACAAACGTAAAGGGAAACACAGTTGTACAGAGGACTGCATGTGTCAGGTGTGGCAGCATGAACTAGTGGGCGAATGATAAGTCCTGCCCTTTAAGGAATGTAACTTGTTGAAAGTGTAATAAATTGAGTCATTATGCACAAGTTTGTAAAAGCTTGTTATCTAAATACGTAGCAGAGGTAAGTGATGCAAGTTAAGATGACACTGTACCTGGTGATAGGTGTGATGATCATATTTTGTGTGTGGTAGATGAAGATGGTGGAGAAGAATTTAATGACCAACTGATATTTTCAGTCATAGATTATGATGGATGGAAATCCTTTCCAAACGTTGGTTGATTCAGGAGCTAGGTATACCATAATTTCTGGAGAAATTTTTGGACAATGTGAAGCTTTTAAAGACAAATGTTTGTCCAAACCAGATGTCAAACTGAAATCACATAGTGGTGAGTCTGTGTAGTTACTGTGAATTGCTGAAATTTCGTGTAGGAACAAGAACATTTTACATAGGGTGTACGTTGCAAAAAAAGGTGCACCCTTATTTTGAACTACTCATCAAACTGCCATTGGCATGCAACCTGGGGCTCACGAACAGGTTGTTCTTGTGGGTTCTACTATGCAAGAAGAAAGTGTTGTGAAAATGTTGCCAGAAGTATTTTCCAGCAAATTGGGAAACTGAAACGATTTAAGCATCAGATTATATTACGCCTGGGGTGTCACCCAAAGGTTAATGAAATGAGAAGTCTGCCATTCGCAGTAAGGGTAGATGTCAAATCTGAGATTGAGAAATTCATGGATTTTGACATCTTTGAGGAAATTTAATCATCTGAGTGGTTGGCGCCAACTATTGTGATGTGCAAACCAGATCAGACAATCAGAATTTGCGGGATTTTGCTATATGGATTGATAGACATTCATTACCCAATATTAATGAGATAATTGATACTATCAGGAAAAATATATGGTTTTCAACAATATATCTATAGTTTGATTATCATCAGATTGAATTGCATCCTAACTCCAGACATCAAGCGTCTTTCATTAGACCGTTTGGTGCATATCTGTTTAAACGGATGCTATTTGAACTGGCCTTCGGGTCCTTAGAATTTCGTAGGCTAATGCAGAAAATGTTTAGGGATATGAGTGATGTATGTTATTTTTAAGATGATATCTTGATATGCGGTAATGATGGAAAAGATCATGAAATCAAGTTATAAAAAGTTTGACACCATCAAATTGGAAATTACCAATGCACCTAATTTAAGTAGTTTTAACACAGCCTTCCAGACTCTGATTTTTACTGAATATAGTCTAACAGCAGTTCTGACACAAACAAAAAACTGAGAGGAAGTTGTAATAGCATATGCCTCATGTACGTTATCAGAAGTAGAACAATGCTATTCTGTAATTGAAAGGGAAGTCTAAGCTGTTTTTTGGGCTGCCAGGAATTATAGAACATACTTATGGGGCATACCTTTTGTTGTCAGAACTGATAATAAGCCTTTACTCAATGTATTTTCTATGAAGGTATCTTGCATAATGTTACCCAGAATTGCAAGATGGTCAACAAAATTAGAGGAGTATTATTGTATAATGCAATATGTATCTGGTTCGAGGAATGTTTTAGCAGGGGAGTATCCAGGAACAAAGTCTTGAAGGAAGAATGTAAACATTAGAGTGGTGATCTGCAGGAATGTGGTTTGGTTGCAGAAGTGTAGTGTTTTGATGAGGAGTCCAATACCATGAAAGAATGGTTGGATGCTGTAAAGGACGATACTTAATTACTGAATTCACGTAAGTGCATTAAGGAATGTTGGCCTTTTGATGAAGCAGGCATAAGAGATTAAGTGCAAGTCAAAAATGAATTGAGTGAAGACCAGTAGGGTGTGAGAAGAGGTGGCAAACTTATTCCTTCTGTTGTGTTGAGAAAAAGAATTGTAGATTGTTGTCAACAAATTAATCAAGGAATGAATAAGACCAAACGTAAACTGAGGGAGTAGTTTTGGTGGCCAGGCGTGGACTAGGACTTGGAGGAAGTTGTTAAAGAGAGCACATTTTGTGGGATTAGTGATACGATTTAAAAAAAGAACACTCAACCTCTTCAATCTATTAGTTATCCAGTTAGTGCTTGGCTGAAAGTGGCTATGGACATTATGGGTCCCTCTGACATTATGGGTCACTGTATTAGCTTTGTCATGGTCATGGTGGATTACTATTTCAAATGGCTTGAAATTCAGTTTATGGGGATGTGACAAGTAAATTAGTTATACAATTTATGGAGAAATATTTTATTAGTGAATGTTATCCAGAGGAAAGTGTATTGGACAATGGTCCACAGTTTTGTTCTCAGGTCGAGGACACGTATTTATGTCAGTGGAATATTCGTCATTGCAAAACTGCAGTGTATAATCCCAGGGCAAATGGTCTTGTTAAAAGCGTAAATAGGTTTGTGAAGGAGAGTTTTCAAATGGCTGTGGCCAATGGTACAAATGTAGTTGAGCATGTAAATCAGATGTCGTGAGCATACAGAACTAGTATACATTGTACCACTGGACTATCTCAGTTTGAATCGTTGAGGAAAAGGAAACCAAAGCTGGCTGTTTCTATGGGTCAGAATTTAGGGAATGTAGATATTGGTGAAAAGGGATTACAGAAGAAAGTGTGTAAAAAATACAACTGTCATATAAAAAGTACTTTGATAACAAATGTAGAGCTAAGGAGTTCAACATTTCCAGTGGTCAAAAGATTAAAATCAAATTGCCACAGTGTGTAAGGAAAGGTAGGTCAGTATTTTCTGAACTCAAGGTTGTTAAGAAAATAGGAAGAACTTACGTTGAGTTAAGTGATGGGTCCATATGGAATGAGAGGAGATTGATAAAAGTGATTGACGAGTTTAGGGAAAAAGTAAAGGAAAGTTCTCCTGGATTAGATGTGCAAATGAAGTGTAAAGAAAAACGAGAAATAAGATCTCCTGAAGTGGATGCTCAAAAGAAATGCAGGAGAAAAGGACAAATAGGATTTCCTGGGAAGTTCAAGGAGTTTGTGTGCAAATTACGTGGTGGTAGTGTCATAGCAGTCTACAGTTAGTGCTGTATGAATGTTTATGTATCTATGGCGAAATGTACATTTTGCATGTGTTTAAGGGTATTAGGTATGCTATTTATTTATATTTTGTTGGCCTGCACTTTCAGCAGTGGGTATCTCATTTGGGTATTGTGTTTTTTAAAATTTTGTTTACTTTGTTTGTCTTTACCATTTGCTATTTCATTATCATTGTTATGTTATTGGCTATTTATAAAGCGCACGTCCACCGGGGAGGTCTCTTGGCGTTAGGTACTGAATTGTCATATAGCCCGTGTTAATGATAAGCCTGTATAAACAGCCAGGACTTCAGAAGTTGCCTAAATTTAGTATAGTGGGCTGACTGCCTAAATTCCAAGGGGAGTGTGTTCCATGCTCGGGGGGCCGTGACAGAGAACCTACGACCTCCAATCCTCTGTTTCTTATAGGTGGGAGTGACCAGGAAGTGGAGGGAAACAGTTACTATAATTTTGATCTTGTATTTATGATCGAAAACTTATCGCTCTCTGCCTGAAGGACAAGTGGATGATTGAGGCGATGTAACCCCTAGTAGGACATAGATAGACCTGAGAGGAATCATGAATGTTTAAATAACTGCTTATGCTGGAATATTATATTATTAACTCTTTTGTTGATATGCAGCCTTAGGGAAAATAATTCCGATGGGAATCATATTATTCGATACCTGACACCAGTCCAAGATGGTGTCAGCCTTTTATGCAGTGGAAATAAAGGGTTCGTTTCCGTGTGTTATGGCTTATATATATATTTTCTTCTTCACCACTACAATTGCTAACAGTGGCGTACTATTTTATTTATTTTTGTGCCGAGATGCGTTTTTGAAGAAACTATTTCTTATGCGTAAATTTCAATTACGAATACCGTTCAAAGATGGCGGATACTTTATACACAGAAAGAATCGCTAGTCCGTCCTCGGTTGTAATTGACTTAATGGACGCTGCTGTTTAGCTTCCGGTATATAAACGGGGAAATATAGCGTGCTTGGATTCTATGGAGTCCGGAACCCAAGACGGTGGCGGGAGTACTCTCCTTTTCCTGTTTAGGTGGGTCATGTGTTGTTGTACCTCTATGGACAATATAGTTTTACCTCTGTGACTACTTTGGGTGTGTTGATTTTTAAAGCACCTTTTTCTTTTCTTTTTCTCTTTTTTCTGTATTGCCTTATAAGTTATATGTGTGAGTTTTGTCACTGGGTGACTCTTCTTGGTGTCTATTGGTTTTTGGTTACTATCTACTTATTTATATCCTTCACATAACGTTATGGTTATAAATTGTGATAATATTTAATCTTTTGGTTGGATACTATTTGAGTATTGTATATTTTATTGTTGTAGCCCTGAGGAAGTCAGCGGGTGAATCTTCCCAAGACGAAACACGTGTCGGCTATTGGCTACACTTGGCGATGTCATTTATACCAACTTAATTGTTGTGAAATTCCTTGTACACTTCTGATAAAGATAAAAAAGAAAACAAGAAAATAAAAAGAAGAAAATTCACTTGAGTACACCCTGGATATGGACAATTTATTGCATTGACCTGATATGGTTTATCTGTGAATGTTTAATGGTGTTTTGCTCGGGAACGATACTCTGTTTACTGTATACCCGCTGTGTCCTTCTGGCCACAGAGGCTCTTTTGGGACGTGGGTGCCCATTCCTTTTTCGTTCCCTAGAGCACTTTTGAAATAATTCTGCTTATACTACGAAATGTTAGCTCTGTGCAAGGTGTAACCTAGCCATGCTTCTGAGACTATTAAGGTAGTGGAGGGAGTTGGATCTCAGTTCTCTTGTCGGATGGTATTTTACAATCCTATCTTTCACAACCCCCGGGCAGCTCATATGTAATACCTTGAATGCCATGCAGCATACCTTGAACCTGGATCTCTTTGCGCAAAAGGCAGCCAGTGACGGTCCTTTATCACCAGCGAGATGTAGCCCCCTCTGGGCAGTTGAACTATGAGCCTGACGGCCTGGTTTTGAGTTAGCTGAAGCTTACGCGCAAGGGATTTCGAGAGGTCCAGATAGAGGGAATTTGCGTAATCAATTCTGGACATAACCAAGGCCATGATAACTTGGACCAGGGCCTCCCTCGTGAGGAACTTTCCATACTTTTTTATCCAACGCGGTTGCAGAAAACAGGCCGAAGTCACTGTACTGACCTGCTGTTTACATGAGTGGTCCTCATCGATGATCACCCCCAAACCTTTTACTGCTTTTTTTGGAGTGAGGGGGGGGGGCATCTCTCTTGGCCATCACATAGGGTTCCAACAGGCAGTTCTATTCTTGGTGAGGACTATCTCGATTTTATCTGAGTTTAGTTTCAGATATTTCTCGTTCATCCAACCCCATATGAACCGCATGGAGTTTTGAAAATGCTGCCTGGCTAGGACGCTGTCATTGATCTCAAACAATAGTTGCATATCGTCGGCGTAATTGAAGATGTTCACTTCCATCTTCTTAAGGGAGCTCAGCAAAGGTTGAATATAGATATTGAATAAATGGGGGGAGAGAGAGGACCCCTGGGGCACACCACAGCTCACCTTGAACCTCCGTATAGGTGTAAGGGAAGAGCCTAACCGATAGAGATCTATCCTTCAAAAAATAGATCATCCAGTTCAATGCTGCACCCCGTAGCCCAGCGGCCCTGACCCAGTCAGCGAACAATGAGTAGTCGACCGTGTCGAAGGCCGCCGACAAGTCTAATAGTACCAGAGCTTGTGTGTTCCCCTTGTCTGCTTCCCTAAGCATTTCGGCCATCACCGACATGACCACTGCTTCTGTGGAGTGAGCGGGTATGAACCCAGCCTGACTAGGGTGCAAAAACTCTGACTTCTCTATACATTCACAGAGATGATAGGCAACATGGGCCTCCAGAAGTTTAGCTAAGTACGGAAAAAGGGACACGGGATGATAGTTCTTCATGTCAGAGGGGTGTGCTCCCACTTTCTTAAGGAGGGGTACAATAAAAAAGATTTGGGTACCAGGCCCGAATCAATTGAGTGGTTAAGGAATTGTAACAAACTGTCTCTACAGGAGGAGGCTACCACTCTTAGGACCTCAGGGGGGTAAGTGTCTTTGGGTGATCCAGACTTGACTTTCGCCATCAACTCTGTAAGATTGTCTTGAGAAACATGAGGGAAATGCGAGAGAGTGTGACTGTTCATGTTTCCTGCTGATGGGTTCGTAGCGGAGGAGCCCTGAGGTATGCTCTTTTTTATGGCATCAATCTTATTCCCAAAAAAAGCGTTGAGGGTGTCACACAAATTCTGTGAGGGTATGACTGGAAGAGTCACTCTATCTAAATTGGGTAGTTCATTAACAATCCTAAATATCTCCTTGGATTTATTAGGGGGCTTCAAGATTTTAATTGTGAAGTAGCTTACTTTGGTTTGCCTTAGAAGTGACTTATATACTTTGAGCTGTTGGAGATAAAGGGTTCTCAGATCTGGCGAATATTCTGACACAATTTCCTTTCTGCGCCACGGAGGATAAGTTTCACCATTTTCAGATCTTCCGAGAACCATTTGTTGGCCTCATGGCTTCTAGTCTTACTGGAGCTATGACTGCCGGCGTGGATGTCACTAGCCCCCTTCAGCCAGTTGGATACCTTTCTTTTGCTCGTAGTCATCAATATCCTCCAAAGGAACCGGCACAGATTTCCCCAAGTCCCCACAAACGTCAGTGAGATTGGCCAGGGCCCAGTTCCTAGATATCTTAACCGGGCCCCTCGGGGGCCTATCTACTTAGGCCTGACTACTGTAAAGGAGATCAGATGATGGTCTGACCACCCGCACAGGACTATGCTCAAGTTCTGCACCGGGAATTTCAAAGTCCAAATTTGATCCCGTATGTGGCCTTTAATGTGGGTCGGGAAATTCACTAATTGTTCCACGTTCATATCGCTTAAGGCTTCTGTAAAATCAAAGGCTTGAAGTCCCCCATTTTCATCATTTGCCCAGTAGTTTAGGTCCCCAATCAGGAGAACATTAGCATGGTCTACCACTAAAAGGGCTATGGCCTCAGCGAAGGTCTGAGCAAACTCCTGCATGTAGTAAGGAGGCCTATATACAAGGACACACACAAGGGCCTCGGTCGCGGATTTCAAGTGGATCACTAAGGTTTCTACTGCTGGTAAATCCAGCAGAGACAGCTTTGCAAACCAGAGGGATTTTGTAATTGTAGCTGCGTTCCACCCCCCCCCCCCCCCCTCCACTTTCTTCCCTGTTAGCTGCCAAACATAGTACTCATTGGGGAGTGCTGACAGTATGTCCGGGGATGACTCCTCCGTGAGCCACGTTTCCGTTAATAGCAACAAATCTGGTGACTCGGACGCCAGAAGGGGGAAGATTTCCTCTTGGTGCTTTGCCAAAGAGCGTGTATTCAGGTAGATGACCTGGGTGTCGGTCAAATCTCTTTCTTCCACTGAGGGGATGGCACTAGTAGCAATGTTGTCCAGGTGGAGGCTAACCTGCCAACCACCCTCTAGGTCTTCCTTTCTCTGGGAACTCAGTAGCCCTGCTTTCCTTAGGGATATCTTGAGTGTGCTAGGTATAGTATGAGTCTCCCTGTTCAGAGCCAGCGAATATTTCCTATCATAGGAGATAAAAGGGGCATAGTAACTGGCCCCTGGCCACGGCAGGCCGCAGACAGGCTTGTTATTATAAAATAGGAATATATGTTATGTGTGATGCCCTGCCAATGTTCCACATGTGGAATGGGAAACACTGAACACTTGAACTATTGATGTTTAAGTGTTAGAGGAAGTTGGCAACTGGTTGAAGGCCAGTGAATCTGCTCTGGGGAGTAACAGAATAAAGTTGCTTTACCTTTCACATTTTGGTATACTGGAGTTTGTACAAGGCGTACACCACACCAAGATACTGAGGAGACAGTCATTTTGCCTCAATTTCTGTCTCAATTTAACATCATTTCACTGGAGGACTCGGCCCAAGCTTTGCTTAAGTGTAGGTCCGTCTCCCTGTCTGACCCAGTTAGTGCTTAAGAAGGCACAGCAGCTCATCAAACCGAAGCTTAACATACTGTTCAATCAATCACTAGAGCAGGGGTCTCCAACCTTTTCTTCAACAAGAGCTAATTATGTTCAGTGGAAATAATCCTGAGCTACTAATATTAGTATTGTAGTGTTGTAGTAGGGACAACATAAGACGAGATCATACTAGTGGACACTCTATGAAAGATTAGTGATCACTTCAGGGCATCATGTAGGACTGCCAGGAGTAACATAAAAAAAGAATTTGTCAATTTTGAATGCTTTTACATGGGTAATAGTTGCAATCCCCCTGGCACCGGGCAATAAATATTATTAGTAATACGTTTGCCCAACACCATGTGATCTATCACTCAAATATCTGCTTAAAATATACTTTGAAAAATCACCCATTTTTTCTCCAAACATCAACTTAGACGTTCTAAAAATGCACCCATTTGCTCTTGAATACACACTTTACAATTGTGCTGCCTATAACATGTTCTTCTGATAGAGACTTCTAACCACAGATTCCTCACCATGAGAATAGATACCAAAGCAGTAATTCCCCAGGTGGTGGGTCCGTGAAATGGTTCAGACCAGAAAATCTTGAAGGACAGATCTGGCAGAGAGCACATCCAATGAGACTTGGCTGTCCAGGCAGTAATGGTTTGTGAATGTGTGGAGGGCATATAGCAGCCTGGCAAATGTTCACAACCAGTGAGTGGTATTAGCCTTCGCTCTGGTGGTATGAGTGTGCAAGCCTTCTGGGGGCTGCATCTTGGTTAGCCATAGCAGATTTTGATGCATAATACGATCCCTCTTTAGATGGTCCTCTTTAGCACAGCCTTTGCATTTCTTAGCCCCAGAGAAAAACCAACAAATATATTGTCACCCTGTCAATAGTCAAAGTTCCCCTTTGGACTTAAGGCATTGAAGTCATGCTTTCTCCTTGGAGCGGGGGGAGGTGCCGAGAAAACTGTCAAACTTAGTGCGTCCCCTGTCTGGTAGTCTGTGACTACCTTAGGCAGGAATGCCGCTTTTGTCTGGAGGACTGATTCTCCCAGTAAGAAAGATGTATGTGGGGGAACCATGGACAATGCATGGAGTTCGCTCACTCGCCTAGCCAGTGTAATGCCAATGAGGAATGTTGTCTTGATGGTAAAAAGACAAAGAAATATATTGTGTATGGCTTTGAAGTGAACTCACAACAAGTAGGTGAGACAAGGTCCCACTGTGGTATGGCAAAAAACAGATCACAACAACAGGTAACTTGATAGGAGATGGATGGTCCAGTAAACGTAATAAGGCCGAAAGGGCAGAGAGGTAACCATTAAGTGCTGCAACACCAAGGTCTTGCTGGGCGAATGACAAACAGAACAGAACATCCTTTAACTGTGCTTTCAGGGGTGGTATGTCTAGGGAAAAACACCAAACAACAAACTTCTCCCAGCGTTTTGCATAAATTGATTTAGTTGCCAAATGCCTGGATGCAAGATGATCACTTCTGAAAGAAGATAAAAAGCTATCAAGTGACCCCGCTCAGTCTTCAAGCATGGAGGTGTAAATTGTGCAGGCTTGGATGAAAGACTCTACTCTGCTACTGTGACAGGAGGACATCTCGTAGGGGGAGCAAAATTGGAGGACATATTCTCATGTCTCAAAGTTCTGGTACCACACTATTCTCGTCCAGTGCAGGCTACTCTGATGACTTCATCTTTGTGAGTCTTCTGTGCAGGAGGAGAGACAGAAAAGAATACACGAGTCCCAACTTACAATGCTGGCATAATGCATCTCAGAGGGAGGACTGCCTTGGGAACTCCAAAATGCAAATGTTTTGACACTGTGCATTCTATGCTATGGTGAACAGATCAAAACAGGGTTCTCCCCATTTTTGGAAGTTGCCCGTGCCATTTGTGACCCGCTATGCAACATCAGCTGAGTTTGTACCCTCTGGCTTTTAAAGATTCTGCCAGATGTTGGATGATCAGAGAGATTCCCAGAGTGTTTAAGCCACTTGCAAAAGCACAGAGCCTCGTGGCATAGGGCCGATGACCCCATTCCGCCCTGTTTGTTGCAATACGCATTGTGATTGTATTGTCCATGAAAACCTGCACCCTTTGATTGTCGGGAGGAACGCTTTCAGTGCCAAGCAGATTGCTCGCAACTCCAAGATGTTAATGTGGAGGCCAGCATCCTCTTATCTATACCTTTCCCAGAAGACTTCCTCAACCGTGCAGCAATGCATCCGTCAGGACTGTTAGCTGTGGATTAGGTAGTAAGAGGGATCAGCCATGGTCCAGTCAGGGTCGACTAGCCACCTCTGTAGATCTTCTGTGATCTCCTTTGACACCTGGATGGACTCTGATAGCTCCCTTTGGTGCTGAGCTCACTGAGACCCACTGCAGAGCCCACATGTGCCACCTGGCAGGGTTCAAAATCAAAATGCAGTAAACCAAGCGGACCAGAAGCCTCAAAGCTGCTCTCACTGAGACCCAATTCTAGGGTTGACACATTGGGATTACAACTTGAATGTCCTGGATTAGTGAAGAGGGCGAGGGATGGCTCGGAACAGTTTCAAACCCAGGATTAATCCAATGAAAGGGAGCCGTTATGAAGGAGTCAAGTGTGACTTCGGCACATCTATCCAAAACCCTAACAAGTTTAACAGGTTGGTTGTTATCTGCAGCCGGTTTACAACTGTTCGATGCAAGCCCACCTTTATCAGCCAGTCATCAAGAAATCAGAAGACTGGTATTCCCAACCGCGCATATGGGCTGCGACCATCACCGTCAACTTTGTGACCACCCGATGTACATTAGTAACACCAAATGGTAGCACTGTGAACTGTAAGTGCTCTTGGTTTACCTGAAACCACAGGTAAAATCTGTGAGACTGCAGGACGGGGATTTGAAAATATGCATCCTGCAAGTCCAGGTAACCATGGATTCAGACCTATACTTGATACCACATGTCAGTGGCTTTATGTGATTTCATAGAAAACTATTTCATGGAATACAATTAATGAGAAACCATTTCATCTAAACTGTTTAATGGACATTTTCAGAATGAATGGCATTTACCTTTTCACAGAAACCAATTCATGGAATGTCTCTTGGGTTGAAATTGGCTTTTGAATACTATTTTTTAAGTGTAAATGCAATGATTGCAAGTCTTGCTTTCAGAAACAGTTTTGTTGCAGATATTTATTTTAGTGCTTCAAGGGACATTATTTTATATTTATATCTTTTACATTGTCAAATAACTACTTTGGATGCTTTTAATTCACTTAGCACCCACCACCCGTAAACACCATCTACTTCTGACCCCTCACAACCCCTGAACACCTTCAATCCATGTCTCCCAAAACCTCTCCTCACACCTAGACTACACACATCCCTGAAGCCTAAAAGCCCTTCCTTCCCCAACAATCCACCATCCCTGAACCATAAAATCACTCACTACCCCTAACTCCATCCATCCGTGACCCCCAAAATCCCCTTTATACGCCAAACCCTACCTTCCTCATATCCCTTAAAACACTTAAGCACACCCAAACTCCACCCATTCAGAACCCTAAAAGACTCCCACCTCTTATATACACCAGCCATCCATGACCCATAAGAACTCCTCATCACCATAAACTACTCATCCCTGAACCCTGAAACCCCTTTCTCAACCATCTCTAAAAACTTAAAAACCCTCACAACCCTAAACTCCACCCTTTCCTGAACCCTAAAAACTCCTCACCACTTCAATTGCTACCGATAATTGAACCTTAAAATCTCTCCCCAGCCAGAAGCTCTGCCCAACCATGAACTCTACAACCTCACAACACCCTTACATTCCACCCATACCAGAAACCTAAAAACACCTCACACACCTAAACACCACTCATCCATGAACCCTAAAAACTCACCACCCCCACACTCCGCCCATTTCTGAACCCTATAAAACCCTTTCTATGCCCAACCTCCAATTATTCCTGACCCTAAAAACCCCTCATCACCCTAAATATTACCCATCCCTGAGACCAAAATTACACAGTAGTCCTAAACTCCACACAAGTTAAATGTAATTTTGGATTTTCCCTTAAAATTACCTTTCGTTTAAAATGTTTCCTTGAATTTTCGTTTTTGTTTTATATTTCCTTAAAATTGTCTTTCCTTAAATTTGGTTTTCCATTATTTGGTTTCCTCCATTGTGGTTTCTCAGGTTTAGCTTTCCATCAATTCACATACATCACATGTCAGCAACAACATAAAGAGAGCATTCAAGATAATAAAAAACTGCATTGCATCTCCCCATACTTTGGATGCCAACAAAAATCACAAGCCATCCTCATTCTTGTAATCTCCTAGCTAGAATGTCAACAGCCTATACCTTAGTGTACCCAGGTTCATCTTATGCAAAATACGACTATTCTAAAATGCTGCCTCAGGGCTCCTTTCATGCTTTCACCTAAGAGGACGCATGAATCCAGTCATGCAATCACCTCACTGGCTACCTACAGCTAGAACGGCAATGTTCCAGGCACCCTGCTTTGTCCAAAGAGACTCCTAAGGAAAGGGACCTCTATACCTACAAGTTAAATTCAAGCAATAGAAACAAAACAAGAGGCTGCACACCCGATTTACACCGCATATCTTCATACTACCTACGATTTGAAATGCATACCATAAGGAGGTACTGTTTTCTCAGTACAATCCACCAAGCACTGGAACTCGCTGCGAGCCAAGATTCGAAGCAACCAGAAAACAGAAGACAGTTAATAACATGGTTATTTCCAAGATAATTACATTATCCCTCAACCCTGGATCTGAACCTTGAAAGAGAGTCGCACCTTAACTCCTTCCATTCTCATGACGGAATGGTTCCATCATCAGTATAAGTGCAAGTGTGCTCATGACAGAACCATTCCGTCATGAGCACACTTTAAACAAGCATTGGCATAGCCAATAGGTCTCGCCTTTGGGACCTTATAAGTGTTTAGCCATGCAACAGTTGCATAACTAAATACTTATAAGGTCCCAAAAGCGAGACCTATTGGCTATGCCAAGCGGCCGTGTGGCCGCGAAAGTTAAAGTGATTGCGATCGCAATCACAATCAAACATCAAAGCGGCCGTGCGGCCGCGAAAGTGAAAGTAATCACGGTAAAGCGGGACACGCGCGCCCGCGCACATGCACTGTAGCTCTAGGCTGGCCTGGTAGCACTTTTTGGAGCCCCCTCAATAAGTCTCGCCAGACCAGCGCATGCGCTGGGTCAGGCGAAACCTAAAAACATCCCTCTGCTATAAACAGCAAAGGGATTTCCCATTATTGTTTTCTGCTTTGGGAGGGGGGGGAGAGCTTTCCCAACCTCCCAAAGCATGGTTAGGGTTTTCATTGTAATGACGATCGCGCGCATGGCGCCCTGTTGTCATTACAATGGAAATTAAACAAACTTAGTTTCAGTTTCACAGTTTATGTGCTTGTGGGGCTATCTTAGCACCTGGAGCACTGAAAAACATGGGAGGGGTATCTTTGGAAAGGGGAGAATCTCCCCTTTCCAATGGAACCCTTTCCTAGTGGATCCCTGCTTGGGGATTGCCCCAGGAGGGCACCAGGGATGTTTTTTATTATATATATACAGAGGGGTGGGGGCTGCCCAGAATGGGCATGCCAATGCCCCCACCCCAAAAAAAATTGCCACAGTCTTTCTGCCCCCCCAGAGAAAGATCGGGGCAAACACCCCTAATCTGCTTCCCGGGGAAGGGGGCAGAAAGCTCAATAGGCATCGGGGAATATAATATTTTTAATTCAGGGGCATGTGCTGCCTAGAATACCCCAAAAATACCACAGTCTTTCTGCCCCTCAGGAGATAGATGGGGGCAGTAGCCCTTTATCTGCCCCCAGGGGGCTACAGCGATTACACTGGCTTTTTGTATGCGTGGGGGTGGCATACCAATGCCCCCACCCACCAAACAAATAGCCACATTCTTTCTGCCCCCCCTTTGAGGTATATGGGGGAAAGCCCCCCTCCTCCCACTAGGCACAGACTTGTTTTTAGCAATGTGTCTACCTGTGGTTTTTGGGCCCTAGTGCAGCCGGCACATAGGGAAACCTGGCAAACCTGTACATTTTTTAGTACTAGACACCAAGGAGAATCCAGGATAGGGTGACTTGTGTGCCTCTCACCAGGTTCTGTTACCCAGAATCCCTTGCAATCTTCAAACTTGGTTAAAAAACACATCTCCTCACATTTCTGTGGTGGAAATTTCTGGAATCTGCGTGGATCCCCAAAATTTCATCCACCCCGCATTCCCCAAAGTCTTCCGAGAGAAATGGTACCTCACTTGTGTGGGTAGGCCTAGTGCCCGCGACAGGAAACGGCCCAAAACCCAAACATGGGCACACCACATTTTTACAGTGAAAACTGACCCTTTTTTTGCAAAGTACCTAGCTGTGGATTTTGAACCCTAGCTCTGCCAGCACATAGGGAAACCTATACATTTTTTAAACTAGACACCCAGGGGAATACAGGATATGGTGACTTGTCTGGCTCTCACCAGGTTCTGTTACCCAAAATCCCTTGTAAACCTCAAAGTAAAAAAAACAAATTTTCCTCACATTTTTGTGATGTAAAGTTCTGGAATCTGCGTGGATCCACAAAATTCCTCCCACCCCGCATTCCCCAAAGTCTTCCGATAAAAATGGTACCTCACAAAGTTTGAGGTTTGCAGGAGCGTGGTCTCGCCAGCGGCAAGATGGCTGCGTGCTGAGCGAGCTCTGCCGGCCGAGCCAGACAATCCGGCATTATCCGTCATCTGCGGGAGCTAATCCATTTATAAAAGTGCTTCCTTCCATCATCTGTTACCGCTGGGGCGTCGGTGGCCGAAAAGAATTGACATTTGAGCGCTGTTCGCTTAGGCCTGACTGTACCACGAGGCCCCGGGGCCTGCGTTGATCTACTCTGCTGGCTGAGAACCCTACGCCTGCGACTGCACGGCTTGCTGCTCGGGAGGTGACCCATTTCGGGCCTGTCCGGTGTTTCGCTACTGCCGCCTGCTCTGCGGCGAAGATGCTTTGACTCCGCGGCCTGGCCGTCCTGCTGGTTGGGTGGCGTGGCCCGGCGGCGGTTTGGGACTGTCTTGGCATTGAGGATCCGTGGAAGCTTCATGGTCTTGCTTACCTGCCCTGCTGCCAGACCCTCTTTGAAGGCCACCTGGGACGAGCGGCTGCGGCGCTGGGATCTACAACAACCTCCGGCTATCAAGTAAGATCGCCCTGAGCGCAGGGACCTGCTCTGCACCCTGACCGGCGGCTCCCTGGGCTGCTTCAGCGGAGGCCGGTTGCTGCTCCCTTTACATTTGCACCCTGGGGTTTGGGGCACTGCTCCTGCTCTCCCGGCTTCTCCCTGGGCCCACCTCACTCCGGGCACTCCCTTGCCCACCATCCTGGTCCACCCGCGTGGGAGGGAGCCTGTAACTGCGCTCTCTCCCACTCCACCGCGCCCTGCTTTGCTCCTCTGTCAGGGAGGTCCCTGCGGGGTGCCTCTGTCCGTGGCAGTGGCCTGCGCTGAGGACGATGACTGCAGCTGACTTGGCTCTAAATCCGCCCTGACAACATGTCGAGTGGGCCCTCCGATCTGCACCTGTGGCCCATTCTGAAGCCAAACTATATTCCTGCCGCCGCCATATTTGTACAGCACCTCCACCCGCAGGGGCCTAGGTATATCCACTGATGGCACTTCTGCTGCCTCTTGCTTTGGCCCCCCACCCCATGCTGGGGTGGCCACCGGATCTGCGTCCCGGTACACATCGCCCGCTGTGCCCTCTATCGTCACTCTGGGTGCTGCCATGGGGAAGACGGACACCAGCAAGCCCAAACTCAACTTCTCTGGGGGTAGCACAGGTAGGGGTGGCGAGGCCCCTGCTGACGCGGGTGAACAGTCTACTGAGACTGACCGCCACGAGGAAGACAGCAACAGCGTAAGAGCTTGAAGAATATTGACATGAAGCTCGACCACCTCTCCACTCGCCTTGACCAGGTGAAACAAAGGGTAGACTTGCACGATATGCGCCTGGAACAGCTTGAGGCGAGAGTTTCGCACGCTGAGGATACCGGCGCCTCTGGAGCACAGAAGATTCTACAAATGTACAAAATCCTGAAAATCATCTGTGCCAAAAACGAGGACTTTGAGGAGCGCTCCAGGAGGAACAACATTTGAGTAGTGGGTCTTCCAGAATCCACCCCGACTGCAAAGATGGAGGACTTTCTTGAGTCCCTGCTTCAGGACCTCTCCGGCCCGGTTCTTTCCTTCCACTTTATTATTGAGCGGGCACACAGGTTGCTTGGCCCTCGGTCCCCACCCGGAGCCCCTGCACGCCCAATAATTGCCCATTTGTTGAACTACCGGGACCGTGACTCCCTTCTACGCAGGGTCCGGGAGCTGGGCGAGGTGAACTATCAGGGGAACACGCTGTCTTTCTACCCTGACTTTACTCTTATGGTCCAGGCGGCCCGCAGGGACTTTCTCCCCGCTAAGCGCATCCTGCAACAGCTCCACGTCTCTTATGCGATGTTCTACCCCTCCAAACTTCATGTCGACGTTGGGGATAAACCGAAATTCTTCACTGACACAAAGTCTGCTCTTGTTTTTTGCTAAACAGTTGCAGAAATCCTTGTCGCGCAATCGCCGCACCGCCTCCAAAGAAGGCCAGACCAGTGATAATGACTGATCCCATTTATGCCTGGCTATTCGCCTCAGTGTTGCCATTCAGCAACCTCACATTGTTTTTTCATAAGTTCTCTGCCCGTCTGTTAATCTCATGCCTTTGTACAGTATTTGTGCTTTCTATACTTTATATGCTATGGGTATGAGTGGTGAAGTGCGACATACTGCTCTTCGGGTCTTCGTGGGTCTCCCAGGCAGCACCCACACCTTTGTCTGTCGCATTCCTACCATGAATCGACTCCGGAGCACTTTGACCCCTTCTTTTCAACGGCTTGTATAGGTGCCCGCAATCTACCCATCACCTTGGATTTCCCCAACGGACAGCCGCATTTCTGCCCTACGGGTTTGGGTCCCCTGGGTTACTCGGCACCTTGCCCCCAGCTGGTGGTTCTCACGAAACGCCCTAATGAACACAACATGCTCCCACTAACTGGCCTCCCGCTGACCTCTACCATGCTCGGCCACCTTGCCCACAAGGCTTGGGGGGGCGGGGGGGTCGGCTGTGCCCATGCACCCTGCAGGGATGAGTCCCATTTTTTGTTTGTTTTCCCGGGTGTGGAGGGGTGTTGGATGCTCAACCTATCTGGGGGGTTGGAGTGGGTAGTGGGTGGGTCTGGGTATTGTTTAGCGGGGCTCCGTACTCGGTGCCCTTTGCAAAAGGATTGCATTGTTCTCTGTTCTGCTTAAAGTTAGGCATGTTAATGTGCTATGTATTCTGCAGAGTTCTTTACATTGTTGCACTTGCACTCGATCCTGACTCCATGGTCTGTTGGCATTACGATACTTACCCTCTTTCTGCTGCTACATGACTGACACAACGTTCTGGACCTGGAACATCAGGGGTCTGAATGATTATCGTAAGGCACGCCTCGTGCACGCACAGCTCCTCAGACATCAGGTGGACGTTTGCTTCCTTCAGGAGACTCACCTCCTCCCGACTATCATCTCGTCACTGGGGCAACTCCTACTCTTCCTTCTATTCTAACTATTCGCGCAGCGTCTCCATACTTTTCAGAAGGGGCCTACCCTGGAACAGCACTCACTCTCACATTGACCCGGAGGGCCGCTATGTGATCCTCGCGGGCACTCTCTACAATCTTATATCTGCCTTGGGACCCCATCCACTAATCTGGGGAGGCGACTTCAATATATCTCCCTCGCAGGAGCTGGACAGCTCTGGAGACCCAGCACCCAGCACCTGCAAGCCACCAATCTCCTCCAGTTACTCATGACTGATCACTCCCTGCTGGACGCCTGACGGCATGCCCACCCCAGTAGACGTGACGGGACTTGCGTCACGGGCTCGTGAGGTTCCTGGTCCAGTCTCGATCTCTGGATCACGACTCAAGACCTAACTTCCTGGACCACATCTGTACGCCATGAGGCTCGCACTCTGTCCGATCATGCCCATGTAGATCTAGGCCTGCAGCTCCCGCGTGGTGCCTCCCTCCATTACACTGTCTTTCATGAGGAAATACCCAGTGCCTTTATTGCCTATTTTGAGCATAATGTGGGCTCTGTTGATTTGCCCTCAACCCTCTCTGATTCCTTTAAGTCGTAGTTCGGGGGGGATTGTATTGCTCGGCAATCTTGGGTGCCAAAATCCATCAGAGGTACCCTTGACTGGTTGGAGAGTGACCTCAGGACTTTGGACCTTCCTCAATCTCAAGACCTAGCCCTGCCACACTCGCTCAGTTCAGAGCCAAACTCACTGAATTTCACGAGGAGGCCAACAGAGAGGTCGCTTTCCATAATAAAGAAGCCCGCGCTCGTCGTTATGGCGAGGGTGACTGCCCTAGCAAGACCCTGGTGTCTCTCCTTCGGAAGCCATTTGCGTCTTTTTATATCAATGCCTTGAGTGAGGACACCGCGGGTAGGACTACCTTCCCTACAGAGATACTTGCTGTGATGTCTTCTTTCTACTCCCAACTGTACACTGCTGGAGCAGCGGCCCGCAGGAAATTCTGGATCAATACTTCATCACTATTTGAATTGTTATGGCTTGGGAATAGTCACCGGCAACATCTAGATGAGCCCTTCACTCACGAGGAGATTTCCACAGTCATTGCTGGACTTCCTGGAGACAAGGCCCCCGGCTCTGGCGGGCTCACTCCTGCTTTTTATAAACAATACACGCCCCTTCTCTTCCCGCATCTGGCCGATATGTACAACTACTCTGTTGAGCGGGGTAGTTTCCCCCGTCCATCTGTGAGGCCCTTCTCACTCACCTCCTAAAACCTGATTTACCACCCGAGAGGTGCGATTCCTATCGGCCCTTATCTTCAATCAACACCGACAACAAAATGTACACAAAATCTTTGGCCAACCGCCTCCTCCCGCTCATGACACTTATCGCCAGGCCTCACCAATCAGGCTTTATCCCGGGTCGTGCTACCTCACCTAATTTACTCACCATCTTCTTGTTCCTTTACCAGATTAACCCTCTCTGCCTGCCGTAGCCACTCTATTGGACCCCACTAAGGCCTTTGACACCTTAGAATGGCCTTTCCTTTTCTGTATTCTCCTTACCTTAGGACTCATCTTGGGTTTTTTGTGCACAATACAACTGCTATACACACTACCTACAGTGCACATCCGGGTAAATAGACTGGTTACTCACCCCATCATGATCTCGAGGGGCACCAGGCAAGGATGTCCCCTCTCCCCCATGCTCTTCGCCATAGCTATAGAGCTGCTGGCGGCCTGGCTGCGGAAACAGCACACTCAGCGGGGTATAGGCTGACCTGGCAACCATCCTCTAGGTATTCCTTTCTGGGGGGACTCAATAGCCCTGCTTCCTTCAGTTCAGCAATGGCTGTGCCAATATTAGTGGCAAAAACTCTTTTCCTTGTGCGTACTTCAAAAATATTATGAACTGCATCTAGCATACGGATAAGGGAGAAGTGCTGCTGGCTTGCTGGAAGGGTTCTCTCACCTCATCCCCAACCTCCCAAAACCTGTGATTAAAAATGTCTTTTTTGTAAAGATTATCTTTCCTTGTTTCTATCGGGAGGATTAAAAGATGTGAAGCATGGTTCTCATCTCAATGGCCCTGAGAGAATCCAGACTTTCCTTTACAATAGAAAGAAAAATCTACAGTTGGTTTAGAGAGAGTGTGGTGTAGAAACATCTATATTTCCTGGTTTATTTCTCATTGGCGTCCTTCGGAAAACCAGTTTGGGTCACAGAGCTTTAGGGAGCTTGGCACCTGCAAACACTTTTGTGTGTTTTTCTGTAATCCAGAACACGTCAAGGGCTTATGAAAATCATATTAATAATAGTCTTTGCTTTGTAGAGGGATGGCAAGCGTCACTTATGTTTACTTTGCAAATGTGAGTATACTTCTAGCCAGTGGGTACTGGGTTGTAAGGAAGTGAGATGCCTGTATTTCAGGTGTTTATGTTGTTCACTTCCCAGGAAATCCAGAAATGATAATTCAGTTGTTACTTGGGTGTTTTATTAGTTTTTCAACAAAATAACAAGACTTGCTTACAAAAGTTTTCAAATAAGCATCGAAGGTAAAAGCAAATGAGGTCCTTCAAATACAGACTCGAACTCATAAGCGTACTGATGAAAAGCACAATACTGACGGGTACAGCATTAATTCTGTTGGGACCTGACAGGAATATATGGGATACAAAATTGGACGGGTGGGTGGAAATGGCAGTGATGGGGAAGTACCATTGCAGACTCACTGAGATAATCTGCTTGCGCAGAGTCTCGTTGCAGATACCATAGAAAGAGGAACACACATTATTTTTATAGTACTGATGCATGCATTTTGAAAGACCTGGAAATTTAAAATCCACGTCAGAGATTCCTCCTCACTTCTTCAATTCTGCAAGAAGCTGAAGATATGTCTCTTCGTATAAGCACCTTGGTGAGCTCACAACTGCCCAAGCACCTGAATACCCTCTTGGGAGATTAGTGCGCTATACAAATCAAAATAGCACAACATAACTTAACTCTGTTTCGATTTAAGACTATATTTTTGGCACCTTGATTTTATGCTCAACAGAGCGTTTACACTGATTTGTAGGGTATAGTGATTACCCATTGATTTCATTAAACAAGCAAGCTGAGAGAGCGAGACTGATCACCACCCATATTACCACATTGTCTCAAGAGTGTTCTCTTTCCATAGAATGAGGGCTGCCATTGAAACTGTAGTAAGAGGGGCACCTTCTTCCATATTATATTGGAATGCCCTGATGTGCACCACTGTTGGGAAGCAGTTGGGAACCGTATTAACCCCTTGTGTGGTGTTGCTGTGCCTCTCACAGCTAAATGGTGCTTGCTCAATATCTGGGATGCCACTGACTTGAACCGCATGGACCAGACCTGGACAACTCTGAGTCTGGCAATAGCCAAGCGTAATTTTGCACATTACTGGAGGTCATAAATGGCACCATGCCTGAGGGACTAGACAAAAAAAGCCATGGACTGGTGTGTGGTGGTCGAGAAAGTGGTATATGAGAATAGGGCTTGTCCTAACAAATGAGGGAAAATTTGGGCTAAATGGAATGAGTACAGAGGGCGTCTGTGTGCCTCCCTTTTGTTCAAGAGTGAGACTAGACCTAACCATTAAATATGTATTGCCGAATTTCTATGGTTGGGGTCGCGTGGGTGAGGGAAGGAATGTATTCAGTTTATATTGCATGTATTGGATGCGTGCCTATTCAAAAACGACAATCAGATGTAGTGTGTTAACCTGTTATTCTTTCCTAAAATAAAAGATCTATTTAAAACAATTAGTATTCTCTTCCAATAAAGTTTGGGGAAGAAAGGCATCCATCTTTAAAGCATACATTTTCAAATCAATGGCGAACATGCTATGATTGTTACAGGCAGTCATTAAGGAGGTCTTGTGAAATAGTAAACCTAAGTAACCACCATTGAGGAAATAAGAGCTAACTAACACCAACAAAATCCTTTCAACAACATCACTTCTGTACCGGTTGGGCGAGGGTTAAGTCGGCCGCTAGATGCTCTCGCCGGCATTCGACCTTCGGTTCAGGCCAATGCAATTGGGGCTCTCTCTCTCCTATAATTTGGTCCCTTTTCCCCCCGAAGGTTCACTACATACTAGTGTGATCTATCTAGGGTATGGTATATTTTACATGCACTTGTTTCCCACCACTATACGAGTAGATTAGGATTCCGTCCTGATGAAATGCCATGATCTCAATGACAGTAATAGGGCATAAAACAAGTTGACCTTTTTAAAAAAACATCATCTTGTGCTGCATTGGACCATTATATCAATTTCTAGCAAGACCTTACATTTTTAGCCATAACAAAGGAACCCCGTCATTAAATAGTATTTTGGGTTAGTTTTGTTATTTTTACTTCACATTTTTGGGACTAAATCTACTAGCATTTTTTCACACACTGCAGCACACCTCACCCTTCACATCGAAAAAACAAGCATTGGCATAGCCAATAGGTCTCGCCTTTGGGACCTTATAAGTGTTTAGCTATGCAACAGTTGCATAACTAAATTCTTATAAGGTCCCAAAAGCGAGACCTATTGGCTATGCAAAGCGGCCATGCGGCCGCGAAAGTGAAAGGGATCGCAATCGCGATCACGATCAAACATCAAAGCGGCCGTACGGCCACGAAAGTGAAAGTAATAGCTGTAAAGCGCGGCGCGCGCTCCCGCGCACATGCACTGTACCTCTAGGCTGGCCTGGTAGCACTTTTTGGAGCCCTCTCAATAAGTCTCGCCAGACCAGCGCATGCGCTGGGTCAGGCGAGACCTAACAAAAGAACTCCAGCAAAGAGCCCCCCTGAGGCGTAGGTTGGCTATTGCAGCACTGGCCCAATGAGGAGCTGCCCGATGATGAAGCATGACACCCCTTGGGGCATGTGAGGGCCCTTGCTCCTAAGGTAGCAGAGCCCCCCCTTTGACCTTCTTCTCTCTTGATAGGAACTGCAAACTATTTTTTCGCACAGTATCTGTGGTGGCCTGTATGCTGGACCTTTATCTGCCCCTGTTCTCTCCTATTTTGGTTTAACACCAAATCAATTTGTCATAGGTTTAAGATTTACAAATTCCATCCCTAAACATTAGTTTTTCGTTTTACATTTTAGAGGCATTGAATAAGCATCTTATTTCTAGTGTGCCCTCAAAAATCGTCTTGTCCTATGGAAACACACTGTAGTCCCAGATACAGGCTTGCATTTTGTGAAAATATACAGTTGTCCCCAAATACTGACTTTTCACATTCTGAAAATATACTGTTGTTGTCAGGTAATCCCTTTTAACAACAGTTATACAAAAATAATATTACGTAATAGGTTGAAAATGCACTGTTTTACCCCAAATATCAGCTTTTCGTTTTCAGAAAATAACCGAGTTGTTCCCAGACATCTGCCATGTACCTTGCTTCATCCAAACTTATAAGTAACTGTAACTAGCACAGAATGCAACAGCACACCATACTACAAAGACGTTGACGAGACCTCACACTTTCCCAGTATTACCACAGCTCCAGTGGTTGCCTATAAAGCTTGGAATTTCCTTCTCTGCACTGGCAATAGCATATAGAGCTCTCCCTCAGCAAACACAAGGATTACAAATTCATAAGAAACATTTTGGTCAAATTCCCAAGCTCTAGCTCCCAAAACTCGAACGCTCAGGTTTGGTAATAGAGCCTTTTCTGTTGCACCTGACTGCGAAAATGTGGAATTTTTTCCTGCTTATCTTCGAGCAGAGTCAAATCTTTCCCGGTTCAGAAAAGTTTTAAAAGCGTATTTGTTTGACTGATAACTGGTAGCTGGGGTTTTCCAAGTGCATGTGCCTCTTACTTGAGTGCCAAGATTCTTAAGCGAATGTTTAGGCTTTACAAATAATTTACTTTAGACGATAGTACCACTGAGATTTTGACTAGGACACATAAGGGGCAATAAAGGAACGTTGTTATCTTCTGAGTGAAAATGTTCTTTTCTTTTCAATCTCTTCTAAGATGGGCTTTATTCTAACACAGTGAAACATCATGTTGTCACAAACGTCAAAGAATTTGCATGCTGTTTGCCTGATCAGCCTATAAAAGATGCCCCTGTTATGTACCTGAAGTTTGCTCCTAAAGAGAAACCAGTAATCTCAAATTCCTTCGAAGGGTTTCCCTCCATAATACAATATGGCACCAGTGACGCGCTCTGCGCTCAACCTCTGGTTGTGCCTTAGGTTTTACAAGATCCTATTCTTCAGTGATCATAAAAGACTTCCTATCTTGGCAGCCATCTTAGATATGGCTCAGTTTAAGTCTTGTCCAACAAGGTGCTTGCGCTTTGCTTCAAAGTATAACACTAACCTCCTGTCAATGCTGCAACTAGACTCCAGTGTCTTAGATTGGGGTGCTAGAATTAATGCTTAAACTGACCCTTTTCCGGTACTGTGTATTTGCATAAGGAACAAAAGTAAATGTGTCAGTGACAGACACCTAGTTACATTTTGCTTCTGTTTGATACTTGGCTTCATAGAACACGGGGAACAGGTTGAGATAGATCAGACTCCGTACCCTACTGATAATCCACCTCTTAGAACAAGCAGAACGGCCTGAGAAGGATTACATTCAGCTCCTTATTGTTATCTCGCTTTCTTGTTTGAACATTATGTTTTGAACATAATAATATTGGAACAGTTAACCAGTAAAAACTGAGAAACTTGATAACTAATCACTCCTGGTGGCATTTTTTTTAAAACAAAATTTTCATTGGATCAAAAGTCATATAAATTGCAGAGTTCCTTAACCCAGGAAACGTCTGCCATAGTAGACATTGCGAATCATTTCCATTGACGTTTGCTATACACATTTTCTTTATCATTACTATTGTAAAACAAGAGAACATAAACACATTAACCCCCCCCTGTTGCATTAACTTGCCACTGCATCTCATTTGCCACTGCATACCCCGGTCCCACACATGCAGTCCCCCGCTGCCCCTCAAATCCCCTAACCCAAGGGCCCATGGAGCCCCATAGATGCCGATGAGTCTACCGGGGGCAATGGGTCCAAGTCTAGGCCTTGATAATCTGCCCATCTCTTCCAAATTTTGAGATGCTTTTGTGGGCAACCCCTAGCCTTAAATATTGGAATCTCTAACCCCATGCAGAAATCTAATCCATTCTTCCAAGCCAAAAGAGAGGGCGGAATTGTCGCCGTCCATCACCTTGCTATATCCCTTTTCGCTAACCTCAGTCCCAGCAGCAACAAGTGTCGCTTGTAGATGTTACCTCCTATACCCTCCATAATGTGTAGGATTACCATTCTGCGGGAGAAAGGGAGCTCCCACCCCAACACCTCAGCCAGACAAGCCATTACCCTCCTCCAAAAATTTGTGAGTGCTGTACAGTGCCAGATAGTGTGTATCAGGTACCCCTCTTCTCTGCTACAGCGCAGGTATATCGGGGATGTAACAAGACCCACCCTCCACAGCCTGAGCCTGGTATAGTAAACCCGGTGGAGGTATTTGAATTGAATGAGGCGCAATCGCATCGCTATTGCTGCCTCTCTAGGAGACGCCAGTGCTTCAATCCAGTCATCTCCATCAAGCTGACCGATGTCCCCAGCCCAAGCTTCTCTAAGTTTATCTAATGTATTGGCGCTATGCGTTACCAGGGACTGGTAGAACTTTGATATTTTGCGGTCCTGCAGATCACCAATGAAAACCTTGGCTTCTACCCGGCTAAATTCCGGGAGCACTTCTAGTCCAGAGACACTGGGGTAAATGGCATGCCGAAACTGGAAGTATTTATAAAACTGAGTTTTCGGCATCTGGTGTTGCAGGTCTTGAAACGACTTCAGCGTCAAGCCTCGCATTACGTCTCCTGAAGTCGAAATGCCGATATTATCCCACCCCCGGAACCCGGATAATGCAGCCAGCTGCTGAAGACGACTGTTGTACTACAGTGGGGGTTCCCTGGTCAGCTTATTCCACCACCCCATTCTGCGGAGAGGTTGTTTCCATACCTGGAAGACCACTCTTGTCGCTGGCGGGAGAGTTGCGCAATGTCGCCGAGTACAATATGGTATGAAGAGTGTATTCCCCCATGCACTGTTGTTCCACCGCGTATGCGGGGTCCTTCCGGTCTCCATAGCACCATTCATACAGCACCAAGAGATACAAAGCCAGAAATTACGAGTGGACAGTCGGCATAGCTAGTCCCCCACAATACGTGGATTGGAAGCAGTTCCGTAGCGCCACCCTGGACGCCCCCCCTGCCCACAGGAATTGTTCTAATACCATGTCAACTTGGCGGAACCACATAGGAGATACTGGGAATGGTTGGTTCTGTAATTGATAGAGCAGATGTGGCAGCGATACCATCTTGAAGATAGTCGATCTGCCAAAGATGGAGAGGGGCATATGTGACCAGTTTTTTTATCTCCTCGCATACCCATGCCCATACTGGTGCTACGTTGCTGTCCCACGCCACTTTTGGTGATTCTGATAAAAAGACTCCCAGGTATTTCACGCCCTCCGACGTGACCTGGACTGCTGAGGCCCAAGGCACCAGTTCTGCAACTCCTCCTAGTGTCCAGAGCGTGGATTTACGCGGGTTCATGAATAGACCAGGCGTTTCCCCAAAGATTTGCATGATGCGCAACAGACTTTGTCCTGTCCTATTAATGTCTGTTAGGAAAACAAGACATCAGCCCCATATAAAGCGATGTGGTCGGAGAGCCCCTGGTCCCATTCAAACCCCACCACTTATGCATCCATTCTTACCCATGCCGCCAGGGACTCCATGGCTTAAGCAAAGAGGTACGGGGCCAACGGACACCATTGGCGGGTGCCCCTACCAGCTGGAAATGTAAAGGAGGTGGACCCAGCAACCCGTACTGACGCTGTAAGGTCTGTGTATAGCAGTTTTAGGTATGACAGGAAGTGAGGACCTATGTTTAGTTGGTCCAGTAATGCAAACAAATAGACCCAACTAAGGGAATCAAATGCCCTATCCATATCTGCCAACATGAGAGCAGCCCGCACCCCTTCCCCTGAACCGCAGCTATAACTGCATGGGCCCGTCTGATATTGTGACTGGTAGCCCTCTAAGGCATTAATCCTGCCTGGTCGGGATGTATCAGAGTAGTTATATAAGATTGGAGGCGATTGGCTAGCGCCTTGGCCAGAATTTTGGCCTCAACGTTTAGCAGGGATATGGGGCGATACGATGCATGTTGGTCGGTGGGTTGGCTTGGCTTATGAAGCACCACCACCTCCGCATGCCTCCAGTCTTGTGGTAGGTACCACTGGTCCCTGGCTGCCTCAACTACCTAAATGTAGTGGGGCCCTAATTTGGAGGAGTATTTCACATGGGAACCCATTTGGACCCGGCACCTTGACGGAGTTCAGGTCACCCAGTGCAGCACCCATCTCCTCGTCTGTAACTCCTGGTGGCATTTGAAAGCGAAATTTTATTTTGGAACTAAGAATCTTTGTCTACCCTCACCAAGTACAATATCTTAGTATGTATACATATTAATAATAGTTGAAAGCAAGAATAAAATAATCTTTACACTTTGGCTTGTTCATTGCTCAGACTCAGCTAAACTCTTTAAATGAAAAACCCATACTGAAGGAAACCTCTTACAAGGTGACCATTAGGTGGGTTGATGAACTTAATTAAGGATGGAAGGGTTCAAACCCACTTGGATAAAAAGAAATATATTCAATCATCTATTTTAGAATGACAGTTTATATGGAAAATATAAAGCGAAGAATCATTAGTCATCATTCCCTTTTCTTTCATCTTGTCTAAGGATTCTTTGTCTTAGTTATAGAGGAATCTAATTTGGAGAGAAATGGTGGTGGTGGTGGCTGGGGTGTTGGGAGGGGGGGGGCACGACGTTTACATTGTTTTGCCAGAATCTTTTGACAAATCAGCTAATGTCAGTGGTTGTTTTATTCTGTTTTCTGCCAAATGCATTAGTGTGGTGCCCTTGGTGGATTGACAGTGCCAGCAGATTTCAGCATTTGTGAGACCTAGCATGATTTTTTTTTAGCGGGGTCTACAGCTAGAGTGGACAATCGAGATTGCTAATTGTGATTCAAAGATGAGTTTGAAAAGATTGCGCCAATTTATCATTAGTGTTTAATTTTTCGTTGCAATCTTTTTTAATTTTGGTTTGTGAGTAGGATAGGGTGTGCTGTTGCGTGTGTATATAGTAGAAAATGTGTCATTTATCACTAAGCGAAGTTAGGAGTTAAAATAAGTCAGGGGTTGTGTATAAAAGTCTCGGTTTGGACAAAGCATGTTTTAGTTTGGGGAAACTATATAATTAAGTGATAAGGAATTCACATTTTGTCTGATGCTTGGCAAATTATAGATACTGGTGTGAATCATAGATATCTTTAATACAGGCATCCCAGATCTCATCCAAAATCCTCAAATAAAGGAGGAAACTCCAACTTTTATTTTATTGTTTTTCCAAGATGTGGTGTGTGCACGTTGGGTTTATTGTCTGTAATGACTAGGCATTCAGCTTTGCCATGTATACAGTTTTGAAAGATAATTTAGTTGACTGATTTTGGATACTACAAGGGACACTGTAAGTAGCGGTTTAATTTGGTCAATCTCTATAGCAGGCCACAGCAAGTATAGAGCTCATATTTAATATTACTGTTAGCCACAAGATATTTGGGTTGCTAACAAACAGGTTTGTTGGACATAGCAATTCGGAAGTCTCATTTCTCCAAAGAGGATTTTTTTCATTGGCCCAGATAAATATGTCAGTCAGTTGATGATCTTAAAACAGCTTTTGGGTACCCTGTGCAGGTATACTGTTTATTGTGAGGATGTTGATCTCTTGATACATTCCCACCATATTAAGAACTTGGATAACCATGTTTTAGTTATCCTGTTTTAGCAAATTGGATTATTATTTGGGGTGGGTGATTTATCTTCAGAACAGTCGCGGCCCTGCATTTCATTTTGCGATGCAGCGCTCGCTACGAAATTCGTTTTATTTATTTAATTGTTTACTTACCTGCAATTATCCATATTCTGGTTTTTAGAACCCCCCACCCTGCCCCTCCCCCGCCCCGCCTTACCGCCCCACGGAACTCCCTCCACGGGCCGCGACTGCTTCAGAACAATCACAACCTTTGTCAAGTGGACCCACAAAGTCACTAAATCAACCTGAGCTCAACCCCTGGTAGTTATGGCACAGAGCAGACAGGCTTAACTTGAATATGACTCATTACATCGCATAGCAATACCACGCATTCCATTACAATGTGGGTATTGCTACGCCATGTCAATTACAACGAGTACCATTACAACGCAAAATTTTGCCACGACTATGCCTTTACCACGCATACCATTTCAACACAAAGGCATGCGTGGTAAAGGTATACTCATGGTTAACGTTTGCAAGGTAAGTGACTCCACCCTACCCTACCCTAAACCCTAATGTAGTAACACTGCACAACCCTCCCTCAACCCCCAGTCCTCTCCCTACAATAACACTACACTACCCTGCACAACCCCCGACACTACCCTAAATCCTAAAACACTACCCCCAGCATGACCCTCCCCCTACCCCCAGTCCGGTCCCTATACTTTAACACTACCCTGCATGCCCCCACCACTACCCTAAATCCTAAAACACTATCCTACACTACACAAACACCACAACACTACCCTAAAACACTACCCCCAGCACGACCCTCCCCCTACCCCCAGTCCGGTCCCTACACTTTAACACTACCCTGCATGCCCCACCAACACTACCCTAAACCCTAAAACACTACCCTAGTCTACACAAACACCACAACACTACCCAAAACCCTAAAACACTACTCCCCGCACAACCCTTCCCCTACCCCCAGTCCAGTCCCTACACTGAAACACCACCCTGCATGACCCCCTGACACTACCCTAAATCCTAAAACACTACACAAACACCACAACACTACCCTAAAACACTACCCCCAGCACGACCCTCCCCCTACCCCCAGTCCGGTCCCTACACTTTAACACTACCCTGCATGCCCCCCCAACACTACCCTAAACCCTAAAACACTACCCTAGTCTATTAGAAATAAGGTCCTGTGAACACATGTTAGAATAATGGTTTAAGTGTACCAGATAAGTCATGGAACAGTTTTTTTTATGTTAATCCAGATCAATACAGAGTAAAAAACAAACTAGCCGACACGTGTTTCGTCACAACGTGATACAATTGTGACTCTTCAGGGCTGTATGTAAATCGTTCCGGTTCTGTAAGCGATGAGCTGGTATTAATTCCGACCCGGTCGCGGCATGGGTATTAGTAGAAGAAAAAGGGCGGCAGGTTGGAAGGCATCCTTCCATGTATCCCCCAGGTAGGCGGGAACCCGGAAAAAGACGTGTCTGTCTTTGGCAGACGTGTCTGTCTAGGACACCCCCGCGCCGCACGGCCACCAGCTGCTGCGTGTGCCTCCCTGCCTAACTGCCCGGCTGCCGCCGCGTGACCACGCCCCCTCCTTCGAGCGGCGTGGTCCGTGCTCGCCGCTTCTCACCCTGGTGTCATCGTTGTTAGAATTGTTGTATATTGTTTATTTTTGACTTCTGTATTGCCTGTATTGCCTGTTTTGCTGTTTGCTGTTTGCTGTCCGTGTAGCTGCCCTCCGTCTTCCCTCCCCGCTCCCCGCTTCCCGCCACCGCCGCTAACCCCGCCCCTTTTTTCCTTCTGTACCCTCCCCGCTCCCGCCTCCCAGCTGCTCCGCCCCCCCGCGCACTTCGCCATATATGGCGACCGTGCGAACGCGCAGCGGTCACGCGCAGCGGGCGCGCCAATTGTGCGCCGAAGGCGAGCCAAAGGTAAGCCCGTCTGCGCCCGTCGGCGACCGGACCGCGCCCAGCGCCAGGACCCCTGGCCCACGAGGACCCCGGCCGACCCGCCTGACGTACACCGCCGCCACCCTCATCGCACTCAACACCGGCCGATTCCCAGGATGCTACCGAGCCACCCCACGTCGCTCCCACGGACCCTTCAGCTGTCACGCCTGCAAGTTCACCCGCATCCGGACCTGCCCGCCACCAGCACCTGGCAAGCCGAACACCAGCAGCAACCACCTCAAGTGCATCCTCCTCAACACCCGCTCCGTCCACAGACACGCCATCGAACTCTGGAACCTCCTAGACACCACAGCCCCGGACGTTGCCTTCCTCACGGAGACCTGGATGAACGCCTCTTCAGCGCCCGACATCGCCATCGCCATCCCTGAGGGCTACAAGATCACCCGGAGGGACCGCACCGCCAACCAGATGGGAGGAGGCATCGCCATCATCCACAGGAACACCATCCGTATCACGACCAGCACCGACAACTCCCTAACCACCGCCGAACACCTGCACTTCCAGATCCACACCGACCCGAAGACCACCCTCAGAGGCACCCTGATCTACCGACCCCCGGGACCACGCACCCAATTCAGCGAGGACATCGCCGACTTCGTCAGCCCGCATGCCCTCCCCTCCGCTGACTACATCCTCCTGGGGGACCTCAACTTCCACCTGGAGAACAACAACGACCGCAACACCAGCACCCTGCTCGACAACCTCGCCAACCTTGGACTCAAGCAGCTGGTGTCCACCCCCACCCACCTCGCCGGACACACACTCGACGCCGTCTTCTCATCCAGCACAGACATCGCCTTCAGCCACGCCACAGAACTTCACTGGACGGACCACAGCTGTGTCCACTTCACCTTCAAAAGAACGACGATCCACCACCACCAGCAACAGGTTGCCCGTAGAAGCTGGAACAAGATCACAGCCGACCAGCTCGCCGCCTCCCTGAGCCAGCACCCTCCTGCCAGCTCAGCGAACCCCAGCCAGGCCGCCGAAAACCTCACGAAGTGGATCAGCAACTGCGCGGACGAACTCGCCCCTCTGAGGACCCCGCCCAGCAGACCCGGCAGCAAGAAGGCCCCATGGTTCACCGACGAACTCAAGAGCTCCAAGAAGAACTGCCGAGCCCTCGAGAAAGTCTGGAGAAGGGAACCAACACCGGACAACATGACCACCCTCAAGCTCGCCACCCGGAAGCACCACCAACTGATCCGCGCCGCCAAGAAAACTGCATTCAAGGACCGGCTGGACAACAACGCACACAACTGCAAAGAACTCTTCAACATCGTGAAAGAGCTCTCCAACCCCAGCGCAGGAAACAACGACATCACCCCATCGCAAGACCTCTGCAACTCCCTCGCCTCCTACTTCCACAACAAGATCGCAGACATACACAACAGCTTCAGCATTCATCCGACGCACGCCACGACCACAGCAACGCCGCCCACCACCACCCTCCGCGCCTGGACTCCGATCAGCACCGAAGACACCGTCCGCATGATGAATTCCGTCCACTCCGGATCTCCGACCGACCCCTGCCCTCACCACGTCTTCAACAAGGCAGACGCTGTCATCGCACCCCACCTGCGGGACATTATCAACACCTCCTTCGACACCGCCACCTTCCCTGAGAGCTGGAAGCACGCCGAACTCAGCGCTCTACTCAAGAAACCCACAGCGGACCCCACCGAACTCAAGAATTACCGCCCCATCTCGCTCCTCCCGTTTCCAGCCAAAGTCACCGAGAAGACCGTCAACAAGCAGCTGGCCGCCTTCCTCGAGACAAATGGATCCCTCGACCCCTCACAGTCTGGCTTCCGAGCCAACCACAGCACCGAGACCGCCCTCATCGCTGCCACCGACGACATCAGAGCCCTGATGGACAACGGAGACACAGCGGCCCTCATCCTCCTAGACCTCTCCGCGGCATTCGACACGGTCTGCCACCGCACCCTAGTACAGCGCCTCAGCAACGTCGGAATCCAGGAGAAGGCACTGGAATGGATCATCTCCTTCCTCGACGGAAGGACACAGAGAGTCCGCCTACCACCGTACAAGTCAGAGGCCACCAAAGTCATCTGCGGCGTCCCTCAAGGATCCTCGCTGAGCCCCACCCTCTTCAACGTCTACATGAGCCATCGCACGCCAACACAACCTCAACATAATCTCCTACGCCGACGACACCCAGCTGATCCTCTCCCTGACCAACCACCCCGCCGCCGCCAGAGCCAATCTGCACGAAGGGATGAAAGATGTAGCCGAGTGGATGACGACCAGCCGCCTGAAACTGAACTCAGACAAGACGGAGGTCCTCATCCTGGGCCCCTCGCCCTCCGCCTGGGACGACTCCTGGTGGCCCCCCGCCCTGGGCACCGCACCCAAACCGACAGACCACGCACGCAACCTGGGCTTCATCCTGGACTCCTCCCTCTCCATGACCAGGCAAGTCAACGCCGTCTCCTCGGCGTGCTTCAACATCCTACGCATGCTACGGAAGATCTTCTGGTGGATCCCCACCGAGACCAGGAAGACCGTCACCCAGGCCCTCGTCACCAGCCGACTGGACTACGGCAACGCCCTCTACGCCGGTACCACCGCCAAGCTCCAGAAGAGACTCCAGCGGATCCAGAACGCCACAGCCAGACTCATCCTCGACATCCCACGAAACAGCCACATCTCCGGACACCTGAGAGACCTGCATTGGCTCCCCGTCAACAAAAGAATCACCTTCCGTCTCCTCACCCACGCACACAAAGCCCTTCACGACCAAGGCCCGAGCTACCTCAACAACCGTATCAACTTCTACGCTCCCAAACGCCACCTCCGATCAGCCAGCCACGCCCTCGCCGCCGTCCCCCGCATCCGAAGAGCGACAACAGGAGGAAGGTCCTTCTCCTACCTGGCCGCCAAGACCTGGACCTCCCTCCCGACCGACCTGCGCCTGACCCAAGACCACCTCTCCTTCAGGAAGAAGCTGAAGACCTGGCTGTTCGAGCAGTAACGGCACTACCCCCCCCCCCCAAGCGCCTTGAGACCCTACGGGTAAGTAGTGCGCTCTATAAATGCCTTGATTGATTGATTGATTGATTGGCTTGAGAATGGTCTGTGTACAAAGATCCCGTGTGCGGGATCGGCGACTTCTCCAGTGTCCTACACAAACACCACAACACTACCCAAAACCCTAAAACACTACCCCCAGCACGACCCTCCCCCTTCCCTCAGTCCGGTCCCTACACTCTAACACTACCCTGCACGACCCCCCAACACTACCCTAAGAAACTACCCTACACTACACAAACACCACAACACTACCCTAAACCCTAAAACACTACCCCAGCACGACCCTCCCCTACCCCCAGTCCAGTCCCTACACTCTAACACTACCCTTCACGACCCCGACACTATCCTTGTAGTGTAGTTCCTATAGTACTCCTGCAGGACCTGTGCTTTTGGATAACATACACTGTGGGATTAGTGGCAGACTGATTCTGAGCACCCCCACCACGTATGTTATCCTTGTTTGCATTAGCTAGCTCACAGTGCCACTAGAATCGCCTTAGTTTTTGGCAACCTCAGAACACAACAACCCTGATTCCTCAGCTCAGACTCGTGTAAAAAATTTACTACTTTTCACCCAGTCACTCGTGCTTGCTTATTTGGTCTCAGAGAGTTACACAGAAGAAACAGTCGAGCGTCTTTACGATAAGTATTTATTGCACAGTTGTTCTTCTAGTGTAAAATGTATGTGCTGCGACAACGGTTTAACAGTAGCAGAGATATATGGTCAGCAGTACAGTGAATAAAAAGGAATAGTACAGTTCTACCATTATGCAATAGTCATGAACATATACATGAATATAAAATGCATTTGTCAAATAAAGCGCATACTCCTACGATGCCTGTCTAGATGTACCTAAGTGCACCTAGCATGTGAGTAGGCGTGAAAGAGCCAAGAATCCCACTAGGATTTAGTCAAACCCCATTACCTGAATAATGAAAGTGTAGGACCTCGTCCTGGTCTCGAGTTGGACAACCCACAAGGGATGGTTAGATCACTGTCAGCTGGAGCGACTGCATGCAGGAGCCTCAGCGTCTCTGGTCAGTGTGTCGGCCTGGAAGTCTCGGTTCCCTCTAACTACTTATCGCAAGAGGTACTGTATTTATACAGAAAAGCTTAGAGTCCCTTTGTCCCTTGTGTTAGCCATTGTTGGGTATGAAGATGACGTATAGGATGAACCATTTAAGTAGATGTTTATGCAGGTGGATTCTAGTCCCTGCCTGGTTTCCTAGAACTCTTATGAATATTTCATCATACTGGATGAGCACATCGAAGATGGTATAGGAGGCCATTGTTCTGGAAAAACCCTCCTTCTGTACCGAAACCACAGTCTAGATAAGGGTCAGCCCTCACGCCCGTTATTGTGGAGAATAGGGAACTAATGTAGGTGAAAGAATATGCCTATATTAGGGCATCTCAAACCATGCCTATATTAGGGCATCTATATGAAACATAACACCCACTCCTCTTAATAGTCAACAATAATAAACAATGACAGCAAGCTACTAATTCATACTAGGTGGTAGCGCATATAATTGTCAGTGAGCCACATTGAAACATTTTTTAAATCTTTAAAAGCATATTAAAAACATTTCTAAGAGGGGAAAAATGTGTAGAGTCTGTATTTGAATTTGTACTCAAGGTAAAGTGTAACTGAGTTCCTTTATAGAATTTAAAACTCCTATAAGCATTTAGAAGGCCATGTTTTCTCTAGCGATAGTGTCAATTTATTAGGAAATGTTCCAATTTAATCAGAGTCAAAATGAAAAAGGAAAACTCCGAATTCTTTCCCAGCGCACGATGAGCCAATTTTAGATTAAGTGTCTTGGCTGGGAGACGCAACATCACAGTCACTTGCTGTAGGAGACGGAAATTGTAATATTTCACACAGTACGTCGATAGAGCGCAGATGATATTCAGTACTGCCCTTAGATGGTATATCGGCAGCCGGTGCTGTAGTCGATACCTCAGTGCCCGTAGTGCTAGTTGTAGTGCTTGTGCTGGTGTCAGCGCTAGTGGTGGCTGAGCCGATGCTCACCCCAGTTGTAGTAAAAGGCACCTGCGGGTTTTCAAGTAATGCATTCGTCAGGCTAGGAATACGCTGGGGACACATCCGAGCGTGGGACCTCAGCAGTTCAAGCCTCGTGTTCAAGTCCGTCTCAAGTGTCAGACAGATGTCCAACACGCATTCTTCACCGCAGAACAGGCATCAAAGAACAGGTAAGATGCAATCCATTCAGACTGTTCTAAACGATAAAACCGAAGAAGCACTCAGTTCTCGTAGACGAGGTGTGTCCAGATGTTGTACCATGCGCTCACGGTATCTACGCTCCAGAAGTGCTTTCGCCATTTTGTTCGTGATTGGGCCGTCCATTGTGTATCAGGTAAATGACGATCAGGATTCCAGCTATTAAAAGCAGTATCAGAGGTAAACCTCCAAAGATGTTTCCAAATACGGAGTGTATAAAATTTGGGATAACTCCCAGGACTGTTTGGAAGGTGCTTAGAAATCCTGACCCAATGGTGTTAAATAGTTGTACAATACCACTCGTATCAGACATGTTAGAGATACGACCCACCATTTCTACGAAATGAAAGGGACAGTTTGTACGAATAAGTGCCTGGATCTCGGTCGAGGTCCTTGCAAATTGAAGATCAAAGATCTCTCGAGCGGAGGTTAAGGGTACAGTTCGCTGTAAAAGCATGGTTTTTATTCTGCTCAAAGTGTCAAATTGAATAAAAGATATGTTTAGCGAAGGCCACAAAGGCGCCTCCCTGACTGTTATTGTTGGGGGAAACAATACTTGCATACAGCAAGTAACCCTGGTGTTCACGGTGACCAGATATGTAATGCCCGGAAGCATGCCACAGCAACCCTGATCGTTCAGCATCAAGTAACTCCCATTCGAGAGTAACTCAAACACCTGTTTAATCACGGCAGCTGTAGCTCCTTTCATGTGACAGGACAAGATTGCTATTGACCCATTACAAGCTCCGTGCAAAACAATATCTTGGCACATGAGAGAACCACTTAAAGCGTTCTTGCAGTTTATACCACTTAGAAACACTTCTCGATTCCCCACTCCGGCATTGAAATCTATATAGTAAATCCCAGGATTTCTTAATGTATTCTTTACCCAATTTTTCATATCTGCCTGCCTGCCTTTGCTCAAGGCAATATTGAAACTGAAACATCGTGACCGGGAGAGCGATATGGCTGTGGATTAGCCATTCTGTTGATGGTGATTCCGCCACTGTGAATGGTAGCCTGTCCAGTTTTTTCAATTTGCAGCATTGTATATTTAGCTTCCCTTTATGCTATTTCTATCTGTGTATCTGTTAGATTGTATTTGGAAAACAGAGACGTACTGTTTATAAAACGCCAAAGCACAAAGCCTGCACTCAAAGATTGCAGCTTCCAGCTTAATAACATAATAGAACGTAACAGAGATTGGCCATGTTATTATATGGCTAAATCCTGTTCCAGTATGTCAATAGCAGAAGGTACAATGTTGCCCAATGAATATATCCTGGAGGTCAAAGTTATTAACCCATTATTAAGTTTATACGGTCTATTTTCCATATTCTCTCTGCGGCCTCTTCCAGATTTCATTATAGGCAGCATAAAGCCTGCATATATGAAACGTTGTTGACGTTGTTTCACTTCTGCAAGTGTTGAGGTTTCTAGCCAATCGAGGCACTACTTCCCAACACTGTAGGATGTCACTACCCCTTGATGTTCTCTCTATACATAACGTGGGCTGGCCTATGGATACTGAGTCCCTTCGGTGTTATTCAGGAATCGCTTATGACAGCTATTCATGTCTAAGGGCCAAACCATCAACTATTTCCAATTTGGGTCTGTTCTATTGTACTTTAAGATGTCATCTACTGTTGCCTCTTTTTGTGTAGGTGAATTTTTCCACCCCTGTGTTGGTGTTGGAAACCTAGGAGTGTTCAGGTCCTTGTTCTTGGCTAGTCCAAGACAAGATGTCTGCTGCACAGTATCATTTAAAAAGATCATCTGCTGTGGAATGAGGCATGCTCTAAATAGTGCCTCTGTACCCTGGACTTGCCAGTCCCTCGAACCCCAGACTGATTTTAAGTCAATTTTGTTTTTCCATAGGTCGAAATCCTGTTCAGACAATTGGGCCAAAAAGGAAGCAGATTAAATCTGTTTACTGTTTGTCAACATAATTTTCAGTGCTGATGTTGGTGCAACCTTATAGTAATATGAGGCTGGATCTTTGGTGTTAAACCTTGAACAGTATGAACATTTCTGTGCACATGTTTGTGAACTACTTTTTGGTGGTGTTGGGCAATGTTCCCACTGATGGTACTCCAAAACCTTCCAAGGTGAAATGGATTTGTGCAGGACATTATGACCATAATGTTGGTAACAGTACAATGTGTCATAATCTGAGGAACCCTCTAACATTTCATTATTAGAAAATGCAGCAGTTTTCTCTAAATCAGACAACATGTTGTTAACTGTTTCAGAGTCCCAATCGTCAGAAAATGTACTTGAGGTAATGATTTCACTTAATAAAATTTTAAATACACGATTCATTTTTAAAAGCACGGTCAGACCGAATATGTTAAAATCAACCTTGTCTCATACTATACCACCCAGGTATAGGAACTGCTGTAAAGTTCACTGATGACAAGTCTCTTTGCTCACAATGTGATGATGGATGTGGCTTCAGTAGTATGTTGACCTTTTGGGCTGTGGAATTTCTTTGAAGATAGCGTCCATTAATAAGCATACTAACAGTTAGTACTAAGCCAAGCCAGAAAAGAAAAAACAATATCCCAGAAATTACCCAGAGTTCAATCCAAGGTGATACCAGGTATGTCTTTTTTAGAAAGTGAAGAATGCTCTTTATTTGTTGCTTGAATGGTGTTTTGGCTGGCGTCGTTTCCGGCTCGCTTGGATCCAGAGAAAACGTATCATGAAATAGCCAGAAGCAGTTCGATCAATTGTAGGAATTGCATCGGGATAAGCTGAAAAGTTATTTTGCTCTTGGCAAGGCATTTTGATGTAGACTTCTGTATTAGGTCTAATTGCAACTCATGAATTATTCTAATGTTCATTTTGAATTTGAATATCTGGTTCAAGTGGAGCAAGTTCCATAGCATTGTTGCTTAGTCCTTCATTCCTTACAGGTGGCTCTTCAAACGTGATGAGTCTTTCTGTTTGAACTTCTTGGATTGTAGCGTGAAGAGGGCGTCTGCTACTTTGGAGACCACGAGGCCTACTGCTTATTATTGGCCACATAGTGTGGTTTGATTAAGTCAATTGAGACAAATCTTTTCTCCTTTTTCCCAGCAAGAGGCGGCAAAAGTACAGTTCTTGTTCCTTGTACTGCAAGGACTGGTACAGGTGTTCTGTATGAAGGTCCAAATTCCTATTTGTCCACAATTTTCTCTCTGACCAGATCCCCGATTTTTGGGATCCACTATTTCTTTACTGAAACAGTGCTATTGGTGGCCAGGATTAACTAAGCAAAAAAAAGACTGTCTTGAATTGCGATATCTGCCAGCAGATGAAAGGCTCCATGGTAGCAAAACCCACTCAGACGCCATTATTAAAATCAGACAAACCTCTCGCATGTGTGTACTTGGACCATTGCGGTCCCTTAGAAATGGATAGGGATTACTACTGATAGCAAGAGGTGCTTTATTTATACAGAAAAGTATAGAGTCCCTTTGTCCCTTGTGTCTTGTGTTAGCCATTGTTGGGTTTAAAGATGACGTATGGGATGAACCGTTTACATAGATGTTTATGCAGGTGGATTCTAGCCCCTGCCTGGTTTCTTAGAACTCTTATGAATATTCTGGATGAGCACATCGAAGGAGGCCATTGTTCGGAAAAAACCCTCCTTCTGTACCCAAACCACAGTCTAGATAAGGCTCAGCCCTCAGCGCCCGTTATTGTGGAGAATAGGGAACTAATGTAGGTGAAAGATTATGCCTATATTTTGGCATCTCAAACCATACCTATATTAGGGCATCTATATGAAACATAACACCCTAAATCCTAAAACGCAACCCTACACTACACAAACATTACAACACTACTTCGACACTAGCCTAAACCCTAAAAAAGTAACCCCAAGCACAATCCCCCTTACCTCTCTCTCCTGGTGGTTCCTCTCTCCTGGTTCCAGCGTCAACTGAGGGGCAGTGCACGTCGTTGTGAGGAAACGGAACAGCATCAGTTTCCTCACAACAATGTGGATAGCCATTACATCGCATGCGTTGTAAAAGCGCATGCGATGTAAGGGTATGCGTAGTAATGGCTACGCGTTGTTACATTGCATGCGTTGTAACGGATGCGCTGTAATGACTTGCGGGGTAACAGCCTTGTTGTAATGGCTGCTTACCGCTTAACTTAGGGCAATGAGTAAAGCATTTATTCAGTACCAAAACAGCAACCAAGTCATAATGCACAGTGACAAAAATACGAGACCTAATTAGACAATATAGAGTAAAATTGTATAAACAAAATTGCACGAACATGACAGAAAGCAAACAAGGCGAACCAAATTAATTTTTAAGTAGGAAATGCACCAAGAAGAATACAGAGTCAATGATAGTAGGTGGTTGTGGTATAGACCGGGACCGAGGTGCAGTCACAACTCTTGTCAGGGTGAACCCTCAAAGATACCTGAGCTCAACCCCCTTAGTAGCTATGGCCCAAAGCAGACAGGCTTAACTTAGGCCAAAGTGTAAAGTATATATACAGCACCAAAACAGTTATATAGCCAAAACACCAATAAATAAAAGTCCCAAACTGGATTAGGAAAATAGAGTAAAATGTAGTGGGCAACATGACACCAAAATGACAAATATCCAATAAGGAGAACCGGAGATATAAATCTTTAAAGGTTTATCTTCGGTTCCCCTTATTAGATTTGTATTGCTTTATTTTGTATCCTAAATTTCTAATTTGATTTTGGATTTTTATTTCTTGTTTTTTTTACTTTATTACTTTTTTGGTACTGCTTAAATACTTTACACATTGCATTTTAAGGTTCTAATCGGAAAGTAGTGACAAAATGTGCAAAGTACCAACGGTAGTCAATGGGTACCGTAGACTGTATCCTCTGCGAAATTTTAAGGGTGACCACGATGGAGCCTTGGTTGTATATGCCAACTACATTTAGCCTGGTCCTGGACCTTATGACTTAGGGCCTAATTACGATATCGGTCCTTTTCGGAATCGTTTCCGACCGGGTTTGGCGAGTCTGACCGACCAATTACAATGTTTACGAACACCGTTCGGTCGGACTCCCATTGACTTCAGTGGGAGTCTGTGTTCCGAATGACAACGCAGGCTTCCATTGAAAAAGGTATGGTTGCGGAAAACCTTGTACCATGTGGCTGGCACCCCATGGTGCCTTCCACTCTATGCATGGTTGTAAAGAGGGGTCACATGGGTACCCCCACAGGCCCCAACCGTAGGTGAAAGGGTGCCTGCTAAGGGCCCTCAAAGTCAGTTTCAGACAGCCGTTCCGTGTCGGACAGACAAATTTGGAAAGGCTATCCGAATCCGACATCATATTACGTCGGTCAGAAACACGGTCTGTAGAGCTGTACGATTCGACTCTGACCGGCTCGTAGTCTCCAAATGCTGTTTCGGAACCGAGCCGGAAAGACCGAACGATTAACTTCTATCGTAATCGGTCAGTCGAAAACATGGGTTCCTACACAGGTTAGGAAAATCCAAATGCTGTTCGGAGCCTTTCCGATCGACATCGTAATGAGGCCCTCAGTCTTCTTTCTGAAAATCAAAATCCTTCTGCGTGGCAAGGCAGTAGGTTGTATTCAAGAAGGTTTTCACAAACTTGGGTAGGGGTTGAATGAGGAACCAGAGAAGCCGTTAATTTTGGCGGGTAAAGCACGCCGGAGAAATTCATGGAAATCCCCTCACCGGTAGGATACTTTTGGTGCCTTTGCCCGTTCAAGATTTTTGTAATCGGATTTAGTCTCTTTTTTTAAGCTTGTGGTCCTTCAGTGGGGCAAAGCTGCAGCTGTATCGGACATTGAGTTCACGAGGCTGGATACCTTCTATCCAAGGGTCAGCTTAATAGGATTTGCTGCTGTGGAGATGCTTTGAGTGGTAGAAGTTTGATTGCTTAGTCCAATGAGGATGCTCCTTTGTCAGGGATGCTTGGATGGTTTGCTTGGACCTCTGGATGTCTGAAAGTCTAGCATTTTTCTAAATTCCATTTATTCAGGGGTGATAGGAGAAATCCAATTTGACATTGCCAAGGGCCCCATGACCTCCGGAACAGCATCTGGGGATCAAGACTCATTCCAGCAGAGGCTGACAGCAAGGTCCAGGTTGGGTCCAGTTGGTACTTGTCAGCTGGTAACTACAGGAACATGCCTCTTGCAGCTTTTGGTAGCCCTGTAACCACACAGAAAGTCACCCAACTGACTCTTGGAGTCCACTTTTCTGTCCTGTGTACATGAGGGGCTAGGTCCAGTCCTTCAGGACTCCTCTTAGGCCACAGACAGCAGGCGCAGTCCTCTTCTGTTCTTCCACAGGTACAAAAAGTGTTCTGAAGTTGGTGTCTGATGATGCCACATTTATACTTGCCACTATCTAGTGGGTGGGGGTGACTCTTGACCCCTGCCCTATTGCAGTAAATATTCCAACTTTTGCAGCAGTTGTTGTTTGCCCTTCTGCAGCCAATCCCACTTTGCCCCCATCTCCTAAAATCCAAGATGGGGAAAACCCTTCTCCCCTTGTGAAGAGCCTGTGTTCAGATGTGGCCAGCTTTCCTAGTGTCACCTAGCATTTGCTTCTGGCAGCACAGGTAAATTAGGTTTCTGGGTACACCACAACTGGTCAACCTGCCTAGGGAAGAGAAACCACCTCCCCACAACCAAGCCATTTGATCTGCTCTTAGAGCAGTTTTCACACCTCGTCAGGGCTAATCATCCTGTGGGCTACGCTGCAGAGCAAATGCAAATTTGCCTCTGGAAGCATTAGATAGGGAAAAGGTAACTTTGAAAAATTTACTTTTCTTTAATCCTTATTAAAAATCTGACTTCACCATTAAGTTGGGCTTTTGTGAATAAATAATAAAAAGAGTGATTTATTCAAATTTCCAAACAGAAATAGCAGAATTAATATTTAATTCTGCTTCTCATTATTTTTCAACAGCTAGACAAGACCTTCTTACAGTGAAGATAACTTTTGGGTGCTAGTTACTGTAGGGCATGTTACCTTTCATTTTCTACATGTCCTACTTTTAAATGCTATGCACCCTGCTTTGTGGCCTGCAATGGCCTACTTAGGAGTGACTTATTCATATTTAAAAATAAGGATTCCCGCTATTAAAAAGGCTTAATAGCTTTTGAGTGCTAGCCACTGTAGGGCATATTACCTTTAAATTCTACATGTCCTACTTGTAAATACTATGCACCCTGCCATGTGGTCTGCAAGGCCTACTTAGTGGTGACATACTAATATATAAAAAGAAGATTTTCTCCTCTTAAAAAGGGTTACTTTGACAGGACACTGTGTAGGTTTTACTCTGAAGTAGAAAGGCTACACAGGGTAGACATGGGGTCATATCTGCCCTGCCTCCGGAGTGGATGGCACAATAGGTGCAGCAGTCCACAAGTGGCTTTTAACCTCCAGCCCTGGGTGAACTTTCTACACCATATACTAGGAAACTATAAGCATGTTAAATGTGCCAGTGAGAAGCAAGCCAATTCAACCATGTTTAAAGGGGGAACACATGCACTTTAATACTAGATAGCAGGGGTAACGTGCAAAGAGTTGTAAAGCCAGCAAAGCAGATAGGGAAAATATCTGTGGGTATATTACACAGAAGAGGTTCATTCCATACAGTAAATCCTAAATCCTGAGGGGCGTGTCCAACATGGTGCCTGAGTAGGAGTGTTCCAGCGGAGCTCCGCTGCCTAATCTTGTCAGTGGCTGAATCAGGCTGCTTCCCCACCAACCAAAGCACTGATCGAGGAGGGGAATAGCCCGGTGCACATACTGAACCCAGGACTGCTCCCTGCCGCTGGTGATTAATGATGAGCGGTGGAAGTTGAGACCGCAAACCTACGTTCGCAACCAAGGAAAACCTCCAGTGGGTAGCTATGCACTATATAAAATGTCCTAATAAGATGGCGGCTGCTGCAGAGCCCAAACAGTGGAGCACTGGCAAGGCCGGGCAGCACAGGGCAGCGCAGTGAGACAGGAGAAGACAGTGTAAGACTGCATGGCCTGTGAGCACTGAGACAGTCCACACCTGCTGGGGCCCACAGTTGGCGGCATGGTGAGGGGCCTGCCACACTTCTCAGGGCAGCAGGATACCACATGGAGGAGATGTCGGAGCCAGAGGCCCAAGTTGTGGCAATCCCAGTCCACAGCTGAGACAGAGGACCCAGTGGGGATCGGTAAGAGATAGTGAGGTCTGAGGCTGATGCCCTCCATAATGCTGAGAGACCCAGAGAGATGTTCACTAGAGGGGGCCTGCCCATCCTCCGTTTCCGACACCCTAGTCTCCAGGTTATCCAGTCTGTTTGATGTGGTCCAGGCAGTTGGCCATGAATTCTAGCTTGGTGTCAATGGCATGGCAGGCTAGTCTTGCCGTCCACTAGAATTTCTTGCAAATCTTCTTTGTGTCCCTCTGTGCTGCCTGCCTGTCTTTTACCCTCAAAAGTTAGCTTCGATGGAAAATGCATCCTGTTTGCCCATGGCCGCAGAGTGAGAAAGCCACTTGTGACTGCTGACACTGCCCCCATGGATGGCGAGTGGGGTGAAGGGAGACAGCGGGGGCTCCCCTCAGATTCCTTAGTTCTGGGCAGATGTGGACATGGATCTGGGGATGGGTCCAAAAAATAGCAGTCCACAAGGTGGGCCCCGTCACGCCCCAAAGGAGAGGACCAGTGCTCGGAGACCCAAGCAGGCCGCGCAGCACCAGGCAGCTCAGCGAGGAGAGGTTCAGTTATGCTGTACACATCAATAGGCAGCCAAGAGACAACTATGCAATTAGGATCCCCTAAGTGCAGTTTTCAGCGAGGCCAGCAAACATTACTTTGCGTATGCCAGAAAAGACATTGTAATGTCTCTCCGGGGGTTAAGTAGCTATGCAGTTAGGTGGGTTGTACTCCCCCAGCCGTCAGTGACCAGACGCAGCTGTTGGGCTCCCAGGGTCCTGCACCGTAAGTAGTAGCAAGGGAGGTCCGACCCCGGCAAGGCCAAGGCGGTAGAGAAGCCAGTTAAGGCAGATGCTAAGCGAGTCAGATTATATCCAGGGGGGCCCAGGCGGTCGGAAACAAAATAAAGTACAGCAAACAGATGACCCCCCTGCTCATGGCAAGCGTCCAGTGGCCAGCAGTTCGGCGGCAGCAAGCAATGATCCATCGGGTCTAGGCCGCAATGTGTTAGGCCTGATCGTAGCCACGCTTGCTCCAGGAGTAGACCCAGACCCACCGCGGCAGTCCCGGCCAGGTCCAGCACACCCTCCAGGAGCAAGCTGGGCCAGTGGACCAGAGTCAATCGCCTTCTGCTCTCCATTTGATCGCCGGCTCCACGTCAGTCAGTAGGCAGCTGGGCCAGACCGGGAGTCATGGGCCTCCGGGTATTAGCAGGCAGGGCTGATCACACCCATGTCTGCGTGTGCAGCGGTGCTAGCCCCGCACCGGGCACCCTCCTCCTGCCAGTTTCAGCAGGTGAAGCCACATGTGCAGCCCACCAGGCATGTCTCCCCCAGCCACCCAACGCCGCTTCTAGGGCTGCTCACCATCGCGGTTCCACTCCAACACTGCTGCCGCTGACAGATCTCCAGCCGTGGCCAAGCAGTGCCAGCTAGTTGTAGGATATCAGGTATGGGCAAACATGGAGTGGATATGCCCAAGGAGGGTGGATAATATAAGGATTATATCCACGGCCAGCAGAGCATCCTTAGAAAGCAGCCATCTTGCCGCTTGGCTAGGCTCCACCTCCTTCAGAGCATTACTTTTGGTTATGTGCAGTGAACAGAGAAATGAAAACACACATCATGGCTGCTTGAAGTCCAATACGCACATTAAGCCTTTCAGGCCTAGTTTGTAGTGTAGTTCCTATTTCCCTAATAGGCTCTGCGCATTGGAATAATATACCATATGGATTTGGCATAGGACTGAGGTCAGGATGCCCCTATCGAGTATATTAAACTAAATTAATTTGTGCCAGCTAACTCAGAGGTCACTAGAAACTCCCTGTAAACAAGAAGGGAGTAGTTTCTGGCAACCGCATACACATGACAACTTTGTTTCCCTTTAGAATCGGAACACTCTCAGAATCGTGGAAACAACAGATAACAGTTTCACTCAGCTAATCGTGCATGCTTAGTTTCTTCAGAGTTACACAGAAAGAATAGATGGGCATTGCAATAAAAGGATTTATTGAACATTCTTGTTTCTCGTGTAAGAGATATGAGCTGTTACAATCGTAAGACAGTATGTGAGATATGTTATGTACAGTGTAAGCAGTAGAAAGAAATAATACTGGGCTAGCATTATCTTTTAGCTATGACACATATATTCATATACATAAATAACATAAGCTAAAAATGCGAGTACTTATAAGATGCTTCTCTAACTAGTTCTACCCCAGAGTACCTAACCTAAGTGCAGTACAAGGTAAGAAGTAGGTGATGTACTCTATAGTATGGTAGGCTATAGTCTGGTATGCCAAGAGTCCCTCTAGGTTCTAGTCTGCTCCATACCTTGAGAATGAAAGAGGTGGGAATCTCTTTCTGAGGCTTGAACTTGTAACACGCCGCAAAAGGAGTCAGAACACTGGAAGCTGGATTCTCTGCGAGCAGGGGTGACAGTGCAGGGATGTGGAATTCCTATAGCCTGACACCCAGGACATATTGTTAGGTGTCAAGGGCAACATGTTTTAATGTGTATTTTGTCCTTGGGACAAGTAGGCCTAACCCCCTGCAGCACAAACCCTTTGGCTGCCAGTTTGCAGTACTGCATTATAGATCAGGGAAGGGTACTGTTTGCATTTAAGTTAATATTTTTGCCTGTATGTTAATGCTGTTTAAACTTGTATTTATGGTTCATTAATTGCAAACCTTTATTATTAGGGTGAGCGCTCTAAGTAAATGTTTTAAGCTCAGACTGCACTACTGACAGTGGTTCCAGTATACAAATGTGTACACATGTTTTCAACGTTTAGCAAAATGAGGCTATGTAAAATGCTCCCAGAATGCTCTCTGATTTGATGCAAATATTTTCAGAAGCTTGAAAGCAAGATTGACGATTCTTTGCATTAAAAAAAAATGTTCATTAAAAAATGAAAGCAGGAAAAAAAACATTTAGCTAAACTTAATTTCAGGTACCATTTGTTTGTAGCATCATTTCGTAACATGTGTTGATGCATGCTAGTATTTCCCAAAAATATTCATAATGGAAAATCAGTGTAACCAGTTTCAATAAGAATATGGGAAACAAAAATAAACAATCATTGGCAACACCTGTAGGTCTGAAATTGATGATCAGCTTTTTAGTTTTGTCAATGTGACTTGTTTTGGCATGGTTTTTTGTAAAACCTATTTGGTGTGGGAGCTGCTGGGCCCTCACCATTATAACAATCATTGGCAAAAGCAAAAAATCTTTTTTTTGTCTCAAAAAGCACTCACTGCCACAGTAGTTACTGGCACTGAACAAAACTACTTTGTGTGCTGATATGCTCCTTGTGAAAGAGCAGAATGCTGTCACTCACAGTGAAGCCAGCCGATACAGAGAAAGGGAGACAGAATTTTAATAAACACAAAAGGTCACAGTCAATGCCAGACTAAATTAGAGGCCCAATTATTAAAGAAAGTCTCAAAAGTGCACCCATGATATATGTCCTTACATTAAGTGCAGCTATACGGCTTTCTTAAATTCCCAAGAATTTACAGAAGTAGGACAAGAAATAGTACTCCCAGAAAATATTTGTGAACTGCATTTTAGCATGAGCAAATGTGCATGTGTAGATATGCTCACGCGAAAATATGAGTGTTTGCAAATTCACTCTCTCCAACCACTTTTTTCCCAACTCTGGAAGAAGGTTTACGTCTGCCATTGTCAGAAGTACATTTCCAACATTTCTCAGTATGGGAAAAGATTAGAGAAGAGTTGTTGAAAACCCTTAAAACATGCATGTTAGTAGGTGTGCACAGACTCAAAAGGGCATTTTAACCCTAGAACTATTGCTTACCACTACCTTCAGACCCAGTATGTAGATCTGTGGAAACGTGGCAACATAAGGGGATTGCAAGCATTCAAAAACTACTATGGTATAAGCCCTGGCATAATCAGACTATATCAGAGCTCTTATATAATGAGATTGCTGCCATAATTTGTCGCTGCACTACATGGCACTAAAGGGGCAAGTGGATTTTGATACAGGACAAGTAGATCTATGAAGCAACCTGCTTTTAATTCCACACCCCTGCAGCGTCTCTTGTCAGTGCGTCAGACCGGGACACGGGCTCCTCTAAAGTCCAGGTCTCCTCCTACTTGCTTGGGCAAGGGAAGGTATATTTATACCTGGTAGGTGCCTTGGAATGTTAGCATTGACATAAAGTCGGGCAGAGGAAGACTTCAGGAATGAACCCTTACGGAATAGCGGTTTATGCATAATAAATGAGTTCTTGGAGAAATCAATAATCCTGTGCTAGGGGCACTCCCAAGATCTTAAGGGTCTGGTTTCTAAGAACCCGTTGTGACGTTGGGGTGGACGGATGTAGGTGACCATGCCTGTATTTGGATAGCATGGCTAATACCTAAATAAGGACTGGGATCTTATGCCTATATAAGGACATGTTTCAGGAAAACCTATATACGGACACCTAAAGCAGAAATCAACAAGTTTAGTCAAGCACAGGAAAATATAGTTCTGTCAAGTGCAGTGTTATCATTATTGTGCAGGAATGTTCGTAATGTTAAGCATACATTTTTTATTAAACCAGAATTGGCTTTAACAGTTTAGCCTGACCATCGCAGTGGAAACATGCACTGCAGCCTGTCAAAATAAACACTTCATGACAAGTAGAAACCTCCCTTTTAAATATTAATAAGTCACACATATGTAAGCCTTGTAACCCACAAGGTAGGATGCATAGTATTTAAAAGTGGGACATGTAGAAAGTTAATGCTTCCATATCCCTACAGTGACACTATAGCAGGACTAGCTGTCCTATATAGAAAACCAGAGTACAGATTAAAATACTAACGCTGCATCACTGGAATGGAACCAGCTAGAAAAATATTTAAGCCACTGTTTTTAATAGTTATTAAAATCCAAGTCAATGCTGACTTTTATTAAATATTGTTATCTTTTATCTGCCTGAAAAGTCAAAAGGCTAAATACAACAAGGCTCTGCCAGCGTTCAGCCTGTGCTCTGTCTTCAGTAGGTGTGAAAAAGGTGTGAAATATCTCCCAGGAACAAACGATAAGCCAACCTGAATGGGCTGAGAGGACTCCTCGGGAGTGGGTATGGTTGACGCTGCCAACATTTATCCCATTGTTTAGGGTGTGCCCAGGAGTCTTTCGCCCCCTCGTTGGGTGCAGGCATAACTGTGGCACTTCAAGGCAACCACTGTAGAACACATTCTGGATGTGTGGAAAATCAGAAGCGGACTGCTGTCTGTGACCTGACAGGTGCTTTGAAGGACTGTAATTGCTCCCTCTCATACCCAGGACAAAGAGGTGGACTCCAAGGGTTAGTTGACTGACCTCTTGTGTGGCTACAAGGTGACAGCATGCTGCAAAAGGCCTTTTCTTGGAAATACACAGCTCACTAGTGACAAGTAGTCCTGTCTGACACATGGGGAGTCTCTAAATACCTCCACTGATGTCCCTGGGGGCTATAGATGCATTCTTCTTTTGCGGATTGGAACTGAAAAGGCTAATTCAGAAGTTTAAAATATTTCACCTCGACGAACGTGCTCTGTGTATCCGACCCATGTTCCATCGCTTTTGGCCTCAAATTGCACCTAGGTCCCTGTCTACCGCGACCATTGACATTGAACATTGACAATCTTTGGCGCTTTATGCTTTTTATGATTATTTCTACTTAAAACTTTAAAAGTTCATATCTCTTATTCCCCGTATTGGATTTTTGGCATTTTGGTGATATTTTATTTATTACATTTTACTTTAGTTTTCTAATTCAGTTTGGGATTTGTATTGTTGACTTTATTACTGTTTTGGTACTGCATAAATGCTTTACACATTGCCCTACGTTAAGCATATCTGTATTGTGCCATAGCTAAGAGAAGATTGAGCTCAGGTTAATTTAACGATTTTGAGGGTCACCCTAAAAAGGGTTGTGATTATTATTGAGGTGAGTAGTTACCCACCCTAAATATAAATCCATTTTCTTACAGTGGCACAGCACAGGAGATCTTTGACAATTCGAATAAAATCAAACCTCACAAGGCAATTTGTTTAGAGAAGAATTTTACTGGTCAACCAAGTGCCATGCTTGAAAGGAGCAGTTTCCTAAAAAGAAAACAATTTCTTCAAGAATCTGTTAAAGATTCCATATCTTCTCTGAGAATTCTAGTGGCTAAATGCAAATTTGGAGCCAACATTAACATTCATCTCAGAGATTAATTTGTTTTAGCTGTCCTTCAAACAGAATTCAAGAAAGACTACTAGCATGCAGAAACCCATCTCTAGAGGAAGTTTTGTATATAGCCAAAAGCATTGAGCATTCTACATTTACTGCTAAAGTGTTAGCAACTAATGACTCTGATTTTCAGGTAGTGTTTGTGTGGTTGGAGACAAGGAAATGCTAAGCAACAGATTTGTAAAAAAGAATGTAATTTATTATAAATGTGGATCTAAAAATCACTATGGCAGTTCACCCACCTGCCCAGCATCGGGTAAACATAGTGTTAAATGCAGGATATTGGGGCATTTCCATAGTGTTTGTAAAAGTAGTAAAAATAGAAGATAATTTTGCCGAATGATATCCTCTCAAATTTAAAGAACTTGTGGGTGTAATGCATATTGTCGATGTTTCACTGGATATCATGGCCAATTCAGGCTCTCCAATTTCAGTTCTTTCTGATTCAATATTTACACAGATGGGGAATGATAAATTATTACATATGTTTAACATCAACCCTGAAGGCTTTGGAGAGGAAGTTATTACTATGTTGGGTTATTTCAGTGATGTGTTAGGCTGTTTAGAATGTTCTATCTGTTTAGGATGTTCTATTGTGTTATATTTTGACTTGTGTGTAAATATGTTGCAAGAGTGTCTTGTAATGGCTAGGTTTGTGCTCTACATTCTATTGGAATGGCCACTGTTTCATGGATTGCAGAAGACAGAGAATTTGGACACCAACTGTCTTCATATGAGGATTGTTTTGCTGTGCTGTGCATTTAACCTTGGCGACGAGCAACAGAGGAATATTTGTAATACGGATGGGGCATAGGAGCGATATTGCCTCTGGAAGCCTTTTGATTCCATATATGGATAATCGTCAGTTGGTCTACCTTCAGAACCTAGAGAGGAAACGGAGGTTCTACTAAAGTGCCTTGATGGGTTGAAATCAACCTGGAATTGCTGCCATGAGTTAATTATAATTTGTTGTTTAATATTGCAGCACGAGAAGATCTAACTGCTCATTGAGCACTCATGCTTTATTGTGGAGCGTGGATTACTTTTCTCGTACATTGCAAAGTGCGACTTACCTGCAACTTGTCTCCTTCGTGCATGGCAGAGCAAGACCTGCTTATCTCATGCATACTGGAGTGCGACTTACCAGTCACTAGGCACTGTAAACGGCAGTTCAAGGTGTGTTGGCCGCTTGTGTCCATGCGTAAAATCAAAATCTCCTCACAGCATATCTGCAAGGTGATACAACGATTTTTATTGACAGATTCATGCTGTTTTTCATTGAACCCTACTTTGCACTTCAAATCCTTGCTACCATTGGTGGATGCATATTTTCATGTCTATTATCTGTTACTGGCTACCATTGGTGGATTTATAACTTTCGGCAGTAAACTAGTAACTTCTTGGGTCTCCTGGGAGCTGGAAATTCATGCATTCTTGCATATTTATTTATTTTTTTGCTTCAAAATTTCCGATGGACCTTTCCTGCTCTGGTCAGCGCTCTATTTTGAAGCTAATTTATTTGCATTCTGTGCTAGTTATAGAATGCAGTTTGACCCTCCAGTGCATTGTTTACAATGCAAGGGAGAACCTCTCATTACTTGGATCAGGTGGAAAGAGGAGTTTATCAAATATATGAAGGCTATTGATGGGGAAAGGATGGAAGCCGAAAGAAAGAGAAAACATCCTGTTGCATTTTCCTAGTTTAGAGGGTCAAGTAGTTTTCAGAAGGCCACCCCAATTGTTACCTTCAGATGGTCAAGGAGACAATGATGTATATAAGGAAGTGTTACTGATAATGGAATATAGGTTCTAACCCAGGACTAACGTTCTTTTAAACAGATTCAAGTTTTATATAAGGGTGTAATCACTTGATCAATTTATGGCAATATTAAGAGCTTTGTCTATGACATGTAATTTTGGTCCTATGACAGATAAAATGATTAGAGACCAAATTATTGTTCATGTGAAGAGTAATAAAATACAGGAACAATTATGGGTCATGGGTGATCCTAAATTGCAGGATGCTATATCTACAACGTGAAAGAACACTATTAAACAAGTGAATTGTGCAGAAGAAGTGTGTTTAGTGAGTTGTCCTGATGAATTCTGTGTGGAACTGTGTAATGTGGGTAGTGCTTGGTTGAATAGATCTAGTGCTAATAAGTAAACAGAGACGTCTGGAGTGTGCTATAGGTGTGGTAGCAACATTTATATTGCTTCCTTTGTATGGATTTCTGCAATAAACAAGGAATGTAAGAAGTGTGGCTGAGTAGGACATTTTGCACAGGTTTGCAAGAGTTCTATGACACAGATGCGGGGAGAAGTGTTGTATAGTACAGAAGTTAAGGAAACCAAGTCTCTATGTGAATGTGGGAAACAGCAGAGAGTTGAAAGGGCATTGTGCTGTCCATTTAGAAGAACTGGTGGAGTGAGTCAAACCAAGTTGTAAAGAGACCTCCTGAGTGTGTGGTTCTCATATTAGATATCCAACTAGAACTTATCGCTGATTCTGGCTACCCATGGACCATAATTACCAGAGAATATTTCATGGGAAAATTTGGTTATCTGTTACACATTAATAAGCTACAACCTTTGACATTATTGCTGAAAGTTTAATTGGCTCTACCATTGATATAGATGGATATGTGAGTGTCATGTTGGAATTCAAGAGTAGATGTGACCAAATTAAGTTTGATGTCGTGGTGAAAGGTATTAACGTGGTAGAAGGTGGGGATAGTAACAGATCCCAGAAGTAGTGAGCCAGTGCTACTACTTGCAGAGGAGAGTGGAGAAAGTGATGACCAAGTGCTATTTCTTGATGAAGGAAGTAAGGAAAAGATGGTGATAACGCAATATCCTAATGTATTTAATGAAAAATTGGGCCAGTTAAGAGATTTTCCTCACAAAGTCAAAATAAAGAGCAATGCTGTGCCAGTAAAAGAAAAACTAAGGGGAATACCGCTAAATGTCAGGCAGGAGTTAAAGGAAATGTGAGTAAGATGGTAAAGGATGAAATAATTGAAGAAGTTGAGTTATCAGAGTGGGTGTCTCCTATACTTTTGGCATGCAAATCAGACCAGAAGTTGAGACTATGGGCCTGATTACGATGCTGCTTGGAAACTGTCCCGAACGAATCGGTTCTGGACTAGTATCCAAACGAATCGGGTCCTGTGAGTCCGGACGACCGATTACGATGCCTCCCAACATCGTTTGGTCGGACTCGCATTGACTTCAATAGGAGCCTGTGTTCCGAACGCGAACACAGGATCCCATTGAAAAAAGAGGTGGTTGGGGAAAACCTTTCCCCCTGTGGCGGGCACCCCATCTTGCCTACCCCATTGTGCATTGTTGGGAAAAATGGTCCCTTGGGTACCCCCACGGGCCCCATTCAGATGCCTCCAGGTGACGGTGGGTCCACAATGTGTCCCCAAAGGTCAATTCCGAAAGTTGTTCCGTCTCGGGCTAACAGAATCGGAATGGCTGTCAGAATCAGTCATCGTGATCGCTCGTCCAGAAACCATGTCCATAGAGCTGTACGGATCAACTCTGAAAGACTCGTGCTGTCCTGATGCCTTTCGGAACCGAGTCAGTCTGCTCGAACAGTTTCCGGGCATCGTAATCGGTCGTTGGGAAAACTGTACGATTCTGTAGGAAACAAGGGTTTCCAAACCGGATTTGACAATACCGAATCCCATCCGGAGCCCTTCCTAATGACATCGTAATCAGCCCCTATGTGTTCATTTGAGGGCTCTAAATTAAAATATTATAGCTGATTATCATACAGTGCCCAATATCAATGAAGTAGTGTGTATGCTTTAAGGTGCTGAGATTTTTTTCAACATTAGATTCAAGTTTCGCGTACCACCAGATTGAGCTTAGAGAAATGTATTGTGGATGCTATTGTAAAGGCACCAGCACCTGCTAACAAGAAACACCTTTTGTTGTTTGTTGGAATGTGTGAGTATTATAGTAAATTCATTAAGAACGTTGCTAATAAAATGGAGCCTGTCAGAGAACGTTTAAGGCAGAAGGTTGAATTCTTCTTGTCTGTGAAGCAATAACTAGCCTTTGAATGTATCAAACAAGATTGTGAGAGCCCCAACCTTAAAATCCTTTTGCATAAATAAGGAGTGTGTGATCACAATGGATGCTAGTTTGTATCACATAGGTTTTGTGCCATTTCAGAAATAAGGATAAGAGGAATGGAATGAGGCTTTTGCTTCCAGAACTTTGAAGGAAACTGAGCGAAGGTATGCGGTGATTGAGAGGGAGTTATTGGCGTATGTTTTGGCAATAGAACATTTCAGGAATCATGTGTGGGGAAGGCAGTTTATCTTAAGGACTGTTCATAAGTTAGGTTGGGCGGAGTTCGTGGAGCTTTACTCTGCGGAACTCTGCTAAGTGCCAGGAAAACTCTGCTGTGCTCCAAGGAGTTCTGCCAGTGGCAGAGTCTGTTAAGTGATGCTGCTTGCACTGATTGTTTCTCCGCGTTGCAAAATCTGCGCGAACAGCACTATGCATCGCGCCAGAGGGCACTGCTGCTTTGTACCGTCTGCGTAGGTATTCTGCTCGAGCCGCAGCTTCCTCAACGCGAAAAGCAGATGTCGCAACACGAGTGGTCTCGACCTGCTGCAACCACCTGCGATGAGAAATCTTGCTGGGAGGAATTCTAGCGTATGATTTTCCCCACGAGCGCTCGCCAACTTACCGTTGGCCAGCCAATTGGGAGAAAAACCTTTTCTCTGCATTACTTCGCTGAGTTTTGCAGAACTCGCACAGAGCGCGGAGTGGGCAAAACTCCGCAAACTCTGCAGGCAGAGCAGTATTATTCACCCACCCCTAATCATAAGCCTCTGGTAAATCAATTGTCTCCTGGTGAGGGGTGAAATTCAACGTCACAGATTGCACAACTTACTTCAAGACTGCAGGAGTACTCCTTCATAACTGAATTTGTTTCAGGGAAAAGTAATGTCACTGCAAACTGTTTATTGCAATGCCATGCCAGCAATGTGATGGTGATGGTGCCGTTGAGGATTGTACTTTCATTGCCACTATTAAAGATATTGTGTCTGGGGTGGTTGTGGAGATTCTTGAAGAAAATTAGTGGACGTTTGAGATGAAGGATGGGTTGTGGCAGACATTCGAGAAGTCTTTGTTGGAGGGCTGGCCTAAGAAGGCGGATGCCAGTTCTGAGGTATTGACATTTTTAAGGTGGCTGGCGAATTGGAAATGGAAGGAGGACTTTTGTTTAAAGAGGAAAAGTGTCTCCCTCCAAGTGTCATGCAAGATGTGATTTTGAAACTAGCTCACAAAGATTACAGTGGGATGTCTGCAATGAAGCGACTCATTCAGACACATTTCTGGTGACCTGGCATAGACAGGATGGCTGACAGAATTATCAGAGTGTGAGTTATGTGTCAGCATTGAGAAAATATTGTGGGTCATTCCAGCGCCATTGAAACCTCTGGTGTGGCCGGAGTTCCCGTGGGGAAGGATTGTCCTTGATATTTTAGGGCCATTTGCATTTCTTCATCAGGATGCACGGTTTGTTTTTGTTTTGGTAGACTATCGTTCGAAATGTCCAGAAGTGAAATTTGTATCTCAGACTATGACAGGTGTTTTTATTGAATTCCTAATTGGAGATTTTTGCAAAAGAAGGTTGTTCTACGGTGTTAATAACTGACAATGGGGTTCAACTCAAAGCAAGAGAAATTGAATAATTTCTAAAGTATTATATGGACTTTCATGAAAATGATCAAGCAGAGAGGTTTAACTGTGTTCTGAAGGGTTATGTTGAGGACGCACGCAAATGTGGTGGTGATCACCTTCAGGAAGAGCCTCAAGACCTGGCTCTTCGACTGAATGTGATCTGCACCCACCCCCTCCCTCTCAGCGCCTTGAGACCCTCACGGGTGAGTAGCGTGCTTTATAAACCCCTGATTGATTGATTGATTAAAAAAATGTGTTGAAAGACTTCAGATTTATCGCATTACCCCACATACGATTACCGAGGTGAGTCCATTTAAGTTACCTGAAGGTAGTAATCCTGTTTCTAGTCCATGCCCGTGGTGGTTCAAGAGGTGCGGGAAGGTAGTTGAGAGGTGTGACTTAAGGAAGGTTGCAGGAAGGTTGGAAAAGAAACAATTTGAAATGGAAAGACCAAAATCCTGATATTGTTGTTTGAGATTGTGTGCGATTTCTAGTAAGAAAAGGGTTTTCCAAGTTTGGTGAACATTGAAGGTTGTGAAAGTGTATCCAAATTGTGTGGTTATTCCGGAAGGGAAAGTGTGGAATATGAAGAGTATTGCTAAGTGCAATGGATGGGTGCATGGTCATGATTTATTTATTTATTTGAAGGTTTTATATAGCGCAAACAAGACCCTTGCGGGTATCAGAGCGCTTTACAGGGCAGATGTTGGAAACAGTTACAAGCATAGCAATAAAAATATAGGTGATTCACATACAAAGTGATAACTAATACAAACTAGTAGTTATATGATAGTATAAGTAAGTAATTCAAGTAAATTTAGCCATTAAGGAGGCAGTAGAGGGGTTCAGTCTTGTTTCTGCGGGCAAAGCATTCCAGATCCTGGGCGCCATTCCCGAGAAGGTTCGGTTGTAAGTTTTCTTCTTGGCAAATCGTTGAGGTTTCAGTAGAAGATTCCTGGAGCTCCTGGAGGATCTATTACCACAAGAGAGTACCAGTTTCTGAGCTAAATAACTCGGAGTATTGTGATGTAGTGCCTTGTGTGTCATACAAGCGATTTTCAGATGAATTCTAGCCTCGAACGGTAGCCAGTTGAGGGCTCTAAAATCTGGGAAGATGTGACAGTTTCTTTTTGAGCCAGTGATGAGTTTAGCCGCTGAGGGGCCATCATCGATCTGGGGAGGCCGCATAGGGCGACACTCCCATATTCCACTCTTGGGATTACTAGGGCTTGAACTGCCTGTTTGAAGTCATTAGCTGGCAGGAAGGGTTTCAGTCTTCTCAGGGTGTTCATGTGGAAAAGTGCTCCTTTTGTAGAGGCGCTGATATGTTTTTGCATAGTTAGGTTCCTGTCCAAAGTCGCTCCCAGCTATTTTGCTGAGTTGACAATGAGAGGTTGCCTTTTGACTGCTGTCAGGTGATTCAGCCAGTTGAGGATGGTGGTCGATTGGTTGGGGGGGTGGGGGTGGGGGGGGGGCGATTAAGAGGAATTCAGTTTTGAGGGTGTTTAGTTTCAAATGGTTTTCTGCCAGCCATGTTTGATTTTTTCGTAGCATTGAGTAGAGAGATTTGATATCCTCAAGTGAGTGGATCTTTACGTTGAGTTGGGTGTCATCTGCGTACATGTGAAAGTGGACCTTGGAGAGACTGAGAAGTTCTGTGAGTGGTTCCATGAAGAGGTTGAAAAGTGTGGGTGAAAGGGAAGACCCCTGCGGTACTCCTAAAGTGACTGGGACAGATAAGGATTGAGTAACCTTGAATCTTTTAGATCTTTTTTGGAAGAAAGAGAGTAAGCACAGTTCCAGATAATCCCATTCTGCACTTCAGGAGCTCTAGCGTGTTTGACGGTGTCAAATGCCAATGAATGGTCAAGTGAGATTAGTAAACAGGCTTCGTTTGGGTCAAGGATTTTTAGTGCGTCATCTATTATGTGGGTCATGGCTGATTCCGTACTGTGGCCTGCACGGAAGCCTGATTGGTATTGGTTGAGCAGGTTGAATTGTTCAATGTGGTTGCTAAGCTGCGTGTGAACACATTTTTTCCAGAGTTTGGCCAGAGTAGGGATGTTGGATATCGGGCGGTAGTTATTTAAGTCCGATGGGTCGGCCGTTGGTTTCTTTAGGACAGGAGATACCTGTCCTGTTTCAAGGATTTCTGGAATGGTTTCTTGAAGGAAAGAGGTATTTATAATCTTGGTCCATAGAGGTAGTACCAGTGGAATTAAGTCTTTTAAGTAGTTTGCGGGAAGAGGGTCTGTGAAGTGGTTGGAGGGATTCAAAGCCATTAGTGTTTTTAGTATAGTATCTTCACTGTAAGTGTTGAAGGAGGACCAGGATGCGTTGTTTTTAAGGTCAAATTTTGCGGAGCATATGAGTAGGGCACCTGTCGGGGGCGGAGAAGTGTTCCTCTGAGTGTTAGTAAGGGAGATACGGTCGTTGAGGAGGTCGGTCTTTATGGTTTCTGTCTTCATAATGAAAAAGGAGGCAAATTCCTCACAGTTGGGTAGTGTGTCGGGGATAGCCTGTGGGTGCGAGGGTACACCTTTGGTTAGGGCTTTGATTAGTTCGAATAACTTTTTGGGACGGTTCTTGGCTTGGTCTAGTTGATTTCTGAAGAAGTCGGCTTTAGATCGTTTGATCTTTCGAAAGTAGGAGTTTCTCGTGGTTCTTAGTAGCTTGAGGTGGACAGAGGATGGTGCAGATCTCCATTGTCATTCAATTAGTCTTAGTGATCATCTGTCTTCTTTTAGCCTACCATCATACCAGGGTTTTGAGTCTTTTGTGGAGACTCTTTTCAATTGTAAAGTGTGCAAGCGAATCATGTCATGTCATAGTTTGGGGTACCGGTATGTCCAGGGTAGACGTAGATGATTAATTTAGCCATGTTTCCATCAGGATTGGTATGTCAGGTTCATTAGCGAGTATAAGGTCAGTTATATCGGTTGCATATCTCGATGCCGACCTACAATTTAGGAGTATACATTTTATTTGGTGCTGTGTTGGGTACGAGTGTGAGGGCATTCTCGTGAGGTTGTTCTCAACTAAGCCTCTGGAATTGTGTCTTATAGTTCTGTGGGTGTTGATAGGGATAGCTTGGATTAGGGAATGTATAAGTAAATTATCTGGGTGCCCAGAATTAGGTGGGAGGTACGGTAGCTCATAAGAACGGAGTCGGGTGATTAAATCTTTAGATGATAGGGTGTTTTTCATCCTGACTGGACCGCCTTAAAACAACACGCTTGTGCTATGCCATCGCGCTAGTGTATATTTTAAACAGCTTATTCACATGTCGCAACCCAACGTGCCTTTTTCTAACATTTTAACCATGACACGCGCTGCACCTTATGGAATATCATCAGCACCGGTGGCCAGCTGCCTGAATACAGTTAACGCATCGCATTACTCTTAATTGGTTCCCACAGGTTTCAGATCGCCTCCACCGTTGTTGTACGTTATTAACACTGTGAAGAGTCGCTGGCACCAGGCACAAGGTCTGAACCATATTCTCTTCTACCCTATAGAATTTCAACGCCTGTGCCCACCTTGATTCTACCGCCAGGCCGCATTTGATGCTAACGTAACCAGCACTTCGTCTGGTTTACTTTGGGTGAGTTGTCCACCCTGCCTTCCTATTGGTATCTCAAACCATCCTAGCAACTAAACACGCCTATCACCCGCCTGTCTTTAATTCATAGGTTGTCATTGCCCCCCTCCCCGTCCTGTCCTGATGAACACCCAGCGTGACTACCCAATGGAGCATACTATGGGTTGAAACGTCCAGGACCACGCAAGGCCCAGATTGACCAAGGCTCTGCACATTGAAAGGAGCATTATTAGCTAACAGAGCCATTGGTTTTACATAATTATCTTGCCTATCCCCCACATGTACATAAAACTTTAATCACTCTGTATATATTGCACACTCGTTAAGCACTGAGCACATGTCACATGATCACCATTTACGTGTACTTATTTCACTGTATGTTGACAACCTTTGATTTAATTCTGATAAAACATAAACAGTAGACATTATTTTGTGTCTCGTTTTTTATTTGTTCTTAAAGTTTTCCTGTGTTCAGGCGTTTGAGATACTGATGCTATAAATTGAAACTTTAACACATATATGACATTAAGTGCTTTGAAAAGTAACCTACTTTAACCTGGCAGAACCATTCTTTGTTTACTCCTTGAACAATCCCAGCCTACAAATGATCCTTGTGGCATGTGCAGTGTCTGCCGTCCTGTCTGCATTTATGATGTGGGGGAAAGAGACTTTGAAGATGAAGATAATGGATTTCTGGTGAAGTCAACAATAATCCACATCAGAATGAGGATTTGTTAGGTAACATGGCTGGCCAGGAGAAAAATTGTGAGGGACTACCTGAATCTAATTTAAGAACTGAAGGAATGGGTGAGTTGGTGACTTCACTGGTTAAGGATCTGGGTAGGAGTAGACAGCCCTCAAATGTGCAGATTTTTAAGTACTAGTCATCTTATGTTTCAGATGCAGATTTTATTACAGTTTTCAGTATATATATTTATTTTATGTTAAGCTGTGCGTTTATTTTGTTGTGGTCATTATAAGGTTGAGTTTTTATATTCTTTTAATGTTTTCTATGGAGGGAGATGTGTTGTATTTTGACCCATATGTAAATATGCTGCATGTGTGTCTTGAATGGTTTGATTTGTGTTCTGCATTCTATTGGAATGGCCACCAATTTATGGAATGCAGAACACAAGGCATTTGGACACCAGCTGTCTTCATGTGAGAACGGTTTTGCTGTGCTGCAATAATAAAGAACTTTTCTTCATCCTCTGAGTGGATTGCATTTAACATATTCTTACAAAGATTTCTGTTGTCAGTAATAGATACAATATTATGGAATTATGTGATTTGGGTATAATAAGCATTGTTTTAAAACCTGGTACAGATCATCCATTCTGCCAATATTCTATGTAATTGAGGGGAAAAAATGTGTTTTTGATATTTTGCACACGTATAAATATGTGTTTGAAGCCAAAGTAGGATGTGATGAAGGATTTAAGCATATCAATTAACTTAGGTTATGCTGTTCCGGTCACATACAAAGTTAGACCAGTTCCACTTAGTATAAAGCAGGATCTGAGGAAACTTTTGGATGCTTTGTGCAAGGATCAAATTATAGAACCTACTGACTCATCTGAATGGTTGGCAACAGTTGTGATTGCAAAAAATAAATATCTGGTGACCTTCATTTATGTGCTGATTGGTGCCTCTTAAGAAGAAATCGTTATCGACTGCCACCCATAGGTTTGCATTTAGGAGATGTAGCCCTCCATAGGAGGGTCTTCTTATATTCCCTTATTAATCTGAATTCTGTTTATCACAAGGTTCCCTGTCTGAGTCATCCAAATACCTGACTATTTTCATAAGTCCCTTTAACATTTTTAGATATTTAAGGCTGGCTTTCAGGTTTGCTTCTGACTCCACTGTCTTTCAAAAACATATGAAAGTCTTCTTTAAAGGTGTCAAAGGGTTTTTGGCGTTTGAGGATGATATCCGAATTTACTCTAATTCAATCTGGGAGCATAATGAGATGTTCGTCATTTTCTGTAAGAGAAAAGTACGACAGTTTCTTGACAAAGGCGTATATTTTTTTGACTACTTAGGTCATTTCATATCGTCAGATGGAATCAAACCTAAAGCTGATTTGATTATTGGAAGTGTTCCGCACCTGGTGGAAAAATACTTTTTCAAGTCATTCTCAGGATTTATTGAGCACTATTAATTTTTAATACACTTCACACTTTTGGGACAAGACGGAAAAATGTGTTTGGGGTAGTGAACAAAGCAAAGCCTTTATTCTATAAGTGACATGAGAGTTTCTGCCCCTTCATTAAAGCTTTTTGATTGTACAGGTAGGTGTTCATAATCATTCAGTACAAGAAAATACTGTAGCATGTATTTCATGCACTCTGAAGGCCTGTGTATGGGCAGTCAAAAGATCAAAACGTATGTTTGGGGCAGTTCTTTTTATCTGGTTACTGCTTATAAGTCCCTGGTATATTTAGTACAAGGAATCAGTATTGCAAGAGCTGCTGCTAGGCTAGTTAGGTTGATATCCTGGATACAAGAATTTTGTTTCGAGATAAAATAGATTCCCAAGGGTACACATTTTAGAGCAGATTGTTGTTCACGTTTTTCATTGAGAACTAATTTTGGTTTTGAATGAGTGCAAATGTGTGGAGGCCTGTTTAGTTGCTGTTCAACATTCTTCTGGTTATATATCAGAGGATGAGTGGATGCATGATAGTAAGAATGTTCTGGTCAGGAAGCTTACCTGCAATCTGGATCCGGGTCTTCACTGCCTAAGGTAAGGGCAACTTGAAGCCTCAATATCACCACATAGCGGAAAATGGGGTAGCCAGATCTCCTCAAGAGGCTGCCACCTTAACAGCAGGAAAAGGCCAAAGGCATAAACAACCTCTTTGCTGGATAAAGACTTCCAAGGAACGAAGAAAATCAGGAATCAGGGACCCAACAATGGAATTCTTATGGTGTGGAAAGTCAGGATCAGCAAATGGAGGGAGCAAGGAAATAACCAAGGGAACACAACATTCTTGTGATGCACCCTCTGACCAGTCGGAAGCCCTTACACAGTAAAAGAACAGTAACAGAAAAAGAAAATTGCATCAACCATCACATGACGTGAACTAAATTGATTTGGGAAAATCAGGACAGCCATGATGGAAACAGAAAAGGAAAGATAATGAAAACATGAATAGGACTAGCTGCAGAATAACTTTAAAAGGCAGCTGAAAACTCTCAGTCAACTGAATTCCATTTTGGAGCGGGAGGGGAGATGAAAAGCATCCAGGAGAGAATGAGCATGAGACAAAGCAGCCCCAGGTGAGTGAAACTCACAGTCCACAGCTGCAACAAGTAGGGTCTGAACTTTCTGAAGAGAGAGAAATATTTGTCAAACTTGGTTGTTTTGTACCTCTTGTGAAATTGAGAAGTAAATTAATTATTAGTGCCCATAGTGGGCATCTGGCTGTAACTGCAACCAAAATGAATACTCAAGCTGCATTATTGGTGGCCAGGAATAGATAGTTGAGGAGTAAATTGACAGATGCAAAGAATTTCTTTTTTCTGATATACGTTGAAGAGTTGAAAGTATACAAAGATACGAAGCACTCATAAAAGAAGCCCAACAAATCATGTATTCAAAGTAGGGTATGTAGAAAATCAAATCCAAAGGATTTAATAATGCACAAATAAATTCAATGATCCTTGTGACTATGTCATCAGAACAACAGCCAACATGTGTTTCATCATTAGCAGTTACTTTTTCAAAGCCGTTAATATACAAAATTTCTATAAGACAAGTATAATCGGCATATTTTACAAGTCTTACGAGATTGGAAAAAGAGATGAAAGAAACCAAACACCAAAAGGTGTTGAAATGTTTCGTGTTATTCAAGTGAAGTAAGGAAAAAGGAGAAATACAGCGTGACATACCAGAGCCATGCAAGAAAACATCTCAAGGAACCTTGTGATATGAAGATAAAAGAAATAGTGACCCACGGTGATTTTAGTCCGAATATCAAATATAAAGTGGACTGTTGACAAATCCAAAAGTAGAGACCAAAAATCAATATCACTGACATTGTATCCAACTGCTAAAAAGTGCGCGTGCCCAAATTATAGAAGGATATCATACGTAAAACAATAACATAAAAATATTGGTTAGCCATTCAAGTATATGATCAATATCGCACCTATATAATCCAAGCGAAGGCCAAGTACAAAGTATAAGAGAGGGACTTACTGGTATATAAAAGGGTGTTGATCCTCAACGTCAAGAAAGTCCGCTCCATACAGTATATTAGGAGACAGCTTGCTTGATACTTATAGGCGTGTGGTTTAGAAGTCCTTAATAAGCTCACACCTGCAGTTGTGGACCTATAAATGATAGTGTCGAAGCAAGTTACGCATGGACTATTCATAAAACAGTGTACTCATAATAAAAATAGGTCTCAGTCTTACCTGTCATGCCACAAACAGTCATGCTGTGTTGTGCTGTGCCCGGCTTAAAGGCGTGTGGTATTGGAGTCCGTAGTAAGTTCCCACCTGCAGCTGTGCACATAAAACATATGTGTCAAACTAAGTTGCACATAAATCATTAATAAAACAATGCAGTCATAGCAAAAACTAGGTGTAAGACCGGCCCATGTCTCGCCATCAGTCCTGCGGTGTCAGATGGCACCCGATGCACAGAAACCGGATGCCGACTTGTCCTCGTGTTTAAATGTGTATACGGGTGATAAACAACGGATTTAATTTTCCCCACAAAGTTCGGCCATCTCCTAATGATATTATAACACTCATACTCCAAATAATTAACCGGCGAGCTCCATGCTCCAACAATACAAACTGCGAAAAGAGTGAAAATGTATATGAAAGTGAGCCACCCAAACTAATAATTCTACAAGTGATAATAAAAAAATATTTAGAAGTTAACAAAAAGTGTTTGTCAGATCATAGGGAACCAATAATTCAGTCTACGATTGTGGTTTGTATGAGAAAAATATATGGGAAAGCCGCCCAAACCGTAAGCCAGTTTTTAAGTCTACAGAAAGTGTCTACCAAATCACACACTCATGCACATATTAAGCATATGAAAATCTAGCCATAACAAATTGAGCAGGCTAGGAAAACCATAGTGGTCATTTGAATGATCCGTGACGCAATATGTACAGGTCAATGACAAATTATGCGCTAACAAATATGTGCCATATGGAACAGATTAGTTATTTGAAATGCATTCATAGCAAATAGTAAGTTGTCGAGTATGCTAAAAGACACATAAAGTTTAAATAACACATCTGTCCTGTCAAACTGATCAATCAGTCCGAGACGAATAGGAGGGAGAGGTGGAGTGAAAGCGTTGTTAAGTCCCCACTCACAATTAAAACATTGGTGACTAAAAAAAGCCTTGAAAGATGCTTATTGATGCAATATACAGTACGTCCCTCAGTGAGAAGGGTAGCGTTTAATGAAAATGACCACTGAGCCTAGTCAAAAACAGTGAGGAGGTTAGTCTTAAACGGTGAGGAGATTGGAGAGACGGACAGTAAAATATATCTTGTGAGCATGCAAAATAAGATGAGTAGCATCAGTAGAGACAGTAATACAGTATTCATTTGATTTCGCGTGCTACATCATCCGCTCTTCAATATCCATTGTAGTTAAAATTACATGTAAAATTGCCATATAAAGTCCGATATATATGCAAACTGAATACACACCTATATTACTGGTGTTGCATGTAATATGGGCTATCAAGGTTACTAATATGTCAACTGGTAGTGCATCATAAAGGGAGAGAGAAAAACATTTCTCTATCAGTCCGTAAGGAAAACATGAAGTTCTCTATCCACATTAAGTCCTTTGTCCACACCTCGTGGTTTAATGATCCCCTTTGTTTCCATCTTTCTCAGAGCCAGAGTTCTGTAGCCACCTCCAGGGTTAGATAAAATGAGAGCTATCCCATGAAATCTGATGTTGATCAATTCTGACTGAGGATGGCTGTTTTGTAGTATACAGTCAGCGAATAGTTAGTGTTGTTAATTCTGATGGCTCATATATTTTCTTGTATCCCATCCTTCACAGGTCGGATAGTGCTACCAATATATGTTTGATGACATTGACAAATAATACAGTAAATCACAAATTTCATATTACATGTTATCCTGAAACCAAGTAGATTTGTCCTCAGCGTATTTGCAAACACTATAATGTGCACATTTAAAAAACCTTTCAGTCATTCAGGTAACCATGACCTTTGATCCATCCGTGGACACAATACAGTTCTCAAGGTTTCGCCCCTACATTGTGTAATGCGTGGCTTCTCAGATATGTATTTGACCAAAGTGGTGTCCAATTTGATAAAAATGCCAGTGTTTGTATAGAATCCTGTATATGAAATGGCTTTGGGAACTGTATCTAGTAATAAGCGGCATTCGCTTTTTATTATACCTTCTACGTCTTTTGTGTAGAAGAGTGTTGCATTGTGTTTTTGCTATTTTATTTCTAGCTTTCGTGAGGCGATCTTTAGAGTAACCCCTCTGTCGAAAGCGGTCCCCTAGCGAGCCTAATTCATTTTTGACAATGTGGTCATTGCTACAGTTTCGTCTAAGGCGTGTCATCTCACCCAGAGGTATAGGTTTTATCTTTGAGGCTGGGTGAGCACTTTGTGTGTGTAGAATAGCATTGCAGGCTGTGGACTTTCTGTATAGTCTGGAAGCAATCTTTTCTATTTGTATTGAGCTGACATGATGTGTAAATGTAAGATTGTATGTATTGTTGTTAAGGTGATCAAGTCAGGCAGTGAGTTTTGGTAAATACCAATCGAGTTGACAATACGTCTTCAATATATCTGCCCCAATTTAGGGGCTCATTAGGATGGCAGTCAGACCAGCCTGTCACCGACCGACATCCAGCAGAGCGGTCCGACCATCGTGTTATGGTGCGGTCGGTCAGACTGCATCTGTCGAAGGGACTGACTGGCACTTCTGATGGACTAAAGGAGCCTGTCGGGCCGTTGGTTGCATTGTATTCCCTACAATAGGAGCGGTGCCTGCGCAGGCTTCGCCATAGGGATTACAATGTCCCTTTTCAACAGCCTTTCCATGGCAGTCCAACCATGTTTAACTTGCTTATACATCTAGCTTCACACAACATTATCACAATGCCCTAAACAATCATGTACAAGTACCTATTGCACTGTGTACAAATGTCATCTCTATCTTCTTCCACAGGGCGACAGGGCTATTTACATGTCCATAACATCACTAATCTGTACGTGCATCGCAAGGCTGCTTTCTATTATAAAAGATGAGTATCCCGATAGATTAGTAGAGGAGGCACACCAGCCAACACCAGAGGTCTATGCACACTAAGAAATTACCACGCAGCAGTCTGACATCTTGTGAGGGGTGTCTAGTTCGTGACCAAGACAGGGTCCTTCATTCTCTCCCACCAGATAATGGGGTTGGATTGTCCCTTTGGGGGATTCTTGGCTCCACACCTACATACACTCTAGGTACACTTAGAGTAGGGTTCCCATAGTAGGAGTACACTCGATTACTGCCTTTGTTTTGTATGCCTGCGTATATACATTGTTTAAGCACCATGGTACAAGTATATCTACTATTCACACTTCTGGTGCTTGTAATCACTTTTAATTGCTTCTGTCTATTAATCATTGCAGCACATGTATTCTAATGGTGAATAACGTTGGTTCAATATATTGAAAATATCCCACAGTGTATTCTCCCTATACTTCGCTCAGAATAAATAAGCACGAGTGACTAAGCAAAAGGTTCTGCACTGTTTCCATGATCCCTGAGGGGTCAGAGTTGTCATGTTCAGTAGTTGCCAGAAACTATTTGCTCCCTAGTAGGTTAAGGGGGCTTATGGTGGCACTGAGAACTAGCTGGTCTATAGGCCAACATATCCTGTGGGGGTTACCGGAATCAGTCTTCACACCAAGCCCCTAGTTTATGTTGTCCAAACAATGCGCAGATCCTACGCATTATTAGGAATTACACAACAATATAATGTGTTCTCGAAGTAGCAGAGTTCTTTGCCTGCTTTCCTGGGTAACAGCTAGAGTTGACAGTTACTCTCTCTGTACCTTGTGGACTTTATAATTTCAGAAATAAATTTTGACTCATTCACACATTTTGATGTCTTCCTTCATACCGGCTACTATTAAAAAAACTGACTTAGATTGATCAAACTTTTTATCAGCTTACAAAAACAACTAGCAGAAAGTACATGACTATCTAGGCTGGAGACAAGTGCACAAAAAAGAGATTAGACTGCTGTTATAAATCAAGCTAAAAGTTTTCTCCCACCTATGTCTGACCAGCTCCTTCTTTCCTACAGTTTTAGAAGGTATACAAATTTGCTAAGCCTTTGTAATGGAAAGTTTTAATTCCGTTAAGGACATGGAGGTGTGAATTATACTATTCTTTCTTCACTTTATTTAATACAGCAGCCATAACCTAGAATTATCTTTCCCAGAAACCACAGGTAAAGGAAGTAGAAAAAACCTCAAACCAATCACAGTCTCCATAGTCTGTTATCATACATTATTCTCTCTCTTTCTTTGGGCAACAGGAGCAAGTCCAACCTTGTATCTCATTCTTGTTTGGAACTCCTTTTTCTCAAGATGATAAAAACACAGTACCATCCCTGATCTGTATTTCCATAATTGTCTTCTATAAAATTCTGTCAGTTACTAGCACTGATCATAGTTTTATTCAAGCAGTAAAGTGAACCAACTGTTCACCCAGACTTGGGGCTTGATTTACATCTTGGCGGGACTCCCGTCATCCCTCCGTGGCAGCGATGTCAAGTACTCCATCGACCTGAAGGAGTCCCTTCCGCGTATTTAGATGTGTGCTGGCTGAACCGCAGGCCTCATCGACAGACTGTTTACTGTTGTGTAAACCGTGCACCTCCGTCGATACAGCCAACTCCATTTCTGGCTAACAGTACAATGTTGCCGGCGAATTTGCTCAGAGATGATTTAGATTTTCCCGTTGTGCTGCCATTGTCCTAGTGTTGGTTTCTTGAATGAGTGAGTCCATGGTATAGTGGAGACTGGTAAGTACCACTTTTACAGAGTGTCATTACACATATAGGTTCGGTGTGATTCAAAACTATACGTAGGTAATGTGTTTTGCCTCTATTTGTACATATAGCATAGCACACAGACAACATACACACACTACTGAATGTACATCCACATGCACCACAAACGCAACACCCACAATAACCACAAATAATGATTCAACACAGGTGGGTTCATTTTACAATGAGAAGTTATAAAATGAACACTAATGCATTACACATAAGAGTAACATTCAATGTAAGGGCAATGTAAAAATACTTGAGGCTAGAGGAAATGTTAACACATGATTCATAGTAAGACATGTGTAAAAAACTTCTCTTTAATCCTGGCAACAACGGAATTGATTAACATTGTGGTCGAGTTGTAGCAGCAAAGGACGGACCTGGACAGTGGGGTTCAAGATGGAAATGGAAGTGGGGGATGGAAAAAAGGTATGTTTTTGCCTCATTTCCTCCGATTTCGCCAACTGAAGTATGGAGGTATCCCAGCCACAGTTAGCCTGACAGAAAGCAAAAACCAAAGGAAATGATGGACGGAGTGTTGAACATTGCAAGCACTCACCCCCAGTCAACTGATCTGGGTTTAATCCATCACCATTCTTTAGCCCACTCTGCCACCCCAGTTCAGACATGGCCATATGCAAATCAGCCTGACCCTGTGCCTCATGGGAACAGTCCAGCCCGAACTGCCAAGCCATGTCTTCCCTGGACCGGAAACAAGCTTCCTAGGACCGGTTTCTGGCATTTCAGCCGTCTTCAGCCAGGCTTGCTTGAATCCAGTGGCAAAGTGAGCAAGGGACTCACGTCTGAGCATACCCTGCCAACTTATGGCGAACAAAGCAAAAACCAAAGGAAATGATGGACGGAGTGTTGAACATTGCAAGCACTCACCCCCAGTCAACTGATCTGGGTTTAATCCATCACCATTCTTTAGCCCACTCTGCCACCCCAGTTCAGACATGGCCATATGCAAATCAGTCTGACAGAAAGCCATATCATGATTAGGCCGGCAGTTAATATGTCTCTTTAATTCGCATGTGGTAGATCGCATGCCATTACAACTCGGTCGTTAAAACAACCGCGTTGTTACATTGCGAACTATTACAGCGCAGGTCGCTACAACAAGTTGCTGTAGGGGGTTCGCTGACTTAGGAATAGTATAATTTACTATTCCTACTCCAGTCTGTGCAACAGCAGGTAAACCAACACCTTGTGCCCCGTATCGCAAGTCGTTGTAACAACTTGCGATGTAATGGTTGGCGATGTTACAACGCGGTCGTTCTAACAACTGCATTGTAATGGCATGCGTTCTACCGCATGCGATCTAAACGCTGTTTCCCACCGGAGGTAATAATAATAATAATAATAATCCACATTTGTAAAGCGCAAACAATCACCGTAAGGGTCTCTAGGCGCTGGGGGCCGTCGGAAAGATTAAGCAAGCTATTGGCCAGAGTCACATGGTGCTGGGCTAATCTGCCTCCGGCGCTGGGATCGAAACGTGATCCCCAGATTTCGGAGTCAGTCACCCTGGCCGCGGCGCCGCACCTCTTCCACTGGACTGGCCCAGCTGGACTCCCTCCGGCTGGAGCTTTTGCCTAGGCGCCGACAACTTGGGTAGGGATTCCTGACGGAGTCAGCGGCACTCGGACGGTCTTCCATCCATTGTCCGGCCAACATCTAAATCAAGCGGGTGGACCGCCAAGTAGCCGGGCAGTGAAACCGTTGAAAAAGTGACAGTGGGGCCAGATGCACCAAGATCTAAATCAGGGCCTCATTCTTAAGTTCGCATACCAGAATACTTACACCTTATGATGTTATTATTCTCATAAACTATTTTCCCTCCTTCCTATGGGGTAGGAATACGATTGTTTGATTGCTGGAAGGGGGAATCTTCACCTCCCTGTCGTTATTAGAATTGAGACTTTCGTTACGAAAGTTAGTACATTTTATATTGTACGTCAGGACTGGAGGCAATGATTATCCTTGTTCAAAGCTTGTTTACCACAAGACTTACCATATCTAGAACTGGTTTGAAGTAAAACCTCTTAAACATAGAATCCGAAGACCAATCTGCACCATTTAGTATATATTCTAATCCCTCCCTACGTGAAATAGTTTTAGAAGTAGGGGTTGGCGGAATGTTTCATTCCGCCTGCAGAATTGGCCAACTCCACGTTGCAACGTGAAGTTCCATTCAAATTCTGCTAATTGAAGCCTGGTAGAAATTTTTCCTGCGGCCCTCCAGAATTTCGAGCGAGAGTTGATGTCCCCTAGGAACATTTTCTAATGTAGGCAATCACGGGCAGTTGTGAGCTGTCACGTTAAAAAAGCTGCTTCTCGAGTATATTTGCTGCTGCCAGAGTAGATTTTCTACCCGAGCTGCAGCAAAATCAACTTGAGTGACCGCATGCTCTTTTGCACTGCATGGTGCAGTTTGCATTGTGTTTGATTTTTCAATGCTGCTTTCACTACTGGTGCTAAATTTCAGAGCGAGCAGCGTAACATGCATATTTTCCACCCATTGGCAGAATTCTGCAGAATCTCTCAAAGTTTTTATGTTATTCCGCGAGTTCCGCGTACCCCTATTTTGACCTCATAACTCTTTGGCTGAATGAGCATCAAACTTCGATATTTCTATGCCAGCCTCCTGCATAATTCACCTTACCCGTCTTGCTATAGTGGAGAAGCGATTGCCTTGAAAGGCAGATGAAAATCAGAAGTTGCCATTTGCCTGGGAGACAAAGCTATTCAGCCATATTCTCATAAGCCTTAATACATCTGAACACACATAACATTGGGATATTATCAAAAGCAGGATATGACAACAACCGAGAATTACATTTTTAGGTTCTAGAAATGTGGAACATTTTATCTGGGATAAATACTCAACCTTTATTATCCAGGCCTCTAACATCTGACACTTCCTCCTGTATAATACAGGGAATAGCAGCAGGACCAGCTTATGTGATAACTCCCTCCGAGAGAGATATTTGTTACCCCTCCATAAAATAAGCAGATTAGGAATGCTGTTGACATCCCTTGGAAAATATCTGCGTTCTGAGGGAAGGGAGACACAAATTCCCCTCATCAATTAGCTTAGCAGAGAATGACCCCCCACTGGAGTTCTGTCTCTCTGGATGTGTCCCACTTAAGTAGCTGATCTGAATGTATTTACCAACCTTTAAGCCATGCCCTCTGAAACCACGGAGAATACAAAATTAAGCAGCATCGGACCCCATAGGATCCACATCCCTCTTCAAACACCACCTCAACCTAGCTGACCTGTACTGTTTCAGCTGTTTGTGCTCACACCTTTGACAAGAGCCTCTGAGCTTTCTGTGAAAGTCATGGGACATTCCATTGTTCCTTGTAGTCCTCCATGCCATGAGCATAGTTTACCTTCTACCATTAAGTGGTGGTCTCCCATGAGAGTCTTGCAGAAGTTCTTGAGATGGGGTAGATAGATTGGCGAGTCCCAAGAAAGTTCAGTCAGAACTCGCAAGCCCACTTGCAATCTCCACATTGGTGTGGTAGTTACCAAGTCTGCCTTCTGTCTCTGGACCTGAGCCAAGACCCGTGTGATTATTGCGGATGGCAGCAATCCACATTCTTTTTCCTGATTCCGGTCCTGGAGAAAAGCATCTGTTGCAACCGCTTACGGATCTAGTTTCCAGCTGAAATATCTGTTTACCTGGTAATCGAGTCTTCAGAGAAACAGGTCCACCAGAGAGAGCTTTCTGTCTTCCTGAAGACTGCCAGATCTAACTTCCATAAACTCATGTCCTGTGAGTGCCATGAGAGCCAGCACGCCACACTGTTGGCTTTTCCTGGGAGATATTTGGTTAACGACAAGATTTTGTTGGTCAGGCAGAAGTCCCAGAACTGCTTTGCTAAATCTGACAGGGTATTTGATTGGAATCCCCTTAGATGATTGATATAGTGCACCACTTTAATGTTATCCATCTTCAGTAGAATACAACATTGCACCTTCTTCTTTGTCCAGCACTGTATCGGGAAAGAGCCTGCCGACAACTCTAGACACTTAGGTGTGGACAGTCCCAGCCAATTCTTTTCACGTGCAATTCTATGATGATATTTGGGTTTGATCTGAATACTGCTTTTCCATTCCAAGCCTTCATGTGTGTGAGCCATCATCCCTTCCTCTCCTTAGCGTCAGTAGTCAGTGGTACTATTTTAGAGGACCTCAGACCCTTGCTTCAGTGATTGGCCTTAAGCCTTTGTAGCACTCTGCAGTAGATAAGGCCCGAAAATATTGCTTGTATCGATGATGACAGCACACCCATTAGGTGGGCAATTTACCTGAACAATGTTTTCTGACTTGAAAGAGTTTTTCAAAGTGTCTTAAAACTCTCAAAGCCAGGCTCCATTTTGAGCATGCAAAAAAGAACAATTATTGTACAGAATGATGAGGAATGTCAAACATTCACTCCAGTACAGAGATCAAGACTTAAATCCATCATTGTGTGCTCCCCATGCCATTCCAGTTTAAACTCAGTCATATGCAAATTTGCCTTGACCCTGCTCCCCATGGGAACATTTCAGTCCAAATTGCAAGGCCAGGTCCACCCTGACAAATGCCTCCTGGGACCGGTTTCGGGGTATCACCCCTCTTCAGTCAGGCAAGTTTGATTCCAGTGGCATGGGGAGCACGGGACCCATGTTCGGGTATGCCTGTCCCCTCTTGACTGGGGATAAGTGGTGAAAAGTTTCAGCACTCCATCCATCATCTTAATGTGTTTGCTCTGTGTTTGATGCAAATGGCCAAGGGTATGAGCAGACATGGGTACCTTGCTCGCTGTGCCACTGGATTCAAACTAGCCTGACTGATGAGGGGTGATACCCCAAAACTGGTCCCAGGATGCTTGATTCAGCTCTAGGGAGGATCTGACCTGGCAGTTCAGACTGGACTGTTACCATGAAGAGATGGGTTAAGACTGATTTACATATGGCTGGGTTCAAACAGGGGGTGGCATATTGAGCAAAAGAATGATGGATTAAACCTAAATCTCTTGATTGTGGGTGGGTGAGTGGTTGAAACGTTTCAGCACTCTCTCTATCATCTTGTTGTGTTTCCATTTTGAGAATGTCAAGTTAGCCGGTCTGCTTTTGGTCCCTATGCAGCATGTCATTATCTTTCCAGCACTTGTGAAAGTGTCAATTCATCTAAACAATGACTTTGCTAGCACACAAGGTGACACATGTCTGCTACAAGCTGCTTGACATCTACTTTTCAAGATCCGACAATGAATGTGTAAAATAAACATATTTTGTTTAATTATTTTATTTACGATTTTGAGTGCAAGACTCATCTCCTAGGGAATATTGTGGTGCTGAAATCACTGAGAGCTTAATTGTCAAAAGTGGCGTATTACAGGGGTAAGGTAGTACAGTTAGATAGGGATTCATCTGGGAAAAGCCATGAAAAATAAGTATCTCTGTCTTTTCAGCATTCAATTTCAAGCAATGTAGTCTCATCCAGCTTGACACCTCAAAGCAGCTAGTAAGATTTTCTCTGGTTTCCTTGGGCCTCATTAATGAGGCCCTACCAGCACTTTTCCGCCCCCGGAACGTCACTTTTTTTACGTTCCGTGGTGCAGTGTGCCACTGCATATTTTTAAGATCAGGTGAGGTGATTTTACGTGACTTTTCATGGCCCTATAAATATGTGCCCCTTTAACGCAGAAAACTTCATGAAAGGGGCGGTCCATCAGTGTTCCTACGCAACACCCATGGAACCTGACTCATTCCCAGATGTACGAGCAATCGTTAACCTCGGAATGCGTCAAAACGTAACGCCACCCCAGGGGTGGCATTAGTGAGGCGCAACGAAGAGAAATGAAAAATTTCAAATTGTTCTTTCCTTTTTCTATGTGTGCTGCAGAATGCTGCACACATAGAAAAAGGAAATCACCTGAATTGATTGATTTTGTGCAGGAAGGTGTCCTTCCTGCACAAACTCAATCAGCCCCGCAATGTAGACACCCTTGCACCAAAGTGCAAAGGTGCCTGTGTTGGTGCACGGCAGCCCATTGTGCACCAGTGCAGAGGACAAGGTCAGGAATGCGAAGTATCACATGGATATGGTGCATTTCTGCCCTTTTGTTTTGCCATAGGGCAGAGCCGCAGGGAGGCCTGCGGCGCTGCCCTACGGCAAAAGCCCATAAATGGGAACCCTGATCTTTGTCTCCTATCAAAATTACCAATCTGAAAGAAACACGTTAGTTAGATTCCTCACCTTAGAATATCCCCAGGCGTCAGGCTGGATCCGGAAAGAATTTTCGTCAGTAATACCCTTGCGCGTCGCTAGGCGTCGTCTGCGGCTCCGCGTCCATCGTCGGAGTACTTAGACGCCGCCATCGCGCGCTGACGTCAGTTCTTCTTTTTTCCGCGCCAGTAAGTGCCGATCCGGAAGAGCATACCCTTTTAGTCACTTTTTGACTAAAACTTTTTGAACTCTTTTGGTTCTATTCTCGTCGACATCGACTCTGGTGCCGGTAGGGATGCCTGGCTTCAAGGCTTGTGACTCCTGTTACCGACTGATGTCGGTCACGAACCACCACCGCCGGTGCCTCTATTGCCTTGGGGCTGACCACGATGCCGAGCCGTGCCTCGACTGCCGGGCCTTGACTTCGAAAGCTAGGCAGGAGCGGTCCCACAAGCTACTCGAGTTCCGGCAGTCGTTCAAGGTCCCGGTCGAGGAGGAGGTCGAGGGACCGGTCGCGGAGCCGCAGCCACCACCGCTCGTCGGGGTCCAAGTCTTCGAGATCCGGTAAGTCGAAGCACAGCAAGAAGTCGAAGAAGCGACATCGCTCTTCTGGCTCCCCTCGCCGTTCGCACGACTCGGCTGAGGGTTCGGGTGGCGCCACCCACGCGGCTCTGTCGGAGCCGCAGGGGTCCCGTCCGTCCCCATACCCTCCGGTTCCTGGGACTGACGCGACTCCGGCGGAGGTCAGTGCCTTCCTCATGGCCATGAGGAACCTGGCTCCGCCGTCGACGCCTGCCGGCGTGCCTTTGGGCCCCGCAGGCTCGACTGGGAGGCCTAGCGAGCCTGCGGCTCCGGCCCTGGCGCCGCAGGTCCCCGAGGGATCCAGGCCTGGATCCCTGTCGGCGCCGGTCGAACTCACAACCCCTCTACTGGCACAGACTCCTCCGGTGCCACCCCCGGCGCCGCCCTCGGACGACGCCGTTCCCGATGGGTGGCAATTTCATCTTCCGCCCGGCTCCGATCATTCCACCTGTATATCAGGAATCGGATGACGGTGACGACTGGGAGGGGTCTGAGGACCCTCTGGCCCGGCAGGGCCAGTTATCTCAGGACTGGGCAGACGAGATGCCAGTGGTCTTGACACCACCCCTGACACTGGCTTCATCTCTCCTCCGACCGTGGCTTCGGAGGAAGGTGCTGCATTTTCTGTGGTGCTGCGCAAGGCAGCTGAAGCCCTTGGACTGGAGCTGCCTGCTGTGGCCGTGAGGACGAACCTCTTCACCGAAGTGCTTCAACCGTCAGCAAGCTCCTTGGAGCCTCTGCTGCAGTTCAATGAAGCACTCATTGACGTTCTGAAGAGCACCTGGTCCAAGCCCTCCACTGTTCCTCCTGTGGACCGGAACGTGGCTCGGCGCCACCGCCCTGCACCGGGCGACCCCAGTTTTCTGTCCCTCCACTCTATTACTGAGAGCCTGGTTATCCAGGCCTCTACTTCCTAGACCTCCTTCCCGTCCGCTCCCCCGGATCGAGAATCCAAAAGGCTAGAACAGTTTGGGAAGGAACTGTTCCCCTCCCTTAGTTTGGGGTTGCGGTCTATACACACCGCGTGCTTTTTGGACCATTACTCCCACTCCCTGTGGGATACGATGGAGGACGTGCTGCCCCAGTGTCCGGAGGAGGCCCGGACACGGCTCACCCAGGCTCTTACCGAGGGGCGGGATGCGGACCGGCATGCAATCCGATGTGGACTGGACACAACGCACTCGCTGGGCAAGGCAATGTCAACCACGGTGGCGCTCGTCGCCACGCCTGGCTGCGGTCCACGAGTTTTTCCGGGGATGTCCAGAGCACCCTCATGGACATGTCCTTCGATGGCAGTCGCCTTTTTGGCGACAAAGTGGATAGTGTGCTGGAGCGCTTTAAGGACTCCAGGGTTACGGCCAAGTCCTTGGGCCTTTCGGCCCCGCGCCCGCAAACTTCCGATTTTCGCCCCTTTCGTGGCCAAGGAAGGGGCTCCCCCTCACGTCCGCCTAGCCACAGGCCGCAGAACGAACCTCCACACGGTCGCGGACGTGCATTCCGCCGAGGCGGTACAGGGGGACAACGTGCCGGTCCGTCCACATCTACCCCAGCAGCATCCGCCTCAAAGCCCACCTAGTCCCAGCTTTCAGGCCCATTCCATGCCAGTGGGCGGCAGAGTTCGCCATCACCTGCTCCACCGGCGTACCATCACATCGGACAGGTGGGTGCTGCAAATCGTCCGAAGGGGCTACTCCCTCCCCTTCGAGGCGACCCCTCCAGCCATGCCACCGCAGTGCCACCGAATTTCGGAGGATCACTTGCAACTTCTGCAGGAGGAAGTTACGGCCCTCTTGGCCAAGGGGGCCATTGAGCGCGTTCCTTGTCCAGAAGTAGGTCGTGGTTGTTATTCCCACTACTTTCTGGTTCCCAAGAAGGGCAAAGGGGGCCTACGCCTTATCTTGGACCTCAGGAGCATCAACGCCTTCCTCTGGAAGGAGAAGTTCAAGATGCTCACCTTAGCTCAGGTTCTGGCTGCCCTAGACCCTGGAGATTGGATGGTAGCATTGGACTTGCAGGACGCTTATTTCCACATCCCCGTCCTGCCGGCCCACCGGCGTTACCTGCGGTTCACAGTGGGCCAAGAGCATTGTCAGTTTACCGTGCTCCCCTTCGGCCTCACCAGTGCCCCTCGGGTGTTCACGAAAGTGATGGCGGTGGTCGCAGCTCATCTGTGCAGATTTGGGGTTCCAGTCTTCCCCTATCTCGATGACTGGTTGTTGAAGGCGGGCTCGCCCCAGGCAGTCGTCTCCCACTTCCAGACTACGGCCGACCTCTTACATTTGCTGGGGTTCTCCATCAATGTGCCGAAGTCGCATCTGAGTCCCTCCCAGAAGCTCCTCTTTATCGGAGCGGTTCTGGACTCGGCACAGTTCCGGGCCTATCCTCCGGAACAGCGGGTCCGGGATATTCAGGCTCTGATTCCCATCTTTCGGCCTCTATCCCGGGTTTCGGTCAGGTTGGTGCTGCGGCTTCTGGGTCTGATGGCCTCCTGCATCCTGTTGGTGCATCATGCCAGATGGCGAATGCGGGCTCTGCAGTAGGACCTGAAGTTTCAGTGGGCCCAGCATTGGGGCAACCTGTCCGACCACGTCCTGGTCTCAGAGGGCACTGCGAGACAGTTGCAGTGCCGGCTCACGGACCGCGTTTGGGTCAGTGGCAGATCCCTCTCCCTTCCCCAGCTGGAGCACGTAGTGGTGATGGATGCGTCCTTCCTGGGATGGGGGGGCCACATGGGAGAGGCAGAGATCAGAGGCCTCTGGTCTCCGGCAGAGTCCCGGCTCCATATCAACCTTCTGGAGCTGCGGGCGATCCGGCTTGCACTGAAGGCATTCCTTCTCTCTTTCCGGGGAAGTGTAGTGCAGGTGTTCACGGACAACACCACCTCCATGTGGTATTGCAACAAACAGGGCGGGGTGGGGTCGTGGACCCTTTGTCAGGAGGCTCTGCGCCTCTGGACATGGCTGGAACAGCAGGGCATCACCCTGGTGGTTCAACATCTGGCGGGCTCTCTGAACGTCAGAGCGGACAAACTCAGCCGTCGGTGCATGATGGATCACGAATGGCGTCTAAACTCGGACGTGGTGCAAGGCCTCTTTCGGCAGTGGGGAGAGCTTTGGTTAGATCTATTCGCCACCGAAGAGAACGCGCAATGTCAGCAGTTCTGCGCGTTGGAGTTTCCAAGGCGGCACTCGTTTGGGGACGTCTTTCATTGCGAGTGGAGTTGCGGTCTGTTGTACGCCTTTCCACCTATACCACTTCTGCCCAGAGTGCTGAAGAAGATCAGGCGCGACCGGGCCCAAGTCATCCTGGTGGCTCTGGATTGGGCACGAAGATACTGGTATCCCGAGCTACTCAGTCTGTCGATCGATCCCCCAATACAACTGCCTCTTCAGGAGGACCTTCTGTCGCAGCAGCAGGGGACGGTCCTCCACCCGAACCTTGTCCAGTCTCCACCTCCATGCGTGGAGATTGAGCGGCGGCAGTTGATGCCATTTGACTTGCCTCCTGAAGTCTGTAATGTTATTCTGGCAGCCAGGCGTCCCTCCACAAAATCGGTATACGCCTGCAGGTGGAACAAATTTGTGGCATGGTGCACAGCAAAGGCTGTGGATCCCCTTTCCTCCCCTCTTTCTGAGGTTCTCCTCTTTCTGCTTTCCTTGGCCCAGCAGGGCTCTGCTCTGGGCACCCTTAAAGGATATCTTTCAGCTATTTCTGCTTTCTTACGGCTTCCTGATCAGCCTTCTCTTTTCAAATCCCCTGCTGCTTCTCGATTCTTTAACCCCTTCAGCGCGGCGAGGATTTCCGCGCCACGCTGAAGGTTCTGTGCGCGGGCGGGGCCATGACGGAGCGGTTCCGTCATGCGCACAACGCAACCGACGTGCATGACGGAACCGCTCCGTCATGCGCGTCGAAGGGGTTAAGGGCATTACTCACGTTTCCTCCTGTCCCTTTCCTAATGCCTCAGTGGGATTTGAATCTTATATCGACCTTTCTGATGTGCGCTCCCTTTGAGCCACTTCATAATTGTCCCCTTCGTCTCCTCACTCTTAAGACTGCTTTCCTGGTTGCCATCACCTCTGCTAGATGGGTGAGTGAGCTCCAGGCCCTCTCTTCTACGCCTCCTTTCCTTTCTGTCCATCCGGACAAAGTTGTTCTCAGGACTCGTCCTTCCTTTCTTCCTAAGGTAGTAACTGCCTTTCACATCGGACAGTCTGTTACTCTGCCCACTTTCTTTCCACCTCCCTCGAAAGAGGAAGAGAGGCTCCACCATCTGGACCCAAAGCAGGCGCTGTCTTTCTATCTGGACCGCACCAAACAGTTCCGGGTGGACGACCAACTCTTTGTTGGCTACGTGGGCGCTAAGAAGGGGCGGGGCGGTGCACAAACGAACCATCTCTCGGTGGGTCGTTTTGTGTATCAAGGCCTGATACTCCTTAGCTAAAAAGGAACCTCCTGTAGGGCTGAGGGCCAATTCCACTCGGGCCACAGCGGCGACCATTGCCCTGGGCCGGGGAGTCCCCTTGCAGAACATCTGTCAGGCAGCAACGTGGGCTTCGCTGCACACGTTTGCCAAACACTATTGCCTGGACAGCCAAGTCCAGAGAGACGGCTTCTTTGGCTGTTCTGTTCTCCAGGACTTTCTGGTGTGATCTTGGTTCGCAGGCCCACCACCGGGGTTGGTATTACTGGGTTATCTATTCTAAGGTGAGGAATCTAACTAACGTGTTTCTTTCAGATGAACAAGTTACTTACCTTCGGTAACGATATATCTGTAAGAAACATTAGTTAGTTAAATTCCTCACCGCCCCACCCATCCTCCCCGTTCTGCGAACCGATATCTAGGGTTGAGGTCATCCCTTTCAGGGCCCTAGAATTTTTTGACACCAGTGTCGGTCTCTTGCATGGCTCTGCGTTCCTGGCGCGGAAAGCTATGTACAAGAACTGACGTCAGCGCGCAAGGGCGGCGTCTAAGTTCTCCGATGACATCATCCCGGCGATCACGACGCCGACGACGGACGCGGAGCCGCAGACGACGCCTAGCGGCGTTCAAGGGTATTGCTGATGAAAAATCTTTCCGGATCCAGCCTGACGCCTGGGGATATTCTAAGGTGAGGAATCTAACTAACTAATGTTTCTTACAGATATATCGTTACCGAAGGTAAGTAACTTGTTCGTTGGGTGTCATCCACTTAGGAACAGATTCCGAATCCCCATTTCTTGACAATCTTTGCAATATATGAGGCATACACATTGAAGAGTATAGGGCTCAAGGAGGAGCCCTGAGGAACTCTGCATTTGGATGTACAGGGAGATGACCCAAAGGTGTCCAGTGGCACCAATTGAGTTCTCTTGCTCACTTACTCAGGAATGAGCTGAGCCATTTTAGGGCTTTGGAATGAATCCCTATCTCAAAACGTTTTTTTATCAGTGGGTAATTAGACACCGTATCAAATGTAATCGGAGTTGACGTATTTCCATCATTCTGGTTCCTCCCAGTTATGACTTGAATTAATGGATAGTGCCCCAACATAGGGTTAAAGTTGTTGTTGGAATCTTAAATTAAAGAAAACTCATACAACATGTGCCACGAACCATGAACACTAGACCAGCTCTGGCAGAACCAGTTGGTCAGGGGCAGGTTGCTGTACAAGCAATCTGTATACAGACACTAAATACTATCATGGTAAAGATGTCCACAATGTGTGAGGAAATTGTCTTGTGGGTTGCTTGCAAGACCAACCAGTTGGAAGTGGTCTACCCTCATATGACAGCCCAAAACAAGCATAGATTACTGACTAAGGGCCAGATGTACGAAATTCTAATTTTGCATTTGCTAAATAGCGATTCCATAGGAAGCGTTATTTAGGAGATGCAAAATGGTATGTAAGAAATTTGTGATTTCCTAGTAGCTATTCCTACAGAGTAGAAATCACAACTAAAAAATCACAAATCGGAAATGCTATTGCATTCCCACCTATGGGCCAAATAGAAAATGGTTTGCATTTCCTAAATTGTAATTTCCTAATAGGAAATCGTAATTTAGAAAATCCAAGCCCAAGGGCTTAAAGAACCCCTAGAGGCACCCAGAAATTAAAAGTGCACATGTAAGGGCACATATGCCCAACAAGCATATGTGCGCTTCATGTCACATTATTTAAATGTGCTTTTTAATTTTGCACAGGGTTACCATCAATTTTGAGTCGATGGTAATAGCATTTCCTAAAACCCCAATTCGCATTTAGGAAATGTTTTGTACACGTGCTTTAGGAAGTGCAAAAAGGTGATCCTATTTGTGTTTCCAAAATTGCAGTGGCAATTTGCGAATTCTGACGGGTGGAAATCGCAAATTGCTACCATTTTATGGCCATTGTACATATGAAAAGTAGGCCTGGGCAGAGTGTGCGGAGTCACGCTATGTGGAACTCCTCAAAGTGGCGAAGAAACTCCGTCACTCTACATGTAGTTCCGTGAGCAGCTGACTCAGTCACATCACGCTGTTCGCGCTGATTTTTAGTACCAAGAGTTTCTCTTGCTCTGTACAAGCAGCGCAAATGGCATCACATAGAGCGCCACAGGGCATGGCTGTTTTCTGCCGCTCGAGTAGATTTTCTGCTTTGCAACGCTCTTTCAAACCACTTCCACAACAACATATCCACTATCTACAGGAAATTTTAACCCACCTCACTCCTCACTCCTCACTCCTATGAAAGCCACCCTCAACCAGCATCCCACCGCATGGGAACAGCTTACCACATCAAGCATCACAGCCATCATGAACTCCACCCACTCTGTAGCACCCATGGACCCCAGCCCCCACCGCCTCTTCAACCTAGGAAGCAACAAGATCAGCCACCAACTGACCACCATCCTCAACGCATCCATCTCCACAGCCACCTTTCCTGAAGCATGGAAACATGCAGAAGTCAGGCCCCTCCTCAAGAAACCCTCCACCGACCAAGTGAACTCCAGAACTACTGCCCCATCTCGCTGCTCCCTTTCCCTGCCAAAGTCCTGTAGAAGACCATCAACTGACAGCTAACCAAACACCTGGAAAGAAAGAACCTGCTAGATGCCTCTCAATCTGGTTTCCGCACCAACCACAGCACCAAGACTGCCCTGACATCCACACCCTACTCAACAGGGGAGAATTGGCAGCCCTGATCCTCCTCGACCTCTCTGCAGCATTTAACACCGTTTCCCACCACACACTCATCAACAGACTTGACCAGATTGGGATCAAGGGAGACGTACTCAGAGGGATTGCAACATTCCTCACAGGATGAACGCTGAGAATCCACCTACCCCCCTTCAACTCTGAACCCACGAGCACCATCTGTGGTATCCCTCAAAATTCATCCCTCAGCCCCACCCTCTTCAACAACTACGTGACATCTCTAGCCAACATTGTCAGAGCCCACGATCTCAACATCATATCCTATGCTGATGATACCCAGCTCATCCTCTCACTCCCAGCAGACCCCACCACCATTAAGACCAACTTCCACAACTGCATGAAGAATATCGCATGAAGGACAACTGTTTGAAACTCAACACTGATAAAACCGAAGTGCGGATCTTTGTCATCCCCGCCTCCTTCTGAAACGACAGCTGGTATCCCACAGAACTCAAACCCACACCAAAAGTCCACGTCTACAACCTCTGCATCATCCTGGACTGCAAACTCACCAAAAAACTTCAAATCAGTGCAGTCTCCTCTACCCGCTTCCTCACTGTCCGCTTGCTCCGAAGAATCTTCAAACGGCTCCCCATCTGTATGAGAAAAACAGTCATGCAAGCGTTAATCACCAGCCGGATAGACTACAGCAGTGCACTGTATGCAGGAGCCACCACTGAACTCATGAGAATGCTCCAGATGATACAAAACTCAGCGGCCATACTGATTCTCAACCTGTCCATACGGACTCACATCACCCAACACCTGAGGAACCTCCAATGAATCCCCTCCAGAAAAAATGACAATTCAGGTTACTGCACACGCCTACAAAGGCCTCCATGACAAGCATACATGAACCATCGGCTGAACATCTACCAACCATCCAGAATCCTTAGCTCCAACTCCCCGTGCATCCCCTGTAGCCACAGCTAAGGCTGCTCCTTCTCCCACCTCGCTGCCAAGTCCAGAAACCCCCTCCCCCTACACCTCAGAACATCACCCTCTCTGACGAACTTCAGGAAGAGACTTAAGGCAAGGCTTTTGACTAATCCCAGCAACTCAGAATCTTGATAACCTCACGGGTGACAAGCCCTGCTTTAAAAGTACTGATTGGTTGATTGATTGACTTTTCTTGGAGAGGATTCATCTAATATGGGCAAGGGATTGGCACTTAATTTCCTTCACAGGTGTGCTACCTTGCAGCCTCTTGACACACTGAAAAAGTTACAACCCCTGTTGGGGTGTCTTAACTTCAGACTCACTTACTTGCCACACTATGCTGAGCGAGTGAGGCCCTTGTATGACTTAATTTCGCCTATGTTTTCCTCAAAAGCACAGACAAGCAAACACACTGATATATTGTGTGCGCTGCAAGCAGACATGCTAGAGACAAAATATTTACAGACTTGAGATAACAAGAGAAACCTAGTTTTAAGAGTTGCACTAAGATACTTGGGTTACACAAATGTAATCTGCAATCAGGGGCAAACAATTCCCATAGTATGGTATCTCTCATTCCTGCACTAGACACGTCCAGTAATGCAAGCATTCCCAATGCTCAAGCTCCATACCCGAGATGGTTGCAGTGGATCTCTTTGTTAAATGCAGTGGATGTAAAGTTTCAGTATGATCTGATTCTTTACACACATGTTTTTTTCCAGTATAAATAGAATGTCATTCAGGTGAGGAAATCCTTCCAAATTTAGTCATATAAGAGCATGTCTTATGCAAACGGCTCTGGGACTAAACAAAAGTGTTCCACAGCCTGCGCAGCATGGCAGAGGGTAGTTAAAGATGGTGAGTTCTGCCCATATTACACCCACAACAGAATCCTACGGGATAGCATCGCACAAAATGCAGAAACTCATGCCATGGTACTTGCATTACAGAAGGCTGAGACGACGGCGCCCACACTAATAATATCCAATTTATCCTTCTGTGTGCAAGGTCATACTGTAGATCTAAAAGACCTGCATGTGAATGGATTGAAAGATTCAAATGGGAAACTAATTATGAGTAAACAGTTCTGGGGAAAGGAAGCTGTCTTATAAGACAAGCTTTCACTGGTCCATGTGATGCTTACTTTGGGCCATCTGTGTAATGGGATTCACACCAAAGGGAACACTTCAACAGACTTAGCTGCAAAGACTGTAGTACAACTCTTCAATGAGCGTTCTTAACCAGATCTCGAAAGAATATTGACATAGACAAAGATTGACATAGATATGCTAACAGCTATACAAGCAACAGTAAAGAGTGAAATGCCTCCAGTATGCTTTTTTCTAAAATATTCCCACACCCTCAATTTAGATAACACTTATGTGATTATTATACCCAGAGTGGGAGATAGGATAATTCCTGATAAAATGTCTTGATTAGACTTAATCACAGCAGCCCACGAGAGGCTTCTAGTGTTAGAAGCAAGCAGACTGCCCTCACAGTCACTTTACCACCATTTAGGGGTTTAGAATTAACCATGACAGGCCACTAAATTATATTAACTGATACACATACATATTATTAGTAATTGTTTATTGTTCGTAATATCTATAGGTTTGGCCTCAGATAAATGCAGGTGCTCGAGCAGTTGTAAAAGACTTGCAGTGTCTAATAGCTATGGGAGCGTTCTATGCCTTTCATTCAGACAATGGTCCTGCATTAATCTCCAAGGCTTCTAGGGATGCTATGTTTGCTCTGGGAGTATGTCTGCAATTCAGCAATCCGTTTTGAGATGAGAGTAATAGGTTAATCAAGCAGGCTAACTACATGCTTAAAAAAAGCTCTGATCACTAGAGTACTCAGTTCAGGTCTTAGTTGGGACCATCACGTGTATGGAGATCAGAGAGCATTAAATACGTTGCCTAGAAGAGTATTGAGCGGGCGCACTCCAAAAGAAGTACTCTTCGGAGTGCATGTTTAAATACCTAACCTAGATAATCCTGGGAAGGTGGTGTAAGAAAAATAATTTGACCTGGACCAACGCTTACATGTCTTTCAGAATGTGCAAGAGGTAAAAGACAAGCTATCTAATTTGAATCATTCTAAAGTTGCCATCAGCAAAGAGCATGTGCTTCTGACGGGTGGGTCCCTCAAGTAGGAAAAGTTGTTTGAGAAAAGAATCATACTAAGCAAGCTTTTTGGCCATCCTACTGACCACAGGTTTCAGTTCCTGAGGTAAAAAATGGTTGGAACTATAATTCTGTCTCCTTTGCCTGGTTCAAAGAAAAAACATCAGATGCCCGCTGACCACTTTAAAAAGCACAATGTGGTGGATCCTGTACAGCAGACCCTCCTGGACATCAAGAAGGAGTCAGAGCAGAACGTCCCAGCCTCTCCCTACTCTAAATGAAATACACCTGCAAAAGTGTAGGATCATCACTAGATTGAGTACGAAGCAGGGGATATTTGAGCCTGCTTTCTCTCCAGCTGTGTACATCAAGTAACATATTCCATGATGCTGTAATTACAACTGTTATAAATGTTCCAGGAAATACTGTGATTTATTATAAACTCCTGTTTGAGTCAACATTGACTGAGATGATTCCTTTTCGAGAAACAATGCTTTATGAAAATGCATCTGAGTTCTGCACATCACACTCCTTAGTCACTCTACACCATTGATTTCCTCTTGCTTATCATTGGCTTTGTTGGTTGTGTACCTGAGACCTCCCTGGTCTTTTGTTTGGATCGCTGCAGGAGTTGTTCTTTTTATCATGTGGCTCCTTTTTTTTTTCTTATTGAGATTTTTCATGCAAAATAGGATTCCTAGAATAATGTCATCATTATGCCTTTAACTCAATTACATCCTCCTCAACCATACAAGCCAAGTTTGTCGTAAGACTCCCAAAGTCAGATTCCATTTTGAGCGCGCCACGTTAGCCTGTCTGACTTTGGCCCTTATGCAGAGTGTCATTGTCTTTTGCAGAACTCATGAAAATGGTAATTCATTCAAACAATGACTTTGCTAACACACAAGGCAATACAAGTCTGCTGCAAGCTGCTTAATTTCTGCTTTTCAAGGTCTGACAATGAATGTGCAAAATAAACGTAGTCAGAGTTAACATATTTTCAAAATGCATGTTCATTTGTACTGGTTATTTCTCCAAATAATGGAAAGTCCCCAATGTAGGGTAAAAGTCAGTGATCAACCCTATATATATATATCTCATGAATTGACCACTGAATCAAACAGAGCTTCACCCCAGGTTATCGCAAGAGGTCCTGCCAGATTGCAGAAGATCTATTACTATATATTACTATGAGAGCCCATACAGAGAGGAGAGGAGCTGAGCCAGCTGGTTTGTATTTTCCTTCCGAGTGAACACTCTCTCCACACTGAAATCTGATAATCACAGCTTCTCTGTTGTGAATAGATATCGATTGTGCTGAGTCCCAAGAAACTCAAGAGGCAAGTTAGCTATTCTCTGATCTCATAGTGTAGCATATAGAAGTTGTCGTTTGGTTGTTCGGCTACTAGGAATATACCAATCATGTTAGAAATGTTCATATTATTTATTCTGCTAGTGACATGCGTTGATGCTATTTTAATTATATTCTTTGTGGTTATTACTCACGTACTAAGCAACAGGATGAGACAATTGAAATAAACATTGTTAAACATATATAGTATTTTTTTAGCACTGTACTTGTGTATGCTATTCTTAAAAACAAAATTGGGTTTGAGTTGCTACTGCGTCTCTGACCCTTGACGGGACTGTTAATAACCCAGAAACCACGGATACCACTCTGGCAGGTATTGTAAGTAGAGTTGAGTGGGGCTACAATAACCTGGACTTTCTGCTTAAATTGCTGGTGAACTGAACTCAATCCAGGTACTCGCGGGTGGGAAAACCAAACCTTGTAGGGCTATGCCAGAGCCCTAGTTTATGCAACAGAAATTCATGTTGAATCTTTGCCATTTTCCTCAAGGGGAAATTGAGCATAGTTTTGATGGAATCTATTATGAATCTAAGGAACGTGATTCTTTGAGAGGGCATGAGAAGGGATTTCTTCTTGTTGATAACAAAGCCCAATCTGCCCAAGAGGTGCACCATTACCTGAGGATAGTATTGCAACTTCTTTGGGCATTGGTCCATCTGAAGGATATCGTCCAAGTAGACAATGAGGCAAACTCCTTGCGACCCTAGGTTTTCCATAACTAGCCTCAGCACCTTCGTAAAACCCCATGGTATAGAGGACAGGCCAAATGCAAGCATCTGGAATTTAAAGGTGGTTGTCTCCCGACAAACAGCAGCGATCTGCAGTGCAGAAGATATATCAGAAATGTGAGATACACGTCCTTGAAATCCAGTCAAGCCATCTAGTCATGTGGTCTAAGAAGATCTCTCAGGAGATGGATGCCTTCGATAGGTCAGCCACTCGTGGATCTTTCAGAGGTTTTGCCTGGTGGCTGAACCCCATCCCTTGTCTCCACCAGAAAGAGAATGCTCACAAACCTATTGGGGGTATGCTGGTTGGGGTGAGAGCCTTTCTTGTCAGCAGTTGCGCCACCGCTTGATTGATGAGGGAAGCTTCTTGCTATGTGAAAAAGATGGGCCTTGGCCTATGTTGTTGGAAAGGGGCTCAATAGAACTCTATTTGAAACTCCTATACTGTTTGTACATCTTTTTGCCAAATGCCCTCTCAGTTTTATTTGGGAAGAAGGGACAATGCTAACCTGAATTAGGTCTTTGCACGTGACTGCAGAAGTTGCCTCTAGATCCCCAATGTTGTTAGAAGCCTCTGGAGAGGAAGAAACCCCCAAATGTGGGCTAGTCTTGAAACTGCCCGCTTCATTAGCCTTGGCCTCTTTACCTCAAAAGGTAGTGATTCTGGTATCTATCTGGAGTCATGGTCACTTTATCTTCAAGAGAGGAACTGGGGCACTCTGCCCTGAAGCAGGCATGAAATTCTTAGCAGTTTGTGGAGGCGGCCCGCCACATACACAGCCACTTTTTCAGTGAGACACCACTGAGAAGAACCAGTGCAGAAAAGATGCTCCGGGTCCAGTATATCTCCCCGCCCTTACATCTCCCTACCTCAACTACTTCAGACCTGTCTCATTCACATGTCCTACTGTCTATCGGATTCTTCTTTTTATAATGTTGCTAGGTATCTTTGTTTAGGCATTGTGTAACTCGGTTACCTGTTACTATTTTGTTTACATATCCCACCGTACACTGTTTACTACTTTTACAGTTACTATGTGTATGTTTGTATATGTACATATATATATATTCACTTAAAAAACCATAGGTTTCACACATGTTATAGTTAGCTGGACATTTCACTCGTGAAAAACCATTGAAATTCCCCCGTTATAGCTAGTGCAGGCAACTATAACTCACGCGACCGCAATCCTCTGCTGATGACGTCAGATATTACATCACTGTATTTAGACACTTATTTACCCATGTCTTCTTCCATTTATTTTTAGCTATACATATATTACAAATATTTTTTTTTCAGAAAGACACATATGTCATCAGTGATGTAATATCTGACGTCATCAGCAGAGGATTGCGGTCGCGTGAGTTATAGTTGCCTGCACTAACTATAACGGGGGAATTTCAATGGTTTTTCACGAGTGAAATGTCCAGCTAACTATAACATGTGTGAAACCTATGGTTTTTTAAGTGAATTTGCAAGGTTTTTTAAATGCTAATTCCTAACTATAACGTGTGTGAAACCTATGGTTTTTTCAGTGAATTTGTACGGTTTTTTAAATGCTAAGTTATGTATTTTTTTTTTTTTTTTAAGGTTTTTCACCGTGCGCATACCGTACGCGCACGGTCCATGCGCGCGCTGTGGGCGCACAGTGAGCTTCGCGCACCACGCACCCACGTTACGCAGTTCGCGGAATTTTTCAGTTTCTACCGTACGCGCACGCTACGCGTACTCCGCGATTTTTCGCAAAAAATATTAAAGGAAATTTTGGCCCTTGGGGGTCCTTCTGGGACCCCCTAACAAAGGCTAGGGGGTCAGGAACTGTCCACCCTGCCCCCTTTTCACGTTCTCCACCTTTGTTTTTCACCCCCTCAGACTGCGAGAGACAAAATGGCGGCCGACACTTCCTGGTTTCGACCGATTCGAATGTTTACTAAGATCTAACAACCAATCAGAATCGCGCTCGCGCACGGCAGCGTGCGCGTACGGTAAGTTTTACCGTACGCGCACGGTGCGCGCTTATAGATATATATATGCTTTTAAATGCTATTTTCTCAGGAAATACTGAACAGATTTACACCAGACCTGCAAAAGGCACATCCCTGACCTGAGGACTACCTCTCTGCCAAATTTCAAGTAATTCTCTTCAGCCGTTCGGGCTGTAGCTTGGACTAAAGGTCCTATGGAAAAATGCATGGGGAAAACGCGTTTTGGGACCCCCCTCTTTTTCTCAGCCCCCGCTTGACGAATCCCCCCGAGACTTTCAGGGAAGGAGCGGAGCGCCCCACCTATTTTGAAAATTTCGCGAGGATTTGTCAATCGGCGCCAAAGTTATTCCAAATAGAATGTTGCGGATTTCCTATGGAAACACGATCCTAACTATAACTATCTACTGGCGACCGCCAGTAGATAATATATATATATATTTATATATATATATATGGAGATGGAGAAACAAACAATTGATTTCGGAGGACGAATTGAAATTTCTCAAGAATAAAAATCCAGTTACCCCATTGATCTACTTTATACCGAAAGTCCACAAAGATGAAAAGAAACCCCCCGGCAGACCCATCATTTCTGCTAGAGGGGGGCTGTTGGAAAAGGCTTCACAGTATATAGATTATTTTCTACAAAGTCACGTAAAAAACCTTGAATCATATATACAGGACACAGGTGACTTTTTGCTCAAAATACAACAGATCACATGGAAGAATGACGATTGGATGTTGGCACTGGATGTGACTGCACTCTATACCAGTATTGTACATACGGATGGCATAGCGGCAGTGAAATATTACCTCACACGTAGACCTGAACAATATCAAGAACACAACTCTATGTTGTTGCAGATGCTGGAATTTTGTTTATGCAATAACATATTCATGTACAACAATCTTCTGTACCGCCAACTGCAGGGTGTTGCCATGGGGGCCAGTTTCTCTCCAAGCTACGCCTGTTTACACATGGGGGCTTGGGAGGAACTGGTCCTCAAGGTCCAGCACAGGTCAATTTTTAGTACCAATGTCATAGCCTGGTACAGATATATTGACGATTTGTTCGTGGTTTGGAGGGGTAGCAAAGAACAGGCAGAGAATTTCATTGCTATGATTAATGCAAATCAATTTAATCTAAAATTCACTGCCAACTTGAGTCAATCTAGCATAGCTTTTTTGGACACTGAGGTATTCATAGCCAACAACACAATCCAAACTAGGCTATACAGAAAACACACTGCTGGCAATACCATCCTTCACGCAGGGAGTGCACACCCCAATCATCTTATTCACAGTATCCCATACGGTGAGATGCTTAGATTAAGGAGAATATGTAGCAGCCAAGCTGATCTAGAGCTTGCACAACAAGCCAGTAAAATCCGATTTTTGGAGAGGGGCTACAGTGCACGAGTCATTAATGGTGCCATAATGAAAAGTATGCAAGTAGACAGACAAAAACTCCTTGATACTTATAGAACCTCTGATTCTACGGTACCCATCATAACAAATACTTTGCTACCACCAACAGCCAGTCCATTTAGGATTATCACGGGGTACAACAGACAACACTCAGACCTTTACAGAATCATCAATCGGAACTGGCCCATTATTCTCAGTGATCCAATCATCGGCCCTACTCTTCCACATAAAGCTTCTATCACCTTCAGTAGGGCCCCCTCCATGAAGGACCGTTTGGTCAATACCAGTCCCGAAACAATTGAAAGAACTACATGGCTTCAGACTAATAGCGGATTTTTTAAATGTAAAACCTGCAAATCTTGTATCCATGGTTCCAATACGAAAACATATAAGGATGGCTTTAGTGACAGAGAACATCCCATTGACAAGGTTTTAACATGTAAAACAGAATTTGCCATATACGTATTACAATGCCCCTGCCAACTCAGATACGTTGGCAGCACGAAACTTGCCGTACACAAGCGCATTTTACAACACCTTAGGGCTATAACAAACGAAGATAATACTTATCCAGTGGCCAGACATTTTAAGGAGCATCACCATAGTGACAACAAGGGCTTAAAATTTTATGTCATTGACGCAGTGACGGCGAGCAGACGCGGAGGAGATAGAGAACATAGACTCCGCCAACTTGAAACACGATATATTTTACAACTTGATTCAAAACACCCTGGGGGATTAAATATCACAGAGGATCTCTACACTAGCCTACCTTAAATGCTATCCAACATTAGGCAGGCAGTTGTATCTTCACTATAGGTTTTCACTCTTTTTGGCAGGACCCAGAGGTATCTCACGGTCCTTCAAAATCGCATATATATTCATGTATTTATTTATGTATGCATCTTTTAACAGCCAAATATTTGGGTGAAGATAACATGATTCTTTCTGACACACACATTTTTATGTACCCCCGGTATTGCTGCCAGTCCTTATACAGGGTGCCATTCGAACTTACCTGTGTTTAAACATAAAGTCACACTAGCACCCATTGAACATACGGTGCCCTTTTTCATTAATTTCTCATGTATTTACTCATAATATCATGTTATGTATTGGCGAGGGCTCTCACCATACAGTATTTTTCCTTGAGATAACATCCCTTAGTCTTCTCTAATTTTGAGAACTGCTGGATATAATAATAATTTTTATGGAGACCTGCCCACTCTTATTAACAAGGCAGAGATATTTTGAGTAGAAATACTGATCTCCGTATGTCCTTTATATGGTTTTTACGTGTTTTATACGTATTTCTTTACATGTTTTTACATTTTTTCTACATTGTACTTATCTTTAATCTTCAGATGTACAGGGCAATGTCCTTTTACCCAATCCAGTCAGTATTTTGATTAGAGTATTCCCCCCAATTTGTGACTTCAAGATTAACATCGCTATTTTAATCACATTTACATATATTCTTACTTTTTTTACAACTCACAGGTGTGGTTTTATAGATTTGCACATCACACTTTGCACATTTGCACAAATCTTCCATGTGACTGTACATATGATATTAGTTCCATTTTAAGCAGACTAGCTTATGGCGTTACCCTTAGGGATTCATCCCGCAAATGTCAACTTAGATTTGAATATGATAGTGGAAGGCTATCGTGATGTTTTCTGTAAAAATGTTCCCTTACAGTTCACACACAAGAAGGGATATCCTTTCACCATACATCTGATGCATTTTCTCGATTGGACCTTGTCATTAGACTTGTATTATTGTAGACTCATGAAGCATTTTATCTCATGATCTTTCAGATGTCCCTTTGTTTTAGCATCGTATCCTTACATTATAACTGTTAAATAATTGACACACGCTTATGGGTTTAGGCATGTGAGAATCAATATGTCTTTATGATATACTCAGGTGGTTGCGCTAAGCATATACAACAGCGATATTTTGCACAAATGAAAGAATATTTATTTATTTATTCTTGGTATAACTGTTTGCTATTTGCACTTACATTGATTTTAAATAATTTATATTTATTTATCTGATGTATTTACCAATATAGGTTTTTAAAATTATTTATAATTCAAATTACCGTGCGTTTACTACTTTTAAATGCGTTGTTTTGCACAGTTATATCAGTCAAATCTGTTGTCTATTTCCATCTGTAGGCAGTCACATGATGAATCGAATGTTTGCACAGTCACTTTATAAGTCAACTCTTTATTGGTTCATGTTGTCATGTGATCAAGGCTCGGAGGAGCCGAAACGTTATGGCGGCAGAAAGGCACAAAATAAAATAACCAGCACTCAACTTTGGTCCGTGTCCGTTTATGCTGTGACGGTGTGGAGTGGCATTCGCAGCAAGCTTACAGATCTACTCATATATATATATCCTGAGTGCAACTGGTTCTTGCGTTGTGTGCAGCGTAAGCTCTTTACATATATATATATATATATATTCATAGAAAAGGTTGCTCACCAAATGAAGGCGCCACACACGGCGTGCTTTATATCCCTTATTTATTGGAGGCCCCACAGAGCATTCACAACAGCTGTGTCAGCTTCAAATGCGCCAATCGCCATACGCGTTTCGGGCTTGTCCGCCCTTGCTCACTAGCCTGGCTTCGGGAAAGCTAGCGGCAGGAAGTGACATCGTTTAGTACTTGACAGGTAAGTCTTGCCACAGTGGGCGTTGTACCAAGTGCATTCTGGTCTTAAAAGTTTAGATGGATGCCGCTGTGCTTTCTCCCGATATTCTTCTTTTCCCCAATGGGTTGCTGCAAACAGACAATGTGGCTGCCCTGCTCACTTAAGGTTCTCACAACAGGACACGTCGTTCCATCCACGCCTACCAGTCACAGGCGATGAGGAGCTGCTCTTCCGCAGCGGGGCGCCTTCGCGACCGGAGCCAGCCGCTGCATATTCATAGAAAAGGTTGCTCACCAAATGAAGGCGCCACACACGGCGTGCTTTATATCCCTTATTTATTGGAGGCCCCACAGAGCATTCACAACAGCTGTGTCAGCTTCAAATGCGCCAATCGCCATACGCGTTTCGGGCTTGTCCGCCCTTGCTCACTAGCCTGGCTTCGGGAAAGCTAGCGGCTGCCCTGCTCACTTAAGGTTCTCACAACAGGACACGTCGTTCCATCCACGCCTACCAGTCACAGGCGATGAGGAGCTGCTCTTCCGCAGCGGGGCGCCTTCGCTTTATTGAGCAGGGCAGCCACATTGTCTGTTTGCAGCAACCCATTGGGGAAAAGAAGAATATCGGGAGAAAGCACAGCGGCATCCATCTAAACTTTTAAGACCAGAATGCACTTGGTACAACGCCCACTGTGGCAAGACTTACCTGTCAAGTACTAAACGATGTCACTTCCTGCCGCTAGCTTTCCCGAAGCCAGGCTAGTGAGCAAGGGCGGACAAGCCCGAAACGCGTATGGCGATTGGCGCATTTGAAGCTGACACAGCTGTTGTGAATGCTCTGTGGGGCCTCCAATAAATAAGGGATATAAAGCACGCCGTGTGTGGCGCCTTCATTTGGTGAGCAACCTTTTCTATGAATATGCAGCGGCTGGCTCCGGTCGCGAAGGCGCCCCGCTGCGGAAGAGCAGCTCCTCATCGCCTGTGACTGGTAGGCGTGGATGGAACGACGTGTCCTGTTGTGAGAACCTTAAGTGAGCAGGGCAGCCACATTGTCTGTTTGCAGCAACCCATTGGGGAAAAGAAGAATATCGGGAGAAAGCACAGCGGCATCCATCTAAACTTTTAAGACCAGAATGCACTTGGTACAACGCCCACTGTGGCAAGACTTACCTGTCAAGTACTAAACGATGTCACTTCCTGCCGCTAGCTTTCCCGAAGCCAGGCTAGTGAGCAAGGGCGGACAAGCCCGAAACGCGTATGGCGATTGGCGCATTTGAAGCTGACACAGCTGTTGTGAATGCTCTGTGGGGCCTCCAATAAATAAGGGATATAAAGCACGCCGTGTGTGGCGCCTTCATTTGGTGAGCAACCTTTTCTATGAATATGCAGCGGCTGGCTCCGGTCGCGAAGGCGCCCCGCTGCGGAAGAGCAGCTCCTCATCGCCTGTGACTGGTAGGCGTGGATGGAACGACGTGTCCTGTTGTGAGAACCTTAAGTGAGCAGGGCAGCCACATTGTCTGTTTGCAGCAACCCATTGGGGAAAAGAAGAATATCGGGAGAAAGCACAGCGGCATCCATCTAAACTTTTAAGACCAGAATGCACTAGGTACAACGCCCACTGTGGCAAGACTTACCTGTCAAGTACTAAACGATGTCACTTCCTGCCGCTAGCTTTCCCGAAGCCAGGCTAGTGAGCAAGGGCGGACAAGCCCGAAACGCGTATGGCGATTGGCGCATTTGAAGCTGACACAGCTGTTGTGAATGCTCTGTGGGGCCTCCAATAAATAAGGGATATAAAGCACGCCGTGTGTGGCGCCTTCATTTGGTGAGCAACCTTTTCTATGAATATGCAGCGGCTGGCTCCGGTCGCGAAGGCGCCCCGCTGCGGAAGAGCAGCTCCTCATCGCCTGTGACTGGTAGGCGTGGATGGAACGACGTGTCCTGTTGTGAGAACCTTAAGTGAGCAGGGCAGCCACATTGTCTGTTTGCAGCAACCCATTGGGGAAAAGAAGAATATCGGGAGAAAGCACAGCGGCATCCATCTAAACTTTTAAGACCAGAATGCACTTGGTACAACGCCCACTGTGGCAAGACTTACCTGTCAAGTACTAAACGATGTCACTTCCTGCCGCTAGCTTTCCCGAAGCCAGGCTAGTGAGCAAGGGCGGACAAGCCCGAAACGCGTATGGCGATTGGCGCATTTGAAGCTGACACAGCTGTTGAGAATGCTCTGTGGGGCCTCCAATAAATAAGGGATATAAAGCACGCCGTGTGTGGCGCCTTCATTTGGTGAGCAACCTTTTCTATGTATATATATATATATATATATATATATTACCTACTGGCGGTCGCCAGTAGGTAGTTATAGTTAGGACCCTGTTTCCATAGGAAATCCGCAACATTCTATTTTGAATAACTTTGGCGCCGGTCGACGAATCCTCGCGAATTTCTCAAAATAGGTGGGGCGCTACGCTCCGCTCCTACCCTGAAAGTCTCGGGGGGATTCGTCAAGCGGGGGCTGAGATAAAAGGGGGGTCCCAAAACGCGTTTTTACCATGCATTTTTCCATAGGACCTTTAGACAGGGCTACAGCCCGAACGGCTGAACAGAATTACTAGAAATTTGGCAGAGAGGTAGTCCTCAGGTCAAGGAAGTGCCTTTTGTAGGTTTGGTGTAAATCTGTTCAGTAGATTCTGAGAAAATAGCCTTTAAATCAATATATATATCTGAGCCAGCTTACGGTACGCTTACCGTAAGCTTACCGTACGCGTACGGTGGCGTGCGCGAGCGCGATTCTGATTGGCTGTTACATCTAAGTAAACATTCGAATCGGTTGAAACCAGGAAGCGGCGGCCGCCATTTTCTCTCTCGCACTCTGAGGGGGGGGGCTGTAAACAAAGGCAAAAAACATATAAAGGGGCTGTTTAGACAGCGCCCATGCACATAGCCATGTTAGTTGAGTCCTCAAAGATCCCCCAAGGCCAAAAACGGTAAATTTTTATTTTTTGAAAATTTCGCCGATTACGCTTACCGTACGCGTACGGTGCGCTTACGCTAAAAATTTTAATAAAAAAAAAAACACTCTCTGTGCATGGCATATTATTGTCATCACTTACAAATTAAATTTAACAGATTACCTATCACAAGGAAGCGCATAATATGTCCTCCATGTGCGCACGGTGCGTAACGTGGGCACGCGGTGCGCGTAGCGCACTGCGTGCCCACCTTGCGTGTACGGCACTAACTGCGTAAAGTGGGCGCGCGGGGCGTGAAGCGCACCGCGTGCTCACTGTGCGCGCACGGAACGAACTGCGTTAAGTGGGCGTGCACGCCACGAATGGCGTAAAGTAACTTAGCATTTAAAAAACCGTACAAATTCACTGAAAAAACCATAGGTTTCACACACGTTATAGTTAGGAATTAGCATTTAAAAAACCTTGCTAATTCAATGAAAAACCATAGGTTTCGCACATGTTATAGTTAGCTGGAAATTTTACTGATAAAAAACCAATGAAATTCCCCCGTTATAGTTACTGTAGGCAACTATAACTCACGCGACCGCAATCCTCTGCTGATGACATATGTGTCTTTATGAAAAAAATATATTTGTAATATATGTATAGCTAAAAATTAAAGGAAGAAGACATGGGCAAATAAGTGTCTAAATACAGTATTAGCATCAGCAGAGGATTGCGGTCGCGTGAGTTATAGTTGCCTACAGTAACTATAACGGGGGAATTTCATTGTTTTTTTATCAGTAAAATTTCCAGCTAACTATAACATGTGTGAAACCTATGGTTTTTTCATTGAATATATATATATATATATATATATATATATACATGTGTGTATGTATGTGTGTGTGTGTATGTATGTGTCGTATGTATTACCTACTGGCGATTGCCAGTAGGTAGTTATAGTTAGAACCTAGTTTCCATAGGAAAAGCATTTTTTGATTTGCTAATAACTTTGACGTCGTTTGACGAATCCTTGCGAAATTCTCTAAACAAAAAGTCTATCCAGGTCAGCTCCTCTCCTAAAAGTTTGGGGGTGATTCGTCAAAAGGGGGCTGAGAAAAAAAGGGGGGTCCCAAAACGAGTTTTCTCCATGTTAATTTCTATAGGAAATTTTGAGACGGGCTACAGCTGAAACTGCTGAACGGAATTACCCCAAATTTGGCAAAAAGGAAGTGCTTGGTTCAGAAAGCGACCTTTTTTTAAAATGGTGTAAATCCGTTCAATAGTTGCTGAGAAATTAAAAAAATGAAAGTTTCGATATCTAGGGCAGCGGTGGAGTCGCGACCCCTCCCGACCACGAGCTTCATTCTAATTGGCTGCCATGACCACAAGCTTCATTCTAGTTGGCTGTCAACACTCCAAACCAGGAAGTGTTGGCAGCCATCTTGTGACTCGGTAGACGTGAGTCACCAGAAAACAGAGGAATAAAGATATAAAACAAGAGAAGGGGGCAGGGTAGAAACACCCTGACCCCCTAGACCTGCTCAGGGGGGGTCCCAGAGGACCCCCAGGGGCCAAAAAAAGCATTATTTGAAAAAAGAAAATTGGCGCAATACGCGCTGGGGTCGCAAATTCCGCCGAAATTGTTTAAGAACTATGACGCCTGGGTTCCCACGTTTTATTTTAATGAGGCCCCCGGGTAGGCTAGGTCCCGGGGGCATTTCTTAAAAAATAATAGCTGGGGCCCCCTTGGAGCCCATGATGGCCCTGGGGACCGCCACCACCCAGGGCCGGCTCATGCAGTGTCCTGGGGTGCCCACCCCGGCACACTGCTGTTTGCTATGACAGGGCTGGACTTGCGTGGCTCTCGCCCTGTCATAGAAAACTTGCTTTGGATTTTGGAAGCGAGAGCACGGAAACCTGCTCTTGCTTCCAAAATCCAGAGCTGATTGCTTTTCCACACGGGGAGCTGCATGTCAGCAGATCCCAGTGTGGAAAGGCAATGCCTGCGCCCGCAGGACGCGGGGAGCCGGTGGGACCATGGGGGCATTGGGGCTCCCCCAACGGTCCCCAACGGTGAGGCCAGGCCCCGGGGGATGGGGTCCTCTGGGCCGGAATTGGCCACTGGAGGGGGCCGACGGGGCCCTCTTCTCGTTTTTTTTTTTTTTTAATAATGAATATGCCGGCATTCTTCGGGGGATGGGGTCCCCGAGGCGAATGTAAATTTGTGAAAGTGGACTTTTTTTATAATAGAGTTGCGACTCTAGCGCGGTCCCCCATGGGAAAGCGATGGGTGCGCGGCTCTCAGCGTGGCACTCGAGTATTTCTTAAATCTTTCAAACACCGAGGGGTATATTCTGAAGCACACATCACCGAGTTAACACCACTTTATCGCAACCAAAATGGTGATAAATGTAATGCACCATTCACAAGCTGGAGAAAACAGCCCAGTTTACCAGCGATAGCAGCCTCAAAAAGCATTGTCACGAATGACCTCGGCAAATATTGCTAATGAGATGTAGAGTAGGCGTTCCCGTGCAAAAATCAGTGAACACATCACTTCGCAAGTTTCTCAACCACCAGCAAGATCGTCGAAGAGAGTACAAAACAGGCGATAAGGTGTGTTAGTAGCAGGAAGTTTACACCTCCTCTGAGCTGGTGTAAAGTTGCACTACAACCTGCAAAATGAAAGGGAGCCCAGCCCAGAGCCACATCTGAATGACAACAGATGCAATGGAGCCAACGATTATGCAGCTCAGGCACCCAAAACTGCTCCGCCACTAGCGCCTTGTCCGCCATCCCCCCTCACCCCCACCCCCCACAAACAAATGTGACAGCAACTGTAGGAAATCTGGAACGTAACAAATTGGCAGATGTCACACAATTATTATAAAGAAGATGCATGTGAGGTTGGACAAATAAGAATCTCAGTCATCTATGGATTTACATATAAAACATTTTATTTAAACAAAACAACAAAATAAAAGTAGGTACAGGCATGGTGTGTCATCCCTCGACAACTTGTGAATCACAGCCTGCAAGACAAAAAGAAAGATAAGATTGTGCATCATGCGTTCATCAAAGGAGAGAGAGAGAAAGAGAGAGTGAGAGAGAGAAATAAAGAAAGAGAGAGAGAGGAAGACAGAGAAAGAGCAAGTGAGAGAGGAAGAGAGAGAGAGATAGAGAGAGAGTGAGATACAAGGAAGCGAGAGAGAAAGAGAGAAACAGTGCAAAAGAGAGAAAGAGTGAGACAGGAAGAGAGAGAGAAAGAAAGAATGAGAGAGAAAGGAAGAGACAAAGAAAGAGTGTGAGAGAGAGAAAGGAATAGATAGAGAGTGAGAGAGAGAGAAAGAGTGTGTGACAGAAAGGAAGAGATGGAGAGGTAGAGTGAGTGTTGACACTGTGGAGAAAATCCTCACAGCTCACCTTTCTGCCACTGGTGTGTCTCCAACCACGTGCCGGGGCATAGTGCAGCCCTCAAGTTTAGTCATCTGAAACATAGTATAGAATCAGTAATGGCAGAGTACATGCAACTGCACACGTGGAATTCTCTGTTTTGCCCCTGCGCACCCAGGCTGCTGCACTCCATCGACTCCCGCCGCCCAGAGGTATCTGTCCGCCCTGCGCACTCAGGCTGCTGCACCCCATTGATTCCTGCCGCCCAGAGGTGTCTGCCTGCCTCTGTGCACCCAGGCTGCTGTACCCCATCCACTCCCACTGCCCAGAGGTGTCTGCCTGCTGCTGTGCACCCAGACTGCTGCACCCCATCCACTCCCTGTGCCCGGAGGTGACTGCCTGTACCTGTGCACCCAGACTGCTGCACCCCATCCACTCCCACTGCCTAAAGGTGTCTGCCCGCACCTGTGCATCCAGGCTGCTGCACCCCATCCACTCCCACTGCTCGGAGGTGTCTGCCCGTTCTTGTGCACCCAGGCTGCTGCACACTATCCACTCCCACCGTCCAGAGGTGACTGCCCACTGCTGCGGAAACAAGCCTCTCTGCTCACCTTCCGCCACCGGCGTGTGTGTAAGAGGGTCCACCACGTGCCGAAGCAACCTTCTCAGCTGTTGCGTACACTCGGTCAAGCCGAGCTCACAATTCAGAGTGGGTGTTGATTGCCAGGATGGCCACGCATCATCGCAGGCTGCACACACGTTTAGTTCTGGCGGCACTAACTCAGTGGAACTGAAGTCATCGCCTTGTGGCGGGAGGTCCGTGTGGGGTGGTCGTCAATCTATGAATCACAACTTGCTAGACAAAAAGCAAGATAAGATTGTGCGTCATGCGTCCATCAAAGGAGAGAGAGAGAGAAAGAGAGAGAGAGGAAGCGAGAGAGAGAAAGAAAGAAAGAGTGAGTGAGTGGAAGATAGAGAAAGAGTGAGAGAGAGAGGAAGAGAGAGAAACAGTGAGAGGGAGGAAGAGAGAGAGAGAGAGAAACAGTGTGAGAAAGGAAGAGAGAAAAGAGGAAGAGTGAGAGAGAGAAAGAGAAAGAGATAGAAAGAGTGAGAGAGAGAGGAAGAGAGAGAGAAAGTGTAAGGGAGAGAAAGGAAGAGATGGAGAGGGACAGTGAGTGCCCGCACTGTGGACAAAACCCTCGCAGCTCACCTTTCCGCCACCGGTGTGTCTCCAACCACGTTCCGGGACATAATGGAGCCCTAAAGCTCACTCATCTGAAGCATAGTACAGAATCAGTAATGGCAGAGTACATACGACGTCACACGCCTAAATCGCTGTCCCGCCTTTGTGCATCCAGGCTGCTGCACCCCATCTACTTCCACTGCCCAGAGGTGTCTTCCCGCCGCTGCACACCCAGGCTGCTGCACCCCATCCACTCCCACTGCCCGGAGGTGACTGCGCCCTGCTGCTCACCCAGGCTGCTGCACCACTTTCACTCCCACTGCCTGGAGGTGACTGCCCGCCGCTGCTCACCCAGGCTGCTGCCCAACATCAACTCCCACTGCCCGGAGGTGACTGCCCGCCACTGTGCACACTAGCCTCTCTGCTCACCTTTCGCAACCTGCATGTAGAAAAGAGGGCCTACCACGTGCTGCTGCAAGCCCGGGGCCCGCGGACAGGGCACCCTGCATATCATGCAGCCCCGCTCCGCAGGCCGCCAGGTCTCACATTTGGTGCTGGGTCTTGATTTCACCATGGCAGAGGACAAATCAGAGCACTTTTCATCGCAGGCTGCACACCCACTCAGCCCTTGCGGTGCCACTAACTCTGTGACCAGCTAGGCGACTCCACGTGGCGGTAGGCCTGCGCTGTCTGATGGCTCAGGTCTACACTGCGGTCCAGCAGGGCACACAAAACCTGAGCTGTCCAGACCGCCGGAACGGGCCATCACCGCAGGCTGCACACCCGCTCAGCAGTTACGGTACCCATACCTCAGTGGACCGAAAGTCACCATCCCGTGCCGGTGTGCCTGTGCCGGCTGCAGTGCATCCGGTGCGAGCAACTCTGAAATGGCGTAGAGCATGTGCGCCAAGTCTTTTTTATTGGCAGGGTCACATGTCCTGTGGCGCCTTTGCTGGATGGTTGTGGTGTGGGTGTATACCAGCCGTGAGGGAGTGGCTGTGGCGTACTGACAACTAGGCTGTGACCAGCAGTTCACTGCAATGAAAATCTGGGACATGTAGCGTTGTTGTCCTTCTCTGTAAGCGTAAGCGGAGTGGGCTGGCCTGGCGTATGCCAGTCCTTCGTGAGGCTGTGAAGATTGACTCCGGAGCTATGGGCGTGGCTCTGTCCTGGGCTGTATGAGGAATCAACTGATGCGGGTGTCCCTGTTGTATTGCTGACGTCGCCCAGGGTCGCAAGTGCCAATTTGTCACTCTGTGAGCCAAGTCCCACAACATGGCCAACATGGAAGGTATGGGGAATCACTGACCCTACACATTCATCCATAGTTCCACACATGAAAGATGGTGGACATGACACATCTGTGTGGATATGAATGTTTATTGCACATTCAGTGGAGTGTTGCAGCTGTAGCAATTCAGGGCCATGCAAAGTTCAAGTTTCAGTTTTTGGCACATGGAGGGCAGCCAATTAGAGCCAAGCTCGTGTTCGGGGTTAGGCTGCGCCAACATATGTACTTATACAATCACTCCGCCAATCCCCAAGCACTTATAAATTCACTATACACTCTCCTTGCAGTACTCTAAAGATCAAGTCTATACCTACGTACTTATACAGTGACCAAGACAAAGTTAAATAACCAAAGTTTTCCACACTGACTGAGGTAACATGGTTGCATACGCTGTCCACAGCACATTGTAATGTGGTAGGGCCCAGGGGCAGCATCATGCATACATAATGAACACACGGACACAGTTATATAGATAGTGGAACTGGGCACGTGCGCTCGGCCCCTTTTGATTACCAGGGTCACATGTCCAGTGGCGTCTGTGCTGGGTACGTGTGGGGTGAGTGTAAGCCAGACCTCAGGGAATGGTTAGTGCTGGTAACAAGCACAACAGTAATCATCAGATCACACACAGAGATTCAATCATAAAGGGTCAATGATTTGTGCTGCACCAGATGTGAAATAATACATAAAAGATTCTATCGTAAAGGGTCCATGACCTGTGATACACTGAGGTAGGGGCAGCAGATCTGAAATTATGCACAAAAGATTGTATTATAAAGGGTCCATGAGTTGTGGTGCACTGAGATAGGGGCATCAGAAGCATTCAGCGTATGCACAGGCAACGATGATGCGTGGTCCGGGAGGGCCGCACTGGTAGCAATGTCTGTTGCCTACTGGACAGCTTCATCTGCAATCGCAACTCGATGTGAATTGTGAGCCCTGCTATCCGCAGTGTAGATCGAAGGCAGTAGTCAGCACAGACATCGAGGAATGCTTTTTGCCCCTTCCTCTTGACAAAATCCAAGGACATAGAGAAAAATTCTGTCTGTAATTAATAAATCAAGACTGAATTCAAATTGTGAGCTCTGCTGACTGCAGTGTAGGCGTATGGATCAAAAGATGAAACATTTATGGAATACACTGTCGAAATATGTAGGTTTCAGGGACGTTATAGTTTGTTGCCTACTGGACTGTGAAATTAATGAATGAAGACTGAATTTGAATTATGAGCCCTGCTGAGCACAGTGTAGGCCGGAGGCAGTGGTCAGCAAAGGGCCACAGCCACGTGGCGTTCATTTGAGCTGCACAGATTGGGAGCATTTGGTTTTCTTAACCGATTATAGTCTCTTACACAATTTGCATTGGTACTAATCTTGAATTGTGAGCCCTGCTGACCGCAGTGTAGACCGGAGGCAGTGGTCAGGAAGGGCCCACAGCCACATGGCGTTGACTTGAGCTGTATAGAGTTAGTGGTAGGTGTGGCACTCAGCGTGAGCGCAGCCAGTGATGATGCGTGGTGTGGGCGAGCCCACCTGGGAGCAATGTCTCTTGCCTACTGGACTGCGTCATCTGCAATCGCGACTCCATCTGAATTGTGAGCCCTGCTGTCCGTAGTGTAGAACGAAGGCGGTAGTCAGCACAGACATTGAGGAATGCATTTTGTGACTTCCTCTTGAGAAAATCCAACGACATAGAGTACAGATCACTCTGCAATAAATAAATGAAAACTGAATTTGAACTGTGAGCTCTGCTGTCCGCAGTGTAGACTGCCATTCAGTGTTCCTTTGGACTTGCAAGATGAATTTGGTCATTGTACTAAAGCTATAATTGATATCAAAAAAGTTCTTGAAGCAAGGATACTAAAAGGCTATTATGTAGGTTTTAGGGACGTTGTAGTTAGTTGCCTACTGGACTCTGTAATTAATGAATCAAGACTCAATTTTAATTGTGAGCCCTGCTGATTGCAGAGTAGGCCAGAGGCAGCAGTCAGCAAGGAACCACAGCCATGTGGCGTTGAGTTGAGCTGCACAGTTAGTGGCATTAGAAGCATTCAGCGCGTGCGGAGCCTGCGATGATGCGTGGTCTGGGCGGGTCGCACTGGTAGCAATGTCTTTTATCTAATGAATTCACCCTTAATAAGGGTACGTGGCGATGACTTATGGTGCACTGAGTTAGTGGCACCAGCGTGTGCGCACCCTGCGATGAAGCGTGGTCCGGGCAGGCCGCACTGGTAGCAATGTCTTTTGTCTGATGAATTCTGCCTTAATAAGGCCACGTGGCGTAGACTTGTGGTGCACTGAGTTAGTGGTACCCCTTGTGCTCAGCGTGTACGCAGCCTGCGATGATGCGTGGTCCAGGCGGGCCGCACTGGGAGCAATGTGTCTTGCCTACTGGACTGCGTCATCTGCAATCGCGACTCCATCTGAATTGTGAGCCCTGCTGTCCGCAGTGTAGATCGAAGGCAGTAGTCTGTACAGACATAACTCTGCGATGCTGTGCCGCTGTTTTCGCAGGGGGCCTGTGTCGAGGAGGCCCGCGGTTATGGCGGCAGCCACGTGGCAGGGTGAGGGCTGCTGCTCTGGCAGAGGCGTTGGCCTCCATACATGTGAACCATGCCCAGAGCCCCGGCCTATTTATTCACACTTCTACGCTGGAGTGGCGTACGTTGGACCAGCCCACTGCGCTTCCGCTTACAGGGGACAACGACACAGGTAGATGACAGAGATCTTCCCCACTGCCTGATGTAACATGGTTGCGTCCACTGTCCACAACACTATAAGCACCAGCAGTATATGTACACATGGAGAGGTTTGTGCTCTGCATAGTGAGGTCTGTCCAGCACATCACCGCTACACTTGGTATTGTGTGCAGTATTATTGGTGGGGGACTTGCGTCCTTCACACATGTTTGGTTGCCACATCTCGCTACATTCAGCTATTGTGTGGCTGAGGAGCCATGCTGTTTTTGGAAGGTCCACTGTCCTGTTGTGCGCTGCCTCGGTGGTAGTAGCGGGGGTCTGGGGGGGGAGTCCTGAGGGTGGAGGCAGTGGGTTTTGTGGCCTTATTGGGTGTCGGAGGTGCATGATCAGTAGCTCTATGACATGTGTTGGTCTTCAGATGTGATTCTGGGCTGGGCTCCCTTTCACACTGTAGGTAGTCATCCTACTTTACACCAGTAAAAGGTAGATGTTACATTCCTACTGCTAACGCAGCTTATCGCCTGTTTTTGGATCGCACCGCAGATTTGGCTGCTAATTGAAAATATCATGTTATTTTTGCACAGGAACGCCTACTCTGCATATTATTAGCGTTAGTTGTTGCTCTCATTTGTGGCAAAAAAAAATTGCGGAAGCTATTGCTGGAAAACTGGCGACATCGGCTGTTTTCACCAGGTTGAGAATGGAATTATAATTTAAAATCACTGAAAAAACTATAGGTTTAATGAACATTATAATTAGAAATTAGCATTTAAAAAACCCTTGAAATTCACTGAAAGAAACATAGGTTTCAGTGATGTAATAGTTAGTTGGACATTTCACTCATACAGAACCAGAGAAATTCGAACGTTATAGTTAGTAGAGCTAACTATAACTGGTGCCCCCGCAATGCACTGCTGGTGACGTCACATATTACATCACTCATGACATGGTCAGTGACATCACTGATGACAAGGGCCTTTATCCTTTCTGCCTGGAGTGCCGGCCACGAGGGTGTTTCCTGTTTTCTGATGTAATGTGGCTTTAACCCGGCCACGGCATGGCACCGCTGCTATACCCCTGCGGTAACCGCTCCTATTTCACTTGACAGGAACGCGGTTTGGGTGGCCAGGGGGCTGCCTTGCGGATGGCTGTAGGCGGTGTTCTGTTGCCTCCTCTTGCTTTTAAGAACATTGATTTAAAGACATAATGGCCGGTACCCCACTTGGGGATTTATTGAAATTTTGGACTGCATGCCCCATAATGCTTTGTTCCTCACATGAGACAGACTTCCTGTGCAATGTAAGAAATAAAAGAAGGCTTACCTGCAGCCCCATTACCTGCCGCTTTGTCTTTTGAAAAGGTTCATGAGGAAGGGAGGTGTTCCCGAAACGCGTTGGACCTAACAGAGGGGGCGATCTCAGCGAACACTGTCAGCCTAACAAGGGCCTTTATCCTTTCTGCCTGGAGTGCCGGCCACGAGGGTGTATATATAAAGATTTATTTGTATTGAATACCCAGGGACCTCATGTTATTGTTTGCTCTGCTCACAGTATAAAGCGCTCGGGTACCTTCCGGTCATGTTCACGCTATCCAAAACTCTAAAATAAATAAATAAATATATGAGGTGATTTATTTACTGGTGTAGCATCGTCTCACGTCTGCTTTGGTTATCCGTTAATGGGCACCAGGACCAGGAAGGGGTTCACATTGCTATATGAGTCACTGTGGGAATCGTCATCATCTAGTGGGTGTGGCATTGCAGCGGCATAAGAAGTTGTTAATGGGTTCTCCAATCTCTTGCCTCCTAGGATATTTAGAAATATATTCTGGTCCTCGGGTGTAGGGAAGGTGTGATATAGCAACGCCCTCTTAAATCTATCAAAGGCATCTAAGTTTACACCATGCTCATATTTCCTTTTAGCCTGTTTTTTGTGAGTATTCTATCATGTTACCCTATTGGTTAGAGGGTCCCTGAGGACCTAGGGCATTTTACCCCAGAACTAGAGGCTTGAGGCAAGTGTGTGCTAGTTGCATTAGTTTTCTTTCCGGGGGTACCACAACTGAGGTGACTGCCTGGTGAAAAGAGGAATCCGCTGCTTCATAGAATTCATTATTGAAGGGGAGGTAGGAGATTTACTTCTCTTCCATGTATGGCCTTTCAGATCTTGGCATATTTGTTATTTAATCAATACTATTTTTGGACCCTCAATTAAGAATTGCCTTGTGAGTCTATTGAAGTTAGCTGGATTAAGCCAGACAGTATGGGAGTCTGAGGATGGATTACTGGTTCTAGCCTTAGGACACAGATTGCCCCTTGCTATTGATTCAGCAGATCTGGGCCCAGTCTTAGTGGTGTACTTTTAAATATGTGCATTGTGTCCAAAACGGGGAAGGAAATACAGACCTGTTTTGCGGGTGTCCACTCCGCTACTGAAAACTCCAAAATACTGACCATGTTTGTGGAGCATTCAGTTCCAGGCTGCAGCGGGCAGGATACAGCCAAGGCTCCTTAGCAGTTGTGTTATTCTCCCTAAACGAGATCAAAAATGGTGTCTGTGCCAACTTGGGAGCTCTAGAGCCCTCAACTGTGATTGCACGGGCCCGCTTGATAATAGCCGTTACACAATTAGCAGTATGTAAGGAGTGCTGAAGGGGTTCCAGAGGCCTCTGCCTGTAAAGTAAGGTAAATGTTATGTTATGTTATGTTATGTTATGTTATGTTATGGAGATTTCTAAAGCGCGCGATTACACGGAGGTGTCCTGGCGCTGGTTACTTCTCGTGCAGCGGAGCTAGGAAAAGGGAATTATTTGTTTCTTATCTTATCATATATTCATATTCATTCTTTATTCAGATACAGAAATATCCATAAAAGTACATAATAAAAATACCAGCACAACATTAAATCAATATATACCTCAATAAGAAGTTAAAAAACAATGAGTGCAATAAACGCATAGCTATAAATACACAAAGTTATATACATAGTGCAGAGAGTCAGTGCATCAAATTCATCATGGGCCTATAATTTAAGTCATCAATTCAGAGGTAATAACAATATAGTACTTAGAATATAGTCACATAAAATATTAAAATGTAGATACTTTAGCACATAATAAAATACAGTAAAAATCCATACAATAAAATTATGCGGCCCGCATATAAATTAAGTCAGATGCCGGGCATACAATCAAAACTGTTTAAACTGTACTCATAGAGGCACAGGAGCAAACGGCCAGTCTCAGAAAGGTACTAACACGAAGAGTTAAATTTTCCCCATTGAGCATAACAATCTCCCTGTATGCCTCCTTAAAATCAGTAATGTCAGAATCCTCAAAGAAAGGAATCAGCAGCTGCTTACAATAGATTTGATAAAAATTGCAGAAAAATAAAAAACGTAACATGGATTGGCTTCCACGATTTCCACATGGGCAAGGCATTCGCTCAAGATTAGTATTGAAGCCTAAGGGGAAGCAAAGTAAATATTTTAGAGTGCCAGCCCTAAGACGAAAGAGCAAACTTCGTTCCCAGCGATTAGTCACCTTTAAAAGATAACTAGCTGGAAGTTTTGTAGGGGGGCCATCGGCATCCACCATATTTATATACCGGGCGACTGAGGGTTTCGAGGTTTTTTGCTTACTTCTCAAGTTGCCATAGTATTCGTACAAGGCCCCCTGGATAATCTTTTTATGAATCCCTGCCATATTGCCTGGATCTGTAAAAATGTGTGGCAGGTTTACAATGGTCAGACTAGCCTTAACAGCTGCCAACCATGGTATATCACCACCCTTATTGCAATTAAGACAGTCAACTATGATATCTCTAGTTAACGTGGCTGCTGGATTTTGCCATACTTTTATCCAGAAAATAACTGGACGTGTCCTAATATAGTCCTCAATAAAGGGTAATTTTAACTCGTGATTGCAGACAAAAGAAGATGAACAGATCGGTGCCCCCAAAACTTTCCGACAGAATCTGTTTTCTTCTACCTGGATGCTATTGCAGTTTACGTGGGTCCAGAATTCTGCTCCATATATTGCGGTAGGTAAACACTGAGTTTTATATATTTTCAGTAGAGGTAACACTACCTCAGTTCTTCTCAGTTGGGGGAAGCACAGAATAGAGTTGGTAGCCTTTCAGAATTTACTCCTGATGTGTGCCAGATGGGCAGCCCAGGAGCCATTATCTGAAAATTCCAAGCCCAAATATGGAAAAGTGCGTGTGCATAACAATTTTTCAGAGCCAGAATTGATTACATTAACAGAATATTTTTGGGGGCAGCAACCCATTAAAAATGATTTTATTAAATTTGTGCAAAGGTTCAGCTTATTCATAAAATCTACAAATCCCCCAACTAAAATGCGCAATGCATTAGGGATGCGGCCCATTAGGACCGCGTCATCTGCATACAGTAAGGCCAGTAGCATGTTGCCATTGATCATTGGGACGTCCTTAGTCAATTTGGACCGCTCATTATTGAGCTCATTGATATATAAGATGAAAAGCAGAGAGGCCAGTACACATCCCTGCCTGACCCCTCTGCCAATCACGATGTTACCTGATACTGCCCCGTCCCTACTGATCCTCACATTTGCCCCCAGATCCCTATGTTAATAGGCCAAAAAGTGTACTAGAGCCTCGTCCAGCCCATAATTTAAGAGACATAGCCAAAGACGTGATCTATTTACAAAATCAAAAGCTGAAGTTAGATCCATAAAGGCCAGGTAAATTGGGGACTGTTGAGCTATCGTGTATTTACCAATAATCAAATTTAAATTAACCTCTTCTGTGCCCATGACGAGATAGTCTCGTCATGGAGCACGGTCGCGCTGTGCCCATGACGAGACTATCTCGTCATGAAACCCGCCCACTAATGAAACGCCCGGCACAGGAGGGGGAAAGGGCGTGGCACAGAAGGGGTTAATACATTGTTCTACAGTTCCCAATTTACTTCTGAAACCCAACAGACATTTATCTAAAATACTTTCATCCTCAGCCCAACTCCTAATTTTATGAAATAATACCCGCCCAAGTATCTTGAGTGTGTTGTCAATCAAAGAGATCGGTCTGTAACAGCTAGGGTTGGACCTGTCCCACTTTTTAAAAATCGGGACTATAATACTAGATGACCATGTACTCTGGATATGAGAATTTGTTAGGTTGTTAAAAACATTCAGTAATAGCGGTGCCCAAAATTCCGGTTTGTGCTTAATAAGATCAATATAAAGCCCATCTGGGCCAGGGGCCTTATTACCCAGAGTTTGATCAATGGCATCCTCAACTTCAGTTATAGATATCTGGACTCGTGTAGCAGCGTGAAGATCTATAGGGGTCTCATTCTGAGTAGAAGCTGTGTATATTTTAGAAAAATGTGCTACCCAAGCTTCGCTGGTTATATTACAGCTTAGAGGTGTTAAATTCTGACCCATAGATCTCATATTCTTAACAGATGCCCAAAACCCATTTGTGTTATTTAAACTCGCAGCGCTAGCCAAATTATCCCATTGTTCTCTTAGGATCTCATCTTTCCTCTGTTTAACCACTTTATTGTATTGGTTCCTCAATGATCTAACAAGGCTTGCATCCCTTGGTGTTGATGACAAGGCAGCACAAAGCTCTCTATTGGCCCATGATCAATCACTATTAAACCACTTGATATTGTGGTTATTAGTAGACAGGGGTTTTGAGATCATTTGTTTGATGCCTGTGCATAAATGGGCAAAGGCAGCAACTACCTCAGGAAGGGGGTCCATAGGCGACAAGCAGGTCTGGACAAGTGATTGATAAGATGTTACCATATTCAGGAACACGTTACTATTGTCAATACCTTTCCAGATAATTCTTAAATTGTCGATCAAGGGTGTTAAATTACTTGCTCCTGGTTCTATGATGAAATAGGCTCTAGAAATTACCCTAAGCATAACCGAGATTGGGTTTTGGTCCCCAAATACAGTGGTTATAACCTCCGCTCTAACTAAAATATCTTCCAGCGTGGCTGATATAAAAACATAATCAATTATCGAAGCACAGCCACAGCCTCTGAACGTTGCTGTTGGGTGACTGCCATTTTAGTTTGTGGCTGCAATGTCCATCACATTTAATAGCTCATGGTTTGACAAATAGTCCACTAATTCAGTCCCCCTTTTACACAGATTTACGTGTGGTACGTGAACAGTGTCCAATATATTTGCCCCAGAAATCTTAACATTGAAATCTCCGCCCAGACAAATTCCTGCTAGATTGTGGTTCCCTGTTGCAGTTTTTATATCTGACACAAAATTAAAAAGATTTGCAACAATCATGTTTGGTACACTTAGAAAATCGTTATTATAAAAATTAATAAAAGAAATGGAAGACCCCCGTGTATATATCAGAGCTTGAAAATTGGGGCCATTTGTAGAAATAATTTTGACACTGCCACTAGACAAAATATTAACCCAAATAGAAAGGCCGCCGGAGGGTCACCCATATGTGGGGGCAGGTGCGCAGACATTAAAGCATTAAAAACCCTCGAGGTATAGCTCCCCTGTAGCCAAGGTCTCCTGGAACATTAAAATATCGAATTTATTTACCAGCTTAACCCAATTCTCGTTGTTTACTTTGGAGGCTAAGCCGGCAACCTTCCAGTTTAGCACCTGCACATAGCAATTAAGGGTCTCAGAGACATCGCTTACCTGGGGAACCGGTGCTGAGGTAATGGGAGCCAATTCAATGGGCAATGATACAAAAGGCAGTCAATCTAATGTATCTAAGCCAGAAAGGGAGGTAAACCTATTTTGAGACAAGAATGGAGAGATGACTGGTGTGTTGTCGATTACATTGGGTTTATAAAAGTAGCCTAGAGGCAATGACCAAATGTCAGTAAGTGAGGGGCTGTTATACTCTCTTAAACTTAGTATTGATTTTATCAGGGCCGGCCGATGGAAGTTAACAACAACACAATCTCCTTCTATGGTATTGTTAGCGGGGCCAACCCAGCCAACCCTGTGCACCATCAAAATATCATTGATGTTAAGCGCACTAAAGCCCTTATACTTTACCAGCCAATTAGCACTCTTGTTACGTATTTGAGCCCAGGACTCTGGCTGATTTTTCCCTATGGGGGGCACCCCTGCTAAAACCAAGACATAAGGACAGGCCTCAGGTGGTAAACTTAAGACATCTTTTCTTGGGTCAACGGGCCTGCAGACATTTTTCCTGGCGGCAGGGTCCATACTCTGGGACTTGTGTGCTGGGCTGGCGTTATTTACAGGGGCTATACTAGGAATGTGGGCAGCTCGCTGGCTGGACGACTGTAGTATATTAGAAGTACCTGAGTGTGAGTTGTTCCCCGGGTGAATGGGAGACTCAGGGAGAATACATTCTTTAACTTTACGACCAGTATCACAGGACCCAATTAACATAGGCTGCACAGCAGTTGGAATTGACTGTGGCATGCTAGAAGTGCTAGGGATTAATACATTCTGAACCTGTGGTTTATCAGACAACTTGGGTGCGTTATTGTGCAAACTAGACTTGTTAACAAGTGATTCTAGACGATCCAGGCGCTTCCAAAATAAAGCGAAATTCCTTTCAATAAGTTCCTTCACACGCTCAGACACAGTGTCTACAATAATGTCAATAGCAGTGTCTCCCAATGTAAAATTATTAAAAAGTGCTGGTATGGACTCCGTCTGAATCTGGGTATGAATTGAATGATTAGGCATGTCAATAGGCTTTAGAAAAACAGGGGCGCCAGCAATTACTGTGTCAGTCACTATATCAGCTGCAGCCGCTGGACTTTGAATCCACGTACTTAAAGCGGTACGCTGTGGTTTTAGACAAGATGGTTGTTTCCTCTTTGGGCAAGCAGGCTTAACTATTTTCCTTTTCCTTTTTGCCCCTGAAATTTCAGGATTTGGGGAAACAAGCACATTATCACCTGCGGCCTTATGGCAATTGTGTGCAAACTATTTGCGGTAGTCGCAGCCTCCCTAGGGCCCCCGATTGATTTGTTATCCTTGAGGCTCAGTCTGCTTCCCGGAACTGGCGAGTGGAAATGCATATTATGCATATTATGAATGTTTGGCGAATTCAACATCATAGGGGAACTGATGTGATCACCATCCACAGGTGAGGTGGTGAGTTGAGGAGTTATAGATCCCAAGGACATGCGCCTCTCAGTTAGTTCAATCCCGGTGCTAACAATATTAACAACTCTCTCCAACATACTGTCTATGGAGGTTGAGGCCAAGGCACGCAAACTAGGCATAGCTGATCGTCTGGCCATTACAAACAAACAAGTCCACAGGGGCAGGCCTTAATTCACTCACCGACAGATGTCACCGATGATGGCGAATGTCAGGGGGGAGGGCTCAGCCCGGCCTACTCCGGTTGCATACGGGCCTGCCCTTGGCCCGGGCACAGCCCGGGCACGCCCGTGCGCATCCCACGCTGCGGGAGGGCCGCGGTGACTTTATCGCACCTCCTGGCACCCTGGCAGCGTCACGGGGAAACAGGGGCCTTTTGAAGGTGTAGTTTTGTCAGGCCATTCCCCTCACGACCGGTAAAGGAGATGTCCAGCCGTTCCCCTCACGGCAGCAGCAGAGGCTGCTTGTTAATGCCCATATTCAGAGAAGCTTCCCGCACTGCTGAAGGGCCGCAGCGACTTTATCGTGCATCCTAGCACCCTGGTAGCGTCACAGGAAAGCAGGGGCCTCTGGGAGGTGTAGTTTCGTTGGGCCGTTCCCTTCACGGCCGGTAAAGGAGATGTCCAGCTGTTCTCCTCACGGCAGCAGTGGAGGCTGCTTGTTAATGCCCAGATTCAGAGAAGCTTATCACCAGCACACTCCTAAACAAAATACCCTAAAATTACAATAATCCCCCCAAATAGTGAGCTGCTGTCACTTATCTCAAGGCTGCTGGAGCAGCAAAGAAAATGGGAGCAGAAGGGATGACAACATACTATTAAGGACAATGGAGTAGGGACAATGCAGACAGTGATTAGTTGAAGTTTTTTCTACTGCCTTTCTCTGTGGTTTCCTGGAAAGATAGTTGTTTATTGTTCTGTTAAAAATGCTGAATTAGGTGGTCTGTGCGCAGCCAAGATGGCCGCTCTTCCGTGAGCTCCTGCGTCCCTCAGCGAAGCCGCCCGATTTTCCGGCGCTCAGCGCCCTTGCAAGTCGGCTCTTGCTCCGGAAATCGGAGGCGGAATGTAACGAGACTACGGAGGAGGTGCGGTGGCGCTTTGGTGTGCCTTTATTGCTATTTCTGGGCCAACTTCACAATCTCCTCAGCTGCGACGTTTAAAATGGCGGCGGCGCGAGGAACGAGGAAACGCTGCCACTGACATCTCCCTTCTTCTCAAACACGGTGGTGAGGATGGGTGAGGCACAGCGTCTAATAATGCCTGGAATGCTGTTTTCTCTGGAATTCATCGCTCCATAATATACGGAACACATTGAACTGCAGGTATTCTCCTTGTGGAACTAATGGGCTCTGGATGCACAATGGGTCTGAGTAATTTACCCTTTAACATTTTACTGCGCTAAACATTGCTCCCCTGGAGGAATTCTCCATGCTATATAAGGCTGTGTTCACCTGCCACAATTGTGCCTAATAACTAATGAATACTACTCTTTATTATGTGGCTATTTTGGTTTTCTTCTCTTTTTGACGCGCAGTGTGTTTTGTTGGAAATACCTTGAGTGAGTACTGTGACTGAATTAGCTTCAAACTCACTAAATACCGTTTGGTGGAAGAGCTATTAAAGTTCTTTGCGTGGTTTGTGCGCGAAGTGGCGTGACGGGAAGTTTGCGAGGAGCCCTGTTTTGTTGAACCTACCTGCAGTGTGGGCTCTGCCCTGAGCGGTGTGGGGCTGGCGGAGCGGTTGGATTGCGACGTTTCGTCATAGCCACCCTGGTGCTGATGGTGTAAGCGATTCCTTCGCTCTGCTTCTACTAATATCTCACTGCTTCCCTGTGGTGTGTTTTTGGTGCTCCTCATTTCAACGTTACACATTGCTGTGCTGTGTTGGAGCCTTTTCTCTTATGCGCCATACTCGTTCTCATCATTGTTGCCTCACTATCATCGCTGTTCTGCTTGCTGCCTCTCCTTGCCATTTTTTGTCATCACTTATTACGACGCCTTCAATATGGATATCGCGCATTCAACTAAATCTCATGCAGGCACCTCTGGAGGTCGTAAGGATTCTAGTGCCTCTTCAGTTAAGCAGACCAAAAAAGACCCACCCTCCCCAGATAAATCCCCGCTGCCTCTCACCCTTGAGGACATCATGGAGGAACTGCGTCTTATCCGTCCCTTTATGACTGACACTGTCACTACACTCCAGAGGCTGGATGACAAATGGTCTAGTCTAGACACAAGACTTTCTGATGTAGAGCAGAGGATTAGTGATGCGCAAGATGTGGTCGCCAGAGTTGACACACTCACCAGGGAAGTCAGTCAGCTTAAAAAGGTTACGGAGGATTTAGAAAATCGTAATAGGCGCAATAATCTTCGCATTTATGGTATTCCGGAAGATTCTGAAGGGCCAGACATGATCCATTTCTTGAAAACTCAAGTGCTTCAAATTGTTGGTCCCCCGAAATCCTCGGACTTCAACATACCACGTGCCCATCGTTTGGGGCCAAGGAATACATCTTCTACATCTAAACCTCGCGGAATTATTGCCTATTTCCTGTTATACTCCGATCTCATGACGATTCTCCAAGCCGCTAAACAACATAAGCAAATGTTCTGGTCTGGACATAATTTTTTTTTCACTCAGGATGTTTCCAAGCCTACTGCTTCTCATCGGAAGGAATTTTTGGACCTTCGTCCTGCATTGAGAGCTGTGAACGCACGCTACCGTCTCATTCATCTGTTTCTTGAAAGTGACCTATAAAGACAGAACATACAGTTTTGAAGACCCCGCAGATCTGAAGAAATTCATCCACACTCACAAAGGAGAACTCATGGAATTGAGCAAACCATAATTGTTTTGTCATTGCCTGCGCATTATGTCCTGTGTTAATTTTATTTTGAATCGTATTGTTTTGCGTTTATGTTTCAGCTGTTCACTCCTTCTTTGTCTTGCAGGTCTTTCCCTTTCGGTGTTGTTGTCAAGGTCACCATTTGCATCGCTTTGTTGTCTATAATGTGCATCTCATCCCGCCGCTATCTTCACCCCCTAGGCGTCTGGTAAGTTTCCTCCATTTGTTCCATTTGGTCGCCTTTTGTTATGTATTTTATTCCATACTTTGTCTTCTTCTTTTTTATAGTGGCTCGCTCTTTGTAGCCGTCTCCTCTTAGTTCGGTTGTCTTGCTCTTCGTTGCTCCCCCCCCCCCACATTAATGTTTTCTGTTTGGTCGTCCTTTGTGGCTAAAGTCCTATGGCTTTTCACCATCCTTCTTTTGCTATCTTCTGGGGGACTCTGTTTCCCCCTGTCTTCTTTTCTATTTTTTCTTCCCTTCCCTTCCTCTCCTCTCCTTTTTTCTTCCTTTAGTCTTTCTCTCCTTTCCTTCTACTCCATTTTTTCTCCACTTTTTTGGCAACATTTACAACATTCACTCTACCCCGTATTTTTGTCTCTCCTATTGCAGCTGTTGGTACTCCTTTGTTCTCTTTCTCCATTCTTGTCATTATTTCTGTGGTGGGCGTGCGCTTTAGCTCCCTTGCATTTGTTTTTTTTTTTGTTATCTATATTGCTTCAATGGTTCAGTGACTAAATATCGAGGGACAAAATATAGACTATACAAAAAATCGACACTAAAATATCGAGGGACAGAATATCGACTCCCTATCTACAAACAGGTAAGTACTAAAATATCGATTCCAAAATATAGACTGTCAAAATATAGTTAGCCAAAATATCGAATTTTTTAAATGTATTAAAAATAATATAAAATTAATTAAATATTAAAAACAATTAAATAAAACATATATAATATAATATAAAATAGCTTAAAATGTAAACATAATATAAGTAATTTAAAAAAAGTCGAGATTTTGTTGGATACTGAGAGCGTAAAAATTACTATTCCCACTCCAGTGAGTGCAACAGTAGGGAAAGCGTTGGATAGCGTAGGGGTAAAAATTACTATTCCCACTCCAGTGAGTGCAACAGTAGGGAAAACGTTGGATAGCGTAGGGGTAAAAATTACTATTCCCACTCCAGAGAGTGCAACAGTAGGGAAAGCATTGGATAGCGTAGAGGTAAAAATTACTATTCCCACTCCAGTGAGTGCAACAGTAGGGAAAACGTTGGATAGCGTAGGGGTAAAAATTACTATTCCCACTCCAGAGAGTGCAACAGTAGGGAAAGCGTTGGATAGCGTAGGGGTAAAAATTACTATTCCCACTCCAGTGAGTGCAACAGTAGGGAAAACGTTGGATAGCGTAGGGGTAAAAATTACTATTCCCACTCCAGAGAGTGCAACAGTAGGGAAAGCGTTGGATAGCGTAGGGGTAAAAATTACTATTCCCACTCCAGTGAGTGCAACAGTAGGGAAAACGTTGGATAGCGTAGGGGTAAAAATTACTATTCCCACTCCAGAGAGTGCAACAGTAGGGAAAGCGTTGGATAGCGTAGAGGTAAAAATTACTATTCCCACTCTAGTGAGTGCAACAGTAGGGAAAACGTTGGATAGCGTAGGGGTAAAAATTACTATTCCCACTCCAGAGAGTGCAACAGTAGGGAAAGCGTTGGATAGCGTAGAGGTAAAAATTACTATTCCCACTCCAGTGAGTGCAACAGTAGGGAAAACGTTGGATAGCGCAGGGGTAAAAATTACTATTCCAACTCCAAACGGTGCAACAGTAGGGAAAGCGTTGGATAGCGTAGAGGTAAAAATTACTATTCCCACTCCAGAGAGTGCAAAAGTAGGGAAAGTAATGATTTAAATTAAATATAAAATTACATTAATTATCAATACTGATAAAAAGTTAATTAAAAATAATTACCAATTAATAACAATTAATTACCATTTAAAAATATTAATTATCAATTGATAAAAATGTAATACCAATTAATAATAATTAATTACCAATTACAAATTAATTATCAATTATCAATACACATAAATAAAAAATTAATTATTTACTTTATTACAATTAATTTACTTCCCACCCAATTCCCCTACAAACCCACAACCCGCTCCTATTAATAACAAATACAATTAACATAATTATCAATTAATCAATTAATATAAATTAATTACCAATTAATAAAAATAAATTACCAATTAATAATTAATTATCAATTAATTAATTATCAAAACATATAAATATAATTAACATTTAATTAACCATAATTAAATTACTTCCCACCCTATTCCCCTATAAACCCACAACCCGCTACGGAATTAAATTACGCAATAATTAAATTACATAACATTCATTTGTTTAAATAAATTAAACATACATTACAACAATAATACATCATTTTAACACATATACTACCATACATAACACAATTTTTTTTTTGATATTATGGTAATCTATATTTTAAAATTCGATATTATGGTATTCGATATTTTTAAGGTCTATATTTTGGTAATCTATATTTTTAAGGTCTATATTTTGGTAATCGATATTTTGTACCCCAATTTCGATATTCTGACCTATCTATATTTTGTAGAGTCGATATTCTGTCCACTCTATATTTTAACTTCGATATTCTGGGCAGTAGATATTTTGGAATCGATATTTTGGGTGTTTACCTGCTTCAATATTACTTCTCATTCTTTTTCTCTTTCTCCACTCCGTTTTAAATTCTCTATCTCTCTCTGCTTATATTTACCTTACCTCCAGGAATGAGAGGACTTCGTGTTTTTTCTTGGAATGTTAAAGGTATTCGCAATCCTGTTAAAAAGCAGCGTGTTTTATCCCATTTGGCAAGGTTGAAATGTCATGTTGCATTGTTACAAGAAACACATCTTAATTCACAAGATTTGTCTTACTTACGAAAGCAACGGGTTGGGGAGGCCTTTTGCTCCCCGGCAGTAAACAACAAAAATGGTGTTATTATTCTATTTCACAAATCGCTGTCTGTTCAGCTACAGAACAAGTTTCATGATAATTGTGGTAGATGGTTGTTTTTAGATGTCATCATTAATGATACCAAACTTTCATTTTGTAATGTTTATGGCCCTAATGGTGTAGATTTAACTTTTTGGAATGATTTCTCCATGCTTCTTTCTTCTCACGCTACTGAAGATTTAGTTGTTGGTGGTGATTGCAATCAGCTCATGGACCCCTTTCTAGACCGTAAGTCGCTCGCCAGGTATATACCTAATAAGATGCAAAAGTCCTTTTTTAAAGCCATTTCTTCCAGAGGCCTCATGGATTCATGGAGACTTTCCCACCCTGATACTTTAGAATTTTCTTTTTTCTCCCCAGTTCATGCATCACACTCCTGTATAGATTATATTTTTCTTACTTAACACGCCCTTCAATTTATGACTAACTCAGAAATTGGTTCTATCTTAATATCTGACCATGCCCCTGTCATAGTTGATATGGATTTCCCTTCACCTACTCATTCCCCTAGGCGCTGGCGCTTTAATAACTCGCTACTCCTAGATTCACAGTTTACTGAACAATTTAAGCTTTTTGCAGTAGATTTTTTCACCAATAATCTTCATTCTACTTCTAAGTTTTATTTTATTTGGGATGCTTTTAAGGCCACTGCCAGAGGTTTTATTATTGACTTCATATCCCGAAAAAAGAAAAAAGCCTTATTAGTGTCTGCTCAAATTCTTAAACAATTTAAAGACTTAGAGCATCTTTACTTTACCAAAAATACCCCAGACACACTTTCCTCCCTCATCAAAGCTAAATTGCAATATAATAAACACTCATGGGACTCAGCATGTAATAACCTTCTTAATTTCCATGCCAAAATGTATGAGGTCGTAATAAAGCTGGCAAATCTCTCGCTAACTATCTCAAAATTAAAAAGCAAAAGTCCAAAATAACAACTATTATTGACTCGCATGGGAACCATCAATATACGGATGATAAAATCCTTGACTGTTTTGTCCAATATTACTCGTCACTTTATACTCCAGAATCCGTCCCTTCTCAGGATCAAATTGACTCTTTTTTTCAGTCTCTCCCCAGGTCCCCGGACATTTCCATTGACCTTTCCTCTCTTGATGCCCCTCTCTCAGAAAACGAAATACTTAATGCTATCACTCTTCTTCCCAAAGATAAATCACCTGGTCCCGATGGATTTACGGTTCGTTTCTATTTGTACTTTAAGGACATCCTATTACCACATTTATTTTCTCTATATACCCATTTGCTCGCTCAAGGGGAATCCCAAGGCTCTTTTACACAGGCAATGCTATGTTTAATACCTAAAAAAGATAAAGATCCTACCTGTTGTAAGAATTATCGGCCTATTTCTTTAATCAATACTGACTGTAAAATTTATGCTAAAATCTTGGCTTCTCGTATTAATAAAATCATTCCTAACCTCATTAATATTTATCAATCTGGCTTTGTTAAGGGCAGGTCCATTACAGATAATTCGAGAACTTTCCTTAACATCATTCACCTTGCCTCAAAGATAGACTCCCCAGTTGCAGCTATTACACTGGATGCTGAGAAAGCATTTGACAGAGTCTGCTGGGATTTCATGTTTGGTGCCCTAAGGTGGCACGGCTTTAGCCCCACTATTATTCGATATATTCAATTATTATACTCTGCCCCCTCTACTTCTATTTGGGTTAACGGTTCTCAATCTCATAATTTTCCTTTGCATAGAGGCACCAGACAGGGCTGTCCTCTATCCCCTCTTCTTTTTATTCTTGCGTTGGAACCCTTTTTAGAAAAAATCCGACGTTCTCCTTCATACACTGGCTTTATATTTAAGAACGTTGACATTAAGTTTACTGCTTACGCAGATGATATTTTACTTTATATTTCTAATCCGATCACCTCTATACCTTCACCATTTTCGGTGCTGCATGAATACTCTCTGGTTTCAGGCTATAAACTTAATATTGATAAGTCTGAGGTCTTACCTCTTAACACATTTTGCCTTCCTTACATGTTTCAGGACTCTGGTTTTGAATGGAATTCTGGTAATATTAAATGCCTTGGTATACTTTATGCCAACACCATTAGAGAAACCATCAAGCTCAACCACAAAGATATTGTTAAGAAGATTTCTTCCCTTATAGACATTTGGTCTCCCCTTTTCTTATCCTGGTGGGGAAGGCTTGCCACTATCAAAATGATGCTTCTTCCCATTGTAAATTTTTATCTCTCTATGCTTCCTGTCTCCCTTCCACTCTATGTTTTTAAAACAATAAATCGTATCTTTACCTCATTTTTATGGAATAATCGCAAGGCTAGGATTTCCATTTCTCGTCTCCAACAGCCCAAGGATTTAGGTGGTGTTAATTTTCCCAACCTTGCTCGTTTTCATTCTGCCTTTCGTTGAAACAAATTTGGCCATTTTTATCTGATTCATCTGACCCCCCTTCAACAGCCTGGAGTTCCATAGAACTTGGGCAACTCTCACCTTTCTCCTTCAACACTGCTACTCGCTTATCTCAGCGCCCGCAGCGCTTTCTTACCCCTATTTTTAAGCATTCCAGAATACTTGCTCTTTCGGTGTTTCGCTCATCTCTTTCGCAGTTAGAGTTTCTTTCCTCGACTCCAATTTGGTATCATAAGTTCATAAAGATAAACAATCAAGCACTTTTTTGGAAAGAATGGATTGACAAAGGTATTCTCACCTGTAATCATCTACTAGCTAATGACTCCTTATGAGACTTCTCTGATATTCGTTCTTCCTTTCACCTTTCTAACACATACTCTTCTCAATATCCCTTGCTTAAAAAATCCTTATCTTTTATTATCTCTCAGGCCGCTTCTCTGTCCCCTTCCAACACACCTCCTTCCTCATCTCTAACGGATTTTTCTATTCCTCTTAAGGCTGCGACTATCTATAAACTACTTTCCTGCCCTCCTGTTGAAAGGACCAAATCAAAACTTGAACTCTCCTGGGAAAAGGATCTAGCTCAAGAGTTTCCCCTTCAGGTTTGGAACTTTTTATGGTCTAGGAAACATACTGTTTCCCGCTCCGCTAGCACCACACAGACTTTGTACTATTTTTACAATAGACTTTTTTTCACCCCATCAGACTTGCATACTTTTAAATTGTCCGATTCCAAAAAATGTTGGTCTTGTTCACATGCCAACAGTGATTTTTTTCATATTTTTTTCACTGCCCGTTGGTTAAATCTTTCTGGTCTCGCATTTGGTTGAAATTAAATGAAATATTAGCTACTAACCACTCCTTTGAGATTGTTCACATCTTTTTGGGTGGTGCCTCACCTATGTGGAATGCTCATTGTAATGCACGCAAATTTATAGATTTATATATAGCTATTTCTTTATAGATAATCACTACAAATTGGAAAGACACTTCAAAGATCTCATATAACGCCTGGTGGAATTTACTATGTCATCATCATAGACTTGATCGTGCTTTTGCTACCACTTTTGATCAAAAAAGACTTGTTATGGTTGCCTCTAACCAATTTTCTTTCTCAAAATGCCCCTTGATGATCTTGCTTTTGTACCCCCTTTTTTTTCTTTTCCTTATAGTTGCTATTTAGTTTCTCTCATATAAATATTTTCCTGCTTATGTTATTTATAAAATACCTCACTCTGTATGCTGAACATTTCCCCCCCCCCCCCCCTTCCCTACCTTTCTTCCCCCTGTTTTCCTTTTGCCTTCCCCTGCATATCAACCTTAATATCCTCAAAAAACAAAAAAAAAAAGCTTTTTCCCTTAGTATATTCTCTATTTACGTTTGGCATTCCTTAAACCTTGTAAGAATTCAATGGTTTTTATTATTTACTGTATTGCCTACTGATCCTATTTTGTATTAATGTTTTACTTGGTTTATTATATTCAATAAAGCTTTCTAAACTTAAAAAAAAAAAATGCTGAATTAAATTACGTGATGAATCCTTGTCTACAGTCCTGACATAGAATTTGGCCTTGGAGGTTACATGAAGACACCCACTGCTGCTGAAATTAGGTTACATTTGTTCCACAATGTTTGTAACCTTTCACCTATTATTCTGCAGTGCTTTGCTGCATTGTGGCTTGGTTTATGCTATAGAAGTATGCACAAATGCATACAAGGAGCCTTTCTCCCAATGCTCAGTTTGTAAAAGAAAGAGTGCCAGTGCCCAAAGCTCGGCTCAGAAGCCGTGGCCGGTGCAAATGAACGTCGGCGCACCAAATACCAAAGCTGCTAATGTTAAATCCACCACCATATACTCCTTACTCTTCTCTCGCTCTTGCTGTTTCCTGCTTTCTCACTGCCTGACTTTTTTTCCGTCTTTTTCTTCCTCAGTCTTTCCGATTTGTTTGTCTTTACCTCTGTTGCCCTCGATAATTATCTCATCCGTCCAAAAAAATAATTGCTGTGGCCCCCACCAGCTCAAATTAAGCACTCGCCTACTAATCAGATGCCTTCAGTTCCCACCGAGAAAATAAGTACTATACCAGCGATCTATCCTCCCTTAAAGAAATTCATAATACCGACAACTTTCGGGAGCGTCTCATATCGCCTAAAAGAAATAAAAAATAGTTCGGTCCTGCCTCTATGGCTTGTGGACAATGGCCAGAAGGGCATATTTTCTTATGGTTGCGGCAGCAGACCTCTCCGGGTCTGCGGGCAACACAACTACTCCTCGACAGGTTTGTGTGGGGCATTGTGGACAGCCCAGAGCCTTGAACTGGAGCTGCCAACACCGTAAAATGATATGGCATTTCCAGGGGGACGGTTCATTGCCGAATTACGCAGTGATCAGAACACCGTCTTCCATTGCACTCAGCTGGTTTCCAAAATCATTAGAAAAGGCGAGCCAGGGACCTGATTATGCAGACGTGTCTTTTGTTTTTTCCCTTTGCTATTGAAAGCCTCGTTTCTTAACATGTTCCCGGCCAAAGAACAAGGTATTCTTTACTTTCATCCACAAGCTGCGAACAGACAAAAGATCCAAATTAAAAAGAGCAGGAACAGAAGAGGCATAGACGGTGTTTGTGTTGAGGAAGCCTGGACCTATTCGTTCTCCAAAATCGCTAGGGTAGAAAGAAAGGGGAGGGATGCACGAAAAAGAAACCAGCGCAGTGGCCATTCTACACTCCATTGCCTTCGGTAATTATTTTCATACTACTGGCTTTTCGAAATTCTCAAGTAACATTTCTATTTTACCAAGCAGTATTTTTAACTGAAATATCAGAAAGTAAGTAGTAACAGTATTGTACGCTTTTGCATTGTATTGTGTGTTTACGTATTGCACTGTGTTGTACAATGATATATATCGTATTCGGTTTGCAGCTTGGGTGAGGTCTGTCTATTGCATTCTGTTCACATTATACTCGGAAATGCAGATTCTATGTTTAGAGTTTCTGCTTTGCTGATATTTTGATGTGATCTCAATGTTGATGCTTCTCTGTAGCTGGGCTCAGCAGGGCTCCACACTTGTTAGGTCTTAATAACCACTGCCACTCACCACAAGAGAACGAACTAAAGGCCTCGCTACCTTTACGCTTCCCCCAAAGAACATACCACAAAATTTGGGATACCTGACTTGCCTTCACAGGCATAATAAAATGGACATTAATGGGTCCAGGTGGGAGTCCAAGGCAAGTTATTATTATTAAGTGCATGAGTGCATAGGAATGGACCCTAAGGCCTCCTACTGGTAAGCCTAAGGCCGATTGACGCACACAGTCAGTATACCGTAAAAGACTTAGTGTGAGAAGTTGGCCTAGCATATGCTGGTCACTAGTTATAGTGGCCACCTTGCACCAGTCCAATTCGACTCTTATGGTAGATAGGTTTAAGACAACCTTTTAAAGAAAGCTATCCTAGTGGTAGCTGTGGAGAGCCAACTTCAGGCTAAGTCTCAGAGGAATGTAAAGCAGCTTGTTTTACCTTATAATCTCTTGAATTACCAAATGAAAGGAGACCACACTGGTATATATATCAAATATATATGTATTTATTACTAGACACACTCTACTAATCTCTTTATGAGATTAGAAGTCAGGAACATATGCAAATATCAACGTTTCACAATAAGTTAAGCACAAATATGGCTGGGGCCCTAGGGGCATACCAGACCATATACTAAAAAAGAGTTTTAGGAAAGTCGACTTGCAAGGGGACAAGGCCTAGGGCCTGTAGAATTGCTGGGGCTTCACTAATCCACCCAAGGCAGGTAAGTAAAGGACCCACGGGAGATGCGTGCAGTGTGAGAACACAGCCGCGGGTTCCCTATTGATTTCAATGGAGCAAGTCGCGGTTGGGTTTTTAAAGTTTTAGGGTACTTCTAGAGAGTCTACAAGCAAGCCACTTACAAGGTAAGTAGTTCGAGGGCCAACACCCACAGGAGCACCAGAGTGCATGAGTTACCTCACCTAGGGAAGCTGGGTGCATAGATGTCTTTTGGTGTCGGGTCGCGTCGTCGTTTTCAATGGAAGCCGAAGAAGTTTTGCTGCTTGTGAAGACTGGAGAAGTGTCCGGGGGAATCCAAGGCTGGATTCAGGATGAAGAAGACCTGAAAGCAGAAGGGACAGTGTTCACAGTCAGTTGCCAGTGACCTGGGGCCAGGAAGATGGATGCCCACGGAAGTCGGTTGATTTCAGGTGATCAAGGGTGTTCTGACTCTTCAGCCACGAGGTCCAGGAGGTGTCGACGATGACCAGGAGCTGGATTTGGAGTGTCCCACGAAGTCTGCAGCTTACTGAGGTGTCGGCAACCGGATTGGAGACAACAAGCCTTGGCAACAGCAAGTCGCGTGGAAATTGAAGAAAGTCAGCGGTGCAGACCAGCAAGGTCTGAGGGACTCACCCAGCAAGGGTAAGTCAGGGCAGGCCTGGAGCAACCAGTGGAGCCCTTTGGTTCGATGAGAAAGTCCTCAGGGTACCCACAAGCCAGCCGGCAAGGAATCGCAAAGACGCCTCATGAGGATTCGCTTCTCAGGAGCCCCACGGTCACTAGGGACGAGGTCGGCCTCTGATTTTCCAATGCACAAGTTCGTAGAACATCGTGAAGGGGTTGCACTCGACAATAGTGCACGGTACCCGGGTATTGCTGTTCCTCGTCACTCGTGGCGTCCACTCGCCTCAGCTCTGCTGGGGACTCACAATGGCCGTCGAGAAGTCAGGAAATTCACTTCCGGGGCTGCAGGGACTTCGGACTCCAGCGGGAGCGGGAAAGTTTGCGACCGTTGATTCAAGTTTTTGGTGCCTACCAAGCAGGGGAGTCACTCCTTGACTCCAAGGGAGATTCTTCAGTCTTCCAAAGGTAGTGGAACGTCGAAGGTCCAGGATTCTTCTTGTAGAGCGTCGTCCAGGGATATCTAACTTGCAATGGCAAGGGTTCCCTAACTTATACTAAAGGAAAGGGAGGGACTAGCTCTATGACCACTCCTCTGGGAGGGTCAGGGGAGTGGGTGGTTACACCCATTTCCCTTTGTCCAGTTCTGCGCCAGAGCAGGGGCAAGTAGCCCCTGAACCGGTTTGAGCTGGCATATGCACAGAGGAGCCTACTGCTCCCCCAGTGCAGGACTTCAAAGCACTCTAAGAGTGCACCCACCCAGCCCCAATACACTAAATCCTGTCTGGAAGGTGGTTACACCTCCCTGTGACAGGTTGCCTATTGTTGGGCCTCCTCCACTGCGAGTTTCAGTCAGCAGCAGGAGGGCAGCCCAGTGTCTGTGCTGGTGGCATCCATTTTGTGATGCCAGGGCTCTTTCAGATTTCTACCGTGTTTCCACAGTAGGTACATGTCTTCCACTCTTGAAGGGTGGTATCATACTACCACACCAGTTACTGGTGTGGGGGTATGATTCCAAGTTGTTTGACACCAAACACGGCATGTTTTGATGCAGTCATTCCAAAGTTAGCATTTACCGCTAAGTTATAATGCACTTAAGAGTATATGGTTTAACCGCATCCACAGACAGCCACAGAGAACAGACTTTGCCAGCTGCAGAGGGGCCCTGCTCATGCAGAGGCACCTCCTCACATTGTAAACCAAGCACCCTATCCTCAGGAATGATAGGGCCTGCCTTAGGAGTGACTGATAAGTTTATATGTGTGTGTATGGTGAGATATAGGGAACCTATACCCCAGTGAGGAGTGCTAACACTACCTCACCCAGGCTGCAGTAGCAGGCATGTGGTGCCAGATTTAGTCTGCTTCCCAGGGGTGGCATAATACATGCTTCAGCCCCTGGTAGGCCTGTGAAGTACCTATGCCCGTGGTACCTAAGGTACCACAGTTTTCAATCACTAGTGCATCTAATATGCACTTCAAGTTGTTTAGAGAGAACAGAGAGACTGGGGCCCTGATTAGCAGGGACCCAGCCAGACTATAGCCAGAAACCAGTGTTAACATCAGAAAAAAAGTGGGGGCAACATAAGTGCAGATCCTACTCTCCTACACTTAGCAAGAGCTATAAAGTCGGTCTTGTGTAAGAATGTGCCAAAAAGCCCATGTGACAGTTCAGAAGAACCAGAGGGCTGGCCTTGTAAAATTAATTAAAAGTGGATTGGGTGAACACTGGTGATCAATTGGTTCGGGAAGAGATTATCCAGGTTACAGATGTTGTTGAGATCTCTATCACCATATGCCTTTCATACGTCAAGATGGAAAGTATAGTAATAATGCACGGTAACGTAGTTCCTTCTTTCCTCTTTATTTCATCCTGCAGACACAAAGACGTGAGTCTCTCTCGCCTATTCACAACCAACTGACTTCTTATAGGCTTCTGGAATTCCACACACGATTCCTTGAAGCACTATGACAACCCCATGACTCAACGTCTCCCTCGCTAAGCCAGTACAACATATCCCCTATCTTTACACATAAATAATACAGAAACACAAAAACAAAATGGCATGCTATTTCTACAGTGGATAACAATTCCTACTTCAAAGGTTAAACCTACATATTGCTGCATTAAGAGGGAAAGGAATGGAGGAAAAGACGCAGCTTGCACACTGTTACTGTAAAGGCCAGAGAGAAATGGGATAAATGTTCGTACCTAAACACCTCATATAAACTCTAACATAGTACAAATAAATTCCACTTAACTTCATTAAATAATCACTGAATTTGACTGGCTTACGACGCTGTCTACATAATCGTTCTCTACCCCCTCCATTGCCACCTTTGTTCACACTTCTTTCCTTCCTCCCACTACCAACCTTTCATCTACTCCTTCATCTCCCTTCTTCATCTCCCCCACATCCATCAACATAAATCCCCTTCCGGTTTGCTCTCTTCCATCATGCACTTCCCATTTCCTGTAACACTGATGACCCTTCTTACAATCCAATGCTACTCTTTCATTGTTTCACTTTTGACCATTCCACAAAACTACGTGCCAATCATGTACCTCGCGTACCTTCATGTGTTTAGAAAACCTCTTTACTCCATCTCCTCTCCTTCCTAACTTGATTTTCACAAAGTCCTGTGCTTCTATTTTCCCATCACACACTACCTTTCTCTCCTCTTTCACCATGCTACTATCCTTCAACCATTGTGGAGATTACTTAGTTTTAGCATCCCTTCCTCTCATTCTCTTGAATGGTGCTTCGCCAGTAACTCCATTCTCCATGGTATTTGAAGCCCACATCATACTCTCTACCACTTGGTTCACACTACTTCCACCACTCACTGCCATTTGTATGGTTCCTTTTACCATATGATTCACCCACTCAACCATTCCATTCCCTTGTTGGTTACACAAAGACGTGCATACATATCTTAGTCCTTGTTTTTCCAAAAACAACTGCATACTTTCTAGACGTAAGTTAGGTTCCATTGTCCATTATCAGTACACCTTGACTGCCCTCTCATGAACAACAGTTCCTATAATCTTATGGTACTATACATTATAATGTTTTTTTATGAATTTAACCACGACTCACCTAGAAAAAACATCCACAACCACCATAGCAAACCTATTCACCTCACCCAGTTACTCCATGGGACCTACGAAATCCAAACACACCAAGCATGGCTTGCCTCACTCACTGAACCTGTTCCTCAACCTTTGTTTAAACGCTTCTCACTCTCCCTACATTGCAGCCACTCCTCCACCCACACCTTCACATCACTATATAATCTAGGTCACCAAAACTTTTCTTTCAACCTTTTTTTTGTCAATGACTGTCAGAAATTACCTTTGTGAGCTATGCTGAATAACTTCTTTCTCACTTCCCCCAGAGGCAAATACTTTTCCCCTCTCAATAGCAATGCATCACTATCCCTTCACTCAATTCTTCCAGAACCTTTACAAAACCCCTCAAAGATGGTCTGACATCCCCTTCTTGCTTCCACCCCTCGCAAATACTCCTCACTAAATCCTTGAAGGTATCATCCTCCCTAGCCGCTGCTTCCCATTCCTTCCGGGTCACTGTCTCAAACTCCCCTTCCACTGCCTCCTCTACACTTGTGACAACACACACCAGCTCTTTCTCGATTATACTCTCATCCACCGTTTTCAAAGGTAACCTCGATAAACAATCTGCCTGTACATTTTTCCATCCGGCCACATACTTCAGCTCATACTTGCATTCTTGCAGTCTCGATGTAAAGCATGCCAACCTAGCAGACACCTCATCCGCACCCCCTGATCTCAATACTTTAACCAAGGGCTTGTGTTCAGTCCTCAAAGTGAAATGCACACCCCATAAATATGTGTGTAAGTACTATGTTCCCCAAGCAGCCGCTGAGGCCTCACTTTCAATAATAGGTTGTTTTTCTTCTATTTGGCTCAAAGTCCTGGATGCAAAATCCAGTGGCTTATCCACACCACCCTTCACCTGGGACAAAACCACCCCTTTACCATGGGCACTCACATTGACGGTCAAAATGCTTCTGTTCTTTGGTTCAAAGGGGGTTAGAATCTCTGCTTTAGCTATCTCATCCTTCACTCTCACAAACTCACATTCATGTCTATCCAACCACTCAAATTCTTTCCCTTTCCTTAATAACTCTCTTAATACTTCAGTATTCTCTGCTAGCTTTTCCACAAACTTCACATAATATTCAGTTAACCCCATGAAAGATTGTAGTTGGTCCTTCTCTTCAGGAGTAGGAGCCAACCGTATTGACTTCACAAGGTCTTTTTTTAGTTTCACACCATGTACATAGATTGTATCCTAACTGATCAATTTCTGTCAACAAAAACTGACATTTTCCTTTTTGCAATGTTAAACGTGCATCACTCAAGACTATTAAAACCCTCACTAATGCTCTGTTATATCCCTCCTCTGAACTGCCAAAAAACAAAATCAAAATATTGTCCTGGAAAAAATAAACAATATGGGCATACCGAATAACTTGTGCATCATACGCTGGAACACACTTGATGCCGATGCAAAACCAATAGGTATTCTTTTGAATTGAAACATGCCATCCATTGTTATAAATGCTGTGTCTGCCTTGGACTTAGAATGTAACTTGATCTGGTAATACACTGACTTCAAATCCAGTCTTGAATTTCTTTCCGCATTGTTCAACATTAATACTGTCTCTGAAATATTGGGTAAAGGGAAACTATCCATCACTATACATTTATTTAATGCTCTTAATTCTACACAAATTCTCAATCTGCCATCCCCCTTGTTTGTGATAACCACTGGAGTAAGCCACTCCGATGCCTACACTGGTTCAATGATCTCCTCCTTTTGCATTTCCTCCAACATTTTCTTGACTTCTCCTTGTGCCGCTATAGGAACTCTTCTGACTCCATGTCTGATAGGTTTGGCCCCTTATTTCAACTTTATTTCATGGATATTACCCTTTAGCATGCCTATTTGATCCTTAAATACACTTGAAAATGTGTCCAAAATAACTCCCAACCCTTTACATTCCTGTATAGGTAATACCTGTTCGCTTGATCTGGGGTCCAAAACTAAATGTAGGTCATATTGCTGTGCTCAACTCCAAATTGCTGGACCCCCTTTAGATACATACAGCTTTCCCAGCGCCTTCCTTCCCTTGAACTCCAACTCAGACTCCACATACACTACTATGTGTATGCTCTCTCCACTAAACTCCTAGGATTGAATGTCACTGTGTTATAATTTAACCCCAGGACAATTTTGCTCAAAAACCTCCTTGGAAACTATTGTATACATTGAACCTGGATCCACCATCAACTTAATTGGCTCCCCTTTCACCAAGTATTCCGCCCTCGGTCCATGCATTCCTACTACCTCTTCTTTTTCGATACATAGCTCTATATCCTCTGTGCCATCCTTCCCCTCTACACAGGCTATCCGATTTCTAGACATGTCTTTACACACCCTTGCTAATTGACCTGTCCTCCCACATTTTCATCAATCTTTGTCCCTCACAAAACACCCTACAATGGTTCACAGCATGCCCCATACTACCACATCTGAAGCACCCTCTAAATCCAGTAATGCTAGCACTACTACTCATCCTTTCCATCAGCTTCTTCACTGCATGTTTGCCCTCTTTACCGAATTTTCTCTTAAACTCCCCCCAATGGGCAACTCTCTTTTATTAACTACATTAACACCTTCCTCACGTTTGGCTTCTAATAACTGGATTTTCTTCATGCATGTATCAGATTCCTCTATTACATTTGCAATTGCAATAGCCTCCTGTAATGTCAGAGTCCTCGCAGCCCATAATCTTTCTTGCATCCTCTTATTCTTGCATTGATCTTCTGATCAGTCATTACACTGAGACACACTTCACGGCCTACTCTCTTAACCTTGTCCCCAATTGATCCACAGACTCTTGGATTTTCTGTGAATGGGAGTAAAACTTATGATGCTGCATGACAATATTCACTTGTTCACCATAATATTTTTCAAACCTTTTTATTTGCTTTCAAGTACACATTTTCTATTGCCACACCATCCGCACCCCTGATCTGGTAACAACTTTAAAACATGTTGTCCCTCCTTGCCCAACGCATTTAGTAAAAGTGCTTTCTTTCTAGAAGCGGCGCATCTTAAACCATCTATAGCCTATAAATATTGTCAAAAATTCCAACCCACTCTTTCCAATCTACTGAGTGTGGACCTGCCTAGGGCAAAAACATTGGAGGGGCTGCTACAGTCTGGTTGCTTTTCATAATTCTACTTACTTACTCTGTACTACTTTACAGGCCAATAACCATGTATGATATTATCAGGCAACTTTATAACTAATTTAAGAAATTTCTAACTTCCTATTCTCAACTGTGTCTAGATGAATGGAGTTGAGACTCTACTTCTTCCTGACTCTGACGTTCCTTCCGATGCAGAAAATAGTCAGTGAAGAACACAGAACACAACCAAGGAAAGATGCAGTGAATGCTCTGTCTCCCACCTGAAAAATGTTTTTCTTGTAGCTTCTACCACGCCTGTACTGTCTTACTAACAAATGTGCTCCATCTGCTGTGCTCCATTTGCGATGAAATCCTTGCAGTGTCTGTAGTTACCAATGCGGTGAATGTACAGCCGTATCCGCATTATGATGACGCTTGGGAAGCGGCTGCCCTCGTATTTGCTGAATTTGGTGCGCTCGAGATCAGACTCCCGGCTAGCTGCCGTACATGAAATACCTGCACTCACAGCCGATCTCGTCACATACAGTATCTTCAGGCCACATCCTTACATATGCCATAAAGAAGCAGCGCATGGCTGAAAAATACTCACGCCACTGTTAGGAAAGGTACCCTTATGACAAAGGTGTAAATAGCATACGACGGGTGAACACTGGATACTCTCACTGATTTGAACACTGGACGAAAGCAGCTCCACGCTTCCCAACTTCAACTGGATCCACCATGGTTTCAACCTCACTGTGTCTGCAGGGTTGGACAGGTGATCGTCGCCAAAATGAAGTAATAATGCACGCTCACTTAATTCCTTCTTTCATCTTTATTTCATCCTGCAGACACAAAGATGTGAGGCTCCCTCGCCTGTTCACAACCAACTGACTTCTCATGCGCTTCTGGAATGACACACAAGATTCCATGAAGCACTATGACAACCCTATTTCTAGACGCCCCACTCGCCAAGCCATTAGTCTAGTATCAAATGCAGGTAATCCAGGGAAGCAGACAGGATCTGCTCCATACCGTGGAAGGGTTGGAACTAACCCAAAGTTGGTCCAGTAGGCATTTGGATGCCAAATTTTTGGGCATCTAGTTGAACATGTCTTTTTAGCCAGTTTGGCAAGGATTCAAGCAGACCTTTTCCCATATTCATGGGACTGCTCCTGAAAATAAAGAAGCATTAAAGGGTAATCATGATGAAATCAACAACAGTGGTCTCAATCCACTGAATAACAAATAGCTCCCGTATCATCCAAACACCCAAATTTTAAAAGGCAGTACTCACAAAGCATATCTGAATCAGTAATGATGAGCATTGCTGCAATAATAGATGGGATACAGAAGCTACTGATGTAGGAACAGGCCCTGATGAAATAAACAATGTCTTTTGTACATGATCAATTTGGAAAGTTTACATCATCGCAGTTACCAGCTCATCCATGTTTGAGAACTTGCCAGGTAAAAATCAGATATGAACAGAATATGGTATATAGGAATAAATATGCAAATTACTTTTAGATAGAGCACACTTAATTAATCTATCTCTAGTTTATTAATCTAGAAAGATTTTATCAAAACATTTTTTACATTTCTACATCAAGCATGACATATGACCAGGAAGGAATCAACAAAACACAAATACAAATATACACATGAATTGTACATATGCGCAATCCTAACAAATACAAGAAAGAAAACAAAATATGCGTACAAACTAACCCCTAAATGAACAAAAATAGTTCCTACTAGTGTCCTCCAAATAGTTCGGGACGGACCACTGGGAGAAAGTCCACAATGTACGCTGCAACTCTATCAGTTAGTGTCGACCATTCTCAGCGTACCAACATAACATCTCTGAACATTGCTTGAGGTCTGTGACTCCTCCTTCAGAAAAAGTCTACGCAATCGCGTTTCGGCCTTACTCTTTCCTTGGCCTTCTCAGGACTAGGTAAGAATCATGACTGTACACACACCGCATGTAGTACTAAACTACAGTGTGTAACTCGACCTTAGACCCTGGCACTCACGTCAGGGCGATGGTCCTCCGGGCGCCTGTTTAATAGAGGCAGCCAAATCCCCGAAGCCCCAATAAAAGGGGGAACTGCCTTCCTCGCCTGACAAATCCCTCCTAGAATAGAAACGTGCAGAGTTCTTCTGTTTAATCTCTAAATCTGCTTCAAACCTTATCGTGGTATCCAAAAAGTTGCCTGGGTCCTGCACCAATGCTCGATACTCCCAAAAACGCCAGTCGAAGTTTACATCTTCGCAGTTACCAGCTCATCCATATTTGAGAACTTGCCAGGTAAAAATCAGAAGCATCCCTATCTCAGTGATAAAGAAGGCAGCATCACATGATTTTTCAGAGTAGGCGTGCCACCATCAAAGTTGAATAAGTTTGGAAACATTTTTTCTGCACAGAGAGAGGGGAAGAACTATTATTTGGTTTCCAAGCCCACCACAATATTCACTAATTTCATGAGACACATGTAATCTAAGATTGATAACATCTGATCAGAGAGGAAATCTCTGAGTATGTCAGGAGTCTTGTAGACAGTGTAGATGTCAGTTATATCTAGGGGCCTAGCATGGTTGTTAGGAATGGGGGGCTGAGCTTCAGGTTTTCAACAAGCAACCATGCTGGCATATCATGTTAAAACATATTATAAGGGAAGCCGTGCAGAAGGGGAGTTTAAGGGGCGGTGGAAAGGAAGCAGAGTGCTGATTGCAAGGGTACTTTCAACACAATATTATGTCAAATAAACAACGTTTTTAAGACCTTCATATAATAGTTGACGTGTGTGTGCCAGTGTTTTTGTCTGTATGTGCGTGTACGTAAAAATCCTATGTGACTTCCAAAAGACTCCTCACCATACCCGAATGAAAACACCTGCACCCTACTATTTACTAGAGAATCGATTTATCAGGGGGGTGTAACACCCCAAACACCTCCAGAAAGCTACACCCCTGGTTATGTCATATTTCAAATGCATGCAAGCAATGTTAAGGAGGAACCTATAGAAACAGTGATTGAATCAGGCTGTGGTACTACCAGACCTAAGGAGTGATGTCCTTGGTATCTAGTAAGATGGAAGTTGAAAAATAATATCAAGAGACTGATCAGCTGAATGAGTTGCTGTAGAAATACATTGAAGGCCCACAATGGGTTTCCATGTTGGCGATTAAAGAGATTAAGACGTTCTATTTCTCTTTATATTTATGTTTTTTATGAGTTGCATGGCTAGCCAAAGCTTGGCTTCCCAGCACTAAATTCATCTTATTCTGAAATAAAGAGCACTGAACAGGCTAAAGCAACCATGTTTTCATCTTTATCCTAAATGAATCCTCATCAGGAATAGATCACAACTGATAGGGAAACGAGTTACAAAGTCTGGAGGCCAAAAACGAGAAGGAAGGGACTCCTTGTCTCTTTGGATATATTCTGAGCATGGAGAGAGACTAGCTTAACATTTGAAGATCCTAATTTTCTTGAGGGGGTATATGGTTGACCATATGCCTATGGTAACATTTTTCAGTGTCTTGCACAGAACGAAAAGTAAAACGGGGAGCCTTAAATTTATAAAGCGCACAAATACCTTAAGCGGCATCAAAGTGCTACAGTGGGATGAGCTCAAGAGAGGAAGAAAGATCAGAAGGGACTGATCCCTACAAAGAGTACTGTCCAGGAATTAAAGAGTGGAGAGCCAAGTCTTCAATGCTTTCAGAAAACGGATATGTTCCTGCAGATTAATGAGGTCACGTGGGAGCGAATTCCAAAGTTTGCTGTGGCCATGGAAAAGCCCTATCACCTCATCTGGTCTTCCTAAATTTAGGCATATCTCCTGAAGGATATAATGGGCATGTACACAGCATTCATACTTATGGTCAGGTTTCATCACACTTGGATGAATTAGCATTACCAGCCGACACAGATAGTATGTAAAGGAAATGGAAGAGTGTTCCACCCCCCAGACCTTAGTTTTGTTTGGGTTTCACTTGAGCCAATTGCTAACCGCCCAGTCATATACCCATCTGAAAAAGCTTTGAGGAGAGCCACAAATGGGAGGACTGGACCCATCAGCATGTGACTTTGGTATGTTATGGCCATGGATTACATCAAATTGTCTAATCCATTCAATTTTTATTGTTTATTTTTTGGAGTCGGGGAAGAAAACATAGTGATCTGAGTAAATATCAGCCTTGGTGTTGCAAAACTTTGCTAACTAATTGCAAAAGGACTAAGTAAATTGGTGTTTGTAGACTATGTACTCCTGAAGGGTATACTGGGCATGTATCCAGCATTCATACTTATGGTCAGGTTTCATCACACTTGGATGAATTAGCATTACCAGCCGACCCAGATAGTATGTAAAGGAAATGGAAGAGTGTTCCACTCCCCAGACCTTAGTTTTGTTTGGGTTTCACCCGAGCCAATGGCTTGTTGCAGGGATTCTGCACATACACAGAACTATGCGCAGGAAACCAGGACCTTGGTGTGTAGTGGTGTACCAGAAAACCCACCTCGGTGCCAGAACCCCAATCCGACTAGCTATAGTGTCTCACTCGTTCTCTGTACTACAGCAAAGCTACCATTGTTTAGACATCCTTGAACATGTCACGCCGACCCTCTCAGGACTCGCGGGAAGAAGAACACTCTTTCGTTCAAACACTCATACTTGTCCACAACGTTAGTAAACAGAGACAGTAATTTAAAAAAGTTTATTTTAACTAACGTGCTCCATAATGCAGTACACAAGCCAATACTAGCAGCAAAATGCATAAGAACAATATAATCAGCATTGTCACAATTCCATATAGCACAAAAGGGGAAACCATATTATAATGACTGTGGAAACAGGACTACAGATCCTTACCACCCTCCCCGTGCTGTGAGCTAGTTTATTATAATTATAGAAGACCTCTGGGCTTTGTCAGGGGGACCCCGTACCTCCAAGTTTGGATGCAAGGATTTACATCTCAGGACAAGCACTGCTCTTCTTCGTTGGAATGATTTTCTCCAAGTGCTTTTTCATGCATGTAATGCCATGTTAAAAGCACCTGAGTTTCACTAGTGCAGCTGTGTTCTATGTTATGTCTATGGGCGTGGGACTGACCAAAGTGAATCAACAGCATACATTGTTTTTCGACCTTGAACACGCTGTACAGACTAGGAGCACAGTGTACAGCTAGATGTGTGAAAGGCAGACAGTTCTCATGTGAAAAAGTGCAAACAGAATATTTTCGAGAACAGAACCATGTAGGAACGCGTGCAAAAGCGGCAAAGTGGCGGCCAAGCACATACTACCTGATGCTAATTTAGTAATGTCTGCAGTTAATCCCATTTCCTCACTACACCCTCCCCTGGTCAGGCCATCGGACAGAGGTTTATGGAGAACACAGAGTTCAAGAAGTCTGAACAAGAATTAGGAGCATCTATCTTTAGGTGACTTTATATTTAGGCAAAGAGAGTTAATTCGAAATATTGCACAAATGCTTGAAAAACAAATTATCTTGTAAAAAGGTAACACATACAAAACAAAACAAAAAGATTCAGCAGATGATGGGTGCCAGCCAAGTTAATCCATCAGAGTGTATGAGCAGTAAGTTGCAAAAGCTTCCAAGAGGATGTCATTGTTATCGTCAGAAAAAAGAGACGCCATCTAGTCAAGTAAACAGAACGAACATATGCGTTCCTCAATAATGGGTGCATCCAGCACTATTACAGTACAACTTGCGTGATACTTGATGTAACTTCGTTGTAGGAAATCCTGTGCCGCTGCACAGATATCCCATTGTGCCAAAACACTGAGCGCAGCCGCGCAGGCCATAATTCCAACACCGGAACACTCTTGCTCATGGGACACCAAGGGACTCATTAGCAGGTCAAAATCCGGTGCAGGAGATATCGTATTGGAGAGGCAAAGATCCAATGCCCATTCAAATAAACATTTCAAGCAGGTGAAGACTGGTTGCATGCAAGTGTAGTATGCAAAACGAAAGGATAATCGATAAGCCACGCTGAGTGTGGCCAGGGGCAGAGTACCATAACATTCAAGCATACGGCTACGAAGCATCTGCAGCCGGTCTGGGCTGTGTAGGGCCACATGAGGAGCAGCCATGTTGCAGGGATTCTGCACATACACAGAACTATGCGCACGAAACCAGGACCCCGGTGTGTAGTGGTGTACCAGAAAACCCACCTTGATGCCCAGAACCCCAATCCGACTAGCTATAGTGTCTCATTCGTTCTCCGTACTACAGTGAAGCTACCAATGATTAGACATCCTTGAACATGTCACTCCGACCCTCTCAGGAATCGCGGGAAGAACACTCTTTCGTTCAAACACTCATACTTGTCCACAACGTGAGTAAACAGAGACATGGTAGAGTTTAAAATGTTTATTTTAACTAACGTGCTCTATAATGCAGTACACAAGCCAATACTAGCAGAAAAATGCATAAGAACAATATAATCAGCATTGTTTCAATTCCATATAGCACAAAAGGGGAAACCATATTATAATAACAGTCGAAACAGGACTGCAGCGCCTTATCATCCTCCCCGTTCTATGAGCTTTGTAAGGGGGACCCCGTACCTCCAAGTTTAGATGCAAGGATTTACATCCCAGGACAAGCACAGCTCTTCTTCGTTGGAATGATTTTCTCCAAGTGCTTTTTCATGCATGTAATGCCATATTAAAAGCACCCGAGTTTCAGTAGTGCAGCTGTGTTCCATTGACAGAACATATGAGTTGGACTCACCAAAGTGAATCAACAGGATGCATTGTTTTTTTACCTTGAACACGCTGTGCAGACGAGGAGCACAGTGTACAGCTAGATGTATGAAAGGCAGACAGTTCTCATGTGAAAAAGCGCAAACAGAATATTTACGAGAACACAGCCATGTAGGAACGCGTGCAAAAGCGGCAAAATGGTGGCCAAGCATTGGTGTCTAAAAAATTGTAATTTCAAATCCTTAAGTTACAATTTTGAAAATGCCACTTTTAGAAAGTTGGCATTCTCCTACCTTTTCTATTTTGTGCCTGCAGCCTGTTCCTGGCTCACATTATTGGATGTAGTTTGCAGTTGGACTTTGTTTATACCTCCCAGACAGCTGCACAATAGAGGGATTTGATGTGCCTGGATGAACCTTCACTTACAAGGTGGGGGGCGGAGCTGGGCACATCCCCACCTGCAAATAAATAGGCTGTGCCCTGCCTTATCACAAATAATTTCACACTAGTGCATTGTGCCTGCAGCTGGGCTGGAGCCAGGGAAGGGGAGGCAGAACATTCAACTTAATTCAAAGGGAATCTCTATAAACCTCTCCATACTTCAAAGAAGGCACCAGGTATAAAAATAGAACCCTCAGACCCACTCTTCAGTTCACTTTCTGGGCCTTTGGAAGGACTCTTAGAGGACTGCCTGGTGCTGTGGCCTACTGTGTACTTCAGAAGACTGCTTTGCTGTACCTTGAAGGACTGTCTTCATGCCTGAAGCCTACATTGATCCCTAAGAGGCCTGCTCTGCTGCTTGAGTCTTATTCAACTTCTTGAACCCCGGACTCCCAGAGTGACTTCAAGGGCTAATTGGCTGGCTTCCTGAAAAAAGCCTCAGAGACAGAAAATTCTTCCTCCATCTTGAACCCACACCTGACCCTCTAAGTGGTGCCTCTGCAGTCCTGGACCTTTGGAAGTGGTGCTAAAGGTGCCTAGATAGACAAAACCTAAGAATCTGGACTTGAAAAATATTTGGCTAAAAACTGCTCTGAAAACCGAGAGGAGACTGAGACCAACCTGTTTGCCTATCCGCCCAAGGTCCATCGACGGACTGAAATATGATTTTATGCTGGTCTGCGCTAGTCTCTCTTTTGCCATTCAGGAGGGCCCATACATCCAGACCTTTGCAGGTACTGCTGGCTGCTCTCTGCTGTAGAGGGGTAAAAAGCCTGCTCATGCCTCTAAACCAATAGGAGATAGAATGTGCCACAAGAAAATGATGCGCACATCGACCATCTTATTATGCGTTGGCAGAGGAAGTAGCCCAACAATCCTCCATGGTAAGGAGACTCAAACCCCATCGTGCCAACTTGATCACTCAGTAAATCACCAGACACGTGCCTCAAATTGTGTTCAGTATCCCGGCCTTTGGCTCACTTAAAAACATTGGAAGACAGTTTCTGTAGGCTCCAAAATGCTGTTTATGAAAGTACATTTAGAAATGTAGTTTGCAGGCACAAAAATGGAAAATACATCAAAAAGGTTGATTCTCCTTCATATGGCTGTCACGCACCTTGTCCTGGGCTGGTCACCCTATATCTATGATATCGCTATAGCTGACCTGAATACCCATTTTGCTTCAATGGCTAGCCGTGATTATGAATGTTTCTTGCTTCATCAGGCAAGGTCTAGAAGAGTCTGTAGATAACTTTCATTAATGCCTACGACCAGGCAATCATGTATATCCTACCTGACGAAGCAGAAGGGAACAGCGCAAGATCATCCAGCGATGTGCCTTTACAACACTGATATGTCCCTTCCTGAGGGAGCCAGAGATGTCACTTCCCAACATGCACATTAGACCACTCGCTGGATCTACCCAACGCCTGAGCCTGTCATACACAGTCCATGGTGAAAGGGTCCTTTCTGAAAACAGAACCTGTTAGGAGGGTTACTAAATCTGTCATCTGGTCAGCTAATATTTCCACCAAAAGATCTACATTTTTTCACTGTGGTGCACTCCACACTGATACAGATGGGTGCGTGTCTCACAAGAGGAAGTGTTTGTGTGGGAAGATGAACCATTCTGCAAAAATCTGCAGATCCACCCTTTAGAATCCTAACTGATCGCAATCAACCTCTCCGACACAGAAAGTCAGGACTGTGGCTGTGACCCACACATCCTTGCTGCCTGACTCAAAGATATGGATGAGGACAAAGTTCAAATAGAGGCTATCATGCATGTTGTGCATTTACTTGGCATGCCCAAGACCAGTAAACAAAACCAGGCAAATTGGCAACTACTCATCTGTAACCAATCAGCGAAGATCTTAATGTGAGAGCAGCTCCCATCAATGTGATGCTGAAGTTATAATAACTTCTGTTAAAACAACAACCACTCTGCTGGGTGCCTGTAGCTCAGATAGTACATAAAGATCACCTTGTATGCACCAAATCACCTTGTATGCATCAAAGTATATGCATCAAATCAGCATCTCAGACTCTTTTCATTTGTCGTACTGCAGAGAATCTTCTCTTAATCCAGTGTGCTCTGGACTCAACATCTATGAATGAAATGGCATTCTCAAAATCTTTTCAGCATTATTCAAAGGCATAGGATAGCTTAGATCCAGGATAGAACACTTACACATCAACAACATGATGAATACTATGATTCTAATACACAGGTACATCACATTGAATTTGCTACTCAAACTGGAGGCACAACTCAAGAGACCCGAATAGGCCGCAATCATCAAACGTTGAGGGCCTAAATCCATGGGCCTCCCAAATTGTGGTAACCAGAAAATACCAACCAGACGAGGTCTGCCTCTTTGTTGATGTGTCCTCCTAACTCTGCTATCAATTGTCAGTGCCTCATCACACCCACCGTTAATGACCAGCTCGCTGAAGTCATTGTAGCATGATAGTTCAACTCAGGGTATCACCAGTTCCTCCTTCCACCAAGTCAAACTACATTACTACTTTCTCAATGCATGTGAGGCTTCGATGATGCAAGAGGTATCTGCTGCTCTGCTGAATTTTTCCAGAATTGCAATCAAGAACTCCTTTCCAGGCTCAGTGACACTGTCAACGCCAGTGAAGTCATTTTGGCCCATGCAAAAACCCTATCTGGTCTCTAACTGTTCTGAATGGTGAAGCTACTCTGGGAAAACAACGAAGCAACAATGACCATGTTACTGTGAGCTGGCTAGCTTGTGTGTCAGATATCGATATGGGAGACCAAGTATTAGTGAAGAACAGATATTTCTCAAGCTCTTCCTTAAGAACCCCATTTATTTGACAGTAGCTGATAGCAAAGGCATGCTAATCACTACCTGTAGAGATGAAGAAACTGTGGCAAATATTGCACCCCTTCTCAAGATATTCAAGAGATTCCAGGATTTTGAGAACCTCAGTTAATAGAAAATCAAGGTGAGATCTCTAATGGAGGACCCTTTTCTCCTGATCCGCAAATATATGTTGGCAAAAACATCCTCAATTGCTATTTCCACAGAAATTGCTTCTGCACGTGGTTCATCACCCAGTTTCACCCCCTGATGAGTGGCCATATTCCTGGTTTATCACTCACCATGCCCACACTAGATTTCATATTCTGCTTGTCCAGGTGACTTCCACAAGTTATTTCATGAGTGGGACCCCTGACTATTCAAGCTGGACTAGATACATTCTGGGAGCTACCAAGGGGTCTATTAGGATGGTGGGCGGATGGTCGCCGTCCGTCCGGCGGTGGCCATCCGCCCTCTATTCGAAACCCGGAAAACCGCTGGTCCGATTAGCATCGCGGTCGTGACCGCCACGGTGTGATTTTCCGCCCGCCACTTTTCCACCAGTTGCTGTCCGCCCGCTTGCCTGGTGGCCGAGTTGGACCGCTACAATTGTTGCGGATCAGGGCCAAGCATCGCCGGCACGATTATGATGCCGGCGGTAGCCAGCCTTTCCGCTGCGGTGGAACCGCCATGGAAAGGCATGCAGAGACATGTTCCGTGGGCCCATTGCGAGCCCCCAATGTGTTGAGGGGGAGTGTGAGTGCACTGGGGGGCCCCATGGTACCCCCCTACATGTCCCTGTACCAGGTGGCAGGCACTGTACAGTGCCTGCCACGCAGTGCAGTGACATGCATGACATGCTCCTTTTCTCACTGCGGCGGTGCTGCTGGCAGCAGCAACTGCCGCAATGTTAATTGCCAGAATCCAATTGCCGCGGTCGGATTTTGACTGCGGAACATCCTAATTGGGCCGGCAGTTATGCCGCGGTCCTTGCGGATGGTCTTTTCCCGCTACCATGGCGGTCGGGGAGATTTTCCGACCACCATCCTAATAGACCCCCTAGTCCCCAGAGAAATAACCAGACTTTTGTTCATTGAATGAACTAAGGTGGGCCCTGATGGCAATTGCTGTTAATGTGTTTTTAGATTAAATTATGTATTTTGCTCTAATTTCAGTGAGGCATGAGGTAGCGCATGCATACTAAGTAGGTTGGCAACCATGCAATGCTCACACTGTGGTTATGCCCATTACGTAAGCACAGTTGAAACCCTACTTTGTAGCACATGCCTGCCACCTACAAACAATGAGGTAATATACATGCTGGCTTTATAACTGTCCTTTCCGATGGTTGTCTGTCTGCAGGAGAGGAGGCAAAGACCAGAAACCAGTGAGGGAAGACATTATACATCGGTGCCTATCCCCCACTCCCCCACATCCCAGAGCATTCTCCTTATTCAGAATATATGGTCAGTGTCTAGCGCTGTCCACCAGGGCACTCTGAGCTGAAAGAAGGAGCTTTGTTCCTGCTCCCAGGTGAGGAATCACACTTCGAAGTGAGGGGAGCTGGTCATTCATACTTCTGTACAGTATCATTGACCTCTAATGCAGCAGAAGTCTCAAGAACCATCGAAATTCAGAGGAGCACATCTCCATGCCTACCCAACATTCACAGGTAAGGGTGGGCCACAGCTGATAGCAGTGACATGGACCCCACCTGGTCACCCCACTCACCCCAAGGGCTGATGTCCCAGCTGCGTGGTTCCAGATTTATCTGGGTGATCTCTGAAGATCTCTTGTAATAAATGTGGAGAATGAAGATTACAGGCTGACTCCCATGATTGCTTCTCGTGGCCACACCCCTTTCAATCCACTAAGTACTGTTATTGTCTTCTAACCGTTAGCATAGTTCAAATCTTATGAATTTGAAATTCATCTTCAGCATTTGAGGAATAGAAGCAGGATTTGATGCAAGAAGTGTCTTCGCAGAACAAGCTTTTATCAAAGATACATGAGACACAGGATTACTCTTCACAGATGGTAGCAATTTTAACTGCACAGAGGATTCGCAAAATATTCAGTAGTAAATGGACCAACAAACTGGGTTTGTAACTTAAACGCTATTTCAAATGCTTTGTGAATAACCAGGCCTTTTCACAGTATACAGTAAGGTGTGCTGGAAATGTATTTGTATTACCATAAAAGGTAGAAGTAGCATTGGCTTTCTCTGAAGACTCTTGTGCAGACCTTTGGACTTCTAAAGTCAGTTACATTTTTTGTAGTGAATGAACTGTTGAAGATGAATGTGGATCTCAAGCCAGCACTCTAGATTGCTTTCCATATATAGAGGAAGAGTGCATGGCACTGGTATAGAGGCTGTTGTACTATATGTAAAATGGACTGAAACTGACAACAACACCCCAAAGGGCGTGAACGCAACAACTGAAGTCTTTTACTTACCTGATACATGCAGAGAGTGAGACCAACCCAGAGGTCACACTGTAAATTGATCTAGACAGTGGACCAATTTCAGAATAGGACAGAAAATCAAAGTACAAATAATTAATGAAAAGGGTGATTGTTGTACATATGTTTGTCGAACGGGCGAATCCAAAATGCTAGTTTATATCTCCATAGAGAGTTTTCCCCTAAATAATCCTGGACCTCAGTGGTAATTATGGAGTTAATGGAGTAGTTTAGAACTATTGCTGAAGGCAGTGGCGGCTAGCTCGAAAGAATAATGGTGAGGCGCGACAGCGCACAACTTACCATTAATGCGAGAGCTCCACCGATGCAGCACTTCTGTTTGCGGTCCACGAGCAGGAAAAGGAAGGTCAATCCTGGAGATGCTCTCATGCTGTGAAAGCAGCTCCAGGATTTCTGAGAGTAGACTCACCCAGAGCTTATTTTGAGGGTGAGGTCCTGTGCCAGCAATCCCCAGGCTGTTTCACAGCCTTTGGATTGCTGGGTCTACAGTGTACAGGTTGGGCTGGCCATTGTGTAAGACAGCTGGCCAATCCGTCCTGCACACTGTAGACCTGTGCTATAATCCTGCATTTGCACGGTACAGCCCGGCCCCTACCCTCGCACTGTACACAGCATGAGCCGGTGTGGTGGCAAATAAATAATATGGCATTGACATACTGTTTTATTTATTTGTGTTTGCCTTCTGCGCTCGCAGCAGGTGGTGTGATGCTCCTCCTCTCTTGAGGAGGAGCTGCCCCTGGCTGAAGGGTTACCAAATATACCTGCCATGTATTTTAATTAGGGTCTCTTCAAATGACAGCTGCTACTTCTAGCTTGCAGTTTGGTACTTTCCGCACTGTACTTGCTTCACTTGGTCTCAGGGGTCATGAAGGCAGCTGCTGAAAGACAATGTAAATACTTTCAGTAATTTCCAGTACCTTACACACTGCACTAGTTAAGCCTTACTAATCAGTGCCAAGCTACCAGCGGGTGAGCACAGGTTAATTTAGGGTTTGCCTGCCCCTTACCCTGACTAGGATTGTGCTAGATGCTTGACCAGCACTTACACCCCAGACAACCAACAATCCAATTTGTAACAAAACTGTAAAGGGTCTGCAAGTTTATATGGTGTTTGCAATATTCACTACTCCAACAATGTCAATATATTTAATAAGGAAATGGTGAATGACCCCCCATCCAACTATGGCAAATAATTGGTTCATTAAAACACCTTTGAATATAATTTTTCTTTCTCTGTCTTAATCCACTAATAGTCTTGGTAATCCGACACAGCCCCGAGAGAGGGCGTGTGAGAAGTATTAAAGTATGAGAGAGAGTACGTGGAGTGAATTTTACAGTGGAGAAGTGTGGCTCAATGATTAGAGCGGCAGACCCTGATGCAGAGGTCTAGCCTGGGACCAGGGTTCAATTCCCTTCCTCGGCGGGTCTTGGGCTCAAAAATTCCACGGACCTGATAATTCTCGCCTCGGTGCCATTCCAATCATGGAGTCCCACTCTGCAACTCTGGGCAATAGCTTGCTTAATCTCCACAACGGCCCCCACAACGCTAAGGATGCCTGGCCTCCACCTTGGGGGTGCCCAGGAGTGGACACCTCACAGGGAAAGCCAGGATGGGTTCCACAGCGGTATTCGTACAAGCGCCTTGAGACCCTTGCGGGTGAGTAGTGCGCTATACAAGTATCAATTTACATTACAGCCTTCCATGCTCAGCACAGTCTAACATAAATCCACTGAACACTTTGCTAGAGGAAAGACACAACATACCCTGCAGTACGTCTCATTTAAATTAAATATATGCATTATAATAATCACTATAAAATAGCAGCATGATTCGTAAACACCTGTAAAAACTGTTTTGTCGATTTGGCGGATTAACCAGCTGAATAAACAAAAATAAACCCTGATTTAAAAAAAGTTTAGAGAACACTGAGAAAACATCATTGAAATCTACACAAAATAAATACTGAAAACAGAAAAGCCAAGGCTTAGCAGTGCGTCACAATGTATGGTCCACCCAAATGTGATATGAGCACAATAGTTTAGTAATTAGTAGTTTATGGTTCATCCACAAATGTCTGGAATGCAACAGAAACCCCATCAACAACATAGGGCCCGATTCACAGAACTAACTTAAGACAAAATCCTAAACTTACTACCATTTTGGTATTCACAGAAGGCACTTACTCATTTCGGTATTCACAGATGTTAGGAGTCCTAACTTTAGGACTCCTAAATGCCTTCTGTGAATACCGAAAGTCTTACAATTAGGATTTTTCTCAGTTTATTAGTAGTAAAGTTAGGACTCCTAACTTTAGGACTCCTAAATGCCTTCTGTGAATACCGAAAGTCTTAAAATTAGGATTTTTCTCAGTTTAAGAGTAGTAAAGTTAGGAGTACTAACATTACTACTCCTAATCTGAGAAAAATCCTAATTTTAAGACTTTCGGTATTCACAGAAGGCATTTAGGAGTCCAAAAGTTTGGACACCTAACTTCTGTGAATACCGAAATGAGTAAGTGCCTTCTGTGAAAACAAAAATGAGTAAGTGCCTTCTGTGAATACCACAATGGTAGTAAGTTTAGGATTTTGTCTTAAGTTAGTTCTGTGAATCCGGCCCATAGGGCTTACCGTATACAGGTGAGCAACAAGATGGATAGAAGCAGCATGAGAGCAACATGGATACAAGCAATGTAGAGTGTGTGTCTTCTTAGACTTATATTCTTCTCAAGTCACTGCTCTGAAAGGATTTTTCTCTGAGGCCCTGTCTCTGTGAGAGAAGAGAGGAGCAGAAGCTTGGGCTTAAGCTCAACCCCTTTTACCCCAAGTCCTTGAGATTTACTTTCACAGCTATCCCATGGCAGCGCCTCATTCAGCCAAAAGAGTTCTTGGTTGTTTGTAGATCTGAATTGCTTTGCCTTAATTTGCTAGAGTAATGTGAGATAGACCGGAGGTTTTCTACTAAGACCATATGTGTTTTTCATAAATGAGGAAGGATCTGGTGATGAGACAGTAGGTGTGCTGTTGCAGCCTTCGATTGAAAGGAAACATTTGAAGGATAGACCTCCACATGGAAGAAGGAGTCGAATCATGCCTTTGAGGATGAAAGGGCAAAAGATGTTGACTTAACCCTGGCTGTTAAAAATAGCTAATTGATGACTTTCTTGTCATTAACAACATTGTCAGCACCTTCATTGACTCCAAACACAGCACCAAAACCTGTTTCCAGATCTTTGTCGACCATCTATTCATCTACTAATGTGTTTGTGGAGCACTGATCCATTAGCCCATCAGCAAGACATACAATAATAACCCATTCATTTACCAAGAAAAACTTAATGTCGTCCCTGTTGTTGTCATTGACAAGTCCTCTGACTCGGCATTAAGTTCAGGCCTTCACATTGGATAACTTTCAAGGACAAGAGTCCTCGCTCAAGTCACATTGAAGTGAAGTTATTGCTATAGATCTCTCCCATTAAAATCTGCTTTTCTGAAACAAAATAGTGGATGATATGTTTAGTCAGGAGTAGATGAGAATCATGAAAACAATTAGGCTTTTGTAATCTTTCAGGAGAAGATTTGTTTCAACCACCAATAACAAAGTCTAGTGGGATTTTCAATATTCCCTGCAGTTTACAATGTACCAATATAATTAAATGCATAACGTTATGTTGATCTTCCAATTCTAGCTCCCCTTGCTCTAGCTCTGTATCAAATTCTCCTTCCTCCTTGACCGGTCTAAGCATACCATAAATTCAAGGGCCTCATCAATCCACAGTTAGTGGGTCTTAGACATTGAAAGCTCAGTCTACTTCCTGAGCCTACAATTTTGCACCCCTGGCTGTACTTCCAGGACTACAATGAAGAAACGATGACAAAGAGGAACAGAAAGTCAGTTCAGTAAGTAATGAACTTCCAAATTAAACTAGAAATATACAAACCTTCATGGAAAAGACATACTCTGTGTTTAGTTTGAACATTAACAGTGAGCCTTGTACAAATAGAAAAAAGCAAACAAAATAGTTAAAGCAGTAACTGTCTGTCAAGGTTTGCTCTTACCTTGTATGCAAGATCCAACAGAAGCAATTTTCTTTTACGTTTCTCACCACCCCCCACCAGTGACCTAGAACGCACACTAGAACAGAAGAACTAGTGGCAGAAGTGGGGAAAGAGGACTGAGAAAGGAGACAACACAGTGATACAGCACTCCACGTTTTACCTCATGGCTTCTGAGGCCAAGGAAGCATGCCAGTTGTAGTGGATCTCTACAAGACTAGGAGACACCTTAAATAAATTGTCATCGGAACACAACACTGAATATAACTAATTTTAAAATAATATACCTTCCCCCTCTTTTGGAATAACTACTTCAAGCTGTGTCACTAAATGCTATTTTTGTGGAAGATAAATATAGTTTCTACTTGACTGCTACTGCTGTTAACTGAAAATCATGAACACTACTACACTTAGCAGTACGTCACAGTGGCATTTAATGTCTTATACATTTGTACCATAACTTTTGTTACCATATGAAATGTCCTTTTTGATCCACTCTTTTGCCATCACAGGAACCTATATATGTATTCTTTATAGTTCTAACAGATGTGCAAAATAGTTGAAAGTTTATTTTCTAAACACATTATTCGGGATACAGAATGTCCATAAACTAGTACTTGGAGAACTAGAGGCCTTGACGCTTCAAAACCAACATTCATGTAGCAAAGTCCAGCTGCAGTAACATTGAAGCGCAAATTGCCTAGCAAAGACGCCAACACCAAAAGGGAAGTTATAACTAAAGATCCACTGCGTAACGTAGTTCACTGTCATTGATGTACCTTGAGGCATGTTCCCAATGTGCATGCAGCTTGGATTCAGTCAATACACACACACTCCATACTGTCCACAAGCCTTTTTCTTTAATGAAAGGCCCCCAGCATAGACGATCTCAAGGTACTGCTACCTCGCACATTACCCCAACATGACCGGATTTCCAGCCAGGATTTCCAGCCTGGATCACTGTCACAATATCGAACAAAACAATATCAAGATACAGAAATATTGTATCAAAAACATTGATTACAAAAATATTGTTACACAAAACTCATAATGGTAAGTTCGAAAATATCGAATAAATAGTTTCACACTAATATAGTTAAAAACATATATATATATATATATATATATATATATATACCTATAGTTTAAAATAGTAAATCTTTGATATTTTAAATTATAACATTAATATAGTGTAAATTAAACAAATGTAAATAATATTTAAAATATATATATACTTATATGAACACACATATATATGTGTGCATATGTTTATATATACATATATATATAATGTAACACTATTATTAAAAATATATATTTTAAATTGCATTACATTTTTGGGGTTATTTTATTATTTACTACTATATAGAACATGTATATGTGTATATATATAAGGTCGATAAAAGGAATTATTTTAATTATTTTATATCTAGTCAAGGTAATACATTCTATAATTTTTACAGGTTGACATAACATTTTATACACAGGTTATTAACTGAGGAACTTGGAATATTTTATTATGATGTGGAAGTGGTTTCAGATGAGATGATTCTACACATCTGAAAGACGTGGTATTTAAGATCAATTAAATTTGTTATTTTGATCAACAGACCAAGTTTTACCTTATAGCAATGTATAAAGGAACTTCCCCGTTATATGACATAAATACACATCCAGTTCGAATCCATGAAAGTGTATCGTGATGGAATTTCTTTTTTAAAGACATTTTATAACAATTTTTATTGAATTAAAGCAGTGCAGAGTCATCAATACAATATCACAATGACATTCAAGGAGTACTTAATACATACAGTTGTTACTAATATATAATAGGCGTCAACCAACCAGGGGGTCAACGAGCCGGGCTCTTTCCATTGCCATATCTTCTGTCGGAGAACTACAGATTTCACCTCTGAAGGTGTTCCACCCACCCCACTTCTTGTCCCATTTCTTAGGGCACCCACTTAGTTTATAGACCTCTTTCTCTGCAATCATGCATCTGTCCATTTCTGCCACCCACCGACTGTTAATGGCCTTATTCTGGATCTCCAATGCATCACAATTGCCCGTTTCACCAGCAGGTATCCCAATGCTACCCATTGCTGCTCTATGTCTGTTAAGTCTGTGGACTCCCAAATGTTCAAGAGCCCTAACTGAGGTGATAGTGAAATATGTTTACCCAGTGTATGAGGTGATAGTGAAATATGTTTAACCAGTGTATCTGAAAGAAACACGTTAGTTAGATTCCTCACCTTAGAATATCCCCAGGCGTCAGACTGGATCCGGAAGATTTTTCGTCAGCAATACCCCTTGCGCGTCGCTAGGCGTCGTCTGCGGCTCCGCGTCCGTCATCGGCGTCGTGCGCCGGAATGACGTCGTCGGAGTACTTAGACGCCGCCCTCGCGCGCTGACGTCAGTTCTTCTTTTTTCCGCGCCAGTAAGCGCAGATCCGGGAGAGCTACCCCTTTAGTCAATTTTTGACTAACTTTTTGATCCTTTTTGATCCTGTCTCGACTCCGGTGCCGGTAGGATTGTGGTAAATATTTCATTACCGGTACTATTTTTTATGCGGTAAAGTCTAGTAAGAATAACTCAGTAAATATAAGAGGCAGAATCCGTGGTATTAGAGGTTCTAAAAGGCTTTATTCCTTTACAAAGGAAATACAATTCGAATTGCAGGCTTCTAATTCCATCACCACGAAAGTTCAGGAAGGAAGGGCATACATTATTGACAGATAATCAGTTTTATAGGAAACACATTACAGTGAAACAGATGCAGGAGGCGTAACAGCTGATAATACAGATAAAAATATGCATACGTAACTAAAAAGGCGGACATAGAGGCGTAACTTAGATAACGTCATTATACATGATGTCACAAGTGGGTGGATCCATAAGAGAATCCTGCAATGTCAGCAGAAATATTTGGCAGAGATGCGCGCGCAGCCGCATGACGTGTGATTGACGTGCAACTAGAGGGTGAAGGGGACTTGACATTTAGCTCTACATGTGGAGACAGAAGTCTGGGGGGTCATGTCAACCTAATCCCAAATCATATCTAATATCCTATGTTTAAAGAACTGTGTTATCCAAAAGGAAAGGTCTCTAGGATAGAATCTATTCTATACTGACTGTTAGTGCGTGTACAAGCGTCTAAGTGTCTACATGAGATGCGAGGGGGTAGGAATATTCCATGGTAACAGGGGCTATGAATTACTTGCATGAGGACAGCGAGGCCTGGCCCTTTGCACGGTAGCTGGAGGAATGTTTACCTAAACTACTAGACAGGAATGCATCGGATGAGGAGCGGAGCAGATAATCTTGAAGGTGAAATACAGTTTTTGGCAGGCAACAGGCTGGATCAGGCACCGTTAGCCGCGCAGGGAGTAGGACAAAGTTCATGGATACAGATGCAGGCTCAGACTGGAGCTTTCAGAGGCAGAAGGCAGGAAAAGGCTTGATGACAGAATTCTGGGCCTACTCGCCTGAATCTGTAAAATGTGGAAAGTGAACCACATAAAGTCGGTGGCCTTTCATACTTAGGAATGGAATATCTGACCCATTCATGGCGGATCTGAAAGAGGACATATTGACGGTGGACGCACATATATTTGCGTCTTCAAAACTGGAACTGGAGGGAACATACATGTACTTATAGCATGCACATGGAGCCGTTGGGGTCTACGATAGGGGACATAACTGATCACAAAATTCATATTTCCTCAGGATGCCTAGTTTCAAAGCCTGTACGGACTGTAGCCGCTTGATGTCGGTTACGGACCATCACCGCCGGTGCCTTTACTGCTTGGGCCTCGATCATGACGCGGAGTCGTGCTCGGACTGCAAGGCCCTGACCTCGAAAGCTAGACGGGAGCGGTCCCGTAAGCTTCTCGAGATTCGCCACTCGGCTCCGCGCGCCTCTCGATCCCGGTCCAGGAGGAGGTCCAAGGATCGGTCGCGGAGCCGCAGCCGACATCACCATCGGTCGTCGGGATCCAAGTCTTCGGGTAAGTCGAAGCATTCCAAGAAGTCCAAGAGGCGACACCGCTCTTCGGACTCCCCTCGCCGGTCGCGCGACTCGGCCGAGTGTCAGGGTGGTTCCACCCCCGCGGCTGCGGCGGAGCCGCAGGCACCGCGCACGTCCCCATACCCTCCGGTCCCTGGGACTGACGCGACGCCGGCGGAAGTCAGTGCCTTCCTCTCGGCCATGAGGAATCTGGCTCCGCCGTCGGCGCCCGCTGGTGCGCCTTCGGGCCCCGCGGACCCGACTGGGCTGCCTTGCCTGCCGGTGGCTCCGGCCCCGGCGCCGTTGATGGCTCCGGCCTCGACGCCGCAAGCGCCCGTGGGACCCGTTCTCGAGTCCCCGTCGACGCCGGTCGACCTCGTCACGCCTCCTCCGCCGGCGTCGACACCGGTACCACCCCCGACGCCGACGTCGACTCCGTTCGACGTCGCGCCCCGGTTCAGTCCCACTCCGGGCCCGGCGCCGGTACGGCGTCGATGGACGCCGCGATCGGCGCCACTAGAGACACATTATGTCTACCGCCCGGCTCCGTTACTTTCTCCTCTACACCAGGAGTCGGATGATGGGGACAACTGGGAGGGATACGAGGATCCTATGGCCGTTCAGGCTCAACTGTCCCAGGACTGGGCAGATGAACTGGGGGAGGCCAGTGGCCTGGATACCTCTCCAGACACTGGATTTGTCTCTCCTCCGACTGTGGCTTCGGAGGAGGGTGCTGCTTTCTCTGTGGTGCTGCGCAAGGCGGCCGCAGCCCTTGGGCTCGAGCTGCCTGCCGTGGCTGTGAGGACTAACGTCCTTACTGAGGTGCTTCAGTCTGCAGCAAGCTCCACTGAGCCTCTGCTGCAATTCAATGAGGCCCTCATTGACGTTCTGCAGGGCACCTGGTCCAAGCCCTCTACAGTTCCTCCTGTGGACAGGAACGTCGCCAGGCGCCACCGCCCTGCTCCGGGCGACCCCAGTTTTCTGTCCCAACACCCTACCCCTGAGAGCCTGGTTATCCAGGCCTCCACCTCCCAATCCTCTTTCCCGACCGCCCCGCCGGACCGGGATTCCAAGAGACTAGAACAGTTTGGCAAGAAGCTGTTCTCCTCCCTTAGTTTGGGCCTGCGGTCTTTGAACACCGCTTGTCTCTTGGACCGTTATTCCCACTCTCTGTGGGATGCGGTGGAGGACGTGCTGCCCCTGTGTCCGGAGGAGGTCCGGACACGACTTACCCAGGCTCTGGCCGATGGGAGGGATGCCGCGCGACATGCTATACGATGTGGGCTTGACACCACAGACTCGCTGGGTAGGGCCATTTCTACCACAGTGGCGCTTAGACGTCACACCTGGCTGCGGTCCACGTCATTTTCGGGCGATGTCCAGAGCACTCTCATGGACATGCCCTTTGATGGCACTCGCCTTTTTGGCGAGAAAGCGGACAGTGCGCTGAATCGCTTTAAGGACTCCCGGGCTACGGCCAAGTCCTTGGGCCTCTCGGTCCCGCGATCGCAAACTTCCGCCTTTCGCCCCTTTCGTGGCCAAGGAAGGGGTGCCTCTTCACGTGCGCCTAGCCACCAGCCGCAGAACCAACCTGCGCGCGGTCGCGGACGTGGTTTCCGCCGAGGCGGTTCTGGAGGACGACGAGGTCAGCCCACATCCACCCCGGCAGCATCCGCCTCAAAGCCTTCCTAATCCGAGCTTTCAGGCCCATTCCACGCCAGTGGGCGGCAGAGTTCGCCATCACCTGCTCCACTGGCGGTCCATCACATCGGACAGGTGGGTGCTGCAAATCGTCCGAAGGGGCTACTCCCTCCCCTTCGAGACGACCCCTCCAGCCATGCCACCGCAGCACCACCGTATCTCGGGGGATCATTTGAATCTTCTCCACAAGGAAGTTTCGGCCCTCTTGGCCAAGGGGGCCGTCGAGCGCGTTCCAAGCCCAGAAGTAGGTCGTGGTTGTTATTCCCACTACTTTCTGGTTCCCAAGAAGGGCAAAGGGGGCCTACGCCCTATCTTGGACCTCCGGAACGTCAATACCTTCCTCCGGAAGGAAAGGTTCAAGATGTTAACTTTGGCTCAGGTTCTAGCTGCCCTAGACCCCGGAGACTGGATGGTAGCGTTGGACTTGCAGGACGCATATTTCCACATCCCTGTCCTGCCGGCCCACCAGCGTTACCTGCGGTTCACGGTGGGCCCAGAGCACTTTCAGTTTACCGTGCTCCCCTTCGGCCTCACCAGTGCCCCTCGGGTGTTCACGAAAGTGATGGCGGTGGTCGCAGCTCATCTGCGCAGATCAGGGGTTCCAGTCTTCCCCTATCTCGACGACTGGTTGTTGAAGGCGGGCTCGCCCCAGACAGTCGTCTCCCACCTCCAGACTACGGCGGATCTCCTGCATTTGCTGGGATTTTCCATCAACGTGCCGAAGTCACACCTGAGCCCCTCTCAAAAGCTCCTCTTCATCGGAGCGGTTCTCGATTCGGCGCAGTTCCGGGTCCATCCACCGGAACAGCGGGTCCGGGATATACAGGCCCTGATTCCCATCTTTCGGCCTCTATCCTGGGTCTCGGTCAGGCTAGTGTTGCGGCTTCTGGGGCTGATGGCCTCCTGCATCCTACTAGTGCATCACGCCAGGCGGCGCATGCGGGCTCTGCAGTGGGACCTGAAGTTTCAGTGGGCCCAGCATCACGGCAACCTGTCCGACCATGTCTTGATCTCGGAGGGCACTGCACAGCAGTTGCAGTGGTGGCTCACGGACCGCGATTGGGTCAAGGGCAAGAGCCTATCCCTTCCCCATCCGGAGCATGTCGTGGTGACGGATGCGTCCCTCCTGGGATGGGGTGGCCATATGGGAGAGGCGGAGATCAGAGGCCTCTGGTCTCCGGCGGAGTCTCGTCTCCACATCAACCTGTTGGAGTTGAGAGCGATCCGACTTGCACTGAAAGCCTTCCTTCCCTCTGTCAGGGGAAGTGTCGTGCAGGTGTTCACGGACAACACCACCGCCATGTGGTATTGCAACAAACAGGGTGGGGTGGGGTCATGGACCCTTTGTCAAGAGGCTCTGCGCCTCTGGACATGGCTGGAACACCAGGGCGTCACCCTGGTGGTTCAACATCTGGCGGGCTCTCTGAACGCCAGAGCAGACGAACTCAGCCGCCGGTGCATGATGGATCACGAATGGCGTCTGAACTCCGAAGTGGCGCACGGTCTCTTTCAGCAGTGGGGAGAGCCTTGGTTAGATCTATTCGCCACCGAAGAGAACGCGCAATGTCAGCAGTTCTGCGCGTTGGAATTTCCAAGGCGGCACTCGCTCGGCGACGCTTTTCGTCACGAGTGGAGTTGCGGTCTGTTGTACGCCTTTCCGCCTATACCACTTCTGCCCAGAGTGCTGAAGAAGATCAAGCGCGACCGGGCCCAAGTCATCTTGGTGGCTCCGGACTGGGCACGAAGGTAGTAGTATCCGAGCTACTCAGTATGTTGACCGATCCTCCGATACGTCTGCCCCTTCGGGAGGATCTTCTGTCGCAGCAGCAGGGGACGGTCCTCCACCCGAACCTGTCCAGCCTCCACCTCCATGCGTGGAGATTGAGCGGCGGCAGTTGATGCCATTTGACTTGCCTCCTGAAGTCTGTGATATCATTCTGGCAGCCAGGCGTCCCTCCACAAAGACGGTATACGCCTGCCGGTGGAACAAATTTGTGGCATGGTGCACAGCAAAGGCTGTGGATCCCCTTTCCGCCCCTCTTTCTGAGGTTCTCCTCTTTCTTCTTTCTTTGGCCCGGCAGGGCTCTGCCTTGGGCACCTTGAAAGGTTATCATGCCGCCATCTCTGCCTTCTTAAGGCTTCCTGATCAGCCTTCTCTTTTCAAGTCCCCTGTAGTTACACGCTTTCTAAAAGGCATTACTCACACGTTCCCTCCTGTCCCTTTTGTAATGCCTCAGTGGGACTTGAATCTTGTCTTGACATTCCTGATGTGCACTCCCTTCAAGCCTCTTCACAATTGTCCTCTTCGTCTTCTGACTCTTAAGACTGCTTTTCTGGTAGCCATCACCTCGGCTAGACGGGTGAGTGAGCTCCAGGCTTTATCTTCAAAGCCTCCTTTTCTGTCTGTTCATCCGGACAAGGTTGTCCTTCGGCCTCGTCCCTCCTTTCTTCCGAAAGTGGTGACTCCATTTCATCTTGGGCAGTCTGTCACCTTGCCCACCTTCTTTCCGCCTCCGCATCCTTCCAAAGAGGAAGAGAGGCTCCACCGTCTGGACCCAAAACGTGCGCTCTCCTTTTATCTGGACCGCACAAAGCAGTTCCGGGTGGACGACCAACTTTTCGTTGGATACGTGGGTGCTAAGAAGGAGAAAGCGGTGCACAAACGGACCATCTCTCGGTGGGTCGTTTTGTGCATCAAAATTTGTCACTCCTTGGCAAAAAAGGACCCTCCTGTTGGGCTGCGTGCCCACTCCACTCGGGCCACAGCGGCTACTACTGCTTTGGGACAGGGTGTCCCTTTGCAGGACATCTTTCAGGCGGCGACGTGGGCTTCGCTACACACGTTTGCCAGGCATTATTGCCTTGACAGCCAAGTCCGGAGGGATGGCTTCTTTGGCCGTTCTGTCCTCCAGGACTTTCTGGTGTGATCTTGGTTCGCAGACCCACCACCGGGGATGGTATTGCTTGGGTATCTATTCTAAGGTGAGGAATCTAACTAACGTGTTTCTTTCAGATGAACAAGTTACTTACCTTCGGTAACGATGTATCTGTAAGAAACATTAGTTAGTTAGATTCCTCACCGACCCACCCATCCTCCCCGTTCTGCGAACTGACATCTAGGGTTAAGGTTATCCTTTTCAGGCCCCTAGATTTTATTTTTGGCACCAGTGTCGGTCTTTGCATGGCTCTGCGTTCCTGGCGCGGAAAGCTATGTACAAGAACTGACGTCAGTGCGCGAGGGCGGTGTCTAAGTACTCCGACGACGTCATTCCGGCGCACGACGCCGACGACGGACGCGGAGCCGCAGACGACGCCTAGCGACGCGCATGGGGTATTGCTGACGAAAAATCTTCCGGATCCAGTCTGACGCCTGGGGATATTCTAAGGTGAGGAATCTAACTAACTAATGTTTCTTACAGATACATCGTTACCGAAGGTAAGTAACTTGTTCATCAGTCATTCCTTTGGTTGCCCTATCCCACAGGGGCCGTATATGTGGACAGTCCCACAGGATGTGGCAAAAGGTACCTGTCTGTCCACATCACCTCAGGCACAGTTCATCGGGACGTCTACCGATCTTGGCCAGGAGGACTCCGGACATGTAGGATCTATGTAATATTTTTAACTGTATCAGGCGAAAGCGGTGATTTATCGCCGTATCCCTAGGGGACATCAGCGCAGTCTGCCAGTCCTCATTGTCCAGCTGTCCTACGTCGGATTGCCAATGTTCTCGTAGGGCCTGAAAAGAGTCGATCAGATTGTTGCATAATTTATGATATGTGCAGGATACGGCTTTCGGCAGGAGTGGCTAAGAAAGCAATCTGTCCTCCAGGGGAGACGAGTCTGGGACGGAAGGAAAGTCTGGAACTTGTGTGTGAATAGAATGTCTGATCTGTAGATAGCGGAAGATTTCACCCTGTGCGAGAGCATATTTCTTTTGTAGGTCTAAAAAGGTGAGAAGTTTCCCTTTGCTGACTAAATCCCCCAAAGTAGTGATGCCATTGATGTCCCACTAGTCAAATCCCGCGTGGAAGCAAAGAGAGCCCAACCTCTGTGAGGACCACAGCGGCGTAGCTTTTGTGAATTTGTCGGCCCACCCCAAATGTTTATTAGCTCTGTGCCATATGGCTACTGTCTGTGCCATCGGTCCTAGATAGCGGATTTTCCAGGTCTTACTGTAAAGAACGCCCAAATAACTCTCATGGCCCGTCTGATAGTGATCAAGGTGGAAGGCCGGGTTGGTAGGGGATCCGTAGAGCCATTGGTTTATGGCCACCAGCTGTGAGGCCCAGTAGTAGAGACGTAAATCTGGAAGGGCAATTCCCCTGTCATACCACCCCTTTGTAAGCTTTTGGAGAGCAATACGAAGGACCTTCCCATCCCAGAGAAAGAGACGGAGTTCCCCTTCTAGGGTGTTAAAATAGGAGTCTGCAATTGGGAAGGGGCAATTTTGGAGTACATATAAGAATCTAGGAAGCGCTAGCATTTTAAATAAGGCCGCTCTGCCGAGGAGGGACAGGGACAATGACCTCCAGTGCGTAACATCTTCTTGTAGTCTTTTAAGAGGGCGCAAAAGATTGTGTTCATAGAGCAATTTAGGATCTGGTGTGATAAAAATGCCGAGGTATTTTAAGCCCTACGAGGCAAGATTGATGGTGTAACCACGGGGCAGGCGGGGTGGGGGGCCATGTAATACATATAAGACCGACTTGGGCCAGTTAATGGAGTAGCTGGCATATTTACCGAAATTAGTAATGACGTTGAGGAAGCTATTTATGGAGGCTCGAGGGGAAGCTAAATAAATAAGGATGTCATCTGCATTTAGCGAGATTTTGTTCTTTTTGTCCTCGCTCCACTTTAATCCTTGAATAGAGGCGTCTCGACGTATTCAGTGGGCTAGCGGTTCTAAGGTTAGCGCAAACAGTAATGGGGACAGGGGGCAGCATTGCCTGGTCCCTCTTCGCAGTGTGAACGAGCGTGATGTGTCATTGTTCACTCTGACCTGTCCCAACAAATGTGTGTACAACAGAGTTACCCACTGTCAAAATCTCGGGCCAAATCCAAATCTAGCCAATACTTTGAAAAGATAGGGCCACTCGATTGAATCAAACGCCATGGTGGCATCAAGAGACAGCACCACCGCGTCCTCCTGCAGATAGGGCTGTCGCCCCAGGACATTGTGAACACGGCAAATATTCAGGGCGGTATTTCGACCCGGTATAAAGCCCGATTGGTCTTCATGGACCAAGGAGGGGAGGACTGTGAGTAGTCGGGTCACGAGAAGTTTGGCTAAGACCTTGGCCTCAGCACTAATCAGTGAGATAGGTCTATAGGAGCTACACTCGGTCGCAGGTTTGCCTGGTTTGTGAAGGACCACTATTGAGGCCAGTCTTTGATCTAGGGGCAGAACACCTTTTTCTCGACTCTCATCAAACATATTTTTGAGGTGGGGGGCTATTTTAAGGGCCATCCCCTTAAGGAATTCAATGGGGATTTCGTTGGGTCCCATGGCCTTCCCAGAATTAATGGCAAAGATTGCTTTTCAGATTTCATCAGCCGTGATATCGGTGTCTAGGGCCGCTTTATCTGCTTCTGCAAGCGTGGGCAGAGTCATCTCCTCCAGGAGCTGACGAGAGTCCTCCGAGGTGTATTCTGTTCTAGAGGTGTATACCGCCTCTAGGTGATCCGCAAATGTTTCCGCAATGTCCTGGGGATCTGTTATTTGCGTGCCATCCGCCCTTGAAAGTATCGGGACCCATCTAGCTCCTTGATCTCGCCTTTCCAGCCATGCCAGCATCTTGCTGGCTCTGTCCCCAAGCTCGTAGACCCTGTGACGAGTCTGAAGCCGTCTCGCTTGGGCCTTTTCCCGTGACATGGCTTTGTATATTAATTGTTTAATCTTGAGCCTGTGGGCCGTGTCGTCAGTAGGAGCTGCGTTGTGTTCAGACTCAATAAGGAGCAAATCACTTTCCATCTGAACCAACTGCTCATTATGATTACGGAGGTATCCGACCTTTAAGGCCAGGGCCCGCCCCTTAATAACTGCCTTGTATGCCTCTCATATTGTGTTAGCCGAGTCCACCGATATCTGGAATTTTGAGGAGCCACGGGCCTTGGGTGACCCGCTGGCGATAGGTGAGCTCAATACTATGCGGGGAGTGGTCAGAAATACCCCGTGGGAGTCCCCTAAGGCGCTGAAAATGGCCTATATCTGCAGAGGAAGTGAAGAAATAATTGATGCGGGACATGCTATTATGGGCATTGGAATAAAGTGTAAAGTGGTATATGCCTGGGTTTAACAGTCGCCATATGTCCTCCAGTCCCATTGCGTGTGCAAAGTCAGCCAGTCCAGTCCTATGGCGGGGGGACAGTCGCTGAGGGTGCCTGTCGAACTCATCGTCCATTGTCATATTGAAGTCGCCTCCCAGTATGATAGTGCCCTGGGGGAGATCAATCAGCACCTTACCCAGATCCCGCAGGGCCAGCTTTCCCAACGCTGGTGGAAGATAGGCCGAAATTATATTCAGTGGTTTGCCTTCCCAGATTGCCTCCAGAACTGCAAATCTTCTTTGGGGGTCGACCCAGGTATTAGTGGGTGTAAGTGCCAAGTTTTTCCTAATGAGAATGCCCGTACCTCTGGACCCAGAAGTGACCCCAGCATGTGCCATGAGTTTATAGCCCCAGCGATGGAGAGCTTTACAGCTATTCCCAACCAAATGAGTTTCCTGCAATAAGACCAGGTCCGGTGAGTGTCTTTTAAGATATTGCAGGACCACCCCTCTCTTTATTTTACTACCCAGACCATTTACATTCCACGTCATGATCGATAGTGTTCTTTCCAGAGAATCTGTCATAGATGAGGTTTAGGAGGAATTAATCTGGACAACCACAGTGATGGCATCGACACCCACCTAGGGGCATCTCGTGAGAGAGCGGAAGAAATATACGTCGTTAGTGTAGTGGAACTCTGACTCGTCTGTCCTGGTAGGGCACAGACACCGTCACGGGACCATTGAGGCCTGCGAAGCCATACTCTATGGAATGCTCTGCTCAAAAAGTAAACTCTAACTGTTAAAACCCATCTCCCCTCCCTCCCCCCACCAAACCTCCCTCCCTGCGCCCTGCCAGTGGACTTTGAACTATCCACTCCCCAACAAGGCAGAGTGCCTGTCGCCCACGCAACCATTTGCAGGGGTACCTGGTTAGCCACCTCTGTCCCTCGCCTTACCAATGCGATAGTATCATAATATAGTCAAACTTTATTTATAGTAGTCCAATCTTCTTCTATGTTCCAGGGTAGATCTCTGGCCTTGGTGTGTGTGCGTGATTCTTCAGGAGCACAGCAGATGTGCAAGCAGGAAAGTCACGGTCACTCCAGGATTTGGCACATAAAGTACAGGAGACCTGAGATCAGCTGATTCACCGGTCAGAAAACATGTAGGATAGGTCCTCCGGGTTCCACTTGCAGAAGTCAATGTGCTCCGTCTGATTTGCCTCCGGAATGTTGTTCCTTCATTGTTGGAGGGGCTCACTGGTTGTTATTGGGGCCACCAGTCCTACGGCCATCTGATTGTTTCCCCACTCGACGCCATCCTTCTATCCAGTTTCAGGCTTCTTCTGGGGACAAGAAAAACCACGCCTTACCATCTGATTCCAGTCATAGTTTAGCAGGGAATAGCATGGAGTATTTTATGTTCTTGTCCCTAAGGGCCTTTTTGACCTCAGTGAAACTGCGCCGTCGTGCCTGAACTCTAACGGTGAAGTCCGGGAAAAAGGTGATATGCATGTCCTCAAGTTTCGTCGGGGGTCCAGCACGTGCCATTTGCAAGATCACGTCTCTGTCCCGAAAGTTAAATACTCTTGCGATTCTGGGCGGTGGGGGTGCCCCGTTTTTGGGATGACCCCCGGGGACTCTATGGGCCCGTTCGATGGAAAAATAGCTGGAGAGTCGCTTGGGCTGGAGTTTATTGAGTACTAGGTCTTCAACAAAAAGGTCAACTGCTGGCCCTTCCAATCGCTCCGGGACCCCCAGAATACGGATGTTGTTCCGTCTTGCCCTCCCTTCATTATCGTCAAAGAGCTCACCCATTTTCTTTTGTTGGTCTTGGAGCTGGGCCACTTGTTGTTGAAGAGTGGAGGTATCGGACATGAGGGCTGTCGTTTTGATCTCAACGTCTTTGACTTTAGAGTCCATCTTTCTCAGATCTGCACGTAGAAGGGTGACTTCTATATTGACTGAGTCTTTACGTGTTTCTAGGGATGTCCGCACCCCAGCTATAGCCTCTATAACATCTTCCAGGGTGAGAGTTTTGACCAGGGGATGAAGGGATGACTCCTCTTCTGACTAGATGTGAGGGGCAGGGGGCCCCTCTACCCCTGTGATGTGGGCTTTGATCATGAGCCCTTTGCAGTCCAATATGGTGAGATGGGCTATATTCTGGGGTTGGCCCTATATGGATTTAGTTGATGGGCTCCTCTTCCCATTGGTGGCAGCATGTGTAAAGAGCGCCCCAGTGCCGCACTGTGTGCCGCTTCACTTTTCTCGGTCGTGTCGTCTTGTTTTTAGGGGCCACAGGAATCAACCAATTACGGGGGGTTTTGCGCCTGTCCTGCCAGGTAGGCTGTATTTCAGGGGCCACACGCAGGCGAGAGCTGTCCACTGTGCCACACCCGGCTTGCAGCCGATGGCCGATCTGCGATCTATGATCCGCCAGCTCCCAGGCAGCACCTCCTCACCTCTGCTGTGCGGCGGCCGCCAGGGGATATCCACACAAAGGAAACTGCAGAATTCAGAGGTCCGGAAGCCGGGGTCCTTTCGTGGTCGTTCCTTCGATTTGAATACCACAGCAGACGTGCCTCAGCCGCGGCGCTCTTCCGTGCCTCTCAGCACCGCTCCTGATCTTCTGCTCCCTCAACTCGCCTCGCGGGGGCCTCCAGCGAGTGTCGCGACCCTCCGCAGTTGAGGAATCTCACTCCCGGGACCTGTTGGCAGTGGCCCCCCGGTCTCACTCCGGGCTTAAGCTCTTCGCCGTCTTCCGACCGCCATCTTGGATCTTCCGGAGCCCGGCAGTGCGAGCTATCGCCTCGGGTGTAAGTGTGTTTTCTGGCCTCACAAGCCGATCTGCAGTGTCAGACTGGATCCAAGAGAGATCCCCGGTGGCTTGGTGAAATCTCCCTAGCTTTGGGCGGATATTAATGTCGGATAATGCGGCAAGGGTTTTCGGAGCCGCTTCAGCAAGCGACCATTCCCTTCGGCCGCTAGCCACGCCCCCCGTGACGGAATTTTTGAACCTGTAATCATAGATGTATTTAAACTTGATGATAATTATTTATTTATAAGGCACTGAGCACTTTTAATAGTGATAGGTGAATGCATAAGAGTTTTACAGTCTGGCACTGGCTAATTACGATATATCTGGAGATTACACATTGTATAAAATGTAAGATTTGAATAAGCATTGTAATTTAAGGAATCTATGATGCATTATAGGACATGTATTTTCGAATTACCAGTGAGGTGATCGGAAGTTTAAAGGCACGCACGAGATGCACTGGGCTGATTGAAATGGTTTCCACCTGTGAACAAGGCTGATAGAGACGCCGAAACGCGTAACGACTCTTTGGAAACATATGCGTTGCTGGGCCCGTGATTAAAAGTCAAGTCTCCGGTATTGGGCCTCACTGTGTGCTTTCTTATGTGAATTTGACGGGCTGCTCCGTGCCCGTTTACTGAGGCCGCCCTGTAGGGTTGGGGGCTCCTGTACTCGGAGAACTTGGTGTGATATTATATATATATATATATTACCTACTGGCAGTTGCCAGTAGGTAGTTATAGGTAGGACCTTGTTTCTATTCAAAAAGCTTTTATTCTTTTCCCAATAACTTTAGCGCCGGTTGATGAATCTTCGCGAAATTTTCAAAACGTTGGTCCCACTCCGGTCATCTCCTATCCTGAAGGTTTCGGGGTGATTCGCCAAGCGGAGGCCGAGAAAATAGGGCGGTCCCAAAACGCGTTTTCTCCCTGTTATTTCCCATAGGAAACTTTAAACACGACTACTGCCCGAACTGCTGAACGGAATTACACCAAATTTGGCAAAAAGCTAGCCCTTGGTTCAGAAGAGACCTTTTATTTAAATGGTGTAAATCTGTTCAGTAGTTTCTGAGAAATTAAAAAAATAGAGGTAAAAAAATCAATTTCCCATAGGAAACTTTAGACACGGTTATAGCTGAAACTGCTGAACGGAATTACACCAAATTTGGCAAAAAGGTAGTGCTTGGTTCATAAAGCGACCTTTTATTCAAATGGTGTAAATCTGTTCAGTAGTTTTCGAGATATTAAAGGAAAAAAATCTTTATATATCTGGGTGGGGCCTAACTACACAAGCACAAGCTTGGCTTTAATTGCCTGCCAACACTTCAATCCAGAAAGTGTTGGCAGCCATCTTGGTGCAATGCTTTTTAGGTCTCACCTAGCGGAGCAGCGCACGCGCTGCACACTACACAAACACAACACCACTGCCCTAAACCCTGAAACACCACCCCCAGCAAGACCCCCTACACTGCCCGAACACCGTTGCACTGCCCTAAACCCTGAAACACCACCCCCAGCACGACACCCGACACTGCCCGAATACCACTTCTCTGCCCAAAACCCTGAAACACCAGCCCCAGCGCGACAACCTACACTGCCCGAACACCCCTGCACTGCCCTAAACCCTGAAACACCATCCCCAGCATGACCCCCTACACTGCCCGAACACCACGGCACTGCCCTAAACCCTGAAACACCAGCCAGCATGACCCTCTACACTGCCCGAACACCACTGCACTGCCCTAAACCCTGAAACACCACCCCCAGCATGACCCCCTACACTGCCCAAACACCACTGCACTAACTTAAACCCTGAAACACCTACCTCAGCACAACGCCCTACACTGCCCAAACACCACTGCACTGCCCTAAACCCTGAAACACCAGCCCTAGCATGACCTAAACCCCGAAACACCAGCCCCAGCAAGACCCCCTACACTGCCCGAACACCACTGCCCTAAACCCTGAAACACTACCCCAGCATGACCCCCTACTCTGCCCGAACACCACTGCACTGCCCTAAACCCTGAATCACCACCCCCTGCACGACCCCCAACACTGCCTGAACACCTACTGCACTGACCTAAACCCTGAAACACCACCCCCAGCACGACCCCCTACACTGCCCGAACACCACAGCTCTGCCCTAAACCTTGAAACACAACCCCCAGCACGACCCCCTACTCTGCCCGAACATCACTGCTCTGCCCTAAACCCTAAAACACCACCCCCGCACATCCCCCTTCAGTGCCCGAACACCACTGCTCTGCCCTAAACCCTAAAACACCAGCCCCCGCACGACCCCCTACACTGCCCGAACACCACTGCTCTGCCCTAAAACCTTAAACACCAGCCCCAGCACGACCCCCTACACTGCCCGAACACCACTGCCCTAAACCCTGAAACACCACCCCAGCACGACCCCCTACTCTGCCCGAACACCACTGTACTGCCCTAAACCCTGAAACACCACCCCCTGCACGACCCCCAACACTGCCCGAACACCACTGCACTGACCTAAACCCTGAAACACCACCCCCAGCATGACCCCCTACACTGCCCGAACACCACTGCTCTGCCCTAAACCCTGAAACACAACCCCCAGCACGACCCCCTACTCTGCCCGAACATCACTGCTCTGCCCTAAACCCTAAAACACCACCCCCTCACATCCCCCTTCAGTGCCCGAACACCACTGCTCTGCCCTAAACCCTAAAACACCAGCCCCCGCTCGACCCCCTACACTGCCCGAACACCACTGCTCTGCCCTAAAACCTTAAACACCAGCCCCAGCACGACCCCCTACACTGCCCGAACACCACTGCACTCCCCTAAACCCTGAAACACCAGCCCCAGCAGGACCCCCTACACTGCCTGAACACCACTGTACTGCCTTTAAACCCTGAAACACCAGCCCCAGCACGACCCCCTACACTGCCTGAACACCACTTCACTGCCCTAAACCCTGAAACACCAGCCCCAGCAGGACCCCCTACACTGCCTGAACACCACTGCACTGCCTTTAAACCCTGAAACACCAGCCTTAGCATGACCCCCTACACTACCCGAACACCACTGCCCTAAACCCTGAAACACCACCCCCTGCACGACCCCCTTCACTGTCTGAACACCACTGCACTGCCCTAAACCCTGAAACACCACCCCCTGCACGACCCCCTACACTACCCGAACACCACTGCACTGCCCTAAACCCTGAAACAACCACCCCCTGCACGACCCCCTACACTGCCCAAACACCACTGCACTACTCTAAACCCTTAAACACTACCCCAGCACGACCCCCTACAATGCCCGAACACCACCGCACTGCCCTAAACCCTGAAACACCACCCCTAGCAAGACCCCCTACACTGCCTGACCACCACTGCACTGCCCTAAACCATGAAACACCACCCCTGCATGACCCCCTACACTGCTCAACCACCACTGCACTGCCCTAAACCCTGAAACACGACCCCCTGCACGACCCCCTTCACTGCCCGACACCACTGCACCGCCCTAAACCCTGAAACACCACCCCCTGCACGAACCCCTACACTGCCCGAACACCACTGCACTGCCCTAAACTCTGAAACACCACTCCCAGCACGACCCCCTACACTGCCCAAACACCACTGCACTGCCCTAAAACCTGAAACACCACCCCCAGCATGACCGCCTACACTGTTCGAACACCACTGCACTGCCCTAAACCCTAAAACATCACCCCAGCACGACCCCCTACACTGCCTGAACACCACTGCACTGTCCTAAACCCTAAAACACCACCCCCAGCACGACCCCCTACACTACCCAAACACCACTGCACTACCCTAAACCCTAAATCTACCCTCAGCACGACCCCTACACTACCCAAACACCACTGCACTACCCTAAACCCTAAAACACTACCCCCAGCACGACCCCCTACACGATACCAACGCCACTGCACTGCCCTAAACCCTGAAACACCACCCCCTGCACGACCCCCAACACTGCCCGAACACCACTGCACTGACCTAAACCCTGAACTCCCACCCCCAGCACGACCCCCTACACTGCCCGAACACCACTGCTCTGCCCTAAACCCTGAAACACAACCCCCAGCACGACCCCCTACTCTGCCCGAACATCACTGCTCTGCCCTAAACCCTAAAACACCACCCCCGCACATCCCCCTTCAGTGCCCGAACACCACTGCTCTGCCCTAAACCCTAAAACACCTGCCCCTGCACGACCCCCTACACTGCCCGAACACCACTGCTCTGCCCTAAAACCTTAAACACCAGCCCCAGCAGGAACCCTACACTGCCCGAACACCACTGCACTCCCCTAAACCCTGAAACACCAGCCCCCAGGACCCCCTACACTGCCTGAACACCATTGCACTGCCTTTAAACCCCGAAACACCAGCCCCAGCACGACCCCCTACACTGCCTGAAGAGCGCTGCACTGCCCTAAACCCTGAAACACCAGCCCCAGCAGGACCCCCTACACTGCCTGAACACCACTGCACTGCCTTTAAACCCTAAAACACCAACCTTAGCATGACCCCCACACTACCCGAACACCACTGCCCTAAACCCTGAAACACCACCCCCTGCACGACCCCCTTCACTGTCTGAACACCACTGCACTGCCCTAAACCCTGAAACACCACCCCCTGCACGACCCCCTACACTACCCGAACACCACTGCACTGCCCTAAACCCTGAAACAACCACCCCCTGCACGACCCCCTACACTGCCCAAACACCACTGCACTACTCTAAACCCTTAAACACTACCCCAGCACGACCCCCTACAATGCCCGAACACCACCGCACTGCCCTAAACCCTGAAACACCACCCCCAGCAAGACCCCCTACACTGCCTGACCACCACTGCACTGCCCTAAACCATGAAACACCACCCCTGCATGTACCCCTACACTGCTCAACCACCACTGCACTGCCCTAAACCCTGAAACACGACCCCCTGCACGACCGCCTTCACTGCCCGACACCACTGCACCGCCCTAAACCCTGAAACACCACCCCCTGCATGACCCCCCACACTGCCCGGACACCACTGCACTGCCCTAAACTCTGAAACACCACTCCCAGCACGACCCCCTACACTGCCCAAACACCACTGCACTGCCCTAAACCCTGAAACACCACCCCCAGCATGACCGCCTACACTGCCCGAACACCACTGCACTGCCCTAAACCCTAAAACATCACCCCAGTATGACCCCCTACACTGCCTGAACACCACTGCACTGTCCTAAACCCTAAAACACCACCCCCAGCACGACCCCCTACACTACCCAAACACCACTGCACTACCCAAAACCCTAAATCTACCCTCAGCACGACCCCTACACTACCCAAACACCACTGCACTACCCTAAAACACTACCCCCAGCACGACCCCCTACACGATACCAACACCACTACACTACCCTAAACCCTAAAACAGTACCCCAGAACGACCCCCTACACTACCCAAACACCTAAACCCTAAAACACCACCCCCAGCATGACCGCCTACACTGCCCGAACACCACTGCACTGCCCTAAACCCTAAAACATCACCCCAGTATGACCCCCTACACTGCCTGAACACCACTGCACTGTCCTAAACCCTAAAACACCACCCCCAGCACGACCCCCTACACTACCCAAACACCACTGCACTACCCTAAACCCTAAATCTACCCTCAGCACGACCCCTACACTACCCAAACACCACTGCACTACCCTAAAACACTACCCCCAGCACGACCCCTACACGATACCAACACCACTACACTACCCTAAACCCTAAAACAGTACCCCAGAACGACCCCCTACACTACCCAAACACCTAAACCCTAAAACACTACACCCAGCACGACCCCCTACACTACACAAACACCACTGCACTGCCCTAAACCCTAAAACACTACCCCAGCACGACCCCCTACACTACACAAACACCACTGCACAACCCTAAACCCTAAATCTATCCCAAGCATGACTCCCTACACTACACAAACACCACTGCACTACCCTAAACCCTAAAAAAGTACCACCACCCCATGCCCAATCCCCCTTACCTCTCACTCCTCGTGGTTCCTCTCTCCTCATGGTTCCTGCTTCATGTCGTCTCTGAGGGGCGGAGCACGTCGTTGTGAGGAAACGGAACAGCCTCTGTTTCCTTACAACGACGTGGATCGTCTAAATTCTTTTTAAACTCATGGTCATTTACCATACATACCTTTACAACAAAATTCTTTGTAAAGGCATGCGTGGTAAATGACAATGCGTTCTAAAAAAATGCATTGTAATGACTTTGCGATGTATAACGCATAATGCATGCATTGTAATGGCATTGCGAAGTAAAATATTCCTTGTAACGGCTGTTTACCGATCGAAGCTGGCCCCTGTTCTTCAGTGAGTCGTTTTTTTGATAAATTAGGAGGAAGGAATGTGTTTTTTTTACCGAAAAGTGCATTCCCGGCTGTTTTATTGTGGAAGTGTCCGCGTGGCCTGGTTTTACTTCCGGTGAGAGAGTGGAAGAGTCTGTTTTGATCTGAAGGGGTTCTGCTGTTTGACGGGGCCGGCGCGACACGTCATCAGAAAACACAGCTAATGGAAAGCGTTGTCCCCGAAGTGTGGAGCAGTGCCATGAGAGGTCAACGAGTGTGCGTCCCACCGCAGTATGACTGTACCGCGTGACCCATGTGCCACCTCCAGTGTCTGGAAGGCAGAAGCGGCATCCATCGCAGGTCATCTTGAAGACCGTTGTAGCACTAATTCTACATTTTGGAACTAGGGCATTTTAACCTTGTTGTTCCTGCCAGATACAATGAGAAGATCCTGTGACATTCAGTGCCCTTGTTACCTTTTCTGTGGGTAGTGGTGCTTGTCACTTCGCTGCCCCGCCGGTGCACACAACTAGGTTCCCCACCTCGTGTGCCATCTGCAGGGCCTCTGCCCTCGGATCACTGGTTTCGGTTTCTGGAGTGGTAACATAAACAGTTGCTCCCAAAGGCCTAGCCTGAACACTTAGTTGAATATCCCCTGCACCAGCATTCCGCGGAAATTCTTTCCTAGCTCTTCCACGTCAACCACGATGTCATAATAGCACGGCTCTACTCACCACACCGTATGATGTCGGCGTGCTGACGTCAGTGGCACAAATTTTTTCATTGCCACCGAGGTAAACAGGTTGACCGACACATTTTCAAATGTATACATAGTATACTAAATATATATATATATATACATATTCACTTAAAAAACCATAGGTTTCACATACGTTATAGTTAGGAATTAGCATTTAAAAAACCTTGCAAATTCACTGAAAAAACCATAGGTTTCACACATGTTATAGTTAGCTGGACATTGCACTCGTAAAAAACAAATGAAATTCCCCCGTTATAGTTAGTTCAGCTAACTATCACTCGCGCGCCCGCAATCCACTGCTGATGACATCATATATTACATCACTCATGACATGGTCAGTGACATCACTCATGACATCACTGATGACATCTCAAATGACATCACTGATGACATCATCCATTGAGTATGTGTTTCTTAACAATTTTAATATGTTTAATATATATAGGGAAAGGCCTGTTGAAGAATGAGTGGGTGTACAAGTGTGTAAATGGATGATTTTCTGTGGTGCGTAACTAACTGTGAGTCATTAAATGTATCTTACTGCAGACTAGTGACTAAACTGTGTAAATGTCTGTATGTTTCTGTATGTTGGTGTATAAGTGGCTGCATGGTTTTGTGAATACCTATATGAGTGTCTATATGAGTTATTGATTGCTTGACTGAGTATCTGTATGGGTTCCTGAGTGTTTGTTTGGGTAGGGTGTGTGTGACTCTATGCATAGATGTGTGAGTCGGTGATTCTATGGGTGCATGGTTTTAAGAGTGCATCTGTGATGGACTGTATGGTTGAGTGAGTGTATGTATGGGTGTGTTAGGGATTGAATGTATATCTCAGTGGTACATTTGTGACTAACTACATATGTGAAAGGCAGTTTATGTGCGTGTAAGAGTATATTAGTGGGTAGATGTGAGAGTGTGTGATTGTGAGAGTGACTGTATGGATGAGTGTGTGCTTGCATCAATGATTCTATAAGAGCGTAAGAATGTGATACTATTTTTATGAGTAAGTGAACTTGAGTGTGTATAACCACATAGGTGAGTAAATGGGAGTGTGATTATTTGCATGACTGAGTAGGTGTGAGAGTACCTCTATGGATGATTGGTGGTGTGTGAGTGTCTATATAGGTGTATAAATGCATATAATAGTTTTGTATGTTGTGACTGTAAGTATGAGTGATTGTACAGGTGAATGAGTGGAGGTGTATGTAGACCTAAGAGTTAATACGTGGCTATGTAGTTATTGGTATTGCAGTATGTATGGTTTTGAGAATGGAACTCTTAAATTTTGAGTCGGTGTATCAAAGGTTATATTAGGGTGTGAGAAGATGTGGTAATTTATCACATGGATGACGTCATCAGTGATGTCATCAGTGATGTCATTTGAGATGTCATCAGTGATGTCATGAGTGATGTCACTGACCCTGTCATGAGTGATGTAATATGTGACGTCATCAGCAGTGGATTGCGGGCGCGCGAGTTATAGTTAGCTGAACTAACTATAACGGGGGAATTTCATTGGTTTTTTACGAGACAAATGTCCAGCTAACTATAACATGTGTGAAACCTATGGTTTTTTCAGTGAATTTGCAAGGTTTTTTAAATGCTAATTCCTAACTATAACGTGTGTGAAACCTATGGTTTTTTAAGTTAATTTGCAAGGTTTTTTAAATGCTAATTTATGAATGTATTTTTATATTTTTTAAATATTTATTTTACAATAAGCTACTTATATATATAGTTATAGATTAACTTTATCCTGTAATATGGAATGGCTCAGTTTTTTTTATTTTTTTTATTTGGATAGAGTTGAACAGCATAGTTAATATCTTCTATAAACTTATAAACACTTAAAAAATATATATATTTTTTAAGGGTTTTGTCCGTGCGCGCACGGTGCACGCATGCGTATGTACTCCGTGTGTGCATGCATACGTGCTCCACGTGCGCATGTGTACGTCGTGCGTGCTCCATACGCGCGTGCTCTGTGCGCGCATGTGCGCGTGCTCCGTACGCGCATTCGCGCGTGGTCCGTGCGCGTATGCGAATGCGCGCGTGCTCCGTGTGCATACGCGCATGCGCACGTGCTCTGTACGCGCGTTCTTGCTCCGTGCGCGCACGGTGCGCGCACAGCAAGTCGTGATTTAGAAACAACACTTTTCATTGGTTTATAGTAGTTTCAGTTCCAGAAACTTCCAACACCACACCCACTCCCCTTATTATTACTTCTGATTCCCTGGGAGAAGGAGCTGAGCAGCTTTTCCAGTACTCCAGTACTTGAGGATGGCAGAGCAGCAGTCATCTTCTGGGAGTGAGCAGGAGACCCTTGTGAGACAGAGACAGAGGAAACAGAAAGACTCTTTTATATGGCAATTTTTTACATTTCCACAGGGGCAGAGGAAGGTGAATGCTCCAAAAGTCCCCTGCACTCTTTATGATCGTGTCTTATCAAGAGCAGATCCTAAAAAGAAATACTCTTTTAGTATCTTCACTATGATCAGGCACGTTAGAGATGTACATCCTGTGGCTTATGCTCGAGCTGCTAGAGAAAACTCTCCAGCAGCTCAGCCGAGCACATCCGCAGCAGCTCAGCCGAGCACATCATCGGCAGCTCAGCCGAGCACTTCATCTGCGGCGGCAGCTTCACCTGGTTCGGTTCCTCTGGATATACACCCTCTGTTTAAGAGGGTGCATATACGGTGCAATGCGTGCAATGCTCTTCTCTCTTATGCGGACACCAGCATTCCGCTAATAGAGAGCAAGATACAGCAGCACACGGGCGGCACCCTATCATTTTTGACATGTCTTTTTTTCCCTCTGTCCCTCAATTAACACAACGGCTCTTTTTAGAGCCACCTAACATCTAAACACTTAAATTTGATTTTTAATTCAATTTTTTTTATGATTCCGCTGTGCGTGCACCCCGCAATTTAAAAAAAATAAAAAATGTTTTTTTCACCCTTCATGGTCCTTCAGGGACCCCCTGACAAAAGCTAGGGGGTCAGGAACTCTGTACCCTGCCCCCTTTTCACGTTCTCCACCTTTTTTTTTCACTGTCACACACAAAATAGGGGTCGACACTTCCTGATTTCGACTGATTCGAATGTTGACTGACATGAATCCACCAATCAGAATTACGCTCGCGCACGGCACCGTGCGCGTACCGTGCGCGCACAGTGCGCGCACGGTGCGTGGCTATAGATATTTATGTGCTTTTAACTGCAATTTTCTCAGAAACTACTGGACAGATTGACACCATATATGCAAAAGGCACATGCCTGACCTGAGGACTACCTCTTTGCCAAATTTCAAGTAATTCTGTTCAGCCGTTCGGGCTGTACCTTCGACTAAAGGTCCTATGGGAAAATGCATGGGGAAAACGCGTTTTGGGACCCCCTTTTTTCTCAGCCCCCGCTTGACGAATCACCCCGAGACTTTCAGGGTAGGAGCTGAGCGGAGCACCCCATTAGTTTTGAAAATTTCGTGAGGATTCGTCATCCGGCGCCAAAGTTACTCAAAATAGAATTTTCAGATTTCCTATGGAAACACGGTCCTAACTATAATTATCTACTGGCGACCGCCAGTAGATAATATATGTATATATATACGCATATATGTACGAAGAGCTCCTTCCGGGATACTGGGACCCAATGGGAGGTGGCGTATACTCCGGCGGAGCGTGCCGGTATTCAATTTCCAAACGAAACACAATAAATGTCAATACGCTCTCAGGAAGGAGGCGACACAAAGGGCAAAGTTTTCCAAATCTTTACTCTACACAACGCATTTCGGCGAAAGCCTTGGTCACGAAATAAACATCCAGCACTCTGAAGTAAAAATTGGGCACTCGGTCTTTATTTTGATGAACGAGGTGTAACATCAACGCGTTTCAGCAGACTCACGCTGCCTTGTTCACGATGTTTGTGCACCATTTTTTTCTCAATAAAATACACATCACTTGGTAAATAACACCAAAGAGGGACTCAACTTATAAAATCACCAGCTCTGCTTAGTGCACTTTGGCCGCCATCTTTTAACATGTTCGTTCCTATTCCTTTAACATGTTTTTACATTGTACATTACGCTATTCCCCTCTCCTCCTTTCGTATTCTCTCTGCAATCATGTTAGAGTGTGTTATTTCTCTATGAATTTACAGAAAGAGGGAGAGAAGGGAAAAGAAATATATTTTTCACGACCCAATAGTTGAAGCTATTTTTTATATCTCGCAGGAGTACACATCCTTGCACACATTCTTAATAGTTAATTATGGTCGAAAATATCCATACATTTCTATAAAGTTTAGGATTTTTTTCAAAGTGCAAGTGCAAATGATATTTGCCTTTCTCATTTCCTTATAACAATTGATAATTTAAAGTGCTAGTGCCTGTTGTGCAAATTACGCAAGAAATCCCTATTCTACTATATACAAGTATTTGGTCTATATAGCATACTATGATTTTTTTCTATTAAAGCAAAACAAAAAGCCATTTCATTATATACATTCTGAATAAAAAATAAAAAAAATTATATAGATTATCAAAACAGTTTTTCTAATAATGATTATCATGACATTTTTAAAGTGCAAGTGCTTATGTAAACTCAGGCATTTATCAACTAAAATACCTGCTTACTTTTTCAACCCGGCACAATTACAATAAAACAAAATAGGGATTATTATCATACGTACATACATATTCACAAATATTAAAATCATATTTGATATTTTTTTCGCAGAGCGGTTATTTATGTTGAATTGACCTCGATGTTGACCACTTTTCACCATTAAAAACAAGAAGGGCAAGAAAAGAAAAAACACCATATCATCAATGGTTTACCATGTGTGTGATTTCCTATTCTCTATTTCTCTCTGAGTACTTCAAGACAAACACGTGTAGAGATCCTCATCCACATTTAAACCTTGTGGTTCTTTGCAATTAAATTCTAGGATGAAATTTTTTTCCAATCTCCTTAATTCCTTTTCCCTGTCCCCTCCCCTCTTTTTCCTCGGGACTTCCGCTATACAGGAATATTGTAGGAATACCGGGTTACTTTGGTGATGGGACTCAAAGTGTCGCGCTATAGGATATGTTCTGTCTTGGTTCACGATTGCCCTCCTGTGCTGTAGAATTCGTTTGTATACAGGAAGGGTTGTACTACCTATATACACTTTCGGACAGGGGCATCGTAACAGGTAAACAACATAGCTAGATTTACAGGTCAAAAAACTTTTAATAACAATGGTTTTATTGAAAAAAGTTTTAAAATCAGTGCAATTCGCGCCATGCTGGCACGTTTTGCATTTTGGGCATTTTCTAAAACCTGGTTTCTGGTGCAACCAAGTGGGAGCTCGCCCTTTTACTTCCTGATATTCACTCCTTACAACCAAGTCCTTCAATGATTTTGATCTCTTATAGGTGATGTCAGGATGTTTCTTCATTTTAGGACCTAGTACGGGATCATTTCTCACTAGATGCCAATGTTTATTTAAAAAAGATCTTATTTCTTTATGCTTTTCATTGAACGTTGTTATGAATCTAGAGTTAATCTGGTTTTTACTCTCCTCTCTCTGTATTTTCCTCTGTTTTGTTCTTGATGGTTCAAACAGGATTTTCTGTCTATCTAGGTTCCTTGCCTTAGATGAGGCCCCCTTTATTACAGCCGGGGAATACCCTCTTTGGATGAATCTATGGGTTATCTCTCAACTTTATCATACTCAGCCTGATTGCTGCATGCTCTCCTTGCTCTAAAGAACTCCCCAAAGGGGATGCTCCTAATTAATGCAGAAGGATGAGCACTTCCCGCATGGAGCACTGTATTTCCGGCGGTAGCCTTACGGAACACTGAGGTCTCCAACTTCCCTCCCACCGGTTTAACCCGGATGTCAAGAAAGTCTATAGTGACTTTACTGTGGTGACCTACAAACTCTAAGTTAATTGAGTTCTGATTCAGGTCTTTGATGAATAATTCTACATCTGTCTCCGTGCCCTGCCACAGCACGAAGACATCATCAATAAATCTAACCCACAGTAATATGTGTTCTGACCAGTGCTCCAATGGACTGCCTCTGAGCACCTGTTCCTCCCACCAGCCAAGATGTAAATTCGCATAACTGGGGGCGAAACAGGTGCCCATCGCAGTCCCTTGTTCCTGCTGAAAAAGTTCATCATTAAACAGAAAAATATTCTTTGTCAGACACCATTCCATTAATTCCAAAATCATTTTGTTGTGTTCCATGAGTCGAATTGGTCTTCTATTCAGGAAATACTCAGTTGCCTTTAAACCATCTATGTGTCTTATGTTGGTGTACAGTGTTGCAATATCAAGTGTCAATAATAACATGGTCTCCGCATCCCATTGTATATCAAAGATACACTTTAAAAAATCCGTTGAGTCTTTGATATATGAAGACAATGATTTTACAATCGGATTTTAAAAGTAATCTATGTAGCGTGATGCGTTCTCGAATAAGCTCCCACAAGATGAAATAATTAGTCTCCCTGGTGGACTGGTGAGACTCTTATGCACCTTGGGGAGCATATAGAACACCGGGAACGTTGGTTTATCTCTTTTAATGAATGTATATTCATCCCAGCTCAGTAAGCCTTTGTCCTTCCACACATCCAGCCTTATGAAGAATAGTTCCTTCATTCTCTCATATTCCTTCATATTTATCTGGATGTAACAGTTACTGTTGTTCAATTGATTGAGGGCCTCTTTTTTGTACAGTTCCCTATCCCATAGAACAATATTCCCTCCCTTATCCGAGGGTTTAATCAGTACTCCGTCTTCTTTCTGGAGTTTATTCACTGTCTTGTGGAAAAGTGCTTTTTTTGGACACATTTTCTTTTTCTTCTGATTTGTCGTAATATATAGTTGTTTCAAGTCCTTGGTTACATTTTACCCAAAAATGTCATGGTTGTCTTTTATAGATTGGGGCAAAAATCTAGATGGTGGTCGAAATGGGGTATGATCTTCTTTGTTCATCCCTGCAAAAAACAGCATTGATTGTTCCTCATTTTCTGGTGGGTTACCTTCACTAGCCAGTGAGATTATGTCTGCCAAAGTGGGTATGTCATTTATATTCAGGGAGGCTTCATCATTAGAGGGTTCTAGTGCTCCTGCTTGTGGTGCTTGATTGGTCTTATGTTGGTTCAAATGCATTTTCGACAATTTGAGCTTTCTAATGAAGCGGTATAGATCCATTCTGTTACTCGGGTAATTATATTCATTACTGCTGCAGAAGGACATACCTAATTTCAGAATCGATTCTTCATCTTCCGTTAGCTTCATATTGCTCAAATTAATCACCGTTGTATTGTCCATTACTTTTTGTTTTGTTTCTTTGTATTGGAACGCAGCGATCTTTTTGCTTGCCAATCTTGTGCTCCTCCTATATCCCTCGCCTCCTCTCCTTTGTTTCCTCTTCCTTGGCTTCTTCCTCTCCCACGTCTTCTCGTCATGCGATGGTCTGTCTGTTGTTCCAGAAGCATAAAACGGAACTCCTCAGTTACAGCTAGCCTCACATCTCGCACCCCTCTACTGCCCTGCTCCTCTGGTTCTTGTTCCGAGCCAGTGTCTGAGCTGATTTCACTTTGCACATTCTCCTGGTGGTCTATTTGGCCACTATAGATCTTCTGTCGCCTCTCCGAATCGAATTTTCTGACGCATGTATAGATCCGTCCTGATTCGTAATCTATACGATCTCTCAAGAATTTTGTGGCTTTCCTATCTTGGATGCGTTTTTCATATTTTTCCAGCCTGTTTTTCAAATCACTTTTAAACTTGTTTACTTTGGCCTTATCATCATTTTTCTCCAAGATATCGTGTAATTCTTTTATTTTGATAACCACTTCCAGGCGCTCTTTTTCCGCATATTTCACTAAGATGCGAATCATATTGGTTGGGCTAGCTGCACTATTGTCCGCCCATTCACTGAGCATTTCTACCTGAGGATTTTCATATGTCGGGGTGATCATTATACGCAGTCCACGAGGCACCCGTACCCACCTGTAAATACTGTCGCAGAGATGCCACTTCCCACCAACGTTAGATCTCCCTTTTCTTTAGTTTTTCACATTCCTGTAATTGCCTAGCTATAGCTATATCACTGCTCACTACATATACACAAATGCATAACCAATAAAGGCATTAAGAAATAGCAACAGATCAAGCATTTCTCACTATTAAAACATAAGCATGATTAAGACATATTAAAAACATTCATGCTAAACAGTAAAAGCATCTTTTTGGTAGAAATAGGTGGACAACGGGGAGGCGGGTGGGACAGTGAGGAATCCACAGGCAGATACTGTATCCACCAGAAAAAGCATTACTGAAGGTAAGTAACTTTCTTTTCAGATGGATACTTCTGCCTGTTGATTCCTCACCTTTTGAATAGAATCCTCAAGCCGTAGCTCACCCGGAGGAGGGTGTCCACCTAACTAGACCAAAAAATCTTACAAAACAGATCAAGCAAAATGGCCATCCCTCCTAACCTCCGAATCCAATAATAATAGAATAATTTTTAGTCGAAATTATATTGAAAATAATACTTTAAAAATACTTTTTATTAATAAATTTAGACAAACGCTTGAAGGAAAACTTTTATTTATAATTAATTTAAAGATAATTCATACTTTACAAATTACGCCGAAGTCGCGACCCCAGCGCGACTTTTCAAAATGGCTACCGGAATGCACAAAGCCATTGTGTAGGGTGCGCGAAGGGTGCGCGACTTCTGTATAATATTTTTTTTTTAAAAGAATGAATATAGTTTTCCTTACTAAAAATTATTCACAATTTTTTAAAATATGTATATACATATATATGATTGAAAAAGGCTTCTTGAAAGCTGAAACGCGTATCTTTTATCTCAGGGGTTGAGGATGGACCTGAGAAAATAAATTTGTGCCACATCTTGATTACCTCGTGTCCGTGCCTTCGTCCATGGATGTGTCTATGGGAGCTGGATTGTTTGTTCATATATATATATATATATATATATATATATATATATATATATATATATATATATCGCTTTTGGGCAATCTGTGGTTATGAATATTTACGGCCGGTCCGGCCGGGAGGCTCACCGCCGCTTATGAAGCGGTTCCGCTGCTGTTTAAGTGATAGCGCTGTGGGCAAAACAGGCAAAAGGCAGTATGGAGGAAGGAAGTGTGGGCATACCGATGATATTAATTTTGGACATTTGCCACTAAGTTGCCAGCAGCCCACAGGGGTGTTATTGTATAAAGAACTTCCAGTCCCATAATTCATTGTGACATTTACTCACCTGAGTCCTATCTTGGATTCTAATAAAGGGCGTTCACTGGATGTTCAATTTGTTGGTATTCTGTGGGGAGCAGCATAAACCTTTGAAGAAGGGCGTCAGCCTGAAACGTGTTGGTTGCTGCAGACGCTGGTGTTACCTGCAACCTTCCTTGACCTGACAACGCCGAGGGGGAGTGCTCCTCGCTTTTGGGCAAACTGTGGTTATGAATATTTACGGCCAGTCCGGCCGGGAGGCGCACCACCGCTTATAAAACGGTCCCGCTGCTGTTTTCGTGATAGCGCTGTGGGCCAAACTGGCGAAAGGCAGTATGGAGGAAGGAAGTGTGGGCATACCGATGATATTAATTTTAGAAATTTGCCTCTAAGTTGCCAGTAGCCCACAGAAGTGTTATTGTATAAAGAACTTCCAGTCCCATAATTCATTGTGACATTTACTCACCTGAGTCCTATCTTGGATTCTAATAAAGGGCGTTTACTGGATGTTCTGTTTGTTGGTATTCTGTGGGGAGCAGCATAAACCTTTTAAGAAGGGCGTGAGCCTGAAACGCGTCGGTTGCTGCAGACGCTGGTGTTACCTGCAACCTTCCTTGACCTGACAATGCTGAGGGGAAGTGCACCTCGCTTTTGGGCAAACTGTGGTTGTAAATATATATATAGAGCAGGACCAACGGTCGGAAGCGGTCCGAGGCGGTGAGTGCACCGGTGATAGTGTACTGGCGAGGAGGAGAAGGAGGCATAGCTGTGGTTACGATAACAATAATACACAGCGGTTAATATTGTTATACACAAATAGAACCTCGACATGTCAGCAGAAACCGTTCGTGAAAGGGAAGCGGCAGCAGAAGAGTTGTTCAGCAGCTCGCTTAAGACGAACACCACAAACCCTACATCTGCAGACAGCAACACAGCAAAAGAAGGGGATATGAAGGCCCTGTTAAGGAAATTGGTAAAGTGCATGAAAGCAGAAATTACGAAGTGGTGGGAACAAAAATCTTTGTCTAAATATGTGGAGGCAGGAAGAGTCCCAAGAGGTCTAAGGATTTTATTGGCACCAAGCTACGAAAAGCCCTAACCCAAACATGCTGAGGGAGTGGGGCGAGAGCAATTTACAGGCATCAACGAATTTGGTGAAAATATTGATGAAGTACGCAGACATTGACAGAGAAGCTCTTATGCGAGAAATTGAACAAATTAATGAGAGCTTAAGCAAAATAGAACCTAACGAGTTTATTTCCAAAACACGGGCAGAGATAAAGGAGCGTCTAAAAAAAGAGGAAGATAAAATTAAGGCTCGCAAAGCTTTCAAATTCGCCAGAGATAAAGCGGATTATGAATACGGCCGCATTTATACTTTTGCTCGAAAGTATGAAACAGCCAAGCAAAATAAGATCAGCAATAAAGGAAATAAACCACAAGAACAAGGCTCCAGCACTAATTCCAACTTTGAAATTAATGAACCAACAGTCATATCAGATATAGATTCACTAACAAGTGAGGAATCATCTGATAGAGGAAGCAGTGTGGATGAGTAAGCACACAACAGGGTGCTAGATCTGGGAGAGGAGGTGGATTTTTTAGCATTGGATCGGCGCCAGACGCTAAGACCGAGGCAACCAACGAGGAGAGAAGAAGGAGAAAAAACATACGAAGGAGGGAAAGGCGGAAAAACTACAAAAAACACAAAAACGCCGAAAAAACATACTGGCGCAGAAAATGAATACGAATGATAACACCATCATTAATCTGTCCACCATAACTCTCACGGAAGCTGAAAATCAATTACTAGCGTTAGGACTCTCATTCTGTCCAGTCAGTGATTTCAAACAACACTCGCACTGGAGTCGACATATTTTGCTTTATCCGTAAGCTTAAACTTAAAAAGTTCTATGCTATAAAGGAGGGTTTGAAGGATACACAAACAGATGAAAACACCAACAAAGCCAATACGGAGCTACAAGCCAAGGATGTTCTGGCTCTTTTAACCTTGCACCATCTGTTTGAGGACAGGGCCAATGTAGTACAGGAGGACACTGAAACTTCTACTACACAGGAAAGATTGACTGCATTTGAGATCAAACAAATCGGAGCAGGCATTAGTCCTTTCAAACCCAAATCACGGTTTATTCCCATGATGCCCAAAGATGCCATTGATATTTTCCATGAGGTCATAATAGATGATATCAAAAAATTGCATCCTCAAATTAAACACAAAAAATGCCATAGGAGCAATCATGAATTGCAGTACTCCCAACTTATGAAGAAACTTGGGACGAATCCTGAAATCATCATTACCAAATCAGATAAAGGGGGCAATATTGTCATCTGGCCTCAAAAAGACTACAAAGTTGAAGCTCGCAGACATCTTGATGACCAGTCATGCTATGAAAAAGTAGATCTTAAAAAATATAATATAGCCAAGAATAATTTAAAAACTAAGCTGCTGCAATGGAAGAGAGATGGGTGTATATCATCTAAGGAATATACATTTTTATATAACATCCAATATTACCAAGGCTATATTTGATTCCAAAAGTTCACAAATTAACCACCCCGGTGCCAGGAAGACCAATCATAGCAGCTATTGGCAGCATGGGAGAACATATCACACAGTATGTGGACTTTTTTCTACAGGATCTGGTCAAAGAACTTCCTACCTTTATAAAAGACACCGGAGATCTATTGAACAAACTAACTGACATACAATGGGCAGAAGAGTTGTTGTTCATAACGTTAGATATAGAATCTCTATATACTAGCATCGAACATGAAACGGGTCTAAATGCCCTAGCACATTTATTAGGCACTAGACCTTTGGAAATGTATACTCATAATAAGATGCTATTAGATCTAGTAACCTGGTGCCTTTTTAATAACTTTTTCATGTTTGGTAATGAAGTCTTTTTGCAAAAGAGAGGTGTGGCGATGGGGCCTGTTTTTCCCCCAGCTATGCATGTTTACATGTTGGCTGGTGGGAGGAGCAGGTCCTCAAACACACCTTTCAGGATGAGTGCCGCAACCATGTAGTTCAATGGTGGCGGTATATTGATGATGTTCTTATTGTCTGGAGGGGGGATGAGAAAAGTGCCATTGACTTTATTGACAAAATTAACATCAACTCTATCAATCTTAAGTTCACCTCACAGATAAGCAAACATCAAGTGGATTTCTTAGATGTTAAAATCTACGTTAAGAACGGCCACATAGCTACCTCTCTCCATAGAAAGGTCACAGCTGGCAATACCATCTTACATGCCAGCAGTGCGCATCCTCACCATACTATCAAGAGTATACCTCTTGGAGAACTAACACGCCTCAAACGCATTTGCAGTACAGAAGAGGATTTTGAACTTTGCAATTTGCAAACAAGAGGCTCTAGAAAGATACAGGAACAGGGGTTATAGTAAATCAACACAGATTGAGGCTGCATTAAAAGTAGATACAAAATCGAGGGAAATACTCCTTTCTACTAATGACCATTTGGAACAAAATAACACCATTAACAACACACCTAGACTCATCACTGCCTACAATAGACAGGAAAGGAAAATTAGATCGATCATCAAACGTAATTGGCCCATCATTATGACGGATGGAGTTCTGGCTCCTATCCCACCGTCTCAACCCACGATTACACATAGGAAGGGACCTTCCATGACTACACAGATTGTTAAGACTTTCCCCGAACTTACCACAGCAAGACAATGGTTGCAACCTAAACAGGGGTTCAGTAAATGTTCCTCCTGTAGAGCTTGCAGGTTCGGAGTCAACACTGCCTCATATTCTACTCCTTTCAGTCTTGATTTGGTTAAAATTCGGGGCAGTTTCAATTGCAACACTGAATTTGCTGTGTATGTTCTGACGTGCACCTGTGGCTTAAGGTATTTGGGTAGTACCAAGCTGCAGGTGCACGTCAGAATATTACAGCATTTGCGAGCCATTGTGACTAACGACTCCACGTATCCTGTGGCTAGACATTTTAAAGCTATTCACAATGATGATCTGAGTTGTTTAAAATATTTTGTCATGGCAGCCGTTCGCAAACCCTGCCGAGGAGGGAACAGAGAAAAGAATCTGAGACAACTGGAATCCAAAATGATTTTAGAGCTGGACAGCAAAACAACGAATGGCCTCAATAATACAGATGAGATGTATAATTTTCTATAAAATATGTTTCAGGACAGAGATTTCCCATTACATGTAAGGCTCGTGGAAGGTTCCAGAGTGACTACTGTTCTTGAAATGCCTGTGTTTTTTTAAGGTTTTTAGCCCTGTTTTTAACTTTGTTGAATAGGGTTTTTAACTTTTTTTACTCTGGTGTTTTTAGCCGTAATACATTTTATTATATAGTTTGTAGCAGCAGCACTTTATGGGGATCCATTAGGATCGAATGATTTGCACTTAATAATACTCAGGTATGATACGTTGCGAGGTTTGCACATTCTAGTCATAGAATTATTTCCATTTATTTACAGCATTCAAGCTGAAATTAGAAGGTAACTCAGGTTCTTATATGACTACCTTGAGAGAATAGTTACCCTAATGCTTTCATATTATTTGCAGTATTTGCACATGTTTTAATTTTATACGCCTATGTAGGAACATCATGTTGCCATCCAAGTTAAATATGTAGCACATGATGTATGTTTGCACAACATCACATTTTCTCAAATGATATTGCAACCATCAAATGGGAATTATGCATAAGTGATTTGCATACATTTTATTCTATTTATATGAATATTTATATGCTTTTAGAACAAATTCAATATTTATGTATACATTTATTTATTTGTTGATTGGTTCTAAATAGATACTGCAATAAGAGAATATCGCATTAGTTGCATTTAAGCAGCAATGATTTTGTTTTGTGGCGAACTGGCAATGATTTAAAAGCTATGTTTTTTTCACTGTTTAAAAAACAGACTCATGACAGACTGAGCAGAATCCAATAGAAGTATTTTTTCTATGTTGTTATATCACATGGTGTTGGCACTTGAATACTGATTTGCATTAAAAAATGATGACTTACGTGTTTCAAAATTACTTGTTGCCCGAAACGCGTCAGGTTCGAGGTTCTGGAATAAAATATCTTTCGGCCTCCCATCGCTGGGTTCGTGTCTCTGTTCGCCAGTGCTCGGAGGTGCAGAGAATCAGGATTTGTATATATATAAATTGTTGGAAACGCCCACTCCCCCTCCGCAGGGTGGTGGTGGACTCCCCGAACACACTGTGGTAGCTTGGCTCGAGTGGTCAGGAAACAGGCGCAGTGCTAAGCATACAATATACCCATACAAGAACCATGCGTGCATCCGTTCCAAAAACGACTCTACACCGTAAAAATTATGAAAATATTCTTTCTTTATCTTTTTCTCTTAGTTGCTGATTGGAAAAATAAATAGGTCAATCACAATATACAAGTTTCAATTAGTGCAGGTCAAATAAATATTGGCTGTTTGATGAAATAAATAGGGGTGATCATAAATAACAGGGCATAAATACAAGTGCAATATATACAGACAATTAAATACTTTGAGGCAATAAATACTGTACCAATAAATATTGTACACCATCAAGTCCTGTGGACCTATAAATATAGTGCAGCAATAAATAGGTCAAAATTCAATAAATACAGTACCCCCAATAAATAATTAAAAGTATACAGCAACCCTCATATAATCAGATGACACTTCAATTCTTATGGGCTGATTTGGCCCAGGCACAGCTTGTAGGGTTGTGGAAGGCTTGAGGGGGGCTACTCCCTGGCTGGGACAAGGCTGAGGCCTAAACTGAGGTAGATCAAAGGGGGGAATACCAGTGCCCTGGCTTTCTCTCTCCACACAACCTCTCTAGGTTAGTCCCAGTTCACCCCAGGCACAGTCAGGTTGGTTTCAGCACCTCCCTAGCCCCTTAGAGTAGTCTCTCAGGTCTCCACAGGGCCTTAGGCGCCCTCTACTCCACTTACTGCCCTTTTTCTGATGTTCCGACGCCGCTGGAGTCGTGTCGACGCCGTGAGGCGGTTCCGGTTCGGTCTCGGCGGCCTCGGCACAATGTCAGTTCTTTGACGACGCCGGTAGGCGGTTCCGGTCCGATGTCGGTGGCCTCGGTTCGATCTCGACCTCCGATTCGACGGCGTCGGGCAGTCTCTTCACGATGTCGACTTCGGGCGGCTCCGGTCCGATGGCGCTCTCGGCTCCGATGACGTCGGCCGGCCTGGCCTCGATGTCGACTTCCGGCGACTCCGGGGTGCGATCCTCACCCCCGACCTCCGGTGCTCCTCCTCACAGGCTCCGGGCGACTCCGGAGTGCGATCCTCACTCCCGACCTCCGGTGCTCCTCTACCTCGGTCTCCGACGACTCCGGAGGGCGGACTTCACTCCTCCGATGACGCCGCTCGCTCGACCTCGGTTCACTTCCTCCTCGACCTCTGGTATTCCTCACGACCTCCGTCGGCGCCCTCTCACGACCTCAGGCGGCTCCGGGTACGACGTCTGCTACTTCAGTCAGCGCCGCTTCTCCACCTCGGGCTCCAGGTCTTCAGGCTACTCGACGCCGGACTCCAGGGAAACCAGTTCTCAGGTCAGAATCTTGCTGTTTTCTTGGTTCTAAGGCCTGTTCCTGCTGTCCAGGTCCTTAGGATAAGTTTCTTCTGTCTTCTTCCCACACAGGGCTATAGGCTGGGATCCATCAGTAGGGACAAGTATCAAGGGTGGGTTTATGGACCCCACTCCAGGCACAAGTTTCCACCCCTGCTGCTTCACTCCTTCCTCCTTCACTGTTGTGCTCCTCTCTCTTCACCAGTCAGGTGCCAACTGCCAGCTCCAACTGCCAACTGCCTCTCTTATCCTCCCAACATTCTAAACGGTTTCCAACTGTCACAGAGTTCTGGAATCTCCTGGAATGTTCTGGAAGGTGCTGGTAGGTTCCAGTGGATGCTGGTGATGTCACAGGTGGCCACCATTTTGTGCTTCAGGCCCTCAGACAGAAGTTTCAGGGGTAGCTAAAATGGCTCCCTGAATCTGCATCAACATGAAAAATGAAAACAACTGAGGGAAAAAGGGCCAAGTCCTACACAACCCCCTTCCAGCCAAAAGCCAGGGTAGACCGATCAATGCCTTGATGGTCTTCCCTGCTTGGGGCGAGAAAAGGTGGACGCAGGCCCGCAACGGCAGGAGCACCCGCAAGTTCTCCTCCGCTCTGGAACCCAATGGTTCCCTAACAAACCTCCCTGGACCAACAAAACCACCCCACGGGGGCTCCCTAGCTAGTTGGGGCCAGGACCGGCCCCTGGGCCATCCAGATGTCTCTGGCCTGGGTGATCTCGCAGAGTGGGGGGCAGTAGCCCCAGGCCTGTAGTGCCCGTTGACCACTCCGGTCCTCCTCCTTGCAGTCCTAAACTGCCTCTGGTCCTTCCTCCTGGGGTTCACACCCTTAGGCTGACCAGCCTTCAGGGGCGAGGCTCTCCTCCCCCTAACTCTCCTTCTGGGATTCCTCACCCTACCCTGCGAGGCACCCTCAGACCAACACTTCCTCCTCAGTCTAGGGCCTTGACCCCTCAACTGATCCTTCAACCTAGGGTCTAAACCCTTAGGCTGAGTCGGTGCCCGAGGCGAGACCTTCCTCCCTCTGCACCCCCTTCCAGATTTCAGCACCCTCCTACCGGGAAAAGTACCCCTGGAAGTCAATTTCGGGGGGACCCGGTTAACCGAGGCCCCACCCGCCAGGTCAGGCAACCCCTGAGCCTGGCATCCCAGCCCAGGACCTAAACCCTGAAACTGGGCCAACCCCAGAACCTCAGGCGCGCTGGTTACAGTCGCCCTGGGTCCTCCTGCCACTAGGGGCTCCCCTGCACTGGAGGGCACATCGGGACAGCCTAGGCTCCCAACCTGGGGCTCCCTTGCGGAACTCTCCAGGCCCTGAGACTTCGGTTGGGGCACCTCGGGACACCTCCCCGTCTCACGCCTTCCTACAGATAGGTCGTGAGGCCCTACAACCCTCTCTCCCTGGGACATAGCTGGGCTATCTGCCACTTCTCTCACCTCGCTGGGTTGGAAGATCCCTGCACTACCCCCTTCAGGTTCACACCCCAATGCCTCCTCAGACACCCTGGTGATGTCTTCCTGGGGTAAATATACTTCTAGCTCCTGTGAAGCTTCTGGTATGCTGCCACCAGTGTCCTCGCTGGACACACTCATCTGGAGGGCACGCAGCTTCATCTCCTTCATCCAAAGCTCGTGCGCCATCCTTTTCTCCTCCATCTCTTTCTCCAGCCTTGCTAAGTCCCATGTGAGCTGTCTTTCCTCCCTCCGGTCTGTTAACTTCCTGACTTGGGCCACAGTGTACGTTTTTAAATCTTCTAGTACAAACTCCATCTTGCCCACTCAGGTTAGAGGACAGGTTTTGTGCAGTAACAATGTAGGGGGGTACCTTCAGTAATACCTCCTCCCACCACCAGAGTAAATTTGGAAAAAACAAAAACCCACAATTAGGAAGGCCGCTCTTGAGAAAACTCCCGGTGTAGGCCTATGGACTACCCACAGTTATTGTTGAGTATATGTAGGCACAGCTCTATCCCACCACTGAACACCAATTTATGTTGGAAACGCCCACACTCCCACTCTGAAATTGGTTCTTGTATGGGTATATTGTATGCTTAGCACTGCGCCTGTTTCCTGACCACTCGAGCCAAGCTACCACAGTGTGTTCGGGGAGTCCACCACCACCCTGCGGAGGGGGAGTGGGCGTTTCCAACATAAATTGGTGGCAGCGGTGGGATCTCGACCTCCGATTCGACGGCGTCGGGCAGTCTCTTCACGATGTCGACTTCGGGCGGCTCCGGTCCGATGGCGCTCTCGGCTCCGATGACGTCGGCCGGCCTGGCCTCGATGTCGACTTCCGGCGACTCCGGGGTGCGATCCTCACCCCCGACCTCCGGTGCTCCTCCTCACAGGCTCCGGGCGACTCCGGAGTGCGATCCTCACTCCCGACCTCCGGTGCTCCTCTACCTCGGTCTCCGACGACTCCGGAGGGCGGACTTCACTCCTCCGATGACGCCGCTCGCTCGACCTCGGTTCACTTCCTCCTCGACCTCTGGTATTCCTCACGACCTCCGTCGGCGCCCTCTCACGACCTCAGGCGGCTCCGGGTACGACGTCTGCTACTTCAGTCAGCGCCGCTTCTCCACCTCGGGCTCCAGGTCTTCAGGCTACTCGACGCCGGACTCCAGGGAAACCAGTTCTCAGGTCAGAATCTTGCTGTTTTCTTGGTTCTAAGGCCTGTTCCTGCTGTCCAGGTCCTTAGGATAAGTTTCTTCTGTCTTCTTCCCACACAGGGCTATAGGCTGGGATCCATCAGTAGGGACAAGTATCAAGGGTGGGTTTATGGACCCCACTCCAGGCACAAGTTTCCACCCCTGCTGCTTCACTCCTTCCTCCTTCACTGTTGTGCTCCTCTCTCTTCACCAGTCAGGTGCCAACTGCCAGCTCCAACTGCCAACTGCCTCTCTTATCCTCCCAACATTCTAAACGGTTTCCAACTGTCACAGAGTTCTGGAATCTCCTGGAATGTTCTGGAAGGTGCTGGTAGGTTCCAGTGGATGCTGGTGATGTCACAGGTGGCCACCATTTTGTGCTTCAGGCCCTCAGACAGAAGTTTCAGGGGTAGCTAAAATGGCTCCCTGAATCTGCATCAACATGAAAAATGAAAACAACTGAGGGAAAAAGGGCCAAGTCCTACATAAATATATATATATTATCTACTGGCGGTCGCCAGTAGATAGTTATAGTTAGGACTGAGTTCCCATAGGAAATCAGAAAATTCTGTTTTGAATAACTTTGGTGCCGGTCGACCAATCCTCGCGAAATTTTCAAAACTAATAGGGGGCTCCGCTCGGCTCCTACCCTGAAAATCTCGGGGTGATTCGTCAAGCGGGGGCTGAGAAAAAAGGGGGGTCCCAAAACGCGTTTTCCCCATGCATTTTCCCATAGGACCTTTAGTCGAAGGTACAGCCCGAACGGCTGAACAGAATTACTTGAAATTTGGCAAAGAGGTAGTCCTCAGGTCAGGCATGTGCCTTTTGCATATATGGTGTCAATCCGTCCAGTAGTTCCTGAGAAAATTGCAGTTAAAAGTTCATAAATATCTATATGCGCGCACCGTGCGCGCACCGTGTGCGCCCCAAATGTGCGCGAGCGTAATTCTGATTGGTGGTTAGATGTCAGTCAACATTCCAATCGGTCGAAATCAGGAAGTGTCGGACGCCATTTTGTGTGTGATAGTGAAAAAGAAAGGTGGAGAACGTGAAAAGGGGGCAGGGTAGAGAGTTCCTGCCCCCTAGCCTTTGTCAGGGGGTCCCTGAAGGACCCCGAAGGGTGAAAAAAACCTCTTATTTTTTTTCAAAAAATCGCGGTTGCGCGCACCGTGAAAAACCCTTAAAAAAAAAAAACATTTTAAACTGTTTATAAGTTTATAGAAGATATTAACTATGCTGTTCAACTTTATCCAAATAAAAAAAAAAGAACTGAGCCATTCCATATTACAGGATACAGTCAATCTATAACTATATACATAGGTAGTTTATTGTAAAATAAATATATAAAAAATATAATACATACATAAATTAGCATTTAAAAAACCTTACAAATTCACTAAAAAAAACATAGGTTTCACACACGTTATAGTTAGGAATTAGCATTTAAAAAACCTTGCAAATTCACTGAAAAAACCATAGGTTTCACACACGTTATAGTTAGGAATTAGCATTTAAAAAACCTTAGAAATTCACTGAAAAAACCATAGGTTTCACACGTTATAGTTAGCTGGACATTTCACTCGTACAAAACCATTGAAATTCCCCCGTTATAGTTAGTTCAGCTAACTATAACTCGCGCGACCACAATCCACTGCTGATGACGTCACATATTACATCACTGTATTCAATAAGATACTGTTAATAAGTCAGTTATACAATTAATTTTACAAAAAAAAAACATCCATTTAGACACTTATTTACCCATTTATTCTTCCATTAACTTTTAGATATACATATATAAAAAATATTTATTTTTCAGAAAGAAACATATTCACTGGATGATGTCATCAGTGATGTCATTTGAGATGTCATGAGTGATGTCACTGACCATGTCATGAGTGATGTAATATGTGACGTCATCAGCAGTGGATTGCGGGTGCGCGAGTTATAGTTAGCTGTACTAACTAAGTTTGAAAAAGATAATTTATTGAATATCAAAATGCACATATTAACAAAATATTACAATCTCTAAATAGAACACAGTGCAAAAATATCATAAACAGTGGAAAGAAACAAAAACTGAAGGGGGTGGAAAAGGGGAAGGGAAGAATGCAACAAATGGTACAACAAAATTTTGCATTTACAATGTAACAATTGGTATAAACAGAAACCCTCTAATAAAAACTTATACAATCACCAAGAGATAGAATACAATAGATATTAAACAGTCATTATTTACTTCAAGGAGGTTTGGGAACTTCTTTCAGTGCAAGGGGTATGTAAGGGTACAGACTGAGCAGATATGGTCAAGAAATTGGTAATGGGTAACCATAATAAATCTTGCTTAATAGCAAGCGTAATGGGATAAACGTAAGCCCTGTCTAATCTATGATTATCACAAACACCGTACCACCAAGCTTGAAAGGAAACGCTTGAGGTATCCTTTCAAGACTTAGTAATTTGTTGGAACGCTAAGTGTATCAACAATGGATGCGCTAATATCGGAGGAGGACCATATGTCAGAAAGAATGCCTAGAAAAATATGTGAAAGAGAAAAGGGGAATTACGTAGAGAAAATGTTATTAATTTGGTGCAACACTCTAGTCCAGAAAATGTGAATCTTTGGGCAGGTAAAAAGCATATGTTTAAGATCTGCTACCTCTGCCAAGCAGGACCAGCAGGTAGGGGGAATAGAGGAATCAATGTTATGTAATTTGGCAGGAGTAATCAAAAGCCTATTATATATAAAAAATAATGTTTGAGTTGTGTTTGCTGCTCTGGAGGATTTCCTTATTTTGGACCAAATTTTATGCCAGGTAGAAATAGAAAACGACTCTTCTAACTCCAATTCCCAATCTCTTTCTACTTTAGATTTATCTTAGGAACTGGAGGTGTCACGTAATTTTTTTATAAATTTGGGATGCAGAGACTGAAGAGAGTAAGAAGGGGAGAGTAAGGGGAGAAGAATTGACATGCAAAATGGAAAGTGTGCAGGCGTCATAACTGTTTTGAACAGCTGTACTCAATAACCTATACTTCGGGTAAAAGGATATAGGCAGAGAAAAGCGGGCTTGAAGTTCAGAGAAGGGGAGACAAGTACCATCATGAAAAATCTGCGAAGTCCAATTAAGGCCGAGATCTTTCCACTCTTTCCAAAAAAGGGTTTTATTCCTGATTTTAATAAGCGGATTATAACAAATAGGGGAGTGTAAGAATCGTGAGCGATCATCTAGACCAGCTAGGAAAAGAGGAAGAAATGTTTTGCTGGAATTTTTAAGAATGGGAAGAGAAAATGTATGTGGAATATGGGATAAGGTCACAAATTCTTCAAAAGTGAAAGGGTGGAAAAATGAGGATTCGACTTCTACCCATAGTGGCAGAGAGGAGGGATCTGACCTTCGTTCAGATGGCAAAGAAACAGAATGTGTAAGAAAAAATGATGTGTGGTATGAGGAGAAATCTGGAAAATTGACTCCTCCCAATTGCTTAGGACATTTAAGTTTAGAGAAAGACATCCTAGCTTTTTTGTTTTGCCATAAAAATTTTGATAGAATAGAGTAGATATTTTTATAACAGGATTTAGGAATATTAACTGGGAGATTGGAGAGGAAAAATAGAATTATTGGGACTAACATCATTTTAATAGAATCTAATCTTCCCCACCAGGATAAGAACAAGGGATGCCAATGAGTTGTAGAGTTAATCAAAGTTGTTTGTAGATTTTTCAGATTCAATGTTACAGTGTCTTTAACCGAGGGGGTGAACCATAATCCTAAGTATTTGATCTTAGTCGGGCTCCAATGAAAAGAAGAAGCCAAGAAGTCAACATGAAAACAAAACTTATTTAGAGGAAGAATTTCACATTTATCAAAATTAAGTTTATAACCCGATACCAATGCAAAATCTGAAACTTCTGATAGAAAGGTTGGAATAGAAGTCTGAGGGTAGAAATGAATAAAAGAATATCATCTGCATAAACAGAGAGTTTCAGATGCTTATCTCCATAAGGAAAACCTGTACTATCTTTATTCATTCAAATTTTTGTAAGGAAAGGTTCCAATGCTAAAATAAAGAGAAGAGGAGAGAGAGGACAACCTTGTCGGACACCTCTAAAAAGAGGGAATGAGGAAGAAACAAGGCCATTGGCTAAGATAAATGATCTAGGAAAGGAGTACAATAATGAGATATAAGAAAGAAATTTCGGACCAAAACCAAACCAAACAAGAGTTGAGAATATAAATTGCCAGTTAAAAATGACTTTTCCGCATCTAATGGAACCGCAGCTAATGAATGTTGATAAGGGTGGGACTTACTGAGAACATTAAAAAAGAGACCGGTATTGTCAGAAAGGTGACAGCCCTTGATAAAACCGCTTTGTTCTTTACCAATCAGATTTGGTAAAACTTTGTCTAAACGGAGCGCAAGAATTTTCGCAAATATTTTATAATCCAGATTGATTAAAGAAATAGGTCTATAATTTAAGTGTGATCTTTGTTTTCTTTGGGAAGAAGAGAAATCAAAGCTTCCTGAAAGGAGCCCTCAGATAACTTGGATGCAATAAAAAATTAAAATAATTGATGGAGTTTAGGAACGAGTAATTTGGAAAAATGTAGATAAAATTCAATTGTGAAACCATCCGGCCCGGGAGCTTTCCCTTTTTTGAGTACTTGAATGGATTCCAGAATATCATGAGGGGAGATGTTAGCCTCTAAAGAGGAGAAATCTACCTCTGTTAAAGAAGGTGAGGGAATGGATGACAGATAATGATTGATGTCAGATAATGGAAGAGGGGATTCTGGCATATAGAGCTTTTGATAAAAGTCAGTGAATTCAGTGAAAATGTCCTCGTCTTTATGGATCGTAGAGTTAGATGCAGTTACAATAGATTCAATTTTAGTACGTTCTTTTTTTACTTTAAGATAATTAGCAAGAAGATTGCCAGCTTTGTTTTGCGCACTATAATATTTAGCACTAGATTTAAGGAGATATAAATTCGCTGATTCTGTGGAAAGTTTGTTGAAAGAAAATTTGGCCTTAAGAAGTCTATCTAAATCAGATTGAGATTTAGATAAATAATACGAATGCTTCAGTTGCTTAATTTGCTTACTAAGTAATTGTATGGATTGAGAGGATGCGCGTCTCTTTTGGGCAACAAATGAAATAATGAAATCTCTAGAAGCAGCTTTAAAGGTGTCCCATAACAGTTGAGGGGAAGTCTGAGGAGTCTCATTCTCTATAAAAAATAGGGATGCAAAATCATGGAAGGCTGATGTGAAATTCGAATCTAATGAAGAGAATTGTTAAATTTCCACCTCCTAGCACCCTTTACGGCGGGGGGGAGTAAGTCCAAACTTAAGGAGACCGGGGCATGGTCAGAGATTAAAATAGAGCCAATGTCTGAGTTGGTAATGTGTTGAGTCAAGGCTTTGGATATGAAGAGATAGTCTATCCGGGATTGGGATGAGTGAGCAGGTGTGTAGTATGTGCATTCTTGTAGTGTAGGGTGGCAAAGTCTCCAGGAGTCAACAAGAAATCTTTGAGATATAGTGGTGGTGAATTGAGTGTGTATAGGAGAGGGTGAGAAATGAGAATTGGACCTTCTATCTAAAATAGGATCCATAATCATATTACAGTCACTACCTAGAAGAAGGTAATCATCAGTACATTGCATCACTGAAGAGAGAATCTGAGGCCAAAACAATTTGTCCTGTGTAGTGGGAGCATACAAATTAAATTAAAAATAGCGAAAGGGATTTTATTAATTAACAGAGACACTGCAACCCATCTGCCATCAGAATCATTATCTTGGTGTATACGTTGGATATTCAATCACTTATGGCAGAGAATAGCAACACCGTTACGCTTCCCTGAGCCAGGAGATGCAAAAACATGGCCTACCCAGTTATGACGTAGCTTAGTAATTTCAGCATCCTTTATATGAATTTCTTGCAATAAAACAATATCACCCTTTAAATTTGCTAGATGGGATAGAACACTATGGTGCCGATTACGATCCTGTAAAAAAATTCCCCGTACGACTCGTATCCGGTCTTTTTACCTTACGAATCGTACAAGTGCCGTACAAACTGCCAATCACGATTCGCATGGTAAAAAGTCCATACGAACTGCATTGGGAATTATTCCCCACACGTCCTCGGGTCGGACGATTTACCGTACAAATGTGAAAAGTGAAGTCCGACCGCGGAATCACGATTCATCCAGTGCGTCCGATGTTACAACCGTATGGAAAAAACACCGTCCGCACCGAACTCCCATAGCAACCATGGAGACATGTGCCCACATACGCGCCCAACACCCCCCCTGCCCTCCTATGTACGAGTCAAATCCCCACCCGTGTATGTACACCCGTGTATGTACGAGACGTACCCCCACCCGTGAATGCATGGAGCGTACCCCCACCCCAACTGTGTATGTACAACCGGTCCCCCCACCCCAACCGTGTATGTACGATCCGTACCCTCACCCGCGTACGTATGGAGCGTACCCCCACCCCAACCGTGTATGTACGATCCGTACCCTCACCCGCGTACGTATGGAGCGTACCCCCACCCCAACTGTGTATGTACGACCGGTCCCCCCACCCCAACCGTGTATGTACGACCCGTACCCACACCCGCGTACGTATGGAGCGTACCCCCACCCCAACCGTGTATGTACGACCCGTACCCTCACCCGCGTACGTATGGAGCGTACCCCCACCCCAACCGTGTATGTACGACCAGTCCCCCCACCCCAATCGTGTATGTACGACCCGTACCCCCACCCCAACCGTGTATGTACGACCCGTATCCTCACCCGCGTACGTATGGAGCGTACCCCCACCCAAACCGTGTATGTACGACCCGTACCCTCACCCCAACCGTGTATGTATGACCCGTACCCTCACCCGCGTACGTATGGAGCGTACCCCCACCCCAACCGTGTATGTACGACCCGTACCCTCACCCGCGTACGTATGGAGCGTACCCCCAACCGTGTATGTACGACCCGTACCCTCACCCGCGTACGTATGGAGCGTACCCCCACCCCAACCGTGTATGTATGACCCGTACACTCACCCCAACCGTGTATGTACGACCCGTACCCTCACCCGCGTACATATGGAGCGTACCCCCACCCCAACCGTGTATGTACGACCCGTACCCTCACCCGCGTACGTATGGAGCGTACCCCCACCCCAACCGTGTATGTACGACCGGTCCCCTCACCCCAACCGTGTATGTACGACCCGTACCCCCACCCCAACCGTGTATGTATGGACCGTACCCTCACCCGTGTATGTATGGAGTGTACCCCCACCCCAACAGTGTATGTACGGACCGTACCCCCACCCGTGTATGTACGGAGCGAACACACACCCCACCAGTCTAAGTACGGCGCGCACCCCAGGCCCCAACACCAGCACCCTCACCCTACATCGCGCATGTACGAATCATACCAAGCCAGACACAAGGACAGCACTGTACCACTAAATTCCCGAAGTACACACCGTACACACGCTAAAAACGCACGTACACAACCAGGACCAAGCAAAACAACACAAGAATACACCATTCGAATGGCACAAAGCCACAAAACATGTCCAACAAGCACAAAAACAACACATTCACTGACCTGCAACTGCCAAAATCCCAAACAGAGGCCCAAAACACAACCACTCCTTATAACACACCCACCCAAACTTCAAACACAGCCACACCCACCAATGGACCAATAAAAAGGGCCCACACACACAAACCATGAGCCTTTGCAACAGACCCACTGCTGCCAGACCCCACAGACAACCCACAGCACCAGACCTCAACCTTTACTACACCTTACACTTGCACACCTTCACACAACCACCTTCACAAACACCCCCTCATCACATTCACACACACACCTGCACAACCACACCCACACACCCACAACCATCCACACCCCCCCCACCATCCACACTCACACCCCTCACCATGCCCACTAACAAGAATCCAAAGTTCACTAGCCGAGAGTTGGAGGTCCTTGTCGATGAAATCCTCAGAGTCGAGCCACACCTCTTTGGAACATTGGTCAGACAGACCAGCATTTCTGAAAAAACAGCCATGTGGCAGACGATTGTCGATGCTGTGAATGCTGTTGCGGACACCAGAAGGACCATGCATGAATGCCAAGCCAGGTGGTACGATCTGCGGAGGAGGGTCCGAGCCAAAATGACCGACGAACACAACCAGGCCAACGTCACTGGAGGAGGGCCGCCCCGCAGACGCGTAGAATACCATCCCTGGGAGGAGAGGGTGATGGCCATACTGCCGGTGGTGGCAGTGGACGGATTAGAAGGACTCCGAGACCCGGGTGAGTACACAAACAACTCACCTCACATGGGGGGAACGTCATCCACAACCAAACTCACAAACAGGCACGCAACCACCCCAAGCTATCGCATGACTCAACCACACTCCATGAACACGCACATGCCACTGGCGCCACCATGCCCCATGCACCCAGCTGGACAATGCCAAGTCACAGGCCACAGAAAACACCAACACAAGACACGGTAAGCCGGATGGCGGGAGTGTGGGCCCCAAAAATCACATAGTGCAACTCAGAAGCAGACAACAATGCCCCCTGCCCATATGGCCTAGGTCACAGCCAGACAAACAGTGCGTCCCCACACAGGAAAGACTTGCCAGCAAATGGCGAACGCCTTGCATTAGCACATGGGGGTGACGGTACGTTCTTGCACATGACAGCAGCTAATGAACAGCCAACACTGTGAAAGAGTGGCAGCACACACCACCACATCAGCAGCGCGGACACAGACACTACACCCAATGGGTGCCTGGAGATCAGAAACAAACTCACATCAACAATCCAAGAGCCATTCAAAGATCTGCTAACACTGTGTGCCCAGGAAGATGGGCTGAGGTGACAGAGGGTGACACACAAAGGGAGGGAGAGGGGGACAGAGAGGGAGGGAGACACAGGGAGACGGACAGAGGGAGGAGGCTGACACACAGAGGGAGGGAGAGGGGAACAGAGAGGGAGCAAGAAAGGGACACACAGGGAGAGCAAATCAGCCTTGTGGGGTGTGGGAATGTCTGCTCGTCAGCAGGTGGACTGCGTGCATGTAGACAAGGGTGGCCAGTGCCAGAACCCCCCCTCTTCTCCATGGCAAAACACCGGGCCATGTCACAACCTGTGCATGAGCACAACGACAGCTACCTGCATTATCTAAGTGTGTGGAACCACTCCATGTGCCCACGTACAGTGCAACACGGAAGGCGCCAATGCATGGCTCGCCACACCTGCCCACTCCACTGCTGACTGCAGTCACAATTGACGCAGCAAGTAAGACTGTGCCACACATAGGTAAAGTCGCAAAAGCTGTGGCCAAGGGACATACCCGTGCACAAGTGCACTGTGAGTGGAATGCAAGACATATCCATATTCCCAGAGGAAATGTGCCAACTTAGAAACCAATGAAACATGGATGTTGCATAGAACAAAATTAACATTGTCTCTCTCACACACAGGTCAACGTCGTGGATCACCCCCCAACACTGGGGGGGAAGACTCACAGGACCCGGCTCGGCGAGATGACGGAGCCACCGGCAGCGACGACTCTCATCACTCTGTGGACGAACCCGACCCCACCAACCTGGCCCCTCTGGTGTCCAACGAACTGCAGCACCTGCGTCAGGTACAACTGGGCCAACCATCACCCCCACTCCTGCCACATCCCAGGAGACACCCAGGATCCCTGCCCCACCACCACAATGCAGCCAGGCTGGCCAGGAGGGACACGGTGTACCGGGCACCCAGGAGGAGGCAGGCGACAACGCCAATGCCACCCCTCAGGGGTCCCGGAGACCCGATGTGCCCACAAGGGCAGGCCAGGTGCAAGTGGGCAGGGGTGGTGGGAGTGGAGGACGGCGGAGGCGCGAGCCTGACCAGTTGGCTGGGGAACCGGTATATTCCCATGTCAGAAACATCCTGGACACATACCGGCAGGACACCACGGGCATGGCCCAGGTTGTGTCCACCCTCAACGAGATGAAGGGGACCCTCGATGAGATCAAGACCCAGCAGGCCCAGCAACATGCGGAGCAACATGCCTGTCTACTGCGACACCAAGGGCGGATGGAGGACAGACAGGCTGAGCTCGTGACGGTGTTCACAGGAATTCACAGTATACTCCGTCGGATAGCCGACAACATGGGCAACCCTCCCTGTGCCATCAGGCGTAGAACATCACCACCCACAGGGAGGGATCAGGAGGAGGAGGAAGAGACATCCGACGGAGCATCCCAAACATCGTCACGGCCTGCTTCTGAGGGTCCCCGCAGGAGGGCGGGTCGTCCACGGAAAATACCGTGAGGGTCGGCGCAACAGCACCATCTCTCAGGACACCTGGCCTGGCACCTGGCCCACTGGAGCAACAGCAGCACAGCAGCAAAAGACATTCTCTGCCACATGGACTTGCTGGTCACTGTCTGACCAATGTTGAGAAAGACTGTGGCATGGACTCTGAGGATTTCAAATGGCAAGGACACCAACTCCCCTAGTGAACTTTGGATTCCACACACCCGGAAAGCCCCTCATGTCATACCCCCCCCCCCCCCCACCCGGTACCCCAACCAAAATAAAAAGTTACACCATGAAGAGAAGATGCCTACCTTTTGCATTATTACCTTACATGTGTCTTGTAAAGTCTAACCATGCCTGAGTTCTAATTTGGCTTCAACCATCCACACCCTGGGGCCTGAGTCTGGCACAGGACACACATGGGTCACATTGTATTAGGCAAGACAGACATGGAGCACCATACACACCCGTGATGGGCCCAACCAGCTGAGGGGGTGGCCGCACAACCGTGCCGACAGACATTTTGGGTACAGCGACAGCCATGCGCAGAGGTCAGGGATCATGTGGAGTGTCCTGGGGGGCACCCAGGTATGTGTGGACAGGTGGCAGAACCATGTCCTGCAAGCTTGAGTCAGGTGGATTCAGAGAATGGTGGCCTGGCCAACGTTGGATGCATGGGGATGGCACATGTCACAATACCCACACAGTCATGGACATCATGCACAATACACAGTCTAATCCCACACAAACAGCTTGCATCTTGCCACTCTACACATAGACACATAGCCACTATCACGGAAAACCATGCCAGACATGCCGGATGCACCGTGGCAACACACCAGCATTGACTGAGAAGAGGCACCTTGGAGGCATAGGGACACCTTTATTAGTCATGTATTCGGGATTGCAGAGGCAACTCAGAGTACACATGAACGGGTCATGTGGAGTAACATGTGGGTCCAACACTGGAACCCCCCTTCTGCAGCACAAATGCGTGATAGCCATGGAACTGGCACACAAGTGTCGGCTAACAGCTAAACACCCCCTGCTGCTCACGGAGAGACTGCCATACACCATTGATCCGCTGATGTGGAAGTCCCACACCATGTCAAGCCAATGCAAACCGTATGTGTCCGAGGGCAGTGTAACACACATTGATGCCATCATCACATTCCACAATCCCATCACTGATGACTGTCAACAAGTCTGACCATCTATTCAGGTGTACCCAGCTGCATGTCATGTGTACCATGGTGATGCGACATGTCTGCAGAGGAACCAAACATCGACAGGGGCAGTGTGCATACATCGTAAACAACTGCCACACCCAATACACCCCTGATGCATCCCTTACCCTAAGGAGACTTCCAAACTTGTCCGTGTGTGTAACGCTGAGTCAGCACACGATGACGTGTCCATGAGGAATAGCAGTGCCACAACAATGCAACCAGCAGACGGCATGCGCAAGTACCTCGGGAAGAGAGACACACAAGAAGTCAGCCACAAAAAGCACAGCCACTTGCATGTGCATGTACTCGACACATGTAAGGATGACAACATGCTAGGTCACAATTATGACTGGGGAAATACACATCACTGGCACCATCACTCCAGTGACACATCCACACACACCTCTGACTCACGTGCCATACATGCAGATGGACACACACATCGCAACACATGCCACACAGGGACCAATGCGTGCACACACAGACACTGGTACTCACCACTAAGCAAAGAAGTCACGTATGAGCCGAGTCCGGATGTCCTCTTGCGGAACCACATCCTCCACATCACTAGCCCCATTGCCAAGACCTTGGTCCTCCACGGGTGGATGGTCCTGATCATCTTGATCCAGGATGAGTGGCACAGCTTTCTCAACTGCCATGTTGTGCAGCATGCAGCAGACCATGAAGATTTTGCAGACCTTCGCCGGGGCATATGGGAGGGCGCTGCCGGTCTTGTGGAGGCATCTGAATTGGCTCTTCAGGAGGCCAAATGTCCTCTCTATCACTCGCCTTGTCCGGCCATGGGCGGTGTTGTAGCGGAGCTGGGCCGGCGTGATGGGGTTGCGGAGAGGTGTGATCAGCCATGGCATGTTGGGATAGCCAGCGTCCCCTACATGGAAAGCACATGGACATAAGTAGGACAGGAGAAGCGGTCGTGCTGGAAGTCTACGCAAAATACAGGACAGACAGAGTATACCCACCAACAACACATGCTCGTTCATTGCGCAGCTGCGTCATCATTTCAGGCACCCTGCTACGCCTCATGATGTAGGCATCGTGTGCTGATCCTGGAAAACGAGCACAGACATGTGAAATCACCATGTTGGACAGACACACCACAAGGGCATTGATGGAGTGGTAGTGCTTGCGATTCCTGTACGCTACCTCCTGTGACTGCGGTGGGACCAAAGCCACATGTGTTCCATCTATGGACCCAATGACATGGGGCATCCCTCCCAGGGCATAGAATCCACGTTTGACACCAGTCAACATTTCAGGGGTTGGGAAATGGATGAACTCATCCAGGTGAAGCAACATGGCCTCTAAGAAATCATGCAGCACACGGCAGAACATGCTCTGGGACATGCCACCAACATGAGCTATGGTATTTTGAAAGGTACCCGTTGCAAGAAAATGTAGGGCTGCCATTACCTTCAGCTTGGGTGTCAGTGCCGTAGGATACCTGTGCAGTAACAAAAGGACAAGGGCACCCAAAGCAATTGGTCAGGGACCTTGGGAAGTTACGTATTATAAGAGACAGTGGTCCCTGAAAACAAAGAAATATAACAAGCGATAATCAATATAGCCGCAGTAGGTACTATATTATAGCCTATGTCCAGCCGGACAAGGCAGCTTTAATAAGCAAAATGTTTTTCAATGATCAAACAAGATGTAAGCAAAGCATTGGTGGGACACAAGCCTGTATCCTATGGCTTACATATCAAGAGGACATGAGTTTTTGAAAAACACACACAGGCAATTGAAGCGATGTTTCTATGACAAGAATAGCAGATAGTGAAACATCCTAGTCACCTTCACGACATTTTATACACATAAGTAATCATAGTGTAAGGTGAGCAACATAGTCGACGACGTTTCGATCCTTACTGGGAGGGTGTTAGGATCATCATCAGGACTGATTAGTATAATTGCCTATAAAAATGCCTGAATATACAACAATTAACACAAAAACCAACATAGTACAATAAAGAGGGAAAAAAATGGAGGGAAAGAAATCAGACAAAACATAATGATTAAGTTTAAATAAAGTTCCAACATAACAAAAAACAGTTTGTGTCAGAACACGGGCTAATCACGATCAGAATGGCTTAGTGAATTGTCGGACACGGATCAAAGGGGAAAATTATACAGTGGAACATGCTCCGTGGCAGGCCGTGTAAATGGCGGAAGGTCGTGGATGCCGCGAGTGTTAAGGAGTCCCGACTGTGGGGAAGTGCGTGGTCGATATCATGCTCAAGCTGAGGGCGTGACTGAAATTTAAGAACTATGGGTGTCGCAGGTGAAAAGGGCGAGTTAAATACAACGGAGACTAATACTGATCACTATTCCAAACTTCCAACAAATCCGACTAATGAGCTTAAACAGATGATTCAACAGACAACCCAATCAGGTCTGGAACAAGGTTTTTTATCTAAACATGAATATGATTTTCTGAATACCAAGGCCCCACGCATACCAGTCATCTACACTTTGCCAAAGATCCATAAGGATAGTTCCAACCCCCCTGGCGGCCCATCGTCTCAGGCTGCGGGTCTATTCTAGAGCCATTGGGTCTCTATGTTGACTACTTTATCAAGGAGTTTGTTCCATCTACCCCGTATTACGTCAGAGACAGTATGCAGATGATTACCCTGGTAGAAAATCACAGATTCAACCCCTCCACCGATACACTCTGCACGTTAGATGTTGAGTCTCTTTACACAAACATCCCGCAACGAGATGCAATGCTCATCATTGAGACTACTTTAGACACTCGCACTAGGCCACATGCTGTACCCACTATTTTCATCTTACAACTCCTCGAGATCTGTCTGACTAGAAACTTTTTTCTATTTGATGGTCATTATTACCAACAAACCAAGGGAACATCCATGGGAGCAGTTTTCGCACCAAATCTGGCTATCCTTTACATGAATGCCCTTGAGATTAATTACATATTGGCCCAACAGAACCCCTTCCAATCTGCAATAACACTATGGAAACGTTATATTGACGACATTTTTTTCATTTGGCATGATACCCAAACCATGCTCATCAACTTCCTCCATTGGCTTAACAATAATTGTGGTGGTCTCAAGTTCACACTCACATACAACAAAACATCCATACCATTCCTTGATCTAAACATAATACATGATGATGGACACCTGATCACCAGCCTCTTTAGGAAAGCCACCGAGCGTAACACTCTCCTAAAATACAGTAGCAGCCACCCAAGGGCCCTTAGAGACTCGCTTCCCTACTCACAATACTTACGCATCAGGCGCAACTGCACCCTAAAGGAGGATTATTTCAGGGAAGCCAAGACACTCAGCGACAAACTAACATCAAGAGGTTACCCCAAAAAACTAATTCGCAGTGCCCTGAAAAGAGCATGGTACTGTCCCAGGGATGCTCTCCTGGAACCCAAAACCAAGAGAAGTGAAAACCGCCTAGTGTGTGTCACCACATTCTCTCCATCTTCCAACAAAGTGCGTAAAAGTATTCTTAAACACTGGAATGTGTTAAATGCTGGAATACTAAATCTTGAAAGACCTCTCTTTGCCTTCAAAAGAAATAAAAATATCAAAGACCATCTGATAAGAGCGGCACTCCCTGAAACCAGAAACACTGGCACGCTCCTCGAGCATTGGTCTTTACCCGCAGTTACTGGGCACAACAAATGTGGCAATTGTTCTGTATGTGTATTCACTACTGACTGTAAAGAGTTTGTGTTTGGTAACATACGTAAACCCCATAATCATTTCAGTAATTGTAACACCAGCAATGTCATTTACGCAATTCTGTGCCCCTGTGACAAGATCTATATAGGACAAACGACACAGAAAATCCGGATCAGAATCTGCCAACACAGAAGCAGACTGAGGTGTAAAACACCAAACGCACCGCTGGTGGAACATTTCGAATCAGCTGGTCATACTGAGGATGACATTCACTGGACAGTCGTCACTGTTGTCAAAATTCCTCCAAGAGGTGCAGACATTTCACAGCTTCTGAATAAAGAAGAATTAAAATGGATTTTGAAAACGGGAAGCATTCACAGTGGATTGAACCGCTTAGAGGATTGGACCTCCTTACTATGATTGTGCAATTGGAACCGTCTGCAACCTATGATACACTCACCACAATACTACCACCTGACTTTAAGAAACATCAATTTATTTTTCTTTTCCCATTGAAACTGTGCTCTTCATGTTTTATAAATGCAATAGCCTATACATCCATGTACCAGCTCTCCAAATGTCATTCTCTGCCCTTCTATCCTTGTTTTTATCCTCACCACGCGCCGTTTCTCACTCACCCAATATGGCGCCCTAAATTCGCCTTGTTTTCCATCTCTCACGGGCACAACGTTACTATTAGCAACTATTAGAACATGTGACTGGTCACCTGATCCAGCCACGATCACATCTAACCGGCGCAAGCACTCCTCCACCACAACTTTTCCGGCATTGACCGAGACGTTGCCTTGCCGACTCCCCCGGAACGTGACTACATCTTCACATTACGGTATGTCTTTTGTTTCCAATCGGCGTCTCCTCACCCCCGTAATTACGAAGTGTATACTTCAAGTAATTTGCCTTATTTTACCGACAGAATTTCACTGCCGCGTTCAGTATTACTCCCGCGGACCTGGGTAAGCCGTTTTTCCCTTTATGCACTGCACCTCCGATCCACTCCTCGAGCCTGTTTTTGACCTCCATAATTTTATTTTATTATTACAGACCGATTCCGTGTTCTAATAGTCGCTTAGTTTCTCCAACTAAGCTGACACATCTTCTTTGCTGTATTCAAGGACAGCATGAGGTAAATTGTTGCCCGCATATCGCGCCAAGCTCACCTGACATAGTCTCCGTTGTATTTAACTCGCCCTTTTCACCTGCGACACCCATAGTTCTTAAATTTCAGTCACGCCCTCAGCTTGAGCATGATATCGACCACGCCATGTACACGGCCTGCCACGGAGCATGTTCCACTGTATAATTTTCCCCTTTGATCCGTGTCCGACAATTCACTAAGCCATTCTGATCGTGATTAGCCCGTGTTCTGACACAAACTGTTTTTTGTTATGTTGGAACTTTATTTAAACTTAATCATTATGTTTTGTCTGATTTCTTTCCCTCCATTTTTTTCCCTCTTTATTGTACTATGTTGGTTTTTGTGTTAATTGTTGTATATTCAGGCATTTTTATAGGCAATTATACTAATCAGTCCTGATGATGATCCTAACACCCTCCCAGTAAGGATCGAAACGTTGTCGACTATGTTGCTCACCTTACACTATGATTACTTATGTGTATAAAATGTCGTGAAGGTGACTAGGATGTTTCACTATCTGCTATTCTTGTCATAGAAACATCGCTTCAATTGCCTGTGTGTGTTTTTCAAAAACTCATGTCCTCTTGATATGTAAGCCATAGGATACAGGCTTGTGTCCCACCAATGCTTTGCTTACATCTTGTTTGATCATTGAAAAACATTTTGCTTATTAAAGCTGCCTTGTCCGGCTGGACATAGGCTATAATATAGTACCTACTGCGGCTATATTGATTATCGCTTGTTATATTTCTTTGTTTTCAGGGACCACTGTCTCTTATAATACGTAACTTCCCAAGGTCCCTGACCAATTGCTTTGGGTGCCCTTGTCCTTTTGTTACTGATTAAGCGCAATCGCTGGATTGCAAGGGCTCACGCTCTTATCCCCACCTTTTTCTCTTGAAAGTGGGTCACTTTCCTTTCCCTTTGACTACCATATCTAGACTCTCCCCTCTCCTCACCTCTCTCTTGTCATGTCAGATCACGCACCTCTTTACACGGACGAATACATTAAGAAAATCCTAGAAGGTCCTTCCCTCTTTGTTGACTCCACCAATGCTCCCCAAGAAATCAGTTCCACCTTATCTGAACAACTAGAAAAAACTAAGAAAAAGTCTGTCAGGTTACAATTGATGATACGGATGCTTACGGAATACCTGAAAGCTAATATCATTCCCACCGGCCTCCAAGTCAGAAACGTACCAGGTATTTTTACAGATATACCGAAATATATCAATAATTTCAGTTACATCAGCACTACCTGCTCGAGACATTGGTTAGTCCTTGGTATAGATATAGCGACAGAGGAACTTAATAAAACTCTGGAAGAGATAACTGAAATTGAACAACAACTAACCACTAGCGACACTATAGCGGATAATAAAAAATTGCTAGAACAAATCCAAAAAACAGTGGATGAATTCTTTAGAATAGAACAAAATAAAAAATCCACCAAAGTGAAAAAAGATATTAAATCCTATTCCACTGAACGCACTTACCCTTACCTTAACAAGGACTTCTATACTAATAGATCTTACAACAACCAACGTTACAACCGTCCTTGGGGCAGATTTAACAGAGGTAACACCCTAGTCGGTTTCTCTGATACCTCAGTTGAGTCATCCGACAATTCGGATCCCGGCGAAGGTACGAGCAGTACAAACAGAGCACCTAACAACCCGAATCCATCGACACCCTCTTTTTTAGGTCGAGGCCCAAACGAACCCCCGAGAAGAGGAGGGTTGAAACGTGCCCATTGGCAAAACCCTCCAGGAGAACGCCAAACCCGACGCAACTATTACCGTTGGTAGACTGTTCCCCAGAGGTACACAACAGTGACTCTACCAACCAGACACAAACAAACCTTTCGTTGCCAATATTCAACCTCACAAATTTCCAACTGAATGAATCTGAATTATCCATCCTTAGCAAGGGTCTTTCCTTTGTACCAACGACTAGGACTAACTTTTTGGACCTGCAAACCGAAATGCTTAGATTTTTCCGTAAGATCAGACTACAAAGTTTTTTTCTGTTGAACCCACTTCCATCGAAAACATCCAATACCCCATTGAGACCCCCATCAACTTTCTCCCCGTCAGCCAGCATGGTTCCATCTGAGGTTTCCTGTTTTGAAAAACTGGTACTTAAAGACCTCTCCCAATTAGCGACAGAACACCAGTTCATTCCGTACAACATTGCACTAGAAGAGAAAACAGCACTTCAAACTCTCAAGTCCAACGCCTTAGTGGTTATCAAACCCGCAGATAAAGGTGGGGGCATAGTATTACAAGACACTACCACCTATAAAAACGAAATATTGAGGCAGCTAGCTAATACTGATCACTATTCCAAACTTCCAACAAATCCGACTAATGAGCTTAAACAGATGATTCAACAGACAACCCAATCAGGTCTGGAACAAGGTTTTTTATCTAAACATGAATATGATTTTCTGAATACCAAGGCCCCACGCATACCAGTCATCTACACTTTGCCAAAGATCCATAAGGATAGTTCCAACCCCCCTGGACGGCCCATCGTCTCAGGCTGCGGGTCTATTCTAGAGCCATTGGGTCTCTATGTTGACTACTTTATCAAGGAGTTTGTTCCATCTACCCCGTATTACGTCAGAGACAGTATGCAGATGATTACCCTGGTAGAAAATCACAGATTCAACCCCTCCACCGATACACTCTGCACGTTAGATGTTGAGTCTCTTTACACAAACATCCCGCAACGAGATGCATTGCTCATCATTGAGACTACTTTAGACACTCGCACTAGGCCACATGCTGTACCCACTATTTTCATCTTACAACTCCTCGAGATCTGTCTGACTAGAAACTTTTTTCTATTTGATGGTCATTATTACCAACAAACCAAGGGAACATCCATGGGAGCAGTTTTCGCACCAAATCTGGCTATCCTTTACATGAATGCCCTTGAGATTAATTACATATTGGCCCAACAGAACCCCTTCCAATCTGCAATAACACTATGGAAACGTTATATTGACGACATTTTTTTCATTTGGCATGATACCCAAACCATGCTCATCAACTTCCTCCATTGGCTTAACAATAATTGTGGTGGTCTCAAGTTCACACTCACATACAACAAAACATCCATACCATTCCTTGATCTAAACATAATACATGATGATGGACACCTGATCACCAGCCTCTTTAGGAAAGCCACCGAGCGTAACACTCTCCTAAAATACAGTAGCAGCCACCCAAGGGCCCTTAGAGACTCGCTTCCCTACTCACAATACTTACGCATCAGACGCAACTGCACCCTAAAGGAGGATTATTTCAGGGAAGCCAAGACACTCAGCGACAAACTACCATCAAGAGGTTACCCCAAAAAACTAATTCGCAGTGCCCTGAAAAGAGCATGGTACTGTCCCAGGGATGCTCTCTTGGAACCCAAAACCAAGAGAAGTGAAAACCGCCTAGTGTGTGTCACCACATTCTCTCCATCTTCCAACAAAGTGCGTAAAAGTATTCTTAAACACTGGAATGTGTTAAATGCTGGAATACTAAATCTTGAAAGACCTCTCTTTGCCTTCAAAAGAAATAAAAATATCAAAGACCATCTGATAAGAGCGGCACTCCCTGAAACCAGAAACACTGGCACGCTCCTCGAGCATTGGTCTTTACCTGCAGTTACTGGGCACAACAAATGTGGCAATTGTTCTGTATGTGTATTCACTACTGACTGTAAAGAGTTTGTGTTTGGTAACATACGTAAACCCCATAATCATTTCAGTAATTGTAACACCAGCAATGTCATTTACGCAATTCTGTGCCCCTGTGACAAGATCTATATAGGACAAACGACACAGAAAATCCGGATCAGAATCTGCCAACACAGAAGCAGACTGAGGTGTAAAACACCAAACGCACCGCTGGTGGAACATTTCGAATCAGCTGGTCATACTGAGGATGACATTCACTGGACAGTCGTCACTGTTGTCAAAATTCCTCCAAGAGGTGCAGACATTTCACAGCTTCTGAATAAAGAAGAATTAAAATGGATTTTGAAAACGGGAAGCATTCACAGTGGATTGAACCGCTTAGAGGATTGGACCTCCTTACTATGATTGTGCAATTGGAACCGTCTGCAACCTATGATACACTCACCACAATACTACCACCTGACTTTAAGAAACATCAATGTATTTTTCTTTTCCCATTGAAACTGTGCTCTTCATGTTTTATAAATGCAATAGCCTATACATCCATGTACCAGCTCTCCAAATGTCATTCTCTGCCCTTCTATCCTTGTTTTTATCCTCACCACGCGCCGTTTCTCACTCACCCAATATGGCGCCCTAAATTCGCCTTGTTTTCCATCTCTCACGGGCACAACGTTACTATTAGCAACTATTAGAACATGTGACTGGTCACCTGATCCAGCCACGATCACATCTAACCGGCGCAAGCACTCCTCCACCACAACTTTTCCGGCATTGACCGAGACGTTGCCTTGCCGACTCCCCCGGAACGTGACTACATCTTCACATTACGGTATGTCTTTTGTTTCCAATCGGCGGCTCCTCACCCCCGTAATTACGAAGTGTATACTTCAAGTAATTTGCCTTATTTTACCGACAGAATTTCACTGCCGCGTTCAGTATTACTCCCGCGGACCTGGGTAAGCCGTTTTTCCCTTTATGCACTGCACCTCCGATCCACTCCTCGAGCCTGTTTTTGACCTCCATAATTTTATTTTATTATTACAGACCGATTCCGTGTTCTAATAGTCGCTTAGTTTCTCCAACTAAGCTGACACATCTTCTTTGCTGTATTCAAGGACAGCATGAGATAAATTGTTGCCCGCATATCGCGCCAAGCTCACCTGACATAGTCTCCGTTGTATTTAACTCGCCCTTTTCACCTGCGACACCCATAGTTCTTAAATTTCAGTCACGCCCTCAGCTTGAGCATGATATCGACCACGCACTTCCCCACAGTCGGGACTCCTTAACACTCGCGGCATCCACGACCTTCCGCCATTTACACGGCCTGCCATGGAGCATGTTCCACTGTATAATTTTCCCCTTTGATCCGTGTCCGACAATTCACTAAGCCATTCTGATCGTGATTAGCCCGTGTTCTGACACAAACTGTTTTTTGTTATGTTGGAACTTTATTTAAACTTAATCATTATGTTTTGTCTGATTTCTTTCCCTCCATTTTTTTCCCTCTTTATTGTACTATGTTGGTTTTTGTGTTAATTGTTGTATATTCAGGCATTTTTATAGGCAATTATACTAATCAGTCTTGATGATGATCCTAACACCCTCCCAGTAAGGATCGAAACGTCGTCGACTATGTTGCTCACCTTACACTATGATTACTTATGTGTATAAAATGTCGTGAAGGTGACTAGGATGTTTCACTATCTGCTATTCTTGTCATAGAAACATCGCTTCAATTGCCTGTGTGTGTTTTTCAAAAACTCATGTCCTCTTGATATGTAAGCCATAGGATACAGGCTTGTGTCCCACCAATGCTTTGCTTACATCTTGTTTGATCATTGAAAAACATTTTGCTTATTAAAGCTGCCTTGTCCGGCTGGACATAGGCTATAATATAGTACCTACTGCGGCTATATTGATTATCGCTTGTTATATTTCTTTGTTTTCAGGGACCACTGTCTCTTATAATACGTAGGATACCTGTGCAGCGGTTGCAGGTGTGGTGCTAGCCTCGCCGTCAACTCCACAATCAACGGTTGGGGGAAGCGGTAGCACCGGATACAGTCATTCTCCCGCATGTCAGCCAAGTCCGGAATTGCTTGGGGAAGAGGCGGCGCTCTGCAGTAATTTGGAAGTGACAAGGAAGAGTGAGTGCACCACAACAACAATTTTTTGGTGCTGAGCACATGTTAATCTGTCAATACACATATGCGACATACGGAGTCAGGTATGTGCCACATGCCCTGGACACGTATGGCTGCCAGGTGACACTCCTACCAAGACCCAGCTACACACGGAGATTGTGAACCTCCACATGCCATGGCATGAGATTAGCTGTGTCCCAGTGTAAGTGAACAGCCAGACACAGGAGTGACATACATCCACACATCAGCAGAAGTAGGATGTCGATTGCAGAGACTGGTAGCGGAACACTAGAGCCACAGGTCACATGACATTACACTAGGACAGCCCACACACCTTGCCATGAAGGTGTACATGTAATGACTCACCACACATTCATAGAGAGGATGCAGACATGTCCTTGTAATGCTACTCCGTGTCCCATGCATACATACGCACCTCACATCCGATACCACATGTGGCCTGGTGTGCGGAACAGTGTGCCATGTCCATCTACACACAGACACATGTTGGTTGCTGCAACAGCTGATGCTTTTGAGGGAGCTCCAACATCAAGCTAATGGGACCCCCCCACACATACATGACATTGTCACATCGTGCACCGTGGGTAGTGACATGTCTGGTGTGGTAACCCCTGTAGCGGGCATCAGGGCACACTTGCGTGTGTTGTTGACCGTGCCATGCCAGTGACGCTCATCCCAAGTGTGCAGTACGACATGCACACATGTCAAAGGAGTTAAGGGCATGCCTGGCACACATTGCACCGTCACACATAACATCTGTACACATCTCATCATACATCTGGTGCCTTCTCGACTCAGGAGTAATGTGCCACATCACAGCCTTTCACACCTGTGCCCCACACATGTAGTACTGCCCAGACAATGCCTTGATGTCCATCCATGGACAAGTATGTCAGCCCTATTCCTTCCTGTGTGCTGCCTGTCACCACTGTGATGTGTGAAAGGCACCGTACTTTTTTTTTTCGCTCAGAGGGCCTGTGTACGTTCCCTATCACTATGGGAGTGCTGCCGTATGTGTACCCATAGTGATAGTGAGCGTATGCACGCGTGTACGGTCCGTATCACTCTGGGAACGCATACGCGAGAACACCCATAGTGATAGTGAGCGTACAGGCGTGTGTACGGGTCCGTACCACTATGAGTACGCATACGCGAGAACACCCATAGTGAAAGTGAGCGTACGCACGCGTGTACTGTCCGTATCACTCTGGGAACGCATACGCGAGAACACCCATAGTGATAGTGAGCGTACAGGCGTGTGTACGGTCCGTACCACTATGAGTACGCATACGCGAGAACACCCATAGTGAAAGTGAGCGTACGCACGCGTGTACGGTCCGTATCACTCTGGGAACGCATACGCGAGAACACCCATAGTGATAGTGAGTGTACAGGCGTGTGTACGGTCCGTACAACTATGAGTACGCATACGCGAGAACACCCATAGTGAAAGTGAGCGTACGCACGCGTGTACGGTCCGTATCACTCTGGGAACGCATACGCGAGAACACCCATAGTGATAGTGAGCGTACAGGCGTGTGTACGGTCTGTACCACTATGAGTACGCATATGCGAGAACACCCATAGTGATAGTGAGTGTACAGGCGTGTGTACGGTCCGTACAACTATGAGTACGCATACGCGAGAACACCCATAGTGAAAGTGAGCGTACGCACGCGTGTACGGTCCGTATCACTCTGGGAACGCATACGCGAGAACACCCATAGTGATAGTGAGCGTACAGGCGTGTGTACGGTCTGTACCACTATGAGTACGCATATGCGAGAACACCCATAGTGAAAGTGAGCGTACGCACGCGTGTACGGTCCATATCATGGGTGTGTGTGTAAGTCCCCTGTCATGTGGGTGGGTGCATATGTGGAGTGTGGCACCCGGGCTGCATGAGGGATGGATATACCCTGCCCATGTGATGTGAGCAGGGAGCAGTGCTGTGTGTCTGATGTGCAGGGCCAGCCCCACACCTGTGAGCCCCCCCCCGTCTAGTGGCACATGTGCAGAGTGAGGTTTGTCACTGCATTTGGCAAGGGCAGGTGAATGTCCTGTGCCTGTGTGTGTCTGTGTACTCTGCTGCGGTAGCGTCAGTGGCCTGTGGCATGTGACTGCTTAGAGGTGCTGCACATTATCTTGGTGTAGCTTGTGATGCACAGTGTGAGCCTGGATCATTGCTTGTGTAGTTGCCCTCATTCCACCTGTGTACTTTCAATGGCACGCACTGCTTTTGCCCTTCCCCAGAGGATCATGTCCCTATGACAATGGTGCAATGCGTTGGATGCATACTATGCCTTGTTGTAAACAGCAAGTTTGTTCTAATATGTCTCTTTGTGACATGTGCCTGGTGTATTGATGTTGTGTCACTTGTTCATCCTCACAGGTAGGCGCCTCTGCCAAGAAGCAGATATGGCTGACCGCCGTCAGTTCCGTGAGGAGTGCGGATGGTCGCAAGCGGCGCCTGGCCCAGGTGAGGAAACGCTGGCAGGATATCCGGTGCTGGACGCGGAGGATCGCACGGGTCCTGCTGGGGGACTCACCTGAGACCCATAAGAACCGCGGGCGCCGCCGTCTGACCCACATCCACAAGCATGTGCTGGCAGTGGTATTTCCAGACTTGGAGAGGCGCTTACAGGAGAAGCAGCAGCAGGAAGGGGGTAGGTACATGTGTGTTTGTTGTGTGTCACCAGCATTTGTAAGTGCACAGTTGCATGGATACACTGCCAGGATTTAAAGGTGCTGTGCAGATCCTGTTACCCACAGTATAGCGGTGCTCTCCTGCCTCCCTTCCCCTCCTTGCAATGTTTTCCCTGGTCTGTGTGTAGTCACTCCTTCACAAGGTAATGTAGGCTGGCGCTTTCTCCACGTGAACTATGCCTGTAGCATCATGTGTGGGGGTGGTGTGTAACAGGTTTTGGGACCTTGCCTGTGCCCTGTCCAGTTCAGTACATGTGGGTTCCATGTCAGTTGGCACTGATGCTGAGTCCAGACATGGGAGTTAGTCTCTCAAGTGTCATGCCTTACAGCACGCATGTCCTATGTTGTGGCCTGTGACATGATGTGCATGAGTGTGCGATACGCATAGTGCAGGGATGGTGGCGTGTGTTGCAGTCATTCCCATTCAGGACCATGGAGTTGTGTGGCCACTACTGTCCCCTGGGGCATATTTTCATAGGTGTCATGTGTGTCATCACAAAACATATAGAATATAGAAATAGAAGAATGTACCAAAAAATAGAATGAAAAGAGAGATTATAGGAAATGAGAGAGAAGATAAGAACATAACACAAAAGAGTAAAAGGAGGGAAATATTTGAAGAAAAAATACTGTAACAAAAATATACCACAGATAAACGATAGAAACGGGGATGGTGGAGCCACATACGGGAGATGGAACGCTGAATGGAAAACTCCAGGACGAAACGGCAAGAAGGGGGAGCAACTTCCAGGAAATTTGCAGAGAGCAAAAAAGCACCGAGGGACCACAAAAAAAGAAAATAGAAAGAAAATGTTAAAGAGTCAACCAATTCAACACAAGATTACATATTACAGAAGGAAGGAGATGGTTCACCCATAGGAACAAAACAAATAACAAACAGAAACAAGATTTGATACATGAAACTTCATGACCGAGGCACTTCCATGGATTCCACTCTACAACTGTCCAAAAATTGTTGGAGGAGCGCAGGATCGTCATAGTTAGTAGTCTTGTTATTATAAGCCACTTTAAAGAGACATGGGTGGAACAAGCCGTACCGAGCATTGAGGCTACGCAGCGCGGGTCTCATTTCTAAAAATTTTCTCCGGCGTTCAGCAGTTATTTTGGCATAGTCTTGGGCAAAAAAGAGGTTAGAACCACTCCAAGAAATCTTTCCACATTGTTTGGCAGCCTGAAGGACTTTGAGCAGGTCAGTGTACTCTAGAAAATACAAAATAACTCCTCTAGGTTTCGTAGAGGGTGACTGAGAATGAGAGGCATGACCTAAATGATGTGCACGCTGGATATTCAAGGGTGGATTATCCGGAAGGCCCAGAAGAGGTGGCGAAAAAGATTGAAAGAAAGGAGATTGAATTAGAGCCTTCAAGGCCTTCGGCCAGACCATAAATGCTTAAATGATTGCGCCTGTTGCGATTTTCCACATTTTCAATTTGCTGCTTAAGTGGCTCTATTTCTTTGGATATATGAGGAACTTGGTTTGTAAGTCTTTGCACAGAATCAACGCGTTTCTCTAGATCACCAACTCTCTGTTCAGTAAGCGACCAATTAGCTTCCAGATTCTGCAGTCTGGTATTGGTTTCCTCCATATGTGGTTTAAGAGCATGAATTTAATCAAGGATGAGTTCCATAGATATTAAAGATGATGAGTTAGTAGGGGAAGGTGGATTCACTTTCGCCCGTTTGCCTGTTGTAGACGACGACGCAGAGGGTATTTTGGAACCTTGTTTTGCGCCTAGGCGAGAATTAGATGAAGCAGAACCCTTGGAACCAAAAGAGTTGTTGAGATTTTCATCCATGGGGTCTTGTAGGACATTAAATGGATTGAAATCCTCTAAAACTGCCTCATTGGAAAGAGTGGTTCCACTACTGTTAGAGCGAGGCATTGCTATGAGGAAGTGAAGGTGAAGCACCTTATGCAATATGTTGAAATAAAGAGTCACTGGAGGCGAATTGAAAAATAAATAACAAAGAAAGTAGCCTAATTTAATTCAGGAGGCTGCAGCAACAATGAAAAGTTGATGTAAACATTAAATGAGTGAGATGTTGTTCAAAAAACATATGAAAAATGAAGCCATGACCACAAGTGTGCAATTTCTGTGAGGGAAGGACATCTCACCGGTGCAGGCGGGAAATTGCAAAATCGCCGAGAAAACAAAATGGCGGCCGCGACGATGTGTTAAAGTCGCGGCCGGCAAATGACACAAAATGCAAGCGCTGAGCTCACTCGGGAACAGCGGCCATTTCCCGAGGCTCCGAAGCCACGCCCGCTAGCTGAACTAAGTATAACGGAGGAATTTCAGTGGTGTTGTACATGTGAAATGTCCAGCTAACTATAACACCCCTAAAACCTATGGTTTTTTCAGTGAATTTCTAAGGTTTTTTAAATGCTAATTTCTAACTATAACATGTCTGAAACCTATGGTTTTTTCAGTGAATATATATATATATATATATATATATATATGTATGTATATAATATATATATATATATATATATATATATATATATATATATATATATATATATATATATATATATTAAAAAAATAGGATTGAGGTACATTAGACTTACAAAATTAGGTTTCAGGCCCATTATAGTTAGAAATTAGCATTTAAAAAACCATAGAAATTAACTGAAAAAACCATAGGTTTCAGGAACGTTATAGTTAGTTGGACATTTCACTCATACAAAACCATAGAAATTCCGGCGTTATAGTTAGTTGAGCTAACTATAACTCGCGCCCCCGCAATGCACTGCTGATGACGTCACATATTACATCATTCATGAAATGGTCAGTGACATCACTGATGACATCACTGATGACATCTCAAATGACATCACTGATGACATCATCCACGTGAAAATCTAATACACCTCCTCACACCTGAATATAACCTTTGATACACCCACTCTAAAATACAGACTATCATTTTCGAATAATAGACACATCAATACCAGCTACTAAATATGCACTGACTGATTCCTAGGTCTACACACACATCCACTCATTCACCCATACATTCACTCATACATGCAGTCACTAAATTGCTAAATTAAATATAAAAAACAGCATTTATTAAACATATTATTGAAAAAATTATGAATGTATATTTCCACACACACACAAATATATATATGTACACACTCAAGTATTACCAAATTAAAAAATAATAATACATCTATTTGAACAATATTAGGAAAAGTATTTAAGTCTGGGAATAATAGATATAAAATTACCACTACAGTCTGTGCAACTGTAGTGAAAGCGTTGGACTTCAGACGGGTCAAATTTACTATTCCCACTCCAGTCTATACAATAGTAGAGAAAGTGTTAGACTTCGGAGGGATTACATTTACTATTCCCGCTAATGTCTGTGCAACAGTAGGGAGTGTTGCACTACGGAGGACTGAAATTTACTATTCCCAATGTAGTCTGTGCAACAGTAGGGAAAGTGTTGGACTTTGGAGGGATTAAATTTACTATTCCCACTCTAGTCTGTGCAACAGTAAGTAAAGCGTTGGACTTCACAGATGTTAAATTTACTATTCCCACTCCAGTCTGTGCAACAGTAGGGAAAGCATTGGAATTGGGATGGGTAATATGTACTATTCTTACTCCAGTCTGTGCAGCAGTAGGGAAAACTTTGGACTTCGCAGGGGTTAAATTTACTATTCACATTCCAAGTCTGTGCAACAGTAGGTAAAGTATTTCACTACAAAAACATAACATATTTGAATACCGTTAATACTTTGCAACAAAAATAAAACTCTTAACGTGAACATTATTAATAAACGCCAAAACATTAGATCTATAAAAAAAAATAAAAAAAAATATTATACATTTTAATAATCATCAATTGAAAAGAATTGATATTTATTTATTACTTAATTAACTTCCCATCCTATACAACCCGCACTGAATATATAACTATCGAATATATTTATTACACAATTGACATAATTAATAATCAATTAAATAGTTAATAATGCATTAATTTCCTTTCCTACATTTACCCCTGCAAACCCAAAAGCCCGCATCTCATATATAACTTATATAAAAGCCCACTGTACCACTCCCACCAAGCCTTCTGCAAATGAACTTTTAATCTTAAATTCCAGTCTTAGGGCAGCAGATGTTGCTAGAGTATAACATGAAGGTAATTTCCTTAATATTTGGCCTTGGGTCTTGTCTAAAAAAAACATCTTGCCACATTGATTAACTCCACCACAAAAGATAGAGTGGATGGCATCTTAACCTGGTACACAGATAAGAGACAGGAAAAATGTTTTCTGCCCACAGCATTGTAAAATGCGCCCAACGCCTTGGCCTGTGATTGCACTTTACCAACACTATTGGAGATGTGATCTGAATCATTTAAAGTACTGGACATAATTTTCCCTAAAATAGTATAGGTTCTAATCCTTTCCAGGTTTTGTGAACTCAAGTGCCCCAAATAATTAGAGAGTTTGCATGCTTTCTTCACCTGAAAAAATAAGACTTTACTTTTTGGGGAGTTACTTTTCAGGTAGTGCAGGTCTACACATTGGTTTAATGCCGCCAAGCGGCCATTTACATTTTGGGGGTTAAATTAAGAATTGCAATGTCATCTGTGTATAAAATGGAAGTTAGTGAGCTACCATCAATGCTTGGCGGAAAGTAGGAACCTTTCAAAATGAAACTCAGCAAATCAAATATATACAAGGAAAATAACAATAGTGCGAGTAAACACCACTGCTTCATACCATTTTTTGTCAGAAAACCCATAGATAAGCTCCGATCACCACCTATCAAGACTTGACACCAGATTGAGAAGTGCAGGTCAATAAGTAAATGCAATAGGCTTCCTGGCATGCCAAGATTAAATAACTTTTTCCACAGGGCTGGACAATGGACTTTATCAAAGACTGTGGAAAAGTCGATAAATGCTGCATATACTGAGCAGACCCTGATGGTCAAATATTTTTCATAGATGAGCTGCAAGGCTGCAATATTATCTAAAGTACCATGTTTATTTCTAATTTGTTCTAATGGAATGATCATATTACTCTCTACCCAGCTATTAAGATGACCCAATAAACACCTAGTGAAGACCTTTCCTAGCGCATCTAATCACAATTTGGCGGTAGTTAGCAGGCGAATTTCTGTCACCCTTTTTATAAAGTGGAATTATGACACTCCCGGGACCACTAAGGGGGCACTGTAGCATTAATATAGCAATATTTGAAGACCGGAAATAGTATTGTTGTCAAGAGTGTGACCACTTTTTTATAAACAATATCATTACGTCATCTGGTCCAATTGCACCACAAAACTGTATTGCGCGGATCGAAGTATAGATCTCACCCACAGAAGGAGTACCACAACCAGCTGTTACCAGCTCAGGGCTAGCATGGAGATCTTCAATTTGAATTTTAACTCCAGGATTTTCAGCATTTAGAACTGAAATAAACCTACTCCATACATCCTTGATGTTAGGGGAAGGGTAGGACCTCAATCTGGACACACAGCAGTCAGCAATGATCTCCCAGAATTTCTTGCATTTTTCTTATATGCAGTTTCTCTTAAGCCAGTTCACCTACGATCTATGTTTTGTGTTTTTATACCAGCCTTCAATGGGCTCCCTTTCCTCTTCAATAGAGATACAGGTCTATCTCGTTCCTTTGATAAGAAAACATACAGCATCTTAAAGAATCTATTTCCTCATTCAAGGAAAGGAGTAACAAACATAATGGTTTATATGAAGACTTGGAATACATCTGATGATCATCATTGATGATCTGCTTTGTGAATTGGGAAAAGAAGCTGAGAACGTCCTCTTTCCAGAGGCCTAAATCATATCCCTCTGCAACAGTCCTTTTAAATTAAAGATCTTGGGGCCAGATGTACGACCATTCAGTTTAGCGAGTCGCAAATTGCGCCGAATTGCGACTTGCAATTTGCGACTCACTAAACTGAATGTACAACAGTGTCTCAGACACTGTTTGCGATTCCCAATGGGTTTGCAAATTGCATGCCTCATCAATATTCATGAGGCAAGCGCAATTTGCGGCCCCATTGGGAATGGCTAACACTCACAGGGATGGTGGCCTGCTGGGGTCAGCAGGCCACCATGTCTGTAACTGCTTTTTCAATAAAGGAGTTTTTTTTTTTATAAATGCAGCTTGTTTTCCTTAAAGGAAAACGGGATGCATTTAAAAAGAAAAATTAAACTTTTCAGTTTCATTTTTTAAGGGCAGGCAGTTGTCTCTGGGACCACTGCCTGCTATTAAAAAATATTTTTGCAACCATTCACAAAGAGGAAGGGACCACTTCACGTTTGCACGTTTAAACTGTGAGTGTTTGGCGACCGCAAATGCTGTCGCAAAACAGTAGTACATTGGTGTTAGAGTCGCTATTAGGAAGGGATGCCTTTGGCACGCCCCTTCCTAATAGCGAGTCGTAAACGTTATTTTGCGAGTCAGTAACTCGCAAAATAGCGTTTGTACATACTACCACTGTTTTTTGCAGTTGCAAACGGGTTGATTTGCCTTTTGCGACCGCAAAAAAACATCTGGGCCTTAATGATGGACCATTGTGTCCTACCAGAATTGTTTTTGAAATCGCTCCATTCATTTTCCATGACCCTATAGAGGACATTTTGATCTCTAGGTAAAAGACTATGAGTCTACGATCACTAAGCATGAAGTCTACAATTTTCAGTCAGTTAAAAGGTAGAAAATAGAGTAAGATACAATAAGATAATCAATAATAGAATATCCCAGCAGAGATTTATGGGTATATCGCTCAGCAGAATTTTTAGTAAATCTTCCATTTAAACTCAATCAATCATTATTTCTCAATTGGCCAAGGAGTAATTGTCCTCTATTATCTGTTCTCAGTTTTGGCCAGAAAAGTAATGATGTTATGTTATGTTAAAAAATATTTATACAGCGCACGTTCACCAACGGTTTCTTGGCGCTAAGCGGAGTCAGTCAATTGCAAAACAAAGAGAAGAGGAAAGTTCAGTTGTAGGCCTGGACAAACAGACAGGTTTTGAGAGAGGTCCTAAACTGAGCATAGGAAGAGGACAGGCGCAGTTCAGGGGGGAGAGAATTCCAGAACTGTGGCGCCAGAATCGAGAATCGAAGACCCCCGTGTTTTTTACGCGTAAACAGACAAGGAGTTAATAGATTCATGTTTGCAGAGCGCAAGGCTCGAGAGGGGCATAACGTTGTAGTCTTGACGCAATAAAAGCCGGGCTGCAGTCCGAGAGAGCTTTATAGACAGTGCAGCCTAATTTGTAGAGACTGCGTTGACACACGGGAAGCCAGTGTAAATTTTTCAACAGCGGTTTCACATGATGAGATTTAGGTTGACCATATACAAGCCTTGCGGCTTGATTCTGCACCAGTTGGAGTCGGCGTAGTTGGTAAGCTGGGACGCCGGCGTACAAAGAGTTGGCGTAATCAATACGCGACATCACCAGGGCAAGAACAGCTTGAATCCGGGCCTCAAAGGTCAGATATCTGCTTATTTTACGAATTCTTCGAAGGTGAAAAAAACAAGCAGATACCACAGTATTAATCTGTGCCTTCATCGTAAAATCGTTGCTAATTATGATTCCTAAGCTTTTGACTGACTTGACAGGAGAAGGAGGGTATCCCAGAGAATGAGGCCAAAAGTTGGAATTTCAGGGATTCCCTGAGCCGCCAGTAAGGATCAGCTCGGTTTTGTCTGGATTTAACTTAGGATGGTTGGCACTCATCCAGTTGCTGATGAATATCATAGTGGACTGGAAGCTTTCTATAGATGAGGGGGAAGAGTTGATGTTAAATACTAGCTGGAGATCATCAGCATAATTAAATATAACCAGCTCTCTCTTTTGAAGGGCCAAGATCAAAGGAAGAATATATAAATTAAAAAGAAGGGGAGAGAGTGCAGAACCCTGAGGAACCCCACACGTCAATCTTTTTTTTTGGGCCAAGACTCTGGCGAGACGGACCGCTTGAAAGCGATCCCAGAGAAATGAGGAGATCCACTCCAGAGGAGGAACCCGAATCCCGGCGCTCTCGACCCGGTCGACCAAAAGATGGTGGTCGACCGTATCGAATGCAGCCGAGAGGTCCAGGAGCACCAGGGCTTGCATAGAGCTCTGGTCGGCCCCCCTTCGTAATTCATCAAGGACTGCCAGAATAACAGACTCAGTGGAATGTTTGAGTCTAAAACCAGCTTGATGAGGGTCCAAGTAATGTGACTTCTCAACAAAGGTGCTGAGACAGTCAGCCACATGAGCTTCCAAGATTTTTCCCAAAAAGGGCAGCAATGAAATGGGGCAAAAATTGCTGGGAATGGAAGGGTCAGAGCCAGTTTTTTTTAAGATAGGTACCACTTCGGCATGCTTAAAAAGGTTGGGAACAATGCCCAGGGTAAGGGAGTTATTAAGAAGAGACATAGGGGGTTCAGGGCAAGAGAGAAAAACTAGCCCGAAGAATAGAGGGAGGACAACTATCAGAGGGGGATCCTGACCTAACCTTCTTAAGTAAGGAGAGGAAAACTTCGTGGGTAATAAGAGGGAAGCGGTCCAGGCAGTGAGGATTAATATTTGAGCCACCGAAATCCACAGATGCAGGGGGCTGAGGAATACTTGATTTAATGTTAACAATTTTCTCGATAAAGTAGTTATTGAGTGAGTCACATAACGATTGTGAGGGAATGCGTTTTACAGTGACGCGGTCGGGTTTGACAAGTTCGTCCACTAGTGATAAAATATCTTTGGCCTTGTTGGTGGATGCCAGGATTTTAGAAGAAAAATATTCAGATTTAGTTCTGATAATGGCATTTTTATAATCTTTAAGTGCTGTAGTAAAAGTGAGCTTTTAATGGGGGCAGTAGTTCTGTCTCCACTTCCGTTCTGTTTGTCGCAGGACCAATTTCATGACCTTCAAATTGTCAGATAACCAGCGCTGTGCATCATGGGTTTTTTTTTCTTTAATTGTCTGTAACGGAGCAATACTGTCTCTAGCCGATTCCAGCCAAGTGTTAATGTTTTCTGCCTGGGAATGAAGGGAGACCGCTGTGCCGAAGGGTTGAGATGCCGCTAACATAGTGCTATATTCTTTGGTATCGACCCGGCTCCAGTTCCTGGCCATGATGTTAGCAGGGGATTTAGGAGCAGGGGTACTCGAGATGGTAAAAGTAATGTGCAGGTGGTCTGACCATAAACAGGGGGAAATACATAGGTTGGCTATCTCTAGATTAGAGGTCCAAACCTGGTCTAGGGTATTTCCCTTGACGTGAGTGGGAGCTTTAATATGCTGGGTGTAGTTCATACCTGTCAGTAAATCGGTAAACTCGGCCGAATGAGAGCTTTCCCGCACATTGTTAGGCCAATAGTTGAAGTCGCCAACAATTAGTACTCTCGCATGATTTATGGCCAGATCAGCAATGGCTTCACTCAATGACTGCGAAAAAGTAGGCATAAGTACAGGAGGCCTATAAAATACGACACAGACAAAGGAAAAGTAGTCAGACTCGAGCTTAAGCAAAAGATAATCGACCAATGGGATTCGCAGTGTAGCAAAAGAATTAAATTTGTGTTTGTGAGAGATTACAGCTGCCACGCCACCTCTGATTCTATTTTCTGACCTATTGGACTGGAGAATATAGTAATTATCTGGAGTGCAGCTAAAATGTCAGGTCTAGATTCTTCCGTCAACCAGGTTTCAGATAAAAGAAGAATGTCAGGGTTGTTAGAATCAAGAAAATAGAAGATCTCAAGTTGGTGTTTCACCATTGATTGGGTGTTAAGATAACAGATGGACAACTGCTCCTGTCCCAGACATGTGGGACTGGATAAAGGAGTAGGGGGTACGCTGGGCATGCTAGGGGATTTCAGGGCGGAAGGGATAATAGGAAATATACAATCGGTGCTCTTAAGGCTTAAGATCCCCAAAAGGTCTAACATGTTCTGAATGTGAGGATCAAGAGCCCAATTTCCCGAAAGGGTTTTAAGGTCAGAAGAAGAATATTCCACTGGGCAGGCAGAATCTAGGGCCCCAGGCCCCGACCGGCCGCGGACGGGCGCAGACGGGCTTGGAATGTGTAGTGCTTTTTCTAAGTCCAACAATAGCCTAAGAGGGTGGTTGGAGACTTTACAATTAAGGTCTCCAACTAAAATAACCTGAAGTTCAACCTCTTTATCCATAACCTTACCTATGAAGACAACAATATGGCATAACAAATTATTATACATTAAGGTTGGGAGACTATAAACCTTCACCGCTATAAAAGGGACTCTCAGAGTCTCACCGGCAATGGGAAAGATTTATTTTGCTTGAAAGAGATTAGAGGTTTTTTTTCAAACTATTGTACTCCCACTCAACATCAATTATTGGGAAATACCTATCCCTCCCTTTTCATGCCCTTTCCTGGATGGAATGGATTTACAACTTATTACAAAGTAGCCATTGCACTGAAAATCCAAGGAGCACCACGTTCCTGGATGTAGATTAAGTCAGCTTCTAACCTATTTAAAAGTTCCAGTTTCTCCAAGTAGTGTGTTAGACCCGCTGCATTTCAGGAAACCACTTTTAGATTATTGCTAATTGCAAGGTTTAGATACTGGGCCCGATGCTAGGGCACTATTAAGTGTACCGGCCCGCCAATTCCATTTTATTGACTCATCCTCCACTATGGAGGGGACCCAGGAGCACTAGTCAGATGATGCCTTACAAATCTTCCACCATTCACTACAGCGACCCGTAAGAGTTTTACATTTTCACCAGAGAGTTCTTTTAAAGGCATGTGATAATGCTCAGAAATTGGTTGGCTCAGAGATTAATTTTGCTGTTTAAAGATTTTGTTTTTCCAGAGTACAGAGATTACATCAATCCCTCTACATTGGAGATCACTATTTGATAGAACCAAATTTGCAACAGTTTTAGATTTCAAACAGGACCCTTGTTTTAATCGTTGATGGTGTGTGCACTAGGGAAACAAGAGAAATGTTACTACTTTGTTTCATCTTCAGATTGTCAATCTCTGCAAAACAAGTTAATAAGAAAGAATGATTCAAAATTAAATCAATATCAAATAAAGCTGCAAAATCCAATGTAGGGTTATCTGCAGAGATAGAGGAGGAGGAGGGGTTGTTTCCGTCGGACCATCTAAAGTTCAAATAGTCCTTTGGTGCAACACAAAAGGGTTCAGCCACTGGATTAAGATACACTGGCAAAGGGTTAATAAACAGTGGCTCTACTATGGTTGCATCAATCTCTCTACTAACCAGAGGATTTATAATAGAAGGTAAATCCTTCTTTGAGGAATGACCCACATTATCTTTTAAAATGTTAATGTTGCTATTAGAATTAGAAGGAATTTCCACTGTAGCCTTTGAAGAAGAGTCATCAATATACTGAAACAAAGTTTTTTTTTTTTACCTTTTTTTTTTAGAAATTCTCCGTTTTTTATTTTTCTACAGGCTTGGGTTTTTTGGGCTTTTCCTTTTGACTGACCAGGCACCGAGATGTCAGACGAGCTTGTTTTGGCCTGGTCTTTAATCCTAATAATAGAAAAAGCCTCTGACCTGGAACAGAGGAACCAGGTACTGCAGGATTCAGGGAGAATAAATGAAGAGTAGGTGGGACTTTCCACATGCTGCTGCTTCTTGATGGAACCCGGCAGCATCTTAAATTGAGGTTTATCAGCATGCGTCCCTGGTCATTTGTTTGAAGAGGTTGGATAGAGCCTTCTGCCCCCAAACATTTGGATGTACCAGATTGTGATCCATGGTCAATTGATTGATGATTGTAAGGACTGTTTCAGGCGTACCCCCTCACCCTTCTGACTGATCAACTCTTTAAAAATCAGTAGTAATATGTCTTGGATATGATCCGCGTTATTCACAGTTTTTTCTAGGAGGGCTAAAATAAAGGACAAGATTATCTCTATAAATTTAAGAGATTTGGGGGCATATCAGAAAGGCGAGGCAATAGAATTATCGCCCCTTTTGCGGCCGTTTTCGGCCGAAAAGCTGCGATAATTTTATCGCCTAATTAGCAAGCTCACGCTAATGCGTGAAAACTTGCGTTAGTGTAGGAATTCCTAACGCCCAGCTTTCATCTCTAATGAGATGCAAAGTGGGCGTTCCTGACCTGACATGACAGGAGAAATGTCGTTAAGCGACATTTCTCCTATCATCAAGCCCCACGCTATGAAGCATAGCGGCAAGAAAAGTTGCGATAACCCCTGTTATCGCTACTTTCCTTACGCCTGCTTCAGGACTGACTTAGCCATGATATCCTATGGAAGGTGGATATCATGGCTAAGTTTGTGAGTCCCTATCATCAAGCTAACGCCACATTGCGTGAGATTATCGCTGGGTTTCCAGCGATAATCTCACGTTAGGCAGTTAGCGTGAGGATTTTTATCGCTTTTGGGATAAGCGTTGCTAATAGCACGCTATCTCAGCGATAAAAATCCACGCTAGCCGGCGATAATTATCCTAGCGCTAAGTGCGCTTAGCGATAATTATCGCCGGTTGTTGCTGATATGCCCCTTGGAGACTTGCACATATTGACCCAGGCGGTTACAAGACAGGTTTTAAAGCAATTCCAAATCAGGGTTTGCTGAAATCTGTAGCGTTGCTGATGATTGCTCCGATGACGTACTACTAAATAGCTTTAGACCAGTTAATAGTGACAAGCCAGGTGGAGTCCTGAGGGAACCTATCACCTTTGGCGAATGAGTTCTCAAATGAATAGCCACATCCGGTAATGTAAAATCCTCATTATGATATTTGGGCTCCTCCCCAGACACTGAGGGGCAGATTTACAAGCCCCATGCGCCACTTTTGCGCCGGCGTTGCGTCACTTTTGTGATGCAGTGGCGGCGCAAAGCAAGCGCCATGCTGCGCCAGATTTACAGCGTGACGCATCTAGGGAGATGCATCACGTTGTAAAGCCCTGCGCCACATTAAACCTGCGTCAGGTTTAATGTATGCAGGGTGGATGTTACGTCAGAAAAAGCCTCGGAAAAGTTACGCAGTGAAATCTACAAGATTTCACGCAGTCACTTTCCCAACGCTGGTACGTCAAATCCTTACGCCTGCTTCAAGCAGGCGTAAGGCGTGACGCACCATGTTAGGGATAGGGTAGGTTGGAACAGTGCTGAAGTTGCGTCGCGCTTGTGACACAACTTCAGAACTGCGCAAACCTTACGCCGGCAGATGCGTCACGCATCTGCTTGTCCTTGCGCCACGATGCACCGCATTGTAAATGCGGCGCATCTGCGGTGGCGCAAGGGCAAACTTGCGTTACGCATCTTCCCTGGCGCATCCCTGCTGATTTGCAGGGATGCGCCAGGGAACATAAATCTGCCCCTGAGTTTACAATACCTGTAGCAGTCGAAAGCAGAGGGGAAGAAAAAGCGATATTTGAATTTGACCCTACTGCTGTAGAAACGGAGGGAATCTCTAATTTACAGATAAGATGATCATTCCTCACATTCTCTTTCTGAAAGAAGGATGAAAACAAATTTGAACTCTTCATTAGCTTTAAGTGTGCCGCCTTATTTCTAAGTGGATTGGTTTGATCTTCTTACATAGCCTTAGAGGAATCAATCTGCCCTAACAAAGATTCCGGGCTGTCATATTGTTACCTTATTCACTCAAAGATGTAATGTAACCTTATACTCGGAGAGGGCTTAAGAGACAGAGACTGTCTTCTCAGTTCTGTCCACCAGTGATAAACATCCACAGGGAAACCAGAGAAAATGATAAGCAATAGAGGCTCCAAACCACAATTAAAAAGGGCTTGCTTTATCCCACCTCCAAGATCAATAGAGTCTGCCTCCAGGGATCCCCAGAAATTATAGGAGTTTGTAAGCACAATCCTGCGACAAAGCATTAAGAGGTGTCTGTATAAACAAAGCTGCCTTTGCTCACTACAGGAGAGTAAACCTAGTACCGATTGCACAAACAGTGAGCATGGATGCTTATAAAAAATGGTAAAGGTGTTACAGATTGTCTAGTCTCAGGTACGGGGGAGCACACAGCGGAGAGCAAGCTGCACCACAGACCTTGCTGGGCCGCTTTCATGCTCTGCTGGCAGCTGGCCCCTCAGGAGGAGCACTACAGATCTTCCTACGTCCCCAGGCTTCAAGTTAAAACTGGTCAGATATTTCAGGAGTTTCAAATGCCCATTGCTCGCTTACAGCTTAAACATTGACTCTGAGGGGCCAGAGTGGCCATAATTCCCAGGTTTTCTTCTCTCCAAAATTCACTGTCCACCACACGCCTCCCCTCTTAACCCACTCGACTCTCTCCAGGCTCCAGAGCCTACACTTTTTTTATTTCTCCTATTTGTCTTATTTTATTTCTAAATCTGCTTATTGGAGTTTAAAGAAATTTACAGTACATTATGAAGCCAGAACAACTTACATTAGTATTTGTACCGTTGATATTTACCCAGGCAAGTGTACATAGATTGATGAGGAGTGGATACACCTCCTTGTCTCATGTCGACGTTGGAGGCCTCTCAGCTGTGGCGGTAACTATAAAGTCACTTTTGGTATCATATCACAGAGAGACGACCCCGATTGAAGAGTGCTAGCACTCCACCCACTCTCCCCCAGTGTGTCTCCATAAACAGTTAGTAAAGCGTGGAATAACAGGGGCAGAACTTCCAGTGCCCAACCAAAACAACAACAGCAGCAAAGTCCGACCTGCATTCTAGTATCACCTATCCATGTCCCGTAGCCCGTCCCCCATCCCGGTGCCCCTCATACAAACTGCTTTGCAGACAATATCACATGTGCCTTTGCGCCCCACCTAGTCAGCTATGCCCTCGCTACAGTACGCCATGCCTCTCATCTGGGTTGACTGATGCCAGGACCCCCCAGGGGAGCGCCCACGCCACGCACCTGACAAATCACTGAAGGATCCCCATCAAATCACATCATGGTCTGCAAGAGTGCCTCCCACTGAGTTGCTATGGGCGTCTTCCTGAGGCCTAGTGTTTCTTCCCTCAAGAGAGCCGTGCCCTCCGCCTTAGCCCACACCAGGAATGAACCCTGCCATGCCCGTGCATGTGGTGAATCAGCCGCCTTCCAGCGTTTAGTGAGCAACTGCTTTGCCACTACTAACCCCAGGCCGATAAACCGAGAGGTGACTTTCATGGATGGAGTTCTGTGGAAGAGGTGTAACAGGTAGGCTGGCCACTCGAACGGGATATTGCGACCTGTGCACACGTGGAGCGCCTCTCGCACCGTCTGCCAGTACGAACACAATGCGGGACAGCTCCACAGCATATGGATTAGTCCGGCATCTAGCTCCGCACAGCGAGGGCAGCCCGCATATGCACGATGGAAGTATCTGTTGATGGATTCGGGCGTGAGGTACGCTCTATGTAAAATGAAGAATTGTATTTGGCAGAACGCATGTTCGTAGGAATCTTCGTCGGGCCCTGCAGCGCCCTACCCCATTCCTTGTCGGCCGTGGGCCGGGCCAAATCCGCCTTCTACTTACGACGCAACGGGGCCAGATTGATCGCTGCATGTGTGCGCAGGGAGGCCGCAAACCACCGAATCAGATGCCTCCCCTGTCCCATTACATGGAGATATTGCATCGTAAGATGTTGTTCCGGTTCCTCCCTGAGATCTCCCCAGCGGCTCGTGAGCGTCGCTATCAAAGACCGGTGATGAAGAAAATGGCCGGGTGCCAGCCCTGTCTCCTCCGCTAGGGAGGCGAACGAGAGGAGGGCACCCTCCCGGTAAAGATCCCCCAGCGTGTGTATGTCTACCGCGCTCCAGTCCACAAGTTCCGAAGCACCCCCTGCCCGCTAGGGGAACCCTCGAGTGGTATGGCCGGGGCGTAAGGAGTCCGGGCCCGGGTGAGGTAGAGGCTACGGCCGTAGCATTTGTAGGCCACCACCATGAGGAGGGGCACAGGCTTCGACACTTTCGTGGCCGGGTGGAATAGCTTGATGATGTCAACTAAAGGGAGGGAGGTGCTGCAGTCGCAGTATCATCACGCCCCCTGTCTGCCAACCACCGGGCTATCCACTGTAACTGCGCAGCCAGGTAATAATGTTCAAAGCACGGCATCGCAAGTCCCCCCTGGTCGGTGGGGAGGTACAGCTTGGGCAACACAACTCTATGGCGTGCATTACCCCATATAAAGTCCCGAAGTGACCGCGCAAGGGCTGCGAAGAAGGATGCCGGTATATAAATGGGTAGGTTGGCGAAGTAGTACAGGAGTTGGGGTAAAATCACCATTTTGAAGAAAGCGACTCGCCCCGTGACTGTGAGGGGGAGGGTACCCCAAAACCGCATCTTGGTCTTGACTGCTGCCACGGCCCTGCTCAGATTGCCCTCCACGAAATCCGCCGGCTGTCGATATATCTGGAGACCCAGGTAACGGAAGGTATCCGGCCGCCATTGGACCGGCACACCCTCAAGATGATAGTTTGGATCTTGAGTGTCAGCTCGAAACGCGTATAGACAGGACTTAGTAGCATTCACCCGGAGGCCTGAGAGAGTCGCTCCAGTTCGGCCGGGATGTGAGCCACATCTCTGACGAAGACCAGTAGGTCATCCGCATAAAGCGATACCTGATGCATCGCATCGCCCAGAGGGATGCCATCGGTCAGCACCCTGTGGCGGCGAGGGGCTCTATTGCTAGCGCAAACAGGAGGGGTGAGAGCGGGCATCCCTGTCTGGTGCCTCGACATATTGGGATGGCGTCAGAGATGTACGGCCCGGTTCTCACCCTCACCGTGGGATCCTTGTAAAGGAGGGCTGCCAGCTGGAGGAACCCGAGGCCCAACCCGTAGTGCGACAGTGCCGCCACCAGATATCCCCACTCCAGACAGTCGTAGGCCTTTTCAAGATCCAGAACCAGGCAGCCCGCCCTAGGCCATTGCTGCACACTGTCAGTAGCCACCCTGAAAAACCGCCGCAAATTGAGGGAGGTGCTGCGCTTAGGCACGAAACCATTTTGGTCGCCGTGGACCAACACCGGCACCGTCGGCGCAAGTCGCTCCGCCAGTACCTTGGCTAAGATTTTGTAGTCCGCATTGAGCAGAGCAAGGGGTCGGTATGACCCCAGATTGGTGGGATCCCATCCGGGCTTGAGCAGAGATACCAGATAGGCCTCGCGCATGGAAGCAGGCAAGGTACGTTCTTCGAGGGCAGCAATGTAGAGAGCGTGTAGTTTGGGTACTAGTGACTCCCGATAGGTCTTGTAGTACTCCCCTGGGAGCCCATCAGGTCCCGGCGCCCTCCCAGAGGCCAAAGAGGTGACCGCCTCTCCGATCTCTTCCACGGTGAGGGGGCCCTCAAGCGACTCCCCATGCTCATCTGGGACCGTGGGCAGACTGGCAGCCTCCAGGAACCGATCCAGTTCCTGCGCCTGCCAGCATCCCATCGAACGGTACAGGGTCTCGTAATGTAATGAGCAGCCCCCTGTCTGAGCAGCCAGGCCAACAATCGCCCCGCCCTGTCCGATGTGGCATGGGCTCGGGCCGAGTGAGCCGCATAGTTGTGACAACGCAAGAGCTCCAGCAGCTCCGCATGGCGCGCCCGAAGCTGCGCCAGCCGGGCCGAGTCACGACCTCCGCCCTCGACACTTTGTTCGCAAGAGAGTAGGCGAGATTCCAGGCTAGCAAGCGACAGTGCAAGCCGCTTACGAATGTTCCACGTCGCGCCCAGACAATGTCCCCTGATAGTGGACTTATGAGCGTCCCACTGTCAGTTCACTGCTCGTTGTCCCCTCGTTCAGTTCAAAGAACTGCTCGATCGTTGTGCCTAGGGATGCACGAAATTCTGCATCCTCCAAAACAGCCGGCTGGAGGCACCACGTGGGGACTGGGGGGCGGCCGGGGTTCCATCTGAGACGCAGTCTGAGAGGGTTATGGTCAGAGTGGGTCCGACCCAGATATTCTGCTTGGTCTATCAGGGGGATCAGAGAATGGGATCCCACCACCCTATCGAGCCGCTCGTGAAGGTCGTGCACCGTCAAGTAGTACGAGTAGATGCGGTCGTCAGGATGCAAGCTGTGCCACATATCGAATAATGCCCAGTGCGACATCCAGTTGGTGAGGGTCCGCGCATTCAAAACCGCCTGTGTGTTGCGGAGGGGCGGAAAGGACCTATCGAGGTGTGTGTCAAGGACTGAGTTGAAGTCCCCGCCCAGTAGCCAGGGAAGGCCCGCCAAAACCGTGGACAAGTGGGCAAGAAATGACGGTTGCTCGACGTTCGGTATGTATAAGGAGCCTAATAATATGTGTTGGCCATTAAGCCTCCCGCGAGCTAAGGTGTATCGCCCTGCCGGGTCGACTACTGCATCCGTGCATGTAAACGGTGTGCCCGCCCTCATCCAGATCAATGTGCCTCGGGCGTGTGCGGAATATGTGGTCCTAAAGAGCTGAACCCTCCAACAGGCACGCAGCCGGTCTATTTCAGGCTGTGTCATGTGAGTCTCTTGAAGGAGGGCTATGGCCACCTTATGTCTTTGCAGATAAGCAAAAATGAAATAGCGACGCGCTGGCATGTGCATACCCCATATGTTCCATGTGATTACGTTGGTGGTGGCCATCTGAAGCAAGTAAGGGCTGCAGGAGTGACGGGGCCGGGGTCCGATCGATCGGGGGGGGTGACATAGGCTCTAGGTGTCATTTCGGTGTGCTGCAACAAAGAACAGAACAAAAGAACTTTTGTGTGCTGCCGAGCACACGTAATGGAGATCGAGAACTGTGTAACTACCAGGGCAAATCCCCGAACAGGCATTCGTCCAAACTGCAAGCTAAATGCTTATGGAGTGAAACTAAGCCAGGTAATGGCTCACCGGTGCGTGGCGTGGCTATAGCTGACAAAAGCTGCTCCCCTGCCGCATTACCACTACATTCGCTATAGGTGCCTTCTGTGATGCGGGTTTAACTGAGCGTGTGCGAGTAGCCTAACTGTGTCCATCTACACCGCCCGCCACAGACCCCGCGCAGCTCATGACCCCCCCTGAGCAGGACTTCCCACCACCCCACTCGCACGAGTTGACCCAGCGAACTTAACTGCGCCAGCACACAGCTCTGTACCACAGCACACATAGGAACCTGTAAGCAATCAGTCAACATGACACATTGTCCATCCCATGTTGATACGCGTGCCAGCGGGCGCCGCCACCTCACTGCTCTTGACTCATACGATCTGGTCGGCAGTCTGGGGTGTCACCAGCGGCATAAGTTGATCGTCTGAGAGCATGGTGGACGGGGTAGACGATCTGCTGGTCTCGGGTTCGCTATGTCCGTGAACTTCCGCTTCGCCCTGACTACTCGCAGACCCAAGGGTTGCCACCACCTCCAGGGCTCCCTGACACTCCAGCCGCATCCTCTCCGGGCTGGGTGCCACAGCAGGGCCTGACCCTGCATCCCTGCGGGACACCCTTTGTCGCCGCCGCCGCGGTCTCCTCTCCTGTCGGCCACCAACTCCCGGGTCTGGGGGCCTCTGTCTTCCGCACTGCCCCATCTCCTCCAGCCAGTCCCAGACATCCGACGGGGTGTCGAAGAAACGAGTCCCCTCCTTTGTGACCACCCTGAGACGCGACGGGAACAGCAGGGAATATGGGATCTCCAGGTCGCGCAGTTGGCGCTTCACTGCCAGATAGCTGCTCCTCCGCTTCTGCACTGTCGCCGTGGAATCCGGAAAGAACATCACCTGCCCACTTCCCACTGTGATGGTGCCCAACTTCCTGGTCTCACGGAGCACCACGTCCCTGTCTCGGTAATTGAGGAGTCTGAAAAGGAAGGGACGGGGCCGGGCCCCCGGCCTGGGCTTCTGCGCCGGGACCCTGTGTGCCCGCTCCACCACGAACTGTGGGGGGAGCATGCCCCGGAGCCATCCCTCGACATACTGTTCTGGGTTCCGTCCCTCCTCGCCCTCCGGTAGTCCCACTACTCGAACATTGTTGCGCCGAGAGCGACCTTCCGCATACTCCGCGCGATCCTCCAAGGCATGGACGCGGTCAATCAGGTCTTGTAGGGCTATAGTATGATTGCTCACCACAGGCTGGACATCCTGGAGCGTTTTGCTGTGTTGGGCAACTGATTCCGCCAACTTGCGGTGGTCCGCATGGAGAAGGGTGAAGTCCACCTTAACTTTGTCAATCCGGGACTCCAAGGAGGCCCTTGTCTGCTCCAAGGTGGAGCCAATCCGTTCCACTGCTGCTAGCACTGTGTCCATTTTAGCCGCAAGTGCCGCCGCCTGGGGCTCCACACCTCTATCGTGGCGTCCCGGCACGCAACCCGGGTCGTCCGCCTGCGACCGGCCCTCGTTCGACTTATTCCGCAGCCGGCCCATGACCAAATGCTGTGCTGAAGGCATTCGCTGACAACCCCGGCACCAGACGGGCGGCCCGAGGCCAGGCCCCTGTTCCACCGCAGTGTGGGAGAGTTGACACCACGTTCCCTCCACTAGTGTGGGGAGGAGGGAGGGGGGGAAAGATGGAGAGCAAGGACCCTCCCGAGATCCGCCATGGCCCCCGTCCAGGAGAAACCTGCTTCCTGCTACTCCCAGGCTCCGGAGGCCACCAGGACCGCTTCGTGCCGTACCTGCGATGCACCATGATCCCCCGCCAGGTGCCTCTCCCCCGCCTTAGCGTCTATGTCCCGAGCCGATCAGTTCCGGCAATTGTCTGCCGCCGCTGCCTGCAGCCACCGCTCCTGGGCCACCGTCAACTGAGGGGCACCCCCCCGCCGCTACAGGATCGGTACAGGCAGCAACACGGCCCAGGCGGCACTTCAGTCTTAGCTATGTCAGGGCCCTCCACACAGTCTTTGCCAGTAGGGATGCTCCCTACGCAAAGAGCCCCCACTGGCCCGCCAGCACCCGCAGCCCGGTCCGCCTCTCTCCCGCCTTCTCAGCTCCACGCTGGATGCGAACGGCCTCAGGCACCACCGCTATGCGCCGGCACCCCCAGGGTAAGCTGCAGGCCCCGATGCTCTCCTCTTCGCAGCACCAGGACGGCCCCCCCCTCCTCCGCAGCTGCTCACCCCACTGTCCATGCCCCGTCCGTCCGCTGTCCGCTGACCAGGCCTCGGGCTGCAGGCCCCTCAAGTCCTGGGCCCTCGCTTCGCTGCTGCGGGTATTAGGGCAGTCCACTACACCACAGTTGACCTCACTGACTTCCGCTGGGCCCACCGCTCCACTGCAGCACACAGAGAGGCCCGCCGCACTCCCCAGGCCGCCCCGCTGCACCCCGCAGCCTCGCCAGTGCGCTGAAATCAGGCCCTTGCAGCTTATCCAGGCGGCTCCGTCAGTCGGTCAGCCAGTTCCTGTGCTGAGGCGCTTCAAGCGGCCTTGCAGGAATATCGTATGGCACCCCGGGGGTTTCTCAGTAGGTCCGCTCCACAATAGCACCGCGAAAGTGCGCACTCTGCATCGCCGCCAGCAGGCTGCGGCCGCTTCCGTGTCCTCCCCGCACTCACCGCTTCGCTGATCACATCTCACGGGCCGCAGTGTCCCTGGCAAGTCACAGACGGGCAATCCTGCCTTACGCTGCTGCAGCTGGTACCGGCCACCACGCAGGAGAAGGTAGTCGCCATCCCGCTTCTACCACAGAGATCCCGACCGGCGCGGCATAGTCACCTCGTGGCGAGCCGCAGGCTGGAGTACCGACCGCGGCCGGTCGCGGCTCATCACCTGCTCCGCCTCCCCCACCGACTCCAGCTCCAGCGCTGCATTACTGGAGCAGCGGGCGGCCGTTTCCTCCGAGCTTTGCTGTGGGGTGGCTGACAGCCTAGGTGTCACGGCTGGCGGTGTCCAGCATTATCGGTTAACCCAGTTGGCAGGATAATTATCAGGATGATGGCACCGGGCGGCAGGAGCTTCAACTACTTGCGACCATCTTGTAAGTGCGCCACCTAGCGCCCCCCCTCCAGAGCCTACACCTTGGCACAAATCACAGGGGCGGGCATGCACTGGCCAGGCGCTATCACCAGCTGCAGATGTTTGTTGTTTTATTCTTTGCCGCTCGGGTCCCGGCAATCCAAGTGGCACAACAGCAACCAGGGCCGCGGGACTGTGATCACAGATGCTGGACCCGAGCACAGCTCTCCAAGTTGTACTGGGGGAGAGCAATCAGGACAGCAAGTGGTGGCGAACAGCGAGGCAGTGATTCCTGCTGTGGGCGGGGCAGCTGGGAAACGTCAAATTCAGTGTTGGCACCCAGCGTGCAGCAGCTTTCAGCACTTGTCACTCGATTTAGCACAAAGGAAACTTACTAATTAACTTATATACAATTAACTTCTCACCCTATACCCTACATACCTAGGAGCCCGTATCTAATATATAACTTAAAAATATATAATTATTACATAAGTTACATCATTGATAATCAATTAAATAATTAATAATAAAAAATTGTTAATTATACTCAATTACCTTCCCACCCCATACCTCTACAAACCCAGCAGCCTCCACTTAATATATAACTTACATAATATAAATATTACACAATTAGCATAACTAATAATCCATTTAATAACAAATAATAAATGAACAATTAATTGTTAATTAATTATGCTTAATTAACTTCTCCTTATGCCTACAAACTTGGCAACCTACTACAACACTATAAATTACTATTAGCAATTAAATAAAAAATTATAAATCACTTAAAATTACAAACTATTTTGAAAAACATTATTAACAATTACACAAACAATAACATAAAACTAATATATGAACTACAACACATAAAGATAATGAAAAAACACTTTTTTCAACTTTATTATTGAAAACGATATTAACAGCATCAATACTTTGGACAACGATATTCCTGCATCACAATATTTTAGTATCACAATATTTATTTCCGATATTTCTATAACTCTATATTTAAAACTCAATATTTTGTACAAATACCTTCCAGTCCCATATCCTGGCTGTGATGCCACCACCCCCAATCCACCGTCTCAGTGGTGGGACTCCTGGTTTCTCAGGATGTCGTTATATGTTACACTGAAGTCCTGCAACAGTCGTGGAGCTTGAATATTGCAAGCGGAATTAAGCTGAGCTGGCATACATCAGGAAGCAGGACATGGATTTTTTCAGGGCATGTCTTTAACAAAGATTCTTAAGAAATTGGATTGTTCTTCATAGATGTGGGGTAAAGACAACGGCTAAATACAAGTTATACAATCATATAAAGCAGTTCAGGTTATATGTTTCCATATGGTGCCTTTAAGAAACAACACAATAGAGTGCACTTTAGTAAACATGTACACATGGCCAAACAATCTATATCTTTGTTTTAAAGAAGAATATTTTTATTCAGGATGTCTCAAAAGTTTAAGATGTATCAAATATATATTTTAATGTACAATTATTAGTATTTATATTGTCAATCATCAATGATTCATATGTATAATAAACTGATATATAATCATAGGTCTGTGAAAAACATATAAATAATCATATGTCTACGAAGAACAAATACATACATACATAAATATGACACAAATTATACATAACACTATACATAGATTTAAAATACAAGAAAAGGTGGGTAGACTATAAAGCAATTCAAAGGCTTGCGGTAGATAAGAACTGCGCGTGTTCCGGCATGTATGCCTTCGTCAGGAACCCGTCTCAACTTTATCTACCAAACAAATTATATATATATTATATACAATGAATAACATGTAAACATATAAGTGCACTACTGGGCCTGAAACGTAAGCTTATCTTTATTAAGAGCAGATCATGCTTCTAAGATAAATGATCAGTGCCAATGTTTCTAAGGAAGTGTTAATATATACAAAACGTTTTATATAGAAGGCACACAGGAAACATAATAGAATTGTAATGTTAAAAACAAACATTGCTAATCATGCAATGTAGTCAATATGTGCTACCTTCACCAATAGATATTTAAAGATGGAACTTTATAATCCCAAGATAGTAACTATAGAGTGTTGGTCCTACAGCAGAATAAGTGAAAGAAGATACTAATAGAAGGTGCTCTGGACAATACTGCACATGGAATGGGAGGACTTATGTATAATATCAGCCTCCTCTCTTAGTGTGGTCTAGTTGGACTTAGACAATTGTGATATGGATACCCTGGTGTCATGCATATCACGTTCACCAGATTTAGGACATTATATACCTTATGTAGATGCAGTGAACAGTAATCTTAAATTTAAGGTTGAAAGTCCTTGCTTCTCAGACCAAAAAGTTTTTATCTGCAATAGTCAGGTATGAGCAATGCGAATGAAGAGAGAAAGGGATCATTTTTAATGACATATCTTTTATACTGGATAAACAGACCGCCTAATTAAAGTGTAGCTGAAGTAAAGAGGATGTACTTCCATAAGATTAGATCAATAAAGTCCTCTATATACGAATAATGATGTATAATGGGCAGTTTATCTCCAACGTAAAGGTTTAATGGCAAGAGTGGCTGCAGAATACAAAACCATAAACGCTTTAGAATTAAAGATATATGGTACAAAGCCCTTGTTGATTATACCATTTGGCACATATTATACTTACTTCAAGGGTATATAGAGGTTGTACTCAAAGTTTTGGTCATTGTCCAAGATTTAAGACAAATGAACTCATAATTTCAGTAAGGAAGGTTCAATACTGAAGTGTCCTAAAACGTGAAAGTACTTTAGTACCAGGTTAGTTATCCGGTACTTTCGAAAAGGAAATCTTATATACATAGTTATATTTAACATAACATTATAGTGTGTGTTTGTGGTTTATATCTTATTGCGTGGATTACATACTGGACTCTTGATAGTATGGGACCTGACTCACTAGAAAAGTAGGGCGAGTCCTCCTTAATAATAGTTAGACCTAATGCAATTGGATTTGCGCTCATATAGGATGTCTTCTAAGTGTGGCGCCTAAGATATTAAAATTGTGTGGGGCATTTAGGAGTCCTAAAGTTAGGAGTCCTAACTTTACTACTACTAAATTGAGAAAAATCCTTATTTTAAGACTTTCGGTATTCACAGAAGGCATTTAGGAGTCCTAAAGTTAGGAGTCCTAACTATACTACTACTAAACTGAGAAAAATCCTAATTTTAAGGCTTTCGGTATTCACAGGAGGCATTTAGGAGTCCTAAAGTTAGGAGTCCTAACTTTACTACTACTAAATTGAGAAAAATCCTAATTTTAAGACTTTCGGTATTCACAGAAGGCATTTAGGAGTCCTAAAGTTAGGAGTCCTAACTATACTACTACTAAACTGAGAAAAATCCTAATTTTAAGACTTTCGGTATTCACAGAAGGCATTTAGGAGTCCTAAAGTTAGGACTCCTAACTTCTGTGAATACCGAAATGAGTAAGTGCCTTCTGTGAATACCAAAATGAGTAAGTGCCTTCTGTGAATACCAAAATGGTAGTAAGTTTAGGATTTTGTCTTAAGTTAGTTCTGTGAATCGGGCCCGGGGTTCTGTAGAGAGACAGGTACAACAACCAACCTTCTAGCAATGTCACTAATCATCGACAAAGCAATTTTAACCAAACAATCTCTCCATTTCTGCTTTGTGGATTTCAAGGCGGCATTCGACAACGTCAACCGAGCTAACCTTTGGAGGAAATTTTCGCTCTGGGGGGTTCTTTCGTCCCTCCTGAATCTCCTAATAGAACTACACTCCAACATGTGGATACAGACGTGGATACAGGTTAACCTTGGTAACGGCTCCCACCTTTCGAGGCGCAAACAAACAACTAAAGGTCTCAAGCAGGGGTGCGTTCTCGCACCCTTTCTCTTTAACCTCTACACAGCCGACTTAACAACAGCCCTCACTGCTTGCAACGCGCACGCCCCTCGAATAGGAGGAAAACCCATTTCCAGCATGTCGGATGCAGACGATGTTGTTTTAACTAGCCATACTCAAGTAGGTCTACAACGGTTATTTAACACACTGCATGGGTATGCTGATGAAAACCACCTAGAAGTCAACACAGACAAAACTAAAACTTTGACTATTAATGGAAAAAAGCGGTCCCACGTTTGGTCGCTCGGAAAAACCGCAATCACGAACTGCAATGTGTGTAAGTACCTAGGTGTCATGTTTGACAAAGGGGCCCAATTCGCGAACCAGCTTAAGACCATCAAGAGGAAAGCAATGGTGATTGCGGCAACGCTAAGGATTTTTAAAACAAAATTGACTGGACCAACATTTGCCCCACTTCGTGTTGCGTAAGCAAAAATTCCATTAACAGTAACATACGGCAGCGAGGTACTGAGAGGTAGGGACGCTTCATTGCTGGATGCCACCTTGGCATAGCCATAAAGAGTAATGCTAAACCTCCCGCCATATACCTCACCAGCACAGATTCGCCTAGAACTTGGCTTAACAAAGCAACTCCATGCAAGGCGAGGCTCGTACATCAAGTGCTGGCATAAAATCAAGAACTCTGCCAGGAATGCATTGAACCACCAGCTCTGGCAGGAACTGTGCAGCACATCCACTACGCCGGCTAAAGCATACTTGGATGAATCATTGGCTGTCACAGGACTAGCTGAACTATGGGAAGTCCCGAAAATGCACTCGCACTTTAAGCACATGGTAAACAAGGTTATTAAGAACATTTCTCTCACAGAAGATAAAGCCACCTTTGCACACAGGAGCCACGCATAGATGACTCTGTGCAGTTACAAATCATTTGGCTCACAGGCATACTTTGAACTGGGGTACTCTAGGAAGTCTAAAGAAGCCTTTCTCAAGTTGCATCTAAGCAAAGGATCAGTGGTACTGTAACCTGCATATAGACTCCTGAGGCTCCAAGCAAAACGAACCATGGACACTCTGCACTTTCTTATCATTCATGCATGTCCTGGTACATAAAAATTTGAAGAGTATTGATCGAAAAGGAATTTAACCAAAATGTTTCATCAGAATGTATTTTTGTAATGGTTTTAATTAATCAAAAACAAGAACATTTTACTTACTTACTGGTGAATGTGATATGCATGAAACTAGGGTATCCATGTCACCATTGCCTAAGTCCAACTAGACCACACTTAGAGGGCCATTATGATAACAGACGGATCGCCATAACTCCCCGCCCGCCCGCCATATTGCCATGGCAGTGGGTACCGCTGCGGACGTAAAGTCTGTCTGCCGCATCTCCGCCGTTCGGCAATCATCACGATTGCCGTACTTTGCGCAACTCGGTCATTATATGGTGGCGGTGTCTGGAAGACACCGCCATCCATGGAAAGGCATGCGGGAATTGCTTTGGGGGGCCCATTGCGGGCCCCCGCGGGGTGGAGGGGTGGGTGGCTGCACTTGGGGGTACCTATGGTACCCCCCTCATTGCCATGCACAAGGTGGCAGGCACCGCGCGGTGCCTGCCACGTTTTGCATGGCAATGCACAACCTGTATTTCAGACATTGCGGCGGGTGCTGCTCACAGCAGCACCCGCTGCAATGTTGACAATACGGGTTGCGACCACCAGGGTGGCGGTCGCATCCTAATTGGTGGTGCCGGACCGCCGCACCGCTGACAGCCGTTTCCAACACCACTAGGGTGCCCGCCCGCCATCCTAATGGGGCCCCTAAGAGAGGAGGCTGATATTATACATAAGTCCTCCCATTCCATGTGCAGTATTGTCCAGAAGCACATTCTACTAATATCTTCTTTCACTTATTCTTCTGTAGGACAAACACTCTATGGTTACTATCTTGGGATTATAAGGTTCCATCTTTAAATATCTATTGGTGAAGGTAGCACATATTGACTACGTTGCATGATTAGCAATGTTTGTTTTCAACACTACATTTCTAGTATGTTTCCTGTGTGCCTTCTATATAAAAAGTTTTCTATATATTAACACTTCCTTGGAAACATTGGTGCTGATAATTTATCTTAGAAGCATGATCTGCTCTTAATAAGGATAAGCTTACGTTTCAGGCCCAGTAGTGCACTTATATGTTTACATGTTGTTCATTGTATATATTATATATATAATTATTTTTGTAGATAATGTTGAGACGGGTTTTCCTGACGAAGGCATACACGCTGAAACGAGTGTAGTTCTTATCTACCGCCAGCCTTTTAATTGCTTTATAGACTACCCACCTTTTCTTGTATTGTAAATCTATGTATCTATGTGTTATGTTATGTATAATTTGTGTCATATTTATGTATGTATGTATTTGTTCTTCATAGGCATATTATTATGTATATGTTTTTCACAGACCTATGATTATATATCAGTTTGTTATACATATGACTCATTGATAATTGAGAATATCAATACTAATAATTGTACATAAAAATATATATTTGCTACATCTAAAACTTTTGAGACATCCTGAATAAAAATATTCTTATTTAAAACAAAGATATAGATTGTTTGGTCATGTGTACATGCTTACTAAAGTGCACTCTATTATGTTGTTTCTTAAAGACACCATATGGAAACATATAACCTGAACTGCTTGATATGATTGTATAACTTGTATTTAGCCGTTGTCTTTACCCAACTTGTAAATTCTCCCTACAGCTAGCAAGTCTTATTGTTTATCGTAGGGGTCCCCTTCTTCCCAACTCATTGGTCTTCATAGATTACAGTAGTTTCAATCTTATGTTAAATGAGTCCAACAATTTGATCACATACAAAGAGGCACACAAATTTAGACTCTAATGAAAAGTGTATTTTCAAATGCAAATTCTTGGTAAGCAATCACACTTTCTTCTCTACTCCATACTGAGGTACAGAATGTCTCTTCTGATCAGCAGCAAACGTAGCAATGTTTTAGCTTTATATTAAAAATAAATTCAGGTATAGATGTTTGGATTATAATTAAATCAGGTAAATATTCTTGTGCAGAGGGTACAGAGGTTGATACAGAATGGTCCAGAGGAAATATTTGAGGATAATGACCATGCATACAAAATGAAGATGACATCCCAAAAAATAATGCTCTATGTTGTCAGTTTCTTGAGTCAGTCGTCTGTAGCCTGGAATTTTGAGTAAGCAATATTAAGATTCCTTTATATAGTAGCCAGAATATCAAGGAGGTAAGACGACATGTAAAAATATAGATCTACTATTCTCAACTCCACATGTAGGTACCTCAATGATGTGCATATCAAGGAGGTACCAAGATTTTGAGTTAAGTATAGAAAATCTATACATGCTCACCTGTCAATATTTTGGTCCTCAATATTTTGGCTAGGATATTAAGGTTTCTTGATTTTGCCCACTTAATATTCTATACCGTAGACCACTGCAATTAAACTCTTACACTAGAGTGAGATATCTTAGGTATTGTTAAAAACATTGATTCAATCTGTCCGTCTGTCTGAAACTGATAATTGTTGGACACATGAACCTCTTACACAAGGTGTCCAAAACTTTAAATGAACTGGGAGCCTCTGCCAGTCATTAATATGTGTGGTCATGTAAATGAAAAAAATGATGTAAAAATACCTGTGCCAATTCTTTGACTGTAGTAGACCTGGCAAACATAAAAAATGACCCATCTTATTCAAAGGGTCCACAAGCACTAGAATCACTAAGAAACCTTGACTCTTTGACAGTTTTACAATAAAATCCATTGACGCTGTATGCCGAGGTCTAGGTAGAACAACCAAAGGCCTCAACCATCCCACTGGTTTGCTATGTGAACTGTTGACTAAGGCACAAGGTGATCATGTTTGAAAATAGGTTTTAACATCATCATATAAACATTGCCACAAAAACAATCTTACTGCTGCCAAAGTTTTAGCAATTCCAGGGATACTTGCCCCTGTGTATTCATGAAGATAACTAATATCCTCTTGTCTTAACTGATCTGATGGTAAACACATAGTTTTTCCCAATACAACAATCCATCTTTTTGATTCCTGATTTTGTGTTCTTATAATCATACCTCTTTATCTCAGAATAGAGTTTCTGTCAGTCTTCCACCAAAAATCAATCAACATTAATCAGTGTGACCGAAAGATCACAGAGCCTGTTTAAAGACAAAATCAATGTTGGATTCTCATTCACTTGATTTTCATTCTGTAACTGATCTTGTCTTCACACAGCATCTACCTTCTAATTCTTTTGACCTGGTATATAATTTATCACAAAATTATAGTCTGAGAATAACAAAATCCCTCTGAGTTGTCTAGGAGTGATGGTATAATTTAGCAGGCATGCCAAAAATATATTAGAATAATAAGGTACTCGATGAAACTGGCCAGTGTTTACACCTCTCTTGGATAAAACACCCTCCATCATATGATAAGATGCACCAGTTTCTACATTGGGAGGACATTCTAAAGCAGGGTGTTGCAAATCTAGAGCACTAGAAACATGTGCTTTCCAAAAACAAAATATGTGATCTGCTTCAGTTAACCAAACAAAGATACACCTTTAACATAGAGCTTTGGACACCTTTGCTGACTAATGTACTAAATTCAGTGGCCACGTCTGGTCCCCCTAGTGCATAGCCAGAATTGATAATTTTTCCTATTCTAAAAAGGTAACAGAGAAGAGCCAAATTGTTTTAGTTTGATATCTCTTCTGGATTCTATGGTGAAGATTATAGGGCACATCTTACTCGCCAGACGAGAGAATTGGGCAGAGGAGACCGAAGTCTTGACAGTCATTCCAAATGGATTTAGAAATGGCCTAGGAAAGGCATTGGTCTCATTGAATAGTCATTAAATTTGCACCTACTTGTTCGAAAGTTATACCTGGGCGAAACACGGATCCCTACACCTGGCCTTCATGGATTTGATTATTACTGTAATAACATTTCTAAAAATAATCTTTAAGAGCCAGGTAACAGTCAATTGGTATCTGAATTTGATTTTTAGTATCACTGTTTTGCTGTAATATCATTTTTGCTAAAAACAATCCTTAAGGACCAAAAGACGGTCATTTAAATTGTATTTTAGTATGTCAAGCTAGCCTGTCTGCCTTTGGCCCATATGCAGTATGTCATTATCTTTCCAGAACTTGTGAAATTGTCAATTCATACAATTATAGTTTGTTGTTTATTATTAATTGTTTTTTGATGAGTATTAGCTTTTATGGTTGATAAACTGAACAAAGATTGTCTGACTGACTCCCTTATGCAGTATCTTAGTAATGGGTCCTGCAATTTTAGAAAAATCAGAAAACTGATGAGTAATCATCCTATAAAAACTGGCAAAGCCACAAAAATGTGACTTGCCTTTACTAAAGTAGGCGTAGAGCATTCCAATATGAAATCTACTTTCTTTTCATCCATCTTGATAACCTCTAGTATGAAGATGCATCCCAAATACTCCATAGTTGTGTGAATATGGCATGTATCCATTTTTAGGAAAAATGGGATGTGTCATAAGTCATCTGTGAGTTTGCATATTGGTAGAATAGATTAAAATATCATCTAGATAGACAATTTAAAACCCATCCAAGAAACCTCTAAATACCTCAATTATGTGAAACCTGAAATGCTGCTTGAGCATTGCGGGGTACAGAAGGCATGACCTGGTATTTGAACAATCCAAACCTAGTATAGAACACCATTTTCCATTGATAACCCCCTCACTCTGCCTAGATGATAAACTCCTTTTAAATACAACTTAGCAAATATTTTTACATTTCTGATCTAATAAACAAGATCAATAGCAAAGCGTATCAGTTCCTCACAGTAATTGTCTTCAGGGCCATGTAATCTGTACATGTCCTCATCTCATCCCCGTTCGTGGGTATGAAAAATAATAGCGAAAAAGCTGGAGACTGTAATGATCTAATAAAACCATTAGCATATAGGTACTGTCTTAGATATTCTCCCCTCCTACTCTGTGAGAGCATCTGCTTGACTACGAGGAATTTGTGCACCTGATTTTGATTGATCTTGCAACCATAACTTATGTGCCAAAGCAATATATTTGCATTTCTCTTGTCAAAAACATCCCTAAGTTCTTGATAGAAATAGAAAACTCCACAGCTGGAGAAAATTATGAGTTGCCTGTTACACCGACAGAATAGAGCAAGCGGAAAACCCATCTAACAAGCTATTTTCCATCTTCAAATCTATAACTTCTTTGGAGAGAACAGTGGCCCCAGCTCTCTAGAGTCTTGCAACCAGATCGCTGACTTCTTTGCTACGAAAGTAGCGAAAATCTATTATTTCTTCCCAGTTGATGCCCGCAATGGCACTCTCTCTAACCCAGATAGGAACTCCCCGTTTGAGGGTAATAACCTCTTGGAGTTCTCATCTCCAATGCTAGACGATCTTAAAAATGTGGCTTTAAGTATTAAATCTGGCTCCCCAATGGACCCAGCATTGCCTAAAGTCCTAAGGGAAGATCTTAATGCGATCCTACCCTTTGTTCAGCAACTTCTGAAGCTATCCTTCCGCTGTGGTGAGGTCCAGCGAAATTAGAAACAGGCTATCGTCCTCCCATTAAAAACGTCAGCTGATTCGGGCTTACTGGACAATCTACGCCCTATCTCGCTCTTGCCATATTTCTCCGAAATAGCAGAGAAAGTGGTGAATTCTCAATTGGTTGCCCACATCAACCGGAACAACTTATTTCCCCCTTCGCAGTCAAGCTTTAAAGCTCATATTCAAACGAGTCAGTGTTTCTTCTTGCAACTGAGACACTGCGCAGGTGCGCGAATGAGGGTCAGACTGCAGCTTTGGTCTTACTCCACCTTAGCGCAGCCTTTGACACGGTTTCCCACAACCTGCTCCTTCAAAGACTCGGGTCGTGTGGGATAGAGGGATTAGCCCTAAAATGGATGACTTCCTTCCTCCACGAGTGCAGCTTTCAAGTTGCGCAGCCTCCACATATTTCTGAAAGTATTCTACTCTCACAAGGGGTCCCACAGTGCTCAATTCTAAGCCCAACTCTTTTTAATCTTTATATTGGACACTTGGCAGGGATTGTTGAAAAACACAATGTCACCATTGTTTCCTATGCGGACGACACACAACTGATTGTCTCCTTATCCCATAACTCGGAGGAAGCAGCTAACCAGTTTGCTTACTGTTTGAGCCACCTTTCCACCTGGATGACTTGTAACTGCCTTAAATTGAATGGCAACAAGACCGAGGTGCTGATCGTGGGGAGGACCCCCTCCATCTGGTCCTCAGCATGGTGGCCTCAGACACTGGGCTCCACTCCTATTCCTAAGGAAGAAACTAAAAATCTTGGAGTCTCGTTGGATCCCAAACTCTCCTTTGAGGCACATATTAAGAAGGTCATGGGGAAATGCTTCGGAATCCTTAAAATGCTGAGAAAACCTTAGATATTCTCCCTTTATCAGCTAGAAAAACCTTAGTTCATGCCCTCGTAACTTCTCAGCTGGATTACGGTAATATTTTGTACCTTGGAGCTGCAAACAAATCTGTCTACAAGCCGCAGTGCATCCAGAATGTATCTGCATGGGTGGTACTCAATCTGTCTAGAAGAGATTCTTCTACGAAAGCCCTAGAAACTTTACATTGGCATGCTCTTGCAATAGTGAATGATTTCCTATATTCTATTTGTCACTCTTTGCAGTCTGCCCATAAAGCCAACTCAAGAAGCTTATTGTTGCAAAGTAGACTGCTGTTGGGAAGTTCAAGTTGAAATGACACCAGCATTCAATTTTGTGCTGGCTGTGGGTCAGATCAGAAGAAATTCAGATCAAAGTTATGTGTTCAGGTCTGGATCACTATTGTACAATAAACATATATACACTGCTTGCTGGATGGGGAGTGCATCAGGGAACCATGACCAACATGGGACGCAATAGGATTAGAATCTTTATATAAATGTTATATTCAGTGCTTTCGGATAGAAAGGAAATGGCGAAAAACCTATCTACCTAAAAATAAGTAAATTTTTGTCCAAAGCATGAAAGAGTATAAAAAATAACTACTTTGCAGGACAAATTAAAAAAAATTCAAACAAAATCATGAACTCTGGGGAAAAAAAAGATATCTTTCAAATTGTCAGAGACCTATCAAATCCGGATCAAGTAAGATTAACAGTCACTCCCACACAAAATTTATGTGATGATTTAAACTCCTTTGTGGATAAAATAAAGGAGATAAGATAGCATTCCCATAAGAACGGTAGACATAAAGACTACTCCCGAAAATAGAAACCCCACTCCTCTCAACTTTTCCTATCATTGGCCAAGATCATCTCATGGAACTAATGACAAAAGTTAAATCTGGATCTCCGAAAGATGCATGCTCCCCACAGTTCCCAACAAGTCTTTTAATTCTACTCCAGAAAAAAGCCAAGAAAGGTACCTCTGTTGTTGAAAAACTACGGGCCAATCTCTCTTCTTCCCTACCTACCAAAACTCCTGGAGGCACATGTGGCAGAACACTTACACTCCTTTTTAGATGCAGGTTTCCGCCCCACTAACTCAACTGAATCTGTTATTCTCTCGTTAGTGAACAACATGATAGAAAAAGCAGATGGAGGCAGCACTCAGGCACTGATCCTACTTGATCTATCTGAGGCCTTTAACATGGTGGATCATGTGGTCTACAAGGAGTTGCCTTCAAAGACTGCTCCCAATCGGTTCGCCTCTCTCCTCACTGTTCAGTCAAGGTCCACTTGAAATGTGGAGTGCCACAGGGATCATCATTATCCCCACATATTTTTCATCTTTATATTCACCCTCTCGTACACACACTTCAGCAGAAGAAGGCAAAAATCTGTCACTACGCTGACGACATGCAGCTGATTTTTACCAGTGATGATACGTCAGAATCAATGGAGTACTTCCAAAATACTATCTTTTTTATCTGAGATTGGATGAGCAAAAATCAGTTGAAGCTCAACTCTAAAAAGACAGAGATTGTCATCACAAATAACAGGCTCAACCACTGGATCACTTCCTATTGGCACTGGCAGACGGAGATGGGATCCCCGCTATACCCAAGAAAGCCGTAAAAAGCCTGGGTATTCAAATTGATGAGAATCGATTGATTAAATCACAAATAAGATCTGTAACGTCCTCATGTTTCTTCCAACTCAGGAAAATTAGGAAATTTTCCTCAATGGAAGCGATCATTCAAATCATCATTGTGTTAGCCCTATCAAGAATCGACTATGCAAATGCCCTCTATCTGGGACTTCCAACAGGCCTCAACCACAGACTTCAAATGCAGCAAAATCAAGCAGCCAGACTGGTCTTTCAACAACTTGGGCACTGTCATATTAAACCATTGATGAAGAAGTTACATTGGCTCCCGGTGGCTCAACAGTCCATCTTTAAAACAGGCTGTAATATTTTTAAATCACTTCATAATAAAAACCCAAAGTTTATATTCTCAAGGATTCAGAGCTACACCCTGAAACAGAATCTTAGATCAGCTCAATTGAATCTCCTAAAGGTTCCGAGATTCAAGCAAAAACGTTTGGGTGGATTAAGATTTTCATTGATTTGTCCCCACATCTGGAACTCATGTCCGACTAAAATTAGATTAACAGCAAATTATATGAACTTCAGGAAGCTATTTAAAACTTGGCTATTCACACAAGCATACTGCTAATAACTTGACCAGATGTTGCCTCTCTTTACCTCTGCACCTAGAAACCATTTGGTGAACGTGCTCTATATACGTTTGGTATAACATAACATAGCATAACATTTCTACCAAAAATCCAAGGATGATTTATCAAAGTTATGATAGTGGAAAATTGACTATGGCTGGGTGAAGGAGACTGCCCAATCTGGATCCATTTGCATTAATTTGCAGCAAAATGCTAAGTATTTGTCATTTTACAGCATTAAACTTGGATTGGAGGCTTTTTCTTCAAATCTGGTAATTCCCATGATGATGTCCAGGATGCAGCAAAAGAGCTGTAGATTTTTCTTGATAGTCTAGACTATGAAGATCTTACACAAAATAGATGTATTTTCAATTGGGATTTGTCCCCTTGAAATCATTGTGGAATAAACTCAGGATGCTATCCCTTTTGGTGTGGCTTAGCAAACACTCCACAGAAAAAAAACTGTAGCCCTCTCCCTGGACGCCGAGAAGACCTTTTACAATGTTGAGCGAGAATAATATTTCTCCATACTTAATAGAGAAGAACTGGATACAGGTTACATTTCAAAGTTAAAGTAGTTGTGCAACAACATGTCTGTCCATGTGAATTTTGGGACGTTCCTCCTAATTACTATTGCTGCTGGCACTGGAAACCTTGTGGTGGCTATTTGACAGTCAGCGAGGGTCAGAGAAATTTGTACCCAGGTCTGGGAATCCAAAACACTGCTATATGCAGATGACATATTACTGACACTTCCCACCCTAGAAATATCCTTCCCTCCTTGACATCCCTACTGACAAAATTATCTGCTTTCACATATTACAATGTGATCTAAGCTAAAGCTTTATACTTTCCAAGTCCTGAACTACTGATAATAAATCTATTGACATTTGGATCTCAAATGGAGACATAGTAGACTCAAATAGTAATCATCAGGGGCCTGGAATGCATGATAAATGGCAACCTGACCCCTATAATCTTCAACACAAACTAAGACTATTTCTGATGGGCAGACCTACGGCTATCATTCTGGGATAAGGTCCAGGTGGTAAAAATGGCAACCTATTTAATTCATCTCTTCCAAATACCTCTTCTACGTTTTCCCCAAAAATTAGTCTCCTGCATTGACCAAAGTATACTATTATTTGTATGTGAAGACAACAATCATAGACTAAAAGCCTATAAACATCAGGGGAACATGGGCTCAGGAGACAGGCGATTGCCCATATAGAACCCTAAACATCATCTTTCACTGCAGGCATACGTATACCATCAGTCTCCAAGATATTCTTCCCTGAGAGTTTGTGTCATGTGATAGTATGTTCCAAAAACAGAAGCCCCAATGCATTTTCTTTGTTTTCAGGATCTGTTTGTTTATTCAGGATCAGAACAAACTTGCAAAGCTGCCACTTGGTTAACTCCAGGCATCATCATCAAGCATTGCTGGTTAAAGAGTCTTGAGGGGAAGCAAGAGAGTACTGGACCAGCCATTGCTGGAGCCTCACCTACACTTTCACATATCCTATGTAACACACGCTTGTTAAATTCAAAAGAACTTGACTCTATGAAAGATTAAATGCCGATAAAGAAAAAATTACTATAACTTTTAAAATTTTGACCTTTGATATATTTCATAGACATGTGCCCCTCTTTTCTTGTATGGTGAGGCATTGTACTTTGTGTTAGACTTCTGCTTTGGAAATGTTAAGATGGTTTGCAGGGTCTAACTTTAGCCTGTCAACCTCTTTGATCACATTAGATAATCTAAACAGGAGATGAAAAAGCTGAATGTACCCTTTAATCCTGCTTTGTTCAACGTAGTGAGGATTCCCAAGTCAACATTGGGGAACAATTGGTAATAACTGAAATAACTATGACTATATCGGATTTCTACCTCTGTTCTGACAAACTCGCGATGGAAAAGAATAGGAAAGGAGTGCTCACCAGAGTTCAATCACACCTGACTTCATAATTCCAGCACGCACTTAAATATAGCCTGCACCCTAGGTTCTGGGGACTGTGTGAGTTTTAGGACGCCTTACTATATATATCTCCAGCCTCCAGAGTGTAGCTTGCCCCACTCAATAGAAAGAGGAACTTCACTGAGGAGGCAGACCTTTGTTGTTGATCATTACAGATAACCACATGGTCGGTCTCCATACACCTTCAACTGAGCAGAGAAGGCAGCCATCTGGCAGAGGTGACACATACTGTCAATGGATTGAGAGTGAAAAAACGTATAATGGGGGACCTGAAATAAAAAAAAAAAGTGGCAGGACGAGAGAAGGCAGGTGAAAGAGTTTTCCGGAATAAGGTAGGGAAGGCTCTTCGTTGAGGCAGACCTGAATCTCGTCTCCGACTCATCCCCTTGAAGAATCTGTCCTCCTCAAAGTGAATCCTGGCTTTCTTCTTCAGGGAAATTCCAACGTCAGGCCAAGCAACAACTAAACCCATCTTTTTTACCTCTTCATTTGTACTCCATACTCACGTCACACTCCCCTTCTCCTACTCCCACAGTTTGCCACACATCTCATATTTTTCACTCTAGTTACATACAGGATAACCCTCCCCTTCCTTTAGTGTTTATAACGATTAGAGTCATATGCACTCCTTTTTTATACAGTCCCTATTTCAATTGTATTATATGTAGCAATGGCAGGAGCAGCAGTACTGTCTACTGTGACAGTGTGACCAACACTGAGTGTGTCTAAATACATCCCAAACACACACACAGGCACCACTGATCTCTGATGCTACCTCACTTTAGAGTGTTATATGTCTTGTTTTTTCCTCCCTCAGCACTGATATAAATACATGTTTCTTATATAGCAAGTCAAGTCAAAAATACTTTTATTTGATTTCATTAAAATCATAAAAGGGTGGGCATGCCACCATAATTTGTAAGACCATGAATCAACATTTTGAAACCTGGAATGTAAAAAAAGAAAAAATATAAGAGAATGGAAGGAAAAAGGGAAAATGCAGCAGAATCATGTCCATGGGTGATAAATAACTAAAGAATTTAAAAAGTATAATCAAATATGATTAAAAGGTCCCTACACAGGTTGATCAAGGACCAACTTGCATTAATTCATATTTTGTCCAGTTCTTTTGCCGCATTTTTCAAGAGTTTATAACACAATAAAACCGTTCAATTCATGAGCCTCCAGGGCATTTTAGCAGCTAGTACGGTTAAAAAAAAAGAATTGTAATCAGTGCATTTGAGGAACTGTAAACAAATTATTTTGAAGCTACTTCTGTGAATTCACTATTTTATCCAGTTCTTTTGCCGCCGTTTTCCAAACGTTTATGGCTCTGCAGGACAGTTGAATAGACGATCCTCCAAGACATTTTATGACTGCTGATCTGGGGGGCGTGGCTTGACATCGATGGGGACGGGAGCCTTAATCGGAACTCCCGCCGGTGATCCCCTCTCCAGCATCCTCCTGCCTGATATAGAGGGGCCCCAAGCCCGGTAACCGGTCCAGGGAGCATTAGAACCACTGGTGCGTTGGGTGCACACATCGATAAGGGTTGGAAGCCCTAACCGGAGAACTGCAGCGGAAGGACCCACGAAGCCGCGGAACACACAAAATGGCAGCCACGCGGCGATAATATCCCCAGGACAGACACCGCGTAGAAGGCGGTGTGTGGCTGACTGCTGCCCATTTTGCCCTGCCGCCTCGGAGAACGAGAGGGGGGCGCCGGCGGCGGCTGGAGCTGGGAGAGCAACAAGTAAGGAGGCAGCGCTGAGCGGGCGTAGAGAGGAGCCCTGGGTCTGGCGCGCAAAAGCCGATAAGTGAGAGCGCCAGTCCCCAGCCCTGACGGGGGCCCAGAAGACAGGATCAGCACACCCGTGCTGCCGGAACAGCCGGAAGCACACGGCGCCCTGCACTCCTCGTGGCGGTATAAATAAGTGGGGAAATGGCGGCCACATAAAGCACACAGAGCGGGGACTGCACTGCGGAGGCAGCGCCTGAAGGATAGCGCCGCGGGCAAGGCGGGACACACGGCTGGACATTGCAGGGAGCGATTAGCGCCCCTGGGCGGTCCCAGGAAATAAAGGCGAGCGCATTGTTGCAAACGGCAGACGGCGTGGGGAGCAGCAGACACGGAAGGGCAGCGGTGCGCCAGACCGGCAGGGAGACCCAAACTAAGCCTCAACTGGTGGAAGCACAGACTCCAGCGGCCGTCAGAGAGAGTAGTGGCCGGGATACGGCCTCCGGCAGTGAAAACTCCTCAGGCTTTGAGCTACGGGGCCGGGGGTGGAAGCAGTGACCGCAGCGTAGCAGACTAAAGGCTGGGCCCTATAAGAAGACGGAGTGGCTGCCACAACTATCTGGTTTTGCCTGGGGGAAAGCAGCATTGATGAGGCTACATGAATAGGTGGGCTGGGACACTGTTCAGCTGAGCACGGGCCCACTGAGCCACAAGCGGAACCAAAGGGGCTGCCGGGACTTCACATCTGCCACGTACGCAGCACGGCCCGACCTGGAGGAGACGGGCCCAAAGGCAATAGAGCCCGAGGTGGGGGAGGAACTCGATCGCCGCCAACGCAGGGGATCCGGTCCCTCAGGAGGAGGCATTAAAGCACGGATAGAGAGCGGTGGAACGGGGGAAGAGCAGTGAGGCTGGCTCCCACCCATTTCATAGCGGATCAAGCACAACCGCGACCAGGCCCCTCCTGTAGTATGCCACATCGGGGGCAGTGAGTACCAACCTCAAAGGCACCATGGGGCGGACGACCAAGAGATGGGATACTGAGCAGCAAGAGGTACCGAGCGATGAAAACGGGGAATCCAGCTCACGCTCGGGGACCAGGAAGGAAGGGACGACGCCCCAAGAAGAGATATCACTCCAAGATATTCTACAGGCCATAGAACGATCCCGGATGGCAGTGGAGACCAAGATTGACACAATCCAGGAAGACCTGGGCCTCCTACGAGCTGACCACAGGAAGCTGGTTGATCGGTCACGGTCGCAAAAGAGGAGATAGAAAGCCTGAAGCCACCGGTAGCTGCGACTGCACGCAAAGTCACGGACATAGAAAAAAGAGTCCTGATCCTGGAACAATGCGCAGAAGATGCGGAAAACAGGACCCGCTGGAACAACATTAGGGTCACGGGCCTGCCCGAAAGTGTTGAGGGGAACGACATGCTGGCGTACCCTGAGAGCTGGCTGCGCACAGCTGTAGCAGAAGAGGGGTTATCAACATTCTTCACCTTGGAACGGGCACATAGAGTTCCCACCCGAGCCCCGCAACCTGGAAGGCCACCGCGGCCGGTGGTGGCCCGCCTCCTATTCTACAAAGATAGAGACCAGGTGCTGAGCCAGGCGCACCTCAAAGGGCAACTTAAGGTGGACAACAGCATTGTACGGATCTTCCCAGATTTCTCTCGGGAGGTGCAACAACAGAGAGCGTCCTTTACCACGGTCAAAAGGAAACTGCGCCAGAGGTGGGTGTCCTACCATATGGTCTTCCCAGCTAAACTCCGAATAGTGCGCACTAGGGGCACCACATTCTTCACCACCCCGCAGGCTGTTTGGGACTGGATTGAGGAGCAGGATCCCCGAGGTCCACAGCGAGAAGAAAAAAACCCAGTTGAAAAGAACTTGACACGCTCTCCTGGCCAAGGGACGACCTCAAAGAACCACACGACGACGGAGGAGGCGAACCGGGCCAGAGCCAGTGCGATAGCAGCGGTGGACTCGCTGAGCGCGGCGGACACCTGGGACCCACTGTTGCATTCCAGGGAGGAGCAGAGGGACTCGGACTCTGAAACCAGCTCAGTGGGGGATGCCAGCCAAGCCCTGCCACATGTAACTCCCAGATCGGCAGATGACCTGATGTGAAGTGGATTGCGCAAGCAAGTACAATCAGGACTATATTGAGGGGAGGTGGGGCACAACGTTAGTATAGCCCTACACATTGTCAGGAGGGGTCCCTCTGTAATTACCAGAGACCTTTACCCTGGGGGATCCGGGGGGGGGCGGAGAAGATGGCTGGGGGAGTTGGGATGGTTTTCTTAGTTTTAGCTGGGGGCACTGCTGTCTTCCCCAATGGGGTACCACGGAGTATCAAGTGAAGGCTCGCATTCTACCATATTGGGCACCGGCTACAGGGCGGGCAGGGGAGGCCAGATGGAGGAGGAGAGGCTGATTTACAATGCACACGCAGACTGAATATAATCTTCTTTCCTGAAATATTCGGGGGATGCACTCCATGCATAAACGGTACAAATTCTTCTCACAGCTGAATAGACGGGGGTTCACATAGCAATGCTGCAAGAGACACATACATTAGCATCAGAGGGAGAGGCATTAAATCGTAGGTGGAGAGGCCAGGCGTACTACACCACGTACTCCGCATTTGCCAGGGGGTCTTGATTTGGATCAGGGCGGGCGTCCCATTCCAACATACCGCTCACAAGGTAGACCTAGAGGGCCGATATGTAGTGGTCACCGGGCTCCTCGACGGTCAGGACATCACACTCATCAATGTCTACGGCCCGAATACGGATCAGGGGGCGTTCTTGGAGCACTTATCAGGGGCACTGGCCCCATATCTGACGGGGGCAGTCATTATGGGGGGCGACTTTAACTGTATAGCAGACCCACTCCTGGATCGCTCACACCCACCAATTCATGATGCCCCAGTACATAGGATAGCTAGGATGTTTAGGGAATGGCAAGCCCGTTGGGGACTGGTAGACACGTGGCGACGGATGCATCCAGGGGACAGGGAATACTCCCACCTCGCCCACGTACATGACTTACATGTCCGCTTAGATACCTTCTTATGTTCACCAGACATGCACACCCGACTCCACAAGACGGAATACCTCACCCGAACGGTGTCCGACCACAATCCTCTGTTAGCCCGACTACAATGGGGGCATAAACGTCAGCCCATCCCCAACTGGCGCCTCAAGCCAGAGGCACTAAAGGGACCAAGTTTTCCACCATGAGATTAAGGAGCAAATTGTCACATACTTCATGGACAATGCACACTCTACGGACTCTAGGGTGACCGAATGGGAGGCCTTTAAGGCAGTGATTAGAGGGCGTTGCATGGCATTATCCATAGGGGTGCGACCTACACTATTGACAGATGTGGAAAGGGCGGACAGGGCGTTGAGGGAAGTGGAGTGCAGGCGTCCAAATGATCCGGACCTACGGCAGGAATTGCTCGATGCGAAAGAGGAAGTGGCAGTACAGGAGGAGCGACTGAGGTGCTTCGATTACCGGGTTTATATGGACAGAACACACGCAGAGAGAGATAAGGCGGGCAGATTGCTGGCATGGCTCGCCACCCCTACCCGTAGGGAGCACGCCATACTAGAATTGACGGGACCAGGAGGGCGATGTCTGTATAGGCAGGACGATATTAATGACAGCTTCCGGGGGTACTATGAGCACCTATATACAAGCATTGGGCCCAGTGGGGAGGGTGACGTGGAGGACTACCTGGCAGACCTTCCGATGCACGCCCTGACGGATGAGGAGGCGGAGCTTCTGGGAGCCGCAATCTCAGACCGTGAAATCAAGTAGCTATTAAGGCACTGGCGAGAGGGAAAACGCCGGGCACTGATGGGTTCCCTAAAGAGTTCTATGCTGCATACGTGGATGTACTGACCCCCCAGGCTGGTCGAGATGTACGCAGAGGCAAGGGAGAGGGGCCACTTGCCAGGCACGACTAGAGAGGCGGTGGTAGTTCCGCTCCTGAAGCCGGAAAAATCTCCCCTGGAGTGCGAATCATATCGCCCTTTGTCGATGCTCAATCTCGACTTTAAAATTCTAAGTAAAATATTGGTAACGCGATTACTCCCCTACATGGTGCCTCTGGTATATCGGGACCAGGCAGGTTTCATGCCTCAATGGAATACAACCTTAAATATTTGCAGGCTATTGTCCATTATCGAATTAGGAACAACGGAGGGGCGGTGTTCACCATAGACATGGTAAAGGCATTTGCTAGCCTCTAATGGGGGTTCTTATACGCAGTATTGACCAAAATGGGCCTGGGAGAGGGCTTTATAGGCTGGGTACGGTTACTATATGCCGACCCAGTGGCAAGGGTCCGCACGGGTCGCACAATATCGGCGCAATATCGGGTGGAAAGGGGGACATGCCAGGGATGGCCTCTGTCCCCGCTACTATTCGCCTTGGCAGTGGAGCCATTAGCCTGTATAGCAAGGTCCGGAAGGGCGTATTGGGGGATCCAGGTGGGAGAAATACAACACCAAGTGGCGTTATACGCAGATGACCTCCTACTATTCCTAAATGATGCAGAGGGCAACCTAGCGGGGGCTAAGGCGATGATGGAGCGCTTTGGCTCCTTATCGGGGCTACGAGTGAACTGGCTGAAGTCCAAACTGTTCTCCCTGGTGAGGGATGCGAGGCCCCCTCTGAATCTGGAAAATCTGAGATGGAAGCCCAGCTGCTTCCGTTACCTAGGGACCACATATTCCATACGATGGAAGACGTGAAGGAGGGCAACATAGGGAGGGCGCTCCGGTCTCCATGACCTTCTGGGGGATGCTCCCTCTCTTGGTGATGGGACGCATCTCGCTACTTAAAATGGTGGCATTACCCCGGCTGCTCTACTTTTTTGTGACACTGCCAATTTGGATATCAGAGGCCTGGTTCCGGGAACTGGACTCCTGCATGTCGGCCTTTGTATGGGGGTCGGGACGCAGAAGGGTAGCCCTCACTACCTTAAAGCGGCCCAGACTGGGGGGCGGCATGGCAATGCCTGACATGGTGGCTTACTATTTGGCAGGACAACTGCAGAGGTTTACACAATGGATTGCGGGAGGCAGGGACCCAGATAGGGAGATGCTTCTGTTCGCCCCGGAGGGGTCCGCTGTGTTCCGAACCCTACTGAGGACGATTAGGCCCCAACAAATCAGCAGTAACGAACACAGGGTGATACATCGCTGCTGGGGCAGGTGCCTGCAGAAAACTAAAACGAAGCGCCCATTCTCCCCAGAGATGGCGTTGCGGCTACTGGAAGCCCTTCCTCAAGGAGGACAGTGGCAAGGCCTGAACGAATGGAGTGATGCGGGGGGGGACAAAGGTCGGGGATTTGTTCCGGGACGGGGGGCTCCTCTCCTTCGAGGACTTCAGGGCGGACTGGGACATAACGCCAGGGCACTTCCTCCTACATGGGGCAGTCACTGGAGCAATACGGTGCCACTGGGGTGCGGGGACGGTGGAACCTCCGCGGCACTACACCTGCGAATATATGAGCTTGGCGGGTGGCACCATCAAGGCGGTGGCCTGCTTATATAGAGCTATTGGACGGGACTCCACCCAACCACTAGATAGATTGTGACGCAAATGGGAGGACGACATTGACAGGCCCCTAGTGGATAAGGACTGGGACAATGTTTTGGAGCGAACTGCCAAAATATCTCGAAATGCCCGATTTAGCCTGATCAGCTTTTGCACACTCCACCAAGCCTATTTAACCCCAGAACGCATTAACCGATATTTTGTTGACGCAGATGCTAGATGCCCGAGGTGTCAGGAACAGGGTGCGACGTTTATACATATGGTTTGGAGCTGTGCCTCCTTAACCCGCTACTGGCAAGAAGTGACACAAGTGACAGCGAGGGTGATGGAAGTGGTGGTCTCCTGTACACCGGCCCACGTACTGCTCCATTTATTTCCACAGTCTGCTAAAACCAAAACCACATCCAGGTTCCAGGAATTGGCATTTATTTTGGCGAAGCGGGAAATCACTAGTAGCTGGAAGAAGCCGGGGTCCCCGATGTCCTCAGATGGAGACGTGAGATGGAGAAGTGGGCGGGTTGCGAGAGCAGGGTCCTGCTTCGGAATGCACGGCGGGGAGTGGGCAAGCCGGAGAGAGCCCAGGCATGGGAAGGGCTGGTGGCGAACTTACTGAGACTGGGCAGGGACTCGGAGTCTTCCACACCAGAGAGAATCCAACATGTAGAACACCCCCAGGGACCGGATTAAGGTGGGATCCCCCAATAGTAAAGCGAGAATGGGCCCAGCATCAGCACACACAGGTGCAGAAGGGGATCACAACGGAAGGTTCTGGCACGCCATCCCTATCCACGCCTGGAATACTAGGGAGCATATTAATCGATCTGAACGATACTCATAGGGAGACAGCGGGAAGGGGGGGCGGGGGTCTTATTTGTTGATGAGGTCTTATTGCTGGGAGTGGGGGAGGGGGGTATATCCAAGGTGCACAATACATAGCTAAGGGAATACTGTGAACTTCCAAGTTGTCATGCACTGAGGGGGTACAAAGAGGATATCGACAGCATCAGCAGGTCAATGGGTTGTACTTCCCGCCCAAGACCAATGTGTAATGCTATTTTACAGGTATCCGATGTGAGAGTTATAAAAAGGAACAAAGTTTGTTTAAAAAAATAAATGACTGCCGCTCTGCATGTTCTTATTTGTACATTCCTTAGTGCCTCCTAGTGCGGGGCAGATGCATAGGAGATGTAATAATGACTCGTCCCCCTGTCCGCATAGCCGACATTCTTTAGTTGACCATGTATTTTTCCATTTGGGGGTCAGATCCTTCGTGGGGTATGCCCCCAACCTCAGCAGCATCAAGTAATGCTTTTTGTGATATGAAAAGAAAAATGTTCAGACGGGTACGGTTGGAGTTTTAGAGTATGGTACTGATGCAGCGCGGAAACTTGGGTAACGGGGAAACAGGACAAGACCCGTACCTAATATCCTCCCTTCGTCACAGACCAAATATCACATTAACACATTCACTCCTACAATCATTGGTGGGGCCCATAAAACCAACATTCACACTTCACTTCTCATTGGCCTGTACTTACAGGAGAGATAAATGTTCCAAGCGCTGACATGAAAGGAATACCTTATAACCTATAGAGAGAAATGTATTTATACACTACTATCCTTACCCCTACAGATCTCAATCCTAAGCATTAAGATACTCCTCCGACGTGATCAATGGATCATTTAGTTGGATTAGTATGGTGATTTAGACCAGCTAAAAACCCACATTTCGGATTTAATCTATCCTCCCTTAATAAATGACAAAACACATTTGCTCATTATTCAATAGTTGTTTATCTAATTATAGCAAGAATTTTAGTTCCATCTATTAAATTTTATTAAGTTGCAGAACATCATATTTACCTAATCTGGCTATTAGTCGTCCACTAAGTCATCAAATTTTGTCGTCAATCAGTCGGAATTCAAAAGTTCTTCATGCGGCACGCTACAGTCCCAAAGATGGACAAGGACCAGAGACGTGCAAGCATCTATCAATGCCCATACATTTTATAAAGTTCGCAGTTCATCAAGGAAATGGGCAGCAATCAGTCTGTCAAAGGTTCAGGAACGCAGCTGTCACGTAGCGTCACCGTCGTCTCCGTCAGCAAAAGAAAAAGAAAGCATAGCATAGCATATTCTCTCTATTCTACCGTCATTTTTATAATAAACTAACGTCAAAATGTAATATTTTTGCAGGATTTGGGCTTCTCTCATTGGTCGATTGGGATCGTCCGGTGAGGTTTCACATAGTTCAAGAGGTTATGTCATCAAACATGATCTTTCCGGTTCCTTGTGTCTGTCCATTGTTAGTGTACTTGGCGAGCTTCCCACCGTGGCCTTGCTTGGGTACAGCAAGAGTAGGGTCATGACGAGGCCACAGGAACAAGTCGTAGCGCAAGCGCACTTCGCCCAAAACCTCGTGGAATGGTGGCCAGCGCGTCGTGTTAGTCGGCGGCCATCTTTTCTTTAGGCCCAAAGGACAACTTAAGCGAAACAAACACAAAAGAGTAATTAATACATAGAAATAATGTATAAAATGTTAAACCCTCACTAATTCCCCTATGTGCTTGTAATTATCTAGCGTATAGCGACATTTAAAGCGTTCATATTCACCCATTGATGCCATCTGGTGCGACATTACGAAAACATCACAGAAGCAACATATACCATGCGATATTCTTTTTTGTACGGTTAGTATGCGTACATATGTTAATAATAACACTTATTCAGCCATGCAAAATGCAAATCCCACGTATATTTCGTATATTAATAAGGTTGATTAATTATCATGCAAACACATTAATAGTATTATAATTAATAGATTATTCTAATTAGTATAGGCATGCAGATTAGGGGGGGTATACAACATTTTGTACTACCCGCTCCATCAATCCCCCCTTTGGTGTTTTTATCACCACACCATTAAAATTTTGTATTACTTTTCATGGAGTTGAAATGAGTTCTTGCTTTCGTTTTTACATCTCAGTCTCCCCAATTTCTTCTCTTCTTGCTGTCTTATACATATTTTCTTTTACTTCTTCTAATTCTATTTCTTCAAATTCCCTCTCCTGTTTCTTATCCTGTGTCCTTAAATTTTCTCTTTTTAGCCTGTTCTGAATTTTCGTCTTTTTATGACAGAGGCATCCTAATCTTAATATTAATACCAAAAAAATCACACACGTTACTGTAAATAAGATTTTACCTAAGTAGGTACTACCTAAGTTTACTAAGAAATTCTTAATAGCAGATATTTTCTTTCCAATCTTTTCCCAAACACTTTCAACCTCCAGTGGTGCAATTTCATCATGCAGCTCAGTTATACTTTTAATATACATTTTCAAATCTTTACTTTCGTCTGGAGTGTAAGTACAACAATGTTGAACTTTCAGCATTCCACAGACTCCACCCTCTTTTGCCAATAATATATCAAGGGCAAGTCGATTTTGCATTACCATTGCATGCATGGCAACCATTTCGGTATTAACCAATAAAAATCCTCCAGCGGTGCTTGTTGACAAGTGATCTACTACTGTTGATAGCGTTCTAATTTTGTTTGCATTTAGAGATATTCCCACTGCTGGTATCAATGCTCCACAAATGTCACCTACAATTTCTGACCAAGATTCTCTCTTTCTACGTGCTAAATAACTACCTAACTTATGTACACCATCTTCTCTTCTTCCCATATGAAAAATCTTTGGGAAAACCAGGCCTACATAACATGTGCCATACCAATGGTCTGGCAACCGATAATACACCTTGCTCCCGCAGATAAAGTATAACCCAGGAAAAACTGGATCATTTTCTCCTTTAAATCCCCATCCATCCATGATTCGGTATGTATCATGGCACTCACTGTTACCTACAAAGTAATTATCATATGCAGTCTGATTCCTTCTAATACACAATTTTCCTTTCTGATGCCAATCTAAAGCCATAGTTGGACTAGCTTCTCCCTTCAAGTGTTTTTCCATTTCTACATCCCAAACTGTCTTTTCCACTTTTCCCTCAGATGCCTTCCTTTGCATTTTCAATCTCCTTTCTTCAACCATATCTAAAAGCGTCTTTTCTTCTTTATTTAAACTGCAAGTCAAATTATTTCTAAATATATAGTCTAATGTTAGTTCTTTAGTCTCTAAGAAAAATTCACCTAATACCTTTGCAGGTTTTACCTTATTTAACTTGTTAATTGATGGTACTTGTGAAAATATGTTATCTACATCTGAGAAATAATATTCTAACTTCCCTGTTTGGTCAAATAAACTAGCTATTACACTACATGTTATTCCATAAGTTACTGGAAGGTGGTGATAGGTCACTCCCTCCGAAACAGATGCAGGTAACTGCATACAGACGTAGCAGTCCCTTACGTCCATTGTCTTTACATATTCATACAGTAATTTCGAAAATACATTGTTAGAAAAATCAGTTATAGACCTGTCTTTATGCAAATACTTTTTATCTATTTTAGTCGGAACTACCTTTTGAATCTTCTCTACATTAGTCTTGTTTTCAATATGTCCTTCTATTGTGTCTATGGTAACCTTAAATGAGATCATCAGAGCTAGTATACTCCACAGAAGCATTAGTAATCCTGTACAACAACAACACATTTTACACCATCGCTTCAAAAATATACATCTACCTTTTCTACTATCTGTGTTTGCCATTTTTGTAAAAATTAACAGTGTCTTTTGACTTAGCCTCTTCTACTTCACAACTAGTTTGTCTAACCCAAGGCTCTAAGTACCTACTTGGTTCTACCAGTTTTTGTCTTTTCCCATATTTTATCGTCTTTCCATTAGCAGCATTCTTGTTTTATTCAGTTTGGCATTTCATCGTCCTTCACTTTTCCTTCGTGATCTGAATACAGAATTTCCTGAACATCCGTCTTTTCTCCAATATTGGACAGGTTAACTCTCAGGATTTTCAATTCTTCGTCTTCCTCAACCACTTCCGGTACAGTCACCTCTGGGTTTCCTTGGCTATCCGCCTCTTCTTTTATTTCAGGCAGGGCCACATACTTCCATTCCGGCGACTTATACTTCTGGTTAGGTTTCCTAGTTCTTTTGCTTTCTCCAATTACAACTATTTCTTCGTCTTTTGATTTCTCTTGACTAGTCACTTCATTCACCTGTTCAGCTCTTGGTGAATTTACTCGTGTCAGTCGATATCTCAGCCTTTTTATTTTGTTTGGCCAAACTTCATCTTTTGCTGATCTTTTCAGTTTACTTCCTTTATAATTCTTTTCAGTTCTCCAAGCTCTCTTTCTTAAGACTCTACCTTCTGGTACTTCGTCTTCGCTTCCCTCGACTCTGTTTCAACTTGCTTTTTACTTTCAACAGCTTTTCTTTCCACCACTTCTTTCATTTTCCCTACTTCTGTCCCTCCTCGAGTCTCCTGCACGCAATCTTCCTGCTGACTACTTGTCCCTTCCTCTAACTGGATGTTGGATTTCCCTATACCTCCTCGGGGGTCTTCCGCAAGAATCTTTCCCTTTCTCTCTGTATCTGGCACCTGTCCATCTAATTTTGTTGTTTCAGGTGGAATTTCTCTCAATCTTTCATCTGGAATTTCTTTCTCAGCAATCTCTTTAATTGTCTTTTCGCTGTCTTTTTCTTTTCTCGAATGTAGAGTTCCTTGTTCAGTCTCTGAATCTGAGCTGGTATCAGAAATCTGTAACCTTCTCCTCAGGGACAAAAGTTAGGTCTGACTCTGTTTCCCCCCTTTCAGGGTTTTCTTTCGTTCCTGCCTCTTCATCATCTGATTCAGTACTAGATTCTGTTTCATCAAAATTTTCTCTTTCTGTGCTATCCACTGGATTTGGAATTCTTAATGTGTGACTTGCATGAATCCAGTTCTTGATTCCAGCACACTTCACAGCTGTCGTTGTAGTCAAAATCACTTGTCGTGGTTTTCCCCACCTTGGAACCAAACAGTTTCTTCTTCTGTGTACTTTGATTCTTACCCAGTCCCCTGGGCTCAGATCATGAGCTTGCTTCTTTTCAAGGGTGGTGGCATCCACTCCAACCTGATGAAACACAGAATGAACTGCGTCAGCCAGGCTTTTACAGTAATCCAACACCATGGTGCCGATCACGATCCGGCAAAAACCGGGTACGAACCGTCGGACGGAGCATAATCTCCGTCCGACGCGTACCCGGTCGTCAATTTTTACAAACAAGGAATTACGATTCGCACGGGTACACCAGTACCGTACGAATCGTAAAAAAGCCCGACCGACCAAAAAAAACCTACCAATGCGATCCGGAAAAGCGCCGGCCTGACGTCGGGACGCTCGCAGCCAGCCATTCACGACCCAGGAATCACGATTCGCACCGACGTCACCCCGCACGGTGAATATTTTGCGGCAGCCAAAAACTGCCGGGAAATCAGGACGACGCGAACAAGGACCACCAGTACGCGACGGACAGACGACGACGCGAACAAGGAGGACCAGTACGCGACGGACACACAGGACCACGCGACCAAGGAGGACCCGTACGCGACAGGACGACGCGATCAAGGAGGACCCGTACGCGACAGGACGACGCGATCAAGGAGTACCAGTACGCGACGGACAGACATGGACCCGAACCTACGAGTCATCCCTGCCCTCATAGCAGTCCACCACCTCTACAGGTTACGACGCAGACGCCGCAGAAGGTCAGAATAACTAAGGGAGGGGGGAAAGTGGGGTGGGGTGGGGGTGGCAGGACCAGGGCAGGCCACAAAACAACCACATAAGTCACACACCACACATGGCCTGGAAATACCTGACTCCCATGCCCTGGTCACCACGAGGGGGTGGGGGCGTGTCCTGATAAGCCAGCGACCGCCACAACGGAAGTCCGTCACCACGCGAACCGGCAACACAACCAGACAGGTACGTCCCGTACCCACGCCTGAAGAGCGTGGGTACGAGTCGGACCACGCCCACACACGTCACCCCAACAATGGCGGGACGGATCGCACCCACGTGGCAAAGGACTGGGTACGGGCCGCACAAGCATCACATAGCGTGGGGACGGATATGTACGGACCCTACCCCCACCCCGTATGCAAGGAGCGCACCCCCCACCCCAACAGTGTAAGTACGACCCATACCCCCACCCGCGTATGCATGGAGCGTACCCCCAGCCCAACAGTGTAAGTACGACCCGTACCCTCACCCGCGTATGCAAGGAGCGTACCCCCCACCCCAACAGTGTAAGTACGACCCGTACCCCCACCCGCGTATGCATGGAGCGTACCCCCCAGCCCAACAGTGTAAGTACGACCCGTACCCTCACCCGCGTATGCAAGGAGCGTACCCCCCAGCCCAACAGTGTAAGTACGACCCGTACCCCCACCCGCGTATGCATGGAGCGTACCCCCCAGCCCAACAGTGTAAGTACGACCCGTACCCCCACCCGCGTATGCATGGAGCGTACCCCCCAGCCCAACAGTGTAAGTACGACCCGTACCCCCACCCGCGTATGCATGGAGCGTACCCCCATGCCAACAGTGTAAGTACGACTCGAACCCTCACCCGCGTATGCATGGAGCGTACCCTCCATGCCAACAGTGTAAGTACGACTCGAACCCTCACCCGCGGACGTACGGACCGTACCCCCACCCCCACCAGTGTAAGTACGACTCCTACCCCCACCCGCGGACTCACGGACCGTACCCCCACCCCAACAGTGTAAGTACGACCCGTACCCCCACCCGCGTATGCAAGGAGCGTACCCCCCAGCCCAACAGTGTAAGTACGACCCGTACCCTCACCCGCGTATGCAAGGAGCGTACCCCACACCCCAACAGTGTAAGTACGACCCGTACCCTCACCCGCGTATGCATGGAGCGTACCCCCACCACACCAGTGTAAGTAGACTCGTACCCTCACCTCGAATGCATTGAGCGTACCCCCTCCGTGTATGTTCCAAGCGTACATATCCTGAAATCGGAGGTGTGTGTGCAGAGTCCACCCAGCAGTGCCCTGAGACAGGAGGGGTGGGTGTGGAGTCCTCCCAGCAGTGCCCTGAGACAGGAGGGGTGGGTGCCTATCACTAACAGCAGTGCCCTGAGACAGGAGGGGTGGGTGCCTATCACTCCCAGCAGTGCCCTGAGACAGGAGGGGTGGGTGTGGAGTCCTCCCAGCAGTGCCCTGAGACAGGAGGGGTGGGTGCCTATCACTAACAGCAGTGCCCTGAGACAGGAGGGGTGGGTGCCTATCACTCCCAGCAGTGCCCTGAGACAGGAGGGGTGGGTGTGGAGTCCTCCCAGCAGTGCCCTGAGACAGGAGGGGTGGGTGTGGAGTCCTCCCAGCAGTGCCCTGAGACAGGAGGGGTGGGTGCCTATCACTAACAGCAGTGCCCTGAGACAGGAGGGGTGGGTGCCTATCACTCCCAGCAGTGCCCTGAGACAGGAGGGGTGGGTGTGGAGTCCTCCCAGCAGTGCCCTGAGACAGGAGGGGTGTGTGCAGAGTCCTCCCAGCAGTGCCCTGAGACAGGAGGGGTGGGTGTGGAGTCCTCCCAGCAGTGCCCTGAGACAGGAGGGGTGTGTGCAGAGTCCTCCCAGCAGTGCCCTGAGACAGGAGGGGTGGGTGCCTATCACTCCCAGCAGTGCCCTGAGACAGGAGGGGTGTAACACATGTGTGTGAGGCCAGAATTATCCACATGCATACTGGCTACAAGGGAACATGTCCCCATGAACTCATGTCAACAGACTCCACACACAAGTACAGTGATCACCAAGGATGCCACGATTGTTGCAGGTGGAGACATGGCCCTGCATGCATGGCCAAAGTAGAAGGGCTCCGTCACACACACAGCTCATGTAGACACAGCTCTGCGCTAAACATTGGGAACACCCTGCAGGGAAGAAAGCTGGGTACACAGAGGAAGGAATACACCCTGGGACAAGTGCACCATGCAGTAACTGCTTACATGAACAAAGAAAGTTAGCCAACACCTTGTGATGGCACACAGATCCCAGGGTCCCACCAATGAGCAGTACACTACTACATATCCCACACACCCAAACCCTTACACACCACCCAAAACCATGTAGCAGCCCCACCAACACCAATACCAGCATAGCAGTAGTGTGATAATGAAAACAAAATTAAGCTTTATTCAGCATGAGCACAATGTCCGTGGATCGCAGGCAGTTCAATCTTCACAAAGCCCATAGGGCAGTCAATGATTCTCAGCTGGATGGGGGACACAGTGGGATGCGTGTCCCCTACCTTGCCTGCACAGTCAAATGGCATCGTCTTCCACACTGGTGAGGGCATCAGGGGGGGGGGAAGCAACAGGCACCGCAGGGACATCAGGGTAAAGGGGCGGCGTTGTGGGTGCAGGGATGGAGGACTCCACCACAGGGGATGGGTCAGTGCCAAAGGCGGAGGCCAGGATGGCACTACACACCTTTGCAAGGTCCTCCAGGGAGTCGCCTGCACCCGAAGGGACCTCAGGCCCCAAGGAGGGGGGGGGGGTCAGAGGGATGGGTCGCAGCGCCACCGGGAGAGGGTGGAGACAGGGGGGGAGACTCAACCACCCTGACCGGGGACCTCCTTGACCGCTTGCGTGGTGGTGTAACTGTGGGGCTCAGGGACAGAGCGGCCATGAAGGAGTCCTTGGGGGAGATGTGGCCAGGAGAGCTGAGGGGAGGGGATTTGGAGGGAGTGGACTGGGTGGAATGCGGACTCCCACTATGGCTGCGTGTCACACGTTTGCCCCCCGACCCAGTGGGTGTGCCTACCTCACCCTGTGTGTGCGTGTCAGGAGGAGTGCGGTGGACCTTCCCTGCTGGTGTGGTGCCCGTGTCCGTTGATGTGGGTGCATGCCGACGTCTGGGTGTACGTGGGACAGGCATGGGAGTGGGAAGTGTGGATGGGGCAGGGGTAGGTGGGGGGAGGTCGCGCTGCAGGAGACTCACTGCTGCAGTCAGTGTGGAGTCTATGGACCTCAGCAAGTTGCGTTGGTCAGCCTGCGATGAATGAATGCCCTCCAAGAAAGCCTCGATGTTGGTGAGGGTTTTGCCGTGGGCATGGAGGACATTAAGGATCGCAGCCTGACCAACCTGCAGTTGCCGCTGGATGTCCACAGACTCTGCATTGGCGGCAGCAGTGGAGACAGGGGCAGGGGGTGCGGTGCCTGGCAGGAAGGAGACATGCTGTGACCGGGCACGCTGGGAAGGGACACGAGCAAGTGGGAGGCGGCTGGTGGGAACTGAGGGGGCGGTGCGAGGTGTTGTTCCGCTGTCAGCTGCTGGTGCAGCCACCGCCCACTCGGAGACATCCTCCTCGGACCTGTCAGCTTCGTATTCTGACGTGCCAGTCGACAGGTCCTCGGCCGCACTATCCTCCACCTCTGTCCCACTCGATGTGCCAGCCCCGATGTCACGGCTGGCACTGGTGCTCGGTCCCTCCGCCTTGCCTGTGTCCATGTCCCCCGACGATGCTGTGGGCAGGGTGGAGAGACAGAAATTAATCAGACAGCTGTACACATCAGTCACATGAGTCCAATCGACATAGGTAACACTGCATAGCCTGAAAAGGAAGATCCCTAACATCTACTAAACAAGGTACCGATGTAGGGCATGAAACACACAGTTGGTTGAGCCACCATGCCACTGAAATACCATGGAGAGCATGAGACAATAGCTAAACACAGGAAACGGAGTCTGACATAGCACCCAGGCCCTGGGGACAATCCAGCACTGCATCTGCACCACACAGCGTTGGCGAAAATACCGATGACCAGGGACCATATCCATGAACTTGAGACACATGCTGCATAGGTAATGCTGAAAACATGCCCAACATGACTCGGTCACTGCACATTGCGTGTGTGTCCAGACACATCACACACTGCCCAGACCCAGCAAGTAGAAATCAGGATTTGACACATAGGCATTGCCCGCCCCAACAAGACCCTACACGAGGCAAATTGTTGAGACACAGGTGGCACCAACATCTCATAGTCTGGGTGATACACACAGGGGCAGGCAAAAAGCAAGATTGGACGCCAAACAGCCAAGGTGCGCCTGTACAAATAATGAGGTACCAGTGCCCATCCTCAGATGAGTATAACAAGACACACAGGCACTGGCAACTGTGAGTATGAAGAAGAACAATCAGGTCAGGCTGCACAGTGGACACCTGTACAAAATAGCACGTCTATATACATGGTGACAGGGGACAATGGCACAGAGCACAACCTACGCTGTAGACACTGAGATTGTCCACGTTTATGATGACACATACACCACTGAGGAAAAGGTGCCCCAGGGGACAGTAGTGGGCACGCAACTACATGCTACTGAATGGTAATGACTGTAACACACGTCACCATCCCTGCACTATGTGTATCGCACACTCATGCACATCATGTCACAGGCCACTACATAGGACATGCGCGCTGTAAGGCATGACACATGAGAGACCAACTCCCATGTCTGGAGTCAGCATCAGTGCCAACTGACATGGAACCCACATGCAGTGAACTTGACAGTGCACAGGCAAGGTCCCACAACCTGTTACACACCACCCCCACACATGATGCTACAGTCATTGTTCTCGTGGACAAAGCGCCAGCCTACATTACCTTGTGAAGGAGTGACTACACACAGACCAGGGAACACATTGCAAGGAGGGGAAGGGTGGCAGGGGCGCAGCGCTATACTGGGGCAAACAGGATCTGCACAGCACCTTTAAACCATGCCAGTGAATTCATGCTACTGTGCCCTTACAAATGCCGGTGACACACAACAAACACACATGTACCTACCCCCTTCCGGCTGCTGCATCGCCTGTAAGCGCCTCTCCAGGTCTGGAAAGACCACCGGCAGCACACGCCTGTGGAGGTGGCTCAGACGGCGGCGGCCGCGGTTCTTGTGGCTCTCAGGTGAGTCCCCCAGCAGGAGCCGTGCAATCCTCCGCGTCCAGCACCGGATATCCTGCCAGCGTTTCCTCACCTGGGGCAGGCTCCGCCTCCGACCATCCACACCCCTCACGGCACTGACGGCGGTCAGCCAGATCTGCTCCTTGGCAGTGGCGCCTACCTGTGAGGAGGAACAAGTGACACCACATCAATACACCAGCCACATGTCACAGAGAGACATATGGGTACAAATTAGCTGGTTACAACAAGGCATGTCATGCAGCCAACGCATTGCACCTTTGTCATAGGGACATCATCCCCTGGTGAGGGAAAAAGCAGTACGTGCCACAGTGGGTACACAGGTGGAATGATGGCAATGTCACAATCAATGATCAAGGCTCACACTGTGCATCACACCCACCCCTCCTGTCTCAGGGCACTGCTGTGAGTGATAGGCCCCCACCCCTCCTGTCTCAGGGCACTGCTGTTAGTGATAGGCCCCCACCCCTCCTGTCTCAGGGCACTGCTGTGAGTGATAGGCCCCCACCCCTCCTGTCTCAGGGCACTGCTGGGAGGACTCTGCACACACCCCTCCTGTCTCAGGGCACTGCTGTGAGTGATAGGCCCCCACCCCTCCTGTCTCAGGGCACTGCTGGGAGGACTCTGCACACACCCCTCCTGGCTCAGGGCACTGCTGTGAGTGATAGGCCCCCACCCCTCCTGTCTCAGGGCACTGCTGGGAGACATCAGGCACCCCCCCCTGGGACCCCCCCGACAGCACATGGCATGTGTGTTACACCTGGACACAATGGCAGAAGTCACAGTCACAACATAGGGACAGTCTGTGGCAGTGGCCTATGCACTCACCTGATACCCTGGTCGCCCATACAGCATGGAGTACTGTGGGAGGATCACATCCAGCAGAGCCATGTTCTCCTCCAGGGTGAATGGCTGTGTCCTCTCCACAGCCCTTGACATGGTTCCAGGGAATCAGTAGCAGCAGCTGGGTCGACGAATGCAAAGATGTGCAGGCAAGTACTCCCTCATGGGACCTGGCTGCCTTATATGTGCCCTTCTGCCCAGTCTCATGCACAGGAGTACAGAGTGATTGGTCACTCACATTTGCATCCTATGTTTCCACCAATCCCTTCAAACCTAGCAGTCTGTGGGTTCTCTATCGGTTTCATTCTCCTGCATGATGTCAGCCCCACAAACACATTGCAACAAAGTAGAATAATTCCAACTGACTTCTGCTGTGCACCTTCCAGAACAATTTCGAAATTTGAACTTGGTCTCCATGACAACCAGCATGCATGTAGGCCTTAATACTTGTCCCCTATGTAATTTGGAGCATCACACACAGGTACGGTGCGTTTCGGGGCCCTAGGGCACCCCAAATGCATGGCAACGGCCCGTACATGCATGCCTACGTTCACTATCACTATGGGTCTGCACGCGTATGCGTACTCGTAGTGGTACGGGCCGTACACTCGCATGTACGCTCACTATCACTACGAGTACGCATACGCGTGCAGACCCATAGTGATAGTGAGCGTAGATGCGTGTGTACGGTCCGTACCACTACGGGTACGCATACGCGTGCAGACCCATAGTGATAGTGAGCGTAGATGCGTGTGTACGGTCCGTAGCACTACGGGTACGCATACGCGTGCAGACCCATAGTGATAGTGAGCGTAGATGCGTGTGTACGGTCCGTACCACTACGGGTACGCATACGCGTGCAGACCCATAGTGATAGGGCCGTACACACGCATCTACGCTCACTATCACTATGGGTCTGCACGCGTATGCGTACTCGTAGTGGTACGGACCGTACACACGCATCTACGCTCACTATCACTATGGGTCTGCACGCGTATGCGTACTCGTAGTGGTACGGACCGTACACACGCATCTACGCTCACTATCACTATGGGTCTGCACGCGTATGCGTACCCGTAGTGGTACGGACCGTACACACGCATCTACGCTCACTATCACTATGGGTCTGCACGCGTATGCGTACCCGTAGTGGTACGGACCGTACAAATGCCTGTACGCTCGCCATCACGATGGGTACACATACGGCAGCACTCCCACAGTGATTTGGGAACATACACAGGCCCTCTTAGCAGCAGTACGGCGGTTTTTACACATCACAGTGGTGATAGGCGACACACAGGTAGGAATAGGGCGGACATACTTGTCCATGGATGGACATACTTGTCCAGGAATGGACATCAAGGCATCGTCTGTGCATTACTACATGTGTGGGGCACAGGTGTGACAGGCTGTGATGTGGAACATGCCTCCTGAGTGGAGAAGGCACCAGATGTATGATGAGATGTGCATAGGTGTACTGTGTGACGCTGCAATGTGTGCCAGGCATGCCCTTGACTCCTTTGACATGTGTGCATGTCGTACTGCGCACTTGGGGTGAGCGTCACTGGCATGGCACGGACACCAACACACGGAAGTGTCCCATGATGCCCGGTACAGGGGTCATGACACATGACTTGTCACTACCCACAGTGCACAATGTGACTATGTCATTTATGTGTCCGGGATTTTCATCAGGTTGATGTTGTAGCACCCTCAAAAGCTGCAGCCGTTGCAGCAACCAACATGTGTCTGTGTGTAGATTGTCATTGCACACTGTTCCGCACACCATGCCACATGTGGTATCGGATGTGAGGTGCACATGTATGCATGGGACACGGAGTAGCGTGACAAGGCCATGTCAGCATCCTCACAAGGAATGTGTGGTGAGTCATGACATGTGCACCTTCATGGCAAGGTGTGTGGGCAGGCCTAGTGTAATGTCATGTGACCTGTGGCTCCGGTGTTCCGCAACCAGTCTCTGCAATCGGCATCCCACTTCTGCTGATGTGTGGGTGTATGTCACTCCTGTCTTGCGTCGGGCTGTTCACTTGCACTGGGACACAGCTATTCCCATGGCGTGGCATGGGGAGGTTCTCAATCTCCGTGTGTAGCTGGGTCTTGGAAGGAGTGTCACCTTGCATCCATACGTGTCCTGGGCATGTAGCACATACCTGACTCCCTATGTAGCATGTGTGTATTGCCAGATTTACATGTGCTCAGTAGACATGAGTTGTTGTCGTAGTGCACTCACTCTTCCTTGTCACTTCCAAATTACTGCAGAGCGCCGCCTCTTGCCCGAAGAATTCCAGACTTGGCTGCCATGCAGGAGAATGACAGGATCCGGCTCTACCGCTTCACCCAACCGTTGATCCTGGAGCTGACGGCGAGACTGGCACCACACCTGCAACCGCAGCACAGGTATCCTACGGCACTGACACCCCAGCTGAAGGTAATGGCTGCCCTACATTTTCTTGCCACGGGTACCTTCCAAAATACCATAGCTCATGTTGGTGGCATGTCCCAGAGCATGTTCAGCGGTGTGCTGCATGATTTCTTGGAGGCCATGTTGATTCACCTGGATGACTTCATCAAGTTCCCAACCCCTGAACAGATGACTGAGGTCAAGCGTGGATTCTATGCCCTGGGAGGGATGCCCCATGTCATTGGGTCCATAGATGGGACACATGTAGGTTTGGTACCACCACACGCACGGGAGGTGGCGTACCGCAATCAGAAGCACTACCACTCCCTCAATGCCCTTGTGGTGTGTCTGTCCAATATGGTGATTTCACATGTCTGTGCTCGTTTCCCAGGATCAGCACACGATGCCTACATCATGAGGCGTAGCGGGATGCCTGATATGATGATGCAGCTGCGCAACGAACGGGCATGTGTTGTTGGTGGGTACAGTCTGTCTGTCCTGTATTCTGTATAGCCGACCAGCACGACCGCTTCACCAGTTCTAACGATGTCCATGTGCTTCCCATGTAGGGGACGCTGGCTATCCCAACATGCCTTGGCTGCTGACACCTCTCCGCAACCCCATCACGCCGGCACAGCTCCGCTATAACACCGCCCATGGCCGGACAAGGCGAGTGATAGAGAGGACGTTTGGCATGCTGAAGAGCCGATTCCGGTGCCTCCACAAGACCGGCGGTGCACTCCCTTATGCCCCGGCGAAGGTCTGCAAGATCTTCATGGTCTGCTGCATGCTGCACAACATGGCAGTTGAAAGAGCTGTGCCACTCATCCTGAATCAACATGACGAGGACCATCCACCCGTGGAGGACGAAGGGCTTGGCAATGGGGCTAGTGATGTGGAGGATGTGGAGCCGCAAGAGGACATCCGGACTCGGCTCATACGCGACTTCTTTGCTTAGTGGTGAGTACCAGTGTCTGAGTGTGCACGCATTGGCCCCCGTGTGGCATGCGTTGTGATGTGTGTCTCCACCTGCATGTATGGCACGTGGGTCAGAGGTGTGTGTGGGTGTGTCACTGGAGTGATGGTGGCAGTGATGGTAGTATTTCCCCAGTCATAATTGTGACCTAGCATGTTGTCATCCATACATGTGTCGAGTAAATGCACATGCAAGTGGCTGTGCTTTTTGTGGCTGACTTCTTGTGTGTCTCTCTTCCCCAGGTACCTGCGCATGCCGTTTGCTGGTTGCATTGTTGTGGCACTGCTATTCCTCATGGACATGACATCGTGGGCTGACTCAGCGTTACAGGCACGGACACGTTTGGAAGTCTCCATGGGGTAAGGGATGCATCTGGGGTGTATTGGGTGTGGCAGTTGGTCACGATGTGTGCACACTGCCCCTGTCGGGGTTTGGTTCCTCTGCAGCCATGTCGCATCCCCATGGGACACGACATGCAGCTGTGTACACCTGAATAGATGGTCTGCCTGGTTGACAGTCATCAGTGATGGGATAGTGGATTGTGATGATGGCATCAATGTGTGTGACACTGCCCTCGGACACATACGGTTAGCATTGGCTTGACATGGTGTGGGACTTCCACATCAGTGGATCTATGGTGTATGGCAGGCTCTCCGTGTGCAGCTGTGGGTATTTAGCTGTTAGCCGACGCTTGTGTGCCAGTACCATGGCTATCACGCATTTGTGCTGCAGAAGGGGGGTGCCAGTGTTGGACCCACATGTCACTCCACATGATGTGTTCATGTGTACTTCGAGTTGCCTCTGCAAACCCGAATACATGACTAATAAAGGTGTCCCTATGCCTCCAAGGTGCCTCTTCTCAGTCAATGCTGGTGTGTTGGCACGGTGCATCCTGCATGTCTGGCATGGTATTCCCTGATTGTGGCTATGTGTCAATGTGTCGATTCGCAAGATGCAAGCTGTGTGTGTGGGCTGTGACTGTGTATTGGGCATGATGTCCATGACTGCGTGGGTATTGTGACATGTGCCATCCCCATGCATCCAACGTTGTCCAGGCCCCCATTCTCTGCATCCACCGGACTCAAGCTTGCAGGACATGGTTCTGCCACCTGTCTACACATACCTGGGTGCCACCCAGGACACTGGACTGGATCCCTGACCTCTGCGCATGACTGTTGGTGTACTCAATGTGTGTGTCAGCACGGTTGTTCGGCCACCCCCTCAGCTGGTTGTGCCCATCACGGGTGTGTATGGTGCTCCATGTCTGTCTTGCCTAATGAACTGTGACCCATGTGTCCTGTGCCAGACTCAGGCCCCAGGGTGTGGATGGTTGAAGAGAAAAGATGACTCAGGCATGTTTAGACTTTACAAGACACATGTTAGGTAATAATGCTACCAGCAGGCATATACTCTTCATAGTGTGATTTATTATTGGGGGGGGGGGGGGACAAAGTGAGGGGCTTTCCGGGATTAGGGAATCCAAAGTTCAGTAGGGGAGTTGGTGTCCTTGCCATGGGAAATCCTCAGAGTCCATGCCACAGTCTTTGTCAACATTGGTCAGCCAGTGACCAGCAGGGCCATGTGGCAGAGAATGTCTCTTGATGCTGTGATGCTGTTGCTCCAGTGGGCCAGGTGCCAGGCCAGGTGTCCTGGGAGATGGTGATGTAGCAGCCACCCTCACGGTCCTTTCCGTGGACGACCCGGCCTCCTGCGGGGAAGCTCACCAGCAGGCCGTGACGACGTCTGGGATGCTCCGTCGGATGTTTCCTCCTCCTCCTCCTGATCCCTCCCTGTGGGTGGTGATGTTCTCCGCCTTCTGGCACAGGGAGGGTCGGCCATGGTGTCGGCCATCCGACGGAGTGTAGCGTGAATCCCCTGGAATGCCGTCACTTGCTCAGCCTGTCTGTCCTCCATCCTCCGTTGGTGTACCAGTAGACAGGCAATTAGCTCCGCATGTTGCTGGGCCTGCTGGGCCTTGATCCCCTCGAGGACGGACACAACCTGGGCCATGCCCGTGGTGTCCTGCCGGTATGAGTCCAGGATGTTACGGACATGGGAAAATACCGGATCCCCAGCCAACTGGTCAGGCTCGCGCCTCCGCCGTCCTCCACTGCCACCACCCCTGCCCACTTGCGCCTGGCTGCACTTGTGAGCACATGGGGTCTCCGGGACCCCTGAGGGGTGGCATTGGCGTTGTTGCATGCCTCCTCCTGGGTGCCCGGGACACCGTGTCCCTCCTGGCGAGCCTGGCTGCATTGTGGTGTTGGGGCAGGGATCCTGGGTGTCTCCTGGGATGTGGCAGGAGTGGGTTGGTGGTTGGCACAGTTGGACCTGACGCAGGTGCTGCAGGTGGTTGGACACCAGAGGGGCCAGGTCGGTCGGGGTCGTCCGCAGAGTGGTGAGAGTGGTCGCTGCCGGTGGGATCGGGCTCCTGCAGATCCGGGTCCTGTGAGTGTTCCCCCCCAGTGTTGGGGGGTGCACCACGACGTTGACCTGTGTGTGAGAGAGACAATGTTAATTTTGGTCCATGCAACATCCATGTTTCATCCGTTTCAAAGTTGGCACATTTCCTCTTGGAATTAGGATCTGTCTTGCATTCCACTCACAGTGCACTTGTGCATGGGTGTGTCCCTTGGCCACCACTTTGGCCCCTTTAACTATGTGTGGCACAGTCTTACTTGCTGCGTCAAGTGTGACTGCAGTCAGCAGTGGAGTGGGCAGGTGTGGCGAGCCATGCATTGGCGCCTTCCGTGTAGCACTGTACATGCGCACATGGAGTGGATCCACACACTTATATGATCCAGGTAGCTTTCCTTGTGCTCGTGTACAGGTTGTGACATGGCCCTGTGTTTTGCCATGGTGAAGAGGGGGGGTTCTGGCACTGGCCACCCTTGTCTACATGCACGCAGTCTACCTGCTGACGAGCAGACATTCACACACGCAACACGGCTGATTAGCTCTCCCTGTGTCTCGCTCCCTCTGTGTCCCCCTCTCCCTCCCTCCGTGTGTCAGCCTCCTCCCTCTGTCCGTCTCCCTCCCTCTCTGTCCCCCTCTCCCTCCCTCTGTCCCCCTCTCCCTCCCTCTCTGTCCCCCTCTCCCTCCCTCCGTGTGTCACCCTCTGTCACCTCGGCCCAGCTTCCTGGGCACACACTGTTAGCAGATCTTTGAGTGGCCCTTGGCTTGTTGATGTGAGTTTGTTTCTGATCTCCAGGCACCCATTGGGTGTGATGTGTGTCTGTGCGCTGCTGCTGTGGTGGTGTGTGCTGCCACTCTTTCACAATGTTGGCTGTTCATTAGCTGCTGTCATGTGCTAAACAGTGCCTTCACCCCCATGTGTTGATGCAAGGCGTCCGCCATTTGCTGGCAAGTCATTCCTGTGTTGGGACACACTGTTTGTCTGGCTGTGACCTAGGCCATATGGGTAGAGTGAATTGTTGTCTGCTTCTGAGTTGCACTATGTGCTTTTTTGGGCCCAGCCTCCCGCCATCCGGGTTACCGTGTCATGTGTTGTTGTCTTCTGTGGCCTGTGACTTGACATTGTCCAGCTGGGTGCATGGGGCATGGTGGCAGCAGTGGCATGTGCGTGCTCATGGAGTGTGGTTGAGTCATGCGATGGCTTGTGGTGGTTGCGTGCCTGTTAGTGATGTTGGTTGTGGATGCCGTTCCCCCCATGTGAGGTGCGTTGTTTGTGTACTCACCCGGGTCTCGGAGTCCTTCTAATCCTTCTACTGCCTCCACCGGCAGTATGGCCATCACCCTCTCCTCCCAGGGATGGTAGTGTACGGGTCTGCGGGAGGGCCCTCCTCCGGTGGCGTTGGCCTGGTCGTGTTCATCCTGCCTCTTGGCTCGGACCCTCCTCCGCAGATCGTACCACCTGTTCTGGCATTCCTGCCTGGTCCGTCTGGTGTCCGCAACAGCATTCACAGCATCGACGATGGTCTGCCACATGGCTGTTTTTGCTGCCTGGCTGGTGTTTCTGACCAATGTTCCAAAGATCTGTGGCTCGACTCTGAGGATTTGATCAACAAGAACCTCCAACTCTCGGTTACTGAACTTTGGATTCTTGGTAGTGGGCATGATGAGGGGTGTGGATGGTGGGGGGGTGTGGATGGTGGGGGTGGTGTGTGGATGGTTGTGGGTGTGTGGGTGTGGTTGTGCAGGTGCGTGTGTGTGTAAATGTGATGAGGGTGTGTTTGTGAAGGTGGTTGTGTGAAGGTGTGCAAGTGTAAGGTGTAGTAAAGGTTGAGGTCTGGTGCTGTGGGTTGTCTGTGGGGTCTGGCAGCAGTGGGTCTGTTGCAAAGGCTCATGGTTTGTGTGTGTGGGCCCTTTTTATTGGTCCATTGGTGGGTGTGGCTGTGTTTGAATTGTGGGTGGGTTGGTTATAAGGAGTGGTGGTGTATTGGGCCTCTGTTTGTTTTTGGCAGTTGCAGGTCAGTGAAGGTGTTGTTTTGGTGTTTTTTGGCCATGTTTAGTGGCTTTGTGCCATTCGAATGGTGTATTGTTGTGTTGTTTTGTTTTGTCCTGGTTGTGTCCGTGCGTTTTGAGCGTGTGTACGGTGTGTACATGGGCCATTTGGTTGTACGGTGCTGTCCTTGTGTGTGGCTTGGTACGACTCGTACATGCGGTTGTGATGTTGGGGCCTGGGGTGCGCTCCGTAGTTAGGAGGTTGTGTTGGGGGTAGGACTCGAACGTACTGGGATGTACATACACGGTGGTTCGACACGTACAGGGGTGGGGGTAGGACTCGAACGTACTGGGTACACGGTGGTACGACACGTACTGGGGTGGGGGTACGACTGGAACGTACTGGGGTGTAGGTACACGGGGGGTATGACACGTACTGGGGTGGGGGTGGGGCTCGAACGTACTGGGGTGTAGGTACACGGGGGTATGACACGTACTGGGGTGGGGGTGGGGCTCGAACGTACTGGGGTGTAGGTACACGGGGGTATGACACGTACTGGGGTGGGGGTGGGGCTCGAACGCACTGGGGTGTAGGTACACGGGGGTATGACACGTACTGGGGTGGGGGTGGGGCTCGAACGTACTGGGATGTACATACACGGTGGTTCGACACGTACAGGGGTGGGGGTAGGACTCGAACGTACTGGGTACACGGTGGTACGACACGTACTGGGGTGGGGGTACGACTGGAACGTACTGGGGTGTAGGTTCACGGTGGTACGACACGTACTGGGGTGGGGGTACGACTGGAACGTACTGGGGTGTAGGTACACGGGGGTATGACACGTACTGGGGTGGGGGTGGGGCTCGAACGTACTGGGATGTACATACACGGTGGTTCGACACGTACAGGGGTGGGGGTAGGACTCGAACGTACTGGGTACACGGTGGTACGACACGTACTGGGGTGGGGGTACGACTGGAACGTACTGGGGTGTAGGTACACGGGGGGTATGACACGTACTGGGGTGGGGGTGGGGCTCGAACGTACTGGGGTGTAGGTACACGGGGGGTACGACACGTACTGGGGTGGGGGTGGGGCTCGAACGTACTGGGGTGTAGGTACACGGGGGGTATGACACGTACTGGGGTGGGGGTGGGGCTCGAACGTACTGGGGTGTAGGTTCACGGTGGTACGACACGTACTGGGGTGGGGGTACGACTGGAACGTACTGGGGTGTAGGTTCACGGTGGTACGACACGTACTGGGGTGGGGGTACGACTGGAACGTACTGGGGTGTAGGTTCACGGTGGTATGACACGTACTGGGGTGGGGGTGGGGCTCGAACGTACTGGGGTGTAGGTTCACGGTGGTACGACACGTACTGGGGTGGGGGTACGACTGGAACGTACTGGGGTGTAGGTTCACGGTGGTACGACACGTACTGGGGTGGGGGTACGACTGGAACGTACTGGGGTGTAGGTTCACGGTGGTACGACACGTACTGGGGTGGGGGTACGACTGGAACGTACTGGGGTGTAGGTACACGGGGGGTATGACACGTACTGGGGTGGGGGTGGGGCTCGAACGTACTGGGGTGTAGGTACACGGGGGGTATGACACGTACTGGGGTGGGGGTGGGGCTCGAACGTACTGGGGTGTAGGTTCACGGTGGTACGACACGTACTGGGGTGGGGGTACGACTGGAACGTACTGGGGTGTAGGTTCACGGTGGTACGACACGTACTGGGGTGGGGGTACGACTGGAACGTACTGGGGTGTACATGGACGGTGGTTTGACACGTACTGGGGTGGGGGTACGACTGGAACGTACTGGGGTGTAGGTACACGGGGGGTATGACACGTACTGGGGTGGGGGTGGAGCTCGAACGTACTGGGGTGTACATAGACGGTGGTACGACACGTACTGGGGTGGGGGTACGACTTGAACGTACTGGGGTGTACCTAGACGGGTGGGGGTATACATACACGGGGGGTACGTGTCGGACGTACGGGGGCTGGGGGGAGTGTTGGGCGCGTATGCGGGCACATGTCTCCATGGTTGCTATAGGAGTTCGGTGCGGACGGTGTTTTTTCCATACGGTGTACGCTCGGACGCACGGGATGGATCGTGATTCCTCGGTCGGACTTGGCTTTTCACGTTTGTAAGGTAAATCGTCCGAGGACGTGTCGGACACATTTTCCGACCCGAGGACGTGTGGGGAATGATTCCCAGTGCGGTTCGTATGGACTTTTTACCATGCGAATCGTGATTGCCAGTTCGTACGGCACTTGTACGATTCGTACGGTAAAAAGACCCGATACGAGTCGCACGGGGACATTTTTTACCGGATCGTGATCGGCACCCATGTCTTCAGTTATAGGCAACAGCTTGTTGACCGGTATGAACACATGACGCATTGCTCTACTCATGATAATTTCATGGGGCTCAACCCTGTAGTTCTGTCTGGAATTGATCTAATAGTCATGAGTACTAGAGGCAAGACATCAGGCCATTTCATACCCGTGGCTAAACACATTTTCCCTATCCTGTTTTTGATAGTACCATTCATTTGTTCTACCACATTCAATGCTTCACAAATCAGTTTTATGATCTCATTATGGAAATGTCTTCCTCGGTCTGATTCAATTGTTATTGGGAACCCGAATCTGGGAATAAATTCCCTCAATAGCAATTTTTCCACTGTGATTCCATCATTTCTTCTCATTGGGAATGCTTCTACCAATCTAGAAAACAAACAGACCATAACTAGAACATACCTCAACCTGTTACAAGGAGGCATTTCAATGAAATCTACTTGAATTCTGGTAAAAGGCCCTCCTTCTCGGCCTATTGTTCCTAGTCTCACCACTGTCTTTCTCCCAGGTTTGTATTGCTGACATATAAGGCATCTCTGATAAAGACTTTCTGCTACAAGTCTAAATTTTGCATTGTACCAGGTCTGCTTAAATGACCTGATCATAGCATCTCTCCCTATGTGTCCCTGACCATGATACATCCGTGCCATGGCAGACATCATACTATCAGGCATAACTGGTCTTCCATCCCGATAGACCCACACGTGGTCCTTCTCCCTTGGTGCACATCCTGCTTTTACCCACTGCTTCATTTCCTCATCTCCTGCTTCTTCCTGCAATTGTCTCACTTCCTCCCAGGTACCCACAATGTTATACCCATTTCATTTGCTACTTCTTCTAATCTTTCATGCAAATTTTTTGCTCTCCATGTTACACTTTTGCACAAAAACAGTAACTCCTCATCCTGGTAGGTTTTTAACTTCTCTGTGGGAATAGTTCCTACTATTAACTCTTCCAGTACCATTCGTAGTTTGGCCACATCTATTGATTGGGATTCTTTGTCTTTTCTCTGCAAGCTTCTCAACCATTCGCTCAATTCTTCTGAAGATGGCCTACTGGTTTCTCTACATCACTTCGTTCTAAGTCCCTTTGAGTCTCTGATACTGATTCCATTGTCATTGTATGTCTTTCTGCTATTTTTGAACCTAAAAATGGGTTTTTCGAAGCATTTGGCTTGATCGTACTCATTGTCTGTTTCCATGGATTTTCATTTAGGCTCTGCTTTGGCTTCTCAGTCTGTTTATTACTGTTATAAGGAACTGTTAAACAATGTACACTATCTTTCTGTTTATCAAAAATAGGCATCACAGGGCCCATAGTCACTGGAACAGTCACAGCTTCTAAAATTTTGGTCAGTTCTCCTATCTTTTCAGTTAATTCTAAAGTTGTTTTTGCTAATTCTGCCAAATTTTCACCACTCATTTTATCATCTGATTTTCTCTCTATCTCTCTCATAGAATTATTTTTCCCTAATTCTTGGGGTACTGGTTCAGTCTTAATAATTCGGGCACTTGGTGTCAGCATTTCAGATTCTGGTTGATATGGGGGTGGATTTTTATAAAACATGTTATCAAGAACATCATCCTCCGATTCATTCACTCCATACCCTCTTGGTTCTATATTATGTCTCTTTTCCGCACATTTTTTACCTCCAATTTCTTCAACGTTTCTTAAAGGAAACAATCCATCAGTCATACTTGCATTCTGCCACCTTCTCATTCTCTCATCATGAGTATCATGTCCATATCTACTAAACACGTACTTATACCTTCCGCCACTCCTCTGTCTTTCTCTGTCATGCATCTCATCTTCCCATTCTGTCAATGCTTCAAACTGTGTTGGTCTAGGTCTTGGTTCTAGATTCATCTTTTTCTCTCTCAAATTTCTCAAAACCTCTAAATTAAATGAACCATGCCCTGGAAATGCCAAAACTCCATCATTCTTTGTATATTTTACCCAGTTATCCAACCAAATACAAGTATGATATCCGTATTTCGCAACCATAAAGGATGCGGGGGTTTCGGTGGGGGAAGCAACTGTCCCTCCCTAGTCACAATCGGTTTGTCCTTTTTAAACAATTTCTTGATTTTCCCAAACCAGGACTTTTTCTCCTTTTCAGGTGGATCGTAATAAATAATTTTGTCTTTCGTGTATCGCTAGTCTTTTCCTTACAACTGTTCTGTTATTTTAACCAATTGTAGCGCGACTCACACTAACGCACCAATTCGGAGCGTCGACGTCACCTCTTCAATTCTCCAATCCCAGCGCGCCTCACACCAACGAACCAATCAGCGGCGTCTCCGTCACCTTTCAATTCTCCAATCCTAGCGCGGCATGCACTAATACATCAATCAGGGGCATCTACGCTTCTTACTGACTAGCCAATCCCAGCGTGGCTTTTCTGACGTCAGCTCTTTCTCACTGTCACAGCTCCTGCTTCTGCTCCTGCTGACCCCTCCTTCACAAAATTTTTATCGGTAACTTTTCTTACGATCTTTTTTTTTTATTTACAAATCTGTTAGTAACGAGATAAAAACGCCACCATTGTCCGCTTTGCTAACCAAAGAATAGTTAATGTCCTTTCTCACAAGAATTCCGTCTTTCCAGAGAGTAGCGCTTACCTCTGCCCTACTACGGAATCGTTACTTCCATTGATAAAGTAGCACATCCTTCTACTTCACCCTTCTAACAAGCATCAGCTAACCGTTCCTCCAGAATTAAGACACCTAGTTGGAGACCCAATGCTCCTGAGAAATAAAACCAGTGTTTCGCAATTAACCCAAATGCCTTTTCATCCACGCACTTTCATACGGAAAAATGTAGTACATTCACACAGGATTCTGTCTTTCCCGAGAACAGCGAACAGTCTGTCCTACTACAGAATTATGACATACGTTAATAAAGTAGCACTTCCCTCTACTTTATCCTTCTAACAAGCTTAGGGAACACCTATTACCTTTCCAGTGATAAGCTCCTTCTGGACTCCAGGTACCTAAGACCAAAATTTCACAGGTGACCTTCGCTACCATACACTTCTTTCATACAGGAAATGTCTCTAATGGCAACACACGGTGATGTTACCGAATCGAACCCAGACAATGTGTCGTGCAACTTCAATTGTTACACGTTTCCCCTATGTACCTACAGGGCAACAACAATTCCGTCTTTCCCGAGAGCAGCGCTTACCTCTGCTCTACTACGGAATCGTTACAAACTTCCGACTTCCTACATCCCAGAAGCCGTGCCAACAACATAGATCTCATCGCGACTCAACATAGAGTGTTAATACATAAACCAATACTAATCAATAATCAATAAGCAATTTACAAGCAATAATCACCAAACCAAAACAATAAAAACCATCATCTTGCTACCAGAAAAACTGATGCAGCGCGGAAACTTGGGTAACAGGGAAACAGGACAAGACCCGTACCTAATATCCTCCCTTCGTCACAGACCAAATATCACATTAACTACAATCATTGGTGAGGCCCATAACACCAACATTCACACTTCACTTCTCATTGGCCTGTACTTACAGGAGAGATGACATGAAAGGAATACCTTATAACCTATAGAGAGAAATGTATTTACACATTTATACACTACTATCCTTACCCCTACAGATCTCAATCCAAAGCATTAAGATACTCCTCCCACGTGATCAATGGATCATTTAGTTGGATTAGTATGGTGATTTAGACCAGCTAAAACCCACCTTTCGGATTTAATCTATCCTCCCTTAATAAATGACAAAACACATTTGCTCATTAATCAATAGTTGTTTATCTAATTATAGCAAGAATTTTGGGGCCATATGTATGAAAGCAAAAATTATTCGCAAACGCTGCAAATCGCAAAAAGCAGCGTTTGCGACTGATTTTTCGCTAAACCACATGTATGACACACATCTTAAGAGAAAATTAAGAAATCGCTAAATTAGCGATTTCTTAGTCTGCGAAACAAGAAATCTGCGATTATCCTTGCGATTTCTTAAATTGCGATTTCCTAACATTGCGAAATTCGCAAGAAGGATATTGCAAAATAAGAAATCGCTGACACATGTAAGAAAAAATCGCAAATTGCGAATTCACGAAATTCGCAAATTAAGAAATCGCTATTAACACCAATTGCATGCAGGTGGTAAACTGGTGCAAGGTACTTAAACCACCCCACAATGCAACAGACCCACCCACAATGGCAGGAATGTTCGTGATAGCCAGGAGGCTGCGTATTCGGGCTCTTGCACAGAGGAGAATGAGACAGGAGCGTATATTCAGGCTGCGCATCACTCTGTTCCAGCACACTGAAGAGGACATCTATGACAAGTACAGACTGCACCCACATACCATAATGGACCTGATTGAGGAGCTGAAACCGTACTTGGAACACCCTACAAGCAGGACACAAACAATTCCCACATATGTGCAGGTCCTGTGCTCCCTGCACCTCCTTGCGTCAGGGAGTTTTCAACGGGTAATAGCGGAGGTTGGTGGGGTGTCACAGAGTGCACTTTCGCGCTTCTTCCATGCCTTCCTAGATGAATTGCTACAGAGGCTCTCACATCACATTTACTTCCCCACCACCCAACAGGCATTACAGCAAACAAAACTGGACTTCTACCAGATTGCACGTTTCCCCCACGTCATTGGCTGCATCAATGGGACCCATGTGGCCATCACACCCCCATCAGCAACTGAATATGTCTACAGAAATCGGAAATGCTACCATTCCCTCAACATGCAGATTGTGTACAACGCAAAATATATCATCACTGACATCGTACCCAAATACCCCGGCAGTACACATGACTCCTTCATCTTTAGACACAGCGGAATACACAGACGTCTGAGTGCTGGAGAGTTTTGGGAGGGGTACCTGCTAGGTAAATACATGGCACACATCAATACATACACTACATCACTTGAGGGGGGGGGGACATTGACTTACCTATTGTGTTTGTCCATGCAGGTGACAGTGCCTATGCAGTGCGCGACTTCATCCTGACCCCATATCTGGATCCTGCAAATGCAAGTGAGAGGAGCTACAACAGGGCACACAGATCTACACGCTGCGTCATTGAGCGTACCTTTCGAATCCTGAAGAGCCGCTTCAGGTGCCTGCATAAAAGTGGAGGCGCACTGCAATACTGCCCTGAGACCTGCTGTAAAATCGTGGCAAGCTGTGCAATGCTACATAACATGGCAATGAGGAAAGGCACCACAATTGATGTGACCGATACAGACACATCGGATTACGAGCGCCCTGCTCCCCCTGCCAGACCTGCAGCAGGAGTTGGGGCAGCTGCTGGGCGCCAGAGACGGACTGAAATCACACAAAACTACTTCTAGGTGAGTAATGATGAAAAGAGACCAAAAAGCTTGATAATGTGTTAAGTGTTTATTCACACTTCACATTGAAGAAATTCTGGCTGTCCCCAGCACATGTTGTGCACACAGTGCAGGTAAGGCACAAGTAATTGTGCAAACAGCATTTTCGGGTTCATGCACCCGTGTTGCAGTGAGTGTCCCCGCACATGTTCACCACCTTCGGTGACGTCCAGGCTGAGTGCCCCCCATGGTGTTCCCTTGGCCTGCACCCTGTCTGGCACTGCGGCGTCTTTCCCCTGGCAAGGTGGGAGTGAGGCTGCTCCGACTTGAGGTGTCCTCACTCTCGGCAGAGGCCATGAGTGCGCTGCCACCAGCATTGGCTGTCTGCAGCTGCTCCACAGCAGTGGTCACCTGCGCAAGTCCTCGGGCAATATCCTGGCAGCAGTGTGCCATCTCGACCTGCATTGTTACGCTTCTGCGTGTGAGGGTGCTGGTGGTGGTGCAGAGGCGGTTCACGGCCTTTGTGTAATTGTGTAGGCGTGCATTGGCACGTCGGCCAGCCCTATCATTGGCGGCTTGCGTGTGCCTCAAAGTGTCACAGAGCTCATGGATCACCCCTGCCATGGCCACAAAGCCCTCCCCCATGTTCTTCTGGTCCTTGTGTATGCGGCATAGCTGCCGATTAATTGACCGCAGTGCTTTGCTTTGCAGGCGCTGTTCCTTCAGCATGCTCTGTTCCTGGCCTGAGAACACGGACCCTTCTGCTTCAGTCACAGTGCTGCTCCTGGGCCTTGATCTGGATGTCTCCTGTGGTCTACTCCTTGGCGTTTGTGTGTCATGAATGGGCATGTGTGACACACCCTGACTCCCCTCTCTCCTGTCGGTGTCATCCCCTGTGGCAGGTAACTCGTCCTCAAATGGAGGCAGTGGGGGCACATGTGCGCGCTTCCTGCGCTGGATTGGCTGCTGCTCAGTGTCATCGCTGGAGTCCGCAGGGTGTGCAGGCTCCTCTCCCTCTGCGCTGTCTTCTTGTGCCATGCTGTGGATGTAAAGGGGACTACATGAGTTTGTGTTATTGTCTGCATGTGGCAATCAATAAAGTTCCTACAGTTTTTTTTGGCTAACCTCTGACACTGTATCATTCACTTATCCCCAACCCACATGTTGCATTTAATTTCCTTAGTCTCATGGACACACAGTCAGACACAGTACTACGAGTCCCATGATGCATTGCTGGGTGTGCTGTAAGACCTGGCCTGGATTGACATTTTGGGAGTTTAGTATGCGCATTTGGGGAAGTGTGCATGGGATGGGGAGGAGTGCAGATTGATTTTGCATGCATCTTACCTTGACTGCTGGATGCAGGGTCGGAGCTGTCTATGTCAGCCACACCACCAACGCTCTCAGGCAGGAGAGTAGACTCCACGAGCTCCTCATGGGGGGATGGCTGCTCTGCAGTGGATGGTCCTCCTCCAGTCTGATTTGCGTCCTTCAGTCTGGCTGCCACCCTCTCCTTGGACCACATGTCGTACCACCGCTTGCGCAGCTCTTCGATGGTACGTGTGGTGACTACCACTGCATTCACCTTATTCAGTATTTCCAGCCAGATTTTCCTCTTCCTCGCCTCTGGGACACGCAGTGCCTTCTTGCCGAAGAGGAGCTCATGGCTGCAGACCATCTCCTCAATGAGAACCTCCTGCTCCTTTTCAGAGAACTTATGTTTTCTCTTCCTTTTCTCTGCATCCTTGACCTGCTGTTGTTTGGTGGAATCCATTGCTGGTTGCACTCTCCTGGGATGCCTCCTCACACTCCTCAAGCAGCCTCTGGGTGTGGCTCAGGTGAGCAGGTGCAGGAAATCACTCCAGTTTCCTGTTTGTGATGTCATCAGGCTGCACCTGGATAGCAGATTCCCGTTTTTGCGATTTCTTAATTAGCGAATTTCGCTATTAAGAAATCGCAGAACGGGTGTCTGTGAATAATTTGCGATTTTTAAGAAATCGCAATCGATTTGCGATTAATTTTTTCACATACCGTTTAGCAAATCTCAATTTGCGAATCGCAAAATATCGCAAATTAGGATTCGCTAAACGGGAGTTTGATACATAGGCCCCTTGGTTCCATCTATTACATTTTATTAAGTTGCAGAACATCATATTTACCTAATCTGGCTATTAGTCGTCCTCTAAGTCATCAAATTTTGTCGTCAATCAGTCGGAATTCGAAAGTTCTTCATGCGGCACGCTAGAGTCCCAAAGATGGACAAGGACCAGAGACGTGCAAGCATCTATCAATGCCCATAAATTTTATAAAGTTCGCAGTTCATCAAGGAAATGGGCAGCATTCAGTCTGTCAAAGGTTCAGGAACGCAGCTGTCACGTAGCGTCACCGTTCTCTCCGTCAGCAAAAGAAAAATAAAGCATAGCATAGCATATTCTCTCTATTCTACCGTCATTTTTATAATAAAGTAATGTCAAAATGTAACATTTTTGCAGGATTTGGGCTTCTCTCATTGGTCGATTGGGATTGTCCGGTGAGGTTTCACCCAGTTCAAGAGGTTATGTCATCAAACATGATCTTTCCGGTTCCTTGTGTCTGTCCATTGTTAGTGTACTTGGCGGGCTTCCCACCGTGGCCTTGCTTGGGTACAGCAAGAGTAGGGTCATGACGAGGCCACAGGAACAAGTCGTAGCGCAAGCGCACTTCGCCCAAAACCTCGTGGAATGGTGGCCATCGCGTCGTGTTAGTCGGCGGCCATCTTTGCTTTAGGCCCAAAGGACAACTTAAGCGAAACAAACACAAAAGAGTAATTAATACATAGAAATAATTAATAAAATGTTAAACCCTCACTAATTCCCCTATGTGCTTGTAATTATCTAGCGTGTAGCGACATTTAAAGCGTTCATATTCACCCATTGATGTCATCTGGTGCGACATTACGAAAACATCACAGAAGCAACACATACCATGCGATATTCTTTTTTCTACGGTTAGTATGCGTACATATGTTAATAATAATCACGTATATTTCGTATATTAATAAGGTTGATTAATTATCATGCAAACACATTAATAGTATTCTAATTAATAGATTATTCTAATTAGTATAGGAATGCAGATTAGGGGGGGTATACAACATTTTGTACTACCCGCTCCATCAGTACGATTGTATTACTGCCCAAATATGTTTTTTTATATAACTTTACATGACGTATTCAACATTTCCTTAAATTGTAATTCTATAAGAATAAAATTTGGGCATTCAGTCAGTCAATAGCTTTAATTGACCATTAAATATGATAATGAAAGCAGGTAATCAGACATAACATTAAACAAGTACAAATATTGATTAAAATTGTTGTCCCCATTACATCTTTGGTTCAGAAAGCCATATGACTCTTAGCACAAAGAGCACTGTTAAGAAATGTACTAGCACTAAAACAAATCATTAGTGAACTTAGGGCCAGATGTACGACCAAATGATTTGCGCATGCTAAAATGACTATGTACAAAAGCCACTCGCAATTGCCTAAAACTATTTGCGAGTAAGTACCGACACGCAAAAATAGCTCATGCAATGTGCGACTACCAAATTGCGTAATCGCAATTTGCGAGTCGCAAAATTGCATGAACATAAGTCGCAAATTGCGAAAACTTGCAAAAAGTCCATTTTGCACATGCAATTTACCACTAAGCAGCAACAGGTGGTAATCAGGTCCAACCTATAAAAAGATACCCAGAATGCATCACAAACCTTTCCACAATGGCTGCCCTGTATGTTAGCAAGGAGGAGGCGGATAATGGCGACATGCAGAGGAGAAGAAGACAGGAGAGGATATTCAGAGTCAGGCTGACATTGTTGGATAAGACTGAAGAGGGAATTTATGATCAGTACAGGCCAAGTAGCAGGGTCATACTAGAGCCAATTGACATCTTGAAGCCACAACTTGAGAGTAGTACCATGCGCAGCAATGCTACTCCCACACATGTGCAGGTCTTGTGCTCCCTCCACCTCTTGGCCACCGGTAGCTAGCAAAATGTCATAGCAGTGGCTGGTTGTGTATTTCAAAATGCACTTTCGTGTTTCTTTTATTACTTCCTTGACGCAATGCTACACCACATACATCAACACATACACATGCCCTGTGACAATCAGGAATTAGACCAGATAAAAATGGATTTTTACAGGTTAGCAAGATTCCCACAGGTAATAGGGTGCATAGATGGGACACATGTGGCCATATGTCCACCATCCTGCATTGAATATTTTTTTCGTAATAGTAAAAGTGCACATTCCCTCAATATACAAGTAGTGTGTAATGCAAAGAACATCATAACAGATATTGTAGCCAAATACCCAGGTAGCACCCATGATGCATTCATTTTCTGGCACAGTGGTCTACATCAAAGGTTAGAAAGAGGTGACTTTGATGATGGATAGCTCCCCTAGGTAATGTTACCGCCTGTTCCCAAACTTTAGTTCATGTCATTGCGTGTTTGTTAGCATTCAACATCAACATCATTTGTCTCACGACAGGTGACAGTGCGTATGCTCTGCGTCCGTGGATCCTCCCACCGTACCTGTCACCCAACAACATCCATGAAAGGCGGTACAACTCTGCACACAGGCGCACAAGGACAGTGATTGAGCGTACTTTCAGAATACTGAAATCACGCTTTAGATGCCTACATAAGAGTGATGGAGCTCTGCAGTATGTGCCAGAGACAGTCTGTAAAATTGTGGCAACATGTGCCATGCTGCACAACATGGCCTGCAGAGGTGGACTGCCCATGGATGTGTCTGACACAGATTCTGAGGATGATGGTCCGGGACCACCTGCCTAACAACTGAGGGACCAGATTGCAAACAACTATTTTTTTAAAGGTACTTACACACCAGCTAGTCACTCACCTGTACAAAAGACATGAGTAATTGTGAATGCCAATGGCTGTTTAATTTTCACACATCCATTTTAAAGTATGATTACATGTCCATCAGTAACCTTTTTATAATGACTCCTATGGGAAAATAAATGGGTTTCATCACCAATAGTAAATAACTCAAATGTACATGAAAGATGTTTGGGGAACCGTAAAATGTAATTTCCTGCCCCTGCGAGTGGCCTGGCATGAGATGCCACTAGTCATCCCAAGGTTGTGGCTGCTGCTTCTGCGCAACATAGGTGCATCGGTGGCTGACATGCTGCTCCTACTAGATAACTCACTATCAGTGCCACCAAGTCCAACATCCCCAAGTAACTGGTTTGTCTGCAGTGTTTCAACTGCAGCTGTGATTTTCTCCAAACCACGCGCTACATCGCCGCTGTAGTGGCCCATTTCCGCTTGTAGGGCAAGTGTGCACTGACAATGTCTATTGGTGGCATGTGCCAGCCTGTTGATTGCCCTGGTGAGACTGTCCATTTTCTGTCCCCTGCTGCGCTCAGTGCGCCTCTGGTTCTCTCTTTCCACTGCAAACTCCTTGGCCAAGTCTGCCACTGTGCTGATGAGAGCATCTAGTTTTGCCTCTATTCAGGACTGGCTTTGTGGCAGTTTTGTTGTCACAATGCAGAAGCCCCGGGTCATTCTCAGATTTCTCTGTTTTGTATTTGGTTATGCAGGCGATGTATCTGCAGCATTTCTCTATCAATGGGAGTTGACATTGCCTGACTGAATGCCCCAATTGTGGACATGCCTTGGGACCAACGCTGGGACTGTTGGGTTCTCGGTGCAAGACGCACACGGGTGGACTGAGGGCCTGGTGGTGTGATGTCGTGCTGCGCTGCAGAGGTGGCAGTTGGTGTTTACAATGGAGTGGTTTCAGCCGCAGTGGATGGGTTGTCAGTGGGCCTGTCCCCACTTGTTTCCCCAGCATCCTGACCTTCCTCAATTTTCTTTGCCTCGTGGCTACCCGATGTGTCCCCAACGGTGTCCTCTGCTTCAAATGGTGTGTCTATGTGACAAAAGAGATGACAGATGATTAAAAAAGATGTGTTTCACTGTATCAGTGTTTTACCAATGTTTATCAGCTCAAGTCATTCCCTCACTACACTTATTTTGACACAGACCACATCTCCCATGATGCAACACTAGTGTTGTTTGTTTTTTGTACATGGATGTATGCTTGTGTTTGATTAGTATGCATGCACAGTACAGGCGTTAGTGGGTATGCACACGTCACATGCACAGTTTTCACTTACCAGGAGTTGTGGATGGCTGGGATATATCCAGTGTCCCAAAGCCTGCTACAGCTGCCCTCTTCAGGGTGGCTTTCACCATTGCCTCTGTTGGTGTCGGGTCTGCTGATGTGGATGGTCCACCTCCTGTCTGTTTTGCTGCTTCAAGGCACTCTGCTGCCCTCTCTTTTGCCCTGGAGCAAAGTTCATACCATCTTTTCTTAATATCATCGATGGTGCAGTGTGCTACTCCCAGGGCATTAAGCCTTCTCTGCATGCTGCACCAGTTCTTCATTTTCTCACTTTCACGCAGACGGTGGGATATTCTGCCAAATAATCCGTCGTGATGATTGCAGCAAATCGTCGGTTAGTATGTCTAGTTCTTTTTCTGCGAACTTTACCTTTCGCTGCCTCTGCCTGGTTCCCTTGTTGGTATCTTCGCTAGTCATCTTTGCTCTCTCAGCAGTGTCTCACAATGCTGCTGCACCAGAACATGTGCTTGATTGTGATCAGGAGTTGATTTGGGCACCACTTCCTCTTTGGGAGGTCCTTCAACACAACCAGGAAGTTTAGCTTTTTTTTAAATTCAATTTTAGCTGTGTGCGAGTGCATCTGAAAGAAACACGTTAGTTAGATTCCTCACCTTAGAATATCCCCAGGCGTCAGGCTGGATCTGGAAAGATTTTTCGTCAGCAATACCCCTTGCGCGTCGCTAGGTGTCATCTGCTGCTCCGCGTCCCTCACACGCTGACGTCAGTTCTTCTTTTTTTCCACGCCAGACAGCGCCGATCCGGGAAGAGCCTACCCCTTAGTCACTTTTTGACTAAACTTTTTTGACTCTTTTTGGTCTTCTGTCGACTCGACTCTGGTGCCGGTAGGATGCCTGGTTTTAAGGCCTGTGACTCCTGTCATCGACTGATGTCGGTGACGGACCACCATCGCCGGTGCCTTTACTGCCTGGGGCCCGACCACGATGCGGAGTCGTGCCTCGACTGTCAGGCCTTGACCTCGAAGGCTAGGCGGGAGCGGTCCCGTAAGCTTCTCGAGCTTCGGCACTCGGCTCCGCGCCGTTCACAGTCCCGGTCCAGGAGGAGGTCTAAGGACCGGTCGCGGAGCCGCAGTCACCATCATCGTTCGTCGGGCTCGAAGTCTTCGGGTAAGTCGAAGCGCTTGAAGAAGTCCAAGAGGCGACACCGCTCTTCGGACTCCCCTCGCCGGTCGCGCGCCTTCCTCTCGGCCATGAGGGGCCTGGCTCCGCCGGCGACGCCTGCCGGCACGCCTTCGGGCCCTGCGGGCTCGACTGGGCGACCTCGCGAGCCGGCAGCTCCAGCCCCGGCGCCGTCGACGACTTCAGTCCCGACGCCGCAGGTCCCCGAGGGATCCAGGCCTGGATCTCTGCCGGCGCCGGTCGACCTCACGACACCTCCTCCGCCACCGGTTTAGCCCCGGTCCGGGCCTGGCGCCGGTACGGCGCCGCATCCAACGCCGATGCATGAGCATTTCATCTACCGCCCGGCTCCGGTTATTCCTCCTGTTTATCAGGAATCGGATGACGGGGGCGACTGGGAGGGGTCTGAGGACCCTATGGCCAGACAGGCCGACCTTTCACAGGACTGGGCAGACGAACTGGGGGATGCCAGTGGTCTGGACACCTCCCCGGACGCTGGTTTCATCTCTCCTCCGACTGTGGCCTCGGAGGAAGGTGCAGCTTTTTCAGTGGTGCTGCGCAAGGTGGCCGATGCCCTAGGGCTGGAGTTGCATGCTGTGGCCGTGAGGACTAACGTTCTCGCAGAAGTGCTTCAACCGTCAGCAAGCTCCACAGAGCCTCTGCTGCAGTTCAATGAGGCACTCATAGACGTTCTGCAGGGCACCTGGTCCAAGCCCTCAACTGTACCTCCTGTGGATCGGAGCCCTGCTCCGGGCGACCCAAGTTTTCTGTCCCAACACCCCACTCCCGAGAGTCTGGTTATCCAGGCCTCGACTTCCCAATCCTCCTTCCCGTCCGCTCCTCCGGATCGGGAATTCAAGAGGCTGGAACAGTTCGGAAAGAAGTGGTTCTCTTCCCTGAGTTTGGGTCTGCGGTCCTTGAATATCGCTTGCCTCTTGGACCGTTATTCCCACTCTCTGTGGGATACGGTGGAGGACGTGCTGCCCCTGTGTCTGGAGGAGGCCCGGTCACGGCTTGCCCAGGCGCTTGCTGATGGGCGAGAAGCAGCACGGCATGCCATACGCCTGGCTACAGTCCACGTCTTTCTCGGGGGATGTCCAGAGTACCCTCATGGATATGCCCTTTGATGGCACTCGCCTTTTTGGCGAGAAGGCAGATAGTGCGCTGGCTCGTTTCACAGACTCCCGGGCTACGGCCAAGTTCTTGGGTCTCTCGGCCCCGCGGCCGCAAACTTCCATCTTTTGTCCCTTTCGTGGCCAAGGAAGGGGCGCCTCCTCACGTCCGCCTAGCCACCGGCCGCAGAACCAACCTGCACATGGATTCCGCGGAGGCGGTACTGGAGGACAACGTGCCGGCCAGTCCACATCCACCCCGGCAGCATATGCCTCAAATCCCTCCTAGTCCTAGCTTTCAGGCCCATTCCACGCCAGTGGGCGGCAGAGTTCGCCATCACCTGCTCCACTGGCGTTCCATCACGTCGGACAGGTGGGTGCTGCAAATCGTCTGAAGGGGCTACTCCCTCCCCTTCGAGACGACCCCTCCAGCCATGCCACCACAGTACCACCGCATGTCGGGGGATCACTTGAATCTTCTCTGGGAGGAAGCTACAGCCCTCTTGGCCAAAGAGGCCGTCGAGCGCGTTCCTGGTCCATAAGTAGGTCGTGGTTGCTATTCCCACTACTTTCTGGTTCCCAAGATGGGAAAAGGGGGCCTACGCCCTATCTTGGACCTTAGGAGCGTCAACGCCTTCCTCCGGAAGGAGCGGTTCAAGATGCTCACCTTAGCTCAGGTTCTGGCTGCCCTAGACCCAGGAGACTGGATGGTAGCGTTGGACTTGCAGGACGCTTATTTTCACATCCCCGTCCTTCCGGCACACCGGCGTTACCTGCGGTTCACGGTGGGTCAGGAGCATTTTCAATTCACCGTGCTCCCCTTCGGCCTCACCAGTGCCCCTCGGGTGTTCACGAAAGTGATGGCGGTGGTCGCAGCTCATCTGCGCACATCGGGGGTTCCAGTCTTCCCCTATCTCGACGACTGGCTGTTGAAGGCGGGCTCGCCCCAGGCAGTCATCTCCCACCTCCAGACTACGGCCGACCTCCTGCATTTGCTGGGGTTCTCCATCAATGTGCCGAAGTCACACCTGAGACCCTCCCAGAAGCTCCTCTTCATCGGAGTGGTTCTAGATTCGGCGCAGTTCCGGGCCTATCCTCCGGAGCAGCGGGTCCGGGATATTCAGGCTCTGATTCCCACCTTTCGGCCTATATCCTGGGTTTCGGTCAGGTTGGTGCTGCGGCTTCTGGGGCTGATGGCCTCCTGCATCCTGTTGGTGCATCACGCCAGGTGGCGAATGCAGGCTCTGCAGTGGGACCTGAAGTTTCAGTGGGCCCAGCATCGTGGCAATCTGTCCGACCATGTCTTGATCTTGGAGGGCACTGCGAAGCAGTTGCAGTGGTGGCTCACGAACCGCGATTGGGTCAGCCTCAGATCACTCTCCCTACCCCAACTGGAGCACGTAGTAGTGACGGATGCGTCCCTCCTGGGATGGGGGGGCCACATGGGGGAGGCTGAGATCAGAGGACTCTGGTCTCCGGCGGAGACTCTGCTCCATATCAACCTTTCGGAGCTGAGAGCGATCCGACTTGCACTGAAGGCATTCCTTCCCGTTGTCCGGGGAAGTGTGGTGCAGGTGTTCACGGACAACACCACCGCCATGTGGTATTGCAACAAACAGGGCGGGGTGGGGTCGTGGCCCCTTTGTCAGGAGGCTCTGCGCCTTTGGACATGGCTGGAACACCAGGGCATCACCCTGGTGGTTCAACATCTGGCGGGCTCTCTGAACGCCAGAGCAGACGAACTCAGCCACCGGTGCATGATGGATCACGAATGGCGTCTAAACTTGGACGTGGCGCAAGGCCTCTTTCGGCAGTGGGGAGAGCCTTGGTTATATCTTTTCGGCACCGAAGAGAACGCGTTGGAGTTTCCAAGGCGGCACTCGCTCGGGGACGCCTTTCGTCACGAGTGGAGTTGCGGTATGTTGTACGCCTTTCCGCCTATACCACTTCTGCCCAGAGTGCTGAAGAAGATCAGGCGCGACCGGGCCCAAGTCATCTTAGTGGCTCCAGATTGGGCACGAAGGTACTGGTATCCTGAGCTACTCAGTATGTCAATCGATCCTCCGACACGACTGCCTCTTCGGGAGGACCTTCTGTCGCAGCAGCAGGGGACGGTTCTCCACCCGAACCTGTCCAGTCTCCACCTCCATGCGTGGAGATTGATCAGCGACAGTTGATGCCATTTGACTTGCTTCCTGAAGTCTGTGACGTTATTCTGGCAGCCAGGCGTCCCTCCACTAAAACGGTATATGCCTGCAGGTGGAACAAATTTGTGGCATGGTGCACAGCAAAGGCTGTGGATCCCCTTTCCGCCCCTCTTTCTAAGGTTCTCCTCTTTCTTCTCTCTCTAGCCCAGCAGGGCTCTGCTCTGGGCACCTTGAAAGGTTATCTATCAGCTATCTCTGCTTTCTTACGACTTCCTGATCAGCCTTCTCTTTTCAAATCCCCTGTTGTTTCTTGTTTCCTTAAGGGCATTACTCACATGTTTCCTCCTGTCCCCTTCGTAATGCCTCAGTGGGATTTGAATTTAGTCTTGACCTTTCTGATGTGCGCTCCCTTTGAGCCTCTTCACAATTGTCCCATTCGTCTTCTGACTCTTAAGACTGCTTTCCTGGTAGCTATCACCTCGGCGAGACGGGTGAGTGAGCTCCATTCTAAGCCTCCTTTTCTTTCTGTTCATCCGGACAAGGTTGTCCTCCGGACTCGTCCTTCCTTTCTTCCAAAAGTGGTAACTCCCTTTCACATCGGGCAATCTGTCACCTTGCCCACCTTCTTTCTGCCTCCGCATCCTTCGTTAGAGGAAAAGAGGCTCCACCGTCCGGACCCAAAACGGGCACTATCCTTTTATTTGGACCGCACCAAACAGTTTCGGGTGGACGACCAGCTTTTTGTTGGATACGTGGGTGCTAACAAGGGAAGGGCAGTACACAAGCGGACCATCTCACAGTGGGTCGTATTGTGTATAAAGGCTTGTTACTCCTCCGCTAAAAAGGACCCTCCTGTAGGGCTGAGAGCCCATTCCACCCGGGCCACAGCGGCTACTACTGCCCTGGGACGGGGAGTCCCTTTGCAGGACATCTCTCAGGCAGCAACGTGGGCCTCGCTGCACACGTTTGCCAAGCATTATTGCCTGGACAGCCAAGTCCGGAGAGATGGCTTCTTTGGCCGTTCTGTTCTCCAGGACTTTCTGGTGTGATCTTGGTTCGCAGACCCACCACCGGGGTTGGTATTGCTGGGGTATCTATTCTAAGGTGAGGAATCTAATTAACGTGTTTCTTTCAGATGAACAAGTTACTTACCTTCGGTAACGATGTATCTGTAAGAAACATTAGTTAGTTAGATTCCTCACCGACCCACCCATCCTCCCCGTTCTGCGAACCGACATCTAGGGTTAAGGCTATCCTTTCTAGGGCCCTAGATTTTTTGGCACCAGTGTCGGTCTCTTGCATGGCTCTGCGTTCCTGGCGCGGAAAGCTATGTACAAGAACTCACGTCAGTGCGCAAGGGCGGGGTCTAAGTACTCCGACGACGTCATTTCGGCGCACGGCGCCGACGACGGACGCGGAGTCGCAGACGACGCCTAGCGATGCGCAAGGGGTATTGCTGACGAAAAATCTTGCCGGATCCAGCCCGACGCCTGGGGATATTCTAAGGTGAGGAATCTAACTAACTAATGTTTCTTACAGATACATCGTTAACGAAGGTAAGTAACTTGTTCTTTATTGCGACTTTCACGCACACTCGCAAATAGCGCATGCAAAAACGATGTTTGTATGTGTCTCGCTATTAGCGAGTGTCCCAAATAGCGTTGCGAGTAAATTGCGACGTGCAATGTTATTGACAGAGATGTCGGTAGGTAGCGAGTAGCGACTCGCTATTAGCGACTTGCTATTTTTCGCTAATAGCGAGTCGCTATTTTTGGTGGTCGTACATCTGGCCCTTAGCGGCTGCAAATACAATAGAGCTGGTTGCATCTAATCGGCCATAACCCCCTCAGGACTAGAATTAGAAATCGTCTTGTAAAACATGAATAACATCAACAGAAAAACATAAAATGCAGCAAACTCTGTGGGGAACTTTCATTGCATGGACAAACAAAGATGGAAGAGGCTAATTATTGCCAAAGGAGAAAACAGAGCAGCCCTCTAATATATCCAAGCCTGAATCTCGTCAAGGGAACCCTGTCCCGTGTGCTAATCACAGACTACAATTATGGCTCAAATCCTGAAGTGATTTGTATTAAGATGTAATCCTTATTCTGAGTTTTAGTTAATTTTCCCGCTTCCCTTTCCTACTCTCTCAGTTCGAAAAACAATTTTTTCAGCTTGAATCTGTTATCCCTTATCAACTCTTCCGGTCTAACAAAGCAATTGGCCCTACCCCATAAGCATCACAACCGCTTGACATAACCCAGCCATGGAATTTGGAGACCCATGCTGCAAGACAAGCAGAACTACTAAGCTAGTCTTGCGGATTGCTCCACACAGAGCACCACAGTAGCAATAGGGCCAAATTCATATTATCCTCCACGTACTCCCAAGAAGTGCCTCACGCAATATAAAACGTGAGCTGCTTGGCCTTCTGCATTCTCTGTTTTACTTGGAGGCTAGGCACTTTTGTTATAGCCCCAGATGCTTGAACCATAAGTTAAAACTGGGAGACATTTCCTCCAATAGATTTCTAAAAAGGGGGCAATAGACTTCCTACTGATGAAGGAAACAAGGCTGGAAATAAACCCAATACAATTCAGAAATCAAAGTCTTTCCCTGGCTACATACATATGCCATCCAGAAACCCCCGTAAATCAAAAGTGACCCCAAGATTTTAAAAAATGTGTTAACTCTTATTATGGGTTTATCGTACTACTACCAGCTTGAAAGAGGCCATGAAATCAATGTAACCCTCTATTAGTAACTTCAAGCCTTAGGAATTCCGAAAATAACACTGCATCATCTTCAAAGGCAGGGATGGGGTATTCTTAATCTTTGGTATATCTGCTCCCTTGGCCATCATTGCCTCTTCTAGGCCACTAACATATGAAAGAAAAAGTATTGGGGCAAGAACACACCCTTTATGTACCCCCCCGCCCGTTCCGAATGGATCAGTGCATCCACCGCCAGATCCGTATCTGATGGTAGCATAGAGATCGTTAGTTAGGGCCCTTAAAAAGCCCACAAGGTCCTTGTCTATGCCCAAACATTACAGCTTAGCCCACAATTTGGACCTCAGCATGCTGTAAAAGGCACAGGAGAGGTCCATAGCGGCTAGGAAAATTGACCCTTGTTTTGCTGTATTGTGTTTATCAATTATAAAATGCAAGTTGAGGCATTTTCCATTGTCCCCAGCCCAGCTCTAAACCCATACTGAGGTCTAGAAAGATTATTTTTGTCTTCCACCCCAATTAGCAGCCTTTCCAGAATTATCCCTTTAATTATCTTAGCCTTGGAGACTATAGGAGATATTGGCCGATAGAAGGTAGAATTACTTCGAGCCACCATTTTAAAACCTGGGACAAATACGGCCATTCTCCACGATTGAGGCAGGACTATTTTTCATGCCCAATTGATATCATTTGAACTGAGTGAAGCCCACAGATCCAGATTTAATTTATATAAATCCATTGGGACTCCATCAGGTCTGGGAGCTTTATTCGAGGTGCTGCTGTTGACTGCCTCAATAACCTCTTCAAAAGAAAATGCAATACCCAGCTGGAATCTGGGATTGATTCGTGGCCTCCTCATTTACATTCCTCAGGCTATACAGCAGGTCGAAGTGATCAAATCATTTAACAGGGCTTATGCTAGTACCTAATATTGAGTTTCTATCATTGAAGACATTATTTTTGTTTACAATATGCCAGAACAAGCTGGCATTTTTCACCTTGAATGCAGTAACTAGGTGATCCCATACTTGATACTGATCTTCCATGTTCTTTTCCCTCGAAGTTAGCTTATAATCTTTCCTACAGCTGGCTATTTTAGGGTCATCTTGGAGGGCTTGATGTAAACAGGTGCAGGCTAACCTACACTCCCTATCAAACCAGGAATGCAGTCCCTTCTCACTAATCCTAACTGATTTTGTCAAGTAATAGCTGACAAAGTGGCCCAGCTTTTCAAAATTCCTAACTGTCGGTTTAAATGTTTGCTCGTGTGTAAGTGGTGGACTTGGCCCTTTCTGCAGAGTTAGCCCAAGTTTCTTTCCTTCTCTCTTCTTATTTTTGCAGAATTCGTTTTTATTGGCCTTAGGACTCTGTGTACTTTACCACTGTTAACCAGTGCTAAATTGCTTGGCCCCTCTCCTAAACATGGTAGAATTGGCGTATCTCCAATTGGCATGTTTAATTTACTTATAATTCTCTAGCAAACTGGTACTGCAAGTCCCCAGACCTATAAATTAAATGCTACTAGTGGGCTTGCAGCACTGGTTTGCCACCCACGTAAGTAGCCTTTTAAACATGTCTCAGTCCTGCCATTGCAGCCTGTGTGTGCAGTTTTTAAACTGCCATGTCGACCTTCCAAAATAAACTTTATGCCAGGCCCAAACCTTCCTTTTTTTTCACAACACATTTTATTGGGTGTTTGCCTCATCTCAAGGCCAAGTTGGCCCGCATATATGTACGATACATTGTAATGGAAAATCCTGTAAAGAGTTATAACACAAAACCATGCACAGTGACTTCCGACCACCCTCCCAACTTCCACATGTCATCTGCAATAAACCAATTCAGATACTGTGCCACGTCCCATCTCAGCCCCCATGCTGCGAGATCATATTGTTTTATTTCAGCATATAGTTGTGATATTATAGTACTGACAGGGGCCCAAACTATACCCTGGTAATCTGCCCAGCGCTGCCATATCTTCTGATATGTTAGTGACCATCCCCCTAGCCTGGTACACCACCACCTCTAACCCCATACAGTGGGCCATCCCTCTCTTCCATGCCCCAACCCAAGCTGGTGTGTTTGCTTTCCGTGATCTGGCAATATCTCTCTTCGCCAGTTTAAGTCCCAAAACTAACAAGTGTCGTTTATAGCGGTTCCCGCCTTTTCCTTCTGTGCTATGTAGTAGGAACAATTTGGGGTCTAGGGGAACTTCCCAAGTGAGAACCTCCACAAGACAGAATGCTACCCCTCACCAGAAGCGAGTTAATGCCACACAACTCCAGACCGTATAAAGGAAGGTAACTTCCTCTTCCCCACAGCGAAGACACATGGGAGAGCCAATGAGTCCTATATGCCATAGATGATACCTAGTATAATATACCTTGTTTAGCTAATTTAATTGGATCAGGCAAAGCTGGAAAGATACTGTCACCCACCGGGAGGCTTTCAGCGCCTCTGTCTAGTAATCTTTGTCTGTATTTCCAATATCCTCCCCCATGCCATCCGAAGGGCTGGCAATGTAATCAAGCTATTCCTGACCACGGATTGATACATTTTAGTAATCCTATGATTATTTAGATTTCCCATTAACTATTTGCCTTCCAGTGGACTAAACTCGAGCAGGTCCTGGAGGTCTTTCAGGTAAGGGAATATGGCATGCTTCAACTGTAAGTATTTATTAAACTGGCTATGGTGCTACTGATATTCAGTTTGTAGCTTCTAAAATGATTTAAGCACTGTGCCACGCATGACATTGCCAAGGGTGGAAATGCCGATGACGTTCCATTTTTGAAACCTCCTCAGCTGGAGCTGGGCCACCTGTCGGAGAAAAATACCTTGCCACAATGATGCCCCTTGTGTCAATCTCCCCCACCACTCCATCCTTCAGGTGGAGTTTCTCCATATGGTGATCACTACCCTGGTCGCCGGAGGAAGGAATTTCATCTCCTTCCTACTGTAAAGAAAGGCAAGCACGAGGTGTCTCTCATTGCCCACTGCCCCGTGACATAGGCTGGATCTTCTTGAGAGCTATACCACTAGTCGTTAATAATCTGAAAGTGAAGGGCTGCATAGTAGGACTGCACATCTGCCACAGCAATCCCCCTATAATATGTGGACTGAATACAAGTCTGGAGAACTATGCAGGCTGTCCCTCCCCCCATAGGAATTGACTCAGAACTGCATCAACCTGATGGAATCATGACAGAGGGATAGCGTATGGGTAGTCTCGGAGTTGTTATACCATTCGGGACATGGAACCCATTTGGAAAATGGCTGATCCCCCCAATAAAGACAATGGTAGCGGGGATCAGGCCTTCACCTCTTATCCAGCACGTACCATCATTGGGGCAATATTTTGGGTCCGTGAGACCGCTAAGTCAGGGGAGACGAACACTCCCAAATTCTTGAACCCATGAACAACCATTGTTAAGCCTGTCGTCAGCTGCCCCACCTATAGGGAACAGCACTGATTTACCTGCATTCATGTATAACCCTGAGGTCTTGCCAAAAACCTGCATAATTTGTCAAATGTGTGTTCCTGTGGACGCTGGATCTGTAAGAAAGAATAAAACATCATCTACATACAGGGTTATCCTATCAAACAGCCCTGTGCACCATTCAAATCCCTGTTCCTGTGCATCATTCCTGACCCAGGCAGCCAGGGGCTCCATGGCCTGGGCAAACAGCAGGGGAGACAGTGGGTACCCCTGTCTGGTACCCCGGCATATCTGAAAAGGAGCAGAGACCATGCCCGCCATCTGGACCGAAGCAGAGAGGACAGTGGTTAATAGTCGAATGTATGAAAGGGACATAGGCCCTAGATTAATGTACTTAAATAATGCAAATTGATATATACAACTAACGGAGTCAAAGGCCTTATCTATATTGGCTAGGAGTTCAGCCACCGGCTGCCCTAGGCGGACCGCCAAGGCTACGGCATTGTGAAAACATCTGATATGGTGCCGTGTAGCCCGAAGGGCATAAAGCCAACCTGGTCAGGATGAACCAGGTCAGACATATATTTTATCAGCCTATTTGCCAAGGTCTTAACAAAGAGTTTAACCTCAATATTGAAGAGAGAGATCCGACGGTAGGATAAGTGTAAATCCAGGTTTCTACGCAGTTTAAGGAATACAACAATTTCACCATGTCTCCAATCTGGAGGTAGCCTTGATGTCTCAAGCGCTGTGTATATTGCCCCAAACAAATGTTACCCTAAGTGTGGCATAAATGCTTTGAGAAACTTGCTTGGGAAGCCCGGGATCTTTCCAGGTCATAACTTTGCCATGGCCACCGATAGCTCCTCTATGATAATCAACTCATCCAGCTGTGCATCGGCAGCATCCGGTAGAGATCTGGGGGACAAAGACTCGAGGAAATCAATGATGTGGTCCATTTCCATAGTATCTCTCTGTGCCACCGCCATAGGGCCCAAGAGCACCCTACCCCGTGCACCTTGTACCACTGGTACCGGAGAGGCTGCGCGTGTGGCCTGGCAAAGCCTGTGCAGCATCTTGCTGGCTCTGTCACCCCATTGATATATGCAGCCATGTGAATCTTACCATGCTTGTTTTGTCTTGTCTAGGAGCAGTTGGTGGTATTGCTGTTGAATCTGACCTAACTGTCTCCACTCCCGCCCCACCTCCTTCCTCCCTGTCATGTTCTTCAAGGGTTTGCATTTACACCTCAAGCTCCGTCAAAGTGAGGAATCTGTATCTGTGTTCACCCAAGCAGAAAATAATATCTACCCCCCCAGTGGGTGGGTTTCATGGCCTCCCAGACTGTTGTTTTGGAGGGCTCCGTCTCCGCACTGAGAGAGAAATATTCTGTAATGGACTGGTATACAAGCTCTTTATATGTCAGGTTCTGGAGATGCCAGGGTGCAGGCGCCATCGGAAAGGTGGATGCTCCATGCCCACATGAAGCCTGAGAGCCACTGGGGAGTTGTCGGACAGCCCTCTGGGCAGTATGTTGATGCCAGATACTCTGTGCCTAAATCCGGTGGGTACCAATAGGTAATCCAGTCTAGATTAGGAGCCATGGACTATCAAGTAGTATGTGTATTCCGCTTTAGTCGGATAGTATGCCCTCCAGACATCTGCCCAGCGCAGACACCATAGCACTCAGCCTGGACCCCTGAGCTTCCCTGTCACCTCCCCCAATGCACCGCCTGTCAAACTCGGACTGTTTCACATCGTTTCAGTCGACCCCTATCACTGAGAGGCTGCCCGGTAGCTAAGCCGATTATGGGGTCAACAAAAGCTTGCCAAAGTGGTAGCTGGGTTTAGACACTCCCAAGTGTAAGAAACCCCATACAGTGTGCCAGTTACCAGCACATATCTACCATGGTCATCTACCCAGACTCTGGTGGACTTAATGTGAACTCTATGGTGAGTGAGAATACCAGTGTCTCGTGATCATCTCACGAACCCTGAGTGGAATGTCTGTGGATATCCACACCTGGCCAAGCACGGGACCTTGGAGCCCAAGAGATGCATCTCCTTTGTGAGGAGAACATCCGCCTGAAGTCTTTTAACTTGCTTCAAAACCACACCCCAGTTTATCTTGTCCAAAACCCCCGGACATTCCATGTAAGAACATGGAGATGCCCGGTGGGCTCTACAGGATCTACATCAGCTATCGACCACCAGTGTGGCCCTGTATCAGACTACTACATGTGAAAGTATGAGCAAGTGAGCACCGAGTCTGTGCATTACCATAACTAAAAGAACATTTAAACAATCCCCATTCCCCCTCCCCTATACTTCAAGAACAAAGAGGTATCTGTTGCGAAAGCGATCCTCCCCTGATCCCAACAGGGCCACAAAGAAGACCCCGCCAAAGAATCCCCATGTCCCTTACCCAATGAAATGTCCTCACTGGAGAAACTTAACCCATTTTACTTTAGGGGTGCAGTCACATATACTTAGCCCACAGTTCAATTACACACATAGCTTTGAGCACTTAGGCACAGCAGATAGTGGTGATTCAGACATGGCATGACGGATCATCAATCTGTCACACTGGGTCAGCATAGGGCCGCTAAAGTTCATCATCTCAGCGCGTGGTCCTCCAGGATGAGCCAGACCTGTTCCAATACTTGACTGTAGATTTATTTATTTTTTTTTAAACAAAATTTTATTGATTTTTATTTTTCATCGCAGCATATATGTACATAGATTAGCAAATCCGTGTATTGTACATTATATGACAGTCCAGACAACATTTTCTAACAGTGCTCATGCTACACCTTACAAAAGTCAACCGTCTTTCGTTACAGGCAGCGTTATTAACTTCTACTTGCTCCATGATTTAACCTTTACTAAGCCAATCTGCGCACTCTTATATTGCTGTCTTACCTGGACAAAGTACACTTAAAAACCCCACAACTGCAGTTCACTCACCCCCCACCCTCTGATCCTGTATATGTACATAAACAAAAAATATTCTCTCCAGAGTCGCTCGCCAGCACTGGCTCAAACATTTTCCGCATTTTCATCCCACTGATACAGATACCATGGGTCAGGCCATTCTAACCTATAGGTGCAGTCGCCACCTTAGGTATTACTGAGATTAGTGTCTAAGGGTATGTCCAAAGATCTACATGCCTCCAACATGATGTCCTAGTCCATCGCAATCGGGGTCTTGCGCAGTCCCCTGGCCTCTTCCCGCCTCAGTGCAGCGCTCTCTGCAACACCCCACCACGTCAGTTCGCTGTGCCATGCATGAATAGAAGGTGGCGTCTTCGACTTCCACCGCATGGTGATCGCTCGCACCGCCAAGAGGAGCACCAGGTTTTCAAATCTATATTGCACTTTATACTTAGAAGTTCATTTCCATAATCCAAGGATACAGCTCCCCACCGTAGCATCTATTTCCCTCTTTGTGATTTCCGCTGTGTCCCCCCGAATCAAGGCCCAATATCTACCGATTCGTGGGCAGGACCATATCATGTGTGCTAGGTCTGCTCCCTCTGACTGGCATCTAGGGCAGTGGTGACGTGCCGTCGGGTACATCCTGTCGAGCCTACGTGGTGTAAGGTACGCCCTGTGCAGATCATAGTTTGAATATATTTAAAGCGCGCGTTCCGTTATACCCTTTTAGGGTGTTCCAACACTTTCTCCCATTCCTTATCCTCAAGCGCCCTGTACATGTCCCCCTCCCAGGCGGTGCAAAGCGGTGTCAGATCTACTTGTGCATGGGAGCATAGACCTACGTATAGCCACCTAAGATGCCGTCCCCTACCCATGTAGTACAATGGTTTGACTAGGTCATTAGTGGGGGGCTCTTGTCTCTGCTAGGCCCAGTTCTTTCGGACATATTGTAGCAGTGCGGCATGTAAGAGGTATAGATGATCAGGTGCTCCCGTTTCCCGAACAAAATTATCGTGGTCTAGTAACATCCCCTCACCGAAGAGGTCTGCAACTGTAGTGACCGCTACGTCCACCCAGGGTGTAAGCCTGCGCATGGACAGTCATCCGCCCTGGAAGGGAATACCAAGCAAAGGGATGTTACCGGCATAGGCCGAGGAGACACCTGTATACTGCAGCGCTGCCCTCCAACATCGCAACGCTGTGTGCAGACGTGGGGGGAGGCACCGCGGCATCTTGCTATGTGGCAATAAAAGGGTGTGTAGCGTCTCCTTACCTATCTCACGCTCAGTCATCCCTATGTCCTGCAAGTTACGCCCTGCTATCCAAAAGGATAACCACTGTTGTTGACAGGCATAAAAATATGCCCTAAAATCAGGTACCCCTAGACCCCCTCCAGCCGTGCTGCGCTGCAACTTCTTTAGGCTAATCCTCCGCCTGCCCGACCCCCAAATAAGGTCAACCAGCAAGGTGTTCATCAATTTAAAAGTGCTGTTTGGGAGCATAAGTGGTATGTTCGTAAAATAATAGAGTAGTCGCGGAAGGACCAGCATTTTGGCAATCGCTGCCCTACCTGCCACTGACAACGGAAGGGATGTCCAGAAGATAATGCTAGATCGTATGGCTCTCAGAGCTCTGTTCAGGTTGCCTTCTAGCATATCTGTTTGTGTCCTATATACATGTATGCCTAAGTACTTAAACGTGTGGGGGGCAACCTTAAACCTCAGCAAGCCAACTTGAAAGTCCGGTAGAGGCGCCTGCTCTTTAAAGAAGAAAACCGTAGATTTCGCCGGATTAATAGCTAGACCTGACAGTCTCTCAAAGGAGGCGAAGAGCGCAGCCATAGCATCCATAGGGGAGCGGAGGTCACACAGGTATAGTATGATATCGTCGGCATATGCCGATAGCAGGTGCGTGGTGTCGCCTACAGTGATCCCCCAGTCGGTCAATTCCGCCCTGATCCTTAACGCCAAGGGTTCAAGTGCCAGTATAAATAAAAGCGTGAGAGCGGGCACCCCTGTCTCGTACCCCTATATATTTTATATTCTGCCAAGATATGCCCTCCTGTCCTTGCCCTGGCTGTGGGAGCATTGTATAGGAGTCGGATCCAAGCAATGTACTCTTCTGGTAGCCCAAATCTTGCCAGGGCCCTAAATATGATTTGATCGTGTTGAACGTCTGACGCATAGCTAACGAGATACAGCCCGCATAGTCTGCTCGGCTCGGGGCCTCTGCAAGAAGGTGGTGCAGTTTTCTAGTGTTCAGGGATGTACTGCGTGCTGGTAAAAAGCCTGTCTGGTCTATATGAATCAGTTTGTGTAGTGTTGGCAGGAGTCTGTTGGCCAGGATTTTACTAAGTATTTTGTACTCCGTCGACAATAATGATAGGGGCCGGTAACTAGCCATATCTGCGGGGTCCCTGCCCGGTTTCGGGAGTGATATCACTAGCGCCTGCGCTGTAGTGAGGGGCAAAGCTCCCGCCTTCAAGTCTTCTTTATATAGGATTTCCAATTGGGGTACAAGGAGATCCACATTAGAGGTATAAAATTCAGCCGGTAGGCCGTCCAACCCAGGAGTTTTGTTGCGGGGGAGGCCCTTAATGGCAGACCTGATTTTGGACTGAGTTATTGGGCCCAGCAATTCTTTCCGAGCCTCCGCCGACAGTTGGGGGCATTGAATTGCGGATAAAAACTTGTCTATGGCCGTACCTACTTCCTCTTCATGCGCACTGTAAAGTCCAGCGTAATATTGCCTGAACGCTTCATTATTATTTCTCCTTGGGTAGCCGCTATACCTCCCGTGATGTTAGTAACCTCATTAATCACAACATTGGGGGGGTCCTCCCGCAGTAGTTTCGCCAGCAACGTCCCTGCCTTTTCTGCTTCTGTGTGGGTCAATTGAGTGTATCTTTGATTGTCAATGACTCGGAGGGACTCCAAGACTTTGGCATGTCTGATTCTAGCTTCCTGCAAAGGGGCACGTTGGTCCTCGTCCTGCACAGCTTCCTGCTCCAATCTACTGAGCTTCTCTTCAATGTCTATCAAAGATTTATTTATTTCTTGTCTTGCCCCTACCGTTGCCCCTATCGCCTTCCCACGAACCACTGTTTTAAAGGTGTCCCACTCGATCATTCTGGTGGACGCTGTGTTACTGTTGTCAGCAAAATACTGCCGGATGGTGTCCGACATGGTAGCGTGGAACACTACATCCTCTAGCATTTGAGGCCACAATCGCCATGTTGGCACTGGGGTGGGCACCCTGCCCCATCCAAGCACCACCTCTAACGGACTGTGGTCGGAGAAGGTCTTCGCTAGGTATGCAGTATTCAGAACCTGCAGTCCAATAGTAGAGGAGCAGTACATCCTATCAATTCGCGTGTGTAACATGTGTACTGGGGAGTAGAAGGAATATTCCCTGTGTGATGGGTGCCTCATCCTCCACACATCGCATAACCCCCAGCTCTCCGCCCATTCACACAATGCATTTGCTTGCTTACAGACCCCCGTCCCATGCAGAGGAGGGTGCGACTTATCCAGCAATACATTCATCACAGCATTACAATCCCCCCCGATGATCCATGAATAGCTTTCCCACCCTACTAGGGCAGTTGAAAACCTACATAGGAACTTGTCCTGATCGGAGTTTGGCGCATATATAGAGCCCAGTACTACTGGTTGGCCATCCAAGGTGCCCCTGGCCAGGACGTACCATCCTTGCTGATCTGTTCTCTGCTCTGCTAGTACGAATGGCACTCCATGCCTGACCCAGATCGTAGCGCCCTGTGCACACCCCGAACATGTGGTTGAGAACACCTACCCTCTCTATTTCTTATGCAGCTTTCCTACTTCCAACTCAATTAAATGGGACTCTTGCAGGTACACTATCTGCGCCTTGCGCCTTAATAACTGTGCATGCACTCTATGCCGCTTCTGAACTGACCCCAGACCCCTAACATTCCACGTTATTATGGTAAACTTATTCTGTATCTGCATCACGTGTCTGGATGTGGCCACCGTATAGGCAGCGGATCTGGTGTAGTGCCGTGCCAACGCAATAGAGTGCACCTCGCAGGACCATTACCCTCCCCAACCATTCCCAATACTCGGTCCAGTCGTAAAACTATACCGGACCACTCAACTAAACAGGAAACACAGAAATTTGTGTAACATCTATGCAAAGCGTTCGCATATTGGTACGTGGCCACGGGCCATAATTACAAGTAATACAATGCCTGTATAACACATATATTGGTAAAAAATAACGCAGTCATATACATTACTGTCCAGGTGCGAGTTCGTAACACTGTTCACCCAGTTCCAGGAATCAGTCCATCTGCAGTCTGTGGGGTTACTGAGGGGAACAGGGCCACACTCCCATCCGAGACCGATCTCTGGATGTCTACTTCAGACGTAGTCTGGTCGCCGATCTGCGTCATAGTCCGGAAGGAGGAAACCGCAAGAATCGCCGTTGCCTTGCCGCACTGTATCTGTTGAGTCGTCGGCCGGAGATGTGTATCCCGTTTGCATAATCGTTTTGAAATGCGGCGTCCCGCCGCGCGGCCACTTTGCATAGTGTATGTCGAGGTCTGAGAGTTAGCCATCGATTGCCTCCCCAGCTCCATCACTTCCAACCATTCCTCCACGTCACCTGGACTCTAAAAAAAAGACATTTTCCGTTCATAAATGATCCTCAGCCACGCCGGGAAGAGAAGGGCGTATGGCAGGTTCAGTTCTCGTAGCTTCCTCTTGACCGACAAAAAGGAGGAGCGCTATTTCTGCACAAGAAGCGTGTAATCTGGGTACAACGAGACCTTGGTATTCTCCAAATTAATTTGGGGTATCTCTCTTGACTTCTGCAACAGCGTATCCCGGTCTCTGTAGTTTAACAGTTTAATTATGAGTGGCCTCGTTGGGGCCCCCGGTTTCGGTCGGCCCGTGTGGATCCTGTGCACCCGTTCAATGCAGAATTGGTCAGAAAGGCCCTCCGAAGTTACATGCTTCTTGAGCCACCTCTTCATATAGCGGGCCGCGTCAGCCCCCTCGCTTCTCTCCGGCAGACCTATGACACGGATGTTGTTCCTCTGCGCTCTTCCTTCTGCATCCTCCACGCGGTCCATGAGGGTGGCTACCTGGGACTGGAGTTGTTTGATATCAGCGGTGTTTTGGATTTGCTGGGGGGACAAGGCCTTTAGTTCCACTGTGTGATCTTTAACACTTATATCACTGAAGAGAGAGAAAGAAGCAAGACAGTTGCAATCCCCCAAATATCATAATACCACAAAAGCAACTGTTATTATCGACTTTCACCAGTTGTCAAATCGATTACTGGGAATAATTCCAGAGTTTATTCCCCATATATCCTATTTAACAAGTGTTGTCCTACCTCATAACCAATACGTATGTTTAGGGTATCCAAAGATATTGGAGAAGACGCCTCACTCACTAGATAGTGACATGCTTCATCATGGGCGTCTTTCCACACCTAGGTAAGATGGTACTACCTGGGCGGACTCAACCAAAAGATGTTATGGGAGTTCTTATATACATTTTTTCTGGTTATGCAGGGAACCAGTTCGAAAGATTTAAAAATACCTACAGGTGTCCCCAATGTTTAACTTTATTCGTGGGGTATCTGGGGTATCAGATAAAAATGTATTTAATAGGGTTATTTTGAATTTGTTTGATTTCAAATGTACCCACTTATGACTGCCAACATGCTTCGGCCCACACTATAAGTCCTAAACGGATCTGGGACCTTCTTCAGGGCTATACTATCTGTTCAATGGTTTCCCTGACTATAGTGATGCATCTAAACTTTTAGTTGGACTGAGGCCTATTGCACTCACCTATCCATTCAGCTTTCCAGTAGATTTTCTGCAAGAAAGGACAAATAATATATACGTATTATTTATGAGGGACTCCACATAATTTGTGCCAATAGCCCACGGTACATATACTCTAATTAGTACCATTCTCTCCAAGGTTAATTGTGCTTAATTATTAAACCTCACCCTGGTGTATTTCTGTATTTTTTCACCCGTTTTGCTGAACTCCTAATTAATCTCTATGAGCTGCTTCCAAGCATCACAACAAATCCTAGACAAATTAAAATCCAATTTATGCTAGTGATGGTTAATGCTCGCGAACATGCATCCATCACCTCTTAGATGGTGGGTTTTAGTTGCATATGTGTGCGATTGTAGGCACCTAAATATTAGATTACACCTCACCCTCAGCGCTTCAAACTTTAGTGTTTAAAAAATTTAACACAGATAAGCTGACTAGGATCCACTCATCTCACCTACTGGTTGGTGCAATTTTTGCACCATGCGGGTCTCGTGACTTAAGGTGTCGTCTTGTAGTCACACACTGTGGAGCGAAAGGACAACACTTCAATTGTCCGTGCTATCAAATCTTAACTCTCCAAATGTGTTTATTTTAGATGGTCATTTGACACTTCGTCTCCTATTATACCCGTTCATGTGATATAATAACCACTTCACCCCATATGACGCACTCTTTATTTTTATTTGTCTCATTTGCTTTGTTTGTGCGGTGATGTAAATTCGTTGTTTCATACCTTTCACACAATCAAACCTCATAATAACAATGACTCGGGTTATAAGACATGTATATACTCAAATCACGAACCAATCGCTCATCGGACCTGCTCTACGATTCGCCGCAGGTATAGTCGGTGTTCACAAAAAGCCTTTCGTATTGCAAAAGCTGTAATGATGCAGTTTACAGCTCAAACATTATTGTGCGTATTCTTGTATATTATCACGGTAGCACACATACCATTTTCAAGCCTTCTATCAGATTCTCACTCGCTATCAGCCTCATACATTTATATAAGAACTCCCATAACATCTTTTGGTTGAGTCCGCCCAGGTAGTACCATCTTACCTGGGTGTGGAAAGACGCCCATGATGAAGCATGTCACTATCTAGTGAGTGAGGCGTCTTCTCCAATATCTTTGGATACTCTAAACATACGTATTGGTTATGAGGTAGGACAACACTTGTTAAATAGGATATATGGGGAATAAACTCTGGAATTATTCCCAGTAATCGATTTGACAACTGGTGAAAGTCGAGAATAACAGTTGCTTTTGTGGTATTATGATCTTTAACCTTATCTGAAAGCTTGGCGTGATCCGCCCGGAGCAACAACAGGCCAGACGCTAGAGTGCCGATTCGTGCCTCTATGGCCTTCCTAGAGTCTCGTACCTCCTGTAAAATCAAGTCCAGCTTGTCCGCTGGCTTCGCTGCGTTGGTAGGTGGTATGCAGCTGGCTTGCTGGGAGCCACTCGACGATAACATGGTCTCCGAGACATGGTCGGTTCCAGCCTCACCTTCAAATTGTTTGCCCTTCACTCGCCCCATATCAGCGTGTGAAGACGCCTTGCCCCCTGTGGTCGAGGTGGAGCGACAGCGTGGCACTCCCCAACTCCGTGGGGGAAGTTCCTGTATTTTTTGGCAGCCCCCGCTGCACCGTGATCCCTACTGTCTGCATGCAGCACAGTCCGTTGCACACTCCACCAAGCACCGGTCTGTAGGCCACCGGTCCGCACCACTGTATGCAGTGCCCCAAATGACAGCCTTCTGCCACAGCCGCAATGCGCCATCCAGACATGCAGTTCTGATTCCTCAGCAGGGGGTCAGGGGAGTGGGGGCCCTCCAGGTGTCACACACTGTAGCAGCACTCCAGGACCTGCACCAATGGTCGTTATGGCCACTCCACCAGTCGTGCTCAGCGCCAAGTAGCCAGTCACTCTGCCGTCCACAAGCTCGCCTTAGTGCACTGACACAGGCGCCCGTGTGAGCATACAGCTGCAGCACTGTCTGGGGGGGGAGCCCGCAGCTCTCCGTAGGATTCTCCCCCTCCGGGTGTTCTGGTGGTGGCACTCTCCTACGTCCTCCCGGTGTTACTTGGGCTCGCCCCCTCAGTTGCGCGGTCCAGTGTGGGCCGCGCTAAATCCCCGGCGATAGCGTAATTGCGTCCCGGGACTCGCGCTCCAGGCCAGCCCGCCTGAGCCGCGCCGGGTGCGTCCCGTCGTTTGTGCCCCTCCGGCGGCAGCTCGGGACGCCGCCTGCTCACCGCAATGCCGCCCAGGGCCTCCAGTCGCTGAGCCTCGTTGGACCTCACAATGAAGGCTGTCCTCCGCCAGATCTCTCCGTGCAGCGATCAGGCCGTCCCAGGCCGCTCACGGCGCCCCGCAGGCCTCAACAGCAATGATCCGCTCGCTCCACGACACTGACCTCATCTCCGAGAGCCAAAAAGCGCTACGAGGGTCGGCACCAGCTAGCTGCTGCTGCGCCCGAGTTCAGCAGGTGACAGAGACCTCGGGATATGGCAAGACTGCAGGATGATTACTGCCCGGGTCCAGAGCTCCCTCAACAGGCGACCGCCATGATCAGATGTTGGCCACGCCCCCTTGACTGTAGATTTAATTACATGATTACAGTTGTCACTTAGGGATGAATCTGACTCATAGCACGGCGAACTATGAGGCTTCGATTTTACCGTCTCATCTGTCCATGCAAAGACGTCTTCTGGGGTGTCAAAGAACATGGTCTGAGAGTTGAAGACGGCTAGTAGGCGAGCAGGATACAGCAGCATATATTGTCTGTTGAGGTCTTCCAAGTGTCAGTTCGTCGCTATGAATGGTTGACGTTGCTGTTGGATTATTATTGTTTAATCCGATAAAATCATGAAGTGATTTGATTCAGAAAGGATTATATCCTGACTTCTTGCTTATTTAAGGATTACGTTCCAGTCTACATAAATTAAAAACCATTGCGATCACTGCACTTGATCTCGCACCCGGGGGAGGTTTCTTCACCAATGCCCTGTGAGATCGCTCTACCACGAAACATGACAAGAGGGACTCGGCAGGCACTATGGATAGGAGCCACTGTGCTAAGAATTTGTCTATGGAGGTACCCTCACAACCCTTTGGGAAACCCACAAAATGCAGGTTATTGCGTATGGTCTTCCACTTGCGCAGCCAATTCTTTAAGTCACAACAGTGAGAGTATTGACTTTCCGCTGAAGAGACCCCACTGAGACCTCCACTCCTGATAGCTGAATCTCAGCCTCTATGATCATCTGAAGTGCCTTCCAGAGGTTCTGACACAACAGGGTAACAATGGAGCCAATTGCGCTAATTTTAGCATCAAGCATGTCTCGTGATTGCGTGATGACTGCCAACAGCGCCGTATTGTCTGGAATGGACCCCGAAGACCTTCCCGGGTCCAGAGTTCGGCGCCAGTGAATTTATCCATCATGCTCTGCTTGGCTGAATAACTAGGAAGCAACCTTTTCTTTCTAATACATATATGACACCCCTCGGGTAGGCCCTTGATAGTCCAGCGGGCAGGATGAAATGTATTTTAAAGTAGAACACATATTTTTAAGTTTTACATGTCCTGGTAGTAAAAATCTTTGTTTTTCACTACTGCATAGCCTACCTCTCCCATAGGATAACATTGGAGTTACCATATTATATATAATAAGTGTAACTTCCAAATGGGAACAGGTAAACAGATCATGTTTGGTGTCTTTGGAATTGGAATGAAAAATCCTAGCTTTTGGTGAAATGGGATTTTAAATTATATTTTTGAAAATGCCACTATTAGAACGTCAACACAAGGAGATGATGGACGAAGCGCTGAAACTTTTCAGACACTCATCCCCAGTCACAGATCTGGGTTGAATCCATCATCATCCTTTATCTCACTTTGCCACCTCAGTTCAGACCCAGCTATATGCAAATCAGTCTTGACCCTGTGCCTCATGGGGACAAGTCCAGCCCGAACTGCCAAGCCAGGTCTTCCCTGAACCGGAAACAAGCATCCGAAGTGAGCCAAAAAATGATGATGGATGCAACCCAGATCTGTGACTGGGGGTGAGTGTCTGAAAGGTTTCAGTGCTCCGTCCATCATCTCCTTGTGTTTGCTTTGTTTGCCCTAAGTTGGCAGGGTATGCCCAGATGTGGGTCCCTTGCTCACATTGCCACTGCATTCAAGCTAGCCTGGCTGATGAAGGGTGTTACCCAGAAACCGGTCCCAGGATGCTTGTTTCCGGTTCAGGGAAGACCTGGCTTGGCAGTTCGGGCTGGACTGTTCCAATGAGGCACAGGGTCAAGACTGATTTGTATATAGCTGGGTCTGAACTGAAGTGGCGAAGTGAGCTAAAGAATGATGATGGATTCAACCCAGATCTGTGACTGGGGGTGAGTGTCTGAAAAGTTTCAGTGCTCCGTCCAACATCTCCTTGTCTTTGCACTATTAGAAAGTTGGCATTTTCCTGCCTTAACCATTTGGTTTCTGCAACCTGTATCTGGGTCACATGCCCGGGTGTAGTTGATAGTTAGGCTTGTTGTATTGCTCGTAGACACATTCAATAGGGAGCTTAGGTAAGGCTGGATCGGCCATTACTGGCATGATGGGAGGGAGGAGCTGGACACAGCCCCACTTACACTTGAATAGGCTGTGTTCTGTCTCCACAAAAAGACAGCACCCTGCACTTTAAATGCCTGCCTCTGATAGCTTCTCCCCAGTTCTAAGGCATAACTGGGTATACTTATTGGACCTCAGATACAAACTCTTCAGTACACTTCTGGAACCATGGATACAGTGCTAGAAAGAAGGACTGCTGTGCTGCTAAAAAGATTGCCCCTTTGCTGGACTGCTGCTCTGAAAGACTGCTCCTCTGCTGATGTGCTCCATGCCATCCTTTTGCCAAGATGAGAAGGACTGGACCTGCATCTCTTGAACCCAGAAATCCAGAGTGACTCCAAAGGCTAGTTGGCTGGTTTCCTGATCTGAAGCCTCATGACACAACAGGCTTCCAACAACCTTGAACCTGCACATGGATTCTGCCATATGTGATTCTACACTGCCAGGTGGTGCCACCCCAGTTCTAGACCATTGGAAGTGGGCTTAAAGTGCTCTGCCAGCCTCCGTGATCCAACAGAACTGACAAATCTCCTCTGCTGTGCGGTGCAACTCGAGCAGAACCAATGCATCGCTGCTGCTTCATGTATAAAACCCGTTACAAACACCCGCACCGAATCACAGCCCATCGGAACCACCACTGCAAGAGGCATCCTCAGGGCTTACCTTTGCATCCCTCTTAGTCGGCAGCCTGGATGACGATTCCGGACTCAGCATCACAGTCTCACCGCATCACGGAACCGACGCATTGACTAGACTGCCCTGCACATCTTCGACGCGGATCCGCACAGCGCTCTGCAAACCAGGATTTAAGGTACTTTATTCATCTGACCTAACTGGATCCCTGTAGCCATCCCGAGCTATATCACAGTCGGCATGAATTTGTGACTTGGTCCCGGTCCAGCATGACCAGATATCCACAGTTGGCGCTCTGTACTATTTGGCGCTATTTTCACTAAAATCTTTAAAATTTCATATCTCCGATTGTACTGATCACATTTTTGTCATGTGGTCTTATTTTAGGGGAACAACCTTTACAACGCAACGTTTACAACGCACTACCGTTACAACGAAACTGTTACAACGCGAGTGCATTGACAACGCAGGACATTACAACGCAAGTGTTTACATCGACTTGCACTAGATGGCGTGCTAACATTACAAATAGTGTAGTTTACTATCCCAACACCTTCCCTACTGTTACGTGGACTTGAGTTGGAATAGTAAATTACACTTTTTTAATGTTAGCACGCCATCTAGTGCAAGTCGATGTAAAGACTTGCGTTGTAATGTCCTGTGTTGTCAATGCACTTGCGTTGTAAAACTTTTGTTGTAACAGCATGCGTTGTAACAGCATGCGTTGTAACGTCATACATCCCTTATTTTATTCATTTAAAATCACTCTATTTCTCTAACTTGTTGTGGGGCCCTTTTTGTGCAGTGTTTTTTACTTTTGTTACTGTTTGAAATGTTGTACATATACTTTACACATTGCGTCTAAATTAAGCCTGACTGATCTGTGCGAAGCTACCAGAGGGTTGAGCACAGTTAAATTTAGGGTTGGCTTGAACCTCCCCTGACAAGGATTTTGGTTGCTGCTTGACCGGGGCTTACACCCTGTCAACCAACAATGCAATTTCATACAGCAAGACAGATGTTCACCGGGGGCAATTGATCTGTACAATAGAGCCTACGCACAATCCATAGCAAGTCAGCCCCTCCCTCACTAGACTTTTATTATTGTTTTTAGCGGTGAGCTGCCTAGTGTCCACCAATGTGGCTGTTTTTTTCTCACTCTGGATATCCATAATAAATACTAGGGGATTATGGTTGCTCAGGACACTGGGCTCAATACCTCCCGACTCTAGTCAATTCAAGAGGTGCTTAGAAACAAAGATATAATCTCATCACCGACTGACTCCTTACAGAGTCAGAAGCGGGAGTTCGAAGTGAGGAGGTATCCAAGAACTCAACGGCACTACAGATGTTATATTTAAATATGTATGGGTGCAACAAACGTCCTCAACGATCCTCCAGGCTGGGTTCAAGGCCTGCAGTGGTCGGATGGGACTGTGACCTGTGGTTGAGTCCTCAGTAGTGGTAGTCTATGGACAGTCTGGCCTGAACTCTTTGGCGGTGGTGGGAATGTTGGTTCAGATACAAAGGAAGATGAGTGTCATCTAAGTTTCTTCAACACTAATCCTTTAATGGGTTCCGGAGTACCATGCTACTCATCAAAAAAGCGCTTTAACACCCCATCAGGGGTAAAAAGTGCTGTATAAATGCAAACCTTTTCCTCTCTTTTATCCCTCTGCTGTCCCTCTCAATCCAAATAACTGACTAATATCCACCACCCAAATTACTTTCATATTTCACTATACTAATTCAGCACTAATCCTTATGGGTTCTGGAGTAGCGTGCTACTTGCCAAGAAAGTGTTTCAACACCCCATTAGGGGTAACAAGCGCTATTTAAATGCAAACCTTTTTCCCTCTTCTATCCCTCCGCTGTTCTTCTCAATCTAAATAACTGACTAATCTATCCACCACTCAAATTACTTTCACATTTCACTATACTAACTGAACACAAATTCTTTATGGGTTCCGGAGTAGCGTACTACTTGCCGAAAAAGCAAGTCGACGCCTCATCAGAGGTAGTAAGCACTATATAAACGCAATTACAATAGAATGCAATCCCTTTTGCTGGCTGGTCGCTTTCGTCCTCTTGAAAAGACTAAGGGTGAGAATATTGGAATGACTTCCTAGCTTGGTAATAAAATCTCCTGTTGATGCCACCATAAGGTTCATACTCTCGGGAAATGAAGCTCTGATATGGCAGTCTGTTAAAATCAAAAAGCTGAACTAAATTTGGATTAGTGCTTATAGATAGTTTCATGTCACCGGGAGTGCTTGAAATAAATCCGAATTAGTAGGGATTGCCTAAACAGAATATCCCAATATTGTTTTGAACCAAGCAGTCAGTCCTGTAAATGCCTGTCCTGCTGGTGAAGGGTTTGCAGGTGTGGTGAAACATGCATAGCCGCCGCAAAACACCTCATCAACCACCCATGTTTACATGGGAAATAATTATGTTGTGTAATTTGAGGTATTCCAGCAAACTGTCGATATCTAATTTCCAAGCTACCTTTGCAATGTTCCAGCTCAAGATTATGTTCTCTCTAAACCCCCATTTTGATTTACAGACTCCTTAGAATTAGAAATCATTATAGGGGGTTGAGAAATAACACTATTCCCAGAAATTGCACAAACTGGTCCTTTTAATCCACTAATGGCTTTCTGGGGCATTAATATTGATGGTTTCCTAGATGTGTTACGAACCCCTCTACAGTTACATGCCCAAGTCAATCCTGTTTCTGTATAACTGAAAGTGCCAAATAACTGTTGTTAGTTGGCAGTAGTTAGACCCTCATGGAAGTTGCTGATGTGCTTGCAATGCATGCGAAGGACACTGGGGTTGTCTTCACCCCCCTCAGGGCCCTGTAAAATGATCCCAGGGTGAAACTTTAATGCTTCCTAACCCACCTGGTTTGCTGTTAAGCATCTACAACAATTCACCAACTGACTTTGAGTTTCTAAAGTTCACAATAAGACAATCACCATCCAGTTCTTAAGGTTCAGGTACCAAACAACCAACCCTATGCGCAAATAAAATATTGTAAAATAGCCACAGCCAGTTGTTGGTATACTTGTGCAACCAGTGGGTCACTTTATTCACCAGCTGATCCGTGGACTCAAAGGCACATTGGCTAAAATCAAAACATAAGGGGAGGCTGCTGGGGGAAGATGGCAAGCTGAAATATTCTATCTTCTGTTTGAACTCGCTGATATAAATGTGAGACGGATTGAGTCTCCCGAACTGTTTGGAAGATTTAGGAGAGGGGGGGGGGGCGATCCATTGGAGGTCATATACGTTCGAGACTTCTCTAGCGAATTGTATTTGTTCGGATGGTTGAAAGTCATAGTTGAAATTGACCCATCAATTGCCTCATTATTATTTGTCTTCATCTCATGATAATTGGATTTAACCAAGGTTATAGTTCTACACAGGCAAACAGTACTGTTGTCACTCACTCCCTCTGTATATAAATTAGTAGATAAAAACAACTACATTTTCTCCAGACAAGCACAAATAGGTTGAAGACAAGTCTCAAGGGTGGCTGTTAAGTGGGTAGTTATATATGCGAAAATCAGATCAGATTTAAACTGCTCCAAGCATTGTCACTAAATTGGATGGGGCAGCCGATTTTACGGAGGATGTATATTTCTTAGGACCAGTGGCATTTTTTTCCCTTTTGGCAGTGGGAGCTGGATCAGTTGAGGGTAAAGGAGTGGCAGGATTTGAACTAGTGTTTGCCTCAAGAGCAGGATCTCATGGATGTCCTCTTTCAATAACAGAGGGCTAACTGATTGTGACCGAGTTGGACCGACTAAGAGATGGTAGCTCTGAGGTTGAAAAGTCAGTAGCGCGTGAGAGTCGTCTCTCAGCCAATTGAATCTTTTTATCAGTGACCTGGGGGAAAAAAAAAGTTGTGTTACTGAATGAAGCATCCACAACATTAGTTTTGGGGAGTCCCAGTTTCCGTCTCCCCATAATGGGCAAACATGGGTTTATGCCAAAGTCCATGGTCAAATAAAACAAAATTATACCTTTACTGCCGCACGCAGGCTGTGAACAGTGACAAAATCTTTAACAAGGTTTGGCCCAGTCCGGCCTCTTACGGGTGAAGACGGGTCCGCTCTTGACCCGTTCTTTGCTCAGGCGCGTCCCGGACAGTAGAATGGAAGAGTGCTTTATGAAGCTCTGGGAGAGGTACTGTTTCCAAACAGAATAGGTATGCAGTTCTTAACATGCAAGAGGGAAAGGTTGTCTAAGTGTAAGACAGTACTCACTTAGTGGCGGGACGAAAAGGGGTATTCACACACCCAGCCAGCTAGGTGTCATGCTTCATCATAGGGCTAGTTCCTCGTCAGGTCGGCGCTGCAATACCTGACGAGCTCCCTATGAGGGGCTCTTTGGCAGAGATCTTTTATTCCATGCCGTTTAGTGCAGTGGGTGTGAGGGACCTAAAGGTGTAGATGTGTGGAATGTGGGTCACTAGACCGTGCAAGAATTAAAACAGGAAGTAGAAGTACAATCAAGACAATTTTAATGAAAATGGCTCCTAATCTGATTAAAAAATAGATATGGCGCACTCCTGTTGTAATGCTACAAGATAACCCCCTCTATAAAGTGGTCGACATGTTTCTTGCCATAGTGTCAGTTTGGCCGCGATTCTTCAGGACCTAAAAACAGTCTATCTGCACTGCTTGTGGTTATCTAGTTAGGTAACAGTGATAGACCACAAACAGCACCCTAAATGGGGTACCTGTAAATATAGTGAGCCAGCCTTATAAAACAAAATACAATGATTAGATAAAAAGGACTCTGTTCAATTCATAGTATGCGTCCCCTGCAAGGTTTCGCCATACACTGTGCACATAATGCCACAATAGTGAAACATTCATGGTGTCAAAGGACATGCGTCACACAGTCGTGACATGCTTGTGCGTGAGTTGGCAAACAGAAATAAGGAGTTAAAAACATAGGGTGTTAAGGTCCGTACTAATGTGGCAGCTGAAAAATAGAGGACTTACCCTTGTTGGGTTGGTGGCTCATTCCATCGACTCCCGGCAGGTAAAGACACCTCGTAATACAGTGTCCTCAGAAGAGTAGGGGTCAATGAGGTGTACATGTTACTCAGGAAGGTGGATTGCACCTGGTAGTGTGGTGCAAGCACCTAGAATAGTTATGGAAGATTCACAACACACTCATCTCAAGGTGGTAGTCTAGCTAAACAACAAGTCAAAAGCGGAGGACACCATGGAACGCCATGGGTATGCCATACGTGTGACATACACCCCAAAAGATACAGTGCAGCCCCCTTCTCCCCAGCGTCGCAAAGCACTGTGCTTAAATCAAAGCACCCGGTATCTGTGCGTAGTGGGGTCAAGGCAGTCGTGTCATCCAAATTACTATGTCCCACCAGTGTCAATCCCATATTGGTAGTTCCAGGTGTGTCCGTTGCCTCGTGATTCAACAGGCACGCACTCACCTCATAGGGGAAAGTAAGGGAATCCAAAACGCGTGTACTCCGAAAGGAGTCAGTACTTAAGTGCTCTCACCGCGAGATTGTCAGTGGACCTAACCAAACACTGCCGGGACGGAGAGGTACTGGCCATCTTCCTCATGGCTGATATACTCCCAGCTGCCGGCAGCGGGAGGGCGGGGTGACAGAGCGGCACGGGTTGGTGCACTGGAGTGCCAACCATCTTAACGAAGCACCGCGAGGCCGCCAAGTTGTTTGAGTAACCAGGTAAGTAATGACCAAAGGAGGCGGGCGGAGTCACGTAAATTTACATAACACCCAGGAAGGAGAGTATGTCGATACCTAATGAAGCCATGGATTACCAGGACGCCCCTAGTAGGAGGTAGGCAGGGTGTGGGTGAGTCCAGCGGCCATGTTAGAATGTGTAATCGCACTGGAAACTGATACCGCAATAGTGAGAACAGTTAGACAACAGCGTGATGGCTATAATTGGAAAGTTGACAAGGTTGAACAAAATGGGTCAATTTGTGACTAAATGCTCCGTGTGTATTTGAAAAGGTTCAAGAACGCCTCCAGAAGGTTAAGTACACTCTGGTTAATGAAGTCCTCCTCCTGCTGCTGCTATCGCTGCCGCCAACAAAGAGCGCATCCCGCGCAGTGGGATGGAAGAGCATCTTATAAAGCGCTGGGAGAGGTCCCACCTCCACCAAGAGGCCAAGTGCAGTCTTGAACAATATGGCCTATACATTTTGAATATATCGCTAAAGGCACAAGCTCCTCATTGACAATCATTCCACTTGCAATAATTGGAAATTCGGTGTTCACTGAAGCATCAGCAATCTTTTGGCGAGTTAAAATCTCCAAGTTCATCTTGTTCGATGTTGATGACCAGAATTTATCAAGTTGCACAAGCATAGGTGTCAACTTTTTGATGCAGGCAAGGTCAGTTGTTTCACTTGTAGACATTCATCTGATTCTCTCACATTCTTTGACAGATAGTTCAAGATAACTGTAAAGACAATGTGCAGTTCTTGCAAGGTGCACCCTGTCTTTGATATCTGTAGAACAGCCTGAACTACCCCTCCCAAGTTTTGCATGGATGAAATCTTGACCATTCACAATTGTGACGTATAGTCCACAACAACAGCAGCTTTTAATGAGGACACCTTTTCGAATTGAAATTCTTCAGGTGAATGGTTTTTTTAAGCTCTTGTACGAGTTTGTGCTTCACTGGTTTGGTTACAGCAACCCCCATTTGTTGGAAGAAGATCATGCGACAGAATGTCCATGATAAATTTACCCCTTTCTTTTGCTACATCCATCTCTCTATGTGGTTGCAAAAGTTGCTTTTTGTGACCTGTTTTGCAGTGGCTGATTGGACGAAATGTTTACTGTGGCAATTAGAGCGTGGAAGTTTAGCTTTAGTGATTATGTCCAATAGCTTTTTCTCTTTCAATCCAAATTTCTTCTGTTTCAGTTCTGCGTATCGTTCACATCCATGTTCCAGGACATCTAGTAGACATTTCTTTGTACTGTTATCCACATATTGTTTTGTCACAAAGTTGTGTAGTTGCACAGGCTCAGTCATTTCAATGGGGATTTCTTGCTGCTGCATGAAATGAAGAAGTCTGTCAACAGGTTTATTAAAACGTTCCGCGCTCTTTCCCACAAGTTCATGGTGAGGTACCGTTTCACGATGGTCTATTAATTTTGAATTTGTCATCTCTCTGAAAACATTGCCAATAGAAAGGACTTCATGGTAAACTAGCTGCCATTGAGCAACATATTCACTTTTACATGTCTGACCAACAATTCCCTTGTCTATTCCAGCCTGGAGCCACATCGTTGAACCTTCCCTCTCTGTCTTTCACCATCAAATGTCTTTGGATTAATTTTCTGTAGAGGTATGGTTTTTCCACCTCTAGCTTCTTCACTCTTTCGAAATACCAGGACCCATATCTCAGGTGGTTTATGCAATCGAATTCGTGAAACACAGTAATCAATGACTCCACAGTCTTCATGTGCAGCTCCCAGTCACCTTCCCGATCAGCATGTACCAACGCTTTTACTAGAGCTATCATGTGTAAAACATTTCCCCAGTATTTACAAAGTTTTGATTTTTCTTCACATTCTTTTGACAAACTCAGGTTTTCTGATTTTGAACTGAGTGTGCTGAACATTGCCTGGCTTTGCATTATGTCTTTTGAATGAAGTGTGCCCATCTGATAAACGATATGCAAAACCTAATTTGTCATTGTTGTTCCAGAAAGCATTCCAATGCAATGTTTCATTTAGCTTCAGATATGATGAGCATACCTTGTAACAAACTAACATAAATGAGTTCCGCACAATTCTGACTGGACAGTTTTGCTTTCAAAGATTTCAGCTTCAATAAGTGCATTGTCTGTGCCACATCCACTAAGATGACTTCCTGCACACCACAAAGCAACCTTTGTCATGTGGAAAATGCTCATCATTGCATAAAGGTCATCAAATTCTACTGTATTGCTCATAAAAATGTCAGCTACAATACGGAAAACACCTTCATTGCAAAAAATGTGCAGGATAGGCTAGTCTTCAACCTGAGCACACACATTTTGGAAATGTTTTAGAGCTGTGAATACCGTTGCGTAGTTTGTGACTAGAGATGGTACAACTGGTAAAAACCCAACCTTTTTTCAGTGGGACGGTATTCTGGGAGATCAGAGCATGAATTCCAGCCCACGGAGGAACTGTCTTTTCTTCATCCTTCAGCCCGCACCGAATAAGCAATATGATAAATTCAGTTAAATCAGCTTTTTGGTCACAGCATCAGATAGAAGGAGATCTTTGTCCTCAGCCACTTTGGAACCTTCTGGTACACTGGGACGTGTTGATGGTTTGTAGTGATTTTGCACAGATTGGCAAGGCAGTTTTGGTTAAAAGATTGCAGCTTTGTTTGTTTATGCCTACAGCTTACACAGCTTGTTTTCCAGCAGCTACTTCATTGGTACAGCCTTGAAAAAGCATCATGGCAGTATCGTGTGTGCTGGATGTTCCAGACAAAGAAGAGCTGTCTTCAAAATCAAAATTATCAAGAGCAGCAATTGTAGATCCTTTCCTCATTCTTTTTGTTAAAATCTTAATTTCATTATTGTGGATCAATACAATTTCATCAATTTTGGACATTATTTCTCTGATCTCACTGAGTGTAAGCCCGAGCCAGCACTCACGAGTGGCTCTAAAACTTAATTTGCTTTTTCAAAGAGTGCAAACTTAACTTAAGGCTGGCGGTTACGTTGCTGGTGGGAGCTCATTGTACATTCATATTTTCTAATGTTTGCACACATGCAGTTCGGGTGTGCATACAATTCACCTCGCTATTTAGATAAGCTACTCAGCTGAAAACGTCATCTTGAAAGAAACGAGCTGCATGTGAAAACATGTTTGCCCTTTGAGACTTACATAATCTGTACTTTGTTCTTTCATCTAGCCCTTTGGCCCTTGTTCTGGCTAAACTACAGATATCACATTGAAGATCTTCTGCTTTCTGATCAGTTGTTGGAGGTGGACGAGAGGTAGCCATCGATCTTCTAAGTGAATGGGCATTGGATTTGGTTGTTGTCGCTTTCTCAGAAGACTCTGATTTTTGTTGTGATTCACTGGTTTCTGCTATATTATGATAAATGTGTTCCATTTTATAGGACTTGTAGCACTTGTTTTTACAATGATAAAATATATGATCCTCTTCACCCATCAGCTTCAATCTTTTGTGAGCTTCATCTTGCCGTATTTTTGCAGCATTTCAAAGTCTCTTCTGTTCAGCCACAGTTGATGTTAGCTTTTCTTTCGGATTTGTTTGGCATATGACACATTTTTCTTTGTTGAAGGAGTCCTTGGATTTTTTAGTTAGCAAAACTCTGTCTGGAGGTAAAGATCCTCTGCTACCTCCTGCTTCCATCATGTTTATGAATTTGAATCAACGGAAAACCTGAAACTAAAACAATATTAAAATAAAGTATCAATGTGATGGCTAAAACACATCATTATATTTTATTTTATTTTATTTATTTTATTTAATGAGTTTTATATAGCGTTAGCAAGACCCGTAGGTATCAGAGTGCTTTACATTAGGTTACACAATGTTACAAGAATTATAACAATTACACGCTTCATCAAGTTTAAGCAAAACATTTAAAGAGAAAGGAAGGTGTGCCAAATTAAGTTGCGAGGGGGGAGTGAGAAGAGAGAATAAGAGGGAAAAGACAGTAGGAGAGAGGAAGGGAAGTCTGCCCAGTGATCGACTGGGTAGGTGATGGCCGCGGAGGGAATCCACAGCCCGTCTCCCCTATAGCTATCAAGTAGCTCCATCAGGCAACGGTCAGATAGCTAGGTTTCAGTAGACGAGGGAGCTATTATAGAGCCGCCATTTTGGAAAATAGCAGAAGGGTTGCTCTGAGGAGTTGTTTTCTTTCTCCATATGACTACTTGACTCACAAAACTTATATTTTGACCAAAAAATGAAGTATAAAGGTCTCATGTTTTCTGAGATATTCTAAATCATCACTGCAACACAGCCACCATTTTTAGAAATGCTGTCCAGAACAATTCGTACTGGATTAGCAATGCTACCCCAAGCTTACTAATGATACCAGAATGCAAATCAAAAATGAAAATCTTTGGACAGCAATTTGTTTTACAGAGGTATATCAAGGGGCCAAGACTACATCTTTGTGAACAAGATGATAAAGATTCTCTGATGGGTCAGGTTGCAAATAGCCAACTTTGAACCATTTAAGTGATTCTCAGTGAGTGCAAGCTTTGCAGGTGGGGAATTTCATACTTTGGTGGACTGAATGGAGAAAGTAGTGCCCCCAATTATTTTCTTCCTGTAAATTTGAAGGCAGATTATCAGACTACATGTAGCCAATGAATTGCTTGGAGAATTCTGTGATACGTTCTTATGGATGAAGGTGTCGGACCTGTCTTGCTGCAGTGTTTTGAATCTTTTGCAAATTGAAATGTATGATGAGCTACAGACCATTTATGCAAAGTACTTTAACATTTAGACAATGAGAATAAACTTTGGTTTCTGTGGGTATCCTAGGTGTGGGTGGAAAGAGTGCCACTGTGTTCTTGTATTTAGTAGACTCTCCTTGTGAGCTGATTTAACTTTATGGACTGGATTCAGCTGGTGTGCCTGATTGGTCCAGGATGTCTTCCCTCCTTTAATGTCAATGGTGGTGGCTCTAGTAGCTAGGTGTTGGTAGTTAATCCATTGTCCACAGGTCATGATCCCAGTTTTGAAGTTTTGAAGTTTAATAAGACTGATCAGCATACATTCATTAATAAAATGGATTGGGGTGTCACTCCTGTATACTATTGGAGTGTTGTCGTGTCTGCACTCCTTTGTTTTGCATTTACATTGTGCTTTCTCTCATTGATGAGTTGTTGTCCATAAGTAGTATGCTACTTGGAAGCTCTTGTGCTAGTTTAAATGAAAATGTTATTTCTAGTGTAGTTTTTCAACTTGTGTCCTTGTGATTAAAGTTAATTTACTTTTGATTGGAATAAGGTTAGAAATTGGGGACTGCGAGATTAACAAACTGAGCGACTGAGGATTATGGGTTAGCAGTTCATGCATGAAAGGAGATTTGAGCATTCATGCAAACGGTATTGGAAATGTCCAGATGGGTTAGGGGAATTGATGTAGTAAGTTGCATACGGGATCAAGGCAGCAGAAGGGCCTGCCAAGAAAAGAGAAACAGGGAAACAGATTCAGGAGAAAAAACAGATTCAGTATCATGGAAGATGGAAGGTCTTCATAGCCTGAATAGGTTTGTTTGGTAAATCAGTTGGGTAAGGTGTGCCTTTCATCAAAAGTCGATGATAATTCCCAGGTTTCATACTTCTTTAGATATTTTTGATTTAGGTCCCAGTTTGTTTGGCGAGAAGGATAAAGGGCCATATAGTTTCCAGTAACCACAGGTGAGTGTTACAGTTGTTGATTCATTTAGTTTGAGATGGTTCCAAGTCATTAATTTGTCAATTGCCTTGAGGCAACTGAAGAGCCTGTATTTTCCTATGTCCATAGAGTGTTCCAGTTTAAGAATTATCTATGTATTGTTTTCATAATTGTAGCAGATGGGTTGTTATATGTTCTGTATACTTGTAAAGCGCAATGTCACCTGGGATGGTATTCCTGGCGCTGCTGCAGATGCAGGACTACCCTTAGCCTGGGGCTTGCAAGTGGCTCTTTCCGAAGAGCCAGGTCATCAGCTTCTTGAGGAACTCAAGAATTGAAGTAGCTCTACTGTGTAACAGTAAGTCATTCTAGGCTTTTAGCAGCGATGTAGGAGACGGCCCAACTGAAGTATCCTGTTCTGTGTATGCGTGGGCTGTGTGCAACTAGGGGTCTCGCTCCGTGGAGGGAACTGGTTGGTATGTAAAATTAGACTGCTAATTGAGGTAGTCTGGGCCTGTGTTGTGGAGGTGCATGTGAGGAGTCTGAACTGGATTCGTTTTTGTATAGGAAGCCAGTGGTGGGATGTGATGAGCGTGCAGCATGGTAGGTTCAGTGTGATTCTGGCTGCTGTGTTCTGAATGTTTTGAAGTGGTCTGGTCAGTTGCTTGCTGATTCCAATATAGAATGTGTTCCCATAGTCTAGCTGGCTTGGGGTGAGGAAGTGTGTGACTGTTTTGTGGGTGCTGGCTGGGAACCATTTAGAGATTTTTCTCAGCATCTTCAGTGTGTCGAAGCCGAAAGCTGTTACGGCAGTGACTTGGGTAGTCATATTGAGTTGGCTTTCGATTATAATCTTGAGGTTTTTAGTGTGTGTGGTTGGGTTGGGTCCAATTACAGAGGTCCACCAGGTGGAGTCCCACGATTCTTTCCAAAGGTCACAACTTCTGTCTTGTTGGTATTAAGTTTGAGACAGTTAGTCTTCATCCAGTCGGCAACTTCGGTCATGAAAGCAACAAATTTGATCTGGGTGTTAAGAGCCTTTTCCGAGAGGCAGAGTATGAACTCCATGCCATAAGCATAGCGTAGGGCATCGATGTGGGTGTGACGATGCTTACTAGTGGGATGATGTGAGCTTTGGAGAGGGTCAGGCTCAGTGAGGATCCTTGTGGAACACCACAGATGAGGTTGCGGGCATCCAAAGAATATGGGACCAGACTGACTGACTGTGTCCTACTTATCAGGAAGGAGCATATCCAACAAAAAATGGGTCCTTGGATTCTAATCTCATGCACGCGTCCGATAAGGTTGTGGTGGGACACTATATTGACTGTTGTAGAGAGGTCAAAAGATTGAGGGGCGCCATGTTTCCTTTATCCAGAATCATATGGATGTCATCTGTAGCGACATGAGTGCTGTTACTGTTCTGCGCTTGGGTCTTAAGCCAGATTGTGTGAAGTTGAGGAATTGGTTGTTGTTGAGATGGTTGGTGAGGTGTATGTTGATTAATTTCTCCAGGACTTTGGCCAGGAACGGTAGCAGGGAGATAGGTCTGTAGCATCTTTGGATCTGCAGAAGGTTTTTGATCGGGGGAGTACTGTGACGTGTTTCTGTGTGTCTGGGAAGTTTGCATCAGAGATAGATGTGTTTAGTATCTGGGTGAGTGCTGAACTTATGGATTGTAGTCCTTGGCGAAGGCATGGTGGGGGCAAGGGTCAGAAGGGGCCCCAGGCTAGGTGGACGGCGTGGTGGAAGCCTTGTAGTCTTCGGACCCTGTGTTCACAGTGGTTTACTTGGACGAGATGGGGAGTTGTGTTGCGAGCCCTGTTGGGTCCGGTTGGAGCAGGTCGGAGTTATTGTGTATGGAATTTATCTTGCTGCAGAGGAAATTTGAAAGTTTATTGCAGAGGCTCTGTGACGGGGTGAGGCATTCCATGTGGTCTTTACGGGATGTGAAATCATTCAATCAATCAAACATTTGTAGAGCGCACTACATACCCGTGAGGGTCTCAAGGTGCTGGGAGGGGGGGGGGCGCTACTGATCGAACAGCCAGGACTTGGGTAGCCTCCTGAAGGTCAGCAGGTCTTGGGTCTGTGGTAGGCTCAGTGGGAGGGTGTTCCAGGTCTTGGCGGCGAGGTGGGAGAAGGATCTCCCGCCGGTGGTTGTTCTTCGGATGCGCGGGACGGTGGCGAGTGTGAGGTCGGCGGGGCAGAGCTGGCGGTTGGGGATGTAGAAGGAAAGTCATTTGTTGAGGTAGGCTGGGCCGGTCTTGTGGAGTGCCTTGTGTGCGTGGATGAGGAGCTTAAAGGATATCCTCTTGTTGGCGGGCAGCCAGTGCAGGTTTCTCAGGTGGGGAGTGATGTGGCCGTGGCGTGGTACGTCGAGGATCAGTCGTGCCGAGGCGTTTTGGATGCGTTGCAGTCGTTTGATCAGCTTGGTCGGGGCTCCCACGTAGAGGGCGTTTCCTTAGTTGAGTCTGTTGCTGACGAGGGCCTGGGTGACTGTTCTTCTTGTATCTGTCGGGATCCACCTGTAGATCTTGCGGAGCATGCGGAGGGTGTTGAAGCAGGAGGAGGAGACGGCGTGGACTTGCTTGGTAATGGAGAGCATTGAGTCGAGGATGATTCCCGGGTTGTGTGCGTGATCGGTGGGTGTCGGGCTGCCCCCAGTGCTGTCGGCCACCAGGAGTCGTCCCAGGCTAAAGGGTTGGAGCCGAGGATGAGGACCTCCGTTTTGTCCATGTTCAGCTTCAGTCGGCTGATCTTCATCCAGTCGGCGACGGCCATCATTCCTTCGTGGAGGCTGGCTTTGGCAGTGATGGGGTCCTTGGTGAGGGAGAGGATCAGTTGAGTGTCTTCGGCATAGGAGATTATGTTGAGATCGTGCTGTCGGGCGATGTGTGCGAGTGGGCCATGTAAATGTTGAACAGTGTCGGGCTGAGGGAGGATCCCTGGGATACGCCGCAGATGATCTCGGAGGCTTCGGATCGAAATGGGGGGAGGCAGACTCTCTGGGTTCTGCCGGAGAGGAAGGAGGTGGTCCATTCCATGGCTTTGTCTCGGATCCCTAAGGTGTGGAGGCGTGCGCGTAGTGTGCGATGGCAGACGGTGTCGAAGGCGGCGGAGAGGTCCAGGAGGATGAGGGCTGCTGTCACACCGTTGTCCAGCAGGGTACTGATGTCGTCGGTGGCGGCGATGAGGGCGGTCTCAGTGCTGTGGTTGCTGCGGAACCCTGACTGGGAAGGGTCCAGGATTCTGTTTTCTTCGAGGTATCGGGTTAGCTGTCTGTTGACGATCTTCTCGATGACCTTGGCCGGGAACGGGAGTATAGAGATGGGCCGGAAGTTCTTGAGGTCTCTGGGGTCTGCCTTGGGTTTTTTGAGTAGGGTGTTGATCTCGGCGTGTTTCCAGCTCTCTGGGAAGGTCGTGGTCTCAAGGGAGAGATTGATGACGTTGCGCAGGTGATGTGCGATGGAGCTGCTGGCTTTGTTGAAGATGTGGTGCGGGAATGGGTCTGACGGGGAGCCGGAGTGGATTGTGCTCATGGTCTTGATGGTGTCATCGATGCTCACGCTGGTCCAGGCTAGCAGGGGGTCATGGTCGATGGTGTGCGGAGAGTCTGTTGTGTTGCTGTCTGTTGGGGCTGTCTGGGTGTTGAAGCTGTCGTGGATGTCTGCTATCTTGCGGTGGAAGAAAGTGGCGAGGGAGTCGCACAGGGCTTGCGCCGGTGGGATGTCGTTGGTGTTGGAGCTGGGGTTGGAGAGTTCCTTCACGATGTTGAAGAGCTCCTTGCTATTGTGTGCGTTGTTGTCGAGGCGGTCTTTGAAGGAGGTCCTCTTGGCAGTCCTGATGAGAGGATGGTGGTTGCGGGTGGCGTCCTTGTGGGCTGCGTGGCTGTCCGAAGTCTGTTCGCTGTGCCATTTCTTCTCTAGTTTCCAGCAGGCTCGCTTGGAGGCTAGGAGTTCCGGGGTGAACCAGCTGGCCCTCTTGCTAGTGGCTCTGTGGGGGGGTTTCCTCAGCAGGGCGAGGGTGTTGGCGCAGTCATCTATCCAGCGTCTGAGGCTGTGGGCAGCGTCGTTGGTGTTGGAGGGTTCGGTGGGTGGGCTGAGAGCGAGGTTTGCGTGTAGTTGGTCTACGGTGATTTTTCTCCAGCAGCGGCGAGGGATCTGTTGGGTGCAGTGGTGTGTGGTGGGTTTCTGGAAGGAGAGGTGGATGCAGCGGTGGTCGGTCCCGAGGAGTTTGGTGGTGTGGCTGAAGGTGACGTGGGGGGTTGCGGAGAAGATGGGGTCAAGCGTGTGGCCGGCGGAGTGAGTAGGCGTTGTGACGAGTTGCCTCAGTCCAAGGTTGGCGAGGTTATCGATCAGGGTTGTCGAGTTGCTGTCATTGTTGTTCTCAAGGTGAAAGTTCAGGTCTCCAAGGAGGATGTAGTCGGTGGAGGTCAGGGCGTGCGTGCTGATGAAGTCGGAGATGGAGTCGCTGAACTAGGGTCAGGGTCCGTGGGGTCTGTAGATGAGGGTGCTGTTGGGGTCTGTGTGGATCTGGAAATGCATGTGTTCGGCGTTGCTGAGAGTGTCGTCGGTGCTGGTCGAGACCCTCATGCTGTTCTTTTGGACGATGCCGATTCCTCCTCCGACCCCGTTGGTGCGGTCTCTGCGGGTGAACTTGTAGCCGTCTGGGATGGCTATGGCGATGTTGGGTGTGGAGGAGTCGTTCATCCAGGTCTCTGTTAGGAAGGCGCTGTCCGGGGATGATGTGTCGAGCAGGTCCCAGAGCTCGACGGCGTGTTTGCGTGCGGAGTGGGTGTTCAGTAGGATGCATCGGAGGTGGTTGAGGTCTTTCTTGGCGGGTTGTTCGGCGGCTCTGAGGCTAGTGTAGCTGCAGTTCCGGCAGGTGAAGGGGCCGTGTGTGCGTTTCGGGGTTGTTGGTGCTGGTGTGAATGCAGTCTGTAAGTGTGCAGTATTCGGTGATCTGGATCTGTAGGTGGTAGCACCTAAGGGAGGATTTGAATGTGTTCTTTTCTGCATTGTCTTGGCTCATTCTCCATCTTCTTTCCAGATGATTGCAGTGGCACTTCGCCATGCGGAGTTCACAGCTATTGATTAGCTCTGATAGCAGTTTCATGTGGGCATTGAAAAGAAGGGGTGAGATGAAAGATCCTTGTGGAATTCCTGTTTTTAAAATGTAAAGTTTTGATTATGTAAGGGGAGGTATATATCATGTTATTCCTATTGTGAAATCCAGCCATGGATGATCCCGCTATACAGTTTTCTTTGAGCCTGAGAATTGAAGTGTGAAGGTGGATCATATTGGAGGCTGCTGAAAGATCCAGAATTACCACTTTAGCTAAACCATTTTTGTCCAATTTGTTTTTAGGTCATTTCTAATCACTCCAGTCTAATACAGTGCCCCTTCCAGAGTCGAATTCTGTTTGGCTGCCAGAGAGTAAATGTTTTGTTTCCATTGTGACAGCTTGAGGAAAGTTTCTCTTTCCATTAGTTTGCCAAAGAAAGATCAATGTGCTGTCTGTCTTTAATTGTGAAGAACTTGAGGGGCGGGGTCAAGGTCATTTATGTGTACTTAATGAGCATATGTACGCTTTATTTCGGTCTTCTGGAAAGAGTCCTGTCAATAAGGAGATGTTGATTGTTTCTCACGAAGATGGCTACAGAGTTGAAGTAGAATATTTTTGCAGATTTGTGGAAATCAGTGGTCCAGTGGACAATCAGCTAGGCTGCTGCCTTTACCAATGTCCTGCCATTCAACCACTGAGATTTTTTAAAACTGAGAGATGATGTTATACTTCAAGATGTTTTGCCCAGGTAACTTGGGGGTAGATGGGTAAACCCCCTCCAATTTTTATAATGATATTTTCTGTGGAAGTCTTTTTTGGTTATGTAATTTTGAGGAGGTTTGCTTTCCTGGTTGCTAAATAGGAGTCTGCTTTGGTTATGTAATGAGTTGCTAACACATGGCAGAACTCTTGAGAGTCCGAAGTTCCTATTTGTCTGCTTACTGGATTGCAAAATTTTGATAGAATTTTAAAGAGTTCTTTGGTGGCTATCTGCCATTGTCAATCCTACTTGAGTAGTGGGAATTTGATGATTGATTTCGACATTCCGTTTTGTTTGGTAGGCACATATTTTCATGATGGTTCTTCAATTTATACCAGATCGATTGAAATGTTGAGAGCTGTTGTTTTATCTATCTTCATTCATCATTCATCCAAAGAGCTTTCATTTTTGCATTAGTGTGGTAATGTGTTTCTCTGTGTTCATGTATTGGAATGCTATGAGCTCATGGAGCTAGTGTTCTGTTGGCAGCTTCTGGGTTCTAAAGGAGTCAGTTGCTCCTGAGCCCCTCCTTAGATGGATGTCATCTTATAATAAACTACAAACCAACAGTAATCCTTGCCGGACTCATCATTACAAGATTGGCGACGACCGGGATTAAAGAACCTAAAGGATAAGAAGAAGGGGCCAGTCGTTGAAGCGGTGTAATTTCATTTGAACGTAAAGAGGAAAACCATTTGAGAGTTCGTGAACTGTTTTCACATGAGAGGTGAGAATTCCTGCCCTTCCTCTACTGCTTCACGTAAAGACTAAGCAACTCTGCGTGTTTCAAACGAAGTGTGAGATTTTCTTGTGAGCTGAGAGCCGGTAGCCGGGAGTCGAAGTGTTGCCAGGGTAACGAGCTGCGTGTGAGCGATCACGAGTGAGCGAGAAACGAGTAGTAAACAGCTTTTCCCTACGAAGCTACATGAAATAACCTAAGTCAAGCTAAAGGAGGAGATATAATGCGCATTTTCAATGCCACAGAGCGCGATCACTAGAAGAAGAGTAATCGCGTAGCTCCACGAGCAGTGTGCTCGTGAAGGAACTTTTGAATCAGCTCTGCTCGCGCACGCCTTCAGCTTACTCCTGCAGCGCGCTACAAGGGTATAAAGGCAGAAAATATCTGTACAAAAACGGAAAGCCTTTGAAACAAAGTCTGAAAGGCTCTTACCTTTGCCTTCTCATCGTTGCTTTTCCTTCGCCTCGTTCCTGATAGATCCATCATAGAGTTGTTGACTGCATGTCTCCTGGCTGGCTTCTTGTCTATAGCACCCCCAGTGGCATGTTGATAAGCTGCAATTTCGCTTTTCTTGATTCGTGAGATTCTTTGCTACGGGCACATTCACCATTCAGTGGTTCCTGTTTTGTGCACACATACAAAAAATATATATATATATGTTATTTATTTTTTTTCTTCTCTATTTGCTCTGTACAGTTTTCAAATATAATTTCTTTTTAATAGTTAGTTACAGAGCTGTATTTTCTTGCAGTATTTTAAGTGGTGTTTGGCCCAGCGCTGGTTATTTAGCATTTTATCCAGCTTTCCTTATTTTTATTCGCATTTATAATTTTGTGCCAAGATGCAAAACATTACAGCGCCAACCTCCTTCTTGCAAGATCCTGGTGATCCGCCTCTGGAATGGAAACTCTGTATTCGCTCATTTAAAGCCTATCTAGTAGCTATTGATGCCACCAAATTCAAGCCAGAGAGGAAAAAAGGATTAATGTACTACCACCTTGGTGTAGAGGGTCAAACCGTCTTTGACCACCTCCCTGACTATGATGGATCTGACGACGACATTGATGAATTTGATGCAGCTATCTTTCAACTTGACAAATATTTTGCAAAATCTAAGAATTTGGTTGTCCACAGATTCAAATTCTTCACCAGAACACAGAAACCGTCGGAGAGTATCGACTCCTATGTAACTGCGCTGAAAGTTCTAGCGTCTACTTGTGAATTTGAAGCGTTCACTTCTCAGTTGATTAGAGATCAACTGGTGGCTAGGTGCTATTCAAAAAGATACAAGAACGTCTACTCACTTGTAAGAATCCGTCTCTTGACAAGGCTATTGACATAGCGAAAAGTATTGAGGGTTCGGGTCAAGATGTCAAGTCTCTTGAGGAATCTCTTAACAAAACTTGCATCTCAGGGGCTGTTGTGAATAAGCCTACCACGCCTGTTGAACAAAAAAGACAAACCGTTGCAGCTAGATCTAGTTCCCAGATTGCTCAGAGGAAATTTTTTTGCTTTAAGTGTGGGTCACCTAATCATGTTTCTTCTTTTAGGTACTGTCCAGCACTTGGTCAACAGTGTAAAAAATGCAACAGATGGGGCCATTTTTCAAAAGTATGTAGAGGTGGTAGGTTCAGTAACCATGTTCGTTCTGTGATAACTGAAGATAACGATGTGGAAAATGAAGCTGTTGGTAACAATGTTGAATTAGCGTTGGGGGTTAGATGTGTAAAAGAAATTAATTTTTCTTCTGTGGTTGACCCCGAAGTGGAGTTCTGGATCAATGGAGTGTCCATCAAACTCCTGGTAGACACTGGTGCACGCATTACCATCATTGATTACAAGAAGTACATTGGGTCTTGGAGTAATCTTTCTTTGATTCCTCCTGATGTCTCTACTGTAGCATTTGAGGGCAGCAAAGTGGATTTACTGGGGTTTTTTATGGCCAGCATCAAGTTCCTCGATTCACATACCAAGGGAAAGGTTTATGTTGCTCGCAAGGGCATTAATGTCTTGGGGTTAATTCATCAAGCAGAGTTGAAATTGGTCATTAGACCTGGTTCAACTAATCCAGTTACTGTTGAGAGACTTGCCTCCAGCTGTGGCTGTTGTTCTGTGAAGTCGTCTGGTGACAGTAAGGCACAACTTAGCCCAGGTTTGGCTTGGGCAAAGAAATTCGAAAAGGTTTTTCAAGACAAATTGGGTACAATTTCAGATTTTGTCTTTACAATAAGGGTCAAACCTCAAGTTGTACCAGTTAAACATAAGTTACGTAATATACCTTTAAGCGTCAGGAAAGAACTGTCCGATATGCTTTTGCTTCTGTGTGAACAAGGTATTATTGAAAAGGTGGAGGGTACCCTTTGGTTATCTCCCATAGTTCTTGCGAAGAAAAAAAATGGAGAACTTAGGATGTGTGTGGATTTGAGGAGTGTCAATGAGGCGATTTGGGTGGATAATTTTCCCCTACCGAGGATTGAGGACCTTATCACCAAAATAGGTCACTCTTGTTGGTTCACAAAGCTTGACCTTCGGTCGGCTTACCATCAAGTGGTATTAGACGAATCCTCTCGCTATCTGACTGCCTTTGTCACGCCAGAAGGAACTTTTCAGTTTTGCAGGATGCCCTTTGGCATCGCTTCGGCGGCTGCAGTTTTTCAAAGATTGATGTCAAGTATGTTTAACCATCTATCTCAAGTAGTGGTCTTTCAAGACGACATTTTGGTGTTCACGGAAAGTGAAAGTGAGCATGACACAGTGGTGGGGAATGTTCTGAGTATATTGGAAGCAAGAGGTGGCTCTTTAAGGAAGGACAAGTGTATTTTCAAAACCAGGGAAATAGAGTATCTGGGTCATGTCTTTTCAGCTGAGGGTATCAAACCTAAACCTTGCCTTGTTAAAAGTATTGTGGATGCCCCTCCTCCAAAGAACAAAGACCAATTGTTGTCTTTCTTGGGTCTTTGTGAGTTTTACGCTAAGTTTTTAAAAAACTTTGCAAACTTAACAGAGGAATTTAGACCTTTGCTTAAGAAAATGCAGATTATATTTGGTCTGATAATTGTGAACAAACTTTTAAGGTAATAACAGAAAGGATCATCAGCGCTCCAGCTCTGCAATCTTTTTCAGAGAAAAGGGATACTGTTATCACTGTAGATGCATGTGAATACGGCTTGGGAGCTGTACTTACTCAAGTGGGAAATGGACGTGAGTTCACTATTGGATTTGCTTCACGCACTTTAAGGGTTGCTGAACGTAAATACTCTGTTATAGAGAAAGAGTTACTTGCATGTGTGTGGAGTGTGGAGAAATTCAAGGCTTATGTGTGGGGTAGACATTTCACGCTAAAAACTGACCATTGCCCTTTAGTTAACATTCTTTCGGGTAAGAAGATTAAACACTCCACAGCCAGGATTTCAAGACTGGCTGCTAAGCTGTTAGAGTTCTCTTTTACAGTAGAATACATTCCGGGGGGAAAAAACTCCCGAGCAGATTGTTTGTCTCGCCTTCCTATAGATGAATGTGACAGTCTTGATTGGGAAGAGGAAATTGAAGAATGTTTTATTGCATACATAGGAGATGAGAGCTTTTCTGAAGGCGACTGGACTTCTGCATTGCACTCAGATTGCACGCTAAATCAAGTAGTCACGTTTGTGCAGTCTGGTTGGCCAAAGGAATCTTCATTGTCCAAAGAGATACAACCTTTTTGGAAGGTTGCAGATGAATTGTCTTTGGAAAGTAACCTGTTAGTACGGGGAGAGAAGTTGGTAGTACCTTCTTCTCTTTGTCAACATGTAGTAAAATTAGCTCACAGTGGGCATTTGGGTTCTACTCTTACTAAGAGGAAGGTCAGAGAGAGGTTTTGGTGGCCTCGTATGGATTCACAGATCGAAGATTTTGTGTTGAATTGTTCTAAATGCAGATCTAGTGACAAAGTGTTAACAACAGAACGTGAAGTTGAGTCAGTAAGTCTGTGTCCAAAGAGAGTGTGGCAACGTATTAGTGTTGATTTTTTAGGTCCGTACCAGATTTTGCCTCACAACTTGAGATATTTTGTTGTAATGGTAGACCATCTTTCCAGGTGGGTTGAGGTTGAACCGGTCTCAGAACCTTCCACAAGGAAAGTACTTGACTGTTTTTTGAAAGTATTTTCTAGAGAGGGTTGTCCAGCAGAACTGCTGACCGATAATGGGGTTCAATTCGTTTCCTCGGAAATGTCTTCTTTTCTAGAGAAGTGTAAGATTAAACATTTGAGAACACCTCTCTATCATCCTCAGAGTAATGGGAAAGTAGAGCGCTTTAACAGGGTGTTGGTGGAGTGCATTCAAGCTTCCATTAAGAGCAATTTGGATGTGGCTCAGTCAATCCATGACTGGTATGGTCTCACCGCACTACTCCGCATTCTGTCACTGGAAGATCTCCTTTTGAACTCATGAGAGGTAGAGAGGCTGCTACTGAATTGTGTCCGTTTTGGATTCTTAAAAAATTGCCAAAATCAGGGAATCTTGGTGTTTGGTGTGAGACTGCTGAACATAATTCAAATTTGTTTAGTTCAAGGAAGTTTGAGAGTAAAAGGAACTTGGGACTGAAGTCTTGCAAGCTAAAGGTAGGGGATTGGGTTCGCGTCAAGAATCCTGTTTTGGTTGGGAAGCGTTTCTCCAAGTTCAGAGATCCTGTCCAAGTTTGTGAAGTGAGGAAGAATGCGGTGAAGCTTTCTGATGGCAATTGGTGGGGTGTTTCTCGTGTTGCTCTAATACCTAGCGAGTGTTCTGTCCCTAGGGTAGTTGCACAGTTACCAAGAGACAAACCGAGTCCACGTAGGAGTGATCGTACACACAGGAGACCTATGAGATTCAATGATTTTGTGTCCCGTTAAAGTTTTAAAGGGGAGGGAATGGTGGTTGATGTTTTGTTATTAGGAGGTGTCTGAATTGATTTAAATGTATTGTTAATTTAGATTTGCTGGGTTTTAGAATTGTATAGGAGCTATTTAGTTATTTTACTGTTTTTATTTTGTTTGTTTCTTTTATGTTAAAAAAGGGGGATGTGTGGTAATGTGTTTCTCTGTGTTCATGTATTGGAATGCTATGAGCTCATGGAGCTAGTGTTCTGTTGGCAGCTTCTGGGTTCTAAAGGAGTCAGTTGCTCCTGAGCCCCTTCTTAGATGGATGTCATCTTATAATAAACTACAAACCAACAGTAATCCTTGCCGGACTCATCATTACAATTAGTTTGCCATTTTCTTTGGAATTAGCATGTCAAAGGTCAGCTAGTCATAAAGCTTTTGTATTAAGTTACTGTGGCCATTGTGTGTTTAAAGTTAACTATGCTGGTAGGAGGAGCCTAGCGCGCAACCAAGATGGCCGCGTAGGTGCGAGGCTCCCGAGGACCTCCGCGACCTCCTGCATAAATCCTGACTATATCCTGTCCTTGACGAGGGGACTGTGTTCGTGAGACCGAGCTGAGGTGCCATCCGTTTTCCTTTTCCAAATCGGACCTCGGACACCGGCGGGAGCATCGATTGAGGTTTGCGGCCTTCTCCACGCCGGCCCCCCGGATTGGAGTTGTGGGGCGATCCGGAGACAAAGTGAACAACAGCGGCGGGCGAGGCTGGGCGACTCGCGTACCCCGCACTTTCACTTTCGCTTTCGCGCCCTCCTTGCTGCCAAGCGAGGTTGGGTCGCGAGGCGGCGTGCGGTGGTGTGACTTCATCGGGGTGCCCTGCCGGCCCGCCAGCTGTGATCTGCCCTTCGGAGCTGTGGTCGCCCTCCCCCGGAGCCCGTGAACCGGTCTGTCAGCCCCTTTCAAGGAGATTGGCACGATTTGGGGACTGGAGCCATGTCCACGAAACAAGATGGCGACCGGGCAAAGGTGAAATCGACCCGCCGTGGCGCAGCCCCTCAGTCTAACAGTATGGACCGCTACACCCTCCAGAAGGGATCTCCAGAGGCGCCGCGTAGGTCCCCTGTTGGCCCGACTGATGCTCCTGCTTTGCCCGCGGATCTGACCCTCCGGGACGTCATGGGCGCCATCGCCGAGATGAAGGCCTCAGTCGACCAGCGCTTTGACACTCTGGCGCAAAAGATTGACTCGGTCCTCGTGGATGTGGGCCTGGTGAGGGCCGATCTGTCCAAGACGAATGACCGGGTCGACTCTTTGGCCCACACCACCTCGGGCCTCACAACGGACGTGGCGGCCCTCTAAAGGGAGGTGCGCCGACTGGGCCAGGCGAGCGCCCTGATGGATCGTCGACTGGAAGATTCCGAGGGTCGGGCCCGGAGGAACAATGTTCGCATTGTCGGGGTGCCGGAGGGACGTGAGGAGGAGGCGGCGGATCTGTTTGTGGAAGACCTGATCCTCACCCGTCTCCAGCCCCGGGGGCTGAGTAAACTCTTCGCAGTGGAACGTGCCCACAGGGTCCCCGGAGGGAGACCTAAGATCGGAGCCCCTCCGAGGCCTCTCATTGCCCGGATCTTCAACTTTCGGGACAGAGACGCTATCCTGCAGACTTCTAGGCAACAAGGACCGGTTAGACTCGACAATATGGATGTAAACTTCTATCCTGATTTTACTGCGGCGGTCCAGAAGCAGAGACTGAGTTTTCTCGGAGTCAAACGTCGCCTACGGGACTTGAACCTCAAGTATGCGATGCTTTTTCCAGCGAAGTTGAGGGTAGAGGTGGATGGCCGCACGCACTTTTTTGATCGTCCCAAGGCGGCCGGGGACTGGTTGGACACTTTGCCCGGGGATCGGGGCCGGGGGGGGTGGGGGGGGCGCGGTTGGTGGGGAGGGCTTGCCGGATCAGGACTGAGGGACTAATAGTAGGCCTTGCTCTGGACAACATTATTGTCATCATTGACTGATTGTGTAAGTTCCCCTCCCGTGGAGGTCGTACGGGGTCTCTTGGGGGCTTTCCCTCCTCCTCTGGGGGACTAGTTAGTGTTTTCATCTATGGGGCGACAGGCACACTGCACTTTGGGGGGCTGTTCGGGCTCATGCAGGGGTGCAGGGAGGGGGGAGTTCTGTTGGGACGGGTGGGTTGGGGTGGGGTGTTGTTCGTTTTTACCGCAAGGCAAACCCTTTACTGTATTGGTGTTTTTGATGTGCTCTCGGGGGGACGAGTGATGGCTTCTGTATGTGATGGGGGGTAGGGACTTGACTTTGTTGTCCTGGAACGTTAATGGACTGGGGGACAGGATTAAGCGAGGTGTGGTCCTGCAGTATCTGAAACGAATTTCGCCAGATGTGGTCTTTCTGCAGGAGACACACCTTATTGGTAATTCCTTCTTTGCCATGAATCGGCGTGGCTATCGTTTGGTGGCCCACTCGGGCTTCACGTCTGGCTCGCGGGGGGTGGGCATTATGGTTAAGAACTCGCTCCCGCTGGAAATAGATGAGGTGCGCCATGATGAGAGGGGACGCTACACTGCCTTGGTGGGGAGAATGGAGGGCAAAGTGGTTGTCTTTGTTTCAGTGTATGTCCCACCGGGGCTACAGTCTACCACTTTTGCGGACCTGGGGTGCCTCCTCCTTGACCTTCCGGGGGGGCTTCTGGTGGTTGGGGGGGATTTCAATGCGGTGGTTTCTGGGACTATGGATCGTCACCCCCCTAGGGACCTCCCCCGGGCGCAGGCATGGCTGTCCGGCCTTTTAGATTCATTGGGATTGGTGGACTGCTGGCGCTTAAAACATCCCACGCAGCTGCAATACACCTTCCATTCGGGTGCCCATGGTAGCCTCTCGCGGCTTGATCATATCCTTGTCCCTGCGGCCTATGCTGGGAGGGTGGGAGAGGTGCGCCATCTGGCGCGGGGTATTTCAGATCACTCCCCGCTCCTGTTGCACTTTGGTGTCCTCCCGAGGGGGGAGGGCAGGGTAGCTCCAATCAATGCCTGGTATCTGCGCGACCCCACTATTCGCGCTGACCTGATTAAATCCTTGCAGCGGTATTTCGAGGAGAATGTGGGGTCTGTCCCTTCGGCTATCTCCCTTTGGGAGGCCTTTAAGACAGTTATTAGGGGGGAGGCCCTCTCCTTCATATCCCATGCCCGGAGGCGCGAGCAGGAGGAGGTGACCCGAGTGGAGGCCGAAATTACTGAACTGGAGGGTGATTTGGGGAGTGGGGTGACGGATGCTGCACTGCATGTTTTGCATCTTAAGCAAGCGGCCTATAGGGCCCTCGTCACGGAGGCAGCCAGGGGCCTCAGCAGAGAGCAACAGGGGCGACTGTATGATGTGGGTGATAAGGCTGGTAAATTGATTGCGTGGTTGGACAAAAAGGAGAGAGCGAGTCGTGTGGTTCCGCTGATTGAGAGGATGGATGGTGTACGTGTCACCGAGCCAGAAGACATTGTCTCTTGCTTCGCGGATTATTTCCGCGAGGTGTATTCCCCGGTCTCTCCCTGCTCGGAGGCGGATTCTCATGCCCTGCTTCGAGATATCGCGCTGCCCTCCCTTTCGGTGGAGGATAGGGAGTCTTTGGATGCTGCTCCTACCTCGGACGAAATTGCCCTCGCTATACGCTCGGTTGCATCTGGCAAGGCCATGGGCCCGAACGGCATCCCTATCGAGTTGTATAAGCTGCGACCGGACGTACTGGCACCCCACATCCGCGCGATGTTCCTTGCGGCCCACTCGCGGGGTTCCCTCCCGCCGGACCAACGTCTGGCTACAATCGTGGTGATCCACAAGGAGGGGAAACCCCGAGACCGGGTTACCTCCTATCGGCCTATCTCGCTCTTGAATGCGGAGCCCAAAATCCTTGCCAAGGTGCTTGCCAACCGGCTGGTCGGTGTGGTGGGCGATTTGGTCCACCAAGACCAGTCTGGCTTTATCCCCCATCGCAACACGGCCCTCAATCTGCGGCGCTTGCACGGGGTGCTCGCGCGTGTTCTGTTTGTGCGGGAGCCGGCCATCTTGGCGTCCTTAGACGCCACCATGGCGTTTGACACGCTCGAATGGCCATACATTTGGGCGATGCTGGCGAAATTCGGATTTGGACCGGGATTCATCAGCTGGGTCAAATTGTTGTACTCGGGCCCGTTAGCGCAGGTGGTAGTGAATGGGCGAGTCTCGGCCCCGTTCGCGCTGGGACGGGGCACGCGACAGGGTTGTCCCTTGTCGCCGCTCCTGTTTGCATTGGCCTTGGAACCCCTGGCGGAGTGGCTACGGTGGCACCCTTCCATCCGTGGTCTCCGTTGGACCCCTGAGTATGAGGACCGCGTGTCCCTCTACGCTGACGATATCCTTTTGTACCTAGCCTCCCCGCGCAAATCACTGATTGTCCTGGTTGATGTCCTGCGCTCCTTTGGCCGTAACTCAGGCCTCGTCATCAACTGGGCTAAATCGTGTGTCTATGTGCTTTCCGGGGAGGCTCCCGTCCTCCCGCGGGGATGTCCGATCCAGATTGCCTCGCAGGGGTTTCGGTACCTGGGTGTCTATATCACGCTGGACCCGGCGGCCCGCTACGAGCGAAACTTGCTTCCCCCCCTCCAGCGCTTGAAGGAGGACGTCGCGCGCTGGCGGCACCTGCCGCTTTCGCCGCTCGGCCGGGCGGCATTGTTTAAGATGATGTCGTTGCCGCGCTTCCTGTACGCTCTCCAGAACACTATGGACCTAGTCCCGGCGCGCTACTTCCGTGAGGTGGAGAGTCTACAGCGCCGCCTGTTCTGGGACGGGAGGCCGCGTATAGCCCTGGCGAAGTTGACGCTCCCGTGGTATGACGGGGGGATTGCCCTCCCGGACATTAAGCGGTATTACTGGGCCTCCCAGCTAGCTGCAATTAATCACGGCCTCTATGGGCCCGCCTTGAACCCGGCATTTGAAATGGACAAGATGCTCCTGCCCGGTGGCGACTACAATCGAGCACTCTACTCTGGCGCGCCGGATCTCCGCTTGACGGGGCCCACGCGTGTCATGGTGCGGGTGTGGCACGCGGCCAATGCAGCTATGGGGTGGAAGGACCGTTTGACCCGGGCGTCGCCGTTGTATGCGCCTCAGCGGCTGGGCTCCCTGTGGACCTCGAAGGGCTTCGAGAAGTGGGACACGATTGGCATCAGTAAAGTGGGGGACCTCTGGACGAGAGGGGGATTTAAAACATTCGAGACGCTGCAGACGGAGTTTCAGCTGCAGGGCAGCGAATACTTTCGGTACTTGCAGGTCCGTCATGCGCTGGGCTCCGTCTTCCCAGACGCCGCCTCCATCCCGGAGTCTTCCCCCCTGGAGGATAGAGTGCTGGATGGCCACGTTCCGGATAGCACGATCTCCCTCATTTACAAAAAACTGATTAATGACCGCTCGGGCCTGCTGACCGGCCTCCGTGAGGCGTGGGTTGCCGACGGGCTGGAGTTGGACGACGAAGACTGGATTTCCGCGGTGGCCTCCCCGAAGGAGGTGGCCATACCGGCTCGCCTTCGCTTCGTCCAGCTTAAGATACTCCACCGGGTTTACATGACGGGGCCAAGGCTTCTGCGTATGGGTTATGCTGAGGATGGGTTGTGTAAGCGTGGGTGTGGTGCTTTGGCGACTTTTTTGCATATTCTGTGGGAATGCCCGAAGGTGGAGCGATTCTGGCGTGGTGTGCATGAGGTCCTGCGTCTGGTTACACATGTCGCACTGTTGCCTGAAGCGAGGAGATGCTTGCTGAATGTGTGGGAACCAACTGATTACTCGGTTCCGCAGACGCGATGGGTGACTCTGGGATATATGATAGCTAAGCGTGACATCGCTCAACTGTGGGGATCCCAGCGGCCCCCGGCGGTGTCGGCCTGGAAAGAACATATGGATTGGTGCATGTTCCGAGAAAAGGTGGTGTATGTGGCGAGGGGCAAGCCTGGGGCGTGGGTGAAAATATGAGGCCCCTGGAACGCCTACCGCGGGGGTATTTGCGAGCCACCACTGCTGCCTGCTGCCTCACCGGCTCCGTCCCCCTAGTTGACCCTCTCCCCCAGTCCCGGGCACAGAGTTCCCCCAGTCCTGGACTTGTTTCCCTTCCCCCTCTTCAGATTCCTGTGGATGGTCGGGGTCCCTCATTCGAGGAGCACGTGTGATTACCTTCGATTGCGGGTTGCCTTGCGGGTGTGTTTTTTTTATGTTGTTGCGTGTGTATAAAATGAAACCGTATTGTGGGCTTAGAGTCATGTGGCCCACGTCGTTGATGTCTCCTGATTTGCTTCTCTGTAACGCCAAGTGCCCTGTTGTAAGTTTGTCAGGTGCTCCTGTCACTCTAGCGGCCGGCCGGAAGGTTGTAGGCCCATACTTGTATATACTTGAGATTGCAATAAACGGTTTAAAAAAAAAAAAAAAAAAAAAAAGTTAACTATGCTTCTAGTTCCTTTACATTCAGTTTGTTCCATTGTCTGAAAGAAAACACACCCAGATGGACGTAAACTGATAGCTTTTGTGGGATCTTGCATGAGAATGCACTGATGTGATGATTGGCCTGTGTGACTAAAGTAAGTTTTTGCCAAGTAATTAGTTCTGGGTTGCAGAATATAAGATCCAAAGTATGACCTGTTCTATGGGTAGGTTTAGTGACAATCTGTTACATGCTGTGTGTACATAGGCCTGCTTGGATTGGATTTGGTTGAGGCATATTAGGTTTTTCGTTCCAAATGTGAAGGTCACCAAGGATGCATTGATTAGGAAATGTATGGGATGTGTTTGATAATACATCCAGGAAGGCATCCGTAAAGGCTCGGTTGTTAGGAGGATGTCTGTAGAGCAGGAGAAAGTTGCAATTGAAAGTAGGACTGAGATTATGTCTAATGAGAAGGAGCTTCACAGCCTTGCATGACAACTTCTCCCAACTTGCAGACTGTTATGGAATCTTTAAAGACTGTGGGCAATCCTCCTCTTCTCTTTGCTTGTTGATCTTGGGTAATAGTGGTGAACCAAATAGGACAGCTTCATTGAGTATTTGTGCTTGGCCCTCTTATAGCCATGTTTAAGCGATCAATAAGATGATTGGGGCCATGTCTTTCCTTATTTCAAATATACTATATTTGTTTTTATTCACACCAGTGGGGTAGCTTACATTTCAGAGTGCAGTGTTTTAGATTCACATTAAAGTTGGTATTGTCTATTGAGCGTTTTGTTGATTTCGATTTGTCACTGTTGTCGAACCATATTTTCGTTCTTGTATTTTTGTGAGTGACCCGTTTTCAAGGTGCACAAATATTATTGGATATAGGCCTCCTGGCTATTCTAGCATACATAGTCACTGAACAGGCGTAAGAGATATTTTGTTAGATTTTTGTTGGAAGGGTGAAGGTGACTCAGTGGGTGTGACATTGTGGCACATGGCTGATTGTGTTTTGGTGTTGTGCTGACATCGAGTTGGATCTAATGGTGTTGAATGGAGTAAACATGGGGTTTAGAAGGAGTAGGAGTGATCATTGCCTGTAGGGTTGTAGTAGACTGGTATAGGTGGGTGAGAAAGATTGGTGCGAGGCTTTGCTGATGAGATGGTTAGTTGAGGTAAGGTGGTGGAGCGAGGGTGCACATGAATGAGTTGTAGTATGCAGGAAAGTAGACAGTAGGAAGGAGTGTTTAGTCTGTGGATGCGTTAATGCTGTATGATGATGGAATACATCTGAAATGACTGCACAGGTTTGTTAGAGGCTGCTGCCTGTCATTTCTGTCTGAAAGGGAGATTTCTCCCTTACTCTTCCATACTACACAAAAAGCTTTCCTTAAAATATACAATTAGGGACGATAGGAAAAGAGAGACCATGTTTTTTATAACATTCTCTAGGGCCCACTCATCAAATCAAAGATAAGCCTCTCTCAAGGCTGCTGCTTATCAAGCTTTCACTTTAGATGTGCATGTAAGGAGGATGCAAGTCCTAGGTTGCTCTACGCAAACTGTAGTGTACACGTAAGACTAAGTATAGGCAGCCAGGTTTTCAAAAGTACCTGGAACCTTTGCATACCAAGTTTTGAGAAAGGCACCAGTGAGCTGTGCCGCACGGGTGAAAAACGTGATATCCTTTCTTTTTTTTTTTATTGAGCAGAAACACAGAAGATACAAAAAAAATAGAAGGAAACTGCAAAACAATTTAGACCGTAAGCACCTTAGTATACATATAAATTTCTGACAATAACCAATGTAAAGTATAAAATACAATGTGTCAAATTTATCCCGGATATGTCGTTCCAAATAGGGTTAATGTTAGTGTAAAATCAAGAATATTCTCCAAGATGATGAATAAAGATAGATTTATTCAGGAGAAGGAAATGTCCCATCCACCAGCTTCATCCAGTCAGGTGCAACTGACTTGCTGGCCACACATGTAAATTCCATTGCTATAGTGTTGCTTAAACAATAACTTAAGCTCTTAAAGGAACAGGTATAAACATTAAGTGAAAGGTACAATATTACACACCTTCCTCCCATACCATGAAACAAACACAAAAAAGAAACAAAATATTAAAGAGGTAACATATCTTAAAAATCTGTAACAAAATCTTTGAACTTAGAAGGTACACATCTTTTTCTGCTTTCCCTTCGAATAGGTGTAGATGTGGACTGTGTTTCACCAGTGTCCACTTTCTTTTTGTCATAATTGTCATTAAATAGAGCTTTGTTTTTCAAAACAACCACCCTATTTAAATTCCATATGCGAGAGTCTTCAGTCTTTATCGTATTCCTTAAAACCTTGATCACTTTGTGGGGTTTTGAAAAAAGTCCAGAACTTTTCTTACCCACAGGTGCCCTTATCATAATCAAATCTCCCACCTTAACAATGGTTGACTTGACAAATTTCCTGGAATCAAAATTCTCCTTCCTATCAATTGGCTTTCTCTCCTCATTAGCCTCCCGCATGTGTTGAAAGGGAACCTCCCTATCTTTATTTTTTTTTTTTGATTTAGCATCATTTACCCAAAATGGAGCTACTAAAGTGTTTGGTTGCCTGTTTTTCAATAGAATGAACGGACTATATCCAGTGGTGGCATGGGGAGTGAACCTATAAGCTTCAACCTTTTTAGTCACCTAACTTCTCAAATCTAGACCATTTTATTTTGACATATTTATAGTTTCTTTCAAAGAACACGTACAAAACGTTCCACCATGCCATTGCACTCTGGGTGGTAAAGAGCACACAACTTGTGATCAATTGAACAGCGTTGCAGGAAATCCTTCATTTCATGGGAAACAAATTGGACACCATTGTCTGTCAAAAGTAAACCAGGTAAACCCTCTCGTGTAAAGACTTCTTTGAGAAATATTATAACTTGCTTAGAGTCAATACTCCTCGTAAACTTGATTTCTGGCCATCTTGAAAACATATCAATGAGGACAAATACGAACATCTCAGAACCATTAGACACCACAGGGCCTAGAATCCTGCCATGGACCTTTGGGCCGGTCTCTTATTACCATAGGTTGAACTCTAGGTTTGAATGATTTTTCACTCAAGATACACTGCAAGCAGTCTCTAACAGTCCTCTCAACCTGAATGTTCAATCCCGGCCACCAGTAATTGAGCCTAATTCTTTCTTTAGTTTTGGAAATTCCCTGATGACCCTCATGGGCTAAATTTATCAAGTCCTCACGCAGAACTAGGTGGAACTAACCTTGGACCTCTGAATATCAAACTACCACTTAAGGAAATTTAATTCCTCACATTCCAGAAATCATCTACACTCCCACCAGTTTTGCATGACCAACCTTTTTGATCAAAGAGCGTAACTCCAAAAACTCTACATCTGATTCACACGCCTTTCGCCATTTTTCTTCTTTCATCCCATCATGTTTTACATTACACACCCATTCACTCAAGTCTTCCTCCTTTGAGTCTATTTCACCTTCCTCTAGATTCACCAACCTGGACAGCGTACCAGCAATGCAGTTCCGCACCCCAGGCAGATATTCAACTTTGAAATCATAGGCTGAGAGATCTACAATCCATTTGGAAATCCTGCAAGATATAGCATCAAAACCTTTCTTGTTAAACACCTCACATAAAGGTTTGTGGTCGCTCCTTACCACAAACTTTGTCCCCCAAAGTACATTTTTGAGCTTCTTGATAGCCCAATGAACTGCCAAAGCCTCCCTCTCAATCACAGAGTACCTCAGTTCGGCACCTTTCAAGCTACAAGAGAGAAACAAAATAACTTTCACTTCTTCACCTTCCTCTTGTTGCAGAACAGCACCAAGGCCCTTCATGCTTGCGTCTGTGATAAGTACTGACTTTAATGCAGGATCAAAACTCCTAAGCTTAGGTGTCTTCTTTAAACTATTCTTCAAGTTAATGAATTCATCCTCACACAATTCAGACCAATGAAAATCAACTCCTTTGCACAACAATTTTCTAATATGAACTGTTCTCTCAGCAAACCTTTCTACAAACTTGCTGTAGTACTCTGTCATGCCCAGAATCTTCATAACTTCTTCTTTATTAGTAGGAGAGGCTAAATTCTGAATAGTTTCAATCAATTTACGCTTAGGTTCAACACCTTTGCCCGAAATGGTGTGACCCAAATAATCAATGGACGATCTTCTAAATTTACATTTCTCTAATTTAACAGTAAGATTGTTCTCACTAAATCTTCTTAAGACTTCTTTCAAAATCTTGTCATGTTCCTCAATGTCACGAGCAAAAATCAGAACGTCATCTTGATATATCTTAACACCACTTAGATCCCGCAACACCTTTTCTAAAGCCCTCTGAAAAACTGACGCTGCAGAGACCAAACCGAAAGGCAGTCTGAGGAACCTGAACGTGCCAAATGGCGTGATGAATGCAGTTAGATCTCTGGAACTCTCATCTAGCCTTATCTGATGATAGGCCGACTTTAGATCTACTGTGGAGATAATCTTTGAATCCTTCAGTAACATGAGCATGTCTTAGATTTTCGGGAGGGAATATCTGTCTACAACGACCTGTTTGTTGAGGGAGCGCAAGTCTATACATAAACGGAGACTACCATCAGATTTCCTGGCTGCGACCACCGGGGCCAACCATTGCGTCCCTTCGACATCTTCTATGATGCCTTCGTCTTTCAACTTATCTAATTGACTTTTCATTTCCTCCCGTACCCCTCTAACCTTACTAGCAACAGGTTCAGCATTGGGGAGTACTTTAATTTTGTGGATGTAATCGCGTAAGCAACCAAGCTTATCTTTAAAGACATTGGGAAATAAGCTTTTGAGGTGTTCAGTGTACGAAATATCACTTTCCCCCCCATTAATTTCATTCACATTCACCCTCTCCTTTAGTAAAATGAGGGGATTATTGTTGGGATCTAGCATGACACCTAAATCCCGTTGATGGAAGCAGCTTAAGATGCTGTCTCCTCTGTGAGAGATATAAATCTTCCCAGAAGCTAATCTTCCTTTATATTCAATCAAACCTTGAAAATACCCAATGAGTTTGATTGGCTCTCCACCATAAACATAAGGTTTCATATCCGCTTTCAAGATTTTTACTTTACCCTCTAGATAGTGAGTGTAAAAATGTCTGGATACTATAGTTATTTTTGCCCCTGAGTCAAATAATACTCGTGTAGACATCCCCTCCACATGTATATCATCGAATGGCCCATTCTTATCACAGTCAGATACTTGAGATACTATTTGTCCACAGTCAACATTTGAGATCGAATCACTATCTGACATGTTTTGTGGTGACACTGAACTCACTTTTACCCTTTTCTTTTTTGCATGACAGACAGATGTGAAATGCCCAATTTTCTTACAATTACTACAAGTGGCCATTAATTCAGGGCATTTTTTATCATTGGCTAGATGACCAAAATTACCACAACGGAAACATTTCCCTTGAAAGTTAGACTTTTTACTCATAGTCGAATCACCACTGCTCGGTTTGATACTTTTCTTGGAGACCTTACCATCAGAAGAGGTCTTAACCTCATGTACGACATTAGTTTTATTTTCTTGTTTAGTGATAATTTCCACGCACTTTAATGAGTGTTCTATCTGCTTAGCTATATTAATTACTTCATCTAGAGTGGGATCATCTTTTTGCCATATATCATCTCTTACTTTCTGTATGTTGTAACCAAGCATAAACAGGGCCCTAATTCTCTCTTCCAGCAATGCATCAAATTTACAAGAAGATCCCAATTTCCTTAGAGACGTGAATAGTTCTCTACACAGTTCAGCTCCTTACTGATTACAGTGCAATTACAGTACAATATGCCATTTAACCTCCGAACATAAAAATCGCATTTGATCTTTATCGAAAAAACTGTACAAAGTGCAAGTGCAATACAATATTAACAGAGATATCGAAGATGACATGTTTCACAAATATATAATATTCCTACAAATTAAGACTGGTTTGTTATAGGTACATTTCTGGCTAAAACGCAATGTGCAGGTTACCATCAAAAAGCGATTTTAAAAAACATCTTCTTCTGGGCATAGCTCCGTATAAAATGCAATATGATAATTTGCTTTCTAAACAAACTCTAATAGGGAGAGAGAAAAAGAAAAAAGGAAACAACGATCCTCTTCGTCTTTCCAAACATACCTCGAAGTACTTTCTACCACAGTATTTTCCAAGCTAAAATTTACAAAAAGTGCAGTGCATAAAGTGCTAAAGTGCAGAAAAGACAATTACTTTTTTCTTTCTTCTTTTTGTTCCCTCCTTTACCCCCTTTCCCCCCCCCTTTTTTTTTTTGATCCGACCCTACATCTCCAAAAAGGTCTCCACCCTCTCAGTGCAAGATCAGTGAACGTACCACGAGGAAGGCAATTGCTACAAATGTCTCCTCCCCTCTTGACATTCCGAGGTTCCGCCTCTGGCTTGCCCAACCAAAAAGTGCAATCTCTGCGTCAGGATCCAATTTTTTCTGGACTCCCCAGCTTATAGCCAGGAAGAACTTTTCCCAGAATTGTTCTAACTTCGGACAGATAAAAAAAGTATGGAGCCAGCCTCCCTCGCCTGGAGTCTGACAACCGAAGCATTTGTTCTCTATTTCAGAATAAATCTTATGAAGAGTATGGGGAGTATAGTACACCATCCAGCGTGACAGAAATGCCATTCTTTTAGAATTAGCCACTCGTAGGGCCTTGCTGCCTAGCTGTGCGATGGCTTGCCAATCCCGATTTGAGAACCTACATTAGGTCTCCAGTGCCACTTTATGTAAATGATTGTTAACCATCGTAGGTTCCCCTTGAGACCGTTTACAGCGATACCAGTTGCCCACCCCTCTCAGCTTTGCTCTAAATAGGGCAGTCATAAGTGGAGTTGAAAAAGACTGTATTTTTTTAGTAATTGTGAGATCTGAATATGTTAAAAAAAGAGAGGTTTACTCAAGGTGCCTCACCTCACTTGGACTTCTAGCCAGGTAATTCCTCTGCCAGCCAATAACAAGTGCCCTAACTCTTTGAATCCCCAATTAGTCCAGGTCCTTATATGACTGGCCTGTATTTGAAGACCCAAGCTCTTGCATTCGGTTAGTTCCAGAAAATAAGATCCTGTAGAGCAGTCCTGTTTTAAATAAAAAGTCTGGAGTCTGTAGATAAACTCTTGCAAGGTTGTATATCTCGTGTTTTTTAGGGAGTTTAGCTGTTTTCAGAAATACCGGGACCTGTGAACCTGCCTCTTGCACCTTGCCTAAAAATAAATCGTCAATAGAATCCTTGCGGTCAAGTAAACGAGTTGTTAAATCTAAAAAAGCTGCTTCATAGTATATGCAGACTTGAGGAAGGGCAAGCCCCCCCTCCCTGGCTGATGTCAAGTTGGAGCACTGGAAGTTTTATTCTCGGAGACTTTTTATTCCACAAATCTCCTAAACACCATTTCTAACTCCTTAAAATAGAGCACATTCATTCTTATAGGAAGATTTATTAAAAAAAAGACCAGTAAGGGTAAAATTGACATTTTAATAAGAGCCACCTGACCTATAAATGTAAGCTGTAGTAACGACCACTCTCTGGCAGCTTTATAATTATTTCGTCGTGGCTTCATAATTTAATTTATAAATTTCCGTGCATTGGGTAGTAACATAGCTCCCTAAATATCAGATTGGATTGGGACTAAGGGCTTGCTTTTTAAGATTATCGGGAAGAAAATCATACGAAGTATTCATTGTTAAAACCTCAGTCTTGTTACAATTAATTTTGTAGCCTCCAATCAATTCAAATTGTGTAAATTTGGCTAATATCAAATCAATATTCTGTCTTTCTGGGCTGAGATAAAGAAGGATATCATCAGCAAACAGCTTCAATTTAGCCATATCTGGTATTGGCGGTTTAATCTCCATATTGTTACAGATTTTGGTGGCTATGGGTTCAATGAAAAAGGTAAAAAGTACAGGGGAAAGTGGGCAACCTTGCCTAGTCCCCCAATTGACATTAACCATCCCAGCTAGATCTGAATTGATAATCACCTGTGCCTGAGCCCCTTGATAAATATTACAGAGCCTTTTTATAACCTGGGAGGGGATCCCATACCTACCCAGATTATAAAACAGCGCACCCCTATTCACTAGGTCAAACGCTTTTTCAGCGTCGACCATCATGATGAGAGCTGGAGTTTGATTACAGTTAAAAAAATTAAGTGCTTGTACTAAAAACCCTGTATTTGTAGACATCAACCTTCCTGCAATGAACCCTGTCTGGTCGCTATGGATCACTTTTTGTGCAAGAGGAGAGAAGCACTGCGCCCAGATTTTCATAAAACTTTATAGTCGGAATTGAGTAAACTTATTGGCCTATATGAGTTGACTTCTCTGGGGTTCTTACCTTTCTTTATAAAGCTGACAATAATGGATTCCTTAAAAACTGTCGGAACCAGCCCGCCCATTTTTACATAGTTAAAGAGCTCTACCAAGAAAGGTGTCAATTCTTTTGCAAAACCTTTATAAAATTCTATTGGTAGCCCATCGTTACCACACGCTTTTCCTCCCAACTTAGAGGCTAGGGCGCGCTGAACTTCAGCTGCAGAAATATCAGCTTGGACCTCCTCTACCTAGCTATTTGATAGCTGCGGGAGGTTGATGTCCTCAAAATATTGTTGGGTAGCCTTTTGCCCCACCGTATACTTAGTTGCATACAGCTGCACATAATGCTGCAGGAAAACTTTAGAAATAATTTCTTTATCAGTCACCAGGGTTCTTGTATTAGGTTCTAAAACTTCGGTAACTAGGGCCACTTCCTGTTTAGTCTTAGTGGACCAAGCCAGCAGCTGGCCTACCATTTGGCTCTCTTCATAAGCTCACTGCTGGAATGTATGGGAGCTCTTAATTTCTTCAAGAATAAAGAACTCCTTTTGCTCCTGTTTAGCTTTTTGAAGCTGCCCTCCCACATCTCATTTCTTCCTAAAGAAGCATTTTTCTGGAGCAAGGCAGAATCAACCGCTGCATGGAGTTGATCTATATGAGTCCTGCGTGTTTTAGACTGTGCAGCCATAAGGGCAAGCAGCTCCCCACAAATTGTGGCCTTAAAAGCCCCCCAAACTGAAAAAAGGTCAGCTGTACCCTTATTAACCTTAAAATATTCCAATATCCATTTTATTGTATCAGCTAACCATTGTAGATTCGAAAGAAGAAGTCGATCCATCAGCCACTAGGACTTCATGCTCATGACCCCATCTATTTCGATTTCAACTTTGACCGAGTGGTCTGAGAAAGAATTAGCCCCCATTTCTGCTCCGGAATATCTCAAGGAGAGAGATATCATAAAGAAGTCAATGCATGAGGCTGACTGGAATTGTCGGGAATAACAGGTATATTCTCGTACTTCAGGATGGGCTCTACACCACGGATCTATTAGCTGATAATCTTGTGCAATAACATCGATTATTTTTTTAGTCTTCGGCTTCAGCTGTTTTTTATTTTTATTTGAAGTATCCTTAGTCAAGTCCTGAATATAGTTAAAATCCCCGCCAAAGATAATTTTACCTGTAGCCGTTCTGAGTATCTTGTTAATCTTCACCGTAGCTACAGGGTCATCAACGATTAGACCGTAATATTTATAAAGTTAAGAGTATTTTCATTTAGACTTGTTGTGACTCAGAGCCATCGACCGTGTGGGTCCCTCTATACTTGGAAAAACTCCCAATCCAGCCCCCGACTAAAATATATAGCCACCCTCCTTACTGCCATCCCCGCTGATGCAAAAAAAGCCTTAGAAAACATTTTGGGTGCAAAAAGCATTGGAGTGTTTGTTTTCAAATGAGTTTCCTGAAGAAAGAGGACTTGTGGTTTAAATAAGCTAGCCACCTTATTATCCCTCATACATCTGTTTGTTTAACACACCGTTTACATTGATCGAGATTATCCGTCACTGAACTTTAATTTCCAAAATTCATGTTTAAATATTGCATTAATCCATTCAGCCCAATGCACTGTTTTTCCACCATCCCTCCGCTATGCATCCGCTCATTTTTTATCCCTGCGCCCGCCTACCCACCCACTCCCAACCACTCCCTGTAGCTAGCCCTCCCCAGGAGATGGGACAAAGGCCGGCTCCCCCATCTCCTCCACCCTCCCCAAATACCTCTCTGAGGGGTGCCTTGGTGCTGTATCCTGAGTGCCCCCGCAACCCCTACCTGAAGCAGGCTAGGCCCCTAACCTAACATTTTAATACTTCTTATCTATTTTACAGAAGAGATTTCTTTCAACAGGTCCTGCGCTTCCTCTATATTTGCAAACATGTGAAACTTGCCCCTCACTAACACTCTTAATTTTGATTGTTGGGCTATTGACACCTGTGCACCCTGTGCTTTAAAAAGTTAGAGTAATTTAACAAATTATTTTCGTCGACATGTGGCTGATGCTGACATATCGGCAAAAAATTTGGCAGTTAGAAACACCATCAGATGTAAATTGTCTCTGCTGGATTGTCTTAGATAGAATCTGTTCCTTGATGCAGAATTCGGCACAGTTAATTAAAATTGTTCAAGGGAACTTTGCATTCGGCAAAGTATGTGAAGGGACCCGATGCGCTCTTGTTGTGGTAAGATAAATTCTGGGAGCACACTCTTCTTGATGAAAGATTCGACCCATTGGAGGAGTTGCGACCTTTCAATCCCTTCTGGGACCCCCACTATGCACAAATTTGCTCGCCGTGAGTGGTTCTCAAACTCCTCTAATGTACTTTCCAAAGATACTTTCTTTTTTGGTGACCACAGTCACCTGTTTTTAAATTGTAGTCATTTGATCCTCGAGATGGCCGATCCTTGATTCTGCTTCTTGCATTCTTGTCGGCAGACTTCCCACTGCTTCTTCGATCTTTGAGAGGCTTTGATGAAGGGATGCTATCTCATTGGCCTGTGTGGTCTTAAGCTCCCTTATCTCATCCAAGATGAGATTCAACATAGTTTTTATGTCGCATTGCAGAAGAGTTCCTTCTCCCTGAGTTTGTATCGACGGGGTAGATTGCAGTCCTTTGTTTTCTTTCGGGATCCCTCCTTGATGGCTTGATACCTCCATACCTGTTTTGCTCAGCCTCTGGGGGTGCTGTTGTTGCTGTTGTTGCTGCGAGTACAACAGTAGACATGGCTGCAGGGGTAAAGGAGATAGTGAGGCCTTCAAATGTTCCGTAGAAAGGCTGTTGTCCTTGTCCTGTTGACGAGAGCTGGACTCATTACTTTCATCCAGGGTAACTGGTTGATCCACCGAGGCTTGATCTTTCTGCGAGGAGCAAACTGGTATCTTCCCAGGTAGCCCTTGAAATAGCACAGCTGGAGCCGGGACGGCTAGGGGTGTTTTGACTTTGGAAAACAGCAAATACTCCTTTGTGCTTTGCTTGCTGATATTAACCATATCTTTTCTACTATCTTGTGAAGGAGAAGAACTCACTTTACTTTTTCCACTTACCCAAACCCCTGTTGCTAAGTCTTTTTTTTTTTTCGAGTGGGCCCGGCTCTTGATGTAGATTTAAACTAGCCACCGGCTCCCCATCCGCTGTACTCTCTACGGCTGCTATTGCTGTCTCCCTTGCTCCAAAGTCCAGGTTGGCTTCAGCCAGCTCTTCTTCTGAACTCGCCGAGCTGGAGTATCTAATAGTGCCAGTTCGTGTTTTTTGACTATGCTTTGCTCTTGCCACTGCTAATGCTTCCTTTGCTTGTGCTAGTCGTGTTTTGGCTTTCAGGCTTGCAGCGGAGTCTACTTTAATCATTAGATTTGTTATTTTTAGATGCTTCCCCATCTTTCTTTCACCTACAGCAAGGGCAGAAAGCCTCCTGGTGCAAAAAAGGAGGTGATTTATCTGATCGGGCCGCGTTGACACCTTAAAAGTCTTGCTTTCCTTATTATTAATAGTGCCCCCCAGGAAGCATTCTTGTGGGGAGGGGGGATGCAGAGCCACTAACCGAGCTAAAGGGGAGAAATCTGCGGGCCCCACTTCCACTCCCCTCTGCTTCCAGGACTCTTGCCCCCTCTTTCCCCCTTATAGTGCACCAGATTCCAGTCTTAGTCCATAGAATTTGCCAGTTACTAGCTGAAGTGCTCACCTCAAATCACCCAAACACAGCGCGACCTCCGGGGTTCCACCAGGTTGCTTTCAGCCTTTTATAGTAATTGCCCCCACAGTTCTCCACAATCGTCCTCTTCTTGTAGCCTTCCTTTTTTTTTAAATACTCCAAACGAAAAGATCGCAAGGTGCGAGCAAAAATCAGCAAGGAGGAAAAATTAAAATCACCTCTCCCGCACTCAGCGCTGGAGTCCCATCAAAGCCTCGGGGCACACAGGGTACACGGAGCCTCTTGCCTGCTTTAAACTGGCTTCATTGCAGTGATTCACTCGTACACCGTCAGCCTGGAAAAGTGGAAAATCCTGGCTTCCTGCTGCTCTCCACTACTGTCGTCCCGCTCCATACACCGACCGGACCTCGGGGAGCGTTCGCGCACGGCGTGCTGCCTTCTCTCACCTGTCGCTGTGTAAGAAGAACACACAAAAATCATTAAAATTTCACAAGAACAGCAATGTGACATGACAAAAACAATCTTTATTTAACAAAACCTAAACGTGTTCTATCTGTGCATTTCAGAATGAGCTAAATGAACAAGCATATGGCAAAGTCAGTGGCAATATGTGTAACTCCTATCCCCGAATATGGAACTGTTCAAGTGGTGGTGGGCGATCTTAGTATGGTCGGGTATTTCATACCCTAAAACAATTGCTCTTAACCCAGGTATCAGCCAAAGTCTTTCTGAGGAACTTTTTTGTGTCACATAGATTTCTTGATGTGATTATCACAGATCAGAAAGCCCAGTTTACATTGAAATACTAATGACTGAACTAATGAAAGGAGTGGGTATCCTCAGACAACCCGTGACAAGCTACCATCCACAGACTGATGTAGAATATTACATGAGATGCTTCCTGATGTTTCAACAACAGGATAAGGTACATTGGTTGGCTTTTGCTGAGTTTCATAAAATTGCCTCACTCCTCAGTGCTTGTGGGTAGGGCCCCTTCACTTCTATGTACGAAACACACCCAAGAATGTTTTTGAGATCCATCTTGTACATTTGGGTGACTTCAGTGCCAGCAATACTACAGACTATTGAACAGTGAGAAAAGAGGTAACCCTTCATTTACAACTGGCAAACGTGGACTACAGAAGCATGCTGATTAATATAGCTGCCCTGTTTTTGCCTTTTTGATTGTGGATAAGGTGTGCCTTTCCTCCAAATATTTAACTATCCCTGGTTCTCACACAGAGTTTTCACAAAGGCTCTTGGGCCCTTCTGAGATACAGCAATGTGTAGACTCACCTGCTCTCTTTTTCAAGCTCCCTCGATGTTGGCACATTAGCCTTGTTCTCCTTCTCAGGGGTCATCACCTCCACCTCCAGTGCTTGTCACTGAGTCCCCGGAATTTGAGGTCAGGACCTTTCTTGATTGCTATGGCCAATTACAATACTTTGTAGATTGGAAAGGGTCTAAATAGGGCTCCCGGTTGGTTGGTATTTATTTTCTTGACATTTCCGTCTGTATTTATCCATCGGGTTTTCTGAAACAAATTTAGCAAAAATAGTACATTTCAACATTTATTTAAATGATAAATGTAAACTCTTATCTGAATGTATAACAGATTTCAATAATATGAAGTCTGACGGATGATATATCAATGGACATATATGAAAATATGAACATTTTAGTATCAACCTTTTGCATATTTACTTGAGTTAAAGCCTCAAAACAATAACTTCTTTATTTTGTAACTGCTTACCTGTCAATTTACACAGCTATTGGCCTGACAGTCATGATTGACCGTATTTAAAATCACTCAAAGAAAGATACAAATTTCCATTTTTATCCACATTATAAAATAAATACAGTCAGGAAAATAAATGGTTTTCTGTCTGTATTCATCTGTAAAAACCAGTAAAAACGGAAAATAGGGAGCCTTAGGTATAAAGCCTTGGGTCACTCTTAGGGACCTGCTAAATGTGTGCATTGACGTTGTTAGTTAGGTTCAATGTTCCTTTCTAGGGAAACCAGGTGCTCTCTCTAGGTTAAGTGAGAGAATATCATTCCGGGGCAGGGCTGGGTGAGGACTTGTAGGATTAAGAATTAACTGAAAACATGCAGATTCTCTTCTACATTTACACAGCTGAAAGCTGCCGACATTGAAATACTTACTGGGATATGAAAAGTACCATAATTAGGTTAGTACCCAGTATTTCAGAGTTCACTTCCTGGTATACTCATTCTCCTTGAGGGTTGACATGGGTTTGAAAGTACAAGAAGGTGCAATGGTCATTCTTTTGGCTTCTGCCATTGTTCACTTGCTGTAGCTTTTCACTATAGATAAAGTGCATCTCAGGGCATTTTTGTCCCTTGAAGGGCAGATTTACAAGGAACTGACGCTTCTGCATAGATGCTTCAGTTTCCTTGTGCCAGTGCCAAATGTTCTTGTGCCACCATGGATGCGCTGTATTTACAATACAGTGCTCCATGGCGCAAGGATTAACAGATGCTCAGAAATACTGATGCATCTGTTGGCACAAAAGTGACGCATTGCTAGAGTTGCTCATGAAAGTGACGCAACTCCAGCAATGTGGCAAAACAGATAGGTGAGTCCCATACAAAAAGTCGTGCGTCATTTCTAACGCCTAGATTTCTAGAGAGCGGAGCTCTGGAGGTGTCTTATAGATTAACTTATTTAAGTCTCTTTTATCCCTCCCCTCCACATCGGGTCACTTATTGAGGTGGGCTGCCTCAACAGTGCCATAGATGACCATCGTCTGGCTCATTTGGGTAGTGCTTGAGTCTCCCACCCATTTATTTAGGTCTCTTCCTCAGTCAGTGTTTCTCCCTGTTCTGATGTCATTCTACACTTACCTGACTGCTTTTACTCTATCTCATTTTCTGTGTACCACCACTCTCTCCTCCCTCCTGAAGCAAAACTGACATAAGACTTGCAACATGTCAAGGCATTGATGGAAACGAAGGGCCTTATACTCACTAACAAGTCATGAACACCAGAGCATCTATGGATCGGCCATCTTGTAATGGTACTAAGTTGATCCCCACTGAATATGTAAGGACTTTGCCTGTCCTAATAAGCAGCCTTTTCACTTGCAGTCAGGGTCCTTCTTTCTTAAAGGACTTTCAGAGTTTGAAGTACATCTTTCTCCCCTTCACCATACCTCCTCTAACAGCACTCTCTCATATGTTACAACTCCCTGTGCATTATGCACTTTTATGTAGCCTAGTATGTTTCACAATAGGCCAATTTAAACCCTTTAACTGGTGTACCAATCGACACAATGGAACTAAACTACTAAAGTTCGAGCAATAGTTTGCTGCCTCAGGTGGGCTGATATGCGTTCAATATTAAATGCTGTCCTAACCTATCTAAAAACGCAGCGATGAACTTCAAACACAAACTACTCAAACAGAACTCAGAAACGCTCATATCTGCATTGTTAATGTTTTAATCTTCTTCACCAATAGAAGAACACAATGCAGGAGAGCAATAGCCTCAACACTCCGGGTTAACACATCTAAGAAAACACTACATGGTTTACGAATCTTCATAACACCCTCACCGATCTTCATGGCCAAAGCAGTCATCTTCCTTTATAACAATGAGAATGTTCTCATCCAATAATCTGACCGGAAGCTAGAGCAGTTTGACAAACTTTTCATGAGGTTCAAAGATCTTCCAGACCCGCCTCTACCTTATCAACCATGCCTCCTCACAGCCTTTCTCTCTGTTCCAACACTGGAACCGTCGTTGATGGGTCCAGATCACCTTATTCTTGCCCTTCCCCTTATATCCACTTATCTGACCTGCCCCTATCCTCAGCACACAAAGTCAGGATCTAATACCCACAGCTTGAGATCTGCCAACAGCCTTAACCTGGAGATTCTCATGGCTACTAATCGTCCTCCTTTGATCAAGGGCACCCCTCTCTTTCTCCATCTGCTACCCAATGGGCGACCCACTCGCTCACTTCCAACCTGCACGCAGTGACCACTCAACAGCACGTGATGCCCATCACTGGCGCTCCTAGGAGACTTCTTCCTACCCCTCTTCCAAACATCACTTCTAATATATCATCTCCTAGCCCTCTCCCTTCAATCATTCTCCCTGTTACATCCCTCACCACCTTTTACCCTTCAGGTTTGTGACCACTGCCTCTGCCATGGAGGGCTCACGCACATCTTCCATCCGTAGGCCACACCACACACCCATCTGTATTGATGACCCCCCTCCCTGGAGGACAAACTTGTTGATCTTAGTCAAGATCTACAGCTAGTTAAAGCCAATCTTCAGAACCTTATATGTATCACCTCGAAGATCAGGAAGCTTTGGAATCTTAACCTGATCTCGTGAGTTCACAGAACCACCCACAAACCTATATATTTCACCACAAGGGGAAGACCAAACTACTCCTGGCATGAGACATCGATCAACGAGAATTCACCGACCTTGCATATTGTCCTGTTTTCTTCTGTATCCGAAAGAATTTGGAATCCCTGATTTTTTTGGGATCTAGGGACCATCTCTATCACTCTTTTGAGAAGGAGAAGGAGGAGGAGAATATCCTATTGCAGCTCCCTCTAATAAAGATTATATTCTTACCTGGGTGGGCAGATGGGCAGCTTTTGAAGGAACTTCAAGGAATGACCTGAATGAACAGTATGCCTCACTCATTAGTCTGACGTTATGGATTCTCATGCTGGTGCAAAAATGGAAATTCTGTCCTCTATACGCTGAAGTTAGGATGTTACGGGGGCAGCTGCAAAAAGTCAAGCTTGCTTTTAATTGTGTTGGGAGCACATTTTGATGTACTCCTTTTATAACCTGAAGATCTGCCATATCCTAATCTGTGGGCTCTATTGTTTGTATAACCCAGGTTGTATCAGGGTTGCATTATAGGGTAATATGGGCAGCCTTGGCCTTTTTACTGTTTGAAGCCACATCTATGGTTCTGAAGTATATGTGAGCCATGAATATTTGAGAAGCAGGGCATTCATATTGAAGGGTCCAAGGGATTGCGTTATATAGGTATCCATCTGAATATTCTGTAAGGCGTCACCAACATCTTTCAATTAATTAATTAATCGAGATTGGTAGAGTACGGCTAACCACTTGTGAGGGTATCCAGGTGGTAGGATCCTGCTGTGATCAGTCAAAGAGCCAGGTCTTGAGTCTCTTTCTGAATTCCATGAGGGAGGATGATGTTCGAAGGTGGAGGTCGTGGTGGTGAGGTAGAAGGAGCATCCCCTACTGTAGCGTAGGTGGATGCTGGGAGTGTGAGCAAGGGAGGCGGAGTGCAGGAGTCTGGAGGCTTGGTGGGAGTTTAGGCAGTGGTTGAGGTATACAGGTCCTTGGTTGTGGGGGGCCTTGAAGGCATGTGTCAGCATCTTGAACTGGCATCTTTTCTGGACGGGAATCCAGTGGAGGTTCCTGAGGTGGGGGGTTATGTGGATCTGTTTGGCGAGGTTGAGGATGAATCTGGCAGCTGAGTTCTGTATCATCTGAGTTCGGCAGATCACCAGGTGTCATTTCATGGGGGTGCTGTTTCCAAACATCCGCACTTCTGTCTTGTCTGTGTTAAGATTCAGGCAGTTGGTCTTCATTCAGTCGGCGATACTCGTCATGCATTTGTGGTAGTTGGTCCGGGTGGTGGAGGGTCCTTCTGAGTGTGAGAGGATGAGCTGGGTGTCGTCTACATTAGAAATGATGTTGAGGCCATGGATTCTTGGTGTTGAACAATTTGGGGCTAAGGAATGAACCTTGTGGACGCTGTAGATGGTGCTCTTGGGTTCCAATGTGATGAGAGGTAGGCAGATTCTCTGGGTTAGTCCTATGAGGAAGGATGCGAACCACATAACTACGCCTTCCTTTAGCCTGATGTGGCGGAGTCTCTTTATAAGGGTGTGGTGGGATATAGTGTTGAATGCTACTGAGAGGTCGAGGAGGATCAGCACCGCTGTGTCTACCCAGTCAAGGAGGGTTCTAATGTCATTAGTGGCAGCAATAAGGGTTGTCTTGGTGCTATGGTTGGCTCAGAAGTCGGTCTGGGAGGCATCTAGCAGGTTGTTTTTCTACAGATTTTCGGTGAGTTTCCGTTTGATGGCCTTCTTGAGGACTTTGGCTGGGAAGGAGAGCAGGGAGGTTGGGCGGTAGTTTTTGAGTTCGCTGGGGTCAGCGGAAGGTTTCTTGAGGAGGGGTCTGAGTTCTGCATGTTTTAATTGATCGGGAAGGTGGCCATGGTGATTGATGTGTTGAGGATGGAGGTGAGTTTGCTGCTGATTTCTTTGCTCCCTAGGTTGAAAAGAGAAGTAGTGGGAGCAGAGGTCCATAGGTTCCCCGGAGTGGATGGAGTTCATGATGGCCATGGTGCTCTGTGTAGTGAGTGTTCCCATGTGGTAAGTGGAGGATCGTGGGTGGCGTCAGTTGGTGTGAGGAAGCTGTAGAGGTCAGTGAGTTGGAGTTTAAGTTACTGTAGATGGATGCAATCTTGTTGTGGAAGTAGTCGGCCTGGGTGTTGCATGTTTCCTGGGATGGAGAGATAATGTTCTCGGTGGGCTCACGGGCAGGAGCACTCTCTGACGATGTTGAAGAGTTCCTTGCTGTGGTTAGAGGAGGCTTTGATGTGGTCTGCCTGAGCGTGTTTTTTCATGCCTTTTAGGTGTTGATGGTATTTGTTGAGGGCTGATTTAAAAGTAGTGCGGTCTGTCACATTCTTGCTGGTGCTCCATCATCTTACTAGACATTTGAGTTGCGTTTTGCGCTCCTGAGTTCTGGTGTGTGCTAGTTGGCTTGTTTGTTAGATCTGCTGGGCTTGGAGAACTTGATGGGGTGACTCTGTCAGCACATTTGGTGATCCAGGAGGAGAGGTTCAGGTTGGCCTGTTCAAGGGTGGTTGTGGTTGCAGCGTCGGGCGTGTCATGTTGCGGGCATACGTCCATTGGGTCTCTGTCACTTTGGTCCAGCAGCGATTGGAGGAGCTTGGAGCCTTGGTAGTTGTGCATGGTGCTCCTGTGATGAAGTGCACGATCTTTGTCAAAGTAATTCAAGTAATTCCATCACATAGCATGTCCAGTATCTTGGATTGGACTTCTGGATGGAAAGATGTGGATCAGGGCCACCCTTGGCTTCTCAAAAGAACCGCTCATTTGAGCTACCTAAAGCCTAGGTTTGAGACATCCTTTGCGACATCAATGATGACTGCTGAAGTTGTTGCACTTTCTTTGGCTTGCTTTAGGAATGTCCTTGTTCTCCTCTGGTATGAGGTCTATTAATGGTTAGATGTCATGCCACATCTTGCGGTCATAACAGCCTAAAATCGTCAAGGCATTTGCTGCCTTGATTGGTATTCCCACAATGGGTCCGACATTATGGCCCAAATGATCTATGCACCTGCCATCTCTGTCTGGGGCAGTGGAAGGTGTAATTAGATTCATTGATCTGTGCTGAGCTACAGACGCTATGACAAAGTATGTCTTAGGATGGCCCATAAGGCCTACTGGGGCTGTGTCTAGGGCCTTGTACTTCTTATCCAATAGTGGCACCACTGCAGACACTGTGGTTGGCTTTTTCATCCAATTTTAGACCTTCTATATAACGTCCAGTCTAGGTATTGATCTAGTAGCTTTACATGATTGCTCCTTGAAGTCATATAAAAACACTGCTGCTCCATGAACGGCATTGAAAGGTTGAATTTTTTTGCAGCTCTCTCCATCACTGCATGGAAACGGGCTGTGTTGTCTGGAGGAGAATCTGGCTATCCTGTGACTTGTCATGCTCCCTAGGTATGAGATAATCATCCCACTCCTCTGATCTCCTACTCCATATTCGAATAGAGATAATTAAAAGAATCCTCATATCCTTAGGAGTTGGCAGCAACAGCTTTAGTGTAACTGTCTTTGTCTCTAAGTGTTAAAAGACCCCATTACACTTTTGATCACTTTCAAATTTGCGGCACTCCCTCGCGTAATGCCACACTTGGCACACTTTTGTCCCAAAGCAGGACACTTCTTATCATGAGCCAGGTGGAAAGAACTCCTGCACCAGTAACATTTACCCTACAAATGATTCATCCTAAAACTAGGCTTTAGTTTACCCATAGTCTTTTCCTCCTTCTCCTGTATTTCCTGAGCATCTTTTTGCTGAAGTTTCTTCTTAACAATTTTCACAATTTCATCCCTCCCATCTTTTTTACTACGTGAAACAGCCTTCTCACACCTGAATGTGACTTCCGATTTGCAAATAATAGCAATGACCTCTTGCCAACCAGATTCCCCATGCACCCACAACGTATGTTGGAAATTGGGGTTATTACAATGCATGCTTACTTGATCCTGCACCAACTCATCTTCCAACCCCCCGAACTTGTAAGACAAAGCTAACTTCCTTAATACAGCTACGTTATCTTCAGTTTTTTCATTAGTGCCCTGTTTCCTATGGAAGAACTCGGTCTATGGCCTTACAAACCATCAGGCAAAAATAAGAGTTTAAATCTGCTAAAGCCTGTACGAAAACATCCACTTCATCCCCGAAACGTGGCTTCTTCTCCATGTGATTGTAAACCTTCAACCCTCCTGGACCCAGGCAATGCAAAAGAATTTTCCTCTTTTTTTCAGGTGACATTTCATCAAAAGTATTGATAAAATAATCTTTCCATTCCACCCATTTCAAATAGTTGACTTCATGCTCCCTCACCATGAATGGTTGCAGCGAAGAAAGTTTCATAGTGGCCATGCTGAAAACCAAGACAATGCAGGACTCCTGAAGACAGTACTAGCTAAGTTACCTACACAAAATTAGAAAGCTGTGCGTGTCACTGTAAGTAAGCCAACCAAGATAACATGCAGAATTCATTAGGTATACAGGAGGACACCTGATGACACCCTATGCTTAATAGGTGTGCTTTCAGGCAATATGTATGTGGAAGAACTTTAAAAACTAGATACTTCCCAAAATTCAAAAGGTGTGGCTGTCACTAGTTAATTAACATATCAACAGGTACAGGCCAGAGGACGTACAGCGTTGAAAGGTGTGCCCATCACCAACAAACAGGATAATGCGGTTACAATGGTAAACCTCAGTAAATGCACCACGTGCTGCTGAAAGCTGGGGTGCCCATCACCTTGTACTAATGAGGGCCCAATCGAAAATGGGCATCACTACGTGAGCAGATGTGCTCATGCTCCACATGACAGTACAGAAACCAGGAACAGAGTTGAAGCCGTGCTGGCACTGTGAAATCACCCACTTGGTTGATGCGGTGCTCCACGGTGATGCTCCGTTCTGTTGTGCCTCTCAGGAGAGAAAACATGCCAGCACAACCAGTGTTCAAATCATGCTGTGACGAGGCTCGCATATTTAAATATTTACGGGCTCAACCATATTAACGGTTTACTTTGAGTCGGGCTACTAATGAGACCATTAAATCCTCCATGGCCAGTGCCAAACCACAAAAAATAATGCTGCAGAAAACCAAAGACTGAAATAATCACACGCAGGCGGTGCCAAGTAAATAAAACAGTCTTACTGCGCTGTAGACGGTTGATGGCAAAATGGGTTCATTCACAGGTCTGAGTAATCGTCGCCAATATTCTTGAGTCAATAAACCACAGAACACGAGGCGTAGATTCAGCAGGTGTTTTATTGGTAACTTGGGACCCTTCGCACGGGCATACAACAAATGGAAAAGTTCCTTGGCTGTCCTCTTCCACTGCCGTCCTTCCCAGAATAACCGCCCAACATTCTCCCCACATATTCCACCCCATGTGTGTGCATGAGCACCTATGTGTTCTATACATGCCGTAAGCCCTATACAAAAGCCAATTCCCTCTCCTCAGACCTCAACAACTACCGCCCCATATCCAACATCCCCACTCTGGCAAAACTACTAGAAAAATGTGTGCAACTCAACTATGCCACCAATTGAGAATTTCAATCTTCGAGACCCAACACCAATCTGGCTTCCGTCAAGGACACAACAGTGAATCAGCCGTTCACCCACATTACGGACGACATATTAAAAATGCTAGACCACAATGAATTGTGTCTTTTGATACTTCTTGACTTATCCTCCCCTTTCGACACGGTTAAACATGACAGCCTATTGTCCCTACTGGAACAAAGGATGGGTTTATCTGATCCAATATTAAAATGGTATACCTCTTTTCTAAACAACAGAACCCAAAGAATCAAGATGAAGCAATCCCTCTCTCAACCCTTCATGGTCAACCTAGGAGTTCCACAGGGCTCTGCGCTTTCACCCATCCTCTTCAATCTAATCATGGAGCCCCTGGCAAACACCCTGAACTCTGCAAACATTCTATATCACATGTATGCAGACGACACACAATTGTATATGAAACTCTCCTCCCCTGAGGATTTCATCTCCCTCAACGCCACTCTACATAACACTCAAAATTGGCTCACCGGTAACCACCTCATGCTCAACACCAACAAAGCAGAATCCCTCCTCATCTCGCCACCAAACCACCCACTAAAAATAGACCTCTGGCTGAAGCATCTAACAACCTTTAACTGCTCTCCCCACATCATTGACACCGCTAAATCATTGGGAATCACCCTAGACAAACACCTGAATATGCAGGCACATATCAGTAACGCCACCAAAGGAGCTAATCATCCGATGAATATCCTAAGGAAACATAAACCCTTTCTCCACCGGTCGACTTAAAAATGGCTGTACAAGCCCCAGTATTACCAAGATTGGATTACGAAAGCACCACTCTATGCGGACTTCCCAAATACAAGCTGGCCCTGCTGAAGGCCACTCTTAATGCCGCGGCCAGGCTGGTCTCCAGAACAAAAAGAAACAACCACATTTCCCCCACCTTAGAAGCATTGAACTGGCTACCTTATGAGGCAAGAATACACCTAAAGATCGCCTGCATGACCCATAAAGCTCTTCACACCAAAACCCCCAGTCACTGAGCACAAAAGCTAGAGCTGTCTGGAGGTTGCAGACATTCGCGGAGTGCTAGTTCACTACTACTGAATCCACAAGCATTCCACAAAAAGAGAACAGGCTGCAGAGCCTTCTCAGGTATCGCACTGAAGATTTGGAATTCATTACCACAAGATGTTCGCAGGATCCCTTCCTCCTCCTCCTTCACAAAAAAGTGAAAATGCTTCTAATGAACAAATTCACATCCTAAGTCTTTAAGTATCACGTTACTGGTTCTCAGCATATGTTATCTTACCTACCACACTCTACCTACTAATTGAATGTATGTATTTTACCCTCTACCTCTTTATGTATCTGAACGATGTTATGTAAAGCGCTCTGATACCATCTTGGGTCATGTTGGCGCTATATAAAACTTTATAAATAAAATACCTGGTCACAACATTACTCTTGCCATTTCCTCGTCCAAAAAATGGAAGGAGACCTCAGGCCTATCTTGGACCTCTGACCCCTGAACACCTTTTTGCTGAAGGACAGATTCAAAATGCTCACATGCACTCAGATCCTATCTGCTGTAGACCTGGGAGACTGGCTCGTGCCCTTGGAATTGCAGGACGCATATTTTCATATGCCTTTCCAGTAGCCTCTAAGGCATTACTGGCTGTTCAAGGTGGGCCCAGTGCATTCTTAGTTTGCTGTGCTCCGCTTCAGCCTCACGAGCGCTCCTCAGGTGTTTATTGAAATAAGAAGACCTTCTTGCCGTCTATAACAGGAGGACGGTACAGTTTCTCACATACAAATCCACTGCCATGTGGTACTGCAACAAGAAGTTTGCAGTGGGTTCCTGGGTCATGTGCCAAGAGGCTGTGCTCCTCTTGAGATGGCTGGAGTGCCTGCCTACCAGAGTAGATGAACTGACCTGACATCTTTAGACATGAAATGAGAGACAACTACATTTATAGAGCAAAAACCATAAAGCACGATAAGACAAGTAGGTCTTTTTTCTTTTTTATTTGTGTTCGTCTTCTTAAAACATACACACACACAGTCAACGCGTCTCACCCATTCAAGGGATTTCTCAGGGGTGCAAACATGTAAAAGACATATATAAATATATAAATTGATGTTCTCAAAACTTTATAATACATAGTGTATAATGTGGTTTCATACGTACAATCAATGAACTGCAACTTCAAAACAACATAAAAAAACACACATCACATTAAAATCAAAACATATTAAAAACATTAAGAAACATAGTAAATCATCACACATATATTATTAATACAAGGACACCATTACAATATCAATACATATACACATAAGCAATATAAGTTCATAATTATGAAACAAACAGACTATAGAAAAGGAATAGACAAACCATCCACCAATATGGATAAGAATAAAACGGAAAAAGACTGGCAAAGAAGCACAAACAAGAAAAGTAACAAAGCCACTCACACCCTAAGAGTGAGTGAGTGTGTACAGAATGTAGACCCCCAATAACGGAAATACACGGGGCATAGTTTTCTTGTGGCCTACATGCCAAAAATAGTGAAAAAAAACACTAGAAAGTATGGAGCAGTGTTATCGTCGAATACGTATCAACCAATGTCACAAAAGAACCAGTAATCATCCAAAAAAACTAAAATCAACATATCCTAACTGGTATAACTTCATCACGGTGCTGAGCCTCTCCAAAATTAATAATCAGCAGCAATTGGAATAACACAAATGGTACATTTGAAATATCAGACATTCTAGTGCCAAAAAAGATGAACAAAATCAAACACCTAACACTATTTCATAGTGAAACTCCGAAAACAGCCTAATTACAAGAGACGTTAAAACCCATGTAGAAAGGTTTGTCATAAGAAAAGAACAAAGATGCTACCTTCTAGCAGATTGGCATCTGGATAACTTATATCGTCGAAGTTGGGAAGTGATCCAAGTCAAAGGGCCAAAGTCTAATAAATAAGTAATATTCCAACATGGACAAGAATACCAATTTCTAATATGTCGTAAATAGGCAGTTGTAAATAAGGACTGTTATCAATGATTACCAAGTCATTAAGGACCGCCGTCCATGTTGAGCTAAAATAGAGCCCAATAAAACACAAATGTGTTTGAGCTCATCATTAGACACGCATATGCCAGACTAGTTGTTATATGTTCCATTGTTGTGTACGTACTAGTCAGCATTAGCTACAGAGTGATAGTAAAACAATGCCAGTATATGCCGCGATGACGTAATAAATGCCCAACACTTAAGCCAAGCAAAGAAATCACGTCTTCGTCCATTTCCAAAAATATGAAAAAGTGTATAGTAGCGGGCTGGACAGCACAACATTATTTACGAAAAGTACAGCATTACTTACTTATCTATGCTCCAACCATGAAATGACATTTGTGATAAACTGCAGTTAAGAACAATATGAGTATACATGACCAAACCAGGAAAAGGGGCTAATAAGCGCTCCACACACAAACCAACCACCAGCCACGGGATGTCCGTGACAGTTCAGTAGCCACAGTAACTATATACCGTGTGTGGCCAGCCAATAAGTGCTCCGCACCCAGCGTCTCCTAATGTGAAAGCATAATCTCAGCGCTAAAATGCCGGACAGCAAGCGTGGCCACTGTGCTATGTGCCCCCCGCCGCAACCCAAGAGACTCCCGGAAAGTGGTGCTCTAAATATCGTATATTAGCAAGGTACCTGCAAATGTGGATACCAGTGTCCCAACCCACACAACCCAAAGTCAACACACCCCATCCCGCATTCAAAACTCACTGTATTCGGTTTATAATATTCAATGAATTATCAAGAGGTCAGCCGGTGCACACTAGAGATGCACCTTAAATAGTTACAGGCCCTGCACACATGGGCTACTACTCCGTCACTGCTAACTCACAGCATGCATGCTGATGTAAAAGCCACTTCATAATTGGAAAGCCCCATTGGAACACTTCCCTATGACATTGCCAACCCAGCAGGCAATGTCATAGGGAAGCACGGCCCAGTACAAGTGTGTACCCACTGCATCACACGTTCTTTGAACATCACTAGCGCCCCAAACCTACAGCCAACGGTTCAATCCACCAAGGCAAGTATCCCTTGTTGGGGTTAAAAACCGACAGGCCCATAAAGCTCCATTATCCTGTAGTTCCCAAAAGATAATAAACATGTGTATGCATGTAATTAAGCATACATGGGTGCCTGCATGAAATACAAAAAAATTACATAAGCAACATATACAGGATTGATCATAAATAGCCTAAGTGTACCCGATTCGAGGAATCCAGCATTTTGTATCAAAACCTATGGTGTATATATCCCAACAACAATCAGACAGAACCTGTCTTTCGAGTTAAGTGGCCAATCATCACCAGCACATAATTATGGCACCAGTTAAATTCACAAAGGGGAGAAGTCATATTCTCAATTCGTATAATCAGACTGAGACCAAGACAGGTAAATCCATAAATCGCAAGAATCAAAATTGAGTCTGCGTTATCAGCACACAGAACCAACTAGAACTTGCATCTTTTGTCATGAAACAAGATATAAAGGAAGCCATGCTGGGAAAGCAGTCCATATTCCCAACTTTAGATAATGCTACAGACTGTAATCAGACAGATCTTGTGTTCTTAGCTCATATCATAAGTGCATTACCAAAGCGTGTGATTGTAAGGGAAGCAGTGGGGAGTCACATGCACTGAACCAGAGGAGAGCCATACCCATGCAAGAGAGCCATTAAAGAAAGTGATGTAATTCATGGTCTACATTGAGCCCCCTTTTAACAGTTCTTAGACAACATATCCACTTGGCTTCAAGTTATCAGATAAAACATTTTCTCTCACCCTCGCACCCCGTCTGGTAGCACCAGGTCTATTCCATGAAACCTAAAGTTGCTCTGTTGGCCCCACTGTTACACTGGTGTGAAACCAAAGAATAGGAGATGTCTTGGGTGATGCATGCCTTGCTGTGCTCCTGAATATGAGTTCTCAATTGACCTGTGGTGCTGCCTATCTATACCTTATTGCAAACGTAATTAATAATAGCATTTATATCAGCAGTTGATTGACAATTGATAAAATGGTGAATATCATCTCCTCACCGTGTTAAACTTGAAGCTTCTCGTTCTGTTTAGACCCAAGTGCCATATGTTACAGTCTCCATAGGTGCAAAAACCTTTGGGTCGTTTAAGCCAAGTGGTTTGCTCCTTCCTTTTAGGTAAAGTTTAGCTTGGACATATCAATTCCCTGATAGTCCTACTTATTCTATAAGTGACTGAAGGTTTTCTCGAAACCCTATTGCCAACCCCAGGACGAACTGACCTGACATCGGCTGGCAGATCACGAGTGACGTCTACATCTTGAAGTGGTGTAGGGCATCTTCCACCTGTGGTGGAATCCTGGGTAGGTCCTTTTGTCACTATTGAGAATGCGCAGTATCAACTATTTGTGTGCATTGGATGTTCCACAAGAACATGTGAGAGGAGGCACATTCCGGCCTGAAAGGAACAATGCCTTCCCACCACTACCTCTCCTACCATGAGTTCTGAAGTAGAGCAAGAACAACCAGAACCAAGTCAACCTGGAAGCTCTAGTTTGAGACAGGAAAGTGTGGTACCTGGGAATCAAGTTCATCTGTCCTCTGAACAGGCTACCGTTTCGGGAGGACCTCCTGACCCAGCAGCAGAGTGCTGAATCTTTACAACTTAAACCACCATATACGGAAATTAAACTGAGGTGGTTAAGTGTTTTCGATCTGCCACCTGAGGTGGTAGATGTCATCCTTGCCACCAGAATCCCCCCCCACCATTAAATCCATCTATGCTGGATCTGGATGCTGGTACAAGTTTGTAACCTGGTGTGATGTCTTGAACAATAAGCCCTTACAAGGAAAAGTTGTTGAATGTACTTTTGTTAGTTCTATCCTTAGGCCTTTAAGGTCATGCAGTGGGGACTCTAAAAGGCTATTTTTCAGCCCTTTCAAATTTTCTACATCTTCTGGACCAGCTGCCATTCTTTAAATCACCTGTTATGAGGAGATGCATTAAATGTTTAAAGCCTACATTCCCTTTCAAACCATTTGTGATACCACAGTGAGACTTTAATTTGGGCTTGTCTTTCCTCATGATTACACCTTTCAAGCCGCTGCTTAGCTGCTCACTGCATCTTCTGACCTTGAAGACTGTTTTCCTCATTGAGAATATATCAGCTTGTTGCATGATTGAACTGCAGGCACTGTTAGCGCAGCTGCCCAACACTGCATTTTTCTGGACAGAATGTTGCTAAGGCGATTTTCTTACCAAGAGTTGTGACTCCCTTCCATGTTGAGCAAACCCACACCTTACCAGCATTATTTGCTTCTCCTCACCCCTCGCTCCATCAGTTGGATCTCAAAAAGGCTTTATGCTTTAACATATATAGTACCAAGGACCATTGAGTGGTCCATCAACTTTTTGTGGTGTTCTCCTAAGCAAAGAAAAAGGGTGTGCAGAAGAGACCCTTCTGAAGCTGGATAGTCTTCTTCATTAAGATCTGCTACACACTGGTCAAGAAGTAATCCCCGGAAAGTCTGAGGACCCATTCCTCCAGGGTTATGGCTGCTACCATGTGCTGATGCAAGAGATGCCTGTCATTAATATTTGCCAGGCTGAAATGTGGGCGTCAGTGCATACATTCACAAACACCTACTGCCTTGACATCCAGGTTTGGAGGGAAGAACACTTCACCTGCTGGTTTCTGGCAGACTTTTTGGTTTGAGCCCACTCCATAGACCCTTCTCCTTGGGGAGGTACTGCTATTGTATCTATTCTACAGTGAGAAAGCTGAATTCCAAAGTATCCATCAGAAGAACAAGTTACTTAACTTCTGTAATGCTCTTTATGGGAGATATTCTATCAAACTGCAGATTTCTCACTGCCCTTCAACCTCCCATTCGGTGTAGTGTTTTTAACATCTATAAAGGTCCCAATTTAGTAATAAGCACACTCCTACCAATGATTGTTCACCGTCCGTGTCTGAAGGCACAGAAAGGAAAAAAGATGAGAAACTGACATCAGTGTGCAGGGGTGGCACTTATGTGCAACCTGCCACATAGAAGAGCATGGAAGCACTGCTTCAAAAAAATCTCTGGATCCAGTCTGGGGGATTATCTAAGGTGAGGAGTCTGTGGTTAGATAGAGTATCCGTGCAAAAGGATCAGAGCTCCTTCTCTTAATTTGTGGGAAGGGCAATGTTTAAAAAAATTGTAAAATACCCCTCACACACTGAAACCTGATTCAGTGTCATGCTTCATCATTGGGGTCTTCCCACCCCTCTATGGGACGGGCCGTGCTACGACTTATGTAGACGCAGGAGCACTTTATTCAGTGATTGGTGAGTATGTGTAGTGCGTGGGATCGTGAAAAGAAAATGTGAGATGGTCAAAAATTCTCTGGCTAGTGGAACGAAAATACTTTATTGTCTTCCCTGGCTGAGAATAGTAAAAGTGGGGAGGTGTAGATGGTGTACTATAATGAGTCACCTCCTACAAGGTTGACATGTTTCAGAAGCCATCCCCTTGGCTTTCTTCCTCAGGACCCAAAAAATTATCCCTGTTACGCCGCAATGGGTGATAGAATAAATGTACATATGCCTGATAGTCACAAACACTGTCCTTTGTTCCCTGTTATGGGAGTACACAAATGTACCACTATACCAGGGTAATTTTTAAACAAACAAGCGTGGTCTCTTTGACTTTTTTAAGGACGTGCCATTGTCCTACTTACATGCTGGAAGGAGCGCGATCACCAAAGGAAGTACCTTCTCGCGGCTTGTCGGAACCTAACTGAGGTTTGCCAGAGGCCGGTCTTTTAAAGTGCAAGGAGGCATGCTTGATAGGAAAAAGGTGCGGCTGAAAACACTAGACCTTGAAATTTTAAAGATGGCCGCCGGTAAATGGACCCAAAACAGGGTTCACCAACAACCCTGGAAAACCTTGTTTTTCCTTCTGTTCTTTTAAAATAGCCACAGTGTCTATTTGAAGGCGCCCTACACCGCTTGTGTGAGCTCATGGAGCGATAACGATTAAATTCTAAAGTATGTATTATTATGGCACGTCCTTTTGAGAGCATGAATACCATTTTTTACAAAAAAAGACACACCATGAGATCACAGTTTAACAAGCATTTACAATGCAATAGGTCTCGCATATACGCGAGTTTGAGCTATTCACATTGCAAATAACAATGCCTTTTATTTTTGTTTTTGTTTTTAAAACATAAATAAAAGGCATTGTCATATACAATGCCAAAAGCTTAAACTCGCGTAAATGCGAGACCTATTGCATTGCAAATGCTTGTTTATTAAGGAAATGTATCTCTAATAACTTGTCCACACCTATTCCCTTTCATAAACAAGTGCATGGAACAGATTCACCTCAGAAGTTATTACTGAGGTTGATGTCAGCTAGCAAACGGCACGCTCTAATACCAGCCCACAACAAAAATGAGACGTCATCGATGTGCGCATTTGCGCTTTTGGCTCAAAGGATGGGGGCTTTCTTGAACCACAGACAGTAATGTCTCCAGTAGGAAAACCGCAAAATCACTCAACAGCATAACACACTGTTATAAGCAGGGCCACTGGAATTATGTGATTGTGCGGCCACTGCTCTTTTCCGCATAATTATAGATCTGACACATTTGCCACACATCTCATCATTTGCTGCATAATCTGTAGATTTCAACAAACAAATATTTTGTTTCTAGCGCAAATTGTTCAAAAGTTAATAACAACGAAGCAACACGTTTTACGCGCAATGGAAAGTCTTTTGCAAAGGTTGACTGGTTACATTTCTGTTGCTTATTGCTGCATTTGTGTTCTAAACTGGTACTCATGAGGTGCAACCTAAGCCCAGACGAGTCTTAAGAAGTTTGTAAAGGACAAAATAATAAAGTAATAGTATCACAAAATCTTACACATTATGCCGCATCATGTGTCTTTTTACTGCATAATTTACTCAGCCATACCACATAATTTGGCCCTCTCCTGCCACATAATTTCAGGTGCTCTGGTTATAAATCAACTTCAGCCCGCACCTGCAGCCGTACGTAATAACTAAGGCAGGTTGAATGAACGTTTAAATCACGCCTCTCTGAACTCCCCAATTACAACTCCGACTGCACTTTGTGCGATTAAGAGGAGTTCCGAAAATAGCTATAACTCGCTTAACTCCTCACACCGCCAAGTGCAACCATCCTTGGCAGGTGGCTGGAAATCCACCTCACGCTGATAACCGCATAATCACTGCCGTTAGCATGCTCTGCGGGAACACAGCTTGAATGCTAAGACAACTCATGGGTTAACTGACAATAATCTTGTTTTTGCATAGCGCTACGTGCCGCACTTCAGCTGTTTTAGGAACTATGAATAACACAATGAAACTGTAACCCAATTTAAACCACTCATAAGGACGGAAGGCTGAGTAGAGTTTCAACTCATGACCTTCAGGGTACTGCATTCTACAGGCGGCCAAATTTCAGCTCACTGAGCTATCGTTCCAGAAAAGTTAATGTTAGTTGTCTCCATTCACCCAACAGCTGTAGCGGGACTCGGCCTTAGTGTGGGCTCCATTTTACGCACTGCGAGGCCTAACTCACGCTGTGCACCACTAAGGATGCACTAAAATGCGGGATAAAGACAAGTCCAGCCGTGCACAAGGTATGAAAGGACGCAAAGTATCTAGTAAGAGACAATAAAACATCTTCATCCGTGGAACATAAAGTTAAAGGGCTCCTGTAGGCACACTGAATGTGGCCAGAGGTTGACATACCTAAACAAGTTTGAGCTATTGGCATCGTAAATAACAATGCCTTTTATTTTTGTTTTTAAAACATAAATAAAAGGCATTGTCATTTACAATGCCAATAGCTTAAACTCCCGTAAATGCGAGACCTATTGATTCCTGCTGAGGCATGCCTTCCTCCCGCCACGGCGGAGACCCCACGAACAAGGCCTCCTACTCGCAAGAGTATAGCACGTCTGACAGTGCATCGCCCTTCACCGCCACCACACCCAGGAACTCTGGAAATGTTCAGTATACGATATGATTCTCCCAGACCACTAAAAAAAAAAACCTCTGGGCACCAATGTTCGCCGGGTGAACGCACAGCGATGGTAAACATGCCGCCGGTCCACAGCCCCTGCACGTGCGGGGATCTTCCAGGAAGGAGGCGATGATTGAAATGTGAAAACATACAGCCTCCTTCCAGCTGCAGCCAAGAACGCATGAAGTGGCTGTGTGGGAGGGGGCCTAGAGCGCACGTGACGACTGATGTGCTAATGACAGGGCTGCTGGCTCTCTCAACTGTCTCTCGGCGGGTAAACAGGCCCTCATTTGGGAGACAGACCATACAATTTGCCATGTATTATTTTCCTACTGGAGCCCTTCATGAACCCTCTGTGCCCTGGGTAATTCAATGCAGGGCTCGGCCGAACAGAAATAAGATCGACCTACAAAAATGTCTCATTCAATGGGCCACCTACCACTAGACTTTACCGTTCCCGGGCAAAGCTCCATCTGCGCTAAGATGGCGGCCACGCTTGCAGCGCCGCTCGCGTTCTCCCTAGCGCGAGCATCTCCAGTGCGAAGTGGACACGTGTCTGGGTGCCCGCGGGTCCATCGCAGCCCTGTCTGGAGGCTATTCATCCACAGACCGGACCATTTAAACCAAGCACTCGCCATGACGTATTTGCTTGGCTTTTTCTGCCGGCCTCGCCTGCCAAAAGGTTTCTTGTCTTTATGGGGCCATGTGTTTCGCCCCATAAAGATAAGAAACCTTTTGCGACCAACGCAAAGCAAGCGAGTCCGTCCAAATGGGACGGCTCGAAAAGCCAAGCAAAAACGTCATCGACACCTCTGTTCCAATGGCTGGCCACCGTTTAGCATAAACGGTGACGCCGGCCAATGGAACAGAGGGGCGGGGCTTAAAGCCCCTTACAGAAAATACCCTGTTAACACTAAATCTCGCCAGCCTACGCCAGGCGAGACCTAAAAAGGACGAGTGCACAGACTTGCCAAACATCTTCCATTTTTTCCAAGGCTCGTCATGGGAGTATGAATGTGAGTGCTCGTTTGCTGTGAACATTAATCTGTAACCTTTTGGGGCACAATAGGAGTGTACAAATACTTCCTTTATGTATGACTGTATTGTAACATAAGATGTATCTTGCTAGGAGATACATATGTATGAAAGAATGTTGAATAAATGTGATACTGAGCACTAGAAATCACAAGGAGTGTTCTTTTAGATGATTTATGAGTAGAGGATATTTACCAAATGGTACCATTACCTACACCAGAGTTGCACAAGAGAAATATATCACAAAAAAGCTGAAATCTTTCCAAGTGATGGTGATGTGAATAGATAAAGATAAATGATGAAAGCCATGTTATCAAAAATATTTTTCTTTTCAGGTTCTTAAGATATACAAGTGGTATATTTTTCTACTCCCATAACAGGGAACAAAGGACAGTGTTTGTGACTATCAGGCATATGTACATTGATTCTATCGCCCATTGAGGCGTAACAGGGATCGTTTTTTTGGTCCTGAGGAAGAAAGCCAAGGGGATGGCTTCTGAAACATGTCAACCTTGTCGGAGGTGACTCATTATAGTACACCATGTACACCTCCCCACTTTTACTGTTCCCAGCCAGGGAAGACAATAAAGTATTTTCGTTCCACTAGCCAGAGAATTTTTAACCATCTCACATTTTCTTTTCACGATCCCGCGCACTACACATACTCACCAATCACTGAATAAAGTGCTCCTGCGTCTACGTAAGTCATAGCACGGCCCGTCCCTTAGAGGGGTGGGAAGACCCTAATGATGAAGCATGACACTGAATCAGGTTTCAGTGTGTGAGGGGTATTTTACAATTTTTTGAAACCTTGCCCTTCCCACAAATTGAGAGAAGGAGCTCTGATCCTTTTGCACCATTTTCATGTATGACTAAACACTTCAAATAAAAATAAAAATAGCGGCACACACATGGGTGAATATATATTCACATAATACATGGTAGAATCCCTATGTTGAATAACAGTATCAAGAGGAGGACGATTCTACCTTTTTCCTCTTCACTCCCTCCTTTGATTTTTTGATTAGATAGAGTATCCACCAGTAAGAGCCTTACCAGAGGTAAGCGACTTGTTATTTTAATACTTGTTTGAAAACAATAAACATAAAGGGCTAGAGCTATCTTGCTGACATCCTATCTCGTTTTCCACCATCACATAACTTTCCATGCACTAATATCAATCATTTGACTTCTCCTAAGCCACCATGTGCTGCTTACAGCCCTCATGCCTTCTATGCCTTCTACCTGCCAGGTCCATTCCCTTGAAACGCTGTTCAAAATGTTCTTTAGACTTCGTCCTTGCTGTTGCACTTCAAATCTGAACTGAAAGAACATCTAATAGTACAAGAGAAACTAACGAGACACCATGCAGTTCACTGTACGCCTGAAGATAACTAGTCCCAGTTGAGCTTCGATGCTTGTATTTGTCGTTCATGTTGTCCCAGCAAACTGCATCCAGACATTGCCGTATGTCAGGTAATGAATGGTTTCTTATGCAAATAATCTACTCCACCTAGTCCTATGCACCATCTCAGATGCTTTTCACAAAATGCATGATTGAAATGTTATGGCGTTGTAAGTTAAATGAATAACGACTGCACATGTGACATGAGGTTATCTATATTCCATACTTGTCCAACTTCCAGCTTATGTTAGAGAAATTCCTTGTCTGAGATTTTTTTCAGTTGCGAGCAGAGCAGTGGCACTCTATTTATATATTCCTTATTTAGAAGGTTGCATTTGCCCTGGTGTGTGATTTGGGTGGTGCACCCCATGAGGAACAAGATTCGGAGCTGCTGTCTCTGTTGAAGTTTGGCGCACATTTTCACACCCGGCAGCACTCCAGTTGACCTCTGTTTTCTCCTCCTCCTGATATGGTTGACAGAGTAAACTCTCCTACGCATGCTAGCAAATGTCACATTCTGCTCCCTGGCACAGGGGCACAAGGACCCTATTGTGCAAGCCTGCACGCTGGAGGAGCGATCTGATTGTCTTTCCCCAGAGCATCCATTGGCCGGCACTTGGCAGGGAGAGCGGCTTAATTACATAACCGTAGCTGCCCTGACACATAAACAGCTCTCTGCGAGTCTGTTTACGTGTCCCGTATTTTCAGTAAACAGCACGTTGGGCCCTCTGACACCTATGCTGTTAATCAACGAGAAGCGCGAGTTGCTTGGCAAAAACAATCGTCTTGGAAACCCTATCAAGTTATGGAATTATGGATTTTATAAAGAAAACAAATCTGCAGGAATGTGTGGGAAATGACTGTGCTGGAGCAGCCGCGTCATTCCAGTTAAATAAGTCACTTGGGGTTACAGTTGCATCTCTACTGGCTTTCTTTCTGAATAAACTCTTTAATCCCCCCAAAAATGTACGAAATTATGTCTTTTGTGTTGAAACAAAAATTTACGCTAGCCAGATTTGACAAGATATATGAGACATAGAGCAGTAGAGTACGTTCAGTGGCGGTTTAAGCTTCCCTCAGAGGCACAGCACATGTAACATCCATGCAATGTTTTTCAAGACTTGTGGAATAGGTACATGCAGCAGCAGCACCAATACAAACACTCCTTGGACATGAAGAACAACGTCAGCATCAATGCCAGTCTCGTCAGGACATCCTATACAGCTTCAGCTATGCAGCAGCGGCGTTACAAGCTTTCTGTTATGCAGTGCAGGTTCGAGAACTACAACAGCAGTAGAAGTTTCTATTAAACATCTTGGGCCCGATTCACAGAACTAACTTAACCCCTTCCATGCTGCGCAGATTCCGCCGCTGTGCTGACGGAATCTTGCGCGGGCGTGGTCATGACGGAACGGTTCCGTCATGAGCACAGCTCAACCGTGGCTCATGACGGAACCGTTCCGTCATGAGCACCGAAGGGGTTAAGACAAAATCCTAAACTTACTACCGTTTTGGTATTCACAGAAGGCACTTACTCATTTCGGTATTCACAGAAGTTAGGAGTCCTAACTTTAGGACTCCTAAGTGCCTTCTGTGAATACCGAAAGTCTTAAAATTAGGATTTTTCTCAGTTTAGTAGTAGTATAGTTAGGACTCCTAACTTTAGGACTCCTAAATGTCTTCTGTGAATACCGAAAGTCTTAAAATTAGGATTTTTCTCAATTTAGTAGTAGTAAAGTTAGGACTCCTAACTTTAGGACTCCTAAATGCCTTCTGTGAATACCGAAAGCCTTAAAATTAGGATTTTTCTCAGTTTAGTAGTAGTAAAGTTAGGAGTCCTAACTTTAGGACTCCTAAACTGAGAAAAATCCTAATTTTAAGACTTTCGGTATTCACAGAAGGCATTTAGGAGTCCTAAAGTTACTAACTTCTGTGAATACCGAAGTGAGTAAGTGTCTTCTGTGAATACCAAAATGAGTAAGTGCCTTCTGTGAATACGAAAATGGTTGTAAGTTTAGGATTTTGTCTTAAGTTAGTTCTGTGAATCGGGCCCATAGAAAGTATACAGCGTGAGTTTTGACAGTACGAGTTTCCCTCACAAAAGAGGACTATCACCGGAGACAGCGTCTGACAATGTATATATGTGCAGCACCAACCATTTAAACAGGCTCAGCGCAAGGATAAGAAACGCAACAAATGTTGAACCTGCTACCTAGAGGTGGTTGTACTGTATGGTACATTGCATTGAGCGTACTAACTTTGATGAAACCTTTAAACACTTTGTGGAGGGGTAAAAAGCTTTTCCTTGGAGCCTAGAGTACGTTTCTAGTGTTAGCTGGAAGTATTGTAGTTAGTCGCAGATTATGCAGCATTATTAGATTTGTGATACCAATTAGTTGTATGCAATTTCTAGTCTAGAGGAAGTTAATTGTGGTCATTGATGCATATGTTTTACTTGTATACAGTAAAAGACACAAAATTGATGGACTGACTGCGGAACAAATCAAAACATTTACCACCCAAGTTTAGACCTGGCCATTTGCAAATCAGTCTTGACCCTGTGCCTCATGGGAACAGTCCAGCCCGAACTGCCAAGCTAGGTCCTCCCTGGACCGGAAGCAAGCATCCTAGGACTGGTTTCGGGGTTTCACCCCTCATCAGCCAGGATAGCTTGATTCCAGTGGCACAGTGAGCCTGGGACCCACGTCTGGGTATACCCGGCGCACTTAGGGCGAGAAAGCAAAAGACACACAATTGGTGGACGGAATGCGGAACAAATCAAAACATTCACGCCCAGTCAAGAGATCTGGGTTAAATCCATCATTCTTTTGCTCACCATGCCCCCCCAGTTTAGACCTGGCCATATGTAGATCCGTCTTGACCATGTGCTTCATGGGAACAGTCCTTGGAGCAGAAACAAGGATCCTAGGAACAGATTGGGCGGTTCACCCCTCATCAGCCAGGATAGCTTGATTCCAGTGGCACAGTGAGCCCGGGACCCACGTCTGGGCATACCCGGTGCAATTAGGGCTAGAAAGCAAAAGATACACAATTAATAGATGGTATGCGGAGCAAATCAAAACATTCACCCCCAGTTAAGAGATCTGGGTTAAATCCATCATATTAGTGCTCACCTTGCCACCGCAGATTAGAACTGCCCATATGCAAATCAGTCTTGACTCTGTGCCTCAAGGGCACAGTCCAGCCCAAACTGCCAAGCTAGGTCCTCCCTGGACCGGAAACAAGCATCCTAGGACTGGGTTCAGGGTTTCGCCCCTCATCAGCCAGGATAGCTTGATTCTAGTGGCACAGTGAGCCCTGGACCTACATCTGGGCACACCCAGCGCACTTAGGGGGAGAAAGCAAAAGATACACATTTGATCGACGGAATGCAAACAAATTAAAGAAATTCACCCCCAGTCAAGAGATCCGGGTTAAATCCATCATTCTTTTCCTTACCATGCCACCGCAGTTTAGACCTAGCCATATGCAAATCAGTCTTGACCATGTGCCTCATGGAAACAGTGCACCGCGAACTGCCAAGCCAGGTCCTCCCTGGACTGGAAACAAGCATCCTATGACCGGTTTTGGAGTTTCACCCCTCATCAGCCAGGATAGCTTGATTCCTGTGGCATAGTGAGCCCGGGACCCACGTCTGGGCATACCCAGCGCACTTAGGGTGAGAAGGCAAAAGACACACAATTGATGGACCGAATGCGGAACAAGTCATAACATTCACCCCCAGTCAAGAGATCTGGGTTAAATCTATCATTCTAGTTCTCACCATGCCACCCCAGTTTAGAACCGGCCATATGCAAATCAGTCTTGACCCTGCGCCTCATGGGAACAGTCCAACCCGAACTGCCAAACCAGGTCCTCCCTGGACCAGAAACAAGAATCCTAGGACTTGTTTCGGGGTTTCACCCCTCGGGCTCACTGTGCCACTGAAATCAAGCTATCCTGGTTGATGAGGGGTGACCATTGAGAAGTGTGTCATACTACAACCAAACCAACTAATTGAGGAATTTCAACCTCCACTGCACATTCCAATCAGGATTCAGGAAAGGCTGTAGCACAGAAACTGCAATGCTCAATATATCAGATGACATTCATAGATCCTTAGATGAAAGCGACTCCTGCCTCCTAATCCTACTCGACTTATCAACAGCATTTGATACAGTAAATAATCAAGCTGTACTCAAGACTCCTAAGAACCACACTGGCATCAAGTGTCACATGGACCATGGGCACAGTGTTGTCTTCCCTATGTTATTTCCAAAACTGAAGCTAAAACCATCATGTTCCTGGGTACCATAGAAAACGGGCTAAATGAGATGATGGAAATATCACACATCACACAATAGGGGTCCCATCTGTCACCTCCTCCGTAAGCAAAAAAGTTGGAACACAAGAAGAAGACACGTCTACTAATACAAAAAAACTGAACTATTAACATAAGCCAAAATTTTGAGACATATACGAAACATCAAAAACTTCTTCTCAACATCAAGAAAACAAAAAATTAAATAGGTTGTTCTCTGAAGAAACGGAACCAACTCATCTAGTAGAAAGCACACGTTAAAAATGTTTCTGCCTCTACCATAAATACATGACAGCAAAAAAGGACAAAAACGTATAAAAGCGACAACAACAAACTTGGACACTTCGCGCTAAAGTTTTTTGATTCAAACAACATCAAGAAAACAAAAAATCAAATAGGCTGGTCTCTGAAGAAACGGAACAAATTCACCCGGAAGAAAGCATACGTTAAAAATGTCTCTGCCTCTCCCATAAATACATGTCAGCAAAAAAGACAGAAATGTAACAAAAGCGATAATAACACACCTGGACATGCCGCGCTAAAGTTTTTTTCAAACTATAGAACTCCGGAGCAACACCCCCCCGTCACCATAACAACGTCACGCGCAACCACGCCGGAAACTCCACAAGAACCAATCAATGCGCATCACCATTTCAAAGCACTTCACAAATGCCGGAGACGTGAAGGAAGGGAACGCTGAAGACGCGGAGAGAGAAGAAAAAAACTACGAACTTTACAGTGAGCCGGTCCGCCACCACACAAAAAAAAGGTACGAAACGCGATAACAAGAGAAGTTCACTCACAAGCACGCGGTGATTTGAAGGGGCACACGTTATTCTCAATCACCGATGCAATTTAGACAACTCGCCACGATATGGGAGATGCAACCTTATCATGCCTGTAGTCCGCAATAGCCCTAGGTGATTTAATCGGCACTTAAAACCCCAACATCACATATTTGCGGCACGCAAAATTAAGGGGAACTAGCACCAGTAACCACAGCAGGTTATAACGCACTGGCAGGCTCGTCAAGAATTTTCTTAAAGATAGTACGGCCACGCCCCCACATTGCAGCAATTAACAAGCTAAGAGCACAAAATCGGACAGACAAGGCTAGTCTCTATTTCAAAAAACTAATCACACCATTCAGACTGCGCCACACAATTAAACCATTCTCCCCTCCACTATCTGTTTCTCAGAGAGAAATCAGCTACACCAAGCAAGACAAGTCCAACCACGCAAGTCGGTCCCCTACTCAAAGAACTGCAAGGTAGGCTACGTACCATCTAAGCATATGACTACTATAAGGCAATTCCAAAATAGAGAGCGCAAATTCTCACTCAATTTATCCATGTATTATAGGCAAAGACGAAACAGCAACCCTCACCTGAGTGCACATAAGTTTCCAAAACAACTTTGTTTCTACAACTTCCCATTTCAGTACACAAACTAAAACAGACATATCTTTGTCCTCACAGGAATAGATGTCCTACTCGAACCATATAACAGCCCTGAAGACGACCTTATAAACACAACACAGGTCCAATACGATATAGGTCGAAACGCGTTGGCTAACTAGCAGAGATCCAGACAAGTTTGGGACAGAACAATCTAGACATCAGAATCCCCTAGAGAACTTAAACAGCAAATCAGTTTATTGCTCCATTAAACCATTACGTCACAAGTATCTGACTCTGCTCAGGACCACAGTAACAGCCAGAACTTGAGGAGCAAATTTGCTTGAGTTCCCAAAGATATACTAAAACGGACACCTCATTATTGTTATGAAAAAATCTATTATTTGTCTGTTCTAAGCACTTTTCCATGTTGTACGATATGTTATGAAGTCACTGTACAAATGTAAATATTCGTCACTGTTTTATGTATAGGACATGTGCATTGTGAAATGAAGCAGTGTTCGTTCAGTTTCAAACTAACAAGAAATTGTAATAATTGATTTATAACTCGCAGTCATTAAAAAGGCTAGCTGAGAAAAGACATTTTGCGATCAATGGTGTCAGAGGTAAATGCATGTCAAAGAAAGATAGTATAGATTCCTGCCTCTGTACACCTTATTGAATCTTCCCCCATTTTACATATCTCTCTTCCCTATGTTAGCATGAGTACGCTGTAGACTGCCTGTTGCTTTGCGCATGTTACTACACAAGTTTATTTTTCATAAGTTTCTTTAGCAACTTTCACAATTTACAATTTAGTCTGAACATTATGTGTAAGGTCGAACAACAATGCCCTTTGTTATTCTGGTCTGGTCACGCCCAAGCACCTAGACAAAACCTACAGATGAAACTGGTGTTGGGAATACGTACGTTGGTCTCATGGGAATACAGGGATAGGGGACAGACACTTGTAGAGGGGCCTTTCCAGGTAGAAGAGCCTGACAGCACCTATGATGTAGATTTACCATCTGTAGCTTGAGGTACAGGGTCTGCAGCTAACACTCGGAGATCTTATATTATCCTTTTCGGTGCTCATGAACCAGTCCGTCATGAGGACAGGGGCAGGAAATTCCCCTGCTGTAAACAGCAGAGGGATTTCCATTTTTTTTATTGGCCTCGGGAGGTTTGGGAAGAGCTTCCCCAACCTTCCGAGGCCAATTAGCATTTTCATTGCAATGCCGATCGCACACATGGCGCGCTGTCGTCATTGCAATGAAAATGAAACTGAAACTTAGTTTCAGTTTAGTTGTTTCAGTGCTCGTGGGGCTATCTCAACCCCATAAGCACCGAAACAGATGGGAGGGGTATCGTTGGAAAGGGGAGAATCTCCCCTTTCCAGTGGTACCCCTCTCTAGTGGATCCCTGCTTGGGGATCGCCCCAGGGATCCACCCATTAGGCACCAGGGAGGGGGGAGGGGCCCCTTGGGTAAAGGACCTTTGCTCCCCTCATATTTTTTGGTATAATTCAGTCTCTCTGCCCCCCTTGGGGTCAGATGGGGGGCAGAAACCCCACTAGAACCAGGGAATTTTTTTAGTATGGAAATTAGGGGTGGGGGCTGCCCAATATGGGCACGCCAATGCCCTCCATGCACAATTAGAGTCTTTCTGCCCCCCCCATGGGGGCAGAATGCCCACTAGACACCAGGGTTTTCTTTTTTACATTTAGTTTAGGGGTGGGGGCTAATGCTCCCACCCCTCCCCCCGGGGGCAGAAAGCCCACTAGAAACCAGGGATTTATATTATTATGCAAATTAGGGGTGGGGGCTGCCCAATATGGGCACGTCACAGCCCTCAACCCAAATCAGGAGACCTGGGGTAACACTGGGTGGTAGGAAATTTGTGTCAGCCCGGTGACGCCATACCTTTCCTACACAAAAATGTTTGGAAAAGGTGATTTTTTTCAGCTACATTTAAGGTTTGTAGGGGATTCTAGGTAAGAAAACGTTGGGGGATCCATGCAAGCCATACACCCCTGGAATCCCCAGGGTGTCTAGTTTTTGGAAATGTGGGGGTTTGGTAGGGTTCCCTAGCTGGCCGCCGAGCACTGGGGCCAAAACCCCAGGTGACTCCCCTTGCACAACCAGGTCGTTTGTGATAGGCAGTTTTGATGTCGCCTCAATACGTTTTGGGCCCTTGCCTGTCGCGGGTACTTGGGCCTCCCACACAAGTGAGGCATCATTGTTATCGGGAGACCTAGGGGAACACTAGGTGGTAGGAAATTTGTGTCAGCCCGGTGATGCCACAACTTTCCCACACAAAAATGTGTGGAAAAAGGGATTTCTTTCAGCTAAATTTGAGGTTTGCAGGGGATTCTGGGCAAGAAAACATTGGGGGATCCACGCAAGCCATACCTCCCTGGAATACCCCGGGTGCCTAGTTTTCTGAAATTGGTGGGTTTGGCAGGTTTCCCTAGCTGGCCGCGAGCACGGGGCCAAAAACCCAGTTGACCCCCCTTGCAAAACCAGGTTGTTTTGTTATAGGCAGTTTCGATATTGCCTCAATACATTTTGGGCCCTTGCCTGTCGCGGGTAATTGGACCTCACACACGAGTGAGGCACCACATTTATCGGGAGACCTGGGGGTACACTGGGTGGTTGGAAATTTGTATCAGCCCGGTGATGCCACAACTTTCCTACACAAAATGTTTGGAAAAAATTATTTGTTCAGCTAAATTTGAGGTTTGCAGGGGATTCTGGGTAAGAAAACTTTGGGGGATCCACGCATGCCATACCTCACTGGAATACCACGGGGGTCTAGTTTTCAGATATGTGTAGGTTTGGTAGGTTTACCTAGCTTTCCGCCAAGCACGGGGCCAAAACTTTAGGTGACCCGCCTTGCAAAACCAGGTCGTTTTGTGATAGGCAATTTTGATGTCGCCTCAATACGTTTTGGTCCCTTGCCTGTCCCGGGTACTTGGGCCTCCCACACAAGTGAGGCACCATTTTTATTGGGAGACCTGGGGGAACACTGGGTGGTAGGATATTTGTGTCAGCCCGGTGATGCCACAACTTTCCCACACAAAGATGTGTGGAAAAAGTGATTTTTTTCAGCAAAATTTGAGGTTTGCAGGGGATTCTGGGTAAGAAAACGCTTGGGGTATCCATGCAAGCCATACCTCCCTGGAATCCCCCGGGTGTTTAGTTTTCGGAAATGTGTAGGTTTGGTACGTTTCCCTAGCTGTCCGCCGAGCACGTGGTTAAAAACCCAGGTGACCCCCCTTGCAAAACCAGGTCGTTTTGTAATAGGCAATTTTGTTGTCGCCTCAATACGTTTTGGGCCCATGCCTGTTGCGGATACTTGGGCCTCCAACACGAGTGAGGTGCCATTTTTATCGGGAGACCTGGGAGAACACTGGGTGGTAGGAAATTTGTTTCAGCCCGGTGATGCCACAACTTTCCCACACAAAAATGTGTGAAAAAAGTGATTTTTTTCAGCTAAATTTGAGGTTTGCAGGGGATTCTGGGTAAGAAAACATTGGAGGATCCATGCAAGCCATACCTCCCTGGCATTCCCCGGGTGTCTAGTTTTAAAAAATGTATAGGTTTGCTAGGTTTCCCTAGGTTCCGGCAGAACTGGGGTTTAAAAACTACAGCCAGGCACTTTGCAAAAAAAGGGTCCTTTTTCACTGTGAAAATGTGGTGTGTCCACCTTGCGTTTTGGGTCGTTTCCTGTCACAGGTACTAGGCCTACCCATGCAAGTAAGGTACTATTTTTCTTGAAAGACTTTGGGGAACGCGGGGGTGGGTGGAATTGTGTGGATCCACGCAGATTCCAGAACTTTCCACCACAGATATGTGAGGAAAATGTGTTTTTTTTCACAATGTTTTAGGTTTGCAAGGGATTCTGGGTAACAGAACCTGGAGAGAGCCAGTCAAGTTCCCCATTCTGGATTCCCCTGGGTGTCTAGTTTTAAAAAATGTATAGGTTTGCTTGATTTTCCTAGGTGCCGGCAGAGCTTGAGTTAAAAAACTACAGCTAGGCACTTTGCAAAAAAAAGGGTCATCTTTCACTGTGAAAATGTGGTGTTTGCACCTTGTGTTATGGGCCCTTTCCTGTCGCGGGCACTAGGCCTACCCACACAAGTGAGGTACCATTTTCTCTGAAGGCTTTGGGGAACGCGGGGTGGGTGGGATTTTGGGGATCCATGCAGATTCCAGAACTTTCCCCCACAGAAATGTGAGGCAAATGTGTTTTTTTGACAATTGTTTAGGTTTGCAAGGGATTCTGGGTAACAGAACCTGGTGAGAGCCAGTCAAGTCACCCTATCCTGGGTTCCCCTGGGTGTCTAGTTTTTCAAAATGTATAGGTTTGCTAGGTTTCCCTAGGTACAGGCAGAGCTAGGGTTCAAAAACTACAGCTAGGCACTTTGTAAAAAAAGGGGGCAATTTTCATTGTGAAAATGTGGTGTGTCCACGTTGCGTTTTGAGACGTTTCCTGTCGTGGGCACAAGGCCTACCCACACAAGTGAGGTACCATTTTTATCGGGAGACTTAGGGTAACACAGAAGTGTAGAGCAACTGTTATTACCTACTGACTTTCGATGCGTTTCTGCCTTCCAAATGAAAGACAATGTGTAGAAAAGAAGTCATTTTGAAAAATTAGCTATAATTCTCATGCTGGTATGGGTACTCCCAATTTTGGAAATGTGCAAATATCTACTGTTTCTAAACTATATATTTTGTTCCCATTTCAGAAATACATAAGTGTCTTTCATACCGATTTTTCCATGTATACATTTTCCCAAAATAATTGCTATATACCCGGTACATAAAACCATTTCAAGACGCTGCTCAGTTATTGGCTCCTAGTTTGTCGGGTTCTTGGTGAACCTAGAAGTCCTATATATCCCCACAACCAGAAAGGTCCAGCAAATGTAACGGTATATTGCTTTCAAACAGCTGTCATAATTAGAAGAAGTTACAGGTGAAAACTAATTTTCAATTTTTCCTTTATATAACTGTTAGTTTCTATGAAGAAACCTTGAAGGATCTACACAAATGACCCCTTGATGAATTCAGAATGTTGTCTACGTTTGTAAAATGTATAGATTTCCAGGATCCATTATTGCTTTTATACCCATTTCTACCATTAACTGGAACGAGGTTGAAAGCAGAAAATTAGCAAAAATAGGCTATGTCCCAGAAAAATGTCAAAACTGTGTAAAAAATGTTGGTTTTCAGACAAAAGTCTGCTTGTCCCTGAAAGCTGGGAAGATGGTGATTTCAGCACCACAACTCCTTTTTTGATACCATTTGCAGGGGAAAAAACAGACGCTTTCATCTGGAGCCCTTTTTCCCATTAAAAAAAATAGCTGTATTTTGGCTCATTTCTGGGTCCCCTCCAGGGGAATCCACAAACCCTGGGTACCTTTAGAATCCGCATGATGTTGGAAAAAAAGGACGCAAATTTGGCGTGAATACCTTATGTGGTCAGAAAGTTGCAGGGGCCTAAGCGCGAACTACCCCAAATAGCCAAAAAAAGGCTTAGCACGGGGGGGAGGGGGGGGTGGGGGGGGAGGGCCTAGCAGCGAAGAAGGGGTTATATAATCATCTCGCTTCTATAAAAGGGGAGGGAGGTTAGACTACTCTGTCATAGATCATGACAGCACCTTTTATGATTTACAGACTACTTGCTATTCTGACCGTATTTGTGTTATGCATTTTTCTTCTTATTGTGGCAAGTATACTGCATACTAGAGCACATTTGTTAAAATAAATATTTTAAACTTGTACTTGTCTCTGTTAGATCTTATTGTGGACGAGAACAAGAGTGTGAGCGAAAGGAAGTGTCTTGCAACCGCGATTCCTGAGAGTGTTGTGTTCTGGGGTGTTAATTCGCTTGTTCCGCTGTGGGTGAGACACTGTACCTAGTCAGTCCTGGGCTCATGGGTAATAAGGTGGTGCGATGACTCGGTCCCTATCTACTATGGTCCCATAATTCTACGCATTGTTCTGTGTTTGTGCAGAATCCCTGAAACACAAGGGTAAAGTCCTAAGATGGTTCACATCTGCAACACCAGTCTCAGCAAATAAAAATCAGCAGCTGTTTCTCGCAGCCGCGTCCAATTACACAATGTGTACCACAAGGTTCAGTCTTCTCCACAGGCCTATTTAATCCCTTCCTGAAACCCCTCACAGCTATTCTAAACCAAGCAGGGGTAAAACATCACCTTTATGCTGTTGATACACAACTCCACCACAAAATAAGATCACTCAGAGATATTTGTCATCTAAACCCCACACTAAATAAGATTCAAACCTGGTTAAACTCCAATCTTCTAAAATTGAACCCCAACAAGATGGAACTACTACTCCTCTACCCAAAAAATAAACCTCTACCAATTCAAGAATGGATCAAGAATCTTGACGCACTAAACTGTTCTCCTTCACTTTAGAGCACGGTAAAGTCACTGGGTATCACCCTGGACTAAAACATGTCTGAGAGAACACATCTTCAATTCTGCCAAATGAGCATTCTTTCCCCTAAAACATATCAAGCAAATCAAACCATTTATCCCACCTGAAGATCTAAAGAATGTAGTGTCATCACTTGTCCTCTTGAAACTTGATTACGGCAATGCCTTACTCACTGAGATCCCGAAAATCCGCCTTGCTCCTATAAGAACAACACTTAATGCCACTGCTAGACTCCTCACAGGCACCAAAAGATTTGACCGCATCTCACCTGCTCTCAAGAGCCTCAATAGGCTCCCAATAGAAGGAAGATGTATCTTCAAGACAGATTGTATCACACACAAAGTCCTTTATACTGCAAATCCTAAATACTTATATAAAACAAACTTGTGAGAGGTGTTAGAAATTGGGCCCTAAGGAGCTCCAACTCACTCCTTCTCATCCCTCCTAAACTGAAGAAAAAAGCATCCCAGAAACGCTCTTTCTCAGGGAACGCTCCATGGATTTAAAACTCACTTTCTTAAGACCTCCACTGTAATCCTTCGTATACTTGTTTCAAATAGACCCTTAAATCACTACTGATGAATAAATATTTCAACTCGCTCCCCTGAACTTGCTACACCAACAATGAACTTTCGATACTGTAATCCTGACCCAATTTAGCATTTTAATCTATCATCAATACTTAAGAGGGAACATGTTGTACTATGTGTTACTTTTTAATTTACTTACATAATGTTTCACTTTTTTCCTCTCCTCCCGGATATATTTTGTCAACTTTGAATCCGCCTATTACTTGTCTTGTAAAGCACTCTGATACCTTCGTGTCTAGCTAGCACTATATAAAACTCTCAAATAAATAAGTCTCAACTTTCCTCAGTAGTCCTCCCTTTGAGCCTATCCACAATTGTTTATTGCATCTCCTTGCTTTGAAAACTGTTTTCCGTGTTGTGGGAACTTCAGGACCTTTTGGTGCAACAACCTTACACTACCATTTTTCCACACAAATGGGTGTTGCAGACCAGTGTTTTTTTTTGCCACATTGGGCAATCCATCATGCTCTCATTGTATTTTGCACCCCGTCACCCCTTGAAAAGGAGGAGAGACTCCATCGGCTGGACTCCACAAGAGCTTTTATATCAATCACACCAAAAACTATTGGGTTGACAATCAGCTTTTTGACAGGTTTTCTGGGGCAAATGAAGGCAAGGCAGTATAGAAAAGGAAAGGCAACTTCAATAAAGTTATCATACAGTGCTTAGGTTTGTTAGTAAATTCTAACAAATAGAGTCCATATCACCAGGATGAAAGAAATCAATTGTTTGATTCCATAGTTAAAATCTCTTATTTTTCAAACACTTTTGAAAATCATTCTTTTTGCAACATAATGAAGAAGTATCACAATTTATACTGTCTAGGAGAAAACGAAAGCACTGCATGATAACATTATTAAGGTTGCTTCTCCACTATTGAAATGATTGTGTAAGATGTGTGCCATGGGCAGCAGGCTCATGGAGGTGGGCCAATATCCTTTGTGACATTTGAGTCGGCACCCATTCTGTTATCCCAAAAACAATCTCATCCTCACCAAAGAATTGTGACCAGGAGGCTACAAGAGAGGACTGACATGTTTAGTCTGTTTACAATCAATTAACCTCTTCTTTTTCCCTCAGCAAAAAATGGTTCATCCTTTCCTGGAACATTGCCACCCTGAAATCTGAAATTTCAGACCCATCATGGGTCTGAAATTCGAAGACCTTCGAAGACTCCTTTAACATATGTTTACGCCAAGAATCCTAGCGTATTGAGCCAGTTTGCAGATCGAGTTATATGAACTTTTGCTGTTTAGCAACTTCACAAGGGAGAGGCCGCCCTGCCGGTGGTCTAGTTACATGGATAAAGAATACATTAAACTGTAGAATCAGGAGGCTTTCTTTAAATTCTCCTGAGATTCTAGATCTTTCACTCTCAAAGGGAAATAAACATCATTATTTCTTCAATGTTTACACTAGAATAAATGGGCAGAAAAAAGCATCTAGCACTCTTACCACTCTTGAACATTTCATTGACCATCTACCACCAGGGGAGTCAGCGATAGTTGCTGGTGATTTCAGTTTAACTTTTGACCCATTTGAAAATTCTGAATCAGACCTAATGGAGAAGGAAGAAGCAGCCTGGGGTGCCCCTCAGCTAGATCTTACACCTGTCAAAAGCAGACCATGGTATCTAACCAACTATTGGCGGCTCTAACCATGAATTTGGGCTTAAGAGCCTGCAATGGCAGATCTTTGTCAAACCAATCAGGCGCCAGACTTTTAAGAGGCTCAATCAATCAAGTCTAATCGATTATATATTGTTAGCTCTCCAATTGTGGCACCGCATGGTGAATATGATAGTTTTAGATAAGAGTGATAGCATATGGCTCCAAATCCTATGAGTTTTAAATCTAGGCTCCTGGGTGACCTAACCCTTTCAAATAACAAAAAGGCTCTAACATGGGTGGATGTATTTGTCTAACCCAACTTGTTGGCCCAAATTTACAATATTGCAGCCAACACAATAGAAATTATGAGTAATACTGGGTCCCTGGGGCAGAACAAAATTCTATAGTTAAACACCATGATGATCTACCTGGTCAACAGATTACGTGAGTTGTTAACAAGGAAATGCAAAAGCTCTGACAAAAAAAGATCTCTGTACCCGGTTTATCAGCCGGTGTAGACTTGCCAAGGTGGATTTAATTAGGTCTATTAAAGCTAAAAACTGTGAAGAAATTCCCTTGGCCAGGAGAAAGTATAAAGTAGAGCTGACCAAAGCTAAATAAAATTGGGGAAATTAGGTTTGGAGTGATCTAGTGAAAACAGTCAGAGCAGGGACCAATAAATCCTGCTGTCTTGTAGGTTGACTACCGCCTGCAACCCCAGGTGTGGGTTTAGAATGTTGAGAGGTTATACAGAGGCCCATAAGATTTAACAAACAATGACCTCCTCTTGATATATACCTCAAAAAATCACTTGGCATATTTAAGGGAAGGCCTACCGGCCCTGATTGCATCCCTGGGTATTTGTATGCTGCAGATCCACTCAAATTAGGCCCATACCTCAATTTGCTTTCTCTATCAATCCTGGAAGGTGGGCCTATTCCAAAATCTTGGCAGAGTGCTGAAATCATCCCTAAATATAAAAAGGCCTCTTGGGATGATCCTTGTAAGAATATGCCCAACAATCTGATTAATGGTCTGCAGAAGCTATTTTGTCGCCAATTATTGGGGACATTGTCCTAATAGGCATCAGAAAATTATATTTTGTCAGATCTCCAAGCAGGATTCTGTCAAAAGACTAGCACAATTAACCAAACATTTTGTTTTTGTATTATCTATTGGGAAAAGTGTTGTGCTGGAGAAAGGTAATTTGTATGTGGTCTTGGTTGACCCCAAATCAGCTTTTGATTTGATTCCCTGCCAAAATCTTTGGGGTGTTTTAGGTCACATAGGAGTCCCAGACAACATTCTATTGGTTCTAATAAAACTCCATGAAACTAATCATGCTTGTGTCAGTTTTGGAAACAGGTATGAGCTAACTGGCTCTTTTAGGATTGAGAACAGAGTTTGTCAGGGCAGTGTTCTGGGTCCAATTCTCTTTACATTATACATACATGACTTAGTCCAATTTTTAGACTTCCCTGGTAATGACGTCTAGAAATTGGGAGCTCTAAAAATTCCCACGCTCTTGTTTAAAGATGACACTCTCCTTATCTCTAAAACCCCTGCAGGGCTACAGGTTAGAGTTGATCATTTTTAACCTTCTGTATCAAAAGGCGGCTCAAAATAAACATCAGTAAGTTCATGACATATAACCCCTACAGAGCCATGAGAACCTGTGTTAGTGTACAGAAAGAGTGATCTGGTGAAAGCAGTCAGAGCAGGGAACAATAGGGCCTGCTGTGTTGTAAGTTGACTACCACCTGCAACTCCAGGTGTGGGTTTAGAATGTTGAGAGGTTATACAGGGCCCCCTAAGATTTAACAAACAATCACCTCCTCTTGATATGTACCTTAAAGAATCTCTTGGCATATTGAAGGGAAGGCCACAACCGTCCCCGATTGCATCCCTGGGTATTTGTATGCTGCAGATCCACTTAAATTGGGCACATATCTCAATTTGCTTTCTCGGTCCATCCCGGAAGGTGGGCCTATACCAAAATCTTGGCATAGTGCTGAAATCACCCCTACAAAGCCATGAGCCTGCATTAGTGTACAGAAAGAAACTCTTGAACAAGTACAAGATTTCATCTACTTAGAAGTTAGATTATACAATAAACTTAACTGGTCCTTGCAAATTAGTGAGAGCCTCTTAAAGCTACAGCAGTAATCAGGGTCTGTCATCAAGCTAGTAAAGAAAACTAAATCTAGCTGTAGAAATTTAAAATGTTATAGTTACATTTTCGGCCCTATATGACTTAGAGCTATGGGGCCATGTGAAGGATAATGGGCTTGCGGTGCCTGAAAATAGGTTTATTAGGACTCTACTAAATTTCCTTCAGAGTACCCCTTCCCTTCCCCAGTTTCTGGATATAGGTGTGTTTCCGATTACTTCCACCTTGAAACTAAGGGGCATATTATCAAGAAACGGCGTTAAAATTATCGCAGCTTTAGCGGCAGAAAACTGCCATTTGAGCAGCGATAATGGGCTTGATAATATGCCCTCGAGAATTCCCATAGAAGCCCATGTTCTGGTGTCAACATGGGCTTCTACTGGAATTCTCTGCGGCATATTATCAAGCCCATTATCGCCGCTTTAGCTGCAGTTTTCTGCCGCTAAAGCGGCGATAATTTTAACGCTGTGCTTGATAATATGCCCCCTGTGACCCCTACCGTACTAACACAGACTATGGCCTACTGATGAATTAGAGGCATATTGGCCATCGTAAAGGGAACTATTGAGTACAAACAGTTATCTAAAAATCCCCTCGTTAGCTGATATTAAAAGCATGTTATTCAAACTAGACCTTCACATTGTCCGGGAATCTCCAGCTGAAGCCAGCTGGGTTTAGAAATCATTCATTAAAGAAAAGCTAAGGGTGCACCTATGAGAAGAGGAAGTAAAGAAATGCAAATCGGGCAGTCTGACTGAGATTTTCAGACCGCAAAGTCATTCCTTCATATGAATCATTCCTTGACAAATTTCCTGGCCTTTTAGCGAAGCAGTTATATATAACATTTAGATGGGATTATACCCATTTAGAATTCTGTATTAACTGGGGAGTGAATCATTGTATTAGAACTTTATGCCCATCGTGCAAATTAGAATCTGAAACACTGCATCACAATTTTTTCTTTTGCATCACATATGCACCTCCGTGTGGAAAGTTTATCAAACCTGTGTGCCAGCTCATGGGATGTAGACAATACGAAATTGCACTAAGAATCCTGGGATCTGACACCAGTGATATGATTGTCATCAGTGTTGCTATATTTTAATGTTCATCTTGGTCCCTACGTAAGAGATCTTTAGTTAGTGTTGCTAGCAATTTCCCTGACTCTTGATTTTGCTGCGGTTTTTAATCAATATAATATTTTAAATGTTTTTGTCATAGTTTCAGGTATTTTATATTTTTATAGAAGTTTATATGTCAGCTTATTTTATACAAATATCTAGTGCAGCTACACCAAGACGGGCTCCCAGATACACATATCCACAGGTAAATAGGGAGTAAGACCACTCTAAGGTGTTCTGGCATATCCGCACACCTTATGCGTATTAGGATAGGAAGTGCTAGGTAGGAGTATAGATATAATTATATGTATTAATTTAATCATAATGAACTGCTTATTTTATTTACCCTTCTCGTAATGCTGATTACTAGGTTTTGTTTCCTTGTATTAATCATTGCAGTGCACGTATTTTACACAAGAATCTTATTGCTTCAAAAAATGTTTGAAATGCCAATTTGAGTATTGCTTCTGTCTCCGTTTTGCATACCTGAGGTACTAATGAAAGAGTTAGATCTGTTTCCACGATTATCTTGGGGAGTCAGTATTGTCATGTTCTGAGATTGCAGACAGAATCTGATACCTTGTAAGTTTTAGAGGCCCAGATGGCGCTCTATGAGCTAGCCAGGACTAAGATCAACATATTCTGATGGTATGCACAGACTTAGTTCCATAAAGTTTTGACGCTAATGCTGCCAAAACGCAGAGTCTTACTTAAATAGTAGTAGCCATACGACATGCGCCACCAATGTTGTAGTTTGGGTACTTATTTAATGGGTCTCTCTAGTAGTTTTCTTAAATATGCCCAAAAACTCTACTCACCAATTAACCAGAGACATCCATGGTGTTAGGGAAAAATCCTCCTCAGCTAAGTAGAAAACCCCTATTTTGCCTTCAGGTTGTTCAAGCTTGAACCTTTAAAAAAGGATTACCCCATAATAGTTACCCTCTCTGAATCCCACTTATTCAAATGGCTAATCCATCACAGGTAGTTTTACCACTTAACTGCAGACATACTTTAACACAAATGCTAATACAAAATGGGCTCCCTTAAGCCAGAGGGGATGTTACCTTTGTGGTAGAGGCCCACAAAGCATATAGAACAGAGGTATTCTATTCATGGGTCACATTCCCAGCAGTAAATGCAAACACAGGAAATGTTGGCACATACATGAAGCAGCAGTACCAATCAACTATAGAGTATATGAGGATTTGGAAATTCCATTGACATATTAGGAACACATGAACTGGTTCCTAAGTGCAAAGCCGCATACATTAGAAAATGTCAGACTGGGTCCCCTCAGTATTGAGGAGGCAACATGCCCAGTCCTAGCCTGCTGTACACCATATCCGCAAATAAGAATTCTCACAGTAGAAGAACTTTGTATGCTCTACACAGGTATAGTTACACTATACAGACAACTAATACAATTCGTTATGTGAACCATAACAGCAACCCCAGCAAGGGTTGTTCAAGCTGCTCACATCCAGAATTAGCAATGGCCAAAATTAGTCCAGTGACTATTAATACAATAATGGGTAAGGTTCCCGTCAGACAGGATGAGATTCCATTCTGGATTGCACAAAAAGCAAATCAGCTGGAAGGAGTATTTCCCCATACAAGATCCCATATAAAAAATAGATTTCTCACAATGTGCCTTCCTTTGGGGATGGTTTCCCCTGTAGAGGACTGTGCCACATGGGGCACAGTTTTTTCTGCGATCTATACCATAATGCAAGGTACACCATCATTAGCTGTTTTGTCAGACGTGCTTAAACAGATTCAAAATGAATACGGGGCAGCTCCTGCATGGATTTGGGGATAAATTAATGGCCAATTTTACTACAGTATCCTCAATGATATTAAGTAATATAAAAGGGTAAGCAGCAGCATTGGCAGTATGTCAATGTCTTGCGCAGGTCGATCTGGTGGATGAAGTGCTTGAACTACCTAAAATTATTGCAGAAACCTATGCATCAATAAGTCGAGATAATTTGTTGGCCAGACCTACCAAACCACAGCTTAAGGGTAATTCAGAAAAATACCTTAAAACAGGCTCCAGAGTCTTCTAAAAAAAACGCTGGGCCAATAAGAAAAATAAAGAAAAGAATAAATCACAGGGTGGATCTCGCCCACAGGAATCTTCTGTAAAGCGCTATATCTTGAATAACTGTGAAACAATTAAACAGCCTGATAGGTATCCAGATACTCATCAAACGTACAAATTCCGAGTAGTGTTTCAAAAAACGCTCATCTGCAATCTTTCATGTTATAAGGGGAAGCATTGGTGACCCAGATGGCGAGGGCTAGAGTGAAACAGATTCATTCCCACTTGAAGTATTAGGACGTTCTAATTCCAAGAACTGATTGGGCCACTTGAATGCTGCAGCGACTTCCAAGGCGCCCTGCATTTGCCCAACATTTGTGTCTTAGACAGGATTGCTCTCTGACAGACAATTGCCTTTTCCAGCGCATCAACATCGGCGCTTAGGTTGAAGCTCAGTTTTAATCATATTGTTCTTTCCCATCCTGGCTGGGACAGTGAAAACAAAACGTTTCTGCTCATGAATTATCTTAAGTTTAGCCCAGAATTAGAGTAAGCATTGGAGACCCATTTTGCGACGATGATGTTTGATTCCTAAGAATGAAGCTCTTTGATACAAAACAGCTAGGATATTATCTGGGAACTCTTATCTGTGGTTTGCAAACCATAGGGAGGATGCAGCTCTTGCTGTGCAGAGAACAGTTCCTCGGTCTTTGTAGTACAGTATATGAACTACTACATGGCATGATGCAAATCCCAGGGAGGGCCTGCAAGCAGGGACCCAGTGGGTTCATTCAAGGTAAAAGAAGCAGGAAAGTTGTGCAAAGCTCTTAATCTAATCTTTCCATTCAGCCATATCTTGTTCCCCCTAAGCCTTCTAGGAGACCAACCACTCTAATTTAATTATTCCTCTGGGCTCCGCCTTTGATATCCTCAGCTCTGACCTCAAGAACATGCATTTGGTCAGCTAGGTTTTTCATCTGTTGCTGCAATAGTGTGGTTTGTGACTGCAGATCATGTCATGTTAGCTCCAATTGTGACACTCAGTCTGTATGTTTTCTGTGTCAAGGACTTTCACAGGGAGGCAAAAAAAGGGGTTAGTGAAGTAATCGTTGGCCCCATTGTTCAAGACTACAAGCTTGAGGCATGTGCTGTGGATCTGGACAGTTCGAGCAGCCAAGTTCTTTAGCAGGGATCCCGACAAGCAATGATTATTAGAATATTTTGCAATTAGCAGTGGCACTGTTGGTCCCAAGGTCAATAGTAATGTCTACATTCCTGTGGCACTGAAAGGGGACGGAGAGCGATGAGCAAGTACCAGGTGTGCAAGAAGGTCTTTGATCATACAATTCAGCTGTGCTCTGAGCTGGGCAATGGAAGGATGTCAGAGAACATGTCCCAATCATTGCTGCTCCTCATGGTGTGTCATCCAGCACAACGTGAAGAAAATTGAGAGATCAAACTCTATAGCTCCAATGTTATGGGAACAACCTCGATTCAATAATTGTAGTGTGGGCTGAGAATAATCTCAATAGCAAATAGAGTATGTTCCTCATTATGCACTCTTGGTAATGGGTCAGTGAGGTCAAAGTAGTTTATTGGCGCTTACCTAGCACGATGAGTGAGATCTGTGTAGAGAGGGCCTGAAACATGCACATGTCCTTCCTCACATAGTGGAGAAAATGCTTGTGTGGGAGACTGTAGCAACCAAATGATTTATCACGCTACTCCACCTGTAGTCTCCAAATGTGTCTTGCGGCTCTCCGGCTGCATGGAAGAAAGGCAACAATTTAGGCTGTGTTGAATTCTTTTCTTAATAGGCCTTACGATTCTCTTTTACAATGCCGCTCACAGCCTAGGAATCAGCCCTTTTTGTGAACTCGAGGTCCACGCTCAGGCAGGATGCGCTGCCTGGGACAGAGATGCCAGTTCAGTCTAACATGGCAGGCCACACCCTCACAGCTGATTGCTGTTTGTGACCCTCCACATAGGGGAAGTGCCGCGGCATGGTCTGGTGTGGATCGCAGGGGAGGCGTAGTAAGGTTGTCTCCTTTCCTAGAGAAAAATACTGGCCATTTCTTGTACTTAATAAGACATTAAACAAATTAACATTTATTTATTATTATCTCATCTTTTTAATGAGCAGTTATTTGAGAATCAAAGATGGACATCAAACAGTTTAGTGAAAACACTGTGGGACGCTCTCAGGGGGCCAGAACCTTGATAATTATAAGTGCGTACTCAGTCCCTATCCCCTAGGGTGACACATTGCGGAGTGTGGCGGGTTGCTGACTCGTCATCTGATTGCCACTGTGTCCCAATTCCCCCCTACCTCCCTTCCCCTCCCAATACATTGGTACACCTGGATTGCATCCACAGTCCCCAGATCTTTTTGAATTTGCGAGGGCAGCCCAGGACCGATACAATGTGCTCTCAGCTAGTTGGCACCAGTCAAGGTCTTCCCCCTGAAGGAAGTGGCCTGATTAGGGTCACCCGGGTCACTAATGACCACCTTTCGGCCTTCTATACCAAATGAAGAGTCGGTCAGACAGTAGAGAATACAAACCAATAACTGTTTATTAATATACACTCAGAGCGTAGCCCAGTCTGCCCAGTCGCTAGGAGTGCTGCAGACAGACTGAAATAGATAAGCATAAAGATACATTATGTACGTTTCGTAACTGGACTAAAACATGCCTATCGTGGAATTTTCCAGGCTGATGCAGCTGGACAGTAAAATATAAGTAAGTTTTGATTCTCATATCTCACACCACCTAATACAATCCAAGGTCGTTTCACCCTGTACCCGCCACCAGACAAGTAGGATAGGGCCTCTATCTAGTGAGAAAGGTATACACTAATATGAACAGTCTTTTCATTAGTGAAGCAAACCTAACATTGCAGAAACTAAACATAACAGAGGCCTTTTCGCAGAAATAGCAAGGAATTAGTTCCGATAGTGGTTCAAAATGGCATCTGAATAGAAAATGGTGACGTGCATGCTAACTTACATAAAACAATGCACAAACATTAATATTTCTATTCTAACAGACCCTCCTTTTAGCATGAGCTAAAAAAAAAATCTACAGCAACAAGAAGAACATGAAACCAAGAAAACAGGAAACCATAAACAATAATAACAATAAATCCTTATGAGCATTCCATGTTTTCAGCATCGGAGAAGGAAACTGTGATGAGGGAAGAAGTCTTGAAAATGCCCTCATCAGTGTTCATAAGGTCGTCTATCTCTTTCTGTATCATAATTGCAGCATTAGTATCATGAATCGATATTTTTTGTTTAGGGTTGAGAAATGTGGTGCAATATGAGCAACGGAAGGGGAGGCACTGAATAAGGGCACTGCAATGCACCAATATCATAATCATGTAAATCACCTTTTGTAGAATCCAGTCCCAACCACCGAAAAGAGACCAACTCCAATATCCGCATTCCATTCCCTTGACATTCTCGAGAATGTACTTGGTAATATTCTTTTACATAGTTTTGATCCTGACTACACACTGGTCTCCCAATACCGTGCATACACCACCACTCTTGGCTGAAATGAAATCCACTGCGTATCTAGTCTGTTCGGAATATATTTGTATACTTTCTAACTGAGTCGTGATGTCGCGTAAAGCTGCCACGATAGGGTTAGGTAAAAATTTGTAACTTGCATCCAAAATATTCTCTAGCTTTCTTACCCCGAGCCATAGAGGTACCACCCAAAGTGAAAATGGAAGAATGAATGTAGCCAAAAGTGATCCCATTACTAAAATTATTGTTCTCTTTATCAGTCACCCCTCACAGAATTCTTTGGTCAAAGTCCTTTTGAACCAATGGACATTAAGCTTAGCGTATTTACAGGGTACACCTAAGGGCAACACTATCCCAAGAGCTACATCGTCTGTACCATTAGGAACATCTGAATAGGTACCGTTAGACAACAAGTAAAACCCTGAGTGTGCATAAATCGTCCCTTCATAATCTACTGCAGCATATCTGGTGTTCATTCCAGAAGTACTTGGATCTTTTTCATTTACTAAGGGGATCGTATCCTTGTACAACATTATTCCAAAACAATTGAAATACAAAGAAGTGTCCGTACTATTCACGATAGGGCAACAAGCAGGATAATAACTAGCCTCCCGGGTGACTATCAATTCCTTGTAATGCCAACCCACCAGTGTGACATTCTGTTCTTCCATGTAGAAGTTGTCGCAATATGTGTTGTTATCACAACCTGGATAACCCATTCCCAGTGGCTTTCTATGCTATAAACAATAACCTGGATAGCCAAAACCAAAAACTCCTTACACTTATGTAAATTGCTGTGTACGAGTATATGTATAATTTACAAGTGACAATGGATATGCAGTCCATAAACTAGTGACAGATTCAGTGGAGTAACAAGCGGTCCCTTCTCCAAAGAATCTCTTGTGTGTGTCGAGAAACACATTACTCGGGGCTGTCCTCTTCTTCCTTGTTGGGGCAATAACTTTAACCTTGGTACGTAAAGGCACATCCTGATCTTTTTCCAAACTCATGACACCCCACACAATATTATTAGCAACAAAACCACAAAAGCAACACATGTTATTTTCTGTTTTCCGGGTTCCCGTCATATTGTGCGGGGCAACAAGAATTACTGGCTGCTTTTCCTCAGCAACCTGTCTACCAAAAGGATGCATAACAAACAATAAAGAGGTTATCAAAATGCAAGGAGAATATATAACTTCCCAGTGTCCGTCAGACCCTCTCTGGTACAGGCTCCTATTGTCCATCAAATACGTTGGCGCTCTTGAGCACCAGCGGTGGAGGTTGCTCTGTCCTAAGCTTGTAGCACTCATCTTCACGGTATACCTCAATCTCCCCTATCTAATGTTCAAACAACTAAAATGAAGTACGCAGAAATCCTTCTCTAATCTCAACTAATTCCATTGGTACTATAATTTCAGAGCAACCTGTTTTACGCAGTCCATCCCTAATCTCTTATCTCCTTAGACGTAGTTTCCCTCAGCCAAGGGCGCAAATTGTACCTGGTAACCCCAGGCACCGTGTGATCAGTGAACAAAGGCTCTTGGATAGTTTGTATTTCTGGGGGAACAGCGTCCTTCAGCACATCCTCACTCTCTTTATCCGTTTACGTCCACATCAGCTGGGCATCGCTGAATGGGACAAACCTAGGCACCTGCTCGCATTTTGATTCCCCAACACTGTCTTTGACCCACTGGTTGTAAGGTAAGGGCAAGGGAACAGTCCGACAGTGGGTCGCGTGGACCCAGTTCTTACGGCCAGCAACCTTCACAGCAGTACGCGTCACCAAAAGAACCTATTCAGGCCCCTTCCAGCGCGGCTCCAAACTTTTCTTTCTCTGGAAGTTGCGCAACATGATGAAATTGCCGGGCTGGATATCGTGGCCACGTCCCTTTGGTGTGGAAGGTACCGACTCTGGCACCTGTTGGTAAATAGAACGCAAACTCTCGGTTACCTGGCCACGGTAATCAAGCAATACAGGGTACTTAGTATCAGAAAATCTACGAGGATGCCCCAGACATTTGCCGGGCGCCCAAACACGACCTCTTAAGGAGACAATCCTGTCCTAGAATGTGCTGTCATTTTTGTTGACAAAAGTGCTAACAGTAAAGCATCTGGCCATTTTAACCCTGCTGTCTCCTTAATTTTTGCCAATTTCTGTTTGAGAGTACCATTGTACTTCTCAACCAAACCCGCTGACTATGGATGATTAGAAGCATGACATTATTGTTTGACATGGAGACCCTCACAAATTAATTGAATCACTTTTGCATTAAAATGACTTCCGTTGTCACTCCAAATAACTCGGGGCAAGCTGAAACGAGGAAAGAACTACTTCAGGAGTACCTTTGCAGTCGTAATGACTGTATTACCTTTGGTGGGGTAAGTCTCAACCCATTTACTGAATGCACATACAACCACCAAAACATCCTTGAGGTTATTACATCTGTCTAATTCAATATAGTCCATTTGAAGGACTTCAAAAGGAAAAGAGGGTGGTGCAAAATAACCGGGTGGTGTGGGGTTACCCTTCCCTGGATTATGCATCATGCAAACCATACAGCATTTCACCAAATGTGCGGCTGTCTCAGACATATTGTCATTCTGCCATACAGGGTCTAACAACTTACAAATGCCTTTTGCACTAATATGAGCTGGACCATGTGCCATAGTAATCACAGGAAGAACATATGCATCTGGTAACATCCATCTCTGCTTCCCTGATTTATCAATCTAACATCCTTCCTTATTTAACTGTGCTGTACTTTCCTGCCATTCCGCGGATTCTTCCATTGTGGCTTCACTATGTATCTCCTTTACACTTTCAAGAGTATTCTCAAACATGACAACTTCAGGGACCCACCTAGCTGGACCTGCTACAAACATGCGTTTCATCCTTGTTCAGGCTGTTTCCTTAGCTGTCTGATCTGCAAACGCATTTCCTCTACCCATGTCATCATTAACCTTCCTTTGGGCACTACACTTGATTATGGCCAATTTCTTAGGAAGGGTTAAAGCGGACAAAAGCCTCAATATGAGGTGCCCATGCTGAATCTTGGTGCCATGAGAAGAAAGGAACCCTCTCTCCGCCCAGAGTCACCCAGAGATATACGCGACCCTGAAGGCATACTGGCTGTCAGTATAGATGTTGACAACCAGTCCCTCGCTCAATTTGCAAGCTCGAATAAGAGCTGCAAGCTCAGCAGCTAGAGCAGACTGAAAGGGGACCAGTGATGTCTCTACCACCGTGCACAATGTAGAGACAGCATAAGCTGCCGTCATGGTGCCATCTGGTAATTTAAAACAAGAGCCATCGATATATAGTTCTCCTTGAGGGTCAGATAAGGCAACATCAGTCAGGTCTACGCATCTCTTCATCTCTTCTTCCATCTGGTAGATACAATCATGTCTGTCGGCTGCATCATTCTCGGAAGGGAGGGGTAGTAATATGGCTGGATTCAGAGTAGCACATCTTTTAATTGTAATATGCTTAGCAAAGAGGGTCTATTCATATCCGGTAAGGCGGGCCCTGGTGAGGTGCTGTGTCTTTGTCTTATTCAAAAGTTTATCCACAGCATGGGGTACCATAACTGTGAGCTCAGTATCAAGCACAAGTCCAGCCGATTGTCGGATTGAAGTGGCCACAGCCGTAACTGCTCTCAGACAACTTGGGAGGGCTCTTGCGACGGGATCAAGCACAGCAGAGAAATAGGCACACGGCCGTTGCTTATCCCCAAATGTTTGTGTTAGGACAGAAAGCGCACAGCCAGCCATCTCGTGGATATAGAGCGCAGACAGCTTCCCGTAGTTAGGAGTACCAAGAACTGGAGCTGAACAAAGTGCATTTTTTAATTGCTCAAAAGACTGCTGACATTCAGACTTCCAAGGCAAAGGCTAATGCACGTCTTTTGTTGTTAATACAAGCAAAGGTTTAATTTGTAGGGAATAGTTAGGTATCCATTGACGACAATAGGGATTGATACCTGTAAAAGCACGCACATCTTTCTGACTTTGTGGAATGGGCATTTTAACAATGGTACTGATGTGCTCGTGGGTCAATCTCCTATCCTTCTTCGACAGCAGGTGACCTAAGTTGGTGACCTCCTATCTACAATACTGACATTTAGAAAGGGAAACCTTATGTCCATGATGGGCCAAAGCCACAAAAATTTAACTGTACTATCTCTACAACCATGTTCCGAATCAGAAGCTGAGGGTAGATCATCATCATACTGCACCAATACATTACCTGAGGGAAGTGACAAGGAATACAAATGACCTTTTAATGCCCGACTATAAATACTAGGACTCTCTGTATAGCCTTGAGGAGTGCAACAGAATCTAAAACTCCTACCAGCCTGTGTGAACGCAAACAAATATCTACTGTCTGGATAGATAGGAATACTAAAGAAAGCATTTTTCAAATCAATACCAGAGAAGAATTTAGCAGAAGAAGGAATCATTGTCAAAAGCGCAGTAATATCAGGAACGACAGGGAACTGACTAACCACTATTTTATTTACCTTGCTCAGATCAATCACAAAACAATAAGCATCATCAGCATCCTCAGAAGAGCCACGGGTGCCCTTTTAAGAATCGGAAGAATAGGGCTATTACAAATATTCCCAGATGTTTCCTCAACTACTTCCTTTTGAATAAAATCCTGAATAATCTGAAGAAGAGCCCGTTCTCCTGCCTGCAGTATCTTATACTGAGGAATACATGGCAAAATAACATTCTCCTTAACTTGTATAGAAACCTTTGGTATATGCAACAGCCCTACATTCGTGTCATCTGTGGCCCATAGAGTGGGTGGGACAGCAGCTAATTCAGCCAGAAGGGGTGCATCCTGGGACAAGCACTGTTTAGTACTCAAATCTGGACCCATCGAGAGATAGACACCTGCAGGAGAGCAATATATTGTAGCATACAACTTCTTCAACAAATCCAAACCCATCAGATTCTTACCACAGTTAGATGTCAACAAAAACTGAGATTCCACAGTAAAGTTACCAACAGTCAATGCAAGCAGGCGCGAAATGGGGCTTACAACCGGTATACCTGAAAAACCCCAGAGAAACATTATTGTGGCCAGACAGGGCTGACCCAGGGACCATATGTTGAGAAACAGAACTCTTTATTGCACCTGTGTCCACCAAACATTCCTTAGTCGAGCCTTGCAAATCCGCTGTGACATAAGGACCAGGCTGATCTACAGGTATCTGAACGGGTCCCTCTCCCTTTTTCTGGCTGTCCTAGCTATAAGACATACCTGACGCCTCTTCCATATTGTAATCATCATGATAATACTGGCCATCACAGGGGTCATTGAAGTAGTTATTATCAGAACGACCCTGTGAAACCGTAGCATTCTGAGCTCTCTCTGTCCTACGACCTCTACCACCAGAACCCTGTCCTGTAGGAGCTGCAACTTTCTGTAAAAGCACAGGGCACTGGCTACGCAAATGACCCTCCTCCTTACAATACGCACACTGATTTGGTGTAATTGAAGGTTGCCTACTGGTACGTCAAAGTCATCCCCTATTATTTTCCCTAAACGCTTGCTGCAACAACACCTTAGTTTTCTAATTCCTTGTGTTTCTTATCAGTCCTATCCTTCTCCTCTTGATCTCGGTGTTCATAATGAGCCATATTCAAAATAACAGAAGGGGAAGAGGTGGACCAAGTACTCTGAGACGCCTGTAAACGAGTCATAATTTCAGGAAGAAGATTAGAGACAAATCGGTTAACGAACAATCAAACTCCTCCCTAGATAGACATATCCTACCTACTATAGTCCAAAAATGTATCTTCAAACCGGGTAAAGAAATGAGACACACTCTTATCCTTCTTCTGTGGACAAGCCGTCAATGTGTCCCAGCTTACCTTCTTAGGTGGAATAAGGGACTGCATATATTTAATAATGCAACCTGGCAAAGTAAGTATCTCAGTTCGAGGCTTATCACCTGGCTTCCTTTCCTGATCCCACCCTGTAATCACATCCCATGTACCACCCAACTCCGCAACATGATCTTGAATATGCACCTGTCTCCAAATGTCCACTGGATTAAGGAGACCAAAAAGCATTTCAATATCAGCAAGAGTCATTACAGTAGAAAGGGCAGCCTCTGTCAATTCTTTATAATAAGCTGTAGGATTTTTCCTAGGATCAGGCAAATGAGTCTTAAGGGCTAGGACCTCAATCCTTTCCCATGGAGTATAAACCCATTGTTCCTGAAAACGGGCTGCTACAGCCGGTCTAGTAACATTACCGCGCTGATCTGTTATCTCAGGTATTTCTTGATGATATATGGGATGGACCTCTCGCATCGGAAACTGAGTTATCTGAGTAGGGCTCCTCTCATGTAGTCTACCCCTGTTAGCAACTAGAGTTGTAACATTCCCAAATACTTGACCTGGCTCCAAGTCAGCAGTATACACACAATCTCTGATATCAAATAAAATTTGAGTCACATCCGTCCCATTGTGCTTTTGCCAAAGGCTAATCAATGTAGCAGACATATGCTTAATGACATGTTGCTGTATAAAGGGTTTGAAATCCCGCATGACTTCCCAAACATCCTCCACACTATAAATCGCATTACGATCCCACCGCACAGCCTGGTCAGCTATTACTTGTTTCTCTTCATCCCTCACCCCAGATCGCACTAACGGGCCTATTCGCTTCTTAAATTTCATCCAATCTCTATCCTCAAATCCTTGTACGGGTGTCTCAACATTCAAAGATATCGGAGGATGAAAAACCATGGAAGGAGAAACAACAGAAGTGACAGGTACAATTGTTGCTGGTGCTTGCACTGGAGGAGAAAGGAAAGAAGAGACAGGAGTCGAAATAGTAGGTGTGCTGAGGGTCACAGTTTCCAAAGACGGTGAGGACAAAGAAGGAGCGGGAGGTGCTGTTGCCAAAGCTGTCGAAACAACAGCCGTAGATACAGGAACAGCCAAAGCAGACGTAACAGGCTGCTGTGACTGTAAGAAAACAGCGGAATATATCCTCTTCAGGGCATAAGGGGGCGGGGTGGAGTGTCTAGCAACTCTTCTACAAAGGTATTGTCTTCTTCTTTGGTTAAATAAGACGTATCAATATGCAACCGAAATCTCCTATCCTCACATTCAATTCCAAACTCTTGTTTTTCTCTATCATATGCCACAGCTTTCTATGTTAATGTTTGCATTTTCCTTTTCCATGCATCTCTCTCCATCTCTAACCTTCTCTGTCTAGCCTCCTTCTGCCAAGTTCTGAGGGAATCAATGTAATGTAATGTAAATTTAATTTATAAAGCACAGCTTATGCCCAGAGGCGTCTTGGCGCTGTAGTCTTCTAATCAAAAGGTAGCGGAGCTAAACACTGTAGTAAACGGGAGCGAAAAGGCTTTACCTATCCTGTGTGAAAAGCCACGTTTTTAGTGTCTTCCTGAAACTGAGAAGAGAGGGGGCTGTCAAGTCATTTCAAAACATTGCTGTTGACCTATAAATGCTTCCACCCCCCCCCCCCATGTGACCTTTTTAAATGGGGGGACCACCATGTTTCTGGCTGAGCCTGAGTGCAATGTTCTTGCCAGTATATACCATTTAAATCTTTTCATAAACCGGTAAGGCCCTAGTCCATGCAATGACTTAAACACCAAGCAGGGGGCTTTAAACTTTCACTGTTGTCTAACTGGCTACCAGTGTAGTCTTCTGATGGCTTCTCTTGCTGATTCATATTTAGGTATTTTAATAATGAATCGAGCTGCTGCATTCTGCAGAATTTGGAGCATGTTCAGAAGGCCTGATGTCAGGGTGAGATAGAGACTATTACAGTAATCTATCTGTGTGAGGACCAAAGCCATGGTCACTGTTTTTAAAAGATTGGGGGGTAGATATTTTGTAATTTTTTTTAACATCCTTATGTAACAAAAAGAAGCAGATGTTATTTTATTAACTTGATCTTTAAATTTTAACTCATTGTCCAGCACAACTCCCAGGTCTTTTACCTTAGTAGAGGGTATGGGCAGTGAGTCTAGCTCATGCGGCCACCAATCTGGTGTCCAGAGAGAGGGTTTGTTGCCGAAGATGATAACCTCGGTTTTTGAGGCATTCAGCTTCAGGCAATTACAATCTACCCAATTGTTCACCTTCTTCATGCATGAGCTGAATGCCCCGCCAGCGTTATTTCCCCCGTTAGTTAGAGACACCACAATTTGGGTGTCGTCAGCATATGAGGCCAGGGTAAACCCCGCGTTTTTGATAATCGATGCCAGTGGCGCAACATATTTATTAAAGAGTGTAGGGCTCAATGCTGATCCCTGTGGTACTCCGCATGGCAGGGAAAATTGCCTGGAGACACAGTTGCCCTTTGCCACGTTTTGTTGTCGGTTCGTTAAAAATTATTTTTTGGAGATCCATAGCCGTTCCTTTTAACCCCAGGTCCTGGAGCCGGTCGACCAAGATCTAATGGCACACCGTATCAAAGGCTGCGGAGAGATCTAGCAGCACCAATGCCGCCGTCCCCCCTCCATCAAGAATTTCACATATGTCTTCCGTTGCCACAATTAGTGCTGATTCAGTGCTATGGTGTCTCCTAAATCCATGTTGTGTATCATCTAACAATGAGTTCTCTTCTATATATTTTGAAATTTGTTGGATCATAATTTTCTCAGCCAATTTAGCAGCAAAAGGGAGTCTCGAAATGGGCCGATAATTGCTCGGGTCCGCAGAGTCCAGATTGTCTTTCTTCAGCAGTGGGAGAATAGAGGAAAGTTTCCACTGATCGGGGAAGGTCCCACTAGTGAACATCTGGTTAAGGATAAATCCTAAATTCTTTGCCACTTGGGCGGGCAGCATATGCATTATACTGGGCGGGCAGAGATCAGATGGTGAGCCAGATTTGATTGACAGAATTAGGTATCTAAGTTGTTCCCCCGGAGGGGTCATGAAAGTGGAGAAACTCCTTCTGTCCTCTAGATTGGTTGTCATCAGTTCAGCCTGATGGTTAACTCTTGTCTGTCGCAAATTTATTGTAAATGTTAACAACCTTCTCCTGAAAGAAACTAGCTAACGTATCGCAAAAGTTTTGGTTTATCCCAACGTGAATAGCACTGGTAGGTGTAACCAGTTTCTTTATCTCGGAAAAGAGCGTTTTATTCTAATCACAGGCGGCTTTTATATGCTCTGTGAAATAGATGGTCTTTGCTGTTAGAATGCTCTCTTTATGTTTTGCTAATTTAGCTTTATAGATGATCCTTTCTTCTGCCTCATAAGGATTTCTCCAGCAAGCCTGCCTGGATAACCTCAGTTTCTCATTATACCATGGCTGTGACTTTTTTTCCCCATTTGGATTTTTGGAAGTGGTTGGTGCTACGGTATCTAAAGCAGTTTTTAACCAGAGCGAGAAATTCTCCACATTCTCCTCCAGGTTGTCTCCTAGTTGACAGGGACTTGAAGTAGTGGCCTCTCCTACTTCTGCTGGGCGTATTTTATGCCAGGCTCTGCCTCTTACTTGTTGGGTGGGGCCCTGTGTTGGATGTTTTTTTCTGTTTTTATTAGCCATTTAATCACCCAGTGGTCAGACCATGACCAAAAAGTGTAATAGATTTGTCAGTACAAAAGATGCCATCCAACATATGCCAGCCTTATGTGTTGGGCCCTTATTGATTAGTCCAAAGGAGTCCATAGTATCAATCAGTTTTTGAGAATCAGGGTCAGTATGTTTTTCCAAATGAAAGTTAAAATCCCTTAGTACGGTGAAATTATCATTGATAATTAGAGACTCAATCTCCATACTAAGATTATTGGTGAAGCTACTCCTTAATCCAGGCGGGCGATAAATTAGCATGTTTTACAAAAAGTAGGTTATGCCGTTCCTCTCAAGTAGAAGAGTGCAGAGTCAGGATAGACAGGAATCCCAGGTGTCCCAAGAAATGGGGTCAGTGTAGGGAATCCATAAATCGAATAGTAATGCCCTCACACACCCTTGAAATCGATAAGCATAACGATACATTATGTACGTTTCGTAACTGGGTTAAAACACGCCCATAGTGGGATTTTTACAGGCAGATGTAGCAGGACAGTAAAATAGCTCACACCACCTAATAAAATCCAAGGTCGTTTCACCTTGTACCCGCCACCAGACAAGTGGGAAAGGGCCTCTATCTAGTGAGAAAGGTATGCACTAATATGAACAGTATATTCATTAGTGAAGCAAAACCTAACATTGCAGAAACGAAACATAACAGAGGCGTTTTCTCAGAAATAGCAAGGAATTTGTTTCGATAGTGGTTCAAAATGGTTTCTAAATAGAAAATGGTGCAGCGAATGCTAACTTACATAAAGCAATGCACAAACATGAATATTTCTACACTCCCAGTCCCCGACTGTGGGAGACCTATTCGCTCCCTAAAGTCTAGCAAGGTTGCCCCTGCAGCCATGATTAACCAGGTGTGTGAGTGTTTTGGCCATTTCTCCACCCCCTTTATGCCCAGTAGCAGCCAGTTGGCCTTGAGCGAGATCGACAGGCCTGTTACCTTCTTCATCACTTCTATCCTGTCCAGAAAGTTTGGATCAGTGGGCAGGTTCAATGTGTGTGATAAAACGTGCCTATGTTGTCGCAACCCCGGCACATTCAGTCGATTGGCTGCTGCCCATCTTGTGTATTCTGGACCTGTCATATACGAAGCTGCACCAGGCGAATCATGCTCATATGGCAATCTCTCTAGGACACTGTAACGCCTTACTTCACTCGTCATCCTTTAAGCGGCAGAAGACTATCCGGTGTTTTAAGTATCATCTTTTTATATATTAGGGAGACTGGGTCTAGGATCAGTCAGTCCTCCATGAGGGAGAACTCTGGGATTTGTTCCCCCTCTGGCAAATGGCATTTCAAGGCGTGCTTCAGCTGCCAGTACCGGAAGATCTCCCCCTTTGCTAATTCGTACTTGCACTGTAGTTCACTGAACAATACCATTTTGCCCCCTCTCCAGACATCTCCCAGTTTGTCTATCCCTATTGTGTGCTATCTTGTGTGCGTACGTAACTTATTCACCTCACTCAGGCTGTCGCTATCCCATAGTCGGGTTTACGCTGTAAGAATGGTTGTTTTCCACGCTTGCAATACCGCCTGTGTGTGGGATGGAAGCGATCCTTTCTTTGTCCTCACACAGAGCAGCGCCTGGTATCCCCTAGTCCCTATGGCCCAATGGCCGACCCTGTATGCAGGTTCATCTCCCTCTCCAAATACCCATTTGTTCGCCACTAACAGCTGGGTTGCCCAATAGTAGGCACGGAGGTCTGGGAATGCTAGTCCATCATCAATGACTCCACGTGTAGTTTTGTTAAGGAGGTTTGTGTCGTGCCTCCGTCCCATAATAGTAACCTCAGTATGCTGTTAATTTTGCATAAGTATGTGTCAAGGATTTTGTATGGTGTGTTTTGTAGTATGTAGAGCATGCATGGGAGGGTCATTATTTTGAAGAACACAGCCCTTCCCATCAACAAAAGGGGTAATGTCTGCTTGGAAGCATTCTATCTGGGGGAGCAGGTTGTGATCTAGGAGGTCTTTCTCCTCCCTGGTTATGTGGATTCCTAGGTATCTGAACCAGTCTCGCACCACCGGAGCTGGGCAGTGGGTGGAAGGGTCATCTCACCTGTGTAGAGCGGGAAGATCAGCGATTTATCCTAGTTAATTTGGTAGCCAGCATAGCTCCTGAAGAGCTCAAAGATGCGAAGGACTCTCAGTATCGAGAAACTGGGCTTTGTCACATATAGCAGGATGTTGTCCGCGTATAGGGATATCTTTTCCTCCCAGTCCTTTTCCACCGTGATTCCGTAGATTAGGGGGTCTCCTCCGACCCAGGAAGTCAGAGGCCATAGGGCAAGCGCAAAGATTATTATTATTATTATAATTGCTTCTAAAGCGCTGCTGACACCCTACGGGTAACCTGGCGCTATGTTAGAGTGTATGCAAGGTGAAAAAGAGCCCCTGTCAGATGGAATTAACGGGAGGCATGATAGAAGGCCCGAGGAAATAGCCAGGTTTTGATTCTTTTTCTGAACTGCGTCAGATTGTCTGTCTGTCTGATATCCAGTGGGAGTGTGTTCCAGAGTCGGGGGCTTAACTTTCCTAACTCTCTGCACTCTCACTGGATTTGATGAAGAGGAGCGAAGCAGCCGAGGCGGAACATACCAACTGAATTTTTCCTGCAGAGATTTTGGCCCTTGTCCATGCAAGGCTTTAAACAAAAGGCAAAGGGCTTTGAATTGGATTCTCTGGAGGACTGGCAACCAGTGTATATCCGAAAGGGCCTGCGAAGTAGAGGAATGACGTGGTCGTCCCAGGGTTATCTTTGCAGCCATAGTCTGTATTCTCTGCAGTCTCTCAATCAGATACTGTGGAGAGTTCAGAAGCAGCGCGTTACAGTAGTCTAGTCTACCGAGAATAGTGCTTCGGGCTATCAATATCCTTGCCTCTGATGAAAACATTGGGAAAAATTTTCGTAGAGCTCTTATCAGGCTGAAACAGCTCCCAACTATCTTGTTGACATGCTTCTCCAGCGTCAGTTTATTCTCAAACATAACACCCAGGTTGCGCACAGCAAGGCTAGGAGTAAGTGATGCGCCAGCCGTGATTGGCCAAAAATTAGAAGGAAGCGGAGGAGGGATTCTTCCTGTTGCACAATATAGGATCTCAGTCTTCTCGCAGTTAAATTGGAGGGAATTCTCCCTAAACCAGGTTGCTATGTCCTGCAGGCAGGCATGAAAATCTGTTACAGGGACCGAATGCTCGCCTTCTAAGGACAAAATAAGCTGAGTGTCATCTGCGTAGTTGACTAAATTAACGTTATGAGATCTTATAATTGTAGGTAGGGGACTCATATATATGTTAAAAAGGATGGGGCTTATTGCCGATCCCTGTGGAACACCTTGCGGTATGTTAGAAAAGTTAGAACCGAAGGGAGGAAGAGCAGTTGCCTGCTGTCTATTAGAGAGATAAGAGTGAAACCACTTAAGAGCAGTGCCCGTCACTCCCACCTCTTCCAGTCTGGACAAAAGGATCCCATGGTTCACCGTATCTAATGCGGCGGACAGGTCGAGAAGGATCAGAACGGCCGACTGTCCCCTGTCCGCTCGCATTCGTAGGTCATCCATAACTGTCACCAGAGCCATCTCCGTACCATGGCCCGGACGGAATCCAAATTGCACCCGATCTAGAATGTTGTTACTTTCTAGAAACTGGGAGAGTGCTTTACTAACCACTCATTCCAGAATTTTTATTGGGAATGGTAATAGTGAGATTGGCCTATAGTTCTTCATGCATGCTGGGTCTAGTGTCGCCTTTTTTAACAGCGGTGTCACTGATGCCTGCTTCCAGCACGCTGGTACTGAGCCCTCCATCAGGGATTGGTTACAGATTTGCTGTAATGCCGGAAATAACTCCAAAGACAATCCCTTCCAGATTTTATGTGGTAGTGGGTCCAGCGGTGATCCCGAGGAGATGCTCATAGCAATTTTTTCAAAGTCCCCCAGAGAGAGAGCGTTAAAATGATCCAGAAGATGTAATGTCCCCCTCTCAGCTTGGTTCAGTGGGTACAATTGCTTAGGCGAGTGTCTTGGAACAAGATCATTAATAATGTTCCTTATCTTCTCCTCAAAAAAGGAGGCCAGTCCATCACACAGTATCTGACTAGGCACAATCTCACTCTTAACACACTCGGGCTTGATCAAAGTATATACAATCCTAAAGACTTCCTTAGAGCTGTGTTGTGCCTTCAGGATACAGTTTGCAAAAAACTCTGTCTTTGCTAGCACGATTTCTTTTCTGTATCCCACTAAGGCTAGCTTCCAGAGGGCCTTATCCCTCTCAGTATATTCTCTGCGCCATTTCCTTTCGGCTTGCTTACAGCTAAGTTTCAGAGACCTAAGGCTGTCTGTAAACCAAGGGGCTGACGGTCTACCAACTTTTTTATGAGTCTTTAGAGGGGCAACTTGATCTAACTGGGAGCTGATATTGTTACTATAATTTGTATAATTCTCCTCCACAGTCTTGCCAGTATCATATATCTCAATAGATGCAAAAACCGGTAAGGTCCGTGCTTTCTTTAAAAGGCCTTTCCAGTTCCTACTTTGAAATGTTCGATCAGTCTTCTGATGTAGTTTATTCAGTCCCAGATTATACAGCTGGAAAACAATCAGATAATGGTCTGACCAACATACTGGTAGGACTTCAAGAGGTCCCATTAACTGTTCATTAACGAACACCAGGTCCAACGTATGTCCTCCCTTGTGGGTGGATCCCTTCACCCACTGCTGTAAATTAATAAGTTCGCAGGATTGAACAATATTATGAAAGGCAGTATCTAATAGCCCATTTGGCCATAAGTTAAAATGCCCTACAACTAGCAGCCTCGAGTGACACAGAGCCAGATTACTCAGGATTTCAATGACTCCTCGTTGGAATGCAAGGTCGGCAGCTCCAGGTGGCCTGTAACCAACCAGGCCAGTCAGAAGCTGTCTCTTGGGCTCTTTAATTACAAAGCCCAAAATTTCTATTCCTTCCAATTCCTCAATATCAAGAGGTGAGAAGTCCCAGCTATCCTTGAAAATAATTTCAACCCCTCCTCCCCGACCACCCACATGTGGTTTATGAAGGGATTTATACCCAAGTGGGCAGGCCATGGCCAGCTCTATGTCAGAGTCAACGTGTGTCCATGTTTCTGTCATGAATAATACATCCAAGTCATTCCATTCCACCAATAATTGGATCTCCAGATGATGCCTAGGTAGTGACCTGACATTGAGCAGACCGCATTTCAAGCCATCCTCCCTTATAAAATCGGCCTTCAGCCCTGCCGTCGCTTCTAGTTTAATGTTACCTCTCTTGCCTCCATCTGCTCCCAATTCTAGCAGCTTGTTTCTTGAGTACACAAGCCTCGCATTACCCTCAATGCTCCTCCTGAGCGGGGCAGCATGCCTGGCGCTCAGCGTGGCAGGAGCGCAGACGGGCGCAGATGGGCTTGCCTTGTGCGCGCCTTCGGCGCGCCTGCGGCATGCCCGCTGTGCGCGTCCGCTGCGTGCGGCCACGCCATCGCGTCGTTCTTAAAGGCGTGTGGCCACAACAACTAGACCGAGAACCTTCACCGGCGGGTCCGCTCTAGCATGCGGTCACCGCGAGAAAAGAACCGGCAATCCCAAATCGGGTTTCTTAGTTATTTAACGCTTTTTAAAATTGCTCCTCGATTTTAATATCAAAATTAATGTTTTCCCACACAATACAGTTTTAAAAATACAAATAATTTAAAGTGCAAAGAGTGCTATAGCAGCGACCAAACACGTCTTCACGCTCTCTCTCTAGGCGACCTTACACACAACAGTTTGCCTCATAACATGCTGTGCGGCCACGCCATTGCGTCGTTCTTAAAGGCGTCTGGCCACAACAACTAGACCGAGAACCTTCACCTGCGGGTCCGCTCTAGCATGCGGTCACCGCGAGAAGAGAACCGGCAATCCCAAATCGGGTTTCTTAGTTATTTAACGCTTTTTAAAATTGCTCCTCGATTTTAATATAAAAATTTATGTTTTCCCACACAATACAGTTTTAAAAATACAAATAATTTAAAGTGCAAAGAGTGCTATAGCAGCGACCAAACACGTCTTCACGCTCTCTCTCTAGGCGACCTTACACACAACAGTTTGTCTCATAACATGCTGCGCGGCCACGCCATCGCGTCGTTCTTAAAGGCGTGTGGCCACAACAACTAGACCGAGAACCTTCACCGGCGGGTCTACTCTAGCATGCGGTCACCGCGAGAAGAGAACCGGCAATCCCAAATCGGGTTTCTTTTTTTTTTGAAAAACTTTATTGTGCAGAAAGCAACAGTACAAACGTGGGCCTACAACCACTAGGGCCGGCCGCTAGCATATGCATGCCAATTACGTGACGTCACAAAGCAGCGACTGATCCCCAGAGGCGCAGCAGGATTACAAAGTTATGCTCGGCACCGCAGAAGTTAGGCAGAATACTGATATTTTAAATTTTGAAAAAAGGAAAACGAACAAAAAAGAAAAACAAAACTCAAGGCGAGAAACAGTCTAGACAGTGTCAAGCGCCGACGGGGGGACCCCACCCCACCATGTAAAGAATCAGGAGGTCAATAAAGATGACCGGGGGGAAGGAGGCAGCGGGGAGGCCAGAACAATTAGCGTAAAGAGTACAGTACTCAGGGAACCCCAGGATCAGGGGGACAGGGAAATATCAGAAGTATCTCCAAAAGGGGGCGTACAAATGTTACCTCGGTAGGCGTTCCACTGACCCCAAATTCTATCCCACGCCCCAGGCTTGCCCCGCACCAGATATACCGTCTTCAACCTGAACATACACCAGTCCATGTTCTCCTTCCACACTGACACGGTGGGAGGCCGTCGGGAACCCCAAAGCTGCGCGATATCCCTCTTTGCAATCATGTTCCCAAGTGCCGCCCACCGGGCCTGGGCAACGTTATAATCATTCGGCTCCCATACATTCAGCAAACATCGACGAGCCTCAGGCAACAGAACAACCTCAGTGACACACTCCATTACCGCATGCACACGGCGCCAATAAGCCGCAACCTCGCGACACTCCCAAAGGATATGAAGGAAGGTGGCACTCATACCACAGCCACGCTTACATAGCCCATCCGAAGAAAAACCCATAGCAACCAAATGAGGACCCATCACATACACACGGTGAAGAATTTTAAGCTGGACAAGACGGAGACGGGCAGGAATGGCGACCTCTTTCGGGGAAGACAATACAGACTGCCAGTCCTTGTCGTCCAACTCCAACCCGTCTCCGGTCCATGCCTCCCGAAGATGTACGAGGAGGTCCGCCCGACTGTTGATTAACTTCTTATAAATCAAAGAAATCTTACTATCGGGCAGATGACCATCAAGTATACGGTCCACGAGTGGTGAAGCTACGGGGATCGTGGTACCGGCCTTGAAAACCGACAGCAAAGCGTGGCGAACCTGTGCGTACCTGAAGAACTCCCTCTCACTCAGCTCATACTCACTCTGAAGCGCCGCAAAGGATTTGACAGACCCTTTCACCCAGAGATCACCCACTCTGCTAATGCCAATCATATCCCAGTTCTCAAAACCTTTCGTCGTCCAGAGACATCCCAATCCGTCCGACGCAAACAGGGGGGTCGCTCGTGTCAGGCGATCATTCCAATGCATGGCCACATTGGCATCCCTCCACGCACGCACTGCAAGCCTAGTGGGTCCCGTTAGGTTCCTCCCCGCCGTCCGAGAATAGAGCGCTCTAATGAAGTCACCACCAGGCAACTGATGTTTATCCATCTCGAAAGCCGGATTTGGACCGGGTGCATACGTAGCATGGTTGACAGCGGACAGCTGGGAGGCCCAATAGTACCTCCTGATGTCCGGGAGCGCAATGCCCCCGTCATACCAGGGGAGAGTCAGTTTTGCAAGAGCGATACGAGCACGACTGTCCCAAATAAGTCTCCTCTGTAGACCCTCCACCTCCCGGAAATAGGCGGCCGGAATAATATCAAAGGAGTTCTGGAGTGCGTAAAGAAATCGGGGCAGGGACATCATTTTAAAAAGTGCCGCTAGACCGAGTGGCGACAACGGCAACCTACGCCAGCGAGTCACGTCCAACTGTAATCGCCGGAGAGGAGGAAGGAGATTATGCTCATGGCGGACCGCCGAGTCCAACGATACGTAGATCCCCAAGTACTTGAAACCGGATTGCGAAATTTGAATGGGAAACCTATTTGGCAAAGGGGGAAGGTCACCGGAAATAACATACACACAGGATTTGGACCAGTTGATGATCAGCCCAGAGTTTTTCCCGAAAGAAGTGAGGACGTCAAAAAGGACATTAAGGGATTCATGCGGGGAGGTGAGGTACAAAAGAATATCGTCGGCGTACAACGAGACTCGGTCCTCAAAGCCAGGGGCCCACTGAATGCCCTTTATCGATGGTTCCCATCGGAGCCAGGCTGCGAGTGGTTCTAAAGCAAGAGCAAAGAGCAGGGGGGACAGCGGACACCCCTGCCTAGTACCCCTCCCGAGAGCGAAGGGCTGGGACACCCTCCCATTGACAACAACCTGAGCCAGCGGATCCGTATATAAAAGTCTGACCCAACTAATAAATCCCGGCCCGAAACCGAACTTCGCCAGAGTGGCCCAAAGGTATGACCATTCTATCGTATCAAAGGCCATCGTGGCGTCCAAGGAAGCCAAGATGGCCGGCTCGGAAAGAAACTCCGCCCTGGCGAGAACGCCATGCAAACGCCGCAGGTTGAGAGCTGTGTTCCGGTGCGGGATGAAACCAGATTGATCCGGATGAATCAGGTCACAGATAACAGAGAGTAGGCGATTAGCGAGGACCTTGGCGAGGATCTTTGGTTCAGCATTCAGTAGGGAAATGGGCCTGTATGAGGCACAACGATCACGAGGCTTGCCCTCTTTGGGAATCACAACTATGGTGGCCAGCCGCTGGTCACTAGGGAGGGAACCAAGCTCACGCGACTCCAAAAACATATCACGGAGAAAAGGCGCGACTTTATCCGGACACAATTTGTACAATTCAATAGGCAATCTGTTGGGGCCCATACCCTTACCAGTACGGAGGGAACGAATCGCGATAACAATCTCGTCGGCTGACAACGATGCATCCATGCACTCTCGATCCTCTTCAGACAGGCAAGGCAGCGCAATGTCCCTCAACAAGGAACGAGAGTCAACCTCATCTCTGTCGGACACCGGGGAGTAAACCACACGAAAATAATCAGCAAAACACTCCACAAGCTCGCCAGGGTCAGTCACACGCACACCACCGGAATCCTGAAGCACAGGGACCACACGGTTCACTCTCTCCTTCTTATCGAGCCACGCAATCAGTTTACCCGCCTTATCCCCAACATCATAGAGTCTACCTTGCTGTTCCCTGTACAGTGTCTCCAAATCGGGTTTCTTAGTTATTTAACGCTTTTTAAAATTGCTCCTCGATTTTAATATAAAAATTAATGTTTTCCCACACAATACAGTTTTAAAAATACAAATAATTTAAAGTGCAAAGAATGCTATAGCAGCGACCAAACACGTCTTCACGCTCTCTCTCTAGGCGACCTTACACACAACAGTTTAATCGCATTTGGCGATGCAGCGCGCGCAACGAAATTCATTTTATTAATTTTTTTCGTAACTTACCTGAAATCGGCCATATGCCGCATTTTGCAACCCCCCACCCTGCCCCTCCTCTGCGCCACGTCACCGCCCCGGTAAAACGCCCTACACGGGCCGTCGCTGGTGATAAGGACATCCTTGTTGCGTACCCCTACCCAATTTAAAGATGCAGGAGATAAAGCTGTTCACCTGCACTCTGGCCAGTGGTGCGTTGGATAGCAGTGTGACCCAGGAGCAGAAGCTTGGGCAGTTTTCCTAATACGTATGTGGCTGCCATTTTCAGCGGACTAGCCTAGCACCCACCTCACATACGTGCACATTAGAGTGTTCTTGCTCCCCAGTCAGGAAAATAACAGCAGCATAAGTTATGGATTGTACTGACATAGGTCCAAAGACATGTAAATATTGTAACAAGACAAACAGAGTGTTGCACAAACCTACAGCCTTCGTGCTATACCAGTATCCATTAGCCATCATTGACCTCGATCCACCAACACGATCCACCAAAATTGGAAGGGTATCAGTAATGACAACATACATTTTTTAGCGTCTCTGCTCTTAGAGCCTAATTCCAAGTTTGGCGGTCCATAGGATCGTCAAACTCGCGGTGGAGGTGTTGTGGCGGTCAGGGACCACAGCACCAGTGGTCTGACCGCCGGATTACAACTCTGGCAGTCGGACTGCCATAGGACCACCACAACCACCAGGCATCCATGATCACTTGAGGTGGCGCTGCAGTCTGAGGTCTGCATTATGCTGTTGGTGCTGCTGCGGCACCATCAAGCAAATTCGAGCCTGCCATGAAACTTGTGGCAGTGAGAAAAATAAGGAAAACCTACAGGGCCCCCTGTTTCCTCATGGCCTGAGGATGAATGCAGGGGGGGCACAAAGTGTACCCCTCTGTGTGCATGTACCCCCTAATTTGCACGGCATGGACTGCACATTCCATGCCATGGAGGAACAGGCTTTGGTGTTCCCATTGGGCTGCCTTTTTAATTGGCAATGCCATGGGAATGCCGAAGGACGGTCAGCCAGGCCATGAGGAAACTCATAATCTAGCGGCTGGCCCATGGTGAGGTTTGGCGGTGTGGGAGTAGGGTGGTGGCATGCCACCCCGCTCCCACACTGCCAAACTCATAACCAGACTCTGAGTCTCATGAGGAAAAATCTGTGGAGAGAAACGTGTGTTGAAGAAAAGCTGGAGTTTATTCAAGCAGAGAAGGCCATGGAGGAGGCAGCTGGGGAGAGTGAATCCCTGCTGCAAAGCCAGCCCAAGATTCAATCACCTCAACAACCCTCGAATGGAACAAAACAATCATGATGTAAGTAGAAAATGAACTGAGGCATGAGGGACACAGCAAATAAACACAATAATAATAAACATCAATGCAAAAGGTAAATATACTCAATAATAAGATATGTCAAAGCAAATGATTAACCAGCAACACTAATTAACCATACCCAGAATGCCACACGACACATTTTCCCCCTTAAAAAAAATATATATTTTGAGAGTAAACACAGTTAATAAAAGTCATACAGGATGATTTAAAGTTTTGCAAAGAGAGTACTCCGTTGCAACACCAAAGAGTTACCCTCTCTGATAAAATCATGATCTGCCGGCCCGATTGAATCGTGGGTGGACAGACACAATGTCAACCATAGAGACTACTCCTGCTCGGTCAGCGATATACTCCTCTGATGGTTCGACACAGTACTGGCTGCCTGAGGTTAGCCTTCTGACCGTTCACCCAACATAGAGTAGGCAGCATGATGCCTTCTTTTACTGTCCCTCATTGTCAGGCAAAACCTGGCCGTAAGGAACAGTAAAAAACAGAAATTACCTCCACACCATGCAAGAAACTACCATGGTGCGGGTTTCAAATTTTTAGAACATTACAGTGGTTCCAGCCAATGTGATGACATGTCCACCAGGGCAGTGGACATCTCTATATTTATGGGACGAGATGCCTGTCAGAGTGACGGAGTAATGTAATCCATTGCCCTAACGGACAATGGGGCATATCAACAAGGGCTTTATCTCTGCTTTTTTGGCTTTAAAAGCCAAAAAAGCAGAGATAAAACTAGCACCCTATCAACAACAGGGTGCTAACATGCAAATTTGCATGTTGGCACCCTTTAACTCTACGCTTCCCCTTGCATCTCTAATGAGATGCAAAGGGGGCGTTCCAGAGTAAAATAATAGGAGAAATGTCGCTAAGCGTCATTTCTCCTATTATCAAGAATATCGCTAACCCTGTTAGAGACAAAAAAAGCAGCGCTAACTGCGGTTAACGCTGCTTTTTTACGTCTGGTATTTTTCTGACTTAGCCATGATAGCCTATGGAAGGAGAATATCATGGCTAAGTTTGTCTGTCCCTATCAACAAGCTAACGTGAGATTATCACTGGGTTTCCAGCGATAATCTCACGTTAGCCACTTAGCGTGAGGATTTTTATCGCTATTGAGATAAGCGTTGCTAATAGCACGCTATCTCAGCGATAAAAATCAACGCTAGCCGGCGATAATTATCCTAGCGCTAAGTGCGCTTAGCGATAATTATCACCGGTTGTTGTTGATATGCCCCAATACTCCTTCCTCTAAATCCAGGCCCATACTTACTGAACGCAGAGAAAACTTTGAGCTTGTGTCTAGAACGTAACACTTCACAAATCACATTCTCTAAGTCACTGGTGTTACCATGCACTGCCAAGTGGTCATGCAACAAGTTACTTGAGGTTTTAAAATTGATCTCATCAAATGAGCCACACAAGGAATCATCACCCGGGAATTCCTCTGCATGATCCCCCTGCACATTGCTACGTGCACCTGTAGAGAAGTTCCCCACTCTGCTTTTATCTGTCCAATTATAGTGGGATCGATCTGCATATTTTTATGGAGAATTCCAATCTGATTCCTACTACTTAATTACACTTCTTTTGTTTAACCAAGCCTTATCTTTTAGAAGAAGCGCATTTCTGGCAAATTTCAACATTTTGACCAGAGCAAAAAATGTAGATCTGCCCTTATTAACAACCTTACAAGGTTTTCTAACAACAACCCAGTCACCCACACAAAAAGAACATTCCTTTACCCTCTCTCCCATATTAAAGTAAACTTAGTATGCTGCTGTCTACACCGCACTCTGCCTTTCACAGATTGACGTTTCTCACAAGTTAAACCGCACTGTTGAGTAACACCAACCCAAGTAGGTGATAGTTTCATTCTGGCCATCCTCTCACACAGCAATACACATGCAAAGAATGTAGTGGAATGTGGTGAACAGCCCTGCCAAGTGCCGCGCATCATGGGTTAGCATGACATATTTATTGCCTGTCCACGCATTACCACACTGAAATGCAAAGTCACGCATTTCAGTTGCCTGTGTAAAATGCTGCAGGTCCTTATTTTCTGATGTGTGTAGTGTCCAAGGCAGTTGGAGTCTGAGCCGAGCCAAGGGTCGAGGTGAAGTTAGTGGTTGCCATGGATACAAAGTCATCTCGGCCTGGGCCCGGCAATGTTCCTTATTATCCCAAATACATTTACAGTAACACAGCCAGAGCCAGGCTGCCTCTGGCCACCTTCCAACATGGCAACTGACTCTCTATGCTATAATAGGGCTACAGGGTGCTTTTTAAGTAGTTATTAGCAGTAAATATATTCCGGCGATGCAGACCTTCATGTTAACGATGCAGCCTCTATTTAAAATTCACATTTTTCTTTAACTTTCATTCGCTAAGAATATATGCCTGCAATATGCTGTGTTTATATAGTTTTTTTCATGTACCATATGGTTCTTAAATAGTGCATAAAAAGTTGCCTTCATGGGTTTGCGTGAGTTCAGGTTGTGGATGGGTGTTTATAAACTAACATCATTGCGAGTTCTGGAGTTGAGGCTAATGACAGTGTGAGTTTCCAAAAGACCCTATTGATGAATTATAAAGATGTTAAGACAAAATGCTCATCCAGTCTTTGTTCTGTCTGCAGAGTGCACAGAGTGACTGGATTGTCACATATGTGCTCATTGTTATTAGCATTTTACATAAAAATCTGTCAAGGATGTATACACAGCAGTTGAATTATTGACAGGTCAAAAGAGAAAGAAAATGCTGTGGTTACAGGTGAATAAAGAGAGAGAGAATGTGTGTATGACTGAGAGTATACTTAGAAGGCAACAAATGAAAGTACATGCAAAAAGGACATAATGAAAAGACAGTGATGAAAGAGAAGGATATGACGTGAGATATGCAAAAGAAGAATTTCTGAAAAATGGGGGAGCAAACGGGTAAGTATTTAATGGAGTGAGATACTGTAGAGGAAAATGGTATGTAGAGGAGAGAACGATAGTGATTGAGATATTCTGAAGACCACTGCCCTTCCAGGGACCCCAGTGATGTTTAATTGGCTGTCTAATATTTTAAGAGCTGAAACATTTTTAATTCAAATTACATAAACAAAATATTTGTTATCACTTATTCATCTGATATTGCTTGCAGGCACTAACAAAATCAGCAGGTCTGGCTTGTTTTAGGGGCATTTTCATTGTTGTATGCTGTATAAGTACAATAATAAAAAAAACTAACAGAGAAGCACCCAAATTCTGGTCATTGCTTTAATTTGCTTACGAGAAAATGTCACTCAAAGTCTCATCTATTTGGCAGTGGAATGTTACTCATACGCACACTGAAACTCATTGAAATGTTAGGCATAAGCTATCTGAAAACGTGTCAGCTATTGGTGTATTCACATAGCTCCAAAACGTTTCCCAAATGTGCTATGTCATGTACAGTCTAGTTCTCAATGCTGCTTGCATACCTTATCTCAAGACAATTATGCCTTTACTTCTGGCTGTTTGAAGATAGATTATACAATGCCACATTACATTGTTTTACGTTATTACTATTTAGAAATATGACAATTTTGTTGGAAATAAAATGAGAACCATTGATGGAGACCAGAATTTTCATAGTACTTCCAAGGTAAACAAGTTGCTCAAAAAAGCTGAACAAAAATGACAACTTCATTCGTGGTTTTAGCCATAAATCCATAGTAAATTCACTTTGAGATATAGTCAAAAACCTCAATAGGGTATCTCATATCCTCAGACAGCAAACTGATTTACCACTTGTGCATCCCTGGAAGGCCACCAATAAAACTTTCTCAGCCAGCCCTTAGTGGCGTGATGCCTAGTTGGCCAACATGAGCATTTTGTATAAGCCCATGCCACACTTTCTCAGTTGGAATAAGCAAACAAATCTTTCCATGCAAACACCTCATTGAAATAGATAATTTGTATGCTACCTGAGTAAAGTCACACAGATTTGTATCTAACTCTGTATCCCATGGCCATCCATAGATGATGTGGTTCTTCACTTGACACAAAACGGGATCTTCATTCCATGCTTTGTTCCACTCATTGTGTGACACCACAGTGATATGCACAGCATCAATAGCAGCAGTACACTTATGAGCTTCAAAACGTGTCACATCTTCTAAAGGACTGCCAATTTGGATAAGAAGTCTGCTCTGCAATTTCTACCACCAGTAATGTACTTTATGTTACAATTGTACTCCTATAAGATAGATATTAACCTAAGGAAACGAACATATGTCTTCCCAGGGCTATTACTGTGCATTATATAGATGTGCCGTTTATGATCTCTGACAACGTCCAATTGGAAACCTGAAGATAGGTTTTTAACCTTATCACAGGCTATGCACATACCATCGTTTTGCATTCAACAGTGCTGTAATAGCATTCTCAATCCCCTAACAGCATGTAAAATGAAGGCTAGACTGTGCTCTTCATTGGCTTATATGACGCAATATTGAATTGCCACCATATCGCCCAAAAAATATTGTTCCCAAAATATTTAAACAAGAAATACACAAGAATGGCTAACAAAAATACCATTGTAAAATTATCTAAGATACGTGCTATCAAACACAAAAATATTGACAAACAAAATATCGTCAAGCCATGTAGCCTTACGGCTAGAGCAGTCGACTGGGAAACCGGGTTCGAGCCTCGCCAACAACACTCAACATCCTGTGATTCTGGGCAAATCATTTAATCTCCCCGTGCCTAACAAAAATGAATGTGTCCTTCTGTAACGAAACGGGTGCTCATGTAAAGCGCTCTGATACCCGATGTCTTGGGTCTAGTTCGAGCTATATAAAACTCTAAAAATAAAAAATATAAAGTAAATATTTAAAATACAACTTACCCAACTAGATACGTTACAATATTATAAAATACGCTCATACAGTATACAAATTAATAACTATTAAAATCAATTTAAAATTATACACATTTAAAAATCATCTTTAAAAATATATGTAACACTTAAACATAAATCCTAATTAGCGTCCAACAAATGAAGAGCAAACTGAAAAAAATCAAACTACACACAAAGCTACCAATAAATTTAAACATAAAACAAAGTAATACCAAAAGAGAGGCAACTTCCAAACTTTTGTCCCTCATATTTAGGAGGGGAAGGACTTTCTTTTTAGTAGACTCTCACGCACATATTTCTATGTGCCATGCTTCATCCTTCATTCCTTACCTGATACGATTGACGGTACCAAGTGGGCTTAACCCCACTTGTTGGGGAACACTTTGTTGTTACCTCCAAATTTCGACCACGGACCAATACAAATGAGTTTAAAAATGCCTGTGAACATCTGTGTATCACAATTCTATAAGAATAAACACACCCATGGCACAAATAATAACTGAATGGGGACGTCTATGGATAGCTTGATGGTTTCCAAGTCCCCAGGTGAACATATTTTATCTGATTATTGTATTGCCTAACTGATCAGCCAGCTTTCATCAAGAGAAACTGACTCCCATTACTCTACAGAGGGAGGGACCCGATTCCTGTCATTTTCCATCTATTATAGAAAGAACGTACCTTGTGGCCCCATTGGACCTCACTTCAGGTTACTCCAAGGCCTTACAGTATAACCATGTAACAGAGATTGCTGTGAAGACTGAGAAATCACAGGTAAAAGGACTGAGAAGTAAAGACATTGTCATATTACATATTATACAGGGAAGGTAACCTGGCTCGGCACCTAATCTGATACAATGACTCTTGAATGGTAGAGGTTTGATGGGGGGCCCTCTTATTTACACTTACTCCGAGCCTGCCGTCAACGTGTAGCGCAAGTGATGATGTTAAGAAGCTATTGACAACTAAGGAACGTCCCTGAGTGACGGTAGGGACATTCGGCGGCCATTTTCGAGCCTTGAGTCAAAGGTCAAAAGTAGACCCCGCTGGGTTCAATTCATACCCTTGTGTATGTACAATTAGATAGCTAGAAAAAAATTGGGATTACAATTAAGTTATTTTAAAAAAAAAAGCTTTGTACAAATTGTAAGCATATGTGTATGATATCCAGAAGTTGCCAAAAACTGGAGTAGGTCCCGCATCTATAATTTTGCCTGTATCTCGCCTGATGCTCACTAATATTTTTGTACTCCCAGTATCACCCTTAAGAACAAACTGTTAATCACCAGGAACAATTACGCTAGGATACTGTGTTCTAGGTGGAAGGTGGGGGATTTTTATGTATTGGCCACAGCCATCCTTTGTCGTCAGTAGACAGAGTGCTCTAAAAAACAGGGGGCTGGGTTTGTTACTGTCGTTCAAAATCAGCAATGCAGTGTCATGAATTAGCCCCTCACATTTGTGGGCAATTTATAAATACAACTCTGGCGAGTGGTGGATCCCACTCTCTTGTACCTTCAGTTGTTCCCACACATTCCAGTTGAAATCTTCAACTTTCTCTCCTTGTGTAATGCACTGATTGGCCATTTTTATAGAAGCCCTCATACATTTCAAGTTGCTTCGATGCTTGTCAGTCTATGTTTTAATCTTCCTGGATGTCATCCCTATGTAACGTAATCCACAGGGTCAGGTTATGGGATTTATTACATTGGTTGAATTACACTAGTACATGTCCATTTGGACCCAAACTTTACCTAGACTCAAGTCTAGGACTTATGAAGCTTTTGTTAGAGAACATACATTGTAATTATGACATGGGTGATGTCCTTTGACAAGCTGTAATCCCTACAATGTGGTGGAGTTGTCCTCCTTTTTATGTTGATTTGGTGCTGAGGTAGTTCTCACTGATTACTTTCCCCTTTCTCCCTCTTTTTGTTTTCTGCCATAAAAAGTAACCAATAGAACTATTTAACTAATTAAATTAACAGTATGAAAAGAGCATGAACAGCAGCTAAGCTTTGCAGCACAACACTACAACTGCAAAAAAAGCAACATGCTGTGGAGTCCAAAGAAAAATCCCCGGAGCAACTCTTCACAAAACTGACCAGCCACCACTAAAAGTAAGTAATATTTCCAGAAAACTTAAAAAATAATTTAAAACAACTGCTTACTCGTAAACTTAAAATATAAAACTAAAACCTATCTTTCTCTTTATATCTGCAAACTTTAGCTTCCATTTGAAGACTACAAATGAGAATGCCATACTGCTGACCAACAACACCAACTTCCTAAACATCAAAGTCGATAAAGAAACTTAAAAGGTAAGTAAATGTAATAAAATGTGAAATGAAAAACAACTGCTAAATGTTGAAAATAAAAGTAACACCCAAACTTCCCCTAAACTAAGTAAAACTCTATTTTAAACAGATAAGTAAAATAAACATTTTCTATCCAACAGGGAAAGACGCCCCACCTGCTGTACATCTCGACTGAATAAAACAGAAAACGAAAATAAGAACAGCATGTTAAAGGAACAGCAGATATGTAAGGATGAGATGTAAAATGTATAAATGCATTTAAAAATGTTAACAATAAATACAATTACATTTTTAATAAAAAGTAATAAATGTATACCTCAAAGGTTTTCAGATAAAAGGACAAAAAGTGCTACTTATTTCACTTCACAGAAATGCAAACATTTGCTATCATTCACGGGATACACATGCAACCAGGAGAGCACAAGCACCGAGAATATAAATTGAAAAAATACTAAGGGGCAGATTTATGAGGTTTTGCCGTAGGGAAGCGCAGCAGGCCCTCCTGCTGCGCTTCCCTACGGCAAAAGAAAAGGGCAGGGATGCGCCGTATCTATAAAATGCGGCGCATTCCTGTCCTTTTCCCCTGCGCCGGCGCACAATGGGCTGCCTGCGCCAACGCAGGCACCTCTGCACCATGGTGCAAGGGTGCCTGCGTTGCGGAGATGAATATTTATGTACAGGAAGGGAAACCTTTCTGTACAAAAATAATCACAAGAGGTTTTTCCTCTCTATATGGGTCTTGCAGAATGCAGCACACATAGAAAAAGGAAAAACGAGGAGAAATAAAGATATTTCTCCCCGTTGCGCCTCCCTTACGCCTCCCCTGGGGAGGCGAATTCTTTTGGCGCTGCCTCAGATTTACGATTTCTCGTAAATCTGGGGCAGTGTCAAAAGGCCATGGATGTTGCTGGGAACGCCCCCAGCAACACCCATTGCACGCCCCTTTAACGCAGAACACTGCGTTAAAGGGACTGATATTTATGAGGCAGCATTAAGCCACAAAAAGTGGCTCAGTGCTGCCTGATAAATATCACGCAGGCTTCTGCGCCACGGAACGTCACAAAAAGTGACGTTCCGATGGCGCAACGGGCCTCATAAATCTGCCCCTAATGTTATGCTAATGCCTGTTATGACAGGTGCTGACAAACTGTGAGGTTCCCGCAGCTGCTGATCCAAATCAGCAATGGTGTAATTTATCACAACAGACTACCAGGTTGTACAAGAGCAGGCCAATATGGGATCTGAAAGATCCAAAGAGGATGGAAAGCTCTTGATGGGCTCCACACACCACCAACAAGAAGAAAACGTGTTGCCAAATTAATAAAGAGGAATCGGTGGAAAATAGTAGAGGCTTATTCAAGCAAAGGATCCCATTGAGGATGCAGCTACATTGAATCCTAACTTGCAAAGGTAGTAAAGACTGGATCACTACAACAGCCCTTGGTTTTTTGTAAATCTGTATATTAACAGTTTGTTTAACAACCAGAGAGAGCACTATAGCAAGGAAAATAACAATGGAGATGAGTACATCGTTTTAGTTACAAGCAATGATTAAACAGGCTCCAGTCCTGAAAGTTAGGTCATGGGGCCACAACTAGCGAGACTGTTTTCAGCGTTTTCATGGCTGGGGGAAGTTTTAGGCCTCAGGACTTGGGGTGGCTGGGTCAGGGAAGTATACGGACAGGGGTACGGGTCAGTTTTTAGGGATCCGGGCAGGGGGGCTGGTGTCGTTTTTATGGCATGGGGACAGTTTTTAGGGCTCAGAGCAGGGCGGGGAAGGGAAAGTTTTCAGCGCTGGGGGCAGTTTTAGGCCTCAATGCAGGGGGACTGGGTCGGGGTAGTTTACTTGTATAGGAGACAGGTTTTAGGGCTCAGAGCGGGGAGCTAGGGTTGGGATACGTTTTACCACACATGGCCCTTTACCAGATCGGTCTTAAGCACAAAATTGTGTGGTAAAGACATGCATGGTAAAGCCACAGTCGAGGTTGAGACCGCGTTGTTTAGGCATGCGTTGTACCATCATACAATCTCGCCATGAACTTCCTGTGGTGGATGTGGGTATTTCCAGCGCATGGTTATTGCTTGTTTTTCCAGTATAAGCACCAGGGGGCATATCAACAACAACCGGCGATAATTATCGCTAAGCGCACTTAGCGCTCAGATAATTATCGCCGGCTAGCGCCGATTTTTATCGCTGAGATAGCGTGCTATTAGCAACGCTTATCTCATCAGCGATAAAAATCCTAGCGCTAACTAGCTAACGTGAGATTATCGCTGGAAACCTAGCGATAATCTCACGTTAGCTAGTTGATAGGGACTCACAAACTTAGCCATGATATCCACCTTCCATAGGATATCATGGCTAAGTCAGTCCTGAGAAAAATCTGGACAAGTGTCCAGAAACAACAAGTGCACTACTAATGCCCTAACGGGGCGTAATCACATTTAAAGTACAACTTTGATATGACACATGTAGCAACAGTGAATGATCAGTAGGTCATAAAGCAAAACCAAAATTAAACATAGAGTACATTGAAGTGCGTTGGTAATAATTAGAATAATGAATGAGTTTTCCATAAACAAAATGAATTAAAAATTTGCGAACATTCGTGACAAGAATTTTCAATTCTATTAAGGACTACGGAGGCGAGGATTATGTAAGCGAATAGAGGTGGCTCAGAAAAGAGATTTTGAAACAAGAGATCCAATAACATAAAAGAGATCCTTAATCAGACAATTGTTAGACCTAACACAATTTTTAAAGGCATGACTACTTGTGTGAATTGCTCACATTGTCACAATGTTATCACCGGCAGGTATGTTACACACCCATGGACTGGCAAAAAGATTACTCTAAATTTTGACGCCAACTGCAATAGTCATCATGTTATCTATTTCATCAAATGTCCATGCGATTTGTATTATGTTGGGAAAACTGAAAGGGCAATACGTGTTCGAATCACTGAGCATAAGAGCAGAATTCGTACAAAAACCACAAGTTCACCTCTTGCAGTTCACTGGGCAGATAAAAAACATTCTATAGCTCAACTACGTTTTGGTATTTTGGAGAAAGTAGCATTACGTTCTGACAGGGACATGACAAAGTTTTTGTTACAACGTGAAGCATACTGGATTTGGTTTATGCGAAGTCTCCTGCCCAAGGGGCTCAATGATAAGTTCGAATTGGCTTGTTTTCTCTGAATTTCCCTCGTGTTTTTCAACATATTTGTATGAGGCTGTTTATGCACTGTGTTTATACTATTGTGCAACAATCCCGAATTTTGTAAAGCATTATATGTTCGTTGCATCAGTTTCCTCTTTCTGGCACTCTTTTCTATTTTTTATGACAATCTTAAGTCTCAACACTCATTGGTCTTTTTAGGACTCAGCACTATTCACGATTAGAGGTGATTTCCCTTTCTAAGATGGCGATCTTTTCTCGTTTGCAGCCAAAACTATAGTCCTGTTTCTATGTTTGGTTTCGTTTTAAAGCATGTGATTACAGACGTTTCTTCAAACGCTATTGTTGGTGTGGGTTTAACGTGGACTGCAGTTAGATCTGGTAAGCGTTGCGTCCTTTTGGTAATAGCTTAGCCTATATCTGCTTTCGATATAGGTATTCTGACACATTTTTTATTTTTTCATTGTAGACGCCAGACGAATATTGCTACCGCATTTTTTGAGGCTTTTACTTGTGGCCATCAGTGGCGGTAAACGGAGATTAATCGGTCATTTAGTTGTCACTCTGGTGTTTGACCTTTTGGTTGAGGTGTAACGCCGGTAAGCGGATCTCACTTGTCCAGTCTATGTAGATTCACTTGGGACAAGTTTCAAGTTTTCTGATTTTTCGCTTTCATTTTCTATAGCGCAACTGCTGATGATTTGTAAATACATTTTGGTCTTCGTAATAAGTTCTCTAGCTGGTTTCGTTTCTCCACGCATCGTAGGATACTAAGGTATGATTTGCTTGTATTCAGACCACATATTGTCACACTTCGCAGTTCACGGATGTATAAATGAGGGTTTTAGGTTTTTGTTTCTTCCACGTTGTTCTGGTGGTGGTTTTCTGCTTCTGTTGCAATGACCATAATGCTATCCTTCCTAACCCTGACTTTCCATTAGCCGCAGTATTGTACATGTTGATATTATGACAATCTTGATGTATATATTTAAACTCATAAAAACATTGTTCGTTTTCATAGATTCCCCTGACGAAGGGCTTAGATAGAAGCCCGAAATGCATTGGGATTTGATATGTGAAATTGGAAGTACAGACTACTGCTGAAAATAAGCGACGTTCTGTCAAATTGTTTCATCTTGATTTATAAAGAATTAAAAGATACACAAATTCATTTTGTTTATGGAAAACTCATTCATTATTCTAATTATTACCAACGCACTTCAATGTACTCTATGTTTAATTTTGGTTTTGCTTTATGACCTACTGATCATTCACTGTTGCTACATGTGTCATATCAAAGTTGTACTTTAAATGTGATTACGCCCCGTTAGGGCATTAGTAGTACACTTGTTGTTTCTGGACACTTGTCCAGATTTTTCTTAGTTTGAATTTCACTAAGGTGGCTGGCAGTGCCACTTTTCAGGTGCACACATAAATGAGTATAGTATAGAGTAATTTTTTTAAATTATTGATATAATAGTTTCAGTTTGATTTAAACGAGTGCATATCTAGCTGCTTTTGTTCTCTAAGTCAGTCCTGAAGCAGGTGTTAGGAAAGTAGCGATAACAGGTGTTATCGCTACTTTTCTTGACGCTGTGCTTCATAGCGTGGGGCTTGATGATAGGAGAAATCTCGCTTAGCGACATTTCTCCTATCATGTGAGGTCAGGAACGCCCACTTTGCATCTCATTAGAGATGCAAAGCTGGGCGTTAGACATCCCCACGCTAAAGCAAGGTTTCACGCGTTAGCGTGGCCTTGCTAATATAGCTAAAAAATTATCGCCGCTTTTCGGCCGAAAACGTCCGCTAATGCGGCGATAATTTTTTATCTCCTCGTTGTAACTATGCCCCCTGATGAGTTAATTCTATAGTAACTTTTGCATTTAGTGTCCGTGGGTAGCTGCCAAATAGACAACAAGCCTCGACAGCATTGAGTCGTAGCTTAGCTGTGATTTCTGCTATACTTATCATAACTTCTCTCCAATAGTTCTCTGACACCTGGCATGCCCAGAGCATATGGTAAAGATTTAGCTGACAGGCTGGCATCTAGGATAGTCGTCAGGGGTGCTGGAGAATATCCTGTGCAGTCTTCAGGTTATGAGGTATGCTCTGTGCAAACGTTATATTGTATAAATAGGAAATTGACGTTTCTCAATACCTTTTGAGAATATTCTAGGGTCCTCTTCCAGTCTTTCTAATATTAGGTGCGCTGCAAGCCTTCTCTGTGACTCCTAAGTGTTTTCTGTATTTCCCTGTGCATCCATGTTATTGGTCTACGCCCCAACCCATGCATACGTATCCAGCTCTATCATGTCATAATTCTAACGCATCTTCAATGTACTTATTATTTTACCATATGTCAGAAATTGGCCCTCGGACCAGCGGGGCTTGGCAGACCCTCCAGCGGGAGAGCAGGGGAGTAGGGCTCCCTCGCCTGTGTATACTGGAGGCATCCATGAAGCATCATGACCACCGTCTGCACCAAGATTGCCAGTGTTTTAGGGAGTTTTGTTCCTGGAAACATTAAGCCATACAGGATGCCACTGTGGAGAAGTTCTTCTGAGACCGCCGACTCTGATAGACTGTGTCCTGCCATCCACTACGCTGCCCATTGCAGCTGTGATGCGAAATAGTATCTGTGAAATTTAGGAGCACCAAGGCCCACTCTATTATGTGGAAGGTGCAGTTTAGCCAAGCTAATTCTATGGCAGCCACTGTCCCAGATAAGGTCGACCAGAGGGGAATCCATGTGTCTGTAGTACTGTGATGTTATTAAGATGGGGAGGTCAGCAAAGTTGTAGAGCAGGCGGGATAGCATCACCATTTGTGCAAACGCTATTTGGCCCGGGACCGCAAGTGGCAGTGATGTCCAGAAGAGGATCTGTGCTCTAAGGGATCGTAGGACTTTGCTCAGGTTTTCCTTACAATAGGTCCGTTGGTAAGTATAAATGTTAATCCCCAGATAGCGGAAGGTGTGGGAGCCCCACTGCAGCATTTTCCCACCTAGTGCTACTCGTCGCTCCGGGGCCGAGTCCATGAGCAGGAACAGCTGAGATTTTGACGATTGACTCACACCCCTGATGCATTATGGAATTGGTGTAGTTTGTTTATTACAGCCGTGAGGTACACTGTGATATCTCGGACATACAGGACCAGGTCATCTGCATATAAGGATTTGGAGTGTTTGCCCACTTACCCCGAATGCCCCAGTTCAGGCCTTGAAGCCTATGGCGTATAGCTAAATGGCTCCATGGGCCGGACTAACTGTAAGGAGGATAATGGACAGCCTTGCTTGGTGCCCTGGGTGGCCACGTATTGCCCCGAGATGTGTCTGCCTGTTTTTGCTCTGGCTGTGGGGTTCATACATAACAGTTAAATCAAAGATCTGGTTCCCAAGTCCAAAGACCTCGAGCACGCGGAGTAGATACAATCAACTCAAGATGTCAAAGGCCTGTTCGAGGTTCAGGGCTATCCAAGCTGCACTGGGCCAATCTACTGGGGAGGCCTCCAAGACCTCATATAACAAACTGATATTGATTGGTGTATTCCGACGAGGGAAACTCAAAATGTTATAGTCAGTGTTGAGTTTGGAGAGTGGCCTTTATGAGCTCAACAATATCAGGTTACGTCCAGGCTTAGGGATGGATTTGACCGTGCCCACAGCTGTAATCGAGGGGAGGTAGCCAATCTCTTTTGCAGCATAGAAGAGCTTGAGTATTTTGGGTATTACAACGGGTTCATATGCCATGTAAAATGTGTTCAGCAATCCATCAGAGCCCGTTGTTTTGTTGGTAGCCAAGGCTCGGACGGCTTGCCATACTTCTTGTTGAGAAATCAGGGCCCCCAAGTCTCTGACACTTCCCATGGAAGCAGGGGGTTTGAGATCCCTGCCAGTGAGCAATCTATAACTGTCGACTCTGTCTATAGCCACTCATAGTATACTTTAAATGCAGCGTTGATTTCATTCTGCATATGCACTATCCACTCACCTTGGGTTTTTATCGCTGCAATAGGGTGCTGCAGGTCGGCTGGTCTAATGAGCCAAGCCAGTAGGCGACCTGATTTGGCCCCTCTCTGCATATGCTGCTTGGTTCAAACAATGCAGCCTTACTGTATGGTTTTTACAGGCTTCTAGCAGGTGGGGAATCTGCGTGGGATCATTCACAGCAGCTTGCTCTAGAGAGGGAAGGGAGCCCTCAACCCCCTCAAGGTTGTTACGGTTTCGACCTCCGGCTCCCACAGTGGTGTTGATACAGTGCCTTCGGAGTACCGCCTTGAAGGCAAGTTGGAATTGGTATAGGGATCTATCCCCACTCAATGCCCATCTCTAATGGGATATGGTCTTACCCATATAAGTGATATGGTATATCTGCTGTTACAGACAGGACGGTTTAGTCTAACATGCAGGTTATGAGGAGGGGAGTAGAATTAATATTCCCTCATACCTGGATTATTTGCTCGGCAGACGTCCGCCAGCTCCCAATCTCAGGACCATGCTGACAATTATTTGGGTCAAGTACAGAGGGGGCACTAGGAAGAGGTGGATGTGACCGTCAATGTCAGTGGGCAGGACAGTGTTGAAATCCCTCCAGATATTAAAGGGACTGACACCCAGTCCGCGAGCATGCTTGACGGTGCCTCAAAGAACAGGTGCTGGTGAACCTTGGGTGAATAAATGCTGCCAATTACTCAGAAATTACCATCGACTTTCCCCCCGAGTAGCACGCACTGCCTATTAAGGTCAACTCGTGTGTTCTCTACTTGTAACCAAACCGCTGTGCTGCTGGTGAAGGCCGAACACACTGTACTGTTTAGGTCCCCCCTACCATTTGTGTTGCAGTTTTTCACTTTGGAGCTCTGTTAAGTGCGTCTCTTATAGGAATACAATATGTATGCCCTGTCACTTAAGCTGCGCTAGTATCTTTTAACCCTTTTGCCCAAGCCTTTGACATTTCAGGGGATGAATTGGTATTTACCCTTGTGTTGCTGTACTACACGTTGCAGCATTTAAATTAATACGGCAGGGGCTGCGTGAGAGTGAGTCTGGTGTGCCTTAATGTACCTCTTCAGTGTACAAGTGAAGCTGTCCTTGGTGGATCCGGCCAGGATGATGAGTGTTTCTGAATGTCTCGCTCCCCCAATATCGAATACAAAAACATCCCCCCAACTCTTGGTCAGGCTCTAGCTGGCACTCCGACCACCAACTTGATAGCCCGATTGTATAACATCCAACTGGAACCCCTTGACACCAGGGCGTTCGTACTGTAGTGGGGCGATTGCTATCGAGAGGTCTTAGACCAGCTCCCTATGCTACCCAGCGATTGCATTGTATACTAGTGTAGCCATACTGGTATAACTGAGAGATCATTCTGATGAATCTGTACTTAGCTGTCCCCTCCTCTTAGGCCCTACATAATGTGAATTCCAGCTGGTGGGGTAATAGTATGGGATTGGTATCTACAATGTCCACTGAGCAATGGTGTATGTCAGAGAAATTCATCTGCTGTTTGCGGTGTCGCCAACGGAATTCAGAACTAGTGTCCCCTGAACCTTCTGCTGAGACATTCGTGGGGATAGACGGGACGGTGTGCAGATAGGATACCGAGTTGAAAATGTCCAACTACAGAAATATCGAGTTCTAGATATCGTGAGTCAGAAATATCGACAGCAAGAATATCGTGGTCAAGAATATCGATTTTAAGGTAAGAAATATCATTTGTAAAAATATAGAAGCCATTAATATCATTTGCAAAAATATAGTTGTTTAGAATATCGATTTTTTAATTAGTGTTATGTATTTTAGTATATATTTTAAATGTATGTGATGTATTTTTTTGTATAAGAATTGTTTGGTTTTTATTATATGTGTTACATTTTTAGCAGTTATCAATTTTATTTTTATTGCATGTCCGCAGCTTGTTGTGGGTTTATAGGGGAATAGGGTGGGAAGAAATTTAACTATAATAAATTAAAGAATCCTTTATATTTATTAATATATATTTAATTGAGATGTTATTGTGTTAAGTATGGGAAGTAATTTATTATTAATTATGAATTGGCTTTTAATTAATATTAAGTAACTAATTGCTAATTAATTAATTATCGTTATTGTTAATTAATAAGTTGTTAATTAGTATTAATTAATTAATTGGAAATGGTGTAATTAATTTTAGGTGCAGGTTGTGGGGTTTATAGGGGTAATGGGTGGGAAGTAATTTATTTTTGATTCATTATTAATTGTTAATTGATATTAATTAATTTATTGAAAATTAATTATGGAAGTTGTGTAATTAATTTTAGGTTTGGGTTGTGGGGTTTATAGGGGTAAAGGGTGGAAAGTAATTTATGTTTAATTAATTAATTGTTAATGAATATTAATTAATTGTAAATTCTGGAAATTGTGCAATTAATTTTAGGTGAGGGATGTGGGGCTTATAGGGGTAAAGGGCGGGAAGTTATTTATGTTTATTTAATTAATAATTAGTTCTATTTTAATATTAATTGAAAATTTAAAATGGAAATTGTGTAATTAATTTTAGGTGTGGGTTGTGAGATTTATAGGGGTAATGGGTGGGAAGTATTTTATGTTTAATTAATTAGTTATTTGAGCATTAATAATTAATTAATTGATATTTAATTAGAGTAATTGTTCATATTTTTGTGTGTGTGGTTTTACTTTTATTGGGGTAAAGGGAGGGGAGTAAACTAATTTTACTTACTTTATAATCAGTTGTTAAATACTTTTAGTTTTTTTAATTGAAAATAAGTTTTAATTGTATAATTCATTTTTTACAGTTTAATTTTAGCTGTGGTTTGTGGGGACTATAGGGGTAAAGTGTGGGAAGTTAATTATTTATTAAGAGTTCTAATTTGTTTTTTAATTAATATTTCTTTAATGGGAAATTAATTATGTTAATTATGTAAGTAAATTTTTTTATTTAGATGTGGGCTGTGGATCATGTGCATGTCCCAGTGCACATCACGCTACTACAAACGGGATTCGCGTGCTACTAAAGGTGAAGCGAACCAGCGCTACTATAGCTGAAACGGGATTCACGCGCTACTAAAGAAGAAGCGAACCATGGGACGCCATCGATGACTGCTGACCCCGCAATCACCAACTAGCCCAAGAAGAAGGAGCGCACAGCTCCGAAACGCGTAGGCTTAAGGATTGAAATAACGGGTGGAAGACCATCTTCATTTTCGCAATAAAGTGTTGGCTCACTTACCTGACTGTCCAGTGCTTCTTCATGCTGCAGGAGCGATTTGGAGAAAAATGTTTACACGACGGCCTCGGTCGTGGAAGAAGCACCACCGGAAACAGAGGGCAAGTGCCCGTGGAGTAAGGGGCCGTGAAAATAGGAACCTTCCTTTTTTAACCGGCAACAGCAGGGGCATTACACTAATGAAGGTGTTATCTTTTCATCCGAGGCGCACTGGAGTGCCTGTAATTCAGAGGAACTGTACTGAACCCCCTTTTTAATTGTTGGAAAGTTGCGGGACCCACTGTGGGTGATAATGCGGCAGATGGAAACTACAGGTCCCAGTGCACATCACGCTACTACAAACGGGATTTGCGTGCTACTAAAGGTGATGCGAACCAGCGCTACTATAGCTGAAACGGGATTCATGCGCTACTAAAGGCGAAGCGAACCATGGGACGCCATCGATGACTGCTGACCCCGCAATCACCAACTAGCCCAACAAAAAGGAGCGCACAGCTCCGAAACGCGTAGGCTTAAGGATTGAAATAACGGGTGGATGACCATCTTCATTTTCGCAATAAAGTGTTGGCTCACTTACATGACTGTCGAGTGCTTCTTCATGCTGCAGGAGCGATTTGGAGAAAAATGTTTACATGATGGCCTCGGTCGTGGAAGAAGCACCACCGGAAACAGAGGGCAAGTGCCCGTGGAGTAAGGGGCCGTGAAAATAGGAACCTTCCTTTTTTAACCGGCAACAGCAGGGGCATTACACTAATGAAGGTGTTATCTTTTCATCCGAGGCGCACTGGAGTGCCTGTAATTCAGAGGAACTGTACTTAACCCCTGAACCCCCTTTTTAATTGTTGGAAAGTTGCGGGACCCACTGTGGGTGATAATGCGGCAGATGGAAACTACAGGTCCCAGTGCACATCACGCTACTACAAACGGGATTCGCGTGCTACTAAAGGTGAAGCGAACCAGCGCTACTATAGCTGAAACGGGATTCACGCGCTACTAAGGCGAAGCAAACCATGGGATGCCATCGATGACTGCTGACCCCGCAATCACCAACTAGCCCAAGAAGAAGGAGCGCACAGCTCCGAAATGCGTAGGCTTAAGGATTGAAATAACGGGTGGAAGACCATCTTCATTTTCGCAATAAAGTGTTGGCTCACTTACCTGACTGTCGAGTGCTTCTTCATGCTGCAGGAGCGATTTGGAGAAAAATATATATATATATCCATATTACCTACTGGCGGTCGCCAGTAGGTAGTTATAGTTAGGACCCTGTTTCCATAGGAAAACCGCAACATTCTATTTTGAATAACTTTGGCGCCGGTCGACGAATCCTCGCGAAATTTTCAAAACTAATGGGGCGCTACGCTCCGCTCCTACCCTGAAAGTCTCGGGGGGATTCGTCAAGCGGGGGCTGAGAAAAAAGGGGGGTCCAAAACGCGTTTTCCCCATGCATTTTTCCATAGGACCTTTAGACACAGCTACAGCCCGAATGGCTGAACAGATTTACTTGAAATTTGGCAGAGAGGTAGTCTACAGGTCAAGGAAGTGCCTTTTGTAGGTCTGGTGTAAATCTGTTCAGTAGTTCCTGAGAAAATAGCATTTAAATCAGTATATATATCTGTGGCAGCTTACCGTGCGCTTACCGTGCGCTTACGGTAAGCTTACCGTACGCGTACGGTGCCATGTGCGAGCTCAAATCTGATTGGTTGTCACATGACTGTAAACATTCGAATCGGACGAAATCAGGAAGTGTCGGCCGCCATTTCGTGTGTTTCACACAGAAAAAAAGGGAGATAACTTGAAAAGGGGGCAAGGAAGAGAGTTACAGACGCCCTAACATTTGAAAGGGGGTCAAAGAAGAACAGCAAAGTACAAAAAAAACATTTATTAATTTAAAAAAAAAATCGCGGGGTACGCGTTCGGTAAGCTTACGGTAAGCTTACCGTACGCGTACGGTAGAAAAAAAAAATAAGAAAAGAAATAAAATTCAGATTTAAGTGTTTAGATATTAGGGGGCTCTAAAAAGAGCCGTTGTGTTTATGAAGTGATTTTTTAGTGGTACCTACAAGTAAGTACCGATGCAGAGTCTAAGGTTCAAGAGGAAGACTCTGTTCCCTTCATCAGTGAGGTGTACACCATCTCCTCTATAAACGTCTTGCATGTCGTAACGCAAGTTGTTGTGGTAAATGGAACCCATACCATAGTCTCGGAGGAAAGCAGAAACAGATTTGTTGACGTGCTTTCTTGCTTTGTCAATCTGCGGACAAAAATGATTGGACCAGTTCCATTTTTGCCTTTGGCATATGTTAGAATATGCAAAGGCAGTTTTGGGGAAAAGTGAAAACAGTTGTGCAAAGGTCTCCTTCATAAGCATTTCCAGACTTACCCCAGTCAAAGTGCCTAGGTCATTGCCACCACAGTGCACTATTATGAGGTCAGGGTGTTGGATTTGCATGAAGGATTTCACCAATGGCATCAATTGGTGCCACTTTAACCCTCTCTGACCAATCCATTTAATGTCTACATTTGGCAAACCAAGGTCTCTCACCATACCTGTTTTCTCTGCATACTTTTCACTCCAAAAGACATAGCTGTGCCCTACAATCCACACTGTGAACATCTTCAAAGGAGATCTGGATGCACTCAGGAGGTGTATTTCAGTAGAATGGGAAAAAGAAATGAAACACATTTTGGAAATGGAGGCATACATATTTTTTTAAAATAAAAAAAAACTCATTGGCTGTTTCATACCATTGTACACTAAAAACTAGGCTGTATGTGTCAATTTATAGAAGCATGTTTTGTATTGGTACAGAAAAATGTGTTACCAAAGAACAGTACTATGGATTTGCTGTTAGGTTTGAAAAGTCAAGCACTCTTGCTCTTTGGAAATGAAACATTGTGTGGTGAACCTCTGACCTAACTCCACACAGCAGTGTTCCATGAGCTGTTGCTATGGTAGCAGGCAGAAGTCAAGTTGGGGGAAGGGTAACAGGCAGAAGTCAAGTTGGGGGAAGGGTACTTTTGGAAAAGGGTTGGTTTTCAACCAATAGAAATGTGTGATTACATTTGAAAAAAAGGGGGAAGCACTGAGATTTGAAATTAACATGTATATGTGTGGAAAAAGAGAGGGAAACATTGCCATTATCTGGTTCTGCTGAGAGGAGAGAGGTGTACAGAACAGAGATCCTGGCTCTGATAATCTGCTGTTTGAGTGCCACATTTCTTTCACAACTAACTAATTTTAAAGGTGAGTTATGAGTTTGAGAGGGGATGTATATGGTAAATTAAGAAATGAATAATAGAATTGGAATTCCTTTTGTTGAAGTTGTGTTTATCATTTTGTGTTTTGGGAGAAATTTAAATGTAAGGAACATGTAAAATAATATGGACTATGTTTTCACCATAAATTAAGGTGTACTGGTATAAATGAGGAATATTTTTAGGGTTTGAGGTTGCAGTCAGTAATGCAAATACATTCAGCATCACTAAGGCAGGTTGCCCTTGCTGGAGTGTAGTTAGTCACCCAGGTTACACATGTTGCTGGTCTCAAAACGCTGTTTGTACATGTGCTGTTTTCAGAATCTGAAAAGTGGATTCAAAAATGTGTCAGACTGTAAAAGTACTTATCACTTGCCAAAAAAAGAGTAGTAAGTGTGCTTTCCAATTGGCAAAGAGATTTCGTTTTCTGACTAATATCAAACCATGACTCTGTGTGCAAAGAGGAATTATAGACAGAGATTTATTGTGTATTACTCTGGTAATTTTACATTTGCATTAGTAGGAAAGGGGGAGCTATTTATTCTGCAAAATCAGACTCTTAGCACACACCCAGCTGCTCATCCTGTAGAATCATGCATAGTATTCACAACCGAGTGGGGTTTGCGGTTGCAGTCAGTAATGCAAATATATTCAGCATCACTAAGGCTGGTTGCCCTTGCTGGAGTGTAGTCAGTCACCCAGGTTACACATGTTGCTGGTCTCAAAAAGCTGTTTGGACATGTGCTGTTTTCAGAATCTGAAAAGTGGATTCAAAATGTGTCAGACTGTAAAAGTACGTATCACTTGCCAAAAAAAGAGTAGTAAGTGTGCTTTCCAATTGGCAAAGAAATTTCGTTTTCTGACTAATATCAAACCATGACTCTGTGTGCAAAGAGGAATTATAGACAGAGATTTATTGTGTATTACTCTGGTAATTTTACATTTGCATTAGTAGGAAAGGGGGAGCTATTTATTCTGCAAAAGCAGACTATTAGCACACACCCAGCTGCTTATCCTGTAGAATCATGCATAGTATTCACAACCGAGTGGGGTTTGAGGTTGCAGTCAGTAATGCAAATACATTCAGCATCACTAAGGCTGGTTGCCCTTGCTGGAGTGTAGTCAGTCACCCAGGTTACACATGTTGCTGGTCTCAAAAAGCTGTTTGGACATGTGCTGTTTTCAGAATCTGAAAAGTGAATTCAAAATGTGTCAGAGTGTAAAAGTACTTATCACTTGCCAAAAAAAGAGTAGTAAGTGTGCTTTCCAATTGGCAAAGAAATTTCGTTTTCTGACTAATATCAAACCATGACTGTGTGTGCAAAGAGGAATTATAGACAGAGATTTATTGCGTATTACTCTGGTAATTTTACATTTGCATTAGTAGGAAAGGGGGAGCTATTTTTTCTGCAGAAGCAGACTCTTAGCACACACCCAGCTGCTTATCCTGTAGAATCATGCATAGTATTCACAACCGAGTGGGGTTTGAGGTTGCAGTCAGTAATGCAAATACATTCAGCATCACTAAGGCTGGTTGCCCTTGCTGGAGTGTAGTCAGTCACCCAGGTTACACATGTTGCTGGTCTCAAAAAGCTGTCTGGACATGTGCTGTTTTCAGAATCTGAAAAAATTGCATTCAAAATGTGTCAGACTGTAAAAGTACTTATCACTTGCCAAAAAAAGAGTAGTAAGTGTGCTTTCCAATTGGCAAAGAAATTTCGTTTTCTGACTAATATCAAACCATGACTCTGTGTGCAAAGAGGAATTATAGACAGAGATTTATTGCGTATTACTCTGGTAATTTTACATTTGCATTAGTAGGAAAGGGGGAGCTATTTTTTCTGCAGAAGCAGACTCTTAGCACACACCCAGCTGCTTATCCTGTAGAATCATGCATAGTATTCACAACCGAGTGGGGTTTGAGGTTGCAGTGAGTAATGCAAATACATTCAACATCACTAAGGCTGGTTGCCCTTGCTGGAGTGTAGTCAGTCACCCAGGTTACACATGTTGCTGGTCTCAAAAAGCTGTTTGGACATGTGCTGTTTTCAGAATCTGAAAAGTGGATTCAAAATGTGTCAGACTGTAAAAGTACTTATCACTTGCCAAAAAAAGGGTAGTAAGTGTGCTTTCCAATTGGCAAAGAAATTTCGTTTTCTGCCTAATTTCAAACCATGACTCTGTGTGCAAAGAGGAATTATAGACAGAGATTTATTGCGTATTACTCTGGTAATTTTACATTTGCATTAGTAGGAAAGAGGGAGCTATTTTTTTCTGCAGAAGCAGACTCTTAGCACACACCCAGCTGCTTATCCTGTAGAATCATGCATAGTATTCACAACCGAGTGGGGTTTGAGGTTGCAGTCAGTAATGCAAATACATTCAGCATCACTAAGGCTGGTTGCCCTTGCTGGAGTCTAGTCAGTCACCCAGGTTACACATGTTGCTGGTCTCAAAAAGCTGTTTGGACATGTGCTGTTTTCAGAATCTGAAAAGTGGATTCAAAATGTGTCAGACTGTAAAAGTACTTATCACTTGCCAAAAAAAGAGTAGTAAGTGTGCTTTCCAATTGGCAAAGAAATTTCGTTTTCTGACTAATATCAAACCATGACTGTGTGTGCAAAGAGGAATTATAGACAGAGATTTATTGCGTATTACTCTGGTAATTTTACATTTGCATTAGTAGGAAAGGGGGAGCTATTTTTTCTGCAGAAGCAGACTCTTAGCACACACCCAGCTGCTTATCCTGTAGAATCATGCATAGTATTCACAACCGAGTGGGGTTTGAGGTTGCAGTCAGTAATGCAAATACATTCAGCATCACTAAGGCTGGTTGCCCTTGCTGGAGTGTAGTCAGTCACCCAGGTTACACATGTTGCTGGTCTCAAAAAGCTGTTTGGACATGTGCTGTTTTCTGAATCTGAAAAGTGGATTCAAAATGTGTCAGACTGTAAAAGTACTTATCACTTGCCAAAAAAAGAGTAGTAAGTGTGCTTTCCAATTGGCAAAGAAATTTTGTTTTCTGCCTAATTTCAAACCATGACTCTGTGTGCAAAGAGGAATTATAGACAGAGATTTATTGCGTATTACTCTGGTAATTTTACATTTGCATTAGTAGGAAAGGGGGAGCTATTTTTTCTCCAGAAGCAGACTCTTAGCACACACCCAGCTGCTTATCCTGTAGAATCATGCATAGTATTCACAACCGAGTGGGGTTTGAGGTTGCAGTCAGTAATGCAAATACATTCAGCATCATTAAGGCTGGTTGCCCTTGCTGGAGTGTAGTCAGTCACCCAGGTTACACATGTTGCTGGTCTCAAAAAGCTGTTTGGACATGTGCTGTTTTCAGAATCTGAAAAGTGAATTCAAAATGTGTCAGACTGTAAAAGTACTTATCACTTGCCAAAAAAAGAGTAGTAAGTGTGCTTTAAAATTGGCAAAGAAATTTCGTTTTCTGACTAATATCAAACCATGACTCTGTGTGCAAAGAGGAATTATAGACAGAGATTTATTGCGTATTACTCTGGTAATTTTACATTTGCATTAGTAGGAAAGGGGGAGGTATTTTTTCTGCAGAAGCAGACTCTTAGCACACACCCAGCTGCTTATCCTGTAGAATCATGCATAGTATTCACAACCGAGTGGGGTTTGAGGTTGCAGTCAGTAATGCAAATACATTCAGCATCACTATGGTTGCCCTTGGTGGAGTGTAGTCAGTCACCCAGGTTACACATGTTGCTGGTCTCAAACAGCTGTTTGGACATGTGCTGTTTTCAGAATCTGAAAAGTGGATTCAAAATGTGTCAGACTGTAAAAGTACTTATCACTTGCCAAAAAAAGAGTAGTAAGTGTGCTTTCCAATTGGCAAAGAGATTTCGTTTTCTGACTAATATCAAACCATGACTCTGTGTGCAAAGAGGAATTATAGACAGAGATTTATTGTGTATTACTCTGGTAATTTTACATTTGCATTAGTAGGAAAGGGGGAGCTATTTATTCTGCAAAATCAGACTCTTAGCACACACCCTGCTGCTTAACACGTAGAATCATGCATAGTATTCACAACCGAGTGGGGTTTGAGGTTGCAGTCAGTAATGCAAATACATTCAGCATCACTAAGGCTGGTTGCCCTTGCTGGAGTGTAGTCAGTCACCCAGGTTACATATGTTGCTGGTCTCAAACAGCTGTTTGGACATGTGCTGTTTTCAGAATCTGAAAAGTGGATTCAAAATGTGTCAGATTGTAAAAGTACTTATCACTTGCAAAAAAAAGAGTAGTAAGTGTGCTTTCCAATTGGCAAAGAAATTTCGTTTTCTGCCTAATATCAAACCATGACTCTGTGTGCAGACTGGAATTGTTTTTAGATATTTAATTTGTGATGGTGTTATTGTGATTTTCACTTGTAGGAAAGGGGTACATAGTATTTTAAGATTTGAAAAGATCATAAAAAATGTAGTAATATATTTAAATAAAATAAAGGAATTCTTTTTTGTTTTTTTCAGATATTGCTGAAGAGCAGTGAACAAAATTTAAGATGCCTACAAAATCCAGACTAAGGAAAAACCACAAAAAAAATCTATATTTGAAGACAACTGGAGGACCTAAGTTAGTTGGAGATGCTCATGTTGGGAAAAAGAGAAAGTCTTCTGGTAAGCAGACAAAAGATTTTTTAAACAATATCTTCAAAAAAAGGAAAAATGTACAAAATGTCTTTACTGGAAAGAATGTTTTAAATAGAAAACAACAGGAAAAAATTGAGCATTTAGTTAATGCAAATATACCTTCAGAAACAATAAAGATTAACTTAAAAAGAAAAACAGCGTTTAAAGAGATTCGTAGAAAAATGTTTCAGAGAAGAGTTATGTCCAATTTGATAAAGGATGTGAAGAAATATAAGACAAAAGCTAAATTTTATAAGAGAAAAAAAGAAATTGAAGCCATTGCAGCAAAGTCTTTAGAATTAAAAAGGAAACTATTCATTTTAATTTTGAACAGGATGCGTACATTAGATAAAATGGTCAATGTACTGAAATCACAAAGCAAAAGGAAAAGACTAGTGAAAAGAACAAACTTTTGTAAAGTGTTTTTAGGAGAATGGATGCATAGTTCAAGTAGTGAACCTTTTTTTAATGAAGAGAGTTATTTGCAAAGTAATAGTTTGCTGCATGCAGTTGACACCAGAGGTCGTGCTTATGAAGTGAAAAATGGTTGTATAATGGAGAAGGAGAAAATGGTTCCAAGAGATGAGGAACAAGTGATGGCGGATGAGGCTATGGGGAGACGTCCTAAAGCCCCAGTGTACACTTGGAATTGTAGTAGTATTTGCACTGTGCGTCAGGAATCTATTGATACATTTTGTGAGTTTCTAAGAGAATATAGTAAAAAAAAGTGTTAAACAGAAGATTAAGGTGCTTCAAAGTCTAGATCCATGCAGAGTGAGAGAACATACTGGTTTGCAGGGACATTCTCTGGCTTGTCTATCTAGAAAAGTGTGTAAAAGTGTTTTTCATCATTTTAGGATGCTGGCTGTTCATCATACTGAAATGAGAAAGTTTGTGAGACGATTGTATTTTGCTAAAAGTCCAGCAATAAAGTTAGATGAATTGAATAGGGCTCTGTTCCGTGGATCGGTATCAGATGTAGAGAAAGTTACTGATGAAATTCAGTTTTGTTACTTTGGTCCAGAACAAGAAAGTGCAGAAAAGGACACAGTAAATGAGGAAGAAGTGGAAGAGAATGTAGAACCCTCTGTGAGTAAGAAATTTAATGATCACATAACAAAATTTGCAATAATCTCTAATGAAAGACCAAATATTACTTGTATTTGTTGCCGCAGAACTCATTATAGAAAACAAACCAGGAATGTTGATCTCTACAGAAAAAGTGAAAATGAAGATAATTATAAGTGGAAGGATTTTGCCACATATATATTTCTTGAAAATTGTTTTGAATTGGGTGAAGATCAGCGTATTTGTAAATACTGTTACAACAAGTTAGAAGAAAATAGAATGCCAACCAGAGCTGTACATAATAATTTAGAATTGGATGCTATTCCTGCCAAACTTTCTGAATTAAATACATATGAGTCTATACTTATTCAATGTGTTCATCCGTTCCAGACCATAGTACGTATGGAGCCCAAAACTGGTAAATTACCTCCTTCAGATTTACTGAGAGGTTTAAAAGGTAGAGTGGTGTATTTGCCCTTGGAATTGAAAAAAAATATGGAAACTATTGATGCAGATACTTTGGAAACTGAACCATTAGTTATTCTGGTTAATGGTGTACCTACAAAGAATAAGAAGATTTGGCAGGAGCTGGTAGATGTACGGAAAGTACAAAGAGCAAATTTGTATTTGAAAAGGAATAACAAATGGTATGAATCAATTTATATAGAAGAAGAAGAAGAAGATTTACAAGAAGACACACAAACACCAACTGGACAAATTGAAAAAGTGGACAAGTCAAAGGAAGAAGAAATGTATGAACATTTTAGCATACATCCTCTTCATTCAAAAGAAGTTATGGGAGACAATATTGATCTGTTTCAGATGAAGAAAGCAAAAGGAACTCCTGTGAGTGTATGGGAGGAGAGCTTGGAAGCTCGATGTTTTCCCCAGCTGTTTCCTACAGGAAAAGGAGGACGATACGATGAACGTCCAGAACAGATTCCAGCTTCTGAGTATCGAACTACAAGACTATATGCAGAAGATCCAAGATTTCGACAAAGTATTCCTTATTTGTTCCATCTTTTATTTGAAAGCGACTTGTCTGCATTATCTTATGCAGTAAATCACATTTTAAAAAGTGGAGTACATTTACAAAATGTGTCTGCTAAGGATTTTATGGAGAAAGTGCAGCACCGAGATGATCATTTGGAAACCCAACTGATCAATCTGATGGCTTGTCAGCGTGGGACAAATGAATATTGGTACCGACGCCATGGTGAATTAAAATGCATGTTACGGAATTTAGGAACTCCAACATGGTTCCTTACCCTAAGCTGTGCCGAGTACGCTTGGGATGATTTACTGGATTTTCTACGAGAGGCAAATTCAAACATTAAAAACATCGAATACAAGACAGCAGGAGAACTGTGCTCATTGGATCCGGTTAATGTTTGCAGATATTTCAATCATAGATTTGAGGCTATGATGTCCTTCATCTGCAATAAAAAAAATCCACCTCTTGGAGAAGTAGTGGATTTCTTTTGGAGAAAAGAGTACCAGGCAAGAGGTGCTCCTCATATTCAAATGCTGTTGTGGATCAAGGATGCCCCAAAGTTTGGAACAGATACTGATGAAGCAGTGTTATCTTTCATTGAAAAATATGCAACATGTGCTATACCAAAAAGCACAGAAGAGAAAAAGTTAAAGGAGCAAGTTTTATGTGTCCAAAGTCATCGGTGTGGAAAATACTGTCGACGGAAATACAAGAGCAAAGATAAATACTACACTAAATGTCGATTTGGATTTCCTAGACCTGTTCTTTCAAATGGAAGAGTAAACAGTTTTATGTCATCTGTGAGAAATACTATTACAAGAAAATCACCTAAGAATACCTACAACCTTAAAAGAAAAGAAGAATCAAAAAATATAAATGACTACAACCCAGTCATTTTATCCATGTGGAATGCTAACATGGATATACAGTATGTAGCTGACAATTCCATTGCTGTTGCTCGATATGTAACGTCTTACATTACTAAATCAGAAAAAACTGAATTGAAAGAAATGTGGGAAGAGATTTCTCACGAGAAGACTGTCAGTAAGAAGCTGTACAGTTTCAGTTTAAAGATGTTATCGCATCGAGAAATTGGATCCTACGAATGTTCAGATAGGTTATCTTCTGCAAGTCTCTACTCGAAATCACGAAGAATAATTTGGGCAAGTTTAGGCCTTGCAGCAATGAGAAATCGGGTACTGAAATCTGTTGGAGAAATTGAATATTTGGCCGAGAATGACCCAGAAAGTACAGATATTTTGAAATCAAACATGTTGGACACATATTATCCCAAGAGAAGTCTTCATCTAGAGAACATGTGTCTCTATGAAGTGCTGCAGAACTACATTTATTCACGGAAAGCCACAGAAGACATCAACAATGGAAAATATAAAGTCATTGGTGAGGAAGGATGTTTGGTGAAGCAAACAAAAGGAAGTTTGATAAAACACAGGAAGCTGAGTTGCGACACTACTGACAAAAAGGAATTTTACTACTTGGCTCTTTTACAGCTGTTTAAACCATGGCGTACAGAGGATGAACTACTGGGAGAATTTCAAAGCTATGAAGATTCTTTTAATGCTAGCAAAGACAGCATAGAATGCAGTACTTTCACAAATTATGTGCAAATGTTAAATGAAGAAATTGAACAGGAAACTACAATTGCAGCTGAAGTAGCTAGAGACAGTTCTCAAGACAGCCAAAGTTCAGGAACACTCAGTCAAGATCCCCTAGGACAACCAATCGTTGAAAATGAAGCTGCAATAGCTATGACTGAAGTGGAAACGGCTATGAATCAAGCTCAAGAAGAATTTATAGACTTACCAAATTTGGAAAGACAACTGAATGAAGAGCAGCAACAAATTTATGAAGAGATCAGAAAAAAATTGATCACGGATTACTACATGAAAAAAAAGAGTGCTCATGCACATCATTTCAACCAATCAGGATGTATGTAAGCGGACAAGCTGGAACTGGAAAAAGTTTCTTAATAAAAGTCATCAGAAGCTACCTACAGCAAAAAACGGATTCAACTTTGTCTTGTGCGGTTACTGCTCCAACTGGGTTAGCAGCATATAACATAAAAGGAATCACCTTACATCGTTTGCTAATGTTACCAGTGGAGCATGAGAACAAAATACAATACCACAAGCTAACTGGAGAAGCATGCTTGGAAGTTTCAAGAGTATTGAAGAAGATGCAAGTTCTCATTATTGATGAGGTGAGCATGGTATCAAACTTAATGCTTGCCTTTGTGCATTTAATAATGCAGCAAATTCTAAGGACAGACTATGACGTGTTATTTGGTGGAAAACATGTCATAGTTTTTGGGGATCTTCTACAGCTTACTCCAGTTAAAGGACAACCAGTGTTTAATACTGTGACACATGAAGACACAAAGAAGTCATTGGGAAGCATTGGTAATGCAAATATTTGGTCCTTCTTTGAGTACAAGGAACTTACTACTAATATGAGACAAGCAAACGATGAAGAATATGGAAGTATTCTGAAAGATATCAGAATTGGAGTACTCACTGAAGCTGGCACGAAAGCATTACAGAGTCGGTTGCTACATAATTTATTTCCAAAGGAAGAAATAGTTGCAGAGAAGATATACAAGAACATTGCAGAAAAGGAAAATGTCATCTGCTTAATGCCAACTCTACGTGAATGCTCAATATTCAATGAGGAGCTTTTGAAATTGGAAAAGGAAGAGATTAGGAAATTGGAAGCAGTGGACAAAATTCAGCATGAAAGAATTACTATTACATTAACAGGCAAACTGAAAAATAAATTGGATTCACTAGAGAAGAACATTTCAAAAACTGCTGGATTAGAAAAAAATCTATATGTTTGCATGAACTGTAGAGTATTTTTAAGGAGAAATTTGGATGTTGAAAAAGGTTTAGTAAATGGAGCTATGGGAAGAGTTGTGGGTTTTATTAATTATCAGAAAAAAGATGGAATTGAATGTTTAAAAATAAAATTTGATCAGATAGAAGAAGTTATAGACATTTGTCGTTGTACAGTTCGTTTCATGCTTGTGAAAGACTTATATGTACGTAGGAAACAGTTTCCGTTTTCTCTAGCATATGCTGTAACTATTCACAAGTCTCAAGGATTGACTGTAGATTGTGGATTTGTAAACATTGGTTCAACTGTGTTCAAAGAAGGTATGGCTTATGTAGCTTTGTCACGAGTGAAAACATTATCTGGTTTATTCATGATAGACTTTGATGACTCAAAAGTTAGTGCTGATGCAAATTGTGTAAAGGAGTATAATAGATTAAGAAGAACCTATGCTCCTCATTTAGGTCAGTATCCTGTGTTGGAGAAACGTGTAGTTTCTCGAAAAAGGAGAATTGAGAATATCTGTAATGAGGATGTAGAGAGGAGAAAAAAAAAGAGGAGTGATGTAATTGCAAGCAAAAAGAAAAAGGAAAATGTTGAAGAGGTTGTAGGTTGTCATTTTGAAAATAGCTCTGGTGTCAACTGCTACGCTAATGTAGTGCTGAATGTTGCATTTTATCTGGAAAGTTTGCAAGAGCAGATAATAGTAAATCAGAGAAAAAGATTCTGTTCTGAGTTGAGTCTCCTTTTCCAAAAGCTGAGTAATGATAAAACTCAAATAGAAAGTGCTACTGAAATTAGAAAACTTTTAGATGTATGTTCAGGACGAACACAGTTTTCTCAAAATGTACAGCAAGACGCACAGGAATTCTTGATGTATTTTCTTCAGGTACTGGAAGAAGAAGGGGTACACATTGAAAATATGTTTGGTGTCTCTTATAAATGGGAACATAGTTGTGAAAACTGTTTCAATACATGTGGCTCTAATGTTGATTCTGAAAGGTTTATTTATTTAACATTGCCAGACAGTAAAACAGTCACTTTTGCTAAATTAGTTAAAGATGCTAATAATAGCATGGAATGCGGTGAGTGTAAATCTGACATGTTTTCAACGTTAATTTTAAAGGACTACGGACAGTATGTAATTTTAATGATGCAGCGATGTAGAGCTGATGGTTCAAAATTGGATACTTTAATAAAGAAGTTTATAGGACAGCAATTATCAATTTCAGGAAAAACTTTTGTAACAGTTGCAATAATTTTCCATGAAGGACCTACTGTAACTTCTGGACATTACACAGTTTATCTTAAATGTGAAAAAGGCTGGACACTGTGTAATGATTCCCAATTGATTTTCAAGCAACGTTTGCCTTTTGATTTAGCAAATTCCTATCTAATCTTTCTGAAACCTAAATTTTAGAGAGAATTGGCAAGATCTGTACAAAACAATTTTACCATTTTATTGGATTACCATTGGAATTTTCAAATAAAAAGATTTTTCAAATTACCATTTGGCCTAAAGGAAAGGTAACCAATTGTATTGTGGACTTATTTAATTCCCAATGAATCTTTCAGAAACCAAAAATTTGGAGAGAATCGGTAACATCTGTACAATTTAAATTTTGAAATTTTATTGGATTACCATTGGAAATGTAATCAAAAAAGATTTTTAAAATTACCATTTGGCCATAAGGAAAGGTAACCAATTGTATTGTGGACTTATTTAATTACTAATTAATCTTTCGGAAACCCAAATTTTAGAGAGAATCGGTAACATCTGTACAATTTAAATTTTGGAATTTTATTAGATTACCATTGGAAATTTAATCAAAAAAGAATTTTAAAATTACCATTTGGCCTAAAGGAAATGTAACCAGATGTTTTGTGGAGTTATTTGAGATATATTATTTTTGTGATTATGCTTCTGTAACAAAATTGTCAGACTGTATTTTAAAGAAATAGTTATTGTTATTAGATGATATTTTTTTGGAATATTTTGCATTTCTATAATGTTATGTTTAAGTGAAAAGAGATTCTGGGCTTTTTTAAAACAATCTTTGAGATTGTTATTTTTTTTTTGCCCGCTGTTAAGTGATGAATGCAATTGCTTTCACGATTTATAGTGAGATGCAATATATTCTGAAAACAGCAAAAAAATGGCAAAAAATTGTTTTTGGAAAATATGTAAATACGTGTACTGTATTATAAAATGATTTATTAAATATTAATACTTTTTTCTTTTTTTTCAGATTGTGAAAGAAAATTTTCGAAAAAAAAAACATTTTTACAAGTAATTTCAATTAAATTTTAATTAAAAATTAAATTGTTGGGTGGGTCAGGTAAGTCAGAAATTAGATGGTCCCTTTCTTCCACTTCTCCTCAAACAGATTTTCAGTATTTAGTTATTAATCCCTCAAGGACCTTGTAATGTGGTAATTGTTTTTTAGTGTTTTTTAGTGTTTAAAAAAAAAAAAAAAGTACGCTTACTTAAAAAAAAAAAAGTACGCTTACTTAAAAAAAAAAAAAGTTTTTAAGAAAAAATTAAAAAAAGTTGAGTGTAAGGTTGGCTCTTAAAAGAGCCGTTGTGTTCATGCAGGGACAGAGGAAAGGAAGAATGGGAACATTAGCTGGTAGGACAAATGTGCTGGTCTATTTTGTTGTTAATGAGGGGAAGACTGGTCTCCCTATGAACAATTAGACCATGGCAAAATGAACACCGCATTGTAACCCTCGCAAACCGATGGTTAGTTTCCACAGGACCAGAAAAAGGTGAATCTGCCCCCACAGATGAAGGGCTCAGCTGAGCTTCCGAGGATGGACTCGGCTGAGCTGCTGTGGATGTGCTTGCTCGACTTACTGAAGGGTTACCCCTAGTATGTCGTGCATGTGTCCTAGGGTGTACATCCTCAAGGTGTCGTAACATAGTGTGATTCCCGAAGGAATACTTCTTGTTAGGATTACCTCTTGAAAGTACACGCTGGCACAGCTTACAAGTCACCAAAGCAGCATTGACTTTTTTCTCGCCCTCAGGAAAAGTAAAATACTCCCATATAAAAGAGCTCTTCTGTTTCCTCTTTCTCTGCCTGATGGTGGTGCTGCTAGCCTCACTCTCAGCAGAGGAGTGCTGGTCTGCCATCGTATCACAAAGACAACTCAGCTCCTTCTCCTAAGGGATCACAAGCAGAAATGAGGGGAATGGGTGTGGTGTAGGAGAGTTCTAGAACTGAAAGTACTTTGAACCAATCAAAAGTTTTGTTTCTTGATCACATGACCTACCGTGCGCGTACGTTACGCTTACGTTACGCTTACGGAGCGCTTACGGTAAAAGTACGCATGCGCGTAAAAAAGACACGCGCTCGCGCGCATGCGCATAACAGGCACGCCCCAACACTTCCGCGTAACGTGCGCATGTAGCGTACACGCTTACGCACCACGTACGCAGTACGCACGGCTACGTAAATTGCGTAACCATACGCAAAAAGAGTAGAAATATTACGAACATTACGCAAACCGTACGCTTACCGTAAGCTTACCGTACGCGCACGTAAAAAAAAAAAAAAAAGGAATAAAAAAAATCACTATGTTATACTAATATATCTTACCTGTTTGGTAAAAAAAAATGAGAAAAAATAATATATTGCAGAATTTTAAAAAATTAAGCATAGTGTTTTAAGAGAATATAAAGTAAAAAAAAAAAAAAAAAAAGCTTGCAAATAAAAAAAAAAAAAAGATTAATATAAGAATTTGTAATAAAAAAAACATACAAAAACAATGTAAAAACCATGGGAATCACACATGTTATAGGTAAGAATTAGCATTTAAAAAAACATACAAATTCACTGAAAAAACCATGGGTTTCACACACGTTATGTTAGGAATTAGCAGTTAAAAAACCTTGCAAATTCAGTGAAAAAAACATGGGTTTCACACACGTTATAGTTAGGAATTAGCATTTAAAAAACCTTGCAAATTCAGTGAAAAAACCATAGGTTTCACACACGTTATAGTTAGCGGACATTTTACTCATAAAAAACCAATGAAATTCCCCCGTTATAGTTAGTTAAGCTAACTATAACTCGCGCACCCGCAATCCACTGCTGATGACGTAACATATTACATCACTCATGACATGGTCAGTGACATCACTCATGACATCACTGATGACATCTCAAATGACATCACTGATGACATCATCCTTGTGACAGAGTGGTAGACCTCCTCTCACCCTAATATAACCTTTGATACAAACATTCAAAAATAGAGACAGAAATTTTCAAAAAAATGGACATACCAATACCAGTTACAACAACCTCTTCAGTAATTCTAAGATCCACATACACATCCACTCATTCACCAACAGTCCTGTACAGTCACTCATACGTGTACTCACTCATCATATGTACTCATACACCTATACATCCTGTTACACAATGCCACTCATCCATAGAGTTACTCACACACATAGTCACTCATGCTAATAAAGAATCAAACATACATTTACTTGCATATACAGTTATACACACACCACCACACTTACTTCTACGGAAACTTACACATACTTACTCTTTTAAATAATCATTTATAAAAACACATACTTATTCATACAGGAACTGTTTCAATCTCTCACTCTCACATATACTCACTTATATACACCAATAGTCAAATATACTTCTTTAAAACATATGTAGTTACTCATAAAGACACTATTGAGACAGTCATTTACTCACTAACACACCAATACACACACTCATCCAACCATACAGACATGCACACATGCTGTCTTCAACACATACAACCAGAGAGTCAATCATTCATGCACCTATGCACTACGTAATACCCCCCACCGAACCATGCAGACACTCAGACTGATACTCAAAAAACAACCTAATATCCTATATAAACACCCATGTAGCTACTCACCAACCCATGCAGCCACTTATACACAAAGTGAGAGACTGATACAGATATTTACACATTTAAACATTACTCACTAAGCCATGTATTCAGTAAGATACACTTAATCAGTCAGTTATACAATCAATTTTTCAAAAATAAATCATCCTTTTAGACACTTATATACCCATTTATTCTTCCATCGACCTTGAGATATACATATATAAAACATATGTAATTTTCAGAAAAACACACATTCACTGGATGATGTCATCAGTGATGTCATTTGAGATGTCATCAGTGATGTCATCAGTGATGTCACTGACCATGTCATGAGTGATGTAATATGTTACGTCATCAGCAGTGGATTGCGGGTGCGTGAGTTATAGTTAGCTTAACTAACTATAACGGGGGAATTTCATTGGTTTTTTATGAGTAAAATGTCCGCTAACTATAACGTGTGTGAAACCTATGGTTTTTTCACTGAATATATATATAGATATATATATATAGATATGTGATCAAGGCCGCAGGTCGGCGAATGAAATGCATTATGTGGACCATTTTTGGCATGTAATAAACACTGGATTTCACCTGCCAATTGTGGTCTGCGCCCGTGTGTTCCTCGCTGGTTGCAGTTACTACGGAACTTTGTGCTGATATACATAGATATATAAATATATATATACATACATGTATATATGTTACGGCTCCCATTCCGAAAAGGAAAGACCAGCACACACGATAAAGGTTAAATCCTCACTTGGGATTTATTTGTATAAACAAACAAACGCGTTTCGGCGGTGGGCTTTTTCAATGTTGGCAGCTGTCGCGCGCGTTCTTATTACTTTTATTATTATGGGGTCGATTCCGATCCTGGATTTTTTTTTCCCGTTCGACTCGTATCCGTATTTTTTTCCGTACGAATCATACAAGTCACGTCCGACCCGTGAAGTACGATCCGTACGGGAAAAAGTACATATGGATCGGCCCGATCCGTACGAATCGTAGCGGGAAAATTAGTACGAGACGGACCCGGACACTTCTCCGTACAAATCGTAAAAATGAAGTCCGACCGTACTATTACGATCCGGACCGGCGTTACAATTTACGATTCGTATGGAAAACATCCCGTACACGGGGAATGACTTTGCCCGCCATGAAGCGAAGTTTGTATGCACCGTACTACCAGCAGGAATGTACGGTGCGTACCACCAGTGCGTAGCTACGCACTGTACCCCCAGTGCGAATGTACGGTGTGTACCACCAGTGCATAGGTACGCACCGTACCCCCAGTGCAAATGTATGGTGCGTACCCCCAGTGCGTAGGTACGCACCGTACCCCCAGCATGTAGGTACGCACCGTACCCCCCATGCGAATGTACGGTGCGTACCCCCAGTGTGTAGGTACGCACCGTACCCCCAGCGAGTAGGTACGCACATTCCCCCCCCGTGTAGGTACGCACCGTACCCCCCCAGTGCGAATGTACGGTGCGTACCCCCAGCGTGTATGTACGCACCGTACCCCCATTGCGAATGTACGGTGCATACCCCCAACATTGCGTATGTACGGTGGATGTGGTGGGTAAGCGATGTTGCGGGTACACACCGTACATACGCGATGGCGGTCTACGCACCCGCACCGTACCGAAGCAATGGGGTGTATTCACCGTACATAGCAATGTCCCTGTACGCGCAGTACATACACAACGCATGGGGGTGTGTGGCTGTACGACTCGTACCCCTGTACCGTACTGAACCACGGACACTGTAAAACAGCACAAGGACGGCCTATTCGACTCGCACAACACCACAAAACACGTCTACACTGCACAAAAAATGAAAAGGACTGACCTGGACACATCCAAACAGGCAAACAGAGGGGCAACCTCACAACCACCCCATATAACACACCCACCAAAAATTCAAACTGAGCCCCACCCACAAATGGACCAATAAAAAAGGACCACACACACAAACCATGAGCCTTTGCAACAGACTCACCACTGCTACAGAGCACACACAAACCACTGCACCCATCCACCTAAACATATACACCTACACACACACCCCTTCACACATACCCCCTCTCCACATTCACACACATACCGTCACATTCAGACCTACACACCCACAACCATCCACACCCTCACCCCACACCATGCCCACCGACAAGAATCCAAAGTTCACAAGGGAGGAGCTGGACATCCTTGTCAATGAAGTCATCAGAGTCGAGCTGTTTGGAACATTGGTCAGACAGACCAGCATAGCTGAAAAATCACGCCTGTGGCAGAGGATCGTCGAGAGGGTGAATGCTGTCGCACCCATCAGAAGGACCAGGAATGAATGCCAAGCCAGGTGGTACGATCTGCGGAGGGCGGTCAAGAGAAAAATGAATGAAGAGCACGCCCAGACCAACATCACTGGAGGTGGCGTGCCCCACAGACCAGTACATTACCATCCCTGGGAGGAGACGGTGATGGCCGGTGGGAGTACATGGACTCCAAGGACCTCCAGAGCCTGGTGAGTACACAAACCACTTACGTAACATGGGGGTAATGGCATCCACACCCCAACTACACCTAATGCACGCAACTACCCCCAAGCCCTCACCCGCCAGAACCACAGTCACTAACAACTCGAATGCCAATAACATGTGTATGCCCCATTGAGAAAGCAAGGCCATGCCATGCCATGTCCCATGCTACACAAAGCACCAACCCAAGAATGGATGTCCCGTATGCTGGGAGGGTGGGTGCACCAAAACGCATGTTTGAATTCCAAATCAGACACAATTGCCCTCATCCCATATGGCCCAGCTACATACCCATGCACCATGCGCAATGCCCAGGGATTGGGAAAGTACTGACAAGATAGCTCACACTTGGCCCTGGTGTAGGCAGCACAAGGCCCTCCTGTGACCAGTGCAAACACAAACACCAACACAACAAGGTCAGATATCTAGGATAGGAACTCACACTCACTGTCATGGCAGCATGCTCCATGGGGGGACAGCTACATCACCTGGGAGCCCCAGTGCCAAATCACACTACACCCACCAGCAGGCCCTGTCACACACACCCCTTACACAAGCACACACCACCAGGACAGGCAATGGATTTACCCACTGCCACAATGGACATGTAACACAACAACACCAATACATAGCCGAAGAAGCATCCAAGTCACAAATGGACATGTCAAAGACTCAGGCGAACATATCAATCTGTCCCCCGCAACATACCCATACACAAGTGAACATTGAGGAGAATGCTAGGCACATACAACTACCTGGAGGAATTGTGCCAACTTGAATGTGTATGAAACATGCATGTTGCATTAAACAGCATTAACATTGTCTCTCTCTCACACACAGGGCAACGTGAAGAACATCCCCCCAACAATGGGGGGGAAGAATCACAGTCACAGGCTTGGGAGGAACCGGATTCCACCAGCAGCGACGCCTCTCAACACTCCGCAGATGACCCCGACCGACCTGGACCCTCTGGTGTCCAAGCCCCAGCAGCACCTGGATCAGGAACATCTGTGCCAACCACCACCCCCATTCCTGCCACATCACAGGAGACACCCAGGAGCCCTGCCCGCAGTGAACAGAGCCAGTCTAACCAGGAGGGACAAGGAGGCAGACAACACCGCCACTGCCATCCCTTAGTGGTCCCGTCGACCCGATGTGCCCACAACGGCAGGCCAGGCACGTGTGGGCAGGGGTGGCGGGAGTGGAGGCAGGCGGAGGCGAGAACCTGACCAGCCAGCTGAAGGGACCGGTATGTCACACATCCGAAACATCATGGAGGCATACCGGCGTGACACCAGGGAGATCAGCCAGGTAGTGGTGACCCTCACAGAGATCAAAAACCAGCAGGCTAAGCAACATGCCAGTCAACAACAACACCAAGGATGGATGGAGGCAAGACTGGCTGAGCTCCTGGCGGTGCAAAGGGACATAAGCCATTCACTCCGTCGGATCGCCGACAACATGGCCAACCCTCCCTGTGACACCAGGCGCAGACCAGCACCAGCCACAGGGAGGGAGGAGGAGGATTCGTCCGACGGAGCATCCCGAACATCGTCAAGGCCTGCATCTGAGGGTCCCCGGAGGAAGGTTGGTCGTCCACGGAAAAGACCGTGAGAGGCAGCGGGCCATCCACATCTCCCAGGTCACCTGGCCAGGCACCTGGCCTTCATGTGCGACAGCATCACCCCATTGACTGACATCATCTGCCACATGGACTTGCTGGTCACAGTTTGACCAATGATGTCAAACACTGTGGGCTGGACACTGATGACTTCAAATGCCAAGGATCCCATCTCCCCCTGTGAACTTTGGATTCTATGGTCCCTGCATTTCCCCATTTTCAGTGCACAAATCACGCCCCAGAGCTCGAAATTAAAAATTTAATAATTGAAATTTCATGTTGCAGTCATTTAGCATGAGTCCACAACCTACGTGTGGGGATATGTTAAAGTATGCCTGAGTGTGGAACTAACTCCAGCCATCCATACACTTGGATCTGAGTCCGGTCGAGGACACACATGGCTCACAATGTATCACAAAATACAGACATGGAGCCTAACACTCACCCGTGATGGCCTCAAGCTGCTGAGGGGGGGCTTGCTATATTGCTCTGACAGACAAATTTGGTAGAGTTACATGAAGGTGTAGAGGTCATGGGTCATGTTGATGTGCCCGGGGAGGGAGTACCAGGTCTGTTTTGCAAGGTGGGAGAACTATCTCCTGCATGCAGAGGTCCTGTGGATGTGATGAATGGTGGCCAGGGCAAGGTGGGCTGCATGGAGTAGGGCCAACGGGGTGTTGGATGACACACGTCCAAGGTCGGTTTGGGTCTGGGGTTGTGGACTGCCTCCTGAGTGTGGTTGAGGAGTCTGAAGGTGATCCTGCAGCACACAGTGAGCCATTGTACCTCTCAGGTGGACGGTGATGTGGCTGGGGCGGGGGATGTTGCAGATGAGGTGTGCGGATGCACCCTGGATGTGGAGAAGTTCTCCTGCATGTTTGCTGTTGTCCTCTGTAGAGGCCGGTGCTGTATTTGAGCCGGCTGGTGTCCTGGACCAGGGGGACTGTCTGTCTTGCCTTGGAGTGGATCTATCTGGGGGTCATCAGCAGCATGTGGAGGGTGTTGCAGCATGAGGTACAGATGTTGGTGAGTTGCATGTTAATTGTGAGCGATGGGTCCATGATGAACACCAGCTTGCCTGCGTGGCCACTGGGTGCTGGTGCGGTGCACAGACCAGTGGGATGCAAGGAGTTAACCCAGCCGTAAGGGGACAATCATCAGAGGATGACCTCTGTCCCGTCCAAGTCCTGCCTCAGATGGCTGATGTTCAGCCATTCATCAACGGATCTCATGCCTTCTTGAAGTTTGGATCTGGCAATGGCTGTCTCTCTGGTGAGTTTGAGGAGCAGCTGGGTGTCAATGGCATACCAGATGATGATGAGGTTGTGTGCGTATGTGATGGTGGAGAGGGGGGGTCAAGGAGACATTGAAGATCGTCACGCTGAGAGAAGAGCCCTGTGGCATGGGCCAGATGACCCCAGTGTACTACATGTTGCAGGGTGGAGGCAGACTCCCTGGGCCTTGCTGGTGAGCTACTTCCTGAGTGAATCCTGGGCCCTCCTCTGGATACCAGTGTTGGAGATGTGTGAGCTGACAGTGTGGTTGCACATGTTGTAGAATGGCGTTGAGAGGTCAAGGGTGGTGGCCTCACCATTGTTGAGCAGGGCAAAGTAGTCGTTGGTGTTGGCAATGATGACGGTTGCAGTGGTGTGATTACTGTGTAAAACGGTCTGGTGCCAGTTGGCTGGAGCTGGTTGCATGTAGGAAATTGGTCAGTTGCTAGTTGAGTGTCTTCCTGGTGACATTTGCTGGGTAGGGAAGTAGGCTGATATACCAGGAGATCCTGTGTTACTGCCGTCCGTTGTTTAAGAAGGGCCTGGGGCTCTGCATGCCTCCTGCAGCCATGGAATGTGGCTAACTCAAAGGAGACATTCATGACACCCAGGACGTGGGCTTTAAGGATGGCGAATGATGTGGTTGAGATGTTGTGTGGGAAGGGGCCTGATGGAGAGCCAGAGTGGATGGTGCACATGATCCCGGTTGTGTACTTGCTGCTGACGGGAGTCCATGACCTGAGGTGGGTTTGTCCAGCGGATCATAGTGCTGTCTGCCTCTGTGTGCCAAGGCTGTTGTGTATGGCCATGAGCTTGCAGTGGTACAAAGTAACAAGGGAAGGGATCTGCCTTGCAAGGGTGGAGTGTCTTGGATGGAGATCTGCTGTCAGTTCACTCACAATGCTGATGAGCTACTTGATGTCGTGTGTTTGGGTGTCTCGGCACTATCTGAAGGATCCCCACTTGGCCTTGCTGATGATATGGTGATGGCTGTGTGTGGTGTTTTCCAGGGCTGTAAGGAAAATTATGTCTCTTTGTGTTGCAAGGTTTGCACAAGAGTCCGGCTAGGTCTGTAGGAGTCCAGTAGGTCTGCCTTGTCCCAGGTGCCTTAACTGTTGTTGTGCTTCACAGGAAAGTCTGTCAATGTGGCAAGATTGATGGATCAGTTGCTGATCCAGTGTGTGAGTTTGCAGGGTGTGGCGGTGGTGTTGTTTTGAGTGTCCCACACAGCTTGTCTGTGGCGACTTACATCAGGCATCTTTGAGGGATCGGTAGCGGGGTGAGTGGCACTGTGTTGCTTGTTGGAGATGTGGATTCAAATGTTGATGGACCCATGATGGATGGTGGTGTGTGTCCCCTCCAGCAAGAAGTTACTGGCCCCCAGCCACATGTAGCCTGTGGAGGCGAGGGCCTGCGTGCAGATGTACGTGTTGATGGCTTAGCGGAATTGTGGATGTAGGCCTGCAGATCTGTAGATGAGTGTTACTCCGATGGTTGCTAGGGAGTTTCTGCGAACCCGGACTTGTGACTCTGAGGGTGTACTTGTGAATAATTACCAATTCAGCCCCCGGGAGTGGTGTTGGCGTCTCTGCAGGTGATCTTGGATCCGTCTGAGATGGCAATGAAGACGTCATGTGCTGAGGATGCTTTTGTCCAGGTTACTGTCATGAAGGTGATGTGTGGGGCTGTAGTGTTGAGGAGGTAACAGAGTCCAATGACGTGCTGGTGGATGGAGCGGGTGTGGAGTAGGAGGCACATAACCTGGTTGGAATTACAGGGTCTGGTAGGCTGGGCAGCGCTGTGTAGGCAGTTGGAGTAGCACACTCAGCATGCGAAGGTGTCGTGTGTGTGCTTAGGGGTTGCCTGATGGCAGGAGGATGATTGTCACGAGGACATTGCTTGGAGAGTGGCTGCAGCATGAGCCTGTTGTGTGACGTGGGTCATGCAAAGACTAGAGGGTCGTGTACTGTGCATGTTGCAGGCGCAGACCGTCCGGCCTTTGGCACGGCGCTGGGGCTACAGTGGCACAGAAAAGCTGCTGGCTGCATTACAAATGGGTGGAGGGGGAAGGGCTGAGCATTTCTGAGGCGTGGGGGTTGCAGAATCAGGGCACTCGGAGTGGCGGGCCGCAGGTGAGGCAGCAGCAGGCGGAAGGGGTTAGAAATCATGCAAAAATCAACACACAAAGACAATGAGGTCTGCAAGGCACAGTGCAACAGGTGTATGTCAAGGAAGGAGTGTCAGCTCACTCTACGGTCACTCCCAGAAAGTGTATGATCAATCACCATAAATGACAGCCACTGCGTCAGGCAACAAAATGCGGAGAGGCGCAAAGGAGACACACCATCAGCAGGCATTCACGTCCCGTTGTTGGCAGCAACCTGCACAAATACATACACAACCAGGTACGTCATGCACAATAGAGATCATTAGCCATGAAGCACTGCATGCATGTTGCCAAAGTACACATACACTCATATGCTCAATCTTTGTCAATTCTGCCATAGATGACGCATGCAAACTGGTAAGAGATCTGCAGTGACCGAGATGAGGCACTTTGGATTGTGCTGAACACCTTTATTCCACATACACACACAAAGGGATATGCTTCCATATTAACAGACTCACAGGTCAGTTGACAGAACATGTGGGACATACGCTGGACCCTCCCTTCACAACACGGATGATGTCAATCCCAATGAACTGGCACACAAGGTAAGGGGATGAGCAAAACACATCCTGCTGCACACGGAGAGGCTGCAATTCCCCATAGAGCATGTTGTTGTGATGTCCCCCACTATGTCCACCCGTAGCATCTGCAATGTTTCATAGCCAAGGTACACACACATTGAAACCTTCATCAGACGCCATATTCCACTACAGAAAGCTGTCAAGTAGGCTGACTATCATGTCATGGGAGTGATGCTACATGTCATATGCTCCATGGTGAGAAGACATGTATGCATGGTACCACAACATGCACAGAAGCAGTCACCACACATTCACAACCTGTATCACCACAAAAAAGCCTTGCTGCAATACTTACCCAAACTGACATTTCCACATGTCCGTGCATGGAACGCTGATTCAGCACACGTTGCAATCCACACGAGGAATAGCAGGAGGACAACAATGACACGACCAGACAACAGGTGCCAAATACCTGAGAATGACAGACACACGAGAAGTCACCAAAAAAAGATTCTCAACGCACACATGAAAGTGTACAAAACAGCAACAATGTTGGACACATGTAAATTGCCAATCAAGTCTCTCGGCAAAACTGTGTTGCGTGACATCATCACTCGAGTGACACATCAGAACACACATCCAAGTCACTTTGCATTCAGTCAGCTGGACACACACATTGCAACACATGCCACTCAACGTTACAAGCTTGCACACTCATAGCCAGTGACTCACCATTATGAGAAGAAGTTGCGTATGAGCTGACTCCGGATATCATCCCCCTTCTCCTCATCATCACTAGCCTCGTGACCATGCCCTTGATCCTCCACGGGTGGATGCTCCTGCTCATCTGGATCCAGGATGAGTGGCACTGCCTTCTCAACTGCCATGTTTTGCAGCATGCAGCACACAATGAAGATTTTGCAGACCTTCTCCTGGGCATAAGGGAGGGACCCGCCTGTCTTGTCCAAGCACCGGAATCGGCTCTTCAGGAGTCCAAACGTCCTCTCAATCACTCGCCTGGTCTGGCCGTGTGCATCGTTGTACCGGTGATCTGCAGCTGTTCTTGGGTTGCGGAGAGGTGTCAGCAGCCATGGCATGTTGGGATAGCCAGAGTCCCCTACATGGAAACATCATGTAAATAAGTGGGTCACGAGATGCCGTAAGAGACAAAGATACCGCAACACATAGGACAAAAAGACTATACCCACCAACAAGACATGCTTGTTCGTTGTGCAGCCGCAGCATCATTTGTGGCACCTTGCTACGCCTCATGATGTAGGCATTGTGTGCTGATCCTGGAAAACGTGCACAGACATGGGAAATCAGCATGTTAGCAAGACACACCACAAGGGCATTTATCGAGTGGTAATGTTTGCGGTTGCGATAGGCTTGTTCCTGTGCCTGTGGTGGTACAAAAGCCACATGTGTACCATCAATGGACCCAATTACATGGGGCATTCCACCCAGGGCATAGAAATCCCCCTTGACATCCCTCAACCCCTCTGGACTCAGAAATTTGATGAATTTATCAAGGTACTCCAACATGGCTGCTAAAACATCACGCAGGACATGGCTGAACATAGTCTGGGACATCCCACCCACATCAGCTATGGTAAATTGAAATGTACCTGTGGCAAAAAAATGTAAGGCTGCCATCACCTTCATCTTGGGGGTCAGCGCAGTAGGATACCTGTGTTGCAGTTGGAGGTGTGGTGCCAGCCTGTTTGTCAGTTCCTCAATCAACTGTTGAGTGAATCTGTAACGGCGGATGCAGGCACGTTCCCTCATGGAACCCAAGTCTGGCATTAGTCTTGGGACAGGTGGTGCCCTGCAAAACATCATTTTGAAGAATGAAGCTTGAGATTCGGCAAACATCAATGTCAATGAACATAGCACATGCTACACTGCTAATACACATCAGGTAACGATGGAGTCGGGTGTGTGCAATACATCCAGGACACAGATGGTAGCTTGCTGGCACTCCTACAAAATGCATAATACACCTGTTGATTGTCAAGTCAAAATGACATGCCCTGAAAAGATTTGGGGGCCAGTCTGAGTGAAGAGCCATAGATATCACCGGAGTGACACACAACCACATAGCTGCATTTGAAGGATGTCATCTCATCCAGACAGCTGACTGCAAGGCACACGCACAGGTCACATGGAATGTCAAATGTACATGTCAAACACAGTGCGATGAAGGGGTAAACGTGACAACACAAAGACACAGCCATTGAGACAACAAACACATGTATGACTGAAAATATATGTTGTCCCATGCACACAGACCCTACAGCCTTGGGAATCCACATGTGGCATGGTGTGCGTAGATGTGTTACATGCCCATCTCCACACAGACCCCTGTTGGATGCACCAACAGCAGATGCCGTTGACGGGACACTGACATGAAGCTCATGTGAACACATGACACACAGCCAACATAGTCCCAAAGGGGCACGTTGATCGTGACAGGTCAGTTGATAAAGTGTCCCTGTCCCTGGCATCAGGAGACAGGTGCGGGTGTTGATGACTGTGCCACCCACTGCTGCTATGCATGACAAAGTTGGACTACAGACACACATGTGGCAAGTGTCAAGGTGATGTGTGCCACATCGTGCCCCATCACACATGACATGTGTCCACAGGTCAGAACACATCAATTGTGCAACGAGATGAGAGGACCTGTGCAAGATTACTGGCTAATACACCTAGGGCCTGCACATGAAAGTATGCAATGACAAGTACTTGATGGACATCCATGTGCGACTCGTAGCCCTCCATTCCTGGCATGTGTACGGCTGTATCACCATTGTAAGCGTGTGAAATGTGTACCCGTACGTGTAGGCACTGGTAGTACACGTATGTGTACAACTAGTGCGTACACGTACATGTACAGGTACATGTAGGCACTGGTAGTACACGTACGTGTACAACTAGTGCGTACACGTACGTGTACAGGTACATGTAGGCACTGGTAGTACACGTACGTGTACTACCAGTACCTACACATACGTGTACAGGTGCGTGTACGCACTGGTAGTACACATACGTGTACTACCAGTGCCTACACGTACCTGTACACGTACATGTATGCACTGGTAGTGCACGTACGTGTAGGCACTGTAGTGCGTACACATTAGTGTACAAGTACGTGTACGCCCTGGTAGTACACGTACGTGTACAACTAGTGCGTACATGTATGTGTACAGGTACGTGTAGGCACTGGTAGTACACGTACGTGTAGGCACTGGTAGTACACGTACGTATACTACCAGTGCCTACACGTACGTGTACAGGTACGTGTATGCACTGGTAGTACACGTACATGTAGGCACTGGTAGTACAGCTACCAGTGCCTACACCTACGTGTACAGGTATGTGTAGGCACTGGTAGTACATGTACGTGTACTACCAGTGCCTACACGTAGCTGTACACATACGTGTACACACCAGTTGTACACGTACATGTACTACCAGTGCCTACACGTACGTATACTACCAGTGCGTACATGTACCTGTACGTGTACGCACTGGTAGTACACGTATGTGTAGGCACTGGTAGTACACATACATGTACTACCAGTGCCTACACGTACGTGTACAACTGGTGCCTACACGTATGTGTACAAGTACATGTACGCACTGGTAGTACACGTACGTGTACAACTAGTGCATACACGTACGTGTACAGGTACGTGTACGCACTGGTAGTACATGTACGTGTAGGCACTGGCAGTACACGTACTTGTACAAGTACGTGTAGGCACTGGTAGTACACGTACGTGTACAACTGGTGCGTACACGTACGTGTACAAGTACATGTATGCCCTGGTAGTACACGTGCGTGTACTACCAGTGCCTACACGTACGTGTACTACCAGTGCGTACACGTACCTGTATACGTACGTGTAGGCACTGGTAGTACACATACGTGTACAACTAGTGTGTACATGTACGTGTACAGGTACGTGTAGGCACGGGTAGTACACGTACAGTGCCTACACGTACGTGTACTACCAGTGCCTACACGTACGTGTCCAGGTATGTGTACCCACTGGTAGTACACGTACGTGTACTACCAGTGCCTACACGTACGTGTACTACCATGGCGTACACGTACTTGTACACGTACGTGTACGCACTAGTTGTACTCGTACGTGTAGGCACTGGTAGTACACGTACATGTACTACCAGTGCCTACACGTACGTGTACAGGTATGTGCACGCACTGGTAGTACACGTACGTGTAGGCACTGGTAGTACACGTACGTGTACAACTAGTGCGTACACGTACGTGTACAAGTACGTGTACGCCCTGGTAGTACACGTACGTGTACAACTGGTGCATACAGGTACGTGTACAGGTACGTGTAGGCACTGGTAGTACACGTACGTGTACTACCAGTGCCTACACGTACGTGTACAGGTACGTGTACGCACCAGTTGTACACGTATGTGTACTACCAGTGCCTACATGTACGTGTACTACCAGTGCGTACACGTACCTGTACACGTATGTGTAGGAACTGGGAGTACATGTACGTGTACTACCAGTGCCTACACGTACATTTATAGGTACGTGTACGCACTGGTATTACAGGTACGTGTAGGCACTGGTTGTACACGTACGTGTACTACCAGGGCGTACACGTACTTGTACAAGTACGTGTACGCCCTGGTAGTACACGTACGTGTACAACTTGTGCGTACACGTACGTGTACAAATACGTGTACGCCCTGGTAGTACACGTACGTGTATGCACTGGTAGTACACGTACGTGTACTACCAGTGCGTACACGTACCTGTACACGTATGTGTAGGCACTGGTAGTACACGCACGTGTACAACTAGTGCGTACACGTACGTGTATAGGTACGTGTATGCACTGGTAGTACACGTACATGTAGGCACTGGTAGTACACATACGTGTACTACCAGTGCCTACATGTACGTGTACTACCAGTGCGTACACGTATCTGTACACGTACGTGTATGCAAACTAGTGCGTACATGTACGTGTACAGGTACGTGTACGCACTGGTAGTACACATACGTGTAGGCACTGGCAGTACACGTACGTGTACTACCAGGGCGTACACGTACTTGTACAAGTACGTGTAGGCACTGGTAGGCACTGGTAGTACACGTACATGTACAACTGGTGCCTACACGTATGTGTACAAGTACATGTACGCCCTGGTAGTACACGTACGTGTACTACCAATACCTACACGTACATGTACTACCAGTGCGTACACGTACCTGTACACGTATGTGTAGGCACTGGTAGTACACATACGTGTACAACTGGTGCGTACACGTACGTGTACAAGTACGTGTACGCCCTGGTAGTATGTGTACTACCAGTGCCTACACGTACGTGTACTACCTGTGCGTACACGTACCTGTACACGTACGTGTAGGCACTGGTAGTGTACACGTACTTGTACTAGTACGTATATGCCCTGGTAGTACACGTACGTGTGCAACTGGTGCGTACACGTACGTGTACAAGTGCGTGTACACCCTGGTAGTACACGTACGCGTACTACCAGTGCCTACACGTACGTCTACTAGCAGTGCGTACACGTACCTGTACACGTACGTGTAGGCACTGGTAGTACACGTACGTGTACAACTTGTGCATACACGTACGTGTACAGGTATGTGTAGGCACTGGTAGTACACGTACTTATACTACCAGTGCCTACACGTACGTGTACAGGTACGTGTAGGCACTGGTAGTACATGTACATGTACTACCAGTGCCTACACGTATGTGTACTACCATGGCGTACACGTACTTGTACACGTACGTGTACGCAATAGTTGTACTCGTACGTGTAGGCACTGGTAGTACACGTACGTGTACTACCAGTGCCTACACGTACGTGTCAAACGCACTGTGCAACTGGTGCCATAGGGGTACGTGTGAAACGCACCGTACCTGTGTGTGGCTTTCAAATTTATATAGGGGACACATAAGGGACAGGTATTAGGCCCTAAATGCATGCAGGTTGCCATGGATACCGAGTTTTCTCTTCAAATTTCTCCATCAGGTGTCCTGGAAAAGTCAGTTGGCCACAAAATACAATGTTGCAAAGTGGTTGTTGACTTGACATGATGCTCTAAATTTGAACGATGCAAGTGCTGTCACTGGTGTATGTTTAAAGGGATTGGAGTAAACGTAAGATGCAAATGATTCAGACCAATCACTATGTACTCCTCAAAATGAATGGCCCTCAGCAAGACAGATATTAGGCAGCCAGAAGCCATGAGAGTGCACTTGTTTGCACAACTTTCCTGTCGACAACATTGCTGCTGTCTCTGCTTCCCTGGACCATGTCTCGTGCTGTGGAGAGGGCCCAGCCATTCACCCTGGAGGAGAATCAGGCCCTGCTGGACGTTCTCCTCCCACAGTACACCAGTCTGTATGGGAGACCAGGGGAGCAGGTGAGTGCTGAGTCCACTACCTTTGCCTATGCACCTGTTGTGTGAGTGTCAATATTGTGTCGAGGTGGGACTGACATGCAGTGTTGTTCAGAGTGTGTCCCGGGGGGGGGGGGGAATGCATATGTCACTCATGGAGTGCATCATGTAGTTCCTGTGTGCACTCCTCACTTGCATGGTGCTGACAGTGACTTTCACTGCATAGTGCATGAGACATGCAGCCTGGCTAATCCTTGGGGGCTTTTATTCATGTTGTCCTGAGGTGATTCAGTTGTTCCCCCGGTGTGACAGGTGACTGTACCCACAGATGTGTATGAGTTGGGTGGACCTGTGGTGAGAGTGTCCAAATGACGTGTACGACCTCATGGACATTGACGTGTGTGAATGTTCCTTGTCATGTGGGTGAGTGTCTATGTGAAGTGTTGCACCACAGCTGCATGTTGAAGGCTACTGATCTAACCATCTGATGTGACAAGTGAGCCGTGCTTTGTGTCTGACTTGCAGAGCTGGCACGACACCTGTGACTCTCCCCTGGCAAATGGCACATGTGCAGAGTGAGGGTTGTATCCGCTGTAGTCAATGACAGGCCAGTGATCAGTAGCTGGGTGTGTCTGTCTAGTCTGCTGAGGGTGCGTCAGTGGAGTGGGACATGTGACTGCATGGCACATGCTGCCCATCAGCCTGCTGTTGCATGTGCTGCACAGTGTGTGGCATGTTCATTGAGTGTTTTGCACCCCTCATGCCACCTGTAGACTTTCAATGCCATGTACTGCATTGGCGCTTGCACACAGGCCACTTGCATGTTGTGAATGAGGCTATTCCTGTCAGCATGCTATGCCCTGTTCAACATTTCAAAGATGTTCTGATGTGTGTTTCTGGGACATGGAGCAGGTGTATTGATGTTGTGTCACTTTGTCATCCTGACAGGTAACTGCCTACGAGAAGGGGGTCATCTGGACCAATGTCATCAGTGCCGTGAGGACTGCGGGGGCGTGATCGGCAGCTGGCCGAGGTCCGCAAGAGATGGCAGGACATCCAGTGCTGGACCCGGCGGATCGCCCGGGTCCAGCTCAAGCTCTCTCCACCTCACCGCCATGGCGGACGCAGACACCTGACCCACCACATGAAACGTGTCCTGGCGGTGGTGTTCCCTGACCTTGATAGGCAGTTAGAGGAGAGACTGCAGCAAGGAGGGGGTAGGTACATGGCTTTTTGTTGTGTTATGTGTTGCCAGCTTTAGGAAGTGCTATTATGCATGAATACACTCCCAGACTTCATATGTGCAGTGCATTTTCTGTTTCCAAATGTCACTTGGGGATCTTTTTCATCCCTTCCTCTCCTTGACATGTGTCCCCTGGTGTGTGTGTAATCACATTTGCACATGGTCATCTAGGGTGCCAGTACATCTAAGTGCACATTGCTTTCTGCATCATGTGGGAGGGTGGTCAGTGACTTGTGTCGGTACCTTGCCTGTGCCATGACCTGTTCACTATGTAGGGAATCCATAGTTGTTGTCACTGATGCTGATTCTCAACATAGGAGTGTGAGCTTTCAACTGGACACCCTTGCAGCATGCATGTGCAATGTTGTGGCCTCAGACATGATGTGCATGAGTGTGAGATATGCATAGTGCCATGACGGTTGTACATGGTAGAGTCAGCTCATTCCAGGACCATGGAGCAGTGTGCCCACTACAGTCCCCTGAGACACCCTGGCCTCCTAATCATGTGTGTCATCCAACACTGTGCACATTCTGTGTGTGTGCTGCATAGGTCTGCCTCTGTGGCATTGTTCCCTGGCCTAGTTTTATTTGGTTAATGTGTGCTACATGTGTCCACTGGACAGGGATACAACATTTTGCTTGTGCATACTCACACTGGCCAGTGCCTGTGTGGCTATTCACAACAATCTGTTGATGGTTGTTTGTCACAAATATGTGTTGTCAGCCCCACGAGGTGATGTGGTGTCAATGAAGCAATTTTGCAAGCACAGTTGTTGTAACCCTGAATAAGAGGTGTCACTTCTTGATCTGTATAAATCACATAGACTCAGGTATTGGGGGAGGGGGGTGCGGGAGAGGCATACATGTGCAACTCTGATTTTTCAGTGCCAGGTCTGACTTGTGTGTGTGAATTGCCTGGACTAAAATACACTGGGCAGTGCCCCTGTGATGCTGGCCAGTGCTTAATGTACGTGCTTTGCAGCCTGTGTCATTTTTTACCAACAATAATCCTGCTCATACATTTTTGGCACGTGTGTGGTTCAGATGCAGCGCAGTTTGGACTGTGTGTGTTGACATCTGTGTGTACATTCAGGCTTGCCATGAGGGTGTCCCCACAGTACAGCTGGTCTTTTTTACCACCCAATTGCAGGCCCATTAGCTTATGCATTGTCCTGGGTGTGGACATGGGTGCCACTCCAGATGACAGGCAGTAGGTCATATGTGTAGCCAACTGTGTAATCAGGTGACGGATGGCCTGGTGACAACTGACATGATTCAAGTTGTTACTCTTCATGATTTGTACCTTGGCACTCACAGCACTTGTCAACAGTTGTTCATGTTTCACATGTGGAAATTTGTTGATTTGTGTTAAGAACACTAATGTGCCTGCATGCAATATGTCGCACAAGGCAGTGCACACAAAAGTACATTGACACTGTCATGGAATGAGCTGGCACCTTTTCAATGAAGCCACTGTTATAAATAAATGTCGCAGATTCTCCATATACATGTTCCCACGGTGGTCTTGAATTTGTGAGACTCATTAGTTGTCGGTGATACAAACTAACGAGTGTCAAGACGTCCAGACCTCCGTGCGCCCATGTATATGTACTTTCTGCAACACCATCAATTTCTAACAGTGGCTCCTCGTCAATGTACTTTTGTGTGCACTGCCTTGTGCAACATCTTGCATGCAGGCACATCAGTGTTCTTTTTGCAAAATGGCCAATTGGCACATCCCAAACATGTAGATTGGTTAAAGTTGTGTGAGTTCCAAGGTACCAACATTTGTTCGTTTTGTGTTCCAAGGGACTTACAGGTCTCTGAGTGTGGTGACACCTTGAGTATTGAGGTGTGTTAGTTAACCTTGAGTGCACCACTCCTGTGTCTTTCAGGGTAAACAAGAGGTGTCATGACTTCATTGTATTGCTGTGCTCACCGGTTCACAGACACTAGCTTCTCAGTGTATTGCTCATTCAAATTGTGGCCTTTTGTGTATTGAGTTTCCTGGTGTCAAAGTGGCATGGTAGGTCTACCAACTGGGCAGTACAGGGCTTACATATGCGCGGAGTAATCCAGCTGTTACTCATGATGCATTGCCTGATATGCACTGTGACCAATTGTTCTTGTGCTCATGTGTCAGATGTACACAGGTGACTGATGCTTTCTGGCTTCTTCTCCTTGCCCACAGCATCATCATCCACACGCAAGGGAGACACCGGCATGGACCTTAAGGAGGGACCCAGCGACAGTGCCACCAGTGCTGTGGAGTCAGCAGGAGACAGTGGCACGGAGGGCGAGGGGAGTCAGTCGTAAGACCTGTCCGGAGGCAAGAGCATGTACGACACCAACGGGTCCCAGGCTGACATCCTTGAGGAGGCGGAGGATGCAACAACATCTGGCAGCATCCCACCATCTGTACCCACCTCCTCCATTGCCATCTCCGCCCTCCCAGTTGCTCCCGTCCCTTCTGTCCGTGTCTCCTTCAGACCAGGCACCGCAGCCCCTGCCCCTGTCACCCCTGCGGCCCTCAGTGAAGAGTCTGTGGACACACTGCACCAGTTGCAGGTTGGTCAGGCATCGATGATGCATGTCCTCCATGAACACACTAGACTGCTCACACAGATGGTGTCGTTCGTGGAGGGCATGTCATCAACGATGAATGAGCAACGCAGGTTTCTGCGGTCCATGGACTCTTCACTGACGGAAGCAGTGTCTTTCCTGTGGCGCTCCTCCCCCCCTACCCCGGACCCATCCACACTGCCCTCTCCTACTGTGACACCACCCCGCAAGCGGTTGAGTTAGTCTTCGGCCAGGGGAGTTGAGTCCCCCCCACGTCCACCACCTCCCCCGAGAGCGCTGCACCCCATCCCTCGGACACCCCCCCTCCGTCGGCCCTGGTGTTCGTTCCGGTGCAGGGGTTCCTCTAGACGCCCTGGCAGCAGTGTGCAGCGAGCTGCTCACCACCACCTTTGGCGCTGCACCACCCCTGTGGTGGATACGTCCAGCCCTGCACCCATCACACCTACCCAACTCACTCCTGTCCCTGCGGTGCCTGGTACTCCCACTGATCATGCCCCCCCCCCCACCGGTCGACAACCCTTGAGGTGACTTTGTGCAGGCAAGGTAGGGGTGGACCCAGTCACATACGTCCACCCTTGGACTCGAACTATGGACTGGCCATTGGCCTTTGTAAATAGCGTATTATAACAATTTTGTTTTTTGTGTGCTGAATAAAGCCTTTTCTTTTAGTTTCCACACTATTGCATTTCAGGTACTTGATGTTGGTGATGAGGCCCATGAAGTTGGTGTTCTGGTAATGTGTTAGGGTTCTGAGAAACGTTTTAGTATGATGGTCATGAGGTGGACCATGGTATCTGTGTGCCATCTCAATGTCTGTGAAAATATTAATTGGTAGTGTGTGTTCCTTTGGATTGTGAGACATTGTCCCAGGAAGTGTTCCCTCCTCTGTGGCACCTGACATGTTCCCTGCAAACAGTTGCACAATTGTTGTGCTGACCTGTGTCAACATTTCCTTTGTTGGTGACGGATCCCTTCAACAATGGCCATGCATGCTCACTGATGTCTCCTGCTGAATCGTCTGTGCCATCCTTGCCAGTCACTGTACTTGTGTTTTGTGTATGTAGGAATGGCATCAGGGACCAATTGCCCCTTTTCAGCACTATGCATGTGTGTAATCACGGCCTAACACACAAATGGCACGTGTAATGCAGTGTATTTGGGCACCTGACTCACAATTGTGGGCATTGTATCTAGTCGCAGTGAACCCTATTCCTTACATGAGAGACAACATCTGGGTGGCTGGACCAGCACCTGGACATTCCTATCACTCCTATGATGTGCGTGACAGTGTGTGTTCCCCTTGGCTAACTTATTTTAGTATGCATTTCCATGACTATACAGTCTGTTGGCATTAAATCTGGGTGTGTATTGTGGGGCATCCGCCATGGGTGGGTATGCATGTGTTGTATGTCCTCACACCCACATGTGGTGTGTCATGCAGTGTGTGAATGACATCCATCCCCCTGGGAGTGGTGCACTGCTGGGAGTCCTCTGCACCCACCCCTCATATGTCTGGACACTGCTGGGAGTCCTCTGCACCCACCCCCATATGTCTGTCCACTGCTGGTAGTGATATACACCCACCCCTCATATGTCTGGGCACTGCTGGGAGTCCTCTGCACCCACCCCTCATATGTCTGGACACTGCTGGGAGTCTTCTGCACCCACCCCTCATATGTCTGGGCACTGCTGGGAGTCCTCTACACCCACCCCTCATATGTCTGGGCACTACTGGGAGTCCTCTGCACCCACCCCTCATATGTCTGGGCACTGCTGGGAGTCCTCAGCACCCACCCCTCATATGTCTGGACACTGCTGGGAGTCCTCTGCACCCACCCCTCATATGTCTGGACACTGCTGGGAGTCTTCTGCACCCACCCCTCATATGTCTGGGCACTGCAGGGAGTCCTCTGCACCCACCCCTCATATGTCTGTCCACTGCTGGGAGGCCTCTGCACCCACCCACGCACCCCCTTGGAGCTGTACACTGCTGGCCAGGACCTACACACATAACAATTTGGAGGTAACATGCTGGGCCAATCCTCTATGCCCACATTCCTGGTGTGTTTACGCCTCGTATCCAAATTTTCATGCTGCCGTAACGGGGTACGTGTGCTACGGACCGTACCCATGCATGTATGCGTGGGTACGGTCCGTACCTGATTAATCATGGGGCCGTAGTGGTACGCACCGTACCCACGCATGTATGCGTGGGTACGGTCCGTACCTGAGTACTCATGGGGCCGTAGGGGTATGCACCGTACCCATGTATTCATGCGTGTGTACGGTCCGTACCACTGTTGTCATGGTGCCGTAGGGGTACGTATGGTACGCACCGTACCCACGCATTCATGCATGGGTATGGTCCGTACCTGAGTACTCATGGGGCCGTAGGGGTATGCACCGTACCCACGTATTAATGCGTGGGTACGGTCCGTACCACTGTTGTCATGGTGCCGTAGGGGTACGTGTGGTATGCACCGTATCCACGAATGTTGTTCTCACCTTCTGCAGCATGTGCGTCGGGTGCCGTGCACCAGGTCGTAGGCCAAGAGGACTGGGATGACACGTACGATGGGGTTCATGGCTGTACGTCGCGTACCGCGGCTCCGTGGCGTTGCGGTTCGCGTCGCACTATGCTTTTCCGGCTGTGTTTGGCTCCCGTAAACAAAGAGCCGTACGGAGTGACGTCGGTATGAATCGTACTTGCTGGGCCGGAAAACGCTGGTGAAATACGTACGGACGTCGCGTACAAGCATTTCCGGATCGGAATCGTGGGTATTTTTTTGCTGTACGGTCTTTTGTACGATTCGTACAGAAAAAGGCTTTCTGTACGAATCGTACTTCCTAGGTTGTGAAATTAGTTTACCTGGTACAAGTCGTACGGAGAAAACGCTCCGTACGACTATTCGTAGGGCCTTTTTACAGTATCGGAATCGACCCCTATGTATGTGTGTTTAACTTTTTTAATTAAGTTTATTTGTTAAAATGTATATTAAATCTACTTTATTTTTTAAATTAATTTTATTATTTAATATATTTAATATTTATTATTTAATTGTATATATATATAAAAATTTATATTTTGTACAACTAGATTTTTAATATCGATATTTTTCTTCTCGATATTTTTACATTCTATATTTTTATCTATATTTTTTACATCTATATTTTTTACATCGATATTCTGTGAGTAAACCTTGCCTTGGTTGCCTTGTTACAGACCGGCTGGGGGTGGCAATACTTGCGGCTCACAGCCGCAACAGCCCGTGGTCCCCCCAATTCTATCTCCCAAGCGCACTCTGGTGTTCCTCGGCCCAGGCCTTTGCCAGAGTTGTGAAGAAGAAGGTGCACCTAGAGGCCAGAACTTTTAATTTGGTTAGGAAGAGGAGGGCATATTCATAAACAAGCTCCCACAGGCATTTCTTAACTTCCAGGAAGGATGCTCCCAGGTGTTTCACCGCTAGGCTACAATCCGGGAAAATTATGACTTTCGAATACCCATGTGTCAGAGATTGCCTGGCGTATGTGGTGTTGATGACAGTAGTTTAGAACCCTTGCTTCTGTGGGCTTCGGAGCACCCCCAGATGGTCAGGTGCACCAAGAGAGGAGCTGAAACATTATTGCAAGAGCCATATGTGTTAAATAATTAATAATGTCTGTGGAGTGTGTATCGCCCAGTAGAGCTCTCTAAGCGAGTGCCATAGTATTGTGTGTACCAGCTACTGTTGAAGGGGGGGCGGGGAGCTAACGACCAGCCCCACATGAGGAGGTACAAAACAAAATTCCCTAGATGTCACAGTGGGGGGCAAAAAAGATGCAGCTCGAACTGGGAACCAGCCCCGATGTCCAAAGCCTAGTAAGCATCTATATAAAAGGACCCGCCAACCAGGGGACCCCCAGCAGGCCAGTGAGTACCGTACAGGAAATGCTCAGTCTCAGGGGGGGTCTCTCATGTGTCTGAACTGACAATTTGTCATGCTATGTCACGCTACAAGGGTAGTGACCTCCACATTTTTGTCAGATCAGATTCCCATTTAAGAAATTCCTTTAAACAGAGTGTCTGCGAAGGTGCCACCATGGATTTCCAGGCCATGGCTGTATGGTGTTTCAGGAAAACAAAGGCCAAGTCGATTAACCTGACATCATATCTGTTCTTACATGGATGAGCAGTCAGCCGCAGGAGGCAATTGTGAGATTCGAACTGTTGGGGATGGCCCACAATTTCAGACAGGATGCAAACAGCTTCCCTCCAATAGTGGGCACTCTCTGGGCATGCCGGTACCATATGGTAAAGTCGGCCTCAAGACAGGAGCACTGGGGGCATCCTAGAGTAACCCCGGAATGATACAATGAAGTCACATAGGGGTCAGATAAGTCTGGTGGGTATATTTCAGGCAGGAGTTCCTGGAAACACCCCCATACCCACTCCAACACACAGGACCACTGTCTGTCTGCAAGGTCCTGGCCAAGTGATAGAGCCTACTTATTCCTGAACGTTGGAGGGTTGCAATGCGAAGTTCCAACAACCCGGAGTATAGCAGTTTTACATTGTGCCTACCTATACCGTGCCCAAACGGTATCCGTAATGCAGAGTATGTGGCAGGCTCAGTATGCTCTGGCCCCCACATAACCCCAACAGTTGTTACCAATGTATTGGATGTCAAGAACTGGCCATCATGAATCTCATAGCGCTCCATGAGGTCCTAAGCGCTCTGATACCTTCGGGTCTAGCTAGTGCTATATAAAACTCTCAAATAAATAAATAAAAAGACATCAGGAGTTGATGCTCGTACATGTTCTCCTATGTGAGAACACCTACCTCCGTCCAAAAGCCCGTGCTGTGAAAGCTCGGTACCTCATGAAATGCCAGGAGAACTCATGGGCGCAAATGGCGCTGGGCTGTGCCGCAGAGTCACGTATTTTGCCCAAAAATACTGAGCCACTCTGGCATAGTACAGTTCATAGCACGGCGCTCCTAATCCCCCCTTATCCAGAGGGGTGAGCAACTTGTGTAAAGCCACTCTTTTCCTACCGATACCCCAAATCAAATCAAAGAGGAGTGTGTTCAATTCTCAGAAAAAGCATTGCGGTAGAAGGACAGGCAAGGCCGAGAAATGGTAAAGCAAACGGGGCAATACTAACTTTTTTGCAATGCAACCCTATCCATTTAGGAGAGCGGTAAGGAGTTCCAGAACGTCAGGGAACAGTGCACTCCTGACAAAGCCCCACTAAGATTGCCTTTCAATTATATGCCATTCTGTATGGTAAACATTCACTCTGAGGTAACAGAGGGTGCCAAGTGGGGTCTGGTTTGCGGAGAGGATGTAGCCTAACGGCTAGGGCGGTCGACCTCTAATCTGGGGAACTAGGTTCGAGTCTCGATAATAACGCTCAAAATCCTGTGATTTGGGGTAAATCACCTGATCTCCCCATGCCTATCAAAAATGAATGTGTTCTCATGTAACGCAACTGGTGCTCATGTAAAGCGATCCAATACCTGATTTCAGGTCAAGTTCGTGCTAAATGAAACTTCGGGGGGAAAAAAGCATGGACCCTCCCGTTTCGAGTCACAGACTCGGCATTGGGCAAATGACAGGACTTAGTCCAGTTCAGCTGCAAGCCAGAGGCCCCACCACAAGCATCTAATGCCTCCATTACCCCAGGTAAGTCCCTGCATACATCCAGGAGATATATTGACACATCAGCCGCGTAAAGCAAACCCACAGCCCAGGAATCACTACTCTGTATGCCCCACTGTGGCCCTCGATGATGAGACCGATCTGCCAGCGGCTCCAGGGCCAAAGCGACGATGAGCGGGGAGAGCAGACAACCTTGTTGGGTGCCCCTGTGATTTCCCTTCCGGTGCGCACTCAAGCGACCGGCTCCAAATACAGGAGATCGATCCACCGCAATATCTCCAGGCCCAAAGCCATGCGCCATTGCACTCCACACAGGCTAACATAGGGTATCAAAGGCCTTTTCAATATCCAACAAAAGGGCCACACCTGGGGGGACCTTGGGTAGTTGTTAATCGACAAGGAAAAACAAATGGCAGAGATTGAGTAATGTATTTCTCTTAGGAATTAAGCTATTCTGGTCCTGGTGGTTTTCCCAAGGACATTACAGTCCGTGTTGAGCACAGAGAGCGTTCGACAGGAGCGCACCTCCAACCAATCTCTATACGGCTTGAGAAAAACCACAGTCAGGGTCTCTCTCAAAGATGACGGGATGACACCCCTGGTCTTAGGCGACTGAAACAGCTGCAGGGGCGTCAGGGCGAGCATAGCCCGATACATCGAATAAAACTTTACCGGAAGCCCATCAGTCATGGGGTCTTATTGTCTGCCATCTGGAGCAATGCCAGGCAAACCTCAGTAAGCGTCAATGGCTCATCTAGGGCACGAAGGTGGAGAGGGTCTAGGCATGGGATCGGCAAACTATCTAGGCATGCTGTGAGTGTGCGCTCCCCAAACCAGACATCGTCTCTATAAAGGGAGCTATAATAATCAAAAAAGGCAGCGTTAATGTCACTGTGTAGTGAGTACCTCACCTGCTGGGGACCTAATGGCGGTCAGTCGGGCCTTTCAACCTCAGAGTGCAGCAACCACGTCAAAACATGTTCCACCCTCCGCATGCTGTTTTGCAACATAGTCTGCATGGTCCAGCCTTCCCCCGTCTGTCTACTTAGGCTTGATGATCTTCCCTGAGTGAAGTAAGTTTGTCCAACTGGCCAGCCCTCGCCCGAATCTCTGCCTCCTGGATGGCAGCCTCCATGGCCATCAGCTTCTGTCGTAAGGTCACTTTCACACCAAATTCAGTCTCAATACAGAGGTCCCGTGTTACCACCTTAAAATCGCCCCACTACACTACCCTGTTGGATGCAGAATCCTCATTAAACTCAAAGTACTGTAGAACGTGTGTGCCAGTTGTCTTGTGAAATACATAATTCTGGAGTGCCTGAGTTGGGATGCTCCACATGTGGATTGAAGTCTGTTGCCTACCTCAACACAATGCCACAAGAACAGGGTTACGGTCCAACAATGTGCAGCCCAAACATTCAGCGGACCAAACAAAGGGAGTCATTGCAGGGTTGCTTAGAAAGACATCAATTCTTGTATTGAGCTGATAGACTTAGGACACATGAGAATATTCCCACGCAAATGGATTCAGGAAGCAGCAAATAGAGTCTACTATGTGGCAACAAATTCACGACGGAGTGCGTGGACCGGGCCACCTGTGTGCCGTGTAACAGGGGACTGGACCTATCGATGTGAGTGTTGTGAACACTATTCAAATCCCCCCAACGTTCTGTGCATTGAGGTCATGGATCATTGCTAGTGAGAGGGTATCCAGGAAATTGGACTGACCTGTGTAAAGCAATAGGTGCATTGTGCAACTGCCCTTCAACCACCATATGTAGCCTGTCAGGGTCTACCCTCCAGCACATGATCTGAAGTGGCACCGTAGGTACCACCCAAAACAACACTCCCCTAGCTACACTGAATAGACAGTACTTACAATCTGTCTCCTCAAGTGGTGTCGCACGTGAGGCAACTCCGCTGACATCATGTGTGTCTCTTGGAGGTATGCTATGTGAATGTGCCTGCGCTTTCAAATGAGTACACCAGGTGGCGACGCCTGGGATAGAATGTTGTAGGTGGGAGGAATCAGAAAATCACAAAGCCATAAGTAAGTCGCCTGAGTGCCCCCACCTCCCCCTTGAGCCACCCACACCTCCTTGACCCACCACTCTTTGATAACACACTAGCGATCGTTCACAAACAAAGAAACAAAATAAGGCAAACACAGTACCACAAACACCAACTCCACTCCCTGGGGCAAAGCAAAAACAAGCCCCAGACCAGTAACAAGCGGTAAATCAAAAAGAAAATCGACAAAGTCCACTAAGGTCGAGGGGCAGAAAATCTAGCAGTAACAAGAGTCTGGGGTCCAGGCCTGCCTGCCACGCCAGTCAGATGAGAATCCCATTCACAGAGAGGCACAGAGAACCATTGTACTAAAAGCCACAGCAAAGGATCTAGGATCCCAGTCAAATCACATGGTCCACTGTCATCGGGGTAAGGGCAGGGCCAGCCCGCAGCGCAGTAGGAATGCCAACGAAGGTGCGTACCTGTTCCCCCTCCAACGAGGATAGAGACCGAGCAGGTGAGACAAGGATATGGCCATGGGAGACTCTAGTTGAGCAATCACCATAGCCCGCTCCCTTGCAGCCTGCTCCTCCATAAGTCTGCCCCTGGGTGAGCTTTTGCAATACCAACTGGTGCACTGCTAGTTCTAACCACCAACATCTGCTGTGCCTCATGGCAGTGGTGATTCTCTGTTAGACTCCAAACACTCCCAGGCTTCAGCCAGTGATGCAAAGAAATGGGTAGTTCCAGAATCCATGATTGCAGCTTGGCCGGGAACACCAAGGAGAAGCGGAAGCCCATGTGACTAAGCCAGTGGGGATGGGTGTAAGCCCGGCTCAGGAGTACTTGTATTTTACTCCCTGAAGATAGTTGGGACAAAGGTATTATAATCATATACGCTGGGCGTTTCGTATTACTACGGCAGTGCCTCTAACACAATATTCCTAGTTACACTTCCTAACCCATGCTTTTTTTTTTTTTAAAGTACCCTCTTAAACTTTTTTATCCCACTTACAGTGCTAGATAGCACCCCTACGCATGTAGGCCCCATTGCCAAAGTGTTTCTGCCCTTGACGAATATTTGCATGCACTTCCATTTCTACCCATGTCATACATGTCAATACACCTGTCTCAGCAGGTACACATACAGCTTTATTTTTGCTGTCTCCTCCCTAAAATTGCCCCCTAATCAATGCAAGTAAAATAAATTCCTCCGATTTGTTTATTTTTTAAACGTCACTCTTTCTTGCTTCTAAATGTTGGCATTATGCTGTATATGGTGTTTTACTTCCCTGTGCTCAAGGAGAGAGCAGGCCTGTCTGGAAAGGTCTGTGTACTGAAAGAAATGATTCAAGTACAAATGTCAATACTTAATAGTACTTACTGTGTTTAATAGACAGGACAACTGTACTTTCCTGATAACTTGCATAGGTGTAAAATGCATTTGGAATTTTTTTTAACTATTAACAAGTCTAACAAAATAAATCAGGCATCTGCTGCTTACTTTGGGAGTGTTGGAATGTGGGTATCCAGTGAAATATGGAGGTCACCTCTTTCGACATACCATCAATTAAGCACTACGTTCATAGCTTTAGGCATGTCACTTATAAATCATCATGCGTTTAAGTCTAATTAGTTTATCTGAAGACAAAACAACCCCTTGAACATTAAATGCATTAAAGTGCTTGGTGTGCGGCTCCCCTTACTAGGTTTGATGGCTCCACAGGGAGCCATGGCGCACAGTTTGGGAACCACTGGACTAAGCTGTTGCTTGACTGGCTTGAAGCATTGTGCTGGGACTGCACATCAGCCATGTAGTCTGTGTATATATTCACAGGCCTTGTCTCCACCTGCCCAGGGCATTGTAATGTGATTGGATTGAAGAGTCGCGCCACCACCGCCTGAGGCGAGGCCCAAGGGGGAGGCGGTGTATTGAGGACCCTACATGTGCACTCCACTGAGAAGATAGCGAACCTCCATCCATCAAGCACTGTATTAGGCAGCCAGTAATCAAGTAAAAGGTCCATGTTGGGTCCCTCTGCTCCCTCTGGGAGCCCCACAATGCGGATATTGCTGTGTCTTGAGCGACCCTTGACATTATTTGCCCGGCTGCGCAACAGGGTCTCCTCTGCCAGGAGAACCTTCAATAGAGATCACATGTTCAGCATCAAGGGGCACCGGCAAGTCAACGCAGAGTCGGTTGTTTGACTGAACCACGCATGCCATTACCACCTATGCCGGCTCAACGCGGTCTTAGCCACTCAAGTCTTAACTACACATATGCCCTAAAATGTCCCAGGGCAAAAATCTAGTCTGATCCCAGGCCCCTCGTCTGACCCCTGCCCCGCGCCCTGAGCCCTAAAACGCCCCAAATGCAGATATCTACCCTGACCACAGCCCCCCTGCCCTTTAGCCCTAAAAGAGCTTCCCAAGCCCAAAAAATTAACCCAAACCCTGACTCCAGCCCTGAGACCTAAACGGCCCCAGGCCAAAACACATCCTTTTCCTACCCACTCTGAGACCTAAAACTACCCCTCTCTCCTGAAATCCAGCCCCCGAGCCCTAAAAACGTCCCCCTCTCCCTCTAACCCCTAAAACCAACTCCTACCCTCCAGCCCTAAAATCTTCTCCGACCCCCCCTGAGCCCTAAAAACTTCCCCTGACCACCCCAGCCCTGATAACTACCCCCTACAACCCCAATACCTGGCCGCAGTGCCACTTATGACACTGCGTCCTCTCCCGATCCTTCCTCTTCATGTGCCCGGCCATTCCGGACACCTAGACCACGCATATCCCATAACATCGCATAAGTGTGGTTAAGGCAAGCGTTGTTGTGCTTGTGTTGTTTGGGCACGCGTGGCTGAGGCTGCTGTGATCTGACCGTGTACTATTAGATTCCACCCTATCTCTCAACTTGGCCTTATTTTGATTGTTCGGGCATCCAGCCTCGGGTCCAATGTAGCTTTGACATCCTTAATAGCACCCAGAAGCTCATGGAGCCTGTCCGCAAAGAAGTGCCCATCAGCAAACCCGGTGGTCCTCCCCAGTTCCTTTCCTGGCAGCATGGCAGCCGGTGGGGGGTAGAAGACCCCCCCCCAGAGCAAAACTGGGTAGTGAAGAGGCCAAACATGGAAGAATGCTTAGATCTCACCCACGGAACAAAGCTCTTCTGGTGCCACTCATTCCAGAGTGGTGAGCACCCAGCCTGGGCAGCCAATCACAACATCGAGGGAGTCAGCACGGTGCCCACCACTCCACATACCCTCTGCTAAATGTGTGGGGTGAAATATATCCACTCCAGCAAGGGGGAAAGCGGTATAGCGCCAGGAGGCCCAACGTAGAAGGCCAAGACCGACTGTGCAGCCAACCTTTGATAAAGGAGGGTCCCCTCAAAGTCACCGGTCTGCCTCACTAATAAGAGGCACAGCTCCCAAAAGCAAAGCAGCAACAAGTGCACCCCCCACCTCAGGGTGAAATCCATCGTCATCCGTCTGCAAGGGGAGGGCAGCAGAGGCAACATGGTTGTATCATCAGAGGCCCAAAGGCCCAGGCCATACCACATGGGTCACAATCAGCCAGTAAAGAGAGGAAAATAAACACGAAAATAAATGCGTGCCTCCAACATCTCTCAGGGCCTCCTGGGCTTGTAGCCCAGTATGGGGACGCAGAGCCATTCATCTGCGCTCCTGTTGGACTTGGCCCTTTTTGCAGGGTCATCCCTGAACTTTTTGCCTTCCTCCTATATTTTTTCTGACCTGGTGTGGGCTGTTTTATAACTCTGGGCACTTTACCACTGCTGACCAGTGTGCTAAAGTGCATATGCTCTCTATTGTAAATTGATGTGTTGAATTAGTAATTCCATGATTGGCTGGTTTGGTTTACCTGTCAGACCCTAGTACAGTGCACTAGGAGTGCCCAGGGCTGGTAATCCAAATGCTGCTGGTGGGCTTGCAGCACTGGTTGTGCCACCCACAGAAGTAGCCTGTAAAAGTGTGTCTAAGGCCTCCCATTGCAGAGCCTGCGTGCAGTCCGGTACTGTCATGCTGACTGGGCAAGTGCACCCACTTGCCAGTCCCCAAACCTTCCCTTTTCTTCATATCAGACACCCCTATGGTAGGCCCAAGGGCAGGGTGCATTGTAAGTACAAGGTAAAACATGCCCTGGTGTGTGTGGCATTTTCTAATAGTGAATTACAGCCATTTTCGTTTTCACTATTGCAAGGCTACCTGTTCTCCATGGGCCAGAATAGGCAGTTTGATTATTACATCTTATAATCCTAACTGACTCAGGGAACATGGTAGAAATGCGAATTTAGTGTGCATGAACTCAGAATGATAAAATACATCTTTTAGTGAAGTTGGTTTTAACATTCTGTGTTTGAAAATACCACTTTTAGAAAGGCTGGGGAATTCCAGGAGACAGGGTGAGGTAGCCCAGTGGTGAATAGAGAGATCTGCATCTATATGGGAGAGAGGAGTTGCACCTGGGACCTGAATAGGGCTGTGCCTTCCCTCCACAATGCTGGCTCCACCTCCTGTGGTGTGTTTGATGAATCTGCCCTGCACTCTGAAAAGAAAGAAGGAGTCATGTAAACAAAATGCTACAGGACTGACCAGAAGTGGTTTGGAGTAGGCAAAGGCATCTATGCCTTCAGAGAACAAAGGAAAACTTAGTATAAATATTGGGACCCCAACCCAAGAACTTTAGATCACTTTGGGAAATAAGAAGAAACCTTTGCTGAGGAGTCGAACCAGAAGAAACTGAGGAGAGACTATCCCTAAGCTGAAGTGCTGCTTGGGGGATTGGCCTGCAATGGTTGCCTGACTGCCAAAGAAAGGAGAAAATACTTTGTGTGCATTTTCACTGAACTTGTGTAAGGATCTCCAAGGGCTTGGAAAAGAGCTTGCCTCCTGCTGAAGTCTCAGGGACAACAGACTTCAACCACCAGCTCCCCAGAGTTCTTTGGAAGGGCCTGCTGCTGTTTGGGGCCTTCTAAGGGACTGCGTGTCGAAAGGAGCTGGAAGCGCGACTCACGGAGAAGAAGCGTGTCGCAGTCGCAGCCGCTGACGTCGCATCCCGGAACCAGGGTGACGCTGCTGTAGCTGACGCATTGCACCGCATTACTAGAAACTAGAAGCGTCCTGCAACACCAAAGAAGCGTGTCGCCGTCGCAGCTGCTGGAGCTGTCGCATTGCACCGCATCGAGAGAAGTGTCTCGCACCGAGGAAGAAGCGTGTCGCCGTCACAGCTGTTGCCGTCGCATCTTGGATGTCGCCGCTGTAGCTGCCGCATTGCACTGCATCAAGAAAAGCGCCTCGCATTCACGGAGAAGCCTGCCACCGTCGGAGCTGATGCTGTCGCATCACGGAACAAGGGTGTCGCCGCTGCAGTTGTCGCATCGAGCGGAAGCGTCTCGCAACGTTGGAGAAGAGTGTCGCCGCCAAGGCTGCTGTTGTCGCATCACGGAACAAGGGTGCCGCCGCTGCAGCTGATGCATCGAGTCGAGTCTTCTCGCAACATCGGAGAATCGTGCCGCATCAGGAAGATCTTCATGTCTTTATTTCTTTGCACCAAACTTTCATCGCATCAACATCGTTGCAACACTTTCGTTGCTCTGCGTGTCGCATCTAAAGGTACATTGAACTAAAAGTGTTGCATTTAAGAACTAAAGAGAACTAAGCTAAAACTACCATTTTAAGTAACAGTATTGTGGATTTTTGTCGTTTATGGTCTTGTGTTAAATCTATATAAAAAATACTTATTTTTTATATAAAACCTGTGTGGTGTCCATCTGTAATGTTGTCACTTGACTACTGTATGTGTTCACAAATGCTTTACACACTGCCTCTGAGATAAGCCTGTCTGCTTGTGCAAAGCTACCAAGGGGGTGAGCAGGAGTTATTTCAGGAGTGTAACCCCTTACCCTGACTAGAGGCAAGGGTCCCTATTTGTCACAAGTACCTACCTGTGCCAACTAGAAACCCCCAAATCTAACAGCTCCCTTGTAGGAGAAAAGACACCACCTGTCCTTGCCGATACGGAGGTCAACCCCACCTTCAGCATGCCCGTACTGCTGGATCACATGATGCCCCACCGTTGGCCTAGTCAAGGGCATCACTGCATCCGTGGTAGACAACACACCGCCTGAACCCTGCCGTCGTGTAGACCTCCAGGGTTACCCGAGCTTCTCAGGCAGGGGATCTCCAGGATGCTGACAGGTGGGCGAAACCCACAGACCTATTCACCCCGCGTCTGTCCTGTCGGCCATCCTGGCCACGTCCCCTACAATCTGGTGTCCATTATTGCCACCAAGATACAGTCAAGCTTGTCTGACATGGGTTCTGAGGAGGATGGCGGCGATCCATCGGCTAGGAGTGCCGGGTGGAGTCGTCCATCTCCAGTGAGCAAGGCACTTCGCTCCCCTGAAGATGGGACTGTCTTTCAAGTCTATTCCTCCCCTCCTCTGCGTCTTGGGACTCAGGAACCCCATCTGCCACCCTGCAAATTATCTTGTTGGACAGGTTCAACATGCCTGACGTTCGAGGGAGTAATCCCTGCATGCCCCCAAGCCAACACGAGCAGCTGCTGTCTGTTGCAAGTGTCCAAGAGGTGGGGGCCTATGCTGCTGCCGCCCACATCTCCCGTGATCAACAACTCTGTTGTGTAGATGGGCCATGGATGAGAAAGGTTGTTGTCTTCAGCACCTTCGATGTAAACACTCAGGCTGCCGATCGGCCACCCACAATGGGATGTTGGTTCTGAGGAGGCACTCCCCTCCTTGGTCCCCTGTGGTCGACTCAGGCACTGAGCAGGTGGTCCATAGTAATATCGGGCCATCAGGCAATCAGGGGGTGGGATACAGGCATCACCCCCAAGCCGGCACGAGCAGCCACAGTCTGTGCCCAATTGTTCACTGGGTGGGGCAGCATGCAATCCGCTAGACCCCTGGTGGGGAGGACCTCACCGCCCAAACCCAACTATTCGCAATGTTGGGGGGCTGCCACATTATGTGTATTTGTATAGCGAACAATTCACCTGGGAGGGTATGCTGCAGCTGAAGTAGGAGCTGTATTGGCTGAGCCAGAGTCAGGGCTAGATGAAAAGCTAGGTCTTCAGTTTCTTGTGGACTGAAAAGATGGCTTTGATATGCAGGGGCAGGTAGTTCCAGGCTTTAGGAGTGAGATAGAAGGCATGACTACTGGATCTGGTTCTGTGTGAGTGGGGGTGTATGCAAGTAGGAGTGTGACTGAGCTGAAGTATCTGCAAGATTTGTACAACTTTATGTAGTTGTTGAGGTACATGGGGCCATTTCTGTGTATGTGTATTTTGAAGATTGCTTGTTTGTAGATTGGTAGCCATTTAGAGAGCTGTGGGGTGATGTGAGTGCAGGGTGGGAGTTTGAGGGTGAGCTGCTGCGCTTTGTATGGTCTAGAATCTTCTAATCAGTTGAGCCTTATACCGCTCCAAGCACAGTATTACAGCTTTGGATTGGTAAAATAAATCCAAGCCAACCTGAAATTAATAAAAGCGAACCCTGACACGTGGTTTGCTCTAGTTAGAGCTCATCAGAGAGGTATTTCCTTGCCCAGACACAATGGAACAACCAGTATAAGTCAATACAATACCCTTTCAGGCTTAGAGTGCCACATACATTATGCAAAAGAGAAAGCAGGGAACTCTGGGTAGTTCCTGAGTTTAAGTGAATTTCTGAGGTTGTTGATCATATTCACCCAACTCTCCAACTGAGCATAGCGTTTGACTGTGTGTAGCCAGGAGGTTTGGCTGCAGACCTTGGCCTATGCCCACCCTGCTCCCCACACCCCACAGACGCCACCGCCAATTTCTTGTTAATTTATTTACATTCTTTTGTGGTACCGCAGCTTCAGTGTCACCCGCTGTCCCACAAGACTGCACAAGCATCACTTGTTCAAGCTTGAGTGGTCTTGTAGTACCACAGCTCCTGCAAGATTCTCACAATATTTCACAGAGGCCGTGCTGGGCCCCACAAGTTTACTGTGGGACCCATTAATTAAAATTGTTGACCCTTGGGCATCCCTTTGAGCCCCCCTCCCCCCAGAAGTGAAGTGTGTCAGGTACCCCTATTCTGCTCTTTATATCTTATTTTATTTTGAACCTCATGAGACGGGAACCAAATCCCCGAGCCCTGTAATTGCGGCTGCAACGTTTTTCTTCATGTTCCAGCCAGCCAATAAGATCACTCATCTTATGGGATCTAAATGACCAACAGGAAAAAACATTCTTTCAGCCTAACAGATAGCTTTATTTTTTAGATTTGCAAAAGTGCAGCCACACAACACGACTCCCACCGAACCAACCGTCCACATATACCTATTTCTTTAACCCTTTCAAGACCACACTAAGCGTGTCTTCAAATGTAAATTTCTCGTAATGGCTGAATGAATTTACACCAGATAATCATAAACATGGTTTCTGAGTAAAGTTCTAACTTTGGGGCTCATTAAGATGGCTGAAAAATAGCCACCGCCTGGCCGGCGGTGGCAATCGTTCCGCCATAGTCATGAGATTTACCCTGCCACATTATGATGGCGGTGGGTATCGCGGTGGATGGAAAGGCTAGCACGCTCCGCCAGCACAATTATGATGCTGGCGGAAGCCCGCCTTTTCGTGGTGGTTGATCTGCCATTGAAAGGCTGGCAGAGAATGTCTTCAGGGGCCCGTTGCGGGGCCCCCTTGTGCTGGGGGGAGGTGTGGGTGCACTGGGTGCCTATGGTACCCCTCTACATTTCACTGAACCAAGTGGCAGGCATAATGTAGTGCCTGCCACGTAGTACAGTGAAATGCACAACCTGCTCTTTTTCACATCGCTGCAATGCTGCTGTCAGCAGCCACCGCCGCAATGTTAAAGGTGCGGAATCCGACCACAGCGGTGGTGGTCCCATCATAATTGTATATGCGGGACCACCCCACGCATGGCAGTCGGACCCAATCACCGCTACAGTGGTGGGTGGACCAAGTCCGCCCACCATCGTAATGAGCCCCTTTGTGTCGAATTTGTTGTAACTCTGCTTAGCCATTTTTTCTGTACCACTTCCAAAAATGTACTAAGGAAAATAACGAGAACACAATCTTTTTGGTTTATTCGCCCCCTCCCCTGCTTTTTCTCACCCCAAAACTTATCAAGAAGGAGCTGAAATTGATAAACTTTCTTTTTTGGAAGTTTTGTGAGGGTTGGTCAAAGTTATTTCCAAAACAAAAAACACAGTGACCTAACTATAATTACACAGTGCAACTGCTACTGTATTTTATATGTTTAAATAAAAAATCAGAGTTTAATGTGATATTGTGTTTAGCTGTTAGAATGAGAGAATGAGGAATCACTGAAATACACCTGTTATAGCTTAGTATCCTAACTATATCTTGAGCCCCTATCATACACTTTTTATGACCTCACATATTAAATCACTCATGACATGTTAAATAACATCAATGATGACATAACTGATGATATCATCTAGTCATTATGTCAGCATCCTCTAGGGTTTGTTGACTTGGAGTCATTCAGTACGTTAAACCTGATGCCAATTTTTATCACCAATCACGTGATGATGGACATAACCTTTGTCCGAATGCTGGACATACAGCATATTTGTGAAGTCACCCACATTTGTTGGATGTTACTCTCTTTTTACTGGTATTCACCCACCCAACTAACAAAACGTCTATATACACTTAAAGAGGTCTAGGCCCTGTTCACAACCTCCACGGGCAATACACAGTGTAATTTTAAGTAACATAGACCAACTGGCTTTGCAAAGGGTCAAAACACTCAAATGGAGCACGGGTCCTGTTGGCTTTATCTAGGGGTCAGCAGATCAACACATATAGAGCAGACCAATTAACTTTGTCAAAAACTCCCCACTAACTATAATTAAATGTATATTTTACAAACTCACACATTGCAGTGTTTAATAATAGTGATTGTCACAACATGTTTTCAATAAAGCATGTTTTAAATAAAAACATTCACATGTCTCTGAGTCTTTTTTAAAAAAAATTTCATCCTACAAAGTGCAGCCATAGAACCAACCAAAAGGGGGTCCTGCACTCCAAGCTGGAACGCTTTTAAAAAATATGCTAAGCTCTTCTGGGGTCATGTTATGTTATGTTATAGCGATTTGTAGAGCGCGCAATTACCAAGTAGGTGTCCTGGCGCTTCATGAATTCAATGTCCCTCAGACTTAGGTCCTGATTACAACTTTAGCTGTGCAGCGCTGGATCCGTCCCGCTGCTGCACCCCTAAAGCCGTGGTCAGGCCACCCGTCAGATTAGGAGTTTCCTTTTTTTGGCATTCCGACAGCGTCTAAAAATGGGCACCGCAATAGGAACGCCAAAATCAGTTCCTGCACGGCATGGACTGAAAAGTCCATGCCGTGCAGGAACTGGGGTGCATGCACACAGGGGGCCACATGTTGTGCCCCCCTGCATCCTCCGCAGAGGCACAAGGGGGCCCTGTAGGCCCCCCTTTGTTTCCTGGAGGAAGAAAATGGTGGAGAGGAAACGCCTAATATGCTTGGCTTGACCACCACGGTCCAGCCAAGCATATTGATGCCTCCTGACCGCCTCAACACCACCAGGGAACGGTGGTTCCCAATGGCGGTAATTGTAATAGGGGGGCCGGTAGACCGCCGTGCCCTCATGAGTCTGGCGACCCGTAGACCGCCAGACTCGTAAAAGGCCCCAGACTGTTTTCTTTAATGTTGCTGAGGGACTTCTGAACTCCCAGCACCCTCCAGAACATTAAAAAACAAATTCTTGGTGGGTGCCCCTTTCCCTTCTAGGGGCACCACCAGGATCGTAAAAATATGCCTCTTGCTGGATTTAATTTAATATTATTTTTTCAGGTTTAAAAAAGTTAATGGGGTGCCACCCGGTCCCTAAGGGGTGAGGTCTTCAGGGCCTCAGTGAGGCACTGGAAGGGGAGCCCTACATTTGGGCACTTCACTCAGGAAAACATCCCAATACTATACAGCTTGACACTTGGGGCCTGATTATAAATCTGGCGGTTCATTGTGGTGCAGCAGTGGTGGTCTAGCCACTGCCACACCAGCGGTCTGAAACCCCATTGCAAGTTGGGTGGTCTGACCGCCATTGCACCGCTGCAACGGCCAGGGATCAGAGATCCCTGGCAGTGACACAGCTGTCTTGAGGCCGCAATATGCTTGGCGGGACCACCGCACTCCCGTCAAGCATATTATAAATGTTCTCTCTTCCATGAAAACTGTGGCAGAGAGGAAACTAAGAGGGCCCTATAGGGCCCCCTGTTGCCTAAGGTCATGGGGTGCCCCCCTGTGTGCATGCAGCTCAGTACCTGCAAGGCATGGACTGCACCAGTCCATGCCGTGCAGGTTCTGCCTTTGATGCTCCCATTGTGGTGGCTATTTCATAGGCACCAAAGTGGAAACACCAAAGAATCTGAAAAAGTAATAATCTGGCAGGTGGTACGCACACGGGTTGGGTGATGCGGGTGCTGGCGTGGCAGTCCCATTCCTACACCGCCAAACTCGTAATCAGGCCCTCAGAGTACAAATTATGCATCACATATGCAGGTTAATTGTGAGGTGCAAGCACCCTAATATTTACTTGTTGGAACAAGATATTCGATGACAAGCGATTATACAACATGAATGTCAGTGATCATCTTACAATTGTGACTCTGATAACCAACGTTCACTATGCTCTTCATCCAACATAAATGGAAGTAGTCATCTTAGATTGTGACTAATAGCCAATATTCACTATGTCCTTCATCTCCTGTTTACAACCCCAGCCTTTAGATCACACTTTTGGGGCACTTGTCACTTTCAGCCTGCGTCCTGTCACAGCTGCTGTGAGACATCTGTGGGTAGTGTTCTGCAAACCTGAAAAAATGACAAGGCATCTCAAACGTTATGATCAACGTCTAGACTATTTGCACTCCAGCTGCAGTATTACAGATATGATGCATTCTCCAAATCTGCACCACTGTGCAATGTGGGCAGTCATACACTGGTATACAAGTATTACTGGAAGTGAACCGGCTGTTTGAAGCCACTGGTTTGACTTTCACTGTGCAGGTGGCAACTTAGACTGTATTTGAAAGGGAGGCAGAGCTTCACCTGCAAAATGGTGAGGTGAGTAATTGTACACACCTAAAGAGGGATGACTAGCGGTCCCTCCCTCAGGACATCCTTTGAGAGTTCTTTGATTGAGAGCCAACTTTGTGTGCCTCTTTACCTCTCTGCCCACAACGGTAATATGACGTTGTTGTAAACGCAAAGAATTTGGTCATTATCCACACAAATGAAGGAACACCACTTTGAAATAGTGCTGGTGCAATTTGTGTTACAAAGCAGGCAGCGCAAGAATCTGTGGTTGCTTCTGTATTTCCTAGGAAGCTGTGACTTGCAAAAGGTAAGCGCACACGTGTGTTGCACCTCCAGGACTTTTTCGAAAACAGATGTATAGGTCAGTCACAATAGCATTTCCATCAAGGGGTATTAACACTGCATTATTTATACACCTTCAACACTTTTTTGCAGCAAAGATGCACTGCAGACTGCAGAAATTAGTATTGCCATCAATTATGTTATTTGAGATGTCATCAGTGATGTGATAAATGATGTCGTAGAACATATCATGAGTAATGTCATATGTGAGGTCATAAGCAGTGCACGGCGGGGGCGCAAATTATAGTTAACACCGCTAACTGTAACTGGTGAATTTCTGTGATTTGTTTATTTTAAAACATTAATCATCATAGTGACAAATTCACCTAACTATAATGTTACTTTAACCTTTGTTTGTTTAAGTGAAATTCTAGTGGTTTTGTTTTAAGTAAATTAATTATTTTTGTATGTGTATTTATGATAAAATGACTTTATGATATATTTGTTTAGTTCTAACATTATTTTAGTAAAATAATGTTTTTTTGCAATTCTAACAAAACAGGACATGGCTTACAGTTTGCAACATCTTTGTAAAAAGGTGAACAAGTATTACACAGATAAATATTCAATAGAAATTGTTTATTTGTTGAGTTATTGTAACTTTGATATCAAGACATGACAACAGCAATCTTTTTTTGAGGTATCATTACTCACACAATGGCGGGTGTGAGTAGTAGGCTGTGTAGAGGGACTGGCATCTCTGCTGAGACCTCTCTCTGTAATGATGGGTGTTTGTGTATGGGTGTGGAGAGGGACTGGCCTCTCCTTTCAGACCTCTCTCAAATGACTGTTGTATATTATTGGGTGTGGGGAGGGACAGGCCTCTCCTTTCAGACCTCTCTCTCTGATGATGGGTGTGTGTAGTAGGGTTTTAGACCTCTCTCTCAGATTATGTGTGTGCATAGTAGGGTGTGTGGAGTAACTGGCCTCCCTGCTGAGACCTTTCTCTGTAATGATAGGTGTGCATAGTAGGATGTGGGGAGGGACAGGGCTTTCCTTTAAGACCTGTTTCTCAGATGACAGTTGTGCATAGAGGGACTGACCTCTCTGCTGAGACCTTTCTCAGTAATGTTAGGTGTGCATAGTAGGACATGGGGAGGAACTGAGCTCTCCTTTCAGACTTTACTTTCAGATGACGGGTGTGTGTAGAGGGACTGGCATCTCTGGTATACCGCTCTGTAATAAAGGGTGTGTGTGCACTAGGGTGCGGAGAGGGACTGACTTGTCCTTTCAGACCTCTCTCTCAGATGATGGGTGTGCATAGTAGAGTGTGGTAAGGGACTGCCCTCTCATTTTAGACCTCTCTCTCAGATGATGAGAGTGCATAGTATGGTGTGTGGAGGAAGTGGCCTCTCCGTTCAGACCTCTCTCTCTGATAACAGATGTGCATAGTAGGTTGTGGTGAGGGACTGGGCTCTCCTTTCAGAACTCTCCCTCAGTAGACGGTTGTGCGTAATATGCTGTGTCGATGGACTGGCCTCTCTGCTGAGACCTCTCTCTGCAATGATGGGTGTCCATAGTAGGGTATGGAGAGTGACTGGGGTCTCCTTTCAGACCTCTCTCTCAGATGATTGGTGTGCGTAGGAAGTTGAATGAATAGACTGTCCTCTTCTTTGAAACCTTTTTCTCAGATAACGGATGTTCATGGTAGGGTGTAGCGATGGACTAGCCTCTCCTTTGAGGCCTCTCTCAGATGATGGGTGTGTGTAGTAGGGTGTGTGGAGAGTGTAGCTTCTCTTTTCAGACCCCTTTCTCAGATGACGGTTGAGCGTAGTAGGGTGTAGGGATGGACTAGCTTCTCCTTTGAGACCTCTATCTCAGATGATGGGTGTGCATAGTAGGGTGTGTGGAGGGACTGGCCTCTACTGTCGGATCACTCTTTCAGATGACGGGTGTGCATAATAGGGTGAAGGGAGGGACTGACCTCTCCATTTAGACCTCTTTATCAGATGACAGGTGTACAACTGCATAGTAGGGTGTGAGCAGGGACTAGGCTCACTTTTCAGACTTCTCTCTCAGATGACGGGTGTGCGTAGTACGGTGTGGGGAGGGACTGGAATCTCTGGTGAGACCTCTCCCTCAGATGACAGGTTTGTATAGTAGAGCATGGGCAGGGACTGCTATCTCCTTTGCAACCTCTCTCTCAGATGACAGGTGCATAGTAGGGCATGTGGAGGGACTGGTCTCTACTTTTAGACCCCTCATTCAGATGATGGGTGTGCGCAGTAGGATGTGGGAGGGACTGCCATCTCCTTTCAGACCTCACTCTCAGATGACAGGTGTGTAGTAGGGTGTGGAGAGGGACCAGCTTCTTGTTTTAGACATCTCTCTCAGATGACAGGTGTGTGTAGTGGGGTGTGGGGAGGGACTGTCCTTTCCTTTTAGACCTCTCTCAGATGTCGTGTGTGCAGAGTAGGGTTTGTGGAGGGACTGGCCTCTCTGCTGAGACCTCTGTCTGTAATAATAGGTGTGCATAGTAGTGTTAGGGGAGCGACTGGGTTCTCCTTTTAGACATTTTTCTGATGACCGGTGTGCGTAGTAGGGTGTATGGATGGACTAGCCTCTCCTTTGATTCCTCTTTCTCAGATGATGGGTGTGTGTAGTAGCGTGAGTGAAGGCACTAGCCTCTTTTTTCAAACCTCTCAGATAACAGATGTGCATAGTAGGATGTGTAGGGAGTCTGGTCTCTTTGCTGAGACCACTCTTTGTAATAATGGCCGTAGTAGGATGAGTAGAGGGACCGGTCTCTTTGCTGAGATCTCTCTTTGTAATAATGGCTATGCGTAGTAGAGTGTGGGGAGAGAATGGCCTCTCTTTTTAGCCCTCTGCCTCAGATGACAGGTGTGCATAGTAGGGTGTGGGGAGGGTCCTCCCTCTCCTTTCTGACCTACCTCTCAGTTGACGGGTGTGCGTAGTATGGTGTTTGGAGGGACTGGTCTCTCTGCTGAGACCTCTCTCTCTAATTATGGTGTGCATAGTATGGCGTGGGGAGAGACTGGGCTCTCCTTTCAGGCCTCTCTCTCTAGTGATGGGTTTGTGTAGGAGGGCGTAGGGAGGCACTGCCCTCTCCTTTTAGACCTCTCTCACAGATGACGGGTGTGCGTAGTATGGTGTTTGGAGGGACTGGCCTCTCTGCTGAGACTCATGTCTCTAATGAAATTTGTGCATAGTAGGGTGTGGGGAGGAACCGGGTTCTTCTTTTAGACCTCTCTCTCAGATGACTGTAGTGTGGAGCATGGTGTGTCGAGGGAGGGGCCTCACTTATGAGACCTCTCTCTGTGATGATGGGTGGAGAGGGACCGTCCTCTTTGTTTCAGACCTCTCTCTCAGGTGGCTGTGTGTGTAGTAGGGTGTGTGAGAGACTGGTCTCTCTGCTGAGATCTCTCTCTGTAATGATAGGTGTGTGTAGTAGGGTGTGGGGAGAGACTAATCTCTCCTTGTAGACCGCTCTCCCAGATGTCAGATGTGTGTGGTAAGGTGTGGGGGGAGACTGCCCTCTCCTTTTAGACCTCTCAGATGATGAGTGTGTGTAGTAGGGCTTGTGGAGGGACTGGCCTCTACTTTCAGACTTCTCTCTCAGATGACAGGTGTGGGTAGTAGGATGTGGGGAGGGACTGGACCCTCCTTTGAGACCTCTCTCTCAGATAACGGGTGTGCGTAGTAGGGTGTATTGATGGACTAGCATATCCTCTCAAGCCTATCTCTCAGATGATGGTTGTGCGTAGTACGGAGTGTGGAGTAAGCCCAGGTGGGTAACTACGCGCCCCCCAGCGTAGTTTACGTAGTTTTGCCTACTCCGCGTTCCATTGCGAATGCGGAGCTTAGGCAAAACTATGACTCCGTGGTGGAGCATAGTTAGCTGGCCCCTCCCAAAGTAATTATTAAGTAATAAAGACACTTACCTTCCGTGGCTGCCTCCTCCTTGCCATGGCCGCTCTTCTTCCTCCTCCTCGCCGCCCTTCTTCTCTACGTTGTACGTCTTGCAAGTGCACTTTTTTTTTCTTCATAGTAGTTATCCTACAGACATTTCTTCTCCAAATCTAGGGAGACAGCATGTCTTCCTGCTGCCCTCTTATGTAGCTTTTTTATTTAATTTACACAATACCTCAAATTTTTCACAGTAAACAGTAATGGCGGCTATTTCACTTCTAACATTCCAGCAGTCAGCCAATCAAAGCACTGACTCTAGTAAGACTCACAGGAGCTGCCCATTTCTGCGAAAGTGTGACGGCTCATGGAAAAAATTGGCCTCTTGACCAATTGCAGGCCTCAATTTTTTATTCTGTGCTCTTGCAGAATGTCCACAGGCCTCTTGCAAGCCCAACTGCCAAAATATACAATCATTTTTTACCCATAATGTCTCAAAAAACGATTGAACTAATTTATATTAAATCATATAAAGCACAATCTTTCGACCAAGATCTAGTTTCCTACCAAATTTGGTGTAATTTCATTCAGTAGTTTTTGATGAGATACAAACCCAACATGCCACAAGTGTGAACTAGTTTTCACAGTTATGATTTATAAATTCTGTGTGGGGAGGTCGACGTAAATGAAAAGTCATGAAGATAACTGAAAGAGGCTACTGATTCACAATCAACTTGTTGTCTACACTAAGATCCAGCAACATTGCCTCATTGTATGGCCAATAAAGATAAAGTGCTAAAACGGGTCTTAGAACTTGGCATGCCCCTACGTAAATAGGGACCAGCTAGGAAGGGCATGGCATATTAAGCATGTCGCTAGGCAGTACTGTACTGAAGTATACAAAACTTTGGTGGATGGAATGCTTGAATCAATCCCAGCCACTGGTAATTACTCTGGCCTGCATCCCAATCCATTGTTATTTTGTATCATGCCACCTTAGTTTGGACCTAGCTAAATGCAACTCAGTCTTGGCTCTGCTCCAATAGGGAGAGTCCAGTTCCAACTGCCAGGCCAGGTCCTCCCTAAAATGGAATTCAAGTAACCCAAGACCCGTTTCCCTCTGACTGTGGCTCATCAGTTGGGTACATTTGTGGCATTTCCTATTCATGCCTCAGTACCTTTCTTTGCACTTTGTAGGCATTTTCGGGTTGATGTTTTTCTACTTCATCTATTTGGTCATTATGATCAACTTCTTAATGTTGTAATAAACATTGCACATTAAAAATAAAATTATTATACAAGAGCTATGCCATATTTTACTACTAAACAGGCAGCCACAAGAACAGTTACCTTGCAAACAACGGGGTCATGGTTTGAATGGTGCTGCAGGTCAGTAGCACCCGGCCCAAAAGTTTTCAGAACTCCTTTAAACACATAATACTGCTACATTTGACTACTAAACAGGCAGTCACAATTGTAGTTACCTTGCAGTTAAAAGGGACTTGATTTGAATGGTGTAGCAAGTACAGTGGCACCGGGTTCTGAAGCTCTAGGGACTCCACTAAACCCAGATTATTGCTAAAATTTAAAACTAAACTGGCAGTCACAAGTGGAGTTACCTTGCAGAGAACAAGGTCATGATTTGAATGGTGCAGCATGTGCAGTGGCACCGGCCCAAAAGTTGACAGATCTCCTCTAAACACCTTATATTGCTATATTTTACTATTATACAGGCAATCATATTTGCAGTTAAATTGCAGTTAAAAGGGGCTTGATTAATTGGTACAGCAGGTGCAGTGGCACTGGGGCCAAACTTTGTCATAACTTCTCTAAACACCAAATATTGCTATATTTTAATACTAAACTGGCAGACACAAGTGCAGTTACCTTGCAGGCAACAGGCTCATTATTTGAACGGTGCAGCAGGTGCCGTGGCACCGGCCCAAAATGTATCAGACTCCTCTAAATACCTAATATTGCTATATTTTAAAGCTAAACAGGCAGTCACACGTGCAGTTATCTAGCAAGCGCTAGGATCATGATTTCAATAGTGCAGAAGGTGCAGTTGCATCAGGACCAAAAGCTCCAGGCACTCCACTAAACACATATTATTTCTATATTTTACAACCGAACAGGCAGTCACAAGTGCAGTTATCTTTCAGGTGTTAGGGTCATGACTTGAATGGTTCAGCATGTGCAGTGGCACCTGGTAAAAAAGCTATAATAACTCCTCTAAACACCTAACATTGCTATATTTTACTGCTAAACAGGCAGTCACAAGTACAGTTACCTTGCAGACAACAGGGTCATGATTTGAATGGTGCAGCAGGTGCAGTGGCCAGGGGCGCCTCCTCCAAGTGGGTGGAGGAGCGTCGCCCCACTGCTTTCTTGCAGTGCGAGAAGCAGAAGCATAAAATGGTATCCTAAATACCATTTAATGTTTCTGCTTTTCTCACTGCGAGAAAGCAGACGGGTTTGGTTAGGGCCGGGCGGGTGGCTGGTCCTGCTCCGGGGCAGGGGAGGAGTGACTTGCCCACTGTTGTGGGCGCTGACTTTTAGGTCAGCCCCAGGGCCGACCAAACCAGTCATTTGCACTGCATGCAGCCTACATGGAGAAAATGGCCTCTCCATAGACGCCTGTGTGGCCGGCGTCCAAGCCAATCACCATGCTGCCATTGCCGTGTTGTGATTGGCTTAGGAGAGGTGAGGGAGGCTTCCTGCGAGGACGACGCGACACTGGGCTGGTGAAGGTAAGTTTTTATTTAAAATTAAACCCCACCCGCGCGACCCCCTGCCCGCACGACCCCGCCCCCCACCCACAAGTCATGCCGTCCCAAAAGTTGTCAGAACTCCACTGAACACCTAATATTGCTATATTTTAATACTAGATAGGTGGACACAATTGCAGTTATCTTGCAGTTAAAAGGGGCTTGATTTGAATGGTGCAGCAAGTGCAGTGGCACCACAGCCAAAAGCAATAGGGACCCCACTAAACACAGAATATTGCTACATTTTACTACTAAACAGGCAGTCACAAGTGCAGTTATCTTGCAGGCAATAGGGCCATGATTTCAATGGTGCTGCAGGTGCAGTGGCACTGGAACCAAAAGGTGTCAGAACTCCTCTAAACACCAAATATTGCTATATTTAACTACTAAATAAACAGTCACAAGTGCAGTTACCTTGCAGTCACTAGAGTCATGACTTCAATAGTGCACCAGATGCAGTGAAACCGGGGCCCAAAGCTCTAGGAATCCCTCTAATCACCAAATATTGCAATGTGTTACTACTAAACAGTCACAAGTGTGGTTACCTTACAGGCAACAGGGTCATGATTTGAATAGTGCAGCAGGGGCAGTGGCACCGGGGCCAAAAGTTGTCATAACTCCTTTAAACACCAAACATTGCTATATGTTACTTATCAGTACTACCACTGGTAACAGCACAATATATTGCCATTTTGTTCATAAAAAAAGTCATAACACTTTAATAGACTTTCTGTAACTTAAATTGTACAACTATACAGCAAGCTACAACTTACAACAAAAAACAGCTTATTATTAATCACATGGGTGAAACCTAATGCATTTATCAATGCTTGTTTATAATTTTTTGCAATTTTCCTCACCGTTGATAATAGTTCGAGATTTTAATTCTATTAGAGAGACCACTCTTGATAGAGCCACAACATAACCCTGTACAAATACAGTAAAGGTTCACAGATATCTTAAAAACATTCTACCAGACTTAGGGCTAAGCACCATTTGGTGTGAGAAAGCTGCATGAAAAACAGGGTATAATTAACATAGCACAAAATATGGGCATTCACCCTGGCAACCAACCTCACCGTATCTCAAGGTTGGATGTTTTTAGGTAGTGTGGTAGTGCTGGTGGTGAATTGTTGCATGGGGTGGGCCATCTGAAATGTCTGGAGTGTTCTGAAGTGTCTGAGTGTCTGGTGTGTTAGGAGGGTTTTGAATGGTAGAACGTTGTGGGAGGCAGTTGGTGGTCACACTTACCTGGGTGGCAGCCTTTCTCTTGCTCTCCTCATCTAATGCTGTAACTTCTTCAATAAACACTAGCAAGGATTTAAAGCAAGCCTCCTTCATCTTTCCAATCTCGTTATACTGACGACGAGCTGTTGGTCATAAGTAATGCAGGTGAAACCAGTACCGAAGCCTGACATTTTAGATTTCATGCTACCCACCTGACTCCATCCATTTTTTATTTGCCAGTGGCTGACTCAGCATTGTCTGGTTCATAGTACGTGCCAGCTTGGGGATTTGTCTGGCACTCCAGCATGGGCCATTCATGTGCCTCATGCCCAAGGTCACGAGCAGTGCAAAGATTCCTGCGGCGTGTTCTTATGTTGTGCCTGTACATCTTCTGCCGACTGGAAGAATGTGCAAGCACACTATGTGGCATGTGCATGTTGTGTGCCGACTACGAGATTGAATCACCTGTATTGCCTCAATAACTTCCACCTGGGCCATGCTATGTGGCGACGTTTTGGTTGCCATTTTGTTTTGCTTGACTTTCCTTTAGGAATGAAAGGACTTTGCCTGGATGTCAGGATATCAACTCCACTCTTACGTTGGCAATCTGGTGATAGCCAGTGCTTTTACCATGTGCTTGTCACCTCTTTGTGCCATTCTATGGTGACACACATACCTACCTACTTGGACCATCACAGGCACACCTATGGGTCTGGTACATATATTGTTAAATTAACATGACAGTCCTCACAATTATTTCTAATGTCCTCGACCAGTTTTCCCCTGTGAAATGCGTACTCTGCTTTATTGGACAGTGTAACACCTATTAGTTCTCCTCATCCACAATTTCAAATTCTGTCCCAACTTGTACACACATATTGCCTGTTTTTTGTCAGTCAACTTAGCCAGCAATATGTCAAGCATTGTTCTATCTCCCCCCCTTCCTGCATAGTCTAAATGACCTTTGCATGGATGGTGGCCTTGGTTTAATGTTTTCCTTGCTTATGTGAATGCTTTAAAAGGAGAGGTGAGCTTTCAACTCTTTATTTTAAATTGGAGCAACATTGGGCAGTACTGATGGATACTGGAATGTTGTTCCAGGACCTAGGTGCACAGATGGAAATGGCCTGCTGCACTGTGTTTTTTCTTTTTTACTCTTCTTAGCGTGAGTTCTGATGGTGTCATGACTGTATGTGTACTGAGAACCACTTGAGCAGTTAAGCTTTCTGCAAGTTAAGTGGAGGTGCTGGTCATAATGAATGTGGGCCAGCAAGGGGAGCCAATGGAGCTCCATCAGGATGGAGATGATGTTAATCATATATCCTCAGGCTCTGGTTGAGATATGCTACGGCACATAGGATGCCCTTAAGGGGTAGTAGTGTAGAGTCTGGGAGGGCATGGAACATGACGTTACTGCCATACAGATGCAAGAGTAAAAGGGGTTGAAATGCAGTTCTTATGTCGTTGTCTGGAAGAAAAGGTTTCACTTTCTTTAGACAATGTGTTCCTTGAGGGTGAGGTTGGTGGCTAGGGTGAATGGAAGTGACTTTGCATTCAATGAAAGTTTGAGTTCAATGTTGTCAAGGTTCGTATAATTGAGTCAGGTTTCTACTGCTTCTTACTTGTTGTTCTTATTAGTGATTGACTCAGTTTCTGGGATAGAAGGTGTGAGGAAGAATATCTGCATCTGATAATTAGCTGTCATACTGCATGTGTGCTGGGTCAGCCGAGGTCCACTGAAAAAAGTCCAAGCATCTGGAGCTAACACAGGTGTGACTCCTCTTTGGTATTTTTGTGGGAAGGACACTGGCTAGGGGTGAAGCTGAGGCACTCAAAGGAGCTCTTCACAGAAAAAATGTGATGGCGCTGTATTGGATTGACAAAGAATGCTGTGCTGGAGGTTTGGGACAGGGAAGGAGGGATGATATGGTATCCTAGGATTGGCCACTCCTAACTTTGAGCCTACCTGTCCTGACTCGAGGATTTCATAAGTTTAGTTTAAACACTAGCTCTCCATTGCTCAGAAGAAGTTACTATTGCTAGTTTTTTGTTATGATACCAGGTCTTTGTGTCATGGTGGTAGTCCGCTCAGGGTTTTTGTAGAGTTATAGTATAAATATAACCCACTAACCTGTGTTCAATTTCAATCTAGTTGATGGATACTCATTTTGATTAGTCTTACAGCAGAAGTTCACCTAGGTAGTATTGGAGAAGGATCTTGCTTGTGATGCCTTCCCTGTTAGTGCACTAGCCTGTTACTACTACCACCACCATTAAGAAGGTACCTGGGGAAATGCTGCAATAGGGTTTTTGAAGATTGAGAGAGGTTTCAGTCATTGCTTCATCTATTCAGGTAAGAGAACAATGAAGTGAACTAAACTAGTTTAGTTTGTAACTAACATCTACTGAAGATTACGAAAAATATGTGGTTTATCTAGGTTGTTGTAGGCAATCTAGGTGTAGGTAATGGCAGCATGCCCCCCTATTGGTAAATATAGTTACAGAGGGTAGTAGGACAAGAGTATAATTATCTGGTTTACACTTTTAGGCAGAAAAAGAAAAACAGGCTGCACTAAAAGGCAGTAGAGCAAAGTAAAAGTAAAACAAGATTTCAGGCATAAAGTAACAGAATAATTTTTCCCTTTAATTTTTCTCAATATAAATAAAACCCACCCCACTCCACCCACAACAGGGCCACCCCTTTCCCCAAACAAATCACTCCTTCCCCAACCAATGTTCAAAATGTCTGAAGAAAGTTCCAATGTAACGTTCGGCTCCCTTGTCAATTCCCACCCTCCCCACCTCCAACAAAAGTTCCTCCCACCAAAGCAAAAACATTAAAGAAGGGCTTCAGGGGCATCATGTATGTGGCTTTGAAGGCTTCCCAACTCTTGGCGAAGGTGTGCCACCACCTGGCAAAGCTGCGCCAGTTCTCGAAGCATGCGGCATTGGAAGCAGTCTTTGTGGGGGGGCAGCAGTGGTGGTTCGGGCAGATCCCAGCTGCTGGCGGTGCTGGCGAAGTTGTGGCCAGGATGGAGGCACTGGTGGCTGGCTGGAGGAGCTGGAGCTCTGGCAGTAGCAGATGCCTCTGTCTCTTCCTCCTCGAGAGCCACAAGTCAATGATATTCGGTCTGAATGGCCTACATCGGTGCCACCGCAGCTAGACTGCTATCTCCTATTGAGATGGTAGCTGGAGCAGGTCCTCCATGAGTGCATAAGGGTGTCGCCCCTTGTATTTGTTGCCCCTGACCCCCATATTGAAAATGTTAAATACAATTATGAATCTAAAGTTTTCTTCACCCCAGCCACAATCTATTTTCTATTTCATTTGCCCTTCCACGGGCTGTTCGGGTGCACACTGTAGGCAGATGCCAATCATGAGTGTGCGCTCTGCGGGCAGAAGTGAGGCCTAATTATGCAGCAGACAAGCTGGCCGGGTCTGCACTTAAGTGCAGTGTTAGTGCGCATGTCAGGTTGCATGGCTGTCTTTCGATGATCAACTTGACATGCACACTTGTGGCCTCTCCTACCTGAACACCTAGAGAGCTGGGGATTGCAACCACAGCTTCCTTGGTCTCATAAGGAGCGCTGGTTTGGCCTGCTCAAGCCAATCCTGGTGCTGCTCTCATGCTGATAGGAGCAGCGTCTGGATTGGCTCAAGAGAGGCAACTACTGTAATCAGCCTGGGCCAGTAGCAACTGCAGAGGATGGATTCTCTGAGTCCACGGAGGCATCCTGTACTAGAACTTCACACTGCAGGCCTCAACTTCAAAGTAGGTTTGGCCTCTGTCTTCGTTCCATGTAGTGGATGTCTCTCACTTCACTGATATAGTGTGATATGGTAGTGTTGAGTCTTCGGCGTGTTGGAGAGGTGCAGTTTTCGGACATTGGGGGTCTTTGGTGGATTTTGGGCAAGGTTGTGTGTTTCGCATGGGGAGTTTTTGGACATCGGCTCGAGCGCGGGTCCTAGGAGCAGGGCGGGGCTCTTGGCATGGCTCTTTATGTTGATTTGTTGACTCACCCACCTCTTCTTGCGGGGCATGTCTGTGGGGTCAGAGTTTGTGCTGTGTGCTCAGTACCCTCTGTTGTGCCGGGATGTCTGTGTAGAGGGTGTGCACAGGGCTTGGTGTCTGTGGTTGAACGTGGGGGTTTCTCTGCATGTGTAATGTTTTTGTTTTTAAGTTTCTTGTAGACTCAGTATGTGTGGATCCATATGCATGTGCACATGTGGAATCTGTGTACTGGGTTTGTGCGTGAGTCCCACTCGGGTCTGGGACTTCTTCTCACCACTTTTAGGGTCCACCAGGCCGCTACTGGGTGGTGGTGAACCAGCAGGAGTAGCTCTATCAAGAAAGGAAAAAAAAGAAAAAGGAAATTAAAAACAATGCTCTGTGCAAACACTTGTTTATATAGTGGCACAGTAGCAGTACATTGCTGGTCCTCTAGGGCCATTGGAATTTTTTAAATGATTAATCACAGGGCCAACTTTTACCCATGTATGTCTCACATAAAAGCACTGACTGGCTGAAAGGAATTAAGCCATAACACCACAAGATTAAAACTTAGTGGACGATTACAATGTTGTCAGGAAAGCATTCCCACTAAATCGGGTTAGGAATGCTTTCCAAACAATTCGGATTCGTAGGAGTCCCACCGACCGATTACGATGGGACCGGATTGTTACGAACTCGGTTCGGTCGGACTCCCATTGACTTCAATGTGAGCCTGTGTTCCGAAAGAGAACACAGGCTCCCATTGCAAAAAGGGGTGGGTGGGGAAAACCTTGCACACTGTGGTGGGCATCGCATGGTGCCTGCCACACTGTGCTTTGTTGGGAAGAAGGATGCCTGGGGTACCCCCAAAGTCCCCATCCAGAGGCCTACAGGAGAAGGAGGGCCTGCTACGGGCCCCTGAAGTCCGATTCCCACCGCCGTTTCGTCTCGGCCAAACCGGTTCGAAACGGCTGTCCGAATCGTTCATCGTACTCGCTTGTTTGGAAAACCATCTCCATTGGTCTGTACGATTCGGCTCCGACCGACTCGCGCTGCCTGAATCCCATTTGGAACCGATTCAGACAGCCCAGACGGCTTCCTTGCATCATAACCCGTCGTCCGGAAAGGTGACCCATTTGGTCGGGAATGTAGGTCACGAATCGGATTCGGATTTGTAGAATATGAATCCGGTTTGAAGCCTTTCCTGACGACATCGTAATTGGCCCCCTAAGTGTTTTTTTTTTCTTTTATAGGATTTCCTAGTATAAAACCTAAACAGATACTTTGGACCCGATTTCGATGTCCGGCAGAAAGTCATCCGATAGCTAGTCAGAGGCTTTCCACCGGACAGCAATGGTTTCCCTCCGACCGCTGCATTACAATGCATGCAGTCGGAGGGAAACTGATGGGGGAATTCCACTCCACTTCTGACAAGCTCACAGATCCCGTTGTGATGGTGGGTGGAATAATAATCCCATAATGATGGCGGAGCCAGCCTCGGCTCCACCGCCGGGATTATGATGTTAGTTTCCGCCTTCCCTTTCATGGTAGCTCACCTGCCATAAAAAGGCAGTCAGAAAGTGACTTTGGGGGGCCCCCTTACCCTCCAGCACTCCACTATGGGGCCTGCCTCCCTAAACATCCCTGCACCATGTGGCAGGCCCCACATGGTGCTTGCCACTCGGTGTAGACATGTTTACAAAATATCATTTTTCAATGATAGCTTGTGCTGCTGCCCTTTTATGCCCGTCGCACAAGCAGCCATTGACAAATGGATGTTTCCGTCCACATTCTGCAGTTGGAACCACCAACCTATGGTTGGACAGTTCCATTCTGCAACGACGTTGGTCAGATTCAAGTCCATCCAACATCGTAATAAGGCCTTAGTATGTAAGAAAGAAAAATAAATTACCTCTCATTAATGAGTAAGGCATTATGCACTATGCAGCATAAGTATTCTTGTTTTGCTAAATTAATGGAGGCATACTAGTGCTTCGGGTACTTTGCCCCCTCTGCATTCTGCAGCTGGGGCAGCTGTAATGGACAATCATCTCACTTTAATTCCAATGCCCCAGCTCTTCTCCGACTGACTTTTAATTCTACCCTGACTCCAAAGAGGCCCATGAATAATAATAAAAATACTACCTGACACATAAAACGTGGACATCCTGTCTGAAGTATGTAGACAGTGAGAAAAAGAATACACTGCAGTACAGGGAAAGGAAGGGGATATAGGTTTTATTTGGCAGGCTTGTCGCAGATCATCCCATCTGCCAAACTCGAAATCAAGGACTTAGTCCCACTTTACTACCTGGCCTCGCCCTCTACCACAAATTATTTTCAACTTCTACTGTTTCTTGGCCGTAAGGAAACTTAATTTAATCTACTGTAGGGTACATTTGAGGCATTAGCCCCAATAGGTAGAGGTTTTGCTATAGAATAGTGGGGTATCATTGATCATCATGTGCTAAGCCAGTGATACTCAAAGTGTGGCCCAGGGGGTGCATGCGGCCCTTCTGACCTTTAAATGAAGCACCCTGGTCAAGAGCAGCACTGGGTTGCTGTTTACCTGACTTGAAAAACATGTTGAATAAACAGGAAAGCCTATATTTAAATTCAATTGAAGTTAAAGTAAGGAAGTAACTGGGTTGTCCTACACCACTTAACTTTAGGAACACCTTCATTTTCAAAGACATCAAAAGTGTAAATATATGATTAGGTCTCTCTAAAGTCAAACAATGTGTATTTCATTAACATACAGAACCATTTTACTTTCGTACATCAGATTATATCAGTGCATGGAGAAGTATTTTTTTAAAGTCTTCAAATCTGAATTTAGAAGAATCTATTTTCTCTCCACACTGACAACAATGGCATTAGTAAACTAAGAGTCAAGTCAGATGTTATGTGCAATCTTTGGGCAGGTAGGGTTCCTATTATATTTGAACAACTTTATCATTTATTAAAATCAAAAGCAGGAGAAGGTTTTTTACAACACATATCCTGAAGGTGCGTATTTTGAGCTCCTCTTAAATGTGATAATGAAAGGAAAAGCGAAATAAAAGAACTGCTTAGGATCACGCAATTTGGTAAAGTGGAGATGTTGGGTTAATCCCAAGTTTTCTGGTTTCACATTGTCCAATTCATCCACTAAATGTATACTTCACTTCCCCTATACCCACCTTACCGTTCCATACCCACCTTACCACCCCATTCCCCCCAGACCGCCACCCTGCAGGAACATCACATCCCAAACTTTGTGGCCCTGGTAAAGTGTTTGTAAGTACCCCTCTGCTAAACTTTGGCTTGATCAGTCAGTCACTGTACTTGACAAATGTTGAAAGGGAAACATATGAATAGGCGTAAATCCGTTATGGAAGTCATTAAATAAATGTACATAAATCACTTACCCAGAAAAATTTGGCACATGCCAAGAATGGATTTTTCAATTTTTTGGGTAGGTTGTGACAGAACTTAAGAAAGAATAAAGAAGTGAAGTACTAGGAGGTGACTGAGTGGGCACTGAGAAACACACCTTGTTTTCGGTTCGCAGTGCATTGAAAACTTTGTAAATACTGCATCAACTGAAGCAGAAGCACATTGCACAGCCAACACTGCTGTGCAAAATTGAACCGTGCTGAAGTTAGGTCATGGGTTGCGAAATGCTATGTACAAGGAGGTGATGAATGATAATGGATGGGATATCTGCCTCGCTTAACACCTACAGTGAGTATACATAATTTTTCAAAAAGTACGAAATGTGACTTACCATCAACCATCCCTATCACTGCTGGGACTCCCCCTCCAATGTGTTATTATAACTTTGGGCATTTTGTTGGTTGACAAAGTTAGAAAAGCCAGCCAACCAAAAATTCTATATAATTGAGGGGCAGAGCTATGATGACTCTTGTTCATTGAAGCGAAATGAAGGGGTGGAATAAATTGGTCGATGTAGGACAATTGGTCTTGGTTGGCAAATGGAATGGGACCTCATACTTTCCTACTGTGCTGCACTGTCATGTAATCTACTGGTATACTGTAAACATGGATGATAACACATCATGGAGGGCGTCCACCATGACCAAGGCCACTCTCCTGTTTTAAATATTTGAGCAGGAAAAATAAATCCTTCTCAACAAACATACCTGGTGAATAATAGCTTACTTGGGCCTGCAATCTTCATCAGTCTTCACAGTAGAGTACACAACTCCCTTCTTTTAGTCTTACGGGACCAGTCCACAAGATATATAACGGGAGATGGAAAGAATACTAACAAAGCAGGAGAAAGCTACAGAGTAGTGCAGACGGGAGAAAGTCAGGTACAAAAACATGAAATATAGAAAAAAAGGATTATGCAGGGATAACAAGAATTTAACAAACATTAGATAGGAGAGGAGGTGGCAAAAAAGGACACAGTATACAAAAATAAATAAGGCAAAATTATTCTAATGGTGTGGGGAGGTAAACGTTATGGAAATATTAATAATAATAGTAACAGGACTTCTTGGGGTCAACAGAACCATCAGCCGCGTCACTGGTGGTGGTAGTTCCACCCGCCACTGCACTGGTGGTGGCAGCTCCTTCACCTTCACCCACCTTAGACAATGCCCTATTTCCTTGGGTGCTGATGTAAGAAATAAAGAAGATGTAAAAAATAGATTAGTGGTACAGTTAAGCTTACAAAAACTATTTTGACAGGCAAACGCTATAGCATTGTACTTTTTTTAATCGGATCACCTGCAGTACTAGTATTGACGTTACATATTTCTAATTTCCTAAACCTAAGCCCGCTTCCCAATTTTTAAGCCATGAACTTTCCGCTCGCCAGCACGGAGCAGGGAAAAATTTCCGCTGGCGGAGTTCCAAGCAGAGTTTTCTGTGCTCTGCGAGCTCTGCGGAGCGTGGAGTGCAGAAAACTCCACAAACTCCGCTAACGGAGCGGAGTTCACTGCCCAGGCATACTAATTTCCTAAACTACATTTGAAACTACTAATGGATTGCAACAAAGGATTTTTGGTTCACAACTCCTTTTGAAGAGCCAACTCAGTCTCCCTTTTCACTACACAGATGCATACTGCATATCACTGGGAGATTGAGACTGTATGAGCTACATAAGGAAAGGTACAGAGAACGCTAACTCACTGGTAATACTACTACCATTATCTTAGTGACAGGACAGAGGAGTCTGCATGACTTCCTAAATAATTAGCCCAAGCGAGCGGTGTCGAGAATGATTAGGTATGGCCGAGCACCTGGCTAGCTCAAGCTGGATCACATAATATTCGTAACGTAAACTTAACTTATCTCTGAGTATGCTATTTAAAAATAAAATATTAGCACTGTAGAACACAAAATAAACAAGTACGCACCAAGCCCAGCAAACTCGACGCCCAGAACAGGTCGAGCAGGACTGAGCGGACTCTCCCCACGACAGCTGACGCTCCCACACGGCAAACCCCCTCTCAGGCCTGCTGCCAGGATGGAGGGGAGGTGGCAAGAGAACAGAGAAGCAGAAAGGAAGAACTAAGAAAGTAGAAAGGGAAAACAAACAAAGGACAAAAAGTCACAGAAAAAGTTTTTAAAAAAAGATAAAAACATCAAATACACAAGCACAAAGACACATACTGATAAAAATAAGATAAATGAGGAGTGGATGAGTGGGCTGGGGTAAGATTAAATAGATATCAAAAGGATACAAAAATCTGGCCAAGCACCATACAGATAACACCGCTTGGTGCCATTTGCACTGATGTTTCAGTACGCAATGCGCTACTGGCCTGAAAAAGTAGCACGAATGGGAGGACGCTCAGGCTTCGGCCTGTTCGCGGAGTTCTGCAGAATTTGCAGAGTTTTTATCTGTGGAGCAAAACTCTGTGACTTCTTCCCAGGCCTACATACAACACAATGAAAAGTCAGTAAATGCTAGAAACATTATATATGCAATAGAAAACCCGGATCAGCTAACTTGTACATACTCACAAAGAACTGACTGCTTTAATACATGCATGTTCAGAAGAATTTTTCAAAGAGATAAGATTGTCAGGTTAATAAGGTTGTCAACATTTCTTAACTGAACTGTCAGTAATTTCATGAAGTAATCACCAGGACAGTGTCCCTCAGGTTTGGCAAGAGGAATCTGAGATTACCCCGAGTTTTAAACTTAGGATAATCAGAACGGTATATTTCAAAGTATCAACAAATTAATTTCTTATGGGATACGATGTCACCATGTTGTTTTGAGACATCTATGATGCAGGTCAGAATTGAGCTCCTCAACTCTGGAGATGTGTAAGTGCTGATATACTCCGCATGATGCAAAACAGGATAAATGTTTATTGTAAGAGCTCTGTGTATGTCTTAGTATTTTAATAGCGGTGCTCTTTGCAGGTCACAATAGATGTGCATTAAATGGGCCATCCACTGTAGAGAAAAAACTGTTCTCTTCACCTTCATCTCTAACAATCACCAACGATAGGTTTCTAGAATGCTTCTTTGTTTGAGGATGTCAGCTGTTTTGAGATGCACTGTGACATCATTCAATGGATGCCCTATTGGAGAGAGCTCTGTGAGGCTTTTATTAATGGGATGTCAGTGATGGTACAAGCTAAAATAGATGGTGTAGGAAAGTAGGATCTGCTTCTTATGGTTACCCCCACATTTTGCTAAATGTAAGACTGTTTTTGACTAGTCTGATTGGATCCTGCTAATCAGGACCCCAGTCTATCTGATTTCACCCTAAACTGTTATTTTATGTACTTAGGTACACTCCAGATTGGTTAATGGGGTACCCTTGTCAGTCCCTAGTATATGGTACCCATGTATCCAGGGCATAGGTACCCCAGTGGACTCCACTGGGCTGAAGCATGTATTATGCCACCCATGAGAGGCTATGCAAAATGGAACTACAGGCCTGCCATTGCAGCCTGTGTAAGTTGGTGCATGCACCACTTACTTAAGATATAGGTTTACTATAACTAAGGGTCGCTGCACTAATAACCTATCAGTCACCCCTATAGCAGGCCTTTACAATCCTGAAGGCAGGGTGCATGGTTCTAAGTGAGAGGGTGCCATTGCATGAGCAGAACACCCCTGCAGCCTACGGAGTCCATTCTCCCGGGTTGTCGGTGATACAGCCATATACGACATATAGAGGGGCATTATGCGACCGCGTGATCACCAACTCTGAAACAGCTGAAACAAACCCTATCGTGTTTGGTGTCAACCGGTAACCGGTATGGGAGGTATGATTCCACCCCGCAGAAGTGAGCTCCGTGGGGTCCCTGGTGTTCCTGGTACCAGCCTTCTAACTCCAGACAACACAAAATGGTTGCTGTCGACCAGTGACACATTTTTGCCCTCATGCTGCTGAGCCACGCTCGAGCAAGAGAAGGCAGAACAATAGGCATCCTGTCACAGGGAGGTGTGACCACCTCCCGGACAGGATTGAGTGTATTAGGACTGGATGGGTGCCCTTGCCAGCAACTGAAAGTCTGCATGAGGGCACAATTGGTGTCCCTGTGCATAGTCCAGTTCGAACCAGTCCGGGTACAAAACTGGACAAAGAACATGGGAGTACTCCCCACTGTCCAGACTCTCCCCTGGGAGAGTCCCCTGAATCTTGCCAACCCTCTTCCTTGGGTACTTAAGGGCTTACCTGGCTGTCGGACCTTAGATTCGATGTGAACAAGATTCTGAATAAGAAACCACTACACTTAGACCGTCTGGACACTCTGGACTTCGTTTGGGCCCAACTTCGTCTCCCACTCAGTCTGCTGCATCATCTGTGCCCATGCACCATACAGGATACGTGTAGGACCTGTGGAGCATCAAGGACAACTAAAGATAATCTCCATTGGAGTGAACGCGTCACTCCCCTGTATTCGCAGGCAACTCAACACTGCTGACCGGTCTGCTGATCCCGCACTCCTATGGACTCCGAAGGGTCCAGCAACACTGGAGGTGGGTTTCTATGTCTCTCGAGGACTGCGATGCCCTCTCACCAAGTTTGAGGTCAGAATCCCTCGTGGAGGCTGCAATACCCTGTGATGAGTCTCCTGGGCCTTGCTGGTCTGAATCTTTCGCCTCCTTGACCATCTGCATGGGTTGCTGTTGCAAAGGCTTGCTGGTGCTCCTGCCAGATACCGACCCCTCAGCACTCGACATCCTTCGTGGGACAGCTCGCATTCAGCTCCTGGTCATCCTTGACGTCTCCTGGACCACGCAACTGCAGAGTCAAAGACTCCATTAACCAACCTGAAGCACCCGAAATCGGTGGGCATTCGTCTACCGAGCCCCTGGTCACCCTGAAGTGACCCAGACTCTGTCCCCTCTGCTTTCAGGTACTTCACTACAAGAATCCACCTTTGGTTCCAACTGACATTTTTCTTCCTTCCAGCAGCGGTTCTTCTTCGAAGTTCTCAATTGGGTTCGACAGCGGTTTCTGACGCCACTTCAGACCTATGCACCTGGCTTCCCTGGGATAGGTAACTTGGGTACCTCGGTGGGGTGGCTCTCCAACCTTCTGTCTTCCACGGGGTTTCTTCGAAGTTCACTGAGAAGGGTACTTAAACTCTAAAACTTCAACCACGACATCCCCGTAGACTTGTATGGAGCATGCTGTCGTGTTCCCACACTGTACACGCACTCCGTGGGGTCCCTATCAACTCACCTTGGGTGGTTCCTTGGGGTCCAAGCAATTCTACATCCTCTTGACACTGTCTTGACTCGAGTCGTGGTTCTTATACCACTTTCTTACTATATGGTTTGTTCCCCCCATGGGGCCCACTGTGTATTTGTGCTATTTACTGTCATTTTGTGCTTAAGCATTGTGTGCTTTGTGATTATCTCCATGTAGGAGATACTGAGTGGCTAAGATATATTAATGACCGTCTCACTGAAATGGGACGGCCAGACCTGTTCTCATCCCCAAACTCCATAACTAAAGCTGACGTTATTTTTGTGAAAAAAACATTCATGTCTACCAGGTATCTTGCCTGGGAGGAGGGTGAACTGATGAAAGTCAGTTTTAGGAATCATGCCCTACTTAAAACATGTTTATGCATGGAACCATATCTATCATGGCCTATGTCTGGCTATGAACGCTATTTATTGACACGGTTCCGCTTCGACTTATTTCACCTCCTGTTGGCAATACCGAGAGGGGCCCATCGAGGTCAAGAGCTACCTGCTTGCGGCTGCGACGGGAAGTCTCCGCAAGATTTGGCGCACTTTTTATTTATTTGTCCTTATTATACAGTACCGCAGAAGTTATATTTAAAGCCTTGTTTAAAAAATCTAAATCTCAAACAGATTAAACCAGCTGTTTATTACCTTCAACTTCTGAAATGCGACTGCACTTTATTTATATGCAGTTTTTAAAATTGGCCATTACCTTCAGGAAAAGTATGGAGGGTTAACCATGCTGCTACTATCATTGTACTTTTTATTCATTTTATCTTGAATACTTATTTATATTCTTAACTTGTTTATACTGTCTGTTACTTTGGTTTCATAATGATTCTGTAACTTATTTTGTCTCTCAAATGTGTCGTCTTATAACTGATTTGGACGGTTTGTTTTTAATTGCTTATATATGAAATATGTCTATGATTGTATGTCTGCGAAATGAACTTTTATGATTGTAAAGAATACAATCGAATAAAGATATTTGAACACTTGAGTCGTACTAGATAGTGTTATATTAACAAATACATATTTTTAAAACTACTGTGTGATTTTCCTTTCATGTAACCAATACTATAAGATTGCATTCTGGTAAAACAAGCTGCTTCACATTCCTTCAAGACTAAGCCTGATGGCTTCTCTCCACAGCTGCCACTTGGATAGCTTTCTAAGGTTGACTATAAGGGATAAAGCCCCCCCTAAATACTTTTAGGTCCAAGAGAAGGGGGGGAAAAACAATTTGCTAATACAAACCCCTATTCTGACCTATATTGCTTTACATGCGACCTATTCAGGTTCTATCCTGCCATCAACCCCACCATTAGTCACCAATTGCTGTCTTTTCACGTGTGCCTGGTGCGGGATATATGTTCCGTTGAAACAGCTCTACGAAGCTGGGAAGCTTGTTCAACAAACAAGCAAATAATAACGAACCAAATGCAAGTTGTGCCACACTATTGAAATAATGGGCTAGTTATAGCTATGTTTATTATCTTGGATTAAAGACTAGCCAAGTTAAATGCCTTGAGCAGGACTTTTGCTTACAAGATTTGGTGTGAGCACTCAAATATTTGACGATTTACCTGTTGTTCAGACGGCTATTAATACACTACATGTTGGCTGATTGATCAGTCGCAGATAACCCCTGGCTTCTTGGGTTTGAGATTCCCTTTCCTTTTATCCTGGTCCTTAGGAAGGTGGTTTGTCCACTGAAACGCACGTAGACCAAGACCAAGTTTTACCTCTGAGAAGTGGTCCTTTGAGAGACAGCTCCATCAGAAGTTGCTTTAGCAATCCTTGTTCTCTATCGATTAATTTTGGACCCCTCACAGGGTTGAATCTCTTGTGGTTTTTATCAGGATGAATGTAGGATGAATGAATGAGTTAGTGTGGTGAGAATGAATTGTTGATGGTTGCTGTGGGGTTTTAAATTTTTGTGTTTATAGTAACCAATTGTGTGCTAGTAATTCTGCTGGCGTTATTTTGAATATACAAATTTTTCTACTAAATGTATAAAAAAAGATAAAATGATAAAAAGGTTTATTTTAAACAATCAAAGAAAATATATTCCAAAATAAAATAAAGAATAAAATGTACTTTGTCTAATTTGGATGTGTTGGTGACTAATGGTGGGTTTGGTGGCAGGATAGAACCTGAATAGGTTGCATGTAAATCAATATAGGTCAGAATAGAGGGTTGTATTAGCGAATAGCTTTCTAAGGTTATCTTTGACCTCTTAAATCACCATAAGGGTTTTTTGGACTGGTGCAGGGTGCCCACTTTAATTAATGGACAGCATATACCAGGCCAACTTCTCACAGAGGAGTATGTTTTTTTACATTGATTTCAGTTGTAAAGTTATTTTTGAGGCTGTAGTTTGACTATGGCTGCATTGTGTGAGGTGTTAAAGTCCAGTTTTGGTCCGTTCTGACATTTACCCCATGTTAACTGGACTTTGCAAATACATAATGGACAATGCACATCTTTCGTTAATGATGTGGTCGTTGTGTTTACTCATTAATTCTACCAAGAAGCAATGGGCCGCTTCACCAACCTCCATTGTCACGCTTTTTTACCACACTCTCCACAGTAAAATAGAACGGTGAAGAGCAAGTCAGTGCTTAGCGATGAAGGGTTAGGTATCAGCCCAGTGTAATCCATACTGATGTTCACAGATCTAAGTTACATGCAAACTGTTATGAAGTGCAATTCTCACGAATATGCTGAGGCACATCAGCCAAAGAACACACATCCAGCACAAATCTGTTCACAATCTGTCAAGTTCGGACTCCTTCCATAGGTGGTATGTTGAGCAGGGACGGGACTTAGAGTGGTCAAAGTTGTTGTAGGTGTTCTTGGGTGTGAAATTGTTTCATTTTTGTAGAACATGATTGAATTTGTTGGTTTTCATAAGGATTCTCTTTTTAACCTTTAAATTCTTTTGATACAGAGTTCACACTGTTGATGCAGTGCTGAGAGGGAGCTATTTCACTAGAAATAGAACCTGTCACATTCTGTTTCACCGTGGGTGTATTCATTCACTAATCTATCTCACTGTTTGGAACCTGTGACTGTTAGACCCCGTTCAGTGGGCAACGGGGCATGTAGCTGCTACTGGGCATGAGTTTCTAATGTCCTAGGTAGATGGGGAGCAATGATAGGTTTCTCAGGGAGTAGGTGCAGGGGTGCTCATGCTGGGAAATCAACATTCACCCACCTGTGCAATAACTGATTGTCCATTCCAGTGCTTTACTTTGAAAAAGAAAATTACTTTAATACACACAGGAAACTAAATATTTCACACAGAACAGGCTACTGGTACAAATGCTCTAATGGCACTTGCACAATTGTGCCAGGGGTCTTGGGTTCCTCCCAATCTCTACTCTCTTCCCAGATATTACTCCTACCTATGCTAAGTAGTTACTCCCTTTCTGGGTTTGAGTTTTTTCTGGGCAGATATCAAAATGTTGATGTAGATTACCCCTTTTTACTAGTTTGTGTCCTCATTTCACTTAGCAGTCGTGTTATTTCTTACTACAGCTGAGTCACTCAGGCCTATTTGGGTGATCAGTGAGGACCCTTTACATGCATCTGATTCACTCCCTTTTCTAGGAGATGTGGCAGCTGGAGATTCTCCCTCACTGTCGCTGCAACCACAACCGGTATCCACAGAGGCTGGCGACCTGTGTCTGTACATTCGTACAGGGAGAGTTGACTCAGGCCTTAGGTTGTTGATGAGCCCACTTCCAGGCTTCTAGTGAGATGGGGATTTGTGCAGTGGAGTTAGAGGTCAAATTCCACCTTGGTGTAGAGTCTTGGGTGGCACAAACCAATTCGGGCACCCTTTCTTGATATAGCGGGACAGTCCACTCAGGCACAGTTCATTAGTACTCAGGTTCCTGACTTGCGCTGATTATCCAGAGAGCCTGCTCTCACATTTACTTCCGCACACAGAATGCTGTCCTCAGCCTTTTTGTTTGCACAGACCCTCATTCCACTGAGGTCAAGCTGCTTCTGGCTCTCCCTGGAAACTCATACCTACTACAGGGTTTGCAGACTCCTTCCCTCTCTCAGCAGGCACTTTGGCTTCCAGACAATTCAGGTTTAGGAAAGACTTCAAGTGACATCGACAACAGTTTTATTTCTCTTTTCATTTCTCTTCTTCTATGCTCTTCTTCTCAAACTGGCTTATCTTTTGTCTGCAGCCCCTTGTTCCGATTGTGTATCTTCTTGTTTTATGCCGTATTCACACTCTGTTACCTTATTATTTTCAATTCCATGTATTTTATGTACCCTTTTTGCATTTTCTACCATTTATCTTCAACTTTTGATATCTGCCATTTTCTGTCATGTTTTGCTGTATTCCTCTTTTCCTCCTTTTCTGCTCCTCCCTTCTTTTCTAGCTAGGTTATTTAGGTCTTGCCTACCTGACAGCACAACCTGTCTGTTTTCAAAAAGACCTCTCAGTTTCATGTTCTTAGAACCAGCCTATTACTTAGCATTGGTTTCTTTATTTTCACTTTAATTTGCTGGCTTTGTATTCATCCTCTTGTATGGGCTTCCTTCGTCTTTGTGTGTTAGTTGCTCGCCTGGACCATAACCTCATTTAATCTGTCAATTTACTGCTTACTTTTCAGAAACTACTTTTTTTCTTTTTGGTTATATATTCCATGAGAGGGCATGTGTTTTCCAGCTGTCTTCCTCATGTACCTCTCTTTCTCCTTCTGCCACCCTCCATGTTCTTTTTCTCCCATGTGCTTCTATTCCATCCCCCTCTGTGTTGCGTTCTCCTCCTCCCTGCAGCTTTACGTTCCTCTCTTGCTAGTGTGCTATGCCTGCTCCCCTGAGCTTGTCATTGTTCTCTCTTGTCCGTGTTGTGTACTTCTGCCCCCAACCAGTGGTCGAAGTGGGTGGGATCGGCAGGGCACCGCATGCCCCTACTTCTTTAATCCAATAGATTTCGTTCCCCTACGTTTTAATTTTAAACATGCGTCCCCGGGCGGCAGAAATAGCCAAGGCCTACAGATAAGGTTCGGCGTTCGTGGCCGTTCGGGATTGGACAGGTGGGCCGAGAAGAAAAAGGACTCTGGGGCATATCAATAACAAATAGCGATAATTATCGCTAAGCGCTGTTAGCGCTTAAAATGTTATTGCCGGCGAAGTCCTTTTTTTATCTCCACAGTAGCGACGTATTATCAAGGCGCCGCTAGCCAGCGATAGCTATCAGTTCCGGCGCCAATGGATAGCGATAAAATCTTTAAAAAACGCACGCTAAGCCGCGAAAAGTCGCGCGAGGCCAATTATCTCCAATTGCCAACAGGCCTGCATTTTGCACGCAGCAAGTGGGAAAATGCACTATAAAAGGCCCCCAAGCAGGCCAAAAAAAAAAAAAGAAAAACAAAATGGATACCAGAGAAGAGACCAGAGACATGGAGGAAGCAGGGCCAAGCACGGAGCCCACTGCAAACCCCACAGTCAGCCAGGAGGAGCAGGGAGAGAGCCAGGGGAAGGCAAAGAGGAGGAGGAATCCCAGGTTCAGCCACCAGAAGAATCAGGTCCTGTATGGCCTGGTGGCTGAACACCAGCAGGAGCTCTTTATCCAGAGGACAGTGCCATTGTCCAGAAACAAACAGATCTGGGAGGAGATCACAGCAAAGGTCAATGCTGTGGGAGAGAGGAAGAGGAGGACCGTGGAGGAGGTAAAGAAGCGCTGGAACGACAGCAAAAAGAACACCAAGGAGAAGATGGCCGCCAACCGGAGGGCAGCCATGGCCACTGGTGGTGGTAGCCCTGGGCCCCTGCTGGAGCTGGATGAGCAGGAGGAAATGGTGGCGCAAGTCATTACCGAGGAGACGGTGGTTGGAGTGCAGGGTCGGGACACTGCTGCAGGTGACCAGGCACAACCACAGGGTGAGTACAAACTATGGAGTGAGTGGACGGGGGTGGATGGCCACAATGGCACACATGTACAATAAATAGCATTGCATACCCACAATTACTGTGGTGCAGGTCCCAGATAGCCCTGTGCATGGTGGCATGAACACACCTCAACTGATCGAACATAAACATTGCTAGACACACTTTGTGGAGGAGTGTGGCTCAATGGTTAGAGCGGCAGACCCTGATGCAGAGTTCTGGCCCGAGACCAGGGTTCAATTCCCGCCTCGGCGGGTCTTGGGCTTAATTTCCTCGGACCTGTTAATTCTCGCCTTGGTGCTTATTCTAATCATGGGTCCCACGCTGCAACTCTGGGCAATAGCTTGCTTAACCTCCACAACGGCCCCAACAGCGCTAGGATGCCTGGCCTCACCTTGGGGGTGCCCAGGAGTGGGCACTTCACAGGGAAAGGCCAGGAAGGGTTCCACAGCGGTATGTGTACCGCCCCTTGAGACCCCCTTGGGGGTGATACGTTGCGCTATATAAGCACTACATTATTATTTGACGGACACACTGACATTGAAATATGCACTGAAACGTCAGAAAAACACAGCCAAGGTACATCATCAAACCACAAAATAAGTGCTACATCACATAGCAACATGCCACATCACAGAGAGACGCAGCATGCTGCCAAAATGCACCCCTTGCACCATCACAACCCATATCCAAATCCTCTCCACAAGGCCCCAACTCCCATGTGCCAAAATGAGTATGCAGTGTGAATGTGACTGATCACATGCATGAGTAAGCATGCCAACAGCAAGACCAGCACACCTGCAAAATAGCACATGTGGCTGACTTGTGTGCAAGGATGTGCGTGGCCAACAAGGGTGACTTGGAGGGCCACACACAACCTTGCACATGAGCCAGACACATGTGCAATGTTGCAGGTGTGCTGAGCTTGTCGCTGGCATGCTTACTCGTGCACGTGAACAGTCACATTCACACAGCATACTCATATTGGCACATGGGAGACGAGGCCTTGGGAAGATGATTTGGATATGTGTGGTGATGAGGAAAGGGGGACATTGTGACAACCTCATGCCTGTACTACAAAAATGCCCCCTTGCCTGTACATGCTATGCAGCACTGTGTACAGCAAGATGAGAAAGTAATGAGTGACTCTGCATACCGACAACACGTGCAATGTCACACCAAAAATACAGATTATGTGGCATATCATTAAGGACGGCGTTAAAATAATTGCCGCTTGAGCGGCAGAAAACTGCCACTAAAGCGGCGATAATGGGCGTGATAATATGCCTCGGAGAATTCCAATAGAAGCCCATGTTCACACCAGAACATGGACTTCTATTGGAATTCCCCAGGGCATATTATCAAGTCCATTATCGCCGCTTAAGCGGCAGTTTACTGCCGCTCAAGTGCCGATAATTTTTAATGCCGTCCCTGATAATATGCCCCTTAGTCGTGTGCCCTCTATTGCAAAATGCGATGCAGGGCGCACCATGAAATCCATTCAGTCATCCAAAGTCTCCTTACCTGCATTCACACCTATCCCTGTCCATAATACCCACCACCCTCCCCCGCCCCACGTCAACGCATGGCATGTACTATTTTCTCTTGCAAATGAAAAAACTCTTCATGTCTGCGAAAGCTAGATCTTCAAATCTAACAATCACACCAACCTGTGGACATATTATCAAGATCAGCGTTAAAATTATCGCTGCCTTAGTGGCAGGAAACTGCCACTAAAGCGGCGGTAATGGGCTTGATAATATGCCCTTGTGAATTCCCATAGAAGCCCATGTTCACACCAGAACATGGACTCCTATGGGAATTCACAAGGGCATATCATCAAGCCCATTACCGCCACTTTAGTGGCAGTTTCCTGCCGCTAAAGCAGCGATAATTTTAACGCTGATCTTGATAATATGGCCCCTAGTCCCTCTCAACTCACTATGATCAATTTTCTGAGCATAGGATCCTTGGCTTGTTACTATGACATGTCTCCTCTACTACCTTTAATATTAAGAACCATGTAAAAAGGGGATTAACAACCAATTTTCAACACAGGCCATATAAACAAACATCATCATCACAAATTCATCCGAAAGTCTATTTCACACTCCCTCAAAGCATGTCACTACCCATGTTGCTCTGTACTCCTTGATAGCCTTAGCAGTGCATAATCTCTGGTATCCAGAAGGTAAACACTAGTAACACAATATACAGGCTGCCGCTTTAGATTCACCCATCATGCATATCTACAATGGTGTCGAATAGTTACATCTACGGGCTATAAAGGCCCTACCCTGGTAACAGCTCACCTGGCTCAGTGTTGACATCGCTCTCGCTGTCTTCGTCCACCAATGGTCCAAAGAAATGGTCCCATGCCCTCGCTGCCTCAAGTTATCCATTGCTCACCGTACCCTTGACCAGTAGTAGCCTAACTATCCCTTATCACTCTGCCAATTTGGTGAACTCTCACTCCCATTGATCTAAACTCGTGGCCCCACTTGCCTTCCAGTGCATCCTAATACCCCCTCATGGCCACTAATATTCCCCTATCCATAAACTTGCGGCAAGCCCACTTTGAGCCGTGTGTGGGAAGCAATGTAGGATACAAGCCCCCAATGCCAGATCTACCTCCCAGTCCGTCAACACCTTCAATAGTGTCATCACTACGGTCCAATAAGTAGCCCAAAGTGGTCACCCCCAAATCATGTGAGGGAAGTTTGCCCCCTCTCCCTGAACCCTTGTGCATTCCTATGAGTCAGTGTATAAACATGCATTGACTTTTTGCCGGTGTGAGGTAAGGCGATGTAAAACATTAAAAAGAAGCCTTTGGAAGCGGGTGTGCGTAGTGCACCTCCCCGCTTACTCTACAGTCTCAGCACAAGGCCTTTCCGGTATCTCTCTCCCTACATCTGCCTCCCATTTCAATTAAGTATGTCCAACGGGGGCAGTTCCACGAGATCCATGCGCATGTACAGGCATGTGACTGCCTTAAACTTTACAGCTGCTGTCAATATGTATAGGCACCCTGAAGAAAGCTCAGGTCCTGCTTGGTCCCCTTTACAATGCGCATGAATATCCGCTGTGATTGCTGCATGGAGTATGAAGTTCCCCTTTCGAAAATCAAAGCGCTCATGCAGAGTCCAGAAGGTCAGCGCCTGGTATGATGCACAAAATGGCCCACCACTGCCACACACACTCCACATGTGGGACAAAATCTGTGGGTAATGGGTGTGGACACTGTCTGCTCAGACAGCAACAACAATTGCTATACATGCTACACCATACTCTGAAAGGGTAATCCATAAGAAATGCAGGAAGCAAACCATGCAAGATTAAACATGACAGACGCAATGCACACAACACAAATCACAAGGAGCCAAAGCGACTTAGAGGCACATGTGTCCTACACAGTGCAGCTTTGTAGAAAAAACACGGTGTATATAATCAAGGACTTTCTTAAAATTATCGCCACTTCAGCGGCATGAAACTGCCACCAAATTGGTGATAATGTGCCTGATAACATGCTGCAGAGAATTACAATCAAAGGCCATGTTCACACCGGAACATGTGCTTCTCCTGGAATTCTATGCGGCATATTTTCCAGAACATCTTTGCCGCTTGTAGCAGAAGTTTCCTGCCGCTAAAGCGCCGATAACACCATGGCCGTCCATGATAACATGCCCCCAAGTAGGCTCCCATTGCCAATGTGCCAAAAGTGGGCACTCATCACACATTACTAATAGCACACAAAACACATGCACATGTGCAAGCCCCTGCAAAGCTGCAACTCCTTGAGTCACACTGATAAGGCATGTCCTACAGTTCTGAAGATAAAGTCAGCTACAGGAAATCACTAGGGCTATATAAAGCCCTCATTGTCGATACTAAGTAAAAGTTCTTTACAGAACAGATCGACAATGCCAAAAACTCCAGTAAAAAACTGTATGAGATCACTAAGATCGTAGCAGGAAACTCGCCGGACCTAGTCCCGCTTCCATCCCAATCTCTCTGCGATGCTCTGGCCAACTTCTTTTTTACCAAGGTGAACGACATTTATCAAGCATTCACCATTAAAATGGTAATTCACTCGCCCATGCCTGATAGCTTGACGCCGGATTTTGAACTGTCGCAGTTCAAAGACCTCGCAGAGACACAAATTAATGATATTATCGCAACTATCAAATCCGGATCTGCACTAGATCCCTGTCCTCTTAAGGTCATTCGTCCGGTGATGGATTGTTTGGCTCCTGAGATTACATCAGTCTGTAACGCAATGTTCAGAACTGGGATTTACCCGGATTCACTAAAGAACACCTTGGTTAAGCCCCTTCTAAAAAAAGCCAATCTGGATAAGGAGCAATTAAAAAACTACCGCCCCATAGCTAGCCTACCTTTTTTAGCCAAGGTAGTGGAGAAAGCTATGAATACACAACTCTCGGAGTTTGTAGAGAAGCACCAATCACTTGATAACACCCAATTCGGCTTTCGGAAGTACCACGGCACTCATTAAAGCTACTGAGGATATTCGAGTGATCCGTGACCAGGGAGGAACAGCGGTACTGGTACTACTCGATTTATCCGCAGCCTTCGACACGGTCGACCATAAGCTCTTGGTGGACCGTGTCGGAAAGATGGGCATTCGTCACTTGGCAAAGAACTTGCTTTCCTCATTTTTGGCAGGGAGAACACAGGTGGTCACATTAGGGCATTTTCAATCAGACAAGTTGTCATTGCCGTGTGGGGTACCACAAGGCTCATCCCTAAGTCCGACACTATTTAACATCTATGTGTCGGACCTGGCATCTGTCATCAAGGCCCATGGGATGAGCCTTACCTCCTACGCAGATGACACGCAACTTGTGTTGGCCATTAATGGAGATGGAGAGAGGGTAGCAGATAACTTTCAGGGGGGTATGCGGGCAATTGGAGAGTGGATGGCCTCCAACTGCTTAAAACTTAATTCCGAAAAAACGGAGGTGGTCATTTTTGGACATCTTTCACCTTGCTGGTCTACTACCTGGTGGCCGCCCACGTATGGGACCCCCCCCGAAACCGGTCCCTGTTGTCAGAAATCTGGGAGTGACTTTTGACGAGAACCTGAATTTTATGGCCCACGCAAATAAAACAGCAGCCATTGCCCACCACAAATTAAGGCTGATTAAGAAAGTTATGCCGTTTTTGCCAACTGCTGCTGGAAAGACTCTGATAAGTGCTCTGGTGCTCTCTTCCCTCGACTACTGTAATGGCTTGTTTATCAATGCTCAGGCCAGAGTGACTAATAAACTACAGACAGTACAGAATGCTGCAGCCCGTCTCCTGTCGGGAATCCCGAAATTTATGCTAATCTCGGAGACTATAAAAGATCTCCACTGGCTTAAGATCAGGAACAGGATCAAATTTAAAACCCTTTGTATAACATACAAAGCACTGCATAATCATGGCCCGCATTTTCTGAAAGCCCATCTCACGCCCCACTCACCCACTAGATCTCTTCGATCCAACAATCTCAATCTTTTGTCGGTACCGCAAACCAAAACAGTCACGTGGGGCGATAGGCGCTTCCTTGTGGCTGCTCCCAGATTGTGGAATTCTCTGCCAGTAGCCATCAGAGAAAGCTCGTCCTTGATGCAATTTCGCAGAAAAGTAAAGACCTGGCTTTTCGGTCAATAATAGCTGCCGACCAGCCCCTGTGGGTACCTCATGCATCGTCTCCAGCGCCGAGACGCCTACGGGCATTTGTTTGTGCTTTATAAATTGTAAAAATAAATAAATAAATAAATAAATAAATAAATAAATAGGGCATGATGGATAGCATGCCTGCAGGACAAAGAGATTCACATGGTGCAGGACACCTCACTGATGTTGCGGAGTGTGGAACACATCCTCAAGGGAGCATGTCACACCCTGTCACAACCTTATGTACACACAACCCCTGATGTGAACAAGATACTTGATGACCTACTATGCACAAGTGTCACAACTCTGACAAAGACACACAATCCACACAGATTTCCACATGTCTGCATTGTCCATACACAGAAGTCAAAGGCCCATTTCATGAAAGTGACAAGGGGCAACTAAACAAATGCAGCAGGTGCCACCATCACACAATGCAGTGTACACACATACTAATCTGAGTACATCAACATTGCCTAATAGGTGTTGCGGACTGCATTAGTCACATAACGCAAACCTGGACACAACAGGTAGCATTTGTGTGTAGACACTGTCAAGACACATTTTTCACCTAGGCAACTTGTGATATTACAATGTACAAGTACACCCTCACATTTGTGATGTCTCTGAAATAATCACCATCCAGAAACTATCATGCATATTGTACAAAATATCTATAATGTACAGTCTCTCTCAGTCTGATTGTTAAGTCAAATAATGCATGTCCATACATGGATTCCACTGTTAACTGTATCTCCCATGAACATTTCAGAGGGAGAGACAACACCTCTTGGACAGCAGGACGACCCACTCCGCCACGATGATTCGTCGGAAACACCCACCATCAATGTGGATGAATTTCAGCATCTCCTCGATTCCTTCGACACACCAGCTCCAGGAGCAGGGCTACCCAGCAGCATTGCGCCCAGCCCACACCCTGCACAAACCACCCAGCAGCAAGCACCTCCCACCACAGCTGCCTCACAGGACCCAGGCAACCCATATGCGGCCTTTCACACCATGGTGCTTGAGGTCCAACGTGAGACACAGGACTATATGCGAGTGGGCTTGGAGAGCCTGGCAGCCAAATTGGAGGAGATCAGTGGGTGTCTGAATCGCCTCAACAACAACATGCAGAGGATGTCAAACATCCACACACCCCTCAATAACATCCAACGCACCCTGGATGACATTGCTGGGGTCCTGATCCGGAGAGCGGACACACTGTCCCGGCAGGATAGCTCCAGTAGTGTCTGTGCTGCATTATCCAGACTGTCAGGAATAATGGAGGCCAGGGAGCGGAGGGAGCTCCAACAGATGGCTGCCATGGCTCAACACCAGCGCAATCTGGAACGGTCATGGCAGGCCATGCTCCTTCATATGACATTTTTACCTCCCCACGGTCTTGCGACAACATCTGCTGCTTGCGCACGCTTATCCTCAGCTCCGCACCCTGATGTGTCTGTGCCTCACAGTGCTGCTCCCACCATACCACCACCCACATGTGAGACACATGACACATCATCGGACAAATCTGAGGATGAAACTGCCACCATGGTAACGAGCAAGTCCAGCTAGCAGTGATGTACAAAGGCCTGTCACACCATCGGATTGTACTTACCATCATTCCACTGACCTTCCTCTCCCACTGTCTTCTGACATCCACCAACACACAGCTTGGACCCACACATTGACCTACAGCAAATCTCCTGTTTTTCATTGACAACGGCACTGCAAAATCCGCCTCTTCCCCTGGCTCTGTCACTCACAATGGACTCTGCCTGCTACTCCAACGGGCATCCTGCCAATCCCGTGTCCTATGGGCCACTTCTGGTCCATTCCAAACCTTGTCTTGTAAATAAATTCCCTTAAATCACACAGGTGCGTGTTTCCATGAACAATCAAGTATTTAACTAAGGCAATAAGTAAGGGGCTGTGAATTCACAAGAAGGTCCAGCAAGGCTAATACAATCAATGTACATGTGTCACCTGACACGGATAGGCAGTAAGATGACTGTGTATCGGCAAATGCAATCAAGCTAATTTTCCTATGACAGCATCTTTAAAGTGCACCACTAACCCGTGAGTGTCTCAAGGAGCGGGGGGGGGGGGGGTGGAGGCTGCCACTGCTTGGAAATCCCGTTCTTGAGGAGTCTCATTAATGTTAGCATGCGCTGTGCCTGCCGCAGGAGGGTGGGGAGAGTGTTCCAGTTCTTTGCGTTGAGGTGGCATAATGATCTTCCGCAGGATTGAGCTTTCCAGATGCGGGGGACTGTGGCGATTGCAATGTCAGCGTAGCGGACCTGCTGGTTTGGGGTGCCGAAGCTGAGTCATCTGTTGAGGTATGCATGTCCGGTGTTGTGGAGTGGCTTGTGTGCGTGGTTCTGGCGCGTGGAGGTGATACACTTGTAGGCGTTGAGCCAGTGCAGGTCTCCCAGGTGGGGTGTGATGTGCTGTCGGCGAGGGATATTGAGGACCAGGCATGCAGAGGCGTTTTTAATGCGTTTAAGTCATTTTTAGAGTTTGGTCGAGGCTCCTGCATAGAGGGTGTTACCGTATTCTAACTTGCTGCTGCTGAGTGCCTGTGTGACTGTTCTTCATGTTTCGGTGGGCAGCCACCTGTAGAACTTGACAAGCATCTGGAGGGTGATGAAGCAGGAGGACGAGACGGCGTTTACCTTTGACATGGAGAGAGTAGAGTTGATGTTGAACCCCATGTTGCTTGCGTGGTTGGTTGGTGTTAGATCTGTTCCCAGGGCGGCCGCACACCAGGAGGTGTCCCAGGCGGAGGGGGGGTGATTCGAGGAAGAGCATTTCTGTCCTGTTTGATGTTTATCTCCTGTTGGCAGTTCTTCCTCCACTCAGCAACGTCTTACAGTCCTACATGGTGTTTGGTTGTGTAAGTGAGGGTGGCCATGGTGAGGGAGAAGATCAGCTGGCTGTCGTTCTCGTAGGAGATGATGTTGAGGTTGTGCAGTCGGGTAACATGTGCGAGTGGTGACATGTACATGTAGAACAATGTTGTGTGAGGGATGAGCCCTGGGGTAATCCGCTGAAGATCAATGTGGATTCTGAGCAGGAAGGGTGGAGGTGGGCGGACTGGGTTTTGCCGGAGAGGAAGGAGTTTGTCCAGTCACGAGCCTTGTCTCTGATCTCGGTGTCGTGTATGCGTGTGCATAGTGTGCGGTGCAAGACAGTGTTGAAGGCGAATCACAGGTCCTGGCCAATGAGTGCTGCTGTTTCACTGTTGTCCATCCGTGGAATTATGTCATTGGTGGCGGAGATGAGTCTAGTTTGCTGCAGGAGTTGCCACTGAAGCGTGAATGGGACGGATCCAGGATGTGGTTCCCATAGAGTTAGTGGGTCAGTTGTCTGTTGATGGTCTTCGCAATGACTCACAGGAATGGTAGCAGGGAGATGGGACGTAAGTTCAGGAGGTCCTTGGGGTCAGTCTTTTGTTTGTGGATTAAGGGGTTGATATCGGCGTGCTTCCAGCTCTACGTGAATGTTGAATTTATGATGGAGATGTTGATGCTCATCTGGAAATGGGGTGCAATGGTGGGGCTGGCTTTGGAGCAGATGTGGTGTGGGCATGTGTCGGACGTTGATCCGGAGTGGATGTTGTACCAGATGTGCATTGTGTTTGTGTCGTTTATGTTGGTCCAGGAGAGCAGGGGGTTGGTGCGTATGGGGTCCGTGGGGATGGAGGTCTCAGTGCTATTCGTGGCAGTCGTAGCATTGTAACTGTTGTGGATGTCTGCACCCTTGCGATGGACGAAAGTGTCAAAGGAGTTGCACAGGTCTTGCAAAGGTGGGATGGTGTTGGTGTTGGAGCTGGTGTTGGAGAGTTCTTTCACTAGGTTGAAGAGCACTTAGCTGGTGTGTGCGTTGTTGGCAATGCGGTCTTTGAAGGAGGCCCGATTGCGTATCTGATGAGGTGATGGTGTCTGCGTGTGGCGTCTTTGTGGGTTGCGTAGCTGTCCAGTGTCTGTTCACGGTGCAATTTCTTCACTAGCTCATGGCAGGTCGGCATTGAGGCCTGGTGTTCTGCATTGAACCAGCTGGCTTACTTGCTGGTGTGTCTGTTGGAGTGTGTCTTAATCTGGGCGAGTGTGTTGGCACAGTCACTGATCCCTTGTCTGAGGTGCTGGGTGGTGGAGTTAGTGTCGATGGTTGTGCTCCAGGCAAGGCTGCTGGTTATCTGTGCTTCTGTGACTTTGCTCCAGCAGTGCCAGTGGATCTGTTGGGTGTGGTGGAGCGTGGTGTCTTTATGGAATGCGAAATTGATGCATCGATGGTTGTTCCAGTGGAGGTTGGTTGTGTGGTTGGAGTAGACGTGTGAGCTTGCGGAGAATATGTGGTCAAGCGTGTGGCTGTTGTGGTGGGTGGGTGTTGTGACAAGTTGTATGAGGTCGATGTTGGCCAGGTTGTCGATCAGGGTGGTGGATATGGTGCTGTTAATGTACACGAGGTGGAAGTTTAGGTCAACGTGAAGGATGTAGTCTGTGGATGTGAGGGCGTGTGTACTGACAAAGTTGGTGATCGAGTTGCAGAACTGTGTTTGGGGTCTGGAGGCTATGTAGACGCGGGTTACTCTGAGGGTGGTGTTGGGATTGGTGTGGATCTGGAAGTGCAGGTGTTCTGCGTTGGTGAGGATGTCGGCGTTGTTGGTTGAGACTCTGAGAGTGTTCCTGTTGACAATGGTAATTCCTACTCCAACTCCGTTGGTGCGGTCCCTGTGGTTGATCTTGTAGCTGCACAGGCTATGGCTATGGCTATGGCTATGGCGAGGTAGTGTTCCGAGGAGGGGTACAATTAGGTCACTGTCATGGAGACCATGTCTGGGGAGGTTGAGTTGAGTAGGTCCCAGAGTTCACTTGTGTGTTGGCGTCTGTGGCGTGTGTTAGGGACAATGCATCTGAGGTAGTTGGCTTCCAACACAGTGGGTGGATTTGCAGATCGGATGCTGGTGACAATGCAGTTCCGGCTGGAGAGGTGTCCTTGTGTGCGTTCTGTTCCATGCAGGAAGCAGGTGTGTGATCGTCCTATGTTGAGGGCGTTGAGTGTGCTAGCATCGTAGTGGCAACGTGTGTAGTTGCGTTTGCGGGCCCAGGATGTTCCTGCACTTTGCGCGGGCCCGGCGTGGATGTACGCCAGTAGAAGGGGAGGTCGGAGGATCAGCCTGGCATGTGGGCGGCAGGAATGTGCATGTTGCTGTGGCTCAGCAGGGGATACTGTTGCGGGACGGGAGAGCGGAGGCGGTTTGAAAAACACGTGTCCGAATACAGGGTAAGAAATGTAAATGAGCAATACAACTAGACCCGGCAGAAGGGGGCACAGTGGGCCAAACTAAATAACACTTGCAATGACGGCACAGATGAGACAACCGGAGTCAGACAGTGAAGAAGGGGCACAGGGGGTCCCACGTGATTACACGGGCCAAATTGCACTGACCACATTGATCAGATAGCACAATCTAGCAATGTACCAACTCTGACCCCCTGACATGTATGACATATGTGTGAGAAAGTGCCATCTTTCCTGCATGGTATTCCCCAACTTTTTTCTGAACTGCTGAATGGACTTTGACTGAGTGTACCCTGGACTCCTGCTAATCAGGTGCCCCGGGCCTATGTTCCTTCCCTAAACACTAAAAATCAAAATTGGCAAAACCTGGCCACATGTCAGCCCCTGGTAAATGGTACCCTAGGTACCTAGGGCCTTGTGATAAGGGAAGGGCTCTAAGGGCTGCAGCACTTATTGTGACACCCTTGGAGGCCCTGTACCCTAACACAACCACACTGCCCTTGCAGGCAGAGAGTCTGGGTACAAGGCAAAACAAAGAGTCGACATGGCACACATCCCTGTGTTGCATGCACACAACCTACACTGCCCAGGCATACATCATCCACCCCTCTAGCTGGGTGCCCTATGCCAGTGGTGTGGGCACAGGAGCATTAGCCCTCTGCACCTACAGTACTCAGGTCCATTCCTGGGCACTGTAAGCGCAGTGCTGCCATTTAAGAGTATATGGTGCAGAGAGCTCGTCAAACACGAACTCCACAGCACCATAATGGGAACACTGTAGACTGAGAAGATTGGTATCAAACTTCTCAGCACATTAAACCCGCACTGATGCCAGTGTGTGATTTTATATACAAAGCACTACTGAGGGCATCTTAGAGATGCCCCTGACAACTAACCTACAATCCACGTCTAGTCTTGGAGGCTGCCACACATCAGACATGTTGCTGGACCCCAGGGTGGAGAGCCCCCGCTCTCCTGGGCCTGCAACAATGCACATCCTGGGCGAGGTGCTAGGTCTCCTCCCCCAGGATGGCCAGGGGAAAGCTTCAAAGGCATGCTGCCTCTGTGAGCTTCTCCAGGCCACTTGTTGTACCCAGAAAACTGCCCCCCTGCGGTTCTGACTCCCACTCTGGTGGGAAGAATGCCGGAAACACAAAATAAGGACAGGGGATGTGCCAGCCTGCCAACCCTAACCCTCAGGTGGGGGAGGCGAGGTGAAGCCCATCTCCGGGCGCTCTCCATCTTGAAGATGGGAAGCCCTGCACAATCAGGACTAGGCTACTGGCCCACTCCCACAGGTGAGTGGCAGGATAGTGTGTGTACCCACTCCAAGGCAGGGACCCATTGGTCCCTGCCCTGTGCCTACCTGTAACGCACCTAAACCTAGTATTTAGAGGCACCCTGAACCTTCCTTCTCCAGGTTCCGAAAAAGCAAAGAAGAGCAAGAAGAAAGAAAACCTGCCGTGCCGCTGCTAAGAAGAGGAAGACACCAACTGCTTTGGCCCCAGCCCTACCAGCCTGTCTACCCTTGAACCTGTTCCTGCCAAAGCTCGGCCCCACTTGTGGCCAGCAACCTCACAAACCCCGGAGGACCTGGCTACCTTGTGACTCTGATCATCTGGGAGTCCCATGAACAGTAGCTCTGCTCAAAGCAAGTTTCTAACCCCTGGCATCATCCTGGAACCGCAAACCCTGCACTCTCTGCACCGGCCAAGCCTAGCCTGTGCCGGAGTGGACAAAGACCCCGATGACGCGTCCCCCGGCGACTGTGACCCCGAATCTGGCCCCCAAGGTCTCACCTCGACGCTCATGACGACGCCTGCCGCCTCAGAACCAGGGACCCCCCCCAACCACAATCAACAGAGGGTAAGATTTCCCAAGACCAAAAGTCACCCTGGCACCCGGCGCCCTGCGGCCCCCTGTGCCCGACTCCTGGGTACATACCCACCCTCCAACTGCCCAAATTACCTCCTAAAGTGGTGGGGGCACATGAAAAATCTTCGACCCCGAGCTTGCAGCCTTTGTTCGTCCTGAAGCTTTCCCATTGCAATCCATTGAGCGCACGAAGGGTCAAAGGCACCCTGCACCCATCCGCCCGAGTGGCCCTGGCAGTGTAACTTCTACTCCTACCTACTTCCCCATTTGCCCTGAGCAAGTGACCAGGAGCCTAGCTCCCACAGCAGCGTAGCCTGCTAGTCAGCATCCACCAACCAAGGCCCCCTGCCTCCCATAGGATAACATTGGGCCGAACTCACTCTGCACCCATCCGCCACAGTGCCGCAGAGGGCGTAACAACTGTACCAACCTGACCCTGGGGGACCCCTGAGTCTGTGGCCAGAACCTTAACTCTGCCAGTCGAGTACTTACCCAAAAGCCGATAACCCAATTTTATTCCATAGGGTAACATTGATTGGTTTCATAAGAAATTTCTTCTAAGTGTGGAGATTCCAGGAGTTAAAATATTCGCTTAAAATCAACCAAGTAACAAAAACGGAAATACTCACCTGCTATTAGGAGAGATCCCACTGCTGGATCTTGATGCCCAGCACTGCCCTGAAAAGCACTCACAACCGTACTTACCAATAACACAATTTTCTTCCATAGGAAATCATTGCCAGTTTTTCTGTTAAATTTCTTCTAAGTGTCAAGTTTTGAAATAGCAAAATATTGCCTGAAAATCACAACAGCAAGTACAACGAATTTACTCACATGTTTCCAAGACCTTGCCCAGGACTGAATATAGGATCCAGTCCTTGAATTAGAAAAGTAATCCTGGAAGTAATCTATTGCAAATAACTTCAAACTCACATTGAGCTCAATGTATTATTGTGTTTGAAATTGTGTTGCCTATTGCAACAACTTGTAACTATTACCTACCAAAGTCGATTGCATATTGCAAAAGTGTGCAACTAAAGCCTTGCAATCTGAGGAAGTATATTTTGATACCTATTGTTGGTTCTAAAATAAAACAAACATATATTTTTATTTAAAAACAATTGGCCTAGAGTTCAGCTCTTGAGTGTGTGAGACTATTTGCTCACTGAGTGTGTACAACAAATGCTTTACACTGTCCTCTGATACTGCCTTACTGCTTGACCAAGCTACCACTTTAGAGAGTAAGGTTATATCTAACTTTAACCTCTGCCAAAACTCTGGTGACTGTGGACTCTGTGCACACTGTACCTATTGGGAACAGTATATACCTAGCCACTTTCTCACAATATGCTTGTGTGACAACATGTACAAGTCTGTTGCAGGATACAAGTAGTGTCACCAAGAAGGATAGCAAAGCATAATCTCCTGGCATATCGCCTTACACAGGACGTGTTGGTCAAAGATTGTTGTGATGTAGCACATTGCATGTCACACCTCTAGGTGTTCACAACAGATTTACATTGCTGAGGAGACCCAAGGGCACAGGTCTAACATACATACATGGAACGACAAAGTAAGCCACACTGAAGTTGAGTGCACAATACTTACTGAAGCCAAAGTGCATAGCGTCAGTCAGCCCCTACCTGTGCACAAACAACGCCAAAGCAACTTCTGAGCACTGCCATGAAGTGCACACATATTGGCCAATGTGCCCACGGATGTCAGTTGAACTGCACTTAGCATGTAGTCTGAATCAGTGGCAATATTACAAGGGTGTCATCACTATGAGACAATGCGAAAGTTACAGCTGGGATGAGTGGCTATGGCACTGTTGGTACAGGGAGCAATGCAGGGAGCAATGCAGCATGTCACCACTTGTGTGCAGCAGAACTGTGTGCCTGCAAACAAACATCATCAGGTCCAAAAGCATAACTGTAATGATTAAGTGTGTCACAAAAGCAAGAAACTCGAAGTTAAGTCTGTATTCCGAACAGTGCTAATACTCCAAGACACCTGTGAGTGACCTCTATTCCAAACTCATGACTCAGTCTCATATAACTCATGTGACTCACTAACACTGTCGTGCCATGTGACGTTAACAATGGACCCACAAATGACCAACAGCATGCATGGAATGGAGATTGATTGGCCATGCCCAGAAACATGTGAGATGTTGGAGGTCACAATGACCTGTCACCAGAGTAGGCCGTAAACCATAATTGCTAATCTATCAGACATGCAAGGTCATTGTGCTCACATCTAAGGTATCTGGCCTCAATCCATCCTGCAGAGTGACAGGTCAGGACCATAGTTGCACATACAATGATTACTCCAGTGATGGTATAAGTTGCACACAATGGGGCAAGCCCCACTCCCTCGCATCAGCCATGATATAAATGCAAGCAGAAATCTAAAATTAACAAGATGTATTCAACAATAATATATATAAAACAATCCTACACTAATCTATGACCCTAACTCTAGCCCTAAACTAACTACAAATATTTTTTCTAACTAAAGCTATCTTACCTAACTATTTACAAACACAGAAAATGAATAAATACATCAACCCCCCACTGAAAGATAAATGAAACCTATCCCCAAATCCTATAAAATTCAATAAGTAAAAAAGTCTAAAGCTAATCCTAACTAAGCCTACACTAAAACTATGCTAACCAACACACACAACTATGACATTACAAAACATAATACTAAAATAGGGACATTGTGGGAAGGGAGAACAGGGGGAGGGGTGAGAACAGGGGCAGTCTTAATTGCAGTCCGAGGTGGGTCCGGATCTCATGTAGATGCCGGTTGAGGTAGAGAACTTCACGGCGAGTGTCTTGGAGGATATTGGTGTTGTTCTGTACCATCTGTATCAGTTGGGACAGTCCAGGATCCATGGGGGCAGGTGCGGGTGCTGGTGCAGGTGGCGGCACATGGTGGCCTGGCACCTGTGCGGGTGTGGCGGCAGGGGGATTGACAGGTTGGGAGCCCACACTGGCACCTGAGGTTGCTGGTCTGTTGCCTCTACCAGTCAGGATGCATTCCGGCAGCGACTTCCAGGTCCCTGCCTTCTTCTCGGCCCGGTACCGCCTTGCCATCATTCTAAATCCCTTATGGACCTTACGCACGTGAAGGTACCGGTCCTTGGCGACCTGGAATCAGTGCTGTTCCTCAGGTGTCATGTTGTCTGAGAGAAAAAAAATCTATGTCAGTTTTCTGTCCCCTACACTATGTAACCGTCCAACATGAGATCTGTATCACAAGTTAAAAACAACATGGGAGGCAACACATCCGCTTCACCCTGTTAAGTCAAGGACTGACCTGTTAAACCCAATGTCTACGCATGATTCAATAACTACATGCTGTGGAGACTGACATGACAGTGCATGGCATGGTACATGCACTGCCACAACTGAAAGCTAAGGACACGCTACAAACATGGCACCATTGGACAACCGGGCTGTGGGTGACATGTACAATTGACTTCATTCGGAAGGCATAACCCCTACGTGCACACCACAACCCTCTCCCATCCTGTGACAGACAGCTGCATCAAAAGTACAATGCACATGTGCAGCCATGTGTGTCCCCCAGGAACTGTGTGCAGTACATCAAGTCAGTGCCAAGACAGGCAAGGGTGTATGTGTGCTGACTTAGGCACTTACTCACTCCACCATTACTATGCAATTGGTGATAGTCATCCACTGCGAGGGGAATACATCATTGACCCACAACTGCCAGTCATGCATGTGTTGTAACCCCCAATCTCACTCCATAGTAGAGATGAACACGCATGCATCAACTACGCAAACTGTTACAATGGATTACACATTGTAATGGCACCCTGGGGTCATGAGGGTTGTGTAATTGTTATGGCTAATGCATACACACAGATATGGTTGCCGCAGGCTGGATTTGCCAATCTATGTGACATCAAATGATGCATAGCTAATGCATGCGTATGAAATGTGTGTTGAGTGATGTCACCAATTGTGTCAGATGAGTTGGTACACATGATCCTGATTCCAGCATGGAATGTCCACACGGACATAGCCTGTCAACACCATTGCAGTGCACAAATATCAAATTTCAATTGACGTACACATCTGTGGAACGTGTTTGTGTAACACGCCATTGACAAATTTGGATCTGAGATACACCCTGCCACTTCTGCTTCTGTGCTATGCAGCATACCTTAGGTATCACTGTGCCAAGATGTCTGACCTTGTACGGACATAATAGCACTGCCTCGTTGTGCACAATGCTACACCCACTGCACGCCCCTTGGTCGATGTTTACCGCATGTAAGTGTTCCATCTTGACTAGGCTGTGCAAATGAACATGGAAGTAAATGCTAGTGGCCTATTGACAACACAACTGCAGTGTAAATGCCTAGTTGGCAGCATTAGTTGCTCGGAAATAGGCACATACATTGACATGTGTATCAATGACTGTTGATGGACAAAGTAACAACTCTGAATAAGATGCGTTGTACCCCTTTAAACTACCATATTTGACACAGATCGGAAAGGCTGAATACCTCTGCACATCGCAGGCAATTGACATGCGATACACACCCATACTGCTAATCAACAACGTGTTGCATTTGGCACAGACACTCATGACCACGCAACATGCCAATATTTCTTGTCACTACTCACCAGTGGCGTGTGGGTCCCGGAAACGGTCAATGTCTCCCGCAGTGATAGGTTGGCGTCCATCTGTGAGAGGACAAACGCAAATAGGTGTTGTTAGCAAACCCCAGCAAACGTGGCATATTCACAATGTGAATTGTTACAGTGACAGACAATGCTACATCCCTGTGGTGTTGACTTCATGTTGGCCACATGACTGGGCCTACTTTGAATGGCATCCACACACGAACATGTGGAAGCAGAGGCTTCACAGCCAAAACATCACTGCTGGCCGAGCTGCACATAGGAGTTGTGTCACGCAATATCAAGGCACCTCATCCACACGGAGCGCAAAACAAAACCGTTTTACTCATAATCCTTGACCGATCGCTGCGGCGTTCAGCACTGTCTCACGAAGCCCACCAATATGCAGACACCACAACAAAGGGATCCAAGACAAGGCCCTCAACTGGATCTGCTCCTTCCTCAATGTACATACGGTGTGGGTCAGACACCCCTCTGTTGTCTTGGAGCCTACAACAACCAGCTGTGGAGTACCCCAGAGATCCTCATTCAGCCCTACAATCTTTCACATCTACATGTCTCCGCATGCCACAATCGGGATTAGCTATGGACTCAACATTGTATCATAGGCATACGACTGGCAACTCCTCCTCAACACATCCAACTAACACAACTCCAGCAAACACAAGTATTGCGAACCCATGGCAGAGCTTGCTAGATGAATGTCAAAGAGCTGCATACAAGTGAGCAATAACAAAAGATAAGTACCCATCATGCTCCATAACCTCCATGCATGGAATTACACAGTGTCCTCACACGACATGGGGAACCCACACCCCAACACGGACAAGGCACGCAACATGTAATCCATCATGGACTCCGATGTCCAAGATAATTGCAAGATTTGTCCGGTCTCATCATCGTGCTTCCACACACTCTGCCTCCTATGTCAGACAGTCAAATGACTCCTACTCAAACACACATAGACACTCACTCATGCCCTGTGCAATAGCTCACCCTACTACGACACCACAGTCCATGACAGAATTTATATGAAGCACATCCGCAAGCTGCAGGACATCTCAAATGCAACCACAGGACTGATCCTCACACTGCCAGGACCTTGTCACACCTCCCACCACCTGCGCACACTCCACTGTCTCCACATCAAAGCTAGAGTCACATTCAAGATGTGCACCCAGGCTCCCACAGCCATCCACAACACTGGGCGAACATACCTTAACGTACAACTCTCGTTCCATGGCACATCAAAGGACCCGACGATCCGACCAGCTGGCCTATGCCGTGTTCCCCCGCCCCAGAGAGACCAGATTATGAGTCTGCTCCTTTTACTACCTTGCAGACATGGCCTGTGGCAACCTTCCGCTACACCTCTGACAGGCAATGTTGCACCCCATCTCCAAGCACTAACTCTGAACATTGCTCTTCAACAGACACACCCCTTGCTATACTTCAACATGCAAACACCGCCACGCCCCTGCAACCCTTCCTGCTGAGTATACGCTCACATGACGCATGTGTATTTTGGGATGGTTAACACCGGGGATCTCCATTCTTATGTGGTATTTCTAATGGCAAACTTAATCTACGCGGTCATTGCAACGCCAATCGTCACTCCACCTTGCACTGCATGGCACACATCAATAATGTGCATTTTGATTGCCTATCCCAACACCTTCCGTACTGTTGCACACACTGTAGTGGGTATAGTGAGTCACACAAATCCAAAGTCAAGGCCATCATGCGCCAGTATTTTTAGCAAGTCGCATTGCATTGACCACGTTGTTACAGTGTCACGGTCTTGGGACAGCATTAAGACATCATATCTTCTTCTCACACACGTCACTCATATATGTACGTAACATTAGTCATGGACAAAAGGAAATTGGTACTTACCACCCTGGATGCCAGGAATGACTCCAGTGTAGTCAAGCAGGCAGGTCGGACTCCCGCGCCAGCATGTCCTGCCAGCGGTGCTTTCACTGGCGCACGGTCCTGTTGACCTTGAAGCAGCGGAGCATCTGCACCCGCACACGCTCCCACTGAAACTTCCGCACAGCCACACCGTAGCCCTGGAGGATACGTCCTCCCCTCTCCAGCATCAGAGGCAGGTAGCACCACACCAGCCACAGGAAGCCCCCCAATGCCCCCTCTGACATCCGCCCTGACCTTCCCACCGCCGGCATCTCCACACACCCCAGTTCTCACCCAAGACTACCAAAAGAAAACCCTCTAATGACAATAAAGGAAAATAACCCACAACAAACACAACAAGACTGAGGACAGTAGACAGTAAAAAGTAAATAAAATGTGAAATAATTCAAAAATACACTTTAGACAGGACACAGCAACACAGCAACACTCCAAAATCCACTCTCCACCAGCACAATCCACAAAACACCTCCTCACTCAGCCACATCAACCACAATGTGCTCAAAAGAGAAAGTGAAAGTGAATGCCACACACAAGGAGACAGGAAGCAGGCATACATCACTTCCTGTGTGTTAGAGGCAGTTTTTGTACAAAGCGACAAAAATCTGCACGCTAAGGGGCCACTAATGTACTCAGGCTGATACTGTAATGTGTATGCGGCCCGTTTTATTAAATGCGATCATAATCTGAACGCTAAGAGGCCGCTAATGTCATCAGGCTGAATACATGCGATCAGAATCTGCACGCTAAGGGGCAGCTAATGTCATCAGGCTGAATACATGCGATCAGAATCTGCACGCTAAGGGCCCGCTAATGTCCATAGGCTTACTGTAATGTGTATGCGGCATGTTTCATAGTTTGCAATGGGTTTCTTCACGCTAAGAGGCTGCTACTGGCCTGATGCTGATACAGTATTGGGGAGTGTGTCCAGCTATGCCCTTTTAAATGCACGGGGACATATCATCATGTTTGAGATAAGAATCTCACGCCCCACCATTTTTATAGCAATGATGGACATTCAGGCCAAAACTCTGGTCACAGCACAATAATACAATGTGAAGATAGGTTTGCACAATGAAGGCAGACTCCATTTTAGGGTTACATATTTTTATAGGAAGGCAGGCTAATTTGGCAAACACAGCTTGCTGACTACATCCGGATGCCGGCTGTGCAAGCATTGTGAGCATTTACACAGCGTTTAAGCCGCAAACCGGAGGCCGGCCGCATACCGGAAGAGCTATCAAGCCACTTAGAGCGTCTTCCATTTTCCAAAGAATAACCATGTAAAACAGACAAGTGACACAATCAAGAACAAGGGCGAAAAGAAACCCCTCCCCCAATAACCCTTCCACAACCCCACCTTCCGCACTGGTTGCAGCCTACCTAGATGATAGTAAGCATACACAATATGTGTGGAAGGGAGCCCCCTCGTCACTCCACTGGGTGAGCGGCGGAGGATGATTGCCCCATCGATGGAATGCGTCAGACCTGCAAGTACTTTGGGCATGTGACTTCCCTCATATCTCTGGGCAATAAAATCACAAAGGGGCAACACAGAGTTGCAAAATCTCTCACCCTTTTCTCTGCACCCCGAGACAGACGCTCCAGAGCTAATAGGTTCCTTAGACGTTGTAACCAGGACAGGAGCCCTGGAACTTCCACTGTACCCCACTGTGCTAGGATAACCTGCCTGTCCGCCAGCAACGCTGGGACTATTTGCCTACCCCTGAGGGATGTTAGTGGGAAGGCCTTCGGATGTGAGAGGCCAAGAAGAGTGTACTCCGGTGCGCCGGGCATTGCAATGTCGCATGCTGTATGTATGTTATCTAAGGACTCACCCCAATATCTTTTCAATTTTGGACAATGCCAGAGTAAGTGCACAAGGGTACCAGTCATCCAGCATCCCCGACAGCAGCGATCTGGCTTGCTTTTATCCCAGACATGTAGTTGCACAGGTGTGCAACACCAATGAGAGCAAACCTTGAAGGAGGTTCCAGCCCCCGCTACACTGTGCGCAGTGTGGTGTGCGCAATACAGGATACGTTCCCATTCTTTGGATGAAATTGGCCTCACCAGCTACATTTCCCACAAAACCTGCACTTTTGTGCACTGACCACTCAGACTGGTGAAAAGCATTTTGTACAGCTCAAATATGAGGGAATGTTTGTCCTCCTTAAGCGCTAACGACTTTGCATATGACGTAACCAACGTCGAGTCCCGTGACCCAGTGTGTTATTTGGCATTATGAATACACAAGAGCAGCGGGAAAATCATAATCCTGTAGGGGCCGCAGATATGGTATAAGCCCTTCTAGATCAACGATCGACCTTATGCTCTTGCAGCCCTGTTTTTGCCAGCAATGGAATATCTCTGATTCCTGATCCGGGGGCAAGTCCGGGTTATCCACGCTGTAGTTCGTCAGTGAGGGGAAAGAGGTCCACCCCTTCCATACTGCCACCCTGTCCAAGACCTTGTGGGTGGGCGCCGTAACCGGCAAAGAGTACAAGCCCCAGGGCCAGTGCTTATGGGCTAGCCACAGTTAGATCCAGATGTTTTTGCCCGCCACAGACTGGTCCATGAAGTTCCATTGCTTCTCCGATAGCAGCCTATTCCATTCAACTATATATCAAAGGCATGTGGCTTGTTAGTAACCACCAATGAGGGGCAATCCCAGGCCACCTTGCATTTTCGGCCGTGTAAGCTGCACAACTGAGAGGCAAGTCCACTTGCCCTCCCTGACAGACTTATTAATGAGGGCTTGCAAATGTATGAGTGCACATAGGAAATGCGTGGAATAATCTACATTTTAATCCCGCTATGCATCGAAACCATGTGAGGCTTAGTTTTGAGCAGGCGTCCAGCGCCTTAGCCGTCTCATCCAACAGTGTTGAATATTTGAGTTTCGCTGTACAGGCAAGAGTCGGAGCACGTTGTAGGCCCAAGTACTGTGTATCCCCCTGCACCCAACAGAATGGGAATTGTTGTTCCATAGCCAATACTTCCTCAGGGGTATACACAGACTACCTTTTATGTTCCAAGACAGTTGACAACCAAAATGGCATGTGACATTACTCATCCCCACCTCTTTTGGTAATTTCACAGACATTCATTCAAAAAAGAGATGTGAATTGTAAGGACACTACTCTCCTGGGGTGGTCTGTAGGTGATGAGTATGTGCGCATATCAATCCGACAATAAGGGTGGGCATGATGTGCCCTACTCACACGTGAGGCTCCCAAGTCACTGTGGGGGAGTGGGAGTGCAGCTCCGCCTCAGCCAAATAGCCATGTCTTGTCGTTCCGCATGTAAGCATGCTGGGTGTGAGATTGTTTGAAGTTGACTCGTCCATGGCTTTGCTGGTGGCATAGGTGGCAGCTCTTCCTCAGCCTTGTGATTTTCCGATCCTGGTCGAGTCTGCAAGGGCAAGGTTGTCAGAGCAGCGGTTCCTCTTGGGGATGTTGAGGTTGACTCTCTCGTGGTTTTCTTTGTGCCTGATGATGTGCAGTGAATTGTAGGTGTGTGTGAATAGTTTGCGGCTTCCTTTCTCCTTGTTGGTGCTACATTGGATGTTCTGTATGTGTTGCCTCTTGTGTTTGGGACATGGGTTTCTGAGGACAGGTGTGTCTGCAGCTTTCAGGCTGTGTTAGAACTTGTGTAGTGGCGTTTTGTATCTCCCTGCGTAGAGTTTGTTGCAATAGTCCAGTCTGCTGGGAATGAGTGCGTTTGTGACAATTTTAATGCATCCTGGCGTTATCCATTGTGATGGTTAGATCTGTAGACAGCTGTAGCACGCAATGGAGTAGATCTGGCTGGGCAGGATGATGGTGGATTTGGGATGATGCCAAACTTGCGTGCATGGTCTGTCAGTGAGGGCGGGCTCACAAGGGCAGACAACCACCAGAGGTTGTCCCATGCAGATGTGGATGGAGCGGAGATGAGGAAACCAGTCTTCTCACAGTTGATCTTTATGCAGAGGTGTGTCATCCAATCTGCTAGTTCCGACATTCATTCCAGGGAGTTGGCTTTTGTGTCTTCTGCGTTATTCGTGAGGGGGAGGATGAGGTGTGTGTTGTCTGTGTGGGATGATATGTTTACCCCGTGCTGTCTAGCAATGGCAGTGAGTGGGGACATGTGCATATAGCAAAACATGTGTCTTAGTGACGCTCCATGTGGTACTCAATCAATCAATCAAATAATTTTTCAAGCGCACTACATACCCGCAAGGGTTTCAAGGCGCTAAGGGTGGGGAGAGGGGGGGTGCATTTGCTACTGGTCAAACAGCCAGGTCTTGAGTCGTTTCCTGAAGGTTAGAAGGTCTTCGTTTTGTCGTAGGTTGAGGGGTGGGTCTTCCAGGTCTTGGTGGCGCGGTGGGAGAAGGATCTGCCTCCGGCTGTGGTTCTACGGATGCGTGTGATGGTAGCCAGGGAGAGGTCTGCGGAGCGGAGTTTCCTGTTGGGTACGTAGAAGGAGAGTCGACTGTTGAGATAGTCCGGGCCGGTCTTGTGGAGTGCCTTGTGTGCGTGGATCCGGAGTTTGAAGGAGATTCTTTTATCGATGGGGAGCCAGTGCAGGTTCCTCAGGTGGGGGGTGATGTGTTTGCGGCGTGGGACGTCAAGGATCAGGCGTGCAGAGGCATTCTGGATTCTTTGCAGTCGGTTGATGAGCTTGGTGGTGGCTCCGGCGTGGAGTGCGTTTCCGTCGTCGAGTCTGCTGCTGACGAGGGCCTGGGTGACTGTTTTCCTTGTGTCTGTCGGGATCCATCTGTAGATCTTGTTGAGCATACAGAGGGTGTTGAAGCAGGTGGAGGAGACTCCGCAGTTGTTGCCTGTGGTTTAGAAGATCGGGGTGGGTGAGGGTCCTTTGGCTTATTGCGGGGAAGACGGAGTGGATCCAGGTGAGGGCTGTTCCTCGTATCCCCTTGTGGTGGTGTCTGGCATCTGGGGTGTGGTGTGTGAGAGGGTGTTTGAGGCTGCATAGAGGTGTAGTAGGATTAACAAATTAACCATAAAATTCATTATTTGGCACTTACAAACCCATACATTTCAATTTTTAATAATAAGTACACCCTGTGAATCATGAATTACATACTATTTGACACAACCATTGATGAATTGTGTGCCAGATTTTACTCCTTGTAAAGTCAAGTTGTGCACGATTGACACACTATTGAATCTCTGTGATGATGAAACATACACACCAGGATTTTACTTTAGGACTCTTACTTGCAATTATTGTACAATGGTAAAATGTCATAGTGATATACTGATGCAGGAGAGTAACTTGCAGACAGGGTATGTGTGTTGAGTTTGTTTATTGTCACAAACAGTTCTTGAGGTAATTTTCCATGTACATGTCTTTGTTTTTGTCAGTCACAATGTGATGTGCTCAAGTGAAATAATTGTTTATGATCCTGTCCCTTCAGGCAATTCCAGCAGCAGTGGCTGTGGGGTGTGGGCCACCTCGTTGATCTTCATCATCATCCTGGTCATCGCCCGGTGCTGCAGGCACTTGGATCCAGGGGGCATTTGTGCGGGTACAAATGTTGTGCAATACACAACATGCTAGTATGACTTTGTTTACCATTTCTGGGCTGTACAGCAGTTTGCCACCAGTAATGTCCAGGCAACAGAAACGTGACTTGAGCACGCCAAATGTACGCTCCACGATACCACGTGTGCGTCGATGTGCAGCATTGTACTGCCTCTGTGCCTGGGTGGTGGGGTTTCGTATTGGTGTCATCATCCACGGGCAGAGAGCATATCCTTGATCACCTATAACATGTAATGGGGAGACGGGTACATGATTCATTAGGCATACTATGTTGGCAGTGTTGACATTTTTTTCTATTGTGATTTTAGCTATTTTTATAGTTAGGTTAGACATGTGTTGCTTCTGGCTATTTAGCGGCATCAATGCTGAGTACATTGCCTCAGTGTTGATCCTCCAACCATCCGTTTTGCTGGTGTTTGCTGCACGGTTGCATTAGTGTCACTACAAGTGTACCAAATGGAAATGAGACCTGCACAAAAACCACAGACACCAACAGGCAGCCTGGCTCTCCTAGCATCTAGCCATGGCACTGATCCACACTCCTCGCAGTCACCGCCATGTGAATGTACAAATGACATAGGCCACGCATAACACAGCTCACACTCAGATATGCATCTCATGCTGATGGCAGACCTGTGACACCACACAAGCCATGCAATTGTATGTCCAGAGCTAAAACGAAGGAACAGACCACAGCCACCTCACCTGCAGGGCCCACTGGGGACAGTGAAGGTTTGCACACACCATCAACAATAACTTGTGACACAATGTAAACTTACTGGCCTGCGTCATCTGTCACTAGCAGAGCATAAGACTTACATGACACAACTTCTCAAAATCATTTTCACTATGTGGTTTATTCGACAAGATCAGACTGTCCACACACTTCACCACGCTGATACACATGGCATGGCTCACCTTTGCACACTTCTTTGCATTTGTAATGGATTAGCATTTGACAGATCAATTTCAACACACAAGTAGTGACCGAATACACATCCACTTACTCATCGGGCAACCACATGACACACCATATCACAGGGTTGAGAATGAGAAATATGTGTGGCAGAGTGAGAGAGGAGATGCTACTAGACACCATCAACAGCAGCACCAACAACACTGCAGTCAACACCAATGGCGCTGTATGGTGGTTTCATGACACATTTTCTGGCCTATGCATGCACATTTGCCACACTCTGCACTTCCTACAATCAAAGTGCATTGTTACAACCTTGGTCACGACAAACCTCAGAATTGACACACTGATTGTACATGTGTGAGTACTTGTGAAACGTTGGGTCACCCTAATAGGTCACCGGCAACAAGAACTGCAACATGATCATCTTTATCAACAATGCGACCACACACCGGACTGGGATACCAGTCCGGATGACTTTGATTAGGTATAGAGATGGCCAGGTACTGGGGGTTACTCTACACCATTGATACTCACATACTTTCTCTCTGGCCCCAAATTTGCCATGTGGTTTGTGGCAGTGTGCCGCACGGGTGGGGGCGGGGTCAGTGGGGAAGGGGCAGGGCTAGTGAGTAAGGGAACTGACCATGTGGTTGGACACAGGCCCCTGGTGCGGACACCCTCGTTCACTGAGCCTCCAGACCTGGCATACACACATCTCTCTCTCTTTCTCTCTCTCTCTCTCTCTCTCTCTGCCTCCCTCTCTCTGTCTCCCTCCCTCGCTCTGTCTCTCCCTCCCTTGCTCTATCTCTCCCTCCCTCTGTCTCCCTCCCTCGGTCGCCCTCGGTCTCCCTCCCTCTGTCGCCCTCATCCCTCTGTCTCCATCCCTCTGTCTCCCTCCCTCTGTCTCTTTGCCTCTCTCTCCTTCTGTCACCCTCTGTCACCTCCCCCCCTGGCAGCCTGGGCTGGGACAGCTTCCTGGGCACACACACACAGCCACACCCCAGTACTTCACAGGTCTTTCATGGACCATTTACTTGTTAACGAGTTTTTGTTATATTTCACCTCTTGGCGCACATGCATCTCCACTCTGACTGGACTCGCACAGCCCCCATCGTGCAGAGTCTCTCAGAGTCCACGCTGGTGCGGCAGTGTTTGGTGGCACTCTTATGAAATCTGCAGACATGGCACACAGGTACAATGTCTGCAAGGTCCACGGCCCAACAAGAAAGGCTTGCCAGGCCGCTGGCAGCACGTGGGCCATACTACGAGTACCCGTGCTCTACACAGTGGAGCCTGTATACCTCATCCTCATACACAATACATCAGCATGTGCCCATGCATTTTTTGCCACCCCCTCCAATCAGTACCTAGGCAATGTATTTACATCCTCCCTCTTGATGGGTCAACATGATTGTGTTTTTTGAGCATGTGGTGTGTTCAGTTGGTACTTACCGACAAGCAATGCATTTCCATATGTGCCATCCTGGAAGCGCTGGTTTATGATGGAGTGTCGGAAGATGAATGCATCATGCACACTCCCAGGAAATTTGGCAATGACATTTGTGAACAGTCCGCGGTGGTCCACTATTGCCTGCACATTCATTGAATGGGTGTGCTTCCTGTTGCGGTAGATGTGTTCGCTGTCCGCAGGGGGCACAAATGGTACATGTATGCAGTCAATTGCACCGATCACCTGTGGTAAGCCAGCAATGGCATGGAATCCTTGCTTAATGGCAATCTGCTCCTGCACATTGTTGGGGAAGTGAAGGTGCTGAGGAATCAGGCTGAGTATGCCATCCAAGACAGTGGGGAGGAAGGTTGCGAAGGCTGCCTGTGATTCTCCACCGACTCTGGCTGTTGTTGGTTGGAATTTCCCAGAGGCCAAAAAGTGCAGCACAGCGAGCAGTTTTGTCTGCTGAGGGATGTTGGTTGTCCGCTGTGTTGGTGGCGTCTGCCTGTGGGCAATGAGGGTCAGGATGTGCTGGATGGATGTCCTTTTGAGCCTGTAGTGGGCTATGACTTCCTCTGGCCTTAAGTCTGTGAGGTAGACACCTCTGCGCAGTGCCCGCTGTCTTCTTCGTCGCTGCATGGGTGGTGGTGGTCCTGGTGGTGGTGGCATTGGCGGTGGTTGTTGTTGTTGCTGTCTTGGTGGGACTCCAATCTGCATGATGACTAACTCCATGGCTTCTGTGGCTGTTCTGGGGAAGTTCGGGCCAACTCTCCCTTATATACTCCCAGTTATCTCCGGTGTAAGTCAGGTTTTTATCAGGTGTTAAAAACTGGAGTTAGCGGGAGTTAGCGTGCGTTTTTTTGTAGCTAAGCGGTTTGGCGATATCCTTGATAATAGTGAGCAGCTGTGTTTGCGACTTTTTTCATGGGATTTCAGTCAGGAACGCCTACTTTGCATGTCATTAGCGTTAATTATCGCTGGCTTGAAAGGCGATAAAATTCCAGTCGCTATCGCCGGAAAAGTAACGCTAACAGGGGTTAGCGTCGCCTTGTTGATAGGGCGATAAAATTATTGCCGCTTTGTCGCCGGAAACTGGCGCTAAGGCGGCGATAACTTTTTATCGCCGCCTTGTTGATATGCCCCTCTGTCTTTTCCTTAATGCCCAGAGAAGACAAGGACAGTGTCCTGTTCTGCTCTGCCCTGGAGCTGCCCCCCCTTTTTCTTTCTTCCTCTTATCCCCTCTCTTTCTGTCTAGCTCCTATTCACTTAGAGAAAACTGTGACTTCAAGAAATGGTTCTCAACCTCTCTTTCCTCCTTTCGTTTATTTGTTCCCCTGTGAAATGGATCCAAAAAAGAAAAACACTTTTGCTAGATATGTCGTCTTTTTGACATTTTTCTATTCCAAAGTGCAGCCTCTGGAATAAAAGTTTGAAAATATGAAAAATAAATAACTAAATAAAGCAAGACAACTGGGTCGCAAAGTGCCCAGATTGGTTTTATGCACACCCAAACTTATCAGCATCACTTGACAGAGTTTGCCATGAAGTGCTACTTTTATTTTTTTGTCTTTCTTTGAACAGCATTGTTTTACCCAGGTGAGGAAGTGCACCAGTCCTGGAGGTACTGCAATGCCTGATTGGTGAAACAAAACGTGTACCGTGGCTCTGTGTTCATGGATGTGGTCTTTTTAAAAGCAATGGAAATTAAAACGGGTCCCTTCCTGTCCTTAACTTTTCAGGCAAATACACTCACTGATTTCTGATTTAGGAGTGTAAAAGCGTTAAGGTAACCATGTTTTTCCTGTTTACAATTTCACACAATTTACTTAATCTTGCATTCCCTATGAGTGTTTGCTTCTTCCAGGATGTTTTTTACTTTTTTTTAGGCAGCATATTACTCTTGCCTAGTGTGTAATTGAATCCAGTCACTTCCAGGGGCACAATTGGGTTGTAGTTGAAGGCAGTGTGAGTTTCGTTCAGTGGAGCAGTATGGTGTTCAGTGGGGGGAAGGATGTGGCACTATAGTCACAGCTGCTGAATTTGGAACTGGGGAACCAGGTTCAGCATTCATGACCAGTCCACCAGACCACACTCCCGAGGAAGTGCATTCCCATGTTAGACCTTAGAAGGCCCTGCAAGGCCTTAGAAGCCCTGGTTTCTTAGCACCAGTAGATGGACCCTAGCGGTGGCAAGTGTGAGTTAACCTTGAAGGTTTGTCCACCCCAATTCATACTGAAGTTCAAGTTCAGTCTAGTGAACAGGCTATGAAGCAGCACACCCTAGAGCGACAGCGACTCTGTCACTGAGGTCACTGGACACTTGAGAAGGGCCGGCTCTAGGGCAGTGCGACCGGTCTGACCGCACTGGGCGCTGACTTTAGGTGGTGGCATCAGCAACAATAAAAATGTAATGGTAACTCTCGTGATTAATGTTCTTCCTAGAGAGCGATCAGAGTTTTGTCTAGTGGAAGGTTTGGCTCATAGAAAGGTAGCGCAGAAGGTTAATATGACTGCTGCCAAGAACACGTACCATGCAGATCACAAGGTGCACATAATGTAAATAGGTCAGTGGGTTACTGCTTTTGTCAGAGAGATCATTTTTGTTACTTGCAGTTTATAAGTTAAAATCCTAACATAGAAGAGTGAGCTATTAACTGTCACCTAAGAGCTGCATACAAACTGCAAGGTAAAAATGTGAGTGTTATGGTTTTTACCCCCAGTCTTTGATTATCCTAATGTTGCAAAAAGTGTTCATTTGGAAAGAAATCAATTCTGATTAAGAAAGAGAACCCCCAACCATGGTATTATGATTGAAATTCTGAGTTTGTGTTTCTCCAGATCAATCACTATTAAACTATACTACCTACTAGTATGGTTGTCATGTGACTCCTACACCTTGTAATCCTTAGTCTTATGCAACATTTCCTATACAGTGATTTACACACGTATAATTGATTGTCTCTGTGTAATGTGTGTGAATTAAAGTGCTCTGACACACTACAGTAGTATGAATGGCGCTGTAAAGCAAATTGAATGCATCTGAGAGACAGTATGGTTATGGAGACTTGAGGGGCACTGTTAAAGGGTGATAGTGAAAGAATCCGTCGTGGAGGTGGTCACTGGGGGGCACCAACAATCATTGTTGCACAGGGAGCCATCAGCGCTAAAGCAGGCCCTGCTTTTGAAGCCATTCCGCCTCACCCATTGGTACCTCCATTGGCCTTGTTTCAGCAGTAGTAGCTGCAACTCACCAGGGATCAGCAATGCAGGATTTGCACGCACACCAAACTAAGTTCCTTACTTATGGAGCCCTGTATCACATTTACGCCGCCATTGCATCACTTTTTGTGGCGCTGCAGCGGCATAAATAATGCGCCACATTGCTAAATATTTACGAAGTGATGCATCTAGGGAGATGCGTCACTTTGTAAACCCCTGCGCTACATTATACCTGCATCAGGTGTAATGTAGGCATGGTGGACGTTCACCCGCATCAAAGCCTCATATAAGTGGCTCATTGAAATCTATAAGATTTCAGTTCGCCACTGCTAGTACGCTATTGCGTCAAAACCTTATGGCTGCCTCTTGGCAGGTGTAAGGGTGATGCAGGCCCTTTTACATGAGGCTTGCCCCATGTGAAAGGACACATTGCTGGAGTTGCGTCTGTTTTCAGACACACCCCAGCAATGCATCACTTTTTTTCACAACAAAATGTTATTGTCGACAGATGAATCAGCCCTTGTGTAACCAGGGTTACCAATATTATAATAGACATAGTAGTAATAGTGACATCAACATTTACAGTATCAAAATATAAAAGTGTAGAAGTTAAGGATATCTGAGTTAAAACCCAAACAATATACAACAGTGCTATATTCCCAATATGTAGTCTAACGTATGTAGTTCCCAACCACCCAGGTTGAATAAATGCATAGTTATCATACAATCTGTCTCTCATCATCTTATCATCTCACCAATTCCTCAATATTTGATGCAGGGAGAATGGGCTCCAACTAGAGTCCCCGATAGTCCGCCCACCTCTTCCATATCTTAGGATGTTTCTGGGGGCACCCCCTCGCCTTGAAGATTGGTAACTCCGGGCCCCATAGAGAAATCATGACCCCTCTTCCAAACCTCCACCGATGGCGGGGACGCATCGCATCCTTCCATGCCCTGGCAATATCTCGCTTAGCCAGTGTGAGTCCAAGAAATAATAAATGGCCCTTATACCTATTGCCCCCTATTCCTTCTGTGATATGTAGCATAGCCAGACGGTGATTGTGGAATATCCCATCCCAGTACTTCCGAAAGGCCAGCGATCACACCCGCCAAAACCTCGATAATGCCACGCATTTACAGACGGTGTGCATGATAGTGCCCTCTGTCACCTTGCAGCACAGGCAATGGGGGGAGGCGATCAGTCTTCCCACAAGAGGCTGCGTCTAGTGATATAGACCCAGTGGAGATATTTAAATTGTACAAGGCGGAGGCATGCCGTAAGGGCCGAGCTGCACGGGGACTACAGCGCCTCAGCTCAATCATCGTCATCTATAGGGCCAAGATCTTTTTCCAGGCATCCTGTGTTGTGTTGAGTGTAGTGGGGCTATTGGTCACAAGTGTACGGTATATCTCAGTAATTTTGTCGTCACCCAATTCCCCCATAAAGACTTTGGCCTCAATAGGATGGAAGTCGGGTATGTCTTCTTGGTGTGCTATATAGGAGGGAATGCATGGTGTAATTAAAGGTATATGTAAACTGCGAGCGGGGCATGTCAAATTCTGTTTGGAGCTCCTGGAAGGACTTTAAGGTCCGACCATGTATAACCTCCCCAACCGTAGAGATACCAATGGCCTCCAGGACAACATGGACAACTGTGGCAGTAAGCCATTATGCCAAAGCGTGGCCTCCTTCGTCAATCTAACCCACCACCCCATCTTGCGCAGCGTTTGCCGCCATGTCCCAAAAACCGTCCTGGTTGCAGACGGTAGCGTTTTAAGCATCGGACCCAATATAGGATCATATGTAGTGATGTAGTGTCCATTAACCAACATTCGACCGCATAAGCTGGATCTCCTCTGTAGCCATCAAACCAGTCATTAAGGATAGGAATATGTGAAGCGGCATGGTATGCCTGGACATCTGGAGTCGCAATACCTCTGCAATTTGTAGATTGGACACAGGTTCTTAGAGTCACGTGTGCTGAACCCCCCCCCTAAAGGAAGTGACCGAGGATTGCGTTTAGTTGTCTAAACCAGGTAGGTAGTATTGTGTAGGGGTGACTTTGAAGCTGATAGAGGAGGCTAGGCTGGGTAACCAGCTTAAAAATAGCAGATCTGTCAAACAGAGATAGTGGTAAGTGCGACCAAGAACGCACCTGTTCCTTGACCTGTGTCCATAGTGGGGCTAGATTCCTAACTCATGAAGTGAGCTGGGAACACCCCAAGATATTTAAACATGTCTGGGACCACCGTCACCTCTCGTGTCCATTCACCCAATTGGTCTCCCTCCCGTAGTGGCCATAGGAAGGATTTACAGGCATTCATATAGAGACAAGAGGTCTCACCAAAGATTTGCGTTATCCTGAATAACCACTGGCTCGATCTATAGGATGTGTAAAGAAGAACAGTACATCATCCAAATATAGCACTATGCGGTCTGAGACTTCCCCTGACCACTCAAAGTCATGAACCTGGGCATCAATCCTTACACAAGCCGCGAGCGGCTCCATGGCTAATGCAAAAAGGTAGGGGGACAGGGGACATCCATTTCTGGTTCCCCACCCAATGGAGAAGGTCCACGAGGTCGAGTCTGTTACGCGGACAGAAGCAGTAATGTTGGTGTAGAGGAGGTGGATATATGTGAGGAGGCTGGGACCAATATTCAGGCGACTCAGGAGTGCAAAGAGGTATGTCCAACTAAGTGAGTCAAAGGCCTTATCGATGTCTGCGAGGAGAAGCGCCGCCAGACCATCCAGCCGGTCCACAGTCGCAATAGCATTGTGTGCGCAGCGAATATTATGTCGTGTGGTGCCACCTGGCATAAAGCCAGCTTGATCAGGGTGAATTAACTCTGTAATATGTGGGACAATACGATTGGCGATGATTTTGCCAGGAGTTTAGCCTCTACATTAGGAAGAGAAATTGGGCGGCATGAGGTGTGGTGTTCCGGGGGTCGACCGGTTTTAAAAAGACAACTATTTCTGTGTGGCGCCAGTCAGGTGGAAGGCACCACTTATCTACAGTGGCGTTAACTGCTGCTAGATATGGAGACGTCAATTGACATTGATACTTTTTATGAAACTCACATGGGAAGCTGTTCGGACCAGGTGCCTTACCTGAGCACTTGTGAGACAAGGCACCTTGAATCTCCTCAATTGTCAGTGTGGCATCTGGATCCTCCCTCATTGAATCAGACAGGGACTGTGGAGGCAAGTCAGACAGAAACTGGTGAATAGTGCCCTCTTAGAGGATCTCCCTAGGAGCATATAAGTCTGTAAAATATTTGGCAAAGCTTGCTGCAATTTGTGCTGGGTCAGTGAGTACCTCCCCAGCAGGGCCATGTATACCTGGGATAGTCTGTTGACAGAGATGGTGAAGTAGGGCGCTGGATTTATTACCCCATTGATTTTTCTGACTACGGGTAGCAAGCCTAAACATTTTGGCCTCGTCCAACAGTTTACTGGCATATGTTTGTTGTGTAGTAAGCAATTGTCGGCATACCAATCAATCAATGAGTTGGGCCTCTGTCCGTGTCAGCTTCTCAGGGCGCTGCTTACGCTGTGCAGTGCAGAATGTGATATCGAACACCCTGAGTGTAGGTTTCATAGCTTCCCATAGAGTTTCAGGGGACTCAACCGAGCCTGTATTGTGTGACAAAAATATTATGAAATGGTTTTGTGCATGTGTAATCTGTACTGCTCATTTTGAAGATGCCATGGCGAAAGCTGCAAGCGAAATGGAGAGCGTCTGGGATCTAAACACAACTGTAGCGACACGGGGGAATGGTCACATAGGCCTCTAGGCATGATTTCTGCTGTCTCAAGTCTGTGGAGATGGGGTGCAGATATGAAGATATAATCAAGGCGAGAGAAGAACACCAGAGAAGTATGTGAAGCCGTGATCTGTTGGTTGGAGTCTCCGCCAAGTGTCCATCCATCCGATCCCCTGAGTCAGTAACTGTAGCCTCGATTCCTGAGTGTCCACCTATTGCCCCATACTATGCCATCTATCGTTCAATGGGCACAGTACCTCATTCCAGTCTCCCCCAGCTATCATCAGGCCAAGGGGGATCTTCATCCAGAGTGTCATTAGGTGCTTTACAAGCTTCCATGCTAGGGGTGGGGTGGTATATACACTACAGAGAATACGGCGCTCGCCATATAGTGTACATGACACTACAATGTATCTGCCCTGAGGATCTGACCATGTCCTGTCATGAACGTATAGAATATTGCGGCGAATGAGGGTCGTCATGCCCCGGGAGCCCCTAGTAAACCCTGAATGAAAGGTCTGGACGTATCCAAACCGTGCCAAGCCTGGCTTCTTGTTGCCTAGCAGGTGGGTTTCTAGTAGGAGCAGAACATCCGCTTTGTAGCGCTTAGCTTGACAAATGATGGCCCCCTTTTTAATCTTATATAAAAGGCCACAGACATTTCAGCTAATAATATGAAGTCTCCGCCCCTGGATTCTGTCATGGCAGACAGCATGTGTGGTGGTGGGACATGTAGATGTGAGCTGACGCATGGTTGGTATGGTCCAACTGGGAACTATGTATGTAATGAACGATAATGACACTGGGAACAAACAATAACTTCCCATAAACCCCCTTACCCTTCCTCCCCCCCCAGTACCCAATACCTCAAAAACGTTGAAGCATCTATCGTAGCACGGTGAGCATCCTGCCCCAAACGGGGGTAGGATGAACTCCCTGCCAATGGATTCCCGATGAACATCCCTTGTACATTAAAGCATCTTAGAACCAATGAGATGTATGTAGCCCTTGTATTCTTGCCGTCGCGTTTATTAAGTGTCCATATATGGCTCTGCAGATGTTGGTTAGGATGTTGACAGCACCAGCTGACCCTCCATCGAGCCCATACTGGATTTACTACGAGTTTTGGATCATCTCTTGGAGCGCGACCGACAACGTTGCTTGTCGCTGATCCTGGGGAGATCAGGACCGGGACCCCCAGATGAAGTGTCTGATCTATACTGGGCGGATTGTGGGGCTTAAGTTTCACAGCTACATCTGTCCAATTAAACACCTCCTCAGGGGTCATGAAAAACTGTGTCCGTGATTGATAGGACACCCTCACGTGGCCCGGGAAAAGCAGGGAATACTGAATATTCAGACCCCGCAGGCGGGCATTAGCTTCGGCAAAAGACTGTCGGTGCTGTTGAACCATCTTAACGTAGTCCGGGAAAATCAATATGGTGGGAGGTGTAGGTTAGGGTTTCCTTCAGCCTAGCCTGCTGTAGAATGACATCCCTATCCTTACAGTCAAGGAATCTAGCAATAATTGGTCGAGGACGGGCTGCGGGTGGTGGTTTCTGCTATGAATCCCAGTGTGCACGTTCAATTATGAAGAATGGAGACATTGAGTTAGATGGAAGCCAGTCTGTAGCCATTTGGTAAGGAAGTCCTCCATATTATTACCTTTGCAACCCTCAAGAAAGCCCATAAAGCGGAGGTTCTGGCACATCCCTCAACATCCTCCAGGCACATCGCAAGGCCCTTTGAAGGTGTATCTAGAGTGGATACTTTCTTTTGAAGGGTGGTAACTGTGTCTTCCACTGTCAACATTCGAGACTCTGATTCGGTAATACACTGTACCGCGTTTTTGAGGTCCTGCTTTAGTAACATAACATCTGAGCCAACGGCGCCGATCTTAGCCTCCATCATGTCTCTGGATTGTGTGATTGCTGCGAGCAACGCTGCATCATATGGTATAGGTGTTGTCAGCTTCCCAGGGTTAGGTGGCTGGGACACAGCAGTGGCGTATTTATCCATTGTATATTGTTTTGAATTGGTGCCGGGCAATTTATCCTTTACCATTTTGTCTGGGTACATATGGGGGTCACCTCTGGGTGTATGTCTAGGTGCATGCCAGTGCTTCAAGGCAGTCATGAGACTGATTACTCCAGCCGGACCACACCGATGAGGTGGCCGAAAACGACTATCGTGGAACGGCACCACACCCACAGACCGCACTAAGTTCTAGCCCAGCTGCCTCCCTGAGAGGGAACCCCACACCCCCCTAGTGGGTACCGGTGCCCTCTCCTGTGCTTCAGCTCCACAGAGGATCATACTCTCCCCTTACGGGTCAATGTGGCCCAAGGACACCCTCGCCAGGGCTCCTTGACCCCACATATGCAGCTGGGTGTCCTCGCTGCCGTCAGGTGATAATCCACCGCTCGACCTCCCTGCGGGGGGGGGCCACCGTCCCGCAGCATAGTCTGTATTAACAGGGGCGGGCGGGGTCACCTGACACTCATCACCCCACCGCCACCAGTGCCCCGCGCAATCCACACCGAATAGCTGGTAGTGCCATTTGTTGGGTTCGGAGCTATGGAGATGTATAGTAGAAATCTGAGGGGGTGATCATCAAAGGTCCAAATTCTTCCTCCACTAGCACCCCCAAGATCAGGTGGGGCACCTTGCCATGGCAGCGCAGGCCCCCTACACAGCCGACTGTAATTGGAGCTGGGCCTGGAGGAGAGTGAGAGGGCGGAGGAAGGGGACAGAGAGCACTCACCCCCTAGTCTCCCATCAGAACGGTCCCGGACCAGGTCAGACCAATCCACACAAGTCCGGCCCCAGGGTCTCCCCCGTCAGGGAGGCGCAGCAGCAGGTCCAACAATGTAGCCGGGCCGGGGCTCCCCCTAGAACTCCCACAGCAGCACATGACATAGGACAGGGGGGCGCTGTGGCCCGATATGGCTGCCGAAGTCCAGGTATCCGGTGTCACTCAGGGCGAGGAACTCGCAGCTCCGGTCCAGCCGTCAGTGCCTCCGGCCAGCCGCGATCCGGGCAGGGACCCCAGCGCCAACAAAGTCCCCGGCAGGGAGACCACGGCCAGGGGGGGTCACACCCTCACTCACCGCTATGCACACCCAGGAGCGGTCAGACTGCGCCCAAGCCGCGGCCTGATATGGCTGCCAAGACCCAGGCAGAGCTGCTTTGAGGACAGTGGGATGCCACGCCTACAGTCCCGCAGCACGCTGCACGACCGTAGGAGGGCCACCCCTCTCTGCCAGGGGCAGAGAGCAGCCTCAATCGCCTCCGGGGCGCACCTCTGCCCACCCTACGCGTTGTTCATGCTCCAGGCCTTAATCTACCCGCAGCTGCGGGCTGTGCAGCAAGCACTGATGAGTGTCTCTGAGGGAGGCTCAGGTGGCAGCGGGGAAGCACGAAGAGCCGTAGAGGGTGCCAGATGGAAATAGGCATGCTGATGCGGCAGGATTATTAAAGGATTTTGTGAGGCTACGGGAGCTACTATAAGGCGCGTGTGCCATGTTGGACCACAATGCATCACTTTTGTGCCTACAGATACCTCAGTTATACTAACGTATATGTAACTCCTTGTGACATGATGCACCATACTGTAAATACGGCGCATCCTTGGTGTCACAAAGAGGGCGCACTGAGTTGTGTCGCACTGTTGCTTTGCCGCAGCGATGTGACACTTCTCATAAATAAGGCCCTAAGTTTGCAAACTTTACAGTCTCTCTGCTTCATGTACAAGCACTGTGCCTGCTTTGGGGGCACTGGAATTATGTAGCATAGGGGGACAAAATGACACCGTAGTGTTGACTATGCAGCAAAAAAGGCTGCAGTGTAATGCAGTATATTTTATGACACTTTATTTCGACATTTTTACACATGCTAACAGTCTCTGGAAAGATTTTGTTTTGTAACATACAAATGTAGCAGTGAGAAAGGTGATCAGTCGACCTTTGCAAAGGGCTGGCCACTTCGCAGCAACACAAATCAATTTTTGTAGTAACTTTTGATCCTTTTGAGTTACAAACAATTTATTACTTAAAATTGTCAGATTATGCAGCAGATGTTGTATTATGTGGCAAATATGGTAGAGCCATAATTATATAGAGAACATTTGTAAACTGGGATATTGTGCCATTCATGTTTGAACTGCTCTCCTGGAAAGTTCCTGTATATTCCTCTGGTTTTGGGTAAAAAAAAAATAGACAAGCATAAATGTGTCACTAAAAAGATGGACAATACAATAGTGTACACGCTCAGGCCTATCCCGGATGAGTGGGCAGCAAGGCTGCCATAGGCTCTAATGCTAGCAGGTAAAATGCCCCTTCCGCCCACAGCCACAACAGGGGGTGCGGTGCGCTCCTCGTTCGCCTGGGCTCGTGTGCCACTGCACGTACTGCACAGTGACAGCTAATCCCATGCTCCATATTTAAAAGGAATTAAAAAAAAAGAGCATAAGGGATGCTGGTGTGCTTCAAGTAAGGTAAGGGAAGGTGTGGCAGTAAGCTATTAACAAGAGGCTAGGGAGCTGCGGCCGTAGATAGCTACGACACGTATTAAGAGAAAAGTTTGTGTACAAACGGGGTTTGAATAACACAGCACCTTACGGTGGGTGGCATGCCCTCCCCAGCAGGCTGCTGGAATTATCTGAAGACGTCAGAGCGGACCTTGATAGATTGCAGCATGCATGTCCTTCCTCTTCCCAGGGTGCAGGTTGCCTGCAGGGCCCGGGGGAGAGCTGAAGGGCAGGGCTCTGGATGCAAGAGTCTAATTTTAATCATCCTTCCCTCCTTGCCAGCTATCTGCCAACAAAGAAGTAAACAAATCAATATCTTATCTTATACCCTACTTGAGGTGCCGATAGGTTGGTCAGATATCTCTAGTTCTCGACTCATGGTCAGGTCTAGAGTTCCAGGGAACGGGGCAAGGGGGCAGCACAGAAGGGTTGGTTAAAACAAAGGATTTTATCAGGCTGTAGCACCTCCCATGCAGCCCCCAGGGCACAGCAGCTTCAGCATGGTACTTTCATTGTGCACCGGTAAAATCGCCTTGCATTTCAGACAGGGACAGATGAATCTCCATGGGTCTCAGACACAATAAAATATATTAATTTACATCTGCGCAATATATGATTGGAAGTAAATTTAGGCATGTAACATTCTAAAAATGATGCAGTAAGATGCATTTTTAAATTAGAGAATAAACAATACACTTGTTTTTCTTTGACCATTTTAAAGCCATGCTCTCATTTGAAACAAACATTGACAAAAACAATAGGCCTCGCCTATGTGAGAGCTTCTGTCTTTGCCAATGATTTTTAACCATGTTGCATAGCAGCATGGCTGCTGTTCAGCCTGGTTAAAAGTTAGTGGTGTGGCATAAAGGAGTGTGGAGTAGAGGGGCATATAATGGAGTCGAGTGGCATAGAGCAGCATGGAGTGGCTTTGAGTAGAGTAGAGTGCCATAGAGAGGTGTGGAGAAGAGTGGAGTGGCTTCAAGTAGAGTGGAGTGGCATAGGGAATAGTGGAGTAGAGTGAAGTGGCATAGAGTAGAGTGACATAGTGGAGTGACATAGAGTGAAGTGGCATAAAGTTTCATAGAGTGGAGTAAAGTAGCGTAGAGTGGCATAGAGTAGAATGGAAAAAAGTAGGGTGGAGTACCGTGGAGTAGAGCGGAGTGGCATCGAGTAGAGTGTTATAGAATGGTGTGAGGTAGAGTGGATTGGTGAGGAGTGGAGTGGAGAAGAGTAGCATATAGTTGTACAGTTGTGGGTGTAAGTAGCTAAAGCATCGCTAAACAGATAGGGTGAAACAACAAAAATAAGAAGCCATATTCCTATGTTAAAAGTAGGAAAGCCCATTGCACATCCTGGAATAATACTGAAATGCTTAAAAAGAAAAAGCGTTGCAAAAAAGATGAGGAAGAACACATATACTTGGCCCATGCAGCCTACGGGAAATAAGCAATGGAAAAATTGCAAATGAGAATGACATTGAAAACAACTAATGGTATGTTGTGGGTGGGGTGGAAGCCCACTGAATAGTAAACAATATGTCTCTTTAAATGCCCATGTAGCACCACGAAAATATGCTATATCAAAGTAGAATAAGGTAGAAAGCAAATGTAATATTAAGGACATTGGCATTGATGTAGAAGCAGAACATGCATTTGTAATGATTGATCCTAAGAAAAAAGGGTTGGGGTTTGGGACATGAACCTGTTGCCCAAAGCCGCAATTTTCCTACCCCCACAGAAAACCCATTACATGTCAATCAGAACTGAAGGTACCAAGCTGTGCCCCAAGATCGAAGCTTCAATGTTACATCCATTAACCTGCACTGCAAAGGAGCATGTACTGAGCGCATGTACAGATAGAAAAATATGGCAAATAAACAACACACACAGAGCTAAACATGGTAGCTTCAATGCATGCTGAAACTTTATATGTTATGTTATCAGCATTTCTAAACTGTATTTCTACCGTTTGTATGGGTTCCTAATGGTTTAGAGACTGCCACCGTTTCCAGTTGACTCTGGGATTTCTCATTGCCCTAAGTCATAGTACTGTGGTGGGTCTGTGTTTGGGCAGTGAAGATCGGGCTGCCCAATGTATTGCTTTATAATTGTTTATAGAGGTTAATGGGAAAAATAAGATGATTCAAATGCTATCATGAACCTCTGTACTCTACTGTGTGTATGGGTTCATGGGCTGCAGGACTTTTGCTTCCGCGTGAGCGGTCCTTTTTTGCCCAACCTGCGATCTCTATTTGGTTGAGCAGCATTGATCACCCAATTATATGACTTCCAGATAATGACAGCATCAAGGAGGCTACCAGTTTGTCAGTATGTGGCTTAGTAGCGATTTGCATTGGTTAATGGGAAGAGAAAAATGTGTCAGATCCTGCCAGGAATGGTTTTAGAGTAATAAGTGTATGGATACATTGACTGAAAGTCTTTATCAATATGTTTATTTCATTTTGCACGTCTGTGGATTCGCTGGACTGAGAAAACTGAGCAGCAGTTTTAGCCTACATGCTTACACTAAAGAGTTTTGAATGGTTGTGAGATTTAATTTGGTGTGATTTGGTACATGTCATGTTCAGCTGGCAATACTTTGCCCTGTTGCAGTACAGTGAATCCTAAATATATCTAGACATGATAGAATAAGGTAGACTATTATATAAGTGTTAAGTGCCCTTGGAAGTTTCATGATTAACAATTCCATGTTTTTTTAATTCTATGTTGAATGAATGAATCAATCAATCAGGTTTTATGGAGCGCACTACTCACCCGTGAGGTTCTCAAGTACCTGGGGCAATGGGGAGGGGTTGTGAGCAGCTCCATTGGGGTCATTCAAAGAGCCAGGTCTTGAGGTCTTTTCTAAATTGGTGCAGTGTTGGGTTTTGTCGGAGGTGAAGGGGGAGTTTGTTCCAGGTCTTGGCTGCGAGGTAGGAGAAGGATCCTCTACTTGTGCTCTGGTCCTGTAGAAACGGGGGACGGTGGCTAGGGTGAGGTCAGCTGAGGTAGGTTTCTCTTGGGGGCGTGGGAGGAGATTCGGTCATTGAAGTATTGGGGTCCGGTGTTGTGGGCGTGTGTGAGCAGCTTGAAGGTTTTTCTTCTTTTGATGGGTAGCCAGTGGAGGTCACTGAGGTGTTGGGTGAAATGGTTGTGTTGTGGGATGTCGGGGATAAGTCTGGCTGTGGCGTTTTGGACGGTCTGGAGTTTGCGGAAGAATTTTTTGTTGACTTAGGTATAGAGAGTGTTTCCGTAGTCCAGTCTGCTGGTGATGAGTGGGTGGGTGATGTTTTTTCTGGAATCAGGAGGGGGTGGGCCCACTTGAACATCTTTTGAAGTATGCTGAGGGTGTTGAAGCATGCAGAGGATACAGCATTGATCTGGCTATTCATGGTGAGTGAAGAGTCGAGAATGATTCCGAGGTTGAGTGCATGGTCCGTTGGGGTGGGTGGGTTTCCGAGGGCGGGGGGCCACCAGGATGAGGACTTCCATTTTTTCCAAGTTGAGCTTCATGCAGCTGTTACTCATCCAGGTTGCAGCTGCTTCCATCCCTTCTTGGAAGTTGCGCCTGGTGATGTTGGGTTTCTTGGTGAGGAAGAGGATGAGCTGGGTGTCGTCTGCATAGGAGACGATGTTGAGCCTTGGTTTCTGACGATGGTTGCGAGGGGGTCCATGTAAACATTCAAGAGAGTGGGGTTGAGGGAGGATCCTTGGGGTACTCCGCATCTGATCTCTGTATGGTTCTGATAGGAAGGGTGGGAGTCTTATTCTCTGTGTTCTGCCAGAGAGGAAAGTTCATATCCAGTCTAAAGCTTTTCCTTGGATGCTGGCGTCGTGGAGTCTGGTGGCTAGTGTGCGATGGGAGACGGTGTCGAAGGCTGCCGATAGGTCCAGGAGGATGAGAGCTGCCCTGTGCCATTGGTCGAGGAGGGCGCAGATGTCATCGGTGGCAGCGAGGAGGGCGGTCTCGGTTGTGGTTGCTGCGAAAACTGGAGTGAGAAGTGCCTAGGATGCTGTTGATTTCTATGAAGTGTGCTAGCTGTGTGCTGACGGCCTTTTCAATGACTTTGGTGGCAAAAAGAACCAGTGAGATGGGCCTGAAGTTCTTGAGGTCCGTTGGGTCTGTGGAGGGCTTCTTTAGGAGGAGATTGACTTCAGTGCGCTTCCAGTTGTTGGGTAATGTGAGGTCTCGAGGGAGCAGTTGATAGTTCGGCATAGCTCGGGTTCGATGGCAGTGGTGGCTCTGTGGAAGATGTGCAGTGGGCAGGGGTCAGAAGGTGCTCCAGAGTGGATGGTTTTAATTGTCTTTAAGGTGTCTTCTGTGGTGAGGGGGGTCCAGGTGAGACGAGTCTGTTGAATGGCGTTGTTTGGGGAGGGAGTTGAGGCGGTGGCATGGTCTTCGTCGTCAAAGTTTTTGTAGAGTGTCCTGATTTAGAGGTGAAAGAAAGTGCTGAGTTTATTGCAGAGGTCCTGGGAGGGAGGGACGTTGGTTCCTTCGCTGTTGGGTTTGGTGAATTCCTGTATGATGGTGAAGAGTTCCTTGGAGTGTTGGGCGTTAGAGAGGATTCTGTCTTGGATGAAGTTTTTCTTTGTTGATTTGATGAGTTGGTGGTGTGCTGTGATGGCTGGTTTGTAGGCTGAGCGTGCTTCTGAGGTTCTGCTGTTTCTCCACATCTTCTCCAGTCGTCGGCTGGAGCGCTTGGCTTCTCGGAGACCCGTGGTGAACCAGTTGACTTTCTTGTTCAATCAATCAATCAAACATTTGTAAAGCGCACTACATACCCGCAAGGGTCTCAAGGCGGTGGGGGGGGGGCTGCTACTGATCGAACAGCCAGTTCTTGAGTGTTCTCCTGAAGGTCTGCAGGTCTTGGGTCTGTCGTAGGCACAGTGGGAGGGTGTTCCATGTTTTGGCGGCGAGGTGGGAGAAGGATCTTCCTCCGGTGGTAGTTCTTCGGATGTGCGGAACGGTGGCTAGTGAGAGGTCGGCAGAGCGTAGCTGGCGGTTGGGGATGTAGAAGGAGAGACGACTGTTGAGGTAGGCAGGGCCGGTCTTGTGGAGTGCCTTGTGTGCATGGATGAGGAGCTTGAAGGGTATCCTCTTGTTGACGGGGAGCCAGTGCAGGTTTCTCAGGTGGGGGTAATGTGGCTGTGGCGTGGTACGTCGAGGATCAGTCGTGCCGAGGCGTTTTGGATGCATTGCAGTCGTTTTATGAGCTTGGTCGGGGCTCCTGCGTAGAGGGCGTTTCCGTAGTCGAGTCTGCTGCTGACGAGGGCCTGGGTGACTGTCTTTCTTGTATCTGTTGGGATCCATTTATAGACCTTGCGGAGCATACGGAGGTTGTTGAAGCAGGAGGAGGAGATGGCGTTGACTTGTTTGGTTATTTAGAGCGTTGAGTCTAGGATGATTCCCAGGTTGCGTGCATGGTCTGTGGGTGTCGGGGCTGTCCGCAGTGCTGTCGGCCACCAGGTGTCGTCCCAGGCTGAAGGGTTGGAGCCGAGGATGAGGACCTCCGTCTTGTCCGAGTTCAGCTTCAGGCGGCTGGCCCTCATCCAGTCTGCGACGGCCTCCATTCCTTCGTGGAGGTTGGCTTTGGCGGTGATGGGGTCCTTGGTGAGGGAGAGGATCAGTTGAGTGTTGTCGGTGTAGGAGATTATGATGAGGTTGTGCTGTCGGGCGACATGTGCAAGCGGGGTCATTTAGATGTTGAACAGTGTCGGACTGAGGGAGGAGCCCTGGGGTACGCCGCAAATGATCTTGGAGGCTTCGGATCGGAATGGGGGGAGGCGGACGCTCTGGGTTCTGCCTGAGAGGAAGGATGTGGTCCATTCCAGAGCTTTGTCTCGGATCCCAGCGGCGTGGAGGCATGCGCGTAGTGTGCGGTGGCAGACGGTGTTGAAGGTGGCGGAGAGGTCTAGGAAGATGAGTGCTGCGGTCTCACCGTTGTCCAGCAGGGTCCTGATGTCGTTGGTGGCGGCAATGAGGGCGGTCTCGGTGCTGTGGTTGCTGCGGAACCCTGACTGGGAAGGGTCCAGGATTCTGTTTTTTTCGAGGTATCGGGTTAGCTGTTTATTGACGATTTTCTCGATGACTTTGGCCGGGAAGGGGAGCAGAGAGATGGGCCGGAAGTTCTTGAGGTCTCTTGGGTCTGCCTTGGGTTTTTTGAGTAGAGCGTTGATCTCGGCGTGTTTCCAGCTCTCTGGGAAGGTCGCGGTCTCGAGCGAGAGGTTGATGACATTGTGCAGGTGGGGTGCGATGGAGCTGCTTGCTTTGTTGAAGACGTGGTGCAGGAATGGGTCTGACGGAGAGCCGGAGTTGATTGTGCTCATGGTCTTGATGGTGTCGGCGATGCTGATGCTGGCCCAGGCTAGCAGGGGGTCGTAGTCGATGATGTGAGGAGAGTCTGTTGTGTTGCTGTCTTTTGGGGCTGTCTGGGTGTTGAAGCTGTCGTGGATGTCAGCTATCTTGCGGTGGAAGAAAGTGGCGAGGGAGTCGCACAGGGCTTGTGACGGCGGGATGTCATTGGTGTTGGAGCTGGGGTTGGGGAGTTCCTTCATGATGTTGAAGAGCTCCTTGTTGTCGTGTGCATTGTTGTCGAGGCGGTCTTTGAAGGAGGTCCTCTTGGCAGCCTTGATGAGGTGGTGGTGGTTGCGGATGGCGTCCTTGTGTGCTGCGAGGCTGTCCGGGGTCTGTTCATTGTGCCATTTCTTCTCTAGCTTCCGGCAGGCTTGCTTGGAGGCTCGGAGTTCTGGGCTGAACCAGCTGGCCCTCTTGCTGGTGTCTCTGTAGGGGGGTTTCTTCAGTGGGGCGAGGGTGTTGGCGCAGTCCTCGATCCAGCGTCTGAGGCTGTAGGCAGCGTCGTCGGAGTTGGAGGGTGCGGTGGGTGGGCTGAGAGCGAGGTTTGCATGAATTTGATCTTCTGTGATTTTGCTCCAGCAGCGGTGGGGATCTGTTGGGTGCGGTGGTGTGTGGTGGGTTTCTGGAAGGTGAAGTGGATGCAGTGGTGGTCGGTCCAGAGGAGTTCGGTGGTGTGGTTGAAGGAGACGTGCGGGCTTGAGGAGAAGATGGGGTCGAGTGTGTGGCCGGCGGAGTGGGTGGGCGTGGTGACGAGTTGCCTCAATCCGAGGTTGGCGAGGTTGTCGATCAGTGTTGTGGTGTTGCTCTCGTTGTTGTTCTCAAGGTGAAAGTTCAGGTCTCCGAGGAGGATGTAGTCGGTGGAGGTCAGGGCGTGCGTGCTGATGAAGTCGGCGATGGAGTCGCTGAACTGGGGGCGGGGTCCGGGGGGTCGGTAGACGAGGGTGCCTCTGAGGGTGGAGTTGGGGTCTGTGTGGATCTGGAAATGCATGTGTTCGGCGGTGCTGAGGGTGTCGTCGGTGCTAGTCGAGACCCTGATGCTGTTCTTGTGGACAATGACGATTCCTCCTCCGACTCCGTTGGTGCGGTCTCTCCGGGTGATCTTGTAGCCGTCTGGGATGGCTATGGCGATGTCGGGTGCGGAGGAGTCGTTCATCCACGTCTCTGTCAGGAAGGCGATGTCCGGGGATGTTGTGTCGAGTAGGTCCCAGACCTCGACGGCGTGTTTGCGTGCGGAGCGGGTGTTCAGAAGTATGCATCGGAGGTGGTTGAGGTCTTTTTTGGCAGGTGGTTTGTCGGTTCTGAGGCTGGTGTAGCTGCAGTTCCGGCATTTCGGGGCGGCCTTGAAGCAGGTGTGGGTCCGTCCGGGGTTGAGAGCTTGCAGAGTGCTGGCATCGTAGTGGCGGCGTTCCTTGTGGCGGGTGTGGTTACCAGGGGTTCTGGCGCTGGGCGCGGCCCAGGCCCGGACGGGCGCAGACAGGCTTGTTGTATTGTCTTGTGGTGTTCTGGAGGGAGGCGAGAGTGTTGGCGCAGTTGGCGATCTATTGGTGGAGTGAATGTTGTTTCCTCTGGTGAAGATGGGGTTGAGTGTCCTGCTGTGTGAGTGGGGTGGAGACAAGTTGCTTCAGTGCTATGTTGGTGGGGTTCTCCAGGAAGGCGGTGGTGTTGGAATTGCTGTAGTTGTCCAGGTGGAAGTTCAGGTCTCCGAGTAGTATATAGTCCATAGAGGCGAGGGTGTGGGGTGCGATGTGGTTTGTGATGACGTTGATGAAGGGGCGCGGGGTCCAGGAGGTCTGTAGGCGAGTATTCCGCGGAGCTTCGTTATGGGATTGGGCTAAATCTGGAAGTGGATGTGTTCCATGGGGGGTCGAGGCTTCGTCTGAGTTGGTGGTTGTGAGTAGGATGAAGCTTTTGTGGACTATGGCAAGGCTTCCTCCTATATCAAAGCCATCACCCTAAAGCCCTAAAAGACAATCTTCCTGTGGGTCAATTCCTACGCATTAGGCGCAATTGTACATCTACTACAGATTACAAAGTAGAAGCTACTTCTCTAGCCACAAACCTGAAGACTAGGGGCCCGATTCACAGAACAAACTTAAGACTAAATCCTAAACTTAGTACCATTCTGGTATTCACAGAATGCACCTAGTACTTCTGGTATTCACAGAATGAACTTACTACTTTTGCTATTCACAGAATGAACTTAGTACTTTTGCTATTCACAGAATGGATTTACGACTCCTAAACTTACGTCCGCACTCGGGCCGGAAATTCCGGCCCGGAGGCGGAGCTTCCGGCCCAGAGGCGGAGCTTCCGGCCCAGAGGCGGGGCTTCCGGGCCGGAGGCGGAGCTTCCGGCCCAGAGGTGGAGATTTCAGCCATAGCTAAATCGGCCGGAATCCCCACCTCCGGGCCGGAAGCTCCGCCTCCGGCCCGGAAGCTCCGCCTCCGGGCCGGAAGCTCCGCCTCCGGGCCGGAATTTCCGGCCCGAGTGCGGACGTAAGTTTAGGAGTCGTAAATCCATTCTGTGAATAGCAAAAGTACTAAGTTCATTCTGTGAATAGCAAAAGTAGTAAGTTCATTCTGTGAATACCAGAAGTACTAGGTGCATTCTGTGAATACCAGAATGGTACTAAGTTTAGGATTTAGTCTTAAGTTTGTTCTGTGAATCGGGCCCTAGGGGTTATCCGGCCAAAGTGATTAAGGACTCAATGAAGAGAGCTCTCCACAACCCTAGAGAGTCCTTATTAGAAGTGCACCACAAACCACCTGAGGATGTTATTACATGTGTCACCTCCTTTACACCTAACTCTGCCCCTACTAAGAAAATTATTCTAAAACACTGGGGTATACTCAATACAGGCGATCTACAGATACCTAAACCTAGGTTTGCTTACAGTAGGACTAGTAGCCTGAAAGACATCCTCATCCACACCAGACCGAGGAAACATATCAATCCATCACAAACTACCCTGTGGGGATTACCGCCTGTCAAAGGACATTTTCCCTGCGGTCTGTGTGCTGTATGTAAACTTACTACATCAACCAAGGAAGTCATGTTACGACCTAATTTCAAATGGAGTATTGAAAAACATACGAATTGTAACACTAAGCAATGCATCTATTTGATTGTCTGCCCATGTGGTCTACAATATATAGGCATGACAATGCGACCAGTTAAAACCCGTATCATTGAACATCGGAGCAATATACGCTGTCAACGCACCACCACTAGACTGTACAGACATTTCACTGAGGCGCAACATTCCCCCGATTCACTACACTGGGTCATATTGGAATCCCATGTACAGATTTCCAAGTCCTCTCTGTTTAGGATTGAGCAGAGATGGGTACATAGATTATCATGTCACACTGAGGGTCTTAACGATGACATTCCGTGGAGCAGCCTACCATAACCTGGTTCTAATTCCTGAACTGAACCTCAGGCAGTGACACTTGCACTTCTAGTCTCCTTGTGTCATGACAACTTGTTCTGATGACTGATCCCAGTGGGTTATGATAGGTTAGAAAGTACCACTATGACCCCTAGATTGGACCCCCTCCCTTTAGTGTGACCTGGACTGTCTTGAAGCTTCGTTGTTTCAACACTCAAGAGGGCACCACTACATTGAGGCTTTTGATGTATACCAGTATCAGACTCTTTATACCTTAAGTATGTGTCTATGACTCTTGTCAACTCCTGTTTGACACTTATTGGTACTGAACAAACAACCGTCTGAGTTTACACATCACATAACATAACTGACATACACCGAATGACACTAGTACACAATCCGGCATAACCACGCCGATCGCATTGAGATATTGAGATAGTGAGTATGGTTTATCACGGTGTTACACAGATAATTGTGCCACTCTCATACATCACGTACAGGTTATACTACGTACTTTAACACTCAGACACCACTATACGCTTCCGCTGGTTCCCCAATGAGGATTCACCCCCAAATGGCGTAATAGTCAATCCTACACAATTGTGTACATCTAGTTGCTTAGCAACGGGATACGTCACCACCTGATGTAACCTACGGCGTGATAGCCAATCACACATAACTGTTTAGACCTAGTTGCTTAGCAACTGGATACGTCATTACGTGAGTTCTTGCCCAGGAGCATAGACGTCACGACACTCTAGTAACACGGTAATTGGCGTCTTCGCAGAGTACATTTTGCCGTACTGACCTCCCTTCCTCACCACGTGACTTTACCTACGGCGCGATAGCCAATCGCACACAATTGTTTACAATTAGTTGCCTAGCAACTAGATACGTCACAACGTGAGTCCTTGGCATGGAGCATAGACGTCACAACGCTCTCGTAACACTGTAATTGGCGTCCTCGCAGAGTATATCTTGCCGCACTGATCTCCCTTCCTCACCACCCCGGTTTCTGGCGGTCTGGGTAGGTCTTCCGGCATAGCGCGATTACACGCTGGTGAGTACACGTCTCCATGACTGTTCGTAACTCCTTAAGCAGGACCCACCTGCTGGTGACTGAGGCCTCCCATGCATTTCAATTTTCCCTACCGACCACACCGGCTACCGTGCACCCTGGCTGACACACCCCTCGCCTGGGCGCCGGATCCGGCAGACTCTCGTGTTCGAGTGGGTATTGCTCTGCAGTGGCTGTAACTCGCTCCCAGTACCCTTATGAAATTCTTATTTTAACTGTATTGAGGTACTTCCGATCAAATGGCGGAAGTGGAATCTAATTGATTGTATTTCTGGCTCCTTTTTATACACTCTCTTATAGGACCCAACCGGTGTCCTTTTAATAGCCGCCAGTACTGTTGCTAGCAAATCTAGTAGCACTATTAGGTGAGTGTGTCCTTGTGTTTCTCCATTAATTCTCCCCAGATAACTATCTGTAGAAGAATTTTAACCACTACACCCCCTTCCCTATCACTCCCTCACGACTCTATAAGATACTTCACCAGATAGAATACAATTTTACCTTATTTGCGCACGGTGATCTCGACGACACCATTGTTTGACACATAATGAACAGTAATACGAGATTGGTTTATTCATTTTGTTTTATTGTTGCTCTTTCCAACAGGTTACAGACCTAAGGATGTGGTATGTAGATCTCACTCCACCACGTAGTGTAGACAGTTTTTTGATCCTGAAGAATTGCCCAGATCCTCCTGACATACACGGCATGAAACATGTTGATCTCCTAGAGTAGAGCTACACGTCTAGACACATTATTTCTAGTACCTAGCCTCTCTACACGACTTTTAATAGGGTAGTTTACCTTTCGAATAAAATAGTGATTAGGAATAACTCACCCTTTTTACCTCACTCTCTGCTACATTCATACATACTAGACCCCTCACCCCCATGCACCAATCGGCAGGAACAAAAGATCCCCGATAAAGAGCCCCGGTTTCGGGAGCCCGTCAAGGATTGCAGCGCCGACTTGACGAGGGGCAGTGCTCATATGATGAAGCATGACACCTAGCTCGCTGGGTGTGTGAGAGCTCTAGTTCTACCAAGGGAATTCCCCCGGTTTCCTTTGATACCTTTCTGGTAACTAGCAGTTGGTTGAGACCTTCCTTCCACTACCTTCCTTATCTCTTTTTTACTGTACATGAGGAACTTTGTACCCTTCTTCGCAGATAGTCTCCTGGGGTTTGTACACTGGACCTCCTTAAACATACCCCTTGTCCCCTCTCTTGATATTAAAGGCTTCCTCCTGGGCAGTTGGGACGGTCTTTACTCAGGATCTTGTATCCGTCGTGGATGGCAGTTGCGATGTTGGGCGTGGAGCTGACATTGGTCCAGATCTCAGTGAGGAAGGCAAAGTTGGGTGTGTGAGTGTTGAGGAGGTCCCAGATGTCTATGGCGTGTCTGTGCAGGGAGCGTACTTTGAAGCGGATGTAACTCAGTGGCTTGTGTGCGGTGGCATCTGGCTGGTTGGGGGTAGCTGTCTGGGTCCAGAGGTGGGTGCAGTGTCGGCAGGAGATCTGGACTCTGGTTTTTCTCGGCCTCGAGAGCTGGCAGTTGTTGTTGCATCAGGGGTTGAGTGTGTTGAGAGTGGTGGGGTCATAGCGGCGAGGGGTCGGGGGGCCCGTGTTCCTGGCGCTGGTCGCGGTCGGGTCGCTGACGGGCGCAGACGGGCTTGCCTGTGGCACTCCAGGGTCGGAGGGAGAGCGATCAGCTTGGAGGCAGGAGCGACACGCTGTGGGGGAGGGGCCATGGGGGCAGCAGCATCAGGGAGCAAGTGAAGAGGGCAAGCAGAGTCAAAAAAGCAGCAAAAGAAGGGAAAAGAGGCAAAAATAGAGAAAGAGAAAAGGGGTAAATCAAGAGAAAAAGAGGCAGCTAAGAAGAAAGAGGCACATAAAGAAAAAAAGAGGCTATTAAAGAAAAAGCAGCAAAATAAAGAGAAAAGATGCAGGAGAGAGGGCAAAAAAAAAGAGGCAAATGAGTAGAGGATACGGAGTCAAATAGCAGAAGAGCAGGGTGCCTTTCCACTAGACCACCAGGGATATGACTCAGGTAGGAGCATGCAGGTGGAGGAGGGCCTCGAACACCTATCTGGAAGGAGCTTGAGCTTGAGGGCAGAGCCTTAACGGTGGGGCTGCACTGGGAAGAGCATTGACACTGACCAGGAAGGTCAGAGGTCCTGCTCTTCTTGGGGTGCAGCGGCCGCCATTAAGTAGTGGTCAGGGGAAGACGATCCGCTGGGAGACTGGAGTGACATGCTGGGGGGAAAGGCTGCGGGGGCAGCAGCGACATAGAGTGCGGGAAGAGGGCGAGCAGAGTGAAAAAAAGCAGAAAAAGAAGGGAAAAGAGGCAAATATAGAGGAAGAGAAGAGAAGAGAAAAAAGGCAAATAAAGAAAAAAAGAGGCACATAAGAAAAAGGCACATAAAGAAAAAAGAAGCAAATAAAGAAAAAGAGGCAAAATTAAGAGAAAAGATGCAGGAGAGAGGCCAAAAGAAAAATTGGCAAAAAGAGCAGAGGACAAAGAGTGGAATAGCAGAAGAGCAGGGTGCTCTCCCACTAGACCACCAGGGATGAACAGGCAGGGGCCTGTGGGTGAAGGAGGGCCTCGAACACCTACCTGGAAGTAGTCCGGACATGAGGACAGAGCCTTAACTGTGGAGCTGCACGGGGGGAGAGCAGTGAGACATACCAGGACCCGGACCAGGACCAGGATGAATGTTATGTGGTTCTGATTTTTGGTACTGTTATTTGGCATTCGTGGCATTTTTTGGTGTTTCACAATGTTGGAAAACATTGTGTTAGCTTTTTGGAAGACATATCTAAGTATGGTGCGTTAGATCTACACAAGATGTTTTATCTAATGTGACTTTTGGGCTACCCTCAGAGACAAACAAGTGCAAGCAATGTAAATCTTACAATCCTATATGCATAGAAGACATTGCGATATTGAATAAAACTTGGAGTAAATAAGATGTATCTTGCAAGTTCTTTCAGATGAGGAAAAGGCAGATGAGGAGAGGCTTTCATGTTCACATCCCATGGTACTCTTGGGCCCAGCTTTACCAAGCACCTGCAAAGTTCTTGTTATGAGGGTAGCCCTCGCTGTTCGGATATTGAAATGCCGGCATGAGCCTCATTAGAGCATAGTTTTGGGTTAGGTCTGGGTGTTCCTTCTCCCCATCATATGTGAAGCGTGGTCCTCTGTTAGACCTTAAGGTACAGAGAAAGCCTGTACAAGGGAATTTCTGGCAATCATTAAAATGGGGGAAAAGAACTACACCACAGGATAAGGGTGGGCAAGAAAGGGGAACTGGTAAACATCAAGCAGTACAAACAGGAATTAACCACTGTAAATGATACCACAAAACTAGGGTGAGTGTGGTGTGGAACATGCACTGTGGAAGGGGATGGGGAAAGGGAGAAAAGTTAGCTCTCCCTCTAAGCGTACAGCATGCTATTCAACAAAAAGGTGCCCCGTTGGGAAACACCACAGGGAAGTTTTTCGTAAAGGGAACAAAGAATCGATGAACTCTCAATGATTAAAGCATGACATACCTCAAAACCTAGGGTGGAAAACCAGTAGAGACAAGGAAATCCATTAAGGTACACGTAGAGATGGATTTAATGGCTGCCACTCACCTCTTGGTCTCAAAGCAAAAGGCATTTGGCACACAGGGTAGATAAGCAAAAGTGTGACTGTCATTCTTTAGTCATAAAGGAAAAAGGCGAGTCCGACTTGTGAGGGAATACACTTAGGAAGGTAGCTAGGAAAACGATAAAAAAATCCTCAAAGAGCACAACAGGGGATACAAAAAGAAAAGGAAACAGGTGGAAATAGACAACACTGTCTGTAAATGTACAGGCCCTTCATAATAGGCTTGAGGGAGGAAACAAGGACAGGAAAGAAAGAGGGGGACAGATCATCGAGTATAAGGCTGCTAATACGGCCCCTGGTGGACAAAAAGGTAAAAGTAAAATAATGGACAGTACACGCAAGGCTGGGAAACCACAAAGCTTTAGGGTTATGGCCTGATGAGTCAGTGGGTAGACCTGATAGGGCAAAGGCCCCAGACAGCAAGAAGGAGAGGTTTGGCAGATTCTACTTATGAAATTATACTCACATGTCCATAAGGTACCTTCAGGATGATGCTAGACAGAAGAGAGGAGCAAAATGGAGGATGGCGTCCCAGCCAGGTTAAGGTCCAATATAGTGGGGGAAAGTGGGAAACAATACAAGGAAGGGGCACAGAAGAGAAGGGAAGGGACACACCTCAGGTGTCCTGACCTGCTAATGCCAAAGAGAGAAAATTGTTTAATCAAGTGGCCAGAGTTGAAAGGGAAGGAACAGAATGTAGATGTGCTGTCAAGAAATGAAGGGACAGACAGCAAAAGTCATGGTCCTTACTGGTAGGAGAACCATACAAGCAAAGAAAAGGTACGACTGGATAGAGAAAGGACAGTCTGAAGAGCGCAAGGCCAGTTAGCACCTGGGGGAGAGGGAATATATTACACAATTTCAGAGTACTGGAAGTCATTTCATGGGCAGGCCAAAGTGGGATTGCAGGCCTAGGCAACGGGTGAGAAAATGTCACAAGGAAGGGTTTCTGATGGGGAGGTAAGTACCAAACCACAGTGATCAAGGTCCTGGAGGGGCATGTGCCTCATCGAAGAAAAGAAAGATGCAAGCAAGGGCTTCTGGTGACAATGTGAGAAAGACTATAGGGGTCTAAGTTTGTAGAGTCACTTGGGTAATCTTGCACAACCCTTAACCATGCCATATCAGTGGGATGCCCTCTCAGTTCCTTTTCATTCCTGGAGGGTCACAAAGGAATTTACTCCTTGTATGTATTTTTTGGTTGGTGTCTATGGTCAGTTTCCCTTATTCCGTTTCTGTTTGAACCATCCTTATATCCACACTGTTTCAGGGATTCCACAGTTTGAAGCAATTGAATGGCAGGAACCAAAATAAACTGAGTCCTGGTGAAACAGAATGAAACTGGATTTTTTGAGATCCTAAATCGGTATACTAGTTCACAGATGGGATTTGTTGTATGCCTAAGAACAATCCTCTGAACATCTGGAATTTTGCTCATGATTGGCCTTTTCAGGGTACAGACCCTTAGGGCCTCATTTACTATATTTTGACGCATGGCAGCACAGCAAGACTTTGTGATGCGCTGCAGTGCATCAAAAGAAAAGGGCCAGAATGCTCGGTATCTACAACATACTATCGAGTAAAGACGCCTACATTCCATTACAACAATACTAGTGAATGCCCTAATGGTAGCATCAAAAAGGTAAATTCGGGTGGGTGGAATGTACACTAATTATGTAGTAAAAAGATGATTCTGTCGATATAAATTGTGGTGTATACATGCTCCTATTTTGTTATGTTTCAAAAGAATAAAAATATTTATTTAAAAAATGGACATTCTCAACATAAATTCATATACATCCAAAGCGCATAAATATACACAAAGCTGGGTGTGGGGCGTGGGCAAGATGGCGATAGATCAGGACGTGTAGTCTGGAGCCCCGCAGTGGATCCAACAAACATCTGGCTATTACTCCCTTCATCCCGAGCATCACGGGTGGTGGGCTTGCTGAGCTGTCTCCCTTTGTCCCTGACCTGACTCCTGGGGCTCTGATGCCGGCAGCAGAGATGACAGCGAGGGGAGCTGTATCTGATCACCGAGGCCTGGCTAGGCCTGACTACGCAGCACCTGCTGTTGGCCTGCGGCAGATGCCAGACCTCAAGGTTGCTACCCATGAGAGCATAACCGGTTGCCCTCTGCCGATTTCCCTCTTCTAGGCAGAGTCTCCACGCAAGCCGTGAGTACCTGGCCCTGGGCCGAGCGTGGGGCTGGATGTGACTGGCTGGGGCTCTTGGATGCTGTGGGACTGGGTGATCCAGTTGGGGTACCAAGTGAGGCGAGATCCGACAGCTGCTAGTCCCTGAAGCTGCCTGAGACTCGCTGCCGACACACATGGAGACAAGACTGCTCGGCATATTTCACACCCTTGCTGAGAGTCTGGAGTGCTCTACTCAACCGTTGCACTCAGAGCCTGAATGCACTTGTGGGGCCTAAACCCCGTGGGGACCTGTGACTGGCCTGTGACTTCTATTGGTGCCCGGGGAAAAGCCACGATGCGAGGTGGTTGCATACTGCCCCCCTGCCACTGGTGATACCCCCGCAAATATTAATATGAATTCCCTGGTCACTGGCTGATGTGTGGTAAGGCCTGGACCGCGAGGCCTGCTATTTGGTGGAACCTGCCATTGGCCAAGCGCTACTGAGAGGCATATATGGAACACCCCTGCATGTGTCCTGTGTTACCTCGGTGATAAGAGTACATACACATGACCTTACCCAGCAGACGACCCACTGAGGTTATGGAGCGACCCGCATGGCACCTTGACGTCCCTCATATTACCGCCCCTCGAACATGGTGGTGCTACCTCACAGGTACGCTGCGTCTGCATTCCTATGAGTCACTGGCATACCTGCCCCATCCGGCTTGTGGTCCGAGCTGTCCTTGGCCCCTGTCCCTGAGTGAGCTCTGTGATCCTGAGTGACCCTGCCTGAATTGGGATACCTGCACAGAACAGTGGATCCTGTGATATGGAGCCTTCCTGATGGGCTTACCATTACTGCCTGCTGCACACTTGTGTCCTGGAGTTGCGTTGAGGGGTCGCCTGTCTGGGGACCTTGGACCCCGGGTTACTGGTGGAGTCCAGAATCCAAATTGACTTTGTTCATGCCACATCTTCTGCCCTGTTGACTCCCGCCGTCTGCTTATGGCCACTGGGGCTCATGCAATTCCTGGCTGAAACACTAACATTACTAGTTGCCTGGTGCCTAACTGTGCCGTCTTACTCGATCCTTCCTCATCTTTAATAGCTAGACTTTGTCCCATTTTGTGGCAGTGGACCCTGTCTGCGACGATCCACCTTTGGAATTTGAACTACCTTATTATAGTGGGTACGCTCAAACCTGCCAAACCACAGCACATACCAATCGGAGCTGATGCAATGGAATCAGCACACGATGACAGGGCCCTATCCAGCCTTCACCATCTGGAGCAGACCTTGCAGACACACACAGCGCAATTTTACAAGGTGCTCCAAGCTATTGTGGATGCCAACACCTCCCTGGAAGCCCGCATTGACACAGTATCGATTGAGGTGAATTTATTGCGTGCTGACCACCGCAAGCTTTCGGACCGGGTGGATGAAACTGAATCTGCGCTGGCGATCCTTCACCCTTCCAATAAGGACCTGCAGGAGTGCCTGAAGAAGGTGGAAGCGGAGGTCACCCTCTTACATAACAGAGCAGACGATGCTGATGGCAGGTCTAGATGCAATAACATCCGCTTGCTGGGCTTCCTGGAACTCTCGGTGGGTCCCTGCATAGAACTGTTCCTTGAGGAATGGCTGGTGAAAAATGCCCTGGATGGGAAAGTGCTGAATTTCTTCTCAATAGAATGGGCGCACCACACACCGAGTCGCCCTCCTCTCCCAGGAGCTCCCCCTGTCCCATCAAAGCACACCTTCTCAACTATCGAGACCGTGACCTGCTACTACATGTTTTTGTACCAAAGATCCATGGATATTTGATAATGCTCAAATATTGGCTTATCCTGATTTTACACTAGAATTCCAATGTCACTGTGGTTCATTCCTAAGGGTCAAAGAACGTTTGCGGGAGCTGGACATCAAATATGCACTTTTATTTCCTGCAAAACTGCGAGTTATTGAAGACAACAAGACACACTTTTTTCACTCCCCAGAGGATGCCTGGACATGGCTCCATGCGAAAGACTTGCTGTAAACCCTTCACTCTGAAGATCCCTGGTCAGACCATAAGCCATGTTGTCACAGGCGCGGCCCACCTGGTCCATGCCTATCTAGGGTCCAGGTGGCAGAGGAACAGGCTGTGTGGTGGCAGAGGCCACCCTCCATAGTGCAAATCCTTTTGCCCCTTTACAAGATAGTCATCTCTTGGAGTCGGGATCGAACTCGGGCAACACTCGGTCTCTGCTGGATGGGGGTCTTAGAGAACCGAAGGTGAATCCCTCAGCGGATGATCTGTAAGTACTGCTGCAGAGCTGTGCCAAGGCCCTGATGTTAATTGGCGCCCACTACAATTACTCACTGATGATATGTGAGTGGTACATAAATGTGCATGGGACTGTGAGATGTTTCTTACACTTGGCCCACACCACTGCTCCAACATACATTGCTGACACAGCAACACTGCTGAGTATACTCCTTTACTTGTATCCACGTCTCCTGCAAGCTCCTACATGGACTTTACGCTCTCAAGTAATGCTATTTTTGTGTCTGTTACACACCTTGTTTAATTTGTGCCTTGGGGACGAGGCCTTTATGGCAATTGTCCTGTGGGGTTTTTGTTTTAATGTTATTGTTCTTTTCTTGTGAGAAGCTCTGTTTGGACCTGATTTATTCTGTGACACTTCCCACCGAGCACTGGGTCTAACGCTGTGCATGCATTGGGGGATAGACGAATGAGTGGGAACCCACATATATTTCAATCTACCGAATGTCTGCTGCCTTACCTATGCCTGAACCCCAAACTAACGCACAGGTTCCCCACTATCATTTGATGACCTGTAATGTGCGTGACATGGCCATACCACTGAACCACCACCGAATATAAAAGACGCCATGTTCACATAGCTATGCTTCAGGAAACACACCTCACCACTACTGAAATACAAACCCCCCGGACACGTTGGGCGGAAAGGTACTAGGCCCTCCTCCTTTGCCTGTGGGGTTCTTATCTGGATAGCACCAGGTCTTCCATATGTGGTGGACACGGAGGGTAGATACATAATACTTGAATGAGACTTGGATGACTCCCCCTTGGTTTTAGCTGCGATGTACCCCCCACCGCGTCGCAATGTGAATTTTTGACACCCTAAGTCAGGCATTTGTCCGCAGTCCGACCTCTTCCTTTATCTGGGGTGGTGATTTTAATTGCATTCTAGATGTGACTATCGACCACTCTATACCACCGCTCCATGCGACGCCATCTGAACGTGCCGCGCATTCTTTCTGTAGATGGGCATCCCACATGCATCTATATGATGCGTGGCGTCTCATACATCCAGCAGATCAGGAGTACTCTTTATTCTCCTGTGCATAATGTTCACACCAGGATTGGTCTCCTAGTTTGCACACCTCATCTCGGTGCCCAACTGACTGGTGTGGAATATCTAGAGCATCTGTTACTCACTGTCTGATTGGGGAGCTTCTGCCCCCTGAAACCCAACCAGAGGCGTTATCTGATCCAGTATTCCGAGCTGCCCTCGCCCAATGTATAGACCAATATTTTTCACTTAATACTAATACTGCATTGTCCTGTGTCATTGAATGGGATACTCACAAATTCACAATCAGAGGTTATTGCCTCTCGACCACGTTGGCCATAAACAGGAGACTAACTTTGAATTTCTTGTTCATTGAACGTGATCTTCGCCTCATAGAGATGCAGCGAGTCAACAAGGAATCAACCAATGCACAACTCAAACAATTACGCAAAGATCAACAGAGTGCCCCCATAGCTGCAATAAAGTTGACAGATGGCACTTTGCTGTCCACACCGGTGGATATCAATGAAGCCTTTCATGGTTACTACATTGAGTTTTATTCCAATATGGGTATGACACAGAACTGCACCCTGAGTGGCTTTCTTAATGCACTAAACTTACCGCGCTTAACCGCACTACAACATGCTGACCTGGAATACCCACTAAGCTTAGATGAAGTGCACGCTGCTGTGTCCCAGATTTCCAGTGACAAAACCCCGGGCGCTGATGGACTACCTATTGAGTATTATGCCACTTTCCCCGCTCAGACCACACAATGCCTTTTGGATGTGTTTAACGATGCCAGAGGCTGTGGCCGCATACCTGATACACTCTGCAAAGGTTTAATTGTGGTGCTACCCAAGTCTGGCAGAGATCCCCTCGATGTCCGCTCCTACCGTCCATTATCCCTACTTCATCTAGACTGCAAGATACTGGGTAAGATCCTGGCCAACCTTCTTCTTCCTATTATACATTCACTAATACACCCGGACCAGTCTGGGTTCATCCCGGGCCAAAGCACTTTCCCAAATGCCTGTTGTCTCCTGCATCTTCTGCAAAATACTGCACCAGACACTCACAATCAAGTAGCGGCGTTGCTGGACATTGATAAGGCGTTTGATACGCTATCCTGGGACTATTTATTCACAGACCTCACTAGAATGGGATTCAGCCTGGAATTCCTGGACTGGATGCGAACTCTTTACGCTGCCCCAGTAGCGTGTGTTAGAACAGGACAAGTGATCTCTGAAAAGTCTCAGTTCAGAGGGGCACGAGACAAGGTTGCTCCCTGTCCCCCCTCATCTTCGCCCTCACCATGGAACCCTTGGCCTGCTCACTCCGCTGCCGCACAGTGAATTGGGGCATACGCAAATGCGACTCCCACCACATAATTTCGTTATACGCTGATGACGCCCGTATTTTCCTACGAGATGGGGAAATATCTCTTCCCGGCATAATGCGGATTCTGGACGATTTTGGGTCTCTATTCTGTCTGAGGGTCAATTGGCACAAATCTTGTGTATTCCCACTAACATGCAGGGGTGACACAGAGAGACGCTACAAGCATGAGTGGACGGATACTCTTGATGAATGTGTGACTACAGAGTCCGTCCTCCCCTGGTATTCATATGATGTCTGTTGAAAAACAAGTCATTTACAAACATACAAGGCAAAGGTCCAATCAATATGTTCTGGTAACATGCATGTTAATCACTATTTAATTGCACAGAAAATTTGCAATCGCAAAAAGCAGGGTAAAAATGAGGTCCTGAGGAAAGCCTACTGACCCTTCACCGGCTATATAAAGGCTGAAACATGTCGACCTGTCAGATGCCTGGGAACATTAAATCCTAAAAGCATCACGCTGATCTATTTTAACCTAGCCCTAGATCCCAGAATAATACATTTGTTACAAAGGATTAAAAGGCTATTTTAACATTCTCACTCAACCCTGCCTTCACTCACTGCTACCACTCAAAGAGCTCCATTTACAAACGTGTTGAGCTCACCCATTCACGTTTAGTATCTGGGTGAGGGTCCAATGATGAAGAATGCCACAGGTGGTACCTGTGGGTGAGGACCCTATATATATATATATATTGATATAAATAGTTCATTTTTCACACCATCTCAGAGAAAGATTACTGTCTGAGAAATTGTGTAGCAAGTACCGATTTACCTGGGTGCATTACGCTCACTTCACAAATAACTGGGTCTCCCCTCTCCTTGTGTTAATGCATATTCCCACTAACACACATACCAATTACTGAACGCTTGCCCCGCCTGGATTCACTCCTATGATGATGCTACAATACTTTCAAGTACCTACGCATACAAATTTATCACTGTGATTGTGATCTTCATAAGAGAAACCTAGAAATGGCCATTGGTTCCAAACACAGCTTGCTCCCCTTTTGTTATTCGCTTCCGCTATACCCGCTGGGCTAGGCTCATGATTTCTCAGCTCTACCGCTTGTGCTCCCTAGATCCTTCTTCCGCGATTTGGATGGATTGTTACTGGAATGAAATTTGAGCTCGAGCCACCGGCGGGTGGCTCTGTCTACTCTTCAGTGCACACACATGGATGGAGGGCTTGGAGCGTCCAATTTTGAACTGTTCTATGCTGCAGCACAGCTCCAGTGGCCTATGTCTTGGTGAGGGCCCCGGTGTGCCCAGAATCCTCACTCTTTCACACAATCCTACAGGTCACTGCACTTTATACTTGGTTATCTGACCCTACTATTCATCCTATACATGAATTCCGACTAATGATGATGGCCCGCACTTTTTGGCATCGCTATTTGCATTTTAAGGGCTCTGCACTACCATTTTCGCCCTCTATTCCCATTTGGGATTTGCCCCTATTACTTTGGACTTCGAGGCGAGTTGAGTCACGCCCATGGATCGACTCTGTGTTATCCAAGCAGGTGATCTTTATAAAAGAGGCACATTTATGCTTTTCCTGGAACTACCAAGATGTATTGACTGCAGGTTTTTGTCCTACCATGTACAACGTCGGGTCATTCATGAGATGTAGGGCACTGGAGAGTCTGAACCGCCTTCATCCCAGTCTCTGTCCCTATTATTGGCATCAGACTTCACATGCCATGCTGTCACGTTCTTGTATTCTGCCCTTAAAACTACTCCTCTTGCTCACACCAAGAAGTCCAGTGCCAGATGGGACGTGGTATTTCACCAGCTCCTAACTGATACAGGATGGGCCCGTGCCTTGTGACTAAGTAAGGAAGTATCCCATAATCCTAGGTTTCCTTTTACCCAATTCAATTACATACACCATACTAATATTTCCCCACTCCGCATCCTGCGCATGTTCCCAGCCAGTTTTCTGGAATGCTCACGTTGCAGGCTACAGGACGCTGACTTTTTACATATGGTATGGACTTGTGCCCCATTGTTGCATGCATGGACAGAGGTGATTTCATTGGTGGCAGACCTGTCCACACGCCCTCTCACCCCTTCTCCTGAATCTTGTTTGGAGCTGTAGCTGCTCGCGAAAGGGCACAAACGCTCTCATTGTTCTATTGATTTAGCCTTCATTCTGTACATTGAGAAAATATTGCCATGGCTTGGTAGTCTCCTGCCCTCCTGAGGTCCATACCTGGCTTCATGTACTGTTGACATGGACTAGGGTGGAGGCACATACTCTTAAGCTGATCTGCATGAAGGGTGATGCCCGCGCCGGAGGCTAGATATGGGAGACATTCTTAACAGCGGATGAATCTAAAAATGACGAACATCCACCATGAACCCCCATAGCCGTGCGCTCTACAAATACCTAGTATCATAACATAACATAACATACACTGACCATCCACCACTACTGAGTGACGCTTAGCTGAATCCAATGCTGCTATCCCCCACGCTCGTCACCAACTTCCCCAACACTATATTCGTGCACAATCGGACAAAATTCCACCACGTTGATCTACTCTCTGCTTCCCTTGCCGTCCTCTGCTTCTCCGGCCTGCCTGCTCGCCCTCTTCCCATGACGAGATTGGTGAATGTCACATCTTTTTCCTTGCCCCAGCCAGTGGGGGTCACCCTTTCCTCATGCCACACTGTGATGTACCCCCTTTCGAATGTTAGGATACTTGGTTACGATGATCTTCCATTTTTCACTTACAAGTATCATGTATCACAGAGCTCTCACACTGTTATATTGTTGTTCCTATGCCCCATCATCCTGTTTAGGGCTCACCTGACCCAAGGCATGCGCTGGTCTGGCGAGACTTTTAGTGAGGGCTCAAAAAATGCTACCATGGCCAGCCTAGAGCTACAGTGCATGTGCGCGGGCGCGCACTTAGGAGCAGAGGCACAATATGACAAACCTCATCATGCTCATTAAGCGCCCGCGATCAATTTCACTTTCGCCCGCGATCACTTTCGCGGCGGCCCTTTGATGTTCTCGTTCAAAGAACATCAAACATCAAAGAATATGTTGTTTTGTTAATGCTTTGCTGCCCACGTTTGACAATGTGCTTTCTCTTTCCACAAACTCGATGTTTGTGTTCCTTTATTTTGACATGCTTTTAGTATTACTGTCTCACACACACAACCACAACCAAACACACAACCACAACCACACACACAACCACAACAACACGCACAACCACACATACAACCACACACACACAACCATGCACACACAACCACAACCACACACATACACACAACCACACATACACACACACAACCACACCCACAACAACCACACACAACCACACACACACAACCACACACACAACCCCACACACAACCCCACACACAATCACACACACACACAACCATACCCACAACCACATACAACCACATGCACAACCACACAACCACACCCACAACCATACCCACAACCACACACACAACCACAACCACATGCACAACCACACACACAACCACACACACAACCACAACCACAACCACACACACACAACCACAACCACACACACAACCACACATACAACCACACACACACACACACACACATACACAACCACACTAACAACCACACACATACACACAACCACACACAACCACACCCACAACAACCACACACAACTACACACACACAACCACACACACAACCCCATACACAACCCCACACACAATCACACAACCACACACACAACCACACACACAACCACAACCACACACACAACCACACACACAACCACACCCAAAACCACACAAACACACACACAACCACACACAACCACACAACCACAACCACACACATAACCACACACACAACCACATACACAACCACAAACAACCACACCCACAAACACACACAGCCACACACATAACCACACCCACAACCACACACACACACACAACCACATCCAACCACACCCACAACCACACATGCACACAATCACACACACAACCAAACACACAACCACAACCACACAAACACACAACCACACACACAACCACACACACAAGACACACAACCACACACACACACAACCACACACACACACAACCACACACACACACACACAAACACACACACAACCGCACACAACCACACACACAACCGCACAACCACACACAACCACACACACAACCACACACACACAACCACACACACACAACCACAACCACACACTCAACCACACACACACAACCACACACACAACCACACACACAAAACCTCACCAAACCACACACACAACCACACCCACACAACCAGACCCACAACCACATACACACACAACCACACACAACCACACCCACACTCACACACATACAACCACACACACACACAACCACACACACACACAACCACACACACAACCACAAGCACACACTCAGCCACACCCACAACCACGCACACACACAACCACATGCAACCACACACACACACATACAACCACACACACAGCCACACACACAACCACACACACAACCACACACAACCACACACACAACCATACACATACAACCACAACCACGCGCACACACACACAACCACACACACAACCACACACACACAACCACACACATACAACCACACACACAACCACACACACAACCACACACACAACCACACACACAACCACACACACAACCACAACCACACACACAACCACACATACAACCACACACACACACAACCACACACACATACAACCACACACATACACACAACCACACACAACCACACCCACAACAACCACACACACACAACCACACACACAACCCCATACACAACCCCACACACAATCACACACAACCACACACACAACCACAACCACACACACAACCACACACACAACCACACACACAACCACACAAACACACACACACACACAACCACACGCACAACCACGCCCAACCACACACAACCACACACACAACCACACACACAACCACACACACACACACACAACCACGCACACACACAACCACACAACCACAGCCACACACATAAACACACAAACACAACCACACACAACCACACACACAACCACACACACACAACCACACACACACAACCACACCCACACAACCACACACACACAACCACAACCACACACTCAACCACACACACACACAACCACACACAACCACACCCACACAACCACACCCACAACCACATACACACACAACCACAACCACACCCAACCACACCCACAACCACACACACACAACCACACACACACAACCACACAAACACACAACCACAACCACACACACAGCCACACACACAACCACACACACAACCACACACACACACACAACCACACACACACACACAACCACACAGACAACCACACACACAAGCACACACACACAACCACACACACAACCACACAGACACAACCACACACACACACAACCACACACAACAGCACACACAACCACACACCCAACCACACCCAACCACACACCCACACACACACCCAAAACCACACCCACAACTGCACCCACACACATCCACACACAACCACAACCACACACACAACCACACAATAAAGCACACACACAAGCACACACACAAACAACCACAACCATACACACAACCACACACACACACACCCAACACACATATACAACCACACACACAACCACACACGACACACACAATCACACACACAACCACACACACAACCACAACCACACACAACCACACACACAACCACCCACAACCACACACACAACCACACACACAATCACACACAACCACACACACACACACACAACCACACACACACAACCACACACAACCACACACACAACCACATACAACCACACACACACAATCACACACCCAACCACACACACACACAACCACACACAACCACAACCACACCCAACCACACACACAACCACACACACAAACACACACACAACCACACACACACACACACACACACAACCTCACACACACAACCACACACACAACCACGCACACAACCACACCCAACCACACATCCACACCCACAACCGCACCCACAAACACCCACAACCACACACAACCACACACACAACTACACACACAGCCACAACCACACACTCATCCACACACACACAACCACACACACAACCACACCCACAACAACCACACACAACCACACACACACAACCACACACACAACCCCATACACAACCCCACACACAATCACACACAACCACACACACACACAATCACAACCACACACACAACCATGCACACAACTGTTAGAAGGCGACCTCAGAGGGGCCCGGAGGGGGCCCTGACTGCCCTGAGACCCACCCTCGAGGTATCGTAGCCGGGCACTGGCGGGAGACTCCTCAGGGGAGGAACCTCGTATCTAGGATCGCACACTCGGCACCACACGACAGAGAGACACCACACGAGTAGTTCTTAAGAGCAAATCTTTATCAGATCGAAGTGGTAGGATCTTTATGATCAGCAAGGCAAAATATATACAAGTAGAGCGCGGGCTCACAAAGTCTTGGAGGGGGGTTAGGAGGTAGCGGGACAGTCTTTGGGGATATGGATCAAATGCAGGAGCGTACCCGGCGCACAGCTCACAATCCTCGAGCTGGGGGATACGCTTGTCGTCGTGGGGTCCGGCGGGACCAAGAGAGTCTGTGGGCGCTGTGAGATACTCAGCAGGCTCGAGTATAAGTTCGGAGGTCCTATGATCTTCGTGGAGCCGCGAGTCACTCGGCAGGGCTCAAGCACGAGTTCGGAGGTCTTACGATCTTCAGGGAGCCGCGAGTCACTCAGCAGGGCTCAAGCACAAGTCGGGGGTCTTACGATCTTCAGGGAGCCGCGAGTCACTCAGCAGGGCTCAGGTACACGTTCGGAGGTTTGACGATCTTCAGGGAGCCGCGAGTCACTCAGCAGGGCTTGGGTGTTTCCAAGGCGAATCTGCCGGACAGTCCCAGAGCACCCCTTGTTATAGGGCGACTCCTCTTTGATGTCCGGAGTCTGTGCAGGCAGGGGTCTTGTCACCTGGGGGTCGCTTGTTGGGGGTTTCCTGCCATTGTCCATTGATCCTTTCAGGGCCGGGTCGGGAGGAGCCCCAGACACCCAGCAGGCGTGGAGCCAGCCCTCGGGGAGGCCGGCGGGTCGATCGAAACCCACCTTCCCAGGGAAGCGCAGAGGTGTGATGGAAACTGCTCCTCCCTTTTCATCCCAAGGGGAGCGCGATGTCCTCCAGCTGGAGTGGCGCCTATGGCTAGGGTCGCGCTGGGGCCGGGCGGCCTTCTTGGTGCATGAAGTGGGCACGCGGGCCCGGGGTGGCCGAAGGAGGAAGGCCACGGACGGGGGAAGTCCGGGTCGGGTGTGTGTGTTCTGGTGGGAAGGATCGGCTAGGCCGTGGGCTCGGGGCTGGTGTGAGGTGCAGGGGTCAGGTCTGTCTATGTTACGAGGGCCGGGTCTAACACGCGTCCCCCCCAGCTGAAAGCCGGAGAGAACTACCCATCTTCTTGGGGGTTCTCTCCGCTGAGGCGGAAGAACCGGGAGAGGCCATCGGCGTTGGCGTGGTCCGTACCAGGGCGATGTTCTACGGTGAAATCCATCCCCTGGAGGGAGATTGACCACCGCAGAAGCTTGGGGTTTTCTCCTCGCATCTGCATGAGCCATCGCAAGGGGCGATGGTCGGTTTGGACCCTGAAATGGGTGCTGAACAGGTAAGGGCATAGTTTCTTGAGGGCCCAGACTACTGCGAACGCCTCGCGCTCGATGGTACTCCATCTCTGTTCCCGGGGCAACAGCCTTCGGCTGAGGAAGGCCACAGGCTGGTCTAGACCCTGGTCATTTACCTGGGAGAGGACTGCCCCGATGCCATGCTCAGAGGCATCAGTTTGTACCACAAACTCTTTGGAGTAATCGGGGGCCTGGAGGACGGGGGCCGTGCACATGGCCGTTTTCAGGGCATTGAACGCCTCTTGGCAGGCGGGGGACCACTGCACCTTCTTGGGCTGCTTCTTGGACGTGAGTCCCGTGAGGGGCCCGACCAGGCTGCCGTAATTCCGGATGAATCTCCGGTAGTAGCCCGTGATGCCCAGAAAGGCTCGGACCTCTGTTTGGGTAGTGGGGGGTTCCCAGGCTAGGATGGCGTCGATTTTGGGCTGTAGGGGGGCGACCTGCCCGCTTCTGACCTGGTGCCCCAGGTAGGTTACCGAACCTTGCCCAATCTGGCATTTGCTGGCTTTCACGGTGAGGCCCGCCTGGCGTAGGGTGGTCAGCACCCTCCGGAGGTGCTGTAGGTGCTCACTCCATTCGGAACTAAAAACTGCAATATCGTCGAGATATGCAGCGCTGAATTTTTCCAGCCCGGCCAGGACTCTATTTACCAGTCGCTGGAAGGTGGCCGGGGCATTTTTCATCCCGAAGGGCATCACGCAAAAGCGATAGTGCCCATCCGGGGTGGAGAAGGCGGACCGCTCCTTGGCTCCCTCTGTGAGCGCAATTTGCCAGTAGCCGCAGGTGAGATCGAAGGTGCTGAGGAACCGAGCAGCTCCGAGCCGGTCAATGAGCTCGTCGGCTCAGGGAATGGGGTGGGCATCGGCTCGGGTGACTTCATTGAGTCCCCGGTAGTCCACGCAGAAGCGGAGTTCTGGAGCGACACCGGGGGCAGCTGCTTTTGGGACCAGGACCACGGGGCTGGCCCAGGGGCTGTCTGAGGGTTCGATCACGCCTAGGGTCAACATTTTCGAGACTTCGGCTTGGATACAGGACCGGACCCGATCAGGGACTCGGTAGGCTCGGTGTCTCACTGGCGGGCTGTCCCCGGTATCCACATGATGGAGACACCAGTCGGTGACCTTGGGGACCAGGGAGAAAAGGTCCGGAAACTGCCCTAGGAGCTGGCGGCAATCCTCACGTTGCTGGGGAGTGAGAGACGGGGAGAGGTTCACTCCCTCTACGGAGCCGTCCTTCTCCTTGGTGCACAGAAGATCAGGGAGAGGATCTGACTCTTCTTCGGACCCGTCATCAGTGGCCAGTAGGAGGCTCAGCTCCGTCCGCACAAAGTGGGGCTTGAGGCGGTTCACGTGGAGGACCCGGAGGGGGTCCCGGGGTGACTGGACGTCTACCAAGTATGTGACCGGGCTCTTCCGCTCAACTACTTTGAAGGGCCCGGTCCATTTATCCTGGAGAGCGCAGGGTTTCACGGGGGCCATGACCCACACCAGCTGGCCCGGCTGAAGCTCGACCAGCGTGGCGTTCTGGTCGTACCAGCGCTTCATCTCCTCCTGACTCGCCTCCAGGTTGGCCTCTGCCATCTCCCGGAATCTCCTAGTCTGATTTCGGAGGGTCAGGACGTAACGGAACACATCTCGGGGGGGGCCTCGGGGCGCCGCCTCCCACTCTTCCTTGACCAGGCTGAGGGGCCCCCTGACGGGGTGCCCGTAGAGTAACTCAAAGGGGCTGAAACCCAAGGATTTCTGGGGAACTTCTCGGTATGCGAATAGGAGGCAGGGGAGCAGGATGTCCCACTTACGCCGGAGGGGCTCTTCCAGGCCCGCGATCATCCCCGTCAGAGTCCGGTTAAACCGCTCTACCAGGCCGTTTCCTTGGGGGTGGTACGGGGTGGTGAACTTATAAGACACCCCGCACTGTTGACATGAGGACCTCATGTATCGGGAGATAAAGTTGGTACTGCGATCGCTCACGACCTCGCGGGGGAAACCCATGCGGGAGAAGATCCCCATCAACGCTCGGCCCACCACGGGGGCCGTGACGGTGCGCAGGGGGATGGCCTCCGGGTAACGGGTGGCATGGTCCACCAGGACGAGGATGAACCGGTGCCCCTGGGAAGTTGGGGGGTCCAGAGGTCCTACAATGTCGATCCCGACCCGCTCAAAAGGGGTACTGACGACAGGGAAGGGTTGGAGGGGAGCCTTGCGCTTCCCTCCACTCTTCCCACTGGCCTGGCACGTGGGACAGGACTTGCAGTGGGCTTCCACATCCGCTTTCATTCTGGGCCAGTAGAAGTGGGTCACGAGGCGACTGTATGTTTTGTCCTGACCCAAGTGGCCTGCGAGGGGAACGTCGTGGGCCAAGCCCAGGAGGAGGTTTCGGAAGCGTAGGGGAACCACCAGCACCCGGCCAAACCCTAGCTCCACCGACTTCTGTTCGCTGTACAAAAGGTCATTCTCCCAATACACCCGGTGCGTCCCCGTCTGGTCGCCTGCGGCCTGGGCCTCTGCCTGTTGCCGGGGCCCGACCAGGGAGGGACAGGTAGCCTGCTCTCGGCAGAACTCCTCTCGGGACGGGCCCCCCTCGTGGCGCCACTGGACTAATTCGGGCAGATCGCCTAACTCGGTGACTGGGGTGTTGTCGGAAGGCGGGGGTTCGTCACTGGCGATCGACTCTTCTGGTGGGGGAATGTGGGGACCCGCGGCCGGGACCATCCTATCTTCAGGGGTCCGGGCGTCGTCGACTTCCCTCAGGGGGGTCAGTCGAGCCGCCATGGATCGAGTGGTGGCGCACACCCACTCAGGGAGGCCCATCATCCCTAGGTGGGTTTTGCGCTCAACTTGTCCCCAGGGGGAACTTTCCAGGTCGTTCCCCAGGAGACAGTCGACGGGCTGGGAGGTTCTCACTGCGACCTTCAGTTTACCGACCACCCCTCCCCACTCAAAGGGCACCAGGGCTACCTTACATAGGCTTTCTGTGTTGTCGGCTGAAATGACAGGGCAAAATACGTTGGGGAGGACCTGGTCTTCGTGGACTAAATGGCTGAGGACACCGGTGATGCTGGCCCCGGTGTCACGGAGGGCTTCTACTTGGTGGCCATTGATCGTTACGAGCTGCCCATATTTCTTTGTGTTAGAGGGCAGGAGGCTCCCAGGGACCATCTCTCTATCTCCTAAGGATACTAGGGCCATAGCGGCGGGTTCCCACTCCTCGGCCTCCTCAACCTCCTCCCCCAGGGCTACATTGGCTATCTGTCTAGCAGGGGGTGCTGCCTGGGTGGTGCGTGGGGCCATGGGGCATTCAGGGTCGTTGGCGTAATGCCCAGGCTTCTGGCAACGGAAACAAGTGATGGTTACCCGGTGCCCCCGTCTCAGGGGGGGCCGGATACAGCTGGTGGGGGTGCCGGGAAAGGTGGAGGTTGGGACTTCGGGGGACTAGCCTGGGACTCTCTCTGCCCTCCCTGGTTTCCCCCCCTCTCTGGCGGGGTGGTCCCTGACTGGCTCGGGGGTACTCTCCTACAGGGCCCCGGGAGACCCGGGTGTTGGTCCAGCGATCCGCCTCGACAGCCAGCTTTCTTGGGTCCGTGAGCTTGCTGTCGAGCAGATGCTGGCGTAGTTCCACAAAGCAGTTGGCAGCCAGGTGTTCCCACAACATAAGGTCGGTTAGTTCTTCCAGGGTGGTTACCTTGCTGCCCTTGATCCACCCATCGAAGGCGCGGCTGAAGAAATTCACATATTCCACCCAGGTGGTACCCGGGATCTTCCTGCAGTCCCGGAACCGCTGGTGGTACATCTCCGGGGTGAGGCCGTACCTTGTGAGGAGGGCCGCTTTCATGTGTTCATAGGAGGTCTGCATGGAGGTGGGTAGGTCGAGCAGAGTGTCTCTCCCTTCGCTCAGGAATCGTCCCCATAACCCAGCCCCCCAATCCTTCTGCGGGACCCGATGGGAGGTAATGGCGACCTCGTAGGCCCGCAACCACTGCTGAATGTCATCATTTTTGTAATATTCTTTGACCACATCCTTGGGGATGTGGACCTTCTGCTCCGTCGGGGCGGCCGCCTCCCGGTTCCCCAGGGGCCGCGTTTCTTTGCTTCTTGCTTTCAGTTCTATTTCCTTCAGGCTGCGTTCATGTTCCAGTTGAAGTCTCCTTCCCTCGTGTTCTCGTTGGAGTTTCTTCTCTTCAAGTTCTCCTTGTACTCGCAACTGTTCTACTGCTAGCTTTTTCTCGGCTAATTTCAACTCGCCCTCAATTTTGAGTTTGGCTAATTCGAGCTCGTGATGGCGACTTTTTTCTCTGTCTGCGAGTTCCTCCGGGGATAGGCCCCCGTCTGGTACGAAGCCTCGCACCTGGTTGCTTCTGCGTTCTCCTTGGGAGGGTCCAGCTTCGTCGTGGGGCTTCCCCGCTCCTTCTGGGCGGGAGGCTCCAGAATCCACCCAAGCTTTCAGTGCCTTTTGCATATCTTCTTTGGTGTTGAGGCCAGTGGTAGCGATTCTGAGTTCCTTACAGAATTGCTTTAGTTCTTTATGAGTGTACTCTTCCAGCTGTTCCACCTGGAACACGGTACTGGCGTCGTTTTCTATGAGAACCACGGCGTTTCCTTCTGCCATCTTTGTCGGTAGTGCGTCAGCCGTTCACGGTACGATCTCTAGATTATGGGCCCGAATCCCGTCGCTTGCCACCAATGTTAGAAGGTGACCTCAGAGGGGCCCGGATGGGGCCCTGACTGCCCTGAGACCCACCCTTGAGGTATCGTAGCCGGGCACTGGCGGGAGACTCCTCAGGGGAGGAACCTCGTATCTAGGATCGCACACTCGGCACCACACGACAGAGAGACACCACACGAGGAGTTCTTAAGAGCAAATCTTTATCAGATCGAAGTGGTAGGATCTTTATGATCAGCAAGGCAAAATATATACAAGTAGAGCGCGGGCTCACAAAGTCTTGGAGGGGGGTTAGGAGGTAGCGGGACAGTCTTTGGGGATATGGATCAAATGCAGGAGCGTACCCGGCGCACAGCTCACAATCCTCGAGCTGGGGGATACGCTTGTCGTCGTGGGGTCCGGCGGGACCAAGAGAGTCTGTGGGCGCTGCGAGATACTCAGCAGGCTCGAGTATAAGTTCGGAGGTCTTACGATCTTCGGGGAGCCGCGAGTCACTCAGCAGGGCTCAAGCACAAGTTCGGAGGTCTTACGATCTTCAGGGAGCCGCGAGTCACTCAGCAGGGCTCAAGCACAAGTCGGGGGTCTTACGATCTTCAGGGAGCCGCGAGTCACTCAGCAGGGCTCAGGTACACGTTCGGAGGTTTGACGATCTTCAGGGAGCCACGAGTCACTCAGCAGGGCTCAGGTGTTTCCAAGGCGAATCTGCCGGACAGTCCCAGAGCACCCCTTGTTATAGGGCGACTCCTCTTTGATGTCCAGAGTCTGTGCAGGCAGGGGTCTTGTCACCTGGGGGTCGCTTGTTGGGGGTTTCCTTCCATTGTCCTTTGATCCTTTCAGGGCCGGGTCGGGAGGAGCCCCAGACACCCAGCAGGCGTGGAGCCAGCCCTCGGGGAGGCCGGCGGGTCGATCGAAACCCACCTTCCCAGGGAAGCGCAGAGGTGTGATGGAAACTGCTCCTCCCTTTTCATCCCAAGGAGAGCGCGATGTCCTCCAGCTGGAGTGGCGCCTATGGCTAGGGTCGCGCTGGGGCCGGGCGGCCTTCTTGGTGCATGAAGTGGGCACGCGGGCCCGGGGTGGCCGAAGGAGGAAGGCCACGGACGGGGGAAGTCCGGGTCGGGTGTGTGTGTTCTGGTGGGAAGGATCGGCTAGGCCGTGGGCTCGGGGCTGGTGTGAGGTGCAGGGGTCAGGTCTGTCTATGTTACGAGGGCCGGGTCTAACAACAACCACAACCACACAAACACACACACAACCACACCCAACCACACAACCACAACCACACACATAACCACACACACACACAACCACACACAACCACACACACAAACACACAACCACACACACAACCACACCCACAACCACACACACACACAACCACATCCAACCACACATGCACACAACTACACACACACACAACCACACACACACAACCACAACCACACACACAACCACACACACAACCACACACACAACACACACAACCACACACACACACAACCACACACACACACAAACACACACACACACAACCACACACACAGACAACCACACAACCACACCCAACCACACACACAACCACACACACAACCACACAACCACACACACACAACCACAACCACACACTCAACCACACGCATACAACCACACACACAACCACACACACACAACCACACACAACCACAACCACACCCACACAACCACACCCACAACCAAATACACACACAAACACAACCACACCCAACCACACCCACAACCACACACACACAACCACTGTGAGACCGGCCTCGTGGCGTGGGCCCTCCCGACCAGCAAGTTACCCCACAACCACGCCGAACCTCGTGGACACGGCCTTCCGGCTCCTGTGGGCCAACATCCTGAGGGCCGACCAGATCCTCAACACGCATGCCCGGCCGAGGGAGAGAGGAACCCCCCAAGCCAGACCGAGAGGCGCCGACCCGGTCACACCTCTGGTCTCTTTCCCGAGGGAGGTTTCGATCGACCACCAGGCCCCCGGTGAGCGGGCGCCTCGCCTGCTGGGCGTCTGGAGTCCCTCCCAGACCCACCTGAACAGATCAAAGGGCCGAGCGAAAGGAAACCCCATCACACCGCCCCCCCAGGCACCAGGCCCCTCTCCGCGAGGACTCCGGACTTCAAAGAGGAAGGGGAGTATAACAAGGGGTGCTGACGGGACGGGGCAGAGAAGACCTGGACTGACGAGAGCCTGCTGACTTGGTCGCGGCTCGATCACTCCCCGAACAGAAGAACGCTACCCGAACTCTGAACCACCTGAGCCCTGCGGATGCTGTCGCGGCTCCCCGAACTCTGAACCATCTGAGCCCTGCTGACGCTGTCGCGGCTCCCCGAACTCTGAACCATCTGAGCTCTGCTGACGCTGTCGCGGCTCCCCGAACTCTGAACCATCTGAGCCCTGCTGACGCTGTCGCGGCTCCCCGAACTCTGAACCATCTGAGCCCTGCTGACGCCGTCGCGGCTCCATGAACTACGACCCTCCGGTGCCTGCTGAGTGACTCGCGGCCCACTCCTCCAAGAGAATCGGCAGAGATTGCCGAGAGAAGCAACATCCCCTCAGCTCGAGGATTGAGAGCTGTGCGCCGGAAACCTCGCAGAGACACTGATTCAAAGACTCTCCCGCTACCCCTTTCCCCTCATCACGAGATCGCTGCCGCTTGTGGCATTAATTCTGCACCTGCCTGCCGGATCATAAAGATCCCTGACAACCACCGATAAAAGCATATTGTCTTACAACGAATTACTGTGTGGTGTCCCTCTATCCGAAGAAGAGAGTAAGCGCAGCGCGTGCGATCCTAGGTACGAGACCCTTCCAGGAAGGGCCTCCCTGCTCTTGCTCGGCCTATCTCTGGGTAAGGTGGGCCTCCGGGTGGTCGGGAACGCATTCTGCAGCCTCCCCGGGGGACGCCTTCCAACAACCACACACACACACAACCACACACACAACCACAACCACACACACAGCCACACACACAACCACACACACAACCACACACACACAACCACACACACACACAACCACACACACAACCACACACACAACCACACAATAAAGCACACACACAAGCACACACAACCACAACCATACACTCAACCACACACACACACACAAACCACACCCAACCACACACACACAACCACACACACAATCACACACGACACACACAACCACAGCCACACACACAAGCACACACACAAAACCACACACACACAACCACATACACAACCACAACCACACAACACCACATACACAACCATACACACAACCACACACACAACCACAAACACACACAACCACACACACAACCACCCACAACCACACACACAACCACACACACAATCACACACAACCACACACACACACAACCACACACACACAACCACACACAACCACAAACACAACCACACACAACTACATACAACCACACACACACAACCACACATACAACCACACACAGACACAACCACACACAACCACAACCACACAGAACCACACACACACAAACACACACACAACCACACACACACACCCACACACACACAACCTCACACACACAACCACACACACAACCACACACACAACCACACATCCACACCCACACATCCACACCCACAACCGCACCCACAAACACCCACAACCACACACAACCACACACACAACTACACACACAGCCACAACCACACACTCATCCACACACACACAACCACACACACAACCACAACCACACATACAACCACACAAACAACCACACACACACAACCACACACACAACCACATACACACACACAACCACACACACCCACAACCACACATACAACCACACATACAACCACACACACAACCACACACACACAACCACACACACAACCACACACACACAACCACACACAACCACACACACAACCACACACACAACCACACACACACAGCCACAACCACACACACAACCACACATAAAACCACATATACAGCCACACACAACCATACACACAACCACACACACACAACCACAACCACACACACAACCACACACACACACACACAACCACACACACACAACCACCCACAACCACAACCACACACACAACCACACACTGTTGGAAGGGCGTTCTCCGGGGGGCTTCGGAATACGTTCCTGGCCACCCTTTGACCCACCTCTCCCAGAGTTAGGCCGAGTAAGGGCGGGGAGGCCCTTCCTGGAAGGGTCTCGTTCCTAGGATCGCACTCACTGAGCTTACACTATCTGACAGAGGGACACCACACAGTAGTTCTTCGTAAGACAGTATACTTTATCGATAGTTTCAGGGGATCTTTATGATCCGAGATGCAGTTGTTAAATCAATGCCACAAGCGGCGGCGGTTTCGTGATGGGGGTATTGGGGTAGCGGGACAGTCTTTGGGGGCGGGGTGTCGGGATTTCCTGTCGCTCGGCCCTTTGATCTGTTCAGGTGGGTCTGGGAGGGACTCCAGACACCCAGCATGCAAGGCGCCCGCTCACCGGGGGCCTGGTGGCCGATCGAAACTCTCCTTGGGGAGGAGATCAGGGGTATGACCGAGGCGGCGTTCCCCGGTCTGGCTTGGGGGGTTTCTCTCTCCCTCGGCCAGGCATGCGTGGTAGTGTCTTGGGTTTGGCTGGGGCCCCGGCCGGCCATCGAGTTTGTTGGGCCATGGTGGCCTGGAAGTCTGGGATGCCGAGGATCAGGTGGAGTTGCAGGGTTGCTTACTGGTCGGGAGGGCCCACGCCACAAGGCCGGTCTCACACGTGCCCCCCCCAGCTGAAAGGCGGGGAGAACTACCCATCCACTTGGGGGTTCTCCTCGCTGAAGCGGAAGAATCGGGACAGGCCGTCAGCATTGGCGTGGTCAGTCCCAGGGCGATGCTCCACAGAGAAGTCCATCCCCTGGAGCGAGATTGACCATCGTAACAGCTTGGGGTTCTCTCCACTCATTTGCATCAGCCACCGCAAGGGTCAATGATCCATTAGAACTCGGAAGTGTGTTCCGAACAAGTAGGGCCACAGCTTTTTGAGGGCCCAGACTACGGCGAAGGTCTCTCTTTCAATGGTGCTCCACCGTTGCTCCCGAGGTAGTAGCCTTCGGCTGATGAAGGCTATGGGCTGATCTATGCCTTGGTCGTTGAACTGTGAGAGGACTGCCCCGATGCCGTGCTCCGAAGCGTCCGTTTGGACCACAAACTCCTGAGAGTAGTCGGGGGCCTTGAGTACCGGAGCAGTACATATAGCGGCTTTCAAGGCGTCGAACGCTTTTTGGCACGGGGGAGTCCACTGTACTTTCTTCGGGTGCTTTTTGGAGGTTAACTCTGTTAGGGGGCCTGCGAGGCTGCCATAGTTTTTAATAAACCTCCGGTAGTAACCGGTGAGGCCCAGGAAGGCCTGGACTTCCGTTTGGGTCGTGGGGGGTTCCCAGGACAAGATGGCGTCGATCTTCGGCTGGAGGGGGGCGACCTGCCCACTCCCCACCTGGTGTCCCAGATAGATCACTGAGCCTTGTCCAATTTGACATTTGCTGGCTTTGACTGTTAGGCCTGCCTGGCGCAGGGCCATCAGTACTTGTCGGAGGTGCTGGAGGTGTTCTGTCCATTGGGAGCTGAATACCGCTATGTCGTCTAGGTACGCTGCGCTGAACCCCTCTAGCCCGGCCAGGACCCTGTTCACCAGTCGCTGGAAGGTAGCCGGGGCATTTTTCATCCCAAAAGGCATGACTCTGAAGCGGTAGTGCCCATCCGGGGTGGAGAAGGCGGACCGCTCCTTGGCTCCCTCAGTGAGCGCAATTTGCCAGTATCCGCAGGTTAGGTCGAAGGTGCTGAGGTAGCGAGTAGCCCCGAGGCGGTCGATGAGCTCGTCTGCGCGGGGAATAGGGTGAGCGTCTGTCGGGTGACCGCATTGAGTCCCCGGTAGTCCACACAGAATCTCAGCTCGGGGGCGACACCAGGGGCTGCTGCCTTCGGTACCAGTACTACCGGGCTGGCCCATGGACTGTCGGAGGGTTCAATCACCCCGAGGGCTAACATCTTGGCTACCTCGGCCTGGATGCAGGGCCGGACCCGGTCAGGGACTCGGTAGGCTCGGTGTCTTATCGGCGGGCTGTCTCCGGTGTCTACGTCGTGGACACACCAGTCGGTGACCCTAGGGGTGAGGGAGAAGAGGTCTGTGAATTGTCTCAATAGCTGGCGGCAGTCGTCGGACTGTTGGGGGGTGAGGGTGGATGACAGCTTCACCCCCTCTACGGAGCCATCTTTTTCTTTAGCACACAGGGGGTCCGGAAGGGGCTCTGTGTCTTCTTCAGTCCCATCGTCGGTAGCCAGGAGCAAACTCAACTCCATCCTCACAAAGTGGGGTTTGAGGCGGTTCACGTGGAGGACCCGGAGGGGGTTCCGAGGAGACTGAACATCAACTAGATACGTGACTTGACTCTTCCGCTCGACCACTTTGAAGGGACCAGTCCATTTGTCTTGAAGGGCGCAGGATTTCACCGGGGCCATTACCCAGACCTGTTGGCCCGGCTGAAACTCGACGAGCATGGCATTCTGGTCATACCAGCGCTTCATCTCTTCTTGGCTAGCCTCGAGGTTTGCCTCGGCGAGCTCCCGGAACTTCCGGGTCTGGTTGCGGAGCGCCAGGATATAGCGGAATACATCCGGAGGGGTTCCTCGGAGAGCCGTTTCCCAGCCCTCTTTGACCAGGCTCATGGGTCCCCGGACGGGGTGTCCGTAGAGTAATTCGAACGGGCTGAACCCCAGAGATTTTTGGGGAGCCTCCCGGTAGGCGAACAGGAGGCAAGGGAGGAGGACGTCCCATTTCCGGCGTAGGGGTTCTTCGAGGCCCATGATCATCCCTTTCAGGGTCCGGTTAAATCGCTCGACTAGGCCATTGCCTTGGGGGTGGTATGGAGTGGTGAATTTGTACGATACCCCGCATTGTTGCCATAGGGACCTCATGTACTTGGAGATAAAGTTTGTGCCACGATCACTCACGACTTCACGAGGTAACCCTACGCGGGAGAAGATCCCCATCAAGGCCCGGCCTACCACGGGGGCCGTCGCGGTGCGGAGGGGAATGGCCTCTGGCCTTGCGCTTCCCACCACTTTTTCCGCTGGCCTGGCACGTAAGACATGACTTGCAGTAGGCCTCTACATCCGCTCGCATTTTGGGCCAATAGAAGTGGGTAACCAGTCGATGATAGGTTTTGTCTTGGCCTAAGTGTCCTGCCAGGGGTACATCATGGGCTAGGCCTAGGAGGAAACTTCGGAAGCGCGGGGGTACCACCAGTACCCGGGGCGATCCCAGCTCGGCCGACTTCTGTTCGCTGTACAGGAGGCCGTTTTCCCAATATACCCAGTGGGTTCTGGACTGGTCGCCTGCTGCCTGGGCTTCGGCCTGCTGTCGGGGTCCCATGAGGGAAGGGCAGGTGGCTTGTTCCCTGCAGAATTCTTCTCGGGAGGGACCTCCCTCACATTGCCAATGGCCCATCTCGGGCAGGTCCCCGAGCTCGGTCAGTTGCTCGGGGTCTGGATGCACTGACCCGTCGTCAGGAATGGGTTCTTCTTCCGGAAGAGGGTCGTCGGGCTCGGGTAGCACGTCCCGGTCCTCGGGGACGGCGACTGTGCTCAGGGGTAAGGCCTCAACTCCCTCGGAGGAAGGCGATCGGGTAGACATGGAGCGCGTGGTGGCGCATACCCATTCGGGTAGGCCCATCTTTTCCAGATGTAAATGTAAATGTAAATGTGCAGATATTTATATAGCGCAAATCACCAACCGGTCTCTAAGCGCTTGCTTAGGGAACCCGTCCTGGTATTCCCCTGTGAGATAACCCAGCAGGGCATCCACAAGGTGAAAGCCAGGCATCCCGCCGAGAGGGGCCATTGTGGAGATTAAGCAAGCTATTGCCCAGAGTCGCAGAGTGTGAACCCATGAATCGAGTATGCACTGGAGCGAGAATTATCGAGTCCATGGACAATTTATGAACTCAAGACCCAGCCGAGCCGGGAATTGAACCCTGGTCCCGGGCTGACCTCTGCTTCCAGGTCTGTCTACTCTAACCAGTGAGCCACACTTCGTTCCACTTGTCCCCACAGGGAGCTCTCGAGGTCATTGCCCAGGAGGCAGTCTACTGGTTGGGATGTTCGGACTGCCACTCTCAATTTACCGGTGACTCCCCCCCATTCGAAGGGTACCAGGGCCATCCGGCAGAGGCTCTCAGAATTGTCCGACGATATGACTGGACAGAAGGTGTCGGGCAGGATCTGGTCTTCGGAGACCAGGTGGCAGTGGACTGCTGTGACACTCGCCACGGTGTCGCGGAGGGCCTCGACTCGGTGACCATTGACCGTCACTCGCTGTCGGTACTTTTTCGTGTTGGCGGGTAGGTGTATTCCGGGAACCATCTCTTGGTCTCCTAGGGAGACCAGGGCCATGGCTGCTGGTTCCCACTCTTCGGAGTCTTCCATCTCTTCTCCTAGGGCTACGGAGGCCATTTGTCGGGCTGGAGGGGCTGTCGTTGCGGGTCGTTGGTACATGGGACACTGGGGGTCACTGGCATAGTGTCCGGTCTGTTGGCAGCGAAAACAGGTGATCTTGACTCGGGGTCCCTGCCTCCCCGGGGGCCCGGTGCTGGCTGGAGTTGGGGCTGGAAAGTGCGGAGGTTGGCCTCTGGGGGGACTGTGCTGGGGGCCCACCTGGGATTCCCTCGGTCGGCCTTGGTTCCCTCCGCCCCTCTGGCGGGGGGTCCCTGACTGTGGCGACCGTAGTCTCCCACGGGACCCCGGGAGGCCCAGGTGTTCACCCATCGGTCAGCTTCAGCCGCCAGTTTCCGAGGGTCAGTGAGCTTGCTGTCCAGGAGGTGCTGGCATAACTCCACAAAGCAATTTGCAGACAATTGTTCCCATGCTATTAGGTCAAACAGTTCCTCAAATGTGGAGACCTTGCTGCCCTTGATCCACCCGTCCAAGGCCCGGCTGTAAAAGTTCACGTATTCTACCCACGTAGTACCGGGTATCTTTTTGCAGTCTCGAAACCGTTGCCGGTACATTTCGGGGGTGAGTCCATATCTGGCTAATAGGGCCTCTTTCATGTGGCTGTAGGAGTTCAGCACCGTGGAGGGCAGGTCCAGCAGGGTATCTCTCCTCTCGCTCAGGAACCGGCCCCACAAACCAGCCCCCCAATCCTTCTGCGGAACTCAGTGGGAGGTCATGGCGACTTCGTAGGCCTTGAACCACTGCTGGATATCGTCGTTCTTGTAGTACTCCTTCACCACATCCTTGGGGATGTGGACCTTTGGTTCCACGGCGGAGGAGGGTGGTTGATTTCCCGTGGTTCCGGACTCCTCACTTTTGGCCTTGAGTTCGATCCCTTTTAGGCTGCGTTCGTGTTCTAGTTGAAGTTTTCTCTCTTCGTGTTCTCTCTGGCGTTTCTTCTCCTCAAGTTCCCCTTGTAGGCGTAATTGTTCTACGCCTAACTTTTTTTCAGCCAGTTTTAGCTCTCCTTCTATTTTTAGTTTGGCTAGTTCTAGTTCGTGGTTGCGGCCCCTCTCTCGGTCCGCTAGCTCTTCCGGGATAGGCCCCCCTCTGGGGCGCTGCTCCTTACCGGGATGCTTCGTGGTTCGTTTGGCGGCTCTCCTTCGGTGTGGGCCAGGGAAGCTCCTGCCTCGACCCAGGTCTTCAATTCTCCCTGGAAACCTTCTTTAGTGCTTAATCCGGTGGTAGCGATTCCAAGGTCTTTGCAGAAATGTTTTAGTTCTCGATGCGTGTAATATTCCAACTGGTCCTCTCGGAACGTCGGGCTTGTGTTGGTTCCTGCGGTACCTATGGAGGTTTCTCCTTCCATCTTTTTTCGGTAGTGCGTCAGCCGTTTACTGTACGATCTCTAGGTGTCGGCTCGGATCCCGTCGTCTGGCACCAAATGTTGGAAGGGAGATCTCCGGGGGGCTTCGGAATACGTTCCTGGCCACCCTTTGACCCACCTCTCCCAGAGTTAGGCCGAGCAAGGGCGGGGAGGCCCTTCCTGGAAGGGTCTTGTTCCTAGGATCGCAAACACTGAGCTTACACTATCTGACAGAGGGACACCACACAGTAGTTCTTCGTAAGACAGTATACTTTATCGATAGTTTCAGGGGATCTTTATGATCCGAGATGCAGTTGTTAAATCAATGCCACAAGCGGCGGCGGTTTCGTGATGGGGTATTGGGGTAGCGGGACAGTCTTTGAATTCAGTGTCTCTGCGGAGTATCCTTCGCACAGCTCCCAATCCTCGAGCTGGGGATGTGGTTTCTCTCGGCAATCTCTGCCGATTCTCCCGGAGGGGAGCGCCGCGAGTCACTCAGCAGGCACAGGTGGTTTCGGAGTCGGGGAGCCGCGACCGCGTCAGCAGGGCTCCGATGGTCCAGAGTTCAGGGAGCCGCGACAGCGTCAGCAGGGCTCAGATGGTTCAGAGTTCGGGGAGCCGTGACAGCGTCAGCAGGGCTCAGATGGCTCAGAATTCGGGGAGCCGCGACAGCGTCAGCAGGGCTCACATGGTTCAGAGTTCGGGGAGCCGCGACAGCGTCAGCAGGGCTCAGATGGTTCAGAGTTCGGGGAGCCGCGACAGCGGCAGCAGGGCTCAGATGGTTCAGAGTTCGGGGAGCCGCGACAGCGTCAGCAGGGCTCAGATGGTTCAGTGGGTCAGGTAGTGTTCTTTGGTTCAGAGATCGATCGAGCCGCGACCAGGTCAGCAGGGCTCTCGTAGGTCCAGGTCTTCTCTGCCGCCTGTCCCTTCAGCACCCCTTGTTATACTCCCCCTCCTCTTTGAAGTCCGGAGTCCTTGCAGAGAGGGGTCCCCGCGCCTGGGGGCGGTGTGTCGGGATTTCCTGTCGCTCGGCCCTTTGATCTGTTCAGGTGGGTCTGGGAGGGACTCCAGACGCCCAGCATGCGAGGCGCCCGCTCACCGGGGGCCTGGTGGCCGATCGAAACCCTCCTTGGGGAGGAGATCAGGGGTATGACCGGGTGGCGTCCCCTGGTCTGGCTTGGGAGGTTTCTCTCTCCCTCGGCCGGGCATGCGTGGTAGTGTCTTGGGTTTGGCTGGGGCCCCGGCCGGCCATCGAGTTTGTTGGGCCATGGTGGCCCGGAAGTCTGGGATGCCGGGGATCAGGTGGAGTTGCAGGGTTGCTTACTGGTCGGGAGGGCCCACGCCACAAGGCCAGTCTCACACACACAACTACACACAACCACACATACAACCACACACACATCCACACACACAACCACACACACACACACACACACACACACATACACGTGTTACCATCCTTGTGGGGACTATGTGTGAATACCTGCCTTGTGGGGACTAACCTTTCCCAATGTTTTTAAAACACACTAATAACAGAAAAATGTTAAGAAAAAATTCATGATACAGGATCCTGCTTCAAATTTGCAAATATATTGTTATTTAATCGTGCGCACAGCACCATCCTTGTGGGGACTTGAACATGTGCTACCATCCTTGTGGGGACCTAGTCCGTAACACTATTTGTGATTGAATACAGTCGAAGGCACATGGCTAATTGTTTATTTTATCAGCAATATACACAAACAACATTATAATCGATTCATATATGAATTGCTGCATATATACTAGGTGTGTACATTACTGATAGAGTATGCTAATGTGCCGGAAAATGTCATATCATGCTTAAAGAAAGACACTTGAAGCTGTATTTCACATATTTATAAGCGCTTAAAATCATCTTAGGAGATAAGGGAACAAAAACAAAGAAATTAACATATGGAACCAAGGAATATGGTTAAATGGAACCCAGAACTTGATTAGCTGCTTACATTGTTGCCAAAATAGATGTTCAAGTCCCCACAGAGTTAGTGGGTAAAGATTATTGTATTTAAGTCTCCATGAAATAGTGTGTACATTCAAAGTTTAAATCCCATTATAAAGAGTGTGAAGCTAATGATGTTTAAGTCCACACAGAGGTTGTGTGTAATAATAGGAATTCTCAAGTCCCCACAGAAATGGTGTGTTATTATAGCAATGTTGAAGTCCCCACAGAGATTGTGTGTTATCATAGTGGTGTTCAAGTCCCCACAAAGATAGTGCGTTATTACAGTGTTTTTCAAGTCCCCACAAAGATAGTGTGTTATTATTGCGATCTTTAAGTCCCCACAGAGATAGTGCATGAAGGTGATTGTGTTTAAGTTCTCATTAAAATAGGGCCCGATTCACAAAGGTAAACTTAGACCAAAAGTCTAACTTTACTACTTTTCAGTATTCACAAAGGTAAATTTAGACCAAAAGTCTAACTTTACTACATTTCAATATTCACAAAGCCCCATACAGAGAATGTGAAGCTGATGATGTTCAAGTCAAAGCAAACACAAGGAAATGATGGACGGAGTGCTGAAACCTTCCAGTCACTCAACCCCAGTCACAGATCTGGGTTGAATCCACCATCATTCTTTAGCTCACTTCGCCACCCCAGTTCAGACCCAGCTATATTCAAATCAGTCTTGATCTTGTGCCTCATGGGAACAGTCCAGCTCGAACTGCCAAACGAGGTCTTCCGTGGACCAGAAACAAGCATCCTGGGACTGGATTTGGGGTAACACCCCCTCATCAGCCAGGCTAGCTTGAATCCAGTGGCAAAGTGAGCAAGGGACCAACATCTGGGCATACCCTGCCAACTTAGGGCGAACAATGCTCTTGAAAGGAGATGATGGACGGAGTGCTGAAACTTTTCAGTCACTCACCCGCAGTCACAGATCTGGGTTTAATCCATCATCGTTCTTTAGCTCACTTCCCCACCCCTGTTCAGACCCAGCTATATGCAAATGAGTCTTGACCCTGTGCCTCATGGCACCCCTGGTGCTTCAAGTGGAAACAGAGCTTGTGTTTACTTACAGGAATGCTCAATTCCCCTCAGAGATGGTATGTTTTTATAGTGATGTTCAAGTCCCCACAAAGATAGTGTTTTATTATAGTTTTTTTAAGCCCCCACAAAGATAGTGTGTTATTATAGCCGTGTTTAAATCCCCACAGAGATAGTGCATGAAGATGATTGTGTTTAAGTCCTCATTAAAACATTCACAATGATAAACTTAGACAAAAAGAATCTTACTTTTCAGTTTTAGCAATGTAAACTTAAACCAAAAGTCTAACTTTACTACTTTTCAGTATTCACAAAGCCGCATACAGAGAAATCAAAACTGATGATATTCAAGCCAAAACAGAGCTTGTGTGTAATTACAGGAAGGCTCAAGTCCCCACAGAGATGGTGTGTGACTACAGTATTACCACGGTTGCCAAAGAGAATGTGTGTGATTATAGACATGCCCAGGTCCACACAGAGACAGTGTGTGATTATAGAGATATTGAGGTCCCCACAGAGATAGTGTGTGATTATAGAGATGTCTAGGTCCCCACAGAGATAGTGTGTGATTATAGAGATGTCCAGGTCCCCACAGAGATAGTGTGTGATTATAGACATGCCAAGGTCCCCACAAAGATAGTGTGTGATTATAGACATGCCCAGGTCCCCACAGAAGTAGTGTGTGACTATAGAGATGTCGAGGTCCCCACAGAGATGGTGTGTGACTATAGTATTACCATGGTTTCCAAAGAGAATGTGTATGATTAGAGACATGCCCAGGTCTCCACAGAGATAGTCTGTGATTAATAGGATGCACAGGGAGAGCACACAGAGATAGTGCATGATTATAGTCATGTACAAGTCCTCACAGAGATATTGTGCGATTTCAGTAATGTTTAAGTCTCCACAGTGATAATGTGTGATTACAGTCATATTCAAGTCTCCACAGTGATATGCGTAATGATAGGTATGTTGAAGAACCCCTACAGATCGTATTAGTCTGGTGGCTTATTAAATTAATGAATCCACTTGAGGGATATGTGTTGACCACTCTCTCACATGTTTGAATCTTGGTGCTACCACTCAGCCTTTATTCCTTTCAAGGTCAAAAGAATAAGTACTATTTACTTGGATAACAAAAAACATATGGTATTCAGCAACAAGATACCCTCAGGTGTGAATGTGCAGTTTATATATGCACATGAGATGATATGATGTGATAATAGTGGTACTCAAGCCACCACTATGATAGACTGAAATTATCCATATCTACGAATCCCACTTCAGCTGCAGCATTTACTGATTTAAACTGTGTTCATCCAGGAAGGTTCACACTTCCTTAAAAATCCAAGTATCTGTGTTCTCATTTTGTTTTCTAGCCCCCATCTTATCAACTCTAGTCTCCATTAAGAAGATAAAACTGTATTTCTGATTGCAATAAACTCCACATACTGATTAGTTCGGGCACTTTAGGATTATTACAATAGAGAAATCAATTTAAAAACTGGCACAACTTTATAATTTTTGTCTCTACAATTCAAGAATGAAATGATCCTCTCCTCACAAAGCTCTTCTTTCTCTCAAAGTATACTAAAGAAACACTTCTCCATCATGACATTTTTGTTTTTTTCACTTGATTGCACTAAATCAATAGACAGATGATTAAGAAACCTGCACGTTGGACCAAGGACCAATAGTTGGCGAATACAAAACCACATCTCACCATACTGTTTATTCTGACAGGTACAAGCATGAGAGAAAAGAAGATCACCAGTGCAGGTTGATGACTGCTCAAATGACTCTTGCTTTTCCAAACTTGTCCATAGTGTTCAGGCACAGGACAATAAGTTTAATATGGATATTACAGTGGGTATATAACTATCTTTCACTCTTAATGCCCTTATGGCCATTTGCACTAAGGTTTAGAAGTAATGAGGATAGAAGATATTTAAGAGAAAGTTGAAAAAACATTTCCAGAGGAGGACAGTACACAGCAAGAGAGCACTTGGTGTTCTTAGATCAAATCATCAGAGCTTGGGTTTCACCTCATCTGCACAGAGGTTTGAATTCCGAGCTGGAATACTTTTAAGTGTTAAAAAAGAAAGTTTAGGCCTGGGTTAGAAACCGGTTCTCCAGTTGGCAGAGGTATGCACCCTGTCCAATTAGGGACCACGTTCCTAGTCAGGGTAAGACACAACACAATGATAAATTATCCTGTGCTCACCCATGGGTAGCTTGGCACAGAGCAGAGCAGCTTAACTTAGAAGGCAATGTGTAAAGTATTGTGCAATATCTCATACAACAACATTGGAGGAGGGAGGAGATGAAGCACCGCACTCACTTCTACGACTTGCCAGCCGCAACACTCTCCAGACGGTGCAGGGATGAGGTGGAGCACCTCGTTTACTTCTCTGACTTGCCAGTGGCAACAGGCATATTCCAGATAGTGCGGGGAGGAGGTGGAGCCCACGCCCACTTCCCCAACTTGCCAGCTTCAACAGGCATGCTCAGAGTGGCGCAGGGATGAGGTGGAGCACCGCACTCACTCCTCCGTCTTGCCAGCGGCAACAGACGCACTCAGAATGGTGTGGGGTGGACATGAAACCCAGCACTAACTTCTACGTTTAGCCAGCGGCAACAGCCACGCTCAGAACAGTGCAGGGCGGGGATGAAGCACCACGCTCACTTTTCCATTTTGCCAGCGGCACAGATGCTCGGAGAGATGCAGGGGCTGAGATGAAGCATGAAAGCATGAGGTCTTTAATGTCCCTGAGACCTTGGAGAGGCAAGGAGGCAAACGGATAGGCCCTTGGATATCACTTCTGGGGAGAAGGCAGAGTTCAACTCTCCTTCCACAGAGTCCGAGAGTAGCAGGCAGCAGGGCAAAAACAGAAAAGCTGTCCAGATAAGTCTTTTGGGCATCACAGCATTCCTTCTGACAGAGATTCAGTCCAAGATAGAGAAGGGGGGAGGGGTTCAGGGACCCAGGACTCATACCCAAATGTCCCTTTGATATGGGGGGGACTTCAAAGAGGGGTTTTGAAGTGCAACAGCACCCCTTCCAAACCAGTACTATCTGCCAGGCTATCTGTGGGGGGTCATCAGTCCTTTGTGTGGGGTCAGGTCACTACCCTTTGATGTGCCAGTGTGAGCCTCTTCCTCCTGGCTGCCCAGGCAGGGGTATCAGAATGCAGATAGGTTCTCAGCCACGCCTGGCCTTCCTGTGTTTGTGGCTGTCGGGGGAATGCACAAAGGGGTACTGTGTCCCAGTCCAGATGTGTATTGGAGACAGGCCACAGAGCAAAGTTAAGAACTTTCTAAAAGCGGCATTTCTACCATAGTAGTGTTAAATCCGATTTGACCAGCAAGGAGGATATATTATTACTATTCCAACCATACCAAATATGATAAACCTAGTCCTCTGGGATCAGGAATTACCACTTAATAGTATATAAGGAACTCCCAATGCTAGTCTATGAGATGAGTGGGCCTAGCAGCAGTGTAAAATCAAATAGGCTGTTTGTCCCTACCAGGACATGTAAGACATGCAACTACATGTCCTACCTTTTACTTACATAGCACCCTGCCCTTTGGGTTACCAACGGCTTTCATGTGAGAAGTGGGATTTTTCGATTATTAGAGGCGTGAGGTGGCATCGCCATAAACCAGCACCACTGGCGATTGGGAAGCACTCCAGAATCCACAAAACCCAGGTTGCAATATATATATATATATATATATTCACTGAAAAAAACATAGGTTTCACACATGTTATAGTTAGCGGAAATTTTACTGATAAAAAACCTGTGAAATTGCCCCGTTATAGTTAGGGCTGGCAACTATAACTCACGCGACCGCAATCCTCTGCTGATGCTAATACTGTATTTAGACACTTATTTGCCCATGTCTTCTTCCATACATTTTTAGCTATACATATATTACAAATATTTTTTTTTCATAAAGACACATATGTCATCAGCAGAAGATTGCGGTCGCGTGAGTTATAGTTGCCAGCACTAACTATAACGGGGCAATTTCACAGGTTTTTTATCAGTAAAATTTCCGCTAACTATAACATGTGTGAAACCTATGGTTTTTTCAGTGAATTTGCAAGGTTTTTTAAATGCTAATTCCTAACTATAACGTGTGTGAAACCTATGGTTTTTTCAGTGAATTTGTACGGTTTTTTAAATGCTAAGTTACTTTACGCCATTCGAGGCGTGCGCGCCCACTTAACGCAGTTCGTTCCGTGCACGGTTTTTATCAACTTTAATAAGCCCTGTACATTTGGTGGCCTTCGGCCACCAAAAGCACAGGGGGTGGGGTCAATGTGGATAGTGTTTTTTTTATTTCGATTTTATAATTTCATGTTGCCAAAATTTTTTTTTTTTTACCTATTAATAAGCCCTGTACATTTGGTGGCCTACGGCCACCAAAAGCACAGGGGGTGGGGTAAGTGTGGATAGTGTTTTTTTTTTTTTTTTTTTTTTACCGTACGCTTACGGTAAGCGTACGGTAAGCGTACTCGGCGAAATTGCCGAAAAAAAAATAGAACCGTTTTTGCTCTTGGGGGATGTTTGGGGACTCCCTCAACATGACTATGTGGGAGGGAGTTGTCAAAACAGCCCCGTAACATGTTTTTGGCCATCATGTTTGATAAACAACACTCAGTGCGAGAGACAAAATGGCGGACGCCGCTTCCTGGTTTCGGCCGATTCGAATGTTTACTAAGATCTAAGAGCCAATCAGAATCGCGCTCGCGCACGCCGCCGTACGCTTACGGTAAGCGTACGGTAAGCGTACCGTAAGCGGGCTCAGATATATATATTGATTTAAAGGCTATTTTCTCAGAATATACTGAACAGATTTACACCAAACCTACAAAAGGCACTTCCTTGACCTAGGGACTACCTCTCTGCAAAATTTCAAGTAATTCTGTTCAGCCGTTCGGGCTGTAGCTCGTTCTAAAGGTCCTATGGAAAAATGCATGGGAAAAACGCGTTTTGGGACCCCCCTTTTATCTCAGCCCCCGCTTGACGAATCCCCCCGAGACTTTCAGGGTAGGAGCCGAGCGTAGCGCCCCACCTATTTTGAGAAATTCGCGAGGATTCATCGACCGGCGCCAAAGTTATTCAAAATAGAATGTTGAGGTTTTCCTATGGAAAAGGGGTCCTAACTATAACTACCTACTGGCGACCGCCAGTAGGTAATATATATATATATATATATATATATATATATATATATATATATAGATATAGATATAGATATAGATATATATTTGTGTTTAAAGCGGGGTGTCTCTGCGGCGCAACGCAAATTCAATGTCCAAACACCATGTTGCCCTGCAGTAGAGACGCCTACACAGTTGAAATTATCTCCTTCATTTATTGTGGACAAAAGGCACAGCGCATTCTCCCTCCTTCAGAAATGCCAGACACGCCTCACCACAGAGACGCCCCACTGCTCACTCAGCGGCCCTGCAGCGCCCGTAACAAGGGCACTTCAAGGAGTTCAAATGCCAGTATTGTGGGAGAACGATTACAAATGGTACAACGAGGTTCCCCCTCCACAGAACCCACTGGGGGAATACAGTTTGCTTGCATGAAGCCGACAGCACCCGCTTTGGTAATGTAACGGACTACAGGACCCATAAAGCAACTCTGCGAAGTGAAGTTCCACTAGGGCGGGACCTGCGTGTTTAACCCCTTCGGTGCTCATGACGGAACGGTTCCGTCATGAGCCACGGTTGAGCTGTGCTCATGACGGAACCGTTCCGTCATGACCACGCCCGCGCAAGATTCCGTCAGCACAGCGGCGGAATCTGCGCAGCATGGAAGGGGTTAAAGCCCACACAGTTGTTGCGACTTGTTTGCAATGTGCTAGTGACCAAGGTCTCTATTGCAGGGCAACTTGGTATATATATATATATATATATATATATATTCTACTGGCGGTCGCCAGTAGATAGTTATAGTTAGGACCTATTTTCCGTAGGAAATCCGCAACATTCTATTTGGAATATCGTTGGCGCCGGTTGATGAATACTCGCAAAATTTTCCAAACTTTTGGCCAGCTCCGCTCCGTTCCTACCCTGAAAGTTTCGTGGTGATCCGTCAAGTGGGGGCCTAGACAAAAGGGGGTCCCAAAACGTGTTTTCCCCATGCAATTTCCCATAGGATCTGTTGTCGCAGCTACAGCCCGAACCGCTGAACGGAATGACACCAAATTTGGCAAAGAGGTAGTCCTCAGTTTGGACTCGTGCCTTTTGCATATATGGTGTGAATCTGTTCAGTAGTTCCTGAGAAAATTAAGGTAAAATAGTTAGTGATATCTATGGCCACGGAGGATCCGCGGACCGTACCCGCACCGTAAGCGCACCCTCCCCGAACTGAGCGCGCACCCTCCCGATCACGCGCTGAATGCTAATTGTCTGTCAAGTGTCCCTCTACATTCGAAACCAGGAACTGTTGGCGGCCATTTTCTGCCTCGGTAGAAGCGAGGCTGAAGATGGAAGGGGAATAAGTGTGTAAAACATATAAAGGGGGCAGAGTGGAAATACTCGGACCCTCTAGAGGTGCTTAGGGGGTCTCAGAAGCACCCCCTGGGGCCCCCCCTTTTTTTTTTAAACTGCAAATTGCGCGCATGGTGGCGCATCCTATCGCGTTGGATGCATGGATCCTCCTCTCGCGGTGGGTGTGCGGATCCACGGCAATGTTTTTTGAAAAAAGACAAGAAATCATTGGTTGTATGACTACTTTCTAGACTGAAAGGTAGGGTGTATATTTCTGTTTTGTAAAGGTATGATTCTTATTGGTTAACAAAAAACAGATTGTAAGGAACATTCTATATGATAAGCTGATATGTTGAAAAGTCAAGCATACTTCCTGTCTTGATTAGCAACATTGTGTGCTGAACTTGTGACCTGTGAGCTCAGTGCAGTGTTCCATGAGCTGTTTCTATGGTAACAGGCAGAAGGCAGATTGGGGGAAGGGTTAAAATGTATTTCAGTTGGAAAGGGTTGAAATGTTTAACCAATAGAAATGTGTGTTTGCTTTTGAGTTTGTGTGAAGGATTGTGATTTGATGTTTACATGTATATGTATGGAAATGGAGAGGGAAACTTTTCCATTCTTTGTTTTTGCTGAGAGGTGCACAGTGCAGAGATTATGTAAAAGAAAATATGGTGAGTGATTGATATACTTCTTAATCTACAAAAGAACTTGAAAGATGAGTTATTTAATTGTGAGGGGATGTATGTAGACTATTTTGATTTTAATCAGACTAATGTATTTCACCTGCTAAAGTGTAGGGAGTACTTTTTTTCTCTACAATGTGTGTGCATGTAGAAACCATTCTGTGATAAGCATTTGTGTTTTTCATGTGTTTGTAGACAGATAACTGTGCTGTTTTTATATTTTGGAAGAATTAGAAACCAGTCATTGTTTATGAATTTGTGAAATGAGTTATGTTATGTTTCTATACTAAAATGTAGTACTACTTCTAGATGAAGAAATGTGTTTTGGTATAGTGCAAGAGATAGTGTTGTTTGTCTAGAATCACACAGTCAGTCTGTGTGCATTTGGGAACCACTGTGAGAGAAGCATTTGGTAACATCGTGTATTTGCTGACAGATAACTGTTTTAACTTGTCATGTTGGGAAGTTTTAGTAGCATTAGAAGACAGTTATGGCTTATGATTTGATTAAATGAGTCAGGCTTTGACAGAAAAGTGCAGTCCTGAAATATGTAGATTGTGTGCAGTTCCCTTACCACTTGCACTGTAGTGAATGAGTTTTGGTAAACTCCTAGGGATAGTGGTGTTTGTCTAGAATCACAGTGTGAGTTAGTGTGTATTTGGGATCAGTGTGAGAGAAGCATTTGGTGATATCATGTATTTGCTGACAGATAACTTTTTTAAAACCGGTCATGTTGTGAAGTTTTAGTAGCATTAGAATCCAATCGTTGCTTATGCGTTGATTAAATGAGTCATGCTTTGAAACTGATGTCCTGTACTTAAATATGTAGATTGTGTTCAGTACCATTAACTCTTCTAGACTAGTGAATGAGTTTTGGTAAACTCCCAGGATAGTGTTGATTGTCTAAAATCACACTGTGAGTCTGTGTGCATTTGGGTAAGGATTGTGAGAGAAGCATTTGGTAACATCGTGTATTTGTTGACAGATAACTGTTTTAAAACCGGTCATGTTGTCAAGTTTTAGTAGCATTAGAAGCCAGTCTTTGCTTATGCTTTGATTAAATGAGTCAGGCTTTGACACAAAAGTGCAGTCCTGAAATATGAAGATTGGGTGCAGTTCCCTTATCACTTCCACAGTAGTGAATGATTTTTGGTAAACTCCTAGGTATAGTGGTTGTTGTCTAGAATCACACTGAGTCTGTGTGCATTTGGGAACCACTGTGAGAGAAGCATTTGGTAACATTGTGTATTTGCTGACAGATAACGAATTTAAAACCTGTCATGTTGTCAAGTTTTAGTAGCATTAGAAGCCAGTCATTGCTTATGCGTTGATTAAATGAGTCAGGCATTGACAGTAAAGTGCAGTCGTGAAATATGTAGATTGTGTGCAGTTCGCTTACCACTTCCACTGTAGTGAATGAGTTTTGGTAATCTGCTAGGGATAGTGTTGTTTGTCTAGAATCACACTGTGAGTCTGTGTGCATTTGGGAACCACTGTGAGAGAAGCATTTGGTAACATCATGTATTTGCTGACAGATAACTGTTTTAAAACCTGTCATGTTGTGAAGTTTTAGTAGGATTAGAATCCAGTCTTTGCTTATGCGTTGATTAAATGAGCCATGCTTTGACACTGGTGTGGATAGGTGCATGGTGAAAATGTGCATAGGTGAAATGATGGGAAACGTTCACAAAGTTGAAACATCTATTTGTTCAGCCTTTTATATTTCGAGTGTAAAATAGACATTCTTAAACATAGCTTAACATTCTCAAAAGTGCCCATGTCAGCTACAAGAGACTTTCTCAGCTTTGATGGTTGTGCTATTTGAAGGGCAAATCATATACAATAGTCTTACAAATTGTATTCCTGAACTGAGCTGGTATGCTCATAATGTAAGAATAGGGAAAGTCCCTTTGGGTGACATACAGCTGTCTTTTTCATGGAAATAGGAACCTCAGAATGTGGAATCTTTCACACTGTTAACAAAATTGTTTTTGAGTAGTAAGCCCAAATGTTGTACTTCCGTGTGTGTGGGGTATAAAACTAGGCTTCATAAAAGGAGCCGGTGAATCCTTTGTTCAGGAATAGCAATGAATGGGGGAAAGTCTATTCCCATTGCACTGCATCACCTTTATGCCTGCTGTGAGGCAGGCTTAAGGTTGTGACACAGTAGCGTCCTAGAAGTGGCACAGTGAAATCTGATAGAGTTCCCTGTGCCACTTCTACTAGGCTTTTTGCGGGGGAACACCCACCCTACATACATTATACCCGACGCATGTATAATGTGGCGCAGGGCTTTATAAAGTGACGCATCTGCTTAGATGCGTCACTTTGTAAATATGGTGCAACATGGCACATATTTTATGCTGCTGCACCCTCAGAAAAATTAACGTAAAAGTGGGGCAAAAGTGAAACAAGGGGCTCATAAATAAGCTCCTCATTTTGCAATTAGATTTGTGGTCCCTTTGTGCTGGAGTAGAGAAAATTACTAATAGTTCTGTAATTACACTTTACATGAGAAAAGGGACATTTTCAAAAGGGGCACATGTTAAATATGGTGAATGAAACAAATATTGATTCCAAAATATCATGTGACATAAATGTTAAAATATCACAGCTGCAAAAATATAGTGGAACAGAATATCAAAATTAAGAATGCAAGTTTTATTGTATACAATATGGTAATTAAGAAAATTGTTGTAATTAATATTGAGACTTTAGTCTACTTGTAATACACATTGTTTTGTATTAAAGATATATATACTTATAATACTAGTAAAATTGTCTTTTTTTAAATATAGTTTGCAATTTTAAATGTGTAATTGAATTTTTAAAAGGCGATTAGATGGGTCTGGTGGCTCAGTGGACTAATGTGTCCACTGCAGAGCCCTGTATTCAATCTCACGGCCATAGGTTCAAATCCCAGCGGGTCTACTCAGCCTTTCAACCATCTGAGGTCGATAAAATGAGTACCGTTGGGTGGCAATAAACATCTGTTAGTGCTAAAATGCATAAGAGTGAATGTGTAATCTACAAATACCTATTTTAGATAGTTTATAATTTAGTAGTGGGATATTGGGTTTTTCGGGGAATATGGTGGGAGGTTAATTACATTTTAACTAATTGTTTTTTAATGTTAAATAATGTAAGGTAAAATCAATATATAAATGATTAGTATGCAATGTTTTAATTGTTTAATTGTTCTTTCATTTATTTGGGTTTCAATTCCGATTTTTAATTTATATTTTGTATTGTATAATTAGTTATACCTAATTTAGCAACATGTTCAGTTTGTAGGGGACTAGGGTGAGAAACTATTTAAATGAGAATAGTTTTCTTTATACATTTTTTGTCATTTAAATATTTAATTTATAAATCATAATTTTTTCATTGAATATTTAAAATGAAAAAATAGTTTTATTTAGACTATGCAAGAAATGATTAGTAATATATATCAGCAAGTGTATATTATATTTATTATTATTATATGTTTCATTTATTTAAATGTTATTATTGTATTTATATTTTAATTTATCTTCTTGGTGTTTGTGGTTTTTTCAGTAGTAGCGAGAGAAGTGAATTTTACGTATGTTTATTTAAATATTTCATTTAATGATACGTTTATTTAGTATATTTATAATAAATTGTGCATTTTATTTACATTTATGCAATATGTACTTTCAAGTTTAACTATGGTTTTTAGGTATTTAAGTTTTTTTTAAAATGACTGTAATGGAATGATATAACCTTTTTGAAGTCCAACACTTTCTCTACTGTTGCTTAAATTGGAGTGGGAACATTAAATCTAGTCCATTCAATTTCCTTATTATTGCTTAATTATGGTGGGGATAGTTAATATAACCCTTACAAAGTCCAACACTTTCCCTACTGTTGCTTAGGATGGAGTGAGAATAGTAAAATATAACACCTTTTCAGTCCCATACTTTTCCTTCTGTTTTGTATATATTGGGGTGGGAATAGCAAATCTAATCTCTCTGAAGTCCGACACTTTTCCAGCTGTTGTTTACATTGCAGTGGGAATAGTAAACCAAAATTCAGCATTTTCCCTCCTTTTGCTTAGGGTGGAATGGGAATAGTAAATTTACCCCCTGAGAGGTTCAACACCTTCCCTACTGTTGTTTAGACAGGAGTGGAAATGGCCATTTGAACCCCTCTGAAGTCCAACACTTTCCCTACTGTTACTTAGATTGGAGTGGAAGTAGCAAACACTGGCTTTATAGAGGACTTGTTCCCTTCACAGCGAAGCTCCACCTGGTAGCTGCTGCTGCCCCTGTTGCTGCTGCTGACCCTTGATCGAGGCCCAAGTCCACCCGCAGCCCCTGCCTTCGCCTCATATCTGGTGGTCTAGTGGTAAGCGTCGCTGCTCTGCTGCTGGGGTGTCCCTCTGCCCCTCTTTTCTGATTTCTGCCTCGGAGCCTTTATTAAGCTTTTTCCTTTTTTACCTTTTTCTTCCGTTTGTTTGCCACACTCGTCCCTGGCGGTGATCCCCATGGCCCGCCACCTCCAGTGACCCTTCCCGCATTTCCTCCCACCCAGGTGTTCAGACCCCAGCACAACTGAATGGCAGCCGTTGACACGCCAAAGATAGGTCTGTCTGCACCGGTCTGTGCCTGGACCATGCCCAGTGCCTGGTATCCTGGTTCTCGGACCTTCCACCGCTATGACGCCAGCACCCTCCTCACCTAGAACTGAGAACGCGATACTGCCTGCCACCTCGCATTACCGAAGAAGACCCAAGGACCCTTCTCCTGCCTGAACTGCTGCCTCACCCATGCCAACATGCCAGATCCTCTTGCCGCCCAACCGACCAAAAGCACACTCGACCGACTCAACTGCATCCTCTTCAATGTGCGATCCCTCCACAAACACGCCACAGAAATCGGGGACCTCCTCAACTTTGCCTCTTCCGACATCACCTTCTTCACGGAAACCTTGATCAACCCCTGATCCGGACGAGACATCGCCATCACCATCCCTGATGGCTACAAAATCACATGAAAGGACTGCAACAACCGACCAGGAGGAGGCATCGCCATCATCCACAAGAACACCCTTCGACTGACCATGCATGCAAATGACCCAATGACAACCATCTTGAACCTGGACCTTGAAATGGTTATTTTGTAATGTTTTAATTGTTTCATTGTTCTTTCATTTACTTGAATTTAATTTCTGATTTTTTATTTATATTTTGCATAGTATAATTAGTTATTGCTAATTTAGCAACATGTTCAGTTTCTAGGGGAATAGGGTGATACATTATTTAGTTTTCTTTATTAATTTGTGTTATTTAAATATTTAATTTTTAAATCATTATATAATTTTTTCATTGAATATCTGTGCAACAGTAGGGAAAGCATTGGATGTCAGAGGGGTAACATTCACTGTTCCCACTCCAGTCTGTGCAACAGTAGGGAAAGTGTTGGACTCAGGAGGGTTAAAATTTACTTGGCCCACTTTAGTCTGTGCAACAGTAGGGAAAGCATTGGGCCACAGAGAGGTAAAATGTACTATTCCCACTCCAGTCTATGCAACAGTAGGGTTAGTAGTTCACTTCAACCACATAACATACATGAAACACAAACTTAATAATTTAATAAATAGAAAAAAAACAATTACACAATTGGCATAATTATTAACCAATTTATTAATTAATTACCAATAAAAACAATTCGGCCATTATTTGTTACTTAAGTAACTTACCACACTATACCCCACAAACGTAGCAGCCAACACTTAGGGGCCCCTTAGGATGGCGGGCGGATCCCCCCCGCCAGGCCGGTGGTAGCCACCGCTGGCCCGGCGGGGGCGAACCGCCCTCCATCCATACCAGAAAGAGCCCCTGCCATATTAGTATGGCTGAGGGGTCTGCGGCGGACGGAAAGACCGTCCGCCGGTTGACTCGTCGACCGGGCGAAAAAGGGGCATAACATGGTGGCGGTGTCTGCAAGACACTGCCATCCATATTATGATGATGGCGGAGATCATGCGGTTTCTGCTTTTGCGGGCCCCCTGGGTGTTGGGGCCCATATGGCACATGGGGGGGTACCTACCCCCCTGCAATTGCATGCACAAGATGGCAGGCATCGTGCGGTGCCTGTCACGTTGTGCATGCAAATTCACAACATGCATTTTTTACATTGCGGTGGGTGCTGCTTACAACACTGCCCGCCGCAATGTAAAAAATGCAGGATGTTTCCGCCAGTGTGGCGGGCGCATCCTAACTTGAAAAGGCGGGACCGCCATAATCAATTGCTAATTAAATATTAATGAATACATTAATATGTAATCATTAATCAATCTGTTCTTAATTAATAATTATCCATTACTTTATTAATTACCAATAAACTTTCCACCCTATATCCCTACAAACCCACCAACCCGCACAAATAACTTTGAAAATATAATTACAAAATAATAATCAATTGTATAATAATAAAGTGTTCATAAATTGTTAATTATTACTTAATTAACTTCCCACCCTGCACCCCTACAAACCCAGCAACCTACACCTGATAAATAACTTGGTAAATGATTTAGATAATTTTTTATTAATTAAATATTGATAATAACATTATTATTATTAATTACATAATTATACTTAAATAACTTCCTACCTTACAGCTCTACAAACCTAGCAACCCACTACAGAAGTTAAAATTACTCTTAAAATTAAAAACAAAATTAGAAATCACTTAACTTTACAATCTATATTTAAAAATATTATATATTATATATATATAACCTAATGATATTTAAAAAACAATATTTTTCACAACTATATTATTGAAAACGATATTTACAACAATGATATTCATGAAAACTACATTACTAATCTAAAAAAGAAAATTATATTCTTGACAACTATATTTCTGCATCACGATATTATTGTGTTACAATATTTTTTTCTTTATATTTCTCCATCCAATATTTCCAACTCAATATTCTGTCCGAACACTACTTTCTGTTACTTTAGGGAGCTTTTCAATGCAAATCATGATTTACATTGAAAAGTAAATCCCACTACAACAGTTTGCACTGGGTTTGCATCACTTTGGGTCTAAATCACATTTTGAGACTGCCTACCTTATACTGTGATACTATTTTTAAATTATGACTAGATTATTCTCAGTGTTTTCAGTCACAGGATTGGACCTCGTAGCACTATAAATGTCATTATTCACCAGTGCACCAACCACAATTTTGTTCTGTGGGTAGTTACACAAACAGAAATCTGCAATGATTGCATTATCAAACTGAGCTTTCATAACATAAGACAGTTGTTCCCAACAATCACTTTTATGAAGTTCCCATATTTTTTATGCACTTCAGCCTGTCAATGAACTGCAAAATATTAGGGCCATATTTATGACCAATTGATGCACTGCAGCACAACAACTCACCTTGCTGTGCTGCACTGCGTGACAAGGAATGGACAGGAATGTACCTGTTCTATATCAATAGGGGCATTCCTGCCTTTTCCCCTGCACTGGCACTCTTTGGCTGCCTAGCACCAACGCCGGCACCCTTGCCTGTGCTGCGTTGAGGATTGTTTTTGTGCAGGCATCTTCCATCACTAAAACAATTCCCTGAGGCATTTTCCACTTTCTATGTGTACTACAGAATGCAGCACACGTAGAAAGTGGAGATAACTAGGAGAATTAATATTTCTCCTTGTTACGCCTCACCTGGGAAGATGTAGGTTTTTGGTGCATTCCCGGCTCTACCACTTATGGTAAATCTAGAAAAACATCGAAATCAATGCATGTTGCGTGGGAACACTCATGCAACACCCATGGAAATGTCTCCATGGTGCATAGTAATATGGTGCAGCGATTTGCGCTGCTCTGCATTACTCAAGATTTAAGAAGCCACTCAGGACCACACAAGATGGCCTGGCATGACTTCATGAATCTAATTTTTAATTTGCATCGCTCTTGCATGAGTGAAGTAAAGGGGCTTGTAAATATGCCCTTTAGTATGAGGCTGCCACTGAAGCACCATCTTCAGCGCAGATAAACAACTGTATATATGATGGACACGTGACGGAGGAATTGGGGAGAGCTCTTCTCTTTAGAAGAATAAAACTTTCTGCAATGATACTTGAAAAGAACGAGCTGTCAGACACAGATTTCCTACATATTGCACATGCTAGCAGTGACAACAGGGAGGACATTTCTCTTACTCCTATGAAAAGGGGCATTCCTCACCCACTTATGCTTACTTTCAAATTCTGTGGCGAGTCAAAAAGTTGCAAAATAAATGTATGTCAATAAACACTTGAAGGATCATAAAACGTAACATGTCACAGAAAATGCAGTGTAGAGGAAATATTGCTTCTAGTTTAATTTAGTGTTCAACTTTACAATGATATACCTTACCTTTTTAAATCTAATTCTATGACATGAATCAGGGTATTAAATAACGATTTTCATTCATTGAATTTGCATAGAAAAAAAGGAGTACAGAAAAACGTGTCTCAAAAGGCTTATTCATAACATGTTTTTTTGTAACAAACTAAGTTTTTAATTTTACATTTTCATGCTATGTTTAAAACCCAGAGGTAAGGTCCATAGTTTTAAATGACATGGTAAACACATAGCTTCTGTTTGCATCTATCCAATTTTCCAGCACACAGAAAAAAAAAGTTGAATGCATATACCTCTTGAAGGTGAAGTCACAGAAAACTCTCTTAGAAAGAGTCACAGTTGTTGGACTAAGTTACTTGGTCTGATTTAGCAAGGTGATCCACACCACCGAAGTAAAGGTCCAGCTGACACATTTTGGCAAAGGGTTATAAAAGGCTTTACCAGGCCAAATAGGCAACCATAGTATTCAAACATGACAGGCACATGTGTGGCCTTTGTTTAAAAACTTCATAAACAGTACCTGTAAAATTATGAATATTTTTAATAAAGCTGATTATAAGAACATAAACAAGTTAGTAATAAACAAGAATTAATGTAAAGATGAGGAATGGAAGTTTTCCTACCCATGACAAGGACTCACCAGCAACTGTATAAAGTCTACGCCAAAACAAGATAATCTCTTCGCTTGGCTCAAGGATATATTAATTGTAGTGAACACTTGGGGCCAGATTATGAGTTTGGTGGTCTGTGGACTGCCAAATTGGTGGTGGTACAGTGGTGGTGCGTTGGTGGCGTTTCGGCTCTGCCATGGTTTTCATGGTAGTTCCACCCCCATGAAAACCGTGGCAGAGAGAAAACAAAGGGACCCCCATGAAATCCGTGGCAGAGAGAAAACAAAGGGAACCCTACAGGGCCCTCAGGTGCCTCACGCAATGTGGATGCAGACAGGGGGACACATCATGTGCCACCCCTGTGTGCCTGCACACCAGGTCCTGAACGGCATGGAATTTTCAGTCAATGCTGTGAAGGAACTGTTTTGAGCATTCCCATTGCGGTGCCCATTTTTAGAGGCACCACCGCGGGAACGCCAAAATCCATCCCCCAGCCAGGAGGAAACTTCTAATCTAGCAGGTGGCTCGACCACAGCTTTGGTGCAGTGGGAGTGTGGCAGTGGTGTACCTCCTGCTCCTGCTTTGCCAAAAGTCGCAATCGGGCCCTTAGAAGCTATTCTGGGGTATACTCTTGCTTTTCAGGGCTTATGAATGCTTTAAAAAAATGCAAGAAGGACATTGTTATCTATGTAGGACTGACTATGGACGTCCAAATAATCTCCAAAGAGATAAAGGTGAATCAGACTCCATGACCACAGAGTTCTTATAAGCGTCATATGTCTCTCCTTCTGTGGTCATGCTACTCATGGCGCAGCAATAATTTCCTCACTCACATTTGATGTAAGAAGTTGGAAATCACTTTTTTTATACTATTGAAACTAATGCTCAATGTCAAGTAGGAGGCAGCCGCCATTAAACTAGAAGGAGCAAACGATGCAAATTTAAACGCTGCCGGTACATGTTGAGATAACATGAAGCGACAGTCAATAAAGCACCCCTCAAGATATCGTAGTGGGATACTAACAAATTCCAAACAACAGCGGTCAGGAAACTAAAGCGATAATATAATCCCGATTTAATTACGGGTAAGACTTACATTTAGCTGTCCGATTGGCTTGCTATGTGTGGGCTATAGACTTGTTTGAAGCACATTGCCTAGTCATTAATTTCTGTTTTCATGTTTTGTTTTTTGTCACATTGATACAGATACTTACCTTCTTGGCCGGTAGGATTTAAAAATTTTGAAATTGATCCTGTGGTACAAGGTTGGTTGTATCGTTCTATCTGTCTATATCTAGACACTAGTTCATGCTAGTGCTTTATGCACTAGTTCGCAGTTGCAGTAGTTTTGTTGTTTGTTCCCGAAGAAAGCCTTGATCACAATTTTCTGATCATGTTTGGCTGAAACATGTAGACCTTTTCCTGGTTTATTGTAAGCGCGCTCGTTAATTTGGTCAGACTGCGCTACTACTCTGCTTTTAACATTGGCACAGGGATATTCTCAATGAAAGTTTTTTCTGTTCCTGTAGTCAATTTTACATCACTTAGTTTTACACTGCACTATAGGGCCTCACCTAACTTAGGCTAGCCTCATCGATCTTTAGGAGATCTCGTTCCATCAGCGTAGATTAAAACATCCGCGAGCTCCTCCCTTAGATTCAGCCTGGGAGTAGTAGCTCCTTAGCCAAACCAGGTTTGGTTAAGAGGAGATCCCATATGATGAAGCATGCCACCACGGTGGGTGATGGGATTACGTCCTCTTTTTGAGGACTTTATGACTAGGCTTTAGTTCATTTTCATTCAGGTTCTGTAAGCTTCACTGCATTATCTGTCTGTTTTGTTTCTTTAGTTGTTTGCTTCCCCATACCCCTGGACCTCTGCGTATATATATTGTTAGTAGGGGGACTTGTCCAGGTTGGTGGTGTGTTCCCTCAGACCCCATTGCTTACTTGGTTTCTTATAATTCAAATAATCCCCCAGACTCTAGAAACATCCTTTTTCCAATGGCCTACAGAGTAGTAGAAGAAGAAACAGTACTAACCAGCTAGGAATCAAGCCACTGACTGAGATCAATGTCATCCTGTGGCCCATTGGAATGACATTTTGCCTGCTGGACATACTAGAAAGAGTATGGAGGATTGGAAAGGAATGCCGTCCTGGCCAATTAACTCTGCTATAATTCATGGCATCAGGTTAAGAAGAAGAAGTGGTTAGAGCAGCAGATAAAATCATGAAAAAATACAAAGTACAAGGAGGTTCAAAAGAGATTGCAAGATTGCATCTATACATTTGAAGCTGTTCCCCTATGCCCCAGATGTCATGAGCAAAATGCAGACTTCCGGCATATGTTTTGGAGCTGCTCCGTCATTCAAATCTTCTGGCACCACATTCACACTGCTTTGGGTACCCTCACTGGGCTAACTTGCATGAACACTTGGGAGGCCAGTGCCATAGGCATCTTTCGCGTAAGTAAGCAGCACAAGGTGCAGACTCGCTTCCTCTCCTTAGCGGTGCTCCTGGCCAAACGCAGCATAGCCATGCATTGGCGTTCCCCCACCGGTCCTCCGGTGGCGGCGTGGGTGGGAGCTACGCACAAGTGGGCGGCGGCGGAGGAGGAGACACTACGGGAGGAGGAGGTGAAAGGGACCCGCAAGCATCCTATATCAATGGAATGGGCCATGCTATTGTACCAGTTTGGGCAACTCTCCCCGGGGGCGGACCCACCAGACGACGCATCTACACAACTAATCCAGAGTACACAGTTACAGGCCCTGCCCACCTGATTCCGTAGACTCCCAACCACGCGAGCTCTTGACAAGCCCTAGCTTCAGGCACACTATTACGATTCTCGGTCGCACCGACTAGGATAGGCAAACATAAGTATCAGAGGTGCCTCACCTTCACGACGCTACATTCCCTCACTGGTGTAATTGGACATATTCTTCCATATCCATTCCCTAGTTTATGCCTATGTTAAACCCCAGTTCCTTTGCCATATGTGGAACCCGAGATCGCAGGATATGAACGTTACGATATCTGTATGCATTGTTTATGCTTCCTGGTGACGAATCATCAATCAGTACAGTTGTTAAGTACCATTACAGGATGTATGATCGGATACGACCACTTGAAGAATATGAATGATGTACAATGTATGAAATATGAAAATGGCAATAAAAATAAGTTTAAAAAAAAAAAAAACTACATTTGAAGCTGTTCCTTCCTCAGTTTGAGATGCTGCATATTTGAAAATGTGCTAGACCAGGGCACAGACTAGAAAATACAACTTGGTGCTGATTGGAATACCTGAATTGATCACAAGCACTGGTAATAACACTGGGCTGTATTCTAGTCCATTGTTTTTACTCACAATACCTTTCTAGACAGAGACCCCCCCCCCCTTATCCAAATCAGTTCTGACCCTGCTCCACATGGGAATAGTATATTCCAAACTGCCAGGCAGGGTCCTCTCCAGAATGGAACACAAGTGACCCCTACACTGGTGTCAGCCTATTTCAGTAGTCTCATGGTGCAGTGAGCATAAGATCCATGTCTGGGCAAACCTGTCATACTTGGGGTGTCAACTACAAAAAACAGCAAGGTGGTGGATTGAATGCCTGAATTAATATCAGACACTGGTGATCGCTCAGGGTACCATTCTGGCCCATTAATCACCTGGGCATGAAGCAGATGATAGCACCACTAAAGCCTGCCAGACTCTTCCTGGGACTATAAGACTGTATATGGCATATGATGGTGGCAGTTCTGCCCATGACAACATATTAGCTTATGCAAATGCATATTTCCGAAATGGACTCCTGACAATTTACTGCATTCTATCAAAATAATGCAGGCATGATCAATGCACAATTGTATCCTACCCCTATTTATTGTCAGCCCGACCCATCTTTTTCTACTAACCACTGCAATGCCATATCCAACTTACAAATGATGAGACAAGATGGGGTGAGATGCATCTAAAAGGATATTGTTGTCATTCCACATTTATTTGTTCCTTATTTTTGCTGCAGTAAGGCTAACACTTTGTGCTATAATTTCAGTCTTCAAGTACCCCTCATTTGTTCACATTTAGCTCTTTTGTATTGATTTGTATGCTCAACATACACTTCATAGATCAATGTAACAAGACCTAACCTGCATAGTCTTTTTTTTCACCTTCCTTCATATCTTTTTAAAATTGCACCTATAGTTGGAATTATGCCAAAACACTTCTTTCAAACTAATGGCTTGATGTACAAAGCCATGTAGTGGTTGCAAACCTTGCAATTTGATAAATCTCGTGGTCGGCAACCACCAAGGGCCCGATTACGAACTGTGACAGTGTGGGAGCAGGGCTCCCACACCCCTGCCCTGCTCCCACACTGCCAACGCCACACGAACACCGCCCACCAGATTGCGAGTTTTCCTGCGTCTGGCGGGAGTTTCTTTGGCGGTCCCATGGCAGTGCCTTTGGAAATGAGCACTACACTGGGAGCACCAAAGGCAGTTCGAAAGTGCAGAGTCTAAGCCGTGCAGGAACTGGGGTGCAAGCACACGGGGGTACAACCGCTGATGGGGAGGAAAGTCCTAATATGCTTGGCGGTGCAGGACTCCACCAAGCTATTGCGGCCTCAGATGGCACGCCACTACCACGGATCTCTGATCCCTGGCAGTTGCAGCAGTGCCATGGCAGTCCTGGCACTGCTGCAACTGCAACTGGGGGGGTGAGTGTCAGAAACGTTTCAGCGCTCCGTCCATCATCCCCTTGTGTTTGCTTTGTTCGCCCTACGTTGGCAGGGTATGCCCAGGCGTGGGTCTCTTGCTCACTTTGCCACTGGATTCAAGCTAGCCTGGCTGATTTGGGGTGTTACCCTTAAACCAGTGCTAGGATGCTTGTTTCCGGTCTGGGGAACACCTGGCTTGGCAGGACTGTTCCAATGAGGAACAGGGTCAAGACTGATTTGCATATGCCTGCGTCTGAACTAGGGTGTTGAAGTGAGCTAAAGAACGATGATGGCTTCAACCCAGATCTGTGACTGGGGTGAGTATCTGAAAAATGTCAGGGCTCTGCCCAGCATCTCCTTGTGTTTGCTTTGTTCGCCCTAAGTTGGCAGGTTATGCCCAGACGTGGGTCCCTCGCTCACTTTGCCACTGGATTCAAGCTAGCCTGGCTGATGAGGGGGTGTTGCCTCAAAACCGATCCCAGGCTGCTTGTTTCCGGTCTAGGGAAGACCTGGTTCGGCACTTCGGGCTGGACTGTTCTCATGAGGAACAGGGTCAAGACTGATTCGCATATGGCTGGGTCTGAACTGGGGTGGAGGCTAGAGACGATGATGGATTTAACTCAGATCTGTGATTGGTGGTGAGTGTCTGAAAAGTTTCAGCACTCCCGCCATCATCTCCTTGTGTTTTCTATGTTTGCCCTAAATTGGAAGGGTATGCCCAGACATGGGCCCCTTGCTCACTTTGCCCCTGGATTCAAACTAGCCTGGCTGATGAGGGGTGTTACCAGGATGCTTGTTTACGGTCCAGGGAAGACCTGGCCTGGCAGTTAGGGATAAATTATTCCCATGAGGCACAGGGCCAAGACTGATTTGCATAAAGCTGGGTCTGATCTGGGATGGTGAAGTGAACTAAAGAACAATGATGGATTCAACCCAGATCTGTGACTTGGGGTGAGAAACTGAAAAGTTTCAGCGCTCCGGCCATCATGTCCTTGTATTTGCTTTGTACAAAAGGAGGACCAGGCAGCCAGCTATATTCCTTCATAGAGCAAAGGTCAGACTGCAGAAATGTGGCCTTCTCCTGTCTGTGCACACCGAAAACAAAATTCAGTTAAACACTTTTTGAAAATGTGTAATAGGTTCTTAGATCAGCGGGAGTGCAAATACTAGTCACTTATGCATTATAGTCAGGGTCACTAGAATTATGCAAATTTGAAGTCATGGTGTTTTCTGCATAAGTATGGATTTGCCCCCTTTCCTACATAATCTATCATCTGCTCCATAATCTGCAGATTTTAACACAAAAATGATTGCTAGCGCAAATGAATAAAAAGTTTGTAAAACACAGCGACAAGTGTTGCTGCGCAGTGAAAGGCCCTTCGCAAAGGTTGAGTGATCACCTTTTTGTTGCATATTGCTGTATTTGGGTGTCAGACAGATACTAATGACGTGAAACCTTTGCCCAATTAGTGTTAATGTGTAAAAATGACAAAAAAATGAGGTAATACTATCACAAAATGTGCTGCATTATGCTGCATAACTTGTCTTTTCTTGACACATAATTTAGTCAAACCTGTCACATAATTTGGGGCCCCCCTGCTGCAGAATTCCAGCGCCCCTGAATGGAGTGTACTGGACTGGATATGCCAACCTAACCAGCGAGAACTTCAGGAATTAATTTGAGCTCATTCCCAGTCACAAAAAGCTAATTTTACCAAACGTAGCTTTACATTTGCCATGCTTACTAAACTTCTAAGCTGAGAGTCAATTAATTAGCCAAGCGAGCATGCTTATTTCGCAGATAATGATATCCCATATTGATATGGTTACTAGGGAGCATGGATTTGCTGAGTCTGTCTTCTTCTTTTTTCACCATCTGTACCCTGAAAACTTCAACAGATTTAGCATGTGTCCGGTTTTAAGAAAAGGGCAGCTGGACACAGAGGAAAGCAGGTTCATGTGTTCTAGTGCAGAGTTAGCTAGAACCAAAAGAAATGTAGTTAACACAGATTATACTGTGTAAAGGTTGCACTGAATTTCTCTTCCTGTAACGTGGACAGTGTTGGAGAATGCTGGCATTTAAGGTATGTAAGGTGTGCAGTGGCCCTGGGTCCATGCACAATTATATTTCTACGTCTATGTTGGGGGAATACTAGGGTTTTTGATTTTCAAAATTTGGTCACCATGAATATCGGGCCTTTTTATATTTTTCATGCATCCTGTGACTTTTTGTTCCCATATATAATAATAAAAAAAGTTCCAGAATAAAAAGGCTAAAAGTCGAATTTGATGAATTATTCTTTAAGACTGCAGTGTTTATGTGCTAACATCAAGGAGAGGCTTATGAGACCTTAGTGTCAAGAAGCCACGCAGCTTATAATTGAAAATTTGCAAAGTCCGACATTTTCCCTATTCAATTCAAATAAGGGAAAACACACAAGCAAATACAAAGCATTTCACTGTCTGTGATTTTCAAAGTACTCCCTCTCTAAAGCACAAGCACAGAAAACTATTTATAGATTTGAAATTAGAAATATTGGGTTTCTCCAGTTACAAACACTTAACAGTTTACTTAATTTTGGCATATAGTGGACTATGATGGGTTATTTCAGAATGAATTTCCAGCCAGCGCTTAAAGGTGCAAAAATGCCAATATTTAAAGGTCAGAGAATGTGAGTTCCGTTCACCTTTTTACTCTTTACAGGATAGTATACAGGGAATGAGTCATTGGCGTTGGCAACATGTCCTTTGCCTTTGCAGATTTTTTCCGTCCTCCTTCAGGAAGAGCCCCTTCACTGGCCGTTCTCCTTGGCAGCCCTTCCCCCCTGAAGGTGTGCTGGGTGTGGACCCTGCAGCGCAAGAGAGCCTCTATTGTCATGCTCTTGGCTGGGAAAGAGGTGTGAAGGGGAGCTTCCTTCAGCGCTGCATGACAAAGACATTGACTTTGCCGGCTCGTCGGGCCTCTTTCAGCCCACGCCCCCAATGTTTGCAGAGCTGAGCTGAGAGCCTACCCCAGCAGTGAGATTCCTCAAGCTGTCCGTCTTTGCTTACAATACCTGTCTTTTGACACTAGAAGCGAGGATACTTGTTTTGTGCCTTTCTTTTAGGACGCGCGCATTTTTTGAGCCTCGGGGACTTCCTCTCATTAGCTCCTTTCTTCTTGCATTCTCACTCCTATAATTCCAGTTTGCTCAGTGCGTTTGTACGAGAAAGTAGATTTCTGTCCCAGATGTAAAGTTTAAAGGCATGTGTTCATAAAATATTCTGCATTCAGGAGTAAACTCAGCGTGTACACACAACAGCTCCGTAGAAGCACATCTGCTGAAGCTGTTGAAACCATTGTTAATAATGCTTTCATTTCTGATATATCAATCGACGCAGGCCACGCAAAGGCTTTTCTAAATACATATAGCAGATTTTTATGATGGGATCCATGTTTATTTTCCCTGGGTTTCCAGTACTTTTTAAGTACAGCTCCCGGTGAGTGTACGACAGGAGTATAAATATGAAAACAGCTTGTAAATGAAAGTTGTGCTTGTTCCAAAACTGTCACTGACAAAGAAAATCGTTTGTTATTATGAAGTGCTTGTGCATGAACAGAGTGAGCACAAAACAGTGCTCTCATGAAACAATTGTGTGCCTGAACAAAGTGTACATAAACGACATTTGTGCAAGAAAACGGTGGCCTATAAAAAAAGTGCGCTTACGGCAGACGCACCCACGAAAGACAGCAGTGTGTGCATCAGCGAACATGTGCATAAAGGCAGTATGTGCATGAATCCAATGCATGCATTAAATGTGTTTAGACACAAAGTAATGTGCAGGAAACAACAGTGTGCATGAACTGCACTTTTCCATTCAACCAATTCATTTATATCACATTTTCACCCTTCCATTCACCCACTGATATCCACCATTTCAACTTTGCATTCAGTCATCCATTCATTCTTTAATCCATCATTTAATCTACATCCATCCGTCCACTCTGCCATCAATCCATTATAATCCATCCATTCACTCTGCCATTAATACAGTCTGCCATCCACCCCTCAATTCTGCCATCCTTCATCCATTCACACATCCAGCTACTCTGCCATCCATTCCGTCATCTTTTAACACACCCTTCCGTCCCTTTACTTTCCCATTGTTTACCTGTCCATCAAACTATCCATCCATCCAACCCATTTACTCTGCTATTCTTTCACCTATTCATTTACTCACCCATCCATCCATTCAGCCACCCAACCTTTTATTCTGCCATCCTGTCCATCCACAGATCCTTTTTCTCATCCTTTCACCCACTCATCCAGCTACCCACCCACTCATCAATCTACTCACCCACTCATCCATCCATGCTTCCACCCTTCCTTTCATTCATTAGTCCTTCCATCTTTCTCTTTTCTATTTGTGCACCTTTCGTTATTCAGTGCTCCTGCTTGCTCTTCTATTAACCTTATATTCCTTTTTCGAGTTAATTATGAACTTTTGTCTGCAGAGTTGCAGACATAGGAAGCCCAAAAAGAACCTCAAACCTGTTTCAGTTGCTAAAGCGGTAGTTCACGATATCACTAATTGTCTCCCCCTATGTATCTCATCCAAAGTGCTTTGAGGCTACTGCAAGGTGGGCATAACATTGGTTCAGTTAGCTGCCTGAGAGAATGTAGCCTTTACCACAAAACAACGCTATTCTCTCACTCACCTAGCCATCATCTCAAAGAACATATTCCTTGTTGCATAGTAATATTTAAACAAAGGCAAAGCAATATAAAGGCTCGGCATTTTTGGTATAAGCATTAAACTAACAGTTGCCATTAATGCCCCTAGGTTACTAGCCAAAAGCAAGAAAATCAGTTTATATTGTATCACATTGTATTACACCTTCATTCTTTAATTGCAGGTAAGGATCAAATGCCAATAATAAAGTAATCTGGGATTTGAAATATAAAATCACTAACAATTTTTAGACCTGAATAGTCTAAATTCAATAGCTTCATGTCAAAGTTTTATATTAATAAATAGAGAAAATTTTAATGTGAATGCAAAATATTTGGATAAACATAGGGCTATGCAGCTTTTACTTTAAAATGTCTATCCTTTCTGCTGCAAGACTGTGTTTCTGGTGAGCAAAGTGTGTTTAAATGCAAAGTGTGTTTAAGACTGCAGTACCACCTCCTGTCTACAGGGGCAGACCTGAGCAAAAATATAAACACACTTAATGAAACACAGGTCCCCACAAGGCAATTTTTTTAAATGTTGTAAAAATCGACACATATGTTCCTGAAGTCATTCTTTATCATTTAGAAGGCATTGCCTTGTGGGGACCTGGGGTCAGGTCCCCACAGTGCAATCAAGTCCCCACAGCGTGAGTGTGTTATCGCACTCAAGTCCCCACAAGGATAGTAACACAAACCCACAGCCACACACACACACACAACCACACACACAAACACACACATAACCACACACACACAACCACACACACACAACCACACACACACACAACCACACACACACACACAACCACACACACACAACCACAACCACACACACAACCACACACACAACCACACCCAACCACACATCCACACACACACCCACAACCACAACCACACCTGCACCCACAACCGCACCCACAAACACCCACAACCACACACACAACCACACACACAACCACACACAACCACACACACAACCACACACACACAACCACACACACACACAACCACACACACAACCAGACACATAACCACACACAACCACGACCACACACAACCACACACACAACCACACACACAACCACACACAACCACACACACACAACCACACATACAACCACACACACAACCACACACACAACCACACACACCCACACACACAACCACAACCACACACACACACACAACCACACCCACAACCACACATACAACCACACATGCAACCACCCACACAACCACCCACACACAACCACACACACAACCACACACACAACCACACACACACACAACCACACACACAACCACACACACACACACAACCACACACACAACCACACACAACCACACACCCACACACATCACACACACAACCACACACACATACACAAACACACACACACATACACAACCACACACACAACCACACACAACCACACACACACAACCACACACAACCACACATCCATACACATACCCACAACCGCACCCACACCCACAACCGCACCCACACCCACAACCACACCCACACACACAACCACACACACAACCACACTTTCAATTCAAATTACTTTATTCAGATACTGTAGTAAGGACTCCCTTAATACGTACATACATTGTTAAGTTAGCATAACCACGTCAGAAGTTAGAAAGCCATCTTGCTGCTTTTGCACACGACACTGCGTTCACATGTTATTGCTTAAACAAACTACTGACTCGAGTTTTGCCTCACACGAGAGCAATCTGTTGTTACCATCCCGAGCTCTGCGAAGCGACCTTGGTCTGCACACGATGTGACAAACCGTCTGAGTTGTTAGACAATGCATGTTTTCCACTCTAGGTTGATCGACCCACTATTTAGTCATAACACACGAGCAGCTGCACATACCTGAAAGTTGGTGCTTTTAATATCACGGACATCATGTTTATTATTCAGACCGAAGACGAGCCTTCCTGCGAGAAGACTCCTGATGCTCCTGTGATGTGATTTCACTAAGCTGATCCTTGAGGTATGGGGTCCCCTATTCAAGCCTAAGAGACCTTCTGTTAGTCTAATAATAATATTAGCTTCTTAGTAAAGGGAAGGTGGTAGTATCCACTGTCATTATAACATGATCACCCCTTTTATACTCTATGGAATTGTAACTATGCTGATGGTTTTGATTTTAATCATTTGTCTGCTTGTATTAGCCAAAGTACTGCATATTAGGACACGTGGTCTATAAAAATAAACTCTTTTTATTTTCACCGTGTCTCTGTTGATTCTTGTTGTGGACTGATGTGAGAATAATATACGAACAGGTATTTCCGATTCCCACCATTCCTGAGTATGTACTGAGTCGCTTGTTCTGGGTTGTCTTTTCATTGGGACCGCCGAGCTAAATCTCGGATAACGAATGGGACACTTATGCTAGCCGGATACTGGGTTCTGGGTTCTGAGGTGAGTGTCTGGTACACCACAACTCACTGAGGTCCTGGGGTTCTACGCATAGTTCTGTGTATAAGCAGAATCCCTGCAACATGGCGCCCCTAACGTTTGGTCTATGAGTTGAAACGCCTTAGTAGTGCTCGCGTTTGTCCACAACACCCTCATTCTTGTTTCCGGATAACAAGTCTGACGGATTTAAAACCTACCTAGGTCTATTGATATAGGTTCTTTCAAGCTTGATAATTAAAAAGGTTATTGAACCCTTGTGCTACTGATAGTTTCGAGTGTGTGTTGTCCTAATGTCGGTGGATATTGCGGCGCATAGCCGTGCAGCTCTGAAACGTCATTTGACGCAGTATGGGGTGCCGGACACTGGTATGAACATCATCTTTGTGGTGGGAGCCGATGCGGCTCATCCCTATGAGTTGTTCTACTCTTGGGTGACGATTCCGGCGGTGGGGGATGATGACACCTTTCATTCTTACACTGCCGCTGCCGTGCCAGCGAACTATACGCCGTATAGGACACAGGAAATACCAATATCTGCTTGGCAGCATCTTATTTGGTTTAATGGCGCCCTTCCCCATGTGGTTATACCGCCGAGAATGGGCCCTTTATCAATTGCAGGGGCCACTTGGCCGGTACTAGCCGGATTTACGCCTCATCCCCGTTACCTCACGGTGACGGTAGCTGAGTTGCGTGTACTACACACTGCCCTAATTACGGTATATAGGGCGTTAGTGCAGTATGTGTCGCGCAATATGCAGGCGGGGGCACCTGCTGTTGCGGTGAGGAAATATGAATTTTGTGATCAGTTATGTCCCCTATCGTAGACCCCAACGGCTCCATGTGCATGCTATAAGTACATGTATGTTCCCTCCAGTTCCAGTTTTGAAGACGCAAATACATGTGCGTCCACCGTCAACATGTCCTCTTTCAGATTCGCCATGAATGGGTCAGATATTCCATTCCTAAGTATGAAAGGCCACCGACTTTATGTGGTTCACTTTCCACATTTTACAGATTCAGGCGAGTAGGCCCAGAATTCTGTCATCAAGCCTTTTCCTGCCTTCTGCCTCTGAAAGCTCCAGTCTGAGCCTGCATCTGTATCCATGAACTTTGTCCTACTCCCTGCGCGGCTAACGGTGCCTGATCCAGCCTGTTGCCTGCCAAAAACTGTATTTCACCTTCAAGATTATCTGCTCCGCTCCTCATCCGATGCATTCCTGTCTAGTAGTTTAGGTAAACATTCCTCCAGCTACCGTGCAAAGGGCCAGGCCTCGCTGTCCTCTTGCAAGTAATTCATAGCCCCTGTTACCATGGAATATTCCTACCCCCTCGCATCTCATGTAGACACTTAGACGCTTGTACACGCACTAACAGTCAGTATAGAATAGATTCTATCCTAGAGACCTTTCCTTTTGGATAACAAAGTTCTTTAAACATAGGATATTAGATATGATTTGGGATTAGGTTGACATGACCCCCCAGACTTCTGTCTCCACATGTAGAGCTAAATGTCACGTCCCCTTCACCCTCTAGTTGCACGTCAATCACACGTCATGCGGCTGCGCGCGCATCTCTGCCAAATATTTCTGCTGACATTGCAGGATTCTCTTATGGATCCACCCACTTGTGACATCATGTATAATGACGTTATTTAAGTTACGCCTATATGTCCGCCTTTTTAGTTACGTATGCATATTTTATCTGTATTATCAGCTGTTACGCCTCCTGCATCTGTTTCACTGTAATGCATTTCCTATAAAACTGATTATCTGTCAATAATGTATGCCCTTCCTTCCTGAACTTTCGTGGTGATGGAATTTGAAGCCTGCAATTCGAATTGTATTTTCCTTTGTAAAGGAATAAAGCCTTTTAGAACCTCTAATACCACGGATTCTGCCTCTTATATTTACTGAGTTATTCTTACTAGACTTTACCGCATAAAAAATAGTACCGGTAATGAAATATTTACCACATAAATTGGCGCCCGAATAGGGACACTTTCTCATCTCACGCGCCGGAGGTGCGTTGCAGGCCCGGTCTCCTGCCACAGCTGAATGGACAAAAACGCGTACCTGCAGGATTTCCTGTATCTCCCTGCGGCCAAGCGGGGGCGACTGAGGCTGCGATCAACACCCAGACGAGGCGGTGAGAAGTGCGAAGTATCCCGACCAGAGCCTAGCTGAGAGAGCAAGATCCGAGGTATACAGAGGCCCACCAGGTTCCGAAGTTCCGAGTCCAGTCGAGTCGAGTCCAGTCCGGTCCAGTTTCAGTTCCGTTCCGAGGCCTTCCGTTCCGAGCTACCCGGTGAGTACCATTACCGGGGAGGCATTTAACGTGCACATAGTCTGTGCCGGTCAAGACGGGTTTGGGTACACAAATCCGGTCAGCACTGTTTCAGCAGTGTATCTGTACTGTTTAGCAGTATATCTAGTATGTCTTGCATATAAATAAGTATTATCTAGTGTCAGTATTATGTCAGTAACTAGTTTTCTATTAGTTATCATCGTTCGTAAAACTGCTAAGTGTTAAATGTTTTAATACGTTCTATATATTGTGGTGTGAATGACTGTTCATTATTGTGTTCATTGTATAAAGTGTGTTCTAGTAACCATCTAAAAATGCCGCTCTTTTCGAAGCTAAGACAGATCAAAACTAGAAAAGGTGTACTCGAAGAAGCTGTTCCCATTCCACCTAGGGACACTCCAGGGTACTTTATGTATCATAAGCATGGCCTAGATGCCGTATTATTTCTTGATTTATGGGTGGACTACACCAAGGATTTGCCAGAAAATCAGAGATGGCCCGCAGCGGGGACCTGGGATGCAGATAGCATCATGAGAGTAGAAGAAGAATTATGGAAAAAGAAAGCCAGACAGTCACAGAAAGATGCCATTGAATTATGGCGTAAAGAATCATATAGACGTACAGAAAAAGCGCTCAGACAGGAAGAGAAAGGTAGAGAGAATTCAAATAAACCCCGAGAAAATCTATTAATTGAGGAAGGTACCCGAGTAAAATCAGAACAAGTAGATAGACAAAGAAACACTCTTATGAATGGTATGTATCCTCTTCTGGCCGAAGGGTTACCTAAGGCTACCCCGGAAATACCAAAAGACTTAACTCCTCCATTGCTCCCGATAAAAGCACATCCCAAAACACATCCCAAAACAGCAAAGGACGTTTTCCTTTCCTCCTATTTAGATGACGTAGCTCCCGAGTATGCTAATACCATACCACACACACCGCTTGCCGATGGTGTTCAACACCAAGAGCATCCGTCTGTATCCCCGCAACAACAAACTCCTACACAAGTTCCCACAGGTCCGTCCGTTTCTACGGTTTTTCCCACATCTACGATTTCTATCTTACGTCCAACGAATCCTTTCTTGCCCAGCACTTCAGATGGTGCTACAGGAGGTACGACAGACATGTTTGCCACCCCGCCGCGAAATAAACAGACCCTTAGAGATTTAGCACTCCAACGTACACCCCAATTAGCGACATCCGACATGTTTAAAGAACAGCTTGTGGATTGTAGATACGATCCAGTGCCAGGTAAACAGGACAAATTGCTCATATCATCACTACGTATACGACGAGCTACATTGTATTTAATGACTATACCAGGAATGGTTGAACACCTAGACAATATATATCGCTTTGTCCAAACAGGGCGAGGTCCAGAAAGTATTAACGAAGCTATGGAATACCAGAAAGTGGATGTACAAAGACAACTACTCCGTTTCTTCATAAATTGCGTGATTAGGAACCAAGACAGGCCTGGGGCAGATCATGATACCATGCAAAAACTTGCCAAATGGGGTCAGAACATATCAGAAGAGAAACATGATAGACAGGCGTGTATAATCGCCATGTATCGAAAGATCCGCAAGGAAGTAGAACGAATACATAAAGAAAGACGAGAAGCAGACAGAGTAGAATCAGAAGAAGAGGAGGAGCAAGACTCAGAACAATTAGAAACGATAGCTTACGTAGGTAGAGGAAGACCCCATAATAATACTAGAGGCTTTAATGACCTGATACGTCCGATACGTCCAGAATATAATAGACATTTTCAAACCCCTATGTTGAATACAAGGTCCCCCGAACACCTATTCCAAGCCGCTGATAAATTACTCCGAGATCGAAGGGGGTACCACATGCTCGATTCCATGGATGAACAAGAATTAGCCAGGTCAGCAGTACAATGGGCTGATAGTCCCAGCGAATACAATGATGATGTACTAGCACACACGTTTCTGAATCTTGCCCCATACGAACAGCGTCTAGCTAGTATATACATGATTCAACACCTCCTTATATTATATAAAAGCCAACACTCCGATCCAGGACCCTTACCTGACATATTGACAGAACTACTCACGAATAAATGGAGAGGGTCAGGTACTGATTTAATTAATGAAATTCTAGAATTCCGAAACCAATATATAACTTTCGTATGCCCAGAACCCGTTCCAGTTCCCATTATGGGAAGAAAAATGTATCACATAGATAGACAGAATCCGTTACGCGAAGTACACCCAATCAGAGGTGAAGGTAATAACTTTACACGCGTGTTTGTGTACACACCTATAACTAAAATCGAATTATTAGAAATGAAGAAAGTAGTACCCAGCCATGACAAGGATCCAGCAGGTTTCCACCGTGAGATAAAAGACATGTTACTCATGGGAGAGTATACCTACCCCGACATTATGAAAATATTAAAAGTCCTATTACCCGCCGGTGTTTACGAGAAACTCAAAGAAAAGGAATGGGAGGTGGGAGACCAAAAGATAGATTGGACAGCATTAGAAAACGAAGAAAGGGCCCGAGCTGCAGGAGCAGGGCTTGGGGAAAAGACTACAGCACTACCAGGATTACTAGTGCAGGTACTGCCACGTTTGTTAACTACGAAAAAGGAAGACTGGGGTGCAATCTCAGCCTGTAAACAAAAGCAAGATGAAGACACTAGTGATTTCTATTCCCGATTTGAAAAATGTTTTGGTATAAATAGTGGCATAAAAGCAAGTAGCGAGTCATATCCACATCTGTTTGTGACAAAATTGGTTGAAAATTCCCTACCACAAGTCAAGAATAGAGTATTGAAATTCGAAAGTACCTGGCAAGGTAATACCCCATCACAGATGTTACAGATGTTACAATATCACCACAATAGAATTAGAGAGGAACAAGAACACGAACAAAGACGTATGAAAGATACAAAAATGAAAATGCTTGTTGCTCAGTCAGTTCCAGCTGATGGTCATCAAAAGGGTGATTCCGCAGGTCCTACGAAAGGGACATGCAACTATTGTAAACAACAAGGTCATTATATACACGATTGTCCAGTCCTGAAACATAATATTGCCACAGGAAGAACCCAGGAAAGACCACGTCCACCTAGACAGGATCAGAATCAACAACAAATCCCTCAGCATGCACAACCTAGGTTAGCTCCGCAACAACTAGCTCCGCAACAGGCAGCTCCACAACAGACCGTAGCACCACCACAAGCGCAGCCTATTGCTGCAACACAAGCAACAACACAACAGATGTATCAGTATGCACAAGCAGATTATCCCGATTACCAGCGATACACATGAAATAGCCTAGAGAGGGAAGTTGGCTTACCCCTTATTGAGGTTCCTGTAGACCAAGAGGGACCTTATGTACATAGTGAACTATTAGGGGAAGACAGAAAGTTTTTACTTGATACAGGGGCAAGCAGAACAACTATACGACGCAGTGAAGTTCCAGGGGCACCCCTCTCAGGCTCACAAAATATTTCCCTTGGATTCTCAGGAAAACCTATACTTAATGATGTAACACAACCTCTCCCACTTACGGTTGGTCCATTGACACGTACTACAGATTTATTGCTTACTAAATCATGTCCAGAAAACTTGTTAGGTATAAAAACATTGAAAGCTCTAGGAGCCATTATATGTTGTTCTCCGGAAGGAGTACGACTATTTTTACGTGACTTTAAAGGTCACTACGTGTCCAGAGACATGGATCACCGGCTGCAGAATTTACCTACACATTTATGGGCACAAGGCCCCACTGATGTTGGTTGCATGAATATTACACCATATCGTGTCACACTAAAAACAGGAGTAGTACTACCACGAATGCGACAATACAAGTTACCACCAGATGCTGTTGTGGTTTTGCTGCAAATCATTGACGAGCTCATTGCACAAGGAGTGGTTGTCGAAACCGACTCCAATGTATGTAATTCCCCGATAATTCCGATTCTTAAAAGAACGGATCCAAAAGCACCACCAGTATATCGATTAGTTATTGATCTGCGTGAATTAAATAAATGTATTGTACCACAATACCCTGTGGTCCCAGATATCTCTTCATTACTAACAGCTATTGACTCAGAAGCAACGTTCTTCACTGTAATTGATCTCAAGAATGCTTTCTTTAGCGTCCCAATAGATCCGGAAAGTCAATATCTGTTCGGATTCAGTTTAAATGGACGAAGTTTTAAATTCACACGCGCACCTCAAGGATTTACAGAAAGCCCCAGCCTCTATAGCCAAGCACTGAAACGAGAACTTGACAGTATCCACATGCCAGTTAACACTGCCTTGCTTCAATATGTCGATGATCTGCTGATCACCGCCCGAAGCGAACCTGAATGTGAAACAGCGTCACTGACGGTTTTAAAATTTCTGGCCGACAAGGGGCACAAGGTGTCCCCTTCTAAGCTGCAATTCTGTGTCCAGCGAGTTGTTTACCTTGGGCACTCGCTGTCCAAGGAGGGAAGACAGCTTACACCTGATCGCATCCAGTTAATCGCTAACATGCCACCACCCAAGACACAAAAGGAGGTGCGGGCTTTTATAGGTCTCACTTCATACTGTAGGCAGTGGATCCCTCAATATGCATTTCTAGCAAAACCACTCATCCAGTTGACAACACAGGAGGCAGCCACATCGACTGTCCTCCCTTGGACTCAAGAACATACACACGCCTTTGAAAGCTTAAAGAAAGCTTTATGCCAAGCACCTGTTTTAGCTACACCATGTTACAGTAAACAGTTTACACTCTTTGTTACAGAACGCGACGGTACTGCCTTGTCAGTACTCACCCAGGAACAAGCAGGATCACACAAACCATGTGCTTATTTCTCTAGTACATTAGATCCAGTAGCTCAGGCTCTTCCTGCATGCCTGAAATCGGTGGCAGCAACAGCTTTAGCAATCAGACAAAGCGATGCCATAGTGTTAGGACATCAATTGACAGTACAAGTACCACACGCAGTAGAGGTTCTCTTGAACCGCACACAAACACAACACTTGACTATAGCGAGACTCACTGGTTACGAATTGACATTGTTTCAGCCACACATAGAAATCAGACGTTGTAATACGTTAAATCCTGCCACACTGTTACCAGTAGGCGGAACAGATCCCTTGGCACATGATTGTGTTGAAGTCATTACTATCACGACGAAACCCAGACAAGACTTGACAGATATCCCTTTGTCAGATCCAGACTTGACATTGTATGTAGATGGGTCATGTATGAGAACAAGTACAGGAGAGTTAGTGGCCGCTTACGCAGTTACAACAGACACTGAAGTCATTGAAACAAATTGTATTAACACTTTGTCAGCTCAAGCAGCAGAGCTCATCGCTCTGACACAAGCCTGTACTCAAGCCAAAGATAAGAAAGTCAACATATACACAGATTCACGTTATGCATTCGGAGTCGTCCATGACTTCGGCGTACTGTGGCGAGAGAGAGGTTATTTAACTTCTCACGGTGCCCACATCCAACACGGACCCCTCATTCAAGCCCTATTAGACGCGATTCATCTACCTACTGCAATATCGATTATGAAATGCAAAGCCCATACAAAAGTTACCGATATCATTTCTCAGGGTAATGACCTAGCTGACAGAACAGCTAAACAGACTGCTCAGAATCAGACTCACACAACTGACACGACAAAGACAATAGTTCCGACGCCAACACATTGCATGACAGTTAAGGATCCCGCCCTTGATGTAATTGACATACAGACACATGCTACACCAGAAGAAATAAAGAAATGGACTGAATTAGGAGGGATCCAAACGGATCAAGGATGGATGACGAAGGAAAAATCTATATGGTTTCTTCCTGACTCCATGGTTCAAGTCATCATTAACACAATACATAGTCCAGCGCACCTAGGAGAAAAAGCTATGCTAGACAGTATTCAACACATTTGGTTCAACAAACACTTGCGAGCAGCAGCTAAACAAAAAGTTCGTACCTGTATGATATGTTGTCAGTTCAATCCAGGTAAAAGCATCCCCGTAGACCAGGGTGGATTTCAACCTCCCGATCATGCTTTTGAAGCCCTCCAGATGGATTATATTCAGATGGAACGATGTCGAGGATTCAAATATGTTCTCGTAGTTGTCTGTGCTCTTTCCCGTTGGACAGAAGCCTACCCGGTTTCAGATTACACTGCCCCGACTACTGCCAAACAGTTAGTTCGAGAATTCTTCCCACGGTACGGTTTGCCACGTGTTGTCTACTCAGATAACGGCCAGCCATTCTCATCCGAACTAATGAAACACGTTTCCCTTTTGTTAGGCTACCAATGGAAATTCCACTGTGTCCGACATCCCGAGGCAGCAGGTCTCGTGGAACGCCATAATCAAACTCTGAAAATTAGATTGTCCAAAATATGTAGAGAAAAAGGTGTCGATTGGATAGTAGCCTTACCAGTTGCGCTCTTTTACATGAGAATGGTAGCACATTCTCGAACAGGGCTATCTCCGTACGAGGTGATCTTCGGTAGACCACCAAATATGTGGGGGACGCCTATACCTCGCAAAATCACTGATGTTGACTGTAATATGCTGACAGATTACCTGGCTTCCTTGATGTCTGCACTACAATCTTGTCGTTCACAGGTAGCTGCAGCTTTTCCCGATAATACTGAGGTGAAGCCCCATGACGTGGTTCCAGGCGACCTGGTTCTGGTCCGGAATTTCGACCGGAAGACCCAACTGGAGCCTAGGTGGAAATCGCCAAAGCTTGTTCTACTAACCATAAGGACAGCCGTGAAGATCGAGGGACGTAAAGGGTGGTTGCACTCGAGTCATATCAAGAAATTTTATGGACTACCATCCAGTGTGAATACTCAACCCTGCATTCCCTCACAGACAGACTCTAAGCTCCCCTTGGTTGAGCAGTCAAAAACGGAACTTTACAAACTAAAATTAAGGTCTAGCAAGTCAGACAATTTGATTGTTTAAGTCCTCTCCAAGGTGAATCGGTTGAATTTGTCTCTGACATGTATCCTCTAGACCGGAATAGAGAAAGAAATCAACAGATGCAGCTTAAAAAGCATGCGTATTGTAAATCACTTCGTAGTCACTGCACGGTAACATTATTAATTTTGTTTTTTCTAAGTCTTCTGATCATCATTTCCAGTATACTATTGCACATGTATTACCCTATTTTTAAACGTGTTTACAATTTAACTGTAGAACATTCTTTTAGCGAATTACCTCCGCATGAGTTGTCCTATAGATTTGCGCTGCGCAACAACACATTCATTAGTATGTTACATCATTCCCATCAGACCAGCAATGCCACAAATTGTTGGATATGTGGCCGACTCCCTCCCTATCAGAACTATAAGGGAGTTTTGCCCCTCTTTCCATATCCGTTCACACACAATGGCTCCTGTGGAGCATGGTTTAGTTTGATTAATTCCCTAGATTCAAATTCCGCAGTTTATCAAGACAACTGGGTATGGGGAAACCTGAACCTAGTTTTGCTTAAAGTCTGCTACCCTAACAAGGAGGGACTTCCCAAAAGAACAGGAACTGATCTAGAAAATGAAGTATATGGATTAGGTAATTTTACACTTAACCTCATGATCCTGAACGTTGAATCTGAAGCTCCACCAATCTTGCCCGCCATGTCAGTATTCCCAGTAAAAGGGGAATTATGTGTAAGAAAGAATGGTTCCATACACATGGGCCATAGTAAATGCACCACTGTAATAAAATTCAGTGATCAAGGCAAGTCTACATTTAGAGCTTCCCGTCATTCCTACTTTATATGTGGCCAGACCGCATATATATGTCTACCTCTAGATTGGGATGGTACCTGTTACATAGCATTCCTTCTGCCACCTGTTTTCCTAGCTCCTCCTGATTATCACAGAAATACCCATTTAGTACACAATAGACAGCAGAGAGATCTTCCAATTGTCGATTACACTGAAACAGCATGGGAGCAATACACAGATTTCAATAAAGGTTTCTTTCCCTATATAGGTACAGTCACTAATAGTAAGCTGATACGTAGATTAACCAGAACCCTTGAAGCAGTAGTGAACGAGACTACTTCCGCCTTAGGCAATTTAACAGAAGAGCAGTCTGCTATGCGGATTGTTGTGCTTCAAAATCGTCTTGTCCTTGACGTCATCCTGGCCGATAGGGGCGGAGCTTGTAGGGTCATCGGATCAAGTTGCTGTGTTTTCATACCAGAAAATTCGCCGTCAGTATATAAAGCCATAACTCGCCTTCATAAGATTGTGAGCCAGATACACCAGAGTCCAGGCACCTGGACTTGGTCCGGTTGGTTTTGGAGCGTGTTGTCAGCCTGGGGATGGAGAATCCTATCCTTCCTTGGTATTGGCTTTCTCATACTATTCAGTTGCTGCTTATGTCTACAATGTGGGCCAGCGATTTGTGGTCTGTGTGCCACATCGTGTATCCCACATCCAAGTTTTCGTTCAAGATCCCGGAAGAAGAAAGAAGAACAAATGATGCTATATGAACAGATCGATGGATTGATGAAGATCGATATCTCCTGAGGGTCCGTAGGGGACAAGAAGGGAATGAGGAAATATGAATTTTGTGATCAGTTATGTCCCCTATCGTAGACCCCAACGGCTCCATGTGCATGCTATAAGTACATGTATGTTCCCTCCAGTTCCAGTTTTGAAGACGCAAATACATGTGCGTCCACCGTCAACATGTCCTCTTTCAGATTCGCCATGAATAGGTCAGATATTCCATTCCTAAGTATGAAAGGCCACCGACTTTATGTGGTTCACTTTCCACATTTTACAGATTCAGGCGAGTAGGCCCAGAATTCTGTCATCAAGCCTTTTCCTGCCTTCTGCCTCTGAAAGCTCCAGTCTGAGCCTGCATCTGTATCTATGAACTTTGTCCTACTCCCTGCGCGGCTAACGGTGCCTGATCCAGCCTGTTGCCTGCCAAAAACTGTATTTCACCTTCAAGATTATCTGCTCCGCTCCTCATCCGATGCATTCCTGTCTAGTAGTTTAGGTAAACATTCCTCCAGCTACCGTGCAAAGGGCCAGGCCTCGCTGTCCTCATGCAAGTAATTCATAGCCCCTGTTACCATGGAATATTCCTACCCCCTCGCATCTCATGTAGACACTTAGACGCTTGTACACGCACTAACAGTCAGTATAGAATAGATTCTATCCTAGAGACCTTTCCTTTTGGATAACACAGTTCTTTAAACATAGGATATTAGATATGATTTGGGATTAGGTTGACATGACCCCCCAGACTTCTGTCTCCACATGTAGAGCTAAATGTCACGTCCCCTTCACCCTCTAGTTGCACGTCAATCACACGTCATGCGGCTGCGCGCGCATCTCTGCCAAATATTTCTGCTGACATTGCAGGATTCTCTTATGGATCCACCCACTTGTGACATCATGTATAATGACGTTATTTAAGTTACGCCTATATGTCCGCCTTTTTAGTTACGTATGCATATTTTATCTGTATTATCAGCTGTTACGCCTCCTGCATCTGTTTCACTGTAATGCATTTCCTATAAAACTGATTATCTGTCAATAATGTATGCCCTTCCTTCCTGAACTTTCGTGGTGATGGAATTTGAAGCCTGCAATTCGAATTGTATTTTCCTTTGTAAAGGAATAAAGCCTTTTAGAACCTCTAATACCACGGATTCTGCCTCTTATATTTACTGAGTTATTCTTACTAGACTTTACCGCATAAAAAATAGTACCGGTAATGAAATATTTACCACAGCGGGACAGCCTACTGATCATCACGCGGTGGTCATTAGTCCTGTTATGGTTAATTCTGTTATGGGCAAGCGCCCCCAAAATAGGGATGATTTCCCCTTTTGGCTTGCTGAAAAATTTGACCAAATAGAAGCGGTTTACCCGAATACTACTCCTGTGGAGAAACACAGGATCCTCACCATTAGTTTGCCTAAAGACTTGGTCCCCCACATAGATGATTGTGTAAATTGGGGCAAGGTCTTTGCAGCGACGTACGCGCAGTGCTTTGGCACTCCGTCTATGTTGCAGCTGCCCTCCGTTATCAAAAGAGTTCAAGAGAACCATGGTGCGGAGTCTGCGATAGAGTTAGGGATGCGGCTCCTCGGTCAATTTGACCTGGTGGCTACCATGATAATTGGAAACCTAAAGGGTGATGCTTTGCATTTCCAGGTTCGTAATGAACTGAAGCGAGTTGCTGAGGAGGACAAACCGCAGGAATTTGCGAAAATAATCGCAGAGGCATATCGGGATTTGGGTCGTAGCTCTTTAGGAGTTAAGCCTGTCATAAAGAATCCCGATCTAAAACAGCAGGGTAAGGCAGACACGTCTGGTAAGGACGAAAGACCCATTTTTCCAAAACAAAAATGGCAGTTTAAACAACAGGGAAAGCAGCAGCAACAGAAACAGGGCTCTCGGCCTGCCTCTCCCGTACAGTCAAGTAGTGAACGCACTTATGATCTGCGCGATCGTGCTGCTATTAAGTCTCCTGATAGATTTCAGGTTTCTGAACAGCGCTCTCCTCATTCTTCACAGGAAACATCGGCTACACAGTCCGGTGGCGGAGGCGGTGGCAAAGGTCGGGGTGCTCCACAACAGCGTGACCAGCCCCGACAGACTGAGGGTAAAGGCAAGCAGGACGAATTTGCACGACAAAGACCCCCATTTCAGAAGAAGAAAGTGGCGGCTCTGACGGCAAGGTATGCCTCAGATAGTGCGGACACAGCTTCGGAACCGGACATGGGCGCTGACGCTCCTGGACAGCGCAGCGGAAATTACCATAGTCCGTCAAGCTCTGCGTCCATTTCTGGCGGTGACAGCAACTGATATCTCGGTTACTGTTGAAACAGCTGACACCAGAGTGGCTCCCCCTGACAGACTTTATGAAATAGTCTTATTAATTGAGGGTGACATACAACGTACAATAAAAGGGATTTTTTGGGATAATCTGACCACCACCTATGATATCCTCCTAGCGGAGGCAGATTGGCCCCCAGCTTTCATTTTAGAGGCTCCTAGAGGGGAGGAAGTAATCCTCCCGTCCTTTGCGCACACAGTGCCTAAGGACCAAGCTGAAGTGTATGCTGGGGAGTGGGCGCTTGCGCTTGCGCCGGCGGTGTATCGTACTCAGGTGGGATGGGACAGATTGTCCCCCTGCCATGAGATTCCATTGCGGTCTATGCCCCAGCCCCAACCTCAATATCCTATGCGTCGTGAAGCGAGACCCCACGTCGCGGCAATCCTTGAACAATTGGAATATCAGGTTGTTATTGAAACATGTGTGTCCCCTATGAATAACCCTTTATTCACTGTAACGAAGCCTGACGGCTCGTACCGTTTAGTTTTGGATTACCGGCACCTAAACTCCCATTGCCGGACCTGCGCGGTACAAAATACACATAGCTCGGCTTTGGTCGACAGTCTCGTGCGTAAAAGATTTAAAACGACACTTGACATTTCCAATGGCTTTTTTAGCCACAACCTGTCCACACTGAGTAGCCAGTGGACAGCGTTTACTTCGGGCGGCAAACAAAAACAGTTTACAAGATTAGCCATGGGTTACAAAAATAGCCCTGGCGTCTTTTCTGCTCGCGTGGTTTCTCTATTAGAAAGAATAGACCCCGACGCATACTCCTATGTTGACGATATCTATCTTACGGATGATGAGCTGATGCCGCATCTATCTCGAGTCGACAATATTATCGTGAGTTTTGCTGACTATGGCTACAAATTCAATTTTGCGAAGTCACACATCGCAGAATATACGGTGTTGTTTTTGGGCTACGAGCTCAACAATGAAGGTAAGGGGTTAGCCCCCCACTTTCTGGAAAAGTGTGCACGCTTAAGTGCTCCTACGACACTGAAGAAATTACAATCTCTGCTGGGTTTTCTGAATTTCGGCCGTACGTACATTCCTGATTATGCCCAGCGTATCAAGCCGCTTTACGCCTTGGTACAACCTTCGTTTTCGAAATCTAGCTGGCAGCTAGAACACTCTGCAATTTTACAGTCTTTACAGGCTGACCTTCTTGCTTCACAATACTTGCTGACACGTGATAACCGCACTAACCTGGTGATAAGAATAGTACCAGGCGCCGTGGGGTTCACGTATTTGACGTTTAATGAGGGCGACACAGTCCCCATTGCGTACAAATCCCACTTGTACACCTCTGCTGAATTACGTTTTTCCACGGTCGAAAAAGTTCTGACTGCTGTGCAGATGGCGATCCTCAAGGAACGCGCACTGTCGCATGGGAAACAGATTCTGGTTGTAACACCATATCCTGCTTTAGAGGCAGTGACTAAAGCAAGTGTACCAAATTCTAAAGCTTTGCATCCACGGTGGATACAATGGGCCACAACACTGACGTCGCCAGATGTCACTTACATCTTTGATGCCTCATTACAGACTCAAGAGTACTTGCAGTATGAATTCGTTCATCCGGCACCTCTGTCTTTGCGCCCGCTCGAAGAATACCATTGTGTCATATACACTGACGGGTCTGCGCAACCCGCTATTGGATCGAAGCACGCTTATTCAGCGGCTTGCGCAATTGTCGTAGGTACATTCGTAAATGGTGAATTCCAATCTGATGCAGTGCATACGCAGTCATTGGGTGATTGTACCGCACAATTGGCGGAGCTTCGGGCTCTGGTGCTTGCACTGGAGTTTGCTGATCCCCGAGTCACTACTCTTATAGTGAGTGACTCCTTCTACTGTGTCCAGTCCTACAATGACAATTTACACTTCTGGTCTCAGAATGATTATCGAGACACTAAAGGTAGCACAATTAAGCATAAAACGCTTTGGGTTCGAGTGGCAGACTTTAAAGAACGTCTCCCTCTCGTGAGTGTTATACACACTCTTGGTCACCAGCGGCTGGGTGTCCATGCTGTCGGCAACAGCTTAGCTGACGAGGCAGCGAAAACAGCAGTGGCTACATACTTAGTGGCAGCAGTTACAAGATCCAAAAGTAAAATAGATGATGACATCTTGGCAGCTATTGCTGCGACAGAGAAGGGAGGTGTTTACCCGAAGGGTTTTCCCTCTCGTTATATTTATCATTTAAGTCCTGATAACGTCCCATTAGTGAGGATTAACGACGTTGGTGACAGAATTATTCCCAACGCGGACTGCAGACCAGCACTGATCTTGGCTGCGCACGAGGGGTTGGCGTCAGCCCACGCCGGTGTGTCAGCTACAATATCTCTGCTACAACAACGTTACTGGTGGTTTGGTTTATATAAACAAGCGCGCGCTTATGTTCTTGATTGTGACATTTGCCAACAGATTAAACCTTCTACTGTTGCGCGCCCACCACAGACACAGCTGTACATCTCTAATAAGCCATTTGGTTGTGTTTATTTAGATCACTGCGGTCCTTTTTCTTCTGATACTGCGTACAAGTACATCTTGGTTGCAGTGGATTCGTGCACACGTTTTCTATGGGTATGGCCACAAAGGAGTGCTGACTCGCGGACTGTCATCAGGGATTTGCGTGTCTTTGTGGGAACTTTTGCGTGTGGTACCTTCCATTCTGATCAGGGCCCTGCGTTCGCCTCTAAGGCTTACAAGGAGGCTATGAAAAATTTGGGGGTCCTTGTCAAATTTTCGTCTCCCTACAGACCTGAGGGTAATAGTGTGGTGGAGCGAATGAACCGTGACTTAAAGCAATCATTGACAGCACGTGTTTTAGGCACGGGCCGGAACTGGCTAGCCCATTTGTATAACGTCCAACGTGCACTAAATAATCTCCCTAGAAGGTCTCTGGGTGGGCGGACCCCGTACATGATGCTCTTCGGAATCAGAATGTTTGTTCCAGACCTTGATGGTCTAGACATTGCGGCGTCGACCGCACCCTTCGACGTAGATGATCACTGTGCTGTTTTGCAGACTCTACAAGAAGCCAGAGACTCTCTTTCGAAAGAACATTTGCCCTCCACGTCTGAAGCTGAGGTTCAGATTCCGGTAGTCGGCTGGCTACCACGAGTTGGGGATCTGGTCCGTGAGAAGGTGGAGAACAAGAAGGAGTTCGGCCCCTCTTATCGTGCACCAGTTCCAGTGCTTGGAGTGCAGGGTACAAGAACAGTCATTTTACCTCCACTTCCTGGTCGCAAAGAAAACAGGTACATCTCTATTGACAATGTCAAACTTCAGCGAGTGGCCGATACTTCTTAGTATGACTCCAGCAGTTTCATGCCAGACAATGCAAAGAACTTCAATGTTGGTTCCTGCTTCTAACACCTTGTCTGATGTTGCCATCGAGATGCATTCAGTTACTGATCCCTTGCTGATACCACCGGCAGGTGGTTTGCCCGAAGAGACTGAGTATGCTTATCCTACACGTGGACCTTCGCCTGTTTTACAATCTACAGCACTTGGCCAGTCCCGTTTTTCCTTTGACACTAACTCTTTGCCCTCAACTCCCCCGTCAAACATTGCTGTTTTTGTAAGCTGGTTTAAGAAACATTTTTTGATAGCCCCTTGGACATACATCTGGTTGATGCTTTTTAGTATTTTTTTTTTCATGTCCATTGGATTTGTTGTAGTTTTCTTCCGTTTGGTGGATGGCCATTATCTCAAAGAGAGATCGACAATTAGACTTATCAATGGAACTTTGGCCCCCCACTCCTCATCCCACATCATGAAAAGGGACCAGACTTTTGTGAATATTACTGCCTGGCCCGTCATGGATGGAATCGCATGGGATGCAGTTAAATTTCAAATTCATGGGCCTACAGAGGTCATTAATGTGCCTAATGTATTTCGTGTTTCTATGGGTGATGTAGTTAAACAGAACATACGTTCTGATGATTGGGATGTACACGCCATTGAAGCACTGTTTTCAGATTTGAAATATTATGCCGCCTTTGATGCTGAGGATTTGTATGACAATGCGGCTAATTATGCAGAACAGTATTGTTTTCAACATTATGGCTATCACTTCCTGCATAAAGCAAATACGTTTAGAAATTTTGTAAATTTTACCCAGTGGGAACACTGTCCCACCCCCTCGTTTGGCAGTTCACATACATTAGTTGATAAGTTTACTTATTTTACTGATTTCAGTGTTTCAGCCCGGCATCCTTTTATTTTAAAGTTAAGCCTGAGTCTGCCTCTAAGGTTAGACTGACACACACCAAATTGCTATATTCTAAGTCCTTTATGGATGAGTTGTCAATCAAAGGTTATGATCTATGGAAGGCTACTATTGATCTTAAATCGGTTTGGGGTTCCAAACCGTGGCAGGTTCAGGGAACTGAAGCTTTACACCGTGCCTGTCTAGTACCAAATCATATGTTGTTTTTAAATGCAACCATCTTCCAAACCACCTGTTTCGGATTGGCCACTTCTAAAAAACTAAATTCGCCTTCTGTGCCGGATCTGGGTGCTTACCCAAATTGGAATAATCACACAGATCTGTCCCTTCCTGCTTTGCAGTTATTAGTTTCTAATTCATCTTTCAATATTTCGAAATTTGATAGTGAGGGATGGTTAATTTGGCAAAGCAGTTCTGATACCTGTCAACGACGTTTTCTAGGACTGAAACCGGGGTATACTCAAGATCGCGTGGACCCCCGGTTTGAGTCGTCACATACAGTAACTACATACTCTGTAGGGAAATTATGTCAGTCCTGGCTGCGACATTCCACCTTGGCATCTGTCAAAGTTCATTTATCAAAGTTACATGACAAAATAGATTTGAATGATTTTGTTAAAGGTCCTGTGGGTGGCAGATCCAAGAGATGGGCGTATGCTATTTACAACGAAGTACGGAAACTGTCGCAAATTGAGGCAGCTTCAAGATTGAGAGCTATTGATCAGGCTAATATGAAAAAAGTATTAGCAGTTATTGATAACAGCATTAACACTCTTTCTTCTCGCATTTATACATTAGATAATATTGTTTCTTCAATTGTGGATATTGTGCAGGATGATATGTCTGTGTTGTATCATGGTCAAAACCAGTTGCGTTCTGTTATGCAGTTTGCATGGACATTACAAACATTGAAGGCAGGGAAGGTCCCTTGGGACTATCTGAATACAACATCGTTATTTCTTCCCTTTAACCTTACTGACAAACAGCAGTTCATGTCCATGAAGGATGCTACATATTCCTTGCTCCATATTGAGAAATTGGAGCCGTTACCTTTCTCTGTAGCGGAAGTCGACTCCGCTGTGTGGCTCTTACATGGATTGATAACTCTACCGTTTGCACTTTTTAAGTTTACCTCTTGTATGAAACACTATGCTCTGGGTAGATATGAACAGCTGGGTACCGCTTTCATACATGAAGTCTGGTCCCTCCCCTTTACGTATAGATGTACAAGGGACGGTACTGAGGTTTATCTGAAGGGTGAAGAATGTACAACGTCACCTGATCATTCTGTTGTATGTAGGCACATTCAATTGCGCGGTGCTTGTAATGTACACGCTCCGAATTTGGCCTGCGTCCTCAAAGGTATCCCGGTACCAGTGATTACGCCATCTTTCACGCTGCTTGCAAACGGTAGTTATTTAATTTTAAACAATGAAGCTTGCTGCGGGATGTTAGTAGGGATCCCGTATATAGTAACTGTATCACAGAGGGTTGTCTGCTGCAATAACGTCCTGTTTCCACCCCCGCATGGGAGGCTGGATGCTTCCATCTGGCCTTCGATTCCAACCTTGAAAGCAGAGTTCAACAAGATGAGCAGAATAAGAGCGCTATTGTCCCAAAAGGAGGTGCCATTGACTTCCTCCCGGGAAACATTTGTCCTTCACGTAGCAAATACGCGCACCGAGGTACAGGCGCTTTTGAATACTGACCTCCCCCTGCATTTTGGCGCTTTGATCCAAACAATTTTCAATGCCTCGTCCACGACTGGCCTGGCTCATTTTTTTAAACTTGTGGGCTCGGGCCTCGTGACCTCTTTCCAAACAATTTTTGGTGTGATTCCGGCATTTTTTCATTCTATTTTCTCCAGCGTCTTTGGAGGTGTCCCGTTAATTCTGGCTCTAGTGGCAGGTGTGCTACTTTTACTTTTCATCTTGCGGAATGGCTGCTCTTTCTGTGCCACACGACAGCCTGTCCCGTCTGCAGCTTCTTCGTGACAGGATGCTTGATTACTATGGTGTCCTGCCGTTGGCGACTTTGAGCCTGGCATATGGATTATCCTTCCGGTATTCCTACTTCACCTGCGTGCAACCTGTCTTCCACTGCCTAGATTGTCCCTTTGAATGGCCTATGGATTTGTGCTTAACCAACATGGTGTCTCCGGACCCGGATTTTGATCGACTGATGAGGCCCTTAGTGTCTCACGAGTCTGCCTGTTCTGGTGTTCGGATTATGGCCTGCGGTGCGGCGCATGGTATCCTGGGTAATTGGGACATCGTGAGAGCGGCATATGACTTCTTGGATATGAGTTATTTGGAAGTACACGCTGGTTGCCCTCTGATGGTGCTAGAGGCTCCGCTAATAGAAGAACACGTATGTTCCTTTTCTTTACTTAACTGGATGGCTGAAACCTTCAGTGGCCGTGCCAATGATTTTCTGCTGGAAGCAGTGGCCACATATGCTGCATATACTTTCATGGATTGAGTGAACTATCGTCCACTGTGTTTTCCTCACGTGTCTTGAACTGTCCCTGTACGTCTGCACTTCTGCCCGGTGAGGCGTTTTTTCATTTTTTCACCCCCCACGGCACGTTTGAGGTTTTTTGTTTTTTCTTTCCATTTTTGGTTTTTTCCTGTTCGGACTTTGCCTGAACTGATCGGTGTTTTTTAAATTGGATACGCCTTGTTCTGCTCTGTCGCGCTTGAACTCTGCGTTCTCTCTTTTCTTGCATACTAAGTAGTGCTTCGATCAAGGGGGCATGTAGTAAGGACTCCCTTAATATGTACATACATTGTTAAGTTAGCATAACCACGTCAGAAGTTAGAAAGCAATCTTGCTGCTTTTGCACACGACACTGCGTTCACATGTTATTGCTTAAACAAACTACTGACTCGAGTTTTGCCTCACACGAGAGCAATCTGTTGTTACCATCCCGAGCTCTGCGAAGCGACCTTGGTCTGCACACGATGTGACAAACAGTCTGAGTTGTTAGACAATGCATGTTTTCCACTCTAGGTTGATCGACCCACTATTTAGTCATAACACACGAGCAGCTGCACATACCTGAATGTTGGTGCTTTTAATATCACGGACATCATGTTTATTATTCAGACCGAAGACGAGCCTTCCTGCGAGAAGACTCCTGATGCTCCTGTGATGTGATTTCACTAAGCTGATCTTTGAGGTATGGGGTCCCCTATTCAAGCCTAAGAGACCTTCTGTTAGTCTAATAATAATATTAGCTTCTTAGTAAAGGGAAGGTGGTAGTATCCACTGTCATTATAACATGATCACCCCTTTTATATTCTATGGAATTGTAACTATGTTGATGGTTTTGATTTTAATCATTTGTCTGCTTGTATTAGCCAAAGTACTGCATATTAGGACACGTGGTCTATAAAAATAAACTCTTTTTATTTTCACCGTGTCTCTGTTGATTCTTGTTGTGGACTGATGTGAGAATAATATACGAACAGGTATTTCCGATTCCCACCATTCCTGAGTATGTACTGAGTCGCTTGTTCTGGGTTGTCTTTTCATTGGGACCGCCGAGCTAAATCTCGGATAACGAATGGGACACTTATGCTAGCCGGATACTGGGTTCTGGGTTCTGAGGTGAGTTTCTGGTACACCACAACTCACTGAGGTCCTGGGGTTCTACGCATAGTTCTGTGTATAAGCAGAATCCCTGCAACAATACGTTATAAGCATACCATAAAAGGACATGTCATAATTTATACAATTTAAAAAAGAAAATGACAGACAACAGTTTATGACACAATCATATCAAAACACAATTGATTTCTGCAATTTAAAAACATTTTTTTTTTAAAGCAGTAATAGCAGCAATTATATATTCACTATCCAAGAATTGTAGTGCCAAAAATGCAGGACGGCATTGCCTCAGTCCTAGTTTTTTAAGCACTGGTACAATCCATCTTTTCCTAGGATTATGATAAAATTTGCAGAAGAACAAAATGTGTAAAGAAGATTGTGCGGAAAGATCGTCACATGGACATTTGCATAATGTTCTAGACCAGTCATTCAAATCTGGAAAACTTAATGACCTAAATATAATATTTAACCTAACTCTAGTTAACAAGAATCTATCGTAATCACTAGTGACCATTAGAATATATGGCTGCATATGCTCAAAAGCCAGAGTAAGATAATGGGGTTGAACTGTTATTTTGTCCATTTCACTCAAGATTCTCTTTTCACTCAAAAATTTCATGCAACTAGACTTTAGGTCCTTTCTAGACACATTGCATAAAGTTTGAGGATCATAATAATATTCCTGTTGGCTTATCTGACCTAAAAATAATTTAACGTATTCTAGCCATCTTATACTTTTAACTCCATCAAGGCCCATTGCATCTTTTAGTATGTTACGATTAAAAGTCAACTCATCTGTGGTCCAAACCCTATGCCAAAGGAGGACGGGCTGGATCTTAATCATGTCCTCCAGCTAGGGTAAGCCAAGTTCGGCATGACAAATGGAATTGGACGTACTGTCTGGTAGAGACAAAAGATATTTAAGAAACATATTTTCTATCATTTGCAGTATAGTAACGTTGGAAAAAAACCAAATTCCTGCCCCGTAGGTAGCAATCGCAATACATTTTGCCTTATATATATGCAATAATTCCCCCGGAGGGCGTTTTCCCAACTTTCTACTGAAATTGGCCAAAGCCGCCAGTGATTTACTAAACAGGAGTCTTCTGGTTTTAACTGCACTAGTCCAACTTCCTGTTTGATCAAATAGAAACCCTAAATAGGAAAATGTTTTAGTGCGTTCTATTGCCTTGTTGTTAATATAAATAGTGTTACTCTTTTTATGTGATCCATTACCACAGTTCATAACAAAGGTTTTTGAGCAGTTAATAGTAAGGCCCAATTTGGACATAAAATTAGTAAAAGAATTAACTACCCTTTGGAGGCCAAGTGGCGTGCGTGACATAAGGACCGCGTCGTCTGTGTAGCGGAGCGCAGGGATGGGACGAGTAGATGCTAATGGTAAATCCCTGCACTCCTCAACCAGCGTAGTCTCTCAATTATTTATATACATAGTAAATAGGAAGGGAGCAAGGACGCAGCCTTGCCTGACACCCTTTCTAACTCTAAAACCTCTTGTACATTCCCCGTCCCGCCCATAACGCACCCTTGCCCTTGCCCCCATGTAGTGTTGCCTTAAAAAAGAAATTAAAATAGGGTCTACCCCCTGCTCCCCTAAAATTGACCACAGCTTTTCATGGACAACGCAATCAAATGCAGCCGTTAGGTTAACAAAAGTTAAAAACAACCTTTCTCCCTTTGCTTTTGTATATTTGTCAATTAAAATATATAGATTTAGTCCCTGATCGATGGTCCCCAAGCCCTGACGAAAACCATATTGTAGGTCACTTATAATTCTATGTTCGTCCGTCCAAGCCTGCAATCTCTCTAAAATTAACCGACCCAAAATCTTCACTGTGGAGTCCAATAATGAAATTGGGCGATAGCAAGCTGGACTCAACCTATCGCCCTTTTTAAAAATTGGGACTATTATAGAATCGTACCAGGTCATTAAAAATCCCTCTGAGCAACATGCATTAAAAACTTGCATTAAAATCGGTCCCCACAGGGCCAGATTGGATTTGAATAAATCTAACGGAATGCCATCCGGCCCCGATGCCTTTCCGCCCATGCTTGCCTTTATAGCATTGTTAACCTCATTCAGGGTAAAGACCAAATGTAACTTTAGAAATGGGGGGGGGACTCAAGTTCATCCCTGTTTACCGGGATCTCATTTTCATCTCTAATTACATTATTATACAATTTAGAATAATGTGAGATCCACTCCAATTCTGTTATAACAATCTCTATACTAGCTTTGTTGCTCTCCACCAAAAAAGGGGCATTTACTGCTTTCCAGAAAGCTATAGGGTCTCGATCGATTGATGCCTCATGCAAAGCGTTCCATGCTTCCTCTTTCAAGGTTTTCTTCCTAGCATTTAAGACCCTCCTATAGTTCCTTCTGGTTTCCCTGATATAATCCTGATTCCTTACCCCCATGTTTAGAGCATGCTTAAGTTTAGTGTAGGCTTTTGTGCAGTGGGAATCAAACCATCCTTCATTGCGTGTGTTCTTCCCTCTTGTTTTTACACACAACGTGTCTTTAATATGCGAGGCAATATGTAGGAAGCTCTTAATGATTTCCTGATCTGTAGACTTCTCATTTAAACAAGAGTAAAACATGTTTTTACATTTCGAAACAATGTTTGTAAGAAAATCCTCTGAGTTCAGTTTCTCCCACTTTAATGCATACCCATTTTGTCTAGTTAATATGATGTCCTTCAGCAACTGATTAGAGTTGCTTTTCATATGGGAATCTTGTTTCCAGACTACGATATCAATGCTTTGCAGATAATGATCACTTAAGACCATATCATGAGTGGTAAATGCATTAACACGTGTGGAGTGCCTACATGTTACCAATATAAAGTCAATAATAGGAGATGAGCCTCGTCCATTAAACGTTGTGGAGAAAGGGACCATCGGTGAGCATAACTTGTTTGCAAAGCCCATATCGTATAAAAAGATGATCTCGTCTAATAGGTCTCCTAGAGGTGTGTGTAGGAAATGAGGCAAGTTGAAATCTTTTCCGAGTGTTATTCCGCATGCCCCCTTAACATCCCTTTGGCAAATCGGGGAGTTGAAGTCACCACCCCATATAACAATATCTTCATTTGTCGAATGGAAAAGTAGCTTGTTCAGCTCGCCAATGAATTTACGCAAAGTACCCTCGATCAAATCAGTTGGGATATTATTATAAAAATTTCATATAATCACTTGTGTGCCTAAATCTGCTTGTAAAGTTATAAGTTGATAGTACCTATTAGTTATAGTTAATTCAGCTTTTCTCAGGTTTAGGTGGTTTGAGATATAAGTGCATAACCCCCCTTTAGCTCTACCATGATGGGATCTTATTGCCGGGGTATGGAACGTTTTAAACCCGTTTATATGGATTGGTTCCAATACCCAGGTTTCTTGAAGGCTTATTATCTCAAATTTGCACACAAAGTCCATCCATATATTAATGGAAGTCTTACTTTTTAAGCCAGCCACGTTCCAAAATAGGAACTGGCATGTATCTCGCCTGTCTATACCCCTGCTGCTACCCTGGCCCTCCCCCCCCTGCAGATTGATAAACCCAGCTTGTAAAGGGGGAGGTGAAATTGTCGCAGCCGGAATTTCTGTTGCTATTCCCACATTTGCCTGTATATATCCCATTGTGTCTTTTCCTTGTATATCACTAATTTCGGTATTAAGAACAGTTATTGACGTACCCAAGCTTACTCTGTTTTCAATAATTCTAGGTGTTATTACCTGGGCAGGCTTCTCCTGTCTCAGTCAGTCTACCGCTTCGAGATTGTTAAATACATCGAAACGGTTATATGTTTGGATGTTGAAAAGATTGCTGGGATTTGCCATAGGAGGTTCCCCATCTAACCTTACACAACCGCTATATAACGGTAGGTAGAAATAGCCTAGTGGGAGCACATTAATACCTTGTGCAAGTGTAGTATGATTACCTGTTCTACTGATAATCAGGTTTTCTAAACCAGGGGTCCTAAAAGTCAAAACTACGCAGTCCCCTGGGAATGTTTTCCATCCTCTGCCAACCCATCCTATTCTCCTTGCCATTTTGAATTCATGGAATAGCTCCCCCGCAAGGCCTGTCCTAATGCCAAGCCAATGAAGTGAACTATTTTTTAATGTTTCCAATGATTCTTCTGACCCATGATTTAATTTAGGGACATTTGCCAACACCACAATGTAAGGTGTGGCGGCTGGAGGTAAATCAAGATATGTCATATGCTGTTCCTTCTTCCTTTCATGTAGAGTATTGGGATTATTAACAATGGTAGTACGTGTGGGCGTAACGTAACTGGTGGTATAGCTGGCAGGGAAGTCTGTGTGTTTAAAGTAGGGTGCTGAGGCAATGTGTTATATATGCCTGGTCCTATATCATTAGCAGTGCCTGGGGCAGAGAGTTTTATATCAGTTCTCGATCTATTTACTGTCTTAACCAGCGAACTTCCGTGAGTAGAAACACACCCCTGTCCAAAGAACTCCAATTTGTCCAAGCATTTAGTCAAGTTTACTTCCACTTGACCAAGTCTCGACATCAGATTACTTATACTATCTCTGATATGTGTTTCCAGAGCCTCCAGCTTAACTTTTAGCTTACCCACCTCGCTCTGTATACACGTGTTTGGAGCTGAGTAGTGATTTTTCCCAGTTTTCGGGATTCTGGGACCTAGCTTTTATGGAGGCCTTTTTGCGTGATTTAGATGGAGGTTTACTTGGTTTTGGACGTGATGTCTCGGGGATGGAAGGACATGTGTCGGGATTTCTAGGGCGCTTGGTCGGCGGTTGTATTTCATGGTCATATTCACTATTTTGTTCACCATCAGTTATCTGATCAGAGATATTTACCACACAGCCATTTAAAGTCGAATCGCTTCCACGAGCATCTGTTGGACTGAAGGGATTAACATCCCTAGTTACGCCCCCCCTCCATAACTGGGTTCAAAGTCTCTTCTACAGTTATAATCTGGCGTTCAATAGCCACCACAGCGCCCGTTAGATAATTTATTAGTGACTGGCGTGGATGTTCTCCTGACTATACTGGTATTTTGTTCTGGTTAGTCGCCAGTTTTCTTTTCCCCATGGTCAATTAAATAGGTGGCGAATCAAAACAGTACAATTCAAAATAAACAAAGTTAAACAGGAAATGAATGGGTAATAAATTATGTATACACCCTTAGTATAAATATGCTTAGTCCAATGATCATATGATCATGTGGCGGCGATCAGTCAATATGCAGTGTCTTACTTCGAAATAATTTCTTCCCTCCTTCCTACTCAGGAAGGAGTGGCGCGCAATGACACAAGCTCTACTGTGTGTTTTAATCAGTAATAGCACTACGGTATAGTTCCAAAGTAGACCTAATACATGAATATTCTAATCGAGCCCTAGGTACAGTACCTTACATATGATGGATGATAGAGATGTGGCCCGGCCCGGCCTTGGTCGGTCTAGGACGGGCTAAGACGGGCCCGTCTTCGCCCGGTCTTCGCCCGGGCCGAGCCCGGGCACGCCCCGCGTGCGTCCCACGAGGCGGGCCCGCCGCCGGAGCTTTCAAGTCCCTCCAAGGACCGACCACAAAGTGCAGAGTGCGTGCAGAACAGGGCAGGTACTCTGGAGAAAGTGCTTAGTGCTGGTTCGTTGAGTTGGGGTCTCCCACGAGGCGGGCCCGCCGCCGGAGCTTTCAAGTTCCTCCAGGGACCGGCCACAAAGTGCAGAGTGCGTGCAGAACAGGGCAGGGAGAAAGTGCTTAGTGCTGGTTCGTTGAGTTGCGGTCTCCCCACAGAACCACACACACAACCACACACACACAACCACACACACGACCACACACACACACAACCACAACAACAATTGGCATAGCAAATAGGTCTCGCCTTTGGGACCTTATAAGTGTTTAGCCAGACAACAGTTGATGTGGTTGCACCAAGGATATTGTGCTGCATAACTAAATACTTAGAAGGTCCAAAAAGCAAGACCTATTGGCTAAGCCAATGCTTGTTTCCTCTCCTATACCTTTCCCCTACCCTCAATCCTCTCTGATTGTCAATGGACCAGATACACAAATGGTTCCTTGCTACACAGGATATATTTGTTAAGCCAAGTTATGTACATCGTGACACTCTATTCTGTGCAACCGTCATACATGTATATGTTATTACTTCTGGATAATCTTATTGTCCTATGTTGTTAATAAAAACATATTAAAAAAAAAAAATCCGGGTGTATTCCTTTTGTTTATATGTATAGTCAGAAGTACAAGATTAAGGGTACAAACTTATCTCATGTACAGCGGTGACAGAAATACACAATCACATGAAACATTTTGTCCTTATCACCGATGTACTATAACCCATTTCAGATAATGACCTTCAAGGAAACTAGCCTATACATAGGACATAGATTCCCTACACACAAAATTTCTTTTGCAAAATAGAAAATGGGTTGATGCGTCGACATCTTTTACGTTGTCCATCTATAAGACCATCTTCAGGAAATTAAATTCACATGAAGAACAAAGGCCCTTTGATAAGTAGATCAATCAAAACACTTGTAGCTCTTGCTGCAATTAGATACTTGAGCTTAGTGTCTCTGTATTTTGTCACCATTCAAACGCCTTATCTACAGTCAGCGAGTTACTCTGATTACAGCGCAATTCGTCGCATGTCTTTAATTGCTTTGTGTACCACCAGTGACGATCAGTGTACCTGTATGGTGTCTTGAGGCGGAGGATTCTGACGCATTCCCAGGTTTATGACACTTTGTAAATCTGGTAATTTGTCAGATTCCATGGATGTTGTGTTGTAACACCCATGGAATGCCCCTTTCAATCAGAGTAATGCGTGAAAGGGGCCCATACTTACAAGGCTATGAAAAGTCACGCAGGGTGACTTTACATGGCCTTGTAAATATGAGCAGGCACACTGCGCCACCAGTTCGTCTAAAAAAGTGCAATGGGCTTGTAAACGAGGCCCTTAGAATTTGGAGTTCCCAATATAGTTCTTTGTGGATGCTGACCCACGGCTGTCCCCACTGAGAAAACACTGAGAATATGGACATCACATGTATCCTAAACTGTGTCCTGACTGTACATTGACTACTGGATCCAAAGTAGTCCAGTAGAACGTGACACAGAGACACTTGGCACTCTAATCCTTCACTTTCTTTTACTTGGGTGAGTGCATTGGGAGTGAAAGCCTGGGCATGTGCTCCACCCAGGTTGCAATACAGCCTGGGCGGAGAACATGCAGCATGCGCATGACAGTTTGGCCAGCCCAATACGGCGGGTCAAACAGTCATACGCACTTTAGGTGCAGCATCAGCCACTCCTCCTCTCTGTGAAGCGGGGAGCCCAGCCCCGTCCTGCCCTAACCTGGAGGCAACTACAATACAGAAAAAATTGATAATAACGTTAAGTTATTATCAGTTATTTTTTCCTTTTCACTGCTTTAAAGCAGTGGGGCGATGCTCCTCCACCTTATAGGAGAAGCCTCTGCTGCGTAAAAAAGAAACAAGCCTTCTCTCCATGATGCCAGCTACCTGGAAGAAATGTAAATATATGCAACGGCAAATATCAAGACTACTTGGGAGCCAATATAGGCTTTAATTGATGGGATTTGAAATTTGGCCAGTCCGCATATTACTAAAAACATACCTTGTGAAAGCACTGTAAACATTAAAAAAAATAATCTTTTTGCATATTTTGCCACAGCCTATTTACACTGTGTGAAACCTATCTTGTATATAATAAAAAGAAAATAACTGAAACTCACAGTGTTTTCTGTCACAGGCTTGGACTACTAAGCATTATAAATACATGTCACTATTTCCCCGGTCCACCGACCAGGATTCAAATTATTGACCATGCTACTGCACCCACTGACATCTGGAGTGATTGGATTAACCAGCGAGCTGTCATACTTGAAAAATGTATTTTCCACAGATAAATTTAAGTTGCATTTATTTTTCATTGAAGAGGTGTTAATTATATTTTATATACAATTACATGTAGGCGAAAGGCCACCAAAAATGCTACAGAATATTTTGTTATTTTCAGCCTTATCTTCGACCCCGCCCCCAACACTCGCTGATTGCCATTGCACCCAGGAGCACATTTCCCATACTTTTCTTTATGCACTTCGACCTCTGCACCAGAAGGTGGTTCTGTTTTTTTCGATAAATATTTATTGTCGGTGTTCTTATTTGCCTCGTTAGAGAAAGCATACTCTTCTTCTGAGATCTTGGAACACCAAAAGCATATGGCATCTATAAATTGCTATGTATTGTATCATAGTATCTCGCATCCGCCAACATCTAGAGGAAGCTATAAGTCCTCTAGTGTGCTAACTATGAAGAATCACGTGCCCGAAAAAAGTATATTGGTTGTCCAAGTGGTATACAGTAATATTGGTGGCCTGTCTCACCACTGGTAAACAGCAGTTCCCACACTAGATAAGCGGTAGTAACCGCCGTCCTAGGGGAGTCTGTTGAGGTTCTCTTGAGATACCTGAGGCTACCTCAATGCTTGCCTTTTCCCATGTCACTGTCCATGCAGCCCATGACATCACAGGTAAAGCAGTGTCAGGAAAAGACCATAATGGGGCTTTACAAAGAGATCTGCTTATTTTCTGTTATCGGCGTCCTTTCCTACATTTCCGTAGAAGCAGGATCACTGATTCACTATGATTATCATGTCTCTGCATAGTGCGTTCTTGCTTGTAAGGACAGACAGCCTGCACTCCCTCTGATAATGACAGAGGGGGCATACATAGCTGCAAAGTACATATGTGCACTAATGACTACAGTGTCAGTGAAGAGAAATGTTTAAATGTATCTCTGGACTTGCTTTGGAAACATAAGGGCTTTTGCACCACGTTAAGTGGTACATGCGTGCCGCAGGGCTCTCATAAAGATTAATGAACCCACACAAAGTCACCTCGCGTGGCTTTCAGTGGCCTCATAAATCATGAGTAAAGCGAGACAGTGCAAATCGCTGCTTCACCTTACGTGGGAGGTGTTCCATGGGTGTTGCGGTGGGTTTTCCCTCTCAACACCCATAATATTTCACGCTGCCCCAGATTTACAAAGTCATGTAAATCTGAGCAAGAGTCAAATCCAAACTCCTCCTGATATGAGGCATAAAAAGGAGAAATATGTTTATTTGCCCAAATGTTTCCTCTTTCCATGTGTTAAAAGAGGAAAACGTATCGTAGGGTTGTTTTTGTGCAGGAAGGTGCCCCTTCTTGCAGCGGCGGTTCCTCCGCTAAGGTGGAGGAGCATCACCCCACTGCTCTCGGAGCAGTTAAAACAGGAAAAATAAAATGATAATAACGCAGTAATTTTATTTTTCCGTATGGGCTCAGTTGTTGGGTGCGGCTGGGCTGTCATAGGAGGAGGTGGGAGGAGTCGTGGGCACTTTCTAAGTGTGCATGACGGTTTGGTCAGCCGTCTTGGGCTGGCCAAACAGTCATGCGCACTTAGCATGTTCTCAACCAAACTGTATTGCACAGCCTGGGTGGAGAACATCACAGGCTCCCACTCCCTGTCTGATGACAGCAGCGTCGTAATTGGCTAGGGGAGTCTGGGAACCTTTGTGCTTCCTCATTCATCTTAGAACAAGGACGGAGGAGAGGCAGTGGCAGTACCCAGGTAAGTGCAGTTTTTTTCCCCATCCCCGCCACCCCTATTCAGTAGCCGTCGCCACTGCCTTCTTGCACAAAAACAATCCTGCCTGCAACAGAGGCACTCTTGCACTATGTGCCTACATTGGTGCTAGGCTGTCAAAACATTTGCTTAAATACAGTGCATTCCTGCCCTTTCACTTTGGCATAGAGCAGCAGAGCAAGATGCCTTGATGTGCTGCCCTGCGCCAAAATGACACAAATGAGGACTGTAGCCTTTTAAAGTGTCTTTTTATTAGGGTCGGACAAAATCGAATATTTTTTTCGGATAATTTCACATAATTACATGAAAGTTTGGAACAACTTCATATAATTCCATGAAATGTTGTGAATTATGATTTTGTAGTGTAATATGAGTTGCAGGTATCTCACTTCACTGTTTTCACCACAGCCTGCACCTTGCGTTAAAAAGTCTAGTTAGATACTGGCAGGAGACTGGTTCGAGTAAAAAAATTATCTCGGCAAGAAATGTTCTGTGCGAAATGTCACCTTATGGTATCTCAATAGAAACGAGCTCGGGTTAAAAAAATGAAGTGAAATCATTTAATATGCCATTTCGAAAATGTCATGAATTTTGTGTAATGCAAAATTGATTTCATGAAGTTCTCTGGCATAATTATGTTTCGCCTAGACGTACTATTTGTTTGATTTACTTCAGATTGTAATGCAGTGTGCATTGATTCCTATTTGAGTGAAGAAGTTGTCATGTTAAATGTGGCTAATTATAAATTAAAATAAAATATTATTCAGAATTGATACTTTCTCCAAATGTGCAGAATTGCAAATACAGATTACGTTACATAGCATCTAAAATAGGGGCCTAACAAGCAACATGTAAGGAAAAGGAGGAAACATTATTTCTCCTTCTTGAAGTGAGTAAAACATTCATAATTCGATGTGTGTACAATTTAATTAGATTTATGTGATTCCCCACTTCATGTCACAAATTTATCTTAAGAAACAAATATGATAAAAGGCCATGTTAAAATTGTAAAGTACACACCAATGAACAAAACTTAGCATAGTCTTCTCTTACTTTGAGGGCATCATCCTTCTCATGATTGAAATATCAACAACAGAAGCATTGTGCTACCAAAATATAAAGAGAGCAAGGGTATATTATAGTAGACCCCAAATTGATATATGTGTTGGTAACCAGTGCTTTATTTGTAAAACAATAAGTGCTGGGCCCACAGCTTTGCTCAGAAGCCTGTAGCTGGCTCTAAGAATATTGGGAGTGTTGAATACTGAGACCATGCAATCTTGATTCCAACTCGTACATTCCTCTTTCATCCATCACCAGACACACCCTGCCCATATCATTCTTGCTAGTTCTTTTTCATCCCTGCGTGCTACCTTTGTGGATGTTTTCTGCCTCTCTCTTCAACTTTCTTTGCCCCCTTTTTGTGTTTTACTCCCTCTTGCTGAAGGTCTGCTCAGCTCCTGTCCACAGAGACATGCGTGCTGGCTGGCCCAACCTGCTACCACTGAATTAAATTAAGTACTGGTGGCAACTAAAATACACTAAAGTGCTTCAGAAACTTTATTGTGGTTTTATTGGCCTTGCAATACCCATTTATTATACTTGAATAATGTCATGTTGTGTGATGTCCACAAGGGTAAAGTCATGTAACATCACTTTCTGTGATATCAATGGCGTTTAGGTCATGCGGTGTCACTTACCGTGATAAGGTAAAAAGAACAGATGATGGAGAGAATCTGAACAATGCAACTATTCACACCCAGTCACAGATCTGAGTATAATCCATCAATTTCTTTGCTTACCACGCTACCCCAGTTTGGACTCAGCCATATGCAAATGTCTCGACCCTGTTCCTCATGGAAACACTCCAGCCCGAACTGCCAAGCCAGGTTCTCCTGATGGAGCAGGGTTTTTACTTTAAACCCAAATACCTGTTTCATTTTCGTATGTTATTATTAAAAATACTACTGATTAATTAATAATTACTAAAGATTTGTCGAGTCTTGTCTAACCAACCTTATTAACAGAAGAATTACACGTGGGAATGCTATTGCACGGCTACAATAATAAGTGAACTAAGTTGGTGAGCACATTTAACAGAATAAATGTTGCTTATGTGATGTTATTGTGTTTTGCGCTTATAATTAATATGCACTAATGGCTTTTGATGTTGCAAATGGCTAGATAAATGCATACACATAAGGGTATTAGCAGGGGAATAACACTGTATAATCATTTCCATGCAGTAATTATGTTTTGTGTTTCCTTTACTTAAGTTGACCATTGGGGCCTGCTTTAAAAATGGCTACCACCTGCAGCCTGCATTCGAGTAGATGGAAAATTTGAAAGGAGGCTTTGCGCTGACTGCGACCTTGTCCTCCCATTGAACTGAAAAGCCATGATCATGACGACAAATCTGGGAGAGATGCCAGATGCCCCTGAACGTGAAGATTGTTGCCAATCCAAATACCGACCTGATGAACTTATAATGGTCCCACGAATGAGATACATTTTATCCTAAAGAGACATCCGTAGAAGTAACGAATTAGTTATGGACTCCTAATTTCTATTCATTATTTGAGACTATCAATACGTGAGAAAATCTATCGTTGTATCCCAATGTACCAAGACGACATAATTTCCGCCATTCGACTGTTTTGTAAGATATGATTGCAACATTTGGAATGTAAATTTGGTATAAATATTAGTAGACTAGAGAGGTCTAGCGCCACTTCTTCCCGAACCAATGATCAGAGGTCCCGATGCTGACGGAGAGGACGGTGACTCTACATGACGGCTAGAAACTTTAACTATTTTGCTGAGGACCGGTTCTGACTTAAAAAACGACTTTTGGCCAGAATAGGTAAATATGAAAGAAATGATCTTGCATTTAATTGGCTTTTCTTACAATTTTAGATAAACAATATTCTGTTTGAATTACTGTGTCGGGTGGTTATTTTATTGTCATGTTTATGGAATATATAGAGTGTTAAGATGTTTCACCAGATCTATAGCAACTAGTTGATGCCATTGACCTCAGGGTACATGCAGATCGGTTAGGTACTGAAAAGTGTTTCCCCTTATACATGGCACGGATAGAGTGGTAGGATGAATGTTGGTGTTATGGGCCCCACCAGCGTGTGATGTGTGTGTGTGCGTGTGACTGTGAAATCACTCCGTCCGATCTGCACCAGTTTCTTGGTAGCAGAATGATGGTTAACTATTGTCTTGATCTGGTGAATTTGCGTGTATATAAGCTCATTGATTATTGATTGATGTTGATATTTGTACTAACACTGTATGTCGAAGTCGTATTGAGTTTATGTAGTGTGTACGGCTTCTGGGACGTAGGAAGTCGGTGACAGTTCCGTAGTAGGGCAGAGGGAAGCGCTGCTCTCGGAAAAGGCGGGATTGTTGGCCCTGTATGTAGACAGGGGAAAACGTGTGACAATTGAAGTTGCGCGTCGCATTGTCTGGGTTCGATGAGGTAGCATCGCCGTGTGTTGCCATTAGAGACGTATTTTCTGTGTGAGAGAAGTGTATATGATAGCGAAGGTTATCTGTGAAGTTCTGGTCTTAGGTATCAGGGATCCTTATGGCATTCCGTTAACGCTTATCACTAGAAAGGTAATAGGTATTCTCTGAGCTTGTTAGAAGGACAGAGCAGAGGTAAGCGCTGCTTTGTTAATGTGTGATATAATTCTGTAGTAGGACAGACTGTTCGCTGTTCTCGGGAAAGACAGAATTCTGTGTGAATGTACTACATTTTCTGGTGTGAAAGTGCGTGAATGGGAAGGCATTCTGGTTAATTGTGAAACTCTTAAGAGCATTCTGGAGAAAACAGTTAATTGGTGCTTGTTAGAAGGGTAGAGTAGAGGGATGTGCTACTTTATCAACGGAAGTAACGATTCCGTAGTAGGGCAGAGGTAAGCGCTGCTCTCGGGAAAGGCGGAATTCTCGTGGGAAAGGTCTTTTGCTGTTCTGTGGCTAGCGAAGCAGACAATGGAGATGTTTGTATGTTGTAACTAACAGACTCGTAGAAGTTGAAACAAAGTCTACCGAGTAGTTTTGTAAAGGAGGGGTGGACGAGAGAGACAGGAGCAGAAGCTGTTGCAGCGACTGCTGACGTCAGGAAGACCGCGCTGTGATTGGACAGTGGGTTAGAACGGTGGAAGCACAGTGATTGGTGTGCTAGTGTACGCCGCGCAAGGATTGGGAGACATACAGGGTGATGTAGACGCTCCAGGATTGGTGCGTTGGTGTGAGTCGCGCTGGGATTCGAGGACTGAGTCAGTGACATAGACGCTCCAGGATTGGTGCGTTAGTGTGGGTCGCGCTGCAATTGGACAGCAGATCGTACAGTTGTAGAAAAGTCAAAAGGGTTGCGGAAAAATAAGAAAATGTATTACTATGCTGAGGAAAAGAAAAATAAATCCTTGTTTAGTAAGGTTAAGAACTGATTTGACAAGGATAAGGATATTGTAACTAGGGAAGGACAGTTACTTCCTCCGATAAGAACCCCCGCATCCTTCATGGTTGCGAAGTATGGGTATCATACCTGTATTTGGTTAGACAACTGGGTGAAGTATACCAAAGAGGATGGAGTTTTAGCTTTCCCGGAACATGGCTCATTTAATCTGGCCATACTGAGGAACTTACGGGAGCGGATGATGAGTCTAGAGCCTCGGCCTACGCCAACGCAGTTTGAGGCATTGACTGAATGGGAAGATTAAATGCATGAGCGAGAAAAGCAGAGGAGTGGAGGAAATTACAGGTATATGTTCGGGCGAAAGTATGATCGCGAAACTCATCATGACCGGATGAGGAGATGGCGAGATGCCAGTATGACTGAGGGATTATATCCTGTAAGAACTGCAGAGGATACAGGAGAGAAAAAGTGTACAGAAAAAGAACATAATGTAGAAACAAGGAGGTATGGGGCGAATGAGTCTGATGATGATGTCTTAGATGACATGTTCTACAAAAGACCACCCCCGTATAGACGAGAACCAGAGGTAGGAACATCAGTTACCCCAATGAGAGACACCCTGCGGATTATAAAGACAGAAGTCATGACCCCTGAGTTGAAAAGCAGTAATTCTCTTGCAGAGAGAGAGAGAGAGAGAGAGAGAGAGAAAGGGAGAATGAAATTGAGGATGAAAAGACCAGAGAACTAGCAAGAACCACATTTGAATTGACAGAGAAAATCAGAGAACTGACTAAAAATCTTGAAGCAGTTACAGTGCCTGTAACAATAGGTCCGGTTATGCCGGTTTTCGAAAAGCAGAGGATTGGTGAAGGTGGTTTGACAGTTCCATATGTAGGCAATAGATTGATTGTTCCTCCAGAGCAGACAGAAATGAGAACGGGAGAAAATCAGTGGAGATCAGGAGAAAATCAGTGGAGACATACCATATGTGGAGGAGAGTTGAATTTGCAGACTAACTCAGGTTTGAACTCTGGTTGTGTGGAAGGGAACAGAGGATCGATCTTAGAACCACAAAGAGTGACAGAACCAAGGGGTGCAGAAAAATCCATGGGGATAACTGCTGAAGATTTAAATGATTGGCTGAAAGCTTTGCAGAGGAAAGAAAAAGAATCCCAGGGAATTGATGTAGCTAGACTACGTATGGAAATGGAGGAGCTGATTGTAGGAACAATCCCTACAGAAACGCTGAAAAGTTATCAGGAGGGGGAAATACTATTTCTGTGTAAGAGTATCACATGGAGAGCAAAGAACATACCTGACAGGTTGAAAAGAATAGCTAGTGAAATGGGAATCGACATGGACGAGGTAAAAGCTTTACAAAAGCCTTACCGAGTGGATTTTACAGATAAGGACATTGAGAATCTGAATAATGCAGGCCAGACAGGGCAGATTAAGGAGATGATTGCTTTGCTGCGAAAATGGGGAGATGTGGAGAGATGGAAAGATAGATGGTATAGAAAACGAGAAGATGCAGCAGACAGGACTTACTCAACATTCCCTATGAAAGAAAAGGAGAAAGCAGTGACAGCTTATCCCATGAGGGAGATTCCAGGAGGAGGGTACGTACATGTCCCATGGACCAGACAAGATATTTTGTCATTTACAAATGATTTCCCTCGACTAAGAGAGAAGCCCGTCGAGTGGTATAGACAGGTTGACAGATTTGTGAAGTTGTCAAAAGTGCTGTGGATCGACCTGAATAGTCTGTTTGATATAATTGTACCAGCAGACTTGTGGGCAGAATGTAAGATAGTCATAGACTGGCCCACTAAAGAATACCCGAGAGATCCAAAGACAGGAGCTCCAGACCCGGAGGTCATGAAAAAGTATGAGCAGGTTATGGCTTTCCTGAAAAATAAGGTACCCCCCAAGGAAACAGACTGGGTTAAAATAGATCGAACACATCAAGAAGTGAAGGAATCAGTCCATGCTTACTATGAAAGACTAATACTGGCTTTCAAACAGTTTAGTGGAGATGAACATCTGGGTGACAAGGATCTGAGCCATTTTGTATATAGATTTGTGTATGGTTTGCGACCTGAAATCAGTGAAATGATAAGGCAGCATACCGTAGACTGGCAGAGCAAAAAGATTGATGAGATCCTGAGACATGCAAAATACTTCAGTGATGAGATTGAGGCAAAGCAAAGGAAGCTGAAAGAAAAGGCAATGTGGGCACAGGTAAAAGTTGCAGAAAGACAGGAAGCTCAGTTGGTTGAACAAGCAAATAACCCAGGAAATAAACCCAGATTTGGCCCAGGAAAAGGGAAAGGCAATATTGAGGAAGCAAAGAAGAAGTTTTCCTGCCACAACTGTGGAAAATTAGGGCACTGGAAATCCGAGTGTAAGAATCCACCGTCTACTAATGATGACAATCCATCATTGAATTCACAGGTGCAGAGTGAAGGGTGTGGTCAGCATCAGCAACAGCAGAAGGCTGTTAAGCAGCAGAATCAGGTGCCAAAACCACCCTTGCCACAAAGAAGAGGATCCCAGAAGTACAGCCAAGATTCGGGGTTCTACGATGAAGAACAGGTAAACAAGCCAAAACGCGCAAGCGCTGTGTCACAATATTGGCTAAGGAATGAGGGAAGTGATTCTGAGGGAGACTTCTGACGGTGCCGAAGAGAGGAAAAGAGTGCGTACTTGGCGCAACTCTAGAAATAGACCAGGCAGGACCTTTTGTAGATGGAAAAATAAATGGTGAAAGTGTTACTTTTCTAGTTGACACAGGAGCTACGAGATCAACTGTCAGGTCAGCTGATATAAGGAATCTTCCTCTCTCGGATGAAGCGATCCAAGTAGTTGGGGTGTCCAACACACAGATCAAAACTCATCTTACTGAACCAGTAAGGGTTAGAATAGGGAAATTTTCAGATATGCACTGATTTGTGGTGTGTGACACTAGTCCCGTGAACTTGCTAGGCAGGGATCTGCTGTGCAAGATGAATTGCACTATTTTCTGTACCCCAGATGGAATAACTTTTGAGACACCAGATGAGGATGTCCTATACAGAATGACCCTAGATAATAGGGAAAGTGAGGCTATGGGGACATATGCCATGTTTAATCCGGATGCATTACCCCCAGAATTGAAACAGACAGTAAAAGCAGGAGTTTGGGATTTTACTGGAGAAGATGTGGGCCTGATGAGAAATGTAGATCCAGTAAAAATTACTGTAAAAGATGGAGTGGTTTACCCAAACATCCCACAATACAGACTGACACCTGAAATAATTGAAGGAATAACACCCATAATTGAGAAAATGATCTATCAGGGGGTGTTAAGGGAAATATTGAGCAGCCCATGTAATTCACCAATAATGGGACTGAAGAAACCTAATGGAAAGTTCAGAATAGTACAGGATTTGAGAAAAATTAACAAGATTGTTGTGTCATGCTGTCCCATTGTGCCAAATCCATCAGTGATTTTGTATCAGATTCCCCATGATGCAGAATGGTATACAGTAATTGATTTGTGCCATGCTTTCTTTTCAATCATCATGACAGCCAGCCGATTTTTTCATTTAGATTTGGAGAGCGAATTTTGGCATGGTGCCGAATTCCACAAGGGTATACAGAGAGCCCTTCGATATTTAATCAATTGCTGAAGAAATCTCTGGAGAGTTTAACAATGCCTGAAAATTCAGTTGTGGTCCAATAAATTGATGACCTGCTTGTGGCATCAAAAACACGTGAAGCATGTGAAGTAGACACCATTGCTGTACTGAATCACTTGGCAGATGGAGGATTAAAAGTATCTCCAGCCAAATTACAATTCTGCAAAAAAGAAGTCCAGTATCTGGGACATAATATTGAGAAAGGCCTGAGGAAAGTGACCATTGACAGGATTAAAATCATCCGAGGGATGAGAGCCCCAATGACACAAAGAGAAGTAAGAATGTTCCTGGGAATGGTTGGTTATTGTCGTCAGTGGATAAGTAACTTTTCCTTGATTGCCAAGCCATTGATTAAATTGACCAAAAGTGAGGTGAAAGACCCATTGGAATTAAACCCAGAAGAAATGGCAGCATTTAAAGAGTTAAAGAACAGGCTATGTGAAGCTCCTGCCCTAGGAATGCCAGATTACGAAAAAGAATTTGAGCTGTACTGTAGTGAGAGAAATGGATGTGCACTTTCAGTGTTGATCCAGAAACATGGACGTCTGAGGAGGCCAATTGCATACTTCTCATCAACACTTGACCCAGTGGCTGTGGGTTTACCAGGTTGCCTGAAAGCAGTAGCTGCTACATGCAGAAGTCTGGAACAAAGTGAGGGAATTATAAAGGGATATCCTGTACGGTTATTCGTACCTCATGATGTGGCAATCCTTTTAACAAGGAGCCGGACACAGTTCATGTCTCATAGTCGGCTGACTAAATATGAGAAAGTCATTCTTGGTGCAACAAATGTGAGCCTTGAGAGATGTGTGAATGTGAATCCAGCAACGCTGTTGCCTGATGCTGAAAGTGTGGGAGTGAGAGATGAAGTTGATCATGATTGCCTGGATGTGCTTGATTACTGTACAAAACCAAGACCAGACATAAGAGATCTGCCACTGCCTGAGAGTGATCATGTGTTGTTTGTGGATGGATCTTGCTTGAGAACGGATGAAGGAACACTGAGTGCCGCATATGTTGTGTGTACAGTTTCAGGAGATGTGGAAGCATCACCTTTGAAAGGAGTTAAATCCGCTCAGGTTAATACTACTGATTAATTAATAATTACTAAAGATTTGTCGAGTCTTGTCTAACCAACCTTATTAACAGAAGAATTACACGTGGGAATGCTATTGCATGGCTACAATAATAGGTAAAGTTGGTGAGCAAATTGACAGAATAAATGTTGCTTATGTGATGTTATTGTGTTTTGCGCTTATAATTAATATGCATTAATGGCTTTTGATGTCGCAAATGGCTAGATAAATACATACACATAAGGGTATTAGCAGGGGAATAACACTGTATAATCATTTCCATGCAGTAATTATGTTTTGTGTTTCCTTTACTTAAGTTGAACATTGTGGCCTACTTTAAAAATGGCTACCACCCGCAGCCTGCATTCGAGTAGATGGAAAATTTGAAAGGAGGCTTTGCGCTGACTGCGACCTTGTCCTCCCATTGAACTGAAAAGCCATGATCATGACGACAAATCTGGGAGAGATGCCAGATGCCCCTGAACGTGAAGATTGTTGCCAATCCAAATACCGACCTGATGAACTTATAATGGTCCCACGAATGAGATACATTTTATCCTAAAGAGACATCCGTAGAAGTAACGAATTAGTTATGGACTCCGAATTTCTATTCATTATTTCAGACTATCAATACGTGAGAAAATCTATCGTTGTATCCCAATGTACCAAGACGACATAATTTCCGCCATTCGACTGTTTTGTAAGATATGATTGCAACATTTGGAATGTAAATTTGGTATAAATATTAGTAGACTAGAGAGGTCTAGCGCCACTTCTTCCCGAACCAATGATCAGAGGTCACGATGCAGACGGAGAGGATGGTGACTCTACATGACGGCTAGAAACTTTAACTATTTTGCTGAGGACCGGTTCTGACTTAGAAAACGACTTTTAGCCAGAATAGGTAAATATGAAAGAAATGATCTTGCATTTAATTGGCTTTTCTTACAATTTTAGATAAACAATATTCTGTTTGAATTACTGTGTCGGGTGGTTATTTTATTATCATGTTTATGGAATATATAGAGTGTGTAGAGATGTTTCACCAGATCTATAGCAACTAGTTGATGCCATTGACCTCAGGGTACATGCAGATCGGTTAGGTACTGAAAAGTGTTTCCCCTTATACATGGCACGGATAGAGTGGTAGGATGAATGCTGGTGTTATGGGCCCCACCAGCGTGTGATGTGTGTGTGACTGTGAAATCACTCCGTCCGTGGAAGTAGAAGGGATTCGGAAGCTCCGATCTGCACCACTCCCTCAGTGATTGTGCACTCCCCTATTTGCCCTCACAGTATCTCCACTTAACAGTGGTGTCCTGCAATGGTCAGCACATTTGCCATATCTCTTTAATTTTTGGTCAAACTCCTCTACTACAGAAGGATTGCCTTCTGTAACTAAAATGATGACACTCAATAGTGATGCTAGGAGTTGATCTCTTCCATTGGTGCTACGTTTCAGCGATGCATGAGGTATATCTGGGAGTGGAAGAACAGATATTTTTTAACCTAATGCAGCCAAATTGGAGGTGCTGGTGATGAATGATTAAATAGATGTTTGACTAGATATTGAATGGCCTGTGGAAATTGGGCCTCTTGTTATGTTATGTTACTTGGTACTTGTAAAGCGCACGGCTACTCCACAGAGTGTCCCGGCGCTAAGAAGGACCCAGAGACCGAAACAGTAACACAGGCTGACATGGAGATCTCTACTGGCATTGGAAAAACCAGGTTTTTAGATTCTTCCTAAAGCTGAAGAGATCCTGCACCTGTCTTAAGGAGGAGGGCAGGCTATTCCACAGCTGTGAGGCCACCACCTGAAAGGAGCGGCCCCCTATGTGAGAGCGAGCACATTTTGGCACCGTCGACAGTCGCTGGGTGGAAGATCTCAGGGTTCTAAGGGGAGCATTATGTTGAATTTTGTTCCTGATGTAAGGGGAGCCTATTTTGTGAAAAGCCTTAAAGGCCAGAACTAGGGCTTTAAAATGTATCCTCTTTCGCACCGGAAGCCAGTGCAAGGATATCAGGTGAGAAGTCATATGTGTCCTTGGGCGTACCATGAGTAAGGCATGTGCCGCCACGTTTTGTACCACCTGAAGGCGGCCTTATAGATAGTCTGGGAGGCCAAGGTACAAAACATTGACATAGTCCAGTCTAGATGTTATTAAGGCCAGGACTACAGTTTTCCAGTGAGGAACTGGTAAAAGAGAAACAAAGTTCCTCAACATTTTGAGTAGTCCAAAGCATGTCCCGGCCACAGTTTGGACCTGAGACTTCATGGACATGTCCGCGTATAATTTTACTCCAAGATTTTTCACAGTGGTGGCTTCCTTTACCTGTCAGGTCAGCATGGAGTATGTGTGTCATTATTGATTCCAATTCATTGGTTTCTAATCACATTTTATCCTTGGTATCCATTTGTTCTTTTCATCTTAGGATACTTTGAAAAATGCTCCGTTTTCTTACCATGAATGTTAAAATATTTGCATCTCCAAGGGAACCCCATTCAGCATTTTTACAGCTGTTTTTGCTGCTTATTGTTGCTGCCACTAGCCATTTCACTCTTAGGTGTGTACATCACTTTCTTAAGGAGCCTAAACTGTCTGGTGTACCTTCAGATTTTCTTACTGGACAGCTACATTTTGGGCACTGGACTTGAGAAATTATTGGACCAGAAGTGGAGAGTGATTAGAGCTCATCTACCCACTTCTCTTGTGTAAGTTATTGAAGGCAGACTTTTACAGCTGTTTGCAATAATCAAACTCATCCTTGAACCAGGATTTTTCAACATGCTTCAATCATATGAGTACAGACGTTAATGACTTTTTGATACATCAAAGAGATGTACTTGCGAAATAAGTACCGTCAGTGGAGTGGTGGCTTGATCTTATGGACATACGGACTCTGCTCTCCTTGTTTCCTGTCCTCCTTTTATAACACCACAGTGAATATTAGCCTATTATTCACTATAGGTGTGATTAAAAATAAACTTTCTCTTGCTGCGAGGCTCAAGCAGCATTGTAAGGCAGGCAGTGAATCTGTCTGATGGCTGGTGCAGGCACATAAACATTGTGCAGCACAGGCGAAGTCCAAACTCTTGCCACAGGAGGCTGCTACACCTCAGGGCATCCCCATTTGTAATGCGCAGCAGCATCAGGCAGACAGGCAGCCCGGGTGCTAGTTTTAGCCCTGTATTGTCTGTCAATCAGGGTATCCTCTCCCCTCCCCCATCACATCACAGGAGCCTCACTGACCCCACCCATCTCTGTGACGAAATGAGAGAGGGCGAGTTGAATAAGTAAGAAGCTGAAAGCTAAAGTCTGCACAGTGAATGGTATGTTCACCTTGCAGATGTCAGCTTTCAGTTTTCTATTAACGTGCCAGAGGCAGGAAGGAGCTGTGTATCCGTCCCAAGGGTCCAGGAGCCAGCAACTGAGAAACTGAAGTGGAACTGCACTGGCAGCTAAAGCCAGGCAACTGAAAAGAATCTCTTAAATGTTGTGTTGTGTGTGCGGAGACATAGAGATAAAGTATGTGAGAGAGAGCGTGTGTATGTGTGAACAGGTGTGTTTGAGTGAAAGTGAGTGAGTGGCAGGGACATGAGTGAAACTGTGAGAATAAGTCAGAGTGGGACTGGGAGACTGAGAGTAAGACTCAGTGTAAGTGAGAGTGGGTGAGCATGAATTAGCATGAGTGAAGGAGTGTAAGTGAGAATGAATATAAGAGAGCATGAGTTAGAAATGAAATGAAATGAAATGAAAATGAAATGAAAAAAGTATTTGATTAAGCGCACTGCGGCCAAGCGGCTTCCTGGCGCTGGTAGCAAGAGCAGCAGTCACAGAAACAGCCCGAAGGAGTTAGCCGGAGTACGCCTGAGAGAACAGAAAAGTTTTCAAAGATTTACGAAAATGGGAATAAATGGGAATGGATCGCATGGACAGGGGAAGGCTATTCCAGAAACGGGGGGCCAAAACAGAAAAGCGTGTGCCTCCAGTTCTGGTTTTGCGGAAACGGGGGACATTAAGAAGGGCCAAGGATGAAGAGCGAAGAGTGCGAACCGGGGTGTGAGCAGAAATAAGGGAACATATGAATGCAGGAGCAGAGCGGGCAAGGGCCAAAAAAACCAGACAACCCATTTTGAAAAGAGAACGCTGAAGAACAGGGAGCCAGTGAAGAGACCTGAGGACGGGAGTGATGTGATGGGTTTTGGGAAGGTGAAAAATGAGACGGGCGGCCTGGTTCTGAATAGCTTGCAAGCGGCGAGATTCGTAGGCTGGGATGCCCACGTACAAGCTATTCCCGTAGTCAAGACGGGAGGTAATCAGGGCCGTGATAATGATTTTGAGTGCCTCTGAAGAAAAGAAGCGGGAGATCTTTCGAATAAGGCGAAGGGATAGAAAGCAAGAGGAAACAACAGAGCTGATTTGTGCATGCATGGAGAGATCATGACTGACCTGAATACCCAGAGTTCTGACTGAGGAGACGGGAGTGGGAAGAGGGCCAAAAGAGGAGGGCCAAAAAGCAGAAGACCAGGGACTGGAAGAGCCGCCCGTCAAGACCAACTCGGTCTTGTCCGGGTTAAGCTTGAGATGGTTAGAGCTCATCCAATCCGAGATAAAAACCAAAGTAGAGCGAAATTTAGAAGAAGACAGAGGTGAGGAGGAAAGATCAAAGACAAGCTGGAGGTCGTCGGCATAGTTGTCACGGAGACCCCCTGAGCAAGAAGAGCGGAGATAAGAGGGTGAATGTATAGATTAAATAGCAGAGGAGAAAGAGAGGAGCCTTGGGGAACACCACAGGAAACCAAGCGGGGGGGAGCAGAGAAGCCAGATAGGTGAACAGCCTGAGAGCGGCCAGAGAGAAAGGAGGCAAGCCAAGAGAAAGCAAGGCCCCGAATGCCCGCTGCGCTGACACGGTCAAGAAGGATGGAATGGTCGACCGTGTCAAACGCAGCGGATAGATCAAGGAGAACCAGGGCTTGAGGAAGAGAGGAGTCAGCCTTAAGTTTCAGCTCGTCGAGGACAGCCAAAACCACTGACTCAGTGGAGTGGCCTCGACGGAAGCCTGCCTGATGAGAGGCCAGGACATGGTTCTCCTCAATGTAAGCAGAGAGGCAAGAGGTGACATAGCTCTCTAAGACCTTGCCAAGATAGGGAAGAAGGGAAATAGGCCTGAAATTAGAGGGAAGTGAAGGGTCAAGGCCAGGTTTTTTTAAAATGGGCAGGACAATAGCGGTTTTGAAGAAAGAGGGGACTAAGCCCAAGGCAAGAGAAGCATTAAGGAAAGAAAGAGGGGGAGAGGGACAGTTAGTGAATAGAGCTCTTAAAATCCGAGCCGGAGCGCAGTCGGCTGGAGAGCCTGACTTGATCTTAGCGAGCAGAGTAAGAAATGTGTCCGAAGAAATAGGCGGAAAAGAATCAAAAGTAGAAGAAAGAACCGAAAAAGAGGAAGTAGGGGTAGGGGGAGGGAGCAAGGGGATGTTGGCTTTAATCTTAATGATCTTCTCGATGAAGAATTCATTAAGCGAAGAGCAGAGGTCTTGAGAAGGGAAAGGAGTGGAGTTGGTACGATTCGAGAAAGCCAGATCTTTGACCAAGGAGAAAATCTCCTTGGATTTATTGGCAGAGAGAGCCACTTTCTCAGAAAAGTAGTTGGTTTTGGCCAGGAGGACGGCCCGCTTGTATTCCAGGAGAAGATGTTTATATTGGGCCCGAAGAACGGGGCAGTAATTTCGTCTCCAATGACGCTCAGAGCGTCTCAGATCTAATTTCAACGCTTTAAGCTCGGTATTAAACCACTTATGAGCATCATAGGGACGAACGGCCTTAGTTTTCCCAAGCGGGGCGACCAGGTCGCAAGAGGAGGACAGCCAGGTGTTAAGCGCTTCAGCTTGGGAGTCCAAGGAGAGTTCAGAAAGATCAGGAGTAGAAGAAGCAAGAGAAAGAGAAAGAGAGTTGAGGTCAATCCGATTCCAGTTTCGAACAACAAGGTTTTTGGGTAGGGAGGGCCTGTCGGGAGCACCAAGAGTGATGGAAAAGGAAATAAGAGAGTGATCAGACCAGGTGCAGGGAGAAATGCTGGGGGGAGAGAGCGTACAACTTGAAGACCAAATCTGGTCAAGTGTATGACCCTGGACATGGGTAGGGCCAACGACATGGGGATGAAAATTAAGGCACTGAAGAGTAGCCGAGAAATCCTTGGAGGACAAGTCCTCCTTAGCGTCACCCGGCCAAAAATTAAAGTCCCCCAACAGGAGAACCGAAGAATTGTTGACCACAAGTGTTGCAAGGAGTTCCTGAAGGGTAGCAACGAACAGGGGCATGTGCTGGGGAGGGCGGTACAAAAGGACAACCGTGAGAGGGGCAGGGAGATTAAGTGAACGAGCAACCAGAAAATCCACATTGGGTATAGGTGAGTGAGGGAGAAGCTGAAACTGTAAGCTGGAGCGAACTATCATGGCCACACCGCCACCCATCTTGCCGTCAGGGCGATCCGACCGGAGGGCGTAATAGGAGGAGGGGAGAATGGCCAGGACGTCAGGAAGAGAGTCGGACGAAAACCACGTTTCAGTAAGAAAAAGAAAGTCAGGGGACTCAGTGTGCAACAGGTTAAATAGTTCCAATTGATGTTTCACAGCTGACCGAGTGTTAATTAAGAGAGCAGAGGCAGAGTTGGGAGAGATAGAAACAGACGGTACAGAGGGATCTAACAAAGGGGGGGGGTCTGAAACTAAGATACCGAGCGAGTCCAAGTGTAGCATCAGTGAGGGTGCAAGAGGCTGAACAAGTTTACAGGAGTGCAGTTGAGCGGAGGTGTACACCTGCAGAGAGGCAGAGTCCATGGCCCCTGGTCCCGGCCCGTCGCGGACGGGCGCAGACGGGCTTGACTTAGGCGCAACTTTGGCGCGCCTTCGTCGCGCCCGCTGCGCTCGTCCGCTGCGCTGCCGAGGAAAAAGGGGCATGTTATAGGCGCCAATGACAGAAACAGGGCGTGGCAGGGGGTGGAGGGACCAAGAGACTGCACCGCCAACCCCAGAGCGTCCAAGATGGCGAGCTCACCCACCCCGCTCCAGTGACCAGCCGGCAAAGGAGGAGAGCGAGGAGCGGAAGGCGCTCGGGACTGCAGGCAGGTAGGAAAGAGCAGTACTTGTTTTTAAAAAAGCGCAGAGTCCACAGCGCTGGCAGAGGGACTGCCGAGGTTCCGTTTTAAAAATGAAGCTGGATGCAAGCGTTGCTCCCGGAGTAGCGTCGGGAGATCAGGGACGTCAGTCAAGCTGGCCGAAAGGGTCGCCAGGCAACAGATATACCAGCCAGGGGGGGAGGGACCAAGAGACTGCACCGCCAACCCCAGAGCGTCCAAGATGGCGAGCTCACCCACCCCGCTCCAGTGACCAGCCGGCAAAGGAGGAGAGCGAGGAGCGGAAGGCGCTCGGGACTGCAGGCAGGTAGGAAAGAGCAGTACTTGTTTTTAAAAAAGCGCAGAGTCCACAGCGCTGGCAGAGGGACTGCCGAGGTTCCGTTTTAAAAATGAAGCTGGATGCAAGCGTTGCTCCCGGAGTAGCGTCGGGAGATCAGGGACGTCAGTCAAGCTGGCCGAAAGGGTCGCCAGGCAACAGATATACCAGCCAGGGGGGGAGGGACCAAGAGACTGCACCGCCAACCCCAGAGCGTCCAAGATGGCGAGCTCACCCACCCCGCTCCAGTGACCAGCCGGCAAAGGAGGAGAGCGAGGAGCGGAAGGCGCTCGGGACTGCAGGCAGGTAGGAAAGAGCAGTACTTGTTTTTAAAAAAGCGCAGAGTCCACAGCGCTGGCAGAGGGACTGCCGAGGTTCCGTTTTAAAAATGAAGCTGGATGCAAGCGTTGCTCCCGGAGTAGCGTCGGGAGATCAGGGACGTCAGTCAAGCTGGCCGAAAGGGTCGCCAGGCAACAGATATACCAGCCAGGGGGGGAGGGACCAAGAGACTGCACCGCCAACCCCAGAGCGTCCAAGATGGTGAGCTCACCCACCCCGCTCCAGTGACCAGCCGGCAAAGGAGGAGAGCGAGGAGCGGAAGGCGCTCGGGACTGCAGGCAGGTAGGAAAGAGCAGTACTTGTTTTTAAAAAAGCGCAGAGTCCACAGCGCTGGCAGAGGGACTGCCGAGGTTCCGTTTTAAAAATGAAGCTGGATGCAAGCGTTGCTCCCGGAGTAGCGTCGGGAGATCAGGGACGTCAGTCAAGCTGGCCGAAAGGGTCGCCAGGCAACAGATATACCAGCCAGGGGGGGAGGGACCAAGAGACTGCACCGCCAACCCCAGAGCGTCCAAGATGGCGAGCTCACCCACCCCGCTCCAGTGACCAGCCGGCAAAGGAGGAGAGCGAGGAGCGGAAGGCGCTCGGGACTGCAGGCAGGTAGGAAAGAGCAGTACTTGTTTTTAAAAAAGCGCAGAGTCCACAGCGCTGGCAGAGGGACTGCCGAGGTTCCGTTTTAAAAATGAAGCTGGATGCAAGCGTTGCTCCCGGAGTAGCGTCGGGAGATCAGGGACGTCAGTCAAGCTGGCCGAAAGGGTCGCCAGGCAACAGATATACCAGCCAGGGGGGGAGGGACCAAGAGACTGCACCGCCAACCCCAGAGCGTCCAAGATGGCGAGCTCACCCACCCCGCTCCAGTGACCAGCCGGCAAAGGAGGAGAGCGAGGAGCGGAAGGCGCTCGGGACTGCAGGCAGGTAGGAAAGAGCAGTACTTGTTTTTAAAAAAGCGCAGAGTCCACAGCGCTGGCAGAGGGACTGCCGAGGTTCCGTTTTAAAAATGAAGCTGGATGCAAGCGTTGCTCCCGGAGTAGCGTCGGGAGATCAGGGACGTCAGTCAAGCTGGCCGAAAGGGTCGCCAGGCAACAGATATACCAGCCAGGGGGGGAGGGACCAAGAGACTGCACCGCCAACCCCAGAGCGTCCAAGATGGCGAGCTCACCCACCCCGCTCCAGTGACCAGCCGGCAAAGGAGGAGAGCGAGGAGCGGAAGGCGCTCGGGACTGCAGGCAGGTAGGAAAGAGCAGTACTTGTTTTTAAAAAAGCGCAGAGTCCACAGCGCTGGCAGAGGGACTGCCGAGGTTCCGTTTTAAAAATGAAGCTGGATGCAAGCGTTGCTCCCGGAGTAGCGTCGGGAGATCAGGGACGTCAGTCAAGCTGGCCGAAAGGGTCGCCAGGCAACAGATATACCAGCCAGGGGGGGAGGGACCAAGAGACTGCACCGCCAACCCCAGAGCGTCCAAGATGGCGAGCTCACCCACCCCGCTCCAGTGACCAGCCGGCAAAGGAGGAGAGCGAGGAGCGGAAGGCGCTCGGGACTGCAGGCAGGTAGGAAAGAGCAGTACTTGTTTTTAAAGTGTTTAGAGTGTCAGTGAAGGAAACTGAATGAGTACCAGAGTGAGTACAAGTGAATGAAAGTGACAGTGAGTACGAGGAAGTGAGTTAGTGTTAGTAAGCAAATGTAAGTGATCATCAGGGACGGTATGTGTGTGCCTGAAAGTGAGCGATAGTGAGTGATAGTAGGTGAAACTTAGTGAGAATGAATCAGAGTGAGCAACAATAAGTGAGAAAGAGTGAGTGCAAATGAGTTAGTCTGGGCAAGTGAGTGAGAGTGATGTATAAGTGAATGAATGTAAGTGAGCATCTGTCAGAGAGAGAGAATATGGATGTGTTATGTTATACTTGCAAGTCACACTGGAGTTCATTTATATTATATCATATGGGGTCGCCACAGCAAAATGCGGGCTATGGCATATTGCATGTAATGCTTGGTATAAGGGGCACCCATGGCAAAATGCTAGTACTTGGTTATTGAAGGTGAGGTAATTCTTAGCACATGATGCATCCTTGTCAAAATGCTGTTTCTGGCATTATCGAGGACATTCATGGAGTATGAGGCTGGGTTGGGCTATGCAGGCAACCTTTACAAAATACTGGCCCTGACATTCTAGAGGTAATTTTTGACCTATAGATGCCATCAACGGCAAAATTCCCGCACTGACACATTGAATTAAATTCTTCGAATGAGGATGCACCCATTTGATAGGTGGTACCCATGACAAAATGCTTGCCCTGGCATAATGGAGGTAAGTATTGGCATATGGGAAGGGGCTCCCACTGCATATTTTGAAAAAAATGGGTTGAACTCCTAGGGTACGTTGGGCTACATCGGTCTGCCACACTATGAAAGCACTTTTAAAAGAATTTTTCATGAGTTCCATTTCAGAGCGTTTGACTTTTGTGTAAAGTTTGGGGAAAATTATGCTTTAAAATGACAATTTTACCTCATTTTTTTCAAACTTTTCTTGGTATAAGGGTCTCAGCCGTACCATCCTAAAAGAAAGCAGGCTTGCTTATATTGCATGCGCTCTGCAATTTACGACTAGTATTACACCTCACCACTTTCAAAGATCAGCAGCCATCCCTGCTCAATACTTCCGAAAGTGTCGAGGGGAATGTGTGTGTCATTTTTTCTATAGGTCCTCGAGCAATCAATGTTTACAGAACAGTGTCTGTGCTTGGTACCATGGTTCACTCACACAAGGACTTCTGCAGTTACTACACTTCAGTTACAGTCAAGCAGAGGAGTCCTTGTTTGCTCTGGTTACCACCGGGGAGTATACCTAGGTGTGGTAGGCTGCAAACGCTTCAGCAATGCTCTCCAGTTAGGTAACCAAGTGGTTTTCTCTGTCCCCACTTCAATTACCAAGAGTAGCAAGGTAAGTGCTCAAGATTCCAGTGGATGTGTGGGGCTTGGTGCTCAGATACTTTATGGCACAAGTGATCACAAGCAATAATCCCAATTAGAATCCCTGGTGACCCTGTGGTGGTTGAGCCTGCTGGTGCTCCATTTGAGCTTCCCCTAACTATATGGGCCCCATTATGTGTTCCTCAGTATATGCCAGGGGCATATTGGGACCAGAATAAGTATCACAGTTCACTCCCGGGCACCTCCTGCACTTGGAGTGCGGTAATAGCCCTGCTTGTTGCAGCTTCAGAGGTGTCCAGTACCAGTCATGTAATGTTTTAAACAGGCAAAATTTCAATTGAGCTTCCTGGGTACCTTTATCTTAGGATTGTAGGATATCTGGCCAGTCCTCTTCCGCAATGGCAATTAGTAGGCATGTTTGCCTTCTCTTGTGAACACCACTAAGGAGGTTGTGAGTATAAATGGTTGGTCAGGGCACCATATGGTCCTGACATCACTAACTTATGTTGTCTCCATACTTGGAGATATTCCAATATCGTTGAGGGTTCCAGGATCCAAGGGTGGGGGGTGAGGCAGTGTCTCAAGCAGTGTTGTAGGTGGAAGTGTTGCCGTGCTTGTTGCGGGGGGAGACCAAATTCCTCCCTTAGCAGAGCGAAGGGCTTTTAGCAGGATCTGATCCAGTGCCCGAATTCCTCTCACTCTCCAACTAGGCCAGTGGAGTTCTTGTCTGTTTATTCGGATACTATCACTGCCTCAAAGTGGGGCTTTGGAGTGCAATTGATGGTTTACACTCAAGAGGCGATGTGCATGGTGCCATGTTCTATAGCTAGCCTTCATCATTGCGTGTGGGAGAACAGTTGAGGCCTGTGGTCACCGTAAAGAAAGTTGAGGCCTTCGCCACACACAACAAGTGAGTGTTCCATTGCGACCCACTGTGGGGGATCTGGCGTACCAGGGAGTAAATAAGCCAACTGTGAAAGGTGCAAGGCCAGAAAATAGTGTTCCAGAGATGGTAAGCCCAAGCCACTGTGGGAGCAGCGGGCTATGAGTTTGACTGCGGCTAGACGGGGGAGAGTGGGGCCCCAGACAAAGGCCTGTATCTGTGCGGCTATGTGGCGCAGTGTAGCCAGAGGCACCACATCCGGCAGCATTCCCAGGGTGTATATGAAGCGGGGTAGTGTGACCATTCTTACGGCCTGCACTCTACCCCACATAGAGAATCCCAAGAGGGATATTTTATCAAAATCTATTTCCATTTGTGTCATGATGCAACCATTCTTTACAGACCTCGGTTGACCAGAATTCCAAGATACTTTAGGCGTGACGGTTTTTAGTAGAAGGGGTAGCCATGGATCGATGCCTTCATAGTACCTGAGGAGAGTGGGAGGGCCTCCCTTTTATCTCAATTCACTTTATATCCGGACAGGGCTGCAAACCGGTCAATAATCTCTAGCACGGCAGGTAGGGAATGCAGGAGGTCTCTGAGGGTGAGGAAGATATCGTCGGCATAGAGATATAGTTTGGACATGACTCCTGCAATGGGTATGCCCGGTATACGCGCTTGGCGAAGACATATCTGCTGTCTGGGTCAACCCATGTTTTGACAGTTGTCATGGCCAGAGATTTGCACAAAAGTATAGCCACTCTGCATTTCTGTAGATCGCTCTCCCCGGCGGAGGTCTGTCATCACACCACTATGGATAACCTTGCCTACCCATTCACAACAAAGTTTGGTAGATTCCAAAGCATCTAGATGTGTCTCTTGTAGGAGAGCGACATCAGCTCTTTTCGTTTGATGTTGTGTTTGAGGCCATTGACATTCCATGAGACAATGCGTAGCGGACAGGAGGGAGAGGGGTTAGTCACTGTCATCTACAACCTAAAGATTGATAAAGGGCATTAGTCGCTGGCCGACTGAGTGTAAGGTGTTAGGTTGTGGAGAAAGGGAAAGGTAGGTGGGTGGGTAAAGAAACAAATGTTATGCAGGTGAGGAGGTGTTGAGGAGAAATTTGGGTAGGGGTGAAGGTCAGATCAATACAGGGATGGGGAGAAGGAGAGGGAACAGGTGGGATCCTCTTGGGTGTCCCTTGGTGGGTTGGGAAGTTGCGGGAGAGGGACACTTGTCTGTGCGTGGAAGGGTAGATAGGGAGGGGCTAATAGCGAGGGAGACTGGAGGGGGTGGGGAGATCCGGGAAGACTGGATGGGCTGCACGAGGGAGGCGCTGCTCTGATGGTGTACGGCTATTCTCTGTGGGTCTAAGCTTCTGGGATATGCATATCGGAGAAGCCCCTTCGAGTGGCAGAGCAGTCTGCGAGATGCGCCAGGCTGGTAACGTTGGGAATATTGAGGATAGTGGCCGTTCCACTGTGCGAGGGGTAGATGCATAGGGGGAGTGGGTAGTAGGGAGCCAGAGAGGGGGGAAGAGGAGGGGATATGGCTCTGAAGTTAAAAAAAAAGGGGAGAAGGCTGGTACGGAAGTGAGACAGGTGAGCCAGAGCAAGGGAGGACTAGGAAGAGAGGGGGGAGTATACGCTGTGTAGACCCAGTGCTAGGGGGGAGGTCAAGTGTCCAGCCTCTACTACTAGTCGTGAGTGGGGGGGAGGTAATCTGTGAGGTCCCCACAGGCAGTGGCATAAAAGAAAATGGGGAGTATGGTGGTAGCTTGAGGTGGTGCAAATTGGCAATACCCATACCGATTCTGATTTCAATGAATGAGCATGTTGAGCGGCATCAGAGAGATGTGGCAAGAGAGGGGTAGCTTGCACCATGCATGATGTGCAACAATGAATATACAATCGAGCAAACTATTTAACTCAATAGTGGCAATTAGGCATTATCATGTGCAAATGTCTGAGAGAAAAGAGTGGTGGGGGAAGGGTACCAGGGAAAGAGAAACGGTGCATAACAAATAGTGCATAACAAGGAAGCGGGTACTCACGCGGCTGGCTCCTTCAGCAGTCGTCGGGGTGATGTGACCCAATCCTCTCATCAGTTGTGTGAGGTTCAATCTGCTACAGGTCAGGACGCACCCTCCACAGCCGGATCAGGTTTTAGAGGGCAGCGTGACTTGTCCCTGTCCCTTTCCTGCATGAGGGCGGCCACTGCTTGTAGGGCCTGGACTCTGTCTCCCAGGGAGTGGACGGGTCGATCTGGGTCTCTACCTCTACACTGGGATCGACCTGAGTTGCATCCGAGTCCACTAGAGGGCTTTGGAGAGATTGATGATGGGCATAGGGATTCGTCCTCCGGGAGAGATGCAGAACAAGCCCATATTTTGAGGAGGAAGGCTGTCTATGAAATGGCGAAGATTCTGGATTAAAGAATTATTTGGAGATTCCGTTTTTGATAATCCGTAGATGTGCGGGCTGAAAGAGGCTATACTTGACGTCCAGCTGCCAAAGGCGAGGCCTAAGAAAATTCCACTGCCATCCTGATCTTATGGCCCTCGAAGGTGTACGAACCATGGGTGCGAGTCGCCGTGAGCAACTGGAAGGCCTGTTCGTGATGTAGGAAGCAAACAATGAGCGGGCACGGATGCATATTCTTCCCTGTGCTGGGTGGTCCTATAAGATGGGCTCTCTGCATTTCTAATGGGGTGCCAAAAGTGAGACAAGTGAGTTTTGGGAGGGCGGCCCTAAGAAAGGACTTGGCATTCGATCCTTCTATCCTTTCTGGAAATCCAAAGAAGCGGAAGTTATCCTGGCGGCTCCTGCCATCCAAGTCCACCACTTTACTTCGGAGGAAGAGAAGTTCTTGGTCCCGGTCCGGTATGGTGCTGAGGCGTTCCTCCACTGCAGTGACACGTACAGTGAGACAGTCCACCCTACTCTGGAATCCGGCGATGTCTGTGCAAATAGATTTAGTCTCAGTTGAGAGAGCAGAGATGGATGTCTCCATGCCCTCTAGCATCGGCCCACAGTGGAGATTTCCTGGAGTATCCGCTCCATGGTGGAGTCTGATAAGGCTGCCTTCTCAGGGTTATGTGGCTTCGGTGTCGGGGTGACACCTTGTACACCTGAGATGGGACGGCCCTAGTTTAGTGCTTCTTTAAAAAGAAGTTGCGTTATGGTCTTTCCTGTTGCGTAGCCCGAAGGCCTCCCCGGCCGTGTCCGTGACGTTCTCCAAGCGTATGGGTGTGTCCCTCCACAGGCATCTCTAATGCGGTGGCCAGTGGGCGTAGGTGGGTGCGAAACGCCCAAGGGGGATAGCAAATATGCGGTGGTGGCTGCAGCTCTGATGCGTGGTTGCATCTGGTATTGGTCTGGTTAGCTGAGGGGAGCTGACAGATGTATCGCAGAAGGCTAAGGGTGTACACTGTGGATGTGGGAGGGGTGAAGAGAGGTCTCCGTCTGGGGGATGCCATGTGGTCCGCTTTCCGCACCAGATGAGCTTGTGGTGAGGTCCAGTCTTGCTGCCAGTTGGAGGTGAGGCCTGTCTCAAGAAGGGCCGCTGAGGGCTGGTGAGTAACATTGCCTGGAGGTGTCCTTGGCTACCTCCTACGCCATTCTAGTACAGTCAGACCTATAGGTCTCTCTTGCCGTGTGGGCCTGCCATTGGCAGCAATAGTGGCAGTCAGAGATGTAAGGGCACGCTGTGTGATGATCGGGTGTGGATGACAGTTGCGGTGAGTGTGTGAAGGAAGGGAGACTCTGGTAGCGCGGCACTATGGGCAGGTTTGCATGGTCGCAAGGCAGCCTGTTTGTAGTCAGTCTTTCCCAGATACTACCATCCAAAGCAATGTTGTTGATGAGCCCGTTGGACCACGGCTGTTGTGTGGTATGTGTTTTTACTCACTTCCTACTGGCTTGCAAACTCTATGGTTACGGGGAAGGTAGAGCAGTTTCAAGGCTCCAGCCCAAGTTGCTGTGTTAATTGGAGGAGGGGCCACTCTCCACGTAAATCGTACGGTCAGTGATCGCCTCCCTACATCAGATGTTGCTCCTCTCCAGCATGTCGATGGCCCTCAGTCCAGCCGGCTAGCCCGGTATCAGGTGGTGACATCTTTTAGGGCTGTCTAGGCCAAGAATGGTAGTCCGTGAGGGGCTTCCTTATGGCAAATGACCCCTCCTCGGGTAACTTTGTCTGGCAGCACTGGACTGCTTATGATCAAAAGGAGGGACGCGGAGCCGAGTTAATTAGGTCCTGCTCGTAGGCCCCATTGAAGTAGTAGATAAGGAATGAGCAGTTCCTAGGGGTACTGTCTAAGACAGGGGGAAAGGGGGGAAGGGGAAGCACAGGTCTTTCTTCGAAATGCCCTCACACACCCCAAGGGATGTCATGCTTCATCATTTGGGCATTTGCCCCTCGTCTGGCCGGCGCTGCAATGCCTGACGGGCTCCCGAAACCGGGGCTCTTTATCGGGGATCTTTTGAAGAAGCCGTATGGGTGCGTGTGGGTGTGAGGGCCAGGTGGTGCACAAGGAGTGGTTAAAAAAGGTTTTTGAGCAGTCCTACTAAATTCAAGTTTTAATTATTGAGGTAGCTCCAACCTTATTAAAATCGTGAAGAAGACCTGTGTAGGAAATAATGTTCCCTAAGGGCTAAGTCTTAAGTGGGTGTGGTCAACATGTTTCGTGCCTCATCTGCCCCAGAAGGGGTCAATGGCACTTCGTCAGGACCAAATAAGTGTGAATTAAGTGCACCGCCGTATCGCACTAGTTGCTGATTACGGCTGGAGGAAGTTAAAGGAGAACTGGTACTGGGATGTACCAAGACCTGTTGGAGAGGGACAAAGTAAAAGGGGATAAAACCAGCGATTAGACCTGCCAGGAACACAATGTACAGGTGCTGTGGTGAGACACACACGTGTGATTTTTACAAAGAAACTTCAATTGACTGTAGAGTCTCCAAACCCAGCCACGGAGTGTCGGTAGACTAGGTGGATGCGTCGTGAAAGAACGGTGCTCGAATGTCCACAGTGGATAAATGACAAAGAAACAAGTGAGCGGCGCAATTTGCAATAGTGTGTGATGGAGGAGACGAGTCCAACTAGTCTCTTATAGTTGGAGTCCCTATTAAAGTTCAGTAAATAGCGAGCATCTATTGGCGACATGAGTATTAGCAAGGTAGGTCGGAGGTGGACCGGGACCTACTGGGTATTCAAATTGAAATGGTGACCAGGGGGTTAAAAACACACATGTAGTAAAAACAACGGCTGCAGTACGCTGACAATGGTGGTTGACTAGCGACAAAACATGCAAGCTCAATACGCTAGTGTCAAATTTCAGTGACGGACACATGTTAAGCACTCACCTCCAATGACCTAATTCCGGCTGACGGGGAAAACAGCGCACAATAGTTGCTCCGGAGTCTAGGATCGTGGCAAAAGAAAACATGAAAGCAACTGTTACATAAACTTGTTTGACAACAATGCGGCGTACATAGAAGGCTTACCGTTTTGGGTTAAGACACCCCATTAAGTACTCACGGCAGTAGACGTGCAACTTTGCCGATGTCCTACCCTCGCTCTGGGCCCCGTGGAGAAACTTTCTGGTCGGCGTTCTTAAATAACGCTGTGCGACGAGCGTACCTGAACGTGGCGGCCATCTTAGAATGGGCTATCAGAACAAGTACGACCTGGATCACTTCCGGGAAGTTCCGGTGTCCGCCGTGGTGTTGCGGCAGCCATATTGGAGCGGTTAGGGGAAGTGTAGGAGTGAAGGGAGGAGGTGTGATCCATGTGAAAAAGTGGGCTGCACATCATTAGTACGATGGTGTATTCTTGCATTTTGTGAAATATTCCCAGACTTAATATTGTATAGTGCGTGATGTTAGCTGTGGTGAATATTGGTCAAGGAACATTTCCAGAAGTGCTCATAAGGTTGAATGCCTACAATGTCCACCCTAAAATATCCACCCTGGAATCTGTTACTGACGATTGAACTATACACCAAGGGCATGCAATTGTTATCATTTCGGCCCGAGGTGTATCATCTTCAGAATCCAGGGGAGCAGGCCTATTCGAGGCCCGGCATAACGGATAATGATTAGAGGTGACGCCATATCCAATTAGCCCTAATGTGCTAATTGTTTGAATTGAGTTCTGCCCTGGGTATGTCGTCATTTAAGCCCCTTAAGTGAGACCCCAACTTGAAAACCCAGCATTGTTCTTTCCTAAACAGGGCTTCTTTTGTGATGTTGGGGAAGGCCTCTAGAATGGTCCAGTTTAAGTCATTGGGTGTGTGATTTTTTTCCGCAAAGTGTGAACACATTTTAGTATTTGTTTTTTTACATCGTACATTACTTCTGTGTTCAGTTAATCTGGTTTTTACTTGGCGTGTGGTCATCCCAATGTATTGTAAGGGGCAGGGACACCTGATCAGGTAGATACAATTGCGAGTGTTACAGTTAGTGTGTTTTTTCTGCGTCCAACTCCAAGTGCTGGTGAGTTGCACAGTTTTTGAAGCTCGGGTTAATGGACATGCCACACATTGGCGGCAAGGGTAATGGCCACTCACCGGAGTCAGGTTCCATAAGGTGGTAGGGACTGCAGGATCTGACTTTTTTGGTCTGGTGTTGATAAGGAGATCCTTAAGGTTTGACGTGCGTTTATAGGCAAATCTTGGTTTTGGTATGGATAAATCACCTGAATCCAGGATTCGCCAATGTTTGTTGATGACCCTTTTTAACATGTTGGATTCTGTAGTAAAAGTGGTCACACATGTGATGAGATCTGATTCAGGTTTGGTTTTTGATTCCAACAGGGTAGATCTGTGGGTGTTACGTGCTCTTTTTTGTGCGTTGCCAATGATACGGGCGGGGTATTGTCTCTGAGCTAGATTGACACTCAGTTCAGATGCTTGTTTTTTTATAGTTTTCTATTTGGCTGCAGTTCCTTTTCGAGTAACGTTCTCCTATGGAAGCGTTACATCGATGACATTTTAATTTTTTGGAAGGGCAATATGGATGATATTCCAATTTTCATGTCATGGATTAATGATCTCAACCCCTTTTCAAAATTCACCGCTAACTGCTCCGAACAGGAACTACCATTCCTTGACCTGACCATTATCAACCTGATGGGCTTTTTGGAAACAATCACATACAAAAAACCCACTGACAGCCATTGTCCCCTACAATACAATAGTTTTCATCCCAAAGCACTTAAGGATAATCTTCCTTACGGGCAGTTCCTGCGAATCCGCAGGAACTGCAGCCAAATAGAAAACTATAAAAAACAAGCATCTGAACTGAGTGTCAATCTAGCTCAGAGACAATACCCCGCCCGTATCATTGGCAACGCACAAAAAAGAGCACGTAACACCCACAGATCTACCCTGTTGGAATCAAAAACCAAACCTGAATCAGATCTCATCACATGTGTGACCACTTTTACTACAGAATCCAACATGTTAAAAAGGGTCATCAACAAACATTGGCGAATCCTGGATTCAGGTGATTTATCCATACCAAAACCAAGATTTGCCTATAAACGCACGTCAAACCTTAAGGATCTCCTTATCAACAGCAGACCAAAAAAGTCAGATCCTGCGGTCCCTACCACCTTATGGAACCTGCCTCCGGTGAGTGGCCATTACCCTTGCGGCCAATGTGTGGCATGTCCATTAACCCGAGCTTCAAAAACTGTGCAACTCACCAGCACTTGGAGTTGGACGCAGAAAAAACACACTAACTGTAACACTCGCAATTGTATCTACCTGATCACGTGTCCCTGCCCCTTACAATACATTGGGATGACCACACGCCAAGTAAAAACCAGATTAACTGAACACAGAAGTAATGTACGATGTAAAAAAACAAATACTAAAATGTGTTCACACTTTGCGAAAAAAATCACACACCCAATGACTTAAACTGGACCATTCTAGAGGCCTTCCCCAACATCACAAAAGAAGCCCTGTTTAGGAAAGAACAATGCTGGGTTTTCAAGTTGGGGTCTCACTTAAGGGGCTTAAATGACGACATACCCTGGGCAGAACTCAATTCAAACAATTAGCACATTAGGGCTAATTGGATATGACGTCACCTCTAATCATTATCCGTTATGCCGGGCCTCGAATAGGCCTGCTCCCCTGGATTCTGAAGATGATACACCTCGGGCCGAAATGATAACAATTGCATGTTCTTGGTGTATAGTTCAATCGTCAGTAACAGATTCCAGGGTGGATATTTTAGGGTGGGCATTGAAGGCATTCAACCTTATGAGCACTTCTGGAAATGTTCCTTGACCAATATTCACCACAGCCAACATCACGCACTATACAATATTAAGTCTGGGAATATTTCACAAAATGCAAGAATACACCATCGTACTAATGATGTGCAGCCCACTTTTTCACATCGATCACACCTCCTCCCTTCACTCCTACACTTCCCCTAACCGCTCCAATATGGCTGCCGCAACACCACGGCGGACACCGGAACTTCCCGGAAGTGATCCAGGTCGTACTTGTTCTGATAGCCCATTCTAAGATGGCCGCCACGTTCAGGTACGCTCCTCGCACAGCGTTATTTAAGAACGCCGACCAGAAAGTTTCTCCACGGGGCCCAGAGCGAGGGTAGGACATCGGCAAAGTTGCACGTCTACTGCCGTGAGTACTTAATGGGGTGTCTTAACCCAAAACGGTAAGCCTTCTATGTACGCCGCATTGTTGTCAAACAAGTTTATGTAACAGTTGCTTTCATGTTTTCTTTTGCCACGATCCTAGACTCCGGAGCAACTATTGTGCTCTGTTTTCCCCGTCAGCCGGAATTAGGTCATTGGGGGTGAGTGCTTAACATGTGTCCGTCACTGAAACTTGACACTAGCGTATTGAGCTTGCATGTTTTGTCGCTAGTCAACCACCATTGTCAGCGTACTGCAGCCGTTGTTTTTACTACATGTGTGTTTTTAACCCCCTGGTCACCATTTCAATTTGAATACCCAGTAGGTCCCGGTCCACCTCCGACCTACCTTGCTAATACTCATGTCGCCAATAGATGCTCGCTATTTACTGAACTTTAATAGGGACTCCAACTATAAGAGACTAGTTGGACTCGTCTCCTCCATCACTCACTATTGCAAATTGCGCCTCTCACTTGTTTCTTTGTCATTTATCCACTGTGGACATTCGAGCACCGTTCTTTCACGACGCATCCACCTAGTCTACCGACACTCCGTGGCTGGGTTTGGAGACTCTACAGTCAATTGAAGTTTCTTTGTAAAAATCACAAGTGTGTGTCTCACCACAGCACCTGTACATTGTGTTCCTGGCTGGTCTAATCGCTGGTTTTATCCCCTTTTACTTTGTCTCTCTCCAACAGGTCTTGGTACATCCCAATACCAGTTCTCCTTTAACTTCCTCCAGCCGTAATCAACAACTAGTGCGATACGGCGGTGCACTTAATTCACACTTATTTGGTCCTGACGAAGTGCCATTGACCCCTTCTGGGGCAGATGGGGCACGAAACATGTTGACCACACCCACTTAAGACTTAGCCCTTAGGAAACATTATTTCCTACACAGGGCTTCTTCACGATTTTAATAAGGTTGGAGCTACCTCAATAATTAAAACTCGAATTTAGTAGGACTGCTCAAAAACCTTTTTTAACCACTCCTTGTGCACCACCTGGCCCTCACACCCACACGCACCCATACGGCTTCTTCAAAAGATCCCCGATAAAGAGCCCCGGTTTCGGGAGCCCGTCAGGCATTGCAGCGCCGGCCAGACGAGGGGCAAATGCCCAAATGATGAAGCATGACATCCCTTGGGGTGTGTGAGGGCATTTCGAAGAAAGACCTGTGCTTCCCCTTCCCCCCTTTCCCCCTGTCTTAGACAGTACCCCTAGGAACTGCTCATTCCTTATCTAGCACTGGACTGCTGCCATCTGTACAACCGCCGAACCGGGCAGAAGCCAGACGGGTGGAGGTCGCTGCGCGTCATGGGATCCCGGCACTCCTGTAGGCCGCCTCGCCCCCACCCAGAGGTAAGTAAGGGAGAGCGGGGCCTCACTCACTGTTATGTCTTAAGGGCCCCCCACTCACCAGCTCAGAATAAGGAGTGAGGGTGTCAGTTAAGGGTGGGCGTAGTTCGCGAAGTAGCACTTCGCGAAGCTACGCAAAGTGAAGTTCGCACTACGCGAGCTACGCGTAGCACTTCGCGAACTGCGAAGTAACATGTTCGCACTGTGCAAGATGTTGTTTTCAATGATTGCACAGTGCGGACAAGCAACCGGCACTGTGCAATCATTGAAAATGGCATCTTGCACAGTGCGAGCTGTAGTTTTCTGCTGCTCGAGTAGATTTTTACTCGAGCTGCAGCTTTCTCAACGCGAACTGGTAGTTTCTCATCGCGAGCGGTCGCGAGCATACGCGACCCCTCGCAATGAGAAACCTGACCTTCTCGCGTTGGGAATCTCGCCGGGAGGTTTATTTTCCATGCTCGCGATCGCGAACAAGGAAAAAGTCTCGCCAGGATGTCATTTTGCTTGCTCGCGGTCGCCAACTTGACGTTGAGGACCGCGAGCAAGCAAAAAATGACCGCAGCACTACGCAACACTACGCTACGCGTGTTCGCACTGTGCTACGTGCAGTTCGCGTAGCGCGAAGTAGCGCGAACTTCGCAAACTACGCGAGCGTAGCGTAGTGCTTCGCCCAGGCCTAGTGTCAGTGCAGGTCGCTGTGCAGCCATCCAGAGCAGGCGGGTCTCTTTCTCAACCCACTAGGTTGCAAGCCACGTCCCTCCATCACTATGCTGTGTTGTTGGAAGGTGCCGGGCCCGCTCCAGAGTTATCTCGGCAGGAAGTGTGTGTCTTCGGTCCACGTCTCTCCGTTTGGCAGTATCGGCAGCCCATGCATCTCACTGTGGGCCGCGGTCTGCCATCTGCCACTAGGCCCCACTCGGTTCTCAGCTGGAAAGCTTGAGTGCAGGGGCACTTTGCGGCATCGAAGTCCCTGTCATGACACCCCCACTCCATCCGCTGCATGTGAAAAGGATGCAGGCTCCCAGATGGCTCCTAGGGAGCTCCGTGATTAAGCATCAATCTTCGTTCTCAGCCAGACCACGCCCCGCGTATTGTTTCAAGGATTAAAGGAACACTCTTATTATCTTGTCCCCCTGTCCATTAACATTTCAAAATAGTATTTTAAATGTACACGGTCTGACCATGACAGACTGTTACTGTTTTGGCCCAGAAGCCCGGACAGGTGTTTATCAAATGCCTGAGCGTCGACGGTCAGCCAGTGCAGGGCTTTATGGTGTCCGTGCCCTAGTATACCTCAACAATGCATTCATACCATCAATAAGAAGGCATCTAGTAAAAATAACTTACCCAACAAACTTCCCCCCTCCCTACCTTGTGGGCTTAAACCCTGCACCCCTGTTCCCCTCTTGCTTACTGTTCACCATTATCTATTGAGTGCCTGTTAACTTCAGGGGTGCAACCCTTCCCCATGGCCCACTCAGTCTTCCTCAGTCCAACACCGTCAGAGCAGTAGCCTTCGTTGTGTGCTCTGCCAGGGGATTGTTCTCCAGGGCATCAATGGGGAGCACCAATCTAGCCTCCACAGGCATCCTCATCAAGGATACCTGCAGGTCTTCTGGTGTCGGTGTCTCCTGCCTGCTCTTCCCAAGCTCTCACGGAGGTCCATAAGCCCTCGGGGCCTTAGCAGTTGGTGGAACAGTGGAGCCACTGCATCCATTGTCCTCCTGCAGATCGACATCCCTCAAGCCAGGTCCAGTCCTCCTCTGTGGTCACAAGGTGCAATGTCTTCCCCTCTACAGTCTCTCTCAATTTTGTCAGAAACATCATGGAGTATTTGAAGGTCTCCCCTCCTCATGACCGTTTTGATTTGTCAAAACTACAACGTAGCTTTTGTACTTGGAGTGTACAGTCAGGGAAGATTCTGATTGCCGCATTTTCATAGTGTATTGGTGAACCTTGGCGGTCAGCCTAGATGGCATGTCCTGGTCTCGATGGTTAAAGATGCGGGCAATGATAGTTTGTTGTGGGGTATCCAGCCAAGGCAGTGGAATGGAGGCACTGTGGGCATGGTCCAGTGAGAAGAACTTCAACAGCCCCTACGGTTTTAGGGTCTTCAGGATAAGGTCTTCCAGGATGAGATCCATGGTTCGGCCTTCTGACCCCAATGTTGTTTGTCAGGGACAGGCCCTCGATGCCCTCAAGCTTGCCCTCACTGCTACCGCATACGCTTGGAGTCGGTCTACTTGATCTTTAAGCCTCTGGGAGCGCAGCAATTAAGGCCTCGTTTTCTGTCACCCTCTCACCTAATTTATGTTGATCAACCCTGAGTTGCGTGACTTCCACAGAGTCAATTTTGGCTCCCAGAGAGCCGGGCACCCCTGAATCGCCTCCATAATGTATTTTAGTGTCCTGGATGGTGCCCACGCTGGGTTCCTGGGGCCTCACTAAAGCTGTGGCCTCACTAGCCCCCTTGGCTAGGGCATATCTGTCCATTTTAATTTGTTGCGAGCCCTTTGCGCCTGGTCAGCGTGGCCTTCTGGTCTCTCCTGTGAGCTCTAAGGTGTAAAGGTGTTGACCGCCTCATGCCAAGGCTTCCCTCTCTTAGCATGGTGGGCCCCATGGCATCTTGGGCTTCACACTTTCTCTGGCTGTCACACTAGGTAAGTGCATTCCCATTGCGGATCCGATGTTGGCACATGCACTCCCCGCCCGGGTACCTCTTTGTTTCCTCAGTGACTAGGCTCAAAGGAGGCACCACACTTCTCTGTCCTATTGCGGGAGGTTTTTGCTGACTTTCATCTGCTGTAGCTAGTTGTCTGGTTCCGAGCCCTCCTTCCGTCCCTCTGGTGCCCCTTCATTTGTTGCGGGCAGCCTTCTTGTGGCTCCTCGCTCTGCCATGTAGGCCTGTCCTGGGAGGCTACATCTCATGCTCTGCTTTTCTTCCCGATGTGGCAAGGCCTACCCCTCGTTTTGCACCTTATGACCCAAGGCCATGTTCAGAGTCTCTCAGGATACAGGATGGCAGGCACCATTCTCTTTACCTTCCATCCCTACACCGTCACCCAGAGCCGGGGATGGCAGCGCAGCAGTAGGCTTGTGCAAGGGAAGGGCTCCGCACTGCCTCCTAGTCATTCATTCTGCTCTGGCAGTCCACCTCTCTCCTTTCCACATTATCTACTGCAGTAGGAAGGGCGCAGGAACGGATTAAGTGACAGATGTTAGGGGATTTGGGTGCTGGAACCGCTTCAGCAGCTTCCATCTTGCTGGGTGGTTGGCCATGTTTGTCTGCAGAATTGATTATGTCGGTGTCTGGGTGGGGTGGCTGATGAAAGCATCCTTAAGGATGGAGATTCAAGAGGGTGGGGAGGTCGAAGTCGACCGTTAGCAAGCTGTCTCGCTGTCACTGTAGTGGTGGATAGACACAATGTGGCAAGGATGAGTTTGGGATGGTATTTACTTCAGGTAGTGCTGTTGCCTCCAGTTGGCAGCCCTCAGTGCAGCCTCCTTTTGCTTGCTTCCGGGTGGACTGACGAGGGAGAAACATGCAGCAGAGTAAAGAAAGGATTGGAGGGGTTAGGGGAGGACAAGAATATGGAAAGGTTGTTGGTTGTGATGATGAGAGGATGGGTCAAGGAAGGTGGTACTGCTGGAATAAAAGCAGGGGCTAAGGTGCTTTAAGAAGGTTGCTCAATTTAGTCATGGAACTACTTTAGGAGATGGAAGGATTGCAGGTAGGTTTTAAGGGATACAGAGCCGGAGCTGCTTGTGAGGGACATTTTCTGGAGGCACACGAGGTGCACTGGATATCAGGGTTGACATGCATTGGCAGATACGGTTGCTCAGGCCATAGGAGTGGAGTAGCAGAATGTCTGATACAGGGCCAGACCTGGTTGCTGATTGTGAGCAGACTGATCTTGTGGTAATAACAAGAAGGATTGCAGGTTTGGATTGAGAGGCTGTAGAAGGGAACCAGAGTAACCTGGAGAGTTGAGGCAGTTCATGGCTGAGGTATAAAGGTAGAGCTACTTTTGCAGGCCTTAGCCATGAATTAGAAGGTGGAGAAGCTGCTGGTCAGGACTGAAGTGCACTGGTGAAGCTTCTGGTGCTACACTTGCAGGGGGCAGAACTGCAGTTAAAAACGGAGGTGTATTGGCATTAATGTTATGAGGATGTAACCACTGGTTTAGTAGTGGTCAGGCTGGAGTAATTAAGAGTACTAATAAAGCTTTTTGTTTGGCAAGGTACTGGAACGGTAGGTTTACAATAAAGGCACAATGGTTGAGTTGCTTCAGAAGGCTGTAATAAGGGCATGGTGGGATTGTGATGCATCAGTAGAGCTTCTGGTGAAAGTCCAAGTACACCATCAGAAGTGCACCCTAGGGCTCTTGTACAGGAAGAGCCAGTGGAGAGACTGCAATTCACATCACAGGTGCATTGAAAAAGCTACATCGGGTAAAATGTGGTACTAACTGGGTCAGACCTGAATTATTAGGGTGCAAAATGGTCTGTGGAAAGAGTGATATTTGTTGCATGTTGCTTGGTAGCTGCTGCAGTAGATGATGAATGCGAGAGATCCAATATTGATATGGCTGATATGGTGTTGTTCATTCTAGATATGTGTTCATATTCTTGACTAATGTGCGGATTTCTCCTTTATCAAAAAAGAAATGGGCCACTTATTGATATGAAGTTGTTCCAATATAAACAAAGGGGTGCCCATTATTAGCATGATGACCGTTGTTTAATGATTGAGGGTGTCGTACGGCTTGTACCTCTCCGGTAAAACTGTGCGTTTGTTGGACAACATGAACATCAGGATTCTACCAGACTTATTCCATGCACAATCTCGGGATATGTTGGCCTATATCCCTGCTAGCTCACAGTGCATCATCTGCACCACTAGCCTTACAGGGTAACAAATGTGTGTGCAACCTCAGAACACGACAACCCTGATCCCCCAAGGATATTGTGGTGACAGAGCTAGAAACCTTTTGTTTGTTTACTCATGCTTGCCCAAAGAAATACACAAGAAATACTCAGCAAGTCGTTTCAATTTTTATTGAAGCATTGTGATTCTTGTAGAAAATACTTGTGCTGTAATAATCAGTAGAATGACACAGTATAGCGTAATTAGCATTATGAGAATAGTGAAAATGATGAACAATTCCACCACTGTTAGGAAAGTGAATATATGCTGGCATATAAGTACTGTATTATAGTGCACTCTTACTTAGTGCTTCGTAGCCCAGTTTCCCTAAGGTGGGTGATCTGCCAAATCCCTGTTGGGTTGTCTAAGTCCCCATTACCTGTGGGTAAGTGTAATCAGGTTGTCTGTCTTGGTTGTAAGTTGGACATCCTCTTTTCAGGGCTAAACATCCCTCTTTCCAGGGGCTGTAATTCCATCATGCAGCAACCTCGCAGTGTCAGTGAGACGGCCGGCCAAAAATACATGAGCACTTAGGGAGTGCACTAGCACTCCTCCACCCACCCATGCCCTTCCCCTTCAGGCACAAGCTGGCAAACAACAAATAAAACGATGCTAAAGCATCATTTTATTTTTCGTTTGCTTGGTCTGCACCAGGCAGGGGGGTGACGCTCCTCCGCCATTGCGGAGGAGCCACCAATGCTGCTCTGTACTAGGCCCCTGATGTCTCAGCACACAGTGAGCTGAGTTCTCTATATGGGAAAGGGATGTACTGGGGCAAAGGTGTGGGTCACCATGTTACATTACTGTCTGTCCTTTTCTACCTCATGCTCTTGCCTCTCTTCCTCTGTTCTCATGCCTTCTACGTGTCATTCCTACATATTCCTAATATCCTGAGATGATGCAGAAGGGGTCACCTGATCACCATACCTGAGACAAATTAAACAGTGGTCAGGGGTGGCTGCACTCCAAAAGGTGTGAGTCTCTGGCACCCCTGTTGACCAGCAGAGATGAGAATGATGGAAAGCTACAGGACATCTGTGCATGCGAAAGGCAGAGGATCTTTTGCAATACTGGTCGGCAGGTTGGCCGGACATATCAGTTTTCCTTACTCTGAATATACTGCAGTCAAAGGAAGGGCAATCTGTGTCAAACCTTTTACTTATTCCATGTTTGTTAATGCCTTAATTACTTAATGTAATTCCATTACTCTGAGCCCTTCTCCTTGTTTTCCATAGTCACTGAATGAGGCAGTCCAGCTTCGTCTCAACCGACAACCAATCTTAACCATGCAAGCTGCAAATTAAAAGGCCCCTCTATCCCCCAATCTCCTGTTTGTTGAGAAGCACCAAGCCAAGATGTTTTTGTAGTTGGCCTGGGCGAACTGGAAGGTAGGGAGGAACATAGGTATGGAAAGCTAGAGGAAGGACTCAGGGTAATGCAAGTACCAGTGAGTAATTGGGGCACTACCTCGTCGTCCCTCCTCGGTTTCAATACTTACTAAATGAGAAGTACAAATCCAAAAGAACCCTCAAAAACCTATATGCATCCATTCACAGTGAAATGTTAATAACCAAGAAACATACAGAGAGTGAATACAGTACACAACCCCTATTGCTTCATAGAGGTCAATGCTCATGAACCAAGAACATCTTCCACATCCATTTCCTGCCCAATTTGACAGTAATTTACAAGAGTGTACAGGAAAGCCCTGGTAGCCGCCCTACAAATCTCAGAAATAGAAGCAACCTGAAGCTCCGCTACTGATGAGACATACCCCGATTAGACTTGGATGGCATCTGAAATCAAAAGGTCAGAAATGGAATAAGCCATGGAAATGAGGGACCAAACCCAGGGGCTGAAGGAAGGAACAACTGGCTTGTAGCCTTTCTTAGAAGGGCCAAAATTGACAAATAAAGACCCAGAAACCCTAAAGGAAGACATCCTCTGGAGAGGAACAACACTGTGAAAGAACCACCTCCTGTTGCCTATGGAAGAAAGAATTGATCTTGGGTAAGAAGGTAGGAAGAGGACACAGTACCACTTTAGCCTTCAATGCTCAACAAAAAGGGTATCTGAATGACAGAACTTCCCAATTCTCCACGCCTTCTAGCAGAGGTGATCACCACCAGGAATAATGTCTTGAGAATCAAGGTTCTAACATCTATATCTTGTAAAGGCTCAAATTGTGGGATTTTAAATGCTTTCAATACCAACAGCAGATCCCAAGAGGGGAAGAAAACACAAAGTGAAGGAGGATGCAAATTCAATAACTCTCTAAAAAGTCTGGGAACCAAATCCGTAGAATCCAGCAAGTTACCCCAAGAAGCCCGAGAAGCCTTTATTGATGCCCACTGAACCTTGACAGTAGAGATCCGCAGCACCAAAGGAGTCCCCTCCTTAAAGAAAGCTATGACCTCGAACATGCTTGCAGTGGAAGGATCCAGCTCTTTAGTCAGACAACAAATACTGAAAGATCTGCAATGTCTTGAATAGTCTTTCAAAAAGGAAAATATTCTAGAAACTCGAAGAGTAGACAATAAGGCATTAGGGTCTAGACAAATCTACCCTCTAAAATTCCAGACTGCTAACCTGAGTATGACTAGAACTGCCTGATGGAGAATCGGAAACAACAAAGAAGGTGGAAAGGTTGGCAAGCTTTCTCCTCACCAGCATAGACGTCAGTAGAGGAAACCAATTTTAGCATGCCCAAGTTGGTGCAATCAAAATCACAGTTACCTTCTCTCTCCTGATCCTCAGAAGAAATTTGGGAATGAGTGGAATGGGGTGAAATACATACAAGAGACCTGGAGGCCACCTGCAGGACAGAGCCTCCACCCCCAAGCGTGAACTTCCTCCGTTCCAGGAGTAAAACATGTGAACCAGAGCACCGGAAGAAGTGGCAAAAAAATCCATCACCGGGGAACCCCACCTACTAAACTATCTGTGCAACCCCCCCAGGTGAAGGCAAAAGTCTGTGGAAGAGGGAATTTTTCTCCTTAATGAGTACACTACCACATTCAGTAAACCCTGAATGTGAATTGGCACACCTAGAGGCTTTAACTTATGAATACCCAGAATAATCAATATCTTCTAGATTTTAACCCTATGATGATGCAATCATGGAAAATGTTCTCTTAAGCTGTGTTAAACGAACTGTATATAATCTATACTGTGGTTATGATCTACAATGTATACTTTTATGGTTTTATATGAATAAGCCGAATAAAGTTATTGAATTGAATTGACTATCCATAAAAGCGTACAAGTTACAACTGGTCCCTATATCATACTCAAACAACTTTCTTATTTTGGGTAAATACCTTAGTTTTATAACATACTACCGTGCCACCTCTTCTAACTCAGTTTGAAACTAATAGTTTATTGAACAGGAGTGCCCACCTAACTCAATGTGTTCCATGGACAGTAAAAAAAGATGGTCAGATCTGTAATGATGAGCATTATCCCCTCTCAGGGACCTGAGGATCCACTGGGTTGGTGAGCCTTCTGGGCTGCAATTGAGGCACTGATGCTTGTAGACTGAATCACAACCAGAACAAAAATCTGTCTGCTGTACCTGACATTCAATGCCACAGGGCTATGTGGAGATGGCAGTAACCTTGGCAGGTATATCCCAAAATATCCTTGGACTGGGGGCAGGGGTTTGCTTGCATGGTTGCTGAAAAGGTGCACATATGTTTTTACAAACTCTTCAGCTCAGTCAGGTCTTCAACAAAATATTGTTTGTAATCGTACAGGTGCATTGGTCTTCATATCCTTACCATTGAAGAAAGTAGAGGATGCTTCTGGTTAATAGGCGTTTTTTGCTCCTTCCCAATGATACTGTTCATTAGGGCAAGTTTTCTAGCAGTTTTGGTAGTAATAATATGCTTTTGGTTGTCAATGCAGCAAAAAGTGACCTTGTGACACGAGAGCTCACTTTGTGTTCTCTCGCTTCATTTCCTGATGATGTTAATTTGCCTATTTCTGAACACCGCAGTCACTGAAAAAAGTCGTAAAACCAAAATGTTTTGGGTCATTCACAACAAGCATATTTTTGGTTACATGTGCTAAAACCATGCAGCTTTAACAGATGTACAAACATTGATAGTGCGGTGGATGTGAAATTCCCTAAATCAGTCCACTGCGGAGAATGGGAGTTTTGCACAAACATAGGCTAATTTTGTTATACTCCAAATTGAGACCCAAGTATTCAGGTAACATTGTCCAGCAGTTCCAACCTCTGCTACACACTAGCATGGTGGCAACATGCCCTGCAGATGGTGATGGGAAAGAACTGTGGAGTACCTTGTACAATGATGGGAAAACGCATTGGTATGTTCCAGTGAAGATAGGATAAATCCACTATGTACACTACATGGTGACTGAATAGGATGACATTTTGGGTACCTGATGCTGAGATAGGATCCAGCCATAGAGAACACTTAATAATGAATAGACAGAACTGTATGTTAATCCACATGGTGATGGAATAGAACTTCGGGAACCAAGTGTGGCGACAGGCAACAACTGCTGGGTAACTCTAGCACAAGGGTTTTTAGAAGTCAGGGAAATCGCTAGGCTCTCTGCTAAATAGTCGCAAATGGGTAAGTAGAGGATAAATCCGTATGTTGCAACGAGGAGAGGGGATAAGCCCTATAACCCCTCAATTGAGTGTGGGTAAAGACCCTCACAATGAAACAAAAATCAACAACCTAGGCACACATAGTATTAGGTAAACAGTATGTGAGTAAGTACTTGAGATAAACGTAATGGTTATAGATGAGGGAAAGTATCTTCCGATGTGTTGAATTATGTTCTGTCTTTTATTATTCCTTCAGTTTTGAGCCAACGAACAGAAGAAAACCAGCCAACACGTGTTTCGTCGCATTTGGAAAATAATTCCGCGACTTCCTCAGGGCTGTATACAGAAGATAAAATACTTGGTCATCGCTCAGCCGGTGATAATTCCAACCCGGCTGGGCTAAAACTCTCAGGGAGACCCGGGTTGCTAAAATAGTATCAAACGTGCCGTGAATAGTAACATCCAGCACGCTCTCACTTAGATCCGGAATGAAGGAACGGAGTATGGAAAAGTCTCTAATGCGCAGGTGTCTAAACAAGGCGAGCAGGGTAGCTGTCACCTACGGTGTCGGGCGCCATGAAGGAAAATCTTACAGAGGAACCGATAATTCCAGCGAGTTATGAGATCTTCGGTGAGTACACCGAATACACCTCCACGGCCGATCACTGTGTTCCGAGTAGTGGACACCATTACGTTTATCTCTTGTACTTACTCACATAGGGGCAGATTTACAAGCCCTTGCGGCTCATTTACGCCGCTGTTGCGTCACTTTTGTGACGCAGCGGCGGCGCAAATCCTGCACCATGGTGCGGGGTACTTACAACGTGACGCATCTGGAAGATGCATCACGTTGTAAAGCCCTGCGCCACATGTAGGCGTTCCTGCGCAGGGGAGGGTGTTCCGGCGCAGGAACGCCTCCTAAAAGTGGCTGAGTGAAATCTACAAGATTTCACTCAGTCACTTTTAGGCCCATGCTGCGTCAAAACCCTGCGCCTGCCTGAAGCAGGCGTAGGGATTGACGCAGCATTCGCAAGATAGGGCCCCCCAGAGCATTGCTGGAGCTGCGTCGCGCTTGCGATGCAACTTCAGCAATGCGCCACTTTTACGGCACAGATGCGTCACGCATCTGTGCCGTTTTTGCCCCTGCATCCATGGTGGCGGAGCTGTGGCGCACAATAACTGGCGCATCCCTGCTGATATGCAGGGATGCGCCAGTTATTGTAAATATGCCCCATACTGTTTACCTAATACTATGTGTGCCTAGGTTGTTGTTTTTTGTAACAACTGCTGGGTATTCCATATGGTGCTAGGACAGGGCAGTCCATGTGACACTTCTTATTTTTATTTAACTGAACTTTAAGCTCACTCATGAGATACAATAGAGCCCTGGGGATCTCGATCTGGAAATATGAATATGTCTTGGACAAAGTATTTGAACATTTTGTACTGAGATAAGATACAGCCTTTAGGTACTCACTATTAAAATACTATTGAGACATGGGATACTCTATTGTGATAGGAAAGTTCCTTGGTTATTCTATACTGATAATGGACAGAGCCTTTAAGTTGTTTGTATTGAGGTACAGTTGAGGCTTGGGGTCCTCTGACTTGTGAGTGAGCTTGGGTGTACTCTGTATGGTGCTTTACGTGTAGTTTTTTACTATGCAACACATGCGTTTTGTATTGTGCATTCTGTGAACGGAGTCACCCACAGGTGTCCAGCCGAATTCAGGTTGTGGGCGGGTGTTTATGTTCAACCTGCAGGCAGTTTGAATTTCCTAACAGTGGCTGTCGGTACATCATAGAGGTGTGCAGACTACATGCACATCCATTCTTTGGCTTCTCTACAGAGCTTGTGTTTCTATGGTAAAAGGTGTGAATTGGTGGTTCCCTGTGAAAATATTGACAGCACTAAAAGGGCAAGACAATGCAGTCCTCACAGGTGAGTGGGTGGTTTATATATGCAGCAGAGATGGTGAAGTGTTTATACAGGTCGAGCCATTGACTCCATGACACATTTATACGCAGATCTACAGCTCTTCACACCATAAAAAAGGTTAGCTAAGAAAAAGAAAAAAAAATACATTATGCAAATTTTAAATGCCGCAGTTATACGGGGGCCTCAGATTGAAGGAGGGGCAGGCAGAACTATGAGCTGGACTAGGCCCTCTGCCCACCCTCCCGCTCATAGCTACGGCGCTGACCACTTTGATTTCAGTCAAAAGAGAGCCGCCAGGGTCCCAGGATTCTGAAAACTCATCGAGATCTTATAAATTGTGAGAATGCCCTACAAAAATTGTCATAACAAAACTGAGGTAAATTAAAGTAAGGGGGCATGAAGACAGAACAGTACAGCAATCACAACACAGAGACAATAAGATACAACCCCAGTATTTATCTTTTGTTCTGAAGCATACCATGATCAATGTTGTCACAGGTGTCAGAGAGAACTAGGAAAGCTGGTTGTTAGTATAAAGTAGTGGGGTCTAGGCACACATACTTAAAAAATAAGGCACAAGGACACAGTAATATATGATGCTGGAACTAACCCAGAGCACGTGCACCCGGTTCCTTTTATTAGCAGGGTCACCTGTGATGGATGGGTGTGGGGTGAATGTGGACGCTTGCCCTCAAGGAGTGGCTGGTGGAAGTACCATATTTATAAACACTAGAACGTGTCCCGGAGGACACTACATCCCTACCAAACTTTATTGAAAAAGAGATGAACAGGTCCAACCTGTAGGAAAAGAAAAAAAAATCAAACACAGCACCACTGATCTCTTCAGGCCATCTGCAGGGCAGTACTGGATCTCTTGTTCATGATGTTTTAGACCACCTCAGCGATGTCGTTCAGACAGGCCTGGTCTCACGGTGTTGGAGGCTATCTATTTACATAGTTCAATGCGGGGTGCATCCGGAGCAGTGGTGGAGTGCACTGTGGAAATCTCTTTGAAGGTGCCCAGGCTCCATGGATGGCCAACCTGCAAAGACGGAGGATGACATGGAAGGATGGATACCTTCCTGGAAGGCTTGATGCTTCCCAGTGCAAAAACAACAGTTGATGGACAGAATGCAGACCAATGTCACACATTCACCCCAGTACAGAGATCTGGGCCTAAATCCATCATTTATTTGCTCACCCTGCTGTTCCAGTTTGAACCCAGCCATGTGCAAATCAGTCTTGACCCTGTGCCTCATGGGTACAGTCCAGCCTGAACTGCCAAGCCAGGTCCTCCCTGGACTGGAAACAAGCATCCTAGGACCGGTTTCGGGGTTTCACCCCTCTTCAGCCAGGATAGCTTGATTCCAGTGGCATGGAGAGCACGGGACCCATGTCTGGGCATACCCTTCCCACTTGGGGTGACAAATGCAAAAACATCAGTTGATGGACAGAATGCAGAACAGTGTCATACATTCACCCCAGTACAGAGATCTGGGCCTAAATCCATCTTTTTTTGCTCACCATGCCGTTCCAGTTTGAACCCAGCCATATGCAAATCAGTCTTGACCCTGTGCCTCATGGGTACATCCAGCCTGAACTGCCAAGCCAGGTCCTCCCAGGACTGGAAACAAGCATCCTAGGACCGGTTTCAGGGTTTCACCCCTCTTCAGCCAGGATAGCTTGATTCCAGTGGCATGGAGAGCACGGGACCCACGTCTGGGCATACCCTTCCCACTCGGGGTGACAAATGCAAAAACAACAGTTGATGGACAGAATGCAGAACAATGTCATACATTCACCCCAGAACTGGGGTGGTGGAGTGAGCTAAAGAATGATGATGGACTAAACCCAGATCAGTTGACTGGGGGTGAATGCTTGCAATGTTCAACACTCCGTCCATTATCCCCTATGGTTTTGCTTCGTTTGCCCTAAGTTGGCAGGGTATGCCCAGACGTGGGTCCCTTGCTCACTTTGCCACTGGATTCAAGCTAGCCTGGCTGATGACGGCTGATTAGCCAGAAACCGGTCCCAGGATGCTTATTTCCGATCCAGGGAAGACATGGCTTGGCAGTTCGGGCTGGACTGTTCCCATGAGGCACAGGGTCAGACTGATTTGCATATGGCCATGTCTGAATTGGGGTGGCGGAGTGAGCTAAAGAATAATGATGGATTAAACCCAGATCAGTTGACTGGGCGTGAGTGCTTGCAATGTTCAACAGTCCGTCCATCATCCCCTATGGATTTGCTTTGTTCACCCTAAGTTGGCAGGGTATGCTCAGACGTGGGTCCCTTGCTCACTTTGCCACTGGATTCAAGCTAGCCTGGCTGATGACAGCTGATTAGCCAGAAACCGGTCCCAGGATGCTTGTTTCCGGTCCAGGGAAGACATGGCTTGGCAGTTCGGGCTGGACTGTTCCCATGAGGCACGGGGTCAGACTGATTTGCATATGGCCATGTCTGAACTGGGGTGGCGGAGTGAGCTAAAGAATGATGATGGATTAAACCCAGATCCGTTGACTGGGGGTGAGTGCTTGCAATGTTCAACACTCCGTCCATCATCCCCTATGGTTTTGCTTTGATGCATCCCAGTGCCCGCTATGGCGGAGGAACGGCGCTCCCCCTGACAGCACTTTAAGAAAATGTAAAAATAAATGATAATAAAATGGGTTTAAAACCTGTTTTATTATCAATGTATTTTGCTTGGGGCGGGGCCAGGGTTATGATAGGCAGGAGGGGGAGAGGTGGGCTCTACCTACACTGCGCATGTGGTTTTTGGCTGGCGGTCTCAGGCTGGCTGAAATCCACATGCGCAGTGGCCCCTCTCCAACCCCTGCTGCATTGCTGGTGCTGGAGAGGGAAGGCACAGACTCCCAGTCTGTCCTGGTGCGCACATCATCGGCGCTCAGGCCAATGAAAAAGCTGCTCTCATGTGAGAGCAGCTTCAGGATTGGCCGCAGGGCAGGCTGGGAGCTGGTGCTTGCCTGCAGCAGCGGGGAGAAGCGGAAGAGCGGGACGTGATGCTGGAGGGCAGCAGATAAGTTTAATTTTGTATTCCTTTTCCCCTCGTCACCCCTCCCGCCTCTTTAGTGAAACAAATATTTTAAACTCCATTGTGTCCCCCCTCCCCAGCTCCCTCCCCTGCCCTGCCTCTTTTCCCCAATACTAGCCGCTCATGCCCGCTGGTGGAGCAGCTTCGGACTTCCCTCTTGTGCCAGGAGTCCCCTCTCACAGGAATTTCCTTGAGGCCCTTTCTGCCGGGCTGCCACGGGTATGTGTTGGCTGTGCAGACCTTTCGTAAGCCGTGTGAAGGTGTCGCTGAAGAACTGCCAACAGACCCACATTCAAGTCGCTCTTTCAGCCACAAAGGGTGGTTGTCTCAGAGTCTGTGTGCTCCGGCCCTCAGGATTCAAATGCATGGACCTTCATCTGATAGTCTGTGGGTGACCAATCTCAGTCCGCAACCTCACTGCTTCCTGGTGCCTGTCGTGGGGCTGCTCAGACCCATCTCTCGTGCTGGAAATTCCTCTCACTGGAATTCCCTCAAGGCCCATGTCCCTGGATTACCACAGGACTGCGTAGGCTGTGTGGAGCCTCTTTTGGGCCATGCAAAGGGGTCACTGCGGAACTCCCAACAGGGCCACATTAATGCCTCGTGCAACCCCAAGGGTGAATGGTCCAATGGTCAAGTATGCTCTCTTCGGTAGGTCTCAGGATCACAGGGGCTCACAGAAGGTTTCTGGATGGCCAGCCTCCTACAGTGCCAGGAATGCCTTGTTAGCCTCTGGTTGTATTGCAGGCATACTGCTCCACTCTGCTGGTGCAATGCTCCTTAGTTGACTTATGTGATGCACATGGCAATGAAGACAAGTTTTACCACTGGATAAAGCGTGCGGCAAGTGGTGATGTCTTGCATGGCATGATAATGCTTGTCGCTCTTCTTCCTTCCTCCTGCCCACCTGTGGTTGTCGGGAACCTCTGTATGATGGGTTCTTCACCCACCTTTCTCTCCTCTTTTCCTTTACGCTGTAGCATCATGCGACTCTCTTCACCTCTTCCACTAATTCCCGACGTGGCTTCAGGCCACTCTCTACTCCCTTCCGACCAGGCCTCTTGATGTGACATGCACTTCCCATGGACCTCCCTGGTCATGTCCGGTTCCTAGGACTGTTTCTTCTCTTTCTCCTGACCAGGCGTCTCATGGTGGTGTCTTCTTCACTGGGACCTCCCTGGTTGCATCCTGTCTGTAGGACTTAGCTCTTGTCCTGTCAGTAGGACATGGTTCTCCTTTTTGTGGGCCTCTTGCAGGCCCTCTTCCTTCATCGGGAATCTTCTCAGTGCTCCACTCCCTGGTGGAGGGTCACCTTTCTTCCATCTTCTCACTTGAGGGTGTAGTGCTTGCACCCCGAGCCTGCGCCGTTGTGGTACTTGCTCCTGCCTCATTCAGGCATGCTGGCAGGGTCGGTTACTCCGTGTGACATTGCTCATGGCATACCAATGGTGGCCATTCAGTGCTGGGATGGCCGGCTATCGCAGCCTCTTCCATTCAGCATTGTTTCTTTCTTTCAGAGAGCTGTCTCTCTCCTGGGCTCCTGCCTGTGCTGTCAGGTTTCCGGGTGTGGCCCTCTGCACACCTCTGTCTTAGTGCTATCTATGGGGAAGCCAATAGCTGGATGAACTTGTGGGAGTTTAACACCATCCTCTGCTGCCTTGCTTCCTTTCCTCATACAGGGCGCAGACTTTGGTTTCAATCTCCTGGCTGTCGCTGAATTTTTGGTAGCTTTCTCGGCGGGGGCTGCTTTGAGGTTCACTCTACAGAGGTTCACAGTCTCACCCCTTCAAAACACTTGGCAGCCCACCAGGATGTGTGGCGCAGTCTTAGCCTATCTCTTTTCTGGGCATTTCATGTCAGTGGGTGCTGCCGCTATTTCAACTGTAGGCCACGACAGCCGTCTTAGTGCTGCGAGCTGTTTCTCTAGAAAATATTTACTTTAGGCTGGTGCATGATGGAGCGTGGATATACCAAACTTTTACAAACGTCACCAATCCCCGAAAAAAACCCTTATACCACGTATTCATCGGCGGGGCCCATAACACAGAAAACACACATTCACTCAGTTTTTCTGAATCAGTGATAAGCTGACGAGCTGCAAGACATACGGGGTACTTTGCTAATATTTTTCCCTAAATAATAACTATATACATTATATACATTTGACTCTAGAATCTTCGGTTTTAAACATCAAGATACTCCGCTATTTTGAGTCGATGGACCAACTAGTAGGAATCAGTAGATGGCGATTAAGTCCAGCTCAATCACAATTAAAACCTTTAACTTGTATGTGTCATAACTTTAATTCTAATAACCACAGACTCAGTTTGAGTTAGCATGAAATGTTATCTAGATTCATTGAATAAATTGAATAAGTAAAGTTTTATTAGATAAAATTATAGACATTAATTTCATAAATATTTAAGTAAAGATTGAAATTGAAACGGAAAAATACTCATTACCCTTGGCCTTAGGGCGATGACAAGAATGGTTCACCAGAATTTGAACTGCAGATCACAGGATAGGTTCCCAAACTGACTGTCCCTCTAACCTTCTTGGATGTATTCCCTCCCAAGATAGAATCCCGCGACGGTCTCGTTCCTTTTCCCCATCAAAGTTCGAAGTTCAAATTTGTCAAAGTCTTTTCAGCATCAGGAAGAAAAAATCGTCTCAACAGACAGCGTGTCGTGTTGAATAGAAAAATAAGCAAGTGCCACAACATCATCATAAGCACCACTTTTTATACCCTTTCACTAACTTGCTATACCCAAAATTGAAACTTTTTAGGGGCTGTATTCATTCTCATTGGTCCATTGGTGGGGTGGTGATGGTCACCTCATTGTCCTCCATGCCTAAACCGGTTCTGTAAATAATACGTTTTTTTTGCACCACTCTTGTGTCTTGTCAAGTCCCAATTTAACTTTGTTAAAGTATTTGCAACAATTTCCATTAATGATGAATAGGATCATCTTCTGCAGTTCGAGTCTCTTATCCGTTCCCATGCATTTACACAGGGATTGTTGGCACAGCTCTTGTCCTAGGTCAGTTTGGCCTTGACATCTCTCACTCAGGGCATAGGCCACACACTTGTGACTGAAACTTCCATTCTGCTCATGCGCGGGGGCCATCTTTGTTACACGTAATCACATCTCTCAGCAGCGGCCATTTTCTCAGCGAGGCCTAGCCGGCCTGAACTGAACTAATATGAAAACAACATAGCAGAAATTAGACATAGAAAATAAGCCCTTCTGTTTACTACCCACCATTCTAATGACCCGTGTTAGGTGTTACCTAGCATAAGCAACATTTAAAGCCATTTTACTTACTATCTGCATTATTTTTGCCACAATATTTTTACTACACCGAAATACATGCAATCTTACTTCTGTTTTTCTACACAAATCACAAAAATGTTAATTTAATTTCACATTGGTAAATAAATTAGATTTTTGCAAATGCCAGTTAGTTTTCCTGCGTGTAGTGTCTAATTAAAGGTGCATTGATTGATTAGTACATGCATTCAAACAGTTAGTATTTTTAAGGTTATGAGGTCATTAACTTCGAAGGGGGTACAACATTTTTTGTATTTTCCCTTGCTCCATCATGCACTCTACTCTCCAATTCACATGCCTGCAGCCCAGGTGTGTGGCTGTCTTGACCGTGCATGTCTGGGGGCCTTGCTTCACCCTAGCATGCTACCTGTAGTATCAAACTACTTTGTGTCTCTAGCGACCTTATCACGAGCAACGAGCTCCAGCCAATACACATCAAAGACCCTCTCAGGGGCGTTTTCCCTTGTTGCTCCACCGATGGCAGGCTTTTCATGCAGCATGCAGTAACAGCAAATCTCCACTAGGGGTGCACAGCTCTCTTCTCACTCAGTCTTGGCTTTCCTGATCAGCTGCGGTCTCCACTACCACATAGGAGACAGGGATCTGTTTGTGCCACTTATATCTGGTAAGTTTGTGAAGGGGCAATGTGGCTTACCATGCCACAGTCTTCCTTATCAACTGTTGTGGATGGAGGCATTAGTTGAGAGCCTCCTGGCCGGACCTTTCTTTTATTCTCGGCAGGCTCTGTGGGCAGCATGTATAGGAACCTGTGGGGCTGCTCATGTTTCTTTATTATTACTTTTGTGCCGCTGCATTGGGTGAGGTCATGGCGGCACTGTTGGGTGTTCTATTGACGCTGGGCGGCAGGGCGGCTTTACTCTTTCAAAACTACTGAGCTTCACTCTTGGTACCAGCTGAGACACCTTTGCCCCCTTCCCCCTTTCCTCTCTCCTTCCCTTGCGGCCTTGCACTGTTATCTCTGGGGCTCATCTTACGTCCGATGGGTCAGTGGGCCTTTCTCCTGTTCCGCTACTGCCTCACTGGGGTTGCGGCAGCAGGACATTATGCCAGCTCTCCCCACCTGGCTTCAGGGGACATCACTAGTCAGTGTACTGGCGCTGGCTCACTGCAGGCGGCTGCTGCGGGGTCATTTACTGGAGGGGCACCATCATTTTCACCCACGCGGTACAGCGTGCTGGCAGAGGTGTCTTATGCTCAGGTTACACTATCCCCCCTCCCCCCGCAGAACTTCCGAGCTGCTGCTCGCCTACATGTGGGGCCAACACACTCGTTGCCATTGTAAAGTAGTGGGCTCTAGGCCCACATACTTAGCTAATAAAGCACACGGACACAGTGGTATATGATACTGGAACTAGCCCAGGGCACATGCACCTGGCAACTTTTATTAGCAGGATCACCTGATCGGTGAAATATATGATGGATGGGTGTGGGGTGAGTGTAGAAGCCAGCCCTCAAGGAGTGGCTGATGGAAGCACGATATTAACAAACACTAGAACGTGTCCCGCATGACACTACATCTAGGAACAGAAGTGATGTTGAAAAAATGAAGAAGAGTGTTTTGAGGGGATGGAGAGGCTTGCATAGTTTGCCGGCTGTGAGGTTCTGGGTGGGTCTACTGAGGTCGGTTGGATTTGATTGCATATGGAGTACTTCCCTGTGCCCCCTGCTCCTCGTTAAGAATAGAATGTCAAATCTGTCTGTGGACTGTTTTTGTTGGCTGTGGTCCAAATGTGAAATAACAGTCGTTCATGTGAGATTCTGAGCAAGAGCAGAAGGGGGAAGAGGCACATGACGAATCCCCTCTTAAAAAGAGTACATTGTCTGGCCCTCCTGATATTAGAAAATAATATATTCACAAGGTGGTGGCGTAGTCAATGCTGGAGCACCCGTGCTGCTACACTAAGGGCCCGATTCACAGAACTAACTTAAGACAAAATCCTAAACTTACTACCATTTTGGTATTCACAGAAGGCACTTACTCATTTTGGTATTCACAGAAGGCACTTACTCATTTCGGTATTCACAGAAGTTAGGACTCCTAACTTTAGGACTCCTAAATGTCTTCTGTGAATACCGAAAGCCTTAAAATTAGGATTTTTCTCAGTTTAGTAGTAGTATAGTTAGGACTCCTAACTTTAGGACTCCGAAATGCCTTCTGTGGATACCGAAAGTCTTAAAATTAGGATTTTTCTCAATTTAGTAGTAGTAAAGTTAGGACTCCTAACTTTAGGACTCCTTAATGCCTTCTGTGAATACCGAAAGCCTTAAAATTAGGATTTTTCTCAGTTTAGTAGTAGTAAAGTTAGGAGTCCTAACTTTAGGACTCCTAAACTGAGAAAAATCCTAATTTTAAGACTTACGGTATTCACAGAAGGTATTTAGGAGTCCAAAAGTTAGGACTCCTAACTTCTGTGAATACTGAAGTGAGTAAGTGTCTTCTGTGAATACCAAAATGAGTAAGTGCCTTCTGTGAATACGAAAATGGTAGTAAGTTTAGGATTTTGTCTTAAGTTAGTTCTGTGAATCGGGCCCTAAGATTTCTACGGTTATTTTTCTTGTGTGGATATGCTTTCATATTCTCTAGGGTGGAAACAGGTAGACAGCACAACACCTGCTGAGTGAGGACCGCCAAGGTCATATATCTAAGGGTCGAGCTGTGCATGTGAAAAAACACAGAGAATATTGTCAATGAAACGTGCATATAAGGAGTAAAAACAATAAGACAATGAGAGGGTATTTCGGGGCAAATTTACAAGACCCTTAAGCCAGATTTGCGCCACCGTTGCGTCACTTTTGTGAAGCAGCGGCGGCGCAAAGTCAGCGCCATGCTGCGGGCTATTTACAACGTCTGCATCTCCCAGAGCCCTGCGCCACATGTGGGCGTTCCTGCACAAGATTACACTCAGTCACTTTTACGGCCATGCTGCATCAAAACCCTGCGCCTGCTTGAAACAGGCGTAAAGGATTGATGTTAGGGATATGGGCATCCCGAGTCTTGCTGGAGCTGCGTCGCGCTTGCGACGCAACTCCAGCAAAGTGCCGTCTTTCCGCGGGGGGGATGCGACACACATCTGCCCATCCGTGCGCCACGGTGCACCACATTGTAAATGCGGCGCATCAGTGGTGGCGCACGGGTGGGCAGATGCGTCGCAACTCTTCTGGCGCATTCCTGCTGATTAGCAGAGATGCGCCAGAAGTAGTAAATCTGCCTCTTCGTTTTTACAGATTTCCGCCACTGTTGCGCTAGTGCGCCACTTCACAGTGTGTAGGACTATCAGGGCTGGGCTGGGAACCCAAACCGGCCCAGGAAATTAAGTCTGACCGACCGCGGGAGAAGGGTGGGGGTGCTGGTTGGAAACACTGTTGCTGATTTTGGTATATAGGACTGACATGGCAGCATTGCTGCAAAACCGGCCCCCAGTAACAAAAACGTCCCCCACCGGTCTAAAACCGGCCCCCAGCCTTCTGGCCCACAGGGAAAGCACCCGGTGCCCGCTACCGCCAGTCCGACCTTGACGACCATTGGGAAAACTAACCGTGAATGTGCTTTTGGAATACCAATATGTATCTGTTCGTCGGGAAGCCATTTTGGCCATGTTTATTAGATAGGACAGTATGGCATGACATTATGTTAGAAGTATGACACTTATGACAGTATGTAAGGAGCGTGAATGACAACAGTGCGGCCATTAGTGATCCCGTCTGAAATTGCCATAAGAGGGACAGATTTTTTTGAGTGCTGGGCAACCCATCCTAACATACAAAGTACACAAGTAGGAAAGCACAGTTACCAAGAGTAGTTATGGTGTAATCTAGGCCCTCAGCAGACCATACAGTAAAATGTACATTACTTTCCATCATGCACTCTCAAACTGAAATGCCAATAAGTTACGGCTTGAAAATGTACACGCTACAGATCTGGGAATGGATACCATGGTATTCTTACAAGTACAGCTCAGGGCACTCTGTATTGCTCCTCTTGTGTACTATATGACCTTTGTGTTTTATATGCTGTCATCACAAAATGATATGAATGCCGTATATTTATGGCATGGCACCCATAATGTTGATGGGCTGACTTAAAGGGGTTTCTGTAAAAAACAGAACCGTATGTCAGTAAAAACTGTTGTAGGTTATTGGAGGAGGCTACTGTGCAAGTGGTTGGTACAGACAAAGTTAATAATTGCAGAAAGTTATGCTTAGTAGCAGTAGAATAGCACTGGCATTGCAGAACTGAATGCAAGGAAAAAAAAAAATCATGCCATAATTTGGTTTGTAGTTAAAAACACAGCGTAATTTAAGTGCAGTTGCCACCTTGGATCCCTAGGGCCTGGTGCACCTGCACCTGCTGCACTATTGAAAGCTATATCCTTACTTGTTGGTATGTAACTTCCTCAATCAATCAAATGCAGATTTGTAAAGTGCTGCTTATCACCTATGAGGGTATCCAGGCACTTGGGGTAGCTACTGCTGGGCCTGGTCAATCGAACAGCCAGGTTTTAGCCCGCTTCTGAACTGCTACAGGGATGGGGAGGTCCAGCGGTGGAGGGGGAGGATGTTTCAGGTCTGGGCGACCAATTGGGAGGAGGAGTGGCTGCCTCTTCTGCTTTGGCGGAAGCGAGGAGTGTGGGCGGGGAAAGGGATGCGGAGCGCAGATGTCTGACGGGTTGGTGTTAGTTCAGCCTGTGGTAAACATAAAATATGTAAAAGTAAATCTGTATTTGTAAAGCGCAAACTACTCACCCTTACGGGTCTCAAGGCCTGGGGGCCATTGTGGAAATTAAGTGAGCTATTGCCCAGAGTCACACGCTGAGCTGAGCTGCCGCCGGAGCCGGGGATCGAACCGTGAGCCCTGTGTCCCAAAGTCTGCTACGCTGGCTGCTGCACCACACCTCTCCTAGGGTGGCCTTTTATTGAGCAGGGCCTTGAAACATGGGTCAGCATTTTGAACTGGCACCTCTTGTGGATGGGGAGCTAGTGGACTGTTATGAGGTGAGGGGTGATGTGGGTTCGCCTCGGGACGTCAAGGACAAGCTTGGTTGTTACATTCTGGATGGTCTGAAGTCTGATCAGCAGCTGAGAGGTGACCTCAGTGTAGAGTGTTGCCGTAGTCTAGGCAGCTGGTGACAAGGCCTGAGTGATGGGGCATCTGGTGCTGATGGGGAGCCACTTGAAGATTTTACGGGGCATGCGTGGGAATGTGGAAGCAGGCTGAGGACACTGCGTTTACATATTTTTTCATGGTGGGCTTGCTGTCAAGTATAATGCCAAGGTTCCTAGCATGTGCTGAGGGTGTGTGGGGGGGGGGCTGAGGCAAGGTCATCTGGCCATCAGTAGTCATCCCACTGGGATGTGTTTCTGCTGAAGATGAGTACCTTCATTTTGTCGGTGTTGAGTTTAAGGCAGTTGTTTTGCATCCCGCTGGAGATGCTGGTCATGCACCTGCGAAAGTTGGCCTTGGTGTTTGTGGGGTCTGCGGATAGGAAGAGGATGAGCTGAGTGTCATCTGTGTATGATGGAATGGAATGGAAAAACATTTATAGAGCGCATGGCTACCCGGAAGCATCCCAGCGCTAATACCGACAGTAGGAAGGGGAAACCAGAGCTAAGGGAAGAGATACGTTTTTATTTGTTTCCGAACGGACATGTGATCAGAGGTGGTACGCAGATGGAAAGGCATACCATTCCAAAGTTTAGAAGCATTGTAGGAGAAGAGCCTACCACCACTTCTGGCTCTCTTAATCCTGGGGACCTCAATCAGATGCAATTCATCTGATCTGAGTCTACGCTTGGCTTTGTATGGGCGAATCATGGTAGAGATAGAAGGCGACCCAAGTCCCTGCATAGATTTGTGCACTAAGCATAGGGACTTGAATTTGATTCGTTCCTGAACCGGGAGCCAGTGCAGGGCTCGTAGAGCCGGTTCTGCTGACAGTCTATTGGGAACTCTTAATAAAAGTCTTGCTGCACTATTCTGTACCGTTTGTAGTTTTTTGATAGCTGAGAGGGGGGATCTCAAGTACAGGGCATTCCCATAATCCAGCCTAGAAAGAATTAATGACTGAATCATTACTTTCTTAGCCAAGGAGGGGAGAAGAGGTAAAACTTTTCGGCCATTTTCAGTAGGCCATAGCAGAGGGCTGCTGTTTTCCTCGCTTGCGTTTTTAGGCTAAGGTCCTGATCCAGCCATATCCCCAGACTCTTGATTTCTGATTTTGGAGTAGGGGCTGGGCCCATGCATGATGGCCATAGTTGGGTGGGAGTGTAGTGAAGGGAGTTACCCAAAATCATGATCTCGGTTTTTCCACCGTTGAGCCTAAGTTGTGAGCCATCCATCCAGCTTGAGATGTCTTTCAAGCAGGAGTGGATGGTATGAAATTCTTGGTTAGTTTGGGTTAGTCCGACCACTAGCTGGGTATCATCAGCATAGGTAATGATTCGGATGCCATAGGGTTCTCTTAGCTGCCAGGGGAGTCATATATACGTTAAACAACGTTGGGCTAAGAGAGGAACCCTGAGGCACCCCGTTCGGCAAGTGTATGGATTTGGAAACCACATTGTCATTAAAAACCTGGAAGGTTCTATCCTCTAAAAAGGAAGATAGCCAGTGGAGTGCTATGCCCCTGATACCAATGTTCCTGAGCCGCCGGATCAGAGTAAGGTGGTTCACCGTATCAAAGGCGGCGCTCAGGTCAAGGAGTATAATGGCAGCTGATCCTCCAGAGTCCAAGATCTTTCTGCTTTCCTCCATCACTGCCAAAAGCGCAGTCTCAGTACCTTGGCGTGGACGGAATCCAGTTTGGGAAGGATGAAGGAGACCATGCTCCTCGAGAAACCCTGAGAGAGCTCCGTTGACAAGTTTTTCAGTAATTTTACTAATGGCTGGAAGAAGGGATATGGGGTGATAGTTGCCTAAGTCAGTCAGATCCAGGTTAGGTTTCTTTAGGAGAGCTCTTACTCTTGCCTCTTTCCACCTAGGCGGAACTACTCCAGTGGTAAGTGAGGTATTGATCAGGCTTATTATGTGTGGGGCTATGATGGGAGTGACTAGCTTCAGTACGTTCACAGGTGCTGGATCAGCAGGAGAACCGCTTTTAAGCGTGGTCCATAGGGAGTTAAAAATTTCCTGAGTTAGCAAAGGGAGGTCTTTCAGAATAGGATCTGTTTGAGGATCCAGGTGAGTATGAGGGAGGGAGTCTTCCTCTGTCTTAATAGGAAGAGATTCCACAATAAGCTGAACTTTATTGCTAAGGTATTCGGCTAGTTTGTCACATTGTTCGCCTGAAATATCGGGGGCTGCTCTGGGGGTAGGAGCTTTAAGAAGATTCTTTATAATCTTAAAGGTTTCTCTAGAAGAGTTGGGTGCTGTTAAGATTTTATTTTCGTAGTATAAGGCTTGGGCTTTCCTTAGTTCTCTTTTATAGGTACAAATAGCTAGTCTGTATTCCTGTTTCTTTAATGGTAGGAAGTCTTTCCTCCATTGTCTTTCTTTAACTTTACATTGCTGTTTAAGGACACGTAGTTCTGGTGTGAACCATGGTGTGTCTCGTGTCCCTGCTGGCTTCTTTATCCTAGTTTTAGGAAGGACCGTGTTAAGAGAGTTCTCTATCCAACAGATAAAGTCCTCATTAGCCTGAGGAGGACATAGGGACATGGTAGGCTTTTCCCTTTCTAATTCCTGAGACCATTTGTCCATGGAAAGCTTGTTCCAGCGGCGTCCATATGTTCAGGCTGATTGTGTCTTGGGCCTGACTGTCTGAGGAGACCAAAAAATTTTATAAGGAAGTGGTCTGTCCAAGGTAGCGGGGTCACTTCATTTGCCTTCAGATCAGGTAGGTTAGAGAACACTTGATCAATCAAGTGTCCTCCTATGTGTGTCGGATTATTGATTATGGGGAATAGTTTAAGGGAGGAAAGGTCGTTTGTGAGCTCAGCGGCATTGGAGGCCTGAGGCGCATCGAAACGGAGGTTAAGGTCTCCTAAAATAGTAAAATTGCTTGAGGCACTCGCTAATTTTATAGTAGCCTCAAGCAAGGAGCTGTTGAATGCTCCTATTGGTCCTGGGGGTCGGTAGATTAAAATGCCAGTAAATGCAAGAAGTGGTGAAAAATCTATCGAGAAGAAGACGTTCTCACAGTCTTTAATCGAATTGTCCAATAGGCGACAGACATACTGGGTTTTATGGGCAATAGCTATTCCACCTCCTCGGCCATTGGGCCGGTCGACTCTTTGTAACATGTAGCCCGGGGGAAGAGTTTGCGTAACGTCAGGCTCTGAGTTAGGTGAGAGCCATGTTTCTGTAAGACACAACACATCGGGTCTAAATCTCCAAGGAGTATCCCTATCTCAGCAGTATGTTTGGGAAGGGATCTACAATTAAGAAGAAATATTTTAAACTCAGTTCTTTCCTGGAGGTTGACTGGCCCATATGGGGTGATGTTTTGGCTACATAAAGGGCATTTGTTGGGGATATTCTCCTGTGGGCAAACATACTCACTGTTGATTCCAGAGTGTGAGTTTAGTTTGTGAAGGTCTGTACTGGTATATGTGCGACGGGCTGATATAAACGGTACAGGGGTTCTGGCCCCTGCGCGCCAGCGGCGCGTCCGCTGCCCGCGTCCGCTGCGCGGTCGCATCAGCGAGTGTTTTTAAAGGATGCCCCCGCCCGGGTTCAGCCACTAGACTGCTGACCCGGCGCTTTGAAATGCGGAAGTGAGTAATCCGCCTCCTAGAGCACTGAACACGGCTCTATTCACTTAAACACTTTCGCACAGAGAATTCACATCAGTTTAAGAGAACACAATTTCTTAAAACACAGTGAGGTTAAAAAGATAAAATTTCTAAATTTCTAATGCGTGCAAATTGTCAAGGTTTAACGTTTGTTTTGCGCACTGACCTGCAGCCACACTCCTATGATATGATGTTCATGCCGTGGGTCCTGGCCAGAGGGGCCATGTATTTGTTGACGACCCTTGGGGAACCCCGCAGATGATGTTCTTTTGGCCCGAGGTGTAGGGTGGGAGGCGGATGCTCTGGGTTCTTCAGGTGAGGAAAGATGCGATACATTAGAGGGCATCTTCTTGGATTCCCATCTGGTGGAGTCTTTTTAAGAGGGTGTAGTGGGACACGGTGTCAAAGGCTGCTGAGAGTTCGAGGAGGATTAGGGCTGCAGTTTCTACCTGGTCTAGAAGAGACTTGATGCCGTCAGTGGCTGCGAGTAGGGTGGTTTCTGTGCTGTGATTTGAGTGAAACCCTGATTAGTTGCAGAGCTTCTGTGAGAGGGTGCCTTTGTTCCCAGATGCTAGGGGGTGGGAGAACTCTTTGATTAAGCTGAAGAGTTCCTTGATGTGGTTGGAGCTAGCTTCGAGGCCGGTGGTCAGGGAGGCCTTTTCCGCTTTCTCCAGGAGATGATAGTATTTGTTAAGAACCTGTATGAAGTTGGCTCAGTCGTTAGGCTTCTTGCTTGTGCGCCAGATCCTTTCCAGTCATTTGCTAATGCATTTGGTAGACTTAAGTTCTGGGGTGAACTAGCTGGTGTGTTTGGTGGGTCTGTCAGGTCTGCCAGGTTTGAGGGGGGGGCGACTTTGTTGGTGCATTTGTTGATACATGAGTTGAAGTTTTTGACAGCTACCTCTAGAGTGGAGGAGGCGTCAGTAGCAGAGGCAATAAGGGTGTTGATCCAAAGATTTTTGGTTACAATGTTATAGCTCATGTGGGAGGTGCAGATCTGATTGGAGGGGGTGTTGAGGGTGGATGTGATGGAGAAGTGGACGATCCAGGGGTCGGACCATGTGATTTCGGAGGCATGTTTGTACCTGATTCTGTTGCTGGCTGTGAAGATGGTGTCCAGTGTGTACCCGGCAATGTGTGTGAGGTCGTTGACTCGTTGTGTGAGGCCTTGGTTGTTCATGCTCTCGATTAGGTTGGCAGTGTGGGCGTCATTGATGTGGAAGTTTAGATCCCCGAGAAAGATGAAGTTCTTCAAGTTGATATCCAGAGGGACAGTGAAGTCAGAGATGGCCTCGCAGAAGGTGGGCCATGGTTCTGCTGGTCTGTAAGCCAGAATGGCTCTAATGGTGGGCTTGCCATCTGTGTTGAGCTGCAAATGCAGGTGTTCCTTGATAGGGGGTGATGTCATCTGTAAAGGCTGAGCAGTGGAGGAATTCATTGTGGATGATGGCTATTCCACCCCCATGTTTGTTGCTGCGGTCCCGGATTATGATTTTGTATACGTTTGGTGTGGCGGTGGCAATGTCCAGTGCTGATGCGGGGTTGAGTCAGGTCTCAGTCCGTAAGATCGCGCATAGGTGATGCCACTCAGATCTCTTTGGCGTGTTTGTGGAGCGAGCAGGAGTAGATCAGGAGGCATTGGATTTCTCCTGGTTCAGTGGTAGTAGGTGGGGACCCGTGCTCTGACGTTGCAGGAGAAGTGGCAAAGTTGCCAAGAAAATGGTCCTGCCCTTGACCGTGGGGGTGTGTGGCTGCAGAGGTAGCTGTGGGCCTGGGGTTCAGAACAGTTATCTAGATGCAGGTATAGCTTTGGGTAGATGGAGATCCAAGGGTCCTGATGCTTGGCACGGTCCAGGTGTGGACAGAAGCGCATCGGTTGCCCTTTGGCGCATCGCTTCCGTGCTTTGACCTGCGTAAGTAGGTTCCTGGGAGGGGCAGCCCACTGGGTGGGGTCACGTGAAGGCAGGAAGCGAGAGGGAGAACGAGTGGAGAGAGGGTGGGAGAAAAGCGGTTTTGTGGTGAAAAAGAGCCACGGTTAAGGTTCGAAACAAGTTACTGTTAGACTGGCAAAAGTTAAGGTTAATGTTGGAAAAAAGGATGCAAAGGTTAGGTTAAAATTAGGTTCGTAAAAGGATGCAAAGGGTAAAGTGTAAGTTGAAAAAAGGAGGCAAAAATTAAGGTTAATGTTGGAAAAAAGGAGACACAATCAGTGCACGTCTCCAGTCGGGAAAAGTAAAGTGAAACTGGCGTTAGCGTTCTTACTGTTTCTTTATTACATTGCAGCTCGTAGTGACGGTTAGGAGAACTAGAATTGGATATATTTTCATGTGGAGCTGTTATTGATTTAAATTATTCTTTTCCTAGACAAAAGCAGACTTGTACCCAATTAATTATCATAAACAAAAATGGTTTTATGTTTTTTTATTTCCTTCATTTGAAAAATAACAGGCTGTATAAGGTTTATTTTGCTTTATGATTTTTTTGGTACAAAGCATTTGAGAAAAGTTTTTTTTGCTTTCTTCTTAAAAAGTAAAAACAAAATATAAAAAATGACATCTGCTCGGACACAGCATTTCCCCTCCCCTTAATGCCCTCACAGATTATCTCACACAATAAATAAGGCTGATTTTCTTTTTATTTTATTCTCATATTGCAGTGCCGTTTCTTTTTTTAAAAAAAGGCATTATGGCTCAACATTGCATGAAAACATTAATAATAACATATAAAAACGGATTACACAATAAAAAGTTCCCAAATCCCCCCATCTTCTTCACAATAGCAAATATTTATACAATTCAAGTAGTCGTTTCCCCCTCCCCCATTGTTATGAAGATATAGTGGCGTAAGCAGAAACAGCTGTGTAACAGAACGACAGGGCTCCAGATGTGGAATGAAAAGTGTTTATAGAGCAAATATTAGGGGGTGTCAGGTTTCCCCCTTTGCATTTCTAACCAGGTCTGTCTCCCCTCCTCATCAGTCACTCGGAGGGCCCCCTCTCGCCTTTTCCTTCAGAAAAGAACTTCCACTTTTAAGGTAATACTGCCATCGAGTATAACTGCATTCTTTAATGTTTGCTGTTTCCATGATCGCAGATGGTGTGTGCATTGCGCCCTGCGTGCCTGGCTAACAAATGACTCGCAGTGCCTAGAAGCACGGACTCTTCCCACAATGACACGTTGTACACGGTGCTGAAATATCAATAGTCTTTCGTAGATGTTCTGTGCGGCTTTGCTGTTGGCAAAGCCATGATGTGAAAGAGACAGTTCTTTAGGAGAATGGGTTCCTCTTCGCTAGGATATTTGCTTCTGAATTAGAGCTGGGATGAAACCTGTGCATTGAGAATTGAAATTATGTCCCCAGATTGTTGGCTGGTGGGAATTCATGAAAGTAGTGGTTGGTGGTAGTTAGTGGTGGTGGTATGTCAAAATATCGAGTTTTCCACAGCGACTTACAAAAGTGTTGAATCTAGAACCTCAGCTACCACTATATCGTAAAGGCTAACCGATAGATAGATAGATAGATAGATAGATAGATAGATAGATAGATAGATAGATAGATAGATAGATAGATAGATAGATAGATAGATAGATAGATAGATAGATAGATAGATAGATAGATAGATAGATAGATAGATAGATAGATAGATAGATAGATTATTCTCAACTGCACACCTATGTACCATAACAAGATATATGTGGAGTTAAGAATAGTAAATGTATACTTAATATATACTTATCTTGATGATCTAGTGAAAGTCCATAGTCTGGAATCAATATTTTTGTATTTCAGTATAGAAAACTCGATAATGTGGCAGAACACCCTTGGACAGAGTTTTTTCAGTGTCATAAGCCCACCTCTATCTCACACATTCACTCTTAGCAGGATACATAGATGGCAAGAAAGGGTAAATTAACCGGTGGGAAGCAATATATAATACTGTTCCCATACATGACGTCTCTTTTAGCTAAACAATAATACCTAAAATGTCACAATTCGACCAATGCCTGTGGATTTGCTGCCTCTGCCATCTCCTCCCGGTGTACATGTATGACACTGGACACTGGGGCTTATGTGGGGTATTGTGGCTGGGTCAACCATCTTGTTTCTGTTCACCCCATTTGCCAACATCTTAGATCCTAGGTGTCCTTAAATGTGTTGGTAAAAGTAATATCCTTTTAATATTCCTTCACTCATGAGAAACTGATGTACTCTAATGGACAAGCTCCCTGAAAGAGAGAAGGAAGTGTTCTAATCTACATCTCAGAGTGGCATGTTATGCTCAGAAAAGAGCCAGGTTGAAGAACTCAACAGCTCCTCAGTGAACCCCAGTTCCCCTTCCCTGAATACTCCTATCTATGTGGCCAGTTCATAATGAATGGACTACAGGATTAACCACTTCTGGATTGTGTGTTCGTTGGAACATTGAGCAACCAAACAGGGTTATATGGGGATATCAGTCAAAATCCAGTAACAGCCTTATGGCTGCTGGAAAGCTTCAGTCTTTGACCTGCCTGGCACAAGCCTTTGTGTTCCCGATTCCTGGAAAGGCCAGATCTTTGCCATACTGGACACCATGATGAATCTGCGGTTGTGGGGTCCAAGTCACGGGCACCCCCAGAATGATTTGGAAAAACAGGTACTGCGTCTCAAAGGAGCAGACAGTAATGGAACACAAGTGACTCAACATTACAAGCTTCTTCGCATGCACTTAATAACTGCATTGTCTTACTTGTGACACTTGAACTTGATTTTCAAGCCCAATATCCAAGTCACCATCAGTATACTGCTCACTACCTCAGAGTGGAGGACATCATAGAAGAGCCTTGTAAGCAGAAGTTCCACTTGCGAAGCCTGTCAGCCCTTAAATGAAACTGAACTGTGAACCCTGGTTCCACAATACTCAACCTGTTGCAGGAAGATGATTATGTTAAAAGCATCTTCCGTCCTCAAACCCACAATCCACAGCTGAGTGTCAGACACTAGAAGATATCATAAAAATAGCACCCCAAGTCCCATTCCTAGAATGCAGAACCTATCCTCACACATCCGCTGACATCATAACATGGCATCTTCAAACCCAGTCCCCCAGTGAGGCGTCTGCCTTCGCTTAACAGGTGCCATCATAAAGCAGTACCTTCTATTTCCTGGCCCATTTCCTTTCCCCTGTGTGCTGACTGCCATTACAGTTCACTCCATTTTTTTCAGCTAGGAGGATTTAACTCTGCATTTCATAAGTTCTCACCTAAATACAACACGTCACAAAGGGAAGGAAGGAAGGTGAACTGTGTGATTTATTTTAAATAAAACTGTTGAAAGGTTCTTAGTTTGTCAGATAGGTAGGTAGGTGAGCAACCAAACCACACAGGTATACTGCTAGTGTATGTACGACACAAATTATTGCTTATCTTTCAAAATGTAGCCAGATTCTTTAAGAAGTAGTCACTACCATTGAGATACAGGGAGTATATGTGTATTTCTGTGGGGTCGGGGGACCTTGCTCCACAACTATCTTGTGAGGCCCGCCACGATTGAAAAAACAACATTTATTCAAACTTTTCCTAAAACGAAAAGTTGGCATTTTCAAGTTAGAAATCATCCCATGCTCCCAGGTCTCTTGATCTTGAGACTGGTCTCCCTCCACAATGCTTTAGCACCATAGCACATTATACAATTCAAACAATCCTTCTTTTGTTGCTACACAAAATTTGTTCCATAAAAATAGTGCTTTTTGCCCAAAAAAAACAAACATCCCTCAAAATAAACACATTCGATGACAAGTGTGCAATGCAGACCGTGAAGCGAGAATGCTTCCGGGTGCTCTCCTTCCCCCTCTCTCTCTCCTCGATCTCCTTTTGCTAATTAAAAGGTGCAAATTTATTTGGATTTCTCTCATTAGGTACAAGAAAATAAAAACTTTTTAAAACCTTTATGGAATTCCTTGAAGTTAAGGAAAAAGGTGCAGATTTTAAAAGAACAACAAAACAATTGCAACGGTTAAAACATGAACCATAAAAACAAAAGCTCCCCTTTTTACATTCCCCATCTACCCACTCACTCATCCCTCCCTCTGGCAAAGCCTCAAGGTGAAGACTGTAATGCAATGCTGGTGACAAAAGCTGTCTGCCTTGCCTCGGCCTTCAGGGTTCCTTTGTGTTTTGGGAGGGGTTAATTGTTGTGTGCACTTGGTCGGCACCACTAAGGCTCCCACGCCGTGCAGTGCTATAATTGCACACTGGTCCCAGGACAGGGAGAACACAGATCCACATGTACAAAATAGTGCAGCTTGAAGAAAAAAAAAGTGTGTGCGGGGAGTACAAGGAGACTGAAAGATCCAACAACACCACCAAAAAGTGAAATGAAAGGACACAATGCCACAGAAATATTGCCGCAAATAAACAGGAAATGTTGAGTTCTTTGTTCCTTACACAAGTTTCTCGGTGGGCTTGTAAAGTCTCCTCTCACTTGTCCGTGAGGATGTAAATGAGGAGCATGGTGTCAGACCCCTCCTTACTCTGTCGCTGTGATAAAAGGAGCAGGAGTGAGCGCAGTCTCCTCTTCTCTTGGTAGTCCCCAGGAGATAAAATAGAAAGGAAGTTAAACGTCCTGTAGTCAGGCAGCTGGTTCATTTCCGCCTGTCCGATGTCTCTGACAGAGCCCGTACGAGCAAGGTATGCTGGGTACGCGTGGCTGTCAGGGGATTGGAAAGCCTGACTTCTTTGGAATTCTCCAGGGCCTCAGCTTGCCACCTGTAGTGCCGGGCACGCAAGATGGCGGGCACGCCCCTCCGCAGGCGCTGCGTTGTCTTTCTCTGCCACACGTCATACTTGGAATACTTGGCATGGGATGGCTTCCGGAAGATGTCCTGTCGAGAGAAGTAAGTGTCAGAGTTGAACTTTTAAATGGAGAGGAGAAGATACAGAACCTGAACTACATGTAGACATAGACGTAGGACTAGTATCTAATAAAGCACTTGCGAGAATAATGTGAGAAAACTAAGCGCCCACTACCGTTCGTTCTCACCAACGTTGCATACACTGATTCTGTCTGAAAATGTCTCGAAATATAAAGGAGCTTAAACCATTCTCCATTTCAAGACCTGATTAAAGTATCTTTGGGGCATCAAGTGTATAGGTGAATGAATGGCACTTTAGTCATACCATCCTTTCTCCATGGTATGTCTGATGCCAAATGCTGGATCATTCTACCCTGAACACAAGAACTGAGAAATTACCGTTTTGCATAACCAATTTTCCAACACTGCCAAAGAAAGGAAGCGAAGTCCTGCAACATGTATGGAGAATTATTGGAGAGCCTGTGAGTGCCACCTTGTTGTATGCACAATGCATCGACATCCTGTTTTTTGCTAAAATCACACTACCTTGTACCAAGAGAATTCTAAAAAGACGTCTGGACAAGTAAGGACTGTTTGTGCGGATAAAAATATACCAGTACACGGTTTGCACTTGGTGAATTTTATATTATCTGACTCTTTTGATTCATGGAGTCAGTACAAGAGAGACAGCCAACATGTGTTTCGCCCCATAAACATGGCTATCCGGCCTGGGTCTTCCTCATGGCGTGAAAAAAGTATTAGTGCAGGACTGGGCGGTCCTGAATTTCAATCTTGTGGTCAAGCTCAAATTTCACGAGCTAGATTCCCAGTTTCGGTCAATCTGTTCAGTCGGCAACAGCTAGTAGCTAATATAAAATTCACCAAGTGCAAACTGTGTATGGGTATATTTTTATCCGCACAAACAACAATCCTTACTTGTCCAGACGTCTTTTCAGAATTCTCTTGCTTATAGGGGGATAGGGGTCTCCCCCTTTGTCATGGACAAGTGCACCCAGTATATTGTGCTCAACTATAACGGTGAGTAAGGGATTGGGACCATTCACCCCTACATATACAAAAAACTTGTACCAAGAGAACACTGATCTGTTCCTTTGGCATTTTTTACTGTGATTGTGGCATAGATTAAACTAAAGTACATTTTTGATAACTAGTAACAGAGCTTGCATCGTTCCTGTGGTCTCAAAGCATTGCGTACAGAATGAAAAACGTATGCCTGGCAAAGAATCCCTACTGCTCTCACTGGCACACTCATCGCTTAACCCCATGCTCCTGTCTCGTGTGGATATTGTGTAATAGTGATCTTCCTTGCCCCTCCAAAGTCAGCTGCATTCTTACAAGCGATTGCAACTATTCCACCTGACACCTGTATGAGTCGGTTGTTGGGTTGCCTTCAGTAACATACCTTGCTTAGTGGTGGCAGGGATGTGAATGACGTAGAAGAGATATCGCGCTCGTTCTTGGCAGGCTTGGCACAGTAGGTTTCCAAAAGTGCAAGGTCGCAACTACGAAAGCAACACTCCTCCACGATACCACGGCTGAACCTGCGATGCAGCCTCCCTGTGGGCCGACCTACACGCGTGAAGAAGAAAAAGTAGGAGATGTTTGTGATCAAGAGTGATTGATTATTTTTAGAAATAAAATTATGGCAACACACCCACAATGGACTGCTACTGAAATGCCCTCTGAGACATGAAAACAAACATAAGCTGTGCCTTTGTCTAGAACAAGAGCTCTTACAAAATACCTTGATGAGAGATCTGAACATCAATGGCTAGTCTGCTCACATTTAAATGTTTAGTCAGAAATCTTTAAACGTGTTACTTGTTATACCGAGCACTAACTACATACAGCACAGCTGGTCTGTGAGATGACACTTTAGGTACATAAATGGATGTTCAAAGGCTAAGAAATAAAAAAAAAGAGCAGCAGAATGTGAGTAAGGGGTGGTAAGAATAGTGTGGAAAAAAGGATGAAGGAATTCATATCTTGCCTCTAATAACCTTGTTGACAGAAGCGCCCCTTGCCCCATGCATTTTGTGGCATCATACTCACCTATTGCGGGTAACCGCATTGGCTGCCAAGAACACTTTGCCCACTAGTTAGAGAAAAGCAAGAAGAAGGGAAGACAGTAGTCTTGGTACAACTGGAAAGTAAAGAGAAGGGAGAGCAGAGTGTAAGGAAGGCAGAGCTGGACAAGTGCCAGAAAGCAGGCCGAAAATTGTCACAATCTGACATGCTCGATCTGAGCAGCCCTCTTCCCTTGAATCACACTATTTAGTTCTCATAGGGGCTTGTGCTGACTCAAACATCCAGGCTATCTCGTGGAACAGATTCAACACGAATTTCCTAACAACATTTGCCAAACAGGAACTTGCAGTCAGCAAACTTTGAAGGTTAAAGAAGACGTTTCCTTTCCCTTTCTGCCATGGAGAGGAACGTAGCTAAAGGACAAAATTGATATCACCCATCTTTTGGGGACTTTTTCGAAGGCCAAATGAGGAATGACAATTATGAGAGGTGAACATGGTTGATGGCAAATTTAGATATTTATTTATTGTGACACGGTTGAATGCTGAGAAGACAACAACTCTGTACAAAAGAGGACGAAGATGAATGTCATATCATATTTCAGCTCTTTGAGGGGAGTGGTGGGGGCAAAGGAAACCCTGGTAGGCCTACCTACAGTGGGATGCAGGCGAAGACCAAACGAGAAATCAGGGCAAGGGCACCAAGAGACGGTCAAGAAAGAGTTCTTCCTGCTACTGTCAGGAAAGGATAAGAACTGGGGCCTTAATAGACAAAAGTCTTTTTATATGGGGTGCTTGAGTAAAGGTGGTAATGGTCTGAGTAGAATGGGGTTCAGAAGCTCGGGCTTATCTTTGTTTATCCATTTGCAACCGTTTTTCCCTCAAGGAATGGTTTGCAAGTTTATTGGTAATATTTTAAACAAAACATTGCTATCGGCCCATCAACCTGTTGCCTTTCGAAAGACAGGAGCACACTCTTATTCTCAGCTATCTTCATTCTTCTGTTTGTAATTCATACCTACTTAATTGCGGACAAGTTATTTCCTACTGATTAGGCCAAAATATGACTTTTCAGACAGTGAAGCTGTAACTTGTCATACTACATGGTTATTTTTAGTTTATCCATTACAATCAATTTGGAGCCATGTCAAAAGGGACAATTATATAAGTACCATTATTTGAATTATTTAACCTCCCTCATAAATATCTCTCTAGTGCTGTTATAACATAACCGCAATATGAACTAAATGAGGCCGAATGTGGGAGGTGTAAGCATCAGAATCTGGTGTGCTCAACGGTGCCATATCTGCTTGGATTGGGCGTGTGCTAGTAAGAGAGTTTGTGAGGTGCCATTCTCTGATTGAATGATCTTCTTTTAGTGAATCTGTATCTAGCTCATAGTAACCATAGGCAAACATCTTCTCAGTATAGGTGAACAAAAAGTTAGCACAGTGGATTGAAATCTGCTGCAGAGTGCTGTATCAGGGGCATTTGTGCAGTACACAAATAAAGTAAGCCCAGCCACGTAGTGCTGAATGAAGGCAGGTAAGACAAAGGATGCTATTTCTTTATTTTAAAAGTGGCACCCTCCATGGCGATGTGTGCAAGAAACAATCTATGAGGTGATTCTCGATAATTCGTTTTGCAGTAGATGATAATAGCTTGGTGGACAATTGAAGCCTTTCCCCATTATTTTTTATTAACTTTTGCTACCTGTAGAAACACATAGGTATAAGGATATGTGGATGTGCAAATAGGAGTCAAGGAACTTGCATATGAAGTACTATCTTGACCAATCAAAAAGCTGCCTTATGATGGATGAGTTCAGTGGGCATCCACATGTTGCTTATTTTCCTATCTCCATCTGCCAGAGCCCATTTAAACGACTTTTATCTTGTGCCCGTCAATGTGTGCATTTGTACCCATTCACAAACATGCTTTCCTGCCCAACAGTCAACTCTGAGAAAGTAAACTGCAGAAAATTCCAGGAATCTTGTAGCAAACCAAGTGGAAGGACCAGTCTAAAGAATTCCCCCAGCTCTTCAGTGAGGAATGTGAGAAGGCACAAAGAGCCTTTGTCATGCCTGGCGTGCCAGCTCTGCCACTGTCCCTCGCTCACTCCTCCCCAGTAGGGTGTCTTGTCACTCGCTGCCAGTTTTATTCAGAGAGATACAGGAGAAAATGTGCCCCGTCAGCATTAAGGGATGAAAGGAGAGGAGAAGCTAGCTGCATCAGCTGTGCAGAGGGACACAAGACTGTGCTAAGCGCCAAGAAGCCCTTGTACACAGCATCTCCTAGCGCTGTTATTCAGATACCAAGTTAAAGTGGACCTCGTGCTGTCAAATAGTGTAAAACAAAGATGCCTCCAGTTTTCTTGTAAGGGACAAAACACTTGTGAAACTAAAAGAATATGCAATTAGGGTAAACTGCTAAAGTTGTAGCTGTTCCTCCCCAGCTCACAGGGGCATCCGAAAAGGCTGTTGTTAATGGTCTTCTTCAATAGATCTGCCTGGATTCCAAACAAGACCATTCCTGCAGGAATGAGGGTCCCCTCTCTATTAGGAGAACAGGGTCACTTTGTTGCCACGTTGGGTCAATGGTAAGCATAGTGAAATTAAAACATTTATATCAAAACAATGTTTTTGTAAGTGTGTGCTTATGTCTACAAAACCCTTCCTTTCAATTCTATTTTGATGCAGAATCTCAAAGGAAACTTAATACTTGAGTATAACATTGTTTTAGGGTCTGTGACATACCTTGAAAAACATGCTTTGTTCCCACAGGAACACTGACCATGGTTGGCTATACCTAAGAAAGCAGTCAGGAATATTGTAGCCTTTGCTTTGGGTTCCTTGCTTGGGACTGGATTCGATCTTGGCGGACGGGATTCTCAGTCACAAAGGTGACAGATATTCCGTCTGCCGAAATCTAAATTCCATAGGATAAAATGGTATTTATATTTGGGTAGACAGGATATCGGTCACCGCTGTGACAGAGTAACCCGTCCACCAAGTTCTAATTCAGTCAGCTGGAAGGTACTTTGGGTGACTGACTTACATTGACGTCAATTAGGTCTTGCAATGGTTAGCAGCAGCTGTTCCATTTTGGTACCCCTGCTAATACTCTTGCCACCTCTGGCTTCAGGAATCGAAAATAAACAGGGCTCAGAGACCCCAGCTTCTTTTTTGTAGTTTCCACACCTTATTTCTTATAGCCCTTTGGCAGTAAAATGAAGGGAATGGCAATGATTTAAACCTGCAATGTCATGGGGGAGCCTGATAATGTGTGAAGTCACTTTCACTACCCATGGCATTGTTGCAAGTACACATCAATGCTGACTTAAGCAGTGTCGTACAGTGTGCCCATGCCTAATAAGGCTACAGTGTATGCCTAATTACAGAAAGCACTAACGTGAGAGCTGAGGTGTTCAATAACTCTATGCATGGCGAAAACAACGTTGAGATATCTGCAAATGCAAGCGAAAGAAGTCTGGATTTAAAATCATTGGTTTTGTCAAGCCTATACATAAAAAACACTGGTGTCCCAAGTCGACCTCAACTCCTATTAACTTTGTATTTAATTTGTTCCACCTGTTCTTTAGATCACCGAGTCACCCGTTTGAAAAAGAAATGAAAAGAAAATCGAAAATGGAAGAGGAGCAAAGGGGTGCGTTTTGTAATACTAGAGATTGTAGACATCTTTTAGATGTTCTCGAAATGCGCAATTATTGTTGAATTTGAAGTATGTGCCTACGTGGGCTACCACAGTGGCCTCGTCCTCAAACTGTTGCTCTGCGTTCTCCTCTCTGTGGTTGTGATGGAGGGAGCAAGTATATCTCTCTGGTTTACATCGTTTGCAGGTGTGAATGAACAATGGAATCCCAGGACAGGCAAAAGTCTCCCAAAGTTAAAAAATAAAAGCTTGTTATTCACTAGTTCAGCTAAATTGCAGATTACAATTTTAAGCATGCTACAGGCAAAATGGAGAAGTACCCTAAACCTCCACTCATTCTAGTAAAAGGAAATGTAAGCACGCGGTCACCATGGTGATGTTGGTTTGGTAATATGTACATCTTAATTGAAACACTACCGATTGGTCACTTAACCACCAACTGTGACTTAATATTTTGCATTGCTGAACCTTGCTGATGAGGACATGTAGAGTGAACTCATCTATCTATGTATCTATCTATCTATCTATCTATCTATCTATCTATCTATCTGTCTGTCTGTCTGTCTGTCTGTCTGTCTGTCTGTCTGTCTGTCTGTCACTGCCTTTCCCAGTGACAGAATATGCATACTTTAGTGTTGTCATGCGTTGATGCTTTTGCCAAGCCACACAATTTACTGAGTGTCTGTCTTTAGTTATAATACTGCACAGAGCTTTTAGTGCATTAACTCATTTAAGCATAGAGCACAGGATGCAGCAAAACAAACAAATGGTATCAAGGGTAGGGGGCTACTTACTGAAATAGAAGCCTCGGTCCCCACAGACGAATTGCAGTGTGTCCACAAGTTCTCCCCCGCACAAGGTCTCGGTTACAGGCCCTTGTGCGATTACACAGTCCAATGCATACACCATGAAAGAGAATAATAACAGGAGCAGCTGGCATGTCACAGTCATCTTGGGCACCTGAGGAAAACAATAATATATAGTCACAGCCTGTTGATTACGACTCCCACCGCATGTTTATACATTTTGCTTGCCCAAGCCCCATTGCAGCAGTGCTTGACTTGTACTGGTGATTGCAGGTAGTGGGCACATCAGACTTTGACCCAGTTCAAGAGAGAGAAAGACAAAAAAGGGAAAAGGAAGGATTAAGAGACAGGAAGTGTAGGGTGGGGAAAGAAGGAGGTAAATGGTTGAATCAAAACCAAACAGCCATAGTATTTGAAATCCCCAGCATCTGACTGTCTCGGTTGTGAGCTTCTAATTTCTTTACAAACGCTGCGTCCCAAACCTCTAGCAGCATTTTAGCATGTCACCTCTCCCATTAAACCTGGCCGATCTGAGACAGAGTGAACTTAACTGAAATCGCCCATGGATACTGCTGGTTGCCTGGCAACAGTCGATGCTTACGGTTTCGGACAACACATGGGCACAAAACATTCCACTCATCCAGTTTTCAGCTCCAATGTCTCACTTTCTGGCACATGGATTAGACCTGGGACGAAAGCAGTTGGTCTGATTTGTTAGCATATGGGACACTAGTTAAGCAGGGCTCCGACCCCGCTACTCATATTGTTTGCCTATCTCCTGCAGCAAGGTAGGGGCATGATAACACTTTCAGTTCATTTCACCTCTTTTTTTAATTATAACTGGTGCATATCCAAGGTCAGTCCTTGGCACTCTAGTCTAAACCTTACACTCCATTCACCTAATATACAAATGATGGTGTAGGAAAAAAGAATGTAAACCTTAGCAGAAAAGTGGAGTCTCACAAATTTCCTGTCATTCCTATATTGTCTGGTACTACAATCTTCCACCACATAGGAGATGCTTTATCAGTGCTTCCTAATTCTATGTATAACTTTGGATTTCTTACCTCTAATATATTGTTTTAATGATCTTTTATGGGCAGTAGGTCTGTGCCCCGCCCGCACAATAAACAGTGGCGTAACGAAACTTGAGCGGGCCTCACCTGCAAGGTACGTGGAGGGATCCCCTCCGGACTCAATCAGGACTCAAGCTTTCCTGAGCTTGAGGGCCCCCGCATCGCAGGGGCCTATGTTACACCTCAGATGATAGACCAGCCATCTAAGTCTGCTCTTGCAACTTGGGTCAGGGAGAAACTGATCCTTGTTGGTGTGAACTCTGTAGCACAAGGTGAGAGGAACCAGAGATTTAAGGAGACCTTTAGTGACTATTTCCAGAGGCCTGTGATTAAGTGGCTTCTGCAACACCTCCCTCAAAAGGACAACGCCAAGGTGCCACAAAGAATAAATTGTTATACTAATGAAGAGATTTCAGTATAACAGGGGTGCAAAGGCCAAACTCATATTGATGGGTTGTTATGCTAAAGTCTGTACTCGCCTTGCCATTTCCCTATGTCGGTTAGTCCCAATACCGTGGAGCACTGCAGAACCCGGACTGGCACCCTCCCCCTGTATAAGCTTACGAGTCCCAGTGGAAAGGCATTTTTGGGCTTTGTTTTAGAGACATATGAATGCCATGAGAGGCTCAGGCAAGCAATTATGTAACCTTCTCATTTTTATTTGAAGCTATTCTGCCATTCTGTGTACGGCAACCAGACAAATCAATAATATAGGGGGTAAAAGTTGTCACATCTCGATAACACAAACACCCAGTGCCTGTGTCTCCACAAACCCAGATTTGCATCCCCTGAGAAGCGCCGATGGTTGTAATCTCTGTGACCAGGCCATACTGGTAGTTTGTCCTACAGCTATCCAATTGAAAACGTCCTGGCCTGCAGTAATATCAGTTAATCTGTTCAAAATAGTATAACTTGCACAAGTGCATTATCCCTTGCGCTGCAATTCGTTCAGGTAAGAGGATTTCACCACACCTCGCTGGCTCCCAGATGAATTTTATCTAGGTGTCCTGGAGTTCTTTCTTTCATGGTGGAGAAAGTAAAGTTTCTACACAGTGAACAGGGACCAGTCTAGAAACAAATTCTAGCTGCAATTAGGTTTGATTAGATAAACGTGCAAGAGATGAGTGTGCCTTCATTGTTAAATTATCAAATTCTCTTGCCACTCACTGACCCTCTCACTCACACTACTTTCTTCAGTTGATAGTCTCTATTTGCACAGTGAGTTTTGAGAAAGACTGCAATCTGACCTGATATACTGCATCCACCCTAGTTCTACAACTCATTTGGGGGGCATCAGCCAGTAGTTAAATTGCCAGTTTTCCACACCAGCAGGCCCACCGCAGATGAAGGACCAAAGTCCAGCCATAGAACTACTAAGTCCAAAATGACACATGCTTCTCTACAGGCAGTGGCTAGAACTAAACAACGGTCACATAAAAAAAAAAAAACACAAATCACTAAATTGAGAAGCATTCCCACAGTACAATCTCTAAACACTGCTCAAAACAGGTCATGGGCCTTCACCTGGTGACAGTACCATCAAATCTGAAGTTGACTTTGCACAAGTATAAAGTCACTTATATCACGAATAAAAAGATAAAATGAAGGAAAACAAGCAGTCATATCGAATCCATGTGAGCAGGAGCAATTTTAGCTGCTGAATGATGATACCAGTGTGTGCAAAATAGTGAGGGTAGTCCAACAGTGTGCGACTTCTAATTTGATTGCTAACAGCCAGTATAAAGTAAAAGCCAACCAACCCTAATTCTGCCTAGCAGCCCATAGTGCCAGTGCATTCGTATAAGTTTGACAAAGGCCTATGCAGTGGGCAAAATGACGCATAAAGTGCAACAGTGCTAACAGTTGGTCAGACGAGATGTACAGGAGCTTGGGCAAATATCCAACCTGACAGGATAGGGAACCAGCAAACACAGGTTATTCCTAGCTGCCTGCCGTCCTGTGACGAGGTTACTGGGATTCTTGACAGAGCCTTTCTTAGCCATCTGCTTTGACCTATGCCTAGGTCTAAGTGTTCACGTTAGCAAGGGATTTCAAAATGTCCAAGAATTGTACCAATCAAATATTGAGAATTGCATTTCTTGGATCTAAGGATTCAATTAGTGCTGATGTACAAGACCTTTTCCTTAAATGTGTTAAATTCCTCCTTCAACAAACTTCTTCTCTGATGACCTAGAGCAGTGCAAATGCAGATGACGTGCTGCAGGGTTTCATCTGCCTGATGGCATAATCGGCATTCCGGGTCCCTCCTTTTGGCCTTCTACCCTCCACTCTGGTAAAAAAAAAATCTAGAGTAGGAGTGTCACCAAGTTTCAGAGCCAATAATTTCTGCTTGATCTTCAAGGAGTAAGTGGCCTCCAAAAGGGGGAGCTCTTTCTGGACATCATAGGATTTTATCACTAGCCACCCATGGGACTGCTTAGTCACTATATCTTTATCATCCAACCAACTTTGCAACTTGTTCGTTTATTTACTGCTCTTCTAAAAATTTGATCGGATGTATTTAATTTCCATAGGTCACCCAATTCAAGCTTTTCAATGCTTCTTTCAAGTTATTTTTTTACATTCACCATTCCCCCTTTGAAGATTTATTTCAGACCAGACTAAGTTAGCCAATGAGCCCTCAGCAGCTAACAGCAGTTGGTGGCAGCATTTTAACATTGCCTAGTGAGGGATGGCTTCATCAGCAAAAACTCCAGCTTAATTTGGGTAGGCGATGCTGATCTCAATAGCTGAAAATTTCACAAATTTGTCCATGAGATTGGCCTCTGCATCCATCATTATATGAGAGCGCAGGTATCAATTTAGCCTTCGTTACATCGGCCAGTGGCTGGAGATTGAGCCCACGGTTGGATTTTGCTAGCGTTGTAAAGACAGTTCAGCACTCGCGCTTTTGCTTTTATCGCCTCCCTTTGGGGGGCAAACATAGCCCTAGAGTCTATCTTGACACCAAGATGTACATATGTAGAGGTTTCAGTAATTCTATCTCCTTTGAGATGGCATTTACGTTGATTAAAAATACGGCGATTATGCAAGAGAACTTTTGTTTTTTGCTGTTTATTTCCAGCATATTGTCCTCTGCATTTGATCCTAAGCAATCCAGTAATCTCTACAAGCCAATTGTGGTGTTACTAAGCAATAACAGTCATCCGCACACAAGATGTTTTACAATGGCTGGCCTCAGAGGCTTGGGCCTGCGAGACCTGCCCATCTAATGCCCAGGAGAGATCTGCAATATATAGATTACAAAGAAGGAGCGCTAAAACGCAACCTTGCTTTAGTTCGGACAAGTTGACCCTGCACAAGACCGAATGCACAGTCGTTGTCAGCGGCAGCCAAAGGACACCGCTTTCAGACCTCAGTGGCGTGCCACCATCACATTCAGGAGAGCACAAAGCGTTCCTGAATGCGAGTGCCCTCTTTGATTGTTCTTTTGATTTTTATGGGGAAAGTAGAACAGTCTCTTTTTACCACATAGAATCCAAAAAGTAAATTAATGTAATGTAAGCCAGACATTTATTTGAAAGTGAAGATTTATTTCTGAAAAGAATATGAGCATGAAAGCCTATGAGATCCTTAAAAGTATATAAAAGTATTCATATTTGGTACAAACGTTAACGCAGATAAGAAGCCAGGTTTGAGAAGTTATTTCTATAGACCTTACTTGAAAAGAACGCATTTTCATTGCCTTTTACTTAGTGCTGCAGTTTCAGTTTTATTTTGAACATGGTTCTTCAAATAGCCTGTAACATACTGGAGGCAGAAGAGCCTTTTACAAAACTGCAGTTTTCAACATTCTAGTATTTATAATTTAAATTGTCTTATCAAGTTATTTCATGTTCATTTAATGTAACAGATACAGTAACACTGGAAGCCAGGCAATCAGGCCATTTTTTAATCCATTACAGTATATGAGGAGCATAATTCTTGCCAACAGTAGGGCGCTCCTTTCAATGTTCAATCAGGCCCGTATATTACACAACGTTGAATGTTAATTTTAACATTTTGAAATAGCCTTCATTGTAAAGCGTATTTGATTAAGTGACTCAAGTGAAATATTTTCTTCTAAGAGCCCTGCGCAGTTATTAGTGGTAATCTATTTTATCATAGTAGAGAATCACACTAGCTTGAAGAGGTGAGCAGCTAAACCTGGGAAGTGAGCGGCTGATGGAATATACTTAAAACAAATTAAATTAAAATAAGTGGAAAAAACAAGAGTAATAATCCAAAAGGACAGTTTGGTTAGCTATGGATAGTGCTATCAAATCCCCTCCGGTAAGCCAGCGAAACCCTACTGCAAGCTCAAGTAAGACAGAGCTTTTGAGGCACTCTTTTTTACATAATCCTCATTAGTCGCACAAGCTAACTAGAGTGGTTGCTTCAGTCAATTAGGAATTAACAGGGTTGGCCTGAGGGCAAAACATATATTGACAATCTACACAGAAATCACAGCTTGAGTCCCTGGATGGTGATATGCCGGTCAAAATAAATACATTAATATTAAGGGCAGACAGCAGTTGCTAGGCCCAGTCTGTCCATTTTCCAGGTCCTTTTTTTCATCAAGTCTTTGTGCCATAAGAGACAACCTCAACCATAAGATTTTTATGGAATGTGCCAGGAAAATACAGTTATGACACTCATTACTGGTACAGGGCTAACTTGTTCTGATGAGGAGAATGGGCTAAAGTTCCCAAACTACCACCAACCAGGCTTTCAAAATGAGTCCAAACCAGAGAGACTACCTCTGGTTCTTTCTGCAGACGGTGAAAGTGTCTTTTCCGGGCTCACTAGATTGCAGTATTGGCTATGGCCTCTTGTAGCAGACTGACAGGATGAGGGATTGTAGTAACCCGAAGGCTCATAACTAAACAGGCCTTGACCGAAGGAGCTCGGTTCTTGGCAGCAGGAGAACTTGGACCTCAATAGAGGCATAAACATGATACGTAGTATCAGGAATCCGCTGTAGCAGGGTTCAGCCCTACACAGTAGTCCCTACGCCTAAACTGCAGAAAGGTTAAGGCATACACAGCAGGAAGGCTCATGCCTAGATAGCTAACGTCCCAGCAATCCACACTGCAGGCAGTCACATTTGACTAGACATTGGGGGCTTTTACATCAGGTACAGTGTAAATTCATGCATGCAGTGTGTGAGCTTTTTCAGCTAGCACCCATGGTAAACCCTAGAATCTTTTGCTAAGCTGCACTTTACGAATAATAGTTGGCCATTTGAAACTAGCCACCAACAGCAGGAACAGAGTGAGGGGAAAACAAATAAAGCCACAAGAGCGCAAATAGTGAGGTAAAAGCAGATTTTGACTGTACCACATTACACTACTCGGGAGTCTCGGAGCTCAGCATTATTGAAAGAATTGACGTCCGCTGCCGCGTGCCTTGCAGCACCGCAATCCTACTACAGTGGCCTGATTAAGCACCTCAGCCCAGAGACGTATTAACTTTGCGGTGGCCACACCCGGCCTGCTCTTAAAATGAAATCACATTAAACCATGTGTACGACTAGATGCCCGTCCTCTCTCCAGTCCCCGCCCCCCACTGATCCTCCTCTCCCTTACAAATGCCGACACTGCATTGCAGCCCCTGCTGCTTGGCATCTTGCTGTAGGCAGTGCTAACATACTTTGGCAGCGAGGAAGCCCTTAGAAGGCGGCTGGTTATCTTTTCCACTACTTAGCTATCATAAAGATCTGAAAAAATAGATTTGACTTAAATGTATATGTTGCATTTGTGCTATTTAGTGAGGAGACCCTGGAACAAGGCAGTTCTGGCCTATTATGTATACATTTATATATTACGTATATGGTATTTCTATAGCACGATTCTAGTCAAGTGGCAGCAGAGTGCTTTCCATAGTCAACAAGCATAAAGTCAACGTGTAATAGAAGAGGAAGCTGGGCTGCAGACGGTTAATGCATTGAGATGCAGTGTTCCTTAAAGAAGTGAGTCTTCAACACTAGCCTAAGTTGAAGCAGTACTGGTGCAATTCTGATGGCTACCAGGATGTTATTCCAGCTCCTGGGTGCATAGGTTGAGACGGCCTGCTGCCTTGTATTTCATTTCACTCTTCTCACTCTGTAATCTGATAGTACCTGGCTGTGGGTGTACTGAGAACCACCAGAAATGGTGAGCTTGCCTGTAAAATAAGTCATCTGCAGTAGGAGGGCATCGCATTGAGTAGTAAACACTGCTTTATAGTCAGGGAAAGAGTGTGACCCAATATGACCTTAGTTAGCTGTCGAAAAGTATTTGTGCCCCTCTAGGGGTGCACAGGAAACGTTCCTCCAGCAGGCAAACCAGGGCTGTTGTGCCTTCTGGAGTAGACAAGGAGACCAGGCTATTAACAGTAGCAAGTCAGATGTGTAATTTGACAAATTTACATGCAAGGGTGTAGAAGGGACATGGATTTTAGATCGTTTTTCTCTCTATGGATGAACATTCATGGAACTGCCATTCTTCGTTTTGTATTAGAATGCTGTGTGTTCATACTGGAATGCTAACCTGCAGCAAAGAAAACTCTGCTTTTAGTAACTGCAGCGCCTCTTGTGTCACAGCAGAAAACCAACCCTTGCACAGCCTCGGTGGCGGCTTGTTAGATGCCTCTAATCCCTCCCAATTAACCTTTGACTCGCCGGGCTTTGAGATCACACCCCCTACACATTACAGTGGCGCTGCGGATATTGATTGCTTCATGGCAGGTCTTCCCCAAAGCGCCTTAGCCTCGCGCACAGGGGGCTGGCGAACGTCAATTTATCTGCTGGAGCCCACACAGGTCCCACGGAAGAAAGAGAGAGAAGCCCTCTTTATGAGCGCTTCATTATCACGGGTTCGGAGAGATTGCATCTTTTACAAGCTTCTGTCTGCCCTTTGTAGACAACCACACACCTCGTAATTGAGATGTTAGCATTCCTCTGAGACAGAAAGTGCAGCGGAAAAACCCTGCCCGAGCCGTTTCCACAGGCCCTTCAGATGGTTGTTGCAAACTGCAAGCCACTTAGCCTCGTGTAAGCACCATGATCAGTTTAAGGCGGTGCTAAGAAGCGGCGTTTGGGGCCACGTGCACACTTGCGCGCTACGAAAGCGAGAAAGCCACGCCGGCCATCTGCCAATTACGTCTTCGAGGGAAGAATTACTAGAAAGCAATGGTGAAAATTAGACACCAGGAAGCAGATGCGGGAGCGCTGGTCTCTAGCAGTGCTGTACGATGACGGTAAATAATGTAGAGGATATAAGCAGTTCCTGGTACCAGCCCTCATTGGCAGCAAGTGCCATGGACGGCTGCAGGGTCTCAGTCTGCCCTGCCAAGTTTGTTTCCTAATCTTCTTTATCATGGATTGTCCTATAAGCTTCCTGGACCATCAAGCATCTATCCTCATTCTGTCTATAGCTTCCGAGAGTGCATGATCTGTCAAGTCAGTGTGTGGGTCGTTTTTTTTCTTTTAAGATACTGTTTGATGCCGCAAACAGTTCCTGCTCTATGCTTCCCTTTCCCAGGATCCATTCCATAGGGCCAACAGTCCCTTCCCTATGCTACCCTTTCAGAGGTGCTGCTCCATATACTCCAGCTTACTATCTTCTGCCTAATGGGCCACCAAGCCCTTCTCTTTGGGTCTCTTTCCCAGGCTTCGATCCATGGATACCAGGCTACCTCTATTCTTCCCTTTCCCAAACTTCATTCCATGGGGCGAACAGGTCCTTCTCTTTGCCCCCTGTTCCAGATTGCTCAGACTGCTGTAACACAGCTCTCATTGTGTAGAGACACCTCATTATTCTGTGCCAAACCCTGCAGAGGCTCATTCTTGGAGACATGTTATATACAGCTTGTGCTTTCACAGCCTCTCTACGCCAGGACAGATTTCTGGCCTATTTCTCTAATCCTAGATGTGTGGGGGGCCACAAGTGCTGGCCAAGTCCTGTAAACGAGTTCTGAAAACCAGGGACTAGTCCATAAAACAAACCCTGTATGCAGATAACTATTCTGTGCTTTCATTGCCAGCATAAAAAACACAAAGCTACTTGGCTTCAGCTTGTTCTATGACATATAGGAGCTGAACTATCAGTGTCCCTTTAATTACAGTATGGCGGTCTTCTACGGTTTGTTATCACTCTTCGGGCACCAAGGGGCTGTCCCTGTACCCGTCAGCTCCTATGCATTGCTCCACCTCCTTTTAACACACAAAGGCTTCACCAGCACCTCTTAGGAAAAGAGAAACAGAAAGAGAGAGAGTGTGTGCATGGTTTTCCACAGGATGAAGAGATCACCATCTGTACATTTTTTTTAATGATTTTGTCTACTCTAGATCGTATTGCAGCCTTACTCTCAGACACACGACAGATCTCATGTAGCAGCCTATAGGGTCATCTTCTTTAACCCATTTATATAGGGAGACAAGCCACAGTCTTGCGTTCAAACGACTATGCTCCAGGGCATTTGGGACCCCTTACTTTCCACATGCAGTCATTACCATAGTTCTATCTTCCTATTCCTCACTCTTTTGCTGTCTCATTCTCCTTTTCGTGGCTCTTTGAGAAGTCATTACCAAATCTCTGCAATCATTCTAAGACCGAATCTTCAGAGCTCCTCGGATCGAGGGTTACTGGTAGGCTCATTACCTAGGAGAAGTGCCAAAGCTCAGCAGAAGCTCATTTTGTACGTTCCTAAAACAGATGATATTAGGGTGTTCAACAACCCTGTTAACAAGGAGACCAGTATGGAAAAGGTCTCATGAACTTGCCAACATGGGTCATTTCCCATGTGTTCCTGTCTGCAAATCAAAACATTTCTTTAATATATGGGCACCTCCAAAGGAAATGATACCCAACCGGCTTTAGAACAAAGCCTCCAATGGAAGCAGTATAGATTTGAACACGGCAAGAACATGGTAAGGAATCTGGGCCTTTCATTGCAGAGCATCAGCAACACCAAGCTCGCCCATTGCTTTTAGGAGGCCTGCTGGGTACTGCCAAGCATGCTCTCTGGCACTTTGTGCAGGCCTCGGTTTGATGCTAGCCGTAAAATGGGTGTATTTACAGGTCTCCATAGAGCTGCTGCATTTTTGAGAGAATATCTGAGACAAGGAGGATAAAGGATATAGCTCCATGCCCGTTGGATCACAGACCTGAGTTTGATAGAACTTTTCCCCATAAATCAGCTCCAGCAGTTGCCTGGAAACAAGGCCTTGTGAGTTCTCTCAGTTGTAGAACTCCTTACCTGAGGTGCCTCGTGCACAATAACATGCACTGAGGTCACGTTAAGCAGGACAAAAACAACTTTACAATTCCCCAAACTGCATAAGAACAGAGGTGCTCTCTGGATGTTATTTTAGCAGTGGAATGTGTCTGGCTGCTTCTCTTTTGGAAACATTACTTGCTCTTGTGAAGAAAGAAGCTTCAGTGCCACAGAGGAGAGAGGTGGAGGGCATGGGTCCATGACCACAATAACAGGTCTTGAACCAAGAATATTTTCATTAGTTTACAGATTATGGCAATTAGGAAAAAACACTTTAAGTGTGTCTGTCAGGCCAATTGTGACATCACTGTTGTTGAGCTATAATTTGAGAGCTGCAGGGCTGATGTCGATGACTGGCTGTAGCCTGGCCTGGCCCTGCCTCCCGTGTCAGCTTCCAGCTCTTGTGTTTCTGCTCTCATGAGGTGAGTGTCCCGCACAGAGAACCATTTCGCATGGATGTGATCAGGGAGGGGGCGGGGGAAGGAGGGAGGCCGGGGCGACTGAGGCTGACTTCACTGGAGATCTGTGTTTGATCAAAATTGTTTGCTTGGGGAACTTTAGCCTTTGCACAACCTGCCAGAGGGGTTAATGGAATCAACTTGTTACTTGCAAATGTACACAGATTTTATTTTAACTCTTTCTTCTCTGTTTGGAAAGTATCAAGACTGCCGCAAAAAAGGAACAGCGAAGAGGGTCATAGACTTCTTTTGACAAACTCACCACTGTTTCTGTCAGTTATATCCTGCACTACCTATTGGTGCAACAGGCTGTTCAAAAACACAAATCCTCGACTGCTTTGGGAGGGGGCGAGATTTTACCCATCTCACCCATGGCTCTTTCTACTCCAAATACATGAAGCTTACTACCTACTTTCACCCTGCACAGCGTGTATCATTTGACTGTAGTCAATAAGTCCCAGTAGATCAATAGTCATGCTCTTTCCACAAACCTTCATTGTACTGACAGAGAGCAGTCTATATATTCCGTAGTCATCCTTTGACTCTTAGGGAGTTTAATGACAATTCATCGAGCCATTGCTTAAGAAACTTTACTATCTCCAGTCCCCCAGAACCCCTGCTGCATCACTCAGAAGTCTCCATACCCTGTTGCTTGGAAATCCCTCACCCTCCCCTCATCCTCCTGCCCGTCACTTGGAGAGTTTGGGTGTTCCAAGACCCCATAACAGTGACAGAGTGTCAAACACTGCTTTTTTTTTATCCTGACAGGTTCTGTGCCTAAGCTCGAGGGTTTGGGTTTTCCAGATGGACTCTCCCCAACACGTACAGTGGGTCAAACTCTAAAAAATGCTTAGCATCTATTCTTGAGTGTTTCAATCTTCACCTGTTGTGTCATTAGTAGTTTTAAATTCAAAATAAAGAAGAAAAAACAATCTACTCCATATCCTCCTCCGCGTTACCCCCATATGTGTTCTGTACCAGTATGAAGCCACTTCCCTACCTTATTTCTCCAGAGTCTTGGGCTGACCTGCTCCTTGTGGATGGCTTTTATTCTGCTTTCCCCCTCATCTCCCTCTGACCAGCTGCGGCTGCTGTTCCCACATGGGTACCCCATAGTTTCCCCCGTTCAGGGCAATCTCAGTACATCTATGCCCTAGTGTTCCCTCTGTCCCATGCCATGGGAGGGGGTGGGGTGGTCCCTTTAAAATGTAACAACCTCCCTTGCAGCCAGAGTCCCAGGCATATGGACCTCACAATGGATTTGGCTGACTGCTCATTATCATCAAGGATATGAATTTCAGAAATAAATCACACCCTGGACTTTCACAGCCATGATCTTTGGGGTATTAATGTGTTTTAGTTCAATTTTGTGTAAACTAACATTTGTGGCTTAGCTTCATTTTTTTCCTGGTGTAACACATTTGTCAGAGCTTACTCTACAAGACCCCCTGTATCTCAGGCACACCACAAAGATCTGCTTTAGAGTCGCCAATGGTGTGGCCTTTAAACATTTTTGATCATCTATCACTTCAGAAAGAAGGCACCTTGTGTATCTCCCAACTGTGATGTCAGCCAGAGCAGGCTAGCGAGCGCTACCTGCTCACTGCTCCTCTTAAAGAAGAACTTCAAGCGTACAGCAGTGATAGATCAGGGTCTCTTCCTCTAGAGTCTAGACTACCCGTCTACAGCCACATCAACAACAACCTTTCACAAAGTAGTCTCGGATTACGTGAAAAATGTTGGCACAAAGCATGGCCTCATTAAAGGAATACATTAGCCCACTATGTGTGCATTGTTGGGGGATTGGGGAATCTAAGCAAAGGTTAGAGTATGTTTTTGCGGATGGACGCTTTAGAGGACAGGTTTCAGTAGTGGTGTTTTAGGTCAACATTTTACTTGTGGGTGTGTGTACTAAGAGAAAGTAATGTCACATTAGATAACACAGTTGGGTTGTTGTGATTTAGCTTGTGTTTGAACTTTAGTGCTGGGACATACGTATTTGGGCAGAGATTCTTAAGAAAGGGTTGGTTTAACTCTAAATATGTATTTAGCGAGGGGTGTTTTAGTAGGGGCACTATAAGTCATGAGTGGGGCCAATTAGAGTATATGTGTGAGAGACTGTCCAGTGGATATATTTTTTCTTCCAGTACACTGTGTTTGAATAGAGCTGTCTTATATATTTACGGATTGGATACATTACAAATTGTGTTCTGGTAAGGGTGTTTGAGACCAGCATTGGGTTTATTGCTGTATATACTGCTATATGGTGAAATTGTGATATAGTTCTGGAGTGAGAGCCCTTGCATCAGGTGTGTTTACAGTTACAGAAGGCATGAACTTTTTATTGTTCCCATCTAACAGTCAGTAGTGTTTGTCCTGGTCCACATTTCCACTCCGTCTGTACTTGTATTCGCTTTATGGTGGTCATGGTTCAACAGTCAGAAGGGAACGTCCTCACCCTTGAGCAGTTAAGGTTTTTCCTACTTTTTGCTGTGCTCACATACTGCTGCCATCTTTGTCCGGGGTCACATAGCTCTTCACTCTATATAGTAAATAATAGAAAGTATTCCGAACCACAGTGCAGTTTGTGGTTGTATTGAAAGGACCCAGGGCAGAACCTGGATGTATTCTACATCATAGGCATATTGATTGAAATATTCAAAAGACTGCCCCTATGAAATGACTTTTACTTCAGAATTACAAAATACAGAGTGTAAGACCTGTGTATGTTTCAACGTAGTTTATCATCATGGCGAAGGAGGATGTTTATGTAATTTTTCTAGGACTGTTTACTGTTCAGCTTGCCTGGGTAGTGTAGAAAGATGCTGGGGTGTCCAAGGAGAAACTTGTCAATCAAGCGGTCAGCATATCTTGAGTGGAGTGATTGGATGATCTCCAAATACTTGGTTGGGTGTTAACTGATTTGCCCAAGTACTTAAAGAAAAGGACCCTGAATCAAAAAGCACCTTACAACATAAGTATTTAGATCCTACGTAACAAAGTACCTTGGAGCCAGGTAATAAGTAGATTCCCAGATGCCTCTTTTCTCTCCACTATTTCTGTGCATTGTGTACTAACTTAATATCCATTTTTTTCCAAATCTCATTGCTACAGGGCTGCGGCCCAAGTCGGACATAGGTAGTGATCACCCACTTCTGATTATTCCAAGAACACGAATGTTCGTGAATGCTGACATCAACCCCTCATCTCGTAATTGGAGCCTGGCCAAATGCAAACAAACTCTGGTGATAGAATACGAGGAAAATGTTGCAACTGTGTGCTTCAAACGTAATCATTCCATTGGGATGGTCCTGCTAGAGGGAGTGACAGGTCGGGCTGTGGAGAGAGAGAGATGTACGTATGAAACGGAGGTTCTTGCAACACTCGTTTCTTCCATGGGGGTGTGGGTCAGTGGAGAGATGTTAATAACACAAACTTGAGCGGTGGAGAGATGCCCATGGAGCAGACTGATGCTGTGGGGGCGTTCACTGGGTAAAGCTGTTTGTGGGATATACTATGGATGTGGTTCAGGATGGGCTTTAGAGAGATGCTCAGGTGGCACAGGGCCGTTTAAGACTTGCCCATGGGGTGTTAGGCGTAGGGGAGTTAGGGCAATGCAAGTGGTCGTGGGATATTAACAGGACAAGTTTAGCCTGGAGATATGGTCACAGTAGGAAGAGATGTTCAAGCACCATATGGGCTGTAGAGAGATGTTCAATGGACAGGCTTAAGCTTGTGGAGTAATGCTCATGGGAGAGGTGGAGGCGGTGGAAAGATGTAAATGGGAGAAGCTGAACTTGCTGAGACAAGTACAGAGGTTTAAAAGAGGTGTTCGTGGGAAATGCAAATGGGAGAGACTGGTCTTTTGGGGCAAGTCAGAACTGAGAAACGTTTATGTGACAAGGGCTGAGGAGACCTGCTGCTTGGAGCGGCTGGGCTTAACATGCTCCCATTGAAGTGGCTGTGAAAGAGTTGCATTCAGAAGGCTGGAGAGGTAGTCTAATAGACAGAATGCTCTAGAAAGAGTGGGTGACCTCGGGACGGCAGGCTAAGCTGTTGATATAGGTTCTGTTATCGGTACTGGTTGCTTTCTTATTGTGACCTCTGCAGCGTCTGGTTCTCGCCGCTGCCCTCGGGCCCCATGAGTTTTTTTCAGCCCTAGGCACGCTTTCGGCGCAACCATTCTACACTTGGGCTTCGGCAGAAAAACATTTCCAAGCCAGACACTGTAGCTCATTCACCCAGAACAATTTACTGTAAAGAGAATAAGCTGGGAAACGGCAAACAGTCGTATTCAAAAGAATAGATACAAGAAAAACAAATGTTAAGGCCTGGTGCAGACATCCGACTCCCGCGTTCGTTCACGCTGGGCAGACTTGTTTTTCTGAGGAAAAGTCCATTCCTCCGGGACAGGGGTGTGATGCAGGGTTCTCCAGGCCGCCTCTCATTGGTTCCTTCAATCCCCCTCTCTCCTTTGTGTCAACCCCCGTTCACCTCCCCCATCGCTCGCAGAAGCGACAGGACCAGTGGATTCCATCCCACTTATGCAGAAAGCGGAATCCGGTTGAAAGTGAAACACAATAACAGCGAACTGCATTTTTCAACTTTTTTTCTCTCAATGATAGTCTAATCACGGGCGCATGCCACCATCGAGAAACTAACTCCACGCCAGACAGCGGGTGTCAGGCCCCATAGGGCATCTGTCGTGTCAGGCCGAAGGTGTCAGGGTCCAGAGGGCATCGGTCGAGCCAGGCCGAGGGTGTCAGGCCCCAGAGGGCATCGGTCGAGCCAGGCCGAGGGTGTCAGGCACCAGAGGGCATCGGTCGAGCCAGGCCCCAGATGACATCGGTCGAGCCAGGCCCCAGAGAGCATCGGTCGAGCCAGGCCAAGGGTGCCAGGCCCCAGATGTCGGTCGAGTGAACACTTCTCACCTAATCTCTAGAAAACAACTCGCCTGTGTCTCCACCACCACAACAGGTCGCTCGTTAGTACTTACACAAACACTGTTTAAAGAGCATGCAGTGAGAAAGTTTTACAAGGTAAGCAACTCCACGGCCACTTAGTGAAAGGGGCAATTTTCCATTTCATCACGAATGACTAGGCGGCCTCCAAGCTGCACTGTAAGCTGGCAGTACCCAGCGGAGTCTCCAGAATGCTTGACAACGGACACAGTGCATGGCGTAGGGTGCGCATACTGCAAGGGCACTGCCCGATGGTACTTGTGAAAAAAGAGTGAGAGTTCGTGCCATGCAAAAAAAGTGCTGAGTGACGGGGCCCCACATGCCTTTGGGTTATATTCCTTCACAGACGCCGGCATAGAAGACCTTCGACCGTCTGGCCAGTCCTGCAGCGAGACTGTCCCAGGGTTTGGACTGCACTTTTGCCATCCAAGATCGCGTACCCGCAGGAGGGGCCACAGGAAGACGAAGTGAAACGCTGGCTCTGTCCGAGAGTCGAGACGGGGATGTCCGACAACAATTTTGGGGGTGGGGGCCTGCTTGCTTGCTTTGCCGACCTCGAGAGTACAAAAATTGAGGCTTCCCTCATGCGACTGAATTCGGCAAATTGTAAAGGAAGCCAGCGCCGGGCATTTTAACACTTTGAACTATCTTACCAGCTATGAGGTGACGCGCTGGTCTCAGACCCCCTCAATACATCCTGCGACATCCGTTACGAAAGCGATGAGTTACGCAAACGTGAGGACATCGCCGCCGCTGTCCCACCAGATCTTCCGAGTCATCAGAAAATCAGCCCCACAGCCCCTTCTAGGCTCCTCCCTGCATTGTTTACGAGATGCGACGGGTGCAGGCGGCAGCCCCCTCTCTAAAGAAGCGGAGCTCAGTAAACAAGAGCTCTGCGGAGAACACCGAGAAGCAGGGGGCAGGTAGAGGCAGCGCCGCGAAGGGGCGTCAGTGGCATGTTTCCGTTCCAGTCTTACACCGAGCTGGGCAATATGCCGACTGTCGCCCTGTCATGTTTTGCTGCTTGTTTTTGCCCACATGACTGTGACATTGGTGCTGGGCCTACCTTTAAAGTATCCACACTGCTGCAGATTTGGAGGCAGGGGGTCACTAGGGTCACGCATTTTAGTCATATTGGACAGTGGGATTAGGACATGGGTCGTCAAGCCCTGCAACACACACACTGACAACCCGTATTTCATAAGCAGGACCGCGGGTTCTGCAGAGATAATTCATTGGAGCAGTGAGGTACGGAGTTGGACATAAACAAGCTCTACATTCCAATAGCTGCACCCCCACCCACCCTCCCCCACGCATACCAACCCCTGGAATCTGAAAGTAAGTTTAAGGGTCTATGCCCATCTGGTGTCCATGAAACATAACTAGTCGAGCCCTTCCCCCAACGCTTCTCAACAACAGGAAGTATGGGTGGCCTCAGCGAGACCATTGGAGGAGCGCTGCTAGTCGCACCATCATGCTTCCTGCTCACACACAACGAGACTGCCCCCTCCCCCATCCATCAGTTATGTACACTTTATCGAGCTCATGTGCATATGGGTACGGTGGCAGGTTTTTTTCATGGTGATATAGTGTGACCTTGACCCTAAGGCATTAGAGCGCTTTACAAGTGAGCCAGACTTGTTACTGATTTTTTAGGCACGGGGAGATTAAGTGATTTGCTCAGACTCGCAGGATGTTGAGCCGAGGCTGGGATTCGATGCGACCCCTGAGTTCCAAAGTCAGAATTCCATAATAAAGCGAAATATTATATTTCCGAGTGTGACCTAAAAGCACACAGGGTCAATCAAACGAAGTTCTCGTTTCACTTAAAAAGTAGACTAGCCTGTCAGCAGTTTCTGGAGCAGGCGTTTCTCTGCCGTTATTCCTTTTTTGTGTCTTTTTTTGTTTTTCACTTCCCCCCCCTACTATGATTCTCTCAGGCATATTACTGTATTAGCACTAGCTTGTAGCGCGGGGGCCCCCTAGCCGTGAAATTAGATAACTGCAACCCATTTTCCCTTATTAAGATATAATGTACCTAGAGATAGAATTGCCCGGGCAAGCAGCCTTCTGAGGACACGAAGGCCGGGGATAGCTTTTGAAACCAATTCTGTTTGCATACAGTTAAGTAGCGTGCTCATCCTAATGTATCCTAAACCTTTTCTGTTTGGCAGCCATGGAAATAGATCAGGGGAGGGGTCGTTGGGGCTCACGAAAGGATGCGGTGAGTAGGTTAAGTTGCGAAACATTAATTCAAGCAAAACTTCCACACTTCACCAAATTGCGTCAACCATGGCAAACGCATTCGGTCACTGATCTCCCCGCATTTGTAGCACTCTGAAGAAACGACATCTGAAATTCTGGATAAAAGTTTCAAAATCAAGTTGTTCTTACACGCATGTTGTCCTTTACGTTTACCTGCGGTCTCCCTAAAACCGTTACTGTGCCCAGTGCTGAGTATTTCCCTGTTGTGTTTTATCCCAGTAAATTATCGTTCCCGTTACGAACCCCCCAAACGATTCGGTGAGCGGCGATACCTCTTTAAAACAATCAGCATACTGCCTTTAGGAGCATAAACACCAAATCACATGTAGCGCATTGGCACCTTCAGTCAAGGAGCTACACTGTACACACCTATCCATGTATTCACAATTTGAGCATCGAAGAAGCCAGGCAGCACAAGTCCCACCAGGTGACTCAAGATTGAAGACCGCCCTGCCATCCCACAAGCGAAGTCACTCAACTTCTTTGGGGGTACTGACTCCACAAGGCAGCCACTCATATGTCGACCACATAATGCTCATACCACACAGTAGTCTGTCTCCCAATTGTTCCATTATTACCAGCTAGCAATTTCCACACGCAAGTGTTCTTATAGTACCAATATCTGGACAGCGAAGCGTCGAATCACAAGCTTGCACGTCGGAAACCTCGGGCAATCGGCATATCTCTGCAGCAGGCGCTGAACTCACGGAGCTGTCTGCAAGCAACGCATGCCCCAGAAGGGTAAGCCACCGCGCCTTTAGCCTTTCTTACCACTTTCCCTTTCCCGGATCGTAACCCACATGTCCTGTCCGCCCACAGTGCTGTCCGGCTTCGCTGCTGCCTCCTTACCTTGAGAGCTGTAACCCCAGGCTGCCTGCAGGGCTGTGTGGTGTGCTTTGGTCGGCGGCAGCTGACTTCACGACAGTGCCCTGGTCCCGTAGAGTGCATCTCACCGGTTTTTTTTTTTATTGCAGTTTGAGGTTTTTGAAAGAGAGAGATCTGTCTGCCGGTTTTAGTTTTTCTTTGAAAGTGCTTTTATTCCTCCCCAGTTAGTCTTTGTTGCTGTTCTTTGCTGGTTTGGAGGCTCCCGGGATGACTTTCGTTTTTATGAAAGAAAAGTGAGCCCCAGCAGGCAGCAGCAGCAGCAGAGCTCTCTCATTGGGCTGCTCCAGGCGTGAGGGAGACAGACTGGAGCGGCTGCTCGGTTCCGCTTTTATACTCCCGAACCCTCCCTGGCACCTCCCCTTTCAAAAAAAGGACTGACTTTCCAATAATAAAAAAAGACTTGCGCTACGATGTACAGTGCCTGCATTTCTGGAGCATGTTTTTCTTGGATTTTTCTCCTCTTCTCGGGACGTACATGTATTTTCCGCCTTATCAATATTAAAATAAACAGGCATTGGACCTATCTGGGCAGTGACTCTTTTGCAAACAAAATTGGCTTTTAACTTAGAGCTGGGACTCATGAAAGTAGCCCATTCACCATGCTTGGCAGGAAAGATTAGGTTCACCTTGATTTAGATCTCCGTGGGCATGCCTGTGCTTGGAGAGGCTATGTTATACAATTTTCAGGTTAAATAAATTAATACCGCGCTGTGGCTTTAGAACACGTGACAACAACATAAGCATTGCAACCTTATTTTGTTATCTATGTTTTGTTGTGGTAAGTTATGGTAGCGCATGAGCTACTATGGTATAGTATGGCAGGCTTTTACAGTATTGTATACTGTCCTATGTTATGATGTGGTGATATGCTATATTTTATGTTTATGAGGTATTATGAAAAGATGTGGTGTAGTATGATATTTTAAATTACATACTGGGCTGTTTTATTGTGAGACATTATACGACTGATATGACGTGGCATGAAATTTATGTTATGATGGTATGTAAAAAGTGATATTTTATCTTGTAATATGTAGTATCCAAGGATGCACAATTTTATAATTTGATGGGCTGTGTTGCCAATTTGAGTCCTATGGCTTGTTATAAGGTGCTTTGAGGTGATGTGATTGGGTATTACATTTTCATGGGAAGTTCTATGGTATGCTAAGACTTGATAGTGTATGTTATGTATGAAAAGTTATTTAGCTATAATCATGAGTTTGTTTGACGTGGCATGTTATGATATATTATGAAATGATGTGATACAACATGTCAAGTCAAGTCAAATAAACTTTATTCAGCTACAAATGACCCTAAAAGCACATTTGCACACACTAAGGGGCATATTCTCAAGGACCTATCGCCACGTTAGCGGCACTTTATCGCCTCCAAAGTGGCGATAAATTCATCGCACTATTCACAAGCTGGTGCTAACAGCCCATATCACCACTTTTCCTTTGATAGCAGCCGCAAAAAACATCGCCACAGATGACACCGGCAACTAACACTAATGAGATGCAGAGTAGGCGTTCCCGTGCAAAAAGCCGCAACACCACTTCGCAACATTTGCAACGACCAGCCAGATCGGCGATAAGTTCACAAAACATGCGATAAGGCACGTTACAGCAAGAATTTAACACCTGCTCTTACCTGGTGTAAAGTCGGACGGCAACCTGCACCATGAAGGGGAGCCCAGCCCAGAGCCACACCTGCAGAACGACAGATGCCATGGAGCCACTCATCATGCATCAAATTTGAAGACCTCTTCACCCTCCTTAAAAAACATGTTCACAAACTGTCACACCAATCACTCTTGCCAGTGACCATGTAATTGGGCGACCCGGCCCTGTCCCCCTGTCACCTATGCATGCCATCCACTGCGCGCCCATACCACTGAACCTAGACCTACTAGCGATCCCCGCTCCGTCGACCTCCGAAACTCCCCTTAGGGCCCACCTCACATGTCAACCCAGCCCCGCTATCACGCTTCCAGCACATACCACCAGAAGCATGCCTGCAGGGCTGTGTGGTGTGCTTTGGTCGGCGGCAGCTGACTTCACGACAGTGCCCTGGTCCCGTAGAGTGCATCTCACTGGGTTGTTTTTTTATTGCAGTTTGAGGTTCTTGAAAGAGAGAGATCTGTCTGCCGGTTTTAGTTTTTCTTTGAAAGTGCTTTTATTCCTCCCCAGTTAGTCTTTGTTGCTGTTCTTTGCTGGTTTGGAGGCTCCCGGGATGACTTTCGTTTTTATGAAAGAAAAGTGAGCCCCAGCAGGCAGCAGCAGCAGCAGAGCTCTCTCATTGGGCTGCTCCAGGCGTGAGGGAGACAGACTGGAGCGTCTGCTCGGTTCAGCTTTTATACTCACGAACCCTCCCTGGCACCTCCCCTTTCCAAAAAAGGACTGACTTTCCAATAATAAAAAAAGACTTGCGCTACGATGTACAGTGCCTGCATTTCTGGAGCATGTTTTTCTTGGATTTTTCTCTTCTCGGGACGTACATGTATTTACCGCCTTATCAAAATTAAAATAAACAGGCATTGGACTTATCTCGGCAGTGACTCTTTTGCAAACAAAATTGGCTTTTAACTTAGAGCTGGGACTCATGAAAGTAGCCCATTCACCATGTTTGGCAGGAAAGATTAGGTTCACCTTGATTTAGATCTCCGTGGGCATGCCTGTGCTTGGAGAGGCTATGTTATACAATTTTCAGGTCAAATAAATTAATACCGCGCTGTGGCTTTAGAACACGTGATAACAACATAAGCATTGCAACCTTATTTTGTTATCTATGTTTTGTTGTGGTAAGTTATGGTAGCGCATGAGCTACTATGGTATAGTATGGCAGGCTTTTACAGTATTGTATACTGTCCTATGTTATGATGTGGTGATATGCTATATTTTATGTTTATGAGGTATTATGAAAAGATGTGGTGTAGTATGATATTTTAAATTACATACTGTGCTGTTTTATTTTGAGACATTATACGACTGATATGACGTGGCATGAAATTTATGTTATGATGGTATGTAAAAAGTGATATTTTATCTTGTAATATGTGGTATCCAAGGATGCACAATTTTATAATTTGATGGGCTGTGTTGCCAATTTGAGTCCTATGGCTTGTTATAAGGTGCTTTGACGTGATGTGATTGGGTATTACATTTTCATGGGAAGTTCTATGGTATGCTAAGACTTGATAGTGTATGTTATGTATGAAAAGTTATTTAGCTATAATCATGAGTTTGTTTGACGTGGCATGTTATGATATATTATGAAATGATGTGATACAACATGTCAAGTCAAGTCAAATAAACTTTATTCAGCTACAAATGACCCTAAAATCACATTTGCACACACTAAGGGGCATATTCTCAAGGACCTATCGCCACGTTAGTGGCACTTTATCGCCTCCAAAGTGGTGATAAATTCATCGCACTATTCACAAGCTGGTGCTAACAGCCCATATCACCACTTTTCCTGTGATAGCAGCCGCAAAAAACATCGCCACAGATGACACCGGCAACTAACACTAATGAGATGCAGAGTAGGCGTTCCCGTGCAAAAAGCCGCAACACCACTTCGCAACATTTGCAACGACCAGCCAGATCGGCGATAAGTTCACAAAACATGCGATAAGGCACTTTACAGCAAGAATTTAACACCTGCTCTTACCTGGTGTAAAGTCGGATGACGACCTGCACCATGAAGGGGAGCCCAGCCCAGAGCCACACCTGCAGAACGACAGATGCCATGGAGCCACTCATCATGCATCAAATTTGCAGACCTCTTCACCCTCCTTAAAAAACATGTTCACAACCTGTCTCAGTCCACCCCCCCTCCGCTCCATCTCTTGCCCAATCCGCCAAGTGTACCTGCCTCTCACCAATCACTCTTGCCAGTGACCATACCACTGAACCTAGACCTACTAGCGATCCCCGCTCCGTCGACCTCCGAAACTCCCCTTAGGGCCCACCTCACATGTCAACCCAGCCCCGCTATCACGCTTCCAGCACATACCACCAGAAGCATCCCTAAATCCTTAACCTCCTGCCCTCGTAATCTTCCTGTACTCTGGGCTACTGAAACTCCTACTAGGGCCCACAACACTGGTATGGAAATGCCAAATAGGGCCCAGAACTCTGGTCGATTTAGCCCCACCACTAGGTTGCAATTTCAGTCAGACGAAATCGCTCCCACCCCTTTGGCCCCCTGCCTGCAAGATCTTCCCTCTCATAAGGACGCTGATCGACCTAGCCCCCCTCACTCCATCCGAATAGCTCGCCTGCAACCAGCCCTCGGCCCGCCTGAACCCACCATTAAGCTACCAGCACATACTATCAGAACCGCTCCCTTGCAACTGGCTCCCTGCCTGCCAGAAAATACCTCTCTTAGAGATATTGATATTCTCCACCGCAGATCCTGCGAATTAACACTGAGGATCCACAAATCGATTCTGGACTTAAAGCACCTCCTTCACACCTCCGAACTCTCCTTCTCGCAGAATGCGACCCACTTCCCCCTCACGAAGCCCCTCCTTCACCCACTACCACTATCGCTGAGACACTTGCGCCCACGCAAGCAACCCTGCCACCTCTCTGAGGAGGAAATTCTTGCTCTCCTCCACACCTACAAACCCACCCCGGGCACGATTAATCCCTCAGAACTCACAGAGGATGAAGTGGCTGACCTCCTCAGTAGCTACTACTCTGCCTTGACAACCCCATGCCCCTTAGACCTGAGGGAAGAACACCCTATCTCCACGAGTGCAACCAACCCTAACAGATCTGCTACCGTTCGCATCAGAGGGGTGGTCAATAGCAACCTAGCTAAAGTTCCCACCTCTGCTTCTACCTTCAACACCCACTCCTACCCCTCCCTAGCCTGCCTCCTAATAAACTGCCGGTCAGCTGTAAAGCATGCATCTGATGTCGCTGTCCTCATCCTGAGTCATAAATTGGACCTAGTGATCTTGACTGAATCTTGGCCCAAGGAATCCTCATCGCCCTACCTAGACCTCTTAGTCCCACCCAACTATAACATCGTAAGGATGGACAGGCACTCAAAGAAAAAAGGGGGTGGCATTGCCTGTATATACTGCTCCAACCTCCTTGTTACGGAACTACCGGTGGACCCCACAGACTCCCGAGAATACCTCGCACTCTCCATCTCCAACAACACCTCACAGCTGTGCAAACTTCACATCTTTTACCACCCCCCAGGCAAGAATGACACCTTTACGGACCTCCTCATGGAAATCATCACAGCAAAAGTTTCTCCAAACTCTAATTACATTTTCCTTGGTGACTTTAACTTACATTGGAACGATCCTAAGGACCCTCAGGTCAATGCCATCAGAGACTTCTTGGCCGATCTAGCCCTTATCCAAGCCTGCTCCCTCCCTACCCATTCGGAAGGCGCCACTCTAGACTTGATCGTTGCTAAGGAATCAGCGGTCAAACTTATCTCTATTGACCCTTGTGATTGGTCTAACCACCACGCCATCACCTTCCTCCTGCCTAGCACCCACAAAACATGGACACCTCAACACTTGATTCCCAAACGATGGGATGAGACACTAAGAACCTCGACCACGAGAAACTGGCAGCGCGTTGTGAGTCCGGCCTCCCTCCCCCCCCACGCCCCCCCCCCCCTCAGTGCACCTCGGTCGACAACCTAGCGGATCATTACTCCTCAACCATATCCGACATTCTCGATGACCTGGCACCACTAAAATTAAAAAGAACCCAGATCAAAGGCAGAAATCCCTGGTTCAGCGGATCCCTCAACAAGGAGAGGAGATCCTTTCGACAGACTGAACGAAACTGGAACCAACACCCATCAGCAGCACATCTAAAACTTCTCCGCCAGGCCAGAAATGCCTACAATAAGAAAATCCTCAACACAAAAAAAGAATTCTTCAGAACTGAACTGGAGAACGCCAAAAATCGATCTCGCAAGCTGTTCGACTTGGTCAAACACCAATCCAACAAATTAGCGAAAACCTTCAAAGAAACACCTAAACCCCTAATATCAAGCGAGGAATTTTCTTCCTTCTTCTGCGACAAAATCTCTGCCCTAGGAAATGAACTTAAATCTACAACTCACCACCAAAATCATAATCTGCCAGCTCCACCTCTTCTCTCCGCGTTGTCCTCCCAAACCTCACCCAAAAACCTTGCGACTGGTCCGTCTTTAAAATCTATGACGAACACTCTATCTCGAGAATTCTTGCCTCCTTAAAACCGAACAATCACTTTAATGATCCTCTCCCCTCTAACTGCCTAGCTGCCGCCACTCAGGCTATCATCCCTTCCTGGACCTCAATAATCAACGCCTCCCTCTTATAGGGCTCAATTCCTGAATCGCTCAAGGCTAGCCAAGTTGTCCCCCTCCTAAAAATACCCACGTTGGACCCTGCCTCCGCTGAGAACTTTAGACCCATATCCAACATCCCACTCCTAGCCAAAGTTCTGAAAAATGTGTGCAACAGCAGCTAAGCCTACACATCAACAACTTTCACCTGCTAGATGACTTCCAATCAGGGTTCAGACCTGGACACAGCACTGAAACCACCCTTCTCCACATTGTGGATGACGCCCTTCAATCCCTCGACCTAGGCAAAACCTGTGTCCTAATCCTCCTAGACATTTCCTCCGCCTTTGATACGGATAACCACAAAACTCTCCTAGAACGCCTCAAACTCAGGATGGGGTTGGATGGCACCGTCCTTGAATGGCTTAGATCCTTCCTCCAAAACCGCTCACAGAGAGTCCTCATCAACGGTGATCTATCCGCCCCCTCTCCGGTTTCGGTTGGAGTCCCCCAAGGATCAACCCTCTTTCCTACCCTCTTCAACCTTTACCATGAACCTCTCACCGAGGTGCTACGTGCCGCCGACATCGCCGACGATAAACAGATCTACATATAAATCTCTTCCCCTGAGGACATTTTCTCCCTGAACGAGGCCCTGAAGCTAACAGTCCATTGGCTCACCGTCAACAAGCTTAAACTCAACGCAAATAAAACTGAATTTCTTCTGGTCTCCCCACCCAAACCCAATCCAGACATCCGGGAATGGATCAAGACAATCACAGCACTAAACTGCCCTCCTACCATTGTTGACTCGGCGAAATCCCTTGGAATAACCCTTGACGGCAGCCTGAACATGCATGGCCATATAAACTCGATGGCCAAAATGGCTAGATTCCACCTGAGCTACCTAAGAAACCTAAAACCCTTCCTCGACGTGTCCGACCTTAAAACGGCAACCCAGGCCCTAGTCATTTTCAGACTAGAATATGGATGCTCTACTCTCGCAGGGCTACCCAATAACTCTCTGGCCCCATTGAAAGCCTGCCTCAACACCGCCGCCAGACTCCTAACTGGCTCAAAGAACTTCAACCACATCTCTCCCCACCTCAAAGTTTTGAACTGGCTTCCCCTAGAGGCCAGAATCCAATTTAAACTGGCCTGCATTACTCACAAAGCTCTTTACTCCAATTCCCCTACATTTCTCGCACAAAAACTTGTGGTATCCGTAGGAGCCAAAAACTCCCGATCTGCTAAAGACCTGTTGCTGCAACCAGCACGCTTCCGGAAGAAAAAGACCTACAATCGGGCCTTCTCTGCGGCCGCACCAAGAATTTGGAACTCTGTCCCACCCGCCATCAGAAGGCTTCCGTCCTTGGCGCACTTTAAGAAGGAGACCAAAACCTTCTTAATGGGAAAATACCTCGTCTAATGAATACCTTACAATCTCCTCATTGACATGTTCCACCCTCCACCTCAGCATTATCCACGGCCTGTACGGATGATACTTTTTCTGCACTCCTAGGCATCCCCCCCAAGAGCTGAGACTGCGTGCCTTCTTGTATAATATATCTACCTGCTTTAATTTTTATCCCACATGTAGCTTGAACTTTAGACTGTGTGCTCTTCCTGTATAATGTATCCCCTATCTTTCCCAATTTGATCCCTCCCATCCTTATGCTTTGTATACCACCGCCTTAATCCTGTAAAGCGCTCTGATACCCTCACGGGTCTGGTTTGCGCTCCATAAAACTATTAAAATAAATAAATAAATAAATAAATGCAGCTCGGAGCCCCAAGAGGGCCACAACACCCACCGCAACCACCCCCAGGACCAACCTCCCCCCTGGTACTCCCATCCCCCCAGACAAAGAGATATCTCATCAACTGCACGAAATCCAGAAAAAACAATTCGCCTGATGTCGCACAATCACAACAATCAACAATCATGCGTGGTCAGAAAAATGCGATTCAGTCATTCATCTTTTAATTTCAAAACAAAACAATTTATTTGAATTAAACCAAATACAACTATGTGGAAGAGTCATGGCGTGTCTTCTCTGGACAATCTGTAAGTCACAGCATGCAAGACTAAATTTAAAGATAAGAACGTGTGTCATGCGCTCATCCAAGGACAGAGAGAGAGAGAAAGAGAGAGAGCATGAAGGGGAGAGAGAGAAAGTGAAAGGAAGAGAGGGAGAGAGAGGAGAGAGAGAGAGAGAGAGAGAGAGAGAGAGAGAGAGAGAAGAGCAAGAAAGAGAGAAAGTGAAGGAGAGCGAGTAAGAGAGTGAGAAAGAGAGAGAGAAAGAGAGAGAAAGAGAAGGAGAGCGAGAGAGAAAGAGAAAGAGCGAGAAAGAGAGAGAAAGGGAAGGAGAGAGAGAAAGAGAGAGAGAAAGAGCGAGACAGCGAAAGGGGGAGAGGGAGAGAGTGTGCCGACATTGCGGACCCAAGCCTCACTGCTCACCCTTGCCACCAGTGTGTCTCCAACCACGTGCCGGAACACACTGCAGTCCACCAGGTCCCTCATCTGAAATAGATTACCGAATCATGAATGGCGGAGCCTACATCATTGCAAACGCCATCAGCGCTTGCCCACACCTGCGCTCACAGTCTGCTGCACACCAGGCCTCACTGCTCACCTTCGGCCAACGGCGTGTCTCCAAGAGGTCCCACCACGTGCCAGTGCAAGCTTCAAGCCTGGGTCCCGCAACCATGGCAGCCTCCATATCATGCAGCCCCGCACCGCGTGCCACAAGGTCACACACCTAATTCTGGGTCTTGATTAAACAATGGCAGAGATCACATCAGTGCACAGGGCATCATCGCAGGCTGCACACCCGCCCAGCACTTTCGATGCCAACAACTCTGTGAACTGCGAGGCAACACCACGTGGTGGTAGGCCCGCGTTGCCCTCTGGCTCAGGCCTACACTGCGGTCCAGCAGGGCTCACGCACATCCCTACCAGTCCGGACCGTCAGTACGGCGCATCATCGCAGGCTGCACACCCGCTCAGCACCTACGGTGCCCCTACCTCAGTGCACTGAAAGTCACCATCCCGTGGCGGTAGGCCCGTGCCGGCCGCAGTGCATCCGGTGCCACCAACTCAGTGCAAAGCAAGTCATAGACCCTCTATGACTGAGTCCCGTGATATGCCAGGCGGACGCAGCCATGTCACCTCCGGCAGTGGGGAAGAACTGGGACACGTAGCAATGTCGTCCTCCCTTTAATATGTAAGCCGAGCGGGCTGGGTCAGCGTACGGCAAACCAGCATAGGGGTGTGAATAATTATCCCTGGGCTCTGGTCGTGGTTCATTTCTGGGCTGGACAGGAAAGCAACTGATGCATGTGTCTCTGTCACCGTGTCGGCGCCACACGGCCCACAGTCGACAATGTTGCAATTTAGCATGCACCCGGAGGGCGGCCGCGCACGAAGGGATTTTAAAAAGGAGCGCAAGACCGCTCGGGCTTCTGGATCATACATGCCAACTGTTGTGTGTGTTTCGCCAGTGGTGCACCATAAGCCTAAGGCCTAGACTCATTTCCAGCGCGAAAGCAACATCACATTTCCAGAATGCAGGCAGTTGTCAGACTAACATTAGGGATGAAAGAACCTTTGTCTTAATACATAATGCGAAGGACATCTGCACCCCCTGAGAGAGATACCACAGCAGATGATGTCGACTCCCACACTACGCACAGCGTAAATGAAAGAGCAACGTATCCACACCACAGACACAGAAGGCCTGGCTCGAGGTACTCTTGCATGGAATGCCCTTGACCCTTACCTACACAACTACCCATGCGTCCAAACGTTGCACACTCGTACGACTCATTGCTCTGAGTTGTGGCATGTCATCCACATAATTGCCGCATGTCAGAAGAGTGCCGGTACTACAAGAGCCACCAATGCAATGGTCGGACATCTCGGGCACATGTACAACGCCTTTCACGTGGAACTGTACCGTGACTGAATGCTGCCTGTTAGTGTCTGATGCATTGGTCTGCATGTTGTGGCCCTTGTCCGGCCCGTACTGACACCCACATGCAAAATAAGTCTACGCAACTTCACTAGTGTCCAATTGTGATGAGTGTTGATTAGAATGACAAATCGTGTGCCTCAATGAGCATTGTCCGTACACAGTGAGGGACTGACTGATGCATTTCACTGAGGGGTGAGTCCCTATTGCCAGCTCTACCTCTGTGAGCCAGACATAGTGGTTGGGATAGTTGCTGATAGACCTGTGCTCTTAAGTGTCTTCAGCAATGTGAGCATGGTGTCCAACTTCTTGCCATGTGTATCAATGTGACCCATCACTACAGTCTGTGTCCACCCATTTGAGTGTGAGTAGCTATGCGAAGAGATGTTCTGTTGTCAAATGTGATGGGGGACACTACTTTAGGCCTGCCAACGACTTAGACATTACATACACAGCCCCATTCCTAACATTGAATGGGGCCAAGTCGTGAAAGTGCACAAGTGTTGTTTCTGTGCATTGAGGACACAGCTAGTGCACACATTCCCAGTCATCTCACTGCCTATGTGTGTCACGGTCACACATGCGCATTGCTTTCATTTCCCAGGGTGTCCCTTTTTGTTCAGTCAATGTCCTTACATACATCCATACTATCAGACTTGATCGATTATTGACATGACTCATCTGTGTCATTTTGAATGTTTTATTCACATTCGTTGGGGTAGTCGGAGCTTCAGCAGTACATGGCCATGCAAACACCACATTACATTGTAGACCAGGGTTTGGCCAGCCAGTCATTTAGGGATTGACAAGTACATCAGAAGAGGTGGAGGACAGTCCGCAGTTTGATTGCTGTGTCATTGTTGAGCAAACAGAATATGGCAGTCCATGTCGAGGTCCAAGGTGAGTGTCGCGGAGTGTTTCGGGGGACAGTGGGAGGTGTTGTTACAGGGCATGATGCAGAGGGTAGCAGCAAGATGAGGCAGGGCATATGGCGGAGAAGATTGCTGCTGTCTCCTTGGAATGCCATATGTTCTTGGGTGAGGTGCTGGGAGCCAGCTGTGGTGGTGGGTGCTTCCTGCTGTGTGGTCTGTGCAGGGGGTGGGGTCACCTCGATGCAGCTGGCCTGCACTGCTCCTGGGGGTGGGGTGCGGAGGCTGGCCACGAGCTGTTGGAGGGTGTCGGGGCAAATGTCCAGTGGGTCCTCTTCATCATCACTGAAGAGATGTCTGCTCTGCTCTGCAGGAGGTGTTGATTGTCCCTCTGCAATGTAAAAAGGAGATGCTGGTTGACAGTGTGTTCCATGTATGTTGATGCATTGTATATGTTTGCATACAGACTGCATGACAATGTGCATTGTGACTGTTTGGGAGTAGCTGACTATTTCATGCTGGACATTGGACATTTGTACTACATCAGGGATGTGAGGTTGAAAACGTACATTATCCTCTCACAGTTTCCTGCTCTGCCAGATGTGATTGACCAGTTTCTACGCACATGCAGAACCAGTTCTGCAGTGGAAGTGTTGCACTTCGTACCACATTGTCGTCAATGTTGATGTGCTGTTATTGCTATGTGTACATGCTGCATTGTGGGTGAGTCACCCCTGCAGCTGTGATTCTGCTGCCCCTTACCCCTTTGGGGCGGTGTGCCTTTGACTTCTGTGCTCCTACAGTGTTGAGATGTTGCAGACTTGACTGATTTGGGCTCTTTGGCATGGTTTATCTGCAGATGTGTTGTTGCCGTCAGGGGTTGTGTGCATGTGGATGTGTCAGGGTGTGACCTGCTCCTTTCCGGATGTGTTCCACACTCGGCCACCTCAGTGTCGTGGCGTGCAGCATGTATTAGTAATGGGGCTGCAGCCATGCTATTCGTCATGCAGTGTCACTTGCATTGTCAGTGTGGCTCACAGACACGCAGATTTGCTGGTTTTCACAAGTGTGCATTGGTTGGTTGTGGGATTGGTGGTGTGGGGAGACACCTTTATGCCCATAGTGGACGTGGGCCTACTTGCTGTTTGTATTGTGCTGCAGTGTGCCAAGGGCATCAGGGACATGCTCTAGAGTCATTGTGGGTGTGCAGTGTGCTCTACTTAATTGTGCATGTGAGCCTTTGTGCCCATCTCCCCCCGTCCCCAGTCCCTTTTCGGTACTCATCCTGGTGCTGTTGTGTCAGGTCATGTCGAGCAGTGTCCGGACCCCCAACTCCTGCCACCGTCTCCCCACTGATGACTGTGGACACCGTTTTTTCCATCTCATCCAGCTCCTGGTGTTTCGTTGGACTGCCACCTCCAGTCTGCATTGCTGCCTGATGGTTGTAAGCGAGTTTCTTCTTGGTTTTGCGCTTCGCATCATTCCAGCGCCTCTTGACCTCTCAAATTGTCCTCTTCCTCACTCCGACTGCATTCACATCGTCCAGGATGTCCTGCCATATTGCATTTTTGTTTGCCAATGGTACGTTGGGGGTGACGAACAGTTGTTGGTGTTCTATCTTCTCCGTGATGATGATCCTGTTTTCCTGCTGACTGAACCTCGTCTTCCTCGTCTTCTTCTCCTTGCCCTTCCGTTATCCCGAGGTCCCAGGCGGGTCCTCCCGGGGGCTTGTGGGGTTCTGGTCGTCCTCTGTACTTGCTCCTGCTTCCTCCATGGCGCTACGCAGTTTGTATTACTTTGTTTGTGCTTTTTGGTGTTTTTATAGTGCATTTTCCTGCATGACGCGTGGGAATTGCGGGCCGGTCGCTGATTATCACTGATTTTTATAACGCGATCGGCCACATCGCAACTTTTTGGGGGTTTACTTTTAATATATCAGGAAGCAAAAGAGCAGATACCAGGATGAAATCTATAATCGAACAGCAGCCAATAAAGAATGAAACTGACTCCATCTCACCCGTATGTTCAAGACATTGTAGGTTATTTATAGCAAGTAGGCTCTCTAACCGACACCCTTGGACAGAACGTTCAAAATGAGCAGAAGGAGCCGGGGTGTCCCAAGGTCTCCTACCTTGGGTGCAATTACAGGGACAAAGATGGACCTTAAAAGTCCCCATAATAATGACCTCAAAGTAGGAGCAACTCTCCTCTCCGTAATGCTCCAGAAAGCCCTCAAGTGCGGCAATATGCTTGGTATTGTTTTCCCAGCAAAAATAATTTAAAAAGTTAATTACCACCAAGGTGGGACGCTTGGAGAAAATTAATTCCACTGCTAACCGACTGGGGAAGGAACAGAGCGACAACTTCATCGTGCAGGCTAATTTGAGTGTTATCAGGGTAAGCAGGCCTCACTTTGCACAACCTGCAGTGGAGGGGGAAGCAGCATTATAAAAAGTGGCAAAACCATCCAAAATGAAAGAGTCGGACGTATCCCAAGTTTCTTGTAGTGTGACAATATGACAGGACCTTATTATAGCCAGCCACTGCTCATCATCTTTTTTTTGCCCTTAGACCCGCAATATCCAGGACATTAGTTTAAAGGTCAATGAACCAGGTTGGGTGTGGATAGACTTTGAGGGAGTATTAGTGTCGTCTATAGATGATGTTTCCCCACCCTCAGTTTGAACCAATTGTCAAACAATGCTGTCTAGATCCCTCAATGGGGCAAACCTATTTACAAGGGGAATCGCTGTGTTCTCATTTGAGTGTTGTGGCAACCTTGCTGCTAAAATACCAAAGTTTGTACTCTGGGTCCTTCGATATGGTAACCCTATAGGATAGAAAAAACAAAGCGGGGCAACCTTAATTTTGCAGTTGTAGACTCTTGTCTACAATAACTGTGGATAATGGCTTTTGCATGTATCGAGTGCATTAAATTAACCACAATGCAATCACCTTCCCTGTCTTTTTTTATAGTGGTTCCAACCCATCCCACTCTTCTGGCCATGATGACATGAGGTGAGAAATGGTGACCGTTTAGTAACGAGTTGTCCAGCCAGTGCAACACTTTATGTAGCAGAGCTATCATAGACTCCTTGGTACCCTGCTTAACTGGTGGGATGCCTGTCAGAATGGCAACTAAGGGGGCTGACTCTGGGGGCAAATCTAGCATATCACTTTTCCCTTCTGAGGGAGGCGGGAGGAGTTGGGGCCCTGAGAATCAGGCCGAGAGTTATTACGGGGGTCGAGCTTATGAACATCTAGTGGCCACCCTGAAGCTACGTCCACACCACTCCTCTCCTCCTGAGTATTTTGTGATTTATCCAGGCTCCTATGTGATCATGAACCATCTTGTGGTTGATTTTTATTTGCTTGCCCTGGCTGCGCACTACCTTTGCAGTCCAAGTGCTGACAGCCACTTGCTGAGGGGGCTGAGGGTGCCGCTCCGTCCCGTTGTGTAGGTCCTGCACCCCCAGTCACCTTCACATTCGCTGTTTCCAGATTGTTAAATAGATATCGAGATTTCATCTCAGTGGACTGATGGAGCAAGGGTTCTATCTTTGCCAGTCATGAATTAATGGGTGCCAGGAGTGACTTTATTATATGTTCAAATCTAGGCAACAAATTAGACACAATCTGACTTGAGTCCACCTGGTCTTGAGCGAGTGAATCCACAACCTTCTTGGATATCTGTGCAGTTTTTTCCCTCCTCCTCTCTTCCTTTTAACCGAGAGTTCGGACAGGAGTGTGACTTCATCTTGGTTACTATCAGCTCCATCTGGAAAATCAGTAGTGGTGGTCATGATGGTTATCATCTCCCCTGAGTCTTCTATTTGCAAAGAGTCAACAAGAGGCATTGAGATCTGAGGATGATTAGTTTTCTCCAACGAGAGTCTCCTTTCAGTCAAGGCAATTTCGTTCGACAAGACGTTTGGCACCCTGGCCAAAAAAGAGTCTAGAGTAGTTGCTGTGCTCTTCCTCCTGGTGTGCCCATGGTTTGCTTCCTCTGTCCCATTTTTTAAGCACCAGTGCTTTCAGGAGCTATACAGCATGTTTTCTAAAAATGTCCGGGGATACTTGCTAACTTAAACCCCGTAGGTTGCCAAGTAGATATTAGGGCTTAAAAAACCTTCCCCATGAGCTTGGACAGTCTAAAACACACACCGCTGAGAAAATGACTCAACAGTACCCATAAATGACTATGCACAGTACATTCACAATGATCCCAGTTCACAAGGGTTGGAGGGGTGACCCAGCCCAGCCTCTGACGGGCACAGATGGGTCCGCCCTTGGCCCTTGCTTCGCCTGGGCGCGTCTCGCACTGTGGGAGCACCGAGCTGCTGAAATAGTGCCTCCAGGCGCGTCAGTGATGTAGGCAGTCACAATAAGTCGCAAGGAGGTCTGGGGGACATAGGCTCCTGCCTTTTCCCTGTAGCAATGATGGGCGTTTCACTCTGCGGGACCCCTGAGCTGCTGAAATACCGCCTCCAGGCATGCCAGTGACGCGGGCAGTCACAAGGAGTCACAAGGAGGTCTGGGATTCATAGGCTCCTACCTCTCCCCTGTGACAATGACGGTGCTTGGAGTAGATCGTGGTACCTTGAGGGCTGATGCTCCCCTGGGAATCGGGGGGCAGTCTTCCTTCGCTCAAATGCCTCCCAGCACCAGTCCCAGTGTGTCCCAGTAGGTCCGCTCCCCCAACGCCGCGAGGCTGCAAAGTCCCGGGCACCAAGGGGAAGGCAAGGAGGTGATTCACACAGGCCGTGTATAAAGGCCCATGAGGCAGCCTATCCCCAACTGAAGAGTCTTACACTGGTCTCTGATAGTGGAAGGGCCGCCGCTCCCAAGGCGAAAGGATCCTTAGTTGCTGTGCTGTCCTAGCTGGAGTGACTCCCCAATATGAGGGCCCAGCCGCCGCACCCGCCTCAGAGCCTCCGCATGGCCTCACAGAGGTGAAGCCGCCACCGCTGGCCGAGCCCGTCTCACTTGAGGCCCTGGTCTCCTGACCTCCATAGGCCAATCCGTTCCGGGGGGCAGCAGATCACCACCAGTTCTGTTCGCGGCCAAAAGGCAGGGGCCAATTCCCGCACTCTAGGCCTCTGCACCCCCGGCCTCCCAACCTCGCCATAGGAGCCCGCCCCAAGCTTGTTGCCAGGGCACAGCCCCGGCCGCGGGGATCATCCACCTCTCACTGACTCCTCACACGTCTTGCGTCACTTGCCTTGCGCAGGCTCCTACATACAGGCACGGTGGTAGGGTATATGATGCTGCACCAACTACTAATGTTTTTTTCAATGTAAATCACAAAGAATTAAATAATACTCCATACACTTGCTAATAAACAATGCCCACCTCTCGAAACCAGCCACCATGGTTTCAAATACAGCACAAGAGCATAAGAAATGAGAGAGGCAAATTTGTAAAAGCAAACAATCATAGGGTTCCACAAAGCGATTTCCTTTTTGAGAGCCGTGCTAGACAGGAGTTTCTACTCATTCGTTAGAACCTCCTATTTCCTTTTCACCCAACGCCAAATACCAACTCTGTATCTGGAGGAATTTAAATCTCGAGAACCTTGCGCCCAACTCCTGCTCGCACCACCCCCACGAAATTAACTGACCATCCGGGAAAAGCTGTTTCCACCTTAATATACCCGCCTGTTTTAGAGGTAATGCCAGTAAATTCTTAGTCCAGTGCGGAGACCCTGCTGCATCCCAGATAGGGGCCAGCTGACTAAAGTACGGAATGTTTAGGGCCTTTCTAATTCTGTACCATTTTTCTGCCAAGCCAGTTAAAGCCTTTAACCTGACTTTTTAAAAATATTTCGGATCAACATATTTATACACGAACCCCCTTTCTGCTCCTTTTTCTTTTCTCAAAATGTCTTTATACATCCTGCCTATCTCTGAATTTGTAGGGGTGTCTAGTAACATCCTTTCATTTTTTAATAGAAACGCCCAGGAATAGAGCAACAAATCAGGCAGAGCTAGACCCCCCTTCACCAGCCTTCTCTTAAGTTTTTTCCAGGAAAGCCGCGGCCCTTTAGACGCCCAGATAAAAGAACTGATTTCACTCGTTTTAAAAACCACTCTTTCCTGAAGGTTAAGGGGATTGTTTCAAATAGGAAGGTTAACTTTGGAAGGACAATCATCTTCACTAAGTTTACTCGGCCAAATAATGTTAGTGAAAGATGCATCCAGCCCCGTAAACTAGCACTTATTTCCTTCTTGACCCTTTCAAAATTTGGCTTGGTGAGATCTGAAACATTCTGGGTGATCCTGACTCCAAGATATCTCATTTCCTTTTTGCATTCAAACCCCTCTGTTCCCATATTCCAAGCCATGACTTCCGTTTTATCCTTATTAATATTATAGCCTGAAATGTTTCCAAAATCATTTGTTAAATCCAGAAGACACCTCAAAGATGGAGGTAAATTTGTTGTGAAAATTAAGATGTCATCCACAGAAAGCCCAATTTTCTTTGACCAGCCATTAAATACAAAAGGCAATATACCATTACAACTCCTTATTTTTCTGGCTAACGGCTCAATGTATAGGTCAAACAGAAGTGGGGACGGGACAACCCTGCCTAGTACCCCGCATAATCCGCACTGGCTGTGTCAGTACCCCATTAACTAGAAGTCTAGCTTCTGGAGCAGTATATATATACCTTTCAATATTCTACAGAAATTGGTACCCAAAGTAAGATGTTTGGCCAGTGTCTGCAAATAGACCCAGTTTACATGATCAAACGTTTTGGCAGCATCTAACGCTATGACTGCCATAGGAAGGTTATACGCAGTAGCCTAGTCATATCTATAGAGCCTGTAAGCGAATACGTCGGCTCTTTCAAAGCCCTACCTCTGATGAAGCCCTTCTGATCCTCATGCACCAAGTGCACATCGCCCCATTTAACCTCCCTGCTATAACCTTCGCAAAAATTTTATAGTCAGCGTTTAAAAGAGAGATAGGCCTGTATGAGTCAGCATTCTTTAATGGCTTTCCAGGTATAGGAATTAAAGTTATATTGGCCTCTTTCCACAATTCAGGCAAGACAAAATCTGACAGAAAGATGGCATTGAAGAGCTGCCTCAATATGGGTATTATAGCACCAGCCAAGACTTTATAAACCTCAACGGGTAGGCCATCTGGCCCTGGGGCCTTCCCCCTTTTACCTTCTCTAATAATCTCCTCCAGCTCCTCCACAGAAATCTCCTTATTCTATACCCCCATTGCCTCTTCCGGTAATGGCTCCATATGATCCATCCAACTCAGCACATCTTTCTCAGTAACGACCAAATCTTCCTTATAGACTTTCCGAAAATGGGAAAACATGGCGGCCGGCTAACGGCGGGTCGCAGGTGTCCTGGAGGCTTGCGGCGGAGTTTTGTAGGATTGCAAGCAGTGGTTAAACAGTTAGGTGATGGAAAATCACAAATTTGATTAAGTACTTCAGGGGAACAAAACGTATGGGTTTATTGGTGCGGAGCGGCGGCGGGGGACCCTGTAGCCAAGCGTGAACTGTGAAGCTGGAAGTCGAGACTGTGATCACGGCAGAGCAGCCGTGGGTGAGAGCGGCGCTGGAGCTACGCCGGGGGCGTCGCGCAGCCGCCAGTATTCTCTTCCGGAGTAGGGTATGCAGAGGCAGCAGGAAGAGTGAGGCCAGCAAGGAAAGCGCTGGTAACAGCGTTCTGGAGCAGTCCCTGTGTTTTGAATCAACAGAGGTACAACTTATCTCTTTTTCTCAACCGGCGCAAGAGCAGGAGCAGGGAGTTCTTAACAAAATTCAGAGTGCTGGTAAAAGCAAGAATAAACTCGTAAGGGCAGAGACTGGCTGCAGTACTGCTCAGGTTGTTGGGGGGAGACCCAGTGGAGTCTCAAGATATACCTTGAGAAGTGTAGTGAGAGGGGGCGCGGTGGAGTTCCCCGAGTTAGCGGATTTCCCACCCAATTGTGAAAAGGAGCGAGGGGTGAAAAAGAAGGAGGTGAAGTCTAGGGGCAAACTGTCAACTAAGGACGCTACAGTGCTTGGTAAATCGGCAAGAGGGGGATCTTTGGAGCGCAAGATAAGGATGACCCCGTCTCTCAGGACTTACTTTAAAGTGCTTCCAAAAACCCTGGAATTGAGGAACAACTCTATGATAGCGGCAGTGGAGTCTCAGCAAAACCTGCAAAAGCGAAAGCAAAGTGATCAATTAGAAGGAGGAGGAGCACTGAGGGGGTTGCAAATTTGGGATACTGGTCTGCACTTTTGAGCCCAAATCGTTTTCAAGTGTTATCGGTAGAGATCGGGGATGTAGTGGCATCTACGCTGGGTGAGGTTTTTTCATGTGACCCAGATGGTAGTTTAGATCTCTTAGTTAAGCCACTTCCAGATGAAGGAGGGAAGTCTTTAATATCTGAAGATGCGCATAGTGATTTAGAGCATGGGAGAGATACTATGCTGGGTCAGGAAGACACGGGTGGGGGAGGAGTAAGCCCGGGAGGCGGAGAGTCCTCCATAAGCGTATTGCTCACCACCCTTACTCTAGAGATTTGAGAGAGATTTGAGACTTCAGAACTAAATCAGAAAGACATTAGGTCTGCGTGTGAAGTGTTGGAGAAAAAGATGGATGATTTGAGTGGGAGGACACTGGCACTTGAAGCTGAAGTTAGAGACCTTAAGGAGGAAGTTCAGGTTAACAGGAAAGAGATTGAAGGGCTTAGAGCTAGGGAGAGAGAGCAAGAGGAAAGAGTGGAATGGTTGGAGAATTTTCAAAGGAGGAATAATTTAAAGATTTAAAAAGTTCCCGAGGGTAAGGAAGGCGGAGATATTAAAGGTTTTGTGGTTCAGATGTTGAGACGAGAGCTCCAGCTGGAGGAAACCGAGGAAGAATTCGCTAGGGATATTCAGAGGATACATAGGGATCTTTTTAGGTTAAATACAAATCGAACCAAACCTAGGAGAATTCCAGTAAATTTCCTCAGTTATGCTCTGAAGGAGAAGATTTTAGCCAAGGCTCTGAAGAAGAAAACTTTGGAAGTGGATGGAGTAAGAATGGAAATTAGACCAGATTTGTCGGTGGCAACTTCCAATAGACAATGGGAGCTAGGGAAAAGAATGGAGCCGCTAAGGAAGTTTGGTGCTTCGGTTCAGCTAAAGTTTCCCGCGTTACTTAAAGTGATGTTAAATAATAAGATGCACTCCTTTTGTTTTGTTTGAGGAGGTCGATAAGTTTATTGAGCAGCTTGAGTCGGGGAGTCATTAAATGCTATACCTTGGAGGAAGGAGGATGGGTTTCTCCTTAAGTGCTGTTTCTAACAGTTATACTAATTTTTGCTATGTATTTTGTTTAACCCGCTTAAGGGTGTATAGGTTATTTTTGCATTGCACGCCGAGGGGTCACTCACACAGCTTTTTGCCATGGGAATTTGGTCAGGGTTTTCCTAGGGTGGGGGGATGTAGGTTGCACAGGGTGGGGAGCTTAGGGAAGAAAAACATAAAAATTACCTCAAATGTCTTGTTGTTCACCAAGTTGGTTAGTTTTGTGAGGGTGTTTATGGGATGACTGGGAATGGAACAAACGAGTTAAAAGTTCTGTCGTGGAATGTGAATGGGCTCCAAGGGAAGAGTAGGAGAGATAGGATAATGCAGTATTTGAAAGACTGTCCTGCACAAATTATAATTTTACAAGAGATGGGTTGCGCAGGCAATTTATACGAGGCAGACAGCGGTTATTAAGGGGGTAGCATTACTGGTTAGAGAAGGTACAAACATTTTGATAGAGAGGGATGTCTCAGATATGGCAGGAAGATTGTTGGCAGCGAAACAAAACATTTTTGGGCAGAACTTTAACGTGGTGGGATATTATGGTCCAAACCAAGACGATACAGGTCCGTTAGACGAGTTAGCTAACGAGCTGCTGGGTTTCCCTGATCAGATTATTATGGCAGGAGATTTTAATACAGTGTTGGACCATAAACTAGATAGATCCTTGAATAGCAGAGCAGTAGCAAAACCCAGGATGTCGGATAGGGTGCGATTGTTGATGGCGTAGTGGGGTCTCTGATGTATGGAGATGTAAGGTTGGCTCTCAAAGAGGTTTCACATATTACAATAAGAAATACAAACATAAGTCTCGGATAGATTATTTCTTGGTTGACCGAGCTGTCAAAGACTCCGTTTTGGAGGTTGAGCACATAGGGGTACACTTATCAGATCATTCTGCTATTCTCTAGCATATGAGGGTAGGAGAGGGAATTGTGAGTTCAAGATGGAGGTTAGATCGTACGATCTTATTGGAAACGGAGACGATTGAGACCTTAAAAGAGGAAACTAAGGAATTTTATGAGAGGAATAAGGGATCAGCTAAGATTGGGATCATATTGGATGCACACAAGGCCTATTTAAGGGGCAGGTTAGGTGCCTTAGCAGCAAGGAAAAGGCGACCATACTACACGCCCTGTGTTGGTTCACCTGAAGAACCAGGATTGAATCCCAGCGGCGCAGGGGACACGCCCGAAGTCTTCGGGTTCACCTGTCTTAGAGTACAGAGACACGGGATTCTTCTGTTGACATCAAAGATCAATTTTATTAGCTGCAGCCAGTAACAGAGGTCCTAGAAGTACAACACGGTGTATGTTCTCAGGAGACTGCTCAATATAATAGAGCGGAGCATCGTCTTTTATACCAAAAACCACGTTCCTGGCTAGCATCAATTACTCACAAATTTGACCAATCAGAGGATGATATTTACAGAGGTATCACATAACGACAAACCCACTTTCAGTTATCCAACCCATCGCCAATGACAAGGCAAAAATCCAGCATTCTTGTTCGAACAGGCTGGACGGGCCCATCATAAAAGACCTCAACCCAAATCAATAATTAGGCCATAAGGCCATAAAAGTAAGGAGCAGAAACAGATGAGAAGAAAGATAGAGGGGTGTGTGCATGTGCCATAGAATCAATAATGTCCTGCTCTTTGATCTCTATCTGACCAGCTGCTTAACAAGGTACTGGCTCAACAATTTTAGCCTCGGACAACAGGGTCAGTTGACTCAGGTCAAACTGAAGTCAACACGAGCTCAAACTAAGGTGTATGCGTCCCTAGAGGCTCGCTTGGCCACAGTCATCCTGTAGTCATTAGCCTATGTGAGGGCAACCACAAAATGGCGGTTATGCACAAAATGGAACCCACGGGTGCAGACTAGATCGTCAAATACACAGTGAACCCATCGGTGTAGCATGACGAAAACGCTTACGCATACCGCACTTGTCAGTCGCGGTTTGCTGATACCAAAATCATCACGATACGACAACCTTCATTGAATAGGTTCAGAATTCACGGAACCACAGACCCTCCTTTTGCCCTTACATAAGCAATAACCTAAACTCACGTCAATCTGAGTCCTGGTCTATATTCATCAGATCATTGAGATGTTGCTGTAGCATCATCCTGGTACTTAGTAACTCTCTCTGGACAGGTCTCCTCGAACACGAGGTAGCAAAAAAGGCCACAGATAGCAGGAGCACACTGTATACAAAGACAGAACAGAAAAACGATAGCTAATACCATCCCAATGACCATCAGAATCTTCCATCCCCAGGTGGATAACAATCCCCAGAACCATCCCATTAACGACCAATCTCCTTCGTCCACATGTACGGACTTGGAGAGCTTATGTAGCTTGGTGATGGCTTGGAAAACTGTCGGAGCGTTGTCTGGAATGAAAACACAACAGCTTGATTGGATCAATTTACAGACCCCCTCCTCTATCTGCAAGTATGACATCTAATGCAACTCTGTTCTGAAGAGTCATAAGGCGATCCGACTGGAGCTCAGCAGTCAAGTTACTAAGGGCGCCGGCAATCTCTACTATGGTGGACTCAACTACTCTCGTCAATTGCCGTATGTTCCTGCTGTTAACCATAGGTCCCCAAAACGGCAGAAAACCCTTCGAGAAATCTCCCAATTCTTGTCCTGCGGTATCTTCCTTTCTGAAGACACCTCTAACGACTCTCATCTTGTGGTAATCTGCCGCAGCTGTAAATGTAGGGGGGTAACAAGAACGAGACAAAACATGTGCCCGAGAAATCAGGGGGCAACCATGTATACGCTCTGTCATGGCAAATGAAGTAGGTACCCTTAGCTGCTAGAAACTGTGGGGAAGTCTGGGATGCAAAAACATATGTCTCAATGCAAACACTCTTCCCTAACTGAGCTCTAGGATTCTTGCCATTACCTTACAGACAGTAATGACCCTGATGGGGTACTATCCAAATCGGGGAGGATCTCTTCGCTCGCTGGTTCCAACTCAGACTAGTTCCATATCCAGTAACGTTCCATTCAATATACGCTAGCGTCTCATCTCTCGGGATAGTCTCATAAGAACCTATTCCTCTAATCATGTCGACTATTCCCTTGACCAGAGCACTATTCTTCGGATTATCCTTCACAGAACGTAGGGGGTTGACTTCACGGGCATAAATGAACATTGTTCTGTATGCCCATACAGAACCATTGTAGCTAAATGGCAGGACCAGGTAAGGAATACCTTTATCGGTAGTATGGGGCATAAGGCCACACACCCAACAATTAGTTGTGTTCACTACTAGCTCGTGTTGGTGCAGAAGCTGAACAAAGGAATTATTAGCGAATTCCATTCTCCTAATGGACTCATGTTTGGGCAGGGGGTGAAAAGAATGCGAAGAAACAGTAGGAGGAGGCATGGGTTGTACAGTGGGCATGAATGTCACTTGAATAGAGAATGTCACATATCCAATTAAAAACATAATTAAACTAAACAGTATAAACAGACTTAATATTAAAAAACGTTTTCTACTCATTATTATACACATTTCGTTCTTGAAGCTCATTCTTTTAGTAGGTCTCTCCATCCCAAAAAACTCCATCCTCTAACCGTGCTGCTCGCGGCGGATGGGTGTTCCGTGCTAAGGAATGCGCCTGTCGGTCCAGGGAACACCCTTAGACGAACCAGAACCGTCGACCTAACGTCTTCGGCTTGCACTCCAAGGATTTGGCACCGCGACCCTACAGCTGAACCCGGATGGTGGTTCGAAAAACAAAAATCAAAATAGTTTCTCGGAGGGGAGCTAACCTTAAAAAAAATAACAAAGAAGGAACTTAATTTGTTATTTGTCCCGCGACTCTTGGTCGCAAATTATAACGCTCTTTGCCAGGCAATGTCTGTTCTCGGAAAAGTAGCTCAGGTTTAACAGTGTTCAAACGGTTCGATGGAGGCACAGCTTCTTGAAGAAGATTATCGCTTTCTGGCTCAGTGTTTGTTCCAATCAAACGGGCATCGCTGAAAGGCAGAAAACGAGGCACGGTCTCAGTCTCAGAATCAGGAAGTCCTTTTTGGACCCACCGGTCGTACGGCAGAGGCAAAGGGGCCCTCTTACAATGTACGCCGTGAATCCAGTTATTTTTACCGTGCACTCGTACCGCAGAACGGGTAGACAATAACACTAGGTACGGTCCTGTCCAGCGGGGCTGCTCGTTCTTGCTTCGCTGAAAATTCTTCACGAGCACTCACGCGCCAGGTTCAATGGTGTGCCCTGGATCTTCAGAAACCTGTGGCAAAGTATCATGAACCTGTTGATGCAGAACACGCAATTTAGCCGTCAATTCGTACAGGTAGTCAAGCAATACAGGGTGTTCTATCTCACTAAATTTTGTCGGCCGCGGCACTCCCCAAATATTTGCCGGGCTACCAAACACAACCTCATAAGGACTCAGACCCATTCGTGAATGCAGTCATTCTTGTGGACAGAAGGGCTAACGGCAGAGCATCAGGCCATTGTAGACCATAGCTTGCTTGAATTTTGGCCAATTTCAATTTTAACGTGCCATTGTAGCACTCAACTAGACCAGCTGACTGGGGATGATTGGCAGCGTGAAACTTCTGCCGGATTCCTAACCCATCACACACTCTCTTCATCACTTGATCCACAAATTCACTCCCATTGTCACTCCAGACCATTCTCGGCAACCCATACCTAGGGAAAAATTCCTTAATAAGGGCTTTAGCTGTGGACAAGGCAGTATTGTCCTTCAAAGGGTAGGCTTCCACCCATATAGAAAAAGAGCAAACAACCACTAAGACATACTTCAGGTTGTTGCACCTCTCCATGTGGATGAAATCTAGCTGCAAAGCCTCAAACGGATACGTGGGAGGAGCAAAATGACCAGCTGGAGTTGGAGTTCCCTTACCAGGATTGTACATCAAACAAACCATACAGTTCTTGACCAAATTCTCTGCACACTTAGGAATTCCAGCATTTTGCCATACTGGGGCCAACAACTTACAAATTCCTTTCACGCTGATATGGGCCATTCCATGTGCCATCGTAACCACTGGAAGTACATACGCATCAGGCAACAACCATCGCTGATGCTCTGACAACTCAACCCAACAACCATTCGAGTCCAATTTACCCTTGCTTTCTCTACATTCATTCAACTCTTTCTCTGTAGCTTCAGCTTGGATGGATTTCACACTCTCAATCGTATCTTCACACATACTTCTATCTGGAATCCATCTCGCCGGACCCGCAACGTACATTCGACTCATCACATCTCTCGCAGTCTCTTTCGCTACTTCATCTGCAAACGCATTACCACGACCAACATCATCCGTGACTTTCTTATGCGCACTGCATTTCACGATCGCAACTTGCAACGGCAGAGTAAGAGATTCAAGAAGTTCATTCACCAATTGACCATGTTGGATCTTGGTCCCATGCGAAGTCAGAAACCCACGTTCTCTCCACAATCGTCCAAAGCTAAGGGCAACACTGAACGCATACTGGCTGTCAGTGTACACAGTCACTCTTTTCCCTTTCGACAACACACACGCTCTTGTCAATGCAATCAACTCTGCCGCTTGTGCTGAATTATGTGGGATACGAGCAGCTTCAACAATCGTATGCAAAGTCGTAACCGCATATGCCGCAGTCGTATCACCATTCGGAAGCTTAAAACACGAACCATCAACCCATAAAGTACCATCACATTCCGCAAGAGGGGTGTCCCTAAGGTCTATCCTCCCTTTCGTTTCTTCCTCAGTCCTAAGAAAACAATCATGCTGTTCGGTATCATCTGTCTCAGTTGAGGTCGGCAACAACGTGGCTGGATTTAACGTGTTGCATCTCTTTATATGAACATGACTTGCTAACAAGGTCAATTCGTAGCCTGACAACCAAGCACTAGTTAAGTGCTGTGTCTTGGTACGGTTCAACAAGGTATCCACTGCATGTGGAACCATCACGATCAGTGTATTGTCCATCACCAAACCAGCAGACTGTCGTATTGAAACGGCCGCTGCCGCTGTAGCTCTCAAGCAACTCGGCAACGCTCTAGCTACCGGATCCAAAGTCGACGAAAAATAAGCACATGGACGTTGCTTATCGCCAAACTGTTGAGTCAAAACTGACAATGCACATCCCTCTCTCTCGTGGACATACAATGTGAAGGGTTTACCGTAATCGGGAGTACCTAACACAGGTGCCGAACACAGCGCATCACGCAATTCTGAAAAACTCTTCTGACATTCGTCAGTCCAAGGAATAGGATTCGGAGTATCCTTAACAGTAAGAGCTATCAAAGGTTTTGCAAGCAACGAAAAATTAGCAATCCACTGTCTACAGTACGATGTAATACCTAGAAACGCACACACTTCTCTCTGTGTCGTAGGCACACTCATTTTTGCAATTGCTTGAATTCTCTCTGGGGTCAATCTTCTTCCCTCTTTCGATAAGAGGTGCCCTAAGTAGGTAACTTCTTGTCGGCAATACTGCTACTTTGAAAGAGAAACCTTATGATGGAAATCAGACAAGTGATGTAACAACGACAGAGTAGCCTCTCTACAAGTCTCTTCATTGTCAGCAGCAACTAATAGATCATCAACATACTGAATAAGGGCAGCACCATCAGGTAAAATCAACAAATCAAGTTGCGTCTTCAAGGCTTGACTATAGATCGATGGACTCACAATAGCCGTGAGGAGCGCGTTTAAACCGAAAACTTCGGCCTCCTAAAGAGAAGCCAAAAATATCTCTACTCTCCACGGCAATTGGGATGCTGAAGAAAGCATTCTTCAAATCAATCACCGAAAACCACGTGGCTGTAGCCGGAATCAAAGTCAGTAAAGCGGTGATATCAGGCACAACAGGGAATTGTGGAACAACGATCTTATTCACCTCGCGAAGATCGATCACAAACCTATATACAGGAGGTTGTGAAGAATCGGTTCTTTTCAGAACAGGCAACACCGGACTATTGCACACATTACCTCTCGTTTCCTCAATCACACCTTTCTCAATCAGATCAGAGATGATCGCCAAGAGTGCTATTTCACCATCACTTGAGATACGATACTGTGGAATGCCTGGCAATCTAGCATTCACCTTCAATGTCACAACATATGGCGGAATCTCCAAAAGACCCACATCATTAGGACCAGTAGCCCAAAGAGAATCAGGAAGAGAAGACAATTCAGCTGGAAGTTCGTCTTTAGCCAAATACATCGGAGAGATCACTCTCTTTCCCAATGTAAGCTGTACTCCTGAAGGAGAACAATAAAGCGTCGCATACAATCTCTTCAACAAGTCCAATCCCAACAAGTTCTCACCACAACCTGTCGTCAGAATGAGGGGTGCTTCGAATTCACAAGGTCCGACAGAAAGAGACAAAGGACTAGAAATCGGATTTTTAACCGGGGCGCCAGAAAACCCTACTGAAACATTCGTTGAGCCAGACAAAGGTGCGCCAGGGAGTTTAGAGTGCATGATAGAACTCTTCACAGCACCAGTATCCAACAGAAAAGGCTCTGACACACCTGATGCAATCTCTTCAACATAAGGTCCACTCTGATCTACTGGAACTGAAACGACTCCCTCTCTTTGTCTGTGGCTGTCCTAGCAATCGTTACCTTCCATATTCTCACCTTCAACGTAATAATCATCCGCATAGTATTGAGCCGTCCTACCAGACGCACCATTCTGTTGATCAAAACGATTCATCGAATTCTGCGGAGGCAAGGAATGCGCAATCTGAGACATACCACGTCCTCGACCTCGCGGAGCTTGTTGAACACCTCGACCTCTCATACCAGAAACACCATTCGTGCGCTGTAATAAAGTCGGGCAACTACTCTTGAAGTGACCCTCTTCTTTGCAATACGCACACTGATTAGGACCTACAGAAAAACGCTGTTGAGAAGACTCGAACCTTTGCAAGTTTCTCTGATATTGTTGGGGTTGTTGATAATCACTCTGGGTGTTGCGAGGCGGGTATGCTTGCTGTAAAAGAACCTTAGTCTTCAGTTCTTTAGTCTTTTTATCCGCTTTCTCTATCTCATCCTTATTTCTATTCTCATAGTACTGGGCAGTAGCCAATATCTGTGCTGATGAAGAAACAGCCCAGGCACTTTCAGAATCCTTCAACCTATTGCACAACTCGGGAAGCAAATTATGCACAAACTTGTCAACGAACAACCTTTGACCACCTTCTGTACTCATGTCTTGACCACTGTGGTCTGCAAATGTCTCTTCAAATCGAGTGAAAAAGTCGGACACAGTTTCGTCTTTCTTCTGCTTGCATGCAGACAACTTGTCCCATTTGACACGCATAGCAGGCATCAAAGTCTTCATATAATCAATAATTCTACCAGGGAGATCAGCAATCACATTCTCGGGTTTAGCACCACCTATTTGTCTTTCATCTGCAGTTCTAAGGTTATTCCATGTATCACCTAATTCCTGCGCATGATCCGTATGACGAATCTTACTCCATATAGGCTGTGGAACAACATTCCCAAATAACATATCTATATCAGCCAGATTCATAATACATGAACCCGCAGTTTGAGATAGCTCCTTATAAAACCCCGCAGGATTTTTACGTGGATCAGGCAGAGTCTGCTTTAGAGCTAGGACTTCGGCACGCTTCCATGGAACATGTACCCAAACGCGCTGGAAATGTGCCAGAACAGGTGGATTAGCATTCGCATCACCAGGTCTCCAAACGGGAGGAACCACACGCATCGGCTATTGACGTGCCTTTCTCCTAACTGAAGAATCAGGCTCAAACAATGACCTAGAAGGAAACTCACTCCTAAACGACAACAATGTCGCGACTGCTCTTTCAACATCAAGACCCACTATAGTTCCTTTCGCAAACTCGGACCGCACATGGAACAACTCATGCGGAGTTTGCCCTACCTCGCTATCTTCCCACTGTTCACGAAGGAAAGAACACATCACATCAAATACGTATCTCTGTTTCGGTGCTTCCCATTGATGGAAAACATCCATAACACCCTCAAGATCATAGTGCGAAGGAAAGGTAACCCATTTACGCGCCAAGTGATCTAACACTGTCCGTTCATCAGGACCAGGCAATTGACTACGCAATTGCTTACGCTCTACAACAGGAGACATACCCAATGAACCCATTAGAGGAGAAAAAAGACTAGCAACCGCATCAGTCATCTTCCGTCGAGCAGAAGGAGAAGGTGACAAAAGAACAGGAGACAAAGCAGAATGAGAAGGAACCGAAGTCGGAACAGTGACAGAGGGAACAGACAACACAGGTATAGGAGTAGCAGACGAAGGAGGTAGCAAAGACGGCGGCCCTTGAGAAGGCTGCGCCGAGGCAGTAGTAGCCAGTCGAGGGAGAGCTGGCTGTTGAGGAACCACTGGAGGTAAAACAACCGGAGGTTGCGCAACTACAAGTGGCGGAGGTGCGGTAGCACTCTGAGCATAAGGGGGTGGTGAACTTAATAGATGCGACATTAAAGGATCTTTCGCAAGATCTTTCTTTTCTTCTTGCTGTTGAGGTGGCAAAGCTGGATAACATTTGTCTACCGCTAATTTACGTTGCCTAAACATCTGTTCGCTTTCTTGCTCTTCCTCATTATCCTTAAACTGTATAGCAGCCTGCACCATCGACATACCGCGTGCACGCTTATTTCGTTTCGCTAACTTAATTTCCTTTTGTTTGGCTTCCTTTCGCCAAAGGCGGAAAGAGTCAAACATTGCCGGCCGGGCTTTCTTTTTGAAGAGTCTGACTTCCAAATTATCTAAAATTTCCGTGTCGTAACTACCATATTGGGGCCACTTTAGGACACCATCCTTCCTAGTATACCTAATCCATACATCATTATACGTGATGGGGCCCACGCCGTGTTTTAAATAGAGCTCATAGGTCGGAGTTCCAATCGGAGGCACCGGACACGAGTCCTCCAATCGGGAATCCCTATTACAACCATAACGAAATATCTTTCCAAGTCTGCTAAGACCAGGCATCCTCGCTCACTAGTCTAGCTTCAAACTTCAAGGGAATTTCAAAACGATAGCCTCGTGAATACACGAGTCCCTCGGCTTTGGGGCCTGCAGGTACCAAATCAAAGCGATCCCGAAGGATACCAGAACAAACTAAGGACTGGGAGACGCTCCACTCATACTTAACTGAAATATCGATGACGTCGCCAGAAGACCCATCTATCGTCTCGCTTTACAAATCATCAAAGGGCTCCAAGACAGGGCGACAGTCAGGGCAGCAGTCCTCCGTAGCCGTCGGAAAGCGGGGAACTTCGCAGCAAAGACTTTCGGACCACAACGATATACAGGGGTCGATGAAGTGGTAGGTCTCCCTCCAGAATTTTCACACGAAGCTCCTCACGATCTTCAGGCTTGGACCCGTACCGCTGAAGTCGCCCCACGTTGGGCGCCAACTAAAGAACCGGGATTTAATCCCAGCGGCGCAGGGGACACGCCCGAAGTCTTCGGGTTCACCTGTCTTAGAGTACAGAGACACGGGATTCTTCTGTTGACATCAAAGATCAATTTTATTAGCTGCAGCCAGTAACAGAGGTCCTAGAAGTACAACACGGTGTATGTTCTCAGGAGACTGCTCAACATAATAGAGCGGAGCATCGTCTTTTATACCAAAAACCACGTTCCTGGCTAGCTTCAATTACTCACAAATTTGACCAATCAGAGGATGATATTTACAGAGGCATCACATAACGACAAACCCACTTTCAGTTATCCAACCCATCGCCAATGACAAGGCAAAAATCCAGCATTCTTGTTTGAACAGGCCGGACGGGCCCATCATAAAAGACCTCAACCCAAATCAATAATTAGGCCATAAGGCCATAAAAGTAAGGAGCAGAAACAGATGAGAAGAAAGATAGAGGGGTGTGTGCGTGTGCCATAGAATCAATAATGTCCTGCTCTTTGATCTCTATCTGACCAGCTGCTTAACAAGGTACTGGCTCAACAAGTTTAGCCTCGGGCAACAGGGTCAGTTGACTCAGGTCAAACTGAAGTCAATACGAGCTCAAACTAAGGTGTATGCGTCCCTAGAGGCTCGCTTGGCCACAGTCATCCTGTAGTCATTAGCCTATGTGAGGGCAACCACAGAATGGCGGTTATGCACAAAATGGAACCCAAGTGTGCAGACTAGATCATCAAATACACAGTGAACCCATCGGTGTAGCATGACGAAAACGCTTACGCATACCGCACTTGTCAGTCGCGGTTCGCTGATACCAAAATCATCACGATACGACAACCTTCATTGAATGGGTTCAGAATTCACGGAACCACACACCCATACTGTAGAGCCAATGCGTTTTGAACCCCAGGTGACTAGGGGGTTCTCCTCAGGACTGGGACTGGATCGTGAAAACTAGAAACAAAAAAGAGTGTGATGTAAATAAACTGAGCTACCCTGTTGTCAGACTACACTGGTCAGTTGTAGGCATTAGAAAAAGTGTATACCTGATTGTTGACGTGGGTCAGGTCAAAGGTTGAATATTACTGAGATGGTGATCCTGCTACTGTAATGGTGAGGCTGCAACATTAAAGAAATAAATCCAATGAGAATTTTATCTGGCAGAAAACTGCCTGCTTCACTCCGGGCAAGAAGTAACTAGTCATACCTTCACGACTGCATGACTTTATGCTGCTGTTCACTGAGAGTGGTGTGCATTGTCTTAAATGAGGTGTGTAGTGCTCACATCTGTGTCCCAGTACCCGGTTTCTGGTTTCACAGTCCAGCATACCTATCAGGGTTACTGTGTGTTTCACAGGTCTGTGTCTTGGTGTCCATGTCCCAGTGTTTGAGGCCTAGGATCAGTGACTATGGGTCTGGGTCAGTGTGTCTGTATCATTGTCCCAGTTTCCTTGGCCTACTGCCAGGGACAGGATCAGTGTTTAACAAGGTTCATGTCCCATGGTCATTGTTCCAGGGAACGGTCCATGTCCATGGTATGCCATGTTATATGATATAGTTTGTTATGTTTTAATAACCATTGGCAGCTGGTAGAAGATAGCACTACCCCCAACAGAAGACAAGTTGGTATTGACAGAAATGTGAAAAACTGCCTTTCCACTACAAGCTCTGAGTTAAGTCTGATCAGTTTTCGCGGAGCGTGGGCAAGACGGCGACCGGGATGGGCATGCCTTTGTGAGCTCTGTACCAGGCCCATAAAAATCCTACACTTACCCTGCTTCCCAAGCTTTGAATTCAGTGAGGGTCCTCCTAACACTACCTGGAATATACATCGGCATCTGAAGACATCCCGCAACAATGGGGAAGTATCGATGAACTGGGAGCTCGGAGGACTACAGCTCCTTGACTGTAAAAGGCAGGTCCGTGGATCACGCTCTGCGATGGAGTGGTGCTGAAGCGATGGGGGGAGACAGAGCCGAGGGCGTTACTGTGCTGCGCAAAAACTGGGGTGGACACCCTCCAGAGGACCTCTGAGGCTGGAGTGAGGAAGAAGAGCCTGAATCCCCAGGCGCCTCCCCTTGGCTCTGTGAGACAGGTTTGATGACTCCGACGCGGGTGAGGCCCGCTGGAGTGGGGTTGAGATAGCGAGCGGACAGTGGAGGCTGAATCTAAAGGACTGAGCCGATTTCCCGCTGGAACCCTGGCACCCTTCCATCCTGTGTCCTCGCAGTGCCGCGGAGGAGCTGAGTTTGAGCAGACATTGAGGGAGATGACCTCAAGGCGCTGGTGGGGCCTTGTCGCCTGGGCTGTGGACCATGTGGAGGTCGGTGGGGGAAAAGGGGGGTCTCCTCTCTCATACCCTTCCCTCCTTGAATATCCCTGGCCGGAGTGAGGTTGGTGCCTGAACCGGGGACTGGACCTAGGGGGCTCTAAGATATTGAACCTACCGACTGGGCCTGAAGCATGGAGGAGCCAAGGAAGTCCATCCCCTCCCAGTGATTTGGCGACCCTACAGGGGTGCTGTGAGATGGCCAACTGCGCCCCTCGAGGGCCTAGTACCAGGGACCGGTCTGATGCCACAGGTGGGCAACGGATGGACGCGCCCAGTATACCTATCACCCCACGCAAGTGAGAAACTGTCCTGAAACCCGTGGGAAAGGCGGTGAGTGTACAAATTAGACAATCCTGACAGCACTTAAACAGGCGAACTGCTGGGTGTGTGCCTTGCCAAACGGGGCCTACAGCATTTTTCAAGATTGCAGAATATTATTTCTCCCCCCCTCTTAACTGGAACATAGAGGCCTGGGTCTGAGCTCAACACCTCTAATCAGTGGGAGATACGGACTACGAGGTAGTGGATGCCTTTTTCCAAGGCCTAGAGGAGGATCCTGCCTGTGAGTGGCCCGCTGTTATATGGGCCTAGGACATAAACACCACTGGACAGAGCAAAGGAAATCTAATGCTATAACTCACTTATCTCCACTGCCACTCCCCCCTTCTACTACAAATCGAGAAACTTAAAGAGCAAGCCAACTCTAGCTACTCTACTACCCATGGTGAAGGAATAGGACCAACGTCTATGAGCCCTGCAGACCAAAGTGGAACATTTAGGGACAGACTCGAGGATCAGGAAGGACGGTCCCGACGTAATATTGTGTGCATACTGGGCCTTCCCGAGGGCTCACAGGGCCCTAATATGGAACTCTTCTTGGAGGAATGGTTTGTTGGAACAACACCACAGGACATGCAATCAACTTTTTTTTCTGTGGAGAGAGCACGCAGAATCCCGGGAGCACCACCTTGTCGTGGCGCCGCCTATTCAATTATAGGGACAGGGACCATATCCTTAAAGTGATAAGGTCAAAGGGCCCATGGATTGTAGAAAATACACCAGTGCATATTTACCTGATTAAACCCTGGAGGTCCAGAAACACAGGCCCTTCTTCCTGGTAATAAAGAAATCTCTACGGGAACATGGCATAAAATACGCAATGCAATTCCCCGCCACTCTTCGAGTCCAATATGATGGCACTACACATTTCTGGATGACTCCGGAGCAAGCATGGTCTTGGCTCGATCGGATAGGTCCGGCCCCAGAACAGGGGTGACGGGGTGAAACCAGTTCTACTCCTCCATGGCGAACACAACGACAACGCAGAGTGCGCACCAAGAAACAACTGCAGGGCCCCACCAAGGAACAGGTGACGGAGGAGAGGGCCAAGGCAGTGAAGAAGGTGGAACAACATGTGTCGGCCCCCTCCCCCTTTGGCTCAGAGTCCGCTGCACAATACGATGACACTCAAACAATATCTGCCACCCAACTTCCTGGATGAAGAGGGGTGAAACTCCGAAACCTGTCCAAGGATGCTTTTTTCCGGTCCAGGGAGGATCTGGCTTGGCAGTTCGGGCTGGACTGTTCCCATGAGGCACAGGGCAAGACTGATTTGCATATGGCCAGGTCTAAACTGGGGTGGCATGGCGAGCAAAAGAATGATAGATTTAAGCCAGATCTCTTGACTGGGGGTGAATGTTTTGATTTGTTCTGCATTCCGGCCATCAATTGTGTGTCTTTTGCTTTCTCGCCCTAAGTTCGCCGGGCATGCCCAGATGTGGGTCTCGGGCTCACTGTGCCACTGGAATCAAGCTATCCTGGCTGAAGAGGGGTGAAACCCCGAAACCGGTCCTAGGATGCTTGTTTCCGGTCCATGGAGGACCTGGCTTGGGAGTTCGCGCTGGACTGTTCCCATGAGACACGGGGTCAAGAATGATTTGCATATAGCCAGGTCTAAACTGGGGTGGCATCGTGAGCAAAAGAATGATGGATTTAACCCAGATCTCTTGACTGGGTGTGAATGTTTTGATTTGTTCTGCATTCCGTCCATCAATTGTGTGTACCCAGCTTGCCACAGTATTGGGTGATGGCCAAGCGGTCACACCTCAAACGGCTGGCGAATTGATCTGAAAGAGTCTCTAGCAGGTTTGGAGTTGGAGTGGGTGACTGGGCAGACAGGATCTGTCTGGGACATGACAGTGCCACAACACTATACTTTTAGTTTAAACTTTGGAAAGCACTACCTGCAACATGGGCCTATGACAGCCAGTTCTTAGGGCCCGCTCACATCTATAAAGACACTTTATAACTGAGTTAACATTATTTTTTCGTTACTATTGCGTTTCAGTGCTAATCAGCGGTAGCTGGCACAGGTAAATGCGGCAGGGCGGGGTGGGCAGGGGAGGAAGTCAACAGACACAACTGGAATCATAGATCAGCTGATTACAACAAGGGATTCCTGACACCCCAGCAATAGCAGCACAAATGGCAGAGACCAAAATAAACTACAGGAAGGCATTAAATCGCCTGGGTGTCATAGACTATAGGGAGCACATGGCCAGGCGGCATGCGGAAGGAGATAAAGCTGGTAGGGTGCTAGAGTGGTTGCTATGCACATACACACCGAGAAAGATGGCATGGAATGTATAGTCAACACAAAGCTTGAAATAATGCTTTTTATGCGTACTATGCCACCTTATATAGTGCTCCACAAGATAATAATACCTCTGACCTTCCGTCCTTCTTAGAGGACCTTTCCCTTCACCAGGTTTCACCAGCGATGCTAACAGAGCTGGAATCTCCCATCACGATAACTGAAATAGAGGATGCCGTCTAAAAAATGGCGAAAAGTACAATGCCCGAAGCAGATGGCTGGCCTCTGGAGCTCTGGAGTTTTATGCGACCATCCGAACCTGACTTGCACTGCAATTACACCGAGTATACACGGATGCGTATAATACAGGCATGCTGCCCGCCTCACTTCAAGAAGTGATATTGGTAGTGCTTCCTAAATTAGGCAAAGACATGTTGCTCCTTGGATCGTACTGTCCCTTATCCCTGTTAAACGCCGACTATAAGATCCTAGGGAAAGTATTGGCTAACAGACTAATAGAGATGGCACAATTGCTAGTACATTCAGATCAGAATGGCTTCATACCAAATAGAAGTACATTTTAAAATCTGCGTAGGCTGTTTGTGTTGATGGATTGGGAAAAAACAAGGGAGACACAATGCTGGGTAGCATCTCTAGATATAGAAAATGCTTTCGATACCTTGGGCTTGCGCTACCTGCGAGAAGTGCTCTCATGCTACGGGCTAGGGCCTCACTTGTTAAGGCGGATAACCTTATTGTATAGTTCCCAAACTGCAAGAGTACAGAGTGGTTCTGTCATATCAGAATCGTTTAAAATTGAAAGGGGCACCTGCCAAGGATGTCCCCTCTCACCAATCATATTTGCATTGGCAATGGAATCGGTGGCATATGCGTTGCGCCGGCGAGCACTGGACTGAGGAATAAGGGCATACAACAGGTGGCTAATGGTTTCACTGTATGCAGACGATGCATTGAAATACTTATGCAGCAATGCAGCGGACCTGCAGGATCTGATGAAGCTACTTGAGCAATTCGGAAAGGTTTCAGGCCTAAAGGTTAATTGGGACAAATCATTTTTGTTCCTAATGACATACTTAACTACCGCACAGAGGGGGTACTCCCAGTTATGCCACTTCCTTGGTCTTTTAAATATTTGGAGGTCCAGGTATACCATGCATCTGCGGACCTGTTAGACAGGAATCTGGGTAAGACACTGACCAATGCAAGATACTCCCTACCGTTTTGGGCAGACCTACCACTTTCACCAATGGGTTGTATTGCCATCTCTAAAATGTTGTTATTACCAAGACCATTGCAGTTTTTTGTCGTCCCCCTACAAATGCCTCAGAGAATATTTTGGGACTTGAGATCGGTGCTGGTGGCTCTAATATTGGTAAAGAATAGGAAGGAGGTCTCGTTCAACAATGTCAAACAGTTTTTTTGGTTGGTTTTAAGCTAGGTTCAGTAGATTTGTGAAAAAAATAGCTTTGCAGATTCTTATGCGTTTATTATAGATGTTCCTTAGTGATCTCAGATGTGTGAGATGGTCAAGGGACGGCGAGGATCTCCACAATCTTTCCGCTAGTCTCAGGTTTCTTCTCTCAGCGTTTAGACTGCCGTTGTACCAGGATTTGGAGACTTTAGAATGTATTCTTTTTAACATGTCCAGAATGTTTGTCATGGACCCATTGTAGTGTTTAATGAATTTGTGGACGTCAGACATAGCCTCAGTTGGGGGTAATATGTTATTACTGAGGCTTGTCAAGGCATCTAGTTTAATGTTTTGCAATTTTTTTTGCCAATGTTTGGGTATTTTTGGTTGAGTTTTGCTCATAGCAACAGACTCAGAGATGAGGTAGGTGATGTAGTGGTGGTTTGACCAGTCACAATGGACGATAGAATCCAACTGAACGGAATTCGGATTGCCAATGATTAGATCAAGGGTACCTCCTTTGATGTGCGTGGGGCTGTCACATATCTGGGTTAGATCGAATTCACTAAGGAAAGATTTGAGACTATCTACAGAAAGGTCATTCAAGTCATTCCAGTAGAGGTTGAAATCTCCAAGGAATATCTGAGTACCGTGATGATCTGCGTTGGCTGAGATAATTACCTTCATCCTACTATTTAACCCCTCATTTAGCCAAGATGTACCCATGCTCTACAGATATTTGCCCACGCTGTGATACATATTCACGCAAATGCCCGAGAATAGTTGCATGCTGGATAGACATACCTATAATATTGACAGAAGCTGCAAGCATGACATTAAAAGTAAATGGGCAACATTTCCTACTAGGGATCACTAAACGATCATCCAAACATAAGTCATTGAATACTTTTCTAGATTTGGCCCTGTTGGTTGCTAAGCGCAGATTGGCTATGAGCTGGAAGGCACGTCTACCTTCCCCGGTCTCACTTTGGCTTAGAGATTTGTGCAAAGCTCTTATGTCTCAACTAGAGATCACCAGGGATTCAACACCGGACCACCGAGCATAGCTAATCCTCCTGACTGGAGGGCATATCTCACTACCATAGAGACTAGACTGATTGATACTTCCACTGCAACTTCCGATGGCGCAACATACCTCCACTCTATTACGACTGGGTTGTGACCACCGTCCATGGGGTCCAAATTTGGGAATAGGATATCTCTCTCATAAAGGGTTTTTCCCACTCCACAGACAGAACGCTTTGCCACTGCCCTTCCAGCCACTATTATAAATGCAACATATGTTTAGGAATCCCTCTCACATTAACCCCTTACAGTGATTCTGACAGGGGTTTATGGTGCACTAAGTAGTGTTATTATAAGGATATCTCTTAACATACAAGATGCCTGGAGTAACTCCTACTCTAGGATGGTAGCACTAACAAGTGTATGAGTTGATGCTACAATCTGCACTATAACTGTACTACGCACCTGTACTGATGTAACTTGTGCCATATTGATATACCTCACTAAATGGTACCTCGTACATGATGTATATTACAAAAATCTAATAAAGAAATGTCCAAACAAAAAAGTCTGATCAGTTTTCTACTACCACCTTCCACCAGGGATCTTCTTGCTTCGTTAGGTGTTCCCACCACTATTTTCCTTGGATTGGTGTCTTCTAAGTTGCCTATGGAAATCTTTACCACAAATCTTTTCTTCCATATCGCTAAATGGGTGCATGAACCCAAACAGGCATAAGAAATTACAAGAATATTATTGTGCCCACCAAGATACTCTTAGTCCTCATCATATTTAATGAACACTACATTTTCTGGTGCAAGGTTAGTGGCCAATCGTTCAAAAAGTGCTTATTGATAAGAAAGAGGGTGTTCAGTAATGGGCTGTAACTAGAAGAGTGATGAGGGACAATAAGATGAGGTTTAATTGCTTCACTGTCATCACGTTTAAATTCCAAATAAGGTGGCACAGGTGAAGCTCTACCATGATGTGTTGACTCATAGGCTTGCTTCAACTTGAGTCCTCCTGCAAATCAGTGCATTGGAATCTTTCTGAATGAAATGACCTCACCTTCTTCTAACAGAGGGATGGGATTTCTTTCTAGGGTCCTGATGTAGGCTTCTGGTTGTGGTGTACACATTTCCAGCACTACGAGGGACCTTTCTCCTACGATAGGACATGGAGCGCAGCTGCTTATTACTTTTCTGAAAGGGGGATTGTCTTTAGAAAGTAGCACTATTTTACTGCATGTTGGTCAGGATATAGAGAAGATTCCAGGTACCGGTGTTTATGTCGCATTCCTGCTGTCCCCTTCTCTGTCAAACCCTCATTAAGCACCAACCTGCTGCGACCAGAAGGCCCAGTCAAATGTCTCTACAGTTCTGAGCAGGTGGTAAATGAGAGTCGCAGGGCAGGCTGCGACCAGAGTCACGGGGGACAGGGCAGATTGTAGGCTAGCATAGGGAAGCGTTATATGCTCCCCTGTTATGTAGAAGGGGTTAGAGCAGGCTGAGCAATATCCCACCATGGTATACCACGCCTCTTAACTCCAAAGTTCCATAGAGACAGATATGATGGAGGAAGTGCCTATCACAATAAGTAACAGAGGTCAGACTTACAGGATATGTTTGGTGGAGTCCAATGCAAATCTTCAACACTCCACATGCGGATAGTGATGTGGTTTTTAGTGTGAGTGGCTGAGAGCCCATTCTTTCAGCTGGGGGAAATGTTAGTAAGGGCTATAGGAACACTAGAGATGTCTTCGGTGGTTTGGTACCAGTTTCACATTATAGGTAATTCTTCAGACACAAATCTACTTGCACACACCCTCCCAGTACTGCCTAACTAAAGAACATAGGGAGATAGTTAATACAAGGTAGTACCTCCTTAAGCCACACACACCCTCACTCCAGTCCAGAACTTACCAGATTCTCTGTAAGGAGTTTCCGGTAACCATCCAAGAGTAAAAGTACAGTACTGTAATATGTATTCAATTTTTCAGGAAAACCACAAGAGCACACAATATAGCAGATAATAAAAACGCCTATCAGCAAAATACTATTCAAATGCTTGAAAACCATCTACAAAATACATAAACAAAAACATTGGAATCCATATAAGAATAAATATCAGACTAAATATACACATCATAAAACACCAGGGCCACAAAAAATCCTCACCCCTGAATGACCCCAGATAAAAAAAAGTCAAATATAAAGAAGTGGCGGGGGAATTTAACAACCGCAGGAAAAGAAAGGCAGGCATCACTTGTCTAAAGTTAATAGGTAGAAGGAGTGGACGACTAAATCTATGCCTAAGGTGGCTAAAAATTGGACAAACCATGACGATATGAAATGTGTCAGGAATAGAGATATCACAAATACAGGCTGTGAGTTCTGGAATCTGACACCAAGATCCTTTGGGCGCTGCTAAAAAAACCCATCTAAAATAAGTTAATATTCTGTGATGAAAATTAAACATCTCCAAAGCCTGATTAGGTTCCCCTCCAGGAACTGCTTTTATCATTACAAAATGACGAACAGAATGCTTTAAGAGGGCCCTGCCTCTTGGTCTGAAGCAATCATGACATGAAAAGCCCGTTTAAGCCATGGTATGCCCGCCTAACTATAGCTTCTGTGTGCGTAAATAACTCAGGGTGACCCAATGACATAGGCAGACCAGAGGATGCTCAACCTGCCATCCAGGGCCAAGCAGTCTCGTATAATGATCCTATTCAGAGATAGGTCCCCCTTCAGCCTAATAGACAGTAACTAAGTAGCAAGAGTATCAGTGAACCTCCGGTTACCTGAAGAGCCTGAGGACTTGAAAGGGGATTAAGTGAGGTGCTGTAGCTATAAAGCAAACAAAATGTCATGTGAGGAAGCCAGCTAGTTAGTTTCAAAGTGCAATAGGTTTGGCTTGACATTGGGTTCAGGAGCAAATAAGCTAAACAAGGTAGACAACTGCAGAAGGGAGGAAACAAGGAAGGGCGAGACGGAAACAACAAAGCTGATGACAAGGAGCAAGCGATATGAACCAGAGAGCAATACAACTAAGAAGCTGCAAGGCAACTGACCACTGTTACTGAGAGTCCTAAATTCCACTGGTAGCTCCCACCTTCCCTTTGGCAATCACTATGATTGGTCTCTTAGAGATCTTGACCTGGAAGGGCCACTCAGTATCATTGTGCCCCAACTGCCATGGACCAGCCTTCCAAATTGTCCAATCCCGCTTCTTTCTGCTCTTTACTTGCTGTGTTTGTCTCCTAATGTTGGTGGTCTTCTGTCTCCCATAATCCCTGATGCAAATCAAATGAATGAGAAAAACCCTTTACACAACATAGCAGATATAAGCAATCCCAGATGGCTCACTGAACATATTTGCCTTTAGCGCTTTCAATAGTTAAAGGTAAAGGCCTAACCTCAACCATAATTTGGAGCTGTGTAAATGTTTCAAATGAAAGCTCCTTTTTCAAAATAATTCGCAATTTCTAGCACATCATAGCCATTACCGCCAGGAAGGATAGCAGAGGCCCTCCACTTTCTTTAATCTGCATAGAATCAGTTTTTAAGCTGATGCCAAGAGAATGGCCAGCAAAACCATGCCTTCTAATGGTGGGATTGCAGGAGCAGCCACATAAGGGTTTAGACAGGACCAAGCTGAAAGAATTACAATAAATATTCTGTTTAAACATTTTGAAATTTTCGTTATTAACCTTCTTCCAAAAAGGGGCCAATCATCTTACAATCATACATTATGTGTATTAAGGTGGCCAATGTATCCTTACTATGCCATCATTATAGTAATCTTAATTTATGAAGATTATATGGGCTTCAGACTGCCCAGCATACCAACCTAAATCTCAGCTGCAATTTTAATGGAGACCTTGACATTGTATGGTGATTCCAGTGTTTAAATAATCATTTATAATGTTTACAGGGCACTTCTACTAGGTCTCTTGACCAATCAAGTTAGCACAGAATCTCTCAAAAATATTATAAATAGAAGATGCAACATGCTATTTCTTCACCAGTTTAAAAAGTGGTGTAGGAAAGGTTGACGGGAAAGGTAAGACTTTTAGTTTTAAATTTAAAAAGTCATACAAGTCGAAAATAGCCAGCCAAATTTTGTCTATATGAACGAATAAGATGGGGATCAAATTCTCATATTGATCTCTAATCAAATGAATATCCTTGTTAATCCATTGTTCTCAAATTAGGGTTTTATATTTTAATTTAACGTCTGTGAAGTCCTTCACGCTGAACATTTAATTCATGAGTCATCCCTCTTGAAAGCACAATTGATGATGTATATTAGTGGAAATTGTATAGTGGCATCCTTCATTTTTTGTGACATTACAGAGCATTCCATACCTGTAGGCCAGAGGGCAACCCCAAGTCACTAGAATTTACATTGCCCTCCATTAAGAGTTAAACAAATCTTTTTACTAAATTTCTGCAGCCTGTTTATGTGGATCTTGGATGACCTTAATAAAACTAGATAAACCTCAGTTTGATCGTGACTGCTGTTCTGTTGGGTTCTGGTTTTGTGAGGTTAGTAGAGTTATTGAATTTTAAGTTTTGAAATGTTTGGAGTAAGTTCATGTGAAAATACAAGTGGTTCAATCCAGGAAGATCTTTGCAGTGTTGTATGTGGATGTGCCAAAAGTCTTCTCTGTCTTTTGTTTGGCCGTTGCTCGATAAATGGATTCTGATGCATATTGATGTCATAGGATGCATGTGTACAAGAGAGCGATATGGGAAACCATATGGCAACCAAATGATATAAAATGGTGAAATGTGCAAGCAATAATAATCTCAAAAGAGTCAAAGAAATTCTGGTCTTACATCAAAGCCAGCCCATTGAATCGGGCAACAGTGTTTCTGCAGCCCAATGGGAAAAACATATTATCTTGCTTTACCTTAAAACAGAAGAAGGATTTGAATTGCTTTGAATTGAAAATTGTTTTGATATGGCTTGGGCATCTAGTGAAATGGTTGAAAGGACCATTAAAACAGCAGGTCGGATTTTGCCTTTGGTCCAAATGGCCTTCTATCAGTACTTTTTAAACAAGCTGTTTCTTTCTGGCCAATCTGTTTAAGCTCACTGTTTAACGGGTGCTATAGGACAGCGGAAATTCCAGAATCATTAAAGGATTCTGTGTTGCACCCCTTATTTAGGATGGGATGCTGCATCCCTCATTTATGATGGGATGCCGCACAGACCCCGTAGGTGAAAAGCTTCTTCCTACCTTGCTTTCAGAGGATCTAAAGAGCTGCTCTATTGAATTTCAACTTTTACACAGGGTTGCTCTATTTGACCTGCCCTTGGTAAGGTACAGAATATGCCCAGATGCGGTTCCTCAGTTGTTCTTGCTGTTTTCAGGCGTTGAGTTGATTAAAACATTTTTCCAACAAGAAAAAATACAGCAGCACCTTGTTACCAGGGAATCTGTTAAGGTTGGGTGAGGAGATAAAAGAACCAAAAATAAAGCAACCCCATTTTAGCTATATCGCAGGGTTTGCAAAAAGCCACTAGGAAGGGAGGGAAACAGCTTTTTCCACCACATGAATATTTTCTTTTTCATTAATTGTCCGTATTACATTTTACCATTTGAAATAAACCTTCTGCGGAAGAGCTGATCTGAACTTATAAAATATTTTACCAGAAAAGTGTGGTTCAACCTCCTTCCATTCACCCACACCTCTCTTTTTTACATCCTCAATTTTATACACTACTAGTCTTCCTTTATTCCATGTTGATCCATCCAACTCTACATAATTATTTCCAACTTATTTTATCACTTTTGGCTCTGAATATACGGATTTACCCTTCCGAACATTCCATGGCAATGTAATCTTGACAGCGTGTTACACTCAATTCTAGACTTTCACCTTTCCATATTCTATCTAAATTTCTTTTATAGGTTCTTGTTTTGCTTTTACTCCTATCAATTTCATTCTTACTCACAACACTTGACATGTCCATCTTCTCCATAGTAAATGGCAACCTAGGTCTTCTTTTAGGCAACAATTTAATGGAGAATAGCCTCTCATACAATGCTTGGTAGCCTTGTAGACCACAGCATCTGCTCAAAGACCCAATGGCCTGAGGGGCTAACTAGACCCCAATATGGCTGTTTTATTGTCCTTTCTTGCTTGCATTAGGAGGGCCTACTGCACACTTGGTGTGCCAGTGTTGCGTTGGGCCTTGGAGCAGTGGCCTTGGGGAAGGGTGGAAATCGAAGAAGAAGAGACACTCTAGTTTGGGCGTCAGAGAGATGGCAGTAAGGGGGATGGAGCAAAATGGGAGTGCATTTAGCAAAGGGGAGAGGAGACAGCCGTCTTCGCAAGGCAGTTGCTATTATTAGGGAAGCTGGTGCAGCGGCACTGGGGTCGAGAGGTCTGAGGAACCCTATTTATCGCAATTATTTTTTAAAAAAAATATTTCTTCTTTGATTTTCAGAAAAATTATACAAGGCTCCAAAAAAGGTGGGAGCCCGTCATAGTGTACACCAATAATACTGTATGATAAAACCTTCAATAGTAATATCAGGAACATCAATTTGAGTACAGTGCCACATTCGTTATTACATCATATATCCATATCACATTTATACAGTAACCCGACTTAACGATTTCTATAATTCACATCTTGAATTCTTCGAATCAACTGGCAAAGGAGGGCATGGTGTACATTTCTTTGTGTATGTTTATTTGTATGTGGGGGGCTACGATCCAGTTGTAAGCCTGCGCAGGGTGTGTGTGTGAGACAGTGGAGTGCCAAAGCTTGGTCGTGTCTGAAATATGTCGCATGCTGGGGGGGGGGGGTGGCATCTGAGTGTGAAGAGGGGAAGGATCCCCCTAAAGTGGAGGGATTGTTCCTGTAGATGTGTATCTCGCCCTAGATGGCCTTGTTTTGTAGCATGGCGCTAGAAGGTTTGGAGTTCCAGGGGGAGGAGGGTAAGTGTTAGTTTCTTTTCGATAACCGTGAGGTATTCCTGCCAGTCAGGGGGACTGGGTGCGACAGGGCGGGCAGGTGTATTACCGTAGGATATCTCAAGTTTGACCACCAATGCTCTGCAGAGATAGGCGAGCCATGTTTGTATGGGAGGAGCCGAGTGTCATTTCCAGGACAATGGCTAACTTCGCTTGACTAATGCCAATGCTAGGTTTCGGAATTTGTTGAGGGTTTTACGTTTTGAGTTGCGTCGTGATACCCAGCAGAAAATGTGAGCTGTGCGATGCGATCATAGTGCCCGTGGCCTCTGTGAGTGTATCAGCCACTGTGGTCCAGTATAGAGTAAGTTGTGGGCAATCCCACACCATATGTATAAACGTGGCCTCTTTTGTGTGACAACGAGGACCGGTATCAGGGGAGCCTGGATACATTCACGACAGTGGGGCATGGAGTTTTGTGAGAGAAACTTGTGTTCTATTCTTGCCCCATATAATGAATGTTGGTAGTGACTTGAGATCACGAAACAGTTTCCGCAGGAGCGGAAAGGGGAGGGGGGCAAAGAATTAAAGCAGTCTGGGCACCAGCAACATTTTAGATATAGCTATGTGTTCCATTGGAGAGAGTGGCAGATCAATCCAGAATGACAGGTAAGATTGGGCGCTAGCTGTTACCTTGCCCTGGTTACCGTCTATTAAGTGAGTTGTCGAGCAGTATACTTGGACCCCCAATTATTTAAAGGTGTCGCAAGACCAAGGAAGTGGGGTGTTTGGTAGCCTCTCTTCTGTGTGGGAGTCAAGGGTGTCAGGCCAGATATTAGCCCGAAAACAATCTAGTAGCACCAATAATTCATGCAAGACTGCTGTATCTCCGAGTGGGTATATTAGGATGCCGTCTGTGTATAGCGAGACTGCATGCCAATAGTTGTGTGCCTTTACGCCCCAGTCTGTGGCATGTTGGCGTAAAGCACAGGTCAGGGCCTCCATCGCTAGTGTGAAAATGATTGGTAATAGGGGACACCCCTGTCAGGCGCCTCTCTCGATATCAATTGGGTCCGATATGCTGCCTGTCCTGACTGGCGATGTTGGTGAGTTATACAGTAAGGAGATCCATTTTAGAAATCGGGACCTATTCCAACACCATTGAGCACAGCATGTAGATATCCTAAACCCAGGGTGTCAAACGCCTTCTCGATATCTAAGAAGGCGTTCCAGGCCAGTTCGGCTGCTGTCCGTGCCAATTCCGAAAACAGAAAATTGATGCGCTGGTTAGGACAGGATTAATCCGTTCTGGTCTGGGTATACTAAAAGTTGGGTTACTTCTATTAGTCTGTTGGCTAACACCCTACCGAGTATCTTGTAGTTGGAATTCAAAAGGGACAACGGACGGTAGGAACCGAGTTGTAACGGGTCACTTCCAGGTTTGGGGAGTACCACCAGTACGTCCTCCTGGAGTAAAGGGGAGGGGGGGCAGTATCCTATTCGCGTAAGTGTCAGTATAAACTCAGAGTAAACATGGAGCCAATTGCGTGTGGAATGCCGCATACAATTCCGAGGGCCATTCATCAGCTCTGGGAGATTATTGGGGATTCGAGCGCCTTGAATTGGGGTTGTGGAATTCAAGGGAGGACTATATTCTTTAGGAAGAATTGCATCTCTGTTGGGTCACTCACCTGGGGAGATCTATATAAGGAAGTGTAGTATAAGTGGGAGGCCGAGTTAAGGTCATCCTGTGTGCTGATCTGGCGTCCCTCCGCATCATGAATGGCGGTAATGGGGTTTCTGGGTCAGTCGGGCCTAAAGAGCCATGCCAACTGCCGACCAGCCTTGTCTTCCTCTGCATGTGTCCTGGCCAGGTATTCCCTGTAATCAACAGCACCCAATTGATTGAGTGTTGTATTGTGTTTTAAATTGGCTTGCGCCAGTGTGGTTGCAACCTGCGGGGAAGTGGGGAGTAACTGCTCATGTGGTGAATCTCATCCTGCAGAGCGCCCAGCTCCCTGTGGAGAGTCATGCAAACTCCATATACCTCTTTTATCATGTGTCCATGTACCACAATTCTGAGCGCATCCCATTCCATCTCAGCTCCAGATGCGGTGCCTTTATCGTGATTGAATCCAAAAGGAAGGAGCAGAGCGGAGCAGAGCGGGGCATCATGGAGCGCTTCTAGTGCCAAGCGCCAAGTGAGGATTTTGGATTTGCATGTTCTCCATGACAGCTGTATCTATAGGTGGAAGTGGCCGGACACTGTGCGACCAAGATTTTCCGCGGGGTCACCTTGGTGATGGCATCTTGAGAGCAATATAATAGATCAATTATGGTATGTAGGTTGTGGAGTCCTGAATAATTTGAGTACTCCCCAACGACTGGGTATAAGCTACGACATGCCTCTTGCTTTTGGAGATTAGTAGCCCACATTTTTAGGTGTTTTGCAAGTAAAATTGAGTGAGTGCCTGGAAGTGGGGGGGAGGCATGAGTGATCCACATCCAAATCAGGGGTGCAGTTATAGTCTCTGCCCCAGTAGGTCGGTGCCATTGGGTTGAGGAGCAGCACCAGGGTCCGGGACTGAAGGAAGGATGACTGATCAGTGTTGGATGTGTATAATGAAACCAGTAATATCGGTTGTCCATCTAATAGCCCCTCCAGCACCAGGTAGTGCCCTCATGAGCAATGAAAGTGTAAAATACCTCCAGTGGTGTCCCAGGGGCCACCCAGATCAGCGCGCCCCTGGCATAGCCTGAATATGTGGTTTCCAGCATTGTTCACCTTCACTGCCTGCGCATCGAATTCAACGTCTGGGAAGTCAGATGAGTCTCTTAGAAGAGTGCAATTGTAACCTTGCACGTCCGCAAATATTGATATACTCAGTAACGTTTAGTGTACCCTGCGAGGCCGAGGACATTCCGAGTCAGTAACAATGTGGGTGTTCCCTATAAACCTATCAGTAATGCCATGGCAGCATAAACATCATCAGTCTCTCAAGCAGTAGCATCGTTTTACTCCCTCCCCATCGGGTATCGCCTCCCCCACAGTATGTAAGGTGCCCCACATATTATGATCGGTAGATACTCCTTTGCGTTGTGAGTGATGACCTAAACAACAACAATCCTCAACTTCCATTTCCTGGCCAGTTCGCCAAAGGGCGACTGGCCATCAGCACTTATATGCAGTTCGAACTAATCTAGGATAAACAATGACTATATCTCTAATACAGTATGGGTGGGAGGGGTGGAGCCATAACAGCCACCACATAAGGCCTGCATACTACCGTACGTTTCCTACAGCCAGACATCAATATAAAGTACCTGGGCGATACCTCCTGCTCAGCCCAGATACACATATGAGCATTTTTACAGGCCCCCTCCAAACCTAGTTCAAGTTCTTCACATCAGGGTCCCCCGCCCGCACCACTGTGAGCTGCGAGTCTGCCGGGTTCTCCGCCGCCGAGGCCAGGAGAGAACAGGATGTGGCGTGTCTCTTCGCGTGCCTCACCTCCTGGGCCCGTTCCTTGAATGCTTGTTCTTTGGTAGGACCCTACGGATGGCATTTGTTGCGCGCCCTTCAACGTCTCTGTGGTTGCTATGGAGTGTGGGATCTGGTCGGGACTCCATGTGGTGGGGCAACTGCCTTTTGCTCCAGCCAGGACCAGGCCTCCTCCGGTGTCATGCAGAAAGTGGTGGTGCCCTCATGCTGTACCCAAAGTGAGGCGGGGAACTTGAGGGCATACTTCATGTTGTGTTCCCTTAGGCTCCATTTCACCTCGAGAAAAAAGGATCTGCATCTCTGTACCTCTAAAGTGTAGTCGGGGTAGATATGCACTTGAGTGTTCTCAACCGACCATGGGCCCGTGCTCTTGTCGCCTAGAGTATGTGGTCTCTGTCCCGGTAGTTAAATAGACGTGCTACTACCGGCCATCGCGGGGTGCCCGGACGGGAGGTAAATGGCACTTTGTGGGCCCTCTTTACTGAGAAGCTGGATTGTTTTCCCTGAATGATTGGGTGGACAAACCAGTTTTCCAGGTACAGTTCCATGCTTTGACCCTCTGCCCATTCGGGGAGGCCCACTATGCGGTCGTTATTTCTCTGCGACCTTCCTTTGTGATCTTTGACCTGATCCCGTAGGTATTTGACCTCCTCCTGTAGAGCCTTAAGGCACCCGTAAGTCTAAGAGTAGTCAGTGTAGATTCGGAGTTCTTGACTCGGTCCTTTAATCTTCACAGAGGAGCCCCACCTCAACGCACAGAGTCCAGTTTGGGCCCCAATGTGGATTTAATATGTAGCACTGCTGTAAGCAGCTCGTTGAATCGCCAGGAGTGTTCCAGCAGGGTGTCCGCCAGTGTTTTATCAGCATGAATGGTGTCCACCGGACATTCAGTGTGACCCGTCACCCCTGGTCTATTCTTTACCATCTTGGAGGAGTCAGCATAAGCAGGATAATGATATCCACAAAGCAACTGGTGAGGATCACAATCTAAAGTCACAGCCAGGCCTGGTCATTCCATGGGGGGGGAACAGGCTGCAGTTTGGTGGGTGAGAGCTCCCCAGGTACACCTCACCAGCCAGTGATCACTCCCTCTGGTTGCTGACCCCGTTCCGGTGCCCCGCCGCTCAAGAACTGCCCGCGTGTAGAGGTAAGTTGAGCTCAGAGATGGAGAGGTTGGCGGGAGTGGGACAGAGTTCATCCTGAGAGCAGTATTGCTGGGGAGTTGAAGTGGTCTGCAATGTTCATTCACAGATAGGGGTTGTTATTAGGATACGTGTATTCAAGCTTTCAGTGCACTCTTTGTAAAGTACAGGTTAATAGTTCGTTGCCCAGGTGCGTGTACCTCTTTGTCTTTTATTTGTCCTTTACCCCCTTAGTATCATGACCGTTGGGCCCCACGTACAAGGGTCGAGCCGCCTCCAGTGACCCTCCCCCTGTTGAGTTCCAGTCTCACCTCTGCAGTCTAAGGCAGTGCCTGGCAATTGGTGTGATGCAGAGCACCCCCCGTTCCCTGCCGCGAATGTCCAAATAGCAGAGCCGCCGTCCGGGGTTTACGGCAGCAGGCTGTAGTATCCACTCCTCCTCGCTTTCGTGGATTGTTGGTCACGCATTCATTTGCAGCAGAAGCGCATGCAGGGGGTGCTTGGGTGCTCCAAGTGCATTCTCTCTGTGCCCAGGCGACGGTTAATCTCAGTGTCTCAGACCAGGACTGCTGCAACCCCCTCATGGGTGCACTGAGGGTCGGGGTACCGCTCCTGCCACAGCACAGCACCCAGGCGATGTCTCAGGTCTAGTGCAGTCTTCCAGGTCCTGGGTTGAGGGCAGCTCTAGTTGTGTTCACATGGCGCAGCCGCCCCAGATCGCCACTGGAAAGGCCACACAGTCACAGGGAGAGCACAGTACGGCACGCAAAGGGCCCTGTCGTTCAACTGGTCCAGTGCGGAAGGTGTCCCATGGCTCACACCGCTGCTGTCTGTGTGTAGCAGCCGTCGTTCTGGGGTCCAAGTTGGTGTGTAACGGCCCCTTCCTTCCTGCTGCTCCAGGACCCTGGGGTCGATCCGCCGCTTGTAACAGCAGTGCTCCAGGGGCGCCTCAGCACACCAGGGGCTGTGCCTGCCGTGTCCAACTGATGCTCACCACTATGGTCAGTCTCAATGTCCCGGCCCAGCGTGGCAGTCCCTTTCTGCTGATGTGCAGCGATCTGGGCACCTCTCCGGTCACCGTGCTCAGGCGTCAACTCGATTTAGGCTAAGGCGCAGGCTCAGCATGGGCCTTCAGGCCCCTGGACACGATCTGCCAAACTCGCGTCAGTTGGAGCGCGACCCCTCCTCATTCTTGAGAGGGGGGGCGTTAGCGCACAGGGAAAGCACAAGTGACCCCCGAGCAGCGTAGTGTGATGATTAAGCCAGGATGATTAGTGGTCGAGCACAAGGCTCACTATCGTGCGTTCACTTCGGTCGACATCTTGGTCATGCCCCAATATATATAGAAATTATGACTGTCTTTCTTTAAAAAAACAGTTATGGGGACTCATTTTCCTTGCTAGCATTGGGGCAGATGGCACATGTGCTGCAAAAACAGTGGCAACATGTGGGAGCTCATTTTTATCTGAAAGAAAGGAGATGTGGCCTAAAGGTGAGAGCTGCTGCTTTTGGAACTGGGGAACCAGGTTAAATTTGTGCTGTTGACTCAACATCCTGTGATTCTGTGCACATCACTCAATTTCCCTGTGCCTAACAAAAACAATTATCTGACCTTGTGCATGTAAGTGATGCTCACATAAAGCGGTGTAATGCACTTGGGCTGAGTTTGCGTTATATAGAACTCACCAAATAAGAGACACAGCCTGTTTCAACATTGAAGTGATGATCAGGTATTGGTGAGAAAGGGAAGAAAAAGTCAAAGGAGGCATCCTTCTACTCAGGGCCGCCGCTATCACAAGTGCAGTTGGTGCAGTTGCATAGGGGCCCAGGAGTGTTAGGGGAGCACATCACTCCAATTGTGGGGAGCAGAGTTTTTTGGACAATGACTGTTTTTGATTGATGAATTAGCTCTTTTATAAGTCTCAGATTTATTGTGGATTATGAGCCACTGAAAAAGTATCCCTGAAATGATCTCATAAAATCCAACTCCTGCACTCAGTCCTGCACCTCTGCTTCCCCAATCCTTGCCTTCATGTTTTTGAGGGGGCCATTTTAAAATATTTTGATTTGGGGTGGGGCTCGAGTAAAATAGTTTGACGACCTCTGCACTAACATAAAAAAATACTACCATGTAACATTTGTGATCTTTTATCATTTATCTTTTTTTATCCATGTCCAAATTATTTATATTCATTTATTGCATGGCCCTTAAACTTGCCTTGCTCTCTAACCAACTAAACCATAAAACTCAGTTCATCATATTATATTCAGTATTGTGGTCAATTCCAAGTGTATCATTTACCACATTTACAGTTCTATTAATTGTACTAGCACTTTGTGCTGAATATCCTAATATCTTACATTTACTATTGTGCAAGGCTTCGAATTGGGCAACATTTATCATTTTCACAGTTATTCGTCCTTCTAGATCCAATATACTCATTCTTATGTGAAAATCTTGGTCTATTTTTATCACTGTAAATCTTTTTTACCTTCCATAATTTATTTTGAACACTACAAAATGGTTCACTTGCCACTTCGCTTGTGTCTGATTTTTGTTAGCTTTCTAACATTAATTTACTTACTTTCATTCATACTTTTCACACACTTTGAAGTTGATTCTTTACCTCTAGCTACGTCAAGATCCTGTAGAAGTGTTGGATACTGTGCATTCCATAATTTCTCTTGAATATTTTTGTTAGATGTGTGCATATGGCCAGGTACTACCTACACCCCCTCCTCCCCATTCAAGACCCGTGACAGGAGAGAAGTTTTGGATGCGGGGTGCGTGACACCCCCCGGCCGTATTTATTATATACAATTAATACACATTAATCATAATTACAATATTTACAAAATGTAGCAGAAAATATACTTTACACTGATTACAATTGACAAGTACAGATATCCGATGGCTAACCTTAACATAACTCTAATACAAAGGTTTCCTATCCATATCTAAACATATCTTTATTAATCTGTACAAACTTTATTTTCTGCGTACCTAATAGAGCCTACGGCAAGGTCACTAACTGGCGTCAGATCCTTATCAATTTCTAACCACGCCCTCTAGCCGGAGTGCACATGCGCAGAGGGCCTGTTCACCGTGAGGGTACTTCCCCCCCCCACGGTTACCCCCGTACGCTCTGTACCTGATCTCCATAAAGGGGCCCTTGCAGCCGTTGTGCACGTGCGGGATGGCCAATCAGCCTAGAGAAAGCGTGACTCCCTCCTCCCCCGCACCCAACTGCCCCTGGAGTTCTAGGAGAGACCAGTTGTCCCTCCCACTTGGGCAACACCATTCGTGAATGGCGCCGCCCTCTAAGGACCTTAAATTTACTGCTCACCAATCATGACCTTACCGCCACAGGCTAGCGTAGTTGACCGACTATCTAGCCCCCCCCTGAGCTAGGAAGGTCATCCCCTGCGACTAAGGCCCCTCAACCATGCCAACGTATTCTCCAGGAACACCTCGTTGCCTACTTGGGATAAGTGAACGCCGTCTTTTAAGAAGCACGGTTCACCCCTAATGCATCCATGGGCGATGGTCTGTAAGTGGGGAGCCCTGAAAAGTCTCTCAAGCTTGTTATTTATTCTCCTCGCAGAGTGATTCAAAGCCTTTACAGATTCCCCCCCTCTCCATTGGACTCGGGGTATCATCTGAGACCACCCAATAGTGCAGCCCTGACAAGTCTTAGCTAACCAGCCTATTTCAGTGACTATAGTTTCCACCAACCCTCTTCTTCCCAGTCTTGCTAAATCATTCCCACCCAAGTGTAGTATGATTATATCAGGGGGCGGACCCCTTTTCTTTAACAGGTCCAGTATGATACCCCTGAACCGATCAAAACATAGCCCCCCTTTTCCATGGCATGCTATTTCAAAACCTGCCTGCCGTGCTCTTTCCCTATAATCACCTGTAGAAAAAAGGTTAGACAGACGCTTTACATATGAATGGCCTATGATCCACACAGTCTGAAGCCTTTCCTTTCGTGGTGATGATATCCGTGTTGCCGAATGGTGCTGGTGCAGTGTCTTGAGTTTCTCCCCTGCGTGACCAGGCGCGTAGCTAGGGGGGGGCGGTGGGGGCGGACCGCCCCAGGCGGCACTGTTTTGCGGGCGGCAGCGGCCGCGCGGCACTGGCCCGTTGTGGCGGCCTTTATAATTTATTTGGAGACACTGACAGTCAGTGTACCCAAATAAATTATAAAGGCCGCCGCAACGGGCCTGTGCCGCGCGGCCGCCGTTTCACTTACAAGCACTGCTCACGTGCTTGCAAAAAAGGAAAGGCAACAAATTGCCTCCTGCAGCACACGCACCACGTTGCCAGATTAGGCTATTTGGGCGCGCGGTGAAACAAGCTCCGCCTCCAGCGCGTGCACCGCCGCAACGTCGAGCAGCCCAAAACTTCCGGTGCAGCCAGGGAGAGCGCGTGCAGGGGTTGGGATGGATTCCTGCACCCCACCACCATTCCCCGATGACGTGGATGAATCGGCTATGGTGCCTGACACCACTGGATGGGACCCGTTTACCAATATAAAGTGTACTTTTACTTTAAAGGTAGGAGAGCACAGTGTGCGTGTGAATGGGCAGTTTTTCAAACTGGAGTGTAGTGCAAGCCCGATTCTAGGGGGTGGGCCTGGGCAATGGCAATGAATCTGCAACCAATGTACAACAATAATACAAAATGTTCAGATAACTGGTGATTTATGATCTTGCTGGAGAGCAATCATTTGTCTGTTAGTTTTTAAACGCAGATAAACTGTATTTTATGTGGGTAGCTCGGTGGGTTACTGCCTTTGTCACAGAGATCCTTGTGTTACTTGCCGTTCAGAAGTTACAATCCTAAAATAGGACAGTACTGTCATCAAAGAGCTGCATACAAACTTCACCTTTTTTTGTGTTGTGATATAGTTAGAACTTCTCCAGTCTTTCATTATTCTGATGTCGCTAAAAAGAGTTTGTTTGGGAAGTCATACATTTTTATCAGTAAAGCCAACCCCCAACCACTGGAGTACTCTTTAAATCCTGAGTTTGTGCTTCTCCAGACCAAAGCCTAGTAAAATATATTGCCCACCAGCATGGATGACATGTGACTCCTACACTTGTAATCCTCATTGGCCTATGTGACATTCCCCGTAGACTGATTCATTCTCTCTGTATAATGTGTGCTGTTATGTAAAGTACTGTGACACCTTACACTGATATGAGTAGCGCTATACAACAAATGGAATGCATATGAGAGAGGGGCAACAGAGATGAGGGGCACTGGTTAAGGGTGGCAGTGAGGGAATACGAGGAGCTGGTCATGGGGTGGGGCAACTACCGAGAGATGAGGGGTACTAGTGGAGGGTGGCAGTGAGGGAAGCCAAGGAGGAGGTCATGGGGTGGGGGGGGAACTACAGAGAGATGAGCGGCACTAGTGTAAGGTGGCAGTGAGGTAAGCGAGGAGGAGGTCATGGGGTACGGGGGCTACGGAGCGATGAGGGGCACTGGTGGAGGGTGGCAGTGATGGACTCTGAGGAGGAGGTCATGAGGGGGAGGGGCTGCGGAGAGATGAAGGACACTGTTGGAGGGTGGTAGTAAAGGTATCCACGGAGAAAGAGGTCATTGTTAGGGCCCCAAAAAAGACTTTTGCACCAGCACTAAATCCAACCCTGTCATGGCCTTTCTGTTTTCGTATATTTAATTAACAGTCGGGTGATTAGGAAAACTGTAAAGTGCATGCTAATTACATTTACTGCTATATTCAATGCTTCAAGTTTGAAGGTGATTTTACTAATGTTTTTTTACCAGGAATAATGAAAATGCAACTGGATGGTGGCTCATATGGGGCTGGGGCCCAAGGTCAGCTGTGAGATAAGATGCACTGAAGAGGGGTGGTAGAAAAGTGGATAAGCAAGCCTGTAAGGGAGCACGCTGCAAAGTCTGGGGTCAGGTGGAGGTAGTAATGAAGAGGGATTCTTCCTGAAGGTCGCACGGAGGGAGCCTGAGTAGTGTCACTTGCCTGATACTCCCACCTTAGAAATCTCCTCTTCCCATCAAAGGGACATATCATGGATAAAAAAAACACTTTTTGAGAGTAATAACATTTATAAAGAGATTTGGAAAAGAGTGTGTTTTACTGGGCCTTGGTAGACTAAGAAGAGCTAAAGGAGGGCTGGAAGCAGGCCTGGCTAGACATATAAGTGACAAATCGGGCCTGTAGTGGCCCACCCGAATGCACCCTTGGCCCACCCAAATAAAAGTTCCTGGAGCCGGGCCTGGTGTAGTGTGTGAGTTTTGGTGATATAATGTGAGGGTAGAAGGAGTAATTTAAAGGTTGTATAGTTTAAATATAGGATGGGTTAATAAAAGGCAGAGGTAGTAGGAGTATGGAGTAGTTTGGGTGTTGAAGGGGTCATTATGTTTGTGTGCATTTAGTGATCTAGCACGTTCTAAATTCAGTACACTTGTGAGCAGATTTACCAAGATTCACACTATGCAACTATGTGCAATAGTCTCCCTTGCACAACCAAAATTAGCATTGCATTGTATTTACTGCGCATTGTGCCACAATGATGGCATCAGCCACACTCATGCAAATAACTCTGTTATTTGTGACAAATATGATTTTTAATTTATGCAAAGACAGAGAAACAATACTTTGTATGAGTTTTGTGTTTTGAGTAAACCCTCAAATGTAATTCTTTTGTGCAGACGGACTCCTAAGGGTAAATTAGGCACTGTGTGTAATTTTAGCAAATATCACACCTAATATGCTTTGAAATATTTTGGCATTTCCCATTGTCTGTTGTTTGTACTGGGCTACGCTAGTTTGTATGGCTTTAGTTAGGTTGATATGGCTTTGTTTGGAGTTCTAGGCCTGTTGGTGTGATTCCTACCCCATTACACCCACTTTACAAGAATTCTAAGGGGTTTTGTGCTACGCGACTAGAATTAGATTACTCAACATTATGTTGTTACATATATATTATAATTTATGGAATAATAAAATGTAAGAGGAGAGAGGGTGAATTTCAATATCAGTAAATAAGCCCAGTTCTAGAAATCCTTGTTATAGTGAAAGGGAAGGGGCATGGGGTATTGAGGCTGACTTTGTGACATCGAAGATTTGCTCAGGTAAAATGGGTCATGCTGAGTGCGCAGGGTAAGTTGATACTGGGAGACTGAGGATAGGAGTAGTAGGAAGTGGGGACAGTTTGAAAGTTGGAAGTATTTAGAGGTCAGGAGGGATGTGACAAAATATAGGGTAGCTTCGGTGCTGGGGAGGAAGTTGGAAGGGAATACTTTACAACTGGAGGTAGTTTCAGCATTGGAGGGGTAGTTTGAAGGTGGAGTTCGCATGAAGGTAGGTGTAGTTTGTTAGAAGTGGTGACTTTGTTCTAGAAGGTAGTCAGTGGAGATACTCTGACTGTAGGCAGAGTTCTTTGACAATAGGAAGTAGTTTGAGTGGAGAGGTATTCTAAAAGTATGGGGTAGCGAGAAGATGGGGTAGTTTTGTTTTTGGAGAGGTTGTTTTGGTGCAGTTTGGGTGAAGGAGGTTAGGTTGAAAGGGGGGGATCATTTGAGCATAGAAGTGCTAGATTGAAGGTAGAAGGGGACAGTGTGAGGGAAGATTGGGATATCTGATGGTTGGAATAGTTTAAGGGGAAGTATCGGGTAAAAGTGCATTAGCCCTGGCTGTGTATTAGTGCCATTTAAAATTAGTTTTAGCCACACTGCAAAGCATCTGCAATGCTGTACAGCATGGCTACAAAGCATTGCCAAATCAATAGCTCTCAGAAGCAAGACCTTTTGGCTTTGCCAGTGCTTGTTTTTGATTACAGCGTCAGCTCAGCAAAGTAAGTCTGTGCTGAAGTGGACATTTACAGCTGAAGAGTGAATGTGGCAAGCAACACCTGCGTGTTCTTAGTAACACACACAAAAAGAGCGCGGGCGATATGAAAGTGCAGAGACCTTGGCATTACTCATGTGCTAACAAGAGATGTTTGTGAGGACTGGCACATACCAGGATATCAGGACTCACATTCAATTACTTTCCTTTCTAAACTTTCAGGAATATTGAAACGAGGCACCTTGGGTGCAATTCATTTTAATATTACATTGGGAAACTAAACTGTTATTAGTATACATTGCCACGGTTCCTTCTGCAGATTCCGTTGGTTGTCTCCTCCTAGTATACCCTTTTCCCCCCACAAAAATAGGAAAATATTTCTATAGATTTTTACATCTTTTTTGCGGGCATGGGGCTGTCTGTAGTGACAGGTGCAGGGTCAAGGCTGTCTCTTCGCTAGGCCACGGGTCAGATCCCCCTTCTGGCCTGGTAAAAACTGAATTTTTCACATTCTACTGCATTCTCTGGCCTGACACTCCAGCTTATTGAAATGCTTTCGGAGCACTGACAGTCTTTAAAAATTCACATTACTATACTGTAGTGACCGTAGGCGACCCTGAGTTGGTGTTGAATGTTCTCTGTTTGGCGGGAGGGAGGAGTAGAACGGTTACACTGCTCTCTCCTGGGATGGGTGGGGTCAGGGTATGTAGTTCTTCTGCGGCTGTGGCAGTGGATGGCTCCACTGCTCTCTCCTGGGAGGGGCACGTGGGATGGCGTCTACTGAGCTCTCATGGGGGGCTTGGGTGGAGTGAGAAGGCTTTCACTGCAGGGCTGGTACTGCCCCAACTACAGAACTCAAGTTAGTCTAGTGATCAGGTGCATTGGACTCACCTGTAGTATCCTGAAGGTCCTGCCAGGGGAATCGTGGTCAAACCCAGTTTGGTGGACCGGTCTGCAGACATTGCTGAGGTTACGGACGTGGTAGATAGGGGACAGGGGACAAGGGTCCTGCACAAGCTGTGATTTTATGAGTGAGATGTCACAAGCAGAGTAGGTAGAACTGATGTAAGTTTTGGGTTTCCTTCTGCTTTTCCTTCAGCGGCGTAGCTAGGTGGGGGCCGTCCGCCCCAGGCGCTAATATTTTGGGGACAGGGGCTGTCTAGCCCTGGACCGTGTCATGTATGTGCATGTAACTTGCATGATCGAGGTAACTATTAGCGGCGATACTACGTGTGTCTCTGACCTCTTTCAGGTGCTCGCCATCCTTTTTTTCCAGCACCCCCCCAGGGGGGCGGCAATCTGAAGGATAGCCCCGGGCGCCACAAGCTCTAGCTACGCCACTGTGCGTGACAGGCTTGAGAAACTGTAATGGAAGCAGAAAAACCATGCCTCAGCGCTGTGTGGCTCTCTCACTCACAGCATGTGTAGGCGCACATAACGTTTGTAACAATTGGACACCCATCTCCCTATCCTCTGTACGTCGCCGTTTGATAGACCCCTGGCCGTTGCTTCAGTGGCAGCCCCTATCCTAAAGGAGTGGGTACCAAAACTCTCTGGATTATGAGCTGACTTCAGAATTGTCATGTCCAACACCCTTTTGAATTGAAAGCGTGTCAGCGGGACCCCATCCGCATGGATCAAGAAAGGCCCCCCTACGTTAAGTGGTCTAACTTGTAAGTAGCTCTCAACGTGTGATACAGGACAGCATGGGTTACCCTGTGCCCGGTGGAGAACTACCCCATCACACCGGGCCTCCTGATTGGTCTTGGACTTCTTGATCGATATTAATAGGGTGTCGGCCCTGACTTTAATGCATTCAAACTGCAGGCCGCCGCGTATGTCTAGTTTGTTTTGGGCCACTAGCTCTCCAATTCGAAATGCGCCGTAAAAGGCCAACGAAAAGGCCACAGTGAATAACAGGATTTCCCCTGATGTGTTGCAAATTGCGGGGAGGGCTGCTAGTATTGAAGTCAGAAGCTCCACCCCAATTGGCTGCCTTGTGGCTGGGGCCGACCCCTGGAGGCGTTGCCACCCTTTCAGAGCCTTCCTCACTGTGAAACTGTTAGTGGGATCACCCCTGTCACTGATCTGAGCGAAGAAGGAGATCGCCGCCACCTGTCTCCTAGCTGCGGCCGCCGAAACGCCCGTTGGTCCTTAAACAACCTAAGTATGCAATGAGTGTCCCAGTGTCGTGCCACCGCTCAGCCCACCCCGCACCCAAGAAAGAACAATATTGCCAAAACGCCCTTTCATATGCTTTCCTGGTCCTGGGTGCTAGGCTGGCTGCCACAAGGTCCGGTAGGTGGGGGCACCAATCTGCCAGAGTCGTTGGTGGCATACTCTGCCGCTGTTGGGAGGTGAGCCCTGAAAACCTGCATCTTAAAACGAGAAAGGGCATCAGCAGCATGATTAAGGACACCAGGCACGTGTTTAGCCCTACATTGCACATTCAATTTCATGCATGTGAGAACAATCTCCTTCAAGAGACGGAGAATCGTTTACACCGGGCCGCTTGCTGGTTGATGCATTCCACCACGGTCATGTTGTCTGACCAGAAAACTACTGACTGATTACGCAATTGTTCAGGCCATACCGTCAATGCCACCCATATGGGGAAGAGCTCCAGGAACCCGATGTTACCTGTTAGGCCATTCTCTTCCCACCATTCCGGCCAACGTTGTGCCACCCACTCGGTACCGAGTATGGCACCAAATCCCTCACTGCCCGCGGCGTCAGTCATTAAACCCAACTTCGCGGACGCAGTAGGCGGGCCGGGCCACACTACTCTGCCATTGAAATCCTGCAGGAATGCCATCCAAATCCGCATGTCCTGCCGAACCTCAGCTGACAGCCTTGTGTGGTGATGTTTCTCTTTGAGGCCCACCATGGCTTGGGAGATGGATCTGGAGAAAGGTCTAGCCATTGGAATGACCCTTAAAGCAAAGTTAAGTTGCCCTATTGTCTGCTATAGCTGGTGTAGTGTTACCTTTTGTTTGCCCAAACATAGCTGTAAAGCAGCCCTGAATTTGTTAACTTTGTCCATGGGTAGCCTAAAAAATCTCTGAACAGAATCCAGCTCAATGCCCAGGAACTCTATCGTAGATACCGGCCCAACTGTCTTTCCTGGAGCCAAAGGAACCACCAAATCCTGCATGAGCGCGCAAAATTCATGCAGTGCCCACCCACATTCAGAGGAACCCCGTGTCCCCAGGATAACAAAGTCATCTAGGTAGTGCATGACCCACTGGTGCCCTGTCTTCTGTCTGAAAACCCATTCCAGGAATGAACTGAATTTTTCAAAATATGCGCATGAAACTCTCTTGAAATTTAAAACCAAGCAGGTGATAATCATCCGGATGTACCGGGAGTAACTGAAAGGCCGATTCTATGTCAGATTTTGCCATCAAAGCGCCAGGGCCCAAGCCCCTGAGGATCTCCACCGCTTGGTCAAAGGACGCGTATTTAACACTACAGAGCTCATCATCAATTGCATCATTCAGTGAATTCCCTTTGGGTGCTGACAAGTTGTGTATTAGTCTGAATTCCCCCTCTACCTTCCTGGGGACTACACCCAACAGGGAGAAGACAAAGTTCTCAACCGGCACAGACTCGAAAGGGCCCGCCACCCTATCCAAGCGCAACTCCTTGGCAATCTTTGAGGAGACTATACCTGGATTAGTCCGAGCAGAGAGTTGATTCTGGCACTCAGAGGACCCCTCATAGTTAGGGGCTGGAATCCTAAAACCATTCCTGAAACCCTCTAACAGAGTTCTTGCCGTCAGGTGGCATGGGTATTTGTTGAGCCATGGTGTCAGAGCCGTCACATCAATGATGGACCGCGCTTTCAGCGGGGGTACCCTTTCACTCCTGCTTTTTTCTACCCTTATCCTTCGATCTTTTGAGGCATTTGGACTCGGGGTGGGATGGGTTGGCGCAAATGGAACACGCATGCTTGAATCTGCACTGACCCTGTGGTCTGGTGCAGGTCCGCCTGTTGAAATCCCAGCACGTCCCTTTCCTCCCACCATTGCCGATTGTACCAGTGGTATAACTTGTACTACCCTGCGACCGAAAGTGCTGAAAGGGCTGCGCAGCATGCGGGGCCTGACTCTTTGTGTTACCATGCCCCCCGCCCCCAAACAGATCCAACCAAGATATCGTGTAAATTCGGTCCCATGACAACGATGGGTCGGATGCCTTCGCCATCCTAACCTTCCTGTCATACTCTAACCACCCTCTGCCCGCAAATTTATCATGGGCCAACACTATCCTGTTCTGATAACAAGCCATCTGCGCCTGTACATTAGGGAAACGCTCAGCTGTGACTGCCATGGATATGGAAAAGGCTCTGATCCAGTTCAGTAAGCTCTCTTCCACCCTGTACTTCAACATCTCAGTAGCCCATTCCCTAGGAAGCATATAATCTTTGTTCTTCCTTGATTCCTCTCTCTCCCTCTCGCAGATCAATAACGAAAACATATTAATATATTCACCAGCCCATATTCTGTTTTTTAACTCAATAGACACATGTCTGCCTAAAAACTCCCTCTCAGAGCTGGACTCTCCCACGCCCAACATTGGTAATGTTGGCAGTTTACCTGTTGTTGCGGACCCCGGAGCCTCGTGAGGAATCCCTGCCGCACTGGGGACTGGCAACCCCTTCTTCTCCAGAGTGCCGGAACCACCCCCTGAAATGATAGGTAACGAAGCAACCGGCCCAGCATTAATTTGTTCTTTGGGCCCGCATTAAACTGAGACACAATTTGCGTCGCTTCCGCCAAAGCATCGGTACCCAACTCTTTTACCCCCACCGCCGGAGCGAGGATGCCTGCCTTCCCCAACCACGGCAAGATTGCTGGCAAATGCAACACTATCTCTTGAGGTAACACCCCCCCCCCAGCGGAGTATCCCCAGCAGGTGTTGGCCCCCCCGGGGGAGCGGGTTGGGGCACTGGGACCACAGGGAGAGCTGGTAGTGTAAGGGGAGCTAATATTGGCACTGGGACCGCTGGCAGCTCTGGAATCTGAGGTTGGGTCTGCGGTTCCAGCACCGGCGCTACCGGGGGTGCTGTTGGTGGGACTGGTGCCAACGGGATCTCTGGACCTGGTACCGGGACCGGGATAGGTGATGCAGGGTCGTTATCACCAGGAACCTGTGGAATGGGTGGATTCAGTCCCTTCCCCACGCGTTTCCTTGCTCTAACCCATTTGGGGATTAGCGGAAAAGCAGCCTTAGGGGGCACATTGGGGCGCCTAGGCCTCGCTCCCTGCCCATCCTGCCCCTCAACTTTCTCCCTGAGGTTAGCGAGATCCTGCCCCATCTCGGTCACTCCATACGAGAGCCTTGCTCCCCCCTCTTAGCTTTCCCCGCCATTAGATAGAAGGACGTCAAATACCCCACAAAAAATTACTTAAATGCTGATGTTTTGGCAGCTTGTAATGGTGTGTCTGGAGTGTATCGGCCCTTAGTGCTGCTGGAATGTTGCCCCTCACAGAAACGCTAAATCTAAAAGCAGCAAACAGTCCTATAGTAAAATTCTGCCTTTAGCTCAAAACCACCAAAAACGCATGACATGCACAGTTCTTAATACTTCCTATTTAACGTTCTTTTACTTTAAATGCTCAGTGAACTCACCCTCCTTCAAACCGGCAGATACAGAAGCACAATGGAGCTCTTAGCTCTTCTATCGTATATACCAGCCCATCTAACTGGACAGAATCATGGGGATCAAACTGTATACCATGAGAGCAAGAGTCTCAAACCTTAAACAATAATGCCCTGTGTGCATTCAAAACAAATGTGCCCCATTGCTCGCGTTTATATTTTAACAAAGCATGCATCTGATTCGTGTGCTCCCAATGCGCGCGTACAAACTGCGCGTCGTTCACCCGCTTATCCTACAATCGGCCCTGGCGCTCTAGCGCTGCAGACCGCCCACAAAGCTTCGACAAAGCTAGCGCGTGCGTTCGCGCTTTCAGATGCACACAAATAGACAATGCAGCCGCCGGAGGGGTGCGCGCTCCCTCGCGCCACCGCCTCCCGATAGCTGCCGCTGCACTTGGACCGTCTTGTCTGCGTCTTCCGGCGATCCCGCTGCACTTCACTCGATTGCGACCTCCCGGAAATGCACAGCTTGACCTCCGTAGATCCCGATGGTCCTGAAGCGTAGCTTGACCCCCGTAGCCCGCAGAAGAGACACGCAACGTTCACGATCCCGCAGTCCCGCTCCTGAAGTCTCCTCGCAGCCTCTAAGGATGTTCCACCTGGAAAACAAAGCAAAATACAAAGTTACCGCGTCCTAGCGAGGCGTGGGGGGCAAGCTGGGGAGTCAGGAACCAAGAGACCGGTTCCTGGGCTCCCCAGCCCTTTATAACCGTGCTGGTCCGGCCAGACCTACTGGCCGGATGTTTGCCCATCGTCGCGACCTGGAAGTGATTCCAATCACTTCCGGGTCGCGCCTGGGCCAATGAGGGTAGGAGGCGCGCCTACCGCGTCACCAGGTGTGCGAGAGGCACGCCCCCGGCTGTAGCAGAGGGGGCTGGCTCGACTGCCATACTTTTGGCGTGGCCGATGCCGGTCCCGCCGTTCTATCATCATCTGGTTACATAAATATTCATCATGGTTGCCTGTGAATGCACAATTCTTAATCCTTCTTTAGCCAAAGAGTGCATTAATGTCACTTGTTTCCTATTAACTGTATATCTTGTGTCCCCTTACACTTGCATATACATTTTGAATGCATCTACCCATTCTTCCTTTGGAGTTTCTGAATTCCTGTGTAAGGTTAAAAAACTCAGAGTGGGTGCCAAATAGAGACATTTGTTAAAATGAATAAACCTAAAAATAAAAGTAGTCACCGTTGTCTTTAGGCAGAAAATGTTAAATTTTAAATTAAAAAAGTGATGTCTGTTACCTTGTCAATATAACATTTATAACTTTAAATAATTAAGCTAGTTGCTGTTACCTAGCTTCTGAATTACTGTTAGACCTGGCATCCTTGGCCTGATCTTCCCCCTAACTTTTTGCCTCCAACCCCCCCGTTTTGCTGACTTGGTTTTGCTGGCTTTAGGACTCTACCACTTTACCACAGGTAACCAGTGCTAAGGTGCTTGTGCTCTCTCCTTAAAGCATAGTAGAGTAGAATTGGCTTTTACCCTATTGGCATATTCAATGTATTTACTTGTAAGATACTAGTAAAATGGCACTAGATGTGTCCAGGGCCTGTAAATTAATTGCTACAAGTGAGCCTGCCACACTGATTGTGCCACACACATTTTTTTTAAAATAATTTTTTTGATCTTATGTGAATACATCATTTCACATACAAACCGCAAAACCCAAGCATGTACATCCCATGACAATGAGTGATTGCAATATACACCAATGTTCAATTACCAGTTACACACAGTTTTGGAAACATAAATTTCTATTCTGTAGTGACCCAGGACTCAGTCATCCATAGCTGTAGCAGGAGAGCTCGTTTCATGTGATGTTAGCAAATAGGACGTAAATGGGGACCAGAAGTCCTTAGGCCTGGATGGCAACGGAAGTTCTTTGGCATAATGCGACAACTGATCTCTACAGTATATGACATCCTCCGGCCACTGGTGTTGTCGGGGGCATTTCAAACATCCCAATTTTGGTCCACTTTTCTCTTTGTCAAAAGCAAAGCAATCAGCAATAACTTTCTATTCTGCAGCTTTAGATGCCCCGCAAGACCCAACAAACATAGCTGTGGCATGCATTTCACTGGTTCCAGTACAATAGCATATAAGATCTGCTGCAAGAAATCGTGCACCCGCCCACAGAGCCACGCCAAATGAATGAAATCTACATCTTGCATTTTACATCTGGTACAATTAGCCGATTCTCTCAACCCATACCACTTTAACTGCGTAGGTGTATAGTACAATTGCTGTAGAAACCTAAAATGAATAATATGCATATTACAATTAGCAGTCAGTAGCCCAGTTAGAGAGCAGCAATAGTCCCAATGTGGTGTATCGAATACCATATTCCATCTCTCCATAGCCCTGCAGTGTCACGGTGCAGTGTCAGGTTGAAATTGCAGTGTACAGTCTAGTTACCAATTTCATACGGGAAGGACCTGCCAGCATGGCCAGTAGGGGCTTCAGGGTTAACGGTTCGGCAGGATGCAGTGCGTTAAAAGCTTTAAGGGCCTCCCTCAACCTGTAATATGTAAATACTACTAACAGAGTTCTGGGCTTTTGTGCCTGTATATCCTCCAGGTTGATGAAGGTGCCTTCAGTGTATGCATCGCCAGTACTTACAATACCTATATCTACCAGGTTTGAAAATGCCTGATGTTTGGCGCCACAGAGATATCCGGATGTTGCGCCAGAGGCTGTGCCGGGGCGTATATTGGAAGTTTCCCTGCCTGCCCCACCAATGTCCACCACGCCTGTACTGTACAATCTATTGTGCTAATTTCACGACGGGGAAAGACTGATGCCCTGTGCAGCAACACAGTCAGCGGTTCAGGATATACCTCATCAGCCTCGACCTCCACATGCATCCACAAACAAGGGGTTATGCCCTAATCGCCCCAACACACCTCCCAAGTGGGAGCCTAGTCCCCAGGTAATTATTTTGAACAATTCAACCACTCACCGAACTTTCCACTTTGTTTCATGTCACTTTTTAATATCTCTTTTTGTATATATTATGATACAACCAAAAACATTACACATGAAGCATAAGACACTCACTATTCCAAAAATATTCCTAAACCCTACACTAGGGATTAGGATCAGGACATGGGCAACAAAAGAAAGTAAAAGCACCTTTGCTAGCCGCACTGGCCTCTCAAACTATATAGGAAGTTGATGGCACTCCAGTACCTCCGCTGCTATATAATCAGATCCACTTTTAACGTCCCCTCTGTTCTGGAAATCAATTTGTAGTGGACATTTTTCTGGCAGAATACATTGCTGGCGTTCAGATCCTCAATGCAGGAAACCACATCCTCGCCGAAGCAAACCAAACCAACTCCGGACGGAACCCTCTCTACTACTCGCATAACATTGCACGTCCGGAGATGGTTTACTTTGGTACGGCTAGCATAGGTGCTTTTTCGTCCTTTTGTTGCAAATGTCCCGATGAGGCCCGAATCAGTGGGCCAAAATGCGTCGACCAGAAGAAGAGGAGAAGTCCAACGGATTAAAAAATGTACATAGTAGTGTTAAAATACACACAACAGATGGACTGTGTGGAGGGGGAAGCTTCCCTCACTTTGGTGTGTAAAGAACTACCTCCCCTCGGATTGCCTCGTATTGTGTTGAAACCAGGTTAGAATGGATGGGTAAGAAGGGATTTGGAATATTTTTGGAATATTGAGTTTCTTATGCTTTATCTGTAATGTTTTTTGTTGTGTCATAATATATATAAAAAAAGATATTGATAAATTACCGTGAGAAAATATGTGGAAAGTCCGGTGACTGGTTGAATTGTTCAAAGTAATTACCAGGAAACTAGGCTCCCACTTGGGGGAAATAATATAATTTTTTCCTACCCTGTAAAAAAAAAATTCGATCGATCCCCGCACATCCTTTTGTGTTTCTGCTTCTCGACCGCCACATGTGGCAGGAAAGGTGGGGGAAAATACCAGTAGTGCGCAAAGGGCTCCTGTGCACACAGGTAATGTAGATACAAATCAGGAGCCCCAAATCCCCCTTGTGAGTATGGCCTTGTGAAGACTTCCCATCTACAGCGAGGTTGTTTACCCGCCCAAACCATCCTGATTAGAGCAGAACGCAATTTTGCAGAAAATGTCTTCGGCAGCCGGATAGGGACATTAGTGAACAAATATAAAAACTTTGGAAGTACGATCAATTTGATGATGGCTACTCTTTCCGACAGCGGCAGCCTGATCCATCTATCCACTTGTTCCTCTGTATGTACTACCGCCCGACCAAAATTCTCTCACAATGATTTCAGGATCCTTATAAATACATACTCCCATTTTACTGGCTCCACCATCCATTCCAGCTCAAACGGCTGCGTACTAGATGTTAACGGGAAGACGGTAGATTTATCCCAGTTAATCCTGAGACCCGAAAGACATTCATGGGTTATGTACTCTCTGATCAACCCATGCAGTTCCTCTTCAGGATTGCGGATGTGTAACACCATGTTGTCCGCATACATAGATGTAACAAGAGGTCGCTGTTGAAATCCCAATGCTGCGTTCGCGTATTTCTGCTTCACCAAACATGCCAAAGGCTCCATCACAATCGCGAACAGCAATGGAGAAACCGGGCAACTCTGACGCGTTCCTTTAAAAATCGATATAAGTTTAGAACGACAATTATTAACTCGCACTCTAGATACTGGGGCATTATACAACGGCTCTATCCATTGTATAAATGCAAATGGCATCCCCATGCGTTTCAATACTTCAAACATAAACCCCCATTTGATGCATCGAGCAGCACCGCCACTGCTTTAACATCTGGGTCAAGTTGGTGGAGTGAGTCGGGACAAAACCTGATTGGTCCGGTAGGACCAAGACTGCCAGTAATGGACGCAACCTGGTCGCCACAATTTTCGCTAGGATTTTTGTATCTATATTTAAGAGTGAGAGCGGACGATATGACTCACAAGGAGCTGGGTGTTTGCCTGGTTTTAATAAGGTTATAATTAGCGCCTCACGTAGTGTGGGGGGAAGTATTTTATTCTCATAGGCTTCACAGAACATATTGTTTAGATGAGAAGCCAGCAGTTCTGCATAGGTTTTAAAAAACTAACAAGGCAGGCCATCGCTACCTGCCGCCTTACCGGAGGGAGCGCTTGTATCGCCTCTTTCACCTCATCAATTGTAAATTCTTGCATCAGGTACTCTCTTTGCCTTGGGGACAACCAAGCAAGTGCAATTTCCTCTAAAAATGCACGTATCTCTTTGCTAGAAGCTGCTTCACACTCACCATACAGCTCAGAATAATAGTCCATAAACTGAGAAAGGATTTCAGCTGTGCTCTTCGTGCTGTCCTTACGCTTCAACTCTGTAATGTATTACTGCGACCGCGGAGGCCTGATTTTTTCCACCAGTGTACGGCTCCGGCATCTACCCTCCCTATATGCCCTCGCTACCCAACGTCTGGACAAATGCTTGATGTCTTGGTCTGCTGTTTAAGTATATTCAGTGACCTGCTCCCTAATTTCAGCTAGTGTTTCTATTTTGTGAGTGGCAGCATATTCTTTCTCCAACCTTGTTAAGGATGTCTCTAACATGTGAATCCGGGATCGTAGATCCCTAACTACACCTGCCTGCAGCACAACACATGTCCCCCTAATTGTGACCTTGAATGCCTCCCACAGCGTACCTGCCTCATCCACTGTGCCCACATTCTCAAGAAAGAAAAGCTCAATGGTCTGTCTCACCCCCTTCTCTGAAAATAGGATCCAGCAGCGAAGACAGCTGCAGACGCCACTGAAAAGGCTGAGAGTGTTGTGTGGGGATACTTCCATCCAAAAGCATGGGGGAGTGAACTGAGAGGGTACGCAGGAAAATCACAACCCCCTTCACCCAGGTAGCGGCCGATCCAGAAATCAACCAGTAGTCCAATCTGGACTATGTTTTCTGTACAGAGGAGATGTGTGTGCCCACTCGAGTTATAGGATTCCGCGTCCTCCAGATGTCAATGAGCTCATGAGTGTGTGACATGTGCTGCCCTTTTTCCCTGCCAGATATTCGCCGCACTGCGGTCCATGACAGGGTCCAGAAACGTATTCAGATCCCCCTCCCCTATAGTACTACTTCTGGTTGAAGGGCAAACAATGTATTCTCCAATCTACGATAAAATTCTGGATCGTCAACATTAGGGCCGTATGTCATAATAATTGTAAGGTTCGTTCTGCAGAGGTTCCCCTGTATAAGTGTGAACCAGCCCAGGGCATCTGATTCTGTTTGCAAACGCTTGAAAGGAGTGCCCCTTTTCAATAAGATCATGACCCCCCTGGCGTAAGATGAGTATGATGATGCCGCCTTTACCGCCGCCCATTTTGCACCTACCCTGCCCTCTCTGACACTAGTGAGGTGGGTCTCTTGTAGAAGAGCCAGTTGCACCCGGTGCCTCTCCAAATATACCAACACCAGCCTGATTTTTTGGGGATTATTCAGCCCCCTGACATTCCATGTCATAAGCCTAATCTCACCTACCATTTGTATGGTGTAACCTAATCTTACATGCTATTCCTGTAATGTGATTCAACACTTGTATCTGCGCAACCAGTGCAGTTACTCACCAGCGATGTACATTGTCTGAACATACATACAACAACCCAAATACCCCCGTCCCACTTTAGCATCCCAATCATGCCAAAGACACTCCCATAAGAAGAGCATCACCAACATTGCAACAAGAGTGGGGAATACCCGCATGGGGGGGCAGGTGCCCATACTCCCACCTGCAGTGTGGGTGTGACTGGAATAACAGCTTTTTTTTGGGAACATCTTGATAAAGTGTTTTAACTTACATTATCAGCATACAAGTATATAGTAACGTAGCATGATCCATATCCTCTCTTGGATCCAACATGCCCATGGCAGGTTGCGATGCCCCAATAGTGCCAGCATTATGTAACCGCTGAATTTTAAAACCACATACCATCGTTTTTTGCAAATATATGCCTGCCCGTAGTTAGTATGGTGCCAGGTGGTTACAGTTCCGCAACAACCATTTGTCTGTCAATGTATATGCAGATTAGAGGGCACCTCAATGACCTGCCATCCTGCCCAGCACAGTTCAGGGACATACTACAATCCACCATTCATATATGTCCTGAGGTGTGATTCTCTGCCCACCAATATAGTCATCCATACCCTCATATGTGAGCAGAGACAACCTTACCAGCATCTGCCCCAATTCAAATGCATCTCAACGGTATTTATGACTCTGTATGCGAGGGGGAGGCCGATCGCCTTGGACTCTTCCGTTTGGGTTGCAACTGTTTCAAAAAATCCTGAGCTGCTCTCGGTGTTGGAAAAAACGTCATCCTGCCCTCATGCGAAATCCACAGATACGCAGGATACAGCATTGCATAAGGAATTTCCAACTTGCGCAAATTCTTCTTGATAGGAACAAACTCTTTGAGAGCCACTTGAACTGCCACAGTGAAATCTGGGTAAAAGGATACCACATTCCCCTGGTAACTGGTGGGCGTCTCCGCTTATCCCCAGATCACAGTCCAGGATCTCAATGTCCACCCGTGGGCACTCCACCAACCAAGTCCAAGAGTGACAGCACGTGCAGGCCCACTATAATGTAGACACTAGGTTTCACATGTGTAGGTGGCACCTCCAAGGGAGCTACGTCTCCCACCAACTCACACAAGGCCTCAGAATATTATTGTTCCACACCACAAACCCCAGCCACTCCTACCGTAGCCCGCAGCAGGGGAGGCACACACTGTCTTCTTTTGTGTGTTCCGGGCATCCCGCAGTTAATTATGCTCCTCACTTGACACCAGACCCCAAAGGAGAACTTCCCTGCACCATGCGTGTTCACCCCATGCTGTGTTTGATTTCCTCCTCGCAGCCGGCCCTCAGCGCGCACCTCAACAATCACGGGTCTCACAGCCGGTGCTGATCGCATGCCGGGGGCACACTCGACTCCTGTTACACTCCGGTATTATGGGCTGCGCCTGCCGCCGCTCCACCGCCCCACACAGTTGCTCCTCCACCAGCCGCGGCACCGTGACCACAGGGTGCTGCCTCGCAGATCACTCTGATCGGGACACACGCTTGAGCCTTTAGGGAGTGCCACCCAGGCCACACGTCTCACATTAATATGCAGGCCACAAATCCTCTGCCTAGCGTTCCTGGGCCAGGACAGCTGCCAACGGGGACAGGAATCGCAAACTGTGCCTCCAGCGTGGCCCGGGACTCATCTCAGGCTGCCATCTTGATATGTCGCAAGCCGCAGTCCCGCACGCCTCAATCACCGGGACATCTGCTATCGGCTCTCGACAGCAGCTCAAAGTGGCATCAATAACTGTCCCCTATCTTTGGCCACGTATCGCCATCCTTTAATCATGCGAATGTGTCCCCATACCGCCGATATTTGCTGGATATTTAATTGTAGCCGGCAGAGCAGCACTATAGTTCGGCCATCTTGCTGCGGGCTCTCTAGCTCCTAAATTAGTTTTTTACTACTGCAATGCCCACCTCTCTTGTAGGATAACATTGGAGTTAACCTATTACATTTAATATGCAGTAATTTCCAAATGGGAACAGGTTTCTTTGGTGTCTTTGGAATTATAATGAATAATCCTAACTTATGATGAAATTGGGTTTAAAATTACAAATTTGAAAATGGCACTTAAAAAAGTTAAAAGACACACAAATGATGGACTGAATGGGAAGCAAATCAAACATTTGCCCCCAGTCAAGAGATCTGGGTTAAATCCATTGTTCTTTTGCTTACCATGCCACCCAGTCTAGACTCAGCCATACGCAAGTAAGTCTTGACCCTGCTCCTCATGGGAACAGTCCAGCCTGAACTGCCAACCCAGGTCCTCCCTAGAATAGAAACACGAATCCTGGGACCGGTTTCGTGGTATCACAATTCATCAGTATTTGTCCTAGACAACCACATACAATTGAGAGCTTAGGTGTGCCTGGATAAGCTATCACTGGCAGTAAGCTCTACTTACACTTGAATAGGCTGTGTCCTGCCTCCACACAAAGGGCTGTATACCCTCTGTAGTTAGTCTGGAGTCAGGGCAAGGAAGGGAAGGCAGGATTCCTGGGGACCTCAAAGGGAACCTCTAGACACTTCTCCCCACTTCAAAGGCACAACTGTTTATAAATACTGGACCTCAGACCCCTACTCTTCAGTACACTTCTGGACTTGTGAATACTCTGCCAGGAAGAAGGACTGCTGTGCTGCTGAAAGGACTGTCACTCTGCTGGATTGCTGGTCTGAAGGACTGCTGTGCTGACCTGCTGCCTTCTATCCTCTTGCCTGGGTGAGAAGGACTGGCCATGCATCTGTTGAACCCAGGACCCCAAATTAACTCCAAGGGCTAGTTGGCTGGCCTCCTGACTTGAGTCTCGGGAGCAGAAGGCGCCAACAACCTCAACCCCAGCTCCTGGACTCTCCCATCTGTGAGTCTACCCTTCCAAGTGGTCGTGGACCTTTGGAAGAGGGCCTAAGGTACTCTGGCAGCCTCTATGTTTCCATATCCTTTGCTGAGCCACGTAACCCTGAGCAGAATAAATGCATCATTGCTGCTGTGTTGATCACTTCCATCACAAAGACCTGCATCGCATCATAGCCCGTCACCTCATCGGAACCCCCACTGTGCAACACATCCACTGTGCAGGCCCTTGCATCTGTCATCGATGGCAGCTGAAACAATGAGACAGGATTCTACATCGCAGCCTCGAAACGCCTCAGAACCGGTCTATCATCTGACTGCGTGACACATCCTCGATGCTGGACTTCGCATTGCAAGCCCTAGTTGTCAGGACCCTCGACAATGGTGCAGGACCTAATTGTATCGCGGAACCGACGCATCGCTTTGGCTGCACAACACATCTTCAACGCAAACCCTGACAATGCCCTGCAAACCAGGATTTAAGGTACTTTGTTCAGTGGGCATAACTGGTCCCTGTAGATTGCCCACGCTTCATCGCAGTCAGCCTTAACTTGTGACTTCAGCCCGGTCCAGTGCGACCAGATATCCACAGTTGATGCTTTGTGCTTTTGGGCGCTATTTTCACTGAACTCTAAAATTGCAGATCAGAGGTTCTACTGATTGGATTTTAGTCATTTTGGTCTTATTTTATTTATTAAAACTAACTCTATTTTTCTAACTTGGTGTGGGCTCCTTACAGGTGTAGTGTTTTTCACTTTATTATGGTTTGAAGTGTTGCAAAATACTTTACACATTGCCACTAAGGTAAGTCTGATTGCTGTGTGCCAAGCTGCCAGAGAGTTGAGCACAGATTCGTTTAGGGTCGCTTGTGCCTCACCCTGACAAGGATTGTGGTTGCTGCTTGACCAGGGTTCACACCCCAGTCCACCAACAACACATATTCTTCCAATTACTAATTTACATTGTTTATTTATTGAATTGGGTTTGCTAACTACTCCCAAATGCCCATAATCAGTACTTGACTTGTCTAAATAACATTCATGAATGTCAGTTTTAAGAAATATTTATTGTGCATATCAAACGGTCTCTAAAAGGTGGTGTATCCCAGTGCTCCTGTTCGTCTTTGATGTTATTACTTTCCTGTTGTCAAAGCAATGACATGCATCACGTGCATTAAAACATGATGGCGGTAACGTGATGTTGTCTAGATGTGAAAGACGCGCTATGATCCTCGGCAAGGTGATGGTACTTGAGGTGATGGTGCGCACACTGTTAATTAATAAATTAGCCAAGATGTATGCTTTTTCAAGTTAATTTGTGAATATGTCAGCTATTGAAACTCATGTGAAGCTATCGGATAGTGCAATACTGTCGCTGATTGAAGATGCTCGATTGGGCAGCTACGCACACATACTGGCTGGCAATAAATGGATTATTACATTTATAACCTTTCATAGGTTAGTTTATAGAGCATTGTGTAGATGAGTGCCAATCCAGAAACACTGACCGTCAACATGTAATATTGGTGATTGCAGAATGTACTGCTGTGAGATCGTGTCTGGGGAGCTTGAGATATGGTGGGCACAAATGTTATTACTACAGATAATCCACCACATATGATACTCTATTACTCTTACGTTTACGACAAAATTCAAACGTTCTGATAAGAATGCTTGCAGTTTTGCATTTTAAGCTACTTGGCCTTTTCATCCACAGGCATTTCAACACTGCCCACTTGCCACTGTTGAAGCAGTTGCTCCTTCCTACCATCCAGGGAAGTGGCCAATCATGTCTCCTCCCCCATCTCCCACTGTTGATTGCAGCATCTAAGGGCTGCAAAAAAGAAAGATGTTCACAGATGCTCCTGCTCATGGGACCTCCTGCTGCTCCTTCTTCTTACTTCTCACAGGTTGCTGCGGAGGGATACTCTCCTGGCAACCCACACTGTTTGTTTTTGTCACACTCACTGGCTGTCACTGTAGGTGGCTTGTCGGCAGCAATTCTTGATCCATGGTAGTGGGTTGGAAAGAGGCAGAGGTTGTCTGCAGGGCGGGGCACCACTGGCTACTAGTGGCAGGGAAACTGCTTGAGGTGCTCTATGGGACTGAGGATAGAGAATCTTCTCCGGAGCAACCTGGATTGAGTCCTGTCAACTCCAGTGTGGCTAGGGTGGTGTCTTCTGGGGGAAATGAAGTGTCAGCCTGAGGCAGCAGCAGTGGCCTGGAACCTGCTGTGCTGCTTTCTGTTGGAGCCTTGGAGTGTACCCCCGTGAAGGTACAGTGTTCTGTGGGCCACTTTTACTGTAATTGATGTTTTTGACAGGGTTTGTATCTACAATGATTGGTTGGTAGATACTGATCTCTCCCCATTGGTAGTACAAACACGCATATGGAATATTGATTGGTGCACTGCTATACACCGATTTTTTTCTTTAGGCACTTTCCACCCTTGTCCTCTGTTACTGTTGTCACTCTGGAGGGTAAAAGCCAGAAACCGGTCCCAGGATGCTTGTTTCCGGTCCAGGAAAGACATGGCTTGGCAGTTCGGGCTGGACTGTTCCCATGAGGCACAGGGTCAGACTAATTTGCATATGGCCATGTCTGAACTGGGGAGGCGGAGTGAGCTTAAGAATGATGATGGATTAAACCCAGATCAGTTGACTGGGGGTGAGTGCTTGCAATGTTCAACACTCCGTCCATCATCTCCTTTGGTTTTGCTATCCTCTTTGAGACAGTCTGAACCTATGTTCATCAATTTTGGGCCAGTCAGAAGAGGTGGTAAGCCAACCACTGCTACTTTAAGCCGTTTGGTGAGAACCTTGATTTCAATGGCTTATTGAGCGGTGCTTCAGATACCACCAGCGGTAGTGGGGGGCCTTATTCTCCTTGGAATGGGTGGCTGTCATCTTATTGTCAATTTGGAATGATACAAGTTAGGTCCACAAGGCCTATGAGGCACACAACCGAAGATTCTGTCCAGAAGCAGGTTGGCCTGCAAGGAGCCGTTGTTTAAAACAATTATAGATGGGGATTTTCTTCCCTTCATAAAAACGTAATGTCTGTAAAGAGATTCTACTTGGAAGTCAATGAGCATACCAACATTGGAGATATCGTCTTAAGTAGTGGCAAATGTATTCTGATGGAAGGCACTTTTCCCACACGCTCATATGTTGGACACCAGAGTTAATATATGACAATGGCAAATTCCTAGCTGTACAACTAGAACTGTTTACAGCCCCTCCATCAATGGCAATATCCTTAACAGCAGACATGAATCCAGTTGTTACGAATGGGCTTTTGAAATCAAGCTTTTTACCCAGAATTCAAGTCCGTAAAGCACCCTGTCAAATCCACTTACCATGCTTACAAATTAATGAGACGTTCTGAATGAATTTTGGTCTAGTGTGCCTCTCTCTAGTCATCACACGGAGTAGTCCCATGGGAGCTATGGAGGATGGACCTGTCATTCCAGAGCTTGAGGTGAGCCAACTATCTGTATTACAGGGCCCTGCTCTGATTCTGTATTAAACTCATGATCTTCTTATGGAAGGAGTCGCCATTATATTAATGAGGCCATGACTACTCTTTGCTACCTTTCGGATGCTACTCCAACTGCCCTTAATTGACTACAAGCTTCAATTTTTCAATGATAGAAGTCTTGAAAAAAAGAAACTAAACAGATCAAGGAGCATATGTATGAACAAGCCCTTTTGCGATTCCTTAATAGCGATTTTTAGCGAATTGCTATTAAGGAATCGCAAAATGCTATGTATGAAGGAATCGCAATAATAATTGCGATTCCTTAATATTCCTTAATTGCAAATCGCAAATCGCGATTCGCAATTAAGGAATACCTTCCCATTCATTCCTATGGGCGTAGAGGCCTATAGGAATGAATGGGAAGACATTCTCAATTTGCGATTATCAATTAGAGAATCGCAAATTGAGAATGCAATTTCAAGGTTGCAAGGGTGTCATAAGGACACCCTGATGCACCCCTGAAATGAGCATGTGTGCACATGTGGAGCACATGCATGCCCTAAGGGCATGGCGCATATACATGCCCTAAGGGCATGTATGTGCGCCACATGGCACTTTGAAAAAAGCAAAAAAGTGCTTTTTTCAAAGAATTCGCAAATTACCACCAACTGTCAGTTGGTGGTAATTTGCGATTTCTTATACCAAATTCGCACAACTTAGGTGCTTTCTACATCACATTTAAGGAATTGCAATTTGCGATTCCTTAAATGCAATCGCAAAATAGAGAATCGCAAATTTTGCTATTCTGTAATTTGAGATGCCCATTTGCGAACGGGAAAAGGGCTTGATACATATGCCCCCAAAGCCGTAACTCACTCCAAACCACTTGACTGCCGCCATTAGCATACTAACAGAGATTATGGCCCTAAACAACACAGCCTTATTAGATGAATCTCACCTGGCCGCCAGTACCTGACAATGGTTGTCACTTAGTGAAATGCTTGCATAAACATAACTATGGATGATCGAGGCCCTCTGGGCAAGGGTCCAACCACACCACACGTGTCTGAATACCCCCAGCTGTGACACATTCTCCGTCAAGGAAACAAAAAAGAAGTTTTGTAAAGCTTAACAAATCCTCTAAATCAAATATTTTTTTGTATCAAATTACTAATATGACCTTGGGGGCATTTTACTTGTTTCAGAATCTGTACAATAACAAAGTATCTAATTTAATTAAAAGGTGATGGCAAGGACGACACTCAGGACGATCACATTTATGGCTTGGGAAATTTAAAGGAAAGCAGTAAGGAAATAGATGTATCAGTAGAGACCTCGCTCAGAAATTGAAGACTGGCACCACTACACCTACGCACCCTCGAAGCCCTATAAATGATTGAGGGCAAGTGGCCGCGCCATTCTCTCTAATAACATGTGCTGAATCACCTGCATTGTCACCAAAAGCAGCTTCGACACCCAGTTCTAGTAGTTGTGCCGTGACTGCCACCACACTTTCTCAGAGCCCTGGATTATTCAGGAAAGATGGGAAGAAGATTTGTTGCGACCTTGTGATGCTATGTCCAATAATTTGGCAACGGTCCTATTGCTAGCTCCTTCCTCCATAACCCCTTTAGCAGCTGAATTTTAATCTCTCTAGGTCTGACATCGAATCGCATCAAGCGTTTTCAAACTAAGCTGAAAAAGCAGCTCTCTCTTCCGTCTGTCAACGTACTGAAGTCACCTTCCGCAGCTCTGGTTTGTAGGACAAGAGATTAAAAGAAGTTGGAAATTCACGAATCCTTTTATTTCACACCTGAATATATATGCAGGGGTTCTCCTAACATCGTAATTAGAAGATATATATAAATGTATATATATATATATATATATATATATATATATATATATATATATATATATTCGCAGTAACACCTCCTTCCGGAGATCAGACGCACTTCGAGGGGTGGCGCGATGCCGGCGGAGAAACCGGTGAAGTCTATGCCACAAAAGAACGGAGTTCCAATCGAGCACTCAGGTCCAAAGAAAACCACCAGAATCCAGGCTTATACCAACAAAAGGAGGTTTATTGTATTCATAAACCTGTTGTGACGCGTTTTGCTCCTGAAAGGGCTTGTTCAACAACATAGTAAAGATTTCTGAGGGAATATGTGATGACATTGCCCTCTTATGTGAGGGACACTAAGGGCTTCTTGGAAAAAATTGATAAATTATCATGGCAGAACGATTTCATCCTGATAACAATGGATGTAAATTCTCTCTATACGGTGAATGACCACGAACAAGGGACCAAATCTTGTGCCAGATTCCTCCGACAAAGAAATGTTAGATATCTTGGACACACTTCCATGATCTTGGACATGATTAAGTTTTGCCTGGTCAATAACTTTTTCATGTTCAATAACGACATCTATGTGCAAGTTCACGGGACCGCGATGGACACATGTTTTGCGCCGAGTTTCGCGAATTTGTTCATGGGTGCATGGGAAGAAGATATAAGGAACAACACCGATTTACAAGATGATTTTGCCAATGTCATTGTTTGGCTGAGATATATAGACAACATTTTTGTCATCTGGCAGGGCAATGAACAAGATGCCCTTGAGTTCATTTCCAAACTCAACCAGAACAATTTAAACATCTCCCTCACCAGTAACATCAGTAGCACTGAGGTAGAATATCTGGACACAAAAGTTCAAATAATTGAGAACAAGTTTCACACGATTCTCTACCGCAAAAGCATTGCTGGCAACTGCACGATTGGAACTCCGTTCTTTTGTGGCATATATATATATATATATATGTATATATTATCTACTGGCGGTCGCCAGTAGATAGTTATAGTTAGGCCCGAGTTCCCATAGGAAATCTGAAAATTCTATTTTGAATAACTTTGGCGCCGGTTGACTTATCTTCGTGAAATTTTCAAAACTAATGGGGCGCTCCGCTCAGCTCCTACCCTGAAAGTCTCGGGGTGATTCGTCCAGCGGGGGCTGAGAAAAAAGGGGGGTCCCAAAACGCGTTTTCCCCATGCATTTTCCCATAGGACCTTTAGTCGAAGGTACAGCCCGAACGGCTAAACAGAATTACTTGAAATTTGGCAAAGAGGTAGTCCTCAGGTCAGGCATGTGCCTTTTGCATATATGGTGTCAATCTGTTCAGTAGTTCCTGAGAAAATTGCAGTTAAAAGTACACCAAATGTCCGCGAGCGTAATTCTGATTGGTGGTTAGATGTCAGTCAACATTCCAATCGGTCGAAATCAGGAAGTGTCGGACGCCATTTTGTGTGTGACAGTGAAAAAGAAAGGTGGAGAACGTGAAAAGGGGGCAGGGTAGAGAGTTCCTGACCCCCTAGTCTTTGTCAGGGGGTCCCTGAAGGACCCCGAAGGGTGAAAAAAACATTTTAATTTTTTTCTAAAAATCACGGGGTGCGCACCTTGAAAAACCCTTAAAAAAAAAACATTTTAAACTGTTTATAAGTTTATAGAAGATATTAACTATGCTGTTCAACTTTATCCAAATTCAAAAAAAAGAGCTTAGCCATTCCATATTACAGGATACAGTCAATCTATAACTATATACATAACTATATACATAGGTAGTTTATTGTTTATTGAAATTCCCCCGTTATAGTTAGTTTAGCTAACTATAACTCGTGCGACCGCAATCCACTGCTGATGATGTCACATATTACATCACTGTATTCACTAAGATACTGTTAATAAGTCAGTTATACAATTAATTTGACCCAAAAAAACATCCATTTAGACACTTATTTACCCATTTATTCTTCCATTAACCTTTAGATATACATATATAAAAAATATTTATTTTTCAGAAAGACACATATTCACTGGATGATGTCATCAGTGATGTCATTTGAGATGTCATCAGTGATGTCATGAGTGATGTCACTGACCAAGTCATGAGTGATGTAATATGTGACGTCATCAGCAGTGGATTGCGGTCGCACGAGTTATAGTTAGCTAAACTAACTGTAACGGGGGAATTTCAATGGTTTTGTACGAGTGAAATGTCCAGCTAACTATAACATGTGTGAAACCTATGGTTTTTTCAGTGAATATATATATATATATCTATATCTATATATATATATATATATATATATATATATATAAATAAATCCAAATGGCTCCTTCCGGCTGCTGTGACCCGAGAGAGGTGGTGTACACTCCGGCGGAGCGTGCCGGTAGTAAAGTTCCAAAGGTGCAAAGGCAATTCTTCGTACGCTCTCAGAAAGACAGACCACAAACGGGGATCCCTTTCAAGAGATCCCCGTTTGTGGTCTGTCTTTCTGAGAGCGTACGAAGAATTGCCTTTGCACCTTTGGATATATATATATATATATATATATATATATATATATATATATATATATATAATCCAATATCGCACGTCAGAAGCACACTCAGAGTCACGGGTATTCCAAAAACGGCAGTAGTTTAATCTTCGTTACGCGTTTCGACACAAAAAGTGTCTTGTTCACACGAATCTACAAACGTTTTGCATTGATTTGCAATTAACAATGATATAGATTGCTAAATACAAGGAAAACAATAACGATTGCAGCAATTGACATGGATATTTAGCCCAAATATATGGCGATATACATGAACACGTGTTCAAAGCAAATCGTTAAAGAATGTAAATAATAGAAACCAGTAATCAGAGGCATACTGATATTTATGTTCCTATGATTGAAAAGCAACTGTGGTGTCTATTTCACAATGTTTGAAACAGTAATAATATAAATTGAAGAGAGATTATGTACTGTGAAAGCACTGATTTGCACTTTCCAATATGTCTGCCACACTATACAAACATCTGAATAGACTACCTGAAGTTATAGTCCTATTTCTGTTATCACTATGTTTCGGGTGAAATCACCTCAATGAACTTTATTTAAATCAATGCAAAACGTTTGTAGATTCGTGTGAACAAGACACTTTTTGTGTCGAAACGCGTAACGAAGATTAAACTACTGCCGTTTTTGGAATACCCGTGACTCTGAGTGTGCTTTTGACGTGCGATATTGGATTTATAAAGAAATTGCCGGTTTTCGGGTTTACCGGCACTTTGCACCAACTGACAACGGGCTCGGTTTCCAAACAACCCGTTTGGAGGAAAGAAATATATATATATATATATAAATATATATATATATATATGTGAAACACTTGAACTCAAGCTGCATTGAAGGAATGGAATTCATTGAAGGTATTACTAGGTCCATGAAAGAAACTACATAGGTCATCTGGGAAGATTCTGATGTTTCAAATTTGGAAGGAAACTTCAAATATATTTGAAGCTTGGAGTATTACGCTTTCGAAATTAATTCAGTTAAATACCCAGAGCTAGTTATTAGTACCCTACAATTTAAAAACACGAACAGTCCTGAGTCAAAGTCAAAAGTCAAAGTAAGTTTTATTGTTTGGTCAGTTAAAATCTTAACAATATAAAAGACATTTAAAATATCAATAACATTTGCTAGATTTTAGTACTTTACATCAATATGTAGTTGATAAAATATTACACACTATTAATTAAACATACTCTAATTATTATTCCAGATTCCTGTCCATTTGCACTGGCAAAATTCCAACCTTTTCAACGGACTTGATTTGTTTTTTTTAAAGTTTGAGGCACGTGCTTTACTTAGGAGGAGTCAAACATTACCACCTTCGAGCTGGCTTTTTAAAATCAGTTTTCAGGGCCTGTTCAAAGACTTTAAGGAATTAAATCAATTTGCAATTCAATTGGGAGTCATATGGGTTTAGCCCTGAAATTATTGCAGCTCTGCAGGTCCGGATACCTCTGGCGTTAAGAGTTTTTCTAAGTAAAGTGACTCCTGCATTGTGAAGTTTAGTGCATATACAGATTGTATGGATAAAATCCTCTTTATAGTTGCCACAAAGTCAACATGATTTAGGCCCTGTGTGCTCCCAGAATGGCTGGTCCGCTATCGACTGTAGTTTCCCAAAACGTATTGCCATTATTTGCTTCTTCAAGTAGATTGAGAATGTTATGTTCAAGTATGGTGCTGGTGCAAGAGTCTTATAGTTATTAATCACCATCCAGGCATGCGACCTTGACCTGAAGATATTTTTGTCGAACAGTAATGAATGGATTTTTGCTGATTTGTTTATTGCTGAGTCTGTATTAAAAGACTTTGTAAATACAGTGTCTCTTAAACCAAGGCCTCATTATGTCACAATAGAAACTACAGTTCAAACAAGCATTGGCAAAGCCATGTGGTCTCACACTGGCCACCAGTCTTTTGGCTTTAGCAAATATTGTGTTTTTTCTGCGGTGGTTTTTGCAAGAAAATGTTGTTGCTGTTTTGAGCTTGCTGTTGGTTCCTCATCAATCTAAAAATAAGTTGAATGCCAAAATATTTTTGGATATGCACAAAACACACATTATTATAGTAGTCCCTGCGCCGAAGCGAACTACTTTGTGTGAGGATGTACTCATTGTGAAAGGGTAACACAGTGAAGTCAGCTGGTGGCTGAAGGGGACTGACTCACTGCCCCAGGACGCATGCTGTAGTGGGTGGAAGAGAAATGTGAATGATACAACAGACTAATGGATGAAATCTGGCCGAAAATCCCTATAACTGGGTATGCCACACACATCATTTTAGTCAAATCAAAAGGTCTTGGATAACACCAAGCCATTTGATCTGCCATTGGCGGCCAGCCTCGTGGCTGATGCTTTTTTGCTAATGTTTTTGTAAATCTTTATTACAAATAGGTAAAAAACATTGAAGAAAGGGAGGTTTGCAAAGACAGATGGATAGAGTTGTATATATAGATGGCCAGCCAGATAGATAGATAAATAGATAGGTAGATACCCGCAAGTAGGTAGATAGATAGACGGACAGAGTAGACAGTGAGTTAGACAGACAGAGCAGGCTGAACGTTTGACAGAGCAGGCAGGTAGATGGACAGGGCAGACTCAAAGTTAGACAGACAGACTGGTAGATAGATAGACAGAGTAGGCAAACAGTTAGGCCAACACACAGGTGGATAGAGAGTTAAACAGACAGACAGGCGGATAGAGGGATAGAGCAGACAGAGTTAAACAGATAGGTAGATAGAGAGCAAGACAGGTATCTAGACTTACGGGTAGCTAGCGAGATAGATAGACAGACAGATAGACAAACAGACACATAAATAGATAGATAGATAGACAGACAGCCAGACAGACAGACAGACAGACAGACAGACAGACAGACAGATAGATAGATAGATAGATAGATAGATAGATAGACAGACAGATAGATAGATAGATAGATAGATAGATAGATAGATAGATAGATAGATAGATAGATAGATAGATAGATAGATAGATAGATAGATAGATAGATAGATAGATAGATAGATAGATAGATAGATAGATAGACAGGTAGACAGGTAGACAGGGAGAGAGAAATACTGAGAAGTAGACAGACAGACGTAATTAGATAGAGAGACATATAATTAGATAGACAGACAGACACATAGGGTTGCAAAGGTAGATAGATAAATTAGATAGATATATATGGAAAGATAGCTATAGATAGACAGACAGGGTGGCAGCGATAGATAGAAAAATAGCTACATAGAGGGACAGGTAGATAGGCAGGTTGATAGACAGGTAGATATATAGATAGATTGACAGCTAGAAAGGCAGGTAGATAGTCAGACAGATATGCAGGTAGAGAGACAGGTAGCTAGACAGAAAGATAGATAGATAGATAGATAGATAGATAGATAGATAGATAGATAGATAGATAGATAGATAGATAGATAGATAGATAGATAGATAGATAGATAGATAGATAGATAGATAGATAGATAGATAGATAGATAGATAGATAGATAGATAGATAGATAGATAGATAGATAGATAGATAGATAGATAGATAGATAGATAGATAGATAGATAGATAGAGATAGACATATAGTGCTCAAATTAGTAATATAAAAGTTAGATGTCTATATAAACATACCATACAAGAGCATTGAAAGCAATCTAGAAAGTCATACGAGCAAGACATATAGATTAAATTGGTTTACAAATATAACAATGTTCAAGGGCACTGAAAGTTAACTAGAAGGCCATACATGAGTAACATGCAGATTGAATTGGTTTACAGATAAAACTCCAATCCTCAATTAAAATACATATCTGCTAGAGACTTCTAGCTGCAGATTACTTACCTTAGAACAGAGGTCTTCAAACTTTTTTACTCTGAGCCCCCCCTAAGCAAAATGTTTTGAGGTCAGGCCCCCCTCCAAAATTATATGACAAGGATGGGGGGAGCGGGAGGGACATGGCTGTGTGCAGGGAGCGGGGCTTATGAGATGATTTCAGGAATACTTTTTCTATAGCTTATGAACTGCACCAAATATGAGACTTATAAAACAGCAAATGCATCAAACAAAAACAGATATCCCAAACAAACTGCTCCCCATAATTGGGGTGTTGTGAGCCTCTCACACTCTTTGACCCCAATGCAACTATACCTGCTGCACTAATAATAACTGCAGTCCTGGGTAGCAGGCTATCTCCTTTACCACTTTTACCTCTTCCCCTCCATGATGGATCATCACCTCTGTCCTAATGCTTGAAAGGACAATAAGCTCTGATGCCCCTTTTTTTAAAGGTAGACAGTCATAATTGTGATGCAGTGGGCCCCCAAAATCCCTGGGCCCCAGTCCTGCTGCATCTGCTCCTTTATGATAACCAGCAGTGGCCACTTACACACTTGGCAGCAGTACCAGCTTCACTAATGAATGTCCCTTTTAAAAAAACAAAAACACTTATATTGTCCCCTTCTTTGGGGTATCTCGCTGAAGAAGCTGTCTCAGACCATTTGTAAACATAAAAAGGAGTCTGCATACAGTGCTCCCTATTCTGGGCCTTCTCTTTGACAATATCTATGAATCTCGCTCCTTTCCTCTGTCTCCTGGACCATTACTGTGAGGCCCCAGGGGTCGAGAGGATTAGGGCTCTGCATCTGATTGCAACCCTGCTGGCCTTCTACCTGCTACCCCATGGACTCAGCTTTCACAAAAAAACTGCCCCTGAATGGTTAATACTGACTTTGAGATGCCTCTGCCTGAAATTGAAGTGCGGGTGGTAGTGCAGAAAGTTAAAAAAGAAACCATGGAATTATGAGTTTCTGCAGCAGCGTTTTCCACATAATTATCAGTGTATTGCATTTGCTACATAATCTGCAGATTTGAACAAAAAAAACTTGATTCTAGCTCAAACGGAACAAATGTTACTTAAAGCGTTACAAAGTGTTCCGGAGCAGTGGAAGGCCCTATGCAAAGATTGACTGGTAATCTTGTGGTTGCTTGCTGCTGTATTTTGGTGCTACACTGGTACTAATGAGGTGAAATATTTCCCCTGACAGTGTTACCGTGAGTTACAATGACAAAATAATTAAGTAATGCTAACCACAAAATGTGGCGCATTGTGCCGCATAATTTACCTTTTCATGCTGCATAATTTAGTCAAACCTGCCGCATAATGTTGTCCTCTTCTGCTGAATAATTCCAGTGGATCTGCTTAAAGCTTTATGGTGGCAAAGATCTATTCTTTTTAAGATGTAATGTAAAGGAGTTATCAGCTGGGATCTTGATTAGTGGAGACACTTACAAAAATATCTGCATTTGATACAGTTTGATTACTTATTACTAAAAAGTATGTTTTGTAAGAATTTGCTTTATCTCAATCACTGCATCATGTTGCCGCTGCCTAGCTTAGAGTATGTAAACACTGTTTTAAAATAATGACTTGCATATTCACAGTGCTTTCTGCCGCAGGCTGGGACCTCATAGCACTATATACAGGGCCATTGGAATTATGCGGCAGGAGAAGACCAAATTATGCAGCATGGTTGACTAAATTCTGCAGCAAGCAAAGGCAAATTGTGCTGCATATTTTGTGATAGCATTACTGCACTATTTTGCTATTTTTACACTTGTTAACATTGTCCTGCCCTTTATTGCCCCTCATAAGTACCACATTAACACCAACATATAGCAGTAAGCAACAGAAAGGGGACCAGGCAACGTTTAGAAAGGGCCTTCCACTGTGAGGTAACACGTGTTGCTGCATTTTTCAATCTGCAAATTACACAGTAGATGATGGATTGTGTGGCAAATGCGGGAAAACCATAACTATGCGCTGTGAGTGCAGGGTGAGAATGAGGAGTGAGTTGTCTGAATGCAGGGTGAATTCCCAGACACTTTAAGTTAATCAGCATGTTATTGACGGGCGTAGGGTTTCAGATATAAATTAAACTATTGCTACTATGGAATTAAATCAGGGAATCGAGGGTGAAGGAAATAAATAATGTGCTGATCTTGCAACAAACTTCCAGTCTTATGATTAGGGCTGCCAGCTCATTATTTTGATGTTGCAGACGGAAAAAAATAAACAGTCACCTAAAGCCCTATTTTCAGCACTTATCTGTGCATACTTCGAAAAGCAAATATAAAGCACTTTTAAATGTGTTTTAGGGCTGCCTGAATGTTTCATGACTGAAAATAAAAGGAACAGACAGAAAGTCAAATTACAAATGAATACATACTTTTTTATTTAAGACCCTATTTAGTGTCAAAGCAAGGTCTTTGCAGGCTCTTTAAACATACATGGCTGGCCTTTTTTCTATTGGCAACCCTTTTTTATATTCATTTTCTTGAAATGCATTTTCACACTACAGCAGTATAAATAAAATGCAAATGTAAGGAGGAATAGGCAGAGTCGGGGCCCAGGGGGTACTGGAAAAAGAAGAAAAAAACAGCCTCCATAACCAGTTTCCAAAGGTATGCAAATGGACCTGTGAAAAACCGGGGCCTGCTGGAGTCTTAATAAGACTCCAGACACAGCCCAGCCGAGCCCCAAGCAGCACACTCACTGACCTCTGGCCCCACGACACTCTGAGGGCTTCGGAGTAAATGAAGACAGCCTAGAAATGCAGCAAATAAACATCGCTGCTCTTCCAGGCGTCTTCATTTACATGTCCTTGCAGAGGCCTTCGCGCCCCCCTGGGAACCCATCCACGCCCCCCCAGGGGGGCGCGCCCCACAGTTTGAAGGACTGTGCCTTAGAATATGCCCCAGGCGTCAGACTGGATCTGGAGTTTTATGAGCAATCTTCTTGCGTGCCGACAGGTGGTGTAGTTTGACTCTGCGTGGCATCGGCTTCTATCCCGGAAGTGATGTGCCCTTTGTTTGGTGCTGTGTGGCGTTGGCTTCAAGCCCGGAAGTGATGTGCTCAGTGCCTAAATAGGCTCCACCCCAGTGTGCTGACCTCAATGCCTTCTTTTCTGGGCCATCAGCGTGGATCTGGATGAGCTCCCCTCAAACATTTTTGACTGCCTTTTTTCGATGTTTTTTTTAAGTCGACTAGTGTTCCCTTTTTCCTTCCGTATTTTTTGGGAGATGTTCTCAATGAAACCTACTGGGTTAAGCCTTGCAGGGGTCTGTCACGGACATATGTTGATGACAGACCCGACTTCATGTGTCTTTGGTGCCTGGGGCAGGACCACATGTCTGCGGCCTGTATGGAGTGCAAGTTCATGAACTCCAAGGCAAGGGAAGAGGTGTGGTGCAGGGGCTAGGGCGGCTGACTCCGGAACACGTGGGCTCACGGTTCGATCGCTGGCGCCAGGTTAGCCCAGCACCTTGTCACTCTGGGCAATAGCTTGCTTAATCTTTCTAATGGCCCCCAGCACTGGGACACCTCTCTGGAGGTAGCTGTGCACTTTACAAATGCTGGTATTTCATTTCATTTCAATGTGCAAGCGGGTCATGAAGTTTTTGGCCACTCATCACGTGACTCTACGCCACTCCAGGTCCCATTAGCGAGGAAGGACTTGGATCACTCCCGGAGTCACTTGTGTCGATCTTTATCGTGACCCCTGACTTCTTCAGGTAAGGTCCACAAGAAGTTGAAGCGCTTTTCGACTCCTCTGCCTCGCTCCCATTTGTGGGATGGCACGAGTGAACGAGGCTGCAGATCCAGACCCTCTTCTGGATTGTTCCTATGGAGCCGGCGTCTGACACTGGATCACTTCCGTGTTTCCCCAAGTTTTCCAGAGCTGGAACAACCCAGAATCTTCTGAGGCCATGAGCCTCCTTTTTGTGTGGTTGATCCCCTCTGGAGCACCTTCAGGCCCTTGAGTTTGGAAGGGTCTCTGACTGGTGCTCCACCGGCGGGTCCACCCTTGATGCCAGCCGGTCCCTCAGGATCCATTGGTGAATATAGATCGTCCCCGGCTGTGACTTTGTAACCTCCTCCAGTGGACTGTTCTAGAGGTGTCATTCCCGGCACCACCAATGCCCCATCGCTTGCTCCGATCCCATTGTGACTCCCAACTCTGATACAGAGCCGGACAGGTGTTGTTTGAAAACTTCTCTGGCACTAACCAGGACCACTCGGCCTGAATTGGAGACCGAGCCCTTTTTTCTTAGCGGTTCCTCGGAGGAACATGAATTGAAGGGATCTGCGGATCTCTATAGCCACTCTGACCCCCTAGTGGAGTCTATGGCAGATGACATCTGGTACAAGGACCTGGCTGACACCGGTGGTCTGGACAACTCACCAGACACTGGTCTCCTTTCTCCTCCTACATTGGATAGGGAGGAAGGTTTTTGTTTTACAATGGTGGTCCGGAGGATGGCTGCAGTCCTGGACCTGCAGCTACCAATGCGCAAGATCAAGACCAATGCCTTCAAAACCTCACCTTGGCACACTAGTCATTCCACCTCAGTTTGGCTCTGTGCTTCTGGTGTGAAAAAACAGTCAATAACTGAGGTCAGTGTGCTGGGGTGGCGCCTATATAGGCACCGCACACGCCACATCGGGCGCTGCCAACGCCATGGGGATCTGAACGACACCACCGACCGGCGCACAGGGTGATTGCTCAAAAATTTCGAGAACTAGTCTGACACCTCGGAAATTTTAAGGAAAGGAATGTATGGCTAGATAAAGTCTCTTAGTCCACGTTAAAGTACTCCACTATTGTTCTTACCAAGTTATTGATTGTAAGAAAGACCCTAGTGATGTCATGCTTCATCATTGGGACAATGATGAAGCATGACACCACTAGGGTGTGTGAGGGAAAATAAATAAAAGAAAGGTCTTTTCCTAAACCACTCTACGAGTGGTTGCTTCGCTTAGGGACATCTAATTATTTCTCCCTCCATAACTAAATCTTTCTTACAATCAATAACTTGGTAAGAACAATAGTGGAGTACTTTAACGTGGACTAATACTCAGAATCAGGAGGGTGTACTTCCCCCTTTCTCCTCTTGCCCCCTCAAATATTAAGGACCTCATGGTTCTATATATTTAGTGTGTAACTAGATAAAGTGTCTACCAGATATGGCATTACCGAAGGTAAGATACTTGTTCACTACCATGACATATGAGTGCAGCTAGAAATGCATTTGATTGCGTGCATACTCAAAAAATAAAAGACAAATTCATGAAGAACAGTTTCAAATTCACACAATCTGGTATGATATGAAATAGCAGCAGTCAAATAAAATGCAATTCAAAAAGGATTTTACTTCATTAACAGGAGGCAGTAACTGATATATCTGGAATGTGTCCTGTGCCCTGAGGAGCTGGTAGGAAGCACCCAGCTATCTCACGAGACTCTAAGCACAAAGGCAACACAAAAGTAATAAAGTAAATACAAAAACACTAGCACTGAAGAGAACTACTTTGTGTGCAGATGTGCTCATTGTAAAAGAGCAAAAATGCAGCCTCTCAAAGAGCAAAAGACGGCATATGGACCTGATTTTAGGTCTCGGCTAGCGATGGCTGCGCTTGCGCAGTCTCGCTCGCGAGATTTAATGACATTGAGAAGAGGGGCTTGCACCCGCCCCTCTTCTCTCCTGTTCTCCATTGGCTGGCCTCTTAAATGCTGGCCAGCCACTGGAGAAGAGGTCCAGTCAGTCCGATTATGCCCCGTCCTTTTCGGATCGGGGGCGTGTTTTTTGCGAGAAGTCTCAGGGAGGAGACAACAGCAAAACACGCCCCCGAATCCGAAAACGACGTGGCGTTTCTCCGAGGCATTTTTTCTCTGCCACGGAGAAAGGCGGTGGTGTCTTCCGGTTTAAAGAAAATGAATCCAAGCTGGGGCATTCCAATTACTAGTTCGCTCTGGGAGTGCATTTCGGTGTCCGTATCCGTGGACCTTCTGCAACTTTGGCTTGTTGAGAACTTGAACCATCATGTGATCAGCAACCCAAGACGTTACATCAGTGGTGCCTGCGAGAAGCAGAACGAGCAGCGGAGTTTCGAAGCAGGCCTGGCGGTGAAAACGTTTTGGCTCTCTTCTAGCATGCTCTGTGGCCTCCAAGCCCAGGCGACACCCTACTGCTGAATGCCGCTCCCTAACGTGAGGCGCGCGCTTATATACCAGTGGCGGGTGGAGGGGTGCAAGTAATTATTCATAGAAGGCGAAGGAACAACGACTTTACCGTCATCAAACACGAAATTTCATAAACTGGGGATGCTCAAAATAGAAGCGGCGCCAAGAGAACAGCAACACGTCCGCCTCAGAGCGCAGATTTTTAAACGCTGATTTATTTATCTTTAGAAACAGAGACAGTTATTCACCCCGCCTCCCCCCAACCCCGGTCGGGCAGTCTTGCCACGCCCCCTACTCCTGGTACTGAGCGGCGAAGGTCTGGGCGCATGCGCAGTGCTGGGTTGCCGTTAGCCCGGTTCTTCCAGCGGTGGGGGCGAGCAAGCGCCGCCGCCGCCGCCAGGCACAACGGTATCACCGGCAACCGGCAGCAGAGCGAGCAGCCCGGGGGAAGCAGCTGTAGCCCCGCCTTCCAGGGAGCCATGTGAAGCTTCTTGAATCGGGGAGGAAAGGCCGAAGCAGGGTCTGCTGCGGGGGTGAGTGCTGGCCGTGTCAGGGGGTGCATGGCAGGAGAAGAGGGGTGCACCAGCAGACTGGGTTACGTGTCATTGACTCTCATAGATGAGTATTGGGAGGCTCTAGTTTCTGACATCCTCTTCATCACAAGGCAATTAAATGAACGTGATAAAGCGTAGCTTAGAATATATATGCATTAAAACGTCATCGCATTTTAGTTCACAGAATACAAACAGCAACGCTCATGCCATGCACACAGCCGGTATGCTCCATCCAATCTTTCCGTAGTTCTCAGGCAACTTCTGCGATAAGAAACTTTTAAAGCATATATTTTAATGTATATTTTAATGGTGCTATGTATCGCGTTTTATTGGCACATGGTTATGGTTTTAACTAAAACGAACTTTATTCGGGTTCTGATTGTTCCGTAGTTCTCAGTGTGTGTGTGAATATGGGACGGCCAGGCAACTGGAGACCGGCTTCCAAACTTGCGTGGTAGTCATGTCTAATAAATGACGTTGATAATCGAGTGCAGTGCGTTCCGACAACTGATCATGTGATAAAAGCAGTTCGGGTTTTATGCATGATAAGCTTGTAGGCTGCCACAACCGAGTTTCTGCATAGAATTGCTTTTTTATTCTAGTATCCTACCACTAGGAGACCACTGACCGTACTTCTGCAGCAGAATGCAGTATTAGTGCCTGCCTTTAAATCTGCAGCAATGACCGGGGTAGGCCAAGATAAAGAGGCAGGAAGAGGAGTTGGCCTAACGGCTTAGGCGATCGACCTCGGACCTGGGGAACTGGGTTCGAGTCTCGGCAGTGACGCTGAACAGCCTGTGATTCTGGGCAAATCACTTAATCTTCCCCGTGCCTAACAAAGAATGATTGTGTGTCCTAATGTAACGTAACAGGTGCTATGTAAGGCGCTCTGATACCTGATTGGATTCGGGTCAAGTTCGCGCTATATAAAAACTCAGCAAAAAAACAAAAGGGTCCCTGGTATCTAAAAGAAAGTTTTGGGCTGACATGGAGGTGTGAGAACATAAGGGAAACACGAGGCAGACTGATTCACTCTTGCACTGTCAGGGCACCAACTACCAAGTGCTTTACGCTCGCCCTCGCATATGGAAGGTGGCAGACTGGCTTGGGTCCGAGCCATAACCAGACTGGGACGTGGGACATGAACCCCCGTTCAAAATTCTACTTTCCTCAACCCTGCAGAATAGGTGGAATCTGGGACGTTGCAAAATCCCTTAGTTACTGCTCAGGCGCAAGCTTTTCCACTTCCTTGGTAATAGGCTGCATTTGTTCAGCACTAGGCAGTAACCTACCTTAAAAAGAACAAGCATTTACAATGCAACGGTCTCGGGATTGTTAAAGTTAGAGCTATTGGCATTGCTCATGACATTGATTTTGTTTATGTTTTTGTTTTTAAAACATGTAGAGGAACGTCATTGTTATTTACAATGTCAATAGCTTAATCAGTGTGTGTGTAGGTGGCTCTGTGTGTGGGTGCAAATGAAATAGGTCTCGCATTTGAGAGTGATTAAGCTATTGACATTGTAAATAACAATGGCGTTTTTTTAAATGTCTTAAAAACATAAACAAAAATAATGTCATGAGCAATGCCAATAGCTCTAACTTTACCAATGCCGAGACCATTGCATTGTAAATGCTTGTTTAATTCTCTTGACTGTACGGCTTATTTAATAGATCTAGGCTGTGCAAATGTCCCTGCTTTTGATTTAGAATTGAGTAGTTATCTGGAGGTTTTAATATCCTGTTGTTGTTCAAGGTGTATTTTTATGATGCTTTTAAATATCTGAAGCAGAATGCTCCAAAATTAGCTTCTATATTTAATAAAAGCTTGTGAGGGCAGAAGAATATGGGCATTATACTAACCTGCAATTCTAACCTCAGCTTGCCACACAATTTAATACATCAGATTTTGTTTGTTTGCAACAATGTCATGATCCTCGGGACATACCTTATTTAGGGATATACTTTCCTTTATTTTTTGCTCTTTGAATGAAATTTTTATTACAGACAGACTGATCAAGTTTACTAATTTTTCTAGAGAAAGAAACGATGCCCTGCATTGCACTTTTGTTTCTGCTGCACATTTACTATATTTTACGGCATTTGAAATTATTACAAGATTGGAAAGGGATTATGCTGCACAGCATATATGTTTGGCTAATTCAAAGAATACAACATTTACCTCAGTTGGTAAGGCGGACAACAGTCAGCAGGTGAAGTGAATGTCTTGGTTTGAGTTTATATCAGAGAAGCTTATGAAATAGCTTGTGAAAGACGAGTGCTCATAATTGATCCAGAATTTTATCATGATGGCTCGGAGTCTGGCAACTTGGATTTCTACATGGGATCAAGTTCTTAAACACAATCTGGGTACACCCAATCCTATTAACAAACACCATTTCTTAGCTAAACATGTCTCAAGGAATAGCTGGCTTGACTCCAAGTTAAGAAACCAAACATTTATTCTAAACCCAGCCTTAAGAAAGATTAGGAGCCTACCTTTTAAGCCTCAACTTTTAATTGTGATTAACGCCCAAAAGAAAATGCATGAACTGTCGGCATGGGAAACCAAATAGGCATTAACAGTAGGGCAAGGTCTTAAAATTGCTGAGATATGCAGAGCTAGCTTTCACCCAAAATTAGCAATTTGTAAATAGTTTAGACCTTAAAACGTGTTCGAAGTTGGCGACTCGTCCCTGAACATTGCTAGATCACTAATATTGAATCACTGTATGGGGGTGCCTCTGTGGCCCACAAGATCTCATTTTCACAATGTAAAGCTATCTTGGAGTGAGGATGGATTGCTATGGGCTGGGTAAGGGGTCCTCTCCCTACAGTGAAGCAGTGGAATGTTGACATGACGAAGTGTAAAACTTTATCGGATGTCTATAGTGACTTAATGCCGCTGCTGATTAGGCTGTGGGATATCTGGGTGCCATATCAAGCTTACTTAACACCTGTGGCATCAGATGTGGTGGTAGAGTCCGCTGAGGGATGAGCATCCAAGTGGAGTGTGTCAGTGACTCCAATTTTATAGACAATTTGTTGGGCCATTGGGGCAGGCTGCAAAATCAGACAGCTGTTGAGTGTGCACTGGAGGGGGACCGAGGTATGAGTTGAGGAAGAGCCTACGACTGATACTGGAGGCCTGCTTGTAGTACCTGGGCGCAGGATGGAATAGAAGGGAGTCGAAGGGATTTTTTCAGTGCTGTGACCTGGACGTTGCTGTATTGGCTTCATGCATTCAATATTGATCCATAATGTGCAGTGAATTGTAATCAAACTTTGTGCTATATGTATTCAGAGCTTGACAGAGATGTACTTTGTTCTAGTTTTGACACCAGAAAATGAAAAATAAAGTTAAAAAAAAAAAGATTTACAGGCTTGCGCCCATTCAAAAAACCTGATCCCATGCACGCAAATGGGGTTTAAAGCAGAAAGTAACAATCAATTCTATATTGGCACTCTCCATGATGATATGTCATTCAGTGAGATTCAAGAAAAGCAGCCTGTTTGCCTGTTTTATAGTCTTCCATTACAGCCTTTGATGGGGTGACTAGAGCCATTGTATGGACAAAATTATAAAGCTGCCCCATTAGCTTTCTACTGGAACACTTGAGTCCAAGTAAAACTGGTTCACAATGAGCAACTTACGAAAAAGATTATGACCAACAGAGGATTAAACAAGGGCCGTGTGTTGACCATATTTGTTTTTAATCCATATAAAGCTGATTTACCAGAGGCCACTAAGGTAGAAGGACACCAACCACCCAGGTTGGATAAACATTTCATACAGCATGGTGATGATACCAACATTTAAGACCACACAACAAGGGGCCTGCAAATGCCCTTGAGGGGTTTATATAATTTATGACATGGTTAAAAAATTGAGAATTAATGCAAAAAAGATAGTTTTAATTTCCCCCCAAAAAATGATAAAATTATATGTTGGTACATTGGCAAGGTGAGAAAATCAGACACTATATCTACTTTGTTGTATTGTGGTAAATAAAAATTCCTTTACCGGGACTGAATTTGATACAGAAACATTATAAAATAGCTCAGTAAAATGAGAGGCAGAATCCGTGATGTTAGAGTTTCGGAATGGGCTTTATTCCAATAATCGATTATAATCGGATGCTTCAAGTTCCATCACCACGGGGGTTCAGGAAGTGAAGTACATACTTTATTGACAAGAAGTAACTTTTATAGTACATACATTATAATGAAGTGAATACAGTAGGCGTAACAATTGATAAGGACATTGACGTTTGGTCTGCGTAACCGAAAATGGGTGTAATAATGAGTAAAAAGGAACATGATTGGTTATGATGTAATACATAGGTGGATCTATAAGATAATACTTGGCATTGATGCGCGCGCAGCAGTATGACGTGTAATTGACGTGTAACTAGGGGGTGACGGGGACTTGACATTTAGCTCTATATGTGGAGACGAGAAGTCTGGGGGGTCAAGTCAACCTAATCCCAAATCATATCTAACATCCTATGTTTAAAGAACTATGTTATCCATAAAAGAGGGACTCTCGGACAGAATCTATTCTATACTGACTGTGCGTGCGTGTACAAGCGTCTAAGTGTCTACACTGAATGCGAGGGGGTAGGAATATTCCATGGTAACAGGGCTATGAATTACTTGCATGAGGACAGAGAAGATGGGCCTTTTTGCTTGGTAACTGGAAGAATGTTTACTTAAACTACTTAGGCAGGAATGCATCGGCTGAGGGGGAGGCAGATAATTCGAAGGTGAAATACAGTTCTTGGCAGAGAGTAAGCTGATGTCAGGCTTTGTGAGCCGCGCAGAGAATGAGACAAAGTTCATGGTCACAGATGCAGGCTCGGGCTGGAGCTTTCAGAGGCAGAAGGCAAGAGGAGTTTTGATGACAGAATCAGGGCCTACTTGCCTGGACTGAAAAGTGGCATAAGTGAACCATATAAAGCCGATGGCCTTTCATATTTAGGAATGGGATATCCGGCCTATACATGGCGGATCTGTCAAAGGACATGTTGACGGTGGACGCACATGTATTTGCGTCTTCATAACTGGAACTGGAGGGAATATACATGTACTTGTGACATGCACATGGAACCGTTGGGGTCCAAGATAGGGGACATAACTGACCAGAAAAATCCATATTTCCACATTCCCTCCTTGTCCCCTACTTGCCCTTCAAGAGATATCAATCTTCATCAATCCATTGATCTGTTCATATAGCATCATTTGTTCTTCTTTCTTCTTCCGGGATCTTGAATGAAAATCTTGATGTGGAATGCACGATGTGGCACACAGACCACAAATTGCTGGTCCACATTGTAGACATAGACAGCAACTGAATAGTATGAGAAGGCCAATACCTAGGAAGGATAAAACTCTCCATCCCCAGGCTGATACCGCATTCCAAAACCAACTGGACCAAGTCCAAGTGCCTGGGTTCTGGTGTATCTGGCTTACAATCTTATGAAGGCGAGTGATGGCTTTATATACAGATGGCGAATTTTCTGGTATGAATACGCAGCAGCTTGATCCGATGACCCTACAAGCTCCGCCCCTATCAGCCAGGATGACGTCAAGGACAAGACGATTTTGAAGCACAACAATCCGCATAGCAGACTGCTCTTCCGTTAAATTGCCTAAGGCGGAAATAGTCTCATTCACTACTGCTTCAAGGGTTCTAGTTAATCTACGTATCAGCTTACTATTAGTAACAGTACCTATATAGGGAAAGATGCCTTTATTAAAATCTACATACTTGTCCCATGCCGTCTCAGTGTAATCGACAATGGGGAGATCTCTCCGTTCTCTGTTGTGTACTAAATGAATATTTCTGTAATAATCAGGAGGAGCTAGGAAAACAGGTGGCAAAAGGAATGTAATGTAGCAGGTACCATCCCAATCTAGAGGTAGACGCATATATGCAGTCTGACCACATATAAAGTAGGAGTGGCGAGAAGCTCTAAATGAAGATTTTCCTTGATCACTGAATTCTACCATAGTAGTGCATTTACTATGGCCCATATGTATGGAACCAACCTTTCTTACACATAATTCACCCCTCGCTGGGAATACTGACATGGTGGGTAAGACTAGTTCAATTTCAGATACGACATTTAGAATCATGAGATTAGGTGTAAAATTACCTAATCCATATACTTCATTTTCTAGATCAGTTCCTGTTCTTTTGGGGCGACCTTCCTTGTCAGGGTAACAGACCTTGAGTAAAGCTAGGTTCAGATTTCCCCATACCCAATGATCTTGGTAAACTGCTGTGTCTGAGTCTATGGAATTAATTAAGCTAAACCATGCTCCACAGGAGCCATTATGTGTAAATGGATGTGGAAAGAAAGGCAGGACTCCTTCATAATTCTGATAGGGAGGGAGTCGGCCACACACCCAACAATTGGTGGCATTACTAGTCTGATGGGAATGATGTAACATACTAATGAAAGTGTTATTGCGCAGCGCAAGTCTATAAGACAATTCATGCGGAGGTAAGTCACTAAAAGAATGTTCAGCAGCAACATTATAAACATGTCTAGAAATAGGGTAATATATGTGCAACAACATACTTGTAATAATTATTAAAAGACTCAATAAAAACAAAATTAATAATGTCACTATGCAGTGGCTACGCAGTGATTTACAATACGCCTGTCGTTTCAACATTTTTCGGGTATTTTCTCTACTTAGGTCCAAGGGATACATGTCAGAGACAATTCAACCGCTTCACCTTGGAGAGGACTTAAACAATCAAATTGCTCGACTGGTTGGGCCTAAGCTTTAGTTTGTAATTTTCAGATTTGTTAGGTTCAACAAAAGGGAGTTTTGTATCAGTCTGTGAGGGAGTGCAGGGCACAATGTCTATATCCGAAGATAGTCCATGAAATTTCTTGATGTGGCTTGAATGAATCCAGCCCTTGCGGCCCTCGATCTTCACGGCTGTTCTTGTGGTCAACAGGACCAACTTGGGTGCTTTCCACCTGGGCTCCAGCTGAGTCTTTCGGTCGAAATTCCTCACAAATACAAGATTACCCGGAACAACGTCATGGGGTTTCACCTCAGTGTTGTCGGGAAAAGCTGCAGCTACCTGTGAACGAGAAGATTGTAGTGCAGACATCAAGGAAGCCAAGTAATCTGTCAGCATATTACAGTCAATATCAGTTATTTTGCGTGGTATAGGCGTCCCCCACATATTTGGTGGTCTACCGAAGATCACCTCATACGGGGATAGCCCTGTTCGAGAGTGTGCTACCATTCTCATGTAAAAGAGTGCAACTGGTAACGCTACTACCCAGTCGACACCTTTCTCTCTGCATATTTTGGACATTCTAATTTTCAGTATCTGGTTATGTCTTTCTACGAGACCTGCTGCCTCGGGATGTCGGACACAGTGGAATTTCCACTGATATCCTAACAGAAGTGAAACGTGTTTCATTAATTCGGATGAGAACGGCTGGCCGTTATCTGAGTAAACAGCACGTGGTAAACCGTATCGTGGGAAGAATTCTCGAACCAACTGTTTGGCAGTAGTCGGGGCAGTGTAATCTGAAACCGGGTATGCCTCCGTCCAACGGGACAGAGCGCAGACAACTACGAGAACATATTTGAATCCTCTGCATCGTTCCATCTGGATATAATCCATCTGGAGTACTTCAAAAGGATGATTAGGGGTATGAAATCCACCCTGTTCTACGGGAACGCTTTTTCCTGGGTTGAACTGACAACAGATCATACAGGTACGGACCTTTTGTTTTGCTGCTGCTCGTAAATGTTTATTGAACCAAATGTGTTGAATGCTGTCTAGCATAGCTTTTTCTCCTAGGTGTGCCGGACTATGTATAGTGTTAATTATAACTTGGACCATTGAATCAGGAAGGAACCATACAGACTTTTCCTTCATCATCCATCCTTGGTCCGTTTGGATCCCTCCTAATTCAGTCCATTTCTTTATTTCGTCTGGTGTAGCATGTGTCTGTATGTCAATTACGTCAAGAGTAGGATCTTTAACTGTCATACAATGTGTCGGTGTCGGGACTATTGTCTTTGTCATATCGGGGGTTTGAGTTTGAGCAGTCAGTTTAGCTGTTCTGTCGGCTAGATCATTGCCTTGGGAAATGATATCAGTAACCTTCGTATGGGCCTTACATTTCATAATTGATATTTCAGTGGGTAGATGTATTGCATCTAATAATGCATGAATGAGAGGTCCGTGCTGAATGTGGGCACCGTGGGAAGTTAAATAACCTCTCTCTCGCCACAGCACGCCGAAGTCATGTACAACTCCGAATGCATAACGTGAGTCAGTGTATATGTTGACTTTTTTATTCATGGCTTGAATACAGGCTTGTGTCAGAGCGATAAGTTCTGCGGCTTGAGCTGACAAAGTAGTTATACGATTAGTTTCAATGACCTCAGTATCTGTTGTGACTGCGTAGGCGGCTACTAACTCTCCTGTACTTGTTCTCATGCATGAACCATCTACATACAAGGTCAGGTCTGGATCTGACAATGGGACATCGGTTAAGTCTTGTCTGGGTTTTGTTGTTATTGTAATAACTTCAATACAGTCATGGGCTAGTGGGTCTGTTCCGACTACTGGTAAAAGTGTGGCAGGATTCAATGTGTTACAGCGTCTGATTTCTATATGTGGCTGAAACAATGTAAGCTCGTATCCTGTAAGTCGCGCTACAGTCAAGTGTTGTGTTTGCGTTCTATTTACAAGAACCTCTACTGCATGTGGTACTTGAACTGTCAATGGATGTCCTAACACTATGGCATCGCTTTGTCTGATTGCTAAAGCTGTTGCTGCTACTGATTTTAGGCATGCAGGCAAAGCCTGAGCTACGGGATCTAATGTACTAGAAAAATAAGCACATGGTTTGTGTGCTCCTGCTTGTTCCTGTGTGAGTACTGACAAGGCCGTACCTTCGCGTTCTGTAACAAAGAGTGTAAACTGTTTTCTGTAACATGGCGTTGCTAAAACGGGTGCTTGACATAAAGCTTTCTTTAAGCTTTCAAAAGCTTGTGTGTGTTCCTGAGTCCAAGGGAGAACAGTCGGTGTGGCTGCCTCCTGTGTTGTCAACTGAATGAGTGGTTTTGCTAGAAATGCATACTGAGGGATCCACTGTCTACAATATGAAGTGAGGCCTATGAAAGCCCGCACCTCCTTCTGTGTCTTGGGTATTGACATGTTAGCAATTAACTGAATGCGGTCGGGTGTAAGCTGCCTTCCCTCCTTGGACAGCGAGTGACCAAGATAAATAACTCGCTGGACACAGAATTGCAGCTTAGAAGGGGACACCTTGTGCCCCTTTTCGGCTAGAAATTGTAAAACTGTCAGTGATGCTTTCTCACATTCGGGTTCGCTTCTAGCGGTGATCAGCAGATCATCGACATATTGAAGCAGGGCAGTGTTAACCGGCATGTGGATACTGTCAAGTTCTCGTTTCAGTGCTTGGCTATAGATGCTGGGGCTTTCTGTAAATCCTTGAGGTGCGCGGGTGAATTTAAAGCTACGCCCATTTAAACTAAATCCGAACAAATATTGACTTTCCGGATCTATTGGGACGCTGAAAAAGGCATTTTTGAGATCAATTACAGTAAACAATGTTGCTTCGGAATCAATAGCTGTCAATAATGACGAGATATCTGGGACCACAGGAAATTGTGGCACAATACATTTGTTTAACTCGCGCAGATCAATAACCAATCGATATACTGGCGGAGCTGTAGGATCTGTTCGTTTAAGAATCGGAATTATCGGTGAATTACATACATTGGAGTCTGTTTCTACAACTACTCCTTGGGCAATAAGCTCGTCAATGATTTGTAGTAAAGCCGTTACAGCATCTGGTGGTAACTTGTATTGTCGCATTCGTGGTAGCACCACTCCTGCCTTTAGTGAGACTCGATATGGTGTAATATTCATGCAACCAACATCAGTAGGGCCTTGTGCCCATAGATGTGTAGGTAAAGTCTGCAGTCGGGGATCCATGTCTCTAGATACATAGTGACCTTTAAAATCACGTAAAAACAACCTTACTCCTTCCGGAGAACAACATATTATGGCTCCTAGGGCTTTCAACGTTTTTATTCCTAACAAGTTTTCTGGACATGATTTAGTAAGCAATAAATCTGTAGTTCGGGTCAGAGGTCCTATCGTAAGTGGAAGAGGCTGTGACACTTCATTAACAATAGGTTTTCCTGAAAAACCAAGGGAAATATTCTGTGAGCCTGAGAGGGGTGCCCCTGGGACTTCACTTCGTTTTATAGTTGTTCGACTTGCCCCTGTATCGAGTAAAAATTTTCTATCTTGACCTAATAATTCACTATGTACATAAGGTCCTCCTTGATCTACAGGAATCTCGATAAGGGGTAAGTCAACTTCCCTCTCTAGGCTAGTTCATGCGTAACGTTGATACTCCGGATATTCATACTGTGCAGTCTGATACATTTGTCGTGTTGTTGTCTGTGTGGCAGCAACAGGCAACGGTGGTGCAGCTGGCACAAACTGTATTGGCTGTTGTGCGGCTGGCATGGCCTGGGCATGCTGCGTAGCTCCTTGTTCATTCTGATCTTGTCTTAGTGGCCGTGATCTTTCTTGTGTTTTACCTATGGCGATATTATGTTTTAGCACTGGACAATCGTGTACGTAATGACCTGGCTTTTTACAATAATTGCATGTCCCTTTTACAGGTCCTGCTGAATCGGAATGTGTCATACCCTTTTTATGTCCTTCAGCTGGAACTGTCTGGGAAACTAGCATTTTCATTTTCGTGTCTTTCATGCGTCTGTGTTCATGTTCTTGTTCCTCTTTAATTCTATTGTGGTGGTACTGTAACATTTGTAACATTTGTGTTGGAGTGTTACCTTGCCAGGTACTCTCGAATTTTAATACTCTATTCTTTACTGGGGGCAGGGCATTTTCCACTAATTTTGTTACAAACAGATGCGGGTATGATTCGCTACTTGCTTTTATGCCACTATTTATACCAAAACATTTCTCGAATCGGGCATAGTAATCGCTAGTGTCTTCATCTTGCTTCTGTTTACAGGCTGAAATTGTACCCCAATCTTCCTTTTTCGTAGTTAATAAACGTGGCAGTACCTGTACTAGTAGACCTGGTAGTGCTTTAGTTTTGTCCCCAAGCCCCGAACCTGGACCTCGGGCCCTTTCTTCTGCTTCTAATGCTGACCATTCTATCTTTTGATCACCTACCTCCCACTCTTTTTCCTTGAGTTTCTCATAAATGCCAGCAGGCATCAACACCTTTAATATTGTCATGATGTCGGGGTAGGTATACTCTCCCATGAGTAACATGTCTTTAATTTCTCGATGAAAACCCGCTGGGTCCTTGTCATGACTGGGTACTACTTTCTTCATTTCTAACAATTCTATTTTCGATATAGGCGTATATACAAATACACGTTTAAACTGATTGTCCTCGCCTTTTATTGGGTGTACTTCTCGTAAGGGATTCTGTCTATCCAGGTGATACGTCGTTCTTTCCTTGACAGGCAATGAGACATGCTCTGAGCATACAAAAAGAATATACTGCTTTCTAGATACTAGAATTTCTTTAATTAATTTGGTACCTGGACCTCTCCATTTATTCATAAGCAATTCAGTCAATATGTCAGGTAAGGGACCAGGGTCCGAATGCTGACTCTGATATAGTATAATGAGTTGTTGAATCATATAAATCCCAGCTAACCTCTGCTCATCTGGGGTGAGATTCAAAAATGTGCGTACTACTGTCTCATCACTATATTTTCCGGGACTGTCCACCCAATGAACAGCTGCCCTCGCTAAATCTTGTTCATCCATAGAATCGAGAAAATGATAACCCCTTCGTTCTCGGAGTAGTTTGTCGGCGGTTTGGAACGAATGCTCGTTAGACCTTATGTTAATTATAGGTATTTGGAAATTCCTGTCATTATCTGGACATATTGGACGTATTGGGTCAGTATGACATCTAGTTTGATTCCTATTACAAGATCTTCCTCTACCTACATAGGCTATGGTGTCTGACTGTCCGGCGGGCAGTCCTGACCCTTCTTCCTCGCTTTGCTCGAACTCGTCTGTCTCTAATCTCTCTTCGTGTAGGCGTTCTATTTCTTTACGGATCTTTCGGCACATGGCTATTATACAATTTTGCTTATCGTGTCTCCCTTCTGATATATTCTGGCTCCATTTTGTAAGAATTTTCATTGCTTCCGGATCTACCCCCGGTCGGTCTTGATTTCTGATCACACAGTTTATGAGGAAACGCAACAGTTCCCCCTGTATCTCTACTTTCTGGTATTCCATAGCTCTGTTAATACATTCTGGATCTCGCCCTGTTTGAACAAAATGATATATTTTATCTAGATGCGCAGTCATTCCTGGTAGCTTCGCTAAATACCCTGCGGCTCGTCTGATACGTAATGATGCCAGGATCATTTCGTCCTCTTTACCGAGCACCGGGTCATATCTACAATCTATAAGAAGTTCCTTAAGCGTACGATCACTTACGAATTTGGGTGTACGTGAATGCGCTGACTCTTGGAAAATAAGTTTATTTATTCTAGGTGGCGTAGAAAAAATATTGGTAGCACCTCCCGTGGCCCCGTCTGGGGCGTCGGGTGTGAAAGGATTCGTCGAACGTGACACAGCAACTATAGGTGTGGGCTCAGCTATAGAAGTACTTGTAGGAACAGATGCAGAAACAGAGGTGCTTGCCGGAACTTGTGACTCGATTTGTTGCTGCAGGGATACGGGTGCTGGATCTTGGCGTTGGACCTCCCTGGTATGCGGTCTACGTGGGGCGGAATTAGCATACTCGGGAGCTGCGTCATCTAAATATGAGGAAAGAAAAACATCTTCTGCGGTTCTAGGATGCCCCTTAGGATGTACCTTGATTGGGAATAATGGGGGTGGCAAGTCTTTCGGTATCTCTGGAGTAGCCTTAGGCAATCCTTCGGCCAGAAGGGGATACATACCATTCATAAGGGCATTTCTTTGTCTGTCTACTTGTTCTGATTTCACTCGGATACCTTCCTCAATTAATAGATTCTCTCGAACTTTATTGGAATTCTCTTTACTCTTCTCTTCCTGTCTACGTGCTTTTTCTGTTCGTCTATGTGATTCTTTACGCCATAATTCAACGGCGTCTTTCTGTGACTGTCTGACTTTTCTTTTCCATAACTCTTCCTCGACTTTCATGATGCACTCTGCATCCCAGGTCCCCGCTGTGGGCCACCTCTGACTTTCTGGTAATCCCTTGGTATAGTCTACCCATAAATCAAGAAATAATATAGCGTCTAAGCCATGTTTGTGATACATAAAGTGCCCTGGAGTGTCCCTAGGAGGAATAGGGACGGCTTCTTCGAGAACCCCTTTTCTGGTAGTGATCTGTCTTAATTTCGAAAAGAGCGGCATATTGAGAACTGACCTTATACTTGATTTTGGCCTGATACTTGAATTTGAACAGACTTAATACAATAAACACGATAATGAACAGTCATTCATACCACGATATACAGAACATACTTAAACACTTTAGCAATACTTTAAACATTTAACATTTAACATTAAACCTTTAACTGAAACAACAATGATGATCGTCTGCATAACTAATCACCAAGCTTAATTCTCGACAATAACTAGACAATAACTAGATACTTCGGAATACTTCGGGATACTTGATATACTGCTAAACAGTACAGATACACTGCTAAAACAGTGCAGACCGGATTTGTGTACCCAAACCCGTCTTGACCGGCACAACCTATGTGCACGTCAGAAATGCCTCCCCAGCAATGGTACTCACCGGGTAGCTTCGGAAACGGAAGGCCTCAGTAACTTGAACTTGAACCGGACTGGACTCGACTCAACTCGACTCGTCGGACACTGGGCTTGACTTCGGACTGGTGGGTCTCTGTATACCTCGGATCTTGCTCTCTCAGCTAGGCTCTGGTCGGGATACTTCGCACTTCTCACCGCCTCGTCTGGGTGTTGATCGCAGTCTCAGTCGCCCCCGCTTGACCGGAGGGAGATACAGGAAATCCTGCTGGTACGCGTTATTGTCCCTCTTCGGGCGCCATCATGTGGTAAATAAAAATTCCTTTACCGGGACTGAATTTGATACAGAAACATTATAAAATAGCTCAGTAAAATGAGAGGCAGAATCCGTGATGTTAGAGTTTCGGAATGGGCTTTATTCCAATAATCGATTATAATCGGATGCTTCAAGTTCCATCACCACGGGGGTTCAGGAAGTGAAGTACATACTTTATTGACAAGAAGTAACTTTTATAGTACATACATTATAATGAAGTGAATACAGTAGGCGTAACAATTGATAAGGACATTGACGTTTGGTCTGCGTAATAGAAAATGGGTGTAATAATGAGTAAAAAGGAACATGATTGGTTATGATGTAATACATAGGTGGATCTATAAGATAATACTTGGCATTGATGCGCGCGCAGCAGTATGACGTGTAATTGACGTGTAACTAGGGGGTGACGGGGACTTGACATTTAGCTCTATATGTGGAGACGAGAAGTCTGGGGGGTCAAGTCAACCTAATCCCAAATCATATCTAACATCCTATGTTTAAAGAACTATGTTATCCATAAAAGAGGGACTCTCGGACAGAATCTATTCTATACTGACTGTGCGTGCGTGTACAAGCGTCTAAGTGTCTACACTGAATGCGAGGGGGTAGGAATATTCCATGGTAACAGGGCTATGAATTACTTGCATGAGGACAGAGAAGATGGGCCTTTTTGCTTGGTAACTGGAAGAATGTTTACTTAAACTACTTAGGCAGGAATGCATCGGCTGAGGGGGAGGCAGATAATTCAAAGGTGAAATACAGTTCTTGGCAGAGAGTAAGCTGATGTCAGGCTTTGTGAGCCGCGCAGAGAATGAGACAAAGTTCATGGTCACAGATGCAGGCTCGGGCTGGAGCTTTCAGAGGCAGAAGGCAAGAGGAGTTTTGATGACAGAATCAGGGCCTACTTGCCTGGACTGAAAAGTGGCATAAGTGAACCATATAAAGCCGATGGCCTTTCATATTTAGGAATGGGATATCCGGCCTATACATGGCGGATCTGTCAAAGGACATGTTGACGGTGGACGCACATGTATTTGCGTCTTCATAACTGGAACTGGAGGGAATATACATGTACTTGTGACATGCACATGGAACCGTTGGGGTCCAAGATAGGGGACATAACTGACCAGAAAAATCCATATTTCCACAGTATCCAACGGCCGTGGAATGACTAGTGAGCAGCTGGCCTCATTAAAATCAAAAGGCGCTGCTTTGATACGTGCTATTCAGCGTCTTTATAATAATTTGTAATCTCCAACCATGAAACCTCTATTAAATGTCATCTGTCCCACTAGCCTTTTTATAACCACTCATGTAATAGAATTTAGACATGTCTGATCATCATTTAAAAAACGCTCAACCCACTGTCATTTACGTCATACTTGGAGTGAAACATGATGTCATGTCATGTGTGTGTGTCCCATTTGATTGGGCGATTAAAAAAAATGGCCTGGGCCTCTATTCTTAGAAGCAAGTTTCAGCCAAACCTCAGTAGTTCTGAGGTACTAAGTGGAGAGGACTTAATGAATGACAGCCAATTTAGTTAAATTTAAACTTAAAGTTGAATTTATACATGTAGTTTTTCTGTGTTCAAACAGATATGGTCAGGGTTAGGAGTTGTCTTTGGGTAGTTTTGGAAGCGTGAATGACAAATGGAGCTTTTTGAAACAGTGTGGGTAAGTAGCAATGATCAAAATAAAATATATTTTTATAGTTATGAGAAGACATTTTCCCTCATGAGTTGTGCTTAAAATACAATAGAATATAAACAGAATTTTACATGGGACTTGTAGTTTCTATTAATTATTTACAGAAAATGCATGGTGCATTTAAAGCACCTGAATCACTGGCACTGACCGCCATGTTGTTGGGTATAAGGAAAACTCACAAAAAGAGAATGATTTTAAAATGCACTTAGAAAAGAGGATGATTTTATATCAGGTTGGTATCAATAAAAGTGAGAATAAGCTCAGACTGATTCAGCCACATGCTAAACGATGATATAATTGAAGTATTCCCCAACATGTGATTGATTTTGACCCAACCCTATTAGTTTTTCAGATACGTCACCTATAATAAATCTTTACCATAAATAATCAAGCATTCACCATTTTAATAGTGTTTTCTGCACCTCTTGTTGAGGCCTCAAAGCACTTTCCAAGTAGACCACTAGTAAGACCCAATCTTACAGAGCATGGATGTGGATGGCTTTTGGTGTCATCTAAAGTGTAGCGTTTTAATGGTTAGTGTGAGAGCCGTGAGAATTTGCTTCAAATTTGTCATAGCAGTACGGAAACATGAAACAAGGCAGTATACAAAAGTGAATGTGAGAATCATTAACTGTCAGCTGTGTCTCTTTTAGGAGAGCCCAAGTCTTTGTTTGGGAGCTGTATACCACTAGCTTTGACATTCATTACTCTTTATGGTGGTGAGATCCAACATTTGCCTGGCATGACAAAAGAAGGTGCCCCCTGAAGGAGAAATGGTTGGAGTCAGCCCTGTCACAAAATTAGACAAACTCCTGAAGGTACTGTTATGCTAACAGTAAATCACTTTATGGAGGCCCTTTTGCACCATCAGTATACCTCTTTGTAGAATGCACCCAGAAGTAGTAGAAGTCCCAAGACCATGGAGGCATATTTAGGCTAGGGTGAGATAATTAATATACATCGTGATGAAAGTCAGCTTAGTGGTATGCACTCTCCTATTGCATCCAGATAGTGCTGAAAATGAAATAAATTACAATGGGATCCTTCAAATTAGGGGTCAAAGTTTGGCAGAGCAAGGGGGTGGATTTGCGAGTAGTACAATAATGTCAACAAGGACACATGTGACAAATCTTTTCTGGCTTACTTAATTGGTCACAAACAGCCTGCATTTTAAAACATCTTACAGGGTTAAGGCAATTGCTGCAGAGGTCTTTGTGTTCCCAGCAATTTTGAGGAGCTAAAGTTGGTAGGAAAACTTTGCTGGTTAATGCACTTGATGGAGATACTTGTGTTTTGACTAGTCAAAGTTGTAGCATAGACTGTTATCGTGCCTGCTGCACAGTAAAACATAACATACAGATCACATATTTGTATTTTGGTAGGTAGCTCACTGGGTTTCTACTTTTGTAACAGAAATAATTTTGTTACTCGTAGTTTATAAGTTACAATCCTGCTAATATAGGACAGTGAGCTATAAACCCTCATCAAGGAACTACAAATAACCGCAAGGCATAGGTTTAGAATCTTATTATTTGCGTCAATCTTTCAAAATTCCAAGGTTGATGAAGAGGGATTCTATGGGAAGCAATAAAGTCTTAGTAGATTAGACAAACCGAACCACTGTGTTACATTTTAAATCCTTTGTTTTTTTTCACATCAAGCACACTTAACACATAATGCCTACGAGTATGAATTTGTGACTTTTGTACACCTTGTAACTCTCATTGTCTTATATAACAGTTCCTGTACATTTACTTACGCATTTATATCATTCGTTTTCTCCTTATATGTGTGATGTAAAGTGTTCTGACAACCTACATTGGGATGAACATCACTACTGAAGAAGTGAAATATAATAATGAAATTAGTAAATATAAAAAAAGCTTTATTAGTGTTAATAATCATACAGATACATCTGACATTCTTACAGTGCAAGCACATCTTGCATACATGAGTTGAGCAAAGTCAAATAACTCCCTCCAAATAGTAGATTTATTTAAGCACTTGTGAAGTGATAACAAGCTGAGTTTCCTTTGTTTCGCTACATTATATTGGCTTCTTGGAGTTAAATAGTTCCTAGTTGGGATGAGACTCCAGCAAAAGGAGGGGCGTTGGCCCTTTAAGTGAGGCCTTTGTATTGGACCCAGATTGAAGTGAAAATAAGAACTCCTCCCTTCCCCTTGCCTGTTGCAGCTCCAAGCAGATAGCAGATGATATGTGGGTACTGCTGACTGTGCCCTTGTGTCGGCAGATTTCACCAGGACAAATTCAGCATATTTAACTGGGGACGGCCAAGATACAGCTCCATAATAGCTCCCAGACATAAGATTCAGCTGAATCCCCTTAATTTCAGCTCTGTATACAGAAATATCACACAGCAACGATCACATGCCTAAAACGAACTAAACCTTTTGGCTTTGCCAATGCTTGTTAGCAGTATCGCATAAATGTGTAACAACAGTGATCATGCTGTGAATAATTTGAATTGAAAATGTTTGAATTCTGAAAAGAAGAAAATGTGATTTGAACTGTACTAAGGCCTGTGGATGAGGAAGTGGTCTACGGAGTGTCTCGACCACTCATTTTGTCCTTTTCACACCACTTTCCTGTTTAATCACTTGCTGAGGTAAACTTTTACTCTCTTTTTATCCCCACATCTTTCTGATATCCTGCCTGCATATATCTCATATATCATTCTTTTTCATCACAACCTTTTTACTCTGTCCTTCCGCATGTACTTTGTGTCACCCCCCATTCAACATACCCTTTCTCCTGCTCCTCACCTGTAAAAGCTACATTTTCTTTTACATTGGTGCTATCAGTATTTTATACCTATGTATATCCTCTACACATGCTTGCACATAAAATAGCAATTACATTTAGCACATATGGGACCATCGGTGTGCGCCCTGCAGAGAGGCCAAATATAGCATGGGCATGAAATCTGAACACATTTATGAATCTGTAACAGGCATTGTAAGAAACGTGGACTCCTTCTGCCTCAACTCCAGGGCTCTCAATCATGCCCAATCATGTACAGCCATATTTGCCCTGAACTCACTAAGTCACCTATAGGTGACTTAATTTACAGTATGTGCTTCACAAGACTCACATGTTGCATGAAAAAAACCTACGGAAACACACCACCGGAAAAAAATATAAGGGCTCTTAAGCAAGGAAAAAGGAAAAGAGGCAAATTCTGGAACAGTGACTACATCACTGATCTAGAAAAAGTTTTTGCACTCATGGTTGAGAAATTGTTCATTGTTTTGCTTTTAAAATTAGGGACCCATTGGATAGTACGTTTTTAACTACTGCTGATCTGAGCACTTGCAGGTCGCACCAAAGGTCTCACTAAAGTGTATATCCTGGCTGTAGCCTAAAGTGCTGCTATTCACTGTACCCATGGCAAACAGAGAAGGCTTTTTTTTCTTTTGAATGGAACCCCTGCTGGCAGAGCCTATGGCCTTGAGATCCTAGACGTGGATGCACACCTACTGTGACTACCCGGTTATACAGCCAGGAAGCATCCCAATTCATTACTCGTTATCTTGCGAGCGCGAAGGGGAGGCAACTATAATATAGCCCATTCCCATTACGGCACAGGGGTGATCTTGTTTCCACCACTGCCGCCGTCCCACATATAGTTTATCCGACTCACAGCGTTAAGCATACGGCCAGTAATAAAAGTCCTCGGGTTAGACTACAATACGTGTCAGAATGTTTTATTCTTACCTCAGTGCACCATGTGCTGTAAGGCCCACATGTAGCCTGGGCCTTCCCCCACCTCACGCAGCATTGGTGACGAGGCTGGAGGGCGACCTGTGCCGTCGCCCGTCAGGGAATCCGTACCCGACACCCTCGTGAAAAGGCAGTGCTCATGCCACGTAGCTCTGGTCATGTCCTCGGGCCCAGGCTCGCTTGCACTACACTGGACTGGTCATCCCCAGCTAAGGAGAGGCTCTGGATTGTGGCCCCATCCCCAGCTCCCTTTGCTGCTTCCAGGGCAACGAGACTCCATTGGTACAGAGGTCCTTAATCTGTGTCCCCACCTCCCAGGGCGGAGAGGGTCCCCCAGCAGTGAGGCGGCCGGTGATCTGAAGCCCTTCCCCACCAGGTATTGCCTGAATCCAAGGCCAAGTGACTCCTCAAGCTACATCAGTCCCCTGGTCTGAAGGAAAATATGCTACTGTGCATCGTCTAGCATCTTGAGAGAGCACCTCATAAGGTGTGGTGACCAGACTCTAATGACCACAGGTACAGCTGCTAGCCCTTCAGCTCACACCCTTATGGCCCCAATTCTGTACTGACACAGTGCCTACATTTCCACCGTCCCTGCCATAGAAACATTCATCATTGAGGGCATCCTCTCATCACAGCCGCCCAAATGGAGGATATGGGTAAAGTGTCTCTACTTCTATTTTGAAAGCGCATACATAGCAGTGGAACAATGCTTTGCTCTCCTTCTACACCTGGGAGGCAAAGGCATTCACAGAATATACAGAACCCTCACAGAGGCAACAATGTGCCTCACTTGTCACAGCCCTAAATGCACATTTTGAGCCAGTGGCATACAGGGACTACGAGAGGTTCATTTTTAGACAGGCTTGCAAAGAACCAGAAGAGTCACTCGAGTTCTTTCATGAGAGACTCAGGGAACTTGCAAGCATGTGCGGGTTCCATGATGAGCAAGAGGAATTCATGGGCCAAATCATCCAAGGCTATGCATCATCCAAATTGAGAGAAGCAATACTCCTGAAGTCTGGACAATCACTCCCAGACATCCTCACACTAGGGAGATTAAAAGAACTAACAAAAGCTTGCGTATCCCACATCAATCAATCAATCAGGACTTATAAAGTGCAGCTAATCACCCTATAGGGTGTCCAGGCGCTTTCAAGTCCCAGAGGCTTATTCGAACAGCTTGGTCTTGAGGGCCATTCGAAATTCCGGAAGTGAGGTGATGGTCTGGAGGTGCGTGGGGAGGCTGTTCCTGGTCTTTGCTGTGATGTGAGAGAAGGAGCATCCTTTGCTTCTGTTTCGGTAGATGCAGGGAGTATGGGCAAGTAAAAGGGAGGTGGAGCATAGTCTTCTCGACGGTTGGTGGAAGTTCAGATAGTGGTTAATGTAAGTGGGTCCTAAGTTGTGTAGAGCCTTGCATGTGTGGGTCAGCAGCTTGAATTGGCATCTCTTCTGTACAAGGAGCCATTGGAGTTGCCTGAGGTGGGGTGTGATGTGCGTTCGTCGGGAAAGGCATAGGACGAGCCTGCCAAAGGAGTTCTGTATGATCTAAAGTCTCTGTAGGTGTGCAGCGAGTCCTACATAGAGGGCACTGCCATAGTCCAGCTGGCTAGTGATGAGGGCATGTGTCACGGTGCATCTTGTGTTTAGAGATAGCCACTTGAAGATCTTGCGTTACATGCACAGAGTGAGGTGGCAGGCAGAGGAGATGGCGTGATCTGTGATTTATGACATTGACGCTATATGCCACAGAGCAGTCAAAACAGAGTTGGTCAATGCGATCCAACCGCAACTCAGTAGTGAGCCCCCAAGCCACAAGCGATCAGAAAAACGTGGATATTGAGGCGGAAAGCCCCACAGACTGAATGACCCACCAAAGGCTGACAATGCTCAGCATGTGGAAAATACAATAATTTTGCCAAAGTTTGCAGGTTCACCAAACTCACATCCCTGAAGGAAAAAGTCCAAGCAGTATTGAATGCAAAAAGTGGATTGGAGGACATGGATGATGATGGTGTCGAGGAGTACACAGTGCACACTGTCTTCGCCGTAGGGCATACCCGCACCACATGCCGTCAGCTTCCTCAGTGACAGCTTCAGGATGGTCAACACACAGTCACCGCAACCATCAACACCAAAGCCTCTATTGACCTCATATCAGTGGACACTTATCATGCGCTACCAAAATCCCTGCCGCTCGCGAAAGCCAAAGTCAAGGTGTTTGCATACAGTCACACCCAGCCTCTGCCCATGCTAGGGTGTTTCAATTCGTCGGTGTCCCATGGAGATGCAGGCGTGGATACCATCATCTACATGGCTGATGGAGGTCATGGTATGCTGGTGAGCAGCCACACTGCTGAAACACTAAACCTCATTTCCTCTGCATTTGGCATGCAAATCGAGTAATTGTCAAACATACTGGCAGAGTATGAAAGCATAATCAACACAACTGGCTGCCTAAAAGACAAAGTTATGAAGCTGCACATTGATTGCTCATTAGACCAATGGTACTACAACATCAGCACATCGCGTTCCACCTCAGAACCAAAGTGGAGGAAGAGTTGGATAAACTGCAACGCACACGGATCATTGAGAAGGTCACCGACTCCATGCCGTGGGTATCCCCAATAGTCATAGCGAAGAAACAAAAGCAGCCAGGAGAAGTCCACATCTGTGTGGACATGCAGATTCCCAATGTCGCAATCAAAATCGTATGGCATCTGACTCCCACTGTTGATGACATCATAGGTGAGCTCAGTGGGGCACGGTGGTTTTCCAAAGTCGATCTGCACTCAGGGTATCACCAACTGCCTCTACACCCCAACTCATGGAACATAACCACGTTCTCCACCCACGTGGGACTCGGACAATGCTGCCGACTCAGTTACGGAATATCAAGTAAGCCTGGGCGTTAAACTACGCTCCGTTCGTGGAACTTGCGAAGTTTAGGTAACTTTGCGATTCGCGTAGAGCGCGAAGTTGCAGATTGCTACGCAATCTGGCACGTAGTGTAGTAGTTTTGCTTCCTCGCGCACTCAATATTCATTCTCGTGTGAGCGGTAACGTCTTACCGTGATTCTGCGATCGCCAACTTGCTTTTCTGTCCTTTCGCGAGCGCAACGAGATTTGTAATATGGCTGCCCAAGCCCGCGAGAGTGTGCTAACGCGAACACGTCATTCGGGCGCGCGAGCTGACTTCCGGCGGCTGTCTTGGTAAGATCGCGATCCCGAACATGCAAAAACTACAATCTGGCGAAGAATATCTCTCAAGCTTCATAAAACCTTCTCTAAAATGATCATTTTGCTCAGAAAAATTCCTCAGATTGTGATTTTGCTGTAGTCTTTTGTGTAAGGAGGAGTCCTTTAATTTTGTTAACTCTTTTTTTCAAGAGGAAGGAAGTGCCCCTGAGTCTACAACTTCCTCTTCCTGTCCAGCAGGCTCTTCCCAGTGCTTTGTGCATGTGCTGTTCACTTTCATTTGGATTTGGAGCTGGAAGGATCACTTTTTGTGTCTGTCTGCTGCATCATACCATTGGATTGGATTTATTTGATGACTTTTTGATTTGAGATTTAATTTACTACCTGTAAATTGGAGAATTGGTGTGTTTGTTTCATTGGGGCTTGTCTGTACCTACATTTTTCTGGGATTTTCATTGTTTTTAAAAATTATTGTTGTGGCGGGTGGCCTGTACTTTCAATAGGGACCTAGTTGTTTTTCTCTGCAATTTCAGCCAGTAGGGTACCCATGGGTCCATGTTTCATGGTGTCTGTAGAATTTCAACATCATGTAGGGCATGGATGGCATAGGATTGAAATGCTAAATGTGGCTGTGGTGTATTTCACTGTTGGTGTGTGTGTGTGTGTGTGTGTGTGTGTGTGTGTGTGTGTGAAATACCTTTGTTGGATGTGTGTGCTTGATATGTAACTTCTTTCCAATCCTTTCATAGCCCTGTTGATTTTCATTTTTGTGTTAAAGCTGTGTTGTTTAGCAGGCCTCCTTTGTCCGGTCATATATTATAGGCCTGCTTCAGTTCATAGTTTTCCATGGCCTGTTGTGACTGTGAGTGCCCATGTGGCTTGTGGCAATTTTGTGGTGGTAGTTTAGTAGTGTGTGCTTCTTTTTTCATAAAGGCCTGCATTTCTTTTCTTTGTTTATTTGGCTTATGCTTGTTGTTGTTGTGTCCTCCTGGCCATATGTGTGGCGGCCATTTTGTGAAGGCAGGCATTGCGCTTTTGCCATAGGCTTACATTGACTGTTCCAAGCTTGTGGCCTAGTCTGCCAGTAGGCCCAGAGGTAGTCAGCCTCAAATCTTTGGTGTGTTATTTAAATTTACAGTTTGTGTTGTCTCTTGATTTTTTTTTACACCATGGATGGCTTTGGATTTTATTGCAAAAGGTGTTTTTTGGGGTGGAATAGCAGTTTTTGGGTGTGTGTTAAATAAATAGGGCTTTTCAGCCAGTAGGTAACCCTAGGGATTCAGCTCGCGTACTTTCGGTAACTCTGCACAGCGCGACAACGCGGATTTACAGTTTTCGTCATTTTCGCGCTCTCAATATGCGTGTTCGCGCACGCGATAAAGCCTTTTTGTACAGTTCGCGATCCCGAACACGCAGCATTTGCAATCTGGCAAACAATATCTCGCGAGCAACATAAATCCTTCTCGAAAACGCTGATTTTGTGCATTTTGCAAAAAAAACTCCTCAGGTTGTCATTCTGCTGTAGTTTTGGAGCACGGAGAAGCTTTTATTTTAAAAAAAATATTTTTAGGAGAGGAAGTAAGTCCCACAGAGACTACAACTTCCTGTTCCTGTCCTTTGTGTGGCGGCCATTTTGTGGAGGCAGGCATTGTGCTTTTGCAATAGGCCTGCATTGTCTGTCTTGTATTCCTGACCTTTTCTTGTTTTTGTGAGTGGCCTGGCCATGTGGTGGCGGCCATTTTGTGGTACCAGCCACTGTGCTTTTTCCATAGGCCTCCAAGCTTGTGGCCTAGTCGTACAGTAGGCCCAGGGGTACTACTCATCAATCATCACGGGTGCATGGAATTTAAACAACTGTTTTTGTGTTGTGCTTTAAATTTCAACATCATGTATGCTTTGGATTGACTTGTAAAATGTGGGCTTTACTTTTTTTCGGGGGTACATTTCACTTTTTGGGTGTTGTAAATAAATGCCTTTAGTTGTTATGTGTATATGTTCGTTGTTGTTGCTCCCTGATGCTGCATCCATTCCATAAGATGCACACATTTTTATTTAGGGCAAACAGGCTACACTACATTTATGTTTTTGTTCTTTGCTATTCTTCTTCCTGAGTGTACGTGACGTGTGATTGACCTGACCAGGCATCTCTGCAAATTGTGCAACTGAGTGCTGTTTTGACATCTGAAGAAGATGCCCCCAAAGAAAGCAGGTAGCAGGTCCTCCGGTACCAAGAAAGTTGCCATGGAGAAGAAGGAACAGTAGAAGAAGGAAGTGTTACTTAAGTCTGGTGTGCCTCCCAAAACCTTTTTTGGGACACCAAAAATGACGCCTGCAGCAGCGGTGTCGGGGGGCCAAGCTGGGGGCAGCCCCTCCACATCAGTGGGCCCAACCCACCAACCCAGGCCCAAGCAGATGAGTGTGGAAGAGGTAGCCAGCCTTATGGTGAAAAGCAGTGATGCTGAGTCTGAACTAAACTTATCGCTATCTCAAAGTAGTACACAATCAACGCAGGAGGGAACACAGCAGATAAGTGGTCAACAGCCGCAACCACCGCCTGCAATAGTAGCTGTAGTTCCTCCTGAAGTAGGGGCAGTTCAGGAAATTGAGCCTCATGCAGAGGAAGAAGAGGAAGCCACTCCTTTAGAAGTTCCATTGGCTTCCAAATCCCCAGCAAGGAAAAGGAGGGTTAGTACATCAAGTTCTTCACCAAGCCCCCCTTCTGATGATCTAGATGCCACTTGGAAGCCACAAACTGAGTCTGAGAGGGAAACACGTCACAAGAGCAGGCATGAGAAAAGGAAAGTTCCAGAAAGCCTTACACTTATGGAGGTTGATGTAGAAGAGCAGGATGATGATGATGATGATGATGATGATGATGAATGCAAAAACAACAATTGATGGACAGAATGCAGAACAATGTCATACATTCACCCCAGTACAGAGATCTGGGCCTAAATCCATCGTTTTTTTGCTCACCATGCCGTTCCAGTTTGAACCCAGCCATATGCAAATCAGTCTTGACCCTGTGCCTCATGGGAACAGTCCAGCCCGAACTGCCAAGCCAGGTCCTCCCTGGACTGGAACCAAGCATCCTAGGACCGGTTTCGGGGTTTCACCCCTCTTCAGCCAGGATAGCTTGATTCCAGTGGCATGGAGAGCAAGGGACCCACGTCTGGGCATACCCTTCCCACTCGGGGTGACAAATGCAAAAACAACAATTGATGGACAGAATGCAGAACAATGTCATACATTCACCCCAGTACAGAGATCTGGGCCTAAATCCATCGTTTTTTTGCTCACCATGCCGTTCCAGTTTGAACCCAGCCATATGCAAATCAGTCTTGACCCTGTGCCTCATGGGAACAGTCCAGCCCGAACTGCCAAGCCAGGTCCTCCCTGGACTGGAACTAAGCATCCTAGGACCGGTTTCGGGGTTTCACCCCTCTTCATCCAGGATAGCTTGATTCCAGTGGCATGGAGAGCAAGGGACCCACGTCTGGGCATACCCTTCCCACTCGGGGTGACAAATGCAAAAACAACAATTGATGGACAGAATGCAGAACAATGTCATACATTCACTCCAGTACAGAGATCTGGGCCTAAATCCATTGTTTTTTTGCTCACCATGCCGTTCCAGTTTGAACCCAGCCATATGCAAATCAGTCTTGACCCTGTGCCTCATGGGAACAGTCCAGCCCGAACTGCTAAGCCAGGTCCTCCCTGGACTGGAACCAAGCATCCTAGGACCGGTTTCGGGGTTTCACCCCTCTTCAGCCAGGATAGCTTGATTCCAGTGGCATGGAGAGCAAGGGACCCACGTCTGGGCATACCCTTCCCACTCGGGGTGACAAATGCAAAAACAACAATTGATGGACAGAATGCAGAACAATGTCATACATTCACCCCAGTACAGAGATCTGGGCCTAAATCCATCGTTTTTTGCTCACCATGCCGTTCCAGTTTGAACCCAGCCATATGCAAATCAGTCTTGACCCTGTGCCTCATGGGAACAGTCCAGCCCGAACTGCCAAGCCAGGTCCTCCCTGGACTGGAACCAAGCATCCTAGGACCGGTTTCGGGGTTTCACCCCTCTTCAGCCAGGATAGCTTGATTCCAGTGGCATGGAGAGCAAGGGACCCACGCCTGGGCATACCCTTCCCACTCGGGGTGACAAATGCAAAAACAACAATTGATGGACAGAATGCAGAACAATGTCATACATTCACCCCAGTACAGAGATCTGGGCCTAAATCCATAGGTTTTTGCTCACCATGCCGTTCCAGTTTGAACCCAGCCATATGCAAATCAGTCTTGACCCTGTGCCTCATGGGAACAGTCCAGCCCGAACTGCCAAGCCAGGTCCTCCCTGGACTGGAACCAAGCATCCTAGGACCGGTTTCGGGGTTTCACCCCTCTTCAGCCAGGATAGCTTGATTCCAGTGGCATGGAGAGCAAGGGACCCACGTCTGGGCATACCCTTCCCACTCGGGGTGACAAATGCAAAAACAACAATTGATGGATAGAATGCAGAACAATGTCATACATTCACCCCAGTACAGAGATCTGGGCCTAAATCCATCGTTTTTTTGCTCACCATGCCGTTCCAGTTTGAACCCAGCCATATGCAAATCAGTCTTGACCCTGTGCCTCATGGGAACAGTCCAACCCGAACTGCCAAGCCAGGTCCTCCCTGGACTGGAACCAAGCATCCTAGGACCGGTTTCGGGGTTTCACCCCTCTTCAGCCAGGATAGCTTGATTCCAGTGGCATGGAGAGCAAGGGACCCACGTCTGGGCATACCCTTCCCACTCGGGGTGACAAATGCAAAAACAACAATTGATGGACAGAATGCAGAACAATGTCATACATTCACCCCAGTACAGAGATCTGGGCATAAATCCATCGTTTTTTTGCTCACCATGCCGTTCCAGTTTGAACCCAGCCATATGCAAATTAGTCTTGACCCTGTGACTCATGGGAACAGTCCAGCCCGAACTGCCAAGCCAGGTCCTCCCTGGACTGGAACCAAGCATCGGGCTGGACTGTTCCCATGAGGCACAGGGTCAGACTGATTTGCATATGGCCATGTCTGAACTGGGGTGGCAGAGTGGGCTAAAGAACGGTGATGGATTAAACCCAGATCAGTTGACTGGGGGTGAGTGCTTGCAATGTTCAACACTCCGTCCATCATTTCCTTTGGTTTTTGGTTTGTTCGCCATAAGTTGGCAGGGTATGCTCAGACGTGAGTCCCTTGCTCACTTTGCCACTGGATTCAAGCAAGCCTGGCTGAAGACGGCTGTAATGCCAGAAACCGGTCCTAGGAAGCTTGTTTCCGGTCCAGGGAAGACATGGCTTGGCAGTTCGGGCTGGACTGTTCCCATGAGGAATTTAGTACTGAGTCGGCCCTCACTATTGTGCTTGATAAGATCCGCACTAGAGTGGATGGGGGGCCAGACCACCCTCCTGGTCCTGTTAGACCTAACTGCGGCCTTTGACACCCTCTCCCCTTCAGTACTTACATATCGTCTGAAGGAGGTGGGGGTGAGGGACGCAGCTTTGGATTTACTTACCTCCTTCCTTGAAGGAAGGGAACAAAAAGTCAAGCTGGGGGAGTTCCTATCTCCATCCCGACCGGTGCTATGTGGGGTCCCGCAGGGGTCGGCTCTTAGCCCGACCCTATTTAACATCTATATGACCCCGCTGGCCAGATTAATTAGATCTTTCGGGATGGAGGTAGTCTCCTATGCAGACTGTTCCCATGAGGCACAGGGTCAGACTGATTTGCATATGGCCATGTCTGAACTGGGGTGGCAGAGTGGGCTAAAGAACGGTGATGGATTAAACCCAGTTCAGTTGACTGGGGGGTGAGTGCTTGCAATGTTCAACACTCCGTCCATCATTTCCTTTGGTTTTTGCTTTGTTCGCCATAAGTTGGCAGGGTATGCTCAGACGTGAGTCCCTTGCTCACTTTGCCACTGGATTCAAGCATGCCTGGCTGAAGACGGCTGTAATGCCAGAAACCGGTCCTAGGAAGCTTGTTTCCGGTCCAGGGAAGACATGGCTTGGCAGTTCGGGCTGGACTGTTCCCATGAGGCACAGGGTCAAGACTGATTTGCATATGGCCATGTCTAAACTGGGGTGGTGTAGTGGGCAAAAGAACGATGGATTTAACCCAGATCTCTTGACTGGGGGAGAATGTCTGCATTGTCAGCATTCCGTCCATCATTTGTTTGTTGTAACGCTTCCTGTGGTCAACGTCACACTTTTTGGGCCAGCAGTCCTCCTTGGTGTCTCAGGCTGACTCCTACTCTTGTGCCAATGCGATGTGGCTGAGGATGTGGGCGTTACCACTGCAGTGCTGGGGACAGGGCTACTTTGTGTACCAAACAAATGATGGACGGAATGCTGACAATGCAGACATTCTCCCCCAGTCAAGAGATCTGGGTTAAATCTATCGTTCTTTTGCCCACTACACCACCCCAGTTTAGACATGGCCATATGCAAATCAGTCTTGACCCTGTGCCTCATGGGAACAGTCCAGCCTGAACTGCCAAGCCAGGTCCTCCCTGGACTGGAACCAAGCATCCTAGGACCGGTTTCGGGGTTTCACCCCTCTTCAGCCAGGATAGCTTGATTCCAGTGGCATGGAGAGCAAGGGACCCACGTCTGGGCATACCCTTCCCACTCGGGGTGACAAATGCAAAAACAACAATTGATGGACAGAATGCAGAACAATGTCATACATTCACCCCAGTACAGAGATCTGGGCCTAAATCCATCGTTTTTTTGCTCACCATGCCGTTCCAGTTTGAACCCAGCCATATGCAAATCAGTCTTGACCCTGTGCCTCATGGGAACAGTCCAGCCCGAACTGCCAAGCCAGGTCCTCCCTGGACTGGAACTAAGCATCCTAGGACCGGTTTCGGGGTTTCACCCCTCTTCATCCAGGATAGCTTGATTCCAGTGGCATGGAGAGCAAGGGACCCACGTCTGGGCATACCCTTCCCACTCGGGGTGACAAATGCAAAAACAACAATTGATGGACAGAATGCAGAACAATGTCATACATTCACTCCAGTACAGAGATCTGGGCCTAAATCCATTGTTTTTTTGCTCACCATGCCGTTCCAGTTTGAACCCAGCCATATGCAAATCAGTCTTGACCCTGTGCCTCATGGGAACAGTCCAGCCCGAACTGCCAAGCCAGGTCCTCCCTGGACTGGAACCAAGCATCCTATGACCGGTTTCGGGGTTTCACCCCTCTTCAGCCAGGATAGCTTGATTCCAGTGGCATGGAGAGCAAGGGACCCACGTCTGGGCATACCCTTCCCACTCGGGGTGACAAATGCAAAAACAACAATTGATGGACAGAATGCAGAACAATGTCATACATTCACCCCAGTACAGAGATCTGGGCCTAAATCCATCATTTTTTGCTCACCATGCCGTTCCAGTTTGAACCCAGCCATATGCAAATCAGTCTTGACCCTGTGCCTCATGGGAACAGTCCAGCCCGAACTGCCAAGCCAGGTCCTCCCTGGACTGGAACCAAGCATCCTAGGACCGGTTTCGGGGTTTCACCCCTCTTCAGCCAGGATAGCTTGATTCCAGTGGCATGGAGAGCAAGGGACCCACGTCTGGGCATACCCTTCCCACTCGGGGTGACAAATGCAAAAACAACAATTGATGGACAGAATGCAGAACAATGTCATACATTCACCCCAGTACAGAGATCTGGGCATAAATCCATCGTTTTTTTGCTCACCATGCCGTTCCAGTTTGAACCCAGCCATATGCAAATTAGTCTTGACCCTGTGACTCATGGCAACAGTCCAGCCCGAACTGCCAAGCCAGGTCCTCCCTGGACTGGAACCAAGCATCGGGCTGGACTGTTCCCATGAGGCACAGGGTCAGACTGATTTGCATATGGCCATGTCTGAACTGGGGTGGCAGAGTGGGCTAAAGAACGGTGATGAATTAAACCCAGATCAGTTGACTGGGGGTGAGTGCTTGCAATGTTCAACACTCCGTCCATCATTTCCTTTGGTTTTTGGTTTGTTCGCCATAAGTTGGCAGGGTATGCTCAGACGTGAGTCCCTTGCTCACTTTGCCACTGGATTCAAGCAAGCCTGGCTGAAGACGGCTGTAATGCCAGAAACCGGTCCTAGGAAGCTTGTTTCCGGTCCAGGGAAGACATGATTTGGCAGTTCGGGCTGGACTGTTCCCATGAGGAATTTAGTACTGAGTCGGCCCTCACTATTGTGCTTGATAAGATCCGCACTAGAGTGGATGGGGGGCCAGACCACCCTCCTGGTCCTGTTAGACCTAACTGCGGCCTTTGACACCCTCTCCCCTTCAGTACTTACATATCGTCTGAAGGAGGTGGGGGTGAGGGACGCAGCTTTGGATTTACTTACCTCCTTCCTTGAAGGAAGGGAACAAAAAGTCAAGCTGGGGGAGTTCCTATCTCCATCCCGACCGGTGCTATGTGGGGTCCCGCAGGGGTCGGCTCTTAGCCCGACCCTATTTAACATCTATATGACCCCGCTGGCCAGATTAATTAGATCTTTCGGGATGGAGGTAGTCTCCTATGCAGACTGTTCCCATGAGGCACAGGGTCAGACTGATTTGCATATGGCCATGTCTGAACTGGGGTGGCAGAGTGGGCTAAAGAACGGTGATGGATTAAACCCAGTTCAGTTGACTGGGGGGTGAGTGCTTGCAATGTTCAACACTCCGTCCATCATTTCCTTTGGTTTTTGCTTTGTTCGCCATAAGTTGGCAGGGTATGCTCAGACGTGAGTCCCTTGCTCACTTTGCCACTGGATTCAAGCATGCCTGGCTGAAGACGGCTGTAATGCCAGAAACCGGTCCTAGGAAGCTTGTTTCCGGTCCAGGGAAGACATGGCTTGGCAGTTCGGGCTGGACTGTTCCCATGAGGCACAGGGTCAAGACTGATTTGCATATGGCCATGTCTAAACTGGGGTGGTGTAGTGGGCAAAAGAACGATGGATTTAACCCAGATCTCTTGACTGGGGGAGAATGTCTGCATTCCGTCCATCATTTGTTTGTTGTAACGCTTCCTGTGGTCAACGTCACACTTTTTGGGCCAGCAGTCCTCCTTGGTGTCTCAGGCTGACTCCTACTCTTGTGCCAATGAGATGTGGCTGAGGATGTGGGCGTTACCACTGCAGTGCTGGGGACAGGGCTACTTTGTGTACCAAACAAATGATGGACGGAATGCTGACAATGCAGACATTCTCCCCCAGTCAAGAGATCTGGGTTAAATCTATCGTTCTTTTGCCCACTACACCACCCCAGTTTAGACATGGCCATATGCAAATCAGTCTTGACCCTGTGCCTCATGGGAACAGTCCAGCCTGAACTGCCAAGCCAGGTCCTCCCTGGACTGGAACCAAGCATCCTAGGACCGGTTTCGGGGTTTCACCCCTCTTCAGCCAGGATAGCTTGATTCCAGTGGCATGGAGAGCAAGGGACCCACGTCTGGGCATACCCTTCCCACTCGGGGTGACAAATGCAAAAACAACAATTGATGGACAGAATGCAGAACAATGTCATACATTCACCCCAGTACAGAGATCTGGGCCTAAATCCATCGTTTTTTTGCTCACCATGCCGTTCCAGTTTGAACCCAGCCATATGCAAATCAGTCTTGACCCTGTGCCTCATGGGAACAGTCCAGCCCGAACTGCCAAGCCAGGTCCTCCCTGGACTGGAACTAAGCATCCTAGGACCGGTTTCGGGGTTTCACCCCTCTTCATCCAGGATAGCTTGATTCCAGTGGCATGGAGAGCAAGGGACCCACGTCTGGGCATACCCTTCCCACTCGGGGTGACAAATGCAAAAACAACAATTGATGGACAGAATGCAGAACAATGTCATACATTCACTCCAGTACAGAGATCTGGGCCTAAATCCATTGTTTTTTTGCTCACCATGCCGTTCCAGTTTGAACCCAGCCATATGCAAATCAGTCTTGACCCTGTGCCTCATGGGAACAGTCCAGCCCGAACTGCCAAGCCAGGTCCTCCCTGGACTGGAACCAAGCATCCTATGACCGGTTTCGGGGTTTCACCCCTCTTCAGCCAGGATAGCTTGATTCCAGTGGCATGGAGAGCAAGGGACCCACGTCTGGGCATACCCTTCCCACTCGGGGTGACAAATGCAAAAACAACAATTGATGGACAGAATGCAGAACAATGTCATACATTCACCCCAGTACAGAGATCTGGGCCTAAATCCATCGTTTTTTGCTCACCATGCCGTTCCAGTTTGATCCCAGCCATATGCAAATCAGTCTTGACCCTGTGCCTCATGGGAACAGTCCAGCCCGAACTGCCAAGCCAGGTCCTCCCTGGACTGGAACCAAGCATCCTAGGACCGGTTTCGGGGTTTCACCCCTCTTCAGCCAGGATAGCTTGATTCCAGTGGCATGGAGAGCAAGGGACCCACGTCTGGGCATACCCTTCCCACTCGGGGTGACAAATGCAAAAACAACAATTGATGGATAGAATGCAGAACAATGTCATACATTCACCCCAGTACAGAGATCTGGGCCTAAATCCATCGTTTTTTTGCTCACCATGCCGTTCCAGTTTGAACCCAGCCATATGCAAATCAGTCTTGACCTTGTGCCTCATGGGAACAGTCCAACCCGAACTGCCAAGCCAGGTCCTCCCTGGACTGGAACCAAGCATCCTAGGACCGGTTTCGGGGTTTCACCCCTCTTCAGCCAGGATAGCTTAATTCCAGTGGCATGGAGAGCAAGGGACCCACGTCTGGGCATACCCTTCCCACTCGGGGTGACAAATGCAAAAACAACAATTGATGGACAGAATGCAGAACAATGTCATACATTCACCCCAGTACAGAGATCTGGGCATAAATCCATCGTTTTTTTGCTCACCATGCCGTTCCAGTTTGAACCCAGCCATATGCAAATTAGTCTTGACCCTGTGCCTCATGGGAACAGTCCAGCCCGAACTGCCAAGCCAGGTCCTCCCTGGACTGGAACCAAGCATCGGGCTGGACTGTTCCCATGAGGCACAGGGTCAGACTGATTTGCATATGGCCATGTCTGAATTGGGGTGGCAGAGTGGGCTAAAGAACGGTGATGGATTAAACCCAGATCAGTTGACTGGGGGTGAGTGCTTGCAATGTTCAACACTCCGTCCATCATTTCCTTTGGTTTTTGCTTTGTTCGCCATAAGTTGGCAGGGTATGCTCAGACGTGAGTCCCTTGCTCACTTTGCCACTGGATTCAAGCAAGCCTGGCTGAAGACGGCTGTAATGCCAGAAACCGGTCCTAGGAAGCTTGTTTCCGGTCCAGGGAAGACATGGCTTGGCAGTTCGGGCTGGACTGTTCCCATGAGGAATTTAGTACTGAGTCGGCCCTCACTATTGTGCTTGATAAGATCCGCACTAGAGTGGATGGGGGGCCAGACCACCCTCCTGGTCCTGTTAGACCTAACTGCGGCCTTTGACACCCTCTCCCCTTCAGTACTTACATATCGTCTGAAGGAGGTGGGGGTGAGGGACGCAGCTTTGGATTTACTTACCTCCTTCCTTGAAGGAAGGGAACAAAATGTCAAGCTGGGGGAGTTCCTATCTCCATCCCGACCGGTGCTATGTGGGGTCCCGCAGGGGTCGGCTCTTAGCCCGACCCTATTTAACATCTATATGACCCCGCTGGCCAGATTAATTAGATCTTTCGGGATGGAGGTAGTCTCCTATGCAGACTGTTCCCATGAGGCACAGGGTCAGACTGATTTGCATATGGCCATGTCTGAACTGGGGTGGCAGAGTGGGCTAAAGAACGGTGATGGATTAAACCCAGTTCAGTTGACTGGGGGGTGAGTGCTTGCAATGTTCAACACTCCGTCCATCATTTCCTTTGGTTTTTGCTTTGTTCGCCATAAGTTGGCAGGGTATGCTCAGACGTGAGTCCCTTGCTCACTTTGCCACTGGATTCAAGCATGCCTGGCTGAAGACGGCTGTAATGCCAGAAACCGGTCCTAGGAAGCTTGTTTCCGGTCCAGGGAAGACATGGCTTGGCAGTTCGGGCTGGACTGTTCCCATGAGGCACAGGGTCAAGACTGATTTGCATATGGCCATGTCTAAACTGGGGTGGTGTAGTGGGCAAAAGAACGATGGATTTAACCCAGATCTCTTGACTGGGGGAGAATGTCTGCATTGTCAGCATTCCGTCCATCATTTGTTTGTTGTAACCACAGCAGACCTAGGCTAGATGTCCGTGTAGTGGTGTGGACTGGAGTAGAGTGTAGTGGTATGAGGGACAGTGGTTTAGTCACTTCATTTGGAAAATGCTAGGTTGCTGCAGTGCAAATGACATTTGTCTGGCTCGGTCAAAATGTAAGTAAGGGGTAGGGTACCTGGCCTGTGCCACGGTTCTCCTGTTCTGTGGCTGTGCTGGCTCCTGAGTCCTGTCCCGTTGTTGTTGTAGCTTAATGCTGTAGAGTAGACACTATGTATCCTATCCAAGCTGCCTCAGTCTGAAAGTGTTCTCTCCAGAGTCTTGTCTTCTCTTCTTGCACTCCACTGTAATTGAGTTTATTGTTTTAAATGCAGTAATTTTTCAATACCCCGTTTGTTTTTCCATCTACACTTACAGGCCGGCCTTTAACCTGTGCTATAGTGGGAGAAACAACTCACACTTACCTTACCAATCTGCATCAGGCAGGCAGTGATACTCAAGATTGATGTGCGGAGTGTCCATGGAAGGGAGGACCAAGAGGAATGACGAGAATGATGCAACTCCACATTTGGACCAGGATAATACAGTAACTTTAGTATCATTCATCATTCGTCTTTAAATTTATTTGATTCCTTTTATCTGTTCAATCATTACGACTGTGTGTTGTGGTTTGTTTGGTAATTGATCCCTACAACTATTTTTTCATTTCCTTTGCTAGCTTGAAAAATAAAAGTAAGCCCGGTACAGCATGTAATTTGGTTCGGTCTGAGCTCTGAGGGCGGCAGACAGGCAAGGCAAATTTCATATTAATAATTTCTTCCCTGTACTGTCTCATTGGGTAATAGTAGTTAGTAAGTACAACTCATTATCATTAACCATCAAGTTCTCTTCCTCAGCATGCATGCATTTGCTTTTTCTCACTTTATACTTTGATTTCTTTGATAATGGATCATGGTCTTCTTACAAGATTGTGTTTTACTTTTGTTGTGTCCATGCATACTGTCTGTTTTTCTTTCTCAAACCTTTCCCAAAACCCCACTTCCCATCCATTCATCAATCCCTAACCCTCTTCCCCCGGGCTGTGTGATTTATATTGAGGTGTGATGTGACTACATTAAATGTACACCAACAATTGATCACACGTTGGCTGGGGCAGATGTGGTGAAAGCAACACTAATTGAATTTCAACTAAGGCAGGGCAAGGATCTTCTTCTGCTTGCCTACCCATGCTGTAGTTGACTTTGTTCTACTACTCCTCCCACAGTCTCTCAGTCAAGTGACTTTCTCTTTCTTTTTTCAAATGCTATTGCCAGTGTCTACTATTACCACCACAATAATGGCATCTTCTCCATTCATTTGGGAAACCAACCATGCAGCCATCAGTGTGCCGAACTTCATCATCAATCACAGGTAAGATAAGTTTGGTGGGAGGTATGGACTAGGAGGAGAGACTTACAGTAGTATGATGACAATTAAAAATAACTCAGTGAGGGGTACTGCATCTATCGGTTTGTGTGTTACAAAATCGGCAGATCTTTTAAATCAAACACTGGCTGTGGGCATGCAGCAGCACGGAAACAAAGTAACAAACCATGTAACTTAGATTGAATTCGGAAAACAGTAACCCACCACAAAACATTAACATCGTATACGTAAATAGTATAAAATTTAATATCCCCTAACAAAAATAAACGATTCCACTCTGACCTAACCCACCCCCCTCCCTAACCCCAACCAATGTCCACAACAAAACGATACGAAAGTCCAAGAGTCCCAATGTTCAAACGAATCCCCAACGCCCAAAAACCCACCCACCAACAAAAGGAATTAAAAAGGGGGCAAATGACAAGGTCCTCTATAGTCGGCAGGCCTTCAGGTGTTTGTCCAACAGGATTTTTACCCGCTCCTCTAGGTTCTCCTCTAAGCGGGCCATCCGGCGGAGCAGCTGGCGGCAAAATGCCCTGCAGTTACATGCAGGGTGGGGTGCAGCAGTGGTTGAGATGGAGGCGCGGCGGCGGGCGGCTGCCGGACCACGGCGCCGTGAAACTGGAGGCAGGGCCTGACTGGGGCCCGGGGCATTGGAGGAGGCTGCAGCTGCAGCCGCCTCCTCCTCCTCCTCCACCTGAGCCACCAGCCGGCGATATTCTTCGCAAATGGCCTCCAGTTTATGGGGCCCTCCGAGATGGTTTTGGTGTGGATGTGGAAGGAGTATCTATATCAAGAAAGAAAAAGAACATGTTGTAGCCAATACTCTTAGCAAAACAGAAACACTAAAATCATTCAACACATAGTGTCACAGTATCACTAGCAAGCACAGTTCATAACATTTGTGATTTGGTGGTAAGTATCTCTACTCTTACTTCCTTGGACTCTAACATTTGTGGGAGTTTCCGACATTATAATCGTACTATGTACTCCGGTACACCAGTCGTGTTGTTCTTATCTGTAGTTTAGTGCAATTACATAACCTTGTTGTATTGTTGTAGCCGGCATGCCAGATCAGTCAGCTAAGCTTGCACCAAAGAGAAACAGATATGAGCCACATGATGCAGACTCACGTTAGTTTTATTTACTACTACTGTCTGCAGGTGGGGAAGCTCATATTTTTGTATGACGGCTTACGGCCGGTGGCACTGGCCATACTCTGTCTGTTACATGATGGCAAATGAACAATTTCACTTACACCCTGCCCTGGGTACTACAAAAAGGCTGATTATTTATCTGATCCAATGATCATTGCTTATATTCATATTATAGATGGTAATACGACATCAGGTCAGTAGCGGTTGGTGGTGGGAGTGTTGCCGGGCGGTGAAGTGGGAAGGTGCAGGGTGGGGATAGTAAACTATGGATTAAGGACAATCACAGGTAATTATACAATACATTAAAAAAAAAAGAAATGTTGCACGCACTGCATCGCATTCGGCATCGCATTCGGCGGTGCAGTGCGCACAATGAAAATAATTTTATTTATTTTTATGTGGATTACCTGTATTTGGCCGTAATACACAGTTTACTCGCCAGTGCCACCCACCCTGCCCCTCCCCATGTCACCGCCCACCAGCACTCCCACCACCAACCGCTACTGCAGAGGGTACTTTGCTTTCATTGATTGTGTAACCAATAACCATAAACAACAGATAAACCACCCTTTGCAGGCTGGCTGACCCAATCGAAAATACATTAAATAATAGGTAGGGAGTGGTCCCCAGAGTGGGAGGAATGGGCTTACGCTTGATAATATATATATGTATATATATATATATATATGACGTGCTCGCAAACTACTGCAAGTCTACTGTATTCTGATAATACTACCTATATTCCCCTACGGTTTGCTATTGTGGTGCAGTTTCTTTTACATTTTCTTCAAAGTAAGAATCTCCAGTGACACTTTCCACCTATACCGTCTATTGATGATAGTACATCCAGGCATACATCCATTAAAGTAAACGTTTATCCTTCTTTTTTATAAATCTCATACTTAGTTTGTTTCACCAACAACCACCCATGCTTCCGCTCCTTCCTTGTTTGCCTTGGCTTTGAGTTTGAATTTGAACCAAACACCGCTGATTCTTGCTATCTAGCACTATCCACCCATACTGTGTTGCCCACCCAGGCAGGCATTCTCTTTCACCTTCCACCCATCCTTCAACAACCCATGCATCTGATCTGATTACTATCAGCCACCTATGCATGCTTCCAACAACATATCCTTCTCTGACAGTCAGTCATATTATTTATCTCGCCCGTCCTTCCACCCTTAGTTCTTTCCCTCTTTGTTCAACACATCCATCAAGGTCATCTGATCTGAGTTTGTCTTCTCCATAAAACCTTCATAGCTGATTTTGGAGTCAAATAGAAGAGGTCATTGGTTACTCAACTCACGCTGCTAATGCTAAGTAAAGGGTGTCTTCTTCAACCGTTGTATAATGTTCACTACAACTTAATAAGTCGCACAGTACAGTGAAATAGTGAACACACTTCCATCTAGTAGTAATGTCAAGAAGTAATGAATATAACTTACCGCTGCCGGCCACTACTTCTGGCCCCCCCCCCTGTCTCTCCTGCAGGTGCCTCCAGTTCTCCTGCCCCCTCCGGAATGGCCGCATCGCCGCTGGCCCCGCCGGCACTGGTGGATGGTAGTGTGCCTAGAAAAAAACATCAACAATTTTTAGATGCCTGGAAACCTCCCCCTATTTTAATAGTGTTCACTTGGAACATTGAAAAAAAAGTTAATCCAACATACATCAGCTCTAGACAGTAAGTACAGTCAGTAGACAGACACTAGTAGTGATATGGTTCCGAGGGTCATCTAGTCCTACTATACTCTTTTGAAAGTTAGCCTGAGCATTTGTGTAACCCTTTTAGATTCATCATGTCGACTACTACTCTTTTGGCGCATATTTAATTATACCTGCCAGCTTATTGATATGTGCAGTAGACGCCTTTGTGGCCACTTGACTGTTGCGTACAAGTGAAGAGGTCGAAAAACAACCCACTTATTGAGTTTGTTTAGTCCATATTGCTTAGCCATCACATACATGTTACACTTTTTGCCATGACTGCAAAATGCTTGCATTCACCACTATACTATCTAACGGCTAACGCGCAGCATTTTTCTCATATAATAGGCGGAAGATTCCCTTCTACAAACTAGAGATTTACAGAGCTTATTATGATGCAAGATGATGTAACCAGTATTTCTACGTTCTACGGTGAGGGGTCTTCCAGAATTCAAAAGATCTTGGCTCTTGTTCTTGTTGTCATGCACTTGTAAATGTTTACTGTTTTAATCTTAGGCTTTTTGCTGGCTTATTGACTATGGCTGTAGTAAATTAAATTTCATATTAACGATGTACAGAGTTTGTTACTTGTTTCAAATAAACCTTTTGAACTTACACATAGACTCTGTGGTATTTGGTGTGGTGGGGTGGACTTACACAAGTGAGTGAGCAAAATGGTGTTATTATGTTCAGGGTTGTCTGTCTCAGTCATCATCAACATTGTGTATCTTCTTCGTGGGGGGGGGGTCGGGAGTGGGACCCTAATGTGAGACACTATAGCTAGTCGGTCAGGGGATCGTGGGTTCTTCGGACTGAGGTTTGATCAGTAAGGTCCAACCTCCCATCACCAACCTCCTATTTTGTTGTGCATAGTTCTGTATGTGGCTCTGCAGAATCACTAGACAATAGTAGCATCATGTACTATCCGATCAAAAATACTACTCAAATATCTGGTTGGCCATTTTGTTTGTGGTAATTGTCAAAGCCTCAACATTGAGAAGACTAGAAGAGGACAACCCAAAGGACAGGACACAGTGGCTAGAGCTATTGGTCAATCCGAGTTTTATTATTACAAAGAAAACCTTCAATAAAGAGTGGGCAACTGTGCAAGCTTCGCTACAGACAGAGTAATATTAGTAATAGTAGTAGTAGTAGTACAGAGAGTCATAGCAGAGGCAGTTAGAAGCAACTTAGTTAGAGGCAGGGATAAACAGAATTTGGAAACAGATAGTCAAGGTCAAAGAAGTAAGCTTTTGTAAAAAATAGAATTAGAAAGTGGAACCATAATTTATAGTTCGGAAAAAAAAGATGCAGTAAAAGTTAGGGAAATATAAATGTCAATATAACCACTAGAGGGCTTATTGGGGCCAGCAGCAGGAGCCTCGGTAGAGGAGCGGTCCTGTGGTTCCCCCGCCGACTCCGACCCCGTCTTCTTGCCCCAGGGTGGTGCTGATGATCATGTAAAATATAATAAAGAAAGAGACAAACATTAAGGAGTGCTGTGAAACAAATAATAATAAATCATTTGGAAAAATAAGTCAAACAACATTTTAGGAAACAACAATTGCAATAAAATTGACCTATCTAATCAGATGGATCGACTACTGGCTTCTTCCTGCATTCACGGATCGTCTACTTATTTATGAAAACTCCAGTGTTCCATAATCATTCTGATTACAATACGAAGCCTAGTAAGTACCACCTGACCTACACCACCTATTCCAGATGGGCCAATTGTTCACTAAGTCTGCATTTCCATTTTTTCAGCCATCAAATGCATAGATGAGATGGAGGACACATGCATACATTTGTGCATACATACAACAAATTGTGGGTTGGTTGCATGATTCTGATCTAGTTCTGCTACTGACTGACCATGCTAAGCCTACCACTCACTACACAAAGTACAAAAGGTTCTACGGAGGACTGGAGTAAGCAGCACTCAGTGACAGAGGAGGCGTCACGCAGACCGCATAAAACAATTACTAACTAATACTAACAAACTAAACCCAGTATCCAATATCCATCCACCACTATTTCACAGTAGGACAATGGAAGGACTAGAGTCTCTCTAGCAAATCGCATTACCTAACTTCAGTTCTGTAAAATAAACTCTTACTTAATCAGCACAAGCTAGCGCAAACTAAGTTGCAAACAAGTAAGAGTACCACCGAGCACCTGGGTCCTTAAATCAAAGAAGATTTTGCTTTTTGGAACGTAATTTACCAGCAACGCTTGGCACGCAGCAGTAATCTTGTTGTTCGTCAAATTTAATTTATTCACAATAAGTTACTCACCAAGCCCGACGACCTCGACACCTAGCAGGTCCTGCTCCCGGTCCAGGATGTCGGACCACCGGTGGGCTAGCTGATTGTGGGTGCGCCGGACCCCAGAGCACCGGAACACTGCCCGGCGCACCTTCACCCATCGACGGTGGCGCTCCTGGGTAGCGTACCTGGAGCCGGGCCTGCCGCCTGCTGCCAAGGTCAAGGGGAGGTGGCGCTGGATGAAAAAAAACAAGGGCGGCCACCTCCTCCTCCCCAAACAGTTGCCGGGCCTGCACCCCTGCAGGACGCATTCTGCCGCAAGGCAGGCGGCCCTTGTCTGCTGCTCCTGCAGGTCCCTTGCCCTTGGCAGTAGCTGTGCCCTTGGCCATGGTTCTGGGGTGGGTGGGAGGCTGAAAAGAAAAGTTCGAAGGGGAAAAAAAGTTAGGGGGAAGAAGAAAGAACTTTATAAAAGTAAAAAAAACACAGTAAAAGTCAGAAAAAATGCTTTAAAGACAAAGGATTGCAAAGATAAAGGGAGGATAGAAAAGTAGGCCCAGAACCATAGCATAGAGTGAAAAACAAGATGGCCGCGCCCATTCGCGACCGCGTGGGTAAGCTCGCGCGATATTTCTCGCGAACATGCACTATTCATCGCGAACAAGTAAAATGCGCTCCCGAACACGTCAATGCACATCGCGAACACGCTATCCACGACCCGGAACAGGAAATAACGCAGCGCGAGAGGGCGGGACAATTGAAAAACAAGATGGCCACGCCCATTGGCGACCGCATGTGTAATATCGCGAGATATATCCCCCGAGCATGCAAACAGCTCCCCGAACACGCTCGCCGCGCTCCCGAACAAGAAAAAGCCATCGTGAACGGGCGCCCCAAGCAACTACGCAAGCTCGCGTAGCTACGTGTAGCTCGCGTAGTGCAAGTACATCTTCGCGAAGCTTCGCGAAGCGCGACTACGCGAACTACGCCCAGGGTTAATATCAAGTGCTGCAGGAGTAATCCAAAATACTATCCGAGAGTTACTTACGGGGTTGTCAGGTGTCCTCAGTGTCAGTGATGACTTCCTGATATTTGCCAAGTCCATACGAGAACACCACAAGTGCCTGCGAGGAGTGCTACAGAGGATTTCATACTCAGGACTCACCCTCCACAGAGTCAAATGCAAACTCCTGAAGCAGCAGATCAGTTTTTTTTGGCTACACGTTCGTGGCAGCCGGAGTAGCCCCAGATCCAGAGAAGGTGAAGGACTCCCCCGTACAAACCAGCATGTCAGAGGTACGATTTATTTAGGAATGGTGAACTACTGCATGTGGTTGATATTCCTCACAGGCCGCACACAACCCCTTCTGAGTGCTCATGAAAACCACTACCTCGTGGACATGGGGTGTGGAGCAGAAGAAGCATTTCAAAAGACAAAGAGAACCCTCTCGGTGGACCCCACACTGTTATATTTCGATCCCTCAAAGCCAACTACCATCTCAGTCGACACCAGTCCAAAAGGTCTGGGAGCTGTCCTTACTCACCAACAGCACCAGGGAGATTAGACCCCCATGGCATACTCCAGTTGTTCACTCACATCCACGGAACAGAGTTATTCATAAATTGAAATGAAGGCCATTGCCATACTTTGGGCATGCTGGCTTTTTCATATATCAAAAAGATCCCTACTCTTTATATGAACTAACTTTCCACGGTAAAAAGAAACGCTTGATTTTCTTTGATAACCTTCCCCCACCAGGGTTGCCCCTTGGTGGCATGCTTCATTCGCGGGTTCATCCCATTCCGCTGCGGAAAGGGGCGTGGTTCAACCTATGTGTTATGTGGGATCACTTTTTAGGTTTTTATGATGTGAATCCATTACAAAAATAGGAGTGGGGGTTGTGTGTGTACGGACAGGAGCGTGAGTAAGGATTTCAAACCCCTTACAAAAGTCTGCTTTATGATGTTATGTTTTTAGGATTGTGGGATTAAATAATGTAAAAAATATTTTTAATATTGGTATGGGGCTTGAACTGTTGGTTGGATTATTGGATCTGTGGCAGTCAAGAGGAGGGCCAGGTACTTGAAAGTTCTTGCCTGTAGGTTTTACTTTACTGTGCACATTGTTATTGGCACTTCTAGTACTCTAGGCAGTGTCTCTGGGCATTTTGGCAGTGTTCACAGCCAACCCAATAGCAGGGAAGCAGGCGCCATTTTGGTAGGCGTTCTAGCTTCTAAGCGTCACAACAGGCACTCTATTTAATGAGGCCAGGTGAGTGGACGTGCCGCTGGCACGCCGAAGGCCTGCCTAAGACAAGCCTGTCTGCAGAACCCCTGCCCCTTCTGCCCCAGATGGTTTGCTCTATAGCTTTGAAACCCTAAACAGCTTCAACTATGCACCCAGGACAGCATGCTTCCACACAATGGAGCCGAATATGCTACCAAGCAAGTGTCAAACATGTGGATACTGGCTCAGTACTCTCGAATATATGATGGGTTCCCTCACTGTAGATAAGCCGCAATTAATGGCTGCAGCGGTCCGTGCAGATAACAGCGGTGGGGCCGCTGGGTCGCATTAGGGGGGATTTCGAGGGACAATGCTGAGGGAAAATTAAATAAATAATTAATTTTCCCAATGCATTGTCCCTCAAAATCTCCCCCAATGTGGCCTCACAGCTGTTACCTGCACGGACCGAGGCTGATTAATGGCTACATTAGAGGATAATGGGTCCTCATACCAGCAAAATAACCTGGAGCCCATTTTTCATTTTGAATGGCAGGTCGTTGTCTAAGCCCAGTGAAGAAATATTTACTCTGCTGAAAGATCTAAGAACGGACATTCTTTTTCTCACTGAGACATAGCTTAAAGAGGACAGCAGGCCAGACATTGCAATCGCCCTCCCACAAGCATACTCGATCACTAGAAATGATCGAGTTTGCAAGAAGTTGGTGGTGGTTGCTAATATTTTTTTTAATAGTTTGGAATAGAGAGTTCATCCAATACCCATTACAGGCTGCGAGAATGTGTAGTTCTCCGTTGAACTCACTCTTTCACATTCTCATGGCTGCTACTCCATAGGCCCCTTGGACCTGCCACGGTATTCGTGCAGAGTATCCCGGAAATCATAACACTCCATAGTCTCCATTCAGCAATTTTACTTTGTTGGGGGACCTGAACATTCATTTAGATGATGTTAAGTGTACACCGGTTGCTATTCTGCTAAATGATTTGTCAGCTTTCCACTTTGCACAGCTAGTCACGCTTCCTACACATAACAAAGGACCTATACTGGACTCTATTTTTACCAATTTAACTAATCTCACGGTCTATTTTTACTAATTTAACCAATCTCCCGGTCACATTGAGTTTACCACCCACCCCTAGTCATTTGTATGTGCCATAATGACTGTTTGCGTCATAATCAACTTTAATGTGCTCACCTCATTGTGACTTCAGTGAAAAAAGTGTTATGAGGTGGGCAGTTCTACTGAAACCAAATGACATTACACACATAGAGCACAACACACAATTAAAAACGCCACATACATATATAATGGAGTGTTCTTGCATCAAGGCTCCTCCGGCAGAGAGGTGAACCTGTAGTCACACACTACAAAATAAAAAAATGTGGGATAAAAACCAGATATGTCAGCTATCAGGATAGTTTTATGCAGTAGAATATCCTTGATGCTGGACCACTAGCCTTACTTTCTTCATCAAGGTTACACCCCTGTGTAATCACCTAGAAACTTCCAGCTCAGGACCCGCATCTTACTGTCCGTCTTCTCTGACAGCGGGATGTTTTATCAGGAATGCATCAGGTTGAGGACGAGCCGCTGCAGCATACACGTGTTGGAAAACAACTAGACTGCAACCCCAATATGGTGATCGTAAATATGAGCTGCTTCTGCGTTCCATCGGCTGCTTGAGTATATCGTCTGTATACTGCTCCTGATTAGGCGCAAGGCCGCCAGTGCTGCCTTTGGATGGGGCCTCCACCTAGGGGGCTTTAGAAACCACAAAGAAAACAGCCCTCCAAAACATAATCAACGACAATGCCCCTAACAGCATGAAACTCTTCGCCATCGTCAAGGAGTTAGCCAGGCCCAACAGCGAGACCACTGACGTTCCTTCCTCCCAAGGCCTCTGCAATAAACTTGGCATGTTCTTTCACCACAAGATCAGGAAGATCTATGACAGCTTCGACTCCCTAGACCTGGCCATTACACCTGCCACCATCGCACACAAAAAAGCTGCACCCCAACAAACTGTGCTCTGCTGGACCTCGCTCACAGCAGAGGACATGCTCAAAACCATAAAGAGCATCCACTCAGGAGCCCCAATGGATCCCTGTCCTTACTGTTTCTTTCACAGAGCAGCCACCACCATCACCCTCCAGCTTCGCAGCACCATAAACTGCTCCATCGAACCCGTCACCTACCCCGATGAATGGAAACACGTCGGGATCAACCCCCTGCTGAATAAACCATCCTCGGACCCGACAGACCTCGAGAACTTCAGACCCATCTCCCTCCTCCCCTTCCCAGCCAAGATCATCAAGAAGGCCATCAATGCCCAGCTGTCTGAGTTCATCGAAGTGAACCACATCCTAGACACCTGCCAATTCGGCTTCCTTACTGTCACTGATGACATCCGCTCCCTCCTCAACCGGGGCAAGACCACAGCCCTCATCCTACTTGTCCACCTCCGACACCGTCTCCCACAGCACCCTAATCACGAGATGCTGGCATCCACGACAAGGATCTGGACTGGATCCACTCCTTCCTCATCAGCCAGACACAGCGAATCAGACTACCACTGTTCCTCTCAGAACCCCCAGAGATCAGCTGTGGAGTGTCCCAGGGTTCGTCCCACTCTCTTCACCGTCTACATGGCCCCCCTCGCAGCCATTCTCAAAAGCCACGGACTCAACATCGCCTCATACACTGACGACACACACCTCTCTCTTACCAACGAACCCACAACTGCCAGAACCAACTTCCAACAATGAAGATCGTTGCTACCTAGATGAAAGGCAGCTGCCTCAAGCTCAACTCGGACAAGACCGAAGTACTCATCCTGGGACCCACCCCTTTAACTTCGGACAACTCTTAATGGCCAGCCGCATTGGGATCTCCCCCCATCCCGACGGACCATGCACGTAACCTCGCCATCATACTGAACTCATCGATCACCATGAACCGCCAAATCATCGCAGTTTCCTCAGCCTGCTTCTACACACACCGCCTACTTCAAAAGACATTCAGATGGATCCCCACAGAATCCAGAAAGACAATCACCCACGCACTCATCACCAGCAGACTGAACTACGGCAACGCACTCTACTCTGGCATCATCCAGAAACAGCTGAAGAAAGTACAGAACGTCCAAAACACCGTAGCTAGACTGGAACTCGACATCCTCCACTGCAGCCACATCACGCAACACCTCCGACAACTCCACTATTTCCCTGTCAACAAGAGAATCACTTTCAAACTCCTCACTCGTGCCTACAAAGCTCTACACGACAAAGGACTAGCATACCTGAACCATCACCTCACTTTGCACATACCCGCCAGACAACACCGATCCTCCCAACTCCCCCTTGCCTTCCTCCCCAGGATTCACAGGAAGGTTGTTGACCTACCTCGCCGCCAAGACCTGTAACGCCCTGCCCCTCCGCCTCTGACTATCTGCATCGCTGACCCAATTCAGGAAGGACCTCAAGACCTCAAGGCCTGGCTCCTCAAATGATCCTCCACCCAGTCCGATTAGCAGCTCCCTCCCCCAGCTCCATTAAACCCTCACGGGTGAGTAGCCGTGCTATACAAATCCCTGATTGATTTGATTGACTGATTAATAGAAATTTGTTGGGGGAAGAGTATATCCAACACTTTTGGTTTAATCTGGTACAAATTACCAGTAGAGTATAATGAAGCTTAAAAAACTAAAACTAAAATGCTTCATAGAAATAAAGGGAAACTAGGTCCCATTATGGGACACGCAGTCATTCACCGATGTGCTGATTGAGTTATTCAATCTACTGCTGCTCTGGCTGTCATTCTTTCTTTATTTTTAAGATAAGGCATGTGGGCATAACATGATATATACTATCACTCTGACATTACAATCTCCTTGTGATGTTGCTGTGTCCTACAGGATTGGTGGGATTAGAACAATATTGGATGACAATTGAAGGTGCATAGCATTCAAAAAAGCACCCAAATGAGGTGGGGCATTATAAGTTGACTTGTTATGACTGATTATGACTGGTCTCTACTCTCATTTGTAATGAGTGTATTACATATAGCTGGGTCACCATTCACTGAAATGGTGAGGTTCTTGGGAGTCCTTTCTGTCAAAAAGGAGAGAGAGGGAGAGGCGGAGAAATTTTTCAGATTTCTACCGTACTGTTATTCCCCAGGGTCATGGTGTAAATTACCCCCATAGTATGTTGTCATTAAGACCCTCTGTGTGTGTCTTGATTCTAAATACCCAACGCTGTTCCTTTTCGAAGCGTTTGGATTCGCAATTCACGGTGTCGTTTTTATGTTCCAGGATCACCCAATGGTTGTCCCGTGCAGTATGTTTTTTCTCAATGCAAAGAGTCAACATATTTGTAGTTGCACAACCACATCTCAGTTTGCTTCTATGTTTTCAAATCCTGGTCTTTATTTTGCATGTAGTCATTCCTACGTATTGTAGGTTGCAGGGGCACGTTATCAGGTATTCTACCCATTGTGTGTTACAGTTTGTGAATTGTCTTAGTTCCCATGTCAATTTGTTCTTGAAGTAAAGGTCATAGCTTTCCCTCCTCTTTGAATGACATAGTCATTGATCTGTCTGTACTGCTCAAACAGACATTGCAACATGTAGTAGGTTGAGTTGCAATGTGTTGGCACCTCCTGTATCAGGGTTTTAATTGGTACTCTATAAGCAAGCTGAATAATCTGCAACTGCTTCTGGGCTTTAAAAGAATGGCTGCAATGAGTGCAGATTCTTCTGCATGTAGTCAGTATCCTGCTGACTATGTCTTTTTTTTTGAGAAAGTCTTGCACAAATAGGTTGACGGAATGCGCCAAACACAGGACCCTGAAATAGCCACCATCTGCCATGGCCTTGACTATGCTGCTGCCTTTGTCTGTGGCAACAAATCCGATTATTAGACCTCTGGATAGCAGCCATTCATATACTTTGCTGTTAAATTTGTACAAGATGTTTGCAGCTGTATATGATTTCTCCTTTGTGAACATGGGGACTGTTGCATGCTGCCGAACGCTCTTAAAACTTTCTTCAGGGCCAAGACCTGTAGATAGCTTTTGCTTTGCTCCCGCAAAAGAGATCCAGTGTGCAGTGATGCACACGTAATCAGTCACCTGACAACTGGTCCACATGCCTCTTGTCAGGTGGATAGTGTGTACAACACTTTGCTGCAAAGCTTGTCCAACCAATTGCAGCACATTGTGATGCAGCGCTGGAACAGCAACTTTGATAAAATAGGTCCGACTTGAAACCTTCCATTTCGGGCAGATGGCTGCTACAAATTCTAAGAATCCCACTTCTTCCACAAATGAAAAAGGGAGGAGGTCCAGTGCTAACATTTTTGCCTACTTCCCAATATACAAACGTGCTGGTGAGTGGTTGTGTTCGTAGGGTCTCTCCTGCCTAAACATGCCCATAATAGTAGACTGGATTTTCTTCTTTTCTGGGGCCACTGAAGCAGGCGACTTCTGAGAAGTAGGTGGTGGTAGGCTCAATGTGCGTCATGGGGCAGTCACTGTATGCAGTGGTGTCTCCATCTGACTCTGAGTCTTCCATTGTGAGGTGGCTGAGGCGGGTTATTCTGGTACACTGCTTGGGAAAGGGCTGGTTTGTGTGAGGAGGATGTCACCCTCTTCTTCCTCATCACCTTCCACTGTGGTTGGAATTGTAGCTGATGTTTCTCAGCTTTCCTCACCTTCACCACCACAACCACATTCAGCAATTTTTGTTAAGGTGCCTCTTCCAACAGATTGTGTGATGTTTTTTCATATGGGTCGTTTGGCCTCCAATGCCATAATGTGAATGAGGCTTACCTTGACGAACATTCGGGTGGCAAATAGAGCATTTTGCAATTTTCTCTTCCTGTGTGCTAACCGTAAAAGTCCCAAACTGGGGAGAAGTACTTTCTTACTGGGCCACTGTCAATGTCTGAAGAAGAACTGGAGGTAGGTGGGTGTGTCTTGATTGCCTCTCTGCAGGACATACTTCTACTGAGGTAGGGGTTGGTGCTGGCCTCAGCTGGAGCTTTGCAAGTATGGGAGCTGGTGGTGCTACCTGTGCACATCCTTTGGGGCAGGTTGAATAATATAATATTGGACTTCTCTGTGTCAGCTTCCACAATGAGTAGTTCATCACCCTCCTCCTCATCCCCTTTCTTAATTCTAAGGCTTTCAGAAACATTCTTTTTCCTTTGCCTCTCCTGCCGTCTTCAAGACTCTGATGGAGTCCACTCCATATCCCTGACATCCTCATCAGAAGTGGTGCTTGGAGATGATGGTGGATTAGTACCCTTCCCTTTCTTTGCTGGAGATCTGGGAGCCAATGATTCTAAAAGAGGAGGTTCTTGCTCGGCAAGAAGATCAACCTTCTGTTCTGCTCCAACGAAAGATGCACTATTGCTGGCTGCGGCTGCTGTCCACTTTGCTCTGTTTCCTGAAATGATTGGGTACTTCTTTGCGAAACTGACAAATCAAATTCAGCGTCACTGCTCATCGACATTGCCATGATTGCAGTTGCTGCCTCACTGACAGACATGGTCTTGGGCTTATGTTGGGGTGGTGCTGTTGATGTGGGTGTGCTGCTTCTAGGTTCCTCCTGAAGGCTGGTCTGGCAGGCCCACATCTCCCGAAAAAGGTTGTAGCCGGCATGCCAATAGTGAAAAGTTGCTTCTTCCCACTGACCACTTGCTTGGGAGCAACTTTCTTTGGGGCCATCTTAAAGCTCTAAGTTGGCAGTGGCACTAAGCTGCACAAGCAGAAAAGATTTGAGGAATGACAGCAGTGTTCCCTGTAGGGTGTGCGCGTGCCCACACGCACACTGACCTTTCCCCAGCACTCAGGCACTACTTTTAAGCATGCACGTCACTCCCACACCACTGCCTGTATCAGGTGAGAGTATAACACTGTTCATGAGAGCTGCATTTGAAAACTCAAGGAAGGAGTAAAAAACTCATTCTCAGCAGATCAGCACACACATTGGCAGCCCATGCAGAGGAGCAAATTACCGAAGAGAGCACCAGGACATTGCAGCAGAGTTTTGTTATTCCAGGCCCCTGAGTTTCAGAAGGATCACAGAGTTCATAGGAGGTGGCTCCTACTTATGTTGCTTGCTCTGATATTATCCAGGTTGGTGGGCGGCTGTCCCAGGGAGTCTGTTTTACAGAGACATCCAGTCATTGCTAATGACCTCCTATCTTTCCAACAGATACTCACTGGTTTGGCTTCTTTTACTGGCGGTCTTTAATTTTGTAACAAATGTGCCATCTTTTTTACCATTACTTTTCTGAGTTTGTTTACTTTAATTATTAGGCAGAGTTCATTACGGCAGCTGTAGATTTTTTTTAATGTGCTTTCCATTAATATTTCATATTATGTATTGTTCTAAGGCTGTGTTAGTGATCCCTGACTAATAGTTAACGTAAACACAGGCAGAATGTTCATGTTACAAAGGCTTACAGAAATGTTACGGGCCTCTGCATTCAAATGACTGGTATTTATCTCTTGGATAGGAGGCAAACTTAACAGATGTTTTAACATGAATTTTCTGCCTTTGTTTTCTTTAATTTTTACTCGGGTATCATTAAGCGTACTCTTAAGAGCACATTTATTAAATGTGCTTTCCCCTTGTATTTCTTCTTATTACTCTAGAGCTACGTTGATAATAACTGACTTATAATTAAAGCAAACACAGACAGAAAGTTAATGTTTTAAATGATTTGAGATGAGTTTATATGCAGTCCTATTTAAGTATTGTCTGTGCCTTTGCAAACAAAAGGCCTTTATTTTTACCCCAGAAAGATGAAATCCTATGTGTTACCTGTCTTCCCCTGTTACTGGTGGTTTTTTTTTTGTATCCTTTCTTATTGAAAGGTTGGGTTCCCACCTTTCTAAAAGATAAAATACCAGCCATTTGATTATGTTTTAGCTATATGCAAAGGCCTAGAAGTAATACTTAAACAGGATTTTACATTTAAAAAAGCCTGTAATCATTTGTAACATGACTTTTCTGTCTTTATGTACTTTAGTTATTCCGACAATGCCACTTAAAATGGCACTGATTTTGGTAGTTGTGTGCTGCACTCACATGAATGGTCAGTTTGTTGGGGCAGGTACCCTAGGCTACAGCGCACAGAGACCTTATACAGCTGCACACAGTGGAAAAAAATTAGAAGGAACATTACTGTAGGCCTTCTGTTAGGCAGTACTGCGAGTGATGTCTCTTGTTCTCTCGTGCAACTAAAAGCAAAAAGCAAGAAAAGCATTTAGCGAAAAATATTGTTTGAATTAGTACAGAGAAAGGCAATTTTAGTCTGGTTGGTTACTTAGGTAATAATAATCAACCACTTGACAGTCAAACCACACCACCATACCATAAAACCTAATTTCCAATCAGGATAACACAACATACAGATGTAGCTCTTTGCTTTATGTCCATCTATTCTAAACGAGACACTTGTGGCACTCAGGGAATTGCATAGGCAATTGGAAAAATGAAGGTGATTGTGCGTCTATGTCAGGCAATGTGGTGCAGGGGGAAAATTTAATAATCATTAAAAAACTGAATGATACCGATGTGTCTGCAGTGCACCGCAGCCAGTGTGTCCAGGTGGAAATGGAATTATAGCTAAAAAACTGAATGCTGTTATGTGGCTGTGCGCACATGGTGGATGGATAAATGGATGGACGCAAGATGCAAAAATAAATTATATTAATACATTTTTTAACAAATTAAAAAATGTAAAAATGAAAATAAAAAATAAAATAACATAAAAAAATGTCAATTGAAAAAAAAACATATTAAAAAAAAAGATCGATGGCTGGAGGTGCAAAACAAAAATGCACAAAAAATGCATATAAAATAAGCACTGTTCATCAAAATCATATTATATATATATATATATATATATATATATATATATATATATATATATATATATATATATATATATATATATATATATATTATCTACTGGCGGTCGCCAGTAGATAGTTATAGTTAGGACCGTGTTTCCATAGGAAATCCGCAACATTCTATTTGGAATAACTTTGGCGGCGGTTGACGAATCCTCGCGAAATTTTCAAAATAGGTGGGGCGCTCCGCTCCGCTCCTACCCTGAAAGTCTCGGGGGGATTCGTCAAGCGGGGGCTGAGAAAAAAGGGGTATCCCAAAACGCGTTTTCCCCATGCAATTTTCCATAGGGACCTTTAGTCCAAGGCACAGCCCGAGCGGCTGAACCGAATTACTTGAAATTTGGCAAAGAGGTAGTCCTCAGGTCAGGCATGTGCCTTTTGCATATATGGTGTCAATCTGTTCAGTAGTTCCTGAGAAAATCAAAAGTAAAATCACATACATATCTGGGCGGAGCCTAACCACACATCTCATCGTGAGATCTGATTGGCTGTCAGTACTTCATCCAAGAAGTGTTGGCAGCCATCTTGGGACCAATATACATGATAGCACCTCATTAAAAAGTATTGCAGTTAATAGAAGGTTTTAAGACTTTAGTTACATTATAAATCTTTCTTTAAAATCTTTATTTCGGCAATATTTCAGCCATAAAAGAGTACACAACATATTATACACATTAAAATTACACTGTTAAAAGAGCATCTAAAAATGACATAGGCAAATGCAAATCAGGGATGAAAAACAGTGTCAATGTTAATGTTGCTTTTTGGGGCACACATTGTATCTGTAACTGACGTTGCACAAGTAGAGAACATGCCCGGCTACTAGGCAGTATTAGATAGTATAAAACTCCTTTTAATCCAGAAAGCATGCAAATATTTGGCTAAGGCAAATACAATGTGACCTGCAGTTTCAGTCTTAAAAACCCTTAGTGCGTCCGAGCATTTCCTAAAACCAAGGTTCCTACAGATAGGTACAATCCAATTCTGCCTTGCTCTGCTATAGAGTGGACAGAAAAAAAGGATGTGGCTTTCATCCTCTTTAATCATGTCACAACCAATACAGTGTGAGGACCTAGTCGGGTACCATTTGCTTGTTAAACACGCTAAGGGGAGTGCACCAAACCTCCATTGTATGTATAGCTTCCTAGCCATAACAGGGAAAATTACATCCATAAAATCTTCAAATGAATAGACTGATTTGATCTCTATAAATGCTTTCACCATGGTACCATTCTTTGAATCATGGAGCCACGCATTAGAGCATCGAGATCGGTATAACTCGGTGAATGTTTTCCCAGGCATCTCTCTGCAAGCTATTGCTGGATTCACCCACATATCTGCAAGACCCAGATTCGTAAATTCATCTTTGATGTATGAGAGCCAGGGGATATGTGCTGCCCTGCCTAATCTCAGTATTTCTTGGAGCTCTGTTTTGTACTGCTCCAGCTCGGGGGTCAGCCAAATCCTCCTCCAAAACCTGAGAGGTTTGATGGCTAGTTCCTCCTGGATGGGGAGTAAACCTAAGTCAAGCCTCAGCGGTAGTAGGGGTGTACTTTGGGGGAGCGCGAGCAGTTGTCTCAGGAAGTTGTTCTCAACCTTAGTTAGTCCTGGTCTAATAGCGTGCCCCCATAGTTCCCCTCCGTATAGTGCAGCCGCTCTGGCCCTCACCTTATAGATTTCGAGACTAGGGCTGATGGGTTTAAAAGTAGAGGCATTTGTCATCTTTAGAATTCCCCCGGCTATTTGGGTCAGTTTAAGTTGGGATTTTGCAAGATGTGGGCCCCAGGAAAGTTTTTCACCTAGGGTAACACCAAGGTATTGGAAGGTGTGAACTCTCTCGAGTGCAACTGAATCAAGGGTAGGTGGTGGCCTAGTGTGTATTGGGGGATTAAAAATCATGTATTTGGTCTTATCTACATTGATCTGTAGTCCGTGCTCCCTACAGAAGTTGCTAAATCCCTCCAATATACGCTGGATGCCCATTGGTGTCTTGGAAAGGAGCAGGGTGTCATCCGCAAACATTATGGCTGCTACTTTCCTGCCTGCCAACCTGGGTGCATCGTTGTTAGGGACTGCATCCAGGCTGGCAATCAATCCGTTCACATAAATACAGAACAGAGTAGGGGCCAGGACACACCCTTGCCTAACTCCCTTGTTTACAGCAAACCTGTCAGACAATACACCTCCTCTTGCACACCTGACCTGGGCAAAATTCTCAGTGTGTAGCCTCACCAATATACCCAGTAGGGAGATGGGTACACCCAGATCGCGTAAAACAGCCCAAAGTTTGCCCCTAGGAACAGTGTCAAACGCAGAGCGTAAATCAACAAAAACCATGTGGAGACTGCCACCCTCCAACGACACAGTCTTCCAGTATAGCATTACTAGGCGGAAGATCTGGTCCATGGTAGATGTTTTACTTCTGAAACCAGCCTGATAGGGAGAAAGGATATCATTCTCATTGATCCAGTCCTGCAAGCGATCTAAAATAAGTCTTGCCATTATTTTTTGGGGGACGTCAATGAGGCTGATAGGCCTATAATTAGCGGGGAGCAGGGGAGAACCCTTCTTATATATCGGTACGATTTCCGCTCCCAACCAAGAGTCCGGGACCTCCGTACCGTGCAAAATTGAGTTGAAGAGTGCACAAAGGTACGGTGCCCATATCTTAGGCTGATCTTTGAGCAAATCGCCGGGTATCTTATCTATGCCCGGTGCTTTACCCATTGCCAGTTTCCCTATGGCAGTCATAACATCATCTACGGTGAATTCCAGGGCTTCGGCATCCCCCACAGACGAGAGCCGGAAGGGCAAGAGATCTAGATCAGAAGTGGCAGCGTAAAGAGATTTAAAATGGGATTCCCACACCCCCGGGTCAAGATTAGCTTCAATGGCATTACGGGGTTCCGCGCACCCAGAATTCACATTATAAATCATTTGTTGATGGTACCATACTCATTTTAGGAATTGTGGTGTGTTCTAAGGTGATTTTACCATGTGAAAAAGCCTTCTGCTGTGATATCACGAACCATGTTTGAGAGAAAACTATTTTCTCATTCTTTTCCCACAGAGGTTTGGAAGGTGATCTATAAGCTAAACTGAGAGCATATTTTCTGTAAATTCACATTATCTTTCTCAGTCATGTAAGAATGAAGTCTGACATTCTCAGTAAAACATGTACATCCAACAAGGGCAGAGACTGTCAGTTGATTCCTTTGTGTTCTACTGCAGCTTCCTAGAGTGCTCTAAAGAACAACTAGAGCGCTAACAGTCTTACTTATGACAAAAGTATGGCACACCTGAAGCCATCTTGATTGGAATAAAGTGGTAACACTTAAAACATTTAATTTACAAAGGAACAAAATGAGGGGGTTCATTTTGCCATATAAATTATGATTAGTGCTGCAGAAAGAAAAACTAGGGCACATTTTGACTTCTGAAATCCTCTTTTATTTCATAAAAACATTCTGACATGCAGACTGAAACATGCACTTTGAATACCAGCAGCAGACTTGACTGGTGAGCAGTAGCTTTACTACAGTGATCTAATTAGCAACTAGAGTGCTAACATTCAGAATTTATGGAAAATGTGTGACACATCTGATGGAATCAAAGTAAAAAACTGAAAGTATTTCCTACTGAGGAGACTGCAGTAAATGAGGAAATTAGGAAACTTCATAACAAATAAATCTCCCAAGATGGCCACCAGAGACAAAAGAGCCCAAATGTAGCCCAAATATCACCCAGATGTAGCCCAAGTATAGCCCAATGACAGAATGTCCCAGAGTGTTCTTAAGAACAACTAGAGTGCTTACTGTCTTACTTATGACAAAAGTATGGCACACCTGAAGCCATCTTGATTGGAATAAACTGGTAAAACTTAAAACATTTAATTTACAAAGGAACACAATGAGGGGGTTCATTTTGCCATAGAAATTATGATTAGTGCTGAAGAAAGAAAAATTAGGGCACATTTTGAGTGACTTCTCAAATCCTCTTCTATTGCATTAAAAAATTCTGATATGCAGACTGAAACATGCACTTCTAATACTAGCAGCAGACTTCCGTGGTGAGCAGTAGCTTTACTACAGTGATCTAATGAGCAACTAGAGTGCTAACATTCAGAATTTATGGCAAATGTGTGACATATCTGAATACCTTCTTGATGGAATCAAAGTAAAAAACTGAAAGCATTTCCTACTGAGGAGACTGCAGTAAATGAGGAAATTAGGAAACTTCATAACAAACAAATCTCCTAAAATGGCCACCAGAGACAAAAGAGCCCAAATGTAGCCCAAATATCACCCAGATGTAGCCCAAATGTAGCCCAATGACAGAAGTGTGCAAAACACTTATTTTGTGTGTATTTGCAGTTTTATATAGTGCAGACTTGTCAGGTATTGGAGTGCCTTACATGAACATTGGTTACATCACACAAGATCAAATTCATTTTGGTTGTAGACATGGGGAGATTAAGTGATTTGACCAGAATCACAGAATGTTGAGCTGAAGCAGAAACTCCAACCTGGTTCCCCAATTGCAAAGTCTGCAGCTCTGGAAGTAACACCACACCCTCTCCCCTTGGATGCAACATTTAATCAAGTGGTCAACTGGATAAAAAAACTAAGATTACAAATAATTTAAAAGTTCTTTGTCGCTATTTGAAAACTCAGAAAATATGTCCTCATTTTAGTTTTTTAGAGCACTAACCATAATTGTGATGCAAATAAGACCCTCTCATATATGTAATTTCTAAAGGAAATGCTCTAGGCATTACAGTTTTGATTACATCAAGATGACGTCAGGCATTCCACACTTTTGTAATAAATATAGAATGTTAGCAATCTAGTTGTTCATTGGGATACTGTTGAGAGGCAGAGGCCAGGGGCACAGACTCTGAAAATTGAAGGCAGGTAGGATAGTGCAGAGGCAACAATTTGACCACACTAGGCAGGCAGGAAGGGCAGTGGCAGCACAACAGACTATGGAGGGCAGTGGAAAGGGGGGCAGGGGCAACAAACCAACAATACAGGACTGGCAAGAGAGGCTGTGGCAATATAATAGACCATTGTGGGCAGAAGGAAGAGGCAGTGGTCATACAACCATACATGCCAACAGACCCGTTTCAGCCAGGAAACGTCCAATGTTTTTAAGCTCAAATGGGCTTTACTTGATCTGTTTCCTGTCTACAATCTTCTCTTTTTCAATGTAACTCAAAGGGGAAAATCAATACCCCAGTTTTATTTCAAAATCTCCCTCTTACCAAGTTCAAAATGTTCGCAAGTATGGTACATTGGATCATGGTAGGCAGGAGGAATTGGGGTAGGGACATGGACTCGGATAACAGAGGACAGGTGGGACATTGAGAGGTGCACCAAACTGACCCTACAGGGCAGGCATCAGGGTTTGCAGCAGCACAATACACCACACAGGGCATGCGGGTCGGGAGTGCAGCACAACAATCCATAGAAAGCAATAGGGAGGGGACAGGACCATGCACATGGACAACAGTCAACAGAGGGGAAAGAGGCAATGGTAGCTAGCTGACCATAATGGACAGACAGGAGAGAAAGCTGCAGCATAACAGACCATAAAAGGCAGGAGGGACGGATTAGGGGCATTACAATGGAACCGACAAGCCAGGAGGGAGGGAATAGGGGTCTGCACATGGAAACAGAGGGCTGGGGGCAAGGGGGCAGGGCAGGAGCAGCAAGATGACCATGGAGGTCAGGCAGGATGGGCACTAGAAACAAGACACACCATGGAGAGCAACAGTGAGACTATGATGGCATACACACAGACCATGGAGGGAAGGTGGGAGGGGGTCAGGGGCAGCTAGCTGACCACACAGGGAAGGTGGGAGGGGCCATGGCAGCACAGAAGACCATGCATGGCAAGCGGGAGGGTTAGTGGCAGCACAATGGCTATGATGGGCAAGAAGGAGGGTGCAGGGGCATGCACAAAGGACCATGGAGGATAGAAGGGAGGGTCAGGACCTGGGCACAGACAAGAGAGTTCAGGGTAAGGGACCTCACAACAGACCGCGCGGGGCAGGCTGGAGGAGCAGTTGCAGCACAGCAGACCAGGGAGGGCAGAAGGGTGTGGCAGTAAAATGGACCATGGAGGACAGGAGGAAGGGGATAGGGGCATGGCATGTGGACAGGCAGGGTGGAGGTGGCAGGGATAGGTTACAGTCTTCTGACAATGCTAGGCAGGTGGTAGGGGAGTGGCAGCTCAACAGAACACTCAGAGTAGATAGGAGTGGCAGGTCCATGGAACATGGTGGTCAAAAAGGATGGAGCAGGGGCATGCACAAAGACATCGGAGGGCAGGGGGAAGGAGAATAGGGGCAGCAAGCAAAGCACAGAGGCTAAGCAGGAGGTCAATGATGGGCCATAGAATTGGGCAATGGAGGGCAGGATGAGTGGACTGGTACATCATGCTAAATGCAGGGCAGTGGCAGCACATCAGACCATGCATGGCAGGAGGGAGGAGGCTAGTCCATGGATTCAGACAACAGAGGATAGGGAGGAGGTGGATGGGGCAGCAAGCTAACTGTTCATAGAAGGTGGGTATTTGGAACTTTATTGTTTTTAAAATGTGTGTCTGTGCGAACTACTTAAAATATAAGTATGCAGCATAATCTCACTTTTATTCAGGAAGAAGAGGACGTTTGGGACTGTGACTCCGGGCCACTTGGCAGAAACATCCCCTGACCCTCCACCCCCATCGCAAAATGTAATGCCCGTGAAAAGGGTAGGCGGACGCAGTGTTATATAGAACATAGTCCTGAGAGCACGATTGAAAATGAAAACTAGATATAGTATATGGTATAAACTATGCACCAAAAAGTGTGATATAAGATGAACCGGGGCGTGAAATATAATATGCAATACATTGTGCGCAATGACAGATTCATTGGAGAGCGCGAGATAGCACAGGCACTAGCGCTTGCTATGTGATATGCGCCTTGGAGTGTAATATTCACAGGGCAGTGTTGTGTAACCTAAGTAGTCTCTAAAGTTGTAATATAAAATATGTGCTGGGTAGTGTAACATTGCATATGCACTGTGACAAAGACATGGATCCCAGATTGTAATATGTATGGCATAGCGCTGTGCTTTATAACATAGGCATCGAGGAAGGCACGTTAGATGGGGCAATATAACCCGTGCGAAGGCAAGTGTGGCATGACATATTCACAGGGTGGTGTTACAGTGCACATGGGCTAGAGAGTGTCATAGCATACGCACTAGCTGGTGGAATACAACACAGAGGTGTGTGGCACTCGGCGGGCACTGGTGGGTGTAACACAGCATTGGGCTCAGCCAGGAGCACGCTGTGACTCTCAAGTGAGGTTTGTCTCCTTTCCAGAGAGTAAAATAAAAAGTATTACACATCCGGCGGTGGATGTGTGTTTTATTAACCGTGAGGGGGTTTCTTGCATAGTTTGGTCGAATTTTTGTCGAATCCCCTTTGAATGGCTTGGTGTGCATGTGTATTAAATGTGCCCGTCAATAGCTACCCATGTTTGTATAGATAAACGACAAGTGTTCTACTTGGAGAGTACCCACCAGCGGGGGTGCCGGGATTAGGCACGGTAGGGTGTCAGACATGTCAGAGCTTCACTAGCGGTGTGAATACATTCTACGTGGATTCATTGTATGCATTCTCGCCTTTTAATGAATATCACGCAAATCGTCATGGTGATAGGTACATATGGTTTGTCCAGCATGTCCTAGGTGTTTCTATAAATATATATTAAAAAAAAAAAAAAAACAAAGGCCGGCCCCGGGGGATGGGGTCCCCGGGGCCATAAGTGGCCTGAGGAGGGGGGCAACACAGCCCCCCTCTTAAAGAATAAAATTTTTTAAAAAAGGCCATGACCTGGGGGTTGGGGTCCCCGGGGCCGATTAAGGCCATGGGAGGGCCAAATTAATTTTTTTTTAACAAAAAAAATTAGGGTGCAGGCCCTGGGGGATGGGGTCCCCAGGGCTAATAAATTAGAAAAAGAAAGGGGGCCACACAGCCCTCCTTCTTAAAAATAAATAAATAAAAGACCGGCATCGTGCCGGAGGCCACGCCCCCTCCTTGCAGCACTCTGCAAACGCGCCCCCTGGCCAGTTGTAAGTTGAGGAATTAATTCCCCTTCAATACTGAGGGTCCCTGAGGGCCAACTAGCCCAACAGGTATCTCCAGTATGCGCCAGGGAGCTGCGTTGCAGACAGGTGTTCTGAAGCCACGCCCCTTTTTACACCTCCATGCAACGCAGCTCTGTGGCGCTTACTGGAGGTACCTAGTGGGCTAGTTTGATCCTAGGGACCCTTAGGATTCAAGGGGACTTAATCTCTCAACTCAGAACGCCCACAGGCCCTGTGGCGCGTTTTTAAGTTGGGGAAATAATTCCCTTTCAATCCTGAGGGACCCTGAGGTCCTACTAGCCCACCAGGTGCTTCCAGTAAGCACCACTGCTCTGCGTTGCAGAGAGGTGGTGCAGCCCGTACCACTTTTTACACCTCTCTGCAACGCAGCTCTGTGGCGCTTACTGGAGGTCCCTAGTGGTCTAGTTGGACCCTAGGGACCCTCAGGATTCAAGGGGACTTAATCTCCCAACTTAAAACGGCTACAGGGCGTGTTTACACAGTGGGGAAGGGAGGGGACGGGGCATGAGGTGACGTGTTCAAATACGCCCTGTGGTGCGTTTTAAGAGGTAGTTTTAATCCCCTGCCCTATTATATACTAAGGGCTTACAGAGGAGGTCATGCTAATCACAGGGGGACCCCAACACATAGTGTGCCCTAGTGTATGTAGGTGTTTTCACTGTATTCTGAGTGTCTTTTAACATAGCACTGGCTCTAGGACTGGTTAGTCAGACTCAGTTACCACCAGTATCCGTCTGAAAAAGTTGAGGGTACAGGATGATTTTGCAACAAGGCTTGTTTCTGCTCTTCTGTTTGTTCTTTCTGCACGTTATACTTCTTCCTGCACTTTTCTTCGTCTTTGAGGACTTCTGTTGCTTCTTTCTGCATTTCTTTTTTTTCTTTCTGTGCGTTTTTCCTTCTTTCTTCACATGTCCTATCTCTGTAGGCATAGCTAGAAATTAGCATTTAAAAAACCTTTGAAATTCACTGAAAAAAACATAGGTTTCAGGCACGTTATAGCTAGGAATTAGCATTTAAAAAACCTTAGAAATTCACTGAAAAAAACATAGGTTTCAGGGGCGTTATAGTTAGCTGGACTTTTCAAAACCATAGAAATTCCCCCGTTATAGTTAGTTCAGCTAACTATAACTTGCGCGCCCGCAATGCACTGCTGATGACGTCACATATTACATCACTCATGACATGGTCAGTGACATCACTCATGACATCACTGATGACATCACTGATGACATCATCCTTGTGATAGAGTGGCAGACCTCCTCTCCCCCTAATATAACCTTTGATACACACATTCAAAAATAGAAATTAAAATTTTCAAAACAATGGACATACCAATACCAGTTACAACAACCTATTCAGTAATTGTAAGATCCACATCCACTCATTCATCAACAGTCCTATACAGTCACTCATACATGAACTCACTCATCATATGTACTCATTCACCTATACATCCTGTTACACAACGCCACTCATCCATAAAGTTACTCACACACATAGTCACTCATGCTAATAAGGAATCAAACATCTGTTTACCTGCATATACAGTTATACACACACCACCACACTTACTTCTACAGAAACTTACACATACTTAGTCTTTTTAACAATCACTTATAGAAACACATACTTATTCATACAGGAACTCTTTCAATCTCTCACTCTCACATATACTCACTTATATACACCAATAGTCACATATACTAGTTTAAAACATATGTAGTTACTCATAGAGACACTATTGAGACAGTCATTCACTCACTAACACACCCATGTACACACTCATCCACCCATACAGTCCTGCACACATGCTGTCTTCAACGGGGAACATCCTTAATATCGCGGTTAGTACACCGCGATGCAGTTACATCGCAATCGTTACAACAACTGCATGTTACCACGCCATGCCATTACAACGCAAGTCTTTACATCGACTTGCGCTAGATGGCGTGCTAACATTACAAATAGTGTAGTTTACTATCCGAACACCGTCCCTACTGTTAAGTGGACTGGAGTTGGAATAGTAAATTACGCTTTTCTTGCAGTATTGCAGGCGGTCACGCATGTTGCGTTGTTCCCCGAGGCGAGGAGGTGTTTGTTGAATGTTTGGGAGCCGACTAATTACACGGTGGCGCAAACGTGGTGGGTGACATTGGGATATATGGTGGCCAAGCGTGACATAGCACAATTGTGGGGCTCCCAGAGGTCACCCACGATTTCGGTGTGGAAGGAAAATATGGATTGGTGTATGTTCCGAGAAAAGACTGTGTATGTGGCGAGAGGCAAGCCTGGGAAATGGGTAAAGGTGTGGGGCCCCTGGAACTCCTATCGTGGCGGGATTTGCGCCCCGCCCCTAACGCGTGACTCTGCTGAGGCCCTGTCTCCCTAGTCTGCGCATCTCCATGATTCTGTGTTATCGGGATAGCTTTGTCTCTGCCCCCTGCCCTTCCCCCCCCTCCTTCCATTGTAGTTTGGTAGGCCCCTCCCTAGGGGAGCGCATAATGTCACCTGGACTTTTGCCGCCTTGTGGGTTTGTTTCTTTTTTCATTTAAAATGAAACCGTCATTTGGGATGTCAAGGCCTATAGCCGCAAATGATATTTCGGATCCTTGGGACCTGCACTGCTTGCTGCTTGTGTTTGTACCTATATGTTTATGACCTTATTGTTTACTAGCAGCCGGCCTGAAGGTTGTAGGCCCATACCTGTATATCTATTGAAATTTGTAATAAAGGTATAAAAAAAAAAAAAAAAAAAAAAAATTATGCTTTTCTAATGTTAGCACGCCATCTAGTGCAAGTCGATGTAAAACTTGCGTTGTAAAGGCATGGCCTGGTAACATCGCAGTCGTTGTAACGACCGCGATGTAACGGTACGCGTTGTAAAAACTCGCGTACATCCGTCTTCAACACATACAAACAGTGAGTCACTCATTCATGCACCTATGCACTACGTAATACCCCCCACCGAACCATACAGACATCAGACACTTATACTGATACTCAAAAAACCAACTAATAACCTCATGTAGCTACTCACCAACCCATGCAGCCACTTATACACAAAGTGAGAGACTGATACAGATATTTACATATTTAAACATTACTCACAAAGCCATGTATTCACTAAGATACACTTAATCAGTCAGTTATACAATCAATTTTTCAAAAACAAATCATCCATTTAGACACTTATATACCCATTTATTCTTCCATCGACCTTGAGATATACATATATAAAACATATGTAATTTTCAGAAAAACACACATTCACTGGATGATGTCATCAGTGATGTCATCAGTGATGTCATTTGAGATGTCATCAGTGATGTCATGAGTGATGTCACTGACCATGTCATGAGTGATGTAATATGTGACGTCATCAGCAGTGCATTGCGGGCGCGCGAGTTATAGTTAGCTGAACTAACTATAACGGGGGAATTTCTATGGTTTTGTACGAGTGAAAAGTCCAGCTAACTATAACGCCCCTGAAACCTATGGTTTTTTCAGTGAATATATATATACATATATATCTATATTACCTATTGGCGGTCGCCAGTAGGTAGTTATAGTTAGGACCAAGTTTCCATAGGAAGACATTTTTTTGGTTTGCTCATAACTTTGGCGTCGTTTGATGAATCTTCATGAAATTTTCCAAACTAATTCATCAAGGGTGGGCAGAGAAACAAGGGGGGTCCCAAAACGTGTTTTCTCCATGTTAATTTCCATAGGAAACTTTAGACAAGGCTACTGGTCGAACGGGTGAACGGAATTACCCCATATTTGGCAAGCAGAAGGGTCGTGGTCTAGAAAGCACACTTTTGTTTATTTGGTGTAAATCCGTTCAGTAGTTTTTGAGAAATATCGAAATATCGAAATTTACAGATATTGATATTTGGGAATTCTGCCATCTGATTGGCTGAGGCGTTACGAGCACGAGCTTGCTGCTTATTGGTTGGGAGCGCGAGCGAGCGGTTGCAACTAGGAAGTGTTGGCCGCCATTTTGTGATTCCGTCGAAGTGAGTAAGGGGAAAAAAGGGCGAAAAAAGTGGGAAAGAGGAGACTAGGAGCACTGTAACCTCTGTGGGGTGTTTAGGGTGTGCTATAGATGGGGTGTGAAGCGAAGTATTCACCCCTAGCGGTGTGAAAGTGCTGGGCTACGGAAATTAAGTGAGGTATTGCCTAGAGTCTGATGCTGCTAAGGTGAGCTGGTGCGGGAGTCGGGGATGAAAGCGTGAGCCCAAATTGTGTGTCTTATGCTGTGAAGTCATGTGCCATGGCCACTGCACTACACCCGTGGAAGTAGTGTCAGCATGTGTTTATACCTACTAGGACGAACTACTGACCCGTACTGGTCTGCAAGTGCTGGGGTATGGAAAATATGTGAGGTATTGTGTACAGTCTCATGGTGCTAGTCTGAGTTGCTGCTAAACTCGGGGATGAAAGCGTGAGTCCAAACAGTGTGTCATATGCTGTGGAGTCATGTGCTCTGGCCGCTGTGCCACATCTGTCCAAGTAGTGTCAGTATGTAGTTATACCTACTCGGAGGAACTTTTGTTTCGAACATTGTAACTTGTGTATGGTGCTTCGGGGGTGTTATACAGGGAGTGCGAAGGTAAATTCGCGCGTATCAAGCTACATATAAGTGCGGATGCACAGCTTCAAGTTATTCAGGAAAACTCGATTTCCGTGATCTGTGAAGTGTACTCCATCACTTCTGTAGATATCAGCCATATCAAAACGTATATTGTTGTTGTAGATGGACCCCATTTTGTGGTCTCTGAGGTATGCAGACACAGCTTTGTTGAGTTTCTTCCTAGATTTTTCAATCCGAGGACAAAATTGTTTTGACCATTTCCACTTCTGTCTTTGGCATATATTGGAATATACAAAGACAGTTTGAGGGAAAAGTGACATCAATTGTCCAAAGGTGTCCTTCATAAGCATTTCCAAACCTACCCCAGTCAATGTGCCTAGGTCGTTTCGGCCACAGTGCACAATCATGAGGTCAGGGTGTTGGAGATGCAAACAGGTTTTATCCAAAGGCAACAATTGGTGCCACTTCAATCCTCTCTGTGCAAACCATTTAATGTTCACATTTTGTAAACCTAGGTCTAAGTCAATACGTCTCTGTTCTGCATACCTCTTTCACCAGAAAATATAGCTATGTCCTACGATCCACACTAGCATTTTGAAGGTATGGCTGGAAGGTATGGAAAGATGTCTGTAGCTCATGCAGTTCCTTGGTAGAATAAGAGATATGTTTAAAGATGGGGAACTACTTTTTATTGCCATACAAAACGATACGTGATTAGGAGGCGAAAAGCATTCTTTTTTTAAAGTAGGGTGCACATTCGTTTTGTGGAAAAGCATCTTTGTGATTGGTTAAGAAAAAGCAGTTTCAACGTGAAGTACATATCATAGGATAAAAGTTGTCAACTCAACCACACCTGCTACTTGCATTTGGAAGGCACTGTTCGAACTTAAAACAATCGTGAACTTTTAACCTGCACGTGCCGTTAAATGTTCGAGAAAATGTTGCAAAAAAATATGTTTAAGTTTAAAAAGATTGATGAACTTTTAACCTGCACGTGTTGTAGAATGTTCTAGAAAGTGTGTTGATAGAATACGTTGCACTTATGACTTTTATGTGTTGTTGAATATTTAAAAAAACTGTTTATATGGAAAATTAAAAAGAAACCAAGAGAGAGAAGTTTTGAAACCTAAAAGAATCAAGGAACTATTCTAATTTGTTCTTTACATATATTTATGTGTGGAGCAACGAAATTATAGACATAACTGCACCAGGAAGAGGGAGAAGCAGGGAGTGGGGGACGGGGGGAGATGGGCAGAATGGCAGACATGCACAATTAAGTATAGCACAAGTATGGACAAACAATGGCCAAAATGAAACACACCAACAAGGAGCACAAGTCACACAACTCGCCAACATCACACCAGTGAACGAGCGTAGAAGTGAAAACCACGCTGCATTCATAGAGGATGTGTACAAAGGCGGGTCGTTGGTGTTGTGGGATGTCTGCGACCGTGGTCATCATGGATGAGATGCCAAGCACGTGGCACATGGGCTAGTTCACTGTCTGTTACGTTGCAAACAGCTGCTCCTCCCTCCCACGAGCTCCCACACTTTTGTACGGTGCGCTGTTGTATCTCGTGCACTCGTACAGCACACAGTTGTAATGCCTATTTGCGCATGTGCTGCTGCATTCCAACTACACCATCACAGTGCCGTTTGGAGGTGGTGCATGCCACTTTACAACATCGACTGCTACGGCCCTTGTGGCAGGCCACACCAGAACACAGAGACACACTTACCGCACTTCCTGTACACGGAGATGTCCGAGACACCCCGTTCCCATTGTTGGTTAGGCAAACCCCTGCGCTGACCTGTGTATTCCGGACCAGCACACGCCGGTTGTGCATGCAGGAGGATGCGTGCGTAGCTACATGTCCAGGCTCACTGCCAACGCTGAGGTGATAGCACACTGTGATGGTGCAGGGCTGGTGCCTATCATGCTAACACAATGACCAGATGGGCACACTTGCTCCAATGCGGGTTTGGGGGGCGTTGGCGGTCCCGGAGTTGTTCCGAAGAGTCTTGTGGCCCTCATGGGTATCCCTGTATCATGCTCATTTATTCTATGGCACCTGTGGGTGTTCTGGTGTGGCTCTTGGCTGTGTTCTCTTTCATGGTGCAGGTAGTCGTCCTGCTTAACACCATCAGAAAACAGGTGTAAAGTCCCTGGTGCTAACGTGGCTTATCGCCGGAATTTGTTTCGCATTGCAGTTGGTGTGCAAGTTGTGTTGTGATTTTTTGCGTGTGCAGGACAATATACGAACTGGGCAGTGTATCTCGTCAAGATCCAGCACCTATCGCCTGATTCCCAATCAATATAAATACATTGAGGTTTCGTAAATGATTTTGTGTGTACACTGTGAGTGCAGCCACTACGTTAGTGCAATTCAATAAAGGATTTTAGTATTTAGAATAAATCGCAAATTTGCACCTCGTGTCTTTTTGCACGGGAACGGCTAGTCTGAATTTCATTATCAGCACTTTAATGGAAGTAAAGTTGAGATAAATCTAACACACCATTCAGAAGTTGGGGGAAACTGCAAACATCACCAGTATTCCCACGATAAGTCCTCCAAAATGTAAGACCATGGTGAACTTCATCAAATGTGTGATCAACAGGGGGACATAAGAGCTAATTATTTAAAGAGGTCCTGTTCCTGTGCTCCTATGTGTGTACATCTGATTCACGGAAGGGAGTCAGTTCCTCTGTTGTGGCAGAAGTACTAGAGGTCACTGTCTGCCTACTGTTTGTAGTCGCAGGGGTATCTATAATTCAGATCGTAATGCCCTCACGCACCTGTTAGGGTGTCATGCTTCATCATAGGGTGCGCCTTGTCGGACCGGCGCTGCAATGTCCAACGGGCCTGGTGGCATCTTTAGTGGAGTTCTTTTGATCTGAGATCGCTGTATGTGAAGGGTGTGTGTGAGTAAAGATTGAGTGAATCTTAGTGTGTGTTCTGAGTGACAAAGTGATTAAAATAGGCTACAGCCCTATGAATATTTTAATTCGGGTATTGGGGCTGGGACTAAGTAAAAACAGTGGAGCTACCACAAGGACTCAAGGTATCTAGGTAGCTATTGGGTGTATGTGGTCGACATGTTTTGTGTCGTTAATGCTCCTAAATCGAGCAACACTTCTTCAGGACCAGAAGTAAATGTGCAGGGTCCCCAATGATGGAGAACCAATTCCTGACTCCCCTAAATAAGGGGATGTACAATAAATGAAAACAAGCTCCTAATTCAGGAACCGGCAATAAGTCTCCGCCTAAATAGAGGGAGAGAAAAACGGGGAGGAGAGAAAGGAGCGCGACGTCAACAGTTGGCACAAGACAGATAATTATCAATCCAAACATCCACATTAATGGGCAAGTCACTGAACTAGGTAAGGAAAGTTAACCCTTCCTAGGTGCGATACAATTAATATCAACAGTTATTTAAAAACAGACAAACGCAGGAAGTAAATAAATGGTCTTCTAGGGACCAACGGTATCATCCCTATCCCACCACAAAGGATCGGTGAGAAGAAAATGACAACATAGCTAAGACTTAGCTCAATAGGGTGGAGAGTGAAACTTCATAGAAGAGGGGGAGGCGGCCTGACCACTGCAGCGGACTCACTAAATGTAAAAAATATTAGAGGAAAAAATATACAAGCATAACAATGTTTCTGCTGGGAAGAACAAGGTCAGACCATAAACACTGTATCAAGCATGGCGAGATACCATGTCTAAAAGGCAGATAACTGCTGGTGGAGTGTCGTACAGTCTGTGCAGTCTGTGCAGATGCAAGCATAAAGTGACACCAATATACATGCAGCATGGAGTCCAGGTAGGTGATGGGCCATATGCCAAAAAAGGAATAGACTAAGAGGGCGCGCTGGCGAAGTCCAAGTGCCCTAGATCCAACTAACGAACATTTATGCATGGTGAGTGAAGGAAGGGGGCGCATGGTAATCACGACATTTGAACGTGCATTATCGGGGTTTTAAAATACAACAGTTATATAGACAATCAAGGCGAAGCACTCTTAGACTAAGGGGATGTAGCGCTAGTGAACGCGGTGTTCCCATGTGTTCGGAGGCTGACGTGTGGCGGTAGCGGAGTGGAATAACAGAAAAAACTGTCATGGATAAGTGCTCACAGACGGTTAAAAGGTAGCGAACATCCCAAGTACACGGGAGGTCGAGATCTAGGTATAAGTAACGTGAGAGGACATTGACGTGAACTACACGTTATACGGGTCGGTGGTGCAGGAGGCCCAGAATGCGAAATAATTAAGTAACGCTCATAGAGCGGAGAATAGGTCCTGAGGGGTATACGGACCAGTGCATAGAGACGGGGTGAGCACTTACCGAAGTCAATGAGCAGGCATTACCGGAACTTCAACGCGTCTCCCCAACATCTGAATATTTCCGGAAGGACGGAAACGACGAAGTTAAAAAGACAAAGATCTTGTGACGCATGACCCGCAAATATCGCGAAGTCTCGGAAAGAAAGGGGGAGGGGAGTGGCGCCATCTTGTCCCCACCTGAAGTGCCTGACTCTGTGAAGACAGACTGTGTCTCAGAGTAAAATGACCGGTGTAGAGTAGTAAGAACGTATTTATTAAAAATAGGGAAAGGGTGACAATGATGTGCCGGGGACTGTCGTAAAGATGTTCCTAAATAAATTGTTATCAGGTGAGGTAAATATCGCGATGCCATGGTAACATCATGTCCCCACCTGAAGTGCCTGACTCTGAAAAGACAGACTGTGTCTCAGGGTGTAAACGTACAGGAGGTGGATATCTATATGCCCAGTGTAATGTTATCATGGGATGCATGGGAGAGCGGGGTGTCATAGATCAATGAGGAGTATCTATGATGTGCCAAGGACTATCATATTGGGGTTCCTAAGACAGGAGTGCTGTTAGGTAAACTGGGCAGATTATCAGCTGGTGGATGTATTGGTCTATAATCCTAACCAGGTATCAGCAGCCATAGGGGCCCAAAGTTAGGATATGATAGATGCAGATATAAGTGTGGTCCAGTAGGCGGGACCAGTTATGATAATTCAGTCCACGGGATATCGTCGTTGAGACCCCTGTGTTGTGTGGACAAACGAAATATCCATCTTTGCTCTGTTTCGAATAGTTTTTGTGTGGACCACATGGTATTGCTTTCGATCACTGTCCAGTTCATTTCGTCTGCCCCATGTGGGTGCGAGAGATAGTGTGTACTCATTTTTGTTGTAGAACTGCCACATCGTATGTTGCTGCGGTGTTCCATAATCCTGGTTTTGACAGGGCGCGTAGTCATGCCAATATACCTTAGATGGCATGGGCTTTCAGTGAGATATACGCAATTCCTAGAGTTGCAGTTCGTATGACTCTTTTGAGTCCAGACTTTGCCTACTTCCAGGATAAGTTCTTTGGCCACCTTAGTGAGGTCACAAACTCCGCATTGACCGCATGGATAGTGTCCTCGTACTAGTGTAGTATCCCACAGGGTCCCCTGTGTGTTCCTCTGGGTAGTTTTTGGGCGAGTGTGCACCAGAATGTCACGTAGGTTGCTAGTTTGTTTATTGACAAATCTTGGCATTGGTAAGGATAGTTTTCCTGTGGAAAGGATCTTCCAATTTTTGCAGATGATTCTTTGGACCTTGTTAGATTCTGGTGTGTATGTAGTAACACACGTCATTAGAGGTCTTCAGTATTTCTTTGTTTGGGTTCCAGCAGAGCCTCTCGATTGTTATTAAGTGCTCTCTTGCTAGATTTGTTAATGATGTTCAGCGGGTAGTTACGGGCTGTTAGGTTAGTGCTCAGGGTGGTAGCTTCCTTCTTGTAATCAGTGATCTTCTCACAGTTCCTGCGGAGGCGCAAGAACTGCTCAAAAGGCAGATTATCCCTTAGTGTTTTCGGATGATGCCTCCCATAGAGCAGTAGATTTTTTGTAAGTATGGGTGGACAATCGACCATCCCGTAGGATGATGGTAAGGTCGAGGAAGTGGATTTCAGTGGCGGAGATGGTTCGAGTAAACTTGAGGTATGGGTCCAAAGAATTAACCCATGTGAAAAAGGTATCACACGTTTCTATGTCCCCCTTCCAAAGGATAAGAATGTCATCTATGTAGCGCTTCCACAGGATGATATTGTTGACATAGATGTTATTATCTGTCAAGTGGAGGCATTCAAATTCAGCTACATAGAGACAAGCCAGACTCGGCGCAAACGTACTCCCCATTGATGTACCCTGGGTCTGGTGAAAAAGTTGTTCTCGAAATTGGAAGAAGTTCTCGCACATTGCTAGCGTGGCGCATTCCATTAAAAAGGCCACTGGAGTGTTTGATGTCCAGTTTTCTTTTAGGAGACGTTCTTCTACTACCCTAAGTGTCTCTGCTTGGGGAATGTTCGTGTAGAGAGCCTCCACGTCCAATGTCATCAGGAGGTTGATTTCTTCGCTTCTGGTGATGTTGGTGATAAGATTCAAGACGTCTCTAGTATCTTGTAGATAAGAGGGTATTTTTTTCACCAATGGTTGTAGGAAGCAGTCGCAGAACTTGCTTAGAGGTTCCAGCAGCGATCCCATCCCGGACACTATAGAGCTGCCGGGGGGGTTTACCCCCTTGCGAATTTTTGGAAGGGTATAGAAGGCGGGAATCCGCGGTTCCGTGTTCACCAAGAATTCAGCCTCATTTTTTGAGATCCACCCCTGTGCTTCTGCAGAGTGCACGATGGATTTAATCTTGGTCAGTAGTGTTCCAGTAGGGTCCTTTTTGATCTTTTTGTAGTATTTCTCTTGTGAGTGCTATCGGAGGCATTCTTGGTCATAGTCAGTCATATTCATAAGGACAATAGCACCTCCCTTATCTGCTGGTTTTATAGTTAATGTAGTGTCTTCATTTAGGTGTTTAATAGTTTCCTTTCTGCTGCGGGTAGGTTGTTATAGTGTGGTTTGTTAGGGATGTTTTCGACTTCTTTGATTACTGCCTGCTCAAAGGTTAACACCTCATGTGGGGTCATGCCATCGTGTGTTGTGAATTTTGATGGAGCTCGTAAGCCTGTGTCAGAGTTATCTTGAAATTCTTTGTCATGGAAGTAGGCTTGCAGTCGTAGCTTCCTAAAAGAGTTGTTAAGTTCTTTATGTAGGCGGAATCGGTCCATTTGAGGAGTAGGAACAAAGCACAGGCCCCTGTTAAGAGCTCTTTTTTCAATAGGTGTCAGATTCCTCTTTGATAGATTCACCACTAGGTCCTGATGTTCTCCTTGCTCCTCAGCTCCATCCGTTCCTGTTGTTGTGGGGCTGGTTGGTCTTGCCACTGGACCCGTTTTTGTGTCCCGCCTCGTCTTCTGCCTCTTCCACTGCCCCGGCCTCGTCCTAAAAAAGGCTGCTGATTCTGATTATATTGGTACATCGGTGGAGGAACGTGATACATCGGGTTCCAAGGTGGTTGTTGGGCATAGAAGGGGGTCATCGGGTATCCACACATGGGTGGTTGTGGAGGTCCCCAGTTCTTCTTGAAGCTTGAACAGCTATCATTGCTCAATGTGCTGCTGTTGGAATTAAAGCGTGGTCTGCTACCAGTTGAGCTTCCATCTGACGAGTCATCGCCACTAGGTATTTGGTAATCTTCTTTAATGTACGGGTACACCTTCTCCTTAACGAATTTTCAAATGTATTTTTGTATATTTTGCAATTTTCTGTCGCATAAGGTGATTTTTGTGGTCATCCATCTCCGCATTGATTTCCGCCAATCTGCTCCTGAATGCGGTGATGTTGATCGATGCTTTGAGATTGTTCTCCGCAATCGTGATCTCAATGAGTAGTTTGTCAGCAAGATGTTTGGCAGTGTTAAAAATTAGTATGAGCCAGTCCCTGGTGCACTTCCAAGCTACCAGGGACCACTCTCTTCTGAAGCCAATGTCCTCCAAGAAGATCCTTGGTGCATTGGTGACCAACAGTCCATTCGGGGCTATATTTGCCCTTAGGTATTCCGTCATCATAGCGCCGTGAAGCGCTATCTTAGTCTGTAATCTCTTCTGATTGGCTATGGAATTCCAATCATCGGTGGTGCTACAGGATGGATTACCACCATCATTTTGTAATAGAGAGGGTGCAAGTAAAATTTCTGACACACATTCATTGGATGATGTCATCAGTGATGTCATCAGTGATGTCATCAGTGATGTCATCAGTGATGTCACTGACCATGTCATGAGTGATGTAATATGTGACGTCATCAGCAGTGCATTGCAGGGGCGCGAGTTATAGTTAGCTCAACTAACTATAACAGGTAAATTTCTCTGGTTTTATATGAGTCAAATGTCCAACTAACTATAACGAATTTATAAGGTTTTTGAAAATGCTAATTCCTAACTATAACTTCGCTGAAACCTATGGTTTTTTAAGTGGAAAAAAAAAAAAAATATATATATATATATATATATATATACACACACACATATATATATATATATATATATATATATATATATATTATCTACTGGCGGTTGCCAGTAGATAGTTATAGTTAGGACCGTGTTTCCATAGGAAATCTCAAAATTCTATTTTGAATAACTTTGGCGCCGGTTGACGAATCCTCGCGAAATTTTCAAAACTAATGGGGCGCTCCGCTAAGCTCCTACCCTGAAAGTCTCGGGGTGATTCATCAAGCGGGGGCCGAGAAAAAAGGGGGGTCCCAAAACGCGTTTTCCCCATGCATTTTTCCATAGGACCTTTAGTCGAAGGTACAGCCCGAACGGCTGAACAGAATTACTTGAAATTTGACAGAGAAGTAGTCCTCAGGTCAGGGAAGTGCCTTTTGCAGGTCTGGTGTCAATCTGTTCAGTAGTTCCTGAGAAAATAGCATTTAAAAGCATATAAATATCTATAAGCGCGTACCGTGCGCGCACCGTAAGCGTATGGTGCACGCACCCTAACGTGCGCGAGCGAAATTCTGATTGGTTGTTATATGTCTGTAAACATCTCGAATCGGTCGAAATCAGGAAGTGTCGGCCGCCATTTTGTCTGTCACACTGAAAAGGAAAGGTGGAGAACGTGAAAAGGGGGCAGGGTAGGGAGTTCCTGACCCCCTAGCGTTTGTCAGGGGGTCACAGTGGGACCCCGAAAGGGCCAAAAAAAAGATTTTAATTTTTTTTTTAAATCGCGAGGTGCGCGCACCGAGCGCGCACGGCAAAAAATTTTTTAAAAAAAAGATGTCAAAAATAGGATTAAGTGTTTAGATATTAGGTGGCTCTAAAAAGAGCCGTTGTGTTTATTGAGTGTTTTATGGTACCTAAAAGTAAATACCGATGCAGAGTCTAAAGTTCAAGAGGAAGACTCTGTTCCCTTCATCATTGAAATGTACACCGTCTCCTCTATAAATGCCTTGCATGTTGTAGCGCAAGTTGTTGTGGTATATAGAACCCATACCATAGTCTCTGAGGAAAGCAGAAACAGACTTTTTGACGTGCTTTCTTGCTTTGTCAATCTGCGGACAATGTTGGTTGGACCAGTTCCACTTTTGCCTTTGGCATATATTAGAATATACAAAGGCAGATTGTGGAAAAAGTGACATCAATTGTACAAAGGTGTCCTTAATAAGCATTTCCAGACCTACCCCAGTTAAAGTGCCTAGGTCATTTCCACCACAGTGCACAATAATAAGGTTAGGCTGTGGGAGATGTAGAAAGGTTTTCACCAAAGACATTAATTGGTGCCACTTTAACCCTCTCTGACCAATCCATTTAATGTCTACATTTGGCAAAGCAAGATCTTTCACAATACCTCTTTTTTCTGTAAACTTTTCACTCCAGAAGACATAGCTGTGACCTATAATCCACACTGTGAACATCTTCCAAGGAGACCTGGATGCACTCAGAAGGTGTCTTTCAGTAGAATGGCAATATGAAAAGAAAGATAGTTGTAAAATGGAGGCTTACATGCTTTTTTTTAAATAAAAAGAAATCATTGGCTGTTTCAGACCATTCAACAGTAAAAACTAGGCTGTATGTTTAAATTTTTAAAAGCATGTTTTGTATTGGTTCAGAAAAATGTGTTCCCACAGAACATTAGTTTGGATTTGCTGTTAGGTTTGAAAAGTCAAGCACTCTTGCTCTTTGGATTTGAAACATTGTGTGCTGAACTTCTGACCTCTCTGCTCACACCAGTGTTCCATGACCTGTTGCTATGGTAGCAGGCAGAAGTCATGTTGGGGGAAGGGATCATTTGGAAAAGGGTTGAAATTTGCAACCAATAGAAATGTGTGATTCCATTTGAAAAAATGTGGGAAACACTGTGATTTGAAGTTAACATGTATATGTGTGAAAAAAGAGAGGGAAACATTGCCATTTACTGGTTCTGCTGAGAGGTGTACAGTTCAGAGATTCTGGCTCTGATAATCTGCTGTGTGAGTGGCACATTTCTTTCTCAACTAACTACTTTTAAAGGTGAGTTATGAATTTGAGAGGGGATGTATGTGGTGTAGTTGGATATAAATATTAGAAATGTGATTCTTTTTTATAAAGCTGTGTTTTACATTTTATGTTAAGGAAGATATTTAACTGCCTTGAACATGTCAGATATTATGGAGCATGTCTTCACCATAAGTTAAGGTGTACTGGTATCACCCAGAAATACTGTTTTGTGCCTAGAATCACACCATGAGTCTGTCTGTACACAGGAATTTTTCACAGAGTTTTAATTTGTGTTGCTGTTGCTCTGTTAGACTTGCACTAGCAGGAAAGGGGCAGCTTGTTTTCAAGAACTGTGATGGTTAGCATTCAGCAGAAATCACTTTCTCACAAATGAGAGGCAAATGCAAACACATTTGAAAATAGCATGGTACATTTTCCTACCACTTTAAAAGTTGTGTTTTACATTTTATGTTAAGGAAGATATTTAACTGCCTTGAACATGTCAGATATTATGGAGTATGTCTTCACCATAAGTTAAGGTGTACTGGTATCACCCAGAAATACTGTTTTGTGCCTAGAATCACACCATGCGTCTGTCTGCACACAGGAATTCTTCTCAGAGATTTAATTCATGTTGCTCTTGCTCTGTTAGACTTGCACTAGCAGGAAAGGGGCAGCTTGTTTTCAAGAACTGTGATGGTTAGCATTCAGCAGAAATCACTTTCTCACAAATGAGAGGCAAATGCAAACACATTTGAAAATAGCATGGTACATTTTCCTACCACTTTAAAAGTTGTGTTTTACATTTTATGTTAAGGAAGATATTTAACTGTCTTGAACATGTCAGATATTATGGAGTATGTCTTCACCATAAGTTAAGGTGTACTGGTATCACCCATAAATACTGTTTTGTGCCTAGAATCACACCATGAGTCTGTCTGCACACAGGAATTTTTCACAGAGATTTAATTTGTGTTGCTGTTGCTCTGTTAGACTTGCACTAGCAGGAAAGGGGCAGCTTGTTTTCAAGAACTGTGATGGTTAGCATTCAGCAGAAATCACTTTCTCACAAATGAGAGGCAAATGCAAACACATTTGAAAATAGCATGGTACATTTTGCTACCACTTTAAAAGTTGTGTTTTACATTTTATGTTAAGGAAGATATTTAAGTGCCTTGAACATGTCAGATATTATGGAGAATGTCTTCACCATAAGTTAAGGTGTACTGGTATCACCCCGAAATACTATTTTGTGCCTAGAATCACACCATGAGTCTGTCTGTACACAGGAATTTTTCACAGAGATTGAATTTGTGTTGCTCTTGCTCTGTTAGATTTGCACTCGCAGGAAAGGGGCAGCTTGTTTTCAAGAACTGTGATGGTTAGCATTCAGCAGAAATCACTTTCTCAGAAATGAGAGGCAAATGCAAAAACATTTGAAAATAGCATGGCACATTTTCCTACCACTTTAAAAGTTGTGTTTTACATTTTATGTAAAGGAAGGTATTTAAGTGCCTTGAACTTGAAAGATATTATGGAGTATGTCTTCACCATAAGTTAAGGTGTACTGGTATCACCCAGAAATACTATTTTGTGCCTAGAATCACACCATGAGTCTGTGTGCACACAGGAATTCTTCTCAGAGATTTAATTTGTGTTGCTCTTGCTCTGTTAGACTTGCACTCGCAGGAAAGGTGAGCTTGTTTTCAAGAAGTGTGATGGTTAGCATTCAGCAGAAATCACTTTCTCACAAATGAGAGGCAAATGCTAACACATTTGAAATTAGCATGGTACATTTTCCTACCACTTTAAAAGTTGTGTTTTACATTTTATGTTAAGGAAGGTATTTAAGTGCCTTGAACTTGAAAGATATTATGGAGTATGTCTTCACCATAAGTTAAGGTGTACTGGTATCACCCAGAAATACTGTTTTGTGCCTAGAATCACACCATGAGTCTGTGTGCACACAGGAATTCTTCTCAGAGATTTAGTTTGTGTTGCTCTTGCTCTGTTAGACTTGCACTCGCAGGAAAGGGGCAGCTTGTTTTCAAGAACTGTGATGGTTAGCATTCAGCAGAAATCACTTTCTCACAAATGAGAGGCAAATGCAAACACATTTGAAAATAGCATGGTACATTTTCCTACCACTTTAAAAGTTGTGTTTTACATTTTATGTTAAGGAAGATATTTAACTGCCTTGAACATGTCAGATATTATGGAGTATGTCTTCACCATAAGTTAAGGTGTACTGGTATCACCCAGGAATACTGTTTTGTGCCTAGAATCACACCATGAGTCTGTGTGCACACAGGAATTCTTCTCAGAGATTTAATTTGTGTTGCTCTTGCTCTGTTAGACTTGCACTCGCAGGAAAGGGGCAGCTTGTTTTCAAGAACTGTGATGGTTAGCATTCAGTAGAAATCACTTTTTCACAAATGAGAGGCAAATGCTAACACATTTGAAATTAGCATGGTACATTTTCCTTCCACTCCCGCAATGGGTGAATGGGTGAGGTAGATCCTACATGTTCAAAACTCCAATTAACCTTTACCACACATGTACTCTTACATACATCTCTGCAGTCTTCATGCAGTTGTGCAAGCGTCCATGCAAATCTGTGTTGCACCTGACAATACACGGTCTCCAGAAGCACGCTCTTAGCACACAGACAGGTGCTTCTCCTGCACTCTCATGCTTACTATTCAGCTCTGTGTGGTATTTCAGATAGCAGTGTATAATGCTAACACATTCAACGTCACCAAGGCTCATTTCCTTTGCTCTACTCTAATCACTCACCCTGTAACACATGCTGATGGTCTCAAGTAGCTGTTAGGACGTGTACTCTTTTCTGCCTCTATAAAATATAAGGAAAATGTGTCAGGCTGCCATAGTAATTATCACTTACTCTTCCACAGTAGTAAATGTGCTTTGAAATTGCCAAACCAAAATCGTTTTTTGCCTAGAATCACACCATGAGTCTGTGTGCACACAGGGATTGATGTTACAGATTTAATATGTGTTGCTCTTGTTCTGTCAGACTTGCAGTTGTAGGAAAGGGACAGGTCATATGATAGGATTTGAAAAGCTCTGAAAAAAAATCGTAATGTATTAAAATTACATAAAGGTATTTTTTTTTTAGTTTCTTTCAGGTATTGCTGAACAACAGTGAAATTAATTAAAGATGCCTATAAAGTCAAGAAAGAGAAAAGAACAGCAACAACATCTATATTTGAAGAAAACTGGACCAAAACAAATAGTTGAAGAAACTCATGTTGGAAAAAAGAAAAAGTCTTCTGGTATGCAGACTAAGGATTTTTTTAAAAATATCTTCAAACAAAGAAAAAATGTTAAGAATATATGCACTGCAAATAGTGTTTCAAGTACAAAACAACAACAGAGTCGACAGAAAATACGAAAAGCCAATGTTGAATCAGAAGTAAGAAAGAGTGACTTAACACGAAAAATAGATTGTAAAAACATTCGTAGAAAAATGTTTCAGAGAAGAGTGATGTTAAATTTGCTAAAGGATGTGAAAAAATATAAGAAGAAAACCAAATTTTATAAAAAAAGAAATATATTGAAACAATTGTTGCTAAGGCTTTGGAAATAAAACGAAAACTATTCATTTTAATTTTGAACAGGATGCGTAGATTAGAAAAATTAGTCAAAGCAATGAAGTCACAAAGCAAAAGGAAAAGAGTAGTGAAAAAAAATAACTTTTGTAAAGTGTTCTTGGGAGAATGGAAGCATAGTTCAAGTACTGAGCCATTTTTTAATGAAGAGAGTTATCTTCAAAGTAATAGTTTGTTGCATGCAGTTAACACCAATGGTCGAGCTTATGAAGTTAAAGATGGTTGTGTAATGGAAAAGGAGAAAATGGTTCCAAGAAATGAGGAAGAAGTGATAGCTGATGAGGTTATGGGGAGACGTCCTAAAGCCCCAATGTACACTTGGAATTGTAGTAGTATTTGCACTGTGCGACAGGAATCTATTGATAAATTACGTGACTTCCTAAGAGAATATAGTAAAAAGAGTGTTAAACAGAAGATTAAGGTGCTTCAAAGATTAGACCCATGCAGAGTGAGAGAGAATACTGGTTTGCAAGGACATTCTCTTGCTTGTCTATCTAGGAAAGTTTGGCAAAGTGTTTTTCACCATTTTAGGATGCTGGCTGTTCATCATACTGAAATGAGAAAGTTTGTGAGAACATTGTATTTTGCTAAAAGTCCAGCACTAAAGTTAAATGAGTTGAATAGTGCTCTGTTCCGTGGATCTGTATCAGATGTAGTGAAGGTTACTGATGATATTCAGTTTTGTTACTTTGGTCCAGAGCAAGAAAGTGCAGGAAATGACACCGTTATTGAGGAAAATGTGGAAGAGAATGTAGAACTCACTGTTAGTAAAAATTTTGAAGATGAAATGACAAAATGTGCCATCATCTCTAATGAAAGACCAAATATTACTTGTATTTGTTGCCGGAGAAGCCATTACAAAATTCAAACAAGGAATGTTGATCTGTATAAAAAAAGTGAAAATGAAGATAATTATAAGTGGAAATATTTTGCAACATATATATTTCTGTAAAATAGTTTTGATTTGGGTGAAGATCAGCGTATTTGTAAATACTGTTATAACAAGTTAGAAGAAAATAGAATGCCAGCCAGAGCTGTACATAATAATTTAGAATTGGTTGATATTCCTGCAGAACTTTCTGATTTAAATACGTATGAGTCTATACTCATTCAATGTGTCCATCCGTTTCAGACCATAGTGCGTATGGAGCCAAAAACAGGTAAATTACCTCCTTCGGATTTACAAAGAGGTTTAAAAGGAGTTGTCTATTTGCCATTGGATTTGAAAAAAAATATGGAAACAATTGATGCAGATAGATTGGAAACTGAACCATTAGTTATTCTGGTTAATGGAGTACCAACAAAGAATAAGAAAATTTGGCAGGAGCTGGTAGATGTACGAAAAGTACAAAGAGCAAATCTATATTTGAAAAGAAATAATAAATGGTATGAATCAATTTATATGGATGAAGATGAAGAAGTTTTACTAGCAGACTCAGGAATACCAGCTGGGCAAATTGAAAAAGTGGATAAGTCAAAAGAAGAATACATTTATGAACATTTCAGCATACATCCTCTTCATTCTAAAGAAGTTATGGGAAACACTATTGATCTGTTTCAGATGAAAAAATCACAAGGAACTCCCGTGAGTGTATGGGAGGAGAGCTTGGAAGCTCGTTGTTTTCCCCAACTGTTTCCTACAGGAAAAGGTGGACGATATGATGAACGTCCAGTACAGATTCCTGCTTCTGAGTATCGGACTACAAGATTATATGCAGAAGATCCAAGATTTCATCAAAGTATTCCATATTTGTTCCATCTTTTATTTGAAAGTGACTTGTCTGCACTATCTTATGCAGTAAATCACATTTTAAAAACTGGAGTACATCTACATAATGTGTCTGCAAAGGATTTTATGAACAAAGTGCAACAGCGAGATGATCATTTGGAATCTCAATTGATAAATTTGATGGTTTGTCAGCAAGGAACTAATGAATATTGGTATCGACGCCATGGAGAATTGAAATGTATGTTACGGAATTTAGGAACTCCTACATGGTTCCTTACCCTAAGCTGTGCTGAGTACGCTTGGGATGATTTACTGGATTTTCTTCGAGAGGCAAATTCAAATATTGAAAACATCCAATACAAGACAGCGGGAGAATTGTGCTCATTGGATCCGGTTAATGTTTGTAGATATTTCAATCATAGATTTGAGGCTATGATGTCCTTCATCTGCAATAAAAAAATCCACCTCTTGGAGAAGTGGTGGATTTCTTTTGGAGAAAAGAGTACCAAGCAAGAGGTGCTCCTCATATTCATATGCTGTTGTGGATCAAGGATGCCCCAAAATTTGAAACAGATTCTGATGATGCAGTTTTATCATTCATTGAAGAATATGCAACATGTGCTTTACCTAAAAGCACAGAAGAAAAAAACTTAAAAGAGCAAGTTTTACGTTTCCAAAGACATCGGTGTGGAAAATACTGTCGACGAAAGTACAAGAGTAAAGATAAATTCTACACAAAATGTCGATTTGGATTTCCATGACCTGTTCTTTCAAAAGGAAGAGTAAACAGTTTTATGTCAGCTGTGCGACATACTATTACAAGAAAATCGCCTAAGAATACCTACAACCTAAGAAGAAAAGGAGAGTCAAAATAAATAAATGACTACAACCCAGTCATTTTATCCATGTGGAATGCTAACATGGATATACAGTATGTAGCTGACAATTCTATTGCTGTTGCTCGATATGCCACATCTTACATCACTAAATCTGAGAAAACAGAATTGAAAGAAATGTGGGAAGAGATTTCTCACGAGAAGACTGTCAGTAAAAAGCTATACAGTTTCAATTTAAAGATGTTATCGCATCGAGAAATTGGATCCTACGAATGCTCAGATTGGTTATCATCGGCAAGTCTGTACTCCAAATCCAGAAGAATAATTTGGGTAAGTTAAGGCCTTGCAGGAATGAGAAATCGGGTACTGACATCTGTTCGAGAAATTGAATATTTAGCAGAGAACGAACCTGAAAGTACAGACATTTTAAGAACAAACATGTTGGACACATATTACCTACAAAGAAGTCATCATCTTGAGAACATGTTTCTATATGAAGTGCTGCAGAACTACATTTATAAACTGAATACCACAGAAGACATCAGCAATGGAAAATATAAAGTCACTGGTGAGGAAGGATGTTTGGTAAAACAAACAAAAGGAAGTTTGATGAAACACCGGAAGCTGAGTTGTGACACTACTGACAAAAAGGAATTTTACTACTTGGCACTTTTACAGCTGTTTAAACCATGGCGTTCAGAGGACGAACTACTTGGAGATTTTCAGAGCTATGAAGATTCCTTTAATGCTTGCAAAGATAGCATAGAATGCAGTACTTTCTCAACTTATGTTCAAATGTTAAATGAAGAAATTGAACAAGAAGCAACAATTGCAGCTGAAGTAGCTAGAGACAGTTCTCAAGACAGTCAAAGTTCTGGGACGTTCAGTCAAGATCCTCTAGGACAACCAATCGTAGAAAATGAAGCTGCAATAGCCATGACTGAAGTCGAAACAGCTATGAATCAAGCTCAGGAAGATTTAATAAACTTACCAAATATGGAACAACAACTGAATGATGAACAACAACAAATTTATGAGGAAGTCAGAAAAAAAATTGATCACAGATTGCTACATGAAAATAAAGAGTGCTCATGCACATCGTTTCAACCAATCAGAATGTATGTGAGTGGACAAGCCGGAACTGGAAAAAGTTTCTTGATTAAAGTAATTAGGAGCTACCTACAGCAAAAAACAGATTCAACTTTGTCTTGTGTTGTTACTGCTCCAACTGGGTTAGCAGCATATAACATAAAAGGAATTACCTTCCATCGTTTGCTAATGTTACCAGTAGAGCATGAGAACAAAATACAATACCAGAAGCTAACAGGAGAAGCATGTTTTGAAGTTGCAAGAGTATTGAAAAAAATGAAAGTTCTCATCATTGATGAGGTAAGCATGGTATCAAACTTAATGCTTGCCTTTGTGCATTTAAGAATGCAGCAAATTCTAAAGACAAACTATGACGTGCTATTTGGAGGAAAACATGTTATAGTTTTTGGGGATCTTCTGCAGCTTACTCCAGTTAAAGGACAACCAGTATTTCAAACCCTTACACATGAAGACACGAAAAAGTCATTAGGAAGTATAGGTAATGTGAATATTTGGACATACTTAGAGTATAAAGAATTCATTACCAATATGCGGCAAGCCAATGATGAGGATTATGCAAGTATTCTCAAAGAAATCAGAATTGGACTATTCACAGAACATGGCAGAAAAGCTTTACAGAGTCGATTGCTACGTAATGTGTTTCCAACAGAACAAATAGTTCCAGAGAAAATATACAAGAACATTGCTGGAAAAAATACTGTAATCTGCTTAATGCCAACACTACATGAATGCTCTATATTCAATCAAGAACTTTTGAAATTGGAAAATGAAGAGATTGTCAAACTGGAAGCTGTGGATAAAATACAACATGAAGGAATAACTATTATATTGACAAACAAATTGACAAGTAAATTGGATTCTCTAGAGAAAAACATCTCGAAAACAGCCGGTTTAGAAAAGAATCTTTATGTATGTATGAACTGTCGAGTAATTTTAAAACGTAATTTGGATGTAGAGAAAGGTTTAGTGAACGGAGCTATGGGTAAAGTTGTGGGTTTTGTTAATTACCAGAAAAAAGCTGGAATTGAATTTTTAAAAATAAAATTTGATCAGATTGAAGAGGTTAAAGACATTTGTCGTTGTTCAGTTCGTTTCATGCTTGTGAAAGACTTATATGTACGTAGGAAGCAGTTTCCGTTTTCTCTAGCATATGCAGTAACTATTCACAAATCTCAAGGATTAACTGTAGATAGTGCATTTGTAAACATTTGATCTACTGTGTTTAAAGAAGGGATGGCATATGTTGCTTTGTCACGCGTGAAAAAAATATCTGGTTTATTCATGATAGACTTTGATGACTCAAAAGTAAGTGCTGATGAAAACTGTGTAAAGGAGTATAATAGATTAAGAAGAAGCTATGCTCTTCATTTAGGTCAGTATCCTGTGTTTGAAAAACGTGTTGTTTGTCGGAAAAGGAGATTTGAGAATATCTGTAATGAGGATGTTCAGAAGAGAAAACAAAAAGAGAGTGATGTGACTGCAAGCAAAAAGAAAAAGGACAGTGTTGAAGAGGTTGTTGGTTGTCATTTTGAAAATAGCTCTGGTGTCAACTGCTACGCAAATGTAGTGCTCAATGTTGTATTTTATCTTCAAATTTTGCAAGGGCAGATAATACTAAATCATGAAAAAAGATTCTGTTCTCTGCTGAGTCTCCTTTATGAGAAGCTGAGTAATGATAAAACTAAAATAGAAAGTGATTCTGATGTTAGAAATCTTTTAGATGAATGTTCTGGATGTACACAGTTAAGATGTCCAGCAAGATGCACAGGAATTCTTGATGTATATGCTTATGGTACTGGAAGATGAAGGGGTAGAAATAGAAAATATATTAGGTGTCTCATATAAATGGGAACATTGTTGTGAAAACTGTATGAACACATGCAGCAGTAATGTTGATTCTGAAAGGTTCATCTATTTAACATTACCAGAGAGTAAAACAGTGACTTTTAGTAAATTAGTTAAAGATGCAAATCACAACATGGAATGTTCTCAATGTAAATCAGACATGTTATCAACGTTATTTTTACATAAATATGGACAGTATATAATTTTAATGATGCAGCGTTGTAGAGCAGATGGAACTAAAATGGAAACTTTACTAAAGAAGTTTGTAGGAAATCAATTATCAATATCAGGTAAAACTTTTGTTGCAGTTGCAATTATTTTTCATGATGGACCTTCTATAACTTCTGGTCATTACACAGTTTATCTTAAATGTGAAAAAGGATGGACACTGTGTAATGATTCTCAATTGATTTTCAAGCAACGTTTGCCTTATGATTTACCAAATTGTTACTTAATTTTTCTAAAACCAAAATTTTAGATACAAATTCCAGCATCTGAAGAAACCATTATTTCAATTTTATAGGAGTAACATTGGATATTTCACTTACAAAGGATTTTAAAATTACCATTTGGCCTCAAGGAAAGGTAAAGGTAACAATTGTGGACTTGTTTGACAGATATTATTTTGGTGTACGTGCTTAAGCAGCAAGATTTACAGATGTTTTTTATTGCAAATAGTTATTGTTCTTAAAAGGTATTTTTAATATATTTGTGACATTTCTATCAAGGTCTGTTTTAGTGAAAAGAAATTCAGGGCTTTTTTTAAACAATCTTTCAGATTGTTTTTTGTTTTGCCCGCTGTTAAATGATGAAAACAATTGATTTCACTATTTTCAGTGAAATTCAATACATTCTGAAAACAGCAAAAAAATGGCAAAAAATTGCTTTAATAAATATGAAAAAATATGTACTGCTTAAGAAAATGTATTGTTGAATATTAATACTTTTTTTCTTTTTTTCAGATCTTGAAAGAAAATTTAGGAAATGTAATTCATTTTACTTGCAATTTAAAAAAAACATTTAAAAATGTGTTTACATTTAAAACAAAGGTGAAGAACATGGAAAGGGGGCATGGTAGAGACTTCCTGACCCCCTAGTCTTCGTCAGGGAGTCCCTGAAGGATCACAAAGGGTGAAAATAACGATTATTTTGTTTTAAAAAATCATAGGGTGCGCGCACCCTAAAGAAAAATCGACAAATAGATTTCAAAAACAAGTTTTTGTGTTTAGATTTTAGGTGGCTCTAAAAAGACCCCTTGTGTTAATGTACGGACAGAGGAAGAGAAAAACGAAAAAATGAAAAAAACTATGGCCTGGTGCATAAGTGCTGCTCTAATTTCCTCTCAATGAGATCAATACTGGTCTCACCCAGAGAAATGAGAGTATGACAGTCCATGCACCGTGTATAAAGCCTCCCAAAAGAAGGGCGTATATCCAGAGGTGTAGAAGTAGGAGAAGGCACCACTGCAAAAGAAGTGCTCGGCTGAGCTGCCAATGGTGTGCTCAGCTGAGCTGTTGCGGATGTACTCGGATGAGCTGCTGGTGCGTTTTCACTAACAGCTCAAGTAAAAGTCGCTGGATGCACTTTTTCAATGTGCCTTAGCATTGTGTGAATACTAAAAGAGTATTTCTTATTAGCATTTCCACGTGATAAGGTCCGGTGACAAAGAATGCAGGTGACTTTTGGTGCATTTACCTTCTTTTGGCCTTCTGGAAAAGTGAAAAACTGCCATATGAAGGAGTCTTTCTGCTTCCTCTGACTCTGTCTCACAAGAGTATCCTGTTCACTCTGAGAAGATGGCTGCTGCTCTGCCATTGTATCTCAAAAACAGATTAGCTCCTTCTCCTAGTGAATCAGAAGTAATAATGAGGGGAGTGGGTGTTGTGTTGGAAGAATCTGGAACTGAAACTACTTTCAACCAATGAAAAGTGTTGTTTCTTGATCACATGACTTGCCATGAGGGGAGTGGGTGTGGTGTTGGAAGAATATAAAACTGAAACTAGAATGAACCAATGAAATGTGTCGTTTTTTAATCACATGACTTGAGGTGCGCGCTCGGTGCGCGCACGGCGGAGCAAGTACGCATGCGCGAACGAGTACGCGCGCATGCGCGTAGTATTACGCGCGTACGTAGTGCGCATACAAAGCAGGCGCGCATGCACGTATGTATTACGCGCGTACGTAGCGTGCATACAAAGTACTACGCGCGCATGCGCGTACGAATTACGCGCGTACGTTACGCACGTAAGAAGCACGCGCGCATGCGTGAACGTACCGCGCAGAGCACGCACGACGTACGCATGCGTACGTGGACAACATACGCATACATACGTTATCTACGTACGCATGCGTACTTAGTGCACGCACCGAGCGTGCACTATGATGTACGCATGCGTACGTGGACAACATACGCATACGTACGTTATCTACGTACGCATGCGTACTTAGTGCACGCACCGAGCGCGCACTATGACGTACGCATGCGTAAGTAGATAACGTATGCATGTGTACACGAAAAACGTACGCATGCGTACTTAGTGCACGCACCGAGCGTGCACTATGACGTACGCATGCGTACGTAGGTAACGTACGCATGCGTACACGAAAAACGTGCGCATGCGTACTGGGTGCGCGCAACGAGCGCGCACGGTAAAAAAACACTAAAAAAAAAAAAAGAATGAATTAAAATGTATATAAGTTAATAGAAGATATTAACTATGCTGTTCAACTTTATCCAAATTCAAAAAAAAAAAGAAAAGCTGAGCCATTCCAAATTAAAGGATACAGATAATCTATAAATCTATACATAGGTAACTTGTTGTAAAAGAAATATATAAAAAAAACATAATAAAAAATTCAAAAATTAGCATTTAAAAAACCTTTGGAATTCACTGAAAAAACCATAGGTTTCACACACGTTATAGTTAGGAATAAGCATTTAAAAAACCTTGAAAATTCACTGAAAAAACCATAGGTTTCACACATGTTATAGTTAGCTGGACATTTCACTCGTAAAAAAACAATGAAATTCCCCCGTTATAGTTAGTTCAGCTAACTATAACTCACGCGCCCGCAATCCACTGCTGATGACATCACATATTACATCACTCATGACATGGTCAGTGACATCACTCATGACATCACTGATGACATCTCAAATGACATTACTGATGACATCACTGATGACGTCATCCATGTGATAAATTACCACATCTTTTCACACCCTAATATAACCTTTGATACACCGAATCAAAATTTAAGAGTTTCATTCTCAAAACCATACATACTGCAATACCAATAACTACATACCCACTTATTAACTCTTAAGTGTACATACACCTCCACTCATTCACCTGTACAGTCACTCATACTTACAGTCACAACATACGAAACTATCATATGCATTTATATACCTATATAGACACTCACACACTACCAATCATCCATAGAGGTACTCTCACACCTAGTCAGTCATGCAAATAATCACACTCCCATTTACTCACCTATGCGGTTATACACACTCAAGTTCACTTACTCATAAAAATAGTACCGCATTCTTACGCTCTTATAGAATCATTGATAGAAGCACACACTCATCCATACACTCTCACAATCACACACTCTCACATCTACCCACATATATACTCTTACACACATATATACTGCCTTTCACATATGTAGTTAGTCACAAATGTACCACTGAGATATACATTCAATCCCTAACACACCCATACATACACTCACTCAACCATACAGTCCATCACAGATGCACTCTTAAAACCATGCACCCATAGAATCACCCACTCACACATCTATGCATAGAGTCACACACACCCTACCGCACAAACACTCAGGAACCCATACAATCAATAACTCATATAGACACTTATATAGGTATTCACAAAACCATGCCGCCACTTATACACCAACATACAGACACATACAAACATTTACACAGTTTAGTCACTAGTCTGCAGTAAGATACATTTAATGACTCACTTATAGAGTCAGTTACGCACCACAGAAAATCATCCATTTACACACTTGTACACCCACTCATTCTTCAACAGGCCTTTCCCTATATATAATAAACATATTCAAATTGATCAGAAATATATACTCAATGGATGATGTCATCAGTGATGTCATCAGTGATGTCATTTGAGATGTCATCAGTGATGTCATGAGTGATGTCACTGACCATGTCATGAGTGATGTAATATGTGACGTCATCAGCAGTGGATTGCGGGCCCGCGAGTTATAGTTAGCTGAACTAACTATAACGGGGGAATTTCATTGTTTTTTTACGAGTGAAATGTCCAGCTAACTATAACATGTGTGAAAACCTATGGTTTTTTCAGTGAATTTTCAAGGTTTTTTAAATGCTAATTCCTAACTATAACGTGTGTGAAACCTATGGTTTTTTCAGTGAATATATATATCTATATATATCAGATCCCAGGATACTGCGGCATAGATTTGCAAATTTTGCGGCACAGAATTCGAAATTTAGCGGCACAAAAATTGACATTTTGCAGCATTATTGAGGCACTTTATTTTACTCATAATCATTCCTTTTCAGCCTTAAATCAATGGAGCCTGTTTTAGCAGAGCATTCCACTTTGAAATAGCCATGTTTAAAGTTCTTCAGCTCTACAATCCTAACCTTGTGGGAGGGGCCGTATTCTCCCTGGGATGTTTTAGCACCCATTTATGCACCCCTGCCGTGGCACCACTTTCACCACTCCCTGGTTTCGGTCACACAGCTTCCTCCACTCTCTGGTTTCAAGCTCACTGCGTCATTCACTCTCTGGTTTCAGTCTCACAGCCCCCTTCACTCTCTGGTCTCAGTCACACAGTCCATTTCAGTCACTGGTTTCATCAAACAGCTCTCTTCACTCTTTGGTTTCAGTCACACAGCCCCCCCTCACTCACTGGCTTCAGTTAGTCTCTGGTCTCCGTCACACAGCCCCCTTTGTTCCCTGGTTTGATCACACAGACCCCTTCACTCCCTGGTTTTAGTCACACAGCTCCCTTCACTTCCTGGTTACAGTCAGTCCGTGGTTACAGTCACACAGCCCCCTTTGCTCCCTGGTTTCAGTCACACAGCCCCCCTTCGCTCACTGGGTGCAGTCACACAGCCCTCTTTGCTCCCTGGGTGCAGACGCGCAAAGTCCCGCTTCGCTCCCTGGGTCAGTCACACAGGCTCATTCGCTCCCTGGGTGCATTTACACAGCCTTCTCTTGTGTCACATGCACTGACTCCCTGTCCCCTCCCACACCTCGTCTGGGCTCTCTTCATGGCCTCAATGCTTTACGGGGTCTCTCAGGCCTGCCTTCAATCCCAATCCCACACTCTAATAAGATAGTTTGGTGTATTCAATAAAACCAAAAGAACGTTCTTTTCTTTAGGGTGTAATACTCTCTGCACGTGCTATAGTTTGGTTTTTATCTCATACGGTAAAGGGCCTGCAAAATAAGAGAAGGGCAGTCTCTTTTTCTAGTGCCAAAAAAACCACTCTAAAGCTTGCTTATACATATAAATTACCACACATTCGAATTTTGCGTGCATTTAACAACATCTTTCCAAAGGTCTGATTATTCCTGTTCTGGAAATGGACAAAAGGCAGTTGTTTTATCAGATAAAACGTAATACAGACCTCCTCAGCGTACCATCAGGTTAAGATAGAGTTCAGTGTCAAGTGTTCTGTTCTTTGCCTCTTAGGTGTCAATGACAGATTGTATTGCAGTCTGACCTTTGATGGCTATTGTGCTCACTTTATACAGTTGCAGAATGTATTTACAGAAAAGGTGAAACAAACCTGCTTCTCACGTGACCACCCCATGTTTTAATCCTGTGACAATGACATAAGCAACCTTCATGCATGCAGTAGGTGGGCCACAAGCCTTGGTATAATTTTAATTTCAAAGCAGTACAATCGTGACGTGGAGCCAGGCAAGAAGTAAACCAACATGAACCTTCTTTCAAAAATGCGGGACAAATGTCGGTAACGGGAGCAAAAACACCTCTACAGCTTGGCAGCAATGGCTGCGGGCGCTGAGTCAGTGTTCTATTAGAGCGGGGTCTTAATCATAAGGCTTGGGTTTATTCAGTGCCCTCATGCCGACAGTGCTACCCAGCCCCACAAATGCCTACGATGGCACGTTGATAGTTGCACACTTGGCGCCTAATTTACCCTGCTTATAAGTACGTATAGTCCACATGCCAGCGTTGTGAAAGTATTACACAGCAGCGGCCTATGCATGAAGGTGACTGCCGTCTGGGAATGAGCGTGAGCCATTGAGTAAAGAGAAATGAGAGAGAACTTTAATAAATGCTATGTTTCGGTACTTAAAGCTTTTCTAATTTCCCTCGTGCCCAGCTACTGCAATGATTACACCCCTGCATTTGAATCTTTGCCGCCATCTGATAATTAAGTACTCATTTCCCGGGCACTGCCATCATTAATCCGCTCTACTAAGCATTTTCCCCGCACAGCTTCTCTTTCCAAAGGGCTAGTTATTCCTGTACCGGAAATGGACAAAAGGCAGTTGTTATTATAGACAAATGTCAACGCGAACGTATAGAGACCTCCTCGGGTTAACATAGTGAAAGCAGGCACCGGATATACGGCGCCATGTAGTGACGTGTGCACGTACAGCCAATAAAATGTCACCATTTTTAGGTCTTGCCTGAGCCAGCGTATGCGATGCTCTGGCGAGACTTTTAGTAAGTGGGCATTGAAAAATCCGACCACATGCTTTTTATGTGCCCTAGAGTGTGCGGTCACGTGCACAGTTACGCGCAGAGGCGCCATCTGGCTTTCCTGTGTCTTCCTAATTAAGTGCATCGCTCGAGGGCACCCTTACTGCGCACGCACACCGCACATCAGCATTAGTTAATCACTCCGTCACGGCTTTTATTTTGTGTGTGCTTTACAGCGCGTGCAAATGGCAAATTAGCATTATTCACTCCTGCACGGCTTTTATTTTGCGTGTGGTTTAAAATGTTATTATTAGCTATCTATTGTGACACAATCTCTGTTACATAGATGTTTTTTTAAACGATAGCATTTGTTATTCCCTCGTGCACTGTTTTTTTTTTCAGAAACAAGCAGCTGATACAGGGCAAGGCGACATAAGCAGAGGCCATTTAGCAATGTATTAATGTATTAATTTTTTATTGCGTCTTATCTCGCTTCACCCCCCCTTCATTCTCTCTCTCTCTCTCTCTCTCTCCCCTTTCTCTCTCTCTCTCCCCTTCATTTACTCTATCACCTTATTTCTCTCTCGTTTTCACTCCCCTTCATCACTCTGCACCACCACAGCATCACTCAGGACCACCACAGCATCACTCAGTACCACAACAATATCACTAGACACCACCACAGCATCACTCAACACCACCACAGCATCACTCAGCGCCACCACAGCATCACTCAGTGCCACAACAGCATCACTCAGCATCACCACAGCATCACTCAGCACCACCACAGCATCACTCAGCGCCACCACAGCAAAACTCAGCGCCACCACAGCATCACTCAGGGCCAACACAGCATAACTCAACACCACCACAGCATCACTCAGCACCACCACAGCATCACTCAGGACCACCACAGCATCACTCAGGACCACCACAGCATCACTCAGTGCAACAACAATATCACTCAGCACCAAAACAATATCACTCAGCACCACCACAGCATCACTCTGCGCCACCACAGCATCACTCTGCGCCACCACAGCATCACTCTACACCGCCACAGCATCACCCAACACAACTACAGCATCACTCAGCGCCACCACAGCATCACTCAGCTCCACAACAGCATCGCTCAAGGCCACCACAGCATCACTCAGGGCCACCACAGCATCACTCACCACCACCACAGCATCACTCAGCACCACCACACTTTGTCACGGCAGCATCACTCAGCAACACCACAGCATCACTGCACCACCACAGCATCACTCTGCACCACCACAGCATCACTCCCCACCACCACAGCATCACTCAGCGCAACAGCAGCATCACTCAGCGCCACCACAGCATCACTCAGCGCCACCACAGCATCACTCAGCGCCACCACAGCATCACTCAGAGCCACCACAGCATCGCTCAGGGCCACCACAACATCACTCAGAACCACCACAACATCACTCTGCACCACCACAGCATCACTCAGGACCACCACAGCATTGCTCAGTACCACAACAATATCACTCGACACCACCACAGCATCACTCGACACCACCACAGCATCACTCAGCACCACCACAGCATCACTCAGCATCACCACAGCATCACTCAGCACCACCACAGCATTACTCAGCACCACCACAGCATCACTCAGCGCCACCACAACATCACTCAGCATCACCACAGCATCACTCAGGGCCAACACAGCATAACTCAACACCACCACAGCATCACTCAGCACCACCACAGCATCACTCAGCACCACCACAGCGTCACTTATCACAACCACAGCATCACTCAGCACCACCACAGCATCACTCAAGGCCACAACAATATCACTCAGGGCCACCACAGCATCACTCAGCACCACCACAGCATCACTCAACCCCCCACAGCAACACTTAGTGCCACCACAGCATCACTCAGCGACACCACAGCATCACTCAGGGCCAACACAGCATTACTCAACACCATCACAGCATCACTCAGCACCACCACAGCATCACTCAGGGCCACAACAATATCACTCAGTGCCACCACAGCATCAGTCAGCACAACCACAGCATCACTCAGCACCACCACAGCATCAGTCAGGGCCACCACAACATCACTCAGGGCCACCACGTCAGCACTACCACAGCATCACTCAGCGCCACCACAGCATCACTCAGCGTCACCACAGCATCACTCAGCACCACCACAGCATTACTCAGCGCCACCACAGCATCACTCAGCGCTACCACAGCATCACTCAACGTCACCACAGCAACACTCAGCGCCACCACAGCATCACTCAGCGACACCACAGCGTCACTCAGGGCGAACACAGCATCACTCCACACCACCACAGCATCACTCAGCACCACCACAGCATCACTCAGCACAACCACAGCATCACTCAGCGCTACCACAGCATCACTCAACGCCACCACAGCAACACACAGCGCCACCACAGCATCACTCGGCGACACCACAGTGTCACTCAGGGCCAACACAGCATCACTCCACACCACCACAGCATCACTCAGCACCACCACAGCATCACTCAGCACCACCACAACATCATTCAGGGCCACAACAATATCACTCAGCGCCACCACAGCATCAGTCAGCACCACCACATCATCACTCAGGGCCACCACAGCATCACTCAGGGCCACCACAGCATCACTCAGCACCACAACAGCATCAGTCAGCACCACCACAGCACCACCACAGCATCACTCAGGACCACCACAGCATCACTTGGTGCAACAACAATATCACTCAGCACCACAACAATATCACTCTGCACCACAACAGCATCACTCTGCGCCACCACAGCATCACTCTGCTCCACCACCGCATCACTCTGTGCCACCACAGCATCACTCAGCGAAACAACAGCATCACTCAGGGCCACCACAGCATCACTCAGCACCACCACCAGCATCACTCAGCACCACCATAGCATCAATCAGTGCCACCACAGCATCACTCAGGGCCACCACAGCAACACTCAGTGCCACCACAGCATCACTCAGCAACACCACAGCATCACTAAGCACCACCAAAGCATCACTCACTGCCAACACAGCATCACTCAACACCACCACAGCATCACTCAGCACCACCACATCATCACTCAGCACCACCACAGCATCACTCAGGGCCACAACAATATCACTCAGCGCCACCACAGCATCACTCAGCACCACCACAGCATCACTCAGCACCACCACAACATCACTCAACACCACATCAGTATCACTCAGCACCACCACAACATCACTCAACACCACATCAGCATCGTGTCAGCACCAGTCAACACCACCACTACCACCTCAACATCACTCAACACCACCTCAGCCTACTCTCGGAATCTGCCATCTGTTGATTCTCCCCTAGCGTCTGCCCGCTGCTAGTGTTACAATACAGGTACTAGTTCACAACATTCAACCTCCAATTGTTTATGCTCCCTCAAAAAAAACTTTACCAAACAACCATTGGAATAGGCAAAAACAAGTTGCCAGCATTGCAAGAACAAAAGAAAAATTAGGACATTTTTTATTGTACATACATTTTTTAGGTCTCGCCTGAGCCAGCGCATGCGCTGCTCTGCGAGACATTTAGTAAGGGGGTTTTCAAAGTGCTACCAGAGGCTTTTGCTGGCCTCAAGCTTGGGTTCACGTGCGCATGCACACGCGCAGCTGCCATGTGGGTTTGTGTCATGGCTCATTAAGCCTTGCGTGCCTCTCTCCGCTTTGCTTGTGCTTCAATTCCCTCCCCCTCCCCACCACAGATTGCGTTACCACTCGCGTGTTTTTTTTTTAAATTTCGGTTTACCGCGCGCGCACACAACTGTCTTCCTCATTAAGCAGAACACTTTTGCTTTCCCGTGTCACTTTCAGAGCCGCGCCAACCCACCCCCCCTCTCTTCCTCATTAAGCAGTTCCCTCATCACTTTCAGGGCTGCGCCAACCCTTCCCCACTCTCTTCCTCATTAAGCAGAACACTTTCGCGGCCACATCACTTTCAGGGCTGTGCGGCCAATGCTTGTTCATTATTAGTTATAAGAAGAACACTTTCGAATGTGTGAGCTCTGAATATGCACCGCGCAAAAACCTCATGTATTTATTAGCCTATAATGTTGCTCTCTATATTAAGAATCTAGGCCACATGTAGGGGTATTTGCAGCTGTCTATCCTGTAAGTTCACTAGCACGCATCCTTTTCTGGATGGGGGCAGGAATGTTTGTCAGTTCATGTTTAAAAACTTCAACTTTCAATAACAACTCTGCAAATAATCTGTTATAAGATTGAACGCTTCTGTGAGTTAAAGATATACACTTCCTGGAATTTTGAAGGCACCTTATCATATTTAACACCATATTTGTAGCATGATGTATTTACGCGCCTAATATTTTCAAGGTGCAGCTCATGAATGGGCTCTAAGAGGCAAGCCACACCCTTGGCTCGGCTCTGGCTCGGGCCTGCTGTTAATTCAATGGCTCGTCCACCCCTAATTTAAAAAAAGACCTGCAGGCACACCGTGAAATGATATAGTGCCGTGCGAGTGCCTACTTGACCTTTCAGTTGAGAGGCCTCTCACACAGAAAACATTCACAGCGAATGCAGCGCTTCCCTTTTATGAGGAAGGGAAAGTAAAAAAACTCGACGAGGACGCAGGAAATGTGAATGAAAGTGCTTACTCGATGGGTCTGTCCCAGGGGAATCACACAAGATATTTCTATGAAACCCTGGTTGCAGAGAAAACACAAAGGGCACAGGTCAGCTGCTGATTTCAGGGCTAGCTTAGCATTACTGACTACATACTCTGTAATGCTTCTCGCAGTACTTCTGTGTTTTTTTCTCCAATGCCTTAGGGCTGCCTGATGGGGTTATGGATGTCAGCGGTATAAACAGGGGACCTTGAGGACCCCAGAGAGCGGGTACATCCCTGGGATCTGGCGCTGTCCTGACTTCTCGTTGCTCGTCTGCTGTTCAGCCCTGTTGATGCTCTGTTCTTAGCATGTCATGCAGGCTCTTGGAGCAGCTTTGCCCTTTCCCCTTCTTTCTGGCTTCTCCATACTCCCTTACTTACGGCAAAATCGAGAAATGCATTTGCAATTTATCTTGGCTAAAAAAGAAAACCCAGGCAGTCGTTTCCGTGGATTGCAGCTCTCATGGTGCATCTACGCCTGAGGCAGTGTCACTGCTGTTCACCAGTGGATTCACAGATCAGCGTGCAGCACATCTGGTAAACTCCCTGCTTCTACACGGGTCAGCCCTGCACCTTTTAAGCAGGGATTGAAAGCCTGTTTTGTGTTTTTATCAGCTTTTAACAGCCTACACTGTTACCAGCATCTCTTTAGTGCCTGCTGGAGTCCCTCTTTACAGAGTGGATGGATAGGTGAGTGAACTGACGTTTTGTCGCACTGTAGGAAGCCTTCATTTACTTCCAAGGATGCCAATGACCCTTTTAGAACAGTAAATAAAAGCAAAATGACTGCCACGCTGTGCAAAAGATACAAGTGGCCTAGCAGCAGTTTTCTGCTTTCAGGCTAAAAAAAAAAGCATTGGCATAGCCAATAGGTCTCGCCTTTGGGACCTTATAAGTGTTTAGTTATCCAGCACAATATCCTTGGTGAAACAACATCAACTGTTGCATGGCTAAACACTTATAAGGTCCCAAAAGCAAGGCCTAGTGGCTATGCCAATGCTTGTTTACTGGAGTCCTTTGTTAGCGGCCCAAAAGATCGATTTTGCGGTCGTCGCGCTAATCAGCTCATTTCGCGATTATTTCGCTCAACACGAAATCGCAAAATCCTGAAAGGGTCTGTAAAATATATACAAACAGCATCCCCTACGAAGAGAACTTACTTATGAGGAGAAACTGTATAAAGCGCAGGGTGAGTTAAATGAGAGATTTGAACAGCGAGGCTACAGCAAGGCCATTCTCAAAACAGCTAGAGAAAAGGCAAATCAAAAGCTAAGGGAACAGCTAATATCTGCGAAAAGACAGAGTATCAATGTTCCTCCTGATAAGTGTGATCAAAAATTCCACTTTATCACAGGCTATAATGCACAAGATCAGAAAATCCGGGCCATACTGCAGAAACACTGGCGTATGGTACTTAGTGACCCCATTATGGGGCAGAAGATAGACAACAGGCGCCTTATCACGTTTTGCAAAACTAAGTCATTGCGACAGGCGCTTATAGTCAACAGTCCAGGGACACCACAGTAAGAAACATGGTTGAGTGAGAGTAAGGGGTTCAGAAGAGGCCACAAATGTAAGGTGTGTAGGTTTGGAGTTAACACCACGGAAGTGGACTTACCTTGCACAGATAAAAAATGGAAAATCATGAAGCCATTGAACTACAAAAGCCAATTTGTTGTGTATGCCCTAAGGTGTAGCTGTTCCAAAATGTATATAGGCAGCACCATTTTACCAGTCCATCAGCACATTTTACAGCACATTAGAGCCATCAAAAATAAGGATCAGACATACCCAGTGGCCAGGCATTTCGAACAAGTTCATGGGAACAAGGCACAAGACTTGGTATACTTTGTACTCGATAAGGTACCACAGAGACTGAGGGGAGGCAACAGTGAAAAATGCCTAAGGCAGTTGGAGTCGCGATACATCTTAACGTTTTAATTGCAAGATTCCTAATGGCCTCAACACTGAGGAAGATTTACATGTCCATCTTTGAATCTGCAGTAAAGTACAATGTAATAGGCCATTATGTGATATCTTGAACTAGTTTTATGCTTTCGGATATTATCATGTATTAAAAGAATCATTTATTTTTTAGCACACTCCTGCAAGTGATGTTTTACCAATTTTTATAGTTTCACTTATTTGCACTGTACTTTAGAATTAAGGAGACCTCGGCTCATCTGCGGCAGACTTCAAGAAAACAAATGGGCACTTGCCCCATGGCCAGTTCTCCTGCCGTCACTGCTGCCAGACCTTCACCATCGCCCCCGCCGCAAACACCGCGATGCCCTGAGGTGGATCCTCCTCAGCGTGCGCTCCATGCACAGACACGCAGTAGAGATTTGAAACCTCCTTGATACCCTCTCACCAGACGTTGCCTTCTTTACAGAAACCTGGACCAACGCCTCCTCCGCCCCTGACTTCACCATCGCCATCCCGGACGGATACAAGATTCAGAGGAAGGACCGCCCCAACCACCCAGGAGGAGGATTTGCCATCGCACACAAAAACTCCCTCCGCCTCGAGCGATGCCTTCTCCGCCTCTGACAGCCTGCACTTCTAGGTCCAGACCAACCTCAACTTCACACTCTGAGGCACCCTCACCTACAGACCCCCCGGCCCCCATGCCCTGTTTGCCGCCACAATCACCGACCTCGTCAACCCCACGCCATCGCCTCCACGGACTACATACTCATCGGAGACCTGAACTTCCCCCTTGAAAACCTCAGCAACCCCAACTCCACCACCCTCCTGGACAACCTCACCAACATGGGACTAAAACAACTCATCACTACACCTACCCACAAAGCAGGTCACACCCTCAACCCCATCTTCGCAGGAGGAAACCTCATCCACTTCAGCAACACCACGCAACTCCCATGGACTGACCACCACTGCGCACACTTCCTTGTCAACCAACCCAAGCCGCCCAAGCCTGCTCCACATTCTCCACACTGGAACTGGAGCAGAGTCACCGAGGAGCAGCTCAACTCCACCCTCAAACTCAACACCCCCACCAGTGCAACCGATGCCAACCTCGCAGCCAGGGAACTTCACACATGAATCTCTGCGCAGACAAGCTTGCCCCGCTACGCAAGTCCAACAGACAGTGCCCCAGGAAAGCCACCTGGTTCCCCACCGACCTCCAAGATGCCAGACGCACCTGCAGACGCCTTGAGAAGAACTGGAGAAACAGCAAGACCCCTGAACGCCACACCACCTACAAGAACCTTCATCCACAAAAAATCCTCACCAACACCAGCAACTCCAAGGAACTCTTCAGCGTCATCCATGAATTCACCAAGCCCTCCAGCAAAGCCATGGACATCACCCCTTCCCAGGACATCCGCAAAAAGCTTGAATCTTACTTCCATCTGAGAATCAAGAACCTCTACGACAACTTCAACAACCAAACACCTGACTCTGCAACCACCCCGCCCTCCGGCAATGCCAGCCAGCCCACCATCTCCTCCTGGACGCCGGTCACGTCGAAGAGACCACCTCAACCATGAATAGCATCCATTCAGGGGCCCCCACAGACCCCTGTCCACCACACATCTACCACAGAGCCGCCACCGCCATCGCACCAGAACTAGGATGCACCATCAACACCACCTTCAAGACCTGCACCTTCCCCGACGACTGGAAATGTGCAGAAGTCAGACCCCTGCTCAAAAAGCCCTCAGAAGATCCCACAGACATCAAGAACTACCGGCCCATCTCTCTCCTCCCCTTCATGGCAAAAGTCGCCAAGAAGACTGTCATCGCACAGCTAACAAGGTTCACCGAAGACAACTCCATCCTCGACCCCTCTCAATCCAGATTCCGCAGCAACCACAACACCGAGACCACCCTTCTTGCCGCCACAGACGATATCCGCACCCTCCTCGACCAAGGCCACACCGCAGCCCTGATCCTACTTGACCTGTCAGCAGCATTCGTCACCGCACACTTGCCTCCAGACTGCACGATGCCGGCATGCAAGGAACTGCCCTCGACTAGATATGCTCATCCCTCAACAGCAGAAGCCAAAGAATCAGACTGCCACCCTTCCTCTCCACAAATCTACTGCGGAGTACCCCAAGGATCATCACTCAGGCCAACCCTCTTCAACATCTACATGGCCCCCCTCGCCGCCATCGTCAGACAGCATGGCCTCAGCATATTATCCTATGCCGATGACATCCAGCTCATTCTCTCCCTTGCCACGGACCCCACCACCACAAGACTCAGCTTCCAGGAAGGAATGTAGGCCATCGCATCCTGGATAAGCAACAGCTACCTGAAGCTCAACTCGGAGAAGACAGAAGTCCTCGTCCCGAAACCACCCGTCAGCATGGAACAACACCTAGTGGCCCACCGCCCTCGGCAGCCCTCTGACCCCCACAGACCACGCCTGAACCCTTGCCATCGTACTCGACTTCTCCCTCTCCATGAACTGATAGGTCAACACCGTTGCTTCCAGCTGCTTCTACACCCTCCCCATCCTCCGCAAAACCTTCAAATGGATCGCCCGAGTCAAGGAAGACAGTCACCCACGCACTCATAACCAGCAGACTGGACTACGGAAACACTCTCTATGCCGGCATTAACAAGTTCCTACTCCGCAAGCTCCAGACGGTATAGAACACCACAGCCAGACTCGTCCAGGCATCCCTTGACACGGGCACATCAGCCAACACCTACAGAACCTCCACTGGCTCCCCGTCGATAAGAGAGTCACCCATACCTACAAATGATTCCACATCACCGGACCCCAATACCTCAACAAGAAGATCGCCTTTCACGTACCCAAAAGAAATCTCCGATCCACCAACCTCGCCCTCGCTGAAACTCGCGCATCTGCAGAGCCAGAACAGGGGGAAGTGCCTTCTCCTACATTGCAGCCAAGACCTGGAACGAGCTCCCGGTTGACATCAGACGCGCCCCCTCCCTGAACACCTTCAGGAAGGCTCTCAAGACCAGGTTCTTCAACTGAACTTAACTGCTGTGTTCCCCCCCAGCGCCTTGAGACCCTCACGGGTGAATAGTGCGCTTACAATTCCCCTGATTGATTGATTGAAATTGTTGTCATCAGCAAGGCACTAGTAATGCATCAAGTGTTAAAAAGCAGTTTGCACTTGGGCATGTTTGGTACTAAGGCTTAGACTTAGTAGTGTGTGGTAAAATTCAAGACAGTAAAAGAGCACTTGACCTAAATTAGTATTACTGTTGTTTTCATCAAGGCATAAATGCACCAAGTGTCAAAAAGTAGTCTGCACTTGGGAAAGTTCTGTATAAAGACCTAGACTCAGGAGCAGTTTTGACATCAATTGGAAAATCCTATGATGATTCTATAAATAGAGTCAAAGCATTTAGCCATGAGGAATTTTAGATGAATTTTAAATTAATTTTACCATTGATATTTATTATGTTCTATATCTTGTGTAAAAAAACAGCACTTTAGAAATGACATTATATGTGAAAGGCACAGGTTACTTTTTCTCAGGATAGAGAATGTGCATGTCACTTTAAATTTGAAAATTGAGCACTGTCATTTTAAGGTTGTTGAAACCTTAGCAATGGTAAAAAATGAACAAAAAATGGCAGCAATGTTAGGTTTGACAAAGACCGCCTTTGTGGTTGAAACGCGTTATCTGGTTGTTTGTAGCCACCAATAAACTCCTTTTCAAGTGAGCCCGAGCGTGTTGGAGTCTGTTCGTATGCTGGAGCAGGCCCGTTGAAGAATATATATATATATATATATATATATATATATATATATATATATATATATATATATATATATATATATATATATATATAATTCCACGATTAATCCCAACACCCATCCACTCGTCGAAGACAGATGGGAACGGACGTAATTGCTTTATTCCTCACAACAACATATTACTGCTTAAATCCGTTTAGTTGGACAGGCATCGGCTCATAAACAGATTTCTATATACAAGTAGTAAAGTGCTGTGCATGTATGTATATAGACCAATAAAAAATGCTTGTGCTACCATAAAGCGCTGAGTGCCTAATCACATAAAGTACTATGTAATAATGTATAAAACCAAAGTGTTTTTTTACCAAAGTTAAACAGATACAAAAACGTTTCAGCAGTTAATTGGCTTGAGAAGGACCTCCTAATTTTGCAATTGCTCTCAGTGCACATCGTGCCATGAATCATAATTCTGAGATGGAAGTCCATATCACTCTTGCGCAGCATAGGGCCATCACACATCCTGTGTATGTCCCTGGTGTATACAAGATGTATGCTACACCCTTGTTCTTGGACTGTAGCCAACTGGTGCTTGTTATTAATGGTACTCATGGGCAAATTGAAACATGCTCCTGCACAATAATGTACCACAAAGATTGACCATATAATAGTATACTTATGGCACATTAACAATACTAAATACGCATATATATATGGTATTTAAACAGCCGTCTTTTTGCCTTTTACTAACTGCCGCTCGCTGCCTGTGATCAAGAACAAAGGATATGTTTGAAACGCGTAAGGCTGGTGATTTTCCGATGGATTGTGATGTGCGCTGCTGCCTTATGATGGAGTTGCCAATGGTGAGTGCGTCCTGAAGTGTGGACACTTGTGAACTTGGTATAATTGCACGGCAGTCCAGCCGTGGGGACTGCACCACCGCAAACAAAGCGGCCCGGAGGCTCTGCGAATTTTGAGCCGTTATCGGACCATTGGCAGGGCGTTTATGTACTTGGCAACGCATTACACACTCCATGAGGAGCCCATTTATGGCGGAATTGTGTGTAATATTTCGAGTGGCAGTATGAATTCTTACACAAATTGAGGCTTCTAATAATAGACTACTGTTCCCATAAGACATCTGTGGATATTCAGTGGCTGCACCTGGGGCCAATAAAGGTATTGATGGTATTTAAACAGCCGTCTTTTTGCCTTTTACTAACTGCCGCTCGCTGCCTGTGATCAAGAACAAAGGATATGTTTGAAACGCGTAAGGCTGGTGATTTTCCGATGGATTGTGATGTGGGCTGCTGCCTTATGATGGAGTTGCCGATGGTGAGTGCGTCCTGAAGTGTGGACACTTGTGAACTTGGTATAATTGCACGGCAGTCCAGCCGTGGGGACTGCACCACCGCAAACAAAGCGGCCCGGAGGCTCTGCAAATTTTGAGCCGTTATCGGACCATTGGCAGGGCGTTTATGTACTTGGCAACGCATTACACACTCCATGAGGAGCCCATTTATGGCGGAATTGTGTGTAATATTTCGAGTGGCAGTATGAATTCTTACACGAATTGAGGCTTCTAATAAAAGACTACTGTTCCCATAAGACATCTGTGGATATTCAGTGGCTGCACCTGGGGCCAATAAAGGTATTGATGGTATTTAAACAGCCGTCTTTTTGCCTTTTACTAACTGCCGCTCGCTGCCTGTGATCAAGAACAAAGGATATGTTTGAAACGCGTAAGGCTGGTGATCTTCCGATGGATTGTGATGTGCGCTGCTGCCTTATGATGGAGTTGCCGATGGTGAGTGCTTCCTGAAGTGTGGACACTTGTGAACTTGGTATAATTGCACGGCAGTCCAGCCGTGGGGACTGCACCACCGCAAACAAAGCGGCCCGGAGGCTCTGCGAATTTTGAGCCTTTATCGGACCATTGGCAGGGCGTTTATGTACTTGGCAACGCATTACACACTCCATGAGGAGCCCATTTATGGCGGAATTGTGTGTAATATTTCGAGTGGCAGTATGAATTCTTACACGAATTGAGGCTTCTAATAAAAGACTACTGTTCCCATAAGACATCTGTGGATATTCAGTGGCTGCACCTGGGGCCAATAAAGGTATTGATGGTATTTAAACAGCCGTCTTTTTGCCTTTTACTAACTGCCGCTCGCTGCCTGTGATCAAGAACAAAGGATATGTTTGAAACGCGTAAGGCTGGTGATTTTCCGATGGATTGTGATGTGCGCTGCTGCCTTATGATGGAGTTGCCGATGGTGAGTGCGTCCTGAAGTGTGGACACTTGTGAACTTGGTATAATTGCACGGCAGTCCAGCCGTGGGGACTGCACCACCGCAAACAAAGCGGCCCGGAGGCTCTGCGAATTTTGAGCCGTTATCGGACCATTGGCAGGGCGTTTATGTACTTGGCAACGCATTACACACTCCATGAGGAGCCCATTTATGGTGGAATTGTGTGTAATATTTCGAGTGGCAGTATGAATTCTTACACGAATTGAGGCTTCTAATAAAAGACTACTGTTCCCATAAGCCATCTGTGGATATTCAGTGGCTGCACCTGGGGCCAATAAAGGTATTGATGGTATTTAAACAGCCGTCTTTTTGCCTTTTACTAACTGCCGCTCGCTGCCTGTGATCAAGAACAAAGGATATGTTTGAAACGCGTAAGGCTGGTGATTTTCCGATGGATTGTGATGTGCGCTGCTGCCTTATGATGGAGTTGCCGATGGTGAGTGCGTCCTGAAGTGTGGACACTTGTGAACTTGGTATAATTGCACGGCAGTCCAGCCGTGGGGACTGCACCACCGCAAACAAAGCGGCCCGGAGGCTCTGCGAATTTTGAGCCGTTATCGGACCATTGGCAGTGCGTTTATGTACTTGGCAACGCATTACACACTCCATGAGGAGCCCATTTATGGTGGAATTGTGTGTAATATTTCGAGTGGCAGTATGAATTCTTACACGAATTGAGGCTTCTAATAAAAGACTACTGTTCCCATAAGACATCTGTGGATATTCAGTGGCTGCACCTGGGGCCAATAAAGGTATTGATGGTATTTAAACAGCCGTCTTTTTGCCTTTTACTAACTGCCGCTCGCTGCCTGTGATCAAGAACAAAGGATATGTTTGAAACGCGTAAGTCTGGTGATTTTCGGATGGATTGTGATGTGCGCTGCTGCCTTATGATGGAGTTGCCGATGGTGAGTGCGTCCTGAAGTGTGGACACTTGTGAACTTGGTATAATTGCACGGCAGTCCAGCCGTGGGGACTGCACCACCGCAAACAAAGCGGCCCGGAGGCTCTGCGAATTTTGAGCCGTTATCGGACCATTGGCAGGGCGTTTATGTACTTGGCAACGCATTACACACTCCATGAGGAGCCCATTTATGGCTGAATTGTGTGTAATATTTCGAGTGGCAGTATGAATTCTTACACGAATTGAGGCTTCTAATAAAAGACTACTGTTCCCATAAGACATCTGTGGATATTCAGTGGCTGCACCTGGGGCCAATAAAGGTATTGATGGTATTTAAACAGCCGTCTTTTTGCCTTTTACTAACTGCCGCTCGCTGCCTGTGATCAAGAACAAAGGATATGTTTGAAACGCGTAAGGCTGGTGATTTTCCGATGGATTGTGATGTGCGCTGCTGCCTTATGATGGAGTTGCCGATGGTGAGTGCGTCCTGAAGTGTGGACACTTGTGAACTTGGTATAATTGCACGGCAGTCCAGCCGTGGGGACTGCACCACCGCAAACAAAGCGGCCCGGAGGCTCTGCGAATTTTGAGCCCTTATCGGACCATTGGCAGGGCGTTTATGTACTTGGCAACGCATTACACACTCCATGAGGAGCCCATTTATGGCGGAATTGTGTGTAATATTTCGAGTGGCAGTATGAATTCTTACACGAATTGAGGCTTCTAATAAAAGACTACTGTTCCCATAAGACATCTGTGGATATTCAGTGGCTGCACCTGGGGCCAATAAAGGTATTGATGGTATTTAAACAGCCGTCTTTTTGCCTTTTACTAACTGCCGCTCGGTGCCTGTGATCAAGAACAAAGGATATGTTTGAAACGCGTAAGGCTGGTGATTTTCCGATGGATTGTGATGTGCGCTGCTGCCTGATGATGGAGTTGCCGATGGTGAGTGCGTCCTGAAGTGTGGACACTTGTGAACTTGGTATAATTGCACGGCAGTCCAACCGTGGGGACTGCACCACCGCAAACAAAGCGGCCCGTAGGCTCTGCGAATTTTGAGCCGTTATCGGACCATTGGCAGGGCGTTTATGTACTTGGCAACGCATTACACACTCCATGAGGAGCCCATTTATGGCGGAATTGTGTGTAATATTTCGAGTGGCAGTATGAATTCTTACACGAATTGAGGCTTTAATAAAAGACTACTGTTCCCATAAGACATCTCTGGATATTCAGTGGCTGCACCTGGGGCCAATAAAGGTATTGATGGTATTTAAACAGCCGTCTTTTTGCCTTTTACTAACTGCCGCTCGCTGCCTGTGATCAAGAACAAAGGATATGTTTGAAACGCGTAAGGCTGGTGATTTTCCGATGGATTGTGATGTGCGCTGCTGCCTTATGATGGAGTTGCCGATGGTGAGTACGTCCTGAAGTGTGGACACTTGTGAACTTGGTATAATTGCACGGCAGTCCAGCCGTGGGGACTGCACCACCGCAAACAAAGCGGCCCGGAGGCTCTGCGAATTTTGAGCCGTTATCGGACCATTGGCAGGGCGTTTATGTACTTGGCAACGCATTACACACTCCATGAGGAGCCCATTTATGGCGGAATTGTGTGTAATATTTCGAGTGGCAGTATGAATTCTTACACGAATTGAGGCTTCTAATAAAAGACTACTGTTCCCATAAGACATCTGTGGATATTCAGTGGCTGCACCTGGGGCCAATAAAGGTATTGATGGTATTTAAACAGCCGTCTTTTTGCCTTTTACTAACTGCCGCTCGCTGCCTGTGATCAAGAACAAAGGATATGTTTGAAACGCGTAAGTCTGGTGATTTTCGGATGGATTGTGATGTGCGCTGCTGCCTTATGATGGAGTTGCCGATGGTGTGTGCGTCCTGAAGTGTGGACACTTGTGAACTTGGTATAATTGCACGGCAGTCCAGCCGTGGGGACTGCACCACCGCAAACAAAGCGGCCCGGAGGCTCTGCGAATTTTGAGCCGTTATCGGACCATTGGCAGGGCGTTTATGTACTTGGCAACGCATTACACACTCCATGAGGAGCCCATTTATGGCGGAATTGTGTGTAATATTTCGAGTGGCAGTATGAATTCTTACACGAATTGAGGCTTCTAATAAAAGACTACTGTTCCCATAAGACATCTGTGGATATTCAGTGGCTGCACCTGGGGCCAATAAAGGTATTGATGGTATTTAAACAGCCGTCTTTTTGCCTTTTACTAACTGCCGCTCGCTGCCTGTGAGCAAGAACAAAGGATATGTTTGAAACGCGTAAGGCTGGTGATTTTCCGATGGATTGTGATGTGCGCTGCTGCCTTATGATGGAGTTGCCGATGGTGAGTGCGTCCTGAAGTGTGGACACTTGTGAACTTGGTATAATTGCACGGCAGTCCAGCCGTGGGGACTGCACCACCGCAAACAAAGCGGCCCGGAGGCTCTGCGAATTTTGAGCCGTTATCGGACCATTGGCAGGGCGTTTATGTACTTGGCAACGCATTACACACTCCATGAGGAGCCCATTTATGGCGGAATTGTGTGTAATATTTCGAGTGGCAGTATGAATTCTTACACGAATTGAGGCTTCTAATAAAAGACTACTGTTCCCATAAGACATCTGTGGATATTCAGTGGCTGCACCTGGGGCCAATAAAGGTATTGATGGTATTTAAACAGCCGTCTTTTTGCCTTTTACTAACTGCCGCTCGCTGCCTGTGATCAAGAACAAAGGATATGTTTGAAACGCGTAAGGCTGGTGATTTTCCGATGGATTGTGATGTGCGCTGCTGCCTTATGATGGAGTTGCCGATGGTGAGTGCGTCCTGAAGTGTGGAAACTTGTGAACTTGGTATAATTGCACGGCAGTCCAGCCGTGGGGACTGCACCACCGCAAACAAAGCGGCCCGTAGGCTCTGCGAATTTTGAGCCGTTATCGGACCATTGGCAGGGCGTTTATGTACTTGGCAACGCATTACACACTCCATGAGGAGCCCATTTATGGCGGAATTGTGTGTAATATTTCGAGTGGCAGTATGAATTCTTACACGAATTGAGGCTTCTAATAAAAGACTACTGTTCCCATAAGACATCTGTGGATATTCAGTGGCTGCACCTGGGGCCAATAAAGGTATTGATGGTATTTAAACAGCCGTCTTTTTGCCTTTTACTAACTGCCGCTCGCTGCCTGTGATCAAGAACAAAGGATATGTTTGAAACGCGTAAGGCTGGTGATTTTCCGATGGATTGTGATGTGCGCTGCTGCCTTATGATGGAGTTGCCGATGGTGAGTACGTCCTGAAGTGTGGACACTTGTGAACTTGGTATAATTGCACGGCAGTCCAGCCGTGGGGACTGCACCACCGCAAACAAAGCGGCCCGGAGGCTCTGAGAATTTTGAGCCGTTATCGGACCATTGGCAGGGCGTTTATGTACTTGGCAACGCATTACACACTCCATGAGGAGCCCATTTATGGCGGAATTGTGTGTAATATTTCGAGTGGCAGTATGAATTCTTACACGAATTGAGGCTTCTAATAAAAGACTACTGTTCCCATAAGACATCTGTGGATATTCAGTGGCTGCACCTGGGGCCAATAAAGGTATTGATGGTATTTAAACAGCCGTCTTTTTGCCTTTTACTAACTGCCGCTCGCTGCCTGTGATCAAGAACAAAGGATATGTTTGAAACGCGTAAGGCTGGTGATTTTCCGATGGATTGTGATGTGCGCTGCTGCCTTATGATGGAGTTGCCGATGGTGAGTGCGTCCTGAAGTGTGGACACTTGTGAACTTGGTATAATTGCACGGCAGTCCAGCCGTGGGGACTGCACCACCGCAAACAAAGCGGCCCGGAGGCTCTGCGAATTTTGAGCCGTTATCGGACCATTGGCAGGGCGTTTATGTACTTGGCAACGCATTACACACTCCATGAGGAGCCCATTTATGGCGGAATTGTGTGTAATATTTCGAGTGGCAGTATGAATTCTTACACGAATTGAGGCTTCTAATAAAAGACTACTGTTCCCATAAGACATCTGTGGATATTCAGTGGCTGCACCTGGGGCCAATAAAGGTATTGATGGTATTTAAACAGCCGTCTTTTTGCCTTTTACTAACTGCCGCTCGCTGCCTGTGATCAAGAACAAAGGATATGTTTGAAACGCGTAAGGCTGGTGATTTTCCGATGGATTGTGATGTGCGCTGCTGCCTTATGATGGAGTTGCCGATGGTGAGTGCGTCCTGAAGTGTGGACACTTGTGAACTTGGTATAAATAAATGTACCCATATACATCATAAAATTGATTAAAAAATGTACATAAATACATATAAAGATATCGTAATAAATACTAATTCATAGAAAATTGTGCAAGTCTTCACTGTTATTTACACCTAAAGAGACCTTCCTATCCAGTTCTAAAATCATTCTTAACTCCAGTCTCCTAATCATTTTTCTCTATGTCCCCCTCGTCGGAGTGGTGGTAAAGCTCTGATGACAAATTAGGTGATACATTGGAGATCATTGTTGTGTTCTGCCTTAAAATGCCTTGCTATAGGATATGTGGGATCTGAATTGACAATGGCCCTTAAGTGTTGGAGTATTCTCACATAAACCTGGAGTTTTGTGCATCCTACATATTGTAACTTGCAGGTGCATTCAAGTACGTATACCGCGTGATCTGTTCGGCAGTTGTAATTTGCCTTGATAGGTACCTGTACTAAACTAAAGGGCGTCGAGTAATGAGTGGTATTCACTCTAAACTTGCAAGCCCTGCAAGAGCTGCACTTGTGAAAGCCTTTTCTAGGAACTAACCAGGTAGTAGAAGGATTTAATTCTGGGCTGTTCCTAACCAGTGTAGTTCTCATAGAGGAAGCTCTCCTAAATGTTAGAATGGGTTTATTAGGAGTTTTCTGTGCCATAATTGTGTCTGTTAAAACTATAGGCCAATTCTTGATTATTATTTGGCTACGTTTGTTATATATTACAATGATCCTCAAGCATAATATTAAACTGATATCACATCCATCTTTGCAAGCCTATGGCAAAGGCACACTGGCTGGATGCACAAAATGGCTGTCAGTCACATGATCAAACAACAACAGTGAGCAAGGAGGCATGTGGAACAATCAACACATTTATGCCTAAGGACAAAGATTACACAAAATGGTCCCATGCTATATGGCATGTAACACTGAGAAAACACAAACATTAATTCAGCAATTACAAAAATGAAAATTAACTGAGCTATAAAAATATACAAGTCACTATACATCCTCCCATGACATCAAATATTACCCCATATATACACTTTTTACACACATATAAAACGAGAAATACAAAAATACCATCACATTTTTAATTCTATCCAATACCATCCCAGCCCTAAATGATGTTTTAAAACAACATATGCCACAGAAACAGTTGTTTCATGCACCCATGACTTGTACTGGCCTAGGCCTACAGACTGGATTGCCTGTTGGCAGACTGGGGGCTAAATGTGCGACCATTCCATTTTGCGAGTCGCAAATTGCGATGTTTTGCGACTCACAATTTGCGACTGGAATGTACAACAGCGTCTCAGACACTGTTTCCAATTCCCAATGGGGTCGCAAACAATCTGCATCATTAATATCCATGAGGCAGGTTGCAATTTGGGACCCCATTGGGAATGTCCACCACTCACAGGGATAGTGGCCTGCTGGGGTCATTTTTAAATTAAGCAGTTTTTTTAAATGCAGTGTGTTTTTCTTAAAGGAAAACGGGATGCATTTAAAAAAGAAAAGTTCAATGTTTCTGTTTCATTTTTTAAGAGTAGGCAGTGGTTTCCTGCTCTTCAAAAATATTTGCGCTGCCTGGCACAAAGGAGAAGGGGTCCCGTGGGGACCCCTTCCTGTTTACGAGTGGCTTACCAACTACTTGAAGTATGTGGTAAATTGCAAGTGTTTTGCGACCGCAATTTACAATTGCACATAGAAGTGCGAATCCCTATTAGAAAGGGACGCCCTTGGCATGCCCCTTCCTAATAGCGAGTTGCAAACCCTATTTTGCGAGTCGGTGATAGGTTACCCACTTGCAAAATAGGGTTTGTACATTGCACAGACCTATTTTGGGGTTGCTAATAGGCCAAATTCCCATTTGCAACCTCAAAAAACTGTTGTACATCTGGCCCTGGGCCACATAGTAAATAAATGAATATTGCAAATGTAACAACCATGAAGGAAATGTACTGAACTGTGCTACATTGTTCCTTTACAAAAGAAGAAAAATTAAGCCTCCTACTGAAACCACAGGCCACCCACCACAATACGTTTTAAAAATCAGGCAAAAGTACAAATAAATACTGGTGCATGCCCTATATGAAACAAATAGCACCCTTATACAAGAGTCTTTGAACTTACTTGTGAAATCGCAAAAACAAAGTCCTTAAATCCAGTGGTATATATGCAGCAGACAAAGACAGTGATTTGTCTAGCTCCAAATCCATTTGAAAAGTGACCAGGTGATGGACAAAGTGCTGGGCAGGAACAGGAAGTTAGAGTCTCTGGGGCACATTCTTCTTTTTGGCACAAAACGTTTTTAATAAAAGGCTTCTTGCACTAAAAAAGACAACTTGCCCATTCCATTGGAGAAGTAAATCCCCTTGAAATCCTCTTTTTGAGTAGATTTAGCTGCTTCTTGAGCAGTAGCCGCACTATATTGGTGTCTTTGCGGCCAGAAACTGTGCGAGTGAGTGCGAAACTCGCACACACTCACTAGTCTCTGAGAATATTGTGACGCTTGTGAAAATATATTTCCACTACAACATTCAGCTTCCACCTTCCTCAGGTAGTACAAGATGGTTTGCACAGATGACACTGCTGAATTTTCAAAAAGCATCATGAGTAAAGATTCCATTTGGAATGTGGAATCAATGCAGTCATGAGATCTCTTGAGATATGCAGTAAACAGATGGTATTGTCTGTGATGTTCAGTCCATCTGGATGCAGGGATTTTACATGGTACATCCAGAAGTTTTCTCTGTAGTCCAGTAGTTCTTCCTTTAAGACATGTTCCACGTTTAAAAACACTCCATCCATATGGTTGATTCCACATTGATTCCACATTCCAAATGAAATCTTCACTCATGATGTTTTTTGAAAATTCAGCAGTGCCATCTGGGCAGCCACTGAGCAAACCATCTTGTAGTACCTGAGGAAGGCGTAAGCTAAAATGTTGTAGTGGAAATATATTTTTGTTCTTTGGTGAGTCCATCTTTTTGAGTCACTTCTTTCTTGAATATTTATTTCTTTGTGACTCATTGTATCCTTTGGGATCTAGATTTTTGCCCTGGTGGTCTGTTGTTTTCTTGTCTTCATCTATATATAATATATATATATATATTACCTACTGGCGGTCGCCAGTAGGTAGTTATAGTTAGGACCCTGTTTCCATAGGAAAACTGCAACATTCTATTTGGAATAACTTTGGCGCCGGTCGACGAATCCTCGCGAAATTTTCAAAATAGGTGGGGCGCTACGCTCCGCTCCTACCCTGAAAGTCTCGGGGGGATTCGTCAAGCGGGGGCTGAGAAAAAAGGGGGGTCCCAAAACGCGTTTTTCCCATGCATTTTTCCATAGGACCTTTAGACACAGCTACAGCCCGAACGGGTGAACAGAGTTACTTGAAATTTGGCAGAGAGGTAGTCCTCAGGTCAAAGAAGTGCCTTTTGTAGGTCTGGTGTAAATCTGTTCAGTAGTTCCTGAGAAAATAGCATTTAAATCAATATATATATCTGTGGCAGCTTACGGTGCGCTTACGGTGCGCTTACGGTAAGCTTACCGTACGCGTACGGTGCCGTGCGCGAGCGCGAATCTGATTGGCTGTTAGATCTTAGTAAACATTCGAATCGGTCGAAACCAGGAAGTGGCGGCCGCCATTTTCTCTCTCGCACTCTGAGAGTGGGTTAAAAAACAAAGGCCAAAAACATGTAAAGGGGCTGTTTAGACAGCTCCTAAGCACCTAGCCATGTTGAGGGAGTCCTCAAAGATCCCCCAAGGCCAAAAACGGAATTTTAATTTTTTCGATAATTTCGCCGATTACGCTTACCGTACGCGTACGGTGAAAATTAATTAAAAAAAAAAATATCCATACTCTCCCCACCCCATGTGCAAATGGTGCCCGCAGGGCACCATTTGTGCATTGCATATTATTCATGTGAAAAATTAAAATATTACCTTTCACAACGAAGCGCATCATATGTCCTCCATGTGCGCACGGTGCGCAAAGCGCATCGTGCGTACATGGCCCATCTAGCGTAACGTGGGCGCGCGGTGCGCGAAGCGCACCGCGTGCTCACTGTGCGCGCACGGTGCGCGAAGTGCAACGTGCGCGCACGGTACGAACTGCGTTAAGTGGGCGCGCACGCCACGAATGGCGTAAAGTAACTTAGCATTTAAAAAACCGTACAAATTCACTGAAAAAACCATAGGTTTCACACACGTTATAGTTAGGAATTAGCATTTAAAAAACCTTGCAAATTCAGTGAAAAAACCATAGGTTTCACACATGTTATAGTTAGCTGGACATTTTACTGATAAAAAACCAATGAAATTCCCCCGTTATAGTTAGTGCAGGCAACTATAACTCACGCGACCGCAATCCTCTGCTGATGACATATGTGTCTTTATGAAAAAAAACATATTTGTAATATATGTATAGCTAAAATTTAATGAAAGAAGACATGGGCAAATAAGTGTCTAAATTCAGTATTAGCATCAGCAGAGGATTGCGGTCGCGTGAGTTATAGTTGCCTGCACTAACTATAACGGGGGAATTTCATTGGTTTTTTATCAGTAAAATGTCCAGCTAACTATAACATGTGTGAAACCTATGGTTTTTTCACTGAATTTATATATATATATATATATTATCTACTGGCGGTCGCCAGTAGATAGTTATAGTTAGGACCGTGTTTCCATAGAAAATCTGAAAATTCTATTTTGAATAACTTTGGCGCCGGTTGACGAATCCTCGCGAATTTTTCAAAATAGGTGGGGCGCTCCGCTCCACTCCTACCCTGAAAGTCTCAGGGTGATTAGTCAAGCGGGGGCCGCCATTTTGTCTCTCTGCAAATGATATCAAAAAAGGGTTTGTGGGGCTGAAATCACAATTTCTCCAGCTTTTAGGGAATGACAGTTTTTTGTCAGAAATCCAACATTTTTTACACAGTTTTGACATTTTTCTGGGACATACCCTATTTTTGCTATTTTTTGTGCTTTGAACCTCCTTCCAGATAATGGTAAAAATGGGTAGAAAAGCAATAATGGATCCTGGAAAGCTATACATTTTTGAAAAGTAGACAAAATTCTGAATTCAGCAAGGGGTCATTTGTGTAGATCCATCAAGGTTTCTTTATAGAAACTAACAGGTAAATATAGGAAAAATAAAAACTTTGTTGAATAAAGCAGCCTTTTGAGTCAACGTTTTCACCTGTAACTTCTTCGAATTATGACATCTCTTTGAAAGCAATGTACCGTTACATCCGGTGGACCTTCCTGGTTGTGGGGATATATAGGACTTGTAGGTTCACCAAGAGCCCAACGAACCCAGAGTAAAAAACTGAGCAGCATTTTGTAATGTTTTTTTTTTTTGTTCCGGGTATATAGCAATTATTGTGGGAAAATGTATACATGGAAAAATCGGTATGAAAGACACCTATGTATTTCTGAAATGGGAACAAATTACAGAGTTTAGAAACAGTGCATATTTGCACATTTTCGAAATTGGGAATACTCATACTTGCATGACAATTATTGGTCATTTTTCAAAATGACTTTTTTTTTACACAATGTCTTTCATTTGGAAGGGAGAAATGCATCAAAATCAATAGGTAATAACAGTTGCTTTACGAATCTGAACTACCCTAAGTCTCCCGATAAAAATGGTACCTCACTTGTGTGGGTAGGCATAGTGCCCACGACAGGAAGTGGCTCAAAATCTAAGGTGAACGCACCACAGTTTCACACTGAAAATTTACACTTTTTTTGCGAAGAGTCTAGCTGTAGTTTTTGAACCCTAGCCCTGCCGGCACCTAGGGAAACCTAGCAAACCTATACATTTTTGTAAACTAGACACCCAGGGGAATCCAGGATGGGTGACTTGACTGCCTCCCACCATGGTCTGTTACCCAGAATCCCTTGCAAACGTAAAGAAATGACAAACAAAACACATTTTCCCCACATTTCTGGGATGGAAAGTTCTGGAATCTGCGTGGATCCACAAATTTCCACCCACCCCGCGTTCCCCAAAGTCCTACGAGAAAAATGGTACCTCACTTGTGTGGGTCGGCCTAGTGCCCGCGACAGGAAATGGTGCAAAACGCAACGTGGTCACACCTCAATTTTGCAGTGAAAAATGACCCCTTTTTGGCAAAGTGACTAGCTGTAGTTTTTGAACCCTAGCCCTGCCGGCACCTAGGGAAACCTAGCAAACCTATACATTTTTGAAAACTAGACACCCAGGGGAATCCAGGATGGTGTGACTTGACTGCCTCCCACCATGGTCTGTTACCCAGAATCCCTTGCAAACGTAAACAAATGACAAAAAAAACACATTTTCCCCACATTTCTGGGATGGAAAGTTCTGGAATCTGAGTGGATCCACAAATTTCCACCCACCCCGCGTTCCCCAAAGTCCTACGAGAAAAATGGTACCTTACTTGTGCGGGTCGGCCTAGTGCCCGCAACAGGAAACGGCGCAAAACGCAACGTGGTCACACCTCAATTTTGCAGTGAAAAATGACCCTTTTTTGGCAAAGTGACTAGCTGTAGTTTTTTAACCCTAGCCCTGCCGGCACCTAGGGAAACCTAGCAAACCTATACATTTTTGAAAACTAGACACCCAGGGGAATCCAGGATGGGGTGACTTGACTGCCTCCCACCATGGTCTGTTACCCAGAATCCCTTGCAAATGTAAAAAAATGACAAAAAAAACTAATTTTCCCCACATTTCTGGGATGGAAAGTTCTGGAATCTGCGTGGATCCACAAATTTCCACCCACCCCGCGTTCCCCAAAGTCCTACGAGAAAAATGGTACCTCACTTGTGGGGGTCGGCCTAGTGCCCGCGACAGGAAACGGCGCAAAACACAACGTGGTCACACCTCAATTTTGCAGTGAATAATGACCCCTTCTTGGCAAAGTGACTAGCTGTAGTTTTTGAACCCTAGCCCTGCCGGCACCTAGGGAAACCTAGCAAACCTATACATTTTTGAAAACTAGACACCCAGGGGTATCCAGGATGGGGTGACTTGACTGCCTCCCACCATGGTCTGTTATCCAGAATCCCTTGCAAACGTAAAAAAATGACAAAAAAAACACATTTTCCCCACATTTCTGGGATGGAAAGTTCTGGAATCTGCGTGGATCCACAAATTTCCACCCACCCCGCGTTCCCCAAAGTCCTACGAGAAAAATGGTACCTCACTTGTGCGGGTCGGCCTAGTGCCCGCGACAGGAAACGGCGCAAAACGCAACGTGGTCACACCTCAATTTTGCAGTGAAAAATGACCCTTTTTTGGCAAAGTGACTAGCTGTAGATTTTGAACCCTAGCCCTGCCGGCACCTAGGGAAACCTAGCAAACCTATACATTTTTGAAAACTAGACACCCAGGGGAATCCAGGATGGGGTGACTTGACTGCCTCCCACCATGGTCTGTTACCCAGAATCCCTTGCAATCGTAAAAAAATGAAAAAAAAGACACATTTTCCCCACATTTCTGGGATGAAAAGTTCTGGAATCTGCGTGGATCCACAAATTTCCACCCACCCCGCGTTCCCCAAAGTCCTACGAGAAAAATGGTACCTCACTTGTGCGGGTCGGCCTAGTGCCCGCGACAGGAAATGGCGCAAAACGCAACATGGTCACACCTCAATTTTGCAGTGAAAAATGACCCTTTTTTGGCAAAGTGACTAGCTGTAGTTTTTGAACCCTAGCCCTGCCGGCACCTAGGGAAACCTAGCAAACCTATACATTTTTGAAAACTAGACAACCAGGGGAATCCAGGATGGGGTGATTTGACTGCCTCCCACCATGGTCTGTTACCCAGAATCCCTTGCAATCGTAAGAAAATGACAAAAAAAACACATTTTCCCCACATTTCTGTGGTGGAAAGTTCTGGAATCTAGGTGGATCCACAAATTTCCACCCACCCCTCGTTCCCCAAAGTCCTACGAGAAAAATGGTACCTCACTTGTGCGGGTCGGCCTAGTGCCCGCAACAGGAAACGGCGCAAAACGCAACGTGGTCACACCTCAATTTTGCAGTGAAAAATGACCCTTTTTTGGCAAAGTGACTAGCTGTAGTTTTTGAACCCTAGCCCTGCCGGCACCTAGGGAAACCTAGCAAACCTATACATTTTTGAAAACTAGACACCCAGGGGAATCCAGGATGGTGTGACTTGACTGCCTCCCACCATGGTCTGTTACCCAGAATCCCTTGCAAACGTAAAAAAATGACAAAAAAACACATTTTCCCCACATTTCTGGGATGGAAAGTTCTGGAATGTGCGTGGATCCACAAATTTCCACCCACCCCGCGTTCCCCAAAGTCCTACGAGAAAAATGGTACCTCACTTGTGCGGGTCGGCCTAGTGCCCGCAACAGGAAACGGCGCAAAACGCAACGTGGTCACACCTCAATTTTGCAGTGAAAAATGACCCTTTTTTGGCAAAGTGACTAGCTGTAGTTTTTGAACCCTAGCCCTGCCGGCACCTAGGGAAACCTAGCAAACCTATACATTTTTGAAAACTAGACACCCAGGGGAATCCAGGATGGGGTGACTTGACTGCCTCCCACCATGGTCTGTTACCCAGAATCCCTTGCAAACATAAAAAAATGACAAAAAAAACACATTTTCCCCACATTTCTGGGATGGAAAGTTCTGGAATCTGCGTGGATCCACAAATTTCCACCCACCCCGCGTTCCCCAAAGTCCTACGAGAAAAATGGTACCTCACTTGTGCGGGTCGGCCTAGTGTCCGCAACAGGAAACGGCGCAAAACGCAACGTGGTCACACCTCAATTTTGCAGTGAAAAATGACCCTTTTTTGGCAAAGTGACTAGCTGTAGTTTTTGAACCCTAGCCCTGCCGGCACCTAGGGAAACCTAGCAAACCTATACATTTTTGAAAACTAGACACCCAGGGGAATCCAGGATGGGGTGACTTGACTGCCTCCCACCATGGTCTGTTACCCAGAATCCCTTGCACACGTAAAAAAATGACAAAAAAAACACATTTTCCCCACATTTCTGGGATGGAAAGTTCTGGAATCTGCGTGGATCCACAAATTTCCACCCACCCCGCGTTCCCCAAAGTCCTACGAGAAAAATGGTACCTCACTTGTGCGGGTCGGCCTAGTGCCCACGACAGGAAACGGCGCAAAACGCAACGTGGTCACACCTCAATTTTGCAGTGAAAAATGACCCTTTTTTGGCAAAGTGACTAGCTGTAGATTTTGAACCCTAGCCCTGCCGGCACCTAGGGAAACCTAGCAAACCTATATATTTTTGAAAACTAGACACCCAGGGGAATCCAGGATGGGGTGACTTGACTGCCTCCCACCAAGGTCTGTTACCCAGAATCCCTTGCAATCGTAAAAAAATGAAAAAAAAGACACATTTTCCCCACATTTCTGGGATGAAAAGTTCTGGAATCTGCGTGGATCCACAAATTTCCACCCACCCCGCGTTTCCCAAAGTCCTACGAGAAAAATGGTACCTCACTTGTGCGGGTCGGCCTAGTGCCCGCGACAGGAAACGGCGCAAAACGCAACATGGTCACACCTCAATTTTGCAGTGAAAAATGACCCTTTTTTGGCAAAGTGACTAGCTGTAGTTTTTGAACCCTAGCCCTGCCGGCACCTAGGGAAACCTAGCAAACCTATACATTTTTGAAAACTAGACACCCAGGGGAATCCAGGATGGGGTGACTTGACTGCCTCCCACCATGGTCTGTTACCCAGAATCCCTTGCAATCGTAAAAAAATGACAAAAAAAACACATTTTCCCCACATTTCTGTGGTGGAAAGTTCTGGAATCTAGGTGGATCCACAAATTTCCACCCACCCCTCGTTCCCCAAAGTCCTACGAGAAAAATGGTACCTCACTTGTGCGGGTCGGCCTAGTGCCCGCAACAGGAAACGGCGCAAAACGCAACGTGGTCACACCTCAATTTTGCAGTGAAAAATGACCCTTTTTTGGCAAAGTGACTAGCTGTAGTTTTTGAACCCTAGCCCTGCCGGCACCTAGGGAAACCTAGCAAACCTATACATTTTTGAAAACTAGACACCCAGGGGAATCCAGGATGGTGTGACTTGACTGCCTCCCACCATGGTCTGTTACCCAGAATCCCTTGCAAACGTAAAAAAATGACAAAAAAAACACATTTTCCCCACATTTCTGGGATGGAAAGTTCTGGAATGTGCGTGGATCCACAAATTTCCACCCACCCCGCGTTCCCCAAAGTCCTACGAGAAAAATGGTACCTCACTTGTGCGGGTCGGCCTAGTGCCCGCAACAGGAAACGGCGCAAAACGCAACGTGGTCACACCTCAATTTTGCAGTGAAAAATGACCCTTTTTTGGCAAAGTGACTAGCTGTAGTTTTTGAACCCTAGCCCTGCCGGCACCTAGGTAAACCTAGCAAACCTATACATTTTTGAAAACTAGACACCCAGGGGAATCCAGGATGGGGTGACTTGACTGCCTCCCACCATGGTCTGTTACCCAGAATCCCTTGCAATCGTAAAAAAATGACAAAAAAAACACATTTTCCCCACATTTCTGTGGTGGAAAGTTCTGAAATCTAGGTGGATCCACAAATTTCCACCCACCCCTCGTTCCCCAAAGTCCTACGAGAAAAATGGTACCTCACTTGTGCGGGTCGGCCTAGTGCCCGCAACAGGAAACGGCGCAAAACGCAACGTGGTCACACCTCAATTTTGCAGTGAAAAATGACCCTTTTTTGGCAAAGTGACTAGCTGTAGTTTTTGAACCCTAGCCCTGCCGGCACCTAGGGAAACCGAGCAAACCTATACATTTTTTAAAACTAGACACCCAGGGGAATCCAGGATGGGGTGACTTGACTGCCTCCCACCATGGTCTGTTACCCAGAATCCCTTGCAAACGTAAAAAAATGACAATAAAAACACATTTTCCCCACATTTCTGGGATGGAAAGTTCTGGAATCTGCGTGGATCCACAAATTTCCACCCACCCCGCGTTCCCCAAAGTCCTACGAGAAAAATGGTACCTCACTTGTGCGGGTCGGCCTAGTGCCCGCGACAGGAAATGGCGCAAAACGCAATGTGGTCACACCTCAATTTTGCAGTGAAAAATGACCCTTTTTTGGCAAAGTGAATAGCTGTAGTTTTTGAACCCTAGCCCTGCCGGCACCTAGGGAAACCTAGCAAACCTATACATTTTTGAAAACTAGACACCCAGGGGAATCCAGGATGGGGTGACTTGACTGCCTCCCACCATGGTCTGTTACCCAGAATCCCTTGCAAACGTAAAAAAATGACAAAAAAAACACATTTTCCCCACATTTCTGGGATGGAAAGTTCTGGAATCTGCGTGGGTCCACAAAGTTCCACCCACCCCGCGTTCCCAAAAGTCCTACGAGAAAAATGGTACCTCACTTGTGCGGGTCGGCCTAGTGCCCGCGACAGGAAACGGCGCAAAACGCAACGTGGTCACACATCAATTTTGCAGTGAAAAATGACCCTTTTTTGGCAAAGTGACTAGCTGTAGTTTTTGAACCCTAGCCCTGCCGGCACCTAGGGAAACCTAGCAAACCCACACATTTCTGAAAACTAGACACCCAGCGGCTTCCAGGGAGGTATGGCTTGCGTGGATCCCCCAACGTTTCCTTACCCAGAATCCCCTGCAAACCTCAATTTTTGCTGAAAAAATCACTTTTTTCACACATTTTGGGGTGGGAAAGTTGTGGCATCACCGGGCTCACACAAATTTACCACCACCCAGCGTTCCCCCAGGTCTCCCGGTAAAAATGGCGCCTCACTTGTGTGGGAGGACCAAGTACCCGCGGCAGGCAAGGGCCCAAAACGTAGTGAGGCGACATCAAAATGGCCTATTGCAAAACCACCTGGTTTTGCAAGGGGGGTCACTTTGGTTTTTGGCCCGGTGCTCGGCGGCCATCTAGGGAAACCTACCAAACCCATGCATTTCTGAAAACTAGACACCCGGCGGCTTCCAGGGAGGTATGGCTTGCGTGGATCCCCCAACGTTTCCTTACCCAGAATCCCCTGCAAACCTCAATTTTAGCTGAAAAAAATCACTTTTTTCACACATTTTGGGGTGGGAAAGTTGTGGCATCACCGGGCTCACACAAATTTACCACCACCCAGCGTTCCCCCAGGTCTCCCGGTAAAAATGGTGCCTCACTTGTGTGGGAGGCCCAAGTACCCGCGGCAGGCAAGGGCCCAAAACCTAGTGAGGCGACATCAAAATGGCCTATCGCAAAACCACCTGGTTTTGCAAGGGGGGTCACTTTGGTTTTTGACCCGGTGCTTGGCGGCCATCTAGGGAAACCTAGCAAACCCACACATTTCTGAAAACTAGACACCCGGCGACTTCCAGGGAGGTATGGCTTGCGTGGATCCCCCAACGTTTCCTTACCCAGAATCCCCTGCAAACCTCAATTTTTGCTGAAAAAATCACTTTTTTCACACATTTTGGGGTGGGAAAGTTGTGGCATCACCGGGCTCACACAAATTTACCACCACCCAGCGTTCCCCGAGGTCTCCCGGTAAATATGGTGCCTCACTTGTGTGGGAGGCCCAAGTACCCGCGGCAGGCAAGGGCCCAAAACGTAGTGAGTCGACATCAAAATTGCCTATCGTAAAACCACCTGGTTTTGCAAGGGGGGTCACTTTGGTTTTTGACCAGGTGCTCGGTGGCCATCTAGGGAAACCTACCAAACCCATGCATTTCTGAAAACTAGACACCCGGCGGCTTCCAGGGAGGTATGGCTTGCGTGGATCCCCCAACGTTTCCTTACCCAGAATCCCCTGCAAACCTCAATTTTTGCTGAAAAAAATCACTTTTTTCACACATTTTGGGGTGGGAAAGTTGTGGCATCACCGGGCTCACACAAATTTACCACCACCCAGCGTTCCCCCAGGTCTCCCGGTAAAAATGGCGCCTCACTTGTGTGGGAGGCCCAAGTGCCCGCGGCAGGCAAGGGCCCAAAACCTAGTGAGGCGACATCAAAATGGCCTATCGCAAAACCACGTGGTTTTGCAAGGGGGTCACTTTGGTTTTTGACCCGGTGCTCGGCGGCCATCTAGGGAAACCTACCAAACCCAGGCATTTCTGACAACTAGACACCCGGCGGCTTCCAGGGAGGTATGGCTTGCGTGGATCCCCCAACGTTTCCTTACCCAGAATCCCCTGCAAACCTCAATTTTTGCTGAAAAAATCACTTTTTTCACACATTTTGGGGTGGGAAAGTTGTGGCATCACCGGGCTCACACAAATTTACCACCACCCAGCGTTCCCCCAGGTCTCCCGGTAAAAATGGTGCCTCACTTGTGTGGGAGGCCCAAGTACCCGCGGCAGGCAAGGGCCCAAAACCTAGTGAGGCGACATCAAAATGGCCTATCGCAAAACCACCTGGTTTTGCAAGGGGGGTCACTTTGGTTTTTGACCCGGTGCTCGGCGGCCATCTAGGGAAACCTACCAAACCCATGCATTTCTGAAAACTAGACACCTGGCGGCTTCCAGGGAGGTATGGCTTGCGTGGATCCCCCAACGTTTCCTTACCCAGAATCCCCTGCAAACCTCAATTTTTGCTGAAAAAATCACTTTATTCACTCATTTTGGGGTGGGAAAGTTGTGGCATCACCGGGCTCACACAAATTTACCACCACCCAGTGTTCACCCAGGTCTCCCGGTAAAAATGGTGCCTCACTTGTGTGGGATGCCCAAGTACCCGCAGCAGGCAAGGGCCCAAAACCTAGTGAGGCGACATCAAAATGGCCTATCTCAAAACCACCTGGTTTTGCAAGGGGGGTCACTTTGGATTTTGACCCGGTGCTCGGCGGCCATCTAGGGAAACCTACCAAACCCATGCATTTCTGAAAACTAGACACCCGGCGGCTTCCAGGGAGGTATGGCTTGCGTGGATCCCCCAACGTTTCCTTACCCAGAACCCCCTGCAAACCTCAATTTTAGCTGAAAAAATCACTTTTTCCACACATTTTGGGGTGGGAAAGTTGTGGCATCACCGGGCTCACACAAATTTACCACCACCCAGCGTTCCCCCAGGTCTCCCGGTAAAAATGGTGCCTCACTTGTGTGGGAGGCCCATGTACCCGCGGCAGGCAAGGGCCCAAAACCTAGTGAGGCGACATCAAAATGGCCTATCGCAAAACCACCTGGTTTTGCAAGGGGGGTCACTTTGGTTTTTGACCCGGTGCTCGGCGGCCATCTAGGGAAACCTACCAAACCCACGCATTTCTGAAAACTAGATACCCGGCGGCTTCCAGGGAGGTATGGCTTGCGTGGATCCCCCAACGTTTCCTTACCCAGAATCCACCTGCAAACCTCAATTTTTGCTGAAAAAATCACTTTTTTCACACATTTTGGGGTGGGAAAGTTGTGGCATCACCGGAATCACACAAATTTACCACCACCCAGCGTTCCCCCAGGTCTCCCGGTAAAAATGGTGCCTCACTTGTGTGGGAGGCCCAAGTACCCGCGGCAGGCAAGGGCCCAAAACGTAGTGAGGCGACATCAACATTGCCTATCCCAAATGTCGCTTCACTACGTTTTGGGCCCTTGCCTGCCGCGGGTACTTGGGCCTCCCACACAAGTGAGGCACCATTGTTACCGGGAGACCTGGGGGAACGCTGGGTGGTGGTAAATTTGTGTGAGCCCGGTGATGCCACAACTTTCCCACCCCAAAATGTGTGAAAAAAGTGATTTTTTTCAGCAAAAATTGAGGTTTGCAGGGGATTCTGGGTAAGGAAACGTTGGGGGATCCACGCAAGCCATACCTCCCTGGAAGCCGCCGGGTGTCTAGTTTTCAGAAATGCATGGGTTTGGTAGGTTTCCCTAGATGGCCGCCGAGCACCGGGCCAAAAACCAAAGTGACCCCCCTTGCAAAACCAGGTGGTTTTGCAATAGGCCATTTTGATGTCACCTCACTATGTTTTGGGCCCTTGCCTGCCGCGGGTACTTGGGCCTCCCACACAAGTGAGGCGCCATTTTTACCGGGAGACCTGGGGGAACGCTGTGTGGTGGTAAATTTATGTGAGCCCGGTGATGCCACAACTTTGCCACCACAAAATGTGGGAAAAAAGTGATTTTTTCAGCTAAAATTGAGGTTTGCAGGGGATTCTGGGTAAGGAAACGTTGGGGGATCCACGCAAGCCATACCTCCCTGGAGCCGCCGGGTGTCTAGTTTTCAGAAATGCATGGGTTTGGTAGGTTTCCCTAGATGGCCGCCGAGCACCGGGCCAAAAACCAAAGTGACCCCCCTTGCAAAACCAGGTGGTTTTGCAATAGGCCATTTTGATGTCGCCTCACTACGTTTTGGGCCCTTGCCTGCCGCGGGTACTTGGGCCTCCCACACAAGTGAGGCGCCATTTTTACCGGGAGACCTGGGGGAACGCTGGGTGGTGGTAAATTTGTGTGAGCCCGGTGATGCCACAACTTTCCCACCCCAAAATGTGTGAAAAAAGTGATTTTTTCAGCTAAAATTGAGGTTTGCAGGGGATTCTGGGTAAGGAAACGTTGGGGGATCCACGCAAGCCATACCTCCCTGGAAGTCGCCGGGTGTCTAGTTTTCAGAAATGTCTGGGTTTGGTAGGTTTCCCTAGATGGCCGCCGAGCACCGGGCCAAAAACCAAAGTGACCCCCTTGCAAAACCAGGTGGTTTTGCGATAGGCCATTTTGATGTCGCCTCACTACGTTTTGGGCCCTTGCCTGCCGCGGGTACTTGGGCCTCCCACACAAGTGAGGCACCATTTTTACCGGGAGACCTGGGGGAACGCTGGGTGGTGGTAAATTTGTGTGAGCCCGGTGGTGCCACAACTTTCCCACCCCAAAATGTGTGAAAAAAGTGATTTTTTCAGCTAAAATTGAGGTTTGCAGGGGATTCTGGGTAAGCAAACTTTGGGGGATCCACGCAAGCCATACCTCCCTGGAAGCCGCCGGGTGTCTAGTTTTCAGAAATGCATGGGTTTGATAGGTTTCCCTAGATGGCCGCCGAGCACCGGGCCAAAAACCAAAGTGACCCCCCTTGCAAAACCCTGTGGTTTTGCGATAGGCCATTTTGATGTCGCCTCACTACGTTTTGGGCCCTTGCCTGCCGCGGGTACTTGGGCCTCCCACACAAGTGAGGCACCATTTTTACCGGGAGACCTGGGGGAACGCTGGGTGGTGGTAAATTTGTGTGAGCCCGGTGATGCCACAACTTTCCCACCCCAAAATGTGTGAAAAAAGTGATTTTTTCAGCTAAAATTGAGGTTTGCAGGGGATTCTGGGTAAGGAAACGTTGGGGGATCCACACAAGCCATACCTCCCTGGAAGCCGCCAGGTGTCTAGTTTTCAGAAATGCATGGGTTTGGTAGGTTTCCCTAGATGGCCGCCGAGCACCGGGCCAAAAACCAAAGTGACCCCCCTTGCAAAACCAGGTGGTTTTGCAATAGGCCATTTTGATGTCGCCTCACTAGGTTTTGGGCCCTTGCCTGCCGCGGGTACTTGGGCCTCCCACACAAGTGAGGCGCCATTTTTACCGGGAGACCTGGGGGAACGCTGGGTGGTGGTAAATTTGTGTGAGCCCGGTGATGCCACAACTTTCCCACCCCAAAATGTGTGAAAAAAGTGATTTTTTCAGCTAAAATTGAGGTTTGCAGGAGATTCTGGGTAAGGAAACGTTGGGGGATCCACGCAAGCCATACCTCCCTGGAAGCCGCCAGGTGTCTAGTTTTCAGAAATGCATGGGTTTGGTAGGTTTCCCTAGATGGCCGCCGAGCACCGGGCCAAAAACCAAAGTGACCCCCCTTGCAAAACCAGGTGGTTTTGCAATAGGCCATTTTGATGTCGCCTCACTACGTTTTGGGCCCTTGCCTGCCGCGGGTACTTGGGCCTCCCACACAAGTGAGGTGCCATTTTTACCGGGAGACCTGGGGGAACGCTGGGTGGTGGTAAATTTGTGTGAGCCCGGTGATGCCACAACTTTCCCACCCCAAAATGTGTGAAAAAAGTGATTTTTTCAGCTAAAATTGAGGTTTGCAGGGGATTCTGGGTAAGGAAACGTTGGGGGATCCACGCAAGCCATACTTCCCTGGAAGCCGCCGGGTGTCTAGTTTTCAGAAATGCATGGGTTTGGTAGGTTTCCCTAGATGGCCGCCGATCACCGGACCAAAAACCAAAGTGACCCCCCTTGCAAAACCAGGTGGTTTTGCAATAGGCCATTTTGATGTCACCTCACTAGGTTTTGGGCCCTTGCCTGCCGCGGGTACTTGGGCCTCCCACACAAGTGAGGCGCCATTTTTACCGGGAGACCTGGGGGAATGCTGGGTGGTGGTAAATTTGTGTGAGCCCGGTGATGCCACAACTTTCCCACCCCAAAATGTGTGAAAAAAGTGATTTTTTCAGCTAAAATTGAGGTTTGCAGGGGATTCTGGGTAAGGAAATGTTGGGGGATCCACGCAAGCCATACCTCCCTGGAAGCCGCCAGGTGTCTAGTTTTCAGAAATGCATGGGTTTGGTAGGTTTTCCTAGATGGCCGCCGAGCACCGGGCCAAAAACCAAAGTGACCCCCCTTGCAAAACCAGATTAACTATTGTTCCTACAGCGTGAGAATTTTGGAATAATATTGCAAAGAAAATGTGGCAGACATTTTGAGGTTTGCAGGACATTGGGGATAAAAAAGTTTTTTGAATTCACAAGAGAGACATCACCATGAACTCCCATGGGTTTTCGACAATATCTACAGTTGGTGGGTTATTCTTGCATGGAAAGTGTACCTTGGCAGAGAAACTAAAGACAAAGATTCCTGCACAACCATCTATTCCTCAAACACACACACATACTGGTTGGATTTGGCACGAGGGCGAGTCATGGTTCAGTGTATTAAATTTTATTAACAAGAGATTTCACAAAAATGAAATGCACTGTCAATAATTAAATTCACAAAAAACCAAACCAATGACTCGCAGCTCGTGAGCTGTAAAGCCACGTCAAGGCACCAACCACTTTACAGGCCATTCACACACCTTTCATACGTGATACAAACAAGACCATTCGCACCACCAGGCACAAAAGCAACACATTACAAAATTCACCAAAAAGGGACAAGGTACACCCTGCTTCAGAAAGACAAATATTACTGCACAGCCATCTAATCCACAAGCACACACACATACTGGTTGGATTTGGCACAAGGGTGAGTGATGGTTCAGTAGATACAATTGTATTAGCAAGTGATTTCACATAAATGAAATGCACTGGTAATAATTGAAAGGGCGAAAAACTGAACCATTGACTCACAGCTCGTGAGCTGTAAAGCCACGAAAAGGCACCAACCTCTTTACAGGCCATTCATACATCTTTCATACGTGTGAGACATACAAAACCATTCACACCGCCAGCCGCGGGCCCATCACAAAACAAAACTCACACCAGCACACAGTGCCATTCAAGGGCCCATCACTTTCACACGCCCACAATCCAGACACAGCAACTACACAGGCTGATGGATTGCGTGGAGTGGCACTCAGCTAGCAGTGTGTGTAGTGACCAGCAGAAAGTCACTACTCACACACAGCCAGCCGAGCACCAGTCCACACACACCGCTAGCCAAACACCAGTCCACGCACACCGCTAGCCAAGCGCCAGTCCAGGCACACCACCAGCCAATCGCCAGTCCAGGCACACCGCCAGCCAATCGCCAGTCCAGGCACACTGGCAGCCAATCGCCAATCCACGCACACTGCCAGCCAAGCTCCAGTCCACGGACACCACCAGCCAAGCACCAGTCCGCACACACCACCAGTCCACGCACACCGCCAGCCAAGTACCAGTCCACGCACACCGCCAGCCAAGCACCATTCAACGCACACCGCCAGCCAAGCTCCAGTCCACGCACACCACCAGCCAAGCTCCAGTCCACGGACACCACCAGCCAAGCACCAGTCCACACACACACCACCAGTCCACGCACACCGCCAGCCAAGTAACAGTCCACGCACACCGCCAGCCAAGCACCATTCCACGCACCCCGCCAGTCAAGCTCCAGTCCACGCACACCACCAGCCACGCACCAGTCCATGCAGACCGCCAGTCCATGCACACCGCCAGACCATGCACACCGCCAGCCAAGCACAATTCCACGCACACCACCAACCAAGTGCCAGTCCACACACACCAACAGCCAAGCGCAAGCCTACACACACCGCCATCACATTTAGGATTTTTTTAGAAAAAAATAAAAACAAAAGCAAATCGCAAATAGATACAAATCTTCTAACAGAAAATCAGCAACTAAATACATTGCACTAACACCAACCTTGAAACAGAATCAAATTATCCAAAGAATACAGACCAGGCAGTTCACTTTACCACTCATGAATGCTCCCAATAATTCTTTCGCGTGTGGTACGCTCTAAAACAAGCAGGAAGACACAGTGCAGCATGAGAAGGACAGTCGGGGCAGTACATACGACTCTCCTTCCGCGAACCTCTTCGCCAACAGACTCTACATCTCCTACTAGGAAAATCTTTTGCGGGTGTGGGAGGAATGTGATCTGGAAAGTGGCGTTCTTTCAATCTAGCAACATCCTCCACCACTCCAACTCTAGGAACACTTGCCTGTTCCACTACAACAAGGCTGCCTATTACAGACTCCTTAAAACTTAGCAAAAGTCATCTTTGACTCAGGGCAAGAATCCTGGAACACAACAAAAGCATTAAACATTGCCAAGTGGAAAAGATGGATAGCCAACTTCTTGTACCAAATGTAAGCCTTACGAAGAGCAGTGTAAGGTTCCAACCTCTGATCTACTCTGTCAACACCACCCATGTGCCTATTATAGTCTAAAATGCACACAGGTTTGCGCGCTTCAGCGACCTGACCCCAAACAGTCACTGGTGCAGTGCTTTCATCATGGATGGTAGTCAGCATGTAGACATCTCTCCTGTCTGTAAACTTCACAGCAAGAAGCTCCTGGCAACGCAACGCACTGCACTGTCCCCGCACAAGCTTTTGACAAACAAGTTCTTTCGGGAAACCTTTACGGTTAGAGCGGATTGTGCCACAAGCAAGAGTGTCCACTTTGGCCAATTCCCTGAACAACCGCACACCAGTGTAGAAGTTATCTACATATAAATGGTGGCCTTTGTTAAAAAATCCTCTTCCAAGTTCCCAAACAATTTTCTCAGTCACTCCAAAAGTGGATGGACAACCAGGGAGGTTAAACCTAGATTCCTTACCGGTGTACACCCTGAAATTAGAGACATATCCAGTCCTACTGTCACACAGCATATACAGCTTTATTCCATAGCGTGCCCTCTTACTAGGAATGTATTGCCTAAAAACCAAGCGGCCCTTGAACAACACCAAAGACTCATCCACTGCAATTTCTTTCCCAGGGGCATAAATCTCAGAAAATCGATCAACAAAGTGATCAAGGACAGGCCTAATCTTAAAAAGACGGTCACAGTCAGGGTGATCTCGTGGCAACGCTAAACCATTATCAACAAAATGCATCATCCGAAGCAGAAGCAAATACCTGTCACGACTCATGACTGCCGGAAAAATAGACGTTGCCATCAAGGGACTGCTAGACCAATATGAAGACGTTGATGGCTTCCTTAGCAATCCCATCAAAAAAGTTAAACCCAAGAACTTCTTCATCTCTTCAACATTTGTGGGAGTCCACCGGATAGCTCTAGAGTGTGGCTTAAGACTGGCACTGTTGTCCCTCAAAAACTGCTCGGCATACAAATTAGTCTGCTCAACAATCTCTGCCAAAAACACATCGTCCATAAACAACTGAAAAAAATTTACCGGCAAAAAGTTTTCAGTATTCACTCTAGACCCTGGAACACCAGTAAACTCTGGCAATGCCGGCTGCACCATGCCAGGGGCAACCCAGAGGTCATCACTTTCAAAGGGAAGCCTTGCAGCCCCAGCCTGCAGCCCAGATGCCTCTTGCCGCACTACACCAACGGGAAGCCTTGCAGCCCCAGGCTGCAGCCCAGATGCCTCTTGCCGCACTATCGGCACATCAGTCTCCGCCTCTAACACAGGCACTTCATCCGCACTAAGAGTATCTTCATCATCCGATGACTCCATACGGAGAGACAACTCACTGCCAGAATCGTCCCCTGCCTCCTCTCCCTCAGATGCAGAGTCAGTCTCTGAACCAATATCAGAGGAAGACTCAAACAGCAAACCAACAACCTGCTGAGCAGTAATCCTGCGGCTAGCCATTATACTTACTAAGATAGAAGACTGCACAAACAAGTCAACAACAACCAACAATGTGCAAACCAAGTAAGTAAAGAAATGTGTACCTTTATCACAAAGATCAATGTACTCAAAAACTATACAATCCAATTACAAGAGACAGCTGCACTCACCAGAAACCAACTCTGCAGTGACACAGCAAAAACCAACGATATCAAACTAGAAAGAAGGAACAAAAACAAATTACTCACAAGACAACAAAATACACATCGAGCACCAATGCAAAAAGTTTTTGACACTCAAAAACAAACATACTGCTATTATTACACCATTTGCTAAACAAAATTCATGCAGAGAAATCAAACACATTTACATTGTACAAAAAAGAGTCTCTTACCAAACTACACAAACAGCAGAACCACCAGTAACTCGGCAAACTGAAAAGAGCAAAAGCCTTCACCTAGAACAAAAAAGTAAAAAAAAAAACATTACTATTGCAATTCTCAAAAAATATAACAATAAACATTATAACATGCTATGTTACTACCCAAATGGTCAATCGGGTTATGTGCCAGGTGGGGCAGAAAACAGCAGGAAAAAAAAAGGCTACTCTGTCCCGGGGCGGGTGGGCCAAATACATATTATAAAAATTGCCCCCTGGAAGCGACTCTTGCCAAAGGGGTCACTTCCATTTTTATTTACACTAATTCCCTGGTGTCTAGTGGGCTTTTCTGCCCCCCCCTGCGGACGGACCGAAAGTCGACCGATCCCCCCAGGGGGGGCAGAAAAGTCTTCCAGAAAATTATGCCCCCAAGGAAGCGACCCTTGCCCAAGGGGTCGCTTCCCAAATGAACAAAACGACATCCCTGGTGTCTAGTGGGCTTTTCTGCCCCCCCCTGGGGGCAGAAACGGACCGAAAGTGGACCGATCTGCCCCCAGGGGGGGCAGAAAAGTCTGTGCAATAATTATTCCCCAAGGGAAGCGACCCTTGCCCAAGGGGTCGCTTCCCATATCAATAAAACCACATCCCTGGTGTCTAGTGGGCTTTTCTGCCCCCCGTGGGGGCAGAAACGGACCGAAAGTGGACCGATCTGCCCCCAGGGGGGACAGAAAAGTCTTAGCAAAAATTATTCCCCAAGGGAAGCGACCCTTGCCCAAGGGGCCGCTTCCCATATAAATAAAATCACGTCCCTGGTGTCTAGTGGGCTTTTCTGCAAACGGACCGAAAGTGGACCGATCTGCCCCCAGGGGGGGCAGAAAAGTCTGTGCAAATATTATCCACCCAGGGAAGCGACCCTTGCCCAAGGGGTCGCTTCCCATATAAATAAAAACACATCCCTGGTGTCTAGTGGGCTTTTCTGCCCCCCCTGGGGGCAGAAACGGACCGAAAGTGGACTGATCTGCCCCCGGGGGGGGGGGGGCAGAAAAGTCTGTGCAAATATTATCCACCCAGGGAAGCGACCCTTGCCCAAGGGGCCACTTCCCATATAAATAAAAACACGTCCCTGGTGTCTAGTGGGCTTTTCTGCCTAAGGATCTGCATATCCATTTGAACAGTCTGTTATACAATTTTTGGTTCTTATTGCCAATTTAGGGGTGCTATAATGGTGTCAACAATACCCACCCATCAGGGTACAAACGCGCTAGGATTGTGAGTCCTAGAGCTTCATGAAATTGGTTCCTCTTCACCCGTTTTGATCGGGGAGCAATTAAGCAAAGAGGTTCGCTAATATGTCACAGAATAGCCCTCTTTACGTCGTATCTAAGCCTTGAAAAAGCCCAGGGGGCGAAACGTGCGTCGGCTGCCGTTGTTCTACATATATTTTGATATTAAAATTCTGCAAAAGGACCTGATTCAAGACTCTGTTCCATGGTCGAAAAGGACTCTCTGAACAAATGTTCTAGTGACATTGTATTCAGGCGATATAATATATCTGTGGATGATAGTTACAAGAATTGGATGTGCTTAGGTGTATTGTGGTTTTGAACATATCGTTTGTGTTAGGAACCCGAGGCTATTTTTATAGTATGAAAAAACCATACCTTCACTAGATAGACTGAGGAGAAGCTTCCACACTGACACAAGACACTGAGGTCCATGCACGCAGAAGCTCCAGCACGCAGTGGTCTGACATCCCTTACAGGGTGTCCAACTCGAGACCTAGTCGGGGTCCTTCGTTCTCTCCCATCAGGTAATGGGGTTAGCTCTATCCTAGGGGATTTTTGGCTTTACACCCACATACACTTGAGTTCACTTAGGTAGGGTCAGCATCGTAAGAGTATGTTTGATTACTGTCATGTTTATATGGCTGCATATATTCACTGTTTTAGCACCATGGTGGAATTCTACCTTCTTTTTAAAATCTTTTACATTTGCTTCTTTATAATGAATGTCGCAGCAAACATGCTTTTTTACTAGAATGATGTTGGTTCAATAAATGCTTATTGAAAACGTCCCCATCTTTTATTCAGTGAGTACGATTGACTGAGCAAAAAGTACTGTACTGTTTCCACGATCCCTGAAGGATCAAGGATTTTCATGTTCGATAGTTGCCAGAAACTATTAGCTCCTTGGTAAGGTTAGGGGGCTTATGGTGGCACTGTGAGCTAACTGGTCTAAATGCTAACATATCCTTTGGGGGGTGTCCGGAATCAGTCCAGACACTAATCCCTCTGTTGTCTAACTGCACAGATCCTGTGTATTTTTAGGAACTACACCACAGTGATCAATAGGCCACTTACCGGTGGTTGGCTGCACAAAGTTGCCGAATGTTATCGTCATTGTGCAGGTACAACAGCAGCAGGACCTGTAATGCTGGGTCCATGGCGTCACAGGAAGTAGGCTGCTCTGTTGATGTCCATTGCGCCCTTATGTGCCTCCTTCTCCGCCAACTAGAGCGATGTGATTTGACCGCCTCGGCATGGGCATCGGAAACGCACATCGTAATTGGGCGGCCCATCGGCCGCTGTTCGGCTCTCAGATTAGTTCCAATGAGCCTTTCTGATGCCTTAGCAGTCGTTTTTTCTTGTCAGAGTCAGATGGACCTCAGCAGTCGGATTTCAGTGCATTAACATTCATTGTAATACGTCGGTCAGCGCGACCACTTCCGACGTGGCGCAGCCAGACATCCGACTCCGACAAGATAGCGGAAGCCGGTCCGACCTGCATCGTAATCAACCCCAAAGTTTTTACGCAACATACATGATTAATAATCAATTAAATAACTAATAGTAAATGAATGATTCATTGTTAATTATTACTTACTTAACATTCCACACATACCCCTACAAACCCAGCACTCGCACCTAATATATAACTACAAAATATAATTATTACACAAGTTATAATTAATAACCAATGAAATGATAAATTAATAATTGATTGTTAATTATTACTTAATTAACTTCCCACGCTATATGCCTATAAACCTAGAAACCCACTATGACACAATACATTTCTATTACCAATTAAATAAAAAATATGAACCACTTACAATTACAAACTATATTTAAAAATATTATTAACAACTTTCCAAACAATAATAATACATACAATTTGTATAAAAACTAAAACACATTAAGATAATTAATAAATGATAATTTCTACAACTGTATTTTCACTGTAAATGATAATAACAACAGCAATATTCTTGACAATGATAGTACTTACCTAAAAAAATTGATAATCTTAACAACAATATTTCTGCATCACAAAATTTTTGCATCACAATTATTTTTCCTGATATTTCAGTATCCCAATATTTACACCTCAATATTTTATCCAAATACCATACTGAAAGTAGTAAAGTTACTACAAATGGTAAACTTGCTCAAACGTTTAACTTACCTTTGTGAATCATGCCCTGGGTCTTTTCCATCGTGTCAAGAAAAAATAAGCCTCATAGTATATTTGATTTAGGAATAGCTCTTGTGTATTCCATTCAATTTGAGGATTATGTTTTCTATGCCATGAAGTGCCATGTAGGATGGAAAAAGAAAGAGCATCTATTAAATCAATTGGCTTGCCAATGCTTGTTACAAGAATGTGGTGCAGCCTTGCGTTTCCCCCTGCGATGGTGCTAAGTTTAACAACTTAGCACCAACGCAGGCACCCTTGCACAAGAGTGCAAGGGTGTCTGTGTGCAGGGGAGGATTGGTTATGTGTAGGAAGGTGTTCCTTCCTGCACATAAACAATCCTAAAATGCCATTTTACAACGTTCATGTGTGCGGCTTCATGTAGCACACAAGAAAATTACAAAATTGCATTTTTTTTTAAAAGGTTTGTTTATGTACAGGAAGGAACCCCTTCCTGTACATAAATAAACCATGGCATTTTGCTTTTTCCATGTGTGCTGCACAAGGTAGCACAAATGGAAAAAGCAAAAACGAGGAGAAATAATGCATTTCTCCTTGTTTACCCAACTTAAGACCAGGATTTTCCTGGTCTTAATTTTGGCGCTGCCTCCTATGTACGCCACCCTTGTACATAGGGGGCAGCGTCAAATACAATGGCTGTTTTCTTGTGTCGTTCACATTCTTCTATTGACAGTTTCTTTTGTGATTCCTCAGTTTGCATGGATTCTTGAGTAGGATCTGTACTTTTGCCATTTTCAGATGTTTGATAGACCAGGTATGATGAGTATAATTTTTTCACTCAGATTTCTTGAGTTGTTATTGTGCATAGATTTGCAGCATTAAATCCATTTAGGACAAGGCATTAAGTGGGCTGGGTCTCACTGGTGCTGAGCACCGGCAGATTTTAATGGGGGCTTCTAAACAGATCTTTGTCGGGCTCTGTTTTGTGCCCTGGCACAGGCGGTCCATTTTTTTCCGGACTGTAGTGAGGCACATCTATGTGCGTTTGCTCACTTCTCACTAGTGGAGAAGTTACGGCATGACATCATGCCAGGTGAGCGTTCTAGGGGAAGGGAAATCCTATAAGAGAGTCATTTACTCTTTGTATTTCCCTTCACTTTTTGAAACTCAGGAGCAGCAACATTGTCGTGGTGTCACCAGGGCTTTAAGTGGATGCTTTTTCAATATTATATACAAGCCATAGTTGCTGCTTATTTATCTTATGCAACTAACAACCATTGACAAGCCAATAGTATGGACTTGTAGGTATGATGTAACTTGTTCTATCGTGTATCTAGATGCAAAGACAGAAACAGCAAAATACAAGTCTGGCGGCACACTATGCGAAGTACAGATTTTTAGCTTACCTGATTTTAAGCCACGCCCATAATTACATTGGCCGCGCACATTTGAGAGACCCCCTAGTTTTTTCATCTCACTTAAAGCCCTGATTAAGGATGAGAATGTGGTTGGTTGATTCACTTTGAAGGGCAAAGCATCCTTCAACTTGCCCGCCCTAGCAGCCTCAGACACCAGGTGTTAAAAATGGCAGATGTGACTCACCAGGGGCCAGTTGTACAAAGCAGTTTTTCAGTCGCAAACACTTGGATTCAGAAAAACTGCTTTTAGTAATGTTGTAAATCTATTTTTGGAGTTATTAATAATTGGATTTAGAAATGGATAAGGAATGGCTATTTGAAAGGGGCATGTTGTAGGCATCTCTTCCAAATAGCGATTCATATTTGTATGTATCAATGGTTTAGGACCTAAATATCCTTTGTAATTCATTGAAAGGTTACTGAACCCCAAGTTGGGGTGGTAACCCATTTGCAAAGGGAAAATGTTGCAAAAACAACAACATGTAGGTAGAACACTATACTTCAAAACAAGTTACACCATTGGTTCAAATATAGAGAGGCCTGAAAACTCCAGAAGACATGGAGGTGGAGACCGAGAAGGCCCTTTGTGAGTAGGGCTGAGAACACTTAGGACTGAGGGTTCAGGTGCTTTAGTAGAAAGATTGGGGCATTAAAAGGCAGTATCAGTTAAAAGAACAGCAAACATGATAGTCAAAAGTAGTTGAATCTCGGCAACAGCAGGTGTTGGGCTTCCTCCGTTTCTGTTACAGTTCTCATTTGTTTGGAGGCCCTGCACTTTTTTAGTTTTTCCCCTTCCTCTGTACCCTTTGCTGTTAGCTCCCACTTATCTGGTTGTCTCCACTTTGTCCTCTGTATTCCTAGAGTTCTGCATTACTTACCAAAACAAGTATATTCAACTATGTACTCCATCTTCTTCATGACTCCAGAAAGACTGAAGACTTCCATGACCCGGGTTTACCGCCTTTTCAATTCTCTGGCTTCTATCCTGGTAACTGTGTGGCGTGTTACAGCTCCTCCTCAACCCTACCTTGGTAAGCACCATCCTGGGATGTGGTCGTGGGTGTCATTGTGTAATATACAGAAACCTGAAGGCTTAGTTTTATAGGAAAGTCCTGAAGTTTCTAAGTCACCATAATGACAGAACATCACCTTCCTCTCTCCCTTTTACCTCTATTTTCCCCAGGATAGTTTTATGCTTAGAAACACCTTTTTATAGGCTGGTGGTTAGCTGCCTTGAGGAGAGAGGCAGATTATCTTCGCTCCAGAGGAACCACACCAAAATCTCGAGTCCTGTTAGATGTACACTTGTTTTGGATGTTTTGTAATTCACCAGGGTTTCCAAAAGCACTCTCAGAATGGTATGAATTTGGAGGAACACAGAAGGCATGAATTTGGATGAACACTATATATGGTTCTGATGTTACTCACACCAGCTACTATTTAGGGTCCTAGAACTGTTCTAGGTCAACCTGTAATGAACGAAAGATGGGGTGTCAAAGCCTCCTACTCTGGTTCAAGTCAACCTCCCTTATCTGCTTCAAAGGGCTTCCACACCATTTCCTTCCACCACCCTTGCCTGGAATTAAAGAAATGTGAAGAGTTCAAGCTTCCTTTTCTGGTTCAAATCTGCTTTTTGACCATCCTGAGTTTGGGCTTAACAACCCCCCTCTTTGTTATTTGCCCTGCTTTTTGTTATACTGTTTGACTACTTGTTGTATGTCTTTACTTTGGTCCCTCATTTCTTCTCTGTGATTGAGTTTCTGGACCGAGAGAACTGTCCTTAGCCCATCTTGTTTCTAGAGTGGCTTACACATTCCTTTTGATGCTACAACTGAAATTTTGGAACCGTGCCAGAGAGTTCTCCGATCTCCTTCCACGACGTCTCTCATTCACTATGTGGATCTGAAAGACATACGGCCTGATTTCCTGTGACTCATCACTTCCTAGACAGGATGCAAAGCATCATCCAGGGCATATCCAAGACCCACTCTCCGTCTCCTCCGCTGGATGCAAGCAGACCTTGATCACGTGTGCTTCTTCAGTTGGTTCCAACATTACCCCAGTGTGCTAGGACCCAATTTTCCCCTCTGCCACCATCTCCGATCTTCATGCTCCTCAAGCATCCATCTAAACAGATAAATGATGGGTCATGAATCATGATACAAACAATACTTGCTAACTTTTTTCTTTTTTTTCCTTTATTAAGATCATTTCTGCCCATGGAAAAACACATTCCTCTACACTATGTATGGGGTCTCTACCCGTTTCAGTACTGAGAGGGGATTTACATATGTCCTTGTCAAGAGTAAATCTTTAACCATTTTCAGGCGGAGAATGGATCTGGCAAAGGTATGTGAATACTCACAAAAAAAGTGTGTCTGTGGGTGTTCCCAAACTTTCAGGGGCCATCCCAGTTTGGAACAGCACTCTCCACACCTGGGAATCAATTTTATGATACAAAAATCTTTGCATGAGTTCATCTTTTGACGATTGTGAAACCACATTGAATTTCGCAAATGGTTTTATACTCGAAACAATTGCTATTTGCACATTTAAGTTAAATTTAGATGGGCAAACGGCTTTATTGATCAGTGCCTTGGTGTATACTATCTTTGCACTTTCACTTAATTTTCTTTTCCTCATTTGACAAGTGTTTTCTGTTGGTATTTTGTAGCAGTGTTGCTGCATACAGTGTAAATACCAAAGTAACACAAGAAGGGAGTGAAGAGGTAATGCTCAAAAGAGCAGAAGAGGTAGATACGTCCTCCTCTAATTATATTGTCAAAAAACAAAGGTATCCACCCTTATGGGAAATAAGAGAAGTGTTCCTCCAGACTACATGTGTCTCCTACAATGGTGGAAAGCACACAGCTCTGTTTAAATACCCCTCACCCACCAAAAGGACCCTTGGTGGCATGCTTCATCATGGGGGTCATCCCGCCCCGCTGCGGGACGCTGCGGGACGGGACATGATGCGACCTATGACTACGTGGGAGCACTGGTTGTGAAAAACAATACTGTGTATGGTGTAGGAGTGTGGGAGGAAGGGTCAGAAGTGAGTGAATGGTGAAAAATTAAAAAAATACCTGGCTCAGTAGAATTTTTTTTTTTTAATTGTTCCTTTGAGCTGGTATCATTAAAAGTGGGGAATGTGATGGAGATACTATGCTTTAATGAGCAGTGTCTCCTGTGTCGACATGTTTCAAAGCCCTCCCCTGGCTTCTTATCAGGGCCTAGAAGAGATTCCTTCTACACTCAAATCAAAACATCTGTGTATTTACATATAATCCTAACTAAGTGGTGCACATAAATTTAACATGCACAGTATACTAACCCCAGTAGGTACATTGCTGAATGGGTTCTGGAAGAATAAAAACAGAGTTAAAATAACATAACACATCCAAACTGCACCATATGTGGTGTTGACCTGTAAAGAAAAGTTATATACTTCTGTGATATATTTTTCTTATCTTTATCCGTTATAATAGGTCATCAGTGCTGTGTTATGCCGGCGAGATGGGACAATACAAAAACATACACACACAAAACATAAAACACACAGGGCCCGATTCACAGAACTAACTTAAGACAAAATCCTAAACTTACTACCATTTTGGTAGTCACATAAGGCACTTTGAGTCCTAACTTTACTACTCCTAAACTGAGAAAAATCCTAATTTTCAGACTTTCGGTATTCACAGAAGGCATTTAGGAGTCCTACAGTTTGGACTCCTAACTTCTGTGAATACCGAAATGAGTAAGTGCCTTCTGTGAATACCAAAATGAGTAAGTGCCTTCTGTGAATACCAAAATGGTAGTAAGTTTAGGATTTTGTCTTAAGTTAGTTCTGTGAATCGGGCCAACACTGTATATCTAAGCACCACGAGGTGTGTGTATCCATATGATAAGTATAACTGAGAGTATCTGTTAAATATATCTCTCCTTCAAAAAACAGTTTTAGTGACAGATAAAGAAGCCTCCAAAGTTTAGGCTGTTCACGTACTCTTATATCGGCCAGATAATGCCCCATGAGCGTTCAAAACGGGAGGGAAGGGGTACCTATAGTCACACACTGTTAATTTTGTTGTGTAGCTAGAGGCGCCGGACATCTCTTCTGTTCTTCTCTTCTCTTCTCTCCTCTCTCTCTCCTTCTTTTCCTTTCCTCCCCCTCTCCGGGAGTTGGTGCCTCGGTAGGGCATCTTTGTTATGATGATCGTCTAATTGGATAAACATTTGTTGCTCCGGTGAAACACAGTCATGGGTATTGGGGGCCCGCGATCTGAGCCCAACTCCTGTATTGTTTTTATGTTCTTGTTTCATAAAACTTTTCAATAAAGATATTTTGAAATTAAAAAAAAAAAAAAAAAAAAAAAAAAAGAAATTGAAAAAGAAAAACTGTTGGTTTTGAGATCCTTCCTAATTGAGCAGCGTTTCGCTGTTGCAAATCGGCTGTGCCGTACTTACAATATCAAGGTGACCTCCTCACCAGGACACTGCCTCGCCACGGCTCCGTGGAACATTGAGCCAGTGTGGGCAGTGTCCTTAAATACTGAGCATAATTGGTAGTTTTTTCACCAAAAAACGGCACTAATTGGTACAAACACTAGACCGTCAGAAAATCCAAGATGGTGACCTATAATGGCACCTCCGGCTGAATGTGTTTGCTCACTTCCTGTTGCTCAAGGGTGCCTGTTGTATAGCCCTAGGAGTGAAAAAGACTAGTGCGCTAACTAAAAGGACACTAACACAACCAGGTTTCTTCCCAGTTGCTTCAAAATATTTTTATGTAGAGGACATATAGTGGTAATTACACCTCTCTACAGAAGGGTGAGCTCAAAATGGCATAAGTGAATAGGAGTGGAAAAACGTGTGGCAGGACATTAAATTCCACAGGGTAATGTGCAGGCCACATTATATCAGGGGTGTTTTCCTGCTGGCCCCAAGTGTTAAATAGAAGGTTGGCTAACATAAGGGTTCTGCCCGGAGTTTCTATGCAGTGTATTTGCAGTAGTTTTGTCTTCCCAGAGATAGTGCCAAAAGTCATGGGGAGATACAAATCAGCTAAATTGTCCCCAGGGTATGTCGCCGTTCAGACCTGTAATGTGTGTACCCAAGCAGAACACCCACCGCTGTTCCTTCTCAAGAAGACCATGTTCACTGTTCAGTTGTTCGATAATGGTCCACTGTAGGTCTTCCATTGTGTGTTGGGTTGTCAAATAGTGGGTAGCCATTTTCGTAGTGCTTCTTTTGCAAAGTACGTTGCTCCTGTGCTCTCCAATGCGTGTTTTGACCGGTTTATTTGTCATTCCGACATATTCCATTCCGCATGGGCAAGTGATGATATAAACCACATTCTTGCTGTTGCAGTTCGTAAATCTCCTCTGCTCCCATTCCGTACCATTCCTGAATTTTATACATTTGCTTTTCTTCGTCAGGTGGCAAGTGCTGCAATTACCACAAGGATAATGGCCCTTCATTGGTGGTAGGAGGGTATTTTCTGCCTCAATTGCTAAGGTGTGTCGTGCTCTTGTGTGGACCAGCATGCTTCATTTATATTTCAATATTATTGAAGCATTTTCATCACTGTTTTTATATTTCACTAAAGACTTGAAGAGCCGGAAAAATACATCACTCAAATGAGCAGTAGAAAAGAGGCACTAAACTACAATAAAAGATGTACGCACTGTCCCTGTCTTTTGAGCTATGTCTTTGTTGCTGAGGTTTTACTCTTGTGAATTTATATGTGACTTTCCTGTAGAGGGAACGTTTGTAGGTTGTCTTGCTTTTCAGCTGTTCACCGGACTTCACCCTTAACTATACTACATGCTTTGATGCTGTTGGTCCTGCTTGTCTTGGGATGGGGATGGTGGTTAATAAATGTGGGGATGCTCTGGTATTTCAGTTTATGATATGCGTCATCCATACACCCACTATATATGTATATTGCAAAATGTTTTCTAAAAACGCTGACAGTGTTAACCAGAGCACTATTACAATGAATCCCTTGCCTCAATAATTCCTGCAAGTAGGAAGTTTATTTCTAGCAGTGACATCAATGAAAACAGCAAATGCTCCATTAGAAATGCGCACACGCTAACTTTAATTCATGTAACATGACATTTGCTATCACTCACTTAACCGATCAAAAAGCCAGCAATTTAATAAAGCACACTCGATGCTCCTATTCTTGTTTCCTCAAAGGAATGTGGGTGAATGAATGTTGCAAGCGGCATTGATAAAGCCTATCTCTTTTTTCCTCCAATTTCGTACATTGCATGTCCACCTGTATCTGTTGAAGGTGCAGAGACGTTTTCTTGGTAGCAAAAGAAATGGTTCCAGAAGCTCACAGCAATAGGTTTTTTTTCCGTGCTATTGAAAACCAGGAAGGCTAGGACCTGCCTTAGATATGTGAAATTTTAATAAATTTCAGGCTTTAGAAAATTAGAAAATATCACTTCAATGTTTCCTCTTTTGCCACCCAACCAATGATATTAGTGGTGCTTGGGATATTTTGACATCCCTGTTGTGATGCAGACTGTCAGTATGGCAGAATTCTATCTTGGCAAATTTCACTGCTAGTACATAATTCTGGCCTTCATCCTGAATGCAACATGGAGAGTACTTAACAAGATAATGGCCTTGGCTGTGACTTCTAGTTCCCCCAGCAGGGTTCACATCGAGCTTTACTTTGGTTATGGATGCATTGTCAATAGCAGAGCTCTCAGTGAGTCTCCGTACGTTTTTTCTTACATCGACCCAGAATGTGAATTTAATTTTGGTCCATCTTATACAATGTGTACTCATTTCTCTTATTGGATACTATAACAAATCAATTAAACCAGGGTATTTGATTGTTATCATTTTCAGACTGTGGTGTGGTGCTTCAAAGTGGCTTCGGTATCAGTCTGAGGATCCCCCAGATAAACTTGTTAAACTTGTTAAAGTGCCCTAAATCCCAAACCTTATTTTGGGGTGTCCCTTTCAGTGACTGAGCATTGAAGGATTCTGATCACTTCAAAATGCCAGATATCGAGCAATGGTGCATTGTGGACAAGTGCTAAGCAATATCCTCATGAGATAAGGGGATGGAGTGCATTGAATCAATCTTCTGCATCTGTGCAAGCTCTCTCTGAATCTTTTTTTTCTGTTCCCAAATGACAAATAGCACCAATGAGACCTCTATTGTTAAAAATCATCAGGATCCCTCTGGCAGCTAGTAGTGGAAATTTGAGAATGGATGAATGTTGGCAAAATATTCCTGACCTCTATAGATCTATCATGGATCTTTAGGTAAGCTGAGTGACATTCACAATGTTTCTCAGAATTGGGAGTTACCAGAAGAGCAACCTTATAGTTGTAAAGATGATATTGCCCTCAAATTGATCTGGTTGCCATTATAAAGATCTCCATGTTCCCGCAGCGTATGTGTTGGACTATCAGGCCCCAGCTACTTATGCTTCCCTTCATGGTCGGTGGGTTTGGGGGTATTTGTCTTCACTTAACACGTTTTAGAAGTCATTGCAATCAGTCTTATCAGAGCACTGCTGTGACTCGATTATCCAAGCTCCGCTGGTTCCTTGGCAAAGATTTTGATACTTCATCAAAGATGCAGCGTTTGTCTTGTGAAGAACAGACTGTTTCACCCCTTACATTTGTTAAGTTTATAAGCCAGATCCTTAGGTATTAATGTTGGTAATGTCAACTACTGGAAAGGGCTTCTAACAATAAGTATGTTGCTAGGATTGTTTTCTCTGGGGTCTAGAGAAAGGGACTATTCCTAACACGTGTTGCATCAACAGTGCCACGTAACTGACTCCCCTTTTACATGAAATAGTTACTGGTTACGTGTAAAGCCCTATGAAGACTTCAATGTGGTTAATAAACACTATATCAATGGATTGCTTTTCTCTTAGGAGCGCCCCTTCTTCAGAAGGGTATCGTAACTTAATTTTGTCTTTTCTTTTGTGCTTCATGGTGAACTGAATTTACTCGTATAAAAGTTGACTTTCCCGAGAGATATGTACGCATCCCACATTCTCGTTGTATTTCTCCAGTAATTTTGAGTTTCCTAATTAATGAGGAAAGCGTCCTTTCTGTATTTTACATAGAATTCGTTCTTTAGTGACGTGGGATCTGCTTAATTGAGGTGTCCTGTGAGGTTTAAGGTTTCTCAGAAAGATGGATCGTAACCTCCATTACACACTCAGATGTGGATATTTTTCCAGCTGCACACAGCAGACTTGTTACTGCATCATATCAGTTTCAGTCACTTTGTAGAATCTGGCAGAGCTGAGATTGAAAAATAAAGCATGTGCTCTGTTCTTGTAAGGCTTTTCCATCTGTAGTGAAGCAATGGAAGCTCATGGCTCCAAATGATCTGAACAACATTTCACCGTACACAAGCAAATGCAGTCAGTTTGACATAGATACTTTTGCATGGTGCCATGTTCAGCAATAGCACTTATTCCATCGTAGAGCACTATTTACCAATGCATGCTTGGCATTTATTTATAACCCATTCTATATAGCGAGGCTATCGAAGTCAGGTGTCAGTGTGCTTTACAGATATAACAACAATTTGGAGACTAACATCTCCTCACAACAGAAATGGGTGGGAGCATACTGCTTCACCTCCCAGCACAGTTCGCCCCTTAGCATTATGGTAAATGCAGTTCATGGTACATGCTCACTTGAATATTCACTGGAGTATTCCCTCAAAGTTGCTGCAGGTTAGTGCTGTAAATCTCTAGACACGTGTTTCTGGATATCATCTGTCATCAGTAGAGATAAAAACGAATTTAATCAGGGGTTGCTGAGCAGGCTGCCACAATCCTTTCAGGTCTCACAGGCGCACAGGTGCATCTCCACAAGCTCGTCAGCTCAATGGATCAAGGGATCCTTTTCAAACAGAAAGGGGTGGGAGCACACTACTTCACCTCCCAGCACAGTTCGCCCCTTAGCATTATGGTAAATGCAGTTCAATGTACATGCTCATTTGAATATTTACTGGAGTGTTCCACCAAAGTTGGTGCAGGTTAGTGCTATAAATCTCTAGACGCGTGTTTCTGGATATCATACGTCATCAGTAGAGATAAAAACAAATTTAATCTGGGGTTGCTGAGCAGGCTGCCACAATCCTTTCAGGTCTCAGTTCCTCTCACAGGCGCACAAGTGCATCTCCACAAGCTCGTCAGCAAAATGGCTCAAGGGAGCCTTTTCAAAGAGAAAAGGGTGGGAGCACACTGCTTCACCTACCAGCACAGTTCACATCTAGGCATTATGGTAAATGCAGTTCATGGTACATAAAGTCATTACAGATCATGTTAGTGAGTTTTATAAGTAGAATTTCTGGGTCTTATTTCTGTTTTTTTTTTGCTGTAGGGCAGCGCGGCCGGCCTTGCTGCTGCGCTGACCTACCACCAAAGAAAATGGCAGGAATGCGCTGTTTCTTTTAGATACGGCGCATTCCTGTACTTTTGCCCTGTGCTGGTGCACAACGGGCTGTCGTGCGCCAATGCAGGCACCCTTGCACCATGGTGCAAGGTTGCGTATGTTGCGGTGATGATTATTTTTGTGCAGGAAGAGAAGCCTTCCTGCACAAAAACAATCACAACAGGCTTTTTACTCTTTCTATATGTGCTACAGAATGCAGCACACATATAAAGACGAAAAACAAGGAGAGGGCTGCCTCAGACGTACGATTTCTCGTAAATCTGGAGCAGTGTCAAAAAGCCATTGATGTTGCTGGGAGCGCCCCCAGCAACAGCCATTGAATGCCCCTTTCAAGCTGTTTTCTGCGTGAACGGTGCACATATTTATAAGGCCATGAAAAGCCACGTATATTATAAATATGCTAGTGGCACATTGCGCTGCCAGAACGTCAAAAAAGTGACGTTCCAGTGGCGCAAATGTACCGGTAGGGCCTAACAAAATCTACTCCACCGTGCCATCTGAGGTTGTCAAGTAATGAGTTCCAGAGAGCGAGGGCTCGACCAGGGAAGTTTTGTGGGACAGCCAAGTTTTATCTGTCAAAAAAAATCTTTGTTACTTTTGCTTTTACTAAAGACTTTTCAAGAATTGGCTGATGTGGTCAAAATATTTTGCCCCAGAAACAAGTAGGGCAGTGAAGCTCATAAGGGCTTCGAGTGGCACCAAGGAAGACATTATGAACACCTATGATAGTGGTATTACTGTAATCGATGCATGATATGACAACTGACTGGACAATCAAGTGAAAGTCTTTAGGTTGAAGCAGGGATTTAAATTTTTTAATTATTGTTTTTTAGAAATTGAAATATCTTTTGTGGATTTTAATGTTTTTTCAGCATGAGAAGGAATAGGAGGTGTTGGTCTGTACAAATGACAAGAGATTTAGGGCCTGATGTACCAACATTAGGAATACCAATTTCCAAATTGCAATTATCTTTGAATCGCAATTAGGAAATCGGTTTTCCTAATGTATGAACTTTTTCATTGTAAATAGCGATTCCTAGTAGGTCGCAAATCAACCTACCTCATGAATATTAATAAATTAGGAATCGCAGCCATCTTTGGGATGATGGCCTGCTGGATTTGGCAGACCACCATGTCCGTGTTTACTTGTAAATAAAGCAATTCATTTTCTTTTGAAATGCATCAAAACAGGATGCGCTTAAAACAAGAAAATCAAATGTTTAGTTTAATTTTTTAAGAACAGCTAGTATTCCATTGGACATTACCTTAGTGAGCGTACTAGTACGGACAAAGGTAAACCTAGAGCAGTTTTGCGGGTGTCAAGGAGTAGGGAAACTTTGGAGCCCGATAATTGTTAAGATGTAAATTACAGGTGAGCAGGCTTTAAAGGTCTTTAAAGAATTGGGTAATTCTTCTATGGAAAACTCGATACAACATTGTCATTCACCTGTGCAATTGGAATGGATGCCTAATAATAAAGTCTCTGTTGATACGTTTATTGACTACGGGGCAATAGGACATTTTCTTTATTTATCTTTTGCTAAAGAGATGAGGTACAAAAAATCTGTACAATAAATAGCAGGGAAATTTCATCAGGGCCACTCTATACCCAGGCAGTTCAGCTACCAATGATTCTCAGTGGACAGCAAAAACAGGTCCAGTCTGGTTTAATTCCAGCACTTAAATTTAGAGCAATTTTTGGAGTTTCATATCTTTACAAACACAATCACAGAACTTTAGATCTTTCTATCCTAAACATTGCCTACAGAAAGTAAATTGAATTAAGGGAGTCTTCAATACACTCTGGGAGACAGGAAGTTATTAATCCCTGAAGCCTATAGAGACTTTGAAGACGTAATTGACAAAAAGGCTAGTGAAGTGTGGTGGTCTTTCGATAGATCTCCAACTTGGGGCCGACCTTCCTTTCACAGAATGTATGCTGTAGCAGAATGTGAGAATCTTCATCTTTGACAATACCTAGTGAAATTTTGGAGATTAAATTAATTTGTTAATCACAGTCTCCAATCTACTAACCTTTATTTTTTGTCCCCATGTAGGGAGGGGAGCTTAGTGAGTGCACAAATTACCAAGCACCAACTTGCGTTACTATTAAAAAAAAAGCAGGTATCCACTGACATTGATCCCATCTTTATTAGACCAAGTAAAGAAAGCAACAGTTTATAGCAAATTAGATCAAAAGGGGGGTGTGTTCCATTTTCTGCACATCCACGTGGGCTTTGAGTGAAAAACCACATTCCTAACTAAGGGGGTCATTATGATGGCGGAGGGTCTGCCACCGCCAGCCGTGCGGTCGCGGTCCCGCCACCATCGAACGGCTATTTTCCCCCCACCATATTATGACGGAAGGGGGGAATCGATGCGGCAGCGTGGCAGTCGCAAAAACCGCCTGCAACGGTTCCGCAAGGCAGTCCTTTTCCGACCGCCTTGTGGAACGAAAACATAGGCCAACATTGCAGCGGTGTCTTGCAGGCCTGTGTGACCTGGTTGCACCAGTGACGCAAGTGAACAGGCTCAATGCTGGTTACAGCTATGTGGCTGAAACAATAGAGCACACATGAACTGATCCTGCTGTCCTCTGCCAGGCAGCCCTGCTCAAGTCGCCAACGGCATCATCGCAGACTGACTGGCAGCAATGTGCAGCATCTTTGTCCACTAACAGTGACACCAAACTGCAGTTCTACACCTTCTTGTCCTACCAAGCCTCCACCCTGACTGCAGCAGCCACTTCTGATATATTGAGGTCGCTCCCCCTCCGTACAGCTCTTCCTGTGCATCCTGTCCCTGCCCCAGGTGCCACTGCTGAGGTAAGTTCTGTGCCCCCTTGATCTGTGCCCCGTTGTTTCTCTGTGCCCCCTTGATCTGTTCCCCGTTTTTTCTCTTTGTCCCCTTGATCTGTGCCCATTTTTTTCTCTGTGACCCTTGATCTGTGCCTCGTTTTTTCTCTGTGCCCCCGTGATCTGTGCCCTTGCCCCGCGCTGTCCAGTGCTCCCATTCCCGCCACTGCATCCCCTGCGGCCCCACCTCCCGACTGTCCATTCGCTGCCCCTCCCTCCCTATATGGCGGCCGCCTAAGGCAAGCCGTCTGCGCCCGTCCACGCCTGGACCTCCCAAACGCCACGACGCCCGTCTCCGCTACGACTCCAGGACCCTCCACGCACTCAACGCCGGACGATCACGCATCTGCTGCCTGGCCGCCCCGAAGCGCACCCAAGGACCCTTCTCCTGCCGGAACTGCAGCTTCACCAGCATCCGGCCCGCCAACCCACCTACCAAAGAACCCAACCACCTCAGATGCATCCTTCTCAACACACGCTGCGCACGCAAACACGCCGTGGAACTCTGGGACCTACTGGACTCCAACACCCCAGACGTCGCCTTCCTGACGGAGACCTGGCTGAACCCCTCCTCAGCACCCGACATCGCCATAGCCATCCCGGAAGGCTATAAGATCACCCGCAGGGACCTCACCAATGGAGTAGGAGGAGGAATCGCCATCGTCCACAGGAACTCTCTCAAAGTCTCAACCAACACCGACGACACCCTCAGCACCGCCGAACACCTGCACTTCCAGATCCACACCGATCCCAACACCACCCGCAGAGGAACCCTCATCTACAGACCCCCGGACCACGAGCACAGTTCAGCGACGCCATCACCGACCTCGTCAGCGCACATGCCCTCGCCTCCATGGACTACATCCTCCTCGGGGACCTGAACTTCCACCTCGAGAACAGCAACGACACCAACTCCTCCACGCTGATCGACAACCTCGGACTCAGACAACTCGTCACTACACCCACCCACTCTGCCAGCCACACGCATGACCCCATCTTCTCCGACAGCTCCCACGTCTCCTTCAACCACACCACCGAGCTCCACTGGACCGATCACCGCTGCATCCACTTCACCTTTGGGAAACCCACCACGCACCACCGCACCCAACAGATGCCACGCCTCTGCTGGAGCAAAGTAATCGAAGACCAGCTTTCCACCTCCACCTCCACCTCCCTCACCCAGAACCCACCCACAGATCCGACCGACCCCAACACCGCCGCCCTCAACCTCAAACAGTGAATCAACAACTGCGCCAACACCCTCGCCCCCCTCAAGAAGCCCTCCAACACACACACTAGCAAGAAAGCCAGCTGGTTCACCGAAGACCTCCAGGCCTCCAAGCAAACCTGCCGTAAACTGGAAAAAACCTGGATCCGTGAGCGAACACCGGAAACCTACACCGCCCACAAGAACGCCACCCGCAGACACCACCACCTCATCAGATCCGCCAAAAAGACCTCCTTCAAAGACCGCCTAGACAACAACGCACACAACAGCAAAGAGCTCTTCAACATCGTGAAGGAACTCTCCAACCCCAGCTCCAACACCAACGACATCTCACCTTCACAAGACTTGTGCGACTCGCTGGCCACCTTCTTCCATCGCAAGATCTCAGACATCCATGACAGCTTCAACACCATCACCACCCCGGCAACCACTGAGACCCCCGCTCCCACGTCCACCACCCGCACCAACCGCCTGATCTCCTGGACCAACATCAACGACGACGACACCATCAAGATCATGAACACCGTCCACTCCGGATCCCTGGACGAGCCCTGCCCACACTACATCTTCAAGAAAGCCAGCGGCACCATCGCACATCATCTCCGGAAAACCATCAACATCTCCTTCGAGACAGCGACCTTCCCGGAGGGCTGGAAGCATGCATTGATCAACGCCTTACTCAAGAAACCCAAGGCGCACCCCAAGGACCTCAAGAACTTCCGACCCATCTCCCTGCTCCCATTCCCGGCGAATATCATCGAAAAGCCCATCAACAAACAACTGACCAGGGGAGGAGCCTAGCGCGCAACCAAGATGGCCGCGTAGGTGCGAGGCTCCCGAGGACCTCCGCGACCTCCTGTATAAATCCTGACAGAATCCTGTCCCAGATGAGGGGACTGTATTTGTGAACCCGTGCAGAGGTGACGCCCGTTTTCCGTTTTTAAATCGGACCTCGGACACCGGCAGGAGCATCGACTGAGGTTTGCGGCCTTCTCCACGCCGGCCCCCCGTACTGGAGTCGTGGGGCGATCCGGACACAAAGTGAACAACAGCGGCGGGCAAGGCTGGGTGGCTCGCGTACCCCGCGCTTTCACTTTCGCTTTTGCGCCCTCCTTGCTGCCAGGCGAGGTTGGGTTGCGGGGCGGTGTGCGGTGCTGTGGCCTCGTTGGGCTGCCCTGCCGGCCCGCCGGCTGCGATCCGTCCTGAGGAGCGGTGGTCGCCCCCCCCCGGAGCCCTTGAACGGGATTGTCTGCCCCTTTTCTGAGGAGATTGGCTCGATTTGGGGATTGCGACCATGGCCACAAAACAAGATGGCGACCGGGCCAAGGTGAAGTCGACCCGTCGTGGCACGGCCCAACAATCCAATAACATGGACCGCTACACCCTCCAGAAGGGATCTCCAGAGGTGCTGCGTAGGTCCCCCACGGGCCCGACTGATGCTCCTGTTCCGCCCACGGACCTGACCCTCCGGGACGTCATGGGCGCCATCGCCGAGATGAAGGCCTCGGTGGACCAGCGCTTTGACACTCTGGCGCAGAAGATCGACTCGGCCCTCGTGGACGTGGGCCTCGTGAGAGCCGATCTGTCTAAAACAAATGACCGGGTCGATTCTTTGGCCCACTCTACCTCGGGCCTCACAACTGACGTGGCGGCCCTCCAACAGGAGGTGCGCAGGCTTGGCCAGGTGAGCGCCCTGATGAATCGTCGACTGGAGGATTCCGAGGGTCGGGCCCGGAGAAACAACGTCCGCATTATCGGGGTGCCGGAGGGACGAGAGGCGGAGGCAGCGGATCTGTTCGTGGAGGACCTAGTCCTCACCCACCTACAGCCTCGGGGGCTGAGCAAATTCTTTGCAGTGGAACGGGCCCATAGGGTCCCCGGGGGTAGGCCTAAGATCGGCGCCCCTCCGAGGCCTCTCATCGCCCGGATCTTCAATTTTAGGGACAGAGACGCTATCCTGCAGACTTCTAGGCTCCAAGGGCCAGTCAGACTTGATAACACGGATATTAATTTCTATCCTGACTTCACCCCGGCGGTCCAAAAGCAGAGACTAAGCTTTCTGGGTGTCAAACGTCGCCTACGAGACCTGAATCTCAAATATTCGATGCTTTTTCCAGCTAAGCTGAGGGTGGAGGTAGATGGCCGCACGCACTTTTTTGATCGTCCCGAGGCGGCCGGGGACTGGCTGGACACTTTGCCTGGAGATCGGGGCCGGGGGGGCGGGGGGGGCGCGGTTGGTGGGGAGGGCCCGCCGGATCAGGACTAAGGGACTAATGGTAGGCCTTGCTCCGGGCTGTGTTATTGTCACCATTGACTGTTAGGGTAAGTTCCCCTCCTGTGGAGGTCGTGCGGGGTCTCTTGGGGGATCTCCCTCCTCCTCTGGGGGACTAGTTAGTTTTCTTCTATGGGGCGACAGGCACACTGCACTTTGGGGGGGCTGTTTGGGCTCATGCAGGGGTGCAGGGTGGGGGGAGTTCTGTTGGGATGGGTGGGTTGGGGTGGGGTGTGGTTCGTTTCTACCGCAAGGCAAACCCTTTATTGTACTGGTGTTTTTGAGTTGCTCTCGGGGGGACAAATGATGGCTTCTGTATGTGATGGGGGGTAGGGACCTGACTTTGTTGTCCTGGAACGTTAACGGGCTGGGGGATAGGATTAAGCGGGGTGTGGTCCTGCAGTATCTGAAACGGATTTCGCCTGATGTGGTCTTTCTGCAGGAGACACACCTTATTGGTAACTCCTTTTGTGCCATGAATCGACGTGGTTATCGTTTGGTGGCCCACTCGGGCTTTACGTCAGGCTCACGAGGGGTGGGCATTATGGTCAAGACCTCGCTCCCGCTAGAAATAGACGAGGTGCGCCATGATGAGAGGGGACGCTACACTGTTTTGGTGGGGAGAATGGAGGGCAAAGTAGTCGTCTTTGTCTCAGTGTACGTCCCACCGGGGCTACAGTCCACCACCTTTGCGGACCTGGGACGCCTCCTTCTTGACCTTCCGGGGGGGCTTCTGGTGGTTGGGGGGGACTTCAACGCGGTGGTTTCTGGGACTATGGATCGTTATCCCCCTAGGGACCTCCCCCGGGCACAGGCGTGGCTGTCGGGCCTTTTGGACACACTGGGATTGGTAGACTGCTGGCGTTTAAAGCATCCCACTCAGCTGCAGTACACCTTCCATTCGGGTGCCCATGGTAGCCTTTCGCGGCTTGATCATATCCTTGTCCCTGCGGCCTATGCCGGGAGGGTGGGGGAGGTGCGCCATTTGGCGAGGGGCATTTCAGATCACTCCCCGCTCCTGTTGCACTTTGATGTCTTCCCGAGGGGGGAGGGCAGGGTAGCTCCAATCAACGCTTGGTACCTGCGCGACCCCACTATTCGCGCTGACTTGATTAAATCCTTGCAACGGTATTTCGAGGAGAATGTGGGGTCAGTCCTGTCGGCTATCTCCCTGTGGGAGGCTTTCAAGACGGTACTGAGAGGGGAGGCCCTCTCCTTTATTTCCCATGCCCGGAGGCGCGCACAGGAGGAGGTGACCCGGGTGGAGGCCGAAATTACTGAATTGGAGGGTGATTTGGGGAGTGGGTTGACTGACGCTGCGCTCCACGTTCTGCACCTTAAGCAGGCGGCCTATAGGGCCCTCGTCACGGAGGCGGCCAGGGGCCTCAGCAGAGAGCAACAGGGGCGATTGTATGATGTGGGTGATAAGGCGGGCAAGTTGATTGCGTGGCTGGATAAGAAGGAGAGAGTGAGTCGTGTGGTCCCGCTGATTGAGAGGACGGATGGCGTGCATGTCATTGAGCCGGAAGGCATTGTTTCTTGCTTTGCGGATTATTTCCGCGAGGTATATTCCCCGGTTTCTCCCTGCTCGGAGGAGGATTCCCATGCCCTGCTGCGTGACATCGCGCTCCCCTCCCTTTCTGTGGAGGACAGGGAGTCGCTGGATGCCGCCCCCACCTCGGACGAAATCGCCCTCGCCATCCGCTCGGTCGCTTCTGGCAAGGCCATGGGCCCAAACGGCATTCCTATCGAGTTATACAAGCTGCGACCGGATGTACTGGCACCCCACCTCCGCGCAATGTTCCTTGCGGCCCACTCGCGGGGCTCCCTCCCGCCGGACCAGCGTCTGGCTACCATCGTGGTCATCCACAAGGAGGGGAGACCCCGAGATCGGGTCACATCCTATCGGCCTATCTCGCTCTTGAATGCGGAACCTAAAATCCTCGCCAAGGTGCTCGCCAACCGGCTGGTCGGCGTGGTGGGCGACCTGGTCCACCAAGACCAGTCCGGCTTTATCCCCCATCGCAATACGGCTCTTAATTTGCGACGCCTGCACGGCGTGCTAGCGCGTGTTCCGTTCGTGCGGGAGCCGGCCATCTTGGCGGCTTTGGACGCCACTATGGCGTTTGACACACTCGAGTGGCCGTACGTCTGGGCGATGCTGGCGAAGTTTGGCTTCGGGCCGGGTTTCATCAGCTGGGTCAAATTGTTGTACTCGGACCCACTTGCGCAGGTGGTGGTGAATGGTCGAGTCTCGGCCCCATTCGTGCTGGGACGGGGCACGCGACAGGGTTGCCCCCTGTCGCCGCTCCTGTTCGCACTGGCCTTGGAACCCCTGGCGGAGTGGCTGCGGTGGCACCCTTCTATCCGAGGTCTCCGTTGGACCCCTGAGTATGAGGACCGCGTGTCTCTCTATGCAGACGACATCCTTTTGTACTTAGCTTCCCCGCGCAAATCACTGATTGTCCTGGTCGATGTTCTGCGCTCTTTTGGCCGCAATTCAGGCCTTGTCATCAACTGGGCCAAATCCTGTGTCTATGTGCTTTCCGGGGAGGCTCCTGTCCTCCCGCGGGGCTGTCCGATCCAGATTGCCTCGGAGGGATTTCGATACTTGGGTGTCTACATTACGCTGGACCCGGTGGCCCGCTACGAGCGAAATTTGCTTCCCCCCCTCCAGCGCTTGAAGGAGGACGTCGCGCGCTGGCGGCGCTTGCCACTTTCGCCGCTCGGCCGGGCGGCGTTGTTCAAGATGATGTCACTGCCGCGCTTCCTGTACGCTCTCCAGAACACTATGGACCTGGTCCCAGCGCGCTACTTCCGTGAAGTGGAAGGTCTACAGCGCCGCCTGTTCTGGGATGGGAGGCCGCGTATAGCCTTGGCAAAGTTGACGCTCCCGTGGTACGATGGAGGGATTGCCCTCCCGGATATTAAACGGTATTACTGGGCCTCCCAGTTGGCTGCAATTAATCAGGGCCTCTATGGGCCCGCCCTAAACCCGGCATTTGAAATGGACAAGATGCTCCTGTCCGGTGGCGACTACAATCGAGCGCTCTACGCTAGTGTGCCCGATTCCCGCTTGACGGGACCCACGCGTGTCATGGTGCGAGTATGGCACGCGGCTAATGCAGCTATGGGCTGGAAGGACCGTTTGACCCGGGCGTCACCGCTGTCCGCGTCTGAGAGGTTGGGCTCTCTGTGGACCTCGAAGGGCTTTGAGCAGTGGGACACTATAGGCATCAGTACAGTGGGGGATCTCTGGACGAGGGGAGGATTTAAAACATTCGAGACGCTGCAGGCGGAGTTTCAGCTGCGGGGCAGTGAATACTTTCGGTACCTGCAGGTCCGTCACGCGCTGGGCTCCGTCTTCCCAGACGTGGCCTCCATCCCGGAGTCCTCCCCCCTGGAGGATCGAGTGCTAGATGGCCATGTTCCGGACAGCACGATCTCCCTCATTTACAAGAAATTGATAAATGATCGCTCGGGCTTACTGACTGGCCTCCGCGAGGCCTGGGTTGCCGATGGGCTGGAGTTGGACGACGAGGACTGGATTTCCGCGGTGGCCTCTCCGAAGGAGGTGGCCATCCCGGCTCGCCTTCGTTTCGTCCAGCTTAAGATACTCCACCGGGTGTACATGACGGGGCCAAGGCTTCTGCGTATGGGCTATGCCGAGGACGGATTGTGTAGGCGTGGGTGTGGTGCTTCAGCGACTTTTTTGCACATTTTGTGGGAATGCCCGAGGGTGGAGCGATTCTGGCGTGGTGTGCATGAGGTCCTGCGAGCGGTCACGCATGTCGCGCTGTTGCCTGAAGCGAGGAGATGTTTGCTGAATGTGTGGGAACCGACCGATTACTCGGTTCCGCAGACGCGATGGGTGACTCTGGGCTATATGGTGGCTAAACGGGACGTTGCGCAGCTGTGGGGATCCCAGAGGTCCCCGGCGGTGTCGGCCTGGAAAGAGCACATGGATTGGTGCATGTTCCGAGAGAAGGTGGTGTATGTGGCGCGGGGTAAGCCTGGGGCATGGGTGAAGATATGGGGCCCCTGGAACGCCTACCGCGGGGGTATCTGCGAGCCGCCGTTGCTGCCTCCCGCTTCCCCAGCTCCATCCCCCTAGTTTACTCCCTCCCTCAGTTCCGAGCACAATATTCTCCCAGTCCCGGACCTGTTTCCCTTCCCCGCTTGGGGGTTTTGAGTGGATGGTTTGGGGTCCCCCATTTGAGGAGCACGTGCTGCCGCTTTTGATCGTGGGTTGCCTTGCGGGTGTGTGTTTATTTATGTTGTTGTGTTGTATAAAATGAAACCGTATTGTGGGCTCAGAGCCATATGGCCCGCGTTGTGGATACCTCCTGCCTTAGTGTCTATGTAAAGTTCAGTGCCTCATTGTATGTATGCCATTGGTCGTCGTCATTTTAGCGGCCGGCCGGAAGGTTGTAGGCCCATACCTGTATATATTTGAGATTGCAATAAACGGTTTCAAAAAAAAACAAACAAAAAAAAAAAAAAAAACAAACAACTGACCAGCTTCCTTCAGGAGAACAGCGCTACCGATGACATCAGGTCCCTGCTAGACAACGGAGAAACCGCGGCCCTCATCCTCCTGGACCTGTCAGCCGCCTTAGACACGGTCTGCCACCGCACACTACGAACACGCCTCTACGATGCCGGAATCCAAGAGAAAGCCCTGGACTGGACCTCCTCCTTCCTCTCTGGCAGAACAAAGAGCGTCCGCCTCCCCCCCTTCCGCTCCATGGCCACCGAGATCATCTGCGGCGTACCCCAAGGCTCATCCCTCAGCCCAACATTGTTCAACATCTACATGGCACCACTCGCCCACATCGCACGATGGCACGACCTCAACATCATCTCCTAAGCCGACGACACCCAGCTGATCCTCTCCCTCACCAAGGACCCCCACACCGCCAAAACCAACCTCCATGAAGGAATGAAGGCCGTCGCCGACTGGATGAGGAACAGCCGACTGAAGCTGAAGTCGGACAAGACGGAGGTCCTCATCCTCGGATCCACCTCTCGGCCTGGGACGACTCCTGGTGGCCGACTGCACTAGATATGGATGATCCCCTATTCAAAACCAGGATGACTCTCCTTCCATAATGGCCACCAAAAAACTAGTGTGACTTATGTCAGTTGATGAATTTGTGACTCAGGTACAACAGGAACAAAGGGCTGAGGAAAGTAAAGAGGCATTAACACAACAATCATGTATCAGTAAAGGGGATTTCTATTATGTTAACGAAGCCCTATTTCTTCCCACCAAAGCATTACGGAAAAAGGCTTTACGGTGGACACAACAAGATGATGGACAGAGTGCTGGAACTTTTCAACCACTCACCCCCAGTCACAGATCCGGGTTTCCATCCATTGTTCTTTTGCGCACTATGCAACCCCAGTATGTGGACCCAGTCATATGCAAATCAGTCTTGACCCTGTTCCTTATGGGAACAGTCCAGCCCGAACTGCCAGGCCAGGCCCTCCCTGGACCGGAAACAAGCATCCTGGGACTGGTTTCAGGTTATTACCCCTCATCAGCCAGGCAAGCTTGAATCCAGTGGCACAGTGAGCTAGGGACACACGTCTAGGCATGGAGTCACTCTAGTCAATTAGCAAGTCATCCAAGGGGAGAAAGACTCTTCATCTGGTGAAAATACATTTTTTGGGGGCCTCCAATAGTCAAGGATACAAAGAGATTTGTATAGATTTGTTCAATGTGTGCTCAGAGTAAAGTTTCCCATGCAGCTTCTACTGGGTTGCTTCAACCTATTTCTAGTCCTTGGCATACACATTCTCATGATTTCATCATAAAATTGCCCCACATTCCTGAGGGATTCAGCACAATTTCAGTACCTTCCCTTAAAGAATTGCCATCTGCAAAAAGGTTAGCAGATGTGTTTATGCAATCTGTAGTCGGGCTACATGGAATCCCTTCAGTGCTGGTATCAGATAGGTGTCCACAGTTTGTTTCACATTTCTGGAAATAACTCTGTGACCTTTGCAGGTATTGATGTTAGATTATCTTCCAGTCACCACCCTCAGACAAATGGTTAGACAGAGGGAATAAATCAATGTCTCAAACTATATCTAAAATGTCAGACTGCAGGATAGTTCTGATTGGAGATCTTGCTTATGGAATGCAGAATTCACATAGCGAATCTTCAGGTTTTTCACCTTTTTTGTTTTTACCCCAAGATGATGAATACAGACATTTAGGCACCCAACTTAGTACCTGCAGTTCATGAATTCCATAAACACCTAATTGACATTCAAACAACTGCTCAAAATAATCTAGAACAAGCCATGAAAAAGTATAAAGAGTTTGCTGACAAACATAGGAAACCCGAATGGTCATAAAACATTGGGGATCAAGTCTGGCTATCTACTAAATATTTATGACTTAGAGGGCAAAATTAATTTTAGCATAAGTTCATAGCGCATTTTAAGATCCTAAAAGTGATTAATCCTGTTGCTATAATGCAAAAGTTAACCACCACACTACCGGTGCATCCAGTGTTTCATGTGTCATTGATCAAGCCTGTTACTGAAGGAAGGTGCTTGCCAAACACACCACCACCAGTGGAAACGGGGGTGGGTGGGTGAGCGTACAAGCTGAGTATGAGGCTAAGGCCTGGTTCGGAGCCTTCTTCGACGCCGTTGCCGACGCCGTCGGCGCCACGTCCGACCCCTGTGGCTCCGCCGACTTCGGTACCTCTGGCTCCACCGACGCCGCGTACGACGGCGACGACGCCGGCTCCCCGGATTCGATCAAGAAGGGAGGCCCAGAGGGTATTGGAGGAAGGAAGGTATAGAGCAGAGGTGGAAGAAGGTGAAGTCGACACTTCTTCGGATGAGTTTGAGGGAATAGAAGAAGCAAGTGGTTTGGATACGACCCCAGAGTGGGAGCATACTTCTGCAAGATCTTCTCCACCACAGGAATTGGCACCCTACCATGTGGTGATTAAGAAAGCCGCAGAACTGTTGGATCTGCAGCTACCCTCTGTGGAGTACAAGTCTAATATGCTTACGGAGGTGTTGCACTCTACGACATCAACTTCGGAGCCTTTGTTGCCTTTCAATGAGGCCATCTTGGAACCGGTGTTGGAGGTGTGGAGGAAACCTCTTTCTTCTCCGGCGGTTTCCAAACAGGTGGCAAGAAGGTACAGGGTTGCACCTGGGGATCCTGATTTTTTGTCTACGCATCCATCTCCGGAGAGCCTAGTTATGCAGGCTTCTTGTTCGAAACATGCTTCGGGTGCATTCCCTCCAGCAGATAGGGAGTCCAAGAAAGTTGATCAGGCGGCTAAAAAGTCCTTCTCTTCAGGAAGTATGGCACTGAAGTCATCTAATGCCACGTGTCTGCTGGGGCGTTATGTTCATGCTTTGATGGACTCTATTAAATCTTTAGCCCCTAAATTGCCTGAGGGTGATAAGTCGTCCTTCTTGGAGGTAGTTGCGGACACTCAGGCAGCTGCCAGGCAGGTGATCCAGTCAGGGCTGGATACGGCGGACTCGGTGGCAAGAATTATGGGGTCATCTATAGCCGCGAGAAGACAGGCGTGGCTCCGTTCCTCTGGATTCTCGGCGGATGTTCAGGCCATATTCGTGGATCTGCCATTTGATGGACAGAAACTGTTTGGGGAGAAGGCAGACTCTGCCCTTCAACGATTTAAGGACAGCAGATTGACGGCAAAGTCCTTGGGTCTGCAGGCACCTTCTAGGGGTTCAGTTTTTCGGAAGTTTAGGGGTTTCGGAAGATCATCCTTTCGCTCCTTCCGACAGCCTCAGCAGCAGCAGCAGCAACAGAATCCTCTCTATAGGTCCTATAGAGGGAAGCAAAGGGGTCGGAGAGGTTCTGGTCGCAACCCCTCTTCTTCGTCCTCCTCCTCTGCTCCCAATGAGGCTTCAGGGAAGCAGCCCTAGATCCCCCATCCCGGATCATGTAAGTCCTGTGGGGGGTCGGGTGTCCTACTTTCTACGGGGTTGGAAATCTATTACAACAGACCTTTGGGTTTTGAACCTCGTAGAGACTGGGTACGCCCTTCCCTTTCTGGAGGTTCCTCCCCCTTACCCTCCTTGCCAAGGTTATTGCTCGGAAGACCATCTGCTTCTCCTTCAGAAAGAGGTTCTGGCCTTGCTTCAGAAGGGTGCAATAGAGGTGGTTCCGGAGCAGGAAAGGGGTCAGGGGTGCTACTCCCAGTATTTCCTGATTCCCAAAAAGGACGGCAGATTGCGTCCAATTCTGGACCTCAGAATCTTGAACTTTTACCTGAAACAGGAGAAATTCAAGATGCTGACCCTTGCGCAGGTTCTTCAAGCGTTGCAGCAAGGAGACTGGATGGTGTCGCTCGACTTGCAGGATGCATACTTTCATGTCCCAATCCTGAAGTCGCACAGGAATTATCTCCGTTTTACGGTTGGGTCGCAACACTACCAGTTTGCGGTCCTCCCGTTTGGTCTTACTACCGCACCTCGAGTCTTCACAAAGGTGATGGCAGTGGTGGCTGCTCATCTCAGGATGTCGGGGTTTCCGGTTTTCCCCTACCTGGACGACTGGCTTCTGAAGGCAGAGTCCCCGGAGATGGTGCAGCGTCATCTGCAGGTAACATCTCAGCTGTTATTTGACTTGGGTTTCTCGATCAATGTGCGCAAATCTCACCTGGTGCCCTCTCAACGCAGCCTGTTCATAGGGACGGTACTGGACACTACTGTGTGTCGAGCATTTCCTCCACCTCAAAGAATTCTCGACATTCAGGAGATGGTCCCTTTATTCCACAATGGAGCGGTTGTTCCAGTTCTGAAGGTCCTTCGCCTGCTCGGTCTGTTCGCCTCCTGCATTCTGTTGGTCAACCATGCACGCTGGCACATGAGGGCGCTCCAGTGGTGCCTCCGCATGCAGTGGTATCAGCACAATGGAGATCTCAGGGAGTCGATCAGGATCTCCGGAGAAGCTGCAGCGGATCTTTCTTGGTGGAGCGTGGAGGGCAACCTGTCTCAACGGAAGCCCTTTCATCTGGCTCTGTCGGTGGCCACAGTGATTACGGATGCATCCACTTTAGGGTGGGGTGCTCATCTGGGGGATCTGGAGATCAAGGGTCTTTGGTCTCCAGAGGAAAGGTTGCTTCACATCAACCTTCTGGAATTGCGGGCGATTCGGTTCGCACTCAAGGCCTTCCTCTCTTCCCTTCGCGGTCAGTCTGTTCAAGTCCTGACGGACAACACTACCGCGATGTGGTATATAAACAAGCAGGGAGGAGTGGGGTCGCGTTGTCTCTGCAGAGAGGCTCTGCGTCTCTGGTCCTGGGCTCAGGATCATCAGATTTGTCTGGTGGCAAATCATCTGGCCGGGGTGCTGAACGTGCGTGCGGACAGTCTCAGTCGGCAGTTCTCCGCCGACCACGAGTGGGGGCTCCATCCGCAGGTGGTTTGTCACGTCTTTCGGACGTGGGGGACACCTCGGGTGGACCTGTTCGCCACCTGCGAGAACGCGCACTGCCCGTCATTTTGCAGTCTCCAGTATCCGATGCAGGGGACGTTGGGGGACGCGTTTCAGTTGAGTTGGGGCTCGCAACTCCTTTACGCGTTTCCTCCCATACCCTTGATTCCTCGGGTTCTGAGGAAGATTCGCCAAGACCGGGCCCAAGTCATATTGATCGCCCCGGATTGGCCAAGAAGGGTGTGGTATACAGATCTTCTCCACCTCTCCTCGTGCCCTCCGCTCCGTCTCCCTCTGAGGGCAAACCTCCTCTCGCAGTCAGAGGGGCAGGTTCTACACCCCCACCTCCAGAGCTTACACCTTCATGCCTGGAGATTGAACGGGGCAACCTGAATTCCTTCTCTCTCCCGCCGGATGTGGTGGATGTTATTTTATCGGCCAGGCGACACTCCACCAAGTCCATTTACTCATATAGGTGGTCTAAGTTTGTTAAATGGTGTGGAGAGAGATCCATTGACCCTTTAAAAGCCCATCTTTCTGAGGTGCTCCAGTTTGCCCTTTCTCTGGCTCAGCAGGGCTGTGCTGTGGCCACGGTCAAGGGCTATCTTTCGGCCTTATCAGCTTTTCTATGTCTACCTGATCAACCGTCATTATTTAAATCTCCGCTTGTTCTGAGGTTTATCAAGGGCCTTACAAGCATGTTTCCTCTCACTCCTTTTGTAATGCCACAGTGGGACCTTAATCTTGTTTTAACCTTTCTGATGGGGTCCCCATTTGAGCCTCTACATAGCTGTCCTTTGAGGCTGTTGTCCTTTAAGGTGGTCCTTCTTGTAGACATAACCTCGGCAAGGAGGGTGAGTGAGCTTCAAGCTCTTAGTTCTAAACCCCCTTTTCTTACATTACATGCTGAAAGGATGGTTCTGAGGACCATGGCTGGTTTCCTGCCAAAAGTTGTTACTCCTTTCCATTTGGGGCAGTCTGTTACTCTCTCTGTTTTTTATCCTCCTCCACATCCGTCCAAAGAGGAGGAAAGACTCCATCGCCTGGACCCGAAGAGGGCTGTGAGTTTCTATTTGGACAGGACTAAAGACTTTCGTCTTGATGATCAACTCTTCATTGGCTACGTTGGTCATTCGAAGGGTAAAGCGGTGCACAAGCGCACGCTATCGAGATGGATCATCCTTGCCATCAAGATCTGCTACGCCCTGGCTGGTAAGACTCCTCCTGAGGGCATTAGAGCTCATTCGACTAGAGCTAAGTCATCTACATCTGCTTTGGCCCGGGGTGTTCCTGTGGCAGATATTTGTAAAGCTGCGACTTGGGCCCCCCTCCATACTTTCGCAAAGCATTATTGCTTGGACTCAGAGATGAGGAGGGAGGGCCACTTTGCGCGCTCTGTCTTACAAGACTTTCTGGTATAGGAAGGTGGACACCCTCCTCCGGGAGTGGGGACTGCTGTGGGAATCTATTCACAAGGTGAGGAATCCACTGGCAGATGTATCCATCAGAAGAGCAAGTTACTTACCTTCGGTAACGCTTTTTCTGGTGGATACAGTATCTGCCTGTGGATTCCTCACTGACCCACCCGCCTCCCCGTTGTCCACCTTTGTATACCATGAAAGAGGTCTTGTTGGAATGTTTTTTTAAATTTACTTGTACATTTGTAGGAAATGCTTGTTTATTTAGCATTCCTTTACTTTGTATGCTATGTATATGTGTTGGTATACTGTATACTGTGTATACTTGGAGTTGTCGTTGGTTCGCCTGTTCGCCTGTTCGCCTCGAAGGCTCGGAAAAAATGGGTGGAACTGACGTCATCACGCCGACGTGGGCTTCTTATGGCTCCGGTGACGTCGTACGGAGTTGCGAGCGGAGCCGATGCATTGTGACGTCGCCCACGTCGACGTGGAGTGCTGGGAATGAAAAGTTCCGTGGAATTCTGGCGCTGGGGATATTCACACGGTGAGGAATCCACGGGCAGATACTGTATCCACCAGAAAAAGCATTACCGAAGGTAAGTAACTTGTTCTTTAGGCCTTCTTACGATGTGGTTGATGTAATATAACCGATGCGTAAACCCCAGTTTAAGCATGGGTTAGAATTATGAGTTTGAACGTATTTAACGCATCCAATAGTCATATCCGATAGTCATATTTTATTTACCATACCATGCGGATTTTGGTACTTAAACACCAAAATCGTCAAGTAATTCCCCCCAAACTCGTGATCTGTGTTATTTTTCACATCCGATAAATAACGACACCCGTGGTATAATTATTTATCAGGTGCGATAAATAAAACCTAAACTCGTAATCAGGCCCTTCGTGTTTAGTTCTGAAACAGAATTTAGCTGGACACGAGTTCCACATTACCCTCTGTCCACAGGGGTTCACAGTTCTCCTCACACTGCTGAGTCATTTGGGGATCTCTGGGTCTCACCTTCGCAGGGAAGGGGTCCTTCGCAGGTGCTGCATTGGTAGTCTTTGACTCTTTCAGTCTCTGCCCTTTCATATCCCCCCTTTCTCTATGCAGCATCTCCCCAGACAAGGGCATGTCTAATGCTCCTCCAGAGCAAAATGCCTGCCCTATCCTCTGAAGCATGTTCCTGCCAGCCCCTTCTGGCAGTCTTGATCAAAGTTCCTAGGTTTATGCTCCTAAACCTGGCAAGGGTACTTGGCTGTCAATGTCCCAACCCTGCAGTCCTTCTCAACTGGTGTAGAGATCCCGGATTGCGATTGAGGAATCTTAACATGCTGGCTGGAAGCTTGTGCCCCATATTTTTTTTAATCAGCTCTGAGACCGATTTGGTGCTGCTTGGTTGATGTGAAGTTGTAAGTGTGCGGGAGATATCCAAAACAAGGGTACAAAAAAAGACTGTCAACTGTAATTAGCCTTTAACCTATGGAGGGTAGCCCTTCCAGATAACAGTGGCCCAGGAAAGGGCAGGAGGAAGCACTTATGGAGGGTAGCCCTCCCAAATAACAGTGGACAAGGAAAGGGCAGGTAAAAGCACTGTAGCTTCAAAGGGGCCCTCTTTCAACTCTCCTCCACATCCAAAGCTCTGGCCCACCAAAAGCATCCCTGGAATGTCCTGGAAGAGCTCTGCAATTCACATCTGCTATCTGGGCTCTCTCCAATCCTCCATCTTAGGTACCAATTTGATGTAGGAAATACTAAATGTGACCATGCAAAATGTATCAGATACGCTCCATATATGCATTTTCCATTCACCTTGAAATGGACACAGATACAACATCCATGTCCTAAATGGATGAGCGAAGGACCCAACTGTAGGAGACTTGCAGACCAATTTATTAAAAGGTGGGACAAGGCAGTAGAAGCCTGTTCCAGAAATGTGTAGATAAAAAGGGCCTGGCTTGCCAATATAAACTGTCTCGCTTTCACCACTGTCCGTCCTCTATAGCTGGTAGTCATAGTCAGTTTAAGGAGGGTCCACATGGTGGACCCCTCCATACCACAAACCCTCACTCTAGGTCTATCAGAATTTCACCTGGATTTTCCGTGGAGTGAGAGGAGGTCACGAAGCAAGGTCCTGATCTCCCAATCAGCTGAAAAATTCCAACAAAATCAAAGTCAATGCCGACCAATGGGCAAGAGTGAAAAACAAGAGAGCCTCCACCGATGTCTGGGCTGTGAAAGGTGTTTGCGCACTTTAAACATCTATAACCGAGTTGTCTTAAGACAGCTGGGTCAGAGCAAGCCAAAGCCTCCAGAGCGCTTTAGAGTGCTGAGTGAGGCCACTCCCACCAATCCTAGTGCTGCTTTCATGCTGGTGAGAGAAGCACCAGGACTGACCAAGGGAGTTCCAGCATCCGTTTCCTGTGTCAGGAAAAGAAGAGGTCCTGAGCGAGGATGTCACCGAGTTCGGTAAGTTTTATTTTATTTTTTATATTATTTTACGCATCCATATGCGCCTCACCTGCCTGTAGATACCAGCCGCAACTGGTAACTGAGTGAAAATGAGGGCATCTTTACAATGTGTGTCAGGGTCGGAGGTGTGTACCATTGGGGACATGTTTTTTCTAGTTGACAGCTTTTTGGTCACCTGTTTCTCAATATATATAGTCTTTTTACCCTTGATCTTCAGTATCTTCTTCCTTTCTCCTGGGTTAACAACCTGCAGAATCTTGGCTTCCTATCGAAGCATATTAACATGTGTACATTTGAATGCCACAAATTTGCTTAGATCCCTTACCATTTTTCAATACCTGTGATCAGATTTAGAGATTTGTGGATGGATCGTCATTCCTCCATCATGGCAGAACAAATCCATCCATCCATCATGCCTCCGCAATCATGGTTTTGCCTGACGGTGGAAGGGCCGTCAACTGTCTTTCAGTCCTCAGTCATTGGCTCCTCTGTCGTCAAACAGCCCTCTGTTAATGTTGATATGGCAGACATTTGACTGCCATCAGGGTGGAACAGAGGGACCTTCATGAAGGAGGGCAGCTCAAACTCAACTCATCAACAGCAGCAGTTTCCACAACAAAAGCAACTCCCCAAACCACACAAACCATATACCACTCACAAAGTGCTGCAGCATCGGGCTCTTGTTTAACAGTATTTAAACATGGCTGATAGGAGACAACCCAAATTCCCAGAAAATTGACTAATTGAGATTGTGGGTGAGATAATTAGGATTGAGCCCCTGTCGTTTGGAGCAGAGGTCCAGGCAAAATATGAGGCTGAGAAAGGAAATACGAACCATCTTTGTGAAAAAGGTGAATGCTATCTCTAACATCAGGTGCTCCCAAAAGGACATCCGCAAGCGCTGGAATGATCAGTGGGGAAGTGTCCACTCCCTTGCTTCTGGGGCTCACTAAGATGCCCTGACAACTGGTGGTGTGTTTCCAAGGTCCCACCCACAGCCTCATGCTCTGATAGGGGAAGGGGTTGTCTATACTCCATACTGAAGGCATCACAGGAGTTGCAGGCAGAGTAGAGACTAGCAAGTAAAAACATTAGCTCTCTCTCACTAACAAATTCAGCCTCTCCACACTCCACACCCCTACTCCATAACACACATTTCTGCAATAATGACAACCAGTTCATTAATGTGTACTACCTGATGTATGTCACAACTCAGTACACTCCCTATGTAATCACAAGCCACCATTTCCTCACTCTGCCACACCATTCTCAATGTATCTAACACAAAATGATTGAAACAGGTGTGAAATCATATTTTGCCACAACTCACACCCTCTTCTATGCAACATCTATCAATGTACACATCACACTGTGAGAAGCACCTAGTCTCATTCAGATAGCACAACTAACCCTCAAGTACCAATACAATGCCATATCAAAATTAGGCAGTAGTACCAGGGTGACTAGATGAATCCATTTATTTATTTATAAAGTTTTGTATAGCGCGAACGTGACCCTAGTGGGAATCAGAGTGCTTTACATGACAGGGAATAGTGTACCATTTGATCTGGGAAAAAAACAGAACCAAACAAATCATAAAGTAAAATAGGATAACACTGATTAGTCTTGAATAAAGACAGTAATAGGAGGGACGATCCCCATAGGAGTTTGCTGGTTATACATTTTCAATGTGGCCGTTATATTGTCTTAAAGTAAAATCTTCACCAGTAGATAAGATTTGGCTTCTTTTTCGAAGGAGGAGATAGAGGACATTAAGGGAACATCCGGTGGTAGAGAGTTCCATATCTTGGCTGAAATATCCAAGAATGCTCTGGAACCCATTTTCTTTTTGTGAGTTCGTTGGGGTTTCAGAAGCAAGGTGAGCGCACTTCTTGAGGATCTGCTGCCCCCTGATTTTTTTAGCTTTTGAGCCAGGTAACTGGATGTATTGAGATGTAATGCCTCATGTGTCATGCAGGCAATTTCCAGTTGGATTTTTGCCTCGTACGGTAGCCAGTTTAATGATTTTAGATCCGGTGAGATGTGTGTGTTTCTTTTTGTTCCAAAGACAAGTCTAGCTGCTGCATTGAGGGATGCTCTTAGAGTGCCCAATTTGTATTGAGGTAAGCCACATAGTGTGGCACTACCATAATCCAGTCTGGGTGATACTTGGGCTTGGACCGCTTGTTTTAGGTCTTCTTGTGCTAGATAGGGTTTAAGTTTCCGCAGAATGCTTAGTTGGTAATTCGCTCCTTTGGTGGTAGCGCTTATGTGATCCTGCATATTTAGGTGTTTGTCTAATGTGATACCTAATGATCTAGCGGAGTCTATGATGTGGGGAGAGCATTTGAAGGGGTGTAAGATGTTTCAACCAAAGACCAATCTTGGGGCTGTAGTTCGGTGGAGAGATGAGAAGAAATTCGGTTTTGACAGCGTTGAGTTTGAGATGGTTAACCATGAGCCAGAGGTGTGTGTTTTTTAAGATGGAATTGAGGGATATGATGTCCTCTGGGGAGACGATTTTGAGATACAGCTGAGTGTCATCAGCATACATATGGTATTGAATAGTAAAAGATTTTAGGAGGTAAGCCAGTTGTTCAAGGAATAGGTTAAATAGAATGGGTGAAAGATCAGAACCTTGAGGAACGCCAGGCGTGATCGCATGGGACTTAGGCAGAGATTGATTCATTTTGACTCTTAGGAATCTGTTTTGGAGGAAGGAAGCAAACCATTCTAATGAGACCCCTGATAAGCCCATCCTTTGTTTCAGTAAGTTCAATAGATTGTCATGTTTGGCGGTATCAAAGGCGGACGATAAATCAAGCAGTATCAGAAGACATGATTCATTTTGATCCAGTATTTTTAGTATGTCATCCACTATATGAGTAAGTGCAGATTCGGTGCTGTGATCTTGACGGAAGCCTGATTGGTGTTGGTCGAGAAGTCGATATTTGTCTATGTGGTTGCAGAGTTGACTCTGGACAAATTTTTTCAAGAGCTTTGCCAGAGTAGAGATGTTGGAGATGGGTCGGTAGTTATTAGGATCTGAGCAGTCTGCCATAGTTTTGTTTTTTAAATGGGAGTTAATTGTCCTACTTTTAGGCAGTCTGGGATAGTGTCTTGACATAGTGAGCCATTTACAATCTTGGTCCATAGAGGGAGAACACAGGATTTTATCTCCTTGAGTATGCAAGGAGGTAGAGGGTCCATGAAGTGGTTAGATGGATTTAAGGAAGAAAGAATGTTGTACATGTCACGTTCGCTGATTGGGGAGAAGGTATTCCAAGAGGCATTGTTTTTTGAAGGGAGGCCCGGGTGTTTCATCGCCTTCTGTGATCTGGGAGGTGTACGAGAAATTGCATGGGGTAGCTGGTAGTAGTTCTTTTTCTAGTTGAAGTTTGTTCTCTATGTAACTATGAAACAACTGTTCCAGTTCTGGGTTTTCTTTTACCATATCACTGCATTCAGTTTCTTTCTATTTTATTTATCCTAATAAACTAAAACACATGAATCTAATGATACATAAAAACAAAGTCACGGATTGGAAAAGTGTTGTGAATCCATCTAGAAACACAGTGCTGTGGCACACATGATCCTCACCCATAAATGTGAGTTGAGGGCTTGAAAATTTTATGGACTTCTCATCTTTTTTAGAAGGAAAAGCCCACATCCACCGCCCCATCAACATCAAAGTGAAAGTAGAGTAATGTATATATAAATCCCGTAAGGATACTGCAGAGCGGCCCACACCTACTGTCCAGAGTGGTACAGCTGCGTCACTCAGTTGATGCACAACATAGCCCTGGTAAGAACACAATGTAAGTGGAAGAGCCACTGTGGCTTGCTAATGCCACATGATTGAACTGAAATCTGTAGCAAAAGCAGTCACAGATATTAAGTAAGAATTCTGAGGTAGTGCTGCACATGTGTTGTGTATCTTGCCTAGTAGACCCTACACTACAAAAGGAGTGGGTTGAGTCACAGAGAATCAGCAACCATAGAAGTATTCACCTCATACCTGCATATTGGCTATCTGATATTGTTTCTAGTGTCTTTGTAATTGTGTTTTATATTGAAATAAAGTATGTGTTACTACTGAAACAGAAGCACTGGGATGAACATATTTAATGCAATCTTGGCTGTATGTCATTTTATGAGTGTGCTGTGAACTCCCACATTAACCTCCATGAGAGGCCCATGATTGTTCACCATCACTACCATTGACAATCAAGTACTGAGGATTTGGATTTGGCACAGTTTTGGTACAACATAGTAGGACCGACCTTGGGACATGAGAGTCAAGCAACCCTAGCCCTCTAGTCCCCACAGCTCAGGCCCTGTAGCCCAAGCCTTCCATATGGCCCCTAAATGGGATCTTATGATGGGCAACACAACAAGCTGTGGTGTATATGAAATGTTAACAATCAAACCAAACAAGCTTAATAAACATTAAAAGAAAATTATGAGATGATTTATTTGACAAAGTTAAGCAACTCATAATACTACATCTGCAGCACAATACTCCCAACAAGAAATGCAAATTACAGAAATTTTGAATGTTTTCGGAAATTGATGTGCCAAAGAACTTTACTCAATAACTGAATTATATCTGCACTCTGACAGATACATCAACGGGGGCCCTGGGGAAAATTATTTAATGACCACTAGGTTCCTCCCCCCCTAATTCTACATGTATTATAACTACAAAATAGAAACCTATGGTCTAGCTTGAAAACAAATTGGAGAAAAATAAGAAGAGAAATCAAGAAGCACGTGAGTATCACTACTAGTGGAAATGAATCCCATCAGCCACCTGGGTAGCCACCCACATCATCTGGGATCCAGTGACCCTAGCTGTGCCATCGAGATTGAACAAGGCAACAGCTTAGCGGGCAACTAGACTCGAACTCACGGTTCAGGATATAGTATCTGCCGTGTTAAACAAAGATGTGGTGTAATCGTTGGAGGTGGTGAGAAAAAGCAGTGCAGTGAAGATTGTGAATATTAAAATCATCCACTGAAACAGATATGAAGCTTTAATGGTTCTGTCTAAGTGATGAAATAAAACCAGTGCAAGAGCTGCTTTGAAAAAATAGCTGCTCACGTCCAGTTGGAAAGAAGGTCTACATGTTTCAGCCTATGGATTATGTGGAAATCCGGCTTTCGTCAGGACCTAGGAGTATTTGCTACTGCTGTGTAATAATGTGAATAATCCCAGTTGTGAAAAAACATCAACGTGAAAAAAACACAATAAATGTAAGATATACAACCTACTATGGTTGTGGACTTAACCGTTCAACACTCTTTACTGGTTACTACAGGAGTGTCCATCCATTTCCTAAAATTAAAGAATAAAGAAACAATAGATAGTACAAACACCTGCTTCATTGATAATTTTTTCTCAACTACTAGCATGATAACGCATTTCGCAATATACAAATATAACTTTACCAAAATATCAATAAGCTTACCCGTCACAGACGGGCATGCTCTCCTCCTCACCAGGCATCCGCTCTGGGCAATGAGGCACCACTCTGAATCAACAGAAACGGGTGTACAGTTTGTTGCAACAGATCACACGTAAATGTAAATTACATCCTAATGAACCAAAGCACACCTCTTTTTTGACCTAAAAACAAAGGAAAATCGTCATGATGCAGCCCCAAGTGACTGCCCCTTTTGTTAATGATCGCCACACGTAATAAGAAAAGGACGGAGCAAACCGTTCGTTCCGACCTTTCGAAAAACTAATGTTAGTAATAGCGATCAATAGTTAATTCTTCTAGGGGTATGCCCATGGTTTAGTACTAACTTGCTTGCAAGGGCTCTACTAGTTATTGTCAATTGAGAACTCGTTATTAAAAGTACGATGTTACAGCCTTAACTAACTCTTACACCGTTTGGTGTTGTCGTCAAATGTAACATAAGCACCGCGTTTATAGATAGAGGGCGCCCGATCAAGACTAACTATATTCAGAGCTAATCGCTGGACTAACCTGTCCGTCGGTACCTCGGTCTTCTGATCGAGCATGAAGAGGAGGCGGTGGTATGTGTACCTTGCTGGTTTAAATAAGCCGGTTTCTTGGCACCAAGCTCACGCATCATCATAGCGCGCCGGTGTATAAGCCTCATGGGAGTTGTAGTTGTTGCTGAAATATCTCGTTAATAAATGAGGACACGTTTCGTTTACGAGTCCAAACATAAGTCTCTTCTACATGAACCACGCAAGGTACATGATAAGCGCTAGATGTTCATAAGTTTTTGTAAACAACTAAATGCAAAGCGACTATATGGACCATACCGTTTTAGGTCGTACTTGGAGTGGTAGTCCATTTATCATTGCCTTGTCTACCTCGCTCTAGAACAACCCGAATATTCCATATAGGACCCCTCGAATTCTTTTTTAATTATTAGAATGATAATCCTAGTCCATTTTGAGTTGTTTGTCGATGAACTCACTGATTATTTGTGTACCTGTACATAATGCATTCTCTGTGATGTTCACAGTAAGAAATGTAAAAAAAGTAAAAAAAAGGGGGGTGTTCTTTACTACAATAGATTTAGAGTGCTGTCCAGGGTATCTCGTCATTTAGTCCCTGTGTATCACTTCTTAGTTTATAAACCCATCTTTGTTCCTTCTTGAAAAGAAAGTGCGTGATGTCGCTTATGTGAGAAGGAATGTGGGGTTGTTCAAGTACTAGCCATTTCAGATCTTCAGCTTTATGCTTGAAAACAAGAAAATGATTCGTTAGTCGTGTGGGCTGTTTTTTGCACCTAATGGTGCTTTTATGTTCACTTATCCGCAACTTGATTTTTCGTGTGGTCATCCCTACGTAACGTAGGTGACACGGACAAGTGATAATGTAGATGACCTTGTCTGAGTTGCAATTAGTGTGTTTATTCAAAACCCATTGTCTCGTTGTCCCTATATCTACACTCTTGGTGTGTTGGGTCTGCGGGCATCCTGAGCAAGAGCCGCAAGGGAAATGGCCTTGCACTGGTGGTAGGTTCCACAAGGTATTAGTTGGTGTAGTCATTATGCTCTTAGGCCTGGTGTGTACCAAGCTGTCACGTATACTGTTTCCTCGTTTAAAAGAAAAAAGTGGAGGAGGAAGGGACTCTGATCCTATGTTTAAGATACGCCAATGTTTGCGTATAGTTTTTTGCACCTGGTTGGTTAAGGTGCTGAAAGTGTGAACAAAGGTGAGTCTACCCAATGGGGGTTTATGAGTTGGTGGTTCCAAAAGAGCCTCTCGGTTGTTATTAGAGGCTCTTTTCCAGGCTTTCTTTACCAACTGTTGGGGGTGGCCTCGATCTCTCAAGTCTCTTGATAGATTTTTCGCATGTCTCTGGAAACTCTGTTGTTCGGAACAGTTTCTCCGTATACGAAGGAACTGGCCCACTGGCAGATTTTCTCGTAGAGCTTTTGGGTGATGGCTAGTAAAAGATAGGAGTGAGTTCCTAGCCATTGGTTTTTTGTATAAGTCACTTCCCAAATACCCTTCACAAGGGTATATGGCGATGTCTAAAAAGGGCAGATTCTCCTTACTGAACTCAACTGTGAATCTGAGGTAGGCATTTTGCTGGTTGAGCCATTCATGGAAAGCTGTAATATCCAGGATCGTACCTCTAAAGATAACAAGGATATCATCTATGTAACGTTTCCATAGTAATATCTGGTCTCTAAATGGGTTCATGTGGGTAAGAACATGATCTTGCTCAAACAGGTGTACATACAGGTTCGCTAGCGATGGAGCAAAAATGCTGCCCATGGATGTACCCGAGATTTGAAGGTAAATATCTTCTTCAAATTTAAAAAAGTTTTCAGTCATTGCTATGCGGGCACACTCTAGAATAAACGATCTGGGAGTCAGCATTTCTCTGTTGTCAATCGTACATTCAAGTAGCCCTTGGATAGCATCAAGTGTTTCTTGCTGGGGGATGGACGTGTACAGTGATTCGATATCAAATGATATCATATAGTCCAGTTCTGGATTGAACGGTACTTCAGGTAGTAGCCTCAGAACATCTTTCGTATCTTGTAGATACGTAGGCATTGTTTTGACCATAGGTTTAAGAAAGAAATCAACAAAAGTAGACAAAGGCTCTAACAATGAGCCGATCCCTGAAATTATGGGGCGGCCTGGAGGAGGTCACTGTACTTTATGAATTTTAGGGAGAGTATAGAACTGGGGCATGACTGGATATTTTGTCACCAAGAATTCTGCGTCTTTGGTAGTTATCCACCCATTTGCCTTTGCTTCGTCAATCAGAATCGTGATTTCTTTGGTCAATCTAGACGTGGGGTCTGTCCTTAGGCGACGATATGCACGCTCATCGCCAAGCTGGCGAAGACATTCCTGTCGGTATACCTCAGTGTCTTGGATCACAATCGCGCCCCCTTTGTCTGCTGGTTTTATAGTTACCGTGGTGTCATTTGATAGAGTAGACACGGCATTCTTCTCTATTGTAGATAGATTATGGTAAGATTTATCTTGAGAAGTCCTTAAGGTGCCTACATCATATGTTACCGCTTTCTCAAAAGTTAATACCTGTTCGGGTACTAGATGATAGGGAGGATTAAAGTTCGATGCTGGTTTCAGACCTGTGTTAATAGAAGTTGACACTAAAGGTGTTGTCGAATCACTTTCTTTATTTTTTAAAAAGAAGTGTACGCGAATTTTTCGAAAAAAACGCGCTAATTCACACCTGATTTGGAAGGTATCACCAGTATTAGTGGGAACAAAGCCTAGCCTAGATCCAGTACCAACTGTTCTTCTGTGGTTAGGATACGTGAGCTCAGATTGACTACTAGGTTGTCGGGTTTGTGCTTGTGCGTGGTAGTTGTTGACCCTTCCTGTTCCTCGTGTTCGGGGGAAGTGGGTCTTGCTCCCAATGAACTTGTTGTCTGCCTCTTCTCTTTCCCCTGTTTCTCCCTCGACCTTGTCCTAAAAAGGGCTGATTGTCGAAAGTTTGTGGGTGTGGTGGAAAAAGTGGCATGGGTTGTTGGTATTGCGGGAATGGATAGTTCCATGGCGCCGGTGACCACCAAGGTCCATGTTGTTGATAGGTTCCTTGCCTGCCTCGTCTCCTATTGTATCTGGGATATGTTCTAGGCCCTTGTTTCTGTTGTGCCTCTATATAAGATGATTCTGAGTCACTTGAAAAGGCCTCAGAGCCTGAAGAGGAATAGTTGGATCCAGGAAGTCTTCTCTCTGGTTGAACTCTGGGGCTACCGTGAGTTCGAGTCTAGTTGCCCGCTAAGCTGTTGCCTTGTTCAATCTCGATGGCACAGCTAGGGTCACTGGATCCCAGATGATATGGGTGGCTACCCAGGTGGCTGATGGGATTCATTTCCACTAGTAGTGGTACTCACGTGCTTCTTGATTTCTCTTCTTATTTTTCTCCAATTTGTTTTCAAGCTAGACCATAGGTTTCTATTTTGTAGTTATAATACATGTAGAATTTCCCCTGGGCCCCCATTGATGTATCTGGCAGAGTGCAGATATATTTCAGTTATTGAGTATTTAGAGCAGCCGTGGCTGCGGGCCATCTTTTTACATCACTCTCACAAATGAGAGTTAGATTCATCACACACTTTTGAATGGCACATCTCCTGCCATGGCTGAACACACAGGCTTATCCTTTGATGATGATGTCCTTCAATCTATTCTAGCTGCTACTCCTAGCATACTAGACACAATACAAGACATACCATCTACTTCACAAGATGATTGGCAATCTTTACTAGACCTTAAAAGAACACACTCGCGAACATTTATTCACGGCGCAGTTATGACAGAGTACCTCAGAGGTAACTGTGCCCCTACGGGTTTATTGGTAACGAATGCACCTCGCCTCTTTCTAACGGATAAGACCTTCATGAAAGACTGGTCTCTAATCGCGTGGCGTTGCACACGCGATTGGTTGATTTTAATCATAAATACAGCCAAGAAAATTGCAGATGCAATATTAATAGAAATCCAAGTCCTGGAAGGACAGATAAAGACAACTATTACCAATGCTCTTTTTAAGAAAAATATGGAAGAGACCAATAAATCGAACAAAGAATATAAAGACTCCATACTTATGAATAAGATAGAGAAGTTCAAGAAAGATCTGGCAAAATTTTCATTAGAGAATATATACCCGTATACAAAAGAAGGATATGTAGCCCCAGAGTTCAACCAGAGAGGAAGACGTCCTGGATCCAACTATTCCTCTTCAGGCTCTGAGGCCTTTTCAAGTGACTCAGAATCATCTTATATAGAGGCACAACAGAAACAAGGGCCTAGAACATATCCCAGATACAATAGGAGACGAGGCAGGCAAGGAACCTATCAACAACATGGACCTTGGTGGCCACCGGCGCCATGGAACTATCCATTCCCGCAATACCAACAACCCATGCCACTTTTTCCACCACACCCACAAACTTTCGACAATCAGCCTTTTTTAGGACAAGGTCGAGGGAGAAACAGGGGAAAGAGAAGAGGCAGACAACAAGTTCATTGGGAGCAAGACCCACTTCCCCCGAACACGAGGAACAGGAAGGGTCAACAACTACCCAGCACAAGCACAAACCCGACAACCTAGTAGTCAATCTGAGCTCACGTATCCTAACCACAGAAGAACAGTTGGTACTGGATCGAGGACTAGGCTTTGTTCCCACTAATACTGGTGATCCCTTCCAAATCAGGTGTGAATTAGCGCGTTTTTTTCGAAAAATTCGCTTACACTTCTTTTTTAAAAATAAAGAAAGTGATTCGACAACACCTTTAGTGTCAACTACTATTATTAACACAGGTCTGAAACCAAACCAGAGTCGAACTTTAATCCTCCCTATCATCTAGTACCCGAACAGGTATTAACTTTTGAGAAAGCGGTAACATATGATGTAGGCACCTTAAGGACTTCTCAAGATAAATCTTACCATAATCTATCTACAATAGAGAAGAATGCCTTGTCTACTCTATCAAATGACACCACGATAACTATAAAACCAGCAGACAAAGGGGGCGCGATTGTAATCCAAGACACTGAGGTATACCGACAGGAATGTCTTCGCCAGCTTGGCGATGAGCGTGCATATCGTCGCCTAAGGACAGACCCCACGTCTAGATTGACCAAAGAAATCATGATTCTGATTGACGAAGCAAAGGCAAATGGGTGGATAACTACCAAAGAAGCAGAATTCTTGGTGACAAAATATCCAGTCATGCCCCAGTTCTATACTCTCCCTAAAATTCATAAAGTACAGCGACCTCCTGCAGGCCGCCCCATAATTTCAGGGATCGGCTCATTGTTAGAGCCTTTGTCTACTTTTGTTGATTTCTTTCTTAAACCTATGGTCAAAACAAGGCCTACGTATCTACAAGATACAAAAGATATTCTGAGGCTACTACCTGAAGTACCGTTCAATCCAGAACTGGACTATATGATATCATTTGATATCGAATCACTGTACATCCCATCCATCCCCCAGCAAGAAACACTGTACATCCCATCCATCCCCCAGCAAGAAACACTTGATGCTATCCGAGGGCTACTTGAACGTACGATTGACAACAGAGAAATGCTGACTCCCATATCGTTTATTCTAGAGTGTGCCCACATAGCAATGACTGAAAACTTTTTTAAATTTGAAGAAGATATTTACCTTCAAATCTCGGGTACATCAATGGGCAGCATTTTTGCTCCATCGCTAGCGAACCTGTACGTACACCTGTTTGAGCAAGATCATGTTCTTACCCACATGAACCCATTTAGAGACCAGATATTACTATGGAAACGTTACATAGATGATATCCTTGTTATCTTTAGAGGTACGATCCTGGATATTAGAGCTTTCCATGAATGGCTCAACCAGCAAAATGCCTACCTCAGATTCACAGTTGAGTTCAGTAAGGAGAATCTACCCTTTTTAGACATCGCCATATACCCTTGTGAAGGGTATTTGGGAAGTGACTTATACTAAAAAACAATGGCTAGGAACTCACTCCTATCTTTTACTAGCCATCACCCGAAAGCTCTACGAGAAAATCTGCCAGTGGGCCGGTTCCTTCGTATACGGAGAAACTGTTCCGAACAACAGAGTTTCCAGAGACATGCGAAAAATCTATCAAGAGACTTGAGAGATCGAGGCTACCCCCAACAGTTGGTAAAGAAAGCCTGGAAAAGAGCCTCTAATAACAACCGAGAGGCTCTTTTGGAACCACCAACTCATAAACCCCCATTGGGTAGACTCACCTTTGTTCACACTTTCAGCACCTTAACCAACCAGGTGCAAAAAACTATACGCAAACATTGGCGTATCTTAAACATAGGATCAGAGTCCCTTCCTCCTCCACTTTTTTCTTTTAAACGAGGAACCAGTATACGTGACAGCTTGGTACACACCAGGCCTAAGAGCATAATGACTACACCAACTAATACCTTGTGGAACCTACCACCAGTGCAAGGCCATTTCCCTTGCGGCTCTTGCTCAGTATGCCCGCAGACTGAACACACCAAGAGTGTAGATATAGGGACAACAAGACCATGGGTTTTGAATAAAGACACTAATTGCAACTCAGACAAGGTCATCTACATTATCACTTGTCCGTGTCACCTACGTTACGTGGGGATGACCACACGAAAAATCAAGTTGCGGATAAGTGAACATAAAAGCACCATTAGGTGCAAAAAACAGTCCACACAACTAACGAATCATTTTCTTGATTTCAAGCATAAAGCTGAAGATCTGAAATGGCTAGTGCTTGAACAACCCCACATTCCTTCTCACATAAGTGACATCACGCACTTTCTTTTCAAGAAGGAACAAAGATGGGTTTATAAACTAAGAAGTGATACACAGGGACTAAATGACGAGATACCCTGGACAGCACTCTAAATCTATTGTAGTAAAGAACACCCCCCTTTTTTTACTTTTTTTACATTTCCTACTGTGAACATCACAGAGAATGCATTATGTACAGGTACACAAATAATCAGTGAGTTCATCGACAAACAACTCAAAATGGACTAGGATTATCATTATAATAATTAAAAAAGAATTCGAGGGGCCTATTTGGAATATTCGGGTTGTTCTAGAGCGAGGTAGACAAGGCAATGATAAATGGACTACCACTCCAAGTACGACCTAAAATGGTATGGTCCATATAGTCGCTTTGCATTTAGTTGTTTACAATAACTTATGAACATCTAGCGCTTATCATGTACCTTGTGTGGTTCATGTAGAAGAGTCTTATGTTTGGACTCGTAAACGAAACGTTTCCTCATTTATTAACGAGATATTTCAGCAACAACTACAACTCCCATGAGGCTTATACACCGGCGCGCTATGATGATGCGTGAGCTTGGTGCCAAGAAACCGGCTTATTTAAACCAGCAAGGTACACATACCACCGCCTCCCCTTCCTGCTCGATCAGAAGACCGAGGTACCGACGGACAGGTTAGTCCAGCGATTAGCTCTGAATATAGTTAGTCTTGATCGGGCGCCCTCTATCTATAAACGCGGTGCTTATGTTACATTTGACGACAACACCAAACGGTGTAAGAGTTAGTTAAGGCTGTAACATCGTACTTTTAATAACGAGTTCTCAATTGACAATAACTAGTAGAGCCCTTGCAAGCAAGTGAGTACTAAACCATGGGGATACCCCTAGAAGAATTAACTATTGATCGCTATTACTAACATTAGTTTTTCGAAAGGTCGGAACGAACGGTTTGCTCTGTCCTTTTCTTATTACGTGTGGCGATCATTAACAAAAGGGGCAGTCACTTGGGGCTGCATCATGACGATTTTCCTTTGTTTTTAGGTCAAAAAAGAGGTGTGCTTTGGTTCATTTAGGATGTAATTTACTATTACGTGTAATCTGTTGCAACAAACTGTACACCCGTTTCTGTTGATTCAGAGCGGTGCCTCATTGCCCAGAGCGGATGCCTGGTGAGGAGGAGAGCATGCCCGTACTGTGACGGGTAAGCTTATTGATATTTTGGTAAAGTTATATTTGTATATTGCGAAATGCATTATCATGCTAGTAGTTGAGAAAAAATTATCAATGAAGCAGGTGTACTATCTATTGTTTCTTTAATCTTTAATTTTAGGAAATGGATGGACACTCCTGTAGTAACCAGTAAAGAGTGTTGAATGGTTAAGTCCACAACCAAAGTAGGTTGTATATCTTACATTTATTGTGTTTTTTTCACGTTGATGTTTTTTCACAATTGGGATTATTCACATTATTACACAGCAGTAGCAAATACTCCTAGGTCCTGATGAAAGCCGGATTTCCACATAATCCATAGGCTGAAACATGTAGACCTTCTTTCCAACTGGACGTGAGCAGCTTTTTTTTCAAAGCAGCTCTTGCACTGGTTTTATTTAATCACTTAGACAGAACCATTAAAGCTTCATATCTTTTTCAGTAGATGATTTTAATATTCACAATCTTCACTGCACTGCTTTTTCTCACCACCTCCAACGATTACACCACATCTTTGTTTAACACAGCAGATACTATATCCTAAACCGTGAGTTCGAGTCTAGTTGCCCGCTAAGCTGTTGCCTTGTTCAATCTCGATGGCACAGCTAGGGTCACTGGATCCCAGATGATGTGGGTGGCTACCCAGGTGGCTGATGGGATTCATTTCCACTAGTAGTGGTACTCACGTGCTTCTTGATTTCTCTTCTTATTTTTCTCCAATTTGTTTCCAAAGAACTTTACTCCATAAAATTGTTTGAGTAAAGTATCCGAGGAATAGTTGACTACAGATGTAGCAGCACAAAATACATACCTACCTTTGAAAAGGGAAAGAGTTCAATATGCCACAGCCACCATGCAACCATAAATCTCTTCTATTGCAAAACAATCACAAGTGCCATAACACTATCCTAAAAACCAACATCAGAAAATTATACATATGATCGATTTAAAAACCCATCAACAGGACTAAATCCATTATAACTATTAGCTGTAAACTCTTTGAATTACTCAGAAAATGCTCAATCCAAAACTGTAGGTAATTTAGGTAGATATAAAGGCTATAACTAAGACTTTGAATGGACATGTAACTTAAAAGAAATTTGGTTGAATGTAATATCTCCAAACTCCATTCTACACTGCCTTTGTGTCCTTTTACAAATTAAAAAGGATATTGAAAGAGAGGAAATTCAGAGCCTGGTATAGAGTTGGGTGGATAGGGTACTCCATTGCAAATCTTGTCCACCAAACTCTCTGTCCACCAACCTAATTTAGATAGGGGAAATCCTTAATTATTTCATCAACCAAGCCCTTATTGTCTCTGAGAACAGAATACTTCCTCTGGCGGCCCAATGAAGTTGGGCCCATTGGCTGAAGAAAATTACACTGCCCACCCTATTTAGGGTGGATGGTGTAATTTTCCTGTCTGTCACCACTAGGAGAAACATGGCAGTAAGAGACTGCAAACAAACGGGAATGACCCCCACACCCTAGGAGAAAACTCCCAAGGTTTGGAATTAGTTTTTTGTTTTTCAGAAACAATTTTTGGACATTTGTTTCTGAAACCGAAACATTCGAAGGTTTGGTGAATGGCCATCAAATCACCTTGTTTGTTCACCAAACATTTTGTACATTGAAAGTAACTGCTGTGACATTCCTTTCAATATACTGAGATGACCACTGGGCTGGCCGACTTCTCTAAATTTGACTGCAAAACAAATACATTATGCATTTCTTTCCTTTTTCAAGGTAACACACAAAGGTCACAGCAATCTGCCTTTATACATGGTCGACTCTTCCTGAGGATCCCACATCCCAATCCTGAGGATCAAAAATCCCAAGCCTTCAGTAGGAGCAGCCCACCTGTTAATGAAGAAGATATCATAACTAGCCAGGACCATTGGGTTTGGCTGGCCAGCACCATATACTTCTACCTCTCCCTTTTCTCTTTCTCTCTTTCTCCGCCTCCCTATTGTTCTCCTTCTTTCTCTCTCCCTCTCGCTGTGGCCACCAGGCCTATAACATGAAGCAGAGTTCTGTCCTCATTACCAACATCAATGCCACACAATCCGTCTGTGGCCACACCCCACCAACAGCTGTGGCCTCCCTTGTCCTGGCTCCTTAAGAACCACAGCCACAATACCACAATATCTGCTATGCAGCCAGGAAGCATTACACACATGTCCACTAACTCAAGGTCACAGGGTGGTTTGAAAAGGGCAGGAGCGGGACCTGCTGTGGGGAGAGAGGTTGTGGGTGTGGTCACCAACATCACCACCGTAAGTAGAGACCTTATTGGTGCAGCTATGCAGCAGAAGTATCAACTAGGCCAGATTATTGAACTCCTAAGGGCCCAGAACAATATCCTGTAGTTTCACCTCAGTGTAAAAACTCTACGGGCCCGATTCACAAAAGTAATCTGAGACAAAATCCTAACTTTACGACTTTCGGTATTCACAGAAGGCATTTACGAGGACTAAAGTTAGGATTTTGTCTCAATCAATCTTAAATTTTGGTCTTAAGTTAAAAACTTAAGATAAACTTAAGTTTACCTGAGACAAAATCCTAACTTTACGCCTAGGATTTTGTCTCAGTTAAACTTAAGTTTGTCTTAAGTTTAATTTAAGACCAAAACTTAAATTTAACTGAGACAAAATCCCAAATTTAATACTCCTAAATGCCTTCTGTGAATACCAAAAGTCGTAAAGTTAGAAATTTGTCTCAGATTACTTTTATGAATCAGCCCCTACATTCTGGGGTGTTCCAGAATGGCTTCAAAACAGTGTCTGATTTAACTGTCACTTTCCATGGTCAAGCACCATCTGCTGCTTGGTCTGTCCGTGAAACATCTCCAGCTATCAGCACCACAGAAAGAGGGACACTTGTGCTCATAGAGGCACACCCGCCCTCCCATGTTCTCACTCAGGTCACCTCAGGGGTCTTTAGGAGGGGTCACTCATCTAGTCCTATTATGGACAACACCAATGAATTTACCCCCAAGAGACGCAAAAAGTGATGTCCTAATGTGAGCTTACGGACAATCCTATTAATCCACCTCATGATCACACTTTTCCCATCTGCTCATGGAGTGCTGTCTGGGGAAAGAACTCTAAGCAACTGTTGCCTATTTGTAATTTTCTCATCCAGCATCAAAGTTCCCTTATGTTCTGAGAATCTCACAGAGTCTTAACTGGTGGAAAATGTATGTATTTGTTTTGAAATAAAATCATTACTAAATACAAATAATATCTGTAAATACCTCCTTTTTGGAATAACTTACAAAGAGTTGATTTTGTCACAACCCATAAATACTACACCAAAGTTAAAACCATTACCAAACATGTAGTCTAGACAGATAATACACATTTCATTACCACAAACAATAATAGTCATACTAACATATTTTTCTATTCTTCATTTTAAAAAAATTGAAAATGTGTCAGACATCTAAAACTCCAGCAAGGGAAAAGGACACATCAACAATGTGTACAGACGCTTTTCTAAATATAGACCTTACAGGGAAGACAGAACATTGGGAAGTACAGATCTGAATTGAAAAAATGTATAAGGCGTTCGGAAAATACAGTTTTGATTGTGTCAATGGAAACTGTGTGAGGAATCGAACTATTGTGAAGATCATACATTAGTGTTACATATCAGTGACAACTGACACTCTAAATACAGCAGGAGCGCAAATGGTAGTCTTCACCAAAACGTTTGGTTATCCTAATGTTCTTCTACACATTACACTCAGATACAGGCATAGGGTACACCATTGGCGTAACGAACCTTGAGGGGGCCTCCCTGCAAGGCACCTGGGGGGCCCCCTCCGGGCTCAATCAGGAGCCCTGGAGCTTGGGCCCCCCCCACACCGCAGGGGCTGCGGGGGAACTGCGTTACGCCCCTGGGGTACACCAGAATTCCAGGGGGTAGGGTAAAGCTGATAACATCAACTTTGATTTCTAGGCACACACCATGTGCCATGCCCCTTACATGAAACTCATGTACATTGGCATCACTCCATGATTGAGAGGAAGTATACAATGAACCAAATCACCACCATTCCAACAAGGGGCAGAAACCTGCCCTTTAGAACTCTCTAAAGCCAAAATCTGTGCGACAGGTGAAGGTCTTTACCAGTACCTTCCTAGTGAGCCAGCAGATGAAAGAACAACATGGAAGGATTAGGAAGATAAAATCATGAGTATTAAGCTAGGATTGTCTTCCAGTGTCATGGTTATACAAACATTTTTAGAGCTGAACTACAAAACTTGCCGTCGTGCATGGTCATGATTCTAGACTTATTTTTGTGACTAAATTCAAGCAATTTATTCATCTCAATAGTACATTTGAAAGAAACAAGAAGACAAATTCTGAGAGTCAAATAATTGGTAGTAGGCACCATTCAATATCAAGGAGGATATGTCCAAATTCCTAACCACCAAATGACACATGTATTGCAGTCACTTACCATCCGGCAAAGATGTTTTCAATGAGTTTACACCTGAGGTCAGTCCTTCATCCTCATCACTGTCATCTTGCTGATGCATGTCACCAACATGATTCCCTCGATGTCCTGAAAAACATAATCACAAAAACAAATGTTAGTAAGCTGATTTATGGCTGTCCAAATTATAACAGTTTTATAGTTCGGAACAGTTTCATAGTTCAATGACTGAGATTTACCAACAAACCAGGCGTTCCTTGGTGCAAGGCCTGACATCTGTTATAGTTTGCAGCTGTTGCATAGCACCGGCAAGTCATGGGTTGAACCTGGACATTTTGCATAGACACTGGTGATGTAGAGGTCCACAATGCAAACTACCTTCTCATTGACGAAGTGAAATGCTTCCCTTTGAAATACGCTTGCTCCCCATCATGAGATGGCACCTATACAATATAGGTTCTACCTATGGTACCTACCACATGTGGTATGCCTCCCAATCCATAGAAATCTGCCATGATATTGTTTAATGTAGCATTAGCCATAGGATGCATATGAGCATAACATGCAGGACCTGGTTGAGGATAACTGAAAACATTGGGGGAAGCATTCCATTTGAGTCAGCCGCTGTATTTTGAAAGGAACCAGTTGTACAGAAATGTAACACTACCATAATCTTCACAATAGGTGGGAAGGCAGGCTAAACTCTGATGTCCAGTAAATGGTATTATTATAATTGCTGTTCCAATGCCCATACGATGTTGTGGTTAGGCCTGCTCTTCTTAATGGTGAGTCTATCCTGCATTGTCTGTATATTTGTACATGGCCTTTACACACAATTATTACATTGATGTATCTTTCTTCATCTTGTTGGGGTGGACGATGGACATCTCTGCAAAATGTAAGTGTAATATATAAATGATATAGCTACACAAGTTAGATTGACATATTTGTTTAATCAGAAACTCAATCAAATTAATGCAGACACATTTAACTTGGCTGCAATGTAATTACTACTGGTGACATTACACACACGAAAATATATAATATGCGACAGCCACAATTGTTTTTTTATATATATCTAATAATTAGCCAATGTACATCCTCAAACACTTTTTAAATGTCATTTTAGAAGAAAAAAACTAAAGAGATGGCCTGATTTAGAGATTAGTGGATGCAGAAGATCCTCCAAAAAGTAGTGGATGTCCTGTCCACCTTATTTAGATATCTATTGATATCTATACACACTAAATAGGGGGGCCAAGACTACTTCCACTTTTTTGGCTGCTGCCCCATTACCTCCAAACTCTAAATAATCTGACGCAAAGGGTTGGATTTAGAGTTTGAGGGACGGGATATTCCACAACAAAAGGATATCTCGTCAGCTATATTACAAGTGCATTATGTCCTGTGGCAGATGTACTATGGCAGACAGAATATCTGCCAGTTTTATAATGGAGTATCACATCCCCAAAAATATAAAGAAGGACCAGAATCAAATAAGAATTCATAATGCCACAGAGAAATGTTACTGTTGTTTATATACACCAAGCGAGAGAATACGGTAGTTGATGCCATCACACAACATGGAGTGATGTCCTGAATAAAAAGTTCAAAATCATTGACCAATAAGTGGAGTGTGCCAATACATATTTGTTTCTAGCATTTTGTTTTTCTTTTTATCCTCCTCTTAGGCCTTATAACAAGAAGAACATCTTGTGGTCCATTGTGAGGAGTGTGTACCATCAGGAGGTCTACAGGTGCCAAAGCATCCACTACAGAAAATGATAGGGGGACCTTCGGCGTTGGACATGCCTGATCGCCTTAAACCAGTTGGGAAGGTCCTCCCAGCAGAAAAAGCAGGTTCAGCGGTCGCCGGCCCCTTTATAAGGCACATTCTTGCAGTGGCCAAACCTCATTTGAAAGGGGGGCTGAAGGCCATGGAGCAGAACAAGGGGGGTACGTGTTATCACCGTTAAAGACACTGATGTTTCTTATACCCCTTCTTTATAGTTTGATGGATGGAATACTGTGTCACAAATGTGACAAATATACTGTCCTTCAAATAAGAAGTGCCACAAGATATAATGTGTGTGTGTAGACAATGGTTTCTGAGTCAATACTAACACTCTAGTACTCATTTTCTGCATGTTGGTTTACATATTAACGTTTTCAAATTAATATTTGTACTCATTTATGTATGCCTAGGCTAGCTAAGAATATAAAAAGAAAGCATTGAATTTATATTTTTGTAGAAGGGGTACTCCATCGCAACATGATGAATATCCCATCTGCTGTATCAAATTTGCCATTAGAAATAATGCACTTGTAATATTGAGGATTGGCTATCTGCCATGTTAGTGACAGAGTATGCTCTCTAACAAACATGAAACCAGCTCCTTCATCAAGTTGGTCAGTATATTTACACTCCTGTGGTGCAGTAAAAAGTGTTAAGCAGGATCACATACCTACAGACCATGATGCGTTGGTTTTACCTCGCAAAAGACCCAACTATATTGCATGGACAAGTATCCCTTGGCCGCTATTTGGAGGAATGCTAGTTGTGGACATGCATGTTGTGGGCAAGTGCATGACCAGACTATTTTCACTAAGAAGGCTTAAGTCTTCATACACACATGGGTATTGTGTGATGATAAGTCCATATGGTCCATAAAATGTGATAGCAGATACTTACAATTATGAACACAGGTTACGGGCTAGGACTGTACACCACGCAGAGGACATTCCTGTTACAAACCTAAAAATTATTAATGTAGCATAATGTATAATGGGCTAAAATTTGAGTTTGACGGATAGGATACTCCTTCACTAACGTGTCAGATTTCCTGTACACAGTATTATAAGTTCATTATAGTCTCTGGTACTTGTGATGTGGCAGGCAGGATTTATACCACATTTGTGACTGAGTATACGTTCCATAAAACTCTAAAGATAGGCCACCCTATTTTTGTGTCCTAAAAGAATCTGCTTAAATTGTGATTGATAGCTTGACCATAAATCTGTGATTTAACATATTTTGTGTTGTTACTTTACGTGACTTTTCTTCAAAATGTTTACATTGACTGAAAGGAATCAGGCCATCTTTGCTGTAAGTATATTTTGATGTACTGTATAACTGACATGGCCCTATGTCTCCATTCAGCTTCATCCAGTGCAAGTAAGGGAGACACTGGCCATACTCAGGGAGAACAGCAGGAGGGCCACTGCAAATCAGAAGGAGGTGCTACCAACTCTGAAGGGCCCAACAGCACTGAGGGTGAGGGATCTGGCCAAGATACCACTTCTCCATCATAATCTGAGGCCTACAACCATGGCCAGCCCATTGTGGTGGCAGCAGAAACATCATAGGATACATCTGCTCCTATGGCCACCACCACAACTAGCACTGATGTCAGAGGAGGCACTGGAGGTTCTTAAGAACATCTCTGTAGGGCGGGGGCATTGTTGGATGCCATCCAGGGTGTCAGTCAGTAACTAATGAAAGTAATTGGTATCTTGGATGATGTCTGTATGCCCAACAGAAAGGTCCTGTCTGTGGTAGTGGTTCCTCAGGCACCGGTGCTTGTGGGACACCTACCCCTGTTTCTCAACCTGCCCAATTCCTCCTCCTGCCCCAATTGCCCCATCTGCTCCAATTTCACCAGCAGGTTCTGTTTCTCCACCCCCCACCCCACCTCCCAATATTCCACCAGCCTCAACATTGCATCATGCCCCAAGACCTCACTTTGCCCCAAAACCTCACAATACCCCAAGAGGTCACCATACCCCGATACCTTCTTCCCCACAACACCCAGACTCTGGCCCTTCAACTAAACCCCTAAAACCCAATCCCAGGTTTAAAGAAAGTAGGAGCCCAGATTACCACTGAGGGCAAGCACAAAAGATGAAGCCTAGAAAAAGAAAATAACCTGTGATAGGACACTATTCCTGCAACCCCACTTTCATGGTTTCTTTTTTGAACATTTGAATGTATTGTTACACAGAGGATTAATATTTTGGTTGCCATTTATTTGTTATTTATGTAAAAAAATAAATGACAACCTTTTATGTCTTTGATTTATTGTTTTTTGATTAAAATATTTAAATGTTACATAATTTTGCCTTTTGTAGATGTGCTGAGAGCCTGTCACTGATCATCTTGTCTGGAGCTATGTTGGTCACCTATGGTCTAGCAGCGTTCTCAAGAATGATTTTGAAGAATCTACCCCATCCAGCAGCATTGAAACACAAATAATTGACCTTGTTTGTGCTAAATTAAAAGATCCAGGTTTGCGTCTGGTCTCAGCTTATAGTGCCTGATGTTGGTTTGTATAACTTAATTTGTTCCTACGTGGTTGTCTGTTGCATAATGTCTAAACTGGTATAATTTCTCTGGCACCAAGACCTCCTTCAAGTTTATCGCAGATCTGCCCATGGTAAAGGCCCTACCCTTCACCTCAGTGTTGTCAAACAAGACCGGATCCAAACCTTGGACCAGGTTAAATTCTCAGATACTTTCCTGATCCAATTCTTAATACCCACCCACACTGCTGTTACACTGGCTCAAGCCAAGGAACATTCTATGTGGGGTCATGTCAATTGGCTCCTCAACTGTGATTCATCCTGATGCAATGAATATGCATCATTCTTCTCTGACAAAACTAACAAACAGACAAGACTTAATATTTCTAATATTGTATCCTCAATCAGTTCAGAACTGTTCCATATCCCTTTGGCAGTTTCCACATCCCACTCTCACATAAAGCAAGTGCCTCTTAGATGTCTTAATTTGAAGAAACCCTTATCTCCACTGTCTCAAATAAGAAACGAGCAGCATACTACGATGACCCAATCCCGCCTCCTATTGCCAAAGATATTGTTTCCTCCATATTCTCTTATCTCTTATTGGCTATCAATAATTCCTCCCTTCAAAATGGTGTTGTACCAAACAACCTTAAAGCTGCACATGCTAGTCTCCGTCTCTAACAAACGAATCTTGATCCCCTGATGTTCAAACTACTATCCTATATCTGGTCTCACTTTCCTTGCAAATTTCACAAGAAATCTGGCTCCTCCAAAGTAATTATCAACTTTCAGTAGCAAAGTCCTAAGAATGTACCAGTCTGGTTTCAGGACAGGCCGCTGTACCGGTGAGCAGTCTAAATTTCGAGTTTTAAATGTCGACCTACAAGTATATCGAGTTGTAAATATCGTAGGTAAAGAATATCGAACTCAAGAATATCGATGGACAGAATATCGACCCCAAGGTAAGTATTATCGAAGTTAATAATATCGAAGTCATTAATATAGATGTAAGTAATATCGTAATCAAAAATTTCGATGTCAAGAATATCAATATTTTATTAGTGTAATGTATTTTAATATGTATTTTATTTGTATGTGAAAGATTATTGTAATGTATTTTAATACATTTAAAAATAAATGTTTAGAGATTAATAATTATTTAAAATATAATTTAGCGTTTTAGTATCAGAGCGGGTTGTGGGTTTATAGGGGAATAGGGTGGGAAGTAATTTAATTATAATTAATTAACTAATATGTATTGTTTAATTGGTATTTATGATTAATTAATTGTTAATTAATTACTAATTGTTAATTAAATATATTAATTGATTAATTAATTGTTAATTAATTATTAATTGTAAATTAATTTGTGAATAATTGTAATTTGGTAGTTAATATGTATAAATTTGTAAATAATAAGTATATTAATTATAAAGAATGTATTATTAATTGTAAATAATAGATAAACTGATATTTAAATGTATTGTGTATTTTGTATGTGTAGTGTGTTGTGTGTTAAAGGGGGAATAGTGTGGGATGTAATTTAAAGTTATTTATATAAATATTTATTTTAAATAATTGGTATTTAATAATACATATTTTGTAAATTATTATTATTATTTTTTTTTTTGTCCTCATCTGCCATACAAGTTTCAATATGCGATCTTGCTGATGTACAGACCTTGCGCTGCCTCAGTTACTAGAACTGGTTGGAGCAGTAATGGAACGTAGGGCTCACCCCTCAGCAACAATTTTTTCAACCAGCAGTGATCACTAATTTATAACCATACAGGCAATTGCCAAATTCACGTCACGGCACTAAACTTAGTACCATGAAAGAAGAAACCCCCAGAATGAGGATAATGGCATAATCATTGGACCTGGGGAAAAAAAAAAAAAACCCAGGTATTCAATGAGACCAATTCAATGAGACCAATTCAGGAGATGCCAGAAAGATCTTGTATCTGGATTACCGGATCTAGCCAAGTCCAACTGAGAAACCATCAGAGCAGAAGCATACCAGTCATTAATAGAAGGAGATGAAGAGTCTTTCCATTTCATACATATTTCCCTCCTTGCTAGCAGAATGGTATAAAAAATAAGCTTTTTTGCCAAGGAGGGAACCCCTTGGTAGCAACCAAAAATTACTGATGTTAAATCCAAGGAAATGTTGACTCCAAGAGATAGTGAAAGAGTCTTACTGACAGCTTCCCAGAATTGGGCCAAATGAGGGCACTCAAAAAACATATGAATGTCAGAAGCAGCCACCAAACCGCACTTCGCACAGGCCACACTACTCCCCTCAGCAAATTTAGATAGACGAAGGGGTGAGTAGTATGCTCGATGGATCGTGAAAAGATGATTCCTGCGCAACCATGCAGGTTTAACAATATCCCACATCATCATGCAAGATGACTTCCAAAGATGTTGCAAATCGGAATTGATGACATGTAGGGACCAAAGGTCGTCTGGGAGTGAAAACATTCCGTCCATTTCCTCTAAGATTAAATTATACAATAATGAAATTTCCTTCTTGGCAGACGGCTTATCTAGCAAAAGTGTTATAAGATAACTATATACACCCAAGGGAAATTTAGAACTATATGGTGGTTGAACGGAATATTCCCGAGCCCAGCTTGACATTTGAAAATACTTAAGCCTAGAGAAGTGTGGGCCAATCTTTGTGCAGAGATACTCCCAGGGTAACAAAACCCCGTCAACAAATAGGTTACCCCACTCCTCCAAGCCAGCCTCTCTCATAGGTATAGCTAATGCATCTCCCAACCATGATGGCCCATCAGGTAGGTCCCACAGCGGTGTCCTGCTTCCATAGTACCTCACTTTAATTACTTTAGACATCTGAGCCCATATTCTTGCCATACCCTTTAGGATTTTCAGTTTAATTTTTTTGAAGAACTTGGGGTTCCCAAACTTAAAAAGGAACCCTGACTGACTTACACCTTCTACATCCAATAACTTTGAATAAAGAGACCACACTCCCTGCCCCACTGGCCTCTTTAATAGGATCCTGGCATGTGATAGCTGGAAAGCCCAGGCATAAGCCTGAAGATCAGGTGCAGCAAGCCCTCCTTTTTCCCTCCGCCTCCTGATTTTTTTCCAGGAGATTCTTGGGAGATGTTTATTCCAAATAAAGGTACTGATATCAGACTGCAATTTCCTAATAGAGGTGGGATCAAAATATAAAGGTATCGTATTAAATAAAAAAGTAACCTTAGGCAAAATAGACATTTTAACCTGGCTAATCCTACCCAATAGAGAAAGTGGGAGATGGGCCCAGGTCTGGAACAACTTACGACACTCCTTTGCAACCCTTGCAAAGTTAATAGTAGTAGTCTGATCAAGATCAGCTACAATATCCAGACCTAAATATCTCATACGATTTGCTGGCCGGGTTTCAGAAACAAAGATGCTTTGATCAATATTCCAGGTCATCATCTCAGTTTTTAAGGTATTAATTTCGTATCCGGAGACCATTCCAAATTCTGAAGCCAACTCGAATATTACTGGGAGAGCCTCATGAGGATCAGAGGTGAATATAAGAATATCGTCGGCGTAAAGGGCCCCTTTCTCTCCCAGCCCTCGCACTCAAACGCCTTGATGTTAACACTATCCCTCAAGTTCTGAGCAATAGGTTCAGCATATAAGTCGAACAAGAGCGGGGAGAGAGGGCAGCCCTGTCTGGTACCCCTCGAGATTTCAAATGGGTCAGAGAGTATACCATTAACCAAAACTCGAGCACTCGGGTTACAATAGAGAAGACTAATCGCCCGACGAAATCTAGCCCCCACGCCAAATTTTGCCAAGGCCTCCGACAGGTACAACCAATTAACTCTGTCGAAGGCCTTGGTGGCATCCAGCGTGAGAACCGCCAAGGGTAAAGACCTCAAACATGCCATGTCAATTGACCCAAACAAGTCATACGTCAATTCAAAGAGCTGTCGTCCCTTAATAAATCTCTTCTGGTCAGTATGTAGGATGGAGGGAGCAACCAAGGACAGTCTCTTTGCAAGAATGGAGGCAAAGATCTTATAGTCTCCATTCAATACAGAAATTGGTCTATAAGAACCACAAGCAGTTGTAGACTTCCCTGGTTTCAAGATAACGGTTATGGATGCGTTATCCCATGATGTTGGTGGTCGAACTCCGTCCATCAAGATCTGATTAAACAATACAGCCAGAAAGGGAACAAGTTCCTGCTCCAATGATTTGTATATTTCAGCAGGCAGCCCATCAGGCCCAGACGCCTTGCCCTTCCTGGCATCCCGGATGGCTTCCCTTACCTCCTCTTCCGAAATTTTACTATCTAATGATCCTGACTGGTCAACAGAAAGTTTTGGTAGATCTACTTTCCCAAGCCAGTCATTGATCTTAATAATATCCACATTCTTATCTTCATAATAGACGTCTTGATAGTAATCTTTGAATGCTGCTCTAATGTCTGCATCAGAAGAGAGAGGAACGTTATTGACATGGATCTGGCTAATGTTGTTACGAACCTGATCAGTTTTTACTTTCCATGCCAATAACTTACCAGCACACTCTCCATACTGAAAGTGTGCGATTTTACTGGCCTCCCATCTTTCCTGAAGCCGCTGGTTAAGGATCGAGGTTAATTCACCCCTTAGGCTCATTAATTTAGCCCGTATAGGTGTTAAGATATCATCTGTGGAATCCGAGTTGTCATCGATTTCAGCCTGCGTTTTAATCAGATTTGCCTCAACTAAGGCAATAGCCTCTCTGTATTCCCTCCGTCTGTATGAGGTCTTAGTTGTGATGAGACCCCTCAGAAAGGCTTAAGTGGGTCCCAAACCACACCAGACTCTGCTGAACCCACATTCACCTCTAAAAAAGATCCCACTTCAGTTTTTAAAAAAGTAACATCTTCAGGGTGAGAGAGCAAAGAACGGTCAAAAGATCAAGACCTTACTACATCAGAGGTAGGAACCATAAGTTCCAAAAACACAGCAGAATGATCGGATAGATGTAGCGGGAGATAGTAAATATCCTTAACTACGTCGGATAAACTATGGCTAATTAATATAAAATCTATCCTAGATTGATGATTGTATTTATAATTTCAAAAGGACAGCCCCTGTTGCTGCCCAGCCCTTAATCTCCAGTTGTCGACATATCCATATTGTTTCATTTCATTCAACAGAAAAGATCTTGATTTAGAAGGGACACGGGATCTACTATTATTAGATTTATCCAGGACTGGATCTAGAACGATGTTAAAATCTCCAGCTAATATAACTGGTTCCGGGAAGGACAAAAGATGAGAAAAAACCACTTCCAAAGATGTAGGGTCATCCACATTAGGGCCATAGTATCCAACCACAGTGAACGAAGCACCCAAAATTATCATAGAGGCAATAACCCATCTTCCCGCAGGGTCAGCTTTAAAATCTAATACCCTGGCTCTAAGCTGCTTTTTAAAAATCAAAGACACGCCACGGGAGGTCATAGACTGAGATGTAGATAATATAAAATCAATCCATTTATTCCCTTTTACCAGGGTATCGATTTCAGACTGTATCAAATGTGTCTCCTGAAGAATGATGACCTGGGCATCGGAATCCCGGAGATATTGCATCAATGTCTTAGCCCGAGGTTTGGTTCGGAGCCCATTAATGTTCCAAGACATAATTTTTAAACTAGCCATCTCCACTAAACCAAAACACTGTCAGCCCTATCTTTATAACAGAACCAATCAAAAATTGACCCACCTCCACAAGGAAAAGAAACTCGCAGCAAAAAATAAATAAAAAAACAACAAAATCAGCAAGCAAAAAAAATACAACAGAATGACTGATGAGGAATTTTTTAAGTTTGCACGTGAACCCCACCCGCCCCCACCCTCACTCCCCCATAGAGAACCCACGATGTACCTAGTCCAGTAATGGCACCCCAACCTCAGGCTCCCGTTATTCTCCCGCCAAAAACCAACAACTAAACAGTATAGAGGTAAAAAGTAGTACCGCACTACCCAATGCTGAAAAGAGAAATTAACCCTCCCCATTATTCTCTACCCCCCTTTTTTTTTTTCCCTTCCTTCTTTTTTATAGAACACTAGAATAATAGATTTTAATGTATTACAATAGCTGTATGTGGCCATAAAACCTAAAACTCCAAACAAAAACAAAAAAAGAAAATTTAAGTGCTATTATCTGATGACTTGTTGCCTATATTCGAAAGAAATTCATCAGCAGCTTGGACTGTTCTGATGTTAACCATCTTATTATTGTACATAACCCTCAGAGAGGCTGGGAACACCAATTGAGCGGAAGCGCCCAACTTCTTGAAAGCCTCCAGCCGCCTTCCAAACTCCCATTGCCTCTCCAGTGTAACCCTAGATAGATCAGACCTGACGAGGAAGGTAAAGCCCTTACCAAGTAGGGACTTCTGTTTGAGAGCTGCATTCAAAATCTGCTCTTTGATAGTATAGGTAAGAAAATTAACAAGAATTTTGCGTGGTTTTTGCCTTTGTGGAATCAGAAAGGTGTGTAGGAGAACATGGCGGCAGACGGCTGATCTGCCGTGGCGCTCCGCAAGGCAGGCTCCCGTTTTCCCTGTCCGATTTACTGATGACAGATGCTAACTTAGTTTCCTAGGTCCTTACCTCTGTTTTCTTCCCCTGACCCCTCGATTTTCTGACGGCAGGTTGGATTTGTGTGACTTGCCTGGGTCCTCGGTCCTTGGTTCTCTCGCTGCTGGCTGCAGACCTGCGGGCTGTTTGTCGTTCGAACGGCGGGTCCTCTTTCCCTGTCTACTAGTTTGGGTCCGTTTTTTTTTTCCTCCATGTTTCACGGGCTCAGCGGTGACGGCAGCGGTGTTCTTGCTGGAGACGCTTTCGGAGTTTCTCGAGGTGTGGCTGGTGTCCCGGTTCGCCTTAATTGTTCTGCCTCCATCAGTTCACCGACTCGGTGGTTTTGGTTCTCTGCCGCCCTGGAGCTGCGGCGGGGTAGGAAGGCGCGCAGTTTGGTGCGTGCTGTCGGAGTTGGAGACGCCCTTACCCACCATCTGGGAGAACCTATTCAGGCCATAGCTATAGTCGAGAACACAGAGACTGCCACTACAAAACTAGACAGTTACAATCACAACGGAAGCGGACATAACAGCACGAAGGCACACGAGTCACTCCCGGAATTACTTCATTGCGGGGTTCTACAGGATCTAGAAGGTTTGCACCAATACCAACATTATAAAGTGCCCAAAGGTAAGGGGAGAGGTGGTAAATCCATTCGTGGACGAGGTAAGGTACAAACTAAAGTGCCTACAAGGGCTTTTGTCATTGGTCATAATCCATCTGCTGTAGATACTCCATCCCAAACAGATAAATCAGATAAAAGAACTTCCTCCTATTTATCTAAGGAAGTGAAATCTAAGGGAGCTAGAGGGAAAACACAACGTAACATCGTCGGTGCTGAGTCTGCATGTAAAATTACTCCATCTCTTCGGACATACTTTAAAGTCGTCCCCCAGGTTTTGCGCCTTGTGGATTCTAAGGCAATGGCCACATTAGAGGATTCTGTTCAACTGATTCCCCCTTCTCTAAGTTCGTCTCTTACAATCCCTCCTTCTTTGGCTGTCATACCTGTCCTTACACCCCTTGCCGATCCTGGGATGTCTGCATCAGCCGTTTCAGTTGCTTCTGTAGATTCAGTTCCATCCCCATGTTCGATTTTACCCAAGATTGGAGTTTCTTCTGGGGTTGAGGCAGGAGGGGGGTTAATACATACTAGTTCTGATGAGAGGATCGATCTAGCAGAAGCAAGCGAGGGTGGCGCTGGTTATTCTGATGCCTGTGTCCATGACTGCACCACGCAGGATGTAGGGGTGGCTAGTATTATGGATTCATCAGGCGACCAAACTATGGCAGTGCCTGTCCCTGTTCCTATACCTTCCGTTCCATCCTGCGAAGAGGTATCTTCGGGAAATATCTCGTCAGCTACCTTACTAGCGATGCTTACTTCCCTATCTCAAGACATAAAAAAAGGGTTCGAGCAATCTTCAGGTATGCAGAAGGAGATTCGTGACTACTGCCAGTTATTGGATAATAAGATCGATGGGCTGTCAACAAGGACAGAAGTCCTGGAGGGAAAATTAACTATAATGTCAGAACATCTAGATAAGGTAGAGGAGGACATTACCAAACTTAAAAGAGACGACCAGGTCCTGTTAGATAGGATGGAGGTATTGGAAAACAATGCAAGAAGATGTAATATTTGCATTCTTAATGTTCTAGAGGGATCTGAAGGTGGGGATGTTAAGCAATTTGTTGTTCGCCTGTTGAAGGAGGGATTGTGTTTGGAACATTCCTTGGACCAACTATCATCTGATATTCAGAGGGTCCATAGGGAACCCTTTAGACAGAATCCACAAAGGTAAATTAATTATTAATATGCTATTTTTTTATAACTAATTATTTAATTGGTTATTATGTTTATAGAATCCCTATGCTATCCAGTGTTTTCCCAACTGTTTTACTATCTGGAGTTGGAATAGTAATTTTTAACCCTACGCTATCCAGCGCTTTCCCTAGTGTTTCACTTACTGGAGTGGGAATAGTAATTTGTACCCCTACGCTATCCAGCGTTTTCACTACTGTTGCACTCTCTGGAGTGGGAATAGTAATTTTTACTCCTACGCTATCCAACGCTTTCCCTTGTGTTGGACTCACTGGAGTGGGAATAGTAATTTTTACCCTTACGCTATCCAACGCTTTCCCTACTATTGCACTCTCTGGAGTTGGAATAGTAATTTTTACCCCTACGCTATCCAACGCTTTCCCTACTGTTGCACTCTTTGGAGTTGGAATAGTAATTTTTACCCCTACGCTATCCAGCGCTTTCCCTACTGTTTCACTTACTGGAGTGGGAATAGTAATTTGTACCCCTATGCTATCCAATGCTTTCCCTACTGTTGCACTCTCTGGAGTTGGAATAGTAATTTTTACCCCTACGCTATCCAGCGCTTTTCCTACTGTTCCACTCTCTGGAGTTGGAATAGTAATTTTTAACCCTACACTATCCAGCGCTTTCCCTAGTGTTTCAGTTACTGGAGTGGGAATAGTAATTTGTACCCCTACGCTATCCAGCGTTTTCACTACTGTTGCACTCTCTGGAGTGGGAATAGTAATTTTTACTCCTACGCTATCCAACGCTTTCCCTTCTGTTGGACTCACTGGAGTGGGAATAGTAATTTTTACCCTTACGCTATCCAACGCTTTCCCTACTATTGCACTCTCTGGAGTTGGAATAGTAATTTTTACCCCTACGCTATCCAACGCTTTCCCTACTGTTGCACTCTTTGGAGTTGGAATAGTAATTTTTACCCCTACGCTATCCAGCGCTTTCCCTACTGTTTCACTTACTGGAGTGGGAATAGTAATTTGTACCCCTATGCTATCCAATGCTTTCCCTACTGTTGCACTCTCTGGAGTTGGAATAGTAATTTTTACCCCTACGCTATCCAGCGCTTTTCCTACTGTTCCACTCTCTGGAGTTGGAATAGTAATTTTTACCCCTACGCTATCCAGCGCTTTCCCTACTGTTTCACTTACTGGAGTGGGAATAGTAATTTTTACCCCTACGCTATCCTGCGCTTTTCCTACTGTTTCACTTACTGGAGTGGGAATGGGAATTTGTACCCCTACGCTATCCAGCGTTTTCACTACTGTTGCACTCTCTGGAGTGGGAATAGTAAATTTTACCCCTACGCTATCCAGCGCTTTCCCTACTGTTTCACTTACTGGAGTGGGAATAGTAATTTGTACCCCTACGCTATCCAACGCTTTCCCTACTGTTGCACTCTCTGGAGTTGGAATAGTAATTTTTACCCCTACGCTATCCAGCGCTTTCCCTACTGTTGCACTCTTTGGAGTTGGAATAGTAATTTTTACCCCTACGCTATCCAACGTTTTCCCTACTGTTGCACTCTCTGGAGTGGGAATAGTAATTTTTACCTTTACGCTATCCAACGCTTTCCCTACTATTGCACTCTCTGGAGTTGGAATAGTAATTTTAACCCTACGCTATCCAACGCTTTCCCTACTGTTGCACTCTTTGGAGTTGGAATAGTAATTTTTACCCCTAGGGTATCCAACATTTTCCTTATTGTTGTTTTTGTTGGAGTTGGACTAGTAGTTTTATTGTGTCTGATATTTCATATGTTTTGTATTTTTTTTGCTATTGTAATATATCATTAATAATAAAAAATTAATCACATTAAAAATATTGATTATTATTTGCTATATGTAATTATTAAATATTTATTAATGTTATTATTTTATGTGTATAGATGTATTGGTAATTTTTAAAAACATTTAATAATTTATACGTTACAGAAATTATTAGTTAAATTAATTATTCAGTAAGTATATATATTATATATTATATGTACATGTTTAATTAAATTTTTATTAAATTATATATATTAATTATACATTTTATTTATTATACAATATATTTAATTATGTTTATTTAATTTCTAAGTATAATTTGGTTTATTTTACATATATTTTTAAAGTAAAAGAAAAACGATATTTTTAATAACGATATTGTTGACATCGATATTTAATTTCCGATATTTTTGTACTTACCATGTTGTAGATAGGATGTCGATATTCTTGTCATCGATATTTTTGTTGCGATATATTTGTAGGTCGATATTCTGTCTGTCGAAATTATGTCATACAACCAATGCTGAGACCACTCCCAAAGTGACTGCCTTTGCAAAACCCCTACTTCTCCTTCTTGAGGAATATGCATACCTCACGAGGCCCATCCAAGTCTCGACTGAATCTTCCAGACTCTGTCTTCTTAAATGCAAACATTTTAAACATGTTCTCTCCTGTAAGGAACTAAAACTAGCACTTGAGGCCATAGTTATCTCCCAACTTGATTATTATTCTGTACTCCTCATAGGCCTACCAAAAAAAACAGAATCTACCTAGTTAGACCTGTTCTTAATGTCACTGTTTGGTTCTTTACCAGTATTAATACTCTCCCATAGACTTGTCTATCTCAAATAGCTCCTGTTTGGTGCATGCCTCTCAATGAGAACTGCATACCTCTAGGACAAAGCTTTTAACCTCTAAATTCAAAGCTATCTCTCTTAGAAGTTATCATATCTGGAGGCTTACAGTCCTGTGTTGCAAAGGCAAAGGATCTCACCCAAATCCCATTTTAATATGACTGCAATTCACAGATTCTTCTCTAACGTTGTTGCCAGAATCTAGAATGCCATCCTCCATGTAAACAAATTGTTATGTCACTTATAATCAGCTCACTGGGGATTGCTTGGGCGTGGATATCTAATCACACATCTGCATACATTGTTAGTGGAGATCTTTGGGCTCTGCTCCGCGGCTCCAGCCTAGGCCTAGCCTTCTGAATTTCTCCGCTTCACCCATGCCCTGAAGCTATATTACCTGTCAACCTATCTGTAAAGCTGCATTGTCTATGTCGTATAAATGGTGTCATATCATGCACTCTTCCTTTTTACTTGTACTTCCTGTTGCCAGTCATCTCTACAGTTCTCAAATATAAGGCACTATGGGGGCATATTATCAAGACAGGCGATAAAATTATCACCGCTTTAGCGGCAGAAAACTGCAGCTAAAAGGGCGATAATGGGCTTGATAATATGCTCTATGGAATTCCAATTGAAGCTCAGGTTAAATGTCCTTCACATCTAACAAGGGCTTCAATTGGAATTCCATAGAGCATATTATCAAGCCCATTATCGCCGTTTTAGCGGCAGTTTTCTGCCGCTAAAGCAGCGATAATTTTATTGCCTGTCTTGATAATATGTCCCTATTTACTCCTTATCTACTCCATTTTTAGCCTGGGCCCTTTTTAGCTCAACTGCTGAGCTTTATAATGTCAGCGACAATTTAAGCTTCTTTTATTGTTTGAGGCTTCGTTAGTGTGCCAAGTTCACTTTTTACTAACCTTTTAGGATGACAACAATTATGTTTTGTCAACTGCCTTGTCTGCACTCAGTGCCTTGTAACCTTGTCGTGTGCTTAGCTGTGGCCTAATATGATTTCTTGTTGCAGTTTTGTCAATTTATAGCATGCATTTTGTTCTAGTTTTGATTGTGCACGCTGACACCCTGTTAAGGTGTCGTAATGTGCCCACTGGTGGTTATTTTGTAAAAGAAAGGGTATTGGTGCACAACCCCCTGTTCAGACGCCTGCTTCCGGCCCAATTAAACGTCTGATCTCCGACTGCCATGACTGTTAGTCTTAAATCCACCCCATGCCTATTCAATTGCCTACTAGACACCCCCTGCCCTTTTATCTCACTTTTAATACTTCGCTTTTTCCCTTTATGATGTTTTTTCCGTCTTTCTCTTCATCCTCTTTACAATTCGTGTTTTTCTGTCTTTTGCTCTCGAGATTAGAAATGTGCGAAAAGGAAAAATAAGTGCCTGGTGGCAACAACCGGCTCAAATTAAGCACCGACTATAAGCTTTTGTTTCAGCTGTACTTTATAGGCTGTAACCGCCCTGCATATTACAGGCCTTCCAGTCCCTCATTAGCTCTGCCTGATGCCTCAAACGTGCCCTTAGCCGTTACCATTGTAAAGCGGAGGTGCCCTGTGCAGCGCTCTGGGCAGCTTTTCAGATAGTTGCTGCTTTTGAAGACAATATATAAATACGAGTATCGAAAATGGCTGGAAGCTTGTAACACTCGTTAAGAGATCCTGCCAAGAGCGGCAGGTGAATTCCGGACTGGTAATCAAAGCGTGACAGCGACTATGATCAGCGCCCCAGATTGAGTTTATAATTAAAAGCCATAGTAAAAGAGATACCATGAGGGGAAATGGACGAAATGCACGGGATGGACATAAACATGTATTTATTGTAAGTGGGCCACAGTGACTACTTTCAGACACATCGAATCCCTTCCAGACACTAGATGGGCCACGTATATAGAGCAGAGAAGTGTGCCTATATGATTTGATATTTTAATTCTAGACATTATCAGTTCTGTCCTTTGAGGCAAAACCATCAGCAACGAAATATAGAAATACCCGTACATGTAGTGAGCCTGCATAGGCGTGTACCTGCCTGTGTCCATATTTATCAAAATTAAACCAACTAACTTTAGTGGACGTGCCAGTAGCCAGTGTGGACAGAGTCAACCCTCATTTGTAGCATGCCCATGTGGTGAATTGAAACAAGAGGGACGAAACCTTTCTACCGTAAAGCGTGAGAGTGACTGTTGCCTCATAATGTCCATTTCATAAATCGCTGCTGCTAATCCTTTGAAATGTGGCCTTGTTAAAGGAAAAAAAACCTCTTACATAGACCTTTCTTTCACAAAATCCCAGGAAAAGGGATGGTCCTTTGAGGTGGTTTGTTTACAGTGATAGAACCAGAGTTTGTTGAACTTTGCACTTCTAACGACTGCATTTTGTTGGCCCTGCACAAGCCTTTCATGTGTCACAATCTATCTGTTTCCAGACTTTTTAAAGCCCAGAAAAGCAGGTTTGCTCCTGGATATTTTACCAAGACAAAGTCACTCAATTGGGGTCCAAGGTTGCTGCTTCCAAATCGCTCTCGCATTTTTAGAGTAGACCCCATCACTGCAACCTTATATTGCACCAAAACCGTGTCCGGTCATACTGCAAATACTGTTTCTGATATTGGCAAGTCTGAGGGTTTATGGCTATACTGCCATATGTTTAATATGTTCAGTGGTACTCAACTCAGAAATGCAAGATTAAATATTGTGAGTAGCTCATACAATTATTCACTTTGTTTCAATGAGTGGCACCTGCGCGTGTTTGGCTACATATGCCTATGAACCTAAACTGACCCATCTGACTCTGCAAAACGCCCAAGGACGAGGCAGAAACATTGGCCGAGAGTGGTTACCGCCCACAACTTTACAGGTTTTGAGCACTTTTTGCGCTTTATTATGAGTTTGGAATAATACATTTTCAAATTTGGACTGTTACTGTTTCTGAGTGGAGTAACTAAGAAGAGTAATGCCACCTGCCAACCATATTTTCAATCCAGCAGATAGTTTTTGAAATAACAATGCAGTTAAGAAGCAGATGAATGTTAGCTTTATTCCAGTATGCTGCGAAAGTGTGTAGATATTTATTAACAAAATGCTATAAAAGAAAATAATTTGAGGTTCAAATGTATTACAGTCAAACTGTTCCCATAAAGAACAATGAAAAAGATATTCACTGACAATCATTGGCCAATGGTAAAAATCACGAAGTCGATCCCGTGATATCAGCAAGACCTTTGAACGAAGTGAGGCCAACCAGTTTTGTCATGAGATCAGATTGAGTATGGGGTTTTGGCTGGTAAGCAATTTTACCTTTGCATTTATAATATAAAGATAAGGAGAAGTCAGTCCAATGGGGTGAAATCAGGAGGTTGAATCGGACAAAGAAGTTTTGAAGTCGGAAACATTTAGGATTCTATGTCTCTGTGAAGCTCGTATCTTGCAACCAAATGTCTGTAGCCCGTGAAAAACTGCCTTTCAGCAAGAAATGATCAGATGTCATCTGGACTAACTTTCAGTTGTTATTTCTGTTGCAAAGTTTTTAAAAGCTTTCCTGGACGCAGCAGCTTACATTTGGTGAGGGAGCAATGAGTTCGGTCTGCAGTTCTCAGAGCTCACCTTAAACAGCTTTTGTAGAGATAAAGTACTTTTGAGTGGGACACCTCTCTTCCCCAATTTCACAAAGTCACCAAAAGAAAAGGTTTTCTTAATGGCGATAAAGATGGTGCCCAGTGATAATGCATGGATATCAGCAACACTATTGTACAGTTACTTGTCAGTGTTTAAGACTTGCTCCGGCAAGCCTTCACAACCCAAGTCCACGTAAGCACAGCCCTGATCAGGTAACCACAAGTTTCTCAACTGGTTCCAAAGTCCTTGCTGTTTTCCAGTAAGGCTGGCATCAATTTTTTCCACTGAGCTACAGGATTCTCCAGGACCTTTCCGCTGCGGGGTCTTTGCAGGTGAGTAGGCAGGCTCTACGGAAGGTTGCAGACACGACAGCAAACCAAAGATACTACTTGATCTGGGAGTCAGTTAGAAGGCTATTTTAATTTGCTCTGGCAACACGTCCTTTCAGGCAAAAATTCAGGCAGAGGTCAGAACAAAGTGCCTTGTATTTCCTTTCCATTGGACTGAGGTATGATTCTCCTGCAGGCTCATGTTCAAGGGCGTGTGGGTCCATTGTAGCTTCACAAAAAACACAAGCAAGCATTTCATTAGAGGGTACCCCTTAACCAATCTGTAGCCTGCCTTTAATATGTCTGATTCCAGATTTTACCTTAGAGTGATGTAAGCAAAAGTCTTTGAAAGTTGTCTACTGGCCACAGAACTCACAAATCATATCCTATTCAAACCAAAAGGGCAAGTGGGCTTGTTGCCTAGCAAAACCACCATCTGGACAGGAAACACACCCTGGACTTAAAAATATGCTGCACTTCTTTGAAATACAGTATAATACAGCAGGTAGAAATTCGCTAGTGGATCTTAGAGCAAGAGAATATGGCAAGCCCTCCTATGGACAATAGGCGGAATGTCGGTGGCCGCTTCATGCCTTGTTGATGTTTGCCGACTGAATCCATTAATCCTTTAAATGCCTTCCTGATGATACAATTTAATTGAAGTCAGGAACATCAGAGAGTTCCCAGAGAAATCTTCTGTATCCTCTAATGAGTAAGGATTCAGTCTCGACAAAAGAATCTCCTTCAAGCTCCTGATCCACGCACACAAGGCACTCCACAAAACCGGCCCAGCCTATATGGCCAGGTACTCCCTACACCCCTTCCTCCCCACAAAAGACCCGTGACAGGGGAGAAGTGTTTGGAGGCAGGGGGCATGACACCCCCCGGCCATATTTATTATACAAAATGAATAAACATTAAAATTTCACTTTTTACAAAACACAGCAGAAAATATACTTTACACAGATGGCTAACCTTAACATAACTCTAATACAAAGGTTTCCTGTCCATATCTAAACATATCTTTAACAATCTTTACAAACTTTATTTTCTGCGTACCTAAAGGGGCCTACGGCAAGGTCACTAACTGGTGTCAGATCCTTATCAAAATCTAACCACGCCCTCCAGCCGGAGTGCGCATGCGCAGAGGGCCCGTTCACCGTGAGGGTACTTCCCCCCCCGGTTACCCCCGTACGCTCTATACCTGATCTCCATAAATGGGCCCTTGCAGCCGTTGTGCACGTGCGAGATGGCCAATCAGCCTAGAGAAAGCGTGACTCCCTCCTCCCCCGCACCCAACTGCACCTGGAGTTCTAGGAGAGACCACTTGTCCCTCCCACTTGGGCGACACCATTCGGGAATGGCGCCGCCCTCTAAGGACCTTAAATTTACTGCTCACCAATCATGACCTTACCGCCCGACCAAAATACATCATAAATACGACGATTGGTGACCTGTGGAAAAACAAATTAGCATTCGGACACCGCTTTTGACAATTATCCTCAAAATTTACATAATAACTGATAGCTTACTATTCCCTGAATCGAAACCACTACAACCTATTTGCTTCTAGGGGATGGTGGGTGGGAAAAACAAATGTTAACGCCTCCTAGCAAGGCGTGGGGGGGCAAGCTGGGGAGCCAGGAACCAAGAGGCGGCTTCCTGGGCTCCCCAGCCCTTTATAGCCCTGGACGGACGTTTGCCCATCGGTGCGACCCGGAAGTGATTTGAATCACTTCCGGGTCGCGCCCAATCCCGGGACCTATGAGGGTAGAGGGGGGAGGCCGCCGCGTCACAAGGGTGCGCGAAAGGCACGCCCCTCCCCTACTGTCACGGAGGGGGCCGGCTCGACCGCCATACCTATGGCGTGGCCGATGCCGGCCCCGCCATTCTATCTCAACAGTCGACTATCATTCTACGTACCCAACAGGAAACTCCGCTCCGCTGACCACGCCATGGCCACGGTCCCACGCATCCGGAGAACTACTTCCGGAGGCAGATCCTTCTCCCATCAAGCCGCCAGGACCTGGAACACCCTCCCCCTCTACCTGCGACAAACCGAAAACCTGCTGACCTTCAGGAGACAACTCAAGACCAGGCTCTTCGACCAATAGCAGCAGCATCCCCCCACCGGGCGCCTTGAAACCCTCACGGGTATTTAGTGCACTTTACAAATCATTGATTGATTGATTGATAGTTGTGCAATCAACAATTAATACATTTATTGGATTAGCAATAACAATATGTTTATTTCTGGTTGAGATATTCACATTCAAATTGTGGTGTTTCTGCTTTCCATAACGTCCAAAAACAAAAAAAGTGATGAATGAATGCTTAAATTAATCTCTGCAACTGGTAATTTCTCAGGACTGAGCTTCAGTCCGTAGTTTTGTTTTTTGCTCACTGCGGTACTACAGATACAGACAGGGACCAACCTTAAGAAAATAAGTTTTGCCCCTGCTCCAATAAAAACATTCTAGTCAGACCTGCAATGCCACTTCCCCTTTGCAAAAGAAGACAAGCAAAGAGAGACATGTTTTAGCCTTTTTGGACACCTCAGTGAGGCACAACTTTAGTCCCCTGGCATATCTACAATGTAAATGTAAATGTCAAGGTACTTATAGAGCGCACTGTCACCAGACGGACACCTTGCAGTGTCGCCTTTGCGGTTTCCTGGCGCTGATACTCATACCGCTGTGGAACCCCTCCTGGCTTTCCCTGTGAAGTGTCCACTCCTGGGCACCCCCAGGGTGAAGCCAGGCATCCTTAGCGCTGTTGGGGCCGGTGTGGAGGCTAAGCAAGCTATTGCCCAGAGTTGCAGCGTGGGGCCCGTGATTAGAATAGGCACCGAGGCGAGAATAGACAGGTCCGAGGAAATTGAGCCCGAGCCCCGCCGAGGCAGGAATCGAACCCTGGTCCCTGGCCAGAACTCTGCTTCAGGGTCTGCCGCTCTAACCATTGAGCCACACTCCTCCACAATGAGACACATCTGGGCATCCCTGTCACACTCGGGCCATTTCAATGAGAAGAAAAGGCACCAGAGAGTATGAATGTTAAAAAAAGGCAAATTGTAGATTTTATGAGCAACTTTGTTGAACCCACATCTGTGTGGTGGGAGCAGATATCATTGTGTGGCTAGAGATGTTCTTTCCAGACAGATATTCTGGCGTGCTGAAAAATTTGCATAGGAAGTGGACACCTGAGAGTTAACTTGGACATTCCTTCCAGGCCTCTACTGTGGCAGCTTTGAGGCTTTTGTCTCAGCCAGGTCTGGTGGCGTGGTGGACTAATGCATCCACTGTAGGGGCCTGTGTTTGACCTCATGGTCACAGGTCCAAATCCTGGTGGGTCCACTCAGCCTTTCATCCTTCCGAGGTGGATAAATTGAGTACCGTTGGGTAACATTAAATGTTTGTTATTCAGCACCAAGATGCCCTTCTGGGTGAGTGTGTGCTTTACAAATACATGTTATGTTATTGTGCAGATTTGTTGTGGATTTGTGTACGATGTTTCTCAGTGGCTTTTACCATTAGCTGTTCATAGTTCTGAAACTACTTAACAAAGGGTTTCAGCCTAAGGATCCATAAGGCTTAATATCAAGGTGCAAGGAGAAGTATCCCTGGAAGCTAAAATCGGAATTTGCCCCAATTAACACTTCTTATGAGGAAAAAGAGTCAATGGTAAGGTTTTCTGTGGTGATGGCCGAGGGACATGATTTCAAAATGAAGGAATAACAAGGGAGCTACATCATAATGGGCAAAAGAGAGAAGTGAGATTTGGTTGGTTTTCCAGGGATGTAGGAGACCTCGTTCCACTTGCATGCATCAAGGTGATAAATCTAAATCAAGAATAGGTAGTCTGTGTAAGCAACAAGAACAGCTCCCCAGCTTGAGCATAGACAGCTTTACTGAGTTAAAGTTACTTACTAAAGAATACTTGGACATTGCAATGATGCTGGAGGCAAAAAAGCACCTAGGTATTGTATAGTATAATAGCATATGTATAGCGCCAACGTGCATTTTCAGATGAGCAGCACACTACCCCTTGGGGGAGTGTGTGGTTGGCAAATCTTGGCAGTGTTGGATTTAGTGTGATCATATGTGGGAAGCATTTTGGTGTTTTGCTTGGGTGACCAGAGAGGTGCTCTTACCTTGTCTTGGAACTTGTAGTTAGGCTCCAGGTGAGAAGACTTACTTTGCTTCTAGTGTTTCAGCTAGGATGGGAGCATGAAGAGCAGTCCGCTCCCACTTTTCCAAAGTTCCACAAGGTCAGCAGAGGCAAAAGCCTCTCACTGCGTGGCCAGGAGCTAAAGAAGGCCTGCACTGAGAGCGAGAAGGGATAACAAGGACAGGGAGGAGGACATGCAACTGATTCTTGACTGGTGTTGCTTCAAAGGAGATACACATAAAACAACAGTGCATGGGATGTTCTGCAACGGTGCCCTCTAAGGGTACTCCCATACCCAAGGGAATATTGGGAAGACGTGATCCTCCAAAGCCTCTTCCTCAAGGATTCTGGCCAGCATCCTCAGGAGGAGCCCAGTACATGGTGGCACCAGTCCCAAATCTTGGCTTTCATTTGATTTAATTTAAACCCACTGCTGAATAGTCAAGTCAATCACTTATCTGCCATCAGTTTTCTTTTTCCTCTGTGCTTTTTCTATGGAAAATCCTTCCCTTACCTCCTGTACAGGATTGCACAATGGTGGTTTGCGACAATTTTGAGTTGCTTAGATTAATATAATTCACTCTTCTTAGTGTCTATGTCACTAACGCCAAGACGTCTACTTTGGTATAAGCGTGCTTTACAAAATCATTAGCATAGCATATTCCTTAGATCACATGGGGCGGCTGAAACTCCTCCAATAAATGCTAATGCCGCTGCGAGACATGCACTGCCATGGTTGCGTCTTTCATCCGCAGCATTGGCATGAAACACACTTCTATGGCTGCCTGTTTCCAAAGGAGTGATCTTTTCGTTTCTGTTTGATTCATCGTGCCCTCCATGCTCGGGACCTCTCTACCTTCAAAGGAGATTTTACCAATATCACTGGACCCTTAAGCTGAGGTCCTCCCGTGCTCTCCTTGTTGTGACTCGGTAGTCTGTTGCTAGGCTGGGTGGCTCTGCTTTTTTCGGTAAAAGCAACGGAGCAGTGGCATTGCCTGCCTTCATTGTGGATGCTTTTCATAAAGTATTGAAAACGTAAAAACACTTTTAGTGTTAAACATTAGTAGTGCATTTATTGTGCAATGTGTGTAGTGCCAAAGGAGGAGTAGACAAATCTCCAAGTTATCATCCTTTATAAAAAATAAAAGAAATCATCAATTAAGTAAACAAAAGGGGGGGAGACATTTCACATAAAAAATATACATTATAGCAGGTACTTGATAACAAGTCTGAAAACATCAACTTGGTATCAAATGTTTGCTCTCTTTGAACAAGGCAGTTTTCGTTAATTGGACACCTTAATCAAGTAATTTGCCTTACATGATCTGTATTTTCTCACCTCATTTCACCATTCAAACAATTACAATACACCATAAACAATTAGATAGGTTTTTGATATAGAGCCAGTCTGGATTTCTCCGCTAAGAAATTGTCAAGGCAGACAGTTCTGTTATCAGTGTTTTTCACAATTAAAAAAAAACAATTCACAAAAGAATGCAAACAAAACATTTTTATAATTACTCTTATGAGCTCAAGAGCTTTTCATTTCCTTTATAAGTGCAGGTTGGAGAAGAAGACGCAACAGAACAGACTCAAAAGCAGCAAAGTCGGGGTTCCCATTCCTTAAGACCAGGGAAATTCCTTCCTGTTCACTATGTAAGTTCTTAACTTTGGATCTTCTGCCCAATATACGTTTGAACTGAGGATGATGCGCTGAAATATGACAACTATCCTGTTTACATTTTCTTCAATATTTTCTTTTTCAGGACCGGAGCCTTCATTTCCACTTCACACAGTCTTTGCTTGCTCTTCTCCAGTGCCTTCACCTCTTCCAGAAGCTCTTGTTGCTTAAATTCTATGTCAGTTCTGCGTCTGCGAACGTCCAGTATCTGCTCTTCCAATAGCTGATTATTCGATTGGACAGGGTGGACCTTCTTGCACATTGGTATCGAATTTGTCACTACCTCAAGGATAGACTCACTGTCTTGAGTGTTGTTCTCAATTTCATTTTGTATTGCATCGAAAAACTGCATCCTGTAAATACTCAGTTCTCTATTTTTGACTGCCCACACTGCATTTTCGAGCTCGGTGTGCATTGAATCCAAATTTACATTCATCGACCGATCTATATTTTGCTTTACTCGGCTTCTGGTCCCATGACTCCTTGCCATGCCAATCAACTGCTGTTTCATCTGTCTCTCCAGCCCAGCATTTCTGTAACTGTTTGGGAAACACACGTTTCCTCTTTGTTAGTATGGCAAGGATGGGTAAGTGTGCTAGGCATCAATTCCAAACTTGCATGTTCCAGCTTCTGGAATGGTGCCAGACATCTGTCCCGTCTCTTTCGGCTGCTTTCCCTTTCTGGAACTCATGTTTGCAATAACCAGACTTTCTTCTCCTGTCCTGTGGGCGAAGCGCTTAAGTGAGGCAGGCCTAGGCTATCTGGCGGCAAAGCGTTGAAAACGTGTCATTATACTCAGAGACGCGTGTTTGTTTTGTGCTAGCAGTGTACGTCAGCACCAGGACACCTTTTGAGCATCAGTCACGCTCTATAAATATCATTTACGTTACATCACACGTGACGCAGGCAGCTGTAGCCCATTTAGCCTCCTGAACAGCCAAATACTTGTCCTGCGACTGGAGTCCCTGCTGACCTGATGCCCCTCCCTTACCGGCCTTCAAAGCCCCGCGGAGCAGCGGGGTGCACGGTGCGCACGAAGCATGCAACATGCACCAGAGACAATCTCATGTACCCGTTGGTCTTTGATCCAGTGTCTGCACCACCACTTTGTTGCATTTTATAGTTAAACTCTACACTTACTTGTAATACCTGCTCTCTTGCCACCTTGTTCACTTGTAACCAGTACGCGAATTGTACTAATTGTCATCCTGAAATGGTTGGGTAAACTTTGTCAAGTGAACTCTGTCCGTTGTTACCCTACAGCATCAACTGAGTGAGCATTTCTCTTGCCACCATGCATCCACTGAGTGAACTGTGACTGCTGAGAGAAATCTTCCTATTGGGACCCTACATTCAATGATTATATTTTGCTTCGTCTTCCAGCATCTATTAGCAGGAACTGATTTCATTGCAGCCCAGCATTCATTAAGTGAATTGTGTGGGTTGACACCCTCTATCTGGGAGGGAAGGGTTTTCTCAAGTTAATGTGTGCTCATTCTGGCTCTACTCACTGAAAACGTACCAACAGGTGACCTAACTAACCAAGCTTTACACTACGAGACAAATTGGTATCGACCTCCCACTACACCTGCCTTTCTTAAAATCCATCATGTGTCCCTCTCCCACATTGTTATCTTGTACATCCTTCTATGCAGTATCACCGGTCTCTAAGGCCTCTCATGATATTCCTGCTCACATTTCAGCATCTTGTGGTAAATAATTTTCCTTTACCTGGACTTAATTTGATACAGAAACATAATTAAATAGCTCAGTAAAATGAGAGGCAGAATCCGTGGTATTAGAGGTTCGGAATGGGCTTTATTCCAATGATCGATTATAATCGGTTGCTCCAAGTTCCATCACCACGGAGGTTCAGGAAGTGAAGTACATACTTTATTGACAAGAAGTAACCTTTATAGTACATACATTACAATGAAGCGAATGCAATAGGCGTAACAATTGATAAGGAAAATGACGATCTATCTGTGTAACCAAAAATGGGTGGAACAAGGATTAAAAAGGAACATAATTGGTTATGATGTCACGTATAGGTGGATCTATAAGATAATACTTGGCATAGATGCGCGCGCAGCAGTATGACGTGTGATTGACGTGCAACTAGGGGGTGAAGGGGACTTGACATTTAGCTCTACATGTGGAGACAAAAAGTCTGGGGGGTCAAGTCAACCTAATCCCAAATCATATCTAACATCCTATGTTTAAAGAACTATGTTATCCACAAAAGAAGGACTTTCGGACAGAATCTATTCTATACTGACTGTGAGTGCGTGTACAAGCGTCTAAGTGTCTACACTAAATGCGAGGGGGTAGGAATATTCCATGGTAACAGGGCTATGAATTACTTGCATGAGGACAGAGAAGTCGAGCCTTTTGCTCGGTAGCTGGAAGAATGTTTACTTAAACTACTAGACAGGAATGCATCGGCTGAGGGGGGAGCAGATAACTCGAAGGCGAAATACAGTTCTTGGCAGAGAATAGGCTGATGTCAGGCTTCGTGAGCCGCGCAGAGAATGAGACAAAGTTCATGGTCACAGATGCAGGCTCGAACTGGAGTTTTCAGAGGCAGAAAGCAAGAGGAGTTTGATGACAGAATCAGGGCCTACTTGCCTGGACTGTAAAATGGCATAAGTGAACCATATAAAGCCGGTGGCCTTTCATATTTAGGGATGGAATATCCGGCCTATTCATGGCGGATCTGGCAGAGGGCATGTTGACGGTGGACGCACATGTATTTGCGTCTTCATAACTGGAACTGGAGGGAACATACATGTACTTGTGACATGCACATAGAACCGTTGGGGTCCAAGATAGGGGACATAACTGATCGGGAAAATCCATATTTCCACATTCCCTCCTTGTCCCCTACTTGCCCGTTAAGAGATATCAATCTTCATCAATCCATTGATCTGTTAATATAACATCATTTGTTCTTCTTTCTTCTTCCGGGACGAACGAAATCTTGGTGTTGGAATACACGATGTGGTACACAGACCACAAATCGCTGGTCCACATTGCAGACATAGACAGCAACTGAATAGTATGAGAAGGCCAATACCTAGGAAGTATAAAACTCTCCATCCCCAGGCCGATATCACACTCCAAAACCAACTGGACCAAGTCCAAGTGCCTGGGTTCTGGTGTATCTGGTTTACAATCTTATGAAGGCGAGTGATGGCTTTATATACAGATGGCGAATTTTCTGGTATGAATACGCAGCAGCTTGATCCGATGACCCTACAAGCTCCGCCCCTATCAGCCAGGATGACGTCAAGAACAAGACGATTTTGAAGCACAACAATCCGCATAGCAGACTGCTCTTCCGTTAAATTGCCTAAGGCGGAAATAGTCTCATTCACTACTGCTTCAAGGGTTCTAGTTAATCTACGTATCAGTTTACTATTAGTAACAGTACCTATATAAGGAAAGATGCCTTTATTGAAATCTGTGTATTTTTCCCATGCTGTTTCAGTGTAATCGACAATTGGGAGATCTCTCCGCTCTCTGTTGTGTACTAAATGAATATTTCTGTAATAATCAGGAGGAGCTAGGAAAACAGGTGGCAAAAGGAATGCAATGTAGCAGGTACCATCCCAGTCTAGAGGTAGACGCATATATGCAGTCTGACCACATATAAAGTAGGAGTGGCGATAAGCTCTAAATGAAGATTTGCCTCGATCACTGAATTCTACTATAGTAGTGCATTTACTATGGCCCATATGTATGGAACCAACCTTTCTTACACATAATTCACCCTTCGCTGGGAATACTGACATGGTGGGCAAGACTAGTTCAACTTCGGATACGACATTTAGAATCATGAGATTAGGTGTAATATTACCTAATCCATATACTTCATTTTCTAGATCAGTTCCTGTTCTCTTGGGGCGACCCTCCTTGTCAGGGTAGCAGACCTTGAGTAAAACTAGGTTCAGATTTCCCCATACCCAATGATCTTGGTAAACTGCTGTGTCTGAGTCTATGGAATTGATTAAACTAAACCATGCTCCACAGGATCCATTATGTGTAAACGGATGTGGAAAGAAAGGCAGGACTCCTTCATAATTCTGATAGGGAGGGAGTCGGCCACACACCCAACAATTAGTGGCATTACTAGTCTGATGGGAATGATGTAACATACTAATGAAAGTGTTATTGCGCAGCGCAAGTCTATAAGACAATTCATGCGGAGGTAAGTCACTAAAAGAATGTTCAGCAGTAACATTATAAACATGTCTAGAAATAGGGTAATATATGTGCAACAATATGCTTGCAGTAATTATTAAAAGACTCAAGAAAAACAAGATTATTAATGTCACTATGCAATGGCTACGCAGTGATTTACAATACGCCTGTCGTTTCATCATTTTTCGCGACTGTCCATGATTCAGGTCTAGAGGATACATGTCAGAGACAGATTCAACCGCTTCACCTAGGAGAGGACTTAAACAATCAAATCGTCTGACGTTCTAGGCCTCAATTTAACTTTGTAGAGTTCGGTTTCAGTCTTTTCAACCAAAGGAAGTTTTGAATCAGTCTGTGAGGGAGTGCAGGGCACAATGTCTATATCCGAGGATTGTCCATGAAATTTCTTGATATGACTTGAATGAATCCAGCCCTTGCGGCCCTCGATCTTCACGGCTGTTCTTGTGGTCAGCAGAACCAACTTGGGTGTCTTCCACCTGGGTTCCAGCTGAGTCTTTCGGTCGAAATTTTTCACAAACACGAAATCACCCGGAACTACGTCATGGGGTTTCACCTCAGTGTTGTCGGGAAATGCTGCAGCAACCTGTGAACGACAAGATTGTAGTGCAGACATCAAGGAAGCCAAGTAATCTGTCAGCATATTACAGTCAATATCAGTTATTTTGCGTGGTATGGGCGTCCCCCACATATTTGGTGATCTGCCGAAGATCACCTCATACGGGGATAGCCCTGTTCGAGAGTGTGCTACCATTCTCATGTAAAAGAGTGCAACTGGTAATGCTACTATCCAGTCGACACCCTTCTCTCTGCATATTTTGGACAGTCTGATTTTCAGTATCTGATTATGTCTTTCTACGAGACCTGCTGCCTCGGGGTGTCGAACACAGTGGAATTTCCACTGATATCCTAGCAGAAGTGAAACATGTTTCATTAATTCGGATGAGAACGGCTGGCCGTTATCTGAGTAGACAACACGTGGTAAACCGTATCGTGGGAAGAATTCTCGAACCAACTGTTTGGCAGTAGTCGGGGCAGTGTAATCTGAAACCGGGTATGCCTCCGTCCAACGGGACAGAGCGCAGACAACTACGAGAACATATTTGAATCCTCGACATCGTTTCATCTGGATATAATCCATCTGGAGGACTTCAAAAGGGTGGTCAGGAGGATGAAATCCACCCTGTTCTACGGGAACGCTTTTTCCTGGGTTGAACTGGCAACAGATCATACAGGTACGGACCTTTTGTTTGGCTGCTGCTCGTAAATGTTTATTGAACCAAATGTGTTGAATGCTGTCTAGCATAGCTTTTTCTCCTAGATGCGCTGGACTATGTATAGTGTTAATTATAACTTGGACCATTGAATCAGGAAGGAACCATACAGACTTTTCCTTCATCATCCATCCTTGGTCCGTTTGGATCCCTCCTAATTCAGTCCATTTCTTTATTTCGTCTGGTGTAGCATGTGTCTGTATGTCAATTACGTCAAGGGTAGGATCTTTAACTGTCATACAATGTGTCGGTGTCGGGACTATTGTCTTTGTCATGTCGGGGGTTTGAGTTTGAGCAGTCTGTTTAGCTGTTCTGTCGGCTAGATCATTGCCTTGGGAAATGATATCAGTAACCTTCGTATGAGCCTTACATTTCATAATTGATATTGCAGTGGGTAGATGTATTGCATCTAATAAGGCATGAATGAGGGGTCCGTGCTGAATGTGGGCACCGTGGGAAGTTAAATAACCTCTCTCTCGCCACAGTACGCCGAAGTCATGTACAACTCCGAATGCATAACGTGAATCAGTGTATATGTTGACTTTTTTATTTGTGGCTTGAATACAGGCTTGTGTCAGAGCGATGAGCTCTGCGGCTTGAGCTGACAAAGTATTTATACGATTAGTTTCAATGACTTCAGTATCTGTGGTGACTGCGTAAGCAGCCACTAACTCTCCTGTACTTGTTCTCATACATGAACCATCTACATACAACGTCAGGTCTGGATCTGACAATGGGACATCTGTCAAGTCTTGTCTGGGTTTTGTCGTTATAGTAATAACTTCAATACAGTCATGAGCTAGTGGGTCTGTTCCGGTTACTGGCAAAAGTGTGGCAGGATTCAATGTGTTACAGCGTCTGATTTCTATATGTGGCTGAAACAATGTAAGTTCATACCCTGTAAGTCGCGCTATAGTCAAGTGTTGTGTTTGCGTTCTATTTACAAGGACCTCTACTGTGTGTGGTACTTGAACTGTCAATGGATGTCCTAACACTATGGCATCGCTTTGTCTGATTGCTAAAGCTGTCGCTGCTACTGATTTCAGGCATGCAGGCAAAGCCTGAGCTACTGGATCTAATGTACTAGAAAAATAAGCACATGGTTTGTGTGCTCCTGCTTGTTCCTGTGTGAGTACTGACAAGGCAGTACCTTCGCGTTCTGTAACAAAAAGTGTAAACTGTTTTCTGTAACATGGTGTTGCTAAAACAGGTGCTTGACATAAAGCTTTCTTTAGGCTTTCAAAAGCTTGTGTATGTTCTTGAGTCCAAGGGAGAACAGTCGATGTGGCTGCCTCCTGTGTTGTCAACTGAATGAGTGGTTTTGCTAGAAATGCATACTGAGGGATCCACTGCCTACAATATGAAGTGAGGCCTATGAAAGCCCGTACCTCCTTTTGTGTCTTGGGTATTGGCATGTTAGCTATTAACTGAATGCGGTCGGGTGTAAGCTGTCTTCCCTCCATGGACAGCGAGTGTCCAAGATAAACAACTCGCTGGACACAGAATTGCAGCTTAGAAGGGGACACCTTGTGCCCCTTTTCGGCTAGAAATTGTAAAACTGTCAGTGATGCTTTTTCACATTCCGGTTCGCTTCTCGCGGTGATCAGCAGATCATCGACGTATTGAAGCAGAGCAGTGTTAACTGGCATGTGGATACTATCTAGTTCTCGTTTCAGTGCTTGGCTATAGATGCTGGGGCTTTCTGTGAATCCTTGAGGTGCGCGTGAGAATTTAAAGCTACGTCCATTTAAACTAAATCCGAACAAATATTGGCTTTCCGGATCTATTGGGACGCTGAAAAAGGCATTCTTGAGATCAATTACAGTAAAGAATGTTGCTTCGGAATCAATAGCTGTCAGTAATGACGAGATATCTGGGACCACAGGAAATTGTGGCACAATGCATTTGTTTAACTCGCGCAGATCAATAACCAATCGATATACTGGCGGGGCCTTAGGATCTGTTCGTTTAAGAATCGGAATTATCGGTGAATTACATACATTGGAGTCTGTTTCTACAACTACTCCTTGGGCAATAAGCTCGTCAATGATTTGTAGTAAAGCCACTACAGCATCTGGTGGTAACTTGTATTGTCGCATTCGTGGTAGCACCACTCCTGCCTTTAATGTGACTCTATATGGTGTAATATTCATGCAACCAACATCAGTAGGGCCTTGTGCCCATAGACGTGTAGGTAAAGTCTGCAGTCGGGGATCCATGTCTCTAGACACATAGTGACCTTTAAAATCACGTAAAAACAATCTTACTCCTTCCGGAGAACAACATATTATGGCTCCTAGAGCTTTCAATGTTTTTATTCCCAGCAAGTTTTCTGGACATGATTTAGTAAGCAATAAATCTGTAGTTCGGGTCAGAGGTCCTATCGTAAGTGGCAGAGGTTGTGACACTTCATTAACAATAGGTTTTCCTGAAAAACCAAGGGAAATATTCTGTGAGCCTGAGAGGGGTGCCCCTGGAACTTCACTACGTTTTATAGTTGTTCGACTTGCCCCTGTATCGAGTAAAAATTTCCTATCTTGGCCTAACAATTCACTATGTACATAAGGTCCTTCTTGATCTACAGGAACCTCGATAAGGGGTAAATCAACTTCCCTCTCTAGGCTAGTTCATGCGTAACGCTGATACTCAGGATATTCATACTGTGCGGTCTGATACATTTGTCGTGTTGTTGTCTGTGTGGCAGCAACAGGCAACGGTGGTGCAGCTGGCACAAACTGTATTGGCTGTTGTGCGGCTGGCATGGCCTGGGCATGCTGCAGAGCTCCTTGTTCATTCTGCTCTTGTCTAAATGGCCGTGGTCTTTCTTGTGTTTTACCTATGGCGATATTATGTTTTAAAACTGGACAATCGTGTACATAATGACCTGGCTTTTTACAATAATTGCATGTCCCTTTTACAGGTCCTGCTGAATCGGAATGTGTCATACCCTTTTTATGTCCTTCAGCTGGAACTGTCTGGGAAACTAACATTTTCATTTTCGTGTCTTTCATGCGTCTGTGTTCATGTTCTTGTTCCTCTCTAATTCTATTATGATGGTACTGTAACATTTGTAACATTTGTGATGGAGTGTTACCTTGCCAGGTACTCTCGAATTTTAATACTCTATTCTTTACTGGTGGCAGGGCATTTTCTACTAATTTTGTTACAAACAGATGTGGGTATGATTCGCTACTTGCTTTTATGCCACTATTTATACCAAAACATTTTTCAAATCGGGCATAGTAATCACTAGTGTCTTCATCTTGCTTCTGTTTACAGGCTGAAATTGTACCCCAATCTTCCTTTTTCGTAGTTAATAAACGTGGCAGTACCTGTACTAATAAACCTGGCAGTGCTTTAGTTTTATCCCCAAGTCCTGCTCCTGCAGTTCGGGCCTTTTCTTCCGCTTCTAACACTGACCATTCTATCTTTTGGTCTCCTACCTCCCACTCTTTTTCCTTGAGTTTCTCATAAATACCAGCAGGCATCAATACCTTTAATATTGTCATAATGTCGGGATAGGTATACTCTCCCATGAGTAACATGTCTTTAATTTCTCGGTGAAAACCCGCTGGATCTTTGTCATGACTGGGTACCACTTTCTTCATTTGTAACAATTCTATTTTCGATATGGGCGTATATACAAATACGCGCTTGAACTCGTTGTCCTCGCCTTTTATTGGGTGCACTTCTCGTAAGGGATTCTGTCTATCCATGTGATACGTGGTTCTTTCCTTGACGGGCAATGAGACATGCTCTGCGCATACAAAAAGAATATACTGCTTTCTTGATTCTAGAATTTCTTTAATTAATTTAGTACCTGCACCTCTCCATTTATTCATAAGCAATTCAGTCAGTATGTCAGGTAAGGGACCAGGGTCCGAATGCTGACTTCGATATAGTATAATGAGTTGTTGAATCATATAAATCCCAGCTAACCTCTGTTCATCTGGGGTAAGATTCAAAAATGTGCGTACTACTGTATCATCACTATATTTTCCGGGACTGTCCACCCAATGGACAGCTGCCCTGGCTAAATCTTGTTCATCCATAGAATCGAGAAAATGATAACCCCTTCGTTCTCGGAGTAGTTTGTCGGCGGTTTGGAAAGAATGCTCGTTAGACCTTATATTAATTATAGGTATTTGGAAATTCCTGTTATTATCTGGACATATCGGACGTATTGAGTCAGTAAGATGTCTATTATTTTTACAAGATCTTCCTCTACCTACATAGGCTATGGTGTCTGACTGTCCTGTGGGCAGTCCTGACCCTTCTTCCTCGCTTTGTTCGAACTCGTCTACCTCTAATCTCTCTTCGTGTAGGCGCTCTATTTCTTTACGGATCTTTCGGCACATGGCTATTATACAATTTTGTTTATCATGTCTCCCTTCTGATATATTCTGGCTCCATCTTGTAAGAATTTGCATTGCTTCCGGGTCTACCCCCGGTCGGTCTTGATTTCTGATCACACAGTTTATGAGGAAACGTAACAGTTCCCCCTGTATCTCTACTTTCTGGTATTCCATAGCTCTGTTAATACATTCTGGATCTCGCCCTGTTTGGACAAAATGATATATTTTATCTAGATGCGCAGTCATTCCTGGTAACTTTCCTAAATACACTGCGGCTCGTCTGATACGCAATGATGCCAGGGTCATTTCGTCCTCTTTACCGGGCACAGGGTCATATCTGCAATCTATAAGAATTTCCTTCAGCGTACGGGCACTTATGAGTTTGGGTGTACGTGAATGTGCTGACTCTTGAAAAGTAAGTTTATTTATTCTGGGTGGCGTAGAAAAGATATTGGTAGCACCTCCCGTGGCCCCATCTGGGGTGTCGGGTGTGAAAGGATTCGTCGAACGTGACACAGCAACTACAGGTGTGGACACAGCTATAGAAGTAGCTGTAGGAGCGGATGCAGAAACAGATGTGCTTGCCAGAACTTGTGACTCGATTTGTTGCTGTAGGGATACGGGTGCTGGCTCTTGGCGTTGGACCTCCCTGGTATGCGGTCTATGCGGGGCGGAATTAGCATATTCGGGAGCTGCGTCATCTAAATATGAGGAAAGAAAAACATCTTCTGCGGTTCTAGGATGCCCCTTAGGATGTACCTTTATTGGGAACAATGGGGGTGGCAAGTCTTTCGGTATTTCTGGAGTGGCCTTAGGTAATCCTTCGGCCAGAAGGGGATACATACCATTCATAAGGGCGTTTCTTTGTCTGTCTACTTGTTCTGATTTCACTCGGATACCTTCCTCAATTAATAGATTTTCTCGAACTTTATTTGAACTTTCTTTATTCTTTTCTTCCTGTCTACGTGCTTTTTCTGTGCGTCTATGAGATTCTTTACGCCATAACTCAACGGCGTCTTTCTGTGACTGTCTGACTTTCCTTTTCCATAACTCTTCCTCGACTTTCATGATGCACTCTGCATCCCAGGTTCCCGCTGCGGGCCACCTCTGACTTTCTGGTAATCCCTTGGTGTAGTCTACCCATAAATCAAGAAATAATATAGCGTCTAAGCCATGTTTGTGATACATGAAGTGCCCTGGAGTGTCCCTAGGAGGAATAGGGACGGCTTCTTCGAGAACCCCTTTTCTAGTAGTGATCTGTCTTAATTTCGAAAAGAGCGGCATATTGACAACTGATCCGATACTTAATCTTGAACACACTTAATACAAAAGCACAGTAATGAACAACCATTCATACCACAATATGCAGGACGTTTAACACATTAAACATTAAACATTAAAACATTTTTAACCTTTAAAATAACCAACAATGATGATCGTCTGCATAACTAATCACCAAGCTTAATTCTTGACAATAACTAGATACTTCGGAATACTTGATATACTGCTAAACAGTACAGATACACTGCTAAAACAGTGCAGACCGGATTTGTGTACCCAAACCCGTCTTGACCGGCACAACCTATGTGCACGTCAGAAAATGCCTCCCCAGCAATGGTACTCACCGGGTAGCTTCGGAAACGGAAGGCCTCGGTAACTTGAACTTGAACCGGACTGGACTCGACTCGACTCGTCGGACACTGGGCTTGACTTCGAACTGGTGGGTCTCTGTATACCTCGGATCTTGCTCTCTCAGTTAGGCTCTGGTCGGGATACTTCGCACTTCTCACCGCCTCGTCTGGGTGTTGATCGCAGTCTCAGTCGCCCCCGCTTGACCGGAGGGAGATACAGGAAATCCTGCTGGTACGCGTTATTGTCCGTCCAGCTGTGGCAGGAGACCGGGCCTGCAACGCACCGCCGGCGCGTGAGATGAGAAAGTGTCCCTATTCGGGCGCCATTCATGTGGTAAATAATTTTCCTTTACCTGGACTTAATTTGATACAGAAACATAATTAAATAGCTCAGTAAAATGAGAGGCAGAATCCGTGGTATTAGAGGTTCGGAATGGGCTTTATTCCAATGATCGATTATAATCGGTTGCTCCAAGTTCCATCACCACGGAGGTTCAGGAAGTGAAGTACATACTTTATTGACAAGAAGTAACCTTTATAGTACATACATTACAATGAAGCGAATGCAATAGGCGTAACAATTGATAAGGAAAATGACGATCTATCTGTGTAACCAAAAATGGGTGGAACAAGGATTAAAAAGGAACATAATTGGTTATGATGTCACGTATAGGTGGATCTATAAGATAATACTTGGCATAGATGCGCGCGCAGCAGTATGACGTGTGATTGACGTGCAACTAGGGGGTGAAGGGGACTTGACATTTAGCTCTACATGTGGAGACAAAAAGTCTGGGGGGTCAAGTCAACCTAATCCCAAATCATATCTAACATCCTATGTTTAAAGAACTATGTTATCCACAAAAGAAGGACTTTCGGACAGAATCTATTCTATACTGACTGTGAGTGCGTGTACAAGCGTCTAAGTGTCTACACTAAATGCGAGGGGGTAGGAATATTCCATGGTAACAGGGCTATGAATTACTTGCATGAGGACAGAGAAGTCGAGCCTTTTGCTCGGTAGCTGGAAGAATGTTTACTTAAACTACTAGACAGGAATGCATCGGCTGAGGGGGGAGCAGATAACTCGAAGGCGAAATACAGTTCTTGGCAGAGAATAGGCTGATGTCAGGCTTCGTGAGCCGCGCAGAGAATGAGACAAAGTTCATGGTCACAGATGCAGGCTCGAACTGGAGTTTTCAGAGGCAGAAAGCAAGAGGAGTTTGATGACAGAATCAGGGCCTACTTGCCTGGACTGTAAAATGGCATAAGTGAACCATATAAAGCCGGTGGCCTTTCATATTTAGGGATGGAATATCCGGCCTATTCATGGCGGATCTGGCAGAGGGCATGTTGACAGTGGACGCACATGTATTTGCGTCTTCATAACTGGAACTGGAGGGAACATACATGTACTTGTGACATGCACATAGAACCGTTGGGGTCCAAGATAGGGGACATAACTGATCGGGAAAATCCATATTTCCACAATCTCACAAACTCACATCACATGCCTCCCCTCCACACTGCATTACTGCCCTTACCAGTGGTACAGCAAATAACTCCCATACATATCCACTACTCCCAACCACGGAACATTCAACAGACAATAGTTCACAAAAACATCCAACCTTTCCCCTTCTCTATTTATGGAAGGCATTGGTGAGGAAGGTCTTTAAGAAAACCGTATTTATTACTGACAACTTCACCTAACATGCCCCACCCCCACTTTGCAACCATTGCTGAAACCTGTCAACATGCCAAAGGTGGTATACACCAACCTTTCACTCCAAAGCATGCCACTGTTATCTGCAATCCTACCCTAAGCGGCAAGAGAGTCACCATCCTAACAAATTATTCACAACACCATCTCTGTTAACAGGAACTCTCTCAGTCCCTGCACAGCAGACTGTTATTATTAAGTAGCGTAAATGTAATATTAGCACTTCTATTGTACACTGTTGCGATTTGTATGGCATTACAATACCTTTCACTAATCCTACGTATTCTGTTGTGTAGTAGCATTTATAAAACGCTTCCTCTCCCAGTGTGAGCATGAATTTCCAAACGTTCCCATCACTGGCTGGGGTCTGATTCAGTTTTATGGATGTGGGTGGCCAATGGGGTGAGTATGTTAATTTTAATAGGTTGTGAATTTTGGGTGGGTGAGAGAGGGTTAGTACTAAATTGCTTATATATTTCCAAGGTTGGCCTGGCTGCCTATTGCCTTGTAATTGTGCATGTATGGTAAGACGGTAGCAAGTTCTGCTTGATGTCTTACTAGACTGCTACTTATACATTGGGTATGTCTTAGCTGTATAGCCAGAGTTCAACTTAATGTGTGTTTTTGTAAAGTGGTGTGGGTATGTTACAGCGATTATTGCTGTTGCGAACAGTGTGTTGCATGTGTTTGTGAGGTTCTGTCTGATGTGTCCTCTTGTGCATATGTTATTTATTAATATACTGGAGCACTTTTGGCAGTTGAGAGTGTAGACCACCCCACCCTTTTTACTATATTTGATATATTTCAATCAATCAGGGGTTTGTAAAGCGTGGCTACTTACCCGTGAGGGTCTGAAGGCGCTGGTAGGGTGTGGGGGGCTGCTGTTCCCTCTGGGTGTAGGATCATTTGAAGAGCCAGGTCTTGAGGTCCTTCTTGAATTGGGTCAGCAAAGCGGTTTGCCTGAGTTGGAGGGGCAGGGTGTTTCAGGTCTTGTCGGTGATGTAGGGTAATAAACTTCCACCACTTCTGGTCTTGTGGATCTGGGGACGGAGGCTAGGGGGAGTTGGGCGGAAAGGAGTTGTCTGGCGGGTATGTGGAATGAGAGACTGGTTCAGGTATGCTCGTAGATTATCATGGAGAGCTTTATAGGCATGTGTGAGGAGCTTGAAGGTGATTCTCTTGTTGACTGGGAGCCAGAGGAGTTGTCGGAGGTGTTGCATGATGTGGCTGCAGCTGGGGATGTTGCAGACCACTCTGGCTGTGATGTTTTGGATGTTCTGTAGTTTCTTGAGCTGTTTCTGGGTAACACCAGCGTAGAGTGGCTTGCCGTAGTCGAGTCTGCTGGTGATGAGTGAGTGGGTAACTGTATTTCTGGATTCTGTGGGGAGCCATCTGAATCTCTTTCGAAGCAGGCAGAATGCGTGGAAGCAAGTTGGGGAAATCACATTGATTTGACTGTTCATTGTGAGCGATGAGTCAAGTATAATGTGGAGGTTGCGGGTGAGGTCTGTCGGTGAGGGAGGGGGTCTCAGAGTGGCTGGTCACCAAGAGTCATCCCAGGCTGAAGGGGAGGGTCCCAGGATGAGTACTTCGGTCTTGTCCTAGTTGAGCTTGAGGCAGCTGTCTTTCATCCAAGTGGCATCGGCCTTCATTCTGCTGTGGAAGTTGGTTCTGGTGGTTTTGGGTTCACTGGTGAGGGAGAGGATCAGTTGGATGTCATCGGCATAGTAGACGATGTTGAGTCCATGGCTTCTGACGATGGCTGCGAGGGGGGCCATATAGACGTTGAAGAGGATGGGGCTCAGGGACAAACCCTGGGGCACCCTGCAACTGTTCTCTGTGTGTTCTGAGAGGAACGGGGGTAGTGGGACTCACTGACTCTGGCCGGTTAGGAAGGAGAGGATCCAGTCCAGTGCCTTGTTGCGGTTTCCGGTGTCGTGGAGTCTTGTGATTAGGTTGCGGTGGGAGACGGTGTCGCAGGCGGCTAATAGGTTGAATAGGATGAGGGCTGCGGTCTCACCCCGGTCTAGGAGGGAGCAGATGTCGTCGGTGGCAGCGATGAGTGCGGTCTCCATGCTGTGGTTGCTTCAGAAGCCAGATTGGGAGGTGTCCAGGACGTGGTTACCTTCTATGAGCGCAGATATTTGGGCGTTGATGGCCTTCTCAATGACGTTGGCTGGGAAGGGGAGGAGGGAGATGGGTTTGAAGTTCATGAGGTTGGTCGGGTCTGAGGAAGGCTTCTTCAGTACGGGGTTGATCTTGGCGTGATACCAGTCATCGGGGAAGGTGGCGGTTTCGATGGAGCAGTTGATGTTGCGGCAAAGCTGGGGGGCGATGATGGCAGCTGCTCTGTGGAAGATGTGGTGCGGGCAAGGATCCAATGTGGCTCCTTAGTGGATGCTCTTCATGGTCTTGAGTGTATCCTCTGTTGTGTGCGGGGTCCAGCAGACCATGGTCTGTTGGGGTGCGGCGGTATTGTGTACAGTGGTGGCAGGCATAGTTGCAGGGTCTAGGGTGTTGGAGCTGTCGTAGATCTGTCTGATCTTGTGGTGGAAGAAGGTTCAGAGTTGGGTGCATAGGTCTTGGGAGGGAGGGGCGTCTGTGGTCTTGTGGTTGGTCCTGGTGAACTCCTTGACGATGACGAAGAGTTCTTTGCTGTTGTGTGCGTTGACGCTGATTCTATCTTGGAGGGACGTTTTCTTTGTGTTTTGAGGAGAAGGCGGTGTGCGTTGAGGGTCGCGTGGGTTTCCGCGGTTTTGTTGTTCCTCCATCTCTTCTCGAGTACTCTGCAGGTGTGTCTGGACTTGTGGAGGATTGAAGTGAACCATCTGGCTTTCTGGGAGTGTTGCTTGCCTCATCTTTCCTTTAGGTGGGCCAGAGTGTCGGTGCAGTTGGAGATCCATCGGAGGTTGCATACTTAGGTGTCAGTGTCCGTTGGTGTTGGCAGAGTGGTTATGCTGAGGGAGTTGAGCAGAAGTTCTTCAGTGGCGTTGATCCAGCTGCAACGGGAGACGGTGAGGGTGGTGGTGTATGGTGGGTATAAATGGCTCAACACTGATTTGGCTCTAGGCAATCGTGTTAGAAATCTTCTTTTCACCAACTGCAAATTACTTAATATCCCTAAAATCCCCAGTGCTGCAATGAGTTTCTTTCCTTTTCTGGTGCTTGCCCGTATGCAAAAACTCACTAGCTGAAGAACTACAAACGATACAAAGCTGCTGTTGAAGGCCTTACACCCTTCATTCATCGTTTCAAAGCAGCTCATCTGCAGAACACCCTACTTATTATTCCCCACCTCTTAAACTTTCTCCAACCTGCTCCCACGTAACATAGCTTGATGTCAACATGAATATGTTTGTTAGTCACTGGTTTATTTCCACTTACCTCTTACTTACAACTATATCAAATTCCACGAATAGTCTCCATCCTTTCAGATGTTATCCTTCTGAACTACTTGTTACAAAATAGAGTGTTTCTAGGAGAAATGTTTGTTCACAATGTATAGAAATACATATAAATGATGGAGGAAAAAATAAGGGGAGAGTGAGGAATGGGGCAGTAAAAGAGAAGAGTGTGTGCCTCCTGCAAGTTCTCATACACTCTCCCAGACCCTACACCTACCACTCCTGCACCGTCAGCACCACACCCGCTCACACAAACTAGCTACCCGCTTATGCTCACACAGACCAAACACCACCCACAGAACATGCCACACTCGCATGCATGCTCCCCAAAACCCACTCACTGACTCACCAAGCACACCACATAGATGTAGGACTTACTGCATGCCTTCGCTCCGGACCTGCTGTTCCTCACAGAAACATGGCTAAACCCAACCTCTACGACAGACATCGCTACAGCAATCCCCTCTGACTACAAGATCACCAGGCAGGACCGTCAGCACAAGCCTGGAAATGGAGTCGACATCATATTAAAAGATTCCATCTATTGCACCACCTACATGGACACTCCCACCAACTGCATGGAACACCTCATGTTCAAGATATGCATTACAGGCAACTTCTCTCTGGACCGAATCCTTGTATTCAGACCACCAGGACCATGCACCAATTTTGCCAGTGACATCACAGACTTCATTGCAACTCTCATCATTAATGCCAGCACCTTCATCCTCCTTGGAGACCACAGCTTTAACCTAGTAGACCACACCGACCCAAACTCTATGGCCCTTCTAGTAAACCTCGGAAACCTTGGCCTCACCCAGCACTTTACCGAAGCCATTCACACTTCCGGACACCTATTGGACCTCATTTACTCCTCAATCAGCAACATCACAGTCGACAAGCCAGCAACTATGGCCTGGACAGACCACACCTTCCTTAAGTTAAGCATACCCAACCCTCATCACCACAGACCTACCACCATCGGAACCATTCACTGCATCTGGAAATCATCACAAAAGAGGAGTGAGCTTCCGTCCTCTCCTCACACCGGCCAGAGCATACCAGGCACTTGCCAGTAGTCATCAAGAAACAACACTTGGATCACCTAATGCGCCGACACTCAGGCTCTCCTCAAGCATAATTCAATAGCAAGAGCCTGACCACAGCCCAGTTGGTACACAGAGGAACTCATGCTGACAAAATGCCACTGCAGTCAACTGTAGCGCTACTGGAGAACAAATCACCACAGATAAAAACATCTTTATATTAGCCCTAAGACGCTACCCCAAATAGATATGGAATGCCAAGTTCACAGCTCTTGCAGAGCGCATCAATGCCAACATTAACAGCAGCAAGAAATCTTTGCCATCCTCAAACATTTCACCATGACTCCTGCCACCTCCAGCAAGATCACACCCTCACAAAACCTTTGCAACAAGCTTTGGGAGTGCTCTTGTAAAAAAATTAAATCCATATTTAGCAACCTCAACACTTAGCCAGACCCTGTCACCGTTGCATGTCATTCTCCTATCATGAACTGAAGACCGAACCCTAACCTCATAGTCAGCTGTCAACGCCATCAAGAATGTTGCTACATTGAGGACCATCACCTCAGGGGCCCTATCTGACCCTTGCCCCAGCACTCCTTCACAAAATGACTCTTACCAATCAGTGAAGCATTAACACACATCCTCAATGCTGCCATTAACACAGCACCATTCCTGACACCTGGAAACTGCCATGCTCCTGCTCCAGAAATCAATTTAGAAGTATGAAGCACACGCTATTTAAATCAATAACAGTATGGTATAAGTTCAGTCAGAGGATACAAAACACAAAAGGTAAATGTGTTGTCTTCAGGTGTAGTATTTGATTTGATTTGATCCTCTTCTTTTAGCCTCAGCCAATACGTGTTTTGTCGTTTGGGGGAAATACCCCTAGGACTTCCTCAGGACTAAAAGTAATACAAATACCAGCTTTGTAATTGGGTATTATAAAACATGTTTCAGCTTGGAGTTACAATGTATGCTTTTACTACAATTAGAGTGCTCGAAGTAATCTCCTACTTCAGGGGGGATATTCTCAAGAACGTGTGATAACCATCGCAAATTTAGCATAACGCAATGCAAAAATGTGAAATACCAACGTGAAAAATGTTGCGGTGCCAAAATCACCTAAAATAAGCCACAGGCCTGCAATTCCCACGAGTCATGCGTGAAAATGCACTATAAAAGCAACAAAAAAAACCACACCAAAACCAAATCAAACCGCGTAGCACCATGGATGCACCCGGATCGAGTGCAGAGGACATCCTGAACATCACAAGCCCCATGGAGGACCAGCCTGGGACCCCGGGGTCGGGGAAAGGCAAGGAGAAGATGAAGAGGAAGACAGGGTTCAGTCCGCTAGAAGACCGGATCATCGAGGTGATAGAAGACTACCAACAACTGTTCGTCACCTCCACTGCGTCACTGGCAACACAAACAGAAATATGGCAGTCCATCGTCACCAACATGAATGCAGTCGGAGTATTAAGGAGGTCAATGGAGGAGGTCAAGAGGCGCTGGCACGAAGTGCACAGCCAAACCAAGGAGAAACTCGCTGCAGACAGGAAGGCAGCATAGGGGACTGGAGGTGGGAGTCCTGTGCCACAGGAGGAGCAGGATGAGCTGGAGGAAATGGTGGCCACAGTTATCAGTGTGGAGACGGTGGCAGGAGTTGGGGGTCTGGACACAGCTCGATATGACCTGACACAACTGCAACAGGGTGAGTAATGACCAGGGACTGGAGGGATGGAGCTAGATGGGCACAATGGCACACATGCACAATGATGACCAGCACACTGCACACCCACAATGAGTGAGGCACATGTCCCTGATACCCTTAGCACACTGCAGCACACATAGAAACACCAAGTAGGCCCACATCCACAATGTGCACAAATGGGCCCCCCTCCATAACACCAATGCCACAACCTACCCATGCACATGTGCTGAATCCCGAAAAGCAGCGGCTTTGTGAGCCACATGGATAATGCAAGTGACACTGCAGGACAGATAGCATGGCTGCAGTCACAATACATGACATGGTAAACGAGACAACTTTGAGGTGACTGAGTGTGGACCACATCCGTAAAGGAGCAGGTCACACTCTGACACATCCAAGTGCACTTACAACCCATGACGTCAAAAACACATCTGCAGAGAAACAATGCACAAGAGTACAAACACCGTCCAAGAGCACAAATGACCCAAGACGCAAACATCCCAGCATCCGAAAATCACACAAGTCAAAGGCACACCGGCTCAAAGGGATAAGGTGCCGCAAAATCAGAGCTGCAGGGGAGACTCGCCGACAATGCAGCACACACCCATAGCAAGCACAGTACACCAACATTGACGGCAATGTCGTACAAAGTGCAACCCTTGCACCACAGGACAGAAGACACAACTGGTGCCACCCGTGCGTAGTAACTGGCCAATCACATCTGGCATTGCATGACTCTGTGAGATGATAATGTACGAGTACAACCTCACATCTGTCATGTAGTCGAAATGTCCACAGTCTCCCATCAAATAGCCAGCTTCACCAAAACAGCCAAAATGTACACTGTCATGAAGTCTGAATGTAAACATCTCCAATGCGTGAACATACATGGAACACACTGTTAACCTGCATCTCCACGTTACATTGCAGAGGGAAAATCAACACCTCCTGCCGAGCAGACCACACATCTCTACAGTGATGATGAAGAGGACACCTTGCACATTTGCCCAGACACCCTACAATGGTTCGTGGACAGCATCTGCACACCACCCCCAGGAGCAGGGCAACCCAGCTGCATCGCGGTGACACCTCACCCTGCACAGACCACACAGCAGGACGCACACACCACTACGGCTGGCTCAAATGCCCCCCACGACCAACACATGTGTGTTAGGGTGCCAGGAGAAGATGGCTGATCAGCTGCGGGTGGTGTTCGACCTCATGGCAGCCAAACTCGATTCCATACGTGGGTGTCTGAGTACCATCAGGGACCACTTACAGTCCCTAACGGACACCTACTGTCATGCTCACCAACAATCCTTGGCTGACCTCATTGGGGCCATTACTCGGATACAAGAACTGTCTAGTCAGACAGGCACCAGTGATGACAGCACAGAGTTGGCACAGATGCGGAGGACAATGGAGACCATGGAGCCGATGCAGGCTGGAAGTAGGGCTGCCACGGCTGAACACCAGCGAGATGTAGCTGGGATCTTCCATGCCTTGGAGATCCTCATCTTGCCATTGATGCCACAGAGCCTGTCCGAGATAACTACTGCTGGAACTTCGACCCACACATCTCCGCCCGCTGATGTGTCATTGGCACACAATGATGCAGCCCTATCACCTTCGCACCCTGATGTGTCAGTGCCCCACGGTGATGCAGGCCTAACACCACCGCACACACCTGACACACCGGACACAGAAGACGTCTCAGAGGAGTAAGATTTGGAGGGTAATGACTGTGTGAGGAAGGAGGCAGTAGCATCCGTACCTGCCACATGGCCTGTCCCTGCCTGGCTCAGCCCTATGCATCATGGCCTGGAACAACACCCCCACAGTCCCCCAGAACACTCAGCGACATTCACTTGGACCCCGACATGGCCTGCCATCTCTGCTCTGGTACCAATGACACAGCAATCCGGCTGCAGACAGAACTCTTCCTCTTCAGATTAACTTTGCATTCCCCCAAGGACTCTGGTTGGCCCACCACTGGGCAACCATGTTATGTGTGCCTGAACTGGCCATGTACCCCTCCAGCAACGACACTCCCCAGAATGTGAATAAATCATTCCAAATCACACAGATGTTCCATGTCTCTGTTCACGTATACAAGTATGGATGAATGTAGGGATATTGATTGCACAAAAAGACACACCCTGGTAAATGTCATGTATGCGCATGTTTGACCCTTACCCACATGGCCAATCAGATTACTGTGAAGGTGTGAACTAGCTGTGGCCTCAAAGCACATGAACAACAATCTTGCAACCCCCCCATGTAGCCTCACATCCATGTGTCATATAGGGCTGTGTGTGGAAATGTCCAAATCGGTTGCACGCCTGCAGTAGTGTCCCCATTGCATGTGGCTACTGTACATCTCTTCGCATGACCTACTCACACACATCAGTGTGGACACAGTCTGTTTTAGTGGATCACATTGATCCACTTGACAAGAAATTGGACACCATACTCACATTGCTGAAGACACGTAAGAGCACAGGTCTACCAGCAACTATCCCAAAGACAATGTCTGGCTCACAGAGGTGGAGCAGCCAATATGGATTCACCACCAATGTACATGCGGCAGTCTGTCCCTCCCTGTGTACGGACAATGATCATTGAGGCACATGATTTGTCATACTAATCAACACTCATCACATTTGTACACTGGTGAAGTTGCTTAGACTTTATTAGCATGTGCGTGTCAGTACAGGCAAGGAATGGACCACAACAGGCAGACAAAAGCTTAAGACACTTACAAGCAGAATGGGAATGTGTCGAGGTGCAAGACATGGGGAGGTAAAAATGAACACATATCCTTACGGATGGCAAAGGTCTCAGCCCACCTTGCCTTGCTGGTCTAGTCATGTGATGTTTGGCGTCTGCTCATTGTCCTGTGTCCGGGGACACGACTCACAGCCCATGGGATCTGCATGGGGCTGTACCCCGGGACTGCGCCGACTGTGTGCAATGCTGAGAGTGAGCAGGTGAAAGGGACCAACAAGGTCACATGTCTTGCTACATTGCCATGTGTGTAGTCTCCCTCCAGCAGTATGTCAGATTTAGGAATGTTGCCTGACGATGCTGTGCAGCTCCACCCATGGGGCTGCATCACCTTGCACAGGTGTGTGACAACATGCATAGGTGCACGCACATGCATTCTGAGTACGGGCGAATGCATACATGTCCACTGTTGTCCTGGAATGTGTGACCCTTCCTCCACGATGCAACACCGTGTTGGGACCTGTGCTCTGGGTGTCAATCAGGTGTGGCTGCAGGAAGGTAGTTACTCGTCCATTAATGCGAGCGCAGCTTCATAGGCAATCAGTTCCAGAAGTACGTTGTTCTCGAGTTCAAGGAACACGAGGGAGAGCCAATCCATCAACTGGTCCGGACAGATGTGCTCTGTCCACGACGTTTCACCAATCCGCAACACAGGCCAATAGGGGAGCGCCTCGATGTGGTCACTGCACACCATGACTTGTGCAATCTCCCATCCACTACTGCCAGCACATACGCCACAGATCAGGGCGTTCCATGCACGGGTATCCTGGTTGCACTCCTGTTCGTGGGCCTACAGGGGGCGCACACACAGGTCACAATCCAGTTCAGGTACCGTTGTGTTGGATAGGCAGACCTTAATGGGCCACTTGAATGTGCATGATCGACAGTGGAACCATGGCTGGACGCATGTGACGTAGGCAAGCCGGAAACTCAGACGGTAACTGATTCACAAAACTGCCATTGGCAGAGCTCCCAACAGATGCAGCATTCGTGCATGGTACAGTTCTACGTGACAGGGGTTGTGCATGTGCCCGGGATTGCCTGCCATTGCGTTTGTTGGTCTCGTAACAACGGCACTCATCAGACCGGCGGCAGTTCTGTGGACGATATGCCACAGCTCGGAGTTATGAGTTGTATGTGTGTTCACCGTTTGGATGTATGGGTGGTTTTTAGGTCTCGCTGAGTCAGCGCGCATGCGCTGCTCGGAGAGACTTTAGTAAGGGCTTTAAAAAATGCTACCGCCAGCTACAGATTGCAGTGCATGTGCGCGGGCGCGCGGTTGAGCAGAGGCGCCATATGGCGTGATTGCTGCTGCGTGCGCACATGCACTGCAAGCTGTGGCTGGCGGTGGCATTTTTCCCTTTGCATGTTTTTTTTTTTGTCAGGGTGTGTTTTTTTTGCACATATTGTAATTAGCAGAGGCTTGTATGAGCCCCACCACTCGTGTGCCCTTTCTCTTCCAGTTGTGGCTGCAGCGTTATATTCCTTTTATAATTCTCCTTGAAGGTCAGCCAGTACTTTAACTGGGCCGGTACTGAATACCTGCACTTCTGAGCGGGAAGGGGTAGAATGAAAAGACAATCTTAATACAAGTCATTAAGTATTTTACCTATTACTAAATACTTACTGGCAAGATGCGATGTGTTTGGTGAAGTTGGGGTGGTGGTGTTGTTTGACAGGAATGCCTCCTAACTACTCATTTAGAGAGTGGCTTTCTGTTTTCTGTGAGGCGCAATTAAAGCAATAAATCCCAGTGCTGATTTAATGATTTGCGCTTGATCGAACACTTGCCCAGAATGATTCTGCTTGTAGTGAACATAGTAAAGCAAGACATGAAAGTATCTTCCTATTGCAGGGTATCAAATAACGAGACCACTGCAGGATAACGTTGGAGACACGTTTATTGTCTCATTATTCACAGGAGCCCACGACCAGGTCCCTGCACCTCCAGAGCAACGGCCCTACTCACTCCAACCTTCCTCTGAAGAGCTGGAGCCTAGAACGTCGGCCAGAAAGGCACATAGAACTACTACTGTGCATCTCCTGACGCTGCACGAGATGCCCAGCCACAATATACATAAGATACTTGTTAGACCTGGCACCATTGGCGTGGGTCACCCTTCCATTTTTGTCTGTGCCTCAATGTGTTTTTGTGTTGGTGTTAGCTGCTCAGGGCACTGTGCCACTGCCATCCAGTGCCACAGTGCAAGTGCTCCCTATGGTAAAATGTATTATGTGAATTGACTTCCACGTTTGGTTTATTTGGTTTACTATCAGTCCCTAGTAGAGTGCACCAGGGGTGCCAAGGGCTTGTATATCCAAATGCTGCTAGTGGGCTTGCAGCGCTGCTTGTGCCACCCACCGAAGCAGCGGGGTAAAATGTGTCTAGGGTCTGCCACTGCAGAACCTGTGCGCGGTCTGGTACCGTCGCGCTGACTGAGCAAGTGTCCCCACTTGCCAGTCCCTAAACCTTCCCTTAACTACATGTTAGTCACCCCTCTGGTAGGCCCAAGCGCAGGGTGCATTGTAGGCATAAGGTAGGACATGCCCTGATGTGTGTGGCATGTCTTAATAGTGAATTACAGCCATTTTCGTTTTTCACTATTGAAGGCTACCTGCTCTCCATAGGCCAGAATGGGCTGCTGGGATCACTACACGCTGTGACCCCAGTGGACTCAGAGAGCATGGTAGAAAGTCATGTTTAGTATGCCTGAACTCAGAATAATAAAATACTTCTTTTAGCAAAGTTTATTTTAATATCCTGTGTTTGTAAATACTGCTTTTAGAAAGTTAGTATTTACTGATCTGACCATCCAGTCCCCCTCTGCGTGGGTGTGTGTTCTGCCTAGCAACAGTACAGGAGCAGGGCTGGGGGATTCCAGGAGACAGGTTGGCTGCCAGGTGGTGGGTAGAGAGATTACACCAGGATGGGTGGGAGGAGTACACCTTGACTCTTGAATAGACCTGTGCTCTGCCACCACAAAGCCGGCTCCGCCCCCCTGTGGAGCGGCTGATGTCTCTGCCCTGCTGCTGAAAGGAAAGAGCAGAGTCACCAAAACAAAGTACTCCAGAACTGGACTGAGCCAGGCCCAGGCCCCCTGGCGCTAAAGAACAAAAGAATCACTGTATAAAAGTAGGAGCCTGGCTCCTAAGAAATCAGATCCAGATTGAACCACGAAGGAACTCTGCCCGACTAGAAGGACCTGGAAAAAGCTGAAGGAGGAGTAACTTTCCCTGACCTGAGGGACTGGCCTGCAGTAGGTGCCTTGCTGAGGAAGGAGAGGAAAAAGACTGAAAGAGACTTTTGCACTTTGTTCTTCAACTATCTCCAAGGGCTTGGAAGAAGAGCTTGCCCCCTGAATTGAACCCCAGGACCAGTGGGTTCACCGTGTCTCCGCTCGTCTGAGAACTCGAGCCGTGTGCTTTCTCCCGCCGGAGTGCTCTGCGCACCTTGCCACCCCTCCTAGGGCCGTGACACCCAGAAGCCTGGCCGCCTCCCCTCGCCGAGAGCCCCGCTCTACCTGAGTCGCTCTGGATCCATCGAGGCTGGCCGCCCCGCTTCCCTGTCACCTGCCTGCCACTGGAGCGTGCCTGGTGCCCTCTCGCCCTCCCGCCGGATTTCTACCTGGGAAGTGAAATCAAGCCTCGGACGGCCACCCATACGTCGTAACGTATCCGGCCGCCCCGCTTCACCTCCCAGCCTGAGTCTGACCGTGCCGCCCTCCGCAGTGACCTCCCGCACAGTCCGTGTCGGAGGCCCTGGGCCGCACCTGTCTACCGAGAGCCGCCCGCTGAATTCTTGATCCGGAGACCCGCGAGGTGCAGAACCTGCATCTCCTCCGAAGACTCGTCCAAGCACATCGCACGTTCCCAGGTACAGTGAACTCTCTATCGGACTCGGGGTCCGCAACGTTCTGATTTCCCCGTATCACTGTACCCCGGGTGCACTGCGCATCATCGTGACTGGACCGACTCAACCGAGCCCTGTGAAGCGCTCGTGATCGAATAAGTTACCAAAGAAAAGAACAGTGCCTAATTATCATCTTGTGGCTTCCATTTCGCAACCGTTATTGATGGTCTTGTACATGCCTGCGTAGCAAAGAATCTTTTATATAAAGCATCCGTATTTTTGATACAACTTACGCCTGGTGTCCATTTGTGGGGGATCGTTGTGGTTTACTGTGTGTGATCATAAATGCTTAACTGACTAGCGCCCTGAAGTTTAGCCCTGACTGCTCGCGCCACACTACCTATAGGGTGAGCAGGGGTTGTTCTGAAGGGGTAATTCTCTCGCCCTGAATAGAAGAAGGGACCACTGCTTGTCACAAGTACCTACCTGTGCCAACCAGAGGTTCCCCATTCTAACATTGGTGGCAGCGGTGGGATTTCGAATTTGCATTTATGATTTACATACAGTGAATTATTGATCACCACATAGAGCAGACCTATAACGCAGCCACAGATTGATTGACAGTTGTTGCTAAAGAAGAATCTCCACCTTAAGGAACCATGCCTAGCTCAGTCAATGGAGGCGGAGCGTCCTCTGTATTCTCTGGAGTGGATGACATCGATTGGGAGCCCGAGGCACTGAGGAAGTGCACAAATGATGTCCTGAAGGGATATCTCTCCAAGTACAGAATCAAGCAAAGTGGACTAAGCAACAAGGATCAGTACGTGACCGCGCTGAGAGCCTGGCACGAATCAAAGTTCCCAGAGAATGCACGGGAGGTGATACCCCCCGAAGGTGTTTTTGAGCCTAGCAGAGGCCTGTCGCCCGAGGAGATGGCCGACAGGAGTGCTGCACGAGCACATGAGGTGGAGATGGCAAAACTGCAAATGGAGATGGAAAGGCAGAAACTGGCCATGGAGCATGAGGTAAAAATGAGGGAGTTGGATCTCAAGGCCAGGAGTTTAGACAACTCACCCTCTGGTGGCAGCAATTCAACAGAGTCAAGGGTGCATATTCCTAAAGATGTAGTCAAAGAATATTATAAGCAGGATGATATTGGGCAGTGGTTCAGGGCCTATGAGGTAGCCATGTCCTCCCACCGGGTCCCTGAGAAGGATTGGGGAGCGGGGTTGTGGGGAAGGTTCCTGAGTGAGGGGCGGGACACACTGCTAGACCTCCCCTCTGATGTCCACACATCCTATCCACACATGAAGGAGGCTCTTATGACAAGGTATGGGTTAACTCCTGAATTGTACAGACAGAGATTTAGGGATTGCACCAAGAAACCTGGTACCACTTATGTAGAATATGTGACCTTTTTTTGCAGAGCGCTGGATGGTTGGGTGAAGGGTAGCAAAGTGAATGATTACCAAGGGCTGTTTGATTTAATTGCATGGGAGCACTTGTCGGATAATTGTTTTCCTGAGCTACGCCAACACCTGATCGATAGCAAGCTGTCCAACCCGAGGAAGCTTGCTGAGGAGGCGGACTGCTGGATCAGCACCAGGGTCCACAAGGGTCCCGTGGGAGGTCCCGCCAAAGGTGTTCAGGGTCCCCAGCAGAAGAGTGGGGGGGACAAGGGTAAACAGAGGGAGTTCTACAGAGGGCCCCAAAGTAATTCCCAAGGGAACCAAGGGAAAGGTTCTCAGCCACCCCCACCCCCGAAGCAGACGGGGGCCCCGACAGGTAACCCTGTTCAAAGAGGGCCCCTCAGATGTTACAAGTGTAACAACCTGGGGCACATTTCCGTGGATCCCAAGTGCCCCCTGTATGGTAAACCAGCACCCTCTGGTGCTCCACCCCCCAAGCAGGTGAATAGTGTAGCCTTGGGGAGGGAGATAGATGTCCAAGGGGCGGGGGATCCCGTACAGATGGCCCTAGTCTCATTAGGAGACAGTGAGATGGTCGCTGAGGCCCAGCTGCCCCCCAATACTCAAAAGTATGGGCAGTGGGTGACCATAAATGGCAGGAGGGTGGGGGCTCTTAGAGATACAGGAGCCAGTGTGACTGCTGTCAAGCAACACCTGGTGTCTCAAGAGCAGGTTGTCCCGCACGCATTCTGCCGTGTTGTCAACGCCGACAACACAGAGAGTCAGTGTCCAATGGCTCAGGTTCCCTTTGAGTGGGGGGGGGTCTCTGGTACTCTGCAAGTGGCTGTGAGAGAGGCCATGCCTGTTGATTGTCTCCTAGGTAACGATTTGGAGAGCTCCCCTTGGGAAAAGGTGGAGAAGACAACTCACCTGCGGATGGTGGGCTTGCCTGATTGGGCGTGCGTGACCACCCGGTCGATGGCAGCCGGTAGGGGTGTTGAAGGAACCCTGGAGCCCGAGGGAGAGGCCCAGGAACCGGCCTTAGAGAGAGGGCAAGGGAGGCACGGGAATCCGGCTCCTGAAGTTCCCACGGCCCAGGAGGAAGCAGACCTTGAGGGGGATGCCCTGGAGCCTACCGGGGAACAGATAGCCGAACTGGGAGACCTGCCTGAGCTGACCCATTGGCAGCAAGAAGGAGGCCCCACCAGGGAGGAATTCTGCAGGGAGCAGAAAGAGTGCCCCTCTCTAGAGGGTATGCGGCAGCAGGCTGCAGCCCAGGCCAATGGTGATCAGTCCGGAACTCACTTGATCTACTGGGAGAACGACCTCCTATACTCAGAGCCTAAGGTTGCTGAACCTGGGTCAGCCCGTGCACTGGTGGTACCCCAGAAGTTCAAAGCCTTCCTACTGGGGCTGGCTCACGACGTACCGTTAGCAGGACATTTGGGGCAGGACAAGACCTTTGAAAGGCTTGTCACCCACTTTTATTGGCCCCAAATGCGCAGGAGTTCTGACACTCACTGCAGGACATGCCAGACTTGCCAGGCAAGTGGCAAGAGTGGAAGGAAGCTGAGAGCTCCACTCCAACCTTTCCCTGTGGTCAGTACCCCATTCCAGCGGGTGGGGATTGACATTGTGGGGCCGCTGGACCCCAAGACAGCCCTGGTCAACAGGTTTATCCTGGTCTTGGTGGACCATGCCACCCGGTACCCTGAAGCCATCCCTCTGAGGACAGTGACGGCCCCCGTGGTGGGACGGGCACTGATGGGAATTTTCTCACGAGTAGGATTCCCTCTAGAGGTGGTGTCTGACAGGGGGACCAACTTCATATCGAAATATATGAAGTCCCTTTGGCAAGAGTGTGGTGTAACCTACAAGTTCACCACACCTTACCATCCCCAAGGAAACGGGTTGGTTGAGCGCTTCAACCGAACCCTGAAGGGCATGATTATGGGTCTCGAGGAACCCATGAGGCGTAAGTGGGACGTCCTCTTACCATGCCTTCTCTTTGCGTACCGCGAGGTGCCACAAAAGTCTCTAGGGTTCAGTCCCTTTGAGCTTTTGTATGGCCACCCAGTACGAGGACCTCTTAGTCTGGTCAAGGAAGGCTGGGAGCAATCTCCCAGGAAACCTCCCCAGAATGTATACAGTTACATGCTGGCTTTCCGGAACCAGACTAGGCGTTTCAGGCAACTTGCTGAGGCAAACCTGGAAGCCAGCCAGGAGGAAATGAAGCGGTGGTACGACCAGAACGCCACTCTGGTTGAGCTTCAACCTGGCCAAAAAGTGTGGGTCCTGGCCCCTGTGGAGCCTTGTGCACTCCAGGACAAGTGGACAGGACCCTTTGAGATTGTGGAGCGCAAGAGTTCTGTCACCTACTTGGTGAACTTGCGGTCTCCTAGGAACCCCTTAAGGGTCCTACATGTCAATCGACTGAAGCCCCACTTGGAGAGGTCCGAAGTGGGCATGCTCTTGGCCACCGATGATGGGACGGAGGAGGAGTCCGAGCCTCTTCCTGACCTCTTGGTAGCCTCAGAGCAAGACGAGTCAGTGGATGGAGTTAACCTCTCACCCACCCTGACCCCTGAGCAACAGGGTGACTGCCGCCAGCTGCTGGGGCAGTTCCCTGACCTGTTCTCCCTGGTTCCTGGTATCACAAATTGGTGCGTCCATGATGTAGATACAGGAGACAGCTTACCTGTGAAGCACAAGGCCTACCGGGTAACTGACAGGGTCAGAGCCTGCATCAAAGAGGAGGTCTCGAAGATGCTTGCTCTAGGGGTGGTTGAGTCCTCCAGCAGTCCTTGGGCCAGCCCCGTGGTCTTGGTCTCAAAGGCTGCAGCGCCGGGTGCCACGCCCGAACTCCGGTTCTGTGTGGACTACCGAGGACTCAACTCAGTCACGAAGACTGACGCGCACCCCATCCCCAGAGCTGATGAGCTCATCGATCGGTTAGGGGCTGCACGGTACCTCAGCACGTTTGATTTAACGTCTGGGTACTGGCAGATCGCCTTAACTGCTGGGGCCAAAGAGAGGTCCGCATTCTCTACACCAGATGGGCATTACCAGTTCCGGGTGATGCCCTTTGGGATGAAGAATGCCCCTGCCACCTTCCAGAGGTTGGTCAACCAGGTGTTGGCTGGGCTGACCGAGTTCAGCGCCGCCTACCTGGATGACATCGCAGTGTTCAGCGGCACATGGGAAGAACACCTGCAACATCTCTGGGAAGTGTTGATGGCGCTGCGCAAGGCAGGCCTCACGATCAAGGCAAGCAAGTGTCAGATCGGGCAGGGTTCAGTGGTGTACTTGGGACACCAAGTGGGGAGCGGCCAGGTGGCACCCCTCCAACCCAAAGTTGAAACCATCCTGGCTTGGGAGCCCCCAAAGACCCAGACGGAGGTGAGGGCCTTTTTAGGACTCACCGGGTACTGCAGGAGGTTTGTCAAGGGGTATGGCAGCATCGTTGCCCCCTTGACAGAGCTGACTTCGAAGAAGCAGCCCAGAAAAGTGATATGGACTGACACCTGTCAGAAAGCCTTCGACACCCTGAAAACTGCCATGTGCACGGCGCCCGTGCTCTTGGCTCCTGACTTCTCCAAAGAGTTCCTGGTGCAGAGTCAGACGGATGCATCAGAGCATGGTGTAGGGGCTGTTCTCTCACAGATCACTGAGGAGGGCTTTGACCAACCCGTAGCCTTTATTAGCAGGAGGCTACTTCCCCGGGAACAAAGGTGGAGTGCGATAGAACGAGAAGCATTTGCTGTGGTCTGGGCGCTGAAGAAGCTAAGACCCTACTTGTTTGGGTCTCACTTCCGGGTTCAGACCGACCACAGGCCCCTCAGATGGTTGATGCAAATGAGGGGTGAGAACCCAAAACTGTTGAGGTGGTCCATCTCCCTACAGGGTATGGACTTTACGGTGGAGCATCGCCCTGGCACAGATCACGCCAATGCTGACGGTCTGTCCAGGTTTTTCCGCCTTAGTGATGCAGAACTCCCTGGGGTAGGGTAGTTCTCCCCACTTTTCAGCTGGAGGGGACACGTGTTAGACCTGGCACCATTGGCGTGGGTCACCCTTCCATTTTTGTCTGTGCCTCAATGTGTTTTTGTGTTGGTGTTAGCTGCTCAGGGCACTGTGCCACTGCCATCCAGTGCCACAGTGCAAGTGCTCCCTATGGTAAAATGTATTATGTGAATTGACTTCCACGTTTGGTTTATTTGGTTTACTATCAGTCCCTAGTAGAGTGCACCAGGGGTGCCAAGGGCTTGTATATCCAAATGCTGCTAGTGGGCTTGCAGCACTGCTTGTGCCACCCACCGAAGCAGCGGGGTAAAATGTGTCTAGGGTCTGCCACTGCAGAACCTGCGCGCGGTCTGGTACCGTCGCGCTGACTGAGCAAGTGTCCCCACTTGCCAGTCCCTAAACCTTCCCTTAACTACATGTTAGTCACCCCTCTGGTAGGCCCAAGCGCAGGGTGCATTGTAGGCATAAGGTAGGACATGCCCTGATGTGTGTGGCATGTCTTAATAGTGAATTACAGCCATTTTCGTTTTTCACTATTGAAGGCTACCTGCTCTCCATAGGCCAGAATGGGCTGCTGGGATCACTACACGCTGTGACCCCAGTGGACTCAGAGAGCATGGTAGAAAGTCATGTTTAGTATGCCTGAACTCAGAATAATAAAATACTTCTTTTAGCAAAGTTTATTTTAATATCCTGTGTTTGTAAATACTGCTTTTAGAAAGTTAGTATTTACTGATCTGACCATCCAGTCCGCCTCTGCGTGGGTGTGTGTTCTGCCTAGCAACAGTACAGGAGCAGGGCTGGGGGATTCCAGGAGACAGGTTGGCTGCCAGGTGGTGGGTAGAGAGATTACACCAGGATGGGTGGGAGGAGTACACCTTGACTCTTGAATAGACCTTTGCTCTGCCACCACAAAGCCGGCTCCGCCCCCCTGTGGAGCGGCTGATGTCTCTGCCCTGCTGCTGAAAGGAAAGAGCAGAGTCACCAAAACAAAGTACTCCAGAACTGGACTGAGCCAGGCCCAGGCCCCCTGGCGCTAAAGAACAAAAGAATCACTGTATAAAAGTAGGAGCCTGGCTCCTAAGAAATCAGATCCAGATTGAACCACGAAGGAACTCTGCCCGACTAGAAGGACCTGGAAAAAGCTGAAGGAGGAGTAACTTTCCCTGACCTGAGGGACTGGCCTGCAGTAGGTGCCTTGCTGAGGAAGGAGAGGAAAAAGACTGAAAGAGACTTTTGCACTTTGTTCTTCAACTATCTCCAAGGGCTTGGAAGAAGAGCTTGCCCCCTGAATTGAACCCCAGGACCAGTGGGTTCACCGTGTCTCCGCTCGTCTGAGAACTCGAGCCGTGTGCTTTCTCCCGCCGGAGTGCTCTGCGCACCTTGCCACCCCTCCTAGGGCCGTGACACCCAGAAGCCTGGCAGCCTCCCCTCGCCGAGAGCCCCGCTCTACCTGAGTCGCTCTGGACCCATCGAGGCTGGCCGCCCCGCTTCCCTGTCACCTGCCTGCCACTGGAGCGTGCCTGGTGCCCTCTCGCCCTCCCGCCGGATTTCTACCTGGGAAGTGAAATCAAGCCTCGGACGGCCGCCCGTACGTCGTAACGTATCCGGCCGCCCCGCTTCACCTCCCAGCCTGAGTCTGACCGTGCCGCCCTCCGCAGTGACCTCCCGCACAGTCCGTGTCGGAGGCCCTGGGCCGCACCTGTCTACCGAGAGCCGCCCGCTGAATTCTTGATCCGGAGACCCGCGAGGTGCACAACCTGCATCTCCTCCGAAGACTCGTCCAAGCACATCGCACGTTCCCAGGTACAGTGAACTCTCTATCGGACTCGGGGTCCGCAACGTTCTGATTTCCCCGTATCACTGTACCCCGGGTGCACTGCGCATCATCGTGACTGGACCGACTCAACCGAGCCCTGTGAAGCGCTCGTGATCGAATAAGTTACCAAAGAAAAGAACAGTGCCTAATTATCATCTTGTGGCTTCCATTTCGCAACCGTTATTGATGGTCTTGTACATGCCTGCGTAGCAAAGAATATAAAGCATCCGTATTTTTGATACAACTTACGCCTGGTGTCCATTTGTGGGGGATCGTTGTGGTTTACTGTGTGTGATCATAAATGCTTAATTGACTAGCGCCCTGAAGTTTAGCCCTGACTGCTCGCGCCACACTACCTATAGGGTGAGCAGGGGTTGTTCTGAAGGGGTAATTATCTCGCCCTGAATAGAAGAAGGGACCACTGCTTGTCACAAGTACCTACCTGTGCCAACCAGAGGTTCCCCATTCTAACAATACTACACTTCATCCAAGCATATGTTGACTGCGCACCTTTAACAGTATTTACAGATTTCTTGTGCTGCTACATTGTGAATGCAAATAATTAGGATACGTTTCGCTGTTTTGCCAGAATGCAAGAGCTATGTGGTGTGAAATCACTTTGTTCTGATTTTTTTTCCCATCCTTCTTCTGAGCTACTATGTACAAAATAAATACAAATTTCATAAAAAGCAGCTGTGTTTAACTCTTTGCAGTGTTTCGGCGTGCTGGGTGCTTGTTGGACTTGGCGCCTGTCAGCTGCACAGTCAGGTGCTACTTCGGACTGTCTTTCAGCACACAATGCATTATCTTGTCCATTTGGATGCATGTGATGTAAAACAAAAACATGCAAAAACACACAAGCACTGCAAATAGCAGCTGCTCAAGTTCCCGTGCGCTCACTCATATGTTTTAATTTTTTGTGTGCCGAGAACTGTGCATAATAGGGTGCTTTCGTCGAGAACTGCAAAAAGAACAATTGGATGAACAGAATGCAGAACAATGTCATACATTCTCCCCAGTACAGAGATCCGGGCCTAAATCTATCGTTTTTTTTGCCCACCGTTCCAGTTTAAACCCAGCCATATGCAAATCAGTTTTGACCCTGTGCCCAATGGGAACAGTCCAGTACTTCCTGGACTGGAAACAAGCATCCTAGGACCGGTGCATAATAGCGCACTTTCAGGAATTTCACTTAACCAAAATTTCACCTTGCCCTGGTGGTGACACTTTGATTTACGACCGTTATGAACTAACTTCTGGAAATGGTGTTGAATACAAGTTGGACATGCTGCGTGTTTAGTGGGGGGCACTATCTAATCCTGTACTATAATATTGCGTGAACATAGAGTGAGTGGTTAATGCATCCAATCATGAAGCATCTTTTTTTCTTAAAAATGTCTGATGGTTAATGTTATAATGTGTAGCGGTTGAATCTCTTGGTAACACCGTACCCAAGATAGGTGCGTTTTTGCTTCCGTATCTTCAGGGAACCTCTGTATCTTGGTTACTAGATTGGGAAATGATAGGCACTACTATTGAGTTATGCTAGTGGAAGTCCGCCTTCTATAACCCAGACTCCTGCTGACCTCTATTCCCACCCCATCTTAAGCCTGCCACTCTGTTGCCTAGGCCCAGTGCATATGAATGTAGTTGTTTACCAGAAAAGTGACAACAGCATGAAGTTCCGGGTCGGCGCAGCAAGCTTGAAGCTTACTTTCAGAACAGACCTCGTAAACCCATATGGTCCGGTACGGCCTACCGCCCCCTCCTCCCTTTTACTGTGACAGAAACCAATGCAACATTTGTTTGGAATAGGGGGTCGTAGACCCCCGATCGTGTTTATTAACAAACAGACATATTTGAAAACAAATATACAATTACGCAGAAATGACAAGACAGGATTTGGTACATTTGACTCATTCCTAGCTTTAACAAAACTCTAATACATAATGTTCCTATCCTGGTCTATGCATATTGATGATCACATTTCTGCGTATTCCTTTGGGCCTACGGCAAGGTCAAACGTTGGCCCCTCCCCCTTTAAACCAATTGCCCAGCGCCCCCTAACCAGAGTGCACATGCGCAGGGGGCCCAGCTGACCCGGAAGTACTTCCCACCAGGCAACCCCCATACGTTGAAGACTTACTCCATAAAGGGGCCATGCAGACAGCGCAGCTTACTTACGCCCGCGTGCGGGGTGGCCAACCAGCCAATGGAAAGCGTAACCCCCCTTTGTCCCCGCACCGTTCCAACCAACCAGTTATAACTGCCCCTGGAGTCTGGTGAGAGACACATGTCCCTCCCCTCTGGGCGCCCCACTTAATAAGGCGCCCCCAAAGATTTGTAAATTTAATCTGTCCAACAGATGACCTTACCGCCTGACTCGAAATACCGCCTAAACACGACAAAAAGGCATTTATATTTATACATTCAACCCTTCATCATAATTGACGCCCTGTGGAAAAAACACACTAACAATACTTTACTTCAAAACAAACATCTATCTCAGGGATGGTGGGTGGGGGAAAAAAGGTTAGACAACCCTCCCGAGGTAGGGGGCACACGCGACGGGTGTGTTTCTGAGGGGAGCGGAGCGCAAAGAGACTGCACTTCACGCTCCCCGCGGCTTTAAAGGGGTGACTGACCCGGAAGTGATCAGATCACTTCCGGGGCGTGGAGGAGCCTTCCATGACCCGGAAGTGAACACTTCCGGGGCACGGTCCTCCGACCAATGCGGAGCTACGGGATGCGAGAGAGCCAGGGGCACGGCCGACCAACATAATGGCGGCGGGGCCGATGCCAGCCCTGCCTTCCTCTATGGTCCGGTACGGCCTACCGCCCCCTCCTCCCCTTTACTGTGACAGAAACCAATGAAACATTTGTTTGGAATAGGGGGTCGTAGACCCCCGATCGTGTTTATTAACAAACAGACATATTTGAAAACAAATATACAATTACGCAGAAATGACAAGACAGGATTTGGTACATTTGTTATGTTATGTTATGTTATATTAATTTATTATGCGCACGGCTACTCCAGCCAAGGAGCGTCCCGGCGCAGAGACAAGGAGAAACATAACACAACAGGAAAAAAGACCTAAAATGGACAACTAAAACAAGAATGTTTTAATAGCTCTCCGGAAAGACAGCAGATCATCTAACTGACGGACTTCAACTGGGAGGGTGTTCCAAATTAGTGCAGCTTTCACGCTGAAGGAACGACCCCCCATCCGGCTGAGTCTAAATCTGGGGACCACAGCAAGGGCCTGGCCCTGAGATCGGAGACTGCGGGTGGGGACATAGAAAGAGATACAGTTGGACAAGATTTCAGGGCCTATACCTCTTAAGATTTTAAAGGCCAAACAAAGGACCTTAAAAAGAATACGCTTCCTTACAGGGAGCCAATGCAGGGAGCGGAGGACATTCGCCACCGGGCAAAATCTGGGTAGGCCAACAATGGCTCTAGCCGCAGCGTTTTGAACCCGCTGTAGGCGAGTTAACTCAGCCTGGTTGGCCCCAGCCAGGAGAGAGCTAGCGTAGTCTAGACGAGAGATGATAGTTGCCTGGACTACAAGCTGTCTGGTTGGGGCATCGAAACATTTAAGAACTGGTCTAAGTCCTCTTAACAGACCAAAACAACCGGCTGCAGTTTTTTTGGTATGCCCTACAAAGGTAAGGCCAGCGTCCAACCAGACCCCCAGATTTTTCACCTCCGACACCGAGGTCGGAGTGGGGCCCAGCTCAGAAGGCCACCACTGATCGCCCCATAGCTCTACTCCCTTCCCGACAACCATTACCTCCGTTTTTGTGGCATTAAGCTGGAGACAGTTTCCTGTCAACCAGCTAGCCACCGCCTTCAGTCCAGACTGAAACCTGGGGGCATCTTGTTGTACATCCCTGCTGAGAGTAACCGCCAGCTGAGTGTCATCGGCATATGAGACCAAAGTTAGGCCCCACTGCCTCGCGACATCAGCCAGCGGTCTCACGTAAAGGTTGAACAACGTGGGGCTCAGCGAGGACCCTTGCGGAACCCCCATGGCCAGAGGCTGGAAACTGGACGTGAAGGGAGGGATGGCCACACAGAAGGAGCGGTTGTCCAGGAAGGAGCGGAGCCATTGCAGCGCCAAACCACTGATACCAATCTCCTCGAGCCGATGCAGGAGGATGCTGTGAGATACCGTATCGAAGGCGGCACTGAGATCTAACAATATCAGCGCCGCCGTCTGACCAGCATCCAACCTTGCACGCAGATGTTCCACCATCACAAGAAGAGCGGTCTCCGTGCTGTGACCAGCACGGAAGCCATTCTGTGTGGGGTCGAGGGCGTTGGTCCGGGCTAGATGTTCTGACAGGGCCAGATTAACATGGGCCTCTGTCAACTTTGCCAGCCAGGGTAGCAGCGAGATGGGACGAAAACTTTCAGGCTTAGACGGGTCCAAGGAGGGTTTTTTAATAATCGGGGACACCACCGCCTGCTTCCATTTAGTTGGAAGTACCCCCGACTCCAAGGAGAGGTTGACAAGGGAACGCACAACAGGGCGTCCCATAAAGGTCTGGTCTCGAAAGAGAGCAGGCCTCACTGGATCGGATGGAGATCCAGATTTAACTTGCAAAGCAAGTTTATCAAACCCATCCGAGGTGAGAGGGGGAAATGAGAGCAGGGTGATCTGACGAGGTGTCTCATTGGAACTTCCCGACGAGACCCCAATGCTAGGGAATGTCCGATAAATAGCTTGGACTTTTCCCAAGAAATAGGAAGCAAGGGATTCGCAGTGGGAGACAGAACTCTCGGCTGTAGAGGTAGTCCGCTTAGCCATAAGATCTTTAACCGCCTTGAAGATGGCCTTTGACGGGTTGGTGCTGTTCCGGAATTCTTCGGCATAGAAGGCCGCTCGAGCACGACATATGGCCCGATGATAGAGCTTGACGGACGCGGCATATGCAGCTTTTAAATCGGCCCCATATGTCTTCCGCCAAGCCCTCTCCGCCCGTCTATTGGCTCCCTTCAAGGCGCGTAAGGCCCCATCATACCAGGGACTCGACTCACGAGGATTGATCTTAGTCGATACAATAGGTATCAGAGCGTCCAGAGCCCTAGTAAGCCAGGAGCCGAAGAGGTCATACCCCTCGTCTACATTGTTAGATGGGCCCAGGGGCTCCACTAACAGAAGACGATGAAAATCTTCCAGCCTGAGTTTATTCCAAGGTCTCCTAGGTACCCGTCTAGCTGAAAAAGTGGGAGTGGTCGCTGACACGGGACACTGGATAGACACCAGGAAATGGTCAGACCATTCTACTGGAGTAATCGCAGTGATTTTAGCCTCAGTCAGATTGGTGAAAAAAGGGTCAAGAATATGTCCCCCGATGTGAGTAGGCTGGAAAACCAGTTGAAGAGCCTCTAAGTCCAAAGAGATGGTACGAGCTGTCAGACTGGACAGTGTATCGAAATGCAGATTTAAATCACCCAGTATGGAAAAATTGGCGCAGTCAGTGATCAAGGTGCCGACAATATCCGAAAAAGTATTTCTGAACAGCACGTCACTGCCCGGCGGACGATATACCACCATCCCAGAGAGTGTGAACTCTGGGCTGACAGAGACTTTAAAAGAGGCACTTTCACAGCCAGCGAACTTAAGGCTGTTCCACACACAGGGAAAACGAGACCTAACTATCAGCGCTATTCCACCCCCTCTAGATGCTCTATTCAAGGTGTACATAGAATAGTCAGAGGGGCATGCCAGATTAAGAATGGCAGTGTCAGCTTCCTGAAGCCATGTTTCAGTTATGGCGAGGATATCCGGGGCTTCATCCTCAATAAGGTTGTACAAGTTCTGATGATGTTTCAAGACCGACCTCACATTTAGGTTCATAATCCGCAGAGAGGGAGGAGAGCCCCTACTATGGTGGACGACAGAAGGATATTTCCGGGGGAGAGGCATTGGGGGGTCAAGTATCAGGCCATTGCAGGGACAACGATACAGACCACAGAGAGGGTGGACAAGCGGAAATGTACAGCAGAAGCTCACCTGGCCGATGGAAACCAGGCTCTCCCTGGAGTATGTCCGCATGGCGACGAAACAGAAGTAATGACTATCACAGACCAGAGCCCGCCACGTCCCGCACGGCCTTAGCGCGGACGGGCGCAGACGGGCAGGACTCTGGCACGACTCCGGCCACGCGAAGACACGCCCGCTACGCGATCCCGCTGCGCTAGGGGAGGAGCATTAAATATGCGTTCCCCCGCTGGCGCATGCGCAATGAAGCGCTGTCGGTCTAATCCCTCACCTCACCCCAAACCAAGATGTCCGCCACCCCAGGACCAACCCGCCAAGCGGCGGTGAGGGGCACGATTATAGTGCAAGTAAGGGGAGCAGGAGAGCGAGGGCCTGAAAGACCTAAAAGAAAAACAATCAGGTGAGTTAAAATTCAGCTAAGCAGCAAGCGCCGTAACGCTCCTGTCCGCAGTGCGCTCCTTGTCAGGGGGAGGGAAAGGCGGGGACTCGCGTTAAATATGCGTTCCCCCGCTGGCGCATGCGCAATGAAGCACTGTCGGTCTAATCCCTCACCTCACCCCAAACCAAGATGTCCGCCACCCCAGGACCAACCCGCCAAGCGGCGGTGAGGGGCACGATTATAGTGCAAGTAAGGGGAGCAGGAGAGCGAGGGTCTGAAAGACCTAAAAGAAAAACAATCAGGTGAGTTAAAATTCAGCTAAGCAGCAAGCGCCGTAACGCTCCTGTCCGCAGTGCGCTCCTTGACTCATTCCTAGCTTTAACAAAACTCTAATACATAATGTTCCTATCCTAGTCTATGCATATTGATGATCACATTTCTGCGTATTCCTTTGGGCCTACGGCAAGGTCAAACGTTGGCCCCTCCCCCTTTAAACCAATTGCCCAGTGCCCCCTAACCAGAGTGCGCATGCGCAGGGGGCCCAGCTGACCCGGAAGTACTTCCCACCAGGCAACCCCCATACGTTGAAGACTTACTCCATAAAGGAGCCATGCAGACAGCACAGCTTACTTACGCCCGCGTGCGGAGTGGCCAACCAGCCAATGGAAAGCGTAACCCCCGTTTGTCCCCGCACTGTTCCAACCAACAGGTTGCAACTGCCCCTGGAGTCTGGTGAGAGCCACATGTCCCTCCCCTCTGGGCACCCCACTTAAAAAGGCGCCCCCAAAGATTTGTAAATTTAATCTGTCCAACCGATGACCTTACCGCACAGGCCTGCATAGTTGACCGACTATCAGGCCCCCCCCAAGCCCTAGGTCATACTCACCTTTGAAATTGGTCCAGCCAAGCTAAAATGTTGCCCAGGAATATCTCGTTCCCCAACCGAGAGAGGTGAACCTAATCCCCCAAGTAGCAGACGTCCCCTCGTATGCACCCATGAGCAATAACTTGTAATCTGGGGGTCCTAAACAACTTGTCTATTTTATTATTGATCCTCTGAACCGAGTGGTTGAGAGCCCTCACCGACTCCCCTCCCCGCCACTGAAGCCTTGGGATCATGTGAGACCACACAATAACAGCACCTGGGCAGCGCCTGGCTAGCCATGCTGCCTCTGACAGTACTGTCTCAATCAGGATCCTTCTATTTAGGTGCACCATGTCGTAACCACCAAGATGTAAAATGATAGCGTCGGGGGGGTGCCTAACGAAGCAAGCATGTGACCTATACGTTCTGTGAACCTGTTTAAACGCAGCCCCCGTGCCCAAAAAAGGAGACCCTGAAGCCTAGCCGCTTTGCGCGCGCTGCCCCATTTCCTGCAACAAAAAAGTTACTTAGACGCGAGACATGAGAATGGCCCAAAATACACGCATGACGTTCCAACTTGACGTTGAGACAATTTACTGTCGTCTTGGTTGTGTCTTCTTCTTGGTGAAGTGTCGCTGTCTCTCTTCCTGCGTGACAGGCCGAGGGAACTGACAAGAAAACGAAAATAGTGCCATCAGTACCATCGTCAGGGAGTATCATAACATTTGTACTCGCACATAGCGCCTGAAACAGTTGGAGGACCACCGCCCAATCTTCTGTACCTCCCCTTCCCCCAGGCCCCGTGCGACTGCCTCGGCGGCGGCACCTATCCTGAAGGAATGTGTTCCAAAATCACTGGGGTCCAGCCCCGCTCTGCCTACCCCCATATCCAAGACCCGTTTAAATAGAAATTTGGTCAGTGGGTCCCCTCCCGTGTGCATTAACAGCGGACCCCCCCTGTCAATTGGTCTGTATGGCATAAACGCCTCCATATGTGAAACCGGGCAGCAAGGGTTCCCTGGTGCCCGCCGCAAAACGACTACCTGCCCCCGTCCTTCCTGATCTGTTTTGGATCTTCGAATAGTAACCTGCAAGGCGTCGTTATGTAAGAGGGTATTACTGAGCTGCAGGCCTCCCCCGAGGTCCCTTTTATTCTTATATATCACCAGGAGGACAAAGTTCCTACGGGCAGGTGCAAAAATTCACCCTGGCCCTACACAAGAAAAAAGGAAAAAAGAGAGTGAAAAGAATCCTAGTTAGAAGACCCACTCAGGTAAATGGAAGACCACTCTATGTCCTCTGTTGCCCTCACACACCCAAAGGGTGTCATGCTTCATCATCGGGCGGTTGCTCCTCGTAGGGCCGGCGCTGCAATTCCCTACGGGCTCCCGAAGGGTCACTTTCACGGAGATCTTTTAAGAACCGCCGGATGGTGCGTGTGGGTGTGTGGAGAGTGGGTTCTATGTAGAGGGTAAAAAGTAAAAAAGGTTCGTGCAAAATTGGTGAAAAGCATGGAGGGTCATCATGCAGCTGATTATATAGATGTACCCTGAGCAGATTTGGACTGCTCAAAAAGTTGTAACCCTGAAGGCACTTTATGCCCAGGGATCATTGATCATAGGTCAACATGTTTCGCGCCTCTTTCGCCCAAAAGGGTCGGTGGCGCTTCGTCAGGACCAGATTCTTAAAACAGAGTGCACGTGAAAATAAGGTGAAACAGTTTAAAATACCCTCATTAACGGCCTGGGCAATGGCCTGTACACCCTCAGTATGGTGCCAGGTCGATGGTGAAAAAAAGGTTGCTCCAGTTCAATATCTAGGAAAAAGGAAGAGAAGAAACAGATCACAGGGATGTGTATCAGTAAAACTTAATACAACATAAGTGTGCCACAGTCGTGTGCACATCAACACCAAGCCAAAACAGGGACACACATCAAAAATATATATATGAGGAAACCACAACCATGTATGGCATCTAACAGAATCTCCCATCCAACAATAGTCGCATCATGGAGTGTCCAAAATGTGGTCAGATTAACCATATGTTGGGAACAATTAACTTAATCTCACCAACTACATCCACACCCTTACATACATGGGAAAGCCTCACCCACAATCACAGTAGAAAGGCTCTAACGGCAGGGTAATGGGTTGGAACAGGATCCTACCTGATTGGCCAGAAGTACGTGCTCCAGCAGCTTAGCGCCAAAACCACCCGCATATTATCTGGAACTAGGCCTGGGCAGACACATCGGTATATCGACCCTGTCCCTGCGTTTGCAAGTAATCAACTGCCAACGGCAGCACACGCCACTTAAATAGGTCACGAGAACTTGTGTCAGGGTAATTTCCTTTTCCGGGACCTAGGCTCACTACAAAGTAGACTGCGCATGCGTTAGGCATTAATGGTAGTGCGCGTGTGTGTACCAGGAAAACTAATCCCCTCTGCTCCGATCCGGGAATATCATTAATATGTTAAATCACGTCGCTCATTCGCAATACCAAAATAGAGCGTAATCAAAATGTCTTCCACGCGCAGCCCATGTAGAATACTGTTAGTGGAAAAGTTGTCCCAGAGCATATTCCTATTATCTACAATACTTATTAGTGGTTATGCGATCAGCACAAAGCATGCAAAATCAGAATGCATAGTTGTTGCAAACCAATGGAACAGGAGTGAGAAATGATGTCAAAAGTGTGGGTTGTGTTCAAATGCCCCTAAAGGCCAAACCCCAACAAATTAGCTGCCATATACAACACAGTGAGATGTTAAATGGACCAATTGTGCCATATCCTTCACGTTGTAGTAATCATACAATAACCGTGTCATGATAGTCAACACTCGTGTACCCCAAGAAAAAGAAAGAGAAGCTAAAGATTAATGATCCCTCGGCTGCACTGCCGTACTCACTATATAAAACACACAAGATGGGGGATCTAGGAGCTAAAAAAGGTCCAGTGTCCATGCTCCCATAATTGAATATATATCACCAGGAGGACAAAGTTCCTACGGGCAGGTGCAAAAAGTCACCCTGGCCCTACACAAGAAAAAAGGAAAAAAGAGAGTGAAAAGAATCCTAGTTAGAAGACCCACTCAGGTAAATGGAAGACCACTCTATGTTCTCTGTTGCCCTCACACACCCAAAGGGTGTCATGCTTCATCATTGGGCGGTTGCTCCTCGTAGGGCCGGCGCTGCAATTCCCTACGGGCCCCCGAATGGTCACTTTCACGGAGATCTTTTAAGAACCGCCGGATGGTGCGTGTGGGTGTGTGAGGAGTGGGTTCTATGTAGAGGGTAAAAAGTAAAAAAGGTTTGTGCAAAATTGGTGAAAAGCATGGAGGGTCATCATGCAGCTGATTATATAGATGTACCCTGAGCAGATTTGGACTGCTCAAAAAGTTGTAACCCTGAAGGCACTTTATGCCCAGGGATCATTGATCATAGGTCAACATGTTTCGCGCCTCTTTCACCCAAAAGGGTCGGTGGCGCTTCGTCAGGACCAGATTCTTAAAAGAGAGTGCACGTGAAAATAAGGTGAAACAGTTTAAAATACCCTCATTAACGGCTTGGGCAATGGCCTGTACACCCTCAGTATGGTGACAGGTCGATGGTGAAAAAAAGGTTGCTCCAGTTCAATATCTAGGAAAAAGGAAGAGAAGAAACAGATCACAGGGATGTGTATCAGTAAAACTTAATACAACATAAGTGTGCCACAGTCGTGTGCACATCAACCCCAAGCCAAAACAGGGACACACATCAAAAATATATATATGAGGAAACCACAACCATGTATGGCATCTAACAGAATCTCCCATCCAACAATAGTCGCATCATGGAGTGTCCAAAATGTGGTCAGATTAACCATATGTTGGGCCCAATTAACTTAACCCCTTCAGCGCGGCGCGGATTTCCGCGCCACGCTGAAGGTTCTGAGCGCGGGCGGGGCCATGACGGAACGGTTCCGTCATAAGCACAGCCCAACCGACGTGCATGACGGAACCGTTCCGTCATGAGCGTCGAAGGGGTTAATCTCACCAACTACATCCACACACTTACATACATGGGAAAGCCTCACCCCCAATCACAGTAGAAAGGCTCTAACTGCAGGGTAATGGGTTGGAACAGGATCCTACCTGACTGGCCAGAAGTACGTGCTCCAGCAGCTTAGCGCCAAAACCACCCGCATATTATCTGGAACTAGGCCTGGGCAGACACATCGGTATATCGACCCTGTCCCTCGGTTTGCCAGTAATCAACTGCCAACGGCAGCACACGCCACTTAAATAGGTCACGAGAACTCGTGTCAGGGTAATTTCCTTTTCCGGGACCTAGGCTCACTACAAAGTCACCATACTGAGGGTGTACAGGCCATTGCCCAGGCCGTTAATGAGGGTATTTTAAACTGTTTCACCTTATTTTCACGTGCATTCTGTTTTAGGAATCTGGTCCTGACGAAGCGCCACCGACCCTTTTGGGCGAAAGAGGCGCGAAACATGTTGACCTATGATCAATGATCCCTGGGCATAAAGTGCCTTCAGGGTTACAACTTTTTGAGCAGTCCAAATCTCCTCAGGGTACATCTATATAATCAGCTGCATGATGACCCTCCATGCTTTTCACCAATTTTGCACGAACCTTTTTTACTTTTTACCCTCTACATAGAACCCACTCCCCACACACCCACACGCACCATCCGGCGGTTCTTAAAAGATCTCCGTGAAAGTGACCCTTCGGGGGCCTGTAGGGAATTGCAGCGCCGGCCCTACGAGGAGCAACCGCCCGATGATGAAGCATGACACCCTTTGGGTGTGTGAGGGCAACAGAGGACATAGAGTGGTCTTCCATTTACCTGAGTGGGTCTTCTAACTAGTATTCTTTTCACTCTCTTTTTTCCTTTTGTCTTGTGTAGGGCCAGGGTGACTTTTTGCACCTGCCCGTAGGAACTTTGTCCTCCTGGTGATATATATTCAATTAAGGGAGCATGGACACTGGACCTTTTTTAGCTCCTAGATCCTCCATCTTGTATGTTTTATATATTGAGTACGGCAGTGCAACCGAGGGATCATTAATCTTTAGCTTCTCTTTCTTTTTCTTGGGGTACACGAGTGTTGACTATCATGACACGGTTATTATATGAGTACTACAACGTGAAGGATATGGCACAATTGGTCCATTTAACATCTCACTGTGTTGTATATGGCAGCTAATTTGTTGGGGTTTGGCCTTTAGGGGTATTTGAACACAACCCACACTTTTTACATCATTTCTCACTCCTGTTCCATTGGTTTGCAACAACTATGCATTCTGATTTTGCATGCTTTGTGCTGATCGCATAACCACTAATAAGTATTGTAAATAATAGGAATATGCTCTGGGACAACTTTTCAACTAACAGTATTCTACATGGGCTGCGCGTGGAAGACATTTTGATTACGCTCTATTTTGGTATTGCGAATGAGCGACGTGATTTAACATATTAATGATATTCCCGGATCGGAGCAGAGGGGATTAGTTTTCCTGGTACACGCACGCGCACTACCATTAATGCTTAACACATGCGCAGCCTACTTTGTAGTGAGCCTAGTTCCCGGAAAAGGAAATTACCCTGACACGAGTTCTCGTGACCTATTTAAGTGGCGTGTGCTGCCGTTGGCAGTTGATTACTGGCAAACGCAGGGACAGGGTCGATATACCGATGTGTCTGCCCAGGCCTAGTTCCAGATAATATGCGGGTGGTTTTGGCGCTAAGCTGCTGGAGCACGTACTTCTGGCCAGTCAGGTAGGATCCTGTTCCAACCCATTACCCTGCCGTTAGAGCCTTTCTACTGTGATTGGGGGTGAGGCTTTCCCATGTATGTAGGGTGTGGATGTAGTGGGTGAGATTAAGTTAATTGGGCCCAACATATGGTTAATCTGACCACATTTTGGACACTCCATGATGCGACTATTGTTGGATGGGAGATTCTGTTAGATGCCATACATGGTTGTGGTTTCCTCATATATATATTTTTGATGTGAGTCCCTGTTTTGGCTTGGGGTTGATGTGCACACGACTGTGGCACACTTATGTTGTATTAAGTTTTACTGATACACATCCCTGTGATCTGTTTCTTCTCTTCCTTTTTCCTAGATATTGAACTGGAGCAACATTTTTTTCACCATCGACCTGTAACCATACTGAGGGTGTACAGGCCATTGCCCAGGCCGTTAATGAGGGTATTTTAAACTGTTTCACCTTATTTTCACGTGCACTCTGTTTTAGGAATCTGGTCCTGACGAAGCGCCACCGACCCTTTTGGGCGAAAGAGGCGCGAAACATGTTGACCTATGATCAATGATCCCTGGGCATAAAGTGCCTTCAGGGTTACAACTTTTTGAGCAGTCCAAATCTGCTCAGGGTACATCTATATAATCAGCTGCATGATGACCCTCCATGCTTTTCACCAATTTTGCACGAACCTTTTTTACTTTTTACCCTCTACATAGAACCCACTCCCCACACACCCACACGCACCATCCGGCGGTTCTTAAAAGATCTCCGTGAAAGTGACCCTTCGGGGGCCCGTAGGGAATTGCAGCGCCGGCCCTATGAGGAGCAACCGCCCGATGATGAAGCATGACACCCTTTGGGTGTGTGAGGGCAACAGAGGACATAGAGTGGTCTTCCATTTACCTGAGTGGGTCTTCTAACTAGGATTCTTTTCACTCTCTTTTTTCCTTTTTTCTTGTGTAGGACCAGGGTGACTTTTTGCACCTGCCCGTAGGAACTTTGTCCTCCTGGTGATATATATTCAATTAAGGGAGCATGGACACTGGACCTTTTTTAGCTCCTAGATCCCCCATCTTGTGTGTTTTATACCCTTTAATTCTTAGACACCAATTCCTCCACCCTAAAGACACCATAAAAGGCTAAGGTGAAAGCTGCCTTGAATAGTAAACATTCCATCACGGTAGTGCAGGTCTGCTCTAGCACCCCCAAAATTGCTACCAAGGTAGTAAGACCTATCGGGCGCCTAGTGTCAGGTGTAGACCCTTGCAGGTGCTGCCAACCTTTTAATGCCTTGCGCACTACAAATGTCTGAGTGGGGTCCCACCTGCCACTCATTTGTGCAAAAAAGGAAATGGCTGCCATGTGTCTCCTAGCTGACCCCACTGCCCGCCCTTCATCCCGCAAGTTTTGCAAGTAAGCGCACACCATAGCCGAGTCCGCCCAGTGCCCCTCCCCCTGGCCGCCTAAGAAATTGCAGTATGCCCCAAACGCCCCTTCGTATGACTTCCTTGTTCCGGGTGCTAGGCTAGCGGCCACCAAGTCCGGTAAGTGGGGGCACTAATCTGCCAGAGCTGTTCGGGAAAAGGCGTTGGGTGTGTTGCTGCTCCCGGGAGATGCGATCTGAAAACCTGCATCTCAAAATGAGACAATGCGTCAGCGGCGTGATTCAATACTCTCGGGACATGTTTCGCCCTAAACTGCAAGTTTAACTGCATGCATTTCAAAACTATCTCCTTGATCAAACGTAGGATCATTTTACACTTTTCAGACTGACTGTTTATGCACTCAACTACTGTCATGTTGTCAGACCAGAAAACAACTGCTTTATTTCCCAATTGTTCCGGCCAGACGAACAATGCCACCCAGATGGGGAACAACTCAAGGAAACCAATGTTCGTCGTGAGTCCAGCGTCAATCCACCACGCCGGCCAATGCTGTGCCACCCACTGAGTGCCCAGTATGGTGCCGAACCCCTCACTGCCTGCGGAGTCTGTCATTAATCCCAACTCTGCACAGGAGGTGATTGGGCCGGGCCACAGGACAGAGCCATTGAAATCCCGCAGAAATGCCAACCAAATACGCATATCCTGCTTGACCTCTTCGCTCAGTCTGGTGTGATGGTGCTTCTGCTTTAGGCCAGACATTGCTTGCGCAATGGATTTTGAGAATGGGCGTGCCATTGGTATGATACGCAATGCAAAGTTCAGCTGACCCACCATTTGCTGCAACTGATGTAACGTCACTCTTTTTGTTACTAAGCATTGCCTCAGTGAGCCTCCAAACCTTTTCACCTTATCCTTGGGGAGCCGTGAGCACCCCACGATAGAATCTAGCTCGATCCCCAGAAATTCTATGACCGCGGCTGGTCCCACGGGTTTTCCCTGTGCCAGTGGTACCCCAAAACTCATCATCAATGCACAAAATTGCTGCAGCGCCTGCTCGCACACCGTGCTCCCCGGTGGCCCCAGAAAAAGGAAGTCATCAAGGTAATGCAGTACATGTCTATGCCCCGTCGCCTGTCTGAAAGACCATTCTAGGAAGGTGCTAAACATTTCAAAATATGCGCAAGACACAGAACAACCCATAGGCATGCACATGTCCATGAAGAACTTGCCCTCGAACTGGAAACCGAGTAGATGGAAATCGCTCGGGTGAACGGGTAGCAGCCTGAAAGCCGATTCTATGTCTGATTTAGCCATCAGCGCCCCCGGGCCCAAACCCCTCAAGAGTTCAATTGCCTGATCAACAGATGCATAATGCACAGAGCAGAATTCCTCATCAATGGAGTCATTTACCGACTGCCCCCTTGGGGCTGATAAATTGTGGATCAACCTGAATTCCCCTGGTTCTTTCTTTGGGACCACCCCCAGTGGAGAACACACAAAGTTATGCACAGGAATCTTATCGAACGGCCCTGCCACTCTGCCCAACCTACATTCTTTCTCAATTTTTGCCGCTGCTACCCTATTGTTCTGAGTGACCGACAATTGGTTCCGGCAAGAGGATGGACCCACAAAATCCGCCACTGGGATTCTAAACCCCTCCCTGAAACCTTCCACCAGCATCCTTGCCGTGGACATGTATTTGTATCTGTTTAACCAGGGTGTCATTGCATGCAGAAGAATCGTGGACCTAGCCTTACTGAACCCACCTTCAATCCAATTTGTTGCCACCCTCTCCTTCTGTTTTTTAAGACATTTGGCTTCGGGATGCCCTGAGTTGCCACAGAAACTACACGCGTGTTTGAATCTGCATGACCCTGGAGGCCTATCGCAGGTGCGCCTATTAAAATCCCAACAACATCCCTTCCTCCCAACCCCCCCACCTGGTGCAGATGAGGGGAACGACCGAAAGGGCTGCGGCCTTGGCGCGTCCGTTGCAGGCTCTGTTGCCAGACCGCCCAAGTGATCTAACCACGATATCCCTTCCACCTGATTCCATCTTAGCGTAGGATCGGATGCCCTGATTCGCCTGAACTTCTTGTCATATTCCAACCACCCTGAGCACCCCTTCGTTGCCTGCGCCGTGCTGATCCTGGACAGATAACAAGCCATTGCGGGCGCCTCTTCCGGGAAACGCTCTGTCATCACAGCCATATAAATATTGAACGCCAGCATCCAATGCCTGATGTTCTCCTCCACCCTGTACTTCTGCATCTCATTCGCCCACTCACGCGCGGGCATATAATCTTTTTTCTTCCTCATCTCTTCCCTCTCAACATCATCTATTAAGAGTGAAAAAATGTCAATGTATGTCCCCTTCCAAACCCTCTCTTTAACCTCCTGCGACAAATGGCGGGACAATGATTCATACGATGTGCGCGATTCACCCGCACCTAACAATGGCAATGTCTGGGGCTTACCCTGCGAAATTCCTGCAGTGTCTTTGGGGGTCACAACCAATGGAACTTCTTTAAGCTTGCTTTGATTGATTAGCTGTCTTGCCTTTTCCAATGCGTCCGCCCCAGCAACACCCGCCGCACTCAAGTTCAACTCCATGCCCCCAAGCCAGGGAAGCACGGCTGCTAGACTGGAGACAAAATCAATCGGAGGCGTTGGTACCCCCCCGGGCGCGGTTGGAACACTTAGGGAAACGTTGGGCACCCCTGGCACTGGTTCCGTCGCATTGACGCTCGGATTAACTGGTGCTGGTGGCAAAACAGTGTGCGCCGGAGGTACCAGAATTATTGCAGGGACCACGGGACCTGACACCCCCCCGGATCTACGGGTGGAAGCTTGCTTGCCGGTGGGTTGGGGGACGCGAGCAACTACAGGCAGAGCTGGCCCCCCCCCTCGCCGTTCGTAGGGACAACCTGCGCTCCTTTCTTTGCCCTGTTCTTTTTTGGCAAGGGTGGGAAAGCTTCCCTAGGGGGTAGAGCGTCCCTACGCGACCTCCCTGACGACCCCTCCTGTGCATCCAGCCTGTCCGCCAGCTGTGTCATGGTACTGTCCATCTCCCCAATCTTCCTCATCAGGGCGTTTAATACCATTGTAATATTTGGACACCGCTCGCCGTGCTTAACCTTTGGGGGCATGCTAACCCTACTCCAAAAGGTTACCGCTTGCTGTAGGAGGAAAGACGACCGGCCACAGCACCCACGCTACCAGAGCCTCACTACTGGCTAACCCAGCAAGGCAGGTGAGCAATAGGCTCCAACCCGCTTGGCTCCTAGCAGCGCCGGGATGCAGGCCCTGTACGTGTCCTCAGGCACCCTCTGATCGTGACAGCCGTCCCTCTCGAAAGACGACTCTCCGGGCGTTTTTCCCGATGTGCACCACGCCAGACGCTCACTCGCGATTCTCCCGAGTCCCGCTGGATGAAATCCCTGCTGCGCTGCCTCGGAACACCCTCCGATCCGCTCTGCTACATCAATGACGGCCGGATCCGCTCTCCCGCTCTTCGCCGGGCAACCTGCAGGCAGGAGATAAAATGGAGCAACGGAGACCCAGAAGTCCGGCGAGTCCGTATCCGACAAAAACCTGTAAGGGCAAAAGAAGGAAAAAAGGTTAGACAACCCTCCCGAGGGAGGGGGCACACGCGACGGGTGTGTTTCTGAGGGGAGCGGAGCACAAAGAGACTGCACTTCACGCTCCCCACGGCTTTAAAGGGGTGACTGACCCGGAAGTGATCAGATCACTTCCGGGGCGCGGAGGAGCCTTCCATGACCCGGAAGTGAACCAATCACTTCCGGGGCACGGTCCTCCGACCAATGCGGTGCTACGGGATGCGAGAGAGCCGGGGGCACGGCCGACCACCATAATGGCGGCGGGGCCAATGCCGGCCCCGCCTTCATCTTCGTGCTTTAACCCTTCATTCAACAGCAGTGGGCCTCCTTATGAATCAAACTGTAGTTGCGCAAAGGCTGTGTGAACAAGCCTTCCTGGCTATCAACTCTGATCTTACCAAAAGGCACATAATGTGGATGTCTGATCCTACGGGGCCTGCTGGACATAGTCTATGTGCCCAAATGCCAGTTTCCCTTTAAAAAGCTCTTTTGTGATAAAACAGAGCAGCGGTCCAATTCAAAAGCCGATGCCTCTGTACAACAAGCATTTACAATGCAATAGGTCTCGCATTTACGCGAGTTTAAGCTATTGGCATTGTAATGACAATGCCTTTTATTTATGTTTTAAAAACGAAAACAAAAATAAAAGGCACTGCTATTTGCAATGTCAATAGCTCAAACTCACGTAAATGCGAGACCTATTGCATTGCAAATGCTTGTTTACAAATGAGTAAGGGGCATCCCATGCAGTGGTAGCTCGAGCAGGGACAAGTGTGTGTGGGGTGTGGACACATTGGTCTTTCATTAGCACAGTTTGTGGCTTGGGAGTCGTCAGAGTCTAGTATGGTATCTCGCTCAAGGGGTTGCCGGGCGCATTGAAGACCAAGGTCGGAGGTTCGGATGTCCATCCGCCTTGTGTATTGAGACAAAGGAGCTTTCATGCCTAATTTTAATCTGACTACTGCTTGCATTTCTGGAATGTGATGTGGCCTTCGTACTGGAATTGATGCCAGGCCTTAGATTTATGGTGCACCAATTACTAAATACACATAACAGTTAGCATGTATGAGCCAAGGGCCCGATTGTCTCTCTCTCTCTCTCTCTCTCTCTCTCTATTTCTCTCTCTCACTCTATCCTTTGATGAGTGCCTAACACACCTTCTTATTTTGGATATTGTTTTACAGGCTGTCACTTACAGATTGTCCAGGGATGACCCGCCATGACTCTTCCAAATAGTTGTTTGGAGACATATTTGATTGTGATATTTTGTTTGGACTTCCAATGGTGAATGATTGATTCTGCTTTTTCTGTACTCACATGACTGTTAGTTGTTGTGATTCTGCGGCATCAGGCGAATGATTGTGGGGTGGGGGGTGGTCCGGGGGTGGGTGGTGGTGGGTGTTGGGGCCCCGTTGGGGCTCCAAGTTGCATGATGGGTGGCTCCATGGCATCTGTTGTTCTTCATGTGTGACTGTGGGCTGTGCTTCCTTTTCTGGTGCAGGTTGGCGTCCGTCTTTGCACCAGGTCAGAGCAGGTGTTAGTTTCCTGCTGCTAACGCGTCTTATCTTATGTTTTGCGATCTTATCGCAGCTCTGGCTGGTCCTTGAGAATGTTGCGGGTGGTGTTGTCGCGGCTTTTTGCTTGGGAACGCCTACTCTGCATCTCATTAGCGGTAGTTGCTGGGGTAATCTGTGGCGATGTCTTTTGCGGCTGCTATCGCAGGTAAACTGTTGTTATCGGCTGTTTCCACCAGCTTGTGAATGGGGCGATGATTTTATCGCGACTTTGGCTGAGATAAAGTGCCGATAACACGGCGATAGATGCTTCAGAATATGCCCCCAGGTGTCTAATGTGGATCATTTGTGACGTGGAAACTCATGCCAAAAAACTTGTCATGTTTATACTGGCTTATACTATATAAATCATTATGTTTGTTAAATACAAAGAACATGTGCAGACAGAAATTCAACCATATATCCAGTATAGAGCGGGTGAGTAATGTAAAGCCAGATGTGGCAAACCTTTTGACACATATATCATATCCTGGTGAACATCACTAATTTCCTCATTTTAAAGTGATCATTATCTTAACCGCATCTTGTGTAGATGAAAAAATAAAAGTTCTCCATAAGCTAAATCACTCAGGAGGCCTCTCGTCCTACGTTTAGACCTATGTACATCAGGGAAAATGTTGGCATCAGAGACGGGTATCAGAGTGGGGCCTCTTAATCATGAGTGGCAATAATTTGGGATAATGTCTAAATAATAGCTTACCTCCAAAATGGCGCAGTATAGGAGGTCAGTAATTCAGACTTCATAAAGTATAAACGATCGACGTAGAGTAGTCAAAAGATCAATTTTGGGCGCTGACAGAGAAAGTTCCTCTCTGTGTACAAAGTTAAAGTATATAAATATAGGGAGCCTCAACCGAGCAATAGTAATGCATATGTGGTAAACGAGGGGCATACCCAGTGTAATGTTCAATATATCCAAAACGTATGTTGTAGTCAAGTTATTTTGCTGCCGATATAGCAGGCCCTAAAGTGAAGGAACCCTGTAAAGTAAAGAAAATAAATATCATCTATGAGTATCCTAATGAGAATGAACCATGTAGGTAAAGAGAAAATGCAACCCATGTGTATCCTACTGAGACAAAGTAGACGACTGCATTGGTCCCACAATCTCATCAGGTAATCTACGACACTCCACTCTAAGCCATGCTGCACTACTCCACTCTGTGCCACTCTACTCCACTCTAAACCATGACACTACACTCTATGACTCTCCACTCTACGACACTCCACTCCACTCTACGACACTTTACTCTACAACACTCCACTCTACGCCACTCTATGCTGTGACACTCTGCTCCATTCTGTGTCCCTCCTTTCTACACTAATCCACTCTATGCCACTCTATATCACTCCACTGTACACCACTCTACGACACTCCGCATTATCTGTGCCACTCTATGACATTCCGCGACACCCAACTCCACTCTATGCCACTCCGCTCCACTCTACGCCACTCCATGACACTCTACTCCGCCCACTCTACTGTACTATGACAACTTAATGCCTCCCTCCTCTATGCCACTAACTTTTAGCCTTGCTGAGCAGCAGCCATGCAGGTGTTCAACATGGCTAAAACACATTGGCAAAGCCAGTTGCTCTTGCATAGGCAATGGAGATGGTGTGGCTTAATGGCCAGGGCAGCCATCTTTAAAGGTGAGGAACCAGGTTGGAGTCTGGAAGGCAGGGCCAGACTGGCCATAGCGGGCACCGCGCAATCCCCCGGTGGGCCGCACAGGTTGGGGCCGGTTTTGGGCCCCTGGGGGACGTTTTTGTTACAGAGCCGTTTTGGCAACATATCTGCAAAATCGGCCCTACAACAAAATTGGCTGAAAACCGGCCCTGGCAAAGAGCTCGGTGGCACCCCCAACCCCCGGGGTGGGGGGGGCGGCCGAGCACTTTACTGGGTCCGGTTGGGGTTCCCAGTCCAGCCCTGCTGGAAGGAGGCTCAAACATCCTGCGATTCTAGGCAAACCACTTAATCTTTCTGTGCCTGAAAAAACAAGCATTGGCATAGCCAATAGGTCTCGCCTTTGGGACCTTATGTGTTTAGCCATGCAATAGTTGCATAACTAAACACTTGTAAGGTCCCAAAAGCGAGACCTATTGGCTATGCCAATGCTTGTTTTAACTGCTGCAATCTATTGAAGCCTCACGGAGAACATCAAAGCGGCCGTGCGGCCCCGAAAGTGATCGCGATCAAACATCAAAGCGGCCGCGAAAGTGAAAGTAATCGCGGTAAAGCGCGATGCGCGCGCCCGCACACGTGCACTGTAGGTCTAGGCTGGCCTGGTAGCACTTTTTGGAGCCCTCACAAAATGTCTCGCCAGACCAGCGCATGCGCTGAGTTAGGCGAGACCTAAATAATGAATGTATCTGTTTGTACTGGTGCTCATGTAAAGCGCTCTGATACATTCCGGTCAAGTTTGCGCTATAAAAAACTGCCAAAAAAAGACTGGTTGGCATTGCCGCTACTTGCTGTACTGAGGTGTTTAGGTTCATGAACCATTATTTGGAGAGAAATGTAATGTCTCACAGCTTCCGTTACCATGTGATTTTACTTTCTAAAGTTTCTGTGTATATGAAAAGTGATTTTCCATTTTTAGCAGCATTGTTAATTTAGGTTATACCAAGGGGCTTTATTTACCTGCATGCCAATATATCTATAAATCGCTCTCCTTGTGACAACAAACCAGCATTCTGGAAAAGGACAGCATAAGTTCGGTTTCTGCATCGTTAAAGGTAGACTTTGGTCAAATTGGTGTATTTGCTTTCTAATTTTACATTTCCTAATGCGGTGTGATTGTATAACTTTGTGTGTTTGTTGAGAATTTCTGCCTTAACATTTGTTCCTTCTCATGAAGTAGTATTTGTGCGACAAGCCACACCTATTCTCATGAAACTAAATCCTTTTCGCATGTTCCCACCAATGCGCACAACAACATGAAGCATAGCACTGGATGGTATTTTTCGAGGATACTGGAAATGTAAACCATATGGCCAATGCCTGCTTCTTTCCGACAGCCCACTCCTTTCAGGGCATAGTACCAGTGTGTCCTTCTGGACCAAAACTAACCACAAATGACCCTTTTATATATACCCCAAAATATGGTCATGTGGTTACAGAATGTCCATCAGTTGATCCCGGAATTGCTCCTGAAGTAACACCACCAATCTTCTACAAAACCCATTCTTTCTCCCTCGCAGATTCCGTCAAAGTACCCCTTCAGGGCCGTGATCCTCTCATTTATGGGAACTTTGCTGCGCTCTTACTTGCACACGAGCTCCACGGTTGCGCCCAGTCACACATTTCATTTGGGTGTACACTATATTGCGGATGGGTTTTCTTTACTTCCATTGATCATCCAAAGTCTTTATTTGTGTATTGGTTTCTTTCCGCGATAGTGCAAACTTCGCGCTTTTCATCGACAGTGCAGAGAAGACGGGGGAGGGGTTGTTTTCCTCCTGCCTCACAACAGCATTAAACGGCTGATGGGTTTAGATGGGATTGTTTGTCTGGGATAGGAAGGTTTGAACAGCAGGGTGAGATGAAGCCAGTTGACCTTTACAGTCAACAGCACCTGCTGTGAAAGGACAATAGAGACCTGAAAGGAGGAGTGGGAAATTCCAGGGGGAAAAACCAAGAGCTTCAACAACAACAACAAAAAACCCAGCTCCCGTCTGAAGCCAAGATGTCTCCTCTAAACTAGTGAGAAACCTTAGGTACCGCCGGAGAGAAAGTGAAATGTATGGGCAGAGAATGTAGCAGAGCGAATTCATTCATTTTACATTTTACTACTATATTTTGGGTCAATGTGTTAGGAAGGGGATGGAAAGAAAAGGAAAGAACGCTGACCGGTGAACGGAAGCAGGAACGATGCCCGAGGTGACAGTGTTTAAGCGACAGCCATAGGCAGGGCCACTGAAATTATGCGATTTACCCATTATTATGAATTTGCCCTTTTTGTCACCTAATCCATCCTCTGCATAATCGTCAGATTTCAGCAACAAAAATGTTTTCTACCTACCTCAAACGGATCAAAAGTTACTAAAAGCGCCGTGACTCGTGTTGCTGCACAGTGAAAGGCCTTTCGGCACGGTTGACTGGTCTCCTGTCTGTTGCTTATTCCTGTACTTGGGTGTCGAAATGGTATTAATGAGGTGAAACCTTTGCCGAGATAGTGTTAACGGGGGAACAACCTTTACAACGCAACTTTTACAACGCACTACACTTACAACGCATTTTTTACAACGCAAAATCCATTACAACGCATTCCATTACAATGCATGACACTACAACGCATTTTTAAAAACTACCTTTACAACGCATTCCATTACAACGCATACTACCTTTACAACGCATACCATTACAACGCATAATATTACACTACACTATCCAACACTTACCCTACTGTTGCACCCCCTGGAGTTAGAATAGTAATTTTTACCCCTATACTATCCAACACTTACCCTACTGCTGCACCCCCTGGAGTTAGAATAGTAATTTTTACCCCTATACTATCCAACACTTACCCTACTGTTGCACCCCCTGGAGTTAGAATAGTAATTTTTACCCCTATACTATCCAACACTTTCCCTACTGTTGCACCCCCTGGAGTTAGAATAGTAATTTTTACCCCTATACTATCCAACCCTTACCCTACTGTTGCACCCCCTGGAGTTAGAATAGTAATTTTTACCCCTATACTATCCAACACTTTCCCTACTGTTGCACCCCCTGGAGTTAGAATAGTAATTTTTACCCCTATACTATCCAACACTTACCCTACTGTTGCACCCCCTGGAGTTAGAATAGTAATTTTTACCCCTATACTATCCAACACTTTCCCTACTGTTACACCCCCTGGAGTTAGAATAGTAATTTTTACCCCTATACTATCCAACACTTTCCCTACTGTTGCACCCCCTGGAGTTAGAATAGTAATTTTTACCCCTATACTATCCAACACTTTCCCTACTGTTGCACCCCCTGGAGTTAGAATAGTAATTTTTACCCCTATACTATCCAACACTTACCCTACTGTTGCACCCCCTGGAGTTAGAAAAGTATTTTTTACCTCTATACTATCTAATACTTACCTTAAATGCAATTTAATATTATGCGTTGTAATGGTATGCGTTGTAAAGGTAGTATGCGTTGTAATGGAATGCGTTGTAGAGGTAGTTTTTAAAAATGCGTTGTAGTGTCATGCGTTGTAATGGAATGCGTTGTAATGGATTTTGCGTTGTAAAAAATGCGTTGTAAGTGCATGCGTTGTAAAAGTGTGCGTTGTAACGACATACATCCGTGTTAACGTATACAAATTGCAAAATAACAAGTTAATACTAACACTAAATATGTTGCATTGCGCCGCATAATTTGCTTTCTTTTGACACATAATTTAGTCTATCCCGCTGCATAATGTGCCCCCCCCTCCCCCACCCGCCGCTAAATACCAGTGGCCCTGGCCGTAGCTCATAACAGGCCTATGCCTTGTCAGAGAACCATGGCCGGCCACACACAGTTGCCCTTTCATACTTGGGATGACTGGTCACGCTCAATTGTTCAACCACATAACCATGTTTCATCCAGTGGTTTACTCGGGCAGCTAATGTCAGGCACAGAGTAGCTGCACTTCTTTCATTTGACAGGGGAGAGTTCCTGCCTTCTCAGGGGGAGTGCATACGTTTTAATGAGAGAGTTCATGCACTTCTCATTAGCAAACAAGTACTCAGGGATTGTGAGTATCTAAATTCTGAATTTATATTTCAAACACTGGTCTCATCAGAAACTTTGAGAGTTGCACACCTGCATCTTGACAAGCCCTTGACTTGCGTCGCCCACCTGTTACATTTTATAGCTGTGATTTAATGTTATACTTATTATTCCGTTCATTTTATGTACACATCCTAGAGCATAGCATTCCACTGGTTTAAAATCGTCCCATATAAATAACTTCAGTCAGTCAATCAGTTATGCCTAGCAAATTAGGCCTGATGTAGCACAACTTAAAATAATTCATAATACACGACATAATGCAGAAATTAAAACATGTATTTGAAATTACATGTTACACATGTTAGACACAGTTACACACATGGAAGAGACACGTGTAGTAGAAGCACTATAAAAGGGTGCTTTTAAAAGTAATGTAGGGACACATATGCAAAATAACACAAAGACAAATAAAATGGGTAAGATTTGATGTTAAAAGTAAAGTGGCTTATTGTTATTGAATGCTTTTGATAGTGATTGTACCAGGTAGAAAAAATAGTGCTATGTCTTATAGCAATGAGATACAAGCTTGAAATGTTGCAGACTGATACTAGAGAGAGTTTGGAGTTTGTGAGTTTGTTGAAACGATTTTTGTAGGATTGATTCAGAAAACGTATATTTATACAGAATAGTGGAAATTGGCAGTAATAGGGTATTCCTAACATTAGCTAATTCTGTGTAATAATGATTTGTGAACATTCTTATATTTTTCTTTATGATTTCTTTCATTTAAGGATGATTTAGAGCTTATTTCATGTAAAGGTATGAAGTCAATTTAAAGGCTTCTTTTCAAGATTCTCTCTCTCTAATGTTGACCTTTCCCCCCGAATTAATTCAATGGTTCATTTTGCCTTTGTAAGCTGTGGTACTTTTGCGCCTCACTTGAACATACCTCAACTTTTGCAAAGCGTTCTGTAAATTATTCCATTGGGACAGGAAGGGAAAGAATGAAACTTCTACTGTGTTCTTTAAGTTGAAACATTTCCTCATGGATAGCTAATGCGGACTCATGAAACTGTTGTTTCTCGTGACAAGGATGGGAAACCATCCTAATTTGGCTAACAGACTTATTTAGGTGACTTAATGCAAAATGGACATGCGATGATCTTTCTATGGTGGCGCAATGCTAGGCCACTGCTTCTTGTCTAAGACGTTATAAAAGAAGAAACCCCAAAGGAATGGCAACGCAAACGCCATATTTTTCTTTTCCTTGATGATACGCTGACGATGTTATGCTATTTATTTTTGGGTATCACAACTTATCCTCTTTAGGTTTGTACTATTTATCAATGCTACAAATCAGTAGCTGATGTACTGAGATTTTCTTGCAGAACTATTACTAATTTGATTTTTGCTTTAGCTTTATGCTAATAGACTCACCCTTACACTTTTACTTTCAAATGTCCTCTTTACTTGGTAGGATTTGAGCCGTTAGATCAACGAGTTAACCTTCTGCCTTATGGGATAGCAGGTCTTTATAACTTTGTGAAATAATAACCATCCTTTAAGATTTGCCTAAATGTTGGGCATTCTAATGCAAATTTTTATAATTTTGTCTGAAATTTAGAAACAAATTGCTATGTGCAACACATTTTGATTATTCAATACAATAACCAAAATGAATCTAAGTATATCTGAATCTATTATTTAGTCCTATTGCTTGTTTCTTTGAAACTGTGCAATTAAAGTAGATAATTTGATGTGTTGCAAGTTGGCTGTCAATTAATGGTCCTTATTGCACAGCTAACTGGGAGTCTGGATGCACTAATTTCCACCCCTTATATCAGCAGAGAAAGATCCATAGGAGGACCATTACCTCTTTTGTAAATGGATGTGTAGTAGGATCAGCTGTCAAATAATTTGAATTGCCCAGTACTGTGAGAGTGAAGGTGTGGATCAGGGGTAATGGTAAGAGATTTTGTCCCCCTGCACCTACCAGAAACACGTTTTTCTGCTGTACACTCCAGCAGGCCTATCCATACTTCAAAGCCATAAAATTCTTTCAGCACGTTTTATATATGTTGCTAGCCAAATACACAGGGCTAGTTGTATTTGTTTATGTTGTCATATAAGCATGGTATCTTCCACAGTTTAACTCAGACGCTATAAAACTGTTGACCACTACATAAGAAGACTGGCCTGTTTGTCGACGACAGATCAGTTACCTGTGCCTGTTTTCATGCCCACTGTACCATCCTTAATAAAAATTGTTTTCTGTACCATTACATACCGTGGTTTATTTAATAAAACACAACCCATTGGTTCCTCCTTTGGTATAACTGTGTTTACGTTTAGATTTCTCCATTCTGCTATCCCTGTTGGATTGAGAAGAGGCACAATATACCTGGTAATTGGGAAAAAGCAGAAATGCCTCTTTTCCAATTGATTTCTGCATGTTCATATTCAGGAACAATTGATGGTGCATTTGTGAAGGTGTTATCAAACTATTGTCCCGAGGCTTGCCCCCAACTTGGGCATACTAACATTTATGGGAGGCAATGGCTGGACTGGGCACCTTCAAAGGTGGTGGGCCACCTAGCAAATAACCCCTTTTCGGGGCGTGGGCAGCCCTGTTGCAAGCTTCAGTCCCACTGGGTCATGGGTGATCTTGGTGTGCTGTGGTGCTGGGGGGGGCGCACAGGTGCAGCCTCACAAAAGGTGAGTGAAGCTGTGCCTCGGCCTTTCGTCTGCATCGCCTGAAGAGGCCATTAACACCCCACACCACCAGAGACTGCAACACCAGAGAGGAGCTGCTGCAGAAAGGGATTGCTTGTTGGCTTTCCCCTGCTGGCCTCTTGGATCATACGGTTGCTGCTTGTTCTTTGGGCCTTGCAATCACTGAAGGTGGTGGTACTACTGCCCAGCTGAAGTGGCGGAGGCGTATTCCGACTCACTAGTAACAGGAAGTACACGCAGACTATTTTATTTCTTTTGGTTGCGAGCTGGCCCCCTTAGTCAATTTCACCCTATATCTCCCACTGCTGCTCGGCCCCAAATGAGTCATTCACCCTTGTGGATTTTGAGGGTATTTGTTGATTAGGGCCTTCTAGCCATCCTATTTTGAACTGTGGCTCTTGGTGTGATGTGGGGCTCTTTCCCCTTCGCTTAGGTTGGCACATGGTTGCCTTCTGGCCTGTGAGAGCCCCCTTGATTTGCTACCCCCACTTTTTCCCAACCCCCTTCGCTAGTTTTTCCCAACCCTTTTGTTGGTTCATTGGTAAGGGGCAACTAGTTTATTGGAGACACCCCTTCTCTTTATAAACTGACCTCCCTACAATTCGGTTTGGTGCCCGCCCCTGGCCTAGCAACTGGACAAATGAAGTAAGGAATGGGTTTGGGATGTACTGGGTGAGGGGCTTGTTCTGGCTTGCTTGTTGGTCAGCTGTGTTGCCATTTTTCTTTTGCTTGGTGTGTGTTTCAGGGTCTTGTTAGTGCTACACCATGCCTCCAAAAGCTAGCAAGAGACTGCCAGCAGCAGTAGGGACAGGGACATGGAGTTAGTAACAAGGAGGATGAATTCAATGGACAAGTTGCTGGTACTACTGCACCCAGCTCTTTTGGGTAGGAACAGAATGGACAGAGCTGAAGCCCCCAAACCAGTGGAGGTGACTGAGTAGCCCTAGGTGGCCAGAGGTTCCTACAAGGGAACCTTTCCCCCAGTTCCAAAGAGGACGAGGAAAGGACAGGCAGAGAAAGGGCATCCTCCCACCACTTTCGGGAACACAGCAGCGGATTCAAGAGACCAGCCAGTGTCATCAGGGCAGCCCTTATTGCTTCCTGTAGAAGGGCTTGTGGGCAATCTGAGTATCACATCTGAGTGTGAACCATTGTGTTGCGGTTGGCAGGGCAACCACCATACGGGGAACAGGGCCTGGTTCTGGGATGGAGCAGGCATCACATGCCCCAGGGGCGCAACCAGGTTTAGTGGCTAATCTGGCAAGTATGCTTCCCTGGCTATCCAAGATTGGAGGTTTGCCCACTGTGGTGTTGGGGGTTGTAGTGGCAGGGGTGGCCAAGGGCGACATCTTTGGAAAGACAAGGAGATTGGTAGCACAGTTTGGGTCAGGAGAGAAAGAGCAATCACGGTCCCTGTAGGCTTTTACCCAAGGTACTTTCCCCTTGGGAGGGGGGATTGCGCAGGCATTGCAACCAGCTACACTTGCGGCCGATTACGATGTTGGGCGGAAAGCCTCCTCCCGACAGTCGGAATTCTCTTCCAACTGACTCGGTCGGCTTACAATCTGCCCGACCGATTACGATGTTCGCGGTCGGAATGTAAACTGTGCAATCATTCTGAATCGGTTCTGACTGGCTCTTGGGGTATCCATGTCGGTCGGAATCGCATCGTGCACCTCTATGAACGTTTCCGACCAACTGATTATGATGTTGATTACCAACAGCCTTTCAGAGTCAACTTTCCCCTGGCAGATCCCAGGCAAACTCACAATCACCTCACAAAACAAACCTCACATCAGATGTCTCCTCTTAGGCCCATTGCGACTAGCTTCTTTGGCCCAGCCTTTCAGCATCCTTCTCCCCAATTCCCCGGCTGATGGAACATACCTCCAAAGCAGTGCTATACCCGCCAACTTTCCTGAGATCATAACTCTAGACTGCCCTTTCTCGATTAACGCCAACATGAATTGCACTTCATTCTCAATCCTAGCCCAATCTTCCTACCTCCTTCATGCCCCACTAAGAACTCTGACCAGGCCTGACTATATGCCCTTTTCATCGACACCGCCAGCGACTCTCCCACCAACTGGAGCATCCTCTGTCGCCTACTGTCCAAAGGTCCTGGAACATCCGTGTCCTGACTCTGTCCACCTCTGTGGCCAGACCATGCAATCTTTCACACTGTGAACGAGACAAAGCACCCGCAATGTCATTGTCCACTCCGGGAACATGTTGCGCTCTAACAAAATGTCACACCTCAGCACAAAACCCTGCAGCAGTTTCAACACCTGAACATCTTTGTCATATTGTCAATATGAAATGGGACCTTCTTATGGGCCAACTGCTCCCCCTATAATTTCACCCCAACTACTAGAGGAAATAAATCCAGGCATGCCATACTCTGCATCCCTCGCTTCCATTCCTATGGCCATTCCTCCGTGCACAATTTGCCTTGCCGATATAGACCAAAGCCAATCCCTCCCGCAGCTCTGGAGTAGATCTGTGCATCCCATTCCACCTCTCTCAGTGGCACCAGCGGCAACTCCGTTGAAAGATTCTAAGAAGAATTGCCACATTCTTAAATCCCATCTAACCCCTGCTGACAATCACACGAGGTGGTGTGGCAATGCCAAGCCTGACAGGGACATCCCTACCTGCCTACAGAAAGTTCTGCCTGCTCTCACTACCCAACAGGCACAGTTCAAATGCCTCCGCAGCACCTGTACCTCCTTGACTGGGACTTCTGCTTTAGCCAACATGGCGTCCAAAAGCAATTGCATCGTATGTTTCTTATTCTCTAGTAGGCAGGCTTCCATTGCCTCAGAGTCAAATTTAATTACCAAGGACAGCACAGTACTAGGTCCCACTGTCTTCTCCGGTAGCAACTGCACCCCAAGGTCGCCCATGAGCTCCTGAAAACTTACTAGCTGCCGCTTGCAGTCCGTGGAATTGGGTTGACTCACAAAAAAGAAGTCATCAGGATAGAGTGTGATGTGTTAATGTCTGGTGCACCATGTGAACAACCATTGCAGCAAGGTACTAAACCGTTCAAATGGGACACATGAAATTGAACACCCCATCAGCACCGCCTTGTCAACATACTTTTGTCCTTTAAACTGAATGCCCAAGAGCTGAAAGCTGTCTGGGTGCACTGGCAGCAAATGGAAAGTCGACTTGATGTCACTTTTAGCCAGTTGCGCCACTTGCACTACTCTCTCCACTAAAATATAGAGCCACGTCCACTGAGGAAAATGTCACCAATACCTGGTTATCAGGGATAAAATCCTTAACAGAGGTGCCTTCAGGCCAAGAAAGATGTTGTATTAATCTGAACAGCCTTTTTTTTTTTTCCGGAATCACACCAATAGTGGGCACAATTAAGTCCACCATGGACCAATCATCAAATGGGCCAGCCATCCTGACCTCTTGAATCTCCTTCCGCAATTGTTTCCTCACCACTTGCTTGCATGCACTGACAGATTTGAGGTTGTTTGCGCACCTGCACACTCTGGGGCCTTTGTGCCCCAATTTGAACCCCCTTCGAAACTCCTATTGCAACATCCTGGCATCCTCCTTCTAATGTGATAGCCAGAAACCAAGCCACTCCAGTTTAACTGGTGTATGAGCCCTTCCCCCAGGTCCTTGCGTGCTCCTTTCTACCTGGAAATCTGACATTGGACTGTGTTGCTGAGTGCCTGTGGGTCCTTGTTGCTGCTGCCACTGTCCCTCTCAGGAGCTTGCATGACCTCCTGCCCCATAGCAATTGATAATGGTATGTCTGCCGGCGCATTTGAAGCATTTGTGCTGGGATTTGCAATATTCCCTGGTGCATAGGCCTTTGTTAAAATCCCAGCAAGCTCCTGTCTGACTACTCTGTCCTTTGCTTGGTGCCCCCACCACTCCACAGGTGTGGCGCCTCTGAAAAAGGGCGGAATACTATAGGTAGCCCGCTGGCCGTGAAAATAGCCTTCCCGAACTTGGAGGGCCCGTCTTATGAGGCCAGAGGTCTAAGTCGTTATCCCCCCATTGTGTATCTGGATTCAGGGCCATGAGTGAAACTCATTGTTATATTGGGCCCAGGCTTAACCCCCATAATTGATCTGCACTTTACGTATAACATCCATATATTTAAAAAGAACCACACACCTCTCCAGATATTTCTCACAATGTACACTAGCATAGATTAGAAAGTCTCCTTTCAATATTCTCTCCTTGTTTGCTAGCATGAGCAACAAGCATTTACAATGCAACGGTCTCGGCATTGTTAAAGTTAGAGCTATTGGCATTGCTCATGACATTATTTTTGTTTATGTTTTTAAAACATTTAAAGAAACAGCATTGTTATTTTCAATGTCAATAGCTTAATCACTCTCAAATGCGAGATTTATTGCATTTGCAGCCACACACAGAGCCACACACACAAAGCCACCCACACACACAGAGCCACTCACATAGAGCAACCCACACACAAATAGAGCCACCCACAGAGCCACCTACACACACACACGCAGAAGCCCACTGACCTATTTACATTATGTGCAATTTGTCATCTGCATGGTACATGTTCTTTGCTGCAGGCACATTAACCCTATGTGCTACCTTTCCAGGAGTCAAAACTTCCACAAGACAAAACTCCGATCTCTCTCTAGGAAGAACATTAAACCCCAGAGTCATCATGAAATTTCTATTGTTGCCGAAAATTGCTGGAGGCCAGGAAGGAGGCAGCAAGCGCTTTTAAAACCTTAATTTACTTGCAAACATAATGTCGCCACCCAAAGTCAGCGCCCGGTCACACTGGTTGCACTGCCCTAGAGCTGGCCCTTCTCAAGGGTCCTGTGACCTCAGTGACAGAGTCACTGTTGTTCTTGGCTGTGCTGCTTCATAGGCTTGCTAGCAAGACTGGAGGTGAACTTCAGTATGGATTGTGGTGGACAAACCTTGAAGGTTAACCTAGACTTGCCAGTGCTTGGGTCCACCTGCTGGTGCTAAGACACCAGCGCTTCTAAGGTCTTGCGAAGCCTTCTAAGGTCTAGCATGGGATTGTGCTCTCACTGGAGAGTCGTCTGGTGGACTGGTTATTAAGGCTGAACGTGGTTCCCCAGTTCCAAATTCAGCAGCTCTGGTCATAGTGCCACATCGTCTCCCCCACTGAACACCATACTGTCCCACTGAGAAAAACTCACACTGTCTTCAACTACAACCCACACTTTACAGTAAATTATTCTCTTTTTCCGCAAAAAAATAATACGAGGTGAATTATTGCTGCATTTGAGGCTGCTGTGCGCCTGGATGTGGTGCTGATGTTAATACCTTGCTACAGTCGGGAAGATGTGCATAGGTGAACTGCAATGTGATGAACACACGAACAGCCACTTCATCCACTGCAGACACATATACTAAGTGTGCATTTGACCACTAACCTAACTTCCAAGCATTATGACGCCACATTTCAGAGATCACTGGTTTAGATTTGGCAGAGGAGACCAGGGGGAGGATGAGTAGAGATCAAACAAGCAGAGAGAGAAGAGGTCAGAGGAGAGCAGGTCACAGCGGAGAAGAGATTAGACATCAGTTGAGAAGAGATCAGAAAGCCAGAGAAGAAGTCAGAGCAGAGAGGAGACCAGGCAGCAGAGAAGAGATCAGAGGAGCCCAGATCAGAGCACAGAGGAGCCCAGATCAGAGCACAGAGGCAACAGAGGAGGAGAGATCCGAGGAGTGCAGAGCAGAGCAGCGAGGAAGAGACGCAGCAGAGGAGAAGAGGTCAGATGAGTGCAGATCAGAGCACAGAGGGGAAGAGATGAGAGTAACGCAGATCAGAGCAAAGAGGCAGAAGAGCAGAGTGGAGATCAGAGGAGCCCAGATCAGAGCACAGAGGCAGCAGAGGAGAAGAGATCAGAGGAGCCCAGATCAGAACACAGAGGAGCCCAGATCAGAGCACAGAGGCAACAGAGGAGGAGAGATCCGAGGAGTGCAGAGCAGAGCAGCGAGGAAGAGACGCAGCAGAGGAGAAGAGGTCAGATGAGTGCAGATCAGAGCACAGAGGGGAAGAGATGAGAGTAACGCAGATCAGGGCAAAGAGGCAGAAGAGAAGAGTGGAGGTCAGAGGAGCCCAGATCAGAGCACAGAGGCAGCGGAGGAGAAGAGACAAGAGGAGCACAGATCAGAACACAGAGGCAGCGGAGGAGAAGAGTAGCAATCAGAGGAGCACAGATCAGAGCCGCAGCCAGCGGAGCAGAGCTGGGAGACCAGATGAGGCGCTCAGAGCAGCCGAGAGGTGACGGGGTCGATGGAGCCCACAGCAGCAGCAGCAGCGTCGACGCACGAGCAGCAGATGGAAAGTTTTCAGAAGCCGCTGCAGGGGATCTAGAGCGACCAAACCCGGGGCTCGGGCTGGGATCCAGTCAGGGAGGGATCCGGCCGAGGATGCACCCGGGGACTCACCGCCCGCACTGCCTCCAGCCGAGCACAGCCACCGACCCAGCCAGCAGCTCACGGCGGAGGGAGAGGGAGGGAGCGTGATATGAGAAGGGGAGGAGGGAGGGCCAGGGGGAGGAGGAAACACCGACATGGAGGTGGAGAGAAGGGGAAGAGAAACGGGAAGTTTAGATGCAGTCTGCACTATATCCACCAACGGACCTCAAACGACAGGCGCTTGACTGCAAATCTCTGGGTGTCTCTGGATGTAGGGTCCGTTTCCCGCGAACGAGCAATACACAACGCAATTATGTGTCCGCTGTACATACCCACTGGTGTCTGAGTTTACGCTCTTCGGCGGTACTGTGGAAGAGAGGTTAACTGTTCCGTAAATGAGCGTCCAGCCATGAACACCGCCGCCTTTCTCCGAGGTCAAGCAGAAATGCCTCGGAGAAACGCAGCAGCGTTTTCGGATTCGGGGGCGTGTTTTTCTTTCTCTCCTCTTGCCATTGGCTGGAATGTTTACATTCCAGAGGAGAGAAAGAAAGTTAAAAACACGCCCCCGAATCCGAAAAAGACGAGGCTTGTTTGGAGAGACAAAGCTCTTCTCCAATGGCTGACCAGCATTTAGGAGGCCAGCCAATGGAGAAGAGGGAGAAGAGGGGCGGGTTCAAGCCCCACTTCTCAAAGTCATTAAATCTCGTGAGCGAGACTGCGCAAGCGCAGCCTTCGCTAGCCGAGACCTAAAAAGGCTTGTAAATCCCCTTGTGAGGCAGCTGTTTAGTCATTAACTCTTTGCTCTCTAAGCCCTCAGCCTTCCCCTCTGTTCCACCCCATCCCTTCTACTCCTTTTTCTGCCCCCAAGCTCTGTGGCTCCCACTGCCCTCTGTCTTTCCCTTTGACTCCCTCATACGGCAGAGAGAAGCCTGTCTTACTGTCCCCATGCTCTGTTGCTGTGACTACCTTCCCAGCTGGTCTCTGCTCCTCCGTGCCTACCCCATATCTTTCACATATAATCCTTTCCTCAATTAAATCGCCCCACTCTCCAGGGACTCCCTCGCTTCCACACCAATTGATACCATGCTGGTGTCGTTTTGCCCGCTTGGCACATCCTTATCTGGCGCCTTATGTCGGTGCCTGCTCCAGAACCCTCTATCTCGCCAGCTGTCCCCTCCATTCTGGCACTCCAGGTGCTGCACGCTGATGGGGGTAGCACAATACCCTCCCATTGGTTGCACCTCCAAAGTCGCTCTGGACCTTCTTGAGGCAGTGATCTTGCTATTCAATGTCATCGTCCAGCTGACTCTACCGGGCCATGCCTTCTCTTCCCCTCAGGGCAGCTGAGCCACACTGTGCTCACCCAATTCCGTCAAGCCACTGTACTGTTCTCCCTGGAAAAAAAAGAGGCTTACTTGTTTTTTTTCTTCTGTAATGCTGTAACGCTGTTTATTTTGTTTTATTTTATTTCACTGTGAAATGTGAAGATTGACATTTTCTTCTGCATCCTGACAGCAGTCAGCAGCACCTGTGATGGTGCATAATATGGGATGAAGGTAGGTGACAATTGAACTGTTTCCACCACACCTCCTCCATAGTCGGTAATACCTTATTAGAGGAGACAATCGAAACATAGAAAGGGTGAGTGGGCAAGATTAGTGTGAAAGCAAGTGCTTTGTCAACAAAGCAACTTCTGAGTGAGGAGTTACTGTAGAACAGCTGAAATAGTAAAGCAGGTGACATATCAGTGCATAACAAATCCATGTATGATTACTTAGACTAAACTCTTATGCTCATACAAGGAGGTGGTCGATAGACTAGTGCAATTGCCGTTAATTTAGAAAAGTAAACTTGGGGGAGGTCAGAAATAGCCTCATCGCAGAGGGTGCCCGGACTATGATACCATCAACCTCCATAATGGGTGGGCAACCAGACGGTGGCACACAGGGAACAGGAGGAACAGTTCAATAGAGTCATCTGTCAACCCTCAAATCAGCAACAAAGATAGCCTGTTGAAGATAGGGATTTGATGCATGCACCAGCTGCGATTCAGGATGAAGCCCCCTCACCACCCCAACTGACAACAAGCATTGGCATAGCCAATAGGTCTTGCTTTTGGGACCTTATAAGTGTTTAGCCATGCAACATTTGCATAACTAAATACTTATAATGTCCCAAAAGCGAGACCTATTGGCTATGCCAATGCTTGTTTCTGTTTATTACTGCTCTGTAGTAATGGCGGCGCACGGGTGCCACCATTACTACATAGAAGTAATAAACTGGGAAAAAAAAACGGGCTCATGGAGAACATCAAAGCGGCCGTGTGGCCGCGAAAGTGAAAGTGATTGCGATCGCGATCAAACATCAAAGCGGCCGTGTGGCCGCGAAAGTGAGGTGCGCGTACCCGCGCACATGCACTGTAGCTCTAGGCTACAGTGGTAGCACTTTTTTGAGCCCTCACAAAAAGTCTCGCCAGACCAGCGCATGCGCTGGGTCAGGCGAGACCTAAAAAGGGAGTGGAAACGCAAAACGAAGGGCATGAACAAAGTTCACATAAGCCATGCACGCCCTTCAAACACCTCACTAGCCTCAAAACCTCAATCACAGACCATGAGGAGAAGGAGAAAGCCCTCCCAGGGATATAACCCAGCAAATTGAATCAGCACCAGCAACTGATAATTCCAATATCAAGCCAGTGAAGAATAAATCGCCGGCCATGGAGGCCGCCCCCACTGCCATCAGTGCGAATTCTGCAAAATCATGTGTGCCAGATGGCGGAAAGGCACAGGCACCAGGGCGTTCATGGCAAAGTTCAGATACGCAGATAGAGAGACATCAAGTCAAGAAGCAGCAACTCAAACCCAGAATCCAACAGATCAGAACCTCCATGAAACACAGTCAGATCCAGCAGAAAATACAATTCCTGAGACAGAAGGCAAAGCAGTGGGCAGACAGGTTTGATGATCCAGAACCAAATGATGGGAAGGGACCCCTTATGGAACTGGTGACGAACATAGAGAGCGATACTACACACTTACCTGCCACCCAAACAACTCTGGACATTAAAAAAATTAATAAAGGCATTACTGGGCCTAGATCATGTTGCATTAGAAGGTATCCTTGCCATCAAGTTTCTACCGGCAAGAGGAAGGCAGCACTCAGACCCTACCTTGGTCACCTTTGCTGGCTCAGATCTTCCAGTTCAAGTACTGGAGAGGTAAAAAATGCTGAAAGCCTGGGGGATCGAAGTAATAGCACACCAGGGGACAGATACCCCTATCTGCTATCAGCTGAGTAGCATCCCGATGAGAACATAGTGACCATTGTGTCAGTGCTAAAAGGGGCAACTGGAGGACATTCTCATATGGGCCACAACAAAAGCATGTCGGCACAAAATAATGTCACAATTGAAGTAAGCAGAGAAGAAAGGCCCTCCAAACAGCAAAGATTTATAACAAATCCTCAGATTAACTGGTGCTGGTTACCCACATTCTAATCGCCGTCTGCTAGCTGTAAAAGATTGAACAGTGGAACAGCCTGTTATCTCTGAATGGGATTGCCTAAAAATATGTTGCTGGAATATAAGTGGGTTACAGGCAAAGATCTAGGGCCCGGCAATAGTAATTCCACGAATTGGTTATGAAGATTATTAAAAATCAGCCGAGAAAAGCAGTATATTCGGAAGAGCGAAAAGGGGCCTGGCAATCAATATCAACACCAATCTGTCAGAAGAGGTTGCGGAACTGTACATGGATGATTCATGCCTCCTGGCTCTCAAAATGGATGATTGGGCCAAGAACTTGCACGAATCCCTTATGCTTATCAATGCGTATGTAAACCCTAAGAGAAAAGCAGCAACAGCAGAAAGGGTTGCAGTGCACCTACTTTGCCTAAAAAACACATACCATCAATCACACTGCCTAGTCTCTGGAGACTTTAATCTTTATTTATTTCTCTACCCAAGTGAGGAGCATGCCGAAATAGTTTGGCCACTTCCAGTGTAAAACGTGCCACATCAAAATCGGGCAGAATTGTGGGGCTCTGTTCCCTTTTTTATTTAAACAAAGGGGCGGACAGCTTATTTTGTGCCTCAGGCCTAGGAGTAATAGCTCTGTGTAGTGGGCAGAGGGCAAAACCTGTTTCATAGGTCTGTAGGTATCATTGGTGCTGCAGGTGCAATGGCACTGAGACCCAGTGTTGTAAGGGGTCAACTAAACCCCAATGATGGCTGTTTTACTATCCTTCCTTGTTCGCATTAGGCTCCAATACACCTGTGCTGTGCCAGCATTTTGGGCCTCATATGAATGGCCCTAGGGAGGTGAATATTGAAGCGGAGGAGATAGCTTAGTTTGGGCCTCACAAAGAGAACATAATGGGTATTGCACAAGATCACCGACCATGTTTTTAACAAAGACCATGGCAGACTGCCTGTTTTGCAAGGCAGTAGTTATCATTAGTGAAGCAGGTAAAGTGGCCCTGGATCCCAGGGGGTTGGAGGTCCACTGCATCAGAGTCATGCCTGTCTTACTTTCCAAAAGAAGAATGGGAACTTGCTAGCATTAGAGCTAAGGAAACCGTTACTGCAAAGTAGGGGCAACACTATGGACATCTTTTGGAGGTAGTAAGGGGTTACAGCTGTGACCTCTAGCTAGCTCCCTGCTACTCCTGGCACTTCTGTTGTGACCCCTGGCCTCAGAGGGGGCAAACCATTTGCCTTCTCTGAGGCCAGGGGTCACGAAGGAAGTGCCAGGAATAGCAGGGAGCATGCTAGAGATCACAGCTGCGACCCCTGACTACCTCCAAATGACGTTCATGGGCAACACATAGGTGCTTTTTTCTGAAAGGGAAAAAGGGTCTGTTTAAGGACTGGAGTGATGGCCAAGAATTGTGGGAAAGGCAGAGGGGCAGCCTGCTACTCAGGGCTAAATATATAATTAATGCAGCAGGTACAGTTGCATTGGGGTCCAGGAGTTTGAGGGTCTCACAACGCCCTAATTATGTAAGACATCGTTTAGTCAATTTCTGTTCTTGTGTGATGTATTTGCTCTTTTATACTGCTCACATTTAGTGCAGAATTTGAGCTACAGAAAATTACCCCTGAAATTATCCCAGCCCCCTTTGCTCAGACTTACCACTCCTGCTCCCCCAAATCTTGCCATAAAGGTTTGGAGGGGGGCCCAATTTCAAAACATTTTCCTTAAGATGGTTCAGAGCAAAAAAGCTTGAAGACATCTGAACTAGAGACATTTTGAATCCATTTCAAACTTACTTGTTGCACACTGTAGTCATCACCACCCTTCCCACAATCTCCAGGCAGTCGCACTGCACCCCCTCAATGCAGATGAGGTCAATCTTTTTACAGAACTATCTTCACATGTATATCGTGCTTGTATGGTGTCTATTAACACCCTGATGTGTCTGTACTTCTGATTCATTGAATGAAACGATTTGCGCATGCTGTGTTTCTTGTTATATTTACAGCAAAAATGACAATAAATAAAACTTTAAAAAAAATCTATAATACAAAAATAGCATGGCACTATCCAATCAATCCAGTAAAATTATGTTAAATATTTTCAATAAATGTACAACATTTGCTTTATAAGAAACATTTCCCTTTGTACAAATAGTTTAAAGCTGTTTATTTTAGGTTTCTGCAATAATTCACATGTGAACAACAGATGGTCGAGAGCTTATGTGACTGTATTGCACAATAAACATGTTTTTTTGGTCTGGCCTAGAGAAAGCTTTACTGTTTTGCCAGCCTCAAGTTTTCAATAAAGATACTGACACATATACATACAGGCACGGCTAATTGTTTCTTCATCGTAATGACCAAAGGTCAGACATGGCCAACAATCATTTACATTTTTCTTTTGACATTCATTAAAATATATTTATAATTTCTAGATAAAAAAATAACCAAATACTTTCAAAGCCCCCAGCAATTTAATAAAGGCGTTATTTCAACACCCTCTCACAGTTTTTGTTAATACACTGCAAATAATACAAGCATTTGCAATGCAATAGGTCTCGCATTTACGCGAGTTTGAGCTATTGATATTGCAAACGGCAATGGCTTTTATTCTTGTTTTCGTTTTTGAAACATAAATAAAAGTCATTGTCATTTGCAAAGTCAATAGCTCAAACTAGCATAAATGCGAGACCTATTGCATTGCAAATGCTAACGGCTGTCCTGCAGTTCCCCCGGGGCACAAGCAGGCATCCACTTCTGTTTGGACAGCTGATCTCAGCAGAAAGACAGAAGTGGATGCCTGCTTGTGCCCTGGAGGGACTGACATGAAAAAAAAACACGCGAATGTTGCGTCTTGAAGAACCCTGAAGCTGTAAGCACGTACGCTGGTTCCGCTACGGACTTGGAGTAACAAGCAGTCTTGCACAACAGTTCTGCACAATATCTATTAATTCTGTGCATATCTCAGTGGGAGACTAACATTCCTCAGGCCTAATGAGTTTACCATTCTTGAACAATCTGCTGTGTTTAGAAAGATGTATTTGCTGTAAACATGATTGTGCATGAATAGTGAAAGAAAATGTTATTGACAAGAAAGCAATCGATGTGTTACACCTCATTCGACCTATATTTGAATATGTAGGGTGCTTATTTACAAATGCTGAAAAATCATGCGTAGATTTCTGGCGTTTGCATTTGGGGGTAATTGTCATAATTGAGGGTGTCCGAATTAATGGACTGCTAGACTGTAATTAGTGGCTCGTCTGATCTTAGGGTGTAAAGTTTCCTTTCTATAACCTTTGCAAAGGTCAATTGATAAATGTTCTATGTCGAGACACCACAACGTTTTTCAATTCATCTGAAAAATGCATGTTTTTAAATACTGTATTGCATTTATCCTTGTACTGGACGATATTCATCTGCTGTGCAATGCAGTGTGCGCACAAAACATGTGCCAAGGGTGAACTTGCCCAAAAACATTCTGCAAACTATCATTTTTCATAGAAAAGCTTCACCAAAGATAATCTCGCATAGGAAAAATAGACATACGTTTGAAAGCTTGGCTGAATTGAATGCACTACAGTGAAAATTAACTTGCTGAGAGGAAAACATTGTTTCAGGTAATGTAAAATGGGAAACTGCAAATTTCATGAAAGCGGAAGATCAGGATTTGCAAAATAGCTCACAGAACCTCACATTAAAGAGGTGATCTTTTCTGTACACGAGCTCGAAACATCATGGATAATAAAGTCTCAAAACCTTACGATCACAAGCGTTGGCCGCGCGCGAGCGGCTGGAGACGCAATATGTGGTGGGGGAGGGGGAGAAGCGGGAGTTGTGTGAAGGCGTGCGTCATCGTGATCACGATCACTCTGAAAGCAAAAGTGATGACGCACGAGTTTTCAAAGTGCTGCTGGCGGCCGGCTGCGTGCGTGCACGATCGCGTGAACGCAAGCGTTAGGCTAGCCAGCAGCACTTTGAAATGCCCACATACAAAATGTCTCTTCGAGCCAGCGCATGCGCTGGGCTCAGCGAGACCTAAAAACCTCGAAGAGTGAGAGTTAGCTCTGCTCAGTTGAATTATTCATGGAACTGTTAAAAATAAAGGGGCATATTAACAAGCCAGGCGATAAAATTATCGACGCTTTAGCGGCAGAAAACGGCCACTAAAGCGGCCATAATGGGCTTGATAATATGCTCTATGGAATTCCAATTGAAGCCCATGTTAGACGTCCTTCACATTTAACATGGGCTTCAATTGGAAATCCATAGAGCATATTATCAAGCCCATTATCGCCGTTTTAGCGGCAGTTTTCTGCCGCCAAAGCGGCGATAATTTTATCGCCTGGCTTGTTAATATGCCCCAAAGTGCGTTGCTGGAATCCCTCCATATGGCCAATTGAGATGGGCACTCCTCCTAGCCCAAAAAAAAGCAGTTAAAAGCTCGGGATTTTGATTGATGGAGATCTTTCACTGTCGCCCCAGATAGGTACAGTGACTTCATCTTGTTTTTACCAGCTTAAAACAAAATATATATTGATCATGCTAACTCTGTACTTGGGCTTGCCCAAGGGGTTTAGCCAGAGGCTTCAGTTGGTCCAAAACCAAGGAGCTAGACTGGTTTGGCGTCAGCCCAGATTTTGTCATTCCAGACCTTTGATGGTAAAGTTACACTGCTCCCAAGACTGGGTATACTATTTTTAAGTCTCGATCTGGCAAGTCCAAATTTTGTGACCTCCAGATTTCGGAAATATTTCCCCAAGCGCCATTTGAGGTCTGCACTTCAAAACCTATTAGAGGTTCCTTATTTTAATAGGAAGAGATAGTTGGAACTAGGTTTTCCATGCTTGCCCCTGGCATTTGGATTTCCCCCAAATATCAGAGCCCCGACTTCCTACACCAACTTTAGGTCTTTGACAAACCTGGCTCTTCAGACAAGCATACAGCTAGTTTTTGTGGACTGAGATTCTGTGCCTCTACAAATGTGCTGTAACAAAACATAAGATAACAATAATCTTCTGAGCCAACATGATGTAATGCCACACTTTAACGCATCTGCTGACTGGCTCATAAAAAGGATCTAGATTGGGATACCACAGGCCAAGGTAGAATTTACTTTAGCACGATAGACATCTGTGCAGAATTTCCGCCATATTTTCAATGAAAGTGGCGCCAAGCATTTGTAATCATCTATATTGAATGCCCGTAGCCTACCCAAGGGCCCACGATTTTAATTATGTGTCAAAAGCAATCCCTAAACAATTATGAGATGGCATTTCAATATCTACGCCTCACTTCACAAGTAACAAACGTTTGTCGTGTTTTTGTGGAAATCATAGAAAGAAAAGAAAATGTAGGTTTAACCATCCATTCGATACTTACACATGAGCATGTCAAAGTGGTGTGGCATGTGCAGCTTTCCTTAAACATTACAGAGGCTATCAAATGTGGCCTGTGTGTGTATTGAATATGTCCTAATCTATATTAAACTAAATTCCTTTTTCTAAAAGAGTCATCCTGGGTCTCCTTGTTAAAAATCGAAAGTGTTTTACAGTAGTGATGAAAAATACTAACTACTGATGTAAAATAGCATATGCCACTAATTCTGTGTGACTTGTCAAGTGTCTACCTCAGGTCTTTCCCATTTCAGTGAGCGAAGAAATGATAAGCCATTCTACAAAAGAGGGGCCAACTGAAGTGTGAGCAGGATTAACAATTCAACTGTATTGCGCATGCTAGCTTGGTCTTTTTAGGTTTTGTCTGCACAGCGCTTGCACTGTGCTTACGAAATCTCTTGTAAACAAAAGAAATAAAGATCTGAAAAAGGGCTTAGAGCCCGCCCATTATCTACCATTGGTTGGCTCCCACGTCACTCTTGTTTCTGTGCTTCTCACTGGTCAAAGCCTCGTCCTAGCCTTGGCTTTCTCTTGGGTCACCTCTGTGTGTACACTGCCATGGAGCAGGTACTTAGGCCAGTTTCCTGTCTGCATCTAGTGTCCCTCCCCTGGCCACAGGCTCCTGCAGGTACTCTTTTTTTACTTTTCAACATGCACTCTTAGAAAGTGCATATCTGCAGTGCCTCTCTTTGACCCCTCCCGCTCTCCGTTGTGTTTCATCTACCTCCTACCCTCCTCCGGCTCTCTGTTGTGTTGCTGTGCAACATGTAAAAAAAAACACTGACAAAAGCTAATAGATTTCAAATAGGCAAACCCTATTGGTTTTTCCAATGCTAGTTTCTTTAAACTAAGACCTGACTGGTCTTTTTGTCTTTCTGCCATTTTTCCACTGGGTTGAAGGATAGGCACCTGTTTTAAGAGCTGGATGGGCTGCCACAACATAACTATGAAAGCCCCCAGGCCATGGCCCAAATTTAGTTGCTGCCTTCTGCAATGTGGGCTTGCATGTTTTTTAGGGTTGAATTTGCATTCCAGTCGTGTGTGTTTGGTTTGCAGGAACGAGTCAGGACGCTGAGTCAGATGTCCAAAAACTGGAATGGCAGGGATATCTTGTCATCAACATCTATCACATATTTAGGGTTATCATATACCTAAAGTTCATTATACCCAATTCTCATCACATATTCAGAGCTGATCCCAGCCAAGGCTCATTCACATATTCTGGCCCATCGCGTATCAGGGGCTGTTTTCTTCCCAAAGGCGAATCGTGTACTCCGACCAAACAACTCCATGCCACCAAGGACTCAGTAAACCAGTGCTGTACATGTCTTTTACCGAAAATTGTTTCAAGTTTTTTCAGATTACTCCTGAGCATGATAAATTGAAGTGAATGGGGACTACAACTCCCAGAATGCACGGTGTCGGTAAACACAAGTCCAGAATTGAAGCACTAGGCCTCAGATACCTTGGAGACATTTTGTATACTTAATGCTGGTCCTGCACAAAGCATTAGAAGCCCTTGTCTATCAACTGCTCAAAATTAGTGCCAGTACCGATGTCTATCCTACTCTGGATAAAGACATACTTGCGATTAATTGCAGATAATTAGTGCTCATCAATCACATACATTGAAACACAAACTATTTGATACATGTTTCTACCTGGGCCATATAAATATGCCTGGTATTGTCAGATAGGGAGCAGGGGTTGCTGAATCAATGTATTGCTTCAAGGAATACAGAATCACAATGGCTGGACCTACTATTATCACATTTTATATTTGCCAGAAGGATTTTTGTAACAATGCATACGTAATCTATATTTTTTCCCACTACCTACTCTGTAGTGCCAGACAGAAGTGCGATGGGAGGAATGAAAGTGGTACCTTGATCGGAAAGACGCTTCCCTCCATTCTCGAGCGGACACAAATTTGCTAATTAACTTGGTATGGGGGTGACTCCTACAAACTTTCTGAACATAGTCTGGATAGAACAAACAGTTCTGTGAGAATCTCTGGTAACTATGGCACAAGCAGCACGCAGTCTCCAGTGAAGTGTGTGCTAAATTCAAGCATTACCAACAATTTTAAAGTTAAGAAAACAACACAATAAGTTTCTCAAACAATTGAGAACAATAGAGAAATATTCAATGAGCAAAATGTCTCCTAGTAAGTACATTGAAGTAGGTTAAGCAAAACTGGATATATGAATATTTGAATGGTTAAGCAGTGGAGCTAGAACAATTTTCAGAGGGGGGTTGGGGAGTGCTGCCATTAATTTGATATCACTTAAGCCATAGGGATTGTGAAAAATACAAGCGTCACACAAAAAACAAGTATGGCAAATGTGCCACGTCCATTCAGCAGGAGAAGGGTAAGGGGTGGTGTGTTGCCAGTGGTGCATTTTGGATCACTGGTGAGGTAGCAGAGAAACAACATTTTCTGTTGAAATGGCAACTAAATTTGCATATTCATGCAGTTTTACTGGTAAACCAATGATGTGTGGGAATTCGGGTTTCAGTGAATATCTATCATTTGCACCTAGTAAAGTTTATTGCTTTGTTCTATTAAAATCTTCCTTTCCGTTACACTTCAGAATTACAAAAAAAATATTACTTTGTGTATTTCTAATTGCTGCTATATTTTAAAATATTGTAGAGTTAATTTACAGGTATTTAAATGTCGTTCTATATTTTTTACAAAATTGACCTCCTACAGCCATCCCTTTCACTTCCGGTACCACGAGCAAGATTATCAACTAGGTCACTTTTATAAAATCCTCTCAGTGCAGTCAGAGAAAAAACAGTAAACACCAGTGCCCAATTAGGCAGAGATTTTTCAAAAGACACGGCCTGACATTTGACTACTGCCTTTAAATTGCATCAAATGTGACATAATAAAAAACAAAATCTAAAAGCATCTTTTATTAACCTTCTGAACTCTATCATGGCTAATTTTTGGTTTGCTACAGTACACCCTGCATTGCATCCCTACTTCCAGTGCCTATGCTTTTAAGGCAAAAAGCATCAAAAGAAACTAAAATGGCATCGAAAAACAACAGTTTAGAGTTGACCAGAACCTAGGCGGAATTTCGGGCTGACTGCGATGAGGAAGAGATTGGATACATCATACGGGTCATCCTAGTAAAAGATTTTGGGCCTCATTTATGAAAAGTGAGGCATTGCTGCGTGAAAACAGCGATGAGTCACTTTTCATTGCACCCTCCTTGCGACATGATGGATGCGTCATATTTACTGTATGATGCATTATGTCGCAAGGAATGACAGATCCGTCAGTTTTACTGACATATCTGTCGGTGCAAAAATGACGCATTGCTGGAGTTGTGTTGGAGGCATGACGCAACTCCAGCAAAGCGGGGGGAGGGTTATGGATATAGCACTGCATTACCCATACGCCTGCCATGATGCACAAGGTTTTGACGCAGATTTCACAGCGTCACTTCTATGAGGTTTACTTGCGTGGGAATGCCCCCGCTGCACATTATACCTGACGCAGGTATAATGTAGCTCAGGGGTTTACAAAGTGACGCATCTGCCTAGAGTTGCCACCCTCACCTACCCTAAAGGGAACAAGCATTGGCATAGCCAATAGGTCTCGCTTTTGGGACCTTATAAGTATTTAGGTATGCAGCACAATATCCTTAGTGCAACAGCACCAACTGTTGCATGGCTAAACACTTATAAGGTCCCAAAAGCGATACCTATTGGTTATACCAATGCTTGTTGGTGATGTTGTCGGTGTGAATAAGTAGTGTGCCGATAAATTCCTCTGCATACATGTGCCAGTACTGTTGGCATATGTGTTCTCTATGAGCGCCATTGATACCGCCTCTCTGTGCAAGAAAGCCTTACATAACGGGAATGTTTGATGTGTTTTAGGAATGTACAAGTGTCATGAAGAAGGCACCTAAACTGTCCCTGTGGTTGCAGAAGAGGTAACAAAGGTTTCTTAAGGGTGTGAGACTGAAGCATATTATCGGGCAGTTCATAGGATCTTGGCAGGAAATGGCTTCTGTCACACAACCTGTCACGTACCTGCTCAAAAACTCACTAGCCAGACCCATGGCATATAGGTGCACAGAAACCAACATCATGAAGTGGGTGGGTGGACCACAGTTATCCTCATCGGACCTGCTGGAAGCAAATTCAGACAGACCTATAAACGCTCACACTCATCGGACACACACCTGTCACTCATGCGAGACACACATCTACAAAAAATCACATCAGTAAGCAGATGTCACTGAAATCAGACCCACTTCGTTCCAGGACTGTAAATAACAACATATTTTAACATCTCTCAACATGTCAGACAAAAATGAGGGGGGCTGTATTTTTACAAGTGAAAAGAACATAATCTAGAAATGTTTTTCAGTTGCATCTCCTCATGTCTCTCTTTATTGTAAAACTACTTCACTTCAGGAGTTAGTTCTTCAGAAATCAATGATAACAGAGCTCTTTGATCATGTATGGCTCAGTGAGCTAAACACTTCCAGCTGGCACCTACTGTGGTCTGTGGTCAGAAGTTTGAAAACCAGAACATACAATGCCACTGGGTCAGGAAGTGCTCATATACTGTTTTGCTCCATTTGGGACAGAGAATCAAAAGCCATATTCCTACCTCTGTGGTCCAAAACAGATGGAATAGAATGCTACCCTTCCAGCAAAACACTTTACCGACTCATGAGGGGTATTACAGCAACGCCTACCTGACGTTTCAAATCACCCATGTATTAGCACACAATATTATTATGTATGCTGCATTTCCAAATCTATATCTGAAAAATATTTCGGCCAACATGAGTAAGCTCCCTACAAACCTTTTGCTGAAGAAAGCAGCTTCAAATAAAACGAACTCTTGCTCTACAAGACAGTTGTAGTTGGATAACAGTGCTTAACAATTACACCTAAATAATCTGCGGGGAAGCCATATTCGCATCAAAAGGCTTCTCTTCGGAAATGTTCCAGAGACAGCATTTCTAGATTTAGGACGCTGAGCAAGCCTCACTCGTGGAACACACTTTCTTACCTTCCAGTTAATCTCCAACATGGTACCAGCGTAAACACTCGCAGCGGTCACTTGATTAACTTTTAGCAGCTACACCACTCGCATTCGCTTCAATGGTGCATGCAAAAGGTTTATTTTTGGAAGTATTACAAGTGGCAGCCAATCAGTGTGGACACCCTGGCAGGACCCCCCCAGCACAGCTGCCTCCACCCCTGAGAGAGCGTTTCATAGCAGGACACAGACGGCGCCCCCGAGCGTGGCCGACATGTTGGAAAATAAGTATTTCGTATTCAGCGCATGTGCTGGCTCAGGCGAGACCTAAAAACAAAGCAACCAGTGCTGATTGTGCCAAGGTGCTTTTATCTAACCTTTGCCCATGCTGCACAGAAACCACACTGCTATACAACATGGCTGAAAGACATTGGCAAAGCCAATAGCTCTTGTATTGGCAAAACCTATTGGCTTTGCCAATGGTTTTTTCCAGGTGCAGCCTTCCCTGGTCCCAGAATGTTTTGAGGAGGTCATGGTTGAAGTTTCAGATTTATTCTGTGCATTAACTAGAGATTAGAGATCTGCCACCCAATTCTAACTATTTTCCTATAGTTCACCCGCCTCCTTTTGCAACACCTCGCCTTTGCCTTACTTTTAAATCACCCATGAGCCCCTGTTTCAATGTGGCAGAACCATTCAGCTAGCAGACAGGCTTACCTTTAGCTTCTTGGTCACTCCCCTTTCAAATGAGTTCACCTCCCACCTGAAAATGTCCAAACTGGTTCCCTCCCATACTGTAGTTTGAACTAGGGTGACTGAAAGTGTCCTTGGAATTAATAGAGTCCTCCTTGACGTATCCAAGTCAAACATGCTAGTCTTAAAGCAGCCCTATGTTCTGCCAATGGAACCTGTCCAATACGATATAGCTGATCCCTGCTAAGAGGTCAGCAGTTAACACCAATCTGCTCTTTCTGGGCTCATAAGCAGGCTATTGTCCTCTGAGCGCGAATCGTTAACCCTCCCAGCCACAGATGTGTATTCCAGCTCTGGAGGTGTGATGAGTGACACAACCAGTTTCAAACCAATTCTGGCTTAGGTAGCCTAAAGTACATTTCATAAAGTTACTTTTCCACTCAAGTTATCAAAAATCATAGGGGATGATTATGATCGCCATCGAGTGGAACTTGCCAAGGCTGAAGTGGCCAGTTTTGAGACTCTCTGGTATGCTCTGTGCACCACCTTTGGTGCCTTTGGAACTTGGGTGTGGTGGGACATGATGCTGTTACAGTGTGCCAGAACTTAACAGCGCCGTTGGAACAGATATCGGATCGCCGGAACAGAGGCGAGGGCCAAGGAAGGATGGCACCTGTGGCCTGCTTTTAGGATTCACACTGCTAACGTCCCCCTTCACAGTGTTGCTGTGCCCCGATTCAGGCAATGGAGGAAACTGGCTGCCCTGGAGGAGATGAGCTGGAGACCTGCGGGCTTGCTTCCCAGACTGCTGCGCCGAGGTGCGCCGGTGCCGGGCTTAGGCAGACGCCATACTGGAGTGGTGTGGTGACAACAGAGGTGAGGGGCCAATGCGCTCCTTTTGGGCCCTTTCAATCAAATCCCTGCTTGTTCTTTCCATGGGGAAGTGCTGCAGCACCAAACAAAAGTTGGAGTTGATAGCTGGGAAATTAACCTTAGTTCTTATTGTGAGACATCAGCTGTTTATGTATGGTGTTGGATTATCGGCTGTAAAAGGTCACTAGAAAGTACTTTGCTCTTTCGTTTCCTTTTGATGGGGGGCTGTTACTCTTACCTTCCTTTATCCCTCCCTTTGTTTTTCTGCTCGATTAGCACCAGTGGGACACAAGGCACTTCAGTACTGCTTCTTTTTCTTAGCCTTAAATAATTTTCATCATCCATCTCTCTCATATAGAATGTTGAAGTCTAAGTTCCACCTCAAGATCAAAAACCTCTAGGGCAACTTCATCGACCATCCACCAGGCGTCACAGATGGCCTCCCATCCCCCAGAAACACCAGCCAGCCCACCATCTCCAACTGGACACTGATCATGGTTGAAGACACCGCTTTGACCATGAAAAGCATCCACCCGGGGGCCCCCACCGACCCCTGCCCCCCTCACATCTACCACAGAGCCACGGCCACCATCGCACCCGAACTACAACGCACCATCAACACCACCTTCAAAACAGGCACCTTCCCAGATGACTGGAAGCGTGCAGAAGTCAGACCTCTGCTCAATAAGCCCACAGCTGACCACACCGACCTCAAGAACTATCGGCCCATCTCGCTTCTCCCCTTCGCAGCCAAAGTTGCAGAGAAAACAGTTAACAGGAAACTGACACAATTCATTGAAGAGAACGCCATCCTCGACCCGTCCCAATCCGGATTCCAAAGCAACCACAGCACAGAGACCGCCCTACTCACCGCCACAGATAACATCCACACCCTCCTGGACCAAGGGCACTCTGCAGCCCTCATCCTACTCAACCTATCAGTGGGTTTCGACACCATCTCCCACCGCACACTAGTCGCCAGACTACATGACGCAAGCATAGAAGGAACAGCCCTGGACTGCATCCGATCATTCCTCACTGGAAGAACAAAGGGTCAGACTCCCACCCTTCCTCTCCGACCCCACGAAAATCACCTGCGGAGTCCCTCAGGGTTCATCCCTGAGCCCCACCCTCTTCAATATCTACATGGCCCCATCGCAGCCATCGTACAACAACATGGCCTCAACATCGTATCCTACGCCGATGACACCCAGCTCATCCTCTCCCTCACCAAAGACCCCACCACTGCCAAACTCAACTTCCAGAAAGGAATGGAAGACGTCGCAGTCTGGATGACCAACAGCTGCCTGAATCTCAACCCCAAGAAGACAGAAGTCCTCGTCCTCTGTACCACCCCTTCTGCATGGAACAGCACCTGGTGGCCGACCGCCCTCGGAAGCCCACCTACCCCCTCAGACCACGCTCAGAGCCTCGGCATTGTACTCGACTCATAACTCACCATGAACCGACAGGTCAATGCCGTCACCTCCAGCTGCTTCAACACCCTCCGCATCGTCCGCAAGACCTTCAAGTGGATCCCCCCTGAGTCAAGGAAGACAGTCACCCACGCACTCATCACCAGCAGACTGGACTATGGAAACGCACTCTACACCGACATCAATAAGTCCCTACTCCGCAAACCCCTGACAATGCAGAACACCGCCGCCAGACTCATCCTTGGCATCCCCCGACATGAACACATCAGTCAACACCTACGAAGTCTCCACTGGCTCCCCATGGACAAAAAAGTCACTTTCAAAATCCTCACTCACGCCTACAAATGCCTACACAACAACGGGTCCAAATACCTCAATGACAGAATCAACTTCCACGTACCCAAAAGAAACCTCCGATTTTCCAACCTCGCACTGACCGAAACCCCACGCATCCACAGAGCCAGAGCAGGCGGAGGATCCTTCTCTCACATTGCAACCAAGACCTGGAACGACCTACCGGCAGACATCAGACGTGCCCCCTCCCTGAAAACCTTCAGGAAGACCCTCAACGCCTGGCTCTTTGGCTAAATAGGTCTGCGTACTCCCTCCCTCAGTGCCTTGAGACCCTCACGGGTGAGTAGCGTGCTTACAATTCCCTGATTGATTGATTGATTGATTGACTAAGCACTTCCATGGGGATAAGCTATCTCAAATGTTCCCCAAGGCTACCTCCTCCGCCTATCCCACCCTAAATCAGTTAAGATCACCCTGCAGGGCTACAAAATCAAGTTCAATGCCATTTTGCAGGCTATTCTTGATACCAAATCACAACTGGAAAGCAGTGGAAAGTTACTCTGCTTAAGGCCGACCACAAAAAAATTGGTGGACAACGTCACAACAAATAAATCTAGAATATCGATGGTAACAGTGGAATTGCTGAATCGCCAGACCTAAGACGTGAAGGCCGATTATGCAGCAATAATATAAGATTGGTTGGTTTTCCAGAAAATGCTAAAAAACAGAACCCAGAAGCATTTCTTGAGGAATGGCTTCTGCAGCACGTTTGAAAATATGCCTCCACCATACTTTGTTATAGAAAGGGCACATAGAATGCTTGACGACAACCGATCCCTGGGGCGCAGCTGTGCCTGCTTATTGCGAGGCTTATGAATGGGACACTATTTTGAAAACTACCACAGACCATGGGCCATGAATTTGAAAACTCTAAAGTGCATGTTTTTCCTGATCATACACTGCAGTGCAAGGACTGCGACAAGCAAGCTTATGCCTAATCAAACGGTGCATGCACTTACATGACTTTTGCTTCGCCTTGTAATTTCCGGCGAGACTGAAAGTAATCAAGAAAGGTGAAACCCATATATTTGGCTCTCCGGAAGAGGTGTGGTCCTGGCTGGAGAACCGAGGTATTGCACGACCTGCATAAGATGGCGTAATCTAACTGCAGAGAAGATCGACCAGACACAGAGGGATGTAATGAACTACAGTAATTGGCCAACCTGCTAAGAAATAGGCAGCAGAGGAATGGGCATGCATGGCTAGTAGAAAATGTCCTTCAGGCAAGAACTTGACACGCATCCACTTTGCAGTTGGACCAGGACTCATTAGAGAAAGAAGCACCACTACCCCAGAGTCTTGGGCACACGGCCTGGACTTAATGCCGATGATTTTGAACCTTTTGACTAAGCAAGGCTTGTATGAGTCTGGGTGGAGGTTCTAGCTACACTTATTCTCCAATTGGAGATATGCAACAGATTTGGTTGTGAGATTGAGCCAGAGGGGCAGCAGGGTGGACACTAGAATTGATAGAAATAATTTTTTCAGGCATGCCTGGCCTGATCATACTCCTTTGTTTTGATTGATTCTCCGGCCACGCATGCATACATCACATCCCAACGGGGAGCCACACAAGTCTTGTTAATTAAGTTCAGAGGATTGGTGAGGTAGGTACCCAAACCTCTGCTGGGGGGAGGGATTGTAAATTAATCAAACTTAATTTCACCCACACATTCTACCATGCCTATTTACAATGTTGCATTTTCATACCAAGATTACTTATCAGGTTGTGTCAATTGAAAAACTGACCACTCTGTCAAATAGAAATGGCTTATCTCTGGAGCGGTTTGGTTTGGCTCATTGTGTCCCCTTTCTGCATCAGATGCAATGTCATTATAGACTCCAAGATTAATTATTTGACCTGGGCGTCAGCAGATGCAAGATGGAGGCCACTAAACAGTATATGGCTCTAGTTGACAGGCTGGGTGGGATCAGCTACAAGTAACACCTCGCTGCTCAGCAGGCGGGTCAGATCTTGGCCTGGCTGCTTTGCGAACATTCTGATTTGCATTTGATATGTGCTGTTAGAGTGCGGGGAGGCAACATAGTGCACACGCAAGGGGCATAAATGCCGAGTTCAGAAATTATTATAAATTGCTGTATTCCATTCCACTTCACTGTAATTCGGAGGAAATTGAGTCTTCTTTTACAACACATACCGTTGGCCACACTGAACACACAGCAGAGGCAGGTGCAGGACAAACCGTTTACTGTCAACGAGAATAAGTCAGATTTGGATCAGCTGCCAAAGGGCAAGGCTCCTGGAACATATGTTCTACCTGTGGAATTTTGTGCAGCATATAGAAGTCAGCTGATCCCCGGACTGCTGGCACTATATAATACTGTGGCCGTGAAGTGGTTACTTTCAGAGACCCCAGAACTGCAACAATAACAGTATTGCTAAAACAAAGGGTAGGGATCTCTTAGATATCCCCTCATTTGGGCCTGTATCTCTCCTCAGTTCTGAATGCAATATTTTGGTGACATGTTTGTTTGCAAGGTCATCCCTACTAACCAGTGCCCTGGGGCCTCCTGACCAGAGCGGGTTTATACCTGGTAGACAACACATACAAATTTGCGAAGGCTTTTTCATGTAATGGATAAGACTCACAGGCTTCTGTTGTCGTCGATACTCAACTCACTCAATACAGAGAAAACTTTCATCACACTGACTTACCACTATGAAGATGGGGATCAGTCAAGGATTCTTGAAATGGTTGAGACTGTTATATGTAGATCCAATTGCAAGAGATAGAAAACTGCCAGGTTATTTTCTGAACCATGACTTTAAATAGGGATATCCAGCCGTGGTGTCAACTCTCCCCTCTTTTATTCACCCTCACTATAGAGCTGCTTGCTTGTGCAATGCAGGGAGGGCACTGCAGTTGGGGAATTTCATTCTCCCACACTCCACACATAATTTCTCTTTGCTGACCATGCTTCACTGTATTAAGAAACCCACTAAACAGCCTACCTGAGGTCCTGACATTCCTCTCTACTTTTGGGAACCTGTCTGGCTTGAGAACAAGTTCAAGTTGGGCCTCTTGTCGATTCACATCATCTCGATGGATGATGCCCATTGGAGGTGGGGACTGTGAGAAGGTGCCCTGGTATATGCTGTCCACTAATTAAAGTGAGCACCCTGTACCAGTCCACACGACCCTTATGATGTATGAGGTCAAAGATAACCTTTAGAAAGCTATCCTAGTGGTAGCTGTGGAGAGCAGCCTTCAGGCTTAATCTTGAAGGATTGTAAAGCACCTTGTTTTACCAGAATATCACCTCCTAAATGAGTAAATGAAAGGAGAATCAATCAATCAATCAATCATGGAATTTATATCGCGCACTACTCACCCGGGAGGGTCTCAAGGCGCTTGGGGGAGGGGGTCTGCTACTGCTCGAACAGCCAGGTCTTGAGCTGTTTCCTGAAGGCGAGGTGGTCCTGGGTCAGCCGTAGGTGGACGGGCAGGGAGTTCCATGTCTTAGCCGCCAGGTGGGAGAAGGATCTTTCTCCGGCGGTGGCTCTCTTGATGCGAGGGACGACGGCGAGGGCGAGGTTCGCGGATCGTAGCTGGCGGGTGGGCGTGTAGAAGGTCAGGCGGTCGTTGAGGTACCTTGGGCACAGGTCGTGGAGGGATTTGTGTGCGTGGGTGAGGAGTCTGAACGTGATCCTCTTGTTGACAGGGAGCCAGTGCAGGTCTCTCAGGTTGCTCGAGATGTGGCTGCGTCGGGGGACGTCCAGGACGTGTCGGGCAGAGGCGTTCTGGACACGCTGAAGTCTTTTCTGAAGCTTGGCTGTTGTACCGGCGTAGAGGGTGTTTCCGTAGTCTAGTCTGCTGGTGACGAGGGCCTGGGTGACCGTCTTCCTGGTCTCGGTCGGGATCCATCGGAAGATCTTACGGAGCATGCGGAGGTTGTGGAAGCAAGCTGAGGAGACGGCGTTGACTTGTCTGGTTATCGATAGGGAGGAGTCCAGGATGATGCCCAAGTTGTGTGCGTGGTCCGTTGGCTTGGGTGCGGTGCCTAGGGCCGGGGGCCACCAGGAGTCGTCCCATGCGGAGGGCGACGGTCCCAGGATGAGGACTTCTGTCTTGTCCGTGTTCAATTTCAGGCGGCTGATGTCCATCCATTTGGCGACGTCTTTCATCCCTTCGTGTAGGCTGGTTTTGGCGGTGTCGGGGTCTCTGGTGAGGGAGAGAATCAGGTGGGTGTCATCGGCGTAGGAGATGATGTTGAGGTTGTGTTGGCGTGCGATGGCAGCGAGGGGTTTCATGTAGATGTTGAAGAGAGTGGGGCTGAGCGATGATCCTTGCGGGACGCCGCAGATGACTTCGGTGGCCTCAGAGTGGAACGGAGGGAGGCGTACTCTCTGTGTTCTGCCGGAGAGGTATGAGATGATCCATTCCAGGGCCTTCCCTTGGATGCCGGTGTCGTTGAGGCGTTGGACTAGGGTGCGGTGGCAGACAGTGTCAAATGCTGCGGAGAGGTCTAGGAGGATGAGTGCCGCTGTTTCACCGTTGTCGAGCAGGGCTCGGATGTCGTCGGTGGCTGCGATGAGGGCGGTCTCGGTGCTGTGGTTGGCTCTGAATCCGGACTGCGATGGGTCGAGGGATCCGTTCGTCTCCAGGAAGGCGGCCAGTTGCTTGTTGACGACCTTCTCGATGACTTTGGCAGGGAAGGGAAGGAGCGAGATGGGGCGGAAGTTCTTGAGGTCGGTCGGGTCCACTGTTGGTTTCTTCAGCAGTGCGCTGAGCTCGGCGTGCTTCCAGCTCTCCGGGAAGGTGGCTGTGTCGAAGGAGGTGTTCATGATGTCTCGGAGGTGGGGTGCGATGGTAGAGGCGGCCTTGTTGAAGACATGGTGGGGGCACGGGTCTGTCGGCGATCCGGAGTGGATGGTGTTCATCATGCGTGTTGTGTCTTCGGGGGTCACCTCGGTCCATGTCTGGAGGATGGCGGCGGGGTGCGTAGGTTCGACCGATGGGTGCGGGGGTGGAACGCCGAAGCTGTTGTGGATGTTGGTGATCTTGCAGTGGAAGTACGAGGCGAGGGAGTCGCAGAGGTCCTGTGAGGGAGTGATGTCGTTGTTGCCGGTGCTGGGGTTGGAGAACTCCTTGACGATGTTGAAGAGCTCCTTGCTGTCATGGGCGTTCTTATCCAGTCGTTCCTTCAGAGATTTCTTCTTGGTGGTGCGGATGAGCTGGTGATGTCTGCGGGTGGCGAGTTTGAGGGCGGTCATGTTGTCGGCGGTCTTGTCGAGGAGCCAGGCCTTCACGAGGGTGCGGCAGGCCTTCTTGGAGTTCTTGAGTTCGTCGGTGAACCAGGGGGCCTTCTTGCTTCTGGGCCTGGTGAGTGGGTTCTTCAGTGGGGCGAGGTAGTCGGCACAGGAGGTCAGCCACTGCGTGAGGTCGAGGGCTGCTGTGTTAGGGTCCGTTGTCCTGACAGGTGGGTTCTGGCTGAGGGAGGTGGCGAGCTGGTCGACGGTGATCTTGCTCCAGTTTCTGTGGGGAACCTGCTTCGGGTGGTGGTGGACCGTGTTCTTTTTGAAGCTGAAGTGGACGCAGCTGTGGTCAGTCCAGTGAAGTCCGGTGGAGTGGCTGAAGGTGACGTGCTTGCTGGATGAGAAGAGGGGGTCGAGCGTGTGGCCGGCGTAGTGGGTGGGGGTGTTGACCAGTTGCTTGAGTCCAAGGTTGGCGAGGTTGTCCAGCAGGGCGGTGGTGTTGCGGTCGTTGTTGTTCTCCAGGTGGAAGTTGAGGTCCCCGAGGAGGATGTAGTCGGCGGAGGGGAGGGTGTGGGGGCTGATGAAGTCTGTGATGTCTTCACAGAACTGTGCGCGTGGTCCTGGGGGTCTGTAGATGAGGGTGCCTCTGAGGGTAGTCTTGGGGTCGGTGTGGATCTGGAAGTGCAGGTATTCGGCGGCGTTGAAAGCGTCGATGGAGTCAGTCGAGATGCGAATGGTGCTTTTGTGAACGAAGGCGATGCCCCCTCCTTTCTGGTTGATGCGATCTTTCCTGATGATCTTGTAGCCGTCCGGGATGGCTATGGCGATGTCGGGTGCTGAGGAGGCGTTCATCCAGGTTTCCGTGAGGAAGGCGACGTCTGGAGATGTGGTGTCGAAGAAGTTCCAGAGTTCCACGGCGTGTCTGTGGACGGAGCGGGTGTTGATCAGGATGCACTTGAGGTGGTTGCTGTTGTCCGTCTTGATGGGTGCGGTGCCAGTTCGGAGGCAGGAGAAGTTGCAGGATCGGCAGGAGAAGGGTCCATGGGTGAGTCGCGGTGATGCTCGGTAGCACCCGGGGGCTCGGGCGGTGTTGAGTGCGATGAGTGTGGCGGCATCGTAGGTCCTGTGGGGGGGTTGGCGGACGCGGGGGCCAGGGGTTCTGGTGCTGGGCGCGGTCCAGGCACGGACGGGCGCAGACGGGCTTACCTTTGGCGCACCTTCGGCGCTCATTCAGCGCTCCCGCTGCGCGCGTCCGCTGCGCGGTCGCTGGGTGGGCGTCATAAGAAAGGAGCCGGGAGGGAGGGTCAGCTGGGAGGCGGGAGGCTGGGTGGCCAATGGGCAGGGAGGAGAGGCGGGACTGCGGGGTCAGCGGCGGGAAACCAGGAAGGAGAGTGACCGGGGCAGCGGCGGCGGAGAGTTGGCGAGGAGAGTGGGCAGCAGCAGCAGGCAGTGAGCAGCGAGCGGAGGGCGGTACCTCCGAGATGCAGAGGTCAGTGCTGGTGAGGAGGAAGCGGCGTCAGCGGGAGCAGCCGCAGCAGGCAGGCGTCAGGCAGCAGCAGTGTGAGAGGAGCGACCGCCTGTGGGGGCACAGGGGGTCACTCTGACCAGCCCGCCGTGGTCCCCTTAAGTAAGGAGCCGGGAGGGAGGGTCAGCTGGGAGGCGGGAGGCTGGGTGGCCAATGGGCAGGGAGAAGAGGCGGGACTGCGGGGTCAGCGGCGGGAAACCAGGAAGGAGAGTGACCGGGGCAGCGGCGGCGGAGAGTTGGCGAGGAGAGTGGGCAGCAGCAGCAGGCAGTGAGCAGCGAGCGGAGGGCGCTACCTCCGAGATGCAGAGGTCAGCGCTGGTGAGGAGGAAGCGGCGTCAGCGGGAGCAGCCGCAGCAGGCAGGCGTCAGGCAGCAGCAGTGTGAGAGGAGCGACCGCCTGTGGGGGCACAGGGGGTCACACTGACCAGCCTGCCGCGGTCCCCTTAAGTAAGGAGCCGGGAGGGAGGGTCAGCTGGGAGGCGGGAGGCTGGGTGGCCAATGGGCAGGGAGGAGAGGCGGGACTGCGGGGTCAGCGGCGGGAAACCAGGAAGGAGAGTGACCGGGGCAGCGGCGGCGGAGAGTTGGTGAGGAGAGTGGGCAGCAGCAGCAGGCAGTGAGCAGCGAGCGGAGGGCGGTACCTCCGAGATGCAGAGGTCAGCGCTGGTGAGGAGGAAGCGGCGTCAGCGGGAGCAGCCGCAGCAGGCAGGCGTCAGGCAGCAGCAGTGTGAGAGGAGCGACCGCCTGTGGGGGCACAGGGGGTCACCCACCACACAGCAGTTGTATAAAAATATGTATTTATTAATATAACACTCTCTACTAGTCTCTACACAAGATTAGGGCACAAAGCACACAATAATGAATCAATAGAACATTCGTAAGTAGCAAATTACACAGCGGGTTCCAAGGGAGACCGAACCATATACTAAAAAAATGGTATAACAGTCACAACTTGACTAGACACAGTGCCTAGAACACGTAGTATCGCTGGGACCCCAAGGAACCACCCAGAGGAGTGACACAGGGAGCCCACGGAGGACGGGTGCAGTGAGGAAACACGACCGCGTGCTCCGTACAATTCTATCGGAAAGTCGCGGTTGCAAAGTTACAGGTTAAGGACACTTCTACGATGACTTTGAGCAAACCCTTTGGAATTTAGGAGGTTCTAAGGCCAACCCACCACTGAGTACTGAGGTACCCGTGTTACCTATCCCAGAGGAGCCGGGTGCATAGGGGTCAAGTGGTGTCGGAAACCTTCGTCATTTTCAATGGAGAGTTGCGAAAAAGTACTGCTGACAGGAAGGCGAAGAGGGTCCGGTGGAATCCAAGCCCGGTGAGAAGAACCTGAAAGCAGAGGGGACAGAGTCTGGGTCACTTCAGGTGACCAGGGATTCAGTAGTCGAATGCCCACCGATGTCAGATGCTCCAGGTGTGAAGAAGGGTTGCTTGACTCTGCAGCCACGGGGACCAGGATATGTCGAGGACAACCAGGATCCAGAGGTGAGCTGTCCCACAAAGCATGTCGAGTGCTGAGGGGTCGATGTCCGGCTGGAGCACAAACAAGCCTTGGCAAATGCAACCAACGCAGTTAGAGTAAACAGGTTACGGTGTGGACCAGCAAGGTCCAGGGGACTCCCCAAGCAATGGAGAGTCAGGGCACGTCTGAAGCAACCAGGAAAGCACAAGAACAAACAAGGTGACCCTTGCCAGGACCCACAGGCCAACGGACCACGGATCGCGAGGAGACCTCAAGCTAGTTTTCAAAGTACCAGCCCACAGGACACTCGGTGAGTGGAGGCCGGATATCTTTGGTGCAAATACTGCTCGGGGTCAGGACTACACGAAGTCCATGCACAAGCTCAGGAATTGTCAACAAGCATATGCAACTGCAAATTTACGTGGTGCACAGGGGTTCGGGTTGCACGGCCCCCCACGAGGGATACTAGTCTCAGAATCGCTGAGAGGTCATATCTACATCAGGGACCTTTGGGAACCCGCTTCCTGTGTTGCTGAAATCTTCGGAGTCCTCTGGAGCTTGGGAGAAGCAAACCGGTTGGATGCGTTTAGGTGCCTGCTTCTGCAGGGGAGTAACTCCTTTACTCCAAGGGAGATTCTTCAGTCATCCAGCGTTGTGCAGACCGTCGAAGTACTTGGTTTCTTCATAGCAGAATCTTGTCCAGGTAAAATCTAAAGTCCTGTAGCCAGGTAACCCACTTATACCCATGTGAAGGGGTTGGAAAGATTCTGTGGACCCTCCTAGGGGAGGGCCAGGACAGAGGGGTGGCTAAACCCATGTCCTTTGTCCAGTTTCACGCCAGAGCAGGAGCCAATGGCTCCCAGAACTGGTTTGAGCTGGACTATGCACAGGGAAACCAAATATGCCACCAGTGCAGTCTTTCTGGCACTCTCAGAGTGCACCCACCCAGCCACAATACACTAAACCCTGCCTGGGAGGTGGTCACACCTCCCAGTGACAGGATGCCTATTGTGTGGTGCCGCGGCCAGGGCAACTGATTCCGGAATCTGGGGATCATGGTTCGATCCCTGGCGCCGGCGGCAGTTTAGCCCAGCACCTTGTCACTCTGGACAATAACTTGCTTAATCTTCCCGAGGGCCCCCAGCGCCTAGAGACCCTTACGGGTGATTGTTCGCGCTTTACAAATGTGGATTACAAATGTGGAGTATTGTCCTGCCTTCCTCTGCTCGAGCATGGCTCAGCAGCAGGAGAGCAGAATCTTGTCTGTGACTGGCAGCGTCCATATTGTGCTGCCCAGGTTGAGAAAGATGGTACCTGGTAGACCGGTGACCCACATATGTCCCTTTGGTAGGGTGGAATCATACGTCTCACATCAGTTACTGGTGTGGAGGTATGATTCCAAGGTGTTTAACACCAAACACAACATGTTTCTAAGCACCAGTTTTAAAGTTAGCATTTACCTCAAGGTTATAATGAACTTAAACATATATGTCTGGCTGCATCACAGACAAACCTGGAGAATGGTCTCCGAAGGCTGCAGAGAGGCTCTGCTCATGCAGGGGCACCCTCTCACGTAAAACCCAGCACCTTGCCTTCAGGATTGATAAGGCCTGCCATAGGGGTGACTGATAGGTTTTTAAGTGTAGGGATTTAAATAGATATAGTGAACCTATATCTTAGTAAGTGGTGCAAGCACCATCTTACACATTCTGCTGTAGCAGGCCTGTCGTGTCATTTTGAATGGCCTCTCATGGGTGGCATAATACATGCTTAAGCCCATGGGAGGCCTCTAGGGTGCCTATGCCCTGGATACATGGTGTGCCATATACTAGGGACTGATAAGGGTACCCCAGTATCCAGTATCCATTCTGGAGTGTACCTAACGTACACTCCAGGAGAAAGCAGATAGACTGGGGTCCTGGATAGCATAATCTCAGTCAGACTACTTTCCTATACAACCTCACCCCCCCAAACGCAAGGACATTAAACTAACCTTGACCAGATGAGTCTTCATGTTCTAAGTGGAAATATCTGGAGAGTCCATCTGCATTGGCATGCTTATTCCCAGGTCTATGTTCCACTGTATAGTCCATCCCCTGGAGGGTAATGGACCACCTCAAGAGTCTGTGGTTTTCACCCTTCATCTGTTTTGGCCATAAGAGGGACTTATGGTCTATCTGAACAATGAAGTTAGTGCCAAACAGATAAGGCCTCAACTTCTTTAGAGCCCAAACCACAGCAAAGGCTTCCCTCTCTATAGCTGACCAATGTTTCTCTCTGGGGGTCAGCCTTCTGCTTCTGAAAGCTACTGGCTGATGCTGACCCTCTTCATTCAATTGTGATAACACAGCCCCTACTCTCAATTCAGATGCATCTGTTTGAACAATGAATTGCTTGTAATAATCAGGACTTTGCAGAATGGGAGCAGTGCACTGTTACGAAGTCACCCACCTGAACTCCGGTTGTTCCTTCTTCAATGCTGCTTGTCCCCAAATCCCCCTGAGACCAACCAGAACCACAAGAAGAGGTTTTACTTGTGACTCTGTCTGATTCCAAGGGCAAGGGGGGACATGGAGGAGACAAGAGAGATAAACAAATAACTCTGGACTCCTGTGGGCGTCTCTCTCAGGGAAGGAGATAGGGCTAGGACTGGAACTCAGGTTCTGGATTTGGAATATCTTCCTAAGGAAAAAGATGGATTAATTTAACACATAAATCCTGTCTCAGCAATTGAGTTCAGCAATAACGAATATTCCTAACAACTTTTAGTCTTTTCTTGTTTTAACATACCACTGCATAGAATCCGGATTTTTAATCAGCTCCTGGATTCTGTAATAAGACTGGATTTTGTAATTAGACTTATGTCTCAGTTTTCAAGCTTTCCTTGAATGAACATAAACAAATAATTATTCAGCATTACCTTGCATTGCCTTTAACTTAACTAAAGACTATTAATACAAATGTCTGATGCCAAATATACTTTGGACGTTTTCTTGCAGTTGCTCAAAAAGGGGTTCTTCAAAGTAAAGCTAAACAAACAAAAAATATCAATCGAAATAAAATTACACAAGTATTCCCATTTAGTCCTAAAATACAATAGTTCGTCAGTTTTTCAATCGTCTAGCCAACTACTTCTAAATTCTGTAATTTGCAAGGAGTTAAAAGTCCCAAATGTCCTTAAAGCGTTTTCAGTCTTGATCTATCCCAAATAGTGCTCTTGGCTCTTTATTGTCTCTTTTAATCATTTTGCTGGCAGAGAGTTATTGTACCTTTTTTTGAAGGAAATGTTAAACTCTTACCACGTATGCTGGATGGCTTGAAAACGTTACCTTTACTTCAAAGAAGCGTTGCTTGTCAACCGGTTGTTTATCTAGTCTTGTCTTTTTGCAGGAAGTCGTAATGACGGGGAAAGGAAACAGAAGAACCATCCGCCGGCACTCTCAGCTGCAGAAGAACCTCCCTGAACTGAGACGTGGATGCGGGAATCAGGAAACCAACTGGAACACCCGGACTCGGCATAGAACGGAGTCAGGTAGGAAGCGTGTTTCAAAGCGAAGCGCTGAAGCAAGGCGGGTGGGGTTTAATTAGATGCAGCGCAGAGGGAGTTACACGTGTTCTGGTTAACGGGTGAGTTTACACATGTTCCAGTTAGCGCGTGCACCAAGACAGTTTTAAAACGTGCAGAGTGTCAGAAAACGTGCACAGCTGTAGAGTATTCAGTTCTGAAGCATTACATGCTAGTAATTACATCAAGCATTGATAAACTCAGACTTCAAGCAATGATAATTAAAATACAAATGACCCAGTTTTTAGTGGCAGAATTTACCAACATTACTTATAACGTTGAAGCTTTTCAGATGGAGTTTCTGACAGCTTGATACGTTGTACAAGTCTTTTGAATAATGAAAAGCAACAGACATCATGAATAGCCCTCCACTTATAAATAGTGAAGGAGAAATACAAACAGGGAACTTAGGTTCGTTTTTTCGTAACAGTTCTCCCCCTCAAAGATCATCTTACTGGGCGGGGTTTGTTAGGATATAAAGCATGGAACTTCCTTATTAAGCGTGGGGCGTGCACATGCATCCCTGGTTCCCATGAACGTTCTGAAGCATCATAACCCTTCCAGTCAACTAGATAGTGCAAACGACCTTGTATGCACTTTGAATCCATTATGCGATTTACCTCGTACTCAATATGATCTCCTACAATCACTGGGGGAGGTGGGTTTTCCTGTTGAGTGGAAGGATCATGTGGCCTCAATAAGGACACGTGGAACACTGGATGGATAGCCAAATCTTTAGGTAATGTTAATCTAAGAGAAACAGGGTTCAAGACTTTCTCAACAGGATAAGGTCCAATACATCTGGGCTTTAACTTCTTAGGGCCATCCATCTGGATGTTTCTTGTTGATAGCCAAACAAGATCTCCTATCTTATAGGATAGTGCTGGACTTCTGTGTCTATCTGCTGTAAATTTAATTTTTAGCTTATTTTTGGCTAAACTTTGCTTGGCCTTTTCCTTTAGTATCTGTAAAGTGTGTAGTCTTTCTGTGACTGCAGGCATTGTGTTAAAAGAATCTGGAAGAACAGTTGGTAGACTACGTGGATGTAAGCCCGTAATGAAAAAGAAGGGCGAGCAGCCTAGAGCAGCGTGATGACTATTGTTGTATGAGAACTCTGCTAGTGGTAAAACGTTATCACAATTGGCAGAAACTGTGGATGTCAGACAGTGTAGCCTTTGTTCCAGGTACTGATTAAGTTTTTCTGTCTGACCGTGTGTCTGTGGGTGAAAAGCAGAGGACAGTGCTATTTCTATTCCTAGATTTTTGCATAATTGATCCCAAAATGTTGAAACTAATTGGGGGCCTCTGTCGGAAACGATTTTACTGGGAAGGCCATGTAATCTTAAAGTGTGTTTCACAAACATTTCACTAAATTCAACTGAAGATGGTAATTTGTGCAAAGGAATGAAATGCCCCATTTTAGATAACTGACCTACTACTACTAATATTGTAGTGAAATTATGAGAGTTTGGCAAATCGGTGAAAAAGTCTAGACCGATTGTATGCCAAGGAAATGGCGGGATAGGTAATGGTTGCAAAAGACCTGTGGGAGACTGATGGGATGTTTTCTGTCTAGCACAGACGGGGCATGTTTTAACATACTGTTTAACATCCAGGCTGATGTTTTGCCACCAAACATTTCTCTGACACAATTCCAAAGTTTTATTTACTCCAGGATGTCCTGCAGTACAAGAATCGGGATTCCACTTTAAAATCAGTTGTCGTAAATCTCTCTGGGGAGTGAACAACTTTTTCTTATGGAAAAAATATCCTTCACGTATGGAAGTGTGTTTTTGTGAAAGCCATTCTGTTTGATTCAGAGACTGAGAATGTAATTTCACCTGAGTGAGAAAGGAGTCTCTTTGTGATACGGCTATAACCTTTTCTGATGGGATAATATTCTGTGATTCGATTTTTTCATCTGACCTTTTTTCACAGACTAATCTTGACAGAGTGTCTGACAGAAGTTGTTTTTGACCTGGACGGTAAGTAATGATAAAGTCAAATTCACTGAAGAATAATAGCCAATGCTTTGTCTAGGAGTTAAAGCCTTGACTGTAGTAAAAAATTGTAAATTTTTGTGATCAGAAAATATAGTGATCGTATGTTTTGCACCCAGTAAATGGTGTCTCCCCTCAAGGAAAACTGCCTTTATTGCCAACAATTGTCGCTCAGCTATGGTAAAATTTTGCTCTGCTGGCAGAAGTTTACGAGAATAGAAGGCAATAGGGTGAAGCTGTCCTGAGCTAACATCTTTTTGTAATAAAACACCTCCAAAGGCTGTTTGAGAAGCGTCTGCTTCAATAAAGAAAGGTCTGTCAGGGTCTGGGTGAATCAGAATCGGTGCTGCAGTAAATTCTTGTTTCAACCTAGAAAAAGCCAGTTCTGCGTCTGAATTCCATTGAAACTTTATGCCTTTTCGGAGTAACTGAGTGATTGGTGTAACAATGTCAGAGATATTGGATATAAAACGACGGTAAAAATTGGCGGAACCTAATACCCTTTGAGTATCTTTTACTGAAGTTGGAGTAGGCCAATTTAAAATTGCGTCAACTTTTTTAGGATCCATAGTTATACCATCCGGAGAAAGCCAGTACCCCAAAAACTCAACCTTTTGAGAATGGAAGACACATTTTTCAAGTTTTACATACAAAGAATTATCTTTTAATCTCTGTAAAACAGAACTAACGTGTTTGATGTGTTCTTCTTCGTTTTTGGAAAAAATCAATATGTCATCAATATAAACTATGACACAGACATCCAACAAATCATGCAAAACTTTGTTGATGAACTACTGAAACGCGGCTGGGGCGTTACAAAGGCCGAATGGCATTACAGTATACTCGAAAAGACCGTACTTAGTACGGAGTGCGGTCTTCCATTTATCACCTTCTTTAACGCGCACCAGATGGTATGCGCCGCGTAGATCGAGTTTAGTATAGATACTAGATCCCTTAGCCTGATTCAACAAAACTGAAATCAATGGTAAAGGGTATCGATTTTTAATCGTTACTTTGTTCACGGCGCGATAATCTATGCACGCTCTCAAATCGCCGGACTTTTTGGAAACAAAAAAAAGTGGCGAGGAGACGGGTGAGGGTGAATGTCTTATGATCCCTTTTTCTAAGAGCTTGTCCACATAGGTCTTTAGGTATTGGTTCTCAGGTTCTGTCAGGGCGTAAATTCTGCAACAGGGAAAAACTGCACCAGGAATCAGATCTATTCTACAGTCAAATACCCTGTGTGGAGGTAACTTGGTTGCCTGAACCGGACCAAAAACCTCAGAAAATGTGTGATATTTTTAGGAATTTGTGGAGTGATGGGAAGTATCGCCGAACAAAACAAAGGGGGAATGGGATCTTGAATGTCCTGATAACAATGATTCCTGCAATGTGCAGAGTCTAGAGTAATAGTTCTTTTAACCCAATCAATGCGAGGATTGTGTTGTTCGAGCCACGGAACTCCTAAGATGATGCAAAAATTGGGAGTATCAATAAGGTCAAACACAGTGTCTTCAGTGTGTCCATTGTCACTAACCATAGTCAATGGTGTTGTATGAAATTTTATTAACCCTGATGACAAAGCTGATCCATCAACTGCTCTGACTACTTCTGGTTCAGACTTAGGAATTCGTGTTATTCCTAATTTCCTGGCTAGTTCCAAATCAAAGAAGTTGCCTGTAGCACCAGAATCTATCATGACCATCAGACTATGTCTATGTTGTACTTTGATTATGAAGGTTAGTCTTATAGTAAAGTGTTTAGGAGTGTGAGTTATAACATTGGTAGCATAATGGGAGATCTGAACTGAAGGCTTTCCCGAGAAAACTACCTCTTCTTTCCCTGGGCAAACTAGATTTCTGATTCCTTGGTTGTTAAATCTATTGTTGCAACTCCTTTTCTTTTATTTGATTTGTTTGAGCAATCCTTGGCATAATGCCCTGCTTTACCACAATAAAGGCAAAGATTATTTTTTCTCCTACGATCTTTTTTTTCTGTGGAAAGGGGTCCTTTTAGACCACCTATCTGCATGCGTTCTGTAACGGAATTCTTATCTTCAACCTCTTTCCTTTCTACCTTAAAGTGTAGGGCTCTAAAATCCCCACTGGGTTTCTCACTTTTTCGCTCACCTAATCTATGGTCAAGTTTAACTACTAGGTCCAGAAATTCAGTGTAGTCTTTAGGTAGATTAACTATGTGTGCTAAAGAGTCTTTAAGGTCATCTTGGAGACCTCGATAGAATAAAGATATTCTTTTGTCTTCAGGCCAATGTGTCTCAGATAGTAACCTATTGAAATTGGTGACATAAGTAATTAGATCTTTTTACCCCTGGCGCAAGTTTAAAAGCTCATTATCAGAGGCATGTATAAACACGTGTTTGGCGAATAAATTTGACATAGCTGCCTTAAAGTCCGTTAAATTGTGCAACAAAGGATATTGGAGTCAACTAGAGGCATAGCCCAATTGGCCGCTACACCTCCAAGGTATGAAATAATAAAAGCCACTTTAGAAGTATCAGTAGTAAAAATCTGTGGTTCGCACAAAAAATGTAATTGGCCCTGACTCATAAAGATGGAGAACCTACTACTGTCTCCAGTGAAACATTCTGGGTTGGCCAATGGAACAGGGCTGGGGAAGACCACAGTAACTTGGAGATTTTGTTCTGGATTCGGACTTTGGGTTGAGGAAGGGAAGTTAAATGCGGGACCGAATTTGGCTGGAGTGATAAGAGGTTTATTTTGCTCAAGACTAGGATCCCTCCAACTAGTAAACCCGGTTTTGTTTTTTTCAAGCTTGTGTCTAAGGACCTGATTTTCTTGCCTTAATTCTTGCATCTCTTCTGTAAGTTTTCTAACCAATAAGGTTATTTGGGATGAGTTCATGACTCCCTCCTCCAAATCCATGACACAGAATTGAAGAAGGACCTAGGATAGGTTTTTAGGCTTCGCTTTCTGTTACGAAGTCACCCATCTGAACTGTTGTTCCTTCTTCAATGCTGCTTGACCCCAAATCCCCCTGAGACCAACCAGAACCGCAAGAAGAGGTTTTACTCGTGACTCTGTATGATTCCGAGGGGAAGGGGGGGAAATGGAGGAGACAAGAGAGAGAAACAAATAACTCTGGATTCCTGTGGGCGTCTCTCTCAGGGAAGGAGATAGGGCTAGGACTGGAACTCAGGTTCTGGATTTGGAATATCTTCCTAAGGAAAAAGATGGATTAATTTAACACATAAATCCTGTCTCAGCAATTGAGTTCAGCAATAACGAAAATTCCTAACAACTTTTAGTCTTTTCTTGTTTTAACATACCACTGCATAGAATCCGGATTTTTAATCAGCTCCTGGATTCTGTAATGAGACTGGATTCTGTAATTAGACTTATGTCTCGGTTTTCAAGCTTTCCTTGAAAGCACATAAACAAATAATTATTCAGCATTACCTTGCATTGCCTTTAACTTAACTAAAGACTATTAATACAAATGTCTGATGCCAAATATACCTTGGACGTTTTCTTGCAGTTGCTCAAAAAGGGGTTCTTCAAAGTAAAACTAAACAAACAAAAAATATCAGGGAAATAAAACTACACAAGTATTCTCATTCAGGCCTAAAATACAACAGTTCGTCAGTTTTTCAATAATCTAGCCAACTACTTCTAAATTCTGTAATTTGCAAGGAGTTAAAAGTCCCAAATGTCCTTGAAGCGTTTTCAGTCTTGAACTATCCCAAATAGTGCTCTTGGCTCTTTATTGTCTCTTTTAATCGTTTTGCTGGCAGAGAGTTAGTGTACCTTCTTTTGAAGGAAATGTTAAACTCTTACCACGTATGCTGGATGGCTTGAAAACGTTACCTTTACTTCAAAGAAGCGTTGCTTGGCAACCGGTTGTTTATCTGGTCTTGTCTTTTTGCAGGAAGTCGTAATCACGGGGAAAGGAAACGAAAGAACCATCCGCCGGCACTCTCAGCTGCAGAAGAACCTCGCTGAACTGAGACGTGGATGCGGGGAATCAGGAAACCAACTGGAACATCCGGACTCGGCGAAGAACGGAGTCAGGTAGGAAGTGCGTTTCAAAGCGAAGCGCTGAAGCAAGGCGGGTGGGGTTTAAATAGATGCAGCGCAGAGGGAGTTACTCGTGTTCTGGTTAACGCGTGAGTTTACACGTGTTCCAGTTAGCGCGTGCACCAAGACAGTTTTAAAACGTGCAGAGTGTCAGAAAGCTTGCACAGCTGTAGAGTATTCAGTTCTGAAGCATGACATGATAGTAATTACATCAAGCATTGGAAAAACTCAGACTTCAAGCAATGATTATTAAAATACAAATGACCCAGTTTTTAGTGGCAGAATTTACCAACATTACTTATAACATTGAAGCTTTTCAGATGGAGTTTCTGACAGCTTGATACGTTGTACAAGTCTTTTGAATAATGAAAAGCAACAGACATTATGAATAGCCTTCCACTAAATAGTGAAGGAGAAATCCAAACAGGGAACTTAGGTTAGTTTTTTGGTAACATGCACATGGCCTGCTTCAGGTCATCAAATGCCTTTTGACAGCTAACTGTCCACTGAACTTTCTTAAGCATTTTCTTGGAAGTTAAGTCATTCAAAGGGGTCACTATGGAGCCATATCCTTTGACAAACCTCCTGTAGTACCCAGTCAGGCCCAAGAAAGCTCTGACCTGAGTCTGGGTGGTTGGAGCAACCCAATCCATGATGGTTTGGATTTTGCTCTGCAATGGTTGAACCTGTCCTCCACCCACAAGGCGGCCTAGGTATACAACCTTACTCTGCCCTATTTGGCACTTGATGGCCTTGATAGTGAGGCCTGCTTTTTTCAGGGCGTCCAGAACTTTTCTCAGGTCGACCAGGTGATCCTCCCAGGTGGAGCTAAAGACAGCAATATCATCTAAATAAGCTGCAGTATAGGCTTCCAGACCTGTGAGAACTTTATTCACCAGCGTTTGAAATGTGGCAGGTGCATTCTTCAAGCCAAAAGGCATCACCACAAATTGGCAGTGCCCACTAGGGGTTGCAAATGCTGTTTTTGGTTTAGCCTCCTCCGCTAATCTGATTTGCCAGTAATCAGCTGTCAGGTCAAATGTACTTAAGAACTTGGCTGAGTCCAAAGTATCAATTAGTTCATCTGCCCTTGGAACTGGATGAGCATCAGTCCTAGTGACTGCATTGAGTCCCCTGTAGTCAACACAGAACCTCGTCTCTCTCTTACCACCCTGGGTGTGAGGTTTTGGTACTAAGACTACAGGACTAGCCCAAGGGCTAACTGAGGGCTCAATCACTCCCAGTTCTAACATCTTGTGGACTTCAGTCCTGATACAGTCCCTGACATGATCAGGTTACCTGTAAATATTATTTTAACAGGCAGACTGTCACATGTGTACACCAGGTAGTCTGACTTGAAGTCAGTGAAAACGTGTCTGTACTGATTGAGGACTTTCCCTACAATCAGTCTGTTGCTGTTCAGTGAGGCTGCCTGTCAAGGCTACACCATCAACTGAACCATCACCAGGGTTCTGTGAGAGGAGATCAGGGAGTGGATCACTCTCTTCCTCCTATCCCTCATCAGGTCCACCAGGTAGGTAACCTCTCCTTTTTGCTCAAGAATGGTATGGGGCCCACTCCACTATTCTTGGAGAGCTGCTGGGGCCACAGGTTCCAACACCCATACCTTCTGTCCTAGCTGATACACAGTCAAAACAGCCTTTTGGTCATGCCAAGCCTTCTGTAATTCCTGGCTAGCCTCAAGGTTTTTAGATGCCTTTTTTCATGTACTCAGCCATCCTGTAGCGGAGACCAAATACATAGTCCACTATGTCCTGTTTAGGTGGTTTGAGAGGTAGCTCCCATCCCTCCTTATCCAAACATAAGGGACCCCTAACTGGATGTCCAAACAGACGTTCAAAAGGGCTGTAACCAACTCCCTTCTGAGGAACCTCTCTGTAGGCAAAGAGAAGGCAGGGCAAAAGGATATCCCATCTACGCCTAAGCTTATCAGGGAGACCTTTTATCATGCCCTTGAGGGTTTTGCTGAATCTCTCAACTAACCCATTGCGGGTGATAGGGTGTGGTGAATTTGTAATTCACTCCACACTCCATCTACATAGCAGTAAGATAACCAGACAAAGATTGCATCTCTGTCTGATACTACCTCCTTGGGGAAACCCACTCTGGAAAAGATTCCCTGGAGGGCTCTAGCTACAGCAGGAGCTGTGGTAGTCCTAAGGGGTATTGCCTCTGGACACCTAGTGTCATGGTCCACCACCACCAGTATTTCAGGGGGGCTTTTGTAGTACCACCTGCCTTACCACTGGCTTAGCAAGTGAAACAGGAGCGACAAAACTCCTTTGTGTCTTCTGACATGTGAGGCCAGTAAAAGTGAGGGACAAGCCTGTCCCAGGTCTTGCTTTGGCCTAAGGGTCCTGCTAATGGAATGTCATGTGCCAGTGTTAATAGGAAGCCTCTAAACTTAAGAGGCATAACCAACCTCCTGGTAGCACCAGGCGTGGGGTCTCTACCCATCATCCCAGTAGATCCTGTGGGACCCACTGGAACTCCCAGCAGCCTCAGCAGCAGCTTGCTGTCTGAGGGGTTCAAGAGAGGGGCAGCTCAGCTGTTCCTGGCTCAGATCTGCCCTGAAAGTGCCCCATGTCCTCAAGAACTCAACCTGGTCAGGTTCAAATTCCTCTGGGACAGTTACTTCACAGGGACTGAGATCATCTTCCTCGGGAGACTGATCCTCACTCTGAGGCAGGGGGGAAGACACTGCCTTACAGCTTCTGCTCCTTCTCTTGGAAGGCACCTGGTCCATCTTTTCAGGATACAGGGCCTGTTCAGTGGAAGACATTTTTGCCTGTGACCTAGTCATGGCAAACACATCTGCATGTGTCCCGAGTTCCACTTCAGCCCAGGCTGAAGTTTCTAAATCATTGCCCAACAAGCCCTCTACAGGGAGGTCTGAGCTAACCACAACCTTCTTAGGGCCAGTTACCCCTCCCCAGGTGAAATTCACAACTGCCAAGGAATGGTCTGTCCTGACATTGCTTGCATTGCTCACTTGGTATATCTCGCCAAGTATGATCTGTTCAGGGCTCACAAGATCTTTTGTCACCATAGTGACACTTGCTTCTGTGTCCCTGTATGCCATGGCCTCCTTACCATTGATTAAAGGCTGTTGTCTGTACTTGCCCAGGTTACAGGGACTGACAAATAAGGAGGCAATATCTATGCCTCCATCACAGACCAAAACAGCCTGAGTTGGAATTCTGACTAGGCCAGAATCCATCTCAGATCCCAAGGCTAACCCTACTATACCCTTGTTCTGTACACCACCACTTGAAACTGAGCTAGGGGGAACAGTTGCCTTAGGGGCAGTGGTGGCTGGAGTACATTCCTTGTCCCTTGGACAATTGGCATCCTTTGTCCAATGTGTCTGCTTTCTACAGATATGACACCAAGGTTTCTTTTTGCCTTTTCCCTGTTAGATTGTGACTCACCTCCAGATGCAGGTTTTTGAGGCCCTTGTGAAGACTTCTGGTCTTTACCCTTTTTCCAACCCTTATCTGAAGTTTTAACATCTTGTTTCTTTTGGTCACCACTTTGATTCTGAGCTTTCTGCTTCACCCTGGTTCTGACCCATTTGTCTGCCTTCTTTCCCAATTCTTGGGGAGAGGTCGATCAGAATCAACCAAGTACTGATGCAACAACTGATTTTGGCAATTATTAAGGAACTGCTCCCTCATAATTAAATTGTACAATCATTTAAAATCATTCACTTGACTACCAAGTAACCAGCCTTCCAGAGCCTTAGTAGCACAATCTACAAAGTCTACCCAGTCCTGAGTCTGTCTTCTGGGTGTCTCTGAACCTAATCCTGTACTGTTCAGTGGTTAAGCCAAACCCATCAATTAGAGCACTCTCCAGGACTGAATAATTGTCAGCAACCTCTTTTCTAACAGTGAGGAGCTCATTTCTTCCTTTGTCAGCAAAGGAGAGCCACAAGATAGCTGCCCACTGCTCCTGAGTGACTCTTTGTACCTTACAGGCCCTTCCTAGTGCAGTTATCCATTTGTGGATGTCATCCCCACTCTGCTAGGGAGCGACTATCGTGTTCAGGTTCCTATGATCATCAGTATACTCCTTAACCCTAGGGACACTGTTGCTGCCACCATGGGACGCTAGTCCCAATCTCTTTGTTGCTCTCTGGAGCTCCAAGGATTCCCTGTCTAGGGCCAACTGCTCCTTCTTGAGCATAAGCTTGATTTTCTCAAGCTCCAGAAGTTGGCACTGTCTATCATAAGAAGATTCCCTCTTATTTGATATGGAAGTCCCTACAGAAGTTCCTGAGGGATTGTTAAATGGTAGCGGCAGTCGTAGTCGATAACCTTTCAAGTATTGCCCGGCGGTAATCGCCTCTTATACCATTCGATGCTAAACCAACAAAGAGGCAGGCGCCAGAGACTGGAAGGCAGGAAACAAAGTTTTATTCCGTCGGAGTGGAACACATCAGATCAGACAGCGAGGTATCGTCACGAGGTGCTCTAACTGCATCTCAGAGACCTGGTCTCTTATACACACGTTTATGACTTTATTGCAGGGTTATCATACATGGCACATTCTTGAGATCACTTTGATACATGAAAGAACATCCTCAGAATCCCCGGCTCAGATCCGATCCCACACATAGATACAGTAGAAGTTCCCCACCCCATCCGCAGTAGGAGATGGATATCACACAGCAGGATATTCCGCCAGTTCCCGGGGGTGTGTGCAACCGGTCGGGTCCCAGGGGGTGGGGGCCTTGATCTGCTGTAATCACTTTGATGTGGGGTGTTTCCTTTACAGTAGGGGCAATAAACTGCATCCGCAGGGCTAGGTGATGGCCTGGGATCGGTTCGGACAATCGGGCACGGAGGAAGGGGGTTATCAGAAAGGATGTATGACCATGTATGGGATGAAAAGGAGGTGTTGGCCAGGCACGGGGTGCGATTCCATGGCAGGGTCGCGCAGAAGGAGAGGTTTTACGGCCCATGTACGAGAGAGCGGGGGTGGCCAGCGCGCGGGGGATGTTCGCAGCGCCTGAGGGGCGCGCTGGTGATCGGCAATGAGCGGAGAGAGAGAGAGAGAGTGGGGCACCTAAAAGGGCGGCTGTGCGTTCGCTGTGCGTGGCGCTGGGGAGAGGCAAGATGGCACAGATAATGCTCAGTTACAAGCTAAATTTCCACAGTCCTCCCTTTTAACATATCTCGCCAGCTTGTTTAGTTCGGATCTATCCCCATAATACTACGAACTTCCACCTCATACAAAGCTTTCATTCGTTCCGCTTCAAAGTTCAAAGTCTTAGGGCAGATGCAGTTCATAAAAAGCGAACATAAAGGTGGCAGGCACTGAATCCCCAAGCAACATCCACATAGTATCACAACCGGTATTAGGATAAATGAAAACAGCCTCCATCCCCAACTTCTAATAGTGTCCCAAAACCAACTTCCCAGTGACCATCCTTCTTGCTCCTGATGAACCTCTGTGGAAAGTCTGTGGAGGTGTTCAATTGCTTTGTAGACTGAGGGTGAGTTATCCGGTACGTAGGTACAACAGCTGGACCCAATGATGCGGCATGCTCCTCCACGATCAGCCAGAACCACATCTAGAAGTGTGACACAGTTTTGCCGGAAGTGGCATTATCCTTGTAGCTTTCTTGCAGGAGGATTAGCCAAGCGAGGCAGGAGCCATGGACAGAAAAAGGTGAAGGGATGAAAGGGATAGAGTGTCCGGTGGCATGTGGTAGCAATCCACAGATCCAGCAATTAGTGGCATTGGCGGCAAGATTGTGTTGGTGGAGCAACTGCACAAAAGAGTTATTCCAGAACTCCTTACGCCTCTCTCGGAGTTGGGGTGAAAGTGAGATCAAATGGTGTTCTCTCATGGTGGTAGGTTGAACGGTGGTCAGCAATGTCTTGTAAGCAGGTGCGCTCTCCTCTATGATCCAGAAGGTGACCACGAGGAGAAGGCAAAAGAGAACGGTAATGAAAAGTGCAATAGTCTTTGAGCTGTGCATTTTGTCAGTCTTTGGGATTTTGTAGTGGATCTTTGGACGTCCGGTTGCTTCCATCATCATGTCGTGTACTTCCATCACCTTCAAGGGACTCGGTAGCGGGCAGAACCACAGACTTTGTTTAGTTTCTCTCCTGGTGGCCTTTGAGGTGGCTAGGCAACCGCTCTGAGATTTCAACTTAGTTTGTGGTCTGCTTAGCCGAAGTTCCCTCCTTTCGTCGTAGGTTATACCCTTCCTTGGATGGCACAGTGGGATCGGGATCGGGATATTTCGTTAATTCAAGTGTCTCTGTATCCGGGCAGTGGCTCAGGGATGGTCGGTCTTTGTCCAGAAGTTCCTCTTGGGCGGTGATGTTGTCCGTGGTCGTCAGGGTCGATGATACCTTCTTGCAGTGGTGTGCATGCAGCCAATTGCGCTTCCCCTCCACTCGAAGAGCTGTTCGGGTGGTGATCAGGACTTGCAGGGGGCCCGTCCACCGGGGCTCCAGACTCTTGATGCGCTGGAAGTTACGCACTAAGACAAAGTCACCGGGTTGGATGTCGTGCCCGGGGCCCCTGGAAACGTCGGGAATGGCTTGCAGCACCTGCTGATGTATAACAGACAACGTTTTAGTTAGGTTGAACAAATAGTCAGACATGAGGACGTCCGGGACGTCGTGGATGGATGTTGGTTTCGGTGCAGTCCAAAGGTTCATGGGCCGCCCGAAGACGACCTCGTAGGGGGTTAAGTGGTGTTTGGTGGGGGTGGAACGCATTGATAGCAATGCTAGCGGGAGAGCGTCTGGCCATTTCAGTCCTGTGGTGGCAACTATTTTTACTATCTTAAGCTTCAATGTGGCATTATGTCGCTCAACCAAGCCTGCAGATTGGGGATGGAAGACCGCATGGAACTTCTGTTTTACACCCAGCCCCTTTAAGATGAGTTGGATAACCTCGGCTACAAAGTGGGGGCCGTTGTCGCTCCACAAAATTCGACAAAGGCCATACCGGGGGAAGAATTCTTTCAGTAGTACTTTTGCGGTAGTCATAGCGGTGTTGTCGCGGGTTGGGTAGGCTTCCACCCACTTGCTGAAGGCACATACAACGACAAGTACGTACTTCAAACCTTGGCACCTTTCTAACTGGATGTAGTCCATTTGTAGGACTTCAAAGGGGTGATTGGGAACCCCAAACCCTCCCCGGGGTACAGCAGTTCCTTTCCCAGGGTTGTGTTGGAGGCATACCAGGCATTGTTGGACCAGACGTTTGGCTGAGTCTGGGATTTTGTCGTTGTGCCAGACTTTGGAGATGAGTTCGATCATGGGAGCAGACCCTATGTGTGCGGGGGAGTTTGCCATGGTCAGCATGGGGATCAAGTATGAGTCAGGTAGCAACCATTTGTTCGAGTCTTTAGTTCGTCAGCAACCGTCATCGTCCTTCAATCCCACCCGTGCCCATTCAGTTAATTTGTGTGGTGAGCTGGCTAATTGGATGTCCCTAATCGTTTCCCTAGCATCCTTCCATTTCTCAGTTTGTGACCTGGTTACGTACATGCGGGTCGTGGACCTATTCTCGGCTGTGGTTCGGGCAGTAATGTCAGCTAGTGCATTTCCCTGTCCTATAATGTCTGTCACTTTCTTGTGTGCCTGGCATTTGATCACAGCCAGCCGTGTGGGGAGGAGGACTGCTTCGGTCAGGGCAGAGACTAGATCTCCATGCAGGATGGGTGTGCCATGGGAAGTCAAGAATCCCCTCTCCTTCCAAAGGAGCCCAAAGTGGTGAACTACCCCAAAGGCGTATTGACTGTCTGTGTAAATGTTTGCGGTTGTCCCTGCTGCCAGGATGCATGCTCGTGTGAGAGCAATCAGTTCAGCCGCCTGTGCGGATCGCTGTGTGATGCGGGCTGTCTCAACAACTGTTCGGGCTGTGGTGACTGCATAGGCAGCTGAAGTGGTGCCATCGGGGAGCTTGATGCATGAGCCATCCACCCACAGTTCTCCGTCAGGGTCCGGGAAGGCAGTATCTCGAAGGTCAACCCTACTCTTGGTCTGTTCGTCGGTGAGAGTCACGCAGTCATGTATAGGGGGCGCATTGGGGTCAGTGTCGGGGAGAGGTAGTAGAGTGGCTGGATTCAGAGTGGTGCATTGTTTCAATGTGATGTGGGGTGCAAGGAGAGTCAGTTCATAACCAGTCAGTCGTGCGCTAGTCAGGTGTTGAGTCTTGGTCTGGTTCAGGAGGGTGTCAACCGCATGGGGTACCAATACAGTGAGGGGGTTCGAGAGCATGATCCCCTCACTTTGCCGGATAGAGACAGCAACGGTGGCTACTGCTCGAAGGCAGGCGGGCAAAGCTCTGGCTACAGGGTCAAGAGTGGCAGAGAAGTAGGCACAAGGGCGTTGTTTAGGACCTATGGACTGGGTTAGGACAGACAACGCGCATCCCTCCCTTTCGTGGGTGTAGAGGGAGAAAGGTTTAGTGTAGTCTGGGGTTCCTAGGACTGGTGCTGAGCAGAGGGCGTCTCGTAATTCTTTGAAGGAGGATTGGCATTCGGGTGTCCAGGGGAGGGGGAAGGGGACATCTTTAGCCAACAGGGAAAGCAGAGGTTTTACAATAAGACTGAAGTTTGGCAACCACTGTCGATAAAAGGAGGTGAGGCCTACTAGAGACCGCACTTGCTTCTGAGTTTTGGGAACAGGGGTTTCTAGGATGGTCTGAATTCGGTCAGGGGTAAGTTTCCTCCCGTCCTTGGATAGGAGGTGGCCTAGGTATGTCACTTGGGGTTGGCAGAACTGTAACTTCTTCCTGGAGACCTTGTGACCGTTCTCCGCGAGGAAGTGGAGGAGGTGAATGGTGGCTGTGACAGCAAGTGGGGTGGTGTCGGCCGCCAAAAGAATGTCGTCGACGTACTGTATTAACACCACTCCATCGGGTAATTGGACTGCATCTAGTTGTCTCTTGAGGGCTTGGCTATAAATGCTGGGACTCTCAGTGTAGCCTTGGGGTGCCCTACAGAATCTGTACGAACGGGCTTTTAAAGTGAAGCCGAACAGGTAGCGGCTGTCTGGGTGGATGGGGATGGAAAAGAATGCGTTCTTGAGATCAATAACAGTAAAGGTGGTGGCAGTGGACGGAATCAGGGTGAGGATGGTGGTGATGTCTGAGACCACGGGGTACTGAGGTATGACTACTTTGTTAACTTCTCGAAAGTCAACAATGAAGCGGTATGCTTTCTCATCTCCCTCGCCTTGCTTCTTTACAATGGGTAGGATAGGGCTGTTGCAAACATTACTGACTACTTCTTCTACTACTCCTGCATCGACTAGGGACTGGATGATTTCCACCAATGCCTTCTCGCCTTCGGGCGATATTCGATACTGTGGAAGCTTTGGGAGCACTGCGTCCGGTCGGACGGTTATGTGTACTGGGTCGATCACCATGCGCCCTACATCTGAGTCGGTTTTAGCCCATAGATGCGAGGGTAACATGTCGAGTAGGGACAGGTCAGCATCGGTTATAGAGAGCATACGTCGTGTGCGACAAGGTCCGAACAGATCTGGGTTATCGTGCAGGATGACTCGAACTCCGTCTGGGGAACATCTGATGGTAGCTCGGAAATGTTTTAGCAAATCGAGTCCCATAATAGCATCGGGGGTGTTGGAGGAGAGCAGAAAGGTTGTGTCAGTGGCGTTATCTTCTAAGTCAAAGGAGATTGGTGCTGACAAGGGGTTAGTGGAGGGCGTTCCATCGAAGCCTATTGAGGTTACGTGTGAGCCAGACAAGGGTGCCCTAGGAATCAGTTGTTTAGATAACGCACTACGTGTCGCCCCAGTATCTACCAGGAATGGAGACTTTGTGCCCAAGACCTTAGCAGTGACGTAAGGACCTTGCTGGTCAACACGGAGTACGACTGGATCCCTCCCTTGCCCCTGGCGGTCCTATGCGAAGTCATGGGTGCTTTCGTAGTCGGACTGCTGACACTGGTTTTGTCGGGGGCGATCAAAGGTGTTTGGTCTGCCTGGCCTGTCACATAATTCTGGACAAAGAGGTGATGTCCGGTTGCAGTGGTCATGTCCTGGCCACTATAATCGGAAAACACGGTCTCGAATCGAGAGAAGTATTCAGACACATCCTCCTGGGGTTTCTGGCGACAAGCCGTCACTATCGACCAGTCTACCTTTCTTTCTGGGATTAGAGTCTACAATTTCTGTACAATCTTGTCTGGGAGCTCCAATATGGCTTTCGGGGGTTTCTGTCCCGGTTCTCGCTGTTTGTCTATGGTATCAAGTTGTACCCAGGTATATCCGAACGGTTCAGCGTGGTCAACTTTCCGGATTTGCTTCCACACATCAGCCGGCAGACATAACCCGAAGAACAAGTCGATATCTGCTAAGGTCATTATTGTTGAACCTAAGGCTGTACCTAGTTCGGTGTAGAAGGCAGTCGGGTTCTTTCTTAAGTCGGGTAGGGTTTTTCTAAAGGTCAAAATGTCTTGTCGGTCCCATGGCTGGTAGACCCAGTTATATACAACCCTTCCCATTCGCATCTTGGTGGTTGATGTCGTCATGTGTTCCCTGACCTCGTGGGGGGACCCAGTAGGGGGCGGCTTCTTTGATGGGCATCATGGTATCAGCCCTTCCTGCCTGGGGTTTAGTCGCTATGGGGGTTTCTGCTTTGGTTGTCTGTCTGTGCTCTTTAAGGTGTCGGTAGACCTCGAGTGTACGAGTGAAGAGGTCCGTCACATCGCCCTCTCCTTCTTCCCCAATGTCTACCTTCCTATATAGGGCCGCTAAGCCTTCGGGACCTTTATCGTGGTACCTATCCTCATATGTATTCAGGGCGTGATAACAAAGTCGTACGACAAAGTGTCGTCTGCGGTTGTCGGCATACGAGTTATACACGTCTGTTATATACTCCTCACTTCCCTTTCGCTCTACCAGTGTCCTTACTATCTTATCGATTCCGGCTCGTTCATCCTTTGTTAGTCGATTCATTCTGGTGGAATCTTTCTTTCTCATCTCAGGGTCATCTAACGTTATCGCCAACGTTGTGTTCAGTACAAGAGGCTCGGCCGGCGCGGAGGCCGTGAGGACCGAGGCCCTGGTACTGCTTTCGCTTGTGTTTGGGGGTTGTGGGTGTTGCACTACCGGTTGGGAGGGTGCGTATGGAGGGGACATGTAGATGATCGGGGGACCTAATAGCAATTCGTCATTCGTTCGTTGCTTAGAAGACAACTCAGGGTAGAGCATAGAGGGGGTCCTAACAGGGTACTGGCCTGATGTTTCAGGCTCTTGTTTTAGTTTAGCTTCCCTTCTCTCCTTTATTTCTTCCTCTAACTTTCTAGCGGCAAGGTGAGCTGCCTTTCGTAATTCCTTTTCTGCTTTCACTTCTTCCCTCTTTTTCCGTTCCGTTGCTTCTTTGCGCCACATGCCGATACTGTCAAGCATAGTAGGCGTCGTTTTATTACTACGTAGAGCTATTTCTAGCGTTTCTATTTTATGGTCGTCGAAGGATCCCATCAGTGGCCACTGACTCTCGGGGTCCTTCTTTGTATATTTATGCCATAGCTTGCTATAAGCTACGGCGACTAGTCCATATTTAGTGAACATATTAGGGGTGCCCTCCAGTGGAGCCGGATGGTCCACCTCTAATAAGCGGTCCAGGCAGAACCAACTACCAATCAGTGGGGAGAAGATAGGCATGACGGGTTACAACGGGGACAAAAGTCAGCACTACCTATCTTTTCACTGCTTGCAAAGACTAGATAGAATATCTCTATTCCTCGTTATTTGTAAGCAGAGAATACCTCCAAAGAACCAATATCGAACAACTAGTGTTCGGACAATCAATCAATCAATGGTGAGAAAGAGATAGGCACGACGGGTTACAATGGGGACAAAAGTCTGCGTTACCTACCCTTCACTATTTGCAAAGACTAGACAGAATATTTCTATTCTACGTTATTTGCAAACAGAGAATATCTCAAAGAGCACTATCCTTCAAAACAATCAATATTCGGACAATCAATCAGTGGGGAGATAAAAGTAGGTACGACGGGTTACAATGGGGACAAAAGTCTGCGTTACCTACCCTTCACTATCTGCAAAGGAAGAGAGAGTATTTCTACTCCTCCCCGTTTGTAGACAGCGAATATCTCAAAGAGAACAATCAATAAGCAAATACTAGTATTTCAATCAATCAATCAATCGTTTCGCAATTTTTTCGTGTTTCACGACCTTACCCGGACCGCGTGGACAGTTTCTCGTCTTCCGCCTCCAGCGCCCGATCGTCCTCTACTCTCCGTTATTGCCGCGGCACTCCTGATGGTTCCCAGTCAGGACCGTAGATCACTCGAGAGAGGTCTGCTCGGAACCAGTGAAGTTCGGATGATCGGCTGCCAGACGAGGGTCTATCGGGCAGGAGCTCTCCCGATCGTTGCAGTCGTTCACTCTGTCGTCGGGACCTCTCCCACTGGATCCAAGTGTCGCTGATGGGCCCCACGCTTGGGACGCCAATTGTTAAATGGTAGCGGCAGTCGTAGTCGATAACCTTTCAAGTATTGCCCGGCGGTAATCGCCTCTTATACCATTCGATGCTAAACCAACAAAGAGGCAGGCGCCAGAGACTGGAAGGCAGGAAACAAAGTTTTATTCCGTCGGAGTGGAACACATCAGATCAGACAGCGAGGTATCGTCACGAGGTGCTCTAACTGCATCTCAGAGACCTGGTCTCTTATACACACGTTTATGACTTTATTGCAGGGTTATCATACATGGCACATTCTTGAGATCACTTTGATACATGAAAGAACATCCTCAGAATCCCCGGCTCAGATCCGATCCCACACATAGATACAGTAGAAGTCCCCCACCACACCCGCAGTAGGAGATGGATATCACACAGCAGGATATTCCGCCAGTTCCCGGGGGTGTGTGCAACCGGTCGGGTCCCAGGGGGTGGGGGCCTTGATCTGCTGTAATCCCTTTGATGTGGGGTGTTTCCTTTACAGTAGTGGCAATAAACTGCATCCGCAGGGCTAGGTGATGGCCTGGGATCGGTTCGGACAATCGGGCACGGAGGAAGGGGGTTATCAGAAAGGATGTATGACCATGTATGGGATGAAAAGGAGGTGTTGGCCAGGCACGGGGTGCGATTCCATGGCAGGGTCGCGCAGAAGGAGAGGTTTTACGGCCCATGTACGAGAGAGCGGGGGTGGCCAGCGCGCGGGGGATGTTCGCAGCGCCTGAGGGGCGCGCTGGTGATCGGCAATGAGCGTAGAGAGAGAGAGTGGGGAACCTAAAATAGCGGCCGTGGGTTCGCTGTGCGTGGCGCTGGGGGGAGGCAAGATGGCGCAGATAATGCTCAGTTACAAGCTAAATTTCCACAGTCCTCCCTTTTAACATATCTCGCCAGCTTGTTTAGTTCGGATCTATCCCCATAATACTATGAACTTCCACCTCATACAAAGCTTTCATTCGTTCCGCTTCAAAGTTCAAAGTCTTAGGGCAGATGCAGTTCATAAAAAGCGAACATAAAGGTGGCAGGCACTGAATCCCCAAGCAACATCCACATAGTATCACAACCGGTATTAGGATAAATGAAAACAGCCTCCATCCCCAACTTCTAATAGTGTCCCAAAACCAACTTCCCAGTGACCATCCTTCTTGCTCCTGATGAACCTCTGTGGAAAGTCTGTGGAGGTGTTCAATTGCTTTGTAGACTGAGGGTGAGTTATCCGGTACGTAGGTACAACAGCTGGACCCAATGATGCGGCATGCTCCTCCACGATCAGCCAGAACCACATCTAGAAGTGTTACACAGTTTTGCCGGAAGTGGCATTATCCTTGTAGCTTTCTTGCAGGAGGATTAGCCAAGCGAGGCAGGAGCCATGGACAGAAAAAGGTGAAGGGATGAAAGGGATAGAGTGTCCGGTGGCATGTGGTAGCAATCCACAGATCCAGCAATTAGTGGCATTGGCGGCAAGATTGTGTTGGTGGAGCAACTGCACAAAAGAGTTATTCCAGAACTCCTTACGCCTCTCTCGGAGTTGGGGTGAAAGTGAGATCAGATGGTGTTCTCTCATGGTGGTAGGTTGAACGGTGGTCAGCAATGTCTTGTGAGCAGGTGCACTCTCCTCTATGATCCAGAAGGTGACCACGAGGAGAAGGCAAAAGAGAAGGGTAATGAAAAGTGCAATAGTCTTTGAGCTGTGCATTTTGTCAGTCTTTGGGATTTTGTAGTGGATCTTTGGACGTCCGGTTGCTTCCATCATCTTCATGTCGTGTGCTTCCATCACCTTCAAGGGACTCGGTAGCGGGCAGAACCACAGACTTTGTTTAGTTTCTCTCCTGGTGGCCTTTGAGGTGGCTAGGCAACCGCTCTGAGATTTCAACTTAGTTTGTGGTCTGCTTAGCCGAAGTTCCCTCCTTTCGTCGTAGGTTATACCCTTCCTTGGATGGCACAGTGGGATCGGGATATTTCGTTAATTCAAGTGTCTCTGTATCCGGGCAGTGGCTCAGGGATGGTCGGTCTTTGTCCAGAAGTTCCTCTTGGGCGGTGATGTTGTCCGTGGTCGTCAGGGTCGATGATACCTTCTTGCAGTGGTGTGCATGCAGCCAATTGCGCTTCCCCTCCACTCGAAGAGCTGTTCGGGTGGTGATCAGGACTTGCAGGGGGCCCGTCCACCGGGGCTCCAGACTCTTGGTGCGCTGGAAGTTACGCACTAAGACAAAGTCACCGGGTTGGATGTCGTGCCCGGGGCCCCTGGAAACGTCGGGAATGGCTTGCAGCACCTGCTGATGGATAACAGACAACGTTTTAGTTAGGTTGTACAAATAGTCAGACATGAGGACGTCCGGGACGTCGTGGATGGATGTTGGTTTCGGTGCAGTCCAAAGGTTCATGGGCCGCCCGAAGACGACCTCGTAGGGGGTTAAGTGGTGTTTGGTGGGGGTGGAACGCATTGATAGCAATGCTAGCGGGAGAGCGTCTGGCCATTTTAGTCCTGTGGTGGCAACTATTTTTGCTATCTTCAGCTTCAATGTGGCATTATGTCGCTCAACCAAGCCTGCAGATTGGGGATGGAAGACCGCATGGAACTTCTGTTTTACACCCAGCCCCTTTAAGATGAGTTGGATAACCTCGGCTACAAAGTGGGGGCCGTTGTTGCTCCACAAAATTCGACAAAGGCCGTACCGGGGGAAGAATTCTTTCAGTAGTACTTTTGCGGTAGTCATAGCGGTGTTGTCGCGGGTTGGGTAGGCTTCCACCCACTTGCTGAAGGCACATACAATGACAAGTACGTACTTCAAACCTTGGCACCTTTCTAACTGGATGTAGTCCATTTGTAGGACTTCAAAGGGGTGATTGGGAACCCCAAACCCTCCCCGGGGTACAGCAGTTCCTTTCCCAGGGTTGTGTTGGAGGCATACCAAGCATTGTTGGACCAGACGTTTGGCTGAGTCTGGGATTTTGTCGTTGTGCCAGACTTTGGAGATGAGTTCGATCATGGGAGCAGACCCTATGTGTGCGGGGGAGTGTGCCATGGCCAGCATGGGGATCAAGTATGAGTCAGGTAGCAACCATTTGTTCGAGTCTTTAGTTCGTCAGCAACCGTCATCGTCCTTCAATCCCACCCGTGCCCATTCAGTTAATTCGTGTGGTGAGCTGGCTAATTGGATGTCCCTAATCGTTTCCCTAGCATCCTTCCATTTCTCAGTTTGTGACCTGGTTACGTACATGCGGGTCGTGGACCTATTCTCGGCTGTGGTTCGGGCAGTAATGTCAGCTAGTGCATTTCCCTGTCCTATAATGTCTGTCACTTTCTTGTGTGCCTGGCATTTGATCACAGCCAGCCGTGTGGGGAGGAGAACTGCTTCGGTCAGGGCAGAGACTAGATCTCCATGCAGGATGGGTGTGCCATGGGAAGTCAAGAATCCCCTCTCCTTCCAAAGGAGCCCAAAGTGGTGAACTACCCCGAAGGCGTATTGACTGTCTGTGTAAATGTTTGCGGTTGTCCCTGCTGCCAGGATGCATGCTCGTGTGAGAGCAATCAGTTCAGCCGCCTGTGCGGATAACTGTGTGATGCGGGCTGTCTCAACAACTGTTCGGGCTGTGGTGACTGCATAGGCAGCTGAAGTGGTGCCATCGGGGAGCTTGATGCATGAGCCATCCACCCACAGTTCTCCGTCAGGGTCCGGGAAGGCAGTATCTCGAAGGTCAACCCTACTCTTGGTCTGTTCGTCGGTGAGAGTCACGCAGTCATGTATAGGGGGCGCATTGGGGTCAGTGTCAGGGAGAGGTAGTAGAGTGGCTGGATTCAGAGTGGTGCATCGTTTCAATGTGATGTGGGGTGCAAGCAGAGTCAGTTCATAACCAGTCAGTCGTGCGCTAGTCAGGTGTTGAGTCTTGGTCTGGTTCAGGAGGGTGTCAACCGCATGGGGTACCAATACAGTGAGGGGGTTCGAGAGCACGATCCCCTCACTTTGCCGGATAGAGACAGCAGCGGTGGCTACTGCTCGAAGGCAGGCGGGTAAAGCTCTGGCTACAGGGTCAAGAGTGGCAGAGAAGTAGGCACAAGGGCGTTGTTTAGGACCTATGGACTGGGTTAGGACAGACAACGCGCATCCCTCCCTTTCGTGGGTGTAGAGGGAGAAAGGTTTAGTGTAGTCTGGGGTTCCTAGGACTGGTGCTGAGCAGAGGGCGTCTCGTAATTCTTTGAAGGAGGATTGGCATTCGGGTGTCCACGGGAGGGGGAAGGGGACATCTTTAGCCAACAGGGAAAGCAGAGGTTTTACAATAAGACTGCAGTTTGGCAACCACTGTCAATAAAAGGAGGTGAGGCCTACTAGAGACCACACTTGCTTCTGAGTTTTGGGAACAGGGGTTTCTAGGATGGTCTGAATTCGGTCAGGGGTAAGTTTCCTCCCGTCCTTGGATAGGAGGTGGCCTAGGTATGTCACTTGGGGTTGGCAGAACTGTAACTTCTTCCTGGAGACCTTGTGACCGTTCTCCGCGAGGAAGTGGAGGAGGTGAATGGTGGCTGTGACAGCAAGTGGGGTGGTGTCGGCCGCCAAAAGAATGTCGTCGACGTACTGTATTAACACCACTCCATCGGGTAATTGGACTGCATCTAGTTGTCTCTTGAGGGCTTGGCTATAAATGCTGGGACTCTCAGTGTAGCCTTGGGGTGCCCTACAGAATCTGTACGAACGGGCTTTTAAAGTGAAGCCGAACAGGTAGCGGCTGTCTGGGTGGATGGGGATGGAAAAGAATGCGTTCTTGAGATCAATAACAGTAAAGGTGGTGGCAGTGGACGGAATCAGGGTGAGGATGGTGGTGATGTCTGAGACCACGGGGTACTGAGGTATGACTACTTTGTTAACTTCTCGAAAGTCAACAATGAAGTGGTATGCTTTCTCATCTCCCTCGCCTTGCTTCTTTACAATGGGTAGGATAGGGCTGTTGCAAACATTACCTACTACTTCTTCTACTACTCCTGCATCGACCAGGGACTGGATGATTTCCACCAATGCCTTCTCGCCTTCGGGCGATATTCGATACTGTGGAAGCTTTGGGAGCACTGCGTCCGGTCGGACGGTTATGTGACTGGGTCGATCACCATGCGCCCTACATCTGAGTCGGTTTTAGCCCATAGATGCGAGGGTAACATGTCGAGTAGGGACAGGTCAGCATCGGTTATAGAGAGCATACGTCGTGTGCGACAAGGTCCGAACAGATCTGGGTTATCGTGCAGGATGACTCGAACTCCGTCTGGGGAACATCTGATGGTAGCTCGGAAATGTTTTAGCAAATCGAGTCCCATAATAGCATCGGGGGTGTTGGAGGAGAGCAGAAAGGTCGTGTCAGTGGCGTTATCTTCTAAGTCAAAGGAGATTGGTGCTGACAAGGGGTTAGTGGAGGGCGTTCCATCGAAGCCTATTGAGGTTACGTGTGAGCCAGACAAGGGTGCCCTAGGAATCAGTTGTTTAGATAACGCACTACGTGTCGCCCCAGTATCTACCAGGAATGGAGACTTTGTTCCCAAGACCTTAGCAGTGACGTAAGGACCTTGCTGGTCAACACGGAGTACGACTGGATCCCTCCCTTGCCCCTGGCGGTCCTATGCGAAGTCATGGGTGCTTTCGTAGTCGGACTGCTGACACTGGTTTTGTCGGGGGCGATCAAAGGTGTTTGGTCTGCCTGGCCTGTCACATAATTCTGGACAAAGAGGTGATGTCCGGTTGCAGTGGTCATGTCCTGGCCACTATAATCGGAAAACACGGTCTCGAATCGAGAGAAGTATTCAGACACATCCTCCTGGGGTTTCTGGCGACAAGCCGTCACTATCGACCAGTCTACCTTTCTTTCTGGGATTAGAGTCTACAATTTCTGTACAATCTTGTCTGGGAGCTCCAATATGGCTTTCGGGGGTTTCTGTCCCGGTTCTCGCTGTTTGTCTATGGTATAAAGTTGTACCCAGGTATATCCGAACGGTTCAGCGTGGTCAACTTTCCGGATTTGCTTCCACACATCAGCCGGCAGACGTAACCCGAAGAACAAGTCGATATCTGCTAAGGTCATTATTGTTGAACCTAAGGCTGTACCTAGTTCGGTGTAGAAGGCAGTCGGGTTCTTTCTTAAGTCGGGTAGGGTTTTCTAAAGGTCAAAATGTCTTTTCGGTCCCATGGCTGGTAGACCCAGTTATATACAACCTTTCCCTTCGCATCTTGGTGGTTGATGTCGTCATGTGTTCCCTGACCTCGTGGGGGGACCCAGTAGGGGGCAGCTTCTTTGATGGGCATCATGGTATCAGCCCTTCCTGCCTGGGGTTTAGTCGCTATGGGGGTTTCTGCTTTGGTTGTCTGTCTGTGCTCTTTAAGGTGTCGGTAGACCTCGAGTGTACGAGTGAAGAGGTCCGTCACATCGCCCTCTCCTTCTTCCCCAATGTCTACCTTCCTATATAGGGCCGCTAAGCCTTCGGGACCTTTATTGTGGTACCTATCCTCATATGTATTCAGGGCGTGATAACAAAGTCGTACGACAAAGTGTCGTCTGCGGTTGTCGGCATACGAGTTATACACATCTGTTATATACTCCTCACTTTCCTTTCGCTCTACCAGTGTCCTTACTATCTTATCGATTCCGGCTCGTTCATCCTTTGTTAGTCGATTCATTCTGGTGGAATCTTTCTTTCTCATCTCAGGGTCATCTAACGTTATCGCCAACGTTGTGTTCAGTACAAGAGGCTCGGCCGGCGCGGAGGCCGTGAGGACCGAGGCCCTGGTACTGCTTTCGCTTGTGTTTGGGGGTTGTGGGTGTTGCACTACCGGTTGGGAGGGTGCGTATGGAGGGGGCATGTAGATGATCGGGGGACCTAATAGCAATTCGTCATTCGTTCGTTGCTTAGAAGACAACTCAGGGTAGAGCATAGAGGGGGTCCTAACAGGGTACTGGCCTGATGTTTCAGGCTCTTGTTTTAGTTTAGCTTCCCTTCTCTCCTTTATTTCTTCCTCTAACTTTCTAGCGGCAAGGTGAGCTGCCTTTCGTAATTCCTTTTCTGCTTTCACTTCTTCCCTCTTTTTCCGTTGCGTTGCTTCTTTGCGCCACATGCCGATACTGTCAAGCATAGTAGGCGTCGTTTTATTACTACGTAGAGCTATTTCTAGCGTTTCTATTTTATGGTCGTCGAAGGATCCCATCAGTGGCCACTGACTCTCGGGGTCCTTCTTTGTATATTTATGCCATAGCTTGCTATAAGCTACGGCGACTAGTCCATATTTAGTGAACATATTAGGGGTGCCCTCCAGTGGAGCCGGATGGTCCACCTCTAATAAGCGGTCCGGGCAGAACCAACTACCAATCAGTGGGGAGAAGATAGGCATGACTGGTTACAACGGGGACAAAAGTCAGCACTACCTATCTTTTCACTGCTTGCAAAGACTAGATAGAATATCTCTATTCCTCGTTATTTGTAAGCAGAGAATACCTCCAAAGAACCAATATCGAACAACTAGTGTTCGGACAATCAATCAATCAATGGTGAGAAAGAGATAGGCACGACGGGTTACAATGGGGACAAAAGTCTGCGTTACCTACCCTTCACTATTTGCAAAGACTAGACAGAATATTTCTATTCTACGTTATTTGCAAACAGAGAATATCTCAAAGAGCACTATCCTTCAAAACAATCAATATTCGGACAATCAATCAGTGGGGAGATAAAAGTAGGCACGACGGGTTACAATGGGGACAAAAGTCTGCGTTACCTACCCTTCACTATCTGCAAAGGAAGAGAGAGTATTTCTACTCCTCCCCGTTTGTAGACAGCGAATATCTCAAAGAGAACAATCAATAAGCAAATACTAGTATTTCAATCAATCAATCAATCGTTTCGCAATTTTTTCGTGTTTCACGACCTTACCCGGACCGTGTGGACAGTTTCTCGTCTTCCGCCTCCAGCGCCCGATCGTCCTCTACTCTCCGTTATTGCCACGGGACTCCTGATGGTTCCCAGTCAGGACCGTAGATCACTCGAGAGAGGTCTGCTCGGAACCAGTGAAGTTCGGATGATCGGCTGCCAGACGAGGGTCTATCGGGCAGGAGCTCTCCCGATCGTTGCAGTCGTTCACTCTGTCGTCGGGACCTCTCCCACTGGATCCAAGTGTCGCTGATGGGCCCCACGCTTGGGACGCCAATTGTTAAATGGTAGCGGCAGTCGTAGTCGATAACCTTTCAAGTATTGCCCGGCGGTAATCGCCTCTTATACCATTCGATGCTAAACCAACAAAGAGGCAGGCGCCAGAGACTGGAAGGCAGGAAACAAAGTTTTATTCCGTCGGAGTGGAACACATCAGATCAGACAGCGAGGTATCGTCACGAGGTGCTCTAACTGCATCTCAGAGACCTGGTCTCTTATACACACGTTTATGACTTTATTGCAGGGTTATCATACATGGCACATTCTTGAGATCACTTTGATACATGAAAGAACATCCTCAGAATCCCCGGCTCAGATCCGATCCCACACATAGATACAGTAGAAGTCCCCCACCCCACCCGCAGTAGGAGATGGATATCACACAGCAGGATATTCCGCCAGTTCCCGGGGGTGTGTGCAACCGGTCGGGTCCCAGGGGGTGGGGGCCTTGATCTGCTGTAATCCCTTTGATGTGGGGTGTTTCCTTTACAGTAGGGGCAATAAACTGCATCCGCAGGGCTAGGTGATGGCCTGGGATCGGTTCGGACAATCGGGCACGGAGGAAGGGGGTTATCAGAAAGGATGTATGACCATGTATGGGATGAAAAGGAGCTGTTGGCCAGGCACGGGGTGCGATTCCATGGCAGGGTCGCGCAGAAGGAGAGGTTTTACGGCCCATGTACGAGAGAGCGGGGGTGGCCAGCGCGCGGGGGATGTTCGCAGCGCCTGAGGGGCGCGCTGGTGATCGGCAATGAGCGGAGAGAGAGAGGGAGAGTGGGGCATCTAAAATGGCGGCCGTGCGTTCGCTGTGCGTGGCGCTGGGGAGAGGCAAGATGGCGCAGATAATGTTCAGTTACAAGCTAAATTTCCACAGGATGAGATTCTACAGAGGGAGATGTGGATCTCCTAGGTAAACTCTGTACTCTTTCTGGTGGAGTAAAGAGAGGGCCACTGAGGCCTTCTCCCCCACCTAAAGGAAGATCTATGTTGCCCAGGTTAGAATCATCTTGATTCTCCTAGTTGGGGTTTGAGTCTAGGTCAAAGAAGGTTTCACTTCCTCGCCTTTCCTCATTCCCTGCCCCACCCACTCTATCTACCTCATCAGACTCTGGGGTCTTCCTAAGGTCATCTAAGAGCAAAATCTCAATGAGACTTTGGGTGTTTGCTGTTCTCCCTGTCCTCAACTTTCTAGATGCACACATGTCTCTCAATTCTGGGAATGAGAGGCCATTGTATCTAGTTGTCAGAGAGCCACTGGCTTCTCCTTTAGAAGACATGCTAGTGTTGTGTGGTGTAGGCACCTACCTAACCTAGTGGAGACTAAACTCTCTTGAGTTGGAGAAAGGGTGTGCTAGACCCTTGACTCACCCAACTCCAAGTTCAATAGAACTTACTTATTCTAACCTTGATGTATTATATGTGCCTAATACTTAGTGGTTTTCAGTTAATCATTCAATGAGATTTAGCTGGTAAAACAATAGCAAGCTTGAATCCCATCCGCTGCACACCAATGTGAGAAGTTGGACTGGTATATGCTGTCCACTAATTAAAGTGGGCACCCTGTCAAGTCCACATGACCCTTATGATGTATGAGGTCAAAGATAACCTTTAGAAAGCTATCCTAGTGGTAGCTGTGAAGAGCAGCCTTCAGGCTTAATCTTGAAGGAATGTAAAGCACCTTGTTTTACCAGAATATCACCTCCTCAATGAGTAAATGAAAGGAGAACCACACAGTAGTTGTATAAAAATATGTATTTATTAATATAACACTCTCTACTAGTCTCTACACGAGATTAGGGCACAAAGCACACCAGTAGCGGTCCGTGGAGGGAGTTCGGTGCGGCAGTGAGGCGGGCTGGGGGAGGGGCATGGTGGGGAAATGTAAACACCGGAATATGGATGAACAGAGGTAAGTACACATTTAAATAAATAAAACTAATTTTCGTTGTGCGCGCTGCATCGCATTTTGCGATGCAGCGCGCGCAAAGGAATTCGTTTTGTTTATTTAAATGTGTACTTACCTCCGTTCATCCATATTCCGGTGTTTACATTTCCCCACCCTGCCCCTCCCCTGGCCCGCCTCACTGCCCCACCGAACTCCCTCCACGGACCGCTACTGAAGCATACAATACTGAATCAATAGAACATTCGTAAGTAGCAAATTACACAGCGGGCTCCCGGGGAAGACCGAACCATATACTAAAAATATTGTATAACAATCACTACTTGACTAGACACAGTGCCTAGAGCACGTAGAATCGCTGGGACCCCAAGGAACCAACCACCCTTTGGAACACAGGTTGTTCTAAGGACAACCCACCAGTGAGTACTGAGGTACCCGTGTTACCTAGCCCAGAGGAGCCGGGTGCATAGGGGTCAAGTGGTGGTAGAAACCTTCGTCATTTTCAATGGAGAGTTGCAAAGAAGTACTGCTGCGAGGAAGGCAAAGAGAGTCCGTTGGAATCCAAGCCTGGATTCTAGGTGGGAAGAACCTGAAAGCAGAGGGGACAGAGTCTGGGTCACTTCAGGTGACCAGGAGCTCAGTAGTCGAATGCCCACCGATGTCGGATTCTACAGGTGTGAAGTAGGGTTGATTGACTCTGCAGCTACGGGGACCAGGAGACATCGAGGATGACCAGGATCAGGAGGTGAGCTGTTCCACAAAGAATGTCAAGTGCTGAGGGGTCGATGTCTGGCTGGTTCACCAACAAGCCTTGGCAAATGCAACCCACGCGGTTAGAGTAAACGGTACGGTGTGGACCAGCAAGGTCCAGGAGACTCCCCAAGCAATGGAGAGTCAGGGAACATCTGGAGCAACCAGGGAAACACAAGAACAAACAAGGTGACCCTCGCCTGGACCCACAGGCCAACGGACCAATTATCACGAGGAGACCTCAAGCTAGTTTGCAAAGTACCAGCCCACAGAACACTTGGTGAGTGGAGGCCGGATACCTTGGGTGCAAATTCTGCTCGGGGTCGGGACTCCATGGAGTCCAATGCACAAGCTCGGGAATTGCCAACAAGCATATGCAACTGCAAATGTACACGATGCACAGGGGTTCGAGTTACATGGCGCCCACGAGGGATACTGGTCTCAGAATCGCTGAGAGGTCAGATCTACCTCAGGGACCTTCAGGAACCCACCTCTTGTGTTACTGAAATCTTCCTCCTCAGGAGCTTGGGAGAAGCAAACCGGTCAGAATCGTTTAGGTACGTGCTTCTGCAGGGGAGTAACTCCTTTACTCCAAGGGAGATTCTTCAGTCGTCCAGCGTCGCGCAGACCGTCGAAGTACTTGGTTTCTTCTTAGCAGAATCTTGTCCAGGCAAAATCAAAAGTCCTGTAGCCAGGTAACCCACTTTATACCCATGGGATGAGGTTGGAAAGATTCTGTGGACCCTCCTAAGAGAGGGACAGGACAGAGGGGTGGCTAAACCCATGTCCTTTGACCAGTTTCACACCAGAGCAGGAGCCAATGGCTCCCAGAACTGGTTTGAGCTGGACTGTGCACAGGTACACCAAATGTGCCCCAGTGCAGATGACTTTCTGGCACTCTCAGAGTGCCCCCACCCAGCCCCAATACCCTAAACCCTGTCTGGGAGGTGGTCACACCTCCCTGTGACTGGATGCCTATTGTCATGCCTTCCTCTGCTCGAGCTTGGCTCAGCACCAGGAGAGCAGAATCGTGTCTGTGGCTGACAGCGTTCATTTTGTGCTGCCCAGGTCTAAAAAGCTGGTACCGGGTAGACCGGTGACCCACATATGTCCCTTTGGAAGGGTGGAATCATACCTCCCACGCCAGTTACTGGTGTGGAGGTATGATTCCAAGGTGTTTGACACCAAACACGACATGTTTCTAAGGAGCCGTTTTAAATTTATCATTTACTGCAAGGTTTTAATGCACTTAAACATATATGTCTGGCTGCATCACAGACAACCCCGGAGAATGGTCTCCGAAGGCTGCAGAGGGTCTCTGCTCATGCAGGGGCACCCTCTCACGTAAAACCCAGCACCCTGCCTTCAGGATTGATAAGGCCTGCCATAGGGGTGACTGACAGGTTTTTAAGTGTAGTGATTTAGAAAGATATAGTGAACCTGTATCTTAGTAAGTGGTGCAAGCACCATCTTACACAGTCTGCTGTAGCAGGCCTGTTTCATTTTGAATGGCCTCTCATGGGTAGCATAATACATGCTTCAGCCCATGGAAGGCCTCTGGGGTACCTATGCCCTGGGTACATGGTGTACCAAATACTAGGGACTGATAAGAGTACCCCAGTATCCAATCTGGAGTGTACCTAAAGTACATACATAGCAATTTAAGGGAGAAAGCAGATAGCCTGGGGTCCTGGATAGCAGGATCCCAGTCAGACTAGTCCAAAAACAGTGTGACATCAGCAAAAAGTGGGGGTAACCATAAGAAGCAGATACTTATTTCCTACAGGGACCATACAGGTGTGGAAGACTGATACCCAGCGGTGGCCACGGTAGAACAAAAGTGGGACGGCATGGGAAAGAAAGGGGAATTTTGGATAGAAATATTATTAAATAAAAGAAACTTGCCTGTCGCTGCTTCGACGAATTTGGAGCAGGGATAATATTTGCGGACCTATATGTCTTCGTCCCAGTCAGTCTACAGTTTATAGTCCAGAGTGTCTTTCAGTAGATACACCACTACTGATGTTTTTATTTAGAGATGTTGAAGAAAGATAGTACTCCAACTCTTGAGAGTTGTATTTGAATTGAACCACGGAATTTACAATTAGACTTGTACAAAGCCAAACGCAACAACTCCATCAGCTTGCTTCCTTGTCTTCAGCCTTAGTTCAGTGAATTCAAGCTGCTTCCTGTTAGAGAGCAAATGAAAATGTCTATTATGCAATGTTTTTGCAAATTAGTAAGTGGCATTGCCATATGGTTCTTATCCAATGGATAGTATTGTTTTTCAGAGAATCCTCGTCTTCCCTGGCCAATGGTTTTAATTTTGGCACATTTACCTACTTGCTAACTCTTGGATTCTCCTTAAGGCCCTTTCTTTGGTTGCTTGAGCTCTGACTGGCTGTGAAGTAACCCTACAATATTCTCCAATCCCTTGCCTTGAAAATCATGTTGCTTGGGTTATGATGGCAATGAGTTGTTCGCATTCAATTAGATCTGCCCCCTAATGGCAGGATGTATTGTATCTTGTTTATTGTCACACTGTACCAGTTACCTATTGTGCAAAATTATTGGCTTATAGTTGGACTGGGTTAATTGATAGCTGATGGCTTTGCGCATTACCCTGGATTGCCTAAATGGACAACCATTGATCGAGGAGCAAGATGGGCCTTTACTCTCAGTTATACGTTTCCTGATCTGGGATGTTTTTTAGGGCCCTTCAATCCACTTACTGTGCTTATCAACTCTACCACCATTGATTTTAACTCCCTAATTTCAACCCTAAATTCGTTCACTGAGTCAGGGGCATCTATTTCATTTACCTCAACCTTTCAGTCTGCTTTGTTCTACCCGGTCCCACTGGCCCTCATGGGCAGCACCTTCCAGGACTAGTGGCGCAGATCTGTTATTGCATATGAAGGTTGGTTCAAAGCAGTGCTTTAAATGGGAATAAAATAGTGCAGGTACTCATTTAAATGTGGCGAGTGGGCGGGGCTAGGGGCGGGGCTAAAGGCAAGACATGGGAAGCTTACTGACTTATATACTAGTTGCAGCACATACCAAAACACGAGAAATGTGTTTCTATAAACAAAACAGGTGGATTCGTTATACAAAACGAAAGTTAAACACAGTGATAATTTAACATTTGCTTTTGTAGTAATATTTTTCTCCTTTTTCTCTCACACAAACACACGCACACACAAGCAGGCAAACAGACAAACATAGGCAGGCTTGCACACAAAAGTATCAGGTGGGATTAAAGCCCCTTTAACCTCCTTACCCCCCATGGATTTCGTCATTGTGCTGTCACTGGGCTGCCTCGATTCCTTACAGAGCATGACGGCGAACACCCGGATTTCATGCAAATGAGCCCACGCTGAGTAGTCAGCTCAGGGCTATACAAGTGCATTGGCTGTCAAAGAGACAGGCAACCACCACTAGCGGCCAATGCGCCTACCCTTCATGAGTACCTGTACTCTCCACGGCAGTAGAGAAGTGCCGGTACTCAGAGTGATAAAAAATAGAAGTGCCGGTACTCAGTACCTGTGAGTACCGGCCCATTTAAAGCACTGGTTCAAAGGGAACAACTCTGGCCGGTATGTTATGTCGCATAGTCCAATGGTAGAGTCTGCTATTTTCGCTAGCTTTCCTGAGTAAAACACTTGGTGGTACTGGTATTTTTGTAAAATAACTAGTAACTTTGACTGCATTTTAGATAGGCATGGGGAGCGGGCATTTTCCATGTTTATGATCGATTTCACTTCCTGTGTCTATTTTCTTCAATGTGCAGTTATCATTGAATTGCTTTGATGTTTTCTTTTTTTGCTTATCAGCATCTTGCAGTGGCCCAGCTGCCTTATGTTTGTCCATTATGTTACTGCGTGGCTTCGTTTGGGGTCAATAATTTTTTTATTTTTTTATTAAGGTACTTTGTCATAATAAACAAACAGCATGTACCATGCTTCAGATGCAATTATTAATGATGTAAAGTCCAAACATGAACGCATGCAGGATGGTATCTTGCTGGGACGGTCCCTTTTCCCCTGTAAATACCACAGGGTAGGTTGGATTTGGCTTCCTGTGTATGTAATCCATCTTTCCAACAGTTCAACACCAATCAAATGCGTCATTAAAATCAACAATGCCCAGTGATAGCATCAAGTCGACACACCCATACATCTCAACCCCGTGCACATGATCGTCACACCCTCCCCCAACTCCTTACCCTCTTTATAAATGCCATCTTTCATAGCTCGGGCACCCCCTCATCTTGCAATACGAGGTTTACTCCGAATGGGGCCCTGATGTCCCCGGTCGGGTCTTGACTGGCATCAGGGACCGCTATTCCTCTAGTTGTTCTTGACAGTATCCTATACATTTTAATCAGTTCTGAACACGAGGGGAAGCTAAAGCGCTGCGGCGCACTGCCACCTGCCGCCTGGCCAGGAGCAAGATCGCCGCCTTGAGGGCTCGCGCACTGGCCGGAAGCTCCACGACCTATCCCAGCAGGGCTACCAAAGGGCTTTTTATTACCTCATCCATACATTCAGACACCCAGGTCCAAACAAAACGTAAACACGCCAAAGCGCCAGTGGCGTCGCTGTTTTTAAGCCCATTTTGTGAAGGGTGAATGGTGTGCGATCAGTGGCGTAACGAACGTTTAAGGCCATCCAGAGAAAATATGATTTCACAATTATTAAATCTCAAACAAACGTCTCCTTCCCTTCTAACCGTAAAGCAACTAGAGTTAATGAGTTCTCCTTGTTCTTCTGCAGCAAACTAACCCAATCAGGCAAGTTCTCATGTCAAAACATCTCTTGAATATGGGCGGGCCTCTCTTAATTCTCCCCTTTCTAGCTAAGATAATAAACAAGCATATACAATGCAATAGGTCTCGCATTTGCGAGAGTTTAAGCTATTAGCATTGTAAATGATAATGCCTTTTATTTATGTATTAAAAACCAAAACATAAATAAAAGGATTTGTCATGTACAATGCCAATAGCTCAAACTCGCGTAAATGTGAGACCTATTACATTGTAAATGCTTGTTTTGTTGTTTTAGGCTCAAAGAGATTAAGTGATTTTCCCAGAATCACATGATGTTAAGCCCATTCTGAGACTGGAACCTAGTTCCCCAATTCCAAAGTCAGCAGCTCTGGCCCTTACGCCACATCCTCTCCCCTTAGGGATTTTGAGCAGGAATCAGAGTTTCTGGAACAAAATATGGAAAATGAAGTACTGTTTTTATGCTCCTGCCCTGAGGTTATATTGAAATAAGGATACTAGATGACTCTATGTCATCAAGGACAGGCCTAGCTAGGCTTTCCTATGACTTAGGAATGCATTCAGGGATTTGTAGTCTTCGACAAATTTAAACAAACAAATTGGACCAACACGCCAGAAAAAAGGGCGTTTGAAGGTAATACTTTAATGTCCCTGATGACTTAGAGTCGTATTGTAACATTATATTGTAATTGGTTATTGGTTGTTTTCAAAGACCTTCCTTGCTAGTTTAGGACAATTATAATTTGAATGTGAAATATGAATAATAGAACTACTAGTAAAACACCTCACTGACTGTCCTTTGACAGGGTACATTTAAATCCTTCGTCTGCATTTGGGTTTAAGGTTTTTCGGCAGCTTGCCCGTCTCGTACGTGCCATGAGAGTTTCTTTGCCCACAGTGTAAGCTTCCTGCTCTGAAAACCTAAATGATCCTTTAACATTGTTTTTTGCAATTTTATGCTCCATTACATTTCTACTTTTTCTAGCCAGTTTGACATGTTCTGTGTTTGAGGAAATGGAAAGCCTTGTCACAACAAAATGTCCTTTCACCTGCGCTACAATACTCCACGTAACACACATTTCTCCGGTGTCATTCTATGGAATGTACAAGTCAATTTAGTAGAACGCGTAACATGCCTTAAAGCACGAGCGAGCAGAGGTCAGTTAGTTCTTACACATGATGGTTGTCTGGGCACGTCATCAGTCATTTAGTCAAGAAAAGAGGGGGGGCCATCAGGAAATTGGAACCGCGGTCATTCAGAAGCGAAACTACAATTTAGCTCAGAATATATTTGCATGTTTTTAGCACTGGGCTTTAATTATCTGTCTCCTTTTGATTAAACATTTCTGCACTGCGATCCCATGTTTGCCTGCAGCACAAAAAAAGCATCTGCAATGCAATAGATCTCGCATTTATGAGTTTCATAAATGTGACACCTATTGTTGTCCAAATGCTTTTTTTGTAAGAACGTCATCGCTGCAGATGCCAAGGAAGCCGGAAAGACCTGCCTGCAGCAGGCATATTAAAACAATGAAACAAAATAGTGCTTGGAGGCTGTAATTAAATCCTCCTGAGCAACAACACACGTAACAGGGGGTGTCGCCATGGGATGTTGCATTATGCGACAAGGCGGTACTAAGGTGGGACTATTAACCCTTTTCACCAGTGAACAGCCACAGTTTACAGTGGACAAGGGCAAAAGCCAGTGAAAAATATGGGCGGAGAATGGACGGGGCTTCAAGACCATACTCCAATACAGCATGGCTCGCAGAGCAGCGCATGCGCTGCCCAGGCTCGACATAAAAATGTGTTTATTCTCAACTAATTACCACATGGAAAAAAATTCCCTGCAAAGTAGATTCTGTTACGGCTTCAGGGTAGGCCATAGTACAGCACCTGCAAAACTAATGGTGATCTACAACATCCTTCACATCTTTCAATAAACCAACATCTCCCTTCCAATTTGTCCTTTACAATATATCTGTGGCATTCAATATTTTTGGCCCTTAACTTCTCATTGAATCTCTAAAAATTAAGGTAAATCTGAAGGGGGACCTCCTGAAGTCGTCTCACTCACATCTCTTCGATTACTCTCATCTGTCTAAAATTAGTAGCTCTTGTTTGATTCCTCCACAATCTTGTGTGGTGTCCCTTAGAGCTCCATTTTTGCAGCCCTTATTTTTAATATCTGTGGTGATCTGGTGGATGAACTTTTTGAACACTTTAATAACATGGCTCACCAGTGCACAAATGATACCAAGGTCTACCTCAAACTCGGCTCCCTTGAGGAAGAGGATGTGGCCTAACAGTCAGTGCTGCTGACTTTGGAGAAGAGGGGCCAGATTCAGGGCTGGACTGAGACCGCAAACCAGCCTTGGCAATTAAGTCGGACCGGCCCCGGGTAGGGGTGGGGGTGCTGGTGGGAAACACTGCTGCTGCTCTTGTTACATGGGGCTGATATAGCAGCACTGCTGTAAAACCGTCCCCCACCTGTCCAAAACTGGCCGCACCCTTCCGGCCCACCAGAAAAATGCCTGTGCCAGCTATGGGCAGTCTGGCCCTGTCCAGGTTTGAGTTTCAGCTTAGGCTCACGATCCTGTGTTTCTGGGCACTTAATCGCACTGTCTCTATGGACAGCACCTGGATACCCTCATGAGTAATAAGCTGCACTATACAAATCTGAGTGTTTATTTTATTATTTATTTGAACCAACCCTTTGGCAATAGCCTCATTCAGATCGTTCACAAATGGATAGAGCAAATACATCCAAGACTGAATTTCTTTCCTCATCTAGAAATCTGACCCATCTCTGAGTTGAGTTCTGAAAGTAGGTAGATGTCTCTCCATGACTGGTCAATCATTGGATTATCTGCTCTACTCCAATCTTAAACTCTCAGGTCATATCCAATTAATGCTAACTCTGCCACATTCCATCTTCAAACTCAAAAAGCTGCAGCATATTCTCTCCACCTAGGATTTAAAATAGTCAGTCTAGGCCAGGCTTCTCCAAACAGTAGCTCGTGAGTATCTCTCTTGTGTGCAGCACAGACTGCTAAATCAGGAGCTTTTTCTTGGCTGAATTAAAATATAAACACCAAAATTGAGCAGTTTGTATTCTTGACAGAAATGTGTGTATTTTTAGAACGTATGACGTTATTTTTAGAAAAAAATGATTGCATTTTCAAAATATATTTAAAGCTGACATTTGGGTCATAAATCAGGTGTTGTTGAGGAGATTTATTACTAATATTGTACCTTGGTGCCAGGAGCAATGTAGCTACGGCTGTTACATATTGCCCATGTAAAGGCATTCCAAATTGGCAAAGCCTTTTTTTACATTAGTGCAGGCAACCCGCCTGATGCACTGAGGTGATCACTGCTGTTATTTTTGCACAGGGTGGCCATTGATGTAATCTTGTCTGAAGTTATCACTATTACAATACTGATAACTTGGGTAGCTCGGGTGATTTTAATTGACCATAAGCAGATCCAATTACAGAAACTATTGGAGACCCCTGGTCTAGGCTATGGTTTTCTGTCATCCTCACTCTCTCCTCATTGTCCTCCTGAAATACAGATTTGCCCCCCAAAAATCTGTTCTCACGCCGCTGCCAGTTTGCTCACAGAAACATTAACAGGTGTTGGCAAAGCCAATGGATGTCACCTTCGGCACCTATTGGCTTTGCAAATGCCTTTTAGCAATCATGTATAACATCAGCAAGATGTTGTGTCACATGGCCAAAAGGAAAAAAAAAAGAAAAAAAAAGGTGTGATGGTGCGGCCGCAGCTTTTATCAATTTATAAGCTTGAGCATGCATGATGGCATCATTGTGCATCGTTGCCTGTAAAATGACACAGCGGAGTGGAAATGTAGCACACGAAGGACAGCAAAACATGTGTGGTGCAGGGAGAGTCACGTGAGACAGAAAGCAAGATAAAGGAAGCGGGAGGCAGGGAGTTTGGGGGTGGAGAAGCACACAAGATATAGTGCACAATATGAGGGAGATAGAAACATGGGTAGCAGAGGGCTGTGTATTGGGGGTATAAGTCAGCAAAGGAGAGAGCTAGAGTGCTTGAGCAAAAAAAAAAGCATTGGCATAGCCAGTAGGTTTCACCTTTGAGCTAAATAAGGATAAATGTGAAAAAAGCCTGTAACGCAGTCGACTGAGTCCTTTTATAGGCATGCCACATTCGTGCCTACAAAATGGTACATCTTCTAATCACATAGGGGAGAGAGAAGATGCTAGGATTCATTCAGCTTCCATTTAGTTATCAGGTAATCAAGGGAGAATGGATCACTTGTCCTGTTTCTACCAGGGTCTAGGGTTCTTGCCATCTTAAAAACCCTCATTCACGTATTATTCGTAATAGCGGTATATCCTGGTTGTCCTCTTTTATTTCTTATGTGAAAAGCATCATCATCTGGTCTTATCTGTGCTTTCCTCCACCAGGAGGGAGACCAACTGGTTATTCGCAGTAGTGATCAGGGATGGTGATCAAGAATAGTGAGGGTGAGAGTGGAGTGAACTTAAAAATGCCTCCTTGCCACTGGTTCGAATTTATTTAGTCAGGAGTGGGGCAAGATTAAAAAGAAATGCAATGCGTGAATAGAAGGGCTACTGATCTATAGCACCTGTGTCAAAAAGTGAGTGGCGAATAACCAGTTGGTCTCCCTCCTGGTGGAGGAAAGCACAGATAAGACCCGATGATGATGCTTTTCACGTAAGAAATAAAAGCGGACAACCAAGATATACCGCTATTACGAATAATACGTGAATGAGGATTTTTTAAGATGGCAAGAACCCTAGACCCTGGTAAAAACAGGACAAGTGATCCATTCTCCCTTGATTACTTGTTTACAAAATGGCACAGCCACTTTTTTTCTCACGCTGTCTGATAAGCTCGACCTAAAAAACTGTAAGACATTAACTCTGAAGTTGCTTATATTCAGGGCCGGTGGAATTATGTAGCAGGGGAAAGCCAAATTATGCGTCACGGTTGAGTAAATAATGTGGCAAAAAAAGGTAAATTGTGCAGCATAATATGCTACATTTAGTGATGTTAATACTTCATTATGTGTCATTTTTAGGTCTCGCCTGACCCAGCGCATGCGCTGGTCTGGCGAGACATTTTGTGAGGGCTCCAAAAAGTGCTACCAGGCCAGCCTAGAGCCACAGTGCATGTGCGCGGGCGCGCGCGTCACGCTTTACCGCGATTACTTTCCCTTTCGCGGCCGCACGGCCGCTTTGATGTTTGATTGCGATCACTTTGGCGGCCGCATGGCCGCTTTGATGTTCTCCGTGAGGCTTCGATAGATTGCAGCAGTTAAAACAAGCATTGGCATAGCCAATAGGTCTCGTTTTTGGGACCTTATAAGTGTTTAGTTACGCAACTGTTGCATGGCTAAACACTTATAAGGTCTCAAAGGCGAGACCTATTGGCTATGCCAATGCTTGTTACACTTGTTAACACTGTCTGGGCATTGGTTGCACCTCATTTTAACACCCACATATTGCAAAAATCAACCAGTGACCTTTCCAAACCCCCTTCCACTGCGCATGCAAAATGCGTTGCTGCGTTTTCATTAACTTTTGAACCGTTTAATCTAGAAACACATTTTTGGGCGTTAAAATCAGCAGATTATGCAGAAGATGATGGATTATGTGATAAATGCTGCTGATCTATAATTATGTGAAAATCGCTGCTTCCGCACAATCGCATCATTCCAGTGGCCTGTTTATATCAAATGGCTCCCTATCGAGGCATACAGCAAGGTGAGAACTGCTTTCTTGACAGTCACAGCTCTGAATCTCCAAACTCCAAAATATCTCACCCTGAAGCTTTCCTTTTCTGGAGACTCTTGCTCGCTGTGTTGGAAAGATAGATCTATCTTTATTTCAAGTTTCAAGAAGTTAGGGGCATATTATCAAGCCCGGCGATAAAATTACCGCCGCTTTAGCGGCAGAAAACGGCGATAATGGGCTTGATAATATGCCTTTGAGAATTCCAATAGAAGCCCATGTTGACACCAGAACATGGGCTTCTATTGGAATCCCCAAGGGCATATTATCAAGCCCGTTATCGCCACTTTAGCTAAAGCGGCGATAATTTTAACGCCTTTTGTTGATAATATGCCCCTTTGTGCTTTGCAAGACCAGTTAACGTTGATGCTGAACTGAACACTTTCTGCGTGAATCTTTTATTATTCATTTGCATATTCAGCTATCTGTTGATGCTTTGCAAAATCATTTTGTTGAAGCAGAAAGTGTAATTAATTAATTTTATTTATGGAATGTTATTTCTCATCACTTATTAATACACCCTGCCTAGTGTAATATTTTTTCCCTCAATAAATAGCGTGACAAATGTGTTTGTTTTTTTTTGCAAAAATAAATTGTACAATTACGTCAGCTCTTAAATAGTTAACTTTTTTGCCTCCCTTTACACCTTCTCCGTGATGCATACTGGAAGCCAGTTGGGTGAAGTTTGGGCTTTTAAAGACAACAAACAAGTAAAAAAAAAAAGTATGGGGCATATTATCAAGCCAGGCGATAATATTATCGCCGCTTTAGCGGCAGAAAACCGCCGCTAAAACGGCGATAATGGGCTTGATAATATGCTCTATCGAATTCCAATTGAAGCCCATGTTAGATGTCCTTCCCATCTAACATGGGCTTCAATAATTTTATCGCCTGGCTTGATAATATGCCCCTGGGTTTTTACAATCCTCACAATTTTCTCAGGCGCATGTGAGAAGGCGCGAGAGAAGGACGGGAGACGGGTTGTTTTTCCTCTGTTCAACAACACCAACAAATATCTCATGGGGGTCGTTTGTCATGATGGGATAGATTGAACAGCAGTAAGGAAGGAGATAGCTGACCCTTGACCTCGCCCACCCCCTCTGAAGAACTCCCTCCCAGACAAGCCTACCTCCCTCCGTGATAGACAATAGGATTCTAGAACGGGGTGAGTGGTCAGGGCAGGGGGTGGGGGAAGCGGTGGAGCGAGTGCTTTCTCAATAACAACAACACCACCACCCATAGGCTGGCTGCCTCTGGTGCGCGAGGGGATAAATAAACTGCACAAGGAGTTCGAAAGAAATGGGTGAAATATTAAAGCAGCTCTGGGGCGGCACAATCCTGTCTGAGGAGAATGTTGTCCGACGATAAGCTCTCGGCTCACTTAATGATAAGGTCTGTTATCAGCTCTTCCCCGCGTCCCTTTGATCTCCTAATTGGAGCTTTAGCGAGTCCTGGATGCTAATAGGCGCGCATTGTGCGAGAGGGAGGGGGCCACGGAAAGAGAGAATGTGTGAATGGGAGTGACGGAAAAACGCCCGCGTTGGAATGAGGCTCAAATGCATTCTTTCCCCTCAAAATGTTTTGTGAATGAGCATAAAGCCAAGTCAGAAGTGTTTGTAGTCTCTTCGGAGAGGAAGAAGACAGAAGGCGCCTCGGAAATTCTTTTTTCACCGAATAAGTCATCAAAGGTTAAATACATCAGTTGCCGAGGACCAAAGCTTGTCCCTTAAAATAGGGGTTTGCGTGCGGGTGCGACAGCGGCTCTTAGCCATCCTTCCAAATCCCAGCATGTTCTTTTTTAATGCCTGCCTTTGTGAAGGCTGTTGGTTTATTATCAATGACCAGGGTATTCACAGGAATTGAACACTCCTAGTCCAGATATTTTAACGATTACATATTGTTTAAAAACAGTGACAAACCGGAGCAAACGAGGAGGGAAGAACGCCGACCCGTCCTTATTTCACAGTTAAATAGAGGAGGAAATTTCGTTTGTTCCGCTCTACATAAACATCAAAAGTAGGGCAACATGAACTTTTTTGCATTTTGCCGGTTGCCAAAACTTAACACGGCTTTAATTGGTCAACTATTTTCTTTGCCCCGATACTTTTGTGCAACAAATTTGGTGCAGCTTAACATGGACTTGCTAATTTTTTTCTCGGTGCAAAACATTTTATATTATTTTCTCATTTCTAGATGTATTCATGCTGCTTTTGGAGAAAATGGATAATTACATATTTTCAAGTAATTTCTCTGTTTTAGGCTAAGAAAGATGCCACGGTTGGTTTGGGAGGACCTTTTTCAATTCTGATCAGCTTCTGCCATTACATGAGACAGAAATATGACACAATCTTGAGGAAAGAATAAATACCAAGATCGGGCGCTGCATTATTTAGTCTTTAACTGTCCGAATTTAGAAATAATCGATGGTGTAGTAGAGGAGAAGGCATCAATCAGCAAGGTGCATCCCAAAAGGCGTGCTGGAGTGGCGAGGGGATTCATATTTAGAATTTGCCTCTGGAGTGTGACTCGAGGACTGAATATACGGCCTGCAAGTAAAATACCTCAACTGAGCCTTCAGTGTGTTCAGAGCTGGGGATAAGCAACGAGATCATGTAGGAGGGTCCAAAGAAGCACGTGTGCACAACACAACAGCTTTGCCACCATTCTCTTTGGGGGAGTGACCTTCACTGGGTGGTGTTCTGTCTCAGAAGTGTCCAACACCTACTCTGGGTAATGAAACAGTGAATAGTGAAACACATTTCGTTGGAATAGCAAATGAGGTATTACATATTCCAAATGTACCATTCAGGTCCACAAAAGTCTTGGCCTATCAAATATCCTCAACTGGGAAAACAAAGGTGTCAGTCTGTAGCTGTAGGACAAGACCTGTAGGAAGCCACAACCCATCTGGAAGTAAGCCCTGCCCTTCTAGTGCTCAGTTACTCATCCATGGCGTTGATAGCTCTTAGTGGTGTCTGCCCGCATGTCAACCACTTATTGAATACCAAGGGCAGTAAATCTGTCTTCTATCGGTCCTCGCCTGGTGTGAAGGAATTCCTGACACAAATGACCTTGGGGAATACGCCCACTAGAGGCTCAATGAGGCCTAGTGGGCCATGGGACCTCCAGTTCAATTGGCACAGCATAATCAAGACTTTGTTCAGCCGTTTGCAACGAGCAACAGGAACTCTCCACTCTTTCCCTACATCATGCTAAGGATTTTTCATGGTATCCCCAATGTGAAAGAAAGCTGCACTCACACCGATCTGAAATCCAATGGCCTTCATTGTGATGTCGGGCATACCACCACTGACAGGCCATCGGTGGCTGTCCGTCCAACATCCAGGGCAGCGGTCTGACCGCCGGATTACAATACTGGCTGTCAGAGTGAAGAACCAGAACCTTTTGGACCTGGCGGCGCAGGGTACGCCTTAATCTCCTGGGTTCTCCTGCTTAGCTACACAGAGACACGGGGACACTCTGTCGGCGTAAAAGATTAGATTTATTAGCTGCAGCTAGTACAGTTGTCCCAGAAGTACACGAAGTAGGTTCTCAGGAGACTGCCACTTCACTCCGTGGCGCACAATCTTTTATAGCACATATGTAAAGTATACATTAACCAAATACACACCCAGAACATATAAGAAAGAGCCAATAAGAAAAGTTGGAAAACAGGACAGCACCAATAGGAAAGGTTTGAAAACAAAGTATCAGATGACTCGAAGAAGTCTTTCCTCCAACTGTGTTTGTCAACCTCCCCACGAGCTAATTCATTAACTGATCTGCAACTAACTTGCAGGTGGCGAGATACGTTTGTGTGTGTTGGAGGACAGTTGTGAAACGAGAGAATGCTAGCAGAGGACAGTGAAGGCCAGACGATAAGATAATTTCAGAGGAGAATAGTGTGAACCAACAGATAGTTGAGACGGGGATTAGAAAAACCAGACAGGGATTAGTGTACTCGGTCAATCCTAAAACCAGCTTTGCAAATAGAGGCAGAAGAGTTATTTCGACACAAAGCTGCAGAAAAAGCAGAAAAAGACTTCGATTGTCGTGCTGCCTGAGTGAGGGCAGCACAAAATGGCGGCGGAGCACAAAATGGCGGGTCGATACGATCACGATCGAAAATCGAAGTTCCTCAGACGCTCCTTTTGCCAGAACTCAGACAAGATACTCAGACTCACATTAATCTGAGTCAATGTCGATGGCCATAAGGTCATCGAGCTGTTGCTGTAGCATCATTCTCATATTCTCTGTTCTTTGTGACTTGGGTTTAGGGATGCACATAGTAGCACAAAGGTCGCAGATGGCGGGGCCACAGTGCATACAAAGGCAACAAGAGAATACGATGGCTAAAACTACTCCCAGGAATGTCAATACCTTCCAACCCCATTTGGACAGTAGTCCCCAAAACCACTCCAATAATGACCAATCTCCTTCGTCTTGATGAATCGACTCAGAGATTATATGTATCTTAGAGATAGCTTGGTATACTGTCGGAGCGTCATTAGGTATGAAAATACAGCAACTTGACCCGATCAATTTGCATACTCCACCACGGTCTGCAAGAACAAAGTCTAAGGCAACTCGATTTTGTAAGGTCATAAGACGGTCCGCCTGTAGTTCTGCCGTGATATTACTTAAGGCTCCTATAGTGATGTCTATGGTGGTTTCTACGACACGAACCAGTTGCCTTATATTTCTGCTGTTGGCCATTGGACCCCAAAAAGGTAGAAATCCTTTGAGGAAATCTCCTCCTTCTTGTCCTGCTGTGTCTTTTGAATCAATAATTCCTCTGCCATACCTGTTTCGATGATGATTTGCAGAAGCGGTGTATGTAGGAGGAAGAAGGAAAGCTATATAGCAGGTACCAGAAAAACCCGTTGGCAACCACGTGTAAGCTCTATTGTGACAGATAAAATATGTACCTTGAGATGGTACTAGAGGCGGTGAATTTTGAGAGGAGTGGACGTATGTGTGGGAACAGCTATTTCTTTGTACAGTGTCAGCAGACTGACCATTTATCTGTAGACAGAAATTGCCCTGATGTGGTATAGTCCAAATCGGTGGAGTTTTTCCTTGTTTAACTTTATCACCAAGGCTAGTGACGTAATGGGTGACATTCCAGTTAGTGTACGCTTTTCTTTCCTCAATGGAGATTTTACTATTTTCCATGATTTTTGCCATAGCTACCATTCCCTTTATCAACGAACTATGACTAAAATCCGGATCACTAATACGTGAACTAACGGATCGTCTGAATTTGCTTTGATAGGCATTGGAGAAGATAACAAAATAAGCCCAAGCAGAACCTTCATAGGAGAACGGAAGGACTAAATACGGCATTCCTGTTTCTACGGTATGTGGCATGAGTCCACACACCCAACAGTCAGTTGTATTGATCACTAATTGATGTTGATGTAACAACTGGACAAATGAGTTATTATAATATTCAGTTCTCCTAGTGAGTTCATGTTGAGGAAGTGTATGAAACAGATGTGGAGAGACAGTAGAAGAAGACAAAGAGGCAGAAGGAGAGACAACTTTTTGCTGCAGGGCAATAACAATCCAATTTATACACGCCAAAAGAATACACAATAATATAATAATACATAAAGCAATACTACAACGACTATACATTTCTTTACAATGATTCTTTTTATCTTTACTTTCTCTTTTGCCTAATGTAGTCTCCATCTTTCTAAGTGGATGCTCACAGCAATCTTCCTCAATCACTTAATCACGATTGTCTGCTGTCCTATGACACTGCAAGTCCTGCAGGCCTATTGCCACTACTCAGGTCGCAACTAAGACTCCTACCGTGACCTTGCAACCGGGACAGAATACTACATAGGAGAGAGAAATCTTAAGAGTTCTTTAGTCTAGGCCTTAGGTTATAGTGTTCTTTACCAGGTACAGTTTGGTCTTGGAACAATGTTTGCGGATTGGTCGTATTCAAGCGACGATGTGGTGGTATTGCTTCCTGAAGAATGTCGTCGTCCTCTTTCTCAGACAATGTTCCATTCAGGCGTGCATCACTGAAAGGTACGAATCGTGGAACTTTTTCACTTTCAGAGTCACCAATACCCCTACGCACCCATTGATCGAAGGGTAGAGGCAAAGGCACTTTCTTACAATGCACACCGTGAATCCAATTTTTCTTTCCTTCGACTTTGACTGCTGTTCTCGTTGTCAAAAGCACTAAACGAGGCTCCTTCCACCTCGGTTCCAAATTTTTCGTCCTTTGGAAAATCTTTGTACAGACCCAGTCACCTGGTCAGATGGAATGACCTGGGTCTGTGGAAACCTCCGGTAAAGCACTATGAACCTGTTGATGGAGAACACGTAGTTTAGTCGTAAGATCATGCAAGTAGTCAATCAACATTGGATATGGTAAGTCTGAGTATTTCTTAGGGCGAGGGACTCCCCATACATTAGCCGGGCGTCCAAAAACCACTTCGTAAGGGCTAAGTCCCAAACGAGAGTGTACTGCAGTTCTGGTGGACAGAAGAGCCAATGGTAAAGCATCGGGCCAATTGAGTCCTGTACTAGCCTGAACTTTCGCTAGTTTTAACTTTAGTGTACCGTTGTAGCATTCTACTAAACTCGCTGACTGTGGATGATTTGCCGCATGGAACTTTTGCTTGATACCAAGACCCGCACAAACTTTTTGCATGACTTGGCCCACAAATTCGCTCCCATTGTCACTCCAGACAACGCGCGGCAAACCAAACCTGGGGAAAAATTCTTTTAGTAGAGCTTTAGCTGTGGATAAGGCTGTGTTGTCTTTTAGAGGGTATGCTTCTATCCATCTTGAAAAGGCGCATACTACCACCAGAACGTATTTGAGGTTGTTGCATCGCTCCATATGAATATAATCGATCTGCAAGACCTCAAATGGATATGTCGGAGGAGCAAAGTGACCTGCTGGGGTTGGGGTTCCCTTTCCCGGATTGAACATCAAACAAACAATACAATGTTTTACTACATTGTCTGCACACTTTGGGATTCCTTCATTTTGCCACACTGGAGCCAGAAGCTTGCATATACCTTTCGCACTTAAGTGGGCTGGACCATGCGCCATAGTAACCACTGGGAGTACATAGGCATCTGGTAACAGCCAACGTTGGTGTTCAGATAATTCCACCCAACATCCCATCTCATCCAACATTCCTGTACTTTCTTTCCACTTGCTCAACTCTTTCTCTGTAGCCTCTTTCTGAATCGCTCTTACACTTTCCACTGTATCCTCATACATTCCTCTCTCTCTAACCCAATTCGCAGGACCCGCAACATACATTCAACTTGTAGCATCTCTCGCTGTCTTTTTCGCTACTTCATCTGCAAATGCATTTCCTCGGCCAACATCGTCAGTAATCTTTTTGTGCGCATTACACTTCACAATTTCTATTTGGCCAGGCAAAGAAAGTGACTCAAGAAGATCAGTCACTAATTGACCATGTTGTATTTTAGTGCCATGAGAAGTAAAGAAACCCCTCTCTTTCCAAAGACGTCCAAAATTAAACGCTACACCAAAGGCGTATTGACTGTCGGTGTACACGTTCACTCTCTTTCCTTTTGACAACACACATGCTCTTGTTAAAGCTATCAATTCTGCTGCTTGAGCTGAATTGTGTCTGATACGTGCGGTTTCCACAACTGTATGTAAAGTAGTAACAGCATAGGCTGAAACTGTATCTCCATTAGGAAGCTTAAAACAGGAACCATCCACCCATAGAATTCCATCCGTATTTTCTAGTGGTGTATCTTTCAGATCAATTCTTCCTTTTGTCTCTTTCTCAGTACGGAGGAAACAATCATGTTGTTCTTGGTCATCTTTGTCTACTGGACGAGGCAATAAAGTAGCTGGATTCAAAGTATTACATCGTTTGATGTGCACGTGACTAGCCAAAAGCGTCAACTCATATCCAGACAAACGAGCACTCGTAAGATGCTGTGTTTTTGTTTGGTTTAGTAAGGTATCCACTGCATGCGGCACCATAACAATAAGGTGCCGATTCGGATCCTGGAAAAAATTTCCCCGTACGACTCGTATCCGGTCTTTTTACTGTACGAATCGTACAAGTGCCGTACAAACTGCCAAGTACGATTCGCATGGGAAAAAGTCCATACGAATCGCATTGGGAATAATTCCCCACACGTCCTCGGGTCGGAAAATGTGTCCGACACGTCCCCAGACGATTTACCGTACAAATGTGAAAAGTGAAGTCCGACCGCGCAAGTACGATCCATCCCGTGCGTCCGATGTTACAACCGTATGCAAAAAACACCATCCGCACCGAACTCCCATAGCAACCATGGAGACATGTGCCCACATACGCGCCCAACACCCCCCCTAGCCCCCGTATGTACGCGCCGAACCACCCCCCTAGCCCCCGTGTGTACACGCCGAACCCCCACCCGTGCATGTACCCCCCCGTACGTACGGACCGTACACCCACCCGTGTATATACACCCGTGTACGTACGGCCCATACCCCCACCCGTGTATGCATGGAGCGTACCCCCACCCCAACAGTGTATGTATGGACCGTACCCTCACCCACGTATGTATGGAGCGTACCCCCACCCCAACAGTGTATGTACGGACCGTACCCCCACCCGCATATGTATGGAGCGTACCCCACCCCAACAGTGGATGTACGGACCGTACCCCCACCCGTGTATGTACACCAGTGTATGTACGGACCGTACCCCCACCCACGTATGTATGGAGCGTACCCCCACCCCAACAGTGTATGTACAGACTGTACCCCCACCCGTGTATGTACACCAGTGTATGTACGGACCGTACCCCCACCCGCGTATGTATGGAGCGTACCCCCACCCCAACAGTGTATGTACGGACCGTACCCCCACCTGCGTATGTATGGAGCGTACCCCCACCCCAACAGTGTATGTACGGACCGTACCCCCACCCGCGTATGTATGGAGCGTACCCCCACCCCAACAGTGTATGTACGGACCGTACCCCCACCCGTGTATGTACACCAGTGTATGTACGGACCGTACCCCCACCCGCGTATGTATGGAGCGTACCCCCACCCCAACAGTGTATGTACGGACCGTACCCTCACCCGCGTATGTATGGAGCGTACCCCCACCCCAACAGTGGATGTACGGACCGTACCCCCACCCGCGTATGTATGGAGCGTACCCCCACCCCAACAGTGTATGTACGGACCGTACCCTCACCCGCGTATGTATGGAGCGTACCCCCACCCCAACAGTGGATGTACGGACCGTACCCCCACCCGTGTATGTACGGAGCGAACACACACCCCACCAGTCCAAGTACGGAGCGCACCCCAGGCCCCAACACCAGCACCCTCACCCAACATCGCGCATGTACGAGTCGTACCAAGCCAGAGACAAGGACAGCACTGTACAACAAAATGGCCGATGTACGCACCGTACAGACGCTAAAAACACACGTACACAACCAGGACAAAGCAAAACAATACTAGAAGACTCCATTCGAATCGCACAAACCCACAAAACATGTCCAACAAGCACAAATACAACCTATTCACTGACCTGCAACTGCCAAACTCCCAAACAGAAGCCCAAAACACAACCACTCCTTATAACACACCCACCTAAAGTTCAAACACAGCCACACCCACCAATGGACCAATAAAAAGGCCCAACACACACAAACCATGATCCTTTGCAACAGACCCACTGCTGCCAGACCACACAGAGAAACAACTGCACCATACTACAACCTCCACTACACCTTACACCTGCACACCTTCACACAACCACCTTCACAAACACCCCCTCATCACATTCACACACACACCTGCACAACCACACCCACACACCCACAACCATCCACACCCACACCCCCCACAACCATCCACACCCACACCCCTCACCATGCCCACTAACAAGAAGCCAAAGTTCACTAGCCGAGAGTTGGAGGTCCTTGTCGACGAAATCATCAGAGTCGAGCCACACCTCTTTGGAAAATTTTTCAGACAGACCAGCATTGCCGCAAAAACAGCCATGTGGCAGACGATTGTCGATGCTGTGAATGCTGTTGCGTCCACCAGAAGGACCAGGCATGAATGCCAAGCCAGGTGGTACGATCTGCGGAGGACGGTCCGCCGCAAAATGACCGACGACCACAACCAGGCCAACATCACTGGAGGAGGGCTGCCCCGCAGACCCGTACACTACCATCCCTAGGAGGAGAAGGTGATGGCCATGCTGCCGCTGGTGGGAGTGGAGGGAGTAGAAGGACTCCGAAAGCCTGGTGAGTACACAAACAACTCACCTCACATGGGGGGAACGTCATCCACAACCAAACTCACAATCATGCACGCAACCACCCCAAAGCTATCGCATGACTCAACCACACTCCATAAACACGCACATGCCACTAGCGCCACCATGCCCCATGCCCCCAGCTAGACAATGCCAAGTCACAGGCCACAGAAAACACCAACACAAGACACGGTAACCCGGATGGCGGGAGTGTGGGCCTCAAAAATCACATAGTGCAACTCACAAGCAGACAACAATGCCCTCAGCCCATATGGCCTAGGTCACAGCCAGACAAACAGTGTGTCCCCACACAGGAAAGACTTGCCTGTAAATGGCGGACGCCTTGCATGAAGACATGGGGGTGAAGGCACTTTTTGCACATGACAGCAGCTAATGAACAGCCAACACTGTGAGAGAGTGGCAGCAGCAGCGCACACACAGACACTACACCCAATGGGTGCCTGGAGATCAGAAACAAACTCACATGAACAAGCCAAGGGCCATTCAAAGATCTGCAAACAGTGTGTGCCTAGGAAGCTGGGCTGAGGTGACAGAGGGTGACACACAGAGGGAGGGAGAGGGGGAGAGAGAGGGAGGGAGACACAGGGAGATGGACAGAGGGAGGAGGCTGACACAGGGAGGAAGGGAGAGGGGGACAGAGAGGGAGTGAGAAAGGGATACACAGGGAGACCAATTCAGCCTTGGGTGGTGTGGGAATGTCTGCTCGTCAGCAGGTGGACTGCGTGCATGTAGACAAGGGTGGCCAGTGCCTGAATCCCCCTCTCTCCTCCATGGCAAAACACTGGGCCATGTGTCAACCTGTGCATGAGCACAACGCCAGCTACCTGCATTATATAAGTGTGCGGAACAATTCCATTTGCCCACGTACAGTGCAACACGTAAGGCACCAATGCATGGCTCGCCACACCTGCACACTCCACTGCTGACTGCAGTCACAATTGACGCAGCAAGTAAGACTGTGTCACACATAGGTAAAGTCTCAAAAGCTGTGGCCAAGGGACATACCCATGCACAAATGCACTGTGAGTGGAATGCAAGAGATATCCAAATACCCAGAGGAAATGTGCCAACTTTGAAACTAATGAAACATGGATGTTGCATGGAACAAAAATAACATTGTCTCTCTCACACACAGGTCAACGTCGTGGATCACCCCCCAACACTGGGGGGGAGACTCACAGGACCTGTCTCTGCGGGATGACGATCCCACCGGCAGCGACGACTCTCACCACTCTGTGGACGACCCCGACCAACCTGGCCCCTCTGGTGTCCAACCACCTGCAGCACCTGCGTCAGGTACAACTGGGCCAACCACCACCCCCACTCCTGCCACATCCCAGGAGACACCCAGGATCCCTGCCCCACCACCACAACGCAGCCAGGCTGACCAGGAGGGACACCGTGTACCGGGCACCCAGGAGGAGGCAGGCGACAACGCAAATGCCACCCCTCAGGGGTCCCGGAGACCCGATGTGCCCACAAGGGCAGGCCAGGCGCAAGTGGGCAGGGGTGGTGGGAGTGGAGGACGGCGGAGGCGCGAGCCTGACCAGTTGGCTGCGGAACCGGTATATTCCCATGTAAGAAACATCCTGGACACATACCGGCAGGACACCATGGGCATGAGCCAGGTTGTGTCCACCCTCAACGAGATGAAGGGGACCCTCGAGGAGATCAAGACCCAGCAGGCCCAGCAACATGCGGAGCAACATGCCTGTCAACAGCGACACCAAGGACGGATGGAGGACAGACAGGCTGAGCTCGTGACGGTGCTCACGGGAATTAACCGTTCACTCCTTCGGATAGCCGACAACATGGGCAACCCTCCCTGTGCCACCAGGCGAAGAACATCACCACCCACAGGGAGGGATCAGTAGGAGGAGGATACATCCGACGGAGCATCCCAAGCATCGTCACAGCCTGCTTCTGAGGGTTCCCGCAGGAGGGCGGGTCGTCCACGGAAAAGACCGTGAGGGTCGGCGCAACAGCACCATCTCCCAGGACACCTGGCCTGGCACCTGGCCCACTGGCCCAACAGCAGCACATCAGCAAATGACATTCTCTGCCACATGGACCTGCTGGTCACTGTCTGACCAATGTTGACCAAGACTGTGGCATGGACTCTGATGATTTCCAATGGCTAGGATACCAACTCCCCCAGTGAACTTTGGATTCCACACACCCGGAAAGCCCCTCTTGTCATCCCCCCCCCCAACACGTACCCCAACACAAATAAAAAATTACACGATCAAGAGATGATGCCTACATTTTGCATTATTACATTACATGTGTCTTGTAAAGTCTAACCATGCCTGAGTTCTCATATGACTTCAACCATCCATGCCCTGGGGCCTGAGTCTGGCACAGGACACACATGGGTCACAATGTATTAGGCAAGACAGACATGGAGCACCATACACACCCGTGATGGGCCCAACCAGCTGAGGGGGTGGCCGCACAACCGTGCCGACAGACATATTGAGTACAGCTACAGTCATGCGCAGAGGTCAGGGATCATGTGGAGTGTCCTGGGGGGCACCCAGGTATGTGTAGACAGGTGGCAGAACCATGTCCTGCAAGCTTGAGTCAGGTGGATGCAGAGAATGGTGGCCTGGCCAACGTTGGATGCATGGGGATGGCACATGTCACAATACCCACACAGTCATAGACATCATGCACAATACAGAGTTTAATCCCAGACAAACAGCTTGCATCTTGCTACTCTACACATAGACACATAGCCACTATCACTGAGAACCATGCCAGACATGCCGTATGCACCGTGGCAACACACCAGCATTGACTGAGATGAGGCACCTTGGAGGCATCGGGACACCTTTATTAGTCATGTATTCCGAAATGCAGAGGCAACTCGGAGTACACATACACAGGTCATGTGGAGTAACATGTGGGTCCAACACTGGCACCCCCCTTCTGTACCACAAATGCTTGATATCCATGGAACTGGCACACAAGTGTCGGGTAACAGCTAAACACTCCCTGCTGCTCACGGAGAGGCTGCCATACACCATTGATCCTCTGATGTGGAAGTCCCCCACCATGTCAAGCCAATGCAAACCGTATGTGTCCGAGGGCAGTGTTACACACATTGATGCCCTCATCACAATCCACTATCCCATTACAGATGACTGTCAACAAGTCTGACCATCTATTCAGGTGAATCCAGCTACATGTCATGTGGCCCATGGTGATGCGACATGTCTGCAGAGGAACCAAACATCGACAGGGGCAGTGTGCACACATCGTAAACAACTGCCACACCCAATACACCCCTGATGCATCCCTTACCCCAAGGAGACTTCCAAACTTGTCCGTGCGTGTAACGCTGAGTCAGCACACGATGACGTGTCCATGAGGAATAGCAGTGCCACAACAATGCAACCAGCAGACGGCATGCGCAAGTACCTGGGGATGAGAGACACACAAGAAGTCAGTCACAAAAAGCTCATCCACTTGCATGTGCATGTACTCGACACATATAAGGATGACAAAATGCTAGGTCATAATTATGACTGTGGAAATACACTCATCACTGGCACCATCACTCGAGTGACACATCCACACACACCTCTGACTCACGTGGCATACATGCAGATGGACACACACATTGCAACACATGCCACACAAGGACCAATGCGTGCACACTCAGACACTGGTACTCACCACTAAGCAAAAAGTCGCGTATCAGCCGACCCCGGATGTCCTCTTGCGGCTCCACATCCTCCACATCACTAGCCCCATTGCCAAGCCCTTCGTCCTCCATGGGTGGATGGTCTTGATGATCTTGCTCCAGGATGAGTGGCACAGCTTTCTCAACTGCCATGTTGTGCAGCATGCAGCAGACCATGAAGATTTTGCAGACCTTCGCCGGGGCATATGGGAGGGCGCCGCCGGTCTTGTGAAGCCATCTGAATCGGCTCTTCAGGAGGCCAAATGTCCTTTCTATCACTCACCTTGTCCGGCCATGGGCGGTGTTGTAGCGGAGCTGGGCCGGCGTGCTGGGGTTGCGGAGAGGTGTGATCAGCCATGGCATGTTGGGATAGCCAGCGTCCCCTACATGGAAAACACATGGACATAAGTAGGACAGGAGAAGCAGTCGGGCAGGAAGTCTACGCAAAATACAGGACAGACAGAGTGTACCCACCAACAACACATGCTCGTTCGTTGCGCAGCTGCGTCATCATTTCAGGCACCCTGCTACGCCTCATGATGTAGGCATCGTGTGCTGATCCTGGAAAACGAGCACAGACATGTGAAATCACCATGTTGGACAGACACACCACAAGGGCATTGATGGAGTGGTAGTGCTCGCGATTCCTGTACGCTACCTCCTGTGCCTGTGGTGGTACCAAAGCCACATGTGTCCCATCTATGGACCCAATGACATGGGGCATCCCTCCCAGGGCATAGAATCCACGCTTGACACCTGTCAACTGTTCAGGAGTTGGGAAATGGATGAACTCATCCAGGTGAAGCAACATGGCCTCTAAAAAATCATGCAGCACACGGCTGAACATGGTCTGGGACATGCCACCAACATGAGCTATGGTATATTGAAAGGTACCCGTGGCAAAAAAATGTAGGGCTGCCATTACCTTCAGCTTGGGTGTCAGTGCCGTAGGATACCTGTGCAGCGGTTGCAGGTGTGGTGCCAGCCTTGCCGTCAACTCTTCAATCAACGGTTGGGGGAAGCGGTAGCAGCGTATACAGTCATTCTCCCGCATGTCAGCCAAGTCCGGAATTGGTCGGGGAAGAGGCGGCGCTCTGCAGTAATTTGGAAGTGACAAGGAAGAGTGAGTGCACCACAACAACAATTTATATGTACTGAGCACATGTTAATCTGTCAATATACATATGCTACATACGGAGTCAGGTATGTGCTACATGCCCTGGACACGTATGGCTGCCAGGTGACACTCCTACCAAGACCCAGCTACACACGGGGATTGTGAACCTCCACATCCCATGGCATGGGACTAGCTGTGTCCCAGTGTAAGTGAACAGAGAGACACAATACAGGAGTGACATACATCAACATATCAGCAGATGTAGGATGTTGATTGCAGAGACAGGTAGCGGAACACTAGAGCCACAGGTCACATGACACAACACTAGGACAGCCCACACACCTTGCCATGAAGGTGTACATGTCATGACTGATCACACATACATTGAGAGTATGCAGACAGGTCCTTGTTACGCTACTCCGTGTCCCATGCATACATACACACCTTACATCAGATACCACATGTGGCCTGGTGTGCGTAACAGTGTGCCATGGCCATCTACACACAGACACATGTTGGTTGCAGCAACTGCAGATGCATTTGAGGGAACACCAACATCAAGCTAATGGGAACACACCACACATACATGACATAGTCACATCGTGCAACGTGGGTAGTCACATGTCAGGTGTGGTAACCCCTGTAGCGGGCATCAGGGGACACTTGCGTGTGTTGTTGACTGTGCCATGCCAGTGACGCTCATCTCAAGTGTTCTGTACGACATGCACACATGTCAAAGGAGTGAAGGGCATGTCTGGCACATAGTGCACCATCACACATAACATCTGTACACATCTCATCATACATCTATTGCCTTCACAACTCAGGAGTAATGTGCCACATCACAGCCCTTCACACCTGTGCCCCACACATGTAGTACTGCACAGACAATGCCTTGATGTCCATCCATGGACAAGTATGTCGGCTGTATTCCTTTCTGTGTGCTGCCTGTCACCACTGTTATGTGTGAAAGGCACCGTACATTCGCTCTGAGGGCGTGTGTACGTTCCCTATCACTATGGGAGTGCTGCCGTAGGCCTACCCATAGTGATAGTGAGCGTACAGGCGTGTGTACGCTCCGTATCACTATGGGTACGCATACGCGAGCACACCCATAGTGATAGTGAGCGTACAGGCATGTGTACGGTCCGTATCACTATGGGTACGCATACGCGAGCACACCCATAGTGATAGTGAGCGTACAGGCGTGTGTACGGTCTGTAACACTATGGGTACGCATACGCGAGCACACCCATAGTGATAGTGAGCGCGTACACGCGTGTGAACGGTCCGTATCACTATGGGTTTGCTCGCGTATGCATACCCATAGTGATACGGACCGTACACACGCCTGTATGGCCCGTAGCTATGCATTTGGGGTGCCCTAGGGCCCTGGAACGCACCGTACCTGTGTGTGAATCTCCAAATTACATAGGGGGACACATGAGGGACAAGTATGAAGCCAGAGATGCATGCTGGTTGCCATGGAGACCGAGTTTAAACTTTGAATTTGCTGAATGAGGTGGCCTGCAAAAGTCGGTTTGAATTAATCTACTTTGTTGCAAAGTTGTTGTTGAAATTACATCATGCCGAATTCTAAAAAAATCTAACCCCCTCACAGGGGTAGGTTTAAATGGATTGGAGGAAACATAGGATGCAAATGTGAGTAACCAATCACTCTGTACTCCTGTGCATGAAACAGGCCAGCAAGGCAGATATAAGGCAGCCAGGTCCCATGAGAGAGCACTTGCCTGCACATCTTTTGATTCTACAACACTGCTGCTGCTCGTGATTCCCTGGCACCATGTCAAGGTCTGTGGAGAGGGCCCAGCCTTTCACCTTGGAGGAGAATCTGGCATTGCTGGATGTGATCCTCCCACAGTACCCCATGCTGTATGGGCGACCAGGGTGTCAGGTGAGTGCAGAGTCCACTAGCACAGACTGTGTCCCTTTTTTGTGACTGGGACTTCTGGCATTGTGTCCAGGTGTGACACATATGCATTGTACTGTAGAGTGGGTCCCAGGGGGGGGAATGCCTGATGTCTCCCAGCCAGAGCATGCTGCGGTGCATGTCTGCCGTCCTCACTTGCATTGTGTTTACTGTGACAATCACTGCATGGTGCATGCCACATTCTGCCTGTCTAATCCTCCTGGGAATGTTGCTTCTACAGTCCTCATATGATTCTGTGGTCACCCCAGTGTGACAGGTGACTGTACCCACAGATGTGTGTTTGTTCAGTGTTCCTGTGCTGAGAGTGTCCACATGATGTGTTCGTCCCTGGACATCGGTGTGTGTGTAAGTCCCCTGTCATGTGGGTGAGTGCATATTTGGAGTGTAGCACCCCAGCTGCATGAGGGATGGATATACCCTGCCCATCTGATGCGAGCAGGGAGCAGTGCTGTGTGTCTGACGTTCAGAGCCAGCCCCACACCTGTGAGCCCCCCCAGTCTAGTGGCACATGTGCAGAGTGAGGTTTGTAGCTGCATTTGGCAATGGCAGGTGAATGTCCTGTGCCTGTGTGTGTCTGTGTACTCTGCTGAGGTAGCGTCAGTGGCCTGTGGCATGTGACTGCTTTGAGGTGCTGCACATAATCCTGGTGTACCTTCTGATGCACAGTGTGAGTCTGGATCATTTATTGTGTCGTACCCCTCATGCCACCTGTGTACTTTCAATGGCACGTGGTGCATTTGCCCTTACACAGAGAAAAAAGTCCCTATGACAAAGGTGCAATGCTTTGGCTGCATAATATGCCTTGTTGAAACCAGCAAAATAGTTCTAATGTGTGTCTCTGTGACATGTGGCAGGTGTATTGATGTAGTCTCACATTTTCAACCCCACAGGTAGGCGCCTCTGCCAAGGAGCAGATCTGGAGGGACGCCGTCAGTGCCGTGAGGAGGACGGAGGGTCGCAAGCGGCGTCTGGCCCAGGTGAGAAAATGCTGGCAGGATATCCGGTGCTGGACGCGGAGGATCACACGGGTCCTGCTGGGGGACTCACCTGTGGGCCCTAAGAACCATGGGCGTCGCCGTCTGACCCACATCCACAAGCGTGTGCTGGCGGTGGTCTTTCCAGACAGGGACAGGCGCTTATTGGAGAAGCAGCAGCAGGAAGGGGGTAGGTACATGTGTGTTTGTTGTGTGTCACCAGCATTTGTAAGTGTGCAGTTGCATGGATACACGGCCAGTGTTTAGATGTGCGGTGCAGGTCCTGTCACCCACAGTATAGCGGTGCTGTCCTTCCTCCCTTCCCCTCCTTGCCATGTGTTCCCTGGTCTGTGTGTAGTCACTCTTTCACAAGGTCATCTGGGCTGGCAGTTTATCCACGTGACCAATGCTTGCAGCATCATGTGTGGGGGTGGTGTGTAACAGGTTTTGGGACCTTGCCTGTGCCCTGTCCAGTTCAGTACTTGTGGGGTCCATGTCAATTGGCACTGATGCTGAGTCCAGACATAGGAGTATGTCTCTGAAGTGTAATGCCTTACAGCAAGCATGTCCTATGTTGTGGCCTGTGACATGATGTGCATGAGTGTGCGATACGCAGAGTGCAGGGATGGTGGTCTGTGTTACAGTCATTACCATTCAGGACCATGGAATATTGTGGCCACTACTGTCCCCTGGGGCATATTGTGCTAGGTATCATGTGTGTCATCACAATATGTGGACACTCTCAGTGTCCACAGCATAGGATGTGCTGTGTGCCATTGTCCCCTGGCACCATGTATATTTACGTAACGTGTTCTACAAGTGTCCACTGTACAGCCTGACCTAATTTTCCTCGTTCATACTCACGGTGGCCAGGGCCTGTGTGTCTTGTTACAATTATCTGATGATGGCCATTTGTAAATGAGATCGTTGTACAGGCGCACATGGGGTATTTTGGGTCCAATATGGGTTTCTGGCAGCCCATGTGTATTTCTCCCAGACTAAGAGATGCAAGTGCTTCCTGTGTCTCATCAAATTGTCTCATGTAGGGGGTGGTTGGTGCGGGCAAGGCCTACATGTCGACACCTGAAATCTCATTGCTCGGTCTGGCCAGTGTGTGATGTTTGTCTGGACATACACTCAAGGTGCAGTGTCCCATTCATGTTGGGCATGTCTTTAAGTATTACCTTTGCAGCATGTGCCTCAAGTTCATGGAGATGGTCCCTGCTCATCCCTAGTTACGGCAACGCTGTGTGGTGCAGATGCAGTGCTGGATTGTCCCCAGAGCCTGGCTCCTCTGTCCAAATCCATATCATGTCATTTGCAAATGTGTCATGCCCTCCATAGTTTCTCTGTGGCATGGTGGGTGAACCAACTGTGTGTTGCAGGGCCTATATATGTACCTTGTATTGTAGATGTTACTCATCTTTCATTTCAGGCTATGCACTGTAACCTATGTAGATTTGACTCATGTGACATATGTATACAGGTGTCTGATTAATTCCTGTTTATTCACCTTGCCCACAGCATCGTCGGGGGACACGGATGGAGACACCGGCACGGACCGTGTGGAGGGACCGGGCACCAGTGCCAGCAGTGACATCTTAGCTGGCACATCGAGTGGAACTGAGGCCGAGGGGAGTGAGCCGGAGGACCTGTCCACTGCCACCAGAGAATATGATGCTGACGGGTCCGAGGCTGAGCTCTCCGAGGGGGCGGAGGCTGCTCCAACAGCTGACAGCAGCACAACATCTCTCCCCGCCCCCTCCATTGCCATCACCGGCCTCCCACTTGCTCGTGTCCCTTCCTGGCGTGCTAGGTCACCACGTGTCTCCTTCCTGCCAGGCACCGCACCCCCTGCCCCTGTCTCCACTGCTGCCACCAATGCCGAGTCTGTGGACATCCTGCGGCAGTTGCAGGTTGGTCAGGCTGCGATGCTTAATGTCCTCCATGGCCACAGCCAAGTGCTCAACAACATGGAGGCATACTTGGAGGGCATTTCAGCATCGCAGGCTGACCAACGCAACTTGCTGCGGTCTATTGACTCGACACTGACTGCAGCAGTGGGTCTCCTGCAGCACTTCGTCCCACCCCCTACCCATGCCACATCCACACTTCCCACTCCCATGCCTGTCCCACGTACACCCAGACATCAGCATGCACACACCCCACCAGACACAGGCACCACACCAGCAGGGAAGGCAAAGCGCACACCTCCTGGCACGCACACACAGGGTGAAGTAGGCACACCCACTGGGTCGGGGGGGAAACGGAAGACACGCAGCCAGAGTGGGAGTCCACATTCCTCATGACCACCACCCTCCAAATCCACTCCCCTCAGCTCTCCTGGCCAAGAGTCGGACACAGGGTCAGTCCTGCCCAGTCTGTCCATCAGTCCCAGTGTGGCACCACCCCGCAAGCGGTGGAGGCAGGACACCGGCAGGGGAGTTGAGTCCCCCCCCTGTCCACACCCCCCCCCAGTAGCACTGCGACCCATCCCTCCAACCCCCCCCTCCTTGGGGCCTGTGGTTCCTTCGGGTGCAGGGGAGACGCTGGGCGACCTGGCAGTAGTGTGCAGCGCCGTGCTCGAATCCACCTTTGGCGCTGCCCCACCCCCTGTGTTGGAGTCGTCCGTCCCTGCACCCACAATACCTCCCCTTGCCCCTCCGGTCCCAGCGGTGCCTGGTCCTTCCCCCCAACATGATGCCCCCCCCCCTGTGGAAGACAAAGGAGTCTGACTGTGCAGGCAAGCTAGGGTACACACGTACCACTGTGTCCCCCATCCGGATTTGGACTGCCCTATGGGCCTTGTATATATTGACATTTATGATGATTATGAGTTACATCCTGCTGAATAAAGCAATTTGTTTTTTCCTTGGAACACTACTGTTTATCTGGTATTGCTGTTGGTGGACCTGCTCCATGATTTTGGGTGGTGATAATGTGTTGGGTGTGTGGTAAATGTAGTCTTGTGCTGGTCATAGGGTGGACCCTGGTATCTGTGTGCCATCACAAGCTGTTGGCTAAATTACTTTGTTCATGTAAGCAGTTACTGCATGGTGACATCGTCCCAAGGTGTGTTCCTTCCTCTGTGTAACCTGACATCTTCCCTGCAGGGTGTTTCCACTATGTGGTGCTGAGCTGTGTCTACATCAGCTGGGTGTGTGACGGACTCCTTCAACTTTGCACATGCATGCTGAGCGATGTCTCCACCTGCATCATTCGTGGCATCCTTGGTGGTCACTGTACTTTTGTATGTTGACTGTTGACATGACTTCATGTGGACATGTTCTCTTTTAGGCGCTATGCATGTGTGTACTCCCAGCCTCGCACACATGTGGTACATGTACTGCAGGGTCTTTGTGCACCTGACCGACATTTGTGGGCATTGTATCTGTGGCTACTCCACCCTTTGCATTCCATGGGCACTGCTGGGAGGACTCTGCACCCACCCCTCCTGTGTCTGGGCACTGCTGGGAGTGATAGGCACCCACCCCTCCTGTGTCTGGGCACTGCTGGGAGTGATAGGCACTCACCCCTCCTGTGTCTGGGCACTGCTGGGAGTGATAGGCACCCACCCCTCCTGTGTCTGGGCACTGCTGGGAGGACTCTGCACCCACCCCTCCTGCGTCTGGGCAATGCTGGGAGGACTCTGCACCCACCCCTCCTGCGTCTGGGCACTGCTGGGAGGACTCTGCACCCACCCCTCCTGCGTCTGGGGACTGCTGGGAGGACTCTGCACCCACCCCTCCTGCGTCTGGGCACTGCTGGGAGTGATAGGCACCCACCCCTCCTGTGTCTGGGCACTGCTGGGAGGACTCTGCACCCACCCCTCCTGTGTCTGGGCACTGCTGGGAGGACTCTGCACCCACCCCTCCTGTGTCTGGGCACTGCTGGGAGTGATAGGCACCCACCCCTCCTGTGTCTGGGCACTGCTGGGAGGACTCTGAACCCACCCCTCCTATGTCTGGGCACTGCTGTGAGGACTCTGCACACACCCCTCCTGTGTCTGGGCACTGCTGGGAGGACTCTGCACACACCCCTCCTGTGTCTGGGCACTACTGGGAGGACTCTGCACACACCCCTCCTATGTCTGGGCACTGCTGGGAGTGATAGGCACCCACCCCTCCTGTGTCTGGGCACTGCTGGGAGGACTCTACACCCACCCCTCCTGCATCTGGGCACTGCTAGGAGGACTCTGCACCCACCCCTCTTGCGTCTGGGCACTGCTGGGAGTGATAGGCACCCACTCCTCCTGTGTCTGGGCACTAATGGGAGGACTCTGCAAACACCCCTCCTGTGTCTGGGCACTGCTGGGAGGACTCTGCACACACCCCTCCTATGTCTGGGCACTGCTGGGAGTGATAGGCACCCACCCCTCCTGTGTCTGGGCACTGCTGGGAGGACTCTGCACCCATCCTCCTGTGTCTGGGCACTGCTGGGAGTGATAGGCACCCACCCCTCCTGTGTCTGGGCACTGCTGGGAGGACTCTACATCCACCCCTCCTGCGTCTGGGCACTGCTGGGAGGACTCTGCACCCACCCCTCCTGCGTCTGGGCACTGCTGGGAGGGATAGGCACCCACCCCTTCTGTGTCTGGGCACTGCTGGGAGGACTCTGCACACACCCCTCCTGTGTCTGGGCACTGCTGTGAGGACTCTGCACACACCCCTCCTATGTCTGGGCACTGCTGGGAGTGATAGGCACCCTCCCCTCCTGTGTCTGGGCACTGCTGGGAGGACTCTGCACCCACCCCTCCTGTGTCTGGGCACTGCTGGGAGGACTCTGCACCCACCCCTCCTGCGTCGGGGCACTGCTGGGAGTGATAGGCACCCACCCCTCCTGTGTCTGGGCACTGCTGGGAGGTCTCTACACCCACCCCTCCTGCGTCTGGGCACTGCTGGGAGGGCTCTGCACCCACCCGTCCTGTGTCTGGGCACTGCTGGGAGTGATAGGCACCCACCCCTTCTGTGTCTGGGCACTGCTGGGAGGACTCTGCACCCACCCCTCCTATGTCTGGGCACTGCTGTGAGGACTCTGCACACACCCCTCCTGTGTCTGGGCACTACTGGGAGGACTCTGCACACACCCCTCCTGTGTCTGGGCACTGCTGGGAGGACTCTGCACACACCCCTCCTATGTCTGGGCACTGCTGGGAGTGATAGGCACCCACCCCTCCTGTGTGTGGGCACTGCTGGGAGGACTCTGCACCCACCCCTCCTGTGTCTGGGCACTGCTGGGAGGACTCTGCACCCACCCCTCCTGCGTGTGGGCATGTACGCTCCATACATACACTGTTGGGGTGGGGGTATGCTCCATACATACGCTGGTGTGGGTACGGTCTGTACATACACTGTTGGGGTGGGGGTACGCTCCATACATACACGGGTGGGGGTACGGTCCATACATACACTGTTGGGGTGGGGGTACGCTCCATACATACGCGGGTGGGGGTACGCTCCATACATACGCGGGTGTGGGTACAGTCCGTACATACACTGTTGGGGTGGGGGTACGCTCCATACATACACGGGTGGGGGTACGGTCCATACATACACTGTTGGGGTGGGGGTACGCTCCATACATACGCGGGTGTGGGTACGGTCCGTACATACACTGTTGGGGTGGGGGTATGCTCCATACATACGCGGGTGGGGGTACGGTCCGTACATACACTGTTGGGGTGGGGGTACGCTCCATACATACGCGGGTGGGGGTACGGTCCGTACATACACTGTTGGGGTGGGGGTACGCTCCATACATATGCGGGTGGGGGTACGGTCCGTACATACACTGTTGGGGTGGGGGTACGCTCCATTCATACACGGGTGGGGGTACGGTCCGTACATACACTGTTGGGGTGGGGGTACGCTCCATACATACGCGGGTGAGGGTACGGTCCGTACATACACTGTTGGGGTGGGGGTACACTCCATACATACGCGGGTGGGGGTACGGTCCATACATACACTGTTGGGGTGGGGGTACGCTCCATACATATGCGGGTGGGGGTACGGTCCGTACATACACTGTTGGGGTGGGGGTACGCTCCATTCATACGCGGGTGGGGGTACGGTCCGTACATACACTGTTGGGGTGGGGGTACGCTCCATACATACGCGGGTGGGGGTACGGTCCGTACATACACTGTTGGGGTGGGGGTACGCTCCATTCATACACGGGTGGGGGTACGGTCCGTACATACACTGTTGGGGTGGGGGTACGCTCCATACATACGCGGGTGAGGGTACGGTCCGTACATACACTGTTGGGGTGGGGGTACGCTACATACATACGCGGGTGAGGGTACGGTCTGTACATACACTGTTGGGGTGGGGGTACGCTCCATACATACACGGGTGGGAGTACAGTCCGTACATACACTGTTGGGGTGGGGGTACGCTCCATACATACGCGGGTGGGGGTACGGTCCGTACATACACTGTTGGGGTGGGGGTACGCTCCATTCATACGCGGGTGGGGGTACGGTCCGTACATACACTGTTGGGGTGGGGGTACGCTCCATTCATACGCGGGTGGGGGTACGGTCTGTGCATACACTGTTGGGGTGGGGGTACGCTCCATACATACGCGGGTGAGGGTACGGTCCGTACATACACTGTTGGGGTGGGGGTACGCTCCATACATACGCGGGTGAGGGTACGGTCCGTACATACACTGTTGGGGTGGGGGTACGCTACATACATACGCGGGTGAGGGTACGGTCTGTACATACACTGTTGGGGTGGGGGTACGCTCCATACATACACGGGTGGGAGTACAGTCCGTACATACACTGTTGGGGTGGGGGTACACTCCATACATACGCGGGTGGGGGTACGGTCCGTACATACACTGTTGGGGTGGGGGTACGCTCCATTCATACGCGGGTGGGGGTACGGTCCGTACATACACTGTTGGGGTGGGGGTACGCTCCATTCATACGCGGGTGGGGGTACGGTCTGTGCATACACTGTTGGGGTGGGGGTACGCTCCATACATACGCGGGTGAGGGTACGGTCCGTACGTACCCGTGCCCATGCTGTGGAATGCTTGTGCGGCCCGTACCCAGGCCTTTGGCACATGGGTACGGGCCGTACCGCCATTGTTGGGGTGACGTGGGTGTGGGCGTGGTACGACTCGTACCCACGCTCTTAAGGCGTTGGTACGGTACGTACCTGTATTGTTGTGTTGCCGGTTCGCGTCGTTGCCCACTTCCGCTGTGGCGGACGCTGGCGTTGCTGGACACGCCCCCACCCCCTCGAAGTGACCAGGGCCTGGAGGTCAGGTATGTCCAGGGCACGTGTGCTGTGTGACTTGGGTGGGGGTTTTGTGTCCTGCCCCTGCCCCCCCCTTTGCCCCTGGGTGTTGTTCTGACCTTCTGCGGCGTCTGCGTCGGTACCTGTAGAGGAGGTCGACTGCTATGAGGGCCGGGATGGCACGTAGGTTCGGGTCCATGTCTGTCCATCGCGTGCAGGTGCTCCTTGTGCGCGTCGTCCTGATTTCCCGGCAGTTTTTGGCTGCCGGAAAATATTCTCCGTGCGGGATGACGTCGGTGCGAATCGTACTTCCTGGTTCGTGGAATGCAGGCTGCATACGTCCCGACGTCACGTCGGCGCTTTTCCGGATGTCATTTGTATGTTTATTTCCCTCGGTTGGTGTTTTGTACGAATCGTACGGAAATAGTGTTTCCGTGCGAATCGTACTTGCATGTTTGTAAAGTTTTACAACCGGGTACGAGTCGGACGGAGAAAAACCTCCGTCCAACGGTTCGTACCCGGTTTCTCCAGGATCGGAATCGGCACCTAAGTGTGTTATCTAACACTATTCCAGCAGACTGTCGAATAGAAATCGCTGCTGCTGCTGTTGCTTTGAGACAACTAGGCAATGCTTTAGCTACTGGGTCTAACGTAGCCGAAAAATAGGCACATGGCCGCTGTTTGTCTCCAAACCGCTGCGTTAAAAATGACAACGCACACCCTTCTCTTTCATAAACGTAGAGCGTAAAAGGCTTACTGTAATCAGGAGTACCCAGTACAGGAGCAGAACACAGCGCAGTACGCAAGTCAGTGAAACTCCTTTGGCACTCGTCAGTCCAAGGAAGGGGCTGAGGCGTATCTTTCAAGGTGAGTGCCAACAAAGGCTTGGCCAATAGAGAGAAGTTAGGGATCCACTGCCTACAATAAGAAGTAATACCCAGAAAAGCACGTACCTCCCTTTGTGTGGATGGCACAGACATTTGCGCAATCGCCTGAATTCGTTCTGGGGTTAATCCTCGTCCCTCCTTTGTTAGGAGATGACCCAAATAGGTAACCTCTCGACGAACATATTGTAGTTTTGAAGGTGAAACCTTGTGATTCAGATTAAACAGATGGCGTAACAATGCAACAGTCACATCTTTGCAAATATCTTCTGAATCAGCAGCAATCAACAGGTCGTCCATGTATTGAATAAGAGCAGCACCAGACGGCAAGGAAAAAGTATCAAGATGACATTTTAAAGCTTGGCTGTAAATAGAAGAACTTTCACAATAGCCCTGAGGTGCGCGCTTAAAGCGGAAGCTTCGGCCTCCAAGAGAGAAGCCAAAAATATCCCTACTCTCTTCAGCAATAGGAATACTAAAGAAGGCATTCTTTAGATCGATAACAGAAAACCAAGTCGCTGAGGAAGGTATCATCGTCAACAGAGCAGTGATATCTGCGACTACGGGAAATTGTGGTACAACAATTTTGTTTACCTCCCGGAGATCAATTACGAAACGATATACAGGAGGCTGAGAAGGATCAGTGCGTTTAAGAACAGGAAGAATAGGACTGTTGCATATGTTACCTCTCGTTTCCTCAACCACACCCTTCTGAATCAAATCATGAATGATTTCCAAAAGCGCTTTTTCACCTTCAGTAGAAATTCTATACTGCGGAATACGTGGCAATTCAACATTAGGCTTAAGAGTGACAATATAAGGTGGAATCTAAAGACAACCCACATCGTTCGGACCCGTGGCCCAAAGCGTTGCCGGAAGGGAAAGCAATTCAGGTGGAAACTGATCTTTGGACAAATACATTGGAGAGATCAGTTTTTGTCCTAAAGTAAGATGTACACCAGAAGGAGAACAATATATCGTAGCATGCATTCTTTTCAATAAGTCCAAACCCAACAGATTCTCACCGCAACCATTCATCAAAAGAAGTGCAGCTTCCAAATCATAAGGGCCAATTGAGATAGGCAAAGGGCAGGAAACCGGATTACGAACAGGGGCGCCAGAAAATCCTACAGAAACATTTGTTAAGCCAGACAAAGGTGCCACAGGGAGTTTGGAATGAATGATAGAACTTCTTATTGCACCAGTATCTAGGAGAAATGGCTCTGAAACACCCATTTTAGTGACATTCACATAGGGTCCATTCTGATCTACTGGAATCGACACAACTCCCTTACTTTGTCCATGGCTGTCCTAGTTAGTATGAAGACTTTCATTCTCGCCTAAAAATCCTCATTGTAATACAGTGTAGACCTAACATTTTGCTGATCAAAATAATTCACGGAATTAGGAAAAGGAAGGGAACGTTGTTCTTGAGTTGACATACCTCGACCTCTACCTCTGTTTGCGGACTGGAGGCCAGCACGACCTCGTGGAGCAGACAATGCTCCATTGCGCTGCAATAAAACCGGACAACTACTTTTAAAATGACCTTCTTCTCTACAATAGGCACATTGATTAGGTCCTAACAAAGGTCGTGGAATATATGGCTCAGGTTTTTGATACAACCTCTGAAACTGCGGAGGCTGTTGAAACTGAGGCTGAACATAGCGAGGAGGATAAGCTTATTGCAAGAGAACCTTCGTTTTCAGTTCTTTCGTCTTTTTCTCTTGCTTTTCTCTTTCTTCTTTATCTCTATTTTCATAATATTGTGCAGTAGCTAATATCTGGGCAGAGGAAGAAACAGCCCATGAACTTTCAGAATCTTTCAATTTGTGTGATAACTCAAATAATGAAGTTTGTCAATGATTAAACCAACATGATAGAGGCTTGAAGTTGGCGTGTTGGCTGATATTACATATTACAACACGCCAACTTCAAGCCTCTATCATATCGGTTTCATCATTGACAAACTTTATTATTTGATTCCTGAGCAACTTTACGCCTGCTGGGCTTACACGGGTTTTATAACCCGAGTCAAACGTATCAGCTTATTCACATCAGAGATTTCCCCTGAAGAAGGGACGTAATAGTCCCGAAATGCATCGGGCTCCATCACAAGATGTTGAATTTACAGTTCTTTATGCAAGAATTACATTGTAAAAAATGCATTATGTTATGTTGATGTATTCAATACATATATAGTTTTTGTGTTGGTTTTGACACTGAGTTTGTTAAAAGGTTTAATAAAACCGATGTATCATTGAATAACTACACTTGACGCTCTATATAGTTTAAACTTGCCAAAATATTGGGCTTTAATTTTGTCTTTAGTCTTTTCAAAATCAGTTTTCAAACAATTAGGGTTCTTTAGTGACCCACAGTACATTGCACAGTGATACTACCGTTTTGGTTAGTTTATCCTTCTTTAACTTTTGTATGCTTGAATAGATAGCAAGCATTGCACTGTTGCACCTTTACTTAGCTCCTTAACATTTGTAGACAGGATAAAATAGGAGTGCGCTTCCCCCCTTACCTATTCATCCCACTTCATTTAAAGACAGATGGAGACCCACTTTGGGAGCCCCAAGCAGGGCCCCTGACCACTGTTGGCAACTGCTTAGTGGCCAGGGGGGCAGATGTGGAGCCCTCCCAAACATCCGTGCACTCTATGCCAGGCACCAGATGGTGCCTGCCACACGATGCCTGGATGTGCACAAAATGCTCAAGAACACTGCAGCTTGTGCTGCAGTCCTTTTCCAGGGCTGCAGCACAAGATGCAGTGTTATTGAGCACATTCTGACCACCGTGCTGGCGGTCCTACCAACCCCCATCGTCATAGGCCCCAAAGTCTGTTAACATTACGAAAATAATATAAATCATTGCCATTTCATTTTTCACTGATGCTCATCCGCAGTCTGTCCAAACTGAGTGAAAAGTGAGGCGTGTCCTCTGCTGCTGACTGTGGGTAATCTGACAAACGCACACCGCAGGTTAAACGTGAATTAGAACTGTGTTCACTTGTAATGAAGTTGGGTGGGTGCACCAGGGTATTGCGCTCTGAACATGGGGGTAAGTATTGATGATTGCACAATGCTTTCCCCTGGCAGGGTGTAATGTCCCCTCTGTGCACTCTCTAAAGAAATTAATCACTTTAATCGTGGTAACTCGGTAATCCAAAAGTGTAATCCAATGTAAAATAAAAGGTCTTTCATAAATTCAGCTTCATGATATTTCTTTATTTTTCAATGAATGATATTTTCTTTGAAGACATATCATGTAGTGACATTACATGATTTAATACAAATAATGTATTTTGGGCATGTCCCTTTCTCAGGGGAAAGGTATTCCTAAAGAATAGTAAAACAACGAATAATGATAGTGCTGAAATGGAACCTCCAATAACAAACGTACGAATAGAGACATGAAAGAATAAATGAAAGAATAAAATAGGAGTAAGGTGCTTAGAACCAAGCTCGTGTTGTGCTCAATCGAACTCCAATATTTCTCAGGTGATAAGGCCACTTGTATCCATGTGCAAACCTCTTAAAAATAGTGCTGGCCATGTGCACCGATCCTAATGCAAGTAGTGAAAACAAAATAAATACATTTCAAAGAGTGTCAGACAAGTCATCCAATGTAAAGTTAATGCAGCAAACCTCAAAACTCCAGAAAACCAAAGCCTGCAGCGTACACACGGTACACAACCGTAAAGGTCGTACAAACGTGCATTATAATAAGCCATATCATCATGGAAAAGCTGTCAATACTCACGGAAATGTGTACAAACAGCGGCGCCTCCTAAGCGGCTTGCACTGCGGTCTCAATGTACTAGTGTTTATAGTAACGTGGCGTGAATAGAAAGCGGACTTGTGCAAAGATGTTTGAACTCCATATTTAAATGGAGCAACCTCTGTTTCCGATAGTGTTGAATGATGTGTCCACGTGAGGGAACAGAAAATTGGCAGCATGGAGGACTCAGAGTAGTGGCCAGACACTCCAAAGTGCGCATGTTAGTTTGGCTAGTTGTCTTTTGATTGGCAGCCTGACATGTGAACTTAGAAGCTCTCCAACCAGAATTGTGTTAGACAGTTGGTTGGAGAGCAAACACAGGCCTCCAGAGCCTGAAGGAGCATAGCCAGCCCGTTCCATCCAATCCGGGTGCTTCTCTCATGCTGGTTAATACCATGAGAGCAGCATCTGGATTGGTTAGGGGAGTTAGCTGTTTAACTTGTGCTCAGAGCCACAGATTGCAGAAGAGCACTGAAGATGCCCAGCTTGTGGTTAAGTAAAACTTAAACTTATTTAAAATGTTATTGTGGTGCCTATCAGTGATTTAGCTTGTGTTTACATTGCATGATACTTGTTTTATTTTTGTCTTTTAGGAAGCAGTGGGGCACTTTGCTCATCCCATTACTTTCAAATGTTACCAGCCGCCAATGGTTTTCATCCATAGGGCTCCAAAGAAAATCAAGTAACGAAACTGAAACAAAAGGGCTAAGCAGGTGCAAAGATTGAAACCATAGGGTAGTACTCACTCAACCTTCAAACTGATATAAAAATGTGCATTTGTGTGTTCTAAGCTAGGCAAGGGAATTATGTGGTCACATTAGGCCCGGGCAGGAATGCCACCATTTTACAAGCTCATGTTTAAAGTTCACATCTTTCTTGAACGTTGACATTTGACACTCATTTGCGTGCATGCCTGTATGAGATAATATTCTCTGAAATGACTTTGCTTACATTTACACTTCTTTGTAGGTACATTATCAGAGCCATGAACATTCTGTGTGGGAGCCAAGTTCACTGCGCAAAATGTTGTTGTTTGTTATTGTGCTCTCGGCAACAGTTCTGTAAGGATAGAATCAATAATCGCAGCCTGGCTGGGACTTCGGCATATGAAGTTTGTTTATATAAACAACAACACTCCTTTGTCTACTTGAAGGAGTATTTCGCTGACACTGTCGAGATCACCCCATGCGGAATTCCAGCCTAGCTGAATCCTGTTTACCTTCTGAGATGGATGGTGCCCAGCTCTACACCAAGCTAGGATCCTAGATGATACATACCCACATGTAACTGGTGACTTAGATCACCCTCAGGGATTCAGGCAGATTCATCCACCCTAGGCACACTAGGATAGGGGGTGCTAGGTAGGAGCATAACTATAACTATACTCAGATGCATATTTATTCTATGTAACAGCACAATGGTTGAACTGTTCAGTTTCTTTACCATTCCTGTGATGCTGAGTACTCTGTTTTGTTTCCTTCTAGTAATAGCTGTAGCACTCATATTTTACACAAGAATCGTATTGCTTTAATAAATATTTGAAATGCCAGTTTGAGTATTTCTTGTGTTTCCCTTTGGGCATGCATGAATTACCAAACAAAAGGGCTTTAGATCTGTTTCCACGATTTCCTTTGGGGTCAGTGTTGTCACGTTTCAAGGTGGCACATACCACCAGTTAACTTGCTACGTTAGAGGAACAGATGGTGCACTATGAGCTAGCGAGGACTAAGCCCAACATACCCTGAGGGTGTGCGTGGACTCGTGACATTTATGTTGCCCAAAAAATGCACAGTTTTACTGAGAAAGTACGAACCGTACTAACATGGTGCCAAGAACGTTTTAGGTTGGGTACTTATTTAATCGGTCTCCTGTGTCTCCTGAGTAGTTTTTTAAGGTCGAGACTTTGAGACCTGTTGTATATTTGTTTAGTATATGCACTTCTTTGTGGGCTTACAGCCCACCAACTGCTTTTCATTTGTTTGTTTCAGTGTCCTTTAAAAGTTCTTGCTTGCTAGTGGTCAACCCTTTCTCTTTGTCCCTCTTTTTTGTCTTTCATTTCCTCCCACTGATCAAGTACTGTACCTTTATGCTTTGCTTGTTTATCTGTTCGTTTGGGGGACTATTTTTTTTAATTGTTTCCTGCTCCTGTTACTGTTGCCTGTGTTCTGCTTTGGCGCCCATAGCTGCTTGCATTTGTATGCAGCATTTGTCCCTACCAACTCGACCCATGTCGCTCTTCACACAAGTGTTTGTGTGTTTCTCTTTATCAGTGTGGTGCCCGCTTCATCAAAGCCGCTCTTTATCTTTTGGCATTTGGCAACTTAAGGAGGCCGTGCCCCTTTTTCTTTATTTTTGCATGGCACAGTGGCCACGCCCTTTTCTTTTAATCTGCATGCTTGCTTGTTTCCTTTCTTGCCAGATTATTTGTTGACACATGGTACCTCTATGGCCCAACTCTAGTTTTCTGCATGCTTATAACATTTTGCTGATGAACAGCACGGCACCCGGTTCACGGCCACTACGCCTCATCTTTTGGCATAGGGCCTCTTCAGGAGGCCGTACCCCTTTCTTTAGTTCAGCACAGCACGGTGGCTGCTTCAGGAGAATGCACCCTTTCTATTAATTTGCACACTGGCTTGTTTCCCCATGTTGCTGTGAAGTCATTGATTTCAGGAGTGGAGGGCTAGTGGCTCGGTGCTGCTCAAGTGGTGCTTTGCAGTGTCGTCCATGTGCTGCATGTTCAGTTACGGTGGAGCTTCAACTGTTGTTATTGGAGCTGCACTATGCCTTGCTGGACCAGCACGGTAAGTGCAGACACTAACTTTACAAGTGTGCTTGTTTCTGATGGTCTCAGAGGTGGTGTTTTGTGTAAAGGATGTGTGAGTACAAACGGACCTTTAGCTGAACTCCTGATATATCCGACATTCCTTCAGGGTGAGGATGGCTGCTCCATCTACAGGATTCTTTTCCCTAACACTTCAGAGTTGAGGTCTGTGTCTTTCCCTCTGTTGTTTGTTTCATTTGAAGTTTTTCAGTCAGACTGGTGTGAATGCGTTTTTGCCTCAAAGACTTCAGCAGGAGACGAGCGAGGTTTCACAGTTGTTTTAGTGTAAACGCAGCAATTTGTATTGGAGACGTGGCATGTGGCAACTCGGCTAATCCTCACTGTGATGGCAGCAGGTGAGTGCCCTGAACATGAAAAGAAAGACTGTTTAATTAGAAAATGGGCATATGAATTAACATTCTTGTGGTCTTACAGCAGGCGTATGCTTTCTTGCTTTCATGCAGTATCTCTGTGGGCTTACCCATTGACCCAGGCACAGATTATGCACAGTGGGTGAAACCGTATTATTACTTGAACTGTCCAGACTTTTCAAGCACACATTGGACATCTGAACACACATATTTTATGTTCAGTACAAGCTGACATGCTAGGTTCAAAACACCTACACGCAGGTTGATTCAACAAACTTGGTATTCCGCATAATTGCAGGTACATCAGGATACACATATATCACATTCAATGAAGGAGACACTGTACCAATTGTATATAAATCTCATTTATATACAAATGCAGAAATGTGTTTTGCACTGAGAAAAGATTGTGACGGCAGTAACCGATGGCTGTAGTGAAAGAATGATCATTTACTCAGGGGAAATGGATAATTGTCGTGGCTCTCATTTCAGCCTTAGAGACTGTTACAAAGGTCAGTGTTCCCAGTGCAAAAGCTTTACATCCAAGATGGATACAATGGGCCAACACACTCACAGCAGCAGATGCAGATTATGTCTTCAATTCCACACTACAAACACAGGCATGCCTTCAATATGAACACAAATATCGTCTGCCCAATTAAATAATGCCTCTAGATCAGTATGATTTTATAATCTACACTACTGGTTCTGCCTAGCCTGCAGTAGGAATAAAATACCAGTACTCCTACCAGCTAAGTGCCCAAAATATTCAATTTGCTCCGATTCCCAGAGTGGGGGATAGAGTAATACCTAATTCAGAGCACAAGGGAAGAGGAGTTGGCCTAACGGCTAGGGCGGTTGACCTCGAATCTGGGGAACTGGGTTCGAGTCTCAGTAATGACGCTGAACATCTTGTGATTCTGGGCAAATTACTTAATCTCCCTGTGCCTAACAAAAATGAATGTGTCCTCAAGTAATGTAACTGGTGCTATGTAAAGTGCTCTGATATCTGATTCGGGTCAAGTTCGCGCTATATAAAAAAAGTATCTGCTCACACAGGTGTGGCAACTACAATTTCACTATTTCAGCAGTGCTACTGCTTGCCAGGTGTTTACAAACAGGCTAAAGACCATGGGGCTTATTTCATTTGCAAGCCCCTTGTGTTGCCGGAGCATCACGTTTTATGATGCTCCAGCAGGGTAGAGTGTAGACCCATATCTACAAGGCCACACAGAGCCACTTTGTGTGACTTTACATGGCCACGTAGATATGGTGTAAGGCAATGCAACGCAAGTCTCTGTGTTGCCTTACACTGTATCAGTGAGGCGTTCCATGGATGTTGCTGTGGGTGTTCCCATGCAACAACCATGATTTTTGGCACATTCCTAGATTTACAATGCTCTCTAAACCTGGGAATGTGTCAAAACTGTATGCCTCTCCACTGCATGCTTAACAAGGAGAAATATGTTCATGTTTTCCTCTTTCTAAGTCTGCTGCATTCTGAAGCACACATAGAGGAAAATGCCTCCATGGATTGGTTTTGTGCAGGAAGGTGTCCCTTGCTGCACAAAAACAATCTTGCCAACAATGCAGACACCCTTGCACCAAGGTGAAAGGGTGCCTGTGTTAGCTCTAGGCATCATATTGTGCTCCGGCTTAAAGGTCAGGAATGCACTGTATCTTGTTAATACAGTGCATTCCTGCACTTTCAATTTGGCATAGGTCAGCGCAGCAAAAACATTAGTGGCACTGCCCTACACCAAATCATTGTAAATGAAGCCCCGAGTCCTTAAATGTAACATTTGCCAGCAGATAACATTTTCCACCACAATTCATCCACCACAGACACCTCTTTTGATCTCAAACAAGCCTCTGGCCTGTGTCTATTTGGACCATTGTGGACCCTTACACTCAGATGGGTCTGGCCACAGCGATCGGCTGATGCTCTGACTGGTATAAAGGACTTGCAATTCTGAATCGGCACATATGAAGCAGGCGCATTCCAATCGGACCAGGGTCCAGTGTGTGCCACTAGGGCTTACAGAGATACCATTGGGAACATTGGATGTGACTGTGCATTATTCCTCACCTTCTCATCCTGAGGGAAATGCGGTTGTGGAGAGAAAAAAGCATGATGCAGTAAAGCAGTCTTTGACAGCTAGAGTATTAGGTTCACATTGCAGGTGGGTTCACCACCTGTATGGAGTACAGAGAGCCTTAAATAAGTCCCTGGGTGATTCCCTTTGAAGTCCGGTTTGGGTTTAAAATCTGCGTTCCAGATCTTGACTGTCCCAGTACATTGGCCTCAGAAACGCCTTTTGATATCAGTGAATGTTTGGATGTTTTACAGGACCTGAATTATTTTACACTCAGAACAACATCCAATAGACACATTCTGCCACTGGTGAAGTGAAGGAAGCACCAGCAACTTCTGGTTGGATACCAAAGATCGCAAATCTAGTACAGGAGAAAATAATCAACAAGAAGGAGTTCGGGCCATCTTACAGAGCACCTGTGCCTGTCCTGGTTGTTGAAAGTACCAGAACTCTACTTTATCGCCACGATTTGGTGGCAGACATAAGAGATTTGTGTGTATTAATCTCATAAAATCACATCATGTGACCGGTTTGATATAGTAGGCCTTTAGGGCTCCTGGGTAGTTATCTGCCTCCTCTCACTAACTTAAAGGAAATCCCGTTGCAAGCTTTAACCAACAAGGAAGTTTCTTCTCCCCGGCTGGGGACTGCTAACACTGAAGTGCCGCTACTTCCAGTTACATATACAAATATCATACAATCATCATATATGACCACACAGAGTTCAACTCTACAAGCAGAGTAATAAATCCAAGACGAAGCGATAATTCTCAGGAAGCTTTAATAACTTCCTGATGACAAAAGGTCTGTGAAGGAGAAGGTGTGGAATGTAGGTGATAAAGTTTGGGTGAAGAAAGTGAAACATTGCCATAAAGGGTTGACACATTTTTCTGGTCCTTTTGTCATCACAAGGATAAAAAAAAATGTTGTAACTTTGAATAATGGTTGTACTTGGAGTATGTCTAGGTTGGTTAAGTTGGATGGTATGAATCTGGGTGCAGCCAGTGTTCCTAGTTGTGTCCCAGAGGGAAGGGGTGGTTGTGTTGCAAGGTCATGTAGACAGAGATCCATACCTAGTGCTATCCATCCCTGGCCACCAGTACCTTTCCCTGACCCTTCCTTTTGTGAGACTCCTACCAAGATGCCCTTCATGAGCCAAATTGATTACTTTATCTCTGAGAGTAACAGGTGGAACCAACCTATCACCTCTCAATAACTTGTCCTCACAAAAAGTCAAATCATCCCTAACACACCAAAATGGCTTTAATATAGGATCAAGATCTTGAAAATTAGGCCAACCTTTAGCTACAACCCCTCTCAAAAGCAGAAAAACTTCATCTTGAGCAGCACTTGACAACCACTCTTCCTCAGAAATTGTCTCCTCCACCACCCAATTCACACATGGTGGCTCCTCCCAAACCTCATTCCCACCTACCGGTAACCTAGACAGACAATCAGCTGACTTGTTGTTCAAACCAGGTATATAATGAACACGAAAATTGAATTCCTGTAGTCCTTCACTCCACCTTTTAAGTCTGGGAGTCAAATGATCACCGTGGTGACTAGAGTATATTTGAACAAGAGGACGATGATCACACTTCACCTCAAACGGAATCCCCCACAAGTAAAACTTAAAATGGTGTATCGCCCAATATACACTCAACGCCTCCCTTTCAATACACGAGTAGTTAGCCTCCGCATCCCTAAGAGCTCTGGAAGCAAATGCCACAACCTTCTCCTCCCCATTCTCCACCTGCGAAAGCACCGCCCCCAAACCCTTAAGACTGGCATCAGTCGTAAGAATGGTTTTTAACCTAGCATCAAAGTGCCCCAAAGTTGGCATGGCTCCAATCTCTGACTTAACCAGCTCAAAAGACTTCTCACACTCCGGCGACCAAACAAAATGCGCTCCTTTCTTTAACAAAACCCTAATCGGTTCCACCACACTGGCAAACCCCTTCACAAACTTGGAGTAAAACTCCGCCATACCAAGAAAAGATCTGACCTGTTCCTTGTTCTCTGGAGCAGGAGCTTTCATAATACTCTCAGCCAACTTAAACTTCGGTTGTATCCCATCCTCGTCGCCAGTAATAAATCCAAGACAAAGCGATAATTCTCAGGAAGCTTTAATAACTTTTACCACCGACAGGTTCCTTAACAGGTCTTCTCTCTAACGTCTCCTTTGCCAGAATGCCCATCTCATTCAGAACCATGAGATCCACATTCTGTCGCTAGGACAACTACTAGATTCTAAAACAACACATTAAGCAAACAAGCAAATTACAACACAGACATTGATGGTGTATTCAACATCTAAGCATTTTGAGTTGTATACCAGTTCTTTACAGCTCTACGAGACTCTCATGTTTGTACAAACAGACTCCGGCTATTTTGTCGACATTGATCACTTCTTTTCGTATTCGTCAGACTCACCTCCACAGAGAGGACCATGTGAACCTTTCATTTGGCTCAAACAGACATATATTATCCCTCCATGGATATACATTTTGATTACAACTTCCTTACTTTTACTTTTCCTTTGGATTGGTTTTGTAGCTGTCTTTTTTTTGCTTCTGAATGGATATTACGTCCCAGAAAGCGCTGCTTCTTAACTGGTAAACAAGGTTTTGAATCCCCAATTTTCATTACACAAAGTTCAAAGAGACCTTTCCCTGGTGAACACTTCAGGGGTTCTGGTTCGTTATGGAATTGTTTAGGATAAACTACCTTATGATATATTTGGCCCAACAGAGACATTACAAGTCCTCTATGTCTTTTGTAGTTCAGTACATGATGTCATCACTACTGGCACTATCTCTGATGATTGGGTCATTCACACAGTATATGAAATGCTTGCTGATTTAGAGTATTACACTGTAAGAAATGTTTGATGGTACATCTAATTATGATGAAATGTTTTGTTCTCACCATTATGGTCACCATTATTTACATAAAACAAGTACTTCATTTGCAGTATTTAATTGCAGTAGATGTGAATACTGCCCTACAGCACCACAGGGTAGCTCTAAGACATTTGCACAGAAGTTTGCATATTTTTCTGGTCACAATCCAGCTGATCAAGAGTCCTATTATAATAAGCATACACCTACCATGGTGAAGAAAAATATGCTCACAGACACAAAATTAATGTATTCTTCATCTTTCATTTCCCAGTTGCCGGGAAGGGGATGACTTTTGGAGAGACAATATCGATTTGAAATAGAGATTGGCAGGTTCACAGGGAACGAAGTATTATTTAGACCATGCCTCAAATCAAAACAACTAATTATCCAGATTAAAACTGTGCAGCACACATCCTCTCTTGCCCTGGCCAAGATAAAGGATCTAAATACAACAAAATGTCCCACTTTTACATGGTTTGAGAATTGACAGGAATTCACAAATTACACGGAGGACACATTCAACAGCATGCTTGGAAATGGAACATACAATTCTTCATGTTCCAGTCTGGAGAAATGGTTAGTGGGGCCATTAGATACTAATGGATGTCAGGCACGTTTTCATTACAACAAGATGGGTTCAGGATAAGTAGAACAGACCCATGTTATGTGCAGACACAACACTCAGGAATGTTAACAACATACATCATTGGAAAATTGCGGCTAGAGTGGCTAAAACATTAAATGTTGGCTGAAGTGAAACAACATTTGTGTCTTCTTTCTTATGAGATAGTTCTATAGGAGGTTTTGTTACGTCCTTGAAAGCTATATGCTATATGCAATTAAATGTGGAAAGTTTTACAGCAGGAAGCTGTTGAAAGAATACGTAAAATTGACAGAGCAAATTTAGAAAAGGCTCTAGCAGTGGTTGACAATGGTATGACAACATTATTTAATAGGATATATTCTCTAGGTAACATTGTGTTATTTGTTATTTCTATCATACAGAGTGACATGTCCTTTTTGCAACATGGGCAATCACAGCTTCTGTTTATTATGCTGCTAAGCTGAACTCTACAGACGTTATGCTCTTGTCACGGTACACTGCCCTCTGGTTTGTTTCTAGTATACAACTTGAGAAAAGAACAGACCATCATGGCCAAAAGAAACGTGACATACACTATATTACACATAGAAAAGATAGAAAAATTACTATTTACTGTTTCAGAGGTACTATCAGCAGATTGGATGATATATGGGTTTATTTCTCTTCCAATTTAAACTTTTCACTTTAAATACTGCTTGCAGCACCACCAAGTAGGCAGATATGAAGCGCTAGGGGAGGGGATTGCACACGAGGTCTTAAAATGGCCCCAGCTACAGGGGGAGAGGGGCCCAGTGGGGCCAAGCAAGCCCATATTTCTGTCTCTGTCCCCTAAATTAGAGCCCCCGTATTACTGGGGCTTCTAAATTCTGCCTAATTTTTTTTTTTTTTTAGCTATTCTTTTTTTATGGTGTGACTGTTGTGGCACGAGCACCAGATCTGCGCACAAACTGGCCACGGAGTCAATGGCTTGACCTGTATAATTACTGGGGCGCCACACCTCCAGTCAGGGTGTGGTGCACCCCTGCAGGAGAGCTTGGTCATACTGCAACAGCTGATGGGAGCATCTTTGCATGCTTTTCTTTCCATTCTGTGTAGTGTTGGTTGTGCCCAACTCAATGCAATGATTTAAAGGTGCCTGACATGAGTCCTTACAACAAGCCTAGGCCAGAAAGAAGAAATAGAATGGATGGCAGAGACAGGTAGGAGAATTGAATAATTTAGCTTTAGGATCTGCTAACTTGGCATTATATAATTTAAGTGGAGCAGACTGGGATAACATCTCTCCACATATATGCTTGGTGGCTTTGCAGCTGCAAAGACAGAAACAACAAAATGTTTTCTAAAAATTAGTCCAAATTGTTTGGATTAAATAACTTGCTTTCATGGTTAAACAAACCAGCACCACTTGTATATGATATTTTTTAGCTTTTTGAGAGAAATGAAAACTAGATGGGTCACTAAAATAAACTTGCCCATAGAAATGTAAAGATTGCTTTCCTATGACTTTAAGGCAGTGACTTAAAACATGTAACCCAAAAGCCTGTGTTTCACGCAGCATGCCACCTAGCAAATATATAGTGAGTTTTATGTTATTGCATCCAGACATATAGATCACATCAAAAGACAATACAAACCTATTAGCTTTCCCAGTGCTTGTTTGTAGTATCGAATACATTGAACTATGATTTTGTGCTGAATAAGTAGAATAAAAATGTGAGGTTTGAATTAACGATTACCAAGGTCCAGGGAAAAGCTTTGTGGTTTTCAGAGTGTCTCAATCACTCCTTTTTTCTACTTTACTTTACTCTGCAGTCTCTCGTTCTGTTAGACCCTGGCGTCTTTTTTCTCCTCTCCATCTCTCTGAAATTCTCCATTTACATATCTAACAAGTTGCCTCTTTCCTCCTCTGCCCGATTTTCACTCTCTCCTGCACATAATTCTTTTTATCTCTCACACTTCACCATCTTTACCGCATATATAAACCACAAACTCACCTGTGAGGACTGCATTTTCTTTTCTTATTGTTCTGTCAGTATTTCCACAGTGAACCACCCCTTCACACACTAAACCATAGCCACACAAATGCAGTTGATACATATGTGACCATCTCTATGTTTACTCTGCAGAGAGGCCAAAGATTGGATGTGCATGTAGCCCACACACCTCTATGATGTACTGACAGCCACTGTGGGTATTTCACACTGTCTGCAGCTTCAGCATAAACAGCCGCCCACTACCTGAATTCGGCCGGACACCAGGGGCGACTCCTTTCACAGCATGCATTGTACAAACGTTTTGTGTTGCATGATAAAAAAACTACACACAAAACACAAAATCTGGAAAAAGAAAGTACTCTTAGGGAATGTAACATGAAGTAAAACATGTCAAATATGACTAAGGCTCCCACTTTTCATGTTTTTACTGATGTTTACAGATAAAGACAGACAAAAAACAAAGTGTTTCCTATCTGCCTTTATTTTAAGAATGGAGAAATGCAGAAAATGTGGCTTCTTTTGACTGGCCTTTCCACTGTCTTTCATTGGTTCCAAATCAACCACTGAGCAGATCCATGGCAGGGGGAGTTGAAAACAGGATAAGATTTCCTTAACCCCTTGAGTGCCCATGACGAGATGGTCTCGTCATGGGCCGCGGTTGCGCTGTGCCCATGACGAGACTATCTCGTCATGAGCCCCGCCCGCTAATGAAACGCCCGGCACAGGGCGTGGAAAGGGCGGGGCATTCAAGGGGTTAAATAACAAAATATGTCAACATCCATTTGTAGCTGGAGCATTGTTATGTTAGATTTAGCTGCTTAATTTGCTGAAACACGACAGGTGTCAAAAGTACGAGCTTACGTTTAGTACATAAATAAATGTGGAAATATAGCATTTTACAGATTCAGGTACTCACAGAACACAAAATAAATGTGGATAAATACTGTTAATATTGCCAAAAAATAAATAGGGATAAATACAGACAGAAATGTTTAAAAAACAAAATGCCGTAAAACCAGGGTCCCTAAATATAAGTAGAGACTTCATCGCTGACATGGATTACCTCAAGGGTATTCACAGTCATTATTGAGAAATCAAGCTGTTTTTTTGTCTGTAAAGTTAAGGACATGAGTATATGGCCGAAGGGGGCCTTTTTCAAAGTCGGTATTTAATTATTGCCAGTCAATGATCCAACAGGGTCATGATTTGATGTCAGTGACCTGAGGGAAAGCTTTGCTGGTCCACTGAAATTTGAGCACAAGGCTTGTCCTAAAGAGCCCTTTACAAGTATAACTTTGGTCACCTTCAAAATCACTGTTGTAAAAGTATTTAAAGTTAGATACAAGTATAGTGTTCAAAATATGTGTCATCCCAACACCATAAAGTTTGCTACTACCGGGTCCACAGTACAACACCAGAAAACATAATAGGCTCTTAAAGCCCAGCTGCAGACATGTATGTCATTTATGCTGTGTATTTGGGGTGCCTCTCCTTTGCTTAGGTTAGGCTCAGTGTAGAGCTTGCTGTTTGTAAATTGGGTTGGTCAGGTGATCAACATTTAACACTTTATAAGTCTGTTATGGAGTGAAGTGTGATTGCCCTTGGCATGCCATGGACACAGCAGCATTGTTGCTGAACTACTTTACCCTCCTATTGTGGTCTTTTGCCCACATCTGTTTGATTGATAATAACCACCAGGGGCCCATGTTGTGTGTGTGGCACCTTAGGCCAGTCCAGGCTTTTTGTGAACAGAGAAATTATTTCTGGACATGTGGTTCACTTTTAGCCAATCTAAATATGGTATTTCAAGTCTCAGAATGCAAAGCGATAATGGATAGAAAGCTAGAACTGGCTATAGGTGTGACAAATGCAATGAGACCAAGTTGTGCTCATGATCTGAAATGACCTATTGCAATGTTTGCTCAGTTCATTTTGTTGTTGTGGCATGTAGCCATTGAATTTTTGCTTGATGATATGAGAAAGGTCACCTCAGTTTCACTTCTTACTCTTGAGTGTGCCCTAGGCCACAGCTATTTTGATAATAAAAGTGATTGCTAATTTGTGACTTATACTTTTGATGCTTAATTTCATTACTCGATATTTTTTAGTTCTGCCAAATATAATGCTTTATAATACTTTTGTACTCTGGTGTACCCTCTACCTATGCATAGTATTAAATGTAAAGTCTCATTCTGGAGGGAAAACAGCTTCTGAATCTATCTATAGTTCTGAGACCCTAGAGAGATCAAAAGTTTCAAACAGATAGTTTGAAAGATATCATATTTGAAACTTTAAATTTGAAAATCTTTTGGTTTGAAAACATAAGAGTTAAAAAAGTTACAATGTTAATTCAGGTTAATAATATGATATCACATTTACACAGGCTAGAATAAAAAAAATGGGGCTGTTCATCCTGCTGCTTCAGGCACTCAGTCATCAGGATTTTACATTTGTTTGCAGCTGGGTGTGATTTGGTGACAGGAACGGTTTTCTCTGTTTCTGCTTACTTCCCCACGCTAGTAGATGTCACCTTTTGCATCATCTTTCTTCCTAGTGTATGAGTCTCTTCAAATCTGAATTACATATTAGAACCGGAATGATACTGCCCATTGGCTCTGCACCATGTCATAATTAGGACCCCTCTTAAGTGGTTCTGTCAGGTTCAAAATTTGTATAGACAGCTATTGTAGCCTTAGAGTCTGCCATAGGGGGCTCTACTGGCCATTAAAGTCCCGCTTTAGTGTTAAACAAGGGTGAGAGCCTTAGATGGCTGGTAGAGGCTGCAATGGGGTTTTTTAGACCAATAGAACATTCAGCCCCAGAGGGTAGAATGTTCTAATTTGTGAAACACAGGTGTCAGGGAGAGCGAGGGGGTTGAAATCCCCTCAGGCTCCGTGAGGCCTTTTGTTCACAGCAATAGCTGTGAACAAACATTGGAATGTTGGCGCTCCGGGCTTCTACCAGCCATTAGAAGCCCGGACCACTCCATTGTTTTCATTGGAGCTCCTAACATTCTAATGTTCTAATAAGGTTTTTGGACTGTTTTTTTATTGTTATTCATTTAGCCAAGTACATTTCTCCTGCAAATGTTTGATGTTAAGCAAAAGACGTTACACTAAAATTACTCTTTAAATTGTCTGTTGGTTGACATGCACTTGTTTCCTCTTTTACATGCACTAATAATGAGCTCTGCGCCCTCACTAGTTTGTATTCACTGTTGCACTTCCATACTTGTTTGGAGACATTTGTATTGCGACCAGTATTTTTGTATTTGGGATGCATCATCCCAAATGCAAAAATACCTATTGGGTATTCCTATTGGGTACTCGCAAATTGTGAATGCAATTTCCTATTCATTCCAATGGGGCTGTAGGCCCATAGGAATGAATGGGAAGCCATTCCTTAATTGTGACTTGCAATTTGCAAGTCGCAATTAAGGAATGTTTGGGAATCGCTATTTTTTAAGCGATTCCTACATGCATAGTCTTTTGCGATTCTTTAATTGCGATTCCTTAATAATCGCAATTAAGGAATCGCAAAAGCCTACATTGATGCATGTGCCCCATTGTCTTTATTCATAATCAACAATAATTTTCTATGAGTGGCTGGGTTGTACATTACATGACCTTCTTGCATACCCTTTTTGCCCCTTAGTATGTGTTTGTCTAATGCACTACATAATTACTTGGATTAGTTTTAAACATATTACAAGGAAGCCATTGTTCTGCTTACCCCTGTTTGCTCAGGTTCCTAGGCTTACAAGTGTGCCTCTTGTTTCATCACTAGAATAAAAGGCAAAGGCAAACAAACACATTGGAAAGGTGCTACATTACCTATCATTTCTTCATTTAGTTTTCAACCATTTTGAGATACAGCAGAATGAGGGATGGGGTGGGTGGTCGGGTGGATTGTAAGGGGGCTGTTATAACTGTAATATTTGTTTTACCCAAAAGTTAGTATTAGATAGATGAGAAGAAGAGAGGGAGACAGTAGTGTCATTAGCAGAAGAGCATTAATGGTTTACTGTATGGTAGAGTACAGACATCAACTGGCTTAACCATTTAAAACAAAAAAAATTAAAAACTGAACTACATGCCTTGAACTAAAACCACAGGCCATATTATCAAGGAACGGCAATAACATTATCTGGTGTGAACCTGGGCTTCTATGGGAATTCACAAGGGCATATTATCAAGCCCATTATCACCGCTTTAGCGGCAATTTCCAGCCACTAAAGCGGCGATAATGTTATCGCCGTTCCTTGATAATATGGCCCCACATTTGATAGTTTTCTTTAACTTTTAGGTAAAATGCTAGGGCCCGATTCACAGAACTAACTTAAGACAAAATCCTAAACTTACTACCATTTTAGTATTCACAGAAGGCACTTACTCATTTTGGTATTCACAGAAGGCACTTACTCATTTCGGTATTCACAGAAGTTAGGAGTCCTAACTTTAGGACTCCTAAATTCCTTCTGTGAATACCGAAAGTCTTAAAATTAGGATTTTTCTCAGTTTAGGAGTCCTAAAGTTAGGACTCCTAACTTTACTACTACTAAACTGAGAAAAATCCTAATTTTAAGGCTTTCGGTGTTCATCAAGAAAGACGTGTACGCGCAACGCATGACGTCACTGCACTGTCGCGAGACAGCGCAAATGTCTAAAAACAATACAACATCTCATGGAGAACGCGACCGGATCAAGAAAACTTGTCTGCGAACACAGGGATTCAGGTAAGGCGATCGCGCGCGCGCGAGAATGTATTATTTTACAGCGCGAGCAAGAAACAAATTATCGCCAAGCTGCGGGATGCGGAAATTTTGACATTTTCGCGCTTTCCGCGGAACGCAAAAATGTCAAATTATCGCAATTTCCGCGAACGGAACAACATTTTAGCCCAGGCCTACTTTCAACCCTCTTTATACAGTCGGCAGTAGCAGAACTGGGACCGGCCCACTGGGCGTGTACTGGGATTAGAAACACCTTAAATGAAAAATGAACATTGCACGCTGTTCCTGCCCCCTGAACATGCCAAGCCAGAGAGCAAGGAACTCTTTCCGAAACGCGTATGGCAGATATTGGGGGCAATTTTACTGTGCAAGCCGGTCCCAGTTCTGCTGCTGCCGACTGAATAAAGAGGGTTGAAACTTGACGTTGGGTGTGGTGTCTTCACATGCGTGAGCGTTTACATTTGGAATTTGCTGTGGCCTGCTCTGGCCACGAAGACTACCCCCCTGCAGCAGTGCAGGTCCCTGTGCTTCGATGGAGAGGCACTTTCAGGAACAACGCACCCATTCTGCAAGGCACAAGTAAAGCAGCAAGCTGATCCCGCTGACCACAGTGGCCCAACGGATGTTATTTAGTGGAGAGCAAGGTGAAGCGGCATTTCAAACAAAGAACACTTACCTGAACTACGAGTACCATCGTGCATTGCGAGTACACGCCCAGTGGGGCAGGATTAGAAACACCTTAAATGAAAAACGAACATTGCACGCTGTTCCTGGCCCCTGAACATGCCAAGCCAGTGAGCAAGGAACTCTTTCTGAAATGCGTATTGACGTTGGGTGTGGTGTCTTCACATGCGTGAGAGTTTACATTTGGTATATATATATATATATATATATATATATATATATATATATATATATATATATATATATTACCTACTGGCGGTTGCCAGTAGGTAGTTATAGTTAGGACCAAGTTTCCATAGGAAGAGCATTTTTTGTGTTGCTTATAACTTTGGCGTCGTTTGGTGAATCTTTATGAAATTTTCCAAACTAATTCTTTGTTCATACCAGCTCTTATGTGGAAAGTTTGGGGGTGATTCGTCCAGGGGGGGCCGAAAAAAAAGGGGGATCCCACAACATGTTTTTTCCATGTTAATATCCGTAGGAAACTTTAGACAAGGCTACAGGTCGAACGGGTGAACGGAATTACCCCAAATTTGGCAGGGAGAAGGGTCTTGGACTAGATAGCATGCTTTCGTTTATTTGGTGTAAATTCGCTCAGTAGTTTTGGAGAAATATTGAAATTTACAGATATCGATATTTGGGAATTCTGCCACCTGATTGGCTGAGGCGTTACGAGCACGAGCTTGCTGCTTATTGGCTGCAAGCGATTGCAACTAGGAAGTGTTGGAAGCCATTTTGTGATTCTGTTGAAATGAGTAAGGAGGGAAAAGGGCAAAAAGAGTAGGAAACAGGAGGATAGGAGCACTGTAACCTCTGTGGGGGAGTGCGAAGCGAAGAAGTCACTCCTACCGGACTGAAAGTGCGGTGTTGCTCAGAGTGACATGGTGCTGAGATGAGATGCTGCTCTGTGTAGTATTCCAATGTAAGTCATAGTAGAATGTTAGTATGTAATGCTACTATAATGTAAGTATGTAATGTTAGAATGTAGGGCTGTCATGAGGGGAATCTTGGGGAGTTTGTACACTGTGCTGGAGAAGACGGTCGCCTTGCTGTCTGGTCCTGTTGGTGGCTGTTTAAGCTGTCTTCTTTTCCTGCAATAAATCTGCTTATCAGATCCACTGTTGTCTCCTCTTCACTACATAAATTTGTCGACGAGCGGGAGAAGGTAAAAAGAAGGCAGCACTCACCAATATTTTGAGCTTGCTTGCGTTCTGCTGAAGACCCGTTTTCTTAGTGAAGCTGTGTCTACTCATCCCAGGGTTGTCGGTTGATCGAACTATGTGATCCTACCTCTGGTAGGATTTATATTTTCTGATTTTGGGCTTCCTCTGCCTCTTCACTACACTCTGGTTGCTGTACTACACGTGTGCAAGTAGTGTTAGTATACTAATTCTGTAGTTATGCATTAACAAATGCATCATGGCCCTATGGAGCGCCACCTCCCAGGTGCAGGTCATACAATGTCCTGGGGTGTGCATCCGCGGGACATTTATGTTTGCTATTACAGGGCGGGAGCATTGCTTCCACCCTGTGATAGTAAATTCTTGTTTGGCTCATTGAAGCGAGAGGAGGAAAACCTCGTAACCGCTGCAAAAAAGCAGATCCGGATGGTAAAAATGGAGAAAAAAAAATGAAGCGGGGTCTCACCTGTTCATTTAAATGAGCCCACTGGTGGGTAATGTTCCGGGGCCAAACCTATTATTATATTGCGGGGTCTCTGCAGCACTGTAAATCTCACATGTAAATTAGGCGCAGGAGGGCACAGAGACGTTTCACAGACTAGGGGATTGACACCTCCCCAGGTATTGTTTACGAATTGTTCGGCGGGCTTCAAGGCCAACTCAAGACCGGGGATCAGCAACCTCCGGGGCTTTACTTAAATATGCAGGGTGGGCCTCACCAGTCCTTGAAGCCTTGATGGCCCTAGGCAGTGCCTTATTGGTTCTGAAATCACGCGGGCAGTACTGATGGTGTTATAAAGTGATACACTCATAGAACCCTTGCCGTTGTAGAATTACCCAGGCTTCATTTATAAAATAGTCTGTTGGTTTATATTTGGTAGGTGCACCGCAAAATAAAAAATGTTTTCCCTCATGACCTACTATCAACCGCCGATTTTCACAATAAACTACATACAAGTGTTGTCAGAAAAAGAAGACCCATACACTCACTTATTTATTGGTAAAAAAAAATAACTTTTATTAAAACAACACAAATAAATGGAAACCTAACTTCATTCTAACAACAGTAAAACATGAAAGAAGCGGGTGGGACTCCTCCGGAAGCAGCGTACAAAACCTGCAAGAGGAAAAAGAAACATAAGTATGTGTGCCATGTCCAAGAGAACAAGCATTTGCAATGCAATAGGTCTCACATTAACACAAGTTTAAGCTATTGGCATTGTAAATGACAATGCACACTGTACATTTCAAGCAAGCGCCCTCAGCACGAGACTAAAGGCTCCTTGCCCTTTGACCCAAGGCACCCTGCCCAGTGACACTGACTCTTGCTCACAGTATGAGGTTCCTATCCCTAAAACTCACCACCATTGGCTCACCGCATGAGACAAGAGGCAGCCTTAAGCCGCACTCATGAGCTGGCATCAGAAAAGAGGCAATACCAGCACGCACCCTGAAGTTCTCGTAAGGCACAACTTAGGCGCTCTAAAAACATCAAAATAAATACAATGGGGGGAGGAGCCTAGCGCGCAACCAAGATGGCCGCATAGGCTTAAGGCTCTCGAGGGCCTCCGCAACCTACCACGTCTATCCTGACTAAATCCTGGTAAATTTGACGGGCTTTTGCTGATGCATTCGTTCTGAGGTGCCACCCGTTTTCCGAATTCTGATCGGACGCCGGGAACCCGAATGGTTGCCCTCCGAAGTTTGCGGCCTGCTGGTGCCTGGGTCCCGGTCTCGAGTTGGTGAGGTGCCCGGGTACGAAGTGAACAACAGCGGCATGCAGGGCTTGACCTGCCCCGTGCCCCGCACTTTCACTTTCGTTTTCAAGTCTGCTGTTTGAGATCGGCTGAGGGACCCTGGTGTTTCAGAGGAGCGCGGACAACGGAGTGTCTGGCCCGATCTTCGGACTATCCACAGACGTCCTGTCTGCGATCGCAGTGTCGGCTTAACTTAGCCAACGGGTCCCTGTCCCTGGCGCTGGCGGGTGCCAACCTTGGTGGCCTCCGGACGATGGCGGCGAGACTCGAAGGGGACAAGTCAAAATCTAAGTCAACCCGGAGAGGACCAACAACATGGACCGCTACGCGCAGCTAAAGGAATCCCCCGCTGGCCTGCATAAATCGCCTGAGCGGTCTAAAGAGCTGGCGGGCCCAGCGTCGGAATTTACCCTGCAGGACGTTATGGGCGCCATTGAGGAGATGAAGGCTGCTGTGGGTCAGCGATTTGATACCCTGGCACATAAGTTGGACGCGGTACTGATCGATGTGAATTTGGTCAGGGCAGACCTGTCCAAAACCAACGAGCGGGTCGACTCCTTGTCACAAGCGGCGTCGAGCCTAACTGTGGACGTGGCCGCCCTGCAGACGGAGGTCCGTCGGTTGCGGCTTGCCAGTGACCAGACTGATCGTCGACTTGAGGATTCGGAAAGCAGGGCTAGACAGAACAATGTCCGTATCATCGGAGTGCCGGAAAGATCGGAGGAATCTGCTGCTGATCTTTTTGTGGAGGATCTGGTGATCAACCGTCTCGCGCCCAAGGGATTGAGCAAGTTCTTTGCGGTGGAGCGGGCACACAGGATTCCGGGTGGTGCGCCCAAAGTGGGTGCTCCCCCGCGGCCTATAATCGCCCGACTTTTTAACTTTCGGGATAGAGATGCTATCCTTCAGGCGTCGCGGGTGGCTGGGCCGCTGAAGTTTGAGAACTCCAATGTTAGCTTTTATCCGGACTTCACGCAAGCGGTCCAGAAACAGCGGCTGGGATTTTTGGGTGTCAAGCGGCGCCTGAGGGACATGGAGCTGAAATACGCGATGTTATTCCCGGCGAGGTTGCGGGTTGAGTTCCAGGGTCGTTCCCACTTTTTTGACCGACCGGAGGCGGTTGGTGACTGGTTGGATGCCCTACCGCGGGGACAGGATCGAGACGATCGGGCGGAGGAGAGCGGACGGGATGTGGTGGAGCAGGACTAGAACTTGGTTCCTGGCGATGGACTAGCTTGACTATTCATTGCACCTTGGCTCAATTACACTCTTATCCGGCACATCATGCCCTTCAAATGTCTGGGGGTTGCGGGGACCTTTTTGGGGTCCTTTCCTCCTTCTGGGGTTCTTTTGTGGTATATGTTAGGGTGACAGGCACACTGCAAGTTGGGGGGACTGTTCGGGCTCAAGCAGGGGTGCAGGGAGGGGGGAGTTGTGGTTTTGGGTCTGTGGGGGTGGGGGGTTGTTGGGGATGGTTGTTGTTTTTTCATTTCGCAGGGCAATGTGAAGTTGTTTGCTGATTTCTCCGGGTTGTGCTCTCCGGGATGTGGGTATCATGTGCGGGAGTGGGATGGGGGATAGGGGATTGCGAATCCTTTCGTGGAATGTGAATGGTCTGGGGGACAGGATCAAGCGCGGGGTGGTGTTACAGTTCTTGAAGCGGCTCTCGCCCGACATCGTTTTCCTGCAGGAGACACATTTGGTTGGGAACTCCTTCCAGGCCCTAAATAGGAGGGGCTATCGCCTAGCCGCTCACTTTGGTTTCACTTCTGGCTCTAGGGGAGTGGGCATCTTAGTTAGGACCTCCCTCCCATTGGCAGTGGACGAGGTGCTTCACGATGATAGGGGGCGATATGTGGCGCTGGTGGGGAGATGGGAGGGTAGAACCATTTCACTGGTGGCTGTGTATGTGCCCCCGGGGTTGCAGACGACTACATTTGCTGACTTGGGGCGTTTGGTCCTGGGGCTCCCTGGGGGGGTTTTGGTGTTGGGTGGAGACTTTAATGCCGTGGTCTCTGGATTGGAGGACCGTCACCCCCCCAGGGATCTCCCTAGGGCTCAGGCCTGGTTGGGGAGTTTTTTGGACACTTTGGGACTGGTAGATTGCTGGAGAATGATGCACCCGGGACAAGCGCAGTATACCTTTCACTCGGGGGCCCATGGGAGTCTCTCGAGACTCGACTATATGCTCATGCCGGCGACCCAGGCGGGGATGATTGGGGAGGTGCGTCACGTAGCCAGAGGTATTTCTGACCATTCCCCTATATGGTTGCAATTGAGGGTTGACCCTGGCACAGAAGGAAGAGTGGCACCTATTGGCCCCTGGTATCTTCGTAACCCTAAGAACCGCGCGGAGTTGGTCAAGTCCACTGATCACTACTTCACTGATAATGTGGGGTCGGTGTCGTCGGCCGTCTCCCTATGGGAGGCTTATAAAGTGGTGGTCAGTGGGCAGGCCTTGTCCCTTATTTCCCATACTAAGAGGTGCGAGAGAGCTGAGGTGGTTCGCCTGGAGGCTGAAATAGCTGAAATGGAGGAGGACTTGGAGCGTGGAGTTACTGATGAGAAATTGCATGTTCTCAGCCTCAAACAGTCAGATTATAGAGCGCTAGTCACGGAAGCTGCTAAAGGGATGTATAGAGAGCAGCAAGGGCGTCTGTATGACGTGGGGGATAAGGCCGGAAAGTTGATTGCTTGGTTGGATAAGAAGGAGAGAGCGAGCAGGGTGGTGCCCGTTGTGGAGAGAATGGATGGAGTGCGTGTGACTGACCCTGTGGAGATTGTTGACTGCTTCGCGGATCACTTCCGCGGGGTATACTCTCCGGTTTCCGTGCGTTCGGAGGAGGATTCTCATCTGTTGCTTAGAGACATCGCACTGCCAACATTATCGGAGGCGGATGCAACATTGATGGAGGCGAAGTTGTCGTCAGATGAGATTGCTTTGGCCATTCGCTCGATTGCGTCTGGTAAGGCGGTGGGTCCTAATGGTCTTCCCATTGAACTATATAAGTTACGTCCTGATAAGATAGCGCCGTATCTTCGTGACATGTTTTCGGCGGCACGTGCGGCGGGCTTCCTTCCCCCTGACCAACGCCTCGCCACCATAGTGGTGATACACAAAGATGGGAAGCCGCGAGACCGCTGCGCCTCCTATAGGCCCATTTCGCTGTTGAACGCAGAACCCAAAATTCTGGCTAGGGTGTTGGCTAACCGACTGGTTCGGGTCGCGGGCGACTTGATTCATCAGGATCAGTCCGGTTTTATACCCCATCGGAATACCGCCCTAAATTTGAGGCGGTTGCACGGTGTGCTGGCTGGAGCCGAGTTTATACGGGAGCCGGCCATCTTGGCATCTTTAGATGCTACTATGGCGTTCGACACTTTGGAGTGGCCATATATTTGGGCCGTTTTGGCGAAATTTGGATTCGGCCCTGAGTTTATTGGTTGGGTAAAATTGCTATACGCTGACCCACTGGCTCAGGTGGTGGTGAATGGTAGGGTGTCGGCTCCCTTCGCACTGGGGAGGGGTACGCGACAGGGATGTCCGCTATCACCCCTTCTCTTTGCGCTTTCTTTGGAGCCTCTCGCCGCCTGGTTGCGTTGGGAGCCGTCGTTGCGAGGCATTAGATGGACGCCGGAGTTCGAAGACCGTGTCTCCCTTTACGCGGACGACATCCTTCTATATCTTACTTCCCCCCGACAGTCACTAATGGTATTGGTGGACGTGTTGACTTCCTTTGGCCGCAACTCCGGCCTGGTTATCAACTGGGCCAAATCGTGCGTCTATGTCCTCTCCGGGGACGCCCCCCTCCTGCCGCAAGACTGCCCTGTTCAGGTTGCTACCCTGGGGCTCAAATATTTGGGAATCTTTATCTCACTGGATCCCGCGGTCCGCTATGAGCGAAACCTTCTCCCTCCCCTCCAGCGACTGAAGGCCGACGTCGCAAGATGGCGACGACTTCCGCTTTCACCGCTTGGACGGGCGGCATTGTTTGAAATGATGTCGCTGCCTCGTTTTTTGTACGCTTTGCAAAATACTCTGGATGTCGTACCGGCCCGCTATTTCCGGGAGGTTGAGGGTCTTCAGCGTCAACTGTTTTGGGACGGGCGGCCGCGGATTGCTCTCGCCAAGTTAACGCTTCCTTGGTACGATGGGGGGGTTGCACTCCCTGATATCAAACGATACTATTGGGCGTCTCAGTTGGCGGCTGTGAACCACGGGATATATGGTCCTGCCTTAAACCCGGCGTTCGAGATGGATAAATTCCTGCTTCCGGGTGGGGATTATAATAGGGCGCTGTACTCGGTGACCCCGGACACGCGGCTGACGGGACCCACACGGGTGGCGGTGCGTGTGTGGCACGCGGCGAATGCTGCGATGGGGTGGAGGGATCGCTTGACCCGGGCGACGCCGCTGTATGCCTCTGGGCGGTTGGGCTGTTTGTGGAGATCGAAAGGCTTTGAGAAATGGGACATGATTGGTATATGTAAGGTGGGTGATCTTTGGGTGAGGGGAGCTTTCAAAACGTTTGAAATGCTTAAAAAGGAATATAAATTGAACGATAGAGAGTACTTCCGATATGCTCAAGTCCACCATGCGCTGTGTTCGGTTTTTCCGGACGCTGCTGCCATCCCCGAGTATTCCCCACTGGAGGATAGAGTGTTGGATGGCTATGTGCCCGACAGCACTATTTCTCTGATTTACAAGAAACTCATCAACGATCGCGCGGACTTGCTGCTCCGTCTGAGGGAGGCATGGACAGGCGATGGCTTAGAGCTGGATGATGAGGACTGGGTGTCGGCGGTGGCCTCCCCGAAGGAGGTGGCGATCCCGGCCCGCCACCGGTTTGTACAGCTGAAGATCCTCCATAGAGTGTATGTCACAGGGCCCGGTTTGCTGCGTATGGGTTATTCGATGGATGGATTGTGTAAGCGTGGATGTGGCCTGCCGGGCACGTTCCTTCATATATTGTGGGAATGTCCAGAGATTGTGCGATTCTGGAACGGTATCCATACCGTACTGGAGGGGGTCACGCACGTGGCCCTGTTGCCAGAGGCTAGGAGGTGTTTGTTGAATGTCTGGGAACCGAATGATTGCAATGCGGCACAGACGCAGTGGGTGACCTTGGGGTATATGGTGGCTAAGCGTAACATTGCACAGCTATGGGGCTCCCCGAGGCCACCCACGGTTGATCTATGGAAGGAGAATATGGACTGGTGTATGTTTAGGGAAAAGACGGTGTATGTGGCGAGAGGTAAGCCAGGGAAATGGAGTAGGGTATGGGGTCCGTGGAATTTATATCGAGGCCGTATCTGCGCCCCGCCTTTGCCATTAGAGGTCGATATTGCTTTGACCCCCTAGCTGCGCATTCTGCGGGAGTGTGTGATGTGTGTTCCATGCTTTGTTTTCCCATTGCCCCCCTTCACCGCTTCTGGACCAGAATCGTTTTGGACACTGTATGTTGTTCCCCGTCCTGGGAAGAGCACGCTGCTATCTCGGACTCTCATTGCCTTGAGTGTGTTTTATGTTTAATAAAAAATGAAACCGTTGTCTTAAACCGCTCCTGGCCTATGGCCATGGTCTGTTATAGGTGCTTACGGACTGCCGGGTACTTTGCCGCTGGTTCATTTGAATGTATGGCGTTACACTGCGGGCCCTCGGGCTCTATAGCGGCCGGCCCTGGTGGTTGTAGGCCCTTGTATGTCTTTTATTGTGTGCTAACGGTTTCTAATAAAATAAAAATAAAAAAATAAAAAATAAATACAATGAAATAACAAGCCCAGGAGTTGTGTGTGCGCGCGCGCGCGCTAAAAGAAAATTTACAAAAGCATGCAAGTGGTGCTCAGAAGCGCTTGAGTGAGTGCGCTGGCACTGGGTGCGTGATCGCGCATCCTGCTCTTTTTCAAAGCACATACTCGTGCTTGTGGCTGTGCACTCCCGCAAGCACACTGCGTAGGTGAGACCTAAAAAGAAAGGTAGACAGAATGAAAGGAAGAAAGTGAGAATGGGACAGAGAGCGAGTGGGTGGAAGGGAGAAGGGGAGGGAGAGTCAAAAGAATAGAGGGAGGAGGAGACAGAGCGTCGGCCTGCTGCACCCAGCCCGCACTGTTCAACTCCTGTCGCCCATGCGTCTGGGACTCTGGGGTCCGCGAGAAAGAGTGCGGTGCAGCAAGTCTTTCAAATGAAACAGATATAAATGAGGCCAGATATTATATTACTATCTACGGCAACATCGCTTGCCTGCACCTGTGCACCCATGCTGCTGCACCCCAGCCCCTTCCCCCGCACTGTGCTCAATTGCAGCTCCTGCACACCGAGGCTTCACTGGTCACCTGCCACAATCGGTGTGTCCAACGACATGCCGGTGCCAGTTCCAACTCCGGGGTGCCGCTCTTAGGGTGGCACAGCAGGTCTACGGTCGGGGACGGTGTCTTGATACCACGATGGAAGGCGTCAGAATGCCCAGGGCCTCATCGAGGGCAGAGCATCCGCTCCGCCGATTATGGTGCCACTAACTCAGTGTCTGAAAAGGGAGAAATAATATAATGGTGGAAACGTCTTAAGGTAAATGAAGGTTTATTTCAAGCTTAAGAGAGAACAGCAGTTGAGTGCATCCTTCCTTCTTGAAGTACGATCTACCAACTGTTAGTGGTAATCATGGTTCAAAGAGGAGTTGGAGTGCACGAGAATACACAACGGTAAATAATAATAGATTATGCCAACGTTCACATACAACGGAACAGAGCGCATGCTAGAAGGACAATGAGCGTGCAATGCAGTTGGGCAAGCCTGTGTGCAGGTACACTTAGTAATCAGCTCACTACAGTGCCCCAAAAGCCAACGCCACATGTCTGTAGGGCAGTGCTGCCCGCTGGCTCAGGCCTACAGTACGGTCCAGCAGGTCCTTAAAATGAGAGAAAGATGTGACTGAATGAGGTCAGAGATCACATAATTACGCACGGCAACATCGCTTGTTTGCACCTGTGCACCTAGGCTGATGCACCCCATCCCTTCCGCCGCACCACGCTGAATTGCAGCCCATGTGCACGCACAAAGTGGGCTGGGCTTGCGTACGCCAGGCCAGCGTAGGGGTGTGAATAATTATTCTGGGGACCTGGGCATTGTTCAGTTCCTGCCTGGGCAGGAAGTGTACTTATGTGTGTGTCCCTGTTGCAGTTTTGACGTCGCACAATCCACAATTTACATTAATGTAGCATGTACCGGGAGTGCGGCAACTATCTCTAATGAGATGCTGTCCGAACACATTGAATGGACAACATCACATGTCGTTGTCAAGCTTGTGGATATGCGCAGACACGCATGTCAATGGTGGGCGGTATTATTGAAAGTGTTGCTATCGCGAAGCACACACATGTGAATGTGCTCGGATGGAGGGAGGATCTGCAGTGAGGCTATGTCATACACAGTGATAATGGTCATTACAGTTAAGCAATGCATTTCAAACGTGAATCTGAAAGTCTCACATATGACACACTACTATACTGGTAAAGCCTGACAACAGAGCATACTGCAACACAAATCTACACATTACTCTTTACTGTTTGTCACATGTGATCTAGGATGTGCACTCTGCCCGTGGCTGATAATACCCCTTCGAGCCACCAATACCCAGGCCGAAAGGCAGCACAATAATGCACGCGCACACACACACGAGGGGCATCATGTAACACACATTTGTTTTTTGATGTAACGTTTCAGATGCATGGGTATCACACATGGAAGGCTACTGTACAGAGCATGATTATTGATCAAGATGATCGTTGCATGTTGTGTGTATTATAAGATATGTCACAGCAAAAAGTTTTCAAAAAAGCTCTGTAAGCAGAAGAGGTGTCTCTCATCAAAGAGTGTAGAGAGAATGACTAAAATGGGTGGGGTCCTCCAACTGTTACAATGGGAAATGTTATGAACCAATCAAAAGCTTTTTTTTAGGTCACATGGCAAGCGCGCACCGAGCGCGCAAGGAGGCCGCACCCGACGCGATTTTGAGAAAATATATTAACCATAATATAAGTTTATTACAGTTAGAAATATATAAATGTGGAAAATATTTTAGATTATCGCTTGCTCTCATATACACTTTAAACTTATTTAGATATGGTTTTGAGACATAAAAAAAACTGAGGGAATGACGTACCCGGTGTCATACCATACGTCTATGACGTAACACAGGGCCTGGCAGCTTGCACTCATCACATACGGAACACGCAGCCAGCGTGACCCTATACGTAGATGACGTAACACGCGTATTGGTACAGTGCAGCCATCGCATACCAAACTAGGAGCTGGCACGACCTTATACGTATATGATGTTAGGTGGGACACGGTGCTACGAAGCCGTCGGATACGAAATGCTCATCCTTAACGAGTTTCGCAATATCGCGGCTAGGATTCGCGTGGTGATGGAGCTTGGTACACTACCGGTACGGGAGTCTAGTTTAAAAAAAAAAAAATCATTATATATATATATATATATATATATATATATATATATATGGATATACATACTTTTTGGGGAAGATATAAAAAATTACTTAATTTTTCTAATTTAAAAAAAGAAAGCATAATAGAGTTGCAAAATATTACACAAAAAAATAGAAAAAATATAGGTTTTATAAATATTACAATATGAAATTAATATTTAAAAAACCTTTAAAATTCACTGAAAAAACCATAGGTTTTACAGACGTTATAGTTAGGAATTAGCATTTAAAAAACCTTAGAAATTCACTGAGAAAAACCATAGGTTTCAGGGACGTTATAGTTAGTTGGACATTTGACTCATATAAAACCAGAGAAATTCGCCTGTTATAGTTAGTTGAGCTAACTATAACTCGCGTGCCCGCAATGCACTAGTGATGGCAGAGGCGATTAGAGAGTGCCTGGACGCGGGTGGCAGGGCGGCCTTGATTTTGCTTGACCTCTCTACCGCCTTCGATACGGTGCCCCATCATCAACTTCTCGCCCGACTTTCAAACATTGGCATCGCTGGCCCCGCCTGGGATTGGTTGAAATCCTTTCTGGAAGAGCGCACTCAGCAGGTCTGGATGCCACCTTTTTCATCGGCTGCCAGGAAAATGTCTACAGGAGTTCCACAGGGTTCTACTTTGAGCCCTCTGCTCTTTGATTTTCCTGGCAGAGGAGCTGGGAGCAAAAATAATAGCTTATGCTGATGATACTCTCCTATTTACCTGGAAGGACTCCGACTTGTCTACAGAAACTGCCCAGAAATGTCTCTCATCTGTGTTTCAGTGGCTTGCACATGCTCAACTGAAGTGCAACGAGGACAAGTTGGAGGTCCTTCTGTACGGTCAGTTTCCGCCTGCCTTTAGAGAAACCCTGTGGCCACCAGACCTTCCACGACCCAACTCAGAGGGCGATCCAGCAAAGAACTTGGGGGTCTGGTTTGGAGAAGACCTTCGGTTTTCGGTGCAAATCAAGAAACTCACCGGAGTCTGCTTTGGCACTCTTAAATCACTAAGAAGGTTCTTCCCCTTGCTACCGAGGCCAGCCAAGGAAATGGTCGCCCATGCTCTCATTCTCTCCCGTATTGACTATGCCAATGCATTGTACATTGGCATACCTGGTTACTTGCTAAAAAAATTGCAAACCATACAGAATGCCGCGGCTAGACTTCTGTTTAACATCTCTGGAAGATTAAGCGTAAGACAGCATCAACGAGACCTGCATTGGCTTCCTGTGGCCCACAGAGTGCAATTTAAAGACCTTACTCTGGCTCATAGAGCCCTGCATGGTCTTGGACCAATGTATATCAGAAAGCGTTTTGCTTTCTATGTTCCCAGCAGATCTTTGTGCTCAGCCACCCAACGACAGATGGTGACCCCCGATTCCGCAGGACGCGACTGGGGGGGTCAGTCCCTCTCCGTTAAAGCAGCTATAGGAACTATATATATATATGTCTGTAAACATTCGAATCGATCGAAATCAGGAAGTGTCAGCCGCCATTTTGTCTGTCACACTGAAAAGGAAAGGTGGAGAACGTGAAAAGGGGGCAGTGTAGGGAGTTCCTGACCCCCTAGCGTTTGTCAGGCGGTCACAGTGGGACCCCGAAGGGCCAAAAAAAAGATTTAAATTTTTTTTTTTAATTCGTGAGGTGCGCACACCGTGCGCGCACGGCAAAATTAAAAAAAAAAAAGATTTAAAAAAGAAGACTAAGTGTTTAGATTTTAGGTGGCTCTAAAAAGAGCCGTTGTGTTTATTGAGTGTTTTTTGGTACCTACAAGTAAGTACCGATGCAGAGTCTAAAGTTCAAGAGGAAGACTCTGTTCCCTTCATCATTGAAATGTACACCGTCTCCTCTATAAATGCCTTGCATGTTGTAACGCAAGTTGTTGTGGTATATAGAACCCATACCATAGTCTCTGAGGAAAGCAGAAACAGACTTATTGACGTGCTTTCTTGCTTTGTCAATCTGCGGACAATGTTGGTTGGACCAGTTCCACTTTTGCCTTTGGCATATATTAGAATATACAAAGGCAGTTTGTGGAAAAAGTGACATCAATTGCACAAAGGTATCCTTAATAAGCATTTCCAGACCTACCCCAGTTAAAGTGCCTAGGTCATTTCCACCACAGTGCACAATAATAAGGTTAGGCTGTGGGAGAGGTAGAAAGGTTTTCACCAAAGGCATTAATTGGTGCCACTTTAACCCTCTCTGACCAATCCATTTAATGTCTACATTTGGCAAAGCAAGATCTTTCACAATACCTCTTTTTTCTGCAAACTTTTCACTCCAGAAGACATAGCTGTGACCTATAATCCACACTGTGAACATCTTCCAAGGAGATCTGGATGCACTCAGAAGGTGTCTTTCAGTAGAATGGCAATATGAAAAGAAAGATAGTTGTAAAATGGAGGCTTACATCCTTTTTTTTAAATAAAAAGAAATCATTGGCTGTTTCAGACCATTCAACAGTAAAAACTAGGCTGTATGTTTAAATTTTTAAAAGCATGTTTTGTATTGGTTCAGAAAAATGTGTTCCCACAGAACATTAGTTTGGATTTGCTGTTAGGTTTGAAAAGTCAAGCACTCTTGCTCTTTGGATTTGAAACATTGTGTGCTGAACTTTTGACCTCTCTGCTCACACCAGTGTTCCATGACCTGTTGCTATGGTAGCAGGCAGAAGTCATGTTGGGGGAAGGGATCATTTGGAAAGGGTTGAAATTTGCAACCAATAGAAATGTGTGATTCCATTTGAAAAAATGTGGGAAACACTGTGATTTGAAGTTAACATGTATATGTGTGAAAAAAGAGAGGGAAACATAGCCATTTACTGGTTCTGCTGAGAGGTGTACAGTTCAGAGATTCTGGCTCTGATAATCTGCTGTGTGAGTGGCACATTTCTTTCTGAACTAACTACTTTTAAAAGGTGAGTTATGAATTTGAGAGGGGATGTATGTGGTGTCGTTGGATATAAATAATAGAAATGTGATTCTTCTTTTAAAGTTGTGATTTACATTTTATGTTAAGGAAGATATTTAACTGTCTTGAACATGTCAGATATTATGGAGTATGTCTTCACCATAAGTTAAGGTGTACTGGTATCAGCCAGAAATACTGTTTTGTGTCTAGAATCACACCATGAGTCTGTGTGCAGACAGGAATTCTTCTCAGAGATTTAATTTGTGTTGCTCTTGCTTTGTTAGACTTGAACTTGCAGGAAAGGGGCAGCTTGTTTTCAAGAACTGTAATGGTTAGCATTCAGCAGAAATCACTTTCTCACAAATGAGAGGCAAATGCTAACACATTTGAAATTAGCATGGTACATTTTCCTTCCACTTTTTAAAGTTGTGTTTTACATTTTATGTAAAGGAAGATATTTAAGTGCCTTGAACTTGAAAGATATTATGAAGTATGTCTAAACCATAAGTTAAGGTGTACTGGTATCACCCAGAAATACTGTTTTGTGCCTAGAATCACACCATGAGTCTGTCTGTACACAGGAATTCTTCTCAGAGATTTAATTTGTGTTGCTCTTGCTCTGTTAGCCTTGCACTCGCAGGAAAGGGGCAGCTTGTTTTCAAGAACTGTGATGGTTAGCATTCAGCAGAAATCACTTTCTCACAAATGAGAGGCAAATGCTAACACATTTGAAATTAGCATGGTACATTTTCCTTCCACTTTTAAAGTTGTGTTTTACATTTTATGTAAAGGAAGATATTTAAGTGCCTTGAACTTGAAAGATATTATGAAGTATGTCTAAACCATAAGTTAAGGTGTACTGGTATCACCCAGAAATACTGTTTTGTGCCTAGAATCACACCATGAGTCTGTCTGTACACAGGAATTCTTCTTAGAGATTTAATTTGTGTTGCTCTTGCTCTGTTAGCCTTGCACTCGTAGGAAAGGGGCAGCTTGTTTTCAAGAACTGTGATGGTTAGCATTCAGCAGAAATCACTTTCTCACAAATGAGAGGCAAATGCTAACACATTTGAAATTAGCATGGTACATTTTCCTTCCACTTTTAAAGTTGTGTTTTACATTTTATGTAAAGGAAGATATTTAAGTGCCTTGAACTTGAAAGATATTATGGAGTATGTCTTCACCATAAGTTAAGGTGTACTGGTATCACCCAGAAATACTGTTTTGTGCCTAGAATCACACCATGAGTCTGTCTGTACACAGGAATTCTTCTCAGAGATTTAATTTGTGTTGCTCTTGTTTTCTTAGACTTGCACTCGCAGGAAAGGGGCAGCTTGTTTTCAAGAACTGTGATGGTTAGCATTCAGCAGAAATCACTTTCTCACAAATGAGAGGCAAATGCTAACACATTTGAAATTAGCATGGTACATTTTCCTTCCACTTTTAAAGTTGTGTTTTACATTTTATGTTAAGGAAGATATTTAAGTGCCTTGAACTTGAAAGATATTATGGAGTATATCTAAACCATAAGTTAAGGTGTACTGGTATCACCCAGAAATACTGTTTTGTGCCTAGAATCACACCATGAGTCTGTGTGCACACAGGAATTCTTCTCAGAGATTTAATCCGTGTTGCTCTTGCTCTGTTAGCCTTGCACTCGCAGGAAAGGGGCAGCTTGTTTTCAAGAACTGTGATGGTTAGCATTCAGCAGAAATCACTTTCTCACAAATGAGAGGCAAATGCTAACACATTTGAAATTAGCATGGTACATTTTCCTACCACTTTAAAAGTTGTGTTTTACATTTTATGTTAAGGAAGATATTTAAGTGCCTTGAACTTGAAAGATATTATGGAGTATGTCTAAACCATAAGTTAAGGTGTACTGGTATCACCCAGAAATACTGTTTTGTGCCTAGAATCACAACATGAGTCTGTCTGTACACAGGAATTCTTCTGAGAGATTTAATTTGTGTTGCTTTTGCTTTGTTAGACTTGCACTTGCAGGAAAGGGACAGCTTGTTTTCAAGAACTGTGATGGTTAGCATTCGGCAGAAATCACTTTCTCACAAATGAGAGGCAAATGCTAATACATTTGAAATTAGCATGGTACATTTTCCTACCACTTTAAAAGTTGTGTTTTACATTTTATGTTAAGGAAGATATTTAAGTGCCTTGAACATGTCAAATATTATGGAGTATGTCTTCACCATAAGTTAAGGTGTACTGGTATCACCCAGGGATACTGTTTTGTGTCTAGAATCACACCATGAGTCTGTGTGCACACAGGAATTCTTCTCAGAGATTTAATCCGTGTTGCTCTTGCTCTGTTAGACTTACACTCGCAGGAAAGGGGCAGCTTGTTTTCTTGAACTGTGATGGTTAGCATTTAGCAGAAATCACTTTCTCACAAATGAGAGGCAAATGCTAACACATTTGAAATTAGCATGGTACATTTTCCTTCCACTTTTAAAATTGTGTTTTACATTTTATGTAAAGGAAGATATTTAAGTGCCTTGAACATGTCAGATTTTATGGAGTATGTCTTCACCATAAGTTAAGGTGTACTGGTATCACCCAGGGATACTGTTTTGTGCGTAGAATCACACCATGAGTCTGTGTGCAAACAGGAATTCTTCTCAGAGATTTAATCCGTGTTGCTCTTGCTCTGTTAGACTTGCACTCGCAGGAAAGGGACAGCTTGTTTTCAAGAACTGTGATGGTTAGCATTCCGCAGAAATCACTTTCTCACAAATGAGAGGCAAATGCTAACACATTTGAAATTAGCATGGTACATTTTCCTTCCACTTTTAAAGTTGTGTTTTACTTTTTATGTAAAGGAAGATATTTAAGTGCCTTGAACTTGAAAGATATTATGGAGTATGTCTTCACCATAAGTTAAGGTGTACTGGTATCACCCAGGGATTCTGTTTTGTGCCTAGAATCACACCATGAGTCTGTCTGCACACAGGAATTCTTCTCAGAGATTTAATCCGTGTTGCTCTTGCTCTGTAAGCCTTGCACTCGCAGGAAAGGGGCAGCTTGTTTTCTTGAACTGTGATGGTTAGCATTTACCAGAAATCACTTTCTCACAAATGAGAGGCAAATGCTAACACATTTGAAATTAGCATGGTACATTTTCCTTCCACTCCCGCAATGGGTGAGGTAGTTTTTACATGTTCAAAACTCCAATTAACCTTTACTACACATGTACTCTTACATACATTTCTGCAGTCTTCATGCAGTTGTGCAAGCGTCCATGCAGATCTGTGTTGCACCTGACAATACACGGTCTGCAGAAGCACGCTCTTGGCACACAGACAGGTGCTTCTCCTGCACTCTCATGCTTACTATCCAGCTCTGTGTGGTATTTCAGATAGCAGTGTGTAATGCTAACACATTCAACGTCACCAAGGCTCATTTCCTTTGCTCTACTCTAGTCACTCACCCTGTAACACATGCTGATGGTCTCAAGTAGCTGTTAGGACATGTGCTCTTTTCTGCCTCTCTAAAATATAAGGAAAATGTGTCAGGCTGCCATAGTAATTATCACTTACTCTTCCACAGTAGTAAATGTGCTTTGAAATTGCCAAACCAAAATCGTTTTTTGCCTAGAATCACACCATGAGTCTGTGTGCACACAGGAATTGATGTTAGAGATTTAATTTGTGTTGGTCTGGTTCTGTAACACTTGCAGTTGTAGGAAAGGGACAGGTCATATGATAGGATTTGAAAAGCTCAAAAAAAAATCGTAATGTATTAAAATTACATAAAGGTATTTTTTTTTTAGTTTCTTTCAGGTATTGCTGAACAACAGTGAAATTAATTAAAGATGCCTATAAAGTCAAGAAAGAGAAAAGAACAGCAACAACATCTATATTTGAAGAAAACTGGACCAAAAATTAGTTGAAGAACATCAAGTTGAAAAAAAGAAAAAGTCTTCTGGTAAGCAGACTAAGGATTTTTTTAAAAATATCTTCAAACAAAGAAAAGATGTTAAAAATATATCCACTGCAAATAGTGTTTCAAGTACAAACCAACTACAGAGTCGACAGAAAATACTAAAAGCCAATGTAGAATCAGAAGTAAGAAAGAGTGACTTAACACGAAAAATAGATTTGAAAAACATTCGTCGAAAAATGTTTCAGAGAAGAATGATGTTAAATTTGCTAAAGGGTGTGAAAAAATATAAGAAGAAAACAAAATTTTATAAAAAAAAGAAATATATTGAAACAATTGTTGCTAAGGCTTTGGAAATAAAACGAAAACTATTCATTTTAATTTTGAACAGGATGCGTAGATTAGAAAAATTAGTCAAAGCAATGAAGTCACAAAGCAAAAGGAAAAGAGTAGTGAAAAAAAATTACTTTTGCAAAGTGTTCTTAGGAGAATGGAAGCATAATTCAAGTTCTGAACCATTTTTTAATGAAGAGAGTTATCTTCAAAGTAATAGTTTGTTGCATGCAGTTGACACCAATGGTCGAGCTCATGAAGTTAAAGATGGTTGTGTAATGGAAAAGGAGAAAATGGTTCCAAGAAATGAGGAAGAAGTGTTAGCTGATGAGGTTATGGAGAGACGTCCTAAAGCCCCAGTGTACCCTTGGAATTGTAGTAGTATTTGCACTGTGCGACAGGAATCTATTGATAAATTACGTGACTTCCTAAGAGAATATAGTAAAAAGAGTGTTAAACAGAAGATTAAGGTGCTTCAAAGACTAGACCCATGCAGAGTGAGAGAGAATACTGGTTTGCAAGGACATTCTCTGGCTTGTCTATCTAGGAAAGTTTGCCAAAGTGTTTTTCACCATTTTAGAATGCTGTTCATTATACTGAAACGAGAAAGTTTGTGAGAACATTGTATTTTGCTAAAAGTCCAGCACTAAAGTTAAATGAGTTGAATAGTGCTCTGTTCCGTGGATCTGTATCAGATGTAGTGAAGGTTACTGATGATATTCAGTTTTGTTACTTTGGTCCAGAGCAAGAAAGTGCAGGAAATGACACAGTTATTGAGGAAAATGTGGAAGAGAATGTAGAACTCACTGTTAGTAAAAATTTTGAAGATGAAATGACAAAATTTGCTATCATCTCTAATGAAAGACCAAATATTACTTGTATTTGTTGCCGGAGAAGCCATTATAAAATTCAAACAAGGAATGTTGATCTATATAAAAAAAAGTGAAAATGAAGATAATCATAAGTGGAAGGATTTTGCAACATATATATTTCTTGAAAATTGTTTTGATTTGGGTGAAGATCAGCGTATTTGTAAATACTGTTATAACAAGTTAGAAGAAAATAGAATGCCAGCTAGAGCTGTACATAATAATTTAGAATTGGTTGATATTCCTGCAGAACTTTCTGATTTAAATACGCATGAGTCTATACTCATTCAATGTGTCCATCCGTTTCAGACCATAGTGCGTATGGAGCCCAAAACAGGTAAATTACCTCCTTCGGATTTACAAAGAGGTTTAAAAGGAAGAGTTGTCTATTTGCCATTGGATTTGAAAACAAATATGGAAACAATTGATGCAGATAGATTGGAAACTGAACCATTAGTTATTCTGGTTAAAATTTGGCAGGAGCTGGTAGATGTACGAAAAGTACAAAGAGCAAATTTATATTTGAAAAGAAATAATAAATGTTATGAAACAATTTATATGGATGAAGATGAAGAAGTTTTACTAGCAGACTCAGGAATACCAGCTGGGAAAATTGAAAAAGTGGATAAGTCAAAAGAAGAAGAAATTTATGAACATTTCAGCATACATCCTCTTCATTCTAAAGAAGTTATGGGAAACACTATTGATCTGTTTCAGATGAAAAAAGCACAAGGAACTCCCGTGAGTGTATGGGAGGAGAGCTTGGAAGCTAGTTGTTTTCCCCAGCTGTTTCCTACAGGAAAAGGTGGACGATATGATGAACGTCCAGTACAGATTCCTGCTTCTGAGTATCGGACTACAAGGTTATATGCAGAAGATCCAAGATTTCGTCAAAGTATTCCTTATTTGTTCCATCTTTTATTTGAAAGTGACTTGTCTGCACTATCTTATGTAGTAAATCACATTTTAAAAACTGGAGTACATCTACATAATGTGTCTGCAAAGGATTTTATGAACAAAGTGCAACAGCGAGATGATCATTTGGAATCTCAATTGATAAATTTGATGGCTTGTCAGCGAGGAACTAATGAATATTGGTACCGACGCCATGGAGAATTGAAATGTATGTTACGGAATTTAGGAACTCCTACATGGTTCCTTACCCTAAGCTGTGCTGAGTACGCTTGGGATGATTTACTGGATTTTCTTCGAGAGGCAAATTCAAATATTGAAAACATCCAATACAAGACAGCAGGAGAATTGTGCTCATTGGATCCGGTTAATGTTTGCAGATATTTCAATCATAGATTTGAGGCTATGATGTCCTTCATCTGCAATAAAAAAAATCCACCTCTTGGAGAAGTTGTGGATTTATTTTGGAGAAAAGAGTACCAAGCAAGAGGTGCTCCTCATATTCATATGCTGTTGTGGATCAAGGATGCCCCAAAATTTGGAACAGATTCTGATGATGCAGTTTTATCTTTCATTGAAGAATATGCAACATGTGCTATACCTAAAAGCACAGAAGAAAAAAACTTAAAAGAGCAAGTTTTACGTTTCCAAAGTCATCGGTGTGGAAAATACTGTCGACGAAAGTACAAGAGTAAAGATAAATTCTACACAAAATGTCGATTTGGATTTCCACGACCAGTTCTTTCAAAAGGAATAGTAAACAGTTTTATGTCAGCTGTGCGACATACTATTACAAGAAAATCGCCAAAGAATACCTACAACCTAAGAAGAAAAGAAGAGTCAAAATATATAAATGACTACAACCCAGTCATTTTATCCATGTGGAATGCTAACATGGATATACAGTATGTAGCTGACAATTCTATTGCTGTTGCTCGGTATGTCACATCTTACATCACTAAATCTGAGAAAACAGAATTGAAAGAAATGTGGGAAGAGATTTCTCACGAGAAGACTGTCAGTAAAAAGCTATACAGTTTCAGTTTAAAGATGTTATTGCATCGAGAAATTGGATCCTACGAATGCTCAGATAGGTTATCATCTGCAAGTCTGTACTCCAAATCCAGAAGAATAATTTGGGTAAGTTTAGGCCTTGCAGGAATGAGAAATCGGGTACTGAAATCTGTTCGAGAAATTAAATATTTAGCAGAGTACGAACCTGAAAGTACAGACATTTTAAGAACAAACATGTTGGACACATATTAACCACAAAGAAGTCATCATCTTCAGAACATGTGTCTATATGAAGTGCTGCAGAACTACATTTATAAACGGAAAACCACAGAAGACATCAACAATGGAAAATATAAAGTCACTGGTGAGGAAGGATGTTTGGTAAAACAAACAAAAGGAAGTTTGATTAATCACTGGAAGCTGAGTTGCGACACTACTGACAAAAAGGAATTTTACAACTTGGCACTTTTACAGCTGTTTAAACCATGGCGTTCAGAGGACGAACTACTTGGAGATTTTCAGAGCTATGAAGATTCCTTTAATGCTTGCAAAGATAGCATAGAATGCAGTACTTTCTCAACTTATGTTCAAATGTTAAATGAAGAAATTGAACAAGAAGCAACAATTGCAGCTGAAGTAGCTAGAGACAGTTCTCAAGCCAGTCAAAGTTCTGGGACGTTCAGTCAAGATCCTCTAGGACAACCAATCGTAGAAAATGAAGCTGCAATAGCCATGACTGAAGTCGAAACAGCTATGAATCAAGCTCAGGAAGATTTAATAAACTTACCAAATATGGAACAACAACTGAATGATGAACAACAACAAATTTATGAGGAAGTCAGAAAAAAATTGATCACGGATTACTACATGAAAATAAAGAGTGCTCATGCACATCGTTTGAACCAATCAGAATGTATGTGAGTGGACAAGCCGGAACTGGAAAAAGTTTCTTGATTAAAGTAATTAGAAGCTATCTACAGCAAAAAACAGATCCAACTTTGTCTTGTGTTGTTACTGCTCCAACTGGGTTAGCAGCATATAACCTAAAAGGAATTACCCTCCATCTTTTGCTAATGTTACCAGTAGAGCACGAGAACAAAATACAATACCACAAGCTAACAGGAGAAGCATGTTTTGAAGTTGCAAGAGTATTGAAAAAAATGAAAGTTCTCATCATTGATGAGGTAAGCATGGTATCAAACTTAATGCTTGCCTTTGTGCATTTAAGAATGCAGCAAATTCTAAAGACAAACTGTGACGTGCTATTTGGAGGAAAACATGTTATAGTTTTTGGGGATCTTCTGCAGCTCACTCCAGTTAAAGGACAACCAGTATTTCAAACCCTTACACATGAAGACACGAAAAAGTCATTAGGAAGTATAGGTAATGTGAATATTTGGACATACTTTGAGTATAAAGAACTCATTACCAATATGCGGCAAGCCAATGATGAGGATTATGCAAGGATTCTCAAAGATATCAGAATTGGACTACTCACAGAACATGGCAGAAAAGCTTTACAGAGTCGATTGCTATGTAATGTGTTTCCAACAGAACAAATAGTTCCATAGAAAATATACAAGTACATTGCTGAAAAAAATACTGTAATCTGCTTAATGCCAACACTACATGAATGCTCTATATTCAATCAAGAACTTTTGAAATTGGAAAATGAAGAGATTGTCAAATTGGAAGCTGTGGATAAAATACAACATGAAGGAATAACTATTATATTGACAAACAAATTGACAAGTAAATTGGATTCTCTAGAGAAAAACCTCTCGAAAACAGCCGGTTTAGAAAAGAATCTTTATGTATGTATGAACTGTCGAGTAATTTTAAGACGTAATTTGGATGTAGAGAAAGGTTTAGTGAACGGAGCTATGGGTAAAGTTGTGGGTTTTGCTAATTACCAGAAAAAAGTTGGAATTGAATTTTTAAAAATCAAATTTGATCAAATTGAAGAGGTTAAAGACATTTGTCGTTGTTCAGTCCGTTTCGTGCTTGTGAAAGACTTATATGTACGTAGGAAGCAGTTTCCGTTTTCTCTAGCATATGCTGTAACTATTCACAAATCTCAAGGATTAACTGTAGATAGTGCATTTGTAAACATTGGATCTACTGTGTTTAAAGAAGGTATGGCATATGTTGCTTTGTCAAGCGTGAAAAAAATATCTGGTTTATTCATGATAGACTTTGATGACTCAAAAGTTAGTGCTGATGCAAACTGTGTAAAGGAGTATAATAAATTAAGAAGAAGCTATGCTCCTCATTTAGGTCAGTATCCTGTGTTTGAAAAACGTGTTGTTTGTCGGAAAAGGAGATTTGAGAATATCTGTAATGAGGATGTACAGAAGAGAAAACAAAAAGAGAGTGATGTGACTGCAAGCAAAAAGAAAAAGGACAGTGTTGAAGAGGTTGTTGGTTGTCATTTTGAAAATAGCTCTGGTGTCAACTGCTACGCAAATGTAGTGCTGAATGTTGTATTTTATCTTCAAATTTTGCAAGAGCAGATAATACTAAATCATGAAAAAAGATTCTGTTCTCTGCTGAGTCTCCTTTATGAGAAGCTGAGTAATGATAAAACTAAAATAGAAAGTGCTTCTGATGTTAGAAATCTTTTAGATGAATGTTCTGGATGTACACAGTTTACACAAGATGTCCAGCAAGATGCATAGGAATTCTTGATGTATATGCTTATGGTACTGGAAGATGAAGGGGTAGAAATAGAAAATATATTAGGTGTCTCATATAAATGGGAACATTGTTGTGAAAACTGTATGAACACATGCAGCAGTAATGTTGATTCTGAAAGTTCATATATTTAACAATACAAGAGAGTAAATCAGTGACTTTTAGTAAATTAGTTAAAGATGCTAATCACAACATGGAATGTTCTCAATGTAAATCAGACATGTTATCAATGTTATTTTTAAATAAATATGGACAGTATTTAATTTTAATGATGCAACGTTGTAGAGCAGATGGAACTAAAATGGAAACTTTACTAAAGAAGTTTGTAGGAAATCAATTATCGATATCAGGTAAAACTTTTGTTGCAGTTGCAATTATTTTTCATGATGGACCTTCTATAACTTCTGGTCATTACACAGTTTATATTAAATGTGAAAAAGGATGGACACTGTGTAATGATTCTCAATTGATTTTCAAGCAACGTTTGCCTTATGATTTACCAAATTGTTACTTAATTTTTCTAAAACCAAAATTTTAGATACAAATTCCAGCATCTGAAGAAACCATCATTTCAATTTTATAGGATTAACATTGGATATTTCACTTACAAAGGATTTTAAAATTACCATTTGGCTTCATGGAAAGGTAAAGGTAACAATTGTGGACTTGTTTGACAGATATTATTTTGGTGTACGTGCTTAAGCAGCAAGATTTACAGACGTTATTTATTGCAAATAGTTATTATTCTTAGAAGGTATTTTTAAAATGTTTGTGACATTTTTATCAAGGTCTGTTTTAGTGAGAAGAGATTCAGGGCTTTTTTTTAAACAATCTTTCAGATTGGTTTTTTTTTGCCCGCTGTTAAATGATGAAAACAATTGATATCACTATTTTCAGTGAAATTCAATACATTCTGAAAACAGCAAAAAAAGGGCAAAAAATTGCTTTGTTAAATATGAAAAAACATGTACTGTTTAAGAAAATGTATTGTTGAATATTAATACTTTTTTTCTTTTTTTCAGATCATGAAAGAAAATTTAGGAAATGTAATCCATTTTACTTGCAATTTAAAAAAAACATTTAAAAATGTGTTTAAATTTAAAACAAAGGTGGAGAACATGGAAAGGGGGCATGGTAGAGACTTCCTGACCGCATAGTCTTTGTCAGGGAGTCCCTGAAGGATCACAAAGGGTGAAAAAAAGAGTAATTAAAAAAAAAAAAGTGCGCGCACGATAAAACAAAAAACCGAAAAATAGATTTTAAAAACAAGTTTTTGTGTTTAGATTTTAGGTGGCTCTAAAAAGAGCCCTTGTGTTAATGTAGGGACAGAGGAACAGAAAAACGAAAAAATGAAAAAAACTATGGCCGGGTGCATGAGTGCTGATCTAACTTTCTCTCAATGAGATCAATACTGGTTTCACCAAGAGAAATAATAGTATGACAGTCAACGCACCGTGTATACAGTCTCCGAAAAGCAGGGCGTGTATCCAGAGGTAAAGAAGTAGGTGAAGGCGCCACCGCAGAGGAAGTACTCGGCTGAGCTGCCAATGATGTGCTCGGCTAAGCTGCTGCGGATGTGCTCGGCTGAGCTGCTTGTGAGTTTTCACTAGCAGCTCGAGCAAAAGCCACAGGATGTTGTCCTTCAACGTGCCTTAACATCGTGTGAATACTAAAAGAGTATTTCTTATTAGCATTTCCACGTGATAAGATCCGCTGGCAAATAATGCAGGTGACTTTGGGAGCATTTACCTTCTTCTGCCCCTCTGGAAAAGTGAAAAACTGCCATATGAATGAGTCTTTCTACTTTCTCTGCCTCTGTGGCACAAGAGTCTCCTGATCACTACTAGAAGATGGCTGCTGCTCTGCCATTGTATCTCAAAAACAGATCAGCTCCTTCTCCCAGAGAATCAGAAGTAATAATTAGGAGAGTGGGTGTGGTATTGGAAGAATCTGGAACTGAAACTAATAGGAACCAATGAAAAGTGTTGTTTCTCTAATCACATGACTTGCCTGGGTGTGGTGTTGGAAGAATCTGGAAGTGAAAGTACTATGAACCAATGAAAAGTGTTCTTTATTAATCACATGACTTGCCTGGGTGTGGTGTTGGAAGAATCTGGAAGTGAAAGTACTATGAACCAATAAAAAGTGTTCTTTCTTAATCACATGACTTACCGTGCGCGCACCGTGCGCGCACGGCGCATGCGCGGAGCACGTGCGCATGCGCGAACGTACTACGTGCGCATGCGCGAACTTAGAGCGCGTAGTACGCGCGCATGCACAAACGTTCCGCGCATGCGCACACTTAGCGCGCGTAGTACGCGAGCATGCGTAAACGTAGCGCGTTTAGCACGCACGACGTACGCATGCGCACACGAACATTGTACGCATGCATACGTAGTGCGTGCACCGAACGCGTACGAAGCACGCGCGCATGCGCGAACGTACCGCGCAGAGTACACGCGACGTACGTATGCGTACATGGAGAACGTACGCATGCGTACAAGAACAACGTACGCATGTGTACGTATTGCGCGCACCGAGCGCGTACGAAGCATGCGCGCATGCGCAAACCTACCGCACGGAGTACGCACGACGTACGCATGCGTACGTTGAGAATGTACGTACGCGCACAGCACCGAGCGCGTACGATGACGTAGCAATCACCGTGCGTAATAGAAGATATTAACTATGCTGTTCAACTTTATCAATGTTTTTTTTTTTAAAGCAGAGCCATTCCAAATTAAAGGATAGAGGTAATCTATAACTATATACATAGGTAACTTTTTATAAAATAAATTTATAAAAAATATATTAAAAAATACATAAATTAGCATTAAAAAAACCTTTGAAATTCACTGAAAACACCATAGGTTTCACAAACGTTATAGTTAGGAATTAGCATTTAAAAAACCTTGCAAATTCACTGAAAAAACCATAGGTTTCACACACGTTATAGTTAGCTGGAAATTTCACTCGTACAAAACCATTGAAATTCCACCGTTATACTTAGTTCAGCTAACTATAACTCGCGCGCCCGCAATCCACTGCTGATGACGTCACATATTACATCACTCATGACATGGTCAGTGACATCACTGATGACATCACTGATGACATCTCAAATGACATCACTGATGACATCACTGATGACGTCATCCATGTGATAAATTAGTGCATCTTCTCATACCCTAATATAACCTTTGATACACCGACTCCAAATTTCAGAAGGCCATTTTGACAACCATAGATACTCCAAAACCAATAACTATTCACCCACTCATTGACTTTTAGGTCTACATACATGTCAACTCACTCACCTCTACGGTCACTCATAATTACAGTCACTCTGTGCATTTATACACATATATAGACACTCACACACCACCAAACATCCATTGAGGTACTGACACATCTAGTCAGTCATGCAAATAATTAATCACAGTAAAATTTACTCACCTATTCAGTTAAAAACACTCAAGTTCACTTAATCATTAAAATACTAACAAATTCTGTGTCTTCCTGCAGAAAAAACAAACACACACTCTCACATATAGATAGTTATATACTCTTACACACATATACACTGCGTTTCACATATGTAGTTACTGACACATGTACAACTGAGATATACATTAAATCACTAACACACCCATACATACACTCACCCAACCATACAGTGCATCGCAGATGCACTCTTAAAGCCATGCACCCAATGAATCACCCACTCACACATCTAGTCACAGAGTCACACACACCCTACCCACACAAACACTCAGGCACCCATACAGATACTCAGACAACCAATCAATTAGCCATATAGACAATCATATAGTTATTCACAAAGCAATGCAGCCACTTATACACCAACACACAGACACATACAGACATTCACACAGTTTAGTCACTAGTCTGCAGTAAGATACATTTATTGACTCACTTATAGAGTCAGTTATGCACCTAGAAAATCATCCATTCACACACTTGTACACCCACTTATTTTTCAACAGGCCTTTCCCTATGTATATTAAACATATTAAAACTGTTCAGAAACACATACTCACAAGGATGACATCATCAGTGATGTCATCAGTGATGTCATTTGAGATGTCATCAGTGATGTCACTGACCATGTCATGAGTGATGTAATATGTGACGTCATCAGCAGTGGATTGCGGGCGCGCGAGTTATAGTTAGCTGAACTAACTATAACGGTGGAATTTCAATGGTTTTGTACGAGTGAAATTTCCAGCTAACTATAACGTGTGTGAAACCTATGGTTTTTTCAGTGAATATATATATATATATATATACATATATGTATTATAGCTCCGTGGGGGTCCAATGATTTGAGCCGCACTCGAAACCACAGACGCTTTTTCCCCATAAAAGCATTTATTGGTGCGAGCTGAAACACACTCCAGTCCTTTACAAGCATGCAGTGTTTTTGCACACTATGCACTTGGCTGAAAAAAGAATAAAATATATATTTCTGAAGATCAATTACCGAACTGTGACGTTTTCCTGTTCAAACCTGGAATTGTAAGCCTCTGCTTGCAGTTTTTGTGCTTCAGGAACAAATATCTATATATATACATATACATATACATATACATCTACATATATATATATATATATATATATATATATATATATATATATATATATATATATATATATATATATAAAAACCAAGAACACTGTAGCACACCACAAGAGGTTATTGATTTAGTATCATCAAGTTCATTTGATTAACGTTGAGTTGTCACTAGTTGGCTTTTATTCCAAATTCATATAAAAATAGCCATTTCCAATTCACAGCCAGCCGACGCGCATTTCGCCCAACGGGCTTCCTCAAGGCTCCAACACGGGATAGTTCTACATCTATTGTCTCTCATCAAGTATCCAATTCCTGCTAAATTTTATCGTGATAATCCTTGTCAGTTCTGGATATTTAATCCCATCTGTTGTCCAACTTAAAAATGCCTGTGAATTTGAAAAAGTTCTTGTCATAATTGATGTGTATACATCATTCTTGGGACCATAGTATGTCCAAACCGTTATCCAGAGTTGCGACCGTATATTGTCAGAGCTTTGCAAGCGTCGGCTGGATGTGAATTGGAAATGGCTGTTTTTATATGAATTTGGAATAAAAGCCAACTAGTGACAACTCAACGTGAATCAAATGAACTTGATGATACTAAATCAATAACCTCTTGTGGTGTGCTACAGTGTTCTTGGTTTTGAATTAATTATTGAGAGTTAATTGTGATCTCAATATTTGGGATACTTGAGGTGGATAAGTATCAAATACTGTTTAGCACCCAATACTTAATATCTCTTACACCATTTGTGAACAACCATGCCTTAGAACCTAGGATGATGTGTAGGACACAACGGGGAATATTTCGGCTTCCTAGCCTTCGTCAGACGCCGCTCTCAGCTGGATTGCACCTTCTCCCTCCTTTGATGTTACTGCGGCGCTCCCATTGGCAGGAGAACAGCTGACCATACTCCTATCAGGACATCCGTAGTCAAATGTGAGACTACAGCTCCCAGTGTGCACCTCAGTGGTGTACTGCAGCAGGGTCGAATTGTGCTTGAATGAGCGCTGCATTTGCTTCGCAAAGGGGGGGCCATGTAGTGGCGGATGCCCACCGTAATTAAAGTGTCCAGGATTCCCTCCAGTCCCCAACGTCCAGCCACAAAAGTTGAACAAGCCAGGCCATGAAGCAAACTGTAATAAACTTGCCTCCCCGTGCAATCACAGGCTGCCCCAGGCAGTGGCCGCTGACAAGGCCCATTCTCATGGCGGTCCTGGGATGAATCAATACCTTGATGCATAAAAGTTAATTGCCAGCAAACTCCCAAGCCTCTTAACGGACCAGTCCTTGTTGCGCGTTCCTGGCAGACGTGGAAATATCAGAAAAAAGATCACTTGGCTAACAGCAATCCAAGGACACAACGGGGAATAATTCAGGAATCCTTTATTCACGAAATGAAATGCGGCATAATGCATTTCGGCTTCCTAGCCTTCGTCAGACTCCGCTCTCAGCTGGATTGCACCTTCTCCCTCCTTTGATGTTACTGCGGCACTCCCATTGGCGGGAGAACAGCTGACCATACTCCTATCAGGACGTCCGTAGTCAAATGTGAGACTACAGCTCCCAGTGTGCACCTCAGTGGTGTACTGCAGCAGGGTCGAATTGTGCTCGAATGAGCGCTGCGTTTGCTACGCAAAGGGGGGGCCATGTAGTGGCGGATGCCCACCGTAATTAAAGTGTCCAGGATTCCCTCCAGTCCCCAACGTCCAGCCACAATAGTTGAACAAGCCAGGCCATGAAGCAAACTGTAATAAACTTGCCTCCCCGTGCAATCACAGGCTGCCCCAGGCAGTGGCCGCTGACAAGGCCCATTCTCATGGCGGTCCTGGGATGAATCAATACCTTGATGCATAAAAGTTAATTGCCAGCAAAATCCCAAGCCTCTTAACGGAAGGGTCCTTGTTGCGCGTTCCTGGCAGACGCGGAAATATCGGAAAAAACATATATATATAATTTACTGGCGGTCGCCAGTAGATAGTTATAGTTAGGACCGTGTTTCCATAGGAAATCTCAAAATTCTATTTTGAATAACTTTGGCGCCGGTTGATGAATCTTCGCGAAATTTTCAAAACTAATGGGGCGCTCCGCTCAGCTCCTACCATGAAAGTCTCGGGGTGATTCGTCAAGCGGGGGCCGAGAAAAAAGGAGGGGCCCAAAACACGTTTTCCCCATGCATTTTTCCATAGGACCTTTAGTCGAAGGTACAGCCCGAACGGCTGAACAGAATTACTTGAAATTTGGCAAAGAGGTAGTCCTCAGGTCAGGGAAGTGCCTTTTGCATATATGGAGTCAATCTGTTTAGTAGTTCCTGAGAAAATTGCATTTAAAAGCACATACATTTCTATAGCCGCGCACCGTGCGCGCACCGTGCGCGCACCCTAACGTGCGAAAGCGTAATTCTGATTGGTGGTTACATGTAAGTCAACGTTCAAATCGGGCGAAATCAGGAAGTGTCGGCAGCCATTTTGTTTGTTATCAGTGCGAGAGTGGAAAAGGAAGGTGGCGAACGTGAAAAGTGGGCAGGGTAGAGAGTTCCTGACCCCCTAGCCTTTGTCAGGGGGTCCCTGAAGGACCCTGAAGGCAGAAAAAAACATTAAACATTTTTTTTTTAAAAATCGCGGGGGTGCGCGCACCGTGCGCGCACGGTAAAAGACCATAAATTTTTTTTTTTTTTAAATTTAATACGTAGTTTATTGTAAAATAAATATATAAAAAAAATAATAATACATACATAACTTAGCATTTAAAAAAACGTACAAATTCACTGAAAAAACCATAGGTTTCACACACGTTATAGTTAGGAATTAGCATTTAAAAAACCTTGCAAATTCACTTAAAAAACCATAGGTTTCACACATGTTATAGTTAGGTGGATATTTCACTCGTAAAAAACCAATGAAATTCCCCCGTTATAGTTACTTCAGATAACTATAACTCGCGCGACCGCCACTCTATCACAAGGATGATGTCATCAGTGATGTCAACAGTGATGCCACTGACCAGGTCATGAGTGATGTAATATGTGACGTCATGAGCACAGGATCCCTGTCTTCTGGTAAAGGTTACCGTTTTAAAGCCTTCCTGCCCTCTAAACCTAAATTGTGCTTGAAAATAGCCAATTTCATTTTCTCCATAAAGACATCACCCATAATGGCTTCCAAGTTTGGCTTGCAAGACTCCCTCCAGTCTTCCCCTACCATTCCAGGCACGCTTGGATCTTGCAAAAATGAGAGAGGAGGAACTGCGATTGAACAGCCATTGCAATAACCTAAGAATCACAGCAGTTATTATGAAAATGAAGGCTAAAACAACAGACTAATTTTTTTTTTTTATTGGTCACCATTGTCTAGATAGGCTAAACATTAAAGTAAAATAACAAAAGTAGTCGCCATTGTCTTGCTGCTATGCACTACTGAACACACTTTCTTTGCTTAATCCTCTGTCTGTGAATGTTTTTGTCCCTTCAACTGCAGATAGGTGAATAGTTCTTTCTCATATGTCAACAGTTTCTCACCAAAATATGCAAGCAGAGAATGCTCCATCCACTGGTTCTGCCTAAATTCAAACTAATGAAAAATAGACTCTTACTGCACCAATGATACAGCAGCTTAAGATCACTGCTTGCATGCTGTCTCAATACGGCTAATCCTCCAGGTAGAGTCTTGACTTCCCTTCCCTTCACTTCACCCAGTAAGTTCCTTTTATTCCTATCTATCATGTGACAGATGTGTTTTTTTTCCATCTGCTACACGTGCCAGTAATTAGTCAGCACACTGCACCGATAGTTCATTAGGCATAACCTTTTGCCTAACACGCAGTAGTAATTAACCAACACATGTTAGTCACACTGATTCTTCATTCGACACACATGCATCCAGGGCTTCCAGAGCAAGAGGCTAGTGCTCTGATTTCATTGCCTCTCATGTTTATTTACTAAGGGCCTGATTTAGATTTTGGCGGATGGGTTACTCCATCACAACAGTGACGGACGGATATTCCTTGCGCTGAAATATAAATCTCATAGGATATGCTGGGATTTATATTTCAGTGGATGGGATCAGGCCCGGTTCTAGAAGGGGGGCCGGGTGGGCCAGGCCCACCCAAACATGAGCCTGGCCCACCCAAACGTGAGCCTTGGCCCTCGCAGTGACAGCGCAAAGGCCAATACAAAATGTAATCTTTAATTTAAAATGTTACTCCTAACGTTGTTTTCCTTCCTGCTCTGCGAGTTGAGTGATGTGGCCTGGGCTCTTTCTTACAGCCATCACCACTAACCCAACTCCTCCTAGAAAGGTGGGCTGTGTCCTGCAGGATCTATATGGGCATGGCGAAGGGGACAAATTCTTTATTAGCACCCAGTAACTTTTGTCTACCGTCCTGCAGTTCAGCGCTGGAGAAAATAAGTTTGTTTATTCTTATTCACCTATCCTGACCCCTGCAGCTGCATATCAGATCAGGCTGTGACACAAACTTTGACTAATGGAATAGGTACGAGAATGATACTTTTTGTTTTTATTTTTTAAATCTGCACAGGCCCAGCAAGGCACATACATTTTTAAATAGTTTTTATCATTATCATGGCCTTGGTTGCAAGACTGTGGTAAATAAAATATCACGCTGTCATAATTTTTCAGATATCAATAAGATCATGCATAAAGCAAGAGGCTGAGTCTGTGGTATCAGATTCATAAAGGGCTTTATTCCAATAACTCGAGTCAAAGGGAGAATATTTCCATCACCAAAATTGGATCTGGACGGGGCTGAAAAGTATTCTCAATATTCTCAAAACATTATTCACAGAGTACAGTATATATACATTTCTCAATTGTACGTAAGCAAAAGAGCAAGAGAGAATGAGATAAGAGCATGTGGGCGTGTAAGTAGGCGTGAAGGTGGGCGTCCATGTGGGCGTCCACTTGATGATAATGGGTAATTTGTCATGTGTGGGTGGATACCTGGAGATGATTTCGCAATGTCAGCAGAAATACTTGGCAGAGATGCGCGCGCAGCAGCATGACGTGTGATTGACGCGCAACTAGAGGGTGAAGGGGACTTGACATTTAGCTCTACATGTGGAGACAAAAAGTCTGGGGGGTCAAGTCAACCTAATCCCAAATCATATCTAACATCCTATGTTTAAAGAACTATGTTATCCACAAGGGAAGGGCTCTCGGACAAAATCTATTCTATACTGACTGTGCGTGCGTGTACAAGCGTCTAAGTGTCTATACTAAATGCGAGGGGGTAGGAATATTCCATGGTAACAGGACTATGAATTACTTGCATAAAGACAGAGAAGTCGGGCCTTTTGCTCGGTAACTGGAAAGAATGTTTACTTAAACTACTAGGCAGGAATGCATCGGCTGAGGGGGAAGCAGATAATTCGAAGGTGAAATACAGTTCTTGGCAGAGAATAGGCTGATGTCAGGCTTCGTGAGCCGCGCAGAGAATGAGACAAAGTTCATGGTCACAGATGCAGGCTCAGACTGGAGCTTTCAGAGGCAGAAGGCAAGAAGAGTTTGATGACAGAATCAGGGCCTACTTGCCTGGACTGTAAAATGGCATAAGTGAGCCATATAAAGGCGGTGGCCTTTCGTACTTAGGAAGGGAATATCCGGCCTATTCATGGCGGATCTGACAGAGGGCATGTTGACGGTGGACGCACATGTGTTTGCGTCTTCATAACTGGAACTGGAGGGAACATACATGTACTTGTGATTCATACATGAAACCGTTGGGGTCCAAGATAGGGGACATAACTGACCAGGAAAATCCATATTTCCACATTCCCTCCTTGTCCCCTACTTGCCCGTCAAGAGATATCAATCTCCATTAATCCATTGATCTGTTCATATAACATCATTTGTTCTTCTTTCTTCTTCCGTGACGAATGAAATCTTGGTGGTGGAATACACGATGTGGCACACAGACCACAGATCGCTGGTCCACATTGTAGACATAAGCAGCAACTGAATAGTATGAGAAAGCCAATACCTAGGAAGGATAGGACCCTCCATCCAAAGGTAGATAATACACTCCAAAACCAACCGGACCAAGTCCAGGTGCCTGGATTCTGGTGTATCTGGCTTACAATCTTATGAAGGCGAGTTATGGCTTTATATACAGATGGCGAATTTTCTGGTATGAAAAATGCAACAGCTTGATTTGATGACCCTACAAGCTCCGCCCCTATCGGCCAGGATAACGTCAAGGACAAGACTATTTTTGAAGCACAACAATCCGCATAGCAGACTGCTCTTCTGTTAAATTGCCTAAGGCGGAAATAGTTTCGTTCACTACTGCTTCAAGGGTTCTGGTTAATCTATGTATCAGCTTACTATTGGTAACTGTACCTATATAGGGAAAGAAACCTTTATTGAAATCTGTGTATTTTTCCCATGCTGTTTCAGTGTAATCGACAATTGGGAGATCTCTCTGCTGTCTATTGTGTACTAAATGAGTATTTCTATGATAATCAGGAGGAGCTAGGAAAACAGGTGGTAGGAGGAATGCTATGTAACAGGTACCATCCCAATCTAGAGGTAGGCGTATATATGCGGTCTGGCCACATATAAAGTAGGAATGACGAGAAGCTCTAAATGTAGACTTGCCTTGATCACTGAATTTTATTACAGTGGTGCATTTACTATGGCCCATGTGTATGGAGCCATTCTTTCTTATACATAATTCCCCTTTTACTGGGAATACGGACATGGCGGGCAAGATTGGTGTAGCTTCAGATTCAACGTTCAGGATCATGAGGTTAAGTGTAAAATTACCTAATCCATATACTTCATGTTCTAGATCAGGTCCTGTTCTTTTGGGAAGTCCCTCCTTGTTAGGGTAGCAGACTTTAAGCAAAACTAAGTTCAGGTTTCCCCATACCCAGTTGTCTTGATAAACTGCGGAATTCGAATCTAGGGAATTAATCAAACTAAACCATGCTCCACAGGAGCCATTGTGTGTGAACGGATAGAGAAAGAGGGGCAAAACTCCCTTATAGTTCTGATAGGGGGGGAGTCGGCCACAGACCCAGCAGTCTGTAGCATTGCTAGTCTGATGTGAATGGTGCAGCATCTGAATAAAGGTATTGTTGCGTAAGGCAAGTCGATATGATAGCTCATAGGATGGCAGATCACTAAATGTGTGCTTTATGGTATCATTAGAGGAGGAGTATAAGAGTGAGGCAATAGGAGGAAAAATAGCATGTAGTATTAAGCTGATACATATTATCGTGATGCACATAAGAGATTGAAAAATTACAGTCACTATACATCTATTTGCTTCTTATCTAGCTCTCTTATTTTTGCTTTATGTTATTGTCCAAGATCTTATGCGAGCCAGAATACATGTTCAACCGCTTCACCACCTAGTGGACTTAATTGATCAAACGGGTTCTGACTTAGATCAAAGTTTAGCTTTGTGGAAACTGCTGGGGAGTCTCCTCTAGAAAATGGTGTTCAAAATCCAAAATTCAAGTTCAAAGTCTTTTTCCTTTGTAAAAGAGTGGTGAAGGTGCACTTTGACTTTAACGGCCGTCCCCGTGGTCCAGAGCACTGACTTTGGCGCCTTTCATCCAGGAGCGATGGAGTATTCTTTGACCTGGGTGTTGTCAGGGAAGGCGGCAGCAACCTGCGAACAACAAGAGAGTAGTGCAGACATCAAGGAAGCCAGGTAATCTGTCAGCATGTTACTATTAACATCAGTAATCTTTAAGGCATTGTAGTGCCCCACATATTTGGTGGTCTACCAAAGACCACTTCATAGGGAGATAAGCCTGTTCTAGAATGAGCTACCATTCGCATGAAAAAGAGGGCAACTGCTGCTTCAGGATGTCGCACACAATGGAATTTCCAGGTATACCCTAACAGAAGGGACACCTGCTTCATTAGTACCAGGACATATTTGTAACCTCTACATCTGTTTATTTGGATATAATCCATTTGGAGCACTTCAAAAGGGTGGTCAGGTGGATGGAATCCACCTTGTTCCATCGGAATGCCTTTACCTGGATTGAATTGGCAACAGATCATACATGTTCTGACCTTTTGTTTCGCTGCTGCACGCAGGTGCTTGTTGAACCATATATTCTGTAAGCTATCTATCATTGCTTTCTCTCCTAAGTGTGCAGGACTATGTGCGGTATTTATGATTATTTGTACCATCGAATCAGAAAGAAACCCTGATCAGTCAGTACCCCTCCTTGTTCCGACCATTTCTTTAATTCGTCCATAGTAGCATGTGTCTGTATGTCTTGTACATCCTTGGAAGGATCCCTAACTGTCATGGCTTTGGACACTTATTGAACCTGTAACTTTGTCATGTCTAGTGGGGTCTGAGCTGTCTGTTTAGCTGTTCGGTCTGCCAGATCATTGCCTTGGGAAATGGTATCTGTGGCTCTAGTATGTGCTTTACATTTTAGGATAGCTATGGCTGTTGGTAAATGTATTGCTTCCAGTAGGGCTTGAATATGGGGGCCATGCTGTATCTTGGCCCCATGAGAGGTCAAGAAACCTCTTTCTCGCCAGAGAATCGGTGTAAATGTTTACTCTCAGGTGCTTAGCTCTTATGCACGCTTGTGTCAGGGCGATGAGCTCTGCTGCTTGTGCTGACAATATGTCTATTCTTTTAGTCTCTATTATTACAGTATCAGTAGTCACTGCATATGCTGCCACTAATTCTCCCGCCCCTGTCCTCATGCATGAGCCGTCAACTTATAGTGTTAGGTCGGGGTCTGGGAGTGCAACGTCTGTCAAGTCTTGTCTTGGTTTAGTCACGGTATGTATTACTTCAACACAGTCGTGTGGTGAAACGCTTTCTGTACTGGAGGGCAAAAGGGTAGCAGGATTCAGTATGTTGCATCGTCTGATCTCTATGTGTGGTTGAAATAACGTTGGCTCATAGCCTGTCAGTCTAGCTACAGTCAGGTGTTGTGTTTGTGTCCGGTTCAAGAGAACCTCTACTGCGTGTGGTACTTGTACTGTCAGAGGGTGGCCCAGCACTATCAAGTCACTTTGTCTTATGGCTAAGGCCGTTGCTGCAACTGATTTTAGGCACGCAGGCAAAGCCTGTGCTACTGGGTCTAATGTACTAGAAAAATAAGCACAGGGCTCGTGTTTTCCTGCATGATCTTGTGTTAGGACAGATAGTGCTGTTCCATCCCGCTCTGTCACAAAAAACATAAACGATTTGTTGTAATCAGGGTTTGCTAAAACTGGTGCTTGACATAAAGCTCTCTTTAATTCTTCAAATGCCACAGTGTGTTCTTGAGGACTTTAGTCTTTTTGTGTCTTGGGCTGGGAAAAACCAGAAATCAATTGAATACGTTCCGGTGCCCACAACTAATTCCCCTGAAAGATCACAATAAAACATGAGAAAAAGGGGAAAGCACCATACCTATTTCCTCGACTTAATTTCTAAGGGGGCTAATTTCTAAGGGGCTTAATTTCTTAAGGGGCTAGCGGGAAGCGAACCTCCTCAGGGGCCAGCAGAAAGCCAATATTCTCCTCCTTCCCCCCCTTTTTGACAGGAGGAAATCTGAAACAGATTTCACTGCTGTCAAACACTATCAAACCCTGTGTCTTGTCAACACTATTAATCCCTGTGTGTAGCTACTGGGCGTAAGCAAAATTATAGGGGATACACAGCGTATTTGAAACGGCGAGAAATCCTTCAAATTAATGTACAAACCTCATTGTGTTAGCTCATAAGCTAGCCAAATGACATCTCATATGCAAATGTCCCTATTACATGAACCTACACCAACCTGAAGTCAATATTAATGCTAGTAGGCCCTAATAGGAATGCTAAATTACCTAAATATTCGGAAAACCAAGTTTAAGAACAGTTGTTAATGTTGATAATTAATAATTTATCTGCTAAAGAAATCAGTCATTTTGCAATAATTTCCACCTATACAATAAATAGCCTAATTTAAAAACAAGTCAACTTTTGGGGCCACCACTTACAAGAATGAGCTTACTAGAGCAAACTTTAAAAAGGAAATCCTGTCAGATATTTTCTCATTACCCTAAATACCGAGCCTCATTTGTCACTCTGTGGTGGCAGTCCTTATTTAAAACAGGCCTTTCAAGAGTTAAGATGCGAGTGTACAGATCATAATTGTTCCTCAATGTCCAATCTGGAAACATATGACCGAGGCTGCCTGTCTATAAGAGAAAGGCAGTCATGTGAAAAATATTTTAGTCTTGCATAATTTTTCCTTTTATTTCATTCATCTCCAACACCAATTAGACATACACTGATAACGTGTTGTCTGCTATTTTGACAGCATGATAAAGGTAATATCACGTCTGTGAAATTTAGTAATTGTGAACAAGTTCCAGCCAAGCGCTGAGCAAAGATCGCCGTCGTCACGACTATCTCTGTACTTGCACAGGAGAACTTGGTATTAAACGCTAAACAGACTGGTCAATACAACACAAAAACAAAACATATATAAAATACATATGCCAAGCCATCAGTATACCAAGCACAGAAAGCATAGACAATTGCACTAACATATATAAATGAGCAGCGATGCGCAATTACAGTACCTACAGCTCAGAGGCGAACATTCTGGCCTGTTTAATTTGTCAGGCTTTTAATCAATAATTGATTTACCTGCCCTATACACCCCCATCTGAAATCACCGTGTCAAGTCTGACACACAGAATCAGCAATAATAATCAAAAACGAAGAACACACGAACCTGTTTGTTTTCTTTTATAAAAACAGAATCAGCAATAATAATCAAAAACGAAGAACACACGAACCTGTTTGTTTTCTTTTATAAAAATGAGCTATGCATCTTCGTCAACACAATGTACCCTAATGTCCCAGACGAAGACGCACCTCTCATCTCTCCTCACAGACTTTTAACCACTGGATCATTTATCCAATGCAACTGGTGGCAGCTTGTGGCCACAATTCAAAAATGTCTGAATTTGAAAATCGTTTTTATATAGGCACATAGCCCTTAAAATTCCAAGCAAGAGCAACATTTTACTTTCTGGCCAGAAGCAATATAACGTTTGCTAAAAAATAAAACAAATCTTCTCCATAGACATTTCCTCGGGGCACTTGTTTAGCACAGAATAGACCAAGGGAATCTTTCTCGACTTACATTTCTCAGCTGCCCTGTCTTATCAGAGAAGCTAAAAATAGCCCCTCAGCGCGGCCTGAGCCTGGGCTGCCAGCCAACTTTTTTTTTGTTGTTCCGGCTGCAGGCATTACACAGATGCGATGTCAGAGAAGCTTTCTAAGCAGTGCCTCTGTTCTGCTCCTCTCACCGGCCCCCACCTACACTGGCTACAAGGTCAGAATCTGTCTCCGATTTCTGTATCACATACTGCTCTACACAGCCCCCACCTTCTCCTCACTCTGAAGCTGTCAAAGACAAAAAGACTACTCAATTCCATAAAAACTGCAATAATTCGCTCAATTGAAAAATTATTTTTACATACAATTTGCACTCAGGGGGTCATAATCTCACCGACTTGACCCAGCACATTGGCTCACTGGACCACCAAGAACACAAACCTGTATTCTTGAACAATTTGCAAATTCGAAATACCCACAATTCTTTTTTTTTTTTTTTTTTTTTCAAGCTAAACTTTTCAAAAATTACTCTTTCATAAGAGTGTTTCGTTGTCCATCTACTTGTTCTGCTTTTACTCGGATACCTTCCTCAACTAACACATTTTCTCGAACTTTATTTGAATTCTCCTTACTCTTCTCTTCCTGTCTACGTGCTTTTTCCGTACGTCTATACGATTCTTTTCGCCATAAATCAATGGCGTCTTTCTGTTATTATCTAGCTTTCCTTTTCCATAATTCTTCCTCTACTTTCACGATGCAATCTGCATCCCAGGTCCCAGCTGCGGGCCACCTGTGACTTTCTGATAATTCTTTGGTGTAGTCCACCCATAAATCAAGAAATAGTATGGCGTCTAAGCCATGTTTGTGATACAGGAAGTGCCCTGGAGTGTCCCTAGGAGGAATAGGAACAGCTTCTTTGAGTACCCCTTTTCTAGTTGTGATCTGTCTTAATTTCGAAAAGAGCGGCATATTGACAACTGATCTGATACTTAATCTTGAACACACCTAATACAAAAAACACAATAATGAACAGTCATTCATACCACAATATGCAGGACGTTTTAACACATTAAACATTTAACATTTAAATGAACAACAATGATGATCGTCTGCAAAACTAAATCACCAAGCATAATTCTCGACAATAACTAGATACTTCGGAATACTTGATATACTGCTAAACAGTACATATACACTGCTGAAACAGTGCAGACCGGATTTGTGTACCCAAACCCGTCTTGACCGGCACAACCTATGTGCACGTCAGAAATGCCTCCCCAGCAATGGTACTCACCGGGTAGCTTCGGAAACGGAAGGCCTCAGAAACTTGACTGAACTGGACTGGACCGGACTGGACTGGACTGGACCCGACTCGTGACCTGGATACTTCAGAACTTCGGAATCTGGTGGGCCTCTGTATACCTCGGACACAGCTCTCTCGCAGGTGGGCTCTGGGTAGGACAATCTGCGTTCCTCACCGCCTCGTATGGATGCCTGGTCGCAGTCTGTCCCCTTCATTGGCCTGAGGGAGTTGGCGGGAAGACCCGCGACGTGCGCGCTTGAAGTCCATCACGGCTGTGGAAGGGGGCAAAACTGGACCTTCATCTCCGGCGTGTGGGGAAAGAGATTAAACTGTTCGGGCGCCATTATGTGGTAAATAAAATATCACGCTGTCATAATTTTTCAGATATCAATAAGATCATGCATAAAGCAAGAGGCTGAGTCTGTGGTATCAGATTCATAAAGGGCTTTATTCCAATAACTCGAGTCAAAGGGAGAATATTTCCATCACCAAAATTGGATCTGGACGGGGCTGAAAAGTATTCTCAATATTCTCAAAACATTATTCACAGAGTACAGTATATATACATTTCTCAATTGTACGTAAGCAAAAGAGCAAGAGAGAATGAGATAAGAGCATGTGGGCGTGTAAGTAGGCGTGAAGGTGGGCGTCCATGTGGGCGTCCACTTGATGATAATGGGTAATTTGTCATGTGTGGGTGGATACCTGGAGATGATTTCGCAATGTCAGCAGAAATACTTGGCAGAGATGCGCGCGCAGCAGCATGACGTGTGATTGACGCGCAACTAGAGGGTGAAGGGGACTTGACATTTAGCTCTACATGTGGAGACAAAAAGTCTGGGGGGTCAAGTCAACCTAATCCCAAATCATATCTAACATCCTATGTTTAAAGAACTATGTTATCCACAAGGGAAGGGCTCTCGGACAAAATCTATTCTATACTGACTGTGCGTGCGTGTACAAGCGTCTAAGTGTCTATACTAAATGCGAGGGGGTAGGAATATTCCATGGTAACAGGACTATGAATTACTTGCATAAAGACAGAGAAGTCGGGCCTTTTGCTCGGTAACTGGAAAGAATGTTTACTTAAACTACTAGGCAGGAATGCATCGGCTGAGGGGGAAGCAGATAATTCGAAGGTGAAATACAGTTCTTGGCAGAGAATAGGCTGATGTCAGGCTTCGTGAGCCGCGCAGAGAATGAGACAAAGTTCATGGTCACAGATGCAGGCTCAGACTGGAGCTTTCAGAGGCAGAAGGCAAGAAGAGTTTGATGACAGAATCAGGGCCTACTTGCCTGGACTGTAAAATGGCATAAGTGAGCCATATAAAGGCGGTGGCCTTTCGTACTTAGGAAGGGAATATCCGGCCTATTCATGGCGGATCTGACAGAGGGCATGTTGACGGTGGACGCACATGTGTTTGCGTCTTCATAACTGGAACTGGAGGGAACATACATGTACTTGTGATTCATACATGAAACCGTTGGGGTCCAAGATAGGGGACATAACTGACCAGGAAAATCCATATTTCCACAAGACAAGAATAAAAATGTCCAGATAACTAGTGATTAATGATCCTGCTGGAGAGCAATCCTTTGCCTGTTGGTAGTTTTGAAATGAAAAAGGCTGTATTTTATGTGGATACCTCAGTGGGTTGCTGCGTTAGTCACAGAGATTCTTGTGTAAAAAGAGTTTGGGCCGATATACATTTTTATTAGTAAAACCAACCCCCAACCACTGGGGTATGCTTTAAATCCTGAGTTTGTGCTTCCCCAGCCCAAACCCTCTTAAAATAATACTGCCCACCAGTATTGGTGACATGTGATTCCTACACCTTGTAATCCTCATTGGTTTATGTGGCATTCCCTATAGACTGATTTACATACTTGTATGATTCATTGTCTCTGTATAATGTGTGCGTGGTGTAAAGTACTGTGACACCCTACACTGATATGAGTAGTGCTATACAACAAATGAAATACATATAAGAGAGGCTACAGAGCGATGAATGGCTCTGTTGGAGGGTGGTACTAATAGTATCTGTGGAGAAAGAGGTAATTGGTGTGGCGCCAAAAAAGACTTTTGCACTAGTGCTAAAGCCGGCCCTGTCATGGCCATTCTGGTTTTATTTAATTAGTAGTCAGGTCATTAGGGCAACTGTGGAACATATTAAAATATGTGCTAATTATATTTGCTGCTATAATCAATGTTTTATGTTTGAAAGTGATTTTACTATTTTTTTTATGGGAAACGGCAAGTGGAGCTGGATGGTGGCTGATATGGGGCTGGGGCCCAAGGTCAGCTGTGAGATAAGGTGCACAGGAGAGGGATGGTAGAAAAGTAGATAATCAGGCCTGGAAGCACATGTTTTGAAGCCTGGCCTGTTGGAATTAGAGGGTTTGCACTTAGGTCCAGACATTGCTCTTTCTTTCAAATAACTCTCCACATGCTCTGTATACACACAGAATCGATCAGTTGTATCATGGTGACTGTTTGCAAGTAGATATGATGTAATCTAGGGCTTGTAGGCTACCACAAGAATCGACAAATTGGGCCCACAGTGTCCCACCCAAATGCATCCTTGGCCCACCCAAAAAAAAAATCCTGGAGCCGGGCCTGGATGGGATGTCTGTCACTGTTGTGATGGAGTAACCTGCCTGCCTGCCATGATCTAAATGAGGCAGTAAGTCTTTTTGTGTATGAGCACTTTCTGTACATGCACTGTCAGCCACGCGCTTATGCCTCTTAGATTCTAGCGTGCGGTTTGGCATGTGCTGCTCCAACTGCTGTCAGCCATGCACTGTCCACATGCTGATTGCACGCGGCACTCTCCTGCAACACTTTGCGCTTTAGATGATGCACATACTGTTCCAAGCGCTCCAACCCCTGCAGTGCGCCATTTAAACAATAAGGGTTGCTCAACCGTTTCCCCAAACTGTTACAAAAGCAGCTTAAACGATCAATTTTAAGGTCTCTTCCTCCGCCAAGACCCTGAACACTTTCAAGGTTGTGGTCCGCCCGTCCGTCGCTTAACTGTAAATAGCACTTGACATACAGGGGTTGACATCAGTGCTGAGCCGGAATTAAAAAACCATTCACTTGCTGCTCCTTTGATTCACTGAGCGTCTGATCCCATCCTCGTTGCCAATTTTCCAAAGACGCTTCAAAGATGATGAAGAGACAAGACTTTGTTGAGCTCAGTCCAAAGGATGCAGTCCAGGGGGGTGCGGCCAACAAGATGGCCAACTAGCAGCTTTCTCCACTGTCTCCACCGGCTCGTTCCAAAATCCTGGCATTATCCCCTGTTAGTCGTAACATCAGACTCCCCAACTCATGTCCATCGGAAGGGAGTCGCCAACGGAATAGCCTGTGAGAGAATTGGTTCTCTGGGAACCCCAACACAAAGAGGGAGAGATTGGACCCATAAGATGGAGGCACCTCATGGCAGTGGTGGAGTGGTGATGAGACGCCAAACCCGGGACCTAGGTGCTGGACGAATTGGATGCCTGTGTCACACTAGTGAGTGAGGGGGACACTTTACCTATGGCGTACGCAGGACTTCTGCCCCCCCCCCCGGTGGCTTCCTCCCAGACGGCTGCGTTGCTGGGGCCCCTTTGGCCAGGATACCTGCTGTGGCGCCCATCAGAAGATGGCCATGAGTGATGGGGGCTGGGGAGAAGTGGACTTAAGAGGAGCCAGTCCGGGCCCTGCGTGAGGCTGGGATTTGGGCGGCCTTGCCCAGGTGGCGGGGCTGAGTGCTTTGTCTCTCAGCCAAGACCGGTGTGACTGAGGCCATGACGACACCCTAATGGGTCGGTGTGGTGGGCAGAGTGAGCTACTTGGGTCCCCCCGAGGAGACATTAGAGGAGGGGACGCCTCTGAGACTCGGATGCCCGGCAGATGTGCTTGATTCCCCCTCCTGCGAGGAGGTGGGCCATGACGCCGCATGATGAGGCCCTGAGCTCCAAAACTAGGAGCAGCGTTGGCACTGTAGGGGCCCGTCATGTGTGTTTGACTCCCGTCCCCGGTGTCAGGAAGATAGAGGCTGAGCTGCAGTGCCCAGAGACCTGAGACACACTCCCAAACGGCATAAAGAAGGACCTTAGGTATGGACTCCTCCTCCTCACGCTGTGGACGACTGGACCAGGGGTACCAGGGCAGCCGCCCTGGGGTGAAGAGAGGAGCACTGCCTGTGGGTCAGACCTGTGCTGCCCTGCAGGGTGGGTTTCTCCCCCTGCCTCTTGGCACTGATGAAGTGGCTGGTGAGCCTGGTGGACATTGGTGTCTATGGGGACGCCCTGACCCCTCTCGGAGCTGCAGGAATGGCTACACGGACCTGACCACCCTTCCACTCACTGAGGTGATTTGATAGTGAGGGGCTACACACACAGCCAAACTAAACCTGAGGTGAAGTGTAGGCTGGGTGACAGACACATCATTGAATAATCTGCAAGGACTGTATGCTTGAGAGGAGGTGTGCCAGCGCTCAGACCCGAAGGTGTCAAATTGGGTTCCCTTACTTCTAACTTTTGCCCCTGATCGATATTGATAACTCTGCCATAGTTGATAACTCTGCCATAATGGCCAAAGATAAGGACCCTTAGCAGCCAAAACAGGGAACAATTGACTGATTTACAAAAACTATAGCTCCGCGTCTCTGAATCAGAGCTATGACAATGGCTTGGCAGTTCGGTCTGGACTGTTCCCATGAGGCACAGGGTCTAGACTGAGGTGCATATAGCTGTGTCTGAACTGGGGTGGCGAAGTGAGCTAAAGAATGATGATGGATTCAACCTGTGACTGGGGGTGAGTGTCTGAAAAGTTTCAGTGCTCCGTCCATCATCTCCTTGTGCTTGCTTTATGACAATCAATGCGACACTCCTGCAGGCCATTAATGCATCAAGAGAACTTCCGGAGAGGCGTATATGTGAGGTTCGTTTCGAGGTTATCAATTGATGATGACTTGTTTTATTCCACTGATAGCTTTACTGATCTAGCTTAAACATACGTAGCGTCTCCACTGACAAAAGCTGACTGTCAGTGAAGTTAATTTTACTGGATGCCAGTTGCTATAACCTCGACTAGGCACATCACTGCTTGATGGTTAACCAGGATTATGGCAATGGGTGCTGCAAACATCCTCCTCTATATATTCAAAGAGCCTTCCTTCGCCTTTATGGGTTGTTTAGGTTCAGTTAATTTCACCTTACATATTACACCATGGAGCTAGATACCTGCATATCTATAGTCTGTTGGCAGTCGGTCCCCTTTTGGGTTGATCCATTCATATAGGCTATTTTTCAGTGTCTAGCATGTTTACCATTCTGTTGAATGTCTATCTTGATATGACATTTCTAAATGCATCGATTACCACAGTATTTAGTGCAGTTGAGTTTTGTTTTTTAATTTTAAATGTTACAGACAGACTTCTACATACTTATGAGTCCGGTTTTTCTGTCAACTATGTTTTTTCCTAGCGTGGTGCCTCACGTCCTGGGCAGTGGCCAGGTGAGGTGAGGTTCTTTACCCACACACTACGGGTAAGTTTAATATTCATACAGTCGTTTTCTACACATTACAGGTTGTTGAGTTAAAGAGTATTTACTACTCGCTCTTTGTTGCTAGTTGCTATACCAGTATCTGATTATTCCTTTTGTATCTTTTTCTACACAGGTTTAACTACACCACGATCCTAGAACTGAAACAAGTGGTGCGATAAGTTGTATCTGTTCCTTTTTCAGTTACACTCAAGTTTTTTCATTATTTTTTCACAAACTACGCAGTAGCTTATACTTTTTAGGTCCTGAGGAAGGCTAGACACTCCATAGGTCATGATAGCTGAAACATGTAGACCGACCCTCTAACTAGATAGTTGCAGTTTGTTTATTCAAAACTGCCTTAGCACTGTTTTTAAGGAGATACATATCTCCTGGTAGTTAGTTTTACTATACCTTTTTCACTTTTCTCTAGCACTGCACCCATCACCTAGCAATACATCTTAGCTCATTACCTGGTGGATATTTGTATATCCTAGGAAACCCTTAAAAACATCCCTGAGCTCCTCCCTCACAGTGAGGGGGTTGTAGCCCTCGGCTGTACTAGGAGTTACAGCCGGGAGGAGATCCCAGATGATGAAGCATGTCACCTCGGTGAGTGATGGGGCTCCGTCCCCTCATTAGGGCTTCCCTTAGGTGTGATTAAATAAGTTTTACTGGTGTAGGATGTCATTGAGCACCGAGTAACACTTCAGACCCACGGATAGGTGAGTTTGCTTTTCGTTTCAAGGCCACCCAACTCAGGTAAGACCTTTGTAATCACTCCAAAAGAGTCACAGAAGCAGAAAGCAGAATATCAGAAGTATAAGACTCGACTCATAATCTCACTCGAACTATTCCGGGACTCTGGCACACCCTCACTGATGTTGCCTGGTGGGTTGATTATGCTGAAAATTGGGCAAGGAGAAATAATCTTCAATTTATAGGCTTACCAGAAGGGGGGTAAGGCCCCAATATGGGGGTGTTTCTGGAAATCTAGCTCAGAGACTCCCTACTTATGGCAAAGTTCTCATCCTGTTTTGTAATCAAAGGGGCCCATAGAGCCTTATGAGCCAAACACCCACATGGAGCCCCTTCATGACCAGTCATTGCCTGTTTTCTGAGCTTTCAAGACAGAGACATGATATTAGGGGGCATATTATCAAGGACGGCGTTAAAATTATCGCCGGTTTAGCGGCAGAAAACCGCCGCTAAACCGGCGATAATGGGCTTGATAATATGCCGTGGAGAATTCCAATAGAAGCCCATGTTCACACCAGAACATGGGCTTCTATTGGAATTCTCAAGGGCATATTATCAAGCTCATTATCGCCGCTTTAGCAGCAGTTTTCTGCCACTAAAGCGGCGATAATTTTTAACTCCGTCCTTGATAATATGCCCCTAAGAGAGGTGAGGAAACTTGGAGAGATTCTCCAGGCCCGGTCCAAAATAGTGATATTCCCTGATTACTCAAGGGAAGTTAGAAAGCAGAGATGGTCCCTTGACTCAGTTAAACAAAAGCTAAGGGAAAAGAAAATACAATACATGCTCTTGTTACCGGCCAAGCTCAAGGTCCTGATTGGGGGTAAGTCAATCTTCTTCCAGACGCCAGAGGAGGCCTGGGCCTGGATTGAGGACTGTCCATCACGACATATGGGCAACGAAAACTGAGAGAAAAAATGGGGTCTCATGCAGGGGGAAGCCGTATCTTAAACTCAAAGGATTAGGGAAATTACAGTGGGAAAGCAACAAATCAAGACTCCCAAACCATCCTGACAATATAACCCGAGGTCTGGCTCCTCTATGAATACCGATGGGGAACCCAGTGACTGACGATCCAAGAGGACGAAACAAGATATCCTACAAAGAGAGACCATGACAGATCGAACTGACGATGACAGCTGGACAGACTCAGAAGAACATCACATTTTACTGGATGCAATAGTCAGCCTGGAGATGGAGCCAGAATCTGGGCTTCTCTTGAGCCTGGCCCGGAAATGACATGCGACAAGGACATTGAATGATCCAATAAAGGGACCTGGTGGAAGCCGGAGGATGAGAAGGTGGCATGCTGCTCCCACCCCCTCACTGAGTCTCCTGTCATAAGTGAGAGAGTGCCAGTTCACTTTGCATTTTTTTTATTGTTCTTCTTTATTTCTGCAGGACTTAGACTTGCTGGTTTGTGAGTCTTTGGGAGGGTAGTTGCAGGGAAGTGGGTGGTGTCTACCAGGGTTGGGAAGGCTACAGACCTCTCTGGTACCACCTGCTACACAGCTATCATGTTGGCGTATAGGGGTAGCGCTCAGGGAGCGGGGGAGTGTGGGGGGTATGAGATAGAGGCAAGGGAGGGACTGGGAAACCAAACAGAGAGACTATCTTATCACTCTGCCTGGAACATACTGGCACTTTACATGGAAGGGGTTGGGTGGGGGGTGTTGTTTTGTTTACAAGTTACAGGAAGTGGAAGCGGTCTTGGACACAGGAATGGTATACAAACCATCAGGCAGTACACTATCTTCCCTTATCATAGATGAGCAGGGATAATATAATACACAGAGAGAACAAGGGTTTTCGTTGATAACGTGGAATGTCAGCAGGCTAGGAAATAAGGTCAAAAGGAGGTTAGTAGCCACATACCTTAGAACATTGAAGGGGTGTGGCTACATAGGGACATTACCCTAGTCAGCGTCAATGGCCCCCGACTTCAACGACAGACAATGGACAAGGTTGCAGAGATTCTCCTTGAGGGCGGCTCTACAACACACATTATAGGGAAAGACTTCAATGATGTAGTCAATCCCTGTTTAAACTGCAAGCCCCAAGATACTGGGGTACTACTCCGTTGGCGGAATTCTTGACAACATTGGGGTTGACGGACCTTTGGCACCACCACCACCCAGGCGAGATAGGTGATATAGAAAGGGTGGATTACATGGCGAGGAGATGATCACGCGCAAACTCAAGCTCTATTTTACAGAAAATAAAGACTGTGGTCCCGATTCACAGAATTAACTTAAGACAAAATCCTAAACTTACTACCATTTTGGTATTCACAGAAGGCACTTACTCATTTTGGTATTCACAGAAGGCACTTACTCATTTCGGTATTCACAGAAGTTAGGAGTCCTAACTTTAGGACTCCTAAATGCCTTCTGTGAATACCGAAAGTCTTAAAGTTAGGATTTTTCTCAGTTTAGGAGTCCTAAAGTTAGGAGTCCAAACTTTACTACTCCTAAACTGAGAAAAATCCTAACTTTAAGACTTTCGGTATTCACAGAAGGCATTTAGGAGTCTTAAAGTTAGGAGATGACGAAGTTGAGAGCACAGTGGGAAATAACGGTGGGGTAGCATGAATGACATCGACTGGGAAGCGGCTCTCATGCACCCGAGGGAAGTAGCCATTAAATCTAGATTTAGATTGAAATAATTCAAGATCCCACATAGGATATATGATGACAGGGTTCGACGATGCAAATTTGGTAGGGCGGACTCTCCCACTTGTTTATGTTGCAAAGCGAATAGGGGCTCATGCATGCATTCCTTGTGGGACTGCCCTACAATACGCTCATATAGGTCCACCATAATAGAACAACTACACAAGATACCAAGGGAAGACATACCAATAGACCCCAAGTTTGTTCTGCTGAAAATACCTACAGAGGAAGACATCCCCCGAGCCAAGCTCCTTTTTTGTAACTTGGGCCTGGTGGTTGCCAAGAGAGATGTAGCTAAGCACTGGGGCGCCCCAGAACCCCCTACCCTTAAGGAATGGATAATTGGGATGGACCTTTGTATGAGAGCTGAAAAAGTTACATATAAAGCAAGAGGTTGCCCAAAATAATTCCACAAGGGTTGGACTATTATGGCTGAACTATTATGGTATAGAGATGGAAGAAACACCTGACCAATCCTCATAGATGAGAACACTGTGATGCATCAGGGAAATTACTGGATTAATCAGTATTTATTCCGATATTCTGTGATTGCTGGTATTTATGATTTATGGTATTATTGACTGCCTGACCGACCCTGATTTCACTCCTTTGTATTTATGGTTCATGATGTTCTGGTTGATATTGTATGCTGCCTGCATAAAAAAATCAATAAATATACATTTTTAAAAAAAGGATGCAATCCCTGGCAAACCAACTGCTCCAATATCAACATTCCAGAACACCCATCGCTTTGTGCAGATGTCACCTGGCAACAGTCTCCGAATGACATCAATGCTAGGCAAGCACATTGCAATAATTTGCACTAGTAAATGTGAACTATTGCTCTTCCTATACCCCACAATAATGCAATGCAAGAACCCTTGGATAAACCAGAGGGGCAAAGGCTAACTTTGCTCACAATGCACAGTGACTCCCTTCTGGATACGCCAAGAACAGGGCAATAGCCTGAAGCAGTCAACGCCTGCTGTGCAGGATGATTTATTAGTTTTTAATTTGATATAGTATGCACCTGCAGAAGAAAATGAGCTCAGAAGCCCTTATTTGGCCCTGGGAGGGGAGTGAAGTGCCCACTGGTGATTACAAACCATTCAGGAGTGTCTACATTGTAGCAGAATATGCCTTCCAGTATCCGCTGCATCTTGAAGAGGAAGCAGCGAGACCGAGACCACTGCTCAACCGCATCTATGTTCTCTGAATGAAGAGCAGGCACCCTGCAGGAGATCATGGACTCATCCCCTTTTCCTCTTGGGGAAGGGCATGACCCTGCAAGAGAATATGTCAGGGAATTTTTGTCTTCCATTCACAGGAACAACCAAGCACTATCAGAGGTCAGTGTGCTGATGTTTCCAGCAAAGCAGGACACAGAGAACTGGATCTCTGAAAGAAATTTGGCATCTCAAGCTGACTTGACTGCCCGGTAGCTGTAGACAAGCAGACGAAGCTTAGCTCAAAAAGGTGGAGTGGCTACAGGGTAAAGTACAACCTGGTTAACAGAAATGTAATAAAAATGTGACAGTCCACTGTTGCAGGGATTCTGCTTATGCACAGAACTATGCACAGGAAACCAGGACCTCAGTGAATTGTGGTGTACCAAAAACTCACCACAGAACCCAGAACCCCTTATCCGACCAGCATCAGTGTCCCATTCGTTATCCGAGTTTTATCTCGGCGGTCCCAATGTATAGACAACCCAGAACAAGCGACTTAGGGTATTCTCAGGAATGGTGGAAATCAGAAATACCTGTTCGTAATTATTCTCATATCAGTCCACAACAGAATAAACAGAGACACGGTAAAGTTTAAAGAGTTTATTTTATAAACCTCGTGTCCTAAGATGCAGTTCTTTGGCTAACATAAGCAGACAAATGATCAAAACTATCAGCATAGTTACAATACCATAGAAAATGAAAGGAGTAATCATAATAAAATGACAGTGGCTGGAAGCCACCTTCCTTTCGCTAGTAAACTAATATTATTAATATTAGACTAATAAAAGGTCTCTAGGCTTGAATGGGGATCCCCATACCGTAAAGATCAGCTTAGTGGAATCACATCACAGGATCAGCTAGACTCTGCTCCTGGGAAAGCTCTTCTTCCGAATGTGTGCAAAACATGCAGCACTGCAATATTAAAAGCAATCGACTTTCAGGTATTTGCAGCTGCGTGCGTCTTATGGCTAAATAGTGGGCCGATCAACCTGAACCCAACAACATGCACCGTCTAGCGACCCAGACTGTTTCTTTAAACAATGTTCAGACCAAGGTCACTGCTCACTGTTAGCGATGTGAACAACAGACAGTTCTCATGTGTAGCAAAGTCTAGCAAGCATTTCTCAATTAATAACATGTAACAACAGTGTCGTGTGCAAAAGCAGCAAAAGCGGCAAGATGGCATTCTAACATCTAACGCGGTTGTGCTAACTTAGCATTGTACGTATATAGATAGCAGTCTTCACTACACCACCAGAGGTTTGGAATCATGTGTCATGTGGATTCATTTACGTTAGATCCCTCCTTCTCTTTTTCTTGGCCACACTTGGCAGACCTGCACTAAACTTTCATGAAGAGGCCAAAGTGGATGTACTTTTTCTTTTGGACATTTTTGTGCAGACTCGTCACATCACACCAAGGTTATTCTTACACATAAAAAGCCTATCCTACGGAAGGTCTGACCTAAGTATAACTACACTGGTGCTAAGCTGCCAGTATATATATAAATATAAATCTATAATTATAAATTATAGTTAGGATCTAGTTTCCATAGGAAAATCATTTAATGACTTTCCTATATCTTTGGTGCCGGTTGACGAATCTTCACTAAATTTTCCAAATAAAGTGTCATAGTAACTCTTGTTGTGAATGGGAAGTTTCGGGGTGATCCGTTAAGCGGGGTCCAAGAAAAAGGGAGCTTAAACAAGGTTCGTTGCCCTATTTTAGTTCCCATAGGACGCGTAGTCGAGCCTATAGCCCGAACCGCTGGACAGAATCACAGCAAATTTGACAGAAAGGTTGATGTTGTTACGCAGATTGATCTTTTTGGGCCATATGTAGGTAAAACTCAATTTGTGAGTTCTTAATAGCGATGTTTACCGAATCGCTATTAAGAACTCGCAAAGTCCGATGTAGGTAATTATTCGTTAAAAAATAGCGAATCGGTAAAAATCGGTAAAATGAAATACCGATTCCGATTTACCGATTAGCAAATAGCGATTATGCATTACCGAATCGGTATTAACTAATCGGTATTTTAAGAAATCGCTAACTATTTAAACTGCCATTCCGGTGCATTCTGATGACATCACAAGCAGGAAGTGGCCTGACATCTGCTGCTACACTGTGGCTGAAGCTGTGGGAGAGGCAGGGAGCAGACCTCACAACACAGGAGCTGCTTTGCAAACATCTTGCAGACACACCAAACCAAAAATGGACAACCAGGAGAAGGAAAAGGAGGCAGGAGAGCGAAAAAAGAAAGCACAAATTCAGCGAGAGGGAGCTGGAGGTGCTGATAGAGGAGGTGGCAAAGGACCACGACAAGCTCTTTGACAAACATTCCCTGCACGTCCCTCATTCCCAGAAGAGGAAAATATGGTTGGTGATCCAGGAGAGGATAAATTCAATTGGCGTAACACAGCGCTCAATAGATGAACTAAAAAAATGCTGGTATGACCTCAGAAAACGTGCCAAAGAGAGGGTGGCTGAAAGGCTCAAGCAAGCCAAGCAGACAGGTGGTGGGACAACTACAGCGCCTGTACCAACTGCCCTGGAACTATTGGTGGAGTCCACCCTCCATCCGGAGAGCGTGAGTGGCATTGGAGACGCAGTAAGCTCAGCCAGAGCTGGCAACAGGCAAGGTAAGATGCATGCACAGCATGCTGTACCCCCCACTCCCTAACCCCAATCCCCAATCCCCAATGAGCCAGTATGATTCCCACTCAGTACATGTTTTCCAAATAACCAGCAATGCATTATGGGAGATGTAGTCAGAAGTAACACATATCATAACAGTCAGTCCACTGAACCCAAAAGCATGTGACACACATCAGTAATTAGCAAGCGGAGGACAGTCAGTTTGATTGTCAGTAATGAAATTTATTATTACGCCAATGCTGCCAGACAAGCGAGTAAATGTACATTCTGTCTCCACAGGCGAGGCAGCACGCAAGGCTGCTGAAGGGGACACAGGAAAGGCACCCAGTAGAGCCAACACACATGATGAGGAGGTCTTGTCGCCTGCTGAGCACACATCACCACCACCACCACCATCACCACCGCCACCACCACCGAGAGCCAGGAGGCATACAGTGGCTAGCCTCCAGGAGATGGAGGGGTCAGAGGAGGAGAGTATGGGAGGCCAACATTCCTCCCTGGTAGAGGATGAGAACAGTGCAGGGACACAGTCTCCCACCGAGCGTGCCCACACAGGTGTCAGATGCTGCAGATCGAGGGCAGCCAGTCCTGTTGTACAGGGCGAGGAGTCCAGCGTATTTGTCGGTCTGGAGGGGAATATGCTGAAGGTACAGCGCCTGCAAGGCAAAGCCATTAAATCAGTCCAACGCCAGATGGTGTACATGAACAGACACGTGCTGGAAATTAAGGAGGGCATAAACAGCATGAACAACACTGTGTCTGAGGGCTTGCGGGACATGTCAGAGGTTGTGAGGCTGCTGTGCAGCAAACTGTATGAAGATCGTGTGGCGAGGCGCAGGGACTGACAAAAATTGGACGGCTACACTAAGGCGGTGAACCGCCTCTCCTGCCACCTCTGTTTTCAGCAGGTGCTCGGTGGCCATGCAGGAAGAGATGGCCCACTGCAGCCGTGACCTTGCAAGGGGGCTGGTCAGAGTTACCAGTACTCTGGAAGTGCTCCAGACCACCCAAAACAGGTGCAGGGGATGGGGGAAAGTGAGGAGGCAACTAGCTGCAGTAGCATCACACACCCGATAACTGAGTCCAGAAGGCGCAGTGAAAGGCATGGAGCTGCCACAGGACAGACCACCAGGGAGGAGAGTATGCCCAGGGAATGCGGCAGTGCTGCGCGTGGGCACAGAAAATAATGACAGCCATCACCTGGCATTGTGAGTTGGGTGATGTAACCCATTTCACCTTTTGAATGTTTAGTGAATATTGGCATGGCATGTTGAGGCCTTCATGGTGTGGCGGTGTGCTGTGCTATTGCCTGAGTTAAGGTTAATAAAACACCGTCACGCAATTACAGTTACTGGCTTTGTCTCATTACTTACTCAGAAATAGTTGCGTGTGATCTCAGCCCGTCTGTCTCTCCCATCTGGTGCTGCTGCCACACCTGCTGCACTGTGCTCTGGCTGTGGACAATCCTCACCCTCATCCTCTGAGTCAGTTAGTTCCACTGCTGTTCCTTTCTTTGTGGCAAGGTTATGCAGCATGGCACATGTTGCTATTATTTTACAGCAGATGACAGGGCAGTACTGCCGTGCACCTCCACTTTTGTGGAGGCAGCAGAACCTGCTTTTTAAGAGACCAAATGTGCGCTCCACAACATTGCGCGTAGATCTATGTGCCACATTGAATCTCCTCTCACTTGGGGAAGATGGGTTGAGATATGGAGTCAGGATAAATGCCCGCACGGCATATGCGCTATCACCTGAGCGAGAAAGGAAGAGTCATTAATAACAGTCACCAACACATTCATCCAAGGTATACATCAGGGTGTGTCATATTGATTTACCTAGCAGGTATCCTTCCCCGAATTCGCCTCCAGCCAGACGTGTGTAGCTCCCACTGTTCCTGAATATGTAGGAGTCATGGGTGATACCTGGAAATTTGGCTACGATGTCGGTGATGATGTGGGCCGCATCACAAATTACATGCACATTGATAGAATGTGTAGATTTGCGGTTCCGATATATGTACTCTGTAGCTGTAGGTGGGCAGATTGGTATGTGTGTCCCATCAATGCACCCTATTACATGTGGGAACTGTGCCTTTTGATAAAAATCCATCTTGGTTTTATGCAATTCCGCCTGTGTGCTGGGGAACCGTATGTAGTGGTGCATTCTTTGCACCATGGCATCCAGGAAAGTGTTGAAAAAATGGGACAGGAAGCTCTGTGACACACCACCTGCCACAGTTATCACCCCCTGGTAACTACCCGATGCAAGTAGGTGTAGGCTACAAAGTACCTGGACATGTGGTGGTATAGCATGCGCCCTTGGTGTCTGATGCTCCAGGAGTGGGTGCAGGTCCCGTATCAGGTCTAGGATGGTTTGGGGGTGAATCCTGTACCTCTCATGGATTTCAGCCTCAGTCAGTTGAAATAATGTAATGCGCAGTCTGTACACACGTTCCTCCTGTCTCCAGATCCTCAGTCCTGCTGCTTGCATCCGAAGCCGCCTTGCAATGACATAGAGGGCCGCCATTGTGTTCACACTGTTGTATTTTGGGGCTGTTTAAATGCAGTGCACCTGATTACCACCTGCTTTGAGTCAGTGGTAATTTGTGACTCCTAAATAACGAATATTTGAAAAATCGGTAATAGCGATTTTTGGTACATCGATTTGCAAATTATTTTAAGGATTTCTTATTTTGCGATTCACTATTTAGGGTTTCCGTGTGAACTAATCGCAAGTTAAGGAAACGCTAACTGGTTTCCCTTATTTTTAGTGGTTCCTTTTTTTGCTATAGCGTTTGGCATTACCTACATTGTACATGGCTATTTACCGGTCGCAAACGCTGAAATTCTGCGAATTTCAGCGTTAGCGCTCGGTATTTGGCTACCTACATCTGGCCCTTTGTTATTTGCTGCAAATCCGTTCAGCAGTTTTTGAGAACTCAAAGAAGAAAAAGTTAGTGATATCTTTGACCATGAAGCCTTAGCGAAAAATGATAAGCTCATGCAGGAAATGCACAGATCTGATTGGCTCCCAACACTTCAGCCAGGAAGTGTTAGCACCCATCTTGGGACTTGGCTTCACCAAGTTCCCCCAAAAACGTTAAAATACAGAAAAGGGGGCAGGGTAGGAATACCCTGACCCCCAAGCCATGGTCTTCGGTCCCTCTGGGAACCCACCACGCAAAAAAAGCATTTGAATTAACATTTCTTACCATGAGGTTGTGACAGATTCACAAATTAGTGGTAATGTATTGTTTAAAAGCAAAGCACTGGCTCCTGCACTTCTTCATTATCAGCCTCCGGGTGGGTCAGGACCCAGGAGCATTATTTTTAATAATGGAGAGGGAAGCACGACCCCTCCCTCCTGGGGCTGAATATTGCCCGGGGACCACCACCTCCCCAGTGCTTCTTTCACAACGAATGCGTGGGAGGCCAGCATGGCCTCCCCGCTACCCCGGGGACCACTAGCTCCCCGGGGCTTCTTTTTTTTTTTTACATGGGAGGTCCTCTCAGTCCCCCCAGCCCAGGGACCTCCACATACCTAGGGCTTAATCTGAGAATATTGTGGTGGGCCCACAGCCCCGGGGGAGGCCACCTTCCCGGGGCTTTTGCAAATTTGAATGCGGGGCCCCTGGCCCCCGCAGCCCTGGGGACCACCACCACCCCAGGGAAATGACAAAAAAGGAGGGCGGCCACGTGGCTCTCATCCTGGAGCCATAGATGGCCCTGTGGACCGCCACCCCCCAGGATCGGCTCCTGCAATGACCCGGGGTTCCCACCCCCGGGACACTACAGCGTGCTATGGCTAGGTGGAGCACTGCTCCTGCCAGGCCATAGCAAACTCTGCTCGGCTTTATGCACGTGAGAGCATTTAAAACTGGGTGCCTCAAATGTGAGAAACTGGGCGCCCTGGGTGGGACCAGGCCATCCAGTATTGCAGTCAGGCTCTAGAAATGGGGTCCCGTTGGAGTTGTTGGCCACCAAGGATGCCCCCTCAATGCACTGCTTATGACCTCACATATTACATCACTCATGACATGATCAGTGACATCACTGATGACATCACTGATGACATCTCTAATGACATCTCAAATTACATCACTGATGACATCATCCAGAAAATCACTAATGCACCCACTCACACCCCCATAGAACCTTTCATACACCTACTCCAACACAACCATTCATAAACCCATTCACAGACCCATACAAGTACTTACACACCCACTCACAGATTCATAGATCTGCACACACATCCACTCACTCTCCCATACAGCCACTCATACACCCACTCAGTCATCCATACAGGCAGTCACATACCCCATCACCCACCCACACAGACACCCAGAAACCCATACAGGTACTGATACAACCAATCACTCACCCATACAGCCACTCAGATACCCACTCACACATCCATACAAAAACTTAGACACCAACTGGCAGAATGATACCGACATTCACACCACCAGTCATTCACCCAAACATTCACTGAGACACGTAATCACTCACCGAGACAATCAGTCACGCACCCACTGCATCATACATACAGGCACTCATACACCCACTGATTTACCAATACACCTTGGTATATATATTTAACACTCATAACCTTTTTAAAAACACTCATAGTCACTAGATGATGTCATCAGTAGACTCATTTGAGATATCATGAGTGATGTGATTAGTGATGTCACTGACCATGTCATGAGTGATGTAATTTGTGAATTCATAAGCAGTGCATTGCGGGGCGTGAATTATAATTAGCTCAGCTAACTATAACTGCTGAATTTCACTGGCTTTGTATGAGTGAAACTTGAGCCTAACTTTATCATCCCTGTAACCTTTGTTTTTTTTCTAGTAAATAGGGAATCAGAGATGTTGCCGGCATTTACGGGTCCATGACTTCATGGAAAGACGTAGTCACTGTACTGGCGTCTTCAATCTCGGCCCCAGTGATAAAGGTGTGCTGGAAGTCGGGGACAAATAGACTTTTTATTTCCGGAATATTTGCCAAGATTTCTCCCTCAACCTCAAGAGAAGTTCAACACTCATCATGGTATTTTGCCATCAACACGCTTCATCATGGGACCGTTAGTTTTCAATCCTGAACTGCCGTAGTCTGCCGCATGATAATGAGGTTCAGGCTCGCGCCTCACCACTATGAAGGGAGGCACATATAAAGAACATCAATATTGGAAGCCTTGTGCAATATTGTGACATCTGAGGAAGGCTACCCGCCGAAACGCGTTATGCCCTAATCTTCAATAAAGAGCCTTTTGAAGCCCTGCTGTGTCCCTGGTCTACTCTCATGGGGGAAGATTTGTTTTGCATTTACAGCCAGCTGCGGTCAGTAGTAGGAGTAACTGCAGGGCGGTGACGTGGGGAGGGGGAGGGGCAGGGTGGGGGGTAGTAAACTATGGATTACAGAGGTTTACAGGTAAGTTAACATATAAATTAATAAAACGAATTTCGTTGCGTGCACTGCATCGCATTTGGGGATGCAGTGCACGCAACGAAATTTGTTTTATTAATTTATATGTTAACTTACCTGTAAATCTCCGTAATCCATAGTTTACTACCCCCCGCCCTGCCCCTCCCCCTCCCCACGTCACCGTCCTGCAGTTACTCCTAATACCGACCGCGGCTGTTTACAGCATGCTGCCAGTGACACACCATAGGGACCCTTCCGTTAAGAGGTCGCGGAATGCATTGGGAAACAGTGGATGTTTTTTCCGAGGTATTGGTTTGCCGTGACCCTCCACCCGGCTCCTGGAAGCGTAGATATTGCTGGCATTTGCGGGTCCATGACTTCATGGAAAGACATAGTCACTGTACTGGCGTCTTCAATCTTGGCCCCAGTGATAAAGGTGTGCTGGAAGTAGGGGACAAATAGACTTTTTATTTCCGGAATATTTGCAAAGATTTCTCCCTGAGCCTCAAGAGAAATTCAACACTCACTGTGGTATTTTGCCAACAACACGCTGCATCATGGGACCGGTAGTTTTCAATCCCGAACTACCATAGTCTGCTGCATGTTAATGAGGTACAGGTGCACGCCTCACCACTATGGAGGGAGGCACATATAAAGAACATCAATATTGGAAACCTTGTGCAATATTGTGGCATCTGAGGAAGGCTACCTGCCGAAACGCGTTATGCCCTAATCTTCAATAAAGAGCCTTTTGAAGCCCTGCTGTGTCCCTGGTCTACTCTGATGGGAGAAGATTCGTTTTGTATATATACATATTCATATATATGTCCCAATCATCCACGCTGTGTCCCAATACAGCGTTCTCAGTGGCACCAATAAAGAAAAGGAGGTAACAGAAGCCAAAATGTTGTGAAGCAAACTTTTAAGATTCATCACCAACCTTGTGTGGTCAAAATAAGCATGGAGAGTGTATGCGTGTGTGTTTGTGTGTGTGCGTGCATATATATATATATATCATGTGACCAAGACCACGGACGTGGTCGAAACGCGTCGTCCTCTTCTGCCCTGTGAAGAATAAAGCTGCTTTGATGATCGAGTGGGCTCGTGTGGATTCTTTTCTGGCTTGGAATCAACTGTTTCGAAATATATATATGTATATATAACACTCACGCCGGTGGCCCACCCTCCACGGGTCGCTTGGAGTCTGGAAGGAGTATCGTGAGTGTTATTAAATTGAAGATTCCGCTTCAAGACCGGCCATGAGACTGTGCCATACGAAGAAGCAAGTGGATGTGTCTCTGTTGGTGGCGCTGACTACAAGGTAAGCGGTGGCTGCATTTTTCGGGGGAGGCGGGGGTGGGGCGCCCAACAACGGCTGGACGTCGTTTCACCCGTGCTCCGAGGCAGCGGGAAATGCGCGGTACCTGATACAGACATCACGGCACCTGGGAAGGGAGGCAGATGAGCCGACCTTCCAATAGTGATAATATATCATAGATACCATCTGCGTATGCGCAACTGATAAGACAGAGGGAACCTACATTGAGTAGGGGCAAGGTGGGATCCAGCACAGCGGATATCTCACTGTTTGGATACATAATGAATGAGGATGATGAAAGGAAATTGGCAGCACGAGCAATGTTTACTAGGAGACTGGGTCCTATTACAAACAACAAAGACAATGTAGCCGGCATACAACCGAATGAAGAGAAACTTTGTAGATATGAAAAACTTAAAAGGACAGAAATCACAAAATGGTGGGAAGCGACATCATTACAACATTATGTTGATCAAGACATGGTCCCTAGAGGGCTAAGAATTTTTACAACACCGACCTACGAAAAGCCCAATCCCAAGATGTTAGATGAGTGGTCAAACAACTCTGCTCAGAGTTCGAGGAGAATGCTTGAAATTCTCATAAAATATGCCTGGTTATATCGCGATGCGATTCTGGTAGAGATTAAATCATAATGGAAGAATTAAAGGGTAGCATGGATATTGATATCCTTAATAAATCACTTAGTGCCATAAAAGAGAGACTGACCAAACACGAAGATGACATCAAGTTACGCAAACAACGCAAACTTAATCGTGATTATATCGATTACGACAGTGGAAGGATTTTGACCTTTAGCCATAAATATGACCATTTATACAAATAAGACGGTTCGGACTACGAGAGTGAAAACATTGGCAAGGAAGTGCTAGGACCAGAGATTTCCACCACAAGCAGTAGTGAATCTGATGTATCTGTACAAGACCCGATACCAGTGGAAGAGAACAAACGACAAATCACTTTTTTAGACGAGTACCGGACATTGAGGAAGGGTCGTCAAACCACGCGGGAAACAACAGTACTGAAAACAAGAGGACAAAGGGGACATGGACGGGGCAGAGGAAGAGGCCACGTAGAAACCGACGAACGAGAATTAGACAACGGTGGCAAAAGAGGCAGGGGCCATGGTGCAATGGGAAGCAACAAAACACGTGCCAGAAGAGCATACTAATGGATGATAATACGGTGACTAGAACTATTATTAATCTCTCAAAAAGGAACATTAGCAGTACAGAGAAAAGAACACTATGTCTCGGACTATCCTTTTGCCCCTCTTTTCCCTCTAGCTACACGAATGTCAGGATTGATTTGTTCAAATATGTTCGTAAATTGAAACTTAAAAAATGGCATAGACTCAAGGGCACCTACAATACCAATCATGTAGGGGAAGCTAGGACGGATAATGATTGTGATTTCAATATAAGTGATATCGAGTTGTTGAATACCATGGCACAGCTAGATTACGACCCTGAAGGTGAGATGCAAGGCGACACTTCAACCCAGTTATTAGTTGAATTAGACATCGTAACTGATGCATCTACTAATACCAATTTTAAACCGAAATCAAGTTTTTTGCCAACATTACCGCATGACAATATTGACACGTTCCATGAATGTGTCAGTAAGACACTAAATGAATACAGACAGAGGAATAAACATCTTCCTAAATGTGAGTCTAATCTTACATATAAGCAACGACAGGCCCTTAAGTCCTTAATGGAAGATGACAACATTGTCATCCGACCAGCGGACAAGGGTGGCAATGTTGTCATTTTGGATCGGGAACAGTACATTTCTGAAGCAGACAGACAACTCGGAGATGTGCTGTTCTATAAATCTGTGAGTTTCGACATATACAATACCAGCATTACTACTCTCTGGGAACTTCTTACGAAGTCGAAGGATAAGGGGATATTGACCTGGGAGGAATACGGTTATCTCAAGCGAGATTATCCGGTCCTCCCGGTTCTCTATCTCCATCCCAAGATACACAAAGATCCAGTTAGACCTCCCGGCCGACCCATAGTATCATCTAGGGGTAGCGTAGCCGAGCATGTGTCAAAATATATTGACCATTTTCTGAGAGAACATGTCATTGGACTAGATAGCTACATTAGAGACACCAAAGATTTTTTGAAAAAGATTGACAACTTAACATGGGATGCTGATTCGCTCTTTATCACTCTTGATGTGCAGAGCCTGTATACCATTATCAATCCTCAACAGGGCCTGGAGGCATGCAAACACTATCTAGAGACAAGAAGACCCATCAGATTTCGTGAACATACACAGATGTTGTTAGATATGACAGAGTATTGTTTAATGAATAATATTTTTTTATTTAACGGTACTTTGTTTCGACAGATAAACGGTACAGCAATGGGATCGTGCTTTGCTCCCAGTTTCGCCAATTTGTTCTTGGGGAACTGGGAGGAGGACATCCGTTCTGACCCGTTATTCCAAAAGGATTTCCAACATGTGTCAGTGTGGCTACGCTACATCGATGATCTCTTCATCATATGGAAGGGATCCGATGTAGAAGCCACTGAGTTCATCAAGAAACTCAATGTGAATGATCGCAATATTGTCCTTAGCGGTACCACGAGTAGAACAGAGGTTGAATACCTCGACGTTAAACTTGTGGTAAAACAGAACAAGATCTATACTTCCCTGCACCGCAAAATTACAGCTGACAATAGTGTCCTACATGCCCTCAGCAGTCATCCCGATACTCTCAAATGGAAAATTCCATTTGGAGAACTGCTGAGGGCTAAGAGAAATTGTAACACAGAAGAAGCATACACATTGGAGAGCACGAACATCACGGAAAGATTTAAAGAGAGGGGTTATCCGACATGGGTGCTTAAAAAGGCACTCATGAGAGCAGACAAGATAGAGAGGGCAGAGACTATAAATGAAAAACTCCCCAGTGATGATACGGAAGGGAGCGAGACAAGAATGATATTGACATTCAGCTCAGACGCTAAAGCAGTCAAACATATTGTCACTAAAAATTGGGACATCCTTAAAAGCGACAATGTCATTGGTGAAACAATTCCAGATAGACCAAGTATAACATAACGCAGGGGTAAAAACATCAGAGATATGCTCATCCATAGTGACATTACAATATATTTTCCCCCAGCAATTTACAAGGTCTTGAAGGTTTCTACCCTTGCGGACATTGTAAAGCATGCAACAATAGCACATTTTACAAACAAGTGAAATACAATGGGGTGAACAAAGTTATCACTCAATTCCTGACATGCAGCTCCACCTTCGTGATTTATGCCATCGAATGCACCTGCAAGATGTGGTATATAGGCAGTACAACTTGCATGGCCAAGAAACGCATTTTGGAGCACAGTAGGGCCATTGTCAATCACGACCCCAAGTATCCTGTAGCACGCCATTTTGGAGAGAAGCATTTCTCCAATACTAAAGAGATGAGCTATATCATTTTGGAAAAAGTAGAAAAAAATCCCAGAGGCGGCAACAGAGTCTTAAAACTGAGACAGAGGGAGTCTAAACTGATCTTTGATTTTCAGACCAAGACCCCAGGGGGTTTGAATCAAGAGGAGCAACTGTCTGTACATTTGAAAGAATAACTGTTTTATTATATTTCAGTTGCTAGATGTTGCATGGTTTTGTGTGTTGTACGCGACGTATATGTTCCGATTCTCATACCTTCATTCATTGTGTAGAATAGTGTTTTTGATATTACTTTTTCATGTATGTCTGTACAGGATTAGGCCTGGGCGGCAAATTCCGTTCCGCTCGCGGAATTTGCGGAATTTGCGGAATTTCGCGTTACGCGGGGAACGCGAAATTGCTCACAAGTCTGCTTTCCGTGATTTTGCGAAATTTTTGCTTGTTCGCGTTCTCAAAATGCATGTTCGCGAGATATTTCTCCTCGAGCACGCAAACAGCAATTGCGAACAGGAAAAAAGCATCGCGAACAAGCAATTCCGCGTGTTCGCGGAATTTCTGCGTGTTAGCGGAGATTTTTTACCGTTTCGCGGAGATTTGCGTAATGCAATTACGCAAATTCCGCCCACCCCTATACAGGATCAGTTGATCCTGTTTTTAATAGTTGTTTTTTCTTTTCTTTTTGATTTATTTACAGGAGGAAAGGAAGGGGCCCTCAGCACCAACACTCACCAGCACGGGTTCCCTACCCTTTCTCTTTTCTTGTTTGTGAGCACAAGAACACTTTGAGCCATTCCGGCTATCTACAGTGTGGTATCAGCAGTTTCCTATTTAGGCATGAGATTATATGACACTATTTCAAGACATTGCTAGATGACTATACCCTTTTTATGCACCAATGTATTTCGAAAAGAAAAATTACCTATGTGCGGGTATATGCATATTAGACATTTGCCAATACAGCTGATTAGGCTACAATAGACCAAGGATATGATAGGGTCTTTGTCCGTTACAACGGTCTAGACCATCCTAGGCACATGTCATGACAAGGAGATCCTTTTTCAGCGAAATTTTCAAACTGTATTATTGTTTACATCATGTGCATTATCAGTATAAACATCAGATCGTTTGTACAATAACGACTAAACGCCTTATACAACAAATATACACTATGGGCCCGATTCACAGAACTAACTTAAGACAAAATCCTAAACTTACTACCATTTTGGTATTCACAGAAGGCACTTACTCATTTTGGTATTCACAGAAGGCACTTATTCATTTCGGTATTCAAAGAAGTTAGGAGTCCTAACTTTAGGACTCCTAAATGCCTTCTGTGAATACCGAAAGTCTTAAAATTAGGAATTTTCTCAGTTTAGTAGTAGTATAGTTAGGACTCCTAACTTTAGGACTCCTAAATGCCTTCTGTGAATACCGAAAGTCTTAAAATTAGGATTTTTCTCAGTTTAGTAGTAGTATAGTTAGGACTCCTAATTTTAAGACTTTCGGTATTCACAGAAGGAATTTAGGAGTCCTAAAGTTAGGACTCCTAACTTCTGTGAATACCGAAGTGAGTAAGTGTCTTCTGTGAATACCAAAAGGAGTAAGTGCCTTCTGTGAATACGAAAATGGTAGTAAGTTTGGGATTTTGTCTTAAGTTAGTTCTGTGAATCGGGCCCTATTTGTGCAAATATATCTTATAATGTATGGTTATGGTCGCAATAAGCAGCTGAGGACGTTATGGAATTATGTGCACTTGCACTATATTTTTCAACATTGAATGTCAGACATTGGTTTATTATGTCACATGCTCAGGCGCATGACGCGCATTATTAACATTGGAAGTGAAACTATTTTTACATTTAATGCAGAACATGCTTAAAATATACCATTTGTTATTTTGTATATCGAGCATTAATATGTTACACACAGTGACAGATTTGACATTGAGTTATGTATATGCATTTATGCTTTATACTTGTTATGTCTTTGGACATTACCATATCCAACATGTCTGCCATCATTGTTCACGGTAGTCCGTCATTGCTGCTTATTATTTCTGCACTATTTACGTTTGCCGGTAATGGCCGTTTCTTTTCACGTGATGAAGCCTGTGTTAGGTGAAACGCGTTGTGAATAAACAAACAGTTTCCTGATTGCTGCTGGACTTGCCTTACTGAGAGCGCGTGTAATTATGAAGTTACAAGAGGTATGTATATATATATATATATATATATATATATATATATATATATATATATATATATATTTATATATATATACATATATATATTATCTACTGGCGGTCGCCAGTAGATAGTTATAGTTAGGACCGTGTTTCCATAGGAAATCTGAAAAATCTATTTTGAATAACTTTGGCGCCGGTTGACGAATCCTCGCGAAATTTTAAAAACTAATGGGGCGCTCCGCTCAGCACCTACCCTGAAAGTCGTCAAGTGGGGGCCGAGAAAAAAGGGGGGTCCCAAAACGTGTTTTCCCCATGCATTTTCCCATAGGACCTTTAGTCGAAGGTACAGCCCGAACTCATAAATTTAGAGTATTTGATAACATTCATCAATTATGACACAATTATTGACCAAGTGGTACTATTATGAAACATTAAAAACCAGGTCATTATTTAGCTGGCAATGTTAATGCATTGCATGGGAGTTTAGATCAAGTGATCAGTCGCACTGAATATAATTTCAGTCATTGTGTCAAAACATGATTTAACAGATCAAATTAAGAATGATAGTAAATACAAGGTATCTATGAAATTGCTGCCCAAGTGGGCTAATGCAAACATCCGGAGAGAGTCAATTATAGTTAATAATAGCTGTTTTTCGTCCAAAACAGTGTCGTGATCGCACAATAAACAAAATACAGATAAAACCAGGTAGAAAAAGGACGAGAGGATTCTATAAATGTGTGTGTAAGTCTTCTTCCATATTAAGACCATGTGGTGTTTTGGTATTGAGTCTGATAATATAGCAGGACTCTAGTTTGCGGAGCTTCTTTTCACGGTTTCCACCTCGGCTGCCAGATGGAACTGCATCAATTACAAAATAGAGAAGACCTTCAGGGTCTTTATTGTGACATCTGTCAAAATGCCGGGCCACGGGATAGCTTTTATCCCCATTTTTGATGGCCCGTAGATGTTGCAACACCCTTTTATGCACAGGCAAAATCGTAGAGCCCACATATTTAAGGCCACAAGGGCACTGTAATATGTAGACCGCATAGTCAGTCTTGCATGTGTAATGCCCCTTAATGTGTTGGATGGCTTTATGGGAAAAACCTGCTGGGAAACAAGTTGTGTTTTTTCCATACATACAGGCCTTGCATTTATGGCATTTGATAAAACCATCCTTTCTTTGAAGCCAAGAACCTGCTGGTTTCGTTTGGTTGCTAGGTAACACATTGCTGACTAGTGCTTGGTGCAAGGATCTGGCCTTTCTGAATGTAAATTGGGGTCTTCTTTGAACAATTTTACCCAACACTGGATCACTCCTGATAATGTGCCAATGCTTGTTAAAAATTGTTCTCAATTTGTCCTGTTGTTTGTTGTAAGTAGTGATGAACCTACACTGGTTAGTGTCTTTTGCTGAATTTTTTGCTGACTTTGTACCTTTATTGAAAAGAATTTGTTCTCTCTTGATTTTTTCAATTTTGGTGACAGCTTGATTAAGACAGTTATCCGAGTAGCCTCTAGCTTGAAAACGAGATTTCCAACATGCAAGTTCTTTATTAAAATCATGTTGGCTGCTACAATTACGCCTGGCTCTGAGACATTCCCCATAGAGGATGCTGTTGACTAGTTTAGCCGGATGGAAACTTGATGCATGTAATAAAGTATTACCATCCGTAGGCTTGCGGAACAATTTGGTGTGCAATTTACCCTCATTCACGTATAGTGTTAAATCCAAAAAATTAATTTCAGAATCACTGATCGTACTAGTGAGTTTCAGGTTCAAATTATTGCATTGCAGCTCTCTGACAAAATCTTGCGCACTTTTCATAGTGCCTTTCCAAATAATGAAAAGGTCGTCGATGTAACGACTCCAGTGCATTACATTATTGTGCCATTCGGCATGCCAGCGCGTCTGGACCACCTGCTCCTCCCACCAACCCATATGCAAATTAGCATAGCTGGGGGCGAAGCAGGTGCCCATCGCTGTTCCGCAAAATTGAAAAAATCAAGAGAGAACAAATTCTTTTCAATAAAGGTACAAAGTCAGCAAAAAATTCAGCAAAAGACACTAACCAGTGTAGGTTCATCACTACTTACAACAAACAACAGGACAAATTGAGAACAATTTTTAACAAGCATTGGCACATTATCAGGAGTGATCCAGTGTTGGGTAAAATTGTTCAAAGAAGACCCCAATTTACATTCAGAAAGGCCAGATCCTTGCACCAAGCACTAGTCAGCAATGTGTTACCTAGCAACCAAACGAAACCAGCAGGTTCTTGGCTTCAAAGAAAGGATGGTTTTATCAAATGCCATAAATGCAAGGCCTGTATGTATGGAAAAAACACAACTTGTTTCCCAGCAGGTTTTTCCCATAAAGCCATCCAACACATTAAGGGGCATTACACATGCAAGACTGACTATGCGGTCTACATATTACAGTGCCCTTGTGGCCTTAAATATGTGGGCTCTACGATTTTGCCTGTGCATAAAAGGGTGTTGCAACATCTACGGGCCATCAAAAATGGGGATAAAAGCTATCCCGTGGCCCGGCATTTTGACAGATGTCACAATAAAGACCCTGAAGGTCTTCTCTATTTTGTAATTGATGCAGTTCCATCTGGCAGCCGAGGTGGAAACCGGGAAAAGAAGCTCCGCAAACTAGAGTCCTGCTATATTATCAGACTCAATACCAAAACACCACATGGTCTTAATATGGAAGAAGACTTACACACACATTTATAGAATCCTCTCGTCCTTTTTCTACCTGGTTTTATCTGTATTTTGTTTATTGTGCGATCACGACACTGTTTTGGACTAAAAACAGCTATTATTAACTATAATTGACTCTCTCCGGATGTTTGCATTAGCCCACTTGGGCAGCAATTTCATAGATACCTTGTATTTACTATCATTCTTAATTTGATCTGTTAAATCATGTTTTGACACAATGACTGAAATTATATTCAGTGCGACTGATCACTTGATCTAAACTCCCATGCAATGCATTAACATTGCCAGCTAAATAATGACCTGGTTTTTAATGTTTCATAATAGTACCACTTGGTCAATAATTGTGTCATAATTGATGAATGTTATCAAATACTCTAAATTTATGAGTGTATATTATGTCTGACTGTCCGTAATGAATTGGTCTTACACTTTGTGGCACCAGCCTGGACCGCTTATCTATTGCAGTTTAGTGAACTACGAGTCTTTTGTTTATTTCCATACTTGTAGTCCATCACGTGCGTTGATCGTCACTCACTGTTTTAAATTGCCTTTGAAAACTTTACCAAACTGCTAGTGAACAAGCCTGCAGGACAGGCGAAACGCGTCTAGCTTTTTCGGCTGGCAATAAATAATTTTCAGCACAGACACGGCGTCGATTGCTTTTCTTGAACTTGGAGAAGTTTTGGATAATATATATATATATATATATATATATATATATATATATATATATATATATATATATATATATATATATATATATATATATGTATATATATATATTCACTGAAAAAACCAAAGGTTTCAGGGGCGTTATAGTTAGGAAATGGCATTTAAAAAACCTTAGAAATTCACTGAAAAAAACATAGGTTTCAGGGGCGTTATAGTTAGCTGGACAATTCCCTCGTACAAAACCCTAGAAATTGCCCTGTTATAGTTAGTTCAGCTAACTATAACTCGCGCCCCTGCAATGCACTGCTGATGACGTCACATATTACATCACTCATGACATGGTCAGTGACATCACTGATGACATCACTGATGACATCTCAAATGACATCACTGATGACATCGCATTGTAATGCCTATTTGTGCATGTCCTGCTACATTCCAACTACAACATCACAGTGCCGTTTGGAGGTGGTGCATGCCAGTTTACAACATCAACTGCTGCGGCTCTTGTAGCAGGCCACACCAGAACACAGAGACACACTTACCGCACTTCCTGTACACGGACATGTCCGAGACACCCCGTTCCCCTTGCCGGATAGGCACACCCCTGCACTGACCTGTGAACCCCAGACCAGCACACGCCAGTTGTGCATGCAGGAGGATGCGTGCGTAGCTACACATCCAGGCTCACTGCCAACGCTGAGGTGACAGCACACCGTGATGTTGCAGGGCTCGTGCCTATCATGCTAAGACAATGACCACAGGGACACACTTACTAAGATGTGGGTTTGGGGGGCATTGGCGGTCCTGGAGTTGTTGAGATGAGTCTTCTGGCCCTCATGGGTATCCCTGTATCATGCTCATTGACTCTATGGTACCTGTGGGTGTTCTGGTGTGGCTCTTGGCTGTGTTCCCTTTCATGGTGCAGGTAGTTGTCCTGCTTAACACCAGCAGAAAGCAGGTGTAAAATCCCTGGTGCTAATGTGTCTTATCGCCGAAATTTGTTTCGCATTGCAATTGGTGTGAAAGTTGTGATGTGATTTTTTTCGTGTGCAGAACAATATACGAACTGAGCAGTGTATCTCATCAAGATCCAGCACCTGACGCACTATTCCCAATCAATATAAATACAATGAGATTTCTTAATAGATTTTGTGTGTACACTGTAAGTGCAGCCAATACCTCAGTGCAATTCAATACAGGATTTTAGTATTTAGAATAAATCGGAAAGGTGCACCTCGTGTCTTTTTGCACGGGAACGGCTACTCTCCATTTCATTATCAGCACTTTAACGGAAGTAAAGTTGAGATAAATCTAACACACTATTCAGAAGTTGGTGCAAACTGCAGATATCACCAGTATTCCAGCGATAAGTGCCCCAAAATTTAACACCATGTGGACTCCATCAAATAACAGTAATAAGAACAAGAAAGTGTCACACAGCAGTTAAGAGAACAACCAAAAACGTTATTAAATTTTTTTTCAAAGTTTATTTTTTATAATAATAAATATATAAACGAAAAACTATTTTCAAACTTTATTTTTTTATTAACATATATATGAACAATAAACTGATAAACAAAATGTAACAACAATAATAAAAAACAACAAGGCGGAACTCTACTGTGGGGACAATGGATGTCGACGACAGACCTGGAAAATAAGAAAGATTGTTAAAAAAAAAAACAACATGGTATTCTCAACAAAATACCACAAGAAACAAATCACAGATATATAAAATGCATACAGCTAACAAAATTTGATAAGTTTAACTTACAAAAACTGTAAATGTTGCTGCTTTAAAATATTTACCGAATCTGAAGAAAATGTTTTGCAGAAGGCACCACACCAACAACGTTTTTCTTCAGTGGTGAGGAAATTTTTTACTTTTTCCAAGGAGCAAACAAAGACCAATGCCACCTTCGTCACTCGCAAGATTTGCCAAACAGTTCTGTTACGAGGAGATCCTAACAAAAAATACTCGCGCGGCACAGCAAGTATGATGAAACACCTAAGGACCCTTCATCCAAACAATCTTGCACGAGAAGAGTGCAAACAGATGAGAAACACTCCTGTTCTGTATCTGTAAAAAAGAATCACAAATAAATGTATATTAATAACTTTCAAATGTATACTATTCCATTACTGTACAAACACATTTTATATAAAAACTGACTATGAAACTATAGCCCTGAACCACAAGTGTGACGATCATTAAAACACTAAATGCATAGTGCATACTACTTTGAAGCAGTTCATGCCCTAAAGCCTACCTCACTAAAAGACTACATGCTAACTGACTAAATGATTACAGTACTATAAGGAGACACACTGGGTGACTCACAGGGTGTTTGCTAGAAGAGTATGAATACTAACTAGGGAATAGAAGGTGTGAAACACAACTGTCTAGGTGATTAGAGAACTGCATCCATACTGCATAGGCATTTAAAGCAGTCCATGTGCTAAGGCCTGGCTCACTGCATGACTACTTGGGTACTGACTGAATGATTATCGTACAGCAAGGAGAGTGCCTAGGTGAATATTTAAGTGCTAGGCTTTTCGCACAGGGAATAGATTAGTACTTGGTACTGAACGGGTCACTAGAGGAGTGCAAAGGCAGTGACAAGTGCTGGACTGTATGGATACTGACTAGGAAATTGAAAGTGTGAAAGACAAGTGTCTAGGTGGTTAGAAGACTGCATGCATAGTGCATAGGGGTTTGAAGCTGTCCATGTGCTAAGGCCTGGCTCAGTGTATGAATACTTAGGCACTGACTGAATGATTAGAGTACTGCAAAGATAGTATCTTGGTGAATTTATAAGTGTTTGGGTTTTAGCACAGTGAATGGATTAGTACATGGTGCTGAATGGGTCACTAGAGGACTGCAAAGAGAGTGACAGGGTATTTCCTGGAAGTGTATGGATACTGACTAGGGAATTGAATGTGTGAAAGACAATTGTGTAGGTGGTTAGATTACTGCATACATAGAGGATAAAGGTTTGAAGCAGTCCATATACTAAGGCCTGGGTCACTGGATGAGTACTTGGGTACTGACTGAATGATTAGAGTACTGCAAGGAGAGTGCCTGGGTGAATTTATTAGGGTTTGGCGCCGTGAATGGATTAGTACATGATGCTGAATGGGTCACTAGAGGAGTGCAACGGCAGTGACAGGGTGTTTGCTGGAAGTGAACGGATACTGACTGGGGAATTGAAGGTGTGAAAGACAAGTGTGTAGGTGGTTAGAGGACTGCATGCATAGTGGATATGGGTTTGACGTAGTCCATGTGCTAAGACCTGGCTCAGTGCATGAATACTTAGGCAGTGACTGAATCATTAGAGTACTGGAAAGAGAGTGTCTAGGTGAATTTATAAGTGTTTGAGTTTTGGCACAGTCAATGGATTAGTACATGCTGTTGAATGGGTCTCTAGAGGACTGCAAAGGAAATGAGAGGATGTTTCCTGGAAGTGTATGGATACTGACTAGGGAATTGAAGGTGTAAAAGACAAGTGTATAGGATGTCAGAACACTTTTATTTGAAGCAATCCATTTGGTAATTAGAAACTGACTAAATATTCAGACTACTTCCAGGACAGTGCTTAGGTAAAACTTTTACATTTTCAGTTCTGCCACAGTGAACAGAATAGTACATGGTACTGCACCTTAGTGTCAAACCCCGACTCATTTTATCAATGCATAATGAAAGACTAGCTTCTAATGCTACTAAAACTTGACAACATGAGAGGTTTTAAATTAGTTATCTGTCAGCAAATACACAATGTTACCAAATGCTTCTCTCACAGTGGTTCTCAAATGCACACAGACTCACAGTGTAATTCTAGACAACAACCACTATACCTAGGAGTTTACCATAAATCATTCACTGCTGTGGAAGTGGTAAGCGAACTGCACACAATCTTCATATTTCAGGACTGCACTTTTGTGTCAAAGCCTGACTCATTTAATCAAAGCATAAGCAAAGACTGGCTTCTAATGCTACTAAACCTTCACAACATGACCAGTTTTAAAACAGGTATATGTCAGCAAATACACGATGTTACCAAATGCTTTTCTCACAATCCTTACCCAAATGCACACAGACTCACAGTGTGATTTTAGACAAGCAACACTATCCTAGGAGTTTACCAAAACTCATTCACTACTCTGGAAGAGTTAATGGTACTGCACACAATCTACATATTTAAATACACCACATCAGTGTCAAAGCATGACTCATTTAATCAACACATAAGCAAAGACTGGATTCTAATCCTACTAAAACTTCACAACATGACAGGTTTTAAAACAGTTATCTGTCAGCAAATACATGATGTTACCAAATGCTTCTCTCACAGTGATCCCAAATACACACTAACTCACAGTGTGATTCTAGACAAGCACCACTATCCCTATGAGTTTACCAAAACTCATTCACTACAGTGCAAGTGGTAAGGGAACTGCACACAATCTACATATTTCACAACTGCAATTTACTGTCAATGCCTACCTCATATAATGAAAGCATAAGCCATAACTGTCTTCTAATGCTACTAAAACTTGACAACATGACATGTTTTACAACACTTATCTGTCAGCAAATACACAATGTTACCAAACACTTCTCTCACAGTGGTTCCCAAATACACACAGACTCACAGTGTGATTCTAGACAAACAACACTATCCCTAGCAGCTTACCAAAACTCATTCACTACAGTGGAAGTGGTAAGGGAACTGCACACAATCTACATATTTCACGACTGCACTTTAGTGTCAATGCCTGACTCATTTAATCAACGCATAAGCAATGACTGGCTTTTAATGCTACTAAAACTTGACAACATGACAAGTTTTAAAACAGTTTTCTGTCAGCAAATACACAATGTTACCAAACGCTTCTTTCACAGTGGTTCCCAAATGCACAAAGACTCACAGTGTGATTCTAGACAAGCACCAGTATCCCTAGGAGTTTACCAACACTCATTCACTACACTGGAAGTGATAAGGGAACTGCACACAATCTACAAATTTCACGACTGCTCTTTAGTGTCAATGCCTGACTCATTTAATCAACACATAAGCAAAGACTGGCTTCTAATGCTACTAAAACTTGACAACATGACAGGTTTTAAAACAGTTTTCTGTCAGCAAATACACGATGTTACCAAACGCTTCTTTCACAGTGGTTCCCAAATGCACAAAGACTCACAGTGTGATTCGAGACAAGCACCAGTATCCCTAGGAGTTTACCAAAACTCATTCACTACACTGGAAGTGATAAGGGAATTGCACACAATCTACATATTTCACGACTGCAATTTACTGTCAATGCCTGACTCATATAATGAAAGCATAAGCCATAACTGTCTTCCAATGCTACTAAAACTTGACAACATGACAGGTTTAAAACAGTTATCTGTCAGCAAATACACGATGTTACCAAATGCTGCTCTCACAATCCTTACCCAAATGCACACAGACTCACAGTGTGATTTTAGACAAACAACACTATCCCTTGCACTATATCAAAATACATCTAGAAGTATTACTACATTTTAGTATAGAAACATAACATAACTCATTTCACAAATTCATAAACAATGACTGGTTTCTAATTCTACCAAAATATAAAAACTGCACAGTTATCTGTCTACAAACACATGAAAAACACAAATGCCTATCACAGAATGGTTTCTACATGCACACACATTGTAGAGAAAAAAAGTACTCCCTACACTTTAGCAGGAAAAATACATTAGTCTGATTAAAATCAAAATAGTCTACATACATCCCCTCACAATTAAAAACTCATCCTTCAAGTTCTTTTGTAGATTAAGGAGTATATCAATCACTCACCATATTTTCTTTTACAGAATCTCTGCACTGTGCACCTCTCAGCAAAAGCAAAGAATGGAAAGTTTCCCTTCCATTTTCCACACATATACATGTAAACATCAAATCACAATCCTTCGCACATAAACTCAAAAGCAAACACACATTTCTATTGGTTAAACATTTCAACCCTTTCCAACTAAAATACATTTCAACCCTTCCCCCAATCTGCCTTCTGCCTGTTACCATAGAAACAGGTCATGGAACACAGCACTGAGCTCACAGGTCACAAGTTCAGCACACACTGTTCCTACACAAGACAGGAAGTGTGCTTGACTTTTCATCATATCAGCTTATCATATATAATGTTCCTTACAAACTGTTTTTGTTAACCAATAACAATCATACCTTTAAAAAACAAAAATATACACCCTACCTTTCAGTGTAGAAAGTTGTTATACAACCAATGATTTCTTGTCGTTTTTCAAAAAACGTTGCCGTGGATCCGCGCACCCACCGCGAAAAATCTCTGCATCCAACGCGATAGGATGCGCGCACCGTGCGCGCATTTTGCCGCTTTTTTTTTTTTTTAAAAGGGGGGCCACAGGGGGTCCTTCTGGGACCCCCTAAGCAGATCTAGAGGGTCAGAGTATTTCGACTCTGCCCCCTTTATATCTTTTACACACTTATTCCCCTTCCATCTTCAGCCTCGCTTCAACCGAGGCAGAAAATGGCCGCCAACAGTTCCTGGTTTCGAATGTAGAGAGACGCTCGACAGCCAATTAGCATTCAGCGCGCGATCGGGAGGGTGCGCGCTCCGTTCGGGGAGGGTGCGCTTACAGTGCGGGTACGGTCCGCGGATCCTCCGCGGCCATAGATACCACTAACTTTTTTACCCTAATTTTCTCAGGACCTACTGAACAGATTCACACCAAATATGCAAAAGGCATGAGTCCGAACTGAGGACTACCTCTTTGCCAAATGTGGTGTCATTCCGTTCAACGGTTCGGGCTGTAGCTGCGACAACAGATCCTATGGGAAATTGCATGGGGAAAACGCGTTTTGGGACCCCCCTTTTTTCTCAGCCCCTGCTTCACGGATCACCGCAAAACTTTCAGGGTAGGAGCGGAGTGGAGCTGGCCAAAAGTTTGGAGAGTTTCGCAAATATTCGTCAATCGGCGCCAAAGATATTCCCAATAGAATGTTGAGGATTTCCTATGGAAAATAGGTCCTAACTATAACTATCTACTGGCGACCGCCAGTAGATAATATATATATATATATATATATATATATATATATATATATATATATATATTTTTTTTTTTCCTCCAAATCGCTCCTGCAGCTTTAAAGAAGCACTCGACAGACAGGTAAGTGAGCCCACTTTATTGCAAAGATGAAGGTGGTCTTTCACCCGTTTTGTCAATCCTTGAGCCTACGCGTTTCGGAGCACCGCCGGAAACAGAGGGCTAGCGCCCGTGCCTGCATTTCAGAGGTATCGAATTAAGCCCTGAAACCTTTTAATTGTTGAACAGTTGCGGGACCCACTGTGGGTGATAATGCGGCAGATGGAAACTACAAGTCCCAGTGCACATCATGCTACGATAGCTGAAACGAGATTTGCGCTACTATAGCCGAACGAGATTCGCTTACTACTAAGGCGAAGTGAATCATGGGACGCCATCAATGACTGCTGATCCCGTAATCGTCAACCAGCCCAAGAAGAAGGAGCGTCAAGCTCCGAAACGCGTAGGCTCAAGGATTGACAAAACGGGTGAAAGACCACCTTCATCTTTGCAATAAAGTGGGCTCACTTACCTGTCTGTCGAGTGATTCTTTAAAGCTGCAGGAGCGATTTGGAGAAAAAACTATGTATATATATATATATATATATAAAATTCACTTAAAAAACCATAGGTTTCACACATGTTATAGTTAGGTTGATATTTCTTTTCCAAAAAACCAATGAAATTCCCCCGTTATAGTTAGTTCAGATAACTATAACTCGCGCGCCCGCAATGCACTGCTGATGACGTCACATATTACATCACTCATGACATGGTCAGTGACATCACTGATGACATCATCCTTGTAATAGAGTGGCGGTCGCGCGAGTTATAGTTATCTGAACTAACTATAACAGGGTAATTTCATTGGTTTTTTACGAGTGAAATATCCACCAAACTATAACATGTTTGAAACCTATGGTTTTTTAAGTGAATTTGCAAGGTTTTTTAAATGATAATTCCTAACTATAACGTGTATGAAACCTATGGTTTTTTCAGTGAATTTGTATGTTTTTTGAAATGCTAAGTTATGTATGTATTATTATTTTTTTTATATATTTATTTTACAATAAGCTACGTATTTTATTTTTTTGGTTTTTCACCGTGCGCGAACGGTGCGCGCACCCCCGCGATTTTTTAAAAAAAAATAAAAACAAAAATGTTCTGCCTTTGGGGTCCTTCAGGGACCCCCTGACAAAGGCTAGGGGGTCAGGAACTCTCTACCCTGCCCTCTTTTCACGTTCGCCACCTTCCTTTTTCACTCTCGCACTGAAAACAAACAAAATGGCGGCCGACACTGCCTGATTTCGACCGATTCGAATGTTGACTAACATGTAACCACCAATCAGAATTACGCTCGCGCACGTTAGGGTGCTCGCACGGTGCTCGCACGGTGCGCGCACGGTACGCACTTATAGATATTTATATGCTTTTAAATGCTATTTTTTCAGGAACTACTGAACAGATTGACACCAGACCTGCAAAAGGCACTTCCCTGACCTGAGGACTACCTCTCTGCCAAATTTCAAGTAATTCTGTTCAGCCGTACGGGCTGCACCTTCGACTAAATGTCCTATGGGAAAATGCATGGGGAAAACGCGTTTTCGGACACCCTTTTTTCTCGGCCCCCACTTGACGAATCGTCCCGAGACTTTCAGGGTAGGAGCTGAGCGGAGCGCCCCATTAGTTTTGAAAATTTCGCGAGGATTCGTCAACCGGCGCCAAAGTTATTCAAAATAGAATTTTCAGATTTCCTATGGAATTACGGTCCTAACTATAACTATATATATATATATACTTGAAGATAAAGGCTCACAAGAAAACAACAGCCAGCCAGGGCAAAAATCTGGATCCCAAAGGATACAATGAGTCACAAAGAAATAAAATAACCACGAAAGAAGTGACTGAAACAGATAGATTCACCAAAGAACAAAAATATATTTCCACTACAACGTTTCAGTTTCCGCCTTCCTCAGGTAGTACAAGATGGTTTGCTCTGTGGCTGCACAGATGACACAGATGAATTTTCAAAAAGCATCATGAGTGAAGATTCCATTTGGAATGTGGGATCAACGCAGTCCTGAGAGCTCTTGAGATATGCAGTAATCAGGTTGTGTTGTCAGTAATGTTCAGTCCATCTGGATGCAGTGATTTTAAACGGTACATCCAGAAGTTTTCCCTGGAGTCCAGTAGTTCTTCCTTTGAAACATGTTCCATGGGGAAAATCTTCAAATCTGAAAGTGAATGATCCACAAGGTTGAAATGATTGGCTACAGGCTGGTCAATTTTCTTATTAATTATTGCAGATTTGTGGTTCCTGAATCGTATACGGAGGTCATTCACTGTTTGGCCTACATATTGTTTTTTACAGCTTTGCCGTTGGCACTGAATCACATAAATAATGCATGTTGAGCGACATGTAAGATGCTGCCGTATTGCATAGGTCCTTCTCGTAACAGTACTAGTTACAGATGATGTTTGTAAAAGAGATTCACACGTGATGCACCTTTTAGAGTCACAACAATGAACCCCTGCATTTGTCACAGCTTGCTTGAGTTCAGCTCTCACAATAAGAGATCGTAAATTTGGAGCTCTGAGGTAAGCAATGACTGGTGATTTTGGAAAAACCTTTTGCAATTTTTCACAAGTAGACAGTAAGGGAAATGTTTTTTGCATTATATTTCTGTAGTTAGGAGCTGATGGATGATAGTCAACTACAAATGGAGTTCTGTCACTTTTGTCTCTGCTGTTGATATTCCAAATAAGTGCTTCTCTGGGTAACTGCAAAGACTTGTCAATTTGTTGCTGTATGATATGCAGAGGATAGCCTCGCCTTTTAAATAATGTAGCAAGCTCCTGTAGATGGTCTTTACAGGTTTCCTCATTGCTGGAGATGCGTCTTATTCGGAGTGCTTGGCTGTAGATGATTCTCAGTTTAGTGTGGTGTGGGTGACATGAAGTCCAGTTTAGATACAAATGAGCATCTGTAGGCTTGTGGTACAGATCAGTTGTAATTTTGTGTCCATGAATGGTGAGTAGCACATCCAGAAAAGGGAGATGAGGCATCTGTTTAGTATTGCGGCTCATCTACAGGAGCTTGCTACATTATTGCTACATAATATCTTTTACAAACATCATCTGTAACTAGTTCTGTTACGAGAAGGACCTATGCAATAAGGCAGCATCTTACATGTCGCTCAGCATGCATTATTGATGTGATTCAGTGCCAAACAGTGAATGTCCTCCATACACGATTCAGGAACCACAAATCTGCAAAAATGAATAAGAAAATTGACCAGCCTGTAGCCAATCATTTCAACCTTGTGGATCATTCACTATCAGATTTGAAGATTTTCCCCGTGGAACATGTTTCAAAGGAAGAACTACTGGACTCCAGGGAAAACTTCTGGATGTACCATTTAAAATCACTGCATCCAGATGGACTGAACATTACTGACAACACAACCTGATTACTGCATATCTGCAGCCCCAGAGCAAACCATCTTGTACTACCTGAGGAAGGCGGAAGCTGAAACGTTGTAGTGGAAATATATTTTTGTTCATTGGTGAATCTATCTGTTTGAGTCACTTCTTTCTTGGATATATATATATATATATATATTCACTGAAAAAACCATAGGTTTCAGGAGCGTTATAGTTAGCTGGTGTGAGAAGTTGGCCTGGTATATGATGCTCACTAGTTAAAGTGATCACCTTGTACCATGCCAAGCAACCCTTATGGTGTGGTTGTAAGTCAACCTTTTCGGACTAGCTGCCCTAGTGGTAGCGTAGGCTAAGCAGTCTTTGAGGCTAAACTCGTGAAGCGTGTTAAGCCAGCTGTTTTACCAAATGCAACCCCCTTTTATACCAATGAAAGGACACCACACAGATATATATTCAAAATATATATGTATTTATTTCTCAAAGTAACCCCTAGTCTCTTTATGAGCACAGGAGCACAAATCGTCAAACAAGATTATCACAGAATACACAGAAGTTGCACTTTATATGGATAGGCCCTGGTGGCCACTCGAACCATATACTAAAATAGTGGTATAAGTACCACGAACAGAAAAGGGAAAAGGCCTAGGGCCTCTAGAATCGCTGGGCCTACAAGGAGCTAACGTCAGTTAGTGACCAGGAGGTCCACGGGTGGCGTGTGCAGAGCAAATAGTCACACGCGTGCTCCCATAGGTTTCAATGGGTGCGTAAAAAGTACAAAGTTACTGCAAAGGAGATCTTCCGGGTTGACTAGGAACTTAAGATTTGGAACACAGGCACTAGAGATGTATTACTACACATGGGCACCGGAGTACCAGCTTTACCTCACCCACAGGAAGCGGGTGCATAGGCCTCAAAGTGCGTCGGGTTTCTTCTATCTGTTCCGTGGAGCTTGAAGACAAAGATGCTGCAGGCGGTCGGTCCGGGAGAGATGCAGTGGATCCAAGAGTGGATCGGAGATGTTGAAGACCTGTAAGCAGAGGGGACAGTGTTCACAGTCACTAGCCAGTGACCAGCGTGGCACCAGGTGGGTACCAGGCGATGTCGGGTGCAAACAGGTGATGAGGGGTAGCTTGTCTCCGCAGCCACGTGGTCCCTGAAGGTCGACGACGTCCAGGAGTCGGCTCACGAGCTGTCCCACGCAGGCTCTCGCTGTCGGCGGTGTCGGCGACTTGATCGAAGCAAACAAGCCTTGGCAAAAGCAATTGCAGGAGGATTCGGAAATCAGCTGTTGGTTCTGACCAGCAAGGTCAGATGGATTGCTCCTTTGGAGGGGAGCAAGGGCCAGTCTGGAGCAACCAGACCAGCGGTGTTTGTCGTAGATTTCGTCGCCAAGATGGCCACTAGCCAGCGGGCCAGCAACCGGTTAGGCGCGTCGAGTGGCAAAATGCAGAAGGGCCCCACGCAGATCGTGGAGATGCTGGAGGGCTCACCTTTGGTGCAGATGCTGCTCGAGGGTTGGGCTTCTCAGGACCCAAAGCACAACTTGGAGGGAGCCTCGGTTGTTGCACTGGTCAGCTTGTCGTAGTCGTTCCAAGATGGCTGGCTCCACGTGTCTCGGTGCCTCCACGGGTCTCCTCTTTTCAGGGACTGTGGATCGGGCGGTGAGAGGTCTGGAGGTCCAGGTCTTGTCAGTCTCTGGGCTCGGGCTCCGGCGGGAGGCGGCGGCAAAGCAGACGGTGATTCGCTGGATGGTGCTTGCGTTAGCAAGGTGGTCACTCCCTGACCACAGGGGAGATTTTCTTCAGTCTTCTGTGCAGCAGAATGTCGAAGTTCCCGTCTTCTTCTTAGTTTCAAGTTGATTCCAGGATGTCTGAAGTCTTAGGACACAGCTCCTACCTTTAAGCGGATTCTAGGGGCCGGACTACCTGCTAGGTCCCTCCCTATGGGTGGGACCAGGAAGGGGGGTGGTTACACCCCCAATCCTTTGTCCAGCTCGCCCCAGGCCCGGGACTGGTGTGCCCCAGGACCGGTTTGAACTGGCATATGCACCGAGGCTCCTTGTGAGCCACAGGCATGTCTGGTTCCTTTCAAGCCCTACCTGACCAATACACAAAATCCTGTCTGGGGTGGTGCACGCACCTCCCCTGGCAGGAAACCCTTTGTCCACACCTCCCAAGCTGGAAGGACTCCCAGCAGCAGGAGGGCAGACTTGTGTCTGTGGTGGCAGCATCCATTTTGTGGAGCTGAGGCTATGTCTGATTTTACCCGGGTTTCAGGTACTGTACATGTCGTGTCCCTCTAGAAGGGTGGAATGCTAACCCCGTCGCCAGAATTGGCGAGGGGTTAGTATTCCAATTCGTATGACACCTTACTCGACATGCTTTGATAAAGCCAAACCAAAGATAGCATTTAACCGCGAGGTTCATAATGCACTTAAGAGTATATGGTATGACGATATCTGGAAACAGTAGAAGGAAGTTGTTCCGACCACTGCAGACAGGCTCAGCTCATGCCAGAGCACCATCTCACATGGAACCAAGCACTCTGCCTTCAGGATTGTTAAGGCCTGCCATAGGAGTGACTTAGAGGTTACCAGGTGTCCCATTTAAGGTTAGGTATAGGTATACTACACCTAAGTAAGAGGTGATTACACCAACTTACCCCAGCTGAGTGATCAGCCAGTTGTGTCAGATTGTTAGGCCAAGCCTGGGGTGGCATAATACATGCTGCAGCCCCTGGCAGGCCTTGGGTACACCAATGCCCTGGGTACCTAGTGTACACTGGTACAGGGGCTGACAGGGTGATCCACTTCCAATTGGTTATGCACCTAGGGTGCATAGTTTTAATTTAGTAGAGAGAACAGCAGGCTGGGGGTCTGATTGGCAGGCCCACAGCCTCAATATGTCAAAAACCAGTGAAGCAAAAAGCAAAAATTTGGGGTGACCATAGGATAGCAGACCCTACTCTCCTACACAACCCCCCCCCAAACGCTGGGACATTAAACTAGCCTTGACCAGTCTCGTCTTCATGTCCTAAGTGGAAGTACCTGGAGAGACCATCTGCATTCCCATGGTCAGTACCTGGCCGGTGCTCCACTGTAAAGTCCATCCCCTGTAGGGAAATGGACCACCTAAGCAGTTTGGGGTTTTCACCCTTCATCTGATTTAGCCACAAGAGGGGCTTATGGTCGGTCTGAATCTTGAAGTGAGTGCCAAACAAGTATGGCCTCAGCTTCTTCAGGGCCCACACCACAGCAAAGGCCTCCCTCTCAATAGCTGACCAATTCTTCTCTCTGGGGGTCAACCTTCTGCTAATAAAAGCAATGGGTTGGTCTTGACCATCTACATTAAGTTGTGACAGCACAGCTCCCACACCCAACTCAGAAGCATCTGTTTGGACAATAAACTCTTTGGAGTAGTCAGGACTTTTCAGGATAGGTGCAGAGCACATGGCCTCCTTCAGGTCATCAAATGCCTTTTGACAGCTTACTGTCCACTGAACCTTTTTGGGCATCTTCTTGGATGTCAGATCATTAAGAGGAGTCACAATGGACCCATAGTTCTTAACAAACTTCCTGTAATACCCAGTCAAGCCCAAGAAAGCTCGAACTTGAGTCTGGGTGGTTGGAGGGGACCAATCCTTGATGGACTGTATCTTACTCTCCAGTGGTTGAACTTGGCCCCCACCTACAAGGTGGCCCAAATACACAACCTTACTCTGCCCTATCTGGCACTTAGTAGCCTTGATAGTGAGGCCTGCCCTTTGCAGAGCCTCAAGAGCCTTCTTCAGGTGGATCAGGTGATCCTCCCAGGTGGAACTAAAGACAGCAATGTCATCAAGATATGCTGCGCAAAAGTCATCCAACCCAGTAAGGACTTGGTTCACCAGCCTTTGGAAGGTGGCAGGTGCATTCTTCAGACCAAAGGGCATCACCACAAACTGATAATGCCCACCTGGGGTTGAGAATGCTGTTTTGGCCTTAGACTCCTCAGCTAACCTGATTTGCCAATAGCCAGCTGTCAAGTCAAATGTGCTCAAAAACTTTGCAGAAGCTAGTTTGTCTATGAGCTCATCTGCCCTTGGAATAGGGTGTGCATCTGTCCTGGTGACAGCATTGAGTCCTCTGTAATCCACACAGAACCTCATCTCTCTCTTGCCATCTTTGGTGTGAGGTTTGGGGACCAGAACCACTGGGCTAGCCCAGGGGCTCTCTGAGGGTTCAATGACACCTAATTCCAGCATTTTATGTACCTCAGCCTTTATACAGTCCCTGACGTGGTCAGGTTGTCTGTAAAGTTTGTTCTTTACAGGCAGACTGTCACCAGTGTCCACAACATGGGTACACCAGTCAGTTTGACTAGGTATCAAGGAAAACATATGTGAAAATGATTGTAGAACCTGTCTACATTCAGTCTGCTGATGGGCAGTGAGGTTGCCTCCAAGGGTCACTCCTTCAACTGAGCCATCTTCAGGGTTCTGAGACAACAGGTCTGGGAGAGGGTCACTCTCTTCCTCCTGTCCCTCATCTGTAGCCATGAGCAAGCCCATGTCTGCCCTGTCAACATATGCTTTAAGCCTGTTAACATGGAGTACCCTGTGGGGACTCCTGGGAGTTCCTAGGTCGACCAAGTAGGTGACCTCTCCCTTCTTTTCCAGGATTGTATGGGGTCCAGACCATTTGTCTTGGAGTGCTGCTGGGGCCACCGGCTCCAACACCCATACCTTCTGTCCTGGCTGATACTCAACCAAGACAGCCTTTTGGTCATGCCAAGCTTTCTGTAAGGCCTGGCTTGCCTCAAGGTTTTTAGATGCCTTCTCCATATACTCAGCCATCCTGGAGCGGAGACCAAGTACATAGTCCACTATGTCTAGCTTAGGCTTTTTGAGAGGTAACTCCCATCCTTCCTTCACCAAACACAGTGGGCCTCTCACAGGGTGCCCAAACAACAATTCAAAGGGGCTGTAGCCAACTCCTTTTTGTGGGACCTCTCTGTAAGCAAACAGAAGGCAGGGTAGAAGGATATCCCATCTTCGCCTGAGCTTTTCAGGTAATCCTTTGATCATACCCTTTAGGGTCTTGTTGAATCTCTCAACAAGCCCATTGCATTGTGGGTGATAAGGGGTGGTGAACTTGTAGTTGACACCACATTCCTTCCACATAGCTGTCAAGTATCCTGACATAAAGTTGGTACCTCTGTCAGATACTACCTCCTTAGGAAACCCCACTCTGGAGAATACTCCCAGCAGGGCCCTGGCCACAACAGGTGCTGTAGTGGTCCTAAGGGGAATTGCCTCTGGATACCTGGTGGCATGATCCACTACCACCAGTATAAATCTGTGCCCAGATGCAGTGGGAGGATCCATGGGACCCACTATGTCTATTCCCACTCTTTCAAAGGGAACCCCCACCACAGGTAGTGGTATCAGGGGGGCCTTTGTTGTGCCACCTGATTTGCCACTGGCTTGGCAGGTAACACAGGAGCGACAAAACTCCTTTGTATCTTCATTCATATGAGGCCAGTGAAAGTGAGGGACAAGTCTGTCCCAGGTCTTGTTCTGGCCTAGGTGTCCTGCTAAAGGAATATCATGGGCCAAGGTAAGAAGGAAGCCCCTAAATTGCAGAGGTATAACCAACCTCCTGGTTGCACCAGGCTTGGGGTCTCTAGCCTCTGAATAAAGGAGCCCTTCATCCCAATACACTTTATGGGTACCTTGAGCATTCCCAGCAGCCTCAGCAGCAGCCAGCTGTCTGAGGGGTTCAAGAGAGGGACAGGATAACTGAGCCTGCCTCAAGTCAGCCCTTGAAGGTCCCCCTGTCCCCAGAAACTCAACCTGATCAGGTTCAAGCTCTTCAGGGACAGTTCCTTCAGGGTCCTCTAGATCGGCTTCCTGGGAAGGCTGATCATCACTCTGAGGCAGGGGGGAAGGCACAGCCTTGACCCTCCTGTTCTTCTTCTTGGTAGGTGCTTGGTCCATTGTTCCAGGATCCAAGACCTGAGGTTCAGTGAGGCACTTTTTGGCCTGTGACCTGGTCACAGCAAGGACATGTGATGATATACCTAACATCTCTGCATGAGTCCTGTACTCCACTTCTGACCATAGAGAACTCTCTAGGTCATTGCCCAACAAACATTCTACTGGGAGGTCTGCACTAACCACAACCCTTTTGAGGCCAGTTACCCCTCCCCATGAGAAGTTAACAACTGCCACACTATGTGAAGTAGTGGCATTGCTGGCATTGGTCACCAGGTAGTTCTCACCTGGTATGTACTGTCCAGGATCCACAAAGCCTGGTGTCACCATAGTGACACTGGCACATGTGTCCCTGTAGGCTTGAGCCACTTTGTCATTAATTAAAGGAGTCTGTCTGTACTTGCCCAGGTTACTGGGGCTCACAGTCAGGGACAAATCAATGTCCCCATCACAGATCAAGACTGCCTGTGTCAGGGTTCTGTCTAAGTCAGAATCTCCTTCAGTTCCCATAGTGATTCCCACTACACCCTTTGTCTGGGGACCAACACTGCTAACAGTAGTACTGGGAGCAGGTGCCTTAGGGGCAACAGTGTTGGGGGCTCCACCCTTTTTGCAATCACTAGTCCAGTGAGTTGTATTTTTACAATGATTGCACCAGGGTTTCTTCTGACCTTCTTTCTTCTTCTTGGACTGTTGGGACCCACCCTCCTTAGCAGTAGTTTGGGGCCCTGTTGAAGACTTCTGGTCTTTAGGTTTCTGATCTCCACCCTTTTGGTCTGTTTTCTTCTGATCACCCCCTTGGCCCTGGTTCTGGTTCTTTTGCTTAACCCTGGTTCTGACCCATTTGTCTGCCTTCTTTCCCAATTCTTGGGGAGAGGTCAGATCAGAGTCAACCAAGTGTTGATGCAGTTGCTGGTTTTGACAGTTATTTAAAATCTGTTCTCTCATCATCAAATTATACAATCCTGTAAAATCAGATACCTTACTTCCCAGCAACCAACCCTCCAAAGCCTTAGTGGCACATTCAATGTATTCAGACCAGTCCTGAGTCTGTGTCTTTTGGGTGTCTCTGAACATTAACCTGTACTGCTCAGTGGTTAAGCCTAACCCATCAACTAGAACACTCTTCAGGACTCTGTAGTTTCTGACATCCTCTTCTCTAACAGTGAGGAGTCTGTCTCTGCCTCTTCCTTCAAAGGAGAGCCAGAGGATTGCTGCCCACTGATCTTCAGGAACCTGCTGTACTTTGCAGGCTCTCTCAAGAGCAGTTATCCACTTGTGGATGTCATCCCCACTTTTGTAGGGGGGCACAACCTTAGACAGGTTTCTATTGTCGAAAACCCTATCTTTGTCCTTAGGGACAATGCTGCCACCAGTGGGTATAGACCCACTCTCTTTATGCTGTCTAGCCTTGCTAAGTTTCTCTTCCATCAGGGCTACTTCTAGCTCCTGCTTCCTGATCCTCAGCTGGGCCTCTTGCATCTTGGCCTCATGTTCCCTCCTCTGAGGGGTGGTCATCCTTCTCCTGGAGTGACCTTGAGAGCCTCTAGAGCCATGGGAAGCATTGGAGTCACCTGAGCGATTCCTTTGCCTTCCAAGCCCTGTGTTAAGTCCACTGGGGAGATCCAGTGGGTTGAACCCACTGTCAGTCCCCAATAGCCTTGGTTTAGCTGGGCCAAGTATAATACTTGGCACTGGGCTAGTTCTCCCTTCATCCTCACTACTGTCAGTATCCTTTTCACTCTCATCCTCTGTGGTAGGCATCCCATCTAAGGGGTGACTATTGGGAAGGGGTACTTCAGTGGCATCTTTAGAAGGGGGGCCTCCTGTTCCTGTCCCTAAGGGGGCTAACTGGGAAGCTTTCTTGAGTGCTCTCTGATTCTCATCATTCTGTAAGAGCTCTCTGAGCTCAGCAGAGTTTGGGTTCTTGGGCTGTTTAAGGCCTCTAAGAGTTGCCAAATGCCTGAGCTCATTCTGATTAAGGGTAGCATAGATGGATGGTGCCCTCGGGGGGTCACTCTCAACAGAGATGGGTACAGTGGACCCCTCTGCCCCAGCCATTGCTCTTAAGTGTGGGTGGATGTGTTGCAATCTACCTACACTTGGGTTTACCTACTAAACCTATCTAGTAGTTGTAGTCAGGGTGTGCTACTCCCTTTGCTCTACAACAACTAAGTTCAGTAGAACTTAAGTATATCTAATCTTGTTTTATATGTACCTACAGGTACCTATGTGATCTTTCAATTGGTAACCAAGAGATTACAATGGTAAAACACAGCAAGCTCAAATCCAACCGCTGCTCACCAATGTGAGAAGTTGGCCTGGTATATGATGCTCACTAGTTAAAGTGATCACCTTGTACCATGCCAAGCAACCCTTATGGTGTGGTTGTAAGTCAACCTTTTCGGACTAGCTGCCCTAGTGGTAGCGTAGGCTAAGCAGTCTTTGAGGCTAAACTCGTGAAGCGTGTTAAGCCAGCTGTTTTACCAAATGCAACCCCCTTTTATACCAATGAAAGGACACCACACAGATATATATTCAAAATATATATGTATTTATTTCTCAAAGTAACCCCTAGTCTCTTTATGAGCACAGGAGCACAAATCGTCAAACAAGATTATCACAGAATACACAGAAGTTGCACTTTATATGGATAGGCCCTGGTGGCCACTCGAACCATATACTAAAATAGTGGTATAAGTACCACGAACAGAAAAGGGAAAAGGCCTAGGGCCTCTAGAATCGCTGGGCCTACAAGGAGCTAACGTCAGTTAGTGACCAGGAGGTCCACGGGTGGCGTGTGCAGAGCAAATAGTCACACGCGTGCTCCCATAGGTTTCAATGGGTGCGTAAAAAGTACAAAGTTACTGCAAAGGAGATCTTCCGGGTTGACTAGGAACTTAAGATTTGGAACACAGGCACTAGAGATGTATTACTACACATGGGCACCGGAGTACCAGCTTTACCTCACCCACAGGAAGCGGGTGCATAGGCCTCAAAGTGCGTCGGGTTTCTTCTATCTGTTCCGTGGAGCTTGAAGACAAAGATGCTGCAGGCGGTCGGTCCGGGAGAGATGCAGTGGATCCAAGAGTGGATCGGAGATGTTGAAGACCTGTAAGCAGAGGGGACAGTGTTCACAGTCACTAGCCAGTGACCAGCGTGGCACCAGGTGGGTACCAGGCGATGTCGGGTGCAAACAGGTGATGAGGGGTAGCTTGTCTCCGCAGCCACGTGGTCCCTGAAGGTCGACGACGTCCAGGAGTCGGCTCACGAGCTGTCCCACGCAGGCTCTCGCTGTCGGCGGTGTCGGCGACTTGATCGAAGCAAACAAGCCTTGGCAAAAGCAATTGCAGGAGGATTCGGAAATCAGCTGTTGGTTCTGACCAGCAAGGTCAGATGGATTGCTCCTTTGGAGGGGAGCAAGGGCCAGTCTGGAGCAACCAGACCAGCGGTGTTTGTCGTAGATTTCGTCGCCAAGATGGCCACTAGCCAGCGGGCCAGCAACCGGTTAGGCGCGTCGAGTGGCAAAATGCAGAAGGGCCCCACGCAGATCGTGGAGATGCTGGAGGGCTCACCTTTGGTGCAGATGCTGCTCGAGGGTTGGGCTTCTCAGGACCCAAAGCACAACTTGGAGGGAGCCTCGGTTGTTGCACTGGTCAGCTTGTCGTAGTCGTTCCAAGATGGCTGGCTCCACGTGTCTCGGTGCCTCCACGGGTCTCCTCTTTTCAGGGACTGTGGATCGGGCGGTGAGAGGTCTGGAGGTCCAGGTCTTGTCAGTCTCTGGGCTCGGGCTCCGGCGGGAGGCGGCGGCAAAGCAGACGGTGATTCGCTGGATGGTGCTTGCGTTAGCAAGGTGGTCACTCCCTGACCACAGGGGAGATTTTCTTCAGTCTTCTGTGCAGCAGAATGTCGAAGTTCCCGTCTTCTTCTTAGTTTCAAGTTGATTCCAGGATGTCTGAAGTCTTAGGACACAGCTCCTACCTTTAAGCGGATTCTAGGGGCCGGACTACCTGCTAGGTCCCTCCCTATGGGTGGGACCAGGAAGGGGGGTGGTTACACCCCCAATCCTTTGTCCAGCTCGCCCCAGGCCCGGGACTGGTGTGCCCCAGGACCGGTTTGAACTGGCATATGCACCGAGGCTCCTTGTGAGCCACAGGCATGTCTGGTTCCTTTCAAGCCCTACCTGACCAATACACAAAATCCTGTCTGGGGTGGTGCACGCACCTCCCCTGGCAGGAAACCCTTTGTCCACACCTCCCAAGCTGGAAGGACTCCCAGCAGCAGGAGGGCAGACTTGTGTCTGTGGTGGCAGCATCCATTTTGTGGAGCTGAGGCTATGTCTGATTTTACCCGGGTTTCAGGTACTGTACATGTCGTGTCCCTCTAGAAGGGTGGAATGCTAACCCCGTCGCCAGAATTGGCGAGGGGTTAGTATTCCAATTCGTATGACACCTTACTCGACATGCTTTGATAAAGCCAAACCAAAGATAGCATTTAACCGCGAGGTTCATAATGCACTTAAGAGTATATGGTATGACGATATCTGGAAACAGTAGAAGGAAGTTGTTCCGACCACTGCAGACAGGCTCAGCTCATGCCAGAGCACCATCTCACATGGAACCAAGCACTCTGCCTTCAGGATTGTTAAGGCCTGCCATAGGAGTGACTTAGAGGTTACCAGGTGTCCCATTTAAGGTTAGGTATAGGTATACTACACCTAAGTAAGAGGTGATTACACCAACTTACCCCAGCTGAGTGATCAGCCAGTTGTGTCAGATTGTTAGGCCAAGCCTGGGGTGGCATAATACATGCTGCAGCCCCTGGCAGGCCTTGGGTACACCAATGCCCTGGGTACCTAGTGTACACTGGTACAGGGGCTGACAGGGTGATCCACTTCCAATTGGTTATGCACCTAGGGTGCATAGTTTTAATTTAGTAGAGAGAACAGCAGGCTGGGGGTCTGATTGGCAGGCCCACAGCCTCAATATGTCAAAAACCAGTGAAGCAAAAAGCAAAAATTTGGGGTGACCATAGGATAGCAGACCCTACTCTCCTACAGCTGGACTTTTCACTCGTACAAAACCATTGAAATTCCCCCGTTATAGCCAGTTCAGCTAACTATAACTCGCGCGCCCGCAATGCACTGCTGATGACATCACATATTACATCACTCATGACATGGTCAGTGACATCACTCATGACATCACTCATGACATCTCAAATGACATCACTGATGACATCAATGATGACTTCATCCAGTAAATATGTGTTTTTCTGAAAATTAAATATGTTTTATATATGTATATCTCAAGGTCGATGGAAGAATAAATGGGTATATAAGTGTCTAAATGGATGATTTGTTTTTGAAAAAGTGATTGTATAACTGACTGATTAAGTGTATCTTAGTGAGTACATGACTTAGTGAGTAATGTTTAAATATGTAAATATCTGTATCAGTCTCTCACTTTGTGTATAAGTGGCTGCATGGGTCGGTGAGTTGCTACATGAGTGTCTATATAGGTTATCAGTTGGTTTTTTGAGTATCAGTATGAGTGTCTGAATGTCTGTATATTTCGGAGGGGGGTATTACGTAGTGCATAGATCCATGAATGAGTGACTCACTGTTTGCATGTGTTGAAGACAGCATGTGTGCAGGACTGTATGAGTGGATGAGTGTGTGTATGGGTGTGTTAGTGAGTGAATGACTGTCTCAATAGTGTCTTTATGAGTAACTACATATGTTTTAAACTTGTATATGTGACTATTGGTGTATGTAAGTGAGTATATGTGAGAGATTGGAAGAGTTCCTGTATGAATAAGCATGTGTTTCTATAAGGGATTGTTGGACCCGGCCTCGTGGCGTGGTCCTTAACCCCCTGGATTGTGCCCGTTCCCCGCCCCGGCCTTCACGGGCCACCCGTCTGAACTGCACCAAGACCCTTCACCCGGAGCTGCACGTGGTCGCATACTCCTCGTGGCTCCGCCATCTTGTTGGCATCCACGTCACACCGTGCCCCAGCCGGCGCGACCCCGCTCAACCCAGCCTCGACCCCAGCGAAGCCCCGCCATCGAGGCACCACGAACTAGCCAGGGGGTGCCGCAGGAACCATTCATCGCCCCCGGCGGAGGACAGTATCGATGGGACCCCCAACTGTCCTCCCCTCTCGAGGTGTGATCGCCCGGCAACTCCCATGGGCCTGGCGCCTCTCCTGCTGGGCATCTGGCCACCTCCACCCGGCCACTCCGCCCCCTCGGGCGCATAGGTCCGGACATCAAAGGGCTCCAGACCTATATCTGGGGCGACCCCACCACAGCTCGGCAGTTGTATCCCGGAGTCGAGAGCCCTGCTGATTGAATCGCGGCTGACCCTACGGAGAAGAACTCTTGTCGGAACCATCACGAGCCCTGCTGACTGCGTCGCGGCTCCTTCCTGTGAACCCTTTCTGAACCACCTGGAACATCGGAGCCCTGCTGACGCTGTCGCGGCCCAACCTCGCTGAAGCCTCCCTCGGAGCCCTGCTGACGACGTCGCGGCTCGAGCTGAGCAGAAACCATCTTGAGAGCCCTGCTGATTGGATCGCGGCTCTCCACGAACTGTTCGCCAGAGCCCTGCTGACGCCGTCGCGGCTCGACCCCTCCGAGATCCGGAGGTCCTCCAGCTTGAGGATAAGAACTGGGCCCCAGGTACCCTCGTACCGCATTCCTGCCAAAGACTGTCCCGCTACCCCGACCCTTCCAAAGAGACACTGAGACTTTTGGTGGATCCCTCGATCCCTTCGTGTAAATATTGCCCTCGTAACCCTTTTATTGCTGATAAAGAATTGCTTGTCACAAGACAACCTCCTTGAGTCCTGTGTGGTGGTGTTACTGTGCTAGTACGTGATAGGAGAAGGATCTCTCAGGAGACTTCTCGGCAGCGCTCGGCTACTTCGTGCAGTGTGAGGGCCCCCCCCCTTGGTGGTCGCACCGACTCCTCGGGGTCCGCCTTCCAACATTTGGTGGCCAGCGACGGGATCCGAGCCGAACGCAGTACGTACCAGCCAGTACCCACTAGCTACCCATCCAAACGAACAGCATCATGAGCAGCCAGGAAAACAACGCGACAATGGAGTTCCAGCCCGAACGGCTGGAAGAATATACGCACAAAGAATTGAAACAGTTCTGCAAAGGCATTGCAACCACCAGCCTGGGTACCAAAGAGGAGATGCAGAAAGCTCTGAGGGCATGGTTGGAGGCCGGGGCAGGCCCCTCCCAGGAGGAAGGGCCCTTGCCCCTGACTGAGACCGCAGCAACCGCACGGACTCCGGCAACCGGAGGAAGAAAGAGTCTAGAAACCGGCCTCTCCGAAGAAGAAATACGAGAGCGGGAAAAGGTCCGGAGCCACGAGCTAGAGCTCGCCCGACTGCGGCTGGACGGTGAACTCCAGCTGGCAGAGAAGAAACTGGCCCTAGAGCAGCTGCGCCTTCAAGAAGAGATAGAGGAGAAGAGACGACACCGGGAGTTGGAGGAAAAGAAACTAACTCTTGAGCACGAGCGCAGTCTCAAGGAGCTCGAGATCAAGGCCAAGAACGGAGGGACTGACACCCCCAGAGACACTCTACCGCCTTCCGAGGCCAAGGTGCATATCCCGAAAGAAGTCGTCAAGGAGTATTACAAGAATGACGACATCCAACAATGGTTCAAGGCCTACGAGGTGGCCATGTCCTCTCATCGGGTGCCCCGAAAGGACTGGGGCGCGGGCCTGTGGGGGCGGTTCCTGAGTGAGGGGCGGGACACGCTGCTCCAGCTACCGGAGGAGGTGATGACCTCCTACGATCACATGAAGGAGGCCCTGCTCACCCGCTACGGGCTAACAGCGGAAATGTACCGCCAGCGGTTCAGAGACTGCAAGAAAATCCCGGGTACCACATGGGTGGAGTATGTGGACTTTTTCAGTCGGGCCCTAGAAGGGTGGATCAAAGGGAGCAAAGCAACCACCTACGGGCAGCTGGTCGACCTCATCGTATGGGAACACCTTTCCAACAATTGCTTCGTGGAACTGAGGCAGCACCTCCTCGACAGCAAAATGACCGACCCGCGAAAACTTGCCGTCGAAGCCGATCGATGGGTCAACTCCCGGGTCCCCCGGAACTCAATGGGGGAGTACCAGAGGAACCCCAACGGGCCCCCCCGCCAGCGCGGTGGGGGGGAGGGCCGAACAGGAACCGAGACCCTCCTGCCGGGGCCCCCAGGAGCCCCCCTCGAGGGCCACCGCAGCCACATCTCTCCCCGAGCCTAGCCCGAAAGGTGGGCCCGGCCCGACCCGGACCACGGCCGCCAGTGACCTGCTACGGCTGCCAACAAACAGGACACTTTGCCAGCGATCCGGCCTGCCCTCTGAACCGAAGAAACGGGGCCGGCGGGCACCCGCCTCTGCAGCTGACAGCCGCCGCCTTGGGGGGAGAAGAAGAGGAAGAGGAGGCCCTCGACCGAGAGAACACTGAGTGGGAGCCGGCAGCCATGTCCCTGGTCTGCCTGGGTAGCCGAGAGATGGTACCCTGCACCCCCATCCCAACCAACACCCAGAAGTACCGGCAGCAGGTCACGGTCAATGGACAACGGGCCGAAGCCCTTCGTGACACAGGCGCCAGTATCACCGCTGTCCGCTGCCACCTGGTGACCCCTGGGCAGATTCTACCGAATGTGCTGTGCCCCGTACGGACGGCCGACAACAGTGAAAGCCTATGCCAGATGGCCCTGGTCCCCTTCGAGTGGGGAGGGGTGACGGGCCTGCTAAAGGTGACAGTGCGCGACGACGCCCCGGTCGACTGCCTCCTGGGGAACGACTTGGAAAGTTCCCCCTGGGCTCAAGTAGAGCGACGAGAACACCTCCGAATGTTGGGACTGGCTGATTGGGCCTGCGCCATCACCCGGTCCATGACCGCCCAGGCCCCCCGCTCAGCCTCGACCTCCGGGACCGCCCAGCCCGAGGGGCTCACACCCCCTCCCGCCAGCAGCGAGGAGGAGGCGGACACCGACCCGGGACCCAGCGAATCCTCCCCCGAAGAGATGGCTTCTCCGAGCGCCCTCCCAGAGCTGACACAATGGCGACACGAAGGGGGCCCCACCCGAGAGCAGTTCCAGCAAGAACAACAGTCCTGTCCCTCTCTCGAAGGGGTCCGACAACAGGCGACCGCGCAAGCCAACGGTGACCAGACCGGCACCCACTGGATCTACTGGACCGAGGGCCTGTTGTACAGTGAACAGAAAGTAACAGAACTCGGGGCCAGCCGCGTGTTGGTGGTCCCCCTCCGCTTCCGGGAGTTCCTTCTCCACCTGGCCCATGATGTGCCCCTCGCCGGACACTTGGGGCAAGACAAAACGTACAGTCGTCTGGTGACCCACTTCTACTGGCCCCGGATGCGGAGAGATGTGGACAACCACTGCCGGTCCTGCCAGACCTGCCAAGCCAGCGGAAAGACGGGGGGTCGGGTCAAGGCCCCCCTCCAGCCCTTTCCCGCCGTCAGCACCCCGTTCGAACGGGTCGGAATCGATATTGTGGGACCCCTGGACCCCCAAACCGCCCTGGGCCACCGCTTCATCCTGGTCCTCGTGGACCACGCCACCAGGTACCCGGAGGCGGTCCCGCTAAGAACTATAACGGCCCCTGTGGTTGGCCGGGCCTTGATGGGGATCTTCTCCCGAGTGGGATTCCCCAGCGAAGTGGTGAGCGACCGCGGCACGAACTTTATCTCCAGGTACATGCGGTCTCTGTGGCAACAGTGCTGGGTCACATACAAGTTCACGACCCCCTATCACCCTCAGGGGAACGGCCTGGTTGAGCGGTTCAACCGAACATTAAAAGGGATGATCCAGGGCCTGGAAGAACCCCTCAGGCGGAAATGGGATGTCCTGCTGCCCTGCCTCCTGTTTGCCTATCGGGAGGTCCTGCAGAAGTCCCTGGGGTTCAGCCCGTTTGAACTATTGTATGGGCACCCGGTCCGCGGACCGCTCAGCCTGGTCAAGGAGGGCTGGGAGATGAAACCCCGAGGCGCCCCTCCTGACGTCTACCGATACCTCCTGACCCTCCGAAACCAGACCCGCAAGTTCCGAGCCATGGCCGAAGCCAACCTCGAGGCCAGCCAGGAGGACATGAAGCGGTGGTACGATCGCAACACCTCTACTATAGAATTCGAGCCAGGACAGAAAGTATGGGTCATGGCCCCGGTCGAACCCGGCGCCCTCCAGGACAAGTGGACCGGGCCCTTCAAGGTGGTGGAGAAGAAAAGTCCCGTCACCTACCTGGTCGATCTGGAGTCCCCCCGGAACCCCCTCCGGGTCCTACATGCTAACAGGCTAAAACCCCACTTCGCCCGGACCGAACTGAGCCTGCTGCTGGCGACTGACGAAGGGGGCGAGGTCGACTCCGAGCCCTTGCCCGACCTCTTGCAATCCGACATTCACGATGGATCGATCGAAGGGGTCCAACTCGCCTCGTCCCTGACCCCGGAACAGCGCAACGACTGCCAGCAATTACTGCGGGACTACGCAGCCCTCTTCTCTCTCACCCCTGGGGTGACCCACTGGTGCGTCCACGATGTCGACACCGGGGAGAGCCCCCCCATACGGCACAGAGCCTACCGGGTGCCTGACCGAGTGCGGGCCTGCATCCAGGCTGAGGTAGCAAAGATGCTGGCCCTGGGAGTCATCGAGCCTTCCGACAGCCCGTGGGCCAGCCCTGTCGTCCTGGTGCCCAAGGCCGCAGCTCCCGGTCACCCCCCGGAGTTGCGATTCTGCGTGGACTACCGAGCCCTGAATGCAGTAACCAAGACAGACGCACACCCGATACCCCGGGCCGACGAACTCATCGACCGCCTAGGGGCCGCTGGCTACTTGAGCACGCTGGACCTCACCGCCGGGTACTGGCAGATCCAGCTCACCCCCGGCGCCCAAGAAAGATCCGCCTTTTCGACCCCGGATGGGCATTACCACTTTCGGGTGATGCCCTTCGGAATGAAGAACGCCCCGGCCACCTTCCAAAGACTAGTGAACAAGGTTTTGGCCGGGCTTGAGGCCTTCAGCGCGGCCTACTTAGATGACATTGCCGTGTACAGCAACCACTGGGCCGAGCACCTTCGCCACCTGAAGGCCGTCCTGGCCGCCCTTCAGCGGGCCGGGCTCACAATCAAGGCCAGCAAATGCCAAATCGGCCACGGATCCGTGACCTACCTGGGCCATCAAGTGGGGAGCGGGCAGGTGGCCCCCCTCCAAGCAAAGATAGATGCCATCCAGACCTGGGAACCCCCCACTACCCAGACCGCTGTCCGGGCCTTCCTGGGCCTCACCGGATACTACCGGCGGTTTATCAGGGACTATGGGAGCATTGTTGGCCCCCTCACAGAGTTAACGTCCAAAAAGCAGCCCAAGAAGGTACACTGGACACCCCGCTGCCAAACAGCCTTCGACACCCTAAAAACAGCCATGTGTACTGCTCCGGTGCTGCAGGCCCCGGACTACCAGAAGGAGTTCGTGGTACAGACGGACGCCTCCGAGTATGGGATCGGGGCCGTCCTATCCCAAGCCGACGAAAAGGGGCTCGACCGACCAGTGGCCTTCCTCAGCCGACGACTACTGCCCCGAGAGCAACGCTGGAGCACTATTGAGCGTGAGGCCTTCGCTGTGGTGTGGGCCCTCAAGAAGCTCCGGCCCTACCTCTTTGGCACCCACTTCCGGGTCCAGACCGACCACCGGCCCTTGCAATGGCTAATGCAAATGCGGGGCGAGAACCCCAAGCTGCTGCGGTGGTCCATCTCGCTACAAGGAATGGACTTTGACGTCGAACACCGGCCCGGCAATGACCACGCCAACGCCGACGGCCTGTCCCGCTTCTTCCGCCTTGACGAGGAGAATCCCCAAGGAGATGGGTGACTCTCCATGCCTTCGGCTGGGGGGGACGCCTGTTGGACCCGGCCTCGTGGCGTGGTCCTTAACCCCCTGGATTGTGCCCGTTCCCCGCCCCGGCCTTCACGGGCCACCCGTCTGAACTGCACCAAGACCCTTCACCCGGAGCTGCACGTGGTCGCATACTCCTCGTGGCTCCGCCATCTTGTTGGCATCCACGTCACACCGTGCCCCAGCCGGCGCGACCCCGCTCAACCCAGCCTCGACCCCAGCGAAGCCCCGCCATCGAGGCACCACGAACTAGCCAGGGGGTGCCGCAGGAACCATTCATCGCCCCCGGCGGAGGACAGTATCGATGGGACCCCCAACTGTCCTCCCCTCTCGAGGTGTGATCGCCCGGCAACTCCCATGGGCCTGGCGCCTCTCCTGCTGGGCGTCTGGCCACCTCCACCCGGCCACTCCGCCCCCTCGGGCGCATAGGTCCGGACATCAAAGGGCTCCAGACCTATATCTGGGGCGACCCCACCACAGCTCGGCAGTTGTATCCCGGAGTCGAGAGCCCTGCTGATTGAATCGCGGCTGACCCTACGGAGAAGAACTCTTGTCGGAACCATCACGAGCCCTGCTGACTGCGTCGCGGCTCCTTCCTGTGAACCCTTTCTGAACCACCTGGAACATCGGAGCCCTGCTGACGCTGTCGCGGCCCAACCTCGCTGAAGCCTCCCTCGGAGCCCTGCTGACGACGTCGCGGCTCGAGCTGAGCAGAAACCATCTTGAGAGCCCTGCTGATTGGATCGCGGCTCTCCACGAACTGTACGCCAGAGCCCTGCTGACGCCGTCGCGGCTCGACCCCTCCGAGATCCGGAGGTCCTCCAGCTTGAGGATAAGAACTGGGCCCCAGGTACCCTCGTACCGCATTCCTGCCAAAGACTGTCCCGCTACCCCGACCCTTCCAAAGAGACACTGAGACTTTTGGTGGATCCCTCGATCCCTTCGTGTAAATATTGCCCTCGTAACCCTTTTATTGCTGATAAAGAATTGCTTGTCACAAGACAACCTCCTTGAGTCCTGTGTGGTGGTGTTACTGTGCTAGTACGTGATAGGAGAAGGATCTCTCAGGAGACTTCTCGGCAGCGCTCGGCTACTTCGTGCAGTGTGAGGGCCCCCCCCCTTGGTGGTCGCACCGACTCCTCGGGGTCCGCCTTCCAACAGGGATTGTTTAAAAGACTAAGTATGTGTAAGTTTCTGTAGAAATAAGTGTGGTGGTGTGTGTATAACTGTATATGCAAGGAAATGGATGTTTGATTCTTTATTGGTATGAGTGACTATGTGTGTGAGTAACTCTATGGATGAGTAGCGTTGTGTAACAGGATGCATAGGTGTCTGAGTACATATGAGTGAGTACATGTATGAGTGACTGTATAGGACTGTTGGTGAATGAGTGGCTGTGCATGTGGATCTTAGAATTACAGAATAGGTTGTTGTAACTGGTATTGGTATGTCATCTGTTTTGAAAATTTTAGTTTCTATTTTTGAATGTGTGTATCAAAGGTTATATTAGGGTGAGAGGAGGTCTGCCACTCTATCACAAGGATGATGTCATCAGTGATGTCATCAGTGATGTCATTTGAGATGTCATCAGTGATGTCATGAGTGATGTCACTGACCATGTCATGAGTGATGTAATATGTGACATCATCCGCAGTGCATTGCGGGAAGCGCGAGTTATAGTTAGCTGAACTAACTATAACGGGGGAATTTCAATGGTTTTGTACGAGAGAAAAGCCCAGCTAACTATAACGCCCCGGAAACCTATGCTTTTTCCAGTGAATTGCTAAGGTTTTTTAAATGCTATTTCCTAACTATAACGTGCCTGAAACCTATGTTTTTTTCAGTGAATTTTATAGGTTTTTTAAAAGCTAATTATTAACTATGGCTACAGAGATGGGACATGTGAAGAAAGAAGAAAAAACGCACAGAAAAAAAAAGAAATGCAGAAAGAAGCAACAGAAGTCCTCAAAGACGGAGAAAAGTGCAGGAAGAAGGATAACGTGCAGAAAGAACAAGCAGAAGAGCAAAAAGAAGCCTTGTTGCAAAATCATCCTGTACCCTCAACTTTTTCAGACGGATATTGGTGGTAACTGAGTCTGACTAACCAGTCCTAGAGCCAGTGCAATGTTAAAAGACACTTAGAATACAGTGAAAACACCTACATACACTAGGGAACACTATGCGTTGGGCCCATCCCCTCCATTCCCCACTGTGTAAACACGCCCTGTGGCCGTTTTAAGTTGGGAGATTAAGTCCCCTTGAATCATGAGGGTCCCTAGGGTCCAACTAGCCCACTAGGTACCTCCAGTAAGCGCCACAGAGCTGCGCTGCAGAGAGATGTAAAAAGTGGCAATGCCTGGACCACCTCTCTGCAATGCAGCGCAGTGGCGCTTACTGGAAGCACCTGGTGGGCTAGTTGGCCCCCAGGGTCCCTCAGGATTGAAGGTGAATTATTTCCCCAACTTAAAACGCGCCACAGGGCATGTTTTCACACGTCACCTCAGGCCCCGTCCCCTCCCTTGCCCACTATGTAAACACGCCCTGTGGCCGTTTTAAGTTGGTAGATTAAAGTCCCCTTGAATCCTGAGGGTTCCTAGGGGCAAAATAGCCCACTAGGTACGTCCAGTAAGCGCCATTGCAGAGAGGTGTAAAAAGGGGCGTGGCCTCAGAACACCTGTCTGCAACGCAGCTCCCTGGCGCATACTGGAGATACCTTTTGGGCTAGTTGGCCCTCAGGGACCCTCAGTATTGAAGGGGAATTAATTCCCCAACTTACAACTCGCCAGGGGGCGCGTTTGCAGAGTGCTGCAAGGAGGGGGCGTGGACTCCAGCGCAATGCCGGTCTTTTTTTTTTTAAGAAGGGGGCTGTGTGGCCCCCCTTCTTTTTCTAATTTATTGGCCCTGGGGACCCTAACCCCCCAGGGCCTGCCCCCTCATTTTTTTTTAGGAAAAAAAATTTGGAAGGGGGCCGCGTGCCCCCCCCCCCCCAAGGCCTTAATCGGCCCCGCGGACCCTACCCCCGGGGCATGGCCTTTTTAAAAAATTCTTTAGGAAGGGGCTGCGTTGCGCCCTCCTCAGGCCACTTATGGCCCCAGGGACCCCATCCCCCGGGGCTGGCCTTTGTTTTTTATTAATTTAAAAAAAATATATTTATAGAAACACCTAGGACATGCTGGACAAACCGTACGTACCTATCACCATGACGATTTGCTTGATATTCATTAAAAGGGGACTATGCATACAATGAATCCATGTGGAATGTATTTACACCGCTAGTGAAGCTCTGACGTGTCTGACGCCCTACCGTGCCTAATCCCGGCGCCCCCGCCGGTGGGTACTCTCTAAGTAGACACCCTTGTCGTTTATTTATACAAACATGGGTAGCTATTGACGGGCACATTTAATACACACGCATCAAGCCATTCAAAGGGGATTCGACAAAAATTCGACAAAAACTATGCAAGAAACCCCCCTCACGGTTAATAAAACACACATCCACCACCGGATGTGTAATACTTTTTACTTTACTCTCTGGAAAGGAGACGAACCTCACTTGAGAGTCACAGCGCGCTCCATGCTGAGCCCAATGCTGTGTTACACCCACCAGTGCCTGCCGAGTGCAACACACCTCTGTGTTGTATTCCACCAGCTAGTGCGTATGCTATGACACTCTCTAGCCCATGTGCACTGTAACACCACCCCGTGAATATGTCATGCCACAATTGCCTTTGCACGGGTTATATTGCCCCATCTAACGTGCCTTCCTCGATGCTTATGTTATAACGCACAGCGCTATGCCATACATATTACAATCTGGGATCCATATCTTTGTCACAGTGCATATGCAACTTTAGAGACTACTTAGGTTACACAACACTGCCCTGTGAATATTACACTCCAAGGCGCATATCACATAGCAAGCGCTAGTGCCTGTGCTATCTCGCGCTCTCCAATGAATCTGTCATTGCGCACAATGTATTGCATATTATATTTCATGCCCGGTTCATCTTATATCACACTTTTTGGTGCATAGTTTATACCATACACTATATCTAGTTTTTATTTTCAGTCGTGCTCTCAGGACTATGTTCTATATAACACTGCATTCACCTACCCTTTTCACGGGCATTACATTTTGCGATGGGGGGTGGAGGGTCAGGGGGTGTTTCTGCCAAGTAAGCCCGGAGTCACAGTCACAAATGTTCTCTTCTTCCTGAATAAAAGTGAGATTATGCTGCATACTTGTTCATATTTTAAGTAGTTTGCACAGACACACATTTTAAAAACAATAAAGTTCTTAATACCCACCTTCTCTGAACAGTTAGCTTGCTGACCCATCCACCTCCTCCCTATCCTCTGTTGTCTGAATCCATAGACTAGCCTCCTCCCTCCTGCCATGCATGGTCTGATGTGCTACCACTGCCCTCCATTTAGCATGATGTACCAGTCCCCTCATCCTGCCCTCCATTGCCCAATTCTATGCCCCATCATTGACCTCCTGCTTAGCCTCTGTGCTTAGTTTGCTGCCCCTATTCTCCTTCCCCCTGCCCTCCGATGTCTTTGTGCATGCCCCTGCTTCATCCTTTTTGCCCACCATGTTCCATGGACCTGCCACTCCTATCTACTCTGAGTGTTCTGTTGAGCTGCCACTCACCTCCCACCTGCCTAGCATTGTCAGATGACTGTAACCACCTGTCCCTGCCACCTCCATCCTGCCTGTCCACATGCAATGCCCCTATCCCCTTCCTCCTGTCCTCCATGGTCCATTTTACTGCCACACCCTTCTGCCCTCCCTGGTCTGTTGTGCTGCAACTGCTCCTCCAGCCTGCCCCGCGCGGTCTGTTGTGAGGCCCCATCCCCTGAACTCTCTTGTCTGTGCCCAGGTCCTGACCCTCCCTTTTATCCTCCAAGGTCCTTTGTGCATGCCCCTGCACCCTCCTTCTTGCCGATCATAGCCATTGTACTGCCACTAACCCTCCCGCTTGCCCTGCATGGTCTTCTGTGCTGCCACGGCCCCTCCCACCTTCCCTGTGTGGTCAGCTAGCTGCCCCTGACCCCCTCCCACCTTCCCTCCATGGTCTGTGTGTATGCCATCATAGTCTCACTGTTGCTCTTCATGGTGTGTCTTGCTTTCTAGTGCCCATCCTGCCTGACCTCCATGGTCATCTTGCTGCGCCTGCCCTGCCCCCTTGCCCCCAGCCCTCTGTTTCCATGTGCAGACCCCTATTCCCTAGCTCCTGGCTTGTCTGTTCCATTGTAATGCCCCTGATCCTCCTGCCCTTTATGGTCTGTTATGCTGCAGCTTTCTCTCCTGTCTGTCAATTATGGTCAGCTAGCTACCATTGCCTCTTTCCCCTCTGTTTTCTGTTGTCCATGTGCATGGTCCTGTTCCCTCCCTATTGCTTTCTATGGATTGTTGTGCTGCACTCCCGTCCCGCATGCCCTGTGTGGTGTATTGTGCTGCTGCAAACCCTGATGCCTGCCCTGTACGGTCAGTTTGGTGCACCTCTCCATGTCCCTCCTGTCCTCTGTTATCCGAGTCCATGTCCCTACCCCAATTCATCCTGCCTTCCATGATCCAATGTACCATACTTGCGAACATTTTGAACTTGGTAAGAGGGAGATTTTGAAAAAAAACTGGGGTATTGATTTTCCCCTTTGAGTTACATTGAAAAAGAGGAGATTGTAGACAGGAGTCAGATCAAATAAAGCCCATTTGAGCTTAAAAACATTGGACGTTTCCTGGCTGAATCGGGTCTGTTGGAATGTATGGTTGTACTACCACTGCCTCTTCCTTCTGCCCACAATTGCCTCTCTTGCCAGGCCTGTATTGTTGGTTTGGTGCCCCTGCCCCCATTTCCACTGCCCTCCATAGTCTGTTGTGCTGCCACTGCCCTTCCTGCCTGCCCAGTGTGGTCAAATTATTGCCTCTGCACCCTCCTACCTGCCTTCAATTTCAGAGTCCGTGCCCCTGGCCTCTGCCTCTCAACAGTATCCTAATGAACAACTAGATTGCTAACATTCTATATTTATTACAAAAGTGTGGAACGCCTGATGTCATCTTGTTACAATCAAAACTGTAATACCTAGAGCATTTCCTTTAGAAATTACATATATGAGAGGGTCTTATTTGCATCAAAATTATGGTTAGTGCTCTAAAAAACTAAAATGAGGACATATTTTCTGAGTTTTCAAATAGAGACAAAGCACTTTTAAATTATTTGTTACCTTTATGTTTTTTTTATCCAGTTGACCACTTGATTAAATGTTGCACTTAGGGGAGAGGATGTGGTGTTACTTCCAGAGCAGCAGACTTTGCAACTGGGGAACCAGGTTGGAGTTTCTGCTTCAGCTCGACATTCTGTGATTCTGGTCAAATCACTTAATCTCTCCATGCCTAAAACCAAAATGAATTTGTTCTTGTGTGATGTAACCAATGCTCATGTAAAGCACTCCAATACCTGACAAGTCTGCACTATATAAAACTGCAAAAACACAAAAAATAAAAAGTGTTTTGCACACTTCTGTCATTGGGCTACATGTGGGCTACATCTGGGTGATATTTGTGCTGCATTTGGGCTCTTTTGTCTCTGGTGGCCATCTTGGGAGATTTATTTGTTATGAAGTTTCCTAATTTCCTCATTTACTGCAGTCTCCTCAGTAGGAAATGCTTTCAGTTTTTTACTTTGATTCCATCAAGAAGGTATTCAGATATGTCACACATTTGCCATAAATTCTGAATGTTAGCACTCTAGTTGCTCATTAGATCATTGTAGTAAAGCTACTGCTCACCAGGGAAGTCTGCTGCTGGTATTCAAAGTGCATGTTTCAGTCTGCATGTCAGAACTTTTTAATGAAATAGAAGAGGATTTGAGAAGTCAAAATGTGCCCTATTTTTTCTTTCTGCAGCACTAATCATAACTTCTATGGCAAAATGAACCCCCTCATTTTGTTCCTTTGCAAATTAAATGTTTTAAGTGTTACCACTTTATTCCAATCAAGATGGCTTCAGGTGTGCCATCCTTTTGTCATAAGTAAGACTGTTAGCGCTCTAGTTGTTCGTTAGAACACTCTGGGACATGCTGTCATTGGGCTATACTTGGGCTACATCTGGGTGATACTTGTGCTACATTTGGGCTCTTTTGTCTCTGGTGGCCATCTTGGGAGACTTATTTGTTATGAAGTTTCCTAAGTTCCTCATTTACTACAGTCTCCTCAGTAGGAAATGCTTTCAGTTTTTTACTTTGATTCCATCAAGAAGGCATTCAGATGTGTCACACATTTGCCATAAATTCAGAATGTTAGCACTCTAGTTGCTCATTAGATCACTGTAGTAAAGCTGCAGCTCACCAGGGAAGTCTGCTGCTGGTATTGAAAGTGCATATTTCAGTCTACATGTCAGAATTTGTTAATGAAATAGAAGAGGATTGGAGAAGTCACTCAAAATGTGCCCTAATTTTTCTTTCTGCAGCACTAATCATACTTTCTATGGCAAAATGAACCCCCTCATTGTGTTCCCTCTTAAATTAAATGTTTTAAGAGTTACCACTTTATTCCAATCAAGATGGATTCAGGTGTGCAATACGTTTGTCATAAGTAGGACTGTTAGTGCTCTAGCTGCAGTAGAACACAAAGGAATCAACTGACAGTCTCTGCCCTTGTTGGATGTACATGTTTTACTGAGAATGTCAGACTTCATTCTCACATGACTGAGAAAGATAATGTGAATTTACAGAAAATATGCTCTCTGTTTAGCTTATAGATCACCTTCCAAACCTCTGTGGGAAAAGCATGAGAAAATAGTTTTCTCTCAAACATGATTCATGATATCACAGCAGAAGGATTTTTCACATGGTAAAATCACCTTAGAACATACCACAATTCGTAAAATTAGTATGGTACCATCAACAAATGATTTATAATTTAACTAAAGTCTTAAAACCTTCTAATAACTGCAATGCTTTTTAATGAGGTGCTGTCATGTATATTGGTCCCAAGATGGCTGCCAACACTTCTTGGATGAAGTGCTGACAGCCAATCAGATCTCACGATGAGATGTGTGGTTAGGCTCCGCCCAGATATATATGTGATTTTGATCTTCTCAGAAACTACTGAACGGATTATCACCATTTAAGCAAAAGGCACAACTCTGAACCTAGGTCTACCTTTCTGCCAAATTTGGTGTAATTCCGTTCAGCAGTTCGGGCTGTAGCTGCGACTAACGGTCCCTATGGAAAATTGCATGGGGAAAACACGTTTGAGGACTCCCCTTTTTTCTCGGCCCCCGCTTGACAAATCACCCCGAGACTTTCAGGATAGGAGCGGACCGGAGCGGGCCACGATTTTTAAAAATTTTGCGAAGATTCGTCAACCAGCGCCAAAGTTATTCCAAATAGAATGTTGCGGATTTCCTATGGATAATAGGTTCTAACTATAACTACCTACTGGCAACCAACAGTAGGCAATATATATACATGTTACCTACTGGCGGTCACCAGTCTTTAGTTATAGTTAGGACCTTGTTTCTATTCAAAAAGCGTTTTTTCTTTTCCCAATAACTTTGGCGCCGGTTCATGAATATTTGCGATATTTTCAAAACATTGGTCCGGCTCCGGTCAGCTCCTATCCTGAAAGTTTCGGGGTGATTCGCCAAGCCAAAAAAGGGGGGTCCCAAAACGCATTTTTTCCATCTTATTTCCCTTAGGAAACTTCAGACACGACTACAGCCAGAACTGCTGAATGGAATTGCACCAAATTTGGCAAAAAGGTAGCCCTTGGTTCAGAAAGAGACCTTTTTTTTAAATGGTGTAAATCTGCTCAGTAGTTTTCGAGATATTAAAGAAAAAAATCATTATATATCAGGGCAGGACTTAACTACACAAGCTAGAGCTTGGCTGTAATTGGCTGCCAACACTTCAATCCAGGAAGTGTTGGCAGCCATCTTGGTGCAATGCTTTTAAGGTCTCGCCTAGCGACGCAGCGCATGCGCAGCTCACTACACAAACACAACTGCGTTGCCCTAAACCCTAAAACACTGCCCCAGCACAAGCCCCTACACTGCACGAACATCACTGCACTGCCCTAAACCCTGAAACACTACCCCAGCATGACCCCTCCACTGCCGAACACCACTGCACTGCCCTAAACCCTGAAACACCACCCCCAGCATGACCCCCTACACTGCCAGAACACCACTGCACTTCCCTAAACCCTGAAACACCACCCCCAGCACGTCCCCCTACACTGCCCGAACACCACTGCTCTGCATTAAACCCTGAAACACCAGGCCCAGCACGACCCCCTACACTGCCCGAACACCACTGCACTGCCCTAAACCTTGAAACACCACCCCCAGCACGTCCCCCTACACTGCCCGATCACCACTGCCCTGAACCCTGAAACACCACCCCCAGCAAGACCCCCTACACTGCCCGAACACCACTGCTCTGCCCTAAACCCTGAAGCACCAGCACAACCCCCTACACTATCCGAATACCACTGCTCTGCCCTAAACCCTGAAACACCACCCAGCACGACCCACTACACTGCCTGAATACCACTGCACTGCCCTAAGCCCTGAAACACCAGCCCCAGCATGACCCCCTACACTGCCCGACCACCACTGCACTGCCCTAAGCCCTGAAACACCTTCCACGCACGACGCCCTACACTGCCCGAACACCACTGCACTGCCCTAAACCCTGAAACACCAGCCCCCGCACGACACCCTACACTGCCCAAACACCACTGCACTGCCCTAAACCCTGAAACACCAGCCCCAGCACGACCCCTACACTGCCCGAACACCACTGCACTGCCCTAAACCTTGAAACACCACCCCCAGCACGTCCCCCTACACTGCCTGAACACCACTGCCCTGAACCCTGAAACACCAGCCCCAGCACGACCCGCTACACTGCCCGAACACCACTGCACTGCCCTAAACCCTGAAACAACAGCCCCAGCACGACCCCCTACACTGCCCGAACACCACTGCACTGCCCTAAACCCTGAAACAACAGCCCCAGCACGACCCCCTACACTGCCAGAACACCACTGCACTGCCCTAAACCCTGAAACTCCACCCCCAGCACGTCCCCCTACACTGCCCGAACACCACTGCTCTGCATTAAACCCTGAAACACCAGACCAAGCACGACCCCCTACACTGCCCGAACACCACTGCTCTGCCCTAAACCCTGAAACACCACCCCCAGCACGACCCACTACACTGCGTGAATACCACTGCACTGCACTGCCCTAAGCCCTGAAACACCAGCCCCAGCATGACCCCTGTTGGACTTGGCCCTTTTTGCAGGATCATCCCTAATTTTTTTGCCTTCCTCCTGTATTTTTCCTGACCTGTTGTTGGCTGATTTATGACTCTGGGCACCTTACCACTGCTGATCAGTGCTAAGGTGCATATGCTCTCCCTATGGTAAAATGTATACATTGATTGGTGTCCATGTTTGGCTTATTTGGTTTACTATCAGCCCCTAGTAAAGTGCACCAGGAGTGCCAGGGCTTGTAAATACAAATGCTGCTGGTGGGCTTGCAGCACTGGTTGTTCCACCCACAGAAACGGCCTAGTAAAATGTGTCTAGGGTCTGCCACTGCAGAACCTGCGCGCGGTCTGGTACTGTCGTGCTGACTGCGCAAGTGCACCTACTTGCCAGTCCCCAAACCTTCACTTAACTACATATTAGTCACCCCTCTGGTAGTCCCAAGGGCAGGGTGCATTGTAGGTATAAGGTAGGACATGCCCTGATGTGTGTGGCATGTCCTAATAGTGAATTACAGCCATTTTCGTTTTTCACTATTGAAGGCTACCTGCTCTCTATAGGCCAGGATGGGCTGCTGGAATTACTACACGCTGTAATCCCAGTGGACTCAGAGAGCATGGTATAAAGTCAAGTTTAGTATGCCTGAACTCAGAATAATAAAATACTTCTTTTAGTAAAGTTTATTTTAATATCCTGTGTTTGTAAATACTACTTTTAGAAAGTTAGTATTTACTGACCTGGCCATTTCAGTCCGCCTCTGCTGTGTGTGTGTGTTCTGCCTAGAAACAGTAAAGGAGCAGGGCTGGGGAATTCCAGGAGACAGGCTGGCTGCCAGGTGGTGGGTAGAGAGATTACACCAGGATGGGTGGGAGGAGTACACCTTTGACTCTGAATAGACCTGTGCTCTGCCACCACAATGCCGGCTCCGCCCCCTGTGGAGCGGCTGATGTCTCTGCCCTGCTGCTAAAAGGAAAGAGCAGAGTCACCACAACAAAGTGCTCCAAAACCGGACTGAGCCAGGCCCAGGCCCCCTGGCGACAAAGAACAAAAGAAACTTGCTAAAACAGAAGGAGCCCTGCTCCTAAGAAATCAGATCCTGTTTGCGCCAAGACGAACCTCTGCCTGAAGGAGAAGGACCTGGAGAAGCTGAAGGAGGAGTACTGTCTCTCTCCCTGAGAGATTGGCCTGCAGTGGGTGCCTGTCTGCTGGAAGGAGAGGAAAAGACTACAGAAAAAGACTTTGATTCAACTTGCGTTTTTAAACAATCTCCAAGGGCTTGCTTGTGAACTTGCCCCCTGATCTGCGCCCCAGGAACAGTGGGCGCTACCTTTCCCCCATAAGAGGAGAAGCTGCTGGAAGCGATCCCGTGACGCTGACCCCCAGAGAACCTGTGTGCCTCTCTCCCTTTCCCAGCACCGCGACATCTGCCACCTGGGGCTACCACAAGCACCGCGAGGACCTGTCTACCTGGTCCAAGCACCGCAAGTAACTGCCCCTCCGAGCCGTAGCACGCAACGCAAGGAAAGGAACCTGAGCATCCACGTACTGAGCCTTTGCGGCCCCGTGCCGCCGAGATCACCGCGAGGACCAGCGACACACTGGTGATCCCCTGGAAAGCCGATCGCGCTGCAACGCGCTAAGAATTGCCCCGGAGCTGCTCTCCTAACTATAACATTGCCGGTGCTCACGCGGGAAGCGTGGAATTTGGCAAGAGAAGCCGCAAACGTGTACGACGTGTACCTACGTAGGTACGGTCCGTACGGTTCACGGCCGGCATACGCCTACTCACGTGAGAAGCGTGAGAAACGGCACGACGTACCCAGATAGCGGTACAAAGTGTACCTGAGGCGCTACGAAGCGTACAGTTCCCCCAAAGCGCCTATTTTGAACAGAACTGTGCCATTTTAACATCTGTGGACTGCCTTTAAGAATTTGAGAGTAACTGGATCAGTATTTATACAAGAGAACTGTATTTTAACAACCTGCCTGAAAGAAGTCTTTTATATAAAGACCTATATTTTTACATAAATACAGCCTTGTGTCTTTGTGTGGTGGGGTGGTGATTATTGTAGAGGGTGAGCAGGGGTTATTTTTAAAGAAATAATCCTACGCCCTGACTTAGAGGAAAGGGTCCCTGCTTGTCGCAAGTGCATACCTGCGCCAACCAGAGACCCCGGATCCTAACAACCCCCTACACTGCCCGACCACCACTGCACTGCCCTAAGCCCTGAAACACCATCCCCCGCACGACCCCCAGCACTGCCCAAACACCACTGCACTGCCCTAAACCCTGAAACACCATCCCCCGCATGACACCCTACACTGCCCGAACACCACTGCACTGCCCTAAACCCTGAAACACCACCCCCAGCACGAACCCCTACACTGCCCGAAAACCACTGCACTTCCCTAAACCCTGAAACACCACCCCCAGCACGACCCCTATACTGCCCAAACACCACTACACTGCCCTAAACCCTGAAGCACCACCCACAGCAAGACCCCCTAAACTTCCCGAATATCAATGCCCTAAACCCTGAACCCCCCCGCAATAACCCCTACACTGCCTGAACCCAACTGCACCACTGCCCTAAACCCTGAAACACCGCTCCCAGCAAGAACCCCTACACTGCCCGAACACCACTGCCCCAATACCCTGAAACACCACCCCCTGCAAGACCCCCTACACTGCACGAACACCACTGCACTGCCCTAAACCCTGAAACATCAACCCCAGCACAACCCCCTACACTACCCGAACATGACTGCACTACCCTAAACCACTAACCCCAGCACGACCCCCTACAGTGCCTGAACACCACTGCACTACCCTAAACCATAATACACCAGCCCCAGCATGACCCCCTACACTGCCCGAACACCACTGCACTGCCATAAACCCTAAAACACCAGCCCCAGCACAACCCCCTACACTGCCCGAACATCACTGCACTGCCCTAAACATTAAAACAACAGCCCCAGCACGACCCCTCACACTGCCCGAACACCACTGCACTGCCCTAAACCCTGAAACACCACATCGAGCATGACCCCCTACACTGCCCGAACACCACTGCACTGCCCTAAACCCTGAAACACCACCCCCAGCATGACGCCCTACACTGCCAGAACACCACTTCTCTGCCCTAAACCCTGAAACATCACCCACCTGCACGACCCCCTGCACTGCCCGAATACCACTGCACTGCCCTAAACCCTGAAACACCGCCCCCAGCAAGACCTCCTACAATGCCCGAACACCACTGCCCTAAACCCTGAAACACCACCCCCAGCTAGACCCCTTACACAGCCCAAACACCACTGCACTGCCCTAAACCCTGAAACACCACCCCCTACACGACCCCTACACTGCCCGAACACCACTGCACTGCCCTAATCCCTGAAACACCACTCCCAGCACAACCCCCCACACTGCCTGAACACCACTGCACTGCCCTAAACCCTAAAACACCACCCCAGCACGACCCCCTACAGTGCACAAACACCACTGCTCTGCCCTAAACCCTAAAACATCACCCAAGCACGAACCCCTACACTGCCCGAACACCACTGCACTGCCTTAAATCCTAAAACACCAACCCCAGCACGATCCCCTTCACTACCCGAACACCACTGCACTACCCTAAACCCTAAACCACCTCCCCCAGCACGACCCCCTACAGTGCCTGAACACCACTGCACTACACGAATCCATAAAACACCAGCCCCAGCACGACACCCTACACTGCCCGAACACCACTGCACTGCCCTAAACCCTAAAACACCAGACCCAGCACAACCCCCTATACTTCCCGAACACCACTGCACTGCCCTAAACCCTAAAACAACAGCCCCAGCATGACCCCTCACACTGCCCGAACACCACTGCACTGCCCTAAACCCAGAAACACCACACCCAGCATGACCCCCTACACTGCCCGAACACCACTGCACTGCCCTAAACCCTGAAACACCACCCCCAGCATGACCCCCTACACTGCCCGAACACCACTGCACTGCCCTAAACCCTGAATCATCACCCCCCTGCATGACCCCCTACACTGCCCGAATACCACTGCACAACCCTAAACCCTGAAACAAACACCGCCCCCAGCAAGACCTCCTACACTGCCCGAACACAACTGCCCTAAATCCTGAAACAGCACCCCCAGCTAGACCCCCTACACAGCCCGAACACCACTGCAGTGCCCTAAACCCTGAAACACCACCCCCAGCACGACCCCCTACACTGCCCGAACACCACTGCACTGCCCTAAACCCTAGAACACCACTCCAGCACGTCCCCCTACACTGCCCCAACACCACTGCACTGCCATAAACCCAGAAACACCACCCCCAGCATGACCCCCTACGCTGCCCGAACACCACTGCTCAGCCTTAAACCCTGAAACACCACCCCCAGCACCTCCCCCTATGCTGCCTGAACACCAGTGCTCTTCCCTAAACCCTGAAACACCACCCTGCACGACCTCCTACGCTGCCCAAACACCACTGCTCGGCCCTAAACCCTGAAATACAACCTCCAGCACGTCCCCTTACGCTGACCCATCACCACTGCTCTGCACTAAACCCTGAAACAACAGCACCAGCATGACCCCCTACACTCCCCGAACACCACTGCTCTGCCCTAAACCCTTAAACACCACCCCAGCACAAACCCCTACACTGCCCGAACACCACTGCACTGCCCTAAACCCTGAAACACCAGCCCCAGCATGACCCCCTACACTGCCCGAACACCACTGCACTGCCCTAAACCCTGAAACACCAGCCCCAGCATGACCCGCTACACTGCTCGAACACCACTGCACTGCCCTAAACCCTGAAACACCAGCCCCAGCACGACCCCCTACACTGCCCGAACACCACTGCACTGCCCTAAACCCTGAAATACCACCCCCAGCACGTCCCCTATACTGCCTGAACACCAGTGCTCTGCCCTAAATCCTGAAACACCAGCCCTAGCACGTCCCCCTACACTGCCCGAACACCACTGCACTGCCCTAAACCCTGAAACACCACCCCCAGCACGTCCCCGTACACTGCCCGAACATCACAGACCTGAACCCTGAAACAACACCCCCAGCAAGACCCTCTACACTGCTCGAATACCACTGCACTGTCCTAAACCCTGAAACACCACCCCCAGGACGACCCCCAACACTGCCCGAACACCACTGCACTGCCCCAAACCCTGAAACACCACACCCAGCATGACCCCCTACACTGCCCGAACACCACCGCACTGCCCTAAACCCTGAAACACCAGCCCCAGCACGACCCCCTACACTGCCCGAACACCACTGCACTGCCCTAAACCCTGAAGTACCACCCCCAGCACGTCCTCTATACTGCCTGAACACCACTGCTCTGCCCTAAATCCTGAAACACCAGCCCTAGCACGTCCCCCTACACTGCCGGAACACCACTGCACTGCCCTAAACCCTGAAACACCACCCCCAGCACGTCCTCGTACACTGCCCGAACATCACAGACCTGAACCCTGAAACAACACCCCCAGCAAGACCCTCTACACTGCCCGAATACCACTGCACTGTCCTAAACCCTGAAACACCACCCCCAGGACGACCCCCAACACTGCCCGAACACCACTGCACTGCCCTAAACCCTGAAACACCACACCCAGCATGACCCCCTACACTGCCCGAACACCACTGCACTGCCCTAAACCCTGAAACACCACCCCCAGCACGTCCCCCTATGCTGCCTGAACACCAGTGCTCTGCCCTAAACCCTGAAACACCACCCTGCATGACCTCCTACGCTGCCCAAACACCACTGCTCGGCCCCAAACCCTGAAATACCACCCCCAGCACGTCCCCTTACGCTGACCCATCACCACTGCTCTGCACTAAACCCTGAAACAACAGCACCAGCACGACCCCCTACACTCCCCGAACACCACTGCTCTGCCCTAAACCCTTAAACACCACCCCCAGCACAAACCCCTACACTGCCCGAACACCACTGCACTGCCCTAAACCCTGAAACACCAGTCCCAGCATGACCCCCTACACTGCCCGAACACCACTGCACTGCCCTAAACCCTGAAACACCAGCCCCAGCATGACCCGCTACACTGCCCGAACACCACTGCACTGCCCTAGACCCTGAAACACCAGCCCCAGCACGACCCCCTACACTGCCCGAACACCACTGCACTGCCCTAAACCCTGAAATACCACCCCCAGCACGTACCCTATACTGCCTGAACACCACTGCTCTGCCCTAAATCCTGAAACACCAGCCCTAGCACGTCCCCCTACACTGCCCGAACACCACTGCACTGCCCTAAACCCTGAAACACCACCCCCAGCACGTCCCCGTACACTGCCCGAACTTCACAGACCTGAACCCTGAAACAACACCCCCAGCAAGACCCTCTACACTGCCTGAATACCACTGCACTGTCCTAAACCCTGAAACACCACCCCCAGGACGACCCCCAACACTGCCCGAACACCACTGCACTGCCCTAAACCCTGAAACACCACACCCAGCATGACCCCCTACACTGCCCGAACACCACTGCACTGCCCTAAACCCTGAAACACCACCCCCAGCATGACCCCCTACACTGCCCGAATACCACTGCACGGCCCTAAACCCTGAAACAAACACCACCCCCAGCAAGACCTCTGTAGGAAGGTGGATATCTGACTATGGTTACCCCCAAATTTTTGCCTAGTGTCTAGCTGGTTTTTCGACTTAGTTGGCCTGAGATCCTGCTATTCAGGATCTCAGCCTGGCTGTTCTCTCTTTAAAATGGACTCCATGTACCCTAGGTACATAGCCAATTGGTTGGATCACCCTGTCAGCCCCTGTACCAGTGTACACTAGGTACCCAGGGCATTGGTGTACCCAAGGCCTGCCAAGGGCTGAAGCATGTATTATGCCACCCCAGGCTTGGCCTAACAATCTGACACAACTGGCTGATCACTCAGCTGGGGTAAGTTGGTGTAATCACCTCTTACTTAGGTGTAGTATACCTATACCTAACCTTAAATGGGACACCTGGTAACCTATAAGTCACTCCTATGGCAGGCCTTAACAATCCTGAAGGCAGAGTGCTTGGTTCCATGTGAGATGGTGCTCTGGCATGAGCTGAGCCTGTCTGCAGTGGTCGGAACAACTTCCTTCTACTGTTTCCAGATATCGTCATACCATATACTCTTAAGTGCATTATGAACCTCGCGGTTAAATGCTATCTTTGGTTTGGCTTTATCAAAACATGTCGAGTAAGGTGTCATACGAATTGGAATACTAACCCCTCGCCAATTCTGGCGACGGGGTTAGCATTCCACCCTTCTAGAGGGACACGACATGTACAGTACCTGAAACCCGGGTAAAATCAGACATAGCCTCAGCTCCACAAAATGGATGCTGCCACCACAGACACAAGTCTGCCCTCCTGCTGCTGGGAGTCCTTCCAGCTTGAGAGGTGTGGACAAAGGGTTTCCTGCCAGGGGAGGTGCGTGCACCACCCCAGACAGGATTTTGTGTATTGGTCAGGTAGGGCTTGAAAGAAACCAGACATGCCTGTGGCTCACAAGGAGCCTCGGTGCATATGCCAGTTCAAACCGGTCCTGGGGCACACCAGTCCCGGGCCTGGGGCGAGCTGGACAAAGGATTGGGGGTGTAACCACCCCCCTTCCTGGTCCCATCCATAGGGAGGGACCTAGCAGGTAGTCCGGCCCCTAGAATCCGCTTAAAGGTAGGAGCTGTGTCCTAAGACTTCAGACATCCTGGAATCAACTTGAAACTAAGAAGAAGACGGGAACTTCGACATTCTGCTGCACAGAAGACTGAAGAAAATCTCCCCTGTGGTCAGGGAGTGACCACCTTGCTAACGCAAGCACCATCCAGCGAATCACCGTCTGCTTTGCCGCCGCCTCCCGCCGGAGCCCGAGCCCAGAGACTGACAAGACCTGGACCTCCAGACCTCTCACCGCCCGATCCACAGTCCCTGAGAAGAGGAGACCCGTGGAGGCACCGAGACACGTGGAGCCAGCCATCTTGGAACGACTACGACAAGCTGACAAGTGCAACAACCGAGGCTCCCTCCAAGTTGTGCTTTGGGATCTGAGAAGCCCAACCCCCGAGCAGCATCTGCACCAAAGGTGAGCCCTCCAGCATCTCCACGATCTGCGTGGGGCCCTTCTGCATTTTGCCACTCGACGCGCCTAACCGGTTGCTGGCCCGCTGGCTAGTGGCCATCTTGGCGACGAACTCTACAAAATACACTGCTGGTCTGGCTGCTCCAGACTGGCCCTTGCTCCCCTCCAAAGGAGCAATCCCTCTGACCTTGCTGGTCAGAACCAACAGCTGATTTCCGAATCCTCCTACAATTGCTTTTGCCAAGGCTTGTTTGCTTCGATCAAGTCGCCGACACCGCCGACAGCGAGAGCCTGCGTGGGACAGCTCGTGAGCCGACTCCTGAACGTCGTCGACCTTCAGGGACCACGTGGCTGCGGAGACAAGCTACCCCTCATCACCTGTTTGCACCCGACATCGCCTGGTACCCACCTGGTGCCACGCTGGTCACTGGCTAGTGACTGTGAACACTGTCCCCTCTGCTTACAGGTCTTCAACATCTCCGATCCACTCTTGGATCCACTGCATCTCTCCCGGACCGACCGCCTGCAGCATCTTTGTCTTCAGGCTCCACGGAACAGATAGAAGAAACCCGACGCACTTCGAGGCCTATGCACCCGCTTCCTGTGGGTGAGGTAAAGCTGGCACACCTGTGCCCAAGTGTAGTATTACATCTCCAGTGCCTGTGTTCCAAATCTTGAGTTCCTAGTCCATCCGGAAGATCCTCTTTGCAGTAACTTTGTACTTTTTACGCACCCATTGAAACCTATGGGAGCCCGCGTGTGACTATTTGCTCTGCACACGCCACCCGTGGACCTCCTGGTCACTAACTGACGTTAGCTCCTTGTAGGCCCAGCGATTCTAGAGGCCCTAGGCCTTTCCCCTTTTCTGTTCGTGGTACTTATACCACTATTTTAGTATATGGTTTGAGTGGCCACCAGGGCCTATCCATATAACGTGCAACTTCTGTGTATTCTGTGATAATCTTGTTTGACGATTTGTACGCCTGTGCTCATAAAGAGACTAGGGGTTACTTTGAGAAATAAATACATATATATTTTGAATATATATCTGTGTGGTGTCCTTTCATTGGTATAAAAGGGGGTTGCATTTGGTAAAACAGCTGGCTTAACACGCTTCACGAGTTTAGCCTCAAAGACTGCTTAGCCTACGCTACCACTAGGGCAGCTAGTCCGAAAAGGTTGACTTACAACCACACCATAAGGGTTGCTTGGCATGGTACAAGGTGATCACTTTAACTAGTGAGCATCATATACCAGGCCAACTTCTCACATTGGTGAGCAGCGGTTGGATTTGAGCTTGCTGTGTTTTACCATTGTAATCTCTTGGTTACCAATTGAAAGATCACATAGGTACCTGTAGGTACATATAAAACAAGATTAGATATACATAAGTTCTACTGAACTTAGTTGTTGTAGAGCAAGGGGAGTAGCACACCCTGACTACAACTACTAGATAGGTTTAGTAGGTAAACCCAAGTGTAGGTAGATTGCAACACATCCACCCACACTTAAGAGCAATGGCCGGGGCAGAGGGGTCCACTGTACCCATCTCTGTTGAGAGTGACCCCCAGAGGGCACCATCCAGCTTTGCTACCCTTAATCAGAATGAGCTCAGGCATTTGGCAACTCTTAGAGGCCTTAAACAGCCCAAGAACCCTAACTCTGCTGAGCTCAGAGAACTCTTACAGAATGATGAGAATCAGAGAGAACTCAAGAAAGCTTCCCAGTTAGCCCCCTTAGGGACAGGAACAGGAGGCCCCCCTTCTGAAGATGCCACAGAGGTACCCCCTTCCAATAGCCACCCCTTAGATGGGATGCCTACCACAGAGGAAGAAAGTGATGGGGATACAGATGTGAGTGGGGATGAAGGGAGAACTAGCCCAGTGCCAAGTGTTATACTTGGCCCAGCTAAACTAAGGCTATTGGGGACTGACAGTGGGTTCACCCCATTGGATCTCCCCAGTGGACTTAACACAGGGCTTGGAAGGCAAAGGAATCGCTCAGGTGACTCCAATGCTTCCCATGGCTCTAGAGGCTCTCAAGGTCACTCCAGAAGGAGACTGACCACCCCTCAGAGGAGGGAACATGAGGCCAGAATGCAGGAAGCCCAGCTGAGGATCAGGAAGCAGGAGCTAGAGGTAGCCCTGATGGAAGAAAAACTGAGGAAGGCTAGGCAACCTAGAGAGAGTGGGTTTATACCCACTGGTGGCAGCATTGTCCCTAAGGACAAAGATAGGGTCTTTGATAATAGGAACCTGTCTAAGGTTGTGCCCCCCTACAAAAGTGGGGATGACATCCACAAATGGATAACTGCTCTTGAGAGAGCCTGCAAAGTACAGCAGGTTCCTGAAGACCAGTGGGCAGCAATCCTCTGGCTCTCCTTTGAAGGAAGAGGCAGAGACAGACTCCTCACTGTTAGAGAAGAGAATGTCAGAAACTACAGAGTCCTGAAGAGTGTTCTGGTTGATGAGTTAGGCTTAACCACTGAACAGTACAGGTTAATGTTCAGAGACACCCAAAAGACACAGACTCAGGACTGGTCTGAATATGTTGAATGTGCCACTAAGGCTTTGGAGGGTTGGTTGCTGGGAAGTAAGGTATCTGATTATACAGGATTGTACAATTTGATGATGAGAGAACAGATTTTAAGTAACTGTCAAAACCAGCTCCTCCATCAACACCTGGTAGACTCAGATTTGACCTCTCCCCAAGAATTGGGAAAGAGGGCAGATAAATGGGTCAGGACCAGGATCAGGCCTAAGAATCAGGGTGGTGACCAAAAGAAAGATACCACCAAACCTCAAGAGAAGGGTGGGGATAAAACAAAAGAGAAATCTTCCTCAGGGCCCCAAAACTCCACACAGGGTGGTGGGTCCCAAGCTCCCTCCTCTACCACAGGTAAAAAGCCCTACTGCCATGAGTGTAAAACTCCTGGGCATTGGAAAACTGACAGCAGTTGCCCAAGGGCTACAAACAAAATTGTTCCTCCAATTACTCCTGACACACCACCTATTACTGTCAGCAGTAATCCCCCAGGTGGTGGGAGTGCCCCCAAAAATTTGGGTGGGTTTACTTGGGGAACACAGGGGGACCCTGGCTTAGCCAATTCCCCTGCAGCAGATACTCTTGTCTGTGATGGTGGCATGGGGTTTGCCAACTTCACTGCCTGTCCCAACACTTTGGGTAGGTACAGACAGGAGCCCTACATCAATGGTACAAAAGCTGAGGCCTACAGAGACACTGGAGCCAGCATCACAATGGTGGCCCATTGGCTAGTTCCCTCTGAGCAGCTTTTGCCTGGTTTCTCCTACCAGGTGACCAACATTGATGGCAAACAGAACAGTCATCCCATGGCAGAGGTATGTCTCAGCTGGGGAGGTGTCACTGGCCCTAAAAGGGTGGCAGTGTCCCCAACCTTGCCTGTAGACTGCTTACTGGGGAATGACTTAGAACTCTCAGCTTGGGCTGGAGTTGAACAAGACACCCATTCTAAAATGGTAGGCCTTTCACAAAAGGGTAGTGGGGTTGTGCCATTCACAACCCCTGTCCAAATAGATTTCCTCCCTGGAAAGGTTGGAAGGGCAGTGGTAGCCACAGCCCAGGCACAGACAGACTTCCCTGTAGAGACTGGCAGAGCTGTGACAGTCACAGCTCAAACACAAACTGAGTGCCCCCCTGAAAAGGTTGGCAAGGCTGTAATGGTCTCAGCCTATACTCAGACTGACATAGGTGTAGTGAAGCCTGAAACTATGGATCACTCCACACAAACAGAGAGTAGTGGGGAGGAAGAAAAGTCTCCCTCTCCCCAGACATTAGGAAAAAGTCAGCCTCCTCAGGGAGCTGACCTCACCCCTTGTGAAGGAACTGCCCCAGAGGTAGCCAGGCCTGGCCTGGCAGAGCCTCTGATGTCAGTGGCCCCTTCCAAGGTGGGACCCAGTCTGGTGCAGGTAGCCTGCCTCTCTCTACCCTGCCTCAGTCAGCCCAGGGCTGCAGAGGTCAGGGAGGCCAGTGGACCCCAAGAGGGCCCCTGTCCACAAGAACCCCCCCCATCAAAAGAATGAGGATTGCCTGGCTAGTAGCCCTAGTCAGGTGATGGGTAAAAACATTCCTGAGGGATCTCCTTTACAGGTAGTTAGGGACCTCCCCCAGAGGGATTCTGTTGGGTACAGGCAAACATGGGACCTTAGGGCCCCAGACCTGACCTGTCCCTCCAGTAAGTCCACAAAAGGGACCCAGCCTCCAGCTTTAGGTAGCCAGAGGCTGACCCTGAGAGCACAGTGCAACTCAGTTAAGGAAAGAAAGGCATCCATGGTGGAGGGGGATTGGAGGAAGGTGAGGCCTCACTTTGAGGACACTCACTTCAGTACTCCATCTCAACACCAGCCTTTTACTTTGCCAAGACACACCAAAGGTAGAGATTCCCTATGGTGGAGACCCTCTGATACCCTTAGGGTGAGGGATTGCTTAGTGGACCATGAGACAGGGGGTAACCATGCCAGTGCTGGTTCCTCCTTATATGGCCACTTGGGCAATATAGGCTTACCTGGTCAAGGTCAGCCTTATCTCCCTTCGTTTGGGGGGGGGGGTTGTGTAGGAAGGTGGATATCTGACTATGGTTACCCCAAATTTTTGCCTAGTGTCTAGCTGGTTTTTCGACTTAGTTGGCCTGAGATCCTGCTATTCAGGATCTCAGCCTGGCTGTTCTCTCTTTAAAATGGACTCCATGTACCCTAGGTACATAGCCAATTGGTTGGATCACCCTGTCAGCCCCTGTACCAGTGTACACTAGGTACCCAGGGCATTGGTGTACCCAAGGCCTGCCAAGGGCTGAAGCATGTATTATGCCACCCCAGGCTTGGCCTAACAATCTGACACAACTGGCTGATCACTCAGCTGGGGTAAGTTGGTGTAATCACCTCTTACTTAGGTGTAGTATACCTATACCTAACCTTAAATGGGACACCTGGTAACCTATAAGTCACTCCTATGGCAGGCCTTAACAATCCTGAAGGCAGAGTGCTTGGTTCCATGTGAGATGGTGCTCTGGCATGAGCTGAGCCTGTCTGCAGTGGTCGGAACAACTTCCTTCTACTGTTTCCAGATATCGTCATACCATATACTCTTAAGTGCATTATGAACCTCTCGGTTAAATGTTATCTTTGGTTTGGCTTTATCAAAACATGTCGAGTAAGGTGTCATACGAATTGGAATACTAACCCCTCGCCAATTCTGGCGACGGGGTTAGCATTCCACCCTTCTAGAGGGACACGACATGTACAGTATCTGAAACCCGGGTAAAATCAGACATAGCCTCAGCTCCACAAAATGGATGCTGCCACCACAGACACAAGTCTGCCCTCCTGCTGCTGGGAGTCCTTCCAGCTTGGGAGGTGTGGACAAAGGGTTTCCTGCCAGGGGAGGTGCGTGCACCACCCCAGACAGGATTTTGTGTATTGGTCAGGTAGGGCTTGAAAGAAACCAGACATGCCTGTGGCTCACAAGGAGCCTCGGTGCATATGCCAGTTCAAACCGGTCCTGGGGCACACCAGTCCCGGGCCTGGGGCGAGCTGGACAAAGGATTGGGGGTGTAACCACCCCCCTTCCTGGTCCCACCCATAGGGAGGGACCTAGCAGGTAGTCCGGCCCCTAGAATCCGCTTAAAGGTAGGAGCTGTGTCCTAAGACTTCAGACATCCTGGAATCAACTTGAAACTAAGAAGAAGACGGGAACTTCAACATTCTGCTGCACAGAAGACTGAAGAAAATCTCCCCTGTGGTCAGGGAGTGACCACCTTGCTAACGCAAGCACCATCCAGCGAATCACCGTCTGCTTTGCCGCCGCCTCCCGCCGGAGCCCGAGCCCAGAGACTGACAAGACCTGGACCTCCAGACCTCTCACCGCCCGATCCACAGTCCCTGAGAAGAGGAGACCCGTGGAGGCACCGAGACACGTGGAGCCAGCCATCTTGGAACGACTACGACAAGCTGACAAGTGCAACAACCGAGGCTCCCTCCAAGTTGTGCTTTGGGATCTGAGAAGCCCAACCCCCGAGCAGCATCTGCACCAAAGGTGAGCCCTCCAGCATCTCCACGATCTGCGTGGGGCCCTTCTGCATTTTGCCACTCGACGCGCCTAACCGGTTGCTGGCCCGCTGGCTAGTGGCCACCTTGGCGACGAACTCTACAAAATACACTGCTGGTCTGGTTGCTCCAGACTGGCCCTTGCTCCCCTCCAAAGGAGCAATCCCTCTGACCTTGCTGGTCAGAACCAACAGCTGATTTCCGAATCCTCCTACAATTGCTTTTGCCAAGGCTTGTTTGCTTCGATCAAGTCGCCGACACCGCCGACAGCGAGAGCCTGCGTGGGACAGCTCGTGAGCCGACTCCTGAACGTCGTCGACCTTCAGGGACCACGTGGCTGCGGAGACAAGCTACCCCTCATCACCTGTTTGCACCCGACATTGCCTGGTACCCACCTGGTGCCACACTGGTCACTGGCTAGTGACTGTGAACACTGTCCCCTCTGCTTACAGGTCTTCAACATCTCCGATCCACTCTTGGATCCACTGCATCTCTCCCGGACCGACCGCCTGCAGCATCTTTGTCTTCAGGCTCCACGGAACAGATAGAAGAAACCCGACGCACTTCGAGGCCTATGCACCCGCTTCCTGTGGGTGAGGTAAAGCTGGCACACCTGTGCCCAAGTGTAGTATTACATCTCCAGTGCCTGTGTTCCAAATCTTGAGTTCCTAGTCCATCCGGAAGATCCTCTTTGCAGTAACTTTGTACTTTTTACGCACCCATTGAAACCTATGGGAGCCCGCGTGTGACTATTTGCTCTGCACACGCCACCCGTGGACCTCCTGGTCACTAACTGACGTTAGCTCCTTGTAGGCCCAGCGATTCTAGAGGCCCTAGGCCTTTCCCCTTTTCTGTTCGTGGTACTTATACCACTATTTTAGTATATGGTTTGAGTGGCCACCAGGGCCTATCCATATAACGTGCAACTTCTGTGTATTCTGTGATAATCTTGTTTGACGATTTGTACGCCTGTGCTCATAAAGAGACTAGGGGTTACTTTGAGAAATAAATACATATATATTTTGAATATATATCTGTGTGGTGTCCTTTCATTGGTATAAAAGGGGGTTGCATTTGGTAAAACAGCTGGCTTAACACGCTTCACGAGTTTAGCCTCAAAGACTGCTTAGCCTACGCTACCACTAGGGCAGCTAGTCCGAAAAGGTTGACTTACAACCACACCATAAGGGTTGCTTGGCATGGTACAAGGTGATCACTTTAACTAGTGAGCATCATATACCAGGCCAACTTCTCACAACCTCCTACACTGCCTGAACACAACTGCCCTAAATCCTGAAACAGCACCCCCAGCTAGACCCCCTACACAGCCCGAACACCACTGCAGTGCCCTAAACCCTGAAACACCATCCCCAGCACGACCCCCTACACTGCCCGAACACCACTGCACTGCCCTAAACCCTAGAACACTACTCCAGCACGTCCCCCTACACTGCCCCAACACCACTGCACTGCCCTAAACCCAGAAACACCACCCCCAGCATGACCCCCTACGCTGCCCAAACACCACTGCTCTGCCCTAAACCCTGAAACACCACCCCCAGCACGTCCCCCTATGCTGCCTGAACACCAGTGCTCTGCCCTAAACCCTGAAACACCACCCGGCACGACCTCCTACGCTGCCCAAACACCACTGCTTGGCCCTAAACCCTGAAATACCACCAACAGCACGTCCCCTTACGCTGACCCATCACCACTGCTCTGCACTAAACCCTGAAACAACAGCACCAGCACGACCCCCTACACTCCCCGAAAACCACTGCTCTGCCCTAAACCCTTAAACACCACCCCCAGCACAAACCCCTACGCTGCCCGAACACCACTGCACTGCCCTAAACCCTGAAATACCACCCCCAGCACGTCCCCTATACTGCCTGAACACCACTGCTCTGCCCTAAATCCTGAAACACCAGCCATAGCACGTCCCCCTACACTGCCCGAACACCACTGCACTGCCCTAAACCCTGAAACACCACCCCCAGCACTTCCCCCTACACTGCCCGAACATCACAGACCTGAACCCTGAAACAACACCCCCCGCAAGACCCTCTACACTGCCCGAATACCACTGCACTGTCCTAAACCCTGAAACACCACCCCCAGGACGACCCCCAACACTGCCCGAACACCACTGCACTGCCCTAAACCCTGAAACACCAACCCCAGCATGACCCCCTACACTGCCAGAACACCACTGCACTGCCCTAAACCGTGAAACACCACCCCTGCACGATCCCCTACACTGCCCGAACAGCACTGCACTACCCTAAACCCTGAAACACCATCCCCAGCACGACCCCCTACATTGCCCGAACACCACTGCACTGCCCTAAACCCTGAAACATCACCCCCTGCACGACCCCCTACACTGCCCGAATAAAACTGCACTGCCCTAAACCCTGAAACACCGCCCCCAGCAAAACCTCCTACACTGCCCGAACACCACTGCCCTAAACCCTGAAACACCACCCCCAGCTAAACCCCCGACACAGCCTGAACACCACTGAACTGCCCTAAACCCTAAAACACCAACTCCAGCATGACCTCCTACACTGCCCGAACACTACTGCACTGCCCTAAACCCTGAAACACCACCCCTAGCATGACCCCCTACACTGCCTGAACACCACTGCACTGCCCTAAACCCTAAAACACCAGCCCCAACATGACCCCCTACACTGCCCGTACACCACTGCAATGCCCTAAGCCCTGAAACATCACCCCCAGCAAGAACCCCTTCACTGCCCGAACACCACTGCCCTAAACTCTGAAACACCACCCCCAGCAAGACCTCCAACACTGCCCAAACACCACTGCCCTAAACACTGAAACACCACCCCCAGCAAGACCCCCTAAACTGCCCGAACACCACTGCCCTAAACCCTGAAACCCCACCCCCAGCAAGACTACCCTACACTGCCCGAAAACCACTACACTACCCTAAAACCTGAAACACAACCCCCTGCACGACCCCCTACTCTGCTCGAACACCACTGCACTGCCCTAAACCCTGAAACACCACCCCCTGCACGACCCCCTACTCTGCCCGAACACCACTGCACTGCCCTAAACCATGAAACACCACCCCCAGCATGACCCCCTACACTGCCCAAACACCACTGCTCTGCCCTAAACCCTGAAACACCACCCCCAGCACATCCACCTACACTACCCGAACACCACTGCACTGCCCTAAACCCTGAAACACCACACCCCAGCAAGACCCCCCTACACTGCCCGAAAACCACTACACTACCCTAAAACCTGAAACAAAACCCCCTGCACGACCCCCAACTCTGCTCGAACACCACTGCACTGCCCTAAACCCTGAAACACCACCCCCTGCACGACCCCTACTCTGCCCGAACACCACTGCACTGCCCTAAACCATGAAACACCACCCCCAGCATGACCCCCTACACTTCCCAAACACCACTGCACTGCCCTAAACCCTGAAACACCACCCCCAGCACATCCACCTACACTGCCCGAACACCACTGCACTGCCCTAAACACTGAAATCCACCCCCAGCATGACCCCCTACACTGCCCGAACACCACTGCTCTGCCCTAAACCTTGAAACACCACCCCCAGTACATCCCCCTACACTGCCCGAACACCACTGCTCTGCCCTAAACCCTGAAACACCAGCAACAGCACGATCCCCTACACTGCCCGAACACCACTGCTCTGCCCTAAACCCTGAAACACCAGCCCCAGCCAGACCCCCTACACTGCCCGAACACCACTGCTTTGCCCTAAACACTGAAACACCAGCCCCCTGCTTGATCCTCTACACTGCCCAAAAACCACTGCACTGCCCTAAACCCTGAAACACCAGACCCAGCACGACCGCCTACACTGCCCGAACACCACTGCACTGCCCTAAACCCTGAAACACCAGCCCCAGCACAAACCCCTACACTGCCCGAACACAACTGCACTGCACTGCCCAAAACCCTGAAACACCAGCCCCAGAACAACCCCCTACACTGCCCGAACACCACTGCACTGCTCTAAACCATGAAACACCACCCCAGCATGACCCCGTACACTGCCCGAACACCACTGCACCGCCCTCAACCCTGAAACACCAGTCCCAGCACGACACCCTACACTGCCCGAAAACCACTGCATGGCTCTAAACCCTGAAACACCACCCACAACACGACCCCCTACCCTGCCCGAACACCACTGCACTGCCCTAAACCCTGAAACACCACGCCCTGCATGACCCCCTACACTGCCCAAACACTACTGCACTGCCCTAAACCCTGAAACACCAGCCCCAACATGACCCCCTACACTGCCCGTACACCACTGCAATGCCCATAGCCCTGAAACATCACCCCCAGCAAGAACCCCTTCACTGCCCAAACACCACTGCCCTAAACTCTGAAACACTACCCCCAGCAAGACCTCCAACACTGCCCAAACACCACTGCCCTAAACACTGAAACACCACCCCCAGCAAGACCCCCTAAACTGCCCGAACACCACTGCCCTAAACCCTGAAACCCCACCCCCAGCAAGACTACCCTACACTGCCCGAAAACCACTACACTACCCTAAAACCTGAAACACAACCCCCTGCACGACCCCCTACTCTGCTCGAACACCACTGCACTGCCCTAAACCCTGAAACACCATCCCCTGCATGACCCCCTACTCTGCCCGAACACCACTGCACTGCCCTAAACCATGAAACACCACCCCCAGCATGACCCCCTACACTGCCCAAACACCACTGCACTGCCCTAACCCCTGAAACACCACCCCCGGCACATCCACCTACACTGCCCGAACACCACTGCTCTGCCCTCAACACTGAAACACCGCCCCCAGCAAGACCCCCTACACTGCCCGAAAACCACTACACTACCCTAAAACCTGAAACACAACCCCCTGCATGACCCCCAACTCTGCTCGAACACCACTGCACTGCCCTAAACCCTGAAACACCACCCACTGCATGACCCCTGCTCTGCCCGAACACGACTGCACTGCCCTAAACCATGAAACACCACCCCCAGCATGACCCACTACACTGCCCGAACACCACTGCACTGCCCTAAACCCTGAAACACTAGCCCCAGCACGGCCCCCTACACTGCCAGAACACCACTGCACGGCCCTAAACCCTGAATCTCCACCCCAAGCATTACCCTCTACACTGCCCGAACACCACTGCTCTGCCCTAAATCCTAAAACAGCAGACCCAGCATGACCCCTACACTGCCCGAACACCACTGCTCAGCCCTAAACCCTGAAACACCACCGCCAGTACGACCCCCTACACTGCCCGAACACCACTGCACTTCCCTAAACCCTGACACACCAGCCCCAGCACGACCCCCCATGCTGCCTGAACACCACTGCACTGCCCTAAACCCTGAAACACCACCCCCAGCACGACCCCCTACACTGTCCGAACACAACTGCACTGCCCTAAACCCTGCAACACCAGCCCCAGCACGACCCCCTACACTGCCCTAACACTACTGCACTGCCCTAAACCCTGCAACACCACCCCCTACATAACCCCCTACACTGCCTTAACACCACTGTACTGCCCTAAACCTTGAAACACCACCACCTGTACGACCCCCTACACTGACCGAACACCACTGCACTGCCCTAAACCCTGAAACACCAAACTCTGCACGACCCCCTACACTGCCCAAACACCACTGCACTGCCCTAAACCCTGAAACACCACACCCTGCATGACCCCCTACACTGCCCGAACACTACTGCATTGCCCTAAACCCTGAAACACCACCCCTAGCATGACCCCCTACACTGCCTGAACACCACTGCACTGCCCTAAACCCTAAAACACCAGCCCCAACATGACCCCCTACACTGCCCGTACACCACTGCAATGCCCTAAGCCCTGAAACATCACCCCCAGCAAGAACCCCTTCACTGCCCGAACACCACTGCCCTAAACTCTGAAACACCACCCCCAGCAAGACCTCCAACACTGCCCAAACACCACTGCCCTAAACACTGAAACACCACCCCCAGCAAGACCCCCTAAACTGCCCGAACACCACTGCCCTAAACCCTGAAACCCCACCCCCAGCAAGACTACCCTACACTGCCCGAAAACCACTACACTACCCTAAAACCTGAAACACAACCCCCTGCACGACCCCCTACTCTGCTCGAACACCACTGCACTGCCCTAAACCCTGAAACACCACCCCCTGCACGACCCCCTACTCTGCCCGAACACCACTGCACTGCCCTAAACCATGAAACACCACCCCCAGCATGACCCCCTACACTGCCCAAACACCACTGCTCTGCCCTAAACCCTGAAACACCACCCCCAGCACATCCACCTACACTGCCCGAACACCACTGCACTGCCCTAAACCCTGAAACACCACACCCCAGCAAGACCCCCCTACACTGCCCGAAAACCACTACACTACCCTAAAACCTGAAACAAAACCCCCTGCACGACCCCCAACTCTGCTCGAACACCACTGCACTGCCCTAAACCCTGAAACACCACCCCCTGCACGACCCCTACTCTGCCCGAACACCACTGCACTGCCCTAAACCATGAAACACCACCCCCAGCATGACCCCCTACACTTCCCAAACACCACTGCACTGCCCTAAACCCTGAAACACCACCCCCAGCACATCCACCTACACTGCCCGAACACCACTGCACTGCCCTAAACACTGAAATCCACCCCCAGCATGACCCCCTACACTGCCCGAACACCACTGCTCTGCCCTAAACCTTGAAACACCACCCCCAGTACATCCCCCTACACTGCCCGAACACCACTGCTCTGCCCTAAACCCTGAAACACCAGCAACAGCACGATCCCCTACACTGCCCGAACACCACTGCTCTGCCCTAAACCCTGAAACACCAGCCCCAGCCAGACCCCCTACAATGCCCGAACACCACTGCTTTGCCCTAAACACTGAAACACCAGCCCCCTGCTTGATCCTCTACACTGCCCAAAAACCACTGCACTGCCCTAAACCCTGAAACCCCAGACCCAGCACGACCGCCTACACTGCCCGAACACCACTGCACTGCCCTAAACCCTGAAACACCAGCCCCAGCACAAACCCCTACACTGCCCGAACACAACTGCACTGCACTGCCCAAAACCCTGAAACACCAGCCCCAGAACAACCCCCTACACTGCCCGAACACCACTGCACTGTTCTAAACCATGAAACACCACCCCAGCATGACCCCGTACACTGCCCGAACACCACTGCACCGCCCTCAACCCTGAAACACCAGTCCCAGCACGACACCCTACACTGCCCGAAAACCACTGCATGGCTCTAAACCCTGAAACACCACCCACAACACGACCCCCTACCCTGCCCGAACACCACTGCACTGCCCTAAACCCTGAAACACCACGCCCTGCATGACCCCCTACACTGCCCAAACACTACTGCACTGCCCTAAACCCTGAAACACCACCCCAAGCATGACCCCCTACACTGCCTGAACACCACTGCACTGCCCTATACCCTAAAACACCAGCCCCAACATGACCCCCTACACTGCCCGTACACCACTGCAATGCCCATAGCCCTGAAACATCACCCCCAGCAAGAACCCCTTCACTGCCCAAACACCACTGCCCTAAACTCTGAAACACTACCCCCAGCAAGACCTCCAACACTGCCCAAACACCACTGCCCTAAACACTGAAACACCACCCCCAGCAAGACCCCCTAAACTGCCCGAACACCACTGCCCTAAACCCTGAAACCCCACCCCCAGCAAGACTACCCTACACTGCCCGAAAACCACTACACTACCCTAAAACCTGAAACACAACCCCCTGCACGACCCCCTACTCTGCTCGAACACCACTGCACCGCCCTAAACCCTGAAACACCATCCCCTGCATGACCCCCTACTCTGCCCGAACACCACTGCACTGCCCTAAACCATGAAACACCACCCCCAGCATGACCCCCTACACTGCCCAAACACCACTGCACTGCCCTAACCCCTGAAACACCACCCCCAGCACATCCACTTACACTGCCCGAACACCACTGCACTGCCCTCAACACTGAAACACCGCCCCCCAGCAAGACCCCCTACACTGCCCGAAAACCACTACACTACCCTAAAACCTGAAACACAACCCCCTGCATGACCCCCAACTCTGCTCGAACACCACTGCACTGCCCTAAACCCTGAAACACCACCCACTGCATGACCCACTACACTGCCCGAACACCACTGCACTGCCCTAAACCCTGAAACACTAGCCCCAGCACGGCCCCCTACACTGCCAGAACACCACTGCACGGCCCTAAACCCTGAAACTCCACCCCAAGCATTACCCTCTACACTGCCCGAACACCACTGCTCTGCCCTAAATCCTAAAACAGCAGACCCAGCATGACCCCTACACTGCCCGAACACCACTGCTCAGCCCTAAACCCTGAAACACCACCGCCAGCACGACCCCCTACACTGCCCGAACACCACTGCACTTCCCTAAACCCTGACACACCAGCCCCAGCACGACCCCCTACGCTGCCTGAACACCACTGCACTGCCCTAAACCCTGAAACACCACCCCCAGCACGACCCCCTACACTGTCCGAACACAACTGCACTGCCCTAAACCCTGCAACACCAGCCCCAGCACGACCCCCTACACTGCCCTAACACTACTGCACTGCCCTAAACCCTGCAACACCACCCCCTACATAACCCCCTACACTGCCTTAACACCACTGTACTGCCCTAAACCTTGAAACACCACCACCTGTACGACCCCCTACACTGACCGAACACCACTGCACTGCCCTAAACCCTGAAACACCAAACTCTGCACGACCCCCTACACTGCCCAAACACCACTGCACTGCCCTAAACCCTGAAACACCACACCCTGCATGACCCCCTACACTGCCCGAACACTACTGCACTGCCCTAAACCCTGAAACACCACCCCTAGCATGACCCCCTACACTGCCTGAACACCACTGCACTGCCCTAAACCCTAAAACACCAGCCCCAACATGACCCCCTACACTGCCCGTACACCACTGCAATGCCCTAAGCCCTGAAACATCACCCCCAGCAAGAACCCCTTTACTGCCCGAACACCACTGCCCTAAACTCTGAAACACCACCCCCAGCAAGACCTCCAACACTGCCCAAACACCACTGCCCTAAACACTGAAACACCACCCCCAGCAAGACCCCCTAAACTGCCCGAACACCACTGCCCTAAACCCTGAAACCCCACCCCCAGCAAGACTACCCTACACTGCCCGAAAACCACTACACTACCCTAAAACCTGAAACACAACCCCCTGCACGACCCCCTACTCTGCTCGAACACCACTGCACTGCCCTAAACCATGAAACACCACCCCCAGCATGACCCCCTACACTGCCCAAACACCACTGCTCTGCCCTAAACCCTGAAACACCACCCCCAGCACATCCACCTACACTGCCCGAACACCACTGCACTGCCCTAAACCCTGAAACACCACACCCCAGCAAGACCCCCCTACACTGCCCGAAAACCACTACACTACCCTAAAACCTGAAACAAAACCCCCTGCACGACCCCCAACTCTGCTCGAACACCACTGCACTGCCCTAAACCCTGAAACACCACCCCCCTGCACGACCCCTACTCTGCCCGAACACCACTGCACTGCCCTAAACCATGAAACACCACCCCCAGCATGACCCCCTACACTGCCCAAACACCACTGCACTGCCCTAAACCCTGAAACACCACCCCCAGCACATCCACCTACACTGCCCGAACACCACTGCACTGCCCTAAACACTGAAATCCACCCCCAGCATGACCCCCTACACTGCCCGAACACCACTGCTCTGCCCTAAACCTTGAAACACCACCCCCAGTACGTCCCCCTACACTGCCCGAACACCACTGCTCTGCCCTAAACCCTGAAACACCAGCAACAGCACGACCCCCTACACTGCCCGAACGCCACTGCTCTGCCCTAAACCCTGAAACACCAGCCCCAGCCAGACCCCCTACACTGCCCGAACACCACTGCTTTGCCCTAAACACTGAAACACCAGCCCCCTGCTTGATCCTCTACACTGCCCAAAAACCACTGCACTGCCCTAAACCCTGAAACACCAGACCCAGCACGACCGCCTACACTGCCCGAACACCACTGCACTGCCCTAAACCCTGAAACACCAGCCCCAGCACAAACCCCTACACTGCCCGAACACAACTGCACTGCACTGCCCAAAACCCTGAAACACCAGCCCCAGAACAACCCCCTACACTGCCCGAACACCACTGCACTGCTCTAAACCATGAAACACCACCCCAGCATGACCCCGTACACTGCCCGAACACCACTGCACCACCCTCAACCCTGAAACACCAGTCCCAGCACGACACCCTACACTGCCCGAAAACCACTGCATGGCTCTAAACCCTGAAACACCACCCACAACACGACCCCCTACCCTGCCCGAACACCACTGCACTGCCCTAAACCCTGAAAGACCAGCCCAAGCACGACAACCTACACTGCCCGAACATCACTGCACTTCCCTAAACCCTGAAACACCACCCCCAGCAAGACCCCCAACACTGCCCGAATACCACTGCACTGACCTAAACCCTAAAACACCACCCCAGCAATACCCCCTACACTGCTCGAACACCACTGCACTGCCCTAAACCCTGAAACACCACCCCCATCTAGACCCCCTACACCGCCCGAAAACCACTGCACTGCCCTAAACCATGAAACACCACCCCCAGCACGACCCCCCACACTGCCTGAACACCACTGCACTGCCCTAAACCCTGAAACACCAACCCTAGTACATCCCCCTACACTGCCCGAACACCACTGCTGTGCCCTAAAAACTGAAACAGCAGCATCAGCACGCACGACGTCCTACACTGCCCGAACACCACTGCTCTGCCCTAAACCCTGAAACACCAGCTCCAGCATGACCCCCTACACTGCATGAACACCACTGCTCTGCCCTAAACCCTGAAATACCAGCCCCAGCACGACCCCCTACACTGCCCGAACACCGCTGCACTGCCCTAAACCCTGAAACACCAGACCCAGCATGACTGCCTACACTGCCCGAACATGACTGCACTGCCCTAAACCCTTAAACACCACCCTCAGCAAGACCCCCTACACTTCCCGAACACCACTGCCCTAAACCCTGAAACACCACCCCCAGGAAGACCCCCTACACTGCTTGAACACCACTGCACTGCCCTAAACCCTGAAACACCACCCCCTGCACCACCCCTACACTGCCCCAACACAATTGCACTGCCCTTAACCATGAAACACCACCCCCAGCACGACCCCCTACACTGCCCGAACACCACTGCACTGCCCTAAACCCTGAAACACCACCCCCAGCACGACCCCCTACACTGCCCGAACACCATTGCTCTGCCCTAAACCCTGAAACACCAGCCAGGACACCCCCTACAGTGCCCGAACACCACTGCTCTGCCCTAAACCCTGAAACAGCAGCACCAGCACGACCCCCTACACTGCCTGAACACCACTGCTCTGCCCAAAACCCTCAAACACCACCCCCAGCAAGACCCCATTCACTGTCTGAAAACACTGCACTGCCTTAAACCCTGAAACACCAGCCCCCGCATGACCCCCTACACTGCCCGAACACTACTGCACTGCCCTAAACCCTGAAACACCATCCCCAGCATGACCTCCTACACTACCCGAACACCACTGCACTGCCCTAAACACTGAAACACCACCCCAAGCACGACCCCCTACACTGCCCAAACACCACTGCACTGCCCTAAACCCTGAAACACAACCCCCAGCAAATACCTCTACACTGCCCAAACACCACTGCATTTCTCTAAAGCCTGAAACACCACCCCCAGCACGACCCCCTACACTGCCCTAAACCCTGAAACACAACCCCCAGCACAACCCCCTACACTGCCCGAACACCACTGCACTGCCCTAAACCCTGAAACACCAGCCCCAGCATGACCCCCTACACTGCCCGAACACCACTGCACTGCCCTAAACCCTGAAACACCAGCCCCCGCACAACCCCCTACACTGCCCGAACACCACTGTGCTGCCCTAAACCCTGAAACACCACCCCCAGCACGGCCCCTTACACTGCCCGAACACCACTGCACTGTCCTAAAACCTGAATCTCCAGCCCCAGCATGTCCCCCTACACTGCCCGAACACCACTGCCCTAAACCGTTAAACACCACCCCCAGCAAGACACCCTACACTGCCCGAAAACCACTGCACTGCCCTAAACCGTGAAACACCACCCCTTGCACGACCCTCTACACGGCCCGAACACCACTGCACTGCCCTAAACTCTGAAACACTACCCTCTGCACGACCACTTACACTGCCCGAACACCCCTGCACTGCCCTAAACCATGAAACACCACCCCCTGCACGACCTACTACACTGCCTGAACACCACTGCACAGCCCTAAACCCTGAAACACCACCCCTAGCACGTCCCGCTACACTGCCCGAAAACCACTGCACTGCCCTAAACCATGAAACACCACCACCTGGATGACCCCCTACACTGCCTGAACACCCCTGCACTGCCCTAATCCATGAAACACCACACCCAGCATGCTCCCCTACAGTGCCCAAACACCACTGCTTTGCTCTAAACCCTGAAACACCACCCCCTGTACGTACCCCTATGCTCCCCGAGCACCACTGCTCTGCCCTTAACCCTGAAGCACCAGCACGACCCCCTACACTGCCCGAACATCACTGCACTGCCCTACACCCTGAAACACCAACCCTGGATGACCCCCTACACTGCCAGAACACCCCTGCACTGCCCTAAACCATGAAACACCACACCCACTACACTACACAAACACCACTGCACTACCCTAAACCCTAAAACACTACCCCAGCACACACCCCTACACTACCCAAACACCAGTGCACTACCCTAAACCCTAAAACACGACCCCCAGCAGTACCCTCTACTCTGCCCAAACACCACTGCACTACCCTAAACCCTAAAACACTAACCCCAGCAGTACCCCCTACACTACCCAAACACCACTGTACTACCCTAAACCCTAAACCAATTCTCCCAGCAGGACCCCCTACACTACCCAAACACCACTGCACTACCCTAAACCCTAAATCTACCCTCAGCACAACCCATACACTACCCAAATACCACTGTACTACCCTAAACCCTAAAACACTACCCCCAGCACGACCCCCTACACTACCCAAACACCAATGCACTACCCTAAACCCTAGAAAACTCCCCCAGCACGATCTCCCTACATTATCTAAACACCACTGCAGTACCCTAAACCCTAAATCTACCCCCAGCACAACCCCTACACTACCCAAACACCACTGCACTACCCTAATCCTTAATCTACCCCCAGCATGACTCCCTACACTACCCAAACACCACTGCACTACCCTAAACCCTAAATCTACCCCCAGCACGACCACCTACACTACCCAAACACCACTGGACTACCCTAAACCCTAAATCTACCCTCAGCTCGACCCCCTACACTACGCAAACACCACTGCACTACCCTAAACCCTAAAACACTACCACCAGCATGACCCACTACACTACACAAACACCACTGCACTACCCTAAACCCTAGAACACTACCCCCAGCACAACCACCTACACTACCCAAATACCACTGCACTACCCTAAACCCTAAATCTACCCTCAGCTCGACCCCCTACACTACCCAAACACCACTGCACTACCCTAAACCCTAAAACACTACCCACAGCACGACCCCCTACACTACACCAACACCACTTCACTACCCTAAACCCTAAAACACTACCCCAGCATGACCCCCTACACTACCCAAACACCACTGCACTACCCTAAACCCCAAAGCACTACCCCAGCACGACCCCCTATACTACACAAACACCACTGCACTACCCTAAACCCTAAAACACTACCCCCAGCACGACCCCCGACACTATACAAATACCACTGCACTACCCTAAACCTTATATTTACCCCAAGCATGACCCCTACACTACACAAACATCACTGCACTACCCTAAACCCTAAAAGACTACCACCAGCATGACCCACTACACTACACAAACACCACTGCACTACCCTAAATCCTAGAACACTACCCTCAGCATGACCCCCTACACTGCACAAACACCACTGCACTACCCTAAACCCTAAAACACTACCCTCAGCATGACCCCCTACACTACCTGAACAACGCTGCACTGCCCTAAACCATGAAACACCACCCCCTGCATAACCCCTACACTGTCCGAACACCACTGCACTGCCCTAAACCCTGAAACACCACCCCCAGCATGTCCCCCTACACTGCCCGAACACCACTGCACTGCCCAAACCCTGAAACACCACCCCCTGGATGACCCCCTACACTGCCCGAACACCCCTGCACTGCCCTAAACTGTGAAACACCACCCCCTGCATGACTCCCCACACTGCCCGAACACCACTGCACTGCCCTAATCCCTGAAACACCACCCCCTGCACGACCACCTACACTGCCCGAACACCCCTGCACTGCCCTAAACCATGAAACACCACCCCCTGCACGAACCCGTACACTGCCCGAACACCACTGCACTGCCCTAAACCCTGAAACACCACCCCAGCACGACCCTCTACACTGCCCAAACACCACTACACTGCCCTAAAGCCTGAAAAACCACCCCCAACAAGACACCCTACACTGCCCGAACACCACTGCCCTTTACCCTGAAACACCACCCCCAGCAAAACCCCCTACTCTGCCCGAACACCAAGGCACTGCCCTAAAACCTTAAACACCACCCCCTGCATGACCTCCTACACTGCCCGAACACCCCTGCACTGCCCTAAACCCTGAAACACCACCCCAGCACGACCCTCTACACTGCCCAAACACCACTACACTGCCCTAAAGCCTGAAAAACCACCCCCAACAAGACACCCTACACTGCCCGAACACCACTGCCCTTTACCCTGAAACACCACCCCCAGCAAAACCCCCTACTCTGCCCGAACACCACGGCACTGCCCTAAAACCTTAAACACCACCCCCTGCATGACCTCCTACACTGCCCGAACACCACTGCACTGCCCTAAACCCTGAAACACTAACCCTGGATGACCCCCTACACTGCCCGAACACCCATGCACTGCCCTAAACCATGAAACACCACACCCACTACACTACACAAACACCACTGCACTACCCTAAACCCTAAAACACTACCCCAGCACACACCCCTACACTACCCAAACACCAGTGCACTACCCTAAACCCTAAAACACTACCCCCAGCAGTACCCTCTACTCTACCCAAACACCACTGCACTACCCTAACCCTAAATCACTACCCCCAGCAGTACCCCCTACACTACCCAAACACCACTGTACTACCCTAAACCCTAAACCAATTCTCCCAGCATGACCCCCTACACTACCCAAACACCACTGCACTACCCTAAACCCTAAATCTACCCTCAGCACAACCCCTACACTACCCAAATACCACTGTACTACCCTAAACCCTAAAACACTACCCCAGCACGACCCCTACACTACCCAAACACCAATGCACTGCCCTAAACCCTAAAACACTCCCCCAGCTCGACTCCCTACATTACCTAAACACCACTGCACTACCCTAAACTCTAAATCTACCCCCAGCACAACCCCCTACACTACTCGAACACCACTGCACTACCCTAATCCCTAAATCTACCCCCAGCATGACTCACTACACTACCCAAACACCACTGCGCTACCCTAAACCCTACATCTACCCCCAGCACAACCACCTACACTACCCAAACACCACTGGACTACCCTAAACCCTAAAACACTACCCCCAGCAGTACCCTCTACTCTACCCAAACACCACTGCACTACCCTAAACCCTAAATCACTACCCCCAGCAGTACCCCCTACACTACCCAAACACCACTGTACTACCCTAAACCCTAAACCAATTCTCCCAGCAGTACCCCCTACACTACCCAAACACCACTGTACTACCCTAAACCCTAAACCAATTCTCCCAGCATGACCCCCTACACTACCCAAACACCACTGCACTACCCTAAACCCTAAATCTACCCTCAGCACAACCCCTACACTACCCAAATACCACTGTACTACCCTAAACCCTAAAACACTACCCCCAGCACGACCCCCTACACTACCCAAACACCAATGCACTACCCTAAACCCTAGAAAACTCCCCCAGCACGACTCCCTACATTATCTAAACACCACTGCACTACCCTAAACCCTAAATCTACCCCCAGCACAACCCCTACACTACCCAAACACCACTGCACTACCCTAATCCTTAATCTACCCCCAGCATGACTCCCTACACTACCCAAACACCACTGCACTACCCTAAACCCTAAATCTACCCCCAGCACGACCACCTACACTACCCAAACACCACTGGACTACCCTAAACCCTAAATCTACCCTCAGCTCGACCCCCTACACTACGCAAACACCACTGCACTACCCTAAACCTTAAAACACTGCCACCAGCATGACCCACTACACTACACAAACACCACTGCACTACCCTAAACCCTAGAACACTACCCCCAGCAAAACCACCTACACTACCCAAATACCACTGCACTACCCTAAACCCTAAATCTACCCTCAGCTCGACCCCCTACACTACCCAAACACCACTGCACTACCCTAAACCCTAAAACACTACCCACAGCACGACCCCCTACACTACACCAACACCACTTCACTACCCTAAACCCTAAAACACTACCCCAGCATGACCCCCTACACTACCCAAAGACCACTGCACTACCCTAAACCCCAAAGCACTACCCCAGCACGACCCCCTATACTACACAAACACCACTGCACTGCCCTAAACCCTAAAACACTACCCCCAGCACGACCCCCTACACTATACAAATACCACTGCACTACCCTAAACCTTATATTTACCCCAAGCATGACCCCTACACTACACAAACATCACTGCACTACCCTAAACCCTAAAAGACTACCACCAGCATGACCCACTACACTACACAAACACCACTGCACTACCCTAAACCCTAGAACACTACCCTCAGCATGACCCCCTACACTGCACAAACACCACTGCACTACCCTAAACCCTAAAACACTACCCTCAGCATGACCCCCTCCACTACCTGAACAACCCTGCACTGCCCTAAACCATGAAACACCACCCCCTGCATAACCCCTACACTGTCCGAACACCACTGCACTGCCCTAAACCCTGAAACACCACCCCCAGCATGTCCCCCTACACTGCCCGAACACCACTGCACTGCCCAAACCCTGAAACACCACCCCCTGGATGACCCCCTACACTGCCCGAACACCCCTGCACTGCCCTAAACTGTGAAACACCACCCCCTGCACGACCCCCCACACTGCCCGAACACCACTGCACTGCCCCAATCCCTGAAACACCACCCCCTGCACGACCACCTACACTGCCCGAACACCCCTGCACTGCCCTAAACCATGAAACACCACCCCCTGCACGAACCCGTACACTGCCCGAACACCACTGCACTGCCCTAAACCCTGAAACACCACCCCAGCACGACCCTCTACACTGCCCAAACACCACTACACTGCCCTAAAGCCTGAAAAACCACCCCCAACAAGACACCCTACACTGCCCGAACACCACTGCCCTTTACCCTGAAACACCACCCCCAGCAAAACCCCCTACTCTGCCCGAACACCACAGCACTGCCCTAAAACCTTAAACACCACCCCCTGCATGACCTCCTACACTGCCCGAACACCACTGCACTGCCCTAAACCCTGAAACACCAACCCTGGATGACCCCCTACACTGCCCGAACACCCATGCACTGCCCTAAACCATGAAACACCACACCCACTACACTACACAAACACCACTGCACTACCCTAAATCCTAAAACACTACCCCAGCACACACCCCTACACTACCCAAACACCAGTGCACTACCCTAAACCCTAAAACACTACCCCCAGCAGTACCCTCTACTCTACCCAAACACCACTGCACTACCCTAAACCCTAAATCACCACCCCCAGCAGTACCCCCTACACTACCCAAACACCACTGTACTACCCTAAACCCTAAACCAATTCTCCCAGCATGACCCCCTACACTACCCAAACACCACTGCACTACCCTAAACCCTAAATCTACCCTCAGCACAACCCCTACACTACCCAAATACCACTGTACTACCCTAAACCCTAAAACACTACCCCCAGCACGACCCCCTACACTACCCAAACACCAATGCACTGCCCTAAACCCTAAAACACTCCCCCAGCTCGACTCCCTACATTACCTAAACACCACTGCACTACCCTAAACTCTAAATCTACCCCCAGCACAACCCCCTACACTACTCGAACACCACTGCACTACCCTAATCCCTAAATCTACCCCCAGCATGACTCACTACACTACCCAAACACCACTGCGCTACCCTAAACCCTACATCTACCCCCAGCACAACCACCTACACTACCCAAACACCACTGGACTACCCTAAACCATAAATCTACCCTCAGCTCAACCCCCTACACTACGCAAACACCACTGCACTACCCTAAACCCTAAAACACTACCAGCAGCATGACCCACTACACTACACAAACACCACTGCACTACCCTAAACCCTAGAACACTACCCCCAGCACGACAACCTACGCTGCACAAACACCACTGCACTACCCTAAACCCTAAAACACTACCCTCAGCACGACCCCCTACACTACCTGAACACCCCTGCATTACCCTAAACAATGAAACACCACCCCCTGCACAACCCCCTACACTGCCCGAACACCACTGCACTGCCCTAAACCCTGAAACACCACTCCCAGCACGTCCCCCTACACTGCCCGAACACCATTGCACTCCCCTAAACCCTGACACACCACCCCTGGACGACCCCCTACACTGCCCGAACACCACTGCACTGCCCTAAACCCTGAAACATCACCCCCTGGATGACCCCCTACACTGCCCGAACACCCCTGCACTGCCCTAAACTGTGAAACACCACCCCCTGCATGACCCCCCACACTGCCCGAACACCACTGCACTGCCCTAATCCCTGAAACACCACCCCTGCACGACCACCTACACTGCCCGAACACCCCTGCACTGCCCTAAACCATGAAACACCACCCCCTGCACGAACCCGTACACTGCCCGAACACCACTGCACTGCCCGAACACCACTGCACTGCCCTAAACCCTGAAACACCACCCCAGCACGACCCTCTACACTGCCCAAACACCACTACACTGCCCTAAAGCCTGAAAAACCACCCCCAACAAGACACCCTACACTGCCCGAACACCACTGCCCTTTACCCTGAAACACCACCCCCAGCAAAACCCCCTACTCTGCCCGAACACCACGGCACTGCCCTAAAACCTTAAACACCACCCCCTGCATGACCTCCTACACTGCCCGAACACCCCTGCACTGCCCTAAACCCTGAAACACCACCCCAGCACGACCCTCTACACTGCCCAAACACCACTACACTGCCCTAAAGCCTGAAAAACCACCCCCAACAAGACACCCTACACTGCCCGAACACCACTGCCCTTTACCCTGAAACACCACCCCCAGCAAAACCCCCTACTCTGCCCGAACACCACGGCACTGCCCTAAAACCTTAAACACCACCCCCTGCATGACCTCCTACACTGCCCGAACACCACTGCACTGCCCTAAACCCTGAAACACCAACCCTGGATGACCCCCTACACTGCCCGAACACCCATGCACTGCCCTAAACCATGAAACACCACACCCACTACACTACACAAACGCCACTGCACTACCTTAAACCCTAAAACACTACCCCAGCACACACCCCTACACTACCCAAACACCAGTGCACTACCCTAAACCCTAAAACACTACCCCCAGCAGTACCCTCTACTCTACCCAAACACCACTGCACTACCCTAACCCTAAATCACTACCCCCAGCAGTACCCCCTACACTACCCAAACACCACTGTACTACCCTAAACCCTAAACCAATTCTCCCAGCATGACCCCCTACACTACCCAAACACCACTGCACTACCCTAAACCCTAAATCTACCCTCAGCACAACCCCTACACTACCCAAATACCACTGTACTACCCTAAACCCTAAAACACTACCCCCAGCATGACCCCTACACTACCCAAACACCAATGCACTGCCCTAAACCCTAAAACACTCCCCCAGCTCGACTCCCTACATTACCTAAACACCACTGCACTACCATAAACTCTAAATCTACCCCCAGCACAACCCCCTACACTACTCGAACACCACTGCACTACCCTAATCCCTAAATCTACCCCCAGCATGACTCACTACACTACCCAAACACCACTGCGCTACCCTAAACCCTACATCTACCCCCAGCACAACCACCTACACTACCCAAACACCACTGGACTACCCTAAACCCTAAAACACTACCCCCAGCAGTACCCTCTACTCTACCCAAACACCACTGCACTACCCTAAACCCTAAATCACTACCCCCAGCAGTACCCCCTACACTACCCAAACACCACTGTACTACCCTAAACCCTAAACCAATTCTCCCAGCAGTACCCCCTACACTACCCAAACACCACTGTACTACCCTAAACCCTAAACCAATTCTCCCAGCATGACCCCCTACACTACCCAAACACCACTGCACTACCCTAAACCCTAAATCTACCCTCAGCACAACCCCTACACTACCCAAATACCACTGTACTACCCTAAACCCTAAAACACTACCCCCAGCACGACCCCCTACACTACCCAAACACCAATGCACTACCCTAAACCCTAGAAAACTCCCCCAGCACGACTCCCTACATTATCTAAACACCACTGCACTACCCTAAACCCTAAATCTACCCCCAGCACAACCCCTACACTACCCAAACACCACTGCACTACCCTAATCCTTAATCTACCCCCAGCATAACTCCCTACACTACCCAAACACCACTGCACTACCCTAAACCCTAAATCTACCCCCAGCACGACCACCTACACTACCCAAACACCACTGGACTACCCTAAACCCTAAATCTACCCTCAGCTCGACCCCCTACACTACGCAAACACCACTGCACTACCCTAAACCCTAAAACACTGCCACCAGCATGACCCACTACATTACACAAACACCACTGCACTACCCTAAACCCTAGAACACTACCCCCAGCAAAACCACCTACACTACCCAAATACCACTGCACTACCCTAAACCCTAAATCTACCCTCAGCTCGACCCCCTACACTACCCAAACACCACTGCACTACCCTAAACCCTAAAACACTACCCACAGCACGACCCCATACACTACACCAACACCACTTCACTACCCTAAACCCTAAAACACTACCCCAGCATGACCCCCTACACTACCCAAACACCACTGCACTACCCTAAACCCCAAAGCACTACCCCAGCACGACCCCCTATACTACACAAACACCACTGCACTGCCCTAAACCCTAAAACACTACCCCCAGCACGACCCCCTACACTATACAAATACCACTGCACTACCCTAAACCTTATATTTACCCCAAGCATGACCCCTACACTACACAAACATCACTGCACTACCCTAAACCCTAAAAGACTACCACCAGCATGACCCACTACACTACACAAACACCACTGCACTACCCTAAACCCTAGAACACTACCCTCAGCATGACCCCCTACACTGCACAAACACCACTGCACTACCCTAAACCCTAAAACACTACCCTCAGCATGACCCCCTACACTACCTGAACAACCCTGCACTGCCCTAAACCATGAAACACCACCCCCTGCATAACCCCTACACTGTCCGCACACCACTGCACTGCCCTAAACACTGAAACACCACCCCCAGCATGTCCCCCTACACTGCCCGAACACCACTGCACTGCCCAAACCCTGAAACACCACCCCCTGGATGACCCCCTACACTGCCCGAACACCCCTGCACTGCCCTAAACTGTGAAACACCACCCCCTGCACGACCCCCCCCACTGCCCGAACACCACTGCACTGCCCTAATCCCTGAAACACCACCCCCTGCACGACCACCTACACTGCCCGAACACCCCTGCACTGCCCTAAACCATGAAACACCACCCCCTGCACGAACCCGTACACTGCCCGAACACCACTGCACTGCCCTAAACCCTGAAACACCACCCCAGCACGACCCTCTACACTGCCCAAACACCACTACACTGCCCTAAAGCCTGAAAAACCACCCCCAACAAGACACCCTACACTGCCCGAACACCACTGCCCTTTACCCTGAAACACCACCCCCAGCAAAACCCCCTACTCTGCCCGAACACCACGGCACTGCCCTAAAACCTTAAACACCACCCCCTGCATGACCTCCTACACTGCCCGAACACCACTGCACTGCCCTAAACCCTGAAACACCAACCCTGGATGACCCCCTACACTGCCCGAACACCCATGCACTGCCCTAAACCATGAAACACCACACCCACTACACTACACAAACACCACTGCACTAGCCTAAACCCTAAAACACTACCCCAGCACACACCCCTACACTACCCAAACACCAGTGCACTACCCTAAACCCTAAAACACTACCCCCAGCAGTACCCTCTACTCTACCCAAACACCACTGCACTACCCTAAACCCTAAATCACTACCCCCAGCAGTACCCCCTACACTACCCAAACACCACTGTACTACCCTAAACCCTAAACCAATTCTCCCAGCATGACCCCCTACACTACCCAAACACCACTGCACTACCCTAAACCCTAAATCTACCCTCAGCACAACCCCTACACTACCCAAATACCACTGTACTACCCTAAACCATAAAACACTACCCCCAGCACGACCCCCTACACTACCCAAACACCAATGCACTGCCCTAAACCCTAAAACACTCCCCCAGCTCGACTCCCTACATTACCTAAACACCACTGCACTACCCTAAACTCTAAATCTACCCCCAGCACAACCCCCTACACTACTCGAACACCACTGCACTACCCTAATCCCTAAATCTACCCCCAGCATGACTCACTACACTACCCAAACACCACTGCGCTACCCTAAACCCTAACTCTACCCCCAGCACAACCACCTACAATACCCAAACACCACTGGACTACCCTAAACCATAAATCTACCCTCAGCTCAACCCCCTACACTACGCAAACACCACTGCACTACCCTAAACCCTAAAACACTACCAGCAGCATGACCCACTACACTACACAAACACCACTGCACTACCCTAAACCCTAGAACACTACCCCCAGCACGACAACCTACGCTGCACAAACACCACTGCACTACCCTAAACCCTAAAACACTACCCTCAGCACGACCCCCTACACTACCTGAACACCCCTGCATTACCCTAAACAATGAAACACCACCCCCTGCACAACCCCCTACACTGCCCGAACACCACTGCACTGCCCTAAACCCTGAAACACCACTCCCAGCACGTCCCCCTACACTGCCCGAACACCATTGCACTCCCCTAAACCCTGACACACCACCCCTGGACGACCCCCTACACTGCCCGAACACCACTGCACTGCCCTAAACCATGAAACACCACAACCAGCATGCTCCCCTACACTGCCCGAACACCACTGCTCTGCCCTCAACCCTGAAGCACCAGCACGATCCCCTACACTGCCCTAACACCACTGCTCTGCCCTAAACCCTGAAACACCACCCCCAGCACGAACCCTACACTGCCCAAACACCACTGCAGTGACCTAAACCCTGAAACACAAGCCCCAGCACGACCCCCTACATTGCCCGAACACCACTGCACTGCCCTAAACCATGAAACACCAGCCCCCGCACGATCCCCTACACTGACCGAACACCACTGCCCTTCCCTAAACCCTGAAACACCAGCACCTGCATGACCCCCTACACTGCTCGAACACCACTGCACTGCCCTAAACCCTTAAACAGCAACCCCAGCACGACCCCCTAGTCTGCCCAACCACCACTGCACTGTCCTAAACCCTGAAACACCACCCCCAGCACGACCGTCTACCCTGCCCGAACACCACTGCACTGCCCTAAACCCTGAAACACCACCCCCAGCACGACCCCCTACACTGCCCAAACACCACTGTACTGCCCTAAACCCTGAAACACCACCCCCAGCATGACCCTCTACACCGCCCAAACACCACTGCACTGCCCTAAAGCCTGAAACACCACCCCCAGCAAGACCCCTACACTGCCCGAACACCACTACCCTAAACCCTGAAATACCACCCCCAGCAAAACCCCCTACACTGCCCGAACACCACGGCACTGCCCTAAAACCTTAAACACCACCCCCTGCATGACACCCTACACTGCCCGAACACAACTGCACTGCCCTATACCCTAAAACACCACCCCCAGCATGACCCTCCCACACTACCCAAACACCACTGCACTGCCCTAAACCATAAAACACCATCCCCAGCACGACCCCTACAGTACCCAAACACCACTGCACTACTCTAAACCCTAAATCTACCCTCAGCACGACCCCTACATTACCCAAACACCACTGCACTACCCTAAACCCTAAAACACTGCCCTCAGCATGACCCCCTACACTACACCAACACCACTGCACTACCCTAAACCCTAAATCTACCCCAGCACGACCCCTAAACTACCCAAACAACACAGCACTACCCTAAACCCTAAATCTACCCTCAGCACGACCCCTACACTACCCAAACACCACTGCACTGCCCTAAACCCTAAAATACTACCCCAGCACGACCCCCTACACTACCCGAACACCATTGCACTACCCTGAACCCTAAAACACCACCCCCAGCACGACCCCCTACACTACCCTAACACCACTGCGCTACCCTAAACCCTAAAACACCACCCCGTACGACCCCCAACACTACCCAAAGACCACTGCACTACTCTAAACACTAAAACACCACCCCCAGCACAACCCCCTACACTGCCCGAACACCACTGCACTGCCCTAAACCCTAAAACACTACCCCAGCATGACCCCCTACACTACCCAAACACCACTGCACTACCCTGAACCCTAAAACACCACCCCCAGCACAATCCCCTACACTACTCTAACACCACTGCACTATCCTAAACCCTAAAACACTACCCCCAGCACGACCCCCTACACTGCACAAACACCACTGCACTACCCTAAACCCTAAAACACTACCCACAGCATGACCCCCTACACTACCTGAACAACCCTGCACTGCCCTAAACCATGAAACACCACCCCCTGCATAACCCCTACACTGTCCGAACACCACTGCACTGCCCTAAACCCTGAAACACCACCCCAAGCATGTCCCCCTACACTGCCCGAACACCAATGCACCGCCCAAACCCTGAAACACCACCCCCTGGATGACCCCCTACACTGCCCGAACACCCCTGCACTGCCCTAAACTGTGAAACACCACCCCCTGCACGACCCCCCACACTGCCCGAACACCACTGCACTGCCCTAATCCCTGAAACACCACCCCCTGCACGACCACCTACACTGCCCGAACACCCCTGCACTGCCCTAAACCCTGAAACACCACCCCAGCACGACCCTCTACACTGCCCAAAAACCCCTACACTGCCCTAAAGCCTGAAAAACCACCCCCAACAAGACACCCTACACTGCCCGAACACCACTGCCCTTTACCCTGAAACACCACCCCCAGCAAAACCCCCTACTCTGCCCAAACACCACGGCACTGCCCTAAAACCTTAAACACCACCCCCTGCATGACCTCCTACACTGCCCGAACACCTCTGCACTGCCCTAAACCCTGAAAAACCAACCCTGGATGACCCCCTACACTGCCCGAACACCCATGCACTGCCCTAAACCATGAAACACCACACCCACTACACTACACAAACACCACTGTGCTACCCTAAACCCTAAAACACTACCCCAGCACACACCCCTACACTACCCAAACACCAGTGCACTACCCTAAACCCTAAAACACTACCCCCAGCAGTACCCTCTACTCTACCCAAACACCACTGCACTACCCTAAACCCTAAATCACTACCCCCAGCAGTACCCCCTACACTACCCAAACACCACTGTACTACCCTAAACCCTAAACCAATTCTCCCAGCATGACCCCCTACACTACCCAAACACCACTGCACTACTCTAAACCCTAAATCTACCCTCAGCACAACCCCTACACTACCCAAATACCACTGTACTACCCTAAACCCTAAAACACTACCCCCAGCACGACCCCCTACACTACCCAAACACCAATGCACTGCCCTAAACCCTAAAACACTCCCCCAGCACGACTCCCTACATTACCTAAACACCACTGCACTACCCTAAACTCTAAATCTACCCCCAGCACAACCCCCTACACTACCCGAACACCACTGCACTACCCTAATCCCTAAATCTACCCCCAGCATGATTCCCTACACTACCCAAACACCACTGCACAACCCTAAACCCTAAATCTACCCCCAGCACGACCACCTACACTACCCAAACACCACTGGACTACCCTAAACCCTAAATCTACCCTCAGCTCAACCCCCTACACTACGCAAACACCACTGCACTACCCTAAACCCTAAAACACTACCAGCAGCATGACCCACTACACTACACAAACACCACTGCACTACCCTAAACCCTAGAACACTACCCCCAGCACGACAACCTACGCTGCACAAACACCACTGCACTACCCTAAACCCTAAAACACTACCCTCAGCACGACCCCCTACACTACCTGAACACCCCTGCATTACCCTAAACAATGAAACACCACCCCCTGCACAACCCCCTACACTGCCCGAACACCACTGCACTGCCTTAAACCCTGAAACACCACTCCCAGCACGTCCCACTACACTGCCCGAACACCATTGCACTCCCCCAAACCCTGACACACCACCCCTGGACGACCCCCTACACTGCCCGAACACCACTGCACTGCCCTAAACCATGAAACACCACAACCAGCATGCTCCCCTACACTGCCCGAACACCACTGCTCTGCCCTCAATCCTGAAGCACCAGCACGACCCCCTACACTGCCCTTACACCACTGCTCTGCCCTAAACCCTGAAACACCACCCCCAGCACGAACTCCTACACTGCCCAAACACCACTGCAGTGACCCAAACCCTGAAACACAAGCCCCAGCACGACCCCCTACATTGCCCGAACACCACTGCACTGCCCTAAACCCTGAAACACCAGCCCCCGCACGATCCCCTACACTGACCGAACACCACTGCCCTTCCCTAAACCCTGAAACACCAGCACCTGCACGACCCCCTACACTGCTCGAACACCACTGCACTGCCCTAAACCCTTAAACAGCAGCCCCAGCACGACCCCCTACACTGCCCAACCACCACTGCACTGTCCTAAACCCTGAAACACCACCCCCAGCACGACCGTCTACCCTGCCTGAACACCACTGCACTGCCCTAAACCCTGAAACACCACCCCAGCACGACCCCCTACACTGCCCAAACACCACTGTACTGCCCTAAACCCTGTAACACCACCCCCAGCATGACCCTCTACACCGCCCAAACACCACTGCACTGCCCTAAAGCCTGAAACACCACCCCCAGCAAGACCCCCTACACTGCCCGAACACCACTACCCTAAACCCTGAAATACCACCCCCAGCAAAACCCCTTACACTGCCCGAACACCACGGCACTGCCCTAAAACCTTAAACACCACCCCCTGCATGACACCCTACACTGCCCGAACACAACTGCACTGCCCTATACCCTAAAACACCACCCCCAGCATGACCCTCCCACACTACCCAAACACCACTGCACTGCCCTAAACCATAAAACACCATCCCCAGCACGACCCCTACACTACCCAAACACCACTGCACTACCCTAAACCCTAAAACACTGCCCTCAGCATGACCCCCTACACTACACCAACACCACTGCACTACCCTAAACCCTAAATCTACCCCAGCACGACCCCCTAAACTACCCAAACAACACTGCACTACCCTAAACCCTAAATCTACCCTCAGTACGACCCCTACACTACCCAAACACCACTGCACTGCCCTAAACCCTAAAACACTACCCCAGCACGACCCCCTACACTACCCGAACACCACTGCACTACCCTGAACCCTAAAACACCACCCCCAGCATGACCCCCTACACTACCCTAACACCACTGCACTACCCTAAACCCTAAAACACCACCCCGTACGACCCCCAACACTACCAAAAGACCACTGCACTACTCTAAACACTAAAACACCACCCCCAGCACAACCCCCTACACTGCCCGAACACCACTGCACTGCCCTAAACCCTAAAACACTACCCCAGCCTGACCCCCTACACTACCCGAACACCACTGCACTACCCTGAACCCTAAAACACCACCCCCAGCAGAATCCCCTACACTACTCTAACACCACTGCACTATCCTAAACCCTAAAACACTACCCCCAGCACGACCACCTACACTGCACAAACACCACTGCACTACCCTAAACCCTAAAACACTACCCTCAGCACAACCCCCTACACTACCTGAACACCCCTGCACTGCCCTAAACCATGAAACACCACCCCCTGCACAACCCCTTACACTGCCCGAACATCACGGCACTGCCCTAAAACCTTAATCACCACACCCTGCATGACCCCCTACACTGCCCGAACACCACTGCACTGCCCTATCCCCTAAAACACCACCCCCAGCGTGACTCTCCCACACTACCCAAACACCACTGCACTGCCCTAAACCGTAAAACACTGCCCTCAGCATGACCCCCTACACTACACCAACACCACTGCACTACCCTAAACCCTAAATTACCCCAGCACGACACCCTAAACTACCCAAACACCACTGCACTACCCTAAACCCTAAATCTACCCTCAGCACGACCCCTACACTACCCAAACACCACTGCACTGCCCTAAACCCTAAAACGCTACCCCTGCACGACCCCCTACACTACCCGAACACCACTGCACTACCCTGAACCCTAAAACACCACCCCCAGCACGACCCCCTACACTACCCTAACACCACTGCACTACCCTAAACCCTAAAACACCACCCCGTACGACCCCCAAAACTACCCAAAGACCACTGCACTGCCCAAAACCCTAAAACACTACCCCAGCATGACCCCCTACACTAACCGAACACCACTGCACTACCCTGAACCCTGAAACACCACCCCCAGCACGACCCACTACACTACACAAACACCACAGCACTACCCTAATCCCTAGAACACTACTCCCAGCACGACCACCTACACTGCACAAACACCACTGCACTACCCTAAACCCTAAAACACTATCCTCAGCACAACCCCCTACACTACCTGAACACCCCTGCACTGCCCTAAACCATGAAACACCACCCCTTGCACAACCCCCTACACTGCCCGAACACCACTGCACTGCCCTAAACCCTGAAACACCACCCCCAGCACGTCCCCCTACACTGCCCGAACACCACTGCACTGCCCTAAACCCTGAAACACCACCCCTGGACAACCCCCTACACTGCACGAACACCCCTGCACTGCCCTAAACCATGAAACACCACCCCTGGACGACCCCCTACACTGCATGAACACCCCTGCACTGCCCTAAACCATGAAACACCATGCCCAGCATGCTCCCCTACACTGCCCAAACACCACTGCTCTGCCCTAAACCCTGAAGCACCAGCCCCCGCACGACCCCCTACACTGACTGAACACCACTGCCCTTCCCTGAACCCTGAAACACCAGCACCCGCATGACCACCTACACTGCTTGAACACCACTGCACTGCCCTAAACCCTTAAATAGCAGCCCCAGCACGACCCCCTACACTGCCCGAACACCACTGCACTGTCCTAAACCCTGAAACACCACCCCCAGCACGACCCTCTACAATGCCAAAACACCACTACACTGCCCTAAACCCTGAAACACCACCCCAGCACGACCCTCTACACTGCCCAAACACCACTGCACTACCCTAAACCACTACCCTCAGCATGACCCCCTACACTACCTGAACAACCCTGCACTGCCCTAAACCATGAAACACCACCCCCTGCATAACCCCTACACTGCCCGAACACCACTGCACTGCCCTAATCCCTGAAACACCACCCCCTGCACGACCACCTACACTGCCCAAAAACCCCTGCACTGCCCTAAACCCTGAAACACCACCCCAGCACGACCCTCTACACTGCCCAAACACCACTACACTGCCCTAAAGCCTGAAAAACCACCCCAACAAGACACCCTACACTGCCCGAACACCACTCACCCCCAGCAAAACCCCCTACTCTGCCCAAACACCACGGCACTGCCCTAAAACCTTAAACACCACCCCCTGCATGACCTCCTACACTGCCCGAACACCTCTGCACTGCCCTAAACCCCGAAACACCAACCCTGGATGACCCCCTACACTGCCCGAACACCCATGCACTGCCCTAAACCATGAAACACCACACCCACTACACTACACAAACACCACTGCACTACCCTAAACCCTAAAACACTACCCCAGCACACACCCCTACACTACCCAAACACCAGTGCACTACCCTAAACCCTAAAACACTACCCCCAGCAGTACCCTCTACTCTACCCAAACACCACTGCACTACCCTAAACCCTAAATCACTACCCCCAGCAGTACCCCCTACACTACCCAAACACCACTGTACTACCCTAAACCCTAAACCAATTCTCCCAGCATGACCCCCTACACTACCCAAACACCACTGCACTACTCTAAACCCTAAATCTACCCTCAGCACAACCCCTACACTACCCAAATACCACTGTACTACCCTAAACCCTAAAACACTACCCCCAGCACGACCCCCTACACTACCCAAACACCAATGCACTGCCCTAAACCCTAAAACACTCCCCCAGCACGACTCCCTACATTACCTAAACACCACTGCACTACCCTAAACTCTAAATCTACCCCCAGCACAACCCCCTACACTACCCGAACACCACTGCACTACCCTAATCCCTAAATCTACCCCCAGCATGACTCCCTACACTACCCAAACACCACTGCACAACCCTAAACCCTAAATCTACCCCCAGCACGACCACCTACACTACCCAAACACCACTGGACTACCCTAAACCCTAAATCTACCCTCAGCTCAACCCCCTACACTACGCAAACACCACTGCACTACCCTAAACCCTAAAACACTACCAGCAGCATGACCCACTACACTACACAAACACCACTGCACTACCCTAAACCCTAGAACACTACCCCCAGCACGACAACCTACGCTGCACAAACACCACTGCACTACCCTAAACCCTAAACCCTAAAACACTACCCTCAGCACGACCCCCTACACTACCTGAACACCCCTGCATTACCCTAAACAATGAAACACCACCCCCTGCACAACCCCCTACACTGCCCGAACACCACTGCACTGCCTTAAACCCTGAAACACCACTCCTAGCACGTCCCACTACACTGCCCGAACACCATTGCACTCCCCCAAACCTTGACACACCACCCCTGGACGACCCCCTACACTGCCCGAACACCACTGCACTGCCCTAAACCATGAAACACCACAACCAGCATGCTCCCCTACACTGCCCGAACACCACTGCTCTGCCCTCAACCCTGAAGCACCAGCACGACCCCCTACACTGCCCTTACACCACTGCTCTGCCCTAAACCCTGAAACACCACCCCAGCACGAACCCCTACACTGCCCAAACACCACTGCAGTGACCCAAACCCTGAAACACAAGCCCCAGCACAACCCCCTACATTGCCCGAACACCACTGCACTGCCCTAAACCCTGAAACACCAGTCCCCGCACGATCCCCTACACTGACCGAACACCACTGCCCTTCCCTAAACCCTGAAACACCAGCACCTGCACGACCCCCTACACTGCTCGAACACCACTGCACTGCCCTAAACCCTTAAACAGCAGCCCCAGCACGACCCTCTACACTGCCCAACCACCACTGCACTGTCCTAAACCCTGAAACACCACCCCCAGCACGACCGTCTACCCTGCCCGAACACCACTGCACTGCCCTAAACCCTGAAACACCACCCCCAGCACGACCCCCTACACTGCCCAAACACCACTGTACTGCCCTAAACCCTGTAACACCACCCCCAGCATGACCCTCTACACCGCCCAAACACCACTGCACTGCCCTAAAGCCTGAAACACCACCCCCAGCAAGACCCCCTACACTGCCCGAACACCACTACCCTAAACCCTGAAATACCACCCCCAGCAAAACCCCCTACACTGCCCGAACACCACGGCACTGCCCTAAAACCTTAAACACCACCCCCTGCATGACACCCTACACTGCCCGAACACAACTGCACTGCCCTATACCCTAAAACACCACCCCCAGCATGACCCTCCCACACTACCCAAACACCACTGCACTGCCCTAAACCATAAAACACCATCCCCAGCACGACCCCTACACTACCCAAACACCACTGCACTACTCTAAACCCTAAATCTACCCTCAGCACGACCCCTACATTACCCAAACACCACTGCACTACCCTAAACCCTAAAACACTGCCCTCAGCATGACCCCCTACACTACACCAACACCACTGCACTACCCTAAACCCTAAATCTACCCCAGCACGACCCCCTAAACTACCCAAACAACACTGCACTACCCTAAACCCTAAATCTACCATCAGCACGACCCCTACACTACCCAAACACCACTGCACTGCCCTAAACCCTAAAACACTACCCCAGCACGACCCCCTACACTACCCGAACACCACTGCACTACCCTGAACCCTAAAACACCACCCCCAGCATGACCCCCTACACTACCCTAACACCACTGCACTACCCTAAACCCTAAAACACCACCCCGCACGACCCCCAACACTACCAAAAGACCACTGCACTACTCTAAACACTAAAACACCACCCCCAGCACAACCCCCTACACTGCCCAAACACCACTGCACTGCCCTAAACCCTAAAACACTACCCCAGCCTGACCCCTACACTACCCGAACACCACTGCACTACCCTGAACCCTAAAACACCACCCCCAGCAGAATCCCCTACACTACTCTAACACCACTGCACTATCCTAAACCCTAAAACACTACCCCCAGCACGATCACCTACACTGCAAAAACACCACTGCACTACCCTAAACCCTAAAACACTACCCTCAGCACAACCCCCTACACTACCTGAACACCCCTGCACTGCCCTAAACCATGAAACACCACCCCCTGCACAACCCCTTACACTGCCCGAACATCACGGCACTGCCCTAAAACCTTAATCACCACACCCTGCATGCCCCCCTACACTGCCCGAACACCACTGCACTGCCCTATCCCCTAAAACACCACCCCCAGCGTGACTCTCCCACACTACCCAAACACCACTGCACTGCCCTAAACCGTAAAACACTGCCCTCAGCATGACCCCCTACACTACACCAACACCACTGCACTACCCTAAACCCTAAATTACCCCAGCACGACACCCTAAACTACCCAAACACCACTGCACTACCCTAAACCCTAAATCTACCCTCAGCACGACCCCTACACTACCCAAACACCACTGCACTGCCCTAAACCCTAAAACACTACCCCTGCACGACCCCCTACACTACCCGAACACCACTGCACTACACTGAACCCTAAAACACCACCCCCAGCACGACCCCCTACACTACCCTAACACCACTGCACTACCCTAAACCCTAAAACACCACCCCGTACGACCCCCAAAACTACCCAAAGACCACTGCACTGCCCTAAACCCTAAAACACTACCCCAGCATGACCCCCTACACTACCCGAACACCACTGCACTACCCTGAACCCTGAAACACCACCCCCAGCACGACCCACTACACTACACAAACACCACAGCACTACCCTAATCCCTAGAACACTACTCCCAGCACGACCACCTACACTGCACAAACACCACTGCACTACCCTAAACCCTAAAACACTACCCTCAGCACAACCCCCTACACTACCTGAACACACCTGCACTGCCCTAAACCATGAAACACCACCCCTTGCACAACCCCCTACACTGCCCGAACACCACTGCACTGCCCTTAACCCTGAAACACCACCCCCAGCACGTCCCCCTACACTGCCCGAACACCACTGCACTGCCCTAAACCCTGAAACACCACCCCTGGACGACCCTCTACACTGCATGAACACCCCTGCACTGCCCTAAACCATGAAACACCACGCCCAGCATGCTCCCCTACACTGCCCAAACACCACTGCTCTGCCCTAAACCCTGAAGCACCAGCATGATCCCCTACACTGCCCTAACACCACTGCTCTGCCCTAAACCCTGAAACACCACCCCCAGCACGACCCCTACACTGCCCGAACACCACTGCACTGCCCTAAACCCTGAAACACCAGCCCCCGCACAACCCCCTACACTGACCGAACACCACTGCCCTTCCCTGAACCCTGAAACACCAGCACCCGCATGACCACCTACACTGCTTGAACACCACTGCACTGCCCTAAACCCTTAAATAGCAGCCCCAGCACGACCCCCTACACTGCCCGAACACCACTGCACTGTCCAAAACCCTGAAACACCACCCCCAGCACGACCCTCTACAATGCCAAAACACCACTACACCGCCCTAAACCCTGAAACACCACCCCAGCACGACCCTCTACACTGCCCAAACACCACTACACTGCCCTAAAGCCTGAAAAACCACCCCCAACAAGACACCCTACACTGCCCGAACACTACTGCCCTTTACCCTGAAACACCACCCCCAGCAAAACCCCCTACTCTGCCCAAACACCGCGGCACTGCCCTAAAACCTTAAACACCACCCCCTGCATGACCTCCTACACTGCCCGAACACCACTGCACTGCCCTAAACCCTGAAACACCAACCCTGGATGACCCCCTACACTGCCCGAACACCCATGCACTGCCCTAAACCATGAAACACCACACCCACTACACTACACAAACACCACTGCACTACCCTAAACCCTAAAACACTACCCCAGCACACACCCCTACACTACCCAAACACCAGTGCACTACCCTAAACCCTAAAACACTACCCCCAGCAGTACCCTCTACTCTACCCAAACACCACTGCACTACCCTAACCCTAAATCACTACCCCCAGCAGTACCCCCTACACTACCCAAACACCACTGTACTACCCTAAACCCTAAACCAATTCTCCCAGCATGACCCCCTACACTACCCAAACACCACTGCACTACCCTAAACCCTAAATCTACCCTCCGCACAACCCCTACACTACCCAAATACCACTGTACTACCCTAAACCCTAAAACACTACCCCCAGCACGACCCCTACACTACCCAAACACCAATGCACTGCCCTAAACCCTAAAACACTCCCCCAGCACGACTCCCTACATTACCTAAACACCACTGCACTACCCTAAACTCTAAATCTACCCCCAGCACAACCCCCTACACTACCCGAACACCACTGCACTACCCTAATCCCTAAATCTACCCCCAGCATGACTCCCTACACTACCCAAACACCACTGCACTACCCTAAACCCTAAATCTACCCCCAGCACGACCACCTACACTACCCAAACACCACTGGACTACCCTAAACCCTAAATCTACCCTCAGCTCAACCCCCTACACTTCGCAAACACCACAGCACTACCCTAAACCCTAAACACTACCAGCAGCATGACCCACTACACTACACAAACACCACTGCACTACCCTAAACCCTAGAACACTACCCCCAGCACGACAACCTACGCTACACAAACACCACTGCACTACCCTAAACCCTAAACCCTAAAACACTACCCTCAGCACGACCCCCTAGACTACCTGAACACCCCTGCATTACCCTAAACAATGAAACACCACCCCCTGCACAACCCCCTACACTGCCCGAACACCACTGCACTGCCCTAAACCCTGAAACACCACTCCCAGCACGTCCCACTACACTGCCCGAACACCATTGCACTCCCCCAAACCCTGACACACCACCCCTGGACGACCCCCTACACTGCCCGAACACCACTGCACTGCCCTAAACCATGAAACACCACAACCAGCATGCTCCCCTACACTGCCTGAACACCACTGCTCTGCCCTCAACCCTGAAGCACCAGCACAACCCCCTACACTGCCCTTACACCACTGCTCTGCCCTAAGCCCTGAAACACCACCCCAGCACGAACCCCTACACTGCCCAAACACCACTGCAGTGACCCAAACCCTGAAACACAAGCCCCAGCACGACCCCCTACATTGCCCAAACACCACTGCACTGCCCTAAACCCTGAAACACCAGCCCCCGCACAATCCCCTACACTGACCGAACACCACTGCCCTTCCCTAAACCCTGAAACACCAGCACCTGCACGACCCCCTACACTGCTCGAACACCACTGCACTGCCCTAAACCCTTAAACAGCAGCCCCAGCACGACCCCCTACACTGCCCAACCACCACTGCACTGTCCTAAACCCTGAAACACCACCCCCAGCACGACCGTCTACCCTGCCCGAACACCACTGCACTGCCCTAAACCCTGAAACACCACCCCCAGCACGACCCCCTACACTGCCCAAACACCACTGTACTGCCCTAAACCCTGAAACACCACCCCCAGCATGACCCTCTACACCGCCCAAACACCACTGCACTGCCCTAAATCCTGAAACACCACCCCCAGCAAGACCCCCTACACTGCCCGAACACCACTACCCTAAACCCTGAAATACCACCCCCAGCAAAACCCCCTACACTGCCCGAACACCACAGCACTGCCCTAAAACCTTAAACACCACCCCCTGCATGACACCCTACACTGCCCGAACACCACTGCACTGCCCTATCCCCTAAAACACCACCCCCAGCGTGACTCTCCCACACTACCCAAACACCACTGCACTGCCCTAAACCGTAAAACACTGCCCTCAGCATGACCCCCTACACTACACCAACACCACTGCACTACCCTAAACCCTAAATTACCCCAGCACGACTCCCTAAACTACCCAAACACCACTGCACTACCCTAAACCCTAAATCTACCCTCAGCACGACCCCTACACTACCCAAACACCACTGCACTGCCCTAAACCCTAAAACACTACCCCTGCACGACCCCCTACACTACCCGAACACCACTGCACTACCCTGAACCCTAAAACACCACCCCCAGCATGACCCCCTACACTACCCTAACACCACTGCACTACCCTAAACCCTAAAACACCACCCCGTACGACCCCCACAACTACCCAAAGACCACTGCACTGCCCTAAACCCTAAAACACTACCCCAGCATGACCCCCTACACTACCCGAACACCACTGCACTACCCTGAACCCTGAAACACCACCCCCAGCACGACCCACTACACTACACAAACACCACAGCACTACCCTAATCCCTAGAACACTACTCCCAGCATGACCACCTACACTGCACAAACACCACTGCACTACCCTAAACCCTAAAACACTACCCTCAGCACAACCCCCTACACAACCTGAACACCCCTGCACTGCCCTAAACCGTGAAACACCACCCCTTGCACAACCCCCTACACTGCCCGAACACCACTGCACTGCCCTTAACCCTGAAACACCACCCCCAGCACGTCCCCCTACACTGCCCGAACACCACTGCACTGCCCTAAACCCTGAAACACCACCCCTGGACAACCCCCTACACTGCACGAACACCCCTGCACTGCCCTAAACCATGAAACACCACGCCCAGCATGCTCCCCTACACTGCCCGAACACCACTGCTCTGCCCTAAACCCCAAAACACCACCCCCAGTATGTCCCCCTATGCTGTCCGAACACCACTGCTCTGCCCTTAACCCTGAAGCACCACCCCCAGCACAACCCCTACACTGCCCGAACACCACTGCACTGCCCTAAACCCTGAAACACCACCCCCAGCACAACCCCTACACTGCCCGAACACCACTGCACTGCCCTAAACCCTGAAACACCAGCACCCGCATGACCACCTACACTGCTTGAACACCACTGCACTGCCCTAAACCCTTAAATAGCAGCCCCAGCACGACCCCCTACACTGCCCGAACACCACTGCACTGTCCTAAACCCTGAAACACCACCCCCAGCACGACCCTCTACAATGCCAAAACACCACTACACTGCCCTAAACCCTGAAACACCACCACAGCATGACCCTCTACACTGCCCAAACACCACTACACTGCCCTAAAGCCTGAAAAACCACCCCCAACAAGACACCCTACACTTCCCGAACACCACTGCCCTTTACCCTGAAACACCACCCCCAGCAAAACCCCCTACTCTGCCCAAACACCACGGCACTGCCCTAAAACCATAAACACCACCCCCTGCATGACCTCCTACACTGCCCGAACACCACTGCACTGTCCTAAACCCTGAAACACCAACCCTGGATGACCCCCTACACTGCCCGAACACCACTGCACTACCCTAAACCCTAAAACACTGCCCTCAGCATGACCCCCTACACTACACCAACACCACTGCACTACCCTAACCCTAAATTTACCCCAGCACAACCCCCTAAACTACCCAAACAACACTGCACTACCCTAAACCCTAAATCTACCCTCAGCACGACCCCTACACTACCCAAACACCACTGCACTGCCCTAAACCCTAAAACACTACCCCAGCATGACCCCCTACACTACCCGAACACCACTGCACTACCCTGAACCCTAAAACACCGCCCCCAGCATGACCCCCTACACTACCCTAACACCACTGCACTACCCTAAACCCTAAAACACCACCCCGTACGACCCCCAACACTACCCAAAGACCACTGCACTACTCTAAACACTAAAACACCACCCCCAGCACAACCCCCTACACTGCCCGAACACCACTGCACTGCCCTAAACCCTAAAACACTACCCCAGCCTGACCCCGTACACTACCCGAACACCACTGCACTACCCTGAACCCTAAAACACCACGCCCAGCATGCTCCCCTACACTGCCCGAACACCACTGCTCTGCCCTAAACCCCAAAACACCTCCCCCAGTATGTCCCCCTATGCTGTCCGAACACCACTGCTCTGCCCTTAACCCCGAAGCACCAGCATGATCCCCTACACTGCCCTAACACCACTGCTCTGCACTAAACCCTGAAACACCACCCCTAGCACGACCCCTACACTGCCCGAACACAACTGCACTGCCCTAAACCCTGAAACACCAGCCCCCGCACGACCCCCTACACTGACCGAACACCACTGCCCTTCCCTGAACCCTGAAACACCAGCACCCGCATGACCACCTACACTGCTTGAACACCACTGCACTGCCCTAAACCCTTAAATAGCAGCCCCAGCACGACCCCCTACACTGCCCGAACACCACTGCACTGTCCTAAACCCTGAAACACCACCCCCAGCACGACCCTCTACAATGCCAAAACACCACTACACTGCCCTAAACCCTGAAACACCACCCCAGCACGACCCTCTACACTGCCCAAACACCACTACACTGCCCTAAAGCCTGAAAAACCACCCCCAACAAGACACCGTACACTGCCCGAACACCACTGCCCTTTACCCTGAAACACCACCCCCAGCAAAACCCCCTACTCTGCCCAAACACCACGGCACTGCCCTAAAACCTTAAACACCACCCCCTGCATGACCTCCTACACTGCCCGAACACCACTGCACTGCCCTAAACCCTGAAACACCAACCCTGGATGACCCCCTACACTGCCCGAACACCCATGCACTGCCCTAAACCATGAAACACCACACCCACTACACTACACAAACACCACTGCACTACCCTAAACCCTAAAACACTACCCCAGCACACACCCCTACACTACCCAAACACCAGTGCACTACCCTAAACCCTAAAACACTACCCCCAGCAGTACCCTCTACTCTACCCAAACACCACTGCACTACCCTAAACCCTAAATCACTACCCCCAGCAGTACCCCCTACACTACCCAAACACCACTGTACTACCCTAAACCCTAAACCAATTCTCCCAGCATGACCCCCTACACTACCCAAACACCACTGCACTACCCTAAACCCTAAATCTACCCTCAGCACAACCCCTACACTACCCAAATACCACTGTACTACCCTAAACCCTAAAACACTACCCCCAGCACGACCCCCTACACTACCCAAACACCAATGCACTGCCCTAAACCCTAAAACACTCCCCCAGCACGACTCCCTACATTACCTAAACACCACTGCACTACCCTAAACTCTAAATCTACCCCCAGCACAACCCCCTACACTACCCGAACACCACTGCACTACCCTAATCCCTAAATCTACCCCCAGCATGACTCCCTACACTACCCAAACACCACTGCACTACCCTAAACCCTAAATCTACCCCCAGCACGACCACCTACACTACCCAAACACCACTGGACTACCCTAAACCCTAAATCTACCCTCAGCTCAACCCCCTACACTACGCAAACACCACTGCACTACCCTAAACCCTAAAACACTACCAGCAGCATGACCCACTACACTACACAAACACCTTTGCACTACCCTAAACCCTAGAACACTACCCCCAGCACGACAACCTACGCTGCACAAACACCACTGCACTACCCTAAACCCTAAACCCTAAAACACTACCCTCAGCACGACCCCCTACACTACCTGAACACCCCTGCATTACCCTAAACAATGAAACACCACCCCCTGCACAACCCCCTACACTGCCCGAACACCACTGCACTGCCCTAAACCCTGAAACACCACTCCCAGCACGTCCCACTACACTGCCCGAACACCATTGCACTCCCCCAAACCCTGACACACCACCCCTGGACGACCCCCTACACTGCCCTAACACCACTACACTGCCCTAAACCATGAAACACCACAACCAGCATGCTCCCCTACACTGCCCGAACACCACTGCTCTGCCCTCAACCCTGAAGCACCAGCATGACCCCCTACACTGCCCTTACACCACTGCTCTGCCCTAAACCTTGAAAAACCACCCCCAGCACGAACCCCTACACTGCCCAAACACCACTGCAGTGACCCAAACCCTGAAACACAAGCCCCAGCACGACCCCCTACATTGCCCGAACACCACTGCACTGCCCTAAACCCTGAAACACCAGCCCCCGCACGATCCCCTACACTGACCGAACACCACTGCCCTTCCCTAAACCCTGAAACACCAGCACCTGCACGACCCCCTACACTGCTCGAACACCACTGCACTGCCCTAAACCCTTAAACAGCAGCCCCAGCACGACCCCCTACACTGCCCAACCACCACTGCACTGTCCTAAACCCTGAAACACCACCCCCAGCACGACCCACTACACTACACAAACACCACAGCACTACCCTAATCCCTAGAACACTACTCCCAGCACGACCACCTACACTGCACAAACACCACTGCACTACCCTAAACCCTAAAACACTACCCTCAGCACAACCCCCTACACTACCTGAACACCCCTGCACTGCCCTAAACCATGAAACACCACCCCTTGCACAACCCCCTACACTGCCCGAACACCACTGCACTGCCCTTAACCCTGAAACACCACCCCCAGCACGTCCCCCTTCACTGCCCGAACACCACTGCACTGCCCTAAACCCTGAAACACCACCCCTGGACGACCCTCTACACTGCATGAACACCCCTGCTCTGCCCTAAACCATGAAACACCACGCCCAGCATGCTCCCCTACACTGCCCAAACACCACTGCTCTGCCCTAAACCCTGAAGCACCAGCATGATCCCCTACACTGCCCTAACACCACTGCTCTGCCCTAAACCCTGAAACACCACCCCCAGCACGACCCCTACACTGCCCGAACACCACTGCACTGCCCTAAACCCTGAAACACCAGCCCCCGCACAACCCCCTACACTGACCGAACACCACTGCCCTTCCCTGAACCCTGAAACACCAGCACCCGCATGACCACCTACACTGCTTGAACACCACTGCACTGCCCTAAACCCTTAAATAGCAGCCCCAGCACGACCCCCTACACTGCCCGAACACCACTGCACTGTCCAAAACCCTGAAACAGCACCCCCAGCACGACCCTCTACAATGCCAAAACACCACTACACCGCCCTAAACCCTGAAACACCACCCCAGCACAACCCTCTACACTGCCCAAACACCACTACACTGCCCTAAAGCCTGAAAAACCACCCCCAACAAGACACCCTACACTGCCCGAACACTACTGCCCTTTACCCTGAAACACCACCCCCAGCAAAACCCCCTACTCTGCCCAAACACCGCGGCACTGCCCTGAAACCTTAAACACCACCCCCTGCATGACCTCCTACACTGCCCGAACACCACTGCACTGCCCTAAACCCTGAAACACCAACCCTGGATGACCCCCTACACTGCCCGAACACCCATGCACTGCCCTAAACCATGAAACACCACACCCACTACACTACACAAACACCACTGCACTACCCTAAACCCTAAAACACTACCCCAGCACACACCCCTACACTACCCAAACACCAGTGCACTACCCTAAACCCTAAAACACTACCCCCAGCAGTACCCTCTACTCTACCCAAACACCACTGCACTACCCTAACCCTAAATCACTACCCCCAGCAGTACCCCCTACACTACCCAAACACCACTGTACTACCCTAAACCCTAAACCAATTCTCCCAGCATGACCCCCTACACTACCCAAACACCACTGCACTACCCTAAACCCTAAATCTACCCTCAGCACAACCCCTACACTACCCAAATACCACTGTACTACCCTAAACCCTAAAACACTACCCCCAGCACGACCCCTACACTACCCAAACACCAATGCACTGCCCTAAACCCTAAAACACTCCCCCAGCACGACTCCCTACATTACCTAAACACCACTGCACTACCCTAAACTCTAAATCTACCCCCAGCACAACCCCCTACACTACCCGAACACCACTGCACTACCCTAATCCCTAAATCTACCCCCAGCATGACTCCCTACACTACCCAAACACCACTGCACTACCCTAAACCCTAAATCTACCCCCAGCACGACCACCTACTCTACCCAAACACCACTGGACTACCCTAAACCCTAAATCTACCCTCAGCTCAACCCCCTACACTACGCAAACACCACAGCACTACCCTAAACCCTAAAACACTACCAGCAGCATGACCCACTACACTACACAAACACCACTGCACTACCCTAAACCCTAGAACACTACCCCCAGCACGACAACCTACGCTACACAAACACCACTGCACTACCCTAAACCCTAAACCCTAAAACACTACCCTCAGCACGACCCCCTAGACTACCTGAACACCCCTGCATTACCCTAAACAATGAAACACCACCCCCTGCACAACCCCCTACACTGCCCGAACACCACTGCACTGCCCTAAACCCTGAAACACCACTCCCAGCACGTCCCACTACACTGCCCGAACACCATTGCACTCCCCCAAACCCTGACACACCACCCCTGGACGACCCCCTACACTGCCCGAACACCACTGCACTGCCCTAAACCATGAAACACCACAACCAGCATGCTCCCCTACACTGCCTGAACACCACTGCTCTGCCCTCAACCCTGAAGCACCAGCACAACCCCCTACACTGCCCTTACACCACTGCTCTGCCCTAAGCCCTGAAACACCACCCCAGCACGAACCCCTACACTGCCCAAACACCACTGCAGTGACCCAAACCCTGAAACACAAGCCCCAGCACGACCCCCTACATTGCCCAAACACCACTGCACTGCCCTAAACCCTGAAACACCAGCCCCCGCACAATCCCCTACACTGACCGAACACCACTGCCCTTCCCTAAACCCTGAAACACCAGCACCTGCACGACCCCCTACACTGCTCGAACACCACTGCACTGCCCTAAACCCTTAAACAGCAGCCCCAGCACGACCCCCTACACTGCCCAACCACCACTGCACTGTCCTAAACCCTGAAACACCACCCCCAGCACGACCGTCTACCCTGCCCGAACACCACTGCACTGCCCTAAACCCTGAAACACCACCCCCAGCACGACCCCCTACACTGCCCAAACACCACTGTACTGCCCTAAACCCTGAAACACCACCCCCAGCATGACCCTCTACACCGCCCAAACACCACTGCACTGCCCTAAATCCTGAAACACCACCCCCAGCAAGACCCCCTACACTGCCCGAACACCACTACCCTAAACCCTGAAATACCACCCCCAGCAAAACCCCCTACACTGCCCGAACACCACAGCACTGCCCTAAAACCTTAAACACCACCCCCTGCATGACACCCTACACTGCCCGAACACCACTGCACTGCCCTATCCCCTAAAACACCACCCCCAGCGTGACTCTCCCACACTACCCAAACACCACTGCACTGCCCTAAACCGTAAAACACTGCCCTCAGCATGACCCCCTACACTACACCAACACCACTGCACTACCCTAAACCCTAAATTACCCCAGCACGACTCCCTAAACTACCCAAACACCACTGCACTACCCTAAACCCTAAATCTACCCTCAGCACGACCCCTACACTACCCAAACACCACTGCACTGCCCTAAACCCTAAAACACTACCCCTGCACGACCCCCTACACTACCCGAACACCACTGCACTACCCTGAACCCTAAAACACCACCCCCAGCACGACCCCCTACACTACCCTAACACCACTGCTCTACCCTAAACCCTAAAACACCACCCCGTACGACCCCCAAAACTACCCAAAGACCACTGCACTGCCCTAAACCCTAAAACACTACCCCAGCATGACCCCCTACACTACCCGAACACCACTGCACTACCCTGAACCCTGAAACACCACCCCCAGCACGACCCACTACACTACACAAACACCACAGCACTACCCTAATCCCTAGAACACTACTCCCAGCACGACCACCTACACTGCACAAACACCACTGCACTACCCTAAACCCTAAAACACTACCCTCAGCACAACCCCCTACACAACCTGAACACCCCTGCACTGCCCTAAACCGTGAAACACCACCCCTTGCACAACCCCCTACACTGCCCGAACACCACTGCACTGCCCTTAACCCTGAAACACCACCCCCAGCACGTCCCCCTACACTGCCCGAACACCACTGCACTGCCCTAAACCCTGAAACACCACCCCTGGACAACCCCCTACACTGCACGAACACCCCTGCACTGCCCTAAACCATGAAACACCACGCCCAGCATGCTCCCCTACACTGCCCGAACACCACTGCTCTGCCCTAAACCCCAAAACACCACCCCCAGTATGTCCCCCTATGCTGTCCGAACACCACTGCTCTGCCCTTAACCCTGAAGCACCAGCATGATCCCCTACACTACCCTAACACCACTGCTCTGCCCTAAACCCTGAAACACCACCCCCAGCACAACCCCTACACTGCCCGAACACCACTGCACTGCCCTAAACCCTGAAACACCAGCACCCGCATGACCACCTACACTGCTTGAACACCACTGCACTGCCCTAAACCCTTAAATAGCAGCCCCAGCACGACCCCCTACACTGCCCGAACACCACTGCACTGTCCTAAACCCTGAAACACCACCCCCAGCACGACCCTCTACAATGCCAAAACACCACTACACTGCCCTAAACCCTGAAACACCACCCCAGCATGACCCTCTACACTGCCCAAACACCACTACACTGCCCTAAAGCCTGAAAAACCACCCCCAACAAGACACCCTACACTTCCCGAACACCACTGCCCTTTACCCTGAAACACCACCCCCAGCAAAACCCCCTACTCTGCCCAAACACCACGGCACTGCCCTAAAACCTTAAACACCACCCCCTGCATGACTTCCTACACTGCCCGAACACCACTGCACTGCCCTAAACCCTGAAACACCAACCCTGGATGACCCCCTACACTGCCCGAACACCACTGCACTACCCTAAACCCTAAAACACTGCCCTCAGCATGACCCCCTACACTACACCAACACCACTGCACTACCCTAAACCCTAAATCTACCCCAGCACGACCCCCTAAACTACCCAAACAACACTGCACTACCCTAAACCCTAAATCTACCCTCAGCACGACCCCTACACTACCCAAACACCACTGCACTGCCCTAAACCCTAAAACACTACCCCAGCATGACCCCCTACACTACCCGAACACCACTGCACTACCCTGAACCCTAAAACACCACCCCCAGCATGACCCCCTACACTACCCTAACACCACTGCACTACCCTAAACCCTAAAACACCACCCCGTACGACCCCCAACACTACCCAAAGACCACTGCACTACTCTAAACACTAAAACACCACCCCCAGCACAACCCCCTACACTGCCCGAACACCACTGCACTGCCCTAAACCCTAAAACACTACCCCAGCCTGACCCCCTACACTACCCGAACACCACTGCACTACCCTGAACCCTAAAACACCACGCCCAGCATGCTCCCCTACACTGCCCGAACACCACTGCTCTGCCCTAAACCCCAAAACACCACCCCCAGTATGTCCCCCTATGCTGTCCGAACACCACTGCTCTGCCCTTAACCCTGAAGCACCAGCATGATCCCCTACACTGCCCTAACACCACTGCTCTGCACCAAACCCTGAAACACCACCCCTAGCACGACCCCTACACTGCCCGAACACAACTGCACTGCCCTAAACCCTGAAACACCAGCCCCCGCACGACCCCCTACACTGACCGAACACCACTGCCCTTCCCTGAACCCTGAAACACCAGCACCCGCATGACCACCTACACTGCTTGAACACCACTGCACTGCCCTAAACCCTTAAATAGCAGCCCCAGCACGACCCCCTACACTGCCCGAACACCACTGCACTGTCCTAAACCCTGAAACACCACCCCCAGCACGACCCTCTACAATGCCAAAACACCACTACACTGCCCTAAACCCTGAAACACCACCCCAGCACGACCCTCTACACTGCCCAAACACCACTACACTGCCCTAAAGCCTGAAAAACCACCCCCAACAAGACACCGTACACTGCCCGAACACCACTGCCCTTTACCCTGAAACACCACCCCCAGCAAAACCCCCTACTCTGCCCAAACACCACGGCACTGCCCTAAAACCTTAAACACCACCCCCTGCATGACCTCCTACACTGCCCGAACACCACTGCACTGCCCTAAACCCTGAAACACCAACCCTGGATGACCCCCTACACTGCCCGAACACCCATGCACTGCCCTAAACCATGAAACACCACACCCACTACACTACACAAACACCACTGCACTACCCTAAACCCTAAAACACTACCCCAGCACACACCCCTACACTACCCAAACACCAGTGCACTACCCTAAACCCTAAAACACTACCCCCAGCAGTACCCTCTACTCTACCCAAACACCACTGCACTACCCTAAACCCTAAATCACTACCCCCAGCAGTACCCCCTACACTACCCAAACACCACTGTACTACCCTAAACCCTAAACCAATTCTCCCAGCATGACCCCCTACACTACCCAAACGCCACTGCACTACCCTAAACCCTAAATCTACCCTCAGCACAACCCCTACACTACCCAAATACCACTGTACTACCCTAAACCCTAAAACACTACCCCCAGCACGACCCCCTACACTACCCAAACACCAATGCACTGCCCTAAACCCTAAAACACTTCCCCAGCACGACTCCCTACATTACCTAAACACCACTGCACTACCCTAAACTCTAAATCTACCCCCAGCACAACCCCCTACACTACCCGAACACCACTGCACTACCCTAATCCCTAAATCTACCCCCAGCATGACTCCCTACACTACCCAAACACCACTGCACTACCCTAAACCCTAAATCTACCCCCAGCACGACCACCTACACTACCCAAACACCACTGGACTACCCTAAACCCTAAATCTACCCTCAGCTCAACCCCCTACACTACGCAAACACCACTGCACTACCCTAAACCCTAAAACACTACCAGCAGCATGACCCACTACACTACACAAACACCTTTGCACTACCCTAAACCCTAGAACACTACCCCCAGCACGACAACCTACGCTGCACAAACACCACTGCACTACCCTAAACCCTAAACCCTAAAACACTACCCTCAGCACGACCCCCTACACTACCTGAACACCCCTGCATTACCCTAAACAATGAAACACCACCCCCTGCACAACCCCCTACACTGCCCGAACACCACTGCACTGCCCTAAACCCTGAAACACCACTCCCAGCACGTCCCACTACACTGCCCGAACACCATTGCACTCCCCCAAACCCTGACACACCACCCCTGGACGACCCCCTACACTGCCCTAACACCACTACACTGCCCTAAACCATGAAACACCACAACCAGCATGCTCCCCTACACTGCCCGAACACCACTGCTCTGCCCTCAACCCTGAAGCACCAGCATGACCCCCTACACTGCCCTTACACCACTGCTCTGCCCTAAACCCTGAAACACCACCCCCAGCACGAACCCCTACACTGCCCAAACACCACTGCAGTGACCCAAACCCTGAAACACAAGCCCCAGCACGACCCCCTACATTGCCCGAACACCACTGCACTGCCCTAAACCCTGAAACACCAGCCCCCGCACGATCCCCTACACTGACCGAACACCACTGCCCTTCCCTAAACCCTGAAACACCAGCACCTGCACGACCCCCTACACTGCTCGAACACCACTGCACTGCCCTAAACCCTTAAACAGCAGCCCCAGCACGACCCCCTACACTGCCCAACCACCACTGCACTGTCCTAAACCCTGAAACACCACCCCCAGCACAACCGTCTACCCTGCCCGAACACCACTGCACTGCCCTAAACCCTGAAACACCACCCCCAGCACGACCCCCTACACTGCCCAAACACCACTGTACTGCCCTAAACCCTGAAACACCACCCCCAGCATGACCCTCTACACCGCCCAAACACCACTGCACTGCCCTAAAGCCTGAAACACCACCCCCAGCAAGACCCCCTACACTGCCCGAACACCACTACCCTAAACCCTGAAATACCACCCCCAGCAAAACCCCCTACACTGCCCGAACACCACGGCACTGCCCTAAAACCTTACACACCACCCCCTGCATGACACCCTACACTGCCCGAACACAACTGCACTGCCCTATACCCTAAAACACCACCCCCAGCATGACCCTCCCACACTACCCAAACACCACTGCACTGCCCTAAACCATAAAACACCATCCCCAGCACGGCCCCTACACTACCCAAACACCACTGCACTACTCTAAACCCTAAATCTACCCTCAGCACGACCCCTACATTACCCAAACACCACTGCACTACCCTAAACCCTAAAACACTGCCCTCAGCATGACCCCCTACACTACACCAACACCACTGCACTACCCTAAACCCTAAATCTACCCCAGCACGACCCCCTAAACTACCCAAACAACACTGCACTACCCTAAACCCTAAATCTACCCTCAGCACGACCCCTACACTACCCAAACACCACTGCACTGCCCTATACCCTAAAACACTACCCCAGCACGACCCCCTACACTACCCTAACACCACTGCACTACCCTGAACCCTAAAACACCACCCCCAGCATGACCCCCTACACTACCCTAACACCACTGCACTACCCTAAACCCTAAAACACCACCCCGTACAACCCCCAACACTACCCAAAGACCACTGCACTACTCTAAACACTGCAACACCACCCCCAGCACAACCCCCTACACTGCCCGAACACCACTGCACTGCCCTAAACCCTAAAACACTACCCCAGCCTGACCCCCTACACTACCCGAACACCACTGCACTACCCTGAACCCTAAAACACCACCCCCAGCACGACCCCCTACACTACCCTAACACCACTGCACTACCCTAAACCCTAAAACACCACCCCAGCATGACCCCCTACACTACCCGAATACCACTGCACTACCCTGAACCCTGAAACACCACCCCCAGCACGACCCACTGCACTACACAAACACCACAGCACTACCCTAATCCCTAGAACACTACTCCCAGCACGACCACCTACACTGCACAAACACCACTGCACTACCCTAAACCCTAAAACACTACCCTCAGCACAACCCCCTACACTACCTGAACACCCCTGCACTGCCCTAAACCATGAAACACCACCCCTTGCACAACCCCCTACACTGCCCGAACACCACTGCACTGCCCTTAACCCTGAAACACCACCCCCAGCACGTCCCCCTACACTGCCCGAACACCACTGCACTGCCCTAAAACCTGAAACACCACCCCTGGACGACCCTCTACACTGCACGAACACCCCTGCACTGCCCTAAACCATGAAACAGCACGCCCAGCATGCTCCCCTACACTGCCCAAACACCACTGCTCTGCCCTAAACCCTGAAGCACCAGCATGATCCCCTACACTGCCCTAACACCACTGCTCTGCCCTAAACCCTGAAACACCACCCCCAGCACGACCCCTACACTGCCCGAACACTACTGCACTGCCCTAAACCCTGAAACACCAGCCACCGCACAACCCCCTACACTGACCGAACACCACTGCCCTTCCCTGAACCCTGAAACACCAGCACCCGCATGACCACCTACACTGCTTGAACACCACTGCACTGCCCTAAACCCTTAAATAGCAGCCCCAGCACGACCCCCTACACTGCCCGAACACCACTGCACTGTCCAAAACCCTGAAACACCACCCCCAGCACAACCCTCTACAATGCCAAAACACCACTACACCACTACACCGCCCTAAACCCTGAAACACCACCCCAGCACGACCCTCTACACTGCCCAAACACCACTACACTGCCCTAAAGCCTGAAAAACCACCCCCAACAAGACACCCTACACTGCCCGAACACGACTGCCCTTTACCCTGAAACACCACCCCCAGCAAAACCCCCTACTCTGCCCAAACACCGCGGCACTGCCCTAAAACCTTAAACACCACCCCCTGCATGACCTCCTACACTGCCCGAACACCACTGCACTGCCCTAAACCCTGAAACACCAACCCTGGATGACCCCCTACACTGCCCGAACACCCATGCACTGCCCTAAACCATGAAACACCACACCCACTACACTACACAAACACCACTGCACTACCCTAAACCCTAAAACACTACCCCAGCACACACCCCTACACTACCCAAACACCAGTGCACTACCCTAAACCCTAAAACACTACCCCCAGCAGTACCCTCTACTCTACCCAAACACCACTGCACTACCCTAACACTAAATCACTACCCCCAGCAGTACCCCCTACACTACCCAAACACCACTGTACTACCCTAAACCCTAAACCAATTCTCCCAGCATGACCCCCTACACTACCCAAACACCACTGCACTACCCTAAACCCTAAATCTACCCTCAGCACAACCCCTACACTACCCAAATACCACTGTACTACCCTAAACCCTAAAACACTACCCCCAGCACGACCCCCTACTGTGAGAAGTTGGCCTGGTATATGCTGTTCACTAGTTCTAGTGACCACCTTGTACCATGCCAAGCAACCCTTATGGTGTGGTTGTAAGTCAACCTTTTTGGACTAGCTGCCCTAGTGGTAGCGTAGGCTAAGCAGTCTTTGAGGCTAAACTCGTGATGCGTGTTAAGCAAGCTGTTTTACCAATAGTAACCCCCTTTTATACCAATGAAAGGACACCACACAGATATATATTCAAAATATATATGTATTTATTTCTCAAAGTAACCCCTAGTCTCTTTATGAGCACAGGAGCACAAATCGTCAAACAAGATTACAGTAGAATACACAGAAGTTGCACTTTATATGGATAGGCCCTGGTGGCCACTCAAACCATATACTAAAATAGTGGTATAAGTACCACGAACAGAAAAGGGAAAAGGCCTAGGGCCTCTAGAATCGCTGGGCCTACAAGGAGCTAACGTCAGTTAGTGACCAGGAGGTCCACGGGTGGCGTGTGCAGAGCAAATAGTCACACGCGTGCTCCCATAGGTTTCAATGGGTGCGTAAAAAGTACAAAGTTACTGCAAAAGGAATCTTCCGGATGACCTAGGAACTTAAGATTTGGAACACAGGCACTAGAGATGTATTACTACACATGGGCACCGGAGTACCAGCTTTACCTCACCCACAGGAAGCGGGTGCATAGGCCTCAAAGTGCGTCGGGTTTCTTCTATCTGTTCCGTTGAGCCTGGGACAAAGATGCTGCAGGCGGTCGGTCGGGAAGGGATGCAGTGGATCCAAGAGTGGATCGGAGATGTTGAAGACCTGTAAGCAGAGGGGACAGTGTTCACAGTCACTAGCCAGTGACCAGCGTGGCACCAGGTGGGTACCAGGCGATGTCGGGTGCAAACAGGTGATGAGGGGTAGCTTGTCTCCGCAGCCACGTGGTCCCTGAAGGTCGACGACGTCCAGGAGTCGGCTCACGAGCTGTCCCACGCAGGCTCTCGCTGTCGGCGGTGTCGGCGACTTGATCGAAGCAAACAAGCCTTGGCAAAAGCAATTGCAGGAGGATTCGGAAATCAGCTGTTGGTTCTGACCAGCAAGGTCAGAGGGATTGCTCCTTTGGAGGGGAGCAAGGGCCAGTCTGGAGCAACCAGACCAGCGGTGTTTGTCGTAGATTTCGTCGCCAAGATGGCCACTAGCCAGCGGGCCAGCAACCGGTTAGGCGCGTCGAGTGGCAAAATGCAGAAGGGCCCCACGCAGATCGTGGAGATGCTGGAGGGCTCACCTTTGGTGCAGATGCTGCTCGAGGGTTGGGCTTCTCAGGACCCAAAGCACAACTTGGAGGGAGCCTCGGTTGTTGCACTGGTCAGCTTGTCGTAGTCGTTCCAAGATGGCTGGCTCCACGTGTCTCGGTGCCTCCACGGGTCTCCTCTTTGCAGGGACTGTGGATCGGGCGGTGAGAGGTCTGGAGGTCCAGGTCTTGTCAGTCTCTGGGCTCGGGCTCCGGCGGGAGGCGGCGGCAAAGCAGACGGTGATTCGCTGGATGGTGCTTGCGTTAGCAAGGTGGTCACTCCCTGACCACAGGGGAGATTTTCTTCAGTCTTCTGTGCAGCAGAATGTCGAAGTTCCCGTCTTCTTCTTAGTTTCAAGTTGATTCCAGGATGTCTGAAGTCTTAGGACACAGCTCCTACCTTTATTCGGATTCTAGGGGCCGGACTACCTGCTAGGTCCCTCCCTATGGGTGGGACCAGGAAGGGGGGTGGTTACACCCCCAATCCTTTGTCCAGCTCGCCCCAGGCCCGGGACTGGTGTGCCCCAGGACCGGTTTGAACTGGCATATGCACCGAGGCTCCTTGTGAGCCACAGGCATGTCTGGTTTCTTTCAAGCCCTACCTGACCAATACACAAAATCCTGTCTGGGGTGGTGCACGCACCTCCCCTGGCAGGAAACCCTTTGTCCACACCTCCCAAGCTGGAAGGACTCCCAGCAGCAGGAGGGCAGACTTGTGTCTGCGGTGGCAGCATCCATTTTGTGGAGCTGAGGCTATGTCTGATTTTACCCGGGTTTCAGGCACTGTACATGTCGTGTCCCTCTAGAAGGGTGGAATGCTAACCCCGTCGCCAGAATTGGCGAGGGGTTAGTATTCCAATTCGTATGACACCTTACTCGACATGTTTTGATAAAGCCAAACCAAAGATAGCATTTAACCGCGAGGTTCATAATGCACTTAAGAGTATATGGTATGACGATATCTGGAAACAGTAGAAGGAAGTTGTTCCGACCACTGCAGACAGGCTCAGCTCATGCCAGAGCACCATCTCACATGGAACCAAGCACTCTGCCTTCAGGATTGTTAAGGCCTGCCATAGGAGTGACTCATAGGTTACCAGGTGTCCCATTTAAGGTTAGGTATAGGTATACTACACCTAAGTAAGAGGTGATTACACCAACTTACCCCAGCTGAGTGATCAGCCAGTTGTGTCAGATTGTTAGGCCAAGCCTGGGGTGGCATAATACATGCTGCAGCCCCTGGCAGGCCTTGGGTACACCAATGCCCTGGGTACCTAGTGTACACTGGTACAGGGGCTGACAGGGTGATCCACTTCCAATTGGTTATGCACCTAGGGTGCATAGTTGTAATTTAGTAGAGAGAACAGCAGGCTGGGGGTCTGATTGGCAGGCCCACAGCCTCAATATGTCAAAAACCAGTGAAGCAAAAAGCAAAAATTTGGGGTGACCATAGGATAGCAGACCCTACTCTCCTACACAACCCCCCCCCAAACGCTGGGACATTAAACTAGCCTTGACCAGTCTCGTCTTCATGTCCTAAGTGGAAGTACCTGGAGAGACCATCTGCATTCCCATGGTCAGTACCTGGCCGGTGCTCCACTGTAAAGTCCATCCCCTGTAGGGAAATGGACCACCTAAGCAGTTTGGGGTTTTCACCCTTCATCTGATTTAGCCACAAGAGGGGCTTATGGTCGGTCTGAATCTTGAAGTGAGTGCCAAACAAGTATGGCCTCAGCTTCTTCAGGGCCCACACCACAGCAAAGGCCTCCCTCTCAATAGCTGACCAATTCTTCTCTCTGGGGGTCAACCTTCTGCTAATAAAAGCAATGGGTTGGTCTTGACCATCTACATTAAGTTGTGACAGCACAGCTCCCACACCCAACTCAGAAGCATCTGTTTGGACAATAAACTCTTTGGAGTAGTCAGGACTTTTCAGGATAGGTGCAGAGCACATGGCCTCCTTCAGGTCATCAAATGCCTTTTGACAGCTTACTGTCCACTGAACCTTTTTGGGCATCTTCTTGGATGTCAGATCATTAAGAGGAGTCACAATGGACCCATAGTTCTTAACAAACTTCCTGTAATACCCAGTCAAGCCCAAGAAAGCTCGAACTTGAGTCTGGGTGGTTGGAGGGGACCAATCCTTGATGGACTGTATCTTACTCTCCAGTGGTTGAACTTGGCCCCCACCTACAAGGTGGCCCAAATACACAACCTTACTCTGCCCTATCTGGCACTTAGTAGCCTTGATAGTGAGGCCTGCCCTTTGCAGAGCCTCAAGAGCCTTCTTCAGGTGGATCAGGTGATCCTCCCAGGTGGAACTAAAGACAGCAATGTCATCAAGATATGCTGCGCAAAAGTCATCCAACCCAGTAAGGACTTGGTTCACCAGCCTTTGGAAGGTGGCAGGTGCATTCTTCAGACCAAAGGGCATCACCACAAACTGATAATGCCCACCTGGGGTTGAGAATGCTGTTTTGGCCTCAGACTCCTCAGCTAACCTGATTTGCCAATAGCCAGCTGTCAAGTCAAATGTGCTCAAAAACTTTGCAGAAGCTAGTTTGTCTATGAGCTCATCTGCCCTTGGAATAGGGTGTGCATCTGTCCTGGTGACAGCATTGAGTCCTCTGTAGTCCACACAGAACCTCATCTCTCTCTTGCCATCTTTGGTGTGAGGCTTGGGGACCAGAACCACTGGGCTAGCCCAGGGGCTCTCTGAGGGTTCAATGACACCTAATTCCAGCATTTTATGTACCTCAGCCTTTATACAGTCCCTGACGTGGTCAGGTTGTCTGTAAAGTTTGTTCTTTACAGGCAGACTGTCACCAGTGTCCACAACATGGGTACACCAGTCAGTTTGACTAGGTATCAAGGAAAACATATGTGAAAATGATTGTAGAACCTGTCTACATTCAGTCTGCTGATGGGCAGTGAGGTTGCCTCCAAGGGTCACTCCTTCAACTGAGCCATCTTCAGGGTTCTGAGACAACAGGTCGGGGAGAGGGTCACTCTCTTCCTCCTGTCCCTCATCTGTAGCCATGAGCAAGCCCATGTCTGCCCTGTCAACATATGCTTTAAGCCTGTTAACATGGAGTACCCTGTGGGGACTCCTGGGAGTTCCTAGGTCCACCAAGTAGGTGACCTCTCCCTTCTTTTCCAGGATTGTATGGGGTCCAGACCATTTGTCTTGGAGTGCTGCTGGGGCCACCGGCTCCAACACCCATACCTTCTGTCCTGGCTGATACTCAACCAAGACAGCCTTTTGGTCATGCCAAGCTTTCTGTAAGGCCTGGCTTGCCTCAAGGTTTTTAGATGCCTTCTCCATATACTCAGCCATCCTGGAGCGGAGACCAAGTACATAGTCCACTATGTCTAGCTTAGGCTTTTTGAGAGGTAACTCCCAGCCTTCCTTCACCAAACACAGTGGGCCTCTCACAGGGTGCCCAAACAACAATTCAAAGGGGCTGTAGCCAACTCCTTTTTGTGGGACCTCTCTGTAAGCAAACAGAAGGCAGGGTAGAAGGATATCCCATCTTCGCCTGAGCTTTTCAGGTAATCCTTTGATCATACCCTTTAGGGTCTTGTTGAATCTCTCAACAAGCCCATTGCATTGTGGGTGATAAGGGGTGGTGAACTTGTAGTTGACACCACATTCCTTCCACATAGCTGTCAAGTATCCTGACATAAAGTTGGTACCTCTGTCAGATACTACCTCCTTAGGAAACCCCACTCTGGAGAATACTCCCAGCAGGGCCCTGGCCACAACAGGAGCTGTAGTGGTCCTAAGGGGAATTGCCTCTGGATACCTGGTGGCATGATCCACTACCACCAGTATAAATCTGTGCCCAGATGCAGTGGGAGGATCCATGGGACCCACTATGTCTATTCCCACTCTTTCAAAGGGGACCCCCACCACAGGTAGTGGTATTAGGGGGGCCTTTGTTGTGCCACCTGATTTGCCACTGGCTTGGCAGGTAACACAGGAGCGACAAAACTCCTTTGTATCTTCATTCATATGAGGCCAGTGAAAGTGAGGGACAAGTCTGTCCCAGGTCTTGTTCTGGCCTAGGTGTCCTGCTAAAGGAATATCATGGGCCAAGGTAAGAAGGAAGCCCCTAAATTGCAGAGGTATAACCAACCTCCTGGTTGCACCAGGCTTGGGGTCTCTAGCCTCTGAATAAAGGAGCCCTTCATCCCAATACACTTTATGGGTACCTTGAGCATTCCCAGCAGCCTCAGCAGCAGCCAGCTGTCTGAGGGGTTCAAGAGAGGGACAGGATAACTGAGCCTGCCTCAAGTCAGCCCTTGAAGGTCCCCCTGTCCCCAGAAACTCAACCTGATCAGGTTCAAGCTCTTCAGGGACAGTTCCTTCAGGGTCCTCTAGATCAGCTTCCTGGGAAGGCTGATCATCACTCTGAGGCAGGGGGGAAGGCACAGCCTTGACCCTCCTGTTCTTCTTCTTGGTAGGTGCTTGGTCCATTGTTCCAGGATCCAAGACCTGTGGTTCAGTGAGGCACTTTTTGGCCTGTGACCTGGTCACAGCAAGGACATGTGATGATATACCTAACATCTCTGCATGAGTCCTGTACTCCACTTCTGACCATAGAGAACTCTCTAGGTCATTGCCCAACAAACATTCTACTGGGAGGTCTGCACTAACCACAACCCTTTTGAGGCCAGTTACCCCTCCCCATGAGAAGTTAACAACTGCCACACTATGTGAAGTAGTGGCATTGCTGGCATTGGTCACCAGGTAGTTCTCACCTGGTATGTACTGTCCAGGATCCACAAAGCCTGGTGTCACCATAGTGACACTGGCACATGTGTCCCTGTAGGCTTGAGCCACTTTGTCATTAATTAAAGGAGTCTGTCTGTACTTGCCCAGGTTACTGGGGCTCACAGTCAGGGACAAATCAATGTCCCCATCACAGATCAAGACTGCCTGTGTAAGGGTTCTGTCTAAGTCAGAATCTCCTTCAGTTCCCATAGTGATTCCCACTACACCCTTTGTCTGGGGACCAACACTGCTAACAGTAGTACTGGGAGCAGGTGCCTTAGGGGCAACAGTGTTGGGGGCTCCACCCTTTTTGCAATCACTAGTCCAGTGAGTTGTATTTTTACAATGATTGCACCAGGGTTTCTTCTGACCTTCTTTCTTCTTCTTGGACTGTTGGGACCCACCCTCCTTAGCAGTAGTTTGGGGCCCTGTTGAAGACTTCTGGTCTTTAGGTTTCTGATCTCCACCCTTTTGGTCTGTTTTCTTCTGATCACCCCCTTGGCCCTGGTTCTGGTTCTTTTGCTTAACCCTGGTTCTGACCCATTTGTCTGCCTTCTTTCCCAATTCTTGGGGAGAGGTCAGATCAGAGTCAACCAAGTGTTGATGCAGTTGCTGGTTTTGACAGTTATTTAAAATCTGTTCTCTCATCATCAAATTATACAATCCTGTAAAATCAGATACCTTACTTCCCAGCAACCAACCCTCCAAAGCCTTAGTGGCACATTCAATGTATTCAGACCAGTCCTGAGTCTGTGTCTTTTGGGTGTCTCTGAACATTAACCTGTACTGTTCAGTGGTTAAGCCTAACCCATCAACTAGAACACTCTTCAGGACTCTGTAGTTTCTGACATCCTCTTCTCTAACAGTGAGGAGTCTGTCTCTGCCTCTTCCCTCAAAGGAGAGCCAGAGGATTGCTGCCCACTGATCTTCAGGAACCTGCTGTACTTTGCAGGCTCTCTCAAGAGCAGTTATCCACTTGTGGATGTCATCCCCACTTTTGTAGGGGGGCACAACCTTAGACAGGTTTCTATTGTCGAAAACCCTATCTTTGTCCTTAGGGACAATGCTGCCACCAGTGGGTATAGACCCACTCTCTTTATGCTGTCTAGCCTTGCTAAGTTTCTCTTCCATCAGGGCTACTTCTAGCTCCTGCTTCCTGATCCTCAGCTGAGCCTCTTGCATCTTGGCCTCATGTTCCCTCCTCTGAGGGGTGGTCATCCTTCTCCTGGAGTGACCTTGAGAGCCTCTAGAGCCATGGGAAGCATTGGAGTCACCTGAGCGATTCCTTTGCCTTCCAAGCCCTGTGTTAAGTCCACTGGGGAGATCCAGTGGGTTGAACCCACTGTCAGTCCCCAATAGCCTTGGTTTAGCTGGGCCAAGTATAATACTTGGCACTGGGCTAGTTCTCCCTTCATCCTCACTACTGTCAGTATCCTTTTCACTCTCATCCTCTGTGGTAGGCATCCCATCTAAGGGGTGACTATTGGGAAGGGGTACTTCAGTGGCATCTTTAGAAGGGGGGCCTCCTGTTCCTGTCCCTAAGGGGGCTAACTGGGAAGCTTTCTTGAGTGCTCTCTGATTCTCATCATTCTGTAAGAGCTCTCTGAGCTCAGCAGAGTTTGGGTTCTTGGGCTGTTTAAGGCCTCTAAGAGTTGCCAAATGCCTGAGCTCATTCTGATTAAGGGTAGCAAAGCTGGATGGTGCCCTCTGGGGGTCACTCTCAACAGAGATGGGTACAGTGGACCCCTCTGCCCCGGCCATTGCTCTTAAGTGTGGGTGGATGTGTTGCAATCTACCTACACTTGGGTTTACCTACTAAACGTATCTAGTAGTTGTAGTCAGGGTGTGCTACTCCCTTTGCTCTACAACAACTAAGTTCAGTAGAACTTAAGTATATCTAATCTTGTTTTATATGTACCTACAGGTACCTATGTGATCTTTCAATTGGTAACCAAGAGATTACAATGGTAAAACACAGCAAGCTCAAATCCAACCGCTGCTCACCAATGTGAGAAGTTGGCCTGGTATATGCTGTTCACTAGTTCTAGTGACCACCTTGTACCATGCCAAGCAACCCTTATGGTGTGGTTGTAAGTCAACCTTTTTGGACTAGCTGCCCTAGTGGTAGCGTAGGCTAAGCAGTCTTTGAGGCTAAACTCGTGATGCGTGTTAAGCAAGCTGTTTTACCAATAGTAACCCCCTTTTATACCAATGAAAGGACACCACACAGATATATATTCAAAATATATATGTATTTATTTCTCAAAGTAACCCCTAGTCTCTTTATGAGCACAGGAGCACAAATCGTCAAACAAGATTACAGTAGAATACACAGAAGTTGCACTTTATATGGATAGGCCCTGGTGGCCACTCAAACCATATACTAAAATAGTGGTATAAGTACCACGAACAGAAAAGGGAAAAGGCCTAGGGCCTCTAGAATCGCTGGGCCTACAAGGAGCTAACGTCAGTTAGTGACCAGGAGGTCCACGGGTGGCGTGTGCAGAGCAAATAGTCACACGCGTGCTCCCATAGGTTTCAATGGGTGCGTAAAAAGTACAAAGTTACTGCAAAAGGAATCTTCCGGATGACCTAGGAACTTAAGATTTGGAACACAGGCACTAGAGATGTATTACTACACATGGGCACCGGAGTACCAGCTTTACCTCACCCACAGGAAGCGGGTGCATAGGCCTCAAAGTGCGTCGGGTTTCTTCTATCTGTTCCGTTGAGCCTGGGACAAAGATGCTGCAGGCGGTCGGTCGGGAAGGGATGCAGTGGATCCAAGAGTGGATCGGAGATGTTGAAGACCTGTAAGCAGAGGGGACAGTGTTCACAGTCACTAGCCAGTGACCAGCGTGGCACCAGGTGGGTACCAGGCGATGTCGGGTGCAAACAGGTGATGAGGGGTAGCTTGTCTCCGCAGCCACGTGGTCCCTGAAGGTCGACGACGTCCAGGAGTCGGCTCACGAGCTGTCCCACGCAGGCTCTCGCTGTCGGCGGTGTCGGCGACTTGATCGAAGCAAACAAGCCTTGGCAAAAGCAATTGCAGGAGGATTCGGAAATCAGCTGTTGGTTCTGACCAGCAAGGTCAGAGGGATTGCTCCTTTGGAGGGGAGCAAGGGCCAGTCTGGAGCAACCAGACCAGCGGTGTTTGTCGTAGATTTCGTCGCCAAGATGGCCACTAGCCAGCGGGCCAGCAACCGGTTAGGCGCGTCGAGTGGCAAAATGCAGAAGGGCCCCACGCAGATCGTGGAGATGCTGGAGGGCTCACCTTTGGTGCAGATGCTGCTCGAGGGTTGGGCTTCTCAGGACCCAAAGCACAACTTGGAGGGAGCCTCGGTTGTTGCACTGGTCAGCTTGTCGTAGTCGTTCCAAGATGGCTGGCTCCACGTGTCTCGGTGCCTCCACGGGTCTCCTCTTTGCAGGGACTGTGGATCGGGCGGTGAGAGGTCTGGAGGTCCAGGTCTTGTCAGTCTCTGGGCTCGGGCTCCGGCGGGAGGCGGCGGCAAAGCAGACGGTGATTCGCTGGATGGTGCTTGCGTTAGCAAGGTGGTCACTCCCTGACCACAGGGGAGATTTTCTTCAGTCTTCTGTGCAGCAGAATGTCGAAGTTCCCGTCTTCTTCTTAGTTTCAAGTTGATTCCAGGATGTCTGAAGTCTTAGGACACAGCTCCTACCTTTATTCGGATTCTAGGGGCCGGACTACCTGCTAGGTCCCTCCCTATGGGTGGGACCAGGAAGGGGGGTGGTTACACCCCCAATCCTTTGTCCAGCTCGCCCCAGGCCCGGGACTGGTGTGCCCCAGGACCGGTTTGAACTGGCATATGCACCGAGGCTCCTTGTGAGCCACAGGCATGTCTGGTTTCTTTCAAGCCCTACCTGACCAATACACAAAATCCTGTCTGGGGTGGTGCACGCACCTCCCCTGGCAGGAAACCCTTTGTCCACACCTCCCAAGCTGGAAGGACTCCCAGCAGCAGGAGGGCAGACTTGTGTCTGCGGTGGCAGCATCCATTTTGTGGAGCTGAGGCTATGTCTGATTTTACCCGGGTTTCAGGCACTGTACATGTCGTGTCCCTCTAGAAGGGTGGAATGCTAACCCCGTCGCCAGAATTGGCGAGGGGTTAGTATTCCAATTCGTATGACACCTTACTCGACATGTTTTGATAAAGCCAAACCAAAGATAGCATTTAACCGCGAGGTTCATAATGCACTTAAGAGTATATGGTATGACGATATCTGGAAACAGTAGAAGGAAGTTGTTCCGACCACTGCAGACAGGCTCAGCTCATGCCAGAGCACCATCTCACATGGAACCAAGCACTCTGCCTTCAGGATTGTTAAGGCCTGCCATAGGAGTGACTCATAGGTTACCAGGTGTCCCATTTAAGGTTAGGTATAGGTATACTACACCTAAGTAAGAGGTGATTACACCAACTTACCCCAGCTGAGTGATCAGCCAGTTGTGTCAGATTGTTAGGCCAAGCCTGGGGTGGCATAATACATGCTGCAGCCCCTGGCAGGCCTTGGGTACACCAATGCCCTGGGTACCTAGTGTACACTGGTACAGGGGCTGACAGGGTGATCCACTTCCAATTGGTTATGCACCTAGGGTGCATAGTTGTAATTTAGTAGAGAGAACAGCAGGCTGGGGGTCTGATTGGCAGGCCCACAGCCTCAATATGTCAAAAACCAGTGAAGCAAAAAGCAAAAATTTGGGGTGACCATAGGATAGCAGACCCTACTCTCCTACACCTACACTACCCAAACACCAATGCACTGCCCTAAACCCTAAAACACTCCCCCAGCACGAATCCCTACATTACCTAAACACCACTGCACTACCCTAAACTCTAAATCTACCCCCAGCACAACCCCCTACACTACCCGAACACCACTGCACTACCCTAATCCCTAAATCTACCCCCAGCATGACTCCCTACACTACCCAAACACCACTGCACTACCCTAAACCCTAAATCTACCCCCAGCACGACCACCTACACTACCCAAACACCACTGGACTACCCTAAACCCTAAATCTACCCTCAGCTCAACCCCCTACACTACGCAAACACCACAGCACTACCCTAAACCCTAAAACACTACCAGCAGCATGACCCACTACACTACACAAACACCACTGCACTACCCTAAACCCTAGAACACTACCCCCAGCACGACAACCTACGCTACACAAACACCACTGCACTACCCTAAACCCTAAACCCTAAAACACTACCCTCAGCACGACCCCCTAGACTACCTGAACACCCCTGCATTACCCTAAACAATGAAACACCACCCCCTGCACAACCCCCTACACTGCCCGAACACCACTGCACTGCCCTAAACCCTGAAACACCACTCCCAGCACGTCCCACTACACTGCCCGAACACCATTGCACTCCCCCAAACCCTGACACACCACCCCTGGACGACCCCCTACACTGCCCGAACACCACTGCACTGCCCTAAACCATGAAACACCACAACCAGCATGCTCCCCTACACTGCCCGAACACCACTGCTCTGCCCTCAACCCTGAAGCACCAGCTCAACCCCCTACACTGCCCTTACACCACTGCTCTGCCCTAAGCCCTGAAACACCACCCCAGCACGAACCCCTACACTGCCCAAACACCACTGCAGTGACCCAAACCCTGAAACACAAGCCCCAGCACGACCCCCTACATTGCCAGAACACCACTGCACTGCCCTAAACCCTAAAACACCAGCCCCCATACGATCCCCTACACTGACCGAACACCACTGCCCTTCCCTAAACCCTGAAACACCAGCACCTGCACGACCCCCTACACTGCTCGAACACCACTGCACTGCCCTAAACCCTTAAACAGCAGCCCCAGCACGACCCCCTACACTGCCCAACCACCACTGCACTGTCCTAAACCCTGAAACACCACCCCCAGCACGACCGTCTACCCTGCCCGAACACCACTGCACTGCCCTAAACCCTGAAACACCACCCCCAGCACGACCCCCTACACTGCCCAAACACCACTGTACTGCCCTAAACCCTGAAACACCACCCCCAGCATGACCCTCTACACCGCCCAAACACCACTGCACTGCCCTAAAGCCTGAAACACCACCCCCAGCAAGACCCCCTACACTGCCCGAACACCACTACCCTAAACCCTGAAATACCACCCCCAGCAAAACCCCCTACACTGCCCGAACACCACGGCACTGCCCTAAAACCTTAAACACCACCCCCTGCATGACACCCTACACTGCCCGAACACAACTGCACTGCCCTATACCCTAAAACACCACCCCCAGCATGACCCTCCCACACTACCCAAACACCACTGCACTGCCCTAAACCATAAAACACCATCCCCAGCACGACCCCTACACTACCCAAACACCACTGCACTACTCTAAACCCTAAATCTACCCTCAGCACGACCCCTACATTACCCAAACACCACTGCACTACCCTAAACCCTAAAACACTGCCCTCAGCATGACCCCCTACACTACACCAACACCACTGCACTACCCTAAACCCTAAATCCACCCCAGCACGACCCCCTAAACTACCCAAACAACACTGCACTACCCTAAACCCCAAATCTACCCTCAGCACGACCCCTACACTACCCAAACACCACTGCACTGCCCTATACCCTAAAACACTACCCCAGCACGACCCCCTACACTACCCGAACACCACTGCACTACCCTGAACCCTAAAACACCACCCCCAGCATGACCCCCTACACTACCCTAACACCACTGCCCTACCCTAAACCCTAAAACACCACCCCGTACGACCCCCAACACTACCCAAAGACCACTGCACTACTCTAAACACTACAACACCACCCCCAGCACAACCCCCTACACTGCCCGAACACCACTGCACTGCCCTAAACCCTAAAACACTACCCCAGCCTGACCCCCTACACTACCCGAACACCACTGCACTACCCTGAACCCTAAAACACCACCCCCAGCACGACCCCCTACACTACCCTAACACCACTGCACTACCCTAAACCCTAAAACATCACCCCGTACGACCCCCAAAACTACCCAAAGACCACTGCACTGCCCTAAACCCTAAAACACTACCCCAGCATGACCCCCTACACTACCCGAACACCACTGCACTACCCTGAACCCTGAAACACCACCCCCAGCACGACCCACTACACTACACAAACACCACAGCACTACCCTAATCCCTAGAACACTACTCCCAGCACGACCACCTACACTGCACAAACACCACTGCACTAACCTAAACCCTAAAACACTACCCTCAGCACAACCCCCTACACTACCTGAACACCCCTGCACTGCCCTAAACCATGAAACACCACCCCTTGCACAACCCCCTACACTGCCCGAACACCACTGCACTGCCCTTAACCCTGAAACACCACCCCCAGCACGTCCCCCTACACTGCCCGAACACCACTGCACTGCCCTAAACCCTGAAACACCACCCCTGGACGACCCTCTACACTGCACGAACACCCCTGCACTGCCCTAAACCATGAAACACCACGCCCAGCATGCTCCCCTACACTGCCCAAACACCACTGCTCTGCCCTAAACCCTGAAGCACCAGCATGATCCCCTACACTGCCCTAACACCACTGCTCTGCCCTAAACCCTGAAACACCACCCCCAGCACGACCCCTACACTGCCCGAACACCACTGCACTGCCCTAAACCCTGAAACACCAGCCCCCGCACAACCCCCTACACTGACCGAACACCACTGCCCTTCCCTGAACCCTGAAACACCAGCACCCGCATGACCACCTACACTGCTTGAACACCACTGCACTGCCCTAAACCCTTAAATAGCAGCCACAGCACGACCCCCTACACTGCCCGAACACCACTGCACTGTCCAAAACCCTGAAACACCACCCCCAGCACGACCCTCTACAATGCCAAAACACCACTACACCGCCCTAAACCCTGAAACACCACCCCAGCACGACCCTCTACACTGCCCAAACACCACTACACTGCCCTAAAGCCTGAAAAACCACCCCCAACAAGACACCCTACACTGCCCGAACACTACTGCCCTTTACCCTGCAACACCACCCCCAGCAAAACCCCCTACTCTGCCCAAACACCGCGGCACTGCCCTAAAACCTTAAACACCACCCCCTGCATGACCTCCTACACTGCCCGAACACCACTGCACTGCCCTAAACCCTGAAACACCAACCCTGGATGACCCCCTACACTGCCCGAACACCCATGCACTGCCCTAAACCATGAAACACCACACCCACTACACTACACAAACACCACTGCACTACCCTAAACCCTAAAACACTACCCCAGCACACACCCCTACACTACCCAAACACCAGTGCACTACCCTAAACCCTAAAACACTACCCCCAGCAGTACCCTCTACTCTACCCAAACACCACTGCACTACCCTAACCCTAAATCACTACCCCCAGCAGTACCCCCTACACTACCCAAACACCACTGTACTACCCTAAACCCTAAAACACTACCCCCAGCACGACCCCCTACACTACCCAAACACCAATGCACTGCCCTAAACCCTAAAACACTCCCCCAGCACGACTCCCTACATTACCTAAACACCACTGCACTACACTAAACTCTAAATCTACCCCCAGCACAACCCCCTACACTACCCGAACACCACTGCACTACCCTAATCCCTAAATCTACCCCCAGCATGACTCCCTACACTACCCAAACACCACTGCACTACCCTAAACCCTAAATCTACCCCCAGCACGACCACCTACACTACCCAAACACCACTGGACTACCCTAAACCCTAAATCTACCCTCAGCTCAACCCCCTACACTACGCAAACACCACAGCACTACCCTAAACCCTAAAACACTACCAGCAGCATGACCCACTACACTACACAAACACCACTGCACTACCCTAAACCCTAGAACACTACCCCCAGCACGACAACCTACGCTACACAAACACCACTGCACTACCCTAAACCCTAAACCCTAAAACACTACCCTCAGCACGACCCCCTAGACTACCTGAACACCCCTGCATTACCCTAAACAATGAAACACCACCCCCTGCACAACCCCCTACACTGCCCGAACACCACTGCACTGCCCTAAACCCTGAAACACCACTCCCAGCACGTCCCACTACACTGCCCGAACACCATTGCACTCCCCCAAACCCTGACACACCACCCCTGGACGACCCCCTACACTGCCCGAACACCACTGCACTGCCCTAAACCATGAAACACCACAACCAGCATGCTCCCCTACACTGCCCGAACACCACTGCTCTGCCCTCAACCCTGAAGCACCAGCACAACCCCCTACACTGCCCTTACACCACTGCTCTGCCCTAAGCCCTGAAACACCACCCCAGCACGAACCCCTACACTGCCCAAACACCACTGCAGTGACCCAAACCCTGAAACACAAGCCCCAGCACGACCCCCTACATTGCCCGAACACCACTGCACTGCCCTAAACCCTGAAACACCAGCCCCCGCACGATCCCCTACACTGACCGAACACCACTGCCCTTCCCTAAACCCTGAAACACCAGCACCTGCACGACCCCCTACACTGCTCGAACACCACTGCACTGCCCTAAACCCTTAAACAGCAGCCCCAGCACGACCCCCTACACTGCCCAACCACCACTGCACTGTCCTAAACCCTGAAACACCACCCCCAGCACGACCGTCTACCCTGCCCGAACACCACTGCACTGCCCTAAACCCTGAAACACCACCCCCAGCACGACCCCCTACACTGCCCAAACACCACTGTACAACCCTAAACCCTGAAACACCACCCCCAGCATGACCCTCTACACCGCCCAAACACCACTGCACTGCCCTAAATCCTGAAACACCACCCCCAGCAAGACCCCCTACACTGCCCGAACACCACTACCCTAAACCCTGAAATACCACCCCCAGCAAAACCCCCTACACTGCCTGAACACCACAGCACTGCCCTAAAACCTTAAACACCACCCCCTGCATGACACCCTACACTGCCCGAACACAACTGCACTGCCCTATACCCTGAAACACCACCCCAGCATGACCCTCCCACACTACCCAAACACCACTGCACTGCCCTAAACCATAAAACACCATCCCTAGCACGACCCCCTACACTACCCAAACACCACTGCACTACTCTAAACCCTAAATCTACCCTCAGCACGACCCCTACATTACCCAAACACCACTGCACTACCCTAAACCCTAAAACACTGCCCTCAGCATGACCCCCTACACTACACCAACACCACTGCACTACCCTAAACCCTAAATCTACCCTCAGCACGACCCCTACACTACCCAAACACCACTGCACTGCCCTAAACCCTAAAACACTACCCCAGCACGACCCCCTACACTACCCGAACACCACTGCACTACCCTGAACCCTAAAACACCACCCCCAGCATGACCCCCTACACTACCCTAACACCACTGCACTACCCTAAACCCTAAAACACCACCCCGTACGACCCCCAACACTACCCAAAGACCACTGCACTACTCTAAACACTAAAACACCACCCCCAGCACAACCCCCTACACTGCCCGGACACCACTGCACTGCCCTAAACCCTAATACACTACCCCAGCCTGACCCCCTACACTACCCGAACACCACTGCACTACCCTGAACCCTAAAACACCACCCCCAGCACAATCCCCTACACTACTCTAACACCACTGCACTATCCTAAACCCTAAAACACTACCCCCAGCACGACCACCTACACTGCACAAACACCACTGCACTACCCTAAACCCTAAAACACTACCCTCAGCACAACCCCCTACACTACCTGAACACCCCTGCACTGACCTAAACCATGAAACACCACCCCCTGCACAACCCCTTACACTGCCCGAACATCACGGCACTGCCCTAAAACCTTAATCACCACACCCTGCATGACCCCCTACACTGCCGGAACACCACTGCACTGCCCTATCCCCTAAAACACCACCCCCAGCGTGACTCTCCCACACTACCCAAACACCACTGCACTGCCCTAAACCGTAAAACACTGCCCTCAGCATGACCCCCTACACTACACCAACACCACTGCACTACCCTAAACCCTAAATTACCCCAGCACGACTCCCTAAACTACCCAAACACCACTGCACTACCCTAAACCCTAAATCTACCCTCAGCACGACCCCTACACTACCCAAACACCACTGCACTGCCCTAAACCCTAAAATACTACCCCTGCACGACCCCCTACACTACCCGAACACCACTGCACTACCCTGAACCCTAAAACACCACCCCCAGCACGACCCCCTACACTACCCTAACACCACTGCACTACCCTAAACCCTAAAACACCACCCCGTACGACCCCCAAAACTACCCAAAGACCACTGCACTGCCCTAAACCCTAAAACACTACCCCAGCATGACCCCCTACACTACCCGAACACCACTGCACTACCCTGAACCCTGAAACACCACCCCAGCACGACCCACTACACTACACAAACACCACAGCACTACCCTAATCCCTAGAACACTACTCCCAGCACGACCACCTACACTGCACAAACACCACTGCACTACCCTAAACCCTAAAACACTACCCTCAGCACAACCCCCTACACAACCTGAACACCCCTGCACTGCCCTAAACCGTGAAACACCACCCCTTGCACAACCCCCTACACTGCCCGAACACCACTGCACTGCCCTTAACCCTGAAACACCACCCCCAGCACGTCCCCCTACACTGCCCGAACACCGCTGCACTGCCCTAAACTCTGAAACACCACCCCTGGACAACCCCCTACACTGCACGAACACCCCTGCACTGCCCTAAACCATTAAACACCACGCCCAGCATGCTCCCCTACACTGCCCGAACACCACTGCTCTGCCCTAAACCCCAAAACACCACCCCCAGTATGTCCCCCTATGCTGTCCGAACACCACTGCTCTGCCCTTAACCCTGAAGCACCAGCATGATCCCCTACACTACCCTAACACCACTGCTCTGCCCTAAACCCTGAAACACCACCCCCAGCACAACCCCTACACTGCCCGAACACCACTGCACTGCCCTAAACCCTGAAACACCAGCACCCGCATGACCACCTACACTGCTTGAACACCACTGCACTGCCCTAAACCCTTAAATAGCAGCCCCAGCACGACCCCCTACACTGCCCGAACACCACTGCACTGTCCTAAACCCTGAAACACCACCCCCAGCACGACCCTCTACAATGCCAAAACACCACTACACTGCCCTAAACCCTGAAACACCACCCCAGCATGACCCTCTACACTGCCCAAACACCACTACACTGCCCTAAAGCCTGAAAAACCACCCCCAACAAGACACCCTACACTTCCCGAACACCACTGCCCTTTACCCTGAAACACCACCCCCAGCAAAACCCCCTACTCTGCCCAAACACCACGGCACTGCCCTAAAACCTTAAACACCACCCCCTGCATGACCTCCTACACTGCCCGAACACCACTGCACTGCCCTAAACCCTGAAACACCAACCCTGGATGACCCCCTACACTGCCCGAACACCACTGCACTACCCTACACCCTAAAACACTGCCCTCAGCATGACCCCCTACACTACACCAACACCACTGCACTACCCTAAACCCTAAATCTACCCCAGCACGACCCCCTAAACTACCCAAACAACACTGCACTACCCTAAACCATAAAACACCATCCCTAGCACGACCCCCTACACTACCCAAACACCACTGCACTACTCTAAACCCTAAATCTACCCTCAGCACGACCCCTACATTACCCAAACACCACTGCACTACCCTAAACCCTAAAACACTGCCCTCAGCATGACCCCCTACACTACACCAACACCACTGCACTACCCTAAACCCTAAATCTACCCTCAGCACGACCCCTACACTACCCAAACACCACTGCACTGCCCTAAACCCTAAAACACTACCCCAGCACGACCCCCTACACTACCCGAACACCACTGCACTACCCTGAACCCTAAAACACCACCCCCAGCATGACCCCCTACACTACCCTAACACCACTGCACTACCCTAAACCCTAAAACACCACCCCGTACGACCCCCAACACTACCCAAAGACCACTGCACTACTCTAAACACTAAAACACCACCCCCAGCACAACCCCCTACACTGCCCGGACACCACTGCACTGCCCTAAACCCTAATACACTACCCCAGCCTGACCCCCTACACTACCCGAACACCACTGCACTACCCTGAACCCTAAAACACCACCCCCAGCACAATCCCCTACACTACTCTAACACCACTGCACTATCCTAAACCCTAAAACACTACCCCCAGCACGACCACCTACACTGCACAAACACCACTGCACTACCCTAAACCCTAAAACACTACCCTCAGCACAACCCCCTACACTACCTGAACACCCCTGCACTGACCTAAACCATGAAACACCACCCCCTGCACAACCCCTTACACTGCCCGAACATCACGGCACTGCCCTAAAACCTTAATCACCACACCCTGCATGACCCCCTACACTGCCGGAACACCACTGCACTGCCCTATCCCCTAAAACACCACCCCCAGCGTGACTCTCCCACACTACCCAAACACCACTGCACTGCCCTAAACCGTAAAACACTGCCCTCAGCATGACCCCCTACACTACACCAACACCACTGCACTACCCTAAACCCTAAATTACCCCAGCACGACTCCCTAAACTACCCAAACACCACTGCACTACCCTAAACCCTAAATCTACCCTCAGCACGACCCCTACACTACCCAAACACCACTGCACTGCCCTAAACCCTAAAATACTACCCCTGCACGACCCCCTACACTACCCGAACACCACTGCACTACCCTGAACCCTAAAACACCACCCCCAGCATGACCCCCTACACTACCCTAACACCACTGCACTACCCTAAACCCTAAAACACCACCCCGTACGACCCCCAAAACTACCCAAAGACCACTGCACTGCCCTAAACCCTAAAACACTACCCCAGCATGACCCCCTACACTACCCGAACACCACTGCACTACCCTGAACCCTGAAACACCACCCCCAGCACGACCCACTACACTACACAAACACCACAGCACTACCCTAATCCCTAGAACACTACTCCCAGCACGACCACCTACACTGCACAAACACCACTGCACTACCCTAAACCCTAAAACACTACCCTCAGCACAACCCCCTACACAACCTGAACACCCCTGCACTGCCCTAAACCGTGAAACACCACCCCTTGCACAACCCCCTACACTGCCCGAACACCACTGCACTGCCCTTAACCCTGAAACACCACCCCCAGCACGTCCCCCTACAATGCCCGAACACCGCTGCACTGCCCTAAACTCTGAAACACCACCCCTGGACAACCCCCTACACTGCACGAACACCCCTGCACTGCCCTAAACCATTAAACACCACGCCCAGCATGCTCCCCTACACTGCCCGAACACCACTGCTCTGCCCTAAACCCCAAAACACCACCCCCAGTATGTCCCACTATGCTGTCCGAACACCACTGCTCTGCCCTTAACCCTGAAGCACCAGCATGATCCCCTACACTACCCTAACACCACTGCTCTGCCCTAAACCCTGAAACACCACCCCCAGCACAACCCCTACACTGCCCGAACACCACTGCACTGCCCTAAACCCTGAAACACCAGCACCCGCATGACCACCTACACTGCTTGAACACCACTGCACTGCCCTAAACCCTTAAATAGCAGCCCCAGCACGACCCCCTACACTGCCCGAACACCACTGCACTGTCCTAAACCCTGAAACACCACCCCCAGCACGACCCTCTACAATGCCAAAACACCACTACACTGCCCTAAACCCTGAAACACCACCCCAGCATGACCCTCTACACTGCCCAAACACCACTACACTGCCCTAAAGCCTGAAAAACCACCCCCAACAAGACACCCTACACTTCCCGAACACCACTGCCCTTTACCCTGAAACACCACCCCCAGCAAAACCCCCTACTCTGCCCAAACACCACGGCACTGCCCTAAAACCTTAAACACCACCCCCTGCATGACCTCCTACACTGCCCGAACACCACTGCACTGCCCTAAACCCTGAAACACCAACCCTGGATGACCCCCTACACTGCCCGAACACCACTGCACTACCCTACACCCTAAAACACTGCCCTCAGCATGACCCCCTACACTACACCAACACCACTGCACTACCCTAAACCCTAAATCTACCCCAGCACGACCCCCTAAACTACCCAAACAACACTGCACTACCCTAAACCCTAAATCTACCCTCAGCACGACCCCTACACTACCCAAACACCACTGCACTGCCCTAAACCCTAAAACACTACCCCAGCATGACCCCCTACACTACCCGAACACCACTGCACTACCCTGAACCCTAAAACACCACCCCCAGCATGACCCCCTACACTACCCTAACACCACTGCACTACCCTAAACCCTAAAACACCACCCCGTACGACCCCCAACACTACCCAAAGACCACTGCAGTACTCTAAACACTAAAACACCACCCCCAGCACAACCCCCTACACTGCCCGAACACCACTGCACTGCCCTAAACCCTAAAACACTACCCCAGCCTGACCCCCTACACTACCCGAACACCACTGCACTACCCTGAACCCTAAAACACCACGCCCAGCATGCTCCCCTACACTGCCCGAACACCACTGCTCTGCCCTAAACCCCAAAACACCACCCCCAGTATGTCCCCCTATGCTGTCCGAACACCACTGCTCTGCCCTTAACCCTGAAGCACCAGCATGATCCCCTACACTGCCCTAACACCACTGCTCTGCCCTATACCCTGAAACACCACCCCTAGCACGACCCCTACACTGCCCGATCACAACTGCACTGCCCTAAACCCTGAAACACCAGCCCCCGCACGACCCCCTACACTGACCGAACACCACTGCCCTTCCCTGAACCCTGAAACACCAGCACCCGCATGACCACCTACACTGCTTGAACACCACTGCACTGCCCTAAACCCTTAAATAGCAGCCCCAGCACGACCCCCTACACTGCCCGAACACCACTGCACTGTCCTAAACCCTGAAACACCACCCCCAGCACGACCCTCTACAATGCCAAAACACCACTACACTGCCCTAAACCCTGAAACACCACCCCAGCACGACCCTCTACACTGCCCAAACACCACTACACTGCCCTAAAGCCTGAAAAACCACCCCCAACAAGACACCGTACACTGCCCGAACACCACTGCCCTTTACCCTGAAACACCACCCCCAGCAAAACCCCCTACTCTGCCCAAACACCACGGCACTGCCCTAAAACCTTAAACACCACCCCCTGCATGACCTCCTACACTGCCCGAACACCACTGCACTGCCCTAAACCCTGAAACACCAACCCTGGATGACCCCCTACACTGCCCGAACACCCATGCACTGCCCTAAACCATGAAACACCACACCCACTACACTACACAAACACCACTGCACTACCCTAAACCCTAAAACACTACCCCAGCACACACCCCTACACTACCCAAACACCAGTGCACTACCCTAAACCCTAAAACACTACCCCCAGCAGTACCCTCTACTCTACCCAAACACCACTGCACTACCCTAAACCCTAAATCACTACCCCCAGCAGTACCCCCTACACTACCCAAACACCACTGTACTACCCTAAACCCTAAACCAATTCTCCCAGCATGACCCCCTACACTACCCAAACACCACTGCACTACCCTAAACCCTAAATCTACCCTCAGCACAACCCCTACACTACCCAAATACCACTGTACTACCCTAAACCCTAAAACACTACCCCCAGCACGACCCCCTACACTACCCAAACACCAATGCACTGCCCTAAACCCTAAAACACTCCCCCAGCACGACTCCCTACATTACCTAAACACCACTGCACTACCCTAAACTCTAAATCTACCCCCAGCACAACCCCCTACACTACCCGAACACCACTGCACTACCCTAATCCCTAAATCTACCCCCAGCATGACTCCCTACACTACCCAAACACCACTGCACTACCCTAAACCCTAAATCTACCCCCAGCACGACCACCTACACTACCCAAACACCACTGGACTACCCTAAACCCTAAATCTACCCTCAGCTCAACCCCCTACACTACGCAAACACCACTGCACTACCCTAAACCCTAAAACACTACCAGCAGCATGACCCACTACACTACACAAACACCTTTGCACTACCCTAAACCCTAGAACACTACCCCCAGCACGACAACCTACGCTGCACAAACACCACTGCACTACCCTAAACCCTAAACCCTAAAACACTACCCTCAGCACGACCCCCTACACTACCTGAACACCCCTGCATTACCCTAAACAATGAAACACCACCCCCTGCACAACCCCCTACACTGCCCGAACACCACTGCACTGCCCTAAACCCTGAAACACCACTCCCAGCACGTCCCACTACACTGCCCGAACACCATTGCACTCCCCCAAACCCTGACACACCACCCCTGGACGACCCCCTACACTGCCCGAACACCACTGCACTGCCCTAAACCATGAAACACCACAACCAGCATGCTCCCCTACACTGCCCGAACACCACTGCTCTGCCCTCAACCCTGAAGCACCAGCATGACCCCCTACACTGCCCTTACACCACTGCTCTGCCCTAAACCCTGAAACACCACCCCCAGCACAAACCCCTACACTGCCCAAACACCACTGCAGTGACCCAAACCCTGAAACACAAGCCCCAGCACGACCCCCTACAATGCCCGAACACCACTGCACTGCCCTAAACCCTGAAACACCAGCCCCCGCACGATCCCCTACACTGACCGAACACCACTGCCCTTCCCTAAACCCTGAAACACCAGCACCTGCACGACCCCCTACACTGCTCGAACACCACTGCACTGCCCTAAACCCTTAAACAGCAGCCCCAGCACGACCCCCTACACTGCCCAACCACCACTGCACTGTCCTAAACCCTGAAACACCACCCCCAGCACGACCGTCTACCCTGCCCGAACACCACTGCACTGCCCTAAACCCTGAAACACCAACCCCAGCACGACCCCCTACACTGCCCAAACACCACTGTACTGCCCTAAACCCTGAAACACCACCCCCAGCATGACCCTCTACACCGCCCAAACACCACTGCACTGCCCTAAAGCCTGAAACACCACCCCCAGCAAGACCCCCTACACTGCCCGAACACCACTACCCTAAACCCTGAAATACCACCCCCAGCAAAACCCCCTACACTGCCCGAACACCACGGCACTGCCCTAAAACCTTAAACACCACCCCCTGCATGACACCCTACACTGCCCGAACACAACTGCACTGCCCTATACCCTAAAACACCACCCCCAGCATGACCCTCCCACACTACCCAAACACCACTGCACTGCCCTAAACCATAAAACACCTTCCCCAGCACGACCCCTACACTACCCAAACACCACTGCACTACTCTAAACCCTAAATCTACCCTCAGCACGACCCCTACATTACCCAAACACCACTGCACTACCCTAAACCCTAAAACACTGCCCTCAGCATGACCCCCTACACTACACCAACACCACTGCACTACCCTAAACCCTAAATCTACCCCAGCACGACCCCCTAAACTACCCAAACAACACTGCACTACCCTAAACCCTAAATCTACCCTCAGCACGACCCCTACACTACCCAAACACCACTGCACTGCCCTATACCCTAAAACACTACCCCAGCACGACCCCTACATTACCCAAACACCACTGCACTACCCTAAACCCTAAAACACTGCCCTCAGCAAGACCCCCTACACTACACCAACACCACTGCACTACCCTAAACCCTAAATCTACCCCAGCACGACCCCCTAAACTACCCAAACAACACAGCACTACCCTAAACCCTACATCTACCCTCAGCACGACCCCTACACTACCCAAACACCACTGCACTGCCCTAAACCCTAAAACACTACCCCAGCACGACCCCCTACACTACCCGAACACCACTGCAATACCCTGAACCCTAAAACACCACCCCCAGCATGACCCCCTACACTACCCTAACACCACTGCACTACCCTAAACCCTAAAACACCACCCCGTACGACCCCCAACACTACCCAAAGACCACTGCACTACTCTAAACACTAAAACACCACCCCCAGCACAACCCCCTACACTGCCCGGACACCACTGCACTGCCCTAAACCCTAATACACTACCCCAGCCTGACCCCCTACACTACCCGAACACCACTGCACTACCCTGAACCCTAAAACACCACCCCCAGCACAATCCCCTACACTACTCTAACACCACTGCACTATCCTAAACCCTAAAACACTACCCCCAGCATGACCACCTACACTGCACAAACACCACTGCACTACCCTAAACCCTAAAACACTACCCTCAGCACAACCCCCTACACTACCTGAACACCCCTGCACTGACCTAAACCATGAAACACCACCCCCTGCACAACCCCTTACACTGCCCGAACATCACGGCACTGCCCTAAAACCTTAATCACCACACCCTGCATGACCCCCTACACTGCCGGAACACCACTGCACTGCCCTATCCCCTAAAACACCACCCCCAGCGTGACTCTCCCACACTACCCAAACACCACTGCACTGCCCTAAACCGTAAAACACTGCCCTCAGCATGACCCCCTACACTACACCAACACCACTGCACTACCCTAAACCCTAAATTACCCCAGCACGACTCCCTAAACTACCCAAACACCACTGCACTACCCTAAACCCTAAATCTACCCTCAGCACGACCCCTACACTACCCAAACACCACTGCACTGCCCTAAACCCTAAAACACTACCCCTGCACGACCCCCTACACTACCCGAACACCACTGCACTACCCTGAACCCTAAAACACCACCCCCAGCACGACCCCCTACACTACCCTAACACCACTGCACTACCCTAAACCCTAAAACACCACCCCGTACGACCCCCAAAACTACCCAAAGACCACTGCACTGCCCTAAACCCTAAAACACTACCCCAGCATGACCCCCTACACTACCCGAACACCACTGCACTACCCTGAACCCTGAAACACCACCCCCAGCACGACCCACTACACTACACAAACACCACAGCACTACCCTAATCCCTAGAACACTACTCCCAGCACGACCACCTACACTGCACAAACACCACTGCACTACCCTAAACCCTAAAACACTACCCTCAGCACAACCCCCTACACAACCTGAACACCCCTGCACTGCCCTAAACCGTGAAACACCACCCCTTGCACAACCCCCTACACTGCCCGAACACCACTGCACTGCCCTTAACCCTGAAACACCACCCCCAGCACGTCCCCCTACACTGCCCGAACACCGCTGCACTGCCCTAAACCCTGAAACACCACCCCTGGACAACCCCCTACACTGCACGAACACCCCTGCACTGCCCTAAACCATTAAACACCACGCCCAGCATGCTCCCCTACACTGCCCGAACACCACTGCTCTGCCCTAAACCCCAAAACACCACCCCCAGTATGTCCCCCTATGCTGTCCGAACACCACTGCTCTGCCCTTAACCCTGAAGCACCAGCATGATCCCCTACACTACCCTAACACCACTGCTCTGCCCTAAACCCTGAAACACCACCCCCAGCACAACCCCTACACTGCCCGAACACCACTGCACTGCCCTAAACCCTGAAACACCAGCACCCGCATGACCACCTACACTGCTTGAACACCACTGCACTGCCCTAAACCCTTAAATAGCAGCCCCAGCACGACCCCCTACACTGCCCGAACACCACTGCACTGTCCTAAACCCTGAAACACCACCCCCAGCACGACCCTCTACAATGCCAAAACACCACTACACTGCCCTAAACCCTGAAACACCACCCCAGCATGACCCTCTACACTGCCCAAACACCACTACACTGCCCTAAAGCCTGAAAAACCACCCCCAACAAGACACCCTCCACTTCCCGAACACCACTGCCCTTTACCCTGAAACACCACCCCCAGCAAAACCCCCTACTCTGCCCAAACACCACGGCACTGCCCTAAAACCTTAAACACCACCCCCTGCATGACCTCCTACACTGCCCGAACACCACTGCACTGCCCTAAACCCTGAAACACCAACCCTGGATGACCCCCTACACTGCCCGAACACCACTGCCCTACCCTACACCCTAAAACACTGCCCTCAGCATGACCCCCTACACTACACCAACACCACTGCACTACCCTAAACCCTAAATCTACCCCAGCACGACCCCCTAAACTACCCAAACAACACTGCACTACCCTAAACCCTAAATCTACCCTCAGCACGACCCCTACACTACCCAAACACCACTGCACTGCCCTAAACCCTAAAACACTACCCCAGCATGACCCCCTACACTACCCGAACACCACTGCACTACCCTGAACCCTAAAACACCACCCCCAGCATGACCCCCTACACTACCCTAACACCACTGCACTACCCTAAACCCTAAAACACCACCCCGTACGACCCCCAACACTACCCAAAGACCACTGCAGTACTCTAAACACTAAAACACCACCCCCAGCACAACCCCCTACACTGCCCGAACACCACTGCACTGCCCTAAACCCTAAAACACTACCCCAGCCTGACCCCCTACACTACCCGAACACCACTGCACTACCCTGAACCCTAAAACACCACGCCCGGCATGCTCCCCTACACTGCCCGAACACCACTGCTCTGCCCTAAACCCCAAAACACCACCCCCAGTATGTCCCCCTATGCTGTCCGAACACCACTGCTCTGCCCTTAACCCTGAAGCACCAGCATGATCCCCTACACTGCCCTAACACCACTGCTCTGCCCTAAACCCTGAAACACCACCCCTAGCACGACCCCTACACTGCCCGAACACAACTGCACTGCCCTAAACCCTGAAACACCGGCCCCCGCACGACCCCCTACACTGACCGAACACCACTGCCCTTCCCTGAACCCTGAAACACCAGCACCCGCATGACCACCTACACTGCTTGAACACCACTGCACTGCCCTAAACCCTTAAATAGCAGCCCCAGCACGACCCCCTACACTGCCCGAACACCACTGCACTGTCCTAAACCCTGAAACACCACCCCCAGCACGACCCTCTACAATGCCAAAACACCACTACACTGCCCTAAACCCTGAAACACCACCCCAGCACGACCCTCTACACTGCCCAAACACCACTACACTGCCCTAAAGCCTGAAAAACCACCCCCAACAAGACACCGTACACTGCCCGAACACCACTGCCCTTTACCCTGAAACACCACCCCCAGCAAAACCCCCTACTCTGCCCAAACACCACGGCACTGCCCTAAAACCTTAAACACCACCCCCTGCATGACCTCCTACACTGCCCGAACACCACTGCACTGCCCTAAACCCTGAAACACCAACCCTGGATGACCCCCTACACTGCCCGAACACCCATGCACTGCCCTAAACCATGAAACACCACACCCACTACACTACACAAACACCACTGCACTACCCTAAACCCTAAAACACTACCCCAGCACACACCCCTACACTACCCAAACACCAGTGCACTACCCTAAACCCTAAAACACTACCCCCAGCAGTACCCTCTACTCTACCCAAACACCACTGCACTACCCTAAACCCTAAATCACTACCCCCAGCAGTACCCCCTACACTACCCAAACACCACTGTACTACCCTACACCCTAAACCAATTCTCCCAGCATGACCCCCTACACTACCCAAACACCACTGCACTACCCTAAACCCTAAATCTACCCCCAGCACGACCCCCTACACTACCCAAACACCAATGCACTGCCCTAAACCCTAAAACACTCCCCCAGCACGACTCCCTACATTACCTAAACACCACTGCACTACCCTAAACTCTAAATCTACCCCCAGCACAACCCCCTACACTACCCGAACACCACTGCACTACCCTAATCCCTAAATCTACCCCCAGCATGACTCCCTACACTACCCAAACACCACTGCACTACCCTAAACCCTAAATCTACCCCCAGCACGACCACCTACACTACCCAAACACCACTGGACTACCCTAAACCCTAAATCTACCCTCAGCTCAACCCCCTACACTACGCAAACACCACTGCACTACCCTAAACCCTAAAACACTACCAGCAGCATGACCCACTACACTACACAAACACCTTTGCACTACCCTAAACCCTAGAACACTACCCCCAGCACGACAACCTACGCTGCACAAACACCACTGCACTACCCTAAACCCTAAACCCTAAAACACTACCCTCAGCACGACCCCCTACACTACCTGAACACCCCTGCATTACCCTAAACAATGAAACACCACCCCCTGCACAACCCCCTACACTGCCCGAACACCACTGCACTGCCCTAAACCCTGAAACACCACTCCCAGCACGTCCCACTACACTGCCCGAACACCATTGCACTCCCCCAAACCCTGACACACCACCCCTGGACGACCCCCTACACTGCCCGAACACCACTGCACTGCCCTAAACCATGAAACACCACAACCAGCATGCTCCCCTACACTGCCCGAACACCACTGCTCTGCCCTCAACCCTGAAGCACCAGCATGACCCCCTACACTGCCCTTACACCACTGCTCTGCCCTAAACCCTGAAACACCACCCCCAGCACAAACCCCTACACTGCCCAAACACCACTGCAGTGACCCAAACCCTGAAACACAAGCCCCAGCACGACCCCCTACAATGCCCGAACACCACTGCACTGCCCTAAACCCTGAAACACCAGCCCCCGCACGATCCCCTACACTGACCGAACACCACTGCCCTTCCCTAAACCCTGAAACACCAGCACCTGCACGACCCCCTACACTGCTCGAACACCACTGCACTGCCCTAAACCCTTAAACAGCAGCCCCAGCACGACCCCCTACACTGCCCAACCACCACTGCACTGTCCTAAACCCTGAAACACCACCCCCAGCACGACCGTCTACCCTGCCCGAACACCACTGCACTGCCCTAAACCCTGAAACACCAACCCCAGCACGACCCCCTACACTGCCCAAACACCACTGTACTGCCCTAAACCCTGAAACACCACCCCCAGCATGACCCTCTACACCGCCCAAACATCACTGCACTGCCCTAAAGCCTGAAACACCACCCCCAGCAAGACCCCCTACACTGCCCGAACACCACTACCCTAAACCCTGAAATACCACCCCCAGCAAAACCCCCTACACTGCCCGAACACCACGGCACTGCCCTAAAACCTTAAACACCACCCCCTGCATGACACCCTACACTGCCCGAACACAACTGCACTGCCCTATACCCTAAAACACCACCCCCAGCATGACCCTCCCACACTACCCAAACACCACTGCACTGCCCTAAACCATAAAACACCTTCCCCAGCACGACCCCTACACTACCCAAACACCACTGCACTACTCTAAACCCTAAATCTACCCTCAGCACGACCCCTACATTACCCAAACACCACTGCACTACCCTAAACCCTAAAACACTGCCCTCAGCATGACCCCCTACACTACACCAACACCACTGCACTACCCTAAACCCTAAATCTACCCCAGCACGACCCCCTAAACTACCCAAACAACACTGCACTACCCTAAACCCTAAATCTACCCTCAGCACGACCCCTACACTACCCAAACACCACTGCACTGCCCTATACCCTAAAACACTACCCCAGCACGACCCCCTACACTACCCGAACACCACTGCACTACCCTGAACCCTAAAACACCACCCCCAGCATGACCCCCTACACTACCCTAACACCACTGCACTACCCTAAACCCTAAAACACCACCCCGTACGACCCCCAACACTACCCAAAGACCACTGCACTACTCTAAACACTACAACACCACCCCCAGCACAACCCCCTACACTGCCCGAACACCACTGCACTGCCCTAAACCCTAAAACACTACCCCAGCCTGACCCCCTACACTACCCGAACACCACTGCACTACCCTGAACCCTAAAACACCACCCCAGCACAATCCCCTACACTACTCTAACACCACTGCACTATCCTAAACCCTAAAACACTTCCCCCAGCATGACCACCTACACTGCACAAACACCACTGCACTACCCTAAACCCTAAAACACTACCCTCAGCACAACCCCCTACACTACCTGAACACCCCTGCACTGCCCTAAACCATGAAACACCACCCCCTGCACAACCCCTTACACTGCCCGAACATCACAGCACTGCCCTAAAACCTTAATCACCACACCCTGCATGACCCCCTACACTGCCCGAACACCACTGCACTGCCCTATCCCCTAAAACACCACCCCCAGCGTGACTCTCCCACACTACCCAAACACCACTGCACTGCCCTAAACCGTAAAACACTGCCCTCAGCATGACCCCCTACACTACACCAACACCACTGCACTACCCTAAACCCTAAATTACCCCAGCACGACACCCTAAACTACCCAAACACCACTGCACTACTCTAAACCCTAAATCTACCCTCAGCACGACCCCTACACTACCCAAACACCACTGCACTGCCCTAAACCCTAAAACACTACCCCTGCACGACCCCCTACACTACCCGAACACCACTGCACTACCCTGAACCCTAAAACACCACCCACAGCACGACCCCCTACACTACCCTAACACCACTGCACTACCCTAAACCCTAAAACACCACCCCGTACGACCCCCACAACTACCCAAAGACCACTGCACTGCCCTAAACCCTAAACACTACCCCAGCATGACCCCCTACACTACCTGAACACCACTGCACTACCCTGAACCCTGAAACACCACCCCCAGCACGACCCACTACACTACACAAACACCACAGCACTACCCTAATCCCTAGAACACTACCCTCAGCACAACCCCCTACACTACCTGAACACCGCTGCACTGCCCTAAACCATGAAACACCACCCCTTGCACAACCCCCTACACTGCCCGAACACCACTGCACTGCCCTTAACCCTGAAACACCACCCCCAGCACGTCCCCCTACACTGCCCGAACACCACTGCACTGCCCTAAACCCTGAAACACCACCCCTGGACGACCCCCTACACTGCACGAACACCCCTGCACTGCCCTAAACCATGAAACACCACGCCCAGCATGCTCCCCTACTCTGCCCGAACACCACTGCTCTGCCCTAAACCCCAAAACACCACCCCCAGTATGTCCCCCTATGCTGTCCGAACACCACTGCTCTGCCCTTAACCCTGAAGCACCAGCATGATCCCCTACACTGCCCTAACACCACTGCTCGGCCCTAAACCCTGAAACACCACCCCCAGCACGACCCATACACTGCCCGAACACCACTGCACTGCCCTAAACCCTGAAACACCAGCCCCCGCACGACCCCCTACACTGACCGAACACCACTGCCCTTCCCTGAACCCTGAAACACCAGCACCCGCATGACCACCTACACTGCTTGAACACCACTGCACTGCCCTAAACCCTTAAATAGCAGCCCCAGCACGACCCCCTACACTGCCCGAACACCACTGCACTGTCCTAAACCCTGAAACACCACCCCCAGCACGACCCTCTACAATGCCAAAACACCACTACACTGCCCTAATCCTGAAACACCACCCCCAGCAAGACCCCCTACACTGCCCGAACACCACTGCCCTAATCCCTGAAACACCTCCCCCAGCAAAACCCCCTACACTGCCCAAACACCACGGCACTGCCCTAAAACCTTAAACACCACCCAATGCATGACCCCCTACACTGCCCGAACACCACTGCAGTGCCCTATACCGTAACACACCACCCCCAGCATGACCCTCCCACACTATCCAAACACCACTGCACTGCCCTAAACCCTACAACACCATCCTCAGCATGACCCCCTACACTACACCAACACCACTGCACTACCCTAAACCCTAAATCTACCCCAGCACGACCCCTACACTACCCAAACACCACAGCACTACTCTAAACCCTAAATCTACCCTCAGCACGACCCCTACACTACCCAAACAGCACTGCACTGCCCTAAACCCTAAAACACTACCCCAGCACGACCCCCTGCACTACCCGAACACCACTGCACCACCCTGAACCCTAAAACACCACCCCCAGCACGACCCCCTACACTACCCTAAAACCACTGCTCTACCCTAAACCCTAAAACACCACCCCCGTACGACCCCCAACACTACCCAAAGACCACTGCACTACCCTAAACCCTAAAACACCACCCCCAGCACGACCCGCTACACTGCCCGAACACCACTGCACTGCCCTAAACCCTAAAACACTACCCCAGCATGATCCCCTACACTACCCGAACACCACTGCACTACCCTGAACCCTAGAAACACCACCCCCAGCACGACCCCCTACACTATCCAAGGACCACTGCACTACCCTAAACCCTAAAACACCACCCTCAGCACGACCCCTTACACTACCCAAAGACAACTGCACTACCATAAACCCTAAAACAGTACCACCGCACGACCCCCTACACTACCCAAAGACCACTGCACTACCCTAAACCCTAAACCACTACCCCTACACTACACAAACACTGCTGCACTACCCTATACCCTAAAACACTACCCCCAGCACAAACCCCTACACTACACAAACACCACTGCACTACCCTAAACCCTAAAGCACTACCCCCTACACTACACAAACACCACTGCACTACCCTAAACCCTGAAACACTACCCCCAGCACGACCCCCTACACTACCCAAACACCAGTGCACTACCCTAAACCCTAAACCCTAAAACACTACCCCCAGCAGTACCCTCTACTCTACCGAAACACCACTGCACTAGCAGAAACCCTAAATCTACCCTCAACACGACCCCTACATTACCCAAACACCACTGCACTACCCAAAAACCCTAAAACACTGCCCTCAGCATGACCCCCTACACTACACCAACACCACTGCACTACCCTAACCTCTAAATCTACCCCAGCACGACCCCCTAAACTACCCAAACACCACTGCACTACCCTAAACCCTAAATCTACCCTCAGCACAACCCCTACACTACCCAAACACCACTGTACTACCCTAAACCCTAAAACACTATCCCCAGCACGACCCCCTACACTACCCAAACACCAATGCACTGCCCTAAACCCTAAAACACCACCCCCAGCACGACCCCCTACACTGCCCGAACACCACTGCACTGCCCTAAATCCTAAAACACTACCCCAACATGACCCCCTACACTACCCGAACACCACTGCACTACCCTGAACACTAAAACACCACCCCCAGCACGACCCCCTACACTACCCTAACACCACTGCACTACCCTAAACCCTAAAACACCACCCCCGTACAACCCCCAACACTACTCAAAGACCACTGCACTACCCTAAACCCTAAAACAGCACCCCAAGCACGACCCCCTACACTGCCTGAACACCACTGCACTGCCCTAAACCCTAAAACACTTCCCCGGCATGACCCCCTACACTACCCGAGCACCACTGCACTACCCTGAACCCTAAAACACCACCCCCAGCATGACCCCCTACTCTACCCTAACACCACTGCACTACCCTAAACCCTAAAACACCACCCTCAGCACGACCCCCTACACTACCCAAAGACCACTGCACTACCATTAACCCTAAAACAGTACCACCGCACGACCCCCTACACTACCCAAAGACCACTGCACTAACCTAAACCCTAAACCACTACCCCCTACACTACACAAACACTGCTGCCCTACCCTATACCCTAAAACACTACCCGCAGCACGACCCCGTACACTACACAAACACCACTGCACTACCCTAAACCCTAAAGCACTACCCCCTACACTACACAAACACCACTGCACTACCCGAAACCCTGAAACACTACCCCCAGCACGACCCTCTACACTACCCAAACACCACTGCACTACCCTAAACCCTAAAACACTGCCCTCAGCATGACCCCCTACACTACACCAACACCACTGCACTACCCTAAACCCTAAATCTACCCCAGCACGACCCCCTAAACTACCCAAACACCACTGCACTACCCTAAACCCTAAATCTACCCTCAGCACAACCCCTACACTACCCAAATACCACTGTACTACCCTAAACCCTAAAACACTATCCCCAGCACAACCCCCTACACTACCCAAACACCAATGCACTGCCCTAAACCCTAAAACACCACCCCCAGCACAACCCCCTACACTGCCCGAACACCACTGCGCTGCCCTAAACCCTAAAACACTACCCCAGCATGACCCCCTACACTACCCGAACACCACTGCACTACCCTGAACCCTAAAACACCACCCCCAGCACGACTCCCTACACTACCCTAACACCACTGCACTACCCTAAACCCTAAAACACCACCCCCGTACGACACCCAACACTACCCAAAGACCACTGCACTACCCTAAACCTTAAAACACCACCCTCAGCACGACACCCTACACTACACAAACACCACTGCACTATCCTAAACCCTAAATCTACCCTCAGCACAACCCCTACACTACCCAAACACCACTGTACTACCCTAAACCCTAAAACACTATCCCCAGCACAACCCCCTACACTACCCAAACACCAATGCACTGCCCTAAACCCTAAAACACCACCCCCAGCACGACCCCCTACACTGCCCGAACACCTCTGCACTGCCTTAACCCTAAAACACTACCCCAGCATGACCCCCTACACTACCCAAACACCACTGCACTACCCTGAACCCTAAAACACCACCCCCAGCACGACCCCCTACACTACCCTAACACCACTGCACTACCCTAAACCCTAAAACACCACCCCCGTACGACCCCCAACACTACCCAAACACCACTGCACTACCCTAAAGCCTAAATCTATCCTCAGCACGACCCCCTACACTACCCAAACACCACGGCACTACCCTAAACCCTAAAACACTACCCCAGCACAACCACCTACACTACACCAACACCACTGCATTACCCTGAACCCTAAAACACTACCCCAGCACGACCCCCATACTACCCAAACACCACTGCACTACCCTAAACCCTAAAACACTACCAACAGCACGACCCCCTACACTACACCAACACCACTGCACTACCCTAAACCCTAAAACACTACCCCAGCAAGACCCCCTACACTACCCAAACACCACTGCACTACCCTAAACCCTAAAACACTACCCCCAGCATGACCCCCTACACTACACAAACACCACTGCACTGTCCTAAACCCTAAAACAGTACCCCAGCATGACCCCCTACACTACACAAATACCACTTCACTACCCTAAACCTTAAATCTACCCCAAGCATAATCCCCTACACTACACAAACATCACTGCATTATCCTAAACCCTAAAACAGTACCCCAGCATGACCCCCTACACTACACAAATACCACTTCACTACCCTAAACCTTAAATCTACCCCAAGCATGATCCCCTACACTACACAAACATCACGGCATTATCCTAAACCCTAAAACACTACCACCAGCATGACCTCCTACACTACACAAACACCCCTGCACTACCCTAAACCCTAGAACACTACTCCCAGTACGACCCCCTACACTACACAAACTCCACTGCACTACCCTAAACCCTAAAACACTACCCTCAGCACGACCCCCTACACTTCCCGAACACCACTGCACTACCCTGAACCCTGAAACACCACCCCCAGCACGACCCACTACACTACACAAACACCACAGCACTACCCTAATCCCTAGAACACTACTCCCAGCACGACCACCTACACTGCACAAACACCACTTCACTACCCTAAACCCTAAAACACTACCCTCAGCACAACCCCCTACACTACCTGAACACCCCTGCACTGCCCTAAACCATGAAACACCACCCCTTGCACAACCCCCTACACTGCCCGAACACCACTGCACTGCCCTTAACCCTGAAACACCACCCCCAGCACGTCCCCCTACACTGCCCGAACACCACTGCACTGCCCTAAACCCTGAAACACCACCCCTGGACGACCCCCTACACTGCACGAACACCCCTGCACTGCCCTAAACCATGAAACACCACGCCCAGCATGCTCCCCTACTCTGCCCGAACACCACTGCTCTGCCCTAAACCCCAAAACACCACCCCCAGTATGTCCCCCTATGCTGTCCGAACACCACTGCTCTGCCCTTAACCCTGAAGCACCAGCATGATCCCCTACACTGCCCTAACACCACTGCTCGGCCCTAAACCCTGAAACACCACCCCCAGCACGACCCATACACTGCCCGAACACCACTGCACTGCCCTAAACCCTGAAACACCAGCCCCCGCACGACCCCCTACACTGACCGAACACCACTGCCCTTCCCTGAACCCTGAAACACCAGCACCCGCATGACCACCTACACTGCTTGAACACCACTGCACTGCCCTAAACCCTTAAATAGCAGCCCCAGCACGACCCCCTACACTGCCCGAACACCACTGCACTGTCCTAAACCCTGAAACACCACCCCCAGCACGACCCTCTACAATGCCAAAACACCACTACACTGCCCTAATCCTGAAACACCACCCCCAGCAAGACCCCCTACACTGCCCGAACACCACTGCCCTAATCCCTGAAACACCTCCCCCAGCAAAACCCCCTACACTGCCCGAACACCACGGCACTGCCCTAAAACCTTAAACACCACCCCGTGCATGACCCCCTACACTGCCCGAACACCACTGCAGTGCCCTATACCGTAACACACCACCCCCAGCATGACCCTCCCACACTATCCAAACACCACTGCACTGCCCTAAACCCTACAACACCATCCTCAGCATGACCCCCTACACTACACCAACACCACTGCACTACCCTAAACCCTAAATCTACCCCAGCACGACCCCTACACTACCCAAACACCACAGCACTACTCTAAACCCTAAATCTACCCTCAGCACGACCCCTACACTACCCAAACACCACTGCACTGCCCTAAACCCTAAAACACTACCCCAGCACGACCCCCTGCACTACCCGAACACCACTGCACAACCCTGAACCCTAAAACACCACCCCCAGCACGACCCCCTACACTACCCTAAAACCACTGCACTACCCTAAACCCTAAAACACCACCCCCGTACGACCCCCAACACTACCCAAAGACCACTGCACTACCCTAAACCCTAAAACACCACCCCCAGCACGACCCCCTACACTGCCCGAACACCACTGCACTGCCCTAAACCCTAAAACACTACCCCAGCATGATCCCCTACACTACCCGAACACCACTGCACTACCCTGAACCCTAGAAACACCACCCCCAGCACGACCCCCTACACTATCCAAAGACCACTGCACTACCCTAAACCCTAAAACACCACCCTCAGCACGACCCCTTACACTACCCAAAGACAACTGCACTACCATAAACCCTAAAACAGTACCACCGCACGACCCCCTACACTACCCAAAGACCACTGCACTACCCTAAACCCTAAACCACTACCCCTACACTACACAAACACTGCTGCACTACCCTATACCCTAAAACACTACCCCCAGCACAAACCCCTACACTACACAAACACCACTGCACTACCCTAAACCCTAAAGCACTACCCCCTACACTACACAAACACCACTGCACTACCCTAAACCCTGAAACACTACCCCCAGCACGACCCCCTACACTACCCAAACACCAGTGCACTACCCTAAACCCTAAACCCTAAAACACTACCCCCAGCAGTACCCTCTACTCTACCGAAACACCACTGCACTAGCAGAAACCCTAAATCTACCCTCAACACGACCCCTACATTACCCAAACACCACTGCACTACCCAAAAACCCTAAAACACTGCCCTCAGCATGACCCCCTACACTACACCAACACCACTGCACTACCCTAAACTCTAAATCTACCCCAGCACGACCCCCTAAACTACCCAAACACCACTGCACTACCCTAAACCCTAAATCTACCCTCAGCACAACCCCTACACTACCCAAACACCACTGTACTACCCTAAACCCTAAAACACTATCCCCAGCATGACCCCCTACACTACCCAAACACCAATGCACTGCCCTAAACCCTAAAACACCACCCCCAGCACGACCCCCTACACTGCCCGAACACCACTGCACTGCCCTAAATCCTAAAACACTACCCCAACATGACCCCCTACACTACCCGAACACCACTGCACTACCCTGAACACTAAAACACCACCCCCAGCACGACCCCCTACACTACCCTAACACCACTGCACTACCCTAAACCCTAAAACACCACCCCCTTACGACCCCCAACACTACTCAAAGACCACTGCACTACCCTAAACCCTAAAACAGCACCCCAAGCACGACCCCCTACACTGCCCGAACACCACTGCACTGCCCTAAACCCTAAAACACTTCCCCGGCATGACCCCCTACACTACCCGAGCACCACTGCACTACCCTGAACCCTAAAACACCACCCCCAGCATGACCCCCTACTCTACCCTAACACCACTGCACTACCCTAAACCCTAAAACACCACCCTCAGCACGACCCCCTACACTACCCAAAGACCACTGCACTACCATAAACCCTAAAACAGTACCACCGCACGACCCCCTACACTACCCAAAGACCACTGCACTAACCTAAACCCTAAACCACTACCCCTACACTACACAAACACTGCTGCCCTACCCTATACCCTAAAACACTACCCGCAGCACGACCCCGTACACTACACAAACACCACTGCACTACCCTAAACCCTAAAGCACTACCCCCTACACTACACAAACACCACTGCACTACCCGAAACCCTGAAACACTACCCCCAGCACGACCCTCTACACTACCCAAACACCACTTCACTACCCTAAACCCTAAAACACTGCCCTCAGCATGACCCCCTACACTACACCAACACCACTGCACTACCCTAAACCCTAAATCTACCCCAGCATGACCCCCTAAACTACCCAAACACCACTGCACTACCCTAAACCCTAAATCTACCCTCAGCACAACCCCTACACTACCCAAACACCACTGTACTACCCTAAACCCTAAAACACTATCCCCAGCACAACCCCCTACACTACCCAAACACCAATGCACTGCCCTAAACCCTAAAACACCACCCCCAGCACAACCCCCTACACTGCCCGAACACCACTGCGCTGCCCTAAACCCTAAAACACTACCCCAGCATGACCCCCTACACTATCCGAACACCACTGCACTACCCTGAACCCTAAACACCACCCCCAGCACGACTCCCTACACTACCCTAACACCACTGCACTACCCTAAACCCTAAAACACCACCCCCGTACGACACCCAACACTACCCAAAGACCACTGCACTACCCTAAACCTTAAAACACCACCCTCAGCACGACCCCCTACACTACACAAACACCACTGCACTATCCTAAACCCTAAATCTACCCTCAGCACAACCCCTACACTACCCAAACACCACTGTACTACCCTAAACCCTAAAACACTATCCCCAGCACAACCCCCTACACTACCCAAACACCAATGCACTGCCCTAAACCCTAAAACACCACCCCCAGCACGACCCCCTACACTGCCCGAACACCTCTGCACTGCCTTAACCCTAAAACACTACCCCAGCATGACCCCCTACACTACCCAAACACCACTGCACTACCCTGAACCCTAAAACACCACCCCCAGCACGACCCCCTACACTACCCTAACACCACTGCACTACCCTAAACCCTAAAACACCACCCCCGTACGACCCCCAACACTACCCAAACACCACTGCACTACCCTAAAGCCTAAATCTATCCTCAGCACGACCCCCTACACTACCCAAACACCACGGCACTACCCTAAACCCTAAAACACTACCCCAGCACAACCACCTACACTACACCAACACCACTGCATTACCCTGAACCCTAAAACACTACCCCAGCACGACCCCCATACTACCCAAACACCACTGCACTACCCTAAACCCTAAAACACTACCAACAGCACGACCCCCTACACTACACCAACACCACTGCACTACCCTAAACCCTAAAACACTACCCCAGCAAGACCCCCTACACTACCCAAACACCACTGCACTACCCTAAACCCTAAAACACTACCCCCAGCATGACCCCCTACACTACACAAACACCACTGCACTGTCCTAAACCCTAAAACAGTACCCCAGCATGACCCCCTACACTACACAAATACCACTTCACTACCCTAAACCTTAAATCTACCCCAAGCATGATCCCCTACACTACACAAACATCACTGCATTATCCTAAACCCTAAAACAGTACCCCAGCATGACCCCCTACACTACACAAATACCACTTCACTACCCTAAACCTTAAATCTACCCCAAGCATGATCCCCTACACTACACAAACATCACTGCATTATCCTAAACCCTAAAACACTACCACCAGCATGACCTCCTACACTACACAAACACCCCTGCACTACCCTAAACCCTAGAACACTACTCCCAGTACGACCCCCTACACTACACAAACTCCACTGCACTACCCTAAACCCTAAAACACTACCCTCAGCACGACCCCCTACACTACCCAAACACCACTGCACTACCCTAAACCCTAGAAAAGTAACCACCACCCCATGCTTAATCTACCTTACCTCTCACTCCTCGTGGTTCCTGCTTCATGTCGCCTCTGAGGGGCGGTGCACGGCAGTGTGAGGAAAGGGAACATCCTCTGTTTCCTTACAATGAGGTGGATCGCCGAAATTTTTTTTGAACTCATGGTCATTTACCATACATACCTTTACAACAAAATTTGTTGTAAAGACATGCGTGGTAAATGACCATGTGTTCTAAAAAAATGCGTAGTAATGACTTTGCGATGTACAACGCATGCGTGGTAATGCATGCATTGTAATGGTATCGCAAAGTAAAAAAGTTGTTGTAATGGCTGTTGCAAATGCATAACCAATAAAGGCATAAAGAAATAGCAACAGATCAAGCATTTCTCACTATTAAAACATAAGCATGATTAAGACATATTAAAAACATTAATGCCAAACAGTAAAAGCATCTTTTTGGTAGAAACAGGTGGACAACAGGGAGGCGGGTGGGGCAGTGAGGAATCCACATGCAGATACTGTATCCACCAGAAAAGCCGTTACTGAAGGTAAGTAACTTGCTCTTCTAATGGATACTTCTGCCTGTTATTTCCTCACCTTTTGAATAGAATCCTCAAGCCGTCCCTCACCCGGAGGAGGGTGTCCACCTGACTAGAGCAAAAAATCTTGCAAAACAGATCGAGCAAAATGTTCATCCCTCCTAACCTCCGAATCCAATAATAATCGAATAGTTTTTTGTCAAAATTTTATTGAAAATAATACTTTAAAAATACTTTTATTAATAAATTTAGACAAACACTTAAAGGAAAACTTGTATTTAAAATTAATTTAAAGATATTTTATACTTTACAAATTACGCCGAAGTCGCGACCCCAGTGCGACTTTTCAAAATGGCTACCGGAATGCACGCAACCATCGTGTAGGGTGCGCGACTTCTGTATAATATTAAAAAATATATAAGAATAAATATAGTTTTCCTAACTAAAAATTATTCACAATTTTTTTAAATATAGATATATGTATATATATATAGAAAATAAAAAAAACATAGGATTGAGCTACATTAGACTTACATATTTTCATTTAAAAAACCTTTGAAATTCACTGGAAAAACCATAGGTTTCAGGCATGTTATAGTTAGAAATTAGCATTTAAAAAACCATAGAAATTCACTGAAAAAACCATAGGTTTCAGGCACGTTATAGTTAGGAATTAGCATTTAAAAAAACATAGAAATTAACTGAAAAAAACATAGGTTTCAGGAACGTTATAGTTAGTTGGACATTTCACTTGTACAAAACCATAGAAATTTCGGCGTTATAGTTAGTTCAGCTAACTATAACTCGCACCCCCGCAATGCACTGCTGATGACGTCACATATTACATCATTCATGACATGGTCAGTGACATCACTGATGACATCTCAAATGACATCACTGATGACATCATCCACGTGAAAATCTGATGCACCTCCTCACACCTGAATATAACCTTTGATACACCCACTCTAAAATACAGACTACAATTTTTGAAAAAATAGGCACATCAATACCAGTTACTAAATACGCACTGACTGATTCTAGGTCTACACACACATCCACTCATTCACCCATACAGGCACTCATAAATGCAGTCACTCATCAATATAACACTATCATATGCACTCATACACCTATACAGACACTCACACACTGCCACATATCCAGAGTTACTCACACACTTAGTCAGTCATGTAAAGAATCAACCATACTTTCATTTACTCACCTATACAGTTATACAGACACAACCTCACTTATTCATACAGATACTAACACATAATGACTCTCTTATAGAATCACTGATACAAGACACACTCATCCATGCAGCCACTCTCACAATTACTGACTCTCACATATAGTTATTTATATACACCATCACTAACATATACTGCCTTTTACACATGTAGTTACTTGCACATGTACCACTGAGACATCCATTCACTCACCAACACACCCATACACACACTCACCCACACAGCTGTTTCCACATGCACTCTTGAACCCATACACCTAGTGAATCAACCACTCACACATCTATGCACAGTCACACACATCCCACCCACACACACACTCAGACAGCCATACAAATACTCAGGCAAGCAATCAATAACCCATATAGACACTCATGCAGCTACTCACCAACCCATGCAGCAGCTTACACAACAACAGACATACTGATACAGACTTTCACACTGTTTCATTCAGATGATGTCATCAGTGATGTCATTTGAGATGTCATTAGTGATGTCTTCAATGATGTCACTGACCATGTCATGAATGATGTAATCTGTGACATCATCAGCAGTGCATTGCGGGGGCCCGAGTTATAGTTAGCTGAACGAACTATAACGCCAGAATTTCTATGGTTTTGTACGAGTCAAATGTCCAACTAACTATAACGTTCCTGAAACCTATGGTTTTTTCAGTATATATATATATATATTCACTGAAAAAACCATAGGTTTCACACACGTTATAGTTAGGAATTAGCATTTAAAAAACCTTGCAAATTCACTGAAAAAACCATAGGTTTCACACATGTTATAGTTAGCTGGACATTTTACTGATAAAAAACCAATGAAATTCCCACGTTATAGTTAGTGCAGGCAACTATAACTCACGCGACCGCAATCCTCTGCTGATGCTAATACTGTATTTAGACACTTATTTGCCCATGTCTTCTTCCATAAATTTTTAGCTATACATATATTACAAATATTTTTTTTTCATAAAGACACATATGTCATCAGCAGAAGATTGCGGTCGCGTGAGTTAAAGTTGCCTGCACTAACTATAACGGGGGAATTTCATTGGTTTTTTATCAGTAAAATGTCCAGCTAACTATAACATGTGTGAAACCTATGGTTTTTTCAGTGAATTTGCAAGGTTTTTTAAATGCTAATTCCTAACTATAACGTGTGTGAAACCTATGGTTTTTTCAGTGAATTTGTACGTTTTTTTAAATGCTAAGTTACTTTACGCCATTCGTGGCGTTGCGCGCCCAGTTAACGCAGTTCGTTCCGTGCGCGCACGGTGCGCTTCGTGCACCGTGCGCGCACAGTGAGCACGCGGGGCGCTTCGCGCACCGCGCGCCCACTTTACGCAGTTAGTGCCGTGCCCACATTATGCGGGATGGGCCATGTACGCACAATGCACTTCGCGCACCGTGCGCACATGGGGGACATATTATGCGCATCTTTTTCAAATGTATTCTTTGTTAATTTTATTGTTGTTATATGCCATGCACAAATGGTGCCCTTCGGGCACCATTTGCACACGGGGTGGCACCGTGCGCACATGGGGGACATATTATGCGCATCTTTTTGAAATGTATTCTTTGTTAATTTGATATGTGTAATATGCCATGCACAAATGGTGCCCTTTGGGCACCATTTGCACACGGGGTGGGGAGAATGTGGATAATTTGGTTTTTTTATAATTTTTACCGGACGCGTACGGTAAGCGTAATCGGCGAATTTCCGAAAAAAAAAATTTTTTTTTTTGGGCTTGAGGGTTGTTTGGGGACCCTATATCAATGCTGGGTGGTTAGGATGTGACGAAACTGCCTCTTTAGCCATTTTTTGGCTTCGTTTTTGCTGCCCAACTCAGAGAGCGAGAGAGAAAATGGCGGCCGCCGCTTCCTGGTTTCGACCGATTCGAATGTTTACTAAGATCTAAGAGCCAATCGGAATCGCGCTCGCGCACGCCACCGTACGCGTACGGTAAGCGCACCGTAAGCTGGCTCAGATATATATATTGATTTAAAGGCTATTTTCTCAGAATCTACTGAACAGATTTACACCAAACCTGCAAACGGCACTTCCTTGACCTGAGGACTAGCTCTCTGCCAAATTTCAAGTAATTCTGTTCAGCCGTTCGGGCTGTAGCTGTGTCTAAAGGTCCTATGGAAAAATGCATGGGAAAAACGCGTTTTGGGACCCCCCTTTTATCTCAGCCCCCGCTTGATGAATCCCCCCGAGACTTTCAGGGTAGGAGCGGAGCGTAGCGCCCCACCTATTTTGAAAAATTCGCGAGGATTCGTCGACCGGCGCCAAAGTTATTCAAAATAGAATGTTGCGGATTTCCTATGGAAACAGGGTCCTAACTATAACTACCTACTGGCGACCGCCAGTAGGTAATATATATATATATATCTATCTATATATATATATATATATATATATATAGATAGATATATATATATATATATTAAGTGAAAATGTCAGTTAAAACATATTTTTGTAAACAAAGAAAACCACTGCAATTCGCCAGCAACTGTGACTCAAGCCCTAAAGTAACTATAACTTGTGACCCGGACATGCAAAGTGTTGAATCAAAAATGTCATTGGAGATGTTGCAGTGTCATTTTCAATAATGTCATAGAACATGTCATGACTAATTATAATATGGGAGGTAATTAGCAGTGCATGGCAAGAGAGAGGTGGTTAGGTAGACAGGAAATAATGGGAAGGAGCTGAATGGAATAGGGAGCACGAGGGAACACAGCGAAGCAGGAGAAGGCTAGATTCAGAGCGACACTTCCTGATTAACATGTCTGTTCGCATATATCACACATTATGCTGTTTTGCACTATTTTGTTAGAGAGAATGCGTATTCATGTCAGTTTTATGCCCAAGATGCATGGATCCATTTTCAGAAAAGTATGTGTAATTTTGCATATTTCTTGGGGAATTACATGAATTTCACACACCCCTATTTAGATACCTGGCTCTATTGTTTTATATTGACATTTTTTGCAGTACCTGTGGTTGGTCATGTGTGGGGCTTCACTTACTCTAAATCTGGGCTGGAGTACATTTGAGCCTGTTTTGCTACTATTAGGGCTGTAGTAACTTTAGAAGTTTATTTTGTGAATTAAAATTAAAACAGTCTTAATCTTTTGTGGTTATGATGTTATTCTTTCTTATGGAGCGCATGTTCACCAGCAGTTTCTTGGCACTATAAATAACACTGCTTCTGGATGAGGGATCAGTAACTTGCTTTCATAAACCTGTTTAAATAGCCATGTCTTTAAAGATTTGAGAAACAGCCTGAACTCCATTTCATGAAAAATCTTATCCAGCCGGGAGTTATGGGTGTGTATTTTGAATTGGCTTGTCCCTTCTAAATCCCTGTTTAATTTTCTGTTAACTCCACCTGTTGGATCTGACCCGCTCTGCAAGGTCGCCCCCAAACATTTTACCTTCACTCCTCCTGGTTTGCTGAATAGGTTTTTGTTGGCCTTAGGACTCTGTGCAATTTACCATTGCTAACCAATGCTTAAGTGTTTGTGCTTACTCCCTAAAACACAGAAACGTTGACTTACATGCAATTGGCACATTTACATTAATTGTAAGGGCCTAGAAAAGTGGTACAACATGTACCCAGGGTCTGTAAATTAAATGCTACTTGTGGGATTGCAGCACTTGTTGTACTATCCATTTAAGTAGCCTTTTTTAACATGTCTCAGGTCTGCCAATACAGCCTGTGGGCAGTTTTAAACTGCCATTTTGACCTGGGAAAATAAACCTTTTGCCAGGCCTAAACCTCCCATTTTAATATACATAGGTCACCCCTATGGTAGCCCTAAACAGCCCAGTGGTCAAGGTGCATTGTATTTACAAAGTTGGACATGTACTTTTAAAGTTTTACATGGCCTAGTAGTGAAAAATATCTAAATTAATTTTCCACTACTGCAAGTGTACCTCACACATAATAACATTGGGTTATCGTATTACATTCACCAATTTCTAACTTTTGTTTGGCAGCAGGTGGAAATGTCATGTTTGGTGTCTAGGGAAGTGTAATTTAAAATCCTTTTTAAAGGTAAAACTAGATTTTAAGTCACAATTCTGAAATGCCACTATTACACAAAAAACATAACTCCTCCTCTGGGATGTCCTATTGTCTCGGGTATTGGGTCACTCTTGGAGCCATTATCGTGCTTTTGTGAATTTTTTCTTAAGCCTTTGATACAGCAAACTTGCACTTACCTTAAGGACACCAAGAGTCTTCTAGCACTCCTACAAAATCTAACAGTAGATGAGGACTCTACAATACTGGTGTCTTTAGACAGCGAGAGCCTGTACACCAGTATCCCTCAGGATGATACAATCAAGGTACTTGGTGAGGCTCTGGACAAGGCCCCGAAACAGTTCATCATTGATTGTGCGACCCTTGCACTAAAACAAAACTTCTTCAAATATAAAGATGACCTGTTCCTACAAACAACAGGGACTTCGATGGGCAGTACCTTCGCCCCGAGCGTAGCAGGCCTCTATGTGCATGATTTTGAACAGAAATATATTTTTGCGGAAAGTAATCTCTTCTCGTCCTTTATATCCTTTTGGAAAAGGTTTATTGACGACGTCTTGATAATTTGGCAAGGACCTGAACAAACCTTGCAAGAGTTCCTGCAATGGATCAACTCATGTGACCCCAACCTCAGGTTTACACATGCTTTTGACCGGAAGAAAATAGTCTTCCTCAATGTCATCATTTCAAAAACAGAAGGGAAACTGCTCACCAAGACGTATCACAAACCCACAGCTAAGAATAACTTACTGGAATTTTCGAGTTTGCATCCCAGGCCCTTACGAGAGAACCTTCCTTATGGGCAATATCTACGGTTAAGCCGTAATTGCAGCAAAGTAACGGACTTCCACATTCAGTCGGTTGAGTTAACCAATAAATTGCGCAATCGCGGATACCCGGACCAAATCCTAAAGAAAAGTTGCAAACAGGCTAGGAACCAACCAAGGGAGGTCCTCCTCGTGGACAATCCGAAGCAGATTGACGGAGTTCCCTTGACTTGTGTAACGACAGTGTCGCCTCCAATGCAGTTACAAAGTCAATAAACAAGCATTGGAAGGTACTGGCATGCAATAATAGGAAATGGGAAAAGCCCTTATTCTCTTACAAAAGGGCAAGAAGCCTTAGGGATGCCCTAGTATGTACATACTCTCCCACCCCGAAAATGACAGTGAAGACAACCCATCTGTTATCAATGCCTGGGGCCTACCGAAGGTCATGGGGCATTTTCCGTGTGGCACATGTAGCGTTTGTCATCTCACCACACCCACAAAAACCTTAAATCTTGAACACGGCAAAACGTGGATACAAAAATCACGCACAAATTATAATTCCAACAATGGGATATATCTCATTATGTGTCCATGTTGATTAAGGACTTTGGGAATGACCACACGCAAAGTCAAGCAACGTCTGTGTGAGCATCGGAGTAATATCCGGTGCAAGAAAAGCACAACAGGATGACTGAATATTTCCTTCAGGCCAACCATACCACAAATGATTTGCGCTGGACAGTTATTGAACGAATAAAATCAGGAGACAACTCACAGAGAATACAGTTTCAAAAAGAACAACAGTGGGTGTATTGCCTCTCGACACACAAACAGGGACTCAATGACAACATCCCCTGGGGATCTGTGCTAAAACGTTAATGTCCCCTTTTTTGTTATCTGCTGTTGTATTAATACCATCATGGCAGTAAATGATATGCAAACACATCATTCCTTTGTGAAAGTGCTGACCCTCTTTACTAGTTTGTTTCCTAGGATAAACATACCTTTGGCACTATAGCCATGCCTTAGGGTTGATAAGCACGCACTGTGCCAGTTATTCAGCATTTTCTGTTCTATTTACACACAACTAACTTTGAAGTAAACAACCTAAACATTGTGGCCGTAATAAGGATAGAGTTATTTTGTCTTGAAATCATAGCACAACTATTCTGGTTGCTTTGTACAGTTTGTTAAAATTGCACACAATAAATTGTGTCTTGTCTTGCAGATTGATCCGCCTTCTAAAAATTGTTTTGAAGGTACAACGAGAACCATAAGTCATTCGGTCCCTCTGTGTTTCTGCCTCAGGTCAGTTGGTCCTGACGAAAGCCTCGTGATTGGCTCAAGGAGACTGAAACATGTAGACCACTGTTTTTTGCTATACCACAGGATGTTTTTATCTCTTACCTTATTCCTCCATCATTAAATTTCAATTGGGCGAATAAAGGTAATTTTAAGCACAATTGTTTTGCACCATCACTTTTTCACACTTACGAAAAACCCGCTCCGCTGTAACCAGGCGTTGTAGCACACCAGAGGGGCACTCGAACTCTCTGGTGGGAACCCTATGATGAAGCATGTCACCAACTAGGTTGGCGAGTGAGGATTCTTTTATAAAACAAGAGTGACTTCTCTTACAGGCTCTTGAATCTTTGGCTTCACTCTTTTGTGGTTTATTTACTTATCATTAGGGGGACCGAGAGTGGCTCCATTTTCCCTTGACCCTTTCTCTCTTTTTGATTAAATATTTTCTTATCCTAGCCATTTGGTGCCTGCAGCCTGTCCCTGGGTCACATGACTAGGTGTACTTGGTATTTGTGCATTCTTCCCAGACACTATTACAAAAGGGAGCTGAATGTTGGCAGAGTGGGCACCCTGACTTGGTGGTAATGGTGGAACTGATGCCTGTCAGACTTGCACTTAAAAGACACTGCCTCAACACAAATACAAAGAACTTCACCCTAGCTTTTTGTGACCCCAGACCCAGTGGAGCCAAGGCAGGGAAGCAGGACATTCCAGAGCCATCTAAGGGGGGAAAACTCCAGAATTTCTTCCACTTCAAATATGGCACCAGGTATAAGACTAGAACCCTCAGACCAACTCTTCAGTACTCTCTCAGATCTGTGGATAGAAGGACTGCCCATCTGATCTGCTGCACCGGACCTCCAACTGGACCTGCCTGAGCCCTACTGGCCTCTATTGAAGTGAGTTTCTGATTTCCATGAGGTGCCTCGCAGGGCCTGGGCCCTTGGTGTGGTATTAGTTGAGCTCCTCCTGGAAGAAAAGGAGATTTTGCCATCGCAGTTGGGCCCATTGCCGCTTTTTTCGCGTTCGGGTTTTGATTTTTATCGCCGTCCCGGTAATGTTTTCACGGACATTTGATGCGTTATCGGGACACTATCGCATGTTACCGCCGTGTTGAGAATGTGACGTTGACATGGCGTTATTTTCCCGCGATAGACGGCAATATGTGAAATTGCGTCAACCTATTTTGGTGATGATTATCGCACGCTCTTGAGAATATACCCCCTGGAGTACTACAAAATGTAGTTGGTGAATTGGGCCCTACATGATTTCACTCCAACTCATGGCATGGAAGTGTCCAAGTGAATGTTGAAAGAGAACAGTAGTCTTGTGATCCAACACTCTAAAATACTCCACAATACCTCATCAAATAACACACATGCTTTAGAAAGGGCTGTCCTCTGACCAAGCTGTAACCTTACCCTTATCCATTAGGACATTTATTCCCACATAAGGGCAGGAATGAATGATGTAAAGCTCATGATAGAGATGAAAATTATGAGATGAAAGTCAGAATGCTCCTGATAATAAAGATAATGCTGTAGGAAATTGAGTTACTGGTTGAGGGAGGTGAAATCCTACTCAAGCAGCGACCACAATGACTGTCAGGGTGAAACACAAGTAAACCTCAAATTAATATGTGCTGAACCCTCTTGTAGCTTGGCACAAAAGCAGTCAGGCTAATCGTAGAGGCAATGTGTAAATTATTTATGCAGAACAAAAACAGTAATAAAGTGAAAACCAGCACAAGAAAAATCCCACACCAATTGAGAAAAATAGACTAACATTAAATAAATTATGTGAGACCAAAATGACAAAAAGCCTAGCAGTAGAACTGAATACAGGCAAATTATAAGTGTTAGGTAAAAGTAGTGCCAAAAGCCGCATTGCACCAACTGAGGGTATTTGGTCATGTTGGACTCGGACAAAGTTGCAAGTTCAGACTGACCACGATGGAGGACAGGTGAGGCAAAAAACAAGTTTGGCCCACTGAAGTTTGTACCTTATCTCCTTGGTGCGCAGTCTGCAGGGGATTGCTTTGTGAGGCTTTGCGTCATCCAGCATCGGTTCCGATTAAGCTGTGTGGCAAAGCTTTGCAGGGCTTTGCATCGCTCTGTGTTGGTTCCAATTAACTGTGTGGGGGGTTTCAGCAGTTTGCGTAGCTCAGTATCAGTTCTGATGAAGCTAGCAGCTGGGCGGTGAGGCTTTGCATTGCTTCATGTGAGATTTTGTGAAACCTTCAGTTATGCCAGGAGAAGATTTTTCTAATGCCAGCCTAGGGCCCAGAACCTGGGGAGGCAGCCCTTCAGGAATTCACTCCAGCAGCGGCAAGCAGGGCTCAAGCAGATCCAGTTGCAGGTCCAGTGCAGCCGGTTCGCTGGGCAGTTCAGAAAGGCATCTGGAGCTTGTTATGTCCCTGTAGCTCACACATGAGGTCAGTCAGCTGACTCTTGGAGATACTCAGCCTGGGATGAAAGAAGCAGGTCCAGCTTTCCTTCTCAGCAAGCATAGTGGCCTCAAGCAGCAGAGCAGCAGGGTGTCCTTCTTCTGTAGTATCCACAGGTCCAGGAGTATACTGAAGAGTTGAGTCTGAGGGTGCACTATTTAACCTTAGTTTTAGCATTGAAGTAGGAGACATTTCAGGAAGTTTCCACACCTAGAGCTATTTGGAATTGCTTGTTTCCCTGCCCTAGCCCCCAGTTTCTCTGGGGGTACAAAACACTAAAGCTTTCCTACAATGCATATTCACATTCTATGTCCCCATGGGACAACACCATCCCATCATCCACACACCAGTGTAGTATCAGAAAACCAATGCAGGTATGACCACACCACCTCTTGAACCATGTAGGGCCTTTAGTTTATTCCTCATATATCTCCTGTTGAAATATACTGATGCAATCTTACAATACCATTAACCAACTCCCACTCCTCTCGTAGAAGCTTTACCAACGCTCTTGTTTCATAATGTCTGGTATACTATATCTTCAGCTGCTCCTTCAAATGTTTTTCTGCATCTCTGCTACTGAGGTGAAGCTAAAATGTAGGCCATGGACCATCTCTGTGACACTTGTTGAAGGCAAAGAAGAAGCATCCATCTAGGACCCATCTGTTATCTCTTCATTGTATTACTCAAACTAAGGAACGTTTTAACAATATGCCAAAGTCACAGCGATTGCCATTGCTGTAGCTTCTTAAGCTGGTATTCCCAACACAAATAAAGATCCAGAGAAATTTGTGGTCAGAAGGAAATGTATGAATGAAGACTCTGGAAGGAGGACAGTGAAGACTGAGTGGGCTCTTAGGAGGGCTCTAATAAAGTTGTGTTTAGAGACCTTGAGTGACCTATGAAAGGACCACAATGAAAGGATCAATGGCAAAAAGAACAGACAACAGAGCTGCAACTACCTCCTGTGAATCTGCGTAGAATTTCTTTACCATCCTTATCATTTATTTTTGTTTGGTCAGCAGAGTGTCGGTCCCTGGGTGTAAAGGCCAGCATTCTGCTTTGGCAGCCCATGTCTGGCTGGATTGGAGGCAACGCAGTGATACATACCCCAATAATAGTGTACCTAGAAGCCATTCATTATCAGCATCAATAGGACCTCTGGTCTCCACTGAGTAATGCAGCCGTCACAGAACTCGAGACTCTGTTTGCTTGCTTTGCCCAAGGTGCCAGAGGTGTGGACTCTCCTGTAGTAGCATGAAAGGTTTAAAAAATGTATCAATGCAAGGGGCTGCGGCATTGCAGATTTTGTGCAATGCAAACGTGGTCAATTTATTCTGGTCTTTAATGGGTGAACGTGCCTGCTTTAGTGAATAGAACCCTTGCTTGAATGCACCATTCCCTAGGTTCACAAACTAAGGCCTCAGTACTACGTATGGTCTCCGTTAACATTGTCTTATCTGAGCTATGAAGCCTTTTACAGATAACACGATCGATGGACTGACATTCCATGACTTTGGGTATAGGCCCATGGGCAGATTTACAAGCCCCTTCCGCCACTTTTGCGTCACTTTTCCCATGTTAAAAAATGACGCAAAAGTGGCGCAAGGGGCTTGTAAATCTGTCCCCCAGAGTCTCCTCTCTGTCTTGGTAACAGTTAATGCCCAGCCCATTTGGCATCTTTTTCTGCTAGGTAATCGCACGCACACGCCCTCACATCCCTACTATCAGTTCAAATATCCAGGGGTCTTTCCTTCCTCTCGACATTTAGCCACAATTCCCAGAAGCTAATCCCCTGCTGCTGATTAACGCTTTATCGACCCAGCCGGGCCTCTCTGATAGCAGGGGAGAGGCGTGTTTGCTGCAGTGGCCGGCTCCAAGTGCTGTCAGGCCGCGTGGATTTCTCTTACCCAGACTAACTAAAAGCTTTACCTTCTGGAATAAGAAAGCAGCAGAAATGCATTTGCCCTGGCATGATTGCAACGGGAAAACAGAACTGCATGCAAATATCCTGAACACAAATCGCTATTTCGCCTCCTTCAAATACACCTGTAATGAAATTCCACCTTTACTTTGAAATGGCGTGCTGTACAATAATACCTCGGAGACAGGTTTTCAGCAGCCCCATCCAGAAAACGGGTCTGCTTCAGCGGTGTCAAGTGTGACATGAAACATGGAGAATATTGCGGAAAGCCTACAATTGTTGAACAAGGAACACTTCTTGCTCTACATCTGTTGTTCATCTATTTATCCATTGAGTTTGTAAACTGCTGCATGCAGCTAAAGTCCGCAGAGCGGACTGTGTGAAAGGGAGAGAAGCTTTAGTTACAGAAGTACTGCTTGAGAGAGACAGAGGGCGCTGCTGTGCTCCTGGACTGCTGCCACAATGAATACAATTAAACTGCCCCAGGCCCTACAATTAGAAGAGGAAATTGGCGGATCAAGAACTTCGCGGGGGTTTCTTCAGGGGAGACCACACTGACAGCATCGAAAGTGGAAGTGAAGGGGTTTACCCTCAGTAAGTTGGGTGACCAGAATTTTAAAGCCAAAAACTGGGACGTTTCCCAAAAATAGAAGCAGGACTACAATTTTTTTACTTCTACCCAGCGCACAGAATGACAGTGCTCCTTAGCAAAGCATTACAGAAGAGGCAGTAAGAACTTAAGTTGAATGCCATTTGTAGGTCTCGCTGAGCCCCATGCTCGAAGAGACATTTTGTATGTGGGATTTTCAAAGTGCTGCTGGCTGGCCTAACGCTTGCGTTCACGCGATCGTGCACGCGCGCAGCCGGCAGCCAGCAGCACTTTGAAAACTTGTGTGCATCATCGCGATCACTTTCGCTTCTCCCCCTCCCCCACCACATTTTGCGTCTCCGGCCGCTCGCGCGCGGCCAACGCTTGTTTTTGTTGTAAATCTTCCCTGCCTTTCGCGCCCTTTTGGCACTTTGCCTTTTCCTTCTGACTCAGTAGTTCTTTTCTACCTGCTGATGCTTTGTCAGTCTATTTCCTTTTCTAGCCTCTTATTGCGACCGGCCTCTTCAATACTCTGCATGCCTCTCCTCTTCCTCACTGGTGCCATTGTATCTGCCCCACCTCTCCCCCTGCTAGCATGTTCTCTCCTTCTCCTTCTCTATCTCCAGATCTCACCTCAATCCTTAATGACTCGTCCATCCCCTATAAACACAGTCATCTCTCTTCCAGTTTGCTCTCCCTCTTTGCCCCCGCCACCCTCCTGTGTCCTCAATACTTTTCACGCTTGGCAGAGCCCTTTGACTCCCGCAGTGCAGCGTTAGCTTTAGACACAGCTGTACATATTGAGTGCATTGCTGCCTTTAAAGGCTGCAAATCCCCAGGTTTCACCACCGCTTTCCTTTTCACCATCACCTCACTAAAACTGCCCAGTTCACAATCATCACCACATCTCACCAGGCTTTCCATTGCACTACATCAGTCAAATCCCACGAGGGCTTTACTTTTCACAGCATTCCTAATCTGACCTCAGCAGGCTTTGCTTTTCATTATCACTCATCATCACAACTGACCAAGCTTTGCAGTTCACAATCAGTCATCACCACATCTCACTAAGGTTTTCAAGTTCACAATCAATCATTATCACATCTTCCAGGTTTTCCATTTCCACACTCGATCACTATCACCTCACCATGGCTTTCCTTTTCACCATTCACTCACCATGGCTTTCCAGGTTACAATCAATCATTATTACATCTCACCAGCGCTTCCTTTCCATCAAGCGCCATGCTTTATATTTTAGCCCACTTTAAGCATAATTTTTGAATTACTGTGCACGGGCGCCGCACCACCAGCTTGCGGTCACGTGCACAAGCGCGCGCGCCACGCTCCGCCTCTCCAATAACAGCTGCGCGAGCATCTCTTGTTTACTTTCACTTTCGCGCAAAGCGCGGGTGCCACGATTATAGCAAAATGAAAGAAATAGACGTTTATTTCTATTTCTTTACTTTTGCTATAATCGCGGCACCCACGCTTTACTTTTAACATTAAAAGTAAAGCGCGGGTGCCCCGATTATAGCAAAGAGAGGCACAGCCCAACCATTCTTTTTAGAGGATTGTCCATAGCCCTGCTCTCCCAATACTGCCCCAGACCACTCCTGTACACGCAAGCACCCAGCCAAGTTTGTTGATGTCCCCCTCGCCCCCAAGATACCGCCAGACCACTCCTGTGGAAGCAGGCCCATGACTGCCCCATTTATTTAGCATGGCAAATGCCTGGTCGCTCCCATACTAACAGTGCCTTGCCAACAATTTATCACTCCCACTGTCGCAGTGCAGCTCCCTTACAAAGAAAGCTTCCAGCACACACTCCAGCCCACATACTGTCGCTGCGCTGGTCCCATACAAACAGCACCATGTGAGCCCTAAAAAGCCCCAAACTTAAACAGCTGCCACGCAACTCCTGTACAAACGGCACCTGGCGAGCACTTTCTAGCAACCCCGCTCAAACCCATAATGCCATTGTGCTGCTCCTGTACATACAGAACCCGGCGAGCACTTTGAAACTTCCTAACTCTATCCATGCTGATGTCAGTTCGCTCCTGTGGAAGCAGAGCGCCCAGCGAATGTCTGAGAGAGAGCACAATGGCTAAGTGATGTAAAAACGAGCACCCTAATCATTAAAATTATTTTGTCAAACCTGTAATATCTCCAGGCAGAAGCAGAAGCATGCGCAAAATTAACAATGCTTTCTATCCTGCTATCTTGATTATTCACTGATATGTGTATGTTGAGTGCGTGTCTGATCTGCAAGATGACCTTGGTTTACAAGGTCCACAGCCAGACTAGCACAACAAACAGGAGAAAGGAGTCGGACGATAGCTGCATACTTTTGCGTTTTGCGCATATGGTGTGTGGTGCTTAAGTTTGTGCCGTACTTTTGTGTCTGCGTGTGGGCTTTGTCTGAGCTTATGAATGTGTGTTTTTATGTCTACGTGTACGAGTGTACATAAAAGACCGTGAAACAAAACACCTTTTTTAGTACAGGTAATGCACATTCCAGAGAGCAACAGATGTGCACATCATGTTATAAGTCACTGGAGTTTTACGTCGATGACCCACAAATTATCATCTCAATCTCATGATGTAAATGAAACAGCAGATAGGTTCTGTAACTGCACGGAAGAAGTGCGAAGGTGGATGAAAGGAAACTGCCTGAAAATAAACTCAGGCAAGACCAAGGGTCTCCTTTTTGGAAACAACCCTGTCTTTTGGTCAGACACCTGGAGAACACAAAATGTGGGGACACTGCCAACCTCGGTTTAAAAGGTTAAAAACCTGGGCAATATATATGACGACAACCTGACTTTCCTTTCGGAGCTCAGGTGAACGCGCTCACCTCACCCAACTACAACAAGGCGACAACTCCTCCAATCACAAGCATTGGCATAGCCAATAGGTCTCGCTTTTGGGACCTTATAAGTATTTAGTTATGCAGCACAATATCCTTGGTGCAACAACATCAACTGTTGCATGGCTAAACACTTCTAAGGTCCCAAAAGCGAGACCTATTGGCTATGCCAATGCTTGTTTAAAAAGCCAGTAGCATGACTGTTAATTCAATTGCTTTCTCATAACAGCTGCTAACTATCCCTGCTTTGCAAAACATAAAAAGACACGTCCCACCATTTTCAGCCAATCCTCTCTAAACAAGCATTTGCAATGCATCAGCCTCGACTTTGAGACCTTATATGTATTTGGCAATACAGCATATTAGCCTGGGTGCTGAAACATCTACTGTTCTTTAATATGGAGGGAAAGTGAGCACCAAACTGCATAACACTCCAGGTATGGGAACACATGGGGCCCGATTAACAGAAGTAATCTGAGACAAAATCCTAAACTTACTACTTTTGGTATTCACAGAAGGCATTTAGTAGTAGTAAAGTTAGGATTTTATCTTAAGTCTGTCTTATGTCTGTCCTAAATTTGTTTTATGTTTGTCTCAAGTCTGTCTTAAGTCTGTCTGTCGTAAGTCAAACTTATGACAAAATCCTAACTTTACTACTACTAAATGCCAACTGTGAATACCAAAAGTAGTACATTTAGGATTTTGCCAAAGATTAGTTCTGTGAATCGGCCCCATGGAGAGAAATATTGCCTTTCAGCGGGAAATGGTATAGTCCAAAGCTCTATTTTTAATATAGAATTAGGGTTTTCGGTGGTTATATCAGTTAAAATACAAGATTTAAAAAATATATTATCTACGGGTGCTCGTGGAAGACAATTTCTATGGACCAATCTCTGTGTGGGCAGAAGGACATGGAGGAGGTATGTAGTATGGCTGGCAGGCAGTGTGTGGAAAGCTGGACAGGGGAGGCCTTAATATCACTGAGCATGAATTAATGTACCTCACGACAGGATCCAGAGAGGCGTGCGAATCACCATCTCCAGGTATTAGTGAGAAATGCTCTTTCCCCTTGTGTTCACCATTACAAAGTACAATACGCTCTGAATTTTTCACCCTGAGGGTGAGGTCAAAAATGGAGAGCCCGATAGGGACCTGTCTCAGCACCTGCTAGTTAGAACTACCGGTTCTGAGCACCGGCAGGACCCGGTTCACTTAAATTACTGATGCTTTCTCCTATAAAGATGAATAACCAGTGCATTGTACCTCCGCATGAACATGTTCTGTCCATGATTCTGCTGTTTTTATTATGACAGATTGCCATTTTCATTTGCTGCTTTGTGCTTAGTAATAATCCTTAACCCGTAATAAATTAGCTTCATTCTTCACATTTCACATTTCAGTTCTGATTGGCAGTGATGAAAGACATAATCGATTCCGGGCAACAAAACTACAACAATGACTGATCACCATAGACAAACTTATTTACATAGCGCCATCTGCCATGGACTACTGAATCTCTGTTGTTTATCTTCCGTTCGACGTTTTGGGATGTGGAAGCACCTGACGCTCCGATGCTGCCTGGCTTTGTGATGGAGAATAGGATGAGCTGTTTGTTTTGTTTTTATATATTTAAATTCCGTCTTCCAGGTGCGGTAGTCTGGCGGGCATGCGAGCCAGCTGCTTCTCTTCCATAATGGCTTGGACTAGACCAGAACAAGGTTTATCACACTTTGTTGAGCGTTCTCAACAAAAATCAACAAATAGCAAAAAAATACTTTCTGAACGGGCATTTTCTTTCTGTGGCATGAGGCACAACGAAATTGATGGAATTTGCATTGCTCCTAAGAAGCAGTAATTACGGTGTGACAAAGTCACTAGCACAACAGTGATGCTTTAGAAATCTCACAACAGTCAGTGCTGTGCCCACCTGCAGCAGGTCAAAGTGGTACCCTGGCACTTGAACACCACAGGGCTGTAGGTGGGTGAGGAGGAATACGACGACTGCCTGGCTAATACCAGGGGTCCCTACAGGGGATGTGACTCTTTTTGCGAACGATGGCAGTAATTCAATTCGACTGTTCAGTTCTGACATTCCTTGAAAAAGGACAGTGAAGTCCCTGCCCAAGTACATCACCACCGCCAAATCACATCGTGCAACTGGCAAGCCTCCGTAGGAGATATTTAGACAAAAACTGCAACTTCCAGCCACTGCTGTTTATAAAGTACTGTCATGTATTTCATATTACAATGATGTGAGGAACATGAAAATAAAACTTCACATACAACAATTAACATAGATAAACGCATGACTGCCAATTTTGCAATGGCGTTTCTATTTAAGAAAATCCATTTTAAGGTGGCGACTGAGGCGAATACATTTATTGTGACACCTGAGCATGAACAGCAATTTATAGCTCTTGGGCCTTCATAATTATTCATAATTATTTTAAAACATTACCACTAGGATGAGGAGCAGGACAGTGATCGGCGCGTCCCTACTTTTCGGTGCCTACTGGTTACGGGGTGGTTTCGGAGCAGGACAGGGTGCAAGGCAAGGAGCATCTGTGTTCGGCGCAGCCCTCCTTCTCGGCGTGTACCGAGGTGGTTTCATGGTGCCCATGAAGTTTCTGGACCTGTACCACGCCTCCTGAGGCTGGACTTGATGCAGAGTACCTGCCGGTCCAGCCTTTTTGCAAGCAATTCAATAGAAAGGTTAATAATGGGTTGCAGCAATGCAGATTGTTTTACTTCCAACGATGTAGTTTGTTATGGCTGTGAGCTCTGTTGAAATTTGTATAACAGAAGATTTTATTACAGATCCAGGGTTTGGTTTCTTGCTTGCATTCATATCAGTTTTAGCTAAAGCGTACTTTAATCACACTCTCCTGACAAGGAACGGGTCCTTATTGGTTACTGGCGATAAAAGCATGCGTTATGCAAGTTCACCAGGCTTGTATTTTATTGCAAGTGGGGCAATTTGCATCTGCCCTTGGCCCGTCTGATGCGGTGATAAAACTTGCTGATGAGCCGAAGAACCGGTCCTGCCCATGGCTCAGCGTATGCTGTGACACTGGATACACCTGTCGCAGCCCGGAGCAGCACCGCAGACAGTCCCATCTCCCGCACAGGGACCACCCGCACCACGCAACATCTTCAGTTCAGTGAAAGTTTATTTTACCCTGTCGATGCTTTCTAAAGTGAGACAAACACTTGAGCAATGGCGTTAGCGCAAAAGAGACCCGAGGAGACCTCCCAGCAGAGTTACGGTGACAAGAAGCAGCAGGGAGCCGATAGCACAACCTTCCGTTACACCAACAAGAGGGGCTATGATATCACCGCAACCCCCACCTCAACAAGGTACAGCAGCAAGGAGGGCTGGGAGCAGGGCGGAGGAAAAAAGACAGCTGGGTACAGAGGAGGGAAGCAGTGGGAGCTTAAAAGCACGCTGCCTGTTAACTGCTGCCCACGAGAGCACTGCCTCAGACCAGTTCTGTTTTGCGTGTGACGCAGTCACCACAGAGCAGCTCCGGTTACACAACAACGCAAACCGCTTGCACACACGACAAGTGCAGTCCTGCACAGGGGGAGACCTGCTGCTACACGCGTCCCAGTGATGCCAGATACAGACATACACTGGTGTGTAGGAAGTGTTATTCTCCGGCTCGCGAGCGGTTTCAGAGTGGCACCGGCAGCTGCGCTTCCAACAGACACCTAAATGAGATGGGGTGGGGGGAGAGAGTGGGGATAGAACTGCCGCTACTGTTGAAGATTTGGGCGGGCACGAGCACCACCGGGAGTGCCTGGAGAGGAGTGGGGGGATGCCAAGAAGTCATGGACCACGGGAGGGAAGGGGAGGGACGGGAGGAAAGTAGTCTGTGGAGTAGCTGATAGCCATGGAAGGGCACAAATGATGACATGGCCGTCATGGGGAGGGACTAACAAGCCAAAAACCAATCAGAATGCAGCATTTAGGATGTAAGCCAAGCCAAAAGATGGGCAGAGAGTGGGCGGAGCTTAAACAAAGCTTCCCCACTATGGTATATACTGCATGTCTTAACGAGACAGCGCAAGCACTGCCTAGGCGAGACCTAAAAACGGGACATGAGCTAAATATCTTGAAATGTGGCGGGAAAGCTGCCGGAAAATCGAGACTGTCCCAGTAAATCTGGGATGCCAGGTCACCAAGGAAAGGAAATGAGGAATACCACTCTCCCGATGGGCAGCTGAACAAAGGACAGCCCCCTCAACCAGGTCAAAGGCGGTCTCAGTATTTAAAGCCTGGCCACCTCTCGTGATCGGTTTTAAGTAAAAGCAACAAATAAACAGCAGCACTTAAAAACAAACAAGCGTGTCCTCGGGTGTAGCTTGGTAAGTAAGATTGGGGGTGTAGTTCAGATTTCCCAGCAATCACGCTGGTTAAAATACATTATAGGAGAAGCAGCCCTGGAGGGCGAGTCCTTAAGGAGCAAAAGGAAGGGAGAGGAGTGCGGATTGTGAGGGGTACTCATAACTCAATATTTTGTAAAAGGTTTTTTTTTGGAGCAGCTGACCAAGGGTAGGTCTGCCCCCCCTGGCAGATTGGGAGGGTGGCACAGTCCAACAGCTGCCATTTGGAGTGTTGGGCTGGTTAACAGCCCAAATGCAGCCCAACACTTATTTAGGGGCACGTTTTGGGCTACCAGCCACCATTTTAGGTACAGGTGACTTGGTGTCTGGTAGCCCAACTAGTGGTTTTGCTTTGTCCTCGAGTTGCTTTTCGCTGCTTTGTCAACATTGGCAGTGCTACTGTGTAGGTGAGGTAGAATATTAGAGATTACCCTGTCTTCCATTGTGATAGTGGCCCAGGCGATGCGCCTGTTGCGAGAGGCTGGCAGGATGGACCTCGTGGTGCAGGAGGTGCCGTCTTGCCCAGCTTGTGTCCCTCGCAGGGCATCTGCAGGTGTGGCAGCGGCAGTGTTGGCATGCTTTCCGCCGTTGTCGGGGCGCGCTGTAGCGACTGCAATGGTAGGGGTAAGTACTCGCATCCGCCCTGGTCTATGGGGAGTGGACGTGGCAATAGCGGAGACTGGGCCTGCCTTGGCTTGTTCTCCAGTGAAGGCTTGGTCCGTGCAGGGGAGGAGGGGGAGGGTGACTGGTACGCAAGTGGTGGAAGATGCGCCTGCTGGCCTGCATGGAGACCAAGCGTAGGCGCGGCCAGTCCTTTGTGGGCGGGGCAGAGAGGTGCGGCCCTACGCATGTGCTGCATGTTTATAGGGCACAGGAGCCAGACATGGGAGGAAGCAGGTGGCGTCTGAGGATATACTGGCTGGCCGGGGCCAGGGGCCAGTACCCCTGCCCGTTTCAGGTTAACCCTGAAATAGTCAGCAGAGCAATTAATTGAACCAAGTCCCCCGGTTCTAGACCTATGTAAGCATAATCTATCCATAATTACAGCCACTATGGAATGTATCCACTGTCCATATAAAACAACTGCTCACATGTAATGGCCTGGGACGAGATACAAGCTAAAACTAATACTTATCAACTGCAGATCTCTTAATAAACATACGCTCGAAATTCATGAGTGTATTCTAGACAACCAACCTGATGCCCTATTCCTCACAAATACCTGGCTGAACGAGGATTCTGCCTCCGAGATACTGGAAGCCCTCCCACAGGATTATGGCATCCTTAGAGTGGATCGCCAAATTAAACGTGGGGGAGGAATAGCCATTATCTATAAATTATCCCTACAGTGTACTCTGGATATTGCCTACAAAGATAAAAGTGAAGCAGCGTTCTTCTCGATAACGTCAGCTGAGAATTGCATTGTGAAGGGTTTTTTGATTTATCAACCTCCAAGTCCCGCCACTAATTTTATTCCCTGTCTAGTGGAGCAAATAATACAACCTGCACTTCGCTATAATAAATTGATAGTCTTGGGGGTTTTGAATTTACACGTTGATGACCTAGCTAATTGTGAAGCGCAATGTCTTTATCAGAAATTAGCTGCTCTCCAGCTAATACTTAAATCCACTCTCCCAACACACAAACACGGCCATATATTAGACCTGATTTTCACCAACTGTTCAGATCTAGAGACTTAACCGCCGATTGCAGTCCCTTGGTCTGACCACCATCTATTCCCTTAGCTAATATCCTCCCTATAGCTACAAGAGGATTAAGTATGCCACATAGGAGATGGTCTAGATTTACCCATGCAAGCTTTATTCATGCCCTCCAGCAGAGTTGCCCTCTTCTGGGAAAGGATATTAATGTGGCATGTAGCTCAGTGGACAAGTAGATTATGGAAGCTTTGGATAGAGTGGCCCCCTGGACCTCCAGCTTTCTGTTCAGACAATCGAAATCTGTACCATGGATTAATGAAGAACTAAGAATAGCAAAAAAATCCTGTAAGCGTTCAGAACATATATGGAGGAGAGACTTCTCAGGCCACAAGAAGACTGCATATAAGTTGAATTTAAAACACTCATATTATTATTATTTAAAAAAATGCATGAAGCCTATTATAATGAAAGAATAGAACAGGCAGAGAGTTCTTTTAAAGAACTATTTACCATCTTTAAAGATCTATCCTCGCTTGCGAGAACTGTAACTCCTGTGACCAGCTCAGTGGAGTCGTGTTATCAAATTGCTGATTTCTTTGCCGAGAAGGTAGCCAACATATATGACACCTTTCCGGGTGAGGCTCGCAATGGGATATTCTGCCAATTGGAGAGGGCTAATGTGGAGGAGGCTAACCGCCTCTGCAAATTTGTTCCACCCTCCTTTGAAGATCTCAAAGTCCTTAGGCTTAAGTATTAAATCTGGCTATCCCACAGATCAAACTACACCCACATTTTTGAGAGATGGCCTGGAGATCATAATACCATACATTAGGCAGCTTCTTGAGCTTTCCTTTGCTGGTGGTGTGGTCCCAAAGTCATGGAAGAAAGCAGTTGTCCTCCCCATTACCCCATTAGGAAAAAGCCTGGAGCCAACCCGAGTCAGCCTATTTGACTCTTGCCCTATTTCTCCAAAATAGCTAAAAAAGGGGTGAATACTCAATTAGTTGCTCACATGAATCAGCATAATCTACTCTACCCCACACAATCGGGCTATAGAGCTACGTACTCTACGGAGTCAGCGCTGCTTCTTACCACTGAGCCAATGTATGTATGTATGTATTTATTGCTTATTGAGCGCAGCTGTCACCCAAAGGGTATCCTGGCGCTGAGACCTAACCGTGCATCTATTAAACAGCTACATTACTCTGGGGAACAAGTAAGTTTTAAGGCTCTTTTTAAAAGTGAGCAGATCAGGGCAGCTCCTTAATGCTAAGGGGAGAGTGTTCCACAGCGTGGCAGCCGCAAAACTAAAAGCGCGACCACCTATTCTCGTTCTATTAATTTTAGGGACTTTTACCAAGAACGCCGAAGATGATCTTAAAGGTCTGGCTGCCTGATACCAGAGGAAGAGAGTCTGAAGAGGTATTGGTCCCAGTCCATGCAGGGCCCTAAAAACAAGGCAGAAAGCCTTAAACGCAATTCTCTGCTGGACTGGGAGCCAGTGTAAATCGGCTAGAGCTGCCGATGAAGAGGCGGACCGTGGTCGAGACAAGGCCAGTTTAGCGGCCATATTCTGTATCCTTTGTAGCTTTAGGACCAGAGTCTTCGGGGCACCCAGGAGTAGTGCGTTGCAGTAGTCAATCCTGCTAAGAATGGAACTACGCACTACCTCAGCTCTGGAGCCCCGTGGGAGAAGTGGCAAGATTTTCCGTAGAGCACGGAGCAAACCCATACATGTTGCTGCCGTTTTGTTTACGGAGGCATCGAGCTGCAAATTGGGTTCGAATAGAACTCCCAGGTTGCGAGCTGAATCTGCCGCCTCCACCGAGCCCGGGATGGACACTGGCCAAAAATCGGCCGGTAGTGTACGGGGAGTTCGGTCCAAGGAGCAGTAGAGTACCTCCGTTTTTGACCCATTGAATTGCAACGCATTGGCTCGCAGCCAATACGCAGACGTGTGGATGAAGCCAGACAGTGGCCTTCGTCCTATTGGACCTCAGTGCGGCCTTTGACACGGTATCCCACAAACTGCTCCTACAGCGTCTCAGAGTAGGAGGGTTGGATGAAGTCACGCTTGAATGGAAGGCTTCGTTTTTGCAGGATCAGAGCTTCCAGGTGGCACAACGACCACATTTCTCCAAAAGCATAGCGTTGTCCCAAGGGGTCCCTCAAGGCTCCATTCTGAGCCCTACTCTTTTTAATCTTTATATTGCTCCTCTGGCTGAGATTATGGAATGGCAGGGAGACACCATTGTGTCATATGAGGATGAAACACAATTCGTTTTCTCGCTGTCACAGGCCTCTGACACAGCTGCCATGAATTTTTCCTCTGGCCTGCAGGACCTGTCATCTTGAATGACAAATAACTGTCTGAAATTAAATGGCAGTAAAACAGAGATTTTAGTGGTGGGGAAATCCCCCTTATTTGGTCATTGGCATGGTGGCCACAGACATTGGGCCCCACTCCCTCCCCAAGAAAACAGGTTAAAAACTTAGGAGTGTGGTTGGACTCACTCTTTCTTTTGATGCACACACCAGAAAGGTGGTAGGGAAGTGCTTTGGAATCCTGAGAGTATTACGGAAAACTCTGTACTTTCTCCCCACCTCAGCTAGGAAAACCCTGATCCTCGCCTTGGTAACATTCCAAATGGACTACGGAAATGATCTCTACCTAGGAGCAACAAAAACAAGCATTTACAATGCAATGGTCTCGGCATTGTTAAAGTTAGAGCTATTGGCATTGCTCATGACATTATTTTTGTTTATGTTTTTGTTTTTAAAACATTTAAAGAAACGCATTGTTATTTACAATGTTAATAGCTTAATCTCTCTCAAATGCGAGACCTATTGCATTTGCACCCATACAGAGCCACACACACAAAGCCACCCACACACACAGAGCCACCCACACAGAGCCACCTACACAGAGCTATTCACATAGAGCAACCCACACACAAATAGAGCCACCCACACAGAGCCACCTACACACACACTGTTACCCACACACAGGGCCACCCACGCATAGAGCCACCTACAAAAAAAGCCACCCACACAGAGCCACACACACATAGGCACACACATATACACACACACACACATAGAGCCTCCCACACACACACACACAGAGCCACACACACAAAGCCACACACACAAAGTCACACACACAGAGCCACACACACAGAGCCACACACATACAGAAGCACACACACATACAGAACCACACACACATACAGAACCACACACACATACAGTGACAACGAAAACAACTAATGGTATGGTGTGGGCGGGTTGTAAGCCCACTGATTTGTAAACAATGTGTCTTGCAGCACAGCACTAGCGCTGTGTAGGCAAGACCTAGAAACGCAGGGCAGATGCTGGCAGACAACCAAAGACTCGTACCTTTCAGAAGATGAAATCCAGCCGTGGCATACATACCTGTGCACCGCCTCTTCGTGCACGCACAGCAGCATCCTGTTCTTTCAGTACATACACTGGCATACACACACTCACTGCAAACACATATAATACAACTAAATATTTAGGCCAGACAATTGATCAATATACAGTTTACCTGGGCAAACGTGCACAGATGTGCAAGCGCACGCCCGCACGCACACCCCAATGCCAGATGCACGCACACAAGACCTACTGGGAAATTTCTTCCAAACCTCCATTCTCTGTCTAGATAATTTCCCCACACAATATACCCACGCACACAGAAGGCCCGGCCTCTCTCCTGGCCCGATGAACGGTCTTGGCAGGCCTATCAGCGCCATAAAGAGCGCTGCTGGTCTAAGCTGCTCCTTCCTCCTTTCCATTAATCTTTAATGATTTCTAGGTCAGCCGCCTCTTTTATCTTGTCAGATGGATGTTTGGTTAACAGGATAATGAGGTGCGCGAGGCGGTGTGGCGGTCCCTAGCAGCCTCCGGGTCCCGATCGGTCTCTGGTTCTGTCAGGGCGCGCGCGCTGATGCAAAGGGCTGCTTGTGGGCGATGGATCGTGGGTCAGGAGCGCTGCTGATGCCGGCGCTGAGGGCGCTGGAAGAAGCCTCCGGCCTCGTCAGAAATTGTTACACTGATCCTGCAGACGGCGTTTTGCACGCGTGCGTGTTTTCGTAGGAGGTGCAGACGCCGTGGAGCCTGAGGACGCCGGTTCCGGGTAGAACTGAGTGTACTGGGAGAAAACAGAGGCTTCACCACTGGTGCTCCCCCTCTAGTGCTGAATTTGTTAGAAAAAATAATTAAGCGCTGATGCCAAAACATTCTCTTAGGAGGCTGCCACCTACTTCCACCAGTCTCCTCACAAGATGGCCGCCGTGTGGTGTTGTTGCTGCGCCCGGCTGCAGGGAATCAATACAAAGGCGTTGAAGGAACCAGGGGCTGGGACGTGTACCGAGGGCTCAACTCTGCACGAGAAAAACTGGTATTCATTTTAAATCGGAGAGCGTAAGCGAGCCAATGGCTACGAAGGAAACAGAACACCCGGTAACAGCAGAATAATATTTTTAAAAACGGAAACGTTGCAGGTCTTGATTTTTTTTTGGGCTGTAATTCCCCACCTGGACCCTGCAGGCAGCTTCTAAACACCGAGAAGGCCAACTTCTGGGGGGTTTGAGGAGGAAACCAAGACAAGAGGGAACAAGCACACCACTGCCTTTCTCCGAGGCGAAGCAGAAATGCCTCGGAGAAACGCAGCGTCGTTTTCGGATTCGGAGGGCGTGTTTTGCTTTTCTCTCCTCTAGCCATTGGCTGTGGGAGATAATTAGATTTTTTGCAAAAAACACGCCCCCGAATCCGAAAAAGACGGGGCCTGTTCGGAGTGACTGACCTCTTCTCCAATGGCTGGCCAGCATTCAAGAGGCCAGCCAATGGAGAACAGGGGAGAAGAGGGGCGGGTTCCAGCCCCTCTTTTCCAAGTCATTAAATCTCGGATCGAGACTGCACAAGCGCAGCCTTCGAGCCGAGACCTAAAAACCCTTCACAGGCTACAATGCATCCAGAACGCGGTGGCTAACCTTGTTCTGAAGCCTCCCAGTAGAGCTCCCACCAGGAAGGCTCTTGTTGACCTACATTGGCTACAGGTTAAGGAAAGAATCCATTTCAAAACTCTATGCATTAGTTACTGTAGCCTACAGGGTAACGGTCCCAGTTTCTTGCACGACCTACGTACCCCCTACAATCCAACTCGACTTCTTAGATCGACCGGGACTTACTTGGTTAAGGTTCCTAAAGTACAAAAAGCCAGATTGGGAGCGCAATCGTTCAGTTATTTGGCAGCCAAGAACTGGAATGCACTCCATCTCTCTCTCTCTGTGCTGAACCATCGGAGTCTCTCTTCCGGAAGAAACGAAAAATCTGTCTCTTCCACATATAGGCTCCCTCTCTATCTCCTTCACTGAAGAGTCTTTGCTTCAGCGCGGGGACACACCAGTTGGTGTAACCAGGCGCTTTACAAGTTTGACTATTATTATTATTATTATTATCCCTTTGTTGGCGGTTCTACCTGAGGTATTAAAACAGGGACCGAATAAGCATGGGGCAGCACCTGCCCTGGATTAGGAATGAAACTGATGGGCAACTTTGCGGCAGCATCCACCATAATGTTGAGTAACATTAAAGGGGAAGCAGCTGCGTTAGCTATATGCTAACACCTAAGGGATTTGACTCCTGCCCAAAAGGAGCGCGAATTGCCTAAAAGAAAAGTATCGAAGAATCCTATGCTATGCTGGGTAAAGATCATTTTGGAGCCAGACCAAGAAAACCACAATTGAAGAGTAATTCTGAAAAGGATAACTCTAAGCAGGCACCCGACTCAACGAAGAAGTGGGACAATAGGAAAACCCAATAATAAAACAAAGTCATGGGGTGGGTCTCCTACACAGGAACCTACAGAAAAATGCTACATTTCACCTAACTGTGATAATGTTGAACCACCTGATAGGTATCAGGATACTGATACACGTTCCTCTCGTTCCATTCAGGATTTATTCGATAAACACTCAGCGAAAGTAGGACGAACAGAGCGCAGATCAGAAGAGCATGTGAAGTCAAGAAAGGACTCACCATGCTCATCTGAATACATAATAAAACAGAAAAACAAACCTAAAATGTCAAAACCTCAATTTAAAAAGAAGAAGGTAGGAGGACTAAAAGTTAACCCTGGGCGGTAAACTCCACTCTGCAGGAGGAGGTCACAGTGCTTATGCCACTCCGCGCTCTACTTGGAGCACAAAGTTTGTGGCATAAAAAAAAGAAGCGGAGTTTACGGGTACTTAGTGATGCTGACTAAGATTGCCGGTGTTCACTCAGTGCTCAGTCCTTATGTAATATGGTATACCGTAGGCAATATGCTTCTGAAAAGCGCTCTAGTCTTTTTTTCTAAGAGGCAGGCAATATCTCACTCTTCCTGCCTGACCCCCAGGGCGTGACATCACTTCCCCTGCTACATCTAAGAAGCAGCATGGGAAGGAATGCAAGATCATTACAAAAGGGGGAATCAGATTCCTGGCCCGGGGCTGCAGCGTCGGTCTTTCTCAGAGCTGCAGGATTATGTGCATGCCTATATAAGCTGAGTGAAGCTTCTGGCTGGTGTTCACTGATTAGACCCTCCATTCTTGATAGGAAGTGAGCAGGAGTGGGGCCAGCCTCCTTCATATGCCTTCCCTTCTTTTTACCTTCTTCTTTGCTTGCACTTTGCCTTTCCTTTCTAGCTTCACATGCCTTGCCTTCCCTCACTCGCTCTTTTAATCCCATCTTCACCTATTGTTTTCTCGAGAGAGCACAGTAATGGCCTCACAGCAGCCTCAACTTCATGACCTGGGGACAAGGTCGGGGGAATGGGAGACTGGTGCAGGGGTGTGTTCAGTACAGTGACTGGGATGGCCATTGTGACGCTGAGTCAGAGAGCACGTTGTGAGGCAAAGGGCTCCATTTAATCAGCATGTGAATGCCGTGCAAAGAGTGGGTGCTAGGATGAACCGTGGCTAGGCCCAACAAAGCTTACCAGATCTCCATTCAGAGTGGCATATGCAGGGTGCATAGTGCTTTCTGTGACACTAGGACAGAGTGGAACTCCGCGGAATTCCACTGAGTTTTTATGTAAGTCTGTGGAATTCCACGTAGTGCAACCCCTGCTAAAAGACAGGCATGCAATGGATTTTGAGGGCTCTGTTTCTGAATGGGGAATGGGCATTGATGATGCTGGACAGCACAATAGAAGTCACACAAGTTTGCCAGAATCTGATGGATTGTCTGGTGGGAGTAGCGCTGAGTGAGTATATCACAGTGGAAACACCAGATACCAGGGTAAGCGTTCCACATCGTTTATACGGAGTCCACCTATGGCTGAAAGTTGACGTGCCCAGAATAATAAATCTCCTCTTTTATGAGGAGCTCACACAAGGTTATGACATTTTGCTGGCCAAAAAAGATTGGCCACGTGACTTCGTAATGGATTACCCAAAAGGGGAAACAGTGATTTTGCCAGCCTTCTCTGACCTCGTTCCAGAATCAACTAAACACTCATACACCAGGGAGTGAGCTCTAATGTTGGCTCCTGTATTATACTAAAACTATGTGGGGTGGGATGATGGTTCACCATATCATGATATACCATTGAGGACAACTCCACAACCTCAAAGACAAAACCCAAGAAAACATTTAGCAAAACAACAAGTTACGGGAATCCTAAAACTACTTGAAATCAAGGTGTGTTTGAAAGTTGCACCTCTTCAATGAATAATCCTCTGTTTCCAATGAATCCAGATCAATCATATTGTCTAGTATTGGATTACAGACATTTGAACACAGCTACTTGCACACAGTGGCGGTGCGTCCATTAAGGGCGCTGGGGCGTTGCCCCACTAGCCGCCCGCACCGGCAGCTCCCTCGGCGTCAATCATGTCAGTCACAGTCAGCAGACAGCATGAACTCGGACTGCCCACCCCCTTCAGATTCTGAAGGGGGAGGGCGGTCCGACGTCATGCTGCTGAGTGACTGACATGCAGCAGACCAGGGGTGGCGCAGAGAGCACAGCAGGCAGCAGTGCGCATGCTGGGTGAAGGAGGCGAATTTTCGCTCCGTGCCCAGTCATGCACACTACTGTCTGCTGTGGCAGGCGCATGCCCATTAGGAGAGCGAGGGTTGAGCAGAGGCTCAAACCTCGGTCTCCTAATGGGCAGGCGGGCGGTGAGTCACCCTGCTCTAAGCCAATGCTGGTGCTGCTGGAGCAGCGTCAGTATTGGCTTAGAGGGGTTGCCAACCAGTGCTGTGCCTGTTCCTTAGAAGAGGCGCCAACGGGACCCGGCCGAGAAGCTGAGAGGCGCCGCACGGACCTGGTCTGGTAAGATTAGTAGTGACAGGTCATTATTATCGCCAGTAGATGGAATTATTGACTAAAAAAACCTGACAGGCTGGGGGATTTTCTGTAGTTGGAAATTTCGACATGAGGGTGGGAACGTAGGTGTTTTCCGGACGCCACTAGAGGGTTGCTGAAAATTGGCACGGTAGCGAGCGCCCTAAAACTGGTAAATCTGTGGGCATTCACACAAACTCTAGAAAACGTTTATATCGATTTTCCGCAGATACACTCCGTGCCACTGTCGTAAGGTAAAATGATGCCCCCCCCCTGCAGAATGTGACACATATTCATTGGCCTTGGGTGGAATGGGCCCCCTCTGGACGTTGTGGGGGCCTCAGGCGCCCCAGGGGCTGCAGGGGCCTGTGGTACACCCCCGCTCAGTGCCAGTAAAGTTGGGGTAAGGGTGAAACATGGTTTTGTAAAGCACACTCACACTCCTTTATTTTCTTGGGTTTAGGTGATTTGGTTTTCAGAGCTGCAAATCTATGCGGAGAAAAAACAGAAGAAAACACATGTGCAAATGAACATTTTGGCAATGTTTACTCTTGTGGATAGTCCTCCTTGCAGACACTATGCAGGATGCAGGCATACATCCAGGGCAGTGGGCATATGCCTGGAATTTGGAAATTTCAGATTTACAGAGATTGCCACAAGCGCTACTCGTTTTTTTGGTCAGTCTCCAAAAATACTTGCAAGGCAGAAGTAAAACTCCAATATAGATTTCCACATATCACTGGGTTGTCTTTCGACATCTCTCTTTCCATTACATACCCTCCTCTCTTCATTCCACTAATGCTAACCCTAGGTAGGTAAGCCACTCTTGGAACAGCTATAAAACTGAAAACTAAACAGACTGAAACAATATGTGGAATAAGCTGCTTCAAAGAAAATGTCTTTTGATTCAATTTGCTTCTAGAAAAACAGTGATTGAAATCTAATGATGTCCATTTAAATCTATGAAGTCTTTTGGTGGATTTTAGTTTAGAAACGACTCTACTGTTTATTTGCTGGGCATGCTTCCGGTTTGTCTGCCCCATGCACTTCAACAGTCTGATACAGACCAGAACCTTCACTCGCACATGGCAGAAAGCATTTGCACCCAGTTAACATCGCTCTTTTAAAGGGTCGCCATCAACTGATACAGGTCCTTCTTAGAATTGGCACCACTGGGAAGAAACAATTGTCCATCGAGGCAGATGGCAGGGAATTAAAGCACTAGCCCATACTTTGCCATCGAGTTTTCCATTGCATGGCACGTTGATCCTGTAACATGTAAATCATTTCTCTTTCAGAAGAAAGAATGGCATGGCACCTTAGCTTTCATTTTTAAATTGTAACCCCTCCCCCCCCATCCAAGGCGACCTCCTCCCCTCTCCCGCTAGTATTGCGAGTAGTGAAGTGGGAGTACATCCATGTTCTGCCTCTAGAAGGTTTTGTGTTTCACACATGCACAATGTGATGGCGGCACTGATTAGAGAGTCAATGTAGAAGTTCACACCTGAGTGCCCGGGCCGTAGCACTGAATTGTTGCTTGTTTGTCGGGTCATTACTAGCGTTTATAGACTGGGAATATTGGCACCAGCCAGCTTTATTGACGTCTTGTCAAAGGCACTCGGGGACATCTCTTTGATGTATTTATGTGTTTAAGAATCCTTTTAGCACGTTGACCAATTTCAGATTTAAACCCTCCTTTTAGAGTCGTGGTTGTTTGTCTTTGTCAGTGTTTTTTATTCACCTAACAAGGGGCACATCTAAACGCGTGTGCGTGATGGAGCGAGTGACAGAGAAGGAAAACAAAAGTGAGGTGCGAAAGAAATGAGTCATAACTAAACCAAAGCGAAACCAAAAGTATCAGTTCGGAACTAGGGGGCATATTAACAAGCCAGGCGATAAAATTATCGCCGCCTTAGCGGCAGAAAACTGCCGCTAAAACGGCGATAATGGGCTTGATAATATGCTCTATGGAATTCCAATTGAAACCCATGTTAGATGTGAAGGGCATCTACCATGGGCTTCAATTGGAATTCCATAGAGCGTATTAACAAGCCCATTATCGCCGTTTTAGCGGCAGTTTTCTGCCGCTAACGCAGCGATAATTTTATCGCCTGGCTTGTTAATATGCCCCAAAGTGTGGTAAGAACCAGAAAAGAAATGTTAAAAGCACAGAAGAAACTTCATTGCAGGTTATTTTTTCACCATTTGCTGCGTGCCGGTCCTGCATTGTTTTTGCGCAGAGCAGTCAACCCTTGAGTACAAAAAGGATCATAAAAGAACAATTAATATAAAGCACTCAGAACTAATTCGGTTGTTTCCAAAAACTCCAAAGGGCAAGATTTGCGTCAGCTATGCGTTTGTGCTGAACTGGTTGGTGTGGCGCCAAGTAACCGTTGGTAGGTCGAGTAAAGCTTATTTTCCATTGTACCAAAAGCATTTTGTGATTCACAAAGCCTGCTTAGAACAAGCATTGGCATAGCCAATAGGTCTCGCTTTTGGGACCTTATAAGGATTTAGTTATGCAGCACAATAGCCTTGGTGCAACAACATCAACTGTTGCATGGCTGAAACACTTATAAGGTCTCAAAGGCGAGACCTATTGGCTATGCTAATGCTTGTTTAAAAATCCTGCTGTGGTGAGAACCCCTTTGAACTCTCATGACGACGGTCAGGCTCGCTCGCGGCACGATACTTACCTCTAACGTTTACGCCCTACCACTTTCATAAGTCACCAGCCGCCACTGCTTGCACATTTGCAGTACAAAATGCACACAGTGCTGCACTAATGAATAACTGTAGGAAGATGGCTCTGTATATACTATACCAAAATGAGGTCTGGTGTGCACAGAGTCCAGTGGAACCCCAAAGGTAGGCAGAGGTAAAAGTGGATAGTACCTTACTCTCTATTTGTGGTAGTGTGGGCAAGCAGTAAGGCTTTATCAGAGGGTAGTGTTAAGCATTTGTTATACACACTCATGCAAGAAATGATGTTACAAACTCAAAGACTGAACTCAGAACAATTTGTATGAAAAATATTATTTAGTTATTTTATTTCTAGAACCATGCCACGCCTGGTGCAGGCAAGTGAAATAATACGTTGCAAAATATTATGCAGTGATTTACAGTTGAATGCAGGTTCAAATGCAGTTGGGTGAATTGCAGGTAAATCAACAGTTCGAAATTACTTTTCAGTTACTTTACAGATTACTGAGCACGTCACCTTTTAGATTACTTTTTAAGTAACTTTTGCTAATCAGTGTGATATGCCCAGATATCACACTGAGACATTTCCTAGACAAAAGTTAAGTAATTCACTTTTAGTACAGTTGCAGTTTTCCAGTGTTTAATACAAACCAACTCCACACAAATGAATTTTCAAGGAAAAACAGTCAATGTAATCCTATGCACAGAAATTAAGTTAACGTTTTGCAGGTAAATACTTATTTGTGGGGGTTGGTATTCTGGGGTTAAAATCTGGGTTCCACCAGGGTTGAGGATGCACTCTCAGAACACCCTCAGCGGCACTAGGGTGGCCGGGTGCAGAGTGCTGAGGCCCAATGTTATCCAATGGGGGAAAAGGGGCCTCGGGTTAGGTGCTGCTTACGAGCAGGCCACAAGGTTGTGGGAGCCAAGCTCCCGGTGTTAGGCTGAGGGCAAAGGAGGATCCGAGTTAGCACCCAAGGTACACCCGCAGTGGCACAGGGGTGGCTGGGTGCAGGGTGCTGTTTTGTCATCAGGTTCCCAGTTGATTTCAATAGGGATTCTCCGGTTGCAACAAACACTGCAGACTCGGTGATGAAGATCTTCTGGAGGTGACCGAAGGTTGGAGAGGTAAGTTGGAATGCCTAGGGATGCTGGGACACCTTCAGTTGGGCCACCCAAGGCCGTGGGACTTAGGGTGCAGGGGTGTCTTTAGGCGTCAGCTTTTCTTACCAGCTTCGGTCAAGGTCGGGAGGATCCTCCAGAAAGGGGCTGCAGGCGTCGAGTGGAGATTTCAGGTAGGTCAGAGATCACCAAATCTCAGGTCAGGATTGCCAGAGAGACCTTCTCGTGGTGTTGGGCCACCCAAACTCAGGCCGTGGGCGTCGGGTGCAGAGTGGTGCAGTCTCACGGATTTGGCCACAGCCAGAGTCTGTGGGTGAGCAAATCAAGTGCTCACAGGAGACAAAGTCTTGGTTTGGGAAGGCAGGGCAGGTCCTCCTGGTTCTTGGGGGCTGCTAGCTGCACACACTGGGAGTTTGCTGGATCAGGTTCGAGGTGGGGACAGGCTGGTATGGCTGGAGTCAAGTCAGTGAGTGTCCTCCTTTTCTCATTTCAGCATGGCTTCTTCAGTCCTTCTTCTTTTCTTCTTCTGGTCGGTTCTTGTCTGTGGAGGCAAGGTTCAGGGTTGCCCCTAAATACTAAATTTAGGGGCGTTACAGTTAGGTACAGATCGGCACCAATGGGTCCCTTCCTTGGGGTGGGTACGCCCCCTATTATGCCACCCTCCAGTGGGAGGGGAGCATATGCCTCTCTCTGGTTGGCTGGGCCCCTCATCTGCAAGTGGGGTTGGCAAACGTGGGCACACCTCCCTTCCTCACTTGGTGTTCCACTCGCTTCTTCAGCCCAAAGTGGGGGTCAGAACCGGTGGTGGCCAGTTGCTGGAAGCAGCAAAAGGCTGGGGTAGTTTACAAAGGTGGCAAGCCTTTGAAGCATTCCCTTCGTGGATCCTGCCCATCTTGGGGGACGAGGCATGGCACCTTGTCCCAGGATGTACATTGTTCCAGATCCCTGAGAGCACCAACAGGCTCTCGAACCAGGGGGCCAAAAACATGTCTGGTGGTGGCAACTGGCGAGCAGTCACTCTGCTAGGACACTAGAGATAGGTTGTTTTTCAGGTGGCATCTCTAAGATGCCCTTTGAGTGCATTTTTCATAGACCCCACACTGGAATCAGGGTGGGTTTAATGTGCTGAGAAGTTTGACACCAAACTTCCCAGTTTTCAGTAAAGCCATTATGGTGCTGTGGAGTTCGTAATGACAAACTCCCAGTACCATATACTCTTAATGGCATTACTGCACTTACAATGTCTAAGAATTGGCTTAGACACCGTAGGGGTACAGGGCTTATGCACCTGTACCCTCAGCACTGGTATAGTGCACCCGGCTAGAGAAGTGGCTTACCTATCCTGCAGCAGTGGGTTGTAGGCATGGCACACATGGATGTGTGCCATGTCGACTCTTCACTTTGTTCTGCACCAAAACATGGAGCTTGCAAGGGTTGTGTGAGTGTGTAAAGGTACAGGGCCTTTAAGGGTGGCACAATAGGTGTTGCAGCCCTTAGAGGCCTTCCCTGGCTACAGGGCCCTTGGTACCTATGATACCAGTTACAAGGGACTTACATGTGACAAAAGAGTGCCAATTGGGTTTTGTATTAATGCAGTGTTGGGAAAGAACATAGGCCTGTTTGGCAGGAACCCAGGGCGCACTCAGTCAAAGTACATCAACGGTTTGGCAAGAAGTGGGGGAGACCCTGCAAAAAGAGGGCACTTTCTTACAATAGCATTGTGCAGAATAAGTAAAAAAAAACACTAGACATCTAAAATGAATTTTTCTGTCAAAATATAGTACCTGGAAGTAGATATTTGACTTCCTTCATGGCTCTAGGTTCTCAAAAATAATGTTGCTGGTTCCCACAGGGGTATAAGCATAGCCCTGGGCTGTTTTCAGCCAGAGTTATAGAATTAATTAAAAACTTTGATGACCAGGCATTGTCATATGTCGATGACATGTACTTAACAGACGATGATCTGATGGAACACTTGACCAGAGTGGACCGCATAACTTGGGATTTGTTCATTAGGGCTACAGATTTAATTTTAAAAAATCAAAAATTCCCCACCTCAGAGTTCTCTTTCTTGGATACGAGCTGTCAAATGAGGGCAAGAGCCTGGCTCCAACCTCCGACGACTCTGAAAAGATTTCAATCCATATTAGGATTTCTACATTTTGGCCGAACATACATTCCTGATTACTCAGAACGAGTAAAACCATTCTACGACCGTATTCATCCAGACTTTTCGGGTACACATTGGGCACAAGAACATATGGACATTTTCCGTTCCGTTCCAGCAGACATGATCACTTCCAAACACCTTCACACACATGTAACCACTACAAACCTGGAGACCAATGTATTTACGGGTATATCAGGGTACACATATGTCATGTTCAATGAAGGTGACACAGTACTGATTGCATATAAATCGCATATCTATACCAATGCGGAGATGCGTTTTGCACCTACTGAGAAAATACTGACAGCAATACAGACTGCTGTATTAAGAAACCATGCCTTGGCTCAAGGAAAATGCATCATTGTCATGACCCGGTGCCGACCTTGGAGGAGGTTACCAGAGCAAGTGTTCCGAATGCTAAAGCTCTACAATTGGCAAACTCCCTCACTGCAATGTATACTGCAGATTTGATACTACATTACAGACACAATAATTTCTCCAATACGAGCAAGAATGTTCTCTGCCTAATGAAATAATGCCTCTAGAATGTTATGACCATTTCATTTACACTGATGGATCTGCTCAGCCTACTGTAGGGACCAAACACCAATATTCAGCTGCATGCACAGTCGCAAAAGGTCCTATGTACAATGAAACCTTCCGTCTAGAAAAAAACTACACACAGTCAATAGGTGATCACACTGCACAGCTGGAAGAACTCTAGTACTGGCATTACAGAATACAGATGCTAGATTTCCCACACTTATAGTGTGTGATTTGCATTATTGTCGAAAGTCATGTAATGAGTATCTTCATTATTGGAGCCAGAATGGATTCAGGGACTTGAAAGGCTGCACAGTAAAGCACAAGTTACTTCGGGAAGAGGTTGCGAAGCTGAAAGAATGCTTGCCACTGGTTCATGTGATTCATACAATGAGTCATCAACATGTTGGCGTTCATGTTGTAGGGACGTCACTGGATGATGAAGTTGCTCCAATAATTAGTTCAAGTACGAGAATAAACAGAGACATCATGGTGGCCATCAATGCTGCATGCAACGACACACACCTGCCAAAAGGCTTTCCGCTCAAGTACTCATTGAAGCTAGATGAACAAAACTCCTTGTATGCTCAGATTCCAGGAGTGGGGGACAGAGTAATACCAAACAGTGATCGCAGACTGGGATTAATTCTGGCTACACATGAGGGTCTGGCTTCTGCACATGCAGGGGTGACTGCTACAATTTCACTATTGCAGCAACGCTACTGGTGGCCAGGTCTTTACAAACAGACCAAGGACTTTGTCCTGAGATATGATATCTGTCAGTAGATGAAGGGTTCCACTGTGGCGCGTCTACACCAGACACCTCCACTGATTTCAAACAAGCCCTTTGCTTGCTTTTGTGTATCTGGGTCACTGCAGCCCCCTATCATCTGACGGGGCTTACAAGTCCATCATCGAAGAAGTGGGCCCATGCTCTCGATTCCTATGGGTATCCTTATGGGTATGGCCACAGTAATCAGCTTACGCCCGAACTGTTATAAAGGATCCATGTGAGAAGTTGGCCTGGCATATGCTGGTCACTAGTTATAGTGGCCACCTTGCACCAGTCCAATTCGACTCTTATGGTAGATAGGTTTAAGACAACCTTTTAAAGAAAGCTATCCTAGTGGTAGCTGTGGAGAGCAGCCTTCAGGCTAAGTCTCAGAGGAATGTAAAGCAGCTTGTTTTACCTTATAATCTCTTGAATTACCAAATGAAATGACACCACACAGGTATATATATCAAATATATATGTATTTATTTCTAGACACACTCTACTAATCTCTTTATGAGGTTAGAAGTCAGGAACATATGCAAATATCAACGTTTCACAATAAGTTAAGCACAAATATGGCTGGGGCCCTAGGGGCGTACCAGACCATATACTAAAAAAGAGGTTTAGGAAAGTCGACTTGCAAGGGGACAAGGCCTAGGGCCCGTAGAATCGCTGGGGCTTCACTAATCCACCCAAGGCAGGTAAGTAAAGGACCCACGGGAGACGCGTGCAGTGTGTGAACACAGCCGCTGGTTCCCTATTGATTTCAATATAGCAAGTCGCGGTTGGATTTTTAAAGTTTAAGGGTACTTCTAGAGAGTCTACAAGCAAGCCACTTACAAGGTAAGTAGTTCGAGGGCCAACACCCAGAGGAGCACTGGAGTGCACGAGTTACCTCACCCAGGGAAGCCGGGTGCATAGGTATCTTTTGGTGTCGGGTCGCGTTGTCGTTTTCTATGGAAGCTGAAGAAGTTTTGCTGCTTGCGAAGACTGGAGAAGGGACAGTGTTCACAGTCACTTGCCAGTGACCCGGGGCCAGGAAGATGGATGCCCATGGAAGTCGGGTGATTTCAGGTGATCAAGGGTGTTTTGACTCTTCGATCACGAGGTCCAGGAGGCGTCGACGACAACCAGGAGCTGGATTCAGAGTGTCCTACAAAGTCTGCAGCTTACTGAGGTGTCGGCAGCCGGATTGGAGCCAACAAGCCTTGGCAACAGCAAGTCTTGTGGAAATCAAAGAAAGTCAGCGGTGCAGACCAGCAAGGTTTGAGGGACTCACCCAGCAGGGCAGGCCTGGAGCAACCAGGGGAGCCCTTTTGTTTTATAAAGAAGTCTTCAGGGGATCCACAAGCCAGCCGGCAAGGGATCGCGAAGACACCTTGTGAGGATTCGCTTCACAGGAGCCCACGGTCACTTGGGACAAAGTAGGCCTCTGATTTTTGAGGGAATCCCTGCTGGAGGCTTGGGCCGCACATGGTCCAAAGCACAAGTTCGAAGAACATCGTGAAGGGGTTGCACTCGACAATAGAGCACGGTACCCAGGTATTGCTGTTCCTCATCACTCGTGTGGTCCACTCGCCTCAGCTCTACTGGGAACTTACAATGGCCATTGAGAAGTCAGGAAATCTGCTTCTGGGGTTGCAGGGACTTCGGACTCCAGCGGGAGCGGGAAAGTTTGTGACCGTTGATTCAAGTTTTTAGTGCCTGCCAAGCAGGGGAGTCACTCCTTGACTCCAAGGGAGATTCTTCAGTCTTCCAAAGGTAGTGGGATGTCGTAGGGCCAGGATTCTTCTTGTAAAGCGTCGTGCAGGGATATCTAACATGAAATGGCAAGGGCTCCCTAACTTATACTAAAGGAAAGGGAGGGACTAGCTCTATGACCACTCCTCTGGGAGGGTCAGGGGAGTGGGTGGTTACACCCACTTCCCTTTGTCCAGTTTCATGCCAGAGCAGGGGCAGGTAGCCCCTGAACCGGTTTGAGCTGGCATATGCACAGAGGAGCCTACTGATCCCCCAGTGCAGGACTTCAAAGCACTCTAAGAGTGCACCCACCCAGCCCCAATACACTAAATTCTGTCTGGAAGATGGTGACACCTCCCTGTGACAGGATGCCTATTGTTGGGCCTCCTCCACTGCGAGTTTCAGTCAGCAGCAGGAGGGCAGCCCAGTGTCTGTGCTGGTGGCATCCATTTTGTGATGCCAGGGCTCTTTCAGATTTCTACCGTGTTTCCACAGTAGGTACATGTCGTCCCCTCTAGAAGGGTGGGATCATACTCCCACACCAGTTACTGGTGTGGGGGTATGATTCCAAGTTGTTTGACACCAAACATGACATGTTTTAATGCAGTCATTCCAAAGTTAGCATTTACCGTTAGTTTATAATGCACTTAAGAGTATATGGTTTAACCGCATTCACAAACAGCCACAGAGAATAGACTCTGCCAGCTGCAGAGGGGCCCTGCTAATGCAGAGGCACTCCCTCACATTGTAAACCAAGCACCCTGCCCTCAGGATTGATAGGGCCTGCCTTAGGGGTGACTGATAGGTTTATATGTGTGTGTAAGGTGAGATATAGGAAACTATACCTCAGTGAGGAGTGCTAACACTACCTCACCCAGGCTGCAGTAGCAGGCCTGTGGTGTCAGATTTAGTCTGCTTCCCAGGGGTGGTATAATACATGCTTCAGCCCCTGGTTGGCCTGTGAAGTACTTATGCCCTTGGTACCTAAGGTACCATATACTAGGGGCTCATAAGGTACCACAGTATCCAATCGCTAGTGCATCTAATATGCACACCAATCATTTAAGGGAGTAAGCAGATAGGCTGATGTCCTGGATAACAGGATTTATATTGAGAGGGTAGCTGTTCCTAAAGAAAGAGGTAGGAAGATCTGCTGTGTGTGCTTTGAGATTGGTTGGGCCGGAATGAGTGTGGGGAATTTCTCCTTTGAAATTTAGTGCCCTCACACACCCTTTCAGGTGTCCTGCTTCATCATAGGGCGTTGCTCCTCGTGGGGGTGGCGCTGCAGTCCCCCACGGGCCCCGCAAGAGGGCTCTTTGTCGGAGTTCTTTTTAGGAGACGCCGCAGTTGTGCATGGGGGTGTGTGGGTATGTCTATGAGGGATGTGAGTGGTGCGTTAAAACTACTAGGTAGAGACCAAGACCTTTATTCACGGCTCTATCTAGCATTGATTAAAAATGATCCTGGAGGTCCTCAAAAAACAATATAATGAGGGCAGATATAGAATTTACTGCAACTCTCAGGATAGGTGAGTGAATAGGGAGTGAAAGTTCTAGAAAAATAGGGTCAACATGTTTCGCGCTTCAGAGTAGGTCCTTAACCCCTTCGATGCTGCGCAGATTCCGCCGCTGTGCTGGCGGAATCTTGCGCGGGCGTGGTCATGACGGAATGGTTCCGTCATGAGCACAGCTCAACCGTGGGTCATGACGGAACCATTCCGTCATGAGCACCGAAGGGGTTAAGGGATCCGATCGCGCTTCGTCAGGACCAAATCAGACAGGTGAATCTAAAAAGTATATGAATGAAAAAGAAAAGGTTCCAGTGAAAATGAAGTACTGTGAACCTATAGTACCTTGATAGTAAGGGGGAATTGCGTCGTCGCGCTGGTAGGTGCTCCTTCTTATTGGAAAACCTACACCCAACCTATTAAAATAAAGACAAGGACAAACACACACATAAACAGAGAAGGAAAATATAACATCTGTCATATTATTGTGCCAAGAGATGTCGTGAATTCATTGCACAGTGGCATGATAAGTGTTCATTCACAATCCACATGCTTCTAATGTACACATGCAGATTTGAGTGAAAATATTCACAGAAACAATTTCTATAAGTTAGAGTGAATCGGGCCGCTACCTGCAGTGCATTTGTGACTTTATTAAGCTAATCAAATGCGACCCTGTGCCATAACAAACACCAGAATGAAGGTCTCGTCTCAAGCGGCTCTTAGATTTAAAAGCAAAACCCGGTGTACGTTGGGGTGTTGTTGCATGTAGAAAAATAACTAAGGACAAGCCAGGCCTACCCTATGAGATGAAAGGGAAGGGCTCCGTCAGCGGTTCGGATTAGGCGACAGAGAAACTGAGGAAAATCAATCAAAGCATTAGTCTACCTCGTCTCAGTCGTTCCGCCGCCGATCGTCTTCCCATGGTTGAGGAATACTCACATGTTTTCAGTCGCCTGTGGAGTAGAAACCTACCCCTCCTCCGATACGCGCCGGGATTGTAGACGGGGGTGGGGGGAGATGGCTTATATGTGTTCCATAAAGACGCTGAGTGAAATGTACGCGCGGTCAAATGACGCCAGAATGTGACGTAATGACGTTGCGCGGACAGAGAGTCACGGGGATCACCAATCGCTTGCCGAAGCTGAGAGGTGACGTAGTGACGTTCTCTGTGAAGTTGCCATGACGATTGTGTCCATTACGGGAGCGTCAGACTACGCAGAGGTTAATCGGCAAGGTTGTTTTAGACGTTGTCATGACGATCATGTTGGTTATAGGAGCGTCAGAGTTAGGGGCTGGTTTTACGGAAGGTTAAACAATGTGAAACCAGGTGACCTTAAAAAGAGTTTTTTCATTGAAAAAAACTTTATGTGTAAATATAGTGCGCACAGTCACTGAGTATCTAATAATAGGGAGATGGTACATGATGCTGGGGCCGTTAGCAAGCAGCAATAAACAAGCTTAAATGTGGTAAAAACCAATAAACTAATCCTGATGCTGCATGTTAAAGATAAAAATCACATACCTGATGTTATAAGAGGTATTTACATTAGTTTAGAAGTTCTCGTAATAGTGTAGTAGCGAGTCAGGATAGAACTCGTTACACGGTGTTAATTACAGAATTCGAGTGCATCTTGCATAAGCCCATACTCCCGGACAGAGTAGGTTATCCTAAATCTGAGGGGTTACGATCTGATGTGAAGTTTTTTAAAAAAACAGATATCTGCTTGTCATCTCAAAATTCATTAAGAGTTTCCCTGGGGGGAATCAGGTTAGCTCGACCCACGGGATTTCGTCATTTAAACCTGTGGTGTCACATCTCAGTTTATGGACCCATCGTTGTTCTTGTATGAACAAAGTGCGTTTGTTCCAATAAGGATTGGAAACTATGATGGTCCATCGAAGACTTTCTGCTGGATGTCCTAGTTCAGAAAAGTGTGTTAATAATTTGGTATTAGTCTTCTTGCGTCTTATGGTGCTCTTATGCTCCCCTATGCGTATTTTAACTGCTCGTGTGGTCATCCCCACATACCTCTTATTACATGGGCAAACTATGGTGTAAACACAATTAGTCGTGTTGCAATTCGTGTGTCTAGTTTGGCGCCAAGGTGTCATTAGACCCAGGTCGATTTCTTTTGAGATCGCAGTTTCTGCACAAGTTGAGCATGAGCCACAAGGATAATGTCCCACTACTGGTGGCAAAGACCATAATGTTGATTGGTATGTGGGTTGTGGTTTCGGTCTCGTATGTACCAGGTGGTCTTTTAAATTCTGCGTACGTTTGAATGCAAACAACGGTGGGGGACCAGGTTCGAAGGCTCCTGAGTTCAGTATTGTCCAGTGTTTTTTGATTACCTTCTGTACACTGTTAGAGCTTGGAGTGAACGTGGTGACACATGTGATAGTCTCCAAATCAAGTTTTTCTTTTATTTCCAAAAGGGCTGTCCTGGGGCTGTTTCTTGCTCTTTTGTGAGCTTGACGGATAATATTCTTGGGGTAGTGTCGTGCCTCCAGATTGTGCTTGAGTAGAGCTGATTGTATCTCGAACTCCTTGGTAGTATCACAATTCCTTCGTAGACGCAAGAACTGGCCAACCGGGAGGTTGTTCCTCAGAGCACGGGGATGGTGGCTATCATAGATCAGAAGATTGTTCCTGTCTGTAGGTTTTTTGTAGTTCGTAGTGTGCAGACAGCCGTTCTCCAGTGAAATGAGAAGGTCCAAAAAGGGGATACTATGTTGAGATCTTGTGCTCGTAAATTTCAAATATGGGTTTTGAGTGTTAACCCAATTACAAAATGAAATGCACTGTTCTTCATTTCCTTGCCAAAACAAAACCACATTGTCAATGTAGCGACGCCAAAGAAGAATGTGTTTGATGTAGGGGTTGGTAGCTCCTAGAATGTGCCTATCTTCGAAATGGGCCATGTATAGGCATGCCAGGCTCGGCGCGAATGTGCTTCCCATGCTCGTGCCTTGTATTTGATGGAACAGCTGTGATTTGAAGGCAAAGAAATTTTCTTTCAGAGCAAGGGAAGCACAGTCGCAAATGAATGTGATCGGTGTTTCGAAGGGCCATGGTTCAATGTTCCGGAGCGTATTCTCCAAAACTTCTAATGTGGCGTCCTGTGGTATGTTCGTGTAAAGGGCTTCCACGTCCATGGTCACCAGGAAATCAATCCTATCCGCATCAGGGAAGAGTTCTATCAGATTTAGGACTTCGGTAGTGTCTCTGAGATAGGTCGGAGTTTTGCTGACCAAGGGACGTAGATAGAAGTCGCAGAACTTACTCAGAGGTTCTAGTACAGAGTTAATACCGGAGACGATTGGACGGCCTGGTGGAGGGGTAAGCCCCTTGTGGATCTTCGGTAGCGTGTAGAAGTATGGAGTGCAGGGTTCTTCTGTCGTAAGGAAATTTCCTTCCTGTGGTGAGATCCAGCCTTCCGCTAATGCTTCGTTGGTCATGCTCTTGATCTGAGTCTGAAGATGTTTTGTAGGGTCCACCGTGATCAATTCATAATATGTGGTGTTCGCCAACTGACGGTCACATTCTCTGTCATATGCCTCTTGGTCCTGGATGACAATGGCCCCGCCCTTGTCAGCTGGCTTGATTATTATATTGCGATCTTCAGTAATGGTTCGAAGAACAGATCTTTCTTCTTTTGAGAGGTTGTCATAAGGCCGTTTCTGGTTCAGAGCTCCTACATCTTTAAGGACAGCTTGCTCAAACGTCAGGACCTCATGTGGAGTCATTGCTGCTGTCGGAGTAAATTTTGAAGGTTTTTTCAGACCTGTCTCAGTAGGGGGGTTGTCAGGTTTTCCTTGAAAGAAGGCCTTCAGTCTGATTTTTCTGAAGAACTGTTGAAGTTCCTGGTGTAACCGAAAGGGATCTTCTTTTGGTGTGGGGACAAATCCCAAGCCTTTCTCCAGGAGTGTGGTTTCTTTTTCTGTCAGTTGTCTAGATGACAAATTTACCACTAGGGTCTCTGTCCTCTTGCCTGGCTCCGTAGCGTCATTGGTTCCTGATCTTGCCACTGTACCTTCTTGAAGCCTCCTCTTCTTCTGCCTCTTCCTTTGCCCCTCCCTCTGTTCTGAAAAGGGGGGTTCGGGTATTGTTGGAAGTGAGGCGGTTGGAGATGATGTGTTGGAGGTACATGCCACATCGGAGGTGGTCCCATCCATTGTCCTGGGTAGGCTGGTGGTTGGAAGGATGGGTGTGAGAATGGGGGTGGGGGATTATGGAATAACAGAGGGCGTGTCGGTTGTTGTATTCCTCTTGCATATGGTGAATACTGTTGCCCTTCATAACTGGAATCACTCCCCACAGATCCTGTCCTACTAGATCTATTGCTACTCCCTTCATCGGAAGTTGTTTCGTAATTTGGGAATACGTAGTCTTCTTTTGTGTAGGGATACACCTTCTCCATATTGAATCGTTTCAGGTCTTTCTGTAACTTTGTGATCTTTTGTTTTGTCAGAAAGTCTTTATGTTCACTCATTTCTTCATTAATTTCAGCTAGTCTTGACTTAAATGAGGTAATGGAGATCCCTGTTTTCAAACCGTTTTCAGCCATGGTAATCTGAATAAGGAGTTCATCCGAGAGGCGCTTAGCTGTGTTAATTATTAAAACGAGCCAGTCTCGTGTGCACTTCCATGCGATTTGTGACCATTCTGTGCGAAATGTCAAGTCTTCTAAGAAGATCCTTGGAGGTATGGTGACCAGGAGACCGTTGGGTGCGACATTGGCTCTCAGGTATTCGGTCATCATCAACCCGTGGAGAGCCGTCTTAATCTGTAGTTTCCTCAGTGATAGTAGGGACTTCCAATCGTCTGCTTTGCTGCCTGTTGCTGCACTTCCATCTTCTCCTAAGAGTGACGGTGCCCGAAGGATCTCTGCTATAGTTTCGTCATCGAAACTCAGACCTACGTTGTCCATAGTAGGTATCCGTTTGTATTGAGAGGGTACTCTCAAGAAGTCAGAAAAATAGAGGAGTAGAGAAAAAGGGGGTCCCACGGCTAGCTGCCGTTCATTAAGTCATCAACAAAAATAGGGGGGGACCGGGAGCATAATTAGAAAATAGGTCCAGTACCCATGCTCCCTCAAAATCACGTATTTATATTGAGAGGGTAGCTGTTCCTAAAGAAAGAGGTAGGAAGATCTGCTGTGTGTGCTTTGAGATTGGTTGGGCCGGAATGAGTGTGGGGAATTTCTCCTTTGAAATTTAGTGCCCTCACACACCCTTTCAGGTGTCCTGCTTCATCATAGGGCGTTGCTCCTCGTGGGGGTGGCGCTGCAGTCCCCCACGGGCCCCGCAAGAGGGCTCTTTGTCGGAGTTCTTTTTAGGAGACGCCGCAGTTGTGCATGGGGGTGTGTGGGTATGTCTATGAGGGATGTGAGTGGTGCGTTAAAACTACTAGGTAGAGACCAAGATTTGAGTGAAAATATTCACAGAAACAATTTCTATAAGTTAGAGTGAATCGGGCCGCTACCTGCAGTGCATTTGTGACTTTATTAAGCTAATCAAATGCGACCCTGTGCCATAACAAACACCAGAATGAAGGTCTTGTCTCAAGCGGCTCTTAGATTTAAAAGCAAAACCCGGTGTACGTTGGGGTGTTGTTGCATGTAGAAAAATAACTAAGGACAAGCCAGGCCTACCCTATGAGATGAAAGGGAAGGGCTCCGTCAGCGGTTCGGATTAGGCGACAGAGAAACTGAGGAAAATCAATCAAAGCATTAGTCTACCTCGTCTCAGTCGTTCCGCCGCCGATCGTCTTCCCATGGTTGAGGAATACTCACATGTGTTCAGTCGCCTGTGGAGTAGAAACCTACCCCTCCTCCGATACGCGCCAGGATTGTAGACGGGGGTGGGGGGAGATGGCTTATATGTGTTCCATAAAGACGCTGAGTGAAATGTACGCGCGGTCAAATGACGCCAGAATGTGACGTAATGACGTTGCGCGGACAGAGAGTCACGGGGATCACCAATCGCTTGCCGAAGCTGAGAGGTGACGTAGTGACGTTCTCTGTGAAGTTGCCATGACGATTGTGTCCATTACGGGAGCGTCAGACTACGCAGAGGTTAATCGGCAAGGTTGTTTTAGACGTTGTCATGACGATCATGTTGGTTATAGGAGCGTCAGAGTTAGGGGCTCATTTTCATCAATGCTAGATAGAGCCGTGAATAAAGGTCTTGGTCTCTACCTAGTAGTTTTAACGCACCACTCACATCCCTCATAGACATACCCACACACCCCCATGCACAACTGCGGCGTCTCCTAAAAAGAACTCCGACAAAGAGCCCTCTTGCGGGGCCCGTGGGGGACTGCAGCGCCACCCCCACGAGGAGCAACGCCCTATGATGAAGCAGGACACCTGAAAGGGTGTGTGAGGGCACTAAATTTCAAAGGAGAAATTCCCCACACTCATTCCGGCCCAACCAATCTCAAAGCACACACAGCAGATCTTCCTACCTCTTTCTTTAGGAACAGCTACCCTCTCAATATAAATACGTGATTTTGAGGGAGCATGGGTACTGGACCTATTTTCTAATTATGCTCCCGGTCCCCCCCTCTTTTTGTTGATGACTTAATGAACGGCAGCTAGCCGTGGGACCCCCTTTTTCTCTACTCCTCTATTTTTTCTGACTTCTTGAGAGTACCCTCTCAATACAAACGGATACCTACTATGGACAACGTAGGTCTGAGTTTCGATGACGAAACTATAGCAGAGATCCTTCGGGCACCGTCACTCTTAGGAGAAGATGGAAGTGCAGCAACAGGCAGCAAAGCAGACGATTGGAAGTCCCTACTATCACTGAGGAAACTACAGATTAAGACGGCTCTCCACGGGTTGATGATGACCGAATACCTGAGAGCCAATGTCGCACCCAACGGTCTCCTGGTCACCATACCTCCAAGGATCTTCTTAGAAGACTTGACATTTCGCACAGAATGGTCACAAATCGCATGGAAGTGCACACGAGACTGGCTCGTTTTAATAATTAACACAGCTAAGCGCCTCTCGGATGAACTCCTTATTCAGATTACCATGGCTGAAAACGGTTTGAAAACAGGGATCTCCATTACCTCATTTAAGTCAAGACTAGCTAAAATTAATGAAGAAATGAGTGAACATAAAGACTTTCTGACAAAACAAAAGATCACAAAGTTACAGAAAGACCTGAAACGATTCAATAAGGAGAAGGTGTATCCCTACACAAAAGAAGACTACGTATTCCCAAATTACGAAACAACTTCCGATGAAGGGAGTAGCAATAGATCTAGTAGGACAGGATCTGTGGGGAGTGATTCCAGTTATGAAGGGCAACAGTATTCACCATATGCAAGAGGAATACAACAACCGACACGCCCTCCGTTATTCCATAATCCCCCACCCCCATTCTCACACCCATCCTTCCAACCACCAGCCTACCCAGGACAATGGATGGGACCACCTCCGATGTGGCATGTACCTCCAACACATCATCTCCAACCGCCTCACTTCCAACAATACCCGAACCCCCCTTTTCAGAACAGAGGGAGGGGCAAAGGAAGAGGCAGAAGAAGAGGAGGCTTCAAGAAGGTACAGTGGCAAGATCAGGAACCAATGACGCTACGGAGTCAGGCAAGAGGACAGAGACCCTAGTGGTAAATTTGTCATCTAGACAACTGACAGAAAAAGAAACCACACTCCTGGAGAAAGGCTTGGGATTTGTCCCCACACCAAAAGAAGATCCCTTTCGGTTACACCAGGAACTTCAACAGTTCTTCAGAAAAATCAGACTGAAGGCCTTCTTTCAAGGAAAACCTGACAACCCCCCTACTGAGACAGGTCTGAAAAAACCTTCAAAATTTACTCCGACAGCAGCAATGACTCCACATGAGGTCCTGACGTTTGAGCAAGCTGTCCTTAAAGATGTAGGAGCTCTGAACCAGAAACGGCCTTATGACAACCTATCAAAAGAAGAAAGATCTGTTCTTCGAACCATTACTGAAGATCGCAATATAATAATCAAGCCAGCTGACAAGGGCGGGGCCATTGTCATCCAGGACCAAGAGGCATATGACAGAGAATGTGACCGTCAGTTGGCGAACACCACATATTATGAATTGATCACGGTGGACCCTACAAAACATCTTCAGACTCAGATCAAGAGCATGACCAACGAAGCATTAGCGGAAGGCTGGATCTCACCACAGGAAGGAAATTTCCTTACGACAGAAGAACCCCGCACTCCATACTTCTACACGCTACCGAAGATCCACAAGGGGCTTACCCCTCCACCAGGCCGTCCAATCGTCTCCAGTATTAACTCTGTACTAGAACCTCTGAGTAAGTTCTGCGACTTCTATCTACGTCCCTTGGTCAGCAAAACTCCGACCTATCTCAGAGACACTACCGAAGTCCTAAATCTGATAGAACTCTTCCCTGATGCGGATAAGATTGATTTCCTGGTGACCATGGACGTGGAAGCCCTTTACACGAACATACCACAGGACGCCACATTAGAAGTTTTGGAGAATACGCTCCGGAACATTGAACCATGGCCCTTCGAAACACCGATCACATTCATTTGCGACTGTGCTTCCCTTGCTCTGAAAGAACATTTCTTTGCCTTCAAATCACAGCTGTTCCATCAAATACAAGGCACGAGCATGGGAAGCACATTCGCGCCGAGCCTGGCATGCCTATACATGGCCCATTTCGAAGATAGGCACATTCTAGGAGCTACCAACCCCTACATCAAACACATTCTTCTTTGGCGTCGCTACATTGACGATGTGGTTTTGTTTTGGCAAGGAAATGAAGAACAGTGTATTTCATTTTGTAATTGGGTTAACACTCAAAACCCATATTTGAAATTTACGAGCACAAGATCTCAACATAGTATCCCCTTTTTGGACCTTCTCATTTCACTGGAGAACGGCTGTCTGCACACTACGAACTACAAAAAACCTACAGACAGGAACAATCTTCTGATCTATGATAGCCACCATCGCCGTGCTCTGAGGAACAACCTCCCGGTTGGCCAGTTCTTGCGTCTACGAAGGAATTGTGATACTACCAAGGAGTTCGAGATACAATCAGCTCTACTCAAGCACAATCTGGAGGCACGACACTACCCCAAGAACATTATCCGTCAAGCTCACAAAAGAGCAAGAAACAGCCCCAGGACAGCCCTTTTGGAAATAAAAGAAAAACCTGATTTGGAGACTATCACATGTGTCACCACGTTCACTCCAAGCTCTAACAGTGTACAGAAGGTAATCAAAAAACACTGGACAATACTGAACTCAGGAGCCTTCGAACCTGGTCCCCCACCGTTGTTTGCATTCAAACGTACGCAGAATTTAAAAGACCACCTGGTACATACGAGACCGAAACCACAACCCACATACCAATCAACATTATTGTCTTTGCCACCAGTAGTGGGACATTATCCTTGTGGCTCATGCTCAACTTGTGCAGAAACTGCGATCTCAAAAGAAATCGACCTGGGTCTAATGACACCTTGGCGCCAAACTAGACACACGAATTGCAACACGACTAATTGTGTTTACACCATAGTTTGCCCATGTAATAAGAGGTATGTGGGGATGACCACACGAGCAGTTAAAATACGCATAGGGGAGCATAAGAGCACCATAAGACGCAAGAAGACTAATACCAAATTATTAACACACTTTTCTGAACTAGGACATCCAGCAGAAAGTCTTCGATGGACCATCATAATTTCCAATCCTTATTGGAACAAACGCACTTTGTTCATACAAGAACAACGATGGGTCCATAAACTGAGATGTGACACCACAGGTTTAAATGACGAAATCCCGTGGGTCGAGCTAACCTGATTCCCCCCAGGGAAACTCTTAATGAATTTTGAGATGACAAGCAGATATTCTTTTTTTTTAAAAACTTCACATCAGATCGTAACCCCTCAGATTTAGGATAACCTACTCTGTCCGGGAGTATGGGCTTATGCAAGATGCACTCGAATTCTGTAATTAACACCATGTAACGAGTTCTATCCTGACTCGCTACTACACTATTACGAGAACTTCGAAACTAATGTAAATACCTCTTATAACATCAGGTATGTGATTTTTATCTTTAACATGCAGCATCAGGATTAGTTTACTGGTTTTTACCACATTTAAGCTTGTTTATTGCTGCTTGCTAACGGCCCCAGCATCATGTACCATCTCCCTATTATTAGATACTCAGTGACTGTGCGCACTATATTTACACATAAAGTTTTTTTCAATGAAAAAACTCTTTTTAAGGTCACCTGGTTTCACATTGTTTAACCTTCCGTAAAACCAGCCCCTAACTCTGACGCTCCTATAACCAACATGATCGTCATGACAACGTCTAAAACAACCTTGCCGATTAACCTCTGCGTAGTCTGACGCTCCCGTAATGGACACAATCGTCATGGCAACTTCACAGAGAACGTCACTACGTCACCTCTCAGCTTCGGCAAGCGATTGGTGATCCCCGTGACTCTCTGTCCGCGCAACGTCATTACGTCACATTCTGGCGTCATTTGACTGCGCGTACATTTCACTCAGCGTCTTTATGGAACACATATAAGCCATCTCCCCCCACCCCCGTCTACAATACCGGCGCGTATCGGAGGAGGGGTAGGTTTCTACTCCACAGGCGACTGAACACATGTGAGTATTCCTCAACCATGGGAAGACGATCGGCGGCGGAACGACTGAGACGAGGTAGACTAATGCTTTGATTGATTTTCCTCAGTTTCTCTGTCGCCTAATCCGAACCGCTGACGGAGCCCTTCCCTTTCATCTCATAGGGTAGGCCTGGCTTGTCCTTAGTTATTTTTCTACATGCAACAACACCCCAACGTACACCGGGTTTTGCTTTTAAATCTAAGAGCCGCTTGAGACGAGACCTTCATTCTGGTGTTTGTTATGGCACAGGGTCGCATTTGATTAGCTTAATAAAGTCACAAATGCACTGCAGGTAGCGGCCCGATTCACTCTAACTTATAGAAATTGTTTCTGTGAATATTTTCACTCAAATCTGCATGTGTACATTAGAAGCATGTGGATTGTGAATGAACACTTATCATGCCACTGTGCAATGAATTCACGACATCTCTTGGCACAATAATATGACAGATGTTGTATTTTCCTTCTCTGTTTATGTGTGTGTTTGTCCTTGTCTTTATTTTAATAGGTTGGGTGTAGGTTTTCCAATAAGAAGGAGCACCTACCAGCGCGACGACGCAATTCCCCCTTACTATCAAGGTACTATAGGTTCACAGTACTTCATTTTCACTGGAACCTTTTCTTTTTCATTCATATACTTTTTAGATTCACCTGTCTGATTTGGTCCTGACGAAGCGCGATCTGATCCCTTAAGGACCTACTCTGAAGCGCGAAACATGTTGACCCTATTTTTCTAGAACTTTCACTCCTTATTCACTCACCTATCCTGAGAGTTGCAGTAAATTCTATATCTGCCCTCATTATATTGTTTTTTGAGGACCTCCAGGATCATTTTTAATCAATGCTAGATAGAGCCGTGAATAAAGGTCTTGGTCTCTACCTAGTAGTTTTAACGCACCACTCACATCCCTCATAGACATACCCACACACCCCCATGCACAACTGCGGCGTCTCCTAAAAAGAACTCCGACAAAGAGCCCTCTTGCGGGGCCTGTGGGGGACTGCAGCGCCACCCCCACGAGGAGCAACGCCCTATGATGAAGCAGGACACCTGAAAGGGTGTGTGAGGGCACTAAATTTCAAAGGAGAAATTCCCCACACTCATTCCGGCCCAACCAATCTCAAAGCACACACAGCAGATCTTCCTACCTCTTTCTTTAGGAACAGCTACCCTCTCAATATAAATACGTGATTTTGAGGGAGCATGGGTACTGGACCTATTTTCTAATTATGCTCCCGGTCCCCCCCTCTTTTTGTTGATGACTGGATAACAGGATCCCAGCCAGACTAGTCAAAAACCATTCAAACACCAGGAAAAAAGTGGGGGCAACCATGCAGTCAGATTCCACCTTCCTACAATCCACAAGTCTTTATTGGGACATACAAAGTTGGCACACTACATTCATATTAGGGTCCAGCATTTAGCTCTTGGGCTTACATAGAGGTCATGGGAAATTTGGGTGTGACCCTGGGTTTCTCGTCTCCATACCATCCCGAGGGAAACATGGCTGTGGAGAGGAAAAACTAGAACTTGAAGCAGTGTTTAACAGAAAGGGTATTAGGTTCTGGTTGCAGTTGGGACCAGGGTGGTTGGACAATAAAGTAGGGGAATTATATATGCATACTGGTTCCACACAGAGAACAAGAAGGCACAATGTCTCCTTCACAGGCATATTCTCAAGGAGCTATCGGCGAGTTAACGGCACTTTATCGCAGTCAAAGTCGTGATAAATTTATCACCCCATTCACAAGCCGGTGCTAACAGCCCATAGCACCAGTTCACCTGAGATAGCAGCCGCTAAAAACATCGTCTCAGATGATCCTAGCAACTATCGCTAATGAGATGCAGAGTAGGCGTTCCCGTGACAAAAGCCGTGACAACACCACTCCGCAACATTCTCAGCGACCAGCCAGATCGGCGAAAAGACCACAAAACATGCGATAAGGCACGTTAGCTGCAGGAAATTAACACCTTCATTGACCTGGTGTAAATTCGGACGGCAGCCTGCACCACAAAAGGGAGCCAAGCCCACAGCCACACCTGAAGACCAACAGATGCCATGGAGCCCCTGAACATGCAGGCCGGACACCCAAGGGGGCCCCAACACCCACCGCCACCACTCCCATGACCACTCCCACCCCCTCGGACATCCACCGCCCCCCCCCCCCGGACCAACACGGAGGCATCGCAGACAAAGTCAGCGACCCTCCGAAAATGCACCAACCTCACAGACCTAACACCAGAGAATGTCATTGCCCACTACATGCTTAAAGTGACAACCCTCCTCCGCATCCTGACCACCATTGCCCACAGGCTGACGGTACCAACACAGCGGACAACCAACATCCCATCTCAGACAAAGCTGCTGGACGTGCTGCACGTGTTGGCCTCTGGTACCCTCCAACCAACATCCGCCTGAGACAGAAGAGTCACACAGCCAGGCCAATCCAAGTCCCTCACAACAGTCATGGATGACACCATCAGCTTGGTACCCCACTATCTATACTTCCCACACACTGCACAGGAACAGCTGGAGATCAAGCAAGGAGTGTACGCCACAGTTGGCTTCCCGCACATGTCAGGGGGCAATTGACTGCACACATGTCCTAATAGTGGACCCTGGCAACACTGCACAAAATAAGCACAACAGAAAGTGCACGTATCCCACCAATGTGCAGGCAATAGTGGACCACCAGGGAATCTCCGCCAACGCCGCCGCAAACCACCCAGGCAGTGTGCATTATTCCTACACCTTCCGACAGTCCATTATCAACCTGCGCCACCAGGTTGGCACCTACGGAAATGCACTGCTCGTTGGCCAATACCAAATGCACACACCATACACCTCAACAGCACAATAATGCAACACACAACACAGGAAATGCACACGTCACAAGCTCACATACAACATGCACACCCACCAGACACGACAGCACAACTCACTGTGGGAACCTTGGCCAGCAATGTACATTAGCCATCAACGGCCTGGCACCTCCGCCCCACAATAGCAGAATGTCAGAAGAGGTGGGGACCAGGCATGTGCGAAGGAGGCAAGTGACCGTTGAATGAGACTGTACACATCGTGGATGCCATCATCTGCCTGATCCCTTGCTCAGCACTCCAGGTGCCACTGCACCGCAACCCATGGACCGTTACTGATTGAGTTTTGTGCTGTGGAGAGGTTGCGCAGCAATGTCACCTCAGGCAGTGTGGGAGACCTGGGACGTTGATGAGGAAGTTGATGCAGGTCTAACACACCCCACTGCATCTGCATCAGGAATGACCCGAAGGAACACAGTCCTAGACATTTTTTCACATTAGCGCGCTCATCTCTAGTGCCCCAACCTCAGTGCACTGCAACTCACGGACACTTCTGTTTGTATGTTGGGTGACCTCTGTACTTGCTTCGGCTCCCTCCATGTTGCTCAGCAGTTGACTCTGTTATGCAGGTGTTTTCTGTTTTCATTGCACTGGTGTCCACTGTTCAAGTTGTTGCCAGCACCAAGCACTCCATGTGGGCTGGCTTATACTCACCCCCACACACATCCAGCACAGGCGTCACTGTACATGTGGCCCTGCCAGTAAAGGGGCCGGGCGCACGTGCCCGTAGCCAATTCAACATAATATCTGCGTGTGTCCCTGTGGTCTTGTTGCATGCATGAGTGCCCTGGGCCCTACGACATTACATTGTGCTGTGTACAGCGGACGCAGACATGTCACCGCAAGAAGCGGGTTAGAGCTTGGACATGTAGCTTTGTCATCACCCACTCAATTCGTGAGGGGAGTGGACTGTGCCATTGTATGCAGAGCCAACGTGGGTGTGTGACTGATATGTGCGTGCCCCTTGGCGTGGTTCTGTACTGGGTATGTGCATCTGCATGTGTCTCTATGGCAGTGTGGGTCTCCTTTGTGGTGTGTAGGTGGTCCCTGAAGGGTAATAGACACCCACGTATGTGATATAGCTCTCCTTCCATGGGTTCGGACCGCACCCGTACCTGTTCGGCCACCTCCTTTTGGCGTTCTGACACCTGGCATTGGGGTGCCATGTGCGGGTCAGTGAAGTGTTGTGAGCCAGCCGTGCTTGCGGGTGCTTCATGATGTGTGATCTGTTGCAGGGGCTGGGTTCTCCTTTAAGTAGCTTGGCTGCCCTTGTCCTGGTGGTGGGTTGCATGGGATGTCCATGGGCTGTTGTAGGGCGTCGGTGTTGAAGGTGTGGTGGTCCTCTCCGGCATCACTGATGTGTGGTCTTCAGTGCTCTGCTGGAGGTGTTGTGTGTCCCTCTGCAATGTGAAGGAGAGATGCAGGTTGACATTGTGTTGACATGTATGTTGGTGCATTGTTTTTCTTTACATGCAGACTGTATGACAATGTACATTGTGACTGTTTTGGAGGTGCAGGATTTCGATGCGGGACAGTGTACATTTGGACTACATGACGGATGTGAGGTTGTACGCGTACATTTTCATTTCACAGTTTCCAGCTCTGCCAGGTGTAGTAGCCCTGTTTCTGTGCGTGTGTGGAGCCAGTTGTGTCCTCTGTTCTGCAGTGTCAGGATTGCACATTGTACCACATTGTCGTCAATGTGGATGTGCTGTTATTGCTATGTGTGTGTGCTGCAGTGTGCACGGGGATGAGGGACATGATCCTGGGTCATTGTGGGTGTGCAGTGTGCTATACTTAATTGTGCATGTGTGCCATTGTGCCCATCTCCCCCGTCACCTCAGTCCCTGGTCGTGACTCACCCTGTTGTTGTTGTGTTCGGTCCTCTCGAGCTGTGTCCGTACTCCCACCTCCTTGCACCGTTTCTACACTGAGGACTGGCCTCCATTTCCCCCAGCTTCTCCTGTGGCGCAGGACTCCCAACTCCTGTCGCCCTTGCTGCCTTTCTGTTGGCAGCAGCTTTGAGCCTGGTTTAGGTTTTCACGTAATGCCAGCGCCTCTTGGCCTCCTCCATTGGCCTCCTCGACACTCCGGCTGCAATCATTGGTGGTAGTGTTCTGTCACCTCTGTGACGCTGATCTTGTTTTCCTGCAGACTGCACCCCGTCTTCCTCTCCCACTTCTCCTTGTCCTTCCCCGAGCCCGTTGTTCATTGCTGGTGGTCTGTGGGGGTTGTGGAGTTCGCGTTGGCATCTGCACTCGGATACGGTGCATCCATGTTGTTTCGCACTTTGGATTGTTTCTGGTGTGTTGTTTTTGTAGCTTTTATAGTGCATTTTCCTGCCAGACGCGTGGGATTTGCAGGCCTACCGCTGGTTTCACAGCTTTTTGTATCACGATTGGCCTCAACGCAGCTTTTTTTGCATTCGTGTTTCGCATTTTCGGTGCGTGGCGTTGATTTTAACGCGGCCATTTGACGCATTATCTGGTGACTATCGCATGGTACCCCCGTATTGTGAATAGTTGGTTAACATGGTGTAAATTTCCCGTGATATACTGCGATGTTGAAGGTTGCGTTAAGTTACTTTTGCGATGGTTATCACACGTTCTAAAAAATATGCCCCAATGAATAATGTAAACAACACCGAACCACGTTTTATTCGTACAAAGTAATCAACACATGATGGGCTTATCAAGCAGTTCCTCAGGAGAAAAGAACCAGTCTGAGGCATTTGGACACTAAGGAATATTTTTAAATGGCAGGGGAACTACACAGGCACACTTGTTTCACACATGGAACTAGTAGGCATTCTGTCTCCCTGACAATGAACAATGTAAACAGTATAGAATCACATGACGCTGATATAGAGCAATAGATACGCAGCGACAAAATGCCCTTGATGCACAACTGCGCGCTGGGGTCAGGCCCCCCCCATGCTGACGAACACCGGTTACGGCGTTCAGCGCGAGGCAAGTAAATAGGAAGACACAATCCTCTATTTAACGGAGCAGCCCAGACACAGTCCACCACAAACGGGACTGCCGTGGCTGAGGAAGGTTTAGAAGTGTGTGTGGCACCTTGATGAGTAAGTGTAATTGGGGAGCCTGAATCTTGGGGAATTGAGAGAAGTACACATTCGATCTAATAACAGTGGGCCCGATTCACAGAACTAACTTAAGACAAAATCCTAAACTTACTACCATTTTGGTATTCACAGAAGGCACTTACTCATTTTGGTATTCACAGAAGGCACTTACTCATTTTGGTATTCACAGAAGTTAGGAGTCCTAACTTTAGGACTCCTAAATGCCTTCTGTGAATACCGAAAGACTTAAAGTTAGGATTTTTCTAGGTTTAGGAGTAGTAAAGTTAGGACTCCTAACTTTAGGACTCCTAAATGCCTTCTGTGAATACCGAAAGTCTTAAAATTAGGATTTTTATCAGTTTAGGAGTAGTAAAGTTAGGACTCCTAACTTTAGGACTCCTAAATGCCTTCTGTGAATACCGAAAGTCTTAAAGTTAGGATTTTTCTCAGTTTAGGAGTAGTAAAGTTAGGACTCCTAACTTTAGGACTCCTAAATACCTTCTGTGAATACCGAAAGTCTTAAAGTTAGGATTTTTCTCAGTTTAGGAGTAGTAAAGTTAGGACTCCTAACTTTAGGACTCCTAAACTGAGAAAAATCCTAACTTTAAGACTTTCGGTATTCACAGAAGGCATTTAGGAGTCCTAAAGTTAGGACTCCTAACTTCTGTGAATACCGAAATGAGTAAGTGCCTTCTGTGAATACAAAAATTAGTAAGTACCTTCTGTGAATAACAAAATGGTAGTAAGTTTAGGATTTTGTCTTAAGTTAGTTCTGTGAATCGGGCCCAACTTTCTCACTGACTGCAGAGTGTGACTACAGGGCCCACCCCCTCGCAGTATCCCAGGGGGCAAGAAGCCAACAGTTCAGTGGTTTTGATTTCTTTTTACAAACCCGCCTCACGATATGACTGCAACAAATAACCTTGCGAATGCAATATACCACACTTGGTGACAACTAAAAAAAATCAAATCACCCCATGTAAATGAGATTACATTGCTTGCCAAAATGAACTAGATATACACTGAATGTGGTAAGCTTTAATTGAACAGGGAGAGAGAAATATGGTGCACTCACTCGATGACTTCTGAAAATGAAGTGAATGTCAAAAATCAATATTTAGATGTTGGATGGGGCTGAACATCTGCTTGTTAATAAAAAAAAGTATGCCCCTTTGTAGGAAGGTAGGATCCTACTAGCATTGTTACTAGCACTTTTTACACACACAAAGGTTGAGGGGTAAGAGGAGAACGTCCCACTTTGACCTCCTTCACAAGTTTCACAAACACAAAATAGAAGTGGGACTTAGACAAAATAAACGTTAATCAAGTCAGGGGGAGCACACATGTGTGCTAAAACTGCCCTCATACACAGCAAGCTGTGTCATGCTTCATCATAGCGCTGCTAACACACCTGTGGGATCACGGGTGTGAACAAGTGCAGAAACAGTCATTAAAATTGGTATCAGGGAGTCCCTATCATAAATTTAATATTGGGTACTCTGACCAACAATAAAAGAATGGTCACGTCACGTGAGGACCAGTGGATGGTGGTATGGGGAGCTTATAATGAGGCACCAACCCCTCCACTCTGCAGAACCATTGACATGTTTCAGCCGGCACAAAACAATACCCTGGCTTTCATCAGGACTCACAACAACAGAAAAGATGATCCCTAGGGTGCTGACCCTACCTCCTTATGATTCAGGGGTGAGGGTAAACCTCCTTTCTGAGTAACTGCTCAGGTTAAAAAGTGGTAGAGCCCCTTGCTCTCCATGAAGAACCAAGGGACATATTATCAAAAAACGGCGTTAAAATTATCGCCGCTTTAGCGGCAGAAAACTGCAGCTAAAGCAGCGATAATGGGCTTAATAATATGCCCTTGAGACTTCCCATAGAAGCCCATGTTCTGGTGTCAACATGGGCTTCTTTTGGAATTCTCTGCGGCATATTATCAAGCCCATTATCCCGCTTTAGCTGCAGTTTTCTGCCGCTAATGCGGCGATGATTTTAACGCCGTGCTTGATAATATACCCCTTGGTTCATTAAAAGTATTAACTTGAACTGGCAGGGGAGTGAGAATAGCTCCCTATAGTCAAATTTTTGTCAAGGTGTGCTGTTGTAACCGAATGGGTCTCTCCCGGCGCCGCGCCCCACTTTTTGCCTGGTGTTGCTCAGTTTTCTGACTAGTCTGATTGGGATCGTGCTGATCAGCACCACAGTCACCATGATTCTTCCCTAAATTTGACAATGGTAAGTATTTTGGTACCTTCCAGATTGGCTATTGGTGTACCCATGTAGGTCCCTAGTATATGGTACTAAGGTACCCAGGTCAAAGGTACAGCAGGGTTCTCCATAGGCTGCAGCACAAAATACATGCTACCCATGAGAGACTACTCAAACTGTGACTACAGGCCTACCATTTGAGCCTGTGTAAGTTGGTGCTAGCACCACTTAGAACAGTTATAAATTTCCTTATATCTGAGGTCACAGGCACTTAAAACCTATAAGTCACCTCTATGGTGGTCTCTTCAGTCCTGAGGACAGAGTGCTTAGTTAGAAGTGTGAGCGTGCCCCAGCAATAGTAGGGCCCCTCTACAAACCCCGGAGTCGATTCTCCAGGCTTTGTAAGTGCGGTTAGCCATTTAATACAGATTGTGGACATCAAGTCAAATACGATATGTTTAACTATTTATTGGCTGCACAAAACCAGTCATATTTGGTATCAAACATGTTGGAATCCTACCCCAACACCGATTCCGGTGTTATATGTACTATCCCATGTACTGGGGGGGCTACCCTATGACGCCCCCCTGTATTCCTGGTACCAGCCTTTCAGGGTCTAACAGCAAGCGAGTGCTGCTGCCGACCACAGACTCGTTTCTGCCCTCCTGCTGTTGAGCTGAGCTCGAGCAGGGGAAGGGGAAGGCTAGACTGTAGGTTTCCTGTCACAGGGAGGTGTGACCACCTTCCAGAAAGGACTTAGTGTACTGGTCAGGGGTGGGGGTGCATGCCAGCACCACCAGACTGCTTTAAAGGGAACAATTGGTGCCCTCCTTGCATACTCCAGTTTGAGCCAGTTCAGGGAGCCATTGGAACAAGGACATGGGAGTATCCTCTCCTCTGTCCAGCCCCTCCTCTGGGAGGGACCCGTGAATCATCCCAACCCTTTCCCTAGGGTACTTAAGGGCTTACCTGTGGGTGGCTCTTCAGATTAATCGTGGGACAAGATTAAAATATGAAACCACTTCAACTTCAACCGTCTGGGCACCTTGGACTTCGCCTGGAACCGAGACTGCATCAAGGAAGACTCCTGTTGGTCCTGGTCTCATCGTTCGGCCAGTCTTCTGCACCATCTGTGCCTGTGCTCTATCTAGGTTCCTCTCCAGGCCTGTGGGCATCAAGGACACCCGAAGTAATCTCTCTTGAAGTGAAGGAGTCACTCTCCTGCATTTGCAGGCACCACAACGAAGCTAACCGGTCTGCTGCTCCTGATGTCCCACGGACTCCGAAAGGCTCTGGAACATAGGTGGTGGTTCTGCAACTCCCTGATGCCTGACCTGTCCTCTCAGAACATTTGAGGCCAGTATCCCTTGTTGGAACCGCTGGAACAGAACCCCTGTGCACCGCATCAACCTGTTTTTGCCAAGGCTTGTTGACTCTGTACTCCAGAGCTCTTCAGGCTACAAGAAGCTCCAGTCCCCAGCATCTCTCCCTGACAAGATTGTTATCCTCACTGCATCCTCTGCACCGTGGGCCTGCATCTTTGGTGAGCATCTCGAGGTCCTCCTGAGACATCTGTGCCTTTGGCCTGTGGGTCCTCCTGAGGGTCTTCTTTGGTTCAGTGGGCTCCCCCACTTCCTCGGGCCCGCTCTGACTCTCCTACACTTGGTGAGTCCCTTGGACCTTGCTGGTCCCAACGATTCACCTCCTTCATTTGCCACGTCTGTTGCTGCTGCCAAGGTTTGTTGGTGCTCCCGCCGGACACTGACTTAGGGTGACCAGATTTTGAGAACCAAAAACGGGGACATTTTGGATAAATAGAAGAAGGAATACAATTTTTCATCCACGGAATGACGCAGAATGACAGCTCTCATTAACATAGGATTACAGAAGATGCATTAAGAAAACAAATACAATTTAATTTCTACAATCAACATCATGCCGATTAATTAAATTGCTTACTTTTAACAGCTGCTAACTAGCACAGCTTTAGGCCACACAAAAAAGTGCCTCTCACTGTTGTCAGTCGACCCCCTCTAAAAATGGGACATGAGCCAAAATTACCGAAATCTGCCGGGACAGCTGGTGAAAAAACTGGACTGTCCGGGCAAATCTGGGACATCTGGTCACCCTACACTGACCCCCTGGTTCTTGACTTCCGAGGTGGGACAGCTCATGAAAGGCTCCTGGTCTTCTACAGCGTCACCTGGTCTTCACAGCTGCAGCGACAAGATCACCATCATCACTCCTGCATCTTCTGTCATTGGTAGTCATTGGACTCCTGTGCCTCCTGGTCACTTCCGAGTGGCATAGACTCTGTCCCTTCTGCTTGCAGGTACTCCTCTTCAAGAATCCATCCTTCACCTTCGCCAGCAGCATCTTTTCTGAAGTCCTCCACTGTGGTCTATGGCGGTTTCCGACACCCCTTCACACCTATATACCCGGCTTCCCTCGTGTCGGTAGACTGGTTCCTGAGGTATACATGGGTGGGGTGACTCTCCAAATTTCCATCTTCCACAGGGTTTCTTCAGGGTCCACTGGGAAGGGTCATTCTTCTTGAAAACTTCAACCGCGACTTTCCAATTGACTTGCATTGAGCACACGGCTGTGTTTCCACTCTACACCCACCAGGGGTTTCTGGGTACTGATCTCAGGTGGTTCCTTGGGTTCCCAGCTCTTTGGAGTCTTCTGGTCCAAGTCCCGACTTTGGCGCAGTTCACAGTCCACTTCTTTAGTATATGGTTTGGTCTCCCCTGGAGACCACTCTGTATTTGAGCTTAACTGTTTTACATTTGACATTTTGTGTGTATTGTGTTGATACGTCCGGGTAGGAGATATACCAATCTGTTAGTGAGTGTGTATAATAAATAAAAGTATTTTTATAACTACAATGTGTGGTTCTTTTTTGTTTAACCTACACTATATGATTAGTTCTGGTAAAACAAGCTGCGTAACACTCCTTCTGGACTAAGCCTGAAGGCTGCTCCTCAAAGCTAACACTTAGAGAGCTTTCTATAGTTGTCTAAGACCACTACAATCACCATAAGGGTTGTCTGGATTAGTGAAAGGTGCTTCACTTAAATACATTTACCCCATATACTAAGCCAGCCTCCTATAACCTTTGCCACACAAAAATGCTAAATCAAAGTGCACAAAACTATAAGTTCAATATCAATGCGAACCCTTTTCACAAAAAATGTGTTGTATCATAGTGCATGATACTATAATGATAGATATGATATAAAGTTTCAAAATAATGAACACCAGGAAGTAAGTAACTTACCTGACTCCACAAGAAACGACCTGTATGTCTTTAAATTCTACGGGACAGATTTACAAGCCCCTTGCGCCACTTTTGCGTCTCTTTTTCCACGTTAAAAGTGACGCAAAAGTGGTGCAAAGGGCTTGTACCTTTTCTGCAACATTTTGTCTTATAGGACACGATACAATAGGTATTGTCTTAAAAACTTTGGGAGGTTTGTGAGTTTTTGTTGAATGATTTGAATGGTTGGGAACCAAACGGGTCTACGCATCTCCCTCTCCTTTTGTTTCGCCACTTCAGCAGGACTTGTCTGCATTACAACATGGGCAGTCCTAACTTATGTCAATTCTATTGTTAAGCTGGACACTATAGACATTACGATCTAGCCATGTGTCGTGGTAACACATTAACATCACTAATTTGTTTTCACCATACCACCTTTTGGAACCACAGATAGCTATGGCATGGAAAGATGCGAAATACACAATGTTGCGCATTGAAAGGCTTGAAAAATGACCTTTTACTGTTTCTGAGATAGCATCCTCGGACTGGATAATCCATGGGTACATTTACTACCAATCTTGACTTTCCATTTCCAGTACTGTCCACAACACCATCAAGTGGGCAGATATGAAGTGTTAGGCAAAGGATTCATACATACATAAACAATGGCAGCTTCCTTTCACATTCCGGTGCAGGAATATGGATACGGAAGTGTTTCTTAGTGGCTCAGACTGCGAGAATACTTTAAGTAGGCCCCTAGTAAGCAAGGATGTTTCACTGCATGGAGCATGCAATGCGTCTGTGGCGAACCTGTCTTGCTACTTGAAAGGGTCTCTGGGCGCCGTGCCGCATCCGACTTTCAGATTACTCTCAAATGTCAGTTACCTGATGTCGAACAGTCAGGGTTGTTGTGGGATGAAGCCAAGGTGCGCCTATGTGGTGACCGTATCTTCCATTGAAACATGTTGCACACAAGTCCTGTTTCTGCCTGCCCTTGTAGTTAAGGAGGATATGCTGTGGCCTTGAATTAATTGTACTAATGTGCGCTTTGACGCCCTGAGCAAACTGAACGCCTTACTATTTCAACAAGATGTGGCCTTACCTTTGGCCAAGCAGACGGTTCATCTTCAGGTGGCATGTTCCTTCCTCGAAGATACAGGCGGTTCTCCGTACTATCTTCTCATGACATTTTGGGAAGGAGGTCTTTCGTATTTTCATACCGATGTAGTGCTTTGTCGCAACATTGCTTCAAGAACTGAATGAGCACTGGTTTCTGTCTTTCGGCCTGTATGGCTTCATTGCGTACAGCTGTGTTCCGCTGTCTCTTGTGCACTTATGAGTGTGCCCTGAACCTTTGCTTCGGGTCGCAATTGGTTGACTCTGCGGACAAAAACATACTGGTGGACCCGCTGAATGCCCATCTGTGCAGCTGTTCTGTGCGGATATCTCTGCTCCTGGCCGCGTTCTATGAACTTCCCTGGATCGCCTCTGCACCCAGTGGTTTGGAGCTAGGCTCTGTTTCACTGGAACATCGATTGACAGTGTTTGCTCCCTCAGTGGCTGCTGTAGGGCGGTGGATGGGAACATATTCGCTCAATCAATTTACTCCGAGCTGTGCCTCTGCGAACATTGTCTACAGACGCTGGGAACAGCAATGTTTCATCTGTCACTTGTAACATGTACACATCGGGCTCTCCGTGTGGTAGGAACTTTTTATTCGCCCCTTTTTTTAAATGCTAACTTCCTTTTAAATTGGCGTACCTTTTACTGCTTTTATATTTTTAACAGCTATTGGTTTTCTTTGGGCTTGGGGCATTCAAATGGCATTAATGAACTGATTTTTCAGGTGATTTTGTAAATCCTTTTATAATATACACTTTTAGATGCTGATGTATTTTAGAGGTGGGATTAGCGGCCTTAGAAAGCTTTTCGACCAACCTATGTAAGAAGAGTGGGTGCCACGTGCCCGAGTTAGGCTTGTTAGGAAATAGTGCCCATTTACATGTACACAGTTCTTTCCTAAAGTTGCCTTCAATTTGTCACATCAACTTATGACACACATTTGCATTTGTGACACTTGGGTTAGTTTCTAAGAAACACCGACCTTGATGACACAAAAGAACTTTGTGAGAACACATCATACTGCCTTGACATTATGTGCAAGGCCTTCACGTGCATGGTACAAATGTGTTTGTTATCACGTCCAAATGGCGACGCAGCTATCTGTGGAATACAAACAATAGGCAGTCTGATCACAATCACGGCACGAGGCAAGGATGCCCTTTTCTTTATATATCCTTTTGTTTCTAAATACAATCAGAGGAGAGATTTCTGCTGACTTTGAGTGGTCCCTGCATGCTGAAGCTTTCACCTAGCAGCTAACTGGCATCTCAGTGAAGGGTGTCAAGTTTGTGACCAAGATGGTGTCCTACACTCTTACCCACCAGGTAAAGGGGTTATATCATCCAGAAGGGGGGTTCTTGGCAGACCATACATTCACACCGTAGAGACGTAGTTTGCCTTGCATCATAGTAGTATGCTAGATTGTCATAAATACTTTATATGTATTCATGTATAAGTTTCGCAACAAGATTTTACATTGTATTAATTGTTTTTACATTGATTATAACTTTTGTCTTCTATTAAATATTGCAGCACATATTTTCTATCCAAGATTCACTGCAGTTTATTAGATTTTGAAAAATGTCTCTTTGTGTATTTTGTGTATATTTCTCTGAGCGAAAGAGAGCACGAGCGACTGAGCGAAAAGTCCAAGGTCTGTCACCACGGTTGCTTAGGAACAGGGTTGTCATGTTCAGTAATTACTAGAAATGTTGGCTTCCTGCCAAAGCTTGGACTTAGAGGGGCTAACGGTGGCACTGTGAGCTAGCTGGTCCAAGGGGCAATATATCCTGTGGGTGGTGCATTAAATCACTCTGGCACCATCCTAGGTTTATGTAGTCTGCAAACATACAGGTTCTACTGATTAATGGAAACTACACAACAATATATATTATTTAAAGTTAACAGAATACTGCAGTATACTTTGAAATGACCAAAAATAAAATATTTATGACAAACAATAAAACAATAATAAGAATCAAAATAATTTTTTTATTCTTTGTCATAAGTCCGTTTTTGTGTATGTTCAATAGGTATTGCTCTACAACACTTTACTCCACTCTATGATACTGCACTGTATGACACTCTCCTCCACCCCAATCTACGACACTCTACTCTACGACACTGTACTCCACTCTATGACACTTTATGCAAATCCACTTTCCACCACTCCACCCACTCTATGCCACAAAAAGACACTCTATTCAATTACACTCCATTGTACAACACTCCACTGTATGACACACCACTGTATGACAATCCATTGCGATCTATTCCACTCCACTGTACTCTACGACATGCCACTACACTCTATGCCACTCCACTATAGAACACTCTATTCCACTGTATGCCCCTTCACTCTACACCACTATTCTCCACTCTTCAAAACTCTTCATTCTACATTCCACTCTACATCACATCACTCTACAACACTCCACTCTTCAACGCTCCACTCTATGACACTCCACTCTACACCACTCTCCTCCACTCTACTGTATGACACTCCACTCGATGACAGTCCACTCCACGACACTCTACTCCCCTCTATGCCACTCCAGTCTACAATATTTTACTCAACTCCATACTCCATACACTCTACTCAACGATACTCCACTGTATGACACTCCACTCCATGCCATTTCACTCGACAACACTCCACTCTAAGATATTCCACTCCATGCCACTACACTATACCGTACAACACACCACTTCACTCTAGGCCGCTCCACTCTAGAACACAGTACTCCACTGTATGCCTCTCCACTCTACGCCCCTGTAATCCATTCTACTCCAGTCTACGACACTCCACTGTACAACAAACCACTCTGCGACACTCCACTTTACAACAGTACACTCTACAACACTCTCCTCCTCTCTACAATACTCCTCTCTATGATATTCTACTCCACTGTACTCTACGCCACTCTATTCTTCAACATTATGCCACTCTATTCTTCAACACTAAACTCCATTCTATCTATGCCACTCTGCTTGAAGATACTGCAATCCACAGCACTCCATTGTACGACACTGCACTTGCCAACACTCTACCCAACAACACTCCATTCTATGATTTGAAACACATTTTCATATTTAAAAATAGTGAAATTCAATAGAAAAAACAAAGGTTAAGGCTCAGTTATAGTTAGGAAAACTTAATTCATTTAAACTAAACAAACATTAGAAATTCTAAAGCTATAGTGATAACTTAGAGTTATAATTTCTGTCCCGGTTGAAACGTAGTATAACTTGCGCACCTCCGTGCACAGTGTTGTCAACTCGCTAGCTACACTATATTAACTATAACACAGCCCTCTACCATACACACTGTAATTGATATAATTGAGATGTCATGAGTATTGCTATGGATGCTATGATTTATTATGGTATAAGTGATGTAATATGAAAGGTATATAAGCTGTTCATGGGGAAGGTGTGAATTTTATATAAATATATATGTATGTACATATATATATATTTTTTATTTTTATTTTACAGAGTTTTATATCGCGCGAACTTGACTCGAATCATATATATTTATATTTATATATTGTTCATTGAAAAGACAAAGGCTACAGTGACGCTATAGTTAAGTGAATATCTCAGTGACAACATTAGCGTTTTAAACTAAAAAAACCCAGAAATTTACCAGTTACTAACTATAACTTATGCCTCCGCCATGACCTCACATATTACATCACTCATGACATGTTCTATGACATCACTGATGACATTCATGACATCACTGATGACATCGCAACTGACTTCACTGATGACATTACTGATGACATCACTGATGACATCATCCAATGAGTGTGCTAGTTTGTTTTATAGTTTACATAGTGGCGGGTATCTTCCATATTGCTTCTGCCTGCGTTCAGCTAATGGGTGTACGTTTTTACAAAGCGCATGTGCTGCTACTGCATTTTAGGTGTGTAGAGGTATCGAACACATACATTATAAATCTTTGTATAGAAGAGTAACTCTGTGTTAGACCTGGCACCATTGGCGTGGGTCACCCTTCCATTTTTGTCTGTGCCTCAATGTGTTTTTGTGTTGGTGTTAGCTGCTCAGGGCACTGTGCCACTGCCATCCAGTGCCACAGTGCAAGTGCTCCCTATGGTAAAATGTATTATGTGAATTGACTTCCACGTTTGGTTTATTTGGTTTACTATCAGCCCCTAGTAGAGTGCACCAGGGGTGCCAAGGGCTTGTATATCCAAATGCTGCGAGTGGGCTTGCAGCACGGGTTGTGCCACCCACCGAAGCAGCGGGGTAAAATGTGTCTAGGGTCTGCCACTGCAGAACCTGCGTGCGGTCTGGTACCGTCGCGCTGACTGAGCAAGTGTCCCCACTTACCAGTCCCTAAACCTTCCCTTAACTACATGTTAGTCACCCCTCTGGTAGGCCTGAGCGCAGGGTGCATTGTAGGTATAAGGTAGGACATGCCCTGATGTGTGTGGCATGTCTTAATAGTGAATTACAGCCATTTTCGTTTTTCACTATTGAAGGCTACCTGCTCTCCAAAGGCCAGAATGGGCTGCTGGGATCGCTACACGCTGTGACCCCAGTGGACTCAGAGAGCATGGTAGAAGGTCATGTTTAGTATGCCTGAACTCGGGATAATAAAGTCCATCTTTCAGTAAAGGTTATTTTAATATCCTGGGTTTGCAAATGCTACTTTTAGAAAGTTAGCCTTTGCGTGCCTAACCATCTCAGTCCGCCTCTGCTGTGTGTGTGTGTTCTGCCTAGCAACAGTACAGGAGCAGGGCTGGGGGATTCCAGGAGACAGGTTGGCTGCCAGGTGGTGGGTAGAGAGATTACACCAGGATGGGTGGGAGGAGTGCACCCTGACTCTTGAATAGACCTGTGCTCTGCCACCACAAAGCCGGCGCCGCCCCCTGTGGAGCGGCTGATGTCTCTGCCCTGCTGCTGAAAGGAACAAGCCGAGTCACCACCACAGAGTGCTCCAAAACTGGACTGAGCCAGGCCCAGGCCCCCTGGCGCTAAAGAACAAAAGAATCCCTGTATAAAAGTAGGAGCCTGGCTCCTAAGAAAGCAGATCCAGATTGAACCACGAAGGAACTCTGCCCGACTAGAAGGACCTGGAAGAAGCTGAAGGAGGAGTAACTTTCCCTGACCTGAGGGACTGGCCTGCAGTAGGTGCCTTGCTAAGGAAGGAGAGGAAAAAGACTAAAAGAGACTTTTGCACTTTGTTCTTCAACTATCTCCAAGGGCTTGGAAGAAGAGCTTGCCCCCTGAACTGAACCCCAGGACCAGTGGGTTCACCGTGTCTCCGCTCGTCTGAGAATTCGAGCCGTGTGCTTTCTCCCGCCGGAGTGCCCTGCGCACCTTCGCATCCCTCCTAGGGCCGTGACACCCAGAAGCCTGGCCGCCTCCACTCGCCGAGAGCCCCGCTCTACCTGAGTCGCTCTGGACCCACGAGTCTGGCCGTCCCGCTTCCCTGTCACCTGCCTGCTACTGGAGCGCGCTTGGTGCCCTTTCGCCCTCCCGCCGGATTTCTAGTGGGGAAGTGAAATCCAGCCTCGGACGGCCGCCCGTACGTCGTAACGTATCCGGCCGCCCCGCTTCACCTCCCAGCCTGAGTCTGACCGTGCCGCCCTCCGCAGTGACCTCCCGCACAGTCCGTGTCGGAGGCCCTGGGCCGCACCTGTCTACCGAAAGCCGCCCGCTGAATTCTTGATCCGGAAGACCCACGAGGTGCAGAACCTGCATCTCTCCTGAAGACTCGTCCAAGCACATCGCACGTTCCCAGGTACAGTGAACTCTCTATCGGACTCGGGGTCCGCAACGTTCTGATTTCCCCGTATCACTGTACCCTGGGTGCACTGCGCATCATCGTGACTGGACCGACTCAACCGAGCCCTGTGAAGCGCTCGTGATCGAATAAGTTACCAAAGACAATAACAGTGCCTAATTATCATCTTGCGGCTTCCATTTCGCAACCGTTATTGATGGTCTTGTACATGCCTGCGTAACAAAGAATCTTTTATATAAAGCATCCGTATTTTTGATACAACTTACGCCTGGTGTCCGTTTGTGGGGGATCATTGTGGTTTACTGTGTGTGATCATAAATGCTTAACTGACTAGCGCCCTGAAGTTTAGCCCTGACTGCTCGCGCCACACTACCTATAGGGTGAGCAGGGGTTGTTCTGAGGGGGTAACTCTCTCGCCCTGAATAGAAGAAGGGACCACTGCTTGTCACAAGTACCTACCTGTGCCAACTAGGGGTTCCCCATTCTAACATTGGTGGCAGCGGTGGGATCTCGAATTTGCATTTATGATTTACATACAGTGAATTATTGATCACCACGTAGAGCAGACCTATAACGCAGCCACAGATTGATTGACAGTTGTTGCTAAAGAAAAATCTCCACCTTAAGAAACCATGCCTAGCTCAGTCAACGGAGGCGGACCGCCCTCTGTATTCTCTGGAGTGGATGACATCGATTGGGAGCCCGAGGCACTGAGGAAGTGCACAAATGATGTCCTGAAGGGATATCTCTCCAAGTACAGAATCAAGCAAAGTGGACTAAGCAACAAGGATCAGTACGTGACAGCACTGAGAGCCTGGCACGAATCAAAGTTCCCAGAGAATGCCCGGGAGGTGATACCCCCCGAAGGTGTGTTTGAGCCTAGCAGAGGCCTGTCGCCAGAGGAGTTGGCCGACAGGAGTGCCGCCCGAGCACACGAGGTGGAGATGGCAAAACTGCAAATGGAGAGAGAAAGGCAGAAACTGGCCATGGAGCATGAGGTAAAAATGAGGGAGTTGGATCTCAAGGCCAGGAGTTTAGACAACTCACCCTCTGGTGGCAGCAATTCAACAGAGTCAAGGGTGCACATTCCTAAAGATGTAGTCAAAGAATATTATAAGCAGGATGATATTGGGCAGTGGTTTAGGGCCTATGAAGTAGCCATGTCCTCCCACCGGGTCCCTGAGAAGGATTGGGGAGCGGGGTTGTGGGGAAGGTTCCTAAGTGAGGGGCGGGACACTCTGCTAGACCTCCCCTCTGATGTCCACACATCCTATCCACACATGAAGGAGGCTCTTATGACAAGGTATGGGTTAACTCCTGAACTGTACAGACAGAGATTTAGGGATTGCACCAAGAAACCTGGTACCACTTATGTAGAATATGTGACCTTTTTTTGCAGAGCGCTGGATGGTTGGGTGAAGGGTAGCAAAGTAAATGATTACCAAGGGCTGTTTGATTTAATTGCATGGGAGCACTTGTCGGATAATTGTTTTCCTGAGCTACGCCAACACCTGATCGATAGCAAGCTGTCCAACCCGAGGAAGCTTGCTGAGGAGGCGGACCGCTGGATCAGCACCAGGGTCCACAAGGGTCCTGTAGGAGGCCCCGCCAAGGGTGTTCAGGGTCCCCAGCAGAAGAGTGGGGGGGACAAGGGTAAACAGAGGGAGTTCTACAGAGGGCCCCAAAGTAATTCCCAAGGGAACCAAGGGAAAGGTTCTCAGCCACCCCCACCCCCGAAGCAGACCGGGGCCCCGACAGGTAACCCTGTTCAAAGAGGGCCCCTCCGATGTTACAAGTGTAACAACCTGGGGCACATTTCCGTGGATCCCAAGTGCCCCCTGTATGGCAAACCAGCACCCTCTGGTGCTCCACCCCCCAAGCAGGTGAATAGTGTAGCCTTGGGGAGGGAGATAGATGTCCAAGGGGCGGGGGATCCCGTACAGATGACCCTAGTCTCATTAGGAGACAGTGAGATGGTCGCTGAGGCCCAGCTGCCCCCCAATACTCAAAAGTATGGGCAGTGGGTGACCATAAATGGCAAGAGGGTGGGAGCTCTTAGAGATACAGGAGCCAGTGGGACTGCTGTCAAGCAACACCTGGTGTCTCAAGAGCAGGTTGTCCCGCATGCATTCTGCCGTGTTGTCAACGCTGACAACACAGAGAGTCAGTGTCCAATGGCTCAGGTTCCCTTTGAGTGGGGGGGGGTCTCTGGTACTCTGCAAGTGGCTGTGAGAGAGGCCATGCCTGTTGATTGTCTCCTAGGTAACGATTTGGAGAGCTCCCCTTGGGAAAAGGTGGAGAAGACGACTCACCTGCGGATGGTGGGCTTGCCTGATTGGGCGTGTGTGACCACCCGGTCGATGGCAGCCGGTAGGGGTGTTGAAGGAACCCTGGAGCCTGAGGGAGAGGCCCAGGAACCGGCCTTAGAGAGAGGGCAAGGGAGGCACGGGAATCCGGCTCCTGACGTTCCCACGGCCCAGGAGGAAGCAGACCTTGAGGGGGACGCCCTGGAGCCTACCGGGGAACAGATAGCCGAACTGGGGGACCTGCCTGAGCTGACCCATTGGCAGCAAGAAGGAGGCCCCACCAGGGAGGAATTCTGCAGGGAGCAGAAAGAGTGCCCCTCTCTAGAGGGTATGCGGCAGCAGGCTGCAGCCCAGGCCAATGGTGATCAGTCCGGAACTCACTTGATCTACTGGGAGAACGACCTCCTATACTCCGAGCCTAAGGTTGCTGAACCTGGGTCAGCCCGTGCGCTGGTGGTACCCCAGAAGTTCAGAGCCTTCCTACTGGGGCTGGCTCACGACGTACCGTTAGCCGGACATTTGGGGCAGGACAAGACCTTTGAAAGGCTTGTCACCCACTTTTATTGGCCCCAAATGCGCAGGAGTTCTGACACTCACTGCAGGACATGCCAGACTTGCCAGGCCAGTGGCAAGAGTGGAAGGAAGCTGAGAGCTCCACTCCAACCTTTCCCTGTGGTCAGTACCCCATTCCAGCGAGTGGGGATTGACATTGTGGGGCCACTGGACCCCAAGACAGCCATGGGCAACAGGTTTATCCTGGTCTTGGTGGACCATGCCACCCGGTACCCTGAAGCCATCCCTCTGAGGACAGTGACGGCCCCCGTGGTGGGACGGGCACTGATGGGAATTTTCTCACGAGTAGGATTCCCTCTAGAGGTGGTGTCTGACAGGGGGACCAACTTCATATCGAAATATATGAAGTCCCTTTGGCAAGAGTGTGGTGTAACCTACAAGTTCACCACACCTTACCATCCCCAAGGAAACGGGTTGGTTGAGCGCTTCAACCGAACCCTGAAGGGCATGATTATGGGTCTCGAGGAACCCATGAGGCGTAAGTGGGACGTCCTCTTACCATGCCTTCTCTTTGCGTACCGCGAGGTGCCACAAAAGTCTCTAGGGTTCAGTCCCTTTGAGCTTTTGTATGGCCACCCAGTACGAGGACCTCTTAGTCTGGTCAAGGAAGACTGGGAGCAATCTCCCAGGAAACCTCCCCAGAATGTATACAGTTACATGCTGGCTTTCCGGAACCAGACTAGGCGTTTCAGGCAACTTGCTGAGGCAAACCTGGAAGCCAGCCAGGAGGAAATGAAGCGGTGGTACGACCAGAATGCCACTCTGGTTGAGCTTCAACCTGGCCAAAAAGTGTGGGTCCTGGCCCCTGTGGAGCCTTGTGCACTCCAGGACAAGTGGACAGGACCCTTTGAGATTGTGGAGCGCAAGAGTTCTGTCACCTACTTGGTGGACTTGCGGTCTCCTAGGAACCCCTTAAGGGTCCTACATGTCAATCGACTGAAGCCCCACTTGGAGAGGTCCGAAGTGGGCATGCTCTTGGCCACCGATGATGGGATGGAAGAGGAGTCCGAGCCTCTTCCTGACCTCTTGGTAGCCTCGGAGCGAGACGGGTCAGTGGATGGAGTTAACCTCTCACCCACCCTGACCCCTGAGCAACAGGGGGACTGCCGCCAGCTGCTGGGGCAGTTTCCCGACCTGTTCTCCCTGGTTCCCGGTATCACAAATTGGTGCGTCCATGATGTGGATACGGGAGACAGCTTACCTGTGAAGCACAAGGCCTACCGGGTAACTGACAGGGTCAGGGCCTGCATCAAAGAGGAGGTCTCGAAGATGCTTGCTCTAGGGGTGGTTGAGTCCTCCAGCAGTCCTTGGGCCAGCCCAGTGGTCTTGGTCCCAAAGGCTGCAGCGCCGGGTGCCACGCCCGAACTCCGGTTCTGTGTGGACTACCGAGGACTCAACTCAGTCACGAAGACTGACGCGCACCCCATCCCCAGAGCTGATGAGCTCATCGATCGGTTAGGGGCTGCACGGTACCTCAGCACATTTGACTTAACGTCTGGGTACTGGCAGATCGCCTTGACTGATGGGGCCAAAGAGAGGTCCGCATTCTCTACGCCAGATGGGCATTACCAGTTCCGGGTGATGCCCTTTGGGATGAAGAATGCCCCTGCCACCTTCCAGAGGTTGGTCAACCAGGTGTTGGCTGGGCTGGCCGAGTTCAGCGCCGCCTACCTGGATGACATCGCAGTGTTCAGCGGCACATGGGAAGGACACCTGCAACATCTCTGGGAAGTGTTGATGGCGCTGCGCAAGGCAGGCCTCACGATCAAGGCAAGCAAGTGTCAGATCGGGCAGGGTTCAGTGGTGTACTTGGGACACCAAGTGGGGAGCGGCCAGGTGGCGCCCCTCCAAACCAAAGTTGAAACCATCCTGGCTTGGGAGCCCCCAAAGACCCAGACGGAGGTGAGGGCCTTCTTAGGACTCACCGGGTACTACAGGAGGTTTGTCAAGGGGTATGGCAGCATCGTTGCCCCCTTGACAGAGCTGACTTCGAAGAAGCAGCCCAGAAAAGTGATATGGACTGACACCTGTCAGAAAGCCTTCGACACCCTGAAAACTGCCATGTGCACGGCGCCCGTGCTCTTGGCTCCTGACTTCTCCAAAGAGTTCCTGGTGCAGACGGATGCATCAGAGCATGGTGTAGGGGCTGTTCTCTCACAGATCACTGAGGAGGGCTTTGACCAACCCGTAGCCTTTATTAGCAGGAGGCTACTTCCCCGGGAACAAAGGTGGAGTGCGATAGAACGAGAAGCATTTGCTGTGGTCTGGGCGCTGAAGAAGCTAAGACCCTACTTGTTTGGGTCTCACTTCCGGGTTCAGACCGACCACAGGCCCCTCAGATGGTTGATGCAAATGAGGGGTGAGAACCCAAAACTGTTGAGGTGGTCCATCTCCCTACAGGGTATGGACTTTACGGTGGAGCATCGCCCTGGCACAGATCACGCCAATGCTGACGGTCTGTCCAGGTTTTTCCGCCTTAGTGATGCAGAACTCCCTGGGGTAGGGTAGTTCTCCCCACTTTTCAGCTGGAGGGGACACGTGTTAGACCTGGCACCATTGGCGTGGGTCACCCTTCCATTTTTGTCTGTGCCTCAATGTGTTTTTGTGTTGGTGTTAGCTGCTCAGGGCACTGTGCCACTGCCATCCAGTGCCACAGTGCAAGTGCTCCCTATGGTAAAATGTATTATGTGAATTGACTTCCACGTTTGGTTTATTTGGTTTACTATCAGCCCCTAGTAGAGTGCACCAGGGGTGCCAAGGGCTTGTATATCCAAATGCTGCGAGTGGGCTTGCAGCACGGGTTGTGCCACCCACCGAAGCAGCGGGGTAAAATGTGTCTAGGGTCTGCCACTGCAGAACCTGCGCGCGGTCTGGTACCGTCGCGCTGACTGAGCAAGTGTCCCCACTTACCAGTCCCTAAACCTTCCCTTAACTACATGTTAGTCACCCCTCTGGTAGGCCTGAGCGCAGGGTGCATTGTAGGTATAAGGTAGGACATGCCCTGATGTGTGTGGCATGTCTTAATAGTGAATTACAGCCATTTTCGTTTTTCACTATTGAAGGCTACCTGCTCTCCAAAGGCCAGAATGGGCTGCTGGGATCGCTACACGCTGTGACCCCAGTGGACTCAGAGAGCATGGTAGAAGGTCATGTTTAGTATGCCTGAACTCGGGATAATAAAGTCCATCTTTCAGTAAAGGTTATTTTAATATCCTGGGTTTGCAAATGCTACTTTTAGAAAGTTAGCCTTTGCGTGCCTAACCATCTCAGTCCGCCTCTGCTGTGTGTGTGTGTTCTGCCTAGCAACAGTACAGGAGCAGGGCTGGGGGATTCCAGGAGACAGGTTGGCTGCCAGGTGGTGGGTAGAGAGATTACACCAGGATGGGTGGGAGGAGTGCACCCTGACTCTTGAATAGACCTGTGCTCTGCCACCACAAAGCCGGCGCCGCCCCCTGTGGAGCGGCTGATGTCTCTGCCCTGCTGCTGAAAGGAACAAGCCGAGTCACCACCACAGAGTGCTCCAAAACTGGACTGAGCCAGGCCCAGGCCCCCTGGCGCTAAAGAACAAAAGAATCCCTGTATAAAAGTAGGAGCCTGGCTCCTAAGAAAGCAGATCCAGATTGAACCACGAAGGAACTCTGCCCGACTAGAAGGACCTGGAAGAAGCTGAAGGAGGAGTAACTTTCCCTGACCTGAGGGACTGGCCTGCAGTAGGTGCCTTGCTAAGGAAGGAGAGGAAAAAGACTAAAAGAGACTTTTGCACTTTGTTCTTCAACTATCTCCAAGGGCTTGGAAGAAGAGCTTGCCCCCTGAACTGAACCCCAGGACCAGTGGGTTCACCGTGTCTCCGCTCGTCTGAGAATTCGAGCCGTGTGCTTTCTCCCGCCGGAGTGCCCTGCGCACCTTCGCATCCCTCCTAGGGCCGTGACACCCAGAAGCCTGGCCGCCTCCACTCGCCGAGAGCCCCGCTCTACCTGAGTCGCTCTGGACCCACGAGTCTGGCCGTCCCGCTTCCCTGTCACCTGCCTGCTACTGGAGCGCGCTTGGTGCCCTTTCGCCCTCCCGCCGGATTTCTAGTGGGGAAGTGAAATCCAGCCTCGGACGGCCGCCCGTACGTCGTAACGTATCCGGCCGCCCCGCTTCACCTCCCAGCCTGAGTCTGACCGTGCCGCCCTCCGCAGTGACCTCCCGCACAGTCCGTGTCGGAGGCCCTGGGCCGCACCTGTCTACCGAAAGCCGCCCGCTGAATTCTTGATCCGGAAGACCCACGAGGTGCAGAACCTGCATCTCTCCTGAAGACTCGTCCAAGCACATCGCACGTTCCCAGGTACAGTGAACTCTCTATCGGACTCGGGGTCCGCAACGTTCTGATTTCCCCGTATCACTGTACCCTGGGTGCACTGCGCATCATCGTGACTGGACCGACTCAACCGAGCCCTGTGAAGCGCTCGTGATCGAATAAGTTACCAAAGACAATAACAGTGCCTAATTATCATCTTGCGGCTTCCATTTCGCAACCGTTATTGATGGTCTTGTACATGCCTGCGTAACAAAGAATCTTTTATATAAAGCATCCGTATTTTTGATACAACTTACGCCTGGTGTCCGTTTGTGGGGGATCATTGTGGTTTACTGTGTGTGATCATAAATGCTTAACTGACTAGCGCCCTGAAGTTTAGCCCTGACTGCTCGCGCCACACTACCTATAGGGTGAGCAGGGGTTGTTCTGAGGGGGTAACTCTCTCGCCCTGAATAGAAGAAGGGACCACTGCTTGTCACAAGTACCTACCTGTGCCAACTAGGGGTTCCCCATTCTAACACTCTGTATGCGGGTACCAGTTTATAACTTGAGTTCAGCATGTTCCATACAAGTTTTTGGTTCTGCAGAAATGTTGCCAGCAGGGCAAAGTTTCTTTGCAGTAGATACTAAGTATTGTAAGCACTTTCAAGTTATTAGACAGAATCGTATCAGCATGACAATATCTACATAACATCAGGCCTGAGTGTAGTTAGCGGAGTTTTGCTGCCCATATATCCACGAAGTGACAAAAACACTCAACGGAGTTCCGCATGTGGCGGAGTGCAGTGCAAACGTCCATTTGCGCTGATCTTCCTGCCGTTCGGGTAGAAATTCTACCTGAGTGGCAGCTTGCACTCGCCAACTTACCGTTTGCGAGTGGGTAAAAAATGTCACTGCACTATGCGAAGCGGAGCACAGTGTGGAGAAAACTTCTCAAACTCCGCGAACGGAGCGAAGTCCACTGCCCAGGCCTGCATAACAAAGAAGACTGTGTGCACCAGGTACTAACCTATGTACATGTGCTTCTTGTGCTTCATCAGATGGGCTAACTGTAAAGGTTTCACCACGGTATGAAGGTTGCAGGTAGTATAATCTTTAGCACCTTCAGGCCTTGGTCATTTTAAGCGAATAGTGTTTTTTTTTACAAGTATTGCATGGACTGTACACTGTTCTTAGTAGATACTTTTTAATACTTTGTGGTGTATTCCTCATGAGAGTTGCACTGTCTGTCTTCAGTGTGGTACAGAGAAAACTCCCTCCATCGAGTAAACACTGTTAACAGTACCCACTTTTCTATTCCTATCAACTTCATATCTCAATGTAAGTTCAGTGACAGTGAGGGGTTTGATACAGATCAAAAGTCGGCTCCCGGCCGGTGGGAGCATTTATAAACCTCCTACCCACTGGGACCAGACTTTGTAATTGGTTGATGTGAGTTTAAAAAATGCTCCTAACATGTGGGAACAAACACACATTTCTGTGCAGTGCAGAGAAACCTAGGTCCCAGGGGTGGGCTCCATGGGATGCAGCAAGTGAGTCGGCACCGGGATATGGGTCCCTGGGGCCATAGAATGCTCAGGGAGGGGGCCTGCGTGGACAACCTCCCTTTTAAATAATTAAACGGCACTTGGAGATGGGGCCCCCAGGGCCGTTCTAAGGCTTGGGGAGGGGGCTGTTTCGGATGTTTCGGTCCTGGGAATGGGCTCCCAGGAGCCTATGGTGGCTCGGAAGGGGAGCCCCACGGCCCCCTCCCCTTATAAAATGTGGCCCGCGGTTGAGCTCTACCAGACCTATAATTACTCAGGGAGGGGTCGCAAGCCCCTCTATCCTTATGAAATGTGGCCCCAGGGATGTCTGTATGTATGTATGGGATTTATAAAGCGCTGGAATCAACACCGTAGGGGTATCTCTGTGCTGCCAGAAAGAGAGGGTACAGGACGAGCACAAATCAGTCACGGAATAGTTCAGTCTTCAGGAGTTTCCTGAAACGAAAAAGACTGGGGCATTTGCGCAGGACCACAATTCTCAAAAGATTTTCATCTTGGAAATGGCAATCATAAAAGTGATGTGCTACTGGGTACTGCCTATTGTTGTTCCTAATAGCACGAACATGCTCCAATACTCTCTTCTTGGCACAATGTATTGTGCTGCCCACGTACCACTTATTACACGGGCATATTAATACATATACACAATACATAGAGTTACATGTCAAAGACTTACGAATCGTAAACTCCCTGTCAGGATTGGGAATAGTCAATGCACAACAGTCAATACTTTTACAACATGCTTGGCAGTTTTTGCAAAATCTGAACCCAGATTTAATCTGGTTCCTGCTCTTGCCCAGTTTCGTCACATGATTATGACTCAAGTCATCCCTCAATGATCGACTTTTTCTGAAGGTGATTTGTGGGTTGCTAGATATAAATGGTTTGAGATGTACATCAGTAGATAATACATGCCAATGTTTTTTGAAGATCTTTCTGATCTCATGAGCCTGTCCTGAAAAGGTGGTCACATGCCCTGGAGACCACCACCTCCCTGGGGCTTTACTTACATTGCCTGCAGGCCTGGGGACCACCTCCTCCCCAGAGGAAATAAAAAAAATGTAGGGGGGCCATGCGGCCCACCTCTTGGAGCCAAAGATGGCCCTGGGGATCTCCACCTCCCAGAGACGGCTCTTGCTATGTCCCAAGGTTCCCACCCCCAGGACATAGTTGTTTGCTATAGCTTGGCGGGAGCTTCACTGCTCCCGCCAAGACATAGCAAACTGTGCTCACTTTCTGCAAGCAAGAACACTGAAGTGCTCTCACTTGCTGAGAGTGAGAACAATTGCATTAACACAGAATGAGCTGCATGTTAGCAACTCCCTCTGTGTCAAAGCAATGCCGGCTCCCGCAGGAGGTAGGGAGCCGGCATGCCGTCTCCCACAGGAGGTAGGGAGCCGGTATGCTGTCTCCAGCAGGAGATGGGGAGCTGGCAGGGACAGCTGGGGCCTTGAGGGTCCCCCCGCAGTCCCAGTGGTGAGTAGGTGCCCTGGAGGCACCAACTTTAAATGGCCAGGTCTCTGGCCTGGGGTCCAATTCAGCCCAGGGTGGGGGGCCATTCAGCCCTACTCCCTATCTGGAGGATGGGGTCCCCCTCCCCTAGTATTAATTCATTTTATTTTACAAGGCAGGGCTTGGAGGATGGGGTTCCCGGGGCAAAAATCTGCCCAGGGTTGGGGGACGGGTGACCCCCTCCCCTGTTTTAAAATGTATAAAAAAATAGTGAAGTCGTCAGGCCCTGAGAGGTTGAGGACCCTGAGGACAAAATCCTCCCTTAAATTAAAAACAAAAAAGGCTGGGAGAAGGGGTCTCTGGGGCTGATATCGGCCCATGGAAAAGGGGGCCACAGAGCCTCTCTCCCGTTATAAGAAAATAAATGAAAATAAATAAAAATAAACGGACGTCAAGTCTCCGGAGGCCTGCCCCCTTTCTGCACCACTCTGTATACGTGCCTCCTAGCTCACAACTGGTTAAGGGATGAAGTCCACTTGGCTGCTAAGGTTCCTTGGGGGCCAAGTACCCCTCCTGTTACGTCCAGTAAGTCCCACATAGCGGGATTGCTGAGAGGTCCGCAGCGGCCACGTCTCCTTTCTTCATAACTCTGCAAACCCGTCTTTGGATGCACTGCTGGTAGGGGGATGAAGTCACCTTGGCTCCAAAGGGTCCTTGGGGCCAATTAACCCTCTTGTTACCTGCAGTAAGTCCCACAGAATGTTTTGCTGGGAAGCCTTCAGGGTCCATGCCCCCTTTCTCCACCACTCTGTAAACATGCCTCCTGGCACACTGCTGGTTGAGGGATGAAGATCCTTGGCTCTAGAGTGTCCTTGGGGACCAACTACCCCTCCTGTTATCTGCAATAAGTCCCACACAGTGTAATTGCTGAAAGGTGTTTGGGAGCCATGTCCCCTATCTCCACCACTCAACAAACATGCCTCTTTGCACATTGGTGGTTGGGGATGTAGTTCTCTTGAATGCTGATGGTTCTTGGGGGCCCAGAAGCCTTCCTGTTACCTCCAGTATGTCTGACATAGCAGGATCCCTTAGAAGGGGTTGGAGGCCCTGCCCCCTTTCTCTACCACGTCGCAAATGCGACTACTAGTTCTACTACTAAATCATAGAAATTCACTTAAAAAAACAAGGGTTAAAGAGATGTTATAGTTAGGAAATAGAATTTGAAAAACCTTAGCGATTCACAGAAAAAAACAAAGGTTACAGGGACGTTAGGGGTTGTGTGAGTACTGGTATGGGTCTGTGAATCGGTATGTGAGTGGTTGTGTGGGAGTGGGAAAAAAGCAATTGTATGGGGGTGTGAGTAGGTATGTGAGTAGTTCTGTGGATGATGACATCAGTGATGTCATTTGAGATGTCATGAGTGATGTCACTGACCATGTCATGAGTGATCTAACTATAACTGCTGAATTTCTCTGGTTTTGTATGAGTTAAACATGAACCTAACTATAACATCTCTGTACCCTTTGTTTTTTTCAGTGAATTTCCAAGGTTTTTTAAATGCTATTTCCTAACTATAACGTTTAAAACAGTTTCAGAGAGGTTGCAGATCATTTTCTCTATAAAGAAATCAACGAAACACACTTGGGTTATATTTATCAGTAGCCTTTGAGGTTTTCCCAGCATGTAATAAAATATATGTCTTTGTTCATTAAATAGAGTAAAGACAAATGCAACAGAACGTGATATTATGAAACTGTTGCCATTGTATTGCATAATGTTACTTTGGGATACTGACGCACAATAATAGAGTAACGTGTGTTGGGCACTTCGTGCTCAAGGGATCATTAGAATAATAATTAACTCAGAAAATGGTTATTGATTAATTTATTTACATGTAAGTTATGTGCTGACAGGTTAAATAATGTTGGCAATTCAAATGTACATTGTAAAATTATATATGTATTGAAACATTTACTGATAGATTTAGTTCTGATTTGAAAGCATGCAAAAACTACCAGTCTGTCATCTAATGCACTTTTTTGGTAGTCATGTCATGTGACACACAATGAGCACTTTATTTAAAATGGGCGATTAGAAACTGTAAAGTTGTTGGTGAGCAAGCCTGCTGGACAGGCGAAACACGTCCTACCATTTGACTGAATAAATTAATTCTGGTCAGTACACGGCATTGTCATTACTTGCGCTGCGAGGCATTTGCAATTATTACCGGACCGTGCTTGGGTGGTCCGCTTATGATGACGCACCCGCTGTTTTGGAGTTGCGGCGGCTGTACCTAAGCTTGGAGGAAAGATATATATATATATATATATATATATATATATATATATATATATGTATATATTATCTACTGGCGGTCGCCAGTAGATAGTTATAGTTAGGACCACGTTTCCATAGGAAATCCGCAACATTCTATTTGGAATAGCTTTGGCGCCGGTCGACGAATCCTCGCAAAATTTTCAAAATAGGTGGGGCGCTATGCTCCGCTCCTACCCTGAAAGTCTCGGGGGGATTCGTCAAGCGGGGGCTGAGATAAAAGGGGGGTCCCAAAACGCATTTTTCCCATGCATTTTTCCATAGGACCTGTAGACACAGCTACAGACCGAACGGCTGAACAGAGTTACTTGAAATTTGGCAGAGAGGTAGTCTATAGCTCAAGGAAGTGCCTTTTGTAGGTTTGGTGTAAATCTGTTCAGTAGATCCTGAGAAAATAGCCTTTAAATCAATATATATATCTGTGGCAGCTTACGGTGCGCTTACCATGTGCTTACGGTAAGCTTACCGTACGCGTACGGTGCCGTGCGCGAGCGCGATTCTCATTGGCCGTTAGATCTTAGTAAACATTCGAATCGGTCGAAACCAGGAAGCGGCGTCCGCCATTTTCTATCTCGCACTCTGAGGGGGTGGAAGAAAAAAAGGCAAAAAACATGTAAAGGGGCTGTTTAGACTGCTCCCAACCACCTAGCCTTGATGAAGGTGTCCCCAAAGAACCCCCAAGGGCAAAAATCCAATTTTAATTTTTTTCGAAAAATCGCCGATTACGCTTACCGTACGCGTACGGTAAAAAAACTTTAAAAAAAAAAATATCTACACACTCTCCCCACCCCGTGTGCAAATGGTGCCCGAAGGGCACCATTCGTGCTCAGCTTATACGTTTTCACTATAAAAAATCAAACATTACCTTTCACAATGAAGCGCATAATATGTCCTTCATGTGCGCACGGTGCGCGAAGCGCATCGTGCGTACATGGCCCATCCAGCGTAACGTGGGCACGCGGTGCGCGTAGCGCAACGCTTGTCCACCGTGCGTGCACGGCACTAACTGCGTAAAGTGGGCGCGCGGTGCACGGTGCACGGTGCGCGCACGGAACGAACTGCGTTAATTGGGCGCGCACGCCACGAATGGCGTAAAGTAACTTAGCATTTAAAAAACCGTACAAATTCACTGAAAAAACCATAGGTTTCACACACGTTATATTTAGGAATTAGCATTTAAAAAACCTTGCAAATTCACTGAAAAAACCATAGGTTTCACACATGTTATAGTTAGCTGGACATTTTACTGATAAAAAAACCAATGAAATTCCCCCGTTATAGTTAGTGCATGCAACTATAACTCACGCGACCGCAATCCTCTGCTGATGCTAATACTGTATTTAGACACTTATTTGCCCATGTCTTCTTCCATTAAATTTCAGCTATACATATATTACAAATATTTTTTTTTCATAAAGACACATATGTCATCAGCAGAGGATTGCGGTCGCGTGAGTTATAGTTGCCTGCACTAACTATAACGGGGGAATATATATATATGTATTACCTACTGGCTGTCGCTGTAGTTAGGACCAAGTTTCCATAGGAAGAGCATTTTATGTTTTGCTTATAATTTTAGCGTTGTTTGATGAATCTTCATGAAACTTTCCAAACTAATTATTTGTTCATATCAGCTCCTATGTGGGAAGTTTGGGGGTGATTCGTTAAGGGGGGGAGAGAAAAAAGGGGGGTCCCAAAACTTGTTTTCTCCATGTTAATTTCCATAGGAAACTTTAGAAAAGGCTACAGGTCGAACGGGTGAACGAAATTGACCCAAATTTGGCAGGGAGAAGGGTCTTGGTCTAGCAAGCACGCTTTTGTTTATTTGGTGTAAATCCATTCAGTAGTTTTGGAGAAATATCGAAATTTACAGATATCGATATTTGGGAATTCTGACATCTGATTGGCTGAGGCGTTACGAGCACGAGCTTGCTGCTTATTGGCTGTGAGCGGTGCGAGCGGTTGCAACTAGGAAGTGTTGGCCGCCATTTTGTGATTCCGTTGAAATGAGTAAGGGGAAAAAGGGCGAGAAAAGTAGAAAAGGGGAGGGTAGGAGCCCTGTAACGTCTGTGGGGTGTTTAGGGTGTGCTATACAGGGAGTGTGAAGCGAAGTATTTAGTCCTACCAGTGTGAAAGTGCTGTTTTGCCGAGAGTGAGAGGGTGCTGAGGTGAGGGGCCGGTATACTCGGGGATGAAAGCGTGCACCTAAACTGTGGGCTGAGTGCTGTAAACTGATGTGCTGAAGTATTTATCCCTACCGGTGTGAAAGTGCTGTTTTGCGCAGAGTGAGATGGTGCTGAGGCAAGGGGCCGGTACACTCTGGGATGAAAGCGTGCGCCTAAACCGTGAGCTGAGTGATGTAAACTGATGTGGTCTGGGTGCTGTAGCATACTGGCCACTGTAGGATAGCTGTGCAGGTGGTGTTGGTATGCGTTTAGAGTATAGCGGGTGTGGGAAGCAAACTACTCACTGGTACTGGTTTGAAGACTTGTGGATGAAACCGTGAGCGTAAGCCGTGAGCTGATTGCTGTAAAGTGATGTGTGTGGGCGCTGTAGGATACTGGCCGCTTTAGCATATCTTTGTAAGTAGTGTAAGTATGCGTTTATACGATACAGGGAGTGGGAATTGAACTACTCACCTCTACTTTCTGAAGACTCGAATGCAGTGTTTTAGGAAGCAGGAATAAAGAAATAATCGTGAAGAATATAATGCAGAATGTTGCAATGCCACAGAAGAACAATGGTGAAATCAGGTGTGTCTAAAAAAGTGGGTGTGTGTAATAGGAAGGAGGAATAAATAAATAATCGTGAAGAATATAATGCAGAATGTTGCAATGCCACAGAAGAGAAATGGTGAAATCAGGTGTGTCTAAGAAAGTGGCTTTGTGTAATAAAGCGATGGAGTCTGAAAGTTATATAAAGAGTGTCTTTATTTAAGTGCCATAAATGGATCCACTGGTGCAAGAGGTAAGGCATTCAGTTGAGGCAAATTGCAACCGCTTCTGCTGTATTCAAACGTAAGCTCCTGCATCAGTGAAATCCACATTACATGTTACAGTTCCTTGTGACATAAACAATACCTATTACACTTGAATGACTCAAAATTCTATAATGAAAATAAAGGTCGGATCCGATTAGCACATGTACCCTTTAAGAAAAGAAACAAAATAAAAAATTGCAAAGTGTAATCATCAAACTTCTTTGGTACCCTGGTACTCCTTTGTTGTAACATAAAATTATCAACAGTAGAACAGTCAGCAATCTCTTGTATGGTAGATTCAATCTGGTGCGAGTCAGAATTGGTAATAGTTCTAATCACATCGTAACTTTGAGGAGGAACACAAAATTGTGCTTCTGATAAGCACATTATGTACCCTTCTCGTCAAACCATACATTATTGTCTTCAGCTCTTTCAAAAAAAATTATCGTGCAAAGAGCTAAGGCACCGAGCTGAGGCAAACTCCAACCGATTCTGTTATAATCAAATCTGTAGCTGCTGCATTAGTGTATTCCACATTACATGTAACAGTTCCATGTGACATAAACAATAGCTATTAGACATAAATGACTCAATTCTATAATGAAAATAAAGGTAGGATACGATTAGCACACTGTGCCAGCCAGTTCCTAAACAATGTCGTGTTTTTGATGTTGATCGCCAGCTCGTGAGTAGAGGCTGAGGATGAGTAAATTTGTGTGAAAGGGCTTCGTGGATAATAGGCAGGCAGAGAGATGTGTGCACAAAGAATAGAGATGGTTTCAAAATGGATGTCGGGTTTAGGCTAATTTAGGAAGTAAATAGCGTATTTGGATAGGCCACACATCACCCATCCCTGGTTAGACTGGAGACGTAAGGGGCAATAATGAAAACAGAGTTCAAATGCCTGAGCATACTTAGAAAGTTATTATATGAAAATAGTTCAATTGAAGTGTATTAAAAAAAATTGAAAGCAAAAAGTCAAAAAAGTTGGTAAAAATCAATCCAAGAAGAACATGAATTTCTTACAAGTCTTGGAGATTGCAGTCCGGAAGTTCTTCAGTGGGTTGAGATGCGTAATGTTCCAAGAGGTCATTGTTGCCATCATGTGAGAAAAGGGAAGCAGTCCAATTCATATCTTCGAAGGGACAGTAATGTTCCTCGAATGTTGGAGCGGCAATTTGAATTGGCAGGCAATCTGCGATGTTGTCAAAGGTCGTACATTGCAGCAGATGTTTCGCGGCTGTGCAGAAATCCCATTCCGCCACGATACCTTTTTGCGTTGCATCCGCCATTGCTCTACTGCCTGAACAATCGAGTTCATGGTTTTCAAGATACTCCATTACCTTCTGGATGTCGGGAGCGAATGTTTGGATGTTGGCAAGGCATAAATCCATTCGCCAGTCGAATGGGCAAGTTTTGCAATAGAAAGATGGTTGGACGCACATTGGATATGTGTAAATAAATGTCATGTTGTAGCTGGCTCAGATAATAGATAGAGGCAGACAGCCGAAAAGTAGTTCCATTTTTTCACGGTATTGATGTAGCTTCGCGTAGAGGCGTATTATGTCTTAGATGCTTGTTACCACAGGGAGCGCAGTCATTTTTTACAAGCAAAAATAGTAGTAGGATGGCCGCAAAGAGAGCGAGAATTTTGGGCACTGTTCCTGTTATTCCAGAGATTATCGAATGAATGAAGTGTGGTATAATACCAAAAACAGTTTGAAAGACTGTGAGAAGGCCGGAGGAGTCCGTATTAAAAAAGTGTGCCAGACCTTGAGTGTGAGATGTGTTGAAAATTGGGTAACAATTCACAAAGTGTAATGGGAGGTTCGAATTTAAAAGGGACTGTATTTTACTGGAAGTTCGTGCTATCTGCAGGCGATAAATTTATTTTGCAGAAGTGAGGGACACTCCTGTTCTGAAGAAAAGCACATTAGTTTGGTTAGTTTAATGAAATCTGTTTGCAAAGTAGGGATTCAAGGCCAAGTTGAAGTTTGGGAGTTAGTTTGTGTGGGTGGGAATAGACATTGCTACAGGAAGTTACTTGGTTTGAAACAGTAAGGGCATACGGTATGCCACCTCACATTCCGTAGGAGTGCATGTTATTGAGAAGCAGATAACTGCCATTAGAAAGCTGTGTGAATGTTGGTGTGATTGTGGGAGTTGGTGTGCTTTCAAGAAAGCAGGCAAGATTGGGGGCTGTAAGCTTAGAAGTGTCGTGCAGGTGGAAATTCTTGCATAGTAATGAATTGTAGTGGAGACGGAGGTTTAGGTACACACATCGCTATGTTAGCATAAGCGTCTTAGAAGTTAGAACGCCATCTTACCACTTTTGCTGCTTTTGCACACAACTCTGCTGATAGATGTTATTATATGAAGAATGTTTGCTTGCCTTTTCTTCACATGGGAACGGTCTGTTGTTCACATCCCTAGACGTGCACCGCGCCCTTGGTCTGAACATGGTGTGCAGACACCGTCAGGGTTAACAAACAATGTATGCTTTTGAATTCAGGTTCATCATCCTACTCTCTAGACATAACACGCACACAGCTGCAAATCTCTGAAATTCGAGCGCCTTTAATATTGCAGTTTGCATGCATGAGACACACACTTTAGAGAAGACTTTTTCCAGACACAGAGCAAAGCTGATCCTGTGATGTGATTCACCTAAGCTGATATTTACGGTATGGGGTTGCCCATTCAAACCTAGAGACCTTCTATTTGTCTAATAATACTAGCTTACTATTGAAGGGAGGGTGGTTGTATTCCACATTCATTTGTAACATAATTTCTCCCTTCATTTCCTATGGTATTTTAACAATGCTGATGGTTTTAGTTTTAATCATTTGTCTGCTTATGTTAGCCAAGGTACTACATCTTAGGACACGTAGTTTATAAAATAAATATTTCAAACTTTACTGTGTCTCTGATTACTCTTGTTGTGGACTGATATGAGAATAATAACGAACAGGTATTTCTGATTCCCACCATTCCTGAGAGTACTCTAAGTCGCATGTTCTGGGTTGTCTAATCATTGGTTGCTTCGAGCTGATACGGAGAGCGAATGAGACACTGATGCTGGTCGGATAGGGGTTCTGGGTACTGAGGTGAGTTTTTGGTACACAGCAATTCACTGAGGTCCTGGTTTCCTGCGCATAGTTCTGTGCATGAGCAGAATCCCTGCAACAGAATGACCGCCATTGTGGTCACAGTTTGCACTTGTGAGAAAAACTTCTGTATGCTCATTAAGACAGCGATATGTAAATGGCAGAAACCACTGCTCGTGAATAAACGCGCTACCTTATATAATCGCATACAACATGACAAACAACATGTACACCTATCAGATACAACAACACTACGTACTGTGGGAACCGTGGCTAGCCATGTACACAAAGAAAACATGACATAGCACCTCTGTTACACAATACACAATGCAAAATGCAGGGAGAGATGGGAGGAAAGTATGTGCAAAGGTGGCTAGTGATTCTCGATTATAAAAGTATACAAAGGAAAGTGCTGAGGGGATGTTGCGGACAGACTTGAGTATGCAGAGCACACACATGTACATGTGAACATACACTGATGGTCCATTGAGTGAAGTAAATAGTGGACATAAACATAATAGTACAGTCAGTAGGGAAGATTTCGAAAACATAGCGCGTACGTGCCCTTTCCCACCCCGAAATCTTTAGCGTAGTGGGCTGGCTCGGCGCACTCAAGGCTAGCGTAGGGGTATGAATAAAAGGCACGTTTCTCTGGGTGTGGTTCTCTTGTGGAATGGCGAACATGTCTGCCAGGTGTGCGCAGCTTTCACCGCCATGAGGTTGACCTCGTGAGTGAAGGTGGCTGCGTGAATGATGCTCTCAGCCTGCTGCTACTCATCGTGGCCGCTGCAATGCACATATGCCCCACAGTTCACCTTTCACTACCACATTATGTAAAAGAGGGCCCACCATGTGCCGGTGGAAGCTTCTGGGGTGAGGTCTGCGAGGTCGGAAGGTTCCTCAGATCAATGCTGGCTACCGCGACACAGGCACACAGCGTTCAGTTTGAGGCCCAGCAGCGTGGAGTGCTCTGTAAACTACTAACACAGCAGACGAACAGGTACCAACAGTGGAACGGTGTTTTGATCCCACAATGGACGATGTTAGAACTGCATCTGAGAGTGGAGATGAAGGTACTCCCTTGGAGCAGGTGCAACCAACTCTAGGTCACAATAGTGGAACGGTGTATTGATTCCAGAATGGACGATGTCCGATATTACCTGCTGCTTGCTTTTCACAGAACTGTTTCCGTTGAGGTGCATCAGTGTCTGTGCTTCCGTAGTTAACTGCTGCACATGATTATTGGGCTTGGTTGACTGTAGTCGGAGGACAACACCGCGGTACAGAAGGTCCAAACAGTCAAACGGGGTCTTGATTATATGATTGAGGATGTCAGAAGTTGAAGTTTGTGATGATTTCTGTGTACCCCCTCCGACCAGGTGCAACCAACTCCGTGCATCCTAATCCAACGGCACGTGGCTGTGAGGTGTTAATGACTACTGCCTCTGGCCTACACTGCGGTCAGCAGGGCTCACAATTCAGATTGAGTGGTGATTGTTTAATTACAGAATTCAGTAGGCAACTAACTACAACGTCTTGAAATATACAGAATATTCTTTTAGTATATTTGCTTGAAGATTTTTTTTTAGATGAGTTATATGTTTAGTACAATGGTGAAATTCATCTTGCAAGTTCAAAGGAACACTGAATAGTCTACACTGTGGACAGTAGAAATTGCAATTCAAATTGTTTTGATTTATTTATTGCAGAGTTTTCTGTAATTTATGATGTTGTATTTTGGGAAGAGGAAGTGAGAAAAGGTATTAATGGATGTCTGTGTGACTAATGCCTTAAATTTACACTGCAGACAGCAGTGTTCACAACTCAGATCGAGTCGGTATTGTAGATGACGCAGTCCTGTAGGAAAAGACATTGCTGCAGTGCGCTCTGTCCATGCCATGCATACGCGTCATCGCAGGCTCCGCACACGCTTTTTCTTGCTTCACGTACGACAAACTGTGTAGCTCAAGTCCACCTTATGTAGCTGTGGGTCTTTGCTGATCGCTCTCTCTGGCCTTCACTGCAGACAGCAGTCACAATTGAGATCACGTTGCTATTGCAGATGATGCAGTGTTGATGGCAACAGACATTGCTGCTACTACGGCCCGCTCGCAGCACGCTTCATCGCTGGCTGTGCACATGCTGAATGCTTTTGATGTGGCTATCTGAGTGCACTAGAACTGCTGGACCCTTTTTGATACAATCTTTTTGTGTATTATTTCAGAAATATTGCCTGAGTCTGAATATAGCACAAGTTATGGTTCTTTTACGATAGAATTTTTTCTGTATTATTTTACATCTACTGTCCCTACCTTACTGCAGCACAAACTATTGACTCTTTTATTATTGAATCTGTGTGTGATCCAATGATTACTGTTGTAGTTGATGCTAGCAGCAACCATTCTCTGATGGCTGGTTTACACTCACCCTACACGCATTCAGCACAGACATCACTGGATATGTGACCCTGGTAATAAAAAGAAGTCGGGCGCACATGCCCGTACCCAGTTCCACTATCAATCTGTGTCCGTGTGTTCATTATCTATGGATGATAGTGCCCCTGGGGTGTACCACATTACATTGTGCAGTGGATAGCTTATGCAAGCATGTTACCTCTGGCATTGGGGAAAACTTTGGTTATGTAAGTTTTAGGTGTGTGCCTATCACAGGTGGAAGGCTTCTTTACAGTCCATGAATATTGATGAAGATGATGGTTGCATGTTGTGTGTAGTGTAAGATATTTGTACATAGCAAAACGTTTTCAAAAAAGCTATCTAAGTAGAAGAGGTGTGTCTCATCAAATGCTGTAGAGAGAATGACTAAAATGGGTGGTGTTTTCCAACTGGTAGAATGGGAAATGTTATGAACCAATCAAATGCTTTTTTTAAGGTCACATAGCAATTGCGCAAGGAGACTGCACCCGACGCAATTTTGAGAAAATATATTTACTATAATATACGTTTATTACAGTTAGAAATATACAAATGTTTAACATATTTTAGATTATCGCTTGCTCTCATATACACTTTAAAGTTATGTAGATATAGTTTTGAGACATATAAAAAAAATGAGGGAAGGGCGTACCCGGCGTGGCACCATACGTCTATGATGTAACACAGGGCCTGGCAGCGTGCAGTCGTCGCCTTCACAACGTGCAGCGGGCGCGACCCCATACATACATGACATAATACGCGGCTTGGTATTGCGTACCCGTCGCATACCAAAGTAGCAGCTGTCGCGTCCTAATACGTATATGTTCTTACGCGGGATGTGGTGCCACAAACTCGTCGGATACGAAATGCCAATCATTTCAATATGACGGATAGGATTCACGTGCTAATGGAGCTTGGTAGACTACCGGTACAGGACTCTAGTTTTCTCAGAAAAAAATAATTATATAGATTATCTTTTTGAAGCTATTAAACATTACATAATTTTTAAAGTTAAAAAAAAGGTTTATAGAGTTCCAAAATATTAGAATTTTTTTAGAAAAAATATAGGTTTTATAAATATTAAAATATGAAATTAACATTTAAAAAACCTTCGAAATTCACTGAAAAAACCATAGGTTTCAGGGATGTTATAGTTAGTTGGACATTTCACTCATAGAAAACCATAGGAATTCCCCAGTTATAGTTAGTTGAGCTAACTATAACTCGTTCCCCCCCAATGCACTGCTGATGACGTCACATATTACATCATTCATGACATGGTCAGTGACATCACTGATGACATCACTGATGACTTTTCAAATGACATCACTGATGACATCACTGGTGACATCATCCAGTGACTATGTGTTTCTATAAAATGTAAATATGTTTTATATATATATGCCAAGGTGTATTGAAGAATGAATGGGTGTATAAGAGTCAGGATGGATGATTAAGTAGGTGTGTAACTGACTGTATAAGTGAGTGATTAATTGTGTCTTACTTAATGCATGTGTTAGCGACTGATACAGACATTCACACAGTTTAGGTGTTGGTGTGTAAGCGATTGCATGTGTTGGTTAGCAGTTAAATGAGGATCTATATGGGTATTGATTGGTTGTCTGAGTATCTGTATGGGTACCTGAGTGTCTGTGTGGATGGGTGGGGGGTGTGACTCTGTGCATAGATGTGTGAGTGGATAATTCACTGGGTATATGTGTTCAAGTCTATATCTGTGAAGAGCTGTATGGCTCGGTGAGTGTGTGTATGAGTGTATTGGTGAGTGAATGGATGCCTCAGTGGTACATGTGCGAGTAACTGCATATGTGAAAGGCAGTATATATTAGTGTTGGAGTGTATAAATGACTATATGTGAGACTGAGTGACTGTGAGAGTGCCTGTATGGATCAGTGTGTGCTTGTCTTAGTTATTGTATTAGAGTGGAAGTATGTGTTAGTATATGTTTAAATAAGTGAGGTGGTATAAGCGTAAGTGTACAGGTGAGTAAATAAAACTGTGATTGATTATTTCCATTACTGACTACATGTGTGAATAACTCTATCATTGAGAGGTGGTGTGTGAGTGTCTGTATAGATATGTGACTGGATATGATAATGCTGTATTGATGGCTGACTGTATGTATGAGTGACTGTATGGGTGAATGAATGGATGTGTGTGTAGATCTAGGAATTAGTGAGTGGATATGTACTACTGGTATTGGTGTGTTCATGGTTTTGAAAATTATAGCCTCTATTTTAGAGTGGGTGTATCAACTATTATATTAGGGTCTTATGAGGTGCATCAGATTTTCACGTGGATGATGTCATCAGTGATGTCATCAGTGATGTCATTTGAGATGTCATCAGTGATGTCATCAGTGATGTCACTGACCATGTCATGAATGATGTAATATGTGGCATCATCAGCAGTGCATTGCGGGGGCGCGAGTTATAGTTAGCTCAACTAACTATAACAGGGGAATTTCTATGGTTTTCTATGAGTGAAATGTCCAACTAACTATAACGTCCCTGAAAACTATCATTTTTTTCAGTGAATTTCTAAGGTTTTTTAAATGCTAATTCCTAACTATAACGTCTGTCAAGCCTATGTTTTTTTCAGTGAATATATATGACCATAGGTTTCAGGCACGTTATAGTTAGGAATTAGCATTTAAAAAACCTTGGAAATTCACTAAACAAACCATAGATTTCAGGGGCGTTATAGTTAACTGGACATTTCACTCGTGCAAAACCATTGAAATTCCCCCGTTATAGTTCGTTCAGCTAACTATAACTCGCGCGCCCACAATGGACTGCTGATGACGTCACATATTACATCACTCATGACATGGTCAGTGACATCACTCATGACATCACTCATGACATCTCAAATGATATCACTCATGACATCATCCTTGTGATAGAGTGGCAGACCTCCTCTCACCCTATAATAACATTTGATACCCACATACAAAAATAGAAACTAACATTTTCAAAACAGTGGACATACCAATACCAGTTGCAACAACCTATTCAGTAATTCTAAGATCTACACACACATCCACTCATTCACCAACAGTCCTATATAGTCACTCATACATGTACTCACTCATCATATGTACTCATTCACCTATACATCCTGTTATACACCGCCACTCATCCATAGAGTTACACACACACATAGTCACTCATGCTAATAAAGAATCAAATATCCATTTACTTGCATATACAGTTATACACACACCACCACACTTACTTCTACAGAAACTTACACATACTTAGTCTTTTAAACAATCACTTGTAGAAACACATACTTATTCATACAGGAATTTTCCAATCTCTCACTCTCACATATACTCACTTATATACACCAATAGTCACATATGTTAGTTTAAAACATATGTAGTTACTCATAAAGACACTATTGAGACAGTCATTCACTCACTAAAACACCCATACACACACTCATTCACCCATACAGTCCTGCACATATACTGTCTTCAACACATACAAATAGTGACTCAGTCATTCATGCATGTATGCACTAAGTAATACCCCCCACCGAACCATACAGACACTCAGACACTCATACTGATACTCAAAAAACCAACTAATAACCCATATAGACACTCATGTAGCAACTCACCAACCCATGCAGCCACTTATACACAAAGTGAGAGACTGATACAGATATTTACATATTTAAACATTACTCACTAACCCATGTATTCACTAAGATACACTTAATCAGTCAGTTATACAATCAATTTTTCCCCAAAAAATCATCCATTTAGACACTTATATACCTATTTATTCTTCCATCGACCTTGAGATATACATATATAAAATATATTTAATTTTCAGAAAAACACACATTCACTGGATTATGTCATCAGTGATGTCATCAGTGATGTCATTTGAGATGTCATCAGTGATGTCATGAGTGATGTCACTGACCATGTCATGAGTGATGTAATATGTGACGTCATCAGCAGTGCATTGCGGGCGCGCGAGTTATAGTTAGCTGAACTAACTATAACGGGGGAATTTCAATGTTTTGTATGAGTGAAATGTCCAGCTAACTATAACGCTCCTGAAACCTATGTTTTTTTCAGTGAATATGTATATATACATATAATTATTATTATTATTTTTGTATTGGTTTGGTGTAATTCCGTTCAGCAGTTCGGGCTGTAGCTGCGACTAACGGGCCCTACGGATAATTGCATGGGGAAAACATGTTTTGGGTCCCCATTTTTCTCGGCCCCCGCTTGACGAATCACCCCGAGACTTTCAGGATTGGAGTATACCGGAGTGGGCCACGAGTTTTGAAAATTTTGCGAAGATTCATCAACTGGCGCCAAAGTTATTCCAAATGGAATGTTGCAGATTTCCTATGGATAATATGTCCTAACTATAACTACCTGCTGGCGACCGCCAGTAGGTTATATATATATATATATATATATATATATATATATATATATATATATATATATATATATATATATTCACTGAAAAAACCATAGGTTTCACACATGTTATAGTTAGCTGTACATTTCACTCGTAAAAAACCAATGAAATTCCCCCGTTATAGTTAGTGCAGGCAACTATAACTCACGCGACCGCAATCCTCTGCTGATGCTAATACTGTATTTAGACACTTATTTGCCCATGTCTTCTTCCATTAAATTTTAGCTATACATATATTACAAATATTTTTTTTTCATAAAGACACATATGTCATCAGCAGAAGATTGCGGTCGCGTGAGTTATAGTTGCCTGCACTAACTATAACGGGGGAATTTCATTGGTTTTTTACGAGTGAAATGTACAGCTAACTATAACATGTGTGAAACCTATGGTTTTTTCAGTGAATTTGCAAGGTTTTTTAAATGCTAATTCCGAACTATAACGTGTGTGAAACCTATGGTTTTTTCAGTGAATTTGTACGTTTTTTTAAATGCTAAGTTACTTTACGCCATTCGTGGCGTGCGCGCCCAGTTAACGCAGTCGTTCCGTGCGCGCACGGTGCGCTTTGCGCACCGTGTGCGCACAGTGAGCACGCGGTGCGCTTCGCGCACCGCGCGCCCACTTTACGCAGTTAGTGCCGTGCACGCACGGTGGTCACGCGGTGCACTGCGCGCACCGCGTGCCCACGTTATGCGGGTTGGGCCAGGTACGCACGATGCGCTTCGCGCACCGTGCGCACATGGGGGACATATTATGCGCATCTTTGTGAAATTTATTCTTTGTTTTTTTGTTACCTGTAATAAGCCATGCACAATTGGTGCTCTTCGGGCACCATTTGCACACGGGGTGGGGAGGGTGTGGATAATTTTTTTTGAAAACATTTTTTAGCGTACGGTAAGCGTAATCGGCGATTTTCCGAAAAAAAAAAAAAATTTTGTTTGGGCTTGGGGGTTGTTTGGGGACCCCTATATCAATGCTGGGTGGTTAGGATCTCAAGAAACTGCCTCTTTAGACATTTTTTGGCATCGTTTTTGCTGCCCAACTCAGAGAGCGAGAGAGAAAATGGCGGCCGCCGTTTCCTGGTTTCGACCGATTCGAATGTTTACTAAGATCTAACAGCCAATCAAAATCGCGCTCTCGCACGCCACCGTACGCGTACGGTAAGCGCACCGTAAGCGCACCGTACGCTGGCTCAGATATATATATTGGTTTAAAGGCTATTTTCTCTGAATCTACTGAACAGATTTACACCAAACCTACAAAAGGCACTTCCTTGACCTGAGGACTACCTCTCTGCCAAATTTCAAGTAATTCTGTTCAGCCGTTCGGGCTGTAGCTGTGTCTAAAGGTCCTATGGAAAAATGCATGGGAAAAACGCGTTTTGGGACCCCCCTTTTATCTCAGCCCCCGCTTGACGAATCCCCCCGAGACTTTCTGGGTAGGAGCGGAGCGTAGCGCCCCACCTATTTTGAAAAATTCGCGAGGATTCGTCGACCGGCGCCAAAGTTATTCAAAATAGAATGTTGCGGATTTCCTATGGAAACGTGGTCCTAACTATAACTACCTACTGGCGACCGCCAGTAGGTAATATATATATATATATATATATATATATATATATATATATATATATATATATATATTCACTTAAAAAACCATAGGTTTCACACATGTTATAGTTAGGTGGACATTTCACTCGTAAAAACCAATGAAATTCCACCGTTATAGATAGTTCAGATAACTATAACTCGCGGTCCCGCAATCATTGAATCAACTCAATGATGCATCGAGTTACATGAAGATAACACGCAAAGATTTTGAGAACAGTATAACGTCTTATAGGACTCTTTTGAACAAATGGTATCACAAAGGGATGCTATCCAAAGAAGAATATGGCTTTTTGGAATGCAAACATCCAAAAATTCCGACATTTTACCACCTCCCCAAACTGCACAAAGACCCTCTGAACCCTCCTGGTCGCCCCATTGTTTCCTCATTAGGAAGTCTAACTGAACATATGTCCAAGTTTGTAGATTTCTTTTTGTCTGAACCTGTCACCAAACTCACTTCCTACATTAAGGACACTAAGGATTTTTTGAAACGTGTGCAAAATGTTCATTGGGATAATGACTATGTAATGATGACCCTCGACATATCCAGTCTGTACACAAGCATTAACCATGACCAAGGAATTCAAGCGGTCCAGTATTTTTTGAACAACCGACCAATCAATTTGGTAGAACATAACACGTTGTTGATTGAGTTCGTGAGATTTTGCTTGTGTAACAACATTTTTCTGTTTCAGGATGTCTTGTTTAAACAGATACGCGGTACCGCGATGGGGAACTGCTTCGCCCCCAGCTACGCAAACTTGTTCGTGGGCTGGTGGGAGGAGCAGGTGGCCTGGGCGGAGACCAATGTATATTGGACTCAGAAAGTCATTAGTTGGACAAGATACATTGATGATTTGTTCATTGTTTTTAATGGTACCGAACAAATGGCGAATGATTTTGTCGGAATACTTAACAACAATGACTTAAACCTCAGGTTCACAGGAGACATTAGCAAAGAGTGTGTGAACTACTTGGACCTAGTGGTGTTCCCCATGGAAGGCAGACTGTGCACTCATTTGCATAGAAAACCGACCGCGGGGAATTCCATATTACATGCCCGAAGTTGCCATTTTGAAAAGACTATAAGTAGCATTCCTTATGGTGAACTTCTTAGGATTAAGCGAAATTGCTCCCTAGATAACGATTACCAAGTGGCAGCAAGAGAAAGCATGAATAGGTTCAGGTTGAGAGGTTATCATCAAGACATCCTTAATAAGGCTATCAAAAAGGCAGAAGTCAAGTCTAGATTTGACTTGATCAAAGACGAGGATCACATCATTAGACCAGTGAAAGAGATTGACAACAAATTCAGGATAATTATTGATTATTCTGAAGATGCCCAGGTCATCAGAAACATATTGAGAAAGAATTGGCATATCCTGAAAACTGATCCAGTCATAGGCAGAGATATACCCAAAGCACCACCATTGACATTCAGGAGAGCGAGAACGCTACGTGATGACCTAGTACAGAGCCACTGCAGTAAAGAGAGGATAACATCACCTTTTGGGAAAATAACAGGATTTTATCCGTGCTTAAAATGCAGGGCCTGTAGGAATAGTAGGAAGACTACTCATTACAAAGTTCCAGGTCTACAACATCCCAAAAAGATCAACAAACTAATGAACTGCAACACTAGTTTCACAGTTTACTGTCTGGTTTGCCCCTGTGGCTTACGCTACATAGGGAGCACTATTCACCCAACGAAGGTACACATTTTAGAACATATGAGGGCCATTAACAATAGAGATGTGTCATATCCAGTGGCAAGACACTTTGAATCTATTCATCAGAGCAACAGGGACCTGTTGAGCTTCTTTTGTTTGGACCACGTACCATTAAATGTTAGAGGGGGTGACAGGCAGTTACAACTAAGAAGACTTGAATCCAGGTACATTATTGATATTCAGACCAAAATGCCACTAGGTCTGAATAGTGGGGAGGAGTTGGCTGTCCACCTATAGTTGAAATGTACATGAAATGGTATCTGCTCTCTGGTATAAAGTATTATTTAAAATTGTTTTTTGAACATTTGGCGGGTTAAAACCCATCCAGGGTGTGATGTTATTTTTGAAGGCCCATCCAGGGCAAGATTTGTTTTGTATTATATTGCAAGTAAGAATATTGTTTGCACATTTAATAATGGCCGCCAATTCGGACCGAAGTGAGTCCTATGTTGATGTCTATGTTTTCAAATGAATGTATATATGTCCATTGAAAGCCGACGCCTCTGGCAATTGACGAAGGCGATAGCCGAAACGCGTTTTGCTGTAAGCTAGTCCTTGAAATAAACTTGGACACTGTTCCCGTGAGTGCTGGTGCCTTTGTACCCAGAGCGTTGACTGTGCGCGGTTTCCGTCGCCGCGCTGAAAGCACCCGACCGCGAGTGAAGGGGCGTGATGGAAAGTGAGCCGGATATATATATACATATATATATATTATCTACTGGCGGTCGCCAGTAGATAGTTATAGTTAGGACCACGTTTCCATAGGAAATCCGCAACATTCTATTTGGAATAACTTTGGCGCCGGTCAACGAATCCTCGCAAAATTTTCAACATAGGTGGGGCGCTATGCTCCGCTCCTACCCTGAAAGTCTCGGGGGGATTCGTCAAGCGGGGGATGAGAAAAAAGGGGGGTCCCAAAACGCGTTTTTCCCATGCATTTTTCCATAGGACCTTTAGACACAGCTACAGACCGAACGGCTGAACAGAGTTACTTGAAATTTGGCAGAGAGGTAGTCTACAGGTCAAGGAAGTGCCTTTTGTAGGTTTGGTGTAAATCTGTTCAGTAGATCCTGAGAAAATAGCCTTTAAATCAATATATATATCTGTGGCAGCTTACGGTGCGCTTACCGTGCGCTTACGGTAAGCTTACCGTACGCGTACGGTGCCGTGCGCGAGCGCGATTCTGATTGGCTGTTAGATCTTAGTAAACATTCAAATCGGTCGAAACCAGGAAGCGGCGGCCGCCATTTTCTATCTCGCACTCTGAGGGGGAGGAGGAAAAACAAAGGCAAAAAACATGTAAAGGGGCTGTTTAGACTGCTCCTAACCACCTAGCCATGATGAAGGTGTCCCCTAAGAACCCCCAAGGCAAAAAATTCAATTTTATTTTTTTTTTAAAAATCGCCGTTTACGCTTACCGTACGCGGATGGAAAAAAACATTAAAAAAAAAAAAATTATCCACACTCTCCACACCCCGTATGCAAATTGTGCCCGTAGGCCACCATTTGTGCATGGCATATCACAATAATTAAAAAAGCAAACATTACCTTTCACATAAAAAATAAAAAAATCCACACTCTCCACACCCCGTGTGCAAACGGTGCCCGCAGGGCACCTTTTGTGCATTGCTTATCACACAAATTAAAAAATCAAACATTACCTTTCACAACGAAGCGCATAATATGTCCTCCATGTGCGCACGGTGCGCGAAGCACATCGTGCGTACATGGCCCATCCAGCGTAACGTGGGCACGCGGTGCGCGTAGCGCACCGCGTGCCCACCGTGCGTGCACGGCACTAACTGCGTAAAGTGGGCGCGCGGTGCGCGAAGCGCACCGTGCGCGCACGGAACGAACTGCGTTAAGTAACTTAGCATTTAAAAAACCGTACAAATTCACTGAAAAAACCATAGGTTTCACACACGTTATAGTTAGGAATTAGCATTTAAAAAAACTTGCAAATTCACTGAAAAATCCATAGGTTTCACACATGTTATAGTTAGCTGGACATTTTACTGATAAAAAACCAATGAAATTCCCCTGTTATAGTTAGTGCAGGCAACTATAACTCACGCGACCGCAATCCTCTGCTGATGCTAATACTGTATTTAGACACTTATTTGCCCATGTCTTCTTCCATTAAATTTTAGCTATACATATATTACAAATATTTTTTTTTCATAAAGACACATATGTCATCAGCAGAGGATTGCGGTCGCGTGAGTTATAGTTGCCTGCACTAACTATAACGGGGGAATTTCATTGGTTTTTTATCAGTAAAATGTCGAGCTAACTATAACATGTGTGAAACCTATGGTTTTTTCAGTGAATATATATATATATATATACATATTACCTACTGGCGGTCGCCAGTAGGTAGTTATAGTTAGGACCCTGTTTCCATAGGAAATCCGCAACATTCTATTTGGAATAACTTTGGCGCCGGTCGACGAATCCTCGCGAAATTTTCAAAATAGGTGGGGCGCTACGCTCCGCTCCTACCCTGAAAGTCTCGGGGGGATTCGTCAAGCAGGGGCCGAGAAAAAAGGGGGGTCCCAAAACGCGTTTTCCCCATGCATTTTTCCATAGGACCTTTAGACACAGCTACAGCCCGAACGGCTGAACAGAATTACTTGAAATTTGGCAGAGAGGTAGCCATAAGGTCAAGGAAGTGCCTTTTGCAGGTCTGGTGTAAATCTGGTCAGTATTTCCTGAGAAAATAGCATTTAAAAGCATATATATATGTGGGCGGAGCCTAACCACACATCTCATCCTGAGATCTGATTGGCTGTCAGCACTTCATCCAAGAAGTGTTGGCAGCCATCTTGGGACCAATATACATGATAGCACCTCATTAAAAAGCATTGCAGTTAATAGAAGGTTTTAAGACTTTAGTTACATTATAAATCATTTGTTGATGGTACCATACTCATTTTAGGAACTGTGGTATGTTCTAAGGTGATTTCACCATGTGAAAAAGCCTTCTGCTGGGATATCATGATTGAGAGAAAAATATTTTCTCATGCTTTTACCACAGAGGTTTGGAAGGTGATCTATAGGCTAAACTGAGAGCTTATTTTCTGTAAATTCACATTATCTTTCTCAGTCATGTGAGAATGAAGTCTGACATTCTCAGTAAAACATGTACATCCAACAAGGGCAGAGACTGTCAGTTGATTCCTTTGTGTTCTACTGCAGCTTCCCAGAGTGTTCCAAAGAACTACTAGAGCGCTAACAGTCCTACTTATGATAAACGTATGGCACACCTGAAGCCATCTTGCTTGGATTAAAGTGGTAACTCTTAAAACATTTAATTTAAAAAGGAACAAAATGAGGGGGTTCATTTTTCCATAAAAAGTATGATTAGTGCTGCAGAAAGAAAAATTAGGGCACATTTTGAGTGACTTCTCAAATCCTCTTCTATTTCATTAAAAAATTCTGACATGCAGACTGAAACATGCACTTTCAATACCAGCAGCAGTTTTCCCTGGTGAGCAGTAGCTTTACTACAGTGATCTAATGAGCAAAAAGAGTGCTAACATTCTCAATTTATGGCAAATGTGTGACACATCTGAATGCCTTCTTGATGGAATCAAAGTAAAAAACTGAAAGTATTTCCTACTGAGGAGACTGCAGTAAATAAGGAAATTAGGAAACTTCATAACAAATAAGTCTCCCAAGATGGCCACCAGAGACAAAAGAGCCCAAATGTAGCCCAAATATCACCCAGATGTAGCCCAAGTATAGCCCAATGACAGAATGTCCCAGAATGTTCTTAAAAACAACTAGAGCGCTTACTGTCTTCATTATGACAAAAGTATGGCACACCTGAAGCCATCTTGATTGGAATAAACTGGTAACACTTAAAACATTTAATTTAAAAAGGAACACAATGAGGAGGTTCATTTTGCCATAGAAATTATGATTAATGCTGAAGAAAGAAAATGAGGGCACATTTTGAGTGACTTCTCAAATCCTCTTCTATTTCATTAAAACATTCTGACATGCAGACTGAAACATGCACTTTTAATACCAGGAGCAGACTTCCATGGTGCAGTAGTTTTACTACAGTGATCTAATGAGCAACTAGAGTGCTAACATTCAGAATGTATGGCAAATGTGTGACATATCTGGATACCTTCATGATGGAATCAAAGTAAAAAACTGAAAGCATTTCCTACTGAGGAGACTGCAGTACATGAGGAAATTAGGAAACTTCATAACAAATAAATCTCCCAAGATGGCCACCGGAGACAAAAGAGCCCAAATGTAGCCCAAAATCACCCAGATGTAGCCCAAATATAGCCCAATGACAGAAGTGTGCAAAACACTTATTATTTTGTGTTTTTGCAGTGTTATATAGTGCAGACTTGTCAGGTATTGGAGTGCTTTACATGAGCATTGGTTACATCACACAAGAACAAATTCATTTTGGTTGTAGACATGGGGAGACTAAGTGATTTGACCAGAATCACAGAATGTCGAGCTGAAGCAGAAACTTCAACCTGGTTCCCCAGTTGCAAAGTCTGCAGTTCTGGAAGTAACACCACATCCTCTCCCCTAAGTGCAACATTTAATCAAGTGGTCAACTGGATAAAAAAACATAAAGATAACAAATAATTTAAAAGTGCTTTGTCGCTATTTGAAAACTCAGAAAATATGTCCTTATTTTAGTCTTTTAGAGCACTAACCATAATTTTGATGCCAATAAGACCCTCTCATATATGTAATTTCTAAAGGAAATGCTCTAGGTATTACAGTTTTGATTACATCAAGATGATGTCAGGCGTTCCACACTTTTGTAATAAATATAGAATGTTAGAAATCTAGTTGTTCATTAGGATACTGTTGAGAGGCAGAGGCCAGGGGCACGGACTCTGAAAATTGAAGGCAGGTAGGAGGGTGCAAAGGCAACAATTTAACCACACTGAGCAGGCAGGAAGGGCCGTGGAAGCACAACAGACTATGGAGGGCAGTGGAAAGGGGGGCAGGGGCAACAAACCAACAATACAGGACTTGCAAGAGAGGCTGTTGGAGGGAAGATCTATTACGGGTCAAGGAAGCTAGGAGCGGTCCCCAGATCCCCGGGAGCCACCACAGAACTGAGCAGGAGAGTGAGTCAGGGACAAAAGGGGCACCTTAATTTGAGCCGGGGTGCCTAGGAACGCTTGCTCCAAAAATGAAGAAAACAGACATATGAGACATGGAATTGGAGGCAGAATACAATGGCAGTTTAATGAGAAGATGCAACTTCAAAGAAACCGCAGAATAGAGACATAAAGTACAAAATACAGAATCCAGATAATCATACAGCTGTCATAATATTCTCTGTATCTCAATTAATGTACTGACAGAGAGAGAGAGAAAACACATCTATAAATGCATCATGAGAAACAAGTTACACCAAGGAAAATGTTACCTAGGAACACTCACGTTTACTCTTAGAGCAAGCATTCCTGCAATTACAATACAAAATCTTTTAAATGCAAAAGTAAAGAGAACAATGGTTAAACATAACATGACATTTCATATAGGTAAAATAGAATAAGATACTTCAAGCAAAGCAGAGCAAGACATTTTAAGCAAAGGAAGACAAGAGCTCCCAGCTCTTGGGGAAAATCTGCACTGCCTGTTAACCTACATACAGACGGCGAGGTAGTCCGTCGATATCTGTGGGTGCTCCCTTTTTATATCATTTTGTGGGCTCCTTTGCACGCTACATCTACCTACGTATGCTACCCAAAAGCTTCGTCTGCAGATTTTACCAGACATTTCGTCATTTACCCACTTAATGCTGACAATGGACTGGGTGAAAAGGTCAGTCTCTCAGGCCAATCGCTTATCGTAAGTTCCATAGAGCAATCAGAAAATAATGGGTATTGTACGGGAATTCAATATATTCATGTATAAAATCTCCTCAGTTCTCCTAACTTGACGCTCTGCGGTTGCCACTTCCTTAAAAGCGGGAAACCTGCCCAGGAAGCAAGTACCAGTCCAGGATGCAGCCTACTGTATGTCGACAGCTTCAGGGGGATGTTGAACTTTGATACCGAGCACGGAGCACTCGGGTAGGGTGGGGGCTACTAGTTTGGATCAGAAGGCCTCGCAGACCTGCCTTCAGACTGCTATACACTAAAATTGCAGAGCTATGGTCAATTTAACAAAGAGGCCTACATATTGAACAGAAGGGCCTACACAGGGGTTTTATGCTGGCTGAGTGGTAAGGATGTCTCAGGATAATTATATAGCAACACAGGACCCGCTGGTCAATTTAATACGGCCTACAAATGCAGCTGGCAGGGCAAGGACAAGGGTCTCATACTTCAGGTGTGGACAGAACGGGCCAGGGGCCCCCTGTGATACAAAATCTACCCTCCTTCAAGGCTGTGGCAATGTAATAGACCATTGTGGGCAGAAGGAAGAGGCAATGGTAGTACAACCATACATGCCAACAGACCCGATTCAGCCAGGAAATGTCCAATGTTTTTAAGCTCAAATGGGCTTTATTTGATCTGTCTCCTGTCTACAATATCCTCTTTTTCAATGTAACTCAAAGGGGAAAATCAATACCCCAGTTTTTTTTCAAAATCTCCCTCTTACCAAGTTCAAAATGTTCGCAAGTATGGTACATTGGATCATGGAAGGAAATGGGATAGGGACATGGACTTGGATAACAGAGGACAGGAGGGACAAGGAGAGGTGCACCAAACTGACCCTGCAGGGCAGGCATCAGGGTTTGCAGCAGCACAATACACCACACAGGGCATGCAGGACGGGAGTGCAGCACAACAATCCATAGAAAGCAAGAGGGAGGGGACAGGACCATGCACATGGACAACAGAGAACAGAGGGGCAAGAGGCAATGGTAGCTAGCTGACCATAATGGACAGACAGGAGAGAAAGCTGCAGCATAACAGACCATAAAGGGCAGGAGGGACGGATCAGGGGCATTACAATGGAACAGACAAGCCAGGAGGGAGGGAGTAGGGCTGGGGGCAAGGGGGCAGGGCAGGAGCAGCAAGATAGCCATGGAGGTCAGGCAGGATGGGCACTAGAAGCAAGACACACCATGAAGAGCAACAGTGAGACTGTGATGGCATACACACAGACCATGGAGGGAAGGTGGGAGGGGGTCAGGGGCAGCTAACTGACCACACAGGGAAGGTGGGAGGGGCCATGGCAGCACAGAAGACCATGCATGGCAAGTGGGAGGGTTAGTGGCAGCACAATGGCTATGATGGGCAAGAAGGAGGGTGGAGGGGCATGCACAAAGGACGATGGAGGATAGAAGGGAGGGTCAGGACCTGTGCACAGACAAGAAAGTTCAGGGGAAGGGACCTCACAACAGACCACACGGGGCAGGCAGGAGGAGCAGTTGCAGCACAACAGACCAGGGAGGGCAGAAGGGTGTGGCAGTACAATGGACCATGTAGGACAGGAGGAAGAGGATAGGGGCATGGCATGTGGACAGGCAGGGTGGAGGTGGCAGGGACAGGTTACAGTCATCTGACAATGCTAGGCAGGTGGGAGGGGAGTGGCAGCTCAACAGAACACTCAGAGTAGATAGGAGTGGCAGGTCCATGGGACATGGTGGGCAAAAAGGATGGAGCAGGGGCATGCACAAAGACATCGGAGGGCAGGGGGAAGGAGAATAGGGGCAACAAGCTAAGCACAGAGTTTAAGCAGGAGGTCAATGATGGGGCATAGAATTGGGCAATGGAGGGCAGGAGGAGTGGACTGGTACATCATATTAAATTGAGGGCAGTGGCAGCACATCAGACCATGCATGGCAGGAGGGAGGAGGCTAGTCCATGGATTCACACAACAGAGGATAGGGAGGAAGGGGATGGGGCAGCAAGCTAACTGTTCAGAGAAGGCGGGTATTAGGAACTTTATTGTTTTTAAAACATTGTGTCTGTGCGAACTACTTAAAATATGAACAAGTATGCAGCATAATCTCACTTTTATTCAGGAAGAAGAGGACGTTTGTGACTGTGACTCCGGGCTCACTTGGCAGAAACACCCCCTGACCCTCCACCCCCTATCGCAAAATGTAATGCCCGTGAAAAGGGTAGGTGAACACAGTGTTATATAGAACATAGTCCTGAGAGCACGATTGAAAATGAAAACTAGATATAGTGTATGGTATAAACTATGCACCAAAAAGTGTGATATAAGATGAACCGGGCGTGAAATATAATATGCAATACATTGTGCGCAATGACAGATTCATTGGAGAGCGCGAGATAGCACAGGCACTAGCGTGTGCTATGCGATATGCGCCTTGGAGTGTAATATGCACAGGGCAGTGTTGTGTAACCTAACTAGTCTCTAAAGTTGTAATATAAAATATGTGCTGGGGAGTGTAACGTTGCATATGCACTGTGACAAAGATATGGATCCCAGATTGTAATATGTATGGCATAGCACTGTGCGTTATAACATAGGCATCGAGAAAGGCACGTTAGATGGGGCAATATAACCCGTGCAAAGACAAGTGTGGCATGACATATTCACGGGGTGGTGTTACAGTGCACATGGGCTAGAGAGTGTCATAGCATATGCACTAGCTAGTGGAATACAACACAGAGGTGTGTGGCACTCGGCAGGCAATGGTGGGTGTAACACAGCATTGGGCTCTGTCAGCAGCACGCTGTGACTCTCAAGTGATGTTCGTCCCCTTTCCAGAGAGTAAAATAAAAAGTATTACACATCCGGCAGTGGATGTGTGTTTTATTAACCGTGAGGGGGGTTTCTTGCATAGTTTTGGTCGAATTTTTGTCGAATCCCCTTTGAATGGCTTGGTGTGCATGTGTATTAAATGTGCCCGTCAATAGCTACCCATGTTTGTATAAATAAATGACAAGGGTGTCTACCAGGATTAGGCACGGTAGGGCATCAGACATGTCAGAGCTTCACTAGTGGTGTAAATACATTCCACGTGGATTCATTGCATGCATAGTCGCCTTTTAATGAATATCACGCAAATCGTCATGGTGATAGGTGCGTACGGTTTGTCCAGCATGTCCTAGGTGTGTCTATAAATATATATTTTTTTAAAATAATAAAAAACAGTGGCCGGCCCTGGGGATTGGGGTCCAAAAAATATAATTAGGAGACTGGCCCTGGGGGATGGGGTCATCAGGGCCAATAAATTAGAATAGGAAGGGGAACCAAACAGCCCCCCTTCTTAAAAAACTAAAATAAATAAAAGACTGGCATCGTGCCGGAGGCCATGCCCCCTCCGTGCAGCACTCTGCAAACGCGCCCCCAACAGGCATCTCCAGTATGCACCAGGGAGCTGCGCTGCAGCCAGGTGTTCTGAGGCCAAGCCCCTTTTTACACCTCTCTGCAACGCAGCTCTGTGGCGCTTACTGGAGGTACCTAGTGGTCTAGTTTGACCCTAGGGACCCTTAGGATTCAAGGGGACTTAATCTCTCAACTTAGAACAGCCACAGGGCGCGTTTACACAGTGGTGAAGGGAGGGGACGGGGCCTGAGGTGACGTGTGCAAACACGCACTATGGCACGTTTTAAATTGGGAATATAATTTCCCTTCAATACTGAGGGCCCCCGGGGGCTAACTAGCCCACCAAGTGCTTCCAGTAAGCGCCACTGAGCTGCATTGCAGAGAGGTGGTCCAGGCCGTGCCACTTTTTACACCTCTCTGCAACGCAGCTCTGTGGCACTTACTGGAGGTACCTAGTGGGCTAGTTGGACCCTAGGGACCCTCAGGATTCAAATGAACTTAATCTCCCAACTAAAAATGGACACAGGGCGTGTTTACACAGTGGTGAATGGAGGGGACGGGGCCTGAGTTAACGTGTGCAAAAACGCCCTGTGGCCTGTTTTAAGAGGTAGTTTTAATCCCCATGCCCCATTATATACTAGGGGCTTACAGAGGAGGTAGTGCTAATCACAGGGGGACCCCAACGCATAATGTTCCCTAGTGTATGTAGGTGTTTTCACTGTATTCTAAGTGTCTTTTAACATAGCACTGGCTCTAGGACTGGTTAGTCAGACTCAGTTACCACCAGTATCCGTCTGAAAAAGTTGAGGGTACAGGATGATTTTGCAACAAGGCTTCTTTCTGCTCTTCTTTTTGTTCTTTCTGCACGTTATCCTTCTTCCTGCACTTATCTTCATATTTGAGGACTTCTGTTGCTTCTTTCTGCACTTCTTTTGTTTCTTTCTGTGCATTTTTTCTTCTTTCTTCACATGTCCTATCTCTGTAGGCATAGTTAGAAATTAGCATTTAAAAAACCTTTGAAATTCACAGAAAAAACCATAGGTTTCAGGCACGTTATAGTTAGGAATTAGCATTTAAAAAACCTCAGAAATTCACTGAAAAAACCATAGGTTTCAGGGGTGTTATAGTTAGCTGGACTTTTCACTTGTACAAAACCATTGAAATTCCCCCGTTATAGTTAGTTCAGCTAACTATAACTCGCGCGCCCGCAATGCACTGCTGATGACGTCACATATTACATCACTCATGACATGGTCAGTGACATCACTCATGACATCACTGATGACATCTCAAATGACATCACTGATGACATCACTGATGACATCATCCTTGTGATAGAGTGGCAGACCTCCTCTCACCCTAATATAACCTTTGATACACACATTCAAAAATAGAGACTAAAATTTTCAAAACAATGGACATACCAATACCAGTTACAACAACCTCTTCAGTAATTCTAAGATCCACATACACATCCACTCATTCACCAACAGTCCTATACAGTCACTCATACATGTACTCACTCATCATATGTACTCATACACTTATACATTCTGTTACACAATGCCACTCATCCATAGAGTTACTCACACACATAGTCACTCATGCTAATAAAGAATCAAACATACATTTACTTGCATATACAGTTATACACACACCACCATACTTACTTCTACGGAAACTTACACATACTTAGTCTTTTAAACAATCACTTAAAGAAACACATACTTATTCATACAGGAACTCTGTCAATCTCTCACTCTCACATATACTCACATATATACACCAATAGTCACATATACTAGTTTAAAACATATGTAGTTACTCATAAAGACACTATTGAGACAGTCATTCACTCACTAACACACCCATACACACACTCATCCACCCATACAGTCCTGCACACATGCTGTGTTCAACCCATACAAACAGTGAGTCACTCATTCATGCACCTATGCACTACGTAATACCCCCCACCGAACCATGCAGACACTCAGACTGATACTCAAAAAACCAACTAATAACCTATATAGACACCCATGTAGCTACTCACCAACCCATGCAGCCACTTATACACAAAGTGAGAGACTGATACAGATATTTACATATTTAAACATTACTCACTAAGCCATGTATTCACTATGATACACTTAATCAGTCAGTTACACAATCAATTTTTCAAAAACAAATCATCCATTTAGACACTTATATACCCATTTATTCTTCCATCGACCTTGAGATATACATATATAAAACATATTTAATTTTCAGAAAAACACACATTCACCGGATGATGTCATCAGTGATGTCATCAGTGATGTCATTTGAGATGTCATCAGTGATGTCATGAGTGATGTCACTGACCATGTCATGAGTGATGTAATATGTGACGTCATCAGCAGTGCATTGCGGGCGCGCGAGTTATAGTTAGCTGAACTAACTATAACGGGGGAATTTCAATGGTTTTGTACAAGTGAAAAGTCCAGCTAACTATAACACCCCTGAAACCTATGGTTTTTTCAGTGAATTTCTGAGGTTTTTTAAATGCTAATTCCTAACTATAACGTGCCTGAAACCTATGGTTTTTTCTGTGAATATATATGTATATATATATTCACTGAAAAAACAATAGGTTTCACACACGTTATAGTTAGGAATTAGCATTTAAATAAACTTGCAAATTCACTGAAAAAACCATAGGTTTCACACATGTTATAGTTAGCTGGACATTTTACTGATAAAAAACCAATGAAATTCCCCCGTTATAGTTAGTGCAGGCAACTATAACTCACGCGACCGCAATCCTCTGCTGATGCTAATACTGTATTTAGACAATTATTTGCCCATGTCTTCTTCCATTAAATTTTAGCTATACATATATTACAAATATTTTTTTTTCATAAAGACACATATGTCATCAGCAGAGGATTGCGGTCGCGTGAGTTATAGTTGCCTGCACTAACTATAACGGGGAATTTCATTGGTTTTTTATCAGTAAAATGTCCAGCTAACTATAACATGTGTGAAACCTATGGTTTTTTCACTGAATTTGCAAGGTTTTTTGAATTCTAATTCCTAACTATAACGTGTGTGAAACCTATGGTTTTTTCAGTGAATTTGTACGGTTTTTTAAATGCTAAGTTACTTCACGCCATTCGTGGCGTGCGCGCCCACTTTACGCAGTTAGTGCCGTGCACGCACGGTGGGCACGTGGTGTGCTACGTGCACCGCGTGCCCACGTTACGCTGGATGGGCCATGTACGCTCGATGCGCTTCGCGCACCGTGCACACATGGAGGACATATTATGCGCTTCGTTGTGAAAGGTAAGCTTTTAAATTTTCAATCGATTTATTATGCCATGCACAAATGGTGCCCTTCAGGCACCATTTGCACACAGGGTGGGGAGAGTGAGAATAATTTTTTTTTACAAAAATTTTTTACCGTACGCGTACAGTAAGCGTAATCGGCGATTTTTCAAAAAAAATTAAAATTTAATTTTAGCCCTTGGGGGTTCTTTGAGGATACATTGACCAAGGCTAAGTGGTTACGCACGGTGGGCACGCGGTGCGCTACGCGCACCGCGTGCCCACGTTACGCTGGATGGGCCATGTACGCAGGATGCGCTTCGCGCACCGTGCGCACATGGAGGACATATTATGCGCTTCGTTGTGAAAGGTAAGCTTTTAAATTTTCAATCGTTTTATTATGCCATGCACAAATGGTGCCCTTCAGGCACCATTAGCACACGGGGTGGGGAGAGTGAGAATAATTTTTTTTGTACAAAATTTTTTTACCGTACGCGTACAGTAAGCGTAATCGGCGATTTTTCGAAAAAAATTAAAATTTAATTTTAGCCCTTGGGGGTTCTTTGGGGATACATTGACCAAGGCTAAGTGATTATGAGCTGTCTAAACAGTCCCTTTACATGGTTTTTGCCTTTGTTTTTCCTCCTCCCCCTCAGAGTGCGAGATAGAAAATGGCGGCCGCTGCTTCCTGGTTTCGAACGATTCGAATGTTTACTAAGATCTAACAGCCAATCAGAATCGCGCTCGCGCACGGCACCGTACGCGTACGGTAAGCTTACCGTAAGCGCACGGTAAGCGCACCGTAAGCTGGCTCAGATATATATATTGATTTAAATGCTATTTTCTCAGGAACTACTGAACAGATTTACACCAGAGCTACAAAAGGCACTTCCTTGACCTGAGGACTACCACTCTGCCAAATTTCAAGTATCTCTGTTCAGCCGTTCGGGCTGTAGCTGTGTCTAAAGGTCCTATGGAAAAATGCATGAGAAAAACGTGTTTTGGGACCCCCCTTTTTTCTCAGCCCCCGCTTGACGAATCCCCCCGAGACTTTCTGGGTAGGAGCGGAGCGTAGCGCCCCACCTATTTTGAAATTTTCGCGAGGATTCGTCGACCGGCGCCAAAGTTATTCCAAATAGAATGTTGCGGATTTCCTATGGAAACAGGGTCCTAACTATAACTATCTACTGGCGACCGCCAGTAGATAATATATATATATATACATATATATATATATATATTTACTGAAAAAAACGATAGTTTTCAGGGATGTTATAGTTAGTTGGACATTTCACTCGTAGAAAACCATAGAAATTCCCCTGTTATAGTTAGTTGAGCTACCTATAACTCGCGCCCCCGCAATGCACTGCTGATGATGCCACATATTACATCATTCATGACATGGTCAGTGACATCACTGATGACATCACTGATGACATCTCAAATGACATCACTGATGACATCACTGATGACATCATCCACGTGAAAATCTGATGCACCTCATAAGACCCTAATATAATAGTTGATACACCCACTCTAAAATAGAGGCTATCATTTTCAAAACCATGAACACACCAATACCAGTTAGTACATATCCACTCACTAATTCCTAGATCTACACACACATCCATTCATTCACCCATACAGTCACTCATACATACAGTCAGCCATCAATACAGCATTATCATATCCAGTCACATATCTATACAGACACTCACACACCACCTCTCAATGATAGAGTTATTCACACATGTAGTCAGTAATGGAAATAATCAATCACAGTTTTATTTACTCACCTGTACACTTACGCTTATACCACCTCACTTATTTAAACATATGCTAACACATACTTCCACTCTAATACAATAACTAAGACAAGCACACACTGATCCATACAGGCACTCTCACAGTCACTCAGTCTCACATATAGTCATTTATACACTCCAACACTAATATATACTGCCTTTCACATATGCAGTTACTCGCACATGTACCACTGAGGCATCCATTCACTCACCAATACACTCATACACACACTCACCGAGCCATACAGCTCTTCACAGATATAGACTTGAACACATATACCCAGTGAATTATCCACTCACACATCTATGCACAGAGTCACACCCCCCACCCATCCACACAGACACTCAGGTACCCATACAGATACTCAGACAACCAATCAATACCCATATAGATCCTCATTTAACTGCTAACCAACACATGCAATCGCTTACACACCAACTGACAACCTAAACTGTGTGAATGTCTGTATCAGTCGCTAACACATGCATTAAGTAAGACACAATTAATCACTCACTTATACAGTCAGTTACACACCTACTTAATCATCCATCCTGACTCTTATACACCCATTCATTCTTCAATACACCTTGGCATATATATATAAAACATATTTACATTTTATAGAAACACATAGCCACTGGATGATGTCACCAGTGATGTCATCAGTGATGTCATTTGAGATGTCATCAGTGATGTCATCAGTGATGTCACTGACCATGTCATGAATGATGTAATATGTGACGTCATCAGCAGTGCATTGCGGGGGCACGAGTTATAGTTAGCTCAACTAACTATAACTGGGGAATTTCTATGGTTTTCTATGAGTGAAATGTCCAACTAACTATAACATCCCTGAAACCTATGGTTTTTTCAGTGAATTTCGAAGGTTTTTTAAATGTTAATTTCATATTTTAATATTTATAAAACCTATATTTTTTCTAAAAAAATTCTAATATTTTGGAACTCTATAAACCTTTTTTTTAACTTTAAAAATTATGTAATGTTTAATAGCTTCAAAAAGATAATCTATATAATTATTTTTTTCTGAGAAAACTAGAGTCCTGTACCGGTAGTCTACCAAGCTCCATTAGCACGTGAATCCTATCCGTCATATTGAAATGATTGGCATTTCGTATCCGACGAGTTTGTGGCACCACATCCCGCGTAAGAACATATACGTATTAGGACGCGACAGCTGCTACTTTGGTATGCGACGGGTACGCAATACCAAGCCGCGCATTACGTCATGTATGTATGGGGTCGCGCCCGCTGCATGTTGTGAAGGCGACGACTGCACGCTGCCAGGCCCTGTGTTACATCATAGACGTATGGTGCCGCGCCGGGTACGCCCTTCCCTCATTTTTTTTATATGTCTCAAAACTATATCTACATAACTTTAAAGTGTATATGAGAGCAAGCGATAATCTAAAATATTTTAAACATTTGTATATTTCTAACTGTAATAAACGTATATTATAGTAAATATATTTTCTCAAAATTGCGTTGGGTGCAGTCTCCTTGCGCAATTGCTATGTGACCTTAAAAAAAGCATTTGATTGGTTCATAACATTTCCCATTCTACCAGTTGGAAAACACCACCCATTTTAGTCATTCTCTCTACAGCATTTGATGAGACACACCTCTTCTACTTAGATAGCTTTTTTGAAAACGTTTTGCTATGTACAAATATCTTACACTACACACAACATGCAACCATCATCTTCATCAATATTCATGGACTGTAAAGAAGCCTTCCACCTGTGATAGGCACACACCTAAAACTTACATAACCAAAGTTTTCCCCAATGCCAGAGGTAACATGCTTGCATAAGCTATCCACTGCACAATGTAATGTGGTACACCCCAGGGGCACTATCATCCATAGATAATGAACACACGGACACAGATTGATAGTGGAACTGGGTACGGGCATGTGCGCCCGACTTCTTTTTATTACCAGGGTCACATATCCAGTGATGTCTGTGCTGGATGCGTGTAGGGTGAGTGTAAACCAGCCATCAGAGAATGGTTGCTGCTAGCATCAACTACAACAGTAATCATTGGATCACACACAGATTCAATAATAAAAGAGTCAATAGTTTGTGCTGCAGTAAGGTAGGGACAGTAGATGTAAAATAATACAGAAAAAATTCTATCGTAAAAGAACCATAACTTGTGCTATATTCAGACACAGGCAATATTTCTGAAATAATACACAAAAAGATTGTATCAAAAAGGGTCCAGCAGTTCTAGTGCACTCAGATAGCCACATCAAAAGCATTCAGCATGTGCACAGCCAGCGATGAAGCGTGCTGCGAGCGGGCCGTAGTAGCAGCAATGTCTGTTGCCATCAACACTGCATCATCTGCAATAGCAACGTGATCTCAATTGTGACTGCTGTCTGCAGTGTAGGCCAGAGAGAGCGGTCAGCAAAGACCCACAGCTACATAAGGTGGACTTGAGCTACACAGTTTGTCGTACGTGAAGCAAGAAAAAGCATGTGCGGAGCCTGCGATGACGAGTATGCATGGCATGGACAGAGTGCACTGCAGCAATGTCTTTTCCTACAGGACTGCGTCATCTACAATACCGACTCGATCTGAGTTGTGAACACTGCTGTCTGCAGTGTAAATTTAAGGCATTAGTCACACAGACATCCATTAATACCTTTTCTCACTTCCTCTTCCCAAAATACAACATCATAAATTACAGAAAACTCTGCAATAAATAAATCAAAACAATTCGAATTGCAATTTCTACTGTCCACAGTGTAGACTATTCAGTGTTCCTTTGAACTTGCAAGATGAATTTCACCATTGTACTAAACATATAACTCATCTAAAAAAAAATCTTCAAGCAAATATACTAAAAGAATATTCTATATATTTCAAGACGTTGTAGTTAGTTGCCTACTGAATTCTGTAATTAAACAATCACCACTCGATCTGAATTGTGAGCCCTGCTGACCGCAGTGTAGGCCAGAGGCAGTAGTCATTAACACCTCACAGCCACGTGCCGTTGGATTAGGATGCACGGAGTTGGTTGCACCTGGTCGGAGGGGGTACACAGAAATCATCACAAACTTCAACTTCTGATATCCTCAATCATATAATCAAGACCCCGTTTGACTGTTTGGACCTTCTGTACCGCGGTGTTGTCCTCCGACTACAGTCAACCAAGCCCAATAATCATGTGCAGCAGTTAACTACGGAAGCACAGACACTGATGCACCTCAACGGAAACAGTTCTGTGAAAAGCAAGCAGCAGGTAATATCGGACATCGTCCATTCTGGAATCAATACACCGTTCCACTATTGTGACCTAGAGTTGGTTGCACCTGCTCCAAGGGAGTACCTTCATCTCCACTCTCAGATGCAGTTCTAACATCGTCCATTGTGGGATCAAGACACCGTTCCACTGTTGGTACCTGTTCGACTGCTGTGTTAGTAGTTTACAGAGCACTCCACGCTGCTGGGCCTCAAACTGAACACTGTGTGCCTGTGTCGCGGTAGCCAGCATTGATCTGAGGAACCTTCCGACCTCGCAGACCTCACCCCAGAAGCTTCCACCGGCACATGGTGGGCCCTCTTTTACATAATGTGGTAGTGAAAGGTGAACTGTGGGGCATATGTGCGTTGCAGCGGCCACGATGAGTAGGCTGAGAGCATCATTCACGCAGCCACCTTCACTCACGAGGTCAACCTCGTGGCGATGAAAGCTGCGCACACCTGGCAGACATGTTCGCCATTCCACAAGAGAACCACACCCAGAGAAACGTGCCTTTTATTCATACCCCTACGCTAGCCTTGAGTGCGCCGAGCCAGCCCACTACGCTAAAGATTTCGGGGTGGGAAAGGGCACGTACGCGCTATGTTTTCGAAATCTTCCCTACTGACTGTACTATTATGTTTCTGTCCACTATCTACTTCACTCAATAGACCATCAGTGTATGTTCACATGTACATGTGTGTGCTCTGCATACTCAAGTCTGTCCGCAACATCCCCTCAGCACTTTCCTTTGTATACTTTTATAATCGAGAATCACTAGCCACCTTCACACATACTTTCCTCCCATCTCTCCCTGCATTTTGCATTGTGTATTGTGTAACAGAGGTGCTATACCATGTTTTCTTTGTGTACATGGCTAGCCACGGTTCCCACAGTACGTAGTTTTGTTGTATCTGATAGGTGTACATGTTGTTTGTCATGTTGTATGCGATTATATAAGGTAGCGTGTTTATTCACGAGCAGTGGTTTCTGCCATTTACATATCGCTGTCTTAATGAGCATACAGAAGTTTTTCTCACAAGTGCAAACTGTGACCACAATGGCGGTCATTCTGTTGCAGGGATTCTGCTCATGCACAGAACTATGCGCAGGAAACCAGGACCTCAGTGAATTGCTGTGTACCAAAAACTCACCTCAGTACCCAGAACCCCTATCCGACCAGCATCAGTGTCTCATTCGCTCTCCGTATCAGCTCGAAGCAACCAATGATTAGACAACCCAGAACATGCGACTTAGAGTACTCTCAGGAATGGTGGGAATCAGAAATACCTGTTCGTTATTATTCTCATATCAGTCCACAACAAGAGTAATCAGAGACACAGTAAAGTTTGAAATATTTATTTTATAAACTACGTGTCCTAAGATGTAGTACCTTGGCTAACATAAGCAGACAAATGATTAAAACTAAAACCATCAGCATTGTTAAAATACCATAGGAAATGAAGGGAGAAATTATGTTACAAATGAATGTGGAATACAACCACCCTCCCTTCAATAGTAAGCTAGTATTATTAGACAAATAGAAGGTCTCTAGGTTTGAATGGGCAACCCCATACCGTAAATATCAGCTTAGGTGAATCACATCACAGGATCAGCTTTGCTCTGTGTCTGGAAAAAGTCTTCTCTAAAGTGTGTGTCTCATGCATGCAAACTGCAATATTAAAGGCGCTCGAATTTCAGAGATTTGCAGCTGTGTGCGTGTTATGTCTAGAGAGTAGGATGATGAACCTGAATTCAAAAGCATACATTGTTTGTTAACCCTGACGGTGTCTGCACACCATGTTCAGACCAAGGGCGCGGTGCACGTCTAGGGATGTGAACAACAGACCGTTCCCATGTGAAGAAAAGGCAAGCAAACATTCTTCATATAATAACATCTATCAGCAGAGTCGTGTGCAAAAGCAGCAAAAGTGGTAAGATGGCGTTTTAACTTCTAAGACGCTTATGCTAACATAGCGATGTGTGTACCTAAACCTCCGTCTCCACTACAATTCATTACTATGCAAGAATTTCCACCTCCACGACACTTCTAAGCTTACAGCCCCCAATCTTGCCTGCTTTCTTGAAAGCACACCAACTCCCACAATCACACCAACATTCACACAGCTTTCTAATGGCAGTTATCTGCTTCTCAATAACATGCACTCCTACGGAATGTGAGGTGGCATACCGTATGCCCTTACTGTTTCAAACCAAGTAACTTCCTGTAGCAATGTCTATTCCCACCCACACAAACTAACTCCCAAACTTCAACTTGGCCTTGAATCCCTACTTTGCAAACAGATTTCATTAAACTAACCAAACTAATGTGCTTTTCTTCAGAACAGGAGTGTCCCTCACTTCTGCAAAATAAATTTATCGCCTGCAGATAGCACGAACTTCCAGTTAAATACAGTCCCTTTTAAATTCGAACCTCCCATTACACTTTGTGAATTGTTACTCAATTTTTAACACATCTCACACTCAAGGTCTGGCACACTTTTTTAATACGGACTCCTCCGGCCTTCTCACAGTCTTTCAAACTGTTTTTGGTATTATACCACACTTCATTCATTCGATAATCTCTGGAATAACAGGAACAGTGCCCAAAATTCTCGCTCTCTTTGCGGCCATCCTACTACTATTTTTGCTTGTAAAAAATGACTGCGCTCCCTGTGGTAACAAGCATCTAAGACATAATACGCCTCTACGCGAAGCTACATCAATACCGTGAAAAAATGGAACTACTTTTCGGCTGTCTGCCTCTATCTATTATCTGAGCCAGCTACAACATGACATTTATTTACACATATCCAATGTGCGTCCAACCATCTTTCTATTGCAAAACTTGCCCATTCGACTGGCGAATGGATTTATGCCTTGCCAACATCCCAACATTCGCTCCCGACATCCAGCAGGTAATGGAGTATCTTGAAAACCATGAACTCGATTGTTCAGGCAGTAGAGCAATGGCGGATGCAACGCAAAAAGGTATCGTGGCGGAATGGGATTTCTGCACAGCCGCGAAACATCTGCTGCAATGTACGACCTTTGACAACATCGCAGATTGCCTGCCAATTCAAATTGCCGCTCCAACATTCGAGGAACATTACTGTCCCTTCGAAGATATGAATTGGACTGCTTCCCTTTTCTCACATGATGGCAACAATGACCTCTTGGAACATTACGCATCTCAACCCGCTGAAGAACTTCCGGACTGCAATCTCCAAGACTTGTAAGAAATTCATGTTCTTCTTGGATTGATTTTTACCAACTTTTTTGACTTTTTGCTTTCAATTTTTTTTAATACACTTCAATTGAACTATTTTCATATAATAACTTTCTAAGTATGCTCAGGCATTTGAACTCTGTTTTCATTATTGCCCCTTACGTCTCCAGTCTAACCAGGGATGGGTGATGTATGGCCTATCCAAATACGCTATTTACTTCCTAAATTAGCCTAAACCCGACATCCATTTTGAAACCATCTCTATTCTTTGTGCACACATCTCTCTGCCTGCCTATTATCCACGAAGCCCTTTCACACAAATTTACTCATCCTCAGCCTCTACTCACGAGCTGGCGATCAACATCAAAAACACTACATTGTTTAGGAACTGGCTGGCACAGTGTGCTAATCGTATCCTACCTTTATTTTCATTATAGAATTGAGTCATTTATGTCTAATAGCTATTGTTTATGTCACATGGAACTGTTACATGTAATGTGGAATACACTAATGCAGCAGCTTCAGATTTGATTATAACAGAATCGGTTGGAGTTTGCCTCAGCTCGGTGCCTTAGCTCTTTACACAATAATTTTTTTTGAAAGAGCTGAAGACAATAATGTATGGTTTGACGAGAAGGGTACTTAATGTGCTTATCAGAAGCACAATTTTGTGTTCCTCCTCAAAGTTACGATGTGATTAGAACTATTACCAATTCTGACTCGCACCAGATTGAATCTACCATACAAGAGATTGCTGACTGTTCTACTGTTGATAATTTTATGTTACAACAAAGGAGTACCAGGGTACCAAAGAAGTTTGATGATTACACTTTGCAATTTTTTATTTTGTTTCTTTTCTTAAAGGGTACATGTGCTAATCGGATCCGACCTTTATTTTCATTATAGAATTTTGAGTCATTCAAGTGTAATAGGTATTGTTTATGTCACAAGGAACTGTAACATGTAATGTGGATTTCACTGATGCAGGAGCTTACGTTTGAATACAGCAGAAGCGGTTGCAATTTGCCTCAACTGAATGCCTTACCTCTTGCACCAGTGGATCCATTTATGGCACTTAAATAAAGACACTCTTTATATAACTTTCAGGCTCCATCGCTTTATTACACAAAGCCACTTTCTTAGACACACCTGATTTCACCATTTCTCTTCTGTGGCATTGCAACATTCTGCATTATATTCTTCACGATTATTTATTTATTCCTCCTTCCTATTACACACACCCACTTTTTTAGACACACCTGATTTCACCATTGTTCTTCTGTGGCATTGCAACATTCTGCATTATATTCTTCACGATTATTTCTTTATTCCTGCTTCCTAAAACACTGCATTCGAGTCTTCAGAAAGTAGAGGTGAGTAGTTCAATTCCCACTCCCTGTATCGTATAAACGCATACTTACACTACTTACAAAGATATGCTAAAGCGGCCAGTATCCTACAGCGCCCACACACATCACTTTACAGCAATCAGCTCACGGCTTACGCTCACGGTTTCATCCACAAGTCTTCAAACCAGTACCAGTGAGTAGTTTGCTTCCCACACCCGCTATACTCTAAACGCATACCAACACCACCTGCACAGCTATCCTACAGCGGCCAGTATGCTACAGCACCCAGACCACATCAGTTTACATCACTCAGCTCACGGTTTAGGCGCACGCTTTCATCCCAGAGTGTACCGGCACCTTGCCTCAGCACCATCTCACTCTCGGCAAAACAGCACTTTCACACCGGTAGGGATAAATACTTCAGCACATCAGTTTACAGCACTCAGCCCACAGTTTAGGTGCACGCTTTCATCCCCGAGTGTACCGGCCCCTCACCTCAGCACCCTCTCACTCTCGGCAAAACAGCACTTTCACACTGGTAGGACTAAATACTTCGCTTCACACTCCCTGTATAGCACACCCTAAACAACCCACAGACGTTACAGGGCTCCTAACCTCCCCTTTTCTACTTTTCTCGCCCTTTTTCCTCTTACTCATTTCAACGGAATCACAAAATGGCGGCCAACACTTCCTAGTTGCAACCGCTCGCACCGCTCACAGCCAATAAGCAGCAAGCTCGTGCTCGTAACGCCTCAGCCAATCAGATGTCAGAATTCCCAAATATCGATATCTGTAAATTTCGATATTTCTCCAAAACTACTGAATGGATTTACACCAAATAAACAAAAGCGTGCTTTCTAGACCAAGACCCTTCTCCCTGCCAAATTTGGGTCAATTTCGTTCACCCGTTCGACCTGTAGCCTTTTCTAAAGTTTCCTATGGAAATTAACATGGAGAAAACAAGTTTTGGGACCCCCCTTTTTTCTCTCCCCCCCTTAATGAATCACCCCCACACTTCCCACATAGGAGCTGATATGAACAAATAATTAGTTTGGAAAGTTTCATGAAGATTCATCAAACAACGCTAAAATTATAAGCAAAACAAAAAATGCTCTTCCTATGGAAACTTGGTCCTAACTACAGCGACAGCCAGTAGGTAATACATATATATATATTCCCCCGTTATAGTTAGTGCAGGCAACTATAACTCACGCGACCGCAATCCTCTGCTGATGACATATGTGTCTTTATGAAAAAAAAATATTTGTAATATATGTATAGCTAAAATTTAATGGAAGAAGACATGGGCAAATAAGTGTCTAAAACAGTATTAGCATCAGCAGAGGATTGCGGTCGCGTGAGTTATAGTTGCCTGCACTAACTATAACGGGGGAATTTCATTGGTTTTTTATCAGTAAAATGTCCATCTAACTATAACATGTGTGAAACCTATGGTTTTTTCAGTGAATTTGCAAGGTTTTTTAAATGCTAATTCCTAACTATAACGTGTGTGAAACCTATGGTTTTTTCAGTGAATTTGTACGTTTTTTTAAATGCTAAGTTACTTTATGCCATTCGTGGCGTGCGCGCCCACTTAACGCAGTTCGTTCTGTGCGCGCACGGTGCGCTTCGCGCACCGTGCGCGCACAGTGAGCACGCGGTGCGCTTCGCGCACCGCGCGCCCACTTTACGCAGTTAGTGCTGTGCACGCACGGTGGGCACGCGGTGCGCTACGCGCACCGCGTGCCCACGTTACGCTGGATGGGCCATGTACGCACGATGCGCTTCGCGCACCGTGCACACATGGAGGACATATTATGCGCTTCATTGTGAAAGGTAATGTTTGATTTTTTATAGTGAAAACGTATATGCCGAGCGCGAATGGTGGTCTTCGGGCACCATTTGCACACGGGGTGTGGAGAGTGTGTATATTTATTTATTTTTAAAGTTTTTTTACCGTACGCGTACGGTAAGCGTAATCGGCGATTTTTCGAAAAAAATTAAAATTGGATTTTTGCCCTTGGGGGTTCTTTGGGGACACCTTCATCAAGGCTAGGTGGTTGGGAGCAGTCTAAACAGCCCCTTTACATGTTTTTTGGCTTTTTTTTCTTCCACCCCCTCAGAGTGCGAGATAGAAAATGGCGGACACCGCTTCCTGGTTTCGACTGATTCAAATGTTTACTAAGATCTAACAGCCAATGAGAATCGCGCTCGCGCACGGCACCGAACGCGTACGGTAAGCTTACCGTAAGCGCACGGTAAGCGCACCGTAAGCTGCCACAGATATATATATTGATTTAAAGGCTATTTTCTCAGGATCTACTGAACAGATTTACACCAAACCTACAAAAGGCACTTCCTTGAGCTATAGACTGCCTCTCTGCCAAATTTCAAGTAACTCTGTTCAGCCGTTCGGTCTGTAGCTGTGTCTAAAGGTCCTATGGAAAAATGCATGGGAAAAACGCCTTTTATCTCAGCCCCCGCTTGACGAATCCCCCCGAGACTTTCAGGGTAGGAGCGGAGCATAGCGCCCCACCTATTTTGAAAATTTCGCGAGGATTCGTTGACCGGCGCCAAAGTTATTCCAAATAGAATGTTGCGGATTTCCTATGGAAACGTGGTCCTAACTATAACTATCTACTGGCGACCGCCAGTAGATAATATATATATATATATATATATATATTAGGGGTGGGCGGAATTTGCGTAATCGCGTTACGCAAATCTCCGCGAAATGGTAAAAAATCTCAGCGAACACGCAGAAATTCCGCGAACACGCGGAATTGCTTGTTCGCGATGCTTTTTTCCTGTTCGCAATCGCTGTTTGCGTGCTCGGGGAGAAATATCTCGCAAACACGCATTTTGGGAACGTGAACAAGCAAAAATTTCGCGAAGTCGCGGAAAGCAGAATTTTGGGCAATTTCGCGTTCTCCGCATAACGCAAAATTACCCAAATTCCGCAAATTCCGCGAACGGAACGGAATTTGCCGCCCAGGCCTAATATATATATATATATATATATATATATATATATATATATATATATATATATATATATATCCACACCCAATGCTAACCTTAGTAAAAAGTCAGCGGAACACTTGCTCTGAGTACAGGACAAAGGATTTATTGAGCACAATTGCAGCGCTTCCCTACAGTCCGTGAAACGCTTGGGCAGACGCGTTTCTGGCCGGAATGGCCGTCATCAGTGCCGGTCTCACAGGCTGATTGATTCTCCTAGACCTCAGAGACCACTCCCTTTGAAGTAGTCTCTCGACTCCTCCTCCCAAAAGCAGGTGTGTAGATTGCGCTGAAAGCTCCAAGTACACTGCATGATGGTAATTGCAGTCCTTCGTCGTTCCTCATTTAGTGATGTGGAACTCTAAATATCAACGATGCCCTCAAATTATTGGCGCTGGACTGTACACCACCGCAGGACTCCTGGATATGATAGTCCCGCTCACACCTCTGTCCGTACCCTTATCAGGCAGCGCAATGCCCCCTCGTCTCTCCCCTCGCAAAAATAATCGCCAAGTGGTAATAAGTTTTCTCGGGGGGGGGGGGCACCGCGATGTACTCCTCACACTTCACCAAAGTTGCTGATGCTCGCGGGGCTCCAGACCGAGAGGGCGTGTCGCAATGTCGGTATCACCGAAAACTGGCTATATATCCACACCCAATGCTAACCTTAGTAAAAAGTCAGCGGGACACTTGCTCCGGGTACAGGACAAAGGATTTATTGAGCACAATTGCAGCGCTTCCCTGCAGTCCGTGAAATGCTTGGGCAGACGTGTTTCTGGCCGAAATGGCCGTCATCAGTGCCGGTCTCACAGGCTGATTGATTCTCCTGGACCTCAGAGACCACTCCCTTTGAAGTAGTCTCTCGACTCCTCCTCCCAAAAGCAGGTGTGAAGATTGCGCTGCAAGCTCCAAGTACACTGCATGATGGTAATTGCAGTCCTTCGTGGTTCCTCATTCAGTGATGTGGAACTCTAAACATCAATGATGCCCCCAAATAATTGGCACTGGACTGTACACCACCGCAGGACTCCTGGATATGATAGTCCCGCTCACACCTCTGTCTGTACCCTTATCAGGCAGCGCAATGCCCCCTCGTCTCTCCCCTCGCAAAAATAATCGCCAAGTGGTAATAACTCCTCGGGGGGGGGGGGGCACTGCGATGTACTCCTCATACTCCACCAAAGTTGCTGATGATCGCGGGGCTCCAGACCGAGAGGGCGCGTCCCATGCCGATATCAGCAAAAACCGGCTCTATATCCACACCGAATGCTAACTTTAGTAAAAAGTCAGCAGGACACTTGCTCCAGGTACAGTACAAAGGATTTATTGAGCACAATTGCAGCGCTTCCTTGCAGTCCATGAAACGCTTGGGCAGACGTGTTTCTGGCCGGAATGGCCATCATCAGTGCCGGTCTCACAGGCTGATTGGTTCTCCTGGACCTCAGAGACCACTCCCTTTGAAGTAGTCTCTCGACTCCTCCTCCCAAAAGCAGGTGTGTAGATTGCGCTGAAAGTTCCAAGTACACTGCATGATGGTAATTGCAGTCCTTCGTGGTTCCTCATTCAGTGATGTGGAAATCTAAACATCAATGATGCCCCCAAATTATTGGCGCTGGACTGTACACCACCGCAGGATTCCTGAATGTGATAGTCCCGCTCACACCTCTGTCTGTACCCTTATCAGGCAGCGCAATGCCACCTCCTCTTTCCCCTCGCAAAAATAATTGCCAAGTGGTGATAACTCTTCTGGGGGGGAGGCACTGCGATGTATTGTATTGTAATTGTATTGTAAGGAGTTTTTGTATAGTGCAGCTGTCACCCAATGGGTATCCTGGTGCTTACTCCTCATACTCCACCAAAGTTGCTGATGCTCGCGGGGCTCCAGACCGAGAGGGCGTGTCCCATGCCGGTATCAGCGAAAACCGGCTTTATATCCACAACCAATGCTAACCGTAGTAAAAAGTCAGCGGGACACTTGGTCCGGGTACAGGACAAAGGATTTATTGAGCACAATTGCAGCGCTTCCCTGCAGTCCGTGAAACGCTTGGGCAGACGTGTTTCTGGCCGAAATGGCCGTCATCAGTGCCGGTCTCACAGGCTGATTGATTCTCCTGGACCTCAGAGACCACTCCCTTTGAAGTAGTCTCTCGACTCCTCTTCCCAAAAGCAGGTGTGTAGATTGCGCTGAAAGCCCCAAGTACACTGCATGATGGGTGCACGGACTGTGCACCCATCAGTGCACCCATCATCAGAGATGTCACTGACCATGTCATGAATGATGCAATATGTGACATCATCTGCAGTGCATTGCGGGTGTGCGAGTTATAGTTAGCAGAACTAACTATAACGGAGGAATTTCTATGGTTTTGTACGAGTGAAATGGCCAGCTAACTATAACACCACTGAAACCTATGGTTTTTTCTGTGAATTTCTAAGATTTTTTAAATGCTAATTTCTAACTATAACGACTCTGAAACCTATGGTTTCTTCAGTGAATTTCAAAGCTTTTTTAAATGCTAATTTCTAACTAAAACGTCTCTGAAACCTATGTTTTTTTCAGTGAATTTAAAAGGTTTTTTAAATGCTAATTTTTAAGTGTGATAGTAGTTATACCTATTTTTTTGTACTGATTTTGTACAGTTTTAACTGTTTATTAATAAATATTTTATTCATTAAATAACATTATATATTTTTCTGAAAATTGCAAAAAAATACTTTAAAAATAATTTTTCTAACAGAAATATTGATTAATTTTCTTGTTTTCATTTTGTATTTTAATATATTTATATTATTTTCTTTAAAAAAAAAAAAATCAATTATTTTTTTCGTAGTCGCGCACTCAAAGCGTTCACATCACGGTGAGTGCGCGCATTCTAGCCGCCATTTTAGAAAAGTCGTGAAGGATCCGCGTACGGCGTGCGACGGCTGCGTGTTTTTCAGTTACATCATATACATTTAATATTACGTGATGTGCGCAATTGGTATGCGACCAGCCGCCGACTCCTGCTCCCGCACATTCGTGACACATGCACATTACAGTATGAGATGCTTGCGCAGTTGTGGGTTCCGCGTGACGTCATATACGTGCTGTGGCGCGCTCTAAAATGATATGTATGTGTCTTTAATATACATATTAGGGCAAGAGATTTTCTAAGATATTCATAAAAATAATATAGTTGGACTTATAATAAACTTATATTATTTTTAAATATATTTTCGCGAAGTCGGGTGCGTGCATCGTGAGAGCCAGGTCAGCACAGCTTCTGTAGAGCCAGAAAAACCAGGTCAGCAGAGCCGTTGTAGAGCCAGAGAACCAGGTCAGCAGAGCTGCTCTAGAGCCAGAGACCCGGATCAGCAGAGTTGCTCTAGAGGCCGAGAACCAGGTCAGCAGAGCTGCTTTAGAGCCAGGGAAACTAGGTCAGCAGAGCTGCTTTAGCGGGAGAGAACCAGGTCAGCAGAACTGCTTTAGAGCCAGAGAACCAGGTCAGCAGAGCTGCTCTAGAGAACCAGGTCAGCAGAGCTGCTTTAGAGCCATAGAACCAGGTCAGCAGAGCTGCTTTAGAGCCAGAGAACCAGGTCAGCAGAGCTGCTCTAGAGGCAGAGAACCAGGTAAGCAGAGCTGCTTTAGAGGGAGAGAACCAGGTCAGCAGAGCTGCTCTAGAGCTAGAGAACCAGGTCTGCAGAGCTGCTCTAGAGCTAGAGAAACCAGGTCAGCAGAGCTGCTTTAGAGAGAGAGAACCAGGTCAGCAGAGCTGCTTTAGAGCCAGAGAACCAGGTCAGCAGAGCTGCTTCAGAGCAAGTGAACCAGGTCAGCAGAGCTGCACTAGAGTCAGAGAACCAGGTCAGCAGAGCTGCTTTAGAGCCAGAGAATCAGGTCAGCAGAGCTGCTTTAGAGCCATAGAACCAGGTTAGCAGAGCTGCTTTAGAGCCAGAGAACCAGGTCAGCAGAGCTGCACTAGAGGCAGAGAACCAGGTCAGCAGAGCTGCTTTAGAGGGAGAGAACAAGGTCAGCAGTGCTGCTTTAGAGCCAGAGAACCAGGTAAGCAGAGCTGCTTTAGAGGGAGAGAAAAATTTCAGCAGAGCTGCTCTAGAGCTAGAGAACCAGGTCAGCAGAGCTGCTCTAGAGGCAGAGAACCAGCTAAGCAGAGCTGCATTAGAGGGAGAGAACCAGGTCAGCAGAGCTGCTCTAGAGCTAGAGAACCAGGTCAGCAGAGCTGCTCTAGAGCTAGAGAAACCAGGTCAGCAGAGCTGCTTTAGAGAGAGAGGACCAGGTCAGCAGAGCTGCTTTAGAGCCAGAGAACCAGGTCAGCAGAGCTGCTTTAGAGCCAGAGAACCAGGTCAGCAGAGCTGCACTAGAGTCAGAGAACCAGGTCAGCAGAGCTGCTTTAGAGCCAGAGAATCAGGTCAGCAGAGCTGCTTTAGAGCCATAGAACCAGGTCAGCAGAGCTGCTTTAGAGCCAGAGAACCAGGTCAGCAGAGCTGCACTAGAGGCAGAGAACGAGGTCAGCAGAGCTGCTTTAGAGGGAGAGAACAAGGTCAGCAGTGCTGCTTTAGAGCCAGAGAACCAGGTCAGCAGGGCTGCTCTAGAGCTAGAAAAACCAGGTCAGCAGAGCTGCTTTAGCGGTAAAGAACCAGGTCAGCAGAGCTGCTTTAGAACCAGAGAACCAGGTCAGCAGAGCTGCTTTAGAGCAAGAGAACCAGGTCAGCAGAGCTGTTGTAGAGCTAGAGAAACCAGGTCAGCAGAGCTGCTTTAGAGAGAGAGAACCAGGTCAGCAGAGCTGCTTTAGAGCCAGAGAACCAGGTCAGCAGAGCTTCTTTAGAGCCAGAGAACCAGGTCAGCAGAGCTGCACTAGAGTCAGAGAACCAGGTCAGCAGAGCTGCTTTAGAGCCAGAGAATCAGGTCAGCAGAGCTGCTTTAGAGCCATAGAACCAGGTCAGCAGAGCTGCTTTAGAGCCAGAGAACCAGGTCAGCAGAGCTGCACTAGAGGCAGAGAACCAGGTCAGCAGAGCTGCTTTAGAGGGAGAGAACAAGGTCAGCAGTGCTGCTTTAGAGCCAGAGAACCAGGTCAGCAGAGCTGCTCTAGAGCTAGAGAAACCAGGTCAGCAGAGCTGCTTTAGCGGTAAAGAACCAGGTCAGCAGAGCTGCTTTAGAACCAGAGAACCAGGTCAGCAGAGCTGCTTTAGAGCAAGAGAACCAGGTCAGCAGAGCTGTTGTAGAGCCAGAGACCAGGTCAGCAGAGCTGCTCTAGAGGCAGAGAACCAAGTCAGTAGAGCTGATTTAGAGCCAGAGAACCAGGTCAGCAGAGCTGCTTTAGAGCCAGAGAACCAGGTCAGCAGAGCTGCTTTAGAGCCTGAGAACCAGGTCAGCAGAGCTGCTCTAGAACTTTAGAACCAGGTCAGCAGAGCTGCTCTAGTGCCAGAGAACCAGGTCAGCAGAGCTGCTGTAGAGCCAGAGAAACCAGGTCAGTAGAGCCGCTTTAGAGCGAGAGAACCAGGTCAGCTGAGCTGGTTTAGAGGGAGAGAACCAGGTCAGCAGAGCTGCTCTAGTGCCAGAGAACCAGGTCAGCAGAGCTGCTGTAGAGCCAGAGAAACCAGGTCAGTAGAGCCGCTTTAGAGCGAGAGAACCAGGTCAGCTGAGCTGCTTTAGAGGGAGAGAACCAGGTCAGCAGAGCTGCTTTAGAGCCAATGGACCAGATCAGCAGAGCTGCTCAAGAGCCAGAGAACCAGGTCAGCAGAACTGCTTTAAAGCCATAAAACCGGGTCAGCAGAGCTGCTTTATAGCAAGAGAACCAGGTCAGCAGAGCTGTTGTAGAGCCAGAGAACCAGGTCAGTAGAGCTGATTTAGAGGGAGAGAACCAGGTCAGCAGAGCTGCTTTAGGGCCAGAGAACCAGGTCAGCAGAGCTGCTCTAGAGCCAGAGAACCAGGTCAGCAGAGCTGCTTTAGAGCCAGAGAACCAGGTCAGCAGAGCTGCTCTAGAACTTTAGAACCAGGTCAGCAGAGCTGCTCTAGTGCCAGAGAACCAGGTCAGCAGAGCTGCTGTAGAGCCAGAGAAACCAGGTCAGTAGAGCCGCTTTAGAGCGAGAGAACCAGGTCAGCAGAGCTGCTTTAGAGGGAGAGAACCAGGTCAGCAGAGCTGCTTTAGAGCCAATGGACCATGTGAGAAGTTGGCCTGGCATATGCTGTTCCTAGTTATAGGGACACCTTGCACCAGTCCAATTCGACTCCTATTGATGATAGGTTTAAGACAACCTTTAAAGAAAGCTATCCTAGTGGTAGCTGTGGAGAGCAGCCTTCAGGCTAAGTCTTGAAGGAGTGTTAAGCTTATTGTTTTACCATAATAACCTCTTGAATAACCAAATGAAAGAGTAGCCCACACAGGTATATATATAAAATATATGTATTTATTCTAGACAGAACCCCACAGTCACTTTATGTGGCTAGTGGCAAAGTTACAATTCAATCAAGTATTTATAAACACAATAAATAGCACAGAAATCAATGGGCCCCAGGGGGGGACCAAACCATATACTAAAATAGTGGTATAAGAACCATGACAATTCTACAGGCAATGCCTAGGGCATTCAGGATCGCTTGCCCCTTCAGAATCCACCCACAGTTAAGAGGAAGGGGACCCACGGGAGACGCGTGCAGTGCAAAGAGCTGCTATCGGGATCGCAATGTTAGCCTATGGAGAATGTTGCGGTTGAATATTTAAAGTTTAAGGACACTTCTAGCAACAGTACAAAGTTAAGACTTGAGACTTAAGGCTTTGGAGAGCCCACCACCACTGGAGTACCGAAGTACCACTGTTACCTGCCCCAGGGAAGCCGGGTGCATAGGTCGATTCTGGTGTCGGGTCGCGGGCTGATTTTCTATGGAAAAGTAGTCCAAACTGCTGCTAGCTGAAAGCGTCGTTGAAGTCGTGAAGATTAAAGTTGAAGAGGAGATAAAGATGAACCTGAAAGCAGAGGGGACAGAGTCTGGGTCACAGCAAAGTGACCAGGGAGCTCACAGGAAGGAGCTCGTGGATGTCGGGTGCTTCAGGTGTCGAAGGTACAGCTGGGCTCTGCAGTCACGGGCTCCGGGAGGCTTCAAGGAAGGCCAGCTTCTGGAGGGCGACTGTCCCACGTCGGCTGAGGGTCGCTGCGGTGTTAGTGTCCCGATTGGATCCACTAAGCATTGGCAACCGCAACCCACGCAAGATGAACAAAGCAGCTGCTGGTGCAGACCCACGAGGTCTGAGGGTGCTCACCTTTGCAGGGAGCGTAGAGCAGGCCTGGAGCAACCTGGGGAACTCTTGGAAAGATAGGTTTTCCTCCGTCAGGGCCCACAAGTCGAGAGACAAGGGACCGCGGAGGGCAGCAAAATGGAGTGTGTAAAAGGGCTCCCACGGGCCACCGGAGCGGGCTAGGGAGCTGAGCTTTGGCACGGATGCTGCTGGAAGGTTGGCTCAGAAATGGGCTAAAGCACCATTTCCCCACTGGTCGGGGTTGGGTGCTATGCAAGAGGTGGCCGGGGTCTCGGGGTATGCAGGGATCTCGGCACCCACGTGGTCCACGGTGCTCAGGCTTGCTGGGCACGCTCACAGGACTCTGGGATGCACTGGAGACCCACCTCAAGGTTGATGGAAGGCGTCGAAGTTCGTGAGAGCAGCGAAGTTCCAACCGGGTATCTTGCAGTCTTTAAGGTGCCTGCCAAGCAGGGGGATAACTCCTTTATCCCAAGGGAGATTTCTTCAGTCAGCTGGGCAGCAGCTCGTCGAAGGTCAGTTCTGTGAAGTTCTGGACGAATCTAAGGCTCTAGGGCAAAGTTATTCCCATATATCCCCAAGATTAGGGGATGGTCCAAAATAGAGCCTACCAATCAGAGTAGAGGCGTGAAAGGGTGGCTACACCCACTCCCCTTTGTGTGTTTCCCGCCTGGGCGAGGGGCAGGATGCCCCTGAACCGGTTCCAGGCGGTGTATGCAGAATTGGGGCTCTGCAGCTGCCTACGTGCAAATCTGAAAGGACATTTGGTGCACCCACCCTGTTCCAATCCACATTATCCTGTCTGGGGAGGTGCTGGCACCTCCCTGCCACAGGAGCCCTATTGTCCAGCTGGCGAGGCTGGGGTTTTCCCCAGCAACAGCCAGCCAGAGTCGTGTAGGTGGCGGACAGTAGCCATTTTGTGGTACATGTGCACTTTTAAATTGGTGTCTAAATTCTACCGCTTTTCCCATATCACCCTCCTAGCAAGGGGGAATCGTGCCCCCATGCCCATGGCTGGACTGGGGGTATGAGTGATTCCTTCATGTTTGACACCAAACACGATATGGTTCTGTGTAGCCATTCTCAAGTTATCGCGATGACGCGATTCACTTATAATGCGGTTTAGAGTATATGGTATGGCTACACTACAAACAACCCAGTAACGGTTTTACGAAGGTTGCAGAGAGGTCCTACTCACGTAGGGGTCCCCCCTCACACATACCTCAGCACCCAGCCCTGTAGGATTACCAGGGCCTGCCATAGGGGTGACCTATGAGAGTATATGTGTTGTAATGGTATGGGACATAGGGTACCTACATCCCTGTAAGGGGTGCTAGCACCACCTTACCCAGACTACAGTAGCGGCCTGGTGGTGTCAGTTTGGGTGGCTGTCCCAGGGTGGCACAATAAGTGCTGCAGCCCTGGTAGGCCTACTGGGGGACCCATGCCCTGGGTACCTAGGGTACCATCTACAAGGGACTGGTAGGGCATGCCCAGCATCCAATTAGGTTTGTACCTAGAGTACTTTACATCAGTTTTAGGGAGAAAGCAGATAGGCTGGGGTCCTGGATAGCAGGATCCCAGCCAGACTAGTCAAAAACCACTTAAATACCAGGCAAAAAGTTTGGGGCAACCATTAGTCAGATTCCACTCTCCTACATAACCCCCCCCCCCCCCCCAAACGAAAGGAGATAAGGCTAACCTTGTCCAGATAAGCCTTTATTTCCTGAGTGGCCATATAAGGAAGAACCTGTACTAACATGGTTGCTCCCTGTGTCATGGTCCACTTGGGAAATCCTACCCCAAGGGGTTCTAGAGTTTCTCCAAAGTCTAGGAAAATTACCTGTATTGGTTTTTGGGTCAGAGGTGGGCTGGTGGGGTGTCTGAGTCTGGAAGTGAGGCCCTGCTTGGGTTGGTCTCAACCTCCTCAGATCACTGGCCACTATGGAAGCCTTTCTGCCCAGGACAGTGTCATATCTGGCCCTAAGGGTCAACCTCTGGCTGCCTACAGCTGGGGGTTGGATCCCTTTGGCTGGAATAGTGGAGGGCACTGGAAGGTTTGGGGCAACTATGCCCCAGGTTTCTCTGTGCTCACCATCTTCCATTTGAGGGGTGCCTATACCTAGGGGTAAGGGGGATCCCTCAGTTTGTAGAGGAATATTCACCTGGCTGAAACTACTCTGCTGGGTGTCCCTAATCTGTTGATGAGGGGGGTCCTCTGGGCAGGGGCCCAATAAGGGTCCACTGACCTCCCTGACCTCTGCAGCCCTGGGCTGACTGAGGCAGGGTAGAGAGGGGCAGGATACCTGCTCCAGACTGGGTACCACCTTGGAAGGGTCCCCTGCCATCAGAGAGGTGGGCAGGCCAAGCCTGTCCACTTCTGGGGCAGTTACTTCACAAGGGGCAGGATCAGTTCCCTGAGAAACTGGACCTTTACCTGTAGTCTGGTGAGGGGAAGACTGCTCCTCCTCCCCTATGCTCTCTGTTTGGGTAGAGTGATCCATAGTTTCAGGCTTCACTCTTTCTATTTTCTCCTGGGGTGGAGGTGAGGCCCTCAGGGTCTCATCCACTCTCTCAGGGATTCCTACCATTTTCAAATGGGCCTTGTGGTCAACCTCAGCCCAGGCTGAGATTTCCAGATCATTCCCCAGTAGACAATCTACAGGCAAGTTTGGGGACACTGCCACTCTCTTGGGGCCAGTGACCCCTCCCCAGCTGAGGTTTATCACTGCCATGGGATGATCTGTCCTGATTCCATCTATGTTGGTCACCTGGTAGCTAAACCCAGGTAAAAGGTGATCTAGGGGCACTAGCCTCTTGGTCACCATGGTGACACTGGCCCCTGTGTCCTTATAGGCCACAGCTTTCTGACCATTGATCATGGGCTCTTGTCTGTACCTGCCCAGGATACTGGGGCTCATGGTAAAGTTGGCAAACCCCATGCCACCATCACAGACTAGAGTTGCTAATGCAGGGGACCTGGTTAGGCCAGAGTCCCCTGGTGTTCCCAAAGAGAACCCAACTAAGTTTTTGGGTGCACTCCCACCACCTGGGGGATTACTACTAGTAGCAACAGGAGGTGTTGGAGCTGGTTTTGGAGGAACATTTTCTTTATTGCCATTCTTAGGACAGCTGGAGTCAGTTTTCCAGTGGCCAGGTCGTTTACACACATGGCAATATGGTTTCTTGTTATTAGAGGAAGTATTTTGGTACCCACCCCCAGCACTGGGTTTTTGGGGCCCTTCAGAGGACTTTTCTTGTTTATCATCCCCACCTTTCTCTTTGGGCTTAGTGGAATCCTTCTTCTGGTCACCAACTTGGTTCTTAGGCCTAATCCTGGTTCTGACCCATTTGTCTGCCTTCTTTCCCAATTCTTGGGGAGAGGTCAGATCAGAGTCCACCAGGTGCTGGTGTAAAAGTTGGTTTTGACAATTATTAAGAATCTGCTCCCTCATAATGAGATTATACAATCCTTGATAATCATTAACTTTACTGCCATTTAACCAACCTTCCAGTGCCTTGGTTGCACAATCCACAAAGTCTACCCAATCTTGATTCTGTGCTTTCTGGGTGTCTCTGAACTTAAGTCTGTATTGATCAGTGGTTAAGCCAAACCCATCTATTAAAGCAGCTTTCAAGATATAATAATCATCAGCATCCTCTTCTCTTACAGAGAGGAGCTTGTCTCTTCCTTTATCTGAAAAGGAGAGCCACAGGATTGCTGCCCACTGCTCTACTGGGACCCTCTGTACTCTACAGGCCCTTTCAAGAGCAGATATCCATTTGTGGATATCATCCCCATTCTGATAGGGGGGCACAATCTTGTGGAGGTTCCTATTGTCAGGGACTTTCTCTCTAACTCTAGGGGTTTCATCACTGCCACCAGGGGTCTCTAGACCCCATTTCTTTGAAGTTTTCTGAAGCTCCAGGGCTTCCCTGTCCAATGCTAACTGTTCTCTTTTAAGCTGAAGCTTAGCCTGCTCAAATTTGATCAGTCTGCATTTCCTCTCATAGGAGGATTCTCTTCTCCGAGAAGAGGCAGAGGACCCTTTGGATCTCTGAGAATGGTTGGATCCCACTGAGGGGGATCTTTTCCTTCTTGGACCCACCACTCTCCCACTAGGGATGGAGGGAGTGCCTCTTGGGCCTTCACCTCCCTGTTGTGAGTGGTTTGTTTCTTCCAGGTCAGGACTTTCATCCTCTTCCTGGTCCTCATCAGAGTCCACTCTGGGAGTGTCCTCTTCTGATGGATGCCCACCCACTCTGTCTGTTCCTCTGGACCCTATGGACTCCATAAAGTCTGCTATGGGCAGGATTTCCCTGAGACGTTGGGTGTTGGCACCTTTGTTTGTCTTCAGTTTTCTGAGGGTGCACATCTCCCTGAGCTCTGCAAAGGAGAGATGATCATACTTATCAACTGGGACCCTGTGGGGTCCTTCCATAGCCTTAGTGGCACCTGCACCTGAAGACATGTTTAGTGTAGTGATGTATCTACCTACACTAAGTGTGGCCTACTGAACCCTCTCTTGAGTTGTAGTCAAGGTGTGCTAAACCCTCTACACACAACTCTAAGTTCAGTAGAACTTATTGTATTCTAGCTTGAATTTATATGTACCTTTGGTACCAAGTGGCTTTCACTTTAGAAATTCAATTTGTTATCTGGTAAAACAATGGCAAGCTTGAATCCCACCGCTGCCACCAATGTGAGAAGTTGGCCTGGCATATGCTGTTCCTAGTTATAGGGACACCTTGCACCATTCCAATTCGACTCCTATTGATGATAGGTTTAAGACAACCTTTAAAGAAAGCTATCCTAGTGGTAGCTGTGGAGAGCAGCCTTCAGGCTAAGTCTTGAAGGAGTGTTAAGCTTATTGTTTTACCATAATAACCTCTTGAATAACCAAATGAAAGAGTAGCCCACACAGGTATATATATAAAATATATGTATTTATTCTAGACTGAATCCCACCGCTGCCACCAATGTGAGAAGTTGGCCTGGCATATGCTGTTCCTAGTTATAGGGACACCTTGCACCAGTCCAATTCGACTCCTATTGATGATAGGTTTAAGACAACCTTTAAAGAAAGCTATCCTATTGGTAGCTGTGGAGAGCAGCCTTCAGGCTAAGTCTTGAAGGAGTGTTAAGCTTATTGTTTTACCATAATAACCTCTTGAATAACCAAATGAAAGAGTAGCCCACACAGGTATATATATAAAATATATGTATTTATTCTAGACAGAATCCCACAGTCACTTTATGTGGCTAGTGGCAAAGTTACAATTCAATCAAGCATTTATAAACACAATAAATAGCACAGAAATCAATGGGCCCCAGGGGGGGACCAAACCATATACTAAAATAGTGGTATAAGAACCACGACAATTCTACAGGCAATGCCTAGGGCATTCAGGATCGCTTGCCCCTTCAGAATCCACCCACAGTTAAGAGGAAGGGGACCCACGGGAGACGCGTGCAGTGCAAAGAGCTGCTATCGGGATCGCAATGTTAGCCTATGGAGAATGTCGCGGTTGAATATTTAAAGTTTAAGGACACTTCTAGCAACAGTACAAAGTTAAGACTTGAGACTTAAGGCTTTGGAGAGCCCACCACCACTGGAGTACCGAAGTACCACTGTTACCTGCCCCAGGGAAGCCGGGTGCATAGGTCGATTCTGGTGTCGGGTCGCGGGCTGATTTTCTATGGAAAAGTAGTCCAAACTGCTGCTAGCTGAAAGCGTCGTTGAAGTCGTGAAGATTAAAGTTGAAGAGGAGATAAAGATGAACCTGAAAGCAGAGGCGACAGAGTCTGGGTCACAGCAAAGTGACCAGGGAGCTCACAGGATGGAGCTAGTGGATGTCGGGTGCTTCAGGTGTCGAAGGTACAGCTGGGCTCTGCAGTCACGGCCTCCGGGAGGCTTCAAGGAAGGCCAGCTTCTGGAGAGCGACTGTCCCACGTCGGCTGAGGGTCGCTGCGGTGTTAGTGTCCCGATTGGATCCACTAAGCATTGGCAACCGCAACCCACACAAGATGAACAAAGCAGCTGCTGGTGCAGACCCACGAGGTCTGACGGTGCTCACCTTTGCAGGGAGCGTAGAGCAAGCATGGAGCAACGAGGGGAACTCTTGGAAAGATAGGTTTTCCTCCGTCAGGGCCCACAAGTCGAGAGACAAGGGACCGCGGATGGCAGCAAAATGGAGTGCGTAAAAGGGCTCCCACGGGCCACCGGAGCGGGCTAGGGAGCTGAGCTTTGGCACGGATGCTGCTGGAAGGTTGGCTCAGAAATGGGCCAAAGCACCACTTCCCCACTTGTCGGGGTCGGGTGCTATGCAAGAGGTGGCTGGGGTCTCGGGGTATGCAGGGATCTCGGCACCCACGTGGTCCACGGTGCTCAGGCTTGCTCGGCACGCTCACAGGACTCTGTGATGCACTGGCGACCCACCTCAAGGTTGATGGAAGGCGTCGAAGTTCGTGAGAGCAGCGAAGTTCCAACCGGGTATCTTGCAGTCTTTTAGGTGCCTGCCAAGCAGGGGGATAACTCCTTTATCCCAAGGGAGATTTCTTCAGTCAGCTGGGCAGCAGCTCGTCGAAGGTCAGTTCTGTGAAGTTCTGGACGAATCTAAGGCTCTAGGGCAAAGTTATTCCCATATATCCCCAAGATTAGGGGATGGTCCAAAATAGAGCCTACCAATCAGAGTAGAGGCGTGAAAGGGTGGCTACACCCACTCCCCTTTGTGTGTTTCCCGCCTGGGCGAGGGGCAGGATGCCCCTGAACCGGTTCCAGGCGGTGTATGCAGAATTGGGGCTCTGCAGCTGCCTACGTGCAAATCTGAAAGGACATTTGGTGCACCCACCCTGTTCCAATCCACATTATCCTGTCTGGGGAGGTGCTGGCACCTCCCTGCCACAGGAGCCCTATTGTCCAGCTGGCGAGGCTGGGGTTTTCCCCAGCAACAGCCAGCCAGAGTCGTGTAGGTGGCGGACAGTAGCCATTTTGTGGTACATGTGCACTTTTAAATTGGTGTCTAAATTCTACCGCTTTTCCCATATCACCCTCCTAGCAAGGGGGAATCGTGCCCCCATGCCCATGGCTGGACTGGGGGTATGATTCCTTCATGTTTGACACCAAACACGATATGGTTCTGTGTAGCCATTCTCAAGTTATCGCGATGACGCGATTCACCTATAATGCGGTTTAGAGTATATGGTATGGCTACACTACAAACAACCCAGTAACGTTTTTATGAAGGTTGCAGAGAGGTCCTACTCACGTAGGGGTCCCCCCTCACACATACCTCAGCACCCAGCCCTGTAGGATTACCAGGGCCTGCCATAGGGGTGACCTATGAGAGTATATGTGTTGTAATGGTATGGATAAATGAATTTAGGTGACGGTCGCACTCCTTATTACTCTTGTAATTCAAAAAGGTAGTCCGTTTTGTTCACTTTGGGTGCTGTGGGATCTTATCCCCTGTCCAAAGGGATGTGGTTTATGTAAATAACTGAATTCCCTCTATAGTAGAAGGTATATCCCAATATGCACTCCGTTAAATTTCACACTTTAAAACCAAATAATCCAATTTGTATCTGTAGTTGTAACTGTTTTATTTTCACAGTACAATGTTTAATGTTTTCCTTCAATGAATAGTTTTCATTTTGCACAGATTCTACTGGTTAATGATGAAAACATCGGCAAATTTCAATCCCAGGTACTCGGGTCACAGGGTATTAATCCCAATGCATTTCGGGGTCCACCCTTCCTCAGGGGATACTCCCTATGAAAAAATGTGTAGTCTCTTAGTGGAAATGATGCCAGAACATGCATTTTAGAACAAGATAACAGTCATGTTTTAAATAAAATTTCGGTAGAATACTCCATGCGGCGTGTTAAAAGTTACTACTGATAGCTCAACTGTGCGTAATTCGTGAATACCTCAGCGAGTGAACAGTGCTTCAATTTCGGTGTAAGAAAGTCGTGCTCGGTTTACCGTTGTGACTGGCTAACTCGTGAAAGCAGTGCTGAATACAGTATTAGCTTCACGAACGTACGTGAACTGTGCTTAAGTTTCGAGGTGAAAAAAAGTCGTGCTCGATTAACTCGCTCGTGAAGGTAGTTCTGAATACGGTAGTGACTGTGTTGGTTTAGAGATCGTAATAACAAATATTCGCCCTAACTTAAAACACTGTGCTCAATTAAATCTGAACTAAAGTGCATACCTGTTTCAACCCGCCATTCGGCTATAACTCCTCCGCGTTCTGTGTTCATCGGAATCGGAAATGTGACTATTGTGCCCCGGAAGTAAATAAAGAAAAAACAAAAAAACGTGCGTGAGCGTTATGGGTGAATATAGACGAAAGACTCTACCTCGGCGAAATGATTGTGACAAGTTACATCATAAAGTGCTTAGGTGCCCTTATTCTATCATGATAATAAACTTTGAATTCATACGTATGGAGTGTAATACTACACTAAAAAATAGCGGAAAAAAAGGCATGTCTTAAACAAATAATATGGAGAAAGACTCCAATTTGGTTAAACAAAAAACAACAATATTATAAAAATTATACAGATGATTACATCAAGGTTACATTGTCAGTACATTGATACTGAAATTTATAAGTGACAATTATACTCCACCCGGTCATTCAGCCCTTTGGGTGTAGAGAGTCCAATTTAAAAATCCAATACAGTTCTCTTTGTAACAGAAATTTCTTGTCCCGCCCATTTTGTTGCTGGATTTGTTCAAGAATGAGAAATCGAAGCTGGCTGATATTATGTGAGAATTTGTTGAAATGTGTGGCAATGACAGATTTGGGATTGTTTATTCGTATATTACTCTTATGTTCCGTGATACGAATTTTTATTTTTCGTTCTGTTTTGCCCACGTAAGTGAGACCACATGGGCACTTGAGGAGGTACACCACAAAACTGGAATCACAGGTCGCTGTTACACGTAATTTAATTGAAGTGCCCTGGGTCGGGTGTGGTATTGTATTCCCTTTAATGATATTGTTGCAGCTTCCGCAATTCAGGCAAGGGGTAGTGCCTTTGTATGTCTCTGTTGTATTGGTCTTGTGTTGTTTCAACAGTTGTTGTAAATTCGTAGTGCGCTGGTATGCAAATATGGGATCTTGATTGAAAATGCCATTGAAATCCGTTTCTGCTTGGAGCATTGGCCAGTATTTTTTGATGGTTTGTTTGATCTTTTGGCTTCTTGTTGAATATTTGGATACAAATACATTGCGTTCTTGACTTTCTCTCAAGTTTTTCATCATGAGTAGTTCTTGTCTGCTTTTCTTGTGCGCTCTTTCATTAGCTTGGTGTAACACCGATTCAGGATATGCTCTTTGTTTGAATTTCGTCAACATTTTGTCTTTGTTTATTTGATATAGCTCTTCAGTTGATGATATCCTTTTAACTCTGAGCAGTTGGGAATATGGTAAATGCTGTTTGAGGCTCATTTGATGGAAACTTGAGAAATGTAACAAATTATTTCTGTCTGTACTTTTGATGTGTAATGAAGTTACCAATTCGTGATCTTTTATCATTACTTCCACGTCTAGAAAAGAGAGTTTTTGTTTGTCTATGGTATATGTAAATTGAACCCGATGGTCAGCTTGGTTCAATTTTTGTATTGCGTTCAGTAGTTCAACTTCTGCTCCTTTCCAAATGAGAAAGATGTCATCAATGTATCGGGTGAATAAGATGGTGTTGTCCGTCCATTGACTTTGCGATAAAATGTGATTGATTTCAAAATGGTGCATAAACAAATTTGCATACGCAGGAGCTGCGCAATTGCCCATTGAAGTGCCGTTCAATTGTGTGTAGTATTGGTCTTTCCATGTGAAATAGCTATGGTATAGCGTAAAGTGCATTAACTCCATTAAGAAAACACTGAGATTGTCATCTTTGTCACTTCTTAAAAGGAAGTATTCAAGTGCCTCCAGTCCTAAGTTGTGTGGGATAGAAGTATATAATGCCTGTACATCCATGGTGCAAAGTGTGTAATCAATATTTTCTGCCAGTTCAATTTTGTCTAATTTCATTAGAAAGTCGGTGGTGTCCTGAATGTATGTTGTCATTTGTCGTACAATCGGTTGCAGATGACGATCTATGTATTTGCCAATTGGTTCGTGAATAGAGTTCCGAGTGCTCACAATTGGTCTGAATGGGGGGTGTCGTAAGTTTTTGTGAATTTTCGGTATCATATATAGATACGGTATGCTAGGATTTTGTTTGATGAGAAATTTTTTGTCTCTCTCGTTGATTGTTCCTAGTTGTAGGGCTTTATCTATGATACATAGCAAAACTTGTTTGAAAGAAGAAGTCGGATCAGTTAGCAATTGCATGTATACCTTGGTATCTGAGACATGTGAATCCACACTGTTTTCGTAAAAGGTTGTATCCAAAATTACTAACGCTCCACCTTTATCGGCTTTACAACATGTAATTGTCTGATTGTTAGCTAGTGCAGAAATGGCAGATCTTTCTTTGGTTGTCAAATTACTGACTTTAGATGTTTTAGATTGAAATATATCATGAAGTTCTTTACGGACGATTATCTCAAAATTGTCAAGTATTTTGTGACTCACAGGTGCTTGGAACGTGCTTTCAGGCTTGAGGTCCATTAAAGTTCCTTGATTTATTGGTTCCGTGAAAGTACTGACATTCTTGAAGAAATGTTTTAAGCGTAAGTTCCTCATAAATTTGAACAAGCTAATTTGTGACTCAAGTTCATTGCTTTGGTAGGTGCTTACATATGATGTTCCCTTTTGGAGTGTTTTGATTTGAGAGTTGGATAACTCTGTAGTTGAAATATTAATTACTAAGTTTTCTGGCTCCTTGTTGATTTGGCAATCGGTATGGTGTTTTGTCCGCCTGGATCTCCGGGTGGGCCTTGGCTTTTTCCTAAAAAAGAACTAGATGTTGAAGGTGTTGTGCCACCATCTCTTAATGTAGTTGGTCGTTTGTCTTGGTTGCTTGATGGAACATTTTTGGATTGTAAATTGGGTTGTGCTCTCTGTTGAGAATCTTCTGACGATGAAGTGTCTTCCATGGAGCCGTTATCGAACTTCCGTCGTTGTCTGCGTATGGCATATTCTTCTGCCCAGCTATACACTTCACCCAACTTGTAATCCACTGTGTCTCTCTTGAATTTGCGTAACTTTCTCTCATTTATTTCCGTTGTGTATTTGTCGAGTTGAATGTTAATATCTTCTAAGGTCTTTTGCCAATCTTCTGCAGGCATCTTATCGCTTATGTCTTGTTTCAATTGAGCGACTTCTTTTTCAAGTTCTTCTAATGTTTTTGAAAGCTCCTCAATTATTAATAGTATAAGGTCTAATGAACACTTATTAAGAATACCATACCAACGTTCTGTGAACGTTCTCACAAATTAGCTTGTTCAAATTTATGAGGAACTTACGCTTAAAACATTTCTTCAAGAATGTCAGTACTTTCACGGAACCAATAAATCAAGGAACTTTAATGGACCTCAAGCCTGAAAGCACGTTCCAAGCACCTGTGAGTCACAAAATACTTGACAATTTTGAGATAATCGTCCGTAAAGAACTTCATGATATCTTTCAATCTAAAACATCTGAAGTCAGTAATTTGACAACCAAAGAAAGATCTGCCATTTCTGCACTAGCTAACAATCAGACAATTACATGTTGTAAAGCCGATAAAGGTGGAGCGTTAGTAATTTTGGATACAACCTTTTACGAAAACAGTGTGGATTCACATGTCTCAGATACCAAGGTATACATGCAATTGCTAACTGATCCAACTTCTTCTTTCAAACAAGTTTTGCTATGTATCATAGATAAAGCCCTACAACTAGGAACAATCAACGAGAGAGACAAAAAATTTCTCATCAAACAAAATCCTAGCATACCGTATCTATATATGATACCGAAAATTCACAAAAACTTACGACACCCCCCATTCAGACCAATTGTGAGCACTCGGAACTCTATTCACGAACCTATTGGCAAATACATAGATCGTCATCTGCAACCGATTGTACGACAAATGACAACATACATTCAGGACACCACCGACTTTCTAATGAAATTAGACAAAATTGAACTGGCAGAAAATATTGATTACACACTTTGCACCATGGATGTACAGGCATTATATACTTCTATCCCACACAACTTAGGACTGGAGGCACTTGAATACTTCCTTTTAAGAAGTGACAAAGATGACAATCTCAGTGTTTTCTTAATGGAGTTAATGCACTTTACGCTATACCATAGCTATTTCACATGGAAAGACCAATACTACACAAAATTGAACGGCACTTCAATGGGCAATTGCGCAGCTCCTGCGTATGCAAATTTGTTTATGCACCATTTTGAAATCAATCACATTTTATCGCAAAGTCAATGGACGGACAACACCATCTTATTCACCCGATACATTGATGACATCTTTCTCATTTGGAAAGGAGCAGAAGTTGAACTACTGAACGCAATACAAAAATTGAACCAAGCTGACCATCGGGTTCAATTTACATATACCATAGACAAACAAAAACTCTCTTTTCTAGACGTGGAAGTAATGATAAAAGATCACGAATTGGTAACTTCATTACACATCAAAAGTACAGACAGAAATAATTTGTTACATTTCTCAAGTTTCCATCAAATGAGCCTCAAACAGCATTTACCATATTCCCAACTGCTCAGAGTTAAAAGGATATCATCAACTGAAGAGCTATATCAAATAAACAAAGACAAAATGTTGACGAAATTCAAACAAAGAGCATATCCTGAATCGGTGTTACACCAAGCTAATGAAAGAGCGCACAAGAAAAGCAGACAAGAACTACTCATGATGAAAAACTTGAGAGAAAGTCAAGAACGCAATGTATTTGTATCCAAATATTCAACAAGAAGCCAAAAGATCAAACAAACCATCAAAAAATACTGGCCAATGCTCCAAGCAGAAACGGATTTCAATGGCATTTTCAATCAAGATCCCATATTTGCATACCAGCGCACTACGAATTTACAACAACTGTTGAAACAACACAAGACCAATACAACAGAGACATACAAAGGCACTACCCCTTGCCTGAATTGCGGAAGCTGCAACAATATCATTAAAGGGAATACAATACCACACCCGACCCAGGGCACTTCAATTAAATTACGTGTAACAGCGACCTGTGATTCCAGTTTTGTGGTGTACCTCCTCAAGTGCCCATGTGGTCTCACTTACGTGGGCAAAACAGAACGAAAAATAAAAATTCGTATCACGGAACATAAGAGTAATATACGAATAAACAATCCCAAATCTGTCATTGCCACACATTTCAACAAATTCTCACATAATATCAGCCAGCTTCGATTTCTCATTCTTGAACAAATCCAGCAACAAAATGGGCGGGACAACAAGAAATTTCTGTTACAAAGAGAACTGTATTGGATTTTTAAATTGGACTCTCTACACCCAAAAGGGCTGAATGACCGGGTGGAGTATAATTGTCACTTATAAATTTCAGTATCAATGTACTGACAATGTAACCTTGATGTAACCATCTGTATAATTTTTATAATATTGTTGTTTTTTGTTTAACCAAATTGGAGTCTTTCTCCATATTATTTGTTTAAGACATGCCTTTTTTTCCGCTATTTTTTAGTGTAGTATTACACTCCATACGTATGAATTCAAAGTTTATTATCATGATAGAATAAGGGCACAAAAGCACTTTATGATGTAACTTGTCACAATCATTTCGCCGAGGTAGAGTCTTTCGTCTATATTCACCCATAACGCTCACGCACGTTTTTTTGTTTTTTCTTTATTTACTTCCGGGGCACAATAGTCACATTTCCGATTCCGATGAACACAGAACGCGGAGGAGTTATAGCCGAATGGCGGGTTGAAACAGGTATGCACTTTAGTTCAGATTTAATTGAGCACAGTGTTTTAAGTTAGGGCGAATATTTGTTATTACGATCTCTAAACCAACACAGTCACTACCGTATTCAGAACTACCTTCACGAGCGAGTTAATCGAGCACGACTTTTTTTCACCTCGAAACTTAAGCACAGTTCACGTACGTTCGTGAAGCTAATACTGTATTCAGCACTGCTTTCACGAGTTAGCCAGTCACAACGGTAAACCGAGCACGACTTTCTTACACCGAAATTGAAGCACTGTTCACTCGCTGTGGTATTCACGAATTACGCACAGTTGAGCTATCAGTAGTAACTTTTAACACACCGCATGGAGTATTCTACCGAAATTTTATTTAAAACATGACTGTTATCTTGTTCTAAAATGCATGTTCTGGCATAATTTCCACTAAGAGACTACACATTTTTTCATAGGGAGTATCCCCTGAGGAAGGGTGGACCCCGAAATGCATTGGGATTAATACCCTGTGACCCGAGTACCTGGGATTGAAATTTGCCGATGTTTTCATCATTAACCAGTAGAATCTGTGCAAAATGAAAACTATTTGTTGAAGGAAAACATTAAACATTGTACTGTGAAAATAAAACAGTTACAACTACAGATACAAATTGGATTATTTGGTTTTAAAGTGTGAAATTTAACGGAGTGCATATTGGGATATACCTTCTACTATAGAGGGAATTCAGTTATTTGTAATGGTATGGGACATAGGGTACCTACATCCCTGTAAGGGGTGCTAGCACCACCTTACCCAGACTACAGTAGTGGCCTGGTGGTGTCAGTTTGGGTGGCTGTCCCAGGGTGGCACAATAAGTGCTGCAGCCCTGGTAGGCCTACTGGGGGACCCATGCCCTGGGTACCTAGGGTACCATCTACAAGGGACTGGTAGGGCATGCCCAGCATCCAATTAGGTTTGTACCTAGAGTACTTTACATCAGTTTTAGGGAGAAAGCAGATAGGCTGGGGTCCTGGATAGCAGGATCCCAGCCAGACTAGTCAAAAACCACTTAAATACCAGGCAAAAAGTTGGGGGCAACCATTAGTCAGATTCCACTCTCCTACAGACCAGATCAGCAGAGCTGCTCAAGAGCCAGAGAACCAGGTCAGCAGAACTGCTTTAAAGCCATAAAACCGGGTCAGCAGAGCTGCTTTAGAGCAAGAGAACCAGATCAGCAGAGCTGTTGTAGAGCCAGAGAACCAGGTCAGCAGAGCTGCTCTAGAGGCAGAGAACCAGGTCAGTAGAGCTGATTTAGAGGGAGAGAACCAGGTCAGCAGAGCTGCTTTAGAGCCAGAGAACCAGGTCAGCAGAGCTGCTCTAGAGCCAGAGAACCAGGTCAGCAGAGCTGCTTTAGAGCCATAAAACCAGGTCAGCAGAGCTGCTTTAGAGCCAGAGAACCAGGTCAGAAGAGCTGCTCTAGAGCCTCAGAACCAGGTCAGCAGAGCTGCTCTAGAGGCAGAGAACCAGGTCAGTAGAGCTGATTTAGAGGGAGAGAACCAGGTCAGCAGAGCTGCTTTAGAGCCAGAGAACCAGGTCAGCAGAGCTGCTCTAGAGCCAGAGAACCAGGTCAGCAGAGCTGCTTTAGAGCCATAAAACCAGGTCAGCAGAGCTGCTTTAGAGCCAGAGAACCAGGTCAGAAGAGCTGCTCTAGAGTCTCAGAACCAGGTCAGCAGAGCTGCTCCAGAGCCAGAGAACCAGGTCAGCAGAGCCGCTGTAGAGCCAGAGAAACCAGGTCAGTAGAGATGCTTTAGAGCGAGAGAACCAGGTCAGCAGAGCTGCTTTAGAGGGAGAGAAGCAGGTCAGCAGAGCTGCTTTAGAGCCAATGGACCAGATCAGCAGAGCTGCTCTAGAGCCTAAGAACCAGGTCAGCAGACCTGCTCTAGAGCCAGAGAACCAGGTCAGCAGAGCTGCTTTAGAGGGAGAGAACCAGGTCAGCAGAGCTGCTCTAGAGCCAGAGAACCAGGTCAACAGAGCTGTTGTAGAGCCACAGAACCAGATCAGCAGAGCTGCTCTGTAGCCTAAGAACTAGGTCAGCAGAGCTGCTGTAGAGCCAGAGAAACCATGTCAGCAGAACTGCTTTACAGCCATAGAACCGGGTCAGCAGAGTTGCTTTAGAGCCAGAGAACCAGGTCAGCAGAGCTGTTGTAGAGCCAGAGAATCAGATCAGCAGAGCTGCTCTGTAGCCTAAGAACTAGGTCAGCAGAGATGCTCTAGAGCCATAGAACCAGGTCAGCAGACCTGCTGTAGAGCCAATGGACCAGATCAGCAGAGCTGCTCTAAATCCAGATAACCAGGTCAGCAGAACTGCTTTAGAGCCATAAAACCGGGTCAGCAGAGCTGCTTTATAGCAAGAGAAGCAGGTCAGCAGAGCTGTTGTAGAGCCAGAGAACCAGGTCAGCAGAGCTGCTCTAGAGGCAGAGAACCAGGTCAGCAGAGCTGCTTTAGAGCCATAAGACCAGGTCAGCAGAGCTGCTTTAGAGCCAGAGAACCAGGTCAGCAGAGCTGCTCTAGAGCCTAAGAACCAGGTCAGCAGAGCTGCTCTAGAGCCAGAGAACCAGGTCAGCAGAGCTGCTGTAGACTCAGAGAAACCAGGTCAGTGGAGCTGCTTTAGAGCGAGAGAACCAGGTCAGCAGAGCTGCTTTAGAGGGAGAGAACCAGGTCAGCAGAGCTGCTTTAGAGCCAATGGACCAGATCAGCAGAGCTGCTCTAGAGCCAGAGAACCAGGTCAGCAGAACTGCTTTAGAGCCATAAACGGGGTCAGCAGAGCTGCTTTAGAGCAAGAGAACCGGGTCAGCAGAGCTGTTGTAGACCCAGAGAAACAGATCAGCAGAGCTCCTCTAGAGCCAGAGAACCAGGTCAGCAGAACTGCTTTAGAGCCATAAACGGGGTCAGCAGAGCTGCTTTAGAGCAAGAGAACCGGGTCAGCAGAGCTGTTGTAGACCCAGAGAAACAGATCAGCAGAGCTCCTCTAGAGCCAGAGAACCAGGTCAGCAGAGCTACTGTAGACCCAGAGATACCAGGTCCGCAGAGCTGCTTTAGAGGGAGAGAACCAGGCCAGCAGAACTGCTTTAGAGCCAGAGAACCAGGCCAGCAGAGCTGCTTTAGAGCCATAGTACCAGGTCAGCAGAGCTGCTTTAGATCCAGAGAACCAGGTCAGCAGAGCTGCTCTAGAGCCTCAGAATCAGGTCAGCAGAGCTGCTGTAGAGTCAGAGAAACCAGGACAGTAGAGCTGCTTTAGAGGGAGAGAACCAGGTCAGCAGAGCTGCTCAAGAGCCAGAGAACCAGGTCAGCAGAGCTGTTGTAGAGCCACAGAACCATATCAGCAGAGCTGCTCTGTAGCCTAAGAACTAGGTCAGAAGAGCTGCTGTAGAGCCAGAGAAACCATGTCAGCAGAACTGCTTTACAGCCATAGAACCGGGTCAGCAGAGTTGCTTTAGAGCCAGAGAACCAGGTCAGCAGAGCTGTTGTAGAGCCAGAGAACCAGGTCAGCAGAGCTCCTCTGTAGCCTAAGAACTAGGTCAGCAGAGCTGCTCTAGAGCCAGAGAACCAGGTCAGCAGACCTGCTGTAGAGCCAGAGAAACCAGGTCAGCAGAGCTGCCTTAGAGGGAGGGAACCAGGTCAGCAGAGCTGATTTAGAGCCAGAGAACCAGGTCAGCAGAGCTGCTCTAGGGCCTACAAACCAGGTCAGCAGAGCTGCTCTAGAGCCAGAAAACCATGTCAGCAGAGCTGCTGTAGAGCCAGAGAAACCAGGTCAGTAGAGCTGCTTTAGAGCGAGAGAACCAGGTCAGCAGAGCTGCTTTAGAGGGAGAGAACCAGGTCAGCAGAGCTGCTTTAGAGCCAATGGACCAGATCAGCAGAGCTGCTCTAGAGCCAGAGAACCAGGTCAGCAGAACTGCTTTAGAGCCATAAAACTGGGTCAGTAGAGCTGCTTTAGAGCAAGAGAACCAGGTCAGCAGAGCTGTTGTAGAGCCAGAGAACCAGGTCAGCAGAGCTCCTCTAGAGCCAGAGAACCAGGTCAGCAGAGCTACTGTAGAGCCAGAGAAACCAGGTCCGCAGAGCTGCTTTAGAGGGAGAGAACCAGGCCAGCAGAACTGCTTTAGAGCCAGAGAACCAGGCCAGCAGAGCTGCTTTAGAGCCATAGTACCAGGTCAGCAGAGCTGCTTTAGATCCAGAGAACCAGGTCAGCAGAGCTGCTCTAGAGCCTAAGAACCAGGTTAGCAGACCTGCTCTAGAGCCAGAGAACCAGGTCAGCAGAGCTGCTGTAGAGCCAGAGAAACCAGGTCAGTAGAGCTGCTCTAGAGCCAGAGAACCTGTTCAGCAGAGCTGCTCTAGAGCCAGAGAACCAGGTCTGCAGAGCTGTTGTAGAGCCACAGAACCAGATCAGCAGAGCTGCTCTGTAGCCTAAGAACTAGGTCAGCAGAGCTGCTGTAGAGCCAGAGAAACCATGTCAGCAGAACTGCTTTACAGCCATAGAACCGGGTCAGCAGAGTTGCTTTAGAGCCAGAGAACCAGGTCAGCAGAGCTCTTGTAGAGCCAGAGAACCAGATCAGCAGAGCTGCTCTGTAGCCTAAGAACTAGGCCAGCAGAGCTGCTCTAGAGCCAGAGAACCAGGTCAGCAGACCTGCTGTAGAGCCAGAGAAACCAGGTCAGCAGAGCTGCTTTAGAGGGAGGGAACCAGGTCAGCAGAGCTGATTTAGAGCCAGAGAACCAGGTCAGCAGAGCTGCTCTAGCCTACACTGACTGACTGACACTGACTGACTGACACTGACTGATTGACACTGACTGACACTGATTGACTGACACTGACTGATACTGACACTGACTGACAATGATTGACTGAAACTGACTGACTGACAATGACTGACACTGATTGACTGACACTGACTGACTGACACTGACTGACTGACTGACTGACACTGATTGACTGACACTGACTGACTGACACTGACTGACAGACACTGACACTGACACTGACTGACACTGACTGGCTGACACTGACTGACACTCACTGACTACTCTACTACTCTACTACTCTACTACTCACTACTACTCTCTCTCTACTACTCACTCTCTACTACTCACTATCTACTGCTCTCTACTACTCACTCTCTACTACTCACTCTCTACTACTCACTCTCTACCACTCTCTACTACTCACTCTTTACTACTCACTCTTTACTACTCTCTCTCTACTACTCACTCTCTACTACTCTCTACTATTCACTCTCTACTACTCACTCTAATACTCTCTACCACTCACTCTCTACTACTCTACTACTCACTCTCTACTACTCCACTACTCTCTACTACTCACTCTCTACTTCTCTCTACTACTCACTCTCTACTACTCACTTGCTACTGCTCTCTACTACTCACTCTCTACTACTCACTCTCTACTACTCTCTCTCTACTACTCTCTTCTACTTCTCTCTACTATTCACTCTGTACTACTCACTCTCTACTACTCTCTACTACTCACTCTACTAATCTCTACTACTCTCTACCACTCACTCTCTACTACTCTACTACTCACTCTCTACTACTCCCTACTACTCTCTCTCTACTACTCACTCTCTACTACTCGCTCTAATACTCTCTACTCCTCACTCTCTACTACTCTCTCTCTACTACTCACTCTCTACTACTTTCTACTACTTACTCTCTACGACTCACTCTCTACTACTCATTCTCTACTACTCTCTACTGCTCTCTCTCCACTACTCACTCTCTACTACTCGCTCTCAACTACTCTCTACTACTCACTCTACTACTCACTCTCAACTACCCTACTACTCTCTCTTACTCTCTCTACTTCTCACTCTCTACTACTCTCTCTACTACTCACTCTCGACTACTCTCTCTACTACTCACTCTCTACTACTCTCTACTACTCACTCTCTACTACAAACTCTCTACTGCTTGCTCTCTACTACTCGCTCTCTACTACTCTCTACTACTCACTCTCTACTACTCTACTACTCCACTACTCTCTACTACCCACTCTCTACTACTCACTCTCTACTACTCTCTCTCTACTACTCACTCTCTACTACTTGCTCTATACTACTCTCTACTACTCACTCTCCACTACACACTCTCTCCTACTCGCTCTCTACTACTCTCTACTACTCACTCTCTACTATTCACTCTCTACTACTCTACTACTCTCTACTACTCTCTCTACTACTCACTCTCTACTACTCACTCTCTACTACTCTCTACTACTCACTCTACTACTCTCTACTACTCTCTACCACTCACTCTCTACTACTCTACTACCCACTCTCTACTACTCTCTCTCTACTACTCTCTACTACTCACTCTCTACTACTCACTCTCTACTACTGTCTACTACTCACTCTCTACTACTCACTCTACTACTCAATCTCTACTACTCTCTACTACTCTCTACTACTCACTCTCTATTACCCACTCTCTACTACTCACTACTACTCACTCTCTACTACTCTCTACTACTCACTCACTCTCTACTACTCACACTCTACTACTCACTTTACTACTCACTCTCTGCTACTCTCTCCACTACTCTCTACTACTCACTCTCTACTACTCACTCTACTACTCTCTACTACTCACTCTCTACTCTCTATTACTCACTCTCTACTCTCTACCTCTCTCTACCTCTCTCTCTACTACTCTCTACCTCTCTACCTCTATCTCTCTACCTCTACACCTCTACCTCTCTACCTCTCTCTACCGCTCTCTACACGCAGACATATGCACATATAAATATGCATAGATATGCATATGTATTTATATATGTATGTGTATATATATACATACATATATAAACATCTGTGGTGAAGAGATTGGTGTGATGTATCGCCAGTAAAGCAGGTACTGGCATTGTGACCGCCCTCTCGTTTAGGAGCTACGTATCTTAACTGCATCTTTGGTGTTTGCATGAACTGCAATTGCGTCGCCCCCCCGGTGCTGGATTCCCACATGGAGATGAAAGGCACGTGGGGAGAGAGGAGGCAGAATCAATCTGCCTGAGAAGGAGGACAAAGGGCTGCTTTCACCTGCTGTGGGACTGCAGGAACGGCCTGGAATCACTGTTGGCAGCACTGGCTGTTTTTGATGACTCTATACTGCACGAGCTCAATCAGTGAACTACAGCGCCCAGCATGCAGCTGTGCAGCAGGAGTAGTGCGAGGTGCCTTACACTTGTGAGGCGAAGGAGGGGCGAGTGGTCACGTGACAAGGAGTGGCCAATGCTTTAAACATCTAGTAACGGACCCCCGTGAATAAGGAGGACACATCTGAGACGGGCACTGAAGAAAGACAATCTATGTCTGAAACGCGTCTGCCTAGTGGTTCAGGGACCTTCTGCTTGCCTACGTGAATAAAGCTGTCATTTTGCACCTCCGGAGCTGGTCACACTCTTTCATTTGTGGTGAAGACATTGGTGTGATGTATCGCCAGTAAAGCAGGCACTGGCATTGTGACCGCCCTCTCGTTTAGGAGCTACGTATCTTACCTGCATCTTTGGTGTTTGCATGAACTGCAATTGCGTCGCCTCCCCGGTGCTGGATTTCCACATGGAGATGAAAGGCACGTGGGGAGAGAGGAGGCAGAATCAATCTGCCTGAGAAGGAGGACAAAGGGCTGCTTTCACCTGCTGCGGGACTGCAGGAACGGCCTGGAATCACTGTTGGCAGCACTGGCTGTTTTCGATGACTCTATACTGCACGAGCTCAATCAGTGAACTACAGCTCCCAGCATGCAGCTGTGCAGCAGGAGTAGTGCGAGGTGCCTTAACCTTGTGAGGCGAAGGAGGGGCGAGTGGTCACGTGACAAGGAGTGGCCAATGCTTTAAACATCTAGTAACGGACCCCCGTGAATAAGGAGGACACATCTGAGACGGGCACTGAAGAAAGACAATCTATTTCTGAAACGCGTCTGCCTAGTGTTTCAGGGACCTTCTGCTTGCCTACGTGAATAAAGCTGTCATTTTGCACCTCCGGAGCTGGTCACACTCTTTCATTTGTGGTGAAGACATTGGTGTGATGTATCGCCAGTAAAGCAGGCACTGGCATTGTGACCGCCCTCTCGTTTAGGAGCTACGTATCTTACCTGAATCTTTGGTGTTTGCATGAACTGCAATTGCGTCGCCTCCCCGGTGCTGGATTTCCACATGGAGATGAAAGGCACGTGGGGAGAGAGGAGGCAGAATCAATCTGCCTGAGAAGGAGGACAAAGGGCTGCTTTCACCTGCTGCGGGACTGCAGGAACGGCCTGGAATCACTGTTGGCAGCACTGGCTGTTTTCGATGACTCTATACTGCACGAGCTCAATCAGTGAACTACAGCTCCCAGCATGCAGCTGTGCAGCAGGAGTAGTGCGAGGTGCCTTACACTTGTGAGGCGAAGGAGGGGCGAGTGGTCACGTGACAAGGAGTGGCCAATGCTTTAAACATCTAGTAACGGACCCCCGTGAATAAGGAGGACACATCTGAGACGGGCACTGAAGAAAGACAATATATGTCTGAAACGCGTCTGCCTAGTGTTTCAGGGACCTTCTGCTTGCCTACGTGAATAAAGCTGTCATTTTGCACCTCCGGAGCTGGTCACACTCTTTCATTTGTGGTGAAGACATTGGTGTGATGTATCGCCAGTAAAGCAGGCACTGGCATTGTGACCGCCCTCTCGTTTAGGAGCTACGTATCTTACCTGCATCTTTGGTGTTTGCATGAACTGCAATTGCGTCGCCCCCCCGGTGCTGGATTACCACATGGAGATGAAAGGCACGTGGGGAGAGAGGAGGCAGAATCAATCTGCCTGAGAAGGAGGACAAAGGGCTGCTTTTACCTGCTGCGGGACTGCAGGAACGGCCTGGAATCACTGTTGGCAGCACTGGCTGTTTTTGATGACTCTATACTGCACGAGCTCAATCAGTGAACTACAGCGCCCAGCATGCAGCTGTGCAGCAGGAGTAGTGCGAGGTGCCTTACACTTGTGAGGCAAAGGAGGGGCGAGTGGTCACGTGACAAGGAGTGGCTAATGCTTTAAACATCTAGTAACGGACCCCCGTGAATAAGGAGGACACATCTGAGACGGGCACTGAAGAAAGACAATCTATGTCTGAAACGCGTCTGCCTAGTGTTTCAGGGACCTTCTGCTTGCCTACGTGAATAAAGCTGTCATTTTGCACCTCCGGAGCTGGTCACACTCTTTCATTTGTGGTGAAGAGATTGGTGTGATGTATCGCCAGTAAAGCAGGCACTGGCATTGTGACCGCCCTCTCGTTTAGGAGCTGCGTATCTTACCTGCATCTTTGGTGTTTGCATGAACTGCAATTGCGTGGCCCCCCCCCCGGTGCTGGATTCCCACATGGAGATGAAAGGCACATGGGAAGAGAGGAGGCAGAATTAATCTGCCTGAGAAGGAGGATAAAGGGCTGCTTTCACCTGCTGTGGGACTGCAGGAACGGCCTGGAATCACTGTTGGCAGCACTGGCTGTTTTTGATGACTCTATACTGCACGAGCTCAATCAGTGAACTACAGCGCCCAGCATGCAGCTGTGCAGCAGGAGTAGTGCGAGGTGCCTTACACTTGTGAGGCGAAGGAGGGGCGAGTGGTCACGTGACAAGGAGTGGCCAATGCTTTAAACATCTAGTAACGGACCCCCGTGAATAAGGAGGACACATCTGAGACGGGCACTAAAGAAAGACAATCTATGTCGGAAACGCGTCTGCCTAGCGTTTCAGGGGCCTTCTGCTTGCCTACGTAAATAAAGCTGTCATTTTGCACCTCCGGAGCTGGTCACACTCTTTCATTTGTGGTGAAGACAGTGGTGTGATGTATCGCCAGTAAAGCAGGCACTGGCATTGTGACCGCCCTCTCGTTTAGGAGCTACGTATCTTACCTGCATCTTTGGTGTTTGCATGAACTGCAATTGCGTCGCCTCCCCGGTGCTGGATTTCCACATGGAGATGAAAGGCACGTGGGGAGAGAGGAGGCAGAATCAATCTGCCTGAGAAGGAGGACAAAGGGCTGCTTTCACCTGCTGCGGGACTGCAGGAACGGCCTGGAACCACTGTTGGCAGCACTGGCTGTTTTCGATGACTCTATACTGCACGAGCTCAATCAGTGAACTACAGCTCCCAGCATGCAGCTGTGCAGCAGGAGTAGTGCGAGGTGCCTTACACTTGTGAGGCGAAGGAGGGGCGAGTGGTCACGTGACAAGGAGTGGCCAATGCTTTAAACATCTAGTAACGGACCCCCGTGAATAAGGAGGACACATCTGAGACGGGCACTGAAGAAAGACAATCTATGTCTGAAACGCGTCTGCCTAGTGTTTCAGGGACCTTCTGCTTGCCTACGTGAATAAAGCTGTCATTTTGCACCTCCGGAGCTGGTCACACTCTTTCATTTGTGGTGAAGAGATTGGTGAGATGTATCGCCAGTAAAGCAGGCACTGGCATTGTGACCGCCCTCTCGTTTAGGAGCTACGTATCTTACCTGCATCTTTGGTGTTTGCATGAACTGCAATTGCGTCGCCCCCCCCGGTGCTGGATTCCCACATGGAGATGAAAGGCACGTGGGGGAGAGAGGAGGCAGAATCAATCTGCCTGAGAAGGAGGATAAAGGGCTGCTTTCACCTGCTGTGGGACTGCAGGAACGGCCTGGAATCACTGTTGGCAGCACTGGCTGTTTTTGATGACTCTATACTGCACGAGCTCAATCAGTGAACTACAGCGCCCAGCATGCAGCTGTGCAGCAGGAGTAGTGCGAGGTGCCTTACACTTGTGAGGCGAAGGAGGGGCGAGTGGTCACGTGACAAGGAGTGGCCAATGCTTTAAACATCTAGTAACGGACCCCCGTGAATAAGGAGGACACATCTGAGACGGGCACTGAAGAAAGACAATCTATGTCTGAAACGCGTCTGCCTAGCGTTTCAGGGACCTTCTGCTTCCCTACGTAAATAAAGCTGTCATTTTGCACCTCCGGAGCTGTTCACACTCTTTCATTTGTGGTGAAGAGATTGGTGTGATGTTCGCCAGTAAAGCAGGCACTGGCATTGTGACCGCCCTCTCGTTTAGGAGCTAAGTATCTTACCTGCATCTTTGGTGTTTGCATGAACTGCAATTGCGTCGCCCCCCCCCGGTGCGGGATTTCCACATGGAGATGAAAGGCACGTGGGGAGAGAGGAGGCAGAATCAATCTGCCTGAGAAGGAGGACAAAGGGCTGCTTTCACCTGCTGCGGGACTGCAGGAACGGCCTTGAATCACTGTTGGCAGCACTGGCTATTTTCGATGAGTCTATACTGCACGAGCTCAATCAGTGAACTACAGCTCCCAGCATGCAGCTGTGCAGCAGGAGTAGTGCGAGGTGCCTTACACTTGTGAGGCGAAGGAGGGGCGAGTGGTCACGTGACAAGGAGTGGCCAATGCTTTAAACATCTAGTAACGGACCCCCGTGAATAAGGAGGACACATCTCAGACGGGCACTGAAGAAAGACAATCTATGTCTGAAACGCGTCTGCCTAGCGTTTCAGGGACCTTCTGCTTGCCTACGTGAATAAAGCTGTCATTTTGCACCTCCGGAGCTGGTCACACTCTTTCATTTGTGGTGACGAGATTGGTGTGATGTATCGCCAGTAAAGCAGGCACTGGCATTGTGACCGCCCTCTCGTTTAGGAGCTACGTATCTTACCTGCATCTTTGGTGTTTGCATGAACTGCAATTGCGTCGCCCCCCCGGTGCTGGATTCCCACATGGAGATGAAAGGCACGTGGGGAGAGAGGAGGCAGAATCAATCTGCCTGAGAAGGAGGACAAAGGGCTGCTTTCACCTGCTGCGGGACTGCAGGAACGGCCTGGAATCACTGTTGGCAGCACTGGCTGTTTTTGATGACTCTATACTGCACGAGCTCAATCAGTGAACTACAGCGCCCAGCATGCAGCTGTGCAGCAGGAGTAGTGCGAGGTGCCTTACACTTGTGAGGCGAAGGAGTGGCGAGTGGTCACGTGACAAGGAGTGGCCAATGCTTTAAACATCTAGTAACGGATCCCCGTGAATAAGGAGGACACATCTGAGACGGGCACTGAAGAAAGACAATCTATGTCTGAAACGCGTCTGCCTAGTGTTTCAGGGACCTTCTGCTTGCCTACGTGAATAAAGCTGTCATTTTGCACCTCCGGAGCTGGTCACACTCTTTCATTTGTGGTGAAGATATTGGTGTGATGTATCGCCAGTAAAGCAGGCACTGGCATTGTGACCGCCCTCTCGTTTAGGAGCTACGTATCTTACCTGCATCTTTGGTGTTTGCATGAACTGCAATTGCGTCGCCCCCCCGGTGCTGGATTCCCACATGGAGATGAAAGGCACGTGGGGAGAGAGGAGGCAGAATCAATCTGCCTGAGAAGGAGGACAAAGGGCTGCTTTCACCTGCTGCGGGACTGCAGGAACTGCCTGGAATCACTGTTGGCAGCACTGGCTGTTTTTGATGACTCTATACTGCACGAACTCAATCAGTGAACTACAGCGCCCAGCATGCAGCTGTGCAGCAGGAGTAGTGCGAGGTGCCTTACACTTGTGATGTGAAGGAGGGGCGAGTGGTCACGTGACAAGGAGTGGCCAATGCTTTAAACATCTGGTAACGGACCCCCGTGAATAAGGAGGACACATCTGAGACGGGCACTGAAGAAAGACAATCTATGTCTGAAACGCGTCTGCCTAGCGTTTCAGGGACCTTCTGCTTTCCTACGTAAATAAAGCTGTCATTTTGCACATCTCCGGAGCTGGTCACACTCTTTCATTTGTGGTGAAGAGATTGGTGTGACATATATAAACATAGCAAAAACCAAAGGAAATGATGGACGGAGTATTGAACATTGCAAGCACTCACCCCAGTCAACCGATCTGGGTTTAATCCATCACCGTTCTTTAGCCCACTCTGCCACCCCAGTTCAGACATGGCCATATGCAAATCAGTCTGACCCTGTGCCTCATGGGAACAGTCCAGCCCAAACTGCCAAGCCATGTCTTCCCTGGACCGGAAACAAGCATCCTAGGACCAGTTTCTGGCATTTCAGCTGTCTTCAGCCAGGCTTGCTTGAATCCATTGGCAAAGTGAGCAAGAGACTCACGTCTGAGCATACCCTGCCAACTTATGGCGAACAAAGCAAAAACCAAAGGAAATGATGGACGGAGTTTTGAACATTGCAAGCATATAAACATATACATAATCTGCATATCTATATAACTACAAATATAAATGCATGCATACATATACATATACATATATGCATACATATGCATGTTATGTACATGAAAGTTTGAAAAACACTAATACAAGCAAAGCTAAAAAGCCACCTAATTACAAACAGAATTGCTTTAACTTAAACGAGGGCGAAACCTATTGCATTTTTAATGCTTGTTTACTTTGGTTCCATCAAGAAGACATTCAGATGTGTCACACATTTGCCATAAATTCTGAATTGGTGGCACTCTAGTTGCTCATTAGATCACTGTAGTAAAGCTACTGCTCACCAGGGCAGTCTGCTTCTGGTATTGAAAGTGCATGTTTCAGTCTGCATGTCAGAATTCTTCAATGAAATAGAAGAGGATTTGAGAAGTCACTCAAAATGTGCCCCAATTTTTCTTTCTGCAGCACTAATCATACTTTCTATGGCAAAATGAACCCCCTCATTTTGTTCCTTTTTAAGTTAAATGTTTTAAGACTTACCACTTTATTCCAATCAAGATGGCTTCAGGTGTGCCATACGTTTATCATAAATAGGACTGTTAGCGCTCTAGTTGTTCTTTGGAACACTGTGGGAAGCTGCAGTAGAACACAAAGGAATCAACTGACAGTCTCTGCCCTTGTTGGATGTACATGTTTTAATGAGAATGTCAGACTTCATTCTCACATGACTGAAAAAGATAATGTGAATTTACAGAAAATATGCTCTCAGTTTAGCTTATAGATCACCTTCTAAACCTCTGTGGGAAAAGCAAGAGAAAATAGTTTTCTCTCAAACATGATTCATGATATCCCAGCAGAAGGCTTTTTCAGATGGTAAGATCACCTTAGAACATACCACAATTCCTAAAATGAGTATGGTACCATCAACAGAATAGTTATAATGTAACTAAAGTCTTAAAACCTTCTATTAACCGTAATGCTTTTTAATGAGGTGCTATCATGTATATTGGTCCCAAGATGGCTGCCAACACTTCTTGGATGAAGTGCTGACAGCCAATCAGATCTCACGATGAGATGTGTGGTTAGGCTCCGCCCAGATATATATGTGATTTTACTTTTGATTTTCTCAGGAACTACTGAATGGATTTACACCATTTAAGCAAAAGGCACGACTCTGAACCAAGGTCTACCTTTCTGCCAAATTTGGTATAATTCTGTACAGCAGTTCGGGCTGTAGCTGCGACTAAAGGTCCCTGTGGAAAATTGCATGGGGAAAACACGTTTGGGGACCCCCCTTTTTTCTCAGGCCCCGCTTGACGAATCACCCCGAGACTTTCAGGATAGGAGCGGGCCAGAGCGGGCCACGAGTTTCGAAAATTTTGCGAAGATTTGTCAACCGGCGCCAAAGTTATTCTAAGGTTTTTCACCGTGCGCGCACCGTGCGCGCACCTAGCGGTTTAAAAAAATAAAAAAATAAAAAAAATGTTTTTTCACCCTTCGGGGTCCTTTAGGACAGGGGTCAGGAACTCTCTACCCTGCCCCCTTTTCACGTTCGCCACCTCTCTTTTTCACTCTCGCACCCACAACAAACAAAATGGCGGCCGACACTTCATGATTTCTACCGATTCGAACGTTGACTGACATGTAACCACCAATCAGAATTACGCTCGCGCACGTTAGGGTGCGCGCACGGTGCGCGCACGGTGCACGCATGGTGCACGGCTATAGATATTTATGTGCTTTAACTGCAATTTTCTCAGGAGATACTGAACAGATTGACTCCATACATGCAAAAGGCACATGCCTGACCTGAGGACTACCTCTCTGCCAAATTTCAAGTAATTCTGTTCAGCCGTTCGGGCTGTACCTTCGACTAAATGTCCTATGGGAAAATGCATGGGGAAAACGCGTTTTGGGACCCCCCTTTTTTCTCGGCCCCCGCTTGACGAATCACCCTGAGACTTTCAGGGTAGGAGCTGAGCGGAGCGCCCCATTAGTTTTGAAAATTTCGCGAGGATTCGTCAACCGGCGCCAAAGTTATTCAAAATAGAATTTTTAGATTTCCTATGGAAACACGGTCCTAACTATAACTATCTACTGGCGACCGCCAGTAGATAATATATATATATACATACATACAAACACCGCATTTTCCGATTCCGGAGCCTCTGACCCTTCAGGGCAGCCTCGGAACAACGGGCTCGGAGTCAGCCCATCAAAACACCACCAACTGTAACACAAAATGAGACCCAATGCTGGAAAGAGAGGCTTTTATTCAGGCATTTAACAGCAGAGCGTGCTTCCATTTCCTCACGTTAGGGCGTTCAAGCCTTGCTCACAGATGGAAGTAAAAACATTTAATTGGCAAAGTGCGTAGTGCATGCTTTTAAAATGACTGGATCTCAAAAATGCAAGTCCCAAAGTGCATTGTGAAAATTATTGCGAGTACCAATTTGGAAGTCCTCATATATATATATATATATATATATATATTACCTACTGGCGGTCGCCAGTAGGTAGTTATAGTTAGGACCACGTTTCCATAGGAAATCCGCAACATTCTATTTTGAATAACTTTGGCGCCGGTCGACGAATCCTCGCGAATTTTTAAAAATAGGTGGGGAGCTCCGCTCCGCTCCTTCCCTGAAAGTCTCGGGGGGATTCGTCAAGCGGGGGCTGAGATAAAAGGGGGGTCCCAAAACGCGTTTTTCCCATGCATTTTTCCATAGGACCTTTAGACAGGGCTACAGCCCGAACGGCTGAACAGAATTACTAGAAATTTGGCAGAGAGGTAGTCCTCAGGTCAAGGAAGTGCCTTTTGTAGGTTTGGTGTAAATCTGTTCAGTAGATTCTGAGAAAATAGCCTTTAAATCAATATATATATATCTGAGCCAGCTTACGGTGCGCTTACGGTACGCTTACCGTACGCGTACGGTGGCGTGCGCGAGCGCGATTCTGATTGGCTCTCAGATCTTAGTAAACATTCAAATCGGCCGAAACCAGGAAGCGGCGGCCGCCATTTTCTCTCTCGCACTGAGAGTGATGTTTAAAATATAAAGCACAAAAACATGTAAAGGGGCTGTTTAGACAGCTGAGGGAGTCCCCAAAGATCCCCCAAGGCCAAAAACGGAATTTTAATTTTTTCGCTAATTTCGTCGATTACGCTTACCGTACGGGTACGGTAAAAAATTAAAAAAAAAAAAAAATTATCCACACTCTCCCCACCCCGTGTGCAATTGGTGCCCGAAGGGCACCAATTGTGCATTGCTTATTAACGATCAGTTAAACTAAAATATTTAAAAAAATAATAATTAAAAAAAATAATTATCCACACTCTCTCCACCCCGTGTGCAAATGGTGCCCGAAGGGCACCATTTGTGCATGGCTTATAACATGTACGAAAAATTAAAATATTACCTTTCAAAACGAAGTGCATCATATGTCCTCCATGTGCGCACGGTGCGCGAAGCGCATCGTGCGTACATGGCCCATCTAGCGTAACGTGGGCACGCGGTGCGCGTAGCGCACCGCGTGCCCACCGTGCGTGCACGGCACTAACTGCATAAAGTGGGCGCGCGGTGCGCTTCACTGTGCGCGCACGGTGCGCGAAGCGCACCGTGTGCGCACGGAACAAACTGCGTTAAGTGGGCGCGCACGCCACGAATGGCGTAAAGTAACTTAGCATTTAAAAAACCGTACAAATTCACTGAAAAAACCATAGGTTTCACACACGTTATAGTTAGGAATTAGCATTTAAAAAACCTTGCAAATTCACTGAAAAAACCATAGGTTTCACACATGTTATAGTTAGCGGAAATTTTACTGATAAAAAACCAATGAAATTCCCCCGTTATAGTTAGTGCAGGCAACTATAACTCACGCGACCGCAATCTTCTGCTGATGACATATGTGTCTTTATGAAAAAAAAATATTTGTAATATATGTATAGCTAAAAATGTATGGAAGAAGACATGGGCAAATAAGTGTCTAAATACAGTATTAGCATCAGCAGAGGATTGCGGTCGCGTGAGTTATAGTTGCCTGCACTAACTATAACGGGGGAATTTCATTGGTTTTTTATCAGTAAAATTTCCGCTAACTATAACATGTGTGAAACCTATGGTTTTTTCAGTGAATATATATATATATATATATATATATATATATATATATATATATATATAATAGAGATCTTAGATTAAGACAACGGGAATCGAAATGGATATTAGATTTGGAAACTGGATTCCCTGGGGGACACAACCTTGACGAGGAACTAGCTTCACATCTCCATATTGAGTAAAAATCGTTTGGAAATTCTGGGAAGAGGTGTTATACTTTTACAGGAATGAATAGTACATATTTTGCTTATATGGAAATTATGTTGCCTTTGAAGACAGAAAGTAATGACTGTATATCTGTTATTTGTGTTTTTTACAGGAGGAAAGGAAGGGGCCCAGTCAAGGGTTGATCATCTCACAGGTTCCCTAACCTTTTCTTCCCCGGGTGCGGGACAACATTAAAACTCAGATAAGAGAATTTTGTATATTGAAATGTCTATTAGTTTCAATGAAACAATTGATTTCATTTTTTCCATAAAAAATTATTTTACAATTTTTTACACTTTGTTATATCACGATTTGGGACAAGGGTATTAATTAAGAATATGATCTTGGTATATCTATATGCAGCAATAAGTATTGACTAGTGCAAAACCAGTGTAGAGAGGATAGAATATAAGCATTTCAGGCACTAGACCGATGAAATTTCTCCTGACTATGGACACTCAATGTGTATTAAGAAGCCACTAGAGCGTGTTTATAGATAATGAAACGGGTGTTTTCTGATACTGCAAAAATACATGAATTAGTGATGAATGTATCAATAGAAGATTACATCAAGCCAAATATAAAAAATATGGCGATTTGTATAACCCTTATGTTTCAGAATCGGAAATATGTTTGTGGTGTCTATAATTCAGTATTTAACGAATGCTGGTATAAAACTAACTTGATAAACTATATCTGTAAAATGTGGATTTGCACATTCCAACATGTCTGCCTCTACGTAACATCAAAACAGATTACCTGAAAGTATAGTCCTATTTTGCTGTCACTTTTTGGGTGAATTCACCTCAACAAACTTTATTTATAATGATGTAAAAGTGTATGTACGTTCGTGTGAACAAGACTTCAGTTGAAACGCGTTACGAACATTAAGCTACTGCCTATTTGAAATACCTGTGATTCCGAGTGTGCATATTACTGGCGGATTGGATATATAATATTGCCGGCTTTGGGCGTACCGGCACTTTGCACCAAATGACAACGGGCTCGGCCTCCCAATGACCCGCTTTAGGAATTGAATATATATATATATATATATATATATTACCTACTGGCGGTCGCCAGTAGGTAGTTATAGTTAGGACCACGTTTCCATAGGAAATCCGCAACATTCTATTTTGAATAACTTTGGTGCCGGTCGACGAATCCTTGCGAATTTTTCAAAATAGGTGGGGCGCTACGCTCCGCTCCTACCCTGAAAGTCTCGGGGGGATTCGTCAAGCGGGGGCTGAGATAAAAGGGGGGTCCCAAAACGCGTTTTTCCCATGCATTTTTCCATAGGACCTTTAGACACAGCTACAGCCCGAACGGCTGAACAGAATTACTTGAAATTTGGCAGAGAGGTAGTCCTCAGGTCAAGGAAGTGCCTTTTGTAGGTTTGGTGTAAATCTGTTCAGTAGATTCAGAGAAAATAGCCTGTAAATCAATATATATATCTGAGCCAGCTTACGGTGCGCTTACGGTGCGCTTACCGTACGCGTACGGTGGCGTGCGCGAGCGCGATTTTGATTGGCTGTTAGATCTTAGTAAACATTCGAATCGGTCGAAACCAGGAAGCGGCGGCCGCCATTTTCTCTCTCGCTCTCTGAGTTGGGCAGCAAAAACGATGCCAAAAAATGTCTAAAGAGGCAGTTTCTTGAGATCCTAACCACCCAGCATTGATATAGGGGTCCCCAAACAACCCCCAAGCCCAAAAAAAAAAATTGTTTTTTTTCGGAAAATCGCCGATTACGCTTACCGTACGCGTACGGTAAAAAAATTTTTTAAAAAAAATTATTCACACCCTCCCCCCCCCCGTGTGCAAATGGTGCCCGAAGGGCACCATTTGTGCATGGCTTATTACAGTCAAGAAATAAACAAAGAATAAATTTCACAAAGATGCGCATAATATGTCCCCCATGTGCGCACGGTGCGCGAAGCGCATCGTGCGTACATGGCCCATCCGGCATAACGTGGGCACAACCACCGTGCGTGCACGGCACTAACTGTGTAAAGTGGGCGTGCGGTGCGCGAAGCGCACCGCGTGCTCACTGTGCGCGCACGGTGCGCGAAGCGCACCGTGCGCGCATGGAACGGACTGCGTTGACTGGGCGCGCACGCCACGAATGGCGTAAAGTAACTTAGCATTTAAAAAAACGTACAAATTCACTGAAAAAACCATAGGTTTCACACACGTTATAGTTAGGAATTAGCATTTAAAAAACCTTGCAAATTCACTGAAAAAACCATAGGTTTCACACATGTTATAGTTAGCTGGACATTTTATTGATAAAAAACCAATGAAATTCCCCCGTTATAGTTAGTGCAGGCAACTATAACTCACGCGACCGCAATCTTCTGCTGATGACATATGTGTCTTTATGAAAAAAAAATATTTGTAATATATGTATAGCTAAAATTTAATGGAAGAAGACATGGGCAAATAAGTGTCTAAATACAGTATTAGCATCAGCAGAGGATTGCGGTCGCGTGAGTTATAGTTGCCTGCACTAACTATAATGGGGGAATTTCATTGGTTTTTTATCAATAAAATGTCCAGCTAACTATAACATGTGTGAAACCTATGGTTTTTTCAGTGAATATATATATATATATATATTAACTGAAAAAAACATAGGTTTCAGGAACGTTATAGTTAGTTGGACATTTGACTCGTACAAAACCATAGAAATTCTGGCGTTATAGTTAGTTCAGCTAACTATAACTCGGGCCCCCGCAATGCACTGCTGATGATGTCACATATTACATCATTCATGACATCGTCAGTGACATCATTGAAGACATCACTAATGACATCTCAAATGACATCACTGATGACATCATCTGAATGAAACTGTGTGAAAGTCTGTATCAGTCTGTCTGTTGTTGTGTAAGCTGCTGCATGGATTGGTGAGTAGCTGCATGAGTGTCTATATGGGTTATTGATTGCTTGCCTGAGTATTTGTATGGCTGCCTGAGTGTGTGTGTGGGTGGGATGTGTGTGACTCTGCATAGATGTGTGAGTGGTTGATTCACTAGGTGTATGGGTTCAAGAGTGCATTTGGAAACAGCTGTGTGGATGAGTGTGTGTATGGGTGTGTTGGTGAGTGAATGGATGTCTCAGTGGTACATGTGCAAGTAACTACATGTGTAAAAGGCAGTATATGTTAGTGATGGTGTATATAAATAACTATATATGAGAGTCAGTAATTGTGAGAGTGGCTGCATGGATGAGTGTGTCTTGTATCAGTGATTCTATAAGAGAGTAATTATGTGTTAGTATCTGTATGAATAAGTGAGGTTGTGTCTGTATAACTGTATAGGTGAGTAAATGAAAGTATGGTTGATTCTTTGCATGACTGACTAAGTGTGTGAGTAACTCTGGATATGTGGCAGTGTGTGAGTGTCTGTATAGGTGTATGAGTGCATATGATAGTGTTATATTGATGAGTGACTGCATGTATGAGTGGCTCTATGGGTGAATGAGTGGATGTGTGTGTAGACCTAGAATCAGTCAGTGCGTATTTAGTAACTGGTATTGATGTGCCTATTCTTTCAAAAATTGTAGTCTGTATTTTAGAGTGGGTGTATCAAAGGTTATATTCAGGTGTGAGGAGGTGCATCAGATTTTCACGTGGATGATGTCATCAGTGATGTCATTTGAGATGTCATCAGTGATGTCACTGACCATGTCATGAATGATGTAATATGTGACGTCATCAGCAGTGCATTGCGGGGGTGCGAGTTATAGTTAGCTGAACTAACTATAATGCCGAAATTTCTATGGTTTTGTACAAGTGAAATGTCCAACTAACTATAACGTTCCTGAAACCTATGGTTTTTTCAGTTAATTTCTATGGTTTTTTAAATGCTAATTCCTAACTATGACGTGCCTGAAACCTATGGTTTTTTCAGTGAATATATATATATATATATATATCAGGAAACAATTCCTTTTGAAAAAAGGAAAGCCGACGACTTGTCTGTTGCGCTTAGTTTTTTATTGTCAGCACAAACGTTAGACGCGTTTCGCCTGTGAAACAGGCTTGTTCACTAACAATTCACATAAAGTTTTCTCCCATTTTTAAACACAACAGTGATAACGTGACACGTGATGAACTACACCACAATGGATAGTGACAACAGACTAGTAGTTTTTTACGAAAATTTCTCGCGCGTCAGTTCTCATAATAATATTACAATAATGAATGTACCATCCAGATTATTACGTGTCTCGGAACCAATTTAAATTAAATACGGTCATTAAGTAACGATTTTAAAATTTAAACAGACACTTCAAATTCTTGAATAAAATTTGCTAGTATATCCGGATGTAAACAATGGTCAAGTGTGTCAACAATCTTACTCAGGCCAGCCCCTGTGGGCTAACCTATTGCCAAAAATAGACTAATTGGTATGCATAATTCTTGAATAAACCATGGTTATAAACAGTCTAGCCCAAGTGGGCAACCCTGACATTGCGCTAAAAAGATGAGCAAGTTCATCAAAACCACCTTTAATTTACATTAATCTGTGTAAAATGCACGTGCTAAAAAAGTTTTTGTAGAAAGTTCACCAAATTTAATCTTTAAAAAGTTACTTTACAGATAATAGGGCTGGCGAGGAAGCGGAACCATATTCATAGATGGGTATGGAAGTCTTCTTCCATATTAAGACCCTCAGGTATCTTAGTGTTTAGACGAATAATGTAGCTCGACTCTAGTTTTCTCAGCTTTTTCAATCGATCGCCTCCCCTAATACTCATGGGGACTGCATCAATAACACAATATTCAAAGCCCACAGTGCTTCTATTGTGGTATTGGTCAAAATGTCTGGCCACGGGATAGGTCTTGTCTCCATTCTTGATGGCCCTTAAATGTTGCAGGATGCGCTTATGTACAGGCAAGATCGTACTGCCTACATACTGAAGGCCACATGGGCACCGCAGTACATAGACAGCAAAATCAGTCCTGCACGAATATTGACCTCTAATCTTACTTACATGGGGTAGTAAGCCACCCGAGAAAGTAGAAGTGTTTCTGCCATGAATACAGGCTTTACATTTAGCGCATTTTACAAAGCCATCTTTCCTTTTAAGCCATGTTATGGGTGCCTGAGCCTGTGTTGTTGGTAGCATGTTAGAGACCAGAGATTGTTTCAGGGATCTTGCCTTTCTAAATGTTATTAGAGGTTTGCGTCCCACTTGCTTCTTGAGAATGGGATCATTAGCAATGATGTGCCAATGTTTTTGCAGGATCTTACGGAGACTGCCCTCTTGTGTGTTATAGTTAGTGATTAGTCTACACTGATCATCCTTGGCAGTAGCTCGGCTATCTAACTGTTGCTCCCGGCTAAACAGTATTTGTTCCCTTGATTTCTTTTGGCCTTTCATGATTGCTGTTTCTACCCATGCCTGGGGATAGCCCCTTGCTGAGAAGCGTTCCCTCAAACATCTTAGCTCTAAGTTCAAATCATGGGGATTGCTACAGTTTCTCATGGCCCTAAGGCATTCACCATAAGGAATGCTTCTCACTAAGTTCTTCGGGTGGAAGCTGGAGGCATGCAGCAGGGTATTGCCATCTGTGGCTTTGCGATAGAGTTTTGTCTCTAACTTGTTATTTGCAATAAAAACAGTTACGTCCAGAAAATTAACACTAGCCTCACTGATATCATATGTTAATTTGAGATTCAACTCATTGGCCTGTAGTCCATTAACGAAGTTGCTGGCACTGTCTCGACAACCCTTCCAGATGACAAATAAGTCGTCTATGTAACGACACCAAAAAATCACATTGTCTTGCCATTCTCCAGGGAACCGCGATTGGACCACCTGCTCCTCCCACCAGCCCATATGCAAATTCGCATAGCTGGGAGCGAAGCAGGTGCCCATCGCGGTCCCGCAAATCTGGTGAAACAATTCGCCATTGAAAAGAAAGTAGTTATTAGTTAGACAAGTGGAGATCATTGTTAACAACATCTGGGTATGGTGCCATAGCTGTAATGGCCTATCACCCAGATAGTATTTCACGGCATTAAGGCCATCTGTATGCCTAATGCTCGTGTACAGGGTTGTAGCATCGATTGTCATCAAAAGGTAGTCTGGTTCCCATGGTATATCGTAAATTTTGCGCAAAAAATCACCCGTATCCTGAATAAAGGACGGGAGTTTCTTTACAATGGGGGCTAAAAAGAAATCAACATACTTAGAGGTGTTTTCAAAGGCACTTGCAATTGCCGAAATAATCGGCCTACCAGGGGGATTTTTTATGTCCTTGTGCACTTTAGGTATTAGGTACATTACTGGTGTTGTAGGGTTATTGATTTTAAGAAATAGCATTTCATCATTGCTAATCAAACCACATTTAAACCAATCCAATAAAAGATCATTATATTTATCATGACTGGCCTTCATCGTACTGCTGCAAACTTTCACATAGTTAGACTTATTATTTAGTTGTTTGTACGCTTCTCTAAGATATTGGTCTTTTCCCCACAGAACCACATTGCCCCCTTTGTCTGCATCCCGGACAATACATGCGTTGTTATTAGTTAATTTCTTTACTAAAGCATGATACTCTTTGTCACGTTTATTGAATGCTTGTTTTTTGGCCTTTGCTGTGCAACATAGTTTTTTTATACATCATTAACCACTAAGTCATTGTACACATCTACCGAATCCCTGCCAGTCAGTGGGGTAAATTTCGATTTTAATTTGAAACTAGTCGGAGCCCTTCGCTCAATCTCTAGATTCTCATTGTGTGCTAGATTGAGTGCCTGCTGCAATGTACTCGATGTTTCCACAGCACTATGCATATCCTGGCTAGTGTCATTATTCAAACTTGCTATTTCTAGCATCAAGTTCATATCATCCACGGCTAATATGACAGGACTATCATCCGGTAGTCCCTCCTTATGCCCAGCCGGGCGCTTAGATGATCCAGCAAAGAATTTTTTAAGTTTTAGTGTTCTTGTGAACTTAAAAATGTCCACTCTGGTCTGCACATAATCAATATCAGCTCTAGGACAATAGGATAAACCCAATTTCAGAATCTCTTGTTCCTTACTAGATAGTACAATGTCTGTGAGGTTAACAACTGTTGCAACCTGGTTCAGTTCTATTTGTTGGTTATCGTTGATTTCTTGCTGCCACTGTTTGAATTGTTTTGCGCCTTTGCGCCGTCGCTGCCTCTGCCTCTTCCTCTTCCCCTTCCCCTTGGGGGTCTTACAGATGGCATTGGCCGCGGGCGTAGATTGAACCGCCTTTCTTCTCTTAAAAAATCAAACTCATCAATGACTGAGGGGATTTGTGCTCCACAGCTCGGCCCTTCTTCCAGGTCAGTGTCCAATTCTGAACTTTGCAAACTGCTCACATCAGATTGTTGGTTCTTATTTCCACCGGCAGCGCTGAATTTTTGTTTGCGCAAATTGTCAAACTTCCTTGCAAAGGTGTAGATCTGCCCACGATCATAGTCTATTTTGTCACGCCGAAATTTTAGCGCCTTTCGTTCTTTGATAGTATTTTCCAGTTTGGACAGACGATCTTTCATTCCCTCCATGAATTTAGTGATCGCATCCTGATCTGATTCCTTGTCCAAAATTGACAAAATCTGGCTGATCTCTTCCAGTATTTTTACGCGATCAATCTCGGCGTATTTGACAAGGATGGCTAGCATTCTGCTGGAGGCTTCTTGATTGTTGTTTGCCCACTCCCTTAACATGTCAGGGTTGGGGTCCTCGTAGGTGGGAGCCACCAGAATTCTAAGACCTCTCGGAATCCTCTTTACTTCAAGATACCGCTGCAGCGATTTGGCTTCCCACCATTTAGACAATTCTGTACGTTTCAGTTTCTCCAATCTTCTCAAGCGCACAGTCACATCAGATATTGTAGCATTGCCTGGTGGAGCAGAACTCACATGGGTGACAGAACTTGCATCAGCAAATATCGAAAGCGCCGCTTCCTCCCTTTCTTGAACTTCTAGTGCTGACATTGTATTTCCAAGGGATAGAATTGGGATAATCCCAGCGCACAGAACCGCCAGTGTCCGTATTCCAATAATTAGGACTTTGATAGTTTTTACTGGCTTTCCCTCTTCCCAGCCGTAACAAGCAATCGCTTACCTCCAGAGGTCAGTCAGGTTCCTCGGGTCCTACAACTCGACGAATTTCACTTCAACCTCGGAGGCAAGCGCGTCGTGCTCTTGGGTCCCGGAGTGTATCCACACAGTTCCGGCTCTTCGGATGGGGGGGTGACGGCTCAACAACTTCTCTTCCAAGTGCTTCGGTATGCCTGCCACCTCCTAAGCAGAGGGCGCGTCGGCAAACGGACCGCCAAAGCCCGGCCCGAAAATATCAGGAAACAATTCCTTTTGAAAAAAGGAAAGCCGACGACTTGTCTGTTGCGCTTAGTTTTTTATTGTCAGCACAAACGTTAGACGCGTTTCGCCTGTGAAACAGGCTTGTTCACTAACAATTCACATAAAGTTTTCTCCCATTTTTAAACACAACAGTGATAACGTGACACGTGATGAACTACACCACAATGGATAGTGACAACAGACTAGTAGTTTTTTACGAAAATTTCTCGCGCGTCAGTTCTCATAATAATATTACAATAATGAATGTACCATCCAGATTATTACGTGTCTCGGAACCAATTTAAATTAAATACGGTCATTAAGTAACGATTTTAAAATTTAAACAGACACTTCAAATTCTTGAATAAAATTTGCTAGTATATCTGGATGTAAACAATGGTCAAGTGTGTCAACAATCTTACTCAGGCCAGCCCCTGTGGGCTAACCTATTGCCAAAAATAGACTAATTGGTATGCATAATTCTTGAATAAACCATGGTTATAAACAGTCTAGCCCAAGTGGGCAACCCTGACATTGCGCTAAAAAGATGAGCAAGTTCATCAAAACCACCTTTAATTTACATTAATCTGTGTAAAATGCACGTGCTAAAAAAGTTTTTGTAGAAAGTTCACCAAATTTAATCTTTAAAAAGTTACTTTACAGATAATAGGGCTGGCGAGGAAGCGGAACCATATTCATAGATGGGTATGGAAGTCTTCTTCCATATTAAGACCCTCAGGTATCTTAGTGTTTAGACGAATAATGTAGCTCGACTCTAGTTTTCTCAGCTTTTTCAATCGATCGCCTCCCCTAATACTCATGGGGACTGCATCAATAACACAATATTCAAAGCCCACAGTGCTTCTATTGTGGTATTGGTCAAAATGTCTGGCCACGGGATAGGTCTTGTCTCCATTCTTGATGGCCCTTAAATGTTGCAGGATGCGCTTATGTACAGGCAAGATCGTACTGCCTACATACTGAAGGCCACATGGGCACCGCAGTACATAGACAGCAAAATCAGTCCTGCACGAATATTGACCTCTAATCTTACTTACATGGGGTAGTAAGCCACCCGAGAAAGTAGAAGTGTTTCTGCCATGAATACAGGCTTTACATTTAGCGCATTTTACAAAGCCATCTTTCCTTTTAAGCCATGTTATGGGTGCCTGAGCCTGTGTTGTTGGTAGCATGTTAGAGACCAGAGATTGTTTCAGGGATCTTGCCTTTCTAAATTTTATTAGAGGTTTGCGTCCCACTATATATATATCACTGAAAAAACCATAGGTTTCACACATGTTATAGTTAACGGAAATTTTACTGATAAAAAACCAATGAAATTCCCCCGTTATAGTTAGTGCAGGCAACTATAACTCACGCGACCGCAATCCTCTGCTGATGCTAATACTGTATTTAGACACTTATTTGCCCATGTCTTCTTCCATACATTTTTAGCTATACATATATTACAAATATTTTTTTTTCATAAAGACACATATGTCATCAGCAGAAGATTGCGGTCGCGTGAGTTATAGTTGCCTGCACTAACTATAACGGGGGAATTTCATTGGTTTTTTATCAGTAAAATTTCCGCTAACTATAACATGTGTGAAACCTATGGTTTTTTCAGTGAATTTGCAAGGTTTTTTAAATGCTAATTCCTAACTATAACGTGTGTGAAACCTATGGTTTTTTCAGTGAATTTGTACGGTTTTTTAAATGCTAAGTTACTTTACGCCAATCGTGGCGTGCGCGCCCACTTAACGCAGTTCGTTCCGTGCAGTTCGTTCCGTTCCGTATGTGTGTGGGAGCTGTCTAAACAGCCCCTTTACATGTTTTTGTGCTTTATATTTTAAACATCACTCTCAGTGCGAGAGAGAAAATGGCGGCCGCCGCTTCCTGGTTTCGGCCGATTTGAATGTTTACTAAGATCTAAGAGCCAATCAGAATCGCGCTCGCGCACGCCACCGTACGCGTACGGTAAGCGTACCGTAAGCGCACCGTAAGCTGGCTCAGATATATATATTGATTTAAAGGCTATTTTCTCAGAATCTACTGAACAGATTTACACCAAACCTACAAAAGGCACTTCCTTGACCTGAGGACTACCTCACCGCCAAATTTCCAGTAATTCTGTTCAGCCGTTCGGGCTGTAGCCCTGTCTAAAGGTCCTATGGAAAAATGCATGGGAAAAACGCGTTTTGGGACCCCCCTTTTATCTCAGCCCCCGCTTGACGAATCCCCCCGAGACTTTCAGGGAAGGAGCGGAGCATAGCGCCCCACCTATTTTGAAAAATTCGCGAGGATTCGTCGACCGGCGCCAAAGTTATTCAAAATAGAATGTTGCGGATTTCCTATGGAAACGTGGTCCTAACTATAACTAACTACTGGCGAGCGCCAGTAGGTAATATATATATATATATATATATATATATATATATATATATATATATATATATATATATATGAGGACTTCCAAATTGGTACTTGCAATAATTTTCACAATATATATATATTCCAACAAACAAAGTAGCCCAAAAATGGAAACGCCACTCACGGTGAGTATTGAACATCTTTAATCCAAGACCTCAATGGTGCAGTCTCCTTATCAGCATCTCAGTTCAAGTCTCCACAGCCCTACGCGTTTCAAACACAAAGTGTCCTTGTTCACTGGCAGAGAAAATGCAGGGGCAGCGGTTAGCATGCAAAGAGAAAACCTGATATTAAGCCAAGTCCTGCCCCCAGTGGGCGTATGCACAATTGCATGATGGTACTTGTTGTTCTCTTTAGTTTCACCAAGTGGTTGCTGCCACTGTCCCAAACTCACTGCAGTCTTACCCAAGTGGGTTGATGAAGGTTCAGGAGAAACCGCCACATTGTTCATTCGTTGTCTTGAGACACGAACCTCACCGTTCCTTTTGGCATATTGGGGTTCCAATCGCCGGATCTGACAGAGTACAGCGGGGCGTTTCCGCGGTTAAGGGCAGGTTTTGTTAAATTAAGTGCGGGACACTGCTGATTGCACGCTTGTCATAGCCACTGAAGAAGGGAGAAAATCCTGAAATGCGTTTGGCTTTATCACTGAATGCATGCTGTTAACCTTACCCTGTTGCAAGCTGTCAATAAATTTGACGGAACTTCGTGCCTGTGGCTTATTTCCATTTGGGCAAAAGTGGTTTTGAAATATGCGATGTCGCCTAGTCGCTGAAGGAGAGAAGCCCACTGCTGAAACGCGGGCCTGCGTTGGTGTTGGGATAATGCTGACGTTATGGAGGCAGGTGTGGAGGTCTGCTCGGGCTTCTACACAAGTTCATGTTTGGCAGCGGGAAAGCGGAGCAGGTGATGATGACAGAGTACATTCACCCACTTGGGACTGAAATATTTGTATTATTGGTGAGGCAATGCAGCGGACTCACATGAGTATGTACTTACCAGCACTACAAGATCCTAGAGGCCTAGCGGCCACGCCCACTGGGGCAGGTTTTGTTAAATTAAGTGCATGGACACTGCTGATTGCACGCTTGTCATAGCCACTGAAGAAGGGAGAAAATCCTGAAACGCGTTTGGCTTTATCACTGAATGCATGCTGGTAACCTTACCCTGTCGCAAGCTGTCAATAAATTTGACGGAACGTCGTGCCTGTGGCTTCTTTCCGTTTGGACAAAAGTGGTTTTGATATATATATATATATATATATATATATATATATATATATATATATGAAGTCCAAATCCCCACTCTAAGCAGAAAGAAGAAGGGTCTGACACAGCCAGGACGCATAAAGAGGATTTATTCCAAGGTAGGTTACAACGCTGAAAGTAACATTTGACAGACGCGTTTCAGCGGTTCAGCTTTCATCAGTGCCTGTTACGATGTTTGGAGCCTCGCACCTGGTGACCATTTAGATGTTCTCGTGGCCACTCCTACCATTTTGCTTGGGGCTCCTCCTTAGTTCTTAAAAAAATACTGCAAATCGCGTTGTAGAATGAGACAGGTGCATGCTGGTACTTGCAGTCCTTCTGTGGATCTTCCTTAAGTAAGTAGAGGATCCACTCGCCCAGTGGCGTCCCAACGATGTGGCCTCCGGACTGCACCCAACCACAGCTGTCTGCGAAGTTGACAAACCTCACTGAAAACCCCTTAATGCTCCCTGCAGTCAATGCTGCTCCTCTCTCCCCACGCAGTGTTGCTTTCACCCTGTGGTGCTTCAGCCTGCGCGAGGGGGCGGAGCGTTTTGCATTATCATACACAAAGTCCATTCAAATTGCTGGCTAACGCGGTGCAGCCAGATCGAGAGGGCGTGTCAGAAGGCCGGTGCCTGCAATACCGGCCAAACATGAAGTCCAAATCCCCACTCTAAGCAGAAAGAAGAAGGGTCTGACACAGCCAGGACGCATAAAGAGGATTTATTCCAAGGTAGGTTACAACGCTGAATGTAACATTTGGCAGACGCGTTTCAGCGGTTCAGCTTTCATCAGTGCCTGTTACGATGTTTGGAGCCTCGCACCTGGTGGCCATTTAGATGTTCTCATGGCCACTCCTACCATTTTGCTTGGGGCTCCTCCTTAGTTCTTAAAAGAATACTGCAAATCGCGTTGTAGAATGAGACAGGTGCATGCTGGTACTTGCAGTCCTTCTGTGGATCTTCCTTAAGTAAGTAGAGGATCCGCTCGCCCAGTGGCGTCCCAACGATGTGGCCTCCGGACTGCACCCAACCACAGCTGTCTGCGAAGTTGACAAACCTCACTGAAAACCCCTTAACGCTCCCTGCAGTCAATGCTGCTCCTCTCTCCCCACGCAGTGTTGCTTTCACCCTGTGGTGCTTCAGCCTGCGCGAGGGGGCGCCGCGTTTTGCATTATCATACACAAAGTCCATTCAAATTGCTGGCTAACGCGGTGCAGCCAGATCGAGAGGGCGTGTCAGAAGGCCGGTGCCTGCAATACCGGCCAAACATGAAGTCCAAATCCCCACTCTAAGCAGAAAGAAGAAGGGTCTGACACAGCCAGGACGCATAAAGAGGATTTATTCCAAGGTAGGTTACAACGCTGAATGTAACATTTGGCAGACGCGTTTCAGCGGTTCAGCTTTCATCAGTGCCTGTTACGATGTTTGGAGCCTCGCACCTGGTGGCCATTTAGATGTTCTCGTGGCCACTCCTACCATTTTGCTTGAGGCTCCTCCTTAGTTCTTAAAAGAATACTGCAAATCGCGTTGTAGAATGAGACAGGTGCATGCTGGTACTTGCAGTCCTTCTGTGGATCTTCCTTAAGTAAGTAGAGGATCCGCTCGCCCAGTGGCGTCCCAACGATGTGGCCTCCGGACTGCACCCAACCACAGCTGTCTGCGAAGTTGACAAACCTCACTGAAAACCCCTTAACGCTCCCTGCAGTCAATGCTGCTCCTCTCTCCCCACGCAGTGTTGCTTTCACCCTGTGGTGCTTCAGCCTGCGCGAGGGGGCGCCGCGTTTTGCATTATCATACACAAAGTCCATTCAAATTGCTGGCTAACGCGGTGCAGCCAGATCGAGAGGGCGTGTCAGAAGGCCGGTGCCTGCAATACCGGCCAAACATGAAGTCCAAATCCCCACTCTAAGCAGAAAGAAGAAGGGTCTGACACAGCCAGGACGCATAAAGAGGATTTATTCCAAGGTAGGTTACAACGCTGAATGTAACATTTGGCATACGCGTTTCAGCGGTTCAGCTTTCATTAGTGCCTGTTACGATGTTTGGAGCCTCGCACCTGGTGGCCATTTAGATGTTCTCGTGGCCACTCCTACCATTTTGCTTGGGGCTCCTCCTTAGTTCTTAAAAGAATACTGCAAATCACGTTGTAGAATGAGACAGGTGCATGCTGGTACTTGCAGTCCTTCTGTGGATCTTCCTTAAGTAAGTAGAGGATCCGCTCGCCCAGTGGCGTCCCAACGATGTGGCCTCCGGACTGCACCCAACCACAGCTGTCTGTGAAGTTGACAAACCTCACTGAAAACCCCTTAACGCTTCCTGCAGTCAATGCTGCTCCTCTCTCCCCACGCAGTGTTGCTTTCACACTGTGGTGCTTCAGCCTGCGCGAGGGGGCGCCGCGTTTTGCATTATCATACACAAAGTCCATTCAAATTGCTGGCTAACGCGGTGCAGCCAGATCGAGAGGGCGTGTCAGAAGGCCGGTGCCTGCAATACCGGCCAAACATGAAGTCCAAATCCCCACTCTAAGCATATATATATATATATATATTTTATCTACTGGCGGTCGCCAGTAGATAGTTATAGTTAGGACCGTACACTAACTATAACGGGGGCATTTCATTGGTTTTTTATCAGTAAAATGTCCAGCTAACTATAACATGTGTGAAACCTATGGTTTTTTCAGTGACTTTGCAAGGTTTTTTAAATGCTAATTCCTAACTATAACGTGTGTGAAACCTATGGTTTTTTCAGTGAATTTGTACGTTTTTTTAAATGCTAAGTTACTTTACGCCATTCGTGGCGTGTGCGCCCACTTAACGCAGTTCGTTCCGTGCGCGCCCACTTTACGCAGTTAGTGCCGTGCACGCACGGTTGGCACGCGGTGCGCTACGCGCACCGCGTGCCCACGTTACGCTGGATGGGCCATGGGCTTCGCGCACCGTGCGCACATGGAGGACATATTATGCGCTTCGTTGTGAAAGGTAATCTTTGACATTTTAATTTATAACCTACAAAAGGCACTTCCTTGACCTGTAGACTACCTTTCTGCCAAATTTCAAGTAACTCTGTTCAGCCGTTCGGGCTGTAGCTGTGTCTAAAGGTCCTATGGAAAAATGCATGGGAAAAACGCGTTTTGGGACCCCCCTTTTTTCTCAGCCCCCGCTTGACGAATCTCCCCGAGACTTTCAGGGTAGGAGCGGAGCGTAGCGCCCCACCTATTTTGAAAATTTCGCGAGGATTTGTCTACCGGCGCCAAAGTTATTCCAAATAGAATGTTGCGGATTTCCGATGGAAACAGGGTCCTAACTATAACTACCTACTGGCGACCGCCAGTAGGTAATATATATATATATATATATATATATATATATATATATATATATATATATATATATATGTTAGAAATGGGGGTCTCTAGTTGGCACAGGTATGCACTTGCGACAAGCAGGGACTCTCAATTCTAAGTCAGGATAAGGGATCACCCTTTCAAATAACCCCTGCTCACCCTTTAGGTAGTGTGGCGCAAGCAATCAAGACTATTCTCAGGGCGTCATAGGTTAAGCATTTGTGAACACATACAGTAATGCAATGACACACCACAAATGGACACCAGTCAAGGTTATATCAAAAATAGTTCTCTTTATATAAGGCTTAGCACAAGACCAGAAAAACGATTAAAATGACCACAGTATTATTTTAAAGTTCAATGTTCTTGTAAAAAGGCTTAAAATGCTAAAATAGGCTTCCTTTACTCAATTCTGCTTCTTTTCAGGCTTTGTACGATTCGTACCTGGGCGTACGACTCGTCCGCATTAAAAACAAACAAAGTACGAGTCAAACGATCGGTGCGAACTTCGGAGTCCGGGAGGTGCACACTGCGGTGCGAACAGAACAAAGTACCTTAAGTTCGTGGGGTCCGCGACGGACAGTGCGGGACAAGTTGATGGGTCCGGGTTGTAGTTCGGCAGCGGACTCGGTCTGGTCCGGTCGCAGCGTCGGGACGCGGCGTTGCTACGGGACCTTCAGGGGTACGTGCGGATGATCCGGATCTGCTTGCAGAGTCCGTGTCGTCGGTGTTCGGGCCGTACCTTCGGTGCAGATCGGCGGCGACACTTCTCGGCGCCGTACAGCGTACGGGGAGGATCAGCGTACTGCGGGTTCTCGGCTCTGAGTACGGCACGGTGCATTACGTTAGCGGCGTACGGAACGTACCTGCGGGACAGCGAAGCTTGAGTCCGGCGTACAGGGTTCGACAGCCAGTGATGTACGTCTCGAATCGGCGGGGAAGGTTAGGTGAAATGCAGCCGGGAGGGATACGGTGCGTACTAACGCTTTTGGATCAGCGTAGACGTACGGTGCCGGGCGGCAAAGACACGGCTTCACGGCGGATGGGGTACGAGGCGTACTGGGGCCAAGTCCAACAGGAAACAGGCAAGAATTGTTCAGGCAACTCAGTTTTTGAAGGCAGATGAGTCCAATGGTCCTGGGACTCAGTTCAGGGGGCAAGCTCTTCTTCCAAGCCCTTGGAGATAGTTGAAAAACAAAGTACAAAGTCTCTTTTAGTCTTTTCCTCTCCTTTCTCAGCAAGGCACCAACTGCAGGCCAATCCCCCAGGTCAGGGAAAGTTACTCCTCCTTCAGCTTCTTCCAGGTCCTTCTAGTCAGGCAGAGTTCCTTCGTGGTTCAATCAGGATCTGATTTCTTAGGAGCAGGGCTCCTACATTTATACCAAGTTTCTTTTGTCTTTACAGGCCAGGGGGGCCGTTGCATAATCCCAGTCCAGTTCTTTTCAGTGAGGAGCACTTTGTTGTTGGGACTCTGGCTTCTTCTTTCAGCAGGCAGGGCAGAGACATCAGACGCTCCCCAGGGGGTGGAGCCAGCATTGTGGTGGCAGAGCACTGCCCTATTCAGAGTCAAGGTGCACTCCTCCCACCCATCCTGGTGTAATCTTCCTATTCACCACCTGGCAGCCCCAGCCTGTCTCCTGGAACTTCCCAGCCCTGTCACTCAAGCTACACACAAAGAAGATAGCCCTCCCCTCCAGAGGCGGACTGAAATGGTTAGGCACGCAAAGGCTAACTTTCTAAAAGTAGCATTTGGAAACCCAGGATATTAAAATAACCTTTACTAAAAGATGTATTTTATTATTCTGAGTTCAGGCATACTAAACATGAATTTCTACCATGCTTCCTGAGCCTGCTAGGATTATAGAGTGTTATAATCTAGCAGCCCATTCTGGCCTATGGAGAGCAGGTAGCCTTACAATAGTGAAAAACGAAAATGGCTGTAATTCACTATTAGGACATGCCACACACCTCAGGGCATGTCCTGCCTTATCCTTACAATGCACCCTGCCCTAGGGCCTACCATAGAGGTGACTAATATGAAGGTAAGGGAAGGTTTAGGGACTGGCAAGTGGGGACACTTGCCCAGTCAGCATGACAGTACCAGACTGCATGCAGGTTCTGCAATGGCAGACCTTAGACACATTTTACCCCGCTGCTTCTGTGGGTGGCACAACCAGTGCTGCAAGCCCACTAGCAGCATTTGGATATACAAGCCCTTGGCACCCCTGGTGCACTCTACTAGGGACTGATAGTAAACCAAATAAGCCACACATGGAAGTCAATTTACACAATACATTTTACCATAGGGAGAGCATATGCACCTTAGCACTGATCAGCAGCGGTGAGGTGCCCAGAGTCATAAAACAGCCAACACCAGGTCCGGAAAAATACAGGAGGAAGACAAAAAGTTTAGGGATGACCCTGCAAAAAGGGCCAAGTCCAACAATATATATCCATGCTCCAGCTTGTACCAACAACGTGAGAGGCACTCGATGAACACCACTGAGCTGCAAGCTTCAGACTCCTTAGAAGGTATGGAGAACACCGACCCACTAATCTCTTTCACAGCCATGTCACCTTCAACGCCTGACGCGTTTCGAAGTTTATCTTCTTTTTCAAAGGCTCGTAATGGTGAGATGGAAACACGCACAGTCCAATCACCAGCTCTTATATATACATGATAGCGCGCCCCCTAATGGGCTGTTCTGGATGAAACTGCGCAAAGTATTCTGGGAGTTGTGGTGCGGGGGGAAATGTGTTCCCTTAAAAGTGCATGTAATGTCCTGCTGAAAACATTAAAAGCCCGCAAATGGGCCTCAGCGGGAGGGGCTCTTCCTAAATCCTGTGGAAATTCTCCTCATGTAGAGGCCGATGAATATCAACCCCAGAGGCCCCCTATGTACAAGGGGTGGTGCTCTCTCGGCGATTTGGCCACCACCTGATATCCATTATATGGATTGAACATTACTGTTTTAGAAATGCCATGTTTAGAAAGGTTATATTTCTCTGCACTTACTGCTCTCTGTGCCTGACATCCTGTCTCCAATACATGTCTGGGTGACAGCCACACTTTGTGCATTCCCGCTAGACAGCCACAATACAGGAAGGATAGATGTGTCTGAGTACCCATCTGCATACTTCTGCATTCTGATGGCCTTGCCTGGGCAGGATGGAAGTAAGGGGCTAACACTTTACTTGAATAGGTAGTATCTTGTTCCCACACAAAGGGCTGACTTACCTCACATGGATAGCCTACCAGACAGGACTGGGCTGAAAAGGGGACTTTAGAGAGCTGCTTTGATGTGACTACACACATCAAAGGAACTTTTGGGTATAAGTACTGGGTTTCTAACCCCATCAATTCTGGACACTTCAGAATTTTTTAATTGAACCTCTGTCAGAAGAACTGCTCTGCTGCTTAAAGGACTAACCTGTACTGCTGATATGGAAGGCCTGCTTTCTGTTTATTGCCCTGCTGCATGCTGCTCTCTGATATTACTGAGGGAGAGTTGGACTCTGCCTTCCCTCTCACTGACCTCCAAGGGCTTGTTGGCTTGCTGCCTGTTGCTTGAGACTCAGGGACATCAAAGTCTCTACCCCTGCACCTGGCTCACTGGAAGTGGCCCAGATATTTGCAACATGGGTTTCAACGCATCTCCTATCTGCGTGTAGCAGAACCCACACATCGACCCAGTTGCGGGAGTAAAATCGGCGCATCGCATCTGAACCAGCATTTTACCTCCAGAGATTGACACATCGAACAGCCTATCGCTACCGCTGGAGCTTGGTTAGATTGATGCATTTCCTCAACTTTGTGGCAGAATCCAGCACATTGCCTGACACCTCTCAACTCCGGCAACCATCTTCAGACTGACGCATCACTTTCCCTGCGTGGGCAAGATTGATGCATCTTGTTGTTCTTGACTACAAAAGGTACTTTGTTCACAGGGGCCTGCGTGGATCTTGTAGCCGGCCTGCACTCCATCGTGGTCGGGCCGAACATTGACCTTGCCCAGGTCCATGGCGACCTAACGTAACCTTTTAGAGCTACTTGGTTCTAAACACTTTATTGCATTTATTCTTTTAAAAATCAATATCTCATATATTGGATTTTTGTCATGTTGGTCTTGTTTTGTTTATAATATAATAATCTATTTTCATATACCTATATGGAGCCTTTTGTGGTGAATTTATTGTGTTGTGTGTGTTGCACAAATACTTTGCACATTGCCCATTTAGATAAGCTTGACTGATCTGTGCCAAGCTACCAGAGGGTTAGCACAAAATATATTTTAGTGTGTATCTAGCTTACGCTGACTATGGTTGTGGCTGCTGCTTGTACAGGGTACATACTTTTGCCAACCTGAAACCCAATTTCTAACATTGGTGATCAGCAGCGAGGACAGGATTTGTGTTTGTGCAATACCATTTAGCAACACATTATTCACTACAACTCTATACTTAGATCATTTCCATTTTTTTCAATTTGCCCTGATTGGGCTTTTGATTTTCTTGCTAAATTATGTCTCAATCTGGAGAAGCTACATCTGCAACTACACACAGACCTGAAGTTTTGGAGTTTGATTTGGCCAGGTTGGAGTCATACACTGTGGTTCAGATAAAGTTTTTTGCAAATATTTTCAGGTCTCCATGAGAGGCTTCACCCAGCAGGTGGGGCTGCAGACAGCTTTGCAGGCCTGTGCAGAACAACAGGTTGCAGCGGATTACAATCTCAATGAGGAGCAGGAAATTCCTGAGGAGGAGGATGAACTGATTCTGGAGCCTGCTGAGGCTCTGGACCTACCTGTAGAGGGGGCCAACAACTATCCAGGAGCAGTAGTGGTCCCAGACCAGGGGGACCATTTCCTCCAAGAACCTGTCACCAGAAGAGGTGGCAGGCAGGTGGGAGGGGAGAAAGTTAAAGCTGGAGCTCTGGAGGAGAGGAAAGGTACCCATGACCTTAGCCCCAGAGAGCTGGATATCAGAGCCCTGCAAGTAGAGTCCACCAACAGTAATGGTGGCAGCATACTTGCAGTGTCTTCGCATGAGTCAAGGGTCAGAATACCCGAGGGTTTGGTGCCTAGCTATGTGGTGGGGGATGACGTGGGCAAATGGCATGCAGGCTTTGAAGTGCCTCTAGGAGTGCACAAGGTCCTATAAGAGTTCTGGGGTGGTAGTCTATGGGAGTGCATGCCCATGGTGGGAGGTACATTCTTCTTACACTAGAGATGAGGGGCCAGACATGCTGCACTGCTATGAAGTGATATAAAACAACAATTGGTCTTAGGACTCTTTAGCCGAGCATCAAGTCAAAAAACATTTATAATTCAAAAATATTTCTGCATGCAAATTATTTTTGAATTATAAATGTTTTTTGACTTGCTGCATGGCTAAAGAGTCCTAGGTCCAATTGTTGTTCTATATCATATGATACTCAGGTCCATGGACAGTGATCGGGTTACCCCATTAGTTTATAATGGGCACTGCCATGAAGGCCTTCTTGATCAATTTGTTTGGTCTGACACCTGAGAAATACTCACTGAGGTTCAGGACAAGCTATCCACACAGAGCTGGGTTGACTGCTTAGACCATGCTGGGAATGCAGTGAAGGGCAGGGTGAGGGGCAGCAAAGTAGATGAATATTCAGGGCTGTGCAACTCAATTTTAAAGGAGCCCATGCTTCATATTTGTTTTACAGAGCTGCACCAACCCTAGTAAATAGTAGACTGACTGATCCCTGGAAGCTTGCTGAAGAGGTGGGTATTTGGGTCAGCACCAGAGTGTCCAGGAAAGCATCTGGGGGGACCCCCAGAAAGGTGGTCAGTGTTGCCTTCCACAGAAGGAAGGGGGATACAAAGGAAGAGTTCTCATCTGGCCCCCAAAACAACTCACCAGGGAAAGGGTCTGGTTCTTATTCCCAAACTGGCCATCAGAAACAAAATTACCCTGACAACAGCCATCAACCCAAGCTCATTAAGTGCTATCAGTGTTACGAGTACGGACACTACAAGGGGGTCCCCAAGTGTCCAAAGTGAGCACAACCTCCCACTGGAGGGAAGGTCCCAGTGGTGGTGATTGTATTGCTGGGTGAAGGGTCTGTCTTAGTTAATGGGGGAGAGTTTAGTAAGGTTAGACTAGTGTCCCTGGGTTACAGTGAGAGGGTTCCTAAGATCCATGTGCCCTCTAATACTTGCAAAGTATAGGCAATGGGCCACCATCAATGGTTGAGGTGTGGAGGCCCTGATGGATACAGGAGCCAATATGGCTATGGTGAGGAGTCAGCTGGTTTACCCAGAGCAGGTAATTCCAAATGTATTCCACCAGGTTGTGGTAGCTGACTAAAGAGAGGGTCACTATTCTGTGTCCCTGGTCCCATTTGAGTGGGGTTGGGGGGTTCAGGTCTTCTGAAAGTTGCTGTGAGCCCTTCCATGCCTGTGGACTGTTTACCAAGTAATGACTTTGAGCACACTACCTGGAAGGAAGTGAAGGTTCATGTGGAGAGGTTTATGATCACATGATTAGATCTGTGCTACAACAAAGTCCAAGCCTGCCCAGGATATGAGTCAAAAAGGGCTGGAGTCTGGAGAAATAGCCCAACCAGCTGCTAAAAAGGGAAAAGGCAAGGTACGTGGGAAACCACCCCCTGAGTGTAATCCCATTGAGGTGGATGGGGCACCTCCCTGGTGCCCACTGAGGAGGGCACTGCTCCCCTAGGTTACCTGCCTGTCATTGCTGAATGGCATGTAGCAGTAGGACCCACCAAGAAAGAGTTTGATAGGACCCAGAGAGAGTATCCCATCCTTGAAGAACTGCAGCAACATGCTGAAGCCCAAGCAGCAGGTGATGCCTCTGGTAGTCACCATATTTACTGGGAGGACAGCCTCCTTCACAGTGAGCCTAAGGTTCCTGTGCAGGTACAACAAGGCTCCTGGTGGTCCCCCAATGCTACAGGACCTTCCTAGTAGAGCTGATTCACGAAATTCCCCTGGCAGGACACCTGAGCCAAGACAAGACCTTTGCAAGGCTTGTCCTGCATTTTTATTGGCCTAGGATAGGATCAAGATTTCCTCAGATATGTTCTGTAGGACTTGTGTGAGGCACCAGGGAAGTGGGAAAACAGGGCAAAGGCATAAAGCTCCGCTCAACCAACTGCCAGTCATTGGCACACCCTTTGAGAGGGTGGGCATCAACATTGTAGGGCATATAGGTCCTCAGACTGCTTTAGGCAACAGGTTTATCCTGGTTCTTGTAGATCATGCCACTAGGTATGCAGAGGCAACTCTCTGAGAACTGTGTCTGCACCTGCAGTGGCAAAGGCCCTGATGAGGATTTTAACACAAGTTTTGTCTGACAGGGGCACCAACTTCATGTCTACATGTGTGAAGTCAACGTGGAAAGGGTTGTGGAGTTACTAACAAGTTATCCAATCATTGCAAAACAAATGGGCTTGTTGAGAGTTTCAACAAGACCCATAAAAGCATGATTAGGGGCCTGCCTGAGGCCTTGAGGAAAAAGTGGGATATCCTCTTGCCATGTCTGATGTTTGCCTTTAAGGGGATACAACAGAAGGGAGTGTGGGCTTTAGCCCATTTAAACCTCTGTTTTGGCACCCCGTTAGAGGGCCCCTGAGTTTGGTCAATGAAGTCTGGGAGCAATCTCCCAGGAAATCTCGCCAGGATGTAGTGAGCTAAATGCTGGCCTTCAGGAGCCAAATAACTAAGTTGTGGAAGTCAGCTTCCAACAACCTAGAAGCCAGGCAAGCTGCCATGAAGGAGTGACATGACAAAAATTCCACCACTCTGGATTTGCAGCCTGATCAGAAAGTTTAGGTAATGAGCCAGTGGAGCCCAAAGCTCTCTAGGACCGCTGAACTGGCCCATATGATCTGATTGAGTGAAAGGGGAGACCACCTACCTTTTAGACCCTAGGCAACCTCACCCGGTGCTGCATTTCAATTACCCTAAGCCCTACTTTGAGAGGTCTGAGGTCACCATGCTGCTGGTGACAGATGGTGAGGAGGAAGAGGAGAGTGAACCTCTCCCTGACCTCTTAACCTGCAAGGAGAAAGATGGGTCTGTGGAGGAAGTAATCCTTTCCCCCACTCTAACTCCTGAGCAACAGAGGGACTGCCACCAAGTGTTGGGGCAGTAGTCTTCTCTGTTCTCCTTATTTCTGAGACTACCCTCCTGTGTACCCAAAATGTGGACAGAGGGGAACACCTCCCTGTTAAAAATAAGTCTTACAGGTTGTCAGATAAGGTGAGGTCCAGCATTAAGGCAGAAGTGGCCAAAATGCTATAATTAGGGGTGATAGAACCCTCCGGTAGCGCCTGGTCCAGTCCTGTGGTTCTGGTACCAAAAGCTGTCCCACCAGGCACCACACCTGAACTGAGGTTCTGTGTGGATTTTAGAGGGCTAAATTATGTGACTAAAACTGATGCTCACCCAGTGCTTTAAATGGGCCGGTACTCACAGGTACTGAGTACCGGCACTTCTTATTTTTACCAAGTCGAGTACCGGCACTTCTCCAGTGCCATGGAGAGTACCAGTACTCGGATTCATAAGGCGGGCACTGGGCCGATGCCTGAGGCCTAGCTGTGGTCTGTTTATTTGGCAGCATTTTGGCCGTTTTCGTGTCTGTCTGTAACATTCAGCTGAACGGCCTGCTGCAGGGGCAAGTGGGCCTCTGCTCCTAGATGGAAGCTCTCATTGTCCTCAACCGCCCCTCTGCCGGGCCTCCATACTGGGTCGTTAGTGAATTGCACATTGGCTGCCAGGGGCACAGTGATGTGTGCAGCCTGAATGGGTGGGAGGGAAGAGAGCCTGCATAAGTGACCATGACTTTTTAACCGCTTGGCCTCCCACTGAGACAGACAGAGATGGGGAAGACATCGAGACAGCTCTGGAAAGAATAAGAGAGGCATGGAGATGGCAGATTAGAAATAGAAAGAGTGATAGTAGAGGATTATAGGATACCTTTGGGGTAAAGAGAATGGGGCAGTGAGAGAAATGGATACAAATGGGAGAGAAGTGAGTGGGGGAGGGATCGAGAGATTAGTGATGTGAAGAGTGACAGAGAGTATTTGTCTGCTTGTTTGTGTGCGTTTGCCTGGTTGTGTGTATGTTTGTGAGTGAGAGAAAAACTAAATCAGAGAGGAAGAAAATCAGGACAGCCAGGAGGTATTTGAAAAGAAATGCGTCTAATGGTTGTTATTAATGATGCTTTGTCAGTCTCTCTCGTCCTGGTGCACATTGATCCTTAGCCTGAAAGGGCTAATAGTACTGTTGATGGCTTGGCTGCATTCAGGGTTTAGAAGCTCCTTGCACCGTTTCCAGAAGTGCTTCACACCACCCTTTATTAGCATATGTACCTGTTAATCTGCATATATGGAAAGTTTGAGACAACTGTCAAGGGCAATGCAAGGGCAAAATGAATAAGCAATAGAAGTGTTTTCCATCATCATGTCTCACCCCGCCTCTAACCCCGCTCACTAGCCACGGCCCTCACTAAATTTAATGAGTACCTGCACTTATTTTTTCCATTTAAAGCACTGTGCTCACCCCATCTCCTGGGATGATGAGCTGCAGGGCCAGACTGGTGGTAGCGGGCACTGGACTTTTCCCTGGGGGGCTGCCAGGGTTGGGGCCGGTTTCAGACCCCTGGGGGCCGTTTTTGTTACTGAGGGCCTGATATTTCAGCTGAGCTGCAATATCGGGATCCTGTAACAAAAGCAGCTGTGTGTTTTACACCCCTCAACCGCGGCCAGCCTGACTCAATTGCCAGGGCCAGTTTGCGTTCCCAGTCTGGCCCTAATGAGCTGATAGATTGGTTAGGGGCTGCTCAGTATCTCAGTACCTTTGATCTTACATTAGAGTACTGGCAGATCACTCTAACAGAGGGAGCAAAGGAGAGGTCAGCCTTTTCCACCCCAGAGGGCTACTACCAGTTTAGAATGATGCCCTTTGTATTAAACAACGCCCCTGCGACATTTCAGTTATCCTTGGAGCAGAAGTTCACATGGAACTCTTTCTTAGGAAAGTTTTTAAGTTTCACAGACCTTTCTGTGTAGAATTAATCATTAAAGCAAAACTATTTTTTACTAAATAAACATTGCTATTCAATACAAATTTGTGAGAGAAATAACAGCTCAGCCAGTATTTGTCTGAGTATCTACGGTTCAGCCGAACCGAGTTTTTTTAGACAAGAAACACTTTTAATTGAGCAATTTTGTGAGTGCCATTAATGACAAAAAAAGAGAAAGAATAAATGAGTAGACTCGAGGTCTGAAACCAAACTGACGGGGTACTATAAAAGATTTGTCAAGGGCTGTGGCACCTTGGTGGCCCCCTTGAATGAGCTGACTTCCAAAAAGCAGCCCGGGAATGTAAATTGGACAGAGGCATGCCAAGTTGCATTTGATTACCTGAAGCATGTCATACACAGTTCCTGTGCTCTGCACTCCTGACTTCTCCAAGGAATTTATCATATAGAGAGGTGCTTTGGAGCATGGCATTGGGCAGTACTATCTCAACTTAATGAGGAGGGTCTAGACCAACTTGTAGCCTTCGTCTCCAGGAGGTTACTCCAAAGGGAACAAAGGTGGAGTGCTATAGAGAAAGAAGCGTTTGCTGTGGTTTGGCCCCTGAAGAAGCTGAGGCCATACTTGTTTGGTACTCACTTCCTGATTCAGACTGACCACAGGCCCCTCAGGTGGCTCATGCAAATGAGTGTTGAGAATCCAAAACTGATGAGGTGGTCCTTTTTCCTACATGGTATCTCGTTACCTAAACAGAACAGTGACCTACTAACACAATGGAACTTAAAACCTATTGAAGGCCATCGCAAATGTGGCAATTGCGTGGCCTGCAATCCGACAATAGAAGGCACGGAATTCTGTCATAACAGTATCAAAAGGAAACACGTTGCATTTACCAACTGCAAAACAAAAAATGCAGTCTACGCTATAATATGTCCCTGTTCAAAAATCTATATAGGAAAGACAAATCAACAGGTAAACACCAGAATTACCCAACACAGATCAAGAATAAAAAAGAAGGTAGTCACTGCCCCCATGGTTGAGCACTTTATCGAGAAATCGCATGGAGAAAATGAGTTCAAATGGACGGTCATAGCGACAATTGATTTATCAAAACGTCCGATGGATGTTGATAGTGCTCTACTACAAAAAGAAGCATACTTAATCCTTAAATATAACAGTGCCACGACAGGCCTTAACACTATGACTGAGCTGTCTAAGCATTAAATATCCAAGAAACAATGCAACAAAATAATTCACCAGAAGCAAACTGCCTGATTGGCTACTACCCATAATTCAAGTTAAACTATACTAATAGAAGCCCAGACAGAAAATGTCAGCCGTTTGGTAATACAGAAGCAAAGATGACATAAAGCTTATAGAATAATGAGGTAAGCGCAATATCAACTTAGACAGCGAAATACAATGTAACAAATTTGAGGAAAGTACAGATAACTGCTCCCATTGACTCTATTTCAGCACGCGCGAGCGAGAACATTGCACATGCGAGTAAAGACAGCAGAAATAATTGTCTACATCCCGAATAGAGGTATGCTTTCTTTACATCTAACAATAGAGAAATAATGTTACAAACTAAAGAGCTACAAATAAACTTTATCTCTCCCCAGAAAAACGGCCACGCTAACAGAATAGAAATAAAGGCACGAACGGCTGAATTTAATAACGCAGGTAAACATACAAATGTTTATTCAAGCAGAAAAGCAAGCAATATACAAAGACCGTATTTAATGAAAGGCAATAAATGTTTTGCAGGACGCACAACAAACTACTAATTGCGCTAAGAAGTAAAACGGCAAAGGAAGATAAATGAAGGTAGGAACCAAACTAAAGATTAAAAACCTGCATTAACCACAGAAAAACATCGACAATCCTGACAGGCCTTCTTTGTCCCATAACAGAAACAAATATTCCCTAACCAAAAGCAAAGTCCATCGTGGGGAAACTAAACTCCAAATGAGAAGACGACCAAAGGCTTCTCAGGTATAAACGTTTAAAAAAAATAGATAATAAAGGAAAGGAGTATGTGAAATAAGATTTTAACTTTTGTATTGCACATCCATTACAGGAAAGAATTAAAGCTGCCAAAAATTAAAAAGCCCTGATGAGAATCCTGGAACTCAATGCCCAGGCTTCGAAACGCGTCGGCATTTGAATAGAGCACAGAGGAATAAAGAATTGCATTCCAGTCTGTCAAATAAGAGATAAACTCGCTTCCAGAAAAACCTAATTACAATAAAGAAAAGAGAAACATTTTCTTTTCCCTGTGCTTCCACAGATACCTGACATAGACATTCAAAAAAAAAAGTCCAGGATCAATAATGTAGCCAGTTAAGCAATGAGGACTGATAAATATACATGTATTGGATGTAATTTCTCTCTATGTTTGTCTTTTTGTAAAAATAATGTCCAATGCGATGTAATTGATTTTATGATTTGAATGATTTTATGATTTGTATGTGGTGTAAAATGATGAGACACTTGTCCTTTTCTTGCACTGAAATGAATTTATGAGAAAACAAGAAAATCATTAAATAAAAGGTATAAACAAAGTACCAGAACAAACAGAAAGCAATACCTCTGTTCATTAAGCAAAATTCTGAATGCTTAGAATTAAAGCGAGGTGAAGGCTCATCCCCCTTCTTTTGAAAACTTTTAGGAAATTAACATTTCTCTGCACTTACTGCTCCGTGTGCCTAACAGCCTGTCTCCAATACATGTCTGAGGTGGGTGACAGCTACACTTTGTGCATACCCTCAAGACAGTCACAACACATGAAGATAGGTGTGTCTGAGTATCCACTTATATACATCTGCGTTCCGTTAGCTTTGCCTACGCTGTATTGAAGGAAAGGGCTAACACTTAACATGACTAGGCAGTGTCCTGTCCACACAGAAAGGGCTGAAATACCACCCATAGATAGCCTAGAAGACAGGACTGGGCTGAAAGGGGAACCTGTGCATTTCAGAGAGGTGCTTTGAAGTCACACCCCACATCAAATGCACTTTTGGGTATAAGTACTGGTTCTCTAACCCCATCAAATCAGACACTTCTGGGTCGTGAACTGAACCTCTGTCAGAAGGACTCAACTGGACTGCTGATCTGGAAGGCCTGCTTTTTTGTCTGTTGCCCTGCTGTTCTTTGTCTCTGCTGAAGGAGAGCTGGACTGTGCCACAGCCGGACTGGGAATAGAACCCAGCCCTGGCAATTCCGCTTGACCCCAGGGGCCAGGCACTACTGTCAAGCACCATTGCCACTTTTGTTACATTGGCCGATATAGCAGCACTGCTGTAAAACCAGCCCCCAGTAACAAACCTGGCCCCAACTGGTCAAAACCCACTCCCACCCTTCCGACCCACTCGGGAAACGCCCGGTGCCTGCTACGGCCAGTCCAGCCCTGGACTCTCCCCTCACTTCAAGTGATCTCCAAGGGCTTGTTGGTTTGCCCCATGTTGCTTGAGACTCAGGGATATTAAAGTCTCAATCCCTGCTCCTATGCCTAGCTCACTGGAAGTGGCTCAGATACTTGCAACATGGATTCGACACATCTCCTGTCTGTGTGTAGCAGAGCCAGCACATCAACCCAGGTGCGGGAGTAAAATTAGCACATCTCAACCCACGCTATGCCTACAAAGATCAACGCATCAGACAACGTATCACTCCCGCTGCTGCTTGGTGAGGTTGATTCATCTCTTTGACTGTGTGGCAGAATCCGGCACATTGCTTTATGCCTTTTGACTCCGGCACCCGACTTCTGAGCTAACGCATCGCCTGCATGGAGAAGATCGACACATCTCGTTGTTTGCAACCAGGAAGGGTACTTTGTTCACCAGGGCCTGCGTAGATCCTGTAGCCGCATGCGCTTCGTCGCGATTGGTCTGAACTTTGACCTTGCCCCGATCTAGTGCAACCTAGCGTAAACTTTGAGCAATTTTTGCTTCTCAGTGTTTTACTGAGTTTATTCTTTGAAATGCAATATCTCAACTTCTATACATTGGATTTTTGTTGTTTTGGTCTTGTTTTAAAATAAATTGTATTATAACCTATTTTTATATACCTGTGAGGTGCATTCATTGTGTTACTAGGTGTGTGTGTGTTTCACAAATACTTTACACATTGCCTCTTTAGATAAGCCTGACTGCTCTGTGCCAAGCTACCAGAGGTGTGTATCGAGCTTACCCTAACTAGGATTGTGACTTCTGCTTGTACATGGTGCATACCTTTGCCAACCAGAAACCCGATTTCTAACACCTACCAGTTATTTGAATCCCTACTGTTTAAATACACCCCAATTATGTCACTTTCAGATTTGCAAGCCAGGGATGACGTAAAGCACCTAAAGAATTTTATGTAGACCCTAACTCCATCTTGGATGACGGATTTCACCATCTTCTCACTCTTAGACAATCGAAGTCGCCATATTCCCTGATTTATGCAGAATCTTTGTCATGTCTGCCCTTAGAAGCAGATGTTGTCAGACCTTATCTTTCTTAGAACTGTGAAAGCATCAAGCCATTCAATTAATGACAAAGATACAACACTTGATGGGCCATTGTGCTGGGACAAATGTATACTCTTCAAGGTTCAATAAAAACACATGGAGAAATTTAGCTAAAATAGTGTAGTGTGAATTGATGTGCTTTTTAGGTTGAGCCTAGCGGCAGCGCGCATACACTCCTCGCTCTGCTAGACTGCTGTAGTAGAGTATGGGAGAGAAGGCATGCCCACTATCTGCCAATATTTTTCATTTGGTTGTGTCATTGTCTTTCGTAAATGCTGCCTTCGGATTTGTTAATAGGCTTGTTAGTCCCTCCTTAGTACGGCCTTGTCTTCATTTGTACCCTCCCACGCCGACTGGCCCCTTTTACGTCAGTTGTTACACAGGACCTGTTATTTAGTCTGTAAGCACAACTTACTTTATTGAGTTCCTCTTGGTGCCGGCCGGACTTGCGCGGCTTCAGCTGAAATCGCTTGTATTTTTGTAAGCAGCACGGCCGCCCCGTTACACGGGTGTCTGCTTTCAATCACTTTAACCTGGCATTATCTTGTGTCTGTTTCACTCCCCCAAGTAAAATGGATTTAGAAATGATTAGCGAAAGTCATGTGAATTCTAGGTAGCACATGATTCTGTGCTAATGGGCTGAAGCTGACAACAGCACAGCTGTGTTTCATGTCATCTGTACTAAAGCCAGCTGACGGCTTGTTTTAAAAAGCCTGTTTTATTAACAAAAACACCACCACAACCAATACCACCACCATCAATACCACCACCACCGCCAATACCACCAGCAATACCACAACCACCTCTACCTATACCACCACCACCCATACTGCCACCACCAATACCAATACCAACACCAGCACTATCAACACCACCAATACCACAACCAATACCACCACCACCAATACCACCACCAATAACACCACAATCAATACCACCACCTCCACCAACGCCAATTCCACCACCACCAATACCACCACCAATACCACCACCAACACCGATTCCACCACCACCACCACCAATACCACCACCACCACCAATACCAACACCAGCAATATCACCACCAATACCACCAAAAAACAATACCACCACCACCAATACAAATACCACCACCACCATCATCACCACAACCAATACCACAACCACCAATACCACCAATACCACCGCCAATGCCAATACCAACAGCAATACCACCACACCAACATTAATACCCCCACCACCAATATCACCACCACCACTATTTCTACCACCACCAATACCACCACCCCTAACATCACCACCACCACCAATACCACCAACACCACCACCAATACCACCAATACCACCATCAATACCATCACCACCAACAATATCACAACCACCAATAGCACCATCACCACCAATACCACCACCACAACCACCACCAATACCACCACCACTACCAACAACCCAGCAATACAAATACCACCACCACCACCACCACCAATGACACCACAACCACCAATACCACAACCACCAATACCACCACCAACAATACCCCATCACCATCAATAACACCACCACCACCAATACCATCACCGCCCATACCACCAACACCACCACCAATACCACCACCACCAATACCACCACCACCAATACCAGCACCAATACCAACACCAGCAATACCACCAGCAATGCCACCATCACCAATACCACCACCACCACTGCCGATACCACCACCACCAATACCACAAATACCACCACCAATACCACATCCAATACCACCACCTCCACCACCAATACTACCACCACCAACACCACCACCACCAATACCATCACCACCACCAATAACACCAATACCACCACCACCATTAACACCACCACCACCAATACAACACAACCAATTCCACCACCAATACCACCACCACCAATTCCACCAACACCAATACCACCACTAATACCACCCCCAAAGCCGGTACGAAGAACAATACCACCACCATGACGCCACCACTACCAATACCAATCGTACCTCCACCAATACCTCCACCAACACTAATCCCAGCTCCACCAATATCACCAACATCAAAACCACCACTACCAAGACATCACCACCACCAATATCACCACCGCCAATACCACTACCACTATCCCAACAATACCACCACCACCAATACCACCACCACTGCCACCACCAATCTAATACCACTACCACCAATACCAATACCACGACCAATACCACTACCACCAATACCGATACTACCACCAATGCCACCACTACTGCCAATACCACTACCACAACCACCACCAGTACCACCACCACCATCAATACCACCATCAATACCACCATCAATACCACCACCCCTACCACCACCAATCTAATACCACTACCACCAATACCAATACCACCACCAATACCACCACCACAAATACCAAAACTAATACCACCACCACCAGTACCACCATTACCACCACCTACACTAATACCACCACCACCAATACAACTACCAATGCCACCAATACCACCACCACCAATACCACCAATACCACCACCAATACCACCACCACCAATACCATCACCAATGCCACCACCAATACCACCAATGCCACCACCACTGCCAATACCACTACCACCACCACCAATACCACCACCAATACCACCATTACCACCACCAATACCACCATTACCACCACCACCATCAAACAAAACTAACAATACCATCACCACCACCAATCTCACCACCACCAATACCACCACCACTACCCCCACCAATACCACCACCACCAATACCACCACCACTACCAATACCACCGATACCACCACCAATGACACCACCTATGTCAATACCACTACCACCACTACCCCCAACAATACCACCACCACCACTGCCACCACCAATCTAATACCCCTACCACCAATACCAATACCACGACCAATATCACAACCACCAATACCAATACCGATACCACCACCAATGCCACCACCACTGCCAATACCACTACCACAACCACCACCAGTACCACCACCACCATCAATACCACCACCCCTACCACCACCAATCTAATACCACTACCACCAATACCAATACCACCACCAATACCACCACCACCAATACCAAAACTAATACCACCACCACCAGTACCACCATTACCACCACCTACACTAATACCACCACCACCAATACAACTACCAATGCCACCAATACCACCACCACCAATACCAGCACCACCAATATCACCACCACCGCCAATACCATCACCAATGCCACCACCAATATCACCAATGCCACCACCACTGCCAATACCACTACCACCACCACCAATACCACCACCAATACCACCATTACCACCACCAATACCACCATTACCACCACCAACACCAAACAAAACTAACAATACCATCAACACCACCAATACCACCACCACTGCCCCCACCAATACCACCACCACCAATACCATCACCACCACCAATATCACCACTGCCAATACCACTACCCCCAACAATACCACCACCACCAATACCACCACCACTGCCACCACCAATCTAATACCACTACCACCAATGCCAATACCAATACCACGACCAATACCACAACCACCAATACCAATACCGATACCATGACCAATGCCACCACCACTGCCAATACCACTACCACAACCAGTACCACCACCACCATCAATACCACCACCCCTACCACCACCAATCTAATACCACTACCACCAATACCACCACCACCAATACCAAAACTAATACCACCACCACCAGTACCACCAATACCACCACCTACACTAATACCACCACCACCAATACAACTACCAATGCCACCAATACCACCACCACCAATACAACTACCAATGCCACCAATACCACCACCACCAATACCACCACCACCAATACCACCACCAAAACCCCCACCGCCAATATCATCACCAATGCCACCACCAATACCACCAATGCCACCACCACTGCCAATACCACTACCACCACCACCAATACCACCACCAATACCACCATTACCACCACCAATACCACCATTACCACCACCAACACCAAACAAAACTAACAATACCATCACCACCACCAATCTCACCACCACCAATACCACCACCACTACCCCCACCAATACCACCACCACCAATACCACCACCACTACCAATACCACCGATACCACCACCAATGCCACCACCTCTGTCAATACCACTACCACCACCACCACCACCAATACCACCACCATCAAAACACCCATCAAAACCACCACCAATACCACCACCACAATCAATACCACCACCCCTACCACCACAAACCTAATACCACTACCACTACCACCAATACCAATACCACCACCAATACCACCAACACCAATACCAATACCAATACCACCACCACCAATACCACCATTACCACCACCTAAACTAATACCACCACCACCAATATGACTACCAATACCACCAATAACACCACCACCAATACCATCACCAATACCACCACCCCCACCAATACCACCACCACCAATGCCACCACCACTACCATTACCACTACCAGCACCACCAATACCACCACCAATACCACCGCCATCAAAACCACCATCAAAACCACCACCAATACCACCACCACCATCAATACCACCACCCCTACCACTACCAATATAATACCACTACCACCAATACCATCACCAATACCACCACCACCAATACCACCACCCCTACCACCACCAATATAATACCACTACCACCAATACCAATACCACCACCAATACCACCACCACCAATACCAAAACTAATACCACCACCACCAGTACCACCATTACCACCACCTACACTAATACCACCACCACCAATACAACTACCAATGCCACCAATACCACCACCACCAATACCAGCACCACAATATCACCACCACCGCCAATACCATCACCAATGCCACCACCAATATCACCAATGCCACCACCACTGCCAATACCACTACCACCACCACCAATACCACCACCAATACCACCATTACCACCACCAATACCACCATTACCACCACCAACACCAAACAAAACTAACAATACCATCACCACCACCAATACCACCACCACTGCCCCCACCAATACCACCACCACCAATACCATCACCACCACCAATATCACCACCGCCAATACCACTACCACTACCCCCAACAATACCACCACCACCAATACCACCACCAATCTAATACCACTACCACCAATGCCAATACCAATACCACAACCAATACCACAACCACCAATACCAATACCGATACCACGACCAATGCCACCACCACTGCCAATACCACTACCACAACCACCACCAGTACCACCACCACCATCAATACCACCACCCCTACCACCACCAATCTAATACCACTACCACCAATACCACCACCACCAATACCAAAACTAATACCACCACCACCAGTACCACCAATACCACCACCTACACTAATACCACCACCACCAATACAACTACCAATGCCACCAATACCACCACCACCAATACCACCACCACCAATACCACCACCAAAACCACCACCGCCAATATCATCACCAATGCCACCACCAATACCACCAATGTCACCACCACTGCCAATACCACTACCACCACCACCAATACCACCACCAATACCACCATTACCACCACCAATACCACCATTACCACCACCAACACCAAACAAAACTAACAATACCATCACCACCACCAATCTCACCACCACCAATACCATCACCACTACCCCCACCAATACCACCACCACCAATACCACCACCACTACCAATACCACCGATACCACCACCAATGCCACCACCTCTGTCAATACCACTACCACCACCACCACCACCAATACCACCACCATCAAAACATCCATCAAAACCACCACCAATACCACCACCACAATCAATACCACCACCCCTATCACCACAAACCTAATACCACTACCACTACCACCAATACCAATACCACCACCAATACCACCAACACCAATACCAATACCAATACCACCACCACCAATACCACCATTACCACCACCTAAACTAATACCACCACCACCACCAATATGACTACCAATACCACCAATAACACCACCACCAATACCATCACCAATACCACCACCCCCACCAATACCACCACCACCAATGCCACCACCACTACCATTACCACTACCAGCACCACCAATACCACCACCAATACCACCGCCATCAAAACCACCATCAAAACCACCACCAATACCACCACCACCATCAATACCACCACCCCTACCACTACCAATATATTACCACTACCACCAATACCATCACCAATACCACCACCACCAATACCACCACCACCAATACCACCACCACCAATACCACCATACCCACCACCAATACCACCATTGCCACCACCTACACTAATACCCCCTCCACCACCAATACGACTACCAATGCCACCAATACCACCACCACCACCAATACCACCACCACCAATACCACCACCAATACCACCACCACCAATACCATCACCAATATCACCACCAATACCACCACCCCCAGTACCACCACCAATACCAACACCACCAACGCCACCATCAATAGCACCAACACAAATGCCACCACGCCCACCAATACCACCACCACCAATACCACCACTACCAATACCACCACCACTTATTCAATACCACTACCACCAATACCAATACCACTGCAAATACCACCCATACCATCAACACCACCAATACCACCACCACCAATACCAATACCACCACCAATACCAATACCAACAACAATACCACCACCACCAATAACACCAATACCACCACCACTAGTACCACCACCACCACCAATATCACCACCACCAACACCATCACCATCACCATCAATACTACCACCTCCACCACCACCAATACCACCACCACCCATACCACCACCAGCAATACCACCAATACCACCACCACCATGAATACCACCAACTAATACCACCCCCACCAACACCACCACCAATACCACCACCAAAAATACCACCACCAATACCACCAACCCCACCAATATCACCCCCACAATATCACCAGCACCAATACCATCACAACCACCAATACCACCACCACCAATACTACCACTAATACCAACACCACCAATACCACCACCACTGCCGATACCACTACCACCAATACCACAAATACCACCACCAATACCAGCACTATGTATACCACCAATACCACCACCATTATCACCACCACCATCAATACCACCACCATCACCACCAATACTACCACCACCAACACCACCACCAATACCACCACCACCAATACCACCACCACCACCAATAACACCACCCCCAATACCAACACAAACAATACCACCACCAATAATACCATCATCAATACCACCAACACCAATACCACCAATGCCACCACCACCAATACTACCACTAATACCAACACCACCAATACCACCACCACTGCCGATACCACTACCACCAATACCACAAATACCACCACCAATACCAGCACTATGAATACCACCAATACCACCACCATTAACACCACCACCACCATCAATACCACCACCATCACCACCAATACCACCACCACCACCAATAACACCACCCCAATACCAACACAAACAATACCACCACCAATAATACCATCATCAATACCACCAACACCAATACCACCAATACCACCCCCATTGCCAGTACGGATAACAATACCACCACCATGAATACCATCACCACCAATACCAATACTACCACCACCAATACCACCACCACCAATACCACCACCAACACTAATACCACCTCCAACAACACCACCACCACCAACACCACCACCAATACCACCACCACCAAGCCCACCACCAATACCATCACCCCTACCAACATCACCACCACCAATACCACAACCACCAACACCACCACCGCCAATACCCCTACCACCAATACCACCACCATCAAAACAACCACTACCACCAATACCACCACCAATACTACCACCACCAATTCCAATACCACCAATACCACCACTACCACCACCTACACTAATACTACCACCACCAATATGACTACCAATACCACCAACACCAATACCACCACCAGCAACACCACCACTAATACTATCACCAATACCACCACCTCTACCAATAACACCTGTACCACCACCAATACCACCACCACCAAGACCACCACCAATACCATCACCCCTACCAACATCACCACCACCAATACCACAACCACCAACACCACCACCGCCAATACCCCTACCACCAATACCACCACCATCAAAACAACCACCACCACCAATACCACCACCACCATCAATACCACCCCCTCTACCACTACCACCAATACCACCACCAATACTACCTCCACCAATTCCAATACCACCAATACCACCACTACCACCACCTACACTAATACTACCACCACCAATATGACTACCAATACCACCAACACCAATACCACCACCAGCAACACCACCACTAATACTATCACCAATACCACCACCTCTACCAATAACACCTGTACCACCACCAATACCATCACCAACAATGCCACCACCAATAGCACCACCACAAATACCACCACACCCACCAATACCACCACCACCAATACCATCACATCCAATCCAATATCACTACCACCAATACCACTGCCAATACCACCACCAATACCATCAATACCATCACCACCACCAATACCACCACCACCACCAATACCGCCAATACCACCACCACCAATACCATCGCCAATGCCAATACCAAAACAATACCACCACCACCAATAACACCAATAACACCAATAACACCATCACCACTAATACCACCACCACCAATACAACCAACACCACCACCAATACCACCACCAGTACCACCACCAATACCATCACCACCACCAATTTCACTCCCACCAATACCACCACCACTACCACCACCAATACCACCACCACCAATACATCTACCTCCAATGCCACTACCAACAACCCAGCAATACCACCACCAATACCAACACCAATACCACCACCACCACCAATACCACCACCTCCAATACCACCACCACCAATACCACTACCACCACCACTACCAATACCACCACAACCACAAATACCAACACCAATACCACCACCACCAATACCACCTCCACCATCAATACCACCACCTCCACCACCACCATTACCACTGCCACCACCAATATCACCACCACCCATACCACTACCACCAACACCACCACCAACACCACCACCAATACCACCACCAGCAATACCACCTCAAATACCACCACCATCAACACCACCACCAATACCAACACCAGCAATCCCACCAGCAGTACCACCACCACCAATACCACCACCAACACCAGCAATACCACCATCAATACCACCACCAATACCACCACCACCGCCGATACCACCACCACTAATACCACAAATACCACCAATACCACCACTATTACCACCATCAATACCTTCACCTCTACTACCAATACTACCACCACCAATACCACCACCAACACCAATACCACCATCAATCCCACCACTACCACCACCAATACCACCACCACCAATACCAACACCACCAGTACCACCACCAATACCACCACCACTGCTGATACCACCACCACCACCAATACCACAAATACCACCACCAATACCACCACCATGAATACCATCAATACCACCACCAATACTACCACCATTACCACCACCACCATCAATACCACCACCATCACCACCAATACTACAACCACCAATACCACCAACAACACTAACACCACCACCAATACCACCACCACCAATACCAACACAACAAATTCCACCACCAATAATACCACCATCAATACCACCAACACCAATACCACCTCCAATGCCAGTATGAATAACAATACCACCACCACCAATACCAACACCAGCAATCCCACCAGCAGTACCACCACCACCAATACCACTACCAACACCAGCAATACCACCATCAATAGTACCACCAATACCACCACCACCACCGATACCACAACCACAAATACCACTAATACCACCACCATCAAAACCACCACCATTACCACCACCACCATCAATACCTTCACCTCTACTACCAATACTACCACCACCAACACCAATACCACCGCCACCAATACCACGACCACCAATACCACCACCAATACCAACACAACTAATACCACCACCAATACCACCACCACCAATACTACCACTAATACCAACACCACCAATACCACCATCACTGCCGATACCACCACCAACATACCACAAATACCACCACAAATTCCACCACCATGAATACCACCAATACCACCACCATTACCACCACCATCACCACCAATACTACCACCACCAATACCACCACCAACACCACCACCACACCACCTCCTCCACCAATAACATCACCCCCAAAACCAACACTAACAATACCACCACCAATAATACCACCATCAATACCACCAACACCACCCCCAATGCCAGTACAAATAACAATACCACCACCACGAATACCATCACCACCAATACCAATACTACCACCACGTCCAACAAAACCCCCACCACCAACACCAACACCACCACCACCAAGACCACCACCAATACCATCACCACTACTAACATCACCCCCACCAATACCACCACCACCAATACCACCACCACCAATACCACCACCACCAATACCACCAACACTACCAACACCACCACTGCCAATGCCCCTACCACCAATACCACCACCATCAAAACAACCACCACCACCAATACCACCACCACCATCAATACCACCCCCTCTACCACTACCACCAATACCACCACCAATACTACCACCACCAATACCACCACCACCAATACCACCACAACCACAAATACCACCACCAATACCACCAATACCACCTCCACCATCAATACCACCACCTCCACCACCACCATTACCACTGCCACCACCAATATCACCACCACCCATACCACTACCACCAACACCACCACCAATACCACCACCAGCAATACCACCTCGAATACCACCCCCATCAACACCACCACCAATACCCACACCAGCAATCCCACCAGCAGTACCACCACCACCAATACCACCACCAACACCAGCAATACCACCATCAATACCACCACCACCGCCGATACCACCACCACTAATACCACAAATACCACCAATACCACCACCATTACCACCACCACCATCAATACCTTCACCTCTACTATCAATACTACCACCACCAATAACACCACCAACACCAATACCACCATCAATCCCACCACAACCACAAATACCACCACCACCAATACCAACACCACCAGTACCACCACCAATACCACCACCACTGCTGATACCACCACCACCAATACCACAAATACCACCACCAATACCACCACCATGAATACCATCAATACCACCACCAATACTACCACCATTACCACCACCACCACCATCAATACCTCCACCATCACCACCAATACTATAACCACCAATACCACCAACAACACCAACACCGCCACCAATACCACCACCACCACCAATAACACCACCACCAATACCAACACCACTAATACCACCACCAATAATACCACCATCAATACCACCAGCACCAATACCACCAAAACCTCCCCCAATGCCAGTATGAATAACAATACCACCACCACCAATACCAACACCAGCAATCCCACCAGCAGTACCACCACCACCAATACCACCACCAACACCAGCAATACCACCATCAATAGTACCACCAATACCACCACCACCGCCGATACCACCACCACTAATACCACAAATACCACTAATACCACCACCATCATAATACCACAACCATTACCACCACCACCATCAATACCTTCACCTTTACTCCCAATACTACCACCACCAACACCAATACCACCACCACCATTACCACGACCACCAATACCACCACCAATTCCACCACCACCAATACCACCACCAGCAATACCACCTCGAATACCACCACCATCAACACCACCACCAATACCCACACCAGCAATCCCACCAGCAGTACCACACCACCAACACCAGCAATACCACCATCAATACCACCACCACCGCCGATACCACCACCACTAATACCACAAATACCACCAATACCACCACCATTACCACCACCACCATCAATACCTTCACCTCTACTACCAATACTTCCACCACCAATACCACCACCAACACCAATACCACCATCAAATCCCACCACAACCACAAATACCACCACCACCAATACCAACACCACCAGTACCACCACCAATACCACCACCACTGCTGATACCACCACCACCAATACCACAAATACCTCCACCAATACCACCACCATGAATACCATCAATACCACCACCAATACTACCACCATTACCACCACCACCACCATCAATACCTCCACCATCACCACCAATACTATAACCACCAATACCACCAACAACACCAACACCGCCACCAATACCACCACCACCACCAATAACACCACCACCAATACCAACACCACTAATACCACCACCAATAATACCACCATCAATACCACCAGCACCAATACCACCAAAACCTCCCCCAATGCCAGTATGAATAACAATACCACCACCACCAATACCAACACCAGCAATCCCACCAGCAGTACCACCACCACCAATACCACCACCAACACCAGCAATACCACCATCAATAGTACCACCAATACCACCACCACCGCCGATACCACCACCACTAATACCACAAATACCACTAATACCACCACCATCATAATACCACAACCATTACCACCACCACCATCAATACCTTCACCTTTACTCCCAATACTACCACCACCACCACCAATACCACCACCACCATTACCACGACCACCAATACCACCACCGATTCCACCACCACCAATACCACCACCAGCAATACCACCTCGAATACCACCACCATCAACACCACCACCAATACCCACACCAGCAATCCCACCAGCAGTACCACAACACCAATACCACCACCAACACCAGCAATACCACCATCAATACCACCACCACCGCCGATACCACCACCACTAATACCACAAATACCACCAATACCACCACCATTACCACCACCACCATCAATACCTTCACCTCTACTACCAATACTACCACCACCAATACCACCACCAACACCAATACCACCATCAATCCCACCACAACCACAAATACCACCACCACCAATACCAACACCACCAGTACCACCACCAATACCACCACCACTGCTGATACCACCACCACCAATACCACAAATACCACCACCAATACCACCACCATGAATACCATCAATACCACCACCAATACTACCACCATTACCACCACCACCACCATCAATACCTCCACCATCACCACCAATACTATAACCACCAATACCACCAACAACACCAACACCGCCACCAATACCACCACCACCACCAATAACACCACCACCAATACCAACACCACTAATACCACCACCAATAATACCACCATCAATACCACCAGCACCAATACCACCAAAACATCCCCCAATTCCAGTATGAATAACAATACCACCACCACCAATACCAACACCAGCAATCCCACCAGCAGTACCACCACCACCAATACCACCACCAACACCAGCAATACCACCATCAATAGTACCACCAATACCACCACCACCGCCGATACCACCACCACTAATTCCACAAATACCACTAATACCACCACCATCATAATACCACAACCATTACCACCACCACCATCAATACCTTCACCTTTACTACCAATACTACCACCACCAACACCAATACCACCACCACCATTACCACGACCACCAATACCACCACCAATTCCACCACCACCAATACCACCACCAATACCAACACAACCAATACCACCACCAATACTACCACTAATACCAACACCACCAATACCACCATCACTGCCGATACCACCACCAACAATACCACAAATACCACCACCATGAATACCACCAATACCACCACCATTACCACCACCATCAATACCACCACCATCACCACCAATACTACCACCACCAATACCACCATCAACACCACCACCAATACCACCTCCTCCACCAATTACACCACCCCCAATACCAACACTAACAATACCACCACCAATAATAACACCATCAATACCACCAACACCAATACCACCAACACCACCCCCAATGCCAGTACGAATAACAATATCACCACCACGAATACCATCACCACCAATACCAATACTACCACCACCAATACCACCATCACCAATACCACCACCAAGACTAATACCACCTCCAACAACACCCCCACCACCAACACCAACACCAATACCACCACCACCAAGACCACCACCAATACCATCACCACTACTAACATCACCACTACCAATACCACCACCACCAATACCGCCAATACTACCAACACCACCACTGCCAATGCCCCTACCACCAATACCACCACCATCAAAACAACCACCACCACCAATACCATCACCACCATCAATACCACCACCTCTACCACTACCACCAATACCACCACCAATATCACCACCACCAATACAATACCACTAATACCACCAATACCACCACTACCACCACCTACACTAATACCACCATGACCAATACGACTACCAATGCCACCAATACCACCAACACCAATACCACCACCAGCAACACGACCACTAATACTATCACAAATACCACCACGTCCACCAATTCCACCTGTACCACCACCAATACCATCACCACCAATGCCACCACCAATAGCACCACCACAAATACCACCACACCCACCAATACCACCACCACCAATACCACCACTACCAATACCATCACATCCAATCTAATATTACTACCACCAATACCACTGCCAATACCACCACCAATACCATCTCCACCACAAATGCCACCACCAATACCGCCAATACCACCACCACCAATAACATCGCCAATGCCAATACCAATAACAATACCACCACCACCAAAAACACCAATAACACCAATACCACCATAACCACTAATACCACCACCACCAATACCACCAACACCACCACCAAAAACACCACCAATACCACCACCAATACCATCACCACCACTAATTTCACTCCCACCAATACCACCACCACTACCACCACCAATACCACCACCACCATTACAACTACCACCAATGCCACTACCACTACCAACAACCCAGCAATACCACCATCAATACCAACACCAATACCCCCATCACCACCACCTCCAATACCACCACCACCAATACCACTACCACCACCACCACCACTGCCAATACCCCTACCACCAATACCACCACCATCAAAACAACCACTACCACCAATACCACCGCCAATACTACCACCACCAATTCCAATACCACCAATACCACCACTACCACCACCTACACTAATACTACCACCACCAATATGACTACCAATACCACCAACACCAATACCACCACCAGCAACACCACCACTAATACTATCACCAATACCACCACCTCTACCAATAACACCTGTACCACCACCAATACCACCACCACCAAGACCACCACCAATACCATCACCCCTACCAACATCACCACCACCAATACCACAACCACCAACACCACCACCGCCAATACCCCTACCACCAATACCACCACCATCAAAACAACCACCACCACCAATACCACCACCACCATCAATACCACCCCCTCTACCACTACCACCAATACCACCACCAATACTACCTCCACCAATTCCAATACCACCAATACCACCACTACCACCACCTACACTAATACTACCACCACCAATATGACTACCAATACCACCAACACCAATACCACCACCAGCAACACCACCACTAATACTATCACCAATACCACCACCTCTACCAATAACACCTGTACCACCACCAATACCATCACCAACAATGCCACCACCAATAGCACCACCACAAATACCACCACACCCACCAATACCACCACCACCAATACCATCACATCCAATCCAATATCACTACCACCAATACCACTGCCAATACCACCACCAATACCATCAATACCATCACCACCACCAATACCACCACCACCACCAATACCGCCAATACCACCACCACCAATACCATCGCCAATGCCAATACCAACAACAATACCACCACCACCAATAACACCAATAACACCAATAACACCAATACCACCATCACCACTAATACCACCACCACCAATACAACCAACACCACCACCAATACCACCACCAGTACCACCACCAATACCATCACCACCACCAATTTCACTCCCACCAATACCACCACCACTACCACCACCAATACCACCACCACCAATACAACTACCTCCAATGCCACTACCAACAACCCAGCAATACCACCACCAATACCAACACCAATACCACCACCACCACCAATACCACCACCTCCAATACCACCACCACCAATACCACTACCACCACCACCACCAATACCACCACAACCACAAATACCAACACCAATACCACCACCACCAATACCACCTCCACCATCAATACCACCACCTCCACCACCACCATTACCACTGCCACCACCAATATCACCACCACCCATACCACTACCACCAGCACCACCACCAATACCACCACCAGCAATACCACCTCAAATACCACCACCATCAACACCACCACCAATACCAACACCAGCAATCCCACCAGCAGTACCACCACCACCAATACCACCACCAACACCAGCAATACCACCATCAATACCACCACCAATACCACCACCACCGCCGATACCACCACCACTAATACCACAAATACCACCAATACCACCACTATTACCACCATCAATACCTTCACCTCTACTACCAATACTACCACCACCAATACCACCACCAACACCAATACCACCATCAATCCCACCACCACCACCACCAATACCACCACCACCAATACCAACACCACCAGTACCACCACCAATACCACCACCACTGCTGATACCACCACCACCACCAATACCACAAATACCACCACCAATAGCACCACCATGAATACCATCAATACCACCACCAATACTACCACCATTACCACCACCACCACCACCATCAATACCACCACCATCACCACCAATACTACAACCACCAATACCACCAACAACACTAACACCACCACCAATACCACCACCACCAATACCACCACCACCAATACCAACACAACAAATTCCACCACCAATAATACCACCATCAATACCACCAACACCAATACCACCTCCAATGCCAGTATGAATAACAATACCACCACCACCAATACCAACACCAGCAATCCCACCAGCAGTACCACCACCACCAATACCACTACCAACACCAGCAATACCACCATCAATAGTACCACCAATACCACCACCACCACCGATACCACAACCACAAATACCACTAATACCACCACCATCAAAACCACCACCATTACTACCACCACCATCAATACCTTCACCTCTACTACCAATACTACCACCACCAACACCAATACCACCGCCACCAATACCACGACCACCAATACCACCACCAATACCAACACAACTAATACCACCACCAATACCACCACCACCAATACTACCACTAATACCAACACCACCAATACCACCATCACTGCCGATACCACCACCAACATACCACAAATACCACCACAAATTCCACCACCATGAATACCACCAATACCACCACCATTACCACCACCATCACCACCAATACTACCACCACCAATACCACCACCAACACCACCACCACACCACCTCCTCCACCAATAACATCACCCCCAATACCAACACTAACAATACCACCACCAATAATACCACCATCAATACCACCAACACCACCCCCAATGCCAGTACGACTAACAATACCACCACCACGAATACCATCACCACCAATACCAATACTACCACCACGTCCAACAAAACCCCCACCACCAACACCAACACCACCACCACCAAGACCACCACCAATACCATCACCACTACTAACATCACCCCCACCAATACCACCACCACCAATACCACCACCACCAATACCACCACCACCAATACCACCACCACCAATACCACCAACACTACCAACACCACCACTGCCAATGCCCCTACCACCAATACCACCACCATCAAAACAACCACCACCACCAATACCACCACCACCATCAATACCACCCCCTCTACCACTACCACCAATACCACCACCAATACTACCACCACCAATACCACCACCACCAATACCACCACAACCACAAATACCACCACCAATACCACCTCCACCATCAATACCACCACCTCCACCACCACCATTACCACTGCCACCACCAATATCACCACCACCCATACCACTACCACCAACACCACCACCAATACCACCACCAGCAATACCACCTCGAATACCACCCCCATCAACACCACCACCAATACCCACACCAGCAATCCCACCAGCAGTACCACCACCACCAATACCACCACCAACACCAGCAATACCACCATCAATACCACCACCACCGCCGATACCACCACCACTAATACCACAAATACCACCAATACCACCACCATTACCACCACCACCATCAATACCTTCACCTCTACTATCAATACTACCACCACCAATAACACCCCCAACACCAATACCACCATCAATCCCACCACAACCACAAATACCACCACCACCAATACCAACACCACCAGTACCACCACCAATACCACCACCACTGCTGATACCACCACCACCAATACCACAAATACCACCACCAATACCACCACCATGAATACCATCAATACCACCACCAATACTACCACCATTACCACCACCACCACCATCAATACCTCCACCATCACCACCAATACTATAACCACCAATACCACCAACAACACCAACACCGCCACCAATACCACCACCAATAACACCACCACCAATACCAACACCACTAATACCACCACCAATAATACCACCATCAATACCACCAGCACCAATACCACCAAAACCTCCCCCAATGCCAGTATGAATAACAATACCACCACCACCAATACCAACACCAGCAATCCCACCAGCAGTACCACCACCACCAATACCACCACCAACACCAGCAATACCACCATCAATAGTACCACCAATACCACCACCACCGCCGATACCACCACCACTAATACCACAAATACCACTAATACCACCACCATCATAATACCACAACCATTACCACCACCACCATCAATACCTTCACCTTTACTCCCAATACTACCACCACCAACACCAATACCACCACCACCATTACCACGACCACCAATACCACCACCAATTCCACCACCACCAATACCACCACCAGCAATACCACCTCGAATACCACCACCATCAACACCACCACCAATACCCACACCAGCAATCCCACCAGCAGTACCACACCACCAATACCACCACCAACACCAGCAATACCACCATCAATACCACCACCACCGCCGATACCACCACCACTAATACCACAAATACCACCAATACCACCACCATTACCACCACCACCATCAATACCTTCACCTCTACTACCAATACTACCACCACCAATACCACCACCAACACCAATACCACCATCAATCCCACCACAACCACAAATACCACCACCACCAATACCAACACCACCAGTACCACCACCAATACCACCACCACTGCTGATACCACCACCACCAATACCACAAATACCACCACCAATACCACCACCATGAATACCATCAATACCACCACCAATACTACCACCATTACCACCACCACCACCATCAATACCTCCACCATCACCACCAATACTATAACCACCAATACCACCAACAACACCAACACCGCCACCAATACCACCACCACCACCAATAACACCACCACCAATACCAACACCACTAATACCACCACCAATAATACCACCATCAATACCACCAGCACCAATACCACCAAAACATCCCCCAATGCCAGTATGAATAACAATACCACCACCACCAATACCAACACCAGCAATCCCACCAGCAGTACCACCACCACCAATACCACCACCAACACCAGCAATACCACCATCAATAGTACCACCAATACCACCACCACCGCCGATACCACCACCACTAATACCACAAATACCACTAATACCACCACCATCATAATACCACAACCATTACCACCACCACCATCAATACCTTCACCTTTACTACCAATACTACCACCACCAACACCAATACCACCACCACCATTACCACGACCACCAATACCACCACCAATTCCACCACCACCAATACCACCACCAATACCAACACAACCAATACCACCACCAATACTACCACTAATACCAACACCACCAATACCACCATCACTGCCGATACCACCACCAACAATACCACAAATACCACCACCATGAATACCACCAATACCACCACCATTACCACCACCATCAATACCACCACCATCACCACCAATACTACCACCACCAATACCACCATCAACACCACCACCAATACCACCTCCTCCACCAATTACACCACCCCCAATACCAACACTAACAATACCACCACCAATAATAACACCATCAATACCACCAACACCAATACCACCAACACCACCCCCAATGCCAGTACGAATAACAATATCACCACCACGAATACCATCACCACCAATACCAATACTACCACCACCAATACCACCATCACCAATACCACCACCAAGACTAATACCACCTCCAACAACACCCCCACCACCAACACCAACACCAATACCACCACCACCAAGACCACCACCAATACCATCACCACTACTAACATCACCACTACCAATACCACCACCACCAATACCGCCAATACTACCAACACCACCACTGCCAATGCCCCTACCACCAATACCACCACCATCAAAACAACCACCACCACCAATACCACCACCACCATCAATACCACCACCTCTACCACTACCACCAATACCACCACCAATACTACCACCACCAATATCACCACCACCAATACAATACCACTAATACCACCAATACCACCACTACCACCACCTACACTAATACCACCATGACCAATACGACTACCAATGCCACCAATACCACCAACACCAATACCACCACCAGCAACACGACCACTAATACTATCACAAATACCACCACGTCCACCAATAACACCTGTACCACCACCAATACCATCACCACCAATGCCACCACCAATAGCACCACCACAAATACCACCACACCCACCAGTACCACCACCACCAATACCACCACTACCAATACCATCACCTCCAATCTAATATCACTACCACCAATACCACTGCCAATACCACCACCAATACCATCTCCACCACAAATGCCACCACCACCACCAATACCGCCAATACCACCACCACCAATAACATCGCCAATGCCAATACCAATAACAATACCACCACCACCAAAAACACCAATAACACCAATACCACCATAACCACTAATACCACCACCACCAATACCACCAACACCACCACCAAAAACACCACCAATACCACCACCAATACCATCACCACCACCAATTTCACTCCCACCAATACCACCACCACTACCACCACCAATACCACCACCACCATTACAACTACCACCAATGCCACTACCACTACCAACAACCCAGCAATACCACCACCAATACCAACACCAATACCCCCACCACCACCACCTCCAATACCACCACCACCAATACCACTACCACCACCACCACCAATACCACCACAACCACTAATACCACCACCAATACCACCACCACCAATACCACCACCACCAATACCTCCTCCACCATCAATACCGCCACCTCCATCACCACCATTACCACCACCAATACCACAACCACCCACACATCTACCACCAACACCACCACCAATACCACCACCACCACCAATACCACCACTAGCAAAACCACCACGAATACCACCACCATCAACACCACCACCAATACCAACACCAGCAATCCCACAGCAGTACCACCACCACCAATACCACCACCAACACCAGCAATACCACCATCAATACCACCACCAATACCACCACCACCGCCGATACCACCACCACTAATACCACAAATATCACCAATACCACCACCACCACCAATACCACCACCATTACCACCACCACCATCAATACCTTCACCTCTACTGCCAATACTACCACCACCAATACCACCACCACCACCAATACCACCATCAATCCCACCACCACCAGCAATACCACCACCACCAAGAGCACCACCACCACCACCAATACCACCACCACCAATTCCACCACCAATACCAACACCATCTGTACCACCACCAATACCACCACCACCCATACCACCACCACCACCAATACCACCACCAGCAATACCACCACCAATACCACCACCATCAACACCACCACCAATACCAACACCAGCAATCCCACAGCAGTACCACCACCACCAATACCACCACCAACACCAGCAATACCACCATCAATACCACCACCAATACCACCACCACCACCGATACCACATCACTAATACCACAAATACCACCACTACCACCACCACCACCAATACCACCACCATTACCACCACCACCATCAATACCTTCACCTCTACTACCAATACTACCACCAACAACACCAATACCACCATCAATCCCACCACCACTACCAATCCCACCACCACCAATAGCACCACCACCACCACCAATACCACCACCACCAATACCAACACCACATGTACCACCACCAATACCACAACCACTGCTGATACCACCACCACCAATACCACAAATACCACCACCAATACCACCACCATGAAAACCATCAATACCACCACCAATACTACCTCCATTACCACCACCACCATCAATACCACCACCATCACCACCAATACTACCACCACCAATACCACCACCAACACCAACACCACCACCAATACCACCTCCACCACCACCAATAACACCACCACCAATACCAACACAACCAATACCACCACCAATAATACCACCATCAATACCACCAACACCAATACCACCAATACCACCCCCAATGCCAGTATGAATAACAATACCACCACCACCAATACAAACACCAGCAATCCCACCAGCAGTACCACCACCAGCAATACCACCACCAACACCAGCAATACCACCATCAATAGCACCACCAATACCACCACCACCACCAATATCACCACCACTAATACCACAAATACCACCAATACCTCCACCAACAATACCACCACCATTACCACCACCACCATCAATACCTTCACCTCTACTGCCAATACTACCGCCACCAATACCACCACCAACACCAATACCACCATCAATCCCACCACCACCAGCAATACCACCACCACCAAGAGCACCACCACCACCACCAATACCACCACCACCAATACCACCACCAATACCAACACCATCTGTACCACCACCAATACCACCACCACCCACACCACTACCACCAACACCACCACCAATACCCCCACCACCCATACCACCACCACCACCAATACCACCACCAGCAATACCACCACCAATACCACCACCATCAACACCACCACCAATACCAACACCAGCAATCCCACAGCAGTACCACCACCACTAATACCACCACCAACACCAGCAATACCACCATCAATACCACCACCAATACCACCACCACCGCCGATACCACATCACTAATACCACAAATACCACCACTACCACCACCACCACCAATACCACCACCATTACCACCACCACCATCAATACCTTCACCTCTACTACCAATACTACCACCAACAACACCAATACCACCATCAATCCCACCACCACCACCAATCCCACCACCACCAATAGCACCACCACCACCACCAATACCACCACCACCAATACCAACACCACATGTACCACCACCAATACCACAACCACTGCTGATACCACCACCACCAATACCACAAATACCACCACCAATACCACCACCATGAAAACCATCAATACCACCACCAATACTACCACCATTACCACCACCACCATCAATACCACCACCATCACCACCAATACTACCACCACCAATACCACCACCAACACCAACACCACCACCAATACCACCTCCACCACCACCAATAACACCACCACCAATACCAACACAACCAATACCACCACCAATAATACCACCATCAATACCACCAACACCAATACCACCAATACCACCACCAATGCCAGTATGAATAACAATACCACCACCACCAATACCAACACCAGCAATCCCACCAGCAGTACCACCACCAGCAATACCACCACCAACACCAGCAATACCACCATCAATAGCACCACCAATACCATCACCACCACCACCACCAATATCACCACCACTAATACCACAAATACCACCAATACCACCACCATCAATACCACCACCATTACCACCACCACCATCAATACCTTCCCCTCTACTACCAATACCACCACCACCAACACTAATCCCACCACCACCACCAATACCATCACCAATACCACCACCACCACCAATACCACCACCACCAGTGCCACCACTAATACCAACACCACCAATGCCACCACCAACGCCACCACCAATAGCACCACCACAAAAACCACCACACCCACCAATACTACCACCACCAATACCACCACTACAAATACCATCACATCCAATCCAAATCACAACCACCAATACCTCTGCCAATACCACCACCAATACCATCACCACTAATGCCACAACCACTGCTGATACCACCACCACCAATACCACAAATACCACCACCAATACCACCACCATGAATACCATCAAAACCACCACCAATACTACCACCATTACCACCACCGCCACTATCAATACCACCACCATCACCACCAATACTACCACCACCAATACCACCAACAACACCAACACCAATACCACCACCACCAATACCACCACCACCACCAATAACACCACCACCAATACCAACACAACCAATACCACCACCAATAATACCACCATCAATACCACCAATACCACCCCCAATGCCAGTATGAATAACAATACCACCACCCCCAATACCAACACCAGCAATCCCATCAGCAGTACCACCACCACCAATACCACAACCAACACCAGCAATACCACCATCAATAGCACCACCAATACCACCACCACCACCAATACCACCACCACTAATACCACAAATACCACCAATACCACCACCATCAATACCACCACCATTATCACCACCACCATCAATACCTTCACCTCTACTACCAATACCACCACCACCAATATCACCACCACCAATACCAACACAACCACTACCACCAGCAATAATACCACCATCAATACCACCAATACCACCACCAATGCCAGTATGAATAACAATACCACCACCCCAATACCAACACCAGCAATCCCACCAGCAGTACCGCCACCACCAATACCACCACCAACACCAGCAATACCACCATCAATACCATCACCAATACCACCACCACCACCAATACCACCACCACCAGTGCCACCACTAATACCAACACCACCACCAATAGCACCACCACAAAAACCACCACACCCACCAATACTACCACCACCAATACCACCACTACAAATTCCATCACATCCAATCCAAATCACAACCACCAATACCTCTGCCAATACCACCACCAATACCACCAATGCCATCACCACTAATGCCACCACCTCCACCAATACCGCCAATACCACCACCACCAATACCAATACCATCTCCAATGCCAATACTAACAACAATACCACCACCACCAATACCACCAATAACACCAATACCACCACCACCACTAATACCACCACCACCAATACCACCACCACCAACACCACCACCAATACCACCACCTCCACTACCATCACCAATACCATTGCCAATTTCACTCCCACCAATACCACTACCTCCACCAATACCACGACCACCAATACAACTACCACCAATGCCACCACCACTATCAATAACTCAGCAATACCACCACCAATACCAACACCAATACCACCACCACCAATACCACCACCTCCAATACCACCACCACCAATACCACTACTACCACCACCACCAATACCACCACGACCAATACCACCACCATCATCAATACCACCACCATTACCACCGCCACCACCAATACAACCACCAATACCACCACCACCCATACCACCACCACCAATACCACCACCACCATCAATACCATCACCTTCACCATTACCACCACCACCACCACCACCGATACCACCACCACCCATACCACCACCACCAATACCACCACCACCAACACCACCACCAATATCACCACCAACACCACCACCATCAATACCACCACCAATACCAACACCAGCAATCCCATCAGCAGTACCACCACCACCAATACCACCACCAATACCAACACCGGCAATACCACCATCAATACCACCACCAATACCACCACCGATACCACCACCACCAATACCACAAATACCACCAATACCACCACCACCAATACCACCATTACCACCACCATCAATACCTTCACCTCTACTACCAATTCTGCCACCACCAATTCCACCACCACCACCAATACAACGACCACGAATACCAATACCACCACCACCAATACCACCACCACCAATACCACCAATACCAACACCAATACCAACACAACCAATACCACCACCACCAATACCACCAACATCAATACCATCACCAATACCCTCTCTAATGCCAGTGCCAATAACAATACCACAACTATCAATACCACCACCACCAATGCCAATACTACCACCACCAATACCACCACCACCAATACCACCACCAACACTAATTCCACCACCATCAATACCACCACCAATACCACCACCACCAATATCACCACCACCAATACCACCACCCCCAATACCACCACCACCATCTATACCACCACATCTACCATCACCAATCCAATACCACTACCACTACCACCAATACCACCACCACCAATACCACCACCTACACTAATACTACCACCACCAATATGACTATCAATGCCACCAATACCACCACCACCAATACCACCACCACCAATACCTCCACCAATACCATCACCAATACCACCACCACCAGTACCACCACCAATAGCAACACCACCAATGCCACCACCAAGAGCACCATCACCAATACCACCACCACCACCAATACACCACCATCAATACCACCACTACCAAGACCACCACCACCAATCCAATACCACTACCACCAATACGAATACTACTGACAATACCACCACCAATACCATCACCACCACCAATACCATCACCACTGTCACCACCAATACCACCACCACCAATCCCACCACCACCAATACCACTACCATCACTACCAATACCACCACCACTACCACCACAACCAATACCACCACCAATGCTACCACCACCAATATCACCACCACCAATACCACTACCACCATCAATACCACCAACAATACCATCACCACCAATACCACCACCACAATACCACCACCAATACCACCACCACCAATACCACCACCAATGCCGCCACCAATACCACCAACACCACCACCAATACCACCACCACCACCAATACCACTACCACCACTACCAATACCACCACCACTCCCATCACAACCAATACACCACCAATGCCACCACCACCAATACCACCACCAATACCACTACCACCACCAATACCACCGCCACCAATACCACTACCAACACCATCAATATCACCACCATTACCACCACCACCACCAATACCACCATCACCACCAATACCACCACCACCAATCCAATACCACTACCACCAATACCACCACCACCACTAATACTACCACCACCAATACGACTACTAATACCACCAATACCACCACCACCAATACCACCATCTCCACCAATACCACCACCACCAATCCAATACCACTACCACCAATACCACCAATACCACCACCACCAATAATACTACCACCACCAATACGACTACTAATACCACCAGTACCACCACCACCAATACTACCATCAATACCACCACTAATGCCGCCACCACCTCCACCAATGCCACCGCCAACACCCCCACCAATACCACAACCAATACCACCACCACCAATACCACCACCACCAATATGACCTTCACCAATACCATCACCACCACTACCATCACCAATACCACCACCACCAATACCACCATCACCAATACTACCACCACCACCAATACCACCACCACTAATACCACCACCACCAATACCACCACCAATACCACCACCACCAATACCACCACCACCAATACCACCACCACCAATACTACCACACATATCACCATCACCAATACAACCACCATCAGTACCAATACCATCACCACCACCAATACCATCAGCAATACCAGTACCACCACCACCAATACCACCACAACCAATACCAGTACCACCACCAATACCACCACCACCACTAATACCAATACCACAAACACCAATACCGTCACCACCAATACCACTACCACCATTGCCACACCCACCAATACATCCACCACCACCACCAATACCATACCACCAATACCACCACCACCAATACCACCACCAATACCATCATACCAGTACCACCACCACCAATACCTCCACCAATACCACCACCACTAATACCAGTAAGACCACCATTCCTATACCACCACCACCAATACCACCAATGCCACCACCACCAATACCAGCACCACCAATACCAGCACCACCAATACAACAACCACCACCACCTCAGCGCCTCTCGCTCACTAGTAATAGCAGGGGCACTGTACGTGGCTGGAGCTGCAGTCTAGACCATCCCTCCCTCCCTCCGTGCCTGCTATAAAGCACAGCCCACCTTGCACAAGGTGGTGAAGCCAGGGCTCTACTACAGATGGAGTGTTTTTTATTAGGCCAAAGATAACAATGAAATTACGCAATGCCACACTGCACACTCAGATCACGGAGTGTGCAGGAACTACCCCCCTCCTGCTCTTCCTCCTGAGCCGCAACAGTGTAATCACAGAGCGAAAGGTGTTGGAGCGTTTTGTTAGTGTTTATGGCTCAGATCATATGTAACTCTCACTTCACACTTTGTGTCTGTGTAATTTACAACAGTTACACATCTTCTTCACTGTACTATTTATCACTACTTTGACGACGTCGGAGGCTGGTCTCTTCTTCTGATATTTACAATCTAACAAGCGGTCGAGAAGGCCTGATTATTGTAATGCTATGGGTCTTGCATTTATGAAAGTTTAAGTATTAGTATTGTAAATGAGAATGCCTTTTATTTATGTTTTAAAACCCAAAACATAAATAAAAGGCACTGTCATTTACAATGCCAATAGTTCAAACTCACGAGACCTATTGCATTGCAAACGCTTGTTCCTTAGATGTTTATAAGGAAGCATCTGGGATACGCACCTTAATGCACATAAGCTATGTCAGACATTCTTAAACTTATGTCAGAAATTCCAATTTGTGATAAGATTTAGTATATAAGACTGCCACTTGACTGCTTGACTTGAGGGACCTTACGCCCAAATGATTGCATGAGATTCTACCACAGATGGTTTTACCTACTGCCAGCACACTTTAGCACTTCGCAGATGATACATCGCCGCCTGAAGCAGATAAAGCTGAGTTCTCGTAGAGGACCGCAGCGTGTGTTTGCCCTTCGCTGGCAACACTGTCTTCACGTCTCTGCTGATAAAGACAGACTTTGCTGTCAACAAGGTATTCTTTGCATCTCTTCTCCCTACGAAACTCTAGACTGGAAGTTGCTTTGCCTTCCATACACTCTTAGCATAGAACATATAAATAGATGTTTCTTGTTCTTTATAACGTGTCGTCTTACTGTTTTTATAGTATTCTGTGTAGATGTTTGAAATGTACTGAGGAACAGATTGTTCTGAATTAAGAAAATCTTTTACTTAAAAGTGTTCATTCTTAGTTCAGTGTCACATCAAATGATTGATGAAGAAATTGCACTGGCTTCTGGTGGGCCAGCGGGCCATCTTTAAAACAGGTTGCATCATCCATAATTCACTCCACAACAAAAGTCCGAAGTTTATATCCTCAAGAATTCAGAGTTACACCCCTACGCTCAATCTCAGATCATCCCAGCTAAACATTCTAACAGTACCAAGATTTAAGCGGAAAAGGATGGGAGTGGTGAGGTTCTCAGTGATGGGACTCCAGCCATGGAACTCACTCCCAGCGGAAATTAGACCAAACTATATGAACTTCAGGCAGCATTTGAGAACTTGGATGTTTACACAAGCTTACAGCCAATAATCTGCGCTGTTGGTGCCTTCTTTACCCTAACGCCAAGAAGCCTATGGTGATAACAATAACAGTGTGTGCGTGATACTGTGAATAGTGAAATAGGTTTGTTACAGTTACCATGGCGCCCCTGACCCACCTCTGACCCCTTCATGAGGAACCAAAAGCAATAACTCTATTTCAATAACACACTGGATAGTGTTTTCCAGGGCTACAATAACCTGCCTTTCACATTCATCATGGGTGCATTGAGCGAAGTTCACCCGTGTCACCCGTGGGTGGGAAAGCACACCTTGTAGAGCTACACCAAAGTCGTATCTTATGCAACAGAGCTTCGCACACTTAGCAATCTGGAGCTGCACAGGCTGGTATGGGTGAACAGTGAGTGCTGCCAATAGTGGAATAGTGTTGAAGTTTAGGAGTAATTCCTATTGCTAGTGCTCTGTATAGACCCCAAAATAGTGGAATAATTGAATATGAGCTTCATGTACCTCTCATGTACATTCACCACTCAGTGGCCTGAAGCACATTTTACAGGGTGGCCTTAAACTTGCATCACTTGTGTCCGATTTTACGGAAGCATGCCATGACCGCCCTGAAGGAAGAGGGTGGCAGCTCGGACTGTGGGTGGCGGGCAGGAACTGATGGCAGCTCAGACTGTCCAGTGCTTCGTTCCAGCTGCTCGGATGTTAGTCACCCAGGCTCTTTTGCTCACCTCTTCGTAGGAAGAATTATCAAGTCACGGGGGCTTTTAATGGGCAGATCCATAGATCTGTTGATCTTCCAAGCTATAGTTATCTGGGAGAAGCATGAAAGCAGCTGTCCCTGGCTCTACACAGCGTTTTGTCCATTGGTGGCAAGGGTGTAGGGTTAGCCACAGCAGTGACAGCTGTGGGCTTGTCATTGAATTCACTCTATGCAAAACGTCTCCTGCCCGTCAGCCCCTTCGCCACATCACCCAGAAGAAGCCGCAGCATATTTAACGGGATTAAGGGTTCATGAATATGCACGACGCCTGATTGGGAAGGTCTCCTTTGAATAGCAACGGGTTTCTGTTAAAATACGGCGGGTTTCAGAGCTTTATGCCAGTGCCTCCCCCGCGGACCACCCGCTAGCCAGCTCCCTCCCTGAGAGACACTTTCACTGCATCTCTTCATGGACAAGCAGATCGCTGGAAAGGGCGTCGGTTTGTACAATGTAGCTTCGTGGTTTTGATTGAATTAATAAAAAACATAACAAGTACAAAACATATTACTATTGAATGGAACTACTGTGCTTGTCATGTGGAACTAACCCTGCAAGTAAGCCATCCCATATACTACGTCTCTAGATTAGAAAATCTCGACAATAGTTCTGGGAAATGATTTCAAAGCTTCATCACAGTAAGAATTTCGAAGAGTCATGCTTTAATATTAATCTTCATCCAAATGTATTAATGCAAAGGAATTATAACATGTTTCATCAGTATCTCAACTCTTAGGCTGTATATGTTTTGGGATGTTAACAGCCTAATCGAGGCACTTCTTCCATGACACTATAGCGTGATTTCTTCCATTGCTAGTTTAATTATGTATCAAATCTGCCCGGTCAGGGGGTTTATTTGCACTGCTGCGTGGTTTAAAATCCTCTTTCCTTTGCACTGTTGTTCATGTAGATGCATTTCTCTCTTCTCTTAGCTCTCGGTACTCGGAACTGGGCAGAACTAGAGGTTGTGTGTTTTTCAGAACTATTAGGATTTCAGTGGGACACTGTGCACCTCCATCCTGTAGAGGCCTCTGTCTAAGGTGGCTGCGTATCATAAATAAACATAACAAATAAGGGCGTGCAAAGTTGCATAGGTGTTATTGCGACATTCGCGAGTTCCATGGAAATCTTCGCAATTTACCTGTTTTGAAACATCTGATCTCACGAATTCGACGACAAATTATGTCACAAAAGTTACATCTGAAGAGAAGCGTTTTAGATACGCGAACCAGCGAACATAGGAAAAATCTGCAAAATGGATATTTGCACAGAAAAGGTCTGCATACATTTGTCACCCTATCTCGATTAGAGTAAAAACCATTGAGAGTGGCAATGATCTTGCAGTGAAAATAGGCTCACCAAGCGGAGCAAAGGCGAAGTAATAAAAACACTGCGAAGGCCGAAAATTGTGAACTTTGCAAAAATTTGCTGCGAAAGAAAGAAAATGTGCCACCCCAAGTCATCATGACCAGCCAGCCAAATATTTGAAGTCCTCAGTAAAGTTTATTTCTAAAACGTGAGCGCATTGGTGGCATAAGCGCACTGAGTCTCCTTTGAGGGGGTCAGTTAGTGCATTCAAGTATTTTCCTGATGAACCCATCCCCTTTAGCATTGGCCTTACTAATGTTTAGTACGCCTGGGCTAAGAGGTCGGGGGTGGATAGCTTAGCAGTCCACAGAGAAACCGTTTTCATGTCCACATCTGCATGTGTTACTGTCTCTAAAATCAATCGCACATTTATTCACCTTACACATTCCCTGCCTCCAGGATTCTTTATACTTTATTATTTAAGAAGACATGACTTGACCTGCCGACTTGTTTAAACCTCTGTCCATTTTACTCCACCTACACCTGTTACCCTCCAGCAACAAGTGCTGTCTTTATAATGAGTAAACACGCAGTCAAGGAAGACAGTCACCCAAGCACTCATCACAAACCGACTGGACTATGGAAACACACTCTACGCCGGCATAAATAAGTCCCTACTCCGCACACTCCAGATGATACAGAACACCGCCACCAGACTCGTCCTCTATATACAACAGGGGATTGATTCTCTTAAGGAAGACAGAGGCTGGAATCAAGGAAACTGCTAGCAAAACATGATACCTCTGTCACCATAAATAAACTTCTTTTCTTTTAAAGCAGCAGATTTTTATTTTCTACTACTTGTATTCACTGTACATGTATTACAAGTCCTATTCTTACATCAAGACCTATTGATTCTGTGCACCTGTGACTATATAACACAAATAATTCAAAGAACTTACAAAAATCAAATGACAAATAGACACAATGTTATATACTTGGACAGTCTTCACATATAAGACCACAACATAATATACTTAAACAATCTTCACATAACAGACGACATCAAGTCTATATGCTTAACACAAAAAATCTCCTCCTACTATTCTTAAACAACTGTGTGTGAAATGTTGTATGTATAGGAGAGGTCCTACGTTGTTCATATCAAGTTCCAGGGACTCATATTTTTCTAGTCCTCTCGAGATGTTACTTTGTTGAGGTGCCGATTCGAGGTAGCCTGAAGAGTATTTTGGAAACCAAGTAAGAAACACTTTTTTAAGTTCGTTTACAGTGTAGTCGAAGACTTGACGTCTTTCTGTTTCCTTAATTCTTTGGGGCTTGCCTCATAAAAAAACAACGCATTTCGACCTTCAGTGTGGCACTTATTGTCGAAGGTCTTCATCAGGGTGGACAGTGGTTGAACAGAGGACTGGAGGTATCTAATTGTGTAAAGGAGACCCAAATTACTTGATCAGAAAGGTGAAAAAATTAAAAAAATTGTATTTACACGTGTAATGACTCATTAAAGGCACGGATATTCCTACGTACCACAGGCGTGTTTACAGATGTAGGATTCCTGGTTCTTACATCTCCGAGTGGAAATCTGTTTGACTAGAGCAAAAAAAGAGGGACATCTAGTCAATATTGGTGTAGCCTCACCAACGCTTAAAATACTAAATTTAGTTTAGAGAATAACAACAGATAAATAGAAAAAATTAGATTGGAGGAAGGATATCTCTATCTCTGACTCCTCAGAGGTATGATGGACTAAACTATGGCACACGGACGGAGTGAGGTTAGTCAGTGACTAAAAGTGCTCCGGCCGGACCTCTCTTCGCAGGTGAATGGCGAAAATCAAACTAATTGTGTGGGGACAGTGACGGTGAAATAAGCCGCGTATCCGGTGGCTAGGTGAACGTGAGGGTATCAAAGGGTGGTGCCAACCTCATTAGCTTGCGATTCCTAGATAACACCTGTTGTTAGGAGCTTGTGCAGGCACTCATGTGTGAAAGGAATTAAGGTTGAAAGTATCCGAGTCAACCATGGCACCCGCGTGCATGCGAGTGCATCTCGAAGTAGTTTGAAATCCTACCACAGTAAGAAAGTGCAAATTAATCGCGTGGAGGCTCCGGAAAGTGAGCCTAGGCGGTGGAGCGATCAATCTGCTACCGCAACTCGGCTCAAAACACTCGTGAGTAGGTACAGCGTACTCGTATGTACGTGAGAAAAACCCGCTGTCTGTTTTTTACAGAGGGTGACGTGCCTAGGGGCGTGGAGGGGGCGTGTCTCGTCGGCATGGAGACGCGTTCGAGGCGAACATATCTGAACTCGAGTGTGATAAACATTCTCGAAACTTTATTGGGACAACTGTGGGGCACTATGAAGTAACCACTTTCTTAATTTGACAGTAGAAAGCTTTAATAAGACTTATTTTCTATGCCTGAGATCTTGAAGTTGATCACGAGCCGGCACAAACCGGATGGCGTGATGTCATCAAGGTGCACAGAGAGCTTTGCTTTAGTGCATGGAAAAATGAAATAATTACCGACTGAGCTCGAGACTGGCTAGAGCAGTATTATTCTTTTTAACATGCTTGGGGACTCTAAACCTGCGTGTGTCTCGTCGGCTTGGAGACGCGTTCAGGGCGAGCATATGTCAGCTTGGATGTGGTAGAAACTTTATTGAGACACTCTGGAATGAACAAATTATTGCGTGTCTAGTCTCGTGCCGGCCCGAACCCGATGGCATGTTGTCATCAGTATAATTTTGATTTAGTGCATATAATACTCAATTATTTACCGGCTGTGCTCTGAAATGGCTAGAAAGGTATTTTTCTTTTACATTTTGTGATCAGGCACTCTAGACCTATGGGTGTATGGGTTCATAAATAAAGGACAAATGTCAACCATACTGATAGTTTTCTACTCTGGCTTTTTTTTAATTACAGAGCTATTGTTGCAATACGTGGTCCTGAAACTGTGCATATGCCCCATATTTTTGAAGATAGTTAATCAGACTGTTTACCATAATACAGGTTACATAGAAGGAACCGAATAAAGTTAAAACATAAATTGCATCATTCCATAATATCATATATTGGTTTTGAGAGAAAATATGAGCCCTCCAACGACTTTCCAAGTGCAAATATACATTTTTACTAGCAGTAAGTGACATATTCTGTTGTACTAAAATCTGCCTTTTAAGCGGATGTTCATATTATGGGGGCTACAAATAGTTGTTCTCTCATTAGTTTCATCATTCCTTGTCTAATGCTCAAATGGACGATTGGTGCAAGTTTGCAGAAAGGGGGGGGGAAAAAATGAAAGAAGAGCTATAAAAAGACCAGTTTAGAGCCAATGATTCAGTTCACTGAGTTCGTTCAGTCCATTGTCGATTGTATTCAGGTACATAATGGTTTTGGCTTCAAATTTAGAGAGGAGGTCATCAACATTAGCTCCATGCACATGTTTAAGTATGGTCCATTTTATGTCTTTAGGGCTATGTTGATGTTCGAGGCAATGCGTTACCATTGGTGCGTTTACGATCTTGCATTTAATTCTTGAACGGTGTTGGGTCATCCTTGTCTTGATGGCTTGAGTTGTTTTTCCAACATACGCCAAGGAGCATGGACACAAAGCGCAATAGATCACGTTATGCGTGTTACAATTCGTGAAGTTTTCATGTTTTACAAATTTATTTCCATATCGGAAGATTTCACCCTCAATGGTACTCTGACATGAAGAGCAGTTGCCACACCTCCGATGACCCTTGATTGGTGGCAGGGATAACATCGTTCGGATTGATTGGCTAGTACTCTTCCTTGCTGTATTCGCATGTACTAATTTGTCCTTTATGCTTCGATTTTTCTTAAGTGCAAAGATGGGAAGATTTTTGAGTGGTTCTAAGGATTTTACAGTTGACCAATTTCGTCGGACTATTTTCTTCATCTCGCTGGTACATCCAGAAAACGTGGTGACGCACACCAAGGGTACGTCCTCTCCGCGTTCTTTGGGTACCAGTAGTGATTCTCTGGGGATGTACCAGGCTCTCTTCATAGCCCTCTTCAGTAGTCTTTTTGGGTATTGTCTCTCCACCAATTTCAATATCGGGGCATTTGCATTTTCAAAATAATCTTCTTTTTTCATGCAGTTACGTCTTATCCGTAAAAACTGACTGAAGGGCAAATTTTCCCGTAGGTTTCTCTGATGGAAACTCGAAAAGTGGAGTGTAGTATTTTTATCCGTCTTCTTCTTATACAGAGTTGTATAGAGGAACCCAGCTTCGTGTCTTATTAGAAGGTCCAGGAAGTTCATCTCACTTTTGTCATAATTGACAGTGAATTGGATATCTCTGTTCCTGTTGTTAATCCAATTTACATAATCCAGTAGTTGATCCTTGTTCCCTCACCACAGCATAAAAACGTCATCAATATAACGGTACCACATTTTAATGTGGCCGTCATATGGATTATTGCTATACATCCCCTGGCACGAACACATCAGCCATCACCTACGAAGCCTCCACTGGCTCCCCGTGGAGAAAAGTGTCACCTTCAAAATCCTCATCCATGCCTACACAACACCAGACCTAAATACCTCAACAGCAGAATCAACTTCCATGTACCCAAGAGGAACCTCCGATCTGTCAACCTCGTACCGGCCGAAACACCGCGCATCCATAGAGCCAGGACAGGCAGAAGATCCTTATCTCACATTGCAGCCAAAACTGGAAGGAGCTCCCGGCAAACATCAGACGCACCCCCTCCCTAAACACCTTCAGGAAGACCCTCAAGACCTGGCTCCTCGGCTGAACAGATCTGTGGACACCCTCAGCGCCTTAAGACCCTCACGGGTGAGTAGCCCACTTACAGTTCCTTGATTGATTGATTGAGATGAGTGAAAGTCCATCACAATATGGCTCCGCAATCAGTATATTAGTTTATGTCCTCCTATACAAGCATCACTTGTAGAAAGCAAGCCTCACAAATGTATGTTATGCAACATTTATGGAATGTTTGCAATAAGATCAGGTGTTGAACCCAAAAATGTCACATAATTTGGGGTACAAAATGTTGCCCTGTAGTTCTAGAACCTACTCTGATAACTTGAGGTTGATTTGGAAGAGGAGCATCTGTTCCTCCCTTGTGGTGTAAATGGGGCTTGCATTTTGTAATAAGTGCTTGAAGAGTAACTGGTAATTTATTCCAGTTTGTGTTTGAAAGTCTTTATTTAGTACCAGAATATACGGCATAACACAAATATGAATTGATATAATAAACAATCAATCACCAACTAATATACTGTGTTAAAAACCTTGACAGGAAAATTAAAGTCTTTATGATTTTGCAAGTGGAAATTTATTATTCCAATTTGAATTTGGCTACCCGGTGTCATGTGCAGATCCTGTGCTCTAACAGTGACAACATGTGATGTGGTAACATGGATGCCCTCTGACAGATCTCCTTCCACTGCTTATGTTCCAGAATAGTTGCTAATGTGCCCTGTGGAGCACATCATGGTCTGCTGTGGCTATGTCAGAGGTGATATTTGGGAGGTTGTACCATCTGCAATCCTCTCCTCAGATTAGGGGTGCATATACCTGCTGAGATGGTCTCTCTTTGAAGGAGACTGTGAAGAGGAACTGTTGGACTTGGCCCTTTTTGCAGGGTCATCCCTAAACTTTTTGCCTTCCTCCTGCATTTTTTCTGACCTGTTGTTGGCTGTTTTATGACTCTGGGCCCTTTACCACTGCTGATCAGTGCTAAAGGGCATATGTGCTCCCTATTGTAAAATATATGTTGGTTGGATTCCATGATTGGCTTATCTGGTTTACTATCAGACCCCAGTAAAGGGCACCAGGAGTGCCAGGACGTGTAAATGCAAATGCCGCTGGTGGGCTTGCAGCACTGGTTGTGCCACCCACAGAAGCGGCCTGGTAAACCATGTCCAGGTCTGCCATTGCAGAACCTGTGTGCAGTCTGGTACTGACATGCTGACTGGGCAAGTGCACACACTTGCCAGTCCCTAAACCTTCCCTTAACTTCATATTAGTCACCCCTATGGAAGGCCCAAGGGCAGGGTGCATTGTAAGCATGAGGTTGGACAAGCCCTGATGTGTGTGGCATGTCCTAATAGTGAATTACAGCCATTTTCGTTTTTCACTATTGTAAGGCTACCCTGTTCTCATAGGCCAGCATGGGCTGTTAAGATTGTTACATCCTATGATCCTAACAGGCCCAGGGAACATGGTAGAAAATCGAGTTTGGTATGCCTGAACTCAGAATGATATGGTACATCTTTTAGTAAGGTTTATTTTAATATTCTGCGTTTGCAAATGCCACTTTTAGAAAGTTGGCCTTTGCTCGCATAACCATTTCAGCCCGCCTCTGCGTGATGTGTATCTGCTGTCTGGCTTGCGTGAGTGACAGAGCTGGGGAAACCCAGATGGGCGGGGCTAGGTAGCCTGGTGGTGAATAGGATGATTGACAGGTAGATGGGTGGGAGGAGTACACCTGGACTCTGAATAGGACTGTGCTCTGCCACCACAATGCCGGCTCCGCTCCCTGTGGAGAGCCTGATGACTCTGCCCTGCACCCTGAATGAAGAAGCATGCATCGCGTCAACAAAGTGCTCCAGAACTGGACTGAACTAGGCAAGGGCCCCCCTGGCCTGGGAGAACAAAAGAAATGTAGTATGAATGTAGGAGCCCTGCTCCTCAGAAACCAGATCCTGCTACAAGACGAATCTCTGCCTGAGGGGAAGGAACCGGGAAAGCTGTAGGAGTACTGTCCCTGACCTGGGGGATTGGCCTGCAGTGGTTGCCTTGCTGCTGAAGGAGAGGAGGAAGATTGCTGATAAACTTTGCTTCAACTTGTGATGTTTAAGGTCTCCAAGGGCTTGTGCTGAGCTTCCCCCCTGAACGAAGTCCCAGGACCAGTGAACTTCACCCCCCTTGAGAACCGCCGTTCTCCCCGTGAAGCTGACGCCGAGAAAAGTGTGCGCCTCTCAACTCGGCGCGCACTTTGGCAAGCCTGTGCCCCCCCTGCCCAGCCCGAGCACCGCGACTAAGGCTCCTCGACCCGTAGCTTGCAACGTAAAGGAAGGACTTTGTGACACTTGTTATTTGCCCCTCTCCGCATCGTACCCTTTTGCGTTCCCCCCACCCTTGCTGAGGGCAGGCTGTGGTGTGTAGAGTGGTTGGTACGCGGCTCCCACCCGGAGCGTACTGCCTGCTTCGCAACGCGCTGAGAACAAAGGCGTCTCTCTCAAGGTACGACTTGAATGCCGCAACGAAGAGCCAGCGCACTGTACACCCGCACTGTCCCCCTGAGCATCGTGACTGAGGCCCCCTTCGAGCCGTAGCTCGCACCACAATTGAAAGGACATCGCGCCGTACAAACGCGCTGGGATTCACCGCATCGTCCGTGACGAACTCCTGAAAGATAAAGGTACTGTGCCCCCTTCGCACCGTAAGGTGTACGCATCGCCTGGAGCGTCTGCAAACGCTTGTGAGCCCCGCTCGCAAGCTTCTTCCAGTCATACGAACCGCACGACGCGCACGAAGCGCACAGAACTCCTGAAATACGCTTAAACTCAAGAACTACTTATTGCAAAGTATTGTGGGCCCGTTTTAACGTTATTGGGTCTTGTGCTAAATCTGCTTATACATAAAATAATTATTATTGGTAAACCCAGAGTGGAGTCCATTTGTGGGGGTGTCATTGAATTGTTGTATGTGGTCCCAAATGCTTAACCATTATGCCTAAGATAACGCCTTGTCTGCTCGCGCCAAGCTACCTAGAGGGTGAGCAGGGGTTATTGTTAGAGTGTAACCCCTTACCCTGACTGGAGGAAAGGTTCTCTGCTTGGCACACGTACCTACCTGTGTCCACCAGAGATTCCCAATTCTAACATTGGTGGTCAGCAGTGAGGATTCTGAATTTGCATTTGTGATTTATGTACAGCAGTTTTTTGAAATGCCACATAGTGAGTTCAGACCCATAACATAGCCACATACTTTTTTAAATTTTCGTTTTGGTGGAAATCGCCATTGTTGGGAGAAACCATGCCTGATTCAGTCATTGTGGAGAGAGCAGCATCTGTCGTCTCTGAAATTGAGGATGTTGAATGGGAAGAGGAGAGACTAGAGAGCTACACCAAGGCCCAGCTGAAGGGCTTCTGTAAAAAGTTCAAAGTCCCCACTGTTGGATGTAAGCTCAAGGCAGATCTACTCAAGGCGCTGAGGGCCTGGATTGAGTCAAGGGCACCTGGAGAAGTGGTAGTTGTTGAACCAGCAGAAAGCGTCCAGAATTTTGGAAGAGGCCTGTCACCAGAAGAATTGGCAGACAGAAAAGAAACCAGGATGCATGAGATGGAAATGGCAAAACTTAAATTGAATGGGAAACTGGAGCTGGAAAGCAAAAAGCTGGCTCTGGAAGAAAAAAAAATGCAAATGGAGCATGACTTGATAATGAGGAAGCTTAACTTAGAGATCAAGAATCTTTAGACCATGAGTGTCTCAGCCCAGCAACACGAAATGTGTGTCGCTCAGAGATTGAGCTTTGCTGAGTGGGAGGAGGAATCCTGCTCAGATGGTGGCAGCAATATTGAATTTTCTAGTGCTGAGAGAGTAGTACACACACCCAGAGATGTGGCACCTGACTTGAAGGAGGGGGTTAACATACACCAGGAGGTTCAAGGACATGAGGTAGCTCCAGTAGTGCGCAGTGTCCCTAAGGGGAATAGGGTAACTGGCGCAGGGGTTCATGGTTCTAGTGGTGGGAGGGACACTCTACTGACTCTAGATGAGAGGTGCAGGGAGAGGGGTTCCCCCAAAATTGAAGTCCTGGTATGTGAGTGTGAAGACCGCCCAGAAGAGTGTGGGTTGTGTGACAGAGACAGTCAGATACTGTCTTGCCAGTCTCAGGAGAGTGGTGTGGAGTACGTGTGTGAGGCACTGGATGGTGAGGTGAAAGATAGTTTGGTTAACCCTGCTAGGGGGCTGTGTAATCCAATTGTGGGAGAGCATATTGTAAGTCCCTGTTTTCCAGAGCTATGCCAACACCTGTGGGAGAGTGAGTTCTCTGACCGCAGGGAGCTCACATTGGAGGCAGACCTTTTGGTGGAGTCCAGAGGGTCTGGAAAGGCATTAGGGAGTGATCCCAAGAGGAGTGGTTCAGGTATCTTCAAACCCAGTGTGGTGGAAGTGGCTCAAAGTAGCCCAACTAGGTCCTGTAGTAGTGAGAGGGGGTAGGGCCTCACGTCCTGTCTTTAAGGGGAAGGAGTGAGAGTGGGTTATGTCCCAGTAGTGCCCAACCTCAGTTTCAGAGCTTGGATGGTTCTTTAAGTGAACACCAGGTGAGAAGCCTAGTCTGTCCTGAGGGGCTGCCCGTTGTGCGGGATCCCCTAGTGTCTGGTGAACGGGGAGTGTCTGTAAGCAGGCCTCCCTCATTTCTGGTGTCTGGCAGTACTGCTCCAGTTGGGAGGGTGCAGAAGTCCAGATTGAGGGGTGAGAGGGGGAAAGAGTCCCCGGTGGAAAAATCAGTGGGTCAGGGGCCAGCCAGAAGGGCTGCGTCACCAGTGAATGACCATGGTGACACCACTTCTATCCTGGGGGATCTTCGTGCACTGTCAGTTGGACAGGGGTCGGGAGATCTGTGCCAGGCAGACTGTCACACGACACATGAGTTATGTGTCACCCTCAGGGGGGGCATGCATGCTCCCCGGGAAGTCCTGGTGCGCCAGGCGAGCGTTCAACCGAATGGGTTGGTCCCAGGGTTGGGAAGCCAGGTTCAGGTGTTATCTGACCTGGAGGGTGGGACAACTGTAATCTGTGTCCTGACCCATGTTGCTTCTAGGGGTACCACTCCAGTTGGGAGGGTACGGCCATCTGGAAGGGGATGCAGAGGGAGGGAGTCCTCGCCTCTGACCCCGGCTCGACTGAAGGGTCTCGACCCTAGGTTGGAGGGCCAGGTTCCGGGTGTCCCCCCTGACCTGGACACCCAGTTGCAGGATAGAACCCCTGAACTGGTGGGCGAATTGCGCAGGACACCTGCCACAGGTTCCCTGGCAATTCTGGAAGGGGGTACCACTCCAAGTGGGAGGATACAGAGCCCCAAGGAGGAGGACCGGGTGTGGGAGAGGCCACCCCAGTCTTTGGTCCAGCCACCGGGTACAGGCCTGGGGCTGGTGGGTCGGTGCCAAGATGTCATACCTGACCTGACAGGAGGGAGAATGGACAAAGGTTGCCAAGCACTGGGGGCTACTGACCCCCACTCCCTGGCGCCACAGAGGTTTGAGAGCCCTGAGAGGCATAAGGCCTGGGTCTCATCACTGACTACTGTCAGTGGCCACTGTGGCATTTTGCTGTCTGTCTGTTGGGACACACCTGTGAGCCAGTTAAGGTTAGGTGCTGCACAGGTGGTGTCCACAGGTGAGGAGAAGGGTTCCCCATAGATTGGCTTGGTGGGCCCTGAGAGTATGGACAGAGGAATTCCAATAGGTTCAGATTGGCGTTGAACTGGAGTCTGCCCCTGCAGTTGCGGGCCAGGTCCTTGTTCTATCGCCCCAAGCAGGGAAGACCATCACGGTGGTGATTGGTCTGCCCTGCGTTTTGGCTGGAAGGGGGTAGTGTTGGACTTGGCCCTTTTTGCAGGGTCATCCCTAAACTTTTTGCCTTCCTCCTGCATTTATTCTGACCTGTTGTTGGCTGTTTTATGACTCTGGGCACTTTACCACTGCTGATCAGTGCTAAAGGGCATATGCTCTCCCTATTGTAAAATATATGTTGGTTGGATTCCATGATTGGCTTATTTGGTTTACTATCAGACCTCAGTAAAGGGCACCAGGAGTGCCAGGGCGTGTGAATGCAAATGCCGCTGGTGGGCTTGCAGCACTGGTTGTGCCACCCACAGAAGCGGCCTGGTAAACTATGTCCAGGTCTGCCATTGCAGAACCTGCGTGCAGTCTGGTACTGACATGCTGACTAGGCAAGTGCACACACTTGCCAGTCCCTAAACCTTCCCTTAACTTCATATTAGTCACCCCTATGGTAGGCCCAAGGGCAGGGTGCATTGTAAGCATAAGGTAGGACAAGCCCTGATGTGTGTGGCATGTCCTAATAGTGAATTACATCCATTTTCGTTTTTCACTATTGTAAGGCTACCCTGTTCTCATAGGCCAGCATGGGCTGTTAAGATTGTTACATCCTATGATCCTAACAGGCCCAGGGAATATGGTAGAAAATCGAGTTTGGTATGCCTGAACTCAGAATGATAAGGTACATCTTTTAGTAAGGTTTATTTTAATATTCTGCGTTTGCAAATGCCACTTTTAGAAAGTTGGCCTTTGCTTGCCTAACCATTTCAGCCCGCCTCTGCTTGATGTGTATCTGCTGTCTGGCTTGCGTGAGGGACAGGGCTGGGGAAACCCAGATGGGCAGGGCTAGGTAGCCTGGTGGTGAATAGGACGATTGACAGGTAGATGGGTGGGAGGAGTACACCTGGACTCTGAATAGGACTGTGCTCTGCCACCACAATGCCGGCTCCGCCCCCTGTGGAGCGTCTGATGACTCTGCCCTGCACCCTGAATGAAGAAGCCTGCATCGCGTCAACAAAGTGCTCCAGAACTGGACTGAACTAGGCAAGGGCCCCCCTGGCCTGGGAGAACAAAAGAAATGTAGTATACATGTAGGAGCCCTGCTCCTAAGAAACCAGATCCTGCTACAAGACGAACCTCTGCCTGAGGGGAAGGAACCGGGAAAGCTGTAGGAGGAGTACTGTCCCTGACCTGGGGGATTGGCCTGCAGTGGTTGCCTTGCTGCTGAAGGAGAGGAGAAAGATTGCTGATAAACTTTGCTTCAACTTGTGCTGTTTAAGGTCTCCAAGGGCTTGTGCTGAGCTTGCCCCCTGAATGAAGTCCCAGGACCAGTGGACTTCACCCCCCTTGAGAACCGCCGTTCTCCCCGTGAAGCTGACGCCGAGAAAAGTGTGCGCCTCTCAACTCGGCGCATACTTTGGCAAGCCTGTGGCCCCCTGCCTGGCCCGAGCACCGCGACTAAGGCCCCTCGAGCCGTAGCTCGCAACGTAAAGGAAGGACTTCGTGACACTTGTTATTTGCCCCTCTCCGCATCGTACCCTTTTGTGTGCCCCCCTACCCTTGCTGAGGGCAGGCTGTGGTGCGTAGAGTGGTTGATACGAGGCTCCCCCCCAGAGCATACTGCCTGCTTCGCATCACGCTGAGAACAAAGGCGCCGCTCTCAAGGTACGGCTCGAACGCCGCATAGAAGAGCCAGCGCACCGTACACCCGCACTGTCCCCCTGAGCATCGCGACTGAGGCCCCCTTCGAGCCGTAGCTCGCACCGCAATTGAAAGAACATTGCGCCGTACAAACGCGCTGGGATTCACCGCATCGTCCATGACGAACTCCTGAAAGATAAAGGTACTGTGCCCCCTTCGCACCGTAAGGTGTACGCATCGCCCGGAGCGTCTGCAAATGCTTGTGAGCCCCGCTCGCAAGCCTCTTCCAGTCATACGAACCGCACGACGCGCACGAAGCGCACAGAACTCCTGAAATACGCTTAAACTCAAGAACTACTTATTGCAAAGTATTGTGGGCCTGTTTTAACGTTATTGGGTCTTGTGCTAAATCTGCTTATACATAAAATAATTATTATTGGTAAACCCAGTGTGGAGTCCATTTGTGGGGGTGTCATTGAATTGTTGTATGTGGTCCCAAATGCTTAACCATTATGCCTAAGATAACGCCTTGTCTACTCGCGCCAAGCTACCTAGAGGGTGAGCAGGGGTTATTGTTAGAGTGTAACCCCTTACCCTGACTGGAGGAAAGGTTCCCTGCTTGGCACAAGTACCTACCTGTGTCAACCGGAGAATCTGGATTCTAACAGGAACATCCAACCGCCATAAGACTCTGGGCTCAAAATACCTTTGCCCATGATGATGGTACTCTAGTAATTGCTTCTGGTCCCTTCAGAGGTCTCCAAGATCATGGTTTTCCACACATTGATTGGTGACTGTAGAGTGGATGGGTCTGAAATCAGGCAAACTGTCACACACCAAATAACAAAGCTAATTTGTTCATGGATGTCAGCAAAAACTGTGTGCCCAATTCGGGGTGTTTCATGAAGAGCCAATATGTACTTCTGCCCATTCTCCAGCAGCTTAATATGGAGTTGGAGTAATTGGCAGGGGAAAGAGTGAAGTGCCGTCACCTTGACTCCCTACAAAGGGCTGTAAAGTTACTGGATAATCTTGGGAATTTCTTTTCATTTGAATCCTTCCTTCCCTACTCCAATCAAGAAAGAAGCAAAATTATGTAAATGGAGGTTAAACAGAAGATGTCAATTGACAAAGCAGGCTTTCAGGCTTATCACTCTGCATGCATGAAGGATGACTGCATGGATTCCTGAAGTTAAATGCTCATAGCTTTTCATGCTTAAAAAATTATCTCCTAAAGATTTGATACAACTGACAAGTGTATCACTCTATGGACGTCTTCACCTAAGCTAGTGTTTCTATGCCTCATAGGGTGAAGATCTTGATTTGCCCTTTAACAGCAGAGAAGTATTTTCCCCTTCTATCCTTTAGAAGCTAAGTGCAAAACTGAGCGTGGGACATTGGTTTCCTTTTTTTTTCTTCAAAGCCTTCCTCAAAACCTTCACAGTCATCAATGACTGCTTAAAGATTGATAGAACTAGGTCACTCAATTACTAAAAAATGTTGTCTTGAACCAACAGTAAAGTCACAACAGATCTGCCAGTGACTGTAGACAAACGCAGAATAGGCCTGCAGAGGATTTCCTCACTTCTGCCCCACCCTCTGAGACTCAAATGCAAAATGCACTCTTCTTACATCCGTTATACCATATCACCAGCTGAGAAATTAAACTCCTTTCATATGAATCTCTACAGGTTGGACCTGAGTGTTCTATCAGTCATCAGGTGGAAGATCAGTCTCGCTCGTTCACTTGACCTTCTCTTTTAATCATCGTTCAGTATCTCCAGGAGTAGCAAATAGAAGTTCAGGAGCTCCTGGGATTGAAGGGCATAGAACTATGCCCCAAGTTAGACCTCAAACACTCAATCATTCAATCAGGATTTATATAGTGATGCTAATCACCCAATAGGGTATCCAGGCACTTGCAAGCCCCGGAGGCTTATCGGAACAACCAGGTCTTGAGAGCCATTCAGAATTCCAGAAGTGAGGTGATGATCCGGAGCTGTGTGGGAAGGCTGTTCCAGGTCTTTGCTGCGACGCCTTAGAAGGAGGGTCTTCCACTTCTGCTTCAGTAGATGCAGAGAGTGTGGGCAAGTGATAGGGAGGCAGAGTGTAAACTTCTCGATGGTTGGTGGAAGTTCAGGCATTGGTTAATGTAGACGGGTCCATGGTTTGTGTAGAGCATTGTGCGCGTGGGTCAACACCTTGAATTAGCATCTCTTCTGTATTGAGAGCCAGTGTAGTTGCCTGAGGGGTGGTGTGAAGTGGGTTCGTTCGAGGATGAGTCTGGCTGTGGTGTTTGGTATGGTGTGAATTCTCTGTAGGAGGTGTGATGCAATTTCTTCATAGAAAGTGTTGCCATACTCCGGTAGGTTGGTGATAAGGGCCTGTGTCATGCTGCCTCTCGTGTGCAGGAGTAGCCACTTGAACATCTTACACAGAATGCATAAGATCAGGGGGTTCAATTTCTTTGTATTCTGGACAAAAAAACCTGAGGTCTGTATGTGATCCTTGATCTCTATTCTATAACCGCCTCCTAATAAAGAAGTCCTTGAAAATGGTCACGCTGGCACAAAACTCTTCAGCTCTGCAAATTGGAAGAGCGTCTCTGAGTGCCACCACATGATCTTTATCAAGGGCATGACCACAGTGGTAACCTTTTTTTACACCATCAGAGGCTGCACATCTACTCAAACATCAGTGGTTCGCTTGTCAGAACTCTGCCCTCGTGGTGTCCACAATGAATTGTTTCAGTACACTGATAATCAGTCTGCTATTTGACCTGGGCCTTTGTGTCAATGAAACCAAATCTGCCTTAATTTAACCACAGTGCTATTTCATTACTTCAACACCACATTGGTTTAGGAATTCCAGTGCATTTTACTACTCTCCCTATGAAATACATATTTTGTCATCACAGACAGTAGTCACCTATCTTTCATGGACTGATGGTTTCTAATGGTCTGGATAGTCTGTGACTCTTAGCTTCCCAGGTGCACAATATCCTCCTTGCTGATAATCTAAAGTGTGTTTTGCACTCTCAGGCAGATAGATTCAGTGGGTTGCCCCATACCACTCATGAAGAGGGGGCTCTGGCAGGAGTAAGCTTTAATTTTGTTTCGTTTACAGAGGTATTGGAGCTGGGAATTTTAGCATCAATGTTCAACAAGAAATTTTTCTCTTAAATTCTTTAATGTCTACATGGGCATTGTCTATAGAAAATGTCTTCTGACCGAAATGGAAAGTCACATTTCTGTAGTGTTTTCTTCTTATCTGCTGATGTCTAATATATCCAGAAAATTACATTTTTAAGCGGTTCTGCAAGGCCCTGGTTGATCTTTGTGACCTAGTAGAGTTTGTTTATTTTACACCCAGGAAGTGGTGCAGTCCCTTCCTCATCTTCCTCTGTCTCTCTGGGAGAGCAGTGATGTCTAGCTCTGCACCGGTGATTATTTAGCCTAGCTGCTTTATTACTGAGCATTTATAGGGATGTAGACACCATCCTTGGAGCCCGTAAACAATATCCTAGGAACCAACGTAAGTGGCTCTGGTGGACAAATGTATGTCTTGTCAGAGAGTTCTTCCAAATATATGTTCCTTAGACAATGTTTCTTTACCCGAAGGCATATTTTTTCTTTTGAATGAGATGGACCCCTGCAGATCATATTTCCCTGTTCTTATGGTTTACAGGAATTCAAAGAAAAAGTTATCTCCCCAAGTATTCAGCTAGCTGGCACATGTAAGGACTTCACATCATCCTCCAGTTCAGAGACAGCAGTCAATTTGGGATTTAAAGTTGGTTTTATCAGTGTTGCTTCACAATCTTTTGCAGGATGTTAATTTCAAATAATGCCATGGAATAACACCTGCCTGGCTGTTGTTTTGTCCACTACCACTAGACATGTAGTTAAGCTTTAGCCCCTATCATCTGGGGAGTTCGATTTGGCTATTCAATGTAGAGGAAAAAAAAATTCTTTATACCCAGCCCTGCGCCTCTAGCAGTCACCAACAATAGACATTCTTGTATATTCCTCTGTTAGATGTCTGGTTGGGTTTTGAAAATGATTGTGACATTGTTCACAGATTGGCCATTCTTGGATTATTTTCCACCAAGATAAAGTTATTCCAAGAGTTATCCTGTAGCCAACATGTATGCAGGTTTTATATGCGTTTGAGGTTAATAAACATATAATACGTGTGCTTTCCCAAATACTACTTTGGATTAAGAGAACATTTTTGACATTAAGAGGAATGTCAAATTCAATTTGGATTGCATGAAAAAATTAAGGAAATTAGACTGGCTCTTTGTTATGCATGATGGCTTATCATCAGCCCTGCATCTGCTAAAGCCTTTAGTTGGTGCTGGGTTGTTTCTTGCATTTTTAGGGCAATGGAGCTAAGTGTATTCCTGTTTAAGATACTGGAGGTAGGTTGGTCATATTACTGATACTCATATTAGGGTGTTTGGTCCCCGCTCTTCAGCTGTGCTGCATGTAACACCACACTGGCAATGAGGGATGCCTCAGTGAACCATGCAAGATCCATGGAAAAATACCACAGCCTCCACACTGCTGCTCCATTCGCCTTTGGTCACACTGCCTTTACTGCTACAGATTCTTGTCACATGTAACATAGTTCCAGAGCCTAGAAACCTATGGCAGAGCTCCAGGATGTATTGTTTTCAGTAAGAAGCTCCCCATTCATACTTAGCCAACCAATTTTGCAAGCTGCACTCAACCTCACCTGGGGCGACACATGGTGCACCAAGGCTGCAAACACAAACCAATTCTCAGTCCTGCTGGAACCATAGCACCAGCCTGTGCCAGAACTTACAGTTGCCCAATTTTCAATCAAGCTTCGTATTGCCGGAGATCCATAAAGCTGCATAAGTGGTTCAGTGGACTATTCCAAGAACCTGTGTTTGACCTTGTGGTCACAGATTTGAGTCCTGATGTGTGTCCTACCCATCAGATTCAAAGAATGGTTAGATTAAATTTCCCAATTGGGAAATATTGATATTTATTGAGATGCAGGGTTATTCTGAAAGCATGTGAGCACCGGAACAGAGCTGTAAGAAATTGGAGTATTAGTTGAGGGGGGTCAGAATCGACCTCAAATAATAATCACAACACTTGTTATAGAGTGAACCACTAAAGTCCCTAGTTAAACCTGTGCTTAACCCTCTGATAGCTTAGTACAAAAGCAGTCAGGCTTAAGTTAGGGGCAACGTCTAAACTATTTATGCAGCACTCAAATTATAAGAAAGTGAAAACACAATGCAAGAAAAATCCCATTCCAATTTAGGGGTCCATTAGTATGTCGGGCGGATCGCCACAGCCCGCATGGAGGTGGCGATCTGCCTGACATATTTCCCCGCCCGCATGAAAATTTCCCCCCGCCACATGGCGGGGGGGGACCCCGGCAGACGGAAAGACCGTCCACCGGTTTTCCGCCCGGTCGATGAGTCGACCGGGCGGAAAAGCTGCTAATTTAGTGGCGGTGTTTGGTAGACACCGCAATCCATATTAGAATACATGCGGGGACATGCCTTTCCGTGGCGGCGGAAACGCATGCTTCTCCCATCTGTGCTGCCTTAATCTTTGTTATCTAGTCCTGTGTTTGACGCTGCTTTTTTGTATCCCCAGTGCTGTTTAGTATTTCTCTGCCCGCCCCGCTTCCCGCCGCCGTGCTCACAGCCACGCCCCCTTTCTCTTCTGTGCCCTCCCCGCTCCCACCTCCCAGCTGCTCCTCCCTCCCTCACACTTGGCCATAAATGGCGACCGCACGGCGCAGGTGAGTGTGACCTGTCCCAGGACACCCCCGCACCACACGGCTACCAGCTGCTGCGTGTGCTCCTCGCCCCACTGCTGCTCGCAGAGCCTGCCTCGCTGATTCCGGCCCTCGCCGTATCTGCGTGTGCTATCTCTGTTTTTTGCCGATTTACTCTGTTTGTCTGTACTTCTCCCCATCTGTGCCTCTAACACCAGTTTTTCTCCCATCTGTGCTGCCTTAATCTTTGTTATCTAGTCCTGTGTTTGACGCTGCTTTTTTGTATCCCCAGTGCTGCTTAGTATTTCTCTGCCCGCCCCGCTTCCCGCCGCCGTGCTCGCGGCCACGCCCCCTTTTTCTTCTGTGCCCTCCCCGCCTCCCAGCTGCTCCTCCCTCCTTCACACTTCGCCATAAATGGCGACCGCGCGTACGCGCAGCAGCCACGCGCAGCGGGCGCGCCGATTGTGCGCCGAAGGTGCGCCAAAGGCAAGCCCGTCTGCGCCCGTCCGTGCCTGGACCGCGCCCAGCGCCAGGACCTCTCCCCCACCGACGCAAGACGACCCGACAGACCTACGACACCGCCACCCTCAACGCACTCAATACCGGCCGGACCCCCACCTGCTGCCGGGCCGCCCCGAAACGCTTCCACGGACCCTTCACCTGCACTACCTGCAAGTTCACCTGCCTCCGAACATGCACCATGCCCGCCAAACCTAACCCCAGCAGCGACCTCAAATGCATCCTGCTCAACACCCGCTCCGTCCACAGACACGTCGTCGAACTCTGGAACCTGCTCGACACAACATCACCAGACGTCGCCTTCCTCACTGAAACATGGATGAACGCCTCCTCAGCCCCCGACATCGCCATCGCCATCCCGGATGGATACAAGATCATCAGGAGGGACCGCGTCAACCAGACCGGAGGAGGCATCGCCATCGTCCACAAGAACACCATCCACATCACGACCGACTCCAACGACACCTTCAACGCTGCCGAGCACCTCCACTTCCAGGTCCACACCGACCCTAAGACGACCCTCAGAGGCACCCTCATCTACAGACCCCCGGGGCCACACACACAATTCAGCGAAGACATCACGGACTTCATCAGCCCACACGCCCTCCCCTCCGCCGACTACATCCTCCTAGGGGACCTCAACTTCCACCTGGAGAACAACAAAGACCGCAACACCGCCGCCCTGCTGGACAACCTCGCCAACCTCGGACTCAAGCAACTGGTCAACACCTCCACCCACTACGCCGGCCACACGCTTGACCCCGTCTTCTCATCCAGCAAGCACATCACCTTCAGCCACTCCACCGGACTTCACTGGACCGACCACAGCTGCGTCCACTTCAGCTTCAGAAAAACCACTACCCACCACCACCCGCAACAGGTTCCTCACAGAAGCTGGAGCAAGATCACCGCCGACCAGCTCACCACCTCCCTCAGCCAGAACCCACCCACCCGCCAGCACACCGGACCCCAACGAAGCAGCCCGTAACTTCACGCAGTGGCTGACAGCCTGCGCCGACGACCTCGCACCACTGAAGAACCCTCCCAGCAAACCCAGAAGCAAGAAAGCCCCCTGGTTCACCGATGAACTCAAGGACTCCAAAAAGACCTGCCGCACCCTTGAGAAAGCCTGGCTCCTCGACCGGACCACTGACAACATGGCTGCCCTCAAACACGCGACCCGCAAGCACCACCAGCTCATCCGCACCACCAAGAAGAATTCACTGAAGGATCGTCTGGACAACAACGCCCACGACAGCAAGGAACTCTTCTGCATCATCAAGGAGTTCTCCAACCCCAGCACCGGCAACAACGACATCACCCCTTCGCAAGATCTCTGCGACTCCCTCGCCTCGTTCTTCCACCGCAAGATCGCCGACATCCACAACAGCTTCGGCACACCATCCCCGCACCCAATCGCCGAACCAGCACACCCCTACACGACCCTCCGCACCTGGACCGCAGTGACCACCGAAGACACAGCCCGCACGATGAACACCATCCACTCCGGATCTACGACAGACCCCTGCCCCCACCACGTCTTCAACAAGGCCGACACTACCATCGCACCCCAGCTCCGAGACGTCATCAACACATCCTTCGACACCGCCACCTTCCCAGAGAGTTGGAAGCATGCCGAGCTCAGCGCCCTACTGAAAAAACCAACAGTGGACTCCACCGACCTCAAAAACTTCCGCCCCATCTCGCTCCTCCCGTTTCCTGCCAAAGTCATCAAGAAGATCGCCAACAGACAGCTGGCCGCCTTCCTCGAGACTAATGGATCCCTCGACCCCTCGCAGTCCGGTTTCAGAGCCAACCACAGCACCGAGACCGCCCTGATCGCAGCCACCGACGACATCCGAGCCCTTCTCGACAACAGGGAAACAGCGGCCCTCATCCTCCTGGACCTCTCCGCAGCGTTCGACACTGTCTGCCACCGCACCCTAATCCAACGCCTCAGCAACACCGGCATCCAAGAGAAGGCATTGAAGTGGATCATCTCGTTCCTCGCGGGAAGAACACAGAGAGTCCGCCTCCCCCCGTTTCGCTCCGAGGCCACCAAAGTCATCTGCGGCGTCCCGCAAGGATCATCACTCAGCCCCACCCTCTTCAACGTCTACATGAGACCTCTCGCAGCCATCGCACGCCAACACAACCTCAACATCATATCTTACGCCGACGACACCCAGCTGATCCTCTCCCTCACCAGAGACCCTGACACCGCCAGAACCAGCCTCCACGAAGGGATGAAAGACGTCACCGAGTGGATGAAGAACAGCCGCTTGAAACTGAACTCAGACAAGACGGAAGTCCTCATCCTTGGACCATCACCCTCTGCCTGGGATGACTCCTGGTGGCCCCCAGCCCTGGACCCCCCCCTCAAGCCGACAGACCACGCACGCAACCTGGGCTTCATCCTGGACTCCTCCCTCTCGATGACCAGACAGGTCAACGCCGTCTCCTCTTCATGCTTTCACACCCTCCGCATGCTCTGCAAGATCTTCCGATGGATCCCGATCGAAACCAGGAAGACGGTCACCCAGGCCCTCGTCACCAGCCGGCTGGACTACGGAAACACCCTCTACGCCGGAACCACAGCCAAGCTACAGAAAAGACTACAGCGCATCCAGAACGCCTCCGCCCGACTCATCCTGGACATCCCTCGACGCAGCCACATCTCCGGCCACCTGAGGAACCTGCACTGGCTCCCCGTCAACAAGAAGATCACGTTCAGGCTCCTAACCCACGCACACAAATCTCTCCACAACTTGGGCCCCAAGTACCTCAACGACCGCCTGACCTTCCACACGCCCACCCGCCAGCTACGGTCCGCCAGCCTCGCCCTCGCCGCAGTACCACGTATCCGCAGAGCCACCGCCGGAGGCAGATCCTTCTCCTACCTGGCGGCCAAGACATGGAACTCCCTCCCCATCCACCTTCGGCGGACCCAGGACCACCTCGCCTTCAGGAGACAACTCAAGACCTGGCTGTTCGAGCAGTAGCGGCCCCCCTCCCCCAAGCGCCTTGAGACCCTTCCGGGTGAGTAGCGCGCTATACAAGTGTTGTGATTGATTGATTGATTGTTCTCAACATTGGGGGCCCATAGCGGGCCCCCAGGGATTCTGGGGGGCAGGGGGTGCACACGGGGGTTACCTATGGTACCTCCCTGCATTTGACAGTACAACGTGGCAGGCACCGCATGGTGCCTGTCACGTTGTACTGTCAAATGCACAATTTGCATTTCTGGCATTGCAGCGGGCGGTGCTGAAAGCACCGTCCGCCGTAATGTTAGAAATGCGGGATGCGCCCGCCAGTGTGGCGGGAGCATCCTACTGGGATGTGCGGGATCGCCACATGCATTGCGGGCGGTCCCATTTCCCGGGGGTATGGGGGGCGGAAAAATTCCACCTGCCATGCTAATGACCCTCTTAGTTTAGAAAATAGACAAGGTTTGGGTGATATTTTGACACCAAAATGACAAAAAATCCAGTAAGTAGAACCAGAGATGTGAATATAGAAAGTTTGAATTAAAGCCGACGGCAAAAAGCACAAAGTGAACACTGAGCTTATCTGATCACGTCAGACTGCAGCAAAGTCAAAAGTTAAGGCCGACTGTGATGAAGACCTGTTCAGATGCAGAAAGCAGGATTGTCCCATTGGAAAGTTTGGTAAACAAATAAGGAGCAAAAGAGGGAATAAAACCAGGCTGCCCTCCACTCATAGAATTCACGCACAGATAACCTGGTTATATGGAACACATCACATTCTTTGTAAGTTATAGATGACGGGCATTTAAATACTCCAAAGGTATGGCTGTACTGAATTATCTAGTCATGCCTACCTCTAAGTGTTCCTCATTTAGAAATTATCAAGCATCCCAAACTGATTTCACCCCACCAAAGAGAGAAAATGTGTGCGAAAAGTCAGAAAGTGCCTCATGTAAGCACCATCCATGGAGCCACTGGTTGTTACTCACCACTTTGCTCGTTCTGTCATCATTAGCAACTTTCTTTACAGAAAGGAAACGTGTGTGACCTAATCTTAGACTCATGTGAAGTGGTAAAGACTATTTGAGTACTAGTGTGTAAATGACAGTGTCATCTAATGTACATCTGAACCCTGTTGTGTATAAAAGTGAATAAATCTCCCAATTAAAAGTGAGTTATGAACATCTATTCCACACATACTTTATTTCCATGGAGTCCACACTCAATTGAAAGAAGTAGCATGTTTAGACCATTTTAGCTTGAACGGCCGACATGTTTCATTGCCCGAACACTTTTTGGCAATTTCATCAGGGCACAGGGATGCATCTCCACCTCACTGATGCTTAAAATCTGTAATTGTTGATAAATAAAGGGATGTTAATGTCGGAGACAAACAGAGACAAACACACGCATTGTGAACGGTTATCTTATGTTGACACACTTCAAAATGCGACACAACTCATATTTTGTGCTTTCACATATTGCCATAATTACCAGGTGGTTGGCAGGTGGACTCCTACCAACAACACACTAAGGGGTCTGGTAAGCAGCCTCCACCTTTGGACACAGTACCGCACACAACAACGCACCTGCGGATGGACATGGATATTTGTTATACCTTTCTCGTCCCAATGTAGTCCTCATCAACCAACTCTCACTACACCTTTGAGCCAAAACACGTCCATTCTTTTTAGAAAAAGCGTTCTATGAGAAATTGGAGATCAGCAGTATGAGGCACTGTATGTCACATAAAAATCCCCACTAGTTTGGCCCACTACTACATTCAGAGAATATCTAACTTCCCCGCTGATTAGAGCAAGACCCGCAATGTAAAAATACCCACTGGTTTTGCTCCCTACTACATTCAGAGAATATGCAGTCTCCCCTCTCATTAGAGCAAGACACGCGCGGTACCAGGCAGCCATCCACAGTTAGATAACCTCCCCACTTACCGGTACACCGGCAGTCTGCACTCCGATACCCCACAGGCACTAAAGACTCGAGCTCTCTGTGAAGAACCATATCGCGACCTGGAAGTCAAGTGGAGGCCCCTCCCCAGTCCCTGGAAGGGAAAAGTTGGGGAGGGGAGGGGGGAAGAGGGAACAGGGCTTAGGGGTTATGTGTCCCGGGGTGCACAGACATAATATTGAGTTTTTAATTTCAACCTACAGAAATATCGAGTTGCAAATATCGAAGGGACAGAATATCGACATCAAGAATATCAGTGACCAGAATATCGACCTGAAGGTAAGAAATATTGTTTTTGTTAATATCAAAGTCATTAATATAGTTTGCAATAATGTTAATAATGTCGATGTTTATATTAGTGTTATGTATTTTAGTATGTATTTTATATGTATGTGTTCTATATTTTTTGTTAAGTATTGTATTTTAAAAAAAATATATGTATTGAATTATTAGAAGTTAGTAATTTTTTTTAAAGTACATTTTGCGTTTTAGTACCGTAGCGGGTTGTAGGTTTATAGAGGAATAGGGTGGGAAGTAATTTAATTATAGTAAATTAAATAATTATTTTTAGAAATTATTAATTATTTGTAATTAAATTTTGCGTTTTAGTTCCGCAGCGGGTTGTGGGTTTATAGGGTAATAGGGTGGGAAGTAATTTAATTATAATAAAGTAATTATTACTTTTTATTTATTGGTATTCATAATTAATTTATTGTTAATTAATTATTAATTGGTCATTTATTTTGATTAATTGCTTAATTAATCAATATATTAATTGTGTTAATTTATTTTAGGAGCGGGGGTTTATAGGGAAATAGGGTGGGAAGTAATTTAATTTTATTAAAGTAATTATTAATTTTAATTTATTGGTATTCATAATTAATTTATTGTTAATTAATTATTAATGGATTATTTAATTAAATAAATTATTTTATTGGTATGCATGGTAATTTTAGCCCTCTGCTATCTAACACTTTCCCTATAGTTACACTTTCTGGAGTGGGAATAGTAATTGTTACCCCTACACTATCCAACACTTTCCCTACTGTTGCACTCATTGAAGTGGGAATAGTAATTTTTACCGCTACGCTATCCAACATTTTCCCTAATGGTACACTCTCTGGAGTGGGAATAGTAATTTTATCCCTTCCACTATCCAATATTTTTTCTACTGCTTTAGTTAATGTAGTGTATAATTTATTTAAAAAAGATTACAAATAATGTAATTTTTTAATTTGTTATACATATATATATTTTTATTCATAATATTGGTGTATGTGTATATATGAATTTATAATTTATAAAATGTTTTTGAACAATTTATAAGTTATTAAAATAATTATTTATAAATATTATTAAGTAAGTATATATATTATATTTTATACATATATATGTTTAATTTATTTTTACATTATGGGGTCGATTCCGATCCTGTTTGGTTTTTTTCGTACGACTGGTATCCGTAATTTTTCCCGTACGAATCGTACAAGTCCCGTCCGACCCGTGAAGCACGATTTGTACAGAAAAAATACATACGGTCGGCCCGATCCGTACGAATTGGATCGGGAAAAGTTGTACGAGACGGACCCGGACACTTTTCCGTACGAATCCTAAAAATACAGTCCGACCGTACAAGTACGATCCGAACCGGCTTTCCGATTTAGGATTCGTACGGAAAACGTCCCGTACCCGGGGAATGACTTTAACCGCTACGAGCGAACTTTGTACGACTTGTGTCCTGGGAAAAGTAGTTCCCGGGGTGCGAGTCGTACAGGGGTACGAGTCGTACAGGCCCCCCATGCATATGTACGCACCTTACAACAACATCGCGTATGTACGGTGCGTAACCCAACATCGCGTATGTCTGCACCTTACAACAACATCGCGTATGTACGGTGCGTACGCCTGCATCACGTATGTACGCACCTTACAACAACATCACGCATGTACGGTGCGTACGCCAACATCGCGTATGTACGCACCTTACAACAACATCGCGTATGTACGGTGCGTACCCCAACATCGCGTATGTACGCACCTTACAACAACATTGCGTATGTACGCACCTCACAACAACATCGCGTATGTACGGTGTTTACCCCAACATCGCGTATGTACGCACCTTACAATAACATCGCGTATGTACGCACCGTACATAGGCAATGTAAAACAGCACAAGGAGGGTCTATTCGACTCGAACAACACCACAAAACACGTCTACAGTGCAAAAAACATGTAAATGACTGACCTGGCCACATCCAAACAGGCAAACAGCGGGGCAAACTCACAACCACCCCTTATAACACACCCACCAAAAATTCTAACTGAGGCCCACCCACAAATGGACCAATAAAAAGGGCCCACACACACAAACCATGAGCCTTTGCAACAGATTCACTGCAGCTAGAGAGCACACACCAACAACTGCACCCATCCACCTTAACATATACACCTTCACACAACCTCCTTCACACATACCCCCTCTTCACATTCAGACCCACAACTTCACATTCAGACCCACACACCCACAACCATCCGCACCCTCACCCCACACCATGCCCACAGACAAGAATCCAAAGTTCACAAGGGAGGAGTTGGAGATCCTTGTCAATGAAGTCATCAGAGTCGAGCCACAGCTGTTTGGAACATTGGTCAGACAGACCAGCATAGCCGGAAAATCACGGCTGTGGCAGAGGATCGTCGATAGGGTGAATGCTGTTACACCCATCAGAAGGACCAGGACTGAATGCCAAACCAGGTGGTCCGATCTGCGGAGGTCAGTCAAGCGAAAAATGAATGACAACTACGCCCAGAGCAACATCACTGGAGGTGGTGGGCCCCGCAGACCAGTACATTTCCATCCCTGGGAGGAAAAGGTGATGGCCCTGCTTCCGCCGGTGGGAGTACATGGACTTCAAGGAGTTCCAGAGCCTGGTGAGTACACAAAAAACTTATGTAACATCGGGGTAATGGCATCCACACCCCAACTACACAAAATGCACGCAACTACCCCCAAACACTCACTGGCCAGAACCACAGTCAAAAACAACGCTAATGCCACTAACATGTGTATGCCCCATTGACAAAGCAAGGCCATGCTATGTCCCATGCTACACGAAGCACTAACCCAAGAATGGATGTCCGGTATGCTTAGAGGGTGGGTGTCACAAAACGCATTGTTGAACTCCAAATCAGACACAATTGCCCTAATCCCATATGGCCCAGGTATAACCCATGCACCATGCTCAATGCACAGGGACTGTGAAAGTACTGACAAGATAGCTGACACTGGGCCCTGGTGTAGGCAGCACAAGGCCCTCCTGTGACCAGTGCAAACACAAACCCCAAGACAACAAGGTCAGATATCTAGGACAGGAACTCACACTCACTGTCATGGCAGCATGCTCCATGGGGGGACAGCTACATCACCTGGGAGCCCCAGTGCCAAATCACACTACACCCACCAGCAGGCCCTGTCACACACACGCCTTACACAAGCAGACACCCCCGGGACAGGCAATGGATTTACCCACTGTCACAATGGAAATGTAACACAACAAGACCAATACATAGCCGAAGAAGCATCCAAGCCAATAATCAACAAGTCAAAGACTCAGGAACACATATCAATCTGTCCCCCGCAACATACCCATCCATAAGTGAACATTGAGGAGAATGCTAGGCACATACAACTACCTGGAGGAACAGTGCCAACTAGAATGTGTATGAAACATGGATGTTGCATGAAACAGCATTAACATTGTCTGTCTCTCACACACAGGGCAACGTGATGAATCTCCCCCCAACAATGGGGGTGAACAATCACAGTCCCAGGCTCGGGAGGAACCTGATCCCACCGGCAGCGACGCCTCTCAACACTCCGCGGATGACCCCGACCGACCTGGACCCTCTGCTGTCCAAGCCCCTGCAGCACCTGGTTCAGGAACATCTGTGCCAACCACCACCCCCATTCCTGCCACATACCAGGAGACACCGAGGAGCCCTGCCCGCAGTGACCAACTGAGCCAGTCTGACCAGGAGGGACAAGGTTCGCCAAGCAACCAGGAGGTGGCAGACAACACCACCACTGCCATCCCTCAGGGGTCCCTTAGACCCGATGTGCCCACAACGGCAGGCCAGGCTCGTGTGGGCAGGGGTTGTGGGAGTGGAGGCAGGCGGAGGCGAGAACCTGACCAGCCAGCTGAAGGCACCGGTATGTCACACATACACAACATCATGGAGGCATACCGGAGTGACACCAGGGAGATCAGCCAGGTAGTGGGGACACTCACAGAGATAAAGGGGACCATCACAGAGATGAAGAACCAGCAGGTCGTGCAACACGCCTGTCAACAAGAACACCAAGGACGGATGGAGGCAAGACTGGTTGAGCTCCTGGCGGTGCAAAGAGACATAAGCCATTCACTCCGTCGGATCGCAGACAACATGGGCAACCCTCCCTGTACCACGAGGTGAAAACCACCACCAGCCAAAGGGAGGGAGGAGGAGGAGGATTTGTCCGACGGAGCGTCCCAAGCATCGTCAAGGCCTGCATCTGAGGGTCCCCCGAGAAAGGTGGGTCGTCCACGGAAAAGACTGTGAGAGGCAGCGGCCCATCCACATCTCCCAGGTCACCTGGCCTGGCACCTGGCCTTCATGTGCAACAGCATCACCTCATTGTCTGACATTTTCTGCCACATGGACTTGCTGGTCACAGTCTGACCAATGATGCCAAACACTGTGGTCTGGACTCTGCTGCTTTCAAATGCCAAGGATCCCATCTCCCCCTGGGAACTTTGGATTCTATGGTCACTGTATTGCACCTTTTTTATTGCACAAATCACGCCCCAGACCTATAATAAATTCTTTTTAAAAAAATTGATGTTGCAGTCATTTAGCATGAGTCCACAACATACGTGTGGGGATATGTCAAAGTATGCCTGAGTGTGGAACTAACTCCAGCCATCCATACACTGGGATCTGAGTCCGGTCGAGGACACACATGGGTCACAATGTATCATCAAATACAGACATCGAGCCCAATACTCACCCGTGATGGCCTCAAGCTGCTGAGGGGGGGCTTGCAATACTGCTCGGACAGACCAATTTGGAAGAGTATCATGAAGGCGTAGAGGTCATGGGTCATGTGGAGGTGCCCGGTGATGGAGTCCCAGGTCTGTTTGGCGAGGTGGGAGAACTATCTCCTGCATGCAGTTGTTCTGTGGATGTGATGAATGGTGGCCAGGGCAAGGTTGTCTGCACGGAGTTGGGCCAACGGGGTGTTGGATGACAGACGACCAAGGTCGGTTTTGGGTCTGGGGTTGTGGACTGCCTCCTGAGTGTGGGTGAGGAGTCTGAAGGTGATCCTGCAGCAGACAGTGAGCCATTGTAGCTATCTCAGGTGGACGGTGATGTGGCTGGGGCGGGGGATGTTGAAGATGAGGTGTGCGGATGCACCCTGGATGTGGACAAGTTCTCCTGCAGTTTTGCTGTTGTTCCTCCATAGAGGGCGGTGCTGTAGTTGACCCGGCTGGTGTCGTGGACCTGGGGGACGGTCTGTCTTGCATTGGAGTGGATCTATCAGTGGATCATTTGCAGCATGCGGAGGGTGTTGCAGCATGAGGTATAGATGGTGTTGAGTTGCATGGTAATTGTGAGCGATGAGTCCATGATGAACACCAGCTTGCGTGCGTGGCCACTGGGTGCTGGTGCGGTGCCCAGGCCGGTCGGACACAAGGAGTTGACCCAGCCGTAATGGGACAATCCTCAGATGATGACCTCAGTTCTGTCCAAGTCCAGCCTCAGGTGGCTGATGTTCAGCCATTTGTCAACGGATCTCATGCCTTCTTGAAGGTTGGATCTGGCAATGGCTGGGACTTTGGTGAGGGGGAGAAGCAGCGGGGTGTCAATGGCATACGAGATGATGATGAGGACGTGTGCGCATGTGATGGTGGAGAGGGGGGTCATGGAGACATTGAGGAACGTCACACTGAGAGATGAGCCCTGGGGCATGGGCCAGATGACCCCAGTGTACTACATGCTGAAGGGTGGAGGCCGACTCCCTGGGCCTTGCTGGTGAGCTACTTGGTGATTTAATCCTGGGCCTTCCTCTGGATACCAGTGTTGGAGATGTGTGAGCTGACAGTGTGGTAGCACATGGTGTAGAATGCCATTGAGAGGTCAAGGGGGGTGGTCTCACCATTGTTGAGCAGGGCAAAGTTGTCGTTGGTGGTGGCAATTATGACGGTTGCAGTGGTGTAATTACTGTGGAAGATGGTCTGGTGCCGGTTGCCTGGAGCTGTTTGCGTGGAGGAAGTTTGTCAGTTGCTCGTTGAGTGTCTTCCTGATGACATTTGCTGGGTAGGGAAGCAGGGTGATGTTCCAGGAGATCCTGCGGTACTGCCGTCCGTTGTTTAAGAAGGGCCTGGGTCTCTGCATGCCTCCAGCTCCCATGGAATGTGGCAAACTCAAAGAAGACATTCATGACGTGCTGGACGTGGGCTTCAAGGATGGGGAATGATGTGGTTGAGATGTTGTGTGGGAAGGGGCCTGATGGAGAGCCAGAGTAGATGGTGCACATGAGCCAGGTGGTGTATTTGCTGCTGACGGGAGTCCAGAACCTGAGGGGGGTTTGTCCCACAGATAATAGTGCTGTTTGCCTCTGAGTGCCAAGGCTGTCGTGTATGTCCATGAGCTTGCAGTGTTAGAAAGTTGCAAGGAATTTGATCTGCCTTGCAAGGGTGGGGTGTCTTTTGGATGGAGAGCTGCTGTAAATTGATACTTGTATAGCGCACTTCTCACCCGCAAGGGTCTCAAGGCGCTTGTACGAATACCGCTGTGGAACCCATCCTGGCTCTCCCTGTGAGGCGTCCACTCCTGGGCACCCCCAAGGTGGAGGCCAGGCATCCTTAGCGTTGTGGGGGCCGTTGTGGAGATTAAGCAAGCTATTGCCCAGAGTTGCAGAGTGGGACTCCATGATTGGAATGGCACCGAGGAGAGAATTATCAGGTCCGTGGATTTTTTGAGCCCGAGACCCGCCGAGGCAGGGAATTGAACCCTGGTCCCGGGCTAGACCTCTGCATCAGGGTCTGCCGCTCTAATCATTGAGCCACACTTCTCCACTGTCAGTTCACTCACAATGCTGATGAGCTCCTTGATGTCGTGTGTTTTGGTGCCTCGGCCCTATCTGAAGGATCTCCACTTGTCCTTGCTGATAATATGGTGATGGCTGTGTGTGGCGTTTTCCAGGGCTGTATGGTAACTGATGGTTCTTTCTGTTGCAAGGTTTGCACGAGAGTCTGGCTAGATCTGTATGAGTCCAGTAGGTCTGCCTTGTCCTAGGTGGCTTAACTGTTTTTGTGCTTCACAGGAAAGTCCGTCAATGTGGCAAGATTGTTGGATCAGTTACTGATCCAGTGTGTGAGGTTGCAGGGTGTGGCGGGGGTGTTGGTTCGAGTGTCCCACATAGCTTGTCTGTGGTGACTTACATCAATCATCTTTGGGGGATCGGTAGCGGGGTGTGGGGCAGTGTGTTGCTTGTCGGAGACGTGGATGCAAATGTTGATGGACCAATGATGGATGGTGGTGTGGTTCTCCTCCAGCAAGAAGTTACTGGCCCCCAGCCACACGTAGCCTGTGGAGGTGAGGGCGTGCGTGCAGATGTACGTGTTGATGGCTTTGCGGAATTGTGGATGTAGGGCTGGAGATCTGTAGATGAGTGTTACTCTGAGGGTTGCCAGGGGGTTGGTGCGAAACTGGATTTGTGACTCTGAGGGTGTACTTGTGAATAAATTGCAATTCATTCTCCGGGATTGTTGGTGCCGTCCCTGCGGGTGATCTTGTATCTGTCAGAGATGGCAATGAAGAAGTTGTGTGCTGAGGATGCTTTTATCCAGGTTACTGTATGAAGGTGATGTGTGGGGCTGTTGTGTTGAGGAGGTAACAGAGTTCAATGGCGTGCTGGTGGACGGAGCGGGTGTGGAGTAGGAGGCACATGACCTGGTTGTCTGACAGGGTCTGGTAGGCGGGGCAGCGCTGTGTAGGCAGTTGGATTTGCACACTCAGCATGCAAAGGTGTTGTGTGTGCGCTTAGGGGTTGCCTGATAGCAGGCGGTTGATTGTCTGGTGGACATTGCTTGGAGGGTGGCTGCCGCATGAGCCTGTTGTGTGACGTGGGTCATGCAAGGACCAGAGGGTCGTGCACTGTGCACGTTGCAGGCGCAGACGGTCCTGCCTTTGGCACGGCGTTGGTGCAACAGTGGCACAGACAAGCTGCTGGCTGCATTTAGAATGGGTGGAGGGGGAAGGGAGGAGCATTTTGGAGGCGTGTGGGCTGCAGAATCAGGGCACTCGGTGGGGCGGTGCTGCAGGTGAGGCAGCAGCAGGCGGAAGTGGTGAGAAACTAGGCAAAAAGTAGCACACAAAGACAAGGAGGTCAGAAAGGCACAGTGCAACAGGTGTATGTAAAGGAAGGAGTGTCAGGTTACTCATGGGTCACTCCGAGAAAATGTATGAAGAATCACCAAAAATGACGGCCACAGGATCAGGCAACAAAATGCGGAGCTGCGCACAGGAGACACACCGTCAGCAGGCATTCGTGTCCCGTTGTGGGGAGCAACCTGCACAAATACATACACAACCAGGTACTACATGCACAATAGAGATTATTAGCCATGAAGAACTGCATGCATGTTGCTGAAGTACACATACACTCATATGCTCAATCTTTGACAATTATGCCATAGATGACGCATGCAAACTGGCAAGAGATCAGCAGTGACAGAGATGAGGCACTTTGGATTGTGCTGAACACCTCTATTACACAAACTCACACAAAGGGAAATGCATCCATACGAACAGGCTCACAGGTCAGTTGACAGAACATGTGGAACATACGCTGGACCCCCCCCTTCACAACACGGATGTTGTAAATCCCAATGAACTGGCACACAAGTTAAGGGGATGAGCCAAACACATCCTGCTGCACACGGAGAGGCTGCAATTCACCATAGAGCCTGTTGTTGTGATGTCCCACACTATGTCCACCCGTAGCATCCGCAATGTTTCAGCGGCAAGGTTTACGCACATTGATGCCTTCATCAGACTCCACACTCCACTACAGATGACTGTCAAGAAGGGTGACTATCATGTCATGGGAGTGATGCTACATGTTATATGCTCCGTGGTGAGAAGACATGTATGCATGGTACCACAACATGCACAGAAGCAGTCCCCACATATTCCCAACCCGTACCACCACCAAAAAACCTTGCTGCAATCCTTACCCAAACTGACATTTCCACATGTCCGTGCATGGAACGCTGATTCAGCACACGTTGCAATCCTCATGAGGAATAGCAGGAGGACAAAGATGACACGAGCAGACAACAGGCACAAAAACCTGGGAATGACAGACACACAAGAAGTCACCTAAAACAAATCTCGCCGCACACATGGTCAGTTACGAAACATGAACAATGTTGGACACATGCAAATTTCAAAGAAAGTCTCTCCGCAAAACTATGTGGCATGACATCATCACTCGAGTGACACATCAGTACACACATCAAAGTCACTTTGCATTCAGTCAGCTGGACACACACATTGCAACACATGCCACTCAATGCTACAAGCTTGCACACTCATACCCAGTGACTCACCATTATGAGAAGAAGTTGCGTATGAGCTGACTCCGGATATCATCCTCCTCCTCCTCATCACTTGCCTCATGACCAAGGCCTGGATCCTCCACGGGTGGATGTTGCTGCTCATCAGGATCAAGGATGAGTGGCACTGCCTTCTCAACGGCCATGTTGTGCAGCATGCAGCACACAATGAAGATTTTGCAGCCCTTCTCCGGTGCATATGGGAGAGACCCGCCTGTCTTGTCAAGGCACCGGAATCGGCTCTTCAGGAGGCCAAAAGTCCTCTCAATCACTCGCCTGGTCTGCCCGTGTGCATTGTTGTACCGGTGATCTGTAGCTGTTCTTGGGTTGCGGAGAGGTATCATTAGCCATGGCATGTTGGGATATCCAGAGTCCCCTACATGGAAACATCATGTAAATAAGTGGGTCAGGAGATGCCGTATGAGCCAAAGATACCGCAACACACAGGACAAACAGCGTATACCCACCAACAAGACATGCTCGTTCGTTGTGCAGCTGCAACATAATTTGTGGCACCCTGCTACGCCTCATGATGTAGGCATTGGCTGATCCTGGAAAACGTGCAGAGACATGGGAAATCAGCATGTTAGCAAGACACACCACAAGGGCATTTATTGAGTGGTAATGTTTACAGTTGCGATAGGCTTGCTCCTGTGCCTGTGGTGGTACCAAAGCCACATGTGTCCCATCAATGGACCCAATGACATGGGGCATCCCTCCCAGGGCACAGAAATCACCCTTGACATCGGTCAACTCCTCAGGAGTAGGAAATTTGATGAATTCATCAAGGTGCTCCAACATGGCTGCCAAAACATCACGCAGGACACGGCTGAACATTGTCTGTGACATCCCACCAATATCAGCTATGGTCAATTGAAACGTACCTGTGGCAAAAAAATGTAGGACTGCCATCACCTTCATCTTGGGGGTCAGCGAAGTAGGATACCTGTGTCGCGGTTGGAGGTGTGGTGCCAGCTTGTCGGTCAAGTCCTCAATCAACTGTCGAGTGAATCTGTAATGTCGGATGCAGGCACGTTCCCTCATGGCAGCCAAGTCTGGCATTGGTCTTGGGACAGGCGGTGCCCTGCAAGACATTGTTAGGAATAATGAAGATTGAGAGTCTGCCAACATCAATGTCAATGAACATAGCACATGCTAAACTGCTACTGAACATCAGGTAACTATGGAGTCTGGTGTGTGCAATACATCCAGGACACATATGCCAGCTTGCTGGCACTCCTACGAAAAGCCAGATACACCTGTTGATTGTCAAGTCTACATGACATGCCCTGAAATGAGCTGGGGGCAACACTGAGTGAACAGCCAGAGATATCACCGGAGTGACACACATCCACATAGCTGCATTGGAAGGATGTCATCTCATCCAGACAGTTGACTGCAAGGCACATGCACAGATCACATGGAATGTCAAATGTACATATGAAACACATTGCAATGAAGGGGTACACGTGACACCAAAAAAATACAGCCATTGAGACGACGCAGACATATATGCCTGGGAAAATATGATGTCCGATGCACACAGACCCTACAGCCGTGGAAATCCACATGTGGCATGGTGTGCATAGATGTGTGCCATGCCCATCTCCACACAGACCCATGTTGGATGCACCAACAGCAGATGCAGTTGACGGAACACTAACAGCAAGCTCATGGGAACACATGACACACACCTGACATAGTCACATAGGGGCCCGCTGATCGTGACATGTCAGTTGATAGAGTGTCCCTGTCCCTGGCATCAGGAGACAGGTGCGGGTGTTGATGACTGTGCCATCCCACTGCTGCTCTGCATGACACAGTTGGACTACAGACACACATGTGGCAAGTGTCAAGGTGATGTGTGCCACATAGTGCCCCATCACACATGACATGTGTACACAGGTCATCACACATCAATTGTGCAACTAGATGAGATGACCTGTGCAATATCACTGGCTGACACACCTAGGGCCTGCACATGAAAGTATGCAATGACAAGGACTTGATGGACATCCTTGTGCGACTCGTAGCCCTCTATTCCTGGTGTGTGTACGCCTCGTATCACTATTGTACTGGTGCCGTTGGGGTACATGTGAAACGCACCGTACCCCCGCATTCATTGCTTGTGTACGCCTCGTATCACTATTGTACTGGTGCCGTTGGTGTACGTGTGAAATGCACCATACCCCTGCATTCATTGCGTGTGTACGGTCCGTATCACTGTTCTACTGGTGCCGTACGGGTACGTGTGAAACGCATCGTACCCACGCATTAATTGCGTGAATATGGTCCTTATCACTGTTCTACTGGTGCCGTAGGGGTACGTGTGAAACGCACCATACCCACGCATTCATTGCGTGTGTACGGTCCGTATCACTGTTCTACTGGTGCCGTAGGGGTACGTGTGAAACGCACCGTACCCACACATTCATTGCGTGTGTACGGTCCGTATCACTGTTCTACTGGTGCCGTAGGGGTACGTGTGAAACGCACCGTACCCACGCATTCATTGCATGTGTACGGTCTGTATCACTGTTCTACTGGTGCCGTAGGGGTACGTGTGAAACGCACCGTACCCACGCATTCATTGCGTGTGTACGGTCTGTATCACTGTTCTACTGGTGCCGTAGGGGTACGTGTGAAACGCACCATACCCACGCATTCATTGCGTGTGTGCAGTCCGTATCACTATTCTACTGGTGCCATAGGGGTATGTGTGAAACGCACCATACATGTGTGTGGATTTCAAAATTATATAGGGGACACATAGGAGAGAAGTATTAGGCCCAAAATGCATGCTGGTTGTCATGGATACAGAGTTTTCATTTGCAATGTGTCCATCAGGTGTCCTGGAACAGTCAGTTGGCCAACAAATACAATGTTGCAAAGTGGTTGTTTGAATTTGAACGATGCGAATGCGTGTCATTGGTGTATGTTTAAAGGGATTGGAGTAAACGTATGATGCGAATGAGTCTGACCACTCACTATGTACTCCTCTAAATGAATGCCCCTCAGCAAGACAGATATAAGGCAGCCAGAACCCATGAGAGGGCACTTGCCTGCACAACTTTTGAGTCGACGACACTGCTGCTGTCTCTGCTTCCTCTGGACCATGTCGCGTACTGTGGAGAGGGCCCAGCCATTCACCCTAGAGGAGAATGAGGCATTGCTGGACTGCCTCCTCCCACAGTACTCCAAGCTGTATGGGAGACCAGGGGAGCAGGTGAGTGCTGACTCCACTGCCTTTGCATATGCACCTGTTGTGTGACTGTCAATATTGTGTCCAGGTAGAACAGACATGCTATGTGAAACGAAGCGTACACCTGCATTCATTGCGTGTGTACGCATCGTACCCATGGTGTAGCTTAGAATCGTATCACTGTTGTAATGTTGCCATAAGCAGTGCAAAACACTACCTTTGACTGTGCACCAGTTGTGTGACTGTCACTTCTGGCATTGTGTCCCGGTGTGACAGACATGCAATGTTGTTTAGAGTGGGTCCCAGGGGGGGACATGCTTATGTCTCTCATGCAGAGCATGAGGTAGTTCCTGTGTGCACTCCTCACTTGCATTGTGCTTACTGTGACATTCACTGCATACGGCATGACACATTCAGCCTGGTAAATCCTTGGTGGCTTTTTTTCCTATTGTCCGGAGGTGATTCAGTGGTCCGCCCGGTGTGACAGGTGACTGTACCCACAGATGTGTATGAGTTGAGTGGACCTGTGGTGAGAGTGTCCAAATGATGTGTACGACCTCATGGACATTGATGTGTGTGAATGTTCCTTGTCATGTGGGTGAGTGTCTATGTGAAGTGTTGCACCACAGCTGCATGGAGGAGGCAACAGCTCTACCCATCTGATGTGACAAGTAAGCCGTGCTGTGTGTCTGACTTGCAGAGCTAGCGCGACACCTGTGACACCCCACAGGCAAGTGGCACATGTGCAGAGTGAGGGTTGTATCCGCTGTTGTCACTGACAGGCGAGTGATCTGTGTCTGGGTGTGTCTGTCTAGTCTGCTGAGGGTGCGTCAGTGGAGTGAGACATGTGACGGCTTGGCACGTGCTGTCCATCAGACTGCTGTTGCATGTGCTGCACAGTGTGTGCCATGATCAGTGAGTGTGTCGCACCCCTTATACCACCTGTTGACTTTCAATGCCATGTAGTGCATTGGGGCTTGCACACAGGCCAATTTCTCAATGAGAATGATGTAATTTCTGTCAGCATCCTATGCCCTGTTCAACATATCAAAGATGTTCAAATGTGTGTCTCTGGGACATGGAGCAGGTGTAGTGATGTTGTCTCACTTTGTCATCCTGACAGGTAACTGTCTACGTGAAGATGGTGATCTGGCAGGACATCGTCAGGGCCGTGAGATCGGCGGGGGATCGTAGTCGGCGCCTACCACAGGTCAGAAAACGGTGGCAGGATATCCGGTGCTGGACCTGGCGGATCGCCCGGGTCTAGCTGGGGCTCGACCCTCCTCGCCCCCACGGCGGGCGCCGACGCCTTACTGCCCACATGACCCGTGTCCTGGCGGTGGTCTTCCCTGACCTCGATAGGCAGTTACAGGAGAGACTGCAGCAAGGAGGGGGTAGGTACATGGCTGTTTGTTGTGTTATGTGTCACCAGCTTTTGGAAGTGCTCTGTAGCCTGGATACACTCCCAAAGTTTATATGTGTAGTGCCTTTTCTGTTCCCCAATGTCACCTGGTGCTCTTTTTCATCCCTTCCCCTCCTTGACATGTGTCCCCTGGTCTGTGTGTAATCACATTTGCACATGGTCTTCTAGGGTGCCAGAAAATCAAAGTGCACATTGCTTTCCGCATCATGTGGGAGGGTGGTCTGTGACATGTGCTGGTACCTTGCCTGTGCCATGACCTGTTCACTATGTTGGGGGTCCATATTTGTTGGCACTGATGATGAGTCTCAACATAGGAGTGTGAGGTTTCAACTGAACACCCTTGCACCATGCATGACCAATGTTGTGGCCTCAGACATGATGTGCATGAGTGGGAGATATGCATAGTGCCATGACGGTTGCTCATGGTACAGTCAGCTTATTCCAGGAACACAGAACAGTGTGCCCACTACAATCCCCTGAGAAACCCTGGCCTCCTAATCATGTGTGTCATCCAACACTGTGCACATTCTCTGTGGTTTCAGCATAGGTCTGCCTCTGTGGCATTGTTCCCTGGCCTAGTTTGTATTTTTCCAATGTGTGCTACATGTGTCCACTGGACAGGGATACACCATTTGGCTTGTGCATACTCATACTGGGCAGTGCCTGTGTGGCTATTCACAACAATCTGTTGATGGTTGTTTGTCACAAATATGTGTTGCCAGCCCCACAAGGTGATGTTGTGTCAATTTAGCAATTGTTGCTGCACAGTTTTTGAAACCCTGATTAAGAGGTGTCACTTCTTGATCTGTATCAATCACATTGACTCAGGTATGGGGGATTGTGCGGGAGAGACCTACTTGGGCACCCCTGATTTTTCCTTGCCAGGTCTGACCTGTGTGTGAGAATTGGCTGTACAAAGAATCACCGTGCAGTGCCCCTATAATGGTGGCCAGTGCTTAATGTTCGTGCTTTGCAGCCTGTGTCATTTATTTAAAAACATGATCACTGCTCATACATTTTTGGCACATGTGTGTGGTTCAGATGCAGCGCAGTTTGGTCTTTGTGTGCTGACATCTGTGTGGACATTCTGGATTGCCATGAGGGTGTCTCCACAGTACAGCTATGCTTTTTTACAACACAATTGCAGGCCCATTAGCTTATGCATTGTCCTGGGTTTGGACATTTGTGCCACTCTACATGACAGGCAGTGGATCATATGTGTAGCCAACTGTGGCATCAGGTAACGGATGGCCATGTGACAACTGACATAATTCAAGTTGTTAGTCAAAAATGATTGTACCTTGGCACTCAGAGCACTTGTCGACAGTTCTTCATGTTTTAAATGTCGTAATTTGATGATTTGTGTTAAGAACACTAAAGTGCCTGCATGAAAGATGTCTCCCAAGGAAGTGCACACCAAACGACATTTCCACTTTCATGGAACACGCTGGCACCTTTTCAAAGAAGCCACTGTTAGAATTAAATGGTGTTGCAGATTCACCGTATACATGTTCCCACAGTGGTCTTGATTTTATGAAACTCCTTTGTTGTTGGTGATACAAACTAACGAGTGTCAAGACATCAAGACCTCCGTGGGCCCATGTATATGTACTTTCTGCAACACCATTTATTTCTAACAGTGGCTTCTTTGACAAAGGTGCCAGCTTCTTCAATGGCAGTGTAAATGTAGTTTTGTGTGCACTTTCTTGGGAGACATCTTTCATGCAGGCACATGAGTGTTCTTTTCATGAAATGGCGAATTGCCACATTCAATACATGTCGATTGTGTAAAGTATTGTGAGTCCCAAGGTAACAACATTTTTTCGATTTGTGTTCCAAAGTACTTACAGGTCTCTGAGTGTGGTGACACCTTGAGTAGTGAGGTGTGTTAGTTTACCTTGGGTGCACCACTACTGTTTTTTTCAGGGTAAACAAGAGGTGGCATGACTTCATTGTATTGCTGTGCTCACCTGTTCACCGACACTAGCTTCTCAGTGTATTTCTCATTCAAGTTGTGGCCTGGTGTGTTCTTTTTTTCCTTGTGTCCAAGTGGCCTAGTGGGTCTATCAACTGGGCAGTACAGGGCTTACATGTGTGCGGAGTAATCTAGCTGTTACTCATGATGCATTGCCTGATATGCACTGTGACCTATTGTTTTTGTGCTCATGTGTCAGATGTATACAGGTGACTGATGCATTTCTGTTTCTTCTCCTTGCCCACAGCATCATCATCCGAAACAGAAGGAGACATCTGCATGGACCTGGAGGAGGGACCCAGCGACAGTGCCACCATTGCTGGCGAGTCCGAGGGAGCCAGTGGCACGGAGGGCAAGGGGAGTCAGTCCGAGGACCTGTCTGGAGCGATACCACTTACGACGCCGACGGGTCCGACGCTGACTTCCTCGAGGAGCCGGAGACTGCTACACCACCTGGCAGCATCCCCACATCTGTCCCCGCCTCCTCGGTTACCATCTCCGCCCTCCCAGTTGCTCCCGTCCCTTATGTCCGTGCAGAGGCCCACCATGTCTCCTTCGGCCCAGGCACCGTACCCCCTGCCCCTGTCACCCCTGCTGCCCTCAGTGAAGAGTCTGTGGACATACTGCGGCAGTTGCAGGTTGAGCAGGCATCGGTGCTGAATGTCCTCCATGGCCACACTAAACTGCTCACACAGATGGTGTCGTTCATGGAGGGCATGTCAGCAACGATGTGTGACCAACGCAAGATTCTGCGTTCCATGGACTCTTCCCTGATGGCAGCAGTTACTCTCCTGCAGCGCTCCGTCCCCCCCTACCCCGGACCCATCCACACTTCCCTCTCCCATACCTGTCCAACGCACACCCAGACAGTCACGAGCACGCACCCCACCAGACACAGGCAGCACATCCACAAGTAAGGTGAAGCGCACACCTCCTGGCACGCACACTCAGGGGGATGTAGGCACACCCACTGGATCTGGGGACAGACAGCATACACACAGCCACAGTCGCAGTCCGCAGTCCTCACAACCCTGTCCCTCCAAAACCACTCCCCTTGGCTCCCCTGCCAAACGCTCACCCAAGCAGCTCTTTCTGGCTGAGCTGGACCTCGCCCCCGCTGAGCCACCACCCCACAAGCGGGCGAGGAAGTCCCCAGGCACGGGAGTTGAGTCCCCCACCATGTCAACCACCTCCCCCAGGAGCGCTGCACCCCATCCCTCGCCCACCACACCCTCCCTTGACCCTGGGGAGTCCTCAGGTGCAGGGGTTCGGATGGACGTACTAGCAGCGGTGTGCAGCGCCGAGCTCACCTCCACCTTCGGTGCTGCCCCACCCCCTGTGGTGGAGACGTCCACCCCTGCACCCACCACACCTACCCTTCCCCCTCCTGTCCCTACGGTGCCTGGTACTGCCACAGATGATGCCCCACCTCCGTCCGACGAACCTGGAGGTTCATTTGTGCAGGCAAGCTAGGGGTAGACGCGGTCGCCTATGTCCCCCCCTTGGACTTTACGTATGGACTGGCCATTGGCCTGTGTAAATAGTCTATTTTTTGAAGAAAAAAAATTGTGCTGAATAAAGCCTTTATTTTTACTTTGAACACTATTGCATTTCAGGTACTTGATGTTGGTGATGAGGCTCCCGGAGTTGGTGTTCTGGTAATGTGTTAGGGTTCTGAGAAATGTTTTTGTATGATGGTCATGAGGTGGACCATGGTATCTGTGTGCCATCACAATGTCTCTGCAAAGAATCATTGGTAGTGTGTGTTCATTTTGTTTTGAGACATTGTCCCAAGGAGTGTTCCTTCCTCTGTGGCACCTCACATCTTCCCTGCAAACAGTTGCACAATTGTTGTGCTGACCTGTGTCAACATTTCCTTTGTTGGTGACCGATTCCTTCAACAATGGCCATGCCTGCTCCCCGGTGTCTCCTGCTGAATCGTCTGTGCCATCCTTGCTAGTCACTGTACTTGTGTTTTGAGTATGTCGAGATGCCTTCAGGGACAAATTCGCCCTTTTCAGCACTATGCATGTGTGTAATCACAGCCTACCACACAAATGGTACTTGTTATGCAGGGTATTTGGGCATCTGACTCACAATTGTGGGCATTGTATCTAGGGGAATTCCACCCTATTCCTTCCATGAGAGACAACATCTTGGTGGCTGGACCAGCACAAGGACATTCCTATCAGTCCTGGGATGTGTGTGACACTGTGTGTTCCCTTTGCCTATCTTAGTTTTGTAGGCAGTTACATGACTATACAGTCTTGTGGCATGATATCAGGGTGTGTATTGTGCTGCATCCGCCATGGGTGGGTATGCATGTGTTATTTGTCCTCACACCCACATGTGGTGTGTCATGCAATGGGTGAAAGACATCCATCCTCCTGGGAGTGGGACACTGCTGTCAGTGATGTGTTGTTATAGCACTGTCATCATAGTCCAAAGTTAGGGATGCGTACATACCACCATGTAGGTGTGGTCATCTGATAATGATGTACACCCCCCCCCATATCTCTGTCCACTGCTGGGAGTCCTCTGCACCCACCCCCATGTCTCTTTCCACTGCTGGGAGTCCTCTGCACCCACCCCCATATGTCTGGACACTGCTGGTATTCATCTGCACACACCCCCTCATATTGCAAGCCACTGCTGGTAGTCCTTTGCACCCACCCCCATATATCTGTCCACTGCTGGGAGTCCTCTGCACCCACCCCCATGTCTCTGTCCACTGCTGGGAGTCCTCTGCACCCACCCCTCATATTGCAGGCCACTCCTGGTAGTCATATGCACCCACCCCCATGTCTCTGTCCACTGCTGGGAGTCCTCTGCACCCGCCCCTCATATTGCAGGCCACTGCTGGTAGTCCTCTGCACCCACCCCCATGTCTCTGTCCACTGCTGGGAGTCCTCTGCACCCACCCCTCATATTGCAGGCCACTGCTGGTAGTCATATGCACCCACCCCCATGTCTATGTCCACTGATGGGAGTCCTGTGCACCCACCCCCATACGTCTGGACACTGCTGGTATTCATCTGCACCCACCCCTATATGTTTGTCCACTGCTGGTATTCATCTACAGCCACCCCTATATGGCTGACCACTGCTGGGAGTCCTCTACAGCCACCCCTACATGTCTGGACACTTCTGGTATTGATCTGCAGCCACCCCCATATGGCTGGCCACTGCTGGGAATCCTCCGCACCCACCCGCCCACCCCCTTTGAGCAGTACACTGCTGGCCTGGACCTACACACACACCAATATGAAGGTAACATGCAGGGCCAGACCGTAACCCCACATTCGTGGCGTGTGTACGCCTCGTATCCCAAATGTACTGGTGGCGGTGCCCTACGGGTACGTGTGAAATGCACCATACCCCCGCATTCATTGCATGTGTACGCATCGTATCACTATTCTACTGGTGTCGTAGGGGTACGTGTGAAACGCACCGTACCCATGCATTCATTGCGTGTGCACGGTCCGTATCACTGTTCTACTGGTGCCGTAGGGGTACGTGTGAAACGCACCGTACCCACGCATTCATTGCGTGTGTACGGTCCGTATCACTGTTCTACTGGTGCCATAGGGGTACGTGTGAAACGCACCAGACCCACACATTCATTGCGTGTGTACGCTCCGTATCACTGTTCTACTGGTGCCGTTGGGGTACATGTGAAACGCACCGTACCCACGCATTCATTGCGTGTGTACGGTCCGTATCACTGTCCTACTGGTGCCGTAGAGGTATGTATGAAACGCACCGTACCCACGCATTCATTGTGTGTCTACGGTCCGTATCACTGTTCTACTGGTGCCGTAGAGGTACATGTGCAACGCACCGTACATGTCCACTTCCGTTGTTGCGGAACGCAGGGGTTGCTGGACCCGCCCCCCCAAGTGACCAGACCCTGGTGGTAATGTATGGGCTCCATATTATAGGTTTGGATTTGGGTATGGGTTATGTTTCCTGCCCCTCACCCCCACCCTGGCCCCTGGGTGTTGTTCTCACCTTCTGCGGCATGTGCGTCGGGTCCGGTACACCAGGTCGTAGGCTAAGAGGACCGGGATGGCATGTACGATGGGGTTCATGGCGTGTACATCGCGTACCGGGGCTCCGTTGCGTAGCAGTTAGCATAGGACTCTGGTTTTCCGGCTGTGTTTGGCTCCCGTAAGAAAAGAGCCGTACGGAGTGATGTAGGGACGAATCGTACTTGCTGGGCCGGAAACCGCTGCTTGAATTCGTCTGGACGTCGCGTACAAGCTGTTCCAGATCAGAATCATTGTTTTTTTTTACCCATACGGTCTTTTGTATGATTCGTACGGAAAAAGGCTTTCTGTACGAATCGTACTTCCTAGGTTTTAAGAAAAGTTTACCGGGTACGAGTCGTACGGAGGAAACGCTCCGTACAACGATTCGTACAGCCTTTTTCCAGGGTCTGAATCGACCCCTATATGTATTAGTATAGTATAGTATAGTATTAGAAACTATGTTTCTTTTATTTATATGTATTGTTTACTTTATTTTACATTATTTTTTAAACATTAAAAAAAAACTATAATTTTAACAACGATAGTATTGACATGGATATTTTTTTTCTGATATTTTTGTACTTACCATTATGCAAATAGGACTTCGATATTCTTGACCTCGCTATTTCTGTGTCGATATTTTTGTAGCTCGATATTCTGTCTGTCGAAATTCTGTCAGTGATTCGGGTCCTGGCTAGTCCATTAACACGGGCAATGGAGATAGTCTCTCTCTGTATCCAGAAGTAAAACGAAAACCTTCCGGTTGCTATAAAACCTTCAGTGTGACACTACTACCCTACTACCCTACTTGTAATCGTATTATACAGTGAAGGCTGGCGCCATCTTTCAACAACCTCGAAGCCCACTTGCCCATATCCCAAACCCTGCATCATTAGTGTATATCAAGATGCCAGGGCATCATTCTGGGCTGGGATACGGACGTGAAAGACCTAATAAAATCCGCTAGACTGTAAAGTGACGGAGCAAGGGAATAAGGGATATATCCTTCTTATTTAAGTTTAAGCTGGAACTACATAAGTGAGAGATACTGAATATTCTGACAATGTATTCATGACCCAGTGGAGACTCCTCCTAACTCGATAGACTTGCATAAGGGCAATCCCCAGGTATAACCTCCCTGCTTTGCGCTTCTCGCACTCCAGCTCCACCCCTTAGGGGCTGCAATGCCTCCAGCCAGCGCCAAAGGAAAGGCATCCGTAATTTTCTTATATATATACCTCTCTTTTTATCTATATCTCGCAGAGTGATCTGTAGTTGTAGTAGGTATATGGTCTATTCTGTTATGTTATCCCCCCAGTTATATACATGTCATGTAGACATAACTTCCTTTCAGTGTGTCACAACTAATGTAGCTGACATTACTTGCCCACCCTATTCCATTCAATTGAATCATTCTGACCCTCCTTGTTCACTTTTTCAGAGAAAATCCAGAGAGCCTCCTTTTGGACCAACATGTTCTCAATAGTGTGTGTTTCCCCCCATTACTCTTTCCAATACTGTTCATTTTGGATCATAGGTGTAGTGAGAGTTGGTTGATGAGGACTACATTGGGACGAGAAAGGTATAACAAATATCCATGTCCATCTGCAGGTGTGATGTTGTGTACAGTACTGTGTCCAACTGTGGAGGCTAATTACTATCCCCCTTGGTGTGTTGTTGGTAGGAGTCCACCTGGCAACCAACCAGTAATTATGGCAATATGTAAAAGCACAAAATATGACTTGTGTCGCATTTTGAAGTGTGTCAACATAAGATAACCGTTCACAATGTTTGTGTTTGTCTCTGGCATTATCATCCCTTTATCTATCAACCATCACAGATTTTAAGCATCAGTGAGGTGGAGATGCATCCCATGCCCTAATGAAATTGCCATAAAGTGTTCAGGCAATGAAACATGTTGGCCGTTCAAGCTAAGATGATCTAAACATGCCGCTTCTTTTAATTGAGTGGGTACACTATGGAAATAATATGTGGAATAGATGTTCATAACTCACTTTTAATTAGGAGATTTATTCACTTTTTTACACAACGGGGTTTAGATTTACAATAGATGACACTATCATTTGCACGCTAGTATTAAAAAATTCTTTACCACTTCACATGAGTCTAAGGATTAGGTCACACAAGTTCTCTTTCTGTCAAGAAAGTTGCCAATGATGACAAAACGAGCAAACTGATGAGTACCAACCAGTAACTCCATGGATGGTGCTTACCTGGAGCACTTTCTGACTTTTCTCGCACTTTTTATCTCCTGGATAGGTCTGTTGGGGATGGTTAATTATTTCTAAATGAAGAACACTTAGAGGTAGGCATGACTAGATAATTCAGCATAGCCATACCTTTGGAGTATTTAAATGCCCGTCATATATAACTTACAAAGAATGTGATGTGTTCTGTATAACCAGGCCATTGGAAAGTTTACCTTCTGACTTAGAAACTTTTTATGTAGAAAAAGTGGTTGTCGGTGAGTCGTTGGCAGTATGAGCTGCAAGCAGGATCTGAAGCGGGGCTCAACAAAGGCAAGTTGCTGAAGAGCAGGGTCCCAGTGTGGTCATCGACAAAGGCGGCACAGCTTTGAGCAGGTTAATCAAAGTCTGTATGTGGAAACATTGAATGACTTCTGCTCAGAGTCTGTACCGATGAGGCCCTCTACTTTCAAACTTACAAACTTTTCTGGCAGTCAGATCTCCTTTGGTTGGTCATACACAAAGTGGAGACTAACGGGTGATTTGACATTGACAGCTGCATCATTGACTGCGCTCCCGGTCTCGGTTGGGTCTGCAGGCAGAAACTTGGCAAAAAGTTCCTAAGTCTCACTTCTTGTAGTTTGAGATACAGGAGGAGTACACTCTAATGCAAGTTAAGGGTCAGGTACCTGGGGCAGTATTTCGGGGTTAGGACTCTCTCAAACATAGTCCAGAAGCAGGGTCCAGGGCATGTCAAGTGAGAACTGGTCAGCCGGGTAGTTGAAAGCAGAGAGGCCTTTGGAAGTTTGTTGTTTCACTGTAGCTCAAACAGGAGGTCAGCCACTGATCCCTGGGGGCTCATTAGGATTGGTACCAGCCGCCATTGGTGCGGGGGTCCCGTTGCAGACATTAGGATGCGCCCGCCACACTGGCGGGCGCATCCTGCATTCCTGACATTGCGGCGGGCGGTGCTCTCAGCACCGCCCGCCGCAATGCGAGGAAGGCACGTCGTGCACTTCCATGCACAATGTGGCAGGCACCGCGCGGTGCCTGCCATGTTGTGCATGGTACTGCAGACCCCCTATGTGCACCCTCCACCCCCCAGAATCCCTGGGGGCCCGGGCCCCAATGGCAAAAACCGCCTGTCTTTCCGTGGCGGCGTTGCCGCCACGGAAAGGCACAACCCCGCATTCATGCTGATATGGATGGCGGTGTCTCCCAGACACCGCAACCATGATAGCTGCTTTTTCGCCCGGTCGACTCTGCCACCGGGCGGAAAACCAGCGGACGGTCTTTCCGTCCGCCGGGGTCCCCCCCGCCATGGTAATGTGGCAGGGGGAAATCCTAAGCGTGCGGTGGTTTTTACCGGGCGGATCGCCACCGCCAAACGGGCGGTGGCGATCCGCCCGCTATCCAAATGACCCCCTTAGAGTCCCTTCTGAGGTCCTGGGTTTAAGCACACAGGTTCAGTATTACTTCTGGTTCTTCACCTGCCTTCTAATTCCTCAACTTCCAAGACTGTTTTGAGGAGAGTTCTGTGGGGTCTCTTTTTATGTCCAGTGTCAGTCTGAGGGTGGAGGGCTACCCATTGTACACCCTCTAAGCCAGTCAGTTCCTCCCATTCCACTGGGTTTGATGCCAGCCCTACTAGAGAGATAAAAGGGAGGCAGGCGTAGGTGTGAGCTTCATCTGTCAGTGAAGGTAGGGATCCTTTGAAGCTCATAAAGGGGCTGGGCACAGCCTCCTGTCAAGGGAGGTGTCCCCCTCCCCACAACATGTACCTTTTGTCCCTTTTTCTGGGACCAATACACATCTAATTGCACAGGAGCAATCATGGGTCAGGTGACAGCTGCACACTCGCAGGAGAGCCTTTTGGTTTTAGGCAGGAAATGACAACATTCTAAAAGTGTCATTTCCAAAACAGTAATGTAAAATACAACTTGATCATTCATTTGGAATTTACATTGCTATTAAAATGAGTCCTTGAACCATTTTACTACCTATTCTCAAACTGAATTTAGCACTAATTAAAGGTAATAGTGTCAGTCACTGCTTACCTATGGGAGAGCCTGCCCTGCCACAGTCAAAATCAAGTTTGAGAGATTTTCATTGCCAGGGCATGTAAAACATTCAATATACATGTCCTACTTATTAAATACTATGCACCTTGCACTATGTGGGTTTAAGGCCTATCTCACGCTGACTTATAAATATTAAAAAGCAAGATTTAGGCCTGACAAAAGGTTTGTTTTGTCTGGTCGAAATGGCAGTTTAAAACTGCACACGCAGGCTACAGAGCCAGACCTTGAGACAATTTTACAGTGCTACTTTAGTTGGTGGCACAATGAGTGCCACCTCCTACTAGTTGCATTTGATTTTTAGGCCATGGGTACCGATGGTACCATATATTAGGAACTTACAAGTAAATTAAATATACCAATTAAGGGTATACCAACTCTAACATATTTAGAGAAAAAAGCAAAGACGCTAACACTGGCTATCACGGGAAAAGAATGCAGAGTCCTATGGCTAGCAAAAACAAGTCTAGGAGAAGAAGACAACAATCTGGGAAAATTCGATGCAAAAGACAATCAGCAACACGAGTCATTCTCGTCTGCTACTGGGATATCTCCCTACTTACATGTTGCTGGCATATCTCCCTACTTACATGTTGCACATTTTTCCTTTCAAAAAGGCTGCAATGAGTGCTGTGAGTCACTGCCCTGTGTCACTATCCTTCCCCACTCTCTCCTGAACTTTAGTCCTCCTGTGATCTTTTCAGGGCATTAGGGAGTTTCCAAAACAGATCAAAGGAAACAAAACAGGTAAACAACTTTTCCAAGCAAGGTCTGTTGACTTGGAAACATTTATCAGCTCCTGGGTGTTCCTTTCCATGTAGCTTTTAATTTTTGAAGGCCTCAAGTAGCTGGGTTTCCCCGCTCAATGAGTAACCATCCCAGGGTGGGGTTAGTTTTCCTGAACTATTAGTCCAAGTGCACAGAAGCCTTTGAAGTGCAGCCTGTCCTCATCTTGTAGCCATTCTCCTGAGGCAAGCACCTTCTCCTACACACCTTTGAAAAGCTTGTAAAACAGTAGCCTATAATCCAGTTGGCTTTTAGGTCTAGTGACGTGCTCTAAGTGTCCCAAGTAAATATGATAGAGTGAAGTGCTTGCCTTGAAGTGCCACTCTCACTGAGGGCTGTAAAAATACCACAGCAGAGAGCGATGCTGTTGTGGGGCGACAGGGAGCAAACTTTCTTGCATCTCTTCTCAGCAGCAACGAATGTGACCCTGAACAAATCCCCCATTTGTATTATTCACAGGCCGCACGAGGCTTGACGAGGCGGCATGCAGGAGGCTTGAGCCCACTGCGATGAGAATCAAAATCACGGAAGGGATGATAAAAGGACGAACTGCTCTTTTGCGATTCATACCTGTGGCCTGAAGGTTGTGAACAGGTGTCAGGAGGCGGCACTTGAACCAGGGTGGCTGCCCTTCGTCCAACTCAAATACAGACGCTTTCTGGAGCCCGAGTGAAGAAGGCGTTCTTTCTGAGTCGAAGAGATCAGCTCAAGGAGATTTTTGTTTTTGTTTTATATAGCTCGAAGTCGACCCGAAGGTATCAGAGCGCTTTACACGAGCACCAGTTGTGTTACCGACAGACTTGTTAAGCAGGGGAGATACAGGGGGAGATTTACTAAGATTTTGTATCGTGTTTGCCTGACAAAAAATCTTTTTTTCCTAATTAACTTTCCATTCCAGATCTAAACTGATTTAGCTTTGTAAATGACATAAAAGTAATGTGATGCAAAGCATTGCGCTGCTTTGCATTACTTTGCGCCATAGGGGCGTTCCAGGTTTGGCGCATGGGCATTCCCATGCAACGCCCCAAGGTTTCGTATGCTAAACCCAATTTATTAAATACAGTAGATTGAGTTTAGCATAAGAAAACAGAGCCCTTTTCAACTAGGCGCAAGGAAGGAGAAATGCTTTAATTTCTCCTTCCTTTTCCAGATTTGCATGCATTCTGCACTGTGCAGCATGCTTGCAAAGTGGGAAATGCTTTGCATCGTGCCCAGCATAGTATTTTGTACAGGAAGGGTACCTTTCCTGTACCAAACCTCTGCTACACTCATGCACACACCCTAGCGCTGCAGCGCTAAGGTGTGTGCATGGTGCACGGCAGCTGAACTCAGCGCCGAAGCAAGGGAAATGGGAGGAGAGAGCCATATCTTTAAAAATATTGTGCTTTCCTGCTCCCTCCCAGTCGTGCAAGGCAGCGCAGCCTCATGGGGGGCAGCGCAGCGTTGCGTGGAGATATTGTAAATCTCCCCCTAAGTGATTTGCCCAAAACTACAGGATGTTGAGCCTCCTTTCCGAGACACGAACCCGGTTCCCCACCTTCGAGGCCCGACCACTCTGGCCCCATCGCCACACTCTCTCCCCTATTTTGATTTGTTTCAGATGGCAGCCTGGCTTTAACCCTTTGAGCTGCTTCACTAGTTTTTTAGACGAGGGGCACAGCTTGGGGTTTATGGGTCACAATGATAGCAAGAAAAATGGGCCTTTCACTTATCCTGAGTCAGTTTTACACTGCAGACATAATTAGGATTTAGTGGGCCCCTCACAGTTTAGGCCCCAGTGTCACTGAATTCGTTGCACTATTAATAATTGCACCAAATGCTCACGGGTCTCCAAGTCCCGCATTCTACACTTCTTTCTTTCTTTCTTTCTTTCTTTCTTTCTTTCTTTCTTTCTTTCTTTCTTTCTTTCTTTCTTTCTTTCTTTCTTTCTTTCTTTCTTTCTTTCTCCACTTCTTCCCTCACTTTCTCCTTTTCTTTTACCCCTTTATTCTCTCTTCTCTATTTCTCCCTTTTTCCTTTTCCTCTGCTTTCTCCATACCTTACCCACCCTGTGCAAGGAATAAATACAAAGTTAGACCCCAGCAGGTGCAGGCTGGGCCCCATCCCTCACTACACTACACTGACTGCACCAGTGATACCTACGCGTCTGCGCCTTTCCCTCTGATCTAGAGAGCAGCAAACTCAGAGGCTATTGTAACTAGCCAACTGCTCGCCTGCAGTTTATGTAGTGAGTAAACCAGCCACGAGCACAGTTTGTGGCATCAATGTTTAGCCAAATGTTTCTCTTAAATAATGCTCAGACCACACTACTCTATCACTGAGTCACGGGACCAGGCGCTTAGAGCAGTGACTGAGTCTTGAAATAAGCACAGGCTGCTCTACCATTAAGTTACAGGAAAACATTGCATGGCACTACTATTCGGCTGCAGAGAGAAGCACAATGCACCAACGCCCTGATAAAGGGCAGCTACACATTGCATGACAGAAGGACAAAACTAGACTGCATGTTATGGCTGTCTGCTGTTCGGAATTGACGTTCCCAGTCCAGGCTTGCTCTGCACGGAGGCATAGAGAACGCATCGCTCTAGGGCCCTGTGGTTCGGATCTGTTCTTTCTAGTCAGAGAGAAAGACTGCTCTTATGTCCTCTGCACTATGTTTGAGTTTAGTCAATACTATTTCACTGATGGATGTGACATCAAGAAAACTGTGATACCTGCAGCATTACAATGCATGCACAATTAAGTCTTGCTACATTCCAGTTAAAATGACCCAGAGCCATACCGTTTTTTTTCTGTCACAGTTTTATGATTTTCAGTCATAAAGCATAATACAGGGCATGAAATAGGGAACGAAGCAAGAAAGATGTAAAAATAAATAAGAACAAATCACTCCTTTGGACTAAGTGGCTTTGGGACTAAGTGGCTTTGCTGTGCAGCATGGCTAAAAAAAAAAAAACAGGGAAAAAAAGCCCATGTGGCTGGTTGCATCGTTTTGCAGGAGCACGCACGCCTGCAAAATGACCCATGTGGTTTTTTTTCTTTTTGTTCACCTATCCGGGCATGTGGGGAAAAGAATGCTGGTAGGGTAAACAACACGGAGGATGGGGAAGCAAAAGGAGAGCAGGGCGGAAGAGACATGGAGGGTGCATGTATGGGAAGCAACAAGGAGAGCGCGGAGAGGGAAGCAAACGGAAACAGAGCAGCATGGGGGAGTGGAGGTGAAGAAACAAGAGAGAGCACAATGTAGATTTAAAGAGCATGAGAGAGCAGCTCCAAGTGAAAAGCTGTATAAAATGGAAAGCATACCTAAGTGCCTTGAAGGACAAAGTTGTGGAAAATGAAAGTTTTATAATGTTATGAAAAGAAAAGTGCTGGGAGAAGTTGGAAAACACAGACAGCAGGGAAACACATGCATTATTGTGAAATGCTTTTAGAAAAAGAAAAAAGTTCCCCAAAAACACAGACACTTCTGAAAAGGATAAAAGAAGCCAGTCAGAAAGATGGTTAACAGGCAGTGCTCCATGGGGGTGACAAAGATCAGTTGAATGGAGTAAAACAAATAAAATCATCACATTGAAAGCCAGAAAACGAGTGACAAAACAAAAACTCAATGGAAACTAATGGTCAGAGTTGCTTTCTATGTCAGCTATGGATATGTGCCCAATAAGAATTTCACAACCAGATAGCTGTGTTGTCTAGCAGGTGTCAACCTAAATAGCAACAAGAGAGCCTAGTAGACAGCATGATTGTTAATGCTGCTTAAGCAATTCACTGGTACACTCCCTTCGGTCAAGTACCGCCAGGCAGGTCTGTGTGCCAAGAATAAAAAGATCTCAATGGGGAGGAAGACGTTTTCTTTACTCTGCCTCTAAATGGTGGAACTCCCTCCCCTCTCATCTCCTCAGAGAACAATCCAATCTCCTAATATTTAGGGAAAAACCTACCTTTTCAGTAATCCACCTCAATAGATACGCTCTGTTTACATCTGTCCTCTGCTCTATCATTATTAGAAGGGTGCAATGACACTAGCGCTAAGACGCCATAGGGTAATCGTGCGCTATACCAAATTCAAAAACATAACAAAACATAACTTTATGTTCTTAAATAAACACCATTTACAGTGTGCAAAGAAGCTGATCCGTAAATGTTTAAACAAATTGAACTTTTGTACATTTATAAGTCTTTAATATTAGCAGAAAGTCGCTGTCATTAGCAAGGTCATCTTCAATTGACAGCACGTCAAGCCCTACTATTTTCTCTTGTGATATTGCAGGATAAATGTAGTTCTATATAATTTTAAGGCTCAAAAAGCTTCTCTCACCAGAAGTCACTGTGACTGGCAAAGGAATAGGCCAGGTTACAAAGCATGCGTTTACAAGGTATGCCATTACAACGTGGTCATTACAACGACCGCGTTGTTACACCGCATACCATTACAATGCAAGTCATTACAACGACTTGCTGTAGTAGGGGTGCTGGATTTTGGAATAGTATAATTTACTATTCCAACTCCAGTTTGTGCAACAGTAGGGAAGGTGTTGGATTTAAAATCCAGCACCTTCTGCCCCCTACAGCAAGTCATTGTAATGACTTGCGTTGTAATGGTATGCGATGTAACAACGCGGTCGTTGTAATGACTGCGTTGTAATGGAATGCGATGTATCAACATCGTTGTAAACAATGTTTACCCTGGCAAAGTCAAAAACCTGCTGAATCCAACAGCAGCATTTAGTGCCAGATCGGCTTGGTTTTTACAATGTCAGCTGAAGCTGTAGGCTCTTTATACCTATTATACCTCTCACTGGCGTAACAAAAATTCAGGGGGCCTACCTACAAGGTAAGTCGAGGGACCCCCTCCGGGCTCAATCAGGCACTCTCAGGCCAGAGTGCTGTGCTGAGGGGGCCCCCTGGAGCTTTGGCACCGCAGGGGGCTGCGGGGGCCTATGTCACGGCCCTGATACCCCTCCATGTTTCTCATGTTCAAATTTGCATCACCAGTAAGAAGTTCCTGAAGATCCATACAGTATTTCAGATTATGTTGTCAATATTCGTATCCCTTATGCTAGAGTAAAGCAAATGGAAATATTCACTGTGTTCTTCCATATGTTCAGGCGTATCAGTGACAGGTTTCATTGTAGTTTCCAATACAGTCTTGAAAAGACCTATGGGGAACTGTTGTTTCAATTCTCAAACTGGTTCATCTTCTCTCTTAGATGAACAGTTGGTGAACAGAGGAGCTCTGGTTCAGTTTCTAGTCCAGATGCCAAGCCTGTTGCTTCCTGGAAACGTTCACCAGAGCAGTAGTCATTCAAGAACGTTTTGAACTTGCCCAACGCATCAACTGTATTTTACAGGAAGTCCTTACACTGAATTTGCATCAGTAATTTCATGCAGTATGTTGAACATTCTCACTGTGGCCCACAGAAATCTGAAGCTCTTCAATGTTTTGCCAAATGTCTGCCGCATGTCTTGTGACAGTTTCAAAACAAGAGTTGAGACTGATGTCCATGTCATGCATTTCTCCAATCTGATGCCTAGATGGGCCGCGAACGCCAATCGTGCTTGACCATCTAGTTTTAGGCAAAGACTCCCTAGCTGGGTGTGTTCTGTACTTCAATACTCTATTGATGCACTGCAGATTATACAATGTGGTCACATGTTTTTATACTCGCAGGCATCACTGCAGAACCCCACTTCTCACGTTAAAGTCTTTGATTGAAAATTATTTATTGCTAAAATCGTCTTTAGCGGAAGTCAATGCTCAGTTTTCACGACAAAGCAGTGTCATTCACTACTATATTCAGCGACTGAGCATGGTAAGTGACATAGAATGCATTCCTTTCAAATTCTGATATTTTTTCTGGACAGCGCTTCATGTTCACGTTTTAACCATTGTTTAACTCTGAACCTCTCAGTACTTAACACCAGTTATCAGCACGTGTATTTCTCTAACAGTGCATCACGTAAGCCCAGCAACAATGGATTTATGTTCTGGCATCAATCCTGGGAATAATTGTTTACTATGGGCTCTCTGAGTGCTTAGTTCTGTCTGCCTAATTGAAGCAAATCGAATAATTGTTGTCATATGTTCCAGATGATTGACATCTGGAGCACAAGCCAAGTTCAACTGAATAACATTTACCAATTTATTTCGCAGCTGCAGAACGAATTCAGTTCATACTGATTAATGCTGCCCCAGTAATGGAAGTGGTTTGCAGCATTTCCATTCTTTTCATAACGTTTGCTGTGACTATGTCAGGGTGTTTCTAGTATTACAGTACAGTTTAGATAGTTTTCTTTGTTCTGAACCTAGAGAGTACTAACTAGGGCTCTGACAGCCATTCCTAGTAGTCCTGGAAACTGAAGAGTAGCTACAAGTCATTGCAGAGCAGGTTGCTAGTGTTGCCTTTCTGCAGATAAGAATGTTGTATGAAGAGCACATACCGTTGTGTCACATGTAAGTCGTGTTCAGAGTTCTAAAACACTATTGCTCTTTGCTCCGAATGTTAAGAACTGCTCCTGACAACTTTTCCAGGGTGGCCTAAGAGTAACCATGAGTGAAGAGAAAACAGAATTTCAATAACCGCTGTGACGAAAGGATAACTAACGTTAAAGCAACAGCACACATGCACTTTTTTTTATTTAAAGAAGTCTTGATTGTAAACCTTATTCTTTACACAAAAGAGTTGATACTGGATGTTGGAGCTGGAGCATGTACTCTAATTTGCACTGTACATCTATACACTAAGGTCCCTATTATGATGTCGGTTGGAGAGCCTATGACAGGAAACAACCATTACAACGCAGTCATTACAACGCACTACCTTTACAACACAGTCATTACAACGCAACATCCTTTACATTGCATGCCATTACAACACAGCCATTACAAGGCATGTCACTACAAGGCATGTCATTATAACACATGCCACTACAATGCATGCCATTACAACGCATTATAAGGTAAGTAATGGTAAACAGTAATTTTTACCCCTACACCGTCTAACACTTACCCTACTGTTGCACTCACTGGAGTGGGAATAGTAATTTTTACCTCTACATTATCCAGCACTTACCCTACTGTTGCACTCACTGGAGTAGGAATAGTAATTTTTACCCCTAAACTATCCAACACTTACCCTACTGTTGCACTCACTGGAGTGGGAATAGTAATTTTTACCCCTACACTATCCAACACTTACACTACTGTTGCCCTAAAAGTATTATGCGTTGTAATGGTATGCGTTGTAATGGTATGCGTTGTAATGGAATGCGTTGTAAGTGTAGTTTCTAAAAATGCGTTTTGATGGCATGCCTTGTAAAACCATTCGTTGTAATGGATGTTGCAATGTAAAAACCGCGTTGTAAAGGCATGCGTTGTAAATGTTTGTGTTGTAACGTGTCCTATTCCCTCCGACCTGCGGTAGGAGGCACTTCGACTGGCATCATGGGTTTCACTTTCAACCGCCGTATTACAATGACGGCGGTTGGAAGTGAAGCCAGACGGTCATTCTGGCTGACTTCCGACGGGCTCAAGGAGGCCGTTGGCCAGTCGGAACGGGCACGTAATCCCTTCACCGCGGCGTTTCCGCCACGGTGAAGGGATTACGATGTAGGTTTCCCACATGCTTTCCATGTCGGGCCCTAAGACAAGGAAAGCCTGTCGGTAAGCAACTTTGGGGGCTCTCAACAGGGCCTCCTTTTCTTTGCAGCCTCCAGTTGGGGGCTGATGGGGCACCTATGGTGCCCCCCTGTTAAGCTCCGCACCGTGTGGCAGGCACTGTGTGGTGCCTGCAATGCGGTGCAGGAATTAAAAGAAACTCCCATTTCTCTATGGAAGCTTGTGCTGTGGCCGGTTTACAGCCGCAGTACAAGCTCCCATAGAGAAATGGGAGTATGCAACCACACCTTGTGCAGTCCCATTGTAATAGCAGTGTTGGGACAGCTGACCGGAGGTCGGTCGGTCGGTCCAGAGACCGCAACAGTCCACCTGACATCGTAATGAGGCCCTAAATTGAATGCAGAACAACGTATATAGTGAAGAGCCTAATAGACAACAAAGTTTCTAGGCACCAAATATACCATTCCTTCAAAGGTTGTTAGCAATTTCTTTTGGTCTTTTGCAAAAAGGTGATCTGGTTAGCACACCAGCATCAGGACAAGACTGTCGTTTTTATAACTTTCATATATAAGGTACGGTGGATTGGATCACTGTCCTAGCTGTCCTACAAGTTGTTATACCTAGGTGTTGAACATTTTATATGAAACATCACATATGTATATCAATGGTGTTCTGTTATTTCATAATTTATCATTATCTCTCCATATGTCGTACCCCATTTTATAGCTGTCAGACAGCAAGGTTTGAAAGAAACAGCTATCAATAAAACATAAAATATTGTTGTGAGGAAAAGAGGTGTGTGTGAAATTTAATATGCCTGCTTGGCAGGTGACATTTTGTGTACAAAAAGAATATGTGTTCATGAGCAGAACTCAGACACCTCTACTCATCCATTGGATGAACCTGCCTTGATAATGAAATGTTACTAGTGACGTTTAGCCAAGACATGCTTATGAAGCTGACAAGCTGTAGCAGGTTGAAGTCTTGTAATTTTTCAAACTTGGGGTCTCTCAATACTTTGCACTAAGGATGGAAGGGAGCACTTTCCGGGTTCTGTGTGGGCTTCACAGACCTCTCATTGGGGCTTCTTAGATCTGGTCATTCCAGAGGAGCGCAAGACTCTGGCGTCACCCTGACCAGGGTAAGGAAAGTGGCTCTGGCCAGTGCCTGGAGTCCTGGCCTGGAGTTTCAGACCGCAGGCATTCTCACTGGTCTCACCAACCTCCCAATGAGGCTTCTTAGAGCTGGTTGGCCCAGAGGAGCACAAGACTCCTACCCATTCTGGCACCACCTTGCCAAGGGTAGGGAAGTTGCCTCTGGCCAGTGCTGGGAGCCCTGGACCTGGTGACCAGGCCACAGACATCCATGTGTACTTCACTAACCTCTCACTGGGGTCTCTAGTAGCTAGTCAGCCTGGAAGAGCACAAGACTCCTTCCTGTTCTGCCATCACCCTGTCCTAGGTAGGAAGTTGGTTTTGGTTTCTGCCAGGAATCCTGCTCTGGGGGGCCAGGCCCAGGTGTACTTGTGGGCTTCACCAACCTCTCAATTGGGCTTCTTGTAGTTGGTTGGTTTGGAGGAGCACAAGACTCCTCCCTCATCTGTTGCCACTCTGCTCTTGGTAGTTCTGGCCGGTGCATGGAGCCCTGGCCAGTAATCATGGCTCCAGGAAGGTCTTCATGCAAGCTTCACCAAATTATCAATGGGGTCTCTTTGGGGTGGTCAGCCTGCAGCAGCCAGCTCCTAGATCCCTGGCTGAGTGGACCAAGCGCAAGGCATTGATGCTGGCTTTACAGAGCTCCAACTGTCTAAGATTGATGTGCTGGAGGGGTACAAGACTTCCCTTGGTTTGGCAGCACCTGTCCTGGATATGGAATGTGACTGTGGCCAGGCCCCAGGCACTCATCAGGGATTTATGAACCTTGCACTGGGGCGTCTTTGAGTGGGTCACACCCTGTTCTTTGCTGAGATAGCCACCCGACCCATCATTCCAAGGTATCAGGGTTCTGTCCACCTTTCAGAAGTCCAGTAATGGGTAGCCAAGGAGCATTAAGTCCACAGCATCTGTTTTTCCCTTGACTGTTAAGCCACCATATTGATTCAGGAGGAGACACTAGTAATGGTTAGCTGCATCTGTCAGCCCTCCAGCTTTTCACCAGATGCCCCATGCCAACTGTTGATCTGATGGCCCAAGCACATTGGAGCTGCTGACCAGAATGCCCTGGCACACAGAGCAAACCTACCAGAGTGCCAATGCACGCTGACTTTCAAGGGAATGTGCCCTTAACCTTACACAGGGTGGTGCAGGACTGCTGGGTGAGGCTCATTCACCTTACAGCACATGGAGGGGACCTCTGACTCCCACCAATGGAAGCGACTGAGGGAGGCAGACACCCATTGAGACAAAAGCTTGGCTCAGATTACGACTTTCAATAAATCTCAGCAAGGTAGTTACTCTGCTATTTCCAAAAACCCTGACTCACAATTAGGTTATCGATGAATTTAGCACTGGGTTCCCCATGAATCTACATTGCACTAGGGTCATTGGAGGCAGCTCCTTTCTATCCATGCTCCGATCCCTAACGAACAGTTCTACGCATAGGCTGAAACATGTTGACCTATCCTGGTGACACAATTGACCAGGTTTTATTTTTCCTGCAGTGTCCTGTGTTTTTTAAATCCTGGCCCAGGGACTCATCAATAAAGGTATTTGCGTTCCCTGTAGTTTAACTATCACATTATTTTCTTTGCTTACTCTCTGCTTACCCCACCACCGCGACCTCATTAAAGGATATTTATTATACCCCTCAAAATATACGCTGTGTTCCTCCCTCTCAATGAGTGGTTTGTAGCCCGCACCGTGACTAGGTATCACAGTGCAAGGAGGTTCTCGATGATGAAGCATGCCATCTATGGTGGATGAGGGAAATCATCCTTTAAAAGGAATGTTCTAGCTCAGCTAGGTCACCCTACCCTGCACCCCTGCTTCTTTTCATCTTTCTGTAGACCCAGGAGTTTTGTTGTGTTTCATACTAGAAAGGGTCTCCTTTATCTCGGGCAGATAATAACAGCCAATGCTGGGGCCTTTCAACCTCTTCATCATCGACATTATCCAGACCAGCGTGCAGATCCTGATAAAGTCACTCAAAAATTCTATATGCTCACTCAGCCTCTACAGTGCGTGGTGGCAACAACATTCCCACTAAATAGATTACAAACGTTTCTCAAATTCCCATAGGAGCTACTCCAGAATCACTTACATATTGGTTAGTATTGCTCTTCTGCCCCAGCTTACAGATTCCAAATGCCTCTTCATCACCTTTTCCTGATCACGCCCCATTGAAGGCATATTTTGCATAAGGATTGATTGAACCCCATGAGGACAATGGCTCTTTTACAATGCCCAATTGCACATAGGATTCTCAAGGAAGAGGTACGCTCTCATATTGCAGACTACTTTGAATTAAATGAGTAAGATGATAATAATCATGTATGTAACTAGAATGATTTGAAGGCAGTTATAGGTGGCAGGTGCACTGGGATCCTCTTGTCCATTACACACGTCGAAAATAAGGTAAATTCAGTGCTAAAATCTGAATTATTAGCAGCTGAGAAAGAGCATACAGGGAATCCTACTAGGTATCTTCAGAGCAAAGTGATGGCACTAGGGGCAACATTGAACGCTATTATGACAAAGCGGAACTGGCGCTGTTAAGTTTAATAAGAACCACATTTGATCAAGGGAACAAAGTGGTGGTACACTTGGCTAGACAACTCCATCAAAAACCGGGAATCAAATTATATTAGCAAAGTAACTGACTCAAGAGGCCAGACTGCCCTTTCTGAGGAAGGGAAATTAGAAGAATTCTGTCCTTTGTATCTTGATCTTTACAAAGGAGACAAACCTCCCTCCACCTCACAAACCATCTGCCAAGATACAATTGATAGGGAGGTAATGATAGAAGATTAAAGGTCTCAAAATGGCTTCTAGAAGTCCTTCTCTCATTTACTGGCCCCTCAGCTTACAATTCTGTTTAATGTTTTATATTGTATTGTAATTGCATTTATGTAGCGCTTACTACCCCTGACGAGGCGTCGAAGCTCTTTTTCGACGAGTAGCACGCTATTCCGGGACCCATAGAGGATTAGTGTTGAATTAGTATAGTGAAACATGCAAGTACATTTTAAGTGGTGGAAAGGTTAGTCAGTTATTTGGATTTGGAATGATAGCAGAAGAATAGAGGAGGAAAAAAGGTTTGTATTTATATAGCGCTTGTTACCCATGATGGGGTGTTGAAGCACGCTATTCAGGAAGCCCATAAAGGATTAGTGGTGAATTAGTATGGTGAAATATGAAAGTAATTTGAGTGGTGGCTATTAGTCAGTTATTTGGAGTGAGAAGGATAGCGGAGGGATAAAAGGGAAGAAAGGTTTGCATTCATATAGCACTTGTTACCCCTGATGGGTGTAGAAACGCTTTTCTGGCGAGTAGCACGCCACTCTGGAACCCATAAAGGATTAGTGCTGAAAATTAGTATAGTAAAATATGAAGTAATTTGAGTAGTGGATATGTTATACAGTTATTTGGGTAGAGAAGGGTAGGTGGCGGGATAGAAGAGGGAAAGAGGTTTGTATTTATATAGCGCTTGCTACCCCTGATGGGGTTTTGAAGCGCAAGTAGCACGCTACTCTGGAACCCATATGGATTAGTGTTGAATTAGTATGGTGAAACATGAAAGTAATTTAGTGGTTGATATGTTAGTCAGTTATTTGGATTGAGAAGGGTTGGGGAGGGGTAGAAAAGGGGAAAGGTTTGCATTTATATAGCGCATGTAAACCTGATGGGGTGTTGAGACGCTTTATTGGCGAGTAGCACGCTACTCTGGAACCCATGAAGGATTAGTGGTGAATTAGTATAGTTGAATGTGGAATTTGAGAAGTGAACATGTTAGTCTGTTAATTTTGATTGAAAAGGATAGTGGAGGGATATAAGAGTGAAGGCTTTTTTTTTTTAGGTCTTAGCAGTACGAGAAGGCTTTTGGATGAGTGAAAATGAGTTTTGGATGGGAGGAGTCAGAGGGAAGAGTTCAGAAAGGTTTGTTCTAGGGGATCGGTATAGTAAAAGAGGTGTCAGATGATGTAAGGAGGGGTAGGGTAGGAGGGAGTCTAGAAAGGGTTATTTTGAGGATCATAGTAGTGGTATGGGGTTTGGGATAAATGAGAGAGTGGATGTAGAGGATATATTGATAGATGTATAGGATGAGAGATAGGGTAGTGCATTGGAAAGAGTAGTAGAAAGAAGTTTGAGATTAATCAGAAGGTTGGGCTAGAAGATATATTGAGAGAAGTATAGGCTGAAAAATAGGGCAGTGCATTGGAAATGCTAAATTAGAAGAAAGTGATAAATATATAGATCCATAAGTACATTGAAAGTATATCGATACATAAAGGAGGTCAGTATATGTAGTTTAAAGATATTGATAGAGGCACAGGATGAGAAATAGGATAGTCCATTGGATATGCTTTTTCAGGAGAAAAGTAACAGACACACACATCCAAGTATATGGACGGTACATAGATGCACAATGGAAGTATGTACATGTAGACCAAAGATGATTTTTATGTATTAATTTATTATTATTTTTTTTTCTCTCAACAATATAATTATTTTACATGTTTATACAAAGCAATACACAAAGATAGGCACATATCTATAGTGAAAACAAATGCTTATATACAGAGGGATATGCTGTAAATTTCTCTTTGCGTATGGTGCTTATGTGGGGAAGAGCCAATTCTTGAGTAGTTTTCTGAAGATAAGTAACCCTGGGCGTAGTGGGGCTACGTGGAGCATCGCGGAGTGGGGCCAAATCTACTCACACCCGCACACTCCGCGTAGCCCCGCTACGCGCCGCCCGCCTCCCTCCCGCCCTCATTTTAAAATTACTTACAACCTTAAAAGTAAAGAAAATTACTTACCTGAGCTGTGGCGTCCCGGGGCTCCCTCTTCCTCGCTAACGTCTTCCTCACAAATGCGCCCGCGCATTTCTCCCGAGAAATGCGCATGAGGAAGACGTTAGCGAGGAAGCAGAAAGAGGGAGCCCCGGGACGCCGCACCTCAGGTAAGTAATTTTCTTTACTTTTAAGGCTGTAAGTAATTTTAAAATGAGGGCGGGCGGGAGGTGGGTGGCGCGTAGTGGGGCTATGCGGAGTGTGCGGGTGTGAATAGATTTGGCCCCACTCCGCGATGCTCCACGTAGCCCCACTACGCCCAGGGTTACTTATCTTCAGAAAACTACTCAAGAATTGGCTCTTCCCCACATAAGCACCATACGCAAAGAGAAAATTACAGCAACTCTGCTCCGCCGTGGCGTGTGCGTAGTCTGCCTGCTACACCTACTTTGCGGACCGTGAAGTAGGCAGCACTACGCACACTCCGCGGGCGGAGCGAAGCACTACGCCCACGTTTAAAGATAAGGTGGTTGTCGGTGGACCTTATGTTGGGGGTTAAAGAGATCCATAGTTTGGCTGCTTGAACAGAGAAGGATGTGCCACCCCTTTTTTTTTTCTTGTATCTTGGGATTTTGAGGCAAGATGCTAGTTTAGAGTGGAGGTTCCTTTGTTAAATGTGTTTGGTGATTTTATTCCTGATGAAGAGTGGTCCCATTCCATGTATTGCTTTGTGGGTGATACAAAGCAACTTGAACGTAGATCTTCTGGCAACTGGTAACCAATGCAGGGCTTTTAAGGCAGGGGAGATGTGGTCTCGTGGTTTGATATGCAAGAGTAGTCTGGCAGCCGAGTTCTGAATCCGTTTTAGTCTTTTCATGGTCGTTAAAGATGATCCGTGGTAGAGGGTATTGGCGTAATCGAGTTTGGACAGAACAAGGGAGATGGTAGCTTGGACCTTGTGTGGAAATTAGGCCTGGGCAAAAATTTCGTTCCGTTCGCGGAAATTGCGATAATTTGACATTTTTGCGTTCCGCGGAGAGCGCGAAAATGTCAAAAATTCCGGTTTCCGCAGCTTGGCGATAATTTGTTTCTTGCTCGCGCTGTAAAATGATACATTCTCGCGCGCGCGCGATCGCCTTACCTGAATCCCTGCGTTCGCCGACAAGTTTTCTTGATCCGGTCGCGTTCTCCATGAGATGTTGTATTGTTTTTAGCCATTTGCGCTGTCTCGCGACAGTTCGCGCCCGCAGTGACGTCATGCGTCGCGCGATCACGTCTTTCTTCTCGCGATCATGCACCGCGAGAACAACTCAAAACAAGATGGCCGCGCCCGCAAGCAACCACATGGGTAAGTTGGCGACCCGCAACCATGCAGAAAATCTCGCGAACATGCCGGAAAAAAACTTCCGCATCTTCGCGATATTTCTGCTTATTTGCGATAATTTTAAACATTCTCGCGATAATTTGCGAAGGTTAATTCCGCAAATTCCGCCCACCCCTAGTGGAAATCCCAAATGAGGGAAAAAAAATTGCAGCGTTTTTATAGTGACAAAGCTTGATCTTGTTAGTTTGTCCACTTGGGCATTCGTCAACAGCTTGGAGTCCATTGTCATTTCGAGGTTTCTTACTTCCTTCAATACTTTAGGCGGTGATCCCATTTCATTAGGCCATGCGGCAAGTGGGTTGTAATGTTTCCAATCGCCACACGTGAGTATTTCAGTTTTTGAAGCATTCAATTTGAGATGGCTCCAAGTCATCCACTGATCCACGGCTCTGAGACAGCTGAAAATTGGTGATTTTCCAATGTCTTTGGGGCATTCCAGTTGAAGGAGTATTTGCGTGTCATCTACATAGTTATAGCACGTGAGGTGATATTTATTGATCAGTACTGGTAATGACTTCATGTAGATGTTGAAAAGAATGGGTGAGATGATAGAACCTTGAGGGACCCCTGCTTTTGTGGAGTACGGTTTGGACAAGAAAGGTGGGGTATGGATGACATTAGTTCTGTTTCGAAGGTAGGACGCGATCCAGTCTAGAGCAGTTACCTCTATGCCGGCTTCATAAAGTCTTTGTTTCAGAGTGTCATGGTCAACTGTGTCAAAGGCAGCTGAGAGGTCCAAGAGGAGTAGCGCATCAACCCCGTTGCGGTCAACTGTATTCTTCAGGTCATCCCAGATGGCAAGGAGGGCAGATTCAGTGCCTCTTCCCGGATGGAATCCTGTTTGGAAGTCTGAAAGTATGTCAGTCTCTTCAATATATTGTGACATCTGGGCGAACGCTGCTCTTTCTATCAGTTTGCCCAGGAAAGTTCCATTTGTAATGGGTCTGTTGTTGTCAGGGTTCAGCGGGTCTTCAGTAAAGGGCATATGTGTGATTTTTTTGATTCTTCTGGAAATATTCCGGTAGTGAAGGAATCGTTGATGATTCTTCTTACTGGAGTGGCAGCAGAGGTTGTTAAAAGATTTGTCATGAAAGTTTGTAGCAGACAGGGGTCAGAAAGGCTGCCAGCAGGCCTGCTTGCTTTGACCAGGACCAGGTCCATAAATTCATCATGTGAGATGTGTTGGAAGGAACGGAGAGGCTTGGTTAGAATATTCTTGGATTGTTGTTTTGTACAAGCGTTAGTGCAAGGGTGCACCCTAGTGCGTGCATACCCCTCCTTCCAACAATTTAGGTCCTGACGAAAGCCCAGCATTGCTACAGATGGCAGAAACATGTTGACCTGAAAGACCTTATCTAACATCACTAGTATAACACTAGTAACACCAGATACCAAAGGCCATTATACCTTTAGAGGTATCATCACTATTGTTTTTAATCTTACCTCTTGACTCCATATTAAATTACTTAGGGGGTCTTGAGGTATTTTTAAACCTCACTTATATCACTTACTCACGTGCACTATCACGTAACATCTTAACCCGCTCCGCTGTAATCAGGCATTGAAGCACACCCGGATGGTATTAGACCATTTGGGTGGGCCCCGATGATGAAGCATGTCACCAACTAGGTTGGTGAGTGAGGGGTTTCTTAAAAAGAAAAACCTTTTTCTTAAAAAGAAAAAAAACCTTTTTCTGTCCTGTATCTTTACTACACTTTTTCTACATATATTTGTTCTACATCCTTGTGGACTTAAGGATAACTCCCTCGTTTTGTTTCTGGATATAATATAGGGGGACTGGGAGCACTCCTACCCTCAATCTCTCTTTTTGTTTATAAAAAAAAAAATAACAAAAAAATAACAAAAGAGGGCAACACTTTGTGTTTATGAACAGCATGTATGTAAGATGTTGTTGTCTAGCCGTATGTTAATGTTTGTGTGCAGGCTTCCTTGTAAGGATGAAAGGGATGTCTAGGCGGGAGTGTATTTAATTGTTAGTGAGGATGTGCAAATTACGTGAGAAGTGAATGTGAAAGCATGCATGCAACACATAGTGGTGCAGTGAAAAGCAATGTGGCTCCAAGTTGTCTGCCTTTGCTACAAAGTCGTGTTTTAAGAAAAAGAAACTCAAGTGTGTTCTAAAGTTTAAAAAAAGCATGCATTTTAAATACAAGCAAGTTGAGAAAATAAATAATTAGTCTTACCTTTAGGTGATTGTTGACGCCGTACTAACCTATATCGAAATCATAGTCTTCAATATACCAACACGGGTGACATACCAACCTGAAAAGAAACACAAAATTAGAATCACCAAATCCAACAAAAGACCTGTAAAAGAAAAAGAAAAATGCATTAGATGAGAAAGATAGACAAGATGGCTTACCTGAAACACGCGAACAGCAGCATACATACCGGGCAAAGCACTCCATGCACGACGCTGCACGGAGATGACACGGGCCGGGATAAAGGAAAACAGGCCTAGTAAAACACGCTGACTTACCTTGACACGCCGCTACACAATCACAAAACATTCAAAGAAACAAAAGCAACTTTAAGCAATGGCATTAATTTAACTAAAGGACAAATACATAAACAATAGATTCATAATGTTAACAGTAATTCTTAAAGTAAATACGTATAAACATTAGAAAAAGATTGCACTTACCATAATGTACCTACGTCACGCCTACCGATCATTCTGGAAACCAACAGAACATACCGACACCCGCAGATTCAATGAAAAACGTGCCCCGCCCTGCCGTAGTCAAATGAGGGGCTTTCCACAAAATACGAATAACAGCACTTTCGTCAAAACAACGTCTATTAGCATTACCATACAACATTACCTATATATCGAAATAAACTCAATTACGATTTCAATAAAGCAAACTAAAAGCAGGACAAAATATAGAAGAAAACACAAACAGATTATCTTAAACATTAATTATTAACTGTAAAAAAAAGACATAACAAATACCGAGAAGACGTACCTTAAATAAGCTGCAGTGAGAATGTAACATAAAGCAATTTAAATCAAACAAAAAATAGCATAATACAGAAAAGCTAATAAATTCATATTGTTAACAAAATCCCTACACTAAATGCATACAAACATTACACAAATATCACACTTACCTTAATGTAGCTGCGTCACACAACTCTAACAAACATAACGATGTCCGCCGATTCAAAGAAAAACGTGCCCCGCCCTGCCGTAGTCAAATGAGGGGCTTTCCACAAAATACGAATAACAGCACTTTCGTCAAAAACGACTATTAGCATTGCCCTAAAACATTACCTGTATATCGTAATAAACTCAATGCCTATTACAAAAAAGCAAACTAAAAACACGCCAAAAAGTACATGAAAACACAAACACATTAGACTAAGAATTATTAACTATAAAATAAACACATAACAATACCTATTGGACTTACCTTAAAGAAGATGCAGTGAGAATGTAACATAAAGCAATATCAATCAACCCAAAAATTGCATAATACAGAAAATCCAAATATCATACTGTTCCTTAATGTAGCTGCGTCACACCCTAGTAAAACAGGCTAACTTACCTTGACACGCCGCACGCAGACGACACGGGCCGGGGTAGACCTGTAAAAGAAACAGAAAAATTCATTAGTTGAGAAACATAGACAAGATGGCTTACCTATGACCCGCAACCAGCAGCATACATACCGGCCAAAGCACTCCATGCACGACGCTGCACGGAGACGACACGTGCCGGGGTAGACCTGTAAAAGAAACAGAAAAATGCATTAGATGAATATAGATATACAAGATGGCCTACCTGAGACACGCAAACAGCAGCATACATACCGGGCAAAACACTCCTTGCACGACGCTACACAGAGAGGACACGTGCCGGGGTAGACCTGAAAAACAAACACAAAAAACATTAGATGAGAAAGAAAGACAAGATGGCTTACCTAAAACCCGCAACCAGCATCATACATTCCGGCCAAAACACTCCATGCACGACGCTGCACAGAGACAACACGTGCCGGGGTAGACCTGTAAAAGAAACAGAAAAATGAATTAGATAAATATAGATATGAAAAGATGTCCTACCTGAGACACGCAAACAGCAGCATACATACCTGGCAAAGCACTCCTTGCACGACGCTGCACGGTGACGAGACGGGCCGGGGTAGACCTGTAAAACAAACAGAAAAAATGCATTAGATGAGAAAGATAGACAAGAGGTCTTACCTAAGACCCGCAAACAGCAGCATACATACCGGGCAAAGCACTCCTTGCACCACGCTACATGGAGACGACACGGGCAGGGGCAGACCTGGAAAAGAAAAAAAAAACATTAGATGAGAAAGAAAGACAAGATGGCTTACCTGAGACACACAACCACCAGCATACATACCGGGCAAAGCACTCCATGCACGACGCTTCACGGAGACGACACGGGCCAGGATAGACCTGTTACTTACCTTGAGACGCCACTACACACAATCAGAAAACAGTCCAAGAAACACAAATAACATTAAGCAATGACATTCATTTAACAAAAGTCCAAATACATAAACAATAGATTCATAATGGTAACATAAAAAAATAAACTAAATTAATATAAACATTAGACAAAGATTGCACTTACCATATTGTAGCTGCGTCCCGTCTACCGTTCAGTCTGGAAACCAACAGAACATACTGACACCAGCAGATTCAAGGAAAAACGTGCCTTGCCCTGCCGTAGTCAAATAAGGAATTTCACACCAAATACGAATAACAGCACTTTCGTCAAATACAATGTCTATTAGCATCACCCAAAAACATTACACACATATATATCTAAATAAACTCACTTACTATCACAAAAAGGCAAAGTAAAAACGGGACAAATTATTGAAAAAAACACAAACAGATTATGCTAAGAATTAATTATAAACTATAAAATAAATACGTAATACCTATTAGACTTACCTTAAAGAAGCTGCAGTCAGAATGTAACATAAAGCAATTCCAATCAACCTAAAAAGTAGACTAATACATAAAAGCAAAGTATCACACAGTTCCTTAATGTAGCTGAGTCACACCATAGTAAAACAGAGTAACTTACCTTGACACGCCGCACGCAGACGACACGGGCCGGGGAAGACCTGTAAAAGAAACAGAAAAATGCATTAGATTAGAAACATAGAGAAGATGGCTTACCTGACACACGCAACCACCAGCATACATACAGAGCAAAGCACTCCATGCACGACGCTGCATGGAGACGACACGGGCCGAGGTAGACCTGTAAAAGAAACAGAAAAATGCATTAAATGAGAAAGATAGACAAGATGGCTTACCTGAGACCCGCAACCACCAGCATACATACCGGGCAAAGCACTCAATGCACGACGCTGCACGGAGACAACACGGGCCGGGGTAGACCTGTAAAAGAAACAGAAAAATGCATTAAATGAGAAAGATAGACAAGATGGCTTACCTGAGACCCACAACCAACAGCATACATACCGGGCAAAGCACTCCATGCATGACGCTGCACGGAGACGACACGGGCCGGGGAAGACCTGTAAAAGAAACAGAAAAATGCATTACATGAATATAGATATACAAGATGGCCTACCTGAGACACGCAAACAGCAGCATCCATACCGTCCAAAGCACTCCATGCATGACGCTGCACTGAGATTACACGGGCCGGGGAAGACCTGTAAAAGAAACAGAAAAATGCATTAGATGAATATAGACATACAAGATGGTCTACCTGAGACACGCAAACAGCAGCATACATACCGGGCAAAGCACTCCTTGCACGACGCTGCACTGAGACGACACGAGCCGGGGAAGACCTGTAAAAAAAGAAACAGAAAAATGCATTAGATGAATATAGATATACAAGATGGCCTACCTGAGACACGGAAACAGCAGCATACATTCCGGCCACAACACTCCATGAACGACGCTGCACATAGACGACACGTGCCGGGGTAGTCCTCTAAAAGAAACAGAAAAATGCATTAGATGAATATAGATATACAAGATGGCCTACCTGAGACACGCAAACAGCAGTATACATACCGGGCAAAACACTCCTTGCACGACGCTCCACGGAGACGACACGCTCCGGGGTAGACCTGAAAAACAAACACAAAAAACATTAGATGAGAAAGAAAGACAAGATGGCTTACCTACCCACAACCAGCATCATACATACCGGGCAAAGCACTCCTTGCATGAAGCTGCTGAGATCTATTGGCTTTGCTAATGCTTGTTCGGTGTTGATGGGGTCTTTGGTGAAAAAATACGGAAGTGATAGTGAGAAACAGTTAAGGAGCTTTGAAGTGAAATGAGGATGTGGTGTAATGGCCAAAGATGCTTACAGGGAAACTGGGGAACCAGGTTCAAATCTCGGGGTTAGCTGGACAATCTGTGATTCTAGGGAAATCACTTACTCTTCCTCCTGCCTACAACAATGACTATGTCATTGTGTAATGTAACTGGTGAACACTTAAAGTGCTCCAATACCATCGGCTGGTGTTAGCACTATGGCAAGAAGGAGGACAGAACGAGCGCACCAATACCATCAGATCAAGCACAAAAAATAAAAGCAGCAACGACGAGGGAGGTAGTGAGGGCATGGGTCAAGCAGGAAAGCAGAAGTGTATGGGGAGATGGGCAAGCAACAATGGAAGAGGGCGGGAGGAAGCAACAATGAAGGAGGAAAAACATACCGTAATTGAAGCAGGATCAGCAACAAAAATTAATGTGTCAGTGTGTAATGTTGCTGGTGAGCACTTAAGGAGCTCCAAACCATATGCTTTTGTTAGCGCTATGGCAAGTCGGAGGACAGAGCGGGCCTCCAATAACATTGGATCGTGCAAAATAAAAAATAAATAAGCGCTGTTCATGTTTTAATCACTTTTTACGAAATGCATTTGTTTACATACACACTTATGCATTTTAGTGGTATGTGTGTTTATGTACAAATATACATAGTTTACACTCATCGGATATGTGTACATATGTATACAGGTATGTTCTACATGGGTGGGGAAAAGCGGAGGGAGGGTAGAGAAGAAACAGACGGGGCAGAGGGGTTAAAAAGAAAAGCAGCACAACGGATAAGGAAGATGAGCTGAAAACACAAGTATTCCTATGGAGAGCTTGAAAACAAATGAAAAAAGAGCCCCAAGAAAATGGGAGCAGTGTAAGGAGACATGTCTTTGGTCCATGCGCTATGGGAGGGCAAAACACAAGAAGAGGGAATGACGCCTGAATGCCACGACGAATGGCATCAAAGAAAATTAGAGCGATGCAGAAGTTTGCGAATGGTAGGAGATGGGTGACCTGTAAGCCCACAGATAGAACACAACACATCTCTTTGAGATAGCTCATGTTCTGTCAAGCCAAGACCTAAAAACGGGTTGAAACGATGGAAGTTGCCTCTGCTCTCTGCACTAAATTTGCCACCTCTGAGGCCAGGGATTGCAAAGGCAGAACTAGGAGTCAGAAGGAGCAAGCCAGGGGTCGCAGCTGCAGCCCCTGGCGACCCCTAAATGACGTTCATGAGTCTATAGGTGAGATAGCCTTATAACAGTGAAAACATCTTTAAGACTTGTAAAACTTAAATGCACTTGTCTTGCTTTTTAAATATACTGCACCCTGCCCTATGAGCTCTTAGGGCCTACCTTAAAGGTGACTTCGAAGAATTAAAAGGAAGATTTGGCCTGGCACAAAGTTTATTTTGCCCGGTTGAAATGGCCATTTAAAACTACTACAGGCTGCAGTGGCAGGCCTGAGATGTTTTAGAAGGCTGTTTTAGTGGGTGGCACAAAGAGCGATGCTGAACACTTAGTAGCATTTCATTTACAGGCTTGGGGACACGTAGTAGCATTTACTAGGTACCTACTAGTGAATTAAAGTTGTCAACTAGGTGTAGGCCAATGTAACCATGTTTTAAGTAAGCCCAGGCGGAGTTCTCATAGCCCTGCTACGCGAAACTCCTCGAAGCGGTAAAAAAACTCTGCAATGCTATGCCGAGTTCCGCGAGCATGCAGAGTTGCTTATTCTGCAAGCTTGTGCATGCTCGCAAGACGTTTCTGACGTTCGGCAATGGGAATTGCGAGTTCGGGGGGAAATCTCGCGTGAACTTCACCACGCAGTCTCCAATGAGCACGGCCATCTCGTTTTTCTACTCTTTTTATTGGCCTGGGGCCTGTTTTTGAAACCTGTCTTAGCAAAGAAACTGGGAAGAAAACCTCCAGCCGAACTCCTGGAAATTTATAAGGCAAAGTGCACCAGCATAGCAATGTACGAGGCAGATGTATGGGGCTACCGCGATACCAAAACAATCCAACAGTGGAAAATGCTTTTTTAAAATACCTCCTGGCGGTTCCAGACAGTACCTCTATTTATGTATGCTACACAGAATTAGGTTTGCCTTACATTTGAGATACAATTAAGATCCAACCGATCCTGTTGTGGCACAGCATTTGGACCTCTACTACAACTTCTTTTAACCAGGATGTTTTAAAAGATAGTCTCATGCTAGACTGGGTTCTGGAGATCCCCTGGCTGAATTACATAAAACATTTTATGAAAGATATGGGTCACCCAATCCTGTTATTTGCATATGGTAAATAGAAAATTTCTTTGAAAATCCTGTTTGACCCTTATGGAGGCAAACAGATTTGCAATTTCTTTGAAAATCCTGTTTGACCCTTATGGAGGCAAACAGTTTTGCAAGTGAGGCAGCTAAGTCGTCGGTACAATCCAATCAACTTATACTCACTACATTTGGTACAAAGCCGTACCTAAATTTTGCATTAAGTGGGTATGATCAATTTGTTTTAACCTGTTTTAGAGTTGGATTTTTTCACCATGCAGTAAGCTTTCCTGAACTAAACGACTGGTCTCCAACACTAATTAGCTGCCCCTGCGATAACCAATCCCAGCAATCAACCGTGCACGTGGTTTTATTTTGTAAATTTTATGCAACGCAAAGGAAAAGATGGATTTTACCTATTTTAAGACTCAGGGGTTTGAGACAATGCAGGCCTGCGTTCCTAGCCTTGCAATTTTTGGATAACGAATGTTTGACAATGTCAATTGCTTCCTTCTTCAAAAAGCATTATTAAACACAGGAAAGGCATGATTATATGAAAATACATGAGATAGCAAAAGGATTTTGAAAAACTAAGTGGGTACTAATCAATGTATTCTTTAGTAATCAGTATTTTTTTTAATAATATATTGGGTATTCCTTTTAACTATATAATCTTGATATTTTAACATTTTTGCTTTTATGATTTTCTGTACAAAAAATCAAATAAAGCTGGATTGATTTGATTTGAAACCTATCAAATCTTTTCAATCCTTTGTTTCAAAAACATTTTTTCTGATCTTTTTTATTTATTATCTATCCCTCTCTCTTCGAAAGTGTATATTTTGCATTTATTTCTACTTTTACTGGGCTTTTTGTACTGTTTTTCTATTACTTGCTTTATTTTTTACTGCCCTACTTCTTCTCCTGACTTTATTTTTTACTTCTACATTTTCTTTTCCGCCTCTCCCCAGAACCATGGCTAAGGGTAGTGCGAACAGGAACCGCCTTCCTTGCGGAAGACAGGCCTTATTTTCAGAGGTGGAGGTGGCCGCCCTAGTTTTTTTTGTGCAGCGCCACATCCCCTTAACCTTGACAGCAGGCCTGGTTCTGGCTATGGGACCCAGGAGCGTCACCACCGGTGGACGAGGGTGCGCCGGGCAGTGTTTTGCTGCTCTAAGGTCTGGCGCACCCACAACCAGCTGACTCACCGGTGGTCTGACATCCTGGACCGGGAACAGGACCTGCTGGATCTGCTAGGTGTTAAGGTTTTGGGGCTTGGTGAGTAGATAATTATATATATATTACTATTGTGTGTTTAGCTAATTATATTTTTATTACTATTGTGTGTTCTTTTCTGTGTTATTGTTAATATTATTTTTTCCCAAATAGCAAGAATGCTGCTGCTGCTTACATGCAGGTAAGTTACGTTTCAAAATCTTATATTATGTGATTGTTATTCTTCTAGACAGGTGCTCAGCACTACTAATTTTACTTGTTTGCAATTTTTTGCTTGCTTGGGCTGTTTTTTTGTAAGAGAGGTTAGAGAACTTAAGTTAGGTAATGTAGTGTAGTTCCTATTTCCCTAATAGGCACTCCGCATTGGAATAATATACACAATGGGCCCGATTCACAGAACTAACTTAAGACAAAATCCTAAACTTACTACCATTTTGGTATTCACAGAAGGCACTTACTCATTTTGGTATTCACAGAAGGCACTTACTCATTTCGGTATTCACAGAAGTTAGGAGTCCTAACTTTAGGACTCCTAAATGCCTTCTGTGAATACCGAAAGCCTTAAAATTAGGATTTTTCTCAGTTTAGTAGCAGTATAGTTAGGACTCCTAACTTTAGGACTCCTAAATGCCTTCTGTGAATACCGAAAGTCTTAAATTAGGATTTTTCTCAATTTAGTTGTAGTAAAGTTAGGACTCCTAACTTTAGGACTCCTAAATGCCTACTGTGAATACCGAAAGCCCTAAAATTAGGATTTTTCTCAGTTTAGTAGTAGTAAAGTTAGGAGTCCTAACTTTAGGACTCCTAAACTGAGAAAAATCCTAATTTTAAGACTTTCAGTATTCACAGAAGGCATTTAGGAGTCCTAAAGTTAGGACTCCTAACTTCTGTGAATACCGAAGTGAGTAAGTGTCTTCTGTGAATACCAAAATGAGTAAGTGCCTTCTGTGAATACGAAAATGGTAGTAAGTTTAGGATTTTGTCTTAAGTTAGTTCTGTGAATCGGGCCCTATAGTTTTAGCAGAGGACTGAGGTCAGTATGCCACTATCGAGTATATTAAAGTTAATTACTTTGTGTGGCAGCTAACTCAGAGGCCACTAGAAACTCCTTGTGAAACAAGAAGGGAGTAGTTTCTAGCAACCGCATAAACATGACAACTTAGGGGCATATTATCAAGCCAGGCGATAAAATTATCGCCGCTTTAGCGGCAGAAAACTTCCGCTAAAACGGCAATAATAGGCTTGATAATGTAATTACAAACACATCCGGGCATACCAGTTCACTATATCTGTCGTCCAAAGGCAAGTATCCATCACGATGTAAGAAAAAAAGAGAATTGCAGTGTTCAAATATAATTGTAGTTCAAAACGCCTTAAGTCATATCGTCCTTTCAGTTCGAAGAAAGTATTTCCTGAGAAAGGTTTCAAATCAGGTTCCTCTTTTCTGTTTTATTTTTGGTTCATAATGGCAAGAAAAACAACGACAGCCGACGTACGTTTCGCCCTCCTTTGGGCTTTTTCAAGGCTGCAAAAAGATATTATAATGCCATTGTATAAAACTAATAGCAATCCTAAGTCACAAATTACACATCATTCATCTGTTTGAATGCCCTTATTGCAGAATATTTACATTATGTTTACATAAAAAGGCATGCGATTACTTATGATCTTGTGGTGTTATTTCCAGAGAATCGTTCACGCCTTTGTACACCAAATCTATTAGGATATAGGGTATGTTGGTGTGATAATTATCACAACAATTCTTAAGTTTGTTTAGGCCAAAAACAGTCTAGTTCGGAGTATAGAGGCACAAATTAAAGATGTCCCCTAAATGCAAGTAAGCATTTACTTTCTCTTAGTGAAAATCAATTATCCACTCCGATAATATGCTCTATGGAATTACAATTGAAGCCCATGTTAAATGTAAAGGACGTCTAACATGGGCTTCAATTGGAATTCCATAGAGCATATTATCAAGCCCATTATCGCCGTTTTAGCGGCAGTTTTCTGCCGCTAAAGCGGCGATAATTTTATCGCCTGGCTTGATAATATGGCCTTAAGTTTCCCTTTAGAATCGGAACACTCTCAGAATCGTGAAAACAATAGAAAACAGTCTGAACCTCTTGGATAGTAGCGAGAGGAGTGCGTTTGCTACTAGGTCGGAGTCCACGAGGCCTGCTGTTTAGTATTGGCCACATAGTGTGGTTTAATGAAATCGATTTTACAAATCTTTTCTCCTTTCTTCCAGCAAGGGGCGGCAGAAGTACTGTTCTTGTTCCGTGGTCTGCTAGGACAGGTACTGGTTGTCTGTAAGAAGGCCCAAATTCCTTCTTGTCCGCAATCTTCTCTCTGACTAGATCCCCAAGCTTTGGGATCCAGATAGGCCTTGCTGGGACCGCTGGTTTTCCCCAGTGGTGGTTGGCTTCAGGAACACGTTGCTTCGTTTCGATCTTAGTTCATTTAGATCCTGTAAAACAGTCAAACGTTCTTTGATATCAAAGGGCTTATTTTCCACCACTGTGACTTTACATTCGAGATCAGGAACCCACATTCTTGTCCCAAATAGGACCTCATATGGAGTGACCCCCCCTAGAGAACTTCTTGGCAAATTGTTTAATGAGCGTTGGACCCCATAAAGATGTTTGACCCACCCATTACCCAAACCTAATACTCTAGGCTGCTTTATTTCCCGGTTTTTCCTTTACACAACAGAATTTCCCTCAGGATGAAACTGAGAGAAGTACCGCAATGCTATGCCCAAACTGGCCATGGCTTCTTTGTAAGCCAGAGAGCTAAGTGCAGGGCCCTGGTCAGAATTTAGTGTGCCAATTGCGTATGTGCCGATAAGGACACGCAAATCTTTTATAACAGTTCAAGCGTCAGCCGAGCGCTGAGGCCACATCCATAGGAACCTTGAGCACGAATCCACTTCGACCATGATATATTTATAGTTACCATCCCTTTGCAAGGGACCGCAGTGATCTAGGTAAATAGTTTATCTGAAATTAACGGGGGCGTCTGCGCAGGACGTTTCACTGTGGAAACGTTCATCTGTTGGCATATTTCACATTCCAAAACATAGTTTTTGGTCTGCTTCCTAATGCCAGGCCACCAATATCTTAGTTTTAGTAAAGATACAGTTGCAAAAACACCTGCATGGGCAGAGGCTATCCCTTCATGCGCTGCGAGGATCAGTCCTAATCTACGTTCCTTGTATAAAATGACCCTATCCCCCACTCCAGGGATTCGAGCAAAGGCAACGTTGTTCGCATCAATTACATAAGAGTACTTGAGTGTAAATGTTTTCGGTAACGCTGCACCACTGCCTTTGCTTGAAGCATTGACAGCCAACAATATCCCACTGTCTATTTTCGTTTTTGAACGAGTGATCGCAGCTATGGAAGCCGTTTGCACAGCCCCCTTTGCACGGAAATAGGCATCTGGGATTCTGTATGGGCAGCTCTGAAGAATGTACAAGGAGCGGGGAAGGGCCAGCATCTTAAACAAGGCCGCGCGTCCTACCAGCGATAGAGGTAGGGATCTCCAATGTTTAACGTCTGCCCTCACCTGGGCCAATGGGGGGGCAAGGTTGCAGTCATAGAAAAGAGTGGGGTCTGACGTTGCAAATATTCCTAAGTATAGGAAGCCTTCTGCTGCCACCTCCACCCTTCAGTTAAGCGGAAGACGGGGAGTTGGGCCTCGAAGTACGAACAGTATCGATTTACTCCAATTTATCTTGTAGCCTGAGCATTTCCCAAAATTGGTAAAGATATTCAGGACGCTGTGAATGGATTTATACGGGGAGGCTAAGTAAAATAAAATGTCGTCCACAAAGAGGGATATTCGATCTTTCTGGTCCTCCGCCCACCTCAATCCCCTCACCCCAATATCCCGACAGATCCAGGCCACCAACGGTTCTAGCATAAGAGAAAATATCACTGGGGAAAGAGGGCAGCCTTGACGGGATCCCCTCTGCAGTGTGAAAGCCAGTGAAATGTAGTGATTGACTTTCACTCAGCCCTGTATATTGGTGTATAACAGTTTCACCCACCCCATGTATTTCGGGCCAAATCCCATCTTTGCTAGAACTTCAAATAAGTAGGGCCACTCTATTGGAATCAAACACCATGGAGGCATCCAAAGATAGCACTACTGCGTCCTCCGCTAAATATTCCCGACGTGCAAGCACATTATTTAGGCGGCGAATATTAAGTGCCGTATTTCTTCCTGGCATAAAGCCCGACTGGTCTGGGAGGACCAAGGATGAGATAACTGCAATCAGCCTGGTGGCGAGCACTTTCGCTAGGATACGTTTATTAACGAGATCGGCCTATAGGAGCCGCATTTATCGACAGGTTTCTCTGGTTTGCGAATCACAACTATGGATGCCATCCATTGGTCCCTGGGCAGTATCCCTTGCTCATAATTTTCATTATACATGGCCCTCAGATGCAGGGCTACCTGGGAGGCAGTGACTTTTAGGAATTCAATCGGAGTCCCGTTAGGTCCCATCGCCTTCCAGAGTTAATTTGGCTTATAGCCTTTTGAATCTCTTCATCGGTGAGGTCACTATCTAGGGTCTCTTGGTCGGTCTTAGAGAGGGTAAATATGTTACTATCAGAAAGAAGTTGGCGGGAATCGTCCGCGTCATATGTTGTTGCGGGAGAGTAATATCTGCTCTAGATGTTCTGCGAAGGCCTCCGTTATGACCTTCGAGTGTCTTATAGTTCTACCATCGTTCAAGGTCAGACTCGGGACCCATCTATCTCCCTGCTCTCTTCTTTCGAGCCAGGCCAGTGTCTTACCTGCCCTATCCCCTAGCTCATATAGTCTGTGTTGCGTGTTTAAGTGCTTGGCCATCCTGTGTTCCCTCACCTTGATCCTGTATTCGGCTTGCTTGAGTGTGAGGCGGTGTAGCCCATCTTCTGATGGCGTGGTGGTATGAACTGACTCCAACTGTTGAAGCTCAGTTTCGAGTTGGACTAGCTAGCAATTTTTATTCTGGATATATCCCTTCTTTAGGGACAGGGCTTGGCCCTTTAGGGCCACCTTGAAAGCCTCCATAGCGTTTGTGCCGACGTGACCGATCCCACGTTTTCTTTAAAATAGTTTGTAGTTTGCTTGTATAGTTCGCCTTTGATATCTGGAATTTTTAGTAGCCATGGATTAAGAATAATAGTCGACCGCGGCTGTTGCACCCAGTGGGTGAGTTCGACCCTAACAGGGGAATGGTCGGAGATACCTCTCGGCAGGACTTGGGGGATCTGAAAATTCCCAATGGAGGCTGCATGTGTCAAGAAGTAGTCAATTCTGGATGATCTTTTATATGCATTTAAAACATAGGTGTAGTGTATGTCGTTTGGTCAGACCCAAGGCCGTGGTGAATTCTGTCATTTGCGTGTTTGGACGGGCTCCCAGCCGCTGTGGGTGTCTATCTAGGCTGTCATCCATGGGCATATTAAAGTCTCCGCCGAGGACCAGGGTGCCCATTGGAAGGTCTGTTAGTATTTTGCCTAAGTCTGTCAGTGCTTCCCTGCCCAATGCTGGTGGTAGACACAATGAGATTACATTGATCGCTCTCCTTGCCCACTGAGCCTCTAGGACAGCGAATCTACCCCCGGCATCTGCCCAGGTGTTTTTAACAATAAGAGCTAGGCTGTTTTTTGGCAAAAATTCCTGTACCCCGGGAACCTGTAGTGTGGTCAGCAAGCATGCACCAGGAGTTTATAACCCCACCGTGTCAGGGCTTTACTTTTGTTACCAAACATATGTGTCTCCTGTAACAATACTATGTCTGGGGCCTGTCGTTTCAGGTATTGTTGGACTATACCCCTCTTGATTTTGTCCCCCATACCATTCACATTCCAAGTGAGGATGGAGAGCGATGATTCCAAGTTATCCCCATCATCTGACATAAAGACCAGACAGGTGCAGAACTTTAGCAGCAACATGTATCTATAGGTCCAGCTGATCAGAACCAGCAAGACGTGGCTTCTTTTGTTTCCTCTACAATTGTTGTTTACTAGAAAATCAGTATGAAACAGTATGCAAGCACTACTTCTTAAATCAAACGTTTCTTGAACAAATAACCAAACCCCGCTTCTCCCCCTCCCCCATCCCTGCCCCCCTGCCCGTGGATTTAGAACTACCCACTCCCAAACTAGGCAGAGTGCCTCTCTCCCTCCCAACAATAGTAAAAGATATAGGGTCAGTTATCCCCCCATCCCCGCTAACGACTATTGGTGCTGCCATTGCTATCGTTTTGTCTCCTAGTCCTCCCAGTGCATAATGCAAATCTCACATTTCGTCTGTGGGTCTCTATGCAAGTAATAGTTCGAACATAAGCCTCTTTAAGACCCCCATGTCGACAACATCATAGGAACTGTCTCACCACTTCAGAGGGGCAGGTAGGTGTACCACTTATCTTGTATCTCCAGTCGCAGATGCGGTCGTCGTCCCTATACATCAGCTATTTGCTTTGTGCATTGGTAGTTTTGCTTGCATTTAGGGTCTCACTAGTCTCTGCATGCGTTCGCGGTCCATCTGTCTGTACTCGGCGCTGACCTCCAACCCTACGCCACCCCTCCAACCACTCCCAAGTGTCCTCCGGTGATGTAAAGAACCACGTTTTGCCTTCCGATTCCACTCTGAGTTTTGCCGGAAAAAGCATGGCGTACTTCACTTCGCGGTCCCGAAGCTCTTTCTTCACCGCCTGGAAGCTTCGTCTTTGAGCTTGAACCTTGGCCATGAAATTTGGGAAGAACGTGATATCTGCGTTGTCTAGCTTAAGTGGTGGCTTAGATCGCACCGTTTGGAGGATAGTGTCCCTGTCTCAGTAGTTAAGGACACGGGCTATAAGTGGCCGCGGAGGAGCCCCTGGTTTTGGTTTACCTCCTGGTACCATATGCGCTCTTTCAATCGAGAAATAGCTGGACAGCCTCTTAGATTGCAGGTGTTTCACTATTAGGTCTTCCACATAGAGATCAGCTGCTGGCCCTTCGGCCCGCTCCCGCACCCCCAGTATATGTATGTTGTTTCTTTGGGCTCTTCCTTCATACTCATCTAGTTGTTGTGCCATTCGTGCCTGTTGACTTTGGAGTTCAGCCACTTGGGTCTGGAGTTGAGCCGTGTCATCTTGCAGCGCTGATGTTACTATTTTGAGATCTTTCACTTTCTCGTCCATTTTGCGGAAGTCCGCTCATAGAAGGGAGACATCAGTGGTCACGGAGTCAAGGGAGAACCGCACCCCACCGATAGCTTCCATGACATCCCGCAGGGTTGGTTCCAACTGTGGTCCTGTGTCCCCCTGCGACTCTGATGTCTCCAGTTGTTGCGCTTCCCGACCCTCCCCTGATTTGGTCCAGGCAAATTTGGCGAGTTTGTTGTGCGCATTTGTTTTCGGGCCTCTACTCATTGCCATGTTTGGGCTGCGGTGCATGAGAGAAGGTATTCAGTCTGAGACCCAGGCTGTGTAGTCCCCATCGCGTGCCCGGCGTGATTGTTGTTTCTGCCGGTGGCCTGTCGGGTTTCCCACGGACCTGTCTACAAGGGCCTCTGTGCTAAACCTTCCCTTCTGTGCAATGAAAGTTGTTGCTTGACTGGGAGGTCTACTGCATCAGGTCACCTTGCTAGCAATGAACAGGGTAGGTGGGCCGATAATGCAGTCGTGGCGCTTCCTCCCGGTGCACCAAACAGAGTCTCCTATTTCCCACTGCCACTCCTAAGATCTGTGAGGCAACCTTCGTCTAGGCTTCTGTCCACCTTAGGTTCAGGTGAGGTTGGGGTGGTGTAAGAAACCCAACCGTCGTTCTGAGGTCTCAGCGGGGCGCCAAGTACATGGGGAGGGCGTTCAGCAGTGCAAGTGGTCTACCTGGGTATTGTCCTTATATCCTTTGGTCATCTGAGGGTCTTGCCAGCCTTACTTTTCTTTAGTGCCCTAATCCACGTCTACAGTGTTATGTCCAGTGCCCCAGTGAAACAATAACTAAATCATTGCACCCCCTCAGCCCTTCACTGGTATGGTTTAGTGGTCACATAGGTCCATCATACAGTATCAGGCGCGGGTTCCAAATGGGAGGGGGGGGCTCTCATATGCTGAAATGTCCAGGAGTTTTCACTGAGTTTTAAAGGCACTATTTCCGGCGTCAAACAAGAGGGCCTCAGCTGAGACTCATAAGCAGGCGGGATCTGGCCTCCGTGGGTATCGAGCAATCTTCTTGTTACGCACGCCTCCCAGCCCCAGGCAGTGCACTCTCAAGCAGACGCGGTGGGCCTGAGAAGCCGGGACCTAGAGTTGCAGCCTCAGCAATCCCGCCTCTACTCCCCTGCCCCGGTGGTATGAGCGCCACAGCAATAGAAGGTAGGGACGGCTGGCGATCGCGTCCCGAGTGGGTGGGAGGGCGGATGTCTGCGCACAGTACCTGGCCGTGGCTTGTCCGCTAGTCCCGGACTCCGACGCCCGATCAGAGCCTATGGCGCTGCCATGTTGTCCTCTCGGCGCCGCTCCCTACGTTGTCTCTTCTCTCTCGCGTTTGCGGGATTAAGGCTCACAGGCTTCGATAGAGGTAGGCTGAGGGGTCAAAACGCTCTCAGCAGCTTCGAGTTTACAGTTTTCCTGGCACAGGATTTTGACGTATATTTTACGGGGATTGCCAGCCTCTCTAGCCAGCCACCATTCTCTTCGGCTGCTAGCCACACCCCCCCATGTTTCTCTTTTGAATTTTGTTTATTAGTTTCCCACTTCTTTTTAGAAGATGTAGGATTTTGTTTAACAGAGTACTTTTCACGACCTTCAGACAGTTGTTGTTTCAAAGGTTTTCCACCAAAACTGTCTCTGCCTAATTCTGCATAAGATTTTGCTATTATTCTGGGTAGTTCATGTTGATGTTTTGTTACATCAAATTCCCTTAAGCGTTGGCGGATTGCCACTGATGCTGCCTCGCCTTTAATATTAGATAATATTATTGTTGAGACCTAGTCGAAATTTTTCAATAATTTCATACCTAAATTCAGAGCAGGCTCTGCCCTGTATTCATTTTGAATCTGCTACAGGACATCTGGTATTACCACAATGGACGGAACACCATGTGTTTTAGTATAAATGGAAGCAAAGACTGCGCCCCAAGCGGTGCAGTCTTCCAGTTGTGGTGTGATCCCCATTGGTAAACAGATTGTTAGGATTCTGTTTCTCATAAGGGCTAGTATTAGGAAATACTGCTTCGATTTGAGTCATTTTTTGAGCTATCCAGAATGGAATTTGTTCACGTTTTGTGGGCATTTTACCCATGACTGCTTGTAAAGCCTGTGGAGTAATTTTCAGTGTTTTACCCTATTGAGGGGTTTTATTTGCAATGGTCAATGGTGGTTGGACTGTGAAAGTCCGCATGACATATTGAACTAATTGTCTGTAACTTTTTATTAACTCTTTTAGTTGAGTGAGTAATTCCTTCGATGTCAGGATTAGGTGTGTAGCCGGCTAAAATCGTCCATGTTGCTCCTGGTCTACCTAGTGGACCGAGCCTGATAATGTTTTTGTGATGTTTTAGGGCACCTTTAAACCAGAGATCATGCTCCTGGTATGTGAGTGGAATTTCAATATCCTCGAAGGGAATATATTCCTCAGGTGGATCATCTTCTTTAAAGAAGTGAAACTCTTTTGTTATTGGATTTGATTCTGGGAATACTATCCATAAATAGAATAGCTCTGTCTGTAAAGATTTGTGTGCCTCTATCACGAAAACTGCTCTACCATCTCTTGGTATTAGGCCATGTTGTATACGTTTTAGAGTGATGGCTCTTCTTATATTCGGATGGATTGCATCCTCATCGGTTTCATTAAAACCAGTAGAATTTACAACTATATGTAATGCTTCGTCGGCTGGGACAGCCTCAGCATTATCCCCGAAATTGGACATTTGTTTTTTGAAAAATGTAGAACAAGTTTCAAGGAAACAAAGATAAGGTGCACAATATTTTGGATCACTGTATCCTTCAACGTTGAACAAACCAAACAGCTAAAATAGGATTTTTGTCCTTTCCAATTTTGGTGGATATTTAACCTTACTCACTCCAAACGTCTTTGGAGTATGTGAGTTAGGTCTCTGAGAAAAGCACAACTGAGTTACTTCAGTATCAAGCGTTAAATTACTGCCTTACTAAACGTTGGGCGCCATGTAGTGTAGTTCCTATTTCCCTAATAGGCTCTGCGCATTGGAAAAATATACATGTAGGGGCAGATTTATGTTGCCTGGTGCATCTCTGCAAATCAGCAGGGATGTGTCAGGAAAGATGCGGCACGCAAGTTTACCCTTGCGCCACCCATGATGCGCCGCATTGAATAAACAGATGCATGTCGCATCTGGGGCGTAAAGTTGGCGCAGTGCTGAAGTAGTGTTGCATGCGACACGCAACTCCAGCACTCTTCCAACTTGCCCAATCTGTAATGTGGTGCGTCAAGCCGTACGCCTGCTTCAAGCAGGCGCAGGGTTTTGACGCATCAGTGTTGGAAAATTGACTTTCACTGAGTCACTTTTCAGGGGTGTTTCTGCGACGGAACGCCCCCCGTGTAGAAACGCCCACATGAAACCTGACGCAGGTTTCATGTGGCGCAGGGCTTTACACCGTGACGCATCTCCATAGATGCGTCACGATGTAAATAGGGTGCAACGTGGCGCAGGGTTTACGCCGCCGCTGCGTCACAAAAGTGATGCAACAGCGGCATCAAAGTGGCGCAAGTCCAACATAAATCTGCCCCAATAGTTTTAGCATAGGACTGAGGTCAGTATGCCCCTATCAAGTATATTAAAGTTAATTACTTTGTGTGCCAGCTAACTCAGAGGCCACTAGAAACTCCTTGTGAAACAAGAAGGGAGTAGTTTCTGGCAACCGCATAAACATGACAACTTTGTTTCCCTCTAGAATGGGAACACTCTCAGAATCGTGGAAACAATAGATAACAGTTTCACTCAGCTAATCGTGCATGCTTAGTTTCTGCAGAGTTTACACAGAAAGAGTAGATGGGCGTTTCAATAAAAGGATTTATTGAACATTCTTATTTCTGGTGTAAGAGATATGTGCTGTTACAATCATAAGACAGTACGCAAGATATATTATGTACAGCATAAACAGTAGAATGAAATAATACTGCGCTAGCATTATCTTTTAGCTATGATACATATATTCATATACACAAATAACATAAGCTAAAAATGCGAGTACTCATATGATGCGTTCTCTAACTAATTCTACCCCAGTGTACCTAAGTGTAGGACAAGGTAAGAAGTAGGTGCTGTATTCTATAGGATGTTATTCTATAGTTTGTATGGTATGCCAAGAGTCCCTCTAGGTTCTAGTCAGCCCCATACCTTAAGAATGAGAGAGGTTGGAATCTCTATCCGGTTCTCGAACTCTAACCCCCCTGCAAAGGGAGTCAGAACACTGGAAGCTGGATTCTTTGCGAGCAGGGATGACAGCATCTTGTCAGTGTGTCAGGCCGGGTCACGGGCGTCTCTAAGTCGAGGTCTCCTCCTTGCTTGTCACCGTGGCGAGCAGTATCAAGTCTTGCAGCCGAGCCATGGCTTGCCATGGTAAGGGAAGGAATATTCATACCTGGAAGGTGCTTAGGAATGTTTGCATTGATGTAAAGTCCGGCAGAGGAAGACGTCATGAATGGACCCTTGGGGTATAGCGGTTCATTCATATTAAATGAGTTCTTGGAGAAATCAAAAATCCTGGGCTAGGGTAACTCCCAACAGCTTAGGGGTCTGTTTTCTAAGAACTCGTAACGTTGGGGTGGACGGATGTAGGTGACCATGCCTGTATTTGGATAGCATGGCTAATGCCTAAATAAGGACTGGGATCCTATGCCTCTATAAGGGCAATGCGAATTGTGCCTATATAAGGACATGTATCAGGATAACCTATATACGGACACCTAAAGCGGAATACAACAGTAATGCTAGACAGACTCCTTTCCTCTGTCCTGTCACTAAGCTAGTGTTGTTAGGTAGGTAGTTATTATAGTTAGTTACTTAGTATCAGTTGGTAATTTTTTAGCGGTCCGCGTGACATGTCCTCCGTCACGTGCTGCTGACTCTAGTCCTTAGTAGAACATTTTGTAGTTTGTTAGTGAGTGAATAATATAGGAACTCATCAGCATATCAGCAGCAACCAACCAACAATTTGGTGTATGCAATATGCATGCGTCCATCCATGCATTTTTGAGGACTAAAATAAATGGAAATGCAGACTTAGTGAACAATTGGCCCGTCACAGGGGGTTGATTCATTGATGATTGCGAATGAGATCGGAACTTAGAAGAAGCAAATATAATTTTGGGAAATTCATTCCAATGTCTTTGGCAGAGGCAGGCTAGGTGGTACTTAGGTTTGGATTCTTGACTTGGAATGGAACACTGGATTAATAAATAAAATATCTAGACAGTCTGCAATCGTGATACTACTAGTAGATCAGATTAGATTGGTCAATTTTATTGCAATTGCTGTTTCCTGTCACAAAATCTTTTTAGAGTGTTTTAAAATATCTATTATTTGTTTCACACCAATCAATTTTTGTCTCTTTATTATTTCTTACATGATCAGCATACAGGGGCAAGAAGAAGAAGACGGGGTCTGAGGCGGGAGCTGGAAATACCTCCCAGGACCAGGTACGCTCCTCTACAGAGGGCTCTGCTGCTTTCCCCTCCTGTTGTTAATATTAATAATTATATTTCCCTAAACCTTTACTGCACCTTATTTTTTTAACTATTATTTCTGTTTCCTAATTCTATTTGTTACCAAATCTTCTTTGATCTATCTGTTTCTAAATTCTTCTTATCCCTGCATTACCTACCTACTTAGGTATTATATTTCTAGTTTCTGTTTTTTTTTTACATCAATTTAACTGCCTCTGCTCTGACTCTATACTACTGTTAGTCTGTCTGTAGATTGCCCAGTTGGCCACTATTTTCTTTTTAAGAAAGGTTTAAAACTCAGATTCACCAAAAGCTCTAGCCACTGAGCCCAGTCCTTTGGGTTGTCCTCTTCTTGAGAGCCTTTTAAAAAATTACCACCAACAAAATGCCCAACCAGATATTTTACTATTTTTGATAGGATATGACATACTACTGCTGTCTACTCTACTCTAGTGTCCAATTTGTACTAGTGATGTGTGTGGTGCATGTATGAATTGTATTTTCAATCTTGCTACAGAAAAAAATTAGGGGGAGATGTACATGGCATCTAAAACATGTGTAATACTTTTTCTAGGTGTACCGACCACCAGGGCCAGGGTTAGCCACGGGGTAGGCAACGCCAGCCTGGAGGGAGCAGATGCGGCAGCTGCAGGGGTGGGTGAGCCAGCCGCAGTGGCAGACGGTAGGTAAGTTATATACCTTACTTATTGACAATACACACTTGCTGCAAGGGTGCACACTGTACTGTTGAGAGAGACTAAGTTGTTGCAAACAACGGTTGAAGAAGACACCCTTTACTTAGCATTAGCAATAGCATTAGCAGTGGGAGTTGAGTAACTAATGGCCTCTTCTATCTGACTTCAACTCTGCTGGGAAAGTTTTATAAAGAAGACTAAGAGTGAGATGACCTTGATGGATGGGTTGAACGAAAAGGGAAAGAAGGACGGAAGAGGAAGGACGGGTGACATGTAATATCTGACTGGCAGAGAAGGAGGCATGGGATGCATAGGTGGCTGATAGGAATCAAATGCATGGGTGGTTGGAGGATGGGTGAAAGAAAGGATGGCTGCCTGGGTGGGTGGAACTGTATAGGTGATAGGAATCCTCCCGGGGATTTGATGGGTCAAACTCAAAGGCAAGCAAGGAAGGATGCATGGGTGGTGGTTTATAAAGAAATTACAAATGTATGTTAGTGGTGAAAGGTTTGTTGAGGGATTAGGAAGAATGATAGCCATGTTTACTTTGAATGGATGGATGCCTGGAGGGTATTCAATCATATTATAGGTGGAGACTGTCACTGGATGTCAAAGAAAAATAAACCGTGCCAGAGTAGCAAAGCAAACGGTGAAGAATAGAATAAGATTCAAATACAAAAATATAATGTTAGAAGAGCAATGAAATGATAAACGGAAAAATCGCTGGGAAGAGAAACAAGGACTGTTTTTTTTCAAGGTTTTTGATTCAAGGTTGTATTTCTGACTCTGAGGCCCACTCCCTACCTATGTCATTTTCGACCATGTCAGCCTGCCAAGAGTGGCCTATCTGCTGCATGGTTACACAATCAATCAATAGTACCTCACGTCGTCCCATATTAATCATTCAGATCAGATATCATCTGTCTTATTTTAGTAGTCAGGTTGAAAGTGAAATTAAGCAGTTGCCATTGATGTAACAGATTATGTCCATAATAGAAAAATAAGATAATTGTGTGGTCTGCGACAAGAGTATGTCAGTCTAGGGCGCAAGCTGACTGAGCTGGCAATCCTACAAGGTTAATATAGCTAAACAAGAGAGAGAAGAAGAAAAGTGTCTACTCCATAGTGCCTAGTAATGCCTGAAACTCCCAGAAATGTTAGAGGCCGAGGAAGTGGGAGGATACCACAAATGTTATGTACTGTGCTTGCTAGTGCTACTGTGCCACTATAATTTTATGTGTATAATTAATTTTGTGTTACTGTTTTGCTAAGAGTTTGGTTACAATTGTCTTTTTTCTTTCTTGATATAGCTACTCCTTCCCAACCGAAACAACCAAACAGGAAGGAGTTAGCAGCCATGGCCCGGCAACGGAGGCTGGAGGCCATCTGTACTGAACATCAGCGGCTGGTGGCTCTGGCAGAGGAGGAGGCGGCAGCAGCTGCAGGCTCCTCCAATGCCCCGGCCCCAGTCAGGTCCCCCCAGTGCCTCCGGTGGTACGGCGCAATGGTCCGGCAGCCGCTCGCCGCACTTCTTTGAACACTGCTGCCCACCCTTGTGCATGCAACTGTAAGGCATTTAAGCGCTACATGCTCCTCCGGATGGCGTGCCTAGAGGAGAGGATAAAGGGCTTGGAGAGTAATAAGATCCGGCGAACTCGTAGTTAGAACTCCTTCGCCTTGCCCCTTTTTTAATCCTATTTTTGGTGGGTGGGAATTGGGCATTGGGGAAAAGTTGGGGTTTATGGACAATGGACATTGGACTCTTATGGACATTGGTTGGGGTCAGGGAGAGGGGTGGGTCAGGTTTTGTGGGGTTTTCTCAATAGTTTATTTGTTAGGGGAATACATTATTTATAGTTTACATATGATGTAAATGGTTTTTTGTGGGGGGGGGGGGTTACTCTTTTACTCCACAAGGTTTCTTTTGCTGCAGCAGGACAGCAGCCAGTTTTTGATTGAAATAATCTGCCGATATTGTAACACACCAACAGATTGATGCGGTACCCTCACTTGTGACTTGTACTGTCAGTCTCTCCTCCTAGTCTATACAGTCTGCAACTAAAACCCCTATGGACTCGGAAGGGTGTGGGTGTGTGAATTAATGAATTAATTTCCATATTATTAATTATGCTTCTCCCAAACTTCTTCTCTTACCTTTGATTGATGTTTATTTATACTCTGGCGAAGCAGTGGCTGAATATTGATGGTTTGGTTTCCCAAGGTGCCATGGTGGTGGTCGTAGTAGTAGTAGACACTGACAGTAGCATTTGCAAAAAACTGAAAATGAGACAGTCAGCCACCTGAGGGAGACTTGGGAACGAGTAGTAGAAGTGCAGCACACAAGAAGACTGCCAGACAAGAAACCATGATGATGATAAGCAATGCTAAAGTAATATAAACCAGAATGCCTGGAGGGCTAGCCTAGTACAAGTTACTAAAGTCGACTCTAGCTATGATGATGAAGCGCATAAGCGCCGTCGTAACCTTTAGCGCTGCAACTAGGATGAGGATTGATGATGACTCGATGCTGGCAACCAATTATATTATTATGATGGATTATTTAGGTTTCTCTGGGAAAAAAATTGAATATCGCATACACCTTGGTACGGTAAGTTTGAGGTGTTTTTACCAGTATAGCACAGGGTAAAGGCCGGCCTATAAGTGGAGATGGAAAAACAAAAAGGATATTGAAAAATCAAGGAGAAAAGTAATGGATCGGCCTTCAGTAGTACAATTTTGTAATTGAACAACAAGAAGGGAAACATTGACTTGAGTCACTTTTTTGCGTGTAGATTGAATATAGTAGACATCATGCACAACAACACAAACACCAATGACTTAGAGTCAACGTGCAATGCATGCCATCCTTTACCTGTTCTTCCAGAGGAGTCCCTCTAGGTTTAGAAAAGAGGATAGATATAGTAGGGTTCTTTGGAGGTACTCGACGAGGCAGGCACACATTTCACATTTGTTGTACAATTCTCCATCCAATGTCTGGCTTGAGGGAAATGGATTTAGGGCAAGTCAGGACTAAGTCAGGAGCAGGTCTCGGAGGAGTGGACATACTTTTTCACTGACTGCACACAGTTGCAACTCCAATCCGGCAATAAAAGAGTAAGACAGTGGTGATGGATATGTTTGATTCAAACCAGAAAGACCTGGCACACACAAATAATAAAAGTAAATAATATTCCTTAACTATATCTTTTTGGGGGGCTTATTTTTGGGCGTCAAAGCAAGAAAGTAACTCAAAAGCCTACTTGTCACGGAAGTAGAGCTCGTCCTCAAAATCTGGTGGTTCACCCAGAAGTATGTCATCTAACACACTACTTCCATGACCTGAGTCGCCTTCATCATCTTCCTGCTGTGCTACTTCAGGTATGGTTTAATCCGGTGGTATAAAGTTCTGATTCATTTTGATCATGGTTAATCTCTCCATGTTTTGGGGCGAGAGACTGGTCCTTCTCACTGTCAGAACGGCTTCAGCAGCACTGAAGACACATGTGACAGGACAAGCCAGATAGTTTAATCTCCAGCCTGCTGAGCACTGGCCCTTGGCACCTTTTCCCATACCAATACAGCAATGGGTCTTGATCAAAGTAGACCTCTGTTGGGTCATCCAGATAGGCCTGGACCATTCACTCAATGCTCTTGGGTGCTCCGATTCGCTGGGCCTCTTTTGCCTTTGCCTCAGCACTAGACTTAAACCCTTGATTTAGAAACTATTCCTGTGTCGATTTTGGGGCTGATGCTCCTGTTCTTGTTGTTGTTGTTGATGTTGTTCTTGGTGGTGTTGGTGGTTTTGGCTGCTTTGAGCCGCACTGCCCTCAGGCTTGGAAGTTGAACTTGAAGCCGGCTGCCCTGTAGTACTTGTTGTGCTCTGGAGTAGCGGGCCTCCCATTCCCGGCCGTTCTTTTGCTAAGTGACTGGTGAATGGCTTCCACAGCTATCCAAGTTTTGTAGTTGGCAACATCCCTGTCGGAAAAAAGTGATGAAAGTGTGCAGTAATGGTTTGTACCATGGATTAACCCTGGGCGTAGTTTGCATAGTCGCGCTACGCTACGCGAAGTGCACTTCGCACTAAGCAAGCTACGCGTAGCTACGCAAGCTGCGTAGTGCGGTAGGGAAAATGCTGTTCGCACTGATTGCACAGTGCCGGATGCTTGTCCGCACTATACAATCATTGCAAACGGTATCTTGCACAGTGCAAGCGGTCGTTTTCTGCACTCGAGTAGATTTGTACTCGAGCTGCAGTTTTCTCAACGTGGACTGGCAGTTTCTCATCGCGAGCGGTCGCAAGCATACGCGACCACTCGCAATGAGAAACCTGACCTCCCCACGATGAGAATCTCGGCCGGAGGTTTATTTTCCACGCTTGTGATCGGCAACTTGATGTTGCTGATTGCAAACGAGGAAAAAGTCTCGCCGGGATGTCATTTTGCTCGCTCGTGATCGCTAACTTGACCTTGAGGACCGTGAGCAAGCAGAAAGTACCCGCTACGCTACGGGTTTTTGCACTGTGCTACGTGCAATTCAAGTAGTGATTAGTAGTGCAAAATACGCGAGCGTAGTGTAGTACTACACCCAGGGTTACCGTGGATGCAGAATTGTGGCACAAATGTAATGGTTGGATGACACAATGCCTCTTTGCATCCTTGTATTTTCAGATAAGAGAAGGGTTAAGCTCTCTACTAACTCATATGCTTCTTTTTGTTTCCTCTACACCTGCGTACATTGCAGACACCCCCTTCAGCTGTTCCTGTAGCATATGCAACAATGGGACAGCTTGCTCCATAGTACAGTCCTCCTTGCTGATTTCACGTGTGAAAACCTCGAAAGGAAGTAGCATCTCTGTCAGGCATTTAACTAGGCCCCATTGGTCTATCTCAATGATCATCCCTTTCACAGTAGCATCCCCTTGATGCATGACATATTCATTAATTGTTCTCTACTGCTCAAACAGACGTTCAAGCATGTAATAAGTTGAGTTCCATCGTGTTGTCACCTCCTGAATGAGTGCTTTAACTGGCATTCTGTAATCAAGTTGAATAATCCTCAGCTGCTTGCGGGCTTTAAAAGAATGGCTAAAATGTGTGCAGATTCTTCTGCAGGTGGTCAGTAAGTTGCTGACTCGATCTTTTTTCAGAAAGTCTTGGACAATGATGTTCATGCAGTGCGCCAAACACAGGACCCTGAAATAGCCACCATCGGCCATGGCCTTAACTATATTACTGCCATTGTCCATGGCAACAAAACCAATGTTAAGCCCTCTTGGCCGCAGCCATTCAAAGACCTTGCTGTCAAAGTCTTCCAAAATGTTGGCAGCAGTATGATATTTCTCCATGGTGAACATGGCTACAGTTGCATGTTTCTAAGTGGCATTAAAATTGGGCAGTTAAAAATCACAATACCTGCTGCAGATATCTTTTCTCTAACTCCTACAAAAGAGATCCAGTGTGCAGTGATGCACATGTAATCAGTGGCTTGGCAACTAGTCCACATTCCTGTTGTCAGGTGGATAGTGTGAACAGCACTCTGCTGCAAAGCTTGTCCACACAATTCAAGCACGTCGTGATGTAGCAACTCTGGTGCAATAGGACAGGCTGGGAACCTTCCGTTTCGGCATATGGCTGACACAAATTCAAGAAAACACACCCCTTCCACAAAAGAAAAAGAGAGGAGGTCCAACGCTAACATTTTAGCCAACTTTCGGTTGTCCAAACATGCCGTTGGGTGTTTGCGCTCATACTGCCCCTCAGACTAAGGGTGGGCGGACAACTCCGTTCCGCCCACGGAATATGCGGAGATTTGCCCTTCCGCCTTCCGCGATAATAGGCAGAGAAACAGGGCAAATCTCCGCACACTCAGGGCGTAACGGAAGTTGTCCGCCCGCCCTATTAAATACATTAAAAAATACAAGTTTAAATAACCTTACCTGATCGGCGGCGTTCCCGGGCTTCAAACCTCTTCCAGCGCGTCTTCTTCTGAGAACTGCGCATGCGCGGGAGACTGCGCATGCGCATTCCTACCGAGGAATGCTCATGCGCGGGCTCCCGTGCATGAGCATAATGCATAATGCAGAAGCACACTGGCTGCCGTCACAAAATGGCCAACAAGAAGAAAGGGAAGACAGACAATGCGGGCCTATGGCAAAGCCACACTAGCTGCCTTCACAAAATGGCCACCAGCCACATGGCCAACCCACAACAACTAGAAAGGAAAGACTGACAATGCAGTCCTTTGGCAAAAGCATACTTGTTGCCTTCACAAAATGGCTGTCAGCCACATGGCCAGGCCACACCATAACAAGAAAGGGAAGACAGACAATGCAGGTCTATGGCAAAAGCACACTGGCTGCCTTCACAAAATGGCCTCCAGGCACATGTGCAGTCTACCACAACAAGAAGCAGGAAGCCAGGAGGATCAAAGGAAAGATATGCAGGCCTATGACAAAAGAACTCTAACTACCACCACAAAATGGCCACCAGCCACACGGTTACTCACAGTCACAACAAGCAGGAGGCCTGGAAAACACTGAACTCAAGCAGGCCTTTATGGACCAAGACTTTACAAAATGGCCCCTGGCCACACGGGGAGGCTCAGCCAAGGCAAATGTTGGCCCCCAATTATAAACACACTCACACACTGGCCAGACAAATGAGGCATGCTAAACAACACAGCTTTAATGCAACAATGCCAAACCGAAAATCCCCAGGGCTAAAAAAGGTTTGCAAGTTACACAACAACCACACATGAAAAAAAGTGAAATACCAAAATAAAACACATTTTGCAATTCAAGCCAATGTCATCTATGCCCTAAATGATGTTTAGATTCAACAGACACCACAGAAACAGTTGTTTCATGCATCCATTAGTGGCTCTGGGCCTACTGGCTGAAAGGCCTATTGGCTGACTACTGGGCCAGTGAATTAAAATAAATATTGCAAATTGATTTCAAAAGTTGGAGAAAATGTAGTGAACTGTGCAACATATTTCCTTAATAAAAGAAGAAAACTTGCTTACAAAGAAACAACTAGGCCCCTACTGAAACTACAGGCCACCCACCACAATCAATTTTAAAAACACGTTGAAAATTACAAAAAAATGTAGGTGCAATGCCCCAATCAAACAACACAAATTTTCCAACTTAATGGTGAAATCCCAAATTCAAAAGTCCTCAAATCCAATCATATATGATGCAGCAGACACAAAGAGTGATCCTTCCAGCTCCAAATCCAAATGAAAAGTCTACAGGAGAGGGACAAAGCACTGGGAGGAGCCTGCTGGATAGGAACAGGAAGTTGGAGACTCTGGGGCACTTCCTTCTTCTACAAAAAAAAGTACAAAAAGAAAAAGGACACCTTGCACAAAAAAAAAACAGCCAAATGTCAATCTGAGGTGTTTTTTTTAATTCATATAGTCATTTTGAGAAGGTTTGGGTGCTGCTCGGGAGAGAACCTTCGGCAAGTTGCAGATTCTGCTTGTTCGGGATCGTGTTCTTCACAAAACTTCAGCCTGAAGTTCGATGACACGCCCGAATGACGTCCGACAACTCTGCGTTCTACACAGAATGCGGAGTTGCCAAAAATCCGTCCACGAGTGGAGCGGAGTTTTACACCCAGGGTTAGTTTTAAGGCGAGAGCACAAGCACTTTAGCACTGATTTGCAGGGGTAAAGTGCACCGTCTTAATGGCAACAAAAACAAGTTCAGCAAAGTTAGGGAGTGAGGGCAAAAGGTTTGGGGGAATACCACACCAACGATGTCAGGTCTAACAGATATCCTTAATCCTGAAAACAGGTAATGGTACCATACTGTGTGCTAGTTTTAGACCAATTTCATCATCCAACACTGACATAGAGATACTATCACACATCTCATGGCATGTACAGAATGATAATGAGGAAAAGGTGGTTGTTTCATTGGATGCAGAAACAAAAATTGAGAGTGGGGGTGACTTTTTAGGGTGATGGAGCGAATGGAAATCTGTGGGGGCTTCCTCGAGAAGGTAAAATGGCTTTATCAAAGCCTGACAGTGATAATAAAATATAAGGGCTACTCCTCAACCTCTTTCAACATCAAGACAGTGTTGCTCATTCTCACCGCTATTGTTTATCCTGGTGTTAGAACCACAATAGCAATTTGACAGGATATGCAAATAGGGTGTATTTACTAGGGGAAGAGCAAGGTCCTATTATATGCAGATTATATTTTGGTAACATTATCAGACCCAAGGGAATTGAAACTGCCCCTTATTGCGCAGATCCCCAGATATTTATATTTTCCAGGATTCTGTATCAACTGGAAGAAGTGTGAGGCCCTCTTACTGTTGAATGTGATAACAGTGGTATCATCACTCATCAGGCAACTGCCCATTCTAATGGGAAAAGTCATGCCTAAAATATTTTAGCATTTTGGTAAACAGAGGGCTAGAAGACATGTTGAAAAACAACCTGATATCACTGAGAGTGTCAATAGAAACAGCCAAATGGTCTGAGCTGCACCTATCAATGTGAGGGAGGGTTCAAGTTCTGTAAATTAATGTTACACCACACTTCATTTATATGTTTGCAAAGGTTGCCCTTAATATTGTCCACGCTTCTTAACAAACAAAACCAAAAACGTAAAGACTTTGGGCCAAATTACGAGTTTAGCAGTCCATCTGGCTGCCAAATCCATAGTGGCAGTCCATGCACCGCCAGATTAGCGGTCCACCTGCCAAATTACAACTACGAAGGTGAGACTGCCACAGGACCGCCTCAACCACCGGGGATTCGATTCCGCTGTGGTGGAGCAGCAGTGTGAGTCTGTAAAATGCTGGTGGTGCCTCTGCGGTGGCGCCAAGCATATTACAAGTTTTATCACTGCAAGCCCACTGTGAAAAAGGTGACGGTGAGGTAACTAAGGGGGCCTACAGTCCCCCCGTAGGTATACTCCCCCTGTTCCTGTACGGCGTGGACTGCACAGTCCATGCCATGCAGGATTGTGCTATGCCACTCCCACAGCGCTGCCTTTCTAAAGCTCACATGACAGCCTGTGAAAGGCACTGCCGTGGGACTGCCAAAGCAGGTTCACCCAGCATGGATTCCAGTCTGCCTACGGTTTTGGAAGTGTTGCAGCAGGGCACTGGCGTAAAGGCCCGCAGTAACACTGCCAAACTCATAATCAGGCCACATGTGTGGTCAGGGGTAAAGCTACGCCTCAAAAATTACACATGGCCACAGATTACATGTGACTTCCAAATATGGAGCTATATTGCTAGCATTGCAAGTTTCCTAGATACTATGATAGGTGCAGCTAGAAAAGGACATTTTAGAAAACGCGGGTGGCCTGTGATTGCTAAACATGGCTACAGAACAAAAGTCACATAATATTTACCCCATATTATCCTTATTACAGTAGACATGGCGATGAGCGGATAGCATCTTGAAGCCAGAAGTTAGGCTACACAAAGGATCCCCACTCTGGTTGAGTGGAAGAATACACATGCAATGGAAGAATGGCATTAATGCCATAGAAGGCTTAACAACAAAAGGGCTCATTAAAACCTTCGCAGAAATGCAGCAAGAGTTTGGGCTACTTCCATCCAGAATCTGGAAATGGTGCCAACTGTCACACTTCTTAAAATTAGCTTTGGGGTCCTGTAACAGAAACCTACCAGAGTCAAAGACCTACAAATCGGAGGCATGGCTTAGGCGCCGAGGAAGATGGCCGTCTGCTCACAGAGCTCCATGCCACGATGGAGGGCTTGATCAACCACCCGTAGTTGGAGAAGATTCTTCTCCTCACATATGAGAGGATTTCTTACGAACTTGCTTTCAAGGTTAGGGGGCACTCTTCTCCAACGCATTTGGGGCATATTATCAAGACAGGCGATAAAATTAGCGCCGCTTTAGCGGCAGAAAACTGCAGCTAAAACAACGATAATGGGCTTGATAATATGCTCTATGGAATTCCAATTGAAGCTCAGGTTAGATGTCCTTCACATCTAACATGGGTTTCAATTGTATCGCATGTCTTGATAATATGCCCCTTGGTCACTGCGTTCATCTTTTTGCAGTTTTTGGCGAACACTACCAAACCCTGAGATAAGAGTGGTGGATATGTTGGGCAAATCTCTTGTTAAATGCCCAACGCGCTGAAGAAAATAAACTATGACACACAGCAATACCCAAGTGTTTCTTTTTTTTCATGGTGACCATATGCTTTTAATACCATTCAATACCATTCTTAAAATTTAAAAACAAGTAAACATTGTATAATTGTTTAATAAAAGAGTATTGGTGCTATCTGACATGCAGCTGTATTTTTTTAAAACTCTTTTTATTGTATGTTTCAAAAGACAGAGAAAACAAAAAAAGACAACACGGGCCCCAAATAAGCCTCACAATACAGTATAGCATTGAAGTATGTAAAGAAGTCATGGTACATGCCACTGATTGAATCCAATGTGTGACTCAACACGTTTTTAAATAGCAATAGTACACATGTCTGAACCTCATCATATATATTCCAGTACAAGAACCTCAAATCTCCAGAAAGCAGACTCAACACTATCACATCGCTTCAATGCATTAGCTATATTCTCTGTTTACTGTGTTTGCACCAAAATCTGAGCATCTTCTCCCTCCTCCCCATCATTAGCAGAATGTTGGAGTAAATATGTGCGCAAGGGCTCCCATATATCTTTAGGCCGGGAAGAGGCAGGCATAAGCTTCGCATATGTGGCTAATTGCTCCTGACAGAATGTAAGATCTTTCAGCCATTCCTTGAATTTAGGGGCTCTCCCCCTTCCCCACTTACAGGCCACCCTACGTTTGGCCATCAGCAGGCACAGCAAGGCGTATTTTCTGATTGAAGGATCTAGATCCTTCGTGTACCCTAATATCACCATGAGTGGAGTGTGTGGGATGGCGAATCCAGTCATCAGGCCCAGAGCCTCAAGCACCACCCACCAGTACTCTTGGATAGGGCTGCATTCCCAAGCCAAATGTAAAAACCCAGCTCCTGCCTCTCCGCACCTGTCACAATTGTCATTTTCTCTTAACTTAAAGTGATGTAGTTTTGCAGGCGATGTAAATATTTTAAGTGTATAATGCTGAGCCTGCTACTATCAGAAATTTGTCCAGTCTGCTGATAACAGTATGTCCATTCCTCATCACTGAGGGTGCCACCCAACTCCTCCTCCCAATAAATGCATGACGTATCGTGCACCTCTGGGCGCTCTGCCTGCGTGATGTGGTATAGCAAAGAGACCACATGCGTAGGTGCATCTCTTTGGAGTAGGGCATGCAAAGGGGCAAAGGTCGTAGGCTCGGCAGGGAAGTCAGGAGTAACAGCCGTAAAGTCTTGGCGCAGCCTGACATACAAAAAAACTCCATTGGAGTGGGTTATTGACCATCAGAAAACGTGTCGCGATCACAAAAGGTTCCATCTTTATATAAGTCTCCCCAGGTCAACATCTCCACTTTACGCAGCAATTGCCGACAACTCACTTCCTGCGTGACCGGGAGGTGTAGGCGGCCCTGTAGCGTTAGAAGGGGGGAGTATATTGTATCTATTTGCAATTGTTCAGCTATAGCCTTCCATGCTCTGTTTGTGCATTTGACAGTCGTCGGGTCTCTATTCCTGAAATTGACAGGTGAGCTCACATAGGCAGCGTAGGGCACCGGTGCCATATACCCGTGCTCCACGGACAAGTGCGGCATATATGCAGCAAAGTGTGCCTGAGCACACCAAAAGTACAGCTCCATATCTGGCACCGCGAACCCCTCTTTCACAAATGACTGAGTGAGCACCTCCCATTTTAATCTGGGCTGGTTCCCACCCCATGTTAAATGAATCAATTGAGATTTGAGATCTTTGAAAAAGTGTTTTCTAGGTGCATAGGGAATGTTAATAAATAAGTACATCAATTTAGGAAGAATCACCATTTTAATGAGGGACACTCTTCCCGCCAGCGATATCGGCATGGCAATCCATCTGGTAATAGAAGAGTTCAATGTCGCCCTACCATTGTTGATTCTCATAAGTACCTCCTTATCCCTAGTGATCATCACCCCCAGGTACTTAAGTTTTTCATCGCACCAGGTCAGCGGGTAGTCCTGGACATATTTCTGGACCGAGTGGGTTAAGGGGAAGATCTGTGATTTCCCCCAGCTTATATTGACCCCCGAGTACACTCCAAATCGGAGAAACTTGCGAAATATCGGATTGAGGCTGACTTCAGGGTCACGCAGGTATAACGTCAGGTCGTCAGCATACAGAGAGATTAAAATATGTCTGTCTGGGTAACGGAACGCATCGTCCCTGTGGTGCTGTCGGAGCTTAGCTGCCAGCGGCTCCATGGCCAGCACAAAAAGGAGGGGAGACAGCGGGCATACCTGTCGCGTAATACCCTTGTGATTTGAAAGCTGGGGGAACACATCCCAATGATTGGCAACTTAGCCTGCAATTTAGGGTAGACCAATTATACCCGGGAAAGAAAGGGTGGAGGGAAGCCCATACATTTCAAGACACTGGCCAAGTAGTCCCATTCGAGGGAATCAAAGGCCATTATAGCATCTAAAATAAACGCCACAGCGGCTATATCTGAGTCAATGTCTTGCATTAAAGCAAAGAGAATCCGTAGATTGTGGGATGTCGCCCTCTCTGACACAAATCAGGATTGGTCTGGTAGAACCAGCACATTCATAAGAAGGCTGAGATGATTAGCAAGTAGTTTAGCAAGGAATTTAGCATCATAATTGGTAAGCGATAGAGGCCTATATGAGTCGCATTGCTCTCCCGGTTTCCCGTTTTTAGGTCTCGCCTGAGCCAGCGCATGCACTGCACTGGTGAGACTTTTAGTTAGTGGGCTTCAAAAATCCCGAGCACAGCTTTTAGTGAGGTATAGAGCATCCGGTTACGCACACAAGCATGCACGACTCGCTCCGCCTCTCCGTCTTCTTCGCCTTCAACATTCCTCCTCCTCCGCCTCCCTCACCACAGAGCTCGTCTGGCAGCCGCGCGTCTTGTTCAGGTAGGAGCGGATCAGTGCCTTTCTGAGCTTTGTGAGCACCGAGTCACTCCCTGCCTCTCTCCTTCACTCTCCCTGTCTTGTCTCCCCCTCTCTCCCATCTCGCAACCTCCTCCTGGCTCATCCACTGACACCCCCATATCTCTGACCTTTCCTGCTGCAATGCTCCAGTATATGGGAACAATGAGTTTAGTGGAGGGGCTGGACTGGTGATTTAGGGAGCATTCACACACTGCAGAGCAAGCAATTTTGGCAAAAACTGTGTGGCTATATTTTCAGTGGATAGCTTTAGGAGTTATGCTAATCCCAATGGCAGGCATGGAAGTCGTTGGGCAAAATTCCAGATACAGTGAAGACTGTATTTCAACGCTCCCGCAGTTCATTACCTCAAGTCTCCAAAAATTTCTCTCTACCCCAAAACTCATTTGTGAAACCAAGTGGACTAAAGGCTGATCCAGCCGCATCACTTTAACATTTTTTTTTTAAGTAATACCTAAAACATATTTAATACAGACAGGAAAATATAACCGTCCCTGTACTATTTATCTTATTTGCAGCAGGCTGACAAAAATACATGGAATTAAAACACCGTCAAAAATGCATAACACCTTATCCGTTCAAATTCTGGCATTTTGCCCTTAATTTTAAAAAAACTGAAAAAAACAGCATCACTTTTTGATATAAAGAATTCCCCACATCAGGACCTCAATGGGCCAGTCGTTCACAGTAACACACAATCTCGTGTTGAATTTGTGCCCATCCCGTTTAGCACCAATTACTGCAAGATATCATGGGGATAGATGCAACCCTGAAAACTAAATCAGTTTCTTATATCTTCTTTCCCAGTTTATCTTTTTCATTTTTATGTACCATATTTCTCTTACGATATTTACAGATTTGTATCAGCTACTCCTAATTTCTACACAGTATCATACACCTAGTTTTTCACAGTCCGCCAACATTTTACTGTGCAGACGCATGACAAATGTGCCTCTCCAAAGAAAGAGAAAATACTCTCTTCTGAAACAGTTGCCATCTTACTTATTAAAAAAAAAAAGTCACAACTGTTTCTTTGGTGTAATAACTTTGGAGATAGTAATACATTGTGTGTGGTGTTTCTTCTGTTAAATTACACAACATTCATGAGTGGTATCAAATACTATTTATTTTCAGAGAAACCACAACTTCAAAAATCAGAATTTGCATAAGTCGGAGTTTGAAATGTATATTAACAGATTAAATTACCCCTGAGATACCTTTGTGGACTTTTTGATCCTGTCTAAAATATTCTTGTCATTTTAAATGATCTTGAATTCTGGAATGTAATATTGAACCATTAAACAGATGTCAATTAAAACTCTTCTCACCTGCTGCCACTTCATGTTTATTACTTCCTTTTTAAGTCAGTTCATCTCCCTGCATATCCACTACTAATTTAGTTAGAGAACAACAGCCTGATCAGCTATCGGAGATACATGGTTGAAGCCGAGTATTGTGCCGAATTGATTTTTGGGATCAGAATATCATAACTCACATTTTTTATGATGGCCACTGCACATCAGGATCTGGAAACTTTTAGCAACTTCACCTCCAAAATCAGCCGCACCACACAACAGCTCTTACATTTATTGGTGTTTACAGCTATACTGAATGGGAGTATAAAGCAGCCCAATATATTCCATTTTTGCAAGCCAAATGTTGAGCCAACCACTTTTTGTTTACACATTGCAAAGTAGTCTCCCAGTTTAACAAGAGTGTCATTGTGAGAAGTAGATAACATTGTTTGTGTGTGAGTGTGTGTGTACACACAGCATGTGTGCATGTTCCTAGACTGTATGAGTTCTTGTTGTAGCACGTTAAATGTGAGTGTTATATTAAAGACAGATACTCTGACTCTGGATCAGAGACTGAGACAAGAGAATAAAGTTTCTGGTAGGACACTGTACACATGAATACTTCTATGTCTACCCATAAACTAAAAATAAAGCATACTGAAAAATACCTAGTTTCTTTTAGTCTTGGCTTCCATGCTGTTGTGTTGCACTGAGGACAAGTCTGTCTAAAACCATGAGTGCTGAGGCTAGACTGGTTTACCACTTTAAAGCACACCAGGTATTGATGCCCTGCCAGTGCCGATCAGCCTATACCTGTTCCAAACAAAGGCTAGCATGTTGGGATACCCTGTTTCATCCTTAAAGGACTAGATGCACATACTAGGTCTTTGTGCAAAGTATGCCAGTTGTCCACAGGAGGGAACTTTCTGTGAGGTTAAAGAGATGGACCTTACTTTTACCACACTTTTACAGAGTAGCATTTGTGGGCAGGGTCCTCAGCTGCTGCTGATACTGTAAGTCACAGTTAGGGTAGAAGAAAATCAGAGGCCTCCTGAAGGTTGACAGTGGCAACATTTAACCCTGATGAGAGGAAGCTTTACAACCATGTCACAGTTGGTGTACGGTTATGGGAGCAAATAATCTAGTGTCTACTGCAGGAGACAGCTGTGTAACCTGCCATTTGAAGCATGTTCCCACCGAAAGTTAGGATGGCCTCAGCAGCTGCTGTTTTGGGTTTAGTGACTGTTTTGGCTTGGCAGATCCATCAATGCAAGTCCCTTAGGGCCTGTTGGTGGTTTCTGGTGTTGCACAACATTGTGTGCAGTCTTCCAGGTGCAGCTTGTGGTAATCTATGTCAGGTGTTTTCTGTGGTGACCACCTCTAGTGAGGTGTTGGATCAGACTTTCCAGGGCTGGTGTAGTTTTCTTGCATTGGTCATCATATCTGGGTGAAGTGGATACCAGATGTAGTAGGCTTTTGCAGATTCCTTATAGATTTGTGATGCTGCCTGTGTGAGTGAGAGACCTCATGTGTTAGGGGTGCTACACTACCCTGTGTTGGTGCGACTGTAAATGGTGGCAGTTGGCGGTTTAATTTTTGTAGTTTATGTACGTGGAGTTTTGTTTTTACTTAATTCTGAGATTACATCATCTGATGCTCTTTTGGATGGAGTGTCCTGTATATAGTGTATCATGGAGTGTTTTCTCACAAGATAGGCTTGCATGCGTATTTGGAAGATTACTTTGTAGACTTGCATGTGATGTATGTAAAAGTGAAATTCTGTGATATCTTGTTGGGCTTGAGTGTGTGTATGTGTCTGTGTGTGCATGAGAGAGAGAGAAAGAGTGTGTGATGCTGTGTGGCCCTTTTGTGTATGTGAGAGACTGAAGGTTGGTGCATGGAATATATGATCCCAGGGTGTGGAGTGTTAACTGTGATTGTTACATTCAAGACATTTACCCAGTATTAGAACTAATCTAGAAAACAAGTTAAGAACATTTGGCTCCTTTTGATGCTTTCACCTTGAATACTTGTAAGTAAAGCCTTTGCCCAGGAATATAACATCTTGAATAAACCTTCAGTATATTAATTTTTTCCTATCAATCTTATTTTTTTGTTTAATCGACCTGTCTGGTAATTAACTGCACTTTTGTTTAAATATTACCAGGCACTGCAGTAGAAAGAGTTGGTTGTAAACTAGTTTGAGATGGAAAGAGCAAAATCGTAAATTTATTTTTAAATATAAATAGATTGGATACAGGCCTTAAGGCCAGAAAGGGGCTATATCACGTGCTGCAACAAAGGGAAAGAACACCTAACTAACAAGCCTTAAACGTCAATATATTGGCACCATAAGTGGCCTGTGTCTTTCAAATGTTGATGTTTTCCTGGCGCATATGATTTCAATTTCCCAGGCAAAAAGACTAACAATACTGTCAAACTCGTAGGCCAGTTGGTTGAAGTTTGGTTTACACTTTTGAATATCATATTCTCTTATTTTTGCCACTGCCGGTAAGATTTTGTTGAGTTGCATTAAAGGCTAAAATGAGACATCGTAGCCTTACACTGCCATCCTTTTCTAGCACTGTTCATGTATCTCACAACCCCCCCAACTTGTCTTTTAAATCCAATTCAGAAGGCACCCCAAAGATACATTTCCTTTTTAGAGAAATCCATTGCGAGTTGTTATGCACTGAAACAAGAGTTAGCGTAACATTTTTAGGTCTCGCCTGAGCCAGCGCATGCGCTACCCAGGCAAGACTTTTAGTTAGTGGGCTTCAAAAAGCCCGACCACAGCTTTTAGTGAGGCATAGAGCATGCTTCTATGTGCCCAAGCGCGCGTGCCTCGCTCTGCCTCTGCGTCTTCCTCACCTTCAATGTTCCTCTTCCTCCCCCTACCCCACCACAGAGCGCCTCTGGTGGCCGCGTGTCTTGTTCAGGTAGGAGCAGATCAGTGTCTTTCTGAGCTTTGTGAGCACCGAGTCACTCCCTGCCTCTCTCCTTCATTCTCCCTGTCATGTCTCCCCCTCTCTCCCATTTCGCAAACTCCTCCTGGCTCATCCACTGAAACCCCATTCCTTTTCTGAGCCTTAAGTTACCTGCCTTCTTTCTGCCTCTCCTGTGTTCTCATCTGTGCTTCATTCCCGTTTTTTGCTCTCTACCACCCTGTCCCCACCTTAAATCCACTACTACTCTCTCCCTGCATCCCTCCATCGCCTGACTGTTCCCCTTCTGCTACTACTTTCCTCTTCCTACATATCTCTTGTCTACTTAGTCCATGTTCTCGACTTCGGCGCCTACCTCTGCCTATCGTTGCCTCTTCTTTCACCTCCTCTTCCTCTCTCTGCACGGCACCTCCTCTTCCCCCTCCCACTTTCTCTCTTCCTTCGAACTTGCTAGGTGTCTATCCTCTTCCCCCTGCCATCTCTGTACTCAGACTGAATGCAGGGAAATGTAAACAGAGTCTTCAAGGCGCATTACTGCATATCATTTTGGTCTTTTTTTATGAACTATGGTGAATGGTGATATTACGTGATCTTTCTTACTGCGTGTCTGCTGGTGGATTTACAATGGTGATGCGCACACCATTTCTTTTAAAACATTTTTAATCGCTTAATGTTTGAGTGGCTAATTTTTCATAATTGCTCAGCTTCAAGAATACCTAGTTAATAAGCATGTACTTATGTCTCTTAGTGTTAGGACAGTAAGCTGAATTTTTTTAGGTCATTTTCGGGTGTGAACTGCACTCCGGGGTGATGGGTATGTTTATTGTCTAAGGTGTGAAAGTCACACATTGGTGTTCTGATATTTAGGTCCTGGACTTTGCTTCTGGTATCTATTTACTGTATTCCTCTTAAAGATGCAGAATGTTATGCCTCCACCCTTCTTTTGTCTAATCCAGGAAGACCATTTATTAGGTGGTCTATGTGTAAAATGGTCTTTAAGAACTACGCATTTGTGTGTAGTGTCTCACTAAGTGCTGGGAGAAAGACTTCTTTGTTGCTGCACTGCTATGGACCCGAAGCTCAAGAGGTCCTCGAACATTTACCTGGCCTAAGTGGAAGTGATCCTGACAATCTTAATGAGTTTGAGATATGATTGGCTAAATTGGTTTAGGGACTATCTACCAAAAGTGATTACGATCTTGGAACACTATCAGTTCGGTAGACGTATGCAAAGGGCACAGGAATCCATTAAGTCTTATGTCACAACCTTGTGTAAGTTGGGTGTTACTTGCAAGTTTGAAGGCTTGTTGGAAGAAAGAATACACGACTAGTTTATGTTGAGTTGCAGCATAGGAAAGAATAACAAGCATTGGCATAGCCAATAGGTCTCGCCTTTGGGACCTTATAAGTGTTTAGCTATGCAACAGTTGATGCGGTTGCACCAAGGATATTGTGCTGCATAATTAAATACTTATAAGGTCCCAAAAGCGAGACCTATTGGCTTTGCCAATGCTTGTTCAGTATTGATGTGATGAGCACTTTACGCATTGACCGCAGGAGGACGCCTACCTCACGCGCCTCATTATATATGCTTTTAAGGATCAGTATGAGGAGGTCGCTATATGTCTTGTAGAATTCTGCACCGAGGCCGTCAGGGCCAGGGGATTTTCTAGAGCAAAGTTGCATTATAGCCGAGCAGATTTCATCATCCTCAAACTCAGCAGAGAGGAATTCCCTTTGGCCATTTCTAGTCATCCCAGCACTACATGTTCAAAATAGGGTTCAATCTCTACAGGCTCAGTTCTATGTGTGGTATATAGGGTACTATAGAATGTATGGAAGGCTTGTAATATATCTGGGGATTCCTTCCACGTCTTCCCATTTGTATCGGTTACTTCCAAAATAGTATTAGAGAAACGTGGCTTATGGATCGAGTCTGCTAGGGCTTTCCCTGGTCTCTCTCCCTCGTCATAGCATTGGGCTTTGGTGGTATTTACCACGGAAGAGACATTCTCTTTGCGCCGTATTTTGGTATTCTGATACCTTTTCCCTGATATGCTGCTGTGAATCCGGAGTGGGTCCAGTTTTTAATTGGGCCTGTAGTTGCCAAAGGTCAGTCTCTAATGTTTTTAGCGTGTTTCGAATGTCTCTCAAGATTCCTCCCCCCTTAGCTATGCACATCCCACGAACAGTGACTTTTAAAGCTTCCCAGATGTGGATAGGTGGGTCACCGTATTGATATCACGCTGAAAGAAATCTATGATTTCCTGCTCCAATTCAGTCTTGAAAGGGGTATCGAGTAGGTTGTGGGCAGGCAGCCTCCAGTTCTTGAAGGGCATTGTTGTACAAGGAGGGGTTAGTGTTATCAGCGCTGGGGAATGATCAGAGTATGTGCGTGGTAGATGGCACGATCTTGTCAACCAATGCCTCATGCCAAGAGAAACATGTGCCCTCTCTGTCTGTCGGGTAGAGATCCCTCCAGGCATCAAATAGCATGTGCTCAAACATTATCTCTTGTAGTTGGCGTTGGGCGTTGGAATAGTGGTGACCCTGCGGATGTGAGCAATCCTTATGTGGGTCCTGTGTCACGTTAAAATCCCCACCCTACACCATGTGAGTAGATCCTATGTCAAGCACTTTTCCCCATAATATGTCAAAGAATGTAGGGTCATCAGTATTGGTGCCATAGCAACAAACTGGTGTTATGGATTGAGATGCTAGTTTGCCTCATAAAAGGCTATACTATCCCTGGGGTCCGTCAGTTCTCCCATGGCCACGTAGGGTACAATTTTTTTTAATGAGGATAGCAGTACCTCTAGCATAAGTGGAATACATTGAGAAACTACGGTGCGCTGCCCACTGGCTTGCAAACAAAGCCGGGCAGAGGGTCCTATATGCGTTTCCTGAAGCATTGCACAATGCACGTTATGTCTATCTAAGTATGCCAGAATATGGCGTCTCTTTCCAGGGTTGCCTAAGCCCCGCACATTCCATGACATGAAGTTATAGCTAGGCGGGGAAGGGTTGCTCATTGGTGCTACATGTCTTAAATCGTAAGTCTGCTGAGGTTTCTGTGTATCGCACTAGGTTGGTACAACAAATCACATTAGCATCTGGTCCCATGACTAACTCTTGTACTTGGAACATTTCCCCTCTCCCTCCCTCCTCCCGCATTAGCAGCCCAACGCTGCTGTGCCACTTGTCCCCTCCCTTCCTTCCCATCCAAATAGAAAAAAACAACAAGAAACAGAAAAACAGTAAACATTGGTCATTCCATGGGTTTCCTGTTGGGGAATCACATGAGGGCACAGCAGTTCCGCCCAGTAAACATGAGGGTGCCCTGGAACAGGTTCAGTGACCCTTAATGCCTGGTAGTTTGAGCGATTTGTGTGCAGGGGATATAACAGTACCATCTGCTGTCAACATTGCACTCATATTCAATACCTGGTTTCTGCACTTAATAGCAATAACAGCTTCCCAGCTAAATTACATGGTCGCTCATCGCTCTAACCCGCTCTTAAAGCACAACTGTCAGTAGCGGAACAGAGTATAAGTTCTTGCTCTGCATTTGTCATTTTACTCACAATATTATTCTATGTCAGAAATGTCTGCAGTCTCATGGTCAATTCATTCCGAGGAGACCTTCGCAGAGTAGCTTTCAAAAAGTCCGCTACATGCTGCGGGTTTGTGAATAAATGCTGCTCGCCTTGGTGCGTTATCCAATGTTGTTCAGGGAAAAGCATGGCGTAGGTGATGTTTGCCTGCTGGAGCTTGTTCTTGACCGGCAGAAACTTTTTCCAGGCCTCCTGGACTGCCCTTGTGAAGTCTAGATAGAGAGCCAGCTTGGACCCCTCGAAGGAAAGTGCTTTGCGCTCTCATGCCAGTCTCAGGGCAGAGTCTCGATTTCGATAGTTTAGTAGCCTTGCGATGATCGGCCTTGGGGGGGATGATTGGCCAGCGAGCGGTGTGCTCTCTCTACCATGAGTATCGAGGAGAAAGCACTTTTCTTAAAAACCATAGGGGTGGGCGGAATTTGCGAAGTTGCCTTTCACAAAATTTTGCGAAACGGCAAAAATCTCCTCGAACACGCAAAATTTCACGTGCTCGCGGAGGTTTTGGGCTGATTAATGCGTTACTGAATTTGAGCTTCAACTCGGGCACCTGCTTTATTTATATCTGTAAGTGCTTCCTGTTGAGGTTTAATTTTTGTGACAGGAGCATCGTGCCAGAATGAATACTGCCCTGCGTATTTACCCAAGAAGATGCCATCGTTTTGTGTAATACCTCTACTCAACTGGAGTACTTTCTACTGGCTAATCAGTAAGTGCTACCTCGTTGGGTAAAAGTATAGTGTTTTTCCAACACTACAGCTGCGTAAAGGGCCAGAAGAGTTGTCTACAGCGACCATGTGTGTCTTTAACATTGCCAGTGCCACCGCGCCGACGGGCGCCGGGGTCCCTCGAGTGAGCTGTCCATCGTAGTGGGGAAAAGGGTGGGAAGACATTGCACACCGCTGGCGGGGCTTCCATGCAGTTCACATGCCTCTTGTTTATAAAGGGCCAGAGACCGATCAGAGCAGCAGATGAGGAGACAGAACCTCCTGGTGTCAGGAACTACACGGGGATTGAGCTCGAGAAACTCATGGATGCACAGAGCTCCATCAAGGATTACAGCAAATTGTTGATGGTAGATAGGGGGAGACAGCACACCTGCCTAGCCTTGACCGTGCTCACAAATGTTTTGTGCTGATTAATACTTTCCTGAATTTGTGATTCAACTCGGGCACCTGCTTTATTTATATCTGTAAGTGCTTCCGGTTGAGGTTTAATTTTTGTGACAGGAGCATCGTGCCAGAATGAATCCTGCCCTGCATATTTCCGTTCCGCCGCATATCGCGGAAGTTTTTGACATTTTCGTGTTCCGCGCGGAATGCGAAAAATGGCGAAATTTCACAAGTTCCGAGAGCGGAACGCAATTTGTCGCCCACCCTCGTTCCACATAGACCTCCATTCAGCCCGTATTGGTGGATTCTGGTATGCCCAAGATCTGTATGTTGTTGCGGCGCGATCTCGATTCCAAATCCTCATTTTTTGCCGCTATGACTTTCAGCAACCTCTCCATATAACAGTTGCTCTTTTCTCTGTGTGGATGTGTCTTCCAGCTCAGAGATGTGCTGCTCCACTTCCTTAATACGCTCATCATGCTGATCCAGCTTGTGAGCAATATTTCCATGCGTGTGCCCATTGCGTCCACCTTGGTCTCTATCGAGGTGAGACTGTTTTTCATAGTGAGGAGGAGCTCTTTGAGGTCCTCTGTCGGGGTCTGACTGCCAGCGCTAGGGCCGTCGGCCATTGTGTGTTCTAATTTGCTAAATGCTCTATTGGACTTGCATGCCTCAAATTGTAGATTAGTTTGCTTTCCGTCTGCCTTGCCCATATCTTTGTCAATGCACTCTGTACTAAGCCAAGACACACTGTACCCTGGAGCAAGTTGTCTGTCCTTTTGGGACATCTTCAAGCTGTTCTCAGCTTTGGGCCATGCTCAATCCCCCAGTCATCCGGGTAGTTGCAATAGTAAGCTCGCAATATCGCTACGCAGCACCTCTCAATAGCTCCTTGCTCGCCCGGATATAGTTATATAGATATTGCCAGAACAAAAGGGATTCTCTCTCCCAGGCTCAGTGTGGTGTTGTATTCCGTCTGCTTGATACTCCGAAGCGAAGGTCCCCCTCCACTGTCAATGTGCTCGCTCACCCAAGGGACCCCAGCAAACAAGTTTCTAATGTGCCACAGGCCTTGAGCCATGATCGCGACGATCTCACCTTAGATCATCCGCATGTGTCCTGTGTAGTCAGCGAGGGTAGGAGTCTATGTGCATAATCCCCAGCAGTGCAGCACCTGGGAGTCCTCACCTCAAAGTCGGGTCGCAACAGTAGCTCTCCCTCACCACGCTCAGTGCTCACACACAACCCCACTAACCAAATGGGGCCGTAGCACCTTGCAGAGCGTGCGTGTAGGCCATAGGTCTGTATGGTGCTCGTTCAGTCTGGTGCAGCGTGTGCTTCCTTCCAACTGCCAGAGATGCTCGCAAAGTCCTGCAGTGTCCAGGACAGTACGGGGGAGTCGTCATCGCTTACGAGGTCCGCACTCCACAGAAGCTTCAATACAGCCCAGTCCCCAGGGCTCATTCACAGCGCTCCCCGGTCACAGCCACAGTAATCTTCCCGCCGGAGGAGGAGGCGAGGATCTCACAAGGTGGCCGCCACGTCCTCAAGCCATAATGCGGATGAACCACACATGGCCCAAAAGACGCGTAGAACATGGCGATCTTCCTGCTCGCACTCGCAGAATGGCCTTTACTTTTGGTTTTGGTTGCTCTTCAGCAGTGCTGTTTCTCCTGTGCTGTTTGCTGCTTTGCTTCGTGGGGGGGCGCCGCGATGTTGCAGTCAGCTTTAAAGTCGGGACTGCTTCTGTCTCCGGCGCCTCTACCAGCATCTCGGCCGCCATTTTGCACTCAGTTTCAGGAGCCTGCAGTCCCGTAGATGTATCTCTGTTCACCCCGCACCATGCGTAGTGGATTTATGCTCCAGAGTCTCAGAAAATGTTCCGCTTGTAGTTCCCATGCAAAGCTAGTTAACATGCAGGCATTTAGGCAGGATTTCGATGGATGTTTGTTCCGGGCTGCAAGGAGCCTCACGCAAGTGCGGCCATCTTGCCTGTATGCCCTCTAGCGCTTCATACCCAAGTGTTTCTATCTTTTTTAAAGCTTATGTGCCGTATGTGACCGGAATATTACCTCTCTATGTGTCTTTTATTTCGGAGGCTCATAGCATCGCACTGAGGTATTTTACATACAGACCATAGCACTACACAAGCGTTTCTCTCTTTTCCTGTCACCATCCTAGGTAACAGGAGTACTGAAGGTTCACAAATTGCTTGGTGTCACTCATCTTCCAGGGTGTATATCACCACCTTCTCTTGACATTTCTTCACATTTGATGATAAACGTTTATAGTCAGATCCAGGAAGCTGAAGCTATCTATCACACCACCTGTGCCTTCTAAACCTGAGTCTCCATCACTTTTGGTGGCTCACTCATCAATAATGGCCTCTCAAGCTCCAAATATGTCTTCCTTACTGTCCTTCCATGGGGCTCTAGATCCACTTTGTCTGCTTTAAAACCTTCAAGTGTCTCCTCCTTAATCAAAAGACTTTAACAAGACAGTCCTTCTCCAGAGAAGTCATCCTCCCCCATATCTCTGGACCTTCTATGTGGGGAAATTTGTGCATTAAGACCTTCCGTTGAAGAAACTAATAAATGTATTCTGAACCCAGATGACAAGTGGTCAGGTATGGAGTTCAGAGTTGCTGCAGTCGAACAAAGTGTGAGTGATATTCAAGATGAAACAAATAAAATAGGTTAATTGGAGAGGGAGATTGTTCTTTTAAAATATCAAGTAAAGGATATAGAGAACATTAATTGGTGAAATAATCTCTCTATTTATGGTCTTCCGCAGCATCTTGAGAGGCAGGACCCTATCTCCTTTTTTGACTCCTGGTTGCTGCAATTCCTAGATATGCAACCTTCTACAAATTAACATCCAGAGAGCAAACAGGTTGAGGCAGCGTCCATCTAATACATCATTTCCCATCAAACCCAGTGGATCCATTATTTTCTTTATGGAATTAACTGACGTCTGAAAGTACTTCAAGGTGCTAAATCCATAACTACTTTGGTCAGGGAAAAAGATTTTTATTACTCAATATGTTTCTAAAGCTACTGTAGTTCGACTAAAGGAATTCTTGGACTTTCAACCTGTATTTCGTTCTTTAAGAGCCAGATGTGGACTCTTTCATCCTTGATCATTCAAAGTGACATATCAGAATAACACAGTAAACTATGATGATCCTATGAAGCTTAGGAAGTTCCTCCAATCTCATACTCCTGATACAATGGATATATCTGGACCTTCAACTCATTGATTTGTTTGGTTGCAATAACTTTTCATACGCGCTCTTTGTATTCTCTAGATACAGGACTAAATTGTCTTCTTTCCTTTATTAATTTCTTTGTTCTTATAAGCATACCATGTTGTCTATGTTTAACTTCTATTTTCCATTTTTGTTTCAGTAATCCTGAGATTGAACTTCAAAGCCCCCACCAGTCATCTCCCTGTTTTTTCATTCTCCTCCATTATTGGCCAGTCTGCCTTCAGGATGTGCCATCTTCATTGTGTGTTTTCACCACCCCAAATTATATTTACTCGTCATTTCAAGGTACGTTCTCAGAGTCATCGCTTGTTCAACATATTTCGTCTTGTATTTATTTTACCTACCTTGCTGTTTCCTCTTCCCATTAGGTGTCCTCTGGCTCCTACTGTCTTCTTCACTCCATCTCACCTACCTGATGAATTCCTTTTCCTCCCTACCTCCTTTCCTTTTGTTTATTCCAAAGTATTTCGAAGACCGTACTCTCTTTCCGGATGCATGCTTCACATCATAATTCAGAGTGTTGTCATGGAATGTTAAGGGTCTAATTAATCCCATTAAACTGCAGAGTTTTATCTCATCTAGCTAAATATCATCTGGATATAGTTCTATTATAGGAAACTCATCTTATAGAAAGTGAAGCTCTAAAACTACAAACAGGTTGAGTGGGTTCAGTGTTTGTGCCCCCTTCTATGAATAAGAAAAATGAAGTTGGTATCCTTTATGATAAACATCTAAATTGCTATGCATGGCTCTCATAGGAAGCCCCAATTATTTATTTCAGTTTCTGAAAGTAATACCTCCTTGCTATGACATCATAAAAGTTCATAACAAATCTGGTTATCAACAGTTGCGATGTCATAAAGGCCTTACAGGGTTGTCTGACAGCCTGCCAGTGCAGCTCTGCTTGTTTGTTTTCAGTCAAAGCAGAAAGCACAGCTGCAGGAGGGGGTGGAATGCAGGGATCATAGTGGGTGTTGGTTAAGGATAGCAGGTAAGATATTTATTTTTCACATTTGCATCAGGGAGGAGAGGGCATGTTATGTACAGCTCCCCAATTATCCTCTGCCCCTGCGCAGTAGTTGAAGGCAGAGGCAGATGATTTGGGGACCCTACATAACATAAAACTGGAGATGGGTAAAAAGTGAATTACAATAATGTTTTTCACCTTGGCGTTCTGAATGGCATCATAGAAAACTCAAGCTTTGTTCTTGTTGTCTATTTGACGTCACTGAGTGAAAAACATTACTTTAATTTGGGGAACAACCTTTACAACGCAACTTTTACAACGCACTACCTTTACAACGCATTTTTTACAACGCATAATCCATTACAACGCATGACATTACAACGCATGACACTACAACGCATTTTTAAAAACTACCTTTACAACGCATTCCATTACAACGCATACTACCATTACAACGCATACCATTACAACGCATAATATTACACTATACTATCCAACACTTACCCCACTGTTGCACCCCCTGGAGTTAGAATAGTAATTTTTACCCCTATACTATCCAACACTTACCCTACTGTTGCACCCCCTGGAGTTAGAATAGTAATTTTTACCCCTATTCTATCCAACACTTACCCTACTGTTGCACCCCCTGGAGTTAGAATAGTAATTTTTACCCCTATACTATCCAACACTTACCCTACTGTTGCACCCCCTGGAGTTAGAATAGTAATTTTTACCCCTATACTATCCAACACTTACCCTACTGTTGCACCCCCTGGAGTTAGAATAGTAATTTTTACCCCTATACTATCCAACACTTACCCTACTGTTGCACCCCCTGGAGTTAGAAAAGTAACTTTTACCCCTATACTATCTAATACTTACCTTAAATGCAATTTAATATTATGCGTTGTAATGGTATGCGTTGTAAAGGTATTATGCGTTGTAATGGAAATGCGTTGTAAAGGTAGTTTTTAAAAATGCGTTGTAGTGTCATGCGTTGTAATGTCATGCGTTGTAATGGATTATGCGTTGTAAAAAATGCGTTGTAAGTGCATGCGTTGTAAAAGTGTGCGTTGTAACGTCATACATCCCTTTAATTTACTGTTACCCATCTATAATTTTTTAATCCATTCCTCAACCAACAATCCTCAGTGAGATTTGTACCAAATAAAATGTATAAACAATTTTGTTCTACTGTTTCACAAGGAGCTTTACTAGATTTGTAGAAGTTATGTCACCCTACTTCCAGAGACTGCACATTTTACTCACTAGCTCAGTAGGCTTGATCGTACCTTTTGAGCAAACCTTTATCACAATGCCTTACCACGACCACTATCGGCCCAAAGGTACTTTCAGCTCATGCTCCATTGATAACTGATTTGGATTTGATTCCCTCTACTACTTACCCTAACAGGTAGAGATTAAAAACTCTCTACTTCAGGACATACAATTTTTTTCTTCCCTTCTCTCATTCACTTCCGATTTCTTTTAGACTAATGGCACTTCCGAAATGTCCCCACAGTTCTTGTAGGATTCTTTTAAGGCAGCTGCTAGGGGTTCATCATTGATTATGTTTCCTGGAATAGACGGGCAAAAGACAAAAACCAGAAAAGTCAGATTACGAATTTGGCGGTGCGGCGCTGGGTCTGAGCCACCGTCGCACCCCTACAGCCGTGGTCGGGCCACCCGCCAGATTAGGATTTTCCTTCTGTCTTGTGGGCTTTTTTTGACATTCCCACGGCAGTGCCCTGAAAGTGGGCACCGCAATGGGAACACCAAAAACAGTTCCTGCATGGTGTGGACTGTTAAGTCCATGCCGTGCAGGAACTGGGATGCATGCATACAGGGGGGCACATGTGGTGCCCCCTGCATGCATCCTCAGGTGGAGGATGCACAGTGGGCCCTGCAGGGCCCCCTTTGTTTGCTCTCCACCACAGTGTTCATGGAGTAGGAACCTCCATGACACCGCTGGCGGAGAGGAAACTCGTAATATGCTTGGGTGGAACACGGTGGTCCCGCCAAGCATATTGCGGTCTCCTGACCACCGCAACACTGCCAAGAAACAACTGGCAGCTGTGGTGGGGCAATGGCGGTCTGACTGCCCTAATCGTAATAGCCCGTTGGGACCCCGCCATCGCTGCGCTCCCACGAGTCCGGCTGTCCGTGGACCGTCAGACTCGAAATTGAGCCCATAGTGTTGTTATCCTCCATTAAAAAATTATAATCCTACAAGGAAGTGCTGCAGCGCAGCAAAGTAAGGCCTTTGGTTGCATCACACTGCGTCACTTCCGAAGAACAGGAATGCAACATATTTACAATAATATGTCGCATTTCTGTGCTCTCCCCTGCGCTGGCGCACAAACTGCAGCCATGCGCCCGTGCAGGTACTCTTGCACCATGGTGCAAGGATGCCTGCGTCATGGGTAGATTGTTTTTGTGCAGTAAGGGGTACCTTCCTGCACAAAAACAATCACTACAGGTATTTTCCTCTTTCAATGCGTTCTGTTGAATGCAGCACTCTTTGAAAGAGGAAAAAACGAGGTGCAACGAAAACATTTTTCCTCGTTGTGCCTCGCTATGCCTCCCCTGGGGAGTCATAGCATTGACACGCATTTCCAGATTACGATTACTCGTAAATCTGGAAATGTGTCTCGTTCCATGGGTGTTGCGTCGGAACACCCATAGCAACACCCATGGAACGCCCCTTCCACGCAAAGTGCTGCGTGTGAAGGGGCCATATTTAGAAGGAGAGGAAAAGTCACGCAGGGTGGCTTTTCCTCTCCTTGTAAATAGTGAAATGCGCCTCCAGTACATCACAAAAAGTGATGTACTGGTGGCGCAAGGGGCTCGTAAATCTGCCCCTTGGAGTCTAAAACCAAAGATACCCTACAACAACTACTTAAAACTAATTACAGTTTTAATTGGATATCTACAAACCAAACTTCCTCTATCTTACTCAAAAATAGCGCTAGGTTTTATGGCGACAATAATAAAGTCGGGAAATTATGGTTAATTATCTCAAAGTCAACAGTGCTCTCGTATGACCTCTATATGTTATGCTCATGGTGATACATTAATTGGGGATGCTGATGTCTTGCAAGAATTTGTGAAATTTTACATTGGTCCTTATACACCAGAGACCATTTTCCAGGAGTCGTCTATTACATCTTATTTACAACTTACCCCCAAATAAGAGATGAGCTTGCTTAATTTTTCTGCTTCGGAAACAGAAATTTCTTTGCAAGAGTTATTTAATGCACTTTTTCTCCTTAAACCTGGTGAGACACTGATGGATATTGAATATTTTCTAAATTTTTCCAGTTTACTGCTACCTAAAATGTTACATGTATTTAACTTCTTTTTTACTTCCGGTATGCAAACTAAATAAGTAAATTGCGAGAGGCTACAATTTGTCTTATTCCAAAGGAAGTTAAAGATACCAAGGTCTGTAGAAATTATCACCCTATAGCCCTCGTAATTGTTGATTACAAGATTTTTGCTAAAGTATTATTTACGATTGGACCCTCTCACCAAAAGTGACCGGTAAGGAGTAAGCAGGATTAGTAAAGGGTAGCTTAGCCTCCAACAATATCTGTCTATTCTTTAATGTTCTGTTAAATACCCTTTTGTGGCAATAAAGATTGATGCTGAGAAAGATTTTGATAGAATTAACTGGGATTTCTTGCTCCATTCTCTAAGGTGGCACGTTTTCTGTCCTTGTTGGATCTCACTATTTTTTAACTCTATGGTCTACTAGAGCCTCGGTCCTGGTAAATGGACAAACTTCCCCCATTTTAATTTGCAAAGGAGAGCCGATCAAGGATGTCCTTCATAGCAACTATTTTTCATTTTGTCATTGGAAAAATAGTTCCTAACACATCAATTTCGGGTTCTGTTATGAGGATAAGCAATTGAAACTTGCAGCATATGCTGATGATATTATTTTTTCATTTCCAACCCAGATAGTACTATGCCTGCTCTTCTTACTGAAATTTGATCTTTTTTGTAAGTTTCTGGCTATAAAATGAATCCTGATAAGTCTGAGATTCTTCCACTAAATTAGTACTGTCTTAAATCCTCCTTTACTTCCTTCAGGGTTTCTTTGGAACCCTCCTAATATCAAATACCTAGATATTTGGTTCACTAACGATATTTCTGAAAAGGTGCGCATTCATTTCAAAGTAAATTTAAATGAAATCGAATCTTTACTAAACTCCTGGAATCCCATGCTTTTATACTAGTGGGGATGCTTGGATTTTATTAAAATAATGATTCCTCCTATGTGATTATAAATGTTATCCATGATACCAGTGCATAATCCCTCTCTGTTTTTGAAAAAAGTTGACTCGCTTCCTTCCACATTTATTTGAAGGCATAAAAAATCGAGAGTATTGTTATGTAAACGCAAGTGATCTAGGATGGCGAGTGGAGTAACCTTTCCTGATTTCCTTTGGTACTATCACACCTTTTGTTTACGATAAACAGATTTTTGTATTCAAACTTGCTTCTCCCCTTTATCCATTATGGCTGGAGTTGGAAAGGTAATTTGGTATCCTTTTTACTCCACAAGAAGATAAATCTTTCTCTTCCCCTCCTTATTTGACAGCTTCTCCACCTTGTAAGCATGCCTGTCTTTTATTAAAACCAAGTTCTTACCCTGGGATCACTTCCCGTAATGGGTTTTTGCATTCGCTTCTGTGGTATAATAAATCGATCATACATCAAAATAAATCCTTGTCTTGTAAGTCCTGGAGAAATAGAGGTATAGTTTGGGTTGTTGATTTGTTTCAAAACGACACAGAAAATGTCCTTTCTTCAATTTCAGAAATACTTCACTTGTCCCAACTCCTTCATGTCCCAATTTACCCTTTTGATGAATATATTAATAGATGTATTTCTTACTTTGAAGGATAAGTCCTCTTCCACTTCATCTGATAAGGCCATGTTAGGTTTCTTAGCTTCCACCCCGAAATCCTTTCAGATTTATAAATGTCTTTGCGCTGCTGGCTCTTTCAGAGACAAATCTAAAGTAGAACTACTTTGAGAAACAGATTAGGGTTTTACTTGGTCTACGAAATTTTGGTATAAACTTTGGGAGAAACTATATAAATCTTCCATCTTACATATCTGACTTGCCAGCTTCTCTTATCTGCATTGTACCAACATGCCAGAATCTCTTCATCTTGGAGATCTGCTGTGGATATGGGTATAGCCCAGTGCAAGATGTACATCATTTCCCCTGTGTGCTTTAGTCTTTGGGTGTCTGTCAAATTCTTCTGGGATGGAGCTCGCCCAGTGCCATATTCAATAGCCTGAAGGCAAGAGACCACTCCACTGACTGGCACATGACAAGAGGGCTGGGCCCTATGTCTTAGTACTGTCTGTGAGGCAGTGTCTCAGGCTTATGCAGTTGCTCAGGCTACTCCTCCAGTAATGGTGCACCTACATATACTTTGTAACTTCTCCTAGACAGCCAATTTGTTTGACTTCTCTGGACTTTCCAGTGACTTGAACTTTTAAGGGCATAAGAGACTTATTATTGCTTGTTCCTATATGGCTAAATGCCACATATTTTTCTAAGAAACAGAACGGTGACCGCTGGGGGTCATATAACTAGTTAGAATGGAGGAGTCTCACTCATTATTCAAATTAACCACACAAGTCACCCCACTGCCAAAGAATGGATGCACCACCACCCACAGAATTGTGAAAGAGCTATTAATCTCTCAATTCTTTCTGTGCCTGGGCTGGTGATGTTGCCTGTGTTGAGTCAAACTAAGCTACAGCTTTCACTCCTGGTGGTATTCTTCCATCAATTTCTTTAAGCTTCAGCTATGCAACCCTACTCCTCTAGTACCTAAAAACGTTGTTTTCCCAGAAGCTGCTAGACTGGTCTTGGGAATAACGCTGCCTGTTTCCTAGTTGTAGTTTATGATCACAATTACAAAGACATCTGATAATATTCAAACGTTCAACCTTCGTTCTTCATTAATGATCATTCTTGGCAAATGCTTTTGCATTGGTTCATCTTGTGCTGGCTAATGAATATCACCTCTAGAGCACAATACCAATACCCCCAGTTGTCCCCCTTGGCCCCATTTCCGAAAACCAAGAAGATAGATCTGTAGTCCTCTTCCATTATTCCTACCTGAAGTGTTCAGATGCTGGCTTGCTCTTAGTGCCTACATTTTTTCATAGTTCATCTTTTGGACACCCAGGACACTAATTTGAGAGCATCAAGAAGAGATGAAGAGGTTGGGACAGGGTGTCGCTTGCCTTGCAGCTGACTACTAGTTCAAACTGAAAATATAACTATGAACTTTTTAGCTGCAGCAACTTTCATATATGGGGCTCTAATTACAGTGGCTGCTAACTCCACACTTCCTGCCTCCAGCAATGTAGACAGAACGATCGCCTGGGAACTGGCAGCCAGCCTGCTGCCTTTTGGCTAGGTTCACTCAATAGAAATAACATTTACATGCATACTTGCTCTCAAATGGATCCCTATTTAAGGATTTAAACATACTAATTTCAATTGCAGGGCCTCAAAGGTGACCTGCATTGCTATTTTATTGTTATTTTTTTTTCACTACCTACCCGAATCAGGAGTGGATGTTTTACACATTTGGCGCCTTCCTTGGATATGGTAGCTGTTTCTCAGGCTCACAAGCCAGAATTAAACCCAGATTTTACCCAAGGTCACCATGCTAGGCACAGAAGATACCATTAGAAATTTGATAGACCAGACATCCAAATGTATCACTGCTGTCATGGGGATCTGTGATCAACCTGAGCTCATCTACAATAAGTGTTTAGTCAAAATAGCAATCAAAAAATATATGGAGGCAGAAATATTGGAAATTCAATAACATGACACACAAATATCATGAATTCATGATGCACAAATATGGTTGACAAGAATATCATTTTTTAGGTAAGTAATTTCTTTGTAAATAATGATGTTTTTCATATCGTTTTCACTAATATAGTGGTTAAAAATTTTGTTTTTTAATTATTATAATGCGTTTCAGTTGATATATAGTTTGTAATTTGAAGTGATTTAGAATTTTTCATTAGGTTAATAATAATTTATAGCATTGTAGCAGGTTGTTGGGTTTGTAGGTGGATAGGTGGATAGAGTGGGAAGGTAACTAGGTTATAATTAATTAAGAAGTATTTAATACATTTAATTTAATTACATAATTGATATTTGTTTATGTAATTTATGTAATACAGATTTATTGTTATGATATATTGTTTGTGGGCTGTTAGATTTGTAGGGATACAGGGTGGGAAGTTAATAAGTAACAATTAATTAACAATTGATCATTAATTGTTAATTAATTATGTAATAGTTTCCTAATTATGTTATTCATAGAATACTTATTTGTTTTAATTATCTTTTAATTGCTGGCTGCTAGGCTTGTATGGGTGTAAGGTAACAAGATAATTAAGTAATAATTAATTAAAAATGTATTAATAATTTCTAATTAATTATTCAATTGATTTTTAAATATATAAAATATGATTGACTGATGTATTTTACTTATATTCTAATTGCAGGCTGCTAGGTTTGTAGCGATGTAGAGTGAAAAGTTAATTATGTATTAATTAATTAACTAATCATTATTATTCACAAATTAATTATTTAATTGAATTTTAAATATGTACATTGTGGAATGCTTTTTTATGTTCATTTTATTTTTGTTGTGGGATGCTAGGTTTGTAGGAGTCCAGGGTGAAAAGTTAATTAAGTAGCAATTTTTTGGTTATATTTTAGGTGTGAGATGCTAGTTTTGTAGAGGTACAGGGTGAAAAGTTAATTAATAATAGAATAACAATTATTTATTAATTGATAATTCTTTATTGAATAGTAATTATGTAAATTGATTAGCTGTTTTTAGCTTTTTAGTATATGTTTAAAGTTTTAGGTTAATTAGTATTTTTTAATAAGGGTTTAATATTTGTTCTACAATCATGGGGTTAATCATATATGTAATGTGTTTGAAGTGAAGTGAAGTATGTTCCTTACGCTTAGTTAGACTGCAGTAGTAATAGTAAAATTAACTTCTTCGCAGTTCAACACTTTCCCTACTGTTGCCCTGTTTGGAGCGGGAATAGTAGATTTCACCCTGTCGAAATCCAATGCTTTCAATACTGTTGCACAGACTCGAGTGGGATTAGTAAATTTTACCCCTTCCAAAGTCCAACACTTTCCCTACTGTTGTGCTGACTGGAGTGGGAATGGTAATTTTCACCCCTCTGAAATCCAACTCTTTCCCTTCTGTTGTTGAGACTAGAGTGGAAATAGTAAATTGTACCCCTTCACAGTCCAACACTTTCCCTACTTTTGCGCTGTTCTGATTGGGAATAGTACATTTTACCCTTCTGAAATGCAATGCTTTCCCTACTGTTGCGCTCTTTGGAGTGGGAATACTAAATTTAGCCCCTTCAAAGTTCTGCACTTTCCCCGCCTTTGCTTAGAATGGCATGGGAATAGTAAATCTAATTCCTCTGAAGTCCCATACTGCCCTATTATTGCGGTGACTGGAGTCGGAATAGTAAATCTAACCACTCAGAATCCAAAACTTTCCCTACTGTTACATGAACTAGAGTGGGAAGGGCATATTTAATATTCTTAGACGCCAATAGTTTTAGAATGTTGGTGAAATAGATTTTATAGCATTAATTGTTTTATTTTTATATAGTTAATATTATTTCTTTTGATTTTAAATGTATTTTAATGTTTATAGTATTGTTTGTACAAGTGTTCTTTTGGATTTTTCAATTGTTAATATTTTCTTTATTCCCTATATTAATAATTAATATATTTTTTTATTCAGTATTTTTTTCTAGTTTTATTATATATGTATGTTATATATATATATATATACATATAATTACTACAAATATTTATATACACATATATATATATACATACACAAAAAAACATGCATATGTGTTTATGTAAGTATATATGTATATATAGTATTAAATATCAGTGAAATAGATTTAGGGGCTTATTACGATATCGGTTGGAGTTGCCTCCGATGACACCGTCTCGGTCTCTGGACCGACTGACCTCCGGTCGACGGTTCTGACTGCCTGATTACAATGTGATCGAACACTGTTTGGTCTGATACTTACTTTTCTCTAAGGGAGCTTGTGTAATGACCGTAAACCGGTCCTAATACAGGCTCCTATAGGGAAATGGGTGTGTGTGTAAAACCCTGCACCTTGTGGCAGGCACACCGTGGTGCCTGCCACACACTGCAGGGTTTTACAGGGGGTACCATAGGTACCCCTTCGACCACCAACCGTAGACCGTGGAGGCCAAGGGGCCCTGCAAGGGTCCCCAAAGTCACTGTCTGACAGCCTTTCTGTTTTTTAAAGGCCGGCAAGTATAGGCTGTGGGAAACTGACATCGTACTCAGACAGCGGAATCGCCATCCATAGGGTATTACGGTGTGGGTCCGATCATCTGAAAGACTCCAAGAGCCGGTCAGAACCGTGTCGGGATGACCGTCTGGTTTACGTTCCGACCACCATCATAATCGGGTGGTCGGACCGCCAATCGACCTTGGTGGTCGGATAGCCTCCAACAGTGGTCAGAAAGCTTCCGACTAGCGGTTGGAGGCTTTCCAACTGGCATCGTAATCGGCCCCTTAATGTACATAATATTAAATGTATATAGTAAAATATTTAATATTATTTTAATCTCTGTTTATATAAAAATATCAATAATTTTGTCTACTTTGGATGTTATTAGTTTAAACAATATTTTCTCCCCAATATTTTTGAACTTTCTTATATAAGTATAGGAGCACAATATTGTGCACCACAATATAGGGCCAGTGATCCTTACACTCACCAAAGCAGCCAGCAAACTCGCATTGGTCTGGGTCTGATAAATGCAGGCTTCACAGGGGCTCAGCGCTTGCCTTTATGTATAAGTGATAGAATCACCTCAGTTAATATAACACAATGACAGATGGAGCAATCAAAGGAACCATGCCTGTTTTATTGAGTCATATGCAGTTTCACTGTACCAACTATGTATACTTACATGTTAATGGCTTAATCTTTAAAACTAGCATATTCTACTGGTAGGAATAACCAGGCAGCCAGCTGTACCCACATGAAGATAAGGTAGCAGCCTTTTTTGTCCTGACCGACCAATGCTCCCCTGGGAGCCTGTGGGCCCCTGCTGCCTGCAGAGGCTAACTAAAAAGAACAAGTGCATGGGCACCGGTGCCCTAGACTGATCAGTGACAACTCTGGTCAGATCACTTCTGGGCAAGCTACTCTGCTTTCTCTCTGCTCAGTGGGGTTGCCTTTTAAGAGGAATATTACTTGAAAGGAGTTCACTCAAGTAGGGCACACCTAGGTGGGTTGGAAGTTCTTTGCTCAAACAAACTGGACAAACAATGCACCCCTAAATGGACCAAGTAAGTTCAATGGATCAGAATACAGTCTTGGATACTTTGCCCCCAAATAGGTTGTCCAGCCAGGAATGTCTGCTTCATGTCCCTGCCTGTTCTGTAAAAAGGCATACTCGCAGATAGACCTGTGGGAAATGGCTGGAAGGCAGCTGGGCACCTACGCCCCTGGGGGCCAATTACAGGATAGTTTGGGCCCTTGCACCACCCATAGAGACAGCTACATGACAAAAAGGTACCAAGCACCCTATCTGTACTAATCTGGAGTAAGATCCCTAGCAATTCTTGTAATCCATGCACAGTGGATGACAGAGGGGAATGTTCAAGCAAATGTACATATCTCCCTGAGCACATTTTTATTTTAAAGTACTTATTTTAAAAATTAAGATTGCTAAATTATTTATGCAAATATATTTAATATTTGTAAAGTATATTATCAATAGTTTTTAACACGATTTTTGTTAATTATAATGTTAATTTTAAAAGGCTATATTATTGTAATATATATCATATTATCTTTAACTTTAGATACTTTATGTAGGATGATATTTTGGAATCAATATTCTTATTATTTTATTGGGTTCACAATATTTTGGTAGTCAATATTTTGACCTCAGGTTTTTGGTAGGTCGATATTTTTGCTGTATATATTCAGGACTAGAATCATATGTGAGTAAATCCTTTTTATGGAAGCTAAACCAGGTGCCAAAAACTCTTTTTCACTCATAATCGCATTTGTGTGTGTTTTGTGATCAGGTCCAGTGTGTTTTCTAGTTAGCAGGTCAACCTCCAACTGTAAGCTTGCGCCAAAACTACTATATGTTTGTGAATGTTTGGAGCTCTGTTCAAGTAAAAAAGTAATTACCTTGTGTCTACAAACCTTAGCAGTGCAGCTCATTTAATATCTCTATCAAGTCTAGAAATGTATCCTAGGCTTAGAATTCAAATGGTTGAGCATATCATTTCCCCTCCCCCACTGATGTTCACACCATCAAACTTGAAAGACCACATGGTTTGCCGCCATACTCAAGTAATTAATGCAAATGAGGGCAGAAGACTTATCTTATAACTATGGCCACAGAACAGATGAGAACCATGTATCACTACTGAAGAAGAGGATACATTAGATAAAACAACCCAGGATTGTAAAACTTAGGTGTCGTTCCATGTGTCATTTCAATGTTTGTGTGTGACATAAAGCTCAAGTAGGTCATCATAGATTAATGTTCTGAGCCTATCAATCTTTATCCAAAACAGTCGTCCCTATCTGCTCACTATTTTCAGCATTAATGCTTTTAACATTTCTACTCAGATCATCCACACAAAGAGGTCCATTAGGATGACGGGCGGTGGCACCACTGCAGTGCTGGCGGTGGCGAAAAATGCATTTTACTGCCCGCGAGCAGCGGTACTCACGGCCGCCATATTAGTATGGCCAAACATAGGCCATTTCCTGTGCGCCGCAGTGCGACGTGCACCGCCATCAAAGTGCGCCCGCCACCGCGGCGGTGGGAACCAATGGAGACTCACTGCCGTGCGGAATGACGTCCGCCCCGCTCCACAAATTAGGATGCCCCAAGCAACCAGTCGAACCACAGCGGAAAAACCGCCCAACCATAAATGGCGGAAGCTCACCAGCGGAGCGCAAAACCAGAGTCCCGGTCCCTTCCACCCGGTCCCGACCGCCTTGGATCCAGCTCTACATGTTTTTCCGGTGCTGTACCTGCTACATCACAAGCAACTCATGGACCAACGCATACTCCGCCGCAGGTACGCAATAACACAAACACAACACACAACACATGGGCTGACACAGGGTCCAAATCCACATCAGACACCCTGGTGGGGACAGGAGCACATCCACAAGGGCACCCACATATGACTCACCTGCCACCAAGTCACTTCTCTGCATCCTGGACACACATATTCCTCGATCATGCAGAAATGTCCCGGTCAAGTCACCGCAGCGGTGAACACAAGGGAATACATGCGTACAATGCAGAAGGCAAGGCCAGCGCCAGGCACGGAACAAAGAGCACAGGGCCACACCTCCACCCACCACACACTAGCACACCCCCTGAAGGCACATGCCATATGCCCCTCCTGTGCACCCCCATGTACAACAACAAGCCAGGTGAAGCCACACCCTGCACCAAACAACAACCAACCAGGGAGACGGCCACTGCAGGAGTAGCGGCACAGGAACACACAGCACAGTAGCACAGGGCCAGGGAAACACACACACCACAACACCACAAAACTCAGGCCGAGAAAAATGAGTACAAGCACCAAATGAAAACACACACACATACAAGGAACAAACATCCCACTGGACACACAGCCTGCCAAGTCACACAGACTTACCCCATACTGACACACAGACACATACACACACCACATGCCAACAGCAATGGAGCACAACAAATAGGAAAGCCAAAGTGGGGTGCACAAAAATGGAAGTCCATGGAGACAAACAACAAGCATGTGTACATCACATCAAGGCAATGAACATAGAACAACACCCTCAGACCATCAAAGCACACATGGCTGGCACAGTGAGTGAAGTTAAACCACAGACAGCTCAGTGCAACAACACAGGGAGACAGCGAGGCAAACCATGTATAGGCACAAGGATGAAAGGAAGGCCCGGAAGTCAAACTGTGAACAGCCACACATGTATACAACTACTCCATAGGAGTACATCAGCAGCACAACACACAGGGCCCATTGACACACTCCATGACTGCCAAACACCAGTAGGAATCTACACACATACCCCCCTCACACCAGCAGCACACAACACCAGTGTCAAACACACTGAAGGCTGGCAATACTTGCCAGTCAATACACAGACAAACAATCACACACCCTGGGGGTAGCCACAAACATCACACACACACAGGGATGCCAGATTAAATGTCTGCACAAAAACAACAGACAAACACATAACCCAACCGAAACACACACAGAACCACAACAAGAACAGACATGCCCTGTGCAGCTAAACTATAGTAAGGTAATGGGAGCTCAGACACAACAGGAGTGCACAACCTCATCACTCAGGAATAATGCACAGACAACATACAACAACACAGACAAGAAGTGAACCATCACAGAACAATACAGCCACATCAAACAAACAACAGATGCCCATGCAAATAAATCACATAGAAAACACAGCAGGACATAAGGGGATGCACACCAGGCAATGACAAGGCAACATACACACACAGCACTGCATGCACAACAAACAGTGTGTGCACACCAAGTATACCAGCCACACACAGACATTAGTGACATAACATCAACCCACACAACACCAATCAGCACAGCACAAAGACAACAGCACACCCAGGAAGGGAAGCAATACCACAGCCAACACACATACATCCAACACAACACCAACAGATGCACAAGTCTGGGACAGATAGGTGGAAACAACTTGATCAGAGGACTGGACAGCACACACAGTTGAACTGCATAGGACCATGACTGCCAAACAGCACAAGAACATCGCATACAACCCATTGGTGAAATGCCCTGAGTGACACATTGATCCTGGCCAAAGAACTGCACCACAAAGCACAGTGTCGCAAATGAAGGGATGGGGAGGCACACACACATGTAAACCAAGGGGACAGCTGACATCAAAGTGAAGTGTACTGCATGTCAGTAGGGGACATGGCAGGAGTTTACCATACACAAAGAGAGGGAGTGCAGACTCACAATGGGTAGGCATCTGAAGCACAGATAGGGGATGGAATGACAACACACCCAACATGCCATACTGGAGGCAAAAAGGCACCATGTGACAGAAATGCACGAGAAAACACAACCACAATGGCAGTGTGGAGCAGCAGGTCTGCACAGTGAGTACAAACAGTATCAAGACACATGGATGAACAACAAATACAACACTGACTTGCCAGTCACACACTCTGCATACTCACAAGTGACAAAAGCAACAAGTAGGAGTCAGCCAGAACTGCAAGGACACACCAACACACTGCACAGTGCACAACATACAACTCACACATGTTCATACAACTACATCCACAGGGCTGAACAATCAAAACAACAGGCATACAACTCCTGGGTGACACATGTGTGTAGTTGACAATGCAGGGGCATGCACACATCAACACTCCCAACAAACTCACCCCCTTCACACTGCACACTTCCTGACCATCCAAGAGGACACACTGAAAGTAAGCCATGGGACTAGGATGACTGGCCATCACAAGATAACCACACACATACACCACTGGACACACATAAAGGAAGAATACACATACATGATGACCCTGGCCAGCCTGCCTCCAATCCTGTGTATAGAATCCCACTCTGTGCTGGCAGTGCCCCCTAACCTGACATGTGTATAATATAGCCAAAATGAACAAATAAAGAAAATGACAACTGCCTTCTATTTAAAACTGACATCATTGCCCCCACAAGTATCTGGGTAAGGAAAAACTGAAGTCCCTATCACCCCTGTAAAAAAGTGAGTAAGTGAGCCAAGGCATTGGCTATGTTGAAGTGGCACATAGAGCATCTGGCACAGTAAACCATATACACACAGCAAAATAACTTTATTCAGTAAGGACAATGACAAAACAGACAACAGGAGCAACTGTCTTTATTCACATATTGCACAGATAGGCACCATGAGATGAGAAGAGCAAGGCACAAAATGCAGAGCATGTCCATGAGAAGCTGCACAGGCAAGGGCAAAACAGCAGTGAACAACAAGGCCAGTGGCCAGTCCAGGGTGCAGAGTATGTCCATGAGAAGCTGCACAGGCAAGGGCAAAACAGCAGTGAACAACAATGCCAGTGGCCAGTCCAGGGTGCAGAGTATGTCCATGAGAAGCTGCACAGGCAAGGGCAAAACAGAAGTGAACAACAAGGCCAGTGGCCAGAGCAAAGGGCAGAGTATGTCCATGAGACGCTGCACAGGCAATACTTGAACACAGCAAAGACCAACGAGGCCAGTGGCAAAAACAAAGTGCAGAGTATGTCCATCAGAAGCTGCACTGGGAATACTTGAACACAGCAAAGACCAACAAGGCCAGTGACAAAAACAAAGTGCAAAGTATGTCCATGAGAAGCTGCACAGGCAATACTTGAACACAGCAAAGAGCAACAAGGCCAGTGGCAAAAACGAAGTGCAGAGTATATCCATGAGAAGCTGCACAGGGAAAAAAGAGCAACAAGGCCAGTGTCAAAAACGCAGTGCAGAGTATGTCCATGAGAAGCTGCTCAGGGAATACTTGAACACAGAAAAGACCAACAAGGCCAGTGGCAAAAACGAAGTGCAGAGTATGTTCATGAGAAGCTGCACAGGGAATACTTGAACACAGCAAAGAGCAACAAAGCCACCACTCAGACTTGGCTGTCAGGCGGACTGGGAGCTGGCTGTGTCTCAGGGACTGTCGGGGCACTTGACCGGGGAGAGAGCAGCCCAGCTGAGGTAGAGCTATCAGTGGGTTGGCAAGCCGGAGGTCTGCTTGGACCAGGTGGTGTAGTGGCACGTGGAGGTGGAGTCATGTAGATCTGAGACACAGTGTGGGTGGGAGATTGTGGAGGGGTGCCTTTCCACTTCTCGGGGATTCTAAATGGCTTGCCTGACTTTGGATCAATGGGAAGTGGTGTGGACACAACAGGCACACTCAACACCAAGGCTGCAGCAGGTGCAGACGCTGGCACTCCCTCTGGGGATGTGCTGGATCCAGCGGAACGCTTCACCTGGCTTCACCTTTGCCCCTCCATCCCCTGTTTACCAGGTGTTACCCCTACAGTGCCCTCCTCCCACTGCTTCACTGGTCTTGGAATGGGAGTCGAGGTGGTGGGTGAATCTGCCTTGGAGCCCTTGCCATGCACCACCTTCTCAGTGGGCACAGAAACTGTATGCCTTTCTTTGCGAGATGCTTTAGTGACAGGAGAGTCCTTGGCTGGGGATGCCTCTGCGGCATGTGAGCCTGAGGTATGCTTCTTTGCTTTTTGGCCCCTGGTGTCGCCTGACGGGCTTTGGTCTTTGTGCTCTGGGGTGGCTTTAGTCTTCTGTGGGGATGGTGTCTGCACCCGGGACTGCTTGGGTTGCTGCTGTGTGCTTCATGTGCTGTATCGTGACTTTGAGGTCTGTGGACCGTGGTCACTATCGTCAGATGTGGCTACTGTCAGGGTGGTGGATGAAGGGACCGGAGCTGGACTGTGAGTATGTGCCTGTTGAAGGGCTGCTGTCACGGTGGAGGGCAGGGACTGGACAGTCCAGTGCGGCCCACCCAAGTCTGAATATATGCCCTCCATGAAAGCAACCACCTGTGCCAATTTTTTGTCATCGTCAATGAAGGCATTGAGGAGAGCGGTCTGGCCTAAACACAGCTTGCGCAAAAGGTCCACAGACTCAGCACTGATGGCAGCAGGGGGGACAGGGCCAGGGGCAGCGGTGCCCGGGGTGAAGGACACTCTTCCCCTCTTACTGGTGCGAACATGGGCAGCACCAGAGGAAGTGGCTGGGAGGGTGGGCACTGGCCGCTGTGTGGTGGAAGATGATGCAGAGTCCCCGTTCCCTGTGCCCACCAACATGGAATCATCACCGCTGGCATCAGATGACGTGGAACTTTGTGTCTCAGGCTGGGATTCCTCCAGCAGACTCCTGTCCCCCTCCGAGGCGCTGGTAACATCTGTGTCACTGGGCTCCTGTGCAGCTGTTGTGCTTGTTTCACCACCACTGGTGTCCGTCTCCTGTCCCTCCGTGACCACAGAAGATGCTGCATGAGAGAGAGAGAGAGAGAGAGAGAGAGAGAGAGAGAGATGTAGGGTCAGTTTAGTGGCAGCAACATGACAAACATATGCAAGCAAAGCATCACAGAAGATGACCAAATCTACATGTTGCACACCAGCCTGTGTAATCACATCATGCCAACTCACTATATTGACTCAAACAGTGCGTGGAAACTGGAAATTCAGGCCTAAGTGAGCCATGTGATGACCACACAGCACAACACCCTGCTAGTGGCTCCATTCAACCAGACACACAAATAGCTCTGAGCGCACCTAGGGCCACGATGGGGGCACACTACTTGTTGCCACTGACAGATCTGGATGGAAAAGGAGTGGACAACACAGACACAGACTACAACATGACATTTCACAATGGCCATGAGCCCATGCCACCCACCATGTTGTACTTTGGGGCCCAAAGACTGGTGCACATTGTTGTCAGATGTCTAGGCCTCCCAAATTTGAGTGCATGCAATGGACGCATTGATGAAGGCACACTCAGATTGGGCACACTGCCGTTCCATCGCATGGGATTCCTCAGACTACGCCAATGCAGACGATACCTGAAGACCACGACTCAGAATGCAATGGGAATGCACAGCATTCCAATTACCTTTGTAAGTACAGGTAGGGCAAATGCGTAACATCGACACCCAGGCCAGCAGCCACTTACATGCCACTGCATCACACTACCAACATCACATAGGCCAGCGCTGGCACATGCTCTGTACACATGCAGCCAATCCCAGCCAAGGTCCCCCGAATGCTCACCCATGGCTTGCTGCTGATACTCCTACAAACGTGCATCCAGCTCAGGCTGTGTCACGTCCAAGATGCGGCCCATTAGTGGTGTCATGCTGCACCGTGCCAAATGCCCAGTGCGAGGAAGCAGCCCCAATGTCATCTCCACCACGTTCTTTGCCAACCGGCTGATGTCGTCCCACCTCTTGTGGCAGTGGGTGCGCCATCGGATTGAAACACCCAGAGCATGCACCTTGGCCGCAATGGCCCTCCACACGGCCTTACGCTGGTGTACCTTGAGCTGCAGGCATGGGAGACATGAGGGGGAAATGATCAGTGACACAGTGTTATGTACCTACATCTCTCAATACAGCAGCAAGATGCAGACTCATCACAAATCCAAAGATATGTCTAACAGGGACAAGAATACATTTCACATGGTACATCTGCATGGGAAAAGCTGATGTAAATGCATGCAGATGTGAGGGGGAACACAGTCCCTGCAAGTCTCACACACATGTAGGATGCCAGCACTGAAACCCCTATGTAGCCTGCCCACATCTGCAGTTCATTTTTAGGTTGAGCAACACATACATCACATATTATCAACCTGTGTTTGGGGGTAGACTCACTGTGTTCAAGACTGCACAGCCCTCAATGTCCCTGCCCTGTGAATAGATAACTGTGTCATGGATGTCACATTGAGGGACATGATTCACAATTCAAAACTCCGCATCACATGGCCGGTCGTGTGCAATCTACAGTGCTGAGATGGCTCATAGCTGGATTGCAATGAGAAAAGACTGATGTAATAGTCTGTAAGTCAAGTGATGTGTCCTTGTCTTATTGGGCGGGGACTATGCAGACCGGCTGGGCTCACACTGAGATGGAAAACAGGGGCCCACACAGTCATTCAGCCAAGCAATCACTGTCCTGACTACTGCATGAACAACTTTCTGCGTCACTGTATGGCTGACAACACAACACAGGTCACTAATACATACATGTGCAGGCAGGGAACCCTGTGGCATTGGGTACACACACATTCCTCCCAAAGACAGCATGTTAGGCCGTGCATGACACAACCCCACACTCTCAGGCACATACTGCATCAGTCCAACTACATGTTTGCACCCCCTGCCCTCCCCCAACTGTTGAGGGCTTACCATGTCATTTGGGGCACCATATAGCCCTGGGTACTGTGTGAGCACCTCGTCCACCAGGACCTCCAGCTCCTCGCTTGTGAAGGGACTGGCACGGATCTTCTCTGTCCTTGCCATCACTGTGGACATAAGGCAACAGCAGCATAATTGGGTGGTGAGCGGTCTCTGGCAGCAGCCCCTGGAGGCAGCAGCAGGTGGATGGTCACTGGCAGCAGCCCCTGAAGGCAGCAGCAGGTGGGTGGTCACTGGCAGCAGTCCCTGGAGGCAGCAGCAGGTGAGGGGTCTCTGGCAGCAGTCCCTGGAGGCAGCAGCAGGTGAGTGGTCACTGGCAGCAGTCCCTGGAGGCAGCAGCGGATGGGGGTCTCTGGCAACAGGCCCTGGAGGCAGCAGCAGGTCGGTGGTCACTGGCAGCAGTCCCTGGAGGCAGCAGCAGATGAGGGGCTCTGGCAGCGGTCCCTGGAGGCAGCAGAAGGTGAGGGGTCTCTGGAAGCAGTCCCTGGAGGCAGCAGCAGATGAGGGGTCTCTGGCAGCAGGCTCTGGAAGCAGTGGAAATGTGAGGCTCCCTCCCACACATACATAGCCCCCTAGGTTTGTTTCAAACGTGCCAAGCTGCAGCAATTGGTGGTCCAGGTCTGCCTCTTTCAAATGCATCCAATGACCGCCTCCGCGGTGGCGGAGCATGCCTACCGCAATTTTCAAGATTGCATGATGCCACCTCAATCAAGATTCCCATTGGCTCTAAGGGCATGCTCCATGGCGGTTACACACCGCTGGGGCCAGGCAGTAGCTACCGCGATTTGGGTGCCATACATTGACATGAGGCACCGCTATTTGGGCGGTGGAGCATGCCAACCGCCATTTGGGCATGTCTCCATGCCTATCACTACCGCACTTGTGTAAATGGGGGGATGCTGGTGACATACTGCTGGGGCCAGCCAGTAGCTACTGTGATTTGGGTGCCATACAATCGCAATGTCCATCTGGCAAACATCAACAGTGCACAGTGCCCATCTGGTTAATTGCACATCATTGTGCACACAATGCCAATGTTCCATTTACTCCACTGGTGACTACACATGCCATGTTTGTGTATGTGATTTTGTTGATTGGCCTGTACTCCCTCACATGTCACTTATGATATTGATTGTCATGTACGCAGGACAGTGTTGTTCGGGACTCTACAATGTGTACACATGTCAATGTGTTGAGGTGCAGTGACAATCACAGCAATGTCCGCCTCAATGAATGATGATCTTTTTTACATGTCCTCTTATGTCTGACCATGCACACAATCATCATATCTGCTCCGACTGTGATCATTGTGTTGTGAATGTGTACCAGGTTCAAATGACGCATGCCGGTGTGTCGGGTACAGCAGCTAGGTATGAGACAGTGGGGTTGATTTGTTACACATATGCTGGATGCTATACTCCTAGGCATGCCCATGGTAAATGTGGCCATATCCCTATGTGCATTCACATTGACCGAGGTGGTGTTTGAGGTACTTGTTTTGTGTAGGTGTGCCATTTGTGTAGCTGAAGGTGTCCCTACATGTAAGCAGGTCTGTAACTCAATTTTGATGACAGTAATTGTTGGCGTTGTGTCATCCAGAACGTGAGATGCTGTGCCCATCTCATGATGTATTGCATTGACATGTGTCCACTTTCATCTCAACTAGGAGGAGACCAATCTGCTTCGTCACTTGACAGTGCTGGAGGACATGGAGGATGTGGCGATCATCCGTAAATGCCGCCTGGATAGAGCCACCCTGAAAACCCTTTGTGATCTGTTGGAGCCCCACCTGCAGCCTCACAGGACATATCCAACAGCTTTCACCCCAACTTATAAGGAGATGGCGGCCCTGCATTTTTTTGCCACAGGATCGTTCCAGCACACGGTGGCCAGGACAGGTGGGATGTCACAACCGATGTTCGAATGGTGCTGCGTGATGTTCTGTTCGCCATGATAATATACAAGGACAGATATATCCATTTCCCCAGGGGTCCGGAATGGGCAGCTGTGAAGGGAGATTTCTATCCCCTTGGACAAATCCCCCATGTTGTTGGTGCCATTGATTGCACCCATGTTGGGCTTGTGCCACCACAGGCACGTGAGCACATTTACAGGAATCGTAAACATTACCATTCCATAAATGTGCAAGTGTGGTGCCTGGCAGATATGATCATCTCCCACGTGTGTGCCAAATTCCCAGGCTCATGACTCCTACATCTTGCGGAACAGCATTGTCCCCAGCTGATGGCTAATCTGCATCCCGAGCGGGCATGGATTGTGAGTGAGTATGCCTAGTCTTATGGCATGCTGGGTGTGTGACCTGCTGCCCTCTGCCTCAGTGACCTTGCAATGTTTATTTGTGTTTGTCATACCTAGGTGATTCTGCATATCCCAACCGTCCCTGGTTGCTGAGCCCACTGTGGAATCCCATGACCCCGGCTGAAGTCTGCTACAATGATGCCCATGGGAGGAAACGTCGTGTGGTGGAGCGTACTTTTGGTCTGCTTAAGTCACGTTTCCGCTGCCTGGACAAGACCGAAGGTGCACTGGCGTACTCGCCACAACCTAGCCATTCGCAGGGAGATTCCCCTGCGCCTAGATGATGATGAGGACAGTGGAGAGGAGGAAGGTGTTGACCTGCATCAACAGCTCATCACCCGCTACTTCACTTGAAGGTGGGTGGCAATGTACAACGTACCCATTGTCTGATGATGTTGCTGTTGTCGTGAAGGGGTATGTGAGAATTGTGACAGCAGCCAGTTGTAGATTAAGTGGTGGTTGGCAATGTTTCTGGGACAGGTCATTTAGGAACATCTACAGGATGTGTATTTTGACACTTGTTGCCCATTGTGACGTGTGCATGTTGGATTATCTTGATGTTAGGTGTTGTGTGATGTCTGTGATGCCACACCCAGACCAGTGAATGTTGTTTTGTTGTTTTTTGCTAGGTGCCTTCAACTTCTCCTTGACTACATACATTACATACTCCTGGTACATTGTGATCATGTTGAAGACTGTACTTCCTGCAATAAAGATGGAGCAGACACAACATGTGTGTAAGGATTTTTTATTTATAATGACGACATGTGAGGGGATGTACATTTACATTGAGGTGGTGGTGGAGCAGTGAGTTGACAGTTATGGTAAATGAGATAATCGAGTAGTCACCACATTGATGTGGTGACCCATTCCAACAGACAGATGCCATTCACAAGGCAGTGTGGGGAAGGACAGTCCAAAAAGTCAATGCAGTGGTGAAGAGGGTTGCCATCAGGTCTGGCTCCGTGACTGGCGTTTGGCAGGTGCTTTGCCTCCCTGATACTCCCAGGGTTTTCTTAGGACAGCCCCTTCGTCGCTTGGCGGGGGGGGGGCCCTGCTGCAGCACCAGTGGGGTCTGAGGACTCACCCCTCTCTGTGGGCGCAGGGGAGGATAAACTGTCATCCTGTGGCACACCAGAGGGAGGTGGAGGTGTTGGTTGTGGCGCAGGCCTGTCCCTCAGTACTGCCACTTGCTGGCCCAAGAGGTCCACAATTTGTCCCATGCGGGTTTCAATGGACCTCATCAGCAGGATGAGCTCGCGTAACAGTTCATCCGACCAGCCCGATCGTCCCTGGGCCTGTTCATATGCGCCAAGGACTCTGGTGAAGTGGTCCAGGGAGTGGGTCCCAGCCTCTTGGTGTCTGTGGGTGACCCTGCCCCTCCCACCTACCCTGGTGCCACAGACCTGTTGCCTCACCACTGTGGGCACCCGCATCCTCTCCCTGCCCTCCTCAGTCACTGGTGTGGGGTAGTCATCCTCTGGGACAGGGAAGGTGTTGCAGGTAGCACTGGTTGTAGTGGTGGTGGCGGTGGATGCACAGGCTGTAACTGCAGGGGTCTGCAGTGACAGTGTTATTGCAGCAGATGTGGTGGGGGGACGATGAGGTCCTGGGACCTGTTGCTCCCTGGCACATCAGATGGGCCGGCTTCGAGCTCATCATCCAGAGAATCCTGGGAGTCAACATCCGAGGGTCCATGTACTGGGGGGGGAGACCTGCTCTGCAGGTTGCTGGTGCTGTCCTCTGTAGTGAGTTCTTGGTCACCTGTGGGTCAGATGGGAAATGGTCATTGTAGTGCACCCCACAAGCTTTGTGTTAGCTGTGTGTCATTCACTGTTTGTATGCTACACAATTGACTGATCATCACATTATTTTCTATGTGCAGTTCTGTGCCTCCTGACATGATGCAGTGGTACATGCATTACTTGTCCATGTTGTGAGGTGTCAAAGCATACCATGTGCCACATGCATAATTTATTAATACAGGGACCTGTTGCCACCTTGGGACTGGCACAACATGTTATTTCTAGGGGTGGGTGGAATTTGCAAAATCCACTTTCGCAAATTATCGCGAAAATGTTAAAAGTTATCGCAAACACGCGGAAATATCGCGAAGATGCGGAAGTTTTTTTCCCGCATGTTCGCGAGATTTTCTGCATGGTTGCGGCTCGCCAACTTACCCATGCGGTTGCTCGCGGGCGCGGCCATCTTGTTTTCAGTTGTCTCGCGGTGCATGATTGCGAGAAGAAAGACGTGATCGCGTGACGCATGACGTCACTGCAGGCGCGAACTCTCGCGAGACAGCGCAAATGGCTAAAAACAATACAACATCTCATGGAGAACGCGCCCGGATCAAGAAAACTTGTCGGCGAACGCAGGGAATCAGGTAAGGCGATCGCGCGCGCGCAAGAATGTAATATTTTACAGCGCGAGCAAGAACCAAATTATCGCAAAGCTGCGGAATGCGGAAATTTTGACATTTTCGCAATTTCCGCGAACGGAACGAAATTTTAGCCCAGGCCTAGTTATTTCGTTGAGGACTCTTTGTTGATTTGTCTGACCTGGCAGACGTCACATCTGGCCATGGAATGGTCTTTGTCATCTCCTGCATACCTTTGTCATGTCATGTGCATATCTTTATTTGTACCACCAGACATGCTTTCTTATTTTTCGAATGGTCCTTGTTGCTCTGGCTCCATGGCACTGCACATGTCAATAGGTGCAGTGCTTGATTGTGCCCAAACTTTCCTCTACATGTGCATTGGTGTGTCACACTTTGGTAGCTGTGACAGTTTCCTTTGCTTACCTGTGTGCACACTGTGCCTGGCAATGTGGTCGGTGTGCATATCTGTGCAATGAGAGGGCTAGTGTTGTCATAAGGCACCATTTCTTTTGTGACAAATGTGTGGGTGCACGTACTGGCTACTTACCTGTTATGTGCTCATATTTGGCTTTGTTATGTGACACATCTGTGTGTGCGTGGTGGAGGCTTACATCCTGCTCAGTGGTGTCACACATTAGTTTGTTTGAGGTGGGCCATTATATGCCACATGCATCTGGGTGGTATGGAGAGCTCCATCTTGCTGTACTGGGGGACAAGGGTACATGGTGGGAGTTGTGGTAGAGGTCTCCCATCCCCAAACACCCTCCCAGGGAAGATGGCTACCTACCTGTTAGTTTCATGAGGGTAATGTAATGGCTGACACATGCATCTTGCTAGGCTGTGGGACAGGGGGCATGGTGGGAGTCGTGGTAAAGGTCTCCCACCCACAAATACCCTCCCAAGCAAGATGGCTACCTACCTGTAAGTTTGTTTGCTGTACTGCAATGGCTTCCAACTGCTTCTGAGTGGGGGAGTGCTCCATCTTGCTGAGGTGTGGGACAGGGGGCATGGTGGGAGTAGTGGTACAGGCCTCCCACCCCCAAACACACTCCCAGGGAAGATGGCTACCTACCTGTTAGTTTGATGAGAGTGATGTAATGGCTGACACATGCTTCTGGGTGGGGGGGTGAGGATTCCATCTTGCTAGGCTGTGGGACAGGGGGCATGGTGGGAGTAGTGGTACAGGCCTCCAACCCACAAACACCCTCCCAGGGAAGATGGCTACCTACCTGTAAGTTTGTTTGCTTTACTGCGATGGCTTCCAACTGCTTCTGAGTGGGGGAGTGCTTCATCTTGCTGAGGTGTGGGACAGGGGGCATGGTGGGAGTAGTGGTACAGGCCTCCCATCCCCAAACACACTACCAGGGAAGATGGCTACCTACCTGTTAGTTTGATGAGAGTGATGTAATGGCTGACACATGCTTCTGGGTGGGGGGGGGTGAGGAATCCATCTTGCTAGGCTGTGGGACAGGGGGCATGGTGGGAGTAGTGGTACAGGCCTCCAACCCACAAACACCCTCCCAGGGAAGATGGCTACCTACCTGTAAGTCTGTTTGGTGTACTGCGATGGCTTCCAACTGCTTCTGGGTGGGGGAGTGCTCCATCTTGCTGATGTGTGGGACAGGGTCCATGGTGGTAGTAGTGGTGCAGGCCTCGCACCCACAAACACCCTTCCTGGAAAGATGTCTACCTGCCTGTTAGTTTGATGAGGGTAATGTAATGGCTGACACATGCTTCTGGGTGGGGTGGGGGGAGGGATCCATCTTGCTAGGCTGTGGGACAGGGTGCATGGTGAGAGTAGTGGTGCAGGCCTCCCACCCACAAACACCCTCCCAGTAAAGATGGATACCTACCTGTTAGTTTGATGAGGGTAATGTAATGGCTGACATATGCTTCTGGGGGGGGGTGAGGGCTCCATCTTGCTAGGCTTTGGGACAGGTGGCATGGTGGGAGTAGTGGTACAGGCCTCCCACCCACAAATACCCTCCCAGGCAAGATGGCTACCTACCTGTTAGTTTGATGAAAGTGATGTAATGGCTGACACATGCTTCTGGGTGGGGGGGGGTGAGGATTCCATCTTGCTAGGCTGTGGGACAGGGGGCATGGTGGGAGTAGTGGTACAGGCCTCCAACCCACAAACACCCTCCCAGGGAAGATGGCTACCTACCTGTAAGTCTGTTTGGTGTACTGCGATGGCTTCCAACTGCTTCTGGGTGGGGGAGTGCTCCATCTTGCTGATGTGTGGGACAGGGTCCATGGTGGTAGTAGTGGTGCAGGGCTCCCACCCACAAACACCCTCCCTGGAAAGATGTCTACCTGCCTGTTAGTTTGATGAGGGTAATGTAATGGCTGACACATGCTTCTGGGTGGGGTGGGGGGAGGGATCCATCTTGCTAGGCTGTGGGACAGGGTGCATGGTGAGAGTAGTGGTGCAGGCCTCCCACCCACAACACCCTCCCAGTAAAGATGGCTACCTACCTGTTAGTTTGATGAGGGTAATGTAATGGCTGACATATGCTTCTGGGGGGGGGGGGTGAGGGCTCCATCTTGCTAGGCTTTGGGACAGGTGGCATGGTGGGAGTAGTGGTACAGGCCTCCCACCCACAAATACCCTCCCAGGCAAGATGGCTAACTACCTGTAAGTTTGTTTGCTGTACTGCAATGGCTTCCAACTGCTTCTGGGTGGGGGAGTGCTCCATCCTGCTGAGGTGTGGGACAAGGGGCATGGTGGGAGTAGTGGTACAGGCCTCCCACCCCCAGACACCCTCACTGTGAAGATGGCTACCTACGTGTTAGTTTGATGAGGGTAATATAATGGCTGACACATGCTTCTGGGTGGGGTGCGGGAGGGATCCATCTTGCTAGGCTGTGGGGCAGGGTGCCTGGTGGGAGTAGTGGTGCAGGCCTTCCACCCACAAACACACTCCCAGGAAAGATAGCTACCTACCTGTTAGTTTGATGAGGGTAATGTAATGGTTGACACATGCTTCTGGGTGGGATGGGGAGGGATCCATCTTGCTAGGCTGTGGGACAGGGTACATGGTGGGAGTAGTGGTGCAGGCCTCCCACCCACAAACACCCTCCCAGGGAAGATGGCTACCTACCTATAAGTTTGTTTGGTGTACTGCAATGGCATCTACCTGCTTCTGGGTGGGGGAGTGCTCCATCCTGCTCAGGTGTGGGACAGGGGGCATGGTGGGAGTTGTAGTGCTGGCCTCCTACCCCCAAACACCCTCCCAGGGAAGATGGCTACCTACCTGTTTGGTGGAAGTGGACAATGCAATGGATGCCACATGCTTCTGGGTGGTAGTGAGTGCTCCATTCTGCTGAGGTGTGGGACAGGGGGCCTGGTGGGAGCTGTAGGTCTGGCTGCCTGTACACATGCCCCCATGGTAATGTTGGTAGCTACGTTTGGGGTGAATGGGAGTGAGTGAATGTTGGATCTGTGAGACATATTTTTGTGAGTGTGTGGTTCAGATGAATGGAATTTAACCTAGGTGGTGTAGCTTTGTAGTTGTGCAAGACATTACATATCAGTGTGGTGGTAGTCATTTGTTTGTACTTACCAGCCTCCACTCCCCCGGCTACTCCTGTGAGCCTCTTGGGATGCACTATGGCAAGCACCTTCTCCTCCCATGGTGTGAATGGTTTTGGTTCCTCTCAGCCAGCTTACGGTTCTTGCTTCTCCTCTCTTTGACAACCCTCTTCAGATCATGCCACCGCTTCAGGTGGTCCCTAATGCATTGACCCTTTCGACTATCCTTGCCCTCATTTGTGTCGTTGTGGCTAATGGTGTCTGTTGGACCAGGCTACCAAACAGTTGTGGTTCAACTCTGACTATCTCATTTACCATGACTGTCAACTCACTCTCTGTGAATTTGGGCATTTTATGTGTTGACATTGTGTGTCGTGTGGAAAGTGGTTGTGGGTGCAGGGGTGTGAGTGGTGGGTGTGGTTGTGATGTGTATGGTGTGTGATGTGCAGGGGGTTAGTGGTGCAGGTGTGGTAGTGATGGTGGTGGTGGTGGTGATGTGTGTGTGCTGTATTCTTTTGCCTCTCCTCTCGGATCTGGTGAATGCCCTTCTCTTCTGGAGTGTTGCAACGGATTGTGGTCAGGGAAGGGGCTGGTTTTATACTCAGCTATGTGGGTGTGTCCAAATGGGGTATTGCTGTCAGGTGTGGTGTGTGTATTGTCCTGGGAATTGTGTTTTTCTTTTTGCCATGTGTTTGTGCCATTGGGGTGTGTTTTGTGTTTTTGTGGGGCATGGCTAGTTTGCTGTGTGCACTTTTTGGCCTTATTGTGGGTTTTTTCATTCATCCGCCACATTTTTCACGGATGGTCCGCAGCGGTGGCTATGCTGCAGCTTTCCGCTGGCTCTCGCATTCATCCCTGTGTGCGACCACGGCGGTCAGAAACTGCGGTACGTACCGCGGGACCATCGGGGATATCCTAATTTCCCATGCGGTGTCCTCGCTATACTTGTGGCGGGTTGGTGTTTCTCTGCTGCGGTCCTGACCACCACAGACGGATTTTGGCCATCTCTGCCCGCTACAGGTGTTTTTTCTTGGCCCCGTTCCACCGCGTTCGGTGTTTTTTGGCAGTCAATCCTAATTTGGCCGCCGGTTTTTCCACGGTACAGGCAGGCGGTTGTTTTCCGCTTCCATGGTGATCGGGGTGGTTTTCCGACCGCCATCCTAATAGGCCCCTAACTTCCCTATTATAATGCCAAATATGCCCCAAGTAATCCCAGAGACTGCATTATTTTTATTATAACTAGGCTAGACAGAGCTGGATCTCAAATAACATTTGTAAATTTTAACTGTTGTATATCAGACACAATCCTCTAGTGCTACCCATTATATTTAGAGCCGATAATGTTTTTGGCACAGTGCCGCAGTGCCACAGCATCTATATAACTCAGCCAGGACAACTGAAATCTTCATAACAATATATGGTGTTTTAATACAGGTGTACAATAACTCACTTGAGAGATGTTGATTTTAGCAACTCCAGGCCGATCACAGGCCAGTAAGGCTAACTGAGCTTCTATGTTCGAGTTCTACAGGAATTTCTGCAATTGTTGCATTCATTTTACTGTTTGATACTTTAACTATGCCTGCGTCGTCTCGTGAATTCAAGATATTTTGCACTCTGCAAAGAAGTGCGAAGATATCCAAATTTGCCAATAGAGTTTTATTTCATGCATCCCTGTAGCTGGACGTCCCGCCAATATGTTTGGGATTTTGTGCTGCAGGAATGTGTTTCCCTGCTATCACTTGAATTTACACAGAGAAACAAGACAATGGCTGCCGCTTCGACAAGCCATCTCCTTTTATCAGACCATCCGATATTGTCACTCTGAGACGTCCGGCAAGGAGGGGCGGAGACAGGGCAAGGTACCGCTCGCATATAAAGTTAAACTAGTGCCGCTTCCCATCCTTCGGGGCAGTGAGAAAGTTTCCTCCGGGGCAGTGAGAAAGTTTCCGCCCAGCAAAGAAAACCTTTCTAAACCGCAGTTGTCTTTTCTGTTTTTTAAACTTTCCCAGATTTGATTTAGCTAAACTGACAAGCAATTAAAATAAAGATGTGCGATGTTACTAGATTTGCAACTTCACCCACTTCTAGATGGTTTCAGGATGTGGTACTATCCGGTTGTAGGGTGTGCGGCGATGGCAGTAACGGCTGGGTATGTGAAGCTGAATTGAAATTCCTTAGGAACGACAATGCCCTTACACCGGCGATCTATGGACTGCCGAAGATTCATAAAAATGAAAGGGATCCCCCGATGCGGCCAATTGTGAGTGGCATTGGCTCACTCTTAGAACCCTTTAGCCAATATGCAGACTCTTTTTTGAAACCTTTGGTCACCCAACAGAAATCCTATGTTAGAGACACCACTCATATAATCTCTATGGTCGAGGGTGCCAGCTTCAATGAGAACACACAGTGGCTGGTTACCCTCGACATAGAAGCATTATATACAAACATCCCGCAGGATGACACCATTAGAGTTATTAGTGAATGCCTAACCCCTGAGGCAACCAGAGGAGCCAATAAGGAATTTATTCTCAAATGCATCACCTTAGTTCTTAAGAACAATATGTTTTTATTTAAGGATGATCTTTTTCTCCAGCGCAAAGGCACGAGCATGGGTGCTACCTGTGCACCGAGCCTGGCTTGCCTTTATGTTGGCAATTTTGAAAACACACATATCTATAATGAGGCGGCGCCTTTCTTTGAAAATATTACCTTATGGCGCCGCTTTATTGATGATATATTTTTTATTTGGGAAGGTGAAAAGAGAATATTGTTAGAATTCCTGGAGTGGCTCAATCTGGGCGACTCCAATCTTAAATTTACAGCCCAATATGATAACGTGTCGGTCAACTTCTTAGATATTACCATCAAAAACACAGAAGGTATCCTCATGGTCGAACTTTTTTCAAAACCCACGGACAAGAACACACTTTTACACTACAAAAGCTATCATCCCCGTGCCCAGAGGGATAATATACCTTTTGGCCAGTTCTTGCGTTTACGTAGGAACTGCACAATTTTGGAAGATTTCTATAAACACTCTGAGATACTTAAGGGCAAACTCCTTGATCGCGGGTACCCGAAGAAACTTATAAAACAAGCTTTTAAACGAGCGAGGTTTTATAACCGTGAAAGTATGTTCGAACGAAACCAAGACAACAGAAGGAGGAAGGATCCAGCATCAGAAAAACGCCTTGTGTGTGTAACACAATTTTCAAATATCAGTAATAAACTGAAAAATGTTATCAATTCCAACTGGGAGATTCTTAATGAGGGTATGGAGATAAAACTTCAGAAACCGTTGTTTGCTTTTAAGCGGAATGACAACATTCGCAAAAATCTAGTTACAACCTACAAATCGAACAAACCCCAAGTTCAGGCTTCGGTACACATGCAGAAAATTGTAGGCAACTTTCCATGTGGGTCATGCAGCATTTGTGAACACTGCTTAAACACCAAATCAGTGTCACACAATGGTTCTACTCTTACCTCTAAAAGCCTGAATAACTGCAGGAGTAGCAACGTGATATATCTCCTAGTCTGCCCGTGTGAATTAGTCTACGTAGGTGAGACTGGGAGAGAGCTGAGACTTCGACTGTTGGAGCATAGATCGGCATTGAAAACCAAGAAACATAATGCCCCCCTTGTGGAACACTATGAATTGTTGAAACATAAATATACAGACTTCAAATGGTTTGTAATTGAGAAAATCAGTGGAAACATGAGAGGGGGCAATATGGAAAAGAAACGGAAAAATAGGGAACAATGGTACATATCTATTTTGGACAGTGTAGACAGGGGCCTAAACACGAAGGAGGATTGGATGAGATTGGTAATGTAGAATTCCATCCAACCTTTATAAATTGTTTCCCTTGGTGCCAGTTTCGGTTATAGAACCACATTTCTCCAACTGACTAATAGTGGTTTACACAGTGATATTGAGAACTAAACCAGTCGCTCTAGATATGATTCTGTAACTTATATAACTTCATATTTCAATTTTCGATACTTTACCATAACCGAGGCGACCGGACACGTAGGACTATGTAGATTAGCTCTTTGTTCCTTATGAAGCTTACCGTTTCAGGATTTAACAATGAGAAGGACAATAAAGAGATCGCCATTGTGTATCTCTATGAACCGATTGGCCCAGTTGGTTTTAGTGTTCACCAGTTAGTTTTGCCAATTAGTTTTTCCATCCTTTCCGAGTACTTGGTACCGATTCCAACATGGCGCCATTTTTAGACGTACATTCAGTACGCCTCTTTGCTATCGGGAAGATTTTTTATTAGACCAACTCAAAATGGTGGATATAGTGGAACCCGTAATTAAATCAGTTCTGGACTTGGCTCCAATATGTTATAGATACTAATGTTTGGCCTTAGTCTAATATTAAATAGAGTGCTAGCACTCGCCTATTCTAACAGTCGCACGGTGAGCCGGGATGGAAGACTCAACATCTCGATTAATGACAACAACACTCCAATATGGCGCCCGTGTAGACCTAACAGAGTCATTCTATCCAAACGTGGATGGTCCCATATGGATGACGCAGATGGAGCCGGAACCGTGTATTTAAGGCATTCAAACCACGGCTTATGCGTTTACCCGTGAAAAACGAGGGGGCGAGACGAAGACCGGATTGTGTAGAGCTATACAGGCAAGTCATGGGTAGTTCGATGTGAATAAATATTCTTTTAACCCTTGATGATAGTAGACCAGGGCATCGATGGGCGCTTAGCTGTGTAAGATGTTTGTCATTTAGGTTATTTACCGCAGGGTTGACCGTTGGGGATATGTGGACTCTGTTAGGCACCCCCTTTGTTTTCATTTTCGTCTTCACGATGTACTAAAAATATGGACAGTATATACTTCCTTTTATGACAATGAGGAATTTACAAATTAGGGTACCATCTCCAATTTGAACTTACCAGTTTTGGGGTGATTTACCGCTAACAGTATGATACCCAATATTGCAGTGGGGTACAACATACACTTATGTGTTGTTTGTATTATCTCTGGCTTCAATAATTAGGGGCATTTTTTTCCTCTATAGCCTACCAGTATTAAACAGATGAAAGGCTATGCTGGCGAATTGTTTTAACAAGCGGAGATAGAGTATCAATCACCATCTCCCATCTTCTTTCACTACCGCTTATCAATAAACGTGGTGCTGAGAGGTAAGCCAATGCTATCTTTCTAACATACGTGAGACTAATTCAATAATGTCTTATCCAAAACTAGTCTAATCTAGATGTTTTCTCATCTTAGAGTGTAAAGCTTACAGTGTCTTCGTCGTAGTTATCCTATAAGAAGGTGAATCATTACGACCCGTCTACGATGTGAGTTGTAAATAAAATTAAAGTGAGTATGTACTACTTGCAACTGCCCATGGTACATTTTAGCACAATTTAGTTAGTTTGGTGGTATTCAGTGTGGTTTGTTTTTCTACCATTGTACAGACACATCCACACCAATCCCTTTATTTCCTGTGAATAAGCTGAATTATCATGTGGATACGGCGAGTGGTCAACTAACCCTTACAGACTACAGGCATCCCCCCTAAATTCCCAATTTGAGGTACACATTTTTTTATATATGTTGATTTGTGCTTATTTAGTCATTATATAATTATTCAGGGCAGATTCATTAGTTTGAACCTTCAACACGCTGGCTGCTCGTTCAAAATACTCAACTACACCTGATATTTAGATTCTACACTAGGCTCATTGATAGCCACTTTAATATATAGGATCTTCTTTGGTCCTTCTTTTTTATCCTTTTTTATTCTTTTTTCTTTCTCAATTAGTTGGAAATATGTCTTTCCTGGTCTGATCCTCCCACAGCAATGAGTAATATCATGAATGAATTTGTTGCCAAAAGGGAATTTTGATTTAAAGAAATGTTTTTTTAATCTGTAGACTTGAGGTCTTCAAAAATGTTCGCTTATAATTTTTGAGTATAGATGCTGCTTTTAACTGATCATTTCTGTAATTTGACTATGTATTGTATGCACTTTTATTGTTAGGTATTGTTAGAAGTACGATTTACGGAAGGAAGGACCTCAATTACCTGTCCTGAAGAAGGTGGCTCTATAATCTTGTCCACCGAAACGTGTCGATGCCTGATACCCGAGTTGTATTTGTCCTGGGACCAATTACCAAATATTAGGGTTTAGTGAGCTTAGTGGTACTGGTCCTAAGGGAACACAAACCAACAATATTGAAGCACAATTGGGGTGCTTTTATCACAAAATGTGTCCTTCCACCTAATTTGTGTGATTTAGATTTGTGAGGTATATTGCTGTTTTTTTAAGTAAATCTGTGTAGACATTTGTATGAAGAAACTGGTTTTTATAAATAGAACTTTTTATGTATTGATTTATTCTGTATGTATCTATGATGCACACTTCCTTTTTATTTTAAAATTTGTTTTAATAAAACATGTATTGACTAACTAAATTTCCTTTATGTATGCCCTTTATTTAATTACATTGCTGTGTATTGGATCACCCTTGCGACACTCTATCGGAAAGATTGATTTTCACTCACTCATTGGCTTTTATTGTGTATACTGTTAGGGAGTTCTGTACCTCTTATGGCCACTGGTTTGGCTTTGGTAGAAATTTTCTTAAGCTATTTCCCTCTTTGACATGACACCTGAGTAGTGCCTCTATTATTTATGTGAGAAAGTCCAAAGGGAAAACTTTTACTTCACAGTATATTTTGGTGCTCTGTTCCTTTGGATGTTATTGAGCCCCTCTCCTTGTTTTTACGGAGTGCCAAAGCTGTACATTGCTGCAGAGAGATTATGTTGTACCAGGCTGCTGGTGCTACACTTCCAAACGGCTCACACTGGCTAGGCAGGTAGTTTCACTAATCAAAGTGCTAATTACATTGAGGTGAGGAAGGCTCATGAGAGTGAGATTTGCTGTCTGTGGGTAAGATATTGTCTGTGGGACAGTAGAAAGATTAGTTAACTACATTCTCAGAAGTCTGTTGGGGAAGGTTACACTCTGCTATCTTTGGATGTCAATAAGTGAAACTCCACGTGATGCATTACATACACAGCTCGTTGATGGCATTTTTCTGGTCTGGCTTGAAAGAGCGACAGTGTTATCTATTGTTGCCAATTCTTTAAAATATACATAGAGAGTGCTTCTGCTCCACCCAAAGGAGTATTTCTTTCTCACCTCATGCTCTTGGCTCTTTGATGTTTGAGGGCCTTATTGTGATTTTGGCAGTCTTGGAGCAGGGCAGCCACGCTACTGCCCCGTTCTGAGACTGCCAAAGCCATAAAAAAACGCCCGCCAGAGTACGACTTTTACAGACTTGGACGGGCATTTCTTTGGCTGTCCCATGGTGGCGGTAGTGCCGAAGGCAGTTTCTGCAGGACATGGACTGTCATGTCCTGCAGGAACTGGGGATGCATGCAGACAGGGGGGAACACCATCTGCCCTCCTGCATTCTCCCTAATGGTGCAAAAGCGCAAGAGGGCCCTGTAGGGCCCCTTTTGATTCCTCACTGCCACACTTTTCATGGCAGTCACAATGTCATGAAAAGTGTGGCGGCAGGGAAAATCATAATATGCTTGGCCAGGCTGCAGTGGCCCACCAAGCATATTGTGGCCTCAAGAACGCTGCAACAACACCAGGGATCTCTGATCCCTGGCTGTTGCAGCAGCGCCAATGCGGTCTGACCACCGTAGGCATAATAAGACCCTCAGTCTAACTCCTATGAAGTACTTGCTCTGGAATGCGCAAGGGACTAGTTTACATCTCAAAAGTACTCTTCATCATCAAACATTACATTCTTTATCTCATAGATTCATAACATATATAAAACAATATTTTTTCATTGTCACAGGCATTTTCTGATGTTATAGGCAGTGCTGCATGCAAGCTAGAACTACTGGCTTTGATAAGACCTGTTTTTTTTTGGTTTGGCAAGTGCTAAGTTGCATTAAGGTGCTATTTGACCATTTGTGTTATTTTTCTCATTTTCCGTATGCAGTAAGCAATGTTGTTTTGCAGGAGGACTCAAAATGGTCAAATTTTGAATGCGGTTCACTGATAGAATATCAATGTCAAAGATATTTTGTGGACAAAATATTGTGTCCAATATATCGAGGACCGAAGTATCGAGAAGGGAAGTGAACATAGGTAAGTATAGATTTAGTATTCTTAACTCCACATCTACGAACTTTGAAGATCTATATGTTGTCAAGGCACATATATGGAGAGTTAAGTATAGTAAACTGAGGTTCTGTCTCGATCCGAACCCGTGTGTTCGGTATCGTAGTACTGACACGATCTTGGTACCAGTGAACCGTAAATGATCCATTTAGTATGTGACAGTGTTTTCGCTGTGCTACGAGCATGGATTCACTGAGAAATAGGGCATTCCGTTGTAAATTCATGGCATCCATCTTAGATACGGCATCCATCTTGTTTCTTGCCCTCACATAGTCAATGGACAAGCAATGACCCCGGCCGAATCACCTTGTTAAGGACACGTAAGCGTTAGTCCAAGGAAGCTGATGCTGCGTGACTAGGCAGAAGCTACCTCCCTTGCCTGAGGCCAATCGTGCTATACTGGTTCTTGTGTTCGTTGGCCTGATCACGATTAGGAGGCCGAAGCCAGTAGCCATGCCCGTTTATGACCCACAAGCATCTCTTATCCTACTTATCAATCTTTCCCACCTGGCTCCGCTCCTCTCCTTCTGGGCTTTTACTATGGGGAGGATACAATTTTTATGATGGGGAGGATCGGTCGAAGAATGGAAAACTGACATGAAGACTTGATCGAACACTGGAAACTTACAAATAATTATCGTTTGGTATATGTTTATTGTTTGTTTGGGATACCGGGCTAGGCATGAAAGATATTTTTGCAACGCTGCCTGAGGACACATTTGGTGTATTTAAGGAGCGACCCACTTTATACAATTTGAACAGTCTCCTAGATTCTGCCTTTGTGTGGTTCCTACGACTTCTGTGTCCCTGCAGTAAATAAACCTTGTTCTCTGACGCCACCATCGAGAAGCCCGTGTCTCTGTTTATTTGTGCACCAAGGCAGGAAGGAACTCAGGGGTCTTTTGGGTGTTGTTTCCCTGACACCTCTGGACTCTAGAAAAGTCCAGAACCTCATTTGGTGCCCAACGTGGGGCGACGTCAACCGGTACCGGTCCAAAGCCTGAAGATTTCGAGGAGCTTCGTGTGAAGATTCCGGAGGGGGGTACCCCACTTCATCGATCCCTGTATGTCGTAAAAGTGGCCCGACGATCTCTTCCACGAGGGTTCCCGCTCCCAGACGGCTACAGAGGACCGCTGCCCTGACTGTCGCCCTGTCTTGGACCCGAGGTGCTGACCTTAGTACGGCGAGACGTAGGCGGGTTCTCCTTGGGGACGTCTTCGACATTTCAGTTAAGTATTAAGTGGGTCGCGCCCAGTCTGATTGCTCTTAGTTGCTCTTGTAAGGATTTATCACTGGTTGCTCTTGTTCGGATAATCCTTTTGCTCTCTGGGTACGTTTGTTTTGGATTTGTAGATTATCACTGGTTGCTCTTGTTAAGATAATCTTTGGTTTGGTATTGGTTCATTTGGTAGGCCTAAGTTCTTTGCGCATTTTGGTTAGAATTTGTCTTCAGTTCGTAATGGCTAACCGTAGTAATTGTTTCTTGTCCTGGTTAAGTTGCAGCAGGGATTCCCGGCTGGAGGACTCGTGTCCGGTTCCTCCAATCGGAACTCCTACATATGAGCTCTATTGTAAACATGGTGTGGGTCCTATCACTTATAATGGAGTGTGGGTCCGTTACACCAGGAAAGATGGTGTCCTTAGTTGGCCACCACATGGTAGCTTTGAAACTAAAATTCTAGACAATCTAGAAGTGAAGTTGTTTAAAAAGAAAGCCCGGCCGGCAATGTTCGATTCTTTTCGCTTTTGGCGTACAGAAGCTAGACAGAGAGAAATTAGAAAAATAAAGAAGGAACAGAAAGAGAAAGGGTTGACTTTAATGCAGTCTGCTAGGCAGTTGCATGTCAACGAAACTGAAAAAGCAATAGAGGTAGCAAATAGAGAACATAATTTGGCGATTGACAAGTGCTACCCTGCCTTGCCATCGTGTCCTGCTAAGCCAATAGAGGACTGTGAAAAGGATCCCCTGTTGTCTTACCTATTGAGATCACCTCCACCGTATGCACAGGGTATTACAGCACCACAGTTACCACCTGTTGTGCAACCGGCTGCTGGTCAGCCTGGAATAGTTGTTCCTTTTCCTTTGATTCAAGCTCCTATTCTTCCTGTGGTTAATGTTCCTTCGGCACCCCCTCTACCTGGGTTGCCTATTCCGCCTTTGCCTGACGTTTCGCAAACTGCTTTACCTACTACTTCTACCCCTACAATTTCATCTGCTCCAGCTTCCTTGTCCCCAAACCCTGTAAACATTCTGACTCCGCTTTCTGTTCGTCGGAAAATAACCGACTCTGTAACTAATATCTTAACTCCTCTCTACAGGTCTTTAATTAAGACACCCGTTTCTGACTCTACACAGAGACGTAGTCAGCTTCCTGGTCCCCAGGAACGAGGAATATTAGATTCGACAGCTCTTAGGTGGATGTCGAAAGCTGTGAAGTATGATGCACGAAGAGTGTTGGATACATTTATGCAATGGAATAAACCAACTCAGCGTTATGTCTTTGACGTGATGTGTTCCCTTTTGCGTGAGGAATGGGATGATGATGACTTAGATTCCGTTCCCGCTGACTTGATACATATTCAGAGAAGGTTCGCTGTAGGAATGGTAATAGGTTCGGAAGTAAAGGAAGCGATAGAACTGATTCTAGCATACAGGTCTGATTCTCCTCTCCGAGCACCAAGGGACTCTGATGGTTCTCCGATTACTAGGAAGAAGCGAGGTCAGTATCCGATGAGGGAAGTTCCGCCGATATGGCGCGATGCAGTTCAAGCTGATGCGGCTAATAATATTTTAGCTGCTCCAGCACATTTCCATAGAGTGTGGATACACATCCCTTGGAAGCGGGCCGAAGTATTAGCAGTAAAACAGGCGTTGCCGGACCCGCGTAAGAATCCTGCTGGATATTATAAAGAGTTAACCCAGACAGTTCAAGCATGCGTCATGAATTTGGCAGACATCGAAATGCTATTTGGCAATGTAGTGCCACAGCCTATATGGGCCAAAATTCGCCATGAGAATCACCAAGTTGCTTTAGGAGGTGATTGGCCAGCTATTGTAGCGGCAGATGCACAACAAGTTGGTGGTGCTAAACCTGAGCCTCTGATTGCTGCTTTGCCTGGCAGAATAATCAATTTGATGAAAACGCTGATGCCAGCGTTACGGGTCAACTGGGATAAATTATCAGCATGCAAGCAAAAGAAGGACGAAAGCGTCTCTGATTTCTTCACTAGATTTGAAGAGACCTTCGTAGACCACAGTGGGCAAGATATGAGTACTGAGGGAGGTCAGAGGTTGTTTGTCGACAAGTTTGTGTTTAATTTATTGCCTGAGCTTAGTAACAAGTTGAAGGATTCTGAGAGTGCATGGGCGGTATCGACGACAGCACAGATACTCGCAACTGCTCAGTATTATGAAAATAGAGAAAAAGAAGAGAAGGAAAAGTCAGAAAAGAAGACAAAAGACTTGAAAACTAAAGTTGTTTTGCAACAGGCGTATCCGTCTCGCTCGAATCAGACAGATTCACAGCAACGACCCCAGTTTCAGCAACAGCCACAATTCCAGCAAGGGATATCCCAAAGATCTGACTATGGTTTTCCCCGACAACAGTTAGCATGGAATCAGTGTGCCTATTGTAAAAAGGAGGGTCACTATAAGAATGAGTGTCCAGTTCTGCACTCACAAACTAGTGGTGTCCCAGCTCAGAGAGGTCGTGGTGGGTTTATGCAAGCTCTTAGAGGTAGAGGACGTGGTACTATGCCTCCACAGACTGATCGCCCATCTAATTATTTCGATCAGCGAAATGTACAATCTACACAATCAGGTAGATCTCCCCAATACCATGTTGAGGATTATTATGAAGGTAGTGAAGAAGTTCAGCAAAGTGAGTACTAGGACAGCCACAGGCAGAGAGAGGGAGTAGTATCAGTTCCAGTTGATCAGAGTGGACCTTATGTCGCAGTAGCTACATCAGGCGTGATTGAACCGTTTCTGTTGGATACTGGTGCAGCAAAAAGTTCAATTATGCACGCGAAACTCCCTGGCGCACCTTTGTCTGGCTCAACGAACATTTCAGTAGGTTTCTCAGGCGCCCCTGTTCACAACCCTGTTTCTGGTCCTTTGTCAATTTCTGTTGGGCCATGTCAACTAGAAGCACCCCTTATTCTGACGACCGGTTGTAATGAGAATCTGCTTGGTTTAGATCTGTTGAAACGCCTGCATGCGACATTGTACTGTTCTCCTTCGGGAGTACAGCTCACGTTGGGTAAGAGAGTCATCTCTCCAATGTACTTGTCGATGGATAAGCTCCCACCGGAGCTGCGTTCTCTCCCTGATAACCTTTGGGCGACTGGTCCTAATGATGTAGGTCTACTGGAAATCCCCCCTTATGTAGTGAGTCTGAAGGCAAATGTTAGATTCCCACGAATCCCACAGTATCGGATTTCAAATGAAGGTGAACGTGCACTTTTACTGATCGTGCAAGATTTGATACAGAAAGATGTGATAGAAGAAACTAGAGGAAACGTCTGCAATAGTCCTGTTCTGCCGATTTTGAAACGCACTGACCCTTCCAAACCTCCAATCTACAGATTTGTGATTGACCTCAGAGAGGTTAATAAAATAGTGGTTCCACAGTTTCCTGTGGTCCTAGATATCACTGCATTATTGACGTTGATTCCTGCCTCAGCTACATGGTTTACAGTGATCGACTTGAAGAATGCCTTTTTCAGCATTCCGATAGCCGAGGAAAGTAGGGATATTTTTGGTTTCTCCTTAGGTGGTCGTAGTTTCAGATTCAAGCGCGCCCCACAAGGTTATTGTGAAAGCCCTTCAATTTACAGCCAAGCATTAAAAAGTCAATTAGATGCTTTTGTACTTCCACCTGGTGTTGCTCTGATCCAATATGTAGATGATCTTTTAGTGGCTGCTGACGAGAAGGAAACTTGCAAAACAGCTACAATTTCTTTGCTGCGTCATTTATCAGACTTGCATCACAAGGTTTCACCTTCTAAACTACAATATTGTTGCCAAGAAGTGACCTACTTAGGTCATCTTTTGTCAAAGGAGGGAAGAAGGTTGACCCCAGAGAGAATCAAAGCAATTTCTCAGATGACTGTACCAAGCACACAGAGAGAAGTGCGGGCGTTTTCGGGTATTACGTCATATTGCAGACAATGGATCCCAAATTTTTCTCTCATGGCAAAACCATTGGTGGCTCTGACTGGAAAAGGTGTTCCGAGTCCTTTGCCATGGTCTGATGAATGTCAACAGAGCTTCTCGGAATTGCGTGATGCGTTATGCTCAGCTCCTGTGTTAGGTACTCCTGACTACAGTAAGCCGTTTACACCATATGTCCATGAAAGAGAGGGTTGTGCGTTGAGTGTCTTGACGCAACAATTTGGTGGCAAACAGTGACCTTGTGCGTATTTCTCATCCACATTAGATCCGGTAGCCAGAGCGTTGCCAAGTTGTTTGAGAGCTACAGCAGCAGCTGCAGTGTCTATTCGACAGTCTGCTGGATTGGTCATGAACAACATGTTAGTAGTCATGGTCCCACATGCTGTGGATACACTCATGAATCGAACGAAAACTCAGCACCTCACCAGTGCTAGACTATCAGGCTATGAGCTGCCACTTTTGGCAAGTCACATTCAGATCAAGCGATGCAGCATATTGAATCCAGCAACGCTGTTGCCGACTACTCAGGAGTCGAGTGATTCAGAGCCCCATGACTGTTGTTTTAGAACTGAGGAAGAGACAAAAGGTAGGATTGATTTAAAAGATACTCCGTTACTAAATCCAGATGGTACTTTGTATGTTGATGGATCGTGTTTCAAGCTACAGACTGGTGATGTGACGGCTGCGTATGCAGTTACGACTTTGAGTACGGTTGTCGAGACTGCAAGAGTGAGTCAGAATTCTGCCCAAGCTGCAGAATTAATTGCATTGACAAGAGCGTGTATTCTAGCTGAGGGAAAGAGAGTGAATGTGTTTACTGACAGCCAGTATGCCTTCGGCGTAGCACATAGTTTTGGTCGCTTGTGGAAAGAAAGAGGATTTCTCACGTCCCATGGGACTAAGATCCAACATGGACAGTTAGTCAATGACCTGTTGGAATCTCTGACCTTACCGAATGAAGTTGCGATTGTGAAATGCAGTGCACACCGGAAGATTACGGATGATGTTGGCCGTGGGAATGCGTTTGCTGATGAGGTCGCCAAAGAGACGGCCAAGAACATGATGAGCCGAATGTACGTTGCAACGTCTGCAAGATGGATTGCTGAATCAGGAATGTGTGAGAATACGATTGAAAGTGTGAAGGCAATCCAGAATGAAGCAACTGAAAATGAGAAGAATGCATGGAGGGAGAAAACGGGTAAAATGGATTCGAGTGGATGTTGGGTTGATTTGTCTGAGCATCAGCGTTGGATGCTACCTGATGCGTATGTACTTGCGGTAGTCACTATGGCGCATGGAGCGGCGCACATCAGTTCGAAAGGGATCTGTAAGATGTTAGCTCCAGTATGGAAGAACGATGGAATTACTAAGTGCGTGGAGAGAGTGGTGAAAAATTGCATGGTATGCCTGATGCATAATCCTGGCAAGGGAACCCCAACCCCAGCTGGTCACTTTGCTCCCCCTTCTTGTCCCTTTGAAGTGATTCAGTTGGACTTTATCCACATGGACAGATGTAATAATCTCAAATATGTCCTAGTGGTAGTCTGTGCTTTTTCACGATGGATTGAAGCGTATCCGTTAAAGGATAACACTGCTATGTCCACTGCCAAAATCCTCCTCAAAGAGTACTTCCCCAGGTATGGTATGCCACGGATTGTATGGTCGGACAATGGAAGTGAGTTCGTAGGGAAAGTTATGCAGAGTGTGTGTGCGGGTTTGGGAATTAAGCAAAAATTCCATAGCGCGAATCACCCACAGGCAGCAGGTTTGGTTGAGGGGTACAATGGTACCTTGAAGCTGAAACTTGCTAAAATCCAAGCTTCCACTGGTTTATCTTGGCCAGACGCACTGCCTTTGGCTTTATTGTCCACCAGAGCGACTGTACACTCTCGAGTAGGGCTTAGCCCATATGAGATTGTGTTTGGTCGCCCTGCTTATGTCTGGGGAGTCCCTAGGCCCAAGGAGTTCAAACAGATCGAATATCCAATGTTGATTGATTACCTTTTTGACCTGACTGCTAAATTGAGTCTTATTCACCAACAGGTATTTGAATCCTTGCCTAAGCTGCCAGAGAGTCCAGGTCACACATTGAAACCCGGTGATCTGGTTGTGGTGCGGAACTTTGGATGGACCCGGAACCTCCAGCCAAGATTCGTGGGTCCGTTTCAGGTGCTCCTGGCCACAAGAACTGCTGTACGCCTGGCTGGCAGGAAAAATTGGGTGCACGCTACCCATACGAAGCGTGTGCCTCTCCCACTCCCCTACGACAACTGGGTTAGATGGGGATTTGGTGTATCCGAAACAGAACCTGTTCCTAGGCTTATCCCGTTCAGTGATGCAGAGTACATGACGGACAAACGATCTGAAACACAGAACTCTGATACTGCACCGGGAACGTTTCCGTTGAACCCTGAACAGAGTGTTGTACAAAGTGAACATTTGCCACCTGCGGATTTGAACATTACTGCACCTGCGGATCAGCTGTTTCAAGATCAGACAAGACCCGGAAAGTACAGATATAACCTACGTTCTCATCCCATGAACCAATAACATTGCATAATCACCTTTCCGTTTGAAAACTGTTTTGATCTTATCACATTGCATTCAGTCAGGAAGTTTGCTCTATAATTTTTTTGTCCTTTTGTTTTTGTTGTTCTCTCGCCTTGCCATCTGGGTTGCCGTAGGGTCGCAACGTGTGCCTTGTTTTAACTTGCAGGGGGCCAGACACAAGGTCGGTCTCTTCTGTTTATTTTGGGAACTCCCAGGGTAAACAGAGGCAATTTTTCACCAGGTACAAACCATCCGTTGCGAACGGTTGTAGAAGATGGAGCTTCCTGAACTGCGACGAGCTAACGTCATAAATGCTCGTAAGACAAAACTGTATGAAATTTTGCATAGCAAATGTTTCATGATGCAATGCGCTCTGACCTTTCTGATTGTTTTAATAACTTTGGTAGTCGGAATCGTTTTTGGTATCCAATTGATTTTTGCACCTGTTACATCTACAGTGCCTCCCCATGTTTCTGTTTCTCCGACTGTTGTTTCTCTTCATTCTTTTCACCCTTTTCCTGCACACGAGCAAGCTCGACGCTCTGAGTTTATAAATAACACTTTCATTCAGCTCTTGCACCAACACCAACTAGTAGTAAATACAACGAACTGCTGGGTGTGTGGTCTGATACCACATACCATGAACAAGGGTATCCCCTATCTGGTTCTGCCCTTTAGTTATAATGGATCATTTTGGGCATTTCAGACCATGTTCGCCTATGCTCTAGAGACCTATCCCCCGTGACCTCCGCGTTCCACTAGGTATAACTCTGCTAATAGAGCCTTGGTAAAGGGAATTACTGACATGGTTAGAGATGTCAATGACACTCCGTTTATTGCCAAGGATGAGTTACGAGTTTATATGGGTTGGAATGCTACGGAGTACGGCATTAGTTTGGGTGAAAACAAGCGTAAAAGCTCGACTCCGATTTGGGTCGTACCTCACCAAGGTCAGGTCTGTTTACAAGGGAATGGGAGGAATCCGAGAGCTCGACTAGGGAAGAGTGACTGTACTGAAACGTACGTTTTTCCATCACAGTCTTCCCCTGCATTCTTAGCTGCTAAGGGTACCTATTTTGTCTGCAAAGACAGAGCATATACATGGCTGCCTGCTGAATTTTCAGGCTCATGTTATATTGCCCGACTATTACCTCCGACACAAACTGCTGCACCGGATTATCACAAGACTAGAGTTGTAAGAGGTGTCTTCGACAAGGAAGATACAGCTGGCCAAGAAGCAGGAGACTTTTTCAAAGGTTTCCTTCCGTTCTGGGGGCCCATGGCCAACAGTAGGAACTTGCGTCAACTAACACGGGTAGTTGAATCCACCATTACTGAAACTGCTGGTGCCCTTAGTAACCTGACAGCTGAGCTTCAAGCGGATCGCCTCATGACGTTGCAGAACCGTATGGTCCTTGACGTATTACTTGCAGATCAAGGTGGAGTATGTAAGATGATCCAATCGAGTTGCTGTGTCTTTATCCCAAATAATGCGCCAACAGTATATGAGGCCATTTCTAAGTTACACAAGATCACTGACTCTATTCATGTAGACAAAGGTGATTGGTCACTGATGGGATGGTTCTGGAATCTGTTATCTGCGTGGGGATGGAAGGTTCTGATAGTCATTGGTGTTTTGTTGGTATTTTTATTCTCATGCTGTCTCATCGTTCAGTGTGGTCCTGCCTTATGTGGCCTTTGTGCTGCAACCTGCGTAAGAAGACCACCGGTTTTAGGAGATACGCCATGGAATAGAATAATGCTCCAACAACATATCAGTGACCTGATGAATATAGAGATGGATTCTGACTAGAGTAAGTTATTGCCTATGTAAGGGCAAAAGGACGGTCTGAGGTTCTGTCTCGATCCGAACCCGTGTGTTCGGTATCGTAGTACTAACACGATCTTGGTACCAGTGAACCGTAAATGATCCATTTAGTATGTGACAGTGTTTTCGCTGTGCTACGAGCATGGATTCACTGAGAAATAGGGCATTCCGTTGTAAATTCATGGCATCCATCTTAGATACGGCATCCATCTTGTTTCTTGCCCTCACATAGTCAATGGACAAGCAATGACCCTGGCCGAATCACCTTGTTAAGGACACGTAAGCGTTAGTCCAAGGAAGCTGATGCTGCGTGACTAGGCAGAAGCTACCTCCCTTGCCTGAGGCCAATCGTGCTATACTGGTTCTTGTGTTCGTTGGCCTGATCACGATTAGGAGGCCGAAGCCAGTAGCCATGCCCGTTTATGACCCACAAGCATCTCTTATCCTACTTATCAATCTTTCCCACCTGGCTCCGCTCCTCTCCTTCTGGGCTTTTACTATGGGGAGGATACAATTTTTATGATGGGGAGGATCGGTCGAAGAATGGAAAACTGACATGAAGACTTGATCGAACACTGGAAACTTACAAATAATTATCGTTTGGTATATGTTTATTGTTTGTTTGGGATACCGGGCTAGGCATGAAAGATATTTTTGCAACGCTGCCTGAGGACACATTTGGTGTATTTAAGGAGCGACCCACTTTATACAATTTGAACAGTCTCCTAGATTCTGCCTTTGTGTGGTTCCTAGGACTTCTGTGTCCCTGCAGTAAATAAACCTTGTTCTCTGACGCCACCATCGAGAAGCCCGTGTCTCTGTTTATTTGTGCACCAAGGCAGGAAGGAACTCAGGGGTCTTTTGGGTGTTGTTTCCCTGACACCTCTGGACTCTAGAAAAGTCCAGAACCTCAAAACCGTTGCTTACAAAGACACTTACCTTCACCTTGGAGATGATATTTTGTCCACACAATGTTTTATTCTTAATAATTTTCCCAAAAACCTTTGAAGGCTGTTGTTGTAAACCAGTCTGACTGGTGCAAAAAGAAATGGAACCAAAAATGGCACATTTAATATGCTAAGAACAGTTTAGAACATGGGCACTCATAAACATTTCCCTAGGGGCCAAAAAGTATGGTTTGTGGTGAGACTGAGGACCACACTGATACCAGCAGGGTGGGGTGCGGGGGTGGAAAGTCAGTGAAGGGAAAGTGAAGCATGTTCTCAGTGAGTCATGGAGTTGAGACTTTCATTCCATACTGGCCTCTAAATTAAGTCCCTAGTCTTTATAAGCATCATAGATTTGACAATACGGCGTTATTCTGTATCTGAGCTGTTATCTCTCTACCGCACACGCCCTAGGGTAAGTCTTCTCTCCTTGCTATCACTATCTTTGACGAGGCAAGTGCACAAAGTAACTTGATGCCCGGTGACTGAGCCTTCACAGGGATCTTGTCTACTCTCCACAACCAGGAGGGACACAAGAATATTCCCAGTCTGCCTTGTATAGGGACTGTCACCCCAATCCATTGGCTAGGGGGCAGCGGGTGGTACCTTCCAACTTCCTGGTACTATGATGTGGTTTCGTGTATAGCATATAATAATAAACTAGACCACAAAAAGGGTGTGCATGACAAGTTACTTGCATCTTGGTTCACTAATGGCATTGTTGTCAGGGCGGGGTAGGCTTCGATATTTCAAGTCATGTTTGAAAACTACGACTTTTAATAAATGTCTTTCAATGCAGTGATATAATCTGATGCTAAAAGGTGAAACTGTTACCCATGTTAATGAAATATACTTTTTGGAATCTTTAACAGCTTTTTTCATATTTTGTCATGTTTGTTGCACTATGTCTAACAAGCATTGGCAAAGCCAATAGGTCTCGCCTATGCAAGAGCTATTGACTTTGCCAATTTGTTTCAGACATGTTGTACACAAGTGGTGCAGAGTAGAGGATAGTGCTGTAGAGTGCAGTGGTGTAGAATGGAGTATTGCCGAGTGCAGTGGCATTGAGTGGAATGATGCAGAGTAGAGTGCAGTGGCACAGAGTGCATTGGCATAGAATGCAGTAGTGCAAATTAGAGTGGCATAGAGTGCAGTGTTGCAGGGTATAGTGTTCAGTGTTGCAGGGTATAGTGTTGTAGAATGCAGTCGTGTAGAGTGGCATAGAGTGCATTGTGTAGAGTTCAGTGGCATAGAGTAGAGTGGTGTTGCATAGAGTGGCATATAGTGCAGTGGTGTTAAGTACACTGTGACAGAGTAGAGTGCAGTGGTGCAGAGTGCGTAGACCGTTATAAAGTGTCGTAGAGTGGTGTGGAGTGGCATACAGTAGAGTAGGGTGGACTGGTGTAAAGTGAATTGGCGTAGAGTGTTGCAACTTATAGTGGCGTACAGTGGAGCGACATATAATTCTACAGCGTACAATGCAGCGTTGTTAAATGCAGTGGCATAGGTTAGGGTGCTGTGGCGTACGGTGTAGTGGTGCAGAGTTGAGTGGTGCAGAGTAGAGTGGCATACAGTGCAGTGGCATAGAATATGGTGGTGTAGAGTAGAGTGGCATAGATGCAGTGGTGTAGAGTAGAGTGGCATTGAGTGGCAGAGAGTGCAGTGGCATTGAGCGGTGTAGAGTGTAGTGATGCAGGGTGCAGTGGCATAGAGTGCAGTGATGCAGAGTAGAGTGGCATAGACTGCATGGCATAGTGTGCAGTAGTGCAGAGTACAGTGGCATGGAGTTCAGTGGCAGAGAGTGCAGTGTTGCAGAGTAGAGTATCATAGAGTTCAGTGGTGTAGATTGATGTAGAGTGCATTGGCATAATGTGCAGTGGCATAGAGTAGAGTGGTATTGAGAGCAGTGGCATCGAGTACAGTGGTGCAGAGTAGAGTGCAGTGGTGTAGAGTGCAGTGGCATAGAGTGGAGTGGTGCAGAGTTAAGTAGAGTGGTGTAAAGTGTAGTGGCGCAGAGTAGAGGGTAGTGGAGTGAAGTGGTGGAGAGTAGAGTGGCGTGGCATAGACTGGAGTATGGGTGATGTTGTAGCACACTGCAATTACAGACACATTTTCGATTGAAATGACCATAACATTTGGACACATACTGTTTTTTGAGTTCAAAATAGTTTATTAAATTTAATAATCAACAGTGACATTACAAAAAAGAGCTCCATAGAGAGTACCCTTATAAGAGGTTTGTCTATAGAGAATATTAATTAAATATAAAACAGGTACAATATAATAATAATATAAAGATCATAAAATAAAAAGGAAGGGGAAGAAACAATCAGTTATTATCGTAAAAACCGTTTTGAGTAGAGCTACTATTAGTTAAACAAGCATAATTTATAATATAGGGCAGTAAACAATCAGAGGATATAGCTAAGAAGATAAATAATGATCAATCAGTTTCCAAAATGATTGATAAGAGTCACATTTATGAGTAATACCAGACAAAGATAAATTGGCACCTCTTCTAGTGAAAATAATCCATGCCCACCAAGCATGAACAGATAATAAGGACACATCTTTCCAACATGTTGTAATAAATTTGAGAGCTGCTGACAATAAAAAAATAAAATGTTTACAATCTAAGTCAGACAATGCCTTAGAAAGAGCAACAGATTTGCTTATCAACATATTAAATGACATTTCTTCAGAGATATTGAGAAATTTTTGTATAATGTCCCAAACTTCTTTCCAAAAATAAAAAACAAACATACATTAAAAAAGCATATGTTTTAATGAACCTGCATGCGAGTTGCACTGCCAACAATTCAAACTCGGAAGAAGCTTAGCCTGAAATAACTTTAAGGGGGTCCATAAGCAATTAAACAGAATATAAGCATTTGTTTGATAAGGTGATACAGGTAACCAACCTGAAATATCATTCAACAATACTTTTTTTCAAATATCATATGAGAAAGATATTGAAAGTTCATTATTCCAAAATGTTGAAATCCCATTGATATTGCTACCTTGAAATGTATTCAGTTTCTTGTACATTAATGAAACAGCATGAGACGAAGAGGATACCGCTTGAATATAAATTGTCAAATCTGGATTTATATTTGAAAGCATTTTATTGAGAAAGGAGTCTAATATAGAATTACACAACAGCTCATATTTAAGACAATTGAAGAGGGTAAGTGAAATGTATCCTGTAGTACATCAAATGATGCAAAAGTATTATTATGGTAAATATCTTTTAGCTAAAAAATACCTGCATTAATCCATGAATGCCAAAATTTCATTCGATACATTTTAGTCGTGGATTGTACCATAATGACATATCTACAGTAATTGAAATAGTTGATTGAAAAAAGTGAGTGTCAATCATTTAATATTAACTTTGTGGATTTCAAAATAATAGATTTATTAATTAACATTGAATTGGTAGACATGGTAAGCAAAGTTGACAATGGAAATGGAGTCACCAAACCCTTTTCTATAAGAAACCATGTAGGAGGATTATTAAGGCGGGAATGACTAAACTAAAGAGAGCTTTGTTTTAAGATAAACACTTTATGATCGGTAAAAAAATCTGGCATACCAAATCCTCCATTACATTTTACCATTTTTTGTTTTTTATAACCAATATGAAGTGATTTATTACTCCAAAGAAACTTAGTAAGAATTTGATCAACAGTTTTATAAAACTTCACAGGAAATTGACTAGGAATCTTAGCTAGAAAATAAATATTTTTAGGAGCTATAGTCATTTTTATTGAATCTACCCCCCCCCCTCTCCCCCCCCACCCAGGAAAGGTGAAGTGAAGACCATTTGGATAATGTACCTTTAATGTAGTTAATAGATTCAGAATTTAATGTAATTTGTTTTTTTATAGACGTAGAGAACAAAATGCCAAGGTATTTTATGTTATCTCTTTGCTAAATTATTTCTTATATGGGTAACATATCTGGTGTACAATGAGGATTTAAAGGGAAACATTCACTTTTATTGGTATTTAATGTATAACCAGAAATCAGGGAATAAGATGACATAATAACTAATAAAGGAGGAATGAGGATTCAGGATTGCTAATAAACAAAAGTACATCATCTGCATATGCTAATGTTTTAATGGTGACCTCTTTAATATTAATACCAGCGATATCATTACATTTTCTAATTGAGGCAAGTAAAGGTTCGATAACAAGAAGAAAGAACAGTGGTGACAATGGACAACCTTGTCTAGTACCTCTAAAAAGAAAAATATGATTTGAAATTAGACCATTAATAAATAAGCAAGCGGAAGGGCTAGAGTAGTGAGCAGACATCATGTGAATAAACAAATCATCAAAATTAAATGCTGCTAAAGTATGAAATGGAAATTGCCAATGAACTTTGTCAAAGGCTTTTTCAGCATCCAATGCAAGTACTCCAGACAGTAAGGATAACGTACACCCCTGTTCAATAGCATGTAACAAAACTCTTGTGTTATTGAATATCTATTGTTCATGAAAACAGATTGGTCAGGATGAATAAGGGAATCAAATATGGAGGTCAGTCTTTTTGCAAACATTTTAGCATCAAGTGTACAATCTTGATTTATTAGGGAAATAAGACGATAATTAGATACAAGTGTCAGGTCTTTGTTAGGTTGTGGTATAACTACAATCAAAGCTTCGGTAAAAGAACCGGAATTTGAGACTGAAGCACTGAAAAAAGGTAAAAGTTTAAGCAAATGAGGAATGAGTTGCAAATCAAATTCTTTATAAAAATCGGCTGGAATTCCATCAGGACCTGGAGACTTATTTTGTTTAAGAGATTTAATAGCCAGTTGAATTTCTTCTTCAGTAATGGGCAGATCTAATTTATCTTTGCATCTGAGCATGATCAGAAATATCAATATTACAGATATTAGGAGTAACAACCGAATTAATTAATTGTTGAGAAACTAATAAATAATCTAATCTTGAATAAGGGTTGTGATGGTTTGAGAAAAAAGTTAAAATATTTTCAGTAGGATAATATAACTACCAGATATCCACCAACTTAGTAGTTTAAAAAAAAGATTTTAGAGTAAAAAATGCCCTAGGTGGTTGAAATTTAGTGCGAGATGATCTATCTAATTGAGGATGATATACAAGATTGAAATTTCCTCCAACTATAAGTGGGAGTTACCCACATTGAGAACTTCAGTAGTTAAAATAGTCCAACAATTAGGGTCATCAACTGTTGGCCCATACACATCAATTAAAAACATAACTGTACCTTGAATTTTAACTTTCGCTATATCTACCTTCTGTGTCCAAAGATTTACATAGTATTTGACAATGTAACCATTTTGCTAAAAGGATAGCAACACCATTTTTTTTACACAAAGCAGGAGAAGATATAATAGAATCAACGCACTTTTTTTCATAAAAGCTAAAACCTTATCTTCAATATATGTCTCTTGTATGAAGCAAATAGCTGCTTTATAACTACCTAAATATTCTAAAGTTTTTGTACGTTTTACAGGATGTCTTAAACCTTTAACATTCAAAGAAACAATTTTAATATTATGAATATTAGCCATAGTGAAGTAGGAAAAATACAAAGAAGATGAAGAGATAAAGTTTGAAGTAAAAAAAGAAAAACAGTAGCTCTAGAAAAGGACAGTAGGGAAAAACGGAAAATAAAGACACATACGAACGTAGAAAACGACAACATTTAAACAATAATAACAACAATCTTAAAACGCACACACACTTTGCAAGCATGACCAAACCATTGGAGCCCTGTAAGGAAATAAACAATTAGATTAGCCAGAAGAAGTAATGTAATAATATTCAAGTAGCAGTCTCATGTGTAGCCATAGAAAGCTGTGAATGTTGATCCAGAAATATTCGTAGGTCTTCAGGACGCTGAAAGGATTTTGAAAAACTGTCTTTCCAGATTCACATTGTGTAAGGATCAAAAAGACCATATTAGAAACCAAAACTTTGTAACAGTGGACGAATGTCAGTGAATTCTTTGTGAGTCTTAACAGTTTCTTTTGCAAAGTCTTGGTGAATACAAATTTTATTACCATTGAGCATTAAGGAAGGAATTTCTCGTGCCGCCTTTCTTATCAAGACTAAATGATGGTGATGTAAAACGTTAAAGATAATTTGTCTCAGCTTAGTATGATGTGGATTACGATGAGAAGGAATCCTGTGAGCTTTTTCTATTTCAAATTTCACAGGAAATTTTATACATAAAAGACCAGGTATTAGATTCTCCAAATATAACCTGCAATCATTACCTTCTACATCTTCTGGTAAATTAAAAATGTGCAGGTTATACTGTCTGTCTGTTACGATTTTGCAAATCAAAGAAGAATAGACATAGGAGATATATTTGCTACAAGCGGTGAGAAAGTATCAATTTTAACTTTATTGTCTTGAATTTTAATTGCATTGTCAGATATTTTCATTGACATACTAGCCATATCTTTTCGCAAGTTTTTAATTTCTGACGCAATAGTATCAGTGCTAGAGCAAATTGCCTGAATCTCATCAAGTAGCAAAGCCAAAGAAGGTTCAGTAGATTCCACCACTTTAGATTTAACAGGAGGAGGAGAAATATTTTGTTTCCTTTTATTATGCTGAGCCTGAAAATGTTTTTTATCGATATTTCTTAAAATGAATTTCAACAGCCAAATAGAATACAGATACAGTTTTAGTAATAAGATACAGTTTTAGTAATAAAACTATACATCGCACAAACGATAATGCGTGGAAATGGCATCAAGTTGCGTATTGATATGTGTTGATCATATTAAAGTATTTGTTTCCAACACACTTCAGAATTAACAAAAAATGTGCCTTCCTAAATTCAGATGTATTCGGAAATACGTGCAGTTCATTTGAATGTTGTGTGCTAGAAAAAAACATTACCTACCTCCAGTATCCATCAAGATTGTGACATCAAGCCTCTCACTTTGAAGTCAGAGAATGAAAAGTAAACAGCAAGCTCCCTTGGAAGACAGAGAATGACATTTGACCTCTGTCTTCGAATGCACACTAAGAGGGCCATTAGGATGGCGAGCGGAAAAACACCCCGACTGCCATGGAAGCAGAAAACAACCGCCCGCCGGCACTGTGGGAAAATCGGCGGCCAAATTAGGATCAACCGCCCAAAAAATCAAACCGCGGCGGAACGAAGCCAAGAAAAACCGCCCGTAGCGGGTGGAGATGGCCAAAATCCGTCAGCGGTCAGAATCGTGGCGGAAAAATACCAACCCGCCGCAAGTATAGCGGAGACACCGTACCGGAAATTAGGATATCCCCGACGGTCCCGCGGTACGTACCGCTGTCTCCGACCACCACGGTCGCACAATGGGATGAATGGAAGAGCCAGCGGAAGAGCTGAAGCACAGCCACCGCGGCGGACGAACCGTCAAAAATATGGCGGACGAAGCCAAAACCCCACAAGAAGGCCAAAAAGTGCACACAGAAAACTAGCCATATCCCCCAAATGCACAAAACACACCCCAATGACACAACCACACGGCAAAACGAAAAAATCCAAATCCCAGGACAACACACCTGTCAGCAACCCCCCAATTGGACACACCCACATAGCTGAGTATAAAACCAGCCCCTTCCCTGACCACAATCCCTTGCAAAACTCCAGGAGAGAAGCTCACAGCTGACAGGAGAGGCAAAGGACACAATATCACTAGCCACACCACACACAGCACCACCTCCACACCAGCACAACTAATGCCCCTGCACAACACACACCATACACAGAACAACCACAACCACCACTCACACTCCTGCACCCACAATCACTTTGCACACCACACACCATGTCAACACATAAAATGCCCAAATTCACTGAGAGTGAGTTGAAGGTCATGGTAGATGAGATAGTCAGAGTGGAACCACAGCTTTTTGGTAGCCTGGTCCAATAGACACCATTAGCCACAAGGACACGAATGTGGGCAAGGATAGTCCAAAGGGTCAATGCAGTAGGGACCACCCCAAGATCAAAAAAGGAGATCATGAAGCGTTGGCATGATCTGAAGAGGGTGGTCAAGGAGAGGAGGGGCAAGAACCGTGAGCTGGCTCAGAGGACTGGCGGTGGCCCTCCCATTCCACAAAAACCATTCACACAGTGGGAGGAGAAGGTGCCTGCCATACTGCATCTAGAGAGTCTCACAGGAGTTGCCGGGGGAGTGGAGGCTGGTAAGTGCAAACAAATGACTACCGCCACTCTGCTATGTACTTGCTTGCACAATTACAAAGCTACACCACCTAGGACACATACCATCCATCTGCACCACACACTCACAAAGACATGGCTCACAGATCCAACATTCACCCACTCCCATTCACCCCAAACATAGCTACCAACATAACCCTGGGGGCATGTGTACAGGCAGACAGCACTACAACTCCCACCAAGCCCTCTGGCCCACAGTATCAGCAAGATGGATCCCTCCCACCACCCCACCCAGAAGCATGTGTCAGCCATTACACAACCCACATCAAACTCACAGGTAGGTAGCCATCTTCCCTGGGAGGGTATCTGGGGGTGGGGGGCCTGCACCACTACTCCCACCATGCCCCCATCCCACACCTGAGCAGGATGGAGCCCTCCCCCATCCCACCCAGGAGCAGTTGGAAGCCATTGCAGTACACCAAACAAACTTACAGGTAGGTAGCCATCTTCACAGTGAGGGTGTTTGTGGCTGGGAGGCCTGCACTACTACTCCCAACATTCCCCCTGTCCCACACCTGAGCAGGATGGAGCACTCCCCTACCCACCCAGGAGCAGTTTGAAGCCATTGCTGTACACCAAACCAATTTACTGCTAGGTCAGACAAATAAACTATGAGTTCTCAATTCAACACATGTTGTGCCAGGCCCTAGATGGCAAAGAGTACCTGTAAACCTCAATTGTGCTCAGGTCGCATGGTATGCCTTGACACCGCACACCATGGACAAGTAATGCCTGTACCACTGCATCATGTCAGGAAGCACATTACTGCACATAGTCAACAATGTGATGGTATGTCAATTGTGCAGTGTACAAAAAGTGAATGACACACAGCTAACACAAAGCTTGCCGGGTGCACTGCAATGACCATTTCACATCTGACCCATAGGTGATCAAGAACTCACTGCAGAGGACAACACCAGCAACCTGCAGAGCCAGTCTCCACCCCCGGTACAAAGACTCTCGGATGTTGACTCCCAGGATTCCATGGACGATGAGCTCGAGGCCGGCCCATCTGGTGTGCCAGGGAGCAACAGGTCCCAGGACCCCATCGTCCCCCCACCACATCTGCGTCAACAACAACTCCACAACAGACCCCTACTGTCACGGCCTGTGCGGCCACCGCCACCACCACCAACAGTGCTGCCTGCAACACCCTCCCTGTCCCAGAGAATGACCAGCACACACCACCGACAGAGGAGGGCAGGGAGAGGATGCGGGTGCCCACAGTGGTGAGGCAACAGGTCTGTGGCAGCAGAGCAGATGGGAGGGGCAGGGTTACCCAGGGACACCAGGAGGCTGGGACCCACTGCCTGGAACACCTCACCAGAGTCCTGGGTGCATACAAACAGGCCCAGGGACGAACAGGCCGGTCGGACGAACTGTTGCACAATCTCATCCTGCTGATGAGGTCCATCGACACCCGCATGGGACAAATCGTGGACCTCTTGGGCCAGCAAGTGGTGGTACTGAGGGACAGGCATGCGCCACAGACAACACCTCCACCTCCCTCTGGTGGGCCGCACAATGACAGTTCCCATCTTCCCCTGCGCCCACAGAGAGGGGTGAATCCTCAGACCCCACCGGCCCTGCAGCAGGGCCCCCCCACCAAACAACGAAGGGGCCGTCCCAAGAAGACCCTGGGAGTATCTGGAGGCCAAGCATCTGCCAGACGCCAGTCACGGAGCCAGCCATGATGGCAACCCTCTCCACCACTGCATTGACTTTTTGGACAGTCCTTCCCCACACTGCCTTGTGAATGGCATCTGTCTGTTGGACTGGTTCACCACAGCAATGTGGTGACTACTCGACTATCTCATCTACTACAACTGTCAACTCACTGCTCCACCCCACCCCCCAATGGAAATGTACACCCCCCTCGCATCTCACCATAGTAAATAAAATATCCTCACACACATGTTGTCATGTCTGCTCTGTCTTTATTTCAGGGTGTACAGTCTTAAACATCCTCACAATGTACCAGGAGCATGGGATGTATGTAGGCAAGAAGAAGTCGAAGGCACATAAGGAAATACAACAGAACAACTGTCACTGGTCTGGGTGTGGCATCACAGACATCACACAACCCCTACCATCAGGATAACCCAACATGCACATGGCACAATGGCCAACAAGTGTCAACATACACGTCCTGTTGATGTTCCCAAATGACATGTCCTAGAAACATTTTCAACCACCACTGAGTCTACAACTGGCTGATGCTACAATTCTCACATGCCCCTTCATGACAACAGCAATATCATCAGATGATGGGTATGTTGCACATTGACACCCACCGTCAAGTGAAGTAGCGGGTGATGAGCTGTTCACGCAGGTCAACACCTTCCTCTTCTCCACTGTCCTCATCACTGGACACGGCTTGGTTTACAGGCTGGGGCCTTGGGTCCTCACCATCATCCAGGAGCAGGGGAATCTCCTTTCAAATGGCTAGGTTGTGGAGCATGCAACATGCCACAACAATCTGACACACCTTCCTGGGCGAGTATGCCAGTGCACCTCCGGTCTGGTCCAGGCAGCGGAAATGTAACTTGAGCAGACCAAAAGTACGCTCCACCACACGACGTGTCCTCTCATGGGCCTCATTGTAGCTGACTTCAGCTGGGGACCTGGGATTCCACAGTGGGCTCAGCAACCAGGGACGGTTGGGATATGCAGAGTCACCTAGGTATGACAAACACAAATAGACATTGCAACGTTGCAGAGGCTCAGGGCAGCAGGTCACACACACAGCACGCCACACGACTAGGTATACTCACCCACAATCCATGCATGCTCGGGAAGAAGATTAGCCATCAGCTGGGGCACTATGCTGTTCCGCAGGATGTAGGAATCATGGGCAGAGCCTGGGAATTTGGCACACACGTGTGAGATGGTCATATCTGCTTGGTACACCACCTGCACATTGATGGAGTGGTATTGCTTGCGATTGCGGTAAATGTGCTCACTTGCCTGTGGTGGCACCATGCTGAACATCGGTTGTGACATCCCACCAGCACTGGCAAAAGTCTCCTGGAACGATCCAGTGGCAAAAAAAGGCAGGACTGCCATCACCTTATAAGTAGGGGTGAAAGCTGTTGGATATGTCCTGTGTGGCTGCAGGTGGGACTCCAACAGAAAACAAAGGGTTTTCAGGGTGTCTCTGTCCAGGCGGCATTTCCGTATGATCGCAACATCATCCATGTCCTCCAGCACCGTCAAGTGACAAATCAAATTTGGCCTCCTCATATTTGAGATGATAGTGGACACATGTCAATGCAATACATCATGAGATGTGCACAGCATATCACATTCTGGATGACACAACGACAACAATGACTGAAATCTATAGTGACTAACAGACCAGCTTACATGGAGGGACACCTTCAGCTACACAAAGGGCACACGTGTCAATTTACACAAGACAAGTACCTCAAACATCGGTCAATGCAAATGCACATAGGGATATGGCCACAGTACACATGGGCACGCCTGGGAGTATAGCATCCAGCATATGTGTAACTAATCAAAACCACTGTCTCATACCTAACTGCTGTACCTGTCACACCTTAATGCGTCATTACAACCTGGCACACATCCACCACACAATTACCACAGTCGGCGCTGGAATGACGAATGTGTTCATGAGCAGACATGAGAGACAATGCTAAATAAATCATCATTCATCGAGACGAGCATCGCTGTGATTGTCACTGGACCTCAACACATTGACATGTGTACACATTGTACAGTCCAGGTCCGTGCTGTCCTGCCTACACCACCATCCAATCCATAAGTGACATGTGAGTGGGTACAGACAAATCTACGTTACACACACACAAACATGGCATGTGTAGCCATCAGTGGAGTAAATTGAACATTGGCATTGTGTGCCATTGAACATGTTGGCACTGTGCACTGTTGATGTTTGACAGATGGCCATCGCCATTGTATGGCACCCAAATTGTGGTAGCTACCGCCTGGCCCCGGCGGTGTGTCACCAGCACCCCCATCACACAAGTGCGGTAGTCATAGGCATGGAGACATGCCCATATGGCGCAACTAGGGCCTCCCACGCCCTCGCCGCATCATGTGCTTTTTCGTTATTTGTGCGTAGGGCATGCTGCAATCTAAGTATGCCCTCACTCCGTGCCCATTTAAGTAATTCCGCCCGCCATCTCCCCACCCCAGGTCCCCTACGTGACTTCCAATGCATAGTGAGCTCCCGTTTGGCTAATACAAGGCCCAAGTCGAGGAATTTGCTGGTCACTTTTGTTTTAGCAGTGTGCGGGAACCAATGCAGTAGACAAGTACCCAGCTCTAATTCTAATGTCCGGTCAGTGTTGTTGCTTCATAGATCCAACACTTCCTCCCAATATGTTCCCAAGCTCGTACATCCCCACATCATATGCAGGAAGTCCGCTCCCTCTAGATCACACCGCGGACATTGAGCAGCCGCCGCCTCGAAATATTGGTTAAGCTTTGCAGGTGTTAGATATGCTCCATGCAGAACATAGAAATGTATCAATTGAAACCTAGCATTCCTTGTGCTCTTCCAGGCCCTCCTAACCAACTGAGCCCACGTCTTTTCAGGAATTTCCCTGCCAAGGTCCACTTCCCATTTCCCTTGCAATGCTCGCAATGGTTCCAAGTTCTCCGTCAACATTTGCACGTTATGGCCTTAAAAGTCCCCACAGCGATTACTACGTACTGGCATGCCATTGAGGTTTGTGGTTCCAACAATCCCTGCTGAGTGCAGCAAATAATCCCCTCGCGGGAGGTCATACCTATGCTGCAGGGCCTGGAAAGACAACAGGGTCTCGTTTTCGTAGAGGTCTCCTAACACTTGTATCCCCAGGTCCTCCCAGTTTGCCAGTGCCATCCAGTCCCCTCCATGTGGGAAGGCCGTACACATACAAAACTGTATCTCCGGGGCATATAGGCAGGCGAATTAAGCCCGACGCTGGCTCCGGTTCCAGCACATCCTCATCATCCGTTCCTCAGCCGTGAGCGGTTCGAGCCGCATCTTCTGCTGGAGCACTATGAAGGATAAGATATAACGCGGGACCCAGCGACCCTCTGGGCCATCCGGGCCCCGGAACTCCCTCGCCACGGCTTGCGTGAGCCACTGCAATTAAGCCTGGGCGTTGAACTACGCTCCGATCGCGGAGCTTGCGAAGTTTAGGCAACTTCGCGATTCGCACAGAGCGCGAAGTTGCAGATTGCTACGCAATCTAGCGAGTAGCGTAGTAGTTTTGCTTCCTCGCGCGCTCAATATTCATTCTCGCGCGCGCGGTAACGTCTTACCGTGATTCTGCGATCGCCAGCTTGCTTTTCTGTCTGTTCGCGAGCGCCACGAGATCTGTAATATGGCTGCCCAAGCCCGCGAGAGTGTGCGAACGCGAACACGTCATTCGGGCGCGCGAGCTGACTTCTGGCGGCTGTCTTGGTAAGATCGCGATTCCGAACATGCAAAAACTACAATCTGGCTAAGAATATCTTGCGATCTTCATAAAACCTTCTCTAAAATGATTATTTTGCTCAGAAAAACTCCTCAGATTGTCATTTTGCTGTAGTCTTTTGTGTAAGCAGGAGTCCTTTAATTTTTTTAACTTTTTTTTTCAAGAGGAAGGAAGTGCCCCTGAGTCTACAACTTCCTGTTCCTGTCCAGCAGGCTCCTCCCAGTGCTTTGTGCATGTGCTTTTCACTTTCATTTGGATTTGGAGCTGGAAGGATCACTTTTTGTGTCTGTCTGCTGCATCATACAATTGGATTGGATTTATTTGAGGACTTTTTGATTTGAGATTTAATTTACTACAAGTAAGTTGGAGAATTGGTGTGTTTGTTTCATTGGGGTTTGTATTACCTACATTTTTCTGGGTTTTTCATTGTTTTTTAAAATTATTGTTGTGGCGGGTGGCCTGTGCTTTCAATAGTGGCCTAGTTGTTTTTCTCTGCAATTTCAGCCAGTAGGGTACCCATGGTTCCATGTTTCGTGGTGTCTGTAGAATTTTCAACATCATGTAGGGCATGGGTGGCATCGGATTATTTGAAATGCTAAATGTGGCTGTGGTGTATTTCACTGTTGGTGTGTGTGTGTGTGTGAAATGCCTTTTGTTGGACGTGTGTGCTTGATGTGTTTATCAAGAAATAAGGGGAAGGTAGAGGTTTGAGGTTAGGTTCACCCTCCACTAATATATTGATCAAAAAAACTACCTGAACGAGTCAAGTAGACAGGAACCTAACCGGGAAAGACAAAAGGTGTAGGAAACAATTTGATCCTTAATGACACCGTTTTAGAAAGAAAGGGAAGGATTATCTCTTTCTATAGTCCCCTCACTCACCAGGGTTTCCCCACGGTGACATGCTTCATCATAGGGGTCCTCCCAGTCCTCTACGGACTGAGGCGTGCTACGACTTGCGGTGTTACGTAGGAGCACTAGAAACTTGTGGACTATGTGTAGTGAAAAGTGAAGTAATGGTGGAGTGGGATAATTAAAATAATCAGCTAGTGGGCTACAAAATAAACTTTATTGGTGCTCTAAGCTGAAAAAATTAAAAACGGGGTAATATGACAAGGGACCCTAACTGTAATGGAAAGGTGTGCCTAGCATATCTTTAGGTCAACTAGTTTCGAGCTTCCCCAGCTCTTCGTCAGGACTACACTGGGACCAGCCCAGTGTCGAGAAACTTGCCACTCCTAGTCAACCTCATTAGGTGCAATACGTGTGATGCCACAATAATAAGGCATGCGTTTTTTAAAAAAGAATACATACGTAATGTATGTCAGCACAATGGTCTGTAATGTACAAAACAACAGTTAATTAGGGAGAAAAAATATATATAAATGTATAATGTAATACGTAATTGTCACTAAAAATTTTGTGAACACACTACACCCAAGTGTATGCACACTTTCTTATCTGACGTGCCGCTAAGTGAAAAGGAGAAGAAATACAATTATTCACTCCATGCCGGCGCGGTGCTAGAAAAGGTGTGCTGAAATTCATAAAAATGATTAAGTCTGACTAAGTACACACATAAACATACAACACAGAACATGTAACATACTTAAGAAAAAGCAACACTGTGCCTCATGGTCACTGGAGGGGATGCGGCAATCTCGTACATCTAATGGAGGATAGGAATCGAGGTCGTTAGGGAAAAAGGCGTGTTCCGTAATGACGGATCGCCCTGCGGGGTGAGAGGGAGACAGCCAAGGGTCTCCTCGCACCGCACGGGTATGGAGAATGGTAGCACTTACTTGTACGTTGAACCCCGCATGATATGACACCTACTCGAAGCCAAACCTCCCGGACCGCATTCTGGCGTGTCCTCGTTGCTGCCCTGTTTTAATGTGCTGGCGAGCGTGTCATAAGGGTAGAGAGAGAAGAAAGCTCCGATGCCGGTATGCAATTGGAGCCGCCATCTTGGAAAGGGATGAGACTGGGTGTGGAATACTCTTAAGTATTGTAATTTATTTCTAAATAAAGTTATTATGCATCACATAGCTCCGGAGTAGATTGGCCGTCACTCGCAGCTTTGGCCGAGTTATGAGGGCGAGATATGGAGCGATGTTAAAGTTAAGTTATTTCTGTAAAGAAAAACTCGAACTATATTGCGAAGGCTGACTGGAGCAGCTCAGCGATTGGTCAACAAGACCGGCTGTGATGGGAGCCGCCATCTTGGAATGGGATGGGGAGGAAGTGAGTTTTGTTAAGGAATGAGATGCTAATTTCAAAAGATTCAAGTTGAAATGGGGCTGTGGAGAGATGGTAATCACTCTCAACTATGGGTGACTCAGAATACAGAAGTGCAACATGGAAGAAGTATATAGACTAATAGAATGATGTTAATATTTCAATAATGGATATCACTTAAGCGAGGTTATCGTAATGCCCAACGTGAAAGATATTAGTGGCTTATTCTGCTGGTATACCAGAGAAGGTTGGTCAAGTGAACTGGCACCAGGGTATATCATCGTTAAGACCCCTGTTGTCTGAGTGTAGCTTGAACACCCAACGTTGTTCCTTCTCATGTAGCTGTTTCTCTATGTTGGGATGATTCTTGATATGTTCCAAGACAACCCAGTTGAAGTCATTGGGTGTGTGTCGTTTTTCCAGGAAATGGGTGGTCATCTTGGTATTATCCCGTTTACACCTGAAATTACTACGGTGCTCAATCATTCGGGTGTTTACTTTCCTGGTAGTCATACCTACGTAGTGGAAATTACAAACGCAGGTTATCAAGTAAACCACACCTGTTGTGTTGCAGTTTGTGAAAGACCGAAGATTCCAGGTTATCCCATTGTTGCATTTCACTGTCTTGGTCACTTTTGTGAGGTGACATACACTGCAGTTACCGCATGGGAAATGGCCCTCTGGTAGGGGTTGGAGCAGGCGTTGGGGGCCTGCAGTTTTCGTCGTAATGGGACGTGTATGGACAAGATGATCCCTCAGATTGCGGGCCTTACGATGGCTGAACATAGGTTTTTGTAGGTTTAATCCCCCACTGTTCAGGATGCGCCAGTTTTTCTTGATTATTTTACTAACCAAGTTAGATGCAATACTGTATGTAGTGATACAAATTTGTCTTCGTGGCTCATCCTGTGTGGCTACGGTTTTTGTCTCTAAAAGGGCCTCCCTATTGTTATTTAGGGCTCTTTTTCTGGATCTGGACACAAGATGTTGCGGGTATTTACGTTGTATCAATTTTTCTGATAGTTCTTTGGCTTAGATGTTGTAGTCTTGTCTCGTCGTACAATTCCTTCTAAGGCGCAAGAATTGGCCAAATGGAAGGTTGTCTTTAAGGCTGTGAGGATGGAAGCTGTCATACACCAGTAAGCAGTTCCTTGCTGTGGGTTTAAAATGTGTAGTGCTGAAGAGACGTCCGTCTTGTGCTGATATGTTAAGGTCTAAAAAGACCATACTGGATCGGCTCATCGAAAAAGTGAATTTCAGGAAGGGGTCTTGTTGGTTCAACCAAAATAGGAAATTCTCCGCTTCTTGTTCATTACCTTCCCAGATCAACAGCACATCGTCTATGTACCTTTTCCATAGTTTAATATGTCTGATGTGAGGATTGTGTTGGTGGAGAATGTTCTGCTTCTCCAAATGATGCACATACAAACCAGCCACACTCGGCGCAAATGTGCTTCCCATGCTGGTACCGTGGGTTTGTTTGTACAGGACATCATTGAATTGGAAAAAATTCTCAGTCAAAGCCAGACGGCAACATTCCAGGACCACATGTCTGGGTGTGTGGTACCCCCAATCGTTAAGATAGAGTACCTCTTCCAGGATGTCTAAGGTATCCTTATGTGGGAGACTCGTGTATAGACTCTCTACATCTAAACTGATTAGAATGTTAGTTATGGGGTTGAATTCAAGATCCTGGATTAAGCAAAGGACTGCTTTGGTGTCTTGTAGATAGGTTTCAGTAGCCTGAACCAAGGGTCTTAAGAAAGCATCAGCAAACTTAGACAAGGGTTCCAAGATTGAACCGATTCCTGATACTATGGGTCTTCCCGGGGGTGTTTCCATAGATTTGTGTATTTTGGGAATCGTGTAGAAATAAGGAGTTATTGGTTTTTTATTTTCTAGGAAATCCGCTTCTTTTTTGCTGATCCAGTCATTGGTCAGAGATTCTTCCACTAAGCTCGCGATCTCTCTCCGCAGGCGTTCAGTGGGATCCTGTTGTATTACTAGGTAGTTACGTTCGTCACCTAGTAATCGTAGGCATTCACGTTGGTGGTCAGTCGTGTTCTGTAAAACAATAGCTCCGCCTTTATCGGCTGGTTTAATAGTTAGGTCTTTGTTGTTAGATAGTTGGTAGATGGCCTCCAGCTCGATTTTGCTCGTGTTGTGAAAGACTTTAATTGTTCTTGGATCAATCTCGGTCACCTCTCTTATAACCGCTTTCTCAAAAGCCAGTAATTCAACCGGGAGGTTATGTGGTGGAGGTGTAAAATTAGATTTTTTATGTAGTCCTGTATCGGTGGTGACATTATCGTTGGGGTCTTTGTCTTTGAAGTAGACTTCCAGTTTAATTTTACGAATAAACTCCTTTAATTCGCATATCAGCTTGAATTTGTCCAATGCTGCTGTGGGGACAAAACCTAACCCTTTCTCCAAAACACTTTCTTGTATGGGTGTAATGGTTGTACTGGATAGGTTAACTGCTAGGCTTGGTTGTGGCTTGTCGAGGGCAAGTTCGGTGGTCCCATGCTCCGTGTGTGGCTCCTCGTCACCTCTAGTGTACCTCTTGATGTGTAACTTCTTTCCAATCCTTTCATAGCCCTGTTGATTTTCATTTTTGTATTAAAGCCGTGTTGTTTAACATTAGCAGGCCTCCTTTGTCCGGTCATATATTATAGGCCTGCTTCAGTTCATTGTTTTCCATGGCCTGTTGTGACTGTGAGTGCTCATGTGGCTTGTGGCAATTTTGTGGTGGTAGTTTAGTAGTGTGTGCTTCTTTTTCCATAAAGGCCTGCATTACTTTTCTTTGTTCCCCTTGGCTTATGCTTGTTGTTGTGTCCTCCTGGACACGTGTGTGGCGGCCATTTTGTGAAGGCAGGCATTGTGCTTTTGCCATAGGCTTACATTGACTGTTCCAAGCTTGTGGCCTAGTCTGCCAGTAGGCCCAGAGGTAGTCAGCCTCAAATCTTTGGTGCGTTATTTAAATTTACAGTTTGTGTTGTCTGGCTTTGGATTTTATTGCAAACGGTGTTTTTTGGGGTGGAATAGCATGTTTTGGGTGTGTGATAAATAAATAGGACTCTTTAGCCAGTAGGTAACCCTAGGGATTCAGCTCGCATACTTTTAGTAACTCTGCACAGCGCGACAACGCGGACTTACAGTTTTCGGCATTTTCGCGCTCTCAAGATGCGTGTTCGCGCACGCGATAGAGCCTTTTTGTACAGTTCGCGATCCCGAACACGCAGAATTTGCAATCTGGCAAACAATATCTCGCGAGCAACATAAATCCTTCTCGAAAACGCTTTTTTTGTGCATTTTGCTAAAAAAACTCCTCAGGTTGTCATTAAGCTGTAGGTTTGGAGCACGGAGAAGCTTTTATTTATTTTAAAATATTTTGGAGAGAGGAAGTAAGTCCCACAGAGACTACAACTTCCGGTTCCTGTCCTTTGTAATCACTTTTTGGTTATTTGTGGTGGGTGGCCTGAGCATGTGTGGCGGCCATTTTAGGAAGGCAGGCATTGTGCTTTTGCCATAGGCGTACATTGACTGTCTTCCATTTCTTGTTGTTGTGGGTGTGTGGCGGCCATTTTGTGGAGCAATCCAAGCAGTGTGATTGATTTTGCCATTCTGTTCCAAGCTTGTGGCCTAGTCTGCCAGTAGGCCCAGAGGTAGCCAGCCTCAAATCTTTGGTGCATTATTTAAATTTACGGTTTGTGTTGTCTGTTGATTTTTATTTTTTTACACCATGGATGGCTTTGGATTTTATTGCAAACGGTGTTTTTTGGGGTGGAATAGCATTTTTGGGTGTGTGTTAAATAAATAGGGCTATTTAGCCAGCAGGTAACCCTAGGGATACAGCTCGCGTACTTTTGGTAACTCTGCACAGCGCGACAACGCGGACTTACAGTTTTCGTCATTTTCGCGCTCTCAATATGCGTGTTCGCGCACGCGATAGAGCCTTTTTGTACAGTTCGCGATCCCCAACACGCAGCATTTGCAATCTGGCAAACAATATCTCGCGAGCAACATAAATCCTTCTCAAAAACGCTTTTTTTGTGCATTTTACTAAAAGAACTCCTCAGGTTGTCATTCAGCTGTAGGTTTGGAGCACGAGAAGCTTATATTTATTTTAATATATTTTTGAGAGAGGAAGTAAGTCCCACAGAGACTACAACTTCCTGTTCCTGTCCTTTGTAATCACTTTTTGGTTATTTGTGGTGCGTGGCATGAGCATGTGTGGCGGCCATTTTAGGAAGGCAGGCATTGTGCTTTTGCCATAGGCGTACATTGACTGTCTTCCATTTCTTGTTGTTGTCGGTGTGTGGTGGCCATTTTGTGAAGCCATCCAAGCAGTGTGCTTGCTTTTGCCACTCTGTTCCAAGCTTGTGGCCTAGTCTGCCAGTAGGCCCAGAGGGAGTCAGCCTCAAATCTTTGGTGCGTTATTTAAATTTACAGTTTGTGTTGTCTGTTGATTTTTTTTTTTTACACCATGGATGGCTTTGGATTTTATTGCAAACGGTGTTTTTTGGGGTGGAATAGCATTTTTTGGGTGTGTGTTAAATAAATAGGGCTTTTCAGCCAGCAGGTAACCCTAGGGATTCAGCTCGCGTACTTTTGGTAACTCTGCACAGCGCGACAATGCGGACTTACAGTTTTCGTCATTTTCGCGCTCTCGATCTGCGTGTTCGCGCACGCGATAGAGCCTTTTTGTACAGTTTGCGATCCTGAACACGCAGCATTTGCAATCTGGCAAACAATATCTCGCGACCAAATTAATTCCTCTCGAAAACGCTTTTTTTTGTGCATTTTGCTAAAAAAAACTCCTCAGGTTGTCATTCAGCTGTAGGTTTGGAGCACGGAGAAGCTTTTATTTATTTTAAAATATTTTTGAGAGAGGAAGTAAGTCCCACAGAGACTACAACTTCCTGTTCCTGTTCTTTGTAATCATTTTTTGGTTATTTGTGGTGGGTGGCCTGAGCATGTGTGGCGGCCATTTTAGGAAGGCAGGCATTGTGCTTTTGCCATAGGCGTACATTGACTGTCTTCCATTTCTTGTTGTTGTGGGTGTGTGGCGGCCATTTTGTGGAGCAATCCAAGCAGTGTGCTTGCTTTTGCCATTCTGTTCCAAGCTTGTGGCCTAGTCTGCCAATAGGCCCAGAGGGAGTCAGCCTCAAATCTTTGGTGCGTTATTTAAATTTACAGTTTGTGTTGTCTGTTGATTTATTTATTTTTTACACCATGGATGGCTTTGGATTTTATTGCAAACTGTGTTTTTTGGGGTGGAATTGCATTTTTTGGGTGTGTGTTAAATAAATAGGGCTTTTTAGCCAGTAGGTATCCCTAGGGATTCAGCTCGCGTACTTTTGGTAACTCTGCACAGCGCGACAACGCGGACTTACAGTTTTCGTCATTTTCGCGCTCTCGATATGCGTGTTCACGCACGCGATAGAGCCTTTTTGTACAGTTCGCGATCCCGAACACGCAGAATTTGCAATCTGGCAAACAATATCTCGCGAGCAACATAAATCCTTCTCGAAAACGCTTTTTTTGTGCATTTTGCTAAAAAAACTCCTCAGGTTGTCATTAAGCTGTAGGTTTGGAGCACGGAGAAGCTTTTATTTATTTTAAAATATTTTGGAGAGAGGAAGTAACTTAAGTCCCACAGAGACTACAACTTCCGGTTCCTGTCCTTTGTAATCACTTTTTGGTTATTTGTGGTGGGTGGCCTGAGCATGTGTGGCGGCCATTTTAGGAAGGCAGGCATTGTGCTTTTGCCATAGGAGTACATTGACTGTCTTCCATTTCTTGTTGTTGTGGGTGTGTGGCGGCCATTTTGTGGAGCAATCCAAGCAGTGTGATTGATTTTGCCATTCTGTTCCAAGCTTGTGGCCTAGTCTGCCAGTAGGCCCAGAGGTAGCCAGCCTCAAATCTTTGGTGCATTATTTAAATTTACGGTTTGTGTTGTCTGTTGATTTTTATTTTTTTACACCATGGATGGCTTTGGATTTTATTGCAAACGATGTTTTTTGGGGTGGAATAGCATTTTTGGGTGTGTGTTAAATAAATAGGGCTATTTAGCCAGTAGGTAACCCTAGGGATTCAGCTCGCGTACTTTTGGTAACTCTGCACAGCGCGACAACGCGGACTTACAGTTTTCGTCATTTTCGCGCTCTCGATATGCGTGTTCGCGCACGCGATAGAGCCTTTTTGTACAGTTCGCGATCCCGAACACGCAGCATTTGCAATCTGGGAAACAATATCTTGCGACCAAATTAATTCCTCTCGAAAACGCTTTTTTGTGTGCATTTTGCTAAAAAAACTCCTCAGGTTGTCATTCAGCTGTAGGTTTGGAGCACGGAGAAGCTTTTATTTATTTTAAAATATTTTTGAGAGAGGAAGTAAGTCCCACAGAGACTACAACTTCCTGTTCCTGTTCTTTGTAATCATTTTTTGGTTATTTGTGGTGGGTGGCCTGAGCATGTGTGGCGGCCATTTTAGGAAGGCAGGCATTGTGCTTTTGCCATAGGCGTACATTGACTGTCTTCCATTTCTTGTTGTTGTGGGTGTGTGGCGGCCATTTTGTGGAGCAATCCAAGCAGTGTGCTTGCTTTTGCCATTCTGTTCCAAGCTTGTGGCCTAGTCTGCCAATAGGCCCAGAGGGAGTCAGCCTCAAATCTTTGGTGCGTTATTTAAATTTACAGTTTGTGTTGTCTGTTGATTTTTTTTTTTTTTACACCATGGATGGCTTTGGATTTTATTGCAAACTGTGTTTTTTGGGGTGGAATTGCATTTTTTGGGTGTGTGTTAAATAAATAGGGCTTTTTAGCCAGTAGGTAACCCTAGGGATTCAGCTCGCGTACTTTTGGTAACTCTGCACAGCGCGACAACGCGGACTTACAGTTTTCGTCATTTTCGCGCTCTCGATATGCGTGTTCGCGCACGCGATAGAGCCTTTTTGTACAGTTTGCGATCCCGAACACGCAGCATTTGCAATCTGGCAAACAATATCTGGGGACCAAATTAATTCCTCTCGAAAACGCTTTTTTTGTGCATTTTGCTAAAAAAACTCCTCAGGTTGTCATTAAGCTGTAGGTTTGGAGCACGGAGATGCTTTTAATTTTTTTGAAAATATTTTTATGAGAGGAAGTAAGTTCCACAGACACTACAACTTCCTGTTCCTGTCCTTTGTAATCACATTTTGGTTATTTATGGTGGGTGGCCTGAGCATGTGTGGCGGCCATTTTGTGGAGGCAGGCATTGTGCTTTTTTCATAGGCCTCCAAGCTTGCGGCCTAGTCGTACAGTAGGCCCAGGGGTACTACTCATCAATCATCATGGGTGCATGGAGTTTAAACAACTGTTTTTGTGTTGTGCGTTAAATTTCAACATCATGTATGGCTTTAGATTGAATTGTAAAATGTGGCCTATACTTTTTTACGGGGGTAGATTTCACTTTTTGGGTGTTGTAAATAAATGCCTTTAGTTTTTGTGTATATGTTCGTTGTTGTTGCTCCCTGATGCTGCATCCATCCCATAAGATGCACAAATTTGTATTTAGGGCAAACAGGCTAGACTACATTTATGTTTTTGTTCTTTGCTATTCTTCTTCCTGAGTGTACACAGTACAAATACAACAGGATCCCTGGCCTTGTCAGTCTCTTAATGGCTGGCTATGCTGTTGTTGTTCACTGACTTCATAAAATGTATTAATTGTGACCACCCACCAGACACTAATAAGTTATATATATTATGGATCTTTTGACTGATGTTCTTCTGGCTTTTTTGCTTTTAGATGCACAAAAGACAGAGGAGGTGTGTCATCATCATCCACCGTTGTGGTGCCAGACCGACGTCCTGCTGCTGTACACAACGTGACGTGTGAGTGACCTGACCAGGCATCTCTGCAACTTGTGCAACTGAGTGCTGTTTTGACATCTGTTGAAGATGCCCCCAAAGAAAGCAGGTAGCAGGTTCCGGTACCAAGAAAGTTGCCATGGAGAAGAAGGAACAGAAGAAGAAGGAAGTGTTACTTAAGTCTGGTGTGCCTCCCAAAACCTTTTTTGGTACACCAAAAATGACGCCTGCAGCAGCGGTGTCGGGGGGCCAAGCTGGGGGCAGCACCTCCACATCAGTGGGCCCAACCCACCAACCCAGGCCCAAGCAGATGAGTGTGGAAGAGGTAGCCAGCCTTATGGTGGAAAGCAGTGATGCTGAGCCTGAACTAAACTTATTGCTATCTCAAAGTAGTACACAATCAACGCAGGAGGGAACACAGCAGATAAGTGGTCAACAGCCGCAGCCACCGCCCACAATAGTAGCTGTTGTTCCTCCCGAAGTAGGGGCAGTTCAGGAAATTGAGCCTCATGCAGAGGAAGAAGAGGAAGCCACTCCTTTAGAAGTTCCATTGGCTTCCAAATCCCCAGCAAGGAAAAGGAGGGTTAGCACATCAAGTTCTTCACCAAGCCCCCCTTCTGATGATCTAGATGCCACTTGGAAGCCACAAACTGAGTCTGAGAGGGAAACACATCACAAGAGCAGGCATGGGAAAAGGAAGGTTCCAGAAAGCCTTACACTTATAGATGTTGATGTAGAAGAGCAGGATGATGATGATGAGCCAGTCATCACAAACATCACTCCCGGGCCTGAGGAGATGGAGACCAACATTTTTACACTATCCAAAATGGCTGCGAGGGATGTAGCACACATACATCCAAAACAGGTAGCACCACCATGACCTCCAGCTTCCATATTTACATTAGCAAAGGGCTGGCAGCGTCCTACATCCAGCACAAGCACCACCTCAGCAGAAGTAGGTAGTGGTACTGCACAGAGTCAAATTCAACACACACCCTCCAGTTCATCCGGCATTGGAAGTGGGAGTGGCACCTCCAGCAGGAGACAAAGGTTTAGCTCCCCAGTGTGGGACTTCTTTACGGTTAGCGGAAAGGAGGAGAACATTGCTATATGCTCCGTTTGTCATACCTCTGTTAGTCGTGGTAAGCTTGGTACAAACTATGGTACCGGAGGCCAAATGACCCATCTGAAAAAACACCACGCAATCCAGTGGGAGGAGCACCTTCGTCTCATCAAAACTGGAACCATTACTGTTGGGCATAAACGAGTAGAAAGTCCGCTCACGGTGGAACAGGAAGAAGAGGGAGACATTCTCTGTGGTAGTGGTGCACAAAGTAGCCCTGTCCCCAGCACTGCAGTGGTAACGCCCACATCCTCAGCCACATCTCATTGGCACAAGAGTAAGAGTCAGCCTGAGACACCAAGGAGTACTGCTGGCCCAAAAAGTGCGACGTTGACCACAGGAAGGAATACCATGCAGCCTACCATTCTTAGCATGTTTAGTAGGCCGGAGGGGCAGTACGAACGCAACCACCCAATAGCACGTTTGTACAATGCAAAGCTGGCTAAAATGTTAGCACTGGACCTTCTCCCTTTTTATTTTGTTGAAGGGGTGGGTTTTCTTGAATTTGTGACCACCATCTGCCCAAAATGGAAAGTTCCCAGCCGCTGCTACTTCGCAAGAGTTGCTGTTCCAGCACTACATCACGACGTGCTGGAATTGCTTGGAAAAGCCTTAAAACAGAGTGCTGTTCAGAGTATACACCTGACAACAGATGTGTGGACCAGTTGCCAAGCCACTGATTACATGTGCATCACTGCACACTGGGTCTCTTTTTCGGGTGTTAAAGATAAGATATCTGACGGTGTTGTTGACACCGCTGAGATTTTTGAAGACACTCGCAAACATGCAACTGTAGCCATGTTTGCTATGGAGAAATCTCATACTGCTGCAAACATTTTGGATGAGTTTAACAGCAAGGTGTTTGAGTGGCTGCGACCAAGAAGGCTTACCATTGGTTTTGTTGCCACGGATAATGGCAGTAATGTAGTTAGGGCCATGAAAGATGGTGGCTATTTCAGGGTGCCATGTTTGGCACACTGCATTAACATTTTTGTTCAGGACTTTCTGAAAAATGAAAGCAAAGTCAGCAGCTTACTGACCACCTGCAGAAGAATATGAACACATTTCAACCATTCTTTTAAAGCCCTGAAGCAGCTGAGGGTCATTCAACGTGAGCATAAAATGCCAGTCAAAGCACTCATCCAGGAGGTGCCAACACGTTGGAACTCAACATATTACATGCTTGAGCGTCTGTTTGAGCAGTACATACCACTTAATGGGTATGTCATGAAAAGGTCAGGGGATCCTACTGTGAAAGGCATGACAGTTGAGATGGCCCAATGGGACCTCGTCAAATGCCTGACAGAGATGCTAATTCCTTTTGAGGTCTTCACACGTGAAGTGAGCAGGGAGGACTGTACTATGGGCCAAGCTATCCCATTGTTGTACATGCTAGAGCAAGAGCTGAAGGAGGTGTTAGAAATGTACGCAGGTGTGGATGACAAAGTAGACGCATATTATTTGGCAGACACCTTAGTCGCTCGCTTATCTGACAATACAAGGATTCAAAATAACATTGTGTCACATCCACATTACATTACTGCCTCAATTTTGGATCCACGTTACAAATTATTGCTGCGCAGTAATGAAGTAATTCCTTTTTCAGAAGTGGATGTTGCCCAGTACAAAACCTTGATAGCTGAGGAAGCCACTGACTTTGAAAGCGAAAGGATCTTAATTAGAGGCCCACCCCCCCAGGGCAGAAAAAGTACTGCAGGGCACCCAGAGTCAAGTTCTACTTCAGAGGCCAAGAGCAGTGCGTTTGCCTCCCAGCAGTCAACAACACTGCCAGCAATAACATCAACAGGACCAACAGGATCATTAGGCACATTTAAAAAACGTCAGGTGATTAGTTTCTACGGAAAGGGCATTGTACGTCCATGACTGATGCAAAGGCAAAAGAGGCCCAGGAAATCGGAGCACCCCTGAACATTGAGCGGATGGTTCAGGCCCATCTAGATGACACAACAGAGGTCTTCATGGAGCAAAGGCCATTGGTGTATTGGTATGGGAAAAGAAGCCAATGGCCAGTGCTCAGCAGGCTGGTGATAAAGTATATGGCTTGCCCTGTTGCAAGTGTCTCTTCAGAGCGTGTTTTCAGTGCTGCTGGTGCCATTGTTACTGTCAAAAGGACCAGTCTCTTGCTCAAAAGCGTTGAGAGGTTAACCATGATCAAAATGAATCAACACTTTATACCACCGGAGTACAAAATATGTGAATCACAGCAGGAAGAGGAGAGCGACTTCGATGACATAAGTAGTGGGTTGTTAGACGTACTTCTGTCCGAACCATCAGAGTTTGAGGACGAGCTCCTCTTCCCTGACAACTAAGCTTTCAAATTGTTCTCCCTTCCTTTATTTGTGTGTGACTGTGTATCTGTTTTTCTGGTTCAAAATCTAATCACAACAAATCCATCAACAGTCTCCTCTTTGTATTTGCTATTGGAGTTGCACGTCTGTGCATAACTGTCCACTCCACTCCCCAGGGTCCTGCTCCATCTTCCTTACTCTCCCTAAGTACATTTCAAGCAAGTCAGACATTGGATGGAGCTGGAGAATAGTACAATACATGTTGCCTCTAACAGTCCCTCCATAAGAAGTGAAAAGTGACTCCAGCTATATTCCATTTTGTTTCCAAGCCGAAAGAAACTCATCACTGACTGCCAGAAGGCTAGGCAGGCATCAGATCAGACAGCCAGAGAACACCAAGACAGGTAATGAGTGATTATTGTGAATGATGGTGGCATGCATTGCATTGGATGCTGGCTGACTACGAATAATTGTGCATGAAGTAGAACTATACTAGTTTATCGACAAAGTAAAAGTGACTCAGGTGTGGTGACAGTTAATGTTTCCTTGTTGTTTAATAATAACCACATTGTACTCCTACCACTGCAGGTGCCCGCCAATATCCGTTGCAATTTTGTAATATGGAATATATTATAAACTTAATCAGTCACTACAGACTGAGTTGGTGTTGGAGAATACGTACCACACGGTCATCATCATGATGCTGCTGAGCATACTATCTTTGCACACAGTCAGTTGGATCAGAGAAAATTGATGGAATAACTGCGTTTCATGGGCTGACTTAAAAGGTAAACAGTTTGAACAAGAACCACAGCAGACCTAGGCTAGATGTCCGTGTACTGGTGTGGACTGGAGTAGAGTGTAGTGGTATGAGGGACAGTGGCGCATTGATTTAGTCACTTCATTTGGAAAATGCTAGGTTGCTGCAGTGCATATGACATTTCTCTGGCTCGGTCAAAATGTAAGTAAGGGGTAGGGTGCCTGGCCTGTGCCGCGGTTCTCCTGTTCTGTGGCTGTGCTGGCTCCTGAATCCTGTCCCGTTGTTGTTGTACCTTAATGCTGTAGAGTAGACACTATGTAGCCTATCCAAGCTGCCTCAATCTGAAAGTGTTCTCTCCAGAGTGTTGTCGTCTCGTCTTGCACTCCACTGTAATTGAGTTTATTGTTTTAAATGCAGTAATTTTTCAATACCCCGTTTGTTTTTCCATCTACACTTACAGGCCGGCCTTTAACCTGTGCTATAGTGGGAGAAACGACTCACACTTACCTTACCAATCCGCATCAGGCAGGCAGTTGTACCCAAGATTGATGTGCGGAGTGTCCATGGAAGGGAGGACCAAGAGGAATGACGAGAATGATGCAACTCCACATTTGGACCAGGATAATACAGTAACTTTAGTATCATCATTCGTCTTTAAATTTATTTGATTGCTTTTTTCTCTTCAATCATTACGACTGTGTGTTGTGGTTTGTTTGGTAATTGATCCCTACAACTATTTTTTAATTTCCTTAGCTAGCTTGAAAAATAAAAGTAAGCCCGGTACAGCATGTAATTGGGTTCGGTCTGAGCTCTGAGGGCGGCAGACAGGCAAGGCAAATTTCAATTTCTTCCCTGACTGTACTGTCTCATTGGGTAATAGTAGTTATAGGAAGTACAACTCATTATCATTAACCATCAAGTTATCTTCCTCAGCATGCATGCATGTGCTTTTTCTCACTTCATACTTTGATTTCTTTGATACTGGATCATGGTCGTCTTACAAGATTGTGTTTTACTTTTGTTGTGTCCATGCATGCTGTCTGTTTTTCTTTCTCAAACCTTTCCCAAAACCCCATTTCCCATCCATTCATCAATCCCTAACCCTCTTCCCCCGGGCTGTGTGATTTATATTGAGGTGTGATGTGATGACTACATTAAATGTACACCAATTGATCACACGGTTGCTGGGGCAGATGTGGTGAAAGCAACACTAATTGAATTTCAACTAAGGCAGGGCAAGGATCTTCTTCTGCTTGGCCACCCATGCTGTAGTTTACTTTTTGTTCTGTTCTACTACTCCTCCCACAGTCTCTCAGTCAAGTGACTTTCTCTTTCTTTTTTCAAATGCTATTGCCAGTGTCTACTACTACCACCACAATAATGGCATCTTCTCCGTCAATTTGGGAAGCCAACCATGCAGCCATCAGTGTGCCGAACTTCATCATCAATCACAGGTAAGATAAGTTTGGTGGGAGGTATGGACTAGGAGGAGAGACTGACAGTACTATTATGACAATTAAAAATAACTCATTGAGGGGTACTGCATCTATCGATTTGTGTGTTACAAAATCGGCAAATCTTTTAAATCAAACACTGGCTGTGGGCATGCAGCAGTACGGAAACAAAGTAACAAACCATGTAACTTAGATTGAATTCTGAAAACTGTAACCCACCACAAAACATTAACATTGTATAAGTAAATAGAATAACATTTAATATCCCCTAACAAAAATAAACCATCCCACTCTGACCTAACCCACCCCCCTCCCTAACCCCAACCAATGTCCAAAAAGAAACGAAAGTTGAAGAGTCCCAATGTCCGAAAGAATCCCCAACGCCCAAAAACCCACCCACCAACAAAAGGAATTAAAAAAGGGGCAAACGACGGGGTCCTCTATTGTCGGCGGGCCTTAAGGTGTTTGTCCACCAGGATCTTTACCCGCTCCTCCATGTTCTCCTCTAAGCGGGCCATCCGGCGGAGCAGCTGGCAGCGAAATGCCCTACAGGTACATGCAGGGTGGGGGGCAGCAGTGCTGGAAATAGAGGTACGGCAGTCGGCGGATGCCGGACCACGGCGCCGTGAAAGTGGAGGCAGGGCCTGACTGGGGCCCGGGGCATTGGAGGAGGCTGCAGCCGCCTCCTCCTCCGCCTGAGCCACCAGCCGGCGATAATGTTCGCAGATGGCCTCCAGTTTCTGGCGCCGGGCCCTAGCGGCCAACTCCTTCCTTGATGGTTTAGTGGGTGTGGAAGGAGTATCTATATCAAGAAAGAAAAAGAACATGTTGTAGCCAATACTCTTAGCAAAACAGAAACACTAAAATCATTCAACACATAGTGTCACAGTATCACTAGCAAGCACAGTTCATAACATTTGTGATTTGGTGGTAAGTATCTCTAATCCTACTTCCTTGGACTCTAACATTTGTGAGAGTTTCCGACATTATAAATATAATCGTACTATGTACTCCAGTACACCAGTCGTGTTGTTCTTATCTGTAGTTTAGCCCAATTACATAACCTTGTTGTAGGCGGCATGCCAGCTCCATCAGCTAAGCTTGCACCCAAGAGAAACAGATATGAGCCACATGATGCAGACTCACGTTAGTTTTATTTACTACTACTGTCTGCAGGTGGGGAAGCTCATATTTTTGTATGACGCCTTACGGCCGTTGGCACTGGTCATACTCTGTTACATGAGGGCAAATGGCATGCACAATTTCACATACACCCTGCCATGGGTACTACAAAAAGGCTGATTATTTATCGGATCCAATGATCATTGCTTATATTCATATTATAGATGCTAATACGATACGACATCAGGTCAGTAGCGGTCGGTGGTGGGAGTGCTGCCGGGCGGTGAGTCGGTGACGTGGGAAGGTGCAGGGTGGGAATAGTAAATTATGGATTAAGGACAATCACAGGTAATTAATACATTAAAAACAAAAATGTGTTGCACGCACTGCATCGCATTCGGCGGTACAGTGCGCACCTTGAAAATAATTTTATTTATTTTTATGTTGATTACCTGTATTTGGCCGTAATACACAGTTTACTCGCCAGTGACACCCACCCCTCCCCTCCCCATGTCACCGCCCGCCAACACTCCCACCACCAACCGCTACTGCAGAGGGTACTTTGCTTTCATTGATTGTGTAACCAATAACCATAAACAACAGATAGGCCACCCTTTGCAGGCTGGCTGCCCCAATCGGGCATAATAATAGGTGGGGAGTGGTCCCCAGAGTGGGAGGAAGGGGTTTCCGCTTGATAATATAGATATATATATAAATATATATGACGTGCTTGCAAACTACTGCAAGTGTACTGTATTCTGATAATACTACCTATATTTCCCTAGGCTTTGCTACTGTCGCGCAGTTTCTTTTACATTTTCTTCAAAGTAAGAATCTCCAGTGACACTTTCCACCTATACTGTCTCTTGATGATAGTACATCCAGGCATACATCCATTAAAGTAAACGTTTATCCTTCTTTTTTATATCTCTCATACTTAGTTGGTTTCTCCAACAACCACCCATGCTTCCGCTCCTTCCTTGCTTGCCTTGGCTTTGAATTTGAACCAAACAACGCTGATTTTTGCTATCTAGCACTATCCACCCATACTGTTTCGCCCACCCAGGCAGGCATTCTTTCACCTTCCACCCATCCTTCAACAACCCATGCATCTGATCGGATTACTATCAGCCACCTATGCATGCTTCCAACAACATATCCTTCTCTGCCAGTCAGTCATATTATTTATCTCGCCCGTCCTTCCACCCTTAGTTCTTTCCCTCTTTGTTCAACACATCCATCAAGGTCATCTGATCTGAGTTTGTCTTCTCCATAAAACATTCACAGCTGATTTTGGAGTCAAATAGAAGAGGCCATTGGTTACTCTACTCACGCTGCTAATGCTGAGTAAAGGGTGTCTTCTTCAACCGTTGTATAATAATAAGTTGCACAGTACAGTGAAATATTGAACACACTTCCATCTAGCTGTAATGTCAAGAAGTAATGAATATAACTTACCGCCGCCGGCCACTGCTGCTGGACCCCCCCTGTCTCTCCTGCAGGTGCCGCCAGTTCGCCTGCCCCCTCCGGAATGGCCGCATCGCTGGCCCCGACGGCCCTGGTGGATGGTATTGTGCCTAGAAAAAAACATCACAAATTTTTTAGATGCCTGGAAACCTCCCCCTATTTTAAGTGTTCACTTGGAACATTGAAAAAAAAGTTAATGCAACATACATCAGCACTAGACAGTAAGTACAGTCAGTAGACAGACACTAGTACTTCCTAGGGTCATCTAGTCCTACTCTACTCTTTTGAAAGTTAGCCTGAGCCATGTGTAACCCTTTTAGATTCATCATGTCGACTACTACTCTTTTGGTGCATATTTAATTATACCTGCCAGCTTATTGACATGTGCAGTAGATGCCTTTGAGGCCACTTGACTGTTGCGTACAAGTGAAGAGGTCGAAAAAATAACAACTTATTGAGTTTGTTTAGTTTATATTGCTTAGCCATCACATACATGTTACACTTTTTGCCATGACTGCAAAATGCTAGCTTTCACCAGTATACTATCTAACGGCTAACTCGCAGCATTTTTCTCATATCTAATAGGCGGAAGATTCCCTTCTACAAACCAGAGATTTACAGAGCATATTGGATGCAAGATGATGTAACCAGTATTTCTACGTTCTACGGTGAGGGGTCTTCCAGAATTCAAAAGATCTTGGCTCTTGTTCTTGTTATCATGCACTTGTAAATGTTTACTGTTTTAATGTTAGGCTTTTTGCTGGCTTATTGACTATGGCTGTAGTAAATTAAATTTCATATTAACGATGTACAGAGTTTGATACTTGTTTCAAATAAACCTTTTGAACTTACACATAGACTCTGTGGTATTTGGTGTGGTGGGGTAGACTTACACAAGTGAGTGAGCAAAATGGTGTTATTATGTTCTGGGTTGTCTGTCTCAGTCATCATCAACATTGTGTATCTTCTTCGTGGGGGGGGGGTCGGGAGTGGGACCCTAATGTGAGACACTATAGCTAGTCGGTCAGGGGATCCTGGGTTCTTCGGACTGAGGTGTTTAGTTTAGTTTAGTTTAAAGGAGCTTGTAAAGCGCCTGGTGACGCCTCCCGGCGTGTCCCCGCGCTGAGGAGAGAGTGAAATGAGTAGAAGAAAAGAGCCTATCGCAGATCGAAGAGGAAAGTTTTCAGTTTTTTCCTAAAAGAGGTCTCATTCACCTCTAACCTGATGTCCATGGGCAGGAGGTTCCAGGACTTCGCTGCCACTGTGCGGAAAGATCTACCTCCCATTCTGGCCTTTTTAGGACGGGCACTTCTGAGCAGCCCTGTACCTTTGGATCTAAGGGTTCTGTTAGGTTCATATGGCGAGGCCAGGTCCGACATATAGGCAGGTGCCTTGTTATGGAGGATCTTGTGACACCATAGCAGAGCTTTAAAAGTTATCCTCTGCTTGATAGGCAGCCAATGGAGAGTTACCAATGAGGGTCGAGAAGGGGCTCTGCGGGGCAGTCTTAATACTAGGCGTGCTGCCGAATTTTGTATGACCTGTAATTTCTTTATGTTTTTCTCCGATGTGCCTAAGAGTAAAACATTCCCGTAGTCAATCCGGGAGGTAATTAGTGCCTGCGTCATTGTCCGTCTGGAATTGAGAGGCAGCAAGTCAAGGGTGCGGTTGAGAGTCTTCATCACCCCGAAGCACTTGCCTACAGTTCTCTTTATGTGGCTATCAAAAGATAGCTTATTGTCAATCCATACTCCTAAGTTCTTCGCCTCCCGACTGGGAGGGGGCAAGGGACCTAAACAGGTAGGCCACCATTCTTTAGTCCAATTGGTCTCATCACCTCCTATGATGATGACCTCTGTTTTGGTTCCGTTCAGTTTTAGACAGTGCTCTGTCATCCAAGATGCCAGCTTGCTCATACAGTTGTTAAAGTTAGCGGCTTCCGTGGAAGGGGCCTGCGTCAAAGATATTAGAAGTTGCATATCGTCGGCGTAAGAGACAAGCTCCACGCCGAACGATTGCACCACTTCAGCCAGGGGGGCCATGTAAAGATTAAACAGGGTGGGACTCAAGGCCGATCCCTGAGGCACCCCCTGTTCAAGCCTCACACTGTCTGAGAGGAAAGTCCCTCTTTGGACTTGGAAGCTTCTATTGATCAAGAAGGCTTTCAGCCATCCCAGAGCTCTGTTGGTTACTCCAGCTTTGTTTAGACACTGTAGCAAGATGGAGTGTGCTACAGTGTCAAACGCGGCACTAAGGTCGAGCATGATGAGGGCCATGGTCTTGCCCTCGTCTGCTCCCTTGCGTAGGGTTTCAGTGGCCCTGAGGAGAGCCGTCTCCGTGGAGAAGTTCGATCTAAAACCCGACTGGGAGTAATGGAAAACATCATGTTCTTCCAGATGTTCCATGAGTTGGATGTTGGCGATTTTCTCAGCTAGCTTGGCTAAGTAAGGTAGCAGGGAAATTGGCCGAAGGTTGTCCATACTGTCTAGGCTGACATTCGGCTTTTTCTTAATAGGTAGTACAACTGCCTGTTTCCAGTCCGCCGGCAGGCAAGCTGTGGAGAATGAGATCTGAAGTAGATGTCTATAGTGAGGTTCTAGAGCAGGGAAGGCTTCAGCTAAAATTTTCGGAGGCGCCGGGTCTCGGGGAGAGCCCGATTTGATTTTGTTACATAGTTTCGACAGGGCTTCGTATGGGGGAACTTCAAAAGATTTGAGGCACTTTAGAGTCTTAATAAGACTGTCATTCTCTGTGAAGTCGAAGGCCGACTCTGCATGATTGGCAAAGCTAGTATATATTTTATTGATTTTACCTGAGAAGTACTGTGCAACTTCATTACATGACTCCACAGAATCATTGTGAATGGAGGAGTTAGTGTTTACTACAGATATTTCTTTGTAGATCTGAAATAATTCCTTCGAGGAATTCCCTGCTTCCATGATTCTGGAATGATAGTGTTCTGCCTTGGCCAACCGTACAGATTTATAGTACACTCTTTGAGAGTCTTTATACTTTATTTTAGTTTCTGCGCAGAAGTTCAGGCGCCAAGCTCTCTCTAGTTTTTTGCAGGTGGTTCTCATGGTCTGCAGTTCTTGGCTAAACCAGGGAGCAGCTTTTTTTAGTCTCCTAGCATTAGTCATGAAGCGACTGGGAGCAGTGATATCGAGGGCCTTGGTTACGATAGTATTTAAATTATTATTAGCTGCTTCACAGTCTTCCCCTTTGGGAGGGCCCTCCTCCTGAGTGATTTTAATAAAAGATTCTATAGAGAAGCTCCTCCATTTTCTGCGTTTATACCGCAGAGATTGATGTTGAAAATGGTCAGTTCTGTCCAGTTGCAACGTGATCGGAATAATGTGGTGATCCGACCAGGGTATGGGTATAGACTGTGAGGTGTGAACTCCCTGCCAGTTCCCAAAGATAGGATCCAGTAGGTGACCTAATCGATGAGACGGTTCCTTGTTTTTCATTTCAAGTTGAACTGAGAGAAGCTGCGTTTGAATCTCAACGGCCTCATTGTCTAGGGGATCTTCAAAATGAGCATTAAGGTCACCTAGCACCAGAAGTCTAGACTTTCTAAGTGCTAAGTGAGTAATGGCTTCCATTAAAGTGGAAGTGAAGTCATACATTCTGCCAGGTGGGCGATAAATCAAGATACCCGATACGGAGTAGTTGGGGCCGGTATTAATTGTGAAGGAACCAGCTTCACTGTGGTCAATCTGTATAAGAGCTAAGGAACAGACTAGAGGGGCTTTTGTGGCTATGTCTATGCCTCCCCCCCTTCCGTCTTTCCTGTCCAATCTAGAGAGGGAGTAGCCAAGGGGCATGGCCTGGATAATGTCGGGGTCTGAATGTTCATCTAGCCAGGTCTCCGTCAAGAATAGAATGTTAAGATTTTGCTCCTCGAGTAGATGAAATATTTCGAGGGCGTGCTTGCGGAGAGATCTACAATTGAGTAGAGCTGCTTTCAGAGAGTGGCCCACATTAGTAGTCGGAATGTGGATCATGGGTTCAAAGCTACATCCTGTACATTTACCTAACGACTGGGCAGTCATGGCATGCCTACAAGCAGCAGGCATGTCAGGTTGGAGATTAAGCAAAGCATGTCTGTCATACCTGATAATGGTTGGTGTGGATGAACCAAGATCAGTGGCCCCAGGCCCCGGTCGGCCGCGGACGGGCGCAGACGGGCTTGCCTTTGGCGCGCCTTCGGAGCGCCGCCGGCGCGCCCGCTGCGCCCGCCCGCTGCGCGGACGGGAAGATACCGTGTTTTTATCCATGAGTCTAGGGGTAGGAGGGAGGAGCAAGTAGCCCGTCAGCCTTCCCCTACCCAAGATGGCGTCTGTGTAACGGACGACAGCGCCCCCGCCCAACAACAGCAGCGGAGAGCCCGGGACGTTCCACCAGCAACCCCGAAATGACCGCTGGTCACACAGCAAGCATCAGACCAGGTAGGTAACACAGTTTAAAAAGTGCCGATTAAAATATATACAGCGCTAAAAACACACAGCTTCAATGTATTTACAGCAGATTAAAAGGAGAGCAAGAGCCCCCGGCTTCCGCCTCAGGGGAGAGCAAACGGATGAATGCAGCGATCTGGTAAGATCGTGCACTGAAATAGCAAGGGAGGGCAGGAGGGAGGAGCAAATAGCCCGTCAGCCTTCCCCTACCCAAGATGGCGTCTGTGTAACGAACGACAGCGCCCCCGCCCAACAACAGCAGCGGAGAGCCCGGGACGTTCCACCAGCAACCCCGAAATGACCGCTGGTCACACAGCAAGCATCAGACCAGGTAGGTAACACAGTTTAAAAAGTGCCGATTAAAATATATACAGCGCTAAAAACACACAGCTTAAATGTATTTACAGCAGATTAAAAGGAGAGCAAGAGCCCCCGGCTTCCGCCTCAGGGGAGAGCAAACGGATGAATGCAGCGATCTGGTAAGATCGTGCACTGAAATAGCAAGGGAGGGCAGGAGGGAGGAGCAAATAGCCCGTCAGCCTTTCCCTACCCAAGATGGCGTCTGTGTAACGAACGACAGCGCCCCCGCCCAACAACAGCAGCGGAGAGCCCGGGACGTTCCACCAGCAACCCCGAAATGACCGCTGGTCACACAGCAAGCATCAGACCAGGTAGGTAACACAGTTTAAAAAGTGCCGATTAAAATATATACAGCGCTAAAAACACACAGCTTAAATGTATTTACAGCAGATTAAAAGGAGAGCAAGAGCCCCCGGCTTCCGCCTCAGGGGAGAGCAAACGGATGAATGCAGCGATCTGGTAAGATCGTGCACTGAAATAGCAAGGGAGGGCAGGAGGGAGGAGCAAATAGCCCGTCAGCCTTCCCCTACCCAAGATGGCGTCTGTGTAACGAACGACAGCGCCCCCGCCCAACAACAGCAGCGGAGAGCCCGGGACGTTCCACCAGCAACCCCGAAATGACCGCTGGTCACACAGCAAGCATCAGACCAGGTAGGTAACACAGTTTAAAAAGTGCCGATTAAAATATATACAGCGCTAAAAACACACAGCTTAAATGTATTTACAGCAGATTAAAAGGAGAGCAAGAGCCCCCGGCTTCCGCCTCAGGGGAGAGCAAACGGATGAATGCGTGTGATCAGTAAGGTCCAACCTCCCATCAGCAACATCCTATTTTGTTGTGCATAGTTCTGTATGTGGCTCTGCAGAATCACTAGACAATAGTAGTATCATGTACTATCCGATCAACAATACTAGTCAAATATCTGGTTGGCCATTTTGTTTGTGGTAATTGTCAAAGCCTCAACATTGAGAAGACTTGAAGAGGACAACCCAAAGGACAGGACACAGTGGCTAGAGCTATTGGTCAATCAGAGTTTTATTATTCCAAAGAAAACCTTCTATAAAGAGTAGGCAACTATGCAAGCTTCGCTACACACAGAGTAGTAATAGTAATAGTAGTAGTAGTAGTAGTAGTAGTACAGAGAGTCATAGCAGAGGCAGTTAGAAGCAACTTAGTTAGAGGCAGGGATAAACAGAATTTGGAAACAGATAGTCAAGGTCAAAGAAGTAAGCTTTTGTAAAAAATAGATTTAGAAAGTGGAACCATAATTTATAGTTCGGAAAAAAAAGATGCAGTAAAATTTAGGGAAATATAAATGTCAATATAACCACTGGAGGACTTACTGGGGCCAGCAGCAGGAACCTCGGTAGAGGAGTGGTCCTGTGGTTCCCCCGCCGACTCTGACCCTGGGTGGTGCTGATGATCATGTAAAATATAATAAAGAAAGAGACAAACAGGAGTGCTGTGAAACAAATAATAATAAATCATTTGGAAAAATAAGTCAAACAATATTTTAGGAAACAACAATTGCAATAAAATTGACCTATCTAATCAGATGGATCGACTACTGGCTGCTTCCTGCCTTTACGGATCGTCTACTTATTTATGAACACTCCAGTGTAGCATAATCATTCTGATTACAAATACTAACAAAGCCTAGTAATTACCACCTGACCTACACCACCTATTCCAGACGGGCCAATTGTTCACTAAGTCTGCATTTCCATTTTTTTCAGCCATCAAATGCATAGATGAGATGGAGGACACATGCATACATTAGTGCATACATACATACAACAAATTGTGGGTTGGTTGCATGATTCTCATCTAGTTCTGCTACTGACTGACCATGCTAAGCCTATTACTCACTAAACAAAGTACAAAAGGTTCGACGGAGGACTGGGGTAAGCAGTACTCAGTGACAGAGGAGGCGTCACGCAGACCGCATAAAACAATTATTAACTACTACTAACAAACTAAACCTAGTACCCAATATCCATCCACCACTATTTCACAGTAGGACAATGGAAGGACTAGAGTCTCTCTAGCAAATCGCATTACCTAACTTCAGTTCTGTAAAATAAACTCTTACATAATCAGCACAAGCTAGCGCAAACTAAGTTGCAAACAAGTAAGAGTACCACCGAGCACCTGGGTCCTTAAATCAAAGCACATTTTGCTTTTTGGAACGTAATTTACAAGCAACGCTTGGCACGCAGCAGTAATCTTGTTGTTCATCAAATTTAATATACACAATCAGTTACTCACCAAGCCCGATGACCTCGACACCTAGCAGGTCCAACAGGTCCTGCTCCCGGTCCAGGATGTCGGACCACCGGTGGGCTAGCTGGTTGTGTGTGCGCCGGATCCCAGAGCACCGGAACACGGCCCGGCGAACCTTCGCCCACCGACGGTGCCGCTCCTGGGTAGCGTACCTGGAGGCGGGCCTGCTGCCAAGGTCAAGGGGAGGAGGCGCTGGATGAAGAAAACAAGGGCCGCCACCTCCTCCTCCCCAAACAGTTGCCGCGCCTGCACCCCTGCAGGACGCGTTCTGCCGCAAGGCAGGCGGACCTTCTCTGCTCCTGCAGGTCCCTTGCCCTTGGCACTCGGTGTGCCCTTGGCCATGGTTCTGGGGTGGGTGGGAGGCGGAAAAGAAAAGTCAGGGGGAAGAAGATAGAAAGAACTTTATAAAAGTAACAAAAACACAGTAAAAGTAGAAATAAAATGCAAAATATAAACTTAGGCAAAGAGAGAGATAGATAATAACTAAAAAAAGTCAGAAAAAATGCTTTAAAGACAAAGGATTGCAAAGATAAAGGGAGGATACAAAAGTAGGCCCAGAACCATAGCATAGAGTGAAAAACAAGATGGCCGCGCCCATTCGCGACCGCGTGGGTAAGTTCGCGCGATATTTCTCACGAACATGTACTATTCATCGCGAACAAGTAAAATGCGCTCCCGAACACGTCAATGCACATCGCGAACACGCTATCCGCTACCCGGAACAGGAAATAAGGCATCGCGAGCGGGCGGGACAATTGAAAAACAAGATGGCCGCACCCGTTGGCGACCGCATGGGTAAGATCGCGAGATATATCCCCCAAGCATGCAAACAGCTCCCCGAACACGCTCACCACGCTCCCGAACAAGAAAAAGCCATCGCGAACGGGCGCACCAAGCAACTACGCAAGTTCGCGAAGCTACGCGAAGGTCGCGTATTGCAAGAACATCTTCGCGAAGCTTCGCGAAGGTTCGCGAAGTGCGGCTACGCGAACTACGCCCAGGGTTAACTGCAACTGGGCTGCCAAATGGTACCACTCAAAATCTGGTACTGCCATACCCCCATCCGCTCTTGGCCGTATCATTGTAGTCATTGCCACCCGTCTCCTGCCTGTCCCCCAAAGAAACCCACTAGCCATAGAGCGGAGCTGCCGAAAGATGGAGCCCAGAACCCAAACCGGCAATGTCCGAAATTAATATAATAACCGCGGGAGCGCTACCATCTTCAGGAGTGCCACCCACCCTGCTACCGATAATGGCGACGTACTCCAGAACGCCATACTGCCCCTAAGGCCGCGTATGGCCCGGCCCAAATTACCTTCCAATATATCCTCGGGCGTGGTAAATATTAGTGCCTAAATAAGGCAGACAATGGGGCTCCTAGCGAACACCCGTCAGCTGGGGAGGGTTCCTCACAGTTGGCACCACCGGAAATAAGCAAGTCTTTGCCCAGTTCACCCTCAACCCTGAATATTGTCCAAACATATGGAGCAAGTGCCTCGCGCCCTCTAAATCCACGATGTGTTCGCTAGAAACATTAATAAATCATCCGGGTAGAGGGAGATAAATTGCAGGTCTCCTCGAAGATATAAACCAGTGTAATGTCTCCACAGCTGAGCATGGGAGGCCAGAGGCTCAATGCCCAAGGCAAACAATAATGGAGAGAGCGGGCATCTGTCATCAACATTGACAACGGGCGATATGCGGAACTAGACAGTGTGTCCCTCCCCGGTTTCAGCAGCGGGATAATGATAGCCTCTCGATTAGAAACCGGCAATCTCCCTAATTCCTTGGCTTATCGGTATACCGCCCGAAGCTTGGGGGCCAGGGTATCAACAAATGCCGAGTAAAATTCTAACGGCAATCCATCTGCCCCCGGGTTTTTTTTGCACACCATAAGTTTTATCGCACAGGTATTTCTCCCTCTGTGATCTCCTGTCCCAACAGCTCCCCCTGGTCCTCTTCGAGGCATGGCAGTCGTACCCCAGCTAGAAACTCATTCAATCCATCGTTCGTGTCCTGCAACTTACTTTCATATAGCTGCGCATAATATGCCAGAAACATCCCATTAATCCCTCGCTGGGTATACTCTGGTACCCCTGTCGAGGTGGTCAAGGCCAGGATGGGTTTGCCACTCGGAGCTGGACTCGTCAGTCATGCCAGGAGAGAGCCCACCTTATCTCTCTCCGCGTGCGCCCGCACTTGATACTCCTTATGATCAAAGCAGCGTAGCCGCTCCACTTGCATCGCCACCTCCTCTCTTGCAGCTTCAACGTCATCCTGCATTCTCGGATTCCCAGGGTGGGCCTTCTCCGCATGACACAACCGCTGTTCCTCCCTTTCTATATCCTGCAAAAGCGTTTTCCGCATCCCTGTCATTTTAGCGATACGTAAGCCCCGTATCACCACTTTAAATGCAGCCCATTCTAGACTCAGGATCGATGCCGTCCCCTCATTCTCGAGGAAATAATGTTCTATCCCCTCCCGGACCTCAGCACGAAACACTGAGTCCTCCAAGGCTTCCGGGCGTAAACGCCAGGTGGGGATAGCAGGCCATTCTCGAGACCACCTCAACGCCAGTGGGTTATGGTCTGATATTGTCCTTGTCAGATATTCACTACAGCGCACCAACGCATGAACATCCAGGAGCACAACACCGCATCCAGCTGCATATGTAAATCATGCAGGGAAGAATAATAAGAGTAGTCCCGCTCTCCTATATGCTGCGCGCGCCATGTGTCTATCAGACCCCACTCGGCCTGCCAATCCCTCCTAAGTTTCGAAAGCTTGTGGACAGGCGCCTGGGGAAGTGGTGGGTGCGAGCTATCCAGCTCAGTATCCGTGACAGAGTTAAAATCACCCCCCAATCACACTGAACCGGTCAGGAAGGAAGCCAGTTTCCCTGACAGTTTAGCAAAATAGGATTTCTGTTCTACATTAGGGGCATACACACTGCACAACGTCACATCCCTCCCGTCCAATCTTCCCATGACAGCTACATACCTCCCTTGGGGATCGACTAGGTGCTGGGTTGGTTGAAAAGGAACCCCCGCTCTCACCCAAATCAGGGCACCCCTGGCAAAAGCAGAATACGTTATATAAAAAAGCTGCCCTCTCCAACGGCGCTGTAGTGCCTGGCCTTCACCTCGGTCCATATGGGCTTCTTGGGGAAAAGCTATCTGCACCCCTCTACGCACCAGATAGGCATGAACCCTGTGGCATCTCACCATCATATGCATCCCCCTTACATTCCACGTAATACCATTTCAACTCAGGTAATGGTCCCATTATGCAACCTGTCCTCGTATCTCAGCTGCACTCTCTGTATTGGCGCACAGGTGGTATTAACTACCCCAAAAACAACAACACCCCAAATCCCCCCAACACCCCTCCCCAGAACAGGCTCTAAACAGCTAGTACCCATCCAAACAGTCCACTTATAGTACCTCTGGTAGCTACCAGAAAGTCGCTCTAAAAGCAAAACTAAGGGGGGAAGCCCAACGCCAAGAAGATCTGGTCTGCTGCTTCACCGCTCCCAGGTGCCAAACCCCACTATAAAGGAACCTCCAACCCCCCAGGGAGGGCCCCCCCCGGAAAGCTGATGCCCACACATCTTGAGTGATCCTCCATCAAGCCTAATAAATCAGTTAGTGTCTCCCCACACCTCCCCCCGAGGACAACACCACCAGGATCAACCGACCCCTCTTACTAGCCACTGCATAAGATCAAGCATCTACAATCTCATCCGCTGTCCCCGGAGTGATGTGTGGCAGAACAACACTCCCCGCATCTGTTCCATCAGAATCTGTCCCTGCAGAACCCTTTTCAGAATCCGTCAGTCTCAACAGCGTTGTGCCGCTCGCCTGCTAGATCTCTGTCGCGGCCTGCAGCACTGCCGACCTCTCTCTCTCTGTCTAAGTAGTGGTGGGTCTCTGTGCCTCATGGCGTCTTCTCCTGGAGCGCCGCACACGGTGCGGTTGCGGAACCTCCGCCGTCCGTCCCTTAGTACCTCCCGCTGCATTCGCTCCCGCCTGATAGGATTCCAACCAACTAAACACCTCGTTGGGGTCATTATGAAAGATCGTGTTGCCATCTAATGATATCGGCAGCCGTGCCGGGAACATCAGGGAGTATTGAATGCCTTCATCCCGGAGGGCCTTCTTGACCACGCTGATGGCGCTGTACCTCAAAAGTGTAATCCGGGAATAGCAATACGTTGCTATTGTCCACTTTATATGGGCCAGCCGTGCATGCTTTATGCAACAGGAGGTCTCTATCCTTGTAGTGGAGCAGTCGGGCCACCACAGGCCTGGGCGGTCTCCCAGGGGCCAGCGGGCGGGCAGGCACCCTGTGTGCTCGCTCCAGAGTATAGAACGGCATCAGGCCCTCTGGAGCAACCTCAGTGCGCAGCCACTGTTCCAGATGGTCTATCATACTGTCTCCTTCGACTCCTTCTGGTAGGCCCACCACTCGTACGTTGTTCCACCTATTACGTCCTTCGGCGTCCTCGGCCCTCTTCTCCAGCGCTTGGAGCCTGCGATTGACATCACCCATTTGAACATCCAATGCTTTCTGAGATGGTTCCAAGACCTCCAAAGTAGTCTCAGCCTGCTTCACCCGGTCTACGAGCTTTGCATTGTCAGCCCGCAGAAGCCCCAGTCCCAACGACACCTGAGCAATGTCCTGTTGAAGCGCTTCTTTCGTGTCTGTGATAGCTCGGAGGATTTGGTCCACCTGCTGCTGCATCAGTCCCTCAGGATGCGAATCAGCCACGACTTGCGTTCTCTGCTCCACCAATTCGTTTTCCGGTTCCGGGTGCACCCCCCTCACCGGCCGCGTGGTCTCCCCATGATTGCGAGTCTTTCGAGACCCCAGTTCTAGTCACATCATCCCGCACCTCCTGTGTTTCAACAACGCTGGTCTTCTCAGCTGTCCAAATCGCAGACACGACAAGTCTTTAGCACCTGTTGGCCATCACACTTCTGGAGGTACCGTCTATGCTCTCATTGCCCTCAGGGGGCCCCCACGGAGAAGACTGCTTTCCAGTGAGTCATCCAGCTCCTAGGCGCAGATGCTCCAGTCCCACCAGCGCCCCTATAGCCTGGCTCGCAGTGCTCAAGCCCAAAATGGTCCAATGGAGCACTCCATGCTATTATCTGTGAAAGTCAGCTTGCATGCAACAGGCTCCATCACACAGTCATTCAGCAACCACGACCAGCCCAGTTCAAGAGCACAGCAATGGCACCACTCTACTCCGCTCCGCAGGGTGCTCAGCCGTCCATGTCCTCAGGCCTAGGACCTCCACGTCAGCCGCTCGGCAACTGCGCCGCCTCTAGTACTCACCACTGGCGCGAAAAGATAACCTCCGGGTTCAAAGCGGCCTCGCCGCCACAGAGTCTCCCAGCTGGGGCACTTGGCTATACCCCACTGTAGATCAGCGGCCACACCTCCATTGGTCTGAGAAGGTCCCTGCAGTCCCACGGCCAGGGTTTCATAGTGCTTCGCTGGTTCTCCCTGTCTCCTCCCAGGTGCAACTCAATGCAGAGCCACTCTGCAGGCAGCTCTAACACCCCAATCAGCGGCACCTCCAGCCACCTGCTGTCCATTAGGGGCCGATCTTACCCCCGATGGTAGTGCAGCACCTCAGCGTCCCAATGTTATGTGGCGGCTCTCATTTACACACACATCAGCCGGGCCTCTCTGCAGGCATTCAGTTTTCGCCGCTTGTGGTAGGGTTAGCGCGCCTCTCTCTATGACTCCTGTGCGCATCTCACCCAGGGCAGCGTCCGACGGCAGCACATCACGGCACCGCTACAGGCGCTGGGGCAGCCGTTCGTCCTCCTCGATCCAACGTCAGGACTGTACGGCCGTCCCCGAAGCGCTTCCGCCACAGTTCCTCCCGCTGCTGCAGCCAGGTGCCTCCAGGAGCCTCTGCGAGCCACGTCCGTGCAATCCACCACACCCACTTTTCGGCATATGGGGGAAAACACAGGAGCTCACCGCAGGAGTCTGGTCTACTGCGTTCCCAGGTCGCCCCCTTCAGATCAGCTCAGGAAGATGGCCGTCATTTTGTCATTAGTCCGAACGAACCTCCTCCATCTCGGAGTGCGCATACAGCGTCCGGGGGCAGCAGAACCTTCGATGTCTATCGGCATGGACCCCCACCTCCAGGTGGCCCCCTCCCCAGGGTCACCGGTGCGGCAATCCGGCGCTTCGTGCAGGATAACCAGCAGGGTCGGCGCAGAGCTTTCAGCTCACGCGACCATCCTCATCGGCATCCAAGCCGCGCCCCCCCCTTCAGCTGCATACCTATTGTGGGTCTGCACTCCCTCTCTTTGTGTATGGTACACTCCTGCCATGTCCCCTACTGACATGCAGTATACTTCACTTTGGTGTGAGCTGCCCCCTTGGTTTGTATGTGTGTGTGCCTCCCCATGACTTCATTTGTGCCACTGTGCTTTGTGGTGCAGTTCTTTGTCCAGGGTCAATGTGTCACTCAGGGCATTTACCCAATTGGTCATGTGTGATGTTCTGGTGGTGTTTGTCAGTCATGGTTGCTCCTATGCAGTTCACCTGTGTGTGCTGCCCAGTCCTGTGGTCAAGTTGTTTCCACCTTTGTGTCCCAGACTTGTGCATCTATTGGGTGTTGTATTGTATGTATGTGTGTTGTTTGTGTTTTTGTTTCACTTCCTGGGTGTGCTGTTGTGTTTGTGCTGTGCTGTATGGTGTTGTGTGGGTTGCTGTTCTGTCACTGATGTCTGTGTGTGGCTGGTATGCTTGGTGTGCACACACCGCTTGTTGTGCATGCAGTGCTGTGTGTGTATGTTGTGTGTGTATGTTGCCTTTTGATTGCCTAGTGTGCATCCCCTGATGTTGTGCTGTGTTTGCTATGTCTGTGCATCTGTTGTTTGTTTGCTGGGGCTGTGTTGTTCTGTGATGTGCACTTCTTGTGTGTTGTGGTATGTGGTCTGTGCGTTGTTTCTGTGTGATGTGGTTGTGCACTCCTGCTGTGTCTGTACTCCCATTGCCTTTACCCAGCTTAGCTGCACAGGGCATGTCTGTTGTTGTGGCTCTGTGTGTTTTTCTGTTGGGCTATGTGTTTGTCTGTTGTCTTTGTTTCCACATTTGTGGTGGCATCCCTGTGTGTGTGTGTGTGTGTGTGTGTGTGTGTGTGTGTGTGTGATGTTTGTGGCTGAGCCCAGGGTGTGTGGTTGTTTGTTTGTGTATTGTCTGTCAAGTATTGCCAGCCTTCAGTGTGTTTGGCACTGGTGTTGTGTGCTGCTGGTGTGAAGGGGATATGTGAGCGGATTCTTACTGGTGTTTGTCAGCCCTGAGGTGTGTAGATGGACCCTGTGTGTAGTGCTGCTGGTGTGCTTCTGTGGGATAGTTGAATGGATGTGTGGCTGTTCCCTGTTTGACTTCAGGCCTTCCTTTCATCCTTTCATCCTTGTGCCAGTATTATCAAGGAAGCTCTCAACATTGAAGACTTCAGGTTTTTGACCGATAGTCTTTCAAACGTTTGTTTGCTTCTTTTTCAAAATTTGAGGAGTCACCCTACTTGTCAATGATTGCATCAGTCTTATTTCCTGAAAACTTTATTCCTTTTTCAAAATTTCCAGGAAATTAAGCAGGTTGGGATAGCTTTTTCCTATGGATTTGTTAAAAGAGTTATGCCTACCCTCAATGGCATTGTTTGTTTTTGCACCTCAATCTAAGCAGGTCAAGTAGCAGTTCCGACAAATGTACCCACCATATCTAAGAAGTCTGTTCCCTCATTTGGGTTTAATATATTGTGCCTGGCGTTAATGCGTCATGTTTTACTGATCTGAAAAAAAAAATTACAAATATATTCACCATGTAAAAATGTTTATAAATTGTCTTAAATCCTGTTGCATGGGCCACGGAACATCACTGTCCTGCCCACGGATCCAGTAGTGAACCTTTTATTACCTCAGCGACATGCCGGTGGGGCAGGGAGGGAGGAGGGGATAGTTGAGATTGTGAGGGGAGGGGGATTGTTAGATTTACATACTATAGATGATGGCCGGAGAGATACCAACTAATAGATCTCACTGACTCATACTACAGGACAGAGGATGGGGTACGGGGGATTATCCCCAATTCAGATCACATTTCCCCATGTTAGGAGAGGGTTTCTTTTCTCCTTTTGTTTACCGATGATTGCTGATGAAATGTGGAAATGTAATATCCTGCTAAGTACTAAGTTTGATTTCAAGTTGTCCATTTGCAGTCCTATTCGGGTACGTTATTGTGCCTATGTTTTTGATAACTCAATAAAATTTGTTTAAAAAAAAAAAAAACCTGTTAAAAGAAAGAAAAGTTATTATCTTTTAACACCTTCTCTTAATAAGAATACAAATTCAATTGGTTTGAGGAAAGATGAAAATGGTAGTAATTTCCCTATTTGGATGTGGAAAATTGATTAAGGTTTTGTTCTGCAGGAAATGTGAAGTTGTTAACCTGTTGGTCTTGAGTACTTTTTTTTTTGTCAGAATTTCCTTTGTTTTTTTCTAGATGATAATTTTATCCCTTAGACAGTTGATCTAAAACACATAAAACAAAGTGATTTAATCATTAAGGTAAACTGTTAATATACTGTTTTATATGTTATGCTTAATCCTGAAAAATGAATGAAAATGTTGTTCCTTTTTAACACCATTTTCTAAAAAAAGCATACAATTGTTATTGGTGTAAATTCTGTAGGAATCAGACGGCGTACGACTGCTGACTCCACCTTTGTCGGTATCATCTTAGGCATAACACTATATTTTGGCTATGTCTATTACCTGACTGTGTTTGTTCAGGCACCCATGAAAAGACATCACCCTGGTACCGCTGTATAAAGGCTGGCCAATAGATACCGCATATTCAAGTTTCAATGGTGTCTTGCTGTTGTTAGATAATTTTACCCCCTGCGTGTTCAAGAGGACTTGTATTATTTCAATCACACTGTTCAAGTGACTCCGCCCTTTCGAGCATCCCAACCAATTTCTTGTGGCTTTTACTGATGAATGCACTGCTCGACCGAAACGTGCGTAGACAACATCTGGGTAGCAGGCACTGATTGATGCAGGAATAATTTACAAATTATTTATCAGACTGATTTAGTTCACTTATGACGACATCACATGTCATAGAGATCTCTCAGATCGAACATCATTACAAATGAGAATATTTTTTTCATATGTATATATATCTTGTTTGTTTTGATTATACATTGTGATGCTAGAGTGAATGTAGATACGGCTGTGGTGTGTCTGTGGACTATTTTATTGTTCTTATCCTTCATATTTATTGTCCTGTTTCAATAAAAGTTATTTTTGTATTTGTTGAATAATTCATGTTTCCTTGTCCCTCTATGTGATAGTCACGTCTTTAATTATGTTTGAGTTGCCCTGGGAATTTGTATTTTCAATTCTGTAGGCTTAAACACTAAAGTGGTAGCTATCTGCCTTATTGGACTTGGAAAATGGGTTAACATTTTTTATGGAAGAACTGTGGAGTTATTTACCTTATGGCTTTGTGATTTGCTCTCTTTGGTGAGAACATTGGGGCACATGCATCAAGCATTTTACCGGTCGCACAATTTTTGCAACTACTATTTTGCAAATGCAGTTAGGGAATTGCAAATTGCGATTCCCTAGTTGCAATGCATTACGCATTCGCAAATTGCGTTTTCGCAATTTGGAATCGCAAATTACCATCAACTTAAAGTTGATGGCAATTTGCAATTCCTTTGAAAAATGCACAAAAAATGTATTTTTCAAAGTGTAATGTGGTGCCCCACATGTGCATACTTAACTTTGTTGGGGGTGCAGTAGGGTGGCCTTTTGGCCCACTTGCACCCTTGTGATTACCTATTTGGTAATAGCAAATTGTGAATGCAGTTCTATTCATTCCTATGGGCCTCTATGCCCTTAGGAATTAATGGGAATTCCTTAATGGGATTCCTTAATTGTGAATCACAATTTGCGATTTGCAATTAAGGAATGTGTAGGAATCGCTAATATTTTAGAGAAACCTATATGCATAAGGAATTGCGATTCCATAGTAGCGATTCCTTAAGAATAGCTATTAAGGAATCGCTATTTCTTAGCTTGATGCATGTGGCCCATTATTTTGCTTGCTTGATTGGAATTTTTTTTGCCTTTCTGGATAGTGAGATTTTGAATAAGATTAACAAAACGTAATGTATGAATTCATCATTTGAATGTTTGATCGGTTTTTGTTTGACAAGATATATTGTTTTTTAGTCTTTTTGTAACTTTTTGTTTCATTATTGAACATCTGCCCCTTCAGTGTCCTGCCCTACCCCGTCATAGCTCTGACTGGAATTTAGAATCATTAATATACCCCCTTCAGTGTCCAGTACCTTCCTAAAGTTGGCCCTATCTGGAGTTTTCAACAGTAAATCTGGTCCCTTGATTGTCCAACACCTTCCACAAGTTGGCTCTGACTGGAGTTTTGAATATATTAAATCTGCTTCTTTCTTTGTCCAGCTCCTTCTTCGAGTAGGCTTTGACTGGAGTTTAGAACAGTAAATCTGCTCCTTCAGTGTTCACCACATTATTCCTTAAGTGGGCTGTGATTGGAGTTAGGAATATTAAATCTGCCCCTTCATTGTCCATCATCTTCCAAGAGTCGACCCTGACTGGAGTTAGAAACAGTAAATCTGCCCCCTTCAGTGTACAACACCTTCCGCGAATTGGCTCTGACTGGAGTTTAGAATAGTAAATCTGCCCCGTCAGTGCCCACCATTTTTCTTGAGTAGACTTTGATTGGAGTTTAGAATAGTAATCCTGCCCCTTTTAGTGTCCATCACTTTCCTTGAGTAGACTTTGATTGGAGTTAGTAATATGGAATCTACCCCCTTCATTGTCCAACACCTTCCCTAAGTTGATCCTGACTGGAGTTTGGAATGGTAAGTATGCCCCCTTCAGTGTCCCACACTGTCCCTGAATTGACTCTGAGTGGAGCTAATTAATGTTTTGGTAAACAATAGAAGAAACAAGTAAGTGTATGTCAGCAGGAAAAAATGCAAATTTCTTCACTGATGGTGTCTGTGGGAGTAAAAACATATAATTCGTTTTTATTTAATTGCTAATGTGTATTACTGCAAATCGAGTATATGGGCGTGATTATGACCTTAGCAGTCTCTCAGCCAAGCCGCTGCCGCGTCAGTCTGAAGACCGCCAAGCTCGCACCATCTTGCCCACCCAATTATGATGTTATGGCTGGGCTGGCGTGGTCACTGCAGTGGTCCCATGGCAATGACATGCTTCAGCTAGGAATTATAGCCAGCAGGTGCACTGTGTGGTATGCACCAAGCCGTGCATGTCACACAGTGCACGCATAACAGTACAATTCTAGGAGGACACAACATGTGCCCCCTGAACACAGCCCCGTGCACAGATTCATCCGGGGACCCTGTTGGAGGTCCCTGCCATGAAATGGATGGTGGGGAGGCAGGTTGTAATCTGCTCTGCAATGCCGACTTCGGCACTGCCGCCATTTCCAGCCCCTCTCACCACTGCCATGGGATCCTGGATCCCAGCGGAGGCAATCATCTTTTGGCGATCCCACCGCCACAATCGTAATCAGGCAGGAGGCCTGGTGTGAAGGCAGTGGTCGGACCCCCATCCACCGGTATGACGGTCCCAAGACCTGTATACTCGTAATGAGGCTCTATTTCACTACAGTAATACTTACTTTGAAACATAGGGGCCACTGTGATCAGCATGCGTAGTCTTTATCTCTCTTCCTGTCAGTTGAGCATGTGGTCACCTCAGAGGTCATTTTACAACTGAGCACAAAATGGAGAATGACTGTTTCTTATAACTTTCATTTACAGTAAAAATACTTGTTGGGATCCTTATAGAGTTGACCATCTTGAATGGGGTCAGACCGACAGGTTTACTAAGGTTTCTTTTAACCTTGCTCGGCTTTGTGAATATATTTAAAACTTTACGTTGCCTTGCATCGTGTTGTGTGACACAAGAACAAAGCAAAGGGAAGCCCTTGCATTGCAGCACTTTGCTTGATGCAAGGACTAATCAATTGTTTAGGTAATTTTCCCATTGTTTTAAAGATTATATGAACATGTTTTTGAAGGATTAATTGTGTAATTATTAAATGTAGTGTTTTGTAATTAATTTAAAAAGTGCTATTTAGGGGCCGATTCCGATTCGGTTCGGAAAGCACTCCGACCGAGTCGGATCCGGAGTGTTTTCTGACCGAGCCGGACCCCTACAGTCCAACCGAGCGAGTACGATGCGCACGTATGCTGTCGGACTCAGTTCGGTCGGACTCCCATAGAAGTCAAAGGGAGCCAGTTGTACAGCGTGTACATGCACTCCCATTGACTGAATGGGTATGTCTCGAACAAGTGCGCCCCCTACAGTGGGTACGCATCGGTGCCATCCGCGCCGTACATGCCTGTGTGGGTGAGACCCATGGGTCTCCCCCTGTGTGCGAGCCATAGAGCTGCGGGTGTCGGGGGTCCGACGCGGACCCCTGAAGTCCGACTGCGGGAGCTTTTGCGAGCCGGACGCTCCGACTCGGTCAAGCTGTCCGATTCAAGCATCGTACTCGTTTGGTTGAGAATTGTCTCCATTGCGCGCGTCGGTTTGTGTGCGACCGAGTCGGAGCCGGGAACGAGTCGGTTGGAGAATTCGCGCGTCTTCGCATCGTATTTCGTCGTCCGGACCCGTGTACCAATCGGTCGGAAAAGAAGCATCGGAATTGGATCCGCTACGGCCGAACCTGATTCGTGCCCATCCGACCGAGATCGGAATCTGCCCCTATATGTTAAAAAATTGAGTGACAAAGACATGGATGGTAAAGGTATGCATGGTAAACATATGCGTGGTAAAGGTAGTTTCAATGTTGTCCAATGTAAATACATAGTAAAGGCATGTGTGATAAAAAACATGTTCTAAACGTATGTGTGGTACAGGCATGCAGTCCCGAAAATATTAGGGAAAGTGCATTTACATGGTGGGACATAGATTTAAGCATCTTAAGTCCAATCTAAAAAAGTGAATATATTTGGGGGAAGTGGGAGTGTGAGATTTGCTGTTAAAACTCAAGTTCAACAAACATTTAGAAAGTGCACATATTTGAGGTAGGTATATTTACTAATAGGTTTATTTGAAAAATTATAAATGTTAAACACATCATAAAATATTTAGCAATGTAATATTCCTTATATAAATATCAGCTAACAATAATTACCCGATACACCTAGTACTAACACATTTTTAAATAATCTAATACCACGTTAACAAAGAATAGAGTATTTTTAATTATTAAAAAAATCTAAAAAACTAATTATGCTACTATATCTTTTGTGCAAAATTACTACCCACACATGCAACATCATTAATAAAATTAGTTAATAAAATTAAAACATTACCCATACCATCCTCAATATCTCAAATTAAAATTACTAAAAATTAACACTTGAAATGTGCACAAGTAACATATTAATCAGTTAACATCGATTAATATGTACTTACAAAATTATACACAATATCCTCAAATAAACTACTCAAAAACTACCCAAAAAATATGAACTTACTACTTTTATTGAAACTTAATTTTAAGAACATTTAACTAAAATAAGTAAAGAATTGAAAACATAAAACAGGAATTAATCAAATTCTTGTTATAATGTTCTTCTCTTCTAGTAAAAGGAGGGCAGAACCTTGGCAAGCCTTCAGTTTCTAGTTGTGCTGCTTTTATGAGTTCAGACTTTGTTCTCTGGCTGCTGTCCTGGTACCAACAATACGGTTTAAAATGGACTAAGATCAGACCAAGAAATATATCGATTTATGTTGGCATTGCTATAACTATATATTTTTGTGTTGTTTGAGGTGAATATGTTGCTATCTTTGCTATATTTGTTTTGTTATTAACAATGTAATCTTCATGCAGCCATGTTTGGTTTATATGGTATACCGATAATGTCTATGATTTATGACTCAGTATTCGTAATTTTTTGGGTTTTTTAAGAAAAGCAGAGAATAAAGTGCTGTGAAGTACAATTCTACATCTTTCTGTATTCAGAGGAATGAGGGAACAGAGTAAAAATATGAATAAATTCATTCATTTTATAAAGTGTAACAAATACGTCAAAAAGGGGTGTTCAGGCACTACTGTCACGAGCAATACAGCTAGTAAAGAGCAAGACTGACACTGAAATATTAAAGGTTAAACTGTTAGAGTAAATGAGTAGTTCTTGAGCTGTTTTGGGAAGGTTGAGAAGTTGGCTTAAGTCCTTCGAAAAATAGGCATGTTTTTCCAGGCTTTGGAGGTTAATAATATAAGGGACGTACCCCCATCCCCAACTTGAGTTTTTTTGATCTAGGTATAGTCAATAGATGTTGAGATTCAGAGCACAGTGTCCAAGTAGAAAATAAAGAACAAAGAGGAAGGACATATAATTGTCCATTCTAGAATCATGCAGTGCCTAATTCTTTGAAAAGGCTCCTTTTAGCGACTACAGCCAATGAATGGAGCTGATGAAGATGAGTGGAAATTGAACATTTCAGGTCAGGTTCCAAAACCAAACAGGCTGTCACATTTTGCAGTTCTTTAACTCTGTCATATATTTAGGGTGTCTGACTAATAGAAAATTACAGTAGTTCAACCTTTAAAATATCAGAGCTTGGACTACTGTTGCACTCACAACTGAGGGAAGAGGAGGATCTTCCTGATGATGCTTAGTAACAGCATACATTTAGCTGCATTCGGATTTATGCGTACTTTAAAGGGCAGACTAGAATAGAAGATGATGCCTAGATTTCTAGCCTGCTGCACAGGGGTTGGAAGAGGTCCCAACTCTGTTGGCCACCATTCCTGAGACCATGAAGAGGGATTACCGAAGATAACTACTTCAGTATTGTCCCCGTTTAAGGTAAGAGAATTTTACTTCATCCAGACTGTGACTTCTTTAAGACAGGAGGAAAATTGTTGAGAAGAGTTGTTAGAATCTTCATTTAGCCTTAAGATAAATTATTTGTCATTAGCATACGAGTAGAATGTGTGTCCGATTTGAAGGGCTTAACTATTGGCAGCATCTTGAGGAATAACCTGAATTTCTATACTTGCTAAAAGGTCAGGATGAAAGGGATTAGAGATGCAAAAATCCACCAAGAGGATAGTAGGTCGGATGCGGGGGAGGAAGCATAGATACATAAAGGACGTTAGGATTGTTAAGTTTTACAAGAAAGGAGCGAAAACGGGTAAAAAGGAAGATTCAAATGGCAAAGTTCTTGTGTCTTGAAGCTAAGCAAAGGAAGAACTGTAATGTGGAACTCATGAGCGATAGGTAGAAAGTCATGCATTATGTACGGTGGTAACACAACCTAATCCTGTGTGGAAGGCAATCACTCTTTGCCGTCTCCATAGTCTTGGCTTGTTGTTTAGTCATTTCTAGTTGATGAATGCGGTAAACTCAGTATGCCTCTATTTGCCTTCAGAACCTCACCTTGTCAGGATCTGCTTCCCATTGTGTATGTGCCCTAATTGAAAATCTTTACATCCAATGTGCTTGAGCCATTGCGAATTCGTGTAAGCAAACTCATCTAGCTATTCAATTTGCACAGATGAATCTCATTTGCAATTAGAAATTCTTTACCTGTTTATTCTACGTTGTGACCAGAAGGTTATTTTATTTTTCTCTTTCTTTATTCAAACCTCAGTAGTAAATTCAACTAACATAAAGACAACACTCCCCATACATTCTGTAGAACAACATAGTTTTCAAAACCATTCAGTCTAACTCTCTGTTGTCTAGCCAGTCCCAGCCTTCAGTGACCACTTCTGGAACACTGTAACACAGAAATGGGCAACCCAATCATTCCTCAGGAGATAGGTACATGATACAAACAACACAAATAAAGTACAAAGACTCCGGAGGAAATTGTTTTATAAAACCTGATTTTTTGAAAATGTATCCCTCAAGGGAATCAATCAAATTTGAAAACCAATCAGGATAATAGAAAATAAGAAATTGTAAGAGGTGTACTCTGCAGTAAAATAGTAAAAGGTATTCTAGCAAATCTGCTATATATGTACACTGTCCCAGTTTGTCCCGTTCAGACAATCTTACTGACCAGTAAAGCACAGAGTTACGCTTTCCACATGGCTTTAGCTGTACAAATTCCTATAGGTCCAATTGCAATTCAACATGAAATGTTGAACTTTATCTGTGCGCAGCACCCACATATGAAAAAGGTTAAAGTTGAAAATTCTAGAACTATTATTCTGGAGTTTTCAAGCCTGAGACCCTGTCTAAGGGCAACTTTCGCACCATTTGTTAATTCTAGGTCAAGGATTGATGAACGGCCAACCAAAAACATCAAACATCTAGGTCAGGATTTATAAAACACATTGAGGTCTCCTTGCTATAAGACTAGCAGGCAAACTCTCTTGTGGAACTTGACAATGAAATCTTTAGACAATATGAATGATTTAGCCACCCTGAAAGTAGAACAAAACATCTAACACATCTCCTCATGGTGCAAAAAAGTCTTAAACGAAGACTGAACATTGCTTTAGGCATCTGAGCTTCTGTGGCATTACAATTTCTCATCAGAAAAGTTGCACAACCTGCATAAGAATAGCAAAAAGTACCAATTTATGGCACCGTCCTCAGCTTGTTGTCCACCTTCTTACAGAATCGACTTCAACGAAGAAAGATCTGTAACTCTGTTTTTAGATCCTTGTTCCCTTAGGCAAGGGATGCTCCAAAGATCCATTGTCTTCTACCCTTCTGAGTGTCCACATCAAAGTACTTTAATCTCTTTTCACCCTTTATAATATATGTTACCATTTTGATGCTTATGCAACTCAACTGTACATGAAAGTCTCATCTCTGGAAAACAGTCACATGACTGTTTAATCACATGCATGAAAATGTACAACCTTGAATGTCATATCATCTAAAAATATACTCTCACAAAATTGAGTTTCTGCTCCCCCTGGCCTATTCTGGCTCATTCTTAGCTGAATTCACTTTACATTCTGGATTTTGAATCTTCAAAAAGTATATGCTATAAATTCTTTGGTTTAATGCCAGAAAAAAAGCTATGTCTACATGCACTTGTCAACTTCCAAACTAAACATGCTCAGTATCAACTCCTTTAAGGATTAGGTCACTCATTCGTGAATACGGCCTCATAAATGTGTTCCAATTATTAATCTTATCCCGGTTTGATTATGGTAATCCTTCACTTGTTGGGATACCTAAAAACACCTCAATCTCAAAAGGCTGACCTACATGCAGCAGGCAGACTTGTATCAGGAACTCAGCCCTCTGACCACATTTCCCCCTGTTGTGTACACACTGCAGGGGCACAGGCCTTTGAAGCCATGAAAGGCCTGTATCATGCACAAAGTTCTGCACTTGGAAACCTCAAAACTACCTTAGAAAAAAACTCACTACTAAGAGAGATCAGCATTCTTAAAAAAGCTCGATCATTCTTCTTCTGGGTCAGCCAAGCTTCAAAATTACATACAGCATGTACATCATATGCATCACATTCTGCTGTGCTTACCTTGCAGTTTTTACTTCAGATTAGTCAACACTTTGGATTCATTTACAGTGCGAGTCATGACATCGGGAGTCTTTTACTTCAGTCTTCACATCACTACATAAGGTTAGTAAAATCATTTCAAAAAGTTTAATTAATTGTTTTATCAGTTTAAAAATTAAGAATATATGTTTATATATTCATTCATAATTATGTATATATGTGTCTGTATATTAAGATGTGTTTATAAATTTATATTTATACAATTAATTACATTTGTATATTTTGCATAATCAAAATGAGTAAACAAACTATAGAAATTGTCAACTTTTTTCAGTATCTCTATTTTTTTATTATATAGTACAAAAAAATGACATCCTTTAATTTTATTGTAAATTGGTTGCAATGAAACTAATGTTGTTTGTGTTTTTTTCTTATGCTCCTAGTTTTCTGTCTGTTTTATCAGTCAGTGGAGCATTGGGGTATAATGTGGTTATGAGTTAGGTAACTATAAATAGGTGTATGGTTTTTCAATGCATTCTTTTAGGTAAATCTCTATATTAAGATATTTAAAAATCACTGCATATATATTAAAAAATGACTAAATCTTATATGTCTGGTATGTAGACGAGGTTGTCTATATAAGTGTATGTTTTTGTGTGTGTAAGTGTGTGTGTGTTTGTGTGTGTGTGTGGTTTTATTCTTCCATTTATAAGATATCCATATATTTAGAAATTAAGAAACAAAAACAAAAATTTTTAATTCAATAGTGTATATGTAAATATTATAACATGTTTGTTCATATGGGTATATATATAGATGTTATGTTATAATGTTATGTTATAAAAAAACTTAAAGAGGAAGAGGTGTGGCGCCGCAGCCAGGGCGTCTGACTCCGGAATCTTGGGATCACGGTTGGATCCACTGCGCCGGAGGCTGATTAGCCCAGCACCAAGTGACTCTGGGCAATAGCTTGCTTAATCTTCCCGACGGCCCCCGCGCCTAGAGACCCTTACGGGTGATTGTTCGCGCTTTAAAAATGTGAATTATTATTATTAGAGCGCACATACACCAATTGGTTTCATGGCGCTTTTTCTAGGACTTGCCGAACCCCGAGGGAAGTTTATTCATATGCTTGGGTAACAACCATGTCTTGAAGGATTTCCTGTATTTCAACAGGTCAGTGCACGATCTAATTTCCAGAGGAAAGAAATTCCAAAGTCTGGGAGCCAGAGTGGTGAACCTGCAGCCCCCTTGTCGCTGCAGCTTGAAGGCAGGAGTTGCCAAAAGATTAAGGTGAGCCGAGCGTAGGTTCCGTGAGGGGGTGTGCCTTAGAATAAGGCTATCGAGGAATTTTGGGCCCCATCCATGAGAAGATTTAAAAACCAGGCAGCCTACTTTAAAAGCGCAGCGCTGGGGTATGGGAAGCCAATGCAGCTTCCTCAGAAGTGGGGTGACATGTTGCCACCTAGGTTGCTGGTGAATCAATCTGGCCGCTTGATTCTGCACCAACTGTAGCCGTTTGATTAAAAATAAAGGCATCCCAAGGTAGAGTGAGTTAACATAGTCTAAGTGGGACATAATCGTAGATATCACCACCTGTGTCAGCGCTTCTTGTGTAAGTAGTCTGCTGATCTTTCTAATCTTCCGTAATTGGAGGAAGCAAATAGAGATCACAGAGCCAACTTGGGTTTTTGGTGGCAGATCGTCCTTTATTGTGACGCCAAGGCTTTTTGCAGAAGGTGAGGGGAAAGGGGCGGGTCCTAGTTCTGTTGGCCAAAAACGTGGGCCCCAGGGATTGTGGCTACCCGCCGTCAAGACCAGTTCGGTCTTGCCTGGGTTCAGTTTTAAGTGATTACAGTCCATCCAGTGACGGATATGCAACATTGCAGACTAAAATTCCGAGGCTGATTGAGGTGAGTTGTCAATGGTAAATATGAATTGTAAATCATCGGCGTTGTTAAATGTGACAACTTTCCTTTCTTTTAGGGACCGAATCAGAGGGAGGAGGTATAGGTTAAACAAATAGGGGGAAAGTGAGGAACCCTGAGGGACCCCGAAAGTGGTTTTTAATTTTGTTGCCGTGAACTGAGCTATGCGAAGTGACTGGGAGCGATCCTCTTGGAAGGAACTAATCCAACTGAGGGCTGAGTCCTGGATGCCCGCCTCTCTGACCCGGTCCACCAAAATGCCATGGTCGACCATGTCAAAGTCCACAGATAGATCCAGCAGCACCAGGGTCTGCGGGAAGCCCTTGTCAGCCTTCTCCCGCAGGGAGTCTAGCACCGCCAGTATTACCATCTCTGTTGAATGGGCAGGGCGGAACCCAGCTAGATGAATCAAGATAGTTGGTTCTTTCTAGAAAGTTAGACAAGTATTTAGTCACATGGGCCTCCAATACCTTAGCCAGGTAGGGGAGCAGAGAGATTGGGCGATAGTTTGACAGGGTCTGGTGGTCAGCCCCTGGTTTCTTCAGGAGGAGTACCACAGTTGCCTCTTTGAACGCCTTGGGGACACGACCCTGGGATAAAGACTCATTCAGGAGGGAGAGGGCAGGCCCTGGAAGACATGGGGTGGACAGCAGTCTGTGGGAGATCCAGATTTTACTTTAGACATGAGGTCCTGGAATGCCTCAGTGCTAATAGCCGGGAAGTGCTTGAGAGAGCAGGAATTACCCGGCATGGGAGGGGATATCTCATGGGAGGTGTGTGTGGGAATACTAGCTTTAATAGTGGAAATCTTTTCTATAAAAAATGTGTTCAAGGAGTCGCAGAGAGCTTGAGTGGGTGTAGGTTTTGTTAAGACTCTGTCTGAGTTAGAGAGTTCATTTACAATTGCAAAGATTTCCTTAGATCTGTTGTTAGAGGTCAGAATTCTGGAGGAGAAGTGAGCAGCTTTAGCCATTAATATGGCTTTTTTATATTCTCTCATAGCGACCAGATAGGTTTGCTTTCCCTCCGGTGAGTAATTCAGACTCCACTTGCTTTCTAGGTGGCAAAGGGCCAGTTTGTGAAGTGTTAGTTCAGTGGAGAACCATCTCTGTGCATCAAAACGACGCACTCGTTGTTTTTTTTCTTAAGTGGGGAGTCTATATTGCTGGCTGTTAATAACCAGTCTGAGATAGTTTACTTGTGAAGCTTGATATCAGATTCAGTGATTGGGGCTGTATTGGCCAGTGTGCTGTGGAATTCATTTCTATCAATATTATTCCACTTCCTGGCCATCCCACCTTAACACAGAGGAGGTTTGGCTGTCATAACATTCATTATAGAAAACTTTATTAAATGGTGGTCCAATCATATTCAAGGTAAGATCGAAAGTGCGGACATGACCAAGTTAGTGGACCATTCTTGATCCAATATGTGCCCTTTGATATGTGTTTTGCCGAGGATACCTGCTGAGTAAAGTTATATTGGTGAGTAAGTTGGTTATTTCAGCAGAGTGGGGCCCCCCTTGTGTGTCGTTTGACCAGTAGTTGAAGTCTCCTATTAACAGGATTTTGGCGTAATTAATTACCAAATTAGCTACTTGTTTGCCCAGAGAATGAGGGAACAGAGGCATGTACTGTGGGGGCCTATAGAGTAGTACACATATAAGAGGGGCTGAGTCCGACTTCAATTTAATTACAGCATTCTCTACTCAGGGGAGACAGAGTGGGGTAAGAGCTGTGAATTGGAGGTCCTGACGAATAATGGACGCTACTCTGCCACCTATTTTACCTGGCGGGCAGTTCGTTTGGAGAATGTAGTAGTCATTAGGTAGTGCAGCCAAGATGTCAGGGGTAGATTCATGAGAGAGCCAGGTTTCCGTTAGTAGGAGGATGTCAGGTTTCTCTGACACCAGAAGGAGAAATATGTCATGCTTATGTTTGACTATGGAACGAGTGTTTAAGTAGAAGACTAATAATACTGAGCACCTGTGACTATCCTTCCTCTGTGGCTGAATGGGATAGTGCGTGAAATGACTAACTTCAGGAAATGACAGCCGTGGCATCATAATCTCATTTTGACTCAATCTGGCACCGACAGCAGGTTCAAGTGGATACTTGACCTTGTGATGCTGTCTTAGTTCCTGAGAGGAATATTTTGAAGGGTTGGGCATAATGGCTGGCCCCTCGGCCCGGACGTCCGCGGACAAGCGCAGACGCATCCGCTGCGCTCCCGTGCTGCGATTGGCATAAATGGCCTGTAGCAGCCTAGGCTCCTCCCTTTGCCCACCTTGATTGGCCACCCCTGATGATGCCGCAACACATGCAGCTTTGCAGGTAACGTAGGTATTTAAAAAAAACATAAAATACATAAATTCAGTGCAAATTCAAACAGTTTTTTAAAAGTAGAATTAGAAGTAAAAGAACTGGCCCATAGTGTAGCTGCACAGTCCTAAAGATCCCGCTTCCACGCTGCGACAGGCATAAATGGCATATATATGTGCAGATCAATGCATTTTATAAAAAATATAATTATGTATAATATGTATATGTTTGTATGCATGTATGTAATGTCTTTTGCCTTTATGCTGGTACTGTCTGAAGTCTAATTTTTTTTTATATATAAAAGACTGTAAGGTCCTTATTCTGAGTTTGCCGGACCGACCGCCCTAAGACCAAGTCCGCCCCTACCAGTAGCCCACGGCGCTGGTAGTGTTAAGACCTCCATATTACGAGTCGACCACTGAGCAGGCAGTGTGGAGGCGATGATCCTGAAGCAGTGGTGAGTACTGTTACCAAATATATCTATGCCTAAGTGTACATTTCGACTACATATTTATTGGATGCACACATATGCATAATATATGTGAGACAATACCATATACCCAAAGTGGCATAGCTAGCCGTTCTGTTGCCCATGGCGGTTCCTGAGTTTGCCACCTGGCGGCCACATATGGATACAAAAGAGAGTGCTGGCGATTCCCGTGACAGCTGCACCGCACGACCGCAGGTAAGAGGTGGGAGGCCGTCGCCCCCAAAACTCATGCTGCCCAGGGCAGATTGCACCCCTCACACCACTTGCTATGCCACTGTATACCAATTAACTGGGTTTAGGCCATATGTGGGCAGTCTTGGTAATGGGTATATGGTACGAAAATTACTCACCTGTAGATCTCTGCATACAGGGATATCATCTTCAAGGTGAAGATCCTGCTATGAAGGGGGGACCTGAAGAAAAGGATCCACGTTGGAGAAGAAGAAAAGGGTGAGTACGCACCCCAAATTCTTTGTTACCGCCACCTTGAAGCAGCCGGTCGGACCGCCATGGTCCACTCGTGGAACAGGCAACTTGCAATATGCACGGTGGTACAGCTCCCTTTTACCGCCCTATGGCGGCTGCCTTTCTCCTATCACAAACCTGGTGATCTGTGGTCTGCTGACAGTCTTGGCAGGCAACGTGCTATCTTCGCAAAGCCGATCCACCCAACTCATATTACCGCGGTCAGACTGCCGAGCTAACTTCGCTTGAACCGCCACCGCTGATACAATGGTGCACTGGACCACCAAACTCGAAATAAGACCCTAAGTCTTGTTTTCTCCTTTGTAAATCTGCTCTGTTTTTTGTGTTATGTTTTATATAGTTAATAGTATATGTTTTTTTTTAACTTCCCCAAATTGTTTATTGTTATAATTTTTGTTATGTATTTGAGATGTGTTAGTAGTTAGTATTGCTGTGTGATTGACAGTACTTTCTTTTCCCAAAGGACAAGTACTGGGCCAGTCATTGATTTATAGTGCTTGTTTAGTTGATTGTTGAGTGCTGAGCTTGTGGTCTCCACTCTACTTCCATGAAAGGCTGTGACTAATCGCCCCCACTACCCTGAGAGTTAAGTGTGGACAGGGAAATTTGAATGTTATATTTAGATTTAAATCTAATGTTATTTTGGAAATCAATGGGGCATATTAGCAAGGGCAGTATACCCACTTTAGCAGCCCTTTTTGCCACTAAAGCGGCGATATTTTTATCGCCCTATTAGCAAGCTGTCGCTAACAGCTGTTAGCGACAGCTTCCAGGCGATAGCGCCCGTTTTTGTACCGCTTTGCATGTCAGCGATATTTATCGCTAATGACATACAAAGGAGGCGTTCCCAACTTGAAAGTGACTGAAAGCAGTCGCAAACACACCTTCCGCCTCTTACCAAGGCCCGCAAGGCGATAAAAAAACGCACGCTAACCGCGTTTATCGCTTAGATTTTACACCTGGTAGAAACCTGACTTACCCATTATAGTCAATGGGAGGTGGATTCTACGGTTGTCCTCACCTGCCTATTAGCAAGATTTCCATTAGCGATGGGATTTTTATCGCTGGATATCTCACGTTATTGTTGGGATTCGCCGGTATCGCTGGATTTAATATCGCCTTTGAGATAAACGTTGATGATAACGCGTTATCTCTGCGATAAAATCCAGCGATAGCCGGCGATAAAAAAAACAGCGCTAAGTGCGCTTTGCGATAACTATCGCAAGTCCTTGCTAATATGCCCCAATATTTTTTATATTTTTGTCATTAATAGATTGGTTTTGATCTGTTTAAATCAATCCTTTTATTATTGCTGTTGTTGTGTTTGACATATGGTGGTTTAAAATTCAATATTTTTGCAATAGATATTAAGGCAATATTTTTTTTATATTTGCATTTTTTAACTACATGCAACTATAGCACTGGCATTGACTGTTTCTTCTTCTGGGGATTATATTCCCATACATACATGGGGGAACGTTTCAGTGGGCTGTCAACAACCTTTGGATTGTTCGGCAAAAACTCTTTCAAAACTGATCTTTTTCTTGGGGCAAGTTCTCCCCCAACCAGTGCCTGTACCTGCGCAAAAGAAAATTCTTCTTTCCAGTGAAATCTTGTGGAGATGCGAACAGCAGTCTTCTCATTTCAGCATGTTGTCACGTTTGATCCTTCCTTTAGAAGTCTCAGAGTGAGTGTTATTAATGCTGTGCAACTGACAATCGATTTCAGAAGATACTTGGGTACTTCATATGGTGAAATGTTTAAGTTTGTTCTGATGATGGTAAAACCCAGATCAGTACCTCTTATTTGCTTCCTAAAAGCTGTATATCAATTGATAGCTCTAGAAGTAGGGTCGCTTTTACAGAAAAGAGTGATTCAATGGTTCTTCATTCATTCCAGGTATTTAGTAAGCAATTTATTCTTAGTAAAAAAACTAAAGATCATTTGCTCTCCATTTAATGTTCAACCTGCTACAAATTAATGAGTGGCTGATGTACAGGGAGTTCAGGATGAACGGTAGTCAACTCTGCAAACAACTTGCTGCAAAGGGACTCGTTTTCAAGGCGGGACCTGAAGGATGCTGAGCTGATGTTCCTCTATTTTGCCCCACTGCTAAATGTACCCAGTTCAAGTCGTTGGGAGTGGTTGGGATTTTGCAAGTCTGCCACCGGTCTTTTCGGCCACTTGATGTTTCAAGCAACTACACAAGTTTGTGATTGCAACTCTGAGGGCCAAGGCCTTCCAGATGATTATTTATCTGAAAAATGTGAGCTATATGCCACATGATCCTGACAGTATCTTGCATTTATGGGAGAAAGTGGCAGAAAGCCCTCTGAACCTGCCGTTCACTGAATACAAACTGAGTGCAGCATAAGGATCACAGGGGACAAGGGCAACTCAATCAAAAATAAAAAATGTTATGCCCTGGATAAGGAGATGATCTCTATGTGGTTGCAAGCCAGGACAATGAGCCACATATTTCTCATATTTTCATGTAACTATTTCAGAACATCTATACTACTGAGCACTCAAATTTAACTTATATGAAGACGGGAGTCTTCCATGGGGGAGTACCACTGACAGAGGATACTAGGATTTCAGATACAGACCCAGCACCTGGATTGGTTGTGACTTTTTTAATATGTCCCCAAATCAAGGTGTGGAGTCATGTACTAATAGATAAAGAGGATGGATCACTGTGTTTTTTTTTATTCAAAGCAAATGAAAGGAGCTAGGACTGCATGTAAACTGTCTTGCGTTGCTTGTCAGTTATTTTACTTTAGCTTGTTTGGTCAGGGACATGGCTAAGTGTGTACTGGTCTGAATCGGCAACATATTGGCAGTTGCCATGTCTGCTAGTTGGAGAGCACAAAATTGCGGATTCTTATAGATCTCATAGACTTACCTATTGCACGACATTTAACAATTTATCGTCCCTCTTTAAGCATCTACCCTCTTCATATCCTTGATGCCCTCAAGTGACCCTTCCAAAGCATACATAAACGCAAAGATTCCTGATTTAGTTTGGTCCTGGTTTACTGATGAAGGCGCCACATTCGCCGAAACGCGCGTCAAATTTTCTGAAGAACCAACATTGTACTACTTGAATTCTCTAAAGAACCAACATTGTACTATCTGACCAATTAATTGTTCTCATTATTTATGTCTTTTTAGTTTATTTGGCTCGTTTCATGTATAAACATATGCATTGTCACTATATAGTTTGATATATAGTCTGTTGCAGACTTTTTAGGAGCAGTTTAAACTCAGCATTTAAGTCTAAGATAGCCTGACGACTTAGCCTACATTTGTCACATATCACATCCCGATTTTATTCCAAAAGGGTTATCCTAGCCCTGAAAATCTTCTCCTTCTTCTGTTGTCTCCTCCACCTTTGCAGACCAGCCAATATTCTCATCCTCTTCCCCATCACATGTAAAGCCATTGTAAAAGACTCTGATGCTTCTTGGAGCTGTTTATATTGGTAGTGCCTGATTAGCATCTGATCTCAATTTGTGGTAAATTGCACATGCAAAATCCTCATTCTGCATCTAGTCACAATGAGCTAACGCTTAATGCATAGAAATACTGAATCGCTATTAAGAAATCCCTAATAATGATTGGTTATTTGGAGTTGCTAAATTAGTGAATCGGATTTCAGTCAGTTCCCAAAAAACCCACAAAAACAACAAAAATGCCTTTAGCACATATGAGATCTCTATTTTAGCGGCTGATAACCAACTTGTGTTTGATTACCAAATTGCTAAACATTCGTACATCTGGCCCTAAGTATCTGGATTGACTAGCAAAGAATGTTGAGAAACAAAAGGAACTTTTACTCCATGAATCCAGAATAGCCATCACCATTGCAAGTCTCATTAGAGTCCAGTATGGTGGCCACACTTTGCATGCACTGTTGAAGTAAATGGAATCATAAGCAACATGCACCCATGAAGTTTGTCTTAGTATCAATCAATCAATCAGTGGGTTTAAAGCGCGCTACTCACCCGTGAGGGTTTTAAGACGCTGGAGGGGTGGGGGTGCAGCTCCGGTCAGCCGAAGAGTCAGGTCTTGAGGCTGTTCCTGAAGATGTGCAGGGTAGGGGAGTGTCTGATGTTGACTGGGAGCTCGTTCCAGGCTTTGGCTGCCATGTAGGAGAAGGCTCTTCCACCTGCTCTGGTTCTGTGGATGCGTGGAGATTCAGCCAGGGCGAGGTCGGTGGAGCAGAGGTTCCTTTTGGGTGCGTGGAACAAGACTCTTTCGTTGAGGAATATGGTCCGGTGTTGTGGAGGGATTTGTAGGTGTGAGTGAGTAGCTTGATGGTTACTCTCTTCTCGACGGGGAGCCAGTGGAGGTCTTGCAGGTGTTGGGTGATGTTCTCATGTTGTGGAATGCCGAGGACGAGTCTGGCAGCGGTGTTCTGGATGGTCTGGAGTTTGTGTGTCAGGGATTTGTTGATTCCGGCATAGAGCGCATTTCCGTAGCCCAGTCCGCTGGTTATAAGTGCATGTGTGACGGTCTTTCTGGCTTCGGGGGTATCCACTCAAAGGCCTTGCTGAGGATGCTGTGGGTGTTGAAGCAGGTGGAGGCGACGGCGTTGATCTGTCGGGTTATGGTGAGGGAGGAGTTGAGTATGATTCCGAGGTTCCAGGCATGGCCAGTGGGGGTGAGGGCAGTGCCGAGGGTAGAGGAACACCAGGAGTTGTCACACACAGAGGGGAAGGGTCCGAGGACTAGGGCTTCTGTCTTCTCCGAGTTGAGTTTCAGACAGCTGCTGCTCATCTAAGCTGCGACGTCTTTCATTCCTTCTTGGAAGCTGAGTCTGGTGGTTTCGGGGTCATTTGTGTGGGTGAGGATGATCTGGGTGTCATCGGCATAGAATCAAATGCTGAGTCCATGCTGTCTGACGATGGCGGCAAGAGGGGCATGTAGATGTTGAAGAGCGTGAGACTGAGCGATGGTCCTTGTGGTACTCCGCAGTTGATCTCTGTGGATTCTCAGAGAAAAGGCGGGAGTATGATCCTTTGGGTTCTGCCGGCGAGGAAGGAGCAGAAACAGTGGAGGGTGGTTTCCTGTATTCCAGAGTTGTGGAGTCTGGCTGCGAGAGTGCGGTGGAAGGCAGTGTTGAAGGCAGAGGAGAGGTTGTGCAGGATGAGGGCTGCAGTGTGGCCTTGGTCGAGGATTGTGCAGATGTCGTTTGTGGTGGCGAGGAGGGCGGTCTTGGTGCTGTGGTTGCCGCAGAATCTGGATTGGGAGGGGTCAAGGATGTAGTTCTCTTCGATGAAGTTTGTCAGCTGGGCATTGGGGATCTTCTAGGCGATTTTGGCTGCAAAGGGAAGGAGACAGATGGTCCGGTAGTTCTTAAGGTTCGTTGGGTCTGCAGAGGGTTTCTTGAGGAGGGACTTAAATTCTGCGCGTTTCCAGTCATCTGGGAAGGTGCCAAAATCGAATGTGGCATTGATGGTGCTTCTTAGCTGGGGCGCTATGGTGGAGGCTGCTCTGTGGAAGATGTGCAGAGGACAGGTGTCCATGGGTCTCCTGAGTGGGTGCCCTTCATGGTCGTGGTGGTGTCTTCGGAGGTGACCGGGGTCCAGGCAGTGATGGTAAGCCAGCTGTCGTAGCTGAAGGTGGTTTTTGGAATCTGCTCACTGAAGTTGTCGTGAAGGGCTTTGACTTCCTGGTGGAAGTAGGAGCTGAGCTTGTTGCAGAGTTCTTGGGAGGGAGTGACATCTGTGGCTTCACAGTGGGGCTTGGTGAGTTGCTGGATGATGTTGAAGAGTTCCTTTGAATTGCTGGAGATGGTGAGGAGTTTGTTCCAGATGAAAGTCTTCTACTTGGTAGTAGATTGTCATGGCGTTCTTGTAGGTGGTCAGGCCTTTCGTGGTTTTGCTGTTTCTCCACCAATTTTGGAGATGTCTGCAGGAGCGTCTGGCCTCTTGGAAGTCGTGGTTAACCAGGTGGCCTTTAGGGGGAGTTGTCTGTCGGTGGTGCGGAGGGGTGCGAGCTTGTCTGCGCAGTTGGTGATCCAGTGGTGTAGAATCTTGGCTGCAGAGTTGGCGTCGGTCGAGGCGGGGGTGGTCACGGCTGAGGGTGGAGTTGAGGTGCTCCTCTGTGGTCTTGCTCCAGTTCCTTCATGGAGTATGAGGGGTGGGTTTGGGAGCAGTGGTGGTGTTTAAAAAGAAGTGTACGCAGTGGTGGTCCATCCAGAGGAGCTGTGTGGTGTGGCTGAAGCAGATGTTGTGCACACCTGAGAAGATGGGGTCGAGGGTGTGGCCTGCCTTGTGGGTCAGCGTGGTGATGAGCTGTTTCAGCCCAATGTCGGTGAGGTTGTCCAGGAAGGCTGTGGAGTTGGGGCCGCTGAGGTTGCGAGGTGGAAGTTCAGGTCTCTGATGAGTATGTAGTTCAAGGAGGCGATGGCGTGGGGTGCGACAAGGTCAGCAATCGTAGCGGTGAACAATGTGCGGGGCTGGGGGGTCTGTAGATGAGGGTGCCGCGAAGAGGGGTTCTAGGGCTGGTCTGGATCTGTAAGTGAAGGTGTTCTGTAGTGGCGGAGGAGCCACTTGTAGCGGAGGTGGAGAGTCAGAGGGAGCTTTTGTTTGCGATGGCGAGTCCTCCTTTTGGGCGGTTGGGGCAGTCCTTCTTCTGGATCTTGTAGTCATTGGGTATTGCGGTGGTGATGTCGGCGGCACAAGTGGCGTTGGTCCAGGTTTCTGTGAAGAAGGCAACATCAGGTGAGAGGTTGTCAAGGAGGCCCCAGATCTCTATAGCATTTCTGTGCAGGGAGCGCACGTTGAGAAGGATGCACTTGAGGGCTTCAGTGTTGTTGGCGTCCGTCTTGGGGGCATCAGAAGTGGCGGTGAGGGGTGTGGTGAAGGTTCGGCTGCAGTGGCGGCAGGAGAACTGGCTGTGGGTAGTGTTCGGCGTGGACAGCTGGCAGTTGTTGTTCCTTCCGAGGAAGGAACATTTGAGTGTCATCTGCGAACCGCTACTGTATGTCTTCTCTCAAGGATATTTTCAGGTCCTTCCTGAATGTGTGGGTTCCTCTTTCTTTAGTTGGAAACCAGTCCCTAAGACAACAACCTTTTCCGTGGGTATCTCTCTAGTATGGAAATCATTGAGTCTCTCTTTTCACTACAAATTATTTCTTTACAACATAGGCAAAAGATGAAAAGGTCCACATTCGCTCCTGCTAATTAATTCCTTTTCCCTTCATTGGTGACTCTGCTTAGACAACAAGAGGCCTCTGAGCATACAGGCACTGTAGAAAAGACAGCATACTTACATACATACATACATACATACATACATACATACATACATACATACATACATACATACACAGAAGAAGGATCAAGGCACACAAAGCTTGCACCCGTCAACACAAAATAGAAAGTGAAGTAAAATTCACAATGGTGCAACGAACCAGAGGTGCGACCCTTCTACACCCCTAAACGGGAATTACTTCCCAAAATGAACATTTACAACAGTGGTTCAGCACTCAAATTGAAATTCCATTTATTGTACATTGTATATCTTCAATACATAGTACACGATATCAAACAGTGAGTCGTTGACATCTCAATAAACAAATATGAGGATAGTATCTTCTTCCCAAAAAATCTTTATTGTTCATCCTTTTCTTAAAATCACAGCAAACGTGCAGTAGCCAATGCGTTTCGTCCACCGGGGTCTTCTTCAGGGCTCAGTACACATGTTGACATCTCGTATATTCTTCTTTGTGCGAATTATGAAAAATAGATGTTGTTTTTAGGAAATATTGGAGTGCAATTGCTCCCAAAAAGTTCCAGCGTGTGCTAAGAAGTTACACTTTACCTACTACAAAATGCCTTTGCGACTAGGCCCCACAGTCTTTATTTGCCATTATTCATCAATTTCGCTCCTTTGTTTTAGTACTCGGGTGTTACATTAATAGACTCCTTAAGTCTCATTGAAATCATGGTCCTCAGTTGTACATTAGGTGATTTGGCTTTTTTGGTTCAATGCTCCCTTTTTTAAATTCAATGTATTTCACTGTAGAGGGTGGTGGTGTGGGCGCCAGTATTGCCACAATACATTTCCCATAGCCCTTTCCAGTCTGACCTGTTATGGAATTCCAGCCTTTCTTCTTCTCAGCTGCCCTTTCCATGTGTATCCCAGTTAGCCCAGTCCAGATTTCATTTCGTGTTGCTTGTTCAACCTCAGTTCTTTTTCCATACAGACTAGACTCCACACCTGCATATATGGCCTTCAGCAACCCCTCCATTTATTTTTTTTTATGTTTGAAAAGTTTATTGGAAATTTGAAATAAATACAGACAACAGCAATAAATATAGAAGTTCAAATACAACAATGTCACAAGAAAATTAGCTGCTGTTTGGAAGGAAAGAGTAAAAGCAATTTATGGGATTTATAGAAGGAAGAGAGGGGGAGAAGGGGGAAGGGGAGGTAGGAGGGAGAAAAGAAAAAAAACACTACAAAATAAAGAGGAAAAACAGAGAAAAAACTGCTAAATAAAGATACTGTAAATGTCTTAAATAAAATATAAATACATCAAGGAGTGCAACAATATATATAATAATAACTTAACAGGGTAAATAAAAGAGAAGAGAGACAAAATCTGTTCATGGAGGCTTGAAATTTTCAGAAGATATATGCGAAGATTTTGTTAAAACAATTCGGTCCAGATAGGTGGTAAGGGGCAACCAAAATAGATCTCTGTTCATGAGTGGTTTGCAAGAAGAAGCAAAAGCAAAGCAAAAGCAACATCAAGTCTATGGAAATGACAAAGAGTGTTCCACCAATGTTCTATAGACAGTTTGTCGAGATTTTTCCAATTGAAGGAAATATGTTGAAACGCCAAAACAAGCATGAGGTCAAAAAGACCACGGTCATGTGGAGGGAGATCTAAAGAATTGGAAAGACTTCCAGCAAAGAGAAGAGGTATAGAATAAGGAATGGAGATCGTAAACAAACGAAGAATGTAAGTCTAAACGTTCTCCCAAAATTTAGAGACTGAAGGACAGAGAAAGAGGAGGTGAAAAAGATCCGCATTTGAAGAGCCACAGGTCCACCAGTTAGAGTCAGCAGTAGAAGAAAAACGAGCAAGGGAGACAGGGGAAAGATAAAGTCTGTGATAAAGGAAAAACAAAGATTGGGAAAGAGATGCAGAGCGAGAAATTTTTAAGGATCTGGACCAGAGTTTATCCCAAAAAGTAGTAGACCATTCATAACCAAAATCCGACTCCTAAGAAAGTTCCAATTTGGACTTAGTGCGATCAGGATTAGGGGCAGAGTAAAATTTGTATATAAGAGAGCCTTTAGGGAGCGTAAGAAGTATAGTGAGCAGAGGGTTTGGGGGATCAGATAAAGAAGAATGAGGGGGGGAATAATAGATGTCAAGAATAAGTGCCATAAGAGTGGAAAATCTTTGTAAAAAGGAACGAGGACAGAGAAACAAGGATTGAAACTGAGGAAAAGAGCAAGGATAAACGCCATCAAAAAGCTGATTGACCCATAAAATGCCTTTTGACCTCCAAGCGTTCCAGAAAATGGGCCTGTAATCAAGCAGAATGAGCGAGTTATGCCAGATAGGAGAGTCTAAGAAAGATGTACGGGAAACTGTGGAGGGCTGAACTAAAGGCTTCAGGAGAAGACAAGTATGACGAAACAAGGGGAGGGAAGTATGAGAAGTCTTGGCAGAAAAATTTATAACTTCTTTGAAGGAAAAAGGTGATAATAGGGATTGTTCAATGTAGAGCCAAAGAGGGGAAGAGGAAGGAAGGTCCAAAGCGAGCCAACATGAGGCCTGACGTAAAGAGAAAGATTTATGATAAAGACGAAAATCTGGGATATTCACACCACCATTAGATTTTGATTTCTGAAGGGATTGTTATTCCAAAGAAATCTAGAGGGACATAAATCAGTACGTTTAAAGTAAGTAGAGGGCATATGAACAGGAAGCATGGAAAGAATATAAATTAAAATAGGGGCAATCATCATTTTAATCAAATCCAGCCGACCCCACCAGGAAAGAAAAAGGGGATTCCAAGAAGTAAGTAAATTCTCAATTCGAGAAAGAGCAGCAGACATGTTTAGTTTAATAGAACAATTAATAGAATTGGAGAACCAGATGCCTAGGTACTTTATTTTTGAACTATTCCAGGCAAAACCAGTGGAAGAGAAGAGATGAGGAAGACAGAATTTCGTAAGAGGGAGGATTTCAGTTTTGTCAGAGTTGATCTTGTTGCCAGAGACCCGAGAAAAATAATTAAATTCGAGAAGTAGAGGTGGAATAGAGGTCTCGGGAGAAGAAATGAATAAAAGGATGTCGTCAGCATAAGCAGAGAGTTTCAATTGATGAGCACCATAAGGAAAACCGGAGATAGAATAATTGTTACGGATAAAAGTCAAAAAAGGTTCAAGAGCCAAAATAAAGAGAAGAGGGGATAAGGGACAACCTTGATGAACACCACGTTGGAGAGGAAAGGAAGATGACACGCGACCATTAACAAGAACCGAGGCTTTGGGAGCAGAATATAATAATGAAATAAGTGATACAAATTTAGGACCAAAGCCATGCCAGCGTAAAGACGCGAACAGAAAGGACCAATCAACTCTGTCAAAAGCTTTCTCAGCATCAACAGAAATAGCGGCTAGGGGAATAGAGAGGGAAGAGACTTTATTTAGGACATTGAGAAAAAGACGAGAATTGTCAGAAGTTAGTCTACCCTTGACAAAACCACAATGCTCCTTCCCAATAAGATGGGGCATGATAGGATCTAAACGTAAAGCAAGCAGTTTAGCAAATAATGTATAATCAACGTTCACTAAAGAAATTGGGCGATAATTTTTACAGAATTTACGATCTCGACCATCTTTGGGGATAAGACAGATAGTTGCTTCTTGAATAGTACCTTCTGTCGTACCAGATGAATAAAATGAATTAAAAAGTGTCAAAAGTTTAGGAAGTAACAAGTCAGAAAAGTGCAAATAAATTTCGACTGAGAAACCACCCGGACCGGGTGATTTACCCTTAGCAAGGGTATATAAAGCTTTGGAGAGTTCAGTAAGGGAAAGGTCATTTTCGAGATCAAGGAAGTTAAGATGAGAGGAAGAAGGAGAAGGGATCTTGTCAAGATAAATCTGAATAAGAGAAGGAGTAGGGGGAGATTCTGGTGTGTAAAGGTGTTGATAAAAAAGCTTACATTCATCGAGTATTGCTTGAATGACGAAGGGAGTTATCAGAGGAATAAATCGAGTCGATAAAGGTACGTTCTTTGCGCATTTTAAGGTAATTAGCTAGAAGCTTCCCTGCCTTATTTCGACCGCCATAAAAACAAGCACTACTGCGAAGGAATATTGAAGAAGCATTATCAGTCGAAGATTTATTAAACTCCAGTTTAGCATGTATCAATTCTGGTGAAATAGAAGTTTGTGAAGAAGTGTAAAATTTGTGTTCTAAAAGTTTGATTTGGGCTAATACAGCTTTCCTCTTCTGAAGAAAGTGTTTCTTTTTCTTAGAAACAAAATCTATAATAAAACTGCGTGCGGTAGCTTTAAACGAGTCCCAGTTAATATGAGGAGAAGTACTAGAATCACAATTTAGAAGAAAGAACTCATTAGCAAAGGAGCGAAAAGAGGAGGAAAATAGGGGGTCAGAAAGAAGGGAATTATTGAAACACCATCGGGAAGATCTTGGTTGTGGAGAAAGTAAATCAAGGTCTGTCAAAACGAACAGTAGATTTACGATCCAAAAAAGGGTGAACTATTTGATTGCAGTCACCACCCAGGATAAACAAATCATCTCGAAATTGAATGCATTTTTGAGTAATCAAAGGCCAAAAAGAACAATCAGGATGTGTAGGACCATAAACATTAAAAACAGTTAAAGGAACAGAATTAATTGACAATTTAGCTAAAATCCATCTACCATCAATATCATTTTCTTGCGATAACACTTTAAATTTTAATTTCTTATGACATAAAATAACCACTCCATTTTTTTTGTTAGTAGACGGAGCGAATAAGACCGTACCCACCCAGCTTCTTCTTAGTTTAAGTGACTCAGATTCTGTAAGGTGGGTCTCCTGCAAAAGGACTAGGTCAGGGTTATAAGAAGCAAGGTGGGAAAGGATTCTCTGTCTTTTAATAGGATTAATAAAACCCTTTACGTTCCAGGAGATAACTCTGAATACAAAAACGTTAAAATTCTGATAACAGCAAGAGTTACAGTATTAAGAACATCATGGGAAATGAAGATAGATATAAGAAAAAAGGGTTATAAAAGAAAAGGGAAAAGGGAAAAGAAGCGAGAGAAAATGGAAAGGAACAGATGATGGAGCCATACATAAAAGATGGTAAAGCAAACAAAGGGAAAAAAAAGGAGAAAGGAACAATTATAGTAGAAAGAAAAAGGTGGGATAAGGGGAAGAGGAAAGAGAAACAAGAAAAAAGAGGAGACAGTACATATCCAAAATGGATGACTGAAAATAACATACCTGAGGGGAAAAATAACAGACACTGGATCGGGGACAACGCAGGACAAAATGAACCACCCGACGTGGGAAATCCAGTGGCACCAGGACTTGAGGGAAGTAGAAAAGGGGATCATACGGAATGAAGAAACATAGACACATCTGAATGAATAAAACAGAGAGAACCATAACGTTAATATAATGTAGAGAGATATATATAAAACTAATTAGTGTTTAACCAACAACATGAGAAACATGAGAAAGAAAAGAAGAGAAAGAGCAAGAAAGAGCTAAACAACCACTTAACTAACAGGGCCAATGGAGAGACATCAAGAAAGAGACAAAGACAATGGAATGAGCAATCACAGAAAGTCACGTAAGAAAGGAATTAAGCACTCAACCATGCGAAGAACCACTGAAAGATTTAGTAGTAGTGTCCATAACATTAGTAGTGTGAATATGAATAAAATTCTTAAGTTATGCAGGATCTTGAAAAATCCAAGTTTGATTTTGGAATGTCACTTTGAAGATACAAGGATGAAACAAACCATACCTAGTGCCAAGAGCTCGTAGAGGTGGACGAAGATTCAGAAATTCTTTCCTTCTGGAAGCGGTCGCATTAGAAACATCCTGAGACAAAAACACCTTCTGGCCCAGCCAAGTAATTTGCTTTTTAGATCCAGCTGCAGAAAGAACTGAGAGGAGATCAGTGAATTTCAAAAAGAGGATAATGACACCACGTGGTTTAACAGGAGCTGATGCTGTTGAGAGAGGCGGACGAGGACCGAGCCCGTGAGCCCTTTGGATGCTGAGTGAAGTAGTAGGAGGCATATCCAGGAGCTTCGGCAGAAAGGAGGTGAAAAAAGAGACGGGGTCGTCCCCTTCCAAAGACTCAGGCAAACCATAAAGGCGAAGGTTGTTCCTCCTATTTCTATTTTCTAAATCCTCAGTGTGTTGCTGAAGACTGTGGACTGTTTTCTCTAAGGACGAAATTCGCTGAGAATTGTCCTGAACCTGAGGAAGTAGGGATTCCAATGAGGACACTCTGTTCTCCATTGTAGACCATTTGTCTTCCAACAATTGCATCTTATTATTGGTCTCCTCCACAAATGGACGTAAAGCACGTATCTCCTTCAAAAGAAGCTCCATTGATATGGGGGATGAAGGTTTATCAGGAGATGGAGGGTCGTGCTTCAAACGCTTAGTTGAGGAGGTAGAGGGAGATGCTTTGTTTGAGGCAGCCTGTGAGGATGCAGAACTACGAGTAGGATTTACCCCAGCCATCTGCAATGTAGTAGAAGAGGATATTGGTGATGACACAGCTGGGGAAGCTACCAATGGCCTTTGTCGTGATGGTACAAAAATAAATGTCGGCTTGCGCAATATACCCATAAAGGCCTAATGGTCAATGGGTAGAATGGACAATGCACAGCCGCAAAAGGAGCGTGGTGTGACCAGCCATGAGTCAAAAACAGAAGAAGCACATTGGCACATGAAATCCAACAACTTATAGAATCACAGACCTTGAAAATGGTAATATGCTGGCCAAATGGTAGAAAAACAAAAATTACGCTAGTTATGAAGGTGCAGATTAGGTAATGAGGCACATTAGATCAGGCAATAGCTGCAACTAGGAGAGAAATGCGCACTTGAGAAAATAAATGTGCATCACTGTGAAAAAATCCAGGCTAAAAAATAAAGCACGTGATGAAAAAATACAGAGCAGAAATTCCTTGGGATGAAGAGTGTTCACAACATGAGGAAATAACATGAGAATGCCTCATGACAGGCAGTACGTAAGGAAAAAAGTTCCAAGTCCATAAGCAGGATAAAACAGCAAAGACATACACTCCAGAAAGAAGAAAATATGTGTATGTCACTTTAAGAAGCCTTCAGGGAGCCATGAGGGGGTTAACAGATGTTCCAGCGTGTGAGCCGAGAGATTTCACCACAACGTGGAGCGCTTCTGAGGAGACACGCGCATTACTAAGATGGCGGGCACTCCAGAGCTGAGGAAAGCTGCAGCAAGGAAACACAAGTGAGCGCGATGCGCATTAAGCAATACGTGCTAAAAAAGAGCTCACCAGACTCCTCGCATGTTCCAACCAACAAACATACCCATGGCCATAAAAAACCGGCACAGGGGACGCGCCGGTAAACTTGATATCGTCCCGGTGCGGCAGAGCCCAACTCTTAGGCGGCCATTTCGTCCGGCGTCGAAGTCACGCCCCATCAACCCCTCCATTTCTCATCACAGGTTTTCCTCCAAATCCCTTTACCTTACTGCAAAATAATTTCACAAAATATACCCTGACCTACCCGTGCAAAATGATCAAAATAATCCTGTGCCAGCAGACCACCTGCTACACCAACATGCCCCCCAAAAACACTCCATTCGTTGCAAGAGCTTCTGGACTGGTATCTCAATTACCATGGCCAAATAACCACAAATGTACTCTTTGAGTCTATAAGTAAATCTTGTATAGTTTGGGAAAGATACCACGCCACTCCACACTTTGGTGGTCCCTATAGAAAGGTGCTGGGTTCCCAGGCCTTAAACACGCTTCTTCTCATTACATGATTTATTCTAGAATAGGTGAGTTTGCATCCAAACTTGAGGAACACAACCTAACCAATGTGTTCTGTGAGGTACCAGGCAGACAAAGAATGCCTGCGTTCTACCGCCCCCCCAACCCCTCCCTTTCTTCAATTTCTCCACATTGCGGGACAGCACTGGAGTCCAGTCACATCAAGTTTGATTATTCCAGAAGAAACTGGGAAACCTCTGAATGCCCCATGTTTGTTCAGCTCCTGAAACCCAGAACACCATTTAGAGTGCAGTACTTACGCAGGCCTTTCTTCCTCCCACGTTGATTTGTGTGCGCGCGGTGTGGTATGTCTTTCAGAACCTGTTCGTCAGATGAGGAGGACCCGTTTCCTCGACGTGTTTGCTCTACGTGATGCACTTGAATAAACATGAATGGTGGGGACCAAGCAGTAGAGACACTTGACAGAACAAATATTGAAACTGCAGATATTTAGTGCCATCGCCCAATAGGGTGAGAAACCTCTCACCCCTTCACTCGCGATTCATTGACGTCTCTGTCGAAGTCAGGACAACAAGCACCGCTGGCGTGGAGTGGTGCTCCGAGCACTGGGCGTGTCGAAGAAGGGCGTGCAGCTCACGCACGGAGTCTATGAGCAAAAAAAACTGTTCTCAGGAAAACTCCCGCTGCCCGGTGCAGCGCCGAAATCACCAATGTCTCGCTCAGTCCATGGCACTCGTTGGGAGCATAATATAAAATGACATAACAGAACAAGTGTACACGTTCGCCCCATGGGGGGGCATCTTGGCGCTGAATAACAACAGGCGTTTATTGTTGCCTACCCTAATGGAATATGTGTGCGCCTTGTGCAGAAATAGGGTCGAAAGGTCAGAATTCATTTTCTCCCCCATTCTGGGAACTGCCCTCTCTCTGTGCTGCAAGTTGATGAAATTGTCCCTTTTCGGCGCGAGAGTCGTCTACTTTGAAGGAAATAGGGTGGCTAAAAGCATTTTAGATTCTGCGGCTTGTACAGTTGAGCGCCATTATCCTAACATGCCCTGGCTCAAAAATTATATTATTTCCAGGTGTGACATGTCAGCAATGTATCCATCGTTGACTGCGATCACAAGCATGACCCGTGACCTGTTGTTGGCCTGACTGTAATGAGGTTGAATCCACGGCAAGGAGGGCCCCTTCATTCCACAACCGTGGATATTCAGCTCAGCGCTAACCCTGATATGTGACTTACTCTTTCCCATTCCTACTGGCCTCTCAAGGAAACAACCTGTGAAATCTAATCTCATAAGCAACAATTCCACCGCTGATGGTGCCATCTGGCGAGGCTCATGCCCCGGGTCATGTTTCTATGTTACAATATGCATCTTGATGCAGTTAGTACGGTCTGCACGTAGCTCACGTGTCACGTTTGGGGACCTTTCTTTGTCATACAACACGTACATTGCGTGACAAGATGAGCGCCAGGCCTGATATGACTGGTTTGTAAAGCCTCAGTCCTACCCTGCTCTTCGTATTTACTCAGTCTTGCTCCTGTCCCTCTGCGTCTCACTTTTCTTCCATGTCTCCTTTCCATCCGTTTGCGCCGCTCCCTTGTTCTCAGCCCACATCGTGCCTCTTCTGTCCCTGAAACCAGTGCTTTAAATGGAAAAAAATAAGTGCAGGTACTCACCAAAAATAACCAGTGGACTGGGGTGGAGTTTGGGGTGGGGCAAGTTGCGGGGCTATGTTTTTTTCCTTTCTAAGCTTTGTATGCAAAAAATATGCATACATTGTAAGAATGTCTAACCATTTATATAGTACTTACCAATAAGTCCTTAATATTAGCCAAAGTAAGCATTTTTTAAGCAACCTTGCAATAATAGAATATCGAGAAAAAAACGCAGCAAGTTTCCTAACATTTTCCTTGTAGTTTGATGGGTATCTTTGATCATGAATCACTAAACTATATGACAAAGATTTTAACTTGTGACCTGCAGGTAACACAATGATCTCTGCAGCAAAAACAGTAACCAACAAAGCTCTCTATATAAAAAACACAAATCTGTGATCTGAATGTCTCATTCTATGCATTAAAGCAGGCACATTGATCCTCTATAAAATTTTATGTTCAGTCAAACCTTTGATTAGAAGAATGCACACACATATTTCCAGCAAGTGCATTAACTACCAGAGTTATTAAAGTGCCATTGTACCTGGGAATTTACAGGATACCAAAGATCTCTGTACCAGGTAATATTTCGAAATGCAGCATGTTGTGATGAGTTAGGCAAGGCAGAATACATTTATTATCACATTTGTCTTGTTGTCAAATTCTTTGGGACAGGAAAAAAAAATAATTACGTTCAGACTTTGCTGATTGCGACTGCACCCACTTTCTGTTGAAAACCCTTGGCATTTGAATACTTGGAGTATGGACAGTGGACCAAAGCACAGATACAGCATCCGCACCATCAATCACCAAATTTTTTATGTCGGATAATGTTAAATATCCTTGTGTGCACTTCACCTTATGCATCTCCTGTCCAAAGGTGCCCCCTTCCCAAGGGAATATAGAAAAACCAAACAAAGTCGGAGCTGCATCACAGAAAGGCAAACATGTAAATAGAATGAGCGTAAAAATATTATGATCAAGTATGACACTTCTATATAAATAAGTGTTTATGTGTTCCATATGTTTTTCTCTTCCTTTATTGTGGTATATTTTATTAATAAAAACCCTCAGCCAACACATTTCATCCATTTAACATTGGACTTCTTCAGGGCAGCAACAATGTAAAGCGTCTGTGCCAATCCAATTTGTGCACTAAGGGTCAAAGGGCACTTTCCAGTACATATGCCAATAACTGGCATCTGTTTGTACCTTTTTGCACAAAGCTAAAAACAAAACATTAACATCGGACGTAAAAAGGAGAGATAAATAGATACCAAACTCTGTGATTTTAGGCAAATATTTTGTTTTACAAATCTCCCTTTTCCTTCATATTACCTCCATATTGTATGATGTGACCTATTAATGTCAACGCTGTACCATGTTAAAGAAATATATTTTTTTAGGTCGAGCCAAGCGGCAGCGCACATGAGCTGCTCGCTCTGGGAGACTGCTGTAGTAGAGTATTGGGAGAGAAGCTGCGCCCACTCTCCTCCCATATTTGACATTGACTTGTGTCATTGTCTTTCATAAATGCTGCCTTCAGATTTGTTAATAGGCTTGCTAGTCCCTCCTTAGGACGGCCCTATCTTCATTTGTACCCTTACATGGTGACTGGCCTCTTTACTTCAGTTGTTTCACGGGACCTGTTATTTAGTCTGTAAGCACTATTTACTTTATTGAGTTTCTCTTACTGCAGGCCGGACATGCGCTGCTTCAGATGAAACCGCTTGTGTTTTTTTAAGCAGAAGGGCTGCCCCCGTAACATGGGTGCCTGCTTTCAATCACTTTAACCCGGCGTTATCTCATATCTGTTTCAACCCCCCTCCCTCCCCAAGTAAAATGGATTTAGAAATGATTAGCGAATTAAGTCATGTGAATTCCAGGTAGCACATAATCCTGTGCCAATGGGCTGAAGCTGACAACAGCAAGTCTGTGTTACATGTCATCTGTACTAAAGCCACCCGACAGGTTGTTTTCAAAAGCCTGTTTTATTAACAACAACACCACCACCACCAATACCACCACCTCCACCACTACTACCACGACCGATACCACGACCAATACCACCACTGCAAATACCACCAAAAATACCAACACCACCAATACCACCACCAATACCACCAATACCACCACCAATAACACTACCCCCACCACCAATACTACCACCACGAATAGCACTGCCACCAATACCACCACCACCAATACCACCACCGCCAATACACCACCAATACCACCACCACCAAAACCACCACCTCCGGTACCGCCAATATCACCAGCACCAATACCACCACCACGAATACCACCACCAATACCACTGCCACCAATACCACCACCAATACCAAAACCTCCAATACCACTACCACAACCAATACCACCACCACCACTTATACCACCCCCACCATCACCAATACCACCAACACCAATGCCACCACCAATACCACCACAAGCACCACCAATACTACCACTAATGCCACCACGACCAATACCACCACCGCCAATACCACCACAAATACCAATACCACCACCAATACCACCACCTATAACACTACCCCCACCACCAATACTACCACCACCAATACCACCACCAGCAATATCACTGCCACCAATACCACCACCACCAATACCAACACCACCATTACCACCACAACCAATACCACCACCACCAATACCACCATCAATATCACCACCACAAATGCCATTACCACCAATACCACCACCACCACCAAGACGATACCACTAATACCACTGCCACCACCAATACCACCACCACCAAAGCCACCACCAATACCACCACCACCAATACCACCACCACCAAAGCCACCACCAATACCACCACCACCAATACCAAGACTACCAATACCACCACCAATACCACCACCACCAATACCAATACTACCAATACCACCACCAATATCACCACCAATACAATGCCACCAATTCAAATACCACCACCACTATCAATACCACCACCACCAATACCATCAATACCACCACCTCCACCAAAACCTCCACCACCCCAATACCACCACCAAAACCACCACCACCAAAACCACCACCACCAATACCACCACAACAAATACCACCACCAATGCCACCACCACAAATACCACCACCGCTGCCACCACCAATACCACAAACACGAATACCGGCACCACCAATACCACCAACGACACCACCAATACCAACACTACTAATACTGCCACCAATACCGCCACCGCCAATACCACCACCACCACCACCAATACCATCACCACCAATCGAAGACCACTACCAATACCACCACCAATACCACCACCATCAATACCACCATCACTAATACCACCACCACCAATACCAATACCACCACCACCACCAATACCACCACTAATACCAACAATACTACCACCACCACCAATACCACCACCACCAATACCAATATCACCATCACCCCAATACCATCACTACAACCAATACCACCACCAATACAACCACCACCACCAATACCACCATCACCACCAGTACAATCACCAATGCCACCACCACCAGCAATACCACCACCACCAGCAATACCACCACCAATATCACCACCACCAATACCACCACCAGCAATACCACCAGTACCACCACCACCAATACCACCACCACCAATACCATCACCAGTACCACCACCACCAATACCACCAACACCAGTACCAACAACAATACCACCACTAATACCAATACCACCACCAACACCACCACCACCACTAATACCACCAATACCACCACCAATACCACTAATACCACCACCTATACCACCACCACCACCAATACCACCATTGCCACCAATACCACCACCAATACCACCACCACTACCAATACCAATAGCGCCACCATCACCAATCCACCTGACAGGTTGTTTTCAAAAGCCTGTTGTTATTAACACCACCACCACCACCAATACCACTACCAATACCACCACCTCCAACACTACCACCATGACCAATACCACAACCAATACCACCACCGCCAATACCACCACAAAGACCACCACCACATATACCACCAATAACACTACCACCACCACCAATACTACCACCACCACCACCACCAATACCACTACCACCAATACCACCACCACCAATACCACCACCACCAATACCAACTCCGCTACAACCAATATCACCAGCACCAATACCACCACCACCAATGCTATCACCAATACCACCACCAATACCACCACCACCACCACTTATACCACCACCACCAATACCACTACCACCAATACCTCCAACACCAATCCGATGCCACCACCAGCAATACCAATACCACCAATATGACCACCAATACCACCAACATTACCACCACCACCAATCCCACCACCACCAATTCCAATACCACCACCACCACCAATCCCACCACCAATCCCAGCAGTAATACCACTATCATCACCCCCACCACCAACAATACCACCTATACCACCCCCAATACCACCAATACCACCACCACCAATACCATTACCACCACCACCAATACCACCACCACCATCAAAATTTCCACCACAAAAAAACACCACCACCACCAATACCACCAACACAAATACCACCACCACCAATAGCAGCACCACAAATACCACCACCACCACCACCAATACCACAAACACCAATACCACAAACACCACCAATACCACAAACACCGATACTGGCACCACCAATACCATCAGCAACACTACCAATACCAACACCACCAATACCAACACCAATACCGCCACCACCAATACCACCACCACCAATACCACCACCACAACCAATAATCCAAAACCACCATTCCAATACCACCACCACCAACACCACCACCACCAATACCACCACCACCAGTACCAATACCACCACCACCAATACCACCACCAGTACCGCCACCACCAATACCACCACCACCAATCCAATACCACCACCACCATTCCAATACCACCAATACCACCACCATCAATACCACCACTACTAATACCACCAGAACCAATACCACCATGACTACCAATACCACCACCAACAATACATCACCACCACCAATACATACACCACCACCACCACTACCACCACCAATACCCTCACCAATACCACCACCACTAATACCACCACAACCAATACCACCACGACCACCAATACCCATACCACCACCAAGAATACATCACCAAAATCACCACCAATACGTACACCACCACCACCACTACCTCCACCAATACCACGAGCATCAATAACACCAATACCACCACCAATACCGCTACCACCATTACCACCACCACCATTACCACCACCACCAATACCACCACCACCAATACCACCAGCAATACCACCACCACCAACAATACCACCAATGCCACCCCAATACCACAACCTTTAATACTACCACCACCACCAATACCATTACCACCACCACCAATACCACCACCACCACCAATACCACCACCACAAATACCACCACCACCAATACCACCACCACCAATACCACTGCCACCACCAATACCACAAACATCAATACTGGCACCACCAATACCACCACCAATACCAACACCACCAATACTGCCACCAATTCCACCTCCACCAATACCACCACCACCAACTCCATCACCACCAATCCAATACCACCTACACCAATCCAATACCAACTCCACCAATACTACCACCAATACCTCCACCACTAATACCACCACCACCAATACCACCACCACCACTAATACCACCAATACCACCACCAATACCACTAATACCACCACCTATACCACCACCACCACCAATACCACCATTGCCACCAATACCACCACCAATACCACCACCACTACCAATACCAATAGCGCCACCACCACCAATCCACCTGACAGGTTGTTTTCAAAAGCCTGTTTTATTAACAACACCACCACCACCAATACCACTACCACCACCTCCAACACTACCACCATGACCAATACCACAACCAATACCACCACCGCCAATACCACCACAAAGACCACCACCACATATACCACCAATAACACTACCACCACCACCAATACTACCACCACCACCACCAATACCACTACCACCAATACCACCAATACCACCACCACCAATACCAACTCCGCTACAACCAATATCACCAGCACCAATACCACCACCACCAATGCTATCACCAATACCACCACCACCACTTATACCACCACCACCAATACCACTACCACCAATACCTCCAACACCAATACCACCACCAATACCCCCCAACCACCACCAATACCACCACTAATGCCACCACCACCAATACCACCAATACCACCACCTATACCACCACCACCGTTACCACCACAACCAATACCACTACCACCACCAACACCACCACCACCAATACCACCACCAGCAATATCACCACCACCAATACCACCACCACCATTACCACCACAACCAATACCACTACCAATATCCACACCAATACCACCACCACCAATACCACCACCATCTATACCATTACCAATACCACCACCACCAATACCACCACGACCAATACCAACACCACAAATACCACCACCAATACTACCACCACCAATACGATGCCACCACCAGCAATACCAATACCACCAATATCGCCACCAATACCACCAACATTACCACCACCATCAATCCCACCACCACCAATTCCAATACCACCACCACCACCAATCCCACCACCAATCCCAGCAGTAATACCACTATCATCACCACCACCACCAACAATACCACCTATACCACCCCCAATACCACCAATACCACCACCACCAATACCATTACCACAACCACCAATACCACCACCACCATCAAAACCTCCACCACAAAAAAACACCACCACCACCAATACCACCAACACAAATACCACCACCACCAATAGCAGCACCACAAATACCACCACCACCACCAATACCACAAACACCAATACCACAAACACCACCAATACCACAAACACCAATACTGGCACCACCAATACCATCAGCAACACCACCAATACCAACACCACCAATACCAACACCAATACCGCCACCACCAATACCACCACCACCACCAATACCACCACCACCACCAATAGTCCAATACCACCATTCCAATACCACCAATACCACCACCACCAGTACCAATACCACCACCACCAATACCACCACCAGTACCGCCACCACCAATACCACCACCACCAATCCAATACCACCACCGCCATTCCAATACCACCAATACCACCACCATCAATACCACCACTACTAATACCACCAGAATCAATACCACCATGACCACCAATACCAATACCACACCAACAATACATCACCACCACCAAAACCACCACCAATACATACACCACCACCACCACTACCACCACCAATACCACCACCATCAATACCACCACCACTAATACCACCACAACCAATACCACCACGACCACCAATACCAATACCACCACCAAGAATACATCACCAACACCAACATTACCACTAATACATACACCACCACCACCACTACCTCTACCAATACCACGAGCATCAATAACACCAATATCACCACCAATACCGCTACCACCATTACCACCACCACCAATACCACCACCACCAATACTACCAATACCACCACCACCAATACCATCACCGATACCACCAGCAATACCACTACCACCACCACCAACAATACCACCAATGCCACCCCAATACCACAGCCACTAATACTACCACCACCACCACCAATACCATTACCACCACCACCAGTACCACCACCACCACCAATACCACCACCACCACAAATACCACCACCACCACAAATACCACCACCACCAATACCACCACCACCAATACCACTGCCACCACCAATACCACGAACATCAATACTGGCACCACCAATACCAACACCACCAATACTGCCACCAATTCCACCTCCACCAATACCACCACCACCAACTCCACCACCACCAATCCAATACCACCTACACCAATCCAATACCAACTCCACCAATACTACCACCAATACCTCCACCACTAATACCACCACCACCAATACCACCAATGCCAATACTACCTCCAATACCTCCACCACTAATACCACCACCACCAATTCCAATACTACCACCACCAATACCATCACCACCACCAATACCACCACCAATACAACCACCTCCACCACCAATACCACCACCAATACCACCATCACCACCAATGCCATCGCCAATAACACCACCAACAGCAATACCACCACCACCACCACCAATATCACCAATACCACCACCACCAATATCACCACCACCAATACCATCACCAATACCACCAGTACCACCACCACCACCAATACCACCACCACCTATACCACGATCAATACCACCACCACCACCAATACCATGACCACCACCAATACCATTATCAATACCACCACCACCACCCATACCATGAACACCACCACCAATACCATGATCAATACCACCACCACCACCCATACCATGACCACCACAAATAGCAACACCACCAGTACCAATACCAATACTACCACAAATAGCAATACCACCAATACCACCACCACCACTAAAACCACCAAGATCACTAATACCACCATCAATACCATCATCAATACCACCACCATCAATACCACCATCACCACCAATACCACCACCAATACCAATAGCACCACCACTACCAATCCCACCACCAATACCACCACTACCACACAATACCACCACCACCAATAACACCACCAATACCACTACCACCACCAATATTACCACCACCAATATCACAGCCACCAATACCAACACCCATGCCAACACCAATACCACCAATACCACCTCCATCAATACCACCACCATCAATACTACCACCATCAATACCACCACCTCCTCCTCCACCACAACCTCTACCACCATCAATATTACCAATACCACCACCACCAATACCACCACCATCAATACCACCAACACCAATCTCACCACCATCACCACCAATACCACCAATACCACCACCAGTAACAATACCACCACCAATATCAATACCAATACCACCACCAATACCACCAACACCACCAATACCACTACCACCACCACCACCAGTAACAATACCAATATCACCACCAATACAACCACCAGTACCTCACCACCAATACCAATACCACTACCAATACCACCAATACCACCACCAATACCACCACCACCAATACCAGTACCACCACCACCAATACCAATACCACCACCAATACTGCCACCACCAATACCACCACCACCAATACCGTTACCACTACTAATATCAGTATGACCACCACCAATACCAATACCACCACCACCAATACCAATACTGCTACCACTAATACCACCACCTCCACCAATACCACCAATGCCGCCACCACCAATACCACCACCACTAATACCACCAATACCAATAGCACCACCACCACCAATACCACCTCCACGGCCAATAGCCATACCACCACCACCACCACCAATACCACCACCTCAGCACCTATCGCTCACTAGTAATAGCAGGGGCACTCTACGAGGCCAGAACTGCAACCGAGACCATCCCTCCCTTCATGCCTGCGATAAAGCACAGCCCGGGCCATACTACAGCGTGAAAGTTTTTTATTAGGCCAAAAATAGCAATGACATTATGCAATACCACACTGCACACTCAAATCATGGAGAGGGCTCTTCATCCTGAGCCATTACAGTGCAATCACAGAGCGAAAGGTGTTGGAGCACTTTGTTAGTGTTTATAGCTCAGATCATATGTAACTCTTACTTCATACTTTGGTCAAAATGCATGAAAATAAGGAATTACACTTCCTAAATAGCGATTTTTAAGAAATCGCAATTTAGGAGTAGCAATTCCCTATGCATGTAGAAATCGCAAAAAAAATTTGTGATTCCTACATATTACTTAATAGCGAGCCACAAATTACGACTCGCTGTTAAGGAATGCCTTCCCATTCATTCCTATGGGCTTAGAGGCCCATAGGAATGAATGTGAATGCATGTGCAATTTGCAAGTACCTAATAGATACTTGCAAATTGCACATGCAATTTGAAGGGTGCTAGGGGGCCTAAAGGCCACCCTGCTGCACCCCCATAAATATGCACCACATAGTGGCTACACTAACAACTATACCAACAGCCAATACTACTGAGACTACCCAAGACTTCTGTAATCAAATGGCTGACTTTTTCAGAACCAAGGTCACAGAAATCTTTGATAAATTTAATAACATCAAGACTGGGGAACTTTCAGATAGCACCAAGAACGTACAACTCACATCCTCCTCTCTGAATGAATTTCTCCCTCCATCTCTATCAGAAATAAAAGATCTCATTAAAACAACTATGTCAGGTTCCCCTCTGGATCCTTGCCCACCAACCATCATCAAATTAACATCTGATGTGGTAGCACCAATTCTGGAGAACATCTACATTACCATCTGTGAATCAGGAAACTATCCTCAAAGTTGGAAAACTGCTATAATAAAGCCACTTCTAAAGAAACCTACCCTTAACACCTTGGAATTAAAAAGTTATCGCCCTATAGCAGCCCTTCCTTATCCATCAAAAATACTTGAAAAAGTTATAAACAAACAGTTGGCTAGCTATATTGATCATAACAACCTGTTAGATAACACCCAGTTTGGGTTCAGGAAAGGACATGGAACGGAGACGGCGCTCATTAAGGCTTCTGAAGAGATCAGACAGATCATGGACCAGGGTGGCTCGGCTGTTCTGATCTTGCTTGATCTCTCGGCAGCCTTTGACACGGTCGATCACAACATCTTGATCGACCGTGTCACAGCCATGGGCATAAAGGGCAAGGCTGCGGAGCTTCTGGCTTCTTTCCTGGCTAACAGAGAACAGTCAGTAAAGATGGGGAATTTCTATTCACCAACGTTTGTGCTGCCTTGCGGAGTCCCCCAGGGATCCTCGCTGAGTCCGACACTTTTTAACATCTATGTGTCGGACTTGACGAGGGTCATTAAAACCCACGGAATGGGAGTGACTTCGTACGCCGACGATACCCAGTTGGTGTTGGCAGTGCATAAAAACGGGACCGAAGTGGCAGCCAACTTTCTGACGGGCATGAGAGCCATCAGTCATTGGATGGACAGTAATTGTCTAAAGCTGAACACCGATAAGACCGAGGTAATGGTGTTTGGAGACCTAAAACCATCTTGGTCTCCGATCTGGTGGCCACCGGAAATGGGCAACCCACCCATCCCAGTCTCAAAGGTCAGAAACCTAGGAGTGTTGTTTGACAACAAACTAAGTTTCACTAATCATGCCAATGCAGTAGTCTCCTCTTCCTTTTTTACGCTACGGAAAGTGAAAAAGTTACTACCTTACCTTCCCCTGTCTGCAGGGAAAACCCTGATGTCCTCCTTGGTGCTATCCAAGGTGGACTACTGTAATGGGCTTCTGCTGAATGCTCAGGAGCAGGTCTTCAAAAAGTTACAAATGGTGCAGAACGCCGCTGCACGAATCTTGACCAAAACTCCCAAGTTCGCGCCTATTTCATCCGTCGTCTACCAACTGCACTGGCTCCCAGTAAAAAAAAGAACAAAATTCAAGGCTTTGTGTATTATATACAAGGCACTGAATAGCCAAGGACCCGACTTTTTTAGGGAATCACTGCAGCTGTATGTTCCCAAGAGAGTGTTAAGATCTGCCTCATCCGCATCCCTATGCATTCAACGAGTGAGAACAGTCACTTGGGGAGACAGACGTTTCTTGGTAGCTGCCTCGAGGCTCTGGAACTCCTTGCCCCATCACATAAAAAACAGCTCTTCACTGCTGCTCTTCAGAAAGCAAGTGAAGACTTGGTTATTCACTCAATAATGCACAGGAAGTGCCTCTCTGTCTGCCCAGCGCCGAGACACCATTCGTGGTATTTGTTCGCGCTCTAAAAGTTTAGAAAATAAATAAATAAATAAATTGCACTTTGAAAAATGCATTTTCGTGCATTTTTCAAAGGAATCACAAATTACCATCAACTTGAAGTTGATGGTAATTTGTGATTCCAAATTGCAAAAACGCGATTTGCGAATGCATAATGCATTGCATTCAGGGAATCGCAAATTGAAACTCCCTAACCGCATTAGCAAAATATGTAATCGTAAACATTGCGATTACCTGTTTTACGAATGCTTTGGGGCTTGATGCATCGCAAATAGCATTTTACTGGTCGCAAACAGGGCGATTCTGTGAATCGGCCCATTTGCGACCGGTAAGATGCTTGATGAATCTGCCCCCAGGTGTCTGTGTAATTTTCAACACTTACACATCTTCTTCACTGCACTATTTACCACTACTTTGAAGACGTTGCAGGCCTGTCTCTTCCTCTCATATTTACAGTCTAACAAGCAGTCGAGAAGGCCCTTTATTGCAATGCAATTGGTCTCGCATTTGCGAGAGTTTAAGCTATTAGTATTGTAAATGACAATGTGTTTTATTTATGTTTTAGAACCTAAAACATTAATAAAAGGCATTGTCATTTACAATGCCAATAGCTCAAACTTGCGTGAATGTAATACCTATTACATTGGAAATGCTTCTTTATTTTGAAGAGACTTTATCCTATTTTAAGTGATGTTTGTTGGATGATTTACATTCAAACAGTTCCACGGCTCGGCTCATGCAAGTCCTCTTAGAGCCCAGCCAGACTCTTGGCTCGGCTCTCCCTGTAATTCTGTTGGCTCCCCCACTATTACATTTGTCTTCTGAATGGTAAACCTGCTGCATCATTTGTTTACATAGCTGGTATTTTCTTAAAAAGATAAACAAAATTTCACAAAATCATCAGAGAACATCACAAAAATCACAAAACTATATCCAGAAAAGATGGTGATGAACTGTTAACACACATTCCCTACACACAGTTTAAATACATTTGCCCCTTTCACACACACACATGCCCCCTCACACACTTGAAAGCCCATTTCATGCTCTCTGAATCACAGTAAGTTTCACACAAACACACAGTACTACTTTTCATTCTCACAGTCATACCCATGCTTGCAAACTCACACACTTATTGCTTGTACTTCCTGGCCCTCACACATTCTCTTTCACAGGCAGTGCCCGACAGTGGAGGCCTTCAAAAACTTTAACAGGTGCAGTACAAAGCCGGGTCGCTTTTTGTGCGATGTATGTATTCGCATATTGAAACCTTTTCAGAGACTGCCACAGGTGTATCTCATTGGAGAAGATATACTTAGGAGGTGACTTGGGTGCTGAAAATCACCAGGCCTGGGCGTAGTTTGCAAAGTTTTGCTACGCGGAACACTGCAAAGTGACAACAAACTCAGTGAAGTTCAGCAAGTGGCGGAGTGCAGTGTGAACTGCAGTTCGCGCTGGTCTTCCTGCCACTCGGGTAGAAATTCGACTCGAGCGGCAGCTCGCGCTTGCAAACTTACTGTTCGCGAGCGTGGAAGAAACTCTGCTGCACTACCGCGAAATGGAGTTTTCTGCACTCCGCGACCTACAGAGTGCAGAGTGCAGAAAACTCTGCAAACGTCGCAAACGGAGCAGAGTTTACTGCCCAGACCTACAAATCACCTAAGTTTATAGTTATAGAACAAATGTATAACAATATACAGCACACTAAAAAATCAATACCATTATGCAGTTGTTTTTAAAAATCAGGAATGCATTGATTTAAGTCTAGAGGGCAGGAGTTTTCTTTCATGCAAATCCCTTTCATTTAAATTGTTGACGGGTGAAGATTTGCCGGCGTTTAAAACAATGGGCATGCTAACAAGCTGTATTGCCCTTAACAGTGTGTCCCACACCCGCGCCCATTCAGTTTTATGGACACCTTCCGAACCCCTCTGAAAGACTCCCTGCAGCGATACTCCTCCTCTCGTAACTTCCAGAGAGGCACACTCAGCTCTCTGTGTTCTACTGAAAAAGAGCTACAGTCCTGGCACTTTTGAAGAAGCTCAGTCCAGGCTTCATCAGCTCCATTTGAAAGGCACTTGAAAACGTGCAGAACGTCCTGTCAAGGATGGAGCTCAGGAGTGCAGCAGCATAAACCGCATCGAAACCGTGTCATTATGAGGACCAATATTCTCCTTGTCAGAGGAAAGGTCCCGGTACTCAAGGGGAGAAAATATGAAAGTGCCGGTACTCAGTACTGGTGAGCACCGGCCCATTTAAAGCACTGCCTGAAACCGTAGAGGCTGTTGTGTTCTTTGATACCTCCCTCTGTTTTGGGGTCACTTCAGTAGGAAGGCTCATACATCCTTGTAGCAGCAGCTAAGTCCCTCATGCCACCTGCACTGGCCCTGAAATCAAACACAGCTGAGATTACAGCTCAAATGCATACAGCAGCGTCGTGAGATATGGGGTTCTCAGCTCCCAAGTGGTCACTGGGCTATCTGCAGAGTCGAATGTGCAATGATGTCCCCCGCGGAATGTGATGTGAGGCCCCTGAGTCTCGCACTTATCGAAGATATTCATTCTTCTTGGCCTGATTGCGGGCCCCATGAAGGTCTGCCCCACCTCCTGAAAGGCTGGGGGCCCCTTGTGCCATATTGGCTGCAGAGGCATGTGTTAGGCCCCTGGCTAAGCAGCTCACAGTTATGCATTGTCAAGGGTATTGAACACACAAATAAGTTATTCGTAGAAAGAAAATACATAGCACCACAATCACACAGCCAGCTGATCTTGTGCTTATTGACTAAACGTGGCACTAGAGTGCCGTTATCGGCAACCGTCCCCAGCCAAATCATAATGGCTACTAGTACTAGTACACAGTGCATCAAAATAAATCTCACAAGACACAGTTTGGTGGAAAACAGGTCGCTGCAGGTTTATTTCATAATTGAAATAACGTGGTGGGTTACCTTATGGGCAATCCAAGACTAGGCAGCAATGAGTAACCTAAGGTGCCCCCCCAGGCCCCTGCCTGACGAGTCAAATGACACCTTGGGCCAACCCATTCGGTGCTACAATTTTGATTGAGGATTTTTTCCCTTACATACCATAGACCAGGATTATTACGCCTTTTTAGGGGCGGAGCGTCACCAGGCATGACCTCGGTTTTCTCAGGTTTGCAACCGACCGAGGGACTAACGGGGCACCGGTAGGCAGGGTCCTGCCGTAAAGACTCCTAGAGGTTTGGCATAGAGCACCCCTGCTCTGCACTCTGAGATGGTGCCTTTGCGTACCAAACTGCCTCCAGATCACCCTGTAACTCCATCTGCAACACAAATAAACAATTAATATGCTCAGACAGAATCCATTTCCACCGCTGGCACACTGTGTATGGGATAGGGTGGGTGACAGCGTGGCAAGTGGGGGAAACAAAGAGGGCAACAAATGTGTGGGGCAGGTATAACTACCTGGAACGCAGCCCTCCAGGTGCCGGACATCATGCCGTGGGCAACAGCAGAGCCAGTCTACTGCCCACCACGTTACTCCAGTGATGTGTTGGCCTCACCACACAGCATTATCATTGGTCATTGCCCAACAACACACAGCACTATCAACCCACTGAATCACAGACTAGATCCCTATCCCAAATCACCACCCTGCTATCTGTACCCAGGCCAGCAGTACACCATGTGTACCATGCAGTCCCCCGGGAAGTCATCAGATTTACTATCACACCACAGTCCCTCCCTCTGGCATGCAGCTGCTTTGCAACAGTTCAGGGGCCTACCACACTTCAATAGAGCTGTTTGCTTGGTGGGTATCACTACAATGCCCCTGGTCAGGGTCTGGCAGCACCAACAGCTTCATTTGTTCTGAAGCTGGCAACACACACCAACACCACTGCGCCTGGGAATGATTGCACTCCATTGATACTGCCACAACCAGCAGCAGTACCGCTGGTGCTGATGCTTTACAGCACAAGCTCTGCCCTTAGGCAGTGGGAGTCCCAGTACACAGCTATAATCGTGTGCACTCACACTGTGAGGTCAGCTCTCCTGTGGAGGGTAGCGTGCAGCGTGCAGGGCTCCAGCAGGGTGGATGCTCAGACAAAGCCCATTGACAGCCTGCAGGAAGCCTGACACTTGCACACTGGCTCCTGCGGATCATAAAAATGACCTATTTAACAAGATCTTGTGGGGTCGGCGCAGGTGCAGACTTCTCGGAGTACTTGTGTACTGACAGCGAGCATTTTATCTCGGGAGAATAAACATTTAGAAATTGCCTGAGCCAATTCCTAGAATCCGGTGGCGAAATCCGTGTTTGCAGGTCAGCAGCACTGAGCGAGATTGCGCAAGCACATTCTGCTGGAATGCACGCTATCAAACACATTCTGGACAGTGTTAACAGAGAAAACAAATAAGGTTACGGGGGATTTGCTACTTCTGTCTGTTTAAAACTAAACTGCTCAAATGTCAGCCTCTTTGAACACCTTGAGCCAAATTTAATGAGAGATTGTGCAAACACATATGATGCACTTATGAAAGCGATCAAGTTGCTCGAAGGTTCTTTGTGAAGCCACGAGGGTGCAATACGAACTGTGCACGTGTAGGCACTTGCAAGGAAAGGGTGTGATAGGCCCTTCAATAAATAACAGTGGTGCCTTTGCTGCATGCCCCTCTACACCTACCTCTAGGCGCTAAGTTCATGGTCACCGAGCAGGAGCATGGTTTGATCCGCTCCATATGTGCAAGACACTTGTGTTGCTCCATAGACATTGCGGATTGATAGCTGAGAACCTCTGCGACTATTGGAGGCACTGGTGGTGTAAAGAGGGCATGATTAACTATTAAACAAAATAGGCAGGTGCTTAAGGCATCAAGGGGTGAGGGGGACCACATACATTTTCCATTACCAGATTTACAATGGACCATATGTTGGAAAACTGCAAATGATGCAGCGGAACCTATAATTAAAGCGGAAGTTTACAAAAATAATTATTATTTTCCATCTTACTGTGAGATTTATTTAATTTAAAAAAAAATTATTTTACGGGTTAATATTGTATATATTTGGATTAGATATATATGGGGGCACCAAAATCTAAAGGTCTTAATCTGGCCCTGGGTGTAAACATATGTGGAACTAAGAAGGAGGATGGGGGCCTTCTCTCCTTAGATTCTATCAGGTGTACTTACACATATTACTCTCTTCTTTGGTCTGTTGGGGTTTTGTCTGTTGGTTGCCATTGCACCTGTTCTTGGGTCTCTGCTGGTATCAACTTTTCCATGCTTGATGGAAGAAGTAAGTTGACCTTTTTACCATCTCTTTAAGGATTTGTACTGATGATTTCTCAGTATGTATAATGTGAAGTGAGTTGTTAGTGCTTTGAGCAGAGGTGTGCTAGCACTTAAAAATTTATAAAATTAAGATTAATTGAAATTAAGTTTCAGCATTTCCTCCCTTCCATAAATAAAGTCAGAGCTGGCTGTTAGTTAATTGTTCCTTAAGGGAAAATGAAAATTAGAAAACTCAAATATTACAGTAGTTACGAAGCTCCCGATCTTTGCCTAACTCGTCAAACAAACAGGATTCAGAAGAAGGAGCAGATTTAAAGGTAAGGGCTTTTGTATACGAAATGGACAATGCCAAATATGTATTACTATTCCAGGAAGCGCACTCCACTCTGATCCAGCAGTGTGTCCTGTAGAATAAAGAACTCACTTTGGGGCCTATTTATGAAAAAGTGACGGAGCACAGCAAGTCACCTTGCTGTGCTGCACTGTGTAACAGGGAAAGGGCAGGAATGCGCCATATGAAAGGCACTATGGTGCATTCCGGCCATTTCCCCTGAGCTGGCGCTGTTTTGGCAGCCTAGCACCACTGCAGGCACCCTTGCATCAAGGTGAAACGGTACCTACGTTGCATGCAGGATTGTTTTTGTGCAGAAGACACCTCCCTGCACAAAAACAATCCAGGAAAGCATCTTCCTCTTTCTTTGTGTGCTGCACCTAAAAAGAGGAAGTAATGAGGAGAAATAAAGATATTTCTCCTTATCAAGTCTCTCCCGGGGGAGGGTGTATCTTCTTGGCGCACTCCCAGGTTTACCAGTTTGGTAATCCTGGGAATGCATAAAAAAACATAGGATTTGCTTGGGAGCACCCACGCAATGTCAATGGAACTCCTTCCCAGGGCTGAGTAATGCAAAGTAGTGATAAAAAACAGTAATTACAGCATTAGCGGTAGCAAAATTAAATTACTATAATTCCTTATTTTCTAACATGCAGTATCAACACGTTAAAAGACGTCAGGTCTTACAGTGGCCAGAATGCTAACAGGGATTCCCAAACATAAATCAGCATCACAAGCGATCAACCGTCTTCACTGGTTGCCTGTCAGGCAGCACAGCAAGTTCAAGGCCCATTTTTCTTACCCACAAGGTTCTTCATGGAACTGGCCCAGAGTTCCTTAAACAATCTTTTAGATGGTATCTCCCAATGAGAAACCTGAGATCCTTGGGAGCTCGGAAATTGTTGGTCTGAAGGCTAACTGCTCTTTGCACAACTGGGATATGTTTTGCTTTTGCCCACTCTCTTGTTGTTAATTTTAAAACTCGATTCTCTATTGAAGCTGGATTTCGGATTGTATTCTGCACATGAATTTGCTGCAACTCAACTGCTTTTTTTGCACATGTTAGGATATGCTTTGTTACTCCTATTCTCTTGCTGCTAATTTCAAACTCAACTTTCTACCGAAGCTGGATTTTGAATTGTATTTTGCACATGAACTGGCTGCTACTTAAATGCTCTTTGCACAATTTGGGATGTGGTTTGTTACTTCAATCCTCTTGCTGCTAATCCCAAACTTTATTTTTTGCCAAAGCTGCTCTGCGTTTAAAAATCTGTATATGTAGTTGCTGTCATTAATGCGTTTCCACATGTTTTACTATATTTTATGTAATAATTTGTATGTATCTTTTTATGTGGACCTCATTGGCGTTCCAAATCTTTAATAAATATTGAATAGACTGTGGTCCGAAGGTTTAAATGAACCAACTGTGGAGGAAGGAGCTTTGTGAACACTATGGCCAAGGAATGGAACCTACTTCCCCCTCACATTCCATCTATCCCTAACCTGCTCCAGTTCATTAAGGGATTGAAAACCTGGCATTTCACTAAGTAATTCATTGAGGTCTCATGTTTTTTCTCCCATAGTGCTAGTGTCTTTACACCTTCGGGTATTTGTTCGTGCTCTATAAATCACTGTTACATTGACATTTACCTTTGCGCTGCATTGTCTTACTCCAGATTTATGGAGCCACTCAAGGCCACACAAAGTGGCCTTGCGTGGCTTCATACATCTGACTAAAGGTTTGCGTCGTGCTTGCACCACGTTGCGTGGTGCAAGCAGGACGCAAACCAGCTCATAAATAAGCCCCTTAATTTATTACTTAGTGTAGATCATCCATTATGCAGGAGATGACAGAGAACAGAAAGTTTGTCAGTGTGGCCCCTTGTGAACAAATACTTAACAGATGGGAGTGTTCCCAAACAGGGTCTCAAGTTATGTGATGAATGTTCTAGGCAAAAAAGTTTGTGAAACATAATATAGGAGGTGTGTCTGGACCCCTCTAGGCCATCTTAGTGGAATGAAGGAAATGTCACAATCAATGTGAATCTATCAAGCCACCTATGGCTCCTGTTGAGGTACGTGTGCAAAAAGGTAGCAAAGAAGCACTTCAGTGAAAGTTTCCATCCATACTAGGCCACATCAGACTACTTATAGCAAGAGGAATTTCCCTGTGTTTCTGGGATCCTCAGTGAACTCTTCACGTAGGGCAGCCTCAACTTCTGCTTCCGGACACACTTGAAATAACCCAATAATGCCATCCGTTTTCAGCAGTGTACACCATGTGGGCCTAATTTCTGGATAAGTGAGTCTCGTGTGACTTTATTTGAAAATACTTCATTCAATGAAACAGGCAATAAGTTCAAATTACATGACTTGCTTAATTCCATTGGTGTATTCCTAAGTGACACAACAGTGTATAGTTCCTGTTGTAGCCTTAAATATTATCTATGACCAGATCAGGAACCGATGCCAATGGCGCAGGCGGTAAGTCAGACACCTACCACATAAACAAACGACACGTACCCGTAAAATGGCACACACACAGGGGATCCACATACTGGCCACTAACAACAGCCCACCATAGGGGTTGCATGGCCAGCACCACTAACCCCCCACCCATAGGACTCATGTTGCCCATCACTACTGCCACCCCCACTCACAGGGGACCAGTTGCCCATCACCCCTGCCACCCCCACTCACAGGGGACCTGTTGCCCATCACCCCTGTCACCCCCACCCATAGGGCTTATGTTGCCCATAACTCCTGCCACCCCCACTCACAGGGGACCTATTGCCCATCACCCCTGCCACCCCCACCCATATGGCTGATGTTGCCCATCACCCCTGCCACCCCCACACATAGGATGTGTGATGCGCAACACATCCAGCATACTCCAACATCAGGTATGTCCGCAAAATACATCCCCTCTAACATCATGTCAACAGTGTGTAGTCTGTGACAAATGCCCACAACTGTGATTATGGCTACGAGCATACAATGTAAGTAACAGCACATGTGTGACCAGCACATGAGTGTGACATACACAAGGCAAGCATCACTATAGCACTGTGGCAATGTAAATGAACACCCCCTCACTGTGTAGAACAGAAGTTAAGTGGGGGCTTCCAAAATGCAGCAGTTGTTGAGCATTGTGGAGATGGGGACTAAACCCCCCTCATCACAGTGACCAAAAGGTAAGTGTCATCATGGTCAAAGCTGCAAATAACTAACAGCATGTATGATCCCTGCTCCCAACATATCACACACTTCTGGGGCAAACTAGTGGTTGTGTCCCATACACACAGAGATGTGGTGAGTCTAACAGTGCTGTGAAAACATAACACACTCTCGGTCATGTGCAGACAAGCACCACACATGGGGGCTGACAATGCATACAGCGTACAATGACACAACAGCAGAAGTGACCATCACCAAGTATGCACACATCTCGAAAATAGACACACCAATCAAAACAACATGTGTAGACTGTAGGTGTCAGATCCCAAACTCACATTCCATGCCAGCAATGGCACCCAACAACCAGGATGAATGTGCACAATTATGTGATATGACTCACAGGGACAGCATGCAAAATCACAGAAACAGCATCCAGATAAAAGCCCACAACAGCAATACCAATGCACTGGTGCAGATGCACAAACACAAACAGGTAAACTCACACTGCACATCTGAATCAGCATGTGTGTGTGTGTGTGTGTGTGTGTGTCACAGTATCCCCAGGCAACTACACAACACATGAGGGGGGCTGAACCACAGTGACACAGATGTGGACACAGTGCCATACAAAAGTAAACCATTATTGGGACACCCTCAGTGGGCAATCAGGCACACATGAGGGGGGCTGAACCACAGTGACACAGATGTGGACACAGTGCCATACAAAAGTAAACCATTATTGGGACACCCTCAGTGGGCAATCAGGCATTGGGAGATGAGAGGGAGCACAAAAGACACATGTGACACAAGCTGGAATGAACACCAACTAACACAGCAAGAGACTGACACACAACACCACTACCCTCAGGGAACAGACATTGGGGTGACACAAGCATGCATGACACCTCCACTGTGATGCTAAAGGCATACTGGGAAACCCAGACATGTGTCCTGTGCCACAAACGTACATCACACATACACAAACACAAATCACTCAGCATGGCCCCTCATCCATGGACAAACGGGAGCTAGGGGACCACCCATGCAAACATTCACATCAGTCCACCCTCAATACCACACACCCTGAACTGCAACAATGTGTATCTGTGAAGCTCACATGAACAGGTGACATTGCACATGCACCCATGACAAACACAGGAATGTTGGGAGGAACTAAGGTGCACAGACACATCACACAAGGACAGTTCACAACCCTGGGGAATGACAGACATACTGAACAGTATGCGGTACATGGCCATGACCTCAAAGCTCACGTAACATTCAGAATCCCTGCCACAGTCCCAGGACAATGCAGATGCCAAGGAGAACCACAAGGCACACATGCTGACACCTGCCAGCATCGCAGCCATGAACCCGACAAGTAGGAGCAGTCACACACACATGCAAATGTCTCAATCACTGAAAACTACCACCTCGGGACAACTACATGATTTAGCAAATAAACAGGTGCCTTGAGGAACCCTGACTGTGTCCCATCTGTGTCTGACAACATCATCACCACTCAGAACTGACAAATCCCAATTATGATACACCAATTACCAGTAGTGTGTCATGCACCCACACATCTGGTAGCCCATTGGAAAAGGAGTGGGATGAACCCAGCACCACTCAGCAAGCATCAACAACAGGAACATATCAAGGGAACACTGTCTGTGTATGAACAGGGATGTGGACACACACACACATGCTCATACAACACATACCATGGGCCCAGGCCATGTCACTGGACAACACACTTACTTGAGGGAACCCAACTCCTGTGTGGAGCCCAGCTGTGCCAAACACATTCACCGCAAGTCCCACTCATGTCTGCAGAACACTTGGTCAGTCAGCCATCAGTTACCACACAATGAAGGCTCTGGTCACAACAGCCTGGGTACGTGAGTCTCCCCTAAGTCATCTGCAGATACCCAAAACATATGTGTAGCAAGTTGCACAGAGGCCCCAGTTGCTCCTATTACAATGATGCCCACACCTGTAGGTCCAGTGATGATGAGCATAAAGTATGTGGAAGTGACAATTTGAACAATGTGAAGCACATCATATGTGCAGGGGTGCAAGCCACAGATGTGACCATGCAAATGCAATGCTCACAGAGAGATGTCCACAAATAGTTGATCCTGACACACCCAGGTAGCTGCAAAGGATGACATGGATACCCACCAGAATAGGATACATATCTCATGGACCACAGAGAGTACCTCACAGCAACACATCAGAATTCAACATTGTAAACAAAGCATCACAGGTGCAAGGGCGTTTTAAACATCATCAACATAATGTACAGCGAAATCTAGTTCCCAGGGAGAAAGAAAAAAGCTTTATTCAGCAATTTAAAAGTTAAACACCTGTGCAAACAAAAGGCCAATGGCCAGTCCATGTCCAAATGCCAAGGAGTGAAGTAGAGGGACAACTGTCACACCTTGCTTGCCTGCACTGCTATGGACCGGGGTCATCCCCTCGGAGGGGCATACATGGGGGCAGGCCAAGCACTGCAGGGACAGGATCAGGGTGCAGCAGAAGGAGGCAGTGAAGAGGTGGGGGATGCAGGTGAGACACTTGCAACTGCAGTGGAGCTGACTGAAGTGGTGGGTGCTGTCACAACTGTGGGGCACAAGTCAGATGGTGGGGTGCCGGCACAACTCCAGTGGGCAGGTCAGATGGAGTGAATTGGCTCACCACTGCAGTGCCCAAGTCAGACGGGGTGGTCGTGGACTCCAAAGCAGTGCCTACATCCATGGGAGCAGAATGGGGGACAGGTGAGGTCGGCAGGGCAGAGGGGGACACAGTCCCCACATCAGTGGCACTAACTGTCTAACCAGGTGTGGAGGAGCAAGTGCTAGGGGGGGATGGCCTTAGCATTTTGGGTATGGTGTATCTGTGGGTGGGGGAACCCGTGGCAGGGAGTGGCGGGGGAACCTCTGGAGTGGTGGCCTGGGGGATGGAGGACGGAGACTTTGCCTTGGAGCTGCGTGGTGGTGGGGGGGTCTTGCTCTTCTGGCACTGGGGGGGACTTGCAGGTGGGGGTCTCTGGCTGACTGCACCTGGGGGAGGGTGTCCGGGTGTGTGGGGCACTCCCTTCTGTGTGTGGGGACTTCCTCTTCCCCTTGTAATCAGGATATGCAGGGTCGGTGGGGAAGAGGCCAAGGTCACAGAGGAAGAGCTTCTGGGGGGATGGGGTTGCAGGTGAAGCAAGGGAAGGGGGCTGGGAGGGAGAGATCTCAGAGGACTGCGGAGTGGTTGTGGATGACTGTGTGTGTGTCTGCAAACCAGCCCCTGTGAGTGTGGAATCAGTCCCCTGCACGTGCTTGTGTGCACGTCTAGACCTTGGTTTGGGGATTTCTGTGCTTGGGACAGGTAGGGTGCCAGGAATCGTGGGTGGTGCAGGGGTAGGAGGGGTGCGGGACTGTTGGAGGAGGGACACTGCTGCCATCAGGGAGGAGGCCATGGACTGATTGGTCCTCTGTAGGGCAGACATGACCGAGGAAATGCCCTCCATGAATGACACCAGTTGTGTCAACTGACCTGTGTGTGCATGGAGGACCTTCAGCATCGATGTCTGCCCTACATGGATATGTCGAAGTAAGTCCACAGACTCCTTACTCAGGGCAGCAGGGGACACAGGGGCAGGGGGTGCGGTGCCTGGCACAAAGGAGACATGCTCACAAACACGAGAGCCCACAGGGTCCTCTGGGATGGGAGCCGATGGGAGGGGGGTGGTGGTGGTGGTGGCGGTGGCAGTGGCGGGGGCGGGGACAGCCTCACTAGCTGGGGTTTGGTGGCTGCTGACACCCGCCTTCACAAGGGAGTCATCCTCAGAGCTGCTGTGGCCCTCAGCTGGGGGTGATGGTGCTGACGACTCCACTGTGTGGCTGCACTCGCCCTCCGTGCCACTGGGTCCACCCAACTCCTCTCCTTCTGTCCCTGTTAGGCTCTGTGGCTCCTCCTGGTCCTTGGAGCTGTCCCCTCTTGAGGCCGTGGGTGTATCTGGATAGGAATAGGAAGTAAGAGAACAACATCAGTCACCTGCACCGACTGCACACACCACAGTGAGTACATCACATCACAGGGCAAGCCCTGGCATCATCAGCTGAACACAGCTCAAAGTGCCAACACTGTTTAGGATAAGAAAATTGTAATTCTCAACATCAACCATGGCACACATATCCCTCCTTGACTTTCACACATATGTCCGTTGCATGTTGGATGCCAACACCCCAATGTGCCAACATGCACCACCCACACATTAGTTGTAAATGCAAGTGAACATGTAGGAGTATGTCACTATACACACAGCACATCTCTTGCAACTGACTCAGTACAGGTGTCCGGATGAAGGGATGGGCAATGCCACAATGGGGTGCATGGTGCACACTTGAACACAATGCAGGCTTACTCATAGCAAGTTAAATGCCATGGCACTGGGATGCCCTGAAAGTAAGTCAACGCTGTCTCCAGTCACAGGGGCAGGGCATCCAGACAACAACAATATGCACTGACTCACAATCCTAGCTCAGAGGTAAAGCTAACTCTGCAGATGACCGGCGCACTTGCCCATCCCATGCAAACAACATATCCAGGACCCAGAAGACCCCACATCATGCAAATCATACATATGAGTCTCAGCAAACACAAATCCCTGTACATTAACACATCACAGTCTGCCATGCATGTAACCCAGCTGCATGAAGGACACAGTTGTATACACCATTGTGCAATGTCAGATGATCACACACCTATATGTCACACAGGTCTTGTCTCTCACGGTCACATCGCAGATGTCATGCTGACCCTCTGAATCATGGACACCCCAGTTGTACGTAACAACAAGCCACATCCTAATGACAGACACAGAGGCAGACACCTGAGGGCACATGTCACTAAGCACAACCTGCAATTTCATACACAGGATTGGGATTACAGAGTGTTTCTAAATGCCATTGAGGGGGCATGACTGGCCAGGACTATGTGAAACAGTGTTTGGCCATGGACAGTAGTCAGGTGGCTAAGCAAGTGTGACATACTTGATATACATACTCCTGAGGCCCAAAAATTGGAGTCCCCTGCTGCATGGGTTTGTTTGGAATACAAACTGACAAGGGAGGCGATTGTCACGCCCCCAGCTGCTGCACTGCTGAGTTGAGGATACTTCCTCTGCGCTCCATTTTAGCCAAAGTATTCAATAGTATTCAATGGTAATCAATAGTAATCAAAAAGGTCGTTTATCTGAGAATTCAAAATATGCAGTCTTTAATGTACACTCCAGAGACAGTGATGTTAAGTAAAGAATGTTTAATTTTGCATTTTCAAATGTCTTATGCTGCAATATGCTTAAGCGTAGACATGTGCTTTAAACGTTCCTTCGAGCTGGCGCCTGAAAAATCACCCAATGCATTTCGAACTGTGAAAGTTCTTCGTCAGGGGTACTAAAACAAATCGAAAAGAACTGCATCAATGACCATATTATACTAACAGAGTCTAGAAGTAACACAGAACTGCAGTGAAGAAATAAACAGCCAGTTATTTAACCCCATTATTTAACCCCCCACCCCTCTTTCTCCCCTTGTGATTGTAATCTAAACAAACAGAAACAATAACGTATAATCATCCTTCCTTTCCACAAACTTCCATGAGGAGCCCACCGTGTTCATTTACCTCCTAATCCGCAACAAACAGTTTCAAGTGCGCTTGGCATTCTCCGAGTTAAGGGAGTCATCGACTTCCCGCCTCTGCTAAGCTTCTTTCAAGCGTTCTCGCGCACACGTTTTACCTGTAACTCCCTGATTGCAACCAATCACGTGACCCCCTATGCCCCCTGTACGCTATTGCAAACAAATATAATGCCTTACTTTCCCATAATGCATCAACCCGGTGACCGAGAACCTATGAGCCCAATCAAATGCAAATAAATCAACACAACTGTAATTGTTTGTTTGAAAACATAACTGCTTTGAGTAAATTAGTAAAACAAAAAACTGAACGTAAAGAGATGCATTCAATCAAACACCATAAATAAATCACCATAAATAAATCAATGATTCTAAATAAAAGTCCATAGCGAGTGAGCAAGCCTGCTTCCTTCTGATTTTTTTAGACAATGCGGTCCAATCCAAATGATGTTGTTGGCCATGTGCTCACGATGGTAAAATATTGTACAGTCTCTGAAGTGATGCTTTGAATATCTCCATATGATGTTATCATTCTTTTGGGGTGCAACTCGCGTTTGCGGGACGACAAGTAAAATAAATCCAAAATCAGAGTGGCGACTGCACACCTTTCCTTCTTGTATGTTTAAGTTCAATTTAGGAAAAATTTCTTTGTACGTGCGTGCAAGCAGCGTGCTGTGACCGTCCCTACACAGCATCTGTATGAATGCAAACTGACAAGGGAGGCGATTGTCACGCCCCCAGCTGCTGCACTGCTGAGTTGAGGATACTTCCTCTGCGCTCCATTTTAGCCAAAGTATTCAATAGTATTCAATGGTAATCAATAGTAATCAAAAAGGTCGTTTATCTGAGAATTCAAAATATGCAGTCTTTAATGTACACTCCAGAGACAGTGATGTTAAGTAAAGAATGTTTAATTTTGCATTTTCAAATGTCTTATGCTGCAATATGCTTAAGCGTAGACATGTGCTTTAAACGTTCCTTCGAGCTGGCGCCTGAAAAATCACCCAATACATTTCGAACTGTGAAAGTTCTTCGTCAGGGGTACTAAAACAAATCGAAAAGAACTGCATCAATGACCATATTATACTAACAGAGTCTAGAAGTAACACAGAACTGCAGTGAAGAAATAAATAGCCAGTTATTTAACCCCGTTATTTAACCCCCCACCCCTCTTTCTCCCCTCGTGATTGTAATCTAAACAAACAGAAACAATAACGTATAATCATCCTTCCTTTCCACAAACTTCCATGAGGAGCCCACCGTGTTCATTTACCTCCTAATCCGCAACAAACAGTTTCAAGTGCGCTTGGCGTTCTCCGAGTTAAGGGAGTCATCGACTTCCCGCCTCTGCTAAGCTTTTTTCAAGCATTCTCGCGCACACGTTTTACCTGTAACTCCCTGATTGCAACCAATCACGTGACCCCCTATGCCCCCTGTACGCTATTGCAAACAAATATAATGCCTTACTTTCCCATAATGCATCAACCCGGTGACCGAGAACCTATGAGCCCAATCAAATGCAAATAAATCAATACAACTGTAATTGTTTGTTTGAAAACATAACTGCTTTGAGTAAATTAGTAAAACAAAAAACTGAACGTAAAGAGATGCATTCAATCAAACACCATAAATAAATCACCATAAATAAATCAATGATTCTAAATAAAAGTCCATAGCGAGTGAGCAAGCCTGCTTCCTTCTGATTTTTTTAGACAATGCGGTCCAATCCAAATGATGTTGTTGGCCATGTGCTCACGATGGTAAAATATTGTACAGTCTCTGAAGTGATGCTTTGAATATCTCCATATGATCTTCATGATGTTATCATTCTGTTGGGGTGCAACTCGCATTTGCGGAACGACAAGTAATACAAATCCAAAATCAGAGTGGCGACTGCACACCTTCCCTTCATGTATGTTTAAGTTCAATTTAGGAAAAAGTTTGTTGTACGTGCGTGCAAGCAGCGTGCTGTGACCGTCCCTACACAGCATCTGTATGAATGCAAACTGACAAGGGAGGCGATTGTCACGCCCCCAGCTGCTGCACTGCTGAGTTGAGGATACTTCCTCTGCGCTCCATTTTAGCCAAAGTATTCAATAGTATTCAATGGTAATCAATAGTAATCAAAAAGGTCGTTTATCTGAGAATTCAAAATATGCAGTCTTTAATGTACACTCCGGAGACAGTGATGTTAAGTAAAGAATGTTTAATTTTGCATTTTCAAATGTCTTATGCTGCAATATGCTTAAGCGTAGACATGTGCTTTAAACGTTCCTTCGAGCTGGCGCCTGAAAAATCACCCAATGCATTTCGAACTGTGAAAGTTCTTCGTCAGGGGTACTAAAACAAATCGAAAAGAACTGCATCAATGACCATATTATACTAACAGAGTCTAGAAGTAACACAGAAGTGCAGTGAAGAAATAAACAGCCAATTATTTAACCCCGTTATTTAACTCCCCACCCCTCTTTCTCCCCTCGTGATTGTAATCTAAACAAACAGAAACAATAACGTATAATCAATCATCCTTCCTTTCCACCGGTCACCGGGTTGATGCATTATGGGAAAGTAAGGCATTATATTTGTTTGCAATAGCGTACAGGGGGCATAGGGGGTCACGTGATTGGTTGCAATCAGGGAGTTACAGGTAAAACGTGTGCGCGAGAACGCTTGAAAAAAGCTTAGCAGAGGCGGGAAGTCGATGACTCCCTTAACTCGGAGAACGCCAAGCGCACTTGAAACTGTTTGTTGCGGATTAGGAGGTAAATGAACACGGTGGGCTCCTCATGGAAGTTTGTGGAAAGGAAGGATGATTATACGTTATTGTTTCTGTTTGTTTAGATTACAATCACAAGGGGAGAAAGAGGGGTGGGGGGTTAAATAACGGGGTTAAATAACTGGCTGTTTATTTCTTCACTGCAGTTCTGTGTTACTTCTAGACTCTGTTAGTATAATATGGTCATTGATGCAGTTCTTTTCGATTTGTTTTAGTACCCCTGACGAAGAACTTTCACAGTTCGAAATGCATTGGGTGATTTTTCAGGCGCCAGCTCGAAGGAACGTTTAAAGCACATGTCTACGCTTAAGCATATTGCAGCATAAGACATTTGAAAATGCAAAATTAAACATTCTTTACTTAACATCACTGTCTCTGGAGTGTACATTAAAGACTGCATATTTTGAATTCTCAGATAAACGACCTTTTTGATTACTATTGATTACCATTGAATACTATTGAATACTTTGGCTAAAATGGAGCGCAGAGGAAGTATCCTCAACTCAGCAGTGCAGCAGCTGGGGGCGTGACAATCGCCTCCCTTGTCAGTTTGCATTCATACAGATGCTGTGTAGGGACGGTCACAGCACGCTGCTTGCACGCACGTACAAAGAAATTTTTCCTAAATTGAACTTAAACATACATGAAGGGAAGGTGTGCAGTCGCCACTCTGATTTTGGATTTGTATTACTTGTCGTCCCGCAAACGCGAGTTGCACCCCAACAGAATGATAACATCATGAAGATCATATGGAGATATTCAAAGCATCACTTCAGAGACTGTACAATATATTACCATCGTGAGCACATGGCCAACAACATCATTTGGATTGGACCGCATTGTCTAAAAAAATCAGAAGGAAGCAGGCTTGCTCACTCGCTATGGACTTTTATTTAGAATCATTGATTTATTTATGGTGATTTATTTATGGTGTTTGATTGAATGCATCTCTTTACGTTCAGTTTTTTGTTTTACTAATTTACTCAAAGCAGTTATGTTTTCAAACAAAAAATTACAGTTGTGTTGATTTATTTGCATTTGATTGGGCTCATAGGTTCTCGGTCACCGGGTTGATGCATTATGGGAAAGTAAGGCATTATATTTGTTTGCAATAGCGTACAGGGGGCATAGGGGGTCACGTGATTGGTTGCAATCAGGGAGTTACAGGTAAAACGTGTGCGAGAGAACGCTTGAAAAAAGCTTAGCAGAGGCGGGAAGTCGATGACTCCCTTAACTCGGAGAATGCCAAGCGCACTTGAAACTGTTTGTTGCGGATTAGGAGGTAAATGAACACGGTGGGCTCCTCATGGAAGTTTGTGGAAAGGAAGGATGATTATACGTTATTGTTTCTGTTTGTTTAGATTACAATCACGAGGGGAGAAAGAGGGGTGGGGGGTTAAATAACGGGGTTAAATAACTGGCTGTTTATTTCTTCACTGCAGTTCTGTGTTACTTCTAGACTCTGTTATTATAATATGGTCATTGATGCAGTTCTTTTCGATTTGTTTTAGTACCCCTGACGAAGAACTTTCACAGTTCGAAATGCATTGGGTGATTTTTCAGGCGCCAGCTCGAAGGAACGTTTAAAGCACATGTCTACGCTTAAGCATATTGCAGCATAAGACATTTGAAAATGCAAAATTAAACATTCTTTACTTAACATCACTGTCTCTGGAGTGTACATTAAAGACTGCATATTCTGAATTCTCAGATAAACGACCTTTTTGATTACTATTGATTACCATTGAATACTATCGAATACTTTGGCTAAAATGGAGCGCAGAGGAAGTATCCTCAACTCAGCAGTGCAGCAGCTGGGGGCGTGACAATCGCCTCCCTTGTCAGTTTGCATTCATACAGATGCTGTGTAGGGACGGTCACAGCACGCTGCTTGCACGCACGTACAAATAAATTTTTCCTAAATTGAACTTAAACATACATGAAGGGAAGGTGTGCAGTCGCCACTCTGATTTTGGATTTATTTGGAATACCCCAGCCACATGTTGCGAGTCAGAACAGCAATTGGTACACATCTCAAGGGCACACACAGATCACATGTCAGATCTCAGGCATTGTGTAAACAATTGACCCACCCATGAAACACACAACAGATTCACGGGAACTGATGCTGACCAGTACCTGAAGCATAGCTGACTGCAGGGACACAGTGCCCTAGTGATACAAGCAACAGACAGGAGGGGCCACACCTGTGCAACAGATGAGGAGGATGCATCACACAATTGAGGGACCTGAGTTTTGGACTACAAGACCTACGTAATCTGGAAGTGTGACCAGGACAAAAGACTGATATTTGCATGTCAGACATAGTACACAGATCAGACATGGACTCACCCCCTTCCTGCTGCTGTCTGGCCTTCAGCTGCCTATCCAGGTGCGGGAAGACCACCTCCAGGATACAGAGCATGTGGGGAGACAGGGTCCAGTGTCCACCCCTCCTGCATGGAGGTGACAGCTAGAGCTGGACTCTAGCTATCCTCCGGGTCCAGCCCCGAAGGTCCTGTCACCTCTTCTGGCAGTTGCGTATCCGGCGCTTGTAGACCCCCACAGAACGAACTGCCCGAGTGATGGTCAGCCAGATCTCCTGCTTCTGGTGGGCATCAACCTGTGAGGAGGACAAAGTGAAAAGTACATTAACACACATGCCCCAGATGTGTGCAGCACACATTTGGATATACATGTCATCATCACAAAGGGAAATAAATTACACAGGTAGTGCAACCATGGGGAAGGAAAAATCACCTGCATGTCTGACATGTTAACAATGCCTGGATAGTTTAAGCTTGCAATAATGCACTTTAGCTGCAGGAAAACTATTCATTACATGTACCTACACATTTTGGGGGATGAAAGTAGTCAGTGAGAATGCTTGCCACTGGTGTACACACTGCTAGTACTGCTCGTCAGACAACATGCATAATTAGGAAGTCAGTGGACTGCACACTCACCTGCTCCCCTGATTTCCCATAGAGCTTTCTGTACTCTGGAAGGAGCCCGTCCAGCAGGGCCTGGTTCTCCTGCTCAGTGAAGGCTGGGGCCCTCTCCAGAGTACGTGCCATAGCAGGAGCCAGAGGATGCAGAGACAGCAGCAATGGTAGCAGGGGTGTGGTCCAGTAGCATGTAGTGCAGGCATGTGAGCTCCCTGGAGGCCAACCAGCCTTATATCTGTGCTACAGAGGCAGACTCTGTGCCATGTGTCCCAAGTGATATGTCCAACACGGTTGCATTATATGAATCTGGCCAATCCATTTAAAAGTACGACTCGTACACGCCTTCTGCATCGTTCAAATCTTCACCTTCATGGAACACTTGAAATTGCAACATTGTTGTAGGCATCCAACTGAATTTTCAGTGCACAACTCGTACAAGTTTTGAATCCGCATCCATCTCCATGACAGTCCTAAGCCAATGGGTGCGCCCGGCTAGTTCAACTGACTGTATAACGCGTATTTTTAATATACACATGCACCCGTCTCAATACAATTCAATGGCCAAGGAGTACGCCTGTCTCGGACCATGCCTGTCCGAGGCGTATGCATGATAGTCACCCGCGTCGGACCTCATTGCATTCAATGACAAAGCGTACGCACGGCTCGGACATGACCCGTGCAATGCATACGCATTGTCACCCGCGTCGGACCTCATTGCATTCAATGACAAAGCATACGCACGGTTCGGACATGACCCGTGCAATGCGTACGCATTGTCACCCGCGTCAGACCTCATTGCATTCAATGACAAAGCGTACGCACGGCTCGGACATGACCCGTGCAATGCGTACGCATTGTCACCCGCGTCGGACCTCATTGCATTCAATAGCGAAGCATATGCACGGCTTGGACATGACCTGTGCAATGCGTACCCAGTGTCACCCGCGTCGGACCTCATTGCATTCAATGACAAAGCGTACGCACGGCTTGGACATGACCCGTGCAATGCGTACGCAGTGTCACCCGCGTCGGACCTCATTAGTGTGACTATTATACGGATGCAACACACATATGCTGGCCAGGGACACCTGTGCACACCTACCACACTACAGCATTGGCCACACAGTGTCCCATGGCATGTAAGGCTGCATTCCCTGGGTGTTTAGGGGGGCCACGTCTGTTTTTTTGGATGGCACTTTGTGCAGCCACTCCCAGGCTGTGCACGTGTACATGGGGGCAGAATCCTTTGTGTGTTGTGCACATTACCACTGTGATGTGCAATTGGACAGTAATGGGCATGAATCACGGCCACAGTGTCAGGTTGGATATGTTTAGGACAGGTCACATACACCCAGAGTCCTGGGGGTGATGGCATCTACGTCACAGTGAGACTGATGTGCACCCACAGTCTGTGTGCATGTTGTGTCTTAGATGTGTCTGATCAAATGTTCCCAATGGGTGACAGTCTCCACATCCATGTGGTATATGCATCAACCTTGATGGGGTGTGTGTCTAAGAGACGTACATGTAGGGCCGGCAGGAACAACAGTGGCCACTACCTATGGGACTTACGATTGCCTTGTGGTGTTTACGTGCTACGCCATGTCCATTGCTGTGTTGATGTGGCAATACAGGGAGCCTGGGTTTCTGCATGGCAAAGATCTGTGATGCCTGGGAGATATGAAGCCTCAATTGTCACTGCGGTGTGTTTTTGGAACGTTGCATCAGCACATAGGTTGGGTGACACAGCCAGATGATTGGCCATTGCGCTACATGGGACTCATGTGGACATGTGGAATTGAGATGTGAGGTGGTGGTCTTGTAGGTGACATATGTGCCCATGACCAACAGCACACACCTCAGTAGATTGTGTAATGTCATGAACTAGCATGTGATAGTGATTGTGGTCATGGCCACATGGGTGGATGAACTGACAATCTTCCTTTGTGCATCTTTGTACTGCAGGGCACCAGCTGTCCATCGTCCGTTCCCAGACCTTGCAACCATGCAGTAACGTGACTGCATCAGACGGTACCACTTCACCAGACCACTGATTGCGGAGTTGGCAGAGCAGTTGGTGCCACATCTGCCACCTGGCCAGACATACCCTACAGCACTGACCCCAGAGGTGAAGGTGATGGCAGCCCTGCACTTCTTTGCTACTGGTACCTTCCAGTACACTGTGGATACTGCTGGTGGGATGTCGCAAACGACCTGTATATCAAGTTCCCGAGCCCAGCTGAACTCCCTGAAATAAAGGATGCCTTTTATACATTGGGGAGGATGCCGAACGTCATCGGATCTATTGATGGGACACATGTTGCCCTGATACCACCACAGGCACATGAGCAGGCATACCGGAACAGGAAGCACTACCATTCGATCAATGCTCTGGTGGTCTGTCTTGCTGACATGTCGATCACACATGTGTGTGCACGGTTCCCTGGTTCTGTGCACAATGCCTACATCATGAGGAGTAGTCGCATTGCAACGCTGATGTCACAGATGCCAGCTCAGCATGCCTGGCTTTTCGGTGTGTACTGACTGTTTCTCATTGTGTGTGTTTGTCAATGTTGTATTCCGCACTCCGACAAAACTCAGCTACTTGTTCATTTTTGTGTGTGTAGGTGACTCCGGATACCCCAACATGCTGTGGTTGCTGACACCCCTCAGGAACCCTGTGACACCAGCCGAGCTGCGCTACAATGAGGCACATGGTGCCTCATAGACAAACGGATCCCTCGACCCCTCACAGTCCGGCTTCCGAGCCAATCACAGCACCGAGACCGCCCTCATCGCCGCCACCGATGACATCCGAGCCCTGATGGACAATGGAGAAACAGCGGCCCTCATCCTCCTAGACCTCTCTGCGGCATTCGACACGGTCTGCCACCGCACCCTAGTACGGCGCCTCAGCAACATCGGAATCCAGGACAAGGCGCTGGACTGGATCATCTCTTTCCTCGACGGAAGAACACAGAGAGTCCGCCTACCACCGTACAAGTCAGAGGCCTCCGAAGTCACCTGCGGCGTCCCTCAAGGATCATCTCTGAGCCCCACCCTCTTCAACGTCTACATGAGCCCCCTCGCGGCCATCGTACGCAAACACAACCTCAGCATAATCTCCTACGCCGACGACACCCAACTGATCCTCTCCCTGACCAACGACCCCGCCGCCGCCAGATCCAACCTGCACGAAGGGATGAAAGAGGTAGCCGAGTGGATGACGACCAGCCGCCTGAAACTGAACTCGGACAAGACGGAGGTCCTCATCCTGGGCTCCTCACCCTCCGCCTGGGACGACTCCTGGTGGCCTCCCGCCCTGGGCACCGCACCCAAACCGACAGACCATGCACGCAACCTGGGCTTCCTCCTGGACTCCTCCCTCTCCATGACCAGGCAAGTCAACAACGTCTCCTCGGCGTGCTTCAACATCCTACGCATGCTACGGAAGATCTTCTGGTGGATCCCCACCGAGACCAGGAAGACCGTCACCCAGGCCCTCGTCACCAGCCGACTGGACTACGGCAACGCCCTCTACGCCGGTACCACCGCCAAGCTCCAGAAGAGACTCCAGCGGATCCAGAACGCCTCAGCCAGACTCATCCTCGACATCCCACGAACCAGCCACATCTCCGGACATCTGAGAGACCTTCACTGGCTCCCCGTCAACAAAAGAATCACCTTCCGCCTCCTCACCCACGCACACAAAGCCCTACACGACCAAGGCCCGAGCTACCTCAACAGCCGAGTCAACTTCCACGCTCCCAAACGCCACCTCCGATCAGCCAACCACGCCCTCGCCGCCGTCCCCCGCATCTGAAGAGCGACTACAGGAGGAAGGTCCTTCTCCTACCTGGCCGCCAAGACCTGGAACTCCCTCCCGACCGACCTGCGCCTGACCCAAGACCACCTCTCCTTCAGGAAGAAGCTGAAGACCTGGCTGTTCGAGCAGTAGCGGCACCCCCCCTCCCCCCCCCCCCAGCGCCTTGAGACCCTACGGGTATGTAGCGCGCTTTACAAGTGTCACTGATTGATTGATTGATGGTCAGAGCAGGAGGGTGATTGAGCGGACATTCGGCCTCCTGAAAAGCCGCTTTCGCTGCCTCGACAAGACCGGAGGGGCCCTCCCATATGAGCCTGCAAAGGTGTGCAAAATAATCCTTGTCTGCTGCATGCTACACAACATGGCGGTGCGGAAGGAGGTGCCTCTCATCCAGGATGACGATGACGACGACCAACGTCCGGCACCTGTGGAGGATCCCGGCCTGGGTCAAGATTAGGCCTGGGCGAAGCACTACGCTACGCTCGCGTAGTTTGCGAAGTTCGCGCTACTTCGCACTACGCGAACTGCACGTAGCACAGTGCGAACACGCGTAGCGTAGTGTTGCGTAGTGCTGCGGTCATTTTTTGCTTGCTCGCGGTCCTCAACGTCAAGTTGGTGACCGCGAGCAAGCAAAATGACATCCTGGCGAGACTTTTTCCTTGTTCGCGATCGCGAGCATGGAAAATAAACCTCCCGGCGAGATTCACAACGCGAGAAGGTCAGGTTTCTCATTGCGAGGGGTCGCGTATGCTCGCGACCGCTCGCGATGAGAAACTACCAGTTCGCGTTGAGAAAGCTGCAGCTCGAGGAAAAATCTACTCGAGCAGCAGAAAACTACAGCTCGCACTGTGCAAGATGCCATTTTCAATGATTGCACAGTGCCGGTTGCTTGTCCGCACTGTGCAATCATTGAAAACAACATCTTGCACAGTGCGAACATGTTACTTCGCAGTTCCCGAAGTGCTACGCGTAGCTCGCGTAGTGCGAACTTCACTTTGCGTAGCTTCGCGAAGTGCTACTTCGCGAACTACGCCCACCCTTAGTCAAGATGCCAGTGATGATGAAGATGATGGTGACGTCCGCTCCCAGCTCATCAAAAACTTCTTCACCTGAATGTGAGTTTCCAGGGTTGTTATGTGAATGTATGGAGGTAGCCTGGAATGTGTTGTGCCAGCTCTGTTGCTGTCTGAGTGTGTCTGTGTGCTACTTGACTGGATGTGTGCTGTGATGTGTCCATTCAGGTGGTGTGTACTCCACAATAGGGTCGTACTGCTAACTAGTGTTTGTGTAGGTGTCTTGCAACATGTTTTGTGCATGTGTATTGCATTTCTCTCCTGTTCTTCTGTGCTTTTAACTGTATCTTGTCTGTCCTTCCCAGAGTACTTTGCCTGTTGTGTGGTCAACACTGACCCTCAACACCCAGAAGCCAACACCAGTGTGGAAGTTGACAATTCCCATCAACTGATGTACCACACATCCCTGGACTGCCATTCTCCAACACATTGGGAGCGTGTGTCCACTGTTACGTAGAAATACCGTGCAACTAGTGTGGAATAAACGTTTTGCTGATGTGTAATGAACCTGTGCTACGCTTTGTTATGTGCGTTGTCTGTCTTCCCACATCTGAGTGAAATCTGCTTACCTCACCTGTGGACTTGTTACCACTGACTGGGCTTGGTGTTGTGTCTGTGCATGCCTATGTGTTTCAGGTCAACATCATTGTGTGGGATGAGTAACATGGCCATGGTGAGTATGTTTTGAATTGCCATAGTGGTGTGTCTCCCTCACATGTGTCACAGCCCCATGACTCACCTTACGCTGGTCCCATTGTTGCAGTATTTGGCATGCACTGTGTTGTGTAGCAGATCGACATCTCCCTGAACATGACAAGTTGGAATCACAACAGAGGCAAGTATGGTGTACTGGTGAGTTTATTTACAAACATGTGTGAGGGAAGTGCACAGTATGGTGGGTGCTATACAGTGGTTTGGGAATCCAAAGTTCACATTGGAGTTGGAAGTGCTGGTAGATGAAATGTCCAGAGTAAAGTCCACAGTCATCTGATACATTGGCCCAACATGACCCCTCCATGTCATGTGGGCGAGTTGTGTGCGATTAGACAAGGTGAACGGGTTGCGCACAGAAGAACATTGTCCAGAATAGGGGTGGGCGGAATTTGCGAAAGCGACTTTCGCAAATTATCGCGAAAATTTTAAAAATCTCCGCAAACACGTGGAAATATCGCGAAGATGCAGAAGTTTTTTTCCCGCCCGTTTGCGGTATTTTCTGCGTGGTCGCGGCTCGCCAACTTACCCATGCGGTTGCTCACGGATGCGGCCATCTTGTTTTCACTCTTCTCACGGTGCATGATCGTGAGCAGAAAGACGTGATCGCGCGACGCATGACGTTACTGCGGGCGCGAACTGTCGCGAGACAGCGCAAATGGCTACCAACAGTCCAACATCTCGTGGAGAACGCGACCGGATCAGGAAAACTTGTCGGCGAACGCGGGGATTCAGGTAAGGCGATCGCGCGCGCGCGAGAATGTATTATTTTACAGCACGAGCAAGAAACAAATTATCGCTAAGCTGCGGAATGCGGAAATTTTTACATTTTCGCGCTCTCCGCGGAACGCAAAAATGTCAAATTATCGCAATTTCCACGAGCGGAATGGAAATTTAGCCCAGGCCTAGTCCAGAACAGGTTTAGAGGCCCTGGGGGATGTGCTGGGACATCTGCCTCTCACATGTCCTTCTTCGGACGACCCCTCTTCTTCCGAGGGGGGGATTCTCATGTGCAGGCCTCTGCGGTGCAGGGGACTCTCCGCCAGAGTCCTCCTCCCTCCCTGTGGTGCTGGCAGATGGTGTTGTGACAGATGTTGTGGGCACACAGGGGGGTGTGGACAGGTTGGTGTTGATCTGGCGGAGGCATTGTAGTATGTCCCGATGCACCGCAGTGATGTCATCCCACTTGGCCTCCATGCGGGCATGGTGGGCGACCTGCTCGTGTTGCATGTCCTTGAGGATCCCCACTACCTGGCCAAATCCTCTGGTGGTATCCTGGTACGCATCTAAGATGCATGCCAGGTGGGGGCCATCATGCAGTCCAGATTCCTCTGCAAGGCGCGCCCTGTGCCTCCCACCCCTCCCAGCACCCCTCTCCACATGGGCAGGACCAGCAGCGGGACGCACCGGTGACACTGGGACCCCTTGGGTGGTGTTGCTGGTGGTGTTGGCTGTAGCGTCCGGGGGGTCCTGTGTCCCTGTGCTGTGGGTGTTGATTGTCCTTGGTCTGTCCTTATTGGCGGGGATGCCCTATCGGTGTCCAGATGCTGGAGGCGTGGGTACAGGGGGGGCAGATGTTGATGCTGCTGGTGCTGCATGATGGCTCACACTGGAGGGGCCAGGTTGGTCGTCATCATCCGAAAAGGACAGTGAGAGAGTCAGACCAGAGCGCTCAGTGTCCACCAGAGTCTGGGACTGGGTATCCTCATCATTTGGTGCTGGGTGCCCAGCACCACCTGTGTTTGGAAGAGACACATAATGTGATTTATGTTTCTACATTTATCATTGGTTCACAAACATGACATTTTCTACTTTTCAAACAGATGCCTGCCTGTACACTGCTTTTTCCCAGCTTGTCACGGACAGAGTTTGATATTGTTGTTGTCCATTTCCCAGCATGGCCTTGTGCACGCCACAACAGAGCCCAGTGTCAGACATCTTGTCAGTCCCTTCCCACTCCCTGTGAGGCGAGTATGGTTCAGTTTAATCTTTCTGTGCCATGTGGGTGGGTGTGGGTTGTCTGTGACTGCGAGTCCCATCATACTCTTGGCTACACCCCCCTTCCCAGCATGCCCATACTTCCTCCCTCTTGACTCTGCTTCCCTGTGAGGGGGTGTGACAGCAATGGCAAGATGGCTGACTGTGAAGTCCTGATGTTTGTTGTTGGCCATTTCCCAGCATAGCCTTGTGCCCCCCACAACAGAGCCCAGTGTCAGACATCTTGTCAGTCCCTTCCCACTCCCTGTGAGGCGAGTATGGTTCAGTTTGATCTTTCTGGACCATGTGGGTGGGTGTAGGGTGTCTGTGACTGCGAGTCCCATCATACTCTTGGCTACACCCCCCTTCCCAGCATGCACATACTTCCTCCCTATTGAATCTGCTTCCCTGTGAGGGGATGTGACAGCAATGGCAAGATGGCTGACTGTGAAATCCTGGTGTTTGTTTGGCTACAAGTCCCAAGTGAGCCCCTGGGCTTCGCATAGCAGCACCCAGTACGGGGTATCTTTTGCTGATATTTCAATGAGGTGTGTGTCAATGCATTGTACCCGGTAAGTTGTGTTGAGTTTGTGTTGGGGAGGGTGTCTCCCCATGCTGATAAGTATGGTCAGGGCTGTCTGTCCTCCTTCCCATCATGAAACGTGCTTCCATTGTAGGGCGTGCAAGTTGTCTTTCAGGATGTCAGTCAGTGGTGTCCTGCTTCTGATTTACACACAAGCCCTAGCAGGGTCTTGTGCTCCGCACAGCAGGACCCAGTGTCAGCCATCTTGTCAGTCATTTTACACTCCCTGTGATGTGGGCTTGTTTCTGAGAGGTCTTGATGGGCCAATCAAGAGGGGGAGCATTATCTGTGACTACAGGCCCCATCATGCTTTTGGCTACACTCATTTCACCTGCATCCCCACTATTCCTTCCTGACAGTCAGCTGCACTGTGAGGTGGTGTGTTTGTGGTGTAAAACTATCTGGCAGGGTGTATTTGGCTTAGTGCCACTGGCTTGCTCTATTTGTTTGTAGGTTGGTGCATGTCATGACACAGTTCCCAGTCACTATGAGATGGCAGGAATTGTGTTTGTGTGACTGGCATACACATCTTGGGCTGATTATCTATTGGTTAGTGTAGCTTTGCTTGCGGTGCATGGTTTCACTGTCCCCTTGCCACACAATCTTGGGTATGTTGTTTGTGTACTCACCAGGCTCTGGGATGTCTGTTAGGCCATGGACGCTCTCTGGTGGTAGAATGTCCCGCACCTTCTCCTCCCAGGTCCTGAAGTTGACTGGTTTGGCAGGAGGGCCACCGCCGGTGCACTGACTCAGGGCGTGATCTTTTTCGATGAGTTTCTTGACCCTCCTGCGCTCGTCATACCACCTGTTCTGGATGTTGTCCTTTGTGCGCCTTGCTGGTGCTTGGGCGTTCACCTTGTCCACAATCCTCGCCACATCTTGGTTTTCTGTGAGATGGGGGTCCTTTGGACCAATGTACCAAACAAATGTGGCTCTACTCTGATGATCTCGTCTACCAGCACTTCTAACTCACTATCTGTGAACTTTGGATTCTTCTTTGGAGGCATGGTGATGGGTAGTGGTGGTGAGGGAAGTGTGTGTGAGGGTGCAAGTGATGGTGGGTTGGTGTTGGTTTTGCTGGGTGTATGTGTGTGTGCTTTTGTGTGAGGTGCTGATGGTGTGTGAGTTGTGTGATAGGTGAGTTGTGAGTGTGTCTGTGGTTGCTGTGTACTGGTGTTTGCTGCTGGCTGTGTCTCCTGTTTGCAAGGGATGATGGTAGTGATTGTAGTCCTTTATATAGTTGGAGTGGTGGGTGTGTCTTTGTCCCATGTTTTTTGTTGGTATTTATTGGCTTTGTCATTGCTTGTTTGGTCCTTTGTGTTTTGTAGGCATGAAGGAGACGTTCATGTGATGGAAACGGATGCTGCTGTTGTCTCATGCGAGCTTCTCCACCTCGTTCACGCTGCCTGTCTTCTGTGTTTGGTACGCGTCGTTCGCGGCGGTCTCTATTGCTTGTATGCCGGGTTGTCTGTGCGTTTTGGTCGTGCTGCTTGTTCTCCGCGTGAGTCAGTGTGGTTTTGCACGCATTGCATCATACTGCGCAAATCGTACATCTTGGGTACGGGTCAGATGGCTTCATTTCGGGTTTGTGTCGGTCGGTGATATTCGCGTCGGTTTTCCGGCCGGATCACTATTTTCCCTATGCCTCAGTCGTACGGCTTGTATTCTGTACGTGTCGGTTGTAATTCACACGCGTTGCATTGTACTGCACAGGACGTACGGTGCTGGTCCGTGTCGGTCGGTGTTCGGTACAGATCCGTGTCGGTCGGTTGGTTTTGCGGCCGGAATCGGTCCCTAAGTCGGAAAAGGAAGGAGAAATGTCTCCTTCATAGCGCCTACTTGAAATGGGTGCTGTTTTCTGACGCTATAAACCCAGTCTACTTTTGTAAGTAAATAGGGCTTAGCTCAGAAAGCTTGGGAGGTTGCATGGGAATGACCATGCACCACCCATGGTACTCCCCCTTGGCGCAACTATGCTCTGCTCTGCATTACTTTCAAGTGATTTTCCAGCAGTAAACAAGTTTAGCACTGGAAAGTAAAGAGGTAAAAATGATTTGTGTCGATTTGCGTCACTTTTGTGACACAAACATGGCGCAAAATTGTAGTAAATAGACCCCACTGAGTGACTTATGTATGAGACCCTTACAACACTTTTGCGCCGCCATTGCATCACTTTTCGTGACACAATGGTGGCGTAAATAATGAACCAAGTTCTCCCTTATTTACAAAGTGACGCATCTAGGCAGATGCGTCACTTTGTAACCCCCTGTGCCATGTTATACCTACGTCAGGTATAATGTATGCAGGGTGGGCGTTCCCCTGCAAGAAAGCCTCATAGAAGTGGTGCAGTGAAATCCAGATTTCACTGCGCCATTCCTAGGATGCCAATGCACCAAAACCTTATGCCTGCCTCATAGCAGGCACAAGGGTGATGCAGTGCAATAGGTATAGTCTCCCCCATGCATTGCTGGAGTTGCTTTATGCTTATGATGCAACTCCAGCAATGCTTGAGTTTTGTGCCAAGAGATACGTCAGGATTCCTGATGCATCTGTCAATCCTTGCGACATGGAGCGCCGTACAATAAAACAGCACATCCATTGTGTTGCAAGGAGGGTGCAGTGAAAAGTGTTATAATCAAGAAGAGAGAGGAGAACTAAAGAGGCTAGTCCGTTTCCCCAGTTTATATGTTAATAATCAATGAGAACTAGCTCTTGTTTAAATTGTTTGTATGTCTGCGGGTGGGGGAAAACCCTTAGGTTTGTATGAAGGCCCTCACCCACCAACCTAGTTGGTGGCATGCTTCATCATTGGGCCCCACCCGAGGTTCCGAGTGTACCTCAGGTGTGCTTCGACGCCAGATTACTGCGGAGCGGGTTTTTTTGATTCGTGAGGGTGCTGTGGGTGTGCTCTGAGTGAGGTTTAAAATACTGTCCTGGGTTGTACACCTCATTATAGCGAACAACTCAGCATGGAGCTCAGCCGGGGGCCAGGACCATGTGCACTTGCGCAAAGTTGCTGGACCCTCAATGAACCTGTTGTCCGGGCAGAGGCTCCGTGAGCAGTGAAAAGTGTTGCATCACTGTTTTTCTGCAGTGATGCAACCCATTTCATAAATGAGGCCCTGAGTCTTTTGGAATGAATGAAGTGCGAGGATGGGGGAGGAGCAAGTGTAGATGAACAAATGGGACATCCTCCAAGAAATTTTGATGTACCCCTTATTTTACCGCATTAAGATTCCTAGCATTACAAATATTACAATGATGTCATATAAACATTTCAAAAGTAAATTTTGCCATTTATTTAGAACAAACATGATTGGTTTTCCAAAACACTTGTGAAGTTGCTGAGGCAGACTCAGTTTCCCTGCCTGAAGCGTACACACACTTTGACATTTTAAAACAGCTTTTAGAGGGGGAATCCACAGTTTGAATATTCTGACCTGAGGAACCCCAAGGTACACACTCATCTCTTGCTTAAACTCCTTGAACATACATTGAAATGTCTCGCTGTTGGATATATTTAAATGTTTGTTTTTATATCAAATATCATTCTTTTATGTTTATGCCAAGGGATTAAGTGCTGTTGTTCACTCTTCTGAGTACAGAACCTGGTTTCTTTTCTGGATTTCAAAGCCACATCTGTGTTTGCCAGAATTATATAGTCAGCCACTCTTATTTTTGATCCCAGTTACTTTGCTATGCAACCTGATTGGAGCCTCACTGTGTATGTTGGTAGATGGTTCTCTGGATCCTGCAAGGTGTGTTTGGATGTCCCATTGGTTGGGGGTCTTATCTCTTCACTGTTTGAGTATGATTTTCTGTATTGCCTCCTTAAGGTGGACAGGCTTTCCTCCTGTTTGGGAACTCGGTTTCCTACAGTTGTTGGTTTGATCTTTCTTGCACCTTCGATTTATGTCTGCTATTTAAAAATGCTCTTCAAAGATTCCCAGCATTATTTGGGGATTTAATTGCAGACTCCTAACATTCTATGGAAGTTCATGGCAAGAAAAGACTTTCTGACGGTCGAATGACAACTATGAGGTCCTCTCTCCCAATACACTTATCTGACACATTCACCTCTGACTCCTTCTCTCCTTCGGTTCTTTTCCTCTTTCCTCCTCCTGAGGCACAGTGGAAGGACTACCATTCCTACCTGCCTCTTACTTTCCCACCTTCTCTGTAACATCTCAGTATCCTTTGGGGTGTTCATTGGTAAGCATGGATCCATTGATACATAATGCATGCAATGCCCTATCACATCTCAAATCGCTTCCCGGTATTTGTTCCCTTTACTTTACAGATTCCGGTCTGTTGGAACGGGAATGCCCCCTGCATGATGCACAGTCGTCCCCTGGGGTCTCTGTGCCCAAACAACAAGAATCTGTGATCCTGATTTTTGCATTTTGCAATAGCAGAACAGTATTCTAGTGTGCACGCAAAGTTGTCTATGATAGGTTCTTGACTGTTTCTAAACCAGGAAGAGCGCACAAAGTAAGCACTCATAATTTACAGGACTAACAGAATGCCAAGTTTTGTAAATTATTATACTGACTACGCCTTTTTACCTGTGTGACTGTGATCCTACCAGGCCATTCATCTGCAAGTTTCGCTGCTCATGGTGAAGCCAGAATCTTAGTGTGAGGTCCAAGCACTGAGCCTGTGGGTGTGCGTAAGGAAAGAGGAGAACTTTTTTTATCCAGAAGGATATTAATTAGTCTTCTTGTAACTGCTGTCTGTTGGATGGCAAGGGTTGTAGGGTGGGGACTGCAGAATCTCTTGTCAGGGATGAAGGCATCATTTGAAGAGGTGTAGAGAAGTATGTAAATAAATGAAAAAATTAATACTGAGAAATCACATTAGAAGAAACTAATTTAGGAAAAACCTTATGGAAAGCCTACTATAAGGGAAGGAGCTTCTGGGCAGAGTTCGTGAAGATCCTTACCTCAGGCCATTTGTCCTGCACTGTAAAATCAGCACGAACTGCACCACGCACAGCGCAAGAGGGTGCAGCTTCTTTCTGCCGCTCGAATAGATGTTCTACTCGAGTAGCAGCTTTCTGAACGTGAGCGGCAGGTGTCTCAACACGAGTGGTAGTGACCTGGCGCGACCGCCCACGTTGACAAATATCGTGGTGGTCTAGCTTTGGATTTTCCTTGCTCGCGCGCGACAACTTCATTGGCGAGTCGCGAGAGAGGAAAAATTCCAGTCTGCAACTCTCCAAGAAGAATTTCAGGAACTCTGTGCTCTGAGTGGAGAGGGATAAACTCCATGAATGGATCGGAGTTTACCCCTCAGGCCTAAATTTAAGGAAATGCAAATAAAATCGAAAATTAAAGGAACATTTTAAAGGAAAGATAATTTTGAAAGGGAAACAAGTAAATAGAAAATTACAAATTAAATTGAATAAACATTTTTTTTATTGTACTTAGAATTTAGAAAATACTGTAAATCTGCAAATAAGTTTCATTAAACAATACTAAACAGTAGCATAGCACAGCACATATCAAATTTCATTTAGAGAGGACATTCTTTACACACAACATACCAAACTTTACTACGATAACTAGAAATGCATCGTTTTTTTGGAAAGATAATTTTTTAGGGCAAAATATTTAAATCATAAATTACAATGTCATTGAAAAGGACAACAAACAAAGGGGCCTATTATCAAGCTCGGCGAAAAAATTATCGCCGCTTTATCGGCAGAAAATTGCCGCTAAAGCGGCGATAATGGGCTTGATAATATGCTCTAGAGAATTCCCATAGAAGCCCAGGTTAGATGTCTAACCTGGGTTTCTATTGGAATTCTATAGAGCATATTATCAAGCCCATTATCGCCACTTTAGCAGCATTGTCTGCCGATAAAGCGGCGATAATTTTATCACCCCGTCTTGATAATATGGCCCATAAATTTTTGTATTTAAAATTTCGAAAATACATTCAATCTGTAACCAAGTTTAAGTTAACAATACCAAACAGTAGCATAGCAAACCACATATCGAATTCCATTTAGGGAAGCAATTCTTTACACATCTCAAAACATGCCAAACCTTACTACAATAACAAAAAATGCATAGTTTCTTGGTAATGATTTTCTAATAAACAAATTTTTTTATGAAAGCTAAGCCTGGGCGAAGCACTACGCTACGCTCGCGTAGTTTGCGAAGTTCGTGCTACTTCGCACTACGCGAACTGCACGTAGCACAGTGCGAACACGCGTAGCGTAGTGTTGCGTAGTGCTGAGGTCATTTTTTGCTTGCTCGCGGTCCTCAACATCAAGTTGGCCACCGCGAGCAAGCAAAATGACATCCTGGCGAGACTTTTTCCTTGTTCGCGATCAGCAACTTCAAGTTGGCGATCGCGAGCATGGAAAATAAACCTCCCGGCGAGATTCCCAACGCGAGGAGGTCAGGTTTCTCATTGCGAGTGGTCGCATATGCTCGCGACCGCTCGCGATGAGAAACTACCAGTTCGCGTTGAGAAAGCTGAAGCTCGAGTAAAAATCAACTCGAGCTGCAGAAAACTACAGCTCGCACTGTGCAAGATGCCATTTTCAATGATTGCACAGTGCCGGTTGCTTGTCCGCACTGTGCAATCATTGAAAACGACATCTGGCACAGTGCGAACAAGTTACTACGCAGTTCGCGAAGTGCTACGCGTAGCTCGCGTAGTGCGAACTTCACTTTGCGTAGCTTCGCGAAGTGCTACTTCGCGAACTACGCCCAGGCCTAATGAAAACACAACATCAGATGTAATCCCTGTACTGGGACACAATGGTACAATGCTAGTATAGCCAAAAGCAAAAAATAAATTCTATCACATTCAGGAAATTAAAATATGTTGATCACATTTATTGTAAAAAATACATACATGCATTTCATAAAATTCATTATACCTTGACATGAATATTGAATAATACAAAATTTGCACAAAAAATATAATTGAACAAATGTAAATAAAATACATATAACAACCTGTTATGAGTAGGCCTGGGCAAAAATTTTGTTCCGTTCGCGGAAATTGCGATAATTTGACATTTTTGCGTTCCGCGGAGAGCGCGAAAATGTCAAAAATTCCGGTTTCCGCAGCTTGGCGATAATTTGTTTCTTGCTCGCGCTGTAAAATGATACATTCTCGCGCGCGCGCGATCGCCTTACCTGAATCCCTGCGTTCGCCGACAAGTTTTCTTGATCCGGTCGCGTTCTCCATGAGATGTTGTATTGTTTTTAGCCATTTGCGCTGTCTCGCGACAGTTCGCGCCCGCAGTGACGTCATGCGTCGCGCGATCACGTCTTTCTTCTCGCGATCATGCACCGCGAGAACAACTCAAAACAAGATGGCCGCGCCCGCAAGCAACCACATGGGTAAGTTGGCGACCCGCAACCATGCAGAAAATCTCGCGAACATGCCGGAAAAAAACTTCCGCATCTTTGCGATATTTCTGCTTGTTTGCGATAATTTTAAACATTCTCGCGATAATTTGCGAAGGTTAATTCCGCAAATTCCGCCCACCCCTAGTTATGAGCCCGCATAACAGAAAACAACAAGAGACAGGGTACTTTGTCATGGGTTACACATCCTATTGGGTAATAATTCGATCTCCGTGGTTTGTGATATGTTACCAAATTATATCTACTTCTGTAACCACAGTTCTCCCAGGATTGTGTAGTTCTAGAGCGTCAGAATGAAAACACACACAGCACCGCCAGTATTAGAGAATAGTTCCAGCTAACAGATTATTTTAGACTGTGACTACTTATTCTCTGCCTAAATTTCTGCAGCTTGTATTTGTTTGATCTTTTGTAACTTTTTTTGTTCTCCTGGCGTGTATTATTTATCTTACTGCCTCCATTTACAAACTCTTAAATAAAATTAAATAAGAAATTCATAAATAAACTCTGTCTATCTGTTTTCACCTAAAAAAAAATTTATATATCTCTACAAGGATACATCATATAGACACGGTTATACATACATCAACATGTTTTAATATATATATGTATATATATATATATATATATATATATTCACTGAAAAAAACATAGGTTTCACACACGTTATAGTTAGGAATTAGCATTTAAAAAACCTTGCAAATTCACTTAAAAAACCATAGGTTTCACACACGTTATAGTTAGCTGGACATTTCACTCGTAAAAAAACAATGAAATTCCCCCGTTATAGTTAGTGCAGGCAACTATAACTCACGCGACCGCAATCCTCTGCTGATGACGTCAGATATTACATCACTGTATTTAGACACTTATTTACCCATGTCTTCTTCCATTAATCTTTAGCTATACATATATTACAAATATTTATTTTTCATAAAGACACATATGTCATCAGTGATGTAATATCTGACGTCATCAGCAGAGGATTGCACCCCGCGATTTAAAAAAATAAATAAAAAAAAGTTTTTTTCACCCTTCGGGGTCCTTCAGGGACCCCCTGACAAAGCCTAGGGGGTCAGGAACTCTCTACCCTGCCCCCTTTTCACGTTCGCAACCTCTCTTTTTCACTGTCGCACCCAAAACAAACAAAATGGCGGACGACACTTTCTGATTTCGACTGATTCGAACGTTGACTGACATGTAACCACCAATCAGAATTAAGCTCGCGCACGGTGCGCGCATGGTGCGCGCCTATAGATATTTATGTACTTTTAACTGCAATTTTCTCAGGAAATACTGAACAGATTGACTCCATATATGCAAAAGGCACATGCCTGACCTGAGGACTACCTCTTTGCCAAATTTCAAGTAATTCTGTTCAGCCGTTCGGGCTGTACCTTCGACTAAAGGTCCTATGGGAAAATGCATGGGGAAAACGTGTTTTGGGACCCCCCTTTTTTCTCGGCCCCCGCTTGATGAATCACCCCGAGACTTTCAGGGTAGGAGCTGAGCGGATCGCCCCATTAGTTTTGAAAATTTCGCGAGGATTCGTCAACCGGCGCCAAAGTTATTCAAAATAGAATTTTCAGATTTCATATGGAAACACGGTCCTAACTATAACTATCTACTGGCGACCGCCAGTAGATAATATATATATATATATATAACCGTGAACAAGGCCGACAGGGCTGAAACGCGTCGGTGTAACAGAAGGGAACTCTGTTAACAATAAATTTTGTCAAGGTTCCTGAGTGCGAGTGTCATTTGCTTCAAAATTGACTTTGGCCGCTGGCTTGGCCCAACACTCGCACCCGCTGATGAGCGATCCGAATCCAAGCCGCATTGTGGTAAATATATATATATATATATATATATATATATATATATTCAGCATAAGTTTACAGACAGCTTCAACAGCAACCACACTGCACTCCAAGGGTTTTTTTTCATTCGGCTTTTCTTTATTGATGAGTTCACATCAACGCGTTTCGATGGCCTCTCGCCACCTTGTTCACGATAGTGAACAACCATTCGTTTCTCTTTTTTAAAGAAAACATGTGACACACATAACATAGATGAGGGACTACCAAATTTTCATCACCATGGTGAAAGGTAGGGAAAATGCTGCCACCATTTTGAAATGTTCTTTCGCTTCAGTGCCTTTCGCATATTTCCTACATTGTCATTATGAACAACTGTTCCAACACAATGTTTTCAACATCATGGGCATATATTACTTCATCATAAATATTTATACATGCAATTGCTTAATAATCACATATAGATTTATATAAAAGTCAAACCTTAATACATTTGATCTTTCAACCTATTTACAAGATAAACAGCAAGTGCTTGTTGTCATCTCGTTCTGTTTACAAAGTGCTAGTGCTTTTTTCAAATGTTAACATTTACTCTTAATTCAAATCTCTCTCAATAAAGTGCTAGTGCGTGTATATACCATTTCTTCATCTGTTTACAAAGTGCTAGTGCTTATTAAATGTAAACATATAATCCTTATTCAGATCTCTCTCAATAAAGTGCTGGTGCTTCAAGTAAACAATTACCACATTGATGTTGATTTGGTCATACAGTACTATTTAACACTTGAAATAAATTTAAAAGGTTTTTTCATTGTATATATACTCCTAACCTAACTACCATAAAATATCTGGGTCCCTCTTTGCTTTTAAAAAATTGTTTAATGTAACTTCCTCTTTAAACAAATAGTTCATTTAATGTACGGCATCTTTTACTTCGATATTAGTTGAGAGGGATTTTCTCATTTTATATCCCTCTACCAAACTTCTTTACAGTTACTTTGACTATTTTCATTTCTAGATTAAATTTCATTAGCAACCTAAACATTCCTTAATACAGACAAGTATGTAGATCTTCATCTACATTCAAGCCCTGTGGTTCCTTACAATCGAACTCCAAAATATAATAAGTTTCTAATTTACGGAGTTCCTTTTCTCGATCCCCTCCTCGTTCTTCGGGATCTCTGCAATACAACTGTATTGTAGACCTGTTGGATCACTTTGGTGGAATGTTTCTAAGTGTCTTGCGATTGGATACGTTCTGTCTTTATTCACAATCGCTCTTCTGTGTTGCAAGACTCGTTGGAATACTGGTAAGGTGGTACTCCCTATGTACATCTTTTGGCAGGGGCATTGTAAGGCGTAGACCACAAAACTGGATCTACACGTTAGGAAGCCTCTAATATTAATGGTTTTATTGAAAGATGTTTTAAAATGTGTCCGGTTCACTCCATGCTGGCACGCCTTACATTTAAAACATTTCCTAAAACCCAACTTCCGTGTCAACCATGTGGGTGGTCCTGATTTCTTACTTTCAATGAATTCACTGCTCACAATATGATCCTTTAATGACTTAGATTTACGGAAACTAATCTCAGGATGTTTTTTCATTTTTGGACCAAGTATTGCATCATTCTTCACCAAATGGCAGTGTTTATTTAAAATAATTCTGACTTCTTTGTGATTCTTATTGAATGTTGTAATGAACCTGCAATCACCTTGTCCTTGTTTAAAGTTCCTCTTTTTCTTCTGTTCAGACTTTGAGGGTTCAAATAAAACTTTTTTTCTATCTAGTTTTCTTGCTTTTAAGGCTGCCCCCTCTATCACATCCTGTGAGTAACCTCTTTGTAGGAATCTTTGACTCATTTCCTCTTCAACCTTTAGGTATTCTTCAAGGCAACTACATGTTCTCCTGGCTCTATAAAACTCACCGAAGGGGATACTTCTAATTAAAGGGGCAGGATGAGCGCTCCCAGCATGTAAAATCGTATTCCCTGAAGTGGGTTTCCTAAAAACAGTAGTTTCTAGTTTTCCATTAGTAGCCTTTACTCTTACATCTAATAAGTCTATACAGGATTTACTGTATTGTCCAGTGAATCTCAAGTTAAGTGTGTTACAAATTATCTCATTGATAAACAATTCAATTGATGCTTCAGTGCCCTGCCACAGCACGAAAACATCGTCAATAAATCGCACCCACAGGAGTATGTTATCATTCCAATGTTCCAATGGTGGGCCTCTGAGCACCTGCTCCTCCCACCAGCCAAGATGTAAACTGGCATAGCTGGGGACGAAGCAGGTGCCCATCGCTGTCCCCTGTTCCTGTTGGAACATTTCTTGTCCAAACAAAAACATATTTCTGGTTAGACACCACTGCATCATCTCTAAAATCATTTCATTTTGTTTAAAAAACCTCAGAGATCTTCTATTTAGATAAAATTCAGTTGCTTTTAAACCATCAGTATGTCGTATGCTCGTATAGAGAGTGGTAATATCAAGCGTTAATAACAGCATACTGTTCTCATCCCATCTTATATCAAAAATGCATTTTAAAAAATCAGTAGAATCCTTGATATAGGAGGTCAGGGTCTTCACTATAGGGTTCAAAAAATAATCTATATACTTTGAAGTATTCTCAAAAAGACTTCCACAAGAAGAGATAATGGGTCTTCCCGGGGGTGAAACAACATTCTTGTGGACTTTGGGAAGCATATAAAAAACTGGGAGAGTTGGATTATTTTGTTTAATAAGTTTATACTCATCCCAGTTTAATAGATCCTCTTCCTTCCATACATCTAATCTGGCGTGGAACTGTTCCTTTACCAAAATAAACTCTCGCATATCAATCCTTTTATAACATTCAGTGTTATTTAATTGAGTAAGGGCTTCTTTCTTGTACAGTTCTCGTCCCCATAATACAACGTTACCTCCCTTTTCCGAGGGTTTCACCAATACACCATCCTCTTTAATTAGTTTCTCCACTGTTTGCTGTATAGTTACTTTTTTAGGATCTCTTTTCTTTTTTTGGTCTGCTAGATTACTATATAGCAATTTCAGATCCCTTGTAACGTTTTCAGAAAAGACGTCTCGCGCTGTTTGTGGCAAGAACTTAGATCGTGGTCGAAATGGTGTATGGTCACTACTCAATAACACAAATGCTTCTCCTTTATTTGAAGTTCCTGTCTCCGATGAGTCCATAGAAACACATTCATTCTCATTGCACAGTTCCATTAAATCACCAAAGATTGCAGCATCCAAGGTATCTAGGCCACTCAAATCTGTAGTTTGAACAGTTTGTTGCCTGATCTATAGGGGTTCTCTCAAATCGCTTATTAGCAAACATTTTGGCAAGTTTCAATTTTCGTACATACTGGTACAAATCCATTCGACTATGGGGATAATTAAATTCATTATCATCACAGTACGATAATCCCAATTATAACACAGATTGCTCTTCTGTTGTTAGAATAATGGTGCTCAAATTTATAATGGTCTTTTACATCTTCATTACTTCTTTGATTTTTTTGTGTTCAAACGCATTGAGCGTTTTGCTTGCCAATCTGGTGCTCCTCCTACATCCTTCTCCTCCCCTTCTCTGTTTCCTTTTCCTGCACCTCTTCCCCTTCTGCGACCCCTCGAAGGTCGATGGTCTGTTTGAAGTTCCATTTGTAAAAAACGGAATTCATCTGTCACTGCCAGACGAATATCGCTTGGCCCCTTTCTTCTTTGTTCTTCTGGCTCCTGTTCTGAGCCTGTGTCGGAGCTCAGCTCGCTATATGTGGCATCTTGTTGTATCGCAGTCCCACTTTGGATTTGCTTACGTCTGACAGAGTCACATTTTTTGGCAAAGGTGTATATTCTTCCTGCCTCATAGTCGAGCCGGTCGCGTCTAAATTTCGTGGCTTTTCTATCCTTGATGCGCTTCTCATATTTCTCAAGTCGTGTTTTTAAATCTGCTTTAAATTTCTCTATTTTTCCTTTTTCAGCATGTTTACCAAAGATATCATTTAGTTCTTTGATTTTTTCCACCACTTCTCCACGCTCCTTGTCTGCATATTTTAATAATATGCGCATCATATTGGTTGAGCTGTTGGCACTATTCTATATACATATTACATATATCTAGATAGATAGATAGAAAGAAAGTGCCATATTAAGTCTTGTTGTGCATGGAAAGTTTTGGCGTGAACCGTCACAAGAGGGCCGAGAAAAGCGGAGGATAAAAATACAAAGGTGTTTCCCATGTTAATTCCCATAGGAGGTTTAGGCTTGACTACAGCCCAAACCGCTGGATGGAATGACACCAAATTTGGCAGAAAGCTACCTTTTGGTACACAGATTGTGCTTTTTGTTATTTGGTGTAAATTCATTCAGTGTTTGTTGAGAAATGTAAGGAAATAATATAAGTATATCTGCGATCACTGCAAATTCACAAATAATAAAAGGCCTGTGCTCTGATTGGCTGATAATACTTCAACCAGGAAGTGTTGGCAGTCATCTTGGGACTCTGGTTCAGCTCTCACAAGAATAGTGAAAAGAAATAAGAGGGGCAGGCTAGAAATACCTTAGCCCATCAAGCCTGGGTCTTGGGGTCCCAAAGGGACCCCGACAGGTCAAAAAAGCATTTTTTTTAAACGTTTCACACATATTTGCGACATTTGTGGCAAAAAACAACCAGCGCGGCCTCTTGCACTTGTTTTGTGAAGGCCACTCGGGTAGGCCAGGTACCGGGGGCATTGTTTTAAAGAAGGTGGGGCTGCAAACGGCCCCCTCCTGAGGCTCATGGAGCCCTCGGGACCACCACCTCCCTTGGGCTTTATTTATAAGTAAAGGAGGGGGCACATGGGGCCCCCTCTATGGGCTCTATAAGCCCCAGGGACCACCACCTTCCCGGGCTATTGAAACATTGATGGGGGGCTCTGCATAGGCCCTCAAGCCCCCAGGGACCACCACATCCTTAGGGCCAGATACTTTAAAGACAATGGGAGAGGGGCTGCTGACCCCCTCCCGGGCTGTTTTGGCCACGGGGACCATCACCTCCCTGGGGCAGGCCCTTGAAAATCAAAGGAGGGGGGCAGCGCAGCCCCCCTCCTGGAGGCAATAATGGCCCTTGTGACTGCCACCCCCCAGGGCTGGCTCCTGCTGTATCCTGGGGTGCCTACCCTCGGGACATAGCTGTTTGCTTAAGTTTGGCAGGAGCTCACAGCTCGCGCAAAGCTAAAGCAAACACGCATTGGAAGCAGAGGTTTAATCTTTTTCTCTGCCGGCAGACATGCAGGGAGGGAAATAGATGAAACTATTGCTCTTGCAAGGAGCTGCCTTTGTAGCAGCTCCCTCCGTGCAACGGCAATGCCGGCTCCCTCAAGAGGTAGGGAGCCGGCAGGGACCACTGGGGTTTTGCTGCCCCTGTAGTCCTGAGGAAAAAGAGAAGAAAGAGGTGAAATAAAGGACAGAAACAAGCAGAAAGAGGCAGAATAAAGGTCAGCAACTAGCAGAAAGAGGCAGAATAAAGGTCAACAGGAGCAGAAAGAGGCAAGATAAAGGTGAGAAATGAGTAGAAATAGGCATAATAAAGATCAGAAATTAGCAGAAACAGGCAGAATAAAGGTCAGCAATGAGCAGAAAGAGGTAAAATATAAGTGAGAAAAGAGCAGAAAGAAGCAGAATAAGGGTCAGAAACTAGCAGAAAGAGGCAAAATAGAGATCAGAAATGAGCAGCAAGAGGCAGAATAAAGGTCCCAACTTGGCAGAAAGAGGCAGAATAAAAGCCAGCAATGAGCAGAGAGAGGCAAAATAAAGATGAGAAACACACAGAAGAGGCAGAACAAAGGTCAGAAATGAGCAGAAAGAGGCAAAATAGAGGCCAGGCATGTGTAGTCAGAGGTAGAATTAAGGTCAGAAGCGAGGAGAAAGTGGCAGAATAAAGGTCAGCAACAAGCAGAAAGAGGCAAAATAAAGGTGAGAAACAAATAGAAATAGGCAGAATAAAGGTCAGTAAGAACAGGAAGGCAAAATAAAGGTCAGCAACTAGCATAAAGAGGCAAAATAAAGGTCAGAAAGAGGCAAAATAAAGGTCAGTAACGAGCAGAAAGAGGCATGATAAAGGTGAGAAACAAGCAGAAAGAAGCAGAATTAAGGTCAGCAACGAGAAGAAAGAGACAGACTAAAGTTCCACAATACGCAGAAAGAGGCAAAAACAACGCGAGAAACTAGCAGAAAGAGGCAGCATAAATGTCAAAATGAGGAGAAAGAGGCAGAATTAAAGTCAGAAACCAGCAGAAAGAGGCAAGATAAAGGTGTGTCGCCCCACTAATTAAAATGCCCCCATGTCCTAGAGATGAAAAATAAAATGGTAACCCTGGGTGGAGTTGCACTACGCGGAACTTCACAAAGTGCAACAACTCCACCACACTATGCGGAGCTCCGCAAGCGGCGGAGTACGATAGAAAAATGACGTTCGCGGTGATTGCACAGTGCCAGATGCTTGTCCGCACTGTGCAATCATTGCAAACAGCACCATGCACAGTGCAAGCTGTCCGTGCTTTATTTTTCTGCTGCTTTAGTAGATTTTTCCTCGAGCGGCAGCCTTCTCAACGCGAACGGGCTGTTTCTCAACGTGAGCGGTCGCGAGCATACTCGACCACTTGCACTGAGAAACCTGACCTCCCCCCCCGTGTTGAGAAAACTCACCGGGAGGTTGATTTTCCATGCTCGCGCTCACCGAGGTGATGTTGGCGATCGCAAACGAGGAAAAATCTCGCTGGGAGGTTGATTTTCCTCGCTCGCGGTCGCCAACTTGACTTTGCCGAATCGAGCGAGGTAAAAAACTCTGCTCTGCTACCCATGGCATAGTTTTTCAGAACCCCGCGGGCTCCGCGTAACGCAGAGTGCAGAAAACTCCACAAACTCCGCGAGCGGAGCCGAGTTCACCGCCCAGGTTTAGTAATAAAATTAATTAATTTATTACCATTTTATTTTTCATCTGCCCACCCTGAACCGGGAATCAGGATGGGGTGGGGCATGGTCTGCAGAATCACAGCAGCAGGGAGAAGGGTGAGGTGCCTGGGCACAAGGCACTTCATTTCAAAGTGAGCATGTCCCTTTGGCCGGAGACAGCTGGGTTAGACCAAGCCCATGCCTCCAGTGCCCTGGGGAGCAGCAAGACAGGCTGCTCCCTCAAATCCTGGCACTGCTCTCAGCATAACCGCAGCCCTAGGATTGATTAGGGGAGTTGTTGAGTGTCCCGCGTGAAGAAGAAAACCGGAGCGAAGAGGATGTTCCTTCAGGTAAGTGTTTGCTTTATTTAATGTGTCACCCACTCACCACCCATTTACCCTCCCTATCACTCACTGGTGCTGCCAGCTGCGACTGAGAAAGAGGAAAAATAGAGGTCAGAAATGAGCAGAAAGAGGCAGAATAAAGGTCAGAAAAAAGCAGAAAGAGACGGAATAAAGGTCAGAAGGAAGCAGAAAGAGGATGAAAAAAGCTAAGAAACTAGCAAAAAGAGGCAGACTAAAGGTCAGAAACGAGCAGGAAGGGGCAGAATAATGGTCAGAAATGAGCAGAAAGAGGCAAAATAAAGTTCAGGAGAGAGCAGAAAGAGGCAAAATGACGGGTGGATCATAGGATGCAGTTAACTGGGACCATTGGCATGAGGAATTCTGTAGCAGTAACATGAGGCCTTAAAGGAGACTCGTTCTTTCAGAGGAAGCCAGTGCAGTTTTGACTAAGGCAGGAGCTGAGGAGGTGCGTCTAAGCAGATTCAGCAATTGGCGTGCTGCCATGTTCTGTACACGTTGGAGTTGCATAAGACATGTCTGTGAGACTCCTTGGTATAACACATTGCAGTAGTCCAGTCTAGACATAATGAGAGACTGGACCACTGTTTTCCTGGCTGTCTCTGACTGGAATTCAAGAATTGTTTTCAGGGATTTTAAAGTCCCAAAACACAGACCTTCTAGGCTCGTGATTTGGTTTTTGAATGACATTTTAGAATGAACCACATGCCTAGATTTTTTATTTGGGCTTGGGCGTTGGAAGAGGCCCTAAACTATCAGGCCACAATGCAGTAGACCAGATGGACAGTTGTTTACCGAGTATGAGAACCTCGGTTTTACCTCCATGGAGCCTAAAACAGCTAAGGCTCATCCATACTGCTTCCTCTGTCAGGCATCAGTGCAGCCGTGCTGCTGAGTCTGCAGAGTTTTGGGACAGAGCAACTATTAATTGTGTGTCGTCGGCGTATGACAGAATAGTAAAGCCATATCACGCGACAATGTCAGCTAGTTTGAGTTTGAGTTTGAGTTTAAAAATATTTATATAGCGCACTTTCACCAGCGGTTTCATGGCGCAGCAACAGACAGATCCCCAGAGTAGAAATAACAGAAAATAATAAAAAGAAGACAAAAACAGCAAATGATCTAGTTAAAAAATTTAGCAAATAGATGAGCTTTGAGCTTTTTCCGGAATTGGGGGAAGAAAGTTAGAGATCTAAGCTCTAAAGGCAGGGAATTCCACAGGACTGGGGCAAGGGTCGCAAACTTCGATCCTCCCCACTTCTTCCTCCGGAAACGGGAGACTGACAACAGGGATTGCGTGAATGAGCGTAGTTCCCTAGTTGGAACGTAGGGAACGATCTCAGATGAAATAAAGGCCGGAGCCGCGCCCAGTCGTGCTTGAAAGATGATAGAAGCAAGCTTAAACTGGACGCGTTCACGGACAGGGAGCCAGTGTAAGGATTTGAGAAGGGATGTTACGTGATGGGATTTTGGAAGATTGAACACCAACCGTGCCGCCTGGTTCTGGATCAACTGCAAACGCCTTAAACTATATGCAGGTATACCAACTCGGTCTTGTCCGGGTTAAGTTTCTAGTGTGAGCATGAATAGATTAAAAAGTTTCAAGCTCAGCGAGGAGCCCTGGTTCACCCCCTGCTGCAGCGAAAGGATCTTCGAGAAAAAGAGTTTAAGTAACAAATGAAAGGTGTGGTTTTGCAAAAAATACACTAGTCACTGTAGCACCTTACCGCAAATCCCATAGTTTTGCAGCCATTCTAATTAAAGACTATTGGACACTGTATCGAACGCTGCTCTAAAGTCCAGCAGGAGCAACACAATCATATCCCTGTGTCTCCAGCTTGACGTATAGATTCAGAAGCAAATTAGATGAGAGGTGAAAGTTTAAATATTTTTCTGCTACCTTTGAAGCAAAAGGTAGAAAAGAGAAAGGCCTAAAATTGTCTGCCGTGGTTGCGTCAAGCAATGGGTTTTTGAGTGAGGGCACTATAATAGCATGTTTCCATGCCTTTGGAACCTGTCCACTTTCAAAAGAACAGTTAAACATATTGCATACTCCTGGGGCAAGACATGAGACACCACGTTTCAAAATTGTGGTAGTGACAGGGTCAGAAGGAGCCCCAGATTTTATGGATGCCATGATCCGAATAACTTCCTCAGTAGTGATGGATTTAAAATCCAAAAGTGCTTCCCTATCATCTATGGGTTCGAACCAGGTTTCCAGGCAGGAGGCGTTGCTGGCAGCCTCCAGAAATGTGGCATAAATGATTGCCACCTTATCAAAGAAGAACTGCGCTAAGATGATACACCTGTCTTCTGAAGGGAGAATCACTGCCAAAACACCCTCCAGTGAGGAGAGGGTCTTAACTATAGAGAAGAGTTTGCGGGGTGCATTTTGCGCAGTCTCAATTTTCCCTATGTTGAAATTGTGTTGAGCAATCTTAATTTGCTTGTGATAGCTTTTCAAGGCTTCACGATACTGGATCTTATGGCAGGGATTATAGTTTTTGCACCAAGTTTGTTCTAACCATTGCAGCCTTTCATTAGGATAAATATGTCTTCATTTAACCATTCAGCCAAGGGTTTCTGCCTTTTGTTCACAGGTTCAGTGATTGGCGCAAGCTGATCTAGCACACCTTTGATCCTTTCTACTACTCAAGAATCGGCTGCCTCTATGCTATTCTCCAGAACCGGACGAGTTTCTTCCAGTGCTTGAGTAAAAGCTTTCGAGTTTCCTTTAGCCCATCTACAAGTTTTGGTTGGTAGATACGCAATGGCTGAGTGCACTGACGGACAAGTTAACCAGCGCATGAGGACGACAAAATGATCAGTCCATATGAGCGGAATAGGGGGGTCAATTCCTATGGTGACCAAGTTGGTAAAAATGGGGTCTAGGGTTTGCCCAATTTGTGAGTCGGGGCAAGTGCCAATTACTTTAGTAGAAGTGCCTCTAAATCAGCTACTAACGTGGCAGCTGTCAAGCAGCTTGCATCTTCTACATGAAGATTCAGGTCACCAAAAATGGTGAAATTAGAGTATTGAAGAGCATACTCCAGTACTATGCTAACTACAGAGGCATAGAAGGTAGAAGCTGGACAGGGTGGCCGATAAATCAAAAGATTGCCTGTGAGCTTGATGGAGAAGATAACTACCTCGCTACCTACGATTGCAGCCTCTGAGAGTGTACAATGAAAAGTGTAGGACCGGGGGTCACCAGGCCCTCTGGGGGTAACGTGACTCGAGCAGGTAGGCACCCAAAGGCTTACGTGTAAAGTGACCATACAGCACACACATCCACTGAGACAGGGAACGCACGCAATACTTGACACCACACCAGTTGTTTGAATAAAACCAGTCAGTTTTATCTAGATCAACCTTAGGATCAAAAGCATTTCATTACAATAGATTGGACAGTTCATTAACACCTTAAACCCTGGCATGGAATCAAAGCGCAGCACATAGCAACTCAAAAGCGCTTTAAATAGGGCATTTCAGCATAGCACTGCACATAGCAACTCATTAGCATTTCAAATAGGGCTTTCTAACATGGCGCTGCCCATAGAGAATCAATAGCACTTCAGATATGGCAATACACTGAAGCCTGAAACATGGCATTTCATGACCCTGTTAAACATGGTAATTCTCTGAAGCGCTAAACAGCCTATAACCCTGGAGCGCTAAACATCTGACCTCACAGAAGCACTACACGTTATGTTTACTTTTGAATCCGGGGCCAAAGCGCTGTATCCGCGCATTGAGTGAGGCGTGCTATCAGAGCCTTGAATTAGGGCCTTGAATTTTACCACTGAGTCCTGGCAGTCTGAGGCAGGGGGGGTGAACCGTCCCCCCCTATCTTCCCCACTAGGCCTCGATAGTTATGGCCGCCGTCTGTCGGTGTCGGGCCCTGTCCGGCGGGCTATGGGGCCAAATACTTGTCAGAGGATTCCCCCCTGGGGGAGGGGTGTGCTCCGGGCTCCACGGGGGCTTCCCGCCCTCTTCCCCGGGGGGGTTACCTGGGTCTTCGGCCTCAGCGAGGCCTTTGCGACGCTCGGCCCTTGCTCTTCGACCCCTCGTGGGTCACTCCAGCTGATCCTCGGCTGGGCGTAGGCTCACTCGCTCTCGAGCCTCTCCCGCCAGCCGCGTGCGCCGCCCGGCAGTGTCCGGGCCGAGGGGGGTGGCACGGGGCTTCCGTCCGGACCAGACGTGGCCGGGGAGCCCCGCGGAGACTTCCTGCAGGCTTCAGAGGCCCGCGCCCGCAGCCGCCAATGACAGCGCGGTCTGCGGGGGCGCGGCCCAGCCAACGAATGGCACAGCAGCGGGGGCGGCGTTTGGCAGTCCGCCCCCGTCAGGTGACTGGAGTCCTTGGCTTCGGGCCTACGCGGCCTTGGCAAGACATCCCGGCCCAACGAGGCCTTCGCTGCTTTCCGGCGGTCTTCTCCGCCCTGGGGGGCCGCGCTACCTCGGCTGCGACGGCAGCGACAGGGCCCCGGGCTTCTCCGCGGGCCCCGGTGATGGCAGAGGACAGTCTCACGGCGGTGAGTTATTTCTTTTTGGGCTCCTCGACGGGGGTGGCAGAAATTAAGGGCTGGCGTGTAGCTGGGGGGAAAGCGATTCGTTCAGCGCCCAGCGCCCCCTTTCTCTCACAGGGACGCCCCAGTTCGGGGCAGGTAGGTGGAGAGGCGGCAGGCCATACGCCTGTGGCAGAACAGCTAGGAAGGGGGCCCAGGTTAAGTCAGGGAGCGCAGGAGTGGCACAGCGCAGGTACCTGGTCGATCCCCCAGCAGTTCTGTGGTAAGTTTCTGTAGTAAGTTCTTGTAGTAAGTTTCTTTGTCCTTTTGGTGCCTGCTGGTTCTGGCGCCCTTGGTAGGTTGGTTCCTTGGGGGGAGGGTAGGTTGAGTTGGTGACTAGATAGTTCTTAGTCAGGCTTGGTAGGCTGCCCCTGGGTTCCCCTCCCGCTGGGCCAGATCAGTGGGCTAGTTCAGGATCCCTCACTCAACTTAAAAGGCAGCACCTAAGCCCTGTCACTTTCAGTGGCATAAGTCCCTGACTAGGCCCTACCGCCTAAAACTCCTGCGTAGGTTCCCCCAGGTCGTCGTCGCCCCAACTGACTAAAAATGTTCCCTCCTTTCCTTAAGTATCCCTAGGTCAGGTGACCACTCTCTAAGGTGGCAAAAGTAAACCCCACCCTTCTTCTAGAAGGTTCCAGCAAGTTCCAGGAGCTTCCCCACTCTAGCTATAGGACAACAAGGCAGGCTGGGGTCGCAACATTGTTGTTGGGTCCCAGCCAGCTCCTGGCAACTAGGGTGCTACTAAAAAGGCCACTCCGCAGTAGCAGGGGCCTGTGGCAGCCATCTTGGGGGAAGAGAGCACCTGCACCTTAACACTGATTAGCAGTGAAAGGGCGCTCGGAGACCTAAGGCCAACGAAAAAGGCGGTGGAAAAAATGAGGCAAGGGCAAAAATACAGAGAAGACCACCCTAGGGCTGACAGGTCTAACAAAAAGAGTTTTTTAAAATTATAGCAATCCCATCTCCTCTCGACAGAGGCCTATCAAGACTTAAAATGGCATGCATAGCCATGAGGAATAGCACTAAGAATATCAGGGGCTGAACTTTGTGACAGGCAGGTTTCCGTTAAGTAAATGGCATCCAAAGAGCGGTCAGTTAAAAAGTCAAACATTTCCAGCACAAAATGTGCAGGCGAGGGGGCAGAATAAAGGTGGAGTGAGCAGAAAGAGGCAAAATAATGGGCAGAAAGAGACAACATAGAGGGCAGTAGCAAGCAGGGAATAGGCTGAAAAATGAGGAGAAAACGAGCAGAGGAGGCACAAAATCGAAAGCAGCAAAGAATAGTAGACTGCAGGCAAGCTGGACAAGAGGACCATCATAGGGTGAGCTGGCAAGAAGAGTTGTTCCCATGCGCCCACTACTTTTTTTTACTGTTCACCCACTGACAGACCCACTCATACACCCAGGCACCTAGTCACACACTCAAGCCCCCATACACAGACCCACTCAGAAACTCGAATACCCACTGACAGACACACTCAGATACTCATGCACCCACTCACAGATCCATTCAAGCACTCATTCACCCACTCACAGACACACATGCACTTACACACTCATGCACCAGCTCACAGACCCACTCAGACCCTAAAGCACCCACTCACAGATCCACTCAGACACTCACACACCCACTCACAGATCCACTCAAAGTCTCTTGCACCCTCTCACAGACCCACTTAGACACTCATCCGCCCACTCAGAGACTCCCTCAGACAAGCATTTTCCCATTCACAGACCCACCCAGAGACTCATGCACCCTCTCACAGATCCACTCAGACTCACACACCCACTCCCAGATCTACTCAGACACTTACAGACCCACTCACAGGCCCACTCTGATATTCTCACAACCACTCACAGACCCACACAGACACTCACGCATCCACTCACCCACCCACTCAGAGACTGCATACGCATTGACCTACCTATACAGCCACTCACATAACCACTCTCAAAGGTTACAGGTTAGTTAAGAAACAAAATTAAAAAAATATCAAAATTCACTGAAAAGCACAAGGTTACAGGGACGTTATAGTTAGGAAATAGAATTTAAAAAACATGGAAATTCGCTGAAAAAAACAACGTTCGCAGGCACGTTATGGTTAGGAAATAGAGTTAGAAAAAACTTAGAATTTCAGTGAAAAAAACAAAGGTTGCAGGGGCGTTAATGTTAGGCTCAGATTTCACTCATGCAAAACCATTGACATTTTTCAGTTATATTTACCTGGCTAACTATAACTCACAACCACACAATGCACTGCTTATGACCTCATGTATTATGTCACTCATGACATGGTCAGTGACAGAATTGATGGCATCTCATATGACATTACTGATGACATCATCCATACACCCACTCACACACCCACTCATATCCCATACAACCTAAAGAGGAGGTCAAAAATCTGGGCATCAAGCTCGATCTTAAACTCACTCTTAAGACCCACATTAATACAACTGTTGGCTCCTGCTACCATATTCTGAGTTTACTTAGAAGAATGTTTCCATTGCTCCCTATTTCCACCAGGAAGACTTTGATTCAGGCACTGATTATGAGCAGGATTGATTACTGTAATGCCCTCCTTCTTCCTGCTCATGCAGCTGCACTGGGAAAATTGCAGGTCATACAAAACACGGCTGCCCGTTTGGTAACTGGTTCACCTGCTAGGACTCCCTCTCTGCCTTTGCTATCTAAATTGCACTGGTTGCCAGTTAAAAAAAGAGTGGAATTTAAAATGGTCTGTATGAAATTTAAGGCTCTGAACGAGCTTAGCCCCTCCTATGTTGTCAGGAAACTGAATGCATACACTCCTAGATGTTCACTTAGATCGGGGGCTAAAAGACTTCTTTCTATTCCGAGAATCAACAAGGCCCGCACAGGAGGCAAAGCCTTCTCGTATCTGGCTCCAATGTTTTGGAATAGTCTCCCTCAACATCTTTGTGCTGAAATGTCTCTCCTTCAGTTCAGAAAGCTGATGAAAACTCATCTTTTTTAATTGTAGTGCCAGGATAGTCTTCGGTTGCAAGCGCAGAGATACTCCTTGGGATGATTCAGCGCTACATAAAATCATAAAATAAATAAATAAATAAACCTCTCATACACCTACTCACACACCCACTCACATACTCATTCACAGACTAATACAGCCACTGACACACACACTTACTCACTCATACAGCCACCCACACAACCACATCATCATCATCATTATTATCATCAATACTTTATTTGATTTTACAAATAAAATAATAAAAGACACAATATATCATAAAAGTTTATGCACAGATGTCATAGTCAAAGTCATTCATATTTTAACACTTCTGATAGAAAGAGTACAAGACAGAAGCAGACAAATGGAGAATTTAAAAGCTGTAAAAACAATAAAGTGGGCCTGACTTGATAAAAATGAATTGGCTTGCAAATTAGAAATAAGTAAGTATGCCGCAAATTAATATATTTTGGGAAAAAAAATAGTGACATGCGAAGTATCATTAATCATTATATTATCACATTCACATTGGGACAGATTCAAGTACGAGAAACAACTGTAATTGGAAGGAATAAGGCGAGGAAATAGGTGCAACCTGAAATAGGTCAACAGACAACGTTTATGGCGTGTCATGTTCCAGGTTAAATATGGTTCTTTGTTATTAACACACAAACACTCACTCACCCATACATCCACTCACAAAGCCATTCACAGACCCATAAAGCTACTCACACACCCACAAAACCGCTCCCACTCACAGACCCATACAGCCACTCACATGCTCACTCACACACCCACACAACCACTCACATACCAATTCACACATCCACACAGCCACTCACACAACTACTCACACAGCCACTCACTCATTCATACAGCTACTAACCGAGCTACTCACTATACAGCCATTCACACATCCATTCACTCATCCACAAAACCACTCACATACCATTCACATGTCAATATAATCACTCACGCACCCACTCATTCATTTATACAGCTACTCACACAAATACTTACTGTGCAAAATAGTCACTCACACACTTACCCATATACCCTGTTAACAGCCACTCACTTACCAATACATCCACTTATACCCAGCCACTCACCTATGGAGCAATTTACACAGCCACTCAGTCACCCATACAGCCACTCACACATACTCATCCACTCATATAGCCACTCATCTAGCCACCACAGTCACCGATAAAACCACTCGCAGACACAATCACCCACCCATACAGCCACTCACTCACTCCCCCAAGCAACTACATCCACACCCACTTATTCACCCATACAGCCACTGCCACACCCACTCACACACCAAATCAGCAACTCAGACACCAACTCCCACACTGATACATACAGTCACAGTAATAATCAGATGACATATATCAGAAACAGTATCAGTCATTAGTAGTACAAAAATAATAGTAATGTAACTTATGCATAAGTTTAGTATATATCTTTAACTGTCAGAAACCTTCATGAAACACTTGCACTCACTGGCTAATGTCACCAGTGATGTCATCTGTGATGTAATCAATGATATAGTCAGTGATGTCACTGACCATGTCATAAGTGATAAAATATGTGAGGTCATAAGCAGTGCATTTTATGGTCGTAAGTTATAGTAAGCTCATGTAACTATAACTGCTGAATTTCAATAGTGCTGTGTGAGTGAAATCTGAGCATAACAATAACGGCCCTGTAACCTTTGTTTTTTTTAGTGAATATATATATATCTATATATGTCCCAGTAGAAGGCAACACGCCGAAACGTGTCGGCCATTGAAACTATATTTTTTGTATTTCTTTGCACTTCTTTTATGGAGTTATTGTTCTATTGTTTCACTGAAAATGTACATTTACATGCACGAAGATGATGGCTGTGGAGTTTCTTTGATTGCTTGGTACTGCCATACCGCAGGATTACAGAGCAACCAATATATATATTCAACAAGCAAACTAAAGATCAAACATTTGTTATAGTTAGAAAAATGTTATTTATTCTTTCTATTCAAAGTACACTTAAACTACATGACCACTACAAATTCTAAAAGTTAAAGTTATAGTTATAGCTTAAATTTAAAATTTACTCACCACTTAATTTAAATTACTGTAACTTTATCATTTTTGAAAAGGAGTAATAAAACGAACAACTTCCTCTGTGGACTTGAACTGAGAATTGGGGACTGAGTACGTCAAGATAAAATCTCTGCACAGGGTAAATGCCACAGTTCGAAGACATTTGCAGGTAAGTAATAAGTAATCTAAATCACAAAGCACCTCCACCCACAAATATGACAACACAAATGCAGGCCCCATATCCCCCACATGGGGGAACTAGACCCACTAACTGGCAGGATGTGAGTGGATCGCTTACAAGTGCTTGGAAACTGTATTTGTGACTCATTCCTGACTTTTATTTTTTCTACTTTCAAGCCAAGTCACAGAGAATCCTGTGTTCAATTCTGTCAGTCACCAAAGTGCCACATTGTGAGCAGGAGTGTCATAGATAACGGTCCCTGATCGCTAGCTCTGTGTGCTTCCATCAATTTGTCATTCAATTATCACTCCATTTTGTTTTCGGATACTGCTAATAAATTGTTGACAGGGCAGCGAGAAAACTGGAGACTTCTTTCCCTAGAGGATCAATTAAAATTTAAGAAAATTAATATCTTTACTGAAGAAAATACACCTGACTAAGGAATAGTAACAAAGCTTTAGGCTTCCTATGACCAGTGGCTTCTATTGCTAACACACAGGGAATGGAACCCTTCATCCATCTCTCTATCCAGAGAAGTAGTAGTTGATGTGGAGTTCCAATGTGATTTCGCAGACCAGTTTTAAGAGGCTCTGCAACACCATCTCTTTATTGCTCTCATAGCTATCCTGTATATTCTTCATCTCCTCCAGTGTACAATTATCCACTTCAGAGCTGTAACTTCTGTGTGATCCCAAATATTCATTTTCCTTTGTTCTGAATTCTTGTTTCTTCTGCAGACAACATTTTTCAATCTCAGCCTGAGCTCCTTCTTTTGCTTACTTCAGTCTTTTGTTCTATCTTTTTCGAGCCTTTGACTCCTTCTCAGCTGCCCTCTTCTTGGGCTGGAGAAGAAGCTCACTACCCTGGGACTGACTGGCCATAGCTGGAGGCTAAATCCGCTGCTATCCTTACAAACCAAAAATCTTGAGCCTGCCAGCTGCCAGCTGATTCTTGTCAATAGAAAGCAATCCTCGCCACATAACTTTATTCTTTCTATACAAACCAATCTTAAAGTACACAAAATCTATGAATTCTAAAGTTATACATAACCTTAAATTTAGTGGCAATGAGTTTGATTGCTTAAACAGACGTAGTGTGAAAGTGTGTGAATGGATGTAGATGGACAGAGAATGTAGATAGACGGAGAGCTGCACTAGTACCTACAAAGTACCACTACAATATTAGTAAAATATAGTGTTATAAAAAGTATTTCTAATTTTTCAACAAATTTAAACTTTAAAATAAAATCAAGTAGTGTGGTAATTTTCATATTACTGCTGTGCTCCGTAGTTTATTTAAAATAAAGAATAACATTTGTAAAAAAATTGTAAACAACGTGCAGTACACTATATTTGTGAAATATAGTATAATACAGTATATATATATATATATTTTTTACATATTTCTTTTTAAAACATTTTTTAAGTAGTGCAGTACTTTTTAGTAAGTGCTGCAGTACTGTGTGAATTGTATTAAAAATATATCGAAACCTATGATTAATTTTGCCTATCAATTAACAGTTTAATAAATAAAGTAATAGGTAGGAAAAATATAAAACCTAATACTAACATATATCTAAGGCCCTAAAACAGAACACAGCCAAAGTGTACTGAAAACAACATGGCTGACTTAAATTTTTGTAAAAGCGGTCATTAGCCAATCAGATAAGGCCTTGTCATCACTATGTACTGTAGTACTTTCACAAAATACTGCGTAATTTCATGAAACTACTGCAGACAAAGATATCACTACGTTTATATGCCTTATAACTTTAGAAAATGTTCACCTTACATACCGCTACAACATCAAAGAATCATCTGCACACCATAATCTACAATCCTGCAAATTTCATGGAAATACGTTCAGCCAAGTCTAAGGAAAATGTGTTAGGGGAAAAACATGTTTTGACACCCTTCTTTTTCCTTTGCAGCCCTTGACGAAATACTGTGAAACATTCCAGCATTCGAAATAGGATCTACTTTAAAGCTAAGAATCTAGTTAAGCTTTGCAAAAATCACCTTAAAAAACAAGCAAGGCAAAAAGCTATTTTGAAAACAAAAAGACATTTTATTAATTGGTTTTTATGAAATGTTAACTCCCATTCAGCTGGAAAATTTCTATTAACAGTTTAGGTGGAATGGTTTCTTGGTAATGGTATTCTATGAAATAGTGTTTCTATGAAATCACATTCAACTAAGAAAAAGACCTTTGTCTCTTCCTGATCTCTGTCAGAAGCAGTTGTAACTAGCCAGGGTGCAGCCAGGTTACACTTCTTTCGTACCTCTGGGGTGGGTGCTCCACCTGCAGCCAGCCCTGCTGTGAAGAATATCACTCGAGATCAAGGCCAGGTCAGGAACATGACCTGGCCGCAACACATGAAAGAGAATCCAACCCAAACTTGTTTGATGAAGGCAGCTTTAGAATCCACATCCTATGTCTACAAAAACCACATAACCATGGGAACTACTGACCCACCGGTCTTACAAATGGGAGTTGGGGGGAGTGGACAGTCCTGCCTAGTTCCATATCTGATGTGAAATCATTTAGATAGTAGGTTTCCATGGTCTATCTGGGCTATCATTTATTTATATACCATTTCACTTCAGAAAATCTGCACTTTCCTAAGTTCTAAAAAAGAATGTCTATTTGACCCTGTTGAACACTTATTCAGCATCAAGGGAAAGTGCTCTGTGTCCTCTGGATCTTAACTTGCCTTAGCAATTGGAGGTGATTCTTAGATGCTCTACCTGGCACAAAGCCTACTTGTGTGTCATGCATTAGGCTGTGTAGTGGACATAGACTCCTAGTTTCTTCATCTTCTTTTAAGATATTGAAAAGTAATGTTAGTATCTTCTCAAGTTATTCTGTAAAATTCACCTAGCAGACCATCATCTCAAGGGGCCTTACAATAGGGTAGGTACAAACCCACCTGCTCTATTTTTTCCTTTGATTTTCCCCTTCTAGAAATAGTCTACCTTCATGCAGAAGTGTGGACATCTTTAGTCCAGTTAAAAAGTCATTTTCAACAGTTAAAGTGTCATGATTATACAAGCTACATAGTCATCTGGAGAACTTTGCATACGTTTTCACTAGTCCTCCTGGTGTTTTAACCATGGAATATGACTTACCTTGCACAGCTGGTATCATCGCTTCGGCTTCACTCAAGTTGCCCTGACAGAAGGTGTCCTGCCTACTTCACTTATAAAAAGTGCATTGAGATCATACTTTATTTATTTGAACTTATGTCTTGTCTCCATCAGTGGTCGGGTATTGTATTCTTATTGTAACGTCCTTAATTTCCTGATCTATCGAGGCCTGAGATTGTCTAATGTTTTGGTTATGCAAGTCTTTCATTATTTAATCACAAAGAGTTGCTTTCCCTGCAGCCCACATTATCTGTGCAGCTGATACTGAACAAGTATCTAGATATGTGGTTAAATGATCTTGTAAGTGTGATTTTTTAGTGGGAAATCTGTAACTCAATATATTCATCCTCCACTGTTTAAGCAGTGCATCAGTATTTCCTAATTCAAAGTCAGTTTATATTGGGGAACTGTAAGATATACCCCCATGCAGTCAGGAACTAACCTATTATTTGTGCTAATCTGATAGAGACTTCTAGCCACAGATTATTTGCCTTGGAACATTCCCCAAGTGCCAGTCTGAATCTGGAAACGTTTTGAGCTCTACTTCTGTGCAGGTAGGTGTAGGTTGCATTGTTCTGCTTCCCGTCAGCATAGTCCATTCCGGCAGTGACGTGCATGGTGCCTATTAGGCACTACCAAAGCCCGTTGACATCTGTTCTTTTACTATGTGCTAGTCTGTGCAGATCCAGAGAGATCTACTTTCAGTTATTTTTTACAGACCTTTTTTTGAAATTTTGTTCAAAGTTTTTTGTGAGACCTTTGTCTCCCAGTGTAGTAGGGATGTCCCCCAAGAAACCAGGGGGGTTATAGTCTTGTAGTTCCTGCCACAGACAGGTGCCTGTAACAGACCCTCAGCCCATGTGTCGTTGGTGCTTGGAGCTGGACCACGACTCTAAGACCTGTGAGGATTGCTGTGGCATGATTCTGAAAGCACTAAGAGAGCACTTCCTGAAGCTCCTCGTTGTCCAATGACGGTTGCGTTCATGACGCTCTAGGACCTGGTCGTGCAGAAGATCCTGGGCCCGCTCACGGAGTCAGTCCGGACACTAGTTATCGCTTGAAGTTGTCATTGGTAATTCCCTCAAAAGAGCTAAGAAGTCAAAGCGTTCTTCGACTTCACCTCACCAGTCCAGATCATCAGACAAGGCACAACAACGATGCCACTCCAGGCCCTGCTCCCATGTAGAGCCTGCCTCTCTGTCCACTCTGCACTTTCCTGAGTTTCACGGTGCCCTAGTGATCCCCACATAACTCTATAAATTTTATGAGGCCCGGCACCTAAGTTTTGGGCTGGCGGACCCCTCTGGACCGCATTTAAGCCTCATGAGTTTGGCAGGTGCCTCTACTGGATTTCCACCAGCGGGTCCTCCCATCAGCGCATGTCAGGCCCATAGGTTCCATACTGGATCCGGAATGGCTTCACCAGTGAGAATGCAACCTTTCTGGGAGCCCGTTCCAGCAATGTTGTTCCTGGTGCCGCCGACGCCCGACAGCAGCAGTGACATCATACAGAGCCAGCTGGAACCAGACCTTCTGAATCAGAGCCAGCGCCTCCTTTCTTTGACAGGCCTGAAGAAAAGTATGATTGGTGGAAGCCAAGAATTCCTATGGCTACAGCCCTCTTGGAGGCCAATGACACCTGGTATGAGGAACTGGCAAATGCCAGTAGTCTGGACACATCACCAGACAATGACTTGGTTTTTCCTCCTAGTGCGGCTGTGGAGGAAGGGGCCTCCGTCACGGAGGTGTGTAGGGCGGCTGAGGTCCTCTAACTTCAGCTGCCCTTAGTGGCACTCAAATAAAATGTTTTAACAGAGGTGCTTCAACTGGGAGTCACTCCCTAAGAGCGTCTTCTACCTTTTAATGAATCCCTCACTGATGTCCTGCTCTGGGCATGTGCAAAGCCCTGCAGAGGGGTGCCTGTGCACAGGACCATTGCCAGCTGCCCTCACCCAGCACCCCATTCCAGAGAGTCTGGTTTTCCAGACCTCCACCTCCAAGGTTAACCCTGGTGTTTTCACTACAACACTACTGGATAAGGAATGCAAGAGGCTGGACAGCTTCGGCAACAAGATGTTCTCTTTCGCAAGCTTAGCACTGTGGTCAGTGATCACCGCGTGCCTCTTGGGCCGATACACCCACACGGTTTGGGGCTCGGTTGCGCAATTGCTGCCAATGGTCTCGAAGGAGGGCCAAGTCATAATGTCACCTGCTATTTTAGATGGCAAATCTGTGGAGGTTGGGGGTTCCATTCTTTCTCTGCCTTGATGACTGGCTGTTGAAGGAAGGCTCGCTCCAGGCTGTCACCTCACACCTGCAGGCTACAGTGCACCTCCTGCATTCTCTAGATTTCATTCTCAAATTCCCAAAGTCACACCTGACTCCCACTCAGATGCTAATTTTCATCAAAGCTTTTTTGGATACTGGGCAGTTTGGGGCCTGTCTTCCAGAATGGTGAGTCCAGAATATTATAACTATGATTTCAATGATTCAGACTCTATTGTGGATTTCAGTAAGACTGACTCTGAGTTTGCTGAGACCCATGGCCTCCTGCATCCACATCAGGGTAACCTCTCCAACCTGATCCAGATCTTGGAAGGAACTGCAAAAGACCTGCAGTGGTGGCTAACGAACCACGATTGGGTCAGTGGCAGACCCGTCTCCTTTCCCCAGGAACTGACTGTAGTGACCGGTGTGCCACTCCTGAGCTGGAGCGGCCATCTGGGAGTAGTGGAGATTAGAGGACTCAGATCACGGACACAATATTGACAACAATAATATTGTGTAACAAAAATATTGTGTCAAAAATGTAATTTATAAAAACCTTGTCTCCCTATACTTATATTGTAAAGCATTGTCTCCCTATACTTATAATGTAAAATATTGGGGAAAAAATGTTGCTTCACACTAATATCTTTAAAAACATACAAAAATATATATTTCTTTAATATATATAAAGTTTAACATAGTAAATCTTAAATATTTTATTATGTAACATTGATGTAACGTAAATTAAATACATGTAAATAGTATTTACTGGAGTTAGGAGGGGTAAGATGTGCTATTCCCACTCCAGTCTGAGCAACAGTTAGGAAAGTGTTAGACTTTGGAGGGGGAAGATTTACTATTTCCACTCCAGTCTGTGTAGCAGTACGGAAAGCATTGGACTTCGGAGGAGCAAGATTTACTATTCCCACTCCAGCCTTTGCAACAGTAGGGAAAGCACTTCACTTCAAATATATTACATATTTAAATAACCGTATTTAATTAGAAAAAATACCAAATCAAACAAACTGGAACTGCTGCCTGCGTGAGATCGCGCCCCAGAAGATCAAAGGCAAGCCGGGGGAAAGGAGCAGACACCGTCCACTTGGGCCAGTACTGACGCCTGGTGTCTGCTCCGCACGGACTCACACAGTTGGGTCCGTGCTGTATTTTCCCTGTAGCAGTGCTCGCAGTGCATCCAACCAATTGTAGAGGGACACTGTGGTTTTAAAGTGAGGGCGGCAAACAGTTCACTTTATTACAGCATCTGAGGAAGTTCGCAAGAACGAAACGCGTCATGCTGAGTGTTCAAATAAAGCACAGTTTCAACTGGGACCCCCCTGTGTGCTCAACTTCTTACCGAAAGCGAAGGAGTGTGGTATGTATGTTTTGGGTGCAGCCACTAGCACCCAGTGAGCGCCCACCTTTAAAGTGATCCAGCGGATATGGTGGCAAAGTCGTGCTGGTTCAAAAACTTTTTGAAAACGCTGGATCCTTGCTCACCTGGAACAGTGAATCTTGCCATAACTGATGGGCTGCGACTTCGCGGGAGGTGGCAGCTTACCTAGGTGGTGCCTGCTGGTCCTGTTCCTGGATGTCAGCAGTGAGGTGAGGGGTCAGAGGAACTGCTGCCTGCGTGAGATCGCGCTCCAGAAGATCAAAGGCAAGCCGGGGGAAAGGAGCCGACACCGTCCACTTGGGCCAGTACTGACGCCTGGTGTCTGCTCCGCACGGACTCACACAGTTGGGTCCGTGCTGTATTTTCCCTGTAGCAGTGCTCGCAGTGCATCCAACCAATTGTAGAGGGACACTGTAGTTTTAAACTGAGGGCGGCAAACAGTTCACTTTAATACGGCATCTGAGGAAGTTTGCAAGAACGAAACGCGTCATGCCGAGTGTTCAAATAAAGCGCAGTTTCAACTGGGACCCCCCTGTGTGCTCAACTTCTTACCGAAAGCGAAGGAGTGTGGTGTGTATGTTTTGGGTGCAGCCACTAGCACCCAGTCAGCGCCCACCTTTAAAGTGATCCAGCGGATATGGTGGCAAAGTCGTGCTGGTTCAAAAACTTTTTGAAAACGCTGGATCCCCGCTCACCTGGAACAGTGAATCTTGCCATAACTGATGGACTGCGACTTCGCGGGAGGTGGCAGCTTACCTAGGTGGTGCCTGCTGGTCCTGTTCCTGGATGTCAGCGGTGAGGTGAGAGGTCAGAGGAACTGCTGCCTGCGTGAGATGGTGCCCCAGAAGATCAAAGTCAAGCCGGGGGAAAGGAGCAGACACCGTCCACTTGGGCCAGTACTGACGCCTGGTGTCTGCTCCGCACGGACTCACACAGTTGGGTCCGGGCCGTATTTTCCCTGCAGCAGTGCTCGCAGTGCATCCAACCAATTGTAGAGGGACACTGTGGTTTTAAACTGAGGGCGGCAAACAGTTCACTTTATTACGGCATCTGAGGAATTTCGCAAGAACGAAACGCGTCATGCCGAGTGTTCAAATAAAGCGCAGTTTCAACTGGGACCCCCGTGTGTGCTCAACTTCTTACCGAAAGCGAAGGAGTGTGGTGTGTGTATATATATATATATATATATATATATATATATATATATATATATATATATATATATATCTAAAATAAAAACAAAATAAACAATTTAAAATAAGTATTGAACAATTTAATCATCAATTAAAAGAAATACTAATTTTTTTACTTAATTAACTTCCCACACTATACCACTACAAACCCAGCAGCCCACACTGAGAATATAACTTAAATAAATATTTATAATCAATTTACATAATTGATTATCAATTTAATAATGAATAATTATTTGTTAATTAAACTTGATTAACGTCCCACCCTATACCCCTAGAAACCTAGCAACCTGCAATTAAAATATAGCTAAAATAATTCAGTATCGCATAATGTACATAAATATTTATCAATCTAATAATTAATACTAAATAAATCAGTATTTGTTAATTATTACTTAACTTCCCACCCTATATTCCTACAAACCCAACAGCCCACACCTAAAATATAACCACAATATAAATGTATGCTACAATTTACATAATTAACCATCAACTAAATTATTAATAATAAATTAATAATTAATTGTTAATTATTTATTATTGAATTAACTTTCCACACTATACCCCTATAAACCTAACAACCCACCACGACATTTTAAATTACTATTAGCAATTAAATTAAAAATTATGAATCATTGAAAATTACAAACTATATTTAAAAATATTAGCAACTATACAAACAATAACACATAGATTTAAGATATGAAATAAAACACATTAAGAAAATTATAAAACAATATGTTTTACAACTATAATATTAAAAACAATATTAACAACTACAATATCCTTAACGACGATAACTTACCTAAAAAAAACAATATTCTTGACAATAATATTTCTGCATCATAATATTTATGTATTACAAATTTTTTTTTTAATATATTGCGGTCTTTCAATATTTACAACTCAATATTTTGTCCAAATAGTGAGGACTCTGGTCTCCGGCGGAGTCTCAGCTCTACATCAATTTGCTGGAGCTGAGAGCGATCTAGCTAGCATTGAAAGCCCTTGCTCCTTCTATTAACCTCTTCTATGCCCATGACGAGATAGTCTCATCATGGAGCGCGGTTGCGCTGTGCCCATGACGAGGCTATCTCGTCATGGACCCCGCCCGCTAATACAACGCCCGGCACAGGAGGGGGAAAGGGTGGGGCACTGAAGGGGTTAAGGGAAGGTTCTTTCAGGTGTTCACGGTCAACACCACTGCCCTGTGGTATTGCAACAAACAGGGTTTGGTGGGGTGTTGGACCCTGTGCCAAGAGGCACTGCATCTCTGGACAATGTTTGAATGGTAGGACATTTCCATGATGATTCAACATCTGGCAGGCTGTCTGAACGCCAGAGCAGATGCACTATGACATCCATGCCTAGCAGATCACGAATGGCGTCTCCATCTGGAGGTGGTGAAAGGTCTCTTCACAGACTGGGGAGAACTTCGGTTAGGTCTTTTCACCACCGCCAAGAACGTGCAATGTCAGTACTTCTGCGCATTGGAGTTTCCAAAGCTACTATCGCTTGTACATGCTTTTCATCTCGAGCAGAGCTCAGGTGTCCTCTACATGTTTCCGCTGATGCCACCCCTGACCAGAGTTCTCAAGAAGATCAGGAAAGACCAGGCCTAAGTCATCTTAGTGGCTCCAGACTGAGCCTAGTATCTTCAACTCCTGAGCCTGAACATCATTCATCTGACCAGGCTGCCTCTTCTGTCGCAACCGCAGGGCAGGGTCCTGCATCCAAACCTACACACGCTCTGGCTTCATGCTTGGAGGCTAAGCAGCAGCAGTTGATGGTTTTCAACCTCCCTCTTGAAGTCTGTGATGTCATTCTGGCAGCCAGGTGTCCCTCAACCAAGACAGCATGTGCCTGCCATTGGGACAAATTTGTGGCCTGATGTGCTTCAAAAGATTTTGATTCCCTCCTTTGCACCCCTATCTTAAGTTATGTTGTTTGTTCTTTCATTTGCTTAGCAAGGCTTTGCTCTGGGCACTGTTAAAGGACATCCTTCAGCCATATCAGCTTTTTTGCGGCTGCCGGACCAACCAACTCTGTTCAAGTCACCTGTTGTGACTCGGTTTCTAAAAGGATTCGAATACATGTCCTCTCCTAGGCCATTTATCATGCCCCATTGGGACCTGAAGCTGGTTTTAACTTTCCTCATGTATGCACCCTTCATTCCTTTATACAATTGCTTTCTATGCTTATTGACCATCAAAATGGCTTTTATAGTGGCCATTATATCAGCTAAGAGGGTTAGTGAACTGCAAGCACTTTCTGTGCACCCTTCTTAATCAACAATCTACCAAGACAAACTAGTGTTGAGGACCTGTGCTTCCTTTCTTCTAAAAGTGATGACATTGTTTCATATACTCCAGACCATCACCTTGCCTACCTTTTTTCCTCATCATCATCCTTCCAAAGAGGAGGAAAAACTCCATTGTCTGGACCCAAATAGAGTGTTGCTGTTCTATATCATGGGTACTCACAAACAATTTCCAAGGGGCAAAACGTTTGATGTGTAGTGTGACCAGGGGCCACCTTGATGCCAGCAGTGTGTCATTTTGGGGGTCTGGAAGGTGAAGGGTAAGGTGGGTTAAGGGAAGGGAATCATGTACATCTAATGGCTGAATTGCACAATGTGAAACCAGAAAACATGGGATCAATCCCAGCTTCCCCACCTGACAAAATTGTGTGGTCCTAAGTATTGTTTAATTACACTTTCCTTCCTTTGTTTTCATTATCACATATAAGAGGACCTCAAAATACATGACGTCAGGATGTGCGCCGTACAAAACACTCTCCTGTGTTTGATTTCATAATCTACATTTTTGTTCATGTATAATAGCAACTCAGGCCACCCAAAGGGTGGACATAACAACTGACTTGCCTCTTACTTAACTATTGGTATTGTTGTCAGTGTGGGGGTGGAGAATGAATGTTTTAAATTCATGTTGGAAACTATCACTTTAAACAAATACTTGAATGCATCGATATAATCTGACGTACTAAAGTGAAACACTTCTGCATGTTAATGAAATACACTTTGGGAATTTTCAAAAGACCTCGTCATATTTTTACAAGTTTGCTGCATGATGTCTTTAAAATTTAAGGTACTCTTAAAGTTAAGCGGTGCAAGGCACCCTAGTTACTTCCTTTTTTTAACTCAAATTAACCTTTAAATAAATGCTCTCTCATTTCCGTAATATCTTTTTAATGTCAGAGCTCAGTCGAATTAACAGCAGCCCTGTGCTGCTGTTGAGCTGGGGGCTGCATCAGGAGGGTCTCATGTGGCACTAGGGATGTACTTTGAGCATCACTGTTCTACATTGATCTTACTAGAGAGTTCTGGGTGGACGATCAACTCTTTGGACCTGAGTCCGTCTGAAATCTATCTGGTGATGGGAACGACCGACTTCCTGTCGGCAGTCCCAACCCAGCAATTAGGATGCAAACGAACACTGTTCAGTCACAATCCTATTCTTTAAAATGCATGTATTCCGACCAGAGTGCATGCTCTCATTGTAAAGAGCTGACGTGCAGTTCATCCCTGCACCCCGTAGCAGGCACATTAAGGTGCCTGCCACCGGATGCAGGGATCCTATGGTGCCCCCTAGGCCACCATTCATAGGCCTTGCACCCAGAGTTGGATTCCCACAGCTTTTCTGTGTCAGAAAGGCCGGCACAGAAAGGCAGTAGGAATCTGCCATCGTAATCCCTCGAGCAGCAAGAGCCACCCTTGGGATTACAGGCCCCTTTCCGAATGGCAGATGGGCTCTCCAAGCTCATCGTAAGCCATTCGGAAATCCTGTTTGGATTAATTTCTGAACGACCCCATCAAAAAGGGTCGGTCAGAAATTAATCCAAACAGGATATTACGATGCCGTAGGAACGTTTCCGACTGAGGGTCGGAGCCGTTTCCTATGCATCGTAATCGGCCCCTTAGTTGGGTACATTGGAGAGCAGGAAGGAACGGCCATGTAGAAGTGGATAATTTCTCGAAGTATTGTGCTCTGCATTAAAATCTGCTATTCACTGGCCAAGAATGCAAACCCCTGAAGGCTTGTAAGCTCATTTCACCAACACCAAGTCTGTGACCACTGCAATAGCTATCAAAGTCCCTGTCCTTGATATCTATCAGGCTGCAACGTGGTTGTCTTTGTACATGCTTACCAAGCACTATTGCCTAGACAGTCAGGTCCGTCGTGATGGGCATTTTGTTAATTTGGTCCTATAGGACTATTTGGTCTTGTTTGTTCAGAGACTCACCTCCATGGAGGTACTTCTTGGGTATCTATTCTAAAGTAAGGACCCTGCAACCATAAATCTCTATCAGATGAAAAAGTTACTTACCCTCAAAAACACCTAGGGGCAGATTTACAAGAAAGTGACGCATCTGTAGAGATGCGTCACGTTGTAAATGGGCCGCAACTTTTACGCTGCCGCTGCATCACAAAAGTGACGCAACGGCGGTGCAAAAGTGATGCAAGGGGCTTGTAAATCTGCCTCCTTATCGGGCCATTTGCGACCGCTAAATAGGTCTGCGCTAAATAGGTCTGCAGCATGTGCAAACCCTATTTTGTGAGTCGGTAACCTATTACCGACTCGCACAATAGGGTTTGCAACTTGCTATTAGGAAGGGAGTTCCTTCCTAATAGTGAGTCTCAGTGCCATGTACGAATGTTTTGTGAATAATATGCGGTCGCAAAACATTTTCATTTTATGCACCACTGCCTACTCTTAAAAAATGAAACTGAAACTTTTCATTTTAATCTTTTTGAAATGCATCCCGTTTTCCTTTAAGGAAAATGGGCTGCATTTTAAAAGAAAAATGCTTTAATTAAAAAGCAGTCACAGACAAGGTGTTCTGCTGACACCAGCAGGCCACCATCCTTGTGAATGCTGGCCATTCCCAATGGGTCGCAAATTGTGACCTGCCTCATGGATATTAATGAGGCAGGTCCCTTGCAACCCATTTGGGAATTGCAAACAGCGTCTCAGACACTGTTGTTCAATCCATTTTGCAAGTCGCAAATTGCTAGTCACAAAACATCGCAATTTGCGACTCGCAAAATGGAATGGTCGTATATCTGGCACAAAATTCTTAGATAATAAAGGGATCCTTCTCCTGTATAATGCCAAATTACCAGTGTTCGTGAGTGAGATATGGCCGGTCAAAAAGGATGAAGGTCTGTAACTAGGAGCAAAAGTACATGGAGGATGACGCTGAGAATCTTCAGTTCAGTGGTGAAAATCTTTGCATGGTCTGAAAATCTTACAATAAAACTTTGCCTCCATTATTGTTAATGGTCTTTCTAAGAGTTCATACTTTTAACGGTGATCGTGATTTATCCCTGCCTTTAAAAACAGTGTTGGTCACAGTTCTGTCGCTCAATGCCCACAGTTTTGTAATGGCTATTAAGTGGTCTCCTTCTGAGGGCTGATAGCACTGAGCATGTCGCTCACTCATGTCTGGGTAATAGTAGTGGGTGTTGGCCCACAATGGCCTGGTTGATGAGGGGTGGTGTAGATAGAGGAGGATTCCAGAGTTCCTAACAAATGTTCTAGATCCCCAGGGTTTGCACATGCCTTATGTCTTTCATTCATCCTTGCTTGTTCCGTAGACCATGCGATTCATTAATGAAGGGCAATCCAACGCATTTTGGCCATAAGCCCTTCCTCATGGACTTTCCCGTAGAAAAGACAGCAAGCTTACACACCAGCACTTTCCTCTTTTTTATTTGCTTCAATATTCACGTGCCAGTGAGCGACCATTGCATTCTGGGACTGGTGGTGAATAAGTAAATACCCAGGAAGAACTCCTATAGTGATCAGAGCGAGTACACAAGACATTTATTGCCTTCGAAAAAACTTTTTAAAGTGAATTTTCAGCAGTGACCCACATGGGTATTTACTTATTCACCACCAGTCCCAAAATTCAATGGTCGCTCACTAGCACGAGTCATTGTTCAGACTGGATTGTAAAGCCACTGTGTGGTTCAGACTGAGTGGTAAATGATGTTTCCCTTTGCTATCAGATGTGGGGGCATACATTATCGAACTTGGGGACTTAGTCCCCTGTCCTACAGTAAGAAGAAAAAATCATACAGGGCAGCATGATAGGGATACCCTGTCATCCTATGCATCTGGTGTCACTGACCATGCCATGAGTGATATGATATGTGAGGTCATAAGTAGTGTGTTGCGGGGCGTAAGTTATAGTCAGGTCTGGTAACTATAACTGCTGAATTTCAATGGTTTTGCACAAGTGAAATCTGAGCCTCCCTATAAAGTCCCTGTAACGTTTGTTTTTTTCTGTGAATTGTAAAAAAAAATGTAAACTCTATTTCCTAAGTATAATGTCCATGTAACCTTTGCTTTTTTAGTGAATTTCTACGGTTCTTTAACTTTTTAATCCTAACTGTGACCCGTCACCTTTGAGAGTTGGTATGTGGGTCTGTGAATAAGTCTGTGAGTTCCTGCATGGGTCTGTGAGTGGGTGTGTGAGTACTTCTGTGGATGTGTGAGTCCCTGTGTGGGTCTGTGAGTGGGTCTGTGAGGGCCTGTGTGAGTGCCTGAGGAGGTGTGTGAGTTTCTGTGTGGGTCTATGAGTAGATCCGTGAGATCCTTTATGTGTCTGTAATTGGGTGTGTGAGTGCCTGTATATGTCTGTGAGTAGGTGTGCGAGTGATGCTGTGCATTTTGGGCATTTGCATACTTAGGGTATTTAAAAGGGAGAACCATGGACTCTGCTCTCACCAGGAGATGACAAGAAGGAAACCACTCATCACACTCATCACAGTCACTACATATTAGATCGTGTTTCAATAGATCAATTATGAATTCCCCTCCATTAAGGATTTCAAATCATTTTTCAATGTGGAATGCAAGAAGAAAAACACTTGCTTTGCCTTCACCAAGCCCAAGAAGTTAGGATCGTTTGCACTTAACTGAAGTGGTGCTTCAACTGGTACACCTGCTACGCTTATATTTGTAAGTACTTCCCGTTGAGGTTTCATTTCTGTGAAATCAGCACCAGGAAATCGAATCAAACCTCATTTTTTCCAAGAAGAGCCCCTAGTTTTGCCCAAAACGTCTACCCAACTGGAGTAATTTCATTTGGTTAATTAGTAAGTGCTACCTCATTGGGTAAATGTCTTGTGCATATTCTACACTACAGCTGCGTAATAGACCATGAAGTGTGCATGTAATTTTGGCAATGTGATTGTTCCTCTAGCATCTTTCTCAACAAGATGACGAGACTACAAATAGGTGAATCTCCACCAAATGGGTACTTCCCTTTAACTAAATAATGTATGTGCTTCTTTGTTTGGTGGAGATGTCCTGGTATTACTCTACATCAATAATGTGTCACAAAAATTGTCTGGAAAAAGCTTGGGGGCCTTTAGTTAAGCTGTCCAGCATGGGGTAAGAGGATGGAAGACCATTGCATACTACTATGGAAAATGGTGCATTGCCAAACGGGCGGAGCTTTCAGATGATTTTGGACATTTGTGTACTTGGGGTAATTAAAAAGGAGAATCAGTGATTCTACTCTCACCAGGAGATGACGAGAAAGAAACCACTAATCACAGCCACCCCAGATCAGATTGCGCTCCAATAGATCGACGATGCAGTCACCTCCATTAAGGATTTCAGATTGTTTTTTCAACGTAGAATGGGAGATAAAACACATTTTCATTGCCTTCCCCAAACCCAAGAAGTTTGGATCATTTTGTTTTAAATAAGGAGAGGGAGACCCAATCCCATTGGGCATGGCCAAGAAGTAATGGGGGAAGGGATCCAAGCAGCCCCACTCCCGGGGCCGCACCTATCCCTAGGGCCTGGCTGAAGTTCAGCGATAGAGTTAGTGTGGCCATGTCTCCCTGGGTGCCCTGGAGCCCACCCTGGACACCCAGTGAGCTATGATGGGGACCGCGGCGGGAGCCTCAAGGTCCTTGCAGTCGCAGTCACTTCCATCGCCTCTTGTGGAAGCCGGCACTGCTAGAAATGCAGATCCCTGCATGCAGGAGCAATCGTTTTATCTGTTTCCCTGCCCTCATGACAGCAGGCAGGGAAACAGATGAAAACTCTGCTTCTAGCAAGTGGGAGCAGTTTGACAGCACCCGCTTGCTGGAGGCAGAGTTATTTTTGCTCTCGCTTGGCGGTAGCTGTCAGGGCCTGCCAAGCAAAAGCAAACAGCAGTGTTCCGGGGGTGGGCACCCTGGGACATAGCAGGAGCCGGCTCGTGTGGTCCCCAGGACCATTGATAGCTCCAAGAGGTGGGTCGCATGACCCCCTCCTTTGTTTTGCATGGGCCGGCACTAGGTAGGTGGTGGTCCAAAGGGCCATAACTGGCCCGGAAGGGGGGCTGGGCGGTCCCCTCCCAACTTTAAATATGTTTTTGGCCTGGGGGGTGGTCCCCAGGTCTTCCAACAGCTCCAGGAGAGGGGTCCACGTGGCCCCCATCAATTTAAAAAAAGCCTCCCTACTGCAATAAAAAGAAAAGAAAGCCTCGGGGCTCAAATGAGTCCATGGAGGGGGGTCAGCACGGCCCCCTTCCAATATATTAAATAAGCGCTGGGTAGGTAGTGGTCCCCGGGGCTCAAATCAGCCTTAGGAGGGGGGCCCAATGCACCCCCTCCTTTTTAAAAAAAAATATGCCTGCATGGCCTCAGGACCTTGTCCACCCGGGGGCTATAGAGTAAAGAAGCACAGGAGGACACACTTGTTTTTGTTGGGTTTTTTAAGCAGATTCGCAATTCCGTCGTGATTTTGCAGCAAACATTTTTAACAACTATGCAAGGGGGCCACAGGGTGACTCCAATACTAGAGCTGGTGTGTCAGGGTATTAACACCCTTCCCCCTGTTCTTTTTTTAAATGCGTTTTTGTAACTCAGATGAAGTCGAGTCCCAAGATGACTGCCAACACTTCCTGGTTGAAGTGTTGGCAGCCAATCAGATTTCAGTGCCGGGGGGCTGTCTGATCCATGGAGAATCCTAGCCCTTATAAACAAATTTGGTTTTCATTCAATATCTCTAAAACTAATAAATGGATTTACACAAAATCACAAAAAGGCCTCTTTCTCGAACAAATGTGGTGTGATTCCATCCAGCAGTTCAGGCTGGAGTCATGCTTTATTTTAGGAAATGGACAATGCCGCTCCTCTGATGCATTTCGCTGTAAACAGCCTTTGTCAAGGTGAAAGAGCCCCCAGGCCATTCAAAAATAAATGCCTTCCTGGCATCAGCACAGAAGAAATACTGCATGAATCTCATGTTCCATGTTTTTCACTGCTTTACTAATGTAAAACAGGGATTTCTCTGTTCGCACCCACGATTAAGAGTGATATTAAAATTGATATTAAAAATGCACAAAAATATATTTATGTAATCTATGCAATTCTCCAAAATTTCAATTCATGATTAGAACTTAATACTGAAACATTTCATTCAAATTGTAAAAGTCTCCCAACAACTTAGGGCATTTTTGTGTGATCAGAGGCAGCGTATTTAAATATAATTTCAATTTTTGTACATTATATATTATACACAGCTCCCAGGAATGACCTTGAGTAAAGTAGCACCAAGGTGAAATACATTTCTGATTCAATCAAATACCGGGCCGTGCCCTTATATTGTTTTCCTACAGGGATATTATCAATCTTCTACTCTATCTGTTCTAATCTTATATATATATACTATGTGAATACCTGCATACACAATTCTTTCTTGGGAGGAGAAAAACATACCCTATTCAATAAATCATCACAGTAATCGCCTGGTGGCTAAAACCATAAAAACACTCCACCTCACAGTCAACATGGTGCTTCATCCCCTAATAACCCACCTAGAACCACATTTGATAGTTTGCATACTGTCACATACTCACATACTTTATATTGCACCAAGATCTCCATAACATGTACGTCTCCTGTGGTGGAAAACACCCAACCACACAATATTATTCAATAAAAACAAATAGATACATGGATAAATGATGAGGAAATAAGTGGGAATATCCTACACGTTTGTCAACTTCTATTCGACATGAACCACCAATTCTTCGTCCCTATTGAACCTAAACGGAAATTTGGTCTACAAATCTAGGTAATATCGTGATTTTATCTGTCTCAAAAATCTTACTCTGTCACCACCCCTAATATTCTTCTCCACCCAATCAATAGCAAAAAATCTCACTTTCATGTGTAACTATTATGATATTGTGAGAAGTGTCTCGCCACAGGGTATGTGAAATCTAAATTGCTCACTGATTATTGATGTTCTAATATCTGTTTTCTGAGAGGAAAAGTGGTACTTCCCATATACATAAGAGACCAAGGGCATTGTAAGACATAGATACAAAAACCTGTAGCACAATTAAAAAATGTATTGATCTCCCCTCTATGTCCATCCATAGATGCAAAGCTTTCTGTGTTGGAGACATTTTTGCAAGCTTTGCGATGACTACACCTCAAGAACCCCTTGGGTCGTGATAACCATGTAGTGGAAATACGATTACTAGTTTAATCTCTTCATGTGAGATGTTCCCATATGGTTCTCCCTTTTCTATAAGTGATTGAAGGCCTCAGTGTCAGATACTTGATTTCACTGTCAAATCCACCCACTCTTCTAAAATTACTGGATGGAGAAACTCTTATGTGGGTACTGTAAATATACACAGAACCTTTGTCACACTAATCACCCCTAAATATCTCAGCAGAGATAGTATCTCCCACCACTTGCTGATTTCTTTTTTCATCAGCTTCTCTAAAGTTAACATACTTTACTTTAAAGTCGAAGGGCCCGATTCACAGAACTAACTTAAGACAAAATCCTAAACTTACTACCATTTTGGTATTCACAGAAGGCACTTACTCATTTTGGTATTCACAGAAGGCACTTACTCATTTCGGTATTCACAGAAGTTAGGAGTCCTAACTTTAGGACTCCTAAATGCCTTCTGTGAATACCGAAAGTCTTAAAATTAGGATTTTTCTCAGTTTAGTAGTAGTATAGTTAGGACTCCTAACTTTAGGACTTCTAAATGCCTTCTGTGAATACCGAAAGTCTTAAAATTAGGATTTTTCTCAATTTAGTAGTCCTAAATCTAAATTTAGGACTACTAAATTGAGAAAAAATTCAGACCAAAATATTGATTACTTTTTTGTTTTCATTTTTTATTTTAACCCGTTCCGTGCTCATGACGGAACCACTCCGTCATGAGCCACGGGTGCCGTGTGCTCATGACGGAGTGGTTCCGTCATGCTGCGGCCGTTGGCGGCCGCTCCGCCCACGCGGCGCTAATTCCCCGCCTGTGCGGGTGATTAGCGCAGTGGGCGGAGTCGTGACGGAACCACTCCGTCATGAGCACAGCTCACCCGTGACTCATGACGAAGTGGTTCCGTCACGAGCACGGCGGCGCCGCAGTGCCCCCAAAACCCCCAGCGCCGTGGCGGAATTCGTGCCGCGGCGAAGGGGTTAATATATTTATATTATTTTCTTTTTTTTTTTTTAATTCAATTTTTTTTTCAAAGTCGCTCACTCAAAACGTACACATCACGGTGGGTGCACGGATTCTAGCTGCCATTTTAGAAAAGTCATGAAGGATCCGTGTACGGTGTGCGTCGACTGCGTGTTTTTCAGTTACATCATGTACATTTAATATTGGGTGATGTGCGCGAATGGTATGCCACCAGTCCGCGACTACAGCACCCGTGCATTCGCGACACATGCGCATTACGGTACGAGATGCTTGCGCGGTGGCGGGTCCCGCGTGACGTCATATACGTGCTGGTGCGCGCTGGGTGCGTGACTCCCGCAAAAAAAAAAAATTTTCTAAAATGAAATGTATGTGTCTTTAATATACATATTAGGGCATGAGATTATCGAAGATATTCATAAAAATAATATATTTGTACTTATAATAAACTTGCATGCATCGTGAGTGCAGAGAACCAGGTCAGCAGAGCTACTGTAGAGCCAGAGAAACCAGGTCAGCAGAGCCGTTGTAGAGCCAGAGAACCAGGTCAGCAGAGCTGCTCTAGAGCCTAAGAATCAGGTCAGCAGAGCTGCTCTAGAACCAGAGACAAAGGTCAGCAGAGCTGCTCTAGAGCCAGAGACCCAGGTCAGCAGAGCTGCTCTAGAGGCCGAGAACCAGGTCAGCAGAGCTGCTGTAGAGCCAGAGAAACCAGGTCAGCAGAGCTGCTTTAGAGGGAGAGAACCAGGTCAGCAGAACTGCTTTAGAGCCGGAGAACCAGGTCAGCAGAGCTGCTCTAGAGCCAGAGAACCAGGTCAGCAGAGCTGCTTTAGAGCCATAGAACCTGGTCAGCAGAGCTGCTCTAGAGGCAGAGGACCAGGTCAGCAGAACTGCTTTAGAGCCAGAGAAACAGGTCAGCAGAGCTCTTTAGAGGGAGAGAACCAGGTCAGCAGAGCTGCTTTAGAGCCAGAGAACCAGGTCAGCAGAGCTGCTCTAGAGCCAGAGAACCGGGTCAGCAGAGCTGCTTTAAAGCCATAGAACCAGGTCAGCAGAGCTGCTTTAGAGCGAGAGAACCAGGTCAGCAGAGCTGTTCTAGAGGCAGAGAACCAGGTCAGCAGAGCTACTCTGGAGCTGGAGAAACCAGGTCAGCAGAACTACTCTAGAGGGAGAGAACCAGGTCAGCAGAGCTGCTTTAGAGCCACAGAACCAGGTAATCAGAGCTGCTCTAGAGCCAGAGAACCAGGTCAGCAGAGCTGCTTTAGAGCCATAGAACCAGGTCAGCAGAGCTGCTCTAGAGGCAAAGAACCAGGTCAGAAGAGCTAATTCAGAGGGAGAGAACAAGGTCAGCAGAGCTGCTTTAGAGCCAGAGAACCAGGTCAGCAGAGCTGCTGTAGAGCCATAGAAACCAGGTCAGTAGAGCTGCTTTAGAGCGAGAGAACCAGGTCAGCAGTGCTGCTTTAGAAGGAGAGAACCAGGTCAGCAGAGCTGCTTTAGAGCGAAGGGACCAGGTCAGCAGAGCTGCTCTAGAGCCAGAGAACCAGGTCAGCAGAGCTGTTGTAATGCCAGAGAACCAGGTCAGCAGAGCTGCTCTAGAGCCTAAGAACAGGTCAGGAGAGCTGCTCTAGAGCCAGAGAACCAGGTCAGCAAACCTGCTGTAGAGCCAGAGAATCCAGGTCAACAAAGCTGCTTTAGAAAGAGAGAGAACCAAGTCAGCAGAGCTGCTTTAGAGCGAGAGAACCAGGTCAGCAGAGTTGCTTTAGAGCCAGAGAACCAGGTCAGCAGAGCTGCTCTAGAGCCAGAGAACCAAGTCAGCAGAGCTGCTTTAGAGCCATAGAACCAGGTCAGCAGAGCTGCTTTAGAGCCAGAGAACCAGGTCAGCAGAGCTGCTCTAGAGCCTAAGAACCAGGTCAGCAGAGCTGCTCTAGAGCTAGAGAACTAGGTCAGCAGAGCTGCTGTAGAGCCAGAGAAACCACGTCAGAAGAGCTGATTTAGAGGGAGAGAACCAGGTCAGCAGAGCTGCTCTAGAGGAAGAGAACCAGGTCAGCAGAGCTGCTTTAGAGCCAGAGAACCATGTCAGCAGAACTGCTTTAGAGCCATAGAACCAGGTCAGCAGAGCTGCTTTAGAGCCAGAGAACCAGGTCAGCAGAGCTGTTGTAGAGCCAGAGAACCAGATCAGCAGAGCTGCTCTGTAGCCTAAGAACTAGGCCAGCAGAGCTGCTCTAGAGCCAGAAAACCAGGTCAGCAGACCTGCTGTAGAGCCTGAGAAATCAGGTCAGCAGAGCTACTTTAGAGGGAGAGAACCAGGTCAGCAGAGCTGCTTTAGAGCCAGAGAACCAGGTCAGCAGATCTGCTCTAGCTGACACTGACTGATTGACACTGACTGACGCTGATTGACTGACACTGACTAACACGGACACTGACTGACACTGATTGACTGACACTGACTGACTGACAATGACTGACACTGATTGACTGACAATGACTGACTGACACTGACTGACACTGATTGACTGACGCTGACTGACACTGATTGACTGACACTGACTCACTGACACTGACTCAATGACACTGACTGACATTGACTGACTACTCTGTACTACTCTACTACTCATTCTCTACTACTCTCTACTATGCTCTCTCTACTACTCACTCGCTACTACTCACTCTCTACTACTCTCTACTACTCACTTTCTACTACTCTACTACTCTCTACTACTCACTCTCTACTACTCTCTACTACTCACTCTCTACTACTCACTCTCTACTACTCTCTACTACTCTCTCTCTACTACTCACTCTCTACTACTCTCTACTATTAACTCTCTACTACTCACTCTCTACTACTCTCCACTATTCTCTCTCTACTACTCACTTGCTGCTACTCTCTACTACTTACTCTCTACTGCTCACTCTCTACTACTCTACTACTCTCTACCACTCACTCTCTACTACTCTACTACTCACTCTCTACTACTCTCTACTAATCTCTCTACACCTCGCTCTCTACTACTCTCTACTACTCACTCTCTACTACTCACTCTCTACTACTTGCTCTCTACTACTCACTCTCTACTACTCACTCTCTACTTCTCACCGTCTACTACTCACTCTCTACTACTCACTCTCTGCTACACACTACTACTCACTCTACTACTCTCTACTACTCTCTACCACTCACTCTCTACTACTCTACTACTCACTCTCTACCACTCTCTCTCTACTACTCACTCTCTAATACTCTACTACTCTCTACTACTCCCTCTCTACTACTGTCTCACTACTACTCACACTCTACTACTCTCTACTACTCACTCTCTACTACTCACTCTCTACTACTCGCTCTCTACTACTTTCTACTGCTCACTCTCCACTACTCACTCTCTACTACTCGCTCTCAACTACTCTCTACTACTCACTTCACCACTCACTCTACTACTCACTCTCTACTACTCACTGTCTACAACTCACTCTCTACTACTCTCTCTACTACTCACTCTCTACTACTCTACTACTCACTCTCTACTACTCTCTCTCTACTACTCACTCTCTACTACTATACTACTCTCTACTACTCCCTCTCTACTACTCTCTCTCTACTACTCACTCTCTACTACTCTATACTACTCACTCTCTAATACTCACTCTCTACTACTCGCTCTCTACTACTTTCTGCTGCTCACTCTCTACTACTCACTCTCTACTACTCGCTCTCAACTACTCTCTACTACTCACTTCACCACTCACTCTACTACTCACTCTCTACTACTCACTGTCTACAACTCACTCTCTACTACTCTCTCTACTACTCACTCTCTACTACTCTACTACTCACTCTCTACTACTCTCTCTCTACTACTCACTCTCTACTACTATACTACTCTCTACTACTCCCTCTCTACTACTCTCTCTCTACTACTCACTCTCTACTACTCTATACTACTCACTCTCTAATACTCACTCTCTACTACTCGCTCTCTACTACTTTCTGCTGCTCACTCTCTACTACTTACTCTCTTCTACTCGCTCTCAACTACTCTCTACTACTCACTCTACAACTCACTCTACTGCTCACTCACTACTACTCTCTACTACTCTCTCTACTTCTCACTCTCTATTACTATCTCTACTACTCACTCTCTACAACTCTCTACTACTCACTCTCTACTACACACTCTCTACTACTTGCTCTTTAGTACTCGCTCTCTACTACTCTCTACTACTAACTCTCCACTACTCACTCTACTACTCACTCTCTACTTCTCACCATCTACTACTCACTCTCTACTACTCACTCTCTGCTACACTCTACTACTCACTCTACTACTCTCTACCACTCACTCTCTACTACTCTACTACTCACTCTCTACCACTCTCTCTCTACTACTCACTCTCTACTACTCTACTACTCTCTACTACTCCCTCTCTACTACTGTCTCACTACTACTCACACTCTACTACTCTCTACTACTCACTCTCTACTACTCACTCTCTACTACTCGCTCTCTACTACTTTCTACTGCTCACTCTCCACTACTCACTCTCTACTACTCGCTCTCAACTACTCTCTACTACTCACTTCACCACTCACTCTACTACTCACTCTCTACTACTCACTGTCTACAACTCACTCTCTACTACTCTCTCTACTACTCACTCTCTACTACTCTACTACTCACTCTCTACTACTCTCTCTCTACTACTCACTCTCTACTACTATACTACTCTCTACTACTCCCTCTCTACTACTCTCTCTCTACTACTCACTCTCTACTACTCTCTACTACTCACTCTCTAATACTCACTCTCTACTACTCGCTCTCTACTACTTTCTGCTGCTCACTCTCCGCTACTCACTCTCTTCTACTCGCTCTCAACTACTCTCTACTACTCACTCTACAACTCACTCTACTGCTCACTCACTACTACTCTCTACTACTCTCTCTACTTCTCACTCTCTATTACTATCTCTACTACTCACTCTCTACAACTCTCTACTACTCACTCTCTACTACACACTCTCTACTACTTGCTCTTTAGTACTCGCTCTCTACTACTCTCTACTACTAACTCTCTACTACTCACTCTACTACTCACTCTCTACTACTCTCTACTACTCACTCTCTACTACTCACTCTCTACTACTCTACTTCTCTACATCTCTATGTCTACTACTCACTCTCTACTACTCACTCTCTACTACTCACTCTCTACTACTCTCTACTACTCACTCTCTACTACTCACACTCTACTATCTCTCTACTACTCACTCTCTACTACTCACTCTCTACTACTCACTTTCTACTACTCTACTACTCTCTACTACTCACTCTCTACTACTCACTCTCTACTACTCTCTACTACTCTCTCTCTACTGCTCACTGTCTACTACTCTCTACTATTCACTCTCTACTACTCACTCTCTACTACTCCCTACTTTTCTCTCTCTTCTACTCACTCGCTACTACTCTCTACTACTACTCACTCTCTACTACTCACTCTCTACTACTCACTCTACTACTCTCTACCACTCACTCTCTACTACTCTACTACTCACTCTCTACTACTCTCTCTCTACTACTCGCTCTCTACTACTCTCTACTACTCACTCTCTACTACTCACTCTTTACTACTTGCTCTCTACTACTCACTCTCTACTACTCACTCTCTACTTCTCACCGTCTACTACTCACTCTCTACTACTCTCTCTACTACTCACTCTCTACTACACTTTACTACTCACTCTACTACTCTCTACTAGTCTCTACCACTCACTCTCTACTACTCTACTACTCACTCTCTACTACTCTATCTCTACTACTCACTCTCTACTACTCTACTACTCTCTACTTCTCCCTCTCCACTACTGTCTCTCTACTACTCACTCTCTACTACTCACTCTCTACTACTCACTCTCTACTACTCGCTCTCTACTACTTTCTACTGCTTACTTTCCACTACTCACTCTCTACTACTCGCTCTCAACTACTCTCTGCTACTTACTTTACCACTCACTCTACTACTCACTCTCTACTACTCACCGTCTACTATTCACTCTCTACTACTCACTCTCTACTACTATCTACTACTCACTCTACTACTCTCTACTACTCTCTACCAGTCACTTTCTACTACTCTACTACTCACTATCTACGACTCCCTCTCTACTACTCTCTCTCTACTACTCACTCTCTACTACTCTCTACTACTCACTCTCTACTACTCACTCTCTGCTACACTCTACTACTCACTCTACTACTCTCTACTACTCTCTACCACTCACTCTCTACTACTCTACTACTCACTCTCTACCACTCTCTCTCTACTACTCACTCTCTACTACTCTACTACTCTCTACTACTCCCTCTCTACTACTGTCTCACTACTACTCACACTCTACTACTCTCTACTACTCACTCTCTACTACTCACTCTCTACTACTCGCTCTCTACTACTTTCTACTGCTCACTCTCCACTACTCACTCTCTACTACTCGCTCTCAACTACTCTCTACTACTCACTTCACCACTCACTCTACTACTCACTCTCTACTACTCACTGTCTACAACTCACTCTCTACTACTCTCTCTACTACTCACTCTCTACTACTCTACTACTCACTCTCTACTACTCTCTCTCTACTACTCACTCTCTACTACTATACTACTCTCTACTACTCCCTCTCTACTACTCTCTCTCTACTACTCACTCTCTACTACTCTCTACTACTCACTCTCTAATACTCACTCTCTACTACTCGCTCTCTACTACTTTCTGCTGCTCACTCTCCGCTACTCACTCTCTTCTACTCGCTCTCAACTACTCTCTACTACTCACTCTACAACTCACTCTACTGCTCACTCACTACTACTCTCTACTACTCTCTCTACTTCTCACTCTCTATTACTATCTCTACTACTCACTCTCTACAACTCTCTACTACTCACTCTCTACTACACACTCTCTACTACTTGCTCTTTAGTACTCGCTCTCTACTACTCTCTACTACTAACTCTCTACTACTCACTCTACTACTCACTCTCTACTACTCTCTACTACTCACTCTCTACTACTCACTCTCTACTACTCTACTTCTCTCTACTTCTCTATGTCTACTACTCACTCTCTACTAATCACTCTCTACTACTCTCTACTACTCACTCTCTACTACTCTCTACTACTCACTCTCTACTACTCACTCTCTACTATCTCTCTACTACTCACTCTCTACTACTCACTCTCTACTACTCACTTTCTACTACTCTACTACTCTCTACTACTCACTCTCTACTACTCACTCTCTACTACTCTCTACTACTCTCTCTCTACTACTCACTCTCTACTACTCACTCTCTACTACTCACTTTCTACTACTCTACTACTCTCTACTATTCACTCTCTACTACTCACTCTCTACTACTTCCTACTTTTCTCTCTGTTCTACTCACTCGCTACTACTCTCTACTACTACTCACTCTCTACTACTCACTCTCTACTACTCACTCTACTACTCTCTACCACTCACTCTCTACTACTCTACTACTCACTCTCTACTACTCTCTCTCTACTACTCGCTCTCTACTACTCTCTACTACTCACTCTCTACTACTCACTCTTTACTACTTGCTCTCTACTACTCACTCTCTACTACTCACTCTCTACTACTCACCGTCTACTACTCACTCTCTACTACTCTCTCTACTACTCACTCTCTACTACACTTTACTACTCACTCTACTACTCTCTACTAGTCTCTACCACTCACTCTCTACTACTCTACTACTCACTCTCTACTACTCTACTACTCACTCTCTACTACTCTATCTCTACTACTCACTCTCTACTACTCTACTACTCTCTACTTCTCCCTCTCTACTACTGTCTCTCTACTACTCACTCTCTACTACTCACTCTCTACTACTCACTCTCTACTACTCGCTCTCTACTACTTTCTACTGCTTACTTTCTACTACTCACTCTCTGCTACTCACTCTACCACTCACTCTACTACTCACTCTCTACTACTCACCGTCTACTATTCACTCTCTACTACTCTCTCTACTACTCACTCTCTACTACTATCTACTACTCACTCTACTACTCTCTACTACTCTCTACCAGTCACTTTCTACTACTCTACTACTCACTCTCTACGACTCCCTCTCTACTACTCTCTCTCTACTACTCACTCTCTACTACTCTCTACTACTCACTCTCTAACACTCACTCTCTACTACTCTCTACCACTCACTCTCTACTACTCTACTACTCACTCTCTACCACTCTCTCTCTACTACTCACTCTCTACTACTCTACTACTCTCTACTACTCCCTCTCTACTACTGTCTCACTACTACTCACACTCTACTACTCTCTACTACTCACTCTCTACTACTCACTCTCTACTACTCGCTCTCTACTACTTTCTACTGCTCACTCTCCACTACTCACTCTCTACTACTCGCTCTCAACTACTCTCTACTACTCACTTCACCACTCACTCTACTACTCACTCTCTACTACTCACTGTCTACAACTCACTCTCTACTACTCTCTCTACTACTCACTCTCTACTACTCTACTACTCACTCTCTACTACTCTCTCTCTACTACTCACTCTCTACTACTATACTACTCTCTACTACTCCCTCTCTACTACTCTCTCTCTACTACTCACTCTCTACTACTCTCTACTACTCACTCTCTAATACTCACTCTCTACTTCTCGCTCTCTACTACTTTCTGCTGCTCACTCTCCACTACTCTCTACTACTCACTCTACAACTCACTCTACTGCTTACTCACTACTACTCTCTACTACTCTCTCTACTTCTCACTCTCTATTACTATCTCTACTACTCACTCTCTACAACTCTCTACTACTCACTCTATACTACACACTCTCTACTACTTGCTCTTTAGTACTCGCTCTCTACTACTCTCTACTACTAACTCTCTACTACTCACTCTCTACTTCTCACCATCTACTACTCACTCTCTACTACTCACTCTCTGCTACACTCTACTACTCACTCTACTACTCTCTACTACTCTCTACCACTCATTCTCTACTACTCTACTACTCACTCTCTACCACTCTCTCTCTACTACTCACTCTCTACTACTCTACTACTCTCTACTACTCCCTCTCTACTACTGTCTCACTACTACTCACACTCTACTACTCTCTACTACTCACTCTCTACTACTCACTCTCTACTACTTGCTCTCTACTACTTTCTACTGCTCACTCTCCACTACTCACTCTCTACTATTCGCTCTCAACTACTCTCTACTACTCACTTCACCACTCACTCTACTACTCACTCTCTACTACTCACTGTCTACAACTCACTCTCTACTACTCTCTCTACTACTCACTCTCTACTACTCTACTACTCACTCTCTACTACTCTCTCTCTACTACTCACTCTCTACTACTATACTACTCTCTACTACTCCCTCTCTACTACTCTCTCTCTACTACTCACTCTCTACTACTCTCTACTACTCACTCTCTAATACTCACTCTCTACTACTCGCTCCCTACTACTTTCTGCTGCTCACTCTCCACTACTCACTCTCTTCTACTCGCTCTCAACTACTCTCTACTACTCACTCTACAACTCACTCTACTGCTCACTCACTACTACTCTCTACTACTCTCTCTACTTCTCACTCTCTATTACTATCTCTACTACTCACTCTCTACAACTCTCTACTACTCACTCTCTACTACACACTCTCTACTACTTGCTCTTTAGTACTCGCTCTCTACTACTCTCTACTACTAACTCTCTACTACTCACTCTACTACTCACTCTCTACTACTCTCTACTACTCACTCTCTACTACTCACTCTCTACTACTCTACTTCTCTCTACTACTCTATGTCTACTACTCACTCTCTACTACTCACTCTCTACTACTCTCTACTACTCACTCTCTACTACTCTCTACTACTCACTCTCTACTACTCACTCTCTACTATCTCTCTACTACTCACTCTCTACTACTCACTTTCTACTACTCTACTACTCTCTACTACTCACTCTCTACTACTCACTCTCTACTACTCTCTACTACTCTCTACTACTCTCTCTCTACTACTCACTGTCTACTACTCTCTACTATTCACTCTATACTACTCACTTCTCTACTACTCCCTACTTTTCTCTCTCTTCTACTCACTCGCTACTACTCTCTACTACTACTCACTCTCTACTACTCACTCTCTACTACTCACTCTACTACTCTCTACCACTCACTCTCTACTACTCTACTACTCACTCTCTACTACTCTCTCTCTACTACTCGCTCTCTACTACTCTCTACTACTCACTCTCTACTACTTGCTCTCTACTACTCACTCTCTACTACTCACTCTCTACTACTCACCGTCTACTACTCACTCTCTACTACTCTCTCTACTATTCACTCTCTACTACACTTTACTACTCACTCTACTACTCTCTACTAGTCTCTACCACTCACTCTCTACTACTCTACTACTCACTCTCTACTACTCTATCTCTACTACTCACTCTCTACTACTCTACTACTCTCTACTTCTCCCTCTCTACTACTGTCTCTCTACTACTCACTCTCTACTACTCACTCTCTACTACTCACTCTCTACTACTCGCTCTCTACTACTTTCTACTGCTTACTTTCCACTACTCACTCTCTACTACTCGCTCTCAACTACTCTCTGCTACTCACTCTACCACTCACTCTACTACTCACTCTCTACTACTCACCGTCTACTATTCACTCTCTACTACTCTCTCTACTACTCACTCTCTACTACTATCTACTACTCACTCTACTACTCTCTACTACTCTCTACCAGTCACTTTCTACTACTCTACTACTCACTCTCTACGACTCCCTCTCTACTACTCTCTCTCTACTACTCACTCTCTACTACTCTCTACTACTCACTCTCTAACACTCACTCTCTACTACTCGTTCTCTACTACTTTCTGCTGCTCACTCTCCTCTACTCACTCTCTACTACTCGCTCTCAACTGCTCTCTACTACTCACTCTACCACTCCATCTACTGCTCACTCACTACTACTCTCTACTACTCTCTCTCTACTACTCTCTACTACTCACTCTCTACTACTCACTCTCTACTACTCTCTACTACTCACTACTACTCACTCTCTACTACTCTCTAATACTCACTCTACTACTCACTCTCTACTACTCTCTACTACTCACTCTCTACTACTCACTCTCTACTACTCTCTACTACTTACTCTCAACTACTCACTCTCTACTACCCACTCTCTGCTACTCTATCTATTACTCTCTACTACTCTCTACTACTCACTCTCTACTCTCTATTACTCACTCTCTACTCTCTACCTCTCTACCTCTCTCTACCTCTCTTTCTACTACTCTCTACCTCTCTACCTCTACACCTCTACACCTCTACCTCTCTCTACCTCTCTCTACACGCACACATATGTACATATATATATATTCACTGAAAAAACAGGTTTCAGGCCTGATATAGTTAGGAATTATCATTTTAAAAACCTTAGAAATTCACTGAAAAAACAATAGGTTTTAGGGGTGTTATAGTTAGCTGGACATTTCACTCGAACAAAACCATTGAAATTCCTCCGATATAGCTAGTTGTACTAACTACATCTCGCGCGCCCACAATCTACTGCTGATGGTGTCACATATTACATCATTCATGACATGGTCAGTGACATCACTGATGGCATCTCAAATGACATCACTGATGACATCACTGATGGCATCATCCAGTGAATGTGGTTTGGTTCCATTATTTAAATATGTATTATATATGCATATAGCAATTTGCATTGAAGAATGAGTGGATATATAAATATAAATATCTGAATGGAGGATTTAGTAGCAGTGTGATTGACTGTTTACTTGACTAATTTATAGTGTCTCACTAAATATATTGGATAGTGACTAAACTGTGTGAATATCTGTATCACTTTGTCAGTTGTTGTGTAAACTGCTGCACCAGTTGGTTACTAGCTACGTGAAAGTCTATATTAGTTATTGATTAGTTAACTGAGTATTTGTATGGGAGAGTGAATGTGTGTGTGGTTCGGTGGGGGGTGTGTGACTGCCCAAAGATGTCTGAATAGTTGATTCAGTAGGTAGATGAAGTTAAAACTACATGTTATAGCAGTTGTTTGGGTGAGTGGATATCTTTATGGGTGTGGTGATGAGCCAATATATGTCTCAATGGTACATGTCCAACAAACTAGAAAAATAAAAGCCAGTGTATGTGTTAGTTGTTGTATATAAATAAGTATACATAAGACTCAGTGATTGTATGAGTGACTGTATGGATAACTGTATACTTGTAATAGTGTTTTTATTACACACTAAGTATGAGTTATTATATATATGAATAGATGAAGTGGTGTTTTTTTAAGTGTATAAGTAAAAGTAAGTATGATCCATTGTTTGCATAAGTGAGTAGGATGACTTCATAAGTGATTAGGATGTGTGCTGGTGTGTAATGTCAATATAGGTGTATAAGTATATTTGATAGTTTTCTATTAATCATTGACAGCATGTATGAGTGAATCTATAGGAAAGTGATTAGATGTGTGTATAGATCTAGGAATCACTGAGTGGGTGTTTAAAAACGTGTATTGGTGTGTCAATGGTTTTAAATCTGGCACTCTGTATTTTACAGTGAGTGATGAAAGGTTATACTAGTGTATGATGAGGTGAATCTGATTCTCACGTGGATGATGTCATCAGTGATGTCATCAGTGATGTCATTTAAGATGTCATCAGTGATGTCACTGACCATGTCATGAATGATGTAATATGTGACATCATCAGCAGTGGATTGCGGGCGCTCGAGATGTAGTTAGTACAACTAACTATATCGGAGGAATTTCAATGGTTTTGTTCAAGTGAAATGTCCAGCTAACTATAACACCCCTAAAACCTATTGTTTTTTTCAGTGAATTTCCATGTTTTTTTAAATGCTAATTCCTAACTATATCAGGCCTGAAACCTATGGTTTTTCAGTGAATTTCAAAGGTTTTTTAAATGCTAATTCCTGACTATATCAGGCCTGAAACCTATGGTTTTTTCAGTGAATTTCTTAGGTTTTGTAAATGACAATTTTTAATGTATTAATTGTTATACTGATTATTTTGCTACTGATTTACTACATTTTGTAAACTGTTTATTTTTAGATATTTTATTTTTTTAATTACATTATACATTACAATACAAAATATACTTTCTCAGAATGAATTACTTTAGTTTAAATACTTTGCAAATAGGCAATAGACTTTTAAGTACAGTAGTTACAGTTGTTGCAATGGGCAACACAATTTCAAACACAATGCAACATTGAGCTCAATGTGATTTTCTAGTCAAATGCAATTAGTTACTTTATGGATTACTTTTCTAACCACAGGACTGGATCCTAGATTCAGTCCTTGGACATCTCCTGCAGACAGTTGAGTAAAAGCCTTTTGGTTACAGTAGTGATTTTTAAGGAATATTATTGTATTTAAAAAGTTGACACTTTGAAAAATGCTCACATAGAATCACCAATGTTATCCTATGGCAGAAAATTCACTTAGCAGGTAAGTAGTGTTATCTTTACTTTTCCTTACTCAGTGGTGGATCCTGGATCCAGCACTGGCCAATCTCCTGTAAACAGTTGAAAGAATGTGTTTAAGTTATACAGACGATTTTTTAGGAATATTTTTAGGTTGTGAAAATAGACCCTTAGAAACTTTTCTGCTCAAAACCACATTCCTATGGAAGGAAATACAAGTTACTGGTAAGTACGCTTAGAATTACTTTTCAGGGTCAGTGCTGGTCTAAAAGATGCAGCACTGGGTTCTCTCTCCTGATAACAGGTGAGTAAATCTGAATTCGTAGTTCGGCTGATTTAAGAGGAATATTTGTACGTTTCAAAAATGGACACTTAGAAACTTTTCTGGTAAAAACCACACACTGGATTCCTATGGAAGGAAATACAAGTTACTGGTAAGTACACTTAGAATTACTTTTCAGGGTCAGTGTTGGGCTAAAAGATGCAGCCCTGGGTTCTGTCCTGATAACAGGTGAATAAATCGGAATTCGTAGTTCGGCTGATTTTAGAGGAATATTTGTACATTTCAAAAATGGACACTTAGAAACTTTTCTGGCGAAAACCACACACTGGATTCCTATGGAAGGAAATACAAGTTACTGGTAAATACGCTTAGAATTACTTTTCAGGGTCAGTGCTGGGCTAAAAGATGCAGCCCTGGGTTCTCTCCTGATAGCAGGTGAGTAAATCGGAATTCGTAGTTCGGCTGATTTTATAGGAATATTTTAAAGTTCCAAAGCTCCACACTTAGAAGAATTTTCTAGAGAAACCAGTCAATGTTACCCTATGGAAGGAAATTCACTTAGCAGGTAAGTAGTGTGATTTCACTTTTTCTTACTCAGTGGCGGATCCTGGATCCAGCACTGCTGCATCTCCTGTAAACAGTTGAAAGAATGCGTTTAAGTCATACAGGCGATTTTTAAGGAATGTTTTTAGTTTGTGAAAATAGACACTTAGAAACTTTTGTGCTGAAAACCAGACAATGGATTCCAATGGAAGGAAATACAAGTTACTGGTAAGTACGGTTAGAATTACTTTTCAGGGTCAGTGCTGGGCTAAAAGATGCAGCACTGAGGTCTCTCCTGATAACAGGTGAGTAAATCGGAATTCGTTCTTCAGATGATTTTAGGTGAATATTTTAAAGTTCCAAAACTCCACACTTAGAAGAATTTCCAAGTGAAACTAGTCAATGTTAGCCTATCGAAGGAAATTCAAGTTACTGGTAAGTGTGGTCAGAATTACTTTTCAGGATCAGTACTGGGCTCAAAGATGCAACCCTGAGGTCTCTCCTGATAACAGGTGAGTAAATCAGAATTCGTAGTACATCCAGTAAGTGCCACAGAGCTGCGCAGCAGAGAGATGTCAAAAGGGGCACGGCCTGCACCACCTGTCTGCAACGCAGCGCAGTGGCACTTCCTGGAAGCACCTGGTGGGCTACTTGGCCCCCATGGTCACTCAGGTTTGAAGTGGAATTTTTTCCCCAACTTAAAACGCGCCACAGGGCGTGTTTGCACACATCACGTCAGTCCCCGTCCCCTCCCTTCACCACTGTGTAAACGTGCCCTGTCACCATTCTAAGTTGAGAGATTAAGTCCCCTTCAATCCTAAGTGTCCCTAGGGTCAAACTAGCCCACTAGGTACCTCCAGTAAGCGCCACAGAGCTGCGTTGCAGAGAGGTGTAAAAAGGGGCGTGGCCTCTGAACACCTGTCTGCAACGCAGCTCCCTGGCGCATACTGGAGATACCTGTTGGGCTATTTGGCCCTCAGGGACCCTCAGAATTGAAACAGAATTAATTCCCCAACTTAAAACGCGCCGCAGGGTGCGTTTGCACAGTGGTGAAGGAAAGGGGCGTGGCCTGAGGTGATATGTCTGCAAACACACCCTGTGGCGCGTTTTAAGTTAGAGAATTAATTCCTCCTCAATCCTGTGGGTCCCTGGGGGCCAACTAGCCCACCAGGTACCTCCAGTATGTGCCAGGAGGCTGTGTTGCAGAGAGGTGCTTAGAGGCCACGCCCCTTTTTACAACACTCTGCAACACAGCTCAGTGGCGCTTACTGGAGGTACCTGGTGGGCTAGTTGGCCCCCAGGGACCCTCAGTATTGACAAGGAATTAATTCCCCAACTTAAACCGGGCAACAGGGCGTGTTTGCACACATGTGAACTCAGGCCCCGCCCCCTCCCTTCACCACTGTGCAAATGCGCCTCATGGCGCGTTTTAAGTTGGGGGATTAACTCCCCTTGAATACTGAGGGTCCCTGGGTGCAACTAGCCAACCAGCTACCTCCAGTAAGCGCCACAGAGCTGTGTTGCAGAGAGGTGTGAAAAGGGGTGTGGCCTCAGAACACCTCTCTGCAATGCAGCTCCCTGGCACATACTGGAGGTACCTGGTGGGCTAGTTGTCCCCAGGGACCCCCAGTATTCAAGGGGAATTTGTTCCCCCTCTGCAAACGTGCCAGGGGGCGCGTTTGCAGAGTTGTGCTAGAAGGGGCGTGGCCTCCATCCCGATCCTTTTATTTTAATTTTATTTTTTTAAGAAGGGGGGCTGTGTAGCCCCCCTTCTTTTTCTAATTTATTGGCCCTGGGGACCACATCCCCCAGGGCCTGCCCCCAAATTTATTTCTTAAAACAAAAAAATCGGGAAGGGGGCCGCGCGGCCCCCCTCCCGAGGCCATAATCTGCCCCGGGACCCCATCCCACAGGGCATGTGCCTTTTTTTTAAATTTTATTTTGGAGGGGGGCTGCCTTGCCCCCCTCCTGTGGCCACTAATAGCCCCGGGGACCCCATCGCCCGGGGCTGGCCCACTCCGTGGGGGGTCCCCAATTCCCCACAGTCCCAGCTGGCTTCCCGCAACCTGCGGGAGCCGGCATTGCTTTTCCACATTGGGAGCAGCTAACATGCTGCTCCCCATGTGGAAAAGCAATCTGCTTTGCTATTTGGAAGAGAGAGCAGGTTTCCTGCTCTCTCTTTCAAACAGCAAAGCAGTTTGCAATGACAGGGTGTGAGCCGCGAGGCTCCCGTCCTGTCAATTCAAACAGCAGTGTCCCGGGGCTGGGCACCCCGGGACACTGCAGTAGTCGGCCCTGGGGGGTGGCGGCCCCCAGGGCCATCAAGGGCTCCAGGAGGGGGGCAGCGCCCCCTCTCCCACCTGTTTCAAAGCCCCGGGAGGTGGCGGTCCCTGGGGCGTGTGCGGGGCTTGAGCCCCCTACACAGGGTATATTTTGAAAAATAAAGCCCCGGGGGTGGCGGTCCCTGGGGCTGCAGGGGGGCCATGAGCCCCCCCATTCATTTTTTTAAGCCCCAGGAGGGGTGGCGGTCCCCGGGGCTGGGGGGGGCCTAAGAGCCCCCCAACAAAATAATTGAAGCCCCAGGGGGTGGCAGTCCACTATTGCCCCCGGTATTTGGCCCAGCCGGGGGCAAATTACCAAAGAAGCGCGGGAGCCCACGCTTCTTTTATTTTAATTTTCGGCCGAAATTCATGCTGGGTGTGCGGATCTCGCCGTTTAAAGAAATAAATGCTTTTTTTGGACCTGGGAGTACTTGTGGGACCCTCTGAGCAGGCCTGGGGGTCAGGGTGCTTCTACCCTGCCCCCTTTTTGCGTTTTTCGCATTTGTTTTTTAAGTTTCTTGTGCCTCGGTTCTACCGAGGCACAAGATTGCTGCCAACACTTCCTGATTCAGAGTGTTGGCAGCCAATTAGCATACAACTCATGCTCGGGAAGGTGCGGGGAGTGTGCGCGGATCCTTCGAGGCCATAGATATATATGTACTTTTACCTGTAATTTTCTCAGGAACTACTGAACGGATTTACACCATTTAAGCAAAAGGCATGAGTCTGAACTGAGGAATACCTCTTTGCCAAATTTGGTGTAATTCCGTTCAGCAGTTCGGCTGTAGCTGCGTCAAAAGGTCCTATGGAAAAATGCATGGGGAAAACGTGTTTTTGGACCCCCCTTTTTTCTCGGCCCCAGTTTGACGAATCACCGTGAAATTTTCAGGATAGGAGCGGACCAGACCTGGCCAAAAGTTTGGAAAATTTCGTGAAGATTCGTCAATCGGCGCCAACGTTATTCCAAATAGAATGTTGCGGATTTCCTATGGAAAATAGGTCCTAACTATATCTACCTACTGGCGACCGCCAGTAGGTAATATGCATAGATTTGCATATGCATTTATATATATGTATATGTATATATATATATGCACGCATATATAAACATATATATAATCTGCATATCTATATAAATACAAATATAAATGCATGCATACATATACATATACATATATGCATACATATGCATGTTATGTACATGAAAGTTTGAAAAACACTAATACAAGCAAAGCTAAAAAGCCACCTAATTACAAACAGAATTGCTTTAACTTAAACGAGGGCGAGACCTAGTGCATTTTCAATGCTTGTTTACTTTGGTTCCATCAAGAAGGCATCCAGATGTGTCCCACATTTGCCATAAATTCTGAATGGTAGCACTCTAGATTAGGCCTGGGCGGCAAATTCCGTTCCGCTCGTGGAATTTGCGGAATTTCGGTAATTTCGCGTTCCGCGGAGAACGCAAAATTGCCCAAAAATCTGTTTTCCGCGACTTCGCGAAATTTTTTCTTGTTCGCGTTCTCAAAATGCGTGTTCGCGAGATATTTCTCCCCGTGCAAGCAAACAGCAACTGTGAACAGGAAAAAAGCATCGCGAACAAGCAATTCCGCGTGTTCGCGGAATTTCTGCATGTTCGCGGAGATTTTTTACCGTTTCGCGGAGATTTGCGTGACGCGATTACGCAAATTCCGCCCACCCCTACTCTATATGCTCACTAGATCACTGTAGTAAAGCTACTGCTCACCAGGGAAGTCTGCTGCTGGTATTCAAAGTGCATGTTTCAGTCTGCATGTCAGAATTTTTTAATTAAATAGAAGAGGATTTGTGAAGTCAAAATGTGCCCTAATTTTTCTTTCTGCAGCACTAATCATAAATTCTATGGCAAAATGAACCCCCTCATTTTGTTCCTTTGCAAATTAAATGTTTTAAGTGTTACCACTTTATTCCAATCAAGATGGCTTCAGGTGTGCCATACTTTTGTCATAAATAAGACTGTTAGTGCTCTAGTTGTTCTTTAGAACTCTCTGGGACATTCTGTCATTGGGCTATACTTGGGCTACATCTGGGTGATTTTTGTGCTACATTTGGGTTCTTTTGTCTCTGGTGGCCATCTTGGGAGACTTATTTGTTATGAAGTTTCCTAATTTCCTCATTTACTACAGTCTCCTCAGTAGGAAATACTTTCAGTTTTTACTTTGATTCCATCAAGAAGGCATTCAGATGTGTCACACATTTGCCATAAATTCGGAATGTTAGCACTCTAGTTGCTCATTAGATCACTGTAGTAAAGCTACTGCTTACCAGGGAAGTCTGCTACTGGTATTGAAAGTGCATGTTTCAGTCTGCATGTCAGAATTTTTTAATGAAATAGAAGAGGATTTGAGAAGTCACTCAAAATGTGCCCTATTTTTTCTTTTTTTAGCACTAATCATAAATTCTATAGCAAAATGAACCCCCTCATTGTGTTCCTTTTAAATTAAACTACTCACTCTCTCCCACTCACTCGCTATTACTCTCTACTACTCACTCTCTACTACTCTCTAATAGTCTCTACTACTACTCTCTACTACTCACTCTCTACTACCCACTCTCTACTACTCTTTACTACTCTCTCTACTACTCTCTACTACTCTCTACTACTCACTCTCTACTATACACTCTCTACTACTTACTCTCTACTACTCACTCTCAACTACTCACTCTATTACTCTCTACTACTCACTCTCTGCTACTCTATTACTCTCTACTACTCTCTACTACTCACTCTCTACTCTATATTACTCACTCTCTACTCTCTACCTCTCTATCTCTCTCTACCTCTCTTTCAACTACTCTCTACCTCTCTACCTCTACCTCTCTACCTCTCCACCTTTACCTCTACACCTCTTCCTCTCTACTTCTCTCTACACGCACACATATGCACATATATATATATGCATATGCATTTATATATATGTATGTGTATATATATGTACACATATATATACACATATACATAATCTGCATATCTATATAAATACAAATATAAATGCATGCATACATAAACATATACATATATGCATAGATATGCATGTTATGTACATGAAAGTTTGAAAAACACTAATGCAAGCAAAGCTAAAAATCCACTTAATTACAAACAGAATTGCTTTACCTTAAACGAGGGCGAGACCTATTGCATTTTCAATGCTTGTTTGCTTTGGTTCCATCAAGAGGGCATTCAGATGTGTCACACATTTGCCATAAATTCTGAATGGTAGCAGTCTAGTTGCTCACTAGATCACTGTAGTAAAGCGACTGCTCACCAGGGAAGTCTGCTGCTGGTATTCAAAGTTCATGTTTCAGTCTGCATGTCAGAATTTATTAATGAAATAGAAGAGGATTTGAGAAGTCAAAATGTGCCCTAATTTTTCTTTCTGCGGCACTAATCATAATTTCTATGGCAAAATGAACCCCCTCATTTTGTTCCTTTGCAAATTAAATGTTTTAAGTGTTACCACTTTATTCCAATCAAGATGGCTTCAGGTGTGCCATACTTTTGTCATAAGTAAGACTGTTAGCGCACTAGTTGTTCTTTAGAACACTCTGGGACATTCTGTCATTGGGCTATACTTGGGCTACATCTGGGTGATATTTGTGCTACATTTGGGCTCTTTTGTCTCTGGTGGCCATCTTGGGAGACTTATTTGCTATGAAGTTTCCTAATTTCCTCATTTACTACAATCTCTGTAGTACGAATACTTTCAGTTTTTTACTTTGATTCCATCAAGAAGGCATTCAGATGTGTCACACATTTGCCATAAATTCAGAATGTTAGCACTCTAGTTGCTCATTAGATCACTGTAGTTAAGCTACTTGTAGTATCTTTAGTTGTAATGTCATTACATACTGAACGTTCTGTCACCTCCTAGGTGATGGAATGTTCATGCTTGGAGTCTTTAGTGAGGTTTGATTCATTCCCTGGAAGCTGTCGTTGATGAGCAGTAATAAAGACGACTTCTCTACATGCTTGTAGCATTGGTGGTCACTTCAATTGGCGACGAGGATGGGATCTACTGCTCATCTTTACACCCACGTGTGCGGAATCGTTCTACTTGAAATTCGTTTCTCCAATTTTTTTTTCTCTGGTAAAGAATCGTATCCAGCTCGAATATTATGAGAAATATTCCTGAACTGCACTGATATTTATGTTGCCGATGGGACACTCTTTCTCGGCTATCAGTGACGTCATCTGAAGTCAGTCTTAATTGTTTCTCTCTCTACGGGACGAGAGGATTCCACACTAAATAACGTGAACCAGCCTTTCCAACCAATCGGAGTTACAACATTGTAAGGAATTTTTATCTTACCTTCAATCTTGAGTTTGCTTGCTTGTTCCTGCTTATCTGATTGGTTTTGCCTGGAGAGGTGCACGAGATCCGAGGAAGCCGTTGGTCTTCACTCCTCCATGCTGGCTGGTGAAATGATGACGTGGAGTGCGTATCAGTGATGACGCTGACACGTTCATCAAGCATTCTTCAGGCTGCTGCATTCTGATTGTGAGGTTATTAGTGCGCTTCTATTTTCCTCACGCCGTGACGTCCTCCGGTGGTGAAGTCAATGCGCACATAACTATTGTTCTTCTCTGAGTGCTTTTAACCGGCAAGACATCAGCGTACGGAAGGAGACTGTCAGACATTTCGTCCGTGTTAAGGTACTGTTTCTTCGTGCTGCACGTCGTATCTATTGTAAATCTATCCATCGGAGCAACGTTTTTCTAACTGCTGGCATTACATCCACAGTATCCTAGCGCCATCTTGTTGATCTTCATATAAAGCTGAAGGACTCATTGAGTGTACTGGGTCAGATGGTGATTTTTCAGTACTATTACTTATATTACATGTACAATTTCACAAATTTTTCTTGATTCAGGAACAAATTGAGTTCAATATTTAAAAAAAATAATAATAACTTTTATTTTTTATTTATCAAGAAAAAAAGGGAATATTTGTTGGGAAAGGGATAATTTTTGTTGATTTACTGCAAAGTCTCGTAGCTTGTCTCTGATAGCATCTTATTATGCAGAATGTACAAGCACCTTCTCCTTTCCTACAGCTTCCAGGAGACCCACCAGTAGAGTGGAAAGTATGGTACAGGGCATTTACAAAATATTTAGGAGCCATTGGGGGCCTTAGATTTAGTGCTGAACGTAAGAGATTCATTCTTGAACACAACTTGGGTTTTGAGGGTCAGGCTGTGCTAGAACATTTACCCTTACCTCAAGTAGCAGAGGGTATTGAACTGTTAAATGATTTTGATCAGGCGATACAAATGTTAGAAAAACAATTTGATGTTGAGAAGAGTTTGGTAGTAGCTAGGCATAAGTTTCTTACGAGGGAACAACAAGCTTCTGAAAGCATTGTGTCGTACGTTGCTTCTCTACGTATCTTGGCTTCTGAATGTGAGTTTGAAAATTTTACGTCTCAACTCATCAGAGATCAAATTGTTGTATGATGTAGAGATAAAAAAGTTCAACAGAAGTTATTAACTTTAAAAAATCCATCCCTTGAAGAGACAGCCCATTGCCCGACTACTTGCTGATTCAGGAGCACGCATGACGATGATCACTGAAGAGTTGTTTGGATCTGTTTGGGGTGATAGGCATCTTGGACCTCCTGATAGAAGCCCTGTATCTTATGAAGGAAGGAAGATTCAACTAAAGGTTTTTTTTTAAAGCACATTAGTCTTCAAAGAGAGATCTATCACTGGGAAGATCTATGTGGCTATTAAAGGTTTAAACATTCTAGGGTGGTGCCACCAAGGTTTATTCGGAATGACTCTTAGGCCAGGCACTAAGGAATGAGTATCTATTGTCAATGAATTAACATGTTGTGATGACCCTTCTAACTGGGGAACAAAATTTCCAAAGGTTTTTGTGACACACAGGGTTTAATCAAACATTTAATTAAAGTAAAAGATGGAGCTATTCCTAGTAAACACAAATTGCGGAATGTACCTTTGAGTGTTAGGGATGATTTAACGAAAGAATTGGAGAAGATGTGTGAATCAGGTATGATTGAGCCCATCAAATCATTTCTCTGGTTAAGTCCCTTGGTGGTCGCACGGAAAAAAAATGGGAATCTCAGAGTCTGCATTGACTTACTCAGTCTAAATAAGAATATATGGGTGGACTCACACCCACTACCCCGCATTGATGATATAGTCTCAAAGTTTCAAGGATTCAAATGGTTTTCGAAGATAGATTTATCTTCGGCATATCATCAAGTTGAACTGGATGCATCGTCTAAACACTTGACTGCTTTTGTTTCTCCATCTGGGACTTTCCAATTCAAAAGGATGCCGTTTGGGCTAGCCTCGGCGGCTTCCGTGTTCCAACGTGTGATGGAAAAAGTCCTGATGGGGGTGCATAACACGGTTGTCTTTCAAGACGACATCCTAGTGGCTGGAGTTTGTAGATTTTCGCACGACAAAAGCTTGAGTGAAGTGTTAAACAGACTACAAGAGAAGGGTATTGTGGGTAATTTGAGCAAATGTGTTTTTGGTGTGGAGTCCATTGATTATCTAGGGCACCGCATATCTGGTAAGGGGATTCTTCCTAGAGTTGGTTTGATTGAAGCAATTGTCAAGGTTCCTTCCCCCAAGACCAAAGAGCAAGTTTCATCGTTCCTAGGTATGTGTGAGTTTTACTCTAAGTTCATTTTAAATTTTTCAGCTAAAACTGCTCATTTACGTGAACTTTTGAAGAGAGGAACTGTCTTTTTCTGGGATCAAAGGTGTCAAACAGATTTTGACAATATCAAGAATGAACTTGGTTCCTGTAACATTTTGACTCCATTTGATCCTTCTCTAGAATCCATTGTATCTGTGGACGCTAGTCTTGATGGTCTTGGTGGCATGTTGACTCAAATGAAAGCTGGTGTTGAACATACTGTTGGATTCATCTCTCGATCATTACGTCCCAGCGAGAAAAATTATTCTGTCATCGAGAGAGAACTTCTGGCTTGTTGTTGGGATGTTGAGAGGTTTAAAAGTTTTCTTTGGGGTAGATCTTTTAAGCTGTTGACTGATCACAAACCTCTTATTCCCATTCTTAATGGTGTTCTAGTGAAAGATCACACTCCCAGGATCACTAGATTGAGTTCTAAACTTCTTCAATACAATTTTGTAGTTGAACATATTCCTGGAGGAAAAAACATTAGACCGGATCTACGATCTAGACTACCTTTGCCTGTTGTGCAGAGTGAATGTACTGCAGATGAAGATGAGCAATGTTTAATTGCGAGTATTGACGTTTGTAAAGAGGGGTGTTTCAAGGAGGAAGAGTGGTTTGATGCGTTGCATTCTGATTCGGTTCTCAAGGAAGTAAAAAAATGTATCATTCAAGGTTGGCCAAAGGAAAAACATCTGGATAGAGAACTGCAACCTTTTTCTAAAGTGACTGATGAATTGTCTCTAGAAGAAGGTGAGATGATTTTACGTGGTGACAGATTTGTACCTCCAGCTAGTTTGAGAGATCGTATAATTATGGCTGGACATGAAGGTCATCTGGGGCAAACTTGCACCAAGCGCAGAATTCGTTCAATTTATTGGTGGCCTTCAATGGATCGTCATATAGAGAATATGGTTGAAAGATGTTTTACTTGTTGTTCCAGTGACAAAGTGATCAAAACTGTCATTCCCCCAAAGTGAAAGTTGACTTACCTTCTGGGCCTTGGATGAAACTAGCTTTAGATTTTATTGGACAGTTCAATGCTTTGCCCAATAAATACAAATTTGCCTTGGTTATTGCTGATTATTACAGCAAATGGTGGGAGGTTTGTTTTATGACAATCCTAATACGAATGAAGTTATTAAGTTTTTAGAGAGTCTTTTTGCAAGAGAAGGTTTTCCAAAGGAATTAGTGTCAGACAATGGAGTACAGTTTGTCTCCAAAGAAATGTCCAGTTTTTTAAATCAATCTGGTATTCTCCATCGGCGAGTAGCTCTTTACCACCCACAAGGAAATGGTTTTATTGAGCGCATGAATCACATATTGGTGGATTGTGTGCAATGGGCTGTCTCTGGAAATATTGATATTAGAGGAGCTGTACAGAGTATGCTGTGGGCTCATCGGACTACGCCAGGTACTGAGTTTGGGAAAAGTCCTTTTGAGTTATTGAGAGGGAGAGTTGCTACGTTCAGCATGTGTCCAGCTTGGATGAGGCAGTGGGGACTATTGTCCAGGTCAGTTTTGTCATTTTCTGAAGAGAGAATTGAGGGAGAGGTACATTCTCATGTACACAATAAAGTCAATGCTAAGGAAAACACTTCATATTGATGAATACAGGCCCCAGCTAGGCCCGCAGGACATAAGGGTTCGCTCTCCTGCAATGGAATCTATAAGGAAGTTGGCACAGAAACTGCAAAGTACAAAGACAAAGTTTATTAACCCTTAAGGGTGGTCCTACAATCCATACAACACCCTTCAGTATTGCATAGAGTAGCACAAAGAACTTGCGTACACGGTCCCCTTTTATACACAACAGAGGGGCTCATAAGTGGGTGGATACAACATGAGGCAAGGAATGTTACCTTTTATGGACATTTTCGATACAAGATCAATATGTGGGCGGAGCTGACATACTCCTTGAGCCCGCGAAAACATGGTCAAGCAAAGACTAACTAATAACAGATGTGGTCAAGCCTGGGCATGCGCCAGGCGGACAAAGGAACTATTTATAGACTGTTACTAGGCAGATTACAAGAGCAACTAACACGGAGATAGGACTCTTCTCGTGTTGAGCACGTGGAGACATGACAATACAAAATGGAGTCCAGACTTTAGTCAACATAACGAAAGAGACATGTTCTGTGGAAGGAGAATTCATGTCTTTAGTAAATGCTTAATCACATCGTGGTTTCAATTTACAACAATATCATTCAGGACAGAGTTCTCACAAAGAGGGGTGGTCCCACAAAATCAAGGTGGGAGATTGGGTTAAGATAAATAATCCTCATAATGTACCCAAAGGTCCATCGAAATTCAGTCAACCGATGTGTGTTGATTTGGTTTCGCGTTATGCTGTGAGAGTCAATGGTAAGAATTGGTGGAATGTATCTAGGATTTATAGAATGCCTGATAAAGTTGTGCATCAAATGGGTTTGGAAAGTAACCTTGTTCTTTCTTCTAATAAATCATCTCTTGATGTTGGGGAGATTGACTTGAGTGGGAAAAGTTCAACCTGCGATGGTATATCACCAGATAGGTCTACTCCTTTGGTGAGGAAGAGTACTCGCAGGAGATTTGTTCCCAAACGTATGGATTTATGAAATGCAATTGTCGTTCTAAGTTTAATGAACTTTTGTTTTCACTACTTATATTTTCTTTTCTTGTTATTTATTTTCCTTTCTATGTTTATCATTGTATTTAATTTGTTTTTATTGTTCCTCTTGTTTGCTTTTGAATATTCAATCATTATGCTTCTGTGAGAAAGGGAGATATTGTAGTATCTTTAGTTGTAATGTCATTACATACTGAACGTTCTGTCACCTCCTAGGTGATGGAATGTTCATGCTTGGAGTCTTTAGTGATGTTTGATTCATTCCCTGGAAGCTGTCGTTGATGAGCAGTAATAAAGACTACTTCTCTACATGCTTCTCGCATTGGTGGTCACTTCACTACTGCTCACAAGGGAAGTCTGCTGCTGGTATTGAAAGTGCATGTTTCAGTCTGCATGTCAGAATTTTTTAATGAAATAGAAGAGGATTTGAGAAGTCCCTCAAAATGTACCCTAATTTTTCTTTCTGCAGCACTAATCATAATTTCTATGGCAAAATGAACCCCCTCATTTTGTTCCTTTTTAAATTAAATGTTTTAAGAGTTACCACATTATTCCAATCAAGATGACTTCAGGTGTGCCATATGTTTGTCATAAGTAGGACTGTTAGCGCTCTTGTTGTTCTTTAGAACACGCTGGGAAGCTGCAGTAGAACACAAAGGAATCAACTGACAGTCTCTGCCCTTGTTGGATGTACATGTTTTACTGAGAATGTCAGACTTCATTCTCACATGACTCCTTTGGTGAGGAAGAGTACTCGCAGGAGATTTGTTCCCAAACGTATGGATTTATGAAATGCAATTGTCCTGCTAAGTTTAATGAACTTTTGTTTTCACTACTTATATTTTCTTTTCTTGTTATTTATTTTCCTTTCTATGTTTATCATTGTATTTAATTTGTTTTTATTGTTCCTCTTGTTTGCTTTTGAATATTCAATCATTATGCTTCTGTTAGAAAGGGAGATATTGTAGTATCTTTAGTTGTAATGTCATTACATACTGAACGTTCTGTCACCTCCTAGGTGATGGAATGTTCATGCTTGGAGTCTTTAGTGATGTTTGATTCATTCCCTGGAAGCTGTCGTTGATGAGCAGTAATAAAGACTACTTCTCTACATGCTTCTCGCATTGGTGGTCACTTCACTACTGCTCACAAGGGAAGTCTGCTGCTGGTATTGAAAGTGCATGTTTCAGTCTGCATGTCAGAATTTTTTAATGAAATAGAAGAGGATTTGAGAAGTCCCTCAAAATGTACCCTAATTTTTCTTTCTGCAGCACTAATCATAATTTCTATGGCAAAATGAACCCCCTCATTTTGTTCCTTTTTAAATTAAATGTTTTAAGAGTTACCACATTATTCCAATCAAGATGACTTCAGGTGTGCCATATGTTTGTCATAAGTAGGACTGTTAGCGCTCTTGTTGTTCTTTAGAACACGCTGGGAAGCTGCAGTAGAACACAAAGGAATCAACTGACAGTCTCTGCCCTTGTTGGATGTACATGTTTTACTGAGAATGTCAGACTTCATTCTCACATGACTCCTTTGGTGAGGAAGAGTACTCGCAGGAGATTTGTTCCCAAACGTATGGATTTATGAAATGCAATTGTCCTGCTAAGTTTAATGAACTTTTGTTTTCACTACTTATATTTTCTTTTCTTGTTATTTATTTTCCTTTCTATGTTTATCATTGTATTTAATTTGTTTTTATTGTTCCTCTTGTTTGCTTTTGAATATTCAATCATTATGCTTCTGTGAGAAAGGGAGATATTGTAGTATCTTTAGTTGTAATGTCATTACATACTGAACGTTCTGTCACCTCCTAGGTGATAGAATGTTCATGCTTGGAGTCTTTAGTGATGTTTGATTCATTCCCTGGAAGCTGTCGTTGATGAGCAGTAATAAAGACTACTTCTCTACATGCTTCTCGCATTGGTGGTCACTTCACTACTGCTCACCAGGGAAGTCTGCTGCTGGTATTGAAAGTGCATGTTTCAGTCTGCATGTCAGAATTTTTTAATGAAATAGAAGAGGATTTGAGAAGTCACTCAAAATGTACCCTAATTTTTCTTTCTGCAGCACTAATCATAATTTCTATGGCAAAATGAACCCCCTCATTTTGTTCCTTTTTAAATTAAATGTTTTAAGAGTTACCACATTATTCCAATCAAGATGACTTCAGGTGTGCCATATGTTTGTCATAAGTAGGACTGTTAGCGCTCTTGTTGTTCTTTAGAACACGCTGGGAAGCTGCAGTAGAACACAAAGGAATCAACTGACAGTCTCTGCCCTTGTTGGATGTACATGTTTTACTGAGAATGTCAGACTTCATTCTCACATGACTCCTTTGGTGAGGAAGAGTACTCGCAGGAGATTTGTTCCCAAACGTATGGATTTATGAAATGCAATTGTCCTGCTAAGTTTAATGAACTTTTGTTTTCACTACTTATATTTTCTTTTCTTGTTATTTATTTTCCTTTCTATGTTTATCATTGTATTTAATTTGTTTTTATTGTTCCTCTTGTTTGCTTTTGAATATTCAATCATTATGCTTCTGTGAGAAAGGGAGATATTGTAGTATCTTTAGTTGTAATGTCATTACATACTGAACGTTCTGTCACCTCCTAGGTGATAGAATGTTCATGCTTGGAGTCTTTAGTGATGTTTGATTCATTCCCTGGAAGCTGTCGTTGATGAGCAGTAATAAAGACTACTTCTCTACATGCTTCTCGCATTGGTGGTCACTTCACTACTGCTCACCAGGGAAGTCTGCTGCTGGTATTGAAAGTGCATGTTTCAGTCTGCATGTCAGAATTTTTTAATGAAATAGAAGAGGATTTGAGAAGTCACTCAAAATGTACCCTAATTTTTCTTTCTGCAGCACTAATCATAATTTCTATGGCAAAATGAACCCCCCTCATTTTGTTCCTTTTTAAATTAAATGTTTTAAGAGTTACCACATTATTCCAATCAAGATGACTTCAGGTGTGCCATATGTTTGTCATAAGTAGGACTGTTAGCGCTCTTGTTGTTCTTTAGAACACGCTGGGAAGCTGCAGTAGAACACAAAGGAATCAACTGACAGTCTCTGCCCTTGTTGGATGTACATGTTTTACTGAGAATGTCAGACTTCATTCTCACATGACTGAGAAAGATAATGTGAATTAACAGAAAAATATGCTCTCAGTTTAGCGTATAGATCACCTTCCAAACCTCTGTGGGAAAAGCATGAGAACATAGTTTTCTCTCAAACATGATTCATGATATCCCAGCAGAAGGCTTTTTCATATGGTAAAATCACCTTAGAACACACCACAATTCCTAAAATGAGTATGGGACCATCAACAAATGATTTATAATGTAACTAAAGTCTTAAAACCTTCTATTAACTGCAATGCTTTTTAATGAGGTGCTATCATGTTTATTGGTCCCAAGATGGCTGCCAACACTTCTTGGATGAAGTTCTGACAGCCAATCCGATCTCACGATGAGATGTGTGGTTAGGCTCTGCCCAGATATATCTATGATTTTACTTTTGATTTTCTCAGGAACTACCATTTAACCAAAATGCACGAGTGTGAACCAAGGGCTACCTTTTTGCCAAATTTGGTGTAATTCCGTTCAGCAGTTCGGGCCGTAGCTGATATTCAAGGTTCCTATGGAAAATTGCTTGGGGAAAACACGTTTTGGGACCCCCTTTTTTCTCATCCCCAGCTTGACAAATCACCCCGAGACTTTCAGGATAGGAGCGGACCAGAGCGCCTCACCAGTTTTGAAAATTCCGTGAAGATTCGTCAACCGGCTCCAAAGTTATTCCAAATAGAATGTTGCGGATTTCCTGTGGATAATAGGTCCTAACAATAACTACCTACTGGCGACCACCAGTAGGTAATATATATATTCACTGAAAAATATAGGTTACAGGGATGTAATAGTTAGGAAATGGAATAAAACAAAACATAAAAATTCACTGAAAAATACAAAGGTTACAAGGATGTTATAGTTAGGCTTAGGTTTCACTCATACAAAACCAGTGAAAATCAGCAGTTATAGATAGCTGAGCTAACGATAACTCGCGTCCCCACAATGCACTGCTTATGACCTCACATATTACATCACTCACAACATGGTCAGTGACATCACTGATGACACTGGTGAGTGTTTTAAAAAAGTTTATGAGTGTTAAATATATATCTGAAGGTGTATTGGTGAATCAGTGGGTGTCTGAGCGCCTATATGGATGATTCAGTGGGTGTGTGACTGACTGTATAAGTGAATGATTAGGTGTCTCAGTGAATGTATGGGTGAGTGACTGGTTGTGTGAATATTTGTATCAGTCCGTCAGTTGGTGTCTAAGTGGCTGTATGGGTATGCGAGTGGGTACATGAGAGGCTTCATGGGGGATTGATTGGTTGTGTGAGAACCTGTATGGGTGTCTGAGTGTCAGTGTGGGTGAGTGATGGGGTGTGTGACTACCTGTATAGTGGGTGAGTCAGTGGCTGTATGTGTTAGTGAGTGTGTGTGTGAGAGGCTGTATGGATGAGGGATTGTATGTATGGCTGTGTGGGTGAGTGAATGTGTCAGTGGTATATCAGTGAGTAACTGGATATGTTAAAGGCAGTGTAGGCGAGTGATGAGGTATATGAGTGACTAAGTAAGTAGGTGTTTGTGTAATTGTTTGGGTGAGTAAGCAACAGTGTGATTGACTGTATGGGTGAGTATGTAGGCATGTGAGTAGCTCTAAGGGTGACTGACTCAGTGTGTTAGTGGCTGAATGAGTGTATGAATAGATATATCAGTGGCTGTATTAGTGAGTGGTTGTATGAGTGACTGTATGGATGAGTGCAGGGATGTGTATGTAGATCTAAGAATCAGTGAGTGGGTGTGTAAGTACTGGTATGGGTCTATAAAAGGGTGTGTGAATGGTTTTGTGGGAGTGGGTGTATGAAAGGCTATATGAGGGTATGAGAGGGCGTGCTAGTGATTTTGTGGATGATATCGTCAAGGATGTCATTTGAGGTGTCATCAGTGATGTCATTAACCATGTCATGAATGATGTAATATGTGAGTTCATAAGCACTGCATTGCAAGGTTGTGAGTTATAGTTAGCTCAGCTAACTATAACTGCTGAATTTCACTGGTTTCATCTGAGTGAAACCTGAACCTAACTACAACTTCTCTGTAACCTTTCGTTTTCACAGTGAATTTCTAAGTTTCTTTCAATTCCATTTCCTATATATAATGTACCTTTTACCTTTGTTGTTTTCAGTGAGTTTCTATGTTTTTCAAAATATTAATGGCGTTTGCAAAGCGTTGGTGAAAGGGGGCAGGGTCGCTGACCAGCTCGCATGAATCCCGCTGTGTAGGACTTACAGAAAGTAACAGGAGTGCTTATTGGCCCTATGGTCCCTCAGCATCTAAAAGGACTTCATTCCCCAACCAATAGTACACCAGGAGACATGTTTTTAGAATGATGGAGAAAGGGGGACCTCTTAACAATCCTGCTGTGTGGGACGTACTGGAGGTAACAGGAGGGGTTGTTCGCCCCAAAAGACCCTCATTAGCCAAGGGGACTTCATCCCCAACTATTAGTGAACCAGGAGTCATTTTTGCAGAGGGCTAGCGAGAGGGGGTGGGCAACAAAGACCTCTCAGCAATACCCCTCCTCAGGCTCGATTACGGCCCCAGGGACCCTATCCATTGGGGTATGGCTTTTTTTTTTAACAGTTTTGTTTTATAAAGGAAGGGGTCCCCTCTTCCCTGGTTCAATTTTGGCCCTGGGGACCCCATACATCAGGGCCTGTCCTTTTCTTTAAAAAAAATGGGGGTGGCGTGTGGCCTCCCTCCATGGCCAATTTTGGCCCGATGACCCAATCCCCCAGAGCCTGGCCGCAATACTAGGTTCCCTGGTCCCACCCAGGACACCCCGTTGATCACATAGGGGACCGTGGCGATCCCTACTGGCTCCCCGCCTCCTGCGGGAACCGGCATTGCTTTTAGACAGAGGGAGCTGCTGAATATGCAGCTCTCTCTGTCCAAAAGCAGTTTTGGTCCGCTTCGTGCAAGCAAGAGCATTTTCCATGCTCTCGCTTGTACGAACTGGAGCAGAGTTTGCTATGGCTTGGCGGGAGCGTTGCTCCAGCCAAGCCATTGCAAACTGTAATGTCCCAGGTCTGGGCACCCCAGGACAATGTAAGAGCCGGCCCTGTAGGTGGCAGTCCTCAGGGCCATCTAGGGCTCCAGGAACGGTGCAGTGTGGCCCCCGCCTTTGTTCTAATGTTCCCCAGGGGGTAGTGGTCCCCAGGGCTCTTGGTGGATCTGTGCACCCCCCACATCAATTACAATTAAAGCCCCAGGGAGGTGGCGGACCCAGGGAATGCGGGGTGGGTTCATGCGACCTCCCTGCATTATTTTCAAGTAAAGCCCTGGGGAGGTGGTGGTTCCTGGGGTTGGGGTGGGTCCAAGAGGCCCTACAGTTATAAAATTATAATTTTTTTGTGGGACTGTTGGCAGGCAATCAAATTTCTGTAGGGTTTCAGAAGGATTTTGGGCTCCTAGATGTCTATATTTTTTAACTAAAATATCTCTGAAACTACAGAATAGATTTACACCAAATCACAAAAAGCACAGTTTATGGACTAACTTCTAGCTTTCTGCCAAATTTGGTGTAATTCCATTCAGCGGTTTGCGCTGTAGTCGTCTTTAAAAAATGAAAAATCCCCATGGATATAAGGTGGGGAAAACGCATTTTTGGACCCCCTTTTTTCTTGGCCCTCACTTGACGTAATTCCCCGAAACCTTCAACACAGCAGCATGTATGTATATGCCGAGAAAAAAGGGGAGTTACAAAAAGTAAAATCCCTATTCCTTTTTTTACAGACTTCTTTAAGACATGTTATCCAAATGACTCCAAATTTGGCTAGAAGCTAGATATTGGCCTGCAGATTGTGCTTACTATGATTTGGTGTAAATCAGTTTAGTAGTTTTTGAGATATTAGGGATCAAAAACAATTATATTTTGGCAGTTGGGCTCGCAAGAGTCCTGTGGGCATTCAGCGAGAGCACAAAATCAAAAATCGAATTCTGTGATTAGTTGAGTGCCCTGTTTTCCCTGTGAGACTTCACGCTCTCGTGGGAGTGAGAGGCTTCTGCGAGTCTCACAAGAGCAACTTCTCTGATTGGCTGGCTGTTAGAATTTTAGAAAGGAAGTATCCACCATTACTGTTTACTGTGACAAATCGGAGGTGTTGTGGAAATTAAGTAAAATGCTATATGAAGGGTCAGCAGAAAGGCATGCTGTCTCCCTAGATTTAGAGAAAAGGGATAACTACTATGTGGATAATAAATGTATATTGTTTTTATCTAATTTTCACATTCTTGCGGGACTCTCGCGGAATCGTGAATAGTAAAAAGGAGTACATGAGTTCTTAATGCACCCTATTAGTAGGAATGTACATCGGGTTCCTTGCTTTTGAGAGGAAATGTGTAAGAGGTAAGTACTGTGATGATTAGAATGTGAAAACTTTGTTTTAAATTTATGATTTCACTAGACTTTCGCGGGTTCATTAAAAGTAGGAAGAAGTATGTGATGGTTGAATACACTTTGCTATGCACACTTGTTTCTGTATGGAGGATTCTTACTGGAAATGGTTTTTATCAGACTCTACTATTTATGCTTATTGGTTTGAGAAGAGTTTTGAGTAGAGACAAGGCTCACCCAAACACACTACTATGCACCCCCATCATTTGAGATATAGGTCTGACAGGAGAGCCCAGTCCCTACCCACACTACTGCCCATACATTACAGAGAGAGGTCTCAGCAGAGAGGCTAGTTCCTCCACATAACCTACTAAGCACACCCGTCATCTGAGAGAGAGGGCTCTGAACGGAGAGGGCAATCCTTCCCCACACCGTACTATGCACACCCATCATCTGAGAAGGAAGTCTGAAAGAAGAGACCAGTCCCTCTTCACACCCTATTACACATACCCATCATTCTAGAGAAATCTCAGCAAAGAGGCTAGTCTCTCCACATAGCCTACTACACACACCTGTCATCTGAGAGACAGGTCTGAAAAGAGAGCCCAGTCTCTCCCCCACACTGTACTATGTACACCTATCATTACAGAGAGAGGTCTCGGCAGAGAGGCGATTCCCTTCACACACCCTACTAAGCGCACCCGTCATCTGAGAAAGAGATCTAAAAAGAGACGGCACTTTCCCTCACCCTGCTATGCACACCCATCATCTGAGAGAGAGGTATGAAAGGAGAGGCCAATCCCTCCACACACTGTACTATGCACACCTGTCATCTGAGATAGAGGTCTAAAAGGAGAGGGTAGTCCCTCCCTACACCCTGCTATGCATGCCCGTCATCTGGGAGAGAGGTCTGAATAGGATAGGGCAGTCCCTCCCCACACCTTACTACACACACCCATCATCTGACAAAGATGTCAGAAAGGAGAGGCCAGTCCCTCTCCACAACCTACTACTCACACCTATCATTACAGAGAGAGGTCTCACCAGAGAGGTCAGTCCCTCCCCACTCTGTACTATGCACACCCGTCCTCTGAGAGACAGGCATGAAAGAAGAGCCCACTCCGTCCCCACACCCTCCTATGAACACCTATCATTACAGAGAGAGGTCTCAGTAGAGAGGCCAGTCTCTCCACAAACTCTATTATGCACACCTGTCACTTAAGAGGTCTGAAAGGAGAGGGCAGTCTTTTCTTACACCCTACTATGCACACCCATCAACTGAGAGAGAAAGAGGTCTGAAAAGAGAGGTTAATCCCTCCCCACACCCTACTATGCACACCCATTATTACAGAGAGTGGTGTCAGCAAAGAGGCCAGTCCCTTCACACATCCTACTACGCACATCCATAATCTGAGAGAGAGAGTGCTGAAATAGAGGCCAGTCCCTCCCCGCACCCTACTACACACACCAGTCATCTGAGAGAGGGGTCTGAAAGGAGAGGCCAATCCCTCCACACACCATACTACGCGCACCCATTATCTGGGAGAGAGCTCTGAAAGAAAAACCCAGTCCCTCCCCACACCCTACTATGCACACGTATCATGACAGAGAGAGGTCAAGGCACAGAGGCCAGTCCCTCTACACACCCTACTACGCACACCCTTCATTGAGAGAGTAATAACTCCTCGAAAAAGATTGCTGGTAAGGAGTTACAATAACTAAGCAAATTAGCAAATTATATTGAATATTTATCTGTTTAATACTCACACTCATTTTACGAAGATTTTCCAAACTGTGAACCATGTCTTCTTATGTTTCAATAAAAAATCTCTCTTCTACTAAAATAATGTCTGAACACAGCATATATTATAAAGTCATTCAACCATACATGCACTCACCAAAAAATAAAATACTTAAAAAAAAAAAACTTGAAATAAACTGAAAAAAACAAAGAGTAAATTAATAGTTAGTTGTATTAGATAAAGCCAGATAGTGGTATTTGATTTAGGTAAAGGCGCCACATAGAATAATTACACACATTAATATGAAGAACCCTGTATATGACGGTGCTATAAGGCATCGAGGTTACATGGTGGCGTCACGGAAGACTACCTCGGAGTGGAATAAGCACTGAGTGGATTAATTCTGGAAGAAATAGGAACCAGAGAAACGCATTCCGAAACACAGATGCAACCACACCTGAAACCATCTGCAGTTTGGAATTATCACAGCTTAATAAAATCAATTTTCATACGGGATATAGTCTTGAGAAAGTCACGGGACGACATGCCCCTTTTGCGACGAAACACGTGTTGGCTGTAGAGAATTACTGGGAAGACTTGCACGAAATAAAGTGAACAACAAAGAAGAAGGAAGACTAATCTTTTGTGCATTATTTTGTCTAGTATTTGTGGAAACGTGTTACATACTTAGGTTACTTTAAAACTGTCACGTGTGCTAAGGAGTGTCATTTGTAATAGGTAGTTGTAATAAACTTATTTGTTTTACTTTTTAAAAAACCTTAGAAATTCACTGAAAAAACACAAAGGTTAAAGAAATATTATAGTTAGTTTAATTTCTCAGTGACAACGTTAATTTTTGAACTAAAACAAACACAAAAATTCAGCAGCTATAGCTAGCAGCACTAACTATAACTTGCGCCTGCCATTCACTACTTATGACCTCACATATGACATCACTCATAATATGTTCTAAGCCATTGTTTATGAAATACTGATGACTTCTCAAATGACATCATTGATGACATCATCCAAGCTTCACACACTTTGCTTCAGAAATGGGGACAACTTTAGAGCTCTAAATGTAAGTACACAATACCTAAGAAGAATATGAGCCATGATAAATGCCATGACAGAAACAACTTCCTTAGCTGTAGAAAGTATGTGTTGTGTACTACATTGACCGTTTATCATGCACATCACAGGTATATGGGAAATCCTCATCGGATACAGTCTTCAATCTGATAGCCCATCTTCTGAGCAAAACAAGTACATTTACATAGCTTAGTACCTGGTGCCCCTAGTCTTCTATCTTAAGTAGAAATTATCATGCTGAGACGAGTCTGTCTAATAACTCGAGGCTGCTTACAATACTGAGTTTGCAGTACGTAGAATCTTTGTCCTGCTGGAAACATTTTCTGCAGTACCAAAGAACATGTGTGGATTCCAAGGCTAGGGCCCCTCTCCCCTGGCAAACCCATCCCAAGGTGCCTAGCCGGCAGAAAGTAAAAGAGCTCTCTCTGGGCTCCCATCAGCTCCTACGGGACATTTTGCATTACTGCACTGGAAGTCATGAAGCCGCCCATTACGGCGACTCTGGGATCAGGGATCTGATCCTGACATCCTTTTTAATAGGCTAATAGCTACAGAGGCTATCGCCTGTCCCTTCTGAACAGCACTTACTAATTTCTAAGGATCTTTCTTTCTTTAAGCTTTATTTCGGCTGATATAGCCATAAAAGCAAGAATACATAAAAAAAACATTTCCAACAAGTGAATACAAATACACAGACCAAATATTCAAGTTGATACATACGGAGGTGCAAACAACAATTAATCACCTCATCGGTTGTGCAACTTACAGCTTTAAAATCAAAAACATACATTATAATTTAATTTAAAATGCCAGATATTTTAAACTTTTTTTCTAAAAACACATTAAAAAGAAGGAATCAGTGCATTTCATAATAACTAACTAAGGAAGGGTGCAAACCGCATCGGTACGTTACAACTTGCAACCTATCTGTTTCCTTATAAGGTACACATTAAATAAAAACCTACTTATACAAAACACTACTAATTGCGAGGTATTTGACTTGAGTATACGTTCTGCCTCTTTATAAGACCTAATCCCCATGTTTTTACATAAGGGTTTGATCCAACGGTCCCTTGATTTTTTATAGGCTGGGCAGAAGAACAATAGATGGACATCATCTTCTTTTGCTTTTTGAAAGCAAAGGGTGCACAGCCCACTGGCCTCCTTACCCCCCCACCTACAAGTGTTTGCAGAAGTCTGTAAGACCCCATATCTAAACTGCAGATATAATGTTTTTGCTAAAGGTGGTCCTATCTCATCCATGAATTGTTCAAATTCAAGAATGTCCTTTATAGTCAAAAATCTCTAGGTCAATGTACCAAATGTTGAACTATAAAATAGTTCGCCATTGATATATGTCCAGAAAGTAGACTTCACAAGCTTTTTCAGGGGCGGTGTCATATTCTGAGGTTCTTCCCAAAAAGTGGGAGAACCCTAGCCTGTTAAACCACTTGAAAATGTGCTTTAACCATGCAATCTTCTTGTACCCATCGATCCGGATTATTTCTATCAATCCACTCTTATAATCACTCAACTCCGGGGTTGTCCATTGCCTAACCCAGTACAATAATGGCCTTAGTATGGCTTGGTAGTCTGTCCTTTTAAGATTAATATCCAAAAACACTGGAACTAGGGGGGTTCTAATTGGTATTTTAAGCAACCTGCGTATAAAATAATTTTCCTCCTTCTCAAAGTTGCTTTTACAAGAATGCCCCCATACCTCAGCACCATAAAGTGCCGCTGATTGAGCCTTCGCCTTAAGTAGTTTAAGTGCCGGCGTAATAGCTTTAGAATGACTACTGCCGTGCACCTTTAGAATAGGCATCGAATTTTGTTTTAAAGTTAATTTACTTTTTTCCAACTGCCCCTTCCAAGAAAGCGTACTATCCAGCATAATTCCTAGATAATTAAAACTCTCCACATACTCCAGCTTTTGATTGTTTAAGGCCAGATTCTTCCTAAAAGACTTCTGGGGATTTATGGACATATATTTTGTTTTAGATAAATTTATTTCTAACCCCTTCCCCACACAGTAGTTATTAAAGGAATTCACTAAATTTTGCACACCCTTTGGAGTCTGTGAGATGAGAATTGTATCATCGGCAAAAAGTAATGCCGTGATTGCCTCATCTCCTAGTTTCGGGGAGTCATGGTCACAGTCTCTGAGGTAGATAGGTATATCATTAACGTATAATGAGAAGAGTGTAGGCGCCAGCACACAGCCTTGACACACACCCCGTCCTACTGGTATGGCTTTTGAGGTTTCACCTCCCTTCCCCCATCTAACTTTGGCATAATTCCCTGTATGTAGTCTAATGAGTTATTAAGTAACTCACTAGGGACCGCCATATTCTTAAGAGTAGACCACAACAATTTACGTGGTACGAGGTCAAAGGCAGCCCTCAAGTCAATAAATGCCATGTACAAACTGCCCTTCCTTATGTTAATGTATTTCCAGCAGATGCACGTGAACCTGAATACTTGATCAACCGTGCTGGTTTTTGACCTAAACCCTGCCTGGTATTTAGTTAATATCTGAGTCCCCTCTATCCATACTAAAAGTCTATTTAAAATATGTCTGGCAAAAACCTTTTGTAAAAGATCTATTAAACTTATAGGACGGTAATTGGCCGGATCATAGCGATCACCTTTCTTAATAATTGTTACAATTTCAGCCCCTTTCCAGGATTCGGGAATTGGCGTTCCGGCCACTATAGAATTACATAGAAAATTAATATAGGGCCCCCAAACTTCCACATCGTGCTTTAATAAATCACCAGGGATTTTATCAGGACATGGGGCTTTGCCCATTTTGACGGCCTGTAATGCCTCGATAGTCTCCTCTAGACCAAATCGCAAGGGAGAATTACCCGATGTTAAATTAATCTCTTGGTCCCCTATGGTCAACCCCTCGTTGTCATTAAGATATAGTTTTGAAAAATGGTCACGCTATGTTTTTTCGTCTAAATAAATATCCCTAGGTGATCTGCCCTTTTTATTTCCTTTTGAGATTAAATTCCAAAAAGCGCCCTGATCTCTCAGTTTAGCCGCATTTAGAAGGTCATCCCATAGGGCATCATCCCAAGCTTTTTTTGCTTGGGTCAGTGTTTTATTATATGCCTGTCTACTATCACTTATACCCTGAGGGTTCTTTAATCTGACAGCCTGGATCAAATTGGACTTGGCTACACGACAATCCTTATCATACCATTGATTTACTACCTCTAAATGGTTTTCTTTCTGATTCTTGTCCTTTTTGTAAATTTTACTCAAGTGAGGAGTTAGCGCATCTACCAATTTATAATGCAGATCTAAAACACCCTGGGTGCCCAATAAGGGCATCTGGCATGCTTCAATGGTATCAGCAAAGGTATTGTAAATATTTAGCATTGTCTCTTCTTTATCCAGGATATAGGGCCCTCTTATAGCACGCCTATTATTTGTTACCTGGAGTTCCCCAGGGGAGCTACTTAACATATCTTCTTCAGCTATGATAGATATAAAAGGCTCGGAGTCTAACCATAGTTGAAGAGGAAAATGGTCACTCTCTGTCCTATGATCTATTTTAAAATCAATTATTAAGTACCATAGGCTCAGGGAGACCAATATAAAGTCTATATGTGACCTACAATTGCCTTTACAAAATGTTGGAGCCGATGGTCTATCGGAGTGGAAACGGTCATTACATGCCCTTAAATCATGGGCCATGGACAGTTGTAAAATCTGCATAGCAGTTATAGAGTTTTTAGCTGAACCAGTGGAATCCAAGGGCAGGACATTGTTTGCAATATCCTGTTCATCAAATAAAGTGTCCAGGCCCGACACTGGTTCATATTTACAATTAAAATCCCCTCCAACTACTACCTGTACATTTGGTCTTAGTGTATCTAAAAAAGAATCCAAAAGCTCTACCACCTTCGATTCCTTATTAAAGGGGTGTGGTCTATTATAAATATTTAGTAGATATATAATTCCTTTTCCCCTAGTCACCATTTTTAATCCCAGTAAATCGGGAGAAGAAATCGACAGTTGGGTGATATCTATTTCCAGAGTAACCCTTACCCAAATCACCAATCCCCCTGATGCTCTCCCTCTTACTGACGGAATTGCGCCACAACAGAATGTTTTGTACCCTAGTCTATGCGGCATTTCTATGGCCTAAGTCTCCTGAAGGAGAATGATATCATACTCCTCAGTATAGGAACACCAGGCTTCATCCCGTAGGTTCCTAGCTATCCCTGCTATATTCCATGATGTTAATCTAACAGGTAAATTTTCTTTTGGGCAAGGTGAAAATACATTCACCAGTCTGTCATGCCTTGCTGTACCATCTACAGGGCTACTTGAGGTATTAGTTCCATCAACTGGGAGTTTTACAATATTAATCCCCTCTATCTCAGTACTCCTAATGCAACACTGTCCAGCCTCACCCAGACTAGCATTGCTAGCTCCTATATTGTTTGGGAGCTCATCAATTACCACAACTTTAAGAGTCGAGACAGGTCTAGCTCTAGCATCGTAAGAGAATGTGGGAGCCTCCATCTTTATTTGTTCAAACTCTACAATACTCAGATTCATATCCCCAGCCTGAGTAACTGCAGTAGCCTCTAAATCAAAATTGCCAACCGACGAAAGTCAATCATTCTGATCCAGAGTACTTAATGCCAGATATCTGTTATTTGTAGGAATCTGGAAGGTTGGGCATCTGTTGGAATTCTGGAACCTACGTGTACTATTGACCTGGGGAGCCCTAGCTAGATGACTATAGAAATATCCCAAGGGGTGCACACCCACACTATTCTCTCCCAGTACCAGCGATGCCGCTCTGAGTAACACAGTCGCAACATGTTGGGGATGTTTAAAATGTATAATTATACATTCGCCTCTACAGGTTTTCCTAGCATTACCAATCCAAGAAACCCGTCTAGTCGATAATATCTGATCCGAATAGTTTATAGGGAACCCACAATTTTTATTCAACCAGGACACTGTTTTCCGTTTAAGAGAGTCATGTGATTCATTTCGTGTACTAGGTTGTGAGGAGTCTAGGGGTGGAACATTCGAAAGAACAACAACATATGGCTCACACTCTGGAGGTAGATTAATGGAGCGTATTTTTCTCACTGGGACTGAAGTCCATGATGTGCTAGTTGAAGCCATTTTAGTCGGAGTAGTATTGTCGACCATCCGGCTTCTCACCCTGGGATTAGGTGAGCAAACACTCTCTATCAACGGTGGCTGTACAACTTTTCCATGTTGTTCCACTATCTCCCTCTGTAAATTACTCTGGACATCAGTTATTTTAGATAAAAGACCACCCAATCTGGTCACTTCAGCTGATAGTAAATCTATATTTTCAACAAGTGGCTTAACGACAACTTCCAGTTTCGCTTCAAATACCTTGGCTATATGAGCCAAAATTTCTGAGCTCATATCTATATTAGTGCCACAATTGTTGGTCATAGTCTCCTTATGGCCAATAGAACTTCTCTGTGCTGGTTCGGATAATAGCTTGTGCTGTACACCCCCGCTTAAATTGCGTTTTCCTACACTTCCTTACCGCTCTCTTTACAGGAGAGCGTACTATTGAAGTGACCCTGGGCTCATCTAATAGATTCAGGTCTAATACATCCTGGTCCACAACCATTAGTGCAGGAGACTCCGCTAATAAGCAGTCAGTGACAAGAGGTGCAATAACATTTGGGCTGCTGCTAACGTCAAGGGTCGGAGATGTTAATTCCGTGAGACTCTCCCGGCCCAATGATTTTCTTCTATCATTATTGATCTTACTCACCACCTTTACTAGGTAGTTATCCATGGTGAATAGCCGGGGAGCCTGGGAGTGGTAGTCGTCTCCCTCCTTACTGCGGCCGCGGAGATCACAAACGCAGTGGCGAGAGAGAGTTGAAGAGCAACAGGGACACCAGACCAGGTAGGCACAGAGTTCCAGTTGGGGCAAAGACGCTTGCTGACACCCGCTCCACCGGGAGTGGAGCCGTTTTTAAAGCGCCTCCAGGCGCGAAAGGTGGTGACGCTGCTTCCGGTGGTGAATAGCCGGGGAGCCTGGGAGTGGTAGTCGTCTCCCTCCTTACTGCGGCCGCGGAGATCACAAACGCGGCGGCGGGAGGGAGAGTCGAACAGCAACAGGGACACCAGACCAGGTAGGCACAGAGTTCCAGTTGGGGCAAAGACGCTTGCTGACACCCGCTCCACCGGGAGTGGAGCCGTTTTTAAAGCGCCTCCAGGCGCGAAAGGTGGTGACGCTGCTTCCGGTGGTGAATAGCCGGGGAGCCTGGGAGTGGTAGTCGTCTCCCTCCTTACTGCGGCCGCGGAGATCACAAACACGGCGGCGAGAGAGAGTCGAACAGCAACAGGGACACCAGACCAGGTAGGCACAGAGTTCCAGTTGGGGCAAAGACGCTTGCTGACACCCCTTTCTAAGGATCAGATGGCCCATGTTCAACTACGGTTCACATGAAACCAGCCTCTATTTTGGCCTACAAAGTTCTTGCTTGAATATTTCCTACTATGAATAAGATCTGTACCTATGACAGCCGCACCTGGATTCTTGCACAAAGGCTACCAACCACAGATTAGCCCCTGCAGCTCTTGGCTATGGCCAGGCATTCGCCCAACACTCCAGTGCCATTCATTCTCAGCTCTATTTGATTCTGCAGGTGAGTTCTTACACACACTTAGTGGATCCCGACTTGCTAGGCTACTATCCTGCTGACTAATTCAACCAAAACCTATTCTGTGGTCTGATAACTACTGATATCAGGACTCCTTAACAAGGCATTCAGCTCATCACTCAGCACCAGTTCTGATTGCCAAACGTGGCCCAATAGTCACGCCCATTCGATGCCTGGCTCCATGCCTGTAAGCCGGGGAACAACCTTTACAACGCAACTTTTACAACGCACTACACTTACAACGCATTTTTTACAACGCAAAATCCATTACAACGCATTCCATTACAACGCATGACACTACAATGCATTTTTAAAAACTACCTTTACAACGCATTCCATTACAACGCATACTACCTTTACAACGCATACCATTACAACGCATAATATTACACTACACTATCCAACACTTACCCTACTGTTGCACCCCCTGGAGTTAGAATAGTAATTTTTACCCCAATACTATCCAACACTTACCCTACTGTTGCACCCCCTGGAGTTAGAATAGTAATTTTTACCCCTATACTATCCAACACTTACCCTACTGTTGCACCCCCTGGAGTTAGAATAGTAATTTTTACCCCTATACTATCCAACACTTACCCTACTGTTGCACCCCCTGTAGTTAGAATAGTAATTTTTACCCCTATACTATCCAACACTTACCCTACTGTTGCACCCCCTGGAGTTAGAATAGTAATTTTTACCCCTATACTATCCAACACTTACCCTACTGTTGCACCCCCTAGAGTTAGAATAGTAATTTTTACCCCTATACTATCCAACACTTACCCTACTGTTGCACCCCCTGGAGTTAGAATAGTAATTTTTACCCCTATACTATCCAACACTTACCCTACTGTTGCACCCCCTGGAGTTAGAATAGCAATTTTTACCCCTATACTATCCAACACTTACCCTACTGTTGCACCCCCTGGAGTTAGAATAGCAATTTTTACCCCTATACTATCCAACACTTTTCCTACTGTTGCACCCCCTGGAGTTAGAATAGCAATTTTTACCCCTATACTATCCAACACTTACCCTACTGTTGCACCCCCTGGAGTTAGAATAGTAATTTGTACCCCTATACTATCCAACACTTACCCTACTGTTGCACCCCCTGGAGTTAGAATAGTAATTTTAACCCCTATACTATCCAACACTTACCCTACTGTTGCACCCCCTGGAGTTAGAAAAGTAATTTTTACCCCTATACTATCTAATACTTACCTTAAATGCAATTTAATATTATGCGTTGTAATGATATGCGTTGTAAAGGTAGTATGCGTTGTAATGGAATGCGTTGTAAAGGTAGTTTTTAAAAATGCGTTGTAGTGTCATGCGTTGTAATGGAATGCGTTGTAATGGATTTTGCATTGTAAGAAATGCGTTGTAAGTGCATGCGTTGTAAAAGTGTGCGTTGTAACGACATACATCCCTGTAAGCCAGGCTTTTTACCCATTCAAAGTTTGAAGACAGGCCCTAAACATCTATTTATTCACTTTACTAGATAAAATTGAGTTTCTGAGCTCCAACTATCCTGAGGCAACCTTTAACCTGCCAGGCTGAACAACTAACTTGCACATCTAAACCACTACAGCCTTCCACTTGTAGTTTAATCTGGCTTCATCTTGCACAAGCATATTTGACAATCTTACAATCTTTTGGGTCCTATCTTACATGCTCATGCTTCTTCTCCTCAACAGCGTAAGCGAGACAAGGTGGTGGTGCGCTAGGGATTAAGTCAAATAAGCTATCATGAGCTAGCTTGGACCTTCATGGCACCACAGAGTTTCAGTAGGCCCAAATGCTTGCATCATATGGGTAATCAACATTGCATCCTCCTGGTACACAGCATGGGCCTCCCATCCTGGTTGTGCAACATGGTTGGGGCACAATGAGAACAGGTCTCCCTAATTGACAGTTATGCTGGAGCAGAAAGCCACTGCCCCCACCAACATGGAACCCAAAGAGTGACTGGAGAAATTGTTGGAAAAGAGTGCACCAATGGTCAATCTTGCTGTGTCCTATGGCTACAGTGAAACTGCTAACTGTTGTCTGAGGCCTGTACCCCTGTCTCCCACAGTGAAGAGTCATCTGCCCCCTGATGCCTTCCGAGCTGACCTGGAGCTGGGGGCAGAGGAAATATGTCCTGCAGGGGTTGGGTGTGCGCATGTTGTTGGTATTACATAGGTGATCCATCCTTCCAGGAAAATTGGGCAGAACCAACTCATTTATCTTTTAATGGTTTCACATCCTCTTGAACTCTCTCTTGAAAGCTCTTTTCAATTTTTCCTTATGGTACTTGTTGACTATTGGTCTTGTGGCTGTATTTAGCCTAAGATGACATTTACCACCCACTTTAGGTTGCATAAGAAAGCAACCAGACCCCGAAGACACGATCCCGGCATTCTGGGGCTCCTTCTGTCCTAACTGTCCGCAGGCTGAGCCTCAATCAGTACTAGAGTCTATTGAGCTATACTAGGCAGTCAGTCTTCTTTATGTTATTTTACCCATTTCTACCAATTGGCGGAGATTTAATGCTGGGCTCTTAGTTCGCCGTTACTGAGGGCTTTCTGGCAAGTTTGGTTTCCTCTGCTTAGTAATATGTGTAAAGGAGACATTGAACAAGACATTAGAAGAGAGAAAGATCGTTGAAAAATGAATCAGTGAAAAAAGAAATCCCCATAATCATAGATATATAGGTTTGCCTACATTCACAATGAAAACATGATCTCCTTTCAGTTCAATAGTTTCAGCATGAGGCTTTGTTAATGAACTAGTAGAAAAATATGTAGACCACTATTTGCAACCAAAAATACACTAAAATTGGTCTTAGGTAAAGGGCACCGCAGATTTGGAAACTGGAATAGGTAAACATAATAGAAGACTCTGAGATCATAGTGTGCCCCACTGATGAACCACTTTGTATGTCTCAATTCCCCACCACATAACTTTGCTCATTTGACAAATCTCCATGAAACTTTCTAGACCTATAACTTTTTCTACATTGGTGGAAGATGGCAAATTTTGTGGTGATTCATCAAGGAGACGCAAATAAAAAAAGGTGGGTTCCGAAAACACATTTTCCACCCAATGCATTTTCCATAGACTTTGTACTCACAAGTAGTGGCCAAACAGCTGTACAGATTTTCATGAAATTTATCAGGAATATAGATTATGGTGTGCAGATTTTTGGATTGTAAAGGTAAGTAGGGTAGGTATTGTGAAAGCTATAAGGCTTTAAACATAGTGATATCTGTGGCCCCGGTAGATGCGATAGTTGGCGGTATTTCACAAAAGTACCGTGGTACATAGTGAAGACAAGGCATTATGTGATTGGCTAATAACTGCCTTTACAAAAGTTAAAGGCAGTCATTTTGTTTTAAGTACACTTTAACTGTGTTCTGGTTTGAGGCCTCAGATATTGGTATTAGGTTTTATATTTTTTCTCTATCTTGCTAAAGTGGTAATAAGTATGGAAAATTAAATATCATTTTCTATTTATTTAAAAAAATCATAAATTGCTTATTGAGAGACAATAAATATGTAGTGTTTGTTATGTATAATTGATGTTTGTTGAGTTTATGCCTATCTTTTTGTCATATGTACATGTATATATGTGTATACAGCTGTGTGTAAAAAACGTATTAAGTTCAAGTATATCTCATTGTTATGTCTATATGTGTATACAGTTGCATGTAAATAGTTTATGCAGAAAACTACGAATGAATTATTGTATGATGCACCTTGTTTTTGTTTAAAATATATAAGCATTGTTTGAATCTGAGATGGTGGGGGAGTTTAAACCATCAAAATTGATTTTTCGAAACAAGTCACGTCCAAATAGAAAAGTGTAACTCTATTGGACTATTTTCTATTTTCTGTTGTTATCAACATGTGGCATGGTATACGGCAAAATTACAGTGAAGTTAGCACAACTTTTATACTACTTAAAAGATTTACACCAGTACATCTATGTTTGTTCACACATTTTTACGCTATGTCTTTTTAACTGCCGCACTCCACTGTACACCACTCCACTGTATGCCGCTCCACTGTATACCACTCCACTCTACACTACTACACTCTGCGCCACTACACTCTACGATAATCCACTGTACGCCATTCTACTCTACCCCACTCCATTCTTCGGCAAGCCAATCTACACCACTCTACTGTATGCTATCACACGCTACACCACTCCATTCTATGCCACTCCAGTCTACGTCCCTCCACTGTATGCCCCTCTACTGTACCCCACTCCTCTCTACGGTTACCTACTGTATGCAACGCAACTCTACGCCACTACACTCTTCACTATAGTACTCTATGCCACTCCACTTTATGCCTCTCCACTCTATGCTATTTCACTGTACGCTACTTCACTATATGCCACTCCACTACACCACTACTCCACTGCACGCTACTATACTATTCACCACTCCTCTCTAAACCACTCCCCTCTACACTACTACACTCTATGCTCTTCCACTGTGCGCCACTCCACTCTATGCTATTCCACTCTACACTACTACACTCTACACTGCTCCAATCTGCACCATTACACTGTACGCCACCACACTCTACCCCACTCCACTCTACAACACTCCACTCTACACCACTGCACTCTACACCACTCCAGTCTTTGGCACACCAATGTATGCCGCTCCACCATGCAGACCTCCACCATCAGCAAATCTGATCTATGCTGTTCCACTATACGCCACTCTGTCGTAAATTGGCTGCGATTGGATTAGCATTAGCGGAATCCATCTGGTATTTAGAGGCTATCTTGTCCATGTTGTAGAATCCATTTTGTATTTCTGGCAGCCATTTTGTTTGCCATGTGCTCACCATGTGCTTTGTCCTCCCTTAGTGTTGACTGCTCTTGTAATCTGCCTAGAAACAAACTATATTTAGTATCCTCTACTTCCGCACATGCCCAGTTAAGTTTGCAGCTGCTAGTAGCATGTAACTGTCAGGATATGTTTACCAGTGTTAGCAAACTGTTAACTCCTCCCACTTGTCGACTGTGCAGTTTCTGTATGACCATATATGTGCATAACTCCTCTTAAGTATACTTGTACCGTCTTCTTTTAGCCCCTGTGTGGGTATAAAAGGACCATGGCCCTTCTGTTCAGTGTGCTACTTCACTCAATACCGAAGGGTGCTGTTTGAATGTAGTTCCACCTCATGAGGTTTATCAAACTCTGTATTTTCTATTCCAGTTTCTGTGCCAACTTCTTTCCAATAGTCTGAGGACTCTGTGCAGAGAAGGGCGAACCCCTTGCACTGGTAGGCCTAGCTGAAGCCTATTTTCAACAAATTGGCGCCCAACTCGGGGCTCATCGAGAACTCGGATGCCCGAAGGATTGGTTGCAACGAAGGATTGGAATCTCGCTCTGGACGTGATCACTGCCCGATAAGACCCGAGTCTTGGCATCCGCGGCAGCTTTTCCTTTCTTTCTGATCTGACCATCCAGGTGGCGCCGGTCCTTGACTGAGATCTCTTCTGTTGATTCGCCGTGCAGTGACCATTTGGTCGATTTTAGAACTTGGCAGGATGAATCTGGACACCAAGTGATTGGTAAGTGTCCTTCTGCGGCGCTTGCTGTTGGTTTTGATGCCTGGGATTGGTAAGGTAGTTTAGTAACGCTTACTGTGGCTTTGAGTATTGTATATTTGTGTTGGCCAACTTGGTTTGTTTTGACATATGTGACTTGCAATTCACATAGGCAGGTAATGAGGAGAATTTTCTCTAACTGAATTGATTTGAACGGCACATCGTACTAAAGGTACCTTAAGTGCTACTTTGATTATAATACTACATATTCTGCACTATTTTTGGCATGCCTGTCTTTAGCACACTTCGTAGGATGTGTTGCTTTTGTAATGGTACCAATTTGACACTTGATGAAGCACAACCGGCCCCCACGGAGGGGACGCCTAATAGGGATATGTATATTAAGTATGGTCTTTCTTCTATAATGTACAGCGCATTATGGAATAAATACACGCGTAAGGATCCTGAGTTGCGTTGGCCTATGTATGGGTCATTTGATTTACGAAAAATTGAGTATGTGGAGCAATGTATGTTTAAACGTAAGACTAGGCATGATATGTTTGATTGTGTATGAATGTGGGAGAAAGAAGTGCGTGAACGGCTGAAGCGTGAGCAAGCCTTGATTGAAAAAGAACAGCGAAAAAACGTTTATGTGAAAGCATTAGAGTTAAAGAACAAAGAAATGAAAGAGTTGAAGGAGAGAGAAGATAGGTAGCATGCTTTACAGGTAACTGGCCAATACCCTGTTCGGAGGCCCCTTTATCCTATACTTAATAAACCACAAGATGATTCCTTATTATTAGATCGTCCTCCACCTCCGTATACTGTTCCTTCTGCCCCCCATGAGTTAGATGGGGACTCTGGTTTGGAGGAAGATAAGACACGAGAAACTCGTTCTATGTTGACTACTATACGCTCGTCTCAGCTCCGATCTGCTGCTCGTAAAGCAGCTAATGGAACTGCCACCGTCTCTGATATTCTTGATAGTATGAGAGGGTGGTATGAAAGGGAGCATTTGTATTTTACTGAGGTGTTTGCCGAAGAGGTCCTTGAGTTGTTTAGGAAATATTCTGAGGAGTTAGATCCTAAGGATATATCAGATGATTATAAGCAAATGCGTGATGGTCTTTTTGTATTCTCCCAGGTGGCTGATACAATCAGGCGTTTGGTAAAGCTGCGTGTTGATGCAGTCCGTTTGCGAGAGGAGAAAAAGGCTGCAGACAGGGCTGTGCAGACATCTCAGACCAGCATGGCACAAGCTCCTGCCTCCGGAACAGATAAGATTATGATAGTTCACGCGAAACCTATGCGGGAGGCCGCGCCCTTGTATGTTCCTCCTAAAGGACAGGGTACAAGCGACGATAAGGCCTCTCTTGATGCAAAGGGTTATTTTATTTATAATTGGGTTTACACTCCTTGGAATAGGACGGATGTTATGGCACTTAAAACTGCACTGCCTGATCCGCGGAAAAATCCAGCCGCTTTTTATGAGGAAGTTGAAGGTGCTATTAGTTCTTGCACTATGACTTTGCCTGATATTGATTTATTTTTCAGATTGATATTACCACCTGATATGTGGCGAACTGTTCGTAAAATTGATGATCATGCAGCTTTTGGGGCATTATGGAGAGACTTAGAACGAATGGATGCCGAAAGGGAACCTGCACAAAAGCCGTGTCAGTTAATTTTAGATCTCCCTGCAGCTATATTAGTTAAGTTAAAAACGATTATTCCTCCTAAAAAGATAGATTGGACTGTTTTAGCATCTTGTAAGCAAAAGGCAGATGAATCGGTCTCTGATTTCTTTACACGCTTTGAAGAAGCATTCCACGATTTTAGTGGCCAGTCTTTGACAGATGACACAGGCAGACATCTGTTTGTCGATAAATATGTCGCAAACCTGTTGCCAGGAATAGCTAGTCGCCTAAAGGCCAGTGAGAGTTCATGGACTACGTCTTCCCCGGTCTCCCTTTTGACTATGGCCCAGTATTATGAGCGCCAGGAATTAGAGGCAAAGGGTAATGAGGACAAAAAGACTAAAGAATTGAAAACGAAGATTATGTTGGCTCAGGCTTATGGTCCGTCTTTCAGAGGTAGCGATAGAGGTGGATGTGGGTCTTATGGTTCATCTTTTACTTCTTATACTCGTTCGAATTTATCTGCTGACCAGTGTGCATACTGTAAGAAATTTGGCCACTGGGCTTCGGATTGCCCAGCACTACGTGCTCCACAGTATACACGTGGTCGGGGACAAATGAGGAATCGTCCAGGATATTCAGGGCCTAGAGGAAACACAGGTGATCTTGCTAGGTTTGATACTAATATACGTGGGCAGGATGAGTTTAACACTTTTGATAGAAGGAACCAATATCAAATGTCTGATTATGTGCCATTTGATTCTCAAGATTCTGCTCATGCATAGGATTGCCGAAGATGGGGTAAGGATACAGTTGAAGTTCCAGTAGATCAGAGGGGTCCCTATGTTACAGCAAATGTCTTGGGCTCCACTGATCAGTTTCTGGTTGATACAGGAGCTACTCGTCGTGCCTTGTCTTAACAATTGGTCCCAAGGGCTCCCCTGTCTGGCTTAACCATTACATCGATAGGTTTCGATGGAACCCCTTCCCTTAGCCCATTGTCGCAACCACTTGCATTCCATGTTGCTAAATTTACTGCTCCATGTCCATTTTTGCTTTCCCCGAATACACCAGACAATATTGTGGGTCTTGATATGCTTAAGTATTTCAGGGCTACGATACGCTGTTCTCCAGAAGGTGTCCGTGTTATCTTGAATGACAACCATCCTGTGGCGGAGAGAGCTTGTCTTGCTAAAGAGGATATTGCATTAGCTTCACTTCCTAGTACTTTGTGGGCTACTTCAGATACTGATGTAGGGCAAATGGTTATTCCACCAGTACATATTAGTGTCAAGGAGGGCGCTGTATTGCCACGTTTGCCTCAATACAAAATTTCACAGGAAGGTGAAGAAGCACTCACATGTATTGTCCGTGATCTTATTGCAGTGGGGGTTGTTGAGGAAGTTCCCTACAATATTTGTAACAGTCCGATTCTTCCTATTCTGAAAAAAGATACTGACACTAAGGTCTACAGATTCATTATTGATTTGCGAGAAGTTAACAAGATTGTAGTACCACAATACCCCGTGGTTTCTGATATAACCACACTTCTGACTCTGGTTCCCCCGACTGCGACTATATTTTCTGTGATAGATTTGAAGAATGCTTTCTTTTCGATCCCTATTCATCCTGACAGCCGATATTTGTTCGGTTTTACCCTAAATAATCGATCGTATAGATTCTGTAGAGTTCCTCAAGGCTATACTGAGAGTCCTAGTATTTACAGTCAAGCATTGAAAAGACAACTTGATTCTTTTGTTTAGTCTGATGGAGTGGCTCTCATCCAATATGTCGATGACATTTTGCTGGCAGCTGACACCCCTGAACAGTGTGAAAAATGTACTTTGTCTTTGCTGTCCTTTCGTGCTTCCCATCATCACAAAGTGTCACGGAAGAAATTGCAATATTGTAGACCGAAGGTAACCTACTTAGGTCACCTTCTGTCTAAGGAGGGACGTGCACTTACACCAGATCGCATTCAAGCCATTTTAGACACACCAGTACCCCGTACTCAGAAAGATGTCCGTGCATTCATTGGCCTTACTTCTTTTTGTAGGCAATGGATATTAGGATTTTCACATATTGTTAAACCCTTGCTGGCACTTTTAACCAAAGACACCCCAATGCCCCTTCCATGGACAGATGAGTGTGAGACTGCTTTCCGACAGTTACAACAAGCTCTTTGTTCAGCACCAGTGTTAGGAACTCCAGATTATACGAAGTCTTTTTCATTATATGTACACGAGAAAGATGGATGCGCATTGTCAGTTTTAGTGCAGACACACGGCGACAAACAGCGTCCCTGTGCATATTTTTCAGCAGTTCTTGATCCTGTTGCTCGTGCGTTACCTGGGTGCTTCCGTTCAGTTGCAGCAACAGCTGTGTCAATACGTCAGAGTGAAGGGATAGTTTTGTCACATAAGCTGTTGGTGTTAGTACCCCATGCGGTTGATGCCCTTTTAAATCAGACAAAGACGCAACATTTAACTAGCGCTCGTCTGACAGGATATGGATTGACATTGTTGGCCCCTCACATTACACTAAAGAGATGTGCGACATTAAACCCAGCTACTTTGTTGCCATACCCGGTGACTCAGTCTCAGTCACAGGAATCTCATGATTGTATATTCCTTACTGAGGAACAGACAAAGGGTCGTGTTGATTTGCAAGACACGCCCCTTTTAAGTGTTGATGGGGAGCTATGGGTAGATGGGTCCTGTTTGAAGTTACCAGATGGTACAACGTCAGCTCCATATGCAATTACAACACTTCAGACGGTAGTTGAGACAGCTCGTATTCCACAGAAGTCAGCTCAGGCAACTGAGCTAATAGCACTGACACGAGCGTGTGAACTCAGTACTGACTTATTTGTGAACATTTATACAGACAGTCGCTATGCCTTTGGAGTGGCTCATGATTTTGGGCTACTTTGGAAGGAGAGGGGTTTTCTTACATCCCATGGGGTGCAAATAATGCATGGAGAATTAGTGCATAATCTCTTGACTGCTTTAACATACCCGAAGAGAATAGCGATTGTTAAATGTAGCGCACATAAGAAAGTAGTTGATAAGATAGGACGAGGCAATGCTTTTGCAGACCAAACAGCCCGTGAAACCGCCATTCAGCGAAGCATCACGTCCATGTATGTAGTGAAGTCACAGGCTGAACGCTGGCATGATACCAGGCAGGAAGTGCTAGATATGCAGAGATCTGCTTCTGCAGAAGAAATTGAGCAATGGTCCAAGGAAGGAACATTGGATGATGAGGGCTGTTGGAGAAATAAAGAGATGAGTAAGTGGAGATTGCCGACAGCTTATTTACAACCTATGATTCATATGGCACATGGGCCGGCACATGTTGGAGCCTCCTCGATAACGAAATTGCTTACGCAAGTTTGGGAGCATCCAGAAATTGCCGGCACAGCTAAAAAGATGGTACAGTCCTGTCTGATTTGTCTTCAGCATAACCCTGGAAAAGGGACACAAACTCCGACAGGAGGGTTTGCTACGCCAACTGCACCTTTTGAAGTTTTGCAAATGGATTATATCCAGTTGGAGCGCTGTAATAACTTAAAGTATGTCCTAGTAGTGGTATGCGCCTTCAGTAAGTGGATCGAGGCATACCCTACGAAGGACAATACAGCTCTCACCACTGCAAAGGTGCTTTTGAAGGAATTTTTTCCTAGATTTGGTGTTTGTAAATTTTTATGGAGTGATAACGGTCCCCATTTCATTGGGCAAGTTGTCGAATATGTCCTAAAGGGGTTAGGAATAAAACAGAAGTTTCACGCCGCCTTTCATCCGCAATCAGCAGGGTTAGTGGAGAGGTATAACGCCACACTTAAATTAAAATTGGCGAAAATACTAGCCTCCACATCCCTGAAATGGCCAGACGCGTTACGTTTGGCACTATTGTCCATTAGATCAGTGCCACATTCGCGGTCTGGCCTTACACCCTATGAGGTGGTGTTTGGCAGGCCTATGAACATTTGGGGAATTCCTAAGCCACGTCCCTTACACGACGTACCGTGTGTATTGATGAGTGACTATTTAGCACAATTGACTGACAGTTTGATCTCTATTCATCAACAGGTTCGAGAAGCTCTTCCGGACAGGTCTGCAGGTGAAGGCCATGGACTTCGGCCTGGAGATCAGGTGATGATCCGATCGTTCCAGAGGTCGAGCAGCTTGGAACCGATGTGGCGCACCCCGGAGCAGGTGCTCCTATCGACGAGAACTGCGGTTCGAGTAACGAATAGTAGGAATTGGGTGCACTCCACCCACTGCAAGAAAGTGCCGTCTACCTTGGTGGATCCTGTTGCTTTGATCGACCATCGGGACATCTTGGATACAGAGAAAGGCCAGGCCATATCACCTGACGAACCTGAGGAAGTCTTCCCGGACCACACGATTCCTGGAGTATCTTGATACCAACTGAGACCACGGAAAGAACCTGCATCGTTGAAAGAGACTGGTTGAGCAACCTCCCTGGGTTAGTGAAACGGAATGCCGATGTGGCAAGGGGGGGGGATCAGTTCTGTGTAGTGTAGCGACACCCGTCTTGACCCTCGGTGAAGAAATCAACGGCTGCCCAGGGATAAGAGCTCCAATGGTTGCTTTGACAAATAAGCTGATCATGTCCACAATGAGATCCACTGTTTCTAAGAGGAAGATCATTTGTACTATAGGGTTTGTTGTTTCTATGGTGGCAGTAGCAGTAATAACCTGGTTCGTTGAGAAGGTGGCTCCTGGTCGAGAACTTTTGATCGCCACTACTCCGGTACCAGTTGAACACCACTACTTCACGCTTCCCTATCATGAGCGGAAGCATCGACAATCCTACTTAAATAATACCTTCATTCAGATGTTGCATCACACTCACAATACCACGAATACTACCAACTGTTGGGTGCGTGGGATGATACCTGCACATCAGAAGAAAGGAGGAACACCTTTTATTCCTCTTCCCTTTTCTCATAATGGTTCTTGTCAAGCTTGGTATGCGCGTTTGTTTGCATCCGGGAAACGTACAGTAGGCGGGCTTCTTTTTCGCCTCAATAAAGTATGCTATCAAGACAAAGATGGCTATCCTCAAGCCAACGGGACTAAATGGGAATGGGAAGAGTATCAACCGGACAATATTTCAACGCCATATATTTTCACAAATATGAGAACTTTTCCTAGTAATAAACAATTTGTGATTTCTGTTACTAGAGCTAAGGCAGATTTATGTGTAAGCAGTATTGGAAGAATTCCAGTGGGGAAAAGTGAATGTACTGTGATTCTGCCTATTGAGGGTACAAATAATAGCACTTTCATAGCCTCACCCAATACCTACTTTATCTGTGGTAGCCACGGATATTATCACCTACCTGTTGGATGGTCAGGCGTATGCTATGTATCTTTTCTATTGCCCCCTGTGTTTCTGGCACCTGCATCCTACCACCGAGACCTTAAGTTATTCACTGATATCTCTAAAAACAGATATAAAAGGACAATAAGTGTTGACGAAGTAGACCAAACAGATACCACTCTACAACAGTATGTTGATTTTAATCTAGGTTTGTTCTTCTTTGTGGGAGCTGCATTAAACAGTAGGAAAATTAGACGATTGACTAGAGTTGTGGAAGCTGTTACCAATCAGACAGCCTTGGCGCTTGGGAATATTACAGAGGAGCTGCAAATTGCAAGGATTGTAGCTCTCCAGAATCGAATGGTTCTAGATGTTGTTCTGGCCGATCGAGGTGGTGCATGTCACATCATCGGTAGCAGTTGTTGTGTATTTATACCGGATCACTCGCCTTCAGTGTATGACGCAATATCAAAACTGCATAAGATTGCTGCAGAAATTCACCCAGAGACTGGTACTTGGACTCTAGCTGGATGGTTCTGGACTCTCGTTTCTGCTTGGGGCTGGAAGCTACTAGATATCTTGTGTATAATTATTACTGTTTTATTTACATGCTGCGTATGTATTCAATGTGGTCCAATGCTCTGCTCCATTTGCATTTCTGCTTGTATACCTAGTAAGAGGAATATTGTAGAGACCAAGGCCCAACAAATGTTGAATAAAGAAGTGGCCGAAATAATGTTGATAGATGTACGAGATGCATATTTAGATTACCCTAGAGAAACAGATGTCTTCAGCTAATGCTAAAAGGGTCGTCTGTCATAAATTGGCTGCGATTGGATTAGCATTAGCGGAATCCATCTGGTATTTAGAGGCTACATTGTCCATGTTGTAGAATCCATTTTGTATTTCTGGCAGCCATTTTGTTTGCCATGTGCTCACCATGTGCTTTGTCCTCCCTTAGTGTTGACTGCTCTTGTAATCTGCCTAGAAACAAACTATATTTAGTATCCTCTACTTCCGCACATGCCCAGTATAAGTTTGCAGCTGCTAGTAGCATATAACTGTCAGGATATGTTTACCAGTGTTAGCAAACTGTTAACTCCTCCCACTTGTCGACTGTGCAGTTTCTGTATGACCATATATGTGCATACCTCCTCTTAAGTATACTTGTACCGTCTTCTTTTAGCCCCTGTGTGGGTATAAAAGGACCATGGCCCTTCTGTTCAGTGTGCTACTTCACTCAATACCGAAGGGTGCTGTTTGAATGTAGTTCCACCTCATGAGGTTTATTAAACTCTGTATTTTCTATTCCAGTTTCTGTGCCAACTTCTTTCTAATAGTCTGAGGACTCTGTGCAGAGAAGGGCGAACCCCTTGCACTGGTAGGCCTAGCTGAGGCCTATTTTCAACAACTTCACTCAACCCAACCCTCTTCCCTCTGCACTATTCCACTGTATGCCAATCCACTCCACCGTACGCCACTACACTCAACTCTGTTCGACTCTACCCCACACCACTCTATGCTACCCCACTGTACGTCACTTCACTCTACTGCACTCCACTTTACGGCACCAAACTCATCGCTGTTCCACTCTACACCACCTCACTCTATGCCACTCTACCCCTTTCCACTCTACCCTACTCTACAACACTTCACTCTACGCCACTGCACTCTACAACTCTACAGTATTTGCCAATACAGTCTACATCACTCCACTCTACGCAACTCTACTGTTTGCCACTCCACTCTATGCAATTCCACTCCATGCCACTCCAGTCCACCCCGCTCCACTATACGCCATTCCACTGAATGCTATTCAACTGTACACCACTCCACTATTTGCCCCCACTCCACATTACTACACTCTACACCACTACACTCTAAGCTATTCTGCTCAACACCACTCCATTCCATGCCACTCCACTGTACACCACTCCACTCTACACTACACGCTATTCCACTGTATGAAACTCCTCTCTACACCATTCCACTCTACGCTATTACACTCTATGCCACTCCACTGTAATCCACTCCATTGCATGCTATTCCACTATATGCCACTTCCCTGCACACCACTGAACTGTGTACCATACCACTCCACTACACGGTACCTCACTCCACTCTACAGCACTCTACTCTACACCACTCTATTCTGCGCCACTCCACTTTATGCTACTCCACTGTTCGCCTCACCAGTCTACGCAATTGCACTTTACACCACTACACTGTACACTTTTCCACTGTACGGTACTCCACAGTACCACAGTCCAATTTACTCCACTCCACTGTACTTCACTCTCCAACACTTCAATCTACGCCACTGCACTCTACAACTCTACAGTATTTGCCAATACAGTCTACATCACTCCACTCTACGCAACTCCACTGTTTGCCACTCCACTCTATGCAATTCCACCCCATGCCACTCCAGTCCACGCCGCTCCACTATACGCCTTTCCACTGAATGCTATTCAACTGTACACCACTCCACTATTTGCCCCCACTCCACATTACTACACTCTACACCACTACACTCTAAACTATTCTGCTCAACACCACTCCATTCCATGCCACTCCACTGTACACCACTCCACTCTACACTACACGCTATTCCACTGTATGAAACTCCTCTCTACACCATTCCACTCTACGCTATTACACTCTATGCCACTCCACTGTAATCTACTCCATTGCATGCTATTCCACTGTATGCCACTTCCCTGCACACCACTGAACTGTGTACCATACCACTCCACTACACTGTACCTCACTCCACTCTACAGCACTCTACTCTACACCACTCTATTCTGCGCCACTCCACTTTATGCTACTCCACTGTTCGCCTCACCAGTCTACGCAATTGCACTTTACACCACTACACTATACACTTTTCCACTGTACGGTTCTCCACAGTACCACAGTCCAATTTACTCCACTCCACTGTACTTCACTCTACAACACTACACTCTACTACACTACACTGTGCGACACTTTCATGCACTCTACTGTACAACACTACACTTAATGACACTCCACTCAACAACACTAAATATAAAAGAAACTGTATATAAAAAATATATGTGATTGTAGACAACAAATAAATTAAAAATTCAAAAAACAGATTTACAAAAAATAATATAAACATTAAATACATTTTACAATAAAAACAAATGATGTCAAATATGAAAAATAAAAGAATACATGCAACAAACTCTATTTAACCAACAACTTTAAAACTATTGGAGTTTAAGAATATTAAATATACTATTCCGACTGTAGTTTATGCAACAGTAGGGAAAATGCTGGACTTTGGAGGGGTTGAATTTACTATTCCCACTCCAGCCTGTGCAACAGTAGGGAAAGCGTTGGATTTTGGAGGGATAAAATGTACTATTACCACTCCAAAGAGCGCAACTGTAGGGTAAGTGTTGGACTTAGTATGGGTAACATTTACTATTCCCACACCAAACAGTGCAACAGTGGGGAAAGCATTGGACATTTCAGGGGGTTAAAGTTTTCTATTTCCACTCCAGTCTGTGCAACAGTAGGGAAAGTGTTGATGTTCGGAGAGGAGACTTTTACTATTCCCACACCAGTCAGTGCAACAGTAGGGCAAGTGTTGGATTTAGAAGAGATAACATTTACTATTTCCACTCCAGTGTCTGCAACAGTAGGGAAATCTTTGGATTTCACAGAGGCACAATTTACTATTCCCACTCAAACAGCGCAACAGTAGGGAAAGTGCTGGACTTTGGAGGGACAAAATTTACGATTCCCACTTCAGCCTGTGAAACAGTAGGGAAAGCATTGAATTTTAGAGGGGTAATAATTACTATTCCCACTCCAAACAACTCAAGAGTAGGGAAAGTGCTGAATTGCAAAGATGTTAATTATACTGTCCCTATTGCAGTCTAAAGAAGAGTAGGGCAAGTACTTCACTTCAAACACATTGTATATATGAGTAATACCATGGATGTAGAAAAAATATTAAACTAAAAAAACAAGAATCATTAATTAACATATATATATATAATTATTATTTTTTCACCAACAGATCCCTCTGTGTCAGCGCGCTCACGATCGGTGCGAGTAGTGCAAAAATGGGATCGAGATCTGCATTACGTATTGCCACCAAGTAGAAAGAATTACTCGCACTCCAGGAGATTGGTATCAAGACTTCTTTACTTCAGTATGATACAGCCAACACCATCAAGTCCTCTCACAAACCAACGCGTTTCAACCACTCTGGTCTTGCTCACGGTTAGCGGTGATCCACATTTTAGGTCTATATATACACAACTACCCATATAGCCATTATGATGCATTATGGGAAATGTGGTTCCAGTTTACATAAGTGATAATATTTACAGTGCATACTCTTTATATTTACAACATTACTTTTGTGAATCCATGTTAACTGTACAGGTTAGGTTAGTAATGGCTTAGTGCCCAAAGCATCGGCTTAGTGCCCAAAGCATCACTTGTCTCTTGATTGTGACCAGAAATCATACCATTTGCCGGCTTAGTCCCATTTAGTTTATCTACTAGTCATTTCACAATTGAGACAAGTACTTCAAAGGGCCCGATTCCGATCCGGGTCGGAAAGCGTTCCAAATGATACGGACCGGGATTGAAGTCTGACCGACTCGTACAGGTGATGGACGACCTTACAAGTACGATGCGTCCCGGTCAAAATCCAACCGACTCGCACGGAATCAATCCGGACTGCCCGATTCGCACGGAAAATAGTGTCGCCGCTTGGAAACTGAACAGGAACCTTCTGACCGTCAAGGTACGGCTACAGTTCCGACACGAACACGTGCCTTACAACCAGCCAAGAACGATGCAATGCGGCGCGGACAAAAGCGAGTCGCACGGAGTCCAAGCCGTACAACCGATTCGCACAGACCAGAGATATTGGCAATAAAAAGAGCCCGTCGCGACCGGCGCGTACGTGAAACATGCAACATAGCACAATGTCAGTGTGACCGACTCTGATCACACCGCAAGTGACGCCACAGGCATACGACCCAGACAACAGGCATAAAGAAATCATGTAATTGACACAGAAAAGGGCCAAACAGGCAGTTATAAATCCCCCAAAAATCACATTTGAAACCAAGACACACCCACAACTCCACCAATAAAAAGGCCAAAAATCCAGACAATGATCCTTTGCAAATCTCACAGACCTGCAAACAGACAACACCACCAAACTGAGACATACAGTCACAACCTACACACTACACAACATTAGCACCACACAATAGGTACACTCACAGTCACCCATCCATACACATACTCACCAACCCTCACTACCACACACACACCCATTCATCTCCACCACCACCCATCACTATGCCCCCAAAGAAGAATCCAAAGTTCACAGACAGTGAGTTGGAGGCCATGGTAGATTAAATCATCAGAGTAGAGCCACAGTTATTTGGTTCCTTGGTCCAACAGACCTCCCTATCCCAGAAAAACAAGATGTGGGCAAGGATTGTCGACAAGGTGAATGCCTTAGCACCTACCATGCGCACAATGGACGACATCAGGAACCGGTGGTACGACATACGCAGGAGGGTCAAGAAACTCATCAGCAAAGACCATGCCATGAGCCAGCCCACTGGTGGAGGTCCTCCTGCAAAACCGGTATATTTCACTTCCTGGGAGGAGAAGGTGCGGGCCATGTTCCCACCAGTTGGCCTCCATGGATTGCCTGGAATACCAGAGCCTGGTGAGTACACAAACAACTATTCCAAAATGTGATGTCACAGCAATCAGCACCCACAGACAATAATGTCAGGGGGACAGAGAAAACATTCACTGTCATCAAGCCACATCAACCTAAACATAATTATCCTCTCATGTGTATGCCACCTAGAGAAACACAACACCTGCAATGTCACATTAACATGTACCTAGGGAAATACATGTACAAACCCAATGACAAATACCCCCGGGATTTGGCCCCATACACCACCAAACACCGTCACCCATCAAGCTACCACAGTTACACACACTCCCAGGGAAGCCGAGTCATAGGACGGAAGGTCTGGTGTGCTGGACAGGTGGGTGTAGCTGAAAGCAGGGTGATATTCGTAGTCCCAGGACATAGTCCCCATCATACATGTCCCAGGAATAGGCCCATGCACCAGGCTCACCTCACAGGGTGTGTCAAAGTAAAGGCAAGATTGGAGACACTGGGCTCTGGTGTGGGGAGCACAAGGCCTTTCTGGGACTTGGGCACCAACAAACACCAAGACACCACTGTCAGGCAACTTTAACATGTACTCAGACTCACTGTCATGGAAGCATGGCCCATGGGGTCCTATCCGGTCCATGGGGGAGAAAGAGTGCAACCTCAGACTGCAAATCCCAGCAGGCCCTGCCACACACATCCATCCCACCAATAACAAACAACACACCTGGGACAAAACACAACCTGAGACTCAAGGTAAACCGACTTCCAAGATGCCTGACACTGGGCCCGGGGGGGAGGATATGCAAACCATGGTGGTATTTGTATCCCAATGCAGATTGTAACTACAAACATACCTGCAATGTTGCTGGAAAGATCCCCATTCACAAAAGTCACAAAACTGAGTACAAATACACAGCAAGGCAATGGGATTTGAACACCAGTCCCATGCAGCAGCCATCTTGTCTGCACACATCCTATACCAGGAAAGCTGAGTCACAGGAAGGAAGCATGGGTTTGCTGGGAAGGGGGATTGAGTCAAATGCATGATGGGAGTTGGAGTCCCAGACCAGAGGCCTCATCCCACCTGCCCCAGGAATAGGCCCATGCACCAGACTGACCTCACAGGGAATGTCAAAGTATAGGCAAGATTGGAGACACTGTGCTCTGGTGTGGGGAGCACAAGGCCTTTCTGGGACTTGGGCACCAACAAACACCAAGACACCACTGTCAGGCAACTTGAACATGTACTCAGACTCACTGTCTTGGAAGCATGGCCCATGGGGTCCTATCCGGTCCATGGGGAAGAAGGAGTGCAACCTCAGACTACAACTCCCAGCAGGCCCTGCCACACACACCCCTCCCACCAACAACAAACACACCTGTGTGAAGCCGGGGAGTGCACGTTTTGCATTGTATATGTAAGGCACCTTAAAAATACATGAGCTGTCCATGCACACAGCTCTACGAGTACATAAAACGCATCTGGAAATTGTACTGAACCTACATTAGCATCTGACTGTGATAATTGAGGACAAATCCAAGCACATGCACTCTTCATGAAGCATTGTACAGAATTGAATGTGTGTGATACGTTTATGTGTGCCCAACCACAACATACATTGTGTGTCTCTTCCACCCACAGGTGCAGCTGGGGAAACTTCAAGAACAGACGAGGAAGATTCACAGTCCCAGACTCTGGTTGACACAGAGCAGGCCGGTGTGGATGCCTCTCACTCCTCTGACGACAACCATGAACAACCTGGCCCCTCCGGTGTGGTTCAGCGTGCAGCAGCAGTAACATCTGCACCCCCTGCCACCATTTCTGCTCCATCTGACAACACCCAGATGACCCTTACTAACACGGACAGACAAACCCAACCCAACACAGAGGGCACACCAACACAGGGAAGCCTGGAGGTGGCTGCCAATTCCACCAGTGCCATCTCCAGAGGAGGCCCAGTGTCGCATGTGCCTGCAACAGCAGAACCTGCTCATGGTGGTAGGGGTGGTGGGAGTGGGGGCAGGCTGAGGCCACCTCATGGAAATGGTGCTGAACCCCAAGCTAATCCCCAATTGGTACGCATCAAAAATGCGTACCAGCAATGCACCGGAGACTTTGGCCAGATTGTGGGGCACCTCAGCGACATTAAAGAACAGCAGGCTGAACATCATGCCAGATGGGACGCACACATGTTGCGGGTGGAGACACACATGGCCCGCATGGAGTCAAAGATGGACAATTTGGATGATGTTACGGTGGTGCACAGAGACATACTGGGATGCCTATGTCATATTGCAAACAACAGGGCCCCACCTCCCTGTGTGCCCACTACATCAGTTGCCACAACAACTGCAACTGCCACAGGTAGGGAGGTGGACTCTGACGAAGACTCCAGTGCACCGCCACAGCATGCACCTGAGGGACCATCCCCCGAAGAAGCTGCGGGGTCGTCCAGAGAAGGACAAGTGAGAGGCAGCTGGCCCTGCACATCTCCCAGGAAGTGAACACCTTTACTTGATGTCTATCACTGTGTGCAAACCCTTCACCTTGTCGACTGACCACATCTCTCCCACATGTTATGGAGGATCTGATCTGAACCAGTGGATCTACTGACTGTGGACTTTAATCTGCCAATTCCACTGACCAACCCTACCAACTCCTCTGTGAACTTTGGAATCCCATTGCACTGTAAAGCACTCCATGTCACCTATATCATCCACACACATGTATGTAAATAAACACTCCAAATCACAATTGTTGACTCTGATGAATTTGACTGGTTTTTACACATATAGGTGATGAAACGCTAAAGTAAGACTGGACAGGGGAACCACTAGAGCAATCTAAACAGTGAAAATTGATTCATGTTGATGTGACACATTTGAGAGGTACACACACCTGGGTCAACACAACACAAAAACACCATGCCCATCACATTTCTTGTCTCACACATTGTGAATTGCAAGTACACACAAATGCTGAATCAGAGCCAATCAGCCCTTAGGAACAGCATGCCAAAGATTCACTGATGTGTGGACACAGAGGAAGCACACCACAAACTGGTGCACACCTTTACTACACATACACAACTAGTAAACAGAACATCAGATGCAAGGTACCCTCACATAACAGTGAGCAAATATGCAACAAATATGGCAGACATGCCAGCACTGGGGTGTGGGATGAAGCTTCCGGGAACCATGAAAGGTTGCATCCAGTGACCGTACTGTACGTTTCGGAGGTTACATGTCACCAGACAACAGCATATGGACCCTGTGAATGACAGACATACAACAGCATTGAAATCACTACACAACTGCATACATCTACAAAACACATTATAGACACAATTCAAATAACTTGTGAAAATATCCAAAGATTCATGGCAACACTGATTGGGAGGACATAGTAACTCAAGGGGCACATAAATGCTACAATCATGACACGTAGCATTTAGAAACACATATGCCCACACAGTGCACAACCCAAACACATCAGATGAAGCAAGCTTTCTTGCCAACACATCACTGTATACTCCCAATTAGGATAAGAAGTTGTTGATGAGCTGAGTCTATACATACCCCTCACCCTCATCGTCACTCGCAACATGTTCCAGGTCAGGATCCTCACATGCTGGCGGTTGCTGTCCGTCATCATCTTCGATGAGAGGCACCTCCTCCCTCACTGCCATGTTGTGTAGCATGCAACACATAATAAGTATATTGCACACCTTTTCAGGTGCATATTGGAGGCCCCTCCTGTCCGGTCCAGGCAGCAGAATCGGCATTTCAGGAATCCAAATGTCCGTTCTATCACTCGCCTGGTCCGTCCATGTGCCTCATTGAAACGTATCTGCGGAAGTGTGACAGAGTTCCTAAGAGGTGTCAGCAACCAAGCCTTTTTGGGGTACCCAGAGTCACCTGCACACAAACAGACAAATATGTCATGGATCAGGAATGAGCGTGTAATCGAAAGATACCTAAGACACGTAAGGTAAAACGCTACTACTCACCGACAAGCCAGGCACGCTGGTTCTGCAGCTGTGACATCAAATGTGGTATCCTGCTATTCCACATGATGTAGACATTGTGGGCTGAACCAGGGAAACGGACACACAGATGTGAAATTGTCCGCAAGACATACCACTAGGGCAATAATGGAGTGAAAATGTTTACGGTTGCGGTAAATCTGCTCCTGTGCATGTGGTGGTACCAAAGCCACATGTGTCCCATCAATTGAGCCAATGACATATGGCATCCCTCCCAAGGCATAGAAATCTCCCTTTATGCCTGGCATTTGTTGTTGGGATGGAAATCGGATGTATTGGTCCAGATATAACAACATTGCCTCCACTACATCACGGAGAACACAACTGAACATAGTCTGTGACATCCCACCAGCACCAGCCACTGTGTATTGGACTGTTCCTGTGGCATAGAAATGTAGGGCTGCCATCACCTTGACCTTGGGGGTCAGCGCAGTTGGATACGCGCGTCCAGGTTGTAAATGTGGGGACAACTGTACCTCCAAATCCTCTATCAACTCGCATGTGAAGCGGTACCATCGGATGCAGTCACGTTCAACCATGGTTGCAAGGTCTGGGAAGGGTCTGTGGACATTAGGTGCCCTACAGTACATAGGGAAACAAAGAAAGTATTTCAGTTCACCCACATCTGTGGCAATGACCAGGCCAAATAATACAAGCTACATCACATCAGAACACAATAGAGTCGGGTGTGTGCAATTCTGCATGGACACATATGCCACACATGTGCCCCTCACAAAACATGTCACCTCCACATGGTGACACAACAAGTGCCATGCTCTGCTGTCGACAAACTGTGGGCCCTGTCACAGTACTTCAGAACATATGGTTCAGGACAAATACACACCGTAATGATTAGTGAGGATAATTTTGTTGTCAATGACAACGGGCTGTCAGTCACACACACGGGGAACATGTAATGCGACATGGACACAGTCACCATGAAACATCTGATGTACACGTCCCAACACAAGCAAGACACACAGGATGTGCAAACAGGCTTGTCTGAATGTCAAACGTGGATGTCTGTGACACACAGGCACAAAATCACAGGACCAAGTCTGATGGAGGTTGGGGGGATGACCAACTCCCAAATACAAATATGTCCATGTCCCTAGTATTGTACGCAAATGCTCATGATGTACCACACACAGCAAGCCCATGGACACACATTACATATCATATGCCATGTAGTGTTCATGTGACATGGCAATACACAATGTGCCCCAGTCACTGTGTACATGCCACGTGTGTTGGCCACCAATGTCCTGAAGCACAGTAGGGAGGTGCATCACACACAATGCCTTATGGTGACCATGTGACATGGCACATCCTGGTAGTGTGTACCACATTGTGCACATCAAACATGCAATGTGTACACATGTATACACACATGTGATGGAGCATGAATAGTGAATGCCTGTACTGTGTGACAGGCTGTCACTGTGTTGTCCAGCCCCCTGTGTCCATATCAAAACATTTTGGTGGACAGCCTATGACCACCAAATGCAATGGTGACACTGGTGTGTGTGATTCCGTAAGACACGTTAGACACTTGTGCACCGATGCCTATGCATGCCTGGCTCATAAGCAGTAATGTTTCTCTATGCGGGTGCGATTCCGTGAGACGCGTTGGACACTTGTGCACTGATGCGCATGCACGCCTTGCTCATGGGCTGTAATGTCTCTCCATGTGGGTGCGATTCTTTGAGATGCATCGGACACTTGCTCACCGATGCACATGCACGCCTTGCCCATGGGCTGTAATGTCTCTCTATATGGGTGCGATTCTGTGAGACACGTTGGAGACTTGTGCACCGATGCGCACGCACGCCTTGCTCATGGGTTGTAATGTCTCTCTATGCGGGTGCGATTCCATGAGACACGTCAGACACTTGTGCACCGATGAGCACGCATGCCTTGCCCATGGGCTGTAATGTCTCTCTATGCAGGTGCTATTCCGTGAGACGCGTCGGACACTTGTGCACCGATGCGCACGCACTCCTTACTCATGGGCTATAATGTCTCTCTATGCGGGTGCGATTCTGTGAGACGCGTCGGACACTTGTGCACCGATGCGCACGCACGCCTTGCCTATGGGCTGTAATGTCTCTCTATTCGGGTGTGATTCCGTGAAACGCATCGGACACTTGTGCACCGATGCGCACGCACGCCTTGCTCATAGGCTGTAATGTCTCTCTATGCGGGTGCGATTCCGTAAGACGCGTCGGACACCTAGGATCCAAGGCGTACACACCTATTAGTTATTGGCTGTCATGGAGACGAGGCCTTCTGTTTTACTACGTGTACGACTCGTGTGCTGCCAGATTCAGTTGGGCCTATACAACAATGTTGCAAATTCAATGGTGTCATGATGCAGAAAGTTTGAATGACGCTGAAGGCGTGTTCGATGCCTTCCAAGACATGGATTGGGCCAATTAGGATAATGCGAATGAGTTTGACCTATCTCTTTGCCCGCATCGAACAGATACTGCCTCTGTAGCACTGATTTAAGGCTGTGTGTTACCCTCAGACAGCACTTGCTTGCACTACATGCCACAGGACTGGGTCACATCACACCACTGCTGCTTTCTCTGCATCCTCTGTCTCCTGCAATGGCACGTACTGTGGAGAGGGCCCCAGCATTCACTGAGGAGGAGAACCAGGCCGTGCTGGACAGCCTCCTCCCACAGTACTGCAAGCTGTATGGGAAACCAGGGGAGCTTGTGAGTGTGGAGTCCACTGCCTTGCCATTTTTACATGTAGTCTGACTGGCACTACTAGCATTGTGCCCTCAAAGGGAAAGCATGCACACTGAGTAAGTTTAAGTTTGAGAGTGTGGTGATGTATGTACACAGCTGTCAATGTTTCAGATTGACTTACTGTCCTATTTCCCGTATTTAAATGTGTTGATGTATGACATACAATTGACTGATAGTGACACTTCCTGACATGCAAAAGTTAGCATTGATGAAGAGGGGAATGTGACAATGTCTGCCATTCCAGCCATATCAGCAAACAATAACTATGAGGGGAACTAAGAACTGCTGCAATACACCAGACATGTAAGGGTAGCAATCTGCAGGAGGGCCTCATGGTGGTTTGGGAATGAGAAATTGCCAATTCATTGCAGTGAGATCGTTTTTGGACAGTTGCACTACAGCTGCAGACCCTAGACCCCAACTATCCACACTGCTGTGTTCATGATACAGAGCAGTATGTTTGGCTGCGAAAGTTAAGAAAACACCTGTAACCCTCCACCCCCCGGTAGTAAATATGGTGACTAAATTGACATGCTGTTGTTGGCAGTGTTCACTAATCAATGTGGCTCATGCAATCTAGGGAGAGGCTGGTGAGGGGGTGTAAGTGGAGTGGGCCACGTGATAGGTCTACCCGTGCAGGTACACATCCTGTGCAACTCTGTGCCTCACAGTGTCCGGTCTGAGCAGTGAGTGGGTATCCACCCTTAGGCCATTGGTCTGCCGGCACTGCCATGTCGTTGATTTGGGCTTGCACAGAGGACAACTGACCATTACCACAGTTGCAATACCTAAATACATGATATGCACTGCCAAGTTCGACATGTGTGTACAACTGTGTGTTTGTTAACATGGACATGTGTAGTGATGTTGTCTCACACTTTCATCCTCACAGGTCACTTCCCATGAGAAGAATGAAATTTGGCTGACCATCGCCCAGGCAGTTAGGTCGGTGGGGGTCTACAGACGTCGCATCCGCAACTGCCAGAAGAGGTGGCAGGACCTTCGTTGCTGGATCCGGAGGATAGCAAGGGTTCAGCTGAAGCTAACACCTCCTCGCAGGAGGGGCTGACGACGGACACTGACCCCCCACAAGCTACAGATCCTGGCGGTGGTCTTTCCAGACCTTGCTGGGCAGTTGAAGGCCAGACAGCAGCAAGGAGGAGGTAAGTCTATGCCTTGTAGGTGTATTTGGTTTAACCTGCTGTTTGTACTCCTTCAGCCAAGTAACACTCACACAGTTAGTCTGTCAGCTCAGACAAGTCCCATGTGGCTATATGTGGTGTTGCCTCATTCACATCTGATTCCCAGGTGTGTCCGTTCCACTATTTCACTTGTGTCACTTGGGTTGTGTGTATTCCTGTTGTCCAAGGGAATGTTGACACCAACATCAGCAAAGTGTTCATTGACTTGAGCTACATGGGTGAGGCCAATCTAGGACTTGTGTCAGATCATTTATGGATTATTAACATGTGCTCTGTATTTGATCAACATCTCTGCAGTAATTGCTGTTGCTGGTCAGCATAGGAGTGTGAGGTATTGACCACACACCCATGCAGCAGGCATGCACAATCGTGACACCTCAGACATTTGATGTGTATGAGTTCCAGCACAACGCATGGTCACCTGCATTGTACTCCTGATTATCCCATGTCGCACATGGCCCATGGACAGGTGTGCCGCTCCGGTCCCATGAGACACTGTGGCCTCCTATTCTTGTGTGTCAGCCAACCCTTCCACCATTGTGAACAGTTATTAACATGTGTCTGACTCTGTGACAAGCTGGCCTGCCATAGCTTTTTGTATTTTAGAGGTTTGCTATGTGTTTGACATGGACAGGCATCTGACATGTAACTATTGGTTCCACACACAGGGCAATACATGTGTGTGTAGTAACTATGATGTGCATTTTGGTGTACTCAACAGATTTGTGTCATCTGCTTTACTAAGTACTTGTGATGTCCTCTATGATCAGGCATACAGAGTTTTAGTCCCACAAACTGTGAGGTCTCATGTTGCTTCTGTGGCTTTATCATATTCTATCAAATGTGTGTATAATGTGGTGACCATGTATACATGACCACTACTGGAGTTCCATTCACAGTGCAAACATTGGTGTGACAAGTTGCTGAATGTGGACTAGCCATGCACTGAGCCTGTGACAGTAGTCAGTACTGACTGATGGGCCTGACTGGCCTGTGGAATCATGTTAGACACTAATATCTGGGGCATACTGTATTGTGACGTGTGTCTTGTATGTGAGAAAGTGGCTCTGTATATACTGTTCCTTAATAGGTACAGGGTGTACAGAGTCCACAGACCCCAAGGGTTTAACAGAGGTTAAAGTTAGATATAACCTTACTCTCCAAAGTGGTAGCCTGGTCGAGCAGTAAGGTAGTATCAGAGGACGTGTAAAGCATTGGTTGTACACACTCAGTCAGCAAATAGTTCCACACACTCAATAACTGAACTCTAGGCCAATGGTTTGTATATAAAAAAATATATGCTTGTTTTATTTTAGAACCAACACTTGGAATTAAAATATACTTTCTCGACAAGAGATGTTTCATAAAAATACTTTTGTATATGCAATAGACTTTTTAGTAAACAGTTACAAATAGTTGCAGTAGGCAACTCTATTTCTAAACACAATACATTGAGCCCAATGATAAATTCAAATTATATGCAACAGGTTACTTTCAGATTACTTTTGTAATTCCAGGCTTGGATCCTAGATCCAGTCCTGGGTCAGTTCTCAGAATCAGCTGTTGAAAGTCGATTTTGGTACTGTACTGATTTTTAACTAATATTTAGCTATTTCAAAAGTGAGCACTTAGAAAATATTTCAGAGCAAACAATCAATGATTCCCTATGGAAGGAAATATAGGTTACAGGTACAGTAGGTTATCGTTACTTTTGTAATCCAGTACTGGGTGTCTGGGTTCAGTACTGGGACATTTATCCAAAACAGGTAAGTAATTACGTTTTCAGATGTTATACGATTTTTGAGGAATATTTAGAAATTGTAGAAATCAACACTTAGAAGAAATTTCACAGAAAAGCAGTCAATGGTTTCCTATGGGAGAAAATGGGGTTACTGGTAAGTATAGATGCGAGTATTCTTCCGAGCCAGTGCTGGGCACCAAGATCCAGCACTGTGAGCCCACCTGAGAACAGGTGAGTTTTTGCGTTTTTGTCGCTCGGCTGATTTTTAGTGAATATTTGAAGATTTGAAAAGTCCACACTTAGACGAAATTTCAAGAAAAAGCCAGTCAATGTTACCCTATGTAGAAAATAGAGTTAGCGGTTTTCAGGTAAGTTCTCGAATGGCAAAGGTGAGGTTCTGTGCATAGACTCAGGGGTCCCCCAAGGTCAGATAGGCACAGTTAGTTCACCCTCAGCGGCTCTAGGGCAGCCGGGTGCAGAGAGAGTTAGGCCCAATGTTAGCCTATGAGGAATAGGGGGGCCTGGTTTGGTGGCTGCTGACTAGCAGGCCACGCGGCTGTGGGAGCTGGGCTCCTGGTCACTCACTCAGGGCAAGTGGGGAAGTAGGCTAGTGTAGAGATTGCACTGCCAGGGCCACTCGGGCGGCTGGGTGCAGGGTGCTTTTGAGCCGTCGGGCGCTCAATGGAAATCAATGGGAATGTTCCGGTTAGGAAAAAGGCTGCAAGCTCGGGGACGAGGATGCTTCAGGTGCCACCACCACTTCGAGAGGTGAGTTGGGTAGTTGTAGGTTAGGTGGGTACCCCGGGATTGGGCACAGGGGGCCGCAGGGCGCCGCGTGCAGGGGTGCCTTTTGGTGTCGGGAAATCTTACCCTCTGATGATCGCGGTTGGGGGGGGCACCTTGTTCCGAGGCTGCAGGCTTCTTCCGGAATGTCGAGGGGGGTCCTTGGGTGCCGGACTCGGGGTTACAGTCGCCGTGGGGTTGTCCTCAGGGTCTTTGTCCACTCCGGCACTGGCCAGGCTTGGCTGGTGCAGAGTGTGCTGGGTTCGCGGTTCCGGGCTGCTGCCAGGGGTTAGAAATAGGTTTCTGAGTAGAGCCTCTACTCATGGGAGTCCCAGGGGCTTAGAGCCAAAAGGTAGCCAGGTCCTCCGGGGTTGGTGAGGTTGCTGGCCACGAGAGATGCCGCGCTGGTGCAGGTTCGGGAGTCGACAGGCCGGTAGGGCTGGGGCCAAAGCAGTTGGTGTCTTCTTCCCTTTTTAGCAGCTGCAGGGCAGGTCTTTGTTCTTCTTGCTCTTCTTGTAGTCTTTTGAATCTGGAATCTGGGGAAGGAAGGTTCAGGGTGCCCCTAAATACTAGATTTAGGGGCGTTACAGGTAGGTGAAGGCCAGGGACCAATGGGTCCTTGTCCTGGGGTGGGTACACCCCTATCCTGCCTCTCTCCTGTGGGAGGGTTGCAGTAGCCTAATCCTGATAGGGTAGGGCCTCCCATCTTCAAGATGGCGAGAGCCCGGAGATGTGCTTCCCCTCGCCTCCCCCACCTGAGGGGTGGGGTGGGCAGGCTGGCACATCACCTGTCCTTGTATGGGGTTTCCGGCCAAGCTTCCCGCCAGAGTGGGGGGTTGCAGTGGCCTGGGGAAACTCCAAGAGGCGGCATGCCTTTGAAGCTTCCCTTTGCTCATCCTGGGGGAGGAGATTTATCACCTCACCCGGGATGTGCATTGTTGCAGGCCCGGGAGAGCAGGGGCTCTCCCACCCAGGGGTCCAGCAACGTGTCTGCTGTGTGGCAGCCTGGGCAGCCTCAGAGCAGACGTGGATTGTAGGTTAGTTGTAAGGGGGCATCTCTAAGATGCCCTCTGGGGTGCTTGGTACATTAAATCCCACTCTGGCATCAGGGTGGGTTTAATGTGCTGAGAAGTTTGGTACCAAACTTCCCAGTCTTTAGTGTTGCCATTATGGTGCTGTGGAGCTCGTGTTTGACGAGCTCTCAGCACCATGTACTCTTAAATGGCAGCACTGCACTTACAGTGCCCAGGAATGGACCTGAGTACTGTAGGGGCACAGGGCTTCTGCTCCTGTGCCCACACCATGGGCATAAGGCACCCAGCCAGAGGGGTGGCTGATATATGCCATGGCAGTGTAGGTGATGGGCATGGCACACAGAGATGTGTTTCATGTCGACTCTTCATTTTGTCCTGCACCCAGACACTCAGCCTGCAAAGGCAGTGTGTGTGTGTAAGGGTACAGGGCCTCTAAGGGTGGCACAAATGAGTGCTTCAGCCCTCAGAGGCCTTCCCTGGTCACAAGGCCCTGGGTACCTAGGGTACCATTTACTAGAGGCTGACATGTGGTCAGGGTTTGCCAATTTGGAGTTTGTGTGGTTTAAGGAAGGAACATAGGCCCTGGGCACCTGGTTAGCAGGAGTCCAGGGTACACTCAGTAAAAGTACATTCAGCAATTTAGCAAAAAGTGGGGGCACACCATGCAAGAAAGATGGCACTTTCTCACATTGTACTGCAGCCACAGTGTGCTAACTTTACATTTCAAGTTATGGGCTGTATTGGTGTCTGCTAGTGGAAGTAGGTTCATCAGATCAACAATGGGATCATCCCATCACAAATGCTGTTCCAAGACCTGAGTCAGTGGCCAGGAATGTGGCATGTGTGTCACAACACATGACAGTTACGTTCAGAGCAGATCAGAGTCCTGGGTAGTCTGCCAATGCCTGCACATGTTCTGTCCGACATCATACATTCTATGGGTTGACGGATCCATTGTCATCATGGGTACTAGGGCATGCTTCCCTGGCAGACTCATTGGTGCCAGGTTCACCTAAGTGTGTTAGATTGTGATTTGGTGTTTATATGATGCCAGTGCTTGCTCAGTGATGTGTTGCATTTAAGGTCATTTGTCCAGTAAATACAGGTGACTGATGTGAATCTGTTTCTCCTCCTTGTTGATCAGCATCATCGGCAGACACTGGAGGGGACAGCTCCACGGACCGTGAGGAGGGCCATAGCCAGACTGGATCCGCTGTGGAGGAGTCTGAGGGAGCAGGTGGCACGGAGGGTGAGGGAAGCCACACTGAGGGTGAGTCAACAGCCACTACATCTGCTGCAGAAGGTTCAAGTGATGATTCCCAGGAGGGTGCAGGTGTTTCAACGCCAGAGAACACTGACAGCGAGTCTGGCCCCGCAACCTCCACCATCTCCACCCTCCCAGTTGCTCCCATCCCAGATGTCCATGGAGCCCCCCGTTTTAGGGCAAGAGTCTCCTTCAGTCCAGGCACTGCACCCCCTGCATCTGTCTCCCCTGCTGCCCTGAATGTTGAGTCTGTGGACCTGCTGAAGCAGATTCATGTGGGGCAGACATCAATGCTGAGTGTCCTCCATGCTCACACTAATCTGTTGACACAGTTTGTGTCATTCGTGGAGGGCATGTCAGCAACCATGTCTGCCCAACAGCGGATCAGTCAGTCCATGGCCTCCTCACTTACGGCAGCAGTGTCCCTCCTCCAGCAGTCCCTCACCCCACCTACCTCGGCACCAGCCACAGTGACCACTACCCTCCCCAAAACAACCACACTCACACCTACACCATCACGCACAACAACAGGCCCGAGCAGCACACACACAGGGAAATCCAAGTCTAAACGCACCAGCATGAACACAGGGGACTGAAAGCACACACACAGGGAATAGGGTGCCGACACACAGTCAAACATCCACAACAAGCCTGCAGTCCTCAGACACCTCTCCGCCAAGACCTCTTCCGGCGACTCCCCTGCTAAGCCCCCTTCCCAGAAGCTCTTCCTCTGTGAGCTTGGCCTCTTCCCCTCAGATGCACCTGTGCCAACTCATAAGGAGAAGAGGAAGTCACCTTGCCAGGATGGTATACCCCGCAAACCACGCACACCCTCACCCAAGAGCAGGGACACAGAGGTCCCCCCCACGGAAATCACCAAGAACCAGGAAGACCCCACGACATTAACACACTCCCACCATACACTCTCTGTCCTCAAGCTCCCATGCCACCACTCCTTGTGTTCCCCTGCCACACCCTGCACCAGGTTCACCTACCCACCGCTGAGGCATCCCCAAAGTCATTAGGCCCTCCCCCCTTCCACAGACACTTACACAAAACCCGGCCCTCAGCCTGTTCCAGCAACTGCAGTGGAGCCTGTGTCCCCCCCAACTGTCCTGGACACTACAGTGGAGCCCCAGCACACTCCATCAGACATGCTCACTGCAGTGGAGACCCCACACACTGATCTGACCCATCCACTGCAGTTGCTCCTGTGACCCCTGTACCCACCACCACTCACCTTCCCCACTCTTGTGCACCCTGATCCTGTCCCTGCGGTGCCTGCCACCATAGATGCCACGCCAAAGGGTGATGTCCCCTACTGTGTGTCAGTGCAGGCAAGCTATGGCTGACATGTTGTCAGTTGTCCCCCATCATGGACTGATGTCATGGACTGGCCATTGGCCTTATTTCATTTGGGGCTGGCAATTTCTCCTTTACGTTGTAGAATAAACTTATGGTTTGTTATTGCTTTGATTTTCTTCTCATGTTCCCGATGTTGCTGAGGTGTGTAATTAAGTTGCTGTTGTGCTATTGTCATTTGCCAATGTGTGATATGATGTTGTGATGTGTCTCATGTGTGCCATGGTACATGAGTCATATAACAGTATGTCTCCAAATCATCATTGTGTGTCAATTCAGATTCTCAAGATCACAACTGATGTTGCACAGGGATTGGGACAGCCTTTGGAGTACGTCACATCTTTGTTTTCCACTGTTGCACATGTTTTGTGCTGACGTGTGCACATCTTCCTTCTTACTGACTCGTCAGCACCGGACATGCATTTTCATGCATGGGTGATGAACAAGTCATCTGTGTCATCGGTGCAACTTGGCAAAAAATATGTTTGGAGTATGTGCTGGTGACTTAAGGGACACTGCAGGACACAGGCTGATGTGACCTGAACCTTCAGTCAGAATTAATAGATGGCTCACTGGCCGACTCATACTCTGACATGACTTGGCCCTGCACAGACGACTGTTGGCACAGCTGAGGTTACACATGAGTGGAGTCACCTCATGGCAGTGTGTAACCTTGTGTCATTGACTGGGACCACCTGTTGTGTTCTGTGTGCATGTCTCAGAGGGTTACCGTGCTTTTTTACACACAGCCTACATTCCCTGCAGTTGTGCCTGACTGTGATGCTTGCTGAGTTGCCCTGTGTTTGCCATAGGTGTTAGGACTGGGTTTCCTGGGATGTGGGTACATGGTAAATACTGGTTATAGGGGAGTCATCGGTGTGTGTGTATGATGTAATGGCCCTGGTATGTGTGCAAACTCACATGGTACATAACCATGATTCAGCCCTGCACTTTGGTGTTGCCAAAATCAGGTTGTTTTCACATTGTGGTGTCTTCATGTGCCTGGATAACTTGTATGTGTGTGTCAGTGCTTACACTCATCAGAACCTAGCCTTTAATGTCTGCTGCTGTGAAAATGTGTTCTTTGTGGGTATCCATGTGCTCTCCATTGTTCGGGGACTGTTCCAAGGATCCCAATGTGTCAGATAACTGTCATATAATGCACATGTACCTCATAATATACGGTGTGTGGTTCATTTGCAAAGGATGTTGCCTGGTCATGTGTGATGTGTTTGTACACCTTAGATCCCCTTCCACCCCTGTGATTTTCATCGGTGCATGTGCAATGTCAGCAGTACCTGTGGGAATGGCTGCTGCGCATTGGTGCAGATGAAGGTGTGTGGCTTCTGGAGTGGGCATATGTGAGTGTTCCCATGTCTAGGACACTACATACATGGAGGGCTGAGGTCACAGCACATGGCCATTTATTGAGTGTGATGTCAGTTTGGCTGTCACTACTTGCCACAGTGCTCATGCCGCACATGTGACTGTGCTCAACAGTAGAGTGTACATCCAGTGTTACACGCAGAGGTCTCATCATACAGGCTACTGTTGCAACAATGTGGGCTCCTTGTGGATATCGATGGAGTGGGTCTGTCTCTTGCTGTTTGTTGGTGTGCAGCCAAGCTTATGTCACATGACTGTGTTGTGTGACCATTAATGTCACAATGGCTGATTGGCCACATGTATGTAGCCAGTTCCTGTGTGACTTCTGGATGACAATGTGTACACATCTATCTGTTTTGATTTAAACACCACTGGATGTGTGTCGTACTAGCCTGGGTACACTGAGACACACACACATGTGGTGTTCATTTTGCAGTGTGGGGATGGCTGGTTGTGTTTGGGCACCTGCACCCATGCGTTGATATGGCTTTTCTGGACTTGCCTGCAAGTCGGGTGTAGGTATTGCCGTACTGTACCTGGCACTCCTGCCTCATCATTCGGTGCATTCTTCATGGTTATTATGTTTTATTGCTGCCATGGTATGGGTCTTGATTACCTGATGGCTGCAATCTACACAGGATTCCTTGGTATGTGTGTCTGTTTGTGTGCATATGTGTGTATGCATTCTGTTGGGCACTACCTACATTGTGTAATTGTACATTGGAGGCATTTTCAGCTTCCATGTGCACTGCTACTCTGCACATGTCAGAGGGATGTTAGTCGACGCAGGTCACTTCCACTCCACAGATGTGTGTTTGTTTGTAACACACTCACTGCTTAGCCACTACACTGCTTGTGGTGTTACGACCAGGAATCTGACGTGCAAAGCAGCATTGTCTGTCAATTTTGGACAGGCACTCAAATTTGGATCCCTGCAGTTGGGTGGGGTTTGGCACTATTGATGCTATGTTCACGGTGTGCATGGATTTATGATGCCAGAATCAGCTTTTGGTCACAGTTGCAGGGACTTCACACACAATACACAATCTTGGCATGATGGTAGGGTGAGGGGTGCTGGTACTACAAGACATATGGGTGGGACTGCTGATACTGATAGGAATCCACCCCCAAGTATATTGGGACTGCTGGGGGTGTTAGGCTTCCCCCCTATGGCTCAAGGACTGGACATTCATCCCCTATGTGCTGGAGAATGCTGGTGGTGATAGGCACTCACCACCATGCAGGTGGAGTATGCTGATAGTGATAGGCATCCACCCCCAAGTGGATTTGGACTGCTGTGGGTGATAGGCATCCCCCCCCTAAGGCTCAAGGACTGGGCATCCACCCCTATGTGCTGGAGAATGCTAGTGGTGATAGACATTCACCCCATGCAGATGTAGTATGCTGATAGTGATATGCTTCCACCCCAAGTGGATTTGGACTGCTGGGGGTGAGAGGCATCCCCCCAAGGCTCAAGGACTGGGCATCCACCCCTATGCGCTGTAGAATGCTGGGGGTGATAGGCACTCACCCCCATGCAGGTAGAGTATGCTGATAGTTATAGGCATCCACCCCCAAGTGTATTTGGACTGCTGGGGGTGCTAGGCATCCCCTCCTAAGGCTCAAGGACTGGGCCTCCACCCCCTATGTGCTGGAGAATGCTGGTGGTGATAGACACTCACCCCCATGCAGGTGGAATATGCTGGTAGTGATAGGCATCCACACCCATGCAGGTGGAGTATGTAGATAGTGATAGGCATCCACCCCATGTAGGTTGTGACTGCTGGTGGTGATAGGCATCCCCCCTATTGGTTAAGGACTACCCTTCCACCCCCTATGTGCTGGAGAATGCTGGTGGTGATAGACACTCACCCCCATGCAGGTGGAGTAAGCTGGTAGTGATAGGCATCCACACCCATGCAGGTGGGGTATGCAGATAGTTATAGGCATCCACCCCCATGTAGGTTGTGACTGTTAGGCATCCCCCCTATGGGTTAGGGACTAGGCATCCACCGCCTATTTGCTGGAGAATGCTGGTAGTGATGGGAACTCACCCCCATGCAGGTGGAGTATGCTGGTAGTGATAGGCATCCACACCCATTTAGGTGGAGTATTCAGATCGTGATAGGCATCCACCCCAAGTGTATTTGGACTGCTGGGGGTGATAGGCATCCCCCATATGGGTTAAGGACTAGGCATCCACCCCCTATGTGCTGGAGAATGCTGGTGGTGATAGACACTCAACCCATGCAGGTGGAGTATGCTGGTAGTGATAGGCATCCACACGCATGCAGGTGGAGTATGCAGATAGTGATAGGCATCCACCCCCATGTAGGTTGTGACTGCTGGTGGTGATAGGCATACCCCCCTATGGGTTAAGGACTAAGCATCCACCCCCTATGTTCTGGAGAAGGCTGGTAGTGATGGGCACTCACCCCCATGCAGGTGGAGTATGCTGGTAGTGATAGGCATCCACGCCCATGCAGGTGAAGTATGCAGATAGTGATAAGCATCCACCCCAAGTGAATTTGGACTGCTGGGGTGATAGGCATCCCCTCTAATGCTTAAGGACTGGGCATCCACCCCCTAAGTGCTGGAGATTGCTGATGGTGATAGGCATCCACCCCATATGGGCTAGACACTGCTGGTAATGATGGGCACCCCTCCCCCCACCCCCTCCATTGATTATTCCTGCTGGTAGTTCTGGTTGTGTACGCCTCGATTCCTGTTGTTGAATCTGTCATAAACATACAGTGCAGGGATGACATGCGCAATCGGATACATGCTTGGTTCGTCTCGTACCCTCTGTCCGTGTTGTGGCGCAAAACGATGCGAAGAGACTCCAGTTTTGGATGCTGAAACGTGCCGTCAGTGGCGAACCGTTCGGCGTGTAGGAAGTGCACATCGTACTTGCCCGGCCGAAACTGCTATTTAAATGCTTCCGGTTGAGTCGAATTCTGCGGTTATGGTTCCGGCTCGTACGGGAAATGAGGTTGATTTCAAAGCCTACGGCTCAGTCGGCAATCGGACAAATTTGGGCATCGTACTTCCTTGTACGGACGGGTCGGCTCTGGGACCGAGTCGGTCATAAGGTATTGCTACGGACAGCTCTCGGAGGGCTGTCCAACCCGGATCGGAATCGAGCCCTTAGTGTGAGTATTTACAAGTGCACATGAAGTTCTTCATCCCCATTCAATCCGATTGGCTGTTTGGTTTGGAACCTGATGATCATTCTTGATTCCAAACGTCTCCGTTTTTTGGTTCTGTCTCCTCCTCTTTCGTTTGTAGGGACTGTTGCCAGACCCCAGTATTTCATTTGTTGCCATCTGCAGTTTTGATGTAATTTCATGTGTTTGGTCATGGCGTATGTTGGATCATCATTTTGAATTGCACGGATGTGTTCCAAAATTCTCTTTTTTATTTGGCAGATTGTGCTTCCAATGTATCTGCATCTGCAGTTGCATTCTAACATGTACACGGCATATGTGCTTTCACAGTTGATTTTTTCCTTTATTGTATATCTTCTTCCTTTTGGGTCAGTGATTTCTTTTTTGTTTCTCCGATCTTGCAAGCCTTACACTTTTTGCATTTTTTTAAACCAACTTGTTAATCTGTTAGCCACGTTTTTATTTTAGCTTTTGTAAAGTGACTATGTACCTTTTTGTCTTTGATTGAAGGAGCTTGCTTGTATGTTATACTGGGTTTGTCTTTTAGTATTTTTCTCATGTCAAGATCTTTTAATAGTATGTGCCAATATTTGTTCATTATTTCTGAGATGGCATGATTTTCCTTACTGTATGACAGAATCATTCTCATATCTGGATTCTCCTCCTTTATACCGTTTCTTGTGGTTTGTAAGGTATGTTCTCTGGGGATTTGTTCTGCCTTCTTTCTTCCCATCCTTACATCTGTCTGTTTGTAGCCTCTTTCTAGGAACTTTTTGGTTGTTTCATCCATTTGTATTCCAGTTTTCCAATCAGAGCAGTTACGTTTCATATGTAAAAATTCACCGCATGGTATACTTTTGATTAATGATTTTGGGTGAAAGCTTGAGCCAAGGAGTAGGCTGTTTGTGGCGAGCCGTTTTCGATATGTTGTCGTTTTCAATTAACTTCTTCCTGATATACTTCAATGTCAAGGAATTGTATTCTTGTTTTGCTGGAGTTGTGTGTAAATTGTAGACCTTCGGCATTGGTGTTTAACTTCATTAGAAATTGGCTGAATTCTTCCGACGTGCCACTCCATATGATAAAAAGATGGTCAATGAATCTTAACCATAGTATGATTTTTTCCGTGTATATATCCATATTTTCACTCCAGGCTATTGACTTTTCCCACCATCCCAATGTGAGATTCGCGTAGCTGGGAGAAAATGACACGCCCATGGCAGTTCCGCACATTTGGCAGTAGACTTGTTGGTAAAATATGAATATAATATTCCGTAGGCATAGCTCCACCATTTCCTGACGTGGACATGGAAAGGCTGGCTGGAGCCTGCATTGTAATCTGGCGGATGTAGCCTGCTAGGGACAGCCACCATTTTGCAGGTCCTGTCCGCTCCGCCAAGCAATCTCAACAATTGCCTGTGGCGAAAGCGTGGGGGGGGGGGGTCTTTGCGCCTGCCACGCCTGCGGAACGATTCTCCCCGCCATGGTAATGAGGCGAGGGGAAACTGGCAGTCAGATTGCAGAGGGCCCGCCACCACACGGCTGGCAGTGGTGAGCCTTCCGTCATCGTAATCGAGCCCTATGACTTGAGGGTCTGTATGAGGTGTCCAGGAATTTAGAGATGTCCACCAGCCCAGCAGACATCTTTTGCAGCGACAGAAACCCCCATCATGGAGGTTATTGTCAATGCTTTGAATGTTTAACGGACTGCACTGTCAACATGACAGAGATGAACAGCAAACTTTCAATCTTTTTTTTATTTTCAAAAATAAAATCCTAAAGCAGGATTTTGGTTTGGGAAAAAAAATCAATGGCTCCCTGGCAATGAGAGTTTTCTATCACAAATAAAAGAGGGGGGGCCAAGGAGCTATTCAAGGTCCAGTGTCCATGCTCCCAAAGTCTACATTCAATTTCACAAAGGGACACTGTTCCTATGGCAGGATGCAAAAATGTCACCCATGCTCGAGGGTGCAAATAGTCACCCGTGCGACAAGAAAAAAAGGGGTGAGGAAGTAAAAAAGAAGAAGAAAAGGAACAAAAGACATCCTAGGTAAAAGTGACCCAATAGTCAAGTGGAACAACCATTGGTGTTTCCTCTGTTGCCCTCACACACCCCAAGAGGTGTCATGCTTCATCATCGGGCAGTTGCTCCTCGTGGGGCCGGCGCTGCAATTCCCCACGGGTCCCCCGAAGGGTCTCTTTGTCGGAGATCTTTTAAAGAACTGCCGGATGGTGCATGTGGGTGTGTGGGGTATGGGTCTAAAGAAGGGTAAAAAAATGGTGCGTGCAAGGTGATATGAAGATATATTAAATAAAGGGTAAACTTGAATCGAATGTATAAATTGTATACCCTCTGCAGATCAACTGCTACATAAAATCTTGTCCAAGAGGCACACTATGCCCAGGTGTCAAAAGGTCATAGGTCAATTTTTGTGTTGTTCGTGAATACATATCAAGTCCTAATGAAGGATTTTTTCCTGCCTGAAATGCATTGTATCAGTGCTTTATATGGCAATATGGATATGATGAAATACCAGTTTAAAGATTAACATGACACATGTAATTGATCAACCAAAATAAAGATATTAGCACAAGATCTTATGAAAAGGACATTTTTTTGTATCACATGCCATTCAAATAAAGATCATTGAGGGAGTACTATTGAGTAGTAAAAGGTATGCTTACAGGGAGACACAACCAAGGATTTTGCATTGTACTAGCTAGTTTAGGGTTAAGGTTGTGGGACCAGTGAACCCATCCGTGCTGAATGCAAAACATCACAAATTAAGGTAAAAAGGTATACAAATCGTAAACAAGCAAGGAGACCCTATCAAATTGGGTCTCTTTAACAGGTTTTATACACTCAGCTGGTCACCAGTTATGATCGGAGATTGTAGTCAGATGCAGAAGAAAAGGGAGCCCGATGAACCCTTGGGTGCATTGCCTACCGGCGGGGTACTCCTTTGCACAAGGTGCTTGAGAGTGCATCCTTTCCCAGATCAGAGTTTGAGGACAAGCGATGAGAGTTGAGAACCTGCACTCCATGGGGCTAGAGTGCCCTCCCACCCTGGTTGTAGAAGGTGTAAACACAGGTGATATGCGGGTAGCCATGGGACTCCACAAACACTAATGTGCATTATGCAGGCAAACTCCTGAAGCTGACAGAACGCTTGTCCTCCAGGATAGAGGGAGGTCAGGCTTGCAAGCAGCGTACCTCAGCGGCAGAAGGGGGGGGTCCTGCAACAGGCAACTAGGCTCTGACATTGGGGCATGAAGCCTCCTGCGACAACCCAGCTGTGCCCTGAGAGGACCCAAGAATGGTTAGCAATTCACACTAGTTCTTTAACTAGCTGGGTTCTTCATTCACTGAGTGATCTAACGCCAAGTGTCACAGGCAACGTTTTCTATGCTCACTCACCTGCAGGAGAGGTGGGAGGTAAGCAGCATTGTCTACTAGCTGCCCCATCAGACTTCTCCTCTGCAGATTATCTTGATAATTTAGAAAAGTAGTTTTCAAGGTCTATTAGACCCACTCTGTGGCACCAGGTGGTCAACCATGTCCACACAGGTTGGATGCTGGCCCACCAAGGCAAGCACAGAAACCTTGGTGGGTTTATGTGAGTCCTCAAACCCCAGCCTGGCTGCACAGGTTCATATGGGTATGGGAACCATGTACCTTGCAGAAATGGAGGGTCGCCCCAATTGGACATCAACTGTTTACCTACCACTGCAGTCGGCAGGAGCTAGGACTCAAACTAGGCATTTTGAGAGTCCCCTGTCTAAGAGACTGCCCAATCATTTTAAGCAGGCTGTGTCTTTACCAAGACAAGGCACTGACGAAGAGGAGCATGGTTTTACCTTCCCGTCAAAGTGGTTCATGCTGTCTGCTGGGTTTCATTCCTGGGTTTTCAGAGGGATATGGCAACTCTATTGAAGAGCTGGGCTCCCCTCGTTGCCCAGTTCCTACCCATCCAGGCTGCCCTGCTATCCCGGTGACTGCTCCTTGAGAGTTCAAAATTCAGATGCGCCAGGATTGGGTGTGAAGGGACCAGGCAGCACAGCCTCTCAGGCCCAGTTTGGGTAAGGGAATGCAATTCAGTTCACTTGGATTCTGCCAAGTGAGCATGGATTTTGTCAAGGGAGGGTTTTCTGTCACATAGCCCCCCACCCCAACCCTGGGACATGCAGCCTGGGTCCCTTCCCTAGCAACAGACAACCCCACCAAGCTCACCCTTGTCTGGCTCAGTGGAGAGCCCCTTGTTCACACGCTCTGACCATTAGGTGTCGGTTGGGTCCTCCGGGGTGGAGCCTACCACACATCCATGCCTCACCTAAGTGCCTAGAAGCTTTGGACCACTTTACTGACCACCACGTTCAAGGGGAGTGCTGGGCCTTGTGCTTTGGGTCCAACTGGAAAGCAGGCAAGGTTAGGCTTACACCATCATTTGGGCATTTATGCCATTATTCCATAGAATCCCTCTAGATACTCAAGCTTGATAGTCTTCTCAGCACTCCATGAACACTATTGCCAACCCTGACAGGACAGATCCAAGGACCTCACTAAACCATAATATCAGTAGTAGCAATAGACAGTGTGCACAAAGGGCAGGGACTTAAACAACCCAAGGTAGGACCTGCACTTACTGAGAATTCCCCAATCACAGGATGCAACTGCAATCCACAATCTCTATAATTAATGGGGTTAAGCGGGTAACCAACAGTTATGAGTGAAGGGTTGGCACATGCTGAACCATTCAGAATAGCACAGGGTTAGCTTTACGCATTTTAAGGGCATCACAGACCTTTTATTTTGTGATGCCCTATGGCTGTACTCCACTTGTTCTTCTAAGTAGTTGAATGCCAACCACAGGGGCCACACAACTAGTTAGTACTGAGGATTTTCTTTTTGTTATTGGAATTAACCAGAAATATCGCACCACCAAATAAGAAGAGCCATGCACCATGACCTACAGAATTGAAAAAGAGTTATCAATCTGTCAATCCTTTCATATCAGTCTGGGTGAGTTTTCCCATGCTAAGTCATAATAAGAAGCAAAGTCCACTCCTGGTGGTACCCTTCTTTCAATTTCTTTAAATTTCATTTTAGCCACTATACTCCTTTTTGAACACAAAGCCTTTGATTTCCTGGAAGCTGCTCAGCAGGTCATGGGATTATTGCCCTCCAAATTGCTAGTCGCATTCAAATGGTATCTAATTATCTTCAAACCCCAGACTTTCCTTCTGATTAATGAAATGATTCTTGGAAAGGCTTTTACTTGGATTCATCTTGTGCCCATCCAAGCTTTTGTAACTGCAACAATGTTAACATAGGCTGTTGGCGCTGGAATAATGAAGCTGCAGGCATCAGACTTGCACTCCAGTGAATCTTTATTAGTGGATTTAAAGTGTACTCATTCCAGTTGCATACCCTCATTTGTATCGCTAAATCCCTGAGTCAGAAATAGGTAATTTACTTGCCTGCTGCCTACCTTCGATGTGGTAGCTGTTTTCCATGTTCCCTATCTAAAATCAAACCTTGATTCCCCTTTGCCAATGCTGACCATAGTACGTACAAAAGTACCATCGAAAGTTGATAAGGCAGATATCTGAATGTATTGTCATCCTCATGGTGACATGTGATTGGCAGACGTTATATAGAGTCACCTCACCAGAGCGGCATGGTAAGCCATGATAGGTCTCCTAAATGTATGCATCCCAGGATGTCAGCTCTCATTGACATGTATTACCTCTTGAATTACCACAGTTATCCAAGTAACAGTTGAAGTAAGCAATAAAATCATTAGTGATTTTATAAGCCAATTGAAGTTTTTCTGTATCGGCCATGTGTACTAATTCATGCATGGCTTAATATTAATAAAAATGCATTTGCTACTGTCAGGATCCTACAGTGAGCCATGCCCACTGGCTGAGTAGAAAGCCAACTGGGATAGCATGCTCTCAGTGTGCAAGGCTGGGAGCTGTGTGAGGACCCAGGCTCTAGGGCACCCGGAAGGGCTAAGGGATGCTCATGCACTCCCTGGAGAAATCAAGCAGATGACAAGCAGGTCCCAAGCACATTGTCCTTACTATTCTGCAGGAAACTATGCTTTCTTGTAGTCTTTATACTTTGGGTGGCCAACAGGAATGTGAGAGTGAATGTATACAACTTCCAGGAGCCCTGACTAGTAGAAACTTTCAAGTAAACCCACATCAGTATGTTCATATCAGCAATGTCATCTGGGCCATTTGTTTCTGATGGCACCCAATCAAATGGCCAAACACATAGTCTCAACATCTGGTTGTAACTTGTATTCCAACGGGAGACTAAGGATGCAGGATGAACACAGGTGCAATAGTTTGTGCACCTCTCGAGAGTCTCATTGCAAATGGACCCCGGTAATTTAGTGCCGTTTTGAAGATTTGGGATGCATTGAGGGCTACCTTGTATTGTTTTCTTCGTTTGCACTTTACTTGTGCACAGTTGTTACCTTTTTGCTGTTTTAGTACTTATTGTAAAGTTTGCAGATTTTTACATGTCAAAAGTTCACTGGCATTGTACTGTGAGTACTTTTAAATATCACTTATAGTCAGTTTTAGCTATCTGTAAGTGACACCTGTTGATTACCTATTGTGGATAATACCAAAACTTACAGTGGGCTTCAGGTCAGCCCATTGCTCAACATTTACTGGCTTTCTTGTCACTCTCATTTGCTTGATAGCTTTCCTTCCTCTTCTTCAGTTTGTCCATCCTTATTATTAAACCCCCCGCTCGCACTCCGCCTCCCGTGCTCCCCTGTGCCCCCTCCTCCCGCCCCATCACCTCTTTATTATGGTGGCTGCCACTGCCCCTCAAACTTGTCCAGTGCTTCCCTCCCCTCCTTCTTAGCCATTTGATAATATTTTTCTAGTCATTTCTTTTTTCATTTTGTTTTTCAAGGGCATGCTATTAAATATTAGTAAACAGGCAACTACTATAAACACAGGAATCATGATTCTTTGGAAACAGTGGGTCAAGCAAACAAGCTGCATCAGCAAATCATTTTAAATTGAAGCAAATAGAGGGTTCACTGATGCCACCCTACCTTGCAAAGAATTAAGCAGGGCATTCTATAAAAATCCAGCTTTTGCCAGGGAACACACTCATGCTGCCAAAAAACCTGCCATTGATTTCAGTATTGGGATATACTTCCAGGTCAGGGCTTCTGGGAAATGAAGTCTTTAAGAGGAAAAGTAAGTTTATGGGAGGGAGCTTTGTCAGTGAAAAACCAACTGGGCATAACACCTGCCACTCAACCGCAATTTCTTTTAAATTCCCTCCCATCTTCTCCGATGTTGCTTCCCTTCATTGCTGCTCCTGTCACTCATCAGTGCTTTCTTTAAGCCCAACACTTTCTCCTGCTCCCTCTTTTAGTCTACTCTTTCTGATGCTATCATTTTTTTAAAGTCTGCAACTTGCTGTCAAGTCACACATTTATAAAAAGTAAAAAAACAGCTGTTTTGGCACACTTGTTAGACATTTTCAGTCTCCTGCTCCAAGATGGACATCTACCAACTTGGAACGGTAAATGAAAACAAAAAACAAAAAGGCTGCTGCGTAGTGATGCTTGGTCATGGCTGGCCAAGATGCTTGCTTGTGCATTTGTGATGCATACACAAGTATCACACATTTGTAGTCATTTTTTGGTAGTGTACCAGTGCTGAACAGCATCAGAAAAAACAATGAGCAAAGCCAATAGGTCTACTCTGGCGAAGTCAATACGTCTGCATTGCTTATTTAGTGACAGGCTGGGTTTGCAAGTTAAATGAGAATTGACAAGCAAAAGCACTTGTAAGATAGGAAGGTCCCCAATCCTGGTGTGATTTTTAACTGGAAGACTGAACAATGAGGTGCTTTATATCAGAGGAATTCAGCATATGCCCAAGAGTGCAAGAACCATAACAGATATTTAGAATCACCACTGACTAGACTGTTTCTTCCTAAATTTTTAAATGAAAATGTACTTTATGTGAATTCCTGACAATTGGTTCTGAGCTCGGGACCCACGTTTGACAACTTTACCTTAACACTAACTGGGATACAAAATTGTATTTTTTTATTTTATATAATTATTTTTATTAAACACATTGAATTGGTAAATCAGCTTGCGGCAGAGAGGACTAAAGTCACAAATACATTGAAAATCACGTGTTACAGAAATACTATGACCACACATCAGTAAATACATCATTTATGGTGTTGGTGGATCGTCAAAAAGGGGGGCACTTGGGGAGTTGCAGATAATACCTCGGTAATCGTTCCAGTTGTTCCAAATCGAGGACCATTTTTTGGGGCATCCCCGTGCCACGTATACCATTTTTTCCCTGAACATGCACCAGTCCAGGTCCGCCTTCCAGGGTTCCGCTTTGAGTAGATGTGCGGCCCCCCACAATTGTGCAATGTTTCTCTTTGCTATCATTAGACCTAAGGTGACCCAGAGCTTACTTTTACTATTCAGGTCGGTCTGTTCCCATACATTTAGGAGGCATCTTTTCGCTTCGGGGCGAATAGTGAGTACGAGTACTTCACTCAGGACATCGTGTATTTTGCGCCAGTACCGCTGAATGTGGTCACATTCCCACAGTATGTGCATGAAAGTGCCCTCCCGCCCGCACGGCCTTCTACAATCCCTTGTTTCTGTTTTCCCAATGCGGACAATACTAGGCGCTGTGATGTAAATTCTATGTAGTATTTTGAGTTGGACAAGTCTAAGCCTGGCAGAAAAAGCGACTTCCCGTGGGAAGACGACCGCCTCCCACCATTCCTCGTCATCTAATTTTCGTCTATCGCCCTCCCACTTCCCTCGTAATTGCTGGAGGGGATCTATAGTATTGTTAAGCAATTTCTTATAAGTCAGTGATATGGTTTTTGTTGGTAAGTTGCTGTCGAGCAGCCTGTCTTCAAGGGGGAGGACTCTGGAGGGGAGGACCCTTTTGGTATGTGTGTCTGTAGAGTGTGGCATACTTGCAGATATCTAAAGTATTCTGAGTTGGCTAGGTCGTGTTTTTGTTGTAGGGAGGCGAACATTATCACGTCGCCTTTTGACCATAAGTCCCCTATTCTTGAGATCCCGATTAGGTCCCATTTGTTGAACCCTTTTGATGTCCACAAATTACATAGTGTCTCGGTATCCCATAGGGGAGTCGCCAGCATAAGATTCTGCTCCCACCCCAGGCTCCGGTTCGCCGCGAGCTAGATTTGAACAAATTGTTTCGTCGGCCCCCGTCAGGGGGGCCGCTGGGTTTTCGAGTATAGCGCCCTGTTGTAGCTCCCTACCGACAGCTGCCACCTATCCATGGCAAATCCCGGGTCATCAGGGTGACAATAGGTGCCATGATTGATGGCAGCAAGGTGGGCAACCCAATAGTATTTTTTGAGGTCTAGAAGACCGATCCCTCTGCCATACCAACCCAGGGTGAGTTTATTGAATGCTATACGGGTTTGCCCATTCCACAGTATGTCCCTCTGCAGACTCTATCTCTCTGAAATATCATGCGGGAACCACGTCAGGGTAGTTTTGTAGTGTGTAAAGGAAGCACGGCAGCGACATCATTTTAAAGAGTGCCGCTCTGCCCAGCAGCGACAGCCGGAGCGCCCTCCAGCTAAGTATATCACGCTTCAACCTTTGTAAGGGTGGGAGCAAGTTGTGATTAAATTGGAGGTTATGATCTGGGGTGACAAAAACTACCCAGATATTGAAAGCCTTCTGTAGTGATTTGTATTGTGCAGGCTTTGGGTGGGGGAGGTGGGGCCCTGCTGAGGACAAATAGAAGAGACTTACTCCGGTTGATTGAGTACCCAGAGTATCTGCCAAAGGTTGCAAAAATATCTAGCACACAGTTGAGTGACATTCTGGGGAAGGCTAGAAACAGTAGAATGGCGTCTGCATACAGGGAGATACGGTCATCCCATGTAGCCGACTATCGCAATCCACGTATCACTGGATCCCTACAAATCCAAACCACTAGTGGCTCCAAGGAAAGGGCAAAGAGGAGGGGGGACAGCGGACAACCCTGGCGGGTCTCGTGGCCCAAGGTAAACACTTCAGACTTTTTGTTATTGATCACCACTTGGGCCAGAGGTTCCGAGTAAAGGAGTCTGACCCATTGAGTAAAGCTGGGACCAAACCCCATCTTTGTTACTATTGCAAAAAGGTACGGCCATTCGATTGTGTCAAATGCCATGGTGGCACCAAGTGAAAATATTATTGCCGCCTCCTGGATTGTGGCTAGTCTCCCCATCACGCTATGCACTCTGCATAGGTTCAATGCCGTGTTGCAGTGGGGCATAATGCCTGACTGGTCCCAGTCACAGGATCTTGCTGCTAAGGAATGTGAGGTGACCCATCAGCTAGCGTCTGCCATAGTTCGAAATACCTGTTCCTGACGGTAGTGCAGATAAAGTTCGGCTGGGTGAATGTTCAGTGGCTCCATCAAGTGGTATTGCGTTTCATGCTAGAACCCGATGTGGCCAGCGTCTCAGCGAGAATTATGTTCTTTAGCCCCCCTCCACCTCTCCAACCACTCAGAAGCAGCCTCTGCAAAGTCAAAGAACCAGGTTTTTCCATCAGCTTCCACCTGGAGCAAGGCCGGGATTAGCATTGCATATTTCACACCTTTGTCTCTAAGTTGCTTTTTGATGGCAAGAAAATATTGTCGTTGTTTCTGCACAGCTTGCGTAAAGTCAGGGAAGAAGGCGATTTCGGCATTCTCATAATGAAGTGGGGGGGGCCACCCTGGCATTCTGCAGTATGATGTCTCTGTCGCGAAAGTGGAGTAACCTGGCCAGTGTTGGACGAGGTGGTGCTCCATGTTTCGGCCGCCCACCGGGAACTCTGTGTGCCCCCTCAGTGACAAAGAATTTTGACAGGCCTTAAGGTTGCAGGTGGTTAAGAATTAGGTTTTCGACTAAAAGAGCCGTAGCTTGCCCTTCCACCTTCTTCGGGACTCCAAGAATGCGAATGTTGTTGCGCCTGGTTTTTCTCTCATAGTCATCCAGCTTGCTTTTGGGGAATTTTCAAAAGGTTTGCAAGTCTTGAATTTCATTTTGTAGGTGTGAGGTATCATCAACTAGACTTTCTGTAGTAATCTCTACTTGTTTGACTTTTTACCTGAGTTTTTTTAGGTCTGCCCTGATGAGCGTTACTTCCGAAGAGATTGAGTCCATTTTCTGCTCCAGTGACGCTCTGATTCAAGTGATCGCCTCCATGACATCTATAACAGTGAGTTCAGGGGTATCGCCCTCCACCCCCCCACTCGTTTGTCTTTGGGCTGCTGGTCCTGAAGCGTCACCTTAGGGAGTGCGTAGCGGTCCAGTTTGTTTTGCTGGGTTACTTTAGGACCCCACTCCCCCAACATCTTGCCTCGTTCTGACTTGGTCACTGGTTAGGTCTTGGCCGGTAAGGTGCTGGGGTGCTGTTCACTGCATTTCGCCGTCAGACTGGCAAGGGAGTGTGTTGCCGTAGGACTCCAAGCCCCTCAGGTCCCACTGGACTGTGTGGTGGGGAAGACGCAAACAGGGGTCCCCCTCTGTGTCACCACCAATGGTTACTGGAAGGCAGGAGTGGAATATTCAACGCCTTAGTAAGGCAGAAGAATCATCACTCAAGGGTCCTCCAGTTTGTGTACCTCTCTCGATGGCATCTATGCGGCCCCTCTCAACCACCGCCAAAGCTAAGGAGTAGGCTGCCCCCCAAGATTAATGGTTGCGATTGGGATATCACTCCAGTTGGTAGGTCTAGCAGTGTCTGGGCGCAAGCAAGTTGCGGGGAATTTCCTGGGACCCGACGTGGACGGATTGGGGTCACACCAGTCCCTCCCTTGGTAAGTATTTGGGCCTCGGTTGTATCTGGAGACCTCCTGCGGAGGTCTCCTTCTTTTCTCAAATCTCCAGCTTCTCTGCAGTGTGTTCCCTCCGAAGTTGCGAGACTCCGAGGTGGGGCCCCAATGTCGCAGTATGGCGCACCACCACCAGGCCGGCCTCACCTCAGTGGTTGATCCGCTGTTGGTCCTGAGCCATATCTGCCTCTTATCACGTCCAGAGGGGTGCTGTGTTGCCGGTTGTTGCTCCTGACTCAGAGCGATGTGACCCGAGCCAGCACAGACCTGAGTACCGGGGTCGCGCCAAGCACAGGCCGCCGTGCGTCGCGACTCCCCCGGCCCCACCGTTTTACTCGGCGGCCCGGCCTCAACTCCAGAGAAGGCCCACACCGGCAGCGGCAGTAACTTTGGCCGCGAAAGTCTCACAGCCTCGGGACTTGGCTTGCTTGGGTCAGAACACCTTCCGACGATGAAATCCCGTCTCGGGGATCAGATCTGTGTGGCGGATAAACGGGAGGGAGACAGTTTACACGGAGCGACTCTACCTTGCGGCCATTGCGCTATGCTGCGTAGCCACGCCCGGGAGACAAAGTTTTGGATCGTGAGGGTAAGTCGTGAGCCATTAAATTCATATACTGTAGCAGTTGACATAATCAATAACAGGGTTACTTAAGAGCCTAGGAAGTTTATTCAATAAAGGATTGTTGGCCCAGAAGCATGTACAATTAATATGCCACACATGGAGCTCTGGACTGTACATCTTTATTCCCAGCATACAATCACACACTGCCCTCTCATAATGTCATAACCATTCATAACCACCCTTTAACACCTCACAGCAAGCTACTTAGTTCTTTGTTGAGTCCACCCAGAACCACAAGAATCCTAGCATACATAGTCTCACGACACAACATCTCCCTCCTTGTTAAGTAAAACGCATAAACAATGGTCACATCATATTTCTTCAATAAGGCGTCACAGAGCTTGCACTGGTCGGCCAGATTGAGTGGTATGAGATAGTTGAGATGCACTGATTGTGCACCGATGGCACAGGCTCTAGGTTGGGGTCAGAGAGCCTAAGAGAGACATTAAGGACTACTTTTTGCTGCACTCACACACCCATGGGGATGTCATGCTTCATCACTGGGCATTTGCTCCCCATCAGGCTGCACTGCAATTAACAGTAGGCAGTGAACTCTGCTCCGCCAATGGAGTTTGCGGAGTTTTGCCAACTCCGCGCTCCGTTGGAAGCATGGAGTTTGGCAGAAAAACTCTGATTCTACTGCGTGGCAGAGTTTTTCCCGCCGCCCACCCCTAACGTCTACATGCCTAGTTATGGAGTCTTTATTGGGGAAGCCAATAAGCGTCGTGCTTCATGCCGCCTTTGTCCAATCGTAGCGCGGTTTGCTGCGGGGTGAGCTTTACCTTCAACGGTTTGAGAGCATCCTCCAATTGTTGGCTTAGCTCAGCTGGTCACCTACTTGCCTAAAGCCTGATGCCTCCACATCTGGGCCCTCTACCTACTGCAGGACTGATTAGGGCCAGCCAGGCAAGAACAGGGAGCTGGTGCAGGATGCCCTAGTTCCTGGATGACCTGTCCGTGCTGGCCAAAGACAAGCTTAAGGCTGTCAGCCGGGGACCAGCACAAGGACATGTATGTGAAGCCCTTCTGCAAGCATCTAACAGTGCGCAACAAAGGCAAAAGCCACAACTTTTCCATTGGTGAGGAGAGGGAGGCCACGCCGGACTGGGGCAGGCCGAGGGTGAGTGCCTGGTGGCGGAAGTTCATCTGTCCCCAGGGGAGTAGCACATAGTAAAGTCTCCATGATGAGGGCAAGAGATAATTGAGGTTTTAAATAAAAGATTGTACTATAGGACGAGTGTGAAGAGCCAGAGTGACTGCCTGTGTCTATATGGTTATCCTGTTGTTGAAAAAGGTGATCAGCTACACCGCTTTGGTCAATGCTGCTGGGGTTAAGGAGATGGCGTGGTGGTGGTGTTGGAGCAGAAATCTTCTGCAGATGGCTCGCGTTAGCTTGTTTGCCCTGTGTTTTTTTTTAGCTTTTATTGAGTGGTGCACTGGCCCACTTTGGTCTCTAATTTGTTTTTGCTATCCTCTTATATTAAACTTACCAGAGTTTCCCTTGCTTGGTTGGAGTGAATAGAAGGTCAGACTTTACAGAACTAATTTTGAAAAGTGAGACATGTGTGGTAGTTAGCGGCACGCTATATTTAGTGCATTTGGTTTAGCTTTTGAAATTAGCTTGTTTGAAGTCTTGCATTCAAATCCAATCTTCCCAATCTAGTTACTGTTTTTAAGCTAGTCGTGCAGCTTCAAACTGCTGGGAGTGCCGCTAATGCGCCTTTCAGCACCGAACAACTCAGTGCTTGTGTACTCATTTATGTTTAATGGATCTATTAGTCAACATAGAAGGATGTAAGAAATATGCATAATAAGATTTAGCAAAACAAAAACAAAAAACACAAGTAATCGATAGAGAATTAAATATAACTTTGTTATAGATCCCCTACCTATAACTCCAGGGCACGTGGAAACTCAAAGACAGACATTTGCTGGGTTAAAGGGAAATATTAAACCTTAAACAAAACAAGAACAGCTCCATTTTCTATTCAGAATACTACAGACCCAGAAACTTTCAATTTCTTGCTAATGTATCAGATAAAAAGGACAAATCTGACCAGATTAGCATACCTAGAAGTAAGAAGCACGTTGATGTGATTCAGTATTATAGATAGGGTGGAGCGAAACTCCATGGAGTTTTTATGCAACTCAGCGGAATTCTGCGTAGTGCAACTCCACGAACTCTGCCCACCCTTAGCTGCAATGTCCTATGGGTCCCGTAAAGGGTCACTCAAGGAGAGATCTTTTGTGGTTTAACACTGTATGGTGAAGGCTTCAAGTTTAGGGAGTCTCAAATGTGTAGGGCGACTTTGAATGTGAAAATGAGTGAGTTAAAACTGTTGAGGAGATATCTAATCTTTAATGTAACAATTCTCCTGACAGGGTTAAAAACAGGTAGAGGCTACCGTAGGGATATGATGTTCTCTGCTAGCTCGGCATATGTGAATAAAAAGTAATTGGGTCAGCATGTTTTTACGACCTTGTGGTCTGACCTCAATCCTTGGCTCTTCTTCAAGACCAGAAAGATGGGTAGTCGGTCTACCCCACACCTAATGTGTTATAAAGGGGGACCCCCTAAAAGGAAATGTATCTACTTTCTCAAATTAAAAAAGGATCGGCCAACCCAATCAATGATAGCCCCATGAGTTGAGACAGAGGCAAGCGCTCAGCTACTAGGTGTCCTGTATACATCGATTGCCAATGACCTACCCACCTCTGTTAGCCCAAACTTGATTCCCTCCATCAGTACTTGCAGAATTACCCATTTGAGGGTACCTATGAATCCGTCCACAACATCATTAGCTTGGGGCCACAGAGGTGTGCTCTTTTGAGTCTTGACATTTGGTCTGACCAGAAATTCCTTGAATTCTATGCTGTTGAATGGCAGACCATTGTCAGATTTAACAATGGCAGGGATACCCCACGCTTCAAAGATGTCATCCAGTAGCTCGATGACCTTGTATAGTTAACAATAACTCCTCTCTAAAGGAAAACGTGAATACTCATCAATGACTACCATGAGATGATGTCCATTTTCTGAAGGCCCAAAGAAATCAACTGCAACTCTTTTCCACACATGTGCAGGAAGGTCAGACATTGTCAATGGGTGTTGCGTCTCTTTGGGGGAGAGGCAGTTACTAGACGGCGCTCTTTAAGCTCCTTCTCCACTTGCTCATCTAGGCGCGGAAACCACACATCGTCTCTTAGGTACTTTCTGGTGGCTACAATGCCAGCAATGTCCTTCATGGGTTAGTTCAATGACTTGCTTTCTTAGGCTCTTACGTGGGGATATTTAAACTTCATGCTGACGCGCCCGAGCAGCATTAGACACCGAGCGAAGCTGTGTTGAAGGCTCGCAGGTGAAGCTATCTACTACGATTAATCTGGTGAAAACCTTGTTTTAACTTTGTTATTTGCACGCCCCCCCAAAATGAGATTTCAGAAGATGAATGTACTAAAAATCCCTCTAAGTGTTGTTTTTATCTTGTTACATTTGATGCATGTTCTGAGACATTTTAAATGTCAGTCTGTCTTCTGACAACCTGCTTCTTTTGACATGAAAATGTTGTTTACTTTTCTTCCTTAGGAAAGTGAAAGGATTGTCTAAAGTGAAGTCTGTGACAATCTGCCTGCTGTATAGACAGGGACACTGGACTTAGGCAGCAGCTGAGGCCTAAATGCTGCGCAGTTTGGTCTAATTTTTGTGGTCAGAAAACACAAATGTTGCGCCTTAATGCCCCACATATTTTTTATAGTATCACTTCATTATTTTGTCAACTTTAGCATTGGCTGGGCTAAGGCTTTACTTCATTAGTACCGGTTCCACATCTGAATACTGCTCTGTGTAAATAAAAGGTGGCCATTCAACCTTTGCAAAGGACCTTCCTTTGCAATGCTGCACGTTGCAACATTTTTCGTACATTTTATTCTGTTTCAGCTAGAAACTATTTTTTTTACCATCTGCAGCAGAATGTGCAGCAGATGAATTATGTGGCAAAGGCGATAAATTCATAATTATGCTGAAAACACCGCAGCCGCAGAATCGCATAGTTCTATGGCAACAGAATCTCATGATTCCAGTGGCATTATGTAGAGGGAGTGCGAAAAGTAATATTGTAGGATATCACTTCGTTTCTAATTCACAAAAAATATAATATAACTGTAAATGAACTGTACACATAGTTTAACATATACCAGAAGTACATTTTGGTTATTCTGAAGTGTGAGGGAAACAAAGATTTTAGCAAGATCAAAACACATCTTGTGATGAAAGTGATGAATATTGTATTGTATTGCCCATTTTTATGGAGCTTATTACCCTTATGTGTGGCACTGAAGTGCTTACCTACATTGGCATCAAGCTACACCCTAGAGGGTGGCATGATCTGGTGTGTGTGTTGTCTTTGTTTTGTGATCCAATGTAGGAAGTGTTTTCAAGTTGTGCGTGATGACCACCAAGGTGTGGTTATCGTGTTATGGGTTGCAGCATCTAGCAGTGTGGTGGATGATAGGTGTGAGAGACACAGACACATAAACTATCGTTTATGGCTTTTCAGTCACTGGCAACTTGAACAGCTCTGCCATAAGGTTCTTATGATTAAAGTCTGCTTAGCTGGTTCCTGGACTGGGTTTTGGGGCAGATTTACTTACATTTCACGCGACTCAGCAAGGCAAGAGAACAGAAATTTCCCATATTTACAAAGATACAGCACATTTCTGCTGTCTGCTAGCGCTGGCACACTATGTGCAGCCTAGCACCAACACAGGCACCCTTGCCAAGGTGCACGGGTGCCTTTGTTACAGGCTGGATTGTTTTTGTGCTTGAAGTGGCAAATTCCTGCACAAAAACAACTCTCAGAGGCACGTCCCTTCTTCTATGTGTGCTGTGGAATGCAGTGCATAACAAGGAGATATAAAGAGATTTCTCCTCATTGTGCCTCGCTGGGGAAGTCGTAGCATTTTGACTCATTCCCAGGTTTACTAGCTTTAGTAAATCTGGGAATGCACCAAAATATAAGTCATCTCTCTTTAACGTACCTAGTTATCAAAAGTTGCTTGCTGGTTGCGTTGTTTGCAATCTGTGTGTTGTAAGATAAAGATTAAGCTTGAGGGTGTGACTGTCTTTTCAGGTTCTGTTGCCAGGATATGTTGTGGTGTAGTTGTCTTCGTAATAGCAATGTTTTTAACTGTCTTCTGAAGTGTATAGGCTCCTGGATGCTTCTAATACTGGCCGGTAGTGTGTTCCAGATCTTGGTGGCTTCTACTGAGAAAGCAGTGTGTTCTACGGATTTCTTGTGGCATGGGGGTATAAGTGGAACAAGCCTGCAGCGCAGTGTCCTGATTTGTTTGTTTTGCATGGAGGCTCTGTGAACAATGCAAAGTGCCTTGAACATGATCCTTTTTGCTTAAGGTAGCAAGTGGAGTAATTGCAAGATGAGAGTCATGTGTATGTGTTCTCCTGGCTGAAGGTAGAGAAGAAATTTTGCAGCAACATTTTGGGTGAGTTGTATTTTGCATATTATGGATGAGGGTGCACCAAGGAATAGGCTGTTGGCCTAGTCAAGCTTGGCGATTACGAGTGAGATAACGGCATGCAGCTTCTGTTGGTACCCAAGGAGGCAACATAATGTTTTCATTGTGTAGAAGGTACTTTGTTTTATGTTGTTAAAATATGGTATCAAATATAGGTCTGAATCGATAGTTACTCCTAGGTTTATGTCTACTGTTGATATTGTTGGAGAGGCTTCATGTTCCTCGGGTCATATGGAAGTAGGGTTTTATTTCTGTCATTGTCTGCAGGTCATAAGCTCTGTCTTAGGGGTATTTAGCTTTAGATGGTCTTTCATCAACCATGTGTTTATTGCCTGAAGTCAGTCATCAAGTATTAAATTATAGAGGTCTTCTAGACCATCCATATAAAAAAAAATGATTGGGTGTCATCTACATAGCTGTAGCAGGTAAGTAAATAAGTTAAAAAAATATATTGTTAGATTAATTAAAATTGTTGCAATATAAATTACAATTATAAATAGATTCATTAAAAGAATAAAAACGACTTGGCATATTGTGGCGGAAAGGTTTAAATGCTTATACACCATAGTTGTAACAGGTGAAGTTAAATGATTTACTCAGGTTTGGTAACTAAGTTAGGTAGTTGTTGAATAGTAGAGGGGATATGTTGGGCCCCTGTGGGACGCTACATTGTTGGGTGTGAGGAGCTGATATGAAAGGTGGTATCAACACTATTTCGCTGTGACACCTGAGAGGCAAAGAATTCAATGAGCATTAGCTGAACTCCCTTTTCACCTTTCACATATGGTGTGTAAAACAAGAATTGTCTGTGTGAAGGAATTGCACAACTGTACAAGACATTGAGTCATGTTGTTCTTAAGCCAGCAACTTTCATGATATTTCCTATTCCTGTTACATGAGTGGTTGCCACTACCCAAACCTACCAGTCATTCAGGAGCAATGTTCAGTCTGGAAACTCCAAATATAGTATGGTGCTTTGAGTAGCGTCTTGTGCTGGGGCTGAGTTATCACAACCCAGGTACGATTTATATTTGACTGAAATTGCTCCAGCCTACACTGGCCTATTGTGAAATATAGCCTGGTGAGTTAATGTGTCTCCTCTACAGATTTTTATTTTGTTTGCAGAAGTCAGATAGTTTGTGCTGCAAAGGGGTGCAAATGCACTAACTAGCAGTAGTGTGAAGCTAAAATGCCCCAATATATAGCCCCGGCATTAGTCACCGAGCGAAGCTGTGTTGAAGGCTCGCAGGTGAAGCTATCTACTATGATTAATCTGGTGAAAACCTTGTTTTAACTTTGTTATTTGCACGATTCAATTGCACTACTGTATGCTTTTAAAGGTTTTATTTACTTACTTCCTGCATTTGTGAACTAGCATCGTTGCACTGCGCACTTTGTCAGGAATCCCTCTTCCGGCCTCATATTATCCACTTCCGCCGGTTAGCGGTCTAGTGGCTTACGTGGGGATATTTAAACAACCGAAGGCACGCCTAAGGCAAGCCCATCTGCGCCCGTCTGCGCTCTGGCCGGGCGCAGGGCCTGTTCCCCTGGTCTTTCGCCATTGGATAGAAGACACTACACAGGAGAGGAACTGCACAGGTTAGATAAGGCGGACAAAGTCTTTCATTGTCATAAACTGTCCCCGTGTCTCCTCTATAGTAAGAACATTGCTGCAGTTGTAGCCAGAGGGAGCTCCGTGTGTAGAGAATGTCTCACCCCCCTCCCTAAGTTACTAAACCTACCCGTCAAACCTAGTCCTTCCAATTACGTCTTGGATAGGGGTATTGGAAGAGATGCCAATTTGAAATGTGCTCTACTGAACGCTAGGTCATTGGTGAAACACGCCTCGGAATGTGCTTTGTTTCTGGAGGACAACGATATCAAGCTGGCGTTTGTCACAGAAACTTGGTTTGATAGCACTTCGGGTCCGGACCTGGTAAAAGTCACCCCATTGGGTTTTTACGGTCATTCCATGGATCGCACCCAAAAAAGGGGTGGAGGGCTCGCGGTAATTTACCATGAATCGCTCACCCCACATTTCTCATCTGTTTGTGTCCAGGGCTGCGAAGCACTCTCTTTTAAAATCTTCTCAGCACATTACAAACCTTTCTCTGGTATCCTAATCTATCGTCCACCAGGAGAGAGGAAGGGATTTATGGATTCCCTTAACGGAATACTAGAAGAAGGTCTGAGCTTAAAATCATTTGTAATGCTTGGCGATTTCAACTTTCATTTAGAAAAATCTGACGATCTAGATACTGTGAGGCTTAATAATATCATGGCCATAGGAGGTTTTTCACAACTGATCTCGTCTCCGACCCATAATAAAGGACATACCTTAGATGGGATTTTCTCTAATAATAGTGATCTGGCTTATATTTCTACCCTTCCTATTACTTGGTCAGATCATTTTATAGTGAATTTTGAGATAAAATGCACCTCGAGATATCCCACTGGCTCTAAACCAAAAAAGGAAATTAATACGAGAGCTTGGGGCAAATTAGATATCAAAAGTCTTGAATCCTCCCTCATTGACACTATATATGCAGCCCCACAGAACATCGAAGAGGCCACGTGTACTTATAACAGTTGGCTAATGGATGCCTGTCTTAAAATGGCACCTCCAAAAAAATGGATACCGAAAAGGGCCTCTCCCACTGCCCATTGGTACACAGGAGAACTTAGGGAGAAAAAACTGTTATGTGAACAGGCTGAAAGGATATGGCGGAAGAACTATGCCATACCGGATAAATCAGATTATAAATTAACCATTTTCAATTATAAACAAGCTCTGATGGCTGCTAAAAAAGAATACTTTTGTACCCAAATTATCAACGCTAAATCTAATACTAAAGAGCTGTTCAAAACAGTTATCAAACTGTCAAATCCTAGGACGCCAAGTGACTCTGGTGATCCGGATTTGTGCAATACCATCGGGGCTTTCTTCCAATCTAAAGTTGAGTCAATCTTTATCTCTTTGTCAGATTCGATTGATATTAATGATGTCAAAACGGAAATCTCTCATCCCCCTGCCACCACCTTGGACTGCTTTTCTCCTTTGCAAATTGAGGACACCGTGAAACTTATGAATAGTATTAAATCTGGGGCCCGAGTGATCCCTGCCCCACATGGATCATTAAACAACTAGCCGATACCACCTGCAGGGTCCTGACACCCTTACTTAATGGCATAATTCAATCTGGTCTTTTCCCAAATGCCTGGAAAAAAGCTTCAGTGCTTCCGCTACTGAAAAAGCAGTCTCTCGATCCTAAGGACCCTTCAAACTATCGTCCCATCTCTAGACTCCCACTACCAGCCAAAATTTTGGAAAAGGCCATAAATAGGCAACTTAGTGACTTCCTCCAGCACAACAACCTGTTGGACTCCTCACAATACGGCTTCAGAGCTCTCCATAGTACTGAGCTGGCGCTCCTTAAGTCTACAGAGGAGATCAGGGAGGTGATGGACAAGGGAGGTAACGCGATGCTGTTTCTCTTAGACTTATCTGCGGCCTTTGATACCGTGCATCACACGGTACTACTTAATCAGCTATCAGAGATCGGAATCAGAGGTCAAGCATGGGATCTCTTCAACTCTTTTCTTAAGGACAGGGTACAAACCGTTGAACTCAATGGTAATACCTCCGAACCTTTTTCACTGCTGTGCGGGGTGCCGCAGGGATCATCTCTTAGTCCCACTCTCTTTAATATCTACGTGGCACCCCTGGCTGGCATTATTAGAGCTTTTGTATTTCAGCTTACCTCCTACGCGGATGACACTCAAATTGTACTGTCAGTGAAGGAGGGAGCTGAAAAAGAAACAGGAGCACGCTTCTCAGACTGCATGGGCGCCGTCTCCAGATGGATGTCGGCCAATTGCCTCAAGCTGAACTCAGCTAAAACTGAGGTCTTGAGGTTTGGTAATAACCCCTTGATGTGGACACCATACTGGTGGCCTGCGGATCTTGGTCTCTGTCCCACACCCCGTAGGAAAGCCAAAAACTTGGGTGTGGTGGTAGATGAAAAACTCAATATGGGAGACCAGGTCAGCAAGGTGATATCTGGATGCTCGCTTTATTGAGAATGATCAGGAAAATCAGGTTCTTTCTCTCGGAGGGGAACCTAAGAACCGTGGTGACTGCATTGATATTGTCATGTCTTGACTATTGTAATAGTCTTTATGTCAGTATTCAAGCTCAACATCAAAATAGGCTCCAAACTATTCAGAATGCAGCAGCCAGACTGTTAACCAAGACCCCTAGGTCGGTCTCAGTTAAAGGAGAACTCAAAAAGCTACATTGGCTCCCTACTCATCTGAGATCTAGATTCAAGGCACTATGTATTGTGTTCAGAGCCTTGACCGGGACAGGTCCACAGTTTTTAAGAAACAAGTTTTCCTGGTACATCCCATCTAGATCTCTTAGATCAATGGGTGCAAAACTAGTGAAAACCCCCAGCTTCAAAAAAGTTAATTGGGGAGGCAGAAGCTTTGTAACCAGTGCATCCAGAATCTGGAATGAACTTCCTTTTTCACTAAGAAACTCCCCTGACATTAGTGTGTTCAGGAAGGGTCTCAAGACTTGTTTTTTTTCTCAGTTTTAGGTATGTTATCTGCTTAGCTAGTTAATGCTTAGCGCCAGGACACCGGAATGGTAATCGTGCGCTTTATAAATTTTAATAACATAACATAACATATAGCATACCATGTCACAAAGGATTGCTATAATAGACTATCATTCCAAAAATGTAATTAATATGTAGTTAACGCTGCCAGGGTCAACACACTGAAAATTCATCTCCTACCATAATCAGGGCATTTGAGGCTGAAAGAATTTGTATTATATTTGACCTCTCTAGACATCTCCACAGAACACCAATTAACATTTTCAGATTTTTTTATATTGTAATTTAAGATATGTGTATGAATCTGCTTTTTGAAATGTTTTGACTTTCAAATTCTAATTTATCTTCATCTAATTTATGGTCATAGCAAATAAATTGCTGTTATGAAGTCCTATGTAAATAATATACTAAATACATATTATTTGGTGAACATTTCGGGTAGTGCTTTTATTGAGAGAAGTGTGGGAATGCTGGATGGTAGGAGTTTTATGGATTGCCACAGATTTCGATACTTCCCTTCACAGAAATATGAGGATAATCTGTGATTTAGCTTAAGTTTGGTGTGTGAAAGGGCATTCTGTCTAAGAAAACGTATTGGGATCTACACAAACTACATCACCCCAGACTTCACTAGGTACCTTGTTTTCAGAAATGTCGGGCCTGGAAGGTTTCCCTCAGTGCCGACTGAGCTTTGCCCTAAATACCACAGCTACCCACATCACCAGAATTGGTCCATTTGCAAGGCAGTCTTGATCTTTGCTTGTGTCTTAGGGAGCCTGTCCTTTCATGGGCGATAGGTCAGTCACTAGTGGTGGCTGGCATCTACCTAGAGTGGTGAGGCACGCAAATGGGCAGTGAGTGGGTGCATGCAAGCATGGAGACACGTAATGACAGTGTTAATGAAGGGCAGCAGTGTGCGACTGTCACTTTTTCTCTCATACAAACAACTTACCGAGGGCCTAGACTGAGGGTTTTCTTGTGCACAATATGTTTTTTTCTATCAAAATGAGCGTTTAATCCACTAAAACAACACACGCACCCGTGAAAGAAGTAAACATCAAAAGACAGTAGTTTGGTTGCAGGGATTATCTGAAATTCACTGATGAAGAGCAGGAGCAAGATTACAACACACGTGTAGGGCGCGTGGCAATCTTTACCAAGTCAGGGGTCACCGAGCTATGGATTGCAATATGCAAATCGCAAATAGGCATATGAACTAGATATAAGCCTATACCTTACTCCACATATATGTACCTACATAATATATATACCTTTAAGGTATGTAGATGTGGGTTTAGCAGTAGTAAATCCATACTTCCCTGTAGGCGCTTACCTTGATATATTCTGTCCTTGATATTCTTGTATGCCGATAATCTAGGGGTCAGAATTTAGTAGTGCAACCAGTATTTTGAATAGAATGCACCTGTAGAGCACAGCTTTAATGTTTGGTCATAGCTGGGGGCCAGGCCCCCCTAAAAACATACTTCAGGGTAAGGGCCTGATGAGACCTGCATCAGCAAGTAACTGGCAGACATGCGTAAGAGTCTTATCATGCTCCTTTTGAATTGCCTCAAATACAAGTATGTCATCACTGTAATCAAAAGCATATGTGACAGGTTGAAGGATCCAACATATAACATCCTGAAATATTTCTGCAGCTGACAACTCTGAACAACCAACATGAGTTGAAAAGGTAGTGATGTACCTGCAGTTTTCTTCTAGCTCGAGTTGATGGTATCCCTTGTTCAGGTCAAGACGGGAGAAGACTTTGGCACAGTTCAGTTGCATGATCATTTCAGCTATGAATGGACCAGGATCTATTTCTCTTTTGATTGCTTTGTTGGCCTTGCGCATATCAACACAAATGAGCACTGCGCTTACACTGTTCTATTTTGGCACCACCACTATGGGTGTAGGACTCCATGATGTCATGCTTCAACAGAATTTCTTGTTCTTTCCCAATGTGACTTTACAGTGCCTCTGGCAACAGGTTGAATTTCCCCATTGATGTGAAGTTGCGCTTTCATTATCTTGAGCCTAGCTAGGTCACAAAATAACAACAGAAAATTACTCACAACTTCAGATTGAGTGTGGAGGTTGTAATTGAGAGCTTTCAGTCCCATGTCAGCAGCGGTGGCAAAATTGAGTAGGCATGCACTGGACGAAGTGCTTGCACTGATACTGCTTTATGTTGTATTGTCGCTATGAATGACTCTTGGCTCTGCAATGATTTAGAAACAGGCCATGTGTATACTTTCATGTTTGATGGGTTGAGGCATGGCACAGGCGATAGGCTGTTGAACTTTTCGACCAGCATGATATTAATCGAAGAACCACTGTCTTTGATAATGGTTATTATGCAACCTTTAACCTTTATTGTAATCACAGACTTTTCTTCTTTGGAGGCGTTGAATTGCGTGCATCTACACTGTGCTCGCTTTTCATGACCAGCACCAATTCATTTCCCACTGTTCCAGCTTCCTTATCAGCGACTTGTTGATCTGCTTTTTCATTGACCATTAGTACTTTCTCTAAACTGCGCGTCTCTCTCAACATGTATCTTCTAAACATGTCCGAAAGACAGCCATTGATGACTCAGAGACATATGTCTTCCTCATCATTAAATTCACTAAACTCGCAGTGTTTGACTTGTATCCCTTCACTATTTACATTCCGTGACCTACTTTTATCTTTTACATTGAGTACTCCATGTGAGTGCATGCCTTCTCACGCTCTCTTCCCTGTGTGCTGATCCATTGTAGTCCACCTGGCACTAATATTCTGCTTCTCCGCCATGTCTAATAGTGGTGGTGGTTTCAGGAATGTGGCTGCACTTTACTTTGTGCTCCCTTCTGCAGCAATTGAAAATGTCACTATTCTGAATGCCTTTTGAAGCACTGGATTCCACTTGCCACTGTGCATGCATCAGTTGCTCAACCGGGCCTGGTCCTCACACCCCATTTGAGGTCATGTGGCAATTCCCTCGCTCTTGTTGGTAAGTACGAGTGGACTTACCTGGTTATTACTGCCTGTAGCACATGCTTTGCATGGATACTGGCTCTGTGTTATGGCGTGAAGCAGCATTTCTTCTTTCAACCTCACCAACGGATTCTGGTGGGCTTTTGGAATGCGTTCCTCCACTGGGCCTTCAACTTCTTTGAGGGCTTTATATGGGTTGGAGTGGGGCTAGGATTCCACACGCACCAACTTCAAACTATTTCTCATCCATTTGGGCGCACGTGGCATGCATGAGCAGTTTGCTGTAGCGCTGCAAACTCTCTGGGAGAGCAGTCTCGTTTCTTTGGGGCACAGATCCCCTACTCGTTGCTAGCGTCCTCCCCAGCCCGGCAGCATGCACAATGAATACGCCACACACGGATCTCTGGATTGTGGGTCTTTATTCCTAAAGATACCTCTGCCCTCTCATTATGCCATAGCTGTTAATAATCATGCCTTAAGACCTGCAAGCTACTTAGGGGCAGATTTACCAGCCCGTTGCACCACCGGTGTGTCACTTTTTGTGACATACCGGTGGTGCATTTTACTGCTCCATATTTACAAGGACAAGAAAAGCCACCCTACGTGACTTTTCCTGTCCTTGTAAATATGGCCCCTTTAAACGCAGCACTTTGCGTGAAAGGAGCGTTCCATGGGTAATGCTGTGGTTGTTCCCGCGCAACACCCATGGAACAAGACACATTTCCAGATTTACGAGGAATCGTAAATCTGGAAATGTGTGTGAATGCTACGCCTCCCCAGGGGAGGCTTAGGGAGGCTTGTAAATATGTTGCATCCCTGTGCTTTAAAACGGACTCAGTGTGGCGCAGCCAAATGGCTTGCAGCACGCACTGAGTCACTTTCATTGTAAATCTGCCCCATAGTTCTTTGTTGAGTACACCCAGAACCGCAAGGGTCGTAGCGCACAATGTCTCACAACAGTACATTGTTAATTACAGTTGGTTACTTTTAGAGCTATGAAAAAGCTACTCACCATCTCTGGAGACAATACGGAAGAATCCTCCCAGAGGATGGTGCGGCTATGACTTGCTTAATGTCGAGATTACCTCATGATATTTCTAGGAGCATATTATACATCCCCAAATACAGTTCACTGTATTAGCTTTTTGTTGAGATGCGGACTTTCCTCTTCGAGTGAAGCAATGGATATAACATCGTCATGCCATTTTATCGACCCCACTATTGCACCTGACTTAGTACTGTTTAGGTAACTTTTAATACCATTACATCTCCCTTCCTTCATTACATCATCTGTATTTTTTATTAACTTATATTTATATTATTTTGCTTAACTTCTATGTTCAGTTTATTTTTAATGATTGAAACGTAACCTTTTAACTTATTTTTTGATGCTATATTTTCAAATGCTTATAAACATACCCTTATTATTGTTTTGATATATGTATGTTTGTGGGTCAGGATGACCATCCCCTTTCTCAACAATAATGATAAATGCCATATTACACTCTGCACATCTACACATATGATTTAGGCCAGGTCATTTTTAATGTGTATTTGTTGTAAAAGGGTTTTAACCAAACCCAGTAAGCAAGGGGTTGAATTTGTGCAGTTAGGTATTGAAGGGGCCTTGACCTTTGGGACAGTTTTTTGCTTGACTTAAGTTCTGTCCTTTAGCATGCAATCTGTAAAGCAGTTAAGTATTTTTCTCCTTTCATTTTCTCTATTCTGTAGTAATGTAGACTTCAATCTTTGCCTGTTGATCCCGGGTGTTGAGTGTGGACCTGTGGGTTCGAGATGTGCAAGAATGGGGAACTGCAGAGGAGCATCACATACACCTCTCCCACACTGACGGGGGGCCCTTGAGGTAGTGGCGGCCTGGAGGCTGCTGCTAGATGAGTTTAATGAATATGGGGCCTCGGACTCTGACCGGAGTGAACAAGATGCATAAACATCTACATGGTGTACACTGATGCCAGTTGTTGGGGGTCGCCACATGTGGACTTACTTGATGCATTGGTTGGCTCGTTGGCGTGGTATATGCGCGACTGTCTATTTTGTTCGGCTTATTGTTTCCAGAAAGACTAAATATGGAACATACCAACTGCACGTGATGATATGCACTGAATGTTACATTTACTGTTTTGAAAAATACGCAAAAAATAAAACTTTTAAATGTAAAAAAACCTTTGCCTGCCTGTAGAAATGAATGTTTGAGTGTATGTTTATTAGTACAGTTGTTCTAAAAGACGTGTTATATTCACTGCCATAGCGCACATTTATGTTCACTGAGAAAAAACAAGGGTTAATGTAATGTTATAGTTAGGTGTTGAAATTAGTAAGAACTGATGTTTAATAACTGAAAAGTCACGGAAATTCATCAGTCAAGCTTTAGTGAACTAATAATAATTTGCACCCCTACCATGCACTGCTTATAACCCCAAATATTACATCACTCATGACATATTAACTGACATAATTGATGACATCACTGATGATATCTTAAATGATATCATTGATGAAATCACTGATGATATAATTAATGATTGTTTACAGTCTCCTTTAAGCTTTATCGACTTAAGTTAATTTAACAAGCAACACGTGCTCAAGTTTCTATCACCATTCATGTGAAAATGGACAGAAACTTTGACCACATGCTGGCCACATACCATATCTGTCAACTCACCCACATTTGGTGAATTTTACTGTCTTTGCACTGGTATTCACCCACCTAACAAACACAATGTCTCCATAGGCTTAAATAGAGCCACCCACTTTTTCATCTTGCCTGAGACAGCGCATGTGCTGTCACTTGTGAGATGTTTTGTTACTTAAAAAAATCCTGAAAAGGGCTAAGATCCTGTCATTGGTTGGCTTTACCATCACTCTCATTTTCTTGCATCTCAATGGTCAGCTCGTGCCGGTTTCATTTTCTCTCTTCATGTGTTTGTGTCTTCGATGGAGTATGGACCAATACTGAATAGTGTCTTTATTAGTGTCCATTCACTACTCAAGCTCGGATTCAGGCACTTTTGTGTGTTGCTGCTTCTACCTTCATCATTGCTTCCTATTTAATGTATGTGCCAGTGCAGGACCAATCAGACCTATCGTATTGTTTTGTTTCTTAAGGTTTTCAAAGGTGGAATGGGTGCTCTGAACATTTCACACTGGAAAATCTCAAATCTATGCATATGCAAGTCATGTGCATTGGGGAGAGGCATCGACAGTGTAATTTCAGGTATGTTGGTTGTGTGGTGATAGATGTCAAATCCTGAAGCGGTGCAACTTGTGCGCAGATAGAACAACTGATTTTCCCAAACCTATGCTGCCACATGTGCAAGTCAAATTTATTTTCTCAACCTTTCAATAGCCCTGACCCTCACCCTTAATACAGAAGCAGCCATCTTCACTGTGGGTGATGCTGCTGATATGGTACACCTTCTTATCTTTAATTGGCCTCAGAATGCATGAACTTGCCATGTGGTGCTTCAGAAGACCCTTACTGGCAGCAAACCTGGAAGGAACATTTTACATGAAATTATTATAGCACTTTCTTAAAATGGCTGTAACTTTGGAACTCATCTGAACTGCTTAATCCCCACTAGACTAGCAAGGCCTTCGGCGACCCACAATCACCATGTCAGAGTGAGTTCATTATTTTGTTAAGTTCCCAAAATATGGCAAAGCCAATAAGTCTTGTGTATGCAAGACCTATTTACTTTGCCAATGTTTTTTTAGCAATGCTGTACAGCAACATGGCTGCTATGCAGCATGACTGAAAGTGGAAAAAAACACTATGAAGCCATCAACGTGGGCCACGTCATAGCACATTTTTAAACTTTCAACCATGCTGCACATCAGCCGTCCTGTTATACAACATGGTAAAAAAAACATTGCTAAAGCCAAGTAACTCTATTAGTTGGCTTTGTCAATATTTTTAAAGCCATGTTGTACAGTAGCACATCTGCTGGTCAGCATGGTTCAAAGTAAATAATTGAAAATAGCACTATCGCTCGCGTGTGTTGGCTGCATCATTGTGTTTTGTTTTTTTGGACTGTGGTACCGATTTTGTAGTGCAGTACCACGCAGGAGGCCTTACTGGGTTCTGTGGTTTGCAGCCACTTGAACAGCCCCCACATGGTAATGGGGGTCAGGGAGTGCTCACCCTGCACCATTATGTGTCCTATCTTATTTTTTTCAGGACTTGGGGCCCAAGTCCCAGTGTTCTGTAATAGCACTCATAACATTTTCTCAAATGTTGCATCCACCCAATCAGATTGTTTCGTCACCCTGGTATTCTTACTAGTACCACAGTGCTGAAATGGCTAATGGGAGAAGCTGCACCTGCGGCCAATCAGAAGCAGCTATTTAAAAAATTGGGATGGCAAGAGTACCACAAGAACACCATGATGCTCCCACAGTAACAACCACCCAGAAATATCTTGCTTTTTCTGAGGCTTAGCGACTTCATGCCCAACTCGAGCACTTCTTTAAATAAAAATTTCTTGAAATGGCTGAGAACATTTACACCGAATCACTAAAGCACGCTTTCTAATTAACTAATTTTGTGTAAAATTTTGTGTAATTCCATTCAGCTGTTTTTTCTGTACCTGAGGATAAACTTTACACTGGGAATTAAAATGGAAAATCATAGTATTGAAACCACTCTTGTTCTTGGCTCCAGCTAGATAGAGCAGCACAATTTTTTTATGAGGGAGCCAAAGTGGATGAACTTGTGTTTTTTGGACAGTATTTTTGAAGATTTGTCAAATGGCGCCAAAGTTAAAGAAACACAAAATGCCTTTCCTATGGAAAATCTGATCCAACTATAACTACAATGGCGCTAGCAGTGCCAGAGTAAATATATATTTAATATATAAACACACATTTACTGGAACACAGTGCAACTGATTGTTTTAGGTGCCAATAAAATGTGCTTCACCCAGTGCGTTTTTGTTTTATGCCTTTGTCATGGGTAAGTTACACAATGAAACCATCATCATGTAATACAGAATACATGTAACAGATCCCTAGGCATGGAAGGAGGACTCAAGCCTCACAATATAATCCTCTAGACATGGTTGCCATCTTGAAATGTGTCAGTAATGTTGTCACATATCAATATAATATTACACATCTGTTGATGAAACCAAAAATATAAGATCCATCAATAATCAACCTAAAATAAGAGATAATGTGTCATGCATTACAGCGTATAATGTATACATGTAATCTTAAATGATAATTCACTCCTCTCGGTATAGTCAACAAGAGAAAGTTGCCATCTAGATATGTGTTTGTGGTATTAACATGGATCGAATTGAAAATATATAAATACATCTACATTTTAGTAGAGATATCCTATATATTAAAGTCTCTCATTAAATTAAATTAAGTCTCAGCTATAATTTTTGAGCTACACAACCCTTCCACATTTGTAGGGAATAGTTTGAAAAATTTAACCACGACCTTCCATAGCTGGAAACAGATTGACGGTAATATGCTGAATGGTCAATTATTGGAAAAATAATTTGAGTTCTCAGAAGACGCGGAAATTGCCTCTTTACAATTTAGCAACGGGCTTTCACAAGCGGCCGACAAGGTAGCCCCTTTGAAAAAAGCTACAGATAAAAGAAAATCACCTACCACACCATGGTTTTCAGAAACTCTCAGGGCAAAAAAACAAGAATGCAGGCGACAGGAAAGGCGCTGGAGAAAGGACTACAATGCTCAGGACCTCGCCACTTATAAAACCCTTCTGACTGAATACAAAAACCTAATCAATTCAGACAAATGCACCTATTTCACCACACAAATTAATCTGGCAAATAACTCTTTCAAGTGGTTTCAAAACTATCAGGTCCCCTAGATACAAATTTCATTGAACCATCACAAAAATTCTGTGACTCTCTAGCACAACACTTTTTTAAAAAAAAGTGAAGCAAATCTATGACATCTTTGGCACTAACACTTGCCCAGACAACCACAGCCTCACTAATATTGGCTCTTCCGATGCCTCTAGCTTCTCTAAATTTGAATTAGTCACAAACGATAAGGTCACCACTCTTATTCAACAGGCTAAATCAGGCTCCCTCCATGACCCTCTTCCCCCTAACATCTTCAAGCAAGCCCCTGAGATGTTGGCTCCCTGCCTTACCGATATTTTTAATACTATGTTTTCACATGGTGTCTTCCCCACTATATGGAAAAAGGCATCCATAGTGCCTTTATTGAAAAACCCCAACCTCGACCCTACACAACCTAATAATTACAGACCAATTTCTCATCTTCCTCTACCTGCCAAATTTGTGAAGAAAGTCATGAATGAACAGTTGACTGACTATTTACTAAAACATAACTATTTAGATGAAACACAGTTCGGTTTCAGAACAGAACATAGCACCGAATCAGCTTTAATCAAAGCCACAGATGAAATTAGAGCAACTTTGGACTCAGGGGGAGAGGCCGCCCTGATTCTGCTGGACCTGTTGGCGGCGTTTGACACGGTCGACCATGATCTTTTGCTAAATCGACTAATTTCCATTGGCGTTTCTGACAAAACACTTACACTGATTTCATCCTTTTTGTCAGGCAGAATACAATCAGTAGCCTTGGGAAGCTACAAATCCCCACCTTTCGTCCTCCCACGTGGAGATCCTCAGGGATCATCCTTAAGCCCCACATTATTTAACATTTATGTATCAGAACTGCCTAAACTTATAAGATCTTTCGGTCTAGCCCTGACATCCTACGCAGATGATTCACAAATTGTATTATCATTATCAAAAAACTCGACATTACAAATGCAAAATTTCAAGGACTGCATGTTGGAAGTCAGTTCTTGGATGAATTCTCATTGTCTGAAATTAAATTCAGACAAAACAGAAGTTATCAGTTTTGGCAACTTTTTGCCTAACTGGTCACAGAGCTGGTGGCCGGATGAACTAGGATCGGCACCTATTCCAGTCACCAAGGCTAAGAACCTTGGTGTGATCATCAACGACAAACTGAATTTTAATCCACAGGTATATGCTGTCTTCTCATCGAGCTTTTTCTTCATAAAAACCATCAAAAATTATTACCTTTTATTCCCATGGACAGCAGAAAAACAGTGATATCCTCTTTGATCTTGGCTAAACTCCACTATTGTAATGGTCTTTATATTGGCCTATCTGAAAAACAACTCAACAAGTTGCAAATGATCCAAAATGCAGCTGCGTGTCTTTTGTTGGGCATCCCTAGGCACTCGTCAGTCTGAAATCATCTGTATAAGCTGCACTGGCTCCCAGTTAGGAACGGCATCATCTTCAAGGCCTTTTGCATTACCTACAGAGCACTTCAGAATACAGGCCCCATATTCCTGAGACGCCTACTCTTCTGGTATGCTCCGAAAAGGCATTTGTGTTACGAAGGAGCTAAATTGCTAGCAACTCCGAGAGTCTTCAAGGCCAGATGGGGCGGCAGTAGCTTTAGGGCAGCTGCCCCCAAACTCTGGAATGAACTCCTTCTCTCCATCAGATTCCTCCTAACTTTATTTGCCTTTAGGAAGGCCTTGAAAATCTGGCTATTTGAGAAATAGTCATCTTCATCTTTACAGAGACTGGCATAATCCACTGCTCAGTGCCAAGACACCCCCGGGTATTTGCTTGCTTAGCACATTTATTAACATAACATAAGCGTGAAATGCAAAATAAAATCCATTGCAGTACCGTACAGTAAATACTCTTGATCATGAGTGATGACGTAGACAAGGTTAGATGTGACAGTATAGTTTGCAAAAGACAGACTCACCTGATCACAATGTTCATTTCTAAATTATATGGTCAGTAGTTAACACAAGTACAAGTAGTGTGTACAAAAATAACCATACACTGAAATGATTATTTAACTACCACAATCACTCCCAAGTGGGAAATCCAACTCATGCCCGAGTGGGCAAAAAACGTTCATAAGTCCAAAACATGCCAATATGGGCGATTGATGAACTGAAATCATTACTTTTTTGCTGAAATGTAACTTCTATACCATGATATTCACATAGGGCCAGTTAAAAAAAAAAGATAGTGAGCGATGGCCAAATCCACCGAAACTCAATAAGTGAAGATTAGAATTTCTACATCACTCAGTCAAAGAGCTATACATGGTTAAAACAGAGAAAAGCTCTAGTGCAAAATTCATAAAATACAGAAGCTTAAAACGAAGGACCATGTTACTAGCTGCCAGTCACACAATGAATCAACCCCCAAATGGATAGTCAGTTTTGTGTCCCAATTCAGACCTTGGAGAGCCTTTGTTTCCAATTCAATAATGTACTTAGATTCTAAATACCTCAGTGTTAGTTCACTGTCGCCCCCTCTAGTAGTAAGTCTGATTCTATTGATCACAAAAACCCTAAAGTAAATTGGCTTTACTCTTATATTTGCAGAAAAACTGTCTGGCCAAAGGGAAAGAAAAGTTGTAATTTGGTATAGCCCTGAAATGTTCAAGTGCTCCCTTTTTAGTAGGATGTATCGTACTACCAAAATACTGGAGCTCACACGGTTAAGTCAGAATATATATCCACAGAAAGAAACAAAGGTTAGAGGGACGTTATAGTTAGTCTGACATTTCACTCATACAAAATTTGAGAAATTCAGCCATTATAGTTAGCTGAGATAACTATAACTAGGGCCCTGCAATGCACTGCTTATGACCTCACACATTACATCACTCATGACATGATCAGTGGCATCACTGATGACATCACTGATGACATCACTGATGACATCTCTGACGCACCCACTCACAACACTGTAGGATCTTTTTTATACCCACTGCTGCACCCACATAACCATTCACAAACCCATTCACCGAGCCATACTAGTACTTACACACCCACTCACTGATTCATTAATCTACACACACATCCACTCGCTCACCCATACTGCCACTCATAGACCCACTCACTCACTAATACAGCCATTGACATTCCTCTCATGTAGGCATACAGGCGCTGACACACTGAGTGAGTCGCCCATAGAACTACTCACACACCTAGACACTCACTCATACAGACAATCCTAGAGCAACATACTCATCCAAAGAGTTACACACCTACCCGCTTACATAATCATACAAATAGTAACACATACTCACTCAGCTATACAGTCACTGACAGAAGCAAGCACTCATCTATATATCCACTATCACATTCACTCACCCATGCATACAGTCACTCCTATACCCTGTCACTCATCTATTTTGCCTGTTACATACTCAGTAACTCACCCATACTGACACATACACTCAGTCACTGACACAGCCACTGACTCACCCACTCACTGATCCATACAGGCTGTCACACATCTCCTCACCAACAAACACAGACACCCAGACAACCATAGAAGTAGTCAGACAACCAATCAATCACCCATATAGCCATTGACATCCCCACAAACACTTATACACCCACTTAGATATTAACTGACAGACAGATACACACATTCACACAACCAGTTACTCACCCATACATTCACTGAGACACCTAATCACTCACTTTTACAGTGAGTCACACACCCACTGAGTCATCCATACAGTCACTCACACACCCACTGATTCACAAATACACCTTGATATATATATTTAACACATGAATTTAAAAAACCACTCACAGTAACTGGATGATGTCATCAGTGATGTCATTTGAGATATCATCAGTGATGTCACTGACCATGTCATAAGTGATGTAATATGTGAGGTCATAAGCAGTGCATTGCTGCGGCACAGGTTATAGTTACCTCAGCTAACTATAACAGCTGAATTTCTCTGATTTTGTATGAGTGAAATGTCAAACTAACCCTCCTGTTAACTACAGTAAACCCCACACAGCTGGATAGCAGAGAGGTGGTCTGAGGCTTCCTTTTTTTATTTTAAGAAGAGGGGCTGTGTGGCCCCCCATCCTTTGACCAATTTGGGCCCCTCAGACCCCATCCCCGGGGCCTGATCCATTTTTTTTTAAGTAAAATAAAAAGGGAGAGGGGCAAGTAGCCCCCCCTCCCAATGATGATTTTGGCCCCAGGGACCCCATACCCTGGGGCCCGGCCATTGGTTTTTTGTTTTTTTTAAAAGGAAGTGGGGCCAAGTGGTCCCCCTCTGGGTCCATTTTTGGTGCCAGGGACTCCATCCCCTGTTGGGGACCGCGGGGGAGCCCCAAGACTCCCGTGGTCCCTGCCCCCTTCCTGCCTCCTGCAGGGGCGGCATTGCTTTTGGGCAGAGGGAGCTGCTAACATGCAGCTCCCTCTGCCCAAAAGCAATTCTGCTTCGCTTCATGGAAGCGAGACCATTTTCCATGCTCTTGCTTTCATGAAGTGAAGCAGAGTTTGCTGCCATAGCAAGCTGCAATGTCCAGGGTGTGGGCGCCCCGCTGGAGCCGGCCCTGGGGTGTGGGGGTCCCCAGGGCCATGTAGGGCTCCTGCAGGGGGTCGTGTGGCCCCATCCCATCTTCTTTAGCCCCAGGGAGGTGGTGGTCCCCGGGATTAGCGGTCTGCAACAGATCCCCACATTTACTGCATGGCCCCTGTTGCTTTAATGAATATAGCTCAGGGGAGGTGGCGGTCCCCAGGGCTTTGTGGGAGGGAAGGAGCCCCCATGCATCTTTTTTTCAAAAACCTCCAAGGTGGTGGTTCCATGGTGCTGCAGGTGGCCCGCGTGGCTCCCCGCATTTCATGAACATAGCCCCGGGGAGGTGGTTGTCCCAGGGGCTGTATGGGCCCCCGCGGTCCCCCGCATATATTTTGATGATTACCCTGGGATATGGCCCACCCGTAAGCTGAAAGAAAACAAACTTTTGCTTTTTTTAATTTTCAGCATGATTCGGGGACACAATGCGACTCCCATCGAAAAGTATTTTTAAAAAAATGCTTTTTTGGGCCCTGGGGGTCCCTGTCGGACCCTCGAAGCAAGCCTAGGGGGGTCAGGGTGTTTCTACCCTGCCCCCTTTTCTTGATTTTAATCCTTTTTCTACTTTGTTTCTTGTGACTCGGTTCAACCGAGTCACAAGATGGCTGCCAACACTTCCTGGTTGGAACTGTTGGCGGACAATCAGATCGCTTCCTGTCAATATATGGATATCTGAGAAATGTTGAAATTTCATAAATCAAGGGGGAATGGATCACTTGTAACTAGAAGTAGGGGTTCATATATCTTAATTTGAAACTTTGACACCTGGATAGGTGTTTATGAGAACCCTCAATAGCGTATTTTAGAGTGGTATGGGCGGTTTATCTTGGTTCTCCGCCTTTAGAATACGCGCCAGCATTATCATTGGGTCTCTTGTTTGTCATGCTGCCTCCACCTGGAGGGAACCACTGCTTCTTAGTAGTGATCAGTAATTATGGTGCAAAAGTGATGATGGTGAGGTTAAAAATGTCACGCCCACACTGCCCTCAAGGAGTAAAATTTAATCTGGTGGGTGTGTGGGGAGACTTTTAAAAAAGTGATGGTGCTGTAGGTTAAATTATGTAACCAGAGCACTGTAAGTGTCCATATCAAAAGGTCGACATGTTTCTGCCCATCTAGTGCCCCAGGAGGGGGTCGTGGGGCATTCTTCAGGACCTATTTGTAGTGTGAGCTGGTAATGCCCAGTTCTAGAGGTTGAAATAAGGCTGTCTTCAACAATATGATAGATAGCAATGTCTCAAGATTATTGTTACCTGTAGAGAAATGAGTAAAGAAATAAAAAATATAAAGAGACAATCAATGATACAAGCACCATATTTAGTGTTGTGGTGGGCTTAGAAATTAGGTGAAGAGAATTAGTGGATAAGCAAAAATGGCAATTCTTTGTGATACTGTGGAGCAACTTATACAATGGCAAATCTCTGATATAATCTGTAAGGAAGGTGCCAGGGAAATACATATCTATTAGTACGGTACGTGAATCATGGTGCCGGACACATGCTATTGATATGTTTCACTTGGTCTGTAAATTATTTGAAATCGCGAAAGTCAAGTTGAGATCTGCGCTAATTTGTCAACATGAACAGTTCAATCAGAAAAATCATTCTGTAATCCAAGCGATGTTTGCAATAAGTATACTTCATGAATGTTCAAACATTTAAACTCAATGCGAATCACAATGCAAAGCAGGAAATGGCGGATTACCTTAAGACGCGTCCGTATTGCGGCTTTGCCTTGCCAGCATTAGTGTCTTGCCTGTATTTGTAAAGAGCGGGGACGGGGAAGACAGGAAGGGGAGGTAGGAGGGGGGAAAGGGGAGACTAGGGTATGGGAGGTTACAGATACCGTTAGATTGTTGAGCTTGGAAGCGGCTTGTTGATCATCAGCGGGATCGTCCTTCCGTACCTCATTTGCGGGCAGAGCACGACTTGTGCTGACGCTGGCTAGCAGGACTCGTGGAGAACGAGATCCCGTGTCTTGCCGGTTTTTAACTCTGTGTGTGAAAAACTGACAAAAGACTTCCGAAATGTTCGAAAGGAGTGTTCAATAAAAAGTAGTTGACAAATATTCTTATGGGTTGAAAGGTGTATAGCTACTAAGCATGGTTAGAATAAAACAGAGTTGATATTTTATGAGGGTAAAATACGTCAAATGCCAAAGTGGCCTGTGTATGTGTGTGTACGATCTAAACTGGAAGAAAAGGAGCGAGTCAGAATGACCACTTGTAGGCGTGTGGGTCAATGTGCAGCGATTGGTCAGATGGCTTGTACATTATTTAAAAGTGAGCCAAGGTATATTATCGTTCAGACCCTTAGTGTCTGTACTAAGGCGGTGGACCCACCTCTGTTCCCTTTCAAAGAGAATTCTTTCAGCATTGTTCTTGCATCCTACTAAGGTTTCGATTATGATCCATTTTAGATCATCCACAGAGTGTCGTTGTTCAATGTAGTGACGACTCATTTTGGTAGTTTCACGTTTGCATTTTACATTACTTCTGTGTTCACAGATTCTCACCTTTATTTTCCTGCATGACATTCCGATGTACCTGAGATTGCACGGACAGGTAATCATGTAGATTACAAAGGCTGTATTACAGTTGGTGTGCTGTTTTATTGTCCATTTTAGATTTGGTGTCAGTTGGATAATGCTCGTTGGTGTTGTGAGATGACACACTGAACACTGTCCACATGGGTAGTGACCTGTAACTGGTTGTAGGCCCCAAAGGGTATTTTTCAATTTGGGTGGAACTGAAGGTCGTGTGTGTACCAAAATGTCTTTCAAATTTCTGGTCCTCTTATTCGCAAACCTAGGTTTCTGCCATTTTAGATTGCCAGAGATCAGAATTCGCCAGTTTTTGTTAATTATTTTCTTAACAGCATTGCTTGCTGTGCTGTAGGTGGTGACACAGGTAGGCGTATCATCTGTAGGGTTCCTTGTTGTGGTTTGGAGTAGACATTCTCTAGGTTGGTTCCTAGCTCTTTTTTTGCATTTCGAGATAATTCTGGTTGGATAATCTCTTCTGAGCAGCTTGGAACTTAGGTCTCCGCTTGTTTCTTGTATTCTGCTAGATCACTGCAGTTACGTTTGAGCCGTAGGAACTGGCTGTATGGTAGGTTTTCTTTCAGTGGGCGTGGGTGGAAACTGTTAAATGAAAGGAGACTGTTTCTAGCCGTTGGTTTGAAGAATGTTCGTGTTTTGATGGTGTCATCTTCAACGTAAATGGTGAGGTCCAGAAAATCTAGCTGCATGTTGTTGGCTGTGTAGGTGAATTTCAGACATTCATCTTGTGCGTTCATCCATTGGTGGAATTTATTAAGGCTTTCCAGGTCACCTTCCCAGATCACCATGATGTCATCAATGTATCGTTTCCAAAAACGGATGTTGGTGTTGTATGGGTTTATTGGATTTTGTATGTACATTTGTTCAAATGCGCTAACGTAGAGTCCCGCTACGCTAGGCGCAAAGGTACTCCCCATCGAAGTTCCGTGTCGCTGTTGGTAGAGTCTCCCTTCATATTCGAAATAGTTTTCCGTAAGGGCCATGGTACAGCATTGTAGGATGAAATGTCTAGGGGTTGGGTATGTCCAATTTTGATCAAAGAGTATTGTCTCTAAAGTTTTGAGAGTTTTCTGTTGGGGTAGGCTGGTGTATAAACTTTCTACATCGAAACCTACTAGAAGCATTGTTGCGGGAGAGAAGTTTTCATTCTGCAAGAAATTTAGTAGGTCGCGAGTATCCTTTAAATAGGTAGGCGTTTGCTGGACCAATGGTTTTAAAAAATGGTCCGCAAATTGTGAGAGCGGTTCTAGGACTGATCCTATGCCCGACACAATTGGGCGACCTGGAGGCGGTCTCCTCTCCTTGTGTATATTGGGGAGGGAGTAGAAGTATGGTGTTTTGGGTGAGGTCGTTCTCAAAAATTCGGCTTCATTGCGCGATATCCATCTGTTGATTTCGGCTTCTTCCACCATAATCTTAATCGTCTGTTGTAGTCTTGCTGTGGGATCCGTCGTGATTGGAGTGTAGAATTTCTCGTCTGACAATAGGTCAAGGCATTGATGGTTATAGCCTTCTTTGCTCATCAGAACAATGCCTCCTCCCTTATCTGCTGGCTTTATTATTATGTCTTTGTTGTTTTTCAATGTCTCCAAGGCTTGTTTTTCTGCTTTAGTTAGATTCATAAATGGTTTTTTCAAAACTGTTAGTTCGCCGATTTCTTTCATTATGGCTTGCTCAAAAGCCAGAAGTTCAAGTGGGACCTGGTGGTTTAATGGGCAAAAGGTAGATTTAAGACGTAGGGACGTGTCTCCCTCTTTTTGTTCTGTCTCTTTATTGGAGAAAAAGGCTTTCAGTTTTAATTTCCTGCAGAATTCTGAGACCTCGCATTTTGTTTTGAAAATATCTAGATTCGGGGTTGGTACGTATCCCAGTCCTTTGTTCAGCACTCTTTCTTGAGCTTGTGTGAGGGTTATTTCTGTCAGGTTTATTATTAACGAGTCGTGCTCGTTCCTGGTTTGTCCTTGGTTACGTTGGACATGCTCCTTGTTTGGACTTGCCTTTCTTGGTCTGTCCATGTAACACCTTTTCGTCGTCCCCTCTGATTGTTTTGGCCACGTCCTAAAAAAGGCGGTTGTTGCATATAGGGTCCCATATATTGTCCCATAGGTGAGGGCCCTGTAGTATAGGGATTCATCCAGCCTTGGAAGTTTGGTGTATATGGTTGAAAAGGGATTGGATGTTGATTCCCGAATTGAGGAGTGCGCCAAAAGTTGGGTCTACGCTGTTGTTGGCGTCTATAAGGGCCACGGTTCCTTCTTGATTGTCTTGTGTCAGTGGTGTTCCAGTCAGAATTATCACTTGAAGTTCCGCTATTATCGGTATCAGACTGATAGTCCGGCATCTCATAATCATCTTTGCTATATGGATGCATCTTTTCCATGGAGAAGCGTTTCAGGTCTTTGCCTAATTTTTGTATTTTGTTGTTAGTGATGTAGTCTTTGGTCTCATTCATGTCCTTGTTAATTTCTTCAAGTCTTTTTTTGTAGACTGATATTTGTACCATATTTTTGATTTTGGTTTCAAGCAGTTGGATCTTGATAGTGAGAGTTTCTGTCAACCTAGTGGCTGTTTTTATTATTAGTACTAGATAGTCTCTCGTACAGTTTCCACCCACGCCCACTGAAAGAAAACCTACCATACAGCCAGTTCCTACGGCTCAAACGTAACTGCAGTGATCTAGCAGAATACAAGAAACAAGCGGACGACCTAAGTTCCAAGCTGCTCAGAAGAGATTATCCAACCAGAATTATCTCGAAATGCAAAAAAAGAGCTAGGAACCAACCTAGAGAATGTCTACTCCAAACCACAACAAGGAACCCTACAGATGATACGCCTACCTGTGTCACCACCTACAGCGCAGCAAGCAATGCTGTTAAGAAAATAATTAACAAAAACTGGCGAATTCTGATCTCTGGCAATCTAAAATGGCAGAAACCTAGGTTTGCGAATAAGAGGACCAGAAATTTGAAAGACATTTTGGTACACACACGACCTTCAGTTCCACCCAAATTGAAAAATACCCTTTGGGACCTACAACCAGTTACAGGTCACTACCCATGTGGACAGTGTTCAGTGTGTCATCTCACAACACCAACGAGGATTATCCAACTGACACCAAATCTAAAATGGACAATAAAACAGCACACCAACTGTAATACAGCCTTTGTAATCTACATGATTACCTGTCCGTGCAATCTCAGGTACATCGGAATGTCATGCAGGAAAATAAAGGTGAGAATCTGTGAACACAGAAGTAATGTAAAATGCAAACGTGAAACTACCAAAATGAGTCGTCACTACATTGAACAACGACACTCTGTGGATGATCTAAAATGGATCATAATCAAAACCTTAGTAGGATGCAAGAACAATGCTGAAAGAATTCTCTTTGAAAGGGAACAGAGGTGGGTCCACCGCCTTAGTACAGACACTAAGGGTCTGAACGATAATATACCTTGGCTCACTTTTAAATAATGTACAAGCCATCTGACCAATCGCTGCACATTGACCCACACGCCTACAAGTGGTCATTCTGACTCGCTCCTTTTCTTCCAGTTTAGATCGTACACACACACAGGCCACTTTGGCATTTGACGTATTTTACCCTCATAAAATATCAACTCTGTTTTATTCTAACCATGCTTAGTAGCTATACACCTTTCAACCCATAAGAATATTTGTCAACTACTTTTTATTGAACACTCCTTTCGAACATTTCGGAAGTCTTTTGTCAGTTTTTCACACACAGAGTTAAAAACCGGCAAGACACGGGATCTCGTTCTCCACGAGTCCTGCTAGCCAGCATCAGCACAAGTCGTGCTCTGCCCGCAAATGAGGTACGGAAGGACGATCCCGCTGATGATCAACAAGCCGCTTCCAAGCTCAACAATCTAACGGTATCTGTAACCTCCCATACCCTCGTCTCCCCTTTCCCCCCTCCTACCTCCCCTTCCTGTCTTCCCTGTCCCCGCTCTTTACAAATACAGGCAAGACACTAATGCTGGCAAGGCAAAGCCGCAATACGGACGCGTCTTAAGGTAATCCGCCATTTCCTGCTTTGCATTGTGATTCGCATTGAGTTTAAATGTTTGAACATTCATGAAGTATACTTATGCAAACATCGCTTGGATTACAGAATGATTTTTCTGATTGAACTGTTCATGTTGACAAGTTAGCGCAGATCTCAACTTGACTTTCGCGATTTCAAATAGTTTAGAGACCAAGGGAAACATATCAATAGCATGTGTCCGGCACCATGATTCACGTACCGTACTAATAGATATGTATTTCCCTGGCACCTTCCTTACAGATTATATCAGAGATTTGCCATTGTATAAGTTGCTCTACAGTATCACAAAGAATTGCCATTTTTGCTTATCCACTAATTCTCTTCACCTAATTTCTAAGCCCACCACAACACTAAATATGGTGCTTGTATCATTGATTGTCTCTTTATATTTTTTATTTCTTTACTCATTTCTCTACAGGTAACAATAATCTTGAGACATTGCTATCTATCATATTGTTGAAGAAAGCCTTATTTCAACCTCTAGAACTGGGCATTACCAGCTCACACTACAAATAGGTCCTGAAGAATGCCCCACGACCCCCTCCTGGGGCACTAGATGGGCAGAAACATGTCGACCTTTTGATATGGACACTTACAGTGCTCTGGTTACATAATTTAACCTACAGCACCATCACTTTTTTAAAAGTCTCCCCACACACCCACCAGATTAAATTTTACTCCTTGAGGGCAGTGTGGGCGTTACATTTTTAACCTCACCATCATCACTTTTGCACCATAATTACTGATCACTACTAAGAAGCAGTGGTTCCCTCCAGGTGGAGGCAGCATGACAAACAAGAGACCCAATGATAATGCTGGCGCGTATTCTAAAGGCGGAGAACCAAGATAAACCGCCCATACCACTCTAAAATACGCTATTGAGGGTTCTCATAAACACCTATCCAGGTGTCAAAGTTTCAAATTAAGATATATGAACCCCTACTTCTAGTTACAAGTGATCCATTCCCCCTTGATTTATGACATAAGCTATGGAAGATGAATGGATGACTATCTCTTCTAGCTCCCCCCTTTCTTGATTGGATGAAATGTTGAAATTTGTCAGCAACTACTGAATGGATTTAAACCATTTGAAAAAGAGAGCTACCTTTTGCCAGATTTGGTGTAATTCCGTTCAGCAGTTTGGGCTGTAGCCGTTTCCTATGGAAAATAACATGGAGAAAATGTGTTTTGGGCCCCCCTTTTTCTAAGCCTCCATTTGACGAATCTCCCTGAAACTTTGAACACAGCAGCTGCCCTGACCACCCCATTAGTTTTGAAACGTTTGCGAAGATTCATCAAACGGGGCCAAAGATATTGGTAAAAGAAAAAACACTTTTGAATAGAAACAAGGTCCTAACTATAACTACCTACTGGCAAGCCCCATGTGAAAGGGCCTGCATAAGATATTGATGCATTTGCACCTTAGAAGTGGCGCAGTGAAATCTCGTAGATTTCACTGCTTCACTTCTACGAGGTTTACATACGTGGAAATGACTACCCTCTGAAGGACTGGGCAATTTCTAAGACCCAGCGGTGCCAGGGGACAACACCCGAAACCTTCGGGGTTCACCTGTTTTGGCGTACTTAACAAACAGAGACACGGGACTCTTCCTCTGGCGTCAAAAGATCGTCTTTAATGACTGCAGTCAGGAACAGAAGTCACAGAAGTATCATACAAGATAGATTCTAAGGAGACTGCTCGACTTGTACAAAGCAGGTCGCTCCTTAAATACTGAATATTCTGCTTCGGGCAAACATTCCTGCAGACTTACAATAATTCCCGTTTCTGTATTCCAGACAATAAGATCTCACAATATCACATTCCCATCTCCAGGTGCCCGGCCTTCAATCACATGTTTCTGACATCCCTCTATTGAAAGGCCGGACCGCCCCATAATAAAATTGGTCACCTCCTCATCATAAAAGGCTAAAGGGAAATGCAGGAACAGATGCAGAAAATAGAAGAGTCAGATAAGACATATTCGTAGGCTAATAAAAGAAGCGTGATCTATTGTGTCAGGGTCAGTAGCTTTGCTCAGGCAGGACAGGACAGAAAACCAGTACGGCAGGGTCCGCATCAGGCGACAGGGTCAGCTTTCGCCAAGTCATGCAGAAGTTGTCAGAACGCGCACTAGGGACTACGTGCCCTCGAGGTTACCTAATCAGGGTCATTGTTCGGACATCGCCCATTCACTGACTATGTGAGGGCAATGATACAAAATGGACGTCGTGCACGAAATGGAACCCGTAGGTTCGAACACAAGAATCAGCAATACATGACGAATCCTTCAGTGCAGCGTTGCGAAAACGCTCGCTTTATATTAGACTCATTATTTGCAATTTGCTAATACCAGGATCGTCACGTACCATTAGCTCAGAAACATGGGTTCAGTTTTCACGGAACCTCAGACCCTCCTTTTGCCCTTACATAGGCAAGCACTAATCGATATCTGAGTCGATACCTATTTTCATCAAATCACTGAGATGTTGCTGAAGCATCATCCTTTCCATCAATACCTCTCTAGTAACAGGTGGCCTTCTTATACACGTTGTGGCGCAAAGGCCACATAAGGCAGGACCACACTGGACACAGAGGCTGCACGAAAACAGGAGAGCTAAAGCAGCCCCAATGACCATCAGAATCTTCCATCCCCATGCAGATAATAGGTTCCAAAACCATCCAGTTAGCGACCACTCTCCTTCATCCATATGTATAGAATCAGAGATCTTATGCAACTTGGAAATGGCCTCATAAACTGTCGGAGCATTATCCAGAATGAAAACACAGCAACTCGATCGGATCACTTTACACACTCCACCTCGATCTGCAAGTACCACATCTAGAACCATATGGTTCTGCAACGTCATAAGGCGATCCGCTTGAAGCTCAGCCGTCAAGTTACCAAGGGCACCAGCCGTTACATTAACATTGGATTCAACTACACGAGTCAGTTGTCTCAGGTTCCTACTATTAACCATAGGTCCCCAAAATGGCAGGAAACCCTTGAGGAAGTCTCCCACTTCCTGACCAGCAGTGTCTTCCTGACTAACAACGCCCCTCACAATTCTGGCCTTGTGATAATCAGAGGCAGCCGTAAATGTCGGCGGCAGTAAGTTAGCAACATAACATGTTCCCGAAAAATCTGGGGGCAACCATGTGTATGCTCGGTCATAACAGACAAAGTATGTACCCTTGGCAGCCAAAAACGCAGGAGAAGACTGTGATGGAAAAACGTACGTTTCAGTACAGTCACTCTTCCCTAGCTGAGCTCTCGTATTCTGACCATTGCCTTGCAAACAAAAACGACCTAAGTGTGGTACGACCCAAATCGGAGACGAGCTCTTTCGCTGTTTCTCACCCAGACTAATGCTATACCCAGTCGCATTCCAACCCACATAAGCTCGCAACTCATCCTTAGGAATGGATGAATATGCATCGATATCTCTACTCATATCGGCAACTCCTCTGACCAAGGCTTTATTGCTAGAGCTATATCTTGTGGAGCGCGGTGGTCGCGGGGGATAGGTCTCAAGCGCAAAGAGGAACATAGTCTGGAATGCCCACGATGACCCATTATAGCTAAAAGGCAGAACTAGATACGGGATACCCTTATCAATGGTATGCGGCATTAAACCACACACCCAGCAATTAGTCATATTCATCACTAGTTGGTGTTGGTGCAGGAGTTGAATAAATGAATTGTTCACGAACTCAGAACGTCTAGCTTGTTCGTGTTCAGGTAAAGGGTGGAAAGAGTGCGAAGAAGCAGTCGTGACAGGAAAGGAAACGTGAGGAGGCACCGTAGACATAGCAGGTACAAAAATTAACTGGGCACCAAAGACAATTCCACCCATCAGAGTTCCCAAGACAATCAAAAACATTAGGGCACCCTGGATCAGGAAACATTTGTTGTGCAATATTTCATGCAATTTCACTTTACGCTCAATCACAGTATTACTATTAACACCTCGCAGCGCAGGAAGCTCCATCCTCTACTCGAGCCGTCCGTGGCGGTTGGTTTGTACCTGTTCGGAAATGCGTCCGTTAGCCTTGGGAGTTCCCAAAAACCAACCGGGGGAACCGACCTAGCGTCTGGTAACCTGCAAATTAAAACTAGGCACACGTCACGGCCCTACGGCGAACCCGGAGGCCGGTTCAAAAACACGCACACAGCAAACTTCCTGGCTGAGGAGAATACAATTGTCCAAAGACGAGTTGTCAGGGCAGAGGGGGCAAAGGAAAACAAGAAAGGGTATTCACTTTATTAGTCCTTGGAATGGGAGCGTAAAGAGTAACGATGTCTTCCAGGTTGTGTCTGTTCTTCGAACAAGGGACCAGATGGCGAAACAGTGTTCAATTGTTCAGGTGAATGTCTGAACGGAGTAATGTTCGAATCCAGGGGTGAAGGCACAGTTCCAGGTGAAGCAGCAGTGTTCTTCAGTTTAGCAGACTCAAGACCTTTAAATTGTGCATCGCTGAACGGGACAAGCCTAGGAACACACTCTGTCTCAGAATTGCCAATTCCCTGTCTAATCCATTTGTCATACGGTAAAGGAAGCGGTACACTTTTCGTATGGGCAGCGTGTACCCAATGCTTTCTTCCAGCCAATCGAACAGCAGTTCGTGTTGACAACAGGACCTGGAACGGTCTGATATATCTTGGCTCCAAGTTTCTTGATTTCCCAAAGTTCTTTACGACCACGAAATCGCCAGGCTGTAACTTGTGTCCTGGTCCTTCTGTTGGTTTTGGCAGAGCCTCAAAAACCTGTTGATGAATGGCACTTAGTTTAGCAGTCAAGTCATAAAGGTAATCGATCAACAGGGGATATTCGAGCTGGGTGAATTCCTTAGGCCTAGGGACTCCCCAAATGTTCGCAGGACGACCAAACACAATTTCATACGGGCTAAGCCCTATTCGAGAGTGAACAGTCACCCTAGTGGATAGAAGAGCCAAAGGCAATGCATCTGGCCATGACAATCCAGTAGTCGTTTGGATCTTGGCTAACTTCAATTTCAGAGTCCCGTTATAACCCTCAACAAGACCTGCGGACTGTGGGTGATTTGCACTATGGAACTTCTGTCTAATCCCCAAACCCACACGCACGCTCTTCATAACCTTTCCCACAAACTCACTTCCATTATCCGACCATACAATCCGTGGCATGCCAAACCTAGGGAAAAACTCTTTGAGAAGGACTTTGGCTGTGGACAGGGCTGTATTATCCTTCAAGGGGTAGGCTTCAATCCATCGTGAAAATGCACAAACTACAACAAGGACATACTTAAGGTTGTTACACCTTTCCATATGAATGAAGTCTAATTGGATAACCTCAAAGGGACAAGTCGGGGGAGCAAAATGACCAGCTGGAGTTGGAGTTCCCTTGCCCGGATTATGCATCAGGCACACCATGCAATTCTTAACCACCCTCTCCGCACACTTAGAAATTCCATCATTCTTCCATACCAGGGCCAACAACTTGCAAATTCCTTTCGCACTAATGTGTGCCATTCCATGTGCCATTGTAACTACTGCAAGCACATACGCATCAGGTAACATCCATCTTTGATGTTCAGACATATCGATCCAACAACCAGTCGAATCCAATTTACCCGTACTGTCTTTCCACACATTCTTCTCACTCTCAGTAGCCTCATTCTAAATTGACTTCACACTCTCAATCGTGTCTTCACACATTCCAGCATCCGTAACCCATCTTGCAGAACTTGCAACATACATTCGACTCGTCATGTTCTTTGCCGTCTTTTTCGCAATCTCATCTGCAAATGCATTCCCGCGACCAACATCATCCGTGACCTTCCGATGAGCACTACACTTCACAATCGCAACTTGCTTTGGCAAAGTAAGTGATTCCAGAAGCTCATTCACCAATTGTCCATGCTGTATTTTTGTCCCGTGGCACGTCAAAAATCCTCTCTCTCTCCATAATCGTCCAAAACTATGTGCAACACCAAACGCATACTGGCTATCGGTAAACACGTTCACTCTCTTTCCCTCGGCCAAAACGCACGCTCTCGTCAGCGCAATTAACTCTGTAGGTTGTGCAGAATTCTGACTTACTCTCGCAGTCTCAACATTCGTACTCAATGTCGTCACAGCATAAGCGGCAGTCACATCACCATTCGACAACTTAAAGCACGAACCATCCACATACAAAGTACCATCCGGATCTGACAACGGGGTATCTTTCAAATCGATCCGACCCTTCATTTCTTCTTCAGTTCGCAAACAACAATCATGTGGTTCTGAATCACTAGACTCTACAGTAGTCGGCAACAATGTGGCTGGATTCAACACACTACATCTCTTAATCTGAATATGACTTGCCAAGAGTGTCAGCTCATAGCCTGACAACCTAGCACTCGTGAGATGTTGAGTTTTCGTTCTGTTCAATAAAGTATCTACTGCATGTGGAACCATTACCACTAACATATTATTCATGACCAGACCAGCAGACTGTCGAATAGACACAGCAGCTGCCGCTGTCGCTCTAAGACAACTCGGCAATGCTCTTGCTACTGGATCTAAGGTTGAAGAAAAATACGCACACGGACGCTGTTTATCACCAAATTGTTGCGTCAACACGCTCAACGCGCAACCCTCTCGTTCATGAACGTATAGTGTAAATGGTTTATTGTAGTCGGGGGTACCCAACACAGGAGCTGAACACAACGCATCGCGTAGCTCAGAAAAACTCTTCTGGCAGTCATCAGACCATGGCAGAGGATTCGAAACATCTTTGCACGTGAGAGCTAACAAAGGCTTTGCTAACAACGAAAAATTTGGGATCCATTGTCTGCAGTATGATGTGATACCCAAAAAGGCACGTACTTCTCTTTGAGTGTTTGGCACAGTCATTTGAGCAATTGCTCTAATTCGTTCTGGGGTCAACCTTCTTCCCTCCTTTGACAAGAGATGACCTAAATAGGTTACCTCTTGGCAACAATATTGCAGCTTAGAAGGTGACACCTTGTGATGTAAATCGGACAAATGCTGTAGCAAAGAAATCGTAGCTGCTTTGCAAGTTGTTTTGTCATCAGCAGCCACTAAAAGATCATCTACGTACTGGATCAAAGCAGCCCCGACAGGCAATACAAAGGTATCAAGCTGGCTTTTCAGAGCCTGACTATATATCGAAGGACTTTCACAATAACCTTGAGGTGCGCGCTTGAATCTGAAGCTACGACCACCCAAGGAGAAACCAAAAATGTCCCTACTCTGTTCTGCTATCGGGATGCTAAAGAAGGTATTCTTCAAGTCAATCACCGAAAACCAGGTAGCTGAAGCAGGAATCAATGTCAATAAAGCTGTGATATCGGGAACCACAGGAAACTGCGGAACCACAATCTTGTTCACTTCTCTAAGATCAATTAAGAAACGATACACAGGAGGTTGGGAAGAATCGGTACGTTTCAAGATCGGCAAAACAGGACTATTACACACGTTACCTCGTGTTTCTTCGATCACACCCTTCTGGATCAAATCATGGATGATCGCTAAGAGTGCTCATTGACCATCGCTCGAAATTCGATACTGCGGAATTCGCGGTAACCTAACATTCGGTCTGAGCTGAACAACATATGGGGGAATTTCCAGAAGACCCACATCATTAGGACCCGTAGCCCAAAGAGATTCGGGGAGCGAACGCAATTCTTGTGGAAGCCTATCTGTCGCCACATACATAGGAGAGATCACTTTCCTGCCCAATGTAAGTTGTACTCCCGATGGGGAACAATGCAATGTCGCATACAATCGTTTCAACAGGTCCAAACCCAGCAAGTTCTCACCACAACCAGTAGTCAAAATCAACGGTGCTTCTAACTTACATGGTCCAATTGAAAGGGACAAAGGACTAGAGACTGGATTACGAACAGGGGCGCCAGAGAATCCTACTGAGACATTAGTTAAGCCAGACAAGGGTGCTCCAGGGAGTTTAGAATGTATGATTGAACTTTTTGCCGCACCAGTATCCAACAGAAAAGGCTCAACCACACTTGATAAAGCTACTGAAACGTAAGGCCCACTCTGATCAACTGGAACTGACACTACTCCCTCTCTTTGTCCATGGCTACTCTAGCAATCATTATACGCAGTACTCTCGCCCTTGACATAGTAATCATCTACATGGTACTGCGGAGATCTATCAGATTGCACCTTTGATTGGTCAAAACAATTAAGAGAACTTTGTGACGGAAGAGAACGCTCATTCTGAGAAGGCGTGACACCACGTCCTCTACCTCTAGAGACTTGTTGAAAACCACGACCTCTCTGAACTGGCACACCATTCAAACGCTGTCGCAAAGCAGGGCACTCGTTCTTATAATGACCCTCTTCCTTGCAGTATGCACATTGATTCAATCCTAACAAGGGCCTAGAAGCGAGATACTCCGGTCTCAGTTGTACTCTCGGAAACGGTGTCTGTTGCTGAAATTGCGTACGTTGCTGCGAATCGTTCTGATTCGAGCGAGGCGGATACGCCTGCTGCAACAACACCTTAGTCTTCAGGTCCTTCGTTTTCCTCTCTACACGTTCTTTTTCTTCCTTATCTCTGTTCTCGTAATATTGGGCTGTGGCTAGAATCTGAGCCGTCGAAGAGACAGCCCAAGCACTTTCTGAGTCTTTCAATTTGTTGCACAAGTCAGGCAGCAAGTTAAACACGAACTTATCAACAAATAGTCTCTGGCCTCCCTCTGAACTCATATCTTGACCGCTGTGGTCCACAAAAGTCTCCTCAAATCGCGTGAAAAAGTCGGACACACTTTCATCCTTCTTCTGCTTACAAGCCGACAATTTATCCCAGTTTACTCTCAACGCTGGCATCAGCGTCTTCATTAGATTAACTATCCTATTTGGTAACTCCGCTACTAGGGGTTCAGGCTTTGCACCTCCTACTTGGAGAGCATCCGCAGCTAAAATAGCAGTCCAGGTACCACCTAACTCGTTCGGATGATCCTCGTGGCGGATTTTTGCCCATATCGGTTGTGGCACTACATTGCCAAACAACATCTCAATATCTGCAATGTTCATAATACAGGTGTCCACTGTCTGGGACAATTCCTTATAGTAACCCGCGGGATTCTTACGTGGGTCTGGCAAAGTCTGTTTTAATGCTAATACTTCAGACCTTTTCCATGGGACATGTATCCAAACTCTCTGAAAATATGCCGGAGCGGCCGCAATACCTCTCCCTGCATCAGCATGTACTGCATCACGCCATACTGGCGGAACCTCTCTCATAGGATACTGTCCTAACGTCTTCGTTACCGAGGAATCATTCGCAAACAAAACTCTAGACGGTAATACAGACCTATAGGCAAGAAGCCGTTCCAACGCATGTCTAGCATCAGAGCCCACAATCATACCTTTCGCAAATTGACTCTGGAGTTCGAGCATTTCAGCAGGGGCTGAGTCTAATTCGTCGTTGTCCCATTCGTCTCGCAACAACTTACACATCTCCTCAAACACATATCTCTGAGTCGGTTCATTCCACTGAGAAAATGTATCGTAAACTATACGACAACTATACCTATCGGGTTTCAAAATCCACCTATGAGCCATCGAATCTAATAATGCTCGTTCCCCAGACTCAGGGAGCTGGCTACGTCTCTGCATAGAGTCAGAAACGACGGGCGCAATTAGCGACCCAAAAAGAGGAGTCAGAAAACTAGGGACGGTGTCGGTTACTCGCCGACGAGCAGAAGGTGAAGTAGACATAAGAGCAGGAGAGACAGCATTCAGCGAAAGCAAAGGAGCAAAAGGGGTAACAGAAACAGGAGTGACAGGCGTAGTAAGGTGAGGTGTAGCAGTTAAAGACGAAAAAGGCAACCAAGGAAGAGGGGGTGCCGGAGGAACATAACCCTGCTGAGGAACAGGTGGTGGGGGAGGAACTACCACGGGCTGACCAGCAGCCGGTTGTACAGCAGGGGGAACCAAAAGGGCTGTAGCGCTTTGTACATAAGGAGGTGGCGACTTCAATAAATAAGACATCAGAGGATCCTTTTCGGGTCCTCTTTCGGCTTATCGGGACATGATGGCAAAACAGGGTAGCACTTATCAATTGCCATGCTATGTTGTCTAGTGAAAATCTTGGTCGCTTTCTCTTCTTCATCTTCCTTAAACTGCCTAGCAGCTTGCATAATCGAGACACCTTTTTCTCGTTTATCCTTTTTAGCCTGTTTGATTTCTTTCTGCTTGGCTTCTTTGCGCCATAGACGAAAGGAGTCAAACATCGCCGGCCGGGCTTTCTTCTTAAATAACTTCGCCTCCAAATTATCCAAAATTGCAGTTTCAAAACTACCATGTAGTGGCCATCTGAGAACACCATCTTTCCTCGTATAGCGGACCCATACCTCGTTATTCGTGATAGGGCCCACACCATGCTTCAAATAGAGCTCATAAGTCGGAGTTCCAACCGGAGGTATCGGACAAGAGTCCTCCAATCGGGAATCCTTGTTGCAACATCCAAGACAAGACAAGAAACCAAGACTACGGTTAGGCATCTTCGCTCACTAACCGAGTTTCAAACTTCAAGGGGCTATCTCTACCGATACACTCGTAAATGTACGAGACCCTCGGTTTTTGGGAACTGCAGCTACCAAATAATCCTAAGGACCAAACTAAACCAAATGCAATGGAACCATGCAAACCAAAACTAAGGACCAAAGAACTCGAGTTAAACCTAAGGACTGGGAGTGACCCACTTATACTTAACTGAAAGATCAATGACGTCACCAGGAAGACCCGTCTATCGTTTCGCCGTACTAAGGACTACGCCAGGCTCCAAAACAGGTCGACAGTCAGGGCGCCAGTCCTTTGCAGCCGTCTGGAAGTGGGAACCTTCGCGGGGAAAGACCTTCGGACCACTTATGCGACATACATGGATCGATGAAGTGGGGTGCACCTCCCTCGGAAATTTCACACGAAGCTCCTCACAATCTTCAGGCTAGGACCGGAACCGCTCGATGTCGCCCCACATTGGGCGCCAACTGAAGGACTGGGCAATTTCTAAGACCCAGCGGTGCCAGGGGACAACACCCGAAACCTTCGGGGTTCACCTGTTTTGGCGTACTTAACAAACAGAGACACAGGACTCTTCCTCTGGCGTCAAAAGATCAGTCTTTAATGACTGCAGTCAGGAACAGAAGTCACAGAAGTATCATACAAGATAGACTCTAAGGAGACTGCTCGACTTGTACAAAGCAGGTCGCTCCTTAAATACTGAATATTCTGCCTCGGGCAAACATTCCTGCAGACTTACAATAATTCCCGTTTCTGTATTCCAGACAATAAGATCTCACAATATCACATTCCCATCTCCAGGTGTCCGGCCTTCAATCACATGTTTCTGACATCCCTCTATTGAAAGGCCGGACCGCCCCATAATAAAATTGGTCACCTCCTCATCATAAAAGGCTAAAGGGAAATGCAGGAACAGATGCAGAAAATAGAAGAGTCAGATAAGACATATTTGTAGGCTAATAAAAGAAGCGTGGTCTATTGTGTCAGGGTCAGTAGCTTTGCTCAGGCAGGACAGGACAGAAAACCAGTACGGCAGGGTCCGCCTCAGGCGACAGGGTCAGCTTTCGCCAAGTCATGCAGAAGTTGTCAGAACGCGCACTAGGGACTACGTGCCCTCGAGGTTACCTAATCAGGGTCATTGTTCGGACATCGCCCATTCACTGACTATGTGAGGGCAATGATACAAAATGGACGTCGTGCACGAAATGGAACCCGTAGGTTCGAACACAAGAATCAGCAATACATGACGAATCCTTCAGTGCAGCGTTGCGAAAACGCTCGCTTTATATTAGACTCATTATTTGCAAATTACTAATACCAGGATCGTCACGGTACCATTAGCTCAGAAACATGGGTTCAGTTTTCACGGAACCTCACCTCCATACATTATGCCTGACGCAGGTATAATGTAGCGCAGGGGTTTACAAAGTGAGGCATCTGCTTAGATGCGTCACTTTGTAAATAGAGCGCACCAGGAGGCATGTTTTACCCTACCTATGCATCACAAAAAGTGATGCAGCGGAAGCGCAAAACTGTCGCAAGGCCTCATAAATAAGGCCCATTATTCATACATTGTCTCTTAGCTAAGCCTGCCCGCTTTGTGCCATAGCTACCAGGGGCTTGAGCTCCAGTTTATTCAGTAATTTTAGTGGTTTACCCTGACAAGTATTGTGATTACCACTTGTGGTGGGTATGTAAACCCCCTCAACTAATACTCCAATTTCTTAAAAGAGGAAAAATAAGAAAAGTGAAGGGAACAGAAATGGTGATGAACTGATTGTATAGGGAAGCCATACAGCTAAATTGGAGTTTTCAGGCAGTTTCTGCAATATGAACTTAAATACTGCTGCTGCCTAGACTGCCCCAGAAGTAGTGGGCCCAACCTTGAAGTGAGTAAATTGTTGGGTTTGTGGTTTACTTCTTATTCAAAAGTTTAATAATTGGAGATATGAACTATTGGGTGAATAAAGAAGAAGGGGGCAAGGGCTCCATTGAATTGACTGAAACGCTACAGAGTCTGAATCGTGAACAACATATACATGTGCCCACACATATTAAAGGACATGCACTTGATCAGGCTTGGTCCATTAACCTTATTTTACAGAATCTAGTTATTCACCTGTGTATTTGGTCAACTTCACATTAAGTGACATTACTTTAACCAAACCCTTGGCTCGTCCTAAGATTATGACCAGAAATTGGAATCGTACACATTTGAATTCCTTTTATAGTACCTTGGCACTCAATTTGCTTGCCATGACAGACAACTTAGACTGCTATGTGAAAGAGATTTCAAATTGGCATTTGAAGGACAGTAATATACATGCCATTCTTCAAATTAAAACCAGTCACGCTCGGCGAAATGAGGCACCTAAATGGTTTTCCGCTGAGTTAAAATTAGCTAAACTAAAAATGTGCCAGGTTAAGGGGAAATGGCGTAGAATGTATTCGCCAGAAACTAAGGAGTTATTTACTCAAAGCTTGACAGCCTATAAAAAAGGCATTTTAGAGGCAAAGACATCCTTTTTCACTAACTAGTCATAAACTCAGACAATAAAGTGAAATACATCTTTAATATAGTAAAGGATCTATCTAGCCACGACCGAGTAACACCTCCTATCATCCCCTCACAGAAATTGTGCGATGAACTTAATCTCTTCTTTCTGGACAAATTAAAGAAAATACAAGAATCCATTGTCCCTAGCCTACATGATACGAAAAACACACAAAAAACAGTAACCCTACTACAATTTCTACCTTCCTATGCATAAACAAAGCGCGGCTTACAGAATTATTAAACAAAGTAAAATCAGGCTTGCCTAAAGACGTATGCCCCCATATACAAAAATGTATACTTACTTCTTTTGCAGAAAGCACTCTCTCCCCATTGAACATATCCCTCATGCAAGCCAATGACCCCTCGTCTTCAAAGAAGCAGTGATAATCCTGCTTCAAAAAGTATCTGTGTGACCCCCCAGTGGTTAGATAACTATAGGCCCATATCTCTTCTCCCTTATCCCGCTAAAATTCTAGAGGCACATATAGCTAAACATCTTTGTTCCTTTTTAGAAGAGACTAAGGGGCATATTATCAAGGCCGGCGTTAAAATGATCGCCGCCTTAGCGGCAGGAAACTGCCGCTAATAGCGGCAATGATGCTCTTGATAATATGCCCTGGAAAATTCCAATAGAAGCCCATGTTCTGGTGTGAACATGGGCTTCTATTGGAATTGTCTGCAGCATAATATCAAACCCATTATCGCCGCTTTAGCGGCAGTTTCCTGCTGCTAAAACAGCGATAATTTTAACACCGTCCTTGATAATATGCCCCTAACTTCCTTGATCCCCACCAGGCAGGCTTTAGGTCCATTCACTCCACAGAATCAATCATTTATCTGTAGTGGACAACCTATAAGAAAAGGCTGATGAGGGATGCATACAGGCACTGGTCCCACTGGACCTATCAGTACTATTTGATACCGCTGATCACAAAATCTTAGCAGATCGAGTGGCTGCAGCAAGTCTAAGAGGAACTACCTTAAATTGGATGAAATACTTCTTAAAAGACCGAACTAAATCAGTCTGTCTCTTACCTTATAGCGCTGCTATAGTTAGTACGTACGGTGGGGTACCACAGGCTAAGGGCTCCTCCATGTCTCCCCAACTCTTTAACCTCTACATCCACCCCCTGATACATCCTTGCAACAAATGAAGGTAAAAATCTATAATTATGCTGATGATATGCAGTTGATTTTTTCAATTGAAGAAACATCGGACTCGAAGGAGCTCTTCCAGAATACCATGCTGTTTATCGGAGACTGGATGAACAGCAACCAGTTAAAACTTAACTCTGATAAAACAGAGATTGTCACCTCCAATAATAAATTAAATTACTGGACCCCTGCTCACTGGCCCAAAGAGTTAGGTCCCACACCCAACCCCAAGAGCACGGTAAAAGGTCTTGGCATCCAAATTGACTAGGACCTATACATGAAACCCCACATAAGCATGGTTACGTCGTCCTGCTTTCTCCAACTCAGAAAGCTCAGAAAAATTAGAAGATTCTTCACCAGAGAGGCCAGCACTCAAATTATTATCACCTTGATTTTGTCCAGAATTGATTACTCTGATGCTATTTACCTGGGTCTCCCTATTAAAAAAAATCACAGACTTCAGATGATGCAAAATCAAGCTGCTAGAATTATCTTTCAACAGCCTAGACATTGCCACACAAAGCTGCTGATGAAGGAGCTTCATTGGCTCCCAGTGGCGCAGCGATCCATGTTTAAAACAGGATGCATTAACTTTAAAGCTATTCATAGCAAAGGTCTTAAATACCTATCCACAAGGATCCACAGATATTCCCCAAAATGAAATCTCAGATCTGCACAAAGGAATCTACTGGTGGTCCCAAGAGTCAGACGCAAAATGATAGAGGTTCACAATTCTCCACGCTTAGACTCCAACTTTGGAACTCTATGCACATTGCAATCAGAAAGGCAGTAAACCTTGTGTTTTAGAAAAAAGTTGAAAACATGGCTATTTACTCAAGCCTATAGCTAGTTGCAGATTCAGATAGCGGTGGTTACTAACTCAACGCCAAGAGACCTGTTGGTGTAGACCCGCTTTATAAATCTCCCCTAACATAACTGAACATTCCCGACTTCCAGTGCCCTGTTCCTCACCACTTCTAGCCTGTTTTAAAGCCTCTAATTCTGGTACTTGCGGGTGCATCTCAGAACTGTAGTCTGACCTATCTGTTACCTGCATTGCCTGCTTTCTTCACTTATGGTTCTTATTATCTCTTCCAGTGATGTTAACCTGACCCTGCTTCACATTCCAGACACCTATAAAGTTATTTCTAGGGGCATTATGCTTTGGAACTCCAATGGATGGTGCAGCCCGTTTTTTTTTTCGTGGCCAATTTGTAGATCCTTGTGTAAATCTGGAAGCAGAGCTTGTCACTGCAGTCATTTCACATCTTCCATTGATGTCTATACATTTGGATGAGTCAGATAGCGTTCTCTTCTCTTATACAACTGAGATATTAAGGAAGCAGGAAGGTGATCATTGAGTGTGATGAAGCTGAACGTGTTTGAATGTCTGCTGAGGGTATTGTTCATCTTTAATACTGTGAAACCGCTTCTGGTTTGTAGGTTAACATTGAAAGAGCTGAAGTGGTGGTCTATTCGGATGACAGGAAGATTTAATTTCTAGTCACAATGCAGAGTACTGGTGGGGAAATTATTACATCCAGAGTGTGGTTATCTGAGCTCATTTTTGAAGAGACAATTTAGAAGAAGTTGAGATTCTTTGGTTTGAGGGGTGGATCGTGTTTGGATGATTTTTAATTGGTTAAACCAGATGCTTAAGGTTCCCAGGATGCAGCGGTTCTTCTGGGATTTAGCCACATTGAAGAGGGCTGAGGGAAAGAGGAAGGGGTCTTGTAGGTAGAGTCAGTCTTTTCCCAAGATATTGTTATTGTCTTATTGCAATAACAACACGGTGATAGATGGAATGCTTAAATTAATCTCAGCCACTGGCAATATCTCAGGCAGCATCCCAAAACATCATTTTCTGCTCACCATTCCACCTCAGCTTGGACCCAGCCACATGCAAACCAGCCTTGACCCTGCACCAATCAGAACAGTCCAGCCCAAGCTGCCAGGGCAGGTCCTCTGTGAACTGAAAAACAAGCAAACTTGGACCAGTGTGGCCCTTATTATGGGCTCATCAGCCATGTTTAGCTTGATTCCAGTGGCACGGTGAGCACAGGACCCACGTCTGGGCATACCCATCACACTTAGGGCACCAACTGCGACAACAAGGTGATGGATGGAATGCTTGAATTAATCTCAGCCACCGGCATTCGCTCGTCCCACATCCCAAACCATTATGTTTGGCCCACTGTGCTTCTCAGTTTAGACCCAGTCATAAGCAAATCAGTCTTAACCCTGCTCCAATCAGAACAGTCTGGCCCGAAATGTCAGGCCAGGTCCTCCCTGAACTAGAAAGCCAGCAACCAAGGACTGATTTCACCCTTCCTCAAAACATCGTTATTGTCCTAGGCACAGCATGTAATTAGCCATAGGCATCTTGCCAAAAGGTAGAAAGCAATGGAAAAATCATAAACGCAGAATGCAGGACAGATAGGGAGAAGGAAAAAGGTAGATTTTATGATGAAGGGGGACAGTGAGACAATTGGGGATGGCAGAAAGAGAGTGTAAGAGATTTAGTAATAAGGGAAGAAATACTTGAGCAGACCAAAGAAAGCCAATGGGAAGCCCAAACTGGCCATATAATCTAAAGAGAGACCTCTCATAATAGGTATGTTTAGCTGAAGAGGTATCAGGAGGAAAAGTGAGAGGGAGAGACTTGCTTCTTCGAGGACAGAGGTCAATAGGGTTAGAAATGTAACCATTGTTTTGAGAGGGTAGGGGTCGAAAGTCTGGGCTTGTAGGAGAGGAAATGTTTGAAATGGAGATTACTAAATCTAGGTATTTTCAGTCTTGAAGTAATTGCTTCTTTCTCAGATAAGCCATTACTATAGCTCTGAAAGAAAATGAGGGTGGGATTAGATTTGCATGCACTTTTGCTTAGTATTTTAATGAAAGGTATTGCTACCTATTTGATTCTACTAATACTGTCTTCCAAGTTTGGGTGTCAGTTCTATAACTCAATGGGCGTTCATTCACTAAAATGCCAGAAGTAGTTGAAGTGGCTTCACCCACTTTCATCGCCATTGGCGGCACATGATAGCCATTTGGCACACATGTTGCTCTTCAACATCTAGGTAACTGCTGGCCAGTTTCTAGGTGAAAGGAAAACTATATAAACTAAATAATGTAAAGAAACAGAGGGCCTCATATATGAAGGTTTGCTGTAGGGCAGCGCCGCAGGCCTTCCTGCTGCACTGCACTATGGCAAAAGAAAAAGTCAGTAATTTGCTGTATCTATCAGATACGGCACATTCCTGTCCTTTTCCCCAGCACCGGCACACAATGGACTGCTGTGCGCCAACACAGTCACCTTTGCACCATGGTGCATGAGTTCCTGCATTGCGTGGAAGATTCTTTTTGTGCAGGAAGGGAAACCTTCCTGCACAAAACCAATCACAAGAGGCTTTTTCCTCTTTCTATGTGTGCTGCGCAATGCAGCACACATAGAAAAAGGAAAAATGAGGAGCGGTATTTCTCCTCGTTGTGCCTCTCTTATGCCTCACCGGGGTAGACGTAAGTTTGTGGTGCTGCCTCAGATTTACAAATTCTCGTAAAACTGGGGCAGTGTCAAAAAGTCATGGATGTTGCAAGGAACGCTCCCAGCAACACACATTCCATGCCACTTTAACGCAGAAAAAAAGGCGCTAAAGGGAACAATATTTACGAGGCAGCATTAAGCCAAAAAATGTGGTTTAGTGCTGCCTAGTAAAAATGAATAAGGCTCCTGCACCAAGGAACGTCACAAAAAGTGACGTTCCTGCGGCGCAAGGGGCATCATAAATGAGGCCCAGAGCTTTTAGAGTGCTGTTTACTTTTTGTTTCTCACGTTGTCATCATGACTCCTGAGACAATTTGTAGGAAGACCAGTATCGTGGATCATAAACTAGGACATCAATTGCTACACCTGGTAAACCCTAATGGAATTCCAAGTCTGATGCGGGGGCAGCATTGGATGATTCTTCGGGCATGCTATAACAGCAAACGTTTCCAAACACCGGTTGCATCTCAGTCAAAATTTCTATTAAACATTTCAAACCAAGAAAATTTGATGGGAGTTATATCAGTACCAATTAATACATTTTCAAAATTCTATTTGATACAGAGCTTGGACTTGAGGCATTTCCCACCAGACAACAAGAGAGGGGTTTATTATACTTACATCCTATTCTGCCAATAACATAAAAGTATTGTGTGCAGGTAAATGCAGCATAAACAGAACATTAACTCAAATGTGCTTAAACTGCACTATTTTCTACCACTTTTCAAATGCTTCCTTCGGGTAAGGATACTCAAATATCTTGTAAAATATTTGTTTTTTAGGTCCTATTAGGTTGATGCACTGGCCCCGTGTGATTGGAAATAATAGTTTGTCATAGATTGACGTATACAACAGAACCTGACATTCTACATCGTACTACATCTAATATACAGATATGTAATACATTAGAACATTTGCCATTCATTGTGCTACAATTCATTGAGCACCCTAAAACCCTTAGATTTGGTATTAAACCTTATTAAGCTGAAATTAATATGTTTCATACCCATTGTGCTTTAAAATGCTTACTTGACACATGTAGTCTGGAAGAATGAGCCCCTGTGTTATAGATTGTCCACAACAGCAAATGGAGCCCCCCCCAAAGGTAATTTTAACATGGCTATAATGAGGACTCTGCCCCCACTGCTTGACTTGTTAGCCCCTCCCATCCCCCCACATCCCCTCCGGAGTTTGAGTCTAGTTGCTCCCCTGCTGTAGATGGAAGGATCTTTTATTCCTCGTTGAAGACTTGGCAGCCAGGCACCACATTGCCATGATATGAAAAGAAAAAAAACACACACACACACCACCAGGCATACTCTTCTTTAGCTTAAAAAGAAATCAAACCATTTATTTTATTGTCCACTAAGTGTAATTTGTTTGACTAATAACAGACCTGGTTCTTATGAAACATTAACAAAATAGAAAGATCGTTTGTATGTGTATTGCTGTTCGCACAGGGCATCCTTTACCTAATTAAGCTGTAAAACAAAGCCCTTTGTTTCTCTTCCTGATCACGATCATGTGTGCCTGTTGATAGTCAGATGCAAACTGCTTACACCTCTTTGTGCCTCTGTTGTGGGTGCTCCAACCTGGAGATGACCCTGGAATATAGTCTAAGATGGACACATGAAAGGCGAACTGCCTCATGCAGGTTCTGTAATGGCCGGCAGAGGGCCCGATTCCGATCTCGCTAGGAAAGCCCTCTGTACAACTCGCATCCGGAGAGCTCGTGCTCTGGGAGTCTGAACGAGCGAGTACGATGCTTCTGTGTGCTTACAGACTGGGTTCGTTCGGACTCCTATTGAACTCTATGGGAGCCCATGTACAGACGTGTACAAAGGCTCCCATAGCAGAAAATGGGTGGGTGGGGAAAAGTGTACACCCTGTGGCGGGCACCTCATGGTGCCCGCCACACTGTGCAAGATTGGATCAGGGGGACCTATGGGCACACCCCTGTGACAGATTCGGAAGACCCCGGGTGAAGAGGGGCCAGCTACGGCCCCCCAAAGTACACTTCCGACAGCCATTTCATCTCGCTTAGACCGAGGCGAAGTGGCTGTCCGAATCGTGCATCCTACTCGCTTGGTCGGAATTTGGCTCCATAGCGTGGCACGATTTGGCTACGAACGAGTCATACGGACAGGTTCGGGTCCCGGAAACGATTTTGCCGGCCCATATGCAATCTTCGCATCATACTTGGTCGTTCGGACCTGTGTACAATTCGGTCGTAAACAAGGGCTACGAATTGAATTCAGGAAAGCTTAATCCAATTTGGAGGCCTCCGAACGACATCGGAATTGAGCCCAGAGAATGCACATCCCCTGTCTGTCATTCTTTCATAAAAGTAGAAGCTGTTGCCCACTTGTTGTTCCAGTTCCAAGTGACTGAGTGGCTTCCTGTGTCAGTACCCCAAGTGTGTCCAATTGGATCGCTGCCCAGACGTACCTCAAACCAGCCCAGTAGCAGACCCCAGACCTGCACCTGAGAGAGGACTGCATCGGTGTCTCATGCTACGGAGGCCCGAGCGACTGACCACAAGACTCTCCTGTCTAGAAGGAAGAGGCCTGACTGAGACTGAAGGGTGCACTTGCTGCTCTCTTCCCCGAAAAGGGCTGTCATTTGAAGACACCTTAAATGCATCCATAGCCTCCACAGCACTGTGGTGTCACCCACATCTGTCCGGTAGGAGCAAGGCAGCTGTCTGGCCTGATCACAGTCAGTGCCCCACCTTCCAGACTTAAGAGCTTAAGAGTGAGGGGCTACAGTGGCCCAGAACAAGGGTGAGGGACTGAGTGCTGTTACTGCTGTAGATTGGGAATCAAGTGGGAACAGCTTTGCATCTGCACTACTACTCGCACCAGAGCAACCATAGAGTAAAGAGGAGTGGGTGAAAGAGAGCAGAGTGAGAACGGGGGACACTTTTACCTGGAAGAATTTGCCTCGGGACTCATTTATCTCACATCCGGTATTTGTAATTGTACACATATTTTGTAAGTGTGTAGTATTGAGTGCTGTCATGTAATAGAGTACTTTCTTTACATAAAAATATCACTGGGCTAGGCCGCCACATTTTTTGTTCTGTTGGATATCTGTTGAGCATGGAGCTTGTTGTCTCCCCTTTCCCCCACTAACCTCCCTGAAAAGTCTGTGACCGTTCTCCATCGCACCACTGAGAGTCCAGTGCAAAAGGGGGTTATATTTAGGCTGTTTTTAGAGCCATAGCTGAATGGACCCTGGGACATCAAAGGCAAACAACCCCAGCCCATATGGCTGTGGCGTAGAAGCCCCTGCTTGCCATGTGGCTGCCCAGTAGCGTAACAATAGCCCCTGCAGCCCCCGTGCTGCTGGGGGCCCTCTGGCACTATGCAGGGGGGCCCTCTCAAGTTTTGTTATGTCACTCTGGCAACCTGAATAGGGTCTAACTCCTACCATCTTCCAAATGGCAGTGTAAAGAAAGATTCGTCCGCAGCTCCTTGCTAAGCACAAGAGCTAATCAAATTTCCTAAAGAAGCCCCGTTTTCCCTCCCTTCACTGTCTAGGTCCCCTCCCTCCAGCTTCAGGAATGTGAGCAATGCACTTCCACTGTCTGGGAAAACCACCTCACTTCCATCTGGTTCACAGGCCAGGCCTGGGGTATCCACTCACACACACATGTAAACGCAGGCTACACACGCAGAAACAGTAGTCCACTGCCTGTCAAAAAGGACATGCTTGGTGCCTTGGTACCCCTCTTCATGCCAGAAGACAAGTCAAAAACCTTACTGGCACCCAGGGACAGGTCTAGGCCTCTACACACACGCTAGATTTGCGTGACACCAGGCCAAAAATGAAACGTCAGGCTATCCAGTAGATGCAGGGAACACACAACACCATGGATGGGACATCGCTGATTTTGTATCATTGTAAAAAAAAAAAAAATGGAAAACTCCACTCACCCAGTAGCCGAGCACTAGTCAAAAACAGAGCAAGCGCATATTATTTTGACTTTAATGTATCATCTGCATATGGGATGTCCTGGGAGATGGTGAAAAGGTATTCGTTGACATTACTGTGCTTTGTAAAATGGTGGTCCAGTCACCCTGCAGGCAGGACCGCGTTCTATAATGCAAAAGCCCTCTCTGAACCTTAGCGGAGGCATGGCCATAGCACGGCTCTTCCGGCCGCAGACATGCGGGACACGCTTTCCTATTGTAAAGGCACAGGGGCAGGTTTGAGGCAGTATGAAGGGTTAATGTTCTGCTAGAGTGCAGCTCTGCGGGGGCTGGTGCCAGACAGGAGGAAGGATGAGAAATGAAGTGCTGAGTTGGCCTTCTTGACTGGCAGGATCGGTGTGAATGAGCCAGCGGCTGGCTCGAGAGAGGGGAAGAGACCACGGCCTGTCCTCTTCCTGTTGCACCAGCGTGCAGCTCTGCTAACCTTTCACCGACCTTCCGATGCCCTGCATAGTGCACGGTCACCATTTCCCCATGCTGGCCTCGCTTCCACCGGCTCCGGTAGCAGGTCACACCTGGGGACACGGACACGGCTGCTTCTTCCCAGCCTATAAAAATGTGCTGACATAATTTGCATTCCTCAGCCCCCCCCAAAAAAAACGTAACAGCCACTTGACCACGCTCTAATACAGCATAGCGCTAACGTGAAAAGAGGGGTCTGGCCTGCATTTTCCAGACATCAAATTAAGGTAATTCCGATGGCGCAAGGCGCTTGTAAATAAGCCCATATGGCGCATGCCACCGCAGTCTTTCAATTTCGTAGCAGTGCAAATAGCTAGTGTTACTAAGGGTCGGCTTTAGGGCAGTGCGACTGGTGCAGCTGCCCTGGGCGCTGACCCTTGGATGGGGCGCCAACCTCAGGCTTGGGCGCGTGTTTAGCGAAAATGTGTGATTGGAGAGATGTGGGGCACTTATTCCCGGTCATAGTGAGAGAATCCGAGGAGGCGTTCATGTGGTGTGGGGGCGCCAAAAACGATTCTCGCACCAGGCGCCACCAGCTAAAGCCGGTCCTGGTGTTACTAATACCCAACGCCACTCAGTTTATCGATCTCAGAGAGATAAAAGCAGAGTCAGCCTTACCATGATTCGAACTCGTGACCTTCAGATCATAAACCTTGTGTGCAGCACGTGCATTAGCTGACTGAACTGGTATTGGCAGAGTACAGGAATAACTCTACAGGTCAGGTGAGAGGGGTAGCCTCGCTCTCCATTGGCAGGGGACAAACTGAAGATGCAATGCTAAAGCAAACATGATCCCACATACCACACGAGGCAATGGCTCCAATGTCCACCTGTGGAAATGGAAAAATGTGACAGATCCGCGTGGGAAAAAATCCCACCACCTATTGCAAGGTATGGGGGGCAGGGGAGATCGAGGGTTCAAATTCTGTTCTTCAGCCAGGACTCTCGCCCACAGACCTGCTTTTTCATCTCGATTCTGTGTAATCCGTCGTCCTTCCTGCCGGTTTAGGTGGTGGCGATAGTGTTGTGAGTCAGGCTAGGGTCTTTATTTGGACTTCTAAGAACTATGCCTCACACAGGAAATAATTCTAAAACAGATCCTAGAAAGGACAAATGCTGGCATACAACAGTCTATGAACACGCCTCTTTTGAGTAGCATTGCTTTGTTTGAGTTTAGCTAGAGAGTAGCGCCAATGAGTTAAAACTTGATTCCTTTTGATGTGTGATGTTGAAGTCACTGATACTTCACAGCCCACACGCTTTCCAGTTTAATGCTAGCACAACAATCTTCAGAATGATACAGATTGTGAAATGTATGCATAACATTACCACTAAAAGAAGCCCATTCACGGTTACCTTGCCATCGAAAAAGGCGAAGGGTCAATAAAGGCGTGGCACAGTTTTCATTCAATTCAGCTCTTGGAGAAGGGAATTTTGTCAAGATTGTGGTCATTGTGCTAACATCCTCCACTGAAGGGCCGAGGAAATGGCTTTTGTCTACCCCAGGAAGAAAAACAGCCTGCACGTGAATGTACTGGTAATATTTGTATTGGTATTTAAATAAAATACAGAAAAAATAGCCAAGGTGAGATCAGCACGTACATTGGAAGCATGCCATGCAGCCCCACTAATCACATTATAATGATGAAGTTTGTTCCTTTTAGTAATTGCATAATCATGTAGGAAGAAGAAGAAATACGTTTATTGTGTGATTAATTAAAACCATAACAATATATCACATTTGGACATGCAAGAAAAAAAAACCGATTGTGGTTATCTTATTATTAATACAATTGTTTAAAATCGACTGCCATTGAGTCAAAGTGCACAGTGATTTGAGATTAGTAGAGCTTGAGTACCATATGTCCATCACGATCTTGTGATATTAAAGAAAATAAAATGCATATTTTGCAGTCAGCAATAATTTCATAGACGATCAATTGCCATGAAGCCAAAGTGCACAGTGCATTGAGATTAATAGGACTTGAGTACCATATGTGCATCACGATCTTGTAGTATCAAAATAATAAAATTGTGTTTTATAATCAGCAGTCATGTTTGCTTGCTTATGTATGCATGTTATTTTGTGCTTTTATGGTCATTCTTGATATGTACCGAATAAAGCTTTATGAAATGAAATGAAATAATCAGCAGTCATTGCATAAAGGATCATGTGGTTTAGATATAGTAAAACCAAATGCCATGTGCATTTTTATTAATCAGCGATCATCGCTGCACTTACATAGGTTGTTTTAAGCTGATCCTGCACCACCTTGAAGTATTTGCCAATTCCGGCCAGATCCGAGTGGACCGTTGTGGTAAATATCCAGGTTGTTGCGATACTACAGGTCCTAAGGCCAATAATTAGAAAGAGTGGCTTTAATAACATTCGCCTGGGATAGAGTAGCGACGGTCAACAGCAAAGTAACTGAGGGAAAGATTCAAGTTTGTAACCACACAGCCTGCACTTCACTATATTGGAGAGGATCAACCAGTTTGGATTAAAGTCTTTAATTTGTAGTGTCATCATCCTCACCAACAAAATTTGAGTGGCGCAAGCTTTCGGGCTTGAACAACTAAGGTATAGCTGTGGCTTTAGGCCGACCTGGTGTTCGTTGTCGTACGAGGCTACCAGGACTTGTGAGAATGAGATAGACATGATATTCATGTACTTGAATGCATGCAATTATGTTTGGGGGGTTGCTGCAGTGATGATTTTAAAGTGACCCACAATCCAATCTCCCACCATTCTTCCCACTCACCTCCATATCGATCATCTTTATGGACATTGCAGATTCCATTAGGGGTGAACATTTGTATGGTACTGTATGAGTATTAATGTAGCACCACCACCCCAGGTGAGGCACTGAAGTGCTTTGTGGATGAGCTGCATGCTACTTTGTTGGAACCTAGTGTTCGTGGTTAATAGACAGCTGCTTGAAGCCATGTACATGAAGAATGCATTGTGATGTCATTAGTGCACAACTGTCATTTTCAGAAAGGAAATTGTTCCATAGAGTGCTGCAACTGCTATTTAGTCAGCTGGAAATAAATGTTTGAATCTGTGGGACAGAATTGTATCTGATTGTAAGTAAACGAAACTCATGATTCGGGCAGCAGCATTTTTGCTTACTTTGTATTTCAAGCATTTTTTAGCAGGAATTCTTTTACAGCTGACTTGAGACCCATGTTGCTTGTAAAAGTATGGAATAATGATTACAAAGTTCCTCAGATTGATGTGAGAAATATTCTGTTAGATTCAAACTGGAATGTCAAGTAGTGTATTTTGTTTAGTTTACTTCTGCATGTTGTGTGCTTGGAGTTATTGCTGTGGTTGACATTGTCCTTGAGACTGGGGTTCATGTAGACTTTTCTATCCCGTCTGTTTGATGCTGGAGGGTTGTCATTTGCAATCTGTGCTCAACAGAATTCTTTGGTTCCTATGTTGCCAAATGAGTAGTTGGCAATACTGGTTTTATGTCTCCACTGGGTTCAGGTAGGGAATAGCAAGTCTGCACCACAATCTTCCAATCTCTGCGTCTTAGAACCTCAGTTTTTTACATATTCATTTTAAGGTGGTTTTTGTCATCCACTAGTCAACGGGTCTGAGGCAGTTACCTAGTTTTGAAACTTTATGGTCACAAGATATTTCCACTTTAAGGGTTAGCTGGGTATCATCTGCATAATTATAGCAGTGGAACTGGAAACATGTGATGTGTTCTGGGAATAGATTGATGTAAATCATAAACACCAGTGAACCCCGCAATGTGTGGAGAGGGGAACAAGAGGCACGGAGTTCTAGGAGCTAGCAGCATCCAACAACAAATGTTAACCACAACTAGAGCTGCTTCTAGTGTAGTGACCACTATGGGATTATGGTTGAATTGTGAGTGTAGGCATCTCACAAAATGTGACGGACTGGTCTCACACACCACCAGGTGTCATGCTTCATCATTGACCAGTCCTCGCCCTCTAAAACCTTGGTTTGATAGAGGGCGGGAATACACCTGACAACAGGGATGCACTTTTAAACTAAGTGGGGGCCCATGAAAAAGTGAGTGAAAGTAAAAATCATTATAGTTATCAAATTGTGAATTTTAATGTGACTGGTAACTATATGATATTAAAATCAGTGGACGGTACATGGGGAAATTATTGTCCCCTAACCGTAGTATAAATGGCCTATGTGGGTCCAGGGCATTCATCAGGACCTCAGTACAAATAAGGTCGGGCTCCATTATTATCAACTGGTGGTACGGAAATTCCACAGTGCGGGTGTGACCTTTGCCACTCTCCACTTTAGAAAATGGCTTCTAAGTTCAAGCCCTCAGCAACAAGACTACTTGCCCCATGGGAGGAGGGGAGAGGAAAACACCTGTAGTCAGACCTGCCTCAAGGGAAGTTCTCCACGATTCTCCTAGGTGGCTGCTCCTGGTCCTCCCTCTATCAAACCAAGGTTTTAAAGGGCGAGGACTAGTCAATGATGAAGCATGACACGTGGTGGTGTGTGAGACCAGTCTGTCACATTTTGTGAGATGCCTACACTCACAATTCAACCATAATCCACACTAGGAGCAGCTCTTGTTGTGGTTAACAATAGATTGATGTAGCAATTGTAAAAAAAGTAGTGAGATGATTGACCATTGAGGACATTTGCCTTGATGCTGAATGATGTAGAGGTAGACAGTGATATGGAGATCAAGTTGATGAAGCTTCCTTTGTTGCCGGTTTGTTTTAGTATATTTAGTAATGTTTCATGGTGCACAGTACTGAAAGCTGCTGGTGGGTCACAAAGTAGTAATGCTGCTACTCTGTTTATATCAACTGTTGCTTTTGAGGTCATACCAGATGGAAATACCTCTCACTGGTTGGAACCCTGTTTGCTGATCAAATCATAAGTTCTCGTCCAGGAAATTTGAGATCTGGGATTTATATCAGTTTTCTGAGGAACATACCATTTGAGATTGGCCTGTAGTTGTTTGGGTCAGTTAGTTTCAGGTTAACATTTTCTTAATATGCTGTTCTATATACTTTACCTGTGGCAAAAGAGTTGCTGATTCTAATCTCTAGTCATTGGAATTGCAGCCAAAGTTGGTGGTAGGATTTTTATATACATATACTCTTGTATGCTTGTGGTAGCATAAGTCTGCTCTACCCATTGCACATACTCCTAACAGAAACCCAGCATACACGCATCCCTATTATTGTGTGTTAGACCGGTCAGCCTTAGTGTGGACTTCACCTAACTGTTTGCCTTCACCGTCCAATTTTGCCGCATTAGTTTTTGTTGGTTTTCAGACTGTGCACTTCCCCCCTGCTAACCAGTTCTAACGTGCTTGCGGTCGTTTCCTAAAATATGGTAAACTGGCTTACACCTGATTAGCATATATAATTTACTTCAGAGTCCCTAGTAAAGTGGCATACCATGTAATCAAGGCCTGTAAATTAAATGCATTCTACTAGTGAGCCTGGAGCACTTATTGTACCGCCTACTTAAGAAGCCACTTAAAACATGGCCAATGCCGGCCTTCCCAGCCTGAATGCAGTTTTAAACTGCCAGTTAAACTTGGCAATATAACTCCCCTCACCAAGCCTTAAACTCCTCTTTCTTTGCATGCAAGTAACCCCTAAGAAAGGCCCAAGGTAGCCCGCAGGGCAGACTGCATTATAATTAAAAGGGTGGACATGCACTTTTAAGTTCTACATGTCCTGTTAGAGAAAAGTCCTACATTTGTTTTTCACTACTGTAAGGCCTACCTCTCCCAAAGAATAACATTGGGTTGCCTTATTACATTTAATAAGTGCAAGCATTTATTTGGGAACAGATGAATATTTCAGGTTTGGTGTCTGAACATTTGTAATTTTAAACCATATTTAATGGTAAAATCGGATTTAAGTTACAATTGTGAAAATACCACTTTTAGAAAGTTGCCATTTTCCTGCCCTAACTCTTTGGTGCCTGCAACCTGTACCTGGGTCAAATAACTGGGTGTAGATGACAGTCAGACTTTGTTATTCCTCCCAGCCATCCACACAATAGAGGGATTAGGTGTTCCTAGATGGACCATCACGGTCAGGATGGGGGTGGTGAAGCTGGGCACAACCCTACTTGCAACCGAATAAGATGTGCTCTGCCTTCACACTAAGGTCTTCACACTAAAGGAAGGCATATTCCTTTTGCAAAAATAATATTGCTCCACCCTGAACATTGGATTGCACCAGGGTGTGTTAGTGGCCCTATGATTAAGTAGGCCACTATCTAGTGGGTGAGGGCAATTTAAAAAACCCATTGGGTTTTTCAGTTTGACTCGAGGGCTGTTGAACAGCTTGGTTAGTTAAGGCCAGGTATTTAGTTAGCTAGGTCTTTGTTTTTCCCTCTTATTGGTTTTCTCCCCTTTTTGTATGTTTAGTTCAATGTGTCCTTCTCATTGTGTGAGCAATATAGATCTCCCAGGAGAGAGAAGGCATAATCTCTTGTCTCTCTGGGTTGTGAGTTCAATAGAAAGGTACCGGACAATGTTTGGTGGGTAAAATTATTATTCTAACTCCGCTAAATACTTACCTCAAGAAAGGGGCTGGACAATGACTGGGTTTTCAAAATTACAATTCTAACTCTCCCATGTACTTACCTCAGGGAAGGTGCTGGAAAGTGACTGGATGGCCCAATTACTATTGTAACGCTGCCATGTACCTACGTCAGGGAAGGTGTTTAATAGTGACTTGGTGGGGAAATCACGATTGTAAGTCTGCCAAGAACTTATCTCAGGGAAGGTGCTGGACAGTGTCTGAGGGGCAAAATGTACTATTTTTACTCTGCCAAGTACTTACCTCAGGGAAGGTGCTGGACAATGACTGGGGCTCATAATTACTATTGTAACTCCAGCAAGTACTTACCTCACGGAAAGGGTTGGACAGTGTCTGGGGGGCAAAATCACTTTTCTAACACCGCCAAGTAATTACCTTATTATTTTTTGTCTTAGACCCCAAAAAATTACTACAAAGATTCAAACAAATGAAAAATTACTAGAATCCAAAAAGAACTAGTGCAAAATCAATGAACATCAACTACAAGAAAATCACCAAATCAATGGTAAGGAAATCAAACGTCAATAACATAAATAATTCAGAAAGGCATAAAAACCAGAAAATATGTTAACATATACATTTTAACCTTGGATAGCCAACAAAGAAAAAACACCTACAACATTACATCATTTTTTAACAAATTAAAAAAAAAATTGTAATCCCTACCTGTAGTTTTCATACACCTCTCACCAAGAGTCCCAAATGATCCCACAATCCAAAGACAGGGGCACAAATCCACAGAAACCCATTAAGTAATTGTTTTTAATTAAAACAACTTTTTTGATGATCTATTCTTCAGCAATCCACAATAAGGTAATTCCAAACGCAAAGGCCCGAAAAATCTTTTGTTAGGAAAAGGTAAAAAACAATGCCATTCCCCAAAGAAGAAAAAATGAAAACATAGAAACAATTTAAAAAATACAGGCGTATGTCTTCAAAGTCGCTGTTTTCATCTTCTAAAATGGAACAACAATAAAAAACCCACAAAAAATGTAAATGTTGCTTTTATTTCAAATGGGTTTAAAAAAGTCTTGAGAATGATTTTTTTCAACAACGTTTTAAACCTATGTTGTACAAAAAACAACAAATGCGGTATGCACTTAGCAACCCACCCTGTATGGGGACGTAAAACTGGTTAAAACACAAATAACATAAATTTCTTCAATATCTAATTTCTATCTACCTCCAACCATCTCTCCTTACAAGAAATTTAGACACCAATATGTTTAAAATAGTAATTTAAATTGTATTTCCCTGAACGCAGCTCCTCTTTGCTTCCATTCTTGACAGCAACACTCCACCAACTGTAGAAACAGAGGCTAAACTGTTAACCTAAAGCTAGAAAAATAAAAAGTAAAATAGAACAACCAAAGTTTAGAAGGATGTTATAGTTAGGCTCAGATTTCACTTGTACAAAACCAGTGAAATTCAGCCGTTATAGTTAGTGAGTTAACTATAACTTGCGCCCCTGCAATGCACAGCTTATGACCTCACATATTATATCACTCATGACATGGCCGGTGGCATCACTCATGACATCACTGATGACATCTCAAATGGGCCAGTCATTGCTTTACAATATTTAGCCTGGGGATGTGGCGGTCCCTGGGGCTGCATGGCTGCATGATAGGCCGTAGAGCCTCCCCTGCATTATTTTTAATTTGAATCTGTGCCCTGGGGACGTGGTGATCTAGGGCCTCCCTGTATTATCTTTAATTCAAATCTATTCCCCTCGGAGGTGGCAGTCCCTGGGGCAGCGGGGGAGCTGCGAGGTTCCCCCGCATATAATTATGTTACTGCCATCGGGAGGTGGTAGTCCCAGGGCTTCACCCACATTATCTTTAATTTAAATCAGATCCAGCGTGACTCTGCCAATTTGTTTTTTAAATAAGTTTCTTTTGGCTCTGGGTCGACTCTGTGAGACCCCCCCTCCCCAAGAGGCTTAGGGGGGTCACAGTGTTTCAACACTGCCCCCTTTTCTTTCTTTTTTTTTGGAAACATTTTATTGGCATTTTCATATATATACTGACAATCATTACATCAATGAAGCATTTCGCAGTACATAACATAAATGTTCGATCTGTACTCAGTGGTGACATATCTTTTACATTGGTGAATAATAGTCCTCAACTTGCTTCATAGTGCAGTGCTACCTTTGTTTGATATCCCAGCGTGCTCAATCACTATCCCCCACCCGTAGATCTTCTTCTGGCGGTTCGCAAATATCACCACAGAATCGATACCAGTGCCCCCACACTCTTGCCCATTTTTTAGGGCAGCCTCTGTGAACATAGACTGATTTTTCCATAACCATGATGTCGTCCATGTCCCTGCACCACTGCGGACATGTTGGGGTCGTTTCTACTCCCCAGTGTCATGCTAAGTTGCGCTTCGCTAATGCCAGTCCCAGTGTTACCCAATACTGTGCTGCGTGATTCAAGTCTGTGGGCTCCCATATGTTGAGTATACATCTTTTTGGTTCTGGTGTGATCCCCACTCTGTTGACTTGCGATATCGTGTGCATGATGGCTTCCCAGAAGCGAGTAATTATCGGGCACTCCCAAATCGTGTGCCAGAAGGTACCTACAGCGCCGCATTGCCTGAGACCGAGTGGATCGTCCGCCCTACCTAGCTTATGTAACAGGAGTCGTGTGTAATAGATATGATGTAGGATTTTTAATTGCACTAGTTTCAATGTTGAAGGTATTGCGACTTCCATCGGGGATGCCAGTGCTGTCTGCCAATCATCTTCATCTAATTCCCCCAAATCCGTTTCCCACCATTCCTTCAGGGTTGTCGTGGGGTCCGGCTGATTATTTATTAGTTTTCTGTACATTAGGGAGATAGCTTTCTTACTGAGGTGATCTGCCAGGAGCCTATCTTCCAGTGGAGAGGCCTCCGGAAGCTGCGCGGCCGCTGGAATCGCTGCCATTAGTGCATGTCTAACCTGTGCATATCTGAAGATTTCTGTCTGCGCCAGTTTGTAGGTGATCTGCAGTTGGTCAAACGTGACCACCATGCCTTTCTTCCATAGGTCTCCCACCCTTGAGATGCCTCTCAGGTCCCATTGGTGGAACCCCTTGGTGTTTCGCTGTCTCTCTAGTGCTCGGGTGTCCCACAATGGTGTCGCTTGCGTGATAGTCCCTTCCCAACCCAGTGCTCGTTGTGCCGCATGCCAGACATGTATTGTGTGAGCCATGGGACCGTAGTAGGCCGGCCTTTTAATTATGTTATATAGTGCTCCCATGATCCCTTCTTTTTCTAGAAGGTGTCTGTCCATTCGAAATGCTGGATCTTCCTGTGGTGCATGAAGCCATTGATTTATCACAATGAGCTGTGAAGCCCAGTAGTACATTTGAATGTGGGGGAGGGCTATACCTCCATCATACCAGCCTTTCACAACTTTTTCCATTACAATACGGGCGGATCCACCGTCCCATAGAAATTTGGTTACTTCAGTGCGTATCATCGTAAAGTAGGAGGGGTGGACCAGAAAAGGGATGTTTTGCAGGAGATAAAAGAATCTGGGCAGTGCCATCATTGTGAAAAGGGCTGCTCTACCTAGTAAAGTTAGGGGTAGTGAGCGCCAGTGTTTAACGTCCCGTCGAAATCGCGCCAGGGGTTTCATTAGGTTTTCTTCCATAAATAATGCAGTCTGAGGGGTGACGTATAGATCAAGGTATTTGAAGCCCTGTTGCGCGATTTGTATTTCAAAATTGCGCACCAGTCTGGGTGGGGCCCCATGTAGGACATATAGCAGGGATTTCGACCAGTTGATGGTATATCCTGAGGCCCTGCCATATGCCGCACATATATCTAGGAGGCAGTTGATGGAGCGCGATGGGGACATCAAGTACAGCAGGACATCGTTTGCATATAGTGATATGCGATCTTCCCACCCTAATACCCATCTCATCCCTCGGATGACCGGATCCTGGCGTATCCATGCCGTCAATGGTTCAAGCACTATCTTGAACAGGAGTGGGGAGAGTGGGCAGCCCTGTCTCGTGCCTTTGCCTAGCGGAAATTCTGTCCAGATTCGGCCATTCGCCACCCCCTGTGCCATGGGTTTATTGTATACTAGGTGCACCCATTTACAGAATTTGGGGCCAAAGCCCATGTGTTGGAGAACGGCAAAGAGGAAGGGCCATTCGACCATGTCGAATGCCATGCACGCGTCCAGAGAAAGAATTACTGCGTCTTCCCCTATCGTCGGTTCTCGGGCCAAGACACTATTTAGTCTCCTGAGATTCAGAGCCATGCTACGATTAGACATGAAACCTGACCGGTCCGGATGGATGAGTGTTGTAAGATATGGCTGTATCCTGAGTGCCAGCGATTTGGCCAATATTTTGGCTTCGGCGTTCATCAGTGATATGGGTCGATAAGACGTGCATTCTTGCGGAGGTTTGCCCGTCTTGTGAGTCGTCACTATAGATGCCAGGCGTTGGTCTCTGGGTAGTTCCCCAATTTCCATACTTGCCTTATACATGTCAAGTAGATGTGGTGTGAGTTGGGTCGCAGTTCTTTTATAAAATTCCACCGGGATACCGTTGGGTCCCAGGGCCTTTCCTGTATTCAGCGCACTGATTGCTAAAGTTAATTAATCCGGAGAGAGCTCAGCCTCAAGCGCCAAGGCAGCGTCATGTGGCAAGGAAGGCATGTGAATGTCTTTCAGGAAGGCTAAATTGTCTTCAATTGTGTTATTGGCTGTGGATGTGTATACCTTTTCATAGTGCAGGGCTAGGCGTCAACTATCTCCTGGGGGTCTGAGGTCATGGTTCCAGTATCCAACCTAAGCTGGGCTATCCAGCGGCTGGAGCGATCCTTCTTGTCCAACCATGCAAGGAGCTTCCCTGCTTTGTCGCCCAATTCATAAAGTGTGTGTTGCGTAGCTGTGAGTTTGGCCTTTGCCACCTCACGTGCAAAATCCTTGTACTCCTGTTGTGCTAAATGTAGTCTGTGTGCTGTGTCTTCGTTGGTAGCTAGTGCATGAGTGTTCTCTGCCTCGGCTACCCCCCGCTCTAACATTTCTATCTGTTGGCTCTGTGACTTCTTATGTCTAGTGGCCAGCGAAATTGCGTGGCTCTGGAGCACTGTTTTATATGCTTCCCACAGTGTTAGTGGCGAGGGCACTGAGTGTTCGTTCTCGCGAAGTAATGCTTCGTGGCTGTACGAAATCCCTTGTCTATCTTACGGTTCTTAAGATACCCAGGGTATATTGGGAACATCCGGTGTCGAGCTATAGTGGGGGACGTGAGTGTCAAAAGCAGTGGCGAATGGTTTGATATCCCCGAGGCAAGTGTTGGATCTCTAGGATCCTCTCTAACCCTGCTGCTATCGTGAATATGTAGTCTATTCTAGAAAGACTATTGTGTACCCCAGAGTGGTATGTGTATTGTCATTCTAGCGGGTGTTTAGTCCTCCAGACATCAATGAGGCCAATAGCATCCACGAAGTCCGCCAGTTTAAGATTGGCACTGCTGGGGTCCCTTGGTGGTTTCCTGTCTATCAGTGGGTCTATTGTGGCATTACAATCAGCCCCCATTTTAACTTCACCCTGTGGTAGTGATAGTAGAAATGTCCCCAGTGCCGGGAGGGATGCTTGATGAAGCGTTGGTGGAATATACACTGAGACCAAATTGTATGGGCGTCCCTCCCATTGACATGATAGTGCTGCAAATCGCCCCAGCCCACCTGTATTAGTTCCAGTGATTATCAGTGGGAAGCGTTTGTTGACAAGTAATCCCACCCCTGAGAGCCAGTGGTAAATTCAGAGTGTACTGCCATTTTATATCCCCATCTGTCCAGGGCTTTAGTGGTTGTACCCATCAAATGTGACTCCTGTATCAGTGCTACCACAGGGCCTTTGCGCTTTATGTACTGAAGGACAAGTCCTCATTTGATCTTGTCACCTACCCCGTTTACGTTCCAGGATTGGACTGTAAAGGGAAGGAGTCGTTCCCTGCGGTTCTGATGGGGGTCACCTGTGATGTCTGTCGGCTGGTTTGTGTGCCCCATTAGTGAGTGTAACCATGCCAGTGTGCAACAATTGTCGTTTTATACACCACCATCTGTCGTGATGTTCGTCTGCCAACAAATTTAACCAAAAGAAACATATAAACAAAAACTATCCCTTCTTCCCCTCCCTGCCTCCCTGCCCGGCAGACCACAAACTACCCACCTCCCCAACTGAGCAGAGTGCTTATGCCCCAGAACTAGTACTTGCGTGGGGGTGAGAGATTGTATGTGATCCTTGGGGTCACCTCTCAATTATATCGCCATCAACGGCAAGCGTCTTTTCCGGAGGTGGATAAGTCGCTACTGCACATGCGTTCAGCGCAATGTTTACTCTTGGGAATTGAGACATTCGTCCATAGGACAGTTCATGCCTGGAAAGAAGTTGGTCTCCAACTTTGTTCATAAATACTGTCATTCTTTGTCGCTGGGTTCTGGTGATCTTGATCTTTGTGACTCGTGGATCCGGTGCAGCTGTTGGGTTCTTGGTTTGCCGGATCTTGTTGCTGGGCGCCAGCCCTCCAGCCAGTCCCTGGCTTCCTCAGGCATGGCAAAGAACCAGGTTTTACCTTCCACCTCGACTCTGAGCTTTGCCGTGAAGAGCATTGAGTACTTAAGCTCTCCGTAGTTCCTTCTTTGTGCAGGAAATTGCGTCTTTGCTTGGTGACTGCTGCAGTGTAATCCAGGTAGAGCGTGACCGTGGAGTTCTCTATACAGATTGGTGGGGCTATTCTTGCCGCCTGGAGAATTGCATCAATCAATCAATCATAGCATTTGTAAAGCGCACTACATACCCTTGAGGGAAGAGGTGTGGCGCTGCGGCCAGGGCGACTGACTTCGGAATCTGGGGATCACGGTTCGATCCCCAGCGCCGGCAGCAGATTAGCCCAGCACCATGTGACTCTGGGCAATAGCTTGCTTAATCTTCCCGATGGCCCCCAGCGCCTAGAAACCCTTACGGGTGATTGTTTGCGCTTTACAAATGTGGATCAAGGCAATGGGGGGGGGAATGCTGCTACTGCTCAAAAAGCCAGGTCTTGAGGAGTCTTCTGAAGATCAGCAGGTCTTGGGTCTGACGTAGGTGGATGGGGAGGGTGTTCCAGGTCTTGGCGGCAAGGTGGGGGCACGATCTACTGCCGGAGGTCGCTCTTTGGATGCAGGGGACTGTGGCGAGGGCGAGGTCGGCGGGGCGAAGCTGGTGGGTGGGGGTGTAAAAGCTGAGTTGTCTGTTGAGGTCGCTGGTCCAGTGTTGTGGAGTGCCTTGTGTGCGTGGGTGAGGAGCTTGAAGGTTATCCTCTTGCTGAAATTTTTATTTTATTTTTTGGTTTTTCACCGTGCGCGCACGGTGCGCGCACCCCCGCGATTTAAAAAAAAAAAAAAAAAATGTTCTGCCTTCGGGGTCCTTCAGGGACCCCCTGACAAAGGCTAGGGGGTCAGGAACTCTCTACCCTGCCCCCTTTTCACGTTCGCCACCTTCCTTTTTCACTCTCGCACTGAAAACAAACAAAATGGTGGCCAACACTTCCTGATTTCGACCGATTCGAACGTTGACTAACATGTAACCACCAATCAGAATTACGCTCGCGCACGTTAGGGTGCTCGCACGGTGCGCGCACCCTGCGCGCGTATAGATATTGATATGCTTTTAAATGCTATTTTCTCAGGAAATACTGAACAGATTTACACCAGACCTCCAAAAGGCACTTCCTTGACCTTATGGCTACCTCTCTGCCAAATTTCAAGTAATTCTGTTCAGCCGTTCGGGCTGTAGCTGCGTCTAAAGGTCCTATGGAAAAATGCATGGGGAAAACGTGTTTTGGGACCCCCCTTTTTTCTCGGCCCCCGCTTGACGAATCACCCCGAGACTTTCAGGGTAGGAGCTGAATGGAGCGCCCCATTAGTTTTGAAAATTTCGCGAGGATTCGTCAACCGGCGCCAAAGTTATTCAAAATAGAATTTTGAGATTTCCTATGGAAACACGGTCCTAACTATAACTATCTACTGGCGACCGCCAGTAGATAATATATATATATCCTGGTTTCTCCGGTTTCTCCGATACGAAACAGGCACGGACTCCGTGGGATGCTATTCAAAGAAAAATCTTTATTCCATACGATGTTGCCCAGATGCGTTTCGGCGGACGGGTCCGCCTTGCTCACTGTGTCTGGCATCACTCAGGTAAGTTTTATTTAAGCATTCTAACACTCTTGACACAAACCAAAAGGTCGCTTAGCAACCAAAGTAACCAGTGAAGGACATAGAAAAAATACTAAGAAAAAATGCATATTCTAACTCATAATACCTTGATAAGCATTTCATTAACCACCTTTGCCACGATTAACACAGTATAGAATTTATAATATTACCAACATTCTGCTTAAACATTCTAAACATTTACTGCATTTAATTAAAATACAGACTACGAGGGTATCAGTCCATCATATCCAACATTGGTAACAAAACGGATAATAATGTTACTGGCCTCAAAGTGAAACGCATGTGCTTAAATTAATCTTTGGGCATTGTGATGGATGTAAACTGTAACGCACTTGTGTACTCATTGTGCCCAAGTGGGCTTTTGCATCGGGTCATACCCTCTCTCAATTCTGTTAGATTGGTAATTGGTGGAGCAGTTTGAATAGTTATCTTTCTCTCTATATATATATACTTATAAACAGAGCTCTCTTTTGCTGGCAAAGTTGCGCTTACTTAATAGATGTTGCGTTATCTCCTCGGCTGAGCCACACGCCGTAATAAATCCTTCAGGAATTTCTCCCACGGGAAAACAGATGGAGTACACTCAGTGGAAGGCTTTTCACAAGTATTTTAAATCCAAAATAAAATGGGCTGATTTCTCCATTTACAGCAATCTAAACCAATGCGTTTCGAGCTCCATGAGCCCCTGGTCACTGTTAGTAGCAAAACAATTACCCAGCATACTTATTTTTTTTAAAAAGTCACGTGATTTTCTGCCTCTGTGGTCTAAGCATTCTGGTATATGTAGTTACATTAGGCAAACAATGACAATTGTAAATAACCTACCAAAATTCTCACATCCATTATTGTGAATTCGTTCATGGTTCCATGCACATAAACACATTAAAGATTCCAAATCACTTTTAAATCAATATATCAATTCAATTGTTCATAAATTAAGCGTATTTCTTTCATTATGCATTTGAAAAGTTACGAACTTCGTGCGTTACCATCCGGCACCAATTAATTTCCCTCCAGTGGGATTTCACCACTAGTAGCATAATTCTCCAAACTATATACAGGCCATTTGGTAACTATTATGTCAATGTTGTAATTAACCCCTCCGGTGGGGGTTTAACCGCTTGATACTATTTTATGACTTAAATTCATCGTCGCCGATCATCCAGTTGTGCCATTATAAATCACACAGTAACAAAAACTAAAAAATGAAAAATGAGAAAAGAAGAGTTAAAATTCAGTTTTGTGAGAAGTCAAAAGTTAATGGGTTACAATATTCAAAGATTTACAAATAGTTCCTCGGCCTGGTTCAGACCAAATGTGGTGTAGGTCTTGAGCGCTAATATTTGTCTAGATTCCCGTTGACACAGTCTTTTTTTCTCTGTTCCCTCCACGTGCATGTAGGTCCACTCTTTCTATGCCATAACATTTTCGTTGTTTCCAATCACTGTTGTGCTTCAACTCCATATGCTTCGCCACCGCATTGCTCCGATCTTTTGCTAATGTTGCTCTTACTTGTTCAATAATCCTTTTCTTTAATTCGCAAATTGTGCTACCCACATACTTTAAAGCGCAGGGTCATTCTATTACGTATACTACAAATTGTGTTTTGCAGGTTATCAATTTTTGAATTTTCCATTTCTTTTTGTTTGCCCATGTAATTTCCTTTTTATTTCGGGCAATTTGACAAACCTTACAATTATAGCATTTAATAAAGCCAATTGTTTTTAACCATTGTGTTGTTTTGGTCTTTTTATTTTGTCCATGGTGGCTTCGAACCAATGTGTCTTTTAAATTCATTGCCCTCCCCAAGTTATATTAGGGTGGTTTCCGATAATACCTGCCACTGTAGGGTCCAGTTGTAAAATTCTCCAATTCCTTTTCAGAATGGCTTTGATTTAGTTAAACTCTTGTGAGTGTGTTATTATTAAACAAATCACATTTGGGCTTTCAGTAGGCACCTTTGCTTTCATGATTTCATCTCTTTTTTTGGTTTCAGTTCTTTCTCTGCATTTATTTATTGTCTTTTTGGTATATACCCTCTGTTTGAATCTGTTACTCGTTTGATCTCGATGTTTTGACCATTCCTCCTCTTCCGAGCAGATTCTTTTAATTCTCAGAAATTCTCTGTAACGGATATTTGCAATCAATGTTGTTTGGTGGAAACTTTGAGCATGCTAAATTGCATTGGTAGCTGTCTCTTTGCGATGCAGGGTGGTTTCAATCTTTTTTTCTTTCACATAGATTTCATTGTCGAGAAAGATAACTCTGTCCTGACTGATTTCATAGAAGTGCGCTTCAGTGTTATTCAGAATCATGAAATATCTCTCAAATTATTCTTCTGTGCTGTCCCAAATGATCAGCAGATCATCAATAAATCTGAACCAACTCACAATTATGATTACATATTCATCATTGCCAGGGTGCCAGGCAAGGTGCTGCTCCCACCAACACATTGCTAGGCATGCATAATTTGGACTAAAAGAAAAGCCCATGGCTGTCCCTTTTGTTTAAATGTAAATCTCCTCTCCTTTGAGAAATACATTTTTTGTTAGACAGGAAGTACTCACATTATAATATTGGTGTAAAGTGAGATTACATCCATCGTTATTAGTAGTGGATAACATTTTGATTTTGGTTTCATTCCACTTAGCCCTGATCCAATTTGTTTACATATAGTGGCAAGCTCTAGTTCATCTTCCTGGTTTGTTGTATCAAGATTGATTAGAGTGAGCAAGGGTTCTTCATCCTGCACTGTCAGGGTAGCAGTCTGTGTTTGTTTGGATTTATTGTATTCTCTCATGTATTCTCTCATTTTTTCATTTTCTGCGAAAATCTTTGCCAGTTTAATTTTCCTTATGCAGTGATGTACATCAATACGTGTTTGTGCCAAGTCCATTCTCACTACCGGGCAAAACTGTAGTCCGCGTTTCAGAACTGATATCTCCGCAGGAGACATAATTCTTTGCGTCAGATTTACAATCTGTAGTTCATCCTCTACACTTGCTTCTGTTGCATGCTTCGTGTCTGTGTCCCAACTTGTTCTTGCCCTTTTGCTCCTTCGTCCTCGCCTTGCCAGTTACTTCTTTGCCCTTGTTGTCCTTGTGGATGGCCTGTACCTCTTACTCTGAAACTTTGAGGTTGGTTGCTCATTGTCTGCTCCCAATGCTGTTGCTGTAGCACCATCCGCATGTCCCCTAAAAAAGATCTTTTGGGCCTTTCACTACCTGTCTGCTCCGGTTCTCCTTCACTGGCATCAGTTGACGTTAGTGAGGATTGGTCTCGAGCAACAAATAGACAAGCACGAGGAGAGTGTACAGCGTCGAAAGCAATCCAAATTCCAAAGAGACAAGGATGATTATTTGAATGCGGGGATTTTCACACACACACACATATATATATACATATATATATAATTCACTGAAAAAACCATAGGTTTCACACATGTTATAGTTAGCGGAAATTTTACTGATAAAAAACCAATGAAATTCCCCCGTTATAGTTAGTGCAGGCAACTATAACTCACGCGACCGCAATCCTCTGCTGATGCTAATACTGTATTTAGACACTTATTTGCCCATGTCTTCTTCCATAAATTTTTAGCTATACATATATTACAAATATTTTTTTTTCATAAAGACACATATGTCATCAGCAGAAGATTGCGGTCGCGTGAGTTATAGTTGCCTGCACTAACTATAACGGGGGAATTTCATTGGTTTTTTATCAGTAAAATTTCCGCTAACTATAACATGTGTGAAACCTATGGTTTTTTCAGTGAATTTGCAAGGTTTTTTAAATGCACATTCCTAACTATAACGTGTGTGAAACCTATGGTTTTTTCAGTGAATTTGTACGTTTTTTTAAATGCTAAGTTACTTTACGCCATTCGTGGCGTGCGCGCCCACTTAACGCAGTTCGTTCCATGCGCGCACGGTGCGCTTCGCGCACCGTGCGTGCACAGTGAGCACGCGGTGCGCTTCGCGCACCGCGCGCCCACTTTACGCAGTTAGTGCCGTGCACGCACGGTGGGCACGCGGTGCGCTACGCGCACCGCGTGCCCACGTTACGCTAGATGGGCCATGTACGCACGATGCGCTTCGCGCACCGTGCGCACATGGAGGACATATGATGCACTTCGTTTTGAAATGTAATATTTTAATTTTTCACACCTGTTATAAGCCATGCACAAATGGTGCCCTTCGGGCACCATTTGCACACGGGGTGAGGAGAGTGTGGATAATTATTTTTTTTTGATATTTTTTCACCGTACGCGTACGGTAAGCGTAATCGGCGAAATTAGCGAAAAAATAAAAATTCCGTTTTTGGCCTTGGGGGATCTTTGGGGACTCCGTCAACATGGCTAGGTGTTTTGGAGCTGTCCAAACAGCCCCTTTACATGTTTTTGTGCTTTGTATTTTAATCCACACTCTCAGTGCGAGAGAGAAAATGGCGGCCGCCGCTTCCTGGTTTCGGCCGATTCGAATGTTTACTAAGATCTAAGAGCCAATCAGAATCGGGCTCGCGCACGCCACCGTACGCGTACGGTAAGCGTACCGTAAGCGCACCGTAAGCTGGCTCAGATATATATATTGATTTAAAGGCTATTTTCTCAGAATCTACTGAACAGATTTACACCAAACCTAAAAAAGGCACTTCCTTGACCTGAGGACTACCTCTCTGCCAAATTTCTAGTAATTCTGTTCAGCCGTTCGGGCTGTAGCTGTGTCTAAAGGTCCTATGGAAAAATGCATGGGAAAAACGCGTTTTGGGACCCCCCTTTTATCTCAGCCCCCGCTTGACGAATCCCCCCGAGACTTTCAGGGTAGGAGCGGAGCGTAGCGCCCCACCTATTTTGAAAAATTCGCGAGGATTCGTCGACCGGCGCAAAAGTTATTCAAAATAGAATGTTGCGGATTTCCTATGGAAACGTGGTCCTAACTATAACTACCTACTGGCGACCGCCAGTAGGTAATATATATATATATATATATATATATATATATATATGTATATATATATGTGTGTGTGTGTGAAAATCCCCGCATTCAAATGTCACTGACCATGTCATGAGTGATGTAATATGTGACGTCATCAGCAGTGCATTGCGGGCGCGCGAGTTATAGTTAGCTGAACTAACTATAACGGGGGAATTTCAATGGTTTTGCACGAGCGAAAAGTCCAGCTAACTATAACGCCCCTGAAACCCATGGTTTCTTCAGTGAATTTCTAAGGTTTTTCAAATGCTAAATCCTAACTATAACGTGCCTGAAACCTATGGTTTTTTCAGTGAATATATATATATATATATATATTTATTTATATAAATATTTATATATTTAGCGTGGCCCCCCTCCCAAGGCCTTAATCGGCCCCGCGGACCCCAACCCCCGTGTCATGGCCTTTTTTCTTTTTTAATTCTTTAGGAGGGGGGCTGCGTTGCCCCCCTCCTCAGGCCACTTATGGCCCGGGGGACCCCATCCCCCGGGGCCGGCCTTTGTTTTTTATTATTTAAAAAAAAAATATATTTATAGAAACACCTAGGACATGCTGGACAAACCGTATGTACCTATCACCATGACGATTTGCATGATATTAATTAAAAGGCGACTATGCCTACAATGAATCCACGTGGAATGTATTTACACCGCTAGTGAAGCTCTGACGTGTCTTATGCCCTACCATGCCTAATCCCGGCGCCTACGCCGGTGGGTTCTCTCCAAGTAGACACCCTTGTCGTTTATTTGTACAAACATGGGTAGCTATTGACGGGCACATTTAATACACACGCACACAGTCATTCAAAGGGGATTCGACAAAAATTTGACCAAACTATGCAAGATACCCCCCTCACGGTTAATAAAACACACATCCACCGCTGGATGTTTAATACTTTTTATTTTACTCTCTGGAAAGGAGACGAACCTCACTTGAGAGTCACAGCGTGCCCCTGGCTGAGCCCAGTGCTGTGTTACACCCACCAGTGCCCGCCGAGTGCCACACACCTCTGTGTTGTATTCCACCAACTAGTGCGTATGCTATGACACTCTCTAGCCCATGTGCACTGTAACACCACCCCGTGAATATATAATGCCACACTTGACTTCGCACGGGTTATATTGCCCCATCTAACGTGCCTTCCTCGATGCCTATGTTATAACGCACAGCGCTATGCCATACATATTACAATCTGGGATCCATATCTTTGTCACAGTGCATATGCAACGTTACACTCCCCAGCACATATTTTATATTACAGCTTTAGAGACTAGTTAGGTTACACAACACTGCCCTGTGCATAGTACACTCCAAGGCGCATATCGCATAGCACGCGCTAGTGCCTGTGCTATCTCACGCTCTCCAATGAATCTGTCATTGCACACAATGTATTGCATATTATATTTCACGCCCCGGTTCATCTTACATCACACTTTTTGGTGCATAGTTTATACCATGTACCATATCTAGTTTTCATTTTCAATCGTGCTCTCAGGACTATGTTCTATATAACACTGCATCCACCTACCCTTTTCACGGACATTACATTTTGCGATGGGGGGGTGGAGGGTCAAGGGGTGTTTCTGCCAAGTGAGCCCGGAGTCACAGTCACAAACATCCTCTTCTTCCAGAATAAAAGTGAGATTATGCTGCATACTTGTTCATATTTTAAGTAGTTCGCACAGACACACATTTTATAAACAATAAAGTTACTAATACCCACCTTCTCTGAAAAGTTAGCTTGCTGCCCCATCCACTTCCTCCCTATCCTCTGTTGTCTGAATCCATGGACTAGCCTCCTCCCTCCTGCCATGCATGGTCTGATGTGCTGTCACTGCCCTCCATTTAGCATGATGTCCAATTCCACTCCTCCTGCCCTCCATTGCCCAATTCTATGGCCCATCATTGACCTCCTGCTTAGCCTCTGTGCTTAGCTTGCTGCCCCTATTCTCCTTCCCCCTGCCCTCCGATGTCTTTGTGCATGCCCTTGCTCCATCCTTTTTGCCCACCATGTTCCATGGACCTGCCACTCCTATCTACTCTGAGTGTTCTGTTGAGCTGCCACTCCCCTCCCACCTGCCTAGGAATGTCAGATGACTGTAACCTGTCCCTGCCACCTCCACATTGCCTGTCCACATGCCATGCCCCTATCCCCTTTCTCCTGTCCTCCATGGTCCATTTTACTGCCACACCCTTCTGCCCTCCCTGGTCTGTTGTGCTGCAACTGCTCCTCCTGCCTGCCCCGCGCGGTCTGTTGTGAGGCCCCTTCCCCTAAACTCTCTTGTCTGTGCCCAGGTCCTGACCCTCCCTTCTATCCTCCATGGTCCTTTGTGCATGCCCCTGCACCCTCCTTCTTGCCCATCATAGCCATTGTGCTGCCAGTAACCCTCCTGCTTGCCATGCATGGTCTTCTGTGCTGCCACGGCCCCTCCCACCTTCCCTGTGTGGTCAGCTCGCTGCCCCTGACCCCCTCCCACCTTCCCTCCATGGTCTGTGTGTATGCCATCATAGTCTCACTGTTGCTCTCCATGGTGTGTCTTGTTTCTAGTGCCTATCCTGCCTGACTTCCATGGTCATCTTGCAGCTCCTGACCTGCCACCTTGCCCCCAGCCCTCTGTTTCCATGTGCAGACCCCTATTCCCTCCCTCCTGGCTTGTCTGTTCCATTGTAATGCCCCTGATCCGTCCCTCCTGCCCTTTATGGTCTGTTATGCTGCAGATTTCTCTACTGTCTGTCCATTATGGTCAGGTAGCTACCATTGCCTCTTTCCCCTCTGTTCTCTGTTGTCCATGTGCATGGTCCTGTCCCCTCCCTATTGCTTTCTATGGATTGTTGTGCTGCACTCCCGTCCCGCATGCCCTGTGTGGTGTATTGTGCTGCTGCAAACCCTGATGCCTGCCCTGCAGGGTCAGTTTGGTGCACCTCTCCATGTCCCTCCTGTCCTCTGTTATCCGAGTCCATGTCCCTACCCCAATTCCTCCTGCCTACCATGATCCAATGTACCATACTTGGGAACATTTTGAACTTGGTAAGAGGGAGATTTTGAAAAAAAACTGGGGTATTGATTTTCCCCTTTGAGTTACATTGAAAAAGAGGAGATTGTAGACAGGAGACAGATCAAATAAAGCCCATTTGAGCTTAAAAACATTGGACGTTTCCTGGCTGAAACGGGTCTGTTGGTATGTATGGTTGTACTACCACTGCCTCTTCCTTCTGCCCATAATGGTCTATTATATTGCCACAGCCTCTCTTTCCATTCCTGTATTGTTGGTTTGTTGCCCCTGCCCCCCTTTCCACTGCCCTCCATAGTCTGTTGTGCTGCCACTGCCCTTCCTGCCTGCCCAGTGTGGTCAAATTGTTGCCTCTGCACTCTCCTACCTGCCTTCAATTTTCAGAGTCCGTGCCCCTGGCCTCTGCCTCTCAACAGTATCCCAATGAACAACTAGATTGCTAACATTCTATATTTATTACAAAAGTGTGGAACACCTGACGTCATCTTGATGTAATTAAAACTGTAATACCTAGAGCATTTCCTTTAGAAATTACATATATGAGAGGGTCTTATTTGCATCAAAAATGAGGACATATTTTCTGAGTTTTCAAATAGCAACAAAGCACTTTTAAATTATTTGTTATCTTTATGTTTTTTTATCCAGTTGACCACTTGATTAAATGTTGCACTTAGGGGAGAGGATGTGGTGTTACTTCCAGAGCTTCAGACTTTGCAACTGGGAAAACAGGATGGAGTTTCTGCTTCAGCTCAACATTCTGTGATTCTGGTCAAATCACTTAATCTCCCCATGTCTACAACCAAAATGAATTTGATCTTGTGTGATGTAACCAATGCTCATGTAAAGCACTCCAATACCTGACAAGTCTGCACTATATAAAACTGCACATACACAAAAAATAAGTAGTTTGCACACTTCTGTCATTGGGCTACATTTGGGCTACATCTGGGTGATATTTGTGCTGCATTTGGGCTCTTTGGTCTCTGGTGGCCATCTTGGGAGATTTATTTGTTATGAAGTTTCCTAATTTCCTCATTTACTGCAGTCTCCTCAGTAGGAAATGCTTTCAGTTTTTTACTTTGATTCCATAAGAAGTTATTCAGATATGTCACTCATTTGCCATAAATTCTGAATGTTAGCACTCTAGTTGCTCATTAGATCACTGTAGTAAAGCTACTGCTCACCACGGAACTCTGCTGCTGGTATTCAAAGTGCATGTTTCAGTCTGCATGTCAGAATTTTTTAATGAAATAGAAGAGGATTTGAGAAGTCAAAATGTGCCCTAATTTTTCTTTCTGCAGAACTAATCATAATTTCTATGGCAAAATGAACCCCCTCATTTTGTTCCTTTGTAAATTAAATGTTTTAAGCGTTACCACTTTATTCCAATCAAGATGGCTTCAGGTGTGCCATACTTTTGTCATAAGTAAGACTGTTAGCGCTCTAGTTGTTCGTTAGAACACTCTGGGACATTCTGTCATTCGGCTAGACTTGGGCTACATCTGGGTGATATTTGTGCTACATTTGGGCTCTTTTGTCTCTGGTGGCCATTTTGGGCTACTTATTTGTCATGAAGTTTCCTAATTTCCTCATTTACTACAGTCTCCTCAGTAGGAAATATTTTCAGTTTTTTACTTTGATTCCATCAAGAAGGCATTCAGATGTGTCACACATTTGCCATAAATTCAGAATGTTAGCACTCTAGTTGCTCATTAGATCACTGTAGTAAAGCTACTGCTCACCAGGGAAGTCTGCTGCTGGTATTGAAAGGGCATGTTTCAGTCTGCATGTCAGAATGTTTTAATGAAATAGAAGAGGATTTGAGAAGTCACTCAAAATGTGCCGTAATTTTTCTTTCTGCAGCACTAATCATACTTTCTATGGCAAAATGAACCCCCTCATTTTATTCCTTTTTAAATTAAATGTTTTAAGAGTTACCACTTTATTCCAATCAAGATGGCTTCAGGTGTGCAATACGTTTGTCATAAGTAGGACTGTTAGCGCTCTAGTTGTTCTTTAGAACACTCTGGGAAGCTGCAGTAGAACACAAAGGAATCAACGGACAGTCTCTGCCCTTGTTGGATGTACATGTTTTACTGAGAATGTCAGACTTCATTCTCACATGACTGAGAAAGATAATGTGAATTTACAGAAAATATGCTCTCAGTTTAACTTATAGATCACCTTCCAAACCTCTGTGGGAAAAGCATGAGAAAATAGTTTTCTCTCAAACATGATTCATGATATCACAGCAGAAGGCTTTTTCACATGGTAAAATCACCTTAGAACACACCACAATTCCTAAAATGAGTATGATACCATCAACAAATGATTTATAATGTAACTAAAGTCTTAAAACCTTCTATTAACTGCAATGCTTTTTAATGAGGTGCTATCATGTATATTGGTCCCAAGATGGCTGCCAACACTTCTTGGATGAAGTACTGACAGCCAATCAGATCTCACAATGAGATGTGTGGTTAGGCTCCGCCCAGATATATCTATCTTTTTAACTCTAATTTTCTCAGGAACTACTGAACGGAGTTACACCATTTAAGCAAATGGCTAGGCCTGGGCAGTAAATTCCGCTCCGTTCGCGGAATTTGCGGAATTTGTGTAATTTCGCGTTCCGCGGAGAACGCGAAATGACCCAAAAACCTGCGTTCCGCGACTTCGCGAAATTTTCCGCTTGTTCGCGTTCTCAATATGCGTGTTCGCGAGATATTTCACCCCGAGCACGCAAACAGCGATCGCGAACAGGAAAAAAGTATCGCGAACAAGCAATTCCGCGTGTTCGCGGAATTTCCGCGTGTTCGCGGAGATTTTTTACCGTTTCGCTGAGATTTGCGTAACGCGATTACGCAAATTTCGCCCACCCCTACAAATGGCACGAGTCTGAACTGAGGACTACCTCTTTGCCAAATTTGGTGTAATTCCGTTCAGCAGCTTGGGCTGTAGCTGCGTCAACAGGTCCTATGGGAAAATGCATGGGGAAAACGTGTTTTGGGAACCCCCTTTTTCCTCGCCCCCCCCGCTTGACGAATCACCGTGAAATTTTCAGGATAGGAGCGGACCGGAACTAGCCAAAAGTTTGGAAAATTTTGCGAAGATTCGTCAATCGGCGCCAATGTTATTCCAAATAGAATGTTGCAGATTTCCTATGGAAAATAGGTCCTAACTATAACTACCTACTGGCGACTGCCAGTAGGTAATATACACACACAAATATATGAATATATGTATATAATATAATTACATGAGATGAATAAACAATAAATTGCCCTTAATTACATATACTTGCCAAACATGCCTGGTAAAGGCATGCGTGTTAAAGACATCTGCATGATAAAGATTATGTGGTAAGTGTACTGCATGGCAAAGACTGTGTGGTAAAAGGTGTTTCCCTCTCAGTGGTTGGCATACCCCAGGGTTGACCAATGTAATGCTTAGTGAGGACATGGCCCTAGTTAGTGTGGGAAAAAAGTTGAGATTGCCCTATGGTCCTGGGTGACAGACATAGATAGTGCCCAAAGCTGCATGCCTTCAAATACTTACAAGTTTAAACAGGGTTACCATCAATGGACAGAGCGTGGAAGCTCTGAGGGACAGAAGGGTTAACACCCGACTCAACCGACACCCCAATTTATCACATTTTGCAAATACCAAATATTTAAATACCTGTCCAATGTGGGCAGTTTTCATCTATTTAACTGTCACTTTCCTTTTGGAAGCAAATCTGTCATTTGCCAATTCATGGTTATTCTGCATCTTGCCAGTACAATATGAAGTGCCAATAATTTCAGTTGTATCATACATACTTTCTGCTTTGCAGAAAAACCAATAGCTATAACTTTTGACTCATTTGTAGTTGTCAGCACAAACATTTCAACTGAGCTCCAAATCACGTTTCCATTTTTTTCACACACCTATCACTTGTGCCAGAAATAAATTGGTTTTCCCCACATCTCGGGCATTTGGGTTGCCACCAGAGCTCAGTCAATATACAGCAAAGACATGCATTTATATTTCGGAAAAAATCTTGTAGGCCAACATGCCCTTGTTCCTTCCCTACCTAAAAATATAGTTCTCATGTTATTTCCTAACTGCAGTCCCACTCTTTCTGTCACTGGTCTTGGATTTCTTTTCCCTGCAATGTATAAAACTGATATTCTCCTTCTTCCATCTGTCAATACTTTTAATAGCTTAGTTCCAGAGATTGCTCCTCCGCAGTTTTGAAACCCCCCATTAATTTCTTATAGGCCTTTGCTGCAAGTCCTGCAAAGTAAAGATTATTTGATCTAATACAACCTAAACCTCTACACAAATCTGCAGCAAAACAGATCCTCCTTCTTCGTACACTTGTTGCAGTAGACCACTATAGCAATACGAAGTTGGAGACCACTATAGCACTATGGAGAAGGAACCTCTGCCTGCCCTTAAAAAATGAAACTGAAATGTTTCATTTTTATTTTTTAAATGAATCCTGTTTTCCTTTAATGAAAACGGCTGCATTACAAAAAACTGATTTATTGACAAAGCAGTCCCAGACATGGTGGTCTGCTGACCCCAGCAGGCCACGATCCTTGAAAGTGCCAGCCATTTCCAATGGGGTCTCAAATTGTGACAGCCTCATTAATATTAATGAGACATGCAATTTGGGACCCCATTGGAAATCGCAAACAGTGTCTGAGACACCGTGGTACATTGGATTTTGCAACTCGCAAATTGCGACTTGCAATTTGTTGCAATTAGCGAGTTGCAAAATCCAATGGTCGTCCATCCGCCTCTAAGTGTCTTGCTGCTCTTTTTCAGATACAGTGGTTTCCCTCACTGGATTATGACTCAATTTAGCCTGAAAACTGTCCAAATAAAACCATTCGATGCTCTAGGAACACATATGGCACTCATGGTGGTACTCTTCTAGAGGACAAATTCTCTCTGAAATAGAAGACATTTTTTAGTTACAGCTAGTTTAACAAGTTTCAAAATAAACTCTACTTTTGGCCACCAGAACATTATGTACCATTACAAATAGAATTGTAGTATATTCATAAATTATATATGGAATGTACCTCACTCTGTGAGAGTTATTCCCTATGAATGTATGAATGCACAGTCTGAAAATCTAATTGCAAAAAGTATGTAATATGTTTGGTTATTTTCATCTATTTGCACTGAAATATTTTAAGGTGTTTAACTGAGACAATGGTCACTTGAAAAATAGGATTATAAAGCTATCACAAAATAAAAATATTTCATAACCAAGATGAAATTGTGAAAATGTAATTTTAAAAAACTGGCCTGTGCTGCAAATATGATGCACACTGTGATAGAGACATTTAGGGCCTGATTATGATGATAGTTGGTCAGACTGCCGACAGCAATTGCAGCAGTCGGGAGACTGCCTGAAAAACACGTGGGTGGTCCAATCACCGAAATTGAATAGGACCACTTAGCTGGCAGTCAGAACTCCGGCGGTACCATGGCAGAGACAGGCCGCGGCCACAGGAATGTGCCACAGCAGATACTGCTGCCGTGCAGCGCCTTCAGCACGTCAGTGCACATTGTGCCATGCACTATGTCGTCAATGGCACATGCTTTACGGAGGTGTCATTAAAGAGGGGCACTATTCGTGCCCTCAGGGACACTTTTTCAGGTGATAGTACAGCAGTGTTTAGGGCCCCCTAATACTTTTCCGACAACCTTTTCATGGCGGGGCTCCTGCCATGAAAAGGCTGCCAGAAAGGGATATTGTAATCTCGACGGCGGTGCCTGCTTTGGCACCGCCACCATTCCTGGCCGCTCCTCTGGCCTCCACACTGTCGGGATCCTCAATCCTGGCGGTGTCAGCAGTCTTTCATCAGGCTGGTGTCGTTCCAACCACTAGTATTGTAATACAGCGGTTGGACTGAAGGGGTGTCGGTCGGACCGCCTCCGACGAGATGGCAGTGGACCGATCGCCAGCATTGTAATCAGTCCCTTTAAGTGCAAAACACAAAATTATTTTACCAACAACTATAAGAAAATTGATACTTAATTAAAAGGCCTGTCAAAGATTAATCAGCAATGTTTTGATCCCTTTTAGTTTTGGGAACAGCATCAGGGCTGAGCAGATAATGAGAAGAGCCTGAGGGTGATAATGTAGAACAGCTCTATATGAATAAGATTTATTTACTCTCAGGACAATTGATGACACTTCATGAAAATCTATTTGTGGCCCACCTCATGAAACATTAATTATTTGTATTTGTCTTTTTTTATAAAAACCCTTGATTATGTGATACTATGATTTATAACCACGTAAGTTATGCTTCAGATATAATCTTGAAATGCTGTTAACATGCGATCTTATTATCCCTGTTATCTTATGTTAATATTCTTAGAAAACGCATGTTCACCATACGTTTCTTGGTGCTGAACAGGCAACAAGAATAGGCAATATTTAGCAGAGGAGGCGAGCCGGCCCTCTGGATAAGCCTCCTTAAAGAGCTATGTCTTAAGCTTTCTGCGTAATAGCTTCACATCAGGTTTGTGGCAGATGTGATCAGGAAGTGAGATCCATACTGAAGAAGCTTTTATCATGAAACTAATTCTACCAACTCTGCAATTCTGTAATTTAGGAGTAACGAAAAGTTGGAATGACCAGATCTCAAGTTTTTCAGGGTTTTTTTCCTTTCATCTTTAGTATAAAGTGAGTAGCAGAGCTCCTCATGCTTGTGAATATAAGACAATATGTTGTAAAGTGAATGCTTTGTCTTACAGGAAGCTAATGAAGTTTTTGCACTCATGGGGTTGCATGCATACATCTTGGGAGTTGGAAGATCAATCTTACACCCTCGTTTTCAGTGACTCGAAATGAAATGAAATGAAATGAAAAGGGGAATTTGTTTAAGCGCACTGCGGCCAAGCGGCTTCCTGGCGCTGAGGACTCATCCAAGCTCACAAAGAAACCCAAAAGGACTAGCTAGGAAAAGCCTGAGAAAACAGGAAAGTTTTGAGGGCCTTACGGAAGTGGGTGTAGATGGGAATGGAACGAATAGAGAGAGGAAGACTATTCCAAAACCGGGGGGCCAAGACCGAGAAGCGGGTGCCCCCAGTGCGAGTTTTGCGAAAGCGGGGGACGTGAAGCAGAGAAAGTGATGAGGACCGGAGAGTTCGTCTGGGAGCGTGGGAAGTGATGAGGGAATTGATGAAATGAGGGGCAGAATGATGATGAGCCCGAAAGACCAAACAGGCGAGTTTGAAGAAGGATCTAAAGTAAACAGTATACAACTTGTATCTTATGGATAGAGATGTTGGGTAGCCCTAGATAATTGAAGTTGACATAATCCCTCCTATTTATACAAATGTACGTATCTTTCTGTTTCTTACTTCCTGTTTGCTTAAAAATGTAATTGGCATCCTATGCCCATCATTACCCCACTCTGCTTCAAGATGGTCAACAGATTCTGATGCAACCACCCCTTCTGCCTATGCGCACAATCTCACTTTTTTAAGACACTCCTTCCAGTCTTAGTCTCGGTTGAGACATGTTTCCCTTGTAATAGCATCATGGGATCTGCTGGTTTGTGCTAGCTTCCAGGAATTGGAGACTTTATGCCAAACTTACACCACTCTCAACCTTATTTCGACATTAGCAATACTTTGGCCAGCTGCTTTCTAGTGCAATTTAGCAAGAATACTTTATTTTAACTAACACACTCCCTGCATTGTTTCGCAACAGTGCCAGATTTTCTTTTCACTGCATTAGGATTTTGTCTATGGCATAAACCCTAGGATTTCTAATAGTAGATTTCTGCTGACCATGTAATCTCAGGCAAAAAGTATATCACTCCCTGCACTATTGTAACTTTCAAATTACTGATTGCCATCATTGCCTAAATTCCTGTCTCCATTTTGTGCCAGATTCCTTGTCCTTTAATAAATTTGTTCTTCATTGTGCCACCACTCATGGTCTGCGAGTTATATCGAGCCCTGGCTTGCACAACTAACCTTGGTTTTCATTGCACTGGGAATTTCATTTTCCTCTTCTCTGACATTATCTTTCCAGCATTTTCCTTTTCCCCCATGCTCCAGTAGGCTTCAATTGAGCCTCTTGTTAATATTGCATGGCTTGTAGCATTGAGTAATGCTGGAACAACTTTTAGGGTGGGGTGCTGCTATTAATATTACATCACTAAAGTCATACCAATTGTGAAAAATCCAATCCTCAGATCAAAAACCAGTTTAGCTAATGTACCACACCATTTCAGCAGGAGAGTGTTAAGGGTGTGGATACATCTGGTAGTGCATTTTTGAGAAAACACAAGGAGATGATGGATGGAGTGCTGAAACTTTTCAAGCACTCACCCCCAGTCACAGATCTGGGTTGAATCCATCATCATTCTTTAGCTCACTTTGCTATCCCAGTTCAGACACAGCTATGCAAATCAGTCTTGACTCTGTGCTTTTTTTCAGCACAGTTGCAGGCTGTCATTTAAAATGTTTAACGTAAAAGTTTATTAGATTAATAAAATATAACCATAGAATAATCAATAAATACATTGAGATATAATATGCCAGCAAAATATATAAAAATAAGAGACAAAAGGTGGAAGCGGGAGGATGTACATGATTTATATAAACTATAGTCTGTTGCAATTATATTAAAATACTAATAATATAGGCAATAAATAGTAAATATTTTTAAAACATAGAAGGTCAAGGAGGTTGAAGAACTTCTTGTGCATCAGGTGTAAGCAACTTCGATGCCTTGGAAGATTTGTCGAGGATGGATGTGACCGTACTCCATAACTCCTTTTGTTTTAGGACAAGCGATAAAGGTTACATATATACAGTGTCCAGTCTGTGATTATGAAAGACTGTATACCACTACGCTTTGCATGATAATTGAGTAAGATCTTACCAATGTGTTGTGATCTGTTGGAAAGCCACTGCTAATAACTAGTCAAATATTCTAACATTTAATAAAGCATCTTCCCAGCCGTCTGATACACTCCCCAAAAAAACATTTGATCTAGAGAAAGGCACATGTGAATCAAAGGTGGAATTAATTTGCTTTCAAACCTTCAGCCAAAAATCGGGGATGGAAGGGCATATGAAAAAGTAGGTGTTTAGGTCAGCATGCTGCGTTGAACATGTCCAACAAGCGTCTGGTATATCTGAATTTCTGTGTATATAGATAAAGGGGTGAAGAGTATTGTATTATAAATGTAGAATAATGTTTGTGTTGTGTTTGCTGCGCAGGATGATTTCCTTATTTTAATCCAAATCTGCTTCCATCTGGGGGTAGACCATGAGATTTCTAGATCTTGTTGCCATTATATGTTAGCTTCGGTCTTTTTTCTACTATTAGAGTACAATTCAATTGGGATTATGTAATTGATGTCTTGGGATTCATATGTAGGAGAGAAGTAAGGGGGTGTTGTAAGCTAGGTGCAGTTTTAGGAACAGATTTAAAAATATTATATGTTGTATTGATACTATTTTGTAAAAGTTTAAATTTATGTTGGAACGAGGGTGGAAATCCAAAGAGTGATTGGGCTTGCTTGAAAAAATTGAGAGATTCTTGACATAAAAGTTGACTAACACTAATCAATCCCTTATCTCTAAAGGACTTCCAATATATGGATCTATGTGTTAAATGAATATGTTTGTAATGCCATATAGTAGATTGGAGGAAAGTATGAAGCTCATTAAGAATACATGACATAATAGAATCTAGCAATCTACAGTTGTTTTTAAGAATAGGAGGGGATAACTTTTGAGGCTTACGTGAGACTGTTAAGTATTCTTTAAAGGAGAAAGGTGATAGAAAGCTGCGTTCTAAGTCAACTCATAGCGGGCAATATTCTAAAGAGGAAGAAATCCCATGTATGGATTGTCTCAATGAGGATGTTTTATGATATTTGTAAAAGTCAGGAAAGTTTACTGCGCCATCATTTTTGGAGAGTTTCAACTGTGCTAAGGACAAGCGTGAGCGTTTTTTATTCCAGAGAAACGAGGAGAGTATGCAATATTTTATTTCAAAGATTCCTTCTTCGTAAGATGGGACTCCTGCAGAAAAGCAATATGTGCACCAAAGTTTGACAAATGTGTCAAAACTTTCTTCCTTTTAATAATTGGTGAGTTAAGACCTCTGACATTCCAAGAAACAAGATGTAATGCCATTGAGAGAAATTCATAATAAAAGTAGAATCAGGCATAGTAATGTAAGAAGAGAGCAGAAACCATGTTATTAGGAGGCAACAGAACAATGTGAAAGGGCAACAGTAAAATATTTATTGTAGAATGATAGGTGAGCAAGAAAAGAATAAATAAGACACAATAGAAGAAGGGTTAAGGTAAAGAAAAGGAGGAAAACATGACAGAGAGTGAAAGAAAAAAATGAATATTACAAAGACTGAAAGGAAAAAGAGGGGAGGCATACCTAAGCAAACTGTGATGAGGATGGGGGGCCCACATGGGTAACATGGCACGTCCAGTCCACGGGATCGGGAAACATACACAAAAACACATGGATGAATGTTTTGGTTGAGAAAAAGACATGAGATTTGGTTAAAACATGATAGTATTTAGGCATACCAACTATGTTTGTGAGTAACATTTTGATACTAGCATAATAACATCAGAAAAAGAATGATAAGATCTTAGAACCAATCAACAATATAAAGAGGATACGTGATCACAGATGTGTGTTCACGATTTAGTGGGTAAGGAAATATCTGTAGTATTACTTCTGCATGAGTCAAGAAAGGTTTTCAATCAACTGGGTTCTTCATATGTTGTTGTTTTATTTTTGTAGGGGACCTTGAAGAGGCATGGGTGAAAGTGTCCAAAACGAGCATCAATGGAACGAAGCGCTGATGGCAAGTTAAAACATTCTTTAAGTCAATCTGCAGTGCTTTTGCATAATCCTGAGTAAAAAAAGATTACCTCCAGACTGTGAAATGTGTTTCATTCATTTGGCCACTGAGATAGCTTGTAGTAGTTCAGTGTATACCATGAAATAAAGAATGACTCCCCAGAGTTTTTTTGAGGTGGTTGCTATAGAAGAAGGATGACCCAATCTGTGGTCTCTTTAAATGTTAAGTGATGACCCGTCCAATAGACTAAGAAGTTTAGGAAGAACATTTTTAAAGAGAGTGATGGGATTAGACTCCTCTATACCCTCCAGGAAACCAAAAATTCACAGGTTATTCCTTCTGCTCCGATTTTGAGATTTTCGACATGCTTTTGTAGGTTAAGAACCTGTGACTGAAGAGAGTTTACTAAGAGGGAAGATTCATTGAGATTTTTAATTTGATGCTCTGCAGCATTTATCCTCTCCTCTATATGAGACCACTGGTCACCAACAAATTGAAGTTTGGCATTTGTTTGCTCCATAACAGGACGTAAAGCACTGAATTCTTGCAGCAGAAGATCCATTGACAAAGTAGAACATGATTTTGTGGGTGAGGGCGGGTCCTTTTTCAGTCTTTTTGTAGAAGAGTTATTGGAGTCTATGTGTGATGAAGTTGAAGCATAAGTAGCAGATGACACAGAGGAATTATTTCTTGGTGAATAAGTGATAGAGTCTTCATCCTAATGTATCATTGAACCACAGTAGGATGTTTAGAAAACTTAACAGGTGTGATCTTCAGAGGCTGTTTAAGTCATGCAAGCTTGCCCATGTATCAAGCTAAACAGCAGAATATTGCTTAAAAATTGTCATATTATAAATAGGGCTTATGGTATTTATTTGTTTGCCATTTCCGTGTGTATTTATCCATATTTATTTTTTGGGCATTTTTGTCTGTATTTATCCACATTTATATTTGCCACAAGCAAAAGGTGACACTGCAGCTAGTATTTTTCCACATTTATTTAAATTGACAATGCACACATGCACTCTGTTGTTGTTGGTCAACACAATACATTAATCTGAAAACTTTGCCAAATTTGCTTAAAAGTGCTATCACAAGCCATTTGTCTCAGAGCTTTGTAGTTTCTGTCATCGGCACAAAGTGCTACATTCTCTCCCCCACTTAACACTGAATAAGAAACTCACAATGCCTTCAGCTAGAACCCAATTGGTCCCCGCTATAAACACCTGCAAGCAACTCAATTCAAATTATGCACTAGACAAGAGAAATACACTGTCTGAAAAAAAAGGTAACAACATTCTGGAAAAAACAAACACTCATAGGGAATACAACTTAACGTTTTTACACTCATTATTCAGAAAGCAAAGGACATGAAAAGAAAAGTAGCGCTTCACTGGCAAACTCTGTAAGGTGGCGCTAATGTGTTTGGGTGTGAATAAAACCAATCTGGCTACCTTGCAACTACTCTGCCTTGTTTTATTAAGTTATGTATTTATTGTTTGTATTTTAAAACCTTTTTTCTCCCTCCTGAGGCTGCATTTTGGAATAGAAAAATGTCAGAAAAAGACATTTGCAAGAATAGCGTTTCCTCGTTTTTTGGATCCATTTGACTGGGGAACGAATGACGGAAAGGAGAGAAAAGAGCAGTCATGGTTTTCTGCAAGTGAGGAGGAGCGCGACAGAAAGAGAGGGAATAAGAGGAAAAAAGGGGGGGCAGCAGAAGTGGACACTGTCTTTGCCTTGTCCGGGCAAGAAGGAAGAGACAGCAACAATTATTGGCTATGCAGTCCTGCCACAAACTCTGCAAACACTCCAGTCAGTGGCGTAGCAAGGCTTTGCTGAGTTTGTGGTTGGATTGTTTTTGCAGCCACACATACACAGTGTACTGCCCTGCAGTCTGGCTACAAACTCAGCAATCACTCCATTGACGTAGCTAGGCTTGGCTGCCCCATGGCAGGAGGGGGAGGTGCTGGCATCCGATTCCTGCTTTCACCTCCCCCAAAACTGCATACGCCACTGACTCCAGCTCTCTCCCGCCCCCCAGAGCACTTACCTTTGTTTTTAAATGGCTGGCGCAGAGCTCACTCGAGGGGCAGAGCGGAGCCCCGGGGATGGCTGGAGCAGCAACAAAAACGCATTCAGGAGCTCAAAAAATACCCCTCATTGGTAGAAATTTCCAGCAAATCAGCTGGTGTTCCATGTTACTGTAGGCAGCCACAGCCCTAGAATCAGGAAGAGGGTGTGGCGAGGCAACTCTGCTGGAGCACTGCAGCATGGCAAAATGTGCTAGTATTTTTCTGTTTTTAAATATAAAGACAGACAAAGGAAAACTTGTTTTCTGTCTGTATTTATATGTAAAAATCTGTTTAAACAGGAAACTGGGAACCCCAATTATAAATAATAGCTAAACTCTTGCGGACCTCTTGTAGGAGGACAAAAGACAACGAAAAACAAAATTGTGACGTTTCCAATCTAAAAGGAAAAAAGTCACACTCTCCTTTATTTGTAAGTAAAGGCAGAACTATCAATTAGTTCTACTTGAAATGTAGAAGAAAAAATTACCACATCTGCGCAAAATTAAAGAGGATCAAATATGCCTTATAAACAGCTGAGTTTGTTCAAGAGTCACATGTCAGTAAAGAAAAAACTGCTTAACTGTCAAGTAATTATTTCTGTTAGGCTCTAAAATCTAAAAAACAAGGTACAATATTCAAAAAGTAGTTGTAATATGCTTGTTGGTCACCCAAAAATATCTTTTAAGTTGAGTGAAACTATAAGACCAAGCAGATATAAATAGAAATCCAGTTCAGTCATTTTCCTCATTAGCTGAAGAAATAATTCACTTGCCTGCTTTAAAAGGTTGCTGTCTTTTTAAGATGGCGCATTGGTGCTGCAGAGAGTTTTCTGTGCCATTAAAAAGTGAAAGGCACGAAGAGGAATGTCTGAAAAGAAAACACTGCTTCCTGTCAGTATTTGTGGAGTTGTCCAATCTTGGCAATATGGCGGGTGTCTCTGAGGAGAGAGAGACACTCCGTCGATACCAACGGCAGAGCGGCAAACGGACCAACTATGGGGCATATTATCAAGGTCCGGCGATAAATATCGCAAAGCGCGCTTAGCGCTTGCATATTTGTCGCCGGCTATCTCTGGAATTTATCACCCGGTTAGCGCATTATCAACAATGCGCATCGCCGAGGCGATAAAAATTACAGAGATAGTTGGGATATCACCGTTTTCCATGGTGGAAAACGGTGATAACCTAGATGATAGGGGCCTGTGGTCTTAGCCACACAATCCACCCCCCATGTTAAGTATGCCTTAGTCAGGAATTTAACAGACGTTAAATTCCTGCGTTAAGGCATACTTAACGGGATTTTAAATATCGCTAACCCGCATTGTCAATATGACAAAGCTGGGTTAGCGATATTTTCACAAGGAAGTCTAGTCAGGCACGCCTCCTTTGCATCTCATTAGCGATGCGATGGGAGGCATGCTGACACGGGGCACTAATGCCAGAAAACTGTCGCTAACAGCTGTTAGCGACAGCTTGCTGATAGGGCGATAAAAATATCGCCGCTTTAGCAGCAAAAAGTGCCGCTAAAGCAGCGATATTGCCCTTGATAATATGCCCCTATGAGAGGGGCATTACCTCACCGCAGCGAGGCAGCAGTTCTAGGCCGCACCACTCCAGGAGGCCGCCACAGCGCTCCCCGCAATGCGTGCCGGCGGTGGAGCCTCAAGGAAACACCGCCATATTCCATGGCGGTAAATCACACCTCGCACACTGTCATTTAAAGATAGCACATTTTACATTGTAATGGTCACCAAATTTGCATAGACATGCAGTTTTACTAGTAAAACTAGATAATACACATCCAATGTGTAGAAATCGAGTATCAGTGGATTTTTTATCATTTGTGCATCACCAAATGCCTTGATTTCTTTTCATCCTATTAAAAAATTAGTTTTTGCACACTTAAGAATTACAAAAAATGGTGCTTCCTTTCTTTTCTCCTAATTGCTGATATATTATGAAATATGCATCCAGTTCATTTACAAATATTTAAAGATTGTTGAGGGTTAGAAAAAAAACTGACATCCTACTGCCTTTCCTTTCACTTCTCTGTACCCTAGCAAGAGTGTCTCTTACATCACTGTTACAAAATCTTTTCAGAAAAATAAAAGTCAACATCACTTTCCGAATGAAGCAATTTGTCAAAAGGCACAGCCTGACATTTGACCTTAGTCTTTGAATACACAGCTAATGTGACAAGATAAGCACACAATAGAAAAAAAAGATCTTTATTGCTCATTCACCTTCTGAACTCCCGCATGGTTATTTTTCGGGGTGCTGCAGCACCCCAGCACCCCTACTTACAGCGCCTATGCAGTGCTAACACCTTCAATTTATGTGTCCTGTGCAAACTTTCCTTTCCTGTTTTAATTTATTTAGAGCTATTCTATATATTCATCTTTGGTCTATCATTATCAACCCTGTCCTTATGATGAGCCCACAAATAAAATGGGTCAGAACATTGCTGATGACTCTTTAACCAGCCTTATGACGAATTAGCATTTTTGTCATGGTTGCTTGTAACACTGTGTGTTCTGCACTTTAAATGTCTCTATCACAGTATGCATCACATTGGAGTATCAAGCACTTTTTTCATGATATATTCAGTCATTTAATATTGAATATGAAATATTTTGATTGTGTGATATCTCTGAAATCTTGTTTTTCAACATTGTGGGCCTCATTTATGCCCTACAGCAAAAGAAAAGGGCAGGAATGAGTTGTATCTATTAGATACGGCGCATTCCTGTCCTTTTCGCCTGCGCCGGTGCTCAATGGGCTGCCGTACGCCAATGCAGGCACCTGTGCACCATGGTCCAAGGGTGCCTTCGTTGCGGGGATGATTATTTTTGTGCAAAAACGGAAATCTTCCTGCACAAAAAAAAACACAACAGGTGTTTTCCTCTTTCCATGTGTACTGCAGAATGCAGCAAACATAGAGGAAAAACTAGGAGAAATAAAGATATTTCTCATCGTTCTGCCTCCCTTATGCCGAGGCGTACGTTTTTGGCGCTGCCTCAGACTTATGACTTTTCATAAATCTTGGGCAGTGTAAGAAAGCCATGGATGTTGCTGGGAATGCCCCGGCAACACCCATGGAACGGCCCTTTCACACAGTTTTCTGCGTGAAAGGGGCACATATTTAAAAGGCCATGAAGAGCCACGTAACATCTCTTTACGTGATAAATATGCCAGTGGCACATTGTGCCACTGGAATGTCAAAAAGGTGACGCTCTGGCGGCTCAATAATGTTTAAAACCGCCATTGATATGCCATTACATAGGGACCATTATCCCAGTTAAACAGTAGGTTACACTAGGTCCAAATTGACTCTTGAGTTTTCCTTTGCTTTATGTGAACTTAATTGGGCTTATTTACAAGCCCCCTCGCCACGCTGGTGTGTCACTTTTAAAATGGGAAAAAGTGATGCACCAGCGGCTCAAGGGGCTTGTAAATAAGCCCCAATATTCTTAAGTTACACGGTCTTCTGACACGGCAAAAAGCCGCTGACTCATCTGTACCTGAAATGTCAATCGCTCTCCTGGGGCTGAAAATGCCCTTTATCTTCATTACCCGAGCTCTGGGCCCCTCATCCTGCCTCACTTGGATCCCAAGTGGCAATATGCTCTCTATACTTACCTTCAACCTCCACCATAATAGAAAAGTGATGATTCGGGATTGCACTGAAACCTTGCATTGTGATGTAAACAAAACTGTCACCACTATAATAAACCTCTATCATGCATAACAGCCAAGCCTCCACCTTGCAACCTTCTTCAGCTCACCCACCCACAGTAGCACATATTTGCAGAGAATTCTGGGTGCAAGCCCAAGCATCTGCAGCCAGATCATTCCTTAATTCGAAAATCGTTCATTTGACCTCTAGTTGTTTGCAACAGCACCTGCGTGCCTCTATTCGACTGCACTACCCAAAATAACCTGGGGCCCGATTCACAGAACTAACTTAAGACAAAATCCTAAACTTACTACTTTTGGCATTCACAGAAGTTAGGATTTTGTCTTAAGTTTGTCTTAAGACAGACTTAAGACAGACTTAAGACAAACTTAAGACAGACTTAAGACAGACTTAAGACAGACTTAAGTTAGGATTTTGTTTTAAGTTTGTCTTAAGTCTGTCTTAAGTCTGTCTTAAGCCTGTCTTAAGTCTGTCTTAAGTTTGTCTTAAGTCTCTCTTAAGTCTGTCTTAAGACAAACTTAGGACAAAATCCTAACTTCTGTGAATACCAAAAGGAGTAAGTTTAGGATTTAGTCTTAAGTTAGTTCTGTGAATCGGCCCCCTGGATCCTTCTTGCACCTTCTGCAACCTTCTGACACTTCCTCGTTTCGAAGGGGATGTCTCACCTCACACGTTAGCAATGTTTGACGGCCCCCTGGATCCTTCTTGCACCTTCTGCAACCTTCTGACACTTCCTCGTTTCGAAGGGGATGTCTCAAGTCACACCTTAGCAATGTTTGACGGCCAGAAGCATCTTACGCCACCAGCAAAGGAACCCTACTAATGCTGCAACACCGTTTGATGCCACCCAGTCCGAGGCATTGCTCAACTCTCGGCCAGGAGCTAACAAGGTCAGACACTTCTTTGACAGCATCACAAACTACTCTCCACCTTATGGCCACCATTGAGACTAGTTTGTCTAAGTTCAGCAACATTTCCCGAATACAAGGCACTTGTAAGTGAGTGTAGTGAAAGCGTTCTGAATCTGTAAATCTATACATGGGTTAAAGAAAGTCTGAAAAGAAATATTAGGATTGTAACTGAATATTTTCAGAAGCAGTATTAGAAGTTGAAATAAAGACTTTGTAGTTCTTATAACGAACACAAGAGAGTAAAAAAGGTTGGGCTTGATAAAATCCTTCTTAGCACCGAGTTCAAGGTAAGCTGCAGAAAAATAGGTAAATGTAGTTTAACTAGCTGAATATTTATGGTCATAAAACATGCTGGGTCATAGTTTATAGGCTTCTGATAATTTTTTATATTATTCACTTTAATGCCATATATTTTATTATTTTCAGAAGATAGCTTACTGGTATTTCCGCATTTATGAAGCGATAATAAATGTTGCTATGCACCTGTCAAATTGTAATTGTATTTATGAAGCGCTTACTACCCCTGACAAGGGGTTGACGCGCTTTTCGGTGAGGAACATGCTACTTCAGAACCCAAAAGAATTAGTGGATTGAAAATGAGAATGGAGGGATAGAAGAGGGAAGAGTCTAGAAAGTGATTATTGAGAGGTCATAGTAGTAGGAGGAGGTTTGGAATGAGTAAAACAGAGAGGGAGGAGGAAAGAGTCTCTAGATATGGATTAGGGAGATCGTAGTAGCAAAATGTGGTGTCAAGTGAGTCTAAGGAGACATACATGAGAGAAGAATTTAGAAAGGGTTGTTTGGGAGCTCATAGTAGTAAAACCAGGGTTGGGGTGATAAAAGGAGGGATGGGAAAGCACGAGTATAGAAAGGTTTGTTTTGGAGATAATAGTAGCAGAATGAGGTTTGGTAGTAGTCAGAGAGTGGAGGTAGAGATATATTGATAGGGTGAAACATAGGGTAGTGCATTGGAGAGACTCAAATGGGTTTTTAATTATTTTTTTTAAATAGGAGTAAATTAATAAATATATAGATATATAAGTAAATGGAAGGTTTACATGTGTAAGGAAGGCAATGTATCCATATTTAATTTGTATTTGGGGCCTCACACGTATGGCAGCAGGTGTCTCCCACGTAAACGGGCATTAGCACACCAGCACTCTCCTCCCGCCCGCCCACCTCTCGCAACAGGAACCTGATCGGGTAGTGAGCGGCAGAGGTCGACACAGCATGGAAATCTCGTCATGAAGGCCCAGGCTCTAAATTGAGACCGATGCAGTCCGGGTACACTCTCAGCTGTTCTACTTTGTGCAACCTTTTAATGTGAGGCCAAGCACTGTGATATTGAAGTGTCGCGTTGTGGCGAGAGTGGCAAAAAGTGGCACCAGAGGCAAAACAATCTACTCCAGGCTGGCCGATTATGAACAAGCCCGAAGGAGGTGGGACTGACAGACACCCAAGTTGAAATCAGCAGACCAGGAGCTTTGTGCAACATACAACTTGGGAGCCAGCAGCGCAACATGGGCGTGATTGGTCAGTCAGGCTCTCAACTCTCCCTGCCCTGTCCAACCTGGAGCAAGATGAGTTTTTGCCACAATGAGGAGTCGAGGTGGTGAGAATTCCCCTTGTGACAGCGGGCGGGGGGTTTGTGTGTCCTGCAGAGCTGGAGAAGCCCTTTGGTGGCTCAGGAGTAAATCACAAAAACGCCCCGGTGTCTAGCCTTTAGGCCACTATAGCCGTTCTTACCTTCCATTGTTAACATAACTGGATGGGAAAAAAATAAGATAATGGAAGTGGTAATATAGAGAAAAGGCTGGAAAAAGCTGGAACAGTTAGCACTCTACAATGGTCAATGTGGTCAATGTGGCTTCTTAGTATGTAGAATGCGCACTAAGCAGAGCAAAGCAGTGAAAATTAAACACAAAATGCCAAACCAGTCTACTCCCTCGCCAGCTCTCAGAATGAAGCATAATGAGTGGAGAAAAGCACTGCACAGAATAGAGTTAACAGCGAATGCCCTGATTGAGGCGGAAAGGCAAGCTAATGTAGATAGCATTCTGGACACTGAAAGTCATCGGAGACAGAAAGTACTGGTAATGCTTCCGCGCCACAGATGCTTGATATAGCCTCGAATATAGAACACGAAGCCAATGGACAAGATACTCAAAACATAAACACAGATCTGATGGAAAGTAGCAACTCTGTTTGCTTCAAACAATATCCACTTTTTCAAAAGCAGCAGAAATCCACTCATGAGTCTTCAGCTCAGTCTCCATCACATACCGCTGCACTGGCTTTAGGTCAGACCTGGTCTCAGTCCTCAATACAAATGCCAATAACTGCTCAGTCCGGACTGGTAATAAGTGCTTCTAACAGCTTATCCCTGTCTCAGGATATCACTCCATCAAGCCAATCATCAAGGGAGAAAAGTGGAAGAAGTACAGAGATGGTGAATAGAGCATTTACGAAGGGTAACCTATTGAAACAACTACCGAGGACCGAGACAGAAAATAGAGAGATACAGACATGCTAGTTACTATATCAGGAGAGATCAGAGATTTGAAAACATCACAAGCACATGAGATTGCTACGCTACATGAAAGGCTCTCTAATATGGAAGAAAATGTGTCCAACACACCAAAAAGAATAAATGAAGCTGAAAATCGTATCTCAGAATTGGAAGATAAACTACTATTATCTATCAAGAGCTAACTGTAATGGAAAAAAGTAAGAATCAGGTGGATCTTAAGCTGCAGGAATTGGAGAATTTTAATGGACTCTCCAATTTTCAACTGTGGGTATACCAGAAGGAAGCGAAGACGACAAGTCCCAAAATGGACTGAAATACTTCTAAAGAAAGTTATGCCAGAATTGGAAGGGGACTTAACAATCACAAGGGCCCACAGCATCCCGGTGCAGAAGCAGTCAAACTCAAGATTCCCCCGTACAATACCACTGAACTTTGCCTACTACCGAATTAAGGAGCGAATATTAAGTACTGCAATTGCCAGAAGAACTTTCTCTACCACAGAAATACTATAATTTATGATATTCTCGGACATGTCAGCAGTAACAGCACTTTTGAGTTTGTCAAAATGATTTATTTATTTAAGGGGAGGGGGGCCCAGGCTTCAATAGCTCAACAATCCAGGCTCAAAGTACTAGTTAAGGATCAATTCTTATTCTCAGATATCCAGGAGGGCCAATCAGTGTTAATGAAACTGTCCAATGAAAATATTTAAGAGGTCGAAGACTGAAAATGGACACTTAAAGCTGATGTAGTTAAATTGGTCAGATATAAAGAAGTTAAATTGAGGGTTGGAGGAGGGACGTCAGGAACGGGGAAAGGTGGAGCATTGAAGGGATGCACTATAGTGGCATCCAGGTACAATTGGGGGGAAGAGGGAACCGTGGGCAATCCATCTTCTGGGGAGGGCATGGGGTGGTTGGTGTTATGGGGGTGATGCAAAACTAAAAAGGAGAGTTTAAAATGAAGTGCTTAGATAGTTATCGGGACGAAACAACGTTAGAAAAATAGGGCAAAGTAATGGTAGATTGCATAGAGTTGAAGACAGAAGGTCAAGAATAATATGGGAAGTTGCACTTTATCAAAAACAATGAGAAGCACTGAAATATTTCAAAACTGCACTTTAGATTACTTAATGCACCCTAGAACTCATTGTGCTATCTAAGCTCTCTTTAAGAGTAATATGGAGTTACAAAGTTGTATAATGCACATGACACTTCTGGATAAAACTATTTTGACTGCAACAGCACTTGGGGGGAGGAAAAAGAGAGAAAAGAAGGGAAAAGTATGGAAACGTCTCAAAATTGCACATTAGAACACTCGATGCACTTTAGATTACATCATAATATATAGGCCCTTAGTATAGATGCCAAGGAGCCACAATACTGCACAATGCACATGACACTTTCTGGGACAGAATTATCTTGATTACAATAGCAATAGCACTAGTGACTTTATTTCTCTATATATACATAGAAAACAATGACATGTAAAGAAGCTCTAAGAGTAATTTCTTTAAATATTAATGGACTTAACTATAGGTGGAAAACTCAGGCAGTAGAAAGTTGGTTAAGGGGTCACACCCAGTTTTTATACTTCTGCAGGAAACCCACTTCAAGAATACGAACAGCCTGAGAAAAATCTTTCAACCTTTCAACAGTGGGCTGGGGGTAGGGATACGTTGGCAAGCATACACCATTTCAGATAAAGGCTATACAGACAGACTCTGGGGGAAGATGGGAATTTATTAATGGGAGACTGAATTAATCAAACTTAACTATAGCGACAATTTATGCACCAATTTTAGATAACCCTCTCCCTTTGCTAGAACTAAAGCAGGCTTTAACTAACATCCCAGGGCAAGTCATTTTGGGTGGCGATTTTAATTTCCTTCAAGATCCATTATTAGACTCATCTGCCACAGCTCGTAGACCCAATCAGCCATAATAGCTCTAGCCAATTGTAAAAGGGAACTGATCAATCTATGGAGCTTTCACCACCCTAAGAAACGGAAATTTTCATGCCTCTTGGCAAAATATAATACTGCTTCCAGAATTGGTTATTTTTCAGTATCACATGGGTTGAAACTGATCACTCGTGAATATATATTGGGAACGCCATTTCGGATCACGCACTGGTTAAAATGGGAGTGGTAGGATTCGGGGTCGAAAGAGCACCCAGATGATGGTATTTTAATAAAGTTAATTTGGAGAATGAAGAATGGTGTGCAGGGGTATCTTATGAGATTAAAAACTTCTTTATGATTAATACTGGCACTGGGAAGCTGTTAAGGCCACGCTTCGGGGGTTTATCACAACCAAAGAAATCCAGCACCAGACAGAGAAAAATCGTAAAAGATGTGATCTGGAAGGTAGACTGGAGCAAGCTAGTGGAACATATCTACAAATGAAAGATTTAGCTGCAAAGCAAGCATTCACACAAGCTAAATCAGATATGCAGGAATACTATTATATACAGGGCAATATTGTCAACACTGCCTATCTTCAGAGGGTGTATGAAGAAAGCGAAAATACGGGAAGACTACTGGTGTGGAAGGCCAACGATCGACAAGTTAAAAATAGGATCTTATCCCCGATAGACACTGAATCAAAAGTGCAGGTAACTATACAGAGATTGGGAATGCCTTTTTAAAACATTATGAGAAGATATACCAATCTGATCAGCAGAGTGCGGCTGTTCGTCTTATGACATTTTTAGACAAACTCCCTATTCCATTTCTATTTAATGAATAAAGTCAAATGAGGGTATCCACATTTTCCCTTGAGGAAATAGAAAGTGTAGTAAATTCAGTCACCAATGGTAAATCAGCTGGCAAAGATGACCTATCAGCAGAATTATATAAGAAAGTTGCCCCAAAATTAAACCCACAATTATTAAAGCTTGCCAGCTACATTTAAAAAGGTGGAGAACTTCCGACATCGTTTCACACTGCCATGGTAGTCAGCATTTTAAAGAAAGATAATAACAAGGAAAACATTAATTCTTATAGGCCTATAAGCCTATCAAAATATAGATTATAAAATCTCTACAAAACTTTTTGCCAATAGGCTAAATAAGATCATAGACTCAATTATTCACTGAGACCAATGTGGGTTTATGGTAGGCAGACAGCTTTTTACAAATGCACATTTTTTAATAGAAGCTATGGACTACATGACCCAGAATACAATACCCGCACAGGTGGTATTTTTTTTTAGATGCTGAGAAAGCTTTCGATTTGGTGTCAAGGGAAAGCCTCTTTTTAATTCTTGACAGATTTGGGTTCCGGAAATGTTTTATACAAATAGTAACTCCTTTGTATAAGGATGCCTCGGTGCAAATAATTATTCATTCCAGAAAGGTACAAAGTAGGAGAGTAATTAGAGGCACCCACCAGGGGTTTCCCCTCTCTCCAATATTCTTTGCCCAGTTTATAGAACCACTGGTAATAGCCATCAGGCAAAAAGCTTTAATATCAGCACCACAGTATGGTATGTATAATATAAAATATCTAGGCATATTTGTCACTGAAAATGTGAATGATCTATACACAGTACCTCCCGTCCCTCCCTCGCCTTCCTTCTGCACAAAGTGAGGCCCCGTCTCCCTCTAGACCTACTCCCAGCCCATAAAAACTCCGCCCGCCCCCACCTCCACCTGTTCTATTTTGTCTCCCTAGGTGAGGTTTACCTTTGGTGTTCCTCCCTGTGGCGGTGCCGGGGAGTCTTCGGTCTGGTTCTCTTCGACGGCGGAGCCCTCTGCAGTGTTCTCCCGGTGATGCAACCTCTCCTTGTTGCCCTGGTGGTCGGGGAGCTGAGCGGTTGCTCAGGAAGCAGCGACTGTGTGTGGCAGTCCTCCTGCAGCTGGGCCTGTGTGTCCGGGTCAGGGTGGCAAGGCAGCCTCTATGCCTCTGCCTGTACATGTCGAGGAGACCTGGTAGGACAGGTTTGTGCCCGGTATTTTATTTCTTTTTTGGCAAATTTTGTTTTTTCCCGGTTTTAGGGTTCTTTTCATGGCAGTTTTTTGTTGGTTGTCGCTGGATTGGTGCTCGACCTCACAGGAGGGTGCTGAAGAGTGACTCCTCCATTCTTCAACAACTGTGGGTCGCAAGAGGTTATTCAAGAGGAACAACCTGGTGTCTTCTTCTTCCTCTTTGTCTCCTGATGGTTCTCCGGTTCCCCTGAAGCGCCCTAGAAGCCAGGGCCTTACAGGGGGTGGGGTGCCTCTCATGTCTAAAGAGGAGGTACAGAGCATGATTGAGGCTGCTGTGACTAGACCTATTCAGGCTCGTACAGTGCCTTCTAGTCCGTCTTGTCCTCGTACATTGGTTCCTGTGGGCAATTTATCCCCATCGGATGGTGAGGTTCCTTCTACTTCCTCAGGCGGTAAGTATGTCTCCAAGGAGGAGATGTGGGACGTTCTGGCTCATGTGCGAGACAATTTGGGGTTCCCTCCATTTCAGCTGGGTGAGGCCTGTGGGACACTAAACCCCCTCGGTTGTGCATGCCCTTTCAGTGCCCGGTAAAAGAGATGATGCTAAGGGAATGGCGTGAGGTGGACAAATTGCAGGCCCCTCGCTTTCTCCAGAAACTTTACCTATTGGAGGGGGATGACCCCTTGCCTCACACAGTGAAATTGGATTCTATCCTAACCACACTGATTGGCAAAATGGCTATTCAGTCTGAGAATTGTACCCCGACTGATGCTATGGATAAAAAGGTGGACTCTGGCCAAAGAAGGCTTTTGCTGCTGAGAACTTAGCACTGAGGGCTAGCCTTTTCTATGCTTATTCTGCGCATTCTTTGGTGCAGTATTTTGAGAAATTGGCAGCGGCTGTGCAGGATGGCTGGGAGTGCTCTGACCTTCTAGCCGCAATGGAAATGCAGGTTAAGCTGTTTGCTGACATTTCATCTGACATTTTTAAACCTTCATCTGCAATGTCAACTGGGGCCTTGGTGGCGGCGCGTTGTTCCCTTTGGCTCCAACACTGGAAGGCTGATCCTGGGGAAATGGCAGCTTTGTTAAAGTTGCCATTTAATGGCCAGGCACTTTTGGGGGCCAATTGCCTACCATGATCTCTAAAGCTTTCAAAGAACGGAAGCATGCATTGCCCTATAAAGGGGGTTGAGCTCCATCTAGTAAGCCTTGGAATAGGGACCCTTAGTCATCCCGAAGCGTAAGTCTCATCAGTCTTTCCGGCAGCAACGTTTTCAGCCCCGTTTTTCTCTGAAATACGCTGCCTCCACGCCTAAGGGCTCTGCCAAGATGGGTCCCTGACAACTACTATCTGGACAATTCACTGCCGGTTCGAGGTTGGCTCTGGCATTTTCTTCCAAGGTGGCAGCAGGACGTTTCGGATGGCTGGGTCCTGAGCACTGTGGATCATGGTTACGTGATCAACATTTGGCAGGTTCCTCTTGATACTGGGGTTTGGCTGACTCCGGTGCCTGTCTCGGGTCCGCACAGAGTGGATCTGCTGGACGGGGTGTCCAGTTTGCTTGCCAAACGGGCCATCTGCAGGGTTCCAGTCGCTGAAATCGGCACCAGAGCCTATTCCATTCTGTTCCTGGTGCAGAAGGTGTCAGGCGGTTTCCGGACTGTTCTGTATCTCAAATGGGTCAACTCCTGGGTTTGGATGGTTCACTTCCGTATGTTGACTCTTTAGGTGATTATTTCTCTGGCTCAGCTGGGTGAGTTTTTGGTCTCCGTGGATCTTGAGGACGCCTATTTCCACGTCCCTGTTGCTGCTTCTTCGCAGCATTTCATGAGGGTCGCTGTGTAGGGACGCCCATTTTCAATTTTGCGTTCTTCCCTTTGGCCTCAAGTCCTCACCCAGGGTCTTCACGAAGGTCCTGGCGCCCCTCATAGCTCTCCTTCATCCAGAAGGGGTGTTCATTTATACTTCTTTGGACAACCTCTTACTGCATGCTGCCGAGGAGTATCTTTTGCTCGCTCAGGTCTGGAGGGCCTTGGAGGTTTATCAAGGACACTGCTTTTTGGTGAAGTAGGGAAAATCTTTTTTGGCCCCCTCTCTCGACATAGTGTTCATCGGGGATTGTTTTCAGACTTTGATCGGACATGTATAATACTCTGTATTGTAATTTCATAATTTGAAGGTATGTACAACAAACAGACATTTTAATATATGTTAAACATTATAGTTTTTGGTTTTTGATAATATAATATTTAATATATGTTGTACAATATTGTGAAATTTTTTATTCTTTGGATTTTTTTTACAATAAATAAATATATACATTTGATTATTGGGATTTTTTAAATTATTTCTCCATTCTTGTCTATGGGAATTCAGTCTTTTTTGCATTTTTATCATGAGGCTATTTTTTTCCTTCCTTTTTCTCACTTTTATGTCTATCTGTTTTGTTTTTAGGTCATTTTGCAAGACGGAACCTCGAGGTTGGGAGCTGTGTTTCGTCAGTTAAGGTAAGTTTACTTTAATTTACTTTTTGGGTGGTGGTTTTAGGGTAGGGGTGAGGTAGTAGTAGTGTAGTTATATTTGTTAGTGTGTTAATTGTTCGTTTTTGGTGTAGTTAGGTGTTGCTTTGGTAGTTTAATGTTTGATGTGTTTGATGTAGTGTTGAAGAGAAGTTGAGTGTTCTGTAGTGCTAGTTACGTGTTGTTTAATTATGTTAAGTTGTATTTAATGTTGATATTAATGCATATGGGTATGTACAAGTTATTGTGGTAGGGTGTTCTATTTTTTCTTTACAGTTTTCCCGTATCGTGACGACGCGTTTCTTTTTTAAAAAAGGAAAATGTATTTTGTTTCTTTTTGTACTTTTCCTTTTATTTTTCCTGTTTGTTGGAGCATTTGTTTTTTTAAAGCTAATTTTCAGGTTTTTTAGGGTTTCATTATTGAGAGGATTGCGTCGTTGGAGCCTTTTTTCGACAGTTGTATTTTAGCACTTTTTGGGCTTTCTTTTCCAATGGATTCGTTTTTCGAATGATCTACTATGGATTTGTTTGTTTTCGAGGACCTTCTGCTGCAACATAACTGTAAGTTATTTTTTATTATTACGGGTGGGAAATGTTTTTGGTTACATTTGGTTAGTTTGTTTGTTTGTTTTTTATTTTAATGATTATATTATATCATACATTTATATGTATGTTTTTAATTTTTAAATAACATAATTATAATTATTAATTTTAAAAAAGAGTAGAATTATGTTGTTTAAATATTTTGTGATTTAAAATGCCTTTGATGTTTAGTATTGTTGTTTGTTTAAAGTATAGATTTAGCAATCATTTCTAGGTATTCTAGCCATTTGGGTGCCGATCACGATCCGGTAAAAAAATTCCCCGTACGACTCGTATCCGGTCTTTTTACCGTACGAATCGCACAAGTGCCGTACAAACTGGCAATTACGATTCGCATGGTAAAAAGTCCATACGAATCGCATTGGGAAGTATTCCCCACACGTCCTCGGGTCGGAAAATGTGTCCGACACGTCCACGGACGATTTACCGTACAAATGTGAAAAGTTAAGTCCGACCGAGGAATTACGATCCATCCCGTGCGTCCGATGTTACAACCGTATGGAAAAAACACCGTCCGCACCGAACTCTCATAGCAACCATGGAGACATGTGCCCGCATACGCGCCGACCCTCCCCCAGCCCCCGTACGTTCGAGTCGTACCCCCCCAGCCCCCGTACGTTCGAGTCGTACCCCCCCAGCCCCCGTAAGTTCGAGTTGTACCCCCCCAGCCCCCGTACGTTCGAGTCGTACCCCCCCAGCCCCCGTACATTCGAGTCGTACCCCCCCAGCCCCCGTACGTTCGAGTCGTACCCCCCCGTGTATGTACAACCGTGTACGTGTCGAACCCCCCGTGTATGTACACCCTTGTACGTGTCGAACCCCCCGTGTATGTACACCCGTGTACGTGTCGAACCCCCCGTGTATGTACACCCGTGTACATGTCGAACCCCCCGTGTATGAACACCAGTTTACATGTCGAACCCCCCGTGTATGTACACCCGTGTACGTTCGAGTCGTACCCCCCGTGTATGTACACCCGTGTACGTGTCGAACCCCCCGTGTATGTACACCCTTGTATGTGTCGAACCCCCGTGTATGTACACCCGTGTACGTGTCAAACCCCCCCGTGTATGTACACCTGTGTACGTGTCGAACCCCCCGTGTATGTACACCCGTGTACGTTCGAGTCGTACACCCACCCGTGTATGTACGGTGCGTAACCCCAGCACACCGTACATACACGGGTGGGGGTACGACTCGAACGTACACGGGTGTACATACACGGGGGGTTCAACACGTACACGGGTGTACATACACGGGGGGTTCGACACGCACACGGGTGTACATACACGGGGGGTTCGACATGTACAAGGGTGTACATACACGGGGGTTCGACACGTATACGGGTGTACATACACGGGGGGTTCGACACGTACAAGGGTGTACATACACGGGGGGTTCGACACGTACACGGGTGTACATACACGGGGGGGTACGACTCGAACGTACGGGGGCTGGGGGGGTCGGCGCGTATGTACGGGGGCTGGGGGGGTCGGCACGTACGTACGGGGGCTGGGGGGGGTACGGCGCGTACCGGGCCACCTACTCTGGTCGTTTTGCGACGTACTTCGCTTTTCCGGCACTTTTTTGGTGCCGTGAAAATATTGCTGTCCGGACTGCTGTCGGTTCGAATCGTGGTTCCTGGGTCGTGAAACGCTGCCTGACAGCGTCCCGACGTCACGTCGCAGCATTCCCGGAGCACATTCGTATGTATATTTTCGTCGGTCGGTGTTTTTTACGATTCGTATGGAAATGGTGTTTCCGTGCGAATCGTAATTCCATGTTTGTGAAGTTTTACGACCGGGTACGAGTCGGACGGAGAAAACGCTCCGACCGACAGTTCGTACCCGGTTTTTGCCGGATCGTAATCGGCACCTTGGTGTTTAGAAATCATCGAGTTTTGTGTTGTAGGTATTCATACATTGTTTTTGTTTGCTTACTGAGTTTAGGGCCTATTTTAGTTAGTGATTGCTCTAGCTGTAGTTCTTGATAGCTCTGTTATTTTTTGACAGCTTCTATTAGTTTGTCTAAGGTTGGTTGTCCTCTTCCTATTGTGGCTTGGAAGGCATTGTGCCATCCTTCCACCGCGTTATTAGCTTTAGCCTTTTGAGCTAGGGTGCTATCATAGACGTTCCACCAGGGGATTTGGAACTTTGGTTGCCTATGGTGCCCTGACCTGTGTAACCTAAGTGTCTTCAAATAGTCTAGGAAGGAAGTTCGTTTTGTTTTGTTTGCTTTGTAGAAAGGGCTTGCAAAAAGTATGTTTTAGTGGTTGGCTACTTCAGTTGTTGGTACATAGGCTAGGGCTATTAATTTTTTGATTTGATAGGCAATGTTGCTATTGGTGGCATATTCTATACTTAGAGTAGATTTTTTTTAGGTTTTTCCAGATGCTTTGGTTAAAGTGATGAACCTTGTATTGCAGTGCATAGGTATATTTTTTTAAATTGAGTGAATCATTGCTTGTTCAAAGTCAATGATTGTTTTTTTGTGGGAAGTAGTTGTAGGTGTGTTGTTTTATTATTGTAAGGAGCTCGATTTAGGTGGTATTTTGCTTATTTGGGAGTAGTGCGTATATGAAGGGGATGTTAGTGTCTTCATATTCAACGTGGATGGTATAGAGTTGGTAAAAAGGTTTGGGGCAAACTTTGAATGTACCATCCATCATCCACGTTTCACAGTTTTTTAATTTTTGTATGTTGTTACTGGTGGCAAAGATAATACTTTGTTTTTCATGACTGTTATTGTCATGAAGAATGAATTTCTCATCTTTGTGGGTGACAGTGTATTACGGTAAGATTTCTATCCCTGCAAAAGTTTGGGGGTGGGTGGTGTTTGAGTAGTAGCTCTTTTAGTTCTGGCTATTAATCATTTTAGAGTGGGAATGGATGGTAGTTGTCCTGTGACATGTTCAGGAAACCTAGTTAATATGTTTTTTAGTATTTGGGTACTGGTTTGTTGGGAGCTGGTGCTTGCTTCTCTGGTTGTTTGTAGAACATCTCTGACCTTGATTTCTGTCACATTGGGGGGATGGTTGTGTTCCCTGACATTAACTACATATGTTTCTTCTGTTCTGGGTCTCCCATAGCAAGAATTGGAGTAGTATTTACTACATTTCCAATGGGTTTTGTTTCCTGTTATTTTTTCCTGCGTATAAGTATAGCCCATGTAGCACAGAGGCATTTTTCCCTTTTGCGATGTTTTTATGTTTAAATGTTATTTTCGGTATAGCTTATATGTATTTTTTCGATGTTCGTGTTGTTGATAATATTTATATCAATGTTTTTGTTGTGTTATATTTTATTTTATTGTTGTCGATTTTTTTGTGTTCTATATTTTTGTTGTCGACATTTTTGTCATCAAATTTATTTTTACATATTTTTTTATCATTGTTTGTGTTATTTCTGTTTTGTGTACTGGGTGTCGATATTTTTGTATACGATATTGTTGATTCTATATTTTTGTAGTTCGATGTTATAGAAGTCGATGATGTTTCAGTGATCCATCTGTGGATCTTATGCTTGGGGGTACTGAGTTCCATAGTTTGGCTACTTGAACAGAGAAGGATGTGCCACCTGTAGTGTTTTTATTGTATTGTGGGATTTTGAGGTGAGGTGCCAATCTGGAGTGGAGGTTTCTTTGTTGAATGTATGTGGTGATTTAATTCCTGATGGAAAGCGGTCCTGTGCCATGTATTGCTTTGTGGGTGATACAAAGCCGCTTGAATGTGGATTTTCTGTCAACTGCTACAATGTAGGGCCTTGAAGGCAGGGTAGATGTGGGCTTGTGTTTTACATGTTGTTGAAGTGTGGCAGCAGAGTTCAGAATCTGTTCTAGTCTTTTCATATTTGATAAGGATGATATGTGGTAGAGGCCATTGCCGTAATCAAGTTTAGACAGTACAAGAGTAATAGTAAGCTGGACAATGTGTGGAAACCCCAGGAGGAGGAGAAGTGTCACAGAATGTTCATAGTAATGAAGCTTGATCTTGCTAATGTGTCCACTTGGGCATTCACTGACATCTTGGAGTCCATGGTAATTCCAAGGTTTCCTACTTCCTTATATTCTCATTTCAGAAGAGTTCAATTTGAGATGGCTACTTGTCATCTACTGATCAATGGCTTATAGTATCATGTGAACTGAAATTAGGTGATCAATATAGTTAATTACTTCATATAGATGTTGAAAAGCATGGGTGAGATGATAGAGCCTTGAGGGATCCCTGCTTTTGTGAAGTACGGTTTAAAGGCGAAAGGTGAATAATGGAAGACATTTGTTCTGTTTTGAAGGCAGAATGTGATCCAGTCGAGAGCAGTCCCCTCTATCTAGGCTTTGTAGAGTCTTTGTATTAGAGTATCATGATCAACTGTGTCAAAGGCAGCTAAGAAGTCTAAGATAAGTAGTGCAGCAACCCTGTTCTGGTCTACTGTGTTTTTAAGGTCATCCCAGATGGTGATGAGGGCAGATTCTGTGCCTCTTCCTGGATGGAATTCTGTGTAGAAGTTGGAAAGTATGAAGTTATCTTCAATCAATTGTGACATCTGGGTGAATGCTGCTCTCAGTTTACAGAGGAGAGGTCCAATTGTAATTGGTCTGTAGTTGTTGGGGTCAAACGGGTCCAGGTTTGTTTTCTTTATTAATGGGCTTATTTTGGTCTTCTAGAAAGATTCCTGTAGTTAAAGAATTATTGATGATTCTTCTTACTGATGCAGCAGCAGAGGTAGGTAGAATGTTCTTGAATATTTGTGGTGGACAAGGGTCAGAAGGGCTGTCGGCAGGCCTACTTGCTTTGACCAGATCAATAAACTCACTTTGTGATATGGTTTTTTGGAAATGGGTTGGCGCTGGTGGTTTGCCTTTTTTCTAAATAGAAGACCAACGTGTGTGCCTTGGTTGTGTAATGATTTGCCTGTTTGTCAGTGAATTCTTGAGATGAGTTCCTTCTATGCATTTAGGTTTATGAAATTTGATGAGAGATTTATAACATTCTTTACTTGCACATTTAGCATTTTGAATTTTGTCTGAATAATACCCTTTTTTGCTTTTTGTATTGCTTACTTGTATAATCTGTTAAGATTTGGTAAGTCAAGTTTGTATTGATTGCTGTTTGTTTTGAGCCTAGTGTGTTGCAGTTTTCTATTTGTGTTTTATCTCTTTTAATTCTGTATTCCTCCAAGGTGCCTGTTTTCTTTTGTCCTGTTTTGTTGCTCTGAGTAGTATTAGGATATCATAAGATTCCTGTAGCCACTCATATAGTTTTGGAATGGAATGGAATTTATTGTGCCTAGATCTGTGTTGGAAATTAGTTGTGTTGCTAACTATTCAAAATTGAGTTTGTTCCATGGTCGATAGGTGGATGCATGTAAGTTGGTTTTAGGTGTGTTACTTTGTGGTGTTTTATGTTGTAAAACTAGCAAATGGTGGTCTTACCATGGGACTGGAGTTCTCGTTTGAAAGGTAACTAGTTCTGGATTTTGAAAAATGACATCTAGGATGAGCCCAGCAATGTGTGCGGTTTTGCAGATGATCTGATGTGGGTTCAGTGTTTCTAGGCCAGTGATGATGATTTTCGCATAGGGCATATTGGGTTTGTCAAACCAAATGTTTAGGTCACAAAGAATGCACAGGTGGGAGTGAAGTGTTATCAGCTTAGAAACAGCATCTAGAAATGCATCTGGGAATGTTGCATTGCTAGGTGGAGGTCTGTAAAGGAGAAGGAAATTACAGGAAGAAGTTGGTGTAGGGCTGCATCTGGTGAAGAGGGTTTCTCAACCTTGTACGGAAACGTTGTCAGCTTTAGTTAGATTTAGTGTTTGCTTGATTATAACAGTTAGTCCACCTCCTCTTTTAGCTATACGATTTTGTGTGATAGTTTGATAGACTAGAGGAATGGCTTCATGCAACATCGGAGCCATGTTATCTCCCAACCATGATTCAGTTATGAAGAGTAAGGGATCGATTGCAAGTTTGGCAGTCCAATTTGACCATCAAACCTGTAGTGGTGGTGCGGCTACCACCACACTGGCAGTTGGACCACTTTATTCCGAGTTGGGCGGTAAGACCGCCATAGGACCGCTGCTACCGCCAGGGATCTCTGCGATCCCTGGCGGTCTTGCTGCAGTCTGAGGCCCGCAATATGCTAGCGGTGCTGCTGTGGATCCACCTAGCATATTACAAGTTTCCTCTCTACCACTGTTTTCATGGCAGTTAGCCCACCATGAAAAGTGTGGCAGTGTGGAAACTAAGGGGGACCTGCATGGACCCCTGTTGCATCAAGGCCATCAGATGCATGCAGGGCTGTGCATGTTGTGCCCACCTGTATGCATGTACCCACAGTTCCTGCATAGCGTGGACTTAAAAGTTGTTGTGTTGGTGTACTTGTGTTAGATGTGGGGAAAGTTGTGGAATTATAAAAATAATAAATTTAAAATAAAATTAAAATTGTACCATAGGAGTGAGAAGTCATTAGTTAGAATACTAACCTATAGTGCCTACTAAAAGCAAAGACTGATTTTGGCAGATGGCATTTCCAATCCTTATGCAAAGTGGTTTATAGTATAGTTGACATGGATTGCCTAGGCTTGACGGAGCTCATTGGGAAGAAGATTCATGAAACTGGCCCCAGCCTTGACCCATTCTTACCAGATGATAATGTAAATATCTCATGAGTGCATACTGCAATCATGGTAAGTCCAAAAAACCAAAAGGACAAAAGGAGAGAGTAAAGAGGTAATGCTCAAAGGAGCAATGGCGGTGGATAGGTCGTCCTCTAGTCAATATATAAGAAACACTAAGATCCACCCTCGGACTGATGTACAACGTGTCCTCCCAGACTAAGTGTGTTTCCTACAGTGGTGGAAAGCACACAGCTTTGTTTAAATACCCCTCAAACACCAAAAGGACCCTTGGTTTCATCATTCATCATAGGGGTCTTCCAGCCCCGCTGCAGGACGGTGCGTGCTATGACCTATGGCTACGCGGGAGCACTGTTTATGGAAAACAAGACTATGTGTAGTGTAGGAATGTGAGTGTAAGGGTCAGGAGTGAGTGAAAGAGTTAATCAAAAAATACCTGGCTCTATAGACTAAAAACTTTAATATTCCTTATAAGCTTGTATTGTTAAAAGTGGGGAATAGGTTGAAGGAACATTGCTATGATGAGCAGTCTCTCCTATGTCTATATCAACATTTTTCAAAGCCCTCCCCTGGCTTCTTCATCAGGACTAGGCCTGGGCGGCAAATTCCGTTCCGCTCGTGGAATTTGCGGAATTTCGGTAATTTCGCGTTCCGCTGAGAACGCAAAATTGCCCAAAATGCTGCTTTCCGCGATTTCGCGACATTTTTTCTTGTTCGCGTTCTCAAAATGCGTGCTCTCAAGATATTTCTCCCCGAGCACGCAAATAGCAACTGTGAACAGGAAAAAAGCATCGCGAACAAGCAATTCCGCGTGTTCGCGGAATTTCTGCGTGTTTGCGGAGATTTTTTACCGTTTCGCGGAGATTTGCGTAACGCGATTACGCAAATTCCGCCCACCCCTAATCAGGACCAGAACGATCCCTTCTACACTCATGATATAATACAAAGAAATATTAAAAAATGTGTATGTACATGTAGTCACTACTACATGGTGAGCATGCCAAATTAAACATGCAAAATATACAGTACCCCAATAGGTGTACTACCTTATGAAAATCTGGAAGAGAAAAACACAGAATTTAAAATCATGACATACACATCACCCATCATGATAGGTGATGACCTGTAAGGAAGGTGATATATTGTGATATATTTTCCTTATCCTTATCAGTGATGGTTAGCCGGTGCCCTGTCCTGCTGGTAGAAAAAAATAGACAATACAGAGACAAACATACACTGAACATAAATCACACACTCTATGTCAAAGGGCCGGTAAATGCGAGTCCAAGTCGATTAATGTGGCCAGTGGTAATCTGCATTATTCAGATAACTTATTGTGCCATGGGAGAGAAAACATTTTTTGATAATGAGGTAATGCACGTACTTGCTTTCAGAGGAGATAATATCCCATGAGCCTTAAGACGGGTGGGAAGGGTGCCTATAGTCACACACTCATAGCACAATAACTTATCTGAATAATGCGGATTACCACTGGCCACATTAATCAACTTGGACTCGCATTTACCGGCCCTTTGACATAGAATGTGTGATTTATGTTCAGTGTAGGTTTGTCTCTGTATTGTCTATTCTTTTCTACTAGCAGGACACGGCACCGGCTTAGCATCACTGATAAGGAAAAGAAAAATATATCACAATATATCACCTTCCTTACAGGTCACCACCTATCACGATGGATAATGTATATGTCATGCTTTTAAATGCGGTGTTTTTCTCTTCCAGATTTTCATAAAGTAGTATACCTATTGGGGTATTGTCTATTGTGCATGTTTATTTCGGCATGTAGTAGTAGTGACTTTATGTACATACACATTTTTTGATATTTCTATGTATTATATTGTGAGTGTAAAAGGGATCGTTCTGTTCCTGATGAAGATGCCAGGGGAGGGCTTCAAAACATGTTGACATAGACATAGGAGGGACTGCTCATCATAACAATGTACCTCCAACCTATTTCCCACTTTTAACAATAACATCTCATAATGAATATTAAAGTTTTTTAGTCCATAGAGCCAGCTATTTTTAATTAACTCTTTCACTCACTCCTGACCCTTCCACTCACGTTCCTACACCACACATAGTCTTGTTTTCCATAAACAGTGCTCCCGCGTAGCCGTAGGTCATAGCACGCCCCGTCCCGCAGCGGGGCGGGAAGACCCCTATGATGAAGCATGACATCAAGGGTCCTATTGGTGTGTGGGGGGTATTTAAACAAAGCTGTGTGCTTTCCACCACTGTAAAAAACACACTTAGTCTTGGAGGATACGTTGTACATCAGTCTGAGGGCGGTCATTGTAAGACCTTTGATTGATTCATTAACAATGCTGACTAAGGGCCTTATTTAGACGTCCTCATTATGGAGATCCATTTACCCGATTTCGAGTTGGCTGTTTTCTGGATAAAATTCCATCGCACCTCTACCACCTCCCTCCGTTTTTGCTTCCTCCTTCAATGGAGAAAGGCAACAAATTCGGCAGATTAAGTAACATCAGACAGATCTCTGCCTACTGTATTTAGACTTCTCTTTTCATTTATGTAACTCTGGCGGTCCTACCTCCTCACCTGAGATGGCGGAAATGATCTATAAAAGGGCCCAAGTCACGATAAAATCCCCCTAGTGACCAGAGGCGTAACACAGGCCCCTGCAGCCCCCGCGTTGCTGGGGTGGCCCCCTGCGCTCCAAGGGCCCCCTTAGAGAAGCCTGCAGTGCAAGCACTACAGATCCATCCGTCAGCTAAAAGGCTATGCGCATTGCCAATGTTCCTTGCACCAGCACCTCACCGTGGCCTCTTCATATTGGTGCGGGCCAGTGGATGTCCCCGCGTCCGCGGCTGCGCGGACGTCACCCTTAGGGTGAGGCTGACTCTCCCCCTTCGTTGAGACGCTTTACGTGGTGGTGGCAGCGGAGGCGGGAAGATGGATGCGACCCCTGAGGGTTTTCGGATCAAATGTCCGGGTTGATTTGGTGTGTCACCCTCCTACGGTCAATAGAAGCAGTATCCTTTGTAAGTGGATATTAAGCTTAACCTCATTTGCACTGCGTGCAGACAGTCTGTCCTTGTGTACAATTAATTTTTAACAACTTGGTGTTTTAATAAAGGCGCACCTCTTCTGGATACACTTTTGTATGTTAAATATGAACATCCAAGGTATACTTATTTACGTCAAGTGCTATGTGTAAGTTTGCCGTTTCCTTTGTAGGGGCAACGCTGTAGAGGTCTAGTGGGAACAGACATTGTTCTCGAAGCTTCTTGTGATGTTGTTTTCCAAAATGCACCTAAATCAGCCAATTTTCACTGTGTTGTCTAAATGCCGAATGCGGGCTTGTAGTTTCCACATTTTTTCTTTGTAATCTGCGCAAAATGTACATTGAGGTGTAATTACATTTAAAACACAATAAACCCTAATATTGAACAGTTTTCCTATTCTATGGACCTGTTCTTTTGGGCCATCACCCTCCCACCCCTGGAAAAATATTAGGCTACAGCATATGCTCAAATTAAAGAATGTTTTCAAATTTTGTGGAGGGGATTATCATTGAAGTATTGTGTTTGTAAATGTTTTAACTACAACTGAGGAGATTGTGCAAGTAACCAACGTGTGTGGGCTAAGGGCTGCTTCACAATAAACAGACGTCCGTACATGTTTTCACTGCATGGCTGACTTCCTACACATGCAACTGTTGTTTTTATTATACGTCCCAGCGTCAACCTGAAGTGAAATAAAGTTAAACCTGAAGAGAAAACACAGAAACTGCTGCCAACATCGACCATGCTCAAATATAAAACTATAAAAATGTAGATGAAAATACAGAGAAATAGTTCTCAGCTTCACATTGCTGAGACAGTGCACGGTGTCCCTGAACAGAGGTCAGTTATAGAAAAACACATATTAATGCCTGCATGTGCTTCTCAATAGAACAGAGCTTCAAGGCACGTTAAGGAGAGGTTAGACTCAGGCAGCACTAGGCCTGCTTCACCCCATACTGCCTGCGTTCGAGGATCCTATTTTGATCCCCTTTATTTGCTCAAGTGTTCATGTGCTCACTTAAAATAGCCCCATGAGTCCATGCACGGCAGGCATTGCAGGCTTTAAAAGGGGCAGACAGAGTGGACGTGGGCTTCAGTAACTTAGACTATATTGAAGGGCCTCGAGTTTGGGAATGTGTTATAGGCTACCAATGCAGCGCCGCCTCCCTCAAGACAGAGTGAGCAGTGTGGTCTTTAGTTTTTGGGGGCTAAGACTTTGTTGTACATGTGTATTGTATATTAGGGGCCATAGAGTTGTGGTACACAGTCTGTTCTCGCTTTCTATATTGTCACCTGACTTCACGGCCAAATCAGGGGAGAGCGGGAATGTGATATCATTGGGGGAGGTGATGCTGGCGAGATCGTAGGCGGCTGTTGGGACTATCGCCTGCTGCTCGTGGACCCTTGTATTACGAACTAAATAAAGTTAATCTTTCTAAGCCTATCTGCTTCCACCGCATCCTTGCCACTACAAATGGCGACGAGGGTTTAAAGTGTTGCGGGCCCGCGAGCACCTCTACAATGTCCTGAGACGACGCGAGGCCATCGGCTGACTGAGCGGCGTGCGTGTGAGCCGCATCTGAAGCGTGCTGCGGACGCGGCGCGCTACGTGCCTAATCCTGAGTTGAGGGTGAAGTTGATGTCCCGACCCGCCCTGGTTGATTACCGGCAGCGTTGCCTGTCGCTCCAGCTGTTCCGGCCTTGTGAGGCCCCACTGCCTGCCCACGTGCACGTCTCTGATAAGGCGATTCTGCTGGGAGCTTCTTTACTCCCGTGTCCCTCCTCGGTCCACGTCGACGTGCAGAGCCAGGTACCACTGCCTCGGGGTCCGCCTGGCGATCTCTCTAGGCGGGAGCTGCGCGGGTGGTGCACGTGGAGGTCCAGGTATGCCCTATCCATGTTGATGTCTCGCCTGTTGGTGTTGGAGCCCTGACTTAGACATTCCTCTGCTTGTGGCAGGCCTGTCCCCCTTCGAGAGGGTTGCTCCACCACCTGGTTTTGTGGCACGTCAAGAGTGGTGCATTGTTTGATCTGCTGTCGCCTGTGCTCCGGCGGTGTGGGTGCGTTCTACTTTTACCATGGCACAGAGTGACAATATCTGTGTGCCGCCCCTCTTCCTCGAAGCCCCCAGCAAGCCATGCATGAAGTGGAAGAGCTGGTTGCGGGCGTTCGAGAACTATATTGTTTCCATTGATGGCAAGAAGTATGATGCGGAACGCAAAAAGGCACTTTTGTTCGGACTACTGGGGAAAGCTGGCCAGGAGGTTTTCGACAGTTTACCTGAGTACGAGAATCCACCTGGGGTGTTCAGTCCACTTAATGAGTACCAGGAGGCAGTGAAACGGCTTGAGCTGCAGTTTTCTGAAGAAAGTAACATTATGGTGGAGCGACACAAGTTCGCTTTGCGAAAGCAGGAAGAAGGAGAGACTATCGAAGAATATATTGCATGTTTGCGCGTCCTGGCCCAAGACTGTGAATTTGCGGACATGACTGATACATACATTAAGGACCAAGTGGTGTTTTACTGCCATTCTAAAAAAGTGCAGGAAAGGTTGTTGGCATGTGGGAACCCCACGCTTAAGGACGTGGTGTCCATTGCGAAGGCCATCGAGAGGTCATTGGTGTCCACGAGGGAGCTTGCGAGTACTGGCCATACATCGAATGTGTTTTACGTTCAAGACAAGAATAAGACTGAGCATAAGCCTCGTGACAGGGCGGCGAGTGTTAGGGGGGTGAGCAGTAAACCGCTCGCTGGCTATAGATGTGGTGCGCTGGATCATCTGGCGGACAGCAAGACGTGCCCTGCGCTCAGTAAAAAGTGTACCAAATGTAATAAAGTGGGTCATTATGCTGTTGTGTGTAAAACAAGGAAGCCTGGGGGCACTGTGAGAGTGTGTTCTGTGAGCGACGGTGACTTGGAATCGTGTGCGGACATTGTGCTATCTATTGATGTGGCGGATGGCCGCGTGAAGGGGCCCATAGGATCTGTTATGATTGGGGCCGTGGAGTTGCCGTTTACTGCTGATTCAGGCTCCCCCATTACCTTAATATCCGATACAACGTTTGCTGTGAAATGGCGCGATGTACAGTTGACTGAAACCGATGTGAATCCGAAAGCTTTTGGGGAGCAGGACATCGTGATGAAAGGCTATTTTTTGTGATACTCTCACCTTCAAAGGAAGGACGACCGATACTAAAATTTATGTGGCTGAGAAAGGGAGAAGCCTAGTGGGGTGGAAGGATCTAGCGAAATTGGGTGTGATCCTAGTCCCAGGGGCTGCGGATCCCATAGTCTTGCGCGCTGATTGGGTCAACTATATTCAGCCAGAAGGTGAGCAGGTTGGTTTATCTGAGGTCATTGACAAGTTCAGCGCAGTCTTCAAGAATGAAGTTGGATGTGTGAGAGGCTTTGTGCACGACATACAGTTGAAGGAAGGGGCGATACCAGTGAAACATAAGGTTAGGACAGTGCCTCTCTCAGTTAGGGTTGAGCTGAAAGCTGTGCTAGACAAGCTAATACTGGAAGGGGTGATAGAAGAAGCGGGTGCATCAGAGTGGGTGTCCGCAATTGTAGTATCCAAAAAGAAGAAGACAGGAGACATCCGGCTGTGTGTGGATCTACGATCCCTCAATAAGAATATCCTGGTAAATTGTCATCCGCTGCCTAACATCCAAGAGATCTTGTCGTCCACATCGGGGTCCAGGTATTTTACTCTGATCGATTTGAAATCGGCCTACCATCAGGTGTGCCTGACGGAAGAATCAAAGAAACTGACCACCTTCATCACCCGTTCGGAGCATATATGTACGTCCGATTGCCTTTTGGACTCGCCTCGGCCTCTGGGGTTTTCCAGAAACTGATGGACCTGCTGTTCTGCGACATGGACGGGGTCGAGGCGTTCCAGGATGATATCTTGATCCACACGAGGGATGAACTTGGGCACCTGGAGTTGCTGAGCAAGGTGTTGGAAGTGCTGGGTGAAAAGGGTATGACAGTCTCCAAAGACAAATGCTAGTTCATGGAGAGCAAGATTGAATACTTAGGTCACGTTTTGACTCCGGATGGCATAGCGCCCAAAGATGATCTGGTGAAAGCGATCTGTGAAGCTCCACGTCCAGGCGATAAGGATGCCCTGCGGTCGTTCCTGGGGCTCAGCGAGTACTACTCGAAGTTCCTGCATGGGTACGTGACCACAGTAGAACCATTGCGGAAATTGCTATGGAAAAATGAAAAGTACATCTGGTCGGCTGAACTGGATGCAGCCTTCGAGTCCGTCAAGCATGCCATTGCTGTAGCGCCAGTATTGCAACCTTACAACAAGGACCTACGGAATGTGATCACTGTCGACGCCAGCGCCAAGGGTATCGGTGCCGTGTTCTGCCAATTCCAAGGGAGGAAGGAGAATACCATTGCTTTTATATCGCGGACTTTAAGCGAAGCTGAGAGACACTACATCACCATCGAGCGCGAGACGCTTGCATGCGTATGGGCCGTGGAAACATTTAAAAATTATCTGTGGGGCAAGGTGTTCGAGATCGTCACGGACCACAAACCGCTGATATACATGATGGATGGAGAAGGCCGCGGTAACGGGAAGGCTAGTTCACGGCTGCTGCGGTTATTGTCCAAATTGCAAGAATATCACTTTACGATTCGACACATCAAAGGCGGCCTCAACAGCAGGGCGGACTGCCTGTCGCGCCTACCTGTGAAGGGGGAAGAGGACGTCTCCCTAGACGATACGGAGTGCGTGGTGGCGTTGGTGGACGCAACGGTCATTTGCGATGGATCCATTACGGAAGAGGAATGGATGGCTACTCAGGAAAAAGACACGCTTATTCGCAAAGTGATAGATCACATGACGTCCCACTGGCCTCCCGTTCGGAACTTGCACGGCGAACTCAGAAGTTTCCAGCAGGTGAGCGCAGAGCTAACCCTTGAAAACGGATTCTTGAAGCGGCATGAGTTACTTGTACCTCCGGAGGGGCTGCGTGGAAAGCTGATCAAGATTGCCCACAAGGGCCATCCGGGCAGCACCGCAACCAAGAATCTTCTGAAAATGTATTATTGGTGGCCAGGAATGAACAGCGACGTCTGCAACTTCGTAGACCGGTGCTAGCAGTGCCTGAGAGCTGACAAGCACTGGAAGACCAGCAAAGGGGAACTGCAGATGGTGGACATACCGGTTGGCCCCTGGAGCAAGATTGCTATTGATTTTGCAGGCCCATTCACTTTGCTGCCGGAGAACTGCAGATTTCTTATTGTACTACACCAAGTGGGTGCATTATAAGTTCGTTCGGGATGTTACCACTGAACGTGTGATCAAAATGCTACGGAAGGTCTTTGCATTGGAGGGACAACCGAAGATCATGGTCTCTGACAATGGCACTCAGCTAGTGTCCAGGTAGATGACGGATTTCCTGGCCAAGCTGGGAATCAAGCAGGAAAAAACTCCATTGTATAGCCCGAAAAGTAATGGACAGGTAGAAAGAATGAACAGGTTTCTTAAAGAGGGTGTCCAGCTGGCCATTGCATCTCATATGGATGTGAAAGAGTTCATTGCTGAAAAGGTGCACACCTATCATAATACCCCGAATGAAGTCACAGGGCACACGCCATTCTATATGATGAGAGGGAAGAGGTGTACTAGTGAACTTACACCCAAGTATAACAAGTGGTATGACGTGAGGGAGAAAACAGAGGTCATACAAGAGGAGCTGTTAAGAGTCAGGGAGCGTATTGTGTCCAAACAAGAGAGCACTAAGCGGTACGCCGATGTAGTGAACAAAGCCAAGGTAAAGGAAATAGAGCAGGGAGATTGGGTGCTAGTTAAAAAGCCGCACAAGGTGGTGGAGGGGGAGTCGGTATTTAGCCTCCCTGTACGTGTGCAAGAAGTGACAAAAGGGGCAGTATGTTTAGAAGGTGGAGGATGGCGTAGCAAGGACGATGTAGTCAAGCTCAAAGCTGGCCAGGAAGATATTATTCTGAATGGGAGTCATGCACGTGATACCAGGGGTGACGACAGTGTTCTAGAGTGGCAAGAGAATGAGGATGCTTACAGGAGTATGTATGATGATGAAGGCGGCGCAAGCACTTCCATCGCAGAAGGGACAGGAAATGGCAATGGGGCTGGAAGTGAAAATGTGGTGAATGAGACCTATGATATCAGTGGGCGGAATGGGATTAGCCCCAAAAACGAGCGGCCTAGCAAGCAGTGTGCCTATGACTCGAGTCAAGGAAATACCGGCACTGGCTCTGTGGGGTGTCCTCGGTCTTGTATCTCAAGTAGACCAGCAAGACGTATAAGAGTGCCTAAGCGCTACGAAGAGTTTGTGATGGACTGAAAATGTGTTAATTTTTTGTTGTTGAGGAAGGGAGATGTTGTACATGTGTATTGTATATTAGGGGCCATAGAGTTGTGGGACACAGTCTGTTCTCGCTTTCTATATTGTCACCTGACTTCACGGCCAAATCAGGGGAGAGCGGGAATGTGATGTCATTGGGGGAGGTGATGCTGGCGAGATCGTAGGCGGCTGTTGGGACTATCGCCTGCTGCTCGTGGGCCCTTGTATTACGAACTAAATAAAGTTAATCTTTCTAAGCCTATCTGCTTCCACCGCATCCTTGCCACTGCAGACTTGTTTACAGAAACTATGAGGTGATGCGAATGAGTGTGTAAAACTGCAGCAGTGATAGTTCTAGGAAGCAGATCAGGCTGCAATTTCCTCTAAGAAAGCCTTCCCTGATAAACAGCCGGGTGGAATCTTACGATGCCCTCCCCTCTCCCTCACTCTTCAGTGGGGCTCAGGCCGCTGCTTCAGTCAGCGGACCATGAAGCTACGTCACATGGGGTGTACGGTTGTAGGACTAGGTGCGCTGTGTAAGATGGACCAGTGACTCACAGCAATGTATATACTTCTTCTATTGCTCCTAATTTCTTTCTGATGTTTACATTCTCAAACTCTCGGCCATGCCCCCCGATTCGTGACTCTGCTACGGCTGCCCCGTGCCACGCCCACCTACCCTTTCAACCAATTGCCTGGTCCCTACCGACCCCCAAAATCCTAACCTCTATTCCATATAAGTATCACGGTATCAGCGTTTGTACAGCACCTTCTACCATAAGCAGGTCATCTTGGTGCTTTCTTAATTTTGGAGCCTTTTTCGGACAGGTCTGTGATTTCCACCACTTGGTTCAGGATAGTTTCTTGATAGTTGCTTGGATGTGTGTGGCCAGTAGAAATGTGTTGAATATTTAGCTTAGAAAATGTTCCATCGAAAATATGAAAGTAAAATGAGTTTGATCCTGCGTATGGTTGTTGTCGTGTGTTTTATGTATGGATTGGTGTGCCATTTGCATATTTCAAGCACTTGTTGTCAAATGCAGCCGGCTTTCTGGCAGCCATGCTTCATCTGTATCTTGGGGGTAATACTTTAAAACAGGTGGGTCTCTTCTGACAGTCATAATAGCTGTTGGTTTACAGTGAGATTACTGCACAGCTCCTGCCTCAGCATAATGCAGTATGGTGCCTGTCTGTGCGTGAGTCAGTGTCACACTTAGGCAGCTGAGATGGATCCGTGTGTTGTAACTATTTATGTTGGGTGCCTCCTCACATCCTGTTGGGTTGGGTCCCACGTGGACAGAGAGGCCCTGGAGTCCTGGTGCTCTCCTGTTTGATTGCTGGGAGGGAGAAGGCCCAGTGTGGGCAAAGGCCGGCAATGTTAGGGGCACCTCGGCAGCAGGCAGCAAACTTGTATTTCATAAAAGCACATGGGAATGTGCAGATTAAGTGTCAGGAGGTGTTTTAAATATTCCTTTTACCCCTACATACAACATGGGGATTTCCATACTGGTCATGATGTGTACCACAAGCCATTTCATGTGCTTAAACCATGTTCCCAGCTGCACTGCGTTATAAAACACTCCTAATAGCTTCTGACAAAACACACCCTCACCCGTTGGTTGGCAAAAACCTTTGATTTCTGTTTCCCGGCATGAGGTTTAGGTATGTGTTTTTAATGATGCTTGGCCCCGGGGGCTAGTTTGTATCAAGGTGGTGCTACGTTGCCAGCACTGCGCCCTGTGTTTTGCGGTGCAGTTTCTATGCCCTGCTGATGTGCGTCTTCAAGGATGGCGCGGCTTGGAGATGGCTCATTGGCCTCTGTGGAAGGGAAGGACACGCACAGTACATGACTATCTACTATACAATGAGAGGCCAAATCGTGCCATTCCATGACTGAGTGCCCTTCCATTTCTGGTGCTTTGCTGCATTTCTGGTGTTTTAAGATCTTCTTCAAGTTGCTTCTTGCTCAAATGGGTGTAATTTCTGATATTGAAATGTTTTCCTCGTCTTCATTGTATAATTTTGCTCGCAAGAAAGTGTCCCTCATAGTCGTTGAAATGTCACACATAATTACACTGGGAAATTATGAAAATGTCACACATGGCAATCTGAAACCTTGGCAGCTATGCCCCAAGCAGCCCCCGTGTTCCAGCCTCCAGGGGCCCCATCAGTGCTGTAGCGCACACAGTCACCACTACACTCTCTCGCCAACGTTGGTTGCACCAGTGAGTTGCCTCATAACAGTCCTGACTCATAAATTAAATGGTGCGTGCTGCATGCAGTGGGTGCAGGTGACCTGAGCTTCCAGGCCCAGCTGCAAGGGGGTTGAAGGCAACTGCCTTGAGGCCAGAGACCATTTGCATATTTACATACCTTTGTAAACTGTTTACCGAGGGTTAGTTTTTTTCTGGTTCCAGTACCCCCTGGGCCCTCACTCTGCCTATTCCTTACATTTGAAATTTACATTTACTGCTGTAGTATGAGAATGCATTTCATGAAAAGGAATATAAAGTAAGGCTGCCAAAAGAAAAATGCAAGCAATGTGTTGTTTAAAGAGCCTGGAAAGACCTCGTCTTGACACCAAATAGGGTTATAAACAAAGTATGTATTGATTTGTAATGTGACTTTTCTGTCTTTATTGACTGCAGCTCTAGAACACAACTAAAAGTGCTTTATATTTATATTTGTTGTTCGAAGTATGCACAGATAAGTGCTGAAAATACGGCTTTAGGAACTACTTACTTTTGTCGGATATCAAAATAATGAGCTGGCAACCCTAATCATAAGACTGGAAGTTTGTTGCAGGATCAGCACATTATTTATTTCCTCAACCCTCGATCCCTGATTAGCGGTGTAATAGTTTAACTTATATCTGAAAACCCTACGCCGCCGTCAATAACATGATGAGTTACTTCAAGTGGCTTTGAAGGCACCCTGCATTTAGACAACTCACTCATTCTCGCCCTTCACTTTTACGCTCACCCTGCACTCACAGCAATCACAATGCACTCACACTGATCACCATGTACTCCCACCATTCACCCGCTCACACTGCACTCACAGTGATCACTCTACACTCACAATACACTTGCACTGTTCACCCTGTACCTCACCCTGCAGTCACCCTGCAGTCACACAAGAACACTACTCCCCCTGCACTCATTTCACATTTCACTCACCTGTCCCCCTCACTGCTCAGTTGGCAATCTCACTTAAACAAGCCCATCACTAACCATGCATTTTTTCGTCCCACTCTGCACTTACATCCGCACCCAAATTCATATGGACGCCTCATTCACCCTGCAGTCACTCCTCTTACCCTACTCTTACACTGTTGCATCACTCACCGTGCACTCATATGGGTACTCCTACCACCCACAAAGTGCAGAGGGTTAATGTGCCTGCTACAAAGAACGTGTACCATGCACATCATAGAACTGAGTGTGAGTAAACTATGAGTAGCGCTATAAATAAATGAAATGTTTGTCAGAAAGGTGCTATAGAGAGATGAGGTGCATTGTTGGTTAGTGGTAGTGAGGGAATTAATCGAAAAGGAGGAAATGGGGGAAGGCGCACCAAAAAAGACAGTCAGATGCCATCCAGAGACTTTTTGAGGCATGGGCAAAGTGGGCTCTGGGCCAGGACCCCAGACTTTCAAGGGGCCCCCTTATAAAACCAACTCTGTTCTGTAGAGTCTTGCCCTGATGGCATTAAATTATTCTTGAACAGATTGTTTTAAATACAACTTTCCTTCGCTTTTTTCAATATTGGTGATGTGTGTCTATTACAGACATTTTGTAGAGGAATGTTGTGTTTCATGCAACATCCATAAAAGAAATTTGGGATCAAATCGTGACCTCACACATATGAGAAATGGGAGAGTGTCACAGAGAGTGCAATAATATGCTGTTGTGAAAACACGCATTACTATCCCTGAATATTACATGTAAACACATTTAGAATTTGGACTAGTGTATCTGTGCACTGTCTGTGACTCGCCCAAAGAGGGCATGAAAGAGCTGAAATAGGATCATAAATTCAAAACTGTTCTTAAAGGGGTCCCCAAAATATGTTTGGCGGTTGGACCCTAATATCCTTAAGATGTTCCTGGTGCCATCTGCGAATATGATGGCCCTAATTATCACATGGGCTTGCACGTCCTGGCCCATGGAAAATACATTTTGTGTATAAAGTTCAGCAAAAAAACAAATTGTAGCAAAGGTGCAGAATGTTTAAACTCTGCATAAGTGTTTCTGTGGTGGTGCACAACCAAAAGGGAAATTAGTTTGACTAAATATGTTTGATTTATGTATGCTGCTGCTTGCTGTACCTGTTATTGTTTTACCCATGGCTTTGAAATATTTGCACCTTCATGCACAAGCACAAACCAAAAGGTTATTGGATGACTAAAGTGGTTTGATTTTTCTATGCTGCTGCATGCTGTACTTGTTACTGTTTTCCTAGTCACTTTGAAATTTTTGAGCCTTCGAAAAGGGAATTGTTAGTTTAAACTGGTTTATTTATTGTATGGTGCTGTAGTTGTTATTGTTTACCAGTTGCTTTGAAATATATGTGCCTTTATGCACACACCAAACGGGGAATTGTTTGACTAACCTGGCTTCATTTTTGCATACTGCTGGACTTGTTTTTATCATGCACTTTGAATGTATTTTCACATTGATGCAAGAAGAAAGTCAATTGTTTTACTAAACATGCTTGATTTTTGTTTATTTCTGGACTGGTGATTGCTTTATTATGCACTTTGAAAGTAGTTGCACTTTTATTTTGCTTTACCAACTACAGTTTGAATAGATTGTCATTAGGTACTTGCTGATAGTTTGTTTTTATTGTACATGCAGTGTTATTTATGGTGTTTATTGTCCTTGTCGGTAATATGTGTGCCTTAAATCTTGTATTTAGCATTGTTTACACTACAGAAATGATAAATTAAAACAGACCAACATCTGCATCAATGTTCTGAAGCATCCAAACAGTTTTCATCCTCAGCCTTGTTTGCTTGCCTGTTATGTAATGCTTACAAATAAAGACATGATGGTAGGAATTGAAATTGCTTCCTCAGTTCACGTTATTATCATGCACAACCCTTGACAGTTGCTAGTGTGTGGCATACAGATAATTCACCAGTCTATTTCTCTTGCCTTTTGCAGGATACTGAGTTATATCTTGTGTACTTCTCATGTATATTGTCAGTCAAGTTTTTATGGAATTGCAGGTTTGGGTTTGTCTTTCTCGGTATTGTCCATTAATGTCAATTCTAATTCAGACGCTTTACAGTTATTCTTCAGCCATAGGCAGTTCCTGAGACAATAGGATCGCACTTAGGCATTGTTCTGATTGGTGCCTCAGTCAAATAATCTGCTTTTGACAGTATTGTTACAAATGGCGTAGTTTATATGGTAAGAGGGTTTCCCACTTTCTCATTAGAACTTTGAGAATGACAATATAGAGGCATTTCATTTAAATGTTGGAGGATTTAGATCAAAATATGCCAGATTTTTGGGTGGTGGGGCAAAGTGATAGGTGGTGGGCCGGGAGGGGGGGGGGGGCATGTGTTTTGCAGGGGGGCCCCCCTAAAGTTTTGTTACTCCACTGGTAGCAGCATGTCAGTGTTTTTGCTTGGCACTGGAGTTTATCTTCCTATGGTTGAGGTGAAGTAAGCCTAAGAGAAGCCAAACCGAAGTCATGTTGTTGTTGGAGCTTTTAAACTAATAATGCACATCGAATCTCTGCCTCTGTAGGAATACCTTACTAACAACTTCGATGTCTGGAAGGTTGCATTTTACACGCTACTTCAGGTATGTAAAGCGTTTCTTTTTTTAGCAAGAAATCGTTTTTTACTTGAGTTCTCAAAAATGTAAATGGAGTAAAAACATTTCTAAATCATATCCTGAATTACATATTAATGTGTTTTATATAAGTATTGCAGATAATTGTTTTTGACTTCAAGGATTATTTATTAAATAATATTTTATTCAATGCAAAGACAAATATGTGTAAAATGTTTAAAGGTATTACATGTTTTTTTCAAATCAAGCTCAACTTAGATGTATGGAGTGAAATCATGCTTATCATTATGTCATTTACTGGTCATACAACAAAGTGTGGGTTTCTGTTTAGTGTGTGTTTGTTGCAGATGTAAGCTTATGAATAAATGCGCACATTGTATGTGGGTTTTGCTGGTGTGCATGCGTGCTAGCAGGAAGGATAGTGTTTATCCTTTCACATAACATGGAAAGTGTAAGGTAGAAAACTCAAAATATTATCTTTCAATGGATGCAGCACTAACCTTTATTTACATTTTGTAACATTGTATGAATGTAATTTAATTTTAAACACATCTTTATATTACCACAAATAAAATGTTAAAATAGTGATTTATAAATACCTGTCTATGAATGTATCCAGGGCATGGTCTTATGTCCGGAGCAGATGTTCTAGAGGCACCTAAGTTTTTAGGGTTTGTGGGTGGGCCATAATTTTTCTGGGGAGTAATGGTAGGGTCATTCTAGGTGAGAATGTGACTGGGAAGGGTGTCTGATATGTGTGTTAGATTTTGTTTGCGTTTGTATGTGTTTCTGCCTCTAACTGATGGTTTTGCGTGTATTTTGAAATGTGTGAAAATGTGTGAGTTGTTGTTGATGTATGCGGTTGAGTGTCCTTGTATGTGTGTCTGTAAGTGTATGTGCTTCTAGTGCTGTTTATGCATTTTTATGTGTATAAAGTGTTTTAGATATATGTTTGTGTGTATGCTGTATTGATGTTTGGTTGTATGTTTGGGTGCATTCCTTTTTCTAAAAGTGTTTTTGACTGCTGAGTGTTTGTGCCAAGGGTTGGGGGTTAAGTTGGAGTTAGGATCATGGAAGGGTTGGAGCATGATTGAAATAGGAATGTAATGGGTTCAAATGTAAGAGTAATTTTAAGGACATAGGAGGATTGAGCGGTATGGGAGGAAGAAGTGTGCACTTTGGATTTTGAGGTAAGCGTAGGTTTAGGCTCTGCGGAAGGTTGAGGGGTCTGGGAGGAAGAAGACTGGAATTTGGATTTAGAGGTAAGGGTAGGTTTAGGATCTGGGAAGAGATGAAGATATATGAAAGATATAGTGACATGAGTGTTTCTTCATGTTGGCTATTGTGGTGGGTTTCTGCAAGTGTGCAGGAGCAGCAGGTAGGTGAGAATGTGGAGTGGGTGTAGGTATTAGAGTTTCCTTTGTGACAGGAAGGCCATAAGCCTCTCTGTTGGGCAGCCATGGCAGCGTGAACGCGGTCGAGGATGATTATAACATTCGTTAGCTGATTGCCAACACCTTGAATGGCAGTCAGCCCTCCAGTCTGACTAACAGAGAAGGTTCTTAAAAGTGTAAGTGCCTCTTCTGATGCCAATGCTGCAGTAATGGGTGCAAGGGGAGAAGTGCCTATTGCAAGGCAGATCCAGCCTGCCGATGGACTAGGTGTGGCACATTTATGGGGGATGCAGGACTGAGGGTTGATATAGCACTTATGGTGGTCACATGAGGACCGGGTATATAGACTATATCCAAAGGTTTGATGTGATCATATTTTAAGAAACTTGAGCATTGAATGGTATTATGTGGGATGGATATTTTAGCTTTTGTTTGCCAGGATTTCCGTCAGTCGTGGTTAGACTTAAGGGGTCGGTTAGCCATATTTTTGCGCACTATGGGGCATATTCTCAAGGAGCTATCGCCAAGTTATCGGCACTTTATCGCAGCCAAAGTCTCGATACATTTACCGCCCCATTCACAAGCCGGTGCTAACAGCCCATATCACCAGTTTTCCGGCGATAGCATCCTCAATAAAAATCGCCACGGATGACCCCGGCAACTATTGCTAATGAGATGCAGAGTAGGCGTTCCCCAGCAAAAAGTCGCGACAACACCACTCCACAACATTCTCAATGACCAGCCAGATCGGCGATAAGATCACAAAACAGGCAATAAGGCGCTTTAGCAGCAGGAAACTAACACCTGCTCTGACCTGGTGTTAAGTCGGGCAACAACCGACAGCAGCCAATGGAGCACAGCCCATAGCCAAACATGAAGAACAACAGATGCCCCTGAGCAACGGAACATGCAGCCAGGATCCCCAATGGGGCAACAACACCCACCGCCACCAGCCCCAGGACCCCGCCACCCGCCCCTCCTCCCTTTGGACAAAGAGAATGCACATCAACACCACGAAACCAGGAACCCAACAAATCGCCTGAAGTCACACAATCACAACACCTACATACAGGTGTGGCCAGAAAAATGGAAATCATACATTCAAAACATATAATCCAAATAAAAACTTTATTACAGATGAAACAAAAAATAACAATCTTGAAGAGGCACGGCAGGTCTTCTCTGGGCATTCTGTAAGTCACAGCCTGCAAGATAGAAATACAGATAAGAAGGTGTGTCATGCGCCCATCAAAGTACAGAGAGAGAGCGAAAGAGAGAGAGAGAGAGGGGGAGAGAGAAAGAGAGGGAGAGAGAAAGAGAGGGAGAGAAAGAGAGGGAGTGAGAAAGAGAGGGAGAGAGAAAGAGAGGGAGAGAAAGAGAGGGAGAGAGAAAGAGAGGGAGAGAGAGAGAGAAAGAGAGCGAGTAAGATTTCCGACTCTGCAGACCCAGGCCTCACTGCTCACCTGCAGCCACCGGTGTGTCTCCAACCACGTGCCGGTACACACTGCAGTCCCCCAGGTCCATCATCTGAAACAGTTGACAGAGACATGAATGGCAGAGTCCGTACAGTACCACACGCCAACTGCGCTTGCCTGCCCATGAGCACACAGGAGGCTGCACCCCAGCCCCTCTCACCGCCCAGCGGTGATTGCCCGCCCCTGTGCAACCAGGCCTCCCTGCATACCTTTCGCCACCACGTGCCGCTGGGAGCCCCAAACCCGGGGCCCGTGACCATGGCACCCTCCACATCATGCAGCCCCGCACCACAGGCCACCAGGTCACACACTTGATTCTGGGTTTTATTTTGCTATGGCAGAGAACATATCAGTGCACCCAGCCTCATCGCAGGCTGCACACCCACTCAGCACTAGAGGTGCCACTAACTCTGTGAACTGCAAGGCGACGCCACGTAGAGGTAGGCCCGCACTGCCCACTGGCTCAGGCCTACACTGCGGTGCAGCAGGGCTCACACTAATGCCACCATTCCGGACCGCCAGGATGGTGCATCATCGCAGGCTGCACACCCGCTCAGCACTTTAGGTGCCCCTACCTCAGTGCACCGAAAGACACCGTCCCTTGGCGGTGGCCTGTGCCTGCAGCAGTGTATCCAGTGCCACCGAGTCTGTGCACCGCAAGCCATGGACCCTTTATGATTGAGTCTCATGATGCGGACGACATCATGTCACCCCTGGCACCGGGCAATGTGCTGTGCCCGGGCCCTAGGCCCTCAGGCAGAAATGATACCTACACAGAGAAACCCAGTTACGGAGTGGAAATGGCGTCCAGCACGTGCGCCAGGCCCTTTTTATTGGCAGGGTCACATGTCCTGTGACGTAGGGCTGAATGGGTGTGGTGTGGGTGTGAACCAGGCATGAAGGAGTGGCTCTGGCATGATGACAACTAGACCTGTGAGCAGCAGATCCCTACAGGCAAGACGTGGGACATGTAGCATTGTCGTCCCTCCCTGTGAGAGTCAGCAGAGTGGGCTGGCCTGGCATATGCCAGTCCACCGTAAGGGTGTGAACAATGACACCAGGGCTCTTGGCGTGCTTCCGTTCTGGGCTGGGCAGGGAAGTGACTAATGCGTGTGTCCCCGTTCAAGTGTCGGCGCCACCCGGAACGCAATCGGCAATGTATCACCCTGTGACCCAAGTCCCACAACATGAGCAACATGGACGTAAGGGGGAATCATTGACCCTACATTCATCCATACCTCTACACTCAGATCATAGACATGACACATTGGTGTGACAATGAATGTTTAATGCACATTCAATGGAGTGTCGTCGGTGGAGTAGTACAGGACCATGCAAAACCCACGATAAATTGATAGCCCGTGGAGGACCAGCCAGAGTCCTTTTCACATCAGAAGAGGAGGAGTTCAGTCCGCAGTCTGATAGCTGTGTCATTGGTAACCAAACAGAATATGGCAGTACATGTCGAGGTCCAAGGTAAGTGTCAGAGAGTGCTTCGGGGGACAGTGGAAAGAGATGATGCAGAGGGCAGAAGCAAGCAGAAACAGGCCATATGGCAGAGATGAATGCTACCGCTTCCTTCTGACCACGAGTGCAGCTTCATCCGCATCTTTGTCCTCTGCTGTTTCAGGTGCCTCACATGTGGGTGGTGGTGTTCTGTCTCCAGCACTGTGTGGCACTGACACATCAGGGGCCGGGGATGTGGATGGAGTGGTAGCAGCAGCATGCATCAGCACTAGGCCTGGTGGCAGTAATGCCATGAGGAGGGTCTTAATGGCATTGAGTGACCCAGCTACCTCTCGCTCGTGTGCAGCTGTGGCAGCCGATTTTTCCGCCTCTGTCCGCTCCATGTTCTCCATGAGCCTCAGCATGAGCCCCAACTCCCGGGCGAGCTCGCTGGAGCTACTCTGACTAGACAGTCGTTCTTGTCGCAGAGTCAGGATTCTGGCGATGTCAGCCATGGTTCGTTGGAGGGCATGGAGCGGACTGTCGGTGTCCGTTAGTGACTGTGAGGGGTCCCTGATGGGGCTCAGACACCCACGTATGGTGTCTAGTTTGTCTGCCATGCGGTCGAACCCCACCTGCACCTGTTCAGCCAGCTTCTACTGCGAAACCCCAACACACGGCCTTGTAAGGCAATGTGTTCGTCTTGGGGGTCCTGGGAGGCAGCCGTGGTGGTGGGTGCTGCCTGCTATGTGCTCTGTGCAGGGGGTGGGTTCTCCTCGTAGCAGCTGGGCAGGCCTGCTCCTGGAAGTGGGCTGCGGAGGCTGTCCACGAGCTTTTGGAGGGCGTCGGAGTCAAAGGTGTCGTGGACCTCTTCGTCATCAGAGAAGAGAGGTTGGGACTGCTCTGCAGGAGGTGTTGAATTTCCCTCTGCAATGTGAAGGGGAGATGAAGTCTAACATTGTGTTCACATATATGCTGTGGCATTGTACATGTTTACATTCAGACTGCATGGCAGTGTACATTGTGACTGTTTGTGGGGGAGCTGCCTATATGATGCGGGACAGTGGATATTCCGTCAACATCACGGATGTGTGTTTGAACTTGTACATTGTCAACTCACATTTCACTGCTATGCCACATGTGATTGCCCAGTTTCTGCACACAAGCTTCACCAGTTGTGTCCTCTGTTCTGTGGTGGACATGTTGCGGATTGCGCCACATCTTTGTAAATGTTGAAGTGCTCTGGAAGTGATGTGTGTGTGCTGCATTTTGGGGGAGTCACCCATGCAGCTCTGATTTGGCTGCTCCTTCTCCCTTACATGCGGTGTGCCTCAGACTTCTGTGCTTATACAGTGCTGAGATGTTGCATACTTGGATGCAATAGGCTCTTGGTGGGAGTTGGGACTCTGGGGCATGGTTTGTCTGCAGCTGTGCTATGCTTAATTGTGCATGTGTGCCATTGTGCCCTTCTCCCCCGTCCCCCCAGTCCCTGGTCGTCACTCACCCTGTTGCTGTTGTGTCTGGTCATGTTGAGCAGTGTCCGGTTCCCCAACTCCTGCCACCGTCTCCCCACTAATGACTGTGGACACCATTTCCTCCATCTCGAGTTTCTGCTTGGTTTTGCGCTTGACATCATTCCAGCGCCTCTAGACCTCTTCCATTGTCCTTTTTAGCACTCCGACTGCATTGACCTTATATTCCATTTTTAGTTGCCAGTGACACAGTGGAGGTGACGAACAGTAGTTGATGGTGTTCTAGCACCTCTTTTTTCAGGATCCTGTTTTCCTGCGGACTGAACCTTTTCTTCCTACTCTTCTTCTCCTTGCCCTTCCTGACCCCGAGGTCCCAGGCTGGTCCTCCGGGGGGATTGTGAGGTTCTGGTTGTCCTCTGCACTTGCTCCGGCTGCCTCCATTGTGCTTCGCTGTTGTTTGGCTTGTATATGTGTTTTTTTTCCTCAACTTTTGTAGTGCATTTTTCCGCATGTCAAGTGGGGATTGCAGGCCTGTGGCTGTTTTTCTCTGATTTCTGTATCGCGATTTGCATCATCGCCGCCTTTTTCTCATTGGTGTTTCTCATTTTTGCGGCGTCGCGTTGATTTTGACATGTTCATTTGCTGCTTTGTGGTGGGTCTATTGCATGCTGCCGCCATGTTGAGAATACCACGTTAACACTGTGTTATTTTCCCGCGATAGACTGCTTTGTGAAGAGTTGCGTTAAGCTACTTTTGCAGTAGTTATCACACGTTCTTGAGAATATCCCCCTATCTTGTTTCCTAAGTTGCTTCTGATCACGTTTCAAACTCTGGTATCCAAGTTGTATGGATCGTTCATTCAAACATCTTTAATTAGTTTTTAATTAACATCTATCATGTAAAAAGCAAATAGAAATATGGCAATATTGATACCCTGTTTGAGGTTATTAGGATTCTGAAACAGAGATCTTATTCTGTACAAAATTATTTGGAAGCCATCATAAGGTGAGATATTAATGACAAAATTAGTTTGGGTACCACCTGCTATAATTCTTTTCTTATTAGGGCCTCGAATACGCTACAGGCGGGCAAGGATTCTAGAGGGGTAAATTTGCACATAAATATGAGCTTACTAATTACATTGAAGTTGGAGGATAATCAATAACATTTTTACATCAAAGTCCCTGCATTCTTTTGTCATATAAGGGGGTACTGAGGAAATCTTTTCCAGTGACTATAACCCTAACATAATAGGCGTCAGGGTCCAAACACAGAACAGTATATCCACATGTGCAGGGCCAAAGGAATATGCAGTGGTGGATTAAGGGTCTACTTTTAATGGCCGGGATAGATATTAATTGGTTTTTTACAACCCTGGTTATGCTTCACCTTACTCTGTTTATGCATTATCTTTTGACTCAACCTTCACTTTGTGGGGATGTCTGTATCATATTTAGGCTTTCCTGTTTTCAGTTTCTATTTTTGGTAAATTCTGGTGGGGTTTTTTCAGTGTTTTCAAGTGATTTCAATACCTTTAAAAAACAGTGGTTATCAGTGGTTACACATTTTCGCGCCATTAAAAACTACAGAAACAGTGTTTTTCCAGTGTTAATGGAAATTTTTGCCTTTATTATTGCTTGCTTTCTGCACTGATAGCACATGGTATATAGACAGTGTAAGTATAGTGTATATGAGGTCCAAATAGATTTTTGCAAATTAAACTTATTGTAGTACACCATACAATACTTCTTCAGTGAGTCTTTGGTTATGTAGGCGCGCTCTTTCCTTCCCATGTAAACTTCTGTGAAAAGGCCCTCTCAACATTGGCACTTGAGATGGGCAACGCCAAAACAGCCAGTACGCAATTTGTTAACTCTGGCCACTGACATTGCTTTCCATGCCAATACTGGTTCACTTGAAGATTGCAATTTCGCTGATCTGGACGCTTATGCTCTCAGAGTTAATGAAGGGGTCAAAAATGAAGCAGCACTTTTTGAAACTACTGAGGAAATTCCCCTTTACAGAAGGGATCTAGAACAGAGTACCACAGTGAGGTTTCATTGACTTCAAATGCCATTGGTGGTGAAGAACATTTCTATGCATCATTGCAAGCCATTTCTCATACATTGCAAAATAAAAGTTCCTGAATTGCTCTTCATCATTGCTTTGCTTATCAAGTGGCAAGCACTCTAACACGGAACATGTTGCAGTGCCAAAGTCCCTAAAGGTGTCGCCCCGCCTACTCTCAAGGAGATGTTTCACATCTACACCAATTATGATGAACACTTGGCAGACAAGGGTGTTTTCAGACTCTAGTTTGTATTATGTCCACTACAGCAGTTATGTTTTCCTGTAAAAATCTAAGAATGCAGTAGAGTGTAGTTTTTTTCACATCACTATCAATATGTGACGTGACCAAAAATCCTCACATTTCTTGCCTTTGGCATCATCACTCAGCAACAATTCTGTAAACGGTTGCCACATGGATAATGTAGGATTCATAGCCCCTTGGACTGAGAACCATCAGCTAAGGGAGACCGATGGGAAGACTCTTTCGTTGATGCCATACAAAGCACGAAATGATAAAAATTTGCGTTTTAGTTCCTGTGCATAAGAAAACAGTGCACCAGAATGGACTAAAAAGTCATTAGAATTCCTCATTAACTCTGAAGATTGTTAAGATGCTTTCAGCATACCATCTAACAAGTGGCAAGGCTCTCTTACAGGGAAGCACTTCAGCTCAGGCATCAATTTTGACAGGTCATCACACAACTTTTTCATATACATAGCTGAATCACTGCAAATACAAACAATATCACTACAATCTTTGTTGAACTTGGAAAGAACCTTTTTTGCAGCGCATTCTAAGTGACACTGCGTTCCATGTTTCCAAAAGTCGTGTCATGTTTTAACCACTATCCCAGATGCTTGGTGATAGGGCTCTTTTCACATATACTTGTCACTATACCTTGCATTGAATGTTTAAAGCCTGAGGTGTTGGCAATTTGCCTACTATCAATACTGACTCACTAGAAACTGGGGGCTGATGTTAAGGGCTTTTACCCATTCTCTGTGGGTAAATGTGATAACACATATTGGAAAAGATTCTTATGAAACCAGCCATTTTACCTATCAGTGAAAGAATCAAATATGATTTTGATATTTCCTGATTCTCTACAGTTTTTAAAATAATTAAACAACACCTAAAACATGCTTCTAAACTCTGCATCTTGAGACCAAAGACCACAGAACTGGAAAAACAAAAGGAAGAAGAAACAATATTTTAGTGGCATCCCTAAACAACAAAACTCAAGCAGAATAATGTTAGCCCAGACTTTCTTACTGCTAGCTTGTATAACAAAGTTACATTGAATTGGCCCCTTCAGGAAGGAAAAAAATGACTCTTTCACTCCCTTTTTCCTTTCTTTGAATGGCATTTAGTTTGTGGTTGTGCAGGTGTTTTTTCAGTGTTTATATGTTTTCACTGGTGAGGGGTATTTCTCTTTCAGTGGGGTTTTATCAGTTATTATAGGTTTAAACCTAAAACCGGACAGCCTAATCATATTTGTTGACAATATCCCAAAAAATCCTATGACCCAATTTATTCTCAAAAATAATCCTGAATCAAAATGGTTTAGTACCACTTGCGGGGATGCTAATAAATGTTTAAGAACTGCACTCAATAAATTACCCAGGAATTGGGCTGTTATCACCATGTGAAGGGAGGAATATATGTCCATCAAAATGGATACATGGTCGGACTAACTAGCACCTGTGCAGCGAAGGATACTGAGGGATTCTGGAAGATTGCGAATTTAGGAGGCCCATTTAATAGACAGCATAATGACCTAGGAACCAACATTCCTGCTGATAGGCGGGTAATGAATTTCAAATCAATTCATGGCTTAAATCTCCATGATGATTATTGTCGGCAGGTAATTGCCTGTAGAAAATCCCTTACTATCTTGTTTAATTTGGAAGGGGTTATTTTGGCAATTTCTCAAAGTCCGGGTCATAAAGCTCCCGGTCCAGATGGGATTCCGATGGATCTTTATAAGACTAAACCCGATCTCTGGGCACATATTATCACCATTGTTTTCAGTTTGGCCGTGCGCTAAGACATCCTGAGTTTATGGCAATCTGTAATCACAGTACCTATTAATAAGAAAGGTAACAGACAGGATTTGGGATACTACCGATTGATTTCTCTGCTGGACTCTATGGTCAAAAGGTTTTGACGTATAGTCCTGCAGAGAATCGTGTATTGGGCAGATGCCTCTGGTTCTATGGCGCCAATCCAGTATTGTTTTAGAGAGGTCCTCGGCACAAAGAAGCAGGGCTTTAACCTAATGCTACTATTTAATAAACATACAGTAGCTGGGAGGTGGGGTTGCTTTAACTCTCATTCATGCATCTAAACTCGACATTTTACCGGGTCAAGAGATCAACGCTTTGGGTAATACTTGAGGTAATAGGCTTGGTTCAGGAACTGATAGACATTCTTTTAGCCCTTCACCAGGGTTTAAATTCCTCAATACGGTACGGCCCAGGGGTGAGGGGGGAGTGTGCTGACACTTTTAAATTGGAATGGGGTGTGAAGCAGGCTGTCTGTTGCCCACAATTTTATTTTTACTCTATGTTAATAGGTAAATTAATACTATGGAGTCCATAAGGATGTAGGGTGGATCGCCACCGTCCGCATAGCAGTGGCGATCCGCCCTATATCCTTCCCCACCCACCACCCATTTCCCCCCGCCATATTATTATGGCGGGGGGAGCCCGGTGGATGGAAAGACCGTCTGCCGGTTCTCCGCCGGTCGACCAGTCAACGGGCGGAAAAGGTGCTCAATATGGTGGCGGTGTCTGCATGACACCGCCATCCATATTAGGATGCAGGCGGAGACGTGCCTTTCCGTGAAAGGTATGCGGGGTTTGCTGTCACTGTTGTGGACCCCCAGGGTAGGGGAGGTGGGGGATGCATGCGGGGGGTACCTATGGTACCCCCTTGCATTGTCATGGACATGGTGGCAGGCACCTCGCAGTGCCTGTCATCTTGTGCATGACAATGCACAAGATGACAGGCATTGTGCTGTGAGCACCGCCCGCCACAATGCTGGGAATGGAGGATGCCACCACCACGGTGGTGGTGGCATCCTAATTGCAGGTGCGGGACCACCGCACCACTGGCAGCCGGTCCCAGCACCGCTAGGTTGGCGGGCGGACTAAAGTCCACCCGCCACCCTAATGGGCCCCTTAGTATCTTATGAAGGAGACATCACAAAAGTCACAAATCAATCAGTGGCAGCCTTATTATATGCTAATGATGCTGTTTTGATTTCCCAGAATCCATCAGGTCTCAAAAACCAAATTGATAATTTGGTAGTGTTTATGGATAGCTAGATTTAGGGACCAACTTCACCAAAACTCACTGTATGGCAGTAGGGGGTGGGCTATCCAATTAGACTAACTTTTTTTTAAGTGAAAGCATCTAGAAAGGGTGTACTGCTCTCCGTATTTGGGCATTACATTTGAATTCGGGTGTAACTGGGGCACTGAATTCGATACCAAAGGGGATGATGGACGGAGCGTTAGAGCAAATCAAACACTCACCCCCAGTCAACTGATCTGGGTTTAATCCATCATCTTTCTTTAGCTCACTCCACCACCCCAGTTCAGACATGGCCATATGCAAATCAGTCTGACCCTGTGCCTCATGGGAACAGTCCAGCCCGAACTGCCAAGCTATGTCTTCCCTGGACCGGAAACAAGCATCCTGGGACCGGTTTCGGGTTCATAACCCTCGTCAGCCAGGCTATCTTGAATCCAGTGGCAAAGTGAGCAAGGGACCCACGTCTGGGCATACCCTGCCAACTTAGGGCTAACAAAGGGATACCAAAGGGGATGATGGACGGAGCGTTAGAGCAAATCAAACACTCACCCCAGTCAACTGATCTGGGTTTAATCCATCATCATTCTTTAGCTCACTCCACCACCCCAGTTCAGACATGGCCATATGCAAATCAGTCTGCCCTGTGCCTCATGGGAACAGTCCAGCCCAAACTGCCAAGCCATGTCTTCCCTGGACTGGAAACAAGCATCCTGGGACCGGTTTCGGGTTCCTGACCCTCGTCAGCCAGGCTATCTTGAATCCAGTGGCAAAGTGAGCAAGGGACCCACATCTGGGCATACCTTGCCAACTTAGGGCGAACAAAGCGATACCAAAGGGGATGATGGACGGAGCGTTAGAGCAAATCAAACACTCACCCCCAGTCAACTGATCTGGGTTTAATCCATCATCATTCTTTAGCTCACTTCACCACCCCAGTTCAGACATGGCCATATGCAAATCAGTCTGACCCTGTGCCTCATGGGAATAGTCCAGCCCGAGCTGCCAAGCCATGTCTTCCCTGGACCGGAAACAAGCATCCTGGGACCGGTTTCGGGTTCATAACCCTCGTCAGCCAGGCTATCTTGAATCCAGTGGCAAAGTGAGCAAGGGACCCACGTCTGGGCATACCCTGCCAACTTAGGGCGAACAAAGCGATTCCAAAGGAGATGATGGACGGAGCGTTAGAGCAAATCAAACACTCACCCCCAGTCAATCAGTGGCAGCCTTATTATGTGCTAATGATGCTGTTTTGATTTCCCAGAATCCATCAGGTCTCAAAAACCAAATTGATAATTTGGTAGTGTTTATGGATAGCTAGATTTAAGGATCAACTTCACCAAAACTCACTGTATGGCAGTAGGGGGTGGGCTATCCAATTAGACTAACTTTTTTTTAAGGGAAAGCATCTAGAAAGGGTGTACTGCTCTCCGTATTTGGGCATTACATTTGAATACGGGTGTAACTGGGGGCACTGAATTCGAGCCAGGTCCAGCAGGTTTTCACAGGCAATGGGGGCCCTATTTAATTTTACAAAAATAATTGGGTCTAAGTCCTTCCCAGCCTTGACTGAGATGTACAAGCCTAAGTGTATTCTAGTTCTGACTAATGTGGCCTCTACTTGGGGACACCACCCAACTGAATGTCTCCAAGCTGAGAAGAATAGATTCTGTAGGAGAATTTTGAGGGACCTCCCAGCAGCCAGCATTTTATTATTGATGAGCGATTGGGTCTAAAATATGGCCAGGATTACATTAAATTGGCACCCCTAACGCTCTGGCTATTTGTATGAATAAATGAGAAAGCCAACTTCAACAGAGAGGTTATTGAGGATTTTTTGAACCAAGATCTTGGTGACAAAAACCCATGGTTTAAACATATTAGACAGTTGACTGTTAAACTTGGAAGACCCGATTTGTTCTCAAAGCCTACTAAAATTGCTAAGAACAATACAAAATGTGTGAAGAAATCGTATTGGGAAAGAGTGGAACTAGAAACAGAAAATATTGAACTGCTTGAACCTTCTGTTCAAGCCTATGTTGTTTCTCACGACTCCCCCACCCATGGCTTTTATTTACACTGGGTAAATAATGTCTGAGAGCGAATTCTTTAGACGAGATTTCATCTCGGTAGTATTAGATAACTGCTATCATTTTCCTTGTGAGAATATGACCCTTCTTAGGCTTTATCTTGCCTCTGTGATGAAGTTTTGACCTGAACAGTTGAGTTGAGTTAGGATTTTATTTGCAGATCCTCCCCAATTAATGTGTTTGTTATGCTGCTGGTTGTTTTTTCAAATCTGCTGTTCTAAATTGAGAATCAATGCTGTCTAAAATTCCTATTTTATCTACAAAGTCTGTTTAATGTTATTAAATGATAGATTTTGATTTTAAATATTTGAATTTATTTCATGTAGTTTTATGACTAATTATCTTTAGCTGAATAAAGAGAGTGATTAATTGATTCATGGTGGCTCTCTGGGCTAGCTCGGCCAGCTTGGCAGTTTCCCCACACCAATGCACCTTTCGAGGCTTCGGACGGGTATATCTGCAGAGGAAGCGCCAATATGGGCCTTAGTAGCCACAGGCCTCCCAGCCATTTAGGGGGTGAGGTCTGGGAGCCAGCCGACAATGTTTACACCTACAGGCGCAACATTCTACTAGAGGTGGGCATAATGTTTTGTTCTGCCAGTGGAATTGCCAGAACTTGGTGATTCCATGTTACTTTTGTAAGGCGGAGTTCTGCTCAAATTCCACCAGTCGCCATGTGGCAGAATTTTTTCCTGCTGGAGCAAGCGAGATTTGGCATCCCCTAGTGCCATTTTCTAATGCAAGTGGTCGAGGTGAGAGGGCTGCTTCTCGAGCAGATTTGTTGCTGTTCGAGTAGATTTTCTACTCAAGCGACAGCAAACTCACCTCGAAGGACCGCATGCTGTTGAGCAGCGCACGGTGCCATTTGCACTGCTTTTTCAGCACTGCCCGTGCTATAGGTGCTAAATTGCAACGCGAGCAATGCAACATGCATATTTCTGCCCGTTGGGGAAACTCTGTGGAATCTCAAGGAGTTTTTATGTATCTTTCTGAAATTCTGCAGAGCAAAACTCTGTGAGTCCCACCCACCCCCAGATCACAACTCCTGTCATGCAGCCATTGCTGCAAAACTGCATTGATTTGTACTTGGTGGCACATAATCAACCTGTAGTATGTCAGATTACCTTTCACTTCCTCGGAAAAGTGGATCATTATGTCAAACCAATAGGTGCTCCAGATTGTAGAGTGCGGCTACTCCCTAGCCTTTCTGTTCTATACCTTGGACATACCTTCTGCACTGGAACACCTCCCAGAGGACCATTTGTTCATACTCTGTGAAGATGTTTGGGCTCTCTTGGCTTAGGGAGCAATATCGAGAGTTCCGACACCAGAGGTCGGGACTGACTGTTATTCCTGTTATTTACTGGTCCCCAAGATGGACAAAGTCTTTCACCATATCGTAGATCTATGCACTCTGAACTTCTTCCTCGAGAAGGACAAATTCAAGATGCTCAGCTTGGCCCAAGTTCCGCCTGCCCTGGATCCAGGAGACTGGATGGTGGCTGTAGATTTGCACAACACATATTTTCACATCCCCGTCCTTCAGTCCCATAGGTGATAACTGCAGTTTCAAGTAGGTCAAAAGCACTTTCAATATTATGTGCTCCCCTTTTTCTGACCAGTGCATCTCGAGTGTTCACAAAGGTGATGTTGGTGGTTGCTGTCCATCTGCTGAGGTTGGGAATACCAGTCTTCCCATACCTCGGGGACTGGTTCCTCAAGTTGGGCCTCCTAGAACATTCGCAATCCACATCCAGTTGACGGCCAACTGGTTAACATCACTGGATTTCTCCATCAATGTGCCAAATTCACATCTGACAGCTTTACAGTGAGTTATCTTCATTGAAGCCATCCTGGATACAGTACTTTTTTGAGGTATTCCTCCAATTCAGCGTCCAGGACTTCCGTGCTTTGATCCCTATATTTCACCCCTTGACCTAGGTCTAAGTGATAGTGGCTCTGAGGCTCTTGGGCCTTTTGGCATTCCTACATCCTGGTTGTGGACCATGCCAGGTGGCACATGTTGGCTCTGCAGTGAGATCTGAAGTCTCAGTGAGCTCACCACCAAGGCAACCTGTGAGACTGCATCCAGGTGTCGACATAGACTGCAAGGGATGCAGTGTTGGCTGTTCTACTACATTCAAACCAGCAGCAGACCCCTCTCCTTACCCTCCCAGATCTAACAGTTGTGTCAGATACGTTGTTGCTGGACTGGGGAGGTCACCTGAGAGAGGTGAAGATCAGAGACCTCTGGTTTCTAATGGAGGCTTGTCTCCACATCAGCTCACTGCAGCTGCGAGCAATTCACTTGGCACTGAAGGCGTTCCTCCCAGCCATTAAGGAGTAAGTAGTGCAGGTTCTCATGGTCTCCACGACCACAATGTGGTACTGCAACAAAGGAGTAAGGCCGTGAGTCCTATGCCAGAGGGTTCTGTGTCAGTAGTAAATATATAATCCGACCTATTTGAACCCTTGTGCTGGCTAGCCACACCTATCAGGGTTTCACCAAATTAAGGGGATGATGTGTGACATCTGTATGGCACCCTCCCCGCAGATGATCAAGCTCCAGCGGTTTCTTGATGGCCCTGTGGTTTTCTGGAAGTGTCTACAGATGTTATCTGCCCCAGTTGGTCTTGAGTAGGATTAATCTTTGAACAGGAATTTAGTATACCCTGAACAGAGTTCATCAATGTCCAACAAGGACAAAAGTTAGCCACTTTGAATAACATGTATTTGGATAAAAAAATGCCAATGTATCTCAGTTCATTTAAGGACATTGTTAGCTGTTTTTGGATGATGTAATAATGCACAGTGATGCATGTGTTTACTTTTCGATGAAGATGTTATGAAAAATGTAATTGTGTTGTTAAAAAATGTTTTACCAGTAATTTTGACACATCAGCTAAAATGTAGCTACTCTTAATAAGTGTTTTGTTACTTTGTTATTGAAAACACACAATGGCAAACAATATGCAATGGCAAACTATTTACAATTTATATTAAAGTTGTATAGATGCTGGATTGTTAGTAACAAAGGTGGTGGTGTTCCTGTGTTACACATATTCAATTGCATTGTGTTCCATTAAATATAACCTTAACAGTAGACTCCCACTGCTAAGTTAAAAGTATAATCTTAAATCAGAATCTACCGACTTTTGTACATACAGTACAATTGTGGTTAGAACACATTATGAGCTAATCAAGACACAGAACTATGTTTTAGGGACAAATGAGCAATAAGTAAAAGCTTACATACCGATACTTAGTAAATCACAGAACAGAAATATACAAGGTGTTATTCCTTAATGTATAATTTAAAAACTATGAAAGGAAGGCAAGATAACATATAATATATATCAATTAGAAATGTTGTTATGTGTTACCTGATTCTCCACAAAAAAGAGTTTGCACTTGTATGATGATGATATTTAAGTAAAAAATATATTTTGAAAATAGTTTAAAAATAAAACTACAGCAAAGCAATTAACACATAGAGTTCAATACCAACATATGAACCTCTCAAATGATTTGTGGCATGTACTAGCCAATAGGACATAAACAAATACGTTTTAAAAACTATAAGTGAAACAAGATAATTGTAATTTTGTAGGAAATCGTTTCGGGGCATATTTATCATAGTGTTGCATCGCCCTTTCGCCAAGCAAGGGAGCGCTAGGGAGACGCAAGACTAAAGTAAGATTTATGGGGGCGATTCACAGAATTAACTTAAGACAAAATCCTAAACTTACTACTTTTGGTATTCACAGAAGTTAGGATTTTGTCTTAAGTTTGTCTTAAGACAAACTTAAGACAGACTTAAGACAGACTTAAGACAGACTTAAGACAAACTTAAGACAAACTTAAGACAGACTTAAGACCGACTTAAGACAGACTTAAGACAGACTTAAGACAAACTTAAGACAAAATCCTAACTTAAGTCTGTCTTAAGTCTGTCTTAAGTCTGTCTTAAGTTTGTCTTAAGTCTGTCTTAAGTTTGTCTTAAGTCTGTCTTAAGTCTGTCTTAAGTTTGTCTTAAGACAAACTTAAGACAAAATCCTAACTTCTGTGAATACCAAAAGTAGTAAGTTTAGGATTTTGTCTTAAGTTAGTTCTGTGAATCGGGCCCTATCAATCTACACAAGGTCACCTTGCGTGACAATGCATGCTTGATAAATCTAGAGAAGTGCAATGCAAGGCAAATCACTGCCTTGCGTTACTATGCCCCAAGGAAGTTTTCCATGGATGGAGCGGGGATGTTCCCATACATCCTCCATATTTTGGCGCATTCCCAGATGCATCATGAGTGGCAGACCTGGGAATGGGTCAAAGTGCTACCCCTCCCCAGGCTAGGCATTACAAGGAGAAACATCTTTATTTCTCCTCGTTTTTTCCTCTTTCTATGTGTTCTGTAGAATGCAGCACACATAGAAAGAGGAAAATGCTTATGAGGATTGCTTGAGGTGTTCCTTCCTGCACAAAATAATCCTGCGTACAACACATGCACCCTTGCACTATGACAAAAGGGTGCCTGCGTTCGTGCCAGGCAGCAAGTGCCAGGAAAAGACAGGAATGCGCTGCATAATGTTAAATACGGCACATTCCTGCCCTTTCATGCAGTGCAGCAAGGTTGCTTGCTGCGTTGCGCTGCGTGAAAGCTTGATCAAATTTGGGCCCAGGGATAGACTAATCGATTTGAGAATATCCACAACGTATCTGTTAAGATAAGAAATAATACATGCTGTATCTAATTTAGATGGAAGATGATTACCAACCTGTAAAAATGTAACATGGCCTACACAGAGATGACTAAAAACAACTTTCTTGTAATACATACCTATATTGAAGTATGTGTGTTTAAAAAAAACTTAATAAAAATAATAATAATAATTATATATATGTGTATATATATATCTATATGTATTATCTACTGGCGGTCGCCAGTAGATAGTTATAGTTAGGACCGTGTTTCCATAGGAAATCCGCAACATTCTATTTGGAATAACTTTGGCGCCGATTGACGAATCCTCGCGAAATTCTCAAAATAGGTGGGGCGCTCCGCTCCGCTCCTACCCTGAAAGTCTCGGGGGGATTCGTCAAGCGGGGGCTGAGAAAAAGGGGGGGTCCCAAAACGCGTTTTCCCCATGCATTTTTCCATAGGACCTTTAGTCTGAGCTACAGCCCGAACGGCTGAACACAATTACTTGAAATTTGGCAGAGAGGTAGCTCTCAGGTCAGGGATGTGCCTTTTGAAGGTCTCGTGTAAATCTGTTCAGTATTTCCTGAGAAAATAGTATTTAAATCAATATATATATCTATGGGCGCGCTCCGAGCGCGTACCGTAAGCTTACCGTACGCTGCCATGCGCGAGCGCGATTCTGATTGGTTGTTAGATCTCAGTAAACATTCGAATCGGTCGAAACCAGGAAGTGTCGGCCGCCATTTTGTCTCTCGCAGTCTGAGGGGGTGAAAAACAAAGGTGGATAACGTGAAAAGGGGGCAGGCTGGACAGTTCCTGACCCCCTAGCCTTTGTCAGGGGGTCCTAGAAGGACCCCCAAGGGCAAAAAATTAATTTTAATATTTTTTTCAAAAAATCGCCGAATGCGCGCAGCGTACGCGCACGGCGTATACAGAGAAATTCCGCGAGGAAAAATTCCGCGAACTTCGCGTAATTACGCGTACCGTACGCGCACGGCAAAAAAAAAATTTCAAAAAGGAAAGCTTAAAAAAAAATAAAAAAAATTGTGAGGTAAGGTTGGCTCTTAAAAGAGCCGTTGGGTTAATACAGGGATGGAGGAAAGAAAGAATGGGAATATTATGAGCGTCTACAAACGTGCTGGTCTATCTTATTGTTAATAAGGGAAACACTGGTCTCCCCAAAAACAATAAGACCACAACACGTTGTACACCTCATTGCAACCCTCCCAAATCGAGGGTTAACGTCCAGAGGAGCAGAAGAAGGTGATGCTCCCACCTCAGAGGAAGGGCTCAGCTGAGCTGCCGATGATGTACTCGGCTGAGCTTCTGAGGTTGGGCTCTGGTGACTTACTGAAGAGTTTTCTCCAGTATGTCGAGCAAAGGTCCTGTGATGTCTATCCCTAAGGTGTCTCATCATAGAGTGATTTCCAAAGGAATACTTCTTGCTTGGATTTCCTCTAGATAAAACACGGTCACAAAGTGTGCAAGTGACCAATGGAGCATTGACCTTTTTCTCCCCCTCTGGAAAAGTAAAATACTCCCATACAAAAGAATTCTTTTGTTTCCTCCTTCTCTGGATGATGGTGGTGCTGCTAGCCTCACTCTCAGAAGAGGTCTGCTGTTCTGCCATTGTATCTCAATGTCAATTCAGCTCCTTCTCCTAGGGGATCTCAAGCAGTAATGAGGGGAATGGGTGTGGTGTGGGAAGTTTCTGGAACTGAAAGTAGTTTCAACCAATGAAAAGTGTTCTTTGTGGATCACATGACCTACCGTGCGCGCTCCGTAAGGTTACGGTACGCGCTCGGAAACAAGTACGCATGCGCGAACGTGACGCTTACGGAGCGCTTACGGAGCGCGTATGTAAGACGCACTCGCGCATGCGCATTACACGCCCCTGCATAACCGCGATGTTGCTTCCGCGTGTACGCGTACGTCACGTACGTATCACGTAAGCGCGCTGTACTCATGACGTGCGGAGCGCGTAGCGTCAGCTTACCGTACGCGCATCGTATCACGTAAGCGCACCGTACGTATGACGTACGGAGCGCGTAGCGTCAGCTTACCGTACGCGCATGGAAAAAAATGCATAAAAAAAAAAAATTAACCATTCCATAATGCAGGATATAGTACATATATTATTTTATACATAGGTTTACCAAAAATCTCCCAAAAAAATTTGCATTTCAAAAACCGTACAAATTCACTGAAAAAACCATAGGTTTCACACACGTTATAGTTAGGAATTAGCATTTAAAAAACCTTGCAAATTCACTGAAAAAACCATAGGTTTCACACATGTTATAGTTAGCTGGACATTTCACTCATAAAAAACCAATGAAATTCCCCCGTTATAGTTAGTGCAGGCAACTATAACTCACGCGACCGCAATCCTCTGTTGATGTCAGATATTACATCACTGATGACATATGTGTCTTTATGAAAAATAAATATTTGTAATATATGTATAGCTAAAGATTAATGGAAGAAGACATGGGTAATTAAGTGTCTAAATACAGTGATGTAATATCTGACATCATCAGCAGAGGATTGCGGTCGCGTGAGTTATAGTTGCCTGCACTAACTATAACGGGGGAATTTCATTGGTTTTTTATGAGTGAAATGTCCAGCTGACTATAACATGTGTGAAACCTATGGTTTTTTCAGTGAATATATATATATATATACATATGTATATATATATATATATATATATATATATATATATATATATATATATATATATATATATATATATATAATGTATTTATGTGCGATTTACATGTACACATAAGGGAAAATGATGGGTACTTAAAAAAATTGTAATACAACATAATTCATTCCGTACATGACATATACACACAATACGTTATTAATTATAATGTATGCAATTATGGGTTCATCTGAAAATAACACATACAGTGTACATTATAGTAGTACAGATATTGTTTGCAGATTTCTACAATACTCACCAGTCTCCACTCTTCCAGGTATTCCCAAAATGCTTTCAGTGTGTAGTATCGACAGCACCACCAGTTCACAGGGGTTCTCTATGAGCGGTAGAAGCAAGGTAACATACACTCCCCTGCAGGTCATTCCACCACTTTCCAATGTCGTCCTGTGAGCGCTTGTTGGTTGTCACAGTATTTACCTTGTCCACTATTCTCTCCTGTGTTTGTCTTCTCTGATTTATGGTTGTGGCTTGGACTAGGGACCCAAATAAATATTGATGTACCTTTGAAAATTTGATTGATCATTACTATCTATTCATTTTCAGAGAAGCTTTGTTTTTTTCTACCAGACATTATGAAAAATATATATTTTTTAAACTATCTACCAAGGGTACAACAAAAAAGGGAAAAAAGAGTCCTGATAGCGGACTTATTTAGTTCTCAGATGAGAAAGAAAAGAGCAGTGTGGGTAGAGGGTTCCTTTTTATAAAGGTAGGATCAGGTGAAAGTGTCCATCATAATGACTTTTGCTTCAGTAAGCTTGACAGATGCATCCGCCATTTGGATGGAAGCCTACGCTGAATGTACACTGGGCTGATCTTTACATACTCCCTCGCAGGACTCTAACAGCACCGCCAAGATGGAACTTCAAATTAAACTCCATGGGGCTGATTGACAAAGATAAACATAGATGTTTGGTCTAAGTTTACTAGTTTGGGAATTCACAAAAGGAATTCATAAGCCTATCTTTATGTCCGCACTCGAGGTGGAGATCTGGCACGAGTGCGTACATACAGATAGTACTCATACATGCCCTTTGTGAATTCCCAAAGTCGTAAATTTAGAAGTTTGGTCTAAGTGTAGACCAAACGTCTAAGTTTACCTTTCTGAATCGGGCACTAAATGTAGTGGGCAGTATACTGTCAGCCTGACGGATAGATGAACTACTCTGAGGTCGATTCGGATCCGGGTCGGACAGCTCTCCGAGAGCTGTCCGTAGCCTTACCGTGCGACCGACACGTACCCGTAGCCGGTCCGTCCCGAAGATGAACTACGATGCGCATAACTGCCAAAAACCTGACCGACACATAGGCTGTGATTCAAGCTCCATTCTCCATCCGAGTCGTAACTCCGAACGCCAAACCGAGGTGCCCGGAAGCAGTATCCATAGCAGTTTCTGCCCTGACAAGACGGGTCGCCTCGTACGGCACGTCACAGCATCCGGAAAACAAGCATATCAACTACGATTCACGCCGATTCGCGCCACAACTCAATCCACGGCTACGAGACGGACCAGCTTGCAGCGGGTACGAGACAGAGCAACAAGCAGCGTGTGCGACACGAACACATCATAAATCCCATCATATGTTGCCCATCACCCCTGCCACCCCCACTCACAGGGGACCTGTTGCCTATGACCCCTGCCACCCCCACCCATAGGGCTTATATTGCCCATCACCCCTGCCACCCCCAGCCATAGGGGACCTGTTGCCTATCACCCCTGCCACCCCCACTCATAGGGCTTATGTTGCCCATCACCCCTACCACCCCTAGCCATAGGGGACCTGTTGCCCATCACCCCTGCCAACCCCAGCCATAGGGGACCTGTTGCCCATCACCCCTGCCAAACCCAGCCATAGGGAACCTGTTGCCCATCACCCCTGCCACCCCCACTCATAGAGGCCCTGTTGCCCATCACCCCTGCCACCCCCAGCCATAGGGGACCTGTTGCCCATCACCCCTGCCACCCCCACTCATAGGGCGTATGTTGCTCATCACCCCTGCCACCCCCAGTCATAGGGGACCTGTTGCCCATCACCCCTGCAACCCCCAGCCATATGGGACCTGTTGCCTATTACCCCTGCCACCCCCACTCATAGGGCTTATGTTGCCCATCACCCCTGCCACCCCCAGCCATAGGGGACCTGTTGCGTATCACCCCTGCCACCCCCAGCCACAGGGGACCTGTTGCCTATCACCCCTGCCTCCCCCCCCCATAGGGGACCTGTTGCCTATCAACCCTGCCACCCCCAGCCATAGGGGACCTGTTGCCTATCACCCCTGCCACCCCCACTCATAGGGCTTATGTTGCCCATCACCCCTGCCACCCCCACTCATAGGGCTTATGTTGTCCATCACCCCTGCCACCCCCAGCCACAGGGGACCTGTTGCCCATCACCCCTGCCACCCCCAGCCATAGGGGACCAGTTGCCCATCACCCCTGCCACCCCCAGGGCAGCTGTTGCCCATCACCTCTGCCACCCCCAGCCACAGGGGACCTGTTGCCCATCACCCCTGCCACCCCCAGCCATAGGGGACCTGTTGCCTATCAGCCCTGCCACCCCCACTCATAGGGCTTATGTTGCCCATCACCCCTGCCACCCCCAGCCATAGGGGACCTGTTGCCTATCACCCTGCCACCCCCACTCATAGGGCTTATGTTGCCCATCACCCCTGCCACCCCCAGCCATAGGGGACCTGTTGCCTATCACCCCTGCCACCCCCACTCATAGGGCGTATGTTGCCCATCACCCCTGCCACCCCCACTCATAGGGCTTATGTTGCCCATCACCCCTGCCACTCCCAGCCATAGGGGACCTGTTGCCCATCACCCCTGCCACCCCCACTCATAGGATGGGTGATGCGCCACACATCCATCATACTCCAACATTAGGTATGTCAGCAAAATACATCCCCCGAACATCATGACAACAGTGTGTAGTCTGTGACAAATGCCCACAACAGTGATTATGACTTTGAACATACAATGTAACTAACAGCACATGTGTGACCAACAAATGAGTGTGCCCTACACAAGGCAAGCATCACTATAGCACAGTGTCAATGTAAAAAGAACACCCCCTCACTGTGTAGAACAAAAGTTAAGTGTGGACTTCCTAACTGCAGCAGATGTTGAGCATTGTGGTGATGGGGTCTAAACCCCCCCTCATCACAGTGACCAAAAGGTAAGTGTCATCATGGTCAAAGCTGCAAATAACAAATAGCATGTATGATCCCTGCTCCCAACACATTAAACACTTCTGGGGCGAAGTAGTGGTTGTGTCCCATACACACAGAGATGTGGTGAGGCTAACAGTGCTGTGAAAACCCTCTCTCGGCCATGCCATGTGCAGACAAGCACCACCCATGGGGGCTGACAATGCATGGACTGTACAATGACACAAGAGCAGAAGTGACTATTACAAAGTATACACACATCTCGAAAATAGACACACTAATCAAAACAACCTGTGTGGACGATAGGTGTCAGCTCACAAACTCCCATTCCATGCCAGCATTGGCACCTAACAACCAGGATGAATGTGCACAATGATGTGATATGACTCACAGGGACATCAGGGAAAATCACAGAAACAGCATCCAGACAAAGGCCCACAACAGCAATACCAATGCACTGATGCAGATGCACAAACACAAACAGGCAACCTCACATAGCACATCTGACACAACATGTGTGTGTTTGTGTGTCTCAGTATCCCCAGGCAACAACACAACACATGAGGGGGCTGAACCACAGTGACACAGATGTGGACACAGTACCATACAAAAGTTAACCATCATTGGGACACCCTTAGTGGGCCATCAGGCATTGTGAGATGAGAGGGAGCACAACAGACACATGTGACACAAGCTGGAATGAACACCAACTAACACAGCAAGAGACTCACACACAACAGCACTACCCCCACGGACCAGACATTGGGGTGACACAAGCATGCATGACATCTCCACTGTGATGACAAAGGCAGATGTCGTACAAACTGGGAAACCCAGACATGTGTCCTGTTCCACAAACGTACATCACACATACACAAACACAAATCCCTCAGCATGGCTCCTCATCCATGGACAAACAGGAGCTAGGGGACCATCCATGCAAACATTTATATCAGTCCAACCTCAACACCACACACCCTGATCTGCAACAATGTGCATCTGTGAAGCCCACATGGACAGGTGACATGCACCCATGACAAACACAGGAATGTTGGGAGGAACTAAGGTGCACAGACTCATCACACAAGGACAGTTTACAACCCTAGTGAATGACAGACATACTGCACAGTATGCGGTACATGGCCATGACATCAAAGCTCACGTAACCTTCAGAATACCTGCCACAGTCCCAGGACAATGTAGAAGCCAAGGAGAACCACAAGGAACACATACTGATACCTGCCAACATTGCAGCCCTGAACCCGACAAGTGGGAGCAGTCACACACACATACACATGTCTCAATCACTGAAAGGTACCACCTAGGGACAACTACATGATATTGCGAATAAACAAGTGCCTTGGGGAACCCTGACTGTGTCCCATCTGTGTCTGCCAACATCATCACCACTCAAAACTGACAAATCCCAATGATGAAACACCAATTAACAGTAGTGTGTCATGCACCCACACATCTGGTAGCCCATGGCAAAGTAGTGGGATGAACACAGTACCACTCAGCAAGCATCAACAAAAGGAACATATCAAGGGAACACTGCCTGTGTATGAAAATGGATGTGGACACACACACATGCTCATACAACACACACCATTGACCCAGGCTATGTCTAGGCCTGGGCGGTAAATTCCGTTCCGCTCGCGGAATTTGCGGAATTTAGGTAATTTCACGTTCCGCGGAGAACGCGGAATTGCCCAAAATTCTGCTTTCCGGGGTTTCGCGGAATTTTTGCTTGTTCGCGATCTCAAAATGCATGTTCGCAAGATATTTCCCCCGAGCACGCAAACAGCGGTCGCGAACAGGAAAAAAGCATCGCGAACAAGCAATTCCCCGTGTTCGCGGAATTTCTGCGTGTTCGTGGAGATTTTAAACCATTTCGCGGAGATTTGCGTAACGCGGCTACGCAAATTCCGCCCACCCCTAGCTATGTCACGGGACAACACACTTACACTTGACGGGACCCAACTCCTGTGGAAGCCCAGCTGTGCCAAACATATTCACAGCACGTCTCACTCGTGTCAGCTTTACACTTGGTCAGTCAGCCATCAGTTACCACACAATGAAGGCTCTGGTCACAACAGCCCGGGTACGGGAGTCTCCCCTAAGTTATCTGCACATACTCAAAACATATGTACAGCAAGTTGCACAGAGGACCCAGTTGCTCCTATACCAATGATGCCCACACCTGTAGGTCTAGTGGTGATGCGCACAAAGTCTGTGAAATTGACAAATTGGACAATGGGAAGCACATCATATGTGCATGGGTGCAAGCCAGAGATGTGACCATGCAAATGAAATGTTCACAGGGATGTCCACAAATAGTTGATCATGACACACCCAGGTAGCTGCAAAGGATGACATGGATACCCACCAGAATAGGACACATATCTCATGGACCACATGGAGTACCGCACATCAACACATCAGTATTCAACATTGGAAACCAAGCATTACAGGTGCAAGGGCATGTTAACCCCTTCGATGCGAGTGATGGAGCGGTTCCGTCATGCGCGTCGGTTGCGCTGTGCGCATGACCGAACCGCTCCGTCATGGCCCCGCCCACGCAAGAAACCTTCAGCACAGTGCGGTAATCCGCGCCGCGCTGAAGGGGTTAAATATCATCAATATAATGTTCAGCTAAATCAAGTTCACAGGGATAAAGAAAAAAGCTTTATTCAGCATATTAAAAGTTAAACGCCCGTTCAAACAAAAGGCCAATGGCCAGTCCATTTCCAAATGCCAAGGAGTGAACTAGAGTGGCAACTGTCACACGTTGCTTGCCTGCGCTGCTAAGGACAGGGGACATCCCCTCCGAGGGGCATACATGGGGGCAGGCCAGGCACCGCAGGGACAGGATCAGGGCGCAGCAGAAGGAGGCAGTGAAGAGGTGGTGGATGCAGGCGAGACACTTGCAACTGCAGTGGAGCTGACTGAAGCGGTGGGTGTAGTCACAACTGTGGGGCACAAGTCAGATGGGGTGGGTGCCGGCACAACTTCAGTGGGCAGGTCAGATGGAGTGGATTGGGTCCCCACTGCAGTGCCCAAATCAGACGGGGTGGTCGTGGACTCCACTGCAGTGCCTAAATCCATGTGAGCGGAATGTGGTGCAGGTGAGGTCGGCAGGACAGAGGGGGGGACATGTTCCCCACATCAGTGGCACTAACCGTCTGACCAGGTGTGGAGGAGCAAGTGGCAGGAGGGGAGGGCCTCAGCATTTTGGGGTGGTGTATCTGTGAGTGGGGCAACCCGGGGCAGGGAGCTGCGGGGGAACCTCTGGAGTGGTGACCTGTGGGATGGAGGACGGAGACTTTGCCTTGGAGCTGCGTGGTGGCGGTGGGGTCTTGCTCCTCCAGCTCCGGGGGGACTTGCGGGTGGGGGTCTCAGTCTGACTGCGCCTGGGGAGGGTGTCCGGGTGTGAGTGGCACTCCCCTCTGTGTGCGGGGACTTCCTCTTCCCCTTGTAATCAGGATCTGCTGGGTTGGTGGGGAAGAGGCCAAGGTCACAGAGGAAGAGCTTCTGTGGAGATGGGGTTGCAGGTGAGGCAAGGGAAGGGGGCTGGGAGGGAGAGGTTTCGGAGGACTGCGGAGTGGTTGTGGATGACTGTGTGTGTGTCTGCAAACCAGCCCCTGTGAGTGTGGTATCAGTCCCCTGCGCTTGCTTGTGTGCACGTCTAGCCCTTGGTTTGGGTGTTTGTGTGCTGCCCGTGTCTGTGGCTTTGTGAGAATGTGCAGGTGTGTGTGTGCTTGGGACAGGTAGGCTGCTAGGAATCGTGGGTGGTGCAGGTGTAGGAGGGGTGCCGGACTGTTGGAGGAGGGACACTGCTGCCGTCAGGGAGGAGGCCATGGACTGATTGGTCCTCTGTAGGGCAGACATGCCCTAGGAAATGCCCTCCATGAACAACACCAGTTGCGTCAACAGACTTGTGTGTGCATGGAGGACCTTCAGCATCGATGTCTGCCCTACATGGATCTGTCTAAGTAAGTCCACAGACTCCTCACTCAGGACAGCAGGGGACACAGGGGCAGGGGGTGTGGTACCTGGCACAAAGGAGACATGCTCCCGAACACAGGAGCCTACAGGGACCTCTGGGAAGGAAGCCAATGGGAGGGTGGCGGGGACAACCTCACTAGCTGGGGTTTGGTGGCTGCTGACACCCGCCTCCACAAGGGAGTCATCCTCAGAGCTGCTGTGACCCTCAGCTGGGGGATGGTGCTGACGACTCCTCTGTGTGGCTCCACTCGCCCTCCGTGCCACTGTGTCCCCCCGACTCCTCTCCTTCTGTCCCTCTCTGTGGCTCATCCTGGTCCGTGGAGCTGTCCCCTCCTGTGTCCGTGGATGTATCTGGATAGGAATAGGAAGTAAGAGAACAACATCAGTCACCTGCACTGACTGCACACACCACAGTGAGTACATCACATCACAGGGCAAGCCCTGGCATCATCAGCTGAACACAGCTCAAAGTGCCAACACTGTTTAGAATAAGCCAATTGTCATTCTCAACATCAACCATGGCACACATATCCCTCCTTGACTTGCACACATGTCTGTTGCATGTTGGATGCTAATACCCCAATGGCCCGACTTGCACCACCCACACATTAGTTGTACATGCAAGTGAACATGTAGGAGTATGTCACTATTCACACAGCACATCTCTTGCTACTGACTCAGTACAGTTGTCCGGATGAAGGGATGGGCAGAGACTCATTTCACATGCTTGTGATGCATGCCAGCAACACACTATGATGTTGTCATGTCCTGATGGGCAATGCCACAATGAGGTGCATGGTGCACACTTGAACACAATGCAGGATCACTCATAGCAAGTTAAATGCCAAGGCATTGGCATGCCTGGAAAGTCAGTCAACACTGTCTCCTGTCACAGGGGCAGGGCATCCAGACAACAGTATGCACTGTCTCACAATCATAGCTCAGGGGTAAAGCTAACTCTGCAGATGACAGGTGCACTTGCCCATCCCCTGCAAACAACATATCCAGGACCCAGAAGACCCCACATCATGCAAATCAGACATTTGAGTCTCTGCAAACACAACTCCCTGTACATTAACACATCACAGTCTGCCATGCATGTAACCCAGCTGCCTGAAGGACACAGTTGTATACACCATTGTGCGCTGTCAGATGATCACACACCTATATGTCACACAGGTCTTGTCTCACACAGTCACATTACAGATGTCCTGCTGACCCTCTGAATCATGGACACCCCAGTTGTACGTAACAACAAGCCACACCCTAATGACACAGAGGCAGACACCTGAAGGCACATGTCACTAAGCACAACCTGTAATTTGATACACAGGAGTGGGATTACAGAGTGTTTCTAAATGCCCTTGAGGAGGCATGACTGCCCAGGTCTACATGAAACAGTGTTTGGCCCTGGACAGTAGTCAGGTGGCTAAGCAAGTGTGACATACTTGATATACATACTCCTGAGCCCCCAAAATTGGAGTCCCCTGCTGCATGGGTTTGTTTGGAATACCCCAGCCACATGTGGCGAGTCAGACCAGCAATTGGAACACATCTCAAGGGCACACACATTGGGCAAACAATTGAACCACCCATGAAACACACAACAGAGTCACTGGAGCAGATGCTATCCTGTAGCTGAAGCATAGCTGACTGCAGGGTCACAGTGCCCTAGTGACACAAGCAACAGACTGTAGGGGCCACACCTGTGGAACAGATGAGGAGGGTGCATCACACAATTGAGGGACCTGAGTATTGGACTACAAGACCTACGTAATGTGGAAGTGGGACCAGGCCAAAAGACTGCAATTAGCATGTCAGACATAGTACACAGATTAGGCATGGACTTACCCCCTTCCTGCTGCTGTCTGGCCTTCAGCTGCCTATCCAGGTCCGGGAAGACCACCGCCAGTGTCCGGAGCATGTGGGGGGTCAGGGTCCGGTGTCCGCCCCTCCTGCGTGGAGGTGACAGCTTTAGCTGGACTCTAGCTATCCTCTAGGTCCAGCCCCGAAGGTCCTGCCACCTCTTCTGGCAGTTGCGGATCCGGCGCTTGTAGACCCCCACCGAACGAACTGCCCGGGCGATGGTCAGCCACTGAAGTACTCCAATTTTTGAGACCCCAGAGGTGCTAGGGGTAGCACCCTATGACTTCGAGTACTTCCTGATGTGGTATTATAGAATTCTGCATATCTTGATAATATAACAAAGAACTTGGCAACAGAAGCTGAAATATGAAAAGACATCTTTATTAAACTCAAATGAGTGAGACTACGTCGCACAGAAGCCTTAGCAACTGGATGAGGCAGTCTGCAGAACAGAAACCAGTCTCCTCTTTTATGGAGAATGTTACGCTCTGGGCAACACCGCCCTTCTCTTGCAGTTGGTCATTCACATGTATACATTGCAAACGAAAAGGCAGAGTCATGATGACCATCCCACATTCCAGTTAAGCCAGCCCGTAATTATTTACCCAGCAAGGCTCAGATCCCACATCAGATATCGATAGGCCCCAATAAACATGAGCATCTCCTGTTTTGGGAAACAAGCCATAAAGCAGGAACAGTCAGGTGTGAAAGAGATTAGCCGGAGGCTTGTGTAGGATGAAAAGACTTTATGGTGTGTCAAACCCTGATGCTAATCACAGGTGGCCAGAGGACAGGGAACTCGTGAGACCAGTTTGACCTGGGGTGGCGGAGCCAAGCTGCCCAGGTCACAGAAAAGTCAAAGAAAGGCACATGTGCTCTAAAAGGCCCGTTTTCGCTTCATGCTATATAGCCTATGTGAGGGCAACCATAAGATGGCCACCGCTACAAAATGGAACCCACGGAGTCAATGTATAAGAACGTATACATAGTGCATTCATAGCTAAAACGTTACACAAAGCACTTGTACATACCGCATTGACCATTCGCGGTTCGCTAATACCGGGATAGACAGGGGTAGGGCCCTGCCTCCTACGCGGTCCCAAATTTTAAAGTACGACAGACCCTCCTTTTGCCCTTACATAGGCAATAACTATACTCTCATCAATCCGAGTCCAGGTCTACAGACATGAAGTCATGGAGATGTTGCTGTAGCATCATCCTATTACTTAGCGACTCTCACGGGACACGTCTCCTTACACATGTAGTAGCACAAAGGCCACATATGGCAGGACAAAATAAGGAATACCTCTATCTAGGTGGCATAAGATCACACACCCAATAATTAGTGATGGTCATTACTAACTAGTGTTGATGCAGAAGCTGTACAAAAGAATTGCTTACGAATTCTGATCTTTTAACCTGCTCATGTTCAGGAAAAGGGTGAAAAGAATGCAAAGAAGCAGTAGTAGGAAAGGACATAGGTTGGGAAGCGGGTGCAGAAGTCAATTGGGTAGAGAAAAACAATCCCATCCATAAATGACAACGTCATGTTTAAAAAGACACTAGAAAACTCGTTATTAAAAACATATAGACAACGGGAGAAAGTAGCGACCACTATTTCAAATGAAATAATATTTGTCTACAACCCTGAGCAAAAAGCAAATCCTAAAATTATTTAGTAACATTTTAGGGCTCCTATACATTTTGTATGTTCAGGTGAAACAGTGGTGACCCCCATCAATGCTCTGAGGTGAAAAGGGGGTACTCTTCCACAGAAAATGGATTTTATTCTGCTTATACTAGACAATGCCAGCAAAACAAACAGTCTTCTAACACCTAGTCTATACAATCACACGGAAACCTCTTGTGAAACCACCTATGCCCAGAGTCCGTTCAAAAAAACCTCTCTGGCAGGCTTCTATTGTCCATCAAATCTTCTTCTGTTGTTCTCTTTTGCCTGGGCCTCTTCATTCAAGCCTTTCATGAGAAAAGTACTGCTTAGTTGGAGTGCCCTCCTGGCAAACACCCACAGCTCACTCGAAAAAGTCTCAATGTCTCAAGGCAGTGTGCCAGTATTTTTCCTTTGCGGCAGGCACTACAGGTAGTGTGCTCTCCATTGATCAAGGGCACAGGTCATCTCGTGCAGATTCGGGACCATTCTCAGACTCCAACACTCGTCATTCAGTGTCAGAGGACGCTCAGGCTGCTCTTCCATGGGCACTGGAATGTAGTGCCTTCTGTCAATCTTGGATCCGCCGGTGCACTGCACTTCCATTGAAGCAAAGGAAAAGAGGGGGGGTGTGTGTGGCCAAAAACTCAGGCCAAGGGGCTCAAGGGACTGCACACTGTCAGAGGTTACCAGCACATGACAGGCGCTCTTTTGCACTGGAATTCTGGTTCTGTGGCAAAAACCAGCTCCTCCTTCCTTTCTGATGTTGAACGCCTTCTGATGAAGCAAGTGTGATGCTTTAAACAGTTCGTTGTATAACAAGGGGACTGTAAACAGGTGGCCTGTGATTTTCAAAGGAGTGGCCACACGCCATGGGACAATTTTCATCTAGAATACACTGTCTTTCTCAGGAAGCAATACAAATAAAAAGGCAGTAGGCAAAACAGTGCTTCTAAGCTTTTCAATTGGGTTTCCGTGTGAGAGCCTCCATCATCTAAGGGTAGATAACTACACGAGAATTCTATCTAAATGGATGTCTTCACATATGGTGGCATTGTCTAACGGGGCAAACACATTTTTTTCTGAATGATTACATCTAGGTGTTCCTAAATTCCTTATCCAGAACATCTCAATAGAGAAATCACATGGTACAAATTATCATGGGCATGTAGAAAACTTTCACATCAGATGCAATATGCAATACACAGGCTAATAGTCAAATATGCAAACAAAAGACAAGAACTAGAGGGTCCTGATATTTGCATGATTAGAAACTTCTGATCCCACCGAAAATTAAAGCAGCAGGAACAAAAAGGGTAAAAACCACATTAAAAAATAGACATTGAAAATTTGTCATGTTCAAAAAAGGTAAACGTAAGGTATCTCCTATCGGGATGGAAAACTTGTCTTACTATAATATAATATACTTGACAGTCAGGCTGGAAAACATTGAAGCAGGCCTAGGGACAATTCTTGAAAACCAGTCTGGTCATACAAGAGGGCATTATACATAATATGGAGGTTCCTGGTGCATCACTGCAGTCTGGAAGTGTGTACCTGAACAATACACCTACAATAATAAATGGGCTGACTGGTGAAAGGAATACGGAAAAGGGAATTGGAACTAGGACACAATTAAAATCCCCAATAACTAAGCATGATGCGACATTGGTCAGGGAAGAAGCAACAAAAGCAATAAAAAATAAAAATCTATAGGAAGGACAAGAATTTACTTGGGTGATAGTCAGGCATGTGACACTACACCAAGAGTACGGGTAGTACACAAAAGGCCAAAGTTACATACATTTTAACTCTACCGCTGGCGACTACAAAGGCCATATGCTACTTAGGAGACAGGACACCATTAACTAATGTAATATAGAAATTAGGCCACCTTGAGTCACAGATCTATAATTTCATCCTTAGGTCCAATCAAGGATACATAAACGTAGGGCTGCCTGTTCCTTTAAAGGAAGGGGCAGTAACGTGACTAACTGCAGGTGACACACTTTGATCCTGTAGATCTCTTTTAGTTTTCTGTAATACCATTATAGCCAATTTAGACATGCACTGGTAAAGTGCTGCCTCTCATGTTCACAGCATGAAATATCATTAGCTGTGGAATTTAGTAACCAGAACAAGTTCAACCAACTGTTGCGTAGCGATGGGCATCGTCATGACCATCCCCTCACAACACAGGTAAACTTGTAATAGTATAAAAAGCAGCAACAAAAACAACGAAAACATGCAAAAAATAATAAAAACGCACAAAACGTCAAGGCATCAGATATACTTGCTGTATATCAAGCACAAAAAAGCACAGACAAAACAATAGCATATGTAAAATAAGCGGTGACACACAACACCATGTCATGTACTTTTATGCACTGTAAACCTGCAGCCCAAAACCCAATATTTGGGCCTGTTTAATTTGTCAGGTTTAAAATCCTTACCCTCCTTTTTGACGGTAGATCACCAGGCAATGGAAATCTGCTGTCAAATATAACATTACTGTCTCTCTTCTAACATACAGGACCAGCAAGAACAATTCATGATAGGACCAAATACACAAAAATAAATTGTCATTACTTAACTGTACCCCCTTGTCAGGCCTAGCAACATCCAGCCACTTTAGTTTTACCTTTCTAAAAAACAAAATCGTTACACTGACACTCCATATTAATTTGGCACCTACAATTTCCACTGTGAAAAATAATCCTTGATTAGTAAAATCGCTCTAACTGAGGCATGTAGCTTTCAAAATGTTTAGAAAAAGGGGCTGCATTTTATTGTCTGTCTAAGACTTAATGCAACACTTCGTTTTCTGTTAAATAACAGTAACTAGCAGACATTATTTTATTTTCATTTATTTTAGAGCGAGACACAAATGTATCAGTTCTCAAAGTATTTAACACGATGTTTGGGCTTTTAAAGAAACCCCTTTTTCTATATTTTCCCTTTGGAATTAAGTTCTTTAGTTTTATTGATGATCTTGTGGAGAAACCAGAAACCCCACCTTCAGAGGCCCGTGTAGCAAGGTCATTTTGCATTCCACAGAGGTAAGGCCCTAATTTAAAAGGTCATAAATGTCAACGTGGCAGCCTACGGGGAAAACCAAAGATAGCATCTCAGCAGCATAACTTGAGCCAGCCTCTGCAGCTCTCCTTAGCCCCCCGGCTTCTGCCACTCTGAATTTGTCAAAGCCAGAAGGCCTTCCTAATTCCTCCTAACTTGCAATAATTCACTCTATTTTGAAAAATAATTTCTCCTTTTTAGGCGCTAAAAATTTTTTTTATCTCTATTCCCAGATTATTAAACTACATTTACTGTGAATAATTCACGAAACTTAATAACACACATACCACTTTTTAGAATAAATCCTTGTTACAATCCTATGTAATGGTACACATTTCAACAACCTTAAATGAATGAACATCTCAGTAGGCCCAGCTAAAGTTAGACTGAACTCCAGCAATTGGGACCGCTTTCTGCCCCAGTCCACTGGCACTGCGAATTGCATTTGCAATGAGTTTTGATATTTTCTTCATCATTTAGTCACTTGCCTTTATACCACATTCCTTTTTATTCCCTTCGTCAATACAACCTTCCTCACGCTACTCTTCATGTCTTTATTACTCCCCTTCATCATCTCTCCTCCCTCCACGGCATTCTATTTTCCCAATTGTTCTTCTCCTTCCTACGTATTACCTAGTTCCTATAACCGTAATTCTACATTTCTCCACCCCTCTATCATTACTGACTTCATCACGTACCTGCTCACAAACATCCTCTTTTTCCTTCATCAAAAAAATAATTCTCCATTTCTCTTTCTCTATGTGGGTGCTAACTCCATTAAGGCCGTTTTCTATTAACATCAAATAGTTGTGGGTTGCGACACCATATTTTGTTTAATTTCTCCAAGTTTTAAAAAGGTCCTGTTTTTCATAGCGTGTTCAGTAGTATCGTGACAGACACAGCTAAAGTTAGAACCTTCAACCCTGATATTAAAACAAGCCTTTGTACTGGCACATTGACTCATTGAATCATAAGAAGGCACAACCTGTAAATATATATCAAACCTAAACGTATGCATTTACTGAAGTCTGAGACACTTTAAAAAGTACTCTGAATGGAAGAAAATGCAGTTCAAACAGTGTCTTCTACCCAAATTCGACTTTCATTTTTTTGGCATTAAAAAATGAATATCCTACATTTTTTTTGCATAATATGCATTACCAGAATGTTTATTACATAACCCATGAGTCAGGCATTGGAAATAATAACTTATACTTTATAGAAATGAGCTTGTTTGCGCCTGCGCCAAGGGAAAATTGTACACGCGAATGCTTCTCATTTTAGTGATGCAACACAATTTAAATCAAATTTTAATGCTAGGAGGTCATAGTATGAGTATTAAGCTTTATAAATATCAAAAAACGATTTTGAAAAGCACTTATTTTAAAAAAATAATTTTTCCATGTTTAATAATTTTCTTTTTTTTTTAAAAATCCCAATTATTCGTTTTTGTGATAAATCCATGTATAAAAAACAAGCTGCATCCCTTGCCTATCATTTTGGACACATTAACTCACACGCCTAAGCGCATAAGCCCAACTTGAAACGCGTCACATTTTTGCGCCACTTTCATTTAAAACGACGGTTCTGCAAAATTATACCCGTGTTCAACTGGGAAGGTGCTGGCTGAATGAACATTTCTATCAAATATACTGCAGCTGAAAAGTTTGCCTGTGAACATCTAATACAATGCATCTAAGGAAAATGCTGTAAATTTATTTACTTTTGCAAAAATAGATAATTTCGTTTTTGGGGCCTGATTTATATCTATTGAATGTGTTTCTAATTTTATCCTTTAAGCATTTAACGGCAGTTTTGTATATGTGCACAATTGCTCATTCTATAAATTAAAGAGCACCATATAGCTATTTTAGCACGTCACATGGTTCGTTTCTGGATTTCTTTTTTAAGTTTCTACTTGATATTAATTAACCAACAATTTACTTAACAGACTAGAAACATCAGAAGACCCACAAACACATATTGAGCTCATTTCAGACATAAACAGAAAGGGGTTAAACAGACAATACAGCGCGCTTTAGCCATTTTTCATAAATAGCGCCGTCGCAATTTACTTACAGAAGTTGCACTAATGATAAAAAAACCACAGACATTTAAACACACAGTTGACTTACAAATCAATACGCATGACAGAAAGAAAGAACAGCTCACAGACTATACTTGAAACAAACCATTTGCAAATACTAGTTGTAGGTCATATTTACAAGCAACGCTTTTCAATAGTGTTCCAAAAGGCTGCATAAACAGCCCCACAGACAGATGCATGTCCAAGAAGTAGTGAATGCGCTCAATTCACTAGCTTTGCCTAGCAGAACACCACACAAAATCGTTCTGCATATCTTCATTCATGAAACTGCGCAGAACGAAGGATCCTTGTTTTGTATTATGTCATATTTTAATTCCCTGGGGATACAAAATCACCTAGGGAAGAAATATGTTTTTAAATTTAACCTATTTAGATATTTCCCACACTATGGTACCTTTCAAAACAAAAAGCAACACATTTTTCCATGTGAGCTTACAAACAGGCATGCCAAAAATACTGCGGAAAACGCAAGTATTATAATCAAAACCAAATGGAGAAATATCTCCTCATTACCTGCCTACACAAATTGCAATTCGCATATCCAAACCTAAACAAACCAAAAGCTACATTTCCAAAGATCAGGCATCTTATAGCTCACTAATCTAGCTTCAAACTTCAAGGGGTTATCTCTACCAATACACTCGCAAATATGCGAGACCCTCGGTTTTGGTAATTGCAATGACCAAATCAGAAACCAAGAAACCAACCCCTCGGCTTTGGTAATTGCGATAACCAAATTAAAGACCCAAAGAACCAAAGGACTGGGAGCGACCCACTTATACTTAATTCTTATTCTTAATAATCAAAAGGTTATCCAAATTCTAATTGTCAAGTTCTACATGACCAAATGTCTTCTATAATACTCACGCCAAAAGGGTTCTTTTTCTCACCTTTTGAGTGACATCATGTGGAGGATCAAAATCAGGAAGAGCAGAAATATACTGGGCTACATAATCAAAGAATCTCCAGAATCCCTGTGCACAGAGTACCTTCTTGGTAGAATCCCGTTCTGTCCTCCTCAGTAGATTTCAGTCTCCTGACAAGATCACTCCCACAGAAAGTCACTTCTCTGATGAGGCCGCGCTGGTGGGCGCCAACTGAAGTACTCCAATTTTTGAGACCCCAGAGGTGCTAGGGGTAGCACCCTATGACTTCGAGTACTTCCTGATGTGGTATTATAGAATTCTGCATATCTTGATAATATAACAAAGAACTTGGCAACAGAGGCTGAAATATGAAAAGACATCTTTATTAAACTCAAATGAGTGAGACTACGTCGCACAGAAGCCTTAGCAACTGGATGAGGCAGTCTGCAGAACAGAAACCAGTCTCCTCTTTTATGGAGAATGTTACGCTCTGGGCAACACCGCCCTTCTCTTGCAGTTGGTCATTCACATGTATACATTGCAAACGAAAAGGCAGAGTCATGATGACCATCCCACATTCCAGTTAAGCCAGCCCGTAATTATTTACCCAGCAAGGCTCAGATCCCACATCAGATATCGATAGGCCCCAATAAACATGAGCATCTCCTGTTTTGGGAAACAAGCCATAAAGCAGGAACAGTCAGGTGTGAAAGAGATTAGCCGGAGGCTTGTGTAGGATGAAAAGACTTTATGGTGTGTCAAGCCCTGATGCTAATCACAGGTGGCCAGAGGACGGGGAACTCGTGAGACCAGTTTGACCTGGGGTGGCGGAGCCAAGCTGCCCAGGTCACAGAAAAGTCAAAGAAAGGCACATGTGCTCTAAAAGGCCCGTTTTCGCTTCATGCTATATAGCCTATGTGAGGGCAACCATAAGATGGCCACCGCTACAAAATGGAACCCACGGAGTCAATGTATAATAACGTATACATAGTGCATTCATAGCTAAAACGTTACACAAAGCACTTGTACATACCGCATTGACCATTCGCGGTTCGCTAATACCGGGATAGACAGGGGTATGGCCCTGCCTCCTACGCGGTCCCAAATTTTAAAGTACGACACCATATCTCCTGCTTCTGGTGGGCATCAACCTGTGAGGATGACAAAGTGAAAGTACATTAGCACACATGCCCCATATTTGTGCTGCACACATTTGGAGAAACATGTCATCATCACAAAGGGAAATGAGTTACACAGGTAGTGCAATCATGGGGAAGGACAAATCACCTGCATGTCTGACATGTTAACAATGCCTGGGAAGTTTAAGCTTGCACTAATGCACTTTAGCAGCAGGACACCTGTTCATTACATGTACCTACACACTTTGGGTGATGAAAGTAGTCAATGAGAATGCTTGCCACTGTTGTACACACTGCTAGTACTGCTAGTCAGACAACATGCACAATTAGGAAGGCAGTGGACTGCACACTCACCTGCTCCCCTGGTTTCCCTTACAGCTTGCTGTACTGTGGAAGGAGCCCATCCAGCAGGGCCTGGTTCTCCTCCTCAGTGAAGGCTGGGGCCCTCTCCAGAGTACGTGCCATAGCAGGAGTGAGAGGATGCAGAGACAGCAGCAGTGGTAGCAGTGATGTGGTCCAGTAGCATGTAGTGCAGGCAAGTGAGCTCCCTGGGGGACAGCCAGCCTTATATCTGTGCTGCAGAGGCAGAATCTGTGCCATGTGTCCCAAGTGATAGGTCTAACACGGTTGCATTCGATGAATCTGGCCAATCCACGGAAAAGTACGACTCGTACACGCCTTCCGCATCGTTTAAATCTTCACCTTCATGAAACACTAGTAATTGCAACATTGTTGTGGGCATCCAACTGAATTTCCAGCGCACAACTCGTACAAGTTTTGAATCCGTCTCCATGACAGTCCAGAGCCAATGGGTGCGCCCGGCTCGGTCAACTGACTGTACAACGCGTAGTTTAAAAATACTCACGCACCCGTCTCCATAAGATTCAATGGCCAAGGCGTACGCCTGTCTCGGACCATGCCTGCCGGACGTGTATGCATGATAGTCACCCGCGTCGGACTTCATTGCAGTCAATGGCAAAGCGTACGCACGGCTCGGTCAAGAACCGTGCAATGCGTACGCATTGTCACCCGCGTTGGACCTCATTGCAGTCAATGGCAAAGCGTACGCACGGCTCGGTCATGAACCGTGCAATGCGTACGCATTGTCACCCACGTCAGACCTCATTGCATTCAATGGCAAAGCGTATGCACGGCTCGGTCATAAACCGTGCAATGCGTACGCTTTGTCACCCACGTCGGACCTCATTGGTGTGACTATTCGACGGATTCAACACACAATTACTTGCCAGGGACACCTGTGCACACCTATCACACTACAGCATTGGCCACACAGTGTCCCATGACATGTAAGGCTGCATTCCCTGGGTGTTTGGGGGTCCACATTTGGTTTGTTGAGTGGCACTTTTGTGCAGCCACTCCCAGGCTGTGCACGTGTACATGGGGGCAGAATTCTTTGTGTGTCGTGCACATTACCACTGTGATGTGCAAATGTACAGTAATGGGCATGAGTCACGGACACAGTTTCATGTTGGATATGTTAGGGCCATGTCACATACACCCTGAGTCCTGGGGGTGATGGCATGTATGTCACAGTGAGACCTATAGCCACAATACTGATGTGCACCCACAGTCTGTGTGCATGTTGTGTCTTAGATGTGTCTGATCAAATGTGCCAAATGGGTGACAGTCTCCACATCCATGTGGTATATGCATCAACCTTGATGGTGTGTATGTGTCTAAGAGACGTACATGAAGGGCCTGCAGGGACAACAGTGGCCACTACCTGTGGGACTCACGCTTGCCTTGTGGCGTGTACGTGATACGCTATGTCCATGCCAGTGTCAATGTGGCAATACAGGGCCCCTTGGTTTCTGCATGGCAAAGATCTGTGATGCCTGGGAGACATCAGGCCTCACTTGTCACTGTGGTGTGTGTTTGTAACGTCACAGCAGTACATAGGTCAGGTGACACAGCCAGATGATTGGCCATTGCACTACATGGGACTCATGTGGACATGTGGAATTGAGATGTGAGGTGATGGTCATGTAGGTGACATATGTGTCCATGCCCAACAGCACCCACCTCAGTACATTGTGTAATGCCATGATCTATCATGTGATATTGAGCCTGGCCATGGCCACATGGGTGGATGAACCGACAATCTTCCTTTGTTCATCTCTGTTCTGCAGCGCACCAGCTGTCCATCGACCGTTCCCAGACCTTGCAACCATGCAGGAACGCGACTGCATCTGACGGTACCGCTTCACCAGGCCACTGATTGAGGGGTTGGCGGAGCAGTTGGCGCCACATCTGCTACCTGGCCGGCCATACCCTACAGCACTGACCCCAGAGGTGAAGGTGATGGCAGCCCTGCACTTCTTTGCTACTGGTACCTTCCAGTGCACTGTGGCTACTGCTGGTGGTATGTCGCAAACTATGTTTAGTCGGGTTCTACGCTATGTCTTGGAGGGGATGTTGCATTTCCTAGACCTGTACATCAAGTTCCCAAGCCCAGCTGAACTCCCTGAAATAAAGGTTGCCTTTTATACACTGGGGAGGTTGCAGAACGTCATTGGATCTATTGATGGGACACATGTGGCCCTGATACCACCACAGGCACATGAGCAGGCATACCGGAACAGGAAACATTTCCACTCGATCAATGCTCTGGTGGTATGTCTTGCAGACATGTCTATCACACATGTGTGTGCACGGTTCCCTGGTTCTGCGCACGATGCCTACATAATGAGGAGTAGTCGCATTGCAACGCTGATGTCACAGATGCCAGCTCAGCATGCCTGGCTTGTCGGTGTGTACTGACTGTTTATCATTGTGTGTGTTTGTCAATGTTGTATTCCGCACTCCTACAAAACTCAGCTACTTGTTCATTTTTGTGTGTGTAGGAGACACCGGATACCCCAACATGCCGTGGTTGCTGACACCCCTCCGGAACCCTGTGACACCAGCCGAGATGCGCTACAATGAGGCACATGGTCAGAGCAGGAGGGTGATTGAGCGGGCATTCGGCCTCCTGAAAAGCCGCTTTCGCTGCCTGGACAAGACCGGAGGGGCCCTCCCATATGAACCTGCAAAGGTGTGCAAAATAATCCTTGTATGCTGCATGCTACACAACATAGCAGTGCGGAAGAAGGTGCCTCTCATCCAGGATGACGATGACGATGACCAACCTCCGGCACCTTTGGAGGATCCCGGCCTGGGCCAAGATGCCAGTGATAATGAGGATGAGAGTGACGTCCCCTCACAGCTCATCAACAACTTCTTCACCTGAATGTGAGTTCCCTGGGTTGTTATGTCAATGTATGGAGTTAGCCTGGAATGTGTTGTGGCTGCTCTGTTGCTGTCTGAGTGTGTCTGTGTGCCACTTGACTGGATGCGTGCAGTGATGTGTCCATTCAGGTGGTGTGTACTCCACAATAGGTAGGTACTGCTAACTTGTTTTTGTGTAGGTTTCTTCCGACATGTTTTTGCATGTCTATTGCATTTCTCTCCTGTTCTGCTGTGCTTTTGACTGTGTTTTGTGTCTGTCCTTCACAGGATAATTTGCCTGTTGTATGTTCAACACTGACCCCCAACCCTCAGGTGCAGGCCTCTGCGGTGCAGGGGACTCTCCGCCAGAGTCCTCCTCCCTCCCTGTGGCACTGGCAGATGGTGTTGCAACAGATGTTGTGGCCACATAGGGAGGTGTGGACAGGTTTGTGTTGATCTAGCGGAGGCATTGGAGTATGTCCTGATGCACAGTAGTAAGGGCATCCTACTTGGACTCCATTCGGGCATGGTGGGCAGCCTGCTCCTGTTGCATGTCCTTGAGGATCCCCACTACCTGGCCAAATCCTTCGGTGCTATCCTGGTACGCATCTAAGATGCGTGCCAGTTGGGGGCATGATGCAGTCCAGACCCTCTGCAAGGCGCGCCCTCTGCCTCCCACCCCTCCCAGCACCCCTATCCACGCAGGCAGGACCAGCAGCGGGACGCACTGGTGACACTGGGACCCCTTGGGTGGTGTTGCTGGCGGTGTTTGCTGTAGCTTCCAGGGGGTCCTGTGTCCCTGTGCTGTGGGTGTTCAGTGGCCTTGGTCTGTCTGTGTTGGCGGGGTGCCCTGTCGGTTTCCAGATGCTGGAGGCGTGGGTACAGGGGCTGCAGATGTTGATGCTGCTGGTGCTGCATGATGACTCACACCGGAGGGGCCAGGTTGGTCATCGTCATCCAAAGAGGACAGAGACAGAGTCAAACCAGAGAGCTCAGTGTCCACCAGAGTCTTGGCCTGGGAATCCTCTTCATTTGGTGCTGGGTCCCCAGCACCACCTGTGTTTGGAAGAGACACACGATGTGAGTTATGTTTCTACATGCATCGATGGTTCACAAACATGACATGTTCTACTGTACGAACAGATGCCTGCTTATACACTGCTTTTTCCCAGCTTCTCACAGACAGAGTTTGATATTGTTGTTGCCCATGTCTCAGCATGGCCTTGTGCTCCCCACAACAGAGCCCAGTGTCAGACATCCTGTCAGTCCCTTCCCACTCCCTGTGGGGTGAGTATGGTTCAGTTGGAACTTGCTGGGCCATGTGGGTGGGTGTGGATTGTCTGTGACTGCAACTCCCATCATGCTCTTGGCTACACCCCCCTTCCCAGCATGCCCATACTTCTTCCCTCTTGACTCTGCTTCTCTGTGAGGGGGTGTGACAGCAATGGCAAGATGGCTGACTGTGAAGTCCTGGTGTTTGTTGTAGCCCAGTTCCCAGCAGGGCCTTGTACTCCCCACAACAGAGCCCAGTGCCAGACATCTTGTCAGTCCCTTCCCACTCCCTGTGAGACAAGCATGGTTCAGTGTATGCTTGCTGGGCCATGTGAGTGGGTGTAGATTGTCTGTGGCTGAGACTCCCATCATGCTCTTGGCTACACCCCCCTTCCCAGCATGCCCATACTTCCTCCCTCTTGACTCTGCTTCCCTGTGAGGGGGTGTGACAGCAATGGCAAGATGGCTGACTGTGAAGTCCTGGTGTTTGTTGTAGCCCATTTCCCAGCAGGGCCTTGTGCTCCCCACAACAGAGCCCAGTGTCAGACATCTTGTCAGTCCCTTCCCACTCCCTGTGAGGCGAGCATGGTTCAGTGTATGCTTGCTGGGCCATGTAAGTGGGTGTAGATTGTCTGTGACTGCGACTCCCATCATGCTCTTGGCTACACCCCCCTTCCCAGCATGCCCATACTTCCTCCCGCTTGACTCTGCTTCCCTGTGAGGGGGTGTGACAGCAATGGAAAGATGGCTGACTGTGAAATCCTGTTGTTTGTTCGGCTACAAGTCCAAAGAGAGCCCCTGTGCTTCACACAGCTGCACCCAGTACGGGGTGTCTTTTGATGATGTTTCACAGAGGTGTGAGTCAATGCATTCTACCCGGTGAGTTGTGTGGAGTTTGTGTTGAGGGTGGTGTGTGTCTCCACATGCTGGTAAGTATGGTGAGAGCTCTCAGTCCTCCTTCCCACCCGGCCAAACATCCCACCATGAAACGTGCTTCCAGTGGAGGGCATGCAAGTTGTCTTTCAGGATGTCAGTCAGTGGTGTCCTGCTTTTGATTTGCGCACATGCCCTAGCAGGGCCTTGTGCTCCCCACAGCAGGACCCAGTGTCAGCCATCTTGTCAGTCATTTTCCACTCCCTGTGATGTGGGCATGTTTCAGAGAAGTCTTGATGGGCCAATTATGAGGGGGAGCATTATCTGTAACTACAAACCCCATCATGCTTTTGGATACACTCACTTCGCCTGCATCCTCACAATTCCTTCCTGTCAGTCAGCTGCACTGTGATGTGGAAATATGGATTTTTATGATCAGTTATGTCCCCTATCTTGGACCCCAACGGTTTCATGTATGAATCACAAGTACATGTATGTTCCCTCCAGTTCCAGTTATGAAGACGCAAACACATGTGCGTCCACCGTCAACACGTCCTCTTTCAGATCCGCCATGAATAGGCCGGATATTCCATTCCTAAGTATGAAAGGCCACCGGCTTTATATGGTTCACTTATGCCATTTTACAGTCCAGGCAAGTAGGCCCTGATTCTGTCATCAAGCTTTTCTTTCCTTCTGCCTCTGAAAGCTCCAGTCTGAGCCTGCATCTGTGACCATGAACTTTGTCTCATTCCCTGCGCGGCTCACGGTGCCTGACATCAGCCTGTTGCCTGCCAAAAACTGTATTTCACCTTCGAAATTATCTGCTCCGCTCCCTGCCCAATGCATTCCTGTCTAGTAGTTTAAGTAAACATTCTTCCAGCTACCGAGCAGAGGCCCGGCTTCTCTGTCTTTATGCAAGTAATTCATAGCCCTATTATTATGGAAGACTTCTGCCCTCGCATCTAGTGTAGACACTTAGACGCTTGTACACGCACTAACAGTCAGTATAGTCAGTATAGAATAAGATTCTACTCTAAGAGACCTCTCTTTTGCGATACCATAGTTCTTTAAACATAGGATGTTAGATATGATTTGGGATTAGGTTGACTCGACTCTCCAGACATCTGTCGCCACATGTAGAGCTAAATGTCAAATCCCCTTCACCCCCTAGTTGCACGTCAATCATACGTCATGCTGCTGCGCGCGCATTTCTGCCAAGTATTTCTGCTGATATTGCGAAATTCTTTCATGGAACCACCCTATTATGACATCATACCTGATGACGTTCTTTAGTTACACCCAGTTACGCCCACTTTTGCTACGCATGTATGTTTTATCTTTACTATCAATTGTTACGCCTCCTGCATTTGCTTCACTGTAATGCCTATTGTATAAAAGTGATTACTTATCAATAAAGTATGTACTTCACTTCCTGAACCTCCGTGGTGATGGAACTTGGAGTCAACGATTCGAATCGTCCATTGGAATAAAGCCCATTCCGAACCTCTAATATCACGGATTTTGCCTCTTATTTTACTGAGCTATTTTTATTATTTTTCTGTATCAAATTAAGTCCCGGTAATTAAATTATTTACCACATGAATGGCGCCCGAATAGGGACACTTTCTCATCTCACGCGCCGGCGGTGCGTTGCAGGCCCGGTCTCCTGCCACAGCTGGACGGACAACAACGCGTACCAGCAGGATTTCCTGTATCTCCCTCCGGTCAAGCGGGGGCGACTGAGGCTGCGATCAACACCCAGACGAGGCGGTGAGAAGTGCGAAGTATCCCGACCAGAGCCTAGCTGAGAGAGCAAGATCCGAGGTATACAGAGGCCCACCAAGTTCCGAAGTTCCGAAGTTCCGAGGTTTCCGATGTTCCGAAGTTTCCGAAGTTTTCGAGTCGAGTCCAGTCCAGTTCAGTTCAGTTCCGTTCCGAGGCCTTCCGTTCCGAGCTACCCGGTGAGTACCATTACTGGGGAGGCGTTCTGACGTGCACATAAGTTGTGCCGGTCCAGACGGGTTTGGGTACACAAATCCGGTCTGCACTGTTTTAGCAGTGTATCTGTACTGTTTAGCAGTATATCTAGTATATCAAGTATATAAATTCAGAATAATTCAGTTAATGCTAAGGATTATGTTTTGTGATTAAGTTTTCTTAGATCGTCATCATCATTGTTGCTCGTTTAAACGTTAAATGTTAAATGTGTTAATACGTCCTGCATATTGTGGTGTGAATGACTGTTCATTATTGTGTTTATTGTATTAAGTTTGTTCAAAATCAAGTATCAGATCAGTTCTCAATATGCCGCTCTTTTCGAAACTAAGACAGATCACAACTAGAAAAGGGGTACTCGAAGAAGCTGTTCCTATTCCCCCTAGGGACACTCCAGGGTACTTCATGTATCATAAACACGGCTTAGACGCTATATTATTTCTTGATTTATGGGTAGACTACACCAAGGAATTATCAGAAAGTCAGAGGTGGCCCGCAGCTGGGACCTGGGATGCAGAGTGCATCATGAAAGTAGAGGAAGAGTTATGGAAAAGGAAAGCCAGACAGTCACAGAAAGACGCCGTTGAGTTATGGCGTAAAGAATCTCATAGACGTACAGAAAAAGCACTCAGACAGGAGGAGAAAAATAAGGAGAATTCAAATAAAGTCCGAGAAAATCTATTAATTGAAGAAGGTACACGAGTGAAATCAGAACAAGTAGACAGACAAAGAAATGCCCTTATGAATGGTATGTATCCCCTTCTGGCCGAGGGATTACCTAAGGCTACTCCGGAGATACCAAAAGACTTGCCACCCCCATTGTTCCCAATAAAAATGCATCCTAAGGGGCATCCTAGAACAGCAGAAGATGTTTTCCTTTCCTCATATTTAGATGACGCAGCTCCCGAGTATGCTAACCCCGCCCCACATAGACCGTCTGCCGGGGAGGTTCAACGCCAAGATCCTGTATCTGTATCCCTACAGCAACAAATCCTGACACAAGTTCCGGCAAGCACATCTGTTTCCACATCTGTTCCTACAGCTGCTTCTACAGCTGTGTCCACACCTATAGTTGCTGTATCGCGTTCAACGAATCCTTTCACGCCCGATACCCCAGACGGGGCTACCGGAGGTGCTACCAACATTTTTTCTACGCCACCCAGAATAAATAAACTTACTTTTCAAGAATCAGCGCATCCACGTATGCCCAAACTCATAAATTCCCGCACGCTTAAGGAACTTCTTGTAGATTGTAGATATGACCCTGTGCCCGGCAAAGAGGACGAAATGATCCTGGCATCATTACGTATCAGACGAGCTGCGGTGTATTTAGGGAAGCTACCAGGAATGACTATGCATCTAGATAATATATATCATTTTGTCCAAACAGGGCGAGATTCTGAATGTATTAACAGAGCTATGGAATACCAGAAAGTGGAGATACAGGGGGAACTGTTACGTTTCCTCATAAACTGTGTGATCAGAAATCAAGACCGACCGGGGGTAGATCCGGAAATAATGCAAACTCTTACCAGATGGAGCCAGAATATATCAGAGGGGAGACATGATAGGCAAAAATGTATAATAGCCATGTGCCGAAAGATCCGTAAAGAAATAGAACGCCTACACGAAGAGAGATTAGCGGTAGACCAGTTTGAACAAAACGAGGAGGAGGAAGGATTAGGACTGCCCACAGGACAGTCAGAAACCATAGCCTATGTAGGTAGAGGAAGATCTTGTAATAGTACTAGATGTTTCATTGACCCGATACGTCCGATATGTCCAGATAATAACAGGAATTTCCAAACACCTATAATAAATATAAGGTCCCCCGAGCATTCGTTCCAAGCCGCTGACAAATTACTCCGAGAACGAAGGGGTTATCATTTACTCGATTCTATGGATGAACAAGAATTAGCCAGGTCAGCCGTTCATTGGGTTGACAGTCCCGGAAAATATGGTGATGATACAGTAGCACACACATTTTTGAACCTCACCCCAGATGAACAGCGTCTAGCTGGGATTTATATGATTCAACAACTTCTTATACTATATAAAAGCCAACATTCCGATCCTGGTCCTTTACCTGATATATTGACTGAATTACTCACGAATAGATGGAGAGGTTCAGGTACTAAGTTAATTAGAGATATACTAGAATCAAGAAAGCAGTACATTCTTTTTGTATGCCCAGAACATGTCTCACTGCCCATCAAGGAAAGAACGACGTATTACATGGACAGACAGAATCCCTTACGAGAAGTACACCCAATAAAGGGCGAGGACAATCAGTTTAAACGTGTATTTGTATATACGCCCATATCGAAAATAGAATTGTTAGAAATGAAGAAAGTGGTACCCAGTCATGACAAAGACCCAGCGGGTTTTCACCGAGAAATTAAAGACATGTTACTCATGGGAGAGTATACCTATCCCGACATTATGACAATATTAAAGGTATTAATGCCTGCTGGCATTTATGAAAAACTCAAGGAAAAAGAGTGGGAGGTGGGAGACCAAAAGATAGACTGGACAGCATTAGAAAATGAAGAAAAGGCCCGAGGTCCAGGTTCGGGGCTTGGGGATAAAACTAAAGCACTACCAGGTTTACTAGTACAGGTACTGCCACGTTTATTAACTACGAAAAAGGAAGACTGGGGTGCAATCTCAGCCTGTAAACAAAAGCAAGATGAAGACACTAGTGATTTCTATGCCCGATTCGAAAAATGTTTTGGTATAAATAGTGGCATAAAAGCAAGTAGCGAGTCATACCCACATCTGTTTGTGACAAAATTAGTTGAAAATTCCTTGCCCCAAGTGAAGAATAGAGTATTAAAATTCGAGAGTACCTGGCAAGGTAATACCCCATCACAAATGTTACAAATGTTACAGTACCATTACAATAGAATTAGAGAGGAACAAGAACATGAACAGAGACGCATGAAAGACACAAAAATGAAAATGCTAGTCTCCCAGACAGTTCCAGCTGAAGGTCATAAAAAGGGTACGACACAGTCCGGTGATTCAGCAGGACCTGTAAAAGGGACATGCAACTATTGCAAACAACCAGGTCATTACATACACGATTGCCCAGTCCTGAAGCGTAATATCGCCACAGGTAAAACACAAGAAAGACCACGGCCACCTAGACAGGATCAGAATGAACAAGGAGCCCCGCAGCATGCACAGTCCATGCCAGCTCCACAACAGTCTATACAGTTTGTGCCAGCTGCACCAGCGCTGCCTGTTGCTGCCACACAAACCACGACACGACAGCTGTACCAGACCGCACAGTATGACTATCCTGATTATCAACGATACGCATGAACCAGCCTAGAGAGGGAAGTTGACTTACCCCTTATCGAGGTCCCTGTAGACCAAGAAGGACCTTATGTACATAGTGAACTATTAGGCCAGGATAGAAAATTTTTACTTGATACAGGGGCAAGTCGAACAACTATAAAACGTAGTGAAGTTCCAGGGGCACCCCTCTCAGGCTCACAGAATATTTCCCTTGGTTTTTCAGGAAAACCTATTGTTAATGAAGTATCACAGCCTCTTCCACTTACGATAGGACCTTTGACCCGAACTACAGATTTATTGTTTACTAAATCATGTCCAGAAAACTTGTTAGGTATAAAAACACTGAAAGCTCTAGGAGCTATAATATGTTGTTCTCCGGAAGGAGTAAGATTGTTTTTACGTGATTTCAAAGGTCACTATGTGTCTCGAGACATGGATCCCCGACTGCAGACTTTACCTACACATTTATGGGCACAAGGCCCTACTGATGTTGGTTGCATGAATATTACACCATACCGAGTTACACTAAAGGCAGGAGTGGTACTACCACGAATGCGACAATACAAGTTACCACCAGATGCTGTAGTGGCTTTACTGCAAATCATTGACGAGCTCATTGTCCAAGGAGTGGTTGTGGAAACAGACTCCAATGTATGTAATTCCCCGATAATTCCGATTCTTAAACGAACAGATCCAAAGGCCCCGCCAGTGTATCGATTGGTTATTGATCTGCGCGAATTGAACAAATGCATTGTGCCACAATTCCCTGTGGTCCCAGATATCTCGTCATTACTGACAGCTATTGATTCCGGAGCAACATTCTTTACTGTAATTGATCTCAAGAATGCCTTTTTCAGCGTCCCAATAGATCCGGAAAGCCAATACTTGTTCGGATTTAGTTTAAATGGACGTAGCTTTAAATTCACACGCGCACCTCAAGGATTTACAGAAAGCCCCAGCATCTATAGCCAAGCACTGAAACGAGAACTCGACAGTATCCACATGCCAGTCAACACTGCCCTGCTTCAATATGTCGATGATCTGCTGATCACCGCTAGAAGCGAACCTGAATGTGAGAAGGCATCACTGACAGTTTTACAATGTCTAGCCGAAAAGGGGCACAAGGTGTCCCCTTCCAAGCTGCAATTCTGTGTCCAGCGAGTTGTTTATCTTGGACACTCGCTGTCCAAGGAGGGAAGGCAGCTTACACCCGACCGCATTCAGCTAATAGCTAACATGCCAATACCCAAGACACAAAAGGAGGTGCGGGCGTTCATAGGCCTCACTTCATATTGCAGGCAGTGGATCCCTCAGTATGCATTTCTAGCAAAACCACTCATTCAATTGACAACACAGGAGGCAGCCACATCGACTGTTCTCCCTTGGACTCAGGAACATGCACAAGCTTTTGAAAGCCTAAAGAAATCCTTATGCCAAGCACCTGTTCTAGCAACACCATGCTACAATAAACAGTTTACACTCTTTGTTACAGAACGCGAAGGTACTGCCTTGTCAGTACTCACACAGGAACAAGCAGGATCACACAAACCATGTGCTTATTTTTCTAGTACATTAGATCCCGTAGCTCAGGCTTTGCCTGCATGCCTAAAATCAGTGGCAGCAACAGCTTTAGCAATCAGACAAAGCGATGCCATAGTATTAGGACATCCATTGACAGTACAAGTACCACATGCAGTAGAGGTTCTCTTGAACCGCACACAAACACAACATTTGACTATAGCACGACTCACTGGTTACGAATTAACATTGTTTCAGCCACATATAGAAATCAGACGTTGTAGTACATTGAATCCTGCCACACTGTTACCTGTAAATGGAACAGACCCACTTGCACATGATTGTATTGAAGTTATCACTATCACGACGAAACCCAGACAAGATTTGACAGACGTCCCATTGTCAGACCCAGATCTGACGTTGTATGTAGATGGTTCATGTATGAGAACAGGTACAGGAGAGTTAGTGGCCGCTTATGCAGTCACAACAGACACTGAAATCATTGAAACAAATTGTATAAATACCTTGTCCGCTCAAGCAGCAGAGCTCATCGCTCTGACACAAGCCTGTATTCAAGCCACAAATAAAAAAGTCAACATATACACTGATTCACGTTATGCATTCGGAGTTGTACATGACTTCGGCGTGCTGTGGCGAGAGAGAGGTTATTTAACTTCTCACGGTGCCCACATTCAGCACGGACCCCTCATTCATGCCTTATTAGATGCAATACATCTACCCACTGCAATATCAATTATGAAATGTAAAGCTCATACGAAAGTTACTGATATCATTTCTCAAGGCAATGATCTAGCTGACAGAACAGCTAAACAGACTGCTCAAACTCAAACATCCGACATGACAAAGACAATAGTCCCGACACCAACACATTGCATGATGGTTAAGGATCCCGCTCTTGACGTAATTGACATACAGACACATGCTACTCCAGACGAAATAAAGAAATGGACTGAATTAGGAGGGATCCAAACGGATCAAGGATGGATGACGAAGGAAAAATCTGTGTGGTTCCTTCCTGATTCAATGGTCCAAGTCATTATTAACACTGTACATAGTCCAGCACATCTAGGAGAAAAAGCTATGCTAGACAGCATCCAACACATTTGGTTCAACAAACATTTACGAGCAGCAGCTAAACAAAAGGTTCGTACCTGTATGATCTGTTGTCAGTTTAACCCAGGAAAAAGCATTCCCGTAGAACAGGGTGGATTTCAGCCTCCTGATCACCCTTTTGAAGTCCTCCAGATGGATTATATCCAGATGGAACGATGTCGAGGATTCAAATATGTTCTCGTAGTTGTCTGTGCTCTTTCCCGTTGGACAGAGGCATACCCAGTTTCAGATTACACTGCCCCGACTACTGCCAAACAGTTAGTTCGAGAATTCTTCCCACGGTACGGTTTACCACGTGTTGTCTACTCAGATAACGGCCAGCCGTTCTCATCCGAACTAATGAAACACGTTTCACTTTTGTTAGGTTATCAGTGGAAGTTTCACTGTGTCCGACACCCCGAGGCAGCAGGTCTCGTGGAAAGACATAATCAGACCCTGAAAATTAGATTGTCCAAAATTTGTAGAGAGAAAGGTGTCGACTGGGTAGTAGCGTTACCAGTTGCACTCTTTTACATGAGAATGGTAGCACACTCTTGAACAGGGCTATCCCCGTATGAGGTGATCTTTGGCAGACCACCAAATATGTGGGGGACGCCTATACCACGCAAAATAACTGATATTGACTGTAATATGCTGACAGATTACTTGGCTTCCTTGATGTCTGCACTACAATCTTGTCGTTCACAGGTAGCTGCAGCTTTTCCCGACAACACTGAGGTGAAACCCCATGACGTAATTCCAGGAGATTTGGTCTTAGTGAGGAACTTTGATCGGAAGTCTCAGCTGGATCCTAGGTGGAGGTCGCCTCAGCTCGTATTGCTAACGACGAGGACAGCCGTAAAGATCGAAGGTCGAAAAGGCTGGATACATTCAAGTCATATCAAGAAATTTCATGGACTGTCGTCAGACGTAAACGACACACCTTGCGTGTCTTCCTCGATTGACTCAAAACTTCCTTTGGTTGAACTGAGTAACCACGAACAGTACAAACTAAAACTTAGGTCTAACCAGTCAGGCAATTTGATTGTTTAAGTCCTCTCCAAGGTGAATCGGTCGAATTTGTCTCTGACATGTATCACTTAGACCTGTATAGAGAAAGAAACAGAAGGATAAAACTGAAACGACAGGCGTACTGTAAATCACTGCGTAGTCATTGCACAGTGACGTTATTAATTTTGTTTTTCTTAAGTCTTTTAATAATTACTGCAAGTATATTGTTGCACATATATTATCCTATTTCTAGACATGTTTATAAGATTACTGCTGAACATTCTTTTAGTGAATTACCTCTGCATGAGTTGTCTTATAGCTTCGCGCTGCCCAATAACACGTTTATTAGTATGTTACATCATTCCCATCAGGTTAGCAATGCTACAAATTGTTGGATATGTGGCCGACTCCCTCCCTATCAGAATTATAAAGGAATTTTACCTCTCTTTCCATACCCGTTCACACACAACGGCTCCTGTGGAGCATGGTTTAGTTTAATCAATTCCCTAGATTCGAATTCTGCAGTTTATCAAGACAACTGGGTATGGGGAAATTTGAACTTAGTTTTACTTAAAGTCTGCTACCCTAACAAGGAGGGACTTCCCAAAAGAACAGGAACTGATCTGGAAAACGAAGTGTATGGATTAGGTAATTTTACGCTTAATCTTATGATCCTAAATGTCGAATCCGAAGCTACTCCAATTTTGCCCGCCATGTCAGTATTTCCAGTAAAAGGTGAATTATGTGTAAGAAAGAATGGTTCCATACATATGGGCCATAGTAGATGCACCACTATAATAGAATTTAGTGATCAAGGCAAGTCTACATTTAGAGCTTCCCGCCATTCCTACTTCATAGGTGGTCAGACAGCATACATACGTTTGCCACTAGATTGGGATGGTACCTGTTACATCGGATTCCTTTTGCCACCTGTTTTCCTAGCTCCTCCCGATTATCACAGAAATACCCATTTAGTACACAATAGAGAAAGGAGAGATCTCCCAATAGTCGATTACACTGAAACAGCATGGGAAAAATACACAGATTTCAATAAAGGTCTCTTTCCCTATATAGGTACCGTTACTAATAGTAAGCTGATACGTAGATTAACTAGAACCCTTGAAGCAGTAGTGAACGAAACTATTTCCGCCTTAGGCAATTTAACAGAAGAGCAGTCTGCTATGCGGATTGTTGTGCTTCAAAATCGTCTTGTCCTTGACGTCATTCTGGCCGATAGGGGCGGAGCTTGGAGGGTCATCGGATCAAGTTGTTGCATTTTCATACCAGAAAATTCGCCATCTGTATATAAAGCCATAACTCGCCTTCATAAGATTGTAAGCCAGATACATCAGAATCCAGGCACCTGGACTTGGTCCGGTTGGTTTTGGAGTGTATTATCTACCTTTGGATGGAAGGTCCTATCCTTCCTAGGTATTGGCTTTCTCATACTATTCAGTTGCTGTCTATGTCTACAATGTGGACCAGCGATCTGTGGTCTGTGTGCCACATCGTGTATTCCACCACCAAGATTTCGTTCGTCCCAGAAGAAAAAAGAAGAACAAATGATGCTATATGAACAGATCAATGGATTGATGAAGATTGATATCTCTTGACGGGCAAGTAGGGGACAAGGAGGGAATGTGGAAATATGGATTTTTATGATCAGTTATGTCCCCTATCTTGGACCCCAACGGTTTCATGTATGAATCACAAGTACATGTATGTTCCCTCCAGTTCCAGTTATGAAGACGCAAACACATGTGCGTCCACCGTCAACACGTCCTCTTTCAGATCCGCCATGAATAGGCCGGATATTCCATTCCTAAGTATGAAAGGCCACCGGCTTTATATGGTTCACTTATGCCATTTTACAGTCCAGGCAAGTAGGCCCTGATTCTGTCATCAAGCTTTTCTTTCCTTCTGCCTCTGAAAGCTCCAGTCTGAGCCTGCATCTGTGACCATGAACTTTGTCTCATTCCCTGCGCGGCTCACGGTGCCTGACATCAGCCTGTTGCCTGCCAAAAACTGTATTTCACCTTCGAAATTATCTGCTCCGCTCCCTGCCCAATGCATTCCTGTCTAGTAGTTTAAGTAAACATTCTTCCAGCTACCGAGCAGAGGCCCGGCTTCTCTGTCTTTATGCAAGTATTTCATAGCCCTATTATTATGGAAGACTTCTGCCCTCGCATCTAGTGTAGACACTTAGACGCTTGTACACGCACTAACAGTCAGTATAGTCAGTATAGAATAAGATTCTACTCTAAGAGACCTCTCTTTTGCGATACCATAGTTCTTTAAACATAGGATGTTAGATATGATTTGGGATTAGGTTGACTCGACCCTCCAGACATCTGTCGCCACATGTAGAGCTAAATGTCAAATCCCCTTCACCCCCTAGTTGCACGTCAATCATACGTCATGCTGCTGCGCGCGCATTTCTGCCAAGTATTTCTGCTGATATTGCGAAATTCTTTCATGGAACCACCCTATTATGACATCATACCTGATGACGTTCTTTAGTTACACCCAGTTACGCCCACTTTTGCTACGCATGTATGTTTTATCTTTACTATCAATTGTTACGCCTCCTGCATTTGCTTCACTGTAATGCCTATTGTATAAAAGTGATTACTTATCAATAAAGTATGTACTTCACTTCCTGAACCTCCGTGGTGATGGAACTTGGAGTCAACGATTCGAATCGTCCATTGGAATAAAGCCCATTCCGAACCTCTAATATCACGGATTTTGCCTCTTATTTTACTGAGCTATTTTTATTATTTTTCTGTATCAAATTAAGTCCCGGTAATTAAATTATTTACCACAGTGAGGTAGTGTGTTTGTGGTGGAAAACTGTCTGGCAGTGTTTATATAGCATTGTGCCACTGCCTTGCTCTATTTGTTTGTAGGTCGGTGCATGTCATGACACAGTTCCAAGTCACTATGAGATGGCAGGTATTGTGTTTATCTGACTGGCATACACATCTTGGGTTGATTATCTATTGGTTAGTGTAGCTTTGCTTGCGGTACATGGTTTCACTGTCCCCTTGACACACAATCTGGGGTATGTTGTTTCTGTACTCACCAGGCTCCGACATGTCTGTTAGCCTATGGACGCTCTCTGGTGGTAGGATGTCCCGCACCTTCTCCTCCCAGGTCCTGAAGTAGACTGGTTTGCCAGGAGTGCCACCGCCGGTGCACTGACGCAGGGCGTGATCTTTTTCGATGAGTTTCTTGACCCTCCTGCGCACGTCATACCACCTGTTCTGCATATCGTCCTTTGTGCGCCTTGCTGGTGCTTGTGCGTGCGCCTTGTCCACAATCCTCGCCCACATCTTTGTTTTCTGTGACATGGGGGTCCTTTGGACCAATGTACCAAACAAATGTGGCTCTACTCTGATGATCTCACCTACAAGCACTTCTAACTCACTATCTGTGAACTTTGGATTCTTATTTGGGGGCATGGTGATGGGTGGTGGTGGTGAGTGATGTGTGTGTGAGGGTGCAAGTGAGGGTGGGTTGGTGTTGGTTTTGCTGGCTGTATGTGTGTGTGATGTTGGATGAGGTACTGATGGTGTGTGAGTTGTGTGATGGGTGAGTTGTGGGTGTGTCTGTGGTTTCTGTGTAATGGTGTTTGCTGCTGGCTGTGTCTCCTGTTTGCAAGGGATGATGGTAGTGATTGTAGTCCTTTATATATTTGGAGTTGTGGGTGTGTCTTTGTCCCAGGTTTTTTTTATTTGGTATTTATTGGCTTTGTCAGTGCTTGTTTGGCCCTTTTTTCCTTTGGGTTTTGTAGGCAGGAAGGAGACGTTCATCTGACGGATACGGACGCTGATGTTGTCTCGTGAGGGCTTCTCCACCTCGTTCACGCTGCCTATCTTCTGTGTTTCATACGCGTCGGTCGCGATAGTCTCTATTGCTTGTGGGCCCGGTTTTCTGTGCGTGTCGGTCGTGCGGCTTGGTCTCCGTGCGAGTTGGTCTGAGTTTCCACGTATTGCATCGTACTGCATGAATCGGACATCGCGGGTTCGGGTCGGTCAGGTTCATTCCGGGTTCGTGTCGCTCGGTGAAATTCGCGTCGGTTTTCTGGCCGGATCACTATATTCCCTACGGCTCGGTCGTACGGCTTGTATTCCGCACGTGTCGGTTGCAATTCACACACGTTGCATAGTACTGCACGGGTCGTACGGCGCTGGTCCGTGTCTGTCGGTATCTGGTCCGGGTCCGTGTCGGTCGGTTCGTTTTGCGTCCGGAATCAGAATCGGCCCCTTTGAGATGGAGAAATGGTGCCAATACTCCAAACTCTAGATCAGGCCCTAACTAAGCTGCTTGTTTAACACCTACTGTTCAGTGGATGCCTCTCCTGGGGCGCCAGCTCCATTTTTCTAGCCTTCCCCACTATCAGCAGTACTAAATCATGTCTACCAATAGAGTCTGCACATTTTTTAAATAGGAGTGACCTAGAACCTGAACATTGTGGTGCCTCTCAAATTCTGCAGTTTACTGATGAACTACATTAATTGAAAAGTCATAACACAACTGGACAGAAACCAAATCCATTAAACTCTGGGCAACTGTCTGCTAGATGTTACAATCTAGCTGCTTGAATATCCAAAACAGACTCTTTCCAGAAGATTGCAAAACCTATAGTTGATCTCAAGGAATTGTTCTGAATCTTTGGAAAGCTGATATGCCCTTTCGGTCAGCCTCCTCCTCTCCCTTGCCTCTATTTATTTATTATTGCTGTTTTCTGTAGTACAAACTTGGCCCAAAAGCATCAGAGCCCTTTTCATGAGAACAAGACTTTGCACTTTTTTTTATTTTGGGCACACAGAGGTTAAGTGATTTGCCCAGAGTAAAACAAATTTGAGCCAACAGATTTGACAGTTCTAGGCATTTGGCCATCTCGCCTCTACCCTACGAAGATTTGGATCAATGCTGCCACATGAAGAAACACTTAGGGCCAGTGCCTTGCTCCAGCACGCCAAAGCCATAATTAGACTACCCGTCGGATATCCACTGGAATCCAGGTCGAGCAGTCCTGCGACGGCCGGCCAGCGGTGGCGCCTATTTAAAGGCTCATAGGAGAGCTGCAACAGGCACCGCAATGGGAATGCCATTGCAGGTTAATTCCGTGCCCTGCAGGAACTAGGGGGGAATGCAGACAGTGCTCCACTTCATTCATCCTCTGGGGCAGATGCAGCACGGGGTCTTGTAAGGCCCCTTTTGTTTCCTCTTCATCACACTTTTCAGGGCCAGCTCACCAACATGAAAACCGTGGTGGAGAGGTAACTCTTGGAACACCAATGGTGGTGCCAATGCAGGCTGACCTCCTAAGTCATAATGGGGCAGTTGTACCACCGGTGCCTGCACCGCCACCGTGGTGAGGTGGCCCGATGGACTGCTATAGTCATAATAAGGCCCTTAGGTGTTTCTCTTATCCACTTGGTCAACAGAATTCCCTGAAACACCAAAGATCCTGGCACCTATCAAGAAGCTGCTGGTAAATCCAGGCAGAAATAGCTATGTCTATGTTAATAGTTACAGCTATTGTACAATTATTATCATTGTTGCCACTGCTTATTTGCAGACATGCTCTCTGAGAGCAAAATACTGCCATGCATATTATCCAGCAATTACCAGGAGTAATGTAATTATCACTTATGCATCGCTCAGTGATTTTGCAGCAATGCTTGCAATGATGCTGAACAAAAAGCAATGTTTGGTAAATGTTTGGGGCACCATTACAGTTAGTTTCGTAATGACCTCTTGAATCAAAAAGTCTGTAAATCAGTACAAGTTGTAATTGTCTAGCTACCATATGTGCAGTTCGAAAGTGGTCAAGATCATCCCCGAATCTATATACTCTTTGTGTCATGACTCACCAGGAACTCTGTGAGCCAAAGGGAGGTGCTCAATTGCACCATCTTTACCCCCTCTTGAAAATCTTGACAACAGGTGTTGGTGCTTTGGCAATCGCGCCCAACTTGGACCTCCCATCAATGTCGGAAGCCCTAAAAGGTGCAGTCAATTCACAATTCTTCTCCTATCTTGAACACAATAGGCCACTCAGCTGCCCTCAGTGTTGCTTCCACAATCACTGTGGATCTGAAACCTGCACCATGGACTCCAGGGAGAAGCTGCTCATGGCCAAATGACTGACTTACTGAGGTGCCTGGATCATGCTTGTCTAATAGATTATCTTTGATATAATCAATCACAGTACCTAAGAAGGACACCGTTCACATCAATGGGGATGTGTACAATCGTTCATCACCTTTCTTAGGAAAATGGGTCCCTTCAAGTTCCCAACAACAGCAGTCACATGAAGTGTCTCTCACTACCATTAGGGTTAAACTATGTTGGCCTACCTTATAAGGGTTGAATCATTACCCTGATTATTTTAACCTTAGCCACTGGGGACCTTAATGACAGTTTTCAGCCCATCAGGTGGGGGTGTTAACAGCTCCCCTTTCTACTCCATTCATGAATTACTCTCACACCAGATCATTGAGTCCACCTTGTCTACTGGAGCGGACCTCCAATGTTCTATCCTCAAAAGCTCCCCTGGTTGTTCAGAGTAAAGCTCACATTGGTGAGGGGCCCTATGATGAAGCATGTCACCTCTGGGTTGGTGAGGGCTTCCGTCTTTAAAAAATTGGATTTCCTTCAATAAACTTCCACTTGAGATCTACCTATTCTGCTATCACCTGGGCATCACATGTTTTTGACTAAACCTCTGGCCAAATATTCCAGGGTACGAAACTTTACAGTGGCTAGCAAACAAATAATGCACTGACTTCAGGAGTGTGCCTGACCCACAGAGTTTTCACTGCTACTTGTCCTTCTTTATCTTCGGACAGCCCCCTCCTATCTGACCAAATACCTAGCACCAACCTCTCAAAGCTGACTAGCCCTCCGCTAGTTAAAATGCATTAGTTATGAGATCATCCACCTGTAAGTCGCTACAACTGGATTTCCCCCTCAATCCTGACAGTGAGAAGTACAGAAGAGTCCTACTTTTCCTATCTGAATCAAATATGCCAACGCTGTAGTACTACTTATAATTTCAGAACGTTCACCATGTTAAAATATCTACTTGCTTTCATAAAGTAGAAAAGCATGAGTGTACGCATTACAAAGATCTGCTTGAGCAAAAGAATAGAAATGTCTTACATTGAGACATGAGCCTGTTGACATTCCATTTATTTGCAAAGTGAGGCCATTCCTTATAAAACTATTGGATTGGATTGGTGTATGTGTAGTGCTTTCTGTCCTCTTGCATTGACAAAAGCACTCAGTGTGGAATGTGTGTGTGGATAAGCTATAACCCATTAGCTTCTGTGACTATTGTCATGGAAAACTGAAGGACTGTTCCTACGTGTTTGTTTTGTGTGTGTGGCCACATCTACTGTTCTTTAACATTAACAAATGTAAGAAAAGAGTTGAGCCCGATTTAAGACTTGGCAGTCGGGTCACCCTCCACCAGGGCGATGGAGTAAATTACTCCATCGCCCATGCCGAGATCCTGATGGCCACATTTTGAATTGCCCATCTGGTCGGCTGACATTTTGAGTATTGACAGAACTGCTGTTAAGGTGGTTCCTGCTAATGTATTGTAACTTTGCCAAGCCATACAGCAAAGTTACAATTGTTTTTTATTTTCAAAAACAGAATGCCCAAGAGGGATTTTGTTTTTGGAAATAAATAAAACAATACCCCCTCACAAGGGTAGCCATCTCCCATGGCGGGGTGTCATTTTACAGTTTTCACTGTCCCTTGCCTCCAGGGTTTTCCTGACAGGCAGTGAAAACTGATCGGTATGTCCTCCCATATAAAATAGGTGGGTGCGCATAAAGTTCAACCTCTGACTGCCCTTATTCCATTGGGCCATTGGAAGGGTGTAACTATAGCAAAGGTCTGCCTGCATTTAAATCATGTGGGTGGACCATTATGTTAGAATTAGGAGAAAGGGTACACCGTTGTGACGGAGAACTCTTTCCACCAGCATATAAACTGGCCCCTTGATCTGTTGGAGGCACTTCCTGTCCTCCAGGATTTGCTGCCTTTTATTTCTCCTCTAAGGTCATTTTGAGAAATTCTGAAAATTGCAACTGTGAATTAAGCATGTGTAAAGAAACCTGTGCACTTTTCTTATTTAGATACTGTGATTTGGACTCAAGCATATCGGCACTGTGACACAGGAACAAAGAGGACATGGAGTGAAACACAGAGACTGAGCCATGGGCTGTCATACGAATGTGCAGGGTCATTGAGACAAGAAAATGTAGACCTTCGGACCTGGACATTGAGATGCAGACACTGGAATGTTCACTCAAGGACACAACACAAGGTCACAGGAACAGGTGAACACTGGCAATGGGACATTAGGGAACTGATCTCGGAGCTCTGGACAAGGCACATGACCACAGAGGCATGAACGCTGACACTTTTGTGGGAATATCAACAATAGAGTAGCAAAGATGCAACAGACCCTGGTGGTAGCAAGGAAAATGGTACCTTTGACAGCAATTACATGGGTTCAGTGAGACCCTAGGGGCTCTGGGCCCCCATACAAGTACACCCACTGCACCAGTGGCAACTAAACCCCTGGGTATAGACAGTAGGCCTCGGTGGTAAATTTCGTTCTGCTCGCGGAATTTGCGATATTTTGAAATTTTTGCTTTCTGCGGAGAGAGCGAAAATGTCAAAACTTTCGCAATATGCCGTGAAACGGAAGTATTTTTTTTGTTCGCACTTTTTGCGGTCGCGACTTACCAGTTCCCTGCTTTCGCCGACAAGTTTTCCCATCCGTTCGCGTGCACCACGAGATGATGGATTGTTGGTAGCCGGTCGCACTATCCCACGAGAGTTTGCGATCGCGAACACGTCATTCGACCCGGAACAGGAAACAAGCATCATGAGCAAGATGGCTGCGCCCATTATCGACCGCATGGGCAAGTTGGAGATATATTTCGCAAAAACACACCGCGAACGGGCGGGAAAAGCAATCTCCTCATCTTCGAGAAAGTTCCTCATGCTCGCGGAGATTTTGAGCAATTTCATGATAATTTGCGAAAGTAAATTTCGCAAATTCCGCCCACCCTTACATTAGACAGTGAGAAAAGAGGTCATGGATAGCGGAAAATGCAGTAGTTCATTTGAGCCATGCTTGCCCGTGGTGCCCACGGTAACTCATTTTTTGAGCCAGTGGGGCCCTCCAGCACTTATTTTTCCTTATCAGACATTCCACAAAAGCAAGAGAGGGGAAAACGCACAAATGGGGAAGAATCAATCAATCAATCGGATTTATATTGCGCGGACTGCTTCACCCGTGAGCATCTCAAGGCACTGATAGAACTATATGCCAGTTCTCCTATTGGTTGAACATCCAGGTCTTGAGGTCCTTCCTGAAATGCTGGAGAAGGTGAGGCTCTGAGGGGCAGGGGAGGGTTGTTCCAGGTCTTAGCCGCCAAGTGGGAGAAGGAGCGGCCTCTGCTGTTCTTCCAACGGATGCAACGTGGCTGCTATGAAGAGGGTTTCGGAGCTGAGTTTCCTCATAGGTTGGTGGAAGTTCATACAAGTGTTGAGGTACTCCGGTCCTTCATGGTGTAGTGCCTTGTAAGCGTGGGTGAGCAGCTTGAACTGGCATCTCTTCATGACTGGTAGCCAGTGGAGTTTCCTGAGGTGAGGAGTCATGTGAGTCCACCTGTGGATGTCGAGGATAAGTCTGGCTGCAGTGTTCTGTATAGTCCAGAGTTTCGTCTTGAGTTGGGTGGTTGTTCCAACGTTGCTGTAGTCTAGTCTACTGGTGACAAGAGCTTGTGTGGCTGTTCGTCTGGTGTTGGGTGGGAGCCATCTGAAGACCTTCCTGAGCATTCAGAGGGAGAGGAAGCAAGCGGAGGAGACGGCGCTGACCTGCCGGTGCTGACCTGCAGAAGGAAGAGAAGACGGAAAAACTATCAATAAGGGATAAAGCAGGAGCCTGCAAGAGTGAGATAAAGGGCCAGGGAGTGTCTGGCAGTGGATTAAAGAGGCCCAAGGTGGATAAAGGACTAAGCAGTCTTGGCATTTGATGCAAGGACATTTAATAGCACTGGCCGCTGACTTTTGAGCAATGCTATGGGCACAGGCACTCCTTATGTTACAAATTAAGCAGTGGGGAAATTAAACACTGGGCACAGAGATTGGGACACAGACACTAGAACACAGAGACAGTGGAACGGTATGGGCACATGGACAAAGAAAAACAAACATTGGAACATGGGCACTTTAGCACACGGAGATTTACTAAGATATGGACACTCATGGGCAGATGTCAACATTGCTGCACAGATGCAATGGAACTGTGCAACTGGGGAGAGTAGGAAATGGAAAATGGGCACACTGGAACACTAGAGACAGACACAGAAATACTGGAATGGAGTGGGCACAGATACGCTGGAATAAAAACCCATTGGAACAACAGAACAAGGGGTCCCCATACAGACACTGATAGTAAAGGACACAGACTTGGTCACTGAGACAACTAAAAAGTGTCACAGACCCAGAAGAATACACAATGACCGTGACACTGTCACCAAACTGGACATATCAGCACTGAAACAGGCATAGATAAAGATATTGAGATACTGACCCGAGGACATGAACATTGAGGCCAACAAGGGCACTCTAACACGGACATACACGCCCTGAGAAGAATGTGGTGGGCATGAGGGCACGAGTATAGACACTGGGACAAAGATACATGGACACGATAATCACAGAGGCACAGAAATTGGGACATGGACACTGGAACACGAACAGTGGGACATGGACCATGGCATGCGCCGTGGCACGGTGGGGCCCTCGGGAGCTGGCACCCTCTCCATCTCCAACAAGACCACAGACTCCTCTGGCCGGCCCCAAGCGGCACTGCAACCTGCACCTCTTGTGCTTTGCAACTATCCCCTGCTAAAATAATAATTTGCTTTTGTTTTCCCGGGATGCGGATTCTGCTGTCATGCACCGACCGGCCAGCTAAAGTGTGTCGTGTCCCTCACTGCGGGTCCTTTACCCACACAGATGTGGTACGGTAAAAAGCTGCTGCACTCAGTTTACTACACAGGAGCGGGTATAGATATTAGACTAGTCAAGTCCTCTGGAATCACTGAGTTGTCTGCTGCCGTTTCACGGGTCCTGCTCGTGACACCCCACCCCACCCGCCGTTCTGCTGCCTGCCCCCACATCACGCCGCGTCCCGCGCTGACGCTGCACTCGGGTTGTTTATCATCCTCACTATACAGCAATTAAATCAAACTACCGAGGCACATGTTCGACAAAAACATGGTCATTAGTGAGGTCAACGCGATCCGTTGACGCACAGCGCGTTTCCACAGGGTAGTATAAGTATTGCCATGTCTGGAGAAATACACCAACAAGTTTCCACAAACACATCTCTTTTGGCCTCACCCGCAATCGCACGTTCATACTCAACACTGAACAGCTGCTCCATCGCGTCCTTAAGACGGCCGTGCCTGCAGCATGATGACGTCCTCAGGGCCGGCTCTAGCGCTGGTGGCGCCCAGTGGACAATGCTTGTTGGCGCCCCCAGTGACCACCTCCACTACGGATTCTTTTTTAACTAACCTTTCACGGTGCCCCTCAAGTCTTATAGCGCCACTCCTATCAGTGTAAGGCGTCAGAACACTTTACATCACACACATTACACAGACAATCAATCATGAGTGTGTAAATCAGTGCAGAGGAAATGTTACATAAGACAGAGGACACGAAGGTATAGAAGTCATGGGTCATCCATACTTGTAGGCAGGATAGTTTAATGCTTGGTCAGGAGAATCAGAAACTTAGGGGCAGATTTACAAGCCCCTTACGCCACTTTTGCGTCATTTTTAACATTGGAAAAGTGACGTAAGGGTGGCGCAAGGGTCTTGTAAATAATCCCCTTAGAATTTAAAACCTAACACCATGGTTAGGGGGGTTCTCTTATTTAATATGAATTGATTTCTACCCATATGAACCCATTTTGCAACATGAGGATAATGAAAAACTGGGTGAAATCATAACGATCCAGCCTGTACCTTACCGTTTCAAGCAGCTCTTTGGGCCCGATTCACAGAACTAACTTAAGACAAAATCCTAAACTTACTACCATTTTGGTATTCACAGAAGGCACTTACTCATTTTGGTATTCACAGAAGGCACTTACTCATTTCGGTATTCACAGAAGTTAGGAGTCCTAACTTTAGGACTCCTAAATGCCTTCTGTGAATACCGAAAGTCTTAAAATTAGGATTTTTCTCAGTTGGACTACTGAGAAAAATCCTAATTTTAAGACTTTCGGTATTCACAGAAGGCATTTAGGAGTCCTAAAGTTAGGACTCCTAACTTCTGTGAATACCGAAATGAGTAAGTGCCTTCTGTGAATACCAAAATGAGTAAGTGCCTTCTGTGAATACCAAAATGGTAGTAAGTTTAGGATTTTGTCTTAAGTTAGTTCTGTGAATCGGGCCCATTAACTTGCTCACTGTTCTACATTAGGATTTTAACTCATAAAAAGCTAGCAACAATATGGTCTCTCTGACAAAACAGTAACCCACTGACCTATTTACATTCCATTATATGCACTTTGTGATATGCACATTCTTTGCAGCAGGCATATTACCCCTCTGCGCTACCTTAGGGTGAGTAGAAACGTCCATTACACAAACCTCCGATCTCGCTCTCTCTCCAGGAAGCACATTAATCACTGGCGTCATTTTGACATTTTTATTGTTGGCTGAGAATTGCTGGAGGTCAGGAAAGCAGCAGCAGGTGCTTTTAAAACCATAAATATTGGCGCCCCCACACAAAGTCAGCACCCGGTGCGGTGGCACCAGTCGCACCGCCCTAGAAACATACCACAGGTGCTATTGATGCACACTGAGCAGAGGGCCACAAGAGCTAGCCTCATTTGTTATTTCCAACAAAATTCTTCACATATGTTTCGCTCTCTATCTGTCTTCTTGATGCATTCTTTGTTCCTGTTGTGATGCGTGTGGACAGCAGTGCATTTTAAGACTTAGACTTGCGTCAGTGCTCACAAGTTCTGCACAAGGGCTCCAATCTCATGGCGGGAAACGCTAGCACCGCATCCTCAGTGCATGGGGAGCATTCCCCAGGCACACGAGGTGATGGTTCGGCCTATAAAAGGCCTCCCTGCATTGTTTGGTGAAGGAATTCTAAGATGTACCCGAGAGAGAAGGCCTCACAAATAAGCAAAGGCGCTTGGGCCAACAGTGGGGGGCGCCGCCCTGCATCACAGGGGCCTACATTTGGCTCCGACTGACCCACCTTGTTATGATGATTAGGGACTTAAAATTTGTACTTTTAGGCGCTTCTCCAATGTGATAAGGCTGACGGACACCTGCTGAATGATTCATGAAATAAAGAATATGATTTCAACAAAATGCTAGTTTTGGAGAGTATGTTGCAGGAAGGAAAGACGTATTAAATTTCTATCCATCCTGTGACTAACTGAAAAAGCGGAAATCCGCGGGGGCTGCAGTTACAGAACTGTGATCTGTGCAAAATTTGAAAAAACAAAAATAGAACTAGAGGCGCACATTAGGTGCGGTATTTAGAGCAGCACGTTATTGATCGTTTGCAAATTATTTTCTGTAAATGTTTGTTTTTATTCCATTAAAGGTGGCTGCAATACAGTACAATTAGATAACTCAGAAAAATACTGACATTTATGACTGAAACACTGATAAAGTTACAGATCAGGAAAAGTAAAACAAATAAGTCTAACACAACTGCACAGCAGATGGACAATTGAGCAACTAAGCTACTATTGGGAATAGACGCGCTCTAAGCTCGTCACTGAAGAACTCTGGGCCTGAATACGAGTTTTCGGTCTTACCGCCATCATGCTGTGGAGGCGGTCTCAAGTGCACCGCTGAGTCAGTAGTCTCTCGACCGCTGCATCACAAATATTCCAGCTGGCCAAGCCACGGTGTTTCTGACAGCGGGGAATTTTTTCCCATATGTCTCGATGCAGGTGTGTACATTTTGACTGTGCAACTGTTAAATGTACACATATCCATGACACATGTCTGAAAATACCTAATACGAGTACATTGCCCTTTGCTGGGGTCTGGACCATATGTGCCCAGTCAAGTCAATGGGTTAGAAGTGCGAAATGGATTTACCTGGATTTCGGCATCGACCGGGTTGTTTCGTTCGGGGTCAAAATGCTGCTGTGTAGGGGGACCCTGGAGAAAGGGATTAATGTGGAAGACTGAAGGGAAGAAAAGGAAATGGGTGAGTTTGCACCCCATTTCCTTTAATTTTGCCGACTCGAAGCAGGTGGTCTCACTGCCCCTGTCGGCTCGACGGTGAGGCAACTCCTAATCCAGACAGTGGTGACCTTGTCTGTACTGCCTTCTGAAAGCTGCTTTCCCCCTGCCGCCATCACTGCAGTCTGCAAAAGGTGGGCGGAGTGGGCAGTACTCCGGCGGTCTTCCCTCCAGCTTCCCTCCAGCAACCTGCCAACATTGTAATTCGGCGGGCGGCCCGTAACTGGGAGGTGGGGAATCCAACGCCATTTCGATGGTGGTACCATGACTGCCACACTCATGGTCAGGTCCTCTGTCCTGTACAGAATAGGTAGTCTTAGGTATGGTAAGATTGGGCACCTCAAAGGTTGATGAGCAACGCAGCAAGTCAATTACAGTCTGAGGTCCCTAGATCCACTCACCCCAAATTATTACAAGCTATTGGTGACCCAGTGGTTTTAGGGGGGAAATCACATGTGCAATCTGGGAGATACGCCTTGTTGTGCACTCCTACAAATGAAATCCACTACATTGATGTTCCATTACAAAGAGTTCACTACATCAACATTTACCACTACATCTGTTCCTTTTCATCTACATACTCTATAGATACACCACTGCATATACACTGTTAGGATAAGGGTTGGGTTTGGGTTGGGGTTGCACAGAAAAGAGTTGCCACTGCATGTACATTGTTAAAGTTTGGGTTGGGGTTAGGTGTAGCGATAGACCTCGGTTTAGGTTTGGTGCACTGTATTGGAAGAGCTTAGGGTTACAGTTAGGGTAAACGTTTTGGTCAGGATTAGGGCAAGGTGCACTGTTATTGTAAGGGGTCCGGGTAAGCCTTAGGTTAAAATTAGGATCAGGTTGTTAATGTTAGAATAAAGAGTATAATCAGGATAAGAGGAAGGATCAGAGTTAGAATTCGGGTTGCTTTAGCTATTTAGATGATTAAGGGGTGGCATCATAGTGGCTAATTGCATTATATACATATCTAATCTATTTAGTGGAATGTCCATTTAGTGCTAGTGTTAGATCGATATTGGGGGATTTGATGTAGCAACATAAAACAGGCTTCACATCTTGAAGGCTATGTACAAGTCTAAGGGGCATATTTACAAGGGAATGGCGAAGCGTGGCATTGACCAAAAATTGCTAACGCCACGCTCCGCCATTCTGAAAACGGAGGGATGCACTGTATTTACAATGATACGGTGCCTCCCTGCGTTTTCCATAGCACTGGCGCTAAACTCAGCTGCCTAGCGCCAATCCAGGCACTCTTGTGCCATAGTACAAGGTGCATGCGTTGAGGGAATGATTGTTTATGTGCAAGAAGGTGTCCCTTCCTGCACATAAACAATCACTAATGGTGATTTGTAACTCTTATGTGTGCTGCATTGTGTAGCACACATAGAAGTGTCAAATCGTAATTTTTAATGATTGTTTATGTGCAGGAATTAACACCTTCCTGCACATAAATAATAATTCATGGTGATTTGCTGTTTCTATGTGTGCTGCAGAATGCAGCACACATAGAAACAGCAAAAACGAGAACAAATTATTAATTTCTCCTCGTTTTGCCAAGTTAAGATCAGGTTTTCACTGGTCTTAATTTTGGCGGGCCTATTTACTCCACATTTGTAAATAGGGGGCCGCATCAAAATCAATGGGTGTGGTGGCGGAACACCCACCGCAACACCCATTGCCCACCTCTTTCACACTAAAGGGCCGATTCCTATGTCGGACGGAAGGGCTCCGCATCGGAATGTGCCATTCGGATTCCGTTCCGACCAAGCCATTCCGATGGGCTCAGTCGGAAAGGAATCCGACTCGGAATTCCGGATGGCTTACGATGGCCTCCGAGAGCCCGTCTGCCATCCAGATACCCTTCAGTTCTCCCCCGGCCGCCTCCTTCCGATCGAGGGAGTACGATGGCAGTTTCCCACTGCCTTTTTGTTCCAGTCTTTCCGGCATGAAAAGGCAGTCGGAAACTGTCTTTGGGGGCCCTCAGTAGGGCCCCCATGGGTGCGAGGCTGCTGAGTGGCGACCTGGGGGGCACCTATGGTGCCCCCCTGTTGATCCCTGCAACCGGTGGCAAGCACCTTGGGGTGCCTGACACAGGGTGCAGGGATGAACTGCACCCCAGTATTTCACAATGCGAGCGTGCATGCCGTTTGGAATGCTTGCTCCCATTGTGAAGTATAGGAGTGCGACCGAACAGGGTTCTATCGCATCGTACTTGCAGGACCGTAACCGACGACAGTAGGCCGGTCGGTTACAGTTCCTGACCGATGTCGGACGGACATCGAATCGGCCCCTAAGTGTAGCGTAAAAGGGGGCCTTATTTACTAGGCGGCGTTGCACCAAGTTAAGTGGCTTAACACTGCCTTGTAAATAAGGCGAAGGACTGAACGCCATGGGAACATCTCAAAAAGTGAAGTTCCTGAGGCGGCAAGCCCTTGTAAATATGCCCCTAAGTTCACCCTTTCAGATATGAGCTGGAATTGTATCAAGAGAATCAAAAACCGTAACATTCTTCTGAGTAGGTGAACACAGTAAATAGCCTAATTGGACCACAGCGGCGATTGGATAAGACATAGTTCAGCATTCCTCCGTAGTGCATCTTCATTACTAGAAAAAAAACTGTCTTCAGTGATTTGTAGAATATTTAATTTTTAAACTCTTCATGGCTCACCCTAAGGTTGTCTTGTCAGAATATAAAAACAAGTTTTCTATCCTCTAACTGCGTATATGAAAATAATTTCAGTTTTATTAAATGCCACTTCAGTAGGATATTTGTTTTTAAGTGCAAGAAGTCAGCAGACTATTACCTATGTGCTACCTGATCACCTTCATTTTTGCACTTGTGTGCTTCCAAGTTGCTGTATACTCTGCCCCAGAATAGAGTTCAACACAAAGATGTTGAGTTCAAAACAAAACGTATGATTGCACTTGTATGTAAGAATATTGAGTACAAAAATATCAACATGGAAAAATATTGGAACAAAAATATCGACAACTAGAATCCCTTGCACGTAAGTATAGATTCGCCATTCTTAACATCACCTTGTACCTTGAAGATATCAAGGTTTGTACATGTGGAGTGAAGTACAGCACACCTATGCTTACGTATATATGCTTACTTTCACAGCATTCAGATACCTGATATTCTGGTAATATTAAATTTGCTTGCTTGAAATGTAAAAACTGTGGGGCATATTTACAATGAAGTGACGGAAAGCGGCATTAGCCTTCCTGGCTTAACACAGCACTCCATCACTTCAGAAACGCAGGGCTGCACCATATTTACAACAATATGGTGCAGCCCTGCCTTTCCCCCTGCACTGGGGCTAAACGTAGCAGCCTAGCGCCACAGCAGGCACCCTTGCTTCAGCGTTGAGGGAAAGATTGTTTTTGTGCAGGGAGGTACACCTTCCTGCACATACACAATCTTTAAATAACGTTTTGTAAATTTTATCTGTGCTGCTTAATGCAGCACACATTGAATTTGCAAAATGTCGTTTTTGATGTTGATTTTTTATGTACAGGAAGGGACACCTTCCTGGACTTAAACAACAAAAGGCGTTTTGCTGTTTCTATTTGTGCTGCATTACGCAGCACCAATGAAAACATCAAAAACTAGGAGAAATAAAGCATTTCTCCTCATTTCGCCTGTTTAAGACCAGGTTTTCCTTGGGGAATCCAACACCATTTTGATGGTGGTACCATGACCGCCACAATCATAGTCAGGTCCTCTGTCCTGTACGGAATAGTTAGTCCTAGGTATGGTAAGATTGGACACCTCAAGGGTTGATGAGCAATACAGCAAGGTGATTACAGTCTAAGGTCCCTAGGTCCACTTAGCCCAAATTATTACAAGCTATTGGTGACCCAGTGGTTTTAGGGATAAAATCACATGTGCAATCTGGGGGACACGCCTTGTTGTGCACTCCTACAAATTAATTCCCCAACGCAACACCCATTGCCCTCCCCTTTCATGCAAATTAGAGCATGAAAGGGTGCCTTATTTACAAGGCAGCCTTAAGCCACTTTAAGTGGCTTAACGCTGTCTTGTAAATAAGGCGAAGCCCCTATCGCCATCACAACGTCACTGAAAGTGACATTGTGGTGGCCATAGGGGCTTGTAAATATGCCCCTCAGTGCTCTTGTTCCAGACCTATTTTAGTGGGAATGCTTTCAAAGTTTTTTAATCAATTTCTTTTTCTTCTTTCCAAATGTTCTTTTATTTATTGTCTTTAGAAATCCATTCATTCAATTCTGAAATTCTTCTTATATTGTTTCTATCCACTAAGCATTCAAATTATTGTAATCCCAAAATAGAATCGCATTTCAAAAGATTTTCTCAATCAGTTTCAAACCCTTTTTAGTTTCCAACGTAGTTAGTCTTGCTTTCATTTGACAGTCGTTCAAATGCTGGGTTGTTTTAATTTGTTAAGCAATGCTTCCCAAGAATGATTTCTTTTCTGTAGGTCCTTATATTTTCCCAAACTTTACATTTATTTTTGAAACATCAGCTCTAGAGTTTGTCTAGGAAAATATGGGAATACTAAAGTACACCATGGCACATTACTTCTTTGGACATGATTCCGATGTCGTTCGGAAGGCCTCCAAATCGGATTTGGCTTTCCCAGATCCGATTCCTAGCCCTTGTTTACGACTGAATCATACACAGGCCTGAACGACCAAGTACGATGCGAAGAGCACATACGCGCCGACCAAATCGTTTCCGGGTCCGAGCCTGTCCGTACGACTCGTTCTTGGCCGAATCGTGCCGCACTTTGTAGCCGTATACCGACCGAGTGAGTATGATGCACTATTTGGACAGCTGCTTCACCTCGGCCTCAGTGAGATGAAACGGCTGTCAGAAGCGTTCTTCGGGGGGCTGTAGCAGGCCCCCATTCACCTGGGGCCCTCTGAATCTGTCACGGAGGTGTGCCCATGGGGCCTCCGATCCAGGCATGCATGGTGTGGCAGGAACCATGGGGTGCCCGCCACTGGGTGTATGCTTTTCCCCACCTTCAGCTTTTCTGCTATGGGAGCCTGTGTACGTGTCTGTACTCGCTCGTTCGGACTCTCGAAGCACGTCTCGCTTGGAAAGCCCTCCAGATCTGAGTCGTAGGGAGGGCTTTCCTAGCGAGATCGGAATCGGGCCCTTAGAGTGAAAAAGTTAGAAGGTATTCAAAGGACCTAAACAACAGATCATATTAGATTAACACACCACTTTTCTCCTCTGATCTTTACTGTGTAAAAACATGCGCCCTACAAAGATCTAATACTTCACCTCTACTCTTTAACATTTCCATAAACCACTTATAAATCTTATCAGCAGTTGCAAACTCACCTACCACAACTATGCAGTTGTCACGCCGGTAATTCTCAAACTGTAAAACCATAAGTGCCTAGGAACATAAAAACTGAGCACCTCATAGCAGTAGAATAATGAATGAGTAGAATCACCTCAAGCTTAATGCTTCAAAAACGGAAAAACTGACCTGCGGTGATTGTAAAAACTATGACATATATCTTTCTGGCCAGATGAATAGTGACCCCCTCCAAAAATAGCCACAAATATAAAAAATCTCAGAATTTTCGTTGACTTTACACTTTCCATGGATACTCTAGTGGACAGGCTGTCCCAATCTATCTTCTACACAATGAAAACCTGAAAACACATCTTTCCACATCCTCCAAAAGATTGCCTCAAAAGGTACAAGCAACATCACTCATCCTCTCAAAACTTTACTATGCTAACAGATTATATCAGAGCACTCCAGACTCAACTAACAGAAGGCTACGAACAATCCAAAACTCAGAAGCAAGACTACTTTTAAATGTAAATATACACAACCCACATTTTCCCGTGCCCTGAAGACTCTACATCTGTTCCCAATCGCAAGAGCATCCTCTTTCAAACTATTATAGATCACTCACTGAATTATTGCTGGCTAAGGACAAAAATTAATTCAAGCAAAAAATCACAAAAAAGTACCAACCCAGGAACTTACATTCCAGAGTGGCCCCACGCTTAAAAATTCTTACTCATAGGTAAAAAACATCGGAGGAACCAATTTCTCCATGCAAGCAGCAAAACTTTGGAATTCACTACCAGCAAAGATCAGAGCCATTGATAATTACTTAGGGGCCTATTGGGATGGCGGGCAGACTTACGTCCTCCCACCACCCTAGCGGTGCTGGGACCAGCCGCCAGTGGTGCGGCGGTCCCACACCAGCAATTAGGATGCCACCGCTGCGGTGGCATCCTGCATACATTGCACCCGCCACAGTGCAATATATGCATGTCGTGCATTTGCATGCACAACGTGGCAGGCACCGTGCGGTGCCATATTTCTACCCAGTAGGCAATCAGGCGGAAAACCGACGGACGGTCTTCCTGTCGCTGGGGTCCCCCCCTGCCAGCATAATGTGGCGGGGGAAAAGTCAAGCGGGCGGTGACTTTTGGCGGGTAGATCACCACCGCCATACGGGCGGTGGCGATCCGCCTGCTATACTAATCACCCCCTTAGAGTTCAGAAGGATGATAATGGCTTGTTTTTTTCTCAATGTGATACAATGAAAAATCCCCACAGTTTCACGTCATGCCCACACACAAATACAATGCAGGGCACTCTAAGATCAAGGAAGCGAAAAATCTGCAGAATCCTTTAACAAACAACCCTTGATATCTGAGAGAACCACATCCACCTAGAAACTGAAGACCCATGCATCTTTCTCAAACAAACATATAACTGTATGATTAATACAAACCTCTTTGATTGTCCATGCCTCAAAATCTCAACCAACAAACCTAACAGCTTCCTATCCTGACATACCCCATATTAAAAAAGCAAACTAGTACAAAGTCTGACAGCTTTAGTGAAGTTCAATATCTATGGGGAAGAGAATGAATGGTGTTGCTGCCATTGAGGATCAGGTGGAGCAACTTAAGACATAGCAATTTTACAAAACCTGCTCACAATCTCAGTAAAATAACCATATTCCTTGTTACAAAGCATACACTTTCCTTTGTAATAGCAATTTCATGCAACTCCAAAACCTATCTAAGCTATCTACTCACCCCACTCACTTAAATCACAATGTTTTAGTCTGTTTAACCTCTCCTTGAAATCTCACACAATTAACCCCCTTACATCCTATTTGCTCAATGCTTGTTTCCACTTACATTAACTCACTTTAATAATTATACTTAACTCCACTTAAAGCCATACATTGCAGCTTAAAAATTGATAACATTCTTCAGTTCTCTCAGACTAATTTAATTACTAACAAACCTACAATAATAATTATTAACTACTGGATTAACCACAAACTATGGACTACACAGTAGCATGCTACCAGCCATAAAATAGCACTTCTATGACAAATCAGGGGTAGAAAGCGTTACATAAATGCAGTTACAATATAATACTATTTTATTTTTATTTTACACCAAACTGAAATATTCAACAGTCTTAGAAAAATGATATGTGAAATGTTTAACACAGCTGACACGTATTTTGTAACCCTTATTTGGATGCCTTCTGGGGCTATTTATGGGAAATAACACATTTATGTGAACTTCAGGGCATAGACTACCCTAATAATTTTTTAAAAAAAAGATTGATATTACTTGCATTGATGTTACACGAAACTGAGATAAAAAGTCGCCCAAGCAAACATTCCTTTGGTTTTGATTTATCTATTTCACTGCCTTACAGTATGGTGGAGTTCATATACTGCACTTTTGTTTAAAACTAAAAACTTCCAGTTAAACCTAAAAACAGAAAGATTCAGAGAAAATGTGAGGCAGACTCCATTAGATTTCACTGGCCAAATTTTGTAATGTTTAACAGCGTGACAATGTAGCATCGGTGCAGAGAAAGAATATCGAGGTAAATATATCGAATTACTCAAATATCGTGGGTCAAGAAAATCGAAAGTAAAATCCTTGTGGCCAAGAATATCGATTTTAGGTAAGTAATATTGATTTAAAAAATGTGTTTAATATTGTTTGTAAAAATATAGTTGTTAAAAATATCGATTTTTTACTAATGTTATGTATTTTAGTATATATCTGTGTGATTTATTTTATAAGAATTGTTAGCATTTTTTATTATATGTGTTAAAATTTTAGTAGTTAATTATTATTATTTGTTTTAAATTGAAATTTGCGTTTTAGTTCTGTAGTGGGTTGTGGGTTTATATGGGAATAGGGTGGGAAGTAATTTAACTATATACATTTTGTTGATTATTTATAGTAATTATTATTTTTTTATTAATAGAATTTTGTGTTTTTAGTTTCGACGCGGGTTGTGGGTTTATAGAGGAATAGGGTGGGGAGTAATTTATTTTTATTGATGAATTAGTTGTTAGTTAATTTAAATTAATTAATTAGTTATTAATGATGGTAATAGTGTAATTAAATGTAGGTGTGTGTTGTGGTATTTATAGGTATAAATGGTGAGAAGGGTGGGAAGTAATGTATTTTTTATTGATGAATTATAAATTATTTGTTAATTAATTGAAATTAGTTAATTAGTAATTAATGATGGTAATTGTGTAAATAATTTTAGGTGTGTGCTGTGGTGTTTATTAGGTGTAATGGTGGAAAGGGTGGGAAGTAATTTATTGATGAATTATAATTAGTTATTGTTTAATTTTAATTAGTTAATTAGTAATTAACTATGGTAATTGTGTAAATAATGTTATGTGTGTGTTGTGGATATTATAGTGTCAAAGAAGAATGTGTACTCAATGAATGTTTATATCTTTTATTTATAATAATATATTTTAAATTAGTTATCAATTATGTTAAGAAATTTCAATAAAAATGTTGGTCTTTTTTTATTAGTGTGATGTTATAGGGTAGTAAATAATATAAATACATTTATGTTTTAAATAATTTGTTTGTTTGTGAATATTTATTCCTTTTCAATAAATATTGTTTATAAATGTATTTTTTATATCTTATTTGTATGTTTTTGTTATATGTAATTAATATTATAATATGTGTTATTTTTATATGTTTAATATATTTAATTGTATAGTTTTAAAATATTGTTTATTTTTTTTTAAGATCTTTTTTTTTTTATTGTTTAAATGTTATTAGTAATTTTTGTTTTTCTGCTATCCAATACGTTTCTTACTGTTGCACTCACTAGAGTGGGACTAGTAATTTTTACCCCTCCGCTATCCAATACTTTCCCTACTGTTGCACTCACTGGAGTGGGAATAGTAATTTTTACCCTTCCACTATCCAGCACTTTCCCTACTGTTGCACTCACTGGAGTGGGAATAGTAGTTTTTACCCCTCCGCTATCCAGCACTTTCCCTACTGTTGCAATCACTGGAGTGGGAATAGTATTGTTTACCCCTCCGCTATCTAATACTTTCCCTACTGTTGCACTCACTGGAGCAGTAATAGTATTGTTTACCCATCCGCTATCCAGCACTTTCCCTACTGTTGCACTCTTTCAAGTGGCAATAGTAATATTTACCCCTCTGCTATCTAATACTTTCCCTACTGTTGCACTCACTGGAGTAGTAATAGTATTGTTTACCCATCCGCTATCCAGCCCTTTCCCTACTGTTGCACTCTTTGCAGTGGGAATAGTAATTATTACCCTTCCGCTATCCAGCACTTTCCCTACTGTTGTGCTCACTGGAGTGGGAATAGTAATTTTTACCCCTCCGCTATCCAACATTTTTCCTACTGTTGAAATCAATGGAGTTGGAATAGTACATTTAATTCTTCTACTATCCAATATTTACCCTAATTTGGCACTCAATGGAGTGGGAATAGTAATTTTCACCCCCACGCTATACAAGACTTTCCCTACTTTTGCATTTAGGGGCCGATTCCGATCTGGATCGGAAAGCACTCTGACCGAGCCGGATCCAGGGTGTTTTCCGACCGATCCGGACTCCTGCAGTCCGACCGAGCGAGTACGATGCGGTCGTATGCTGTCGGACTCGGTGCGGTCGGACTCCCATACAAGTCAATGTGGGCCGGTCGTACGACGCGTACATGGGCTCCTATTGACTGAATGGGTATGTTGCGGACAAGGGCGCCCCCTACAGTGGGTACACGTCGGTGCCATCCGCACAGTACATGCCTTTGCTGGGGAGGCCCATGGGTCTCCCCCTGTGTCCGAGTTGTAAGGTTGCGTGTGACGGGGGGTCCGACGTGGACACGCGAAGTCTGACTCCGGGAGCTTTTGCGAGCCGGACACTCCGATTTGATCCAGCTGTCCGAATCGAGTATCGTACTAGCTCGGTCGTAAAACGTCTCCATTGCGTGCCATGGTTTGCCTGAGACCGAGTCGTACGGAACGGTTCGGAGCCGGAAACGGTTCGGGCGGATATTTCGCGCTTGTTCGCATCGTACTTCGACGTCCGGACCCGTGTACCACTCGGACGGAAAATCAGCTTCCGAATCGGATCCGCTAATGCCGAACTCGATTCGGTGCCCTACCGACCGAGATCGGAATCGATCCATATGTGCAGTTGGAACAGTAAATTTAATTGTTTTTTCTATCTATCATTTTCCCTACTGTTGTATTTATTCTGTTTCGAAATGTACGTTTTAATTTTGTGTTAATAGTTTAAAGTTTTAATTAACTACACATTATTTTTTTAATTTTAAATTATTGATATATGTATATATTTTATTTTTAATTCATCTAAAAGTTCAAAAATTAAATAAAGATAATAGTTAATAAACTATTTTAAAGTAAATATATGTATATGTATAAACTATTATGTTTGTGTGTTTCCATTTTTTTTTAATTAAGTACATTTTTATATTTAGTTGAAATGTATATTAAATGTAATTAATTTTGGTAAAGATAATATTAATATTTTATATTTTTAATATATATTATTTTATTTTAATTATATTTTTTAAATCGATATTTTTTACATCTATATATTTAACTTCGATATTTTTGAGTCAATATTTTTGTACTTACCTGTTTAAGTATAGGGACTTGATATTTTTACCATCTATATTTTTTTGTTGATATTTTTACCATCAATGTTTTTACAATCGATATTCTATCAGTGAACTGTAGCATTCATTTTGTCAAATAGTAGGAACAGCTGCTTTACATATTTATTTAAAGGGAGATTTACTGATAGATCACTGTCTGTGTGATCGAACCAGGGGAGTAATGCAGGAACCTGCAGCCCCTGCGGTGCTGTGGCTCCCAACCCTTCAGGTGCCACTCAGCCCTTTAGGGACCCCCATTCAGCCAAGACCCTGCAGATTGTGCCTTTGTCACATTCTGCAGGGGTCCCCATCATTTTGCATTATGCCACTGGATCAAACAATGTTTATTTGTTATATGTTGTCTCCTTTACTTTTGACATGTGCCTCCTCCATATCGGTGGTCTGAATGTATTTGCTCCTCATTGTATAACATAGAGTTGAGCAGAATGGTCGAATGGGCTATGTTCATTTGTTCAAAACAAGGTAGTTTGGTGGAGATAATAAATTGGGATCCCAAATAGTCCTTGAACAAGTTTGTGACGTTGGTGGGGAGGTTTTTGCGTGGGCTCCAATGGCTTCCTTCTTTCTACTGGAGGTACCGAACCAGGAAAGGCATTGTTAAGAGGTTCGGTAGATCACTGCTCGATCTCACAATCACTCCATCCAAGACCTCGCGTATAACCTAATAGGATCGATTGATATAGCTTCTGTTCATAAAGTCCCCCTGGCGATTATCACCCTCGACGCTACCAAGGCCTTTGATAGGGTGAACTGGACGTATCTTGAGAAAATATTGAGGTTGACGAACTTGGGTGAAATGTTTTGCAGGACTGTAGAATTGATATATAAGAACTCAACAGCTAAGGTCCTGGTAAATGGGAATCTCTCTAGGCCTTTTAAAAATTCAAGCGGAACCATACAATGTTGTCCACTGTCCCCCCTCTTATTTAACCTATACATTGAACCCCTTGCGGTAAAAATCAGGGAGAATGAAGAAATACGTCCCTCTAGGTATAGGGGTTGGGAGAAAAAGGTGGGGCTATATGCGGACAATCTAGTGATTAATACGTCTGATTTGCTCTCCTCTGTCCCGTTAATATACGATATGACTGCACATTTTGGGAGCATCTCAGGCTATGAGGTAAACGAACATAAAACGGAAATAATGCTTGGAACATAAATACATAGCAAGATCGTACTGAAGGGGAAATGAGATATCTAGGTATCAGAATTACACAGAATATAGAAAAAATCCCGGTAGCTAATTTAAAGAAGGTTAATAAAGAAGTCTGTAAGCTATTATTAACTTGGGCCCACCTGCCGTTGACGATCATTGGAAGGGTGAACCTTGTTAAAATGTCGATCCTCCCAAAATGTAACTTCCTGTTTCAAAACATACCTATGGTTTTTAAGGAACAGTGGCTCAAAAAGGTTCATGCTAAGATCTCTAGTTTTATTCGGGCATCTAAAGGGGTATGGATTGCTTGGAAAAAGCTGAGAAGAAAGAAAGATAAGGGGGATCTCTGTTTACCGGACTTGTCTTATTATGCTTGGGTTTTTCTATTAAAAAATGGAAGGGTGCTTTTAAACGAACCAGATGGATCGGACATTGGGAAAATGCTTAGGGCAATGCTATAGGAGGTGAAAGGGGGTACACAAGGTTTCATATTTAAATTTGGAGACCCGAGATTTTTAAAAAGTATGCCTCAAGACTTTACAGGGATTTGCTACCACATGGTATAAAATCAGAAAGGAGACGAAGCTCAGCTACTATAGTGGGCGGGCCCTTATTTGGGATGCCCCAGGTTCCCTAGGACTAGGATAGCTTGGCTGTAACTTTAAAATCGGCAGAGGTACTGAGATGGGACCAGATTGTTGATAGCGGGTGTTTGATCCCATGGGAGAAGTGGCAGGAGATCACCAACAATAAGCTATCCAGTTTGAAATATTTACAAATAAAAAGCTGGTATCACTCAGCTGGGGTAGACATCAGCTCCTCAAATGAATTAGAGACTTTAATGGCTGGAAATATCAAAAGGAAAAAGGAAGTGGCTCACTGGTACTGGGTCCTGATGGATTTAGCAGATGGAGACTTCAGATTACCAACGGACCTGTGGGGAAGAGACTTGCCGGAGATGGAGCTAGAAGACCTATGGCAAGTATCTTGCAGCATACTATACTCCATATTCCGCGCTGCAAATCTAAGGAGGAACCATCTTTTCTGTCTTCACAGGGCCTGCTGAACTCCTTGAAGGCTGTCAAAATAGGGGAAAGGAGCCTTGCCAAGATGCTCAAAATGTGGTCAAGAAAAGGTGGATGATATCCACATCTTTTTGGAGTGTCCCGGGATCCAACATTTCTGGTCAGACGTGAGTAACTGTATGTCTGGGATTCTCGGTAGGACGCTCCAGGTAAGCGAAGTACTGGTTTTCTTTGGGTCCTGATAGATTATGAGCTACTATCAACCAATGTAAGAAAGTTGACTTTTTACTTGGTGCTTCTGGCATGCAGAGAGATTTGTAAGAATTGAATAAAATCTGTGCCTCTGACTAAGATTGGATTCATTCTGTAAAATATACGATCCGGTTAGATAGAGTTTCAGAAAACAAGAGAAATTAGTTTTGGGTGCCATATGAATAGTGGGTAAATGATTTGCATTCAACTACAGTCCTATGATTAGGCCTTTATTACTTTACTACTTGGGTGGCTGGCTCACAACAGCTGTACTTGAGTGAGTGGACCACGGAAAGAGAAGTTCTGTGTAAAGCACTTTGCCCTTGACCCAAAAACAAAGATCTCTTGCTGGCGCTTTGTGAAGGTGGGCCACAGAGTACGTTGCTTATTTCTTTGTTTCTTCAAGGCGAATGAGGACTAATGAAAAAATAAATAAATCACTCCATTTTTGATGTGTATGGAATAATGTAAAAATGAAACTGTAATGTAAAAACAGAAAAAAACAACACACAATACTATCAAATGAGGCATGCTTCTGCAATGAAATGGGCCGATGTTCTTATCTCAGCACTCAGAGCTTCGGTGCCATAAAGATTTGCTGCCTTAAAGCCTCTCTCCCACCTCTTAAGTCATCTGGTGCTGCAGGAACTGCTCTTTAGCCTGGGCAGTCATGCCCCGCTAGTGTAAGACCAACTGCCTAGCTCTTGCCACAAGACCCTACAACTGTATCCCTACTCCCCACACCCTCTGATTCTAATGATGCTACTCTATAGCTTGCCAGTTAGATCCATGCTGCAGTCCGTCCTCCCCTTTAGTTCATGTTACTCACAGAATTGCTGCTCTATGGAGTATTTTACAAGGTGCACAATCTGTAGCAGAAGAAGCACAGGGGCCCAACAGTGTTGTTAGGAGCATGCCACTGGCACTGCTAAATGATGAGATTGCTGGATGCCAAGGCTGCCACTTTTCATTCCATCACAATCTTTCTTTTTCTACCACCCTACACTTCATGTCTCTTCACATTGGTCTTGCAGGTTCTTTTTCATCTCTGCTGCCTCCCTTTGCTACTGTTCTTTCTCCTTCTTTTTGCCTTTTCTGTCTTTCTCTCTCTTGCGCTGGTTCAAGTCTGAAAAATAAGTTCTGCTCCACCCCTTCCCCAACACCACCTACAACTGTCTGCACAATTGAAACACTGGCCCTTGTCAGTCAGAGCCAAGGTGCATCAAAATATGGAGACCTGGGTTTCCGAAGGTATACCGGCCATAAAAATTGGTTCAAAACCCTATAGGTATTTTATACTGCCCTTAATTTGAGAATTTTTGGGTAGTCACCAACCAGTTAGCCACCTTCACTTTTTAAAAACGATAAAAGATTTTACTTCAAGCAGTCTCCCAAATGATCGTCAAGGTGTCTAAACTCATGTATAGTACACCAGGAGTTTCTCAATTCAAATGCCTCATGAGAGAAACGTGAAAAAAATAATAAATGTGAAAAAATGTGAAAGAGACGTGATGGCACTTCACGTGCGCAACCCCAATCGAGCCTGCTGGCTGGTACTCGTCAGCTCTGCCCACTCTTCTCATCATCGGTAGCCATCACGCTCGAAAGTAATAAAAGAGGTGTCCACAAAATAAACCCAACGAAAAATTGGTAGGTAAGTGGTGCGACTGAATAGTGAAGAATAAAAAGTGAAAAAGGTACACCCTCTATAGGTTCAAACTTTATTCCGCCTTAGGAGTGCACCTACTTCAATGCTTAAAAAGGTTGCTAAATATGCATACCATTCTTATATGCCAACATGTTTCATCGCCTGGAGTCTTTCTGGCGATTTCGTCAGGGCAACAACAGTCGCTTGGCACACAATAGGGACACTTCTTAGAGTCACATTCGGGGACTGCCAAAAGTAAAAATGAACAGACACACACAACACTTTACCATTATGATCACCCTTTCTTCATAGATCAACATGATATCTCTCTGTTGGATCTATACAAAATTAAAAATTACCCTCGTGGAGCCATGGCCTCGCGTACCAGCTATTTCAATGAGGTCACCCTAAGGCTCCTTGTGTGAGTCCTCGTGGTTATTGCAGCATTCATCCGTAATGCCAATCTGTCGATAACATAAAAACACTCAAAATCTTCTTGTGTAGAGACTCTATTTGTCAATTAGGATACCACAATCATAGCCAAATGTCATACTCCTAAGACAGGCCCCTTGTTGTTCCTAATATCGTTTTTCTCTCCGTACTTATCACTACTATGTTTAAGATGCTCTTATTCAGCCTGCTATGTAATCACCCACGTGACTTGTAGTGCTCATGTATCTTTACGCATTCAATAGCGCTGTATTGGACTATTCTCATACCCTCTAATATGCAATTCACCTAGTTTCACCGGCAACGCAATGCGCTGTTTTTTTATATATATACATGCCTAGATAGGGATTGGTTCCGGCCCCGGTCTCTCGAGTTATTATAGGGACAGCTACCTAACATCCAAACCGGACACACATGCATCATGCTGGCCCCCTTTCCTCACATACAACACCTCCTTACCACCCAAAGCCTCACGGAGCTCCTTCTCTCCGCCGGTCGACAGTGTTGTGTTTCCGAGGCTGTTTATAATCCCTCCCCCTACGCGTCCTCCTCAACGCGGGACCAGTATAGGCGCCATTTTGGATTGGGGAGGTTCGTGTATGCCTAGGGTTGGGTATTAAGCGCCGTAAGCATCGATATTAATTTAATTTACTTTAATGTGGTGTCTTTATTGTATAACGCGATCTTTAACCTTAGTCTGGAGTGTTATCACCTGGTGTGTATGTTGGTGGTTCTAAGTAGGGTATTGCCCGCAAAACAAATCATCCTTTGGGAATTTTAGGCGCCATCTTAGACTGTACAGTAGATAGGCTCTAGGGTAACCAAATTGGTTTCAGAACACTGACTCTGATGCATCAATGTAGTCAATCCCAGGGTGTCAAAAAAGACCTATGGCGATTGATAGACCTCGACTCGAGTCCATTGGTAATCACTGAGTATTCATGTGGTTGGTGTCTTATTGTGTATCACTGTTTTCCAGTATTACCCGACCTCCCCACAGGACTAATCAGAGGTTCAGGGATTAAGGGTTGGGAGGCGACCATTACTCACTGATGTGGATACTTCTATATTTTAAGTATTCAGTATCTCGCCTTCCCCCATTCGATTTGGTCATTCAATCCCCCTCGGTCGGACTTCTCCTGGAAAATCCATCTTGCTTCTTTTGAAGCCAAAATGTCTTCCACGTTTTGGGGTGAGCCCATTATTCTCTCCAAGACCACCCACGTGAATGTGTGCTTGGTGTTGTGACAGTGTTGTACCAATTTTGTCGTCAACTTGCCTGCTCTAATGGTGCTTAGATGTTCTTGCATTCTAATTTTCACCTTTCTCGTTGTTAGTCCTATGTATTGAAGGTTACATTGGCACGTTAGTCTGTAAACCACATTGGCAGTATTACAATTGCTAAAATGCTTCAAAAGCCAGATTTTTCCTGAATTCAGTGCTACACTTTGGGTTTTCTTCGTTAATCCGCACACTGAACAAGACCCACACGGATAATGACCAGGGGGAATGGACGACTCTGTAGACTTCTGTTCCACTTTGACCCGTGTATGCACAAGTTTGTCACCCAGGTTAATAGATCTTTTAAAAGCGAACCTGGGAGGGGGCATACTAAAATCCTCAGTTGACAACAAAGCCCAGTGTTTACGAATGGACTGTCGGATCTTCGTGGCTAACGGGTCGAATGTCATGACAACCGGAAGGCAGTCTTCTTTCGTTTTTTCATTCTTCTGGAGCAAAACGCTCCACGGAGTGTTAATTGCTCTTTTTCTAGCCTGTCTGATGGTTTTGCGAGGTTATTGTCTCGTCTCAAGTTTGGCACATAGTTCTTCTGACTGGTCCAAAAATGTTGCAGTCGTAGAACAGTTCCTGCGGTACCGAAGGAACTGACCAACAGGAAGGTTGTCCCTGAGTGCTCTAGGGTGATACGAATTGTAAGACAAGAGGGAGTTTTTATCTGTTGGTTTTTGGTGTACTTTGGAACATAACCTGCCCCCTTCTGCATAAATGTCTAGGTCCAGATATACTGCTGTGTGGTTGCTATAGTTCCATGTGAACCTCAGACTTGCATCCTGATGGTTGAGCCAATTCAGAAACTGTAATAACCCATCAGCTAGGCCTGACCAGACGCAGAGCACGTCGTCTATGTATCTCTTCCAGAGACGGATGTTACTCTGGAAGGGATTAGACTGATGGTGTATGACGTGCTCCTCGAACTGGCCCACATAGATACAGGCCAGGCTCGGCGCCATCGTTGCGCCCATAGACGTGCCCGTAGTCTGCAGATACATGGTATCTTTATAGCAGAAGTAATTTCGTGTAAGGGCAAGTTCTATGCATTGTAGTATGAAGGATTGTGGAGCATCATAGAACCACTCTTGTGCCTTGAGCGCATGCGCTGCTGCCACCAACGCTGCATCTTGTGGTATACAGGTATAGAGTGACTCTATATCAATGGTTACCAAAAATTCATTATCTGGGTCAAACTGGAAATCTTCAAGAATATTGAGTATTGCTGTGGTGTCTTTTACAAAGGATTTCTGATTGACTACAGATTCCCTCAAGAAGAAATCAGCGAATTGCGAGAGAGGCTCTAACACCGACTGGATCCCCGAAACGATTGGTCGGCCGGGTGGAGGGACTCTATATCAATGGTTACCAAAAATTCATTATCTGGGTCAAACTGGAAATCTTCAAGAATATTGAGTATTGCTGAGGTGTCTTTTACAAAGGATTTCTGATTGACAACTGATTCCCTCAAGAAGAAATCAGCGAATTGCGAGAGAGGCTCTAACACCGACTGGATCCCCGAAACGATTGGTCGGCCGGGTGGAGGGCGTTGTGGTTTATGGATTTTGGGTAAAATATAGAAGGCCGGAGTTCTTGGCTTATCGTTAACCAAGAACTCGGCCTCCTTCGCTGTTATCCATTTTTTCTCCTTCGCCACAGTCACCATATTCTTGATGATTGCCAAAAGTTCTTTCTGGGGGTCCTGTGCCAGTGGACGATAGTTTTGGCGGACACTGAGTAATCTCAACACTTCGGTGTCGTAGTCGATGGTATTCATAACTACTACAGCACCGCCCTTATCTGCGTTTTTGATCGTCAGGTGCTGGTTATTCTGAAGGCCCTTGACTGCTTCCCAATCTACCCTGCTCATGTTGTTAAATTTAAAGGTTGTATTTTGCTGTTCCAATAAAGCAATATCTTGCAGTACTTTATTTTCAAAGACCGTGATCTCAGGGCCTACCATTGTATTAGATGGACAAAAGTTGGATGGCTTTCTAAGTGTGGTGTTAAACACGGTTGTGGGATCCTGTGGTTTATTGGCGAAGAATTTCTTTAATTTTATTCTTCGCAACGTTTCATGGAGTTCAATCCTGCATTTAAAGGGGTCATGTGTGGGGGTGGGGACAAACCCTAACCCTTTATTTAACACCCTTTCCTCATTGATGGTAAGTTCATGATCGGATAGGTTCACCACTATGTTGTTCTTAATCATAACTGGTTCCGTCCGCGGCTCCGTGTTACTCTCGGGGAGTGGGTTTGCCATTGTTGGTTTTGGTTTTGGTTTTGGTTGCCCCTGCCTCGACCCCTGCCACGTGGACCTCCCCCTCTGTTGCCCCTGTGGCTCTGTCCTAAAAAAGACCGAAGAAGAGCTCCTAGGTCTTCGTTGTTCGTCTCCTGTTCATTGAATCTTACTCTAGGAGGATTTGACTGTGGGCCTAGCTCTTCCTCTTCGCTGGAGGTGTTATCGAATGTCCAATTATTGGGTGTGCGTTTGGTCTGTTGTCTCCCACCTCTACCTCTACCTCCTCTAAATGGATGTTCAATTATAGAGTCGTGATATTTATCCTCCACATAGGGGAAAGCCCATTCGTGGGAGAAACGATCAAGATTTCTTTTTAGCCCTTTGATCTTTTGATTGATCATATAATTTTTGTAGTCGCTCAGGTCTTCTTGGATCCTTAGGAGCTGTTCCTTGGTATCAACAAGGGTAGTATCCCTCCTTATACTCTCCTCTAAATCAACAATTTCCTTAAGTAGATCTTCACTTAATCTCTTTGCAGTATTGATTATAAGGATTAGCCAATCTCGTGTACATTTATTGGCTATATAGCTCCAATCTAGTCTGAATGTTTTATCTTCCAGAAAGATCTTGGGTTCAATCCTTACTAAGAGGCTCGCTGGGGCTGCTCCTGCTCTTAAATATTCTGTCATCAATGCCCCATGAAGGGCTATCCTGACTTGTTTTTTCTTAGTTGTGCTGAGTCTTTCCCACTCTTCCCTTGCTGATGTTACATTAAGTAGGGGGGCATCGGGGAACAGTGACGGACCCGATAGGATTGCTGCTATTTGTTCATCTGTGAATGCAAGACAATTTCTGTCCATTTGTGGGATGGAGGTCAGATCCCTAAAGTGTATGTTGATATGTTCTCCACAGGGGAACTTGGAAGGGAATGGGAACAGTGTAATGTGTGTGTCTCTCTAGAAGACGAAGTTTTCTCAACAAATTCTAAAAATGCTCTCACGGCTGATCCGCCGTTCTCAACGTGTATACAGTAAGGAGCTGTAGAGGGAAAAAAAACCCAGGTCGCCCTCCACTCAGACAATCTATTACTACGAAGACCTGGGTTTCCGAAGGTATACCGGCCATAAAAATTGGTTCAAAACCCTATAGGTATTTTATACTCCCCTTAATTTGAGAATTTTTGGGTAGTCACCAACCAGTTAGCCACCTTCACTTTTTAAAAACGATAAAAGATTTAACTTCAAGCAGTCTCCCAAATGATCGTCAAGGTGTCTAAACTCATGTATAGTACACCAGGAGTTTCTCAATTCAAATGCCTCATGAGAGAAACGTGAAAAAAATAATAAATGTGAAAAAATGTGAAAGAGACGTGATGGCACCTCACGTGCGCAACCCCAATTGAGCCTGCTGGCTGGTACTCGTCAGCTCTGCCCACTCTTCTCATCATCTGTAGCCATCACGCTCGAAAGTAATAAAAGAGGTGTCCACAAAATAAACCCAACGAAAAATTCGTAGGTAAGTGGTGCGACTGAATAGTGAAGAATAAAAAGTGAAAAAGGTACACCCTCTATAGGTTCAAACTTTATTCCGCCTTAGGAGTGCACCTACTTCAATGCTTAAAAAGGTTGCTAAGTATGCATACCATTCTTATATGCCAACATGTTTCATCGCCTGGAGTCTTTCTGGCGATTTCGTCAGGGCAACAACAGTCGCTTGGCACACAATAGGGACACTTCTTAGAGTCACATTCGGGGACTGCCAAAAGTAAAAATGAACAGACACACACAACACTTTACCATTATGATCACCCTTTCTTCATAGATCAACATGATATCTCTCTGTTGGATCTATACAAAATTAAAAATTACCCTCGTGGAGCCATGGCCTCGCGTACCAGCTATTTCAATGAGGTCACCCTAAGGCTCCTTGTGTGAGTCCTCGTGGTTATTGCAGCATTCATCCGTAATGCCAATCTGTCGATAACATAAAAACACTCAAAATCTTCTTGTGTAGAGACTCTATTTGTCAATTAGGATACCACAATCATAGGCAAATGTCATACTCCTAAGACAGGCCCCTTGTTGTTCCTAATATCGTTTTTCTCTCCGTACTTATCACTACTATGTTTAAGATGCTCTTATTCATCCTGCTATGTAATCACCCACGTGAATTGTAGTGCTCATGTATCTTTACGCATTCAATAGCGCCGTATTGGACTATTCTCATACCCTCTAATATGCAATTCACCTAGTTTCACCGGCAACGCAATGCGCTATTTTTTTATATATATACATGCCTAGATAGGGATTGGTTCCGGCCCCGGTCTCTCGAGTTATTATAGGGACAGCTACCTAACATCCAAACCGGACACACATGCATCATGCTGGCCCCCTTTCCTCACATACAACACCTCCTTACCACCCAAAGCCTCACGGAGCTCCTTCTCTCCGCCGGTCGACAGTGTTGTGTTTCCGAGGCTGTTTATAATCCCTCCCCCTACACGTCCTCCTCAACGCGGGACCAGTATAGGCGCCATTTTGGATTGGGGAGGTTCGTGTATGCCTAGGGTTGGGTATTAAGCGCCGTAAGCATCGATATTAATTTAATTTACTTTAATGTGGTGTCTTTATTGTATAACGCGATCTTTAACCTTAGTCTGGAGTGTTATCACCTGGTGTGTATGTTGGTGGTTCTAAGTAGGGTATTGCCCGCAAAACAAATCATCCTTTGGGAATTTTAGGCGCCATCTTAGACTGTACAGTAGATAGGCTCTAGGGTAACCAAATTGGTTTCAGAACACTGACTCTGATGCATCAATGTAGTCAATCCCAGGGTGTCAAAAAAGACCTATGTCGATTGATAGACCTCGACTCGAGTCCATTGGTAATCACTGAGTATTCATGTGGTTGGTGTCTTATTGTGTATCACTGTTTTCCAGCATTACCCGACCTCCCCACAGGACTAATCAGAGGTTCAGGGATTAAGGGTTGGGAGGCGACCATTACTCACTGATGTGGATACTTCTATATTTTAAGTATTCAGTATCTCGTCTTCCCCCATTCGATTTGGTCATTCAATCCCCCTCGGTCGGACTTCTCCTGGAAAATCCATCTTGCTTCTTTTGAAGCCAAAATGTCTTCCACGTTTTGGGGTGAGCCCATTATTCTCTCCAAGACCACCCACGTGAATGTGTGCTTGGTGTTGTGACAGTGTTGTACCAATTTTGTCGTCAACTTGCCTGCTCTAATGGTGCTTAGATGTTCTTGCATTCTAATTTTCACCTTTCTCGTTGTTAGTCCTATGTATTGAAGGTTACATTGGCACGTTAGTCTGTAAACCACATTGGCAGGATTACAATTGCTAAAATGCTTCAAAAGCCAGATTTTTCCTGAATTGAGTGCTACACTTTGGGTTTTCTTCGTTAATCCGCACACTGAACAAGACCCACATGGATAATGACCAGGGGGAATGGACGACTCTGTAGACTTCTGTTCCACTTTGACCCGTGTATGCACAAGTTTGTCACCCAGGTTAATAGATCTTTTAAAAGCGAACCTGGGAGGGGGCATACTAAAATCCTCAGTTGACAACAAAGCCCAGTGTTTACGAATGGACTGTCGGATCTTCGTGGCTAACGGGTCGAATGTCATGACAACCGGAAGGCAGTCTTCTTTCGTTTTTTCATTCTTCTGGAGCAAAATGCTACACCCTCTATAGGTTCAAACTTTATTCCGCCCGGCCGACCAATCGTTTCTGGGATCCAGTCGGTGTTAGAGCCTCTCTCGCAATTCGCTGATTTCTTCTTGAGGGAATCAGTTGTCAATCAGAAATCCTTTGTAAAAGACACCACAGCAATACTCAATATTCTTTTTTTTTTTTTTTTTTTTTTATAATGAAATTTTATTGAACCATAAATCAATTACAAGCATGGGCCTACAACCACCAGGGCCGGCCGCTAGATTCAGAAAGGATCATACAGTTGTTAAGGCAGTAGTCGACTCCCGGGGCCCAGCCCCGTACATGGCTCCGGATAGTCCTAGGGAAGCAGGATACATAGATTTAACATAACTAACAACTAAAAACAAAAGGCGAGGCATAAGGGCAAAAAGTGTGGGTCAGGCTACATCCGGGGGACTCTAGTGCAGACCTTCAAATAGCTATCAAGAGGAAGGAGTACTGATAGGTCGGGGGGGGGGTCACGGGAGAGGAACGTCTATATTCGGTTATTCCAATAGTCGCAAGGAACCATCAAGGGTCAGGGGGACAAAGCAATATCGGTGTCCACTAGGGGGGGAGTACATATACCCCCACGATACGCGTTCCATTGTCCCCAGATTCTACCCCAAGCCCCCGGTTTACCACGAGCCACATACACAGTCTTCTCCCTGAACATGCACCAGTCCATGTTCTCCTTCCATACGGACACGGTGGGAGGCCGCTGGGAACCCCAAAGCTGCGCTATATCTCTCTTGGCAATCATGTTCCCCAGGGCCGCCCACCGAGTCTGAGCCGCGTTATAATCATTGGGCTCCCACACATTCAGGACACAGCGACGCACCTCGGGCAGCAGCGCAACCCCGGTGACTTGTCCCATGACCACATGAACCCGACGCCAGTATTCCGCCACCTCGCGGCACTCCCAAAGGATATGGAGAAAGGTGGCACTGAGCCCACAACCCCGCTTACAGAGTCCGTCTTCAGAAAATCCCATCGAGACCAAACGGGGGCCCGTCACATACACCCGGTGGAGAATCTTAAGCTGGACCAGGCGGAGACGGGCTGGAATGGCCACTTCCTTGGGGGACGACAGTGCGGACTGCCAGTCCTCGTCGTCCAATTCCACCCCATCCCCCGTCCACGCCTCCCGAAGGCGCACCAAGAGGTCAGCCCGATGGTTGATAAGTTTTTTATAAATTAAAGAGATAGTACTGTCGGGGACATGACCATCGAGTATGCGGTCCTCGAGGGGCGAAGAAGCCGGGATCTTGGTCCCCTCCCCAAAAACAGAGAGCAGGGCATGCCGAACCTGGGCGTAGCGGAAAAACTCCCTTTCCGTAAGTTCGTATTCGCTCTGGAGCGCCGCGAATGTTTTAACCGCACCCTTAATCCATAAGTCTCCCACTCTGCTAATACCAATCGTGTCCCAACGTTCAAACCCCTTCGTTGTCCAGAGGCTTCCCAGTCGGTCGGAGGCAAACAGGGGAGTAGCACACGTTAACCGCTCACTCCAGCCCATGGCTACATTGGCCGCCTTCCAGATCCGTACCGCAATCTTAGTAGGGCCCGTAAGGGTCCGTCCAGCCGAGCTGGAGTAAAGTGCCCTATTATAGTTTCCGCCGGGAAGCAGGAATTTATCCATCTCATACGCCGGATTCAAGCCAGGCGCATACGTGGCATGGTTAATGGCCGATAGCTGTGAGGCCCAATAATACCTGCGAATGTCGGGAAGCGCGATGCCCCCGTCGTACCAGGGGAGAGTAAGCTTTACCAGAGCGATACGCGCCCGTCCGTCCCACACCAGTCTCCTCTGCAGGCTCTCCACCTCCCGAAAGTAGGACACAGGAATGACATCGAAGGAGTTCTGAAGTGCATAGAGGAATCTGGGAAGGGACATCATTTTAAACAGTGCTGCCCGACCCAGAGGGGACAAGGGCAGCTTACACCACCGAGCCGTGTCCTCCCTCAAACGCCGAAGTGGAAGCAGGAGATTCTGCTCATAGCGAGCCACCGGGTCCCTCGAGACGTATATTCCCAGGTATTTAAAGCCGGACAGAGATAATTGGATCGGAAGCCGAGGCGGCAGGAGAGGAGGGTCGCCGGAGATGGGATAGACACAGGATTTAGACCAGTTGATCGTTAGACCCGAATTTCTCCCAAAGGAAGTCAGAACATCAAAGAGAACATTCAGCGACTGCCGCGGCGAGGTGAGATACAGGAGAATATCGTCCACATACAACGAGACCCGATCCTCGAAGCCCGGGGCCCACCGGATCCCTCTGATCGAGGGCTCCCAGCGGAGCCAAGCAGCGAGCGGCTCCAGGGCAAGAGCAAAGAGCAGAGGGGACAACGGGCACCCCTGCCTCGTACCCCTACCGAGAGCGAAGGGCCGAGAGACCCGCCCATTAACCACCACCTGAGCCATGGGCCCCGTGTAAAGAAGCTTCACCCAGCCAAGAAATCCGTCCCCAAAGCCGAATTTGGTCAAGACAGCCCAGAGGAATGGCCACTCGATGGTATCAAAGGCCATCGTGGCGTCTAAAGAAACCAGCACGGCTGGTTCGGAGAGGTACTCCGCCCTGGCAAGGGCGCCGTGAAGCCGCCGCAAATTAAGAGCGGTGTTACGGTGAGGGATGAAGCCGCATTGATCAGGATGAATCAGATCGCAGATGACGCTCAACAAACGATTGGCAAGGACTTTAGCCAGGATTTTAGGCTCTGCGTTTAGCAGTGAAATAGGCCTATAGGAGGCACAGCGGTCACGTGGCTTACCGTCCTTGGGGATCACGACTATCGTAGCCAGACGCTGGTCGTCAGGAAGGGAGCCTGCCGCAAGGGACTCCTGAAACATACGACGGAGGAAGGGCGCGAGTTTATCCGGGCGCAACTTATATAATTCAATAGGCAGACCGTTGGGACCCATCGCCTTGCCCGAACGAAGGGACCGAATCGCAGTTGCAATTTCATCGACAGACAAAGGGGCGTCCAGCTGCTCACGGTCTTCGACGGACAGGCAGGGCAAAGCAATATCCCTCAGCAGAAGGCGAGAGTCTTCCTCATCCCTATCAGTCACCGGGGAGTACACAGCCCGGAGGTGGTCAGCGAAACATTCCACAATCTCACCAGGCTCAGTCACACACACTCCATCCGAGACACGCAGCTCCGGGACCACACGATTCACTCTCTCCTTCTTATCCAGCCACGCAATCAACTTTCCCGCCTTGTCCCCGGCATCATACAATCGACCCTGCTGCTCCCTATACATCGTTTTGGCAGCGTCAGTGACAAGAGACCTGTATTCAAACTGTTTCAGGCTGAGGGCATGGAGCCCGTCCGGAGCGACACCCGCCTCCAAGGCCGACTCCAGCCCCGAGATGTCAGTCTCCAGCTTCACCACTGCCTCACTCTTGAGCTTCTTAGCCACCACTATCTGGGAGAGGGCGTGTCCGCGGATTACGGTTTTAAAGGCTTCCCACAGGGACATTGCAGACGACACCGACCCCTCGTTTTCAAGGAAGTATTGGTCCATAGCCTTAACCAGGCTGTCGCGAGTCGTAGGGTCTCGCAGGTACCACGGGTTGATGGGAGCGATCCGCCCTGCAGACCGCGACTCGGTGTCAAAGAGCAGCCACAGCGGGGAATGATCGGAGATACCCCGCGCCAGGTGCCTAACCTCTCGTATCCGACCAGTCTGTGCCGCGGGCATAAGGAAATAGTCTAACCTAGAAAGACTCCCATGCGCCCCAGAATGAAAGGTGTACTGACATTGGGTCGGATGCATTAATCTCCAACTATCTACCAGACCGAAGGTCTCCAGCAGTCCACCAAGCCATGCCTGGGCAGCGGGGAGGGCCCTGGGTGGGTGACGATCCAGGCCACCCGAAACCACCGAATTAAAGTCCCCGCCCATAAGCAAAAGACTATCCGGAAGTTCAAGCAGCAGTCGACCCAAGTCCGCGAAGGTGGAGTTCTGGAGGCCCGGGGGGACGTAAACTGAGACCAGGGAAAGGGGCCGTCCCTCCCACCTCCCAATCAGACACACATAGCGCCCTCTGTCATCCGAGACTACCCTAGTGATATCCAACGGAAGTGAGGATCGCAGGAGAATGCCCACCCCCCTGGAGCCAGTTGTGAAACCAGAATGGGCCACGAGGCGGTATCCCCCCCTGTTCATTGCATGACAAACATTACCAACCAGATGCGTCTCCTGGATAAACACCACATCAGGAGTCAAACGACGCAAATACTGCAGTACTACAACCCGCTTGATACGGTCCCCCAACCCATTGACGTTCCATGACAACAGCCTCAACCCGTCCCCCCCCATCCCCTCCAATTGATCAAAGGCCCCCCAGTCAGTAGCACAGTTCCCGAATCTTGACAAAAATCAGTACCTCGCCCTGCAAACAAAAAACACACAGCAAAACAACCCCTCCCTCCCCCCAACCCCCCCCCAAATCCAACTCCCCCCACCCTGCACCCCTGCGGGCCAGAAAACCCCCCCAACTTGCAGTGTGCCTGTCGCCCTACTAACCCCATTCTACGAAAAGACCCCGGAGGAGGAAAGGGACCCGTCCCCGCCCGCCCCCCACACAGGTCCTAGCGAGACAAAATGAACAAAAGAAGTAAAACCCAGCTGAACAGTGCAAAATGGCAAAATCAAGGACCAAAAGTCACTCCAAAGGGGACCCGTCACCTCCTGCGCCTGCAGAGGGCCCGGGACGGCCACCTCTGTCCGGCAGCGAGTCCAGCCAGTCGCTCACGGCCCCTGGAGAGTCAAAAAAGGCAGTCCGATCCTCATGTTCCACTCGGAGTTTTGCAGGGTAGAGCATAGAGTACTTTAGGCCCAGTTCACGGAGACGACGCTTCACCCCCTGGAATCCCATCCGCTGTTTCTGGACAAGTTGGGTAAAATCCGGATAAAAGTTAATGGATGAGTTCTCATGACGAACCGGGCCGTGGACCCGTGAGGCCTGCAGAATCGCATCTCGGTCTCTATAGTGGAACAGTTTGGCCACGATAGGCCTCGGGGGGGCCCCCGGCCGTGGCCGACCGCCCGGGACTCGATGGGCCCGCTCCACGGCAAAGAACTTACTTAGGCCTGCAGGGGCCAACTGTTGAAGGATGAGTTCCTCGACCAGGAGGTCAACCGGGCGGTTGTCGGAGGACTCCGGTACGCCTATGACACGGATGTTGTTGCGTCGGGCCCGTCCCTCGAAGTCCTCCAGCCGCCGAGCCATCTGATCGTTAACCGCCTTAATGTCACCAAGCGCGGCCTGCAGGTCCGACACATCCGCACCAAGGGTGGAGGTCCGCGCATCGAGAGCCTGAACCCTCTCGTTAGTTTTGGAGAGATCTGCCCGAATTAAGGTGACATCGATTGCCACCGTGTCGATTTTACGGGCCAGGGCCTCGTATTGCGTGGCGATGGTTTCCCTGATGCCATCAATGGCGCCCATGATGTCTTGCAGGGAAAGCTCCGGAGAGACGGTCGTGCCACCGCCGGCGGCATCCGGGGGGGGGGCCGGTCGCTCCAGGGGACCCTCTGCCCTGAGTGTAGCGGTCCATGTTGTTGGCCTGGACCGGTCCCCCGCGGAGGGAGGCCTTAGTCTTACGCCCCTCGGGGCCCCCCTTGCCCCCCATGTGGTCACGGACACCGCAGGGGACCGCCGATCGAGAGTCGTAGGGGCACCGGCACGGCAGACCAGCGCCTCACCAGGGACCACAATATAGCGGTGCGGGGGGACCCAAGGCGATGGGCACACTAGTGGCAGGTGGAGACAAGGCCTCGTGCAGAGGCCAAGGAAACACCCCGCCACATCAAATGCGTTCGCAGGCCAGCCCCCTGAAGTCCGAAAGTGAAACCGAAAGTGGTAGAGCGGCCACTGGCACCGCACTGCAGCCGCTGTTGTTCAATTACGACACGGCTCCACGGTTCACCTTCGCCCCGGGCACCTTCGTCGGGTGGGTCCCAAAAGTTCGGACAACGACAACTCAGGATTCCCAGGTCCAATTCGAGGTCTGAAAAGAGATACGTGCTCAGCCGGTCTTCATCTGCCAGATTCCATAAGCCACATCAGGATATTCTCAGGATAAATTCCGAGGAGCAGCAAGGGTCCGGGGAGCCCTGTGCTCACGCGACCATCTTGGATGCGCGCTAGGCTCCTCCTCAATACTCAATATTCTTGAAGATTTCCAGTTTGACCCAGATAATGAATTTTTGGTAACCATTGATATAGAGTCACTCTATACCTGTATACCACAAGATGCAGCGTTGGTGGCAGCAGCGCATGCGCTCAAGGCACAAGAGTGGTTCTATGATGCTCCACAATCCTTCATACTACAATGCACGTCGTCTATGTATCTCTTCCAGAGACGGATGTTACTCTGGAAGGGATTAAACTGATGGTGTATGACGTGCTCCTCGAACTGGCCCACATAGATACAGGCCAGGCTCGGCGCCATCGTTGCGCCCATAGACGTGCTCGTAGTCTGCAGATACATGGTATCTTTATAGCAGAAGTAATTTCATGTAAGGGCAAGTTCTATGCATTGTAGTATGAAGGATTGTGGAGCATCATAGAACCACTCTTGTGCCTTGTTAACCTGGGTGACAAACTTGTGCATACACGGGTCAAAGTGGAACAGAAGTCTACAGAGTCGTCCATTCCCCCTGGTCATTATCCGTGTGGGTCTTGTTCAGTGTGCGGATTAACGAAGAAAACCCAAAGTGTAGCACTGAATTCAGGAAAAATCTGGCTTTTGAAGCATTTTAGCAATTGTAATACTGCCAATGTGGTTTGCAGACTAACGTGCCAATGTAACCTTCAATACATAGGACTAACAACGAGAAAGGTGAAAATTAGAATGCAAGAACATCTAAGCACCATTAGAGCAGGCAAGTTGACGACAAAATTGGTACAACACTGTCACAACAGGGGGAGGAGCCTAGCGCGCAACCAAGATGGCCGCGTAGGTGCGAGGCTCCCGAGGACCTCCGCGACCTCCTGAATTAATCCTGGCGATATCCTGTCCTTGTTGAGGGGACTGTGTCGGTGAACCCGAGCTGAGGCGCCACCCGTTTTTTGGGCTCGAATCGGACCCCGAACACCGGAGGGAGCATCGATTGAAGGTTGCAGCCTTCTCCTCGCCGGCCCCCCGGATTGGAGTAGTGGGGCGATCCGGGGACGAAGTGAATAACAGCGGCGAGCGGGGCTGGGCGACTCGCGTACCCCGCACTTTCACTTTCGCTTTTGCGCCCTCCTTGCCTCAGGCGGGGTCGGGCTGCGGAGCGGGGTGCGGTGGTGTTGCCTTGTCCAGGTGCCCGGCTGACCCGCCGGCGGTGGGTTGACCCGCGGCCCGGTGGTCGCCCCCGCCCCCCCCCCTGACACCCGTGATTTGGTGTGGCGGCCCGTTTGGAGATCTTGGCACGACGGTGGAAGGGCCAGCATGTCCACCAAACAAGATGGCGACCGGGCGAAGATGAAGACAACCCGCCGTGGCACGGCGCACCAGGCCAATAGTATGGATCGCTATACGCTCCAGAAGGGTTCTCCGGAGACATCGCGGTCATCCCTGGTGGGCCCGACGGAGGCGCCTGCCCAACCGGTGGATCTGACCCTCCGGGACGTCATGGGCGCCATCGCAGAGATGAAGGCCTCAGTGGACCAGCGTTTCGATACCTTGGCGCAAAAAATTGACTCGGTCCTGGTGGATGTGGGCCTTGTGAGGGCAGACTTGTCAAAAACGAACGACCGAGTTGACTCCCTGGCCCACACCACAACGAGCCTCACTACGGACGTGGTGGCCCTCCAGAAGGAGGTGCGCCGGCTTGGCCAGGCGAGCGCCCTGATGGACCGGCGACTGGAGGATTCCGAGGGTCGGGCCCGGAGGAACAATGTTCGCATTATTGGTGTGCCGGAGGGCCGAGAGGCGGAGGCGGCAGATCTCTTCGTGGAAGAACTGATCCTGACCCATCTCCAGCCCCGGGGGCTGAGTAAGCTTTTTGCGGTGGAGCGTGCCCACCGGGTCCCTGGGGGCCGCCCTAAGACCGGTGCCCCGCCGCGGCCTATTATTGCCCGGATTTTTAATTTCCGGGACAGAGACGCCATCCTCCAGACCTCCAGGCAACAGGGACCGGTCAGGCTGGACAACATGGATGTACACTTCTACCCAGACTTTACTCCGGCGGTCCAGAAGCAGCGACAGAGCTTTCTTGGTATTAAACGTCGCCTAAGGGACCTAAACCTCAAGTACTCAATGCTCTTTCCGGCTAAGCTGAGGGTGGAGGTGGATGGCCGTACGCACTTCTTCGACCGGCCCGAGGTGGCTGGGGACTGGTTAGATACTTTGCCTGGAGATCGGGGTGGGGGGGGCGCGGCTGGCGGGGAGGGCCCGCCGGATCAGAATTGAGGGGTGACTGTATAGGCCTTGCTCTGGATATTGTTCCTTTACCATATATTGCTTTCGTATGTTCCCCTCCCATGGAGGTCGGGTGGGGTCTGCTGGGGGCTTCCCTCCTCCTCGGGGGGACTAGTTAGTACTTAGCTATGGGGCGACAGGCACACTGCACTTTGGGGGGGCTGTCTGGGCTCATGCAGGGGTGCAGGGAGGGGGGAGTTCTGTTGGGACCGGGGGGTGGGGGGGGTGTGTTGTTTGTTCGCACCGCAAGGCAAACCCGCAACTGTTTTGTTGTTTTTAAGATGCTCGGTGGGGGGCGACCGATTGTTTTGACTTATGATGGGGGGTAGGGATTTGATTGTGTTGTCATGGAATGTTAACGGCCTGGGGGATAGGATTAAGCGTGGTGTGGTCCTGCAGTATTTAAAACGTATTTCTCCAGATGTTGTCTTCCTGCAGGAGACACACCTTATAGGTAACACCTTTCATGCAATGAATCGGCGGGGATATCGTTTGGCGGCCCACTCCGGCTTCACTTCGGGCTCGCGGGGGGTGGGTATTATGGTCAAGAACTCGCTCCCGTTGGAGATTGACGAGGTGCGCCATGATGAGAGGGGACGTTACACTGTTCTGGTGGGACGAATGGAGGGTAGAGTGTTTATCTTTATATCAGTGTACGTCCCGCCTGGGTTACAAGCCACTACATTTGCGGACCTGGGGCGCCTCCTTCTGGACCTTCCGGGTGGCCTGTTGGTGGTTGGAGGGGACTTTAACGCGGTTGCCTCTGGGTCTATGGATCGCCATCCCCCTAGGGACCTCCCCCGGGCACAGGCGTGGCTGCCCGGCCTTTTAGACACGCTGGGCCTGGTGGATTGCTGGCGCTTAAAGCATCCCGTATTGCAACAGTACACCTTCCACTCGGGGGCCCATGGTAGCCTCTCGCGGCTTGATTACATCCTTGTCCCGGCGGCCCAGGCAGGGAGGGTGGGGGAGGTGCGCCATTTGGCACGGGGTATCTCAGACCACTCCCCATTGTTGTTGCATTTCGATGTCTTCCCGAGGGGGGATGGCAGAGTGGCCCCGATCAATGCATGGTATTTGCGCGACCCCACCATTCGTGCCGACTTGATCAACTCCTTACAGCGCTATTTCGATGAGAATGTGGGGTCGGTCCCGTCTGCCATCTCCCTGTGGGAGGCTTTCAAGGTGGTTCTTAGAGGGGAGGCCCTCTCCTTTATTTCCAATGCCCGGCGGCGCGAGCGGGAGGAGGTGACCCGGGTTGAGGCCGAGATTGCAGAACTGGAGGGTGACCTGGGGAGCGGGGTAACAGACGCCAAGTTGCATGTTTTGCACTTAAAGCAGGCGGCCTATCGGGCCCTCGTTACGGAGGCGGCCAGGGGCCTCAGTAGAGAGCAGCAGGGGCGATTGTATGATGTGGGTGACAAGGCTGGCAAATTGATTGCGTGGTTGGACAAGAGGGAAAGAGCGAGCCGCGTGGTGCCTTTGATTGAGAGCGTGGATGGTGTGTGCGTCACTGAGCCGGAAGCCATTGTCTCCTGCTTCGCGGATTATTTCCGCGAAGTCTACTCCCCGGTTTCTCCCTGCTCGGAGGAAGATTCCCATGCCTTGCTTCGGGACATCGCACTGCCCTCCCTTACGGTGGAGGACAGGGATTCGCTGGATGCCCCGCCCACCTCGGACGAAATTGCCTCGGCTATTCGCTCGGTTGCATCCGGCAAGGCCATGGGCCCCAATGGTATTCCCATTGAGCTATACAAGCTACGCCCGGATGTGTTGGCGCCCCACCTGCGCGCGATGTTCCTTGCGGCCCACTCGCAGGGCTCCCTCCCGCCGGACCAGCGTCTGGCTACAATTGTGGTGATCCATAAGGAGGGGAAGCCCCGTGAGCGGGTCACATCCTATAGGCCGATTTCGCTTCTGAACGCGGAGCCCAAAATCCTCGCCAAGGTGTTGGCCAACCGGTTGGTTGGCGTGGTGGGCGATTTGGTCCACCAAGACCAATCGGGCTTTATACCACACCGCAACACGGCGCTTAATCTGCGGCGCTTACACGGGGTGCTCGCGCGTGTCCCATTTGTGCGGGAGCCGGCCATCTTGGCGTCCTTGGACGCCACCATGGCGTTTGATACGCTCGAATGGCCATATATTTGGGCGATGCTGGCGAAGTTTGGGTTCGGCCCGGGTTTCGTCAGCTGGGTCAAATTGCTATATTCGGGCCCGTTGGCGCAGGTGGTGGTGAATGGGCGAGTATCTGCCCCATTCGCGCTGGGGCGGGGCACGCGACAGGGTTGTCCCCTGTCGCCTCTCCTGTTCGCCCTGGCCATGGAGCCCCTGGCGGAGTGGTTGCGGTGGCACCCTTCTATCCGTGGTCTCCGCTGGACCCCCGAGCATGAGGACCGCGTGTCCCTCTATGCTGACGATATCCTTTTGTATCTCGCCTCCCCGCGCAAGTCACTGATCGTCCTGGTTGATGTTTTGCGCTCCTTCGGTCGCAACTCAGGCCTGGTCATCAACTGGGCGAAATCCTGTGTCTATGTGCTCTCCGGGGAGGCCCCGGTCTTGCCACGGGACTGTCCGATCCAGATTGCCTCCCAGGGTTTCCGGTACCTGGGTATATATATCACTCTTGACCCGGAGGCCCGCTATGAGCGGAACTTGCTGCCCCCCCTCCAGCGTCTGAGGGAGGACGTGGTGCGCTGGCGGCGTCTGCCGCTCTCGCCGCTCGGCCGAGCGGCCTTATTTAAAATGATGTCCCTGCCGCGCTTCCTCTACGCCCTCCAGAATACCATGGACCTGGTCCCGGCACGCTACTTTCGCGAGGTGGAGGGCCTCCAGCGGCGCCTGTTCTGGGACGGGAGGCCGCGTATTGCTCTGGCTAAATTGACGCTCCCGTGGTACGATGGAGGGGTCGCCCTCCCGGACATCAAACGGTATTACTGGGCCTCCCAACTAGCTGCAATTAATCATGGCCTTTACGGGCCCGCCTTGAACCCGGCATTTGAGATGGACAGGACGCTTCTGCCCGGTGGCGATTATAATCGAGCGCTCTACTCTGGCGCGCCCGACTCCCGTTTGACGGGACCGACGCGTGTCATGGTGCGTGTCTGGCACGCGGCTAATGCAGCTATGGGGTGGAAGGACCGTTTGACCCGAGCGTCTCCGCTGTATGCATCTGAGAGGTTGGGCTCCCTGTGGACGTCGAAGGGCTTCGAGAAGTGGGACACGATCGGAATCAGCACGGTGGGAGATCTCTGGACGAGGGGGGGATTCAAAACTTTTGAGACGCTGCAGGCGGAGTTTCAGCTGCAGGGCAGTGAGTACTTTCGGTACCTACAGGTCCGCCATGCGCTGGGCTCCGTCTTCCCGGATGTTGCATCCATTCCGGAGTCTTCCCCCCTGGAGGACAGAGTGCTAGATGGCCATGTCCCGGACAGCACGATCTCCCTCATATACAAAAAATTGATTAACGATAGATCGTGTCTGCTGACTAGTCTCCGCGAGGCTTGGGTTGCCGACGGGCTGGAGCTGGACGACGAGGATTGGATCTCCGCGGTGGCCTCTCCGAAAGAGGTGGCCATCCCGGCTCGCCTTCGTTTCGTCCAGCTCAAGATCCTTCACCGGGTCTACGTGACGGGGCCAAGGCTTTTACGTATGGGTTTTGCCGGTGATGGAATGTGTAAGCGTGGCTGTGGTGCGTTGGCGACTTTCATGCATATACTGTGGGAGTGCCCGAAGGTGGAGCGATTCTGGCGTGGTGTGCATGAGGTTCTACGAATGGTTACGCGTGTCGCGCTGCTGCCTGAAGCGAGGAGATGCTTGCTGAATGTCTGGGAACCAAATGACTACTCGGTCCCGCAGGCGCGGTGGGTGACTTTGGGATACATGATAGCCAAGCGTGATATTGCCCAATTGTGGGGATCCCAGAGGCCCCCTGCTGTGTCGGCCTGGAAAGAGCATATGGATTGGTGTATGTTTCGTGAAAAGGTGGTGTATGTGGCGAGGGGTAAGCCTGGGGCGTGGATGAAACTCTGGGGCCCCTGGAACGCCTACCGCGGGGGTATTTGTGAGCCGCCGCTGCTACCGGCGGCCTCGCCGGCTCCGTCTCCCTAGATGGCGCCCCTCCCTTGGCCGCGGGCGCGCGGTCCCCCAGTCCCTGATCTACTCCCGTCCCCCTCTTCAGAATTTTGCTGCTGGTTTGGATCCCCCACTTATGGAGCACGTGTTGTCACTTTGGATCGAGGGTTGCCTTGCGGTTGTGGTTTGTTTACGTTGTTTTGCTTTAAGAAAATGGAACCGTACTGTGGGCATGGAGCTGTGAGGCCTGCACCATTGATCACTCCTGTCTTCCTACTGTGCACCGCTGAGAAAGTTTTTTGCTGTATGTATGTAATATGCTTTTGATGCTCTAGCGGCCGGCCGTGTGGTTGTAGGCCCATACCTGTAACTTCTATAAACTGCAATAAACGGTTTCAAAAAAAAAAAAAAAAAAAAAAAAAAACACTGTCACAACACCAAGCACACATTCACGTGGGTGGTCTTGGAGAGAATAATGGGCTCACCCCAAAATGTGGAAGACATTTTGGCTTCAAAAGAAGCAAGATGGATTTTCCAGGAGAAGTCCGACCGAGGGGGATTGAATGACCAAATCGAATGGGGGAAGGCGAGATACTGAATACTTAAAATATAGAAGTATCCACATCAGTGAGTAATGGTCGCCTCCCAACCCTTAATCCCTGAACCTCTGATTAGTCCTGTGGGGAGGTCGGGTAATACTGGAAAACAGTGATACACAATAAGACACCAACCACATGAATACTCAGTGATTACCAATGGACTCGAGTCGAGGTCTATCAATCGCCATAGGTCTTTTTTGACACCCTGGGATTGACTACATTGATGCATCAGAGTCAGTGTTCTGAAACCAATTTGGTTACCCTAGAGCCTATCTACTGTACAGTCTAAGATGGCGCCTAAAATTCCCAAAGGATGATTTGTTTTGCGGGCAATACCCTACTTAGAACCACCAACATACACACCAGGTGATAACACTCCAGACTAAGGTTAAAGATCGCGTTATACAATAAAGACACCACATTAAAGTAAATTAAATTAATATCGATGCTTACGGCGCTTAATACCCAACCCTAGGCATACACGAACCTCCCCAATCCAAAATGGCGCCTATACTGGTCCCGCGTTGAGGAGGACGCGTAGGGGGAGGGATTATAAACAGCCTCGGAAACACAACACTGTCGACCGGCGGAGAGAAGGAGCTCCGTGAGGCTTTGGGTGGTAAGGAGGTGTTGTATGTGAGGAAAGGGGGCCAGTATGATGCATGTGTGTCCGGTTTGGATGTTAGGTAGCTGTCCCTATAATAACTCGAGAGACCGGGGCCGGAACCAATCCCTATCTAGGCATGTATATATATAAAAAAACAGCGCATTGCGTTGCCGGTGAAACTAGGTGAATTGCATATTAGAGGGTATGAGAATAGTCCAATACGGCGCTATTGAATGCGTAAAGATACATGAGCACTACAAGTCACGTGGGTGATTACATAGCAGGCTGAATAAGAGCATCTTAAACATAGTAGTGATAAGTACGGAGAGAAAAACGATATTAGGAACAACAAGGGGCCTGTCTTAGCAGTATGACATTTGGCTATGATTGTGGTATCCTAATTGACAAATAGAGTCTCTACACAAGAAGATTTTGAGTGTTTTTATGTTATCGACAGATTGGCATTACGGATGAATGCTGCAATAACCACGAGGACTCACACAAGGAGCCTTAGGGTGACCTCATTGAAATAGCTGGTACGCGAGGCCATGGCTCCACGAGGGTAATTTTTAATTTTGTATAGATCCAACAGAGAGATATCATGTTGATCTATGAAGAAAGGGTGATCATAATGGTAAAGTGTTGTGTGTGTCTGTTCATTTTTACTTTTGGCAGTCCCCGAATGTGACTCTAAGAAGTGTCCCTATTGTGTGCCAAGCGACTGTTGTTGCCCTGACGAAATCGCCAGAAAGACTCCAGGCGATGAAACATGTTGGCATATAAGAATGGTATGCATATTTAGCAACCTTTTTAAGCATTGAAGTAGGTGCACTCCTAAGGCGGAATAAAGTTTGAACCTATAGAGGGTGTACCTTTTTCACTTTTTATTCTTCACTATTCAGTCGCACCACTTACCTACGAATTTTTCGTTGGGTTTATTTTGTGGACACCTCTTTTATTACTTTCGAGCGTGATGGCTACCGATGATGAGAAGAGTGGGCAGAGCTGACGAGTACCAGCCAGCAGGCTCGATTGGGGTTGCGCACGTGAGGTGCCATCACGTCTCTTTCACATTTTTTCACATTTATTATTTTTTTCACGTTTCTCTCATGAGGCATTTGAATTGAGAAACTCCTGGTGTACTATACATGAGTTTAGACACCTTGACGATCATTTGGGAGACTGCTTGAAGTAAAATCTTTTATCGTTTTTAAAAAGTGAAGGTGGCTAACTGGTTGGTGACTACCCAAAAATTCTCAAATTAAGGGGAGTATAAAATACCTATAGGGTTTTGAACCAATTTTTATAGCCGGTATACCTTCGGAAACCCAGGTCTTCGTAGTAATAGATTGTCTGAGTGGAGGGCGACCTGGTTTTTTTTTCCCTCTACCGCTCCTTACTGTATACACGCATCAAAATATGGCCCTGCTGCTATTGTCAGTTTAAAATGTTGTTGCTGTAAGACCTGCCCTTCAGCTGTCTTCAGCCGAAAGCTCTGCCATGTTTACACATGCTCTCCAGCCACTGACAGCTGAAAGTTTAGCTGCTGTAAAGCTTGCTCTGGAGCCCCTGCAGTCTGAATGAATTGTTGGCTCATGCCCCTATTGCGTGCTCCAATCAGTGGTTGGTGTGACCAGTAGCGCCCTTTAGTTTTTGAGATTACATACTTTAAGCCAATTTTTTAGGTTGAGTCTGGGCAGCGCATGCGCTGCTCTCCGAGGCATGCTGCATTCAGGTGTGGACTTGAAGCTCTGCCCACTCTCCGCCCACATTTTTCATTGGCTTGTGTCATTGTCCACTGTAAACTTGGGCTGTTCATTGGTCAAAAGGTTTAGTAGTCCCTCCTTAGTACCCCCTTGTCTCATATGGTAACCTCCTATGGTGACACCCCCTGTTACGTGTGTTTCTGCTTGGTAGGCTTTAATTACAGCCCCAAGCACTATTTTATCAAATAGCTTTGTCCTGCCTGCTGTTGCAGGCAGGACACGCTCTCTCCTAGCGCTTTTAAAAAAATTTATAGCACGCATTTGCAATGCAATAAGTCTCACATTTGCGAGAGTTAAAGCTATTGACATTGTAAATGAAAATTCCTTTTATTTATCTGTTTTAAAAACAGCACGTAAATAAAAGCCATTGTCATTTACAATGTCAATAGCTCAAACTCTCATAAATACGAGACCTCTTGCATTGCAAATGATTGTTTAAGATAGGCTCCACTTTAGTCCAGCTAAAGGCTCTGCTCTAGCAATGAGTCGTTATCGGAAATTCTCCAATTTCTGTAGGAAAGGCTGAGTTTAGATATGTAATTTACGCTATCATTCTGTTTATGTGGTGGAGATAGTACTATGGGGAATTCTTCTCTAAATTTAGCACTGTCTCAATAATTCAATGGGTTGTTCATTTCTACCTCTGAATCAGACCAGAAGAGCTGTCAAAAGTGTGCTTGAAAGGCAGAAACAGTGGCCCCGTCAGGCGTGCCCTTTTCCGTGGACAGATCCTAATTTTAAACATCAGTAAACAGACTGCCCTCCAATCGGTATTATAAGCCATGGCTGCTTCTGCCTATCAGCTTTGGGGGAGCCTTCAACCCAGTCAGCCGCTTTGAGTCATCTCTGAGAGGAAACATCTGTCTGGGAGACGGTTATGCTAGAAAGGAAGTGCAAAAGGAAGGCACTAGACACTCTCTAAAGGGTGCGACAAATGCCTAATTTTAGTGTGTGGGTGGAGCAGACTCAAGTGCAGGTTTCCCCTCCCATCCCTGCCTCTTCACTGCTCCACTCCTGCTAATTTTAGTGTGAGCGTCTCCATCCGCTTCATCACTTGTTGAGGCGATTAGTGTTTGAGGGGAGGTGGGCTAACGTGCTAAAAGTTCTCTTTCTTTGATGTGCTTCAGTGCATTTCAAGAACAGATGTGCTGCAGTATTTCTGATAACATCACAAATCAGGAGAATTCTTCAGAGGGTTCAGATGGGAATGTTTACGGCGGCTGTTAAACAATCTCACATTGTTTGGGTTGATGTGGTAAATGGGGAAAAAGAAGGAACATGCATTGGCATAGTCGATCAGTCTTGCTTCGCTCATACTTGTTTGCTACTTGTATTGGCTTTGCCAGTGCCTGTAAAGTTGTGTCAAAAGCGTTGGCAAAGCAAAAGGCAGCCTGTTATTTTGTATACTTCCAAGATTGCTGCATGTCGCGTCTAGACACAAAGGGCCCCATTAGGATGGTGGGCGGACTTTAGTCCACCCGCCACCCTAGCGGTGCTGGGACCGGCGGTCCCACATGCCAAATAGGATGCAACTGCCACCCTGGTGGTCGCATCCCGCATCTTTGGCATTGCGGCGGGCGGTGCTGTAAGCAGTACCCGCCGCAATGCCGAAGAGGCATGTTGTGCATTGCCATGCAAAACGTTACAGGCATCGCGCGGTGCCTGCCACCTTGTGCATGGCAATGAAGGGGGGTACCATAGGTACCCCTCAAGTGCAGCCCCCCATACTCCCGGGGGACCACAACAGGCCCGCATAGTCATTTCCCGCATGCTTTTCCATGGCGGAGTTTCTGCCATAAAAAGGTATACCCCCTGCAACCATCAAAATATAGATAGTGGTCACCGCCACCATATTGTGTTCTTTTTACACCCAGCTGAGAATCGTGATGATTGCCGACTGGCGGAAAAGCGGCGGACGGATGTTCCGTCCGCCATGGTACCCCCTGCCATGGTAATATTGCGGGGGGAAATATAGTTGTGATGGCGGGCGGATCGCCACCGCCGGCCGTAGGCCCCAATGTGCGGACATCTTGAAATGGTACAACAATAAGGCGCCGATCACGATCCTGTAAAAACCGGGTACGAACCGTCGGACGGAGCATATTCTCCGTCCGACGCGTACCCGGTCGTCAAAATATACAAACATGGAATTACGATTCGCACGGGAACACCATTTCCGTACGAATAGTAAAAAACCCCGACCGAACAAAATAAACCTACAAATGCGATCCGGGAAAGCGCCGACCTGACGTCGGGACGCTCGCAGCCTGCCATTCACGAACCAGGAATTACGATTCGCACCGACGTCATCCCGCACGGTGAATATTTTCCGGCTGCCAAAAACTGCCGGGAAATCAGGACGACGCGAACAAGGACTACCAGTTCGCGACGGACAGACAGGACGACGCGAACAAGGAGGACCAGTACGCGACGGACAGACAGGATGACGCGAACAAGGAGTACCAGTACGCGACGGACAGACAGGACGACGCGAACAAGGAGGACCAGTACGCGACGGACAGACAGGACGACGCGAACAAGGAGGACCCGTACGCGACGGACAGACATGGACCCGAACCTACGTGTCATCCCGGCCCTCATAGCAGTCGACCTCCTCTACAGGTTCGGACGCAGACGCCGCAGAAGGTCAGAACAACTAAGGGAGGGGGGAAAGTGGGGTGGGATGGGGGTGGCAGGACCAGGGCAGGCCACAAACCCCCCACCAAAGTCACACAGCACACATGCCCTGGACATACCTGACTCCCATGCCCTGGTCACTACGAGGGGGTGGGGGCGTGTCCAGCTAAGCCAGCGACCGCCACAACGGAAGTCCGTCACGACGCGAACCGGCAACACAACTAGACAGGTACGTCCTGTACCCACGCCTGAAGAGCGTGGGTACGAGTCATACCACGCCCACACCCACGTCACCCCAACAATGGCGGGACGGCTCGTACCCACGTGACAAAGGCCTGGGTACGGGCCGCACAAGCATCACATAGCGTGGGGACGGATATGTACGGACCCTACCCCCACCCCGTATGCATGGAGCGTACCCCCACCCCAACAGTGTAAGTACGACACGTACCCCCACCCGCGTACGTATGGAGCGTACCCCCACCCCAACAGTGTAAGTACGACCCGTACCCCCACCCGCGTACGTATGGAGCGTACCCCCACCCCAACAGTGTAAGTACGACCCGTACCCCCACCCACGTACGTATGGAGCGTACCCCCACCCCAACAGTGTAAGTACGACCCGTACCCTCACCTCGAATGCATGGAGCGTACCCCCACCCCAACAGTGTAAGTACGACCTGTACCCTCACCTCAAATGCATGGAGCGTACCCCCAACCCAACAGTGTAAGTACGACACGTACCCCCACCTCGAATGCATGGAGCGTACCCCCACCCCAACAGTGTAAGTACGACACGTACCCCCACCTCGAATGCATGGAGCGTACCCCCACCCCAACAGTGTAAGTACGACACGTACCCCCACCTCGAATGCATGGAGCATACCCACATCCGGGTATGCCATGAGCGTACATATTGTGAAATAGGAGGGGTGTGTGCAGAGTCCTCCCAGCAGTGCCCAGACACAGGAGGGGTGGGTGCCTATCACTCCCAGCAGTGCCCAGAGACAGGAGGGGTGTGTGCAGAGTCCTCCCAGCAGTGCCCTGAGACAGGAGGGGTGGGGGCCTATCACTCCCAGCAGTGCCCTGAGACAGGAGGGGTGGGTGCCCATCACTCCCAGCAGTGCCCTGAGACAGGAGGTGTTGGACCCGGCCTCGTGGCGTGGTCCTGACTTCCCGGGGGTTGGGCCCGTTCCCCGCCCTAGCCCCCACAAGCTACCCGTTCGGGCCGCCCGAGGTCACCTACACCTCGGGGCTCCACCATTTTGTCGCCTGCCACGTGACCCTGCACACCAGTTCTCATGACTCCGCTCAACCCGGCCTCGGCCCCAGCAAGGCCCAGACATTGAGGCACCAAGAACTGGCCAGGGGGTATCACGTGAACACCTCATCGCCCTGGCGGAAGGCGGTATCGATGGGACCCCCAACCGTCCCCACACACCGAGGTGCGATCGGCCTCCATCTCTCCTGGGCCGGGTGCCTCTCCTGCTGGGCGTCTGGCCGCTCCCAACCCGGCCTCTCCACCCCCCGGGCGCAAGGGTCCGGACATCAAAGGGCTCCAGACCTATATCTGGTGCGACCCCGCCACAGACCGGCAGTTGTATCCCGGAGTCGAGAGCCCTGCTGATTGAATCGCGGCCGACCCTACGGAGAAGAAACTCTTGCTTGAAACCACCACAAGCCCTGCAGACTGCGTCGCGGCTCCTTCTTGCTGAAACCTTAAAGCTCCCCGGAACATCGGGGCCCTGCTGACGCTGTCGCGGCCCAACCTCGCTGAAACCTCCCTCGGAGCCCTGCTGACGACGTCGCGGCTCGAGCTGAGCAGAAACCATCTTGAGAGTCCCTCTGACCTGGTCGCGGCTCCCCACGAACTGAACGCCAGAGCCCTGCTGACGCCGTCGCGGCTCGACCCCTCCGAGACCCGGAGGTCCTCCAGCTTGAGGATAAGAACTGGGCCCCAGGTACCCTCGTACCAAGCTCCTGCCAAAGACTGTCCCGCTACCCCTTCCCTCCTAAAAAGAGACACTGAGACTTTTGCGGATCCCTTGATCCCCCTTTTTTGAACCCGTAACCTTTTAAGTGCTGATAAAGAATTGCTCATCTTGAGACAACCTCCTTGAGTCCGGTGTGGTGGTGTTACTGTGCTAGTACATAATAGGAGAAGGATCTCCCAGGAGGCTTCTCTGCAGCGCTCGGCTACTTCGTACAGTGTGGGGGCCCCCCCCTGAGTGGTCTCGCCGACTCCTCGGGGTCCGCCTTCCAACATTTGGTGGCCAGCGACGGGATCCGAGCCGAATGCAGTACGTACCAGCCAGTAACCCACTAGCTACCCATCGAGACAAACAGAAGTCATGAGCAACCAAGAAAACAACGCGACCACGGAGTTCCAGCCCGAACGGTTGGAGGAATACACGCACAAAGAATTGAAACAGTTCTGCAAGGACAAGGGCATTGCAACCACCGGCCTAGGTACCAAAGAGGAGATGCAGAAAGCCCTGAGGACCTGGCTGGAGGCCGAGGCAGGCCCCCCCCAGGAAGAAGGTCCCCTGCCCCTGACTGTGGCCACATCCACCGCACCGACTCCGGCAACCGGAAGAAGAAATAGCCTAGAAACCGGCCTCTCCGAAGAGGAGATACGAGAGCAGGAGAAGGTCCGGAACCACGAACTAGAGCTCGCACGACTGCGGCTGGACGGCGAACTCCAGCTGGCAGAAAAGAAACTGGCCCTAGAGCAGCTACGGCTACAAGAGGAGATAGAAGAGAAGAGACGGCACCGAGAGTTGGAGGAAAAAAGACTGACCCTTGAGCACGAGCGAAGTCTCAAAGAGCTCGAGATCAAGGCAAAGAAAGGGGGGACCGACACCCCCAGTAATAGAGACACCCTACCGCCTGCCGAGGCCAAGGTACATATCCCGAAAGATGTCGTCAAGGAGTACTATAAGAATGACGACATCCAACAATGGTTCAAGGCATACGAGGTGGCCATGACCTCCCATCGGGTGCCACGAAAGGACTGGGGCGCCGGCCTGTGGGGTCGGTTCCTTAGTGAAGGTCGAGACACACTGCTCCAGCTGCCAGAGGAGGTGATGACCTCCTACGACCACATGAAGGAGGCCCTGCTCACCCGCTACGGGCTAACCGCGGAAATGTACCGCCAGCGGTTCAGAGACTGCAAGAAGATCCCGGGCACTACCTGGGTGGAATATGTGGACTTTTTCAGCCGGGCCCTAGAAGGATGGATCAAGGGTAGCAAAGTCACCACCTACGGGCAGCTGGTCAACCTCATTGTTTGGGAACATCTCTCCAACAATTGCTTCGTGGAGCTAAGGCTACACCTCCTCGACAGCAAGATGACAGACCCACGAAAACTCGCCGTCGAGGCCGATCGATGGGTCAACACCCGAGTCCCCCGGAAATCGATGGGGGAGTACCAGAGGAACCCCACCGGACCTCCCCGCCAACGCGGTGGAGGGGGAGGGCCGAACAGGAACCGGGACCCCCCGCCGGGGCCCCCAGGAGCCCACCTCGAGGGCCGCCGCAGCAACACCTCTCCCCAAGCCTAGCCCGAAGAGGGGCGACCCCAGCCAGAACCGGACCACGGCCCCCAGTAACATGCTACGGTTGCCAACAAACCGGACACTATGCCAGCGATCCGGTCTGCCCCCTGAACCGAAAAAGCGGGGCCGGCGGGCCCCCGCCCCGACAGCTGGCGGCCGCCGCCCTGGGGGAAGGAGAAGAAGAAGAAGAAACCCTCGACCGAGGAACCACCGAATGGGAGCCGGCGGCCATGTCCCTGGTCTGCCTGGGCCGCCGAGAAATGGTGCCCCGCACCCCCATCCCAAGCAACACCCAGAAGTACCGGCAGCAGGTCACCGTCAATGGACAACGGGCCGAAGCCCTTCGTGACACCGGCGCCAGTGTCACCGCTGTCCGCCGCCACCTGGTGACCCCCGAACAGATCCTACCCAATGTGCTGTGCCCCATCCGGACGGCCGACAACAGCGAAAGCCTGTGCCAGATGGCCCTGGTCCCCTTCGAGTGGGGAGGGGTGACAGGCCTACTAAAAGTGACTGTAAGCGACGGCGCACCAGTAGACTGCCTCCTGGGGAACGACCTGGAGAGTTCCCCCTGGGCTCAAGTGGAGCGACGAGAGCACCTCCGAATGCTGGGACTATCCGAATGGGCCTGCGCCATCACCCGGTCCATGACCGCCCAGGCCCCCCGCTCGTCCCTGGCCCCCGGTGCCGCCCAGCCCGAGGGGCTTGCACCACCCCCCGCCTGCAGCGAGGGGGAGGCGGACACCGGCACTGGACCTACTGAACCCTCCCCCGAAGAGATTGCTTCCCTAGGCGCCCTACCAGAACTTGCACAATGGCGCCACGAAGGGGGCCCCACCCGAGAGCAGCTCCAGCACGAACAGCAGTCCTGTCCCTCTCTCGAAGGGGTCCGACAACAAGCGTCCGCACAAGCCAACGGGGACCAGACTGGCACCCACTGGGTCTACTGGGCCGAGGGCCTATTGTACAGTGAACAGAAAGTGGCAGAACTCGGGGCCAGCCGCGTGTTGGTGGTCCCCCTCCGCTTCCGGGAGTTCCTTCTCAACCTGGCACATGACGTGCCCCTCGCCGGACACCTAGGGCAAGACAAAACTTACAGCCGTCTGGTGACCCACTTCTACTGGCCCCGGATGCGGAGAGACGTGGACCACCACTGCCGGTCCTGCCAGACCTGCCAAGCCAGCGGGAAGACGGGGGGTCGGGTCAAGGCCCCCCTCCAGCCCTTTCCAGCCATCAGCACCCCGTTCGAACGGGTCGGGATCGACATCGTGGGGCCCCTGGACCCCCGGACCGCCCTGGGCCACCGCTTCATCCTGGTCCTCGTGGACCACGCCACCAGGTACCCGGAGGCGGTCCCACTAAGAACTGTAACGGCCCCCGTGGTGGGCCGGGCCTTAATGGGGATCTTCTCCCGAGTGGGATTTCCCGGCGAAGTGGTGAGCGACCGGGGCACAAACTTCATCTCCAAGTACATGCGGTCCCTGTGGCAGCAGTGGGGGGTCACGTACAAATTCACGACCCCCTATCACCCTCAGGGGAACGGGCTGGTCGAGCGCTTTAACAGAACCCTGAAGGGGATGATTCAGGGCTTGGAAGAGCCCCTCCGGCGGAGATGGGATGTCCTACTACCATGCCTCCTGTTCGCCTATCGGGAGGTCCCGCAGAAGTCCCTGGGGTTCAGCCCGTTTGAACTATTGTACGGACATCCGGTCCGCGGACCACTCAGCCTGGTCAAGGAGGGCTGGGAGACGAAGCTCCAAGGCGCCCCTCCTGACGTCTACCGATACCTCCTGACCCTACGAAACCAGACCCGCAAGTTCCGAGCCATGGCCGAAGCCAACCTCGAGGCCAGCCAGGAGGACATGAAGCGGTGGTACGATCGGAACACCTCTACCATCGAGTTCGAGCCAGGCCAGCGAGTCTGGGTCATGGCCCCTGTTGAGCCCTGCGCCCTCCAGGACAAGTGGACCGGGCCCTTCAAGGTGGTGGAGAAGAAAAGCCCCGTCACCTACCTAGTCGACCTAGAGTCCCCCCGGAACCCCCTCCGGGTTCTACATGCTAACAGGCTCAAACCCCACTTTGCCCGGACCGAACAGAGCCTGCTGCTGGCGACCGACGAGGGGGGCGAGGACGACTCCGAGCCCCTACCCGACCTCTTACGGAACGACGTCCACGACGGATCCATCAAAGGTGTCCAACTCGCCTCCTCCCTGACCCCGGAACAGCGGATCGACTGTCAACAACTGCTGCAGGACTACGCAGCCCTCTTCTCCCTCACCCCGGGGATGACCCACTGGTGCGTCCACGACGTCGACACCGGGGACAGCCCCCCCGTGCGACACCGAGCCTACAGGGTACCCGACCGAGTACGGGCATGCATCCAGGCCGAAGTAGCGAAGATGTTGGCCCTGGGGGTCATCGAGCCCTCCGACAGCCCGTGGGCCAGCCCTGTCATCCTGGTACCAAAGGCCGCAGCCCCCGGCCATCCCCCGGAGTTACGATTTTGTGTAGACTACCGAGCCCTGAATGCTGTGACCAAGACGGACGCCCATCCTATACCCCGGGCTGACGAACTCATCGACCGCTTGGGGTCCGCCCGCTACCTGAGCACGCTGGACCTCACCGCCGGGTACTGGCAGATCCAGCTCACCCCCGGCGCCCGACAAAGATCCGCCTTTTCTACCCCTGATGGGCATTACCACTTTCGGGTGATGCCCTTCGGCATGAAGAACGCCCCGGCCACTTTTCAGAGACTTGTAAACAAGGTTCTGGCCGGGCTCGAGGCCTTCAGCGCGGCCTATTTGGATGACATTGCCGTGTACAGCAACCACTGGGCTGAGCACCTAATTCACCTCAAAGCTGCCCTGGCCGCCCTCCAAAGGGCCGGGCTCACGATCAAGGCCAGCAAATGCCAGATCGGCCAAGGATCGGTGACCTACCTGGGCCATCAGGTGGGAAGCGGTCAGGTGGCCCCCCTCCAGCCTAAAGTCGATGCCATCCAGGCATGGGAACCCCCCACTACCCAGACCGCTGTGCGGGCCTTCCTGGGCCTCACTGGATACTACCGGCGGTTCATCCGGGACTATGGGAGCATTGTTGGGCCTCTCACAGAGCTCACCTCGAAGAAACAGCCCAAGAAGGTGCACTGGACTCCCCGCTGCCAATCAGCTTTCGAGACTCTCAAGGCAGCGATATGCACTGCCCCTGTGCTCCAGGCCCCTGACTACAGTAAGGAGTTCATCGTGCAAACAGACGCCTCCGAATATGGGATCGGGGCCGTCCTGTCTCAGGTTAATGAGAAGGGACTCGACCGCCCAGTGGCCTTCATCAGCCGACGGCTGCTGCCCCGAGAGCAACGATGGAGCACCATCGAGCGCGAGGCCTTCAACGTAGTGTGGGCCCTTAAGAAGCTCCGGCCCTATCTCTTCGGTACCCACTTTCGGGTCCAGACCGACCACCGGCCCTTGCGGTGGTTAATGCAAATGAGAGGCGAGAATCCCAAGCTGCTGCGGTGGTCCATTGCCCTGCAAGGGATGGACTTTTCGGTTGAGCACCGACCCGGCAATGACCACGCCAACGCGGACGGCCTGTCCCGCTTCTTCCGCCTTGACGAGGAGAATCCCCAAGAAGATGGGTGACTCTCCCTGCCTTCGGCTGGGGGGGACGCCTGTTGGACCCGGCCTCGTGGCGTGGTCCTGACTTCCCGGGGGTTGGGCCCGTTCCCCGCCCTAGCCCCCACGAGCTACCCGTTCGGGCCGCCCGAGGTCACCTACACCTCGGGGCTCCACCATTTTGTCGCCTGCCACGTGACCCTGCACACCAGTCCTCATGACTCCGCTCAACCCGGCCTCGGCCCCAGCAAGGCCCAGACATTGAGGCACCAAGAACTGGCCAGGGGGTATCACGTGAACACCTCATCGCCCTGGCGGAGGGCGGTATCGATGGGACCCCCAACCGTCCCCACACACCGAGGTGCGATCGGCCTCCATCTCTCCTGGGCCGGGCGCCTCTCCTGCTGGGCGTCTGGCCGCTCCCAACCCGGCCTCTCCGCCCCCCGGGCGCAAGGGTCCGGACATCAAAGGACTCCAGACCTATATCTGGTGCGACCCCGCCACAGACCGGCAGTTGTATCCCGGAGTCGAGAGCCCTGCTGATTGAATCGCGGCCGACCCTACGGAGAAGAAACTCTTGCTTGAAACCACCACGAGCCCTGCAGACTGCGTCGCGGCTCCTTCTTGCTGAAACCTTGAAGCCCCCCGGAACATCGGGGCCCTGCTGACGCTGTCGCGGCCCAACCTCGCTGAAACCTCCCTCGGAGCCCTGCTGACGACGTCGCGGCTCGAGCTGAGCAGAAACCATCTTGAGAGTCCCGCTGACCTGGTCGCGGCTCCCCACGAACTGAACGCCAGAGCCCTGCTGACGCCGTCGCGGCTCGACCCCTCCGAGACCCGGAGGTCCTCCAGCTTGAGGATAAGAACTGGGCCCCAGGTACCCTCGTACCAAGCTCCTGCCAAAGACTGTCCCGCTACCCCTTCCCTCCTAAAAAGAGACACTGAGACTTTTGCGGATCCCTTGATCCCCCTTTTTTGTACATATTGAACCCGTAACCTTTTAAGTGCTGATAAAGAATTGCTCATCTTGAGACAACCTCCTTGAGTCCGGTGTGGTGGTGTTACTGTGCTAGTACATAATAGGAGAAGGATCTCCCAGGAGGCTTCTCTGCAGCGCTCGGCTACTTCGTACAGTGTGGGGGCCCCCCCCTGAGTGGTCTCGCCGACTCCTCGGGGTCCGCCTTCCAACATTTGGTGGCCAGCGACGGGATCCGAGCCGAATGCAGTACGTACCAGCCAGTAACCCACTAGCTACCCATCCAGACAAACAGAAGTCATGAGCAACCAAGAAAACATCGCGACCACGGAGTTCCAGCCCGAACGGTTGGAGGAATACACGCACAAAGAATTGAAACAGTTCTGCAAGGACAAGGGCATTGCAACCACCGGCCTAGGTACCAAAGAGGAGATGCAGAAAGCCCTGAGGACCTGGCTGGAGGCCGAGGCAGGCCCCCCCAGGAAGAAGGTCCCCTGCCCCTGACTGTGGCCACATCCACCGCACCGACTCCGGCAACCGGAAGAAGAAATAGCCTAGAAACCGGCCTCTCCGAAGAGGAGATACGAGAGCGGGAGAAGGTCCGGAACCACGAACTAGAGCTCGCACGACTGCGGCTGGACGGCGAACTCCAGCTGGCGGAAAAGAAACTGGCCCTAGAGCAGCTACGGCTACAAGAGGAGATAGAAGAGAAGAGACGGCACCGAGAGTTGGAGGAAAAAAGACTGACCCTTGAGCACGAGCGAAGTCTCAAAGAGCTCGAGATCAAGGCAAAGAAAGGGGGGACCAACACCCCCAGTAATAGAGACACCCTACCGCCTGCCGAGGCCAAGGTACATATCCCGAAAGATGTCGTCAAGGAGTACTATAAGAATGACGACATCCAACAATGGTTCAAGGCATACGAGGTGGCCATGACCTCCCATCGGGTGCCACGAAAGGACTGGGGCGCCGGCCTGTGGGGTCGGTTCCTTAGTGAAGGTCGAGACACACTGCTCCAGCTGCCAGAGGAGGTGATGACCTCCTACGACCACATGAAGGAGGCCCTGCTCACCCGCTACGGGCTAACCGAGGAAATGTACCGCCAGCGGTTCAGAGACTGCAAGAAGATCCCGGGCACTACCTGGGTGGAATATGTGGACTTTTTCAGCCGGGCCCTAGAAGGATGGATCAAGGGTAGCAAAGTCACCACCTACGGGCAGCTGGTCGACCTCATTGTTTGGGAACATCTCTCCAACAATTGCTTCGTGGAGCTAAGGCAACACCTCCTCGACAGCAAGATGACCGACCCAGGAAAACTCGCCGTCGAGGCCGATCGATGGGTCAACACCCGAGTCCCCCGAAACTCGATGGGGGAGTACCAGAGGAACCCCACCGGACCTCCCCGCCAACGCGGTGGAGGGGGAGGGCCGAACAGGAACCAGGACCCCCCCGCCGGGGCCCCCAGGAGCCCACCTCGAGGGCCGCCGCAGCAACACCTCTCCCCAAGCCTAGCCCGAAGAGGGGCGACCCCAGCCAGAACCGGACCACGGCCCCCAGTAACATGCTACGGCTGCCAACAAACCGGACACTATGCCAGCGATCCGGTCTGCCCCCTGAACCGAAAAAGCGGGGCCGGCGGGCCCCCGCCCCGACAGCTGGCGGCCGCCGCCCTGGGGGAAGGAGAAGAAGAAGAAGAAACCCTCGACCGAGGAACCACCGAATGGGAGCCGGCGGCCATGTCCCTGGTCTGCCAGGGCCGCCGAGAAATGGTGCCCCGCACCCCCATCCCAAGCAACACCCAGAAGTACCGGCAGCAGGTCACCGTCAAAGGACAACGGGCCGAAGCCCTTCGTGACACCGGCGCCAGTGTCACCGCTGTCCGCAGCCACCTGGTGACCCCCGAACAGATCCTACCCAATGTGCTGTGCCCCGTCCGGACGGCCGACAACAGCGAAAGCCTGTGCCAGATGGCCCTGGTCCCCTTCGAGTGGGGAGGGGTGACAGGCCTACTAAAAGTGACTGTCCGCGACAGCGCACCAGTAGACTGCCTCCTGGGGAACGACCTGGAGAGTTCCCCCTGGGCTCAAGTGGAGCGACGAGAGCACCTCCGAATGCTGGGACTATCCGAATGGGCCTGCGCCATCACCCGGTCCATGACCGCCCAGGCCCCCCGCTCGTCCCTGGCCCCCGGTGCCGCCCAGCCCGAGGGGCTTGCACCACCCCCCGCCTGCAGCGAGGGGGAGGCGGACACTGGCACTGGACCTACTGAACCCTCCCCCGAAGAGATTGCTTCCCTAGGCGCCCTACCAGAACTTGCACAATGGCGCCACGAAGGGGGCCCCACCCGAGAGCAGCTCCAGCACGAACAGCAGTCCTGTCCCTCTCTCGAAGGGGTCCGACAACAAGCGTCCGCACAAGCCAACGGGGACCAGACCGGCACCCACTGGGTCTACTGGGCCGAGGGCCTATTGTACAGTGAACAGAAAGTGGCAGAACTCGGGGCCAGCCGCGTGTTGGTGGTCCCCCTCCGCTTCCGGGAGTTCCTTCTCAACCTGGCACATGACGTGCCCCTCGCCGGACACCTAGGGCAAGACAAAACTTACAGCCGTCTGGTGACCCACTTCTACTGGCCCCGGATGCGGAGAGACGTGGACCACCACTGCCGGTCCTGCCAGACCTGCCAAGCCAGCGGGAAGACGGGGGGTCGGGTCAAGGCCCCCCTCCAGCCCTTTCCAGCCGTCAGCACCCCGTTCGAACGGGTCGGGATCGACATCGTGGGGCCCCTGGACCCCCGGACCGCCCTGGGCCACCGCTTCATCCTGGTCCTCGTGGACCACGCCACCAGGTACCCGGAGGCGGTCCCGCTAAGAACTGTAACGGCCCCCGTGGTGGGCCAGGCCTTAATGGGGATCTTCTCCCGAGTGGGATTTCCCCGCGAAGTGGTGAGCGACCGGGGCACAAACTTCATCTCCAAGTACATGCGGTCCCTGTGGCAGCAGTGCGGGGTCACGTACAAATTCACGACCCCCTATCACCCTCAGGGGAACGGGCTGGTCGAGCGCTTTAACAGAACCCTGAAGGGGATGATTCAGGGCTTGGAAGAGCCCCTCCGGCGGAGATGGGATGTCCTACTACCATGCCTCCTGTTCGCCTATCGGGAGGTCCCGCAGAAGTCCCTGGGGTTCAGCCCGTTTGAACTATTGTACGGACATCCGGTCCGCGGACCACTCAGCCTGGTCAAGGAGGGCTGGGAGACGAAGCTCCAAGGCGCCCCTCCTGACGTCTACCGATACCTCCTGACCCTACGAAACCAGACCCGCAAGTTCCGAGCCATGGCCGAAGCCAACCTCGAGGCCAGCCAGGAGGACATGAAGCGGTGGTACGATCGGAACACCTCTACCATCGAGTTCGAGCCAGGCCAGCGAGTCTGGGTCATGGCCCCTGTTGAGCCCTGCGCCCTCCAGGACAAGTGGACCGGGCCCTTCAAGGTGGTGGAGAAGAAAAGCCCCATCACCTACCTAGTCGACCTAGAGTCCCCCCGGAACCCCCTCCGGGTTCTACATGCTAACAGGCTCAAACCCCACTTTGCCTGGACCGAACTGAGCCTGCTGCTGGCGACCGACGAGGGGGGCGAGGACGACTCCGAGCCCCTACCCGACCTCTTACGGAACGACGTCCACGACGGATCCATCAAAGGTGTCCAACTCGCCTCCTCCCTGACCCCGGAACAGCGGATCGACTGTCAACAACTGCTGCAGGACTACGCAGCCCTCTTCTCCCTCACCCCGGGGATGACCCACTGGTGCGTCCACGACGTCGACACCGGGGACAGCCCCCCCGTGCGACAACGAGCCTACAGGGTACCCGACCGAGTACGGGCATGCATCCAGGCCGAAGTAGCGAAGATGTTGGCCCTGGGGGTCATCGAGCCCTCCGACAGCCCGTGGGCCAGCCCTGTCGTCCTGGTACCAAAGGCCGCAGCCCCCGGCCATCCCCCGGAGTTACAATTTTGTGTAGACTACCGAGCCCTGAATGCTGTGACCAAGACGGACGCCCATCCTATACCCCGGGCTGACGAACTCATCGACCGCTTGGGGTCCGCCCGCTACCTGAGCACGCTGGACCTCACCGCCGGGTACTGGCAGATCCAGCTCACCCCCGGCGCCCGAGAAAGATCCGCCTTTTCTACCCCTGATGGGCATTACCACTTTCGGGTGATGCCCTTCGGCATGAAGAACGCCCCGGCCACTTTTCAGAGACTTGTAAACAAGGTTCTGGTCGGGCTCGAGGCCTTCAGCGCGGCCTATTTGGATGACATTGCCGTGTACAGCAACCACTGGGCTGAGCACCTAATTCACCTCAAAGCCGCCCTGGCCGCCCTCCAAAGGGCCGGGCTCACGATCAAGGCCAGCAAATGCCAGATCGGCCAAGGATCGGTGACCTACCTGGGCCATCAGGTGGGAAGCGGTCAGGTGGCCCCCCTCCAGCCAAAAGTCGCTGCCATTCAGGCATGGGAACCCCCCACTACCCAGACCGCTGTGCGGGCCTTCCTGGGCCTCACTGGATACTACCGGCGGTTCATCCGGGACTATGGGAGCATTGTTGGGCCTCTCACAGAGCTCACCTCGAAGAAACAGCCCAAGAAGGTGCACTGGACTCCCCGCTGCCAATCAGCTTTCGAGACTCTCAAGGCAGCGATATGCACTGCCCCTGTGCTCCAGGCCCCTGACTACAGTAAGGAGTTCATCGTGCAAACAGACGCCTCCGAATATGGGATCGGGGCCGTCCTGTCTCAGGTTAATGAGAAGGGACTCGACCACCCAGTGGCCTTCATCAGCCGACGGCTGCTGCCCCGAGAGCAACGATGGAGCACCATCGAGCGCGAGGCCTTCGCCGTAGTGTGGGCCCTTAAGAAGCTCCGGCCCTATCTCTTCGGTACCCACTTTCGGGTCCAGACCGACCACCGGCCCTTGCGGTGGTTAATGCAAATGAGAGGCGAGAATCCCAAGCTGCTGCGGTGGTCCATTGCCCTGCAAGGGATGGACTTTTCGGTTGAGCACCGACCCGGCAATGACCACGCCAACGCGGACGGCCTGTCCCGCTTCTTCCGCCTTGACGAGGAGAATCCCCAAGAAGATGGGTGACTCTCCCTGCCTTCGGCTGGGGGGGACGCCTGTTGGACCCGGCCTCGTGGCGTGGTCCTAACTTCCCGGGGGTTGGGCCCGTTCCCCGCCCTAGCCCCCACGAGCTACCCGTTCGGGCCGCCCGAGGTCACCTACACCTCGGGGCTCCACCATTTTGTCGCCTGCCACGTGACCCTGCACACCAGTCCTCATGACTCCGCTCAACCCGGCCTCGAACCCAGCAAGGCCCAGACATTGAGGCACCAAGAACTGGCCAAGGGGTATCACGTGAACACCTCATCGCCCTGGCGGAGGGCGGTATCGATGGGACCCCCAACCGTCCCCACACACCGAGGTGCGATCGGCCTCCATCTCTCCTGGGCTGGGCGCCTCTCCTGCTGGGCGTCTGGCCGCTCCCAACCCGGCCTCTCCGCCCCCCGGGCGCAAGGGTCCGGACATCAAAGGGCTCCAGACCTATATCTGGTGCGACCCCGCCACAGACCGGCAGTTGTATCCCGGAGTCGAGAGCCCTGCTGATTGAATCGCGGCCGACCCTACGGAGAAGAAACTCTTGCTTGAAACCACCACGAGCCCTGCAGACTGCGTCGCGGCTCCTTCTTGCTGAAACCTTGAAGCCCCCCGGAACATCGGGGCCCTGCTGACGCTGTCGCGGCCCAACCTCGCTGAAACCTCCCTCGGAGCCCTGCTGACGACGTCGCGGCTCGAGCTGAGCAGAAACCATCTTGAGAGTCCCGCTGACCTGGTCGCGGCTCCCCACAAACTGAACGCCAGAGCCCTGCTGACGCCGTCGCGGCTCGACCCCTCCGAGACCCGGAGGTCCTCCAGCTTGAGGATAAGAACTGGGCCCCAGGTACCCTCGTACCAAGCTCCTGCCAAAGACTGTCCCGCTACCCCTTCCCTCCTAAAAAGAGACACTGAGACTTTTGCGGATCCCTTGATCCCCCTTTTTTGTACATATTGAACCCGTAACCTTTTAAGTGCTGATAAAGAATTGCTCATCTTGAGACAACCTCCTTGAGTCCGGTGTGGTGGTGTTACTGTGCTAGTACATAATAGGAGAAGGATCTCCCAGGAGGCTTCTCTGCAGTGCTCGGCTACTTCGTACAGTGTGGGGGCCCCCCCCTGAGTGGTCTCGCCGAATCCTCGGGGTCCGCCTTCCAACATTTGGTGGCCAGCGACGGGATCCGAGCCGAATGCAGTACGTACCAGCCAGTAACCCACTAGCTACCCATCCAGACAAACAGAAGTCATGAGCAACCAAGAAAACAACGCGACCACGGAGTTCCAGCCCGAACGGTTGGAGGAATACACACACAAAGAATTGAAACAGTTCTGCAAGGACAAGGGCATTGCAACCACCGGCCTAGGTACCAAAGAGGAGATGCAGAAAGCCCTGAGGACCTGGCTGGAGGCCGAGGCAGGCCCCCCCCAGGAAGAAGGTCCCCTGCCCCTGACTGTGGCCACATCCACCGCACCGACTCCGGCAACCGGAAGAAGAAATAGCCTAGAAACCGGCCTCTCCGAAGAGGAGATACGAGAGTGGGAGAAGGTCCGGAACCACGAACTAGAGCTCGCACGATTGCGGCTGGACGGCGAACTCCAGCTGGCGGAAAAGAAACTGGCCCTAGAGCAGCTACGGCTACAAGAGGAGATAGAAGAGAAGAGACGGCACCGAGAGTTGGAGGAAAAAAGACTGACCCTTGAGCACGAGCGAAGTCTCAAAGAGCTCGAGATCAAGGCAAAGAAAGGGGGGACCTACACCCCCAGTAATAGAGACACCCTACCGCCTGCCGAGGCCAAGGTACATATCCCGAAAGATGTCGTCAAGGAGTACTATAAGAATGACGACATCCAACAATGGTTCAAGGCATACGAGGTGGCCATGACCTCCCATCGGGTGCCACGAAAGGACTGGGGCGCCGGCCTGTGGGGTCGGTTCCTTAGTGAAGGTCGAGACACACTGCTCCAGCTGCCAGAGGAGGTGATGACCTCCTACGACCACATGAAGGAGGCCCTGCTCACCCGCTACGGGCTAACCGCGGAAATGTACCGCCAGCGGTTCAGAGACTGCAAGAAGATCCCAGGCACTACCTGGGTGGAATATGTGGACTTTTTCAGCCGGGCCCTAGAAGGATGGATCAAGGGTAGCAAAGTCACCACCTACGGGCAGCTGGTCGACCTCATTGTTTGGGAACATCTCTCCAACAATTGCTTCGTGGAGCTAAGGCAACACCTCCTCGACAGCAAGATGACCGACCCACGAAAACTCGCCGTCGAGGCCGATCGATGGGTCAACACCCGAGTCCCCCGGAACTCGATGGGGGAGTACCAGAGGAACCCCACCGGACCTCCCCGCCAACGCGGTGGAGGGGGAGGGCCGAACAGGAACCGGGACACCCCGCCGGGGCCCCCAGGAGCCCACCTCGAGGGCCGCCGCAGCAACACCTCTCCCCAAGCCTAGCCCGAAGAGGGGCGACCCCAGCCAGAACCGGACCACGGTCCCCAGTAACATGCTACGGCTGCCAACAAACCGGACACTATGCCAGCGATCCGGTCTGCCCCCTGAACCGAAAAAGCGGGGCCGGCGGGCCCCCGCCCCGACAGCTGGCGGCCGCCGCCCTGGGGGAAGGAGAAGAAGAAGAAGAAACCCTCGACCGAGGAACCACCGAATGGGAGCCGGCGGCCATGTCCCTGGTCTGCCTGGGCCGCCGAGAAATGGTGCCCCGCACCCCCATCCCAAGCAACACCCAGAAGTACCGGCAGCAGGTCACCGTCAATGGACAACGGGCCGAAGCCCTTCGTGACACCGGCGCCAGTGTCACCGCTGTCCGCCGCCACCTGGTGACCCCCGAACAGATCCTACCCAATGTGCTGTGCCCCGTCCGGACGGCCGACAACAGCGAAAGCCTGTGCCAGATGGCCCTGGTCCCCTTCGAGTGGGGAGGGGTGACAGGCCTACTAAAAGTGACTGTCCGCGACGGCGCACCAGTAGACTGCCTCCTGGGGAACGACCTGGAGAGTTCCCTCTGGGCTCAAGTGGAGCGACGAGAGCACCTCCGAATGCTGGGACTATCCGAATGGGCCTGCGCCATCACCCGGTCCATGACCGCCCAGGCCCCCCGCTCGTCCCTGGCCCCCGGTGCCGCCCAGCCCGAGGTGCTTGCACCACCCCCCGCCTGCAGCGAGGGGGAGGCGGACACCGGCACTGGACCTACTGAACCCTCCCCCGAAGAGATTGCTTCCCTAGGCGCCCTACCAGAACTTGCACAATGGCGCCACGAAGGGGGCCCCACCCGAGAGCAGCTCCAGCACGAACAGCAGTCCTGTCCCTCTCTCGAAGGGGTCCGACAACAAGCGTCCGCACAAGCCAACGGGGACCAGACCGGCACCCACTGGGTCTACTGGGCCGAGGGCCTATTGTACAGTGAACAGAAAGTGGCAGAACTCGGGGCAAGCCGCGTGTTGGTGGTCCCCCTCCGCTTCTGGGAGTTCCTTCTCAACCTGGCACATGACGTGCCCCTCGCCGGACACCTAGGGCAAGACAAAACTTACAGCCGTCTGGTGACCCACTTCTACTGGCCCCGGATGCGGAGAGACGTGGACCACCACTGCCGGTCCTGCCAGACCTGCCAAGCCAGCGGGAAGATGGGGGGTCGGGTCAAGGCCCCCCTCCAGCCCTTTCCAGCCGTCAGCACCCCGTTCGAACGGGTCGGGATCGACATCGTGGGGCCCCTGGACCCCCGGACCGCCCTGGGCCACCGCTTCATCCTGGTCCTCGTGGACCACGCCACCAGGTACCCGGAGGCGGTCCCGCTAAGAACTGTAACGGCCCCCGTGGTGGGCCGGGCCTTAATGGGGATCTTCTCCCGAGTGGGATTTCCCCGCGAAGTGGTGAGCGACCGGGGCACAAACTTCATCTCCAAGTACATGCGGTCCCTGTGGCAGCAGTGCGGGGTCACGTACAAATTCACGACCCCCTATCACCCTCAGGGGAACGGGCTGGTCGAGCGCTTTAACAGAACCCTGAAGGGGATGATTCAGGGCTTGGAAGAGCCCCTCCGGCGGAGATGGGATGTCCTACTACCATGCCTCCTGTTCGCCTATCGGGAGGTCCCGCAGAAGTCCCTGGGGTTCAGCCCGTTTGAACTATTGTACGGACATCCGGTCCGCGGACCACTCAGCCTGGTCAAGGAGGGCTGGGAGACGAAGCTCCAAGGCGCCCCTCCTGACGTCTACCAATACCTCCTGACCCTACGAAACCAGACCCGCAAGTTCCGAGCCATGGCCGAAGCCAACCTCGAGGCCAGCCAGGAGGACATGAAGCGGTGGTACGATCGGAACACCTCTACCATCGAGTTCGAGCCAGGCCAGCGAGTCTGGGTCATGGCCCCTGTTGAGCCCTGCACCCTCCAGGACAAGTGGACCGGGCCCTTCAAGGTGGTGGAGAAGAAAAGCCCCGTCACCTACCTAGTCGACCTAGAGTCCCCCCGGAACCCCCTCCGGGTTCTACATGCTAACAGGCTCAAACCCCACTTTGCCCGGACCGAACTGAGCCTGCTGCTGGCGACCGACGAGGGGGGCGAGGACGACTCCGAGCCCCTACCCGACCTCTTACGGAACGACGTCCACGACGGATCCATCAAAGGTGTCCAACTCGCCTCCTCCCTGACCCCGGAACAGCGGATCGACTGTCAACAACTGCTGCAGGACTACGCAGCCCTCTTCTCCCTCACCCCGGGGATGACCCACTGGTGCGTCCACGACGTCGACACCGGGGACAGCCCCCCCCGTGCGACACCGAGCCTACAGGGTACCCGACCGAGTACGGGCATGCATCCAGGCCGAAGTAGCGAAGATGTTGGCCCTGGGGGTCATCGAGCCCTCCGACAGCCCGTGGGCAGCCCTGTCGTCCTGGTACCAAAGGCCGCAGCCCCCGGCCATCCCCCGGAGTTACGATTTTGTGTAGACTACCGAGCCCTGAATGCTGTGACCAAGACGGACGCCCATCCTATACCCCGGGCTGACGAACTCATCGACCGCTTGGGGTCTGCCCGCTACCTGAGCACGCTGGACCTCACCGCCGGGTACTGGCAGATCCAGCTCACCCCCGGTGCCCGAGAAAGATCCGCCTTTTCTACCCCTGATGGGCATTACCACTTTCGGGTGATGCCCTTCGGCATGAAGAACGCCCCGGCCACTTTTCAGAGACTTGTAAACAAGGTTCTGGCCGGGCTCGAGGCCTTCAGCGCGGCCTATTTGGATGACATTGCCGTGTACAGCAACCACTGGGCTGAGCACCTAATTCTCCTCAAAGCCGCCCTGGCCGCCCTCCAAAGGGCCGGGCTCACGATCAAGGCCAGCAAATGCCAGATCGGCCAAGGATCGGTGACCTACCTGGGCCATCAGGTGGGAAGCGGTCAGGTGGCCCCCCTCCAGCCAAATGTCGATGCCATCCAGGCATGGGAACCCCCCACTACCCAGACCGCTGTGCGGGCCTTCCTGGGCCTCACTGGATACTACCGGCGGTTCATCCGGGACTATGGGAGCATTGTTGGGCCTCTCACAGAGCTCACCTCGAAGAAACAGCCCAAGAAGGTGCACTGGACTCCCCGCTGCCAATCAGCTTTCGAGACTCTCAAGGCAGCGATATGCACTGCCCCTGTGCTCCAGGCCCCTGACTACAGTAAGGAGTTCATCGTGCAAACAGACGCCTCCGAATATGGGATCGGGGCCGTCCTGTCTCAGGTTAATGAGAAGGGACTCGACCGCCCAGTGGCCTTCATCAGCCGACGGCTGCTGCCCCGAGAGCAACGATGGAGCACCATCGAGCGCGAGGCCTTCGCCGTAGTGTGGGCCCTTAAGAAGCTCCGGCCCTATCTCTTCGGTACCCACTTTCGGGTCCAGACCGACCACCGGCCCTTGCGGTGGTTAATGCAAATGAGAGGCGAGAATCCCAAGCTGCTGCGGTGGTCCATTGCCCTGCAAGGGATGGACTTTTCGGTTGAGCACCGACCCGGCAATGACCACGCCAACGCGGACAGCCTGTCCCGCTTCTTCCGCCTTGACGAGGAGAATCCCCAAGAAGATGGGTGACTCTCCCTGCCTTCGGCTGGGGGGGACGCCTGTTGGACCCGGCCTCGTGGCGTGGTCCTGACTTCCCGGGGGTTGGGCCCGTTCCCCGCCCTAGCCCCCACGAGCTACCCGTTCGGGCCGCCCGAGGTCACCTACACCTCGGGGCTCCACCATTTTGTCGCCTGCCACGTGACCCTGCACACCAGTCCTCATGACTCCGCTCAACCCCGCCTCGGCCCCAGCAAGGCCCAGACATTGAGGCACCAAGAACTGGCCAGGGGGTATCACGTGAACACCTCATCGCCCTGGCGGAGGGCGGTATCGATGGGACCCCCAACCGTCCCCACACACCGAGGTGCGATCGGCCTCCATCTCTCCTGGGCCGGGCGCCTCTCCTGCTGGGCGTCTGGCCGCTCCCAACCCGGCCTCTCCGCCCCCGGGCGCAAGGGTCCGGACATCAAAGGGCTCCATACCTATATCTGGTGCGACCCCGCCACAGACCGGCAGTTGTATCCCGGAGTCGAGAGCCCTGCTGATTGAATCGCGGCCGACTCTACGGAGAAGAAACTCTTGCTTGAAACCACCACGAGCCCTGCAGACTGCGTCGCGGCTCCTTCTTGCTGAAACCTTGAAGCCCCCTGGAACATCGGGGCCCTGCTGACGCTGTCGCGGCCCAACCTCGCTGAAACCTCCCTCGGAGCCCTGCTGACGACGTCGCGGCTCGAGCTGAGCAGAAACCATCTTGAGAGTCCCGCTGACCTGGTCGCGGCTCCCCACGAACTGAACGCCAGAGCCCTGCTGACGCCGTCGCGGCTCGACCCCTCCGAGACCCGGAGGTCCTCCAGCTTGAGGATAAGAACTGGGCCCCAGGTACCCTCGTACCAAGCTCCTGCCAAAGACTGTCCCGCTACCCCTTCCCTCCTAAAAAGAGACACTGAGACTTTTGCGGATCCCTTGATCCCCCTTTTTTGTACATATTGAACCCGTAACCTTTTAAGTGCTGATAAAGAATTGCTCATCTTGAGACAACCTCCTTGAGTCCGGTGTGGTGGTGTTACTGTGCTAGTACATAATAGGAGAAGGATCTCCCAGGAGGCTTCTCTGCAGCGCTCGGCTACTTCGTACAGTGTGGGGGCCCCCCCCTGAGTGGTCTCGCCGACTCCTCGGGGTCCGCCTTCCAACAGGAGGGGTGGGTGCCTAACACTCCCAGCAGTGCCCAGAGACAGGAGGGGTGTCTGCAGAGTCCTCCCAGCAGTGCCCAGAGACAGGAGGGGTGGTTGACTATCACTCCCAGCAGTGCCCAGACACAGGAGGGGTGGGTGCAGAGTCCTCCCAGCAGTGCCCAGAGACAGGAGGGGTGGTTGACTATCACTCCCAGCAGTGCCCAGAGACAGGAGGGGTGGGGGCCTATCACTCCCAGCAGTGCCCAGACACAGGAGGGGTGGGTGCAGAGTCCTCCCAGCAGTGCCCAGTCACAAGAGTGGTGTGTGCAGAGTCCTCCCAGCAGTGCCCAGAGACAGGAGGGGTGTGTGCAGAGTCCTCCCAGCAGTGCCCAGAGGCAGGAGGGGTGTGTGCAGAGTCCTCCCAGCAGTGCCCAGAGGCAGGAGGGGTGTGTGCAGAGTCCTCCCAGCAGTGCCCAGAGACAGGAGGGGTGGGTGCCTAACACTCCCAGCAGTGCCCAGAGACAGGAGGGGTGGGTGCCTAACACTCCCAGCAGTGCCCAGAGACAGGAGGGGTGGGGGCCTAACACTCCCAGCAGTGCCCAGAGACAGGAGGGGTGGTTGACTATCACTCCCAGCAGTGCCCAGAGACAGGAGGGGTGGGGGCCTATCACTCCCAGCAGTGCCCAGACACAGGAGGGGTGGGTGCAGAGTCCTCCCAGCAGTGCCCAGTCACAAGAGTGGTGTGTGCAGAGTCCTCCCAGCAGTGCCCAGAGACAGGAGGGGTGTGTGCAGAGTCCTCCCAGCAGTGCCCAGAGGCAGGAGGGGTGTGTGCAGAGTCCTCCCAGCAGTGCCCAGAGACAGGAGGGGTGGGTGCCTAACACTCCCAGCAGTGCCCAGAGACAGGAGGGGTGGGTGCCTAACACTCCCAGCAGTGCCCAGAGACAGGAGGGGTGGGGGCCTATCACTCCCAGCAGTGCCCAGACACAGGAGGGGTGGGTGCAGAGTCCTCCCAGCAGTGCCCAGTCACAAGAGTGGTGTGTGCAGAGTCCTCCCAGCAGTGCCCAGAGACAGGAGGGGTGTGTGCAGAGTCCTCCCAGCAGTGCCCAGAGGCAGGAGGGGTGTGTGCAGAGTCCTCCCAGCAGTGCCCAGAGACAGGAGGGGTGGGTGCCCATCACTCCCAGCAGTGCCCATGGAACGCAAAGGGTGGAGTAGTCACAGATACCATGCCCACAAATGTCAGTCAGGTGCACAAAGACCCTGCAGTACATGTACCACATGTGTGCGAGGCTGGGAGTATGCGCATGCATAGCGCAGAAAAGAAAACATGTACACATGAAGTCATGTCAATAGGCCACATACACAAGTACAATGACTACCAAGGATGCCACGAATGATGCAGGTGGAGACATCGCTCAGCATGCATGTGCAAAGGTGAAGGACTACGTCACACACCCAGCTAATGGACACACAGCTCTGTGCTAAAGTCAGGGGACACCCTGCAGGGAAGAAGTCAGGGTACACAGAGGAAGGAATACACCTTGGGACAATTGCAACATGCAGCAACTGCTTACATGAATGGAGAAAGGTAGCTAACACCGTGTGATGGCACACAGATCCCAGGGTCCCCCCTATGAGCAGCACACTACTACATTTCCCACACACCCAACACATGACCAACACCCACAACCATGTAGCAGCCCCACCAACAGCAATGCCAGCAATGCAGGAGTGTTCCAAGGGCAAAAAATAAATAGCTTTATTCAGCATGAGCAAAAAACTAGTATGACGTAAGTCCAATATTAACAAAGGCCATAGGGCAGTCCAGGAGTCCCAGCTGGATGGGGGACACAGTGGGATGCGTGTCCCCTAGCTTGCCTGCACAGTTACAATCCGTCGTCTTCCACAGGGGTGAGGGCATCATGTGGGGGGGAAGAAACAGGCACCGCAGGGACAGGAGGGTGAAGGGTAGGCGTTGTGGGTGCAGGGATGGAGGACTCCACCACAGGGGGTGGGGCAGGGCCAAAGGCGGAGGCCAGGATCTCGCTGCACACCTTAGCAAGGTCCTCCAGGGACTCCCCTGCACCCGAAGGAACCACAGGCCCCAAGGAGGGGGGGGGGGGGTCAGAGGGATGGGTCGCAGCGCCTCTGGGGGAGGGTGTGGACTGGGGGGGGACTCAAGCACCCTGACCGGGGACCTCCTTGACCGCTTGCGGGGTGGTGTCACTGTGGGGCTCAGGGACAGAGCGGCCATGAAGGAGTCTTTGGGGGAGATGTGGCCAGGAGAGCTGAGGGGAGGGGATTTGGAGGGAGTGGATTGGGTGGAATGCGGACTCCCACTCTGGCTGCGTGTCACACGTTTGCCCCCCGACCCAGTGGGTGTGCCTACTGCACCCTGTGTGTGCGTGTCAGGAGGTGTGTGGCGGACCTTCCCTGCTGGTGTGGTGCCTGTGTCTGTTGTGGTGGGTGCATGCTTACGTCTGGGTGTATGTGGGACAGGCATGGGAGTGAGAATTGTGGAAGGAGCAGGGGTAGGGGGTGGGACGTAGCGCTGCAGGAGACCCACTGCTGCAGTCAGTGTGGAGTCTATGGACCTCAGCAAGTTGCGTTGGTCAGCCTGCGATGAATGAATGCCCTCCAAGTATGCCTCCATGTTGTTGAGGACCTGGCTGTGGCCATGGAGGACATTAAGGATCGCAGTCTGACCAATCTGCAACTGCCGCTGGATGTCCACAGACTCAGCATTGGCGGCAGCAGTGGAGACAGGGGCAGGGGGTGCGGTGCCTGGCAGGAAGGAGACATGTGGTGACCGGGCACGTTGGGAAGGGACACGAGCACGTGGGAGGCGGCTGATGCCAATGGAGGGGGCGGTGCCAGATGTAGGGCTGCTGTCAGATGGTGGTGCAGCCACCGCCCACTCGGAGAGATCATCCTCGGACCCGTCAGCTTCATACTCTGTTGTGCCAGTCGACAGGTCCCCGGGTTCACTCTCCTCCGCCTCAGTCCCACTCGAAGTGCCAGCCCCGATGTCACCGCTGGCACTGGTGCTCAGTCCCTCCACGCCGTCTGTGTCCATGTCTCCCTCCGTGTCCCCCGACGATGCTGTGGGCAGGGTGAAGAGACAGAAATTAATCATACACCTGTATACATATGTCACATGAGTCAAATCTACGTAGGTTACAGTGCATAGCCTGAAACAAAGGATGAGTTACAACTACAAAACAAGGTACATACGTAGGCCCTGCAAGACACAGTTGTGTGACCCACCATGCCATGGAAAAACTATGGAGAGCATGACACAATAGCAAATGAGATGACATGGTATTCTGACTGAGGAGCAAGGCCCTGGGGACAATACAGCACTGCATCTGCACCACACAGCGTGGCAGGAAATTGGGATGAGCAGGGACCAAATCCAGGAACTAGAGGCACATGCAGTATAGGTAATACTGAGAACATGCCCACCCTGACTGGCACGCTGCACCTTGAGTGTATGTCCAGACAAACATCACACACTGGCCAGTCCGAGCAAGGAGATGACAGATCTTGACATGTATGCCATGGCCGCCCCACCCACCCCCTACATGAGACAAACCTGTGGAGACACAGGAAGCACTTACATCTCTTAGTCTGGGTGAAATACACATGGGATGCAACAATTCAAGATTGCACACCAAATACCCAAGGTGCGCCTGTCCAAATAATCATGTACAAATGGGCATCATCAGATGATTGCAACAAGACACACAGGCAATGGCCACCGTGAGTATGTACTTTGAAAATCAGGTCAGGCTGGACAGTGGACACTTGTAATACATCTCACGTCAAGAAACATGGTGCCAGGGGACAATGGCACAGAGCACAACCTATGCTGTAGACACAGAGATTGTCGACATTCTCGGATTACACACATGATACCTAGGAAAATATGCCCCTGGGGACAGTAGTGGCCACACAACTCCATGCTCCTGAATGGGAATGACTGCAACACACGCTAACATCCCTGCACTATGCGTAATGCACACTCATGCACATCATGTCACAGGCCACCACATGGGACATGCCTGCTGGAAGGCCTGGCACTCGAGAGATTAACTCCCATGTCTGGACTCAGCATTAGTGCCAACTGACATGGAACCCACAAGTCCAGAACTGGACAGGGCATAGGCAAGGTCACAAAACCTGTTACACACCACCCCCACACATGATGCTGCAGGCATTGTACACTTGGAGAAGGTGTCAGGCTACATAACCTTGTGATGGAGTGACTACACACAGACCAGGGAACACATTGCAAGGAGGGGAAGGGAGGCAGGAGAGCACTGCAATACTGTGGGGAACAGGATCTGCACAGCACCATAAACCCTGGAAGTGTATCCATGGAACAGTGCACTTACAAATGCTGGTGAAACACAACAAACACACACATGTACCTACCCCCTTCCGGCTGCTGCATGTCCTGTAGACGCCTGTCCAAGTCAGGAAAGACCACCGCCAGCACACGTTTCTGGATGTGGGAGAGACGGCGGCGCCCGCGGTTCTTGTGGCTCTCAGGTGAGTCCCCCAACAGGACCCGTGCGATCCTCTGCGTCCAGCACCGGATATTCTGCCAGCGTTTCCTCACCTGGGACAGGTGCCGCCTCCGACCATCCGCACTCCTCACGGTGCTGACGGCGTCCAGCCATATCTGCTCCTTGGCAGAGGCATCTACCTGTGAGAATGAACAAGTGACACTACATCAATACACCTTGCACATGTCACAGGGACACAGATTAGAACACATTTGCTGTTTACAACAAGGCATAGTGTGCATCCAACGCATTGCAACTTTGTCATAGGGACATGATCCTCTGGGGGAAGGCCAAAAGCAGTACGTGCCATTGAAAGGACACAGGTGGAATGAGGGCAACTACACAATCAATGAGCCAGGCTCACACTGTGCATCACACCCACCCCTCCTGTCTCAGGGCACTGCTGGGAGGACTCTGCACCCACCCCTCCTGTCTCAGGGCACTGCTGGGAGTGATAGGCACCCACCCCTCCTGTCTCAGGGCACTGCTGGGAGTGATAGGCACCCAACCCTCCTGTCTCAGGGCACTGCTGGGAGGACTCTGCACCCACCCCTCCTGTCTCAGGGCACTGCTGGGAGTGATAGGCACCCACCCCTCCTGTCTCAGGGCACTGCTGGGAGTACTCTGCACCCACCCCTCCTGTCTCAGGGCACTGCTGGGAGTGATAGGCACCCACCGCTCCTGTCTCAGGGCACTGCTGGGAGTGATAGGCCCCCACCCCTCCTGTCTCAGGGCACTGCTGGGAGGGCTCTGCACCCACCCCTCCTGTCTCAGGGCACTGCTGGGAGTGATAGGCACCCACCCCTCCTGTCTCAGGGCACTGCTGGGAGGACTCTGCACCCACCCCTCCTGTCTCAGGGCACTGCTGGGAGTGATAGGCACCCACCCCTCCTGTCTCAGGGCACTGCTGGGAGTGATAGGCCCCCACCCCTCCTGTCTCAGGGCACTGCTCGGAGGACTCTGCACACACCCCTCCTGTCTCAGGGCACTGCTGGGAGTGATAGGCACCCACCCCTCCTGTCTCAGGGCACTGCTGGGAGTGATGGGCACCCACCCCTCCTGTCTCAGGGCACTGCTGGGAGTGATAGGCACCCACCCCTCCTGTCTCAGGGCACTGCTGGGAGGACTCTGCACCCACCCCTCCTGTCTCAGGGCACTGCTGGGAGTGATAGGCACCCACCCCTCCTGTCTCAGGGCACTGCTGGGAGGACTCTGCACACACCCCTTCTGTCTCAGGGCACTGCTGGGAGGACTCTGCACCCACCCTCCTGTCTCAGGGCACTGCTGGGAGACATCAGGCATTCCCCCCCCTGGGACCCCCCCTACAGTACATAGCATGTGTGTCACACCTGGACACAATGGCAGAAGTCACGGTCACAAAAAAGGGACACAGTCTGTGCCAGTGGACACTGCACTCACCTGATAACCTGGTCGCCCATACAGCATGGGGTACCGTGGGAGGATCACTTCCACCAAAGCCATGTTCTCCTCCAGGGTGAATGGCTGTGACCTCTCCACAGCCCTTGACATGGTTCCAGGGAATCAGTAGCAGCAGCTGGGTCGTGGAATACAGAGATGTGCAGGCAAGTGCTCCCTCATGGGACCTGGCTGCCTTATATCTGCCTTGCTGGCCCATCTCATGCACAGGAGTACAGAGTGATTGGTCACTCACATTTGCATCCTATGTTTCCTCCAATCCCTTCAAACCTAGCAGTCTGTGGGTTCTCTATCGGTTTTTTCTCCTGCATGATGTCAGCCCCACAAACACATTGCAACAAAGTAGATTCATTCCAACTGACTTCTGCTGTGCACCTTCCAGAACAAATTCAAAATTTGAACTTGGTCTCCATGACAACCAGCATGCATGTAGGCCTTAATACTTGTCCCTCATGTGTCCCCTATGTAATTTGGAGCTTCACACACAGGTACGGTGCGTTCCGGGGCCCTAGGGCACCCCAAATGCATTGCAACGGCCCGTACACGCGTGCCTACGTTCACTATCACTATGGGTGTCCTCGCGTATGCGTACTCGTAGTGGTACGGGCCGTACACACGCCTGTACGCTCCCTATCACTATGGGTGTCCTCGCGTATGCGTACTCGTAGTGGTACGGGCCGTACACATGCCTGTACGCTCCCTATCACTATGGGTGTCCTCGCGTATGCGTACTCGTAGTGGTACGGGCCGTACACACGCCTGTACGCTCCCTATCACTATGGGTGTCCTCGCGTATGCGTACTCGTAGTGGTACGGGCCGTACACACGCCTGTACGCTCCCTATCACTATGGGTGTCCTCGCGTATGCGTACTCGTAGTGGTACGGGCCGTACACACGCCTGTACGCTCCCTATCACTATGGGTGTCCTCGCGTATGCGTACACGTAGTGATAGTGAGCGTACAGGCGTGTGTACGGCCCGTACCACTACGAGTACGCATACGCGAGGACACCCATAGTGATAGGGAGCGTACAGGCATGTGTACGGCCCGTACCACTACGAGTACGCATACGCGAGGACACCCATAGTGATAGGGAGCGTACAGGCGTGTGTACGGCCCGTACCACTACGAGTACGCATACGCGAAGACACCCATAGTGATAGGGAGCGTACAGGCGTGTGTACGGCCCGTACCACTATGAGTACGCATACGCAAGGACACCCATAGGGATAGGGAGCGTACAGGCGTGCGTACGGCCCTACCACTATGGGTGTTCTTGCGTATGCGTACTCGTAGTGGTACGGACCGTACACATGCCTGTACGCTCGCCATCACAATGGGTACACATACGGCAGCACTCCCATAGTGATATGGGAACGTACACAGGCCCTCTTAGCAGCAGTACGGCGGTTTTCACACATCACAGTGGTGACAGGCGGCACACAGGTAGGAATAGGGCGGACATACTTGTCCATGGATGGACATACTTGTCCATGAATGGACATCAAGGCATCGTCTGTGCTTTACTACATGTGTGGGGCACAGGTGTGACAGGCTGTGATGTGGAACATTACTCCTGAGTCGAGAAGGCACCAGATGTATGATGAGATGTGTACAGATGTACTGTGTGACGGTGCAATGTGTGCCAGGCATGCCCTTGACTCCTTTGACATGTGTGCATGTCGTACTGCACACTTGGGATGAGCGTCACTGGCATGGCACGGACACCAACACACGTAAGTGTCCCCTGATGCCCGGTACAGGGGTTACCACACCTGACTTGTCACTACCCACGGTGCACAATGTGACTATGTCATGTATGTGTGGGGGCTTCCCATCAGGTTGATGTTGGAGCACCCTCAAAAGCTGCAGCTGTTGCAGCAACCAACATGTGTCTGTGTGTAGATTGACATTGCACACTGTTCCGCACACCATGCCACATGTGGTATCGGATGTGAGGTGCACATGTATGCATGGGACATGGAGTAGCGTGACAAGGACATGTCTGCATCCTCACAATGAATGTGTGGTGAGTCATGACATGTGCACCTTCATGGCAAGGTGTGTGGGCTGTCCTAGTGTAATGTCATGTGACCTGTGGCTCTAGTGTTCCGCTACCAGTCTCTGCAATCGGCATCCTACTTCTGCTGATGTGTGGGCGTATGTCACTCCTGTCTTGCATCTGGCTGTTCACTTGCACTGGGACACAGCTATTCCCATGGCATGGCATGGGGAGGTTCTCAATCTCCGTGTGTAGCTGGGTCTTGGTAGGAGTGTCACCTGGCAGCCATACGTGTCCAGGGCATGTAGCACATACCTGACTCCCTATGTAGCATATGTGTATTGACAGATTAACATGTGCTCAGTACATATGAATTGTTGTCGTAGTGCACTCACTCTTCCTTGTCACTTCCAAATTACTGCAGAGCGCCGCCTCTTACCCGACCAATTCCGGACTTGGCTGCCATGCGGGAGAATGACAGTATCCGGTGCTACCGCTTCCCCCAACCGTTGATTCTGGAGTTGACGGCGAGACTGGCACCACACCTGCAACCGCAGCACAGGTATCCTACGGCACTGACACCCCAGCTGAAGGTAATGCCTGCCCTACATTTTCTTGCCACGGGTACCTTTCAATATACCATAGCTCATGTTGGTGGCATGTCCCAGAGCATGTTCTGCCGTGTGCTGCATGATTTCTTAGAGGCCATGTTGATTCACCTGGATGACTTCATCAAGTTCCCAACCCCTGAACAGTTGACTGCGGTCAAGCGTGGATTCTATGCCCTGGGAGGGATGCCCCATGTCATTGGGTCCATAGATGGGACACATGTAGCTTTGGTACCACCACACGCACGGGAGGTAGCGTACCGCAATCGGAAGCACTACCACTCCATCAATGCCCTTGTGGTGTGTCTGTCCAACATGGTGATTTCACATGTCTGTGCTCGTTTTCCAGGATCAGCACACGATGCCTACATCATGAGGCGTAGCAGGATGCCTGAAATGATGATGCAGCTGCGCAACGAAAGAGCATGTGTTGTTGGTGGGTACAGTCTGTCTGTCCTGTATTTTGCATAGCCTACCAGCACGACCGCTTCACCACTTCTAACGATGTCCATGTGCTTCCCATGTAGGGGACGCTGGCTATCCCAACATGCAATGGCTGCTCACACCTCTCCGCAACCCCATCACGCCGGCCCAGCTCCGCTACAACACCGCCCATGGCCGGACAAGGCGAGTGATAGAGAGGACGTTTGGCCTGCTGAAGAGCCGATTTCGGTGCCTCCACAAGACCGGCGGCGCACTCCCATATGCCCCTGCGAAGGTCTGCAAGATCTTCATGGTCTGCTGCATGCGGCACAACATGGCAGTTGAGAAAGCTGTGCCACTCATCCTGGATCAAGATGACGAGGACCATCCACCCGTGGAGGATGAAGGGCTTGGCAATGGGGCTAGTGATGTGGAGGATGTGGAGCCGCAAGAGGACATCCGGACTCGGCTCATACGCGACTTCTTTGCTTAGTGGTGAGTACCAGTGTCTCAGTGTGCACGCATTGGTCCCCGTGTGGCATGTGTTGTGATGTGTGTCTCCACCTGCATGTATGGCACGTGAGTCAGAGGTGTGTGTGGGTGTGTCACTGGAGTGATGGTGGCAGTGATGGTTGTATTTCCCCAGTCATAATTGTGACCTAGCATGTTGTCATCCATACATGTGTCGAGTCAATGCACATGCAAGTGGCTGTGCTTTTTGTGGCTGACTTCTTGTGTGTCTCTCTTCCCCAGGTACTTGCGCATGCCGTCTGCTGGTTGCATTGTTGTGGCACTGCTATTCCTCATGGACACGTCATCGTGGGCTGACTCAGCGTTACAGGCACGGACACGTTTGGAAGTCTCCATAGGGTAAGGGATGCATCAGGGGTGTATTGGGTGTGGCAGTTGTTCACGATGTATGCACACTGCCCCTGTCGATGTTTGGTTCCTCTGCAGACATGTAGCATCACCATGGTACACATAACATGCAGCTGGGTACACCTGAATAGATGGTCAGACTTGTTGACAGTCATCAGTGATGGGATAGTGGATTGTGATGATGGCATCAATGTGTGTAACACTGCCCTCGGACACATACGGTTTGCATTGGCTTGACATGGTGTGGGACTTCTACATCAGCGGATCAATGGTGTATGGCAGTCTCTCCGTGAGCAGCTGTGGGTGTTTAGCTGTTGGCCGACAATTGTGTGCCAGTTCCATGGCTATCACGCATTTGTGCTGCAGAAGGGGGGTGCCAGTGTTGGACCCACATGTCACTCCACATGATGTGTTCATGTGTACTTCAAGTTGCCTCTGCAATCACGAAAACATGACTAATAAAGGTGTCCCTATGCCTCCAAGGTGCCTCTTCTCAGTCAATGCTGGTGTGTTGCCACGGTGCATCCAGCATGTCTGGCATGGTTTTCCCGGATAGTGGCTATGTGTCGAGTAGCAAGATGCAAGCTGTGTGTGTGGGCTGAGACTGTGTATTGGGCATGATGTCCATGACTGTGTGGGTATTGTGACACGTGCCATCCCCATGCATCCAACGTTGGCCAGGCCCCCATTCTCTGCATCCACCGGACTCAAGCTTGCAGGACATGGTTCTGCCACCTGTCTACACATACCTGGGTGCCCCCCAGGACACTCCACATGATCCCTGACCTCTGCGCATGACTGTTGCTGTACTCAATGTGTCTGTCAGCACGGTTGTGCGGCCACCCCCTCAGCTGGTTGGGCCCATCACGGGTGTGTATGGTGCTCCATGTCTGTCTTGCCTAATACACTGTGACCCGTGTGTCCTGTGCCAGACTCAGGCCCCAGGGTGTGGATGGTTGAAGTCAAAAGAGAACTCAGGCATGTTTAGACTTTACAACACACATGTAAGGTAATAATGCAACCAGCAGGCATCTTCTCTTCATGGTGTGATATTTTATTTTGGGGGGGGGGGGATAAAGTGAGGGGCTTTCCGGGAGTTTGGAATCCAAAGTTCAGTAGGGGAGTTGGTGTCCTTGCCATTGGAAATCCTCATTGTCCATGCCACAGTCTTTGTCAACATTGGTCAGACAGTGACCAGCAGGGCCATGTGGCAGAGAATGTCTCTTGATGCTGTGATGCTGTTGCTCCAGTGGGCCAGGTGCCAGGCCAGGTGTCCTGGGAGATGGTGATGTAGCGCTCGCCGCTGACCCTCACGGTCCTTTCCGTGGACGACCCGGCCTCCTGCGGGGACCCTCAGAAGCAGGCCGTGATGATGTTTGGGATGCTCCATCGGATGTCTCCTCCTCCTCCTGATCCTGATCCCTCCCTGTGGGTGGTGATGTTCTACGCCGTCTGGCACAGGGAGGGTTGCCCATGTTGTCGGCCATCCGACGGTGTGTATCGTGAATCCCCTGGAACACCGTCACTTGCTCAGCCTGTCTGTCCTCCATCCTCCGTTGGTGTTGCAGTAGACAGGCATGTTGCTGGGCCTGCTGGGTCTTTATCTCATCGAGGCTCCCCTTGATCTCATTGAGGGTGGACACAACCTGGGCCATGCCCGTGGTGTCCTGCCGGTATGTGTCCAGGATGTTACGGACATGGGAATATACCGGTTCCCCAGCCAACTGGTCAGGCTCGCGCCTCCGCCGTCCTCCACTCCCACCACCCCTGCCCACTTGCACCTGGCCTGCCCTTGTGGGTACATCGGGTCTCCGGGACCCCTGAGGGGTGGCATTGGCGTTGTCGCCTGCCTCCTCCTGGGTGCCCGGGACACCGTGTCCCTCCTGGCCAGCCTGGCTGCATTGTGGTGGTGGGGCAGGGATCCTGGGTGTCTCCTGGGATGTGGCAGGAGTGGGGGTGGTGGTTGGCACAGTTGTACCTGACGCAGGTGCTGCAGGTGGTTGGACACCAGAGGGGCCAGGTCGGTCGGGGTCGTCCACAGAGTGGTGAGAGTCGTCGCTGCCGGTGGGATCGGGCTCCCGCAGATCCGGGTCCTGTGAGTCTTCCCCCCCAGTGTTGGGGGGTGAACCACGACGTTGACCTGTGTGTGAGAGAGACAATGTTAATTTTGGTCCATGCAACATCCATGTTTCATCAGTTTCAAAGTTGGCACTTTTCCTCTTGGAATTAGGATCTGTCTTGCATTCCACTCACAGTGCACTTGTGCATGGGTGTGTCCCTTGGGCACCACTTTGGCCCCTTTAACTTTGTGTGGCACAGTCTTACTTGCTGCGTCAAGTGTGACTGCAGTCAGCAGTAGAGTGGGCAGGTGTGGCGAGCCATGCATTGGCGCCTTCCGTGTAGCACTGTACATGTGCACATGGAGTGGATCCACACACTTATATAATGCAGGTAGCTGTCGTTGTGCTCGTGAACAGGTTGTGACATGGCCCTGTGTTTTGCCATGGTGAAGAGGGGGGGTTCTGGTCCCGGCCACCCTTGGCTACATGCACGCAGTCTACCTGCTGACGAGCAGACATTCCCACACACCACACGTCTGATTTGCTCTCCCTGTGTCTCCCTCCCTCTCTGTCCCCCTCTCCCTCCCTCTGTGTGTCAGCATCCACCCTCTGTCTGTGTCCCTGTGTCTCCCTCCCTCTCTGTCCCCCTCTCCCTCCCTCTCTGTCCCCCTCTCCCTCCCTCTCTGTCCCCCTCTCCCTCCCTCTGTGTGTCAGCCTCCTCCCTCTGTCCGTCTTCCTGTGTCTCCCTCCCTCTCTGTCCCCCTCTCCCTCCCTCCGTGTGTCAGCCTCCTCCCTCTGTCCGTGTCCCTGTGTCTCCCTCCCTCTCTGTCCCCCTCTCCCTCCCTCTGTGTGTCAGCCTCCTCCCTCTGTCCGTCTCCCTGTGTCTCCCTCCCTCTCTGTCCCCCTCTCCCTCCCTCCGTGTGTCAGCCTCCTCCCTCTGTCCATGTCCCTGTGTCTCCCTCCCTCTCTGTCCCCCTCTCCCTCCCTCTCTGTCCCCCTCTCCCTCCCTCTCTGTCCCCCTCTCCCTCCCTCTGTGTGTCAGCCTCCTCCCTCTCTCCGTCTTCCTGTGTCTCCCTCCCTCTCTGTCCCCCTCTCCCTCCCTCTGTGTGTCAGCCTCCTCCCTCTGTCCGTCTTCCTATGTCTCCCTCCCTCTCTGTCCCCCTCTCCCTCCCTCTGTGTGTCAGCCTCCTCCCTCTGTCCGTCTCCCTGTGTCTCCCTCCCTCTCTGTCCCCCTCTCCCTCCCTCCGTGTGTCAGCCTCCTCCCTCTGTCCGTGTCCCTGTGTCTCCCTCCCTCTCTGTCCCCCTCTCCCTCCCTCTCTGTCCCCCTCTCCCTCCCTCTCTGTCCCCCTCTCCCTCCCTCTGTGTGTCAGCCTCCTCCCTCTGTCCGTCTTCCTGTGTCTCCCTCCCTCTCTGTCCCCCTCTCCCTCCCTCTGTGTGTCAGCCTCCTCCCTCTGTCCGTCTTCCTGTGTCTCCCTCCCTCTCTGTCCCCCTCTCCCTCCCTCTGTGTGTCAGCCTCCTCCCTCTGTCCGTCTCCCTGTGTCTCCCTCCCTCTCTGTCCCCCTCTCCCTCCCTCCGTGTGTCAGCCTCCTCCCTCTGTCCGTGTCCCTGTGTCTCCCTCCCTCTCTGTCCCCCTCTCCCTCCCTCTCTGTCCCCCTCTCCCTCCCTCTGTGTGTCACCCTCTGTCACCTCAGCCCAGCTTCCTAGACACACACTTTTTCCAGTCCTTTGAATGGCCCTTGGCTTGTTGATGTGAGTTTGTTTCTGATCTCCAGGCACCCATTGGGTGTAGTGTCTGTGTGTGCGCTGCTGCTGTGGTTGTGTGTGCTGCCACTCTTTCACAGTGTTGGCTGTTCATTAGCTGCTGTCATGTGCAAAACAGTGCCTTCACCCCCATGTGTTGATGCAAGGCGTCCGCCATTTGCTGGCGAGTCTTTCCTGTGTGGGGACACACTGTTTGTCTAGCTGTGACCTGGGCATTGTTGTCTGCTTCTGAGTTGCACTATGTGATTTTTGGGGCCCACCCTCCCGCCATCCGGCTTACCGTCTCATGTGTTGGTGTCTTCTGTGGCCTGTGACTTGACATTGTCCAGCTGGGTGCATGGGGCATGGTGGCGGCAGTGGCATGTGCGTGTTCATGGAGTGTGGTTGAGTCATGCGATAGGTTGGGGTGGTTGCGTGCCTGTTTGTGAGTTTGGTTGTGGATGAGGTCCCCCCATGTAAGGTGCGTTGTTCGTGTACTCACCCGGGTCTCGGAGTCCTCCTAATCCTTCGACTGCCTCCACCGGCTGTATGGCCATCACCCTCTCCTCCCAGGGCTGGTAGTGTACGGGTCTGCGGGAGGGCCCTCCTCCAGTGGCGTTGGCCTGGTTGTGTTCCTCCAGCATCTTGGCTCGGACCCTCCTCCGCAGATCGTACCACCTGGCTTGGCATTCCTGCCTGGTCCTTCTGGTGTCCGCAACAGCATTCACAGCATCGACGATGGTCTGCCACATGGCTGTTTTTGCTGCCATGCTGGTCTGTCTGACCAATGTTCCAAAGAGCTGTGGCTCGACTCTGAGGATTTCATCAACAAGGACCTCCAACTCTCGGTTACTGAACTTTGGATTCTTGTTAGTGGGCATGGTGAGGGGTGGGGGTACGACTCGAATGTACTGGGGTGTACATACATGGGGGTCGGAAATGTACAGGGGTGGGGGTAGGACTCGAACGTACTGGGGTGTACATTGACGGTGGTACGACACGTACAGGGGTGGGGGTACGACTGGAACGTACTGGGGTGTACATAGACGGTGGTACGACACATACAGGGGTGGGGGTACGACTGGAACGTACTGGGGTGTACATTGACGGTGGTACGACACGTACAGGGGTGGGGGTACGACTCGAACGTACTGGGGTGTACATACATGGGGGTCGGACACGTACAGGGGTGGGGGTAGGACTCAAACGTACTGGGGTGTACATTGACGGTGGTACGACACGTCCAGGGGTGGGGGTAGGACTGGAACGTACTGGGGCGTACATAGACGGTGGTACGACACGTCCAGGGGTGGGGGTACGACTCGAACGTACTGGGGTGTACATTGACGGCGGTACGACACGTCCAGGGGTAGGGGTACGACTGGAACGTACTGGGGTGTACATTGACGGTGGTAAGACACGTACAGGGGTGGGGGTAAGACTGGAACGTACTGGGGTGTACATTGACAGTGGTACGACACGTACAGGGGTGGGGGTACGACTGTTACGTACTGGGGTGTACATTGACGGTGGTACAGACACGTACAGGGGTGGGGGTAGGACTGGAACGTACTGGGGTGTACATTGACGGTGGTACGACACGTACAGGGGTGGGGGTAGGACTGGAACGTACTGGGGTGTACATTGATGGTGGTACGACACGTATAGGGGTGGGGGTACGACTCGAACGTACTGGGGTGTACATACATGGGGGTCGGACACGTACAGGGGTGGGGGTACGACTCAAATGTACTGGGGTGTACATACATGGGGGTCGGACACGTACAGGGGTGGGGGTAGGACTGGAACGTACTGGGGTGTACATTGACGGTGGTACGACACGTACAGGGGTGGGGGTACGACTCGAACATACTGGGGTGTACATACATGGGGGTCGGACTCGTACTGGGGTGGGGGTACGACTCGAATGTACTGGGGTGTACATACATGGGGTCGGACACGTACAGGGGTGGGGGTAGGACTGGAACGTACTGGGGTGTACATTGACGGTGGTACGACACGTACAGTTGTGGGGGTACGACTCGAACGTACTGGGGTGTACATACATGGGGGTCGGACACGTACAGGGGTGGGGGTAGGACTCGAACGTACTGGGGTGTACATTGACGGTGGTACGACACGTCCAGGGGTGGGGGTAGGACTCGAACGTACTGGGGTGTACATTGACGGTGGTACGACACGTACAGGGGTGGGGGTACGACTCGAACGTACTGGGGTGTACATTGACGGTGGTACGACAGGTCCAGGGGTGGGGGTACGACTGGAACGTACTGGGGTGTACATTGACGGTGGTACGACACGTCCAGGGGTGGGGGTACGACTGGAACGTACGGGGGTGTACATTGACGGTGGTACGACACGTCCAGGGGTGGGGGTAGGACTCGAACGTACTGGGGTGTACATTGACGGTGGTACGACACGTACAGGGGTGGGGGTACGACTCGAACGTACTGGGGTGTACATTGACGGTGGTACGACAGGTCCAGGGGTGGGGGTACGACTGGAACGTACTGGGGTGTACATTGACGGTGGTACGACACGTCCAGGGGTGGGGGTACGACTGGAACGTACGGGGGTGTACATTGACGGTGGTACGACACGTACAGGGGTGGGGGTAGGACTGGAACGTACTGGGGTGTACATTGACGGTGGTACGACACGTACAGGGGTGGGGGTACGACTGGTACGTACTGGGGTGTACATTGACGGTGGTACGACACGTACAGGGGTGGGGGTAGGACTGGAACGTACTGGGGTGTACATTGACGGTGGTACGACACGTACAGGGGTGGGGGTAGGACTGGAACGTACTGGGGTGTACATTGACGGTGGTACGACACGTACAGGGGTGGGGGTACGACTCGAACGTACTGGGGTGTACATACATGGGGGTCGGACACGTACAGGGGTGGGGGTACGACTCGAATGTACTGGGGTGTACATACATGGGGGTCGGACACGTACAGGGGTGGGGGTAGGACTGGAACGTACTGGGGTGTACATTGACGGTGGTACGACACGTACAGGGGTGGGGGTACGACTCAAACGTACTGGGGTGTACATACATGGGGGTCGGACTCGTACAGGGGTGGGGGTACGACTCGAATGTACTGGGGTGTACATACATGGGGTCGGACACGTACAGGGGTGGGGGTAGGACTGGAACGTACTGGGGTGTACATTGATGGTGGTACGACACGTACAGGGGTGGGGGTACGACTCGAACGTACTGGGGTGTACATACATGGGGGTCAGACACGTACAGGGGTGAGGGTAGGACTCGAACGTACTGGGGTGTACATTGACGGTGGTACGACACGTCCAGGGGTGGGGGTAGGACTGGAACGTACTGGGGTGTACATAGACGGTGGTACGACACGTACAGGGGTGGGGGTACGACTCGAACGTACTGGGGTGTACATACATGGGGGTCGGACACGTACAGGGGTGGGGGTACGACTCGAATGTACTGGGGTGTACATACATGGGGGTCGGACACGTACAGGGGTGGGGGTAGGACTCGAACGTACTGGGGTGTACATTGACGGTGGTACGACACGTACAGAGGTGGGGGTAGGACTGGAACGTACTGGGGTGTACATTGACGGTGGTACGACACGTACAGGGGTGGGGGTACGACTCGAACGTACTGGGGTGTACATTCATGGGGGTCGGACATGTACAGGGGTGGGGGTACGACTCGAATGTACTGGGGTGTACATACATGGGGGTCGGACACGTACAGGGGTGGGGGTAGGACTGGAACGTACTGGGGTGTACATTGACGGTGGTACGACACGTACAGGGGTGGGGGTACGACTGGAACGTACTGGGATGTACATAGACGGTGGTACGACACGTCCAGGGGTGGGGGTACGACTCGAACGTACTGGGGTGTACATAGACGGTGGTACGACACGTCCAGGGATGGGGGTACGACTGGAACGTACTGGGGTGTACATAGACGGTGGTACGACACGTCCAGGGGTGGGGGTACGACTGGAACGTACTGGGGTGTACATACATGGGGGTCGGACACGTACAGGGGTGGGGGTAGGACTGGAACGTACTGGGGTGTACATAGATGGTGGTACGACACGTACATGGGTGGGGGTACGACTCGAACGTACTGGGGTGTACATACATGGGGGTCGGACACGTACAGGGGTGGGGATAGGACTCGAACGTACTGGGGTGTACATACATGGGGGTCGGACACGTACAGGGGTGGGGGTAGGACTCGAACGTACTGGGGTGTACATTGACGGTGGTACGACACGTCCAGGGGTGGGGGTACGACTGGAACGTACTGGGGTGTACATTGACGGTGGTACGACACGTACAGGGGTGGGGGTAGGACTGGAACGTACTGGGGTGTACATTGACAGTGGTACGACACGTACAGGGGTGGGGGTACGACTGGTACGTACTGGGGTGTACATTGACGGTGGTACGACACGTACAGGGGTGGGGGTAGGACTGGAACGTACTGGGGTGTACATTGACGGTGGTACGACACGTACAGGGGTGGGGGTAGGACTGGAACGTACTGGGGTGTACATTGACGGTGGTACGACACGTACAGGGGTGGGGGTACGACTCAAACGTACTGGGGAGTACATACATGGGGGTCGGACTCGTACAGGGGTGGGGGTACGACTCGAATGTACTGGGGTGTACATACATGGGGTCGGACACGTACAGGGGTGGGGGTAGGACTGGAACGTACTGGAGTGTACATTGACGGTGGTACGACACGTACAGGGGTGGGGGTACGACTCGAACATACTGGGGTGTACATACATGGGGTCGGACACGTACAGGGGTGGGGGTAGGACTCGAACATACTGGGGTGTACATTGACGGTGGTACGACACGTCCAGGGGTGGGGGTAGGACTGGAACGTACTGGGGTGTACATAGACGGTGGTACGACACGTACAGGGGTGGGGGTACGACTCGAACGTACTGGGGTGTACATACATGGGGGTCGGACACGTACAGGGGTGGGGGTACGACTCGAATGTACTGGGGTGTACATACATGGGGGTCGGACACGTACAGGGGTGGGGGTAGGACTCGAACGTACTGGGGTGTACATTGAAGGTGGTACGACACGTACAGGGGTGGGGGTAGGACTGGAACGTACTGGGGTGTACATTGACGGTGGTACGACACGTACAGGGGTGGGGGTACGACTCGAACGTACTGGGGTGTACATACATGGGGGTCGGACATGTACAGGGGTGGGGGTACGACTCGAATGTACTGGGGTGTACATACATGGGGGTCGGACACTTACAGGGGTGGGGGTAGGACTGGAACGTACTGGGGTGTACATTGACGGTGGTACGACATGTACAGGGGTGGGGGTACGACTGGAACGTACTGGGGTGTACATAGACGGTGGTACGACACGTCCAGGGGTGGAGGTACGACTTGAACGTACTGGGGTGTACATAGACGGTGGTACGACACGTCCAGGGGTGGGGGTACGACTGGAACGTACTGGGGTGTACATAGACGGTGGTACGACACGTCCAGGGGTGGGGGTACGACTGGAACGTACTGGGGTGTACATTGACAGTGGTACGACACGTACAGGGGTGGGGGTACGACTCGAACGTACTGGGGTGTACATACATGGGGGTCGGACACGTACAGGGGTGGGGGTAGGACTGGAACGTACTGGGGTGTACATAGACGGTGGTACGACACGTACAGGGGTGGGGGTACGACTCGAACGTACTGGGGTGTACATACATGGGGGTCGGACACGTACAGGGGTGGGGGTAGGACTCGAACGTACTGGGGTGTACATACATGGGGGTCGGACACGTACAGGGGTGGGGGTAGGACTCGAACGTACTGGGGTGTCCATAGACGGTGGTACGACACGTACAGGGGTGGGGGTACGACTCGGACGTACAGGGGTGTACATACACGGGTGGGGGTGTACATACATAGGGGGTACGTCTCGGACGTACGGGGGCGGGAGGTGTGTTGGGCGCGTATGCGGGCACATGTCTCCATGGTTGCTATGGGAGTTCGGTGTGGACGGTGTTTTTTCCATACGGTTGTATCATCGGACGCACGGGATGGATCGTGATTCCTCGGTGGGACTTCACCTTTCACATTTGTACGGTAAATCGTCCGAGGACGTGTCGGACACATTTTCCGACCCGAGGACGTGTGGGAAATCATTCCCGATGCGGTTCGTATGGACTTTTTACCATGCGAATCGTGATTGCCAGTTCGTACGGCACTTGTACGATTCGTACGGTAAAAAGACCGGATACGAGTCGCACGGGGAATTTTTTTACCGGATCGTAATTGGCACCTAAGTATATAAAATAACACAATTTTGGGAAAATACATGGCTATCTGGCCGATATGGTGCTCCAATTGTATAATATTAAACTGACGTCTGTCTTGACTTGTTGAGTAGAAAATAACAAGGGAGGGGACTTCAGGATGATGCTTGGGGCTAATGCCGTTTTTATGTCACTCGTTACAATTAGTTCAGCAATGAATTATCCAAATTTGTTCAAGATGACCGTAACTGTTGATTTACGTACATTGGCCGAAAGGAAACATAGGGTGTGGTTTAAGATAGCGCTAATGGCTAATCTTGAGAAAACGTTATCAACTACTGTTAAATTATCTATATATTAGAGGTTGCAAGTACTGGCTTGTGTGAGAGATGATCACATTTGTTGGACTGCATATGGGGTGTTGGTTTTTATCAGCTCCTACTTTCTGTTTCTGTTCAAGTGGACTTTGTCTTTTCATTTTAATTAATAGATTATTTTCTAATGTGATGCAAATAGTGAAAATGCTAATTTCACTTCATAACATCTTGTTTGGCCTCTCACCGTCGGGGGCACTTTAAAGAATGTAAAGGGCAGATGCCTTGGACATTTCTTATGAAATGTATTGTCACTTTGAATGGTTGTATTCAAATAACTGATGAGTTATAAGAATGTTTTATTGTCCCTAATATATGTAGGAGTGTAATAACAATGCTTCTGGATATGTATATCTCTTTCTACTCACAGTATGAGAAAGATGCACTAACCACTTTGTTCATGTGGGGAAAGAAGAATATGTTTGAATGAAAATATGACAAAGTACTTTTAAGAGGTATGCATATGAAATCTTGTTATTATATGACAGACAATGTTAACTATTAATGTTTATACTCACTCAGTTAGTTCCTTTTTGATTAATCCCTCTTGTGTATATCTAGGACGGTCTGGTGGGAATATGATTACTGCAAGATAGCAGATGAATGGAGAATGGTCAATCACATATTTATGGTGCTCAATGAGGCTACATTAGTCAAATGAGATTTGTAGTTAAATTCCTTTGTGATGATTTTAATTTGTATGTAAATTGGTTTTAACTTTTACAAATATTTTAAGTGTTTGTTCATGTGTATTCAATTGTAGCTCTGAAGAAGTTCCAGGAGAAATGAAACCCATCAGCTATTGTTATTGATGACTGTTTTCTAATGAGATGGCTTCATATAGAAAACTCTTATCTAAACTAAATTGTGGACCATCTTGTGTTCTATTATATCCAGTCGGAGAAAAGAGTAAAAACTTGGATCATGTGGAAATATTTTCTTGGTTTCCTCTACTTTTGCTTTGTTTTGTACGATTCACACAGTGCTGAGCTATTATGTATAATTGGTATCTTAAGACTAGCTCTCTAAATGAAGGATTGTGTTGTCGGTTTCCTCTAACTCGTGCACCTGTATTAGGATTTGTTGATCATTTTCATCACTATGGGTGATAGTGCTATGTGCGGTTTTCTCCGTTGCCTCAGCCAATCATTGTGAATTATTTGAAATGTACAAAATAACATTGTTATGTCATTCCAAGATGGCTATAGGGTTCTGTTGTGACACATTGTGATGGCTTTCTTGAAAGTACACAAATAACATTTGAAGAGGGCCCTTCAACACTACTGGCTTTGCCAATGCTTACGTCACAATTCTACAAGTACTGGCAAAGCCAGCACCAGCACTCACAGGTGATGAGTGGCAGCCTGAGGGAAGAGTCTGAATGGGGCAGCAGAGCAGCAGTGGAAATAGAGAAAGAGGAGGGTAGCAGGGGAGACTCGAAGAGTAAAGGAGGTATGGATGAAAGGGAAACTGGTTCGGCGGGGATCTGGTGCAAGGTGAAGCCAAACCTTGAATGCCAGATTTTGATGAGCAGTTAATTTGTTGAACAAAGAAATTAACATGTGAATCAATTGTACGAATTTCATATGGATCTATTAATTTTTATACAATTGAGGGAGCAAGCGGTAAAACTGGGGTAATGGTGAAATGGCTGTATCCAAAATCATGTATGCTAAAGTATCATCTAACATGATTACTGTGCCCTAAATATTTCTTAACAAAATATCACCACACTTGGTGTAGGTGTTTTATTATTATTATTATTATTATTATTATTGTTGTTATTATTATTGTTTTTGGCATTGTTACTGCTATTCTTGTTATAGTTATTAACATTGTTATTATTGTTGTTGTTATTGTTATGATTCTTGTTATTATTACTATATTATTATTATTATTATTGTCATTGATATTATGTGAAATGGGACACTATTTTTGCAAAGGCTATTTAGGATGCTATATTTATGTCAGATGGTGTTTTGACGACATTCTGGTTCCACACAAGTGGAACAGAGTCATCAGGAAACTGGAGTCAGCAGTATAGCTGGGATAGAGGAGAGAAAGAGGGTCTGTGCTGGATAAACTTGAATGAGAAGACCTAAGAGACGGAGCGACCATAATGGGAGAGACAATTGAAAAAAAGGGAAGGGAAAGATCCAACCCATTCAATAAAAACATGCTGATACCAAAGTGATTCTATGGGTTGGATACATGCAACAATAGAGAGAAGAACCATTGAATCAGGAGAAAGCTGCAGAAATAGACAAGCAAGCCATCCAGTCATGAGCATTGGTAAATCAAAAGCCCACGCATGTTTTAAGCATTGGTTACAATGTTGTCTGCTGCATACAGCTAAAGCTAAAGTTGTCCTTTGTGAGACCAGAAAAATACACAGGGTTTCCAGTATGATAAAGACTCATTTACCTTCCTACATAAGGACAGTATGCCGATTGCATACATGAGCTTGACAGGAATGTTGAGATTACAAAGAGTATATGATGAGGGTGCTGATCTAAAAGAAACATTGCCTACTTTACACTGCGGATCTCACTCTACTGAAATGTTGTGTGAAGCTAATTTCTGCTGAGATTAAAATACTAAGATCAAACAGGCAATGGCAAAGTCAATAGGTCTGGCACTGGCTGCCAGCATTTTGGCGTTGGCAATGCTTGTTTTGTTTTGTTATAGTTTCTGCAAAAAATGATTATTGAAGATGCTGTCAGGCCCTTGTTAACCTGGATAAAGAATTGGTGAAATCAAAAATATATTTGATCTCAAAAAGCACACATTGTCATAGTAGTCCCTGGCACTGAAGGGAACTACTTGTTCGGGTGTGCTCCTTCAGAAATGGCAGAATGTCCATATTCACAGTAAAATTAGCCAATGGCTAAAGTGTTCTGATACAATGCCCCATCCTGTAAACTCTAGATGGAGGAAGACGAATATAAATGACAGAATAACAGCCCAACAGATGAAGATGGCTGGTTGATAAGTAATTATATTGTGCTTATAATTTTAGAAACAATAAAATATCTAGGCTAACGCTAGACATGAAAATAAGGTGGTGGGGCCAGGTGTACCACTGGCAGACTTTAGTCTGGGTATAATAATCTGAGATGGGTTCAGTGTCAGTTGGATATATCCAGCCTTGTACCACTAAGGATGAGCTGGTAGCAGTGTATGTTGATTCTGGCGTTGCCTGCTTATTGTGAAACTGTAGAATGGGTTGTTCATAGTATGGACTGGTTCTAGTTTGGGTTGGTCAGGATGTCATCTGGCCATAGCCTAAGCTAGATAACTCAGATATTGGCATAAACAGATTTTGGATTTTCTGGTCGATATTGTCTGGGTTAAAAGAAGGAGGGCAGAAAGTCTTCACTGTGTACACAATACAGTCTGGTCTAAACTAGCTAGGTACTGCCTGGGTTAAAAGTTGCCTTGACTGAACAGAGACTGGATGGGTGTTTGGTCTGGCTTGTGATGGCTTAAAGCAAGTATTATCTGATACGGTTGGCATCTTGACGGGCAGTAACTTGGAATAGGTGTAGCCTGTCTGGGTGTACTGTGTGGTGTGAATTGTGTAAAATATATTATTATGAGCCTGGCAGAGTTGCAACCTCATTTATACTACTGATACATGTGAAAATGGGAGGAAAAAATGCAGTTGAGTTATGCAGTTTTTTGTCCTGTTTATACACCTTAAGCTGGAAAGCCCTAAAGACATTGGAAACATACACATTTTCAGTAGCCTCATAGCCGTTGATCAGAAGATGACATGGAGCCATGTCAAATTAAATACTTCCAAAACGAAAATACTCACATGTGGCGTTTGGAAAAATTATGACCCCCTTGCTGCCTGGACTGACGACCTGAGAACCCTGCCTATAGTATCTAAGGAAGTAAGAAACCTCGAAATTACCATGGACGCCAAGCTATCAGTGAATGCCCAAGTGGACAAACTAGCAAGATCCAGCTTCATTACTGTACCTCTGCGATGCATTTTCCCCCACCTGAGATTTCCATATGAGGTCCAGACAACTATCTCTCTTGTTCTGTCAAAACTCGATTAAGGCAATATAGCCTTTTCCACTGATCATCTGTAACAACTATAAAAAGATTACAACGGATTTAGAACTCTGCTGCCAGACTACTCTTACATTTAAAGTCACAAGCCCACATTTTCCTTCCTTGAAGGCCCTACATTGGAGTGGAAGAACAACAAAGAACTTCCTTAAACAATGGGGAAAAAACTAACAAAAAGCAACATTTCTTAACTACAATACTCATGTCCGGACTGTATTTATTTAGCATAATGGGTTTATTTTCTTTAGAGTCCTTAGTGTTATCTGTTTATTTTCAGATCTTCCCACTTTTTTCCTCCCCTACATCTCTTTATTTACATTTTGCTGCTACTTTGCACTCACCCATGCCCTCCACTCATGCACCCTGTCACACACACCCTCTGTCTCTGCACCCTGTAAGGCACTTGGGCTAGCCACAGTCCTCCAGTAGTGAGGGAAACCAAGGGCTTCTCCAGAGGGGTCTATCCCATGGAATTCCTTCAGTGTGCTCAGCGCTCTCCAGTTCTTCTCCCTGTCTATCTATTCACACCAGAGTTTCTCAGTCAAGCCAGGCCGGAGGTGTCTCCCTCACATCTTCTAGACTCCCCACTCCAGCTGGTTCCTCCTCCATCCCTAGTCTCTCCTCTCGTGCACTGCCGCCATCTTCCTCCTGTAGAGAGAAGAGCCAATTCTCTGTTTCTGTGCTTTTTGTAGTTTCCTGTCTGTGTCCTTCCTTTAATTTTACTAATCTTTCTTTCGTTTTGTTTTGCAGGTTGCAAATACGACTCTAACAATCACGGTAGATCAGGTATCTCTTTGCCAACTACTTCTCCATGGTGCTGTGGCGGGATCCTCACCCCCCTTTAGATTTTCCGATTTGGGAAAATAAGTTATCTAGAAAGGAGGTTTGCCTTGCCCTGGTCTTTACCCAGGAGGGCGGGTGGAGAAAAAATTGCGACTGCCAGTCCGGATCACCAAGCGGACGTGCAGGAATGGACAATCGTGAGAAACGATCTAGTAGGTCAAGGTCAATGAGCCCTGCGACCTCAGGTGGCCTCAGAGAGTAGCTCCACAGATATATGGCTATTGGACCTTACGGGTGAAACATGTAATGTATGTGAAACTGTCCAGTAAGAGGGTAACTGTGCTCATTGAGGTGGGTGGTCCCGCATGATATCAAGCGGCACTGAATTATGGACTTTATACTGCAACGAACTCTGAAGGACTTGGGCTCAGTTGGGCCTTCTGGGGATTCAAGGGAGGCAGCGCCCAGCAACCCCTATTTTCCTTGTTTGTTAATTGGGCGACAGGCGCTCTGCTAGTTTGGGATGTGGGTCGTTTCAGACCTACAATGCAGGGTAGCAGGGAGGGGGGATTAGTTAGTGGTTTTTAGGTCTCGCCTGACCCAGCGCATGCGCTGGTCTGGCGAGACTCATTGAGAGGGCTCCAAAAAGTGCTACCAGTCCAGCCTAGAGCTACAGTGCATGTGCGCGGGCGCGCGCGCCGCGCTTTACCGTGATTACTTTCACTTTGGCGGCCGCACGGCTGGTTCTGCTTTCTTGGCTGCAGTGGACTCGATGCTTTGCATACCATGGCTGCTGTCCATATGGTTCTTTCATCACTACTTGCTGGAGCAGTTGTTCTCATCTGTTGCTTGTTATGGCGTTTTATGTAAACAAAGATTAAAGCATACTGCTGGACAGCCGAACACTTTTTCACGTTTTTAACAATGATTCTTCCAGTGCTGCTGCAAGCGGTTGCTTGTTATGGCGTTTTATGTAAACAAAGATTAAAGCATACTGCTGGACAGCCGAACACTTTTTCACGTTTTTAACGTTGATTCTTTCAGTGCTGCTGCAAGTGAAGCGCGTGTGTGCAGCTCTAGGAAAAAAAAGTATTTGAGGCAAAATATGCATTGATCTGACTAACATGAACTTCTGTGGTATAGCTTACCGGAGAGTGACAGATCTTTGGCTGCATTGCAGGATACATCCGATTAGTACATAGCCAAGGTAAAAGCTGCGCTGAGTTCAGACCACGGTGTATTCTACTGTAGGTGCATTTGTATAGCGCTTCATAGCCCTGATCTGGCATTGAAGCGCCTCACTGGTTAGTTAAATTATATCATATGTTAGCAAATGTTGCATATTATCCAATCCAATCCAAACAGCTTTATTCGACAAAAGTCATAAAAGCGATACAAAACGAGTACAGGTACAGAGTACACAAATAATTTAACAGAAAGACAATAGAAAAACGATACTGTTTAAAATATTTACAAGTTTTAAAAATAGATTGATAAAAAATCATTGGCTGTAACAAACCGGATATCTGGCTTTCCTAACTGTTGCTCTTAATTCTTATAATCCATGCCCACCCCAGTAATTTGGCAACAGCCACAACAATTACTGGGTCAGTGCAGGTGCGAAGAAGTCTTCCTGCTTCAGCACTCTGTCTGGTACCCAATAGTTGGCAAACGGGTTTCAACCATACACGCCTCGGGGCCGAATAGGCAGGGCATACAAAAAACATATGTGCTAATGTTTCCGCCTGGGATTTACAGAAGGGGCATAAGTTACTTTTCTTAGATTCCCACCGGGCTACAAATGAATTTAAGGGCAACGCTCCCACCCGCATTTGAAAAAATAGTTTCCTATCTAGAACTTTGGTTACGAGATCCCAAAAATTTTCTAACCGAGGGACAGATTTGATCTTCATAAATTCGTCAGAAAGCGAAAGGGGTTTAGTAGCAAGAAGTACCTTGGTGTTAATCAACTCCCAATATTTCTCCTTCAGAAGAGCTTTAGATGGGAAAATAGCTACCGTAGGGTTCTCCCAAAGGTCGCTCAACCCCAGGGCCTCAAAAGATTTTCTAGTTTCATTAAGCCTAGCAATCTTCCGGGAGCCCACCAATGACATTATATCAAGAAAACCTTCTGCATACTGGGCCAACGCCGGGGTGGTCCATAGGCGACGCCAATAAAGAATAGGTCGAAGCCTGGCTACATCAGCTATAGAGTTCTTCCCAAGGTCGTACCTTAAGGGAACAATAGGTGTGCTCTGTGGGAGAGAAGTGATACTACGCAGGAACTTGTTTTCCGAGATAGTTAAGGAAGACAGGTTCTCGTACCCCCACAGTTCCGCACCGTAAAGAGCCGAGTTCACTGCTTTAGCACTGTAGACCTGTAACACAGGTCTAATAGGCTTCGAAGGGGATTTTTTAAATTCGGCAGCTAAAACTCCAGCAAGCTGCCTATGTTTTAGAGTAGTCATATCTCTCTGTAGCTTCCATGAAAGATTATTTTGAATGTTAACTCCAAGATAATTAAAAGCCTGTACTTGTTCTAATGGATTATTGAACAAAACAAATTGGTTTCTAAAAGATTTATGTGGCCTGAATACCATAAGCTTGTTTTTTTTGATATTGACCTCCAGGCCACGGTCAACACAAAAGGTCTCGAAAATATTTAATGAACGCTGAAGTCCGCAGGGTGTTTTAGCAATTAGAAGTGTATCGTCAGCGAACATTAAAATAGGGACCTTAGTGTTACCAAGAAAGGGGGCATCAACGTGGGCTTTCAAAAGACGATCCACTATATCATTAATATATAGGGAAAATAGAGTAGGGGCCATTGCACAACCTTGCCTGACACCTCTCTGGACCGGGAAATCCTCAGTCAACGTGCCCTGGCCGCCCCATCTGATTCTAGCAGAATTTTCTGCGTGAAGCCTCTGGATTAGGGACAACAATCCGCCATGAAGTCCCAGATCTTTTAAAGTCAGCCATAGTTTCGAACGAGGGACTAAATCAAAGGCGGCCCTTAGGTCCACAAACACTGCATACAAATTTCCCTTGCCCAAGACCACAGTCTTCCAATAAAGGAGGATAAAACGGAAGACTTGGTCAACAGTGCTAATGTGCTGGCGGAATCCTGCTTGAAATGGGGATAAAATATTATTTGACGCGATCCAGAGATGAACACGATTTAAGATCAGTCTACCAGTGATCTTCTGGATAGCGTCAATCAGGCTGATGGGCCGATAATTCTCAGGAAGCGAGCGGTCACCCTTTTTGTACACTGGAATTATTTCCGCCGCTTTCCATGAGCTTGGGATAGGGGCACCATGTGCCATCGCATTAGCAATCAGCTGTATATATCTCCCCCATTTTAGCTTGTCATACAGGAAGACATCTGCCGGAACACCGTCCGGGCCAGGGGCCTTGCCGGACGCCACTCCTACCAGTGCTAGATCCACCTCAGAAATAGAGAAATTATCTTCTGGATTAAACAACTGGGGGGACCCATAGCTATCAGAAAGATCAGTAGGGGAAGCATACTGCGGTTTAAAGTACTCCACCCACTTCTCTTGTGAGACATTATTTTGGGGACACTCAGGATGCGCACCAGAACTAGGCCTGGGCGAAAATTTCGTTCCGTTCGCGGAAATTGCGATAATTTGACATTTTCGCGTTCCGCGGAGAGCGCGAAAATGTCAAAATTTCCGGTTTCCGCAGCTTGGCGATAATTTGTTTCTTGCTCGCGCTGTAAATTAATACATTCTCGCACGCGCGCGATCGCCTTACCTGAATCCCTGCGTTCGCCGACAAGTTTTCTTGATCCGGTCGCGTTCTCCATGAGATGTTGTATTGTTTTTAGCCATTTGCGCTGTCTCGCGACAGTTCGCGCCCGCAGTGACGTCATGCGTCGCGCGATCACGTCTTTCTTCTCGCGATCATGCACCGCGAGACAACTCAAAACAAGATGGCCGCGCCCGCAAGCAACCACATGGGTAAGTTTGCGACCCGCAACCATGCAGAAAATCTCGCGAACATGCCGGAAAAAAACTTCCGCATCTTCGCGATATTTCCGCTTGTTTGCGATAATTTTAAACATTTTCGCGATAATTTGCGAAAGTTAATTTCGCAAATTCCGCCCACCCCTAACCAGAACCCCACTTTACAATGCTCCAGAATAATTTACTATCATTCCGAAGACTTGCTTCGAGGAGGTCCTCCCACTTTTTTCCATCCCATTGGCGTTTAGCCTTGGCGACACAGTTTTTGTAGATGATTCTTCTTTGACGAACCAGGCTACCATCGCCACCCTTCAGGGCGGACCCAAGCAATATCCTTGTCTCCCTGCATTCTTGCATATTATAATAATTTGCCTCAAGCTATGTTCAGGGTTTTCTTGCTCCACTGAGATGATGTAGCCTAACGGCCTCGAAGCTTTGGAACACGGATTCGAGTTTCTCAGGGGCGCTCAACAGCCTGTGATTCTGTGCAACTCTCTGCAGAACACAATGAACATGTCCGTCTGTAACGCAGCTGGTGAATATGTAAAGCGCTCTGATACCTTCGGGTGGAGTGCACGATTGTAAAACTCCAAAGATGACAAAATAAAAGTCTGGAAGGTCCCCGCATATTTTCGGGGGGCTCGGTTGTGTGTGTCAGCACTAAGTGTAGTGTCTCCCCACACTTCATTGACAAGCATCGAACGCTTCTCAATTAATTTCACACTTGTATCGCACACCGGTTGGGGTTAGAGCAAATTTATTAATTGAAATACTGTTTATTTGTGTGTTTGAGTTATTATTAGCATGACTAAGTTATTATTACCATTACTAAGGCCGCAAAACCACAATGTACTAGGCTTTTTCTCTGTTTGCACGCATGCCTATATTAAAGTTGCTGAAGAAAACGTGGCTTTTAAAGCTTCACACGCGCATGTTTTTCTGTTTTTTGTGTTTTTACATACAATATTCGAAATGGTATTCATTTTCTAGTGCTGTTTGCTTGTACGTGATAAATTCTATTCAATGGTATGCCTTTGAAGGAAGCCGAAGATGTTCTCGTAGTGTCGGAATAAAAAAGGCTTTTGCTGCCTGAGACCGCTACTGTTTGTTCATTCAATTTTAAAAGGTTTATAGTTCATCTGTGCTGTTTAAGTTCCCCTGTATGTAGGGCTAAAGGGCATCATTATTTTTTAATATTTTGGGTGGTCTCTTGAGAAGTCTGTTTTATGTAACACAATTTTGGCATTGTCGATTGGTTTTTGTCATGTAACATTATTAATTCAGCCATATAGTGTCATTTCACATCATATACTACTCTGTATCTATAATATGTGCCTTATTTGGGATGTATGTCATAACTTTTTGCCTATTCTCCAGAGGCAGGCTTCATGTCAATCGTCTTGCTGACTTTGTAGTTTGAAATGTTGCTGAATTTTACAGCGACTTCTATCGACCACGTGCCTTTGTTACTGTTATTGAATTACATTAGCCTTTCTCAGACCCTTGACCGACCTTTCGCTCACTTTAATCAAGGCAGACTCTGTAACAGTTTGCCATTTGATCTTATACTTAGTTTAGATTAGTATAAATAGAGCTCATAAATCAATAGAACCATCTAAACTACCATTTTGCTTTCTGTATTGAATCTTATTTTTCAATAAACCTTCATGGTTTTTACTTTAATTATTGTCCTGCATAGGTTTATTTTTATTACTGCGGGCCATTGTCCTTTGTGACTCACACGGTCCCGATCCTGCATATCGTCAATTGTTGGTGCAAAGCGCTGTCAGCTGCGAATGCTGTATTTGAATCATTTGGTTCACCACATCTCGATTTGCCTCTTAGCTGCCCTGTCATCATGCCACTGTTTGAGAGAAATCTTCTCCTTCTTGCTGTTCTTTTTTACTGGGGTAATACCATTCTCTCGCTCCTGGACATGAAATTACCATCATTCTCCTTACTGCAACGTTTGTGTTGTTTAACGTCCCGTCTCCCCTTTGCCTTATATCGGCTTGGATGGGTATAAAAAATTGTCCCCCAAATGTTGTTGTTTGCCTGGAGCTCCACTTCTTTGAAAGCATTGACAGCCCTGATGGGCCACATAAAAAGTAGCTGGTCAAGGTAAGATCAACAAATGATATATTACTCCTAGATAGTCTCCTAACAGCGGCTTGTAAGTCTGTGATTAGTAATTGGAAAATACCTCCACCACCTAATCTAAGGCATGGTTAAATTGGATAATACACATACAATGGTAAGAGACCATCGTACTCCAACACTCCCCTGGAGTCCCAAATACAGACCCAGGTAGAAAACGTTGGACAAATATTATGCCAACACAAAACCCCCTAGAAGTATTCCCAACCTCATAACCACCACAATGATACATTGGTTTTATCCAGCTTGTGCTTGCGTTAGATTGAGTACCCATCTCACACCACGGCATCAAAATCATATAGCCTTTACAGTCATTCTGTTCTTTCCATTCAGTGGGGGAGGCAGTAGGTGCAAAATGCCCTAAAGTGTTCATAGCTTGGCCGAATGGCAAACTTGGTAACTACATCCACTTTTGGAGTATATTATCAATTGAATAAGCAATGAATAAAAATATTAGCCGTGTAGAGCATGTTGATGTGGCATGTCCTGCCTAATGCTTCCTCCTGCTCCTAGGTTTCTCTCTCCTAATGTTGACAATAGAGTTTTATGTCAGTGCGACCAATTAGAATGCAATGGGGCATTACTTTATTCATTCATTCAGCTCATGAATATTTTTTTGTAACAACAGAGTGGAAGTTTTCCATCTGTCTGAACTCCTTACTCCTGGCTAGCGTAGTTTGTTTATTGTGAAAAGCATATGGCAAAGCCAATAGGCTTCTAAGAGTGGACTGTTATCACATTATGTTACAGGCAGTGGAACAGTATTTGGTTAGATGTAATCTCACATATTAAGGGTGTAAGCAAGGGCTTTGGTATTACAGCTTGAATTTTGTACATATTTGTAATTTTATACATGTTTACTTGATGGTTGCCCGTTTATGCGCACTTCAGTAGGCCTCTGTTGTATAAAGTGTCAAGGCACGGATAAAGGATAGAGGCCTTATCGCTTCATTGGGAAAATTGATGTCAGCTTCTTTCGGTGTGATCTGTTTATAACAGAAATTCATGGCAAAACAAGTAGGCCTATTTCACTTAGTGTAAAGAGCATTTGTTTGAGGCAATAGGCTTTTAATGGTAAATTGTTATTACACAATGCTAAAGCCTGTAGGCAGGTATTTTGTTGCATGGAATGTCACAGATAACCAAAGTAGGCACAGGTTGTGGTATTGGTGACCCACCCAAACAAACCATGGGGATAGACGATTTGCACTATGGTACTCCTTATTAGGCCCCATTAGACGGTATTTCATAGTGTTTTGACAGCTAAATTTTGAACATATTTGTAATTTTATTCTAGCCTTGTGGGGAGGCTGATGACCAACACACTAGGTCGGAGTTGGTTATGGTGACAAGTCAATGATAAAGGTTATAGGCCCAATTGTTTAAAATGAAAAATAACAATAAAAGCAGTAGACCTCACATATAGATGGTGAAATGCATGTGGTAGTTTATAGGCATTTAACGGTAGGATGTTATTACTCTGATTGAAAGCTTACATGTAGGTATTGTGTTACATGGAATCTCACTTCTTACTGCAGTAGACAAGGGTTTGGTGCTGGTTACCCCCTCTGAAAAACCGTGGGTATAGAAGAATTGCACCGTTAGAATTCTTGTTAGGCACTCTTAGGAGCAATAGTATTTTTCTTTCCGACTGTACTTTTGCGTACTGTGTAATTTTATGATTGTATGCCGGTGGGTGCCTTTTTGAAAAGCTTACGCTCTGTACAGGAGGCCTTAGTTGGTGATGGTGATCAGCCACTGATGATAACTAGAGGCCATATTGGTTCAGTAGGGAAAATAAGCCTGATCCCATAGATCAGATCTGTTTATTATGAAACGTTATGCTAAACGCAGAAGGCTCGGCATATTGATTGTGAAAACCATATGTTAGCCACTAGGCATTTAAGGATTGATTGTTATTTCTCTGTATGGAAGCTTACAGATAGTTATTTTGTGACATGAATTTTACACTATGATAATTCTTGCTAGAATCTCTTCTTAGCAGTATGCCAGAATCTTGTAATAAAAAATCATTAAATAATACATCCATCCATGTATAAATATATATATCCATAAAGATACATAGATGGCCTTTGGGCCAGCTCTGTTCTGGCCTTGGACTGTCTGAGCATAGTTTTCACTCTGCTTCCATACATGACCTTGTATATCGTGGGGTAGTGGTTCAGTCCAAATCTGTCATTGGCTCTCTTGTCCTGTGAAGAATGGCATTTTTTGATCACATGAGCACATCCACCAGAACATGGGAGTGCTTCTGTGTCCGGGCTGGATGTCCAGGCCTTTAGTTTTCAGTTTGCTCCTTTTATATTTCCCCTTTCATTTCTGTGCCTCTCCTCTTTTAATTGTAATGTTTCTTAAGGTGTAACTACTGCTCTTCAGTCAGTCCTAGCATGCCTGGTACTCATTTCATTTGATGTGTGCCTCAGCCCATGTGGTCACTTCCTCTAAACCAAGAGTCCATTATGGAAACCTTGTGTCGATTGTGTACCATTTTCTTTTTTACCATTCTGCGATAGTAAACATGTTTCTGCATGTGGCAGCCATGCTGGCCCTTGAAAACAATAGACTATTTACAGTGCTTCTGCAAGGACACTCGTTGCTGTGTTTCGTTTCCTTACTGCAAGCAAATACCCATCGTGTTTAGACTGCAGCATGTTTTATTTTTCCTACTTGTATTTTTTAATTGATCTTGCATATTTTTGGGGGGTTTTACATTGTTGTGTCAGAGGGTGAATGCAAGAATCAATCAGTGGATGAATGAATGGATGCATGAGTGTAAAAATAAGTGACAGAGTGCATGTATGATGATTTATTGAGTGCCTGAATCCATCATTGATACAAAAGGCACTTTATAAATAAACCAGACCTATTGGCATTGACAGTGCTTGTACTCTTTTTTTTTTTTTTTACAAATTCAGCAGAGAATTGATAAATTAAAAAAAAAGTGTTTGCATTATTTTGTATGCATGTACCTGTGCAGATGCAAAGTGACAAGGGCAAGGGCAGTCATTGGCTTCTTTTTTTGTCTTCTTTAACCATGCTGCACAGGGTCTCTAAACACCATTGGCAAAGCCAGTCTATCACAAAGGCAAGACCTATTGGCTTTGCCACTGCTTTTTAAACCAGGTGCTGAGATTTGGGGGCGGAGGCTGGGTGAGAGGGTTGTGGGTTTTTGCAATGAAGTTAGACCTTCTCAAAACAGCCGAACATACATCGTAGTACTAAACTCAGTATCCAATGTAGTGGTACTCAGTTGATTAGCACTCTGTGTAATGACCATGGAAGACTGAGTGGTGTTGCTGCGATACAAACTCATGACGTAGAAATCACAGCAATCGTCAGCAGCTGATATTTGTCTCTCAGGGCCATGACCAGCTTATTTTGGGCCCTCTAATTAAGGAAATAAATATTAAGGGCAGAGATTCTATTACTGGACGGTCCATTTTACTCGAGGTAGAGTTAATCGTGAATATACTTCCGGCACATAACTATGATTTCTAGCTCGAACACTGGATCAATACCAGCAGTGGGTGTATGAAACTGACACTATTCACGGTTTTCCCCATACTTACATTTAGTACTTTTCCTGCTCTTGGTGAATTTTTCATATAGAATTTTATCTTTAGCGCCATGGCAGCTAGTTGTTTGTCAGGCCACGTGTCTGTTCTAGTATTCTGTTTTTGTACTTTTCATTCCATTTTCCCAAAACTGCAAGTTCAATGTTTGTGAATTGATTATAGAATGGGTAGTTACATAGCGAACCTATTTGTTTTGTGTTAAATAATATATACTTGCCTGCCTCCGCATTGCTCCCTTTTTAAATTATTTTTTTACTTTTAGTATGCGCATTTTGAATCGATCTCCGTGCTTCTCCGAAGACTATATGAAATCAGAACAAGCATTGGCATAGCCAATAGGTCTCGCTTTTGGGACCTTATAAGTATTTAGTTATGCAACTGTTGCATGGCTAAGCACTTATAAGGTCCCAAAAGCGAGACCTATTGGCTATGCCAATGCTTGTTATTCTTGAATGTTACTGTTTTTAATGCTTCCAAATCTGTGCCATTGCCGGTTGGGTGGTAAGGGTGGGCTGAAGGGGAGGACCGAGGGAGGGGATGGGACCTGTACGATTCACAGATGACTACACAGCAAGCTAATCGACTCAAGGCCTGGGGATAAAATTAGAGTCAACAAAAAAATGCCAGTACTGCACTTCAATTCAATAGTTTCTGCTAATTGAGTAACAATCCTCAATTCGGAAAGACCAATCTTTTAGTCTGGTTTCTTATGAACATTTCTTTTTATTTTGGATTTTATTCCTAAAGTTTTTTTTATTTTTTGTTGGACCTTTTTTAAACAAAAATTATTTCACAACAAATAGAGACTTGAAAGGTATATACAAAAAACATCCAATATATACAAAGACATCAAAAAATGTCACAACTCACATATAATGTATATCACTTTACAAAATATTTAGTGGACACATTAAACATTCAAAGGACAACATTAAGTGCACTTAGAGACATGAACATACAAGACTAAACAAATTGACGACACATTAACAAATACAGCCTGTTCAGAAACAAGTGTAAACGCCCTGTGTTAAATAAAGTTTTTTGAGAACAGGTGCGGATACTAGTGATTAGTACAAAATTTGTTTGTTCATATTTTCATATAATAGACCATCAGATAATTCAATTTTTAAGTTGTAATCCTGGGGAGATTGGTCTATTTGAGAGAACGGAGGTAAAGAGAACAGGGGTCGACGCGTTTCGAATCCCTTATGTAGCAGGGATTCTCATCAGGACCGTGAAGATTCAATCTACAGAAAAAATAATAAAAACATTCTGTCAGTCATACTCACAACACTCGACTTCAATCAATCACGCACACTCTCAGATCATACCTGTATTTATGATTCAGTGGTCGGTCTCCCAACAAAGTGTCTAATCGTGTAGCTGTAATGTTAAGAATTCAATGGGCATAATTAGTGTTGGTTAGCCAGTAAAAGGGAAACAATGATGACGTTCGTTAATCTGGGTACTTACATAGAGATGCGGTATGACCGCGTGGTCAGTTACTTATTGTCAGTTTCTTCAAACAATTCTGTAATAAAGAAAAGAAGAAATGTCCTATTTTCTTTGGCGAAAAAAAGGGGGGCACGCAGATGCTCATATTTGAAATAACCGGCTTAGTGGGGCGGGTGTAATCGAGCTCTTAAGTTTGTTAGCACGCAGCAAGCCTGATTTCTAGGTGAGGGTGTGCCAATAAATGGAGTGGTTTGGCATTCGGTAGCGTTCATTTAGGAAGAATTTAGAATTCACTTGGGCACTTCTGCGTTCTGTAATTCGATGGTGTGTCTATGCTCGTGTTTAAATGACAGATTTCGTCAGGCGGCATTCCAAGTGCACGGATGGGTTGAAGCTTTTCGGCTGTGCGCTAAGGAAATCTTACCGGTATTAGTTTCTCAAGTCTCCTCCATACGTGTCTACGTCCATCACTGAGGCGCATTTGTGATTATCCCGGTTGACCCGGTTGTATAAGTGATTGGAGCCTGCTGCTAAGGCTTCTGGGAATCGTAGTTTTAAGTTTTGAACATGTTGTGCTGATTGCAATATTTGTTTAGGGGTATGTAAAAGTGTGGTTTAGTCCATTTTTGGTGGCAGGATATGCCGATTCCGTAGGTCTGGAAGTTTTTTGAAAAAACTTGACAGCTGTTACTTAGCAACCCGTGTAAGTGCATTGTAGATCGATTGTCTAGTGGTGGAATATGTCATTGCTGTCCAATGTATCCATGAATTCTTGCCACAGTAGATGTAAAATGGAGGGAGAGAGAAAAAACCACTATGTTCATAAGTTATAAAGTTCCGACATTTCGTTCAAGCCCTGAGTGGCCGAGTTGAATTTTAGGATCAGCATTGCTTCTCGTTGCTTTAGTTTGGTCTCTAGATCTCCGCCCCTCTGGTCATGCTCTAACTTCGAAATGACGGTCCATCTGAAGTCAAGGTCTCCGTGTGACTCGTCAATCCAATGTTGTACAAGGGGTGCTGTGGTGATTTTTTTCTTTATTCTTGATTTATGTTGAGAGATTCTCTGTCTGATTTCCTGATTTGTTTTCCCTATGTACAATTTGGGGCATGGACATAGGATGGCGTAGATCAAGTTTTTTGATTTACAATTCGTAAAGGTGTTTTGTTTCCATGAGATTCCTTCATGTTGGAATACATTCCCCTCAATTGTGGAATTACAACACATGCATGTTCCGCACTTCTTATGTCCTGTAACAGGAGGTAAATTGACAAATTCACGTATTGTGGGGGTCTTCTTGACAGGGACGGCTGCCCTAATGATTTGGTTCGCAATGCTCTTATCTTTTTTGAAGGCGAAGAGTGGTTTGGCGTTCAACTGTATGTCAATATCCTTTATTAGATGCCAGTTCTGGTGGATGACCTTTTTGAGAAAATTAGATGATGCCCCAAAGGTAGTGACACATACTGTGCGCTCGAGTTTTTTCTTTTCTTTCTTTCTCAGGAGTTCTTCTCGTGGTGTCCACCTCGCGCGTTTGATTGCTTGTTTAACCAATTTAGATGGATATCCCCGGTCTAAAAGTCTCTCCATGAGCAAGTTTGCATGGTACATATACTCGTCTTTAAATGAACAATTTCGACGTATACGGAGAAATTGGCCTATTGGTAAATTTTCTTTCAGACTGCGCGGGTGGTTACTTGAGAAATGCAAGGATTTGTTGCGGTCAGTCTCTTTTCTGAAGAGGGTGGTCACCAACTGTCCATCTGTGCAATAAACTTCCACATCTAGAAAGGAAAGTCTTGTGGGTGATGACTGGATACTGAATTTGATGTCCATTGTGCGACTGTTGAGCCATCCATGAAAGTCAGTTAATTGTTCCATTGTGCCGGACCATGTGAAAAAAATGTCGTCAATGAAACGGACCCAGCCCCCTATCCATTGTAAGAAGGTGTTGTTATTGTGTACGTATCTGTCCTCATATACACTCATAAAGAGTATAGCCAGCTCCGGGGCAAAGGGACAGCCCATGGCTACTCCCTTTATTTGGAGAAAGAAGTCCTCATGGAATTTAAAGTAGTTTTTAGTTAAAGCCATTCTAGCCAATTCCAAAATAAAGTCCGTAGGAATTCTTGCTGGACGATCTCTTTTATCCAAGAAGATTTCCACCACTTCCAAGGCCTGATCTTGGGGAATTTGGGTATATAGTGAAACTATATCCATGCTTACTAGTAAATCCTGTCCTTCGGTAAATGGTAATTGTTGTAATTTACACAGAAAATCTGAGGTGTCTCTCAAGAAAGATTGTACTGTCAATGTGAAAGGTTTAAGGAAGAAGTCAATAAACTTGGAGATGGGTTCAAAAAGTGAATCGCACCCAGATATTATGGGGCGGCCTGGTGGTGTTTTGGCATTCTTATGTACCTTCGGAAGTACATAGAACAATGGTGTTCTTGGGTGTTTGTTGACTAGATAATTGAATTCTTGTTTGCCCAAAAAACCTTGTTCAAACCCATTCTGTAGAATTTTTTCAAGTTCTCTCTGAAATTCAGTCGTTGGATCTGATCGTATTTTCCGATAGCATTCTATGTCAAGTAGCTGTCGATTGGCTTCCGCTATATATTCGTTGGTACCCCAAATAACAATCGAACCGCCTTTGTCGGCTTGCTTGACTATAATATTCTCATCATTTCTGAGAGAAAAAAGTGCATCTTTTTCCTTTTTAGACAAGTTATGTTTGGTAAAAGATTTGTTCTTTTTTTCTTCTGAGGCAATAGCTGACAACACAGTTTTCTCAAAGTATATCACTTCTTTAGGTATTTTAAAAGCTGGTGGACAAAAGGTTGATTTCCTCTTTAGACCCGTGGTTTCTGCTTGCGACATTATTTCTTTGCCTGAAAAAAATGCAATCAGACGGATCTTCCTGCAGAACTCAATGAATTCCAGTTTGAGTCTAACAAAGTCTGGAGGTTTTGCAGGGACAAAAGAGAGTCCCTTTTCCAATACACTTACTTCCGACGAGGAAAGAACTTTGTTAGAGAGATTGATAACTGATGAGGTACCTAGTTTTTGTAATTTTGTCTCCTCGTGGACATCTCCCATGGCTGGTTGTATCTTGTCTTTCCGCGAGCTTTCTGTTGGCCTTGATCTAAAAAAGGCTGTTGTTGTTGTTTATTTTGTTGAAAATTTTGTTGATATTGCTGCTGTTGGTATCCTCCACGTCGATTAAATTGGGGTCTATATGTGCCTGGTTCAGAGTCGCTTCCTCCTGACGATGATGTGTCCGAGAAGGTTAGATATTTTGTTCTTGATCGACCTTGGTTGTCCGATAAGAAGCGTCTCGCTTCTGGGCGAGAATAAAAATCCTGTTGCAGATAAGGATAGGCCTTTTCAAAAGAAAAATTCCGTTTGTCTCTATCAAAATTGTTTTCTTTTTGTTGTACAGTATAATCCTTGAATTCCAGGATTTCCTTATCAACTTTTTCAAGAAGAATCTTAGAGTCTTGAATCAAGGGGTTTGCTTTAATTTCCGTTTCCAATTTTTCGATTTCTTCCAATTGAGCTATGGATAACCTTTGTGCGGTTTCAATGGTTAAGACCATGAGGTCTCTGCTACATTTGGTTTCAATGTAACTGAAGCCTTTTTTGTAGATGTTATCTTCCGTAAAGATCACGGGTATGTTTTTGACAATCAAGCCTGTAGGTATTGTGCCTGACCTGAGGTGTTGGAGAAGATAGTGACCATGTAAATCCGTCCGAATTTGTTTTTTCTTTAACCGAATAAGTTTGTCCGATTCGTTGTTTGTTTGTGCGGTGCTGCTGAGAGTAGCGGAACCAAAAGAAGGAGGGTTCTTGAGAAGATTTTTTATATGATCTTCGCTGTATGCAAAGGTTTGTTCTTCTGACATGTTAAGTTAGCAGTCCAAAGGTTGAGTCAGTCAACAGTCGTTTGGTAGGGGCCTCAAATGCAATCATTCACACATACACGTACTCCAATCATACACTAGTAGAACATAAATGAACAATCAAAAAAGAATCAAAAAAGAAGAAGAAAGAGTGGGGAGGGGGGGGTTCTAACAGTGAACCTGAGAACACCTGTTTAAATGTTCAATGCTTAAACAGCGGTTTTGAGAACCTCGCGGGTGGATACCCGCTATAATAAGTGGCAACAATAGGGGTTCTGGCTCCAACGCAGTAAGGCTGCGCCAATACAAGAGTCAACAAAAAAATGCCAGTACTGCACTTCAATTCAATAGTTTCTGCTAATTGAGTAACAATCCTCAATTCGGAAAGACCAATCTTTTAGTCTGGTTTCTTATGAACATTTCTTTTTATTTTGGATTTTATTCCTAAAGTTTTTTTTATTTTTTGTTGGACCTTTTTTAAACAAAAATTATTTCACAACAAATAGAGACTTGAAAGGTATATACAAAAAACATCCAATATATACAAAGACATCAAAAAATGTCACAACTCACATATAATGTATATCACTTTACAAAATATTTAGTGGACACATTAAACATTCAAAGGACAACATTAAGTGCACTTAGAGACATGAACATACAAGACTAAACAAATTGACGACACATTAACAAATACAGCCTGTTCAGAAACAAGTGTAAACGCCCTGTGTTAAATAAAGTTTTTTGAGAACAGGTGCGGATACTAGTGATTAGTACAAAATTTGTTTGTTCATATTTTCATATAATAGACCATCAGATAATTCAATTTTTAAGTTGTAATCCTGGGGAGATTGGTCTATTTGAGAGAACGGAGGTAAAGAGAACAGGGGTCGACGCGTTTCGAATCCCTTATGTAGCAGGGATTCTCATCAGGACCGTGAAGATTCAATCTACAGAAAAAATAATAAAAACATTCTGTCAGTCATACTCACAACACTCGACTTCAATCAATCACGCACACTCTCAGATCATACCTGTATTTATGATTCAGTGGTCGGTCTCCCAACAAAGTGTCTAATCGTGTAGCTGTAATGTTAAGAATTCAATGGGCATAATTAGTGTTGGTTAGCCAGTAAAAGGGAAACAATGATGACGTTCGTTAATCTGGGTACTTACATAGAGATGCGGTATGACCGCGTGGTCAGTTACTTATTGTCAGTTTCTTCAAACAATTCTGTAATAAAGAAAAGAAGAAATGTCCTATTTTCTTTGGCGAAAAAAAGGGGGGCACGCAGATGCTCATATTTGAAATAACCGGCTTAGTGGGGCGGGTGTAATCGAGCTCTTAAGTTTGTTAGCACGCAGCAAGCCTGATTTCTAGGTGAGGGTGTGCCAATAAATGGAGTGGTTTGGCATTCGGTAGCGTTCATTTAGGAAGAATGTAGAATTCACTTGGGCACTTCTGCGTTCTGTAATTCGATGGTGTGTCTATGCTCGTGTTTAAATGACAGATTTCGTCAGGCGGCATTCCAAGTGCACGGATGGGTTGAAGCTTTTCGGCTGTGCGCTAAGGAAACCTTACCGGTATTAGTTTCTCAAGTCTCCTCCATACGTGTCTACGTCCATCACTGAGGAGCATTTGTGATTATTAGGCCTGGGCAAAAATTTCGTTCCGTTCGCGGAAATTGCGATAATTTGACATTTTTGCGTTCCGCGGAGAGCGCGAAAATGTCAAAAATTCCGGTTTCCGCAGCTTGGCGATAATTTGTTTCTTGCTCGCGCTGTAAAATGATACATTCTCGCGCGCGCGCGATCGCCTTACCTGAATCCCTGCGTTCGCCGACAAGTTTTCTTGATCCGGTCGCGTTCTCCATGAGATGTTGTATTGTTTTTAGCCATTTGCGCTGTCTCGCGACAGTTCGCGCCCGCAGTGACGTCATGCGTCGCGCGATCACGTCTTTCTTCTCGCGATCATGCACCGCGAGAACAACTCAAAACAAGATGGCCGCGCCCGCAAGCAACCACATGGGTAAGTTGGCGACCCGCAACCATGCAGAAAATCTCGCGAACATGCCGGAAAAAAACTTCCGCATCTTTGCGATATTTCTGCTTGTTTGCGATAATTTTAAACATTCTCGCGATAATTTGCGAAGGTTAATTCCGCAAATTCCGCCCACCCCTAGTGATTATCCCGGTTGACCCGGTTGTATAAGTGATTGGAGCCTGCTGCTAAGGCTTCTGGGAATCGTAGTTTTAAGTTTTGAACATGTTGTGCTGATTGCAATATTTGTTTAGGGGTATGTAAAAGTGTGGTTTAGTCCGTTTTTGGTGGCAGGATATGCCGATTCCGTAGGTCTGGAAGTTTTTTGAAAAAACTTGACAGCTGTTACTTAGCAACCCGTGTAAGTGCATTGTAGATCGATTGTCTAGTGGTGGAATATGTCATTGCTGTCCAATGTATCCATGAATTCTTGCCACAGTAGACCGCCCCATAATATCTGGGTGCGATTCACTTTTTGAACCCATCTCCAAGTTTATTGACTTCTTCCTTAAACCTTTCACATTGACAGTACAATCTTTCTTGAGAGACACCTCAGATTTTCTGTGTAAATTACAACAATTACCATTTACCGAAGGACAGGATTTACTAGTAAGCATGGATATAGTTTCACTATATACCCAAATTCCCCAAAATCAGGCCTTGGAAGTGGTGGAAATCTTCTTGGATAAAAGAGATCGTCCAGCAAGAATTCCTACGGACTTTATTTTGGAATTGGCTAGAATGGCTTTAACTAAAAACTACTTTAAATTCCATGAGGACTTCTTTCTCCAAATAAAGGGAGTAGCCATGGGCTGTCCCTTTGCCCCGGAGCTGGCTATACTCTTTATGAGTGTATATGAGGACAGATACGTACACAATAACAACTCCTTCTTACAATGGATAGGGGGCTGGGTCCGTTTCATTGACGACATTTTTTTCACATGGTCCGGCACAATGGAACAATTAACTGACTTTCATGGATGGCTCAACAGTCGCACAATGGACATCAAATTCAGTATCCAGTCATCACCCACAAGACTTTCCTTTCTAGATGTGGAAGTTTATTGCACAGATGGACAGTTGGTGACCACCCTCTTCAGAAAAGAGACTGACCGCAACAAATCCTTGCATTTCTCAAGTAACCACCCGCGCAGTCTGAAAGAAAATTTACCAATAGGCCAATTTCTCCGTATACGTCGAAATTGTTCATTTAAAGACGAGTATATGTACCATGCAAACTTGCTCATGGAGAGACTTTTAGACCGGGGATATCCATCTAAATTGGTTAAACAAGCAATCAAACGCGCGAGGTGGACACCACGAGAAGAACTCCTGAGAAAGAAAGAAAAGAAAAAACTCGAGCGCACAGTATGTGTCACTACCTTTGGGGCATCATCTAATTTTCTCAAAAAGGTCATCCACCAGAACTGGCATCTAATAAAGGATATTGACATACAGTTGAACGCCAAACCACTCTTCGCCTTCAAAAAAGATAAGAGCATTGCGAACCAAATCATTAGGGCAGCCGTCCCTGTCAAGAAGACCCCCACAATACGTGAATTTGTCAATTTACCTCCTGTTACAGGACATAAGAAGTGCGGAACATGCATGTGTTGTAATTCCACAATTGAGGGGAATGTATTCCAACATGAAGGAATCTCATGGAAACACAACACCTTTACGAATTGTAAATCAAAAAACTTGATCTACGCCATCCTATGTCCATGCCCCAAATTGTACATAGGGAAAACAAATCAGGAAATCAGACAGAGAATCTCTCAACATAAATCAAGAATAAAGAAAAAAATCACCACAGCACCCCTTGTACAACATTGGATTGACGAGTCACACGGAGACCTTGACTTCAGATGGACCGTCATTTCGAAGTTAGAGCATGACCAGAGGGGCGGAGATCTAGAGACCAAACTAAAGCAACGAGAAGCAATGCTGATCCTAAAATTCAACTCGGCCACTCAGGGCTTGAACGAAATGTCGGAACTTTATAACTTATGAACATAGTGGTTTTTTCTCTCTCCCTCCATTTTACATCTACTGTGGCAAGAATTCATGGATACATTGGACAGCAATGACATATTCCACCACTAGACAATCGATCTACAATGCACTTACACGGGTTGCTAAGTAACAGCTGTCAAGTTTTTTCAAAAAACTTCCAGACCTACGGAATCGGCATATCCTGCCACCAAAAACGGACTAAACCACACTTTTACATACCCCTAAACAAATATTGCAATCAGCACAACATGTTCAAAACTTAAAACTACGATTCCCAGAAGCCTTAGCAGCAGGCTCCAATCACTTATACAACCGGGTCAACCGGGATAATCACAAATGCGCCTCAGTGATGGACGTAGACACGTATGGAGGAGACTTGAGAAACTAATACCGGTAAGATTTCCTTAGCGCACAGCCGAAAAGCTTCAACCCATCCGTGCACTTGGAATGCCGCCTGACGAAATCTGTCATTTAAACACGAGCATAGACACACCATCGAATTACAGAACGCAGAAGTGCCCAAGTGAATTCTACATTCTTCCTAAATGAACGCTACCGAATGCCAAACCACTCCATTTATTGGCACACCCTCACCTAGAAATCAGGCTTGCTGCGTGCTAACAAACTTAAGAGCTCGATTACACCCGCCCCACTAAGCCGGTTATTTCAAATATGAGCATCTGCGTGCCCCCCTTTTTTGTTCGCCAAAGAAAATAGGACATTTCTTCTTTTCTTTATTACAGAATTGTTTGAAGAAACTGACAATAAGTAACTGACCACGCGGTCATACCGCATCTCTATGTAAGTACCCAGATTAACGAACGTCATCATTGTTTCCCTTTTACTGGCTAACCAACACTAATTATGCCCATTGAATTCTTAACATTACAGCTACACGATTAGACACTTTGTTGGGAGACCGACCACTGAATCATAAATACAGGTATGATCTGAGAGTGTGCGTGATTGATTGAAGTCGAGTGTTGTGAGTATGACTGACAGAATGTTTTTATTATTTTTTCTGTAGATTGAATCTTCACGGTCCTGATGAGAATCCCTGCTACATAAGGGATTCGAAACGCGTCGACCCCTGTTCTCTTTACCTCCGTTCTCTCAAATAGACCAATCTCCCCAGGATTACAACTTAAAAATTGAATTATCTGATGGTCTATTATATGAAAATATGAACAAACAAATTTTGTACTAATCACTAGTATCCGCACCTGTTCTCAAAAAACTTTATTTAACACAGGGCGTTTACACTTGTTTCTGAACAGGCTGTATTTGTTAATGTGTCGTCAATTTGTTTAGTCTTGTATGTTCATGTCTCTAAGTGCACTTAATGTTGTCCTTTGAATGTTTAATGTGTCCACTAAATATTTTGTAAAGTGATATACATTATATGTGAGTTGTGACATTTTTTGATGTCTTTGTATATATTGGATGTTTTTTGTATATACCTTTCAAGTCTCTATTTGTTGTGAAATAATTTTTGTTTAAAAAAGGTCCAACAAAAAATAAAAAAAACTTTAGGAATAAAATCCAAAATAAAAAGAAATGTTCATAAGAAACCAGACTAAAAGATTGGTCTTTCCGAATTGAGGATTGTTACTCAATTAGCAGAAACTATTGAATTGAAGTGCAGTACTGGCATTTTTTTGTTGACTCTTGTATTGGCGCAGCCTTACTGCGTTGGAGCCAGAACCCCTATTGTTACCACTTGGGGATAAAATTAGGCAGACTATGGTGCTTCAATATTTTCATAGACACTCCCCGGACATAGTGCTCCTGCAAGAGACGCACCTGAAAGGCAATCACTACCTAGCCCTCAACCACTTTGGGTACACTCTATTGGCCCACGCTGGGTTCAATACTGGTTTACGGGGAACGGCAATCTTGCTTAAAAACTTAGTGCCGACGGGGAGTGGCTTGCAGCCGAACGTGATGGCCGCAACCTAGCTGAGCTCCGGCCAGTGCGACCACATCTCGCAATAATCCGGCACTTATCCTGTTGAAATTTACCTCCCAGGACTGCTATGGGCATCGGACCTCGGCGGAAGCCTCCGGGTCGAGTCTGAAGTGGAGCGGCGGTGGCACCATCGTTATATGGGCAAATGACGACGTGGGGCCTGCGGCTGTGAGCGGAGCCGGGGTCTCGCGTTAATAGAAGACCTGCGGCCCGCTTGGATTGGCACGAAGAGGGGCTGTGGAGTTGCGGCACTGGGGAGGCTGCCCTTGGGAGACGGCGTGCTGCATCGTGGTTGGGACCGTCTGCACTATTGTTGCGCGCACCGACGGTGAGGCGGCCTGGGACGCCGGGAGCGCCCCGGTAATGCTCGGCACATCGACGGCCCCCTGAGCGGAGGAGTCCGCGGGATCTTGGCGGCCCGATTCCCAGACTGGCACAATATCACTGGCGCAAGGCACTCCCCCCGAGGAAGATATACTTAGAAGTAAGGAGGTAGGGGCATGAGGACCGGAACCTCCCTCCGTCCCTCTGGGTGTGAGGGCTGATCGTGGGGGCTGGAGGAGGTGTGTGGGACAATAATAGACCCAGCTGAGGACGCTGGGGTCTGACTGCTCAGATCACGGTACCCTGCCCTGCCTGACTGCACCGAGGGAGCGTGAATTGTGGCGGTTGAGGAAGCGCCCACATAATCAATCCAGGAAAGGACGAGAAAAAAGGGGAAACGATGCACGGGGGTCAAGATGAGACAACTGACTCCCCCTGAGTACCCGCGGACAGTAGGGGGGATTGTATCAGAGTTGCACAGACGCCAAGAAGGAGGCCCTAGGGCCCACGCACAGAGAACCACTCCCCCCAGGTCGGCATGCTGGACGGCGGCATTCCCAGGGCACTATGCGCCAAAGATTTTGATTCTATCAGGCTAGAATGGCCTGACACCGACTTGAACCAGTAGTGTCCCACACCTGGGCAGGAAACCCGACAGGCCGCAGGGTGACACGTAGTCCCATGGCAGGCGGCGGTGATACTGCGCAGGAACCGCAACCTCGCGATCGAGGCCTAATGGGGGGCCGGGGACCTCGGACGACTCAACAAGCAAAGCTTGACAAATATGCCTTCTCAAAAGATGCGATGGAAGCGACAACTCAGCGGGCGCCTGCGACGGGGTGCACCATACCAGAAGGCCAGCCAGAAGTCACATTACTGGACATCATGTCCGCACTGATGAACGTCCAGACTACGGTTGGGTCCATTTCCTCAGATGTTTCATTTCTCAGGGCAGACTTCCAAAAGATGACCTCAAGAATGACGGAAGTCGATACCAAGATGGCGTCCCTCGCCAGGGATACGGCTGACCTCCAGCGACAGGTCCATCACTTGGAAGAACAGAACCGTATGATGGCAGCCAAACTAGATGACCGAGAAGGTAGATCGAGACGCAACAACGTCCTTATCACGGGGGTTCCGGAGTCTCAAGGGATGCCGGCAATGGACCTCTATGTGGAAGACCTCATCAAGAATCACCTACAGCCAAGGGGTCTCTCCTACTTCTTTTCAGTGGAAAGAGCGCACAGAATACCAGGAGGTAAACCAAAACCCGGGGCTCCCCCTCGACCGATCTTGGCCAGGATCTTCAACTTCAGGGACCACGGCGCCATTCTCCAAACAGCTAGAGTGGCTCCACCTCTGCGCATAGAGAACTCTGTTATCTCTTTCTTCCCAGACTACACGGCAGCAGTCACCAAGCAAAGAAGGAGTTTCCTAGACGTAAAAAAGGAACTTCAACGTAGAGAACTGGCATATTCCAAGCTTTACCCAGCAAAACTCCGAGTAGTGGCGGATGGTAAGACTCTCCTCTTCGATAGGCCAGAGGACGCCCATGACTGGCTAGAAGGCTGGCGACAAGTTAACAGGCCTGCGAACGGTAAGGGCCAGCAACAACGTTCAACAACGGAAGCAATGACACTTGGGCAGAGACGTATGGATAAGGAACTCGACCGCCGCCACACGGATGCAGAGGGCTGACCCTCACTGGATGCCTGTCCCTACTTCAATAAAGTTCAGACTTTCAAAATGCCACATCTGTTTGTCTCCTACTGAAAGACCTGGCCCGGCGCGGGTCGCCCTGTGATGATCCAACAGTGACCCGATAATGATATAAGACAATCTACTGAACCTGAATTTGAGATGCCTCGATTAACGTAATAATCAAAACCTTTGCAAAGTCCTGGAGGGAAGGGATGTCTGGCGTGCCTGGATACTCTATCCCCCTACACGCAAGTACTGTTCATGGGATTAAAGCTCTCTGCACAGTTGGGGTGGCGGGTAGTTGGAAGTCCGTCCAGCAGGGAGGCAGGGTGGGGGGTGGAAAGGGGGGACTTTGAGTTTGATATGGTTGGAATTTGTATTTTTATTTTTTTAGAATTGGTTAGTTGTTGTAGGCTGGTACCAGGTACATTGGGGTTACTTACAGGGAATCCATCACCTCACATACACAAATCTAACGCTGCGGAACGGCCTTAAAGTCCAGGGCGCCAAGTTGCCCGGCCCCACGCAATTAAGCCTGGACGACAATCATAAACCCTGCCCCTCCCTCACTCTCATATCCTGGAATGTCAACGGCCTAGACGATAAAATCAAGCGAGGGCTAGTGCTACACCACCTTAAGAGCCACACCCCATCTGTTGTCCTCCTGCAAGAAACCCATTTAGTAGGGACATCTACTAAAGCGCTCGACCGCTGGGGTTTCAAAATGGTCGTACACTCCGAGTTCACCACGGGATCCCGAGGGGTGGGAATACTAATACGTAAAAGCTGCCCACTGATAATACAAGACACTCAGACGTATGATCAGGGACGCTTTGCTGCACTGTCATGTCAATGGTAGGGACGAACCTACAACTTAGTCGCAGTATATATACCGCCCGCAGTTCACGCATTGGCCCTCTCCGCTCTGGGCGAGTTTCTGCTCACTCTCCCTCCTGGGGAACTTATTATAGGGGGGGACTTCAACGCAGTCCTTGATGCCTCTCAGGATAGGTTGCCAGCGCGAGATCAAGGGAAGGCCCCTACATATTTACGGGACTTTGTGGAAGCGATGGGCCTTATAGACGTCTGGCGTACACAGTACCCGGAGGCGCGTCAATACACGTACCATTCAGGTGTTCACAACAGTCTGTCCAGGATAGACTATGTCCTCTCATCCCCGACAAACCTAGCGGCTGTTTCCGAAATCACGCACCTTCCCAGAGGGATATCCGATCATTCCCCCTTGTTAGTGACATATGCATCACAGCACGCAGGACGTAGAAGCATTTACCCGATTCACCCAGGGTACCTCAAGGTCCCAACTATTAAGAAACAGCTGCGAAAAACCACAGAACAATACTTCAGTGAAAACTCACACTCCGTTGACTCCCCTAGTATTCTATGGGAGACGTATAAGACGGTCTTAGGAGGGCAAGCAATACCTATAATAACATCGCACAAACATGACAGGGCCCACCACGTGCTGGAACTAGAGAGAGCGGTTAGCAAGGCTGAAGAAGAACATACCAAAACACAGACTGTTGAGACTACGCATATGCTGGATCTGGCCAAACAAGCGTTTAGGGACTACACATGGGAGGAAGCCAGGGTGAGAGTCCGGAAAACACAACACACAATTTATGAGATGGGGGACAAGGCTAGTAAGCTGCTGGCCTGGCTGGACAAGAAAGAGTGCGCCAGTCGTTGGGTGGCCCATCTGCACTTACCTTCTGAGGAGGACGTAACGGACCCGCAAGATATAGTGACTGCCTTTGCAAGCCACTACGAGGTAGTCTACACACCATACACTAACGCCACAGTGGCGGAGAATTTAGAATTTCTCAGAGACATTCGGCTGCCCACTTTGACACCCGGAGACGCCGAACCATTAGACGAGCCATTTACGGCAGATGAAATCGTCGCTGCAATTAGGGGTCTTCAATCAGGCAAAGCCTTGGCTCCCAACGGCATTCCCATAGAATTTTATAAAATAGAGGCAGAAAGACTGGGACCCCACTTACTGAAAATGTACGAACATAGCCTAGATAAGGGAATAATGCCAAAAGATCAAAGGACAGCGACCCTAGTGACGATCCCAAAATCCGGCAAACCCCCTCAGGAGTGTGCCTCATACCGTCCCATCTCACTCCTCAATGTAGAGGCGAAAATCTTAGCGAAAGTGCTGGCCACTAGGCTTCAGCCACACCTCGCGTCACTTATCCACCCGGATCAGTCAGGGTTTATGCCTGGCCGCAACACGGCAATGAACTTACGAAGGCTCCACGGGGTATTGGCTCGAATGTCTACTATCCGAGAGGACGCAGTTATTCTCTCACTAGATGCCAGCATGGCTTTTGATCGGGTGGAATGGTCCTTTATGTTCGCAGTACTCCAGCGCTTTGGCTTTGGGCCCAATTTTCGTGCTTGGATCCAATTACTGTACACACAACCCCTAGCGCATGTTGTGGTCAATGGGCGCATTTCAGAGGACTTCCCTCTGGGACGTGGGACCAGACAGGGGTGTCCTCTGTCCCCGCTCCTATTCGCCCTGGTACTCGAGCCCCTGGCGGCCTGGATACGAAATGACCCAGTGATACGAGGGCTGCGATGGGCGGAGGGGTGGGAGGACCGTATATCACTGTACACGGATGATATACTACTATAGATGGCTTCCCCAGCTGCTCCATCAACTGTCTACTAGACATATGTGCTGCCTATGGCAGATGTTCGGGTTACACGATTAACTGGGCGAAATCGGTTCTGTTTCCTCTCCACGGATCCCCCCCACGTCTACCAAGGGGAGTGTCGATACAGCTGGGGAGGGACGGCTTTAAATACCTGGGTATCCATGTTACTCCAGATCCCACTCTCTTCTATGAGCAAAACCTCAGGCCCCCCCTCCGAAAATTTAAAGACGACGTGAAGCATTGGCATACACTACCCCTTACCCTCCTGGGCCGTGCAGCCCTATACAAAATCATGGCTCTCCCGAGATTCCTATACGCCCTGCAAAATACACCCACCCTGGTCCCTGATTCCTATTTTAAGGCAATCGAGGCGGAGGTGGGACAGCTCCTCTGGGGTGGAAAACCCCCCGCATAGCTCTGTCCAAACTTACAAGGAGCTGGTATGATGGTGGAATAGCCCTGCCTAGTATACGACAGTACTACTGGGCCTCGCAACTTATTATAGTAAACCAATGGCTTCATGCCCCTCGTGATGAGCCGGCTCTCCGACTCAACCGGCATGCTCTTGGGACTGGGGGACCTCTGGGGGCGCTTTATCACAAGAACAAAAAAGATGTATGGAGGGGTCCCACCGCACACACAATACACACATGGTTCATAGCGCAACGAGCGCTCGGATGGGAAGGAGTCCGGGACTTGTGGAAAAAGGGAGAAGTACTGACTTTTACTCAACTACAGACAACATATCAAATGGCTGACACAGAATTATTCCGCTACACACAAATTAAGCATGCACTTACAAGGGTAATACCTAGAGGCACGGCTCTTCCCGAATCGTCCCCACTTGAGGACCGTCTCCTTACAGACCATCTTACTAAGAGAGCCATTTCCCTCACCTATTGTAAACTTATTAATAACCAGAAAGACCCCACACTAGCTCTGCGGGACAAATGGCGGGCAGACCTTGGAGACATAGATGAACAGGACTGGCAGGAAGCACTAGCAACACAGAGGGAGGTGGCGATCCCGTCCCGGCTACGGTTGGTACAGCTGAAGGTCTTACACAGGACATACTACACTAGGGCTATGCTCCACAAGATCGGTCGAGCTACAACACCTCTCTGTCTGTGGGGATGTGGGGCAAGGGGCACATTCTACCATACATTCTCGGAATGCCCACACATAACACTCTTCTGGGAGGAGGTGATGGACACAATTACGCAGGTGAGTGGTTTCCCGGTTCCTTCCGAACCAAAGCAGTGCCTCCTCAATATATGGGAACCAACTGACCTAAATCACGCAGCACAAGACTGGGCAACTTTGGGGATCATGCTGGCAAAATGCAATATTGGACAACACTGGGGTGTACTAGCAGCTCCCCAGTGGGGACGATGGTGTCAGGACATGGATAGCTCAATGGTGGCCGAAAAAGCAGTTTTTATACACAGAGGGTGTCCCAAAAAGTGGGAATGGGTATGGGGTAGATGGAACTCATTCCGTGGTAACATCTGTGCTCCTCCAGCACCAGACTCGGACCTTGACCTGAGCGATTAACCCCTAAGGTCCACTAAGGAGACGAGACAATGGCCGGGACCGGCGCTCCGAAAAGTTCTCTTGTGATACATCCAAATATGTAAATTACAACACTTTGTGACATTGCTTTACCTGTGCAATTCACCCGCAATGGATTCATACAACAAAGGCATTACCTAATGTAACAAACTATTTCTTTTGTAACATTTTATTTGGTTGATAAAAAATTATTTTAAAAAAACAACAACTCAGTGCCACTGGTGCTGAATCGTACATGGTGCGACCACCTGAGACACTACGTGGCGCTTACGGGGATGTGGGAGGGCCTATTGTTTCCAGACCATAGCCAACTGTTGCTTTATATGCCCCTTGGTACCTTGATTCTGGGAGGGGATATGAATGAGACGATGTCACAGGAGTTAGACCGAGACACAGTGTCCCACAGAGTTAGGGGGCCACACCCATTAAATGTTTTCTCAAATGCAATGGGGCTGGTAGATCTATGGAGAGCACATAACCCAGGCATAAGACACTACACTCATATTGACTATATTTCATGCACACTATGTCAGCTGGTCTCTTCCAGGCTGGATGCCACAGGGCCTGTGGAATATGGGATCACTCCCCGGTAGAGGTGTGTATGTGGGGCCCGGTGAGGGATTGGGCTGCACCCACACGCCTAGACCCTTACTTGTTTAGAGATCACGAGTTCCAGGACAACTTTCGGGAACGAACAGAGCAGTACTTTGTGGAGATTTCCGGGACTGTGCAATCTCACTGTATATTATGGGAGGCATACAAGGCAGTGTCTCTGGACTTTGTGCAGGCTACCACTGGGTTCAAGCGCAAGGAGAACAGGGAGCAGCGTGACTCTCTAGAACAAGAGATAATGTCGCTTGAATGGCATTGGGGCTGGATCCCGGAGCAGAGAGATGGCGAGGTAGAGGCGTATTTATGACCTCGGTGACAAAGCCAATAAGCTTTTCGCATGGCTGGAAAGGCGGGACAAGAATCGTAATTGGGTCTCAGGAATCCGGACTTGTGAGAATACACAGTGGACTGCGGGCACAGATATTGCAGATGCCTTTGCTCAATACTATGGGGCTATACCAATCACAGACTGGGAGGGGAGGAGATGACTGTCAAGAGTTCCTACAAGACATAGTGCTACGGATGCTTAGTATAGAAGAGCGGGAGGCAGCTAACTCGGATTTGACGGTCGAGGAAATTAAAGGGGCCATGAGGGATCTGCAATCCAGGAAGGCAGCGGGCCCTAATGGGTTTCCTGCGGAGTCCTTCAACCGTGTGGCCGGGACAATCGCACCGCACATGCTTGACATGTTTAACGACACAAAGGCAGTGGGTCAACTATCTAGAGACCTGAGCACAGCGACCATAGTCGTGATTCATAAAAAAGGGAAGCCACAGGATTTCTGTGGATCCTATAGGCCTATTTCGTTGCTTAACTTTGAGGCCAAAGTGCTAGTGAAGGTTTTAGCAAATAGGTGAAGCCCAGTCATTCAATCCTTGATACATCCGGACCAGTCCAGCTTCATGCCCCACAGAAGCACTAGGTTAAATCTCCAACGCTCATATGCTGTGATGCACATGGTGTCCGAACGGCCAGAGACGCCGGCAGCACTCCTGTCGCTTGACGCCCATATGGGATTCAACAGTATTGAATGGCCATATCTATTCGCAGTGCTGACTAAACTGGGATTGGGTCCGAGCTTTCGGGCATGTGTTAGGCTTCTATATTCTGGACCACTGGCACGAGTTAGGGTGAATAGAACTATGTCCAGGGTCTTCGACCTGCATAGGGGTACACAGCAGGGTTGCCCGCTCTCTCTGGTCCTTTTCGCACTTGCCCTGGAACTGATGGCCGCATGGGTACGAAGGGATCCGTTGATAAGTGGTATTAATATCGGAGGGGGATGGGAGGAGCGCATTTCCCTCTATGCTGATGAGACCTACTTTATACCCACAAGTCTAGACAAACATTTCACAGTCTCATCCACATAATACAGTCTTTTGGTGCGTATTCTGGGTACCGCATCAACTGGGATAAATCCCTGGTGTTCTTGCTGGCTGGGACGCCTCCTGTGTTGACGTCAGCGTGTAAAGATTTGGTACACAAAGAAACTTTCAAATATTTGGGCATTGAGATTACCAAATCAGAGGAGGAATTTATGCAATTAAACATATACGCACAATTGGACAGGCTGAAGGGAGACGTGGCCCACTGGCGGCACTTACCGATATCTCTCATGGGACGGGCAGTTCTGTTCAAAATGATTGCTCTTCCACGCTTACTGTACGCAATACAGAACACTCCCTATCTGCTCCGAGAGGCTTTCCTACATAAGATTGAGTCAGAGCAGCGTACGTTGGCCCGGGTGATGTCCTTGGTTGTCGGGTCCACGGTCCCGTTGGATGCACGGTGGCATATGCTGGGAGTGACGGGGATGTAGTCTGGCCTAAATGGGCAACAACCTGGCTCGCACTAGCAGGTGCGGTGGCAAAACGAAACATCACTCGATTTTGCGGGGCCGAGGAGGTACCAACTGTGGAGGGCTGGAAAAATGACTTGGATTGGTGTCAGCGGGCTGAAAAGACTGTGTACTAGAGCAGAGGGTGCCACGTAAGTGGGAAAAGATATGGAGGGCCTGGATAAACTACAGGGGCATCTGATTAGCAGCATAGGGGGGGGCCAACGGGCAGGGAACACGTGATTTATGATATCTACGATCACCTTTGAGGGAACTGACGGAATTGTGGGTATCTGCAATGTGAACGTTGCTATGTATGTGCAAACGCTGATCCACCATGCTGTATATTGTATTGTTCTTCTGGAAGCATGTTTCATGGTTAATAAAAAAGATTTTTTTTAAAAAGTGGTTGGGGCTCCAAGCAATCAAATGAGAGAACTGTAAAGTGAAACAACCCAAACTGTGTAGAAAAGGATGTTTTCTCCCTATCTTCTATCTGTAAGGGGCTCTTCCAATAGTCTTTTCTTAGATCTGCGGTAGAAATAATGGGGCCTCTCACAACCTTTCCATTTATTCAGCAATCTGGGGTAATGGATAGTTGATATCTTATTTATGGCTCAGAAGTCTATGTAGAGCTTGAGGACGCCATTAGGTTTGGGAACGAGAGCAATGGCTAAACACCATTCACTGGTTGAAGGTACAATATCTCCAAACTTTAACACCTGCTTTATCTGAACTTGTATAGCTCTTCTCCTGGCCTCGGGAATCCTATAAGTTTGTTGTTTGACAACGGTTCCTTCTTTTGTATGTATGGCATTCGTTGCAGGATGGGTTCTTACGGGTAGATCAGAGAAAGTTTTTACGAGAGGTAATAAAGAGCTCTTTCCTTTGCTCTACCAACATAGCGTTGTGTACAGCCACATTTTCAAAGGTACTATCCTGAGATGCTGCTTGGGTAGCTGTTGGACTATCACCGGGACAGTCCCTAACCATTTTCAAAGTAAATTTATATGATACATTTGTTTGCGTTCTCCTGTCAGCTGTAACTTATAAGTAACCTGCTCAATTATTTCTATGATCTTTAATGGACCCTGCCATTCAGATCTCAGTTTGTTCTCAGAGGAGGGTAACAATACAAGGACCTAGTCCCCAACTTTTAATTCTCTCTATTTTTTCCCTTTATTATAAAAATATGTTTGTCTCCCTTGGGCATTTTTCAAATTGTTTTGGGTGAATGCATGTAGTTTCGCCAGTCGGGACTTCAACTAGACAGCATAATCTTAGAAATTACTCTCATTTAAAAAAAAAATCTTTTTATTAAACATTCATCGACATAAAATATTCAGCACAGAGGAAGCAGATTACACTTTCTAGATAGCAGATACATTTGTCAAACAGATTGCGTAATAGTACACTGTAAGGACATTTTATGGGGTAGGGGGTCTTCCGAATCAATGCTGTGTGGCGGATTGCAAATATTCCCTCGGTAAGCGTTCCAGGGGCTCCAAATTACTCTCATCTTGTGAGCCTCTCTCCAGTGCCTTCTGGGTGATTTCAAGTAAGGATTGAGGCTTTTGTCTGAAGAGTAACTTGAAGGAAAAGCATCCTAGACTACTTTGAGCCATTTTTCCCTTCCCCTGTGAGTTGCATATTCAGATGGGAGGCAAACAGATTGATTGTACAAGGACCCAATCGCAGATTCAGAAGATGAAAAGTCCAAGGGTAAAGCTTCCAATCGCTGGAGTCGGCGGAGAAACCGGGAGTTTCAATCTGCGATCACTTTGGGCCTGCCCGGGATGTATTCCGCCATCACCGATATATGATGTTGGAGGCAATTATGCCAAAAGACTTTGGCAATCTCCACCAGAAGATGAGATCTCATCCCACCCAAAGGACTGATTTATTGGACCGTGGATACGTTGTCCTTTCTCAATATAATACAACAATTTGATGTGCGCAGGAACAGAATACGGACTGCAAAGGACTCAGCCAGCAGTTCCAGACAGTTGATGTGTAGAAGGAGTTTATCTGGGGACCATCTGCCCCCCATCTCTACAGAGCCACAGCAGGCACCCCAAGCCCACCGACTGGTGTCTGATTTGATCACCACCTCCAGAACCGAGGCAAAAATGGCCTTGTTGTTCCAGGCATTCATGTATTCCAACCACCATGACATCTCCATCCATCGTGGCCTCCTCGGATAAGGTTATCTGTTCTGAATATGCAAACCCTTGTAAAGATATAGGATGTTCAGGCACTGAAGGACCCGATAGTGAAGGGGACCCCAAAAAATCACTTGGATGGAGGAAGCCAGCAGTTCCACTTGGCGAGTCAGAGTCCAGAAGGATATAGAGAGAGAGAAGTGCTCTCCTCAACTCCTTCTTGATGGACAACCGTTTATTCAATGGTAACAGAAGTTGAGCCCGGATAGAATCCATGTGATACCCCTGGGATTCCAGTGTCTGAGACGGTAACATTACAGAGTTCTCTGAACTGATGACAAACCCCAGATGCTGAAGGAGCCAAGTCATCCACGAGAGAAAAAGGAGCACTGTATCTTTGCTCTGTGCCATAACGAGAATATTGTCCAGATATATGACGAGTAGAGCGCCTCGCTCCCGGAGGTGCTGGACCACTGAATGAAGAAGCTTGGTGAAAAGATCAAAAGACATGGTGGCAAACTCCTACCACCAATGGCACCGTTGAAATCGAAGAAACCTCCGATGTGGGGCAAAAATGGCAACTGCTAAACACACGTCTTTGAGGTCGAGACAAATCATTTGGTTGCCATCCTGTAAAAGATCACATAACAAGTGTATGCCCTCCATTTTGAAGTAGTGATAGATGATCCACGAGTTGGATTCCTTGAGGTTTAGCTCCAAACTAAACTCTTGATCTTTCTTGGGAACCCAAAATATTGTACTGACAAATCCGTGTGAATGAGGATCTGATTCCGTCACTGCCCCTTTTAACACCAGGGAATGCACCTCGTCGTCTATGAAATTGCTTCCTATTTGAGATAACAGAAGTGGATAGGGTTTCCTCCCCTGTCTCGCGGAGAAGTAAATCTCCAGACGGAAACCCTCAACAGTCTGCAATACCCATGGATCCTGAGATATGATCCTCCAATTGTGCAAAAACAACTAAATCCTTTTCCCCACCATAATCCTTGAGGCTGGAAGAATGCTCACCTGAGTAAGAGGCATCAGCGGCATTGTCCCCACCTCTGTAGCCACCTCAACATGCACGTCAACAACTGCCTCTATTGCGGGTGGGGTAGAAATTCTGGGTGCATATCCACGTGAAGCCTGGTGGAAATCACAGCCTGGTGCTTGGCCTTGGTAGCGAACGGCCTGACAAAAAGGCCCCTGTTGAAATCTTTTTCATGGAGGACTTGGCTTTATCCAGCGCAAACCATGTAGACACATACTTGCCAAAATCTTTTACAAATTTGTCCCCAAATAACTAATCGTTAGCCATGGTCCTCGCCTCATTAGAGGCCATTTCTGCGAACTGAGGATAAATCCGCATGAGGATGTATTTGCGTCATTCGGTAGACAAAGTGCAGTTTGCGTTAGTGAGCAAACACAGTGCCCTTTGCGCCCATTCCAGAATTTCACCAGGATCGAGGTGAGAATTAGTATCTTTAGCATGTACAGACAAATCCTGAATTTTGGTGAGGGGGCTAGAAATGTCTAAAAGTTTGTCGTAGCATCTGCGCCGAGCCCAATCCTGTCCTTTTTAGGGATCCTTCGCAAACATTGTGAGAAAGGTAGCCATATTATGATCTAATTGAGCCACCTTGCCCAATAGCGAGGGGCAGGGACATTCCTAAGTTCAAGTATTGCGCATTTCGTGCTCAAAACCCTGCCATATGTTGTCTTGGACAGAATGGCCCCCCTCCATGCTGGGTACCCATTCAGTAGAACGGGTTGAACTATATCTCAGGGGTCAAAGAGTAGCTTTATGTTGGCCGGAGCTTCCAGTCCCACATGGCGTACCTTGCGTTTGCATTTGGTTGCTGGTTGATGATCCCCCAGGACAGCTTTCCTAATCTGAGGAGGGGAAAGATGAAGTTGAAGACACATCTGCCACCGGGGTAGAGATAATCGTGGACAACCCCAAAGGGCAGTGCAGATCGGTACTCCCATACTCGTGGTATCGAAGGATGAAGTTGGTCATCTGTGAAAGGACCTCCGCTGAGGAGGCACCCTTAGAAGAAGTACCCCGAGCAAAGCTGCACTCATTTAAAGCCACGCCTTGTGAAAAGGAATCCCAAGAGGGTCCTACTAACTAACGATGCCCATAGTGTCTTTAAGGGTGTGTAAATGGCTGTAAAGCCATAATTAGGGCCCAATTCACGGAACCCTGCCCATGGGTGTCCAGTGCTTCCATCAATCACTCTTCCATATGCTGTTCATAGGGCACTTCAGCATATTCCATGAAATTGTCATCCTCATCTGCATAGTAAGCCATAATAAAGGACCAGAGGGAATGGAAGAGGTTCCAGGGGGAGAGTACTCCCAATAAATGTGTACGGAAATCTCTCTGAGACGCTCAAAAGGCAAGAAATGCCCAGTCTACACTAAAAAGATGGATTTTAATATTAAATGTGGAGGGAGCCACATAAACTCTCCTAGGGCAGAGTCCTACAATGTTTGTTTTTGCTCCTGTTGGGCATTCTCAGGGACAGAAGGAGGCACAGATTATCTCCAAGCGCAGCACATGCAGCCAATCGGAAGATATCTGCAGAGAGAAGACTTCCTCTGCGGCGTGCGTATCATCACTGTTTCGCTCCCACTCCACTTCACTGGCCTAGCGACCAGGCAGCAAGGCCCCCTCAAGCAAGATCACTCCATCGCAACACCTTGTTAACAATAATAGAAATAACATGCAAATCACATAATTGACAGTGCAATAAAGGTAATAAACAGTGTACTTATCTAAGTTGCTGCAGCAGCAAAGAAAGAGGAAGGACTGTGGTCGTAAGGGCATATAAAGTGTTACATGACCCCGGTGATTGGTCTAGAGATGTTTAGGGGAGTGATCCCAAGCGCTTTAGCACTGCTTAGTAGTGGTAAAGTGCATAGAGTCCTAAGACCAACAAAAAGAATCCAGCAAAATTGGAGGCAAGCACGTGAACAGTTTTGGGGAAAGCCCACCCTAAGGTTCACAGGTCAAACAGTGATTCTCCAACACAGCTCCCCAACTCCAAGGATTTGCATCAGTTGTAAATGGCAAAAGCAGGTATTCAGTAACCCCAGGCGGGTAACTCCGCTCCGCCAGTGGAGTTTGCAGATTTTTGCCTACTCCACCCTCCGTTGCGAACACTGAGTTTAGGCAAAACTCCCCTCCGTGGCAAATTAATTTGTGAGAGGGGAGGGAGCGTAGCATAGTTCCACAGAGTTGTTTTCAAACTCCGTGGAACTGCGCGTAGAGGCACTATGCCAGCTCCACCCACCCTTAGTATTCAGACAGAATATCGAGTTGGAAATGTCGACTTAAAAAAATATCGAGTTGTAAATATCGTGACACAGAAATATTGACAGCAAGAATATTGAGGTCAAGGATATCGAATTTAAGGTAAGAAATGTTGTTTAAAAAATATAGAAGTCATTAATATAGTTTGCAAAAATATAGGGGTCTATTGCAATGGCGGGCGGACCACCGCAATGGCTAAAGGGACCGCCTGCAATAGATGCGGCCGTCCCGCAGTAGGCATTAGGATGCGCCAGCCACACTGGCGGGTGCATCCCGTATTTTTTACATTGCGGCGGGTGCTGCTGCAAGCAGCACCCAACGCAAGGTAAAAAACGCATGTTGTGCATTTGAATGCACAACGTGACAGGAACCGCGCGGTGCCTGCCACCTTGTGCATGTAAATGTTGGGGGGTACTATAGGTACACCCCATGTGCACCCCCCACCCCCCAAGCTCCCTGGGGGCCCACAACGGGCCCCCAAATGCAGGATCCGCATGCCATTCCATGGCGGGAAAGGCTGCTCTCCGCCACCATATTAAACACTTTTTCCACCCGGTCGACGAGTCGTCCAGTGGAAAACGGGCAGACAGTCTTTCCATCCGCCGGGGTCCCCCCGCCATCGTACTGTGGTGGGGGAAAAATGGGAGGCGGGCGGTGAATGTTGGCGGGCAGATCACCACCCCCATCCGCCTACCAACATAATCGCCCCCTAAGTTGTTTAAAATATCGATTTTTTAATTAGTGTTAGGTATTTTAGTATATATTTTAAATGTATGTGATGTATATTTTTTGTATAAGTATTGTTTATGTTTTTTAATATATGTGGTAATTTTTTTGTAGTTATCAATTTTATTTTAATTACATTTTGCCTTTTTGAGTTCCGTAGCGGGTTGTGGGCTTATAGGGGAATAGGGTGGGAAGTAATTTAATTATAATAAATGAATGATTATTTTGTATTCATTAATATTTATTTAATTGAGATTTAATAGTGTTAATTGTTTGGAGTAATTTATTTGTAATTAATTAAATGGTAATTAATTATGGTGATTGTGTAATTTGTTTAGGTGTGGGTTGTGGGGTTTATAGGAGTAAAGGGGGGAATTAATTTATTTTGGGTTAATTAGTAATTAGTTGTTAATTTAAATTAATTAATTGATTAAAAATTAATTATGGAAATTGTGAAATTAATTTTAGGTGCGGTTTGTGAGGTTTAGGGATAAAGGGTGGGAAGTAATTTATGTTTAATTAATTAATAATTAGTTGTTAATGTATATTGATTAATTGACTGAAAATTAATTACGGATATGTAATTAATTTTAGGTGTGGGTTATGGGGTTTATGGGCTTATGGGCTAAAGGGTGGGAAGTGATTTATGTTTTAGTAATTAATAATTTGTTGTTAATTTATATTAATTAATTGATTGCAAACTAATTATGGAAATTGTGTCATTAATTTTAAAGTGTGGGTGGTGGCGTTTATAGGGGTAAAGGGTGGGAAGTGATTTATGTTTAATTGTTGATCATTAATATTAATTAATTACTTGATATTATAATTAGGATAATTGTTTACATTTTTTGTGTGGGGGTTTTACATTCATAGGAGTACAGGGTGGGGAGTAAATTAATTTTACTTACTTTATAATTAGTTGTTAAATACTATTAGTTTTTTAATTAAATATACATTTTAATTGTGTAATACATTTTTTTACAGTTTAATTTTAGCTGTGGGTTGTAGGGATTATAGTGGTTTAGTGTGGGAAGTTAATGAATTTTTATGAGTTTTAATTTGTTTTTGAATTAAAAATATTTCTTTAATTGGTAATTAATTATGTTAATTATGGAAGTAAATCTTTTTTACATTTAGATGTGGTTTGTGAATTATTCGGTGTTATAGGGCAGGAAATAAAAAAAGTAAATTTATATAATTATTAATGTTTTTGTTTCTAAATAATTTTTGCATTTAGCTGCATCCAAGTCCCTCCCATATGCAATAAGGCCGCCAGCTTAACCCTCTCTACCCCCTCAGAGCCCCCCATCCAGGCCATAATTGTGGTCGCCATTTCCCCCACACTCTGGAAAATTTCTTCGGTTTCTAAATAATTTCTAATAAAAAATATTAATTTGCTTGAAAATTATTTTTAATTTAATTTAATATAATATTTGAAGGTATTTATCATTTGTATTTGACATTATATATTTTTTTTAATATGAAATAGTAAATATATTTTTATTTTTATTTGTAATATATTTATATATTTTTTATTTATTTTGTTTTTTAAATATTTTTGTTGTTGTTAATTGGTTGGTTTGTTTTTAATTTTGAACTGACTGGAGTGCGAATATTAATTGCCACCCCTCCGCAATCCAACACTTTCCCTACTGTTGCACTCATTGGAGTGTGAATAATAATTTTTACCTCCCCGCTCTCCAATACTGTCCCTACTGTTACAATAATTGGAGTGGGATAGTAATTTTTACCCCTTCGGCTATCCAACAATTTCCCTACTGTTACACTTATTGAAGTGGAAATAGTAATTTTTACCCCTCCGCTATCCAACACTTTCCCTACTGTTGCACTCATTGGAGGGGGAATAGTTATTTTTATAGATAGATAGATAGATAGATAGATAGATAGATAGATAGATAGATAGATAGATAGATAGATAGATAGATAGATAGATAGATAGATAGATAGATAGATAGATTTGTAAATGTATATATAATTTCAAAATTATAAAATAAATTACAATTAATGGTTTATTAATTGTTCTAAAGTAAATATATATATTAAATATTATGTATGTAACTTTTTTTAATTACGTTTATTTGTTGTATTTGGTAAAATGCATATTGAATCTACTTTATTTTTTAAAATTAATTTTAATATTCAATATATTTTTTATTATATATAAAAAAATCTATATTTTGTACAACTATATTTTTGACATCGATATTTGTTTTCTATATTTTTGTACTTACCCGTTTAAATATAGCAAGTCGATATTCTTGCATTCTATATTTTCTCATCTATATTTTTTACATTGATATTCTGTCAGTGAACCGCAAAGGCACTGTGGGATCCAAAGACATCCCTTTCACAAGATTAGGTGGCTATAGCCTCCATTGAAGTTGCAGAATATTCTGAGATGACACCGGAACCAAGGAGTTTTAATTGTGGAATTTTGGGCTTCAGAATAGCAGAAGGTGATGAAAAAGATGAGACAGATGCCAATGAGCCAAAGGAATGAGGTCCAGGGAAGCAGAAATATCCCTCTGAAACTTCAACCAGTCCGTTTAGTCTTGAATAGATTCCGTAGATTGGACATAAGGCACAGGTGATGCACAGGAGGAAGGAAGACTCTGCCCACTTTTGTGTTGAAAACTGAACCTATGAACTGGAGTTTCTGGGCCCGGTGAGGAGACGAGACTTTGTCTCCAGGCAGCTGCAAACCATCTATACCGCTTCATGGGCCTTGAGGAAAGATGAGGAAGAAATTAACCAATCATCCAGGTAAAGGAACAATAAAACGCCCCAAGAATTTAAGAGTCCTGCCAGAGGAGTTAGGGTTTTAGTGAATATCCCAGGGGCTGAAGGAAGACCAAAGGCAAGCATACAGAATTGGAAATGTTGCCCCAGCGCAAAGAATCTAAAAGCCCTCTGTGAAAGTGGATGCATTGGAATATGAAGATAGGCATCCAAAAGATCCAAAGCAGCAAGAAATGACCCCGGAGATATTAAAGGCAAAATCTTCTGCAAACTCACCATCTTGTACTTCTGGTACGGAATATGAAGACTGACAGTCTTTAAACCCACGACTAGGAGCTAATCCCCTGTTGGTTTCTGAACAAGGAGCATCAGAGACTAACAGCCCAGGCTGATCTCTGACTCTAGCACTGGCATGATGGATCCTTTCTGAAGAAGCTCTCTGCAGCCCTTGATACTTGTGGGGATTTGGAAGAGTTGGGGTTGGAACAAAAAGAGCTGGAGGCTGGAAGGAAATTCAATAGAAATGCTAAAGTCACCTTCAAGATGCTCACCCACGCACACAAGGCCCTCCACGACACCGGACCAACATACCTGAACAGCAGACTCAAATTCCACGCACCCCAAAGGACCCTACGATCAGCCCAGCTCTGCTACGCTGTGGTCCCCCGCACCAGAAACACCAGATCGGGAGGCCGCTCCTTCTCCTTCCTCGCGGCCAGAGCCTGGAACGCTCTTCCGCTCCACCTCAGACAGACAACATCACTCCCCATCTTCGCAAGAAACCTCAAAACCTGGCTCTTCGATAGACCCACTCCTTGATGGACTGGAACCTGCACACCCACCCCCCAAGCGCCTTGAGACCCTTACGGGTGAGTAGTCGTGCTCTACAAACGCCTTGATTGATTGATTGAATGGAATAACTGCCTCTCACCAATCAAAGAACCCATGCATTGGAGACATGTACAAAGTTGAGTATTTACATAGAAAGAAAAATGCAGTCACAGATTTCTTTTATCTAGGATACCCACTACATTACTAGAAAATCAAGAGGCTTTGGTGGAAAGTGAAAACATTGCGTGCGTAGTTGAAATAGGGGAACACTCATTAAATCGGATGAATGGCAAGCAGAGAGTGAGAAAGATCAAGAATTTATAAAAAATTATTTACTTTGTGAAGGAGAGATGGCCCAATAAAAGTGTTTTGAGATAACTCAGATCATTCTGGGAGGTATGCAGTGAGCTGGAAATTGTGGAAGGATTCTTAGTTAGAGGGAAAAATATAATTCCTACTTCTGCTTTGAGGAGAAAATTATTTTTGTGTGCCATGAGGGACACCTAGGTATAATAAAAACTTAGGGGTCCATTACGATGGCATCGCAAGGGAGCCAGGGACCGACTGCTGAAATTGTGGCGGTCCCGCCCTGTGTATTAGGATGTGCCTGCCACACTGGTGGGCACATCCTGTGCCATTTACATTGCGGGTGGATCTGCTGGCTGCAGACCCACTCGCAATGTAAAGGGACCGTGCACAGCATTGCCATGCACTACATGGCAGGCACCACGTGGTGACTGCAACGTAGTGCATTGCAATCACCCCAACACTCTAGGGGCCCACAACGGCCCTCCAACAGCAGAAACCGCATGACTTTCCATGGCGACAACGCTGCCATGGAAAGGCTCATCTCTTTTCACACACTTGCCGAGGCACACATAAACTGTACTGGACCAGAAAAGCTGGTTTCCACAATTTCTTTGAATGTATCAAATTGGAGTCCATGAGTCGCTTCAAAATTTTCCTTCCATATTTCTTTATTATGTCTTCTTTCAAAAACCAAATATATGTACAAAACAGCCGACACGTGTTTCGTCCGAAAGGACTTTTTCAAGGCTGTAAACAATACATAAACAAACAATCACAATCCATAACAATCACCGACCCTATTTGACAATTACAAAAAACCTATATTTACTCATTATCATCATAGTCATCATTTGAATATGGTATCAAAACAATTAAAATGTTATGTCCCTTTTTTTTTTTATAAAGACAAAGGCTCTTGTTTGATGTTCAATAAAATTCAAAGTATAACATCGCCACTTTACCATCTTATAACAAACAAATTCCATGTTTATTCACCCTTGCAGAGTGATGACCACCACCAAGAACCAGAGTGTCTATCACGATGTAACAAACCGAAACCACCACCAAAAACCACATGAAAAGAGAAAGGAAAAAGTGACCTCTTATCATTCTCTCTCACATAACAATTGTTGAATATGAATGCTGGTGTCAAACATGTTTTGAATGTTGGTTTTGTACATGAAGGTCTTAGAATGAAACTTATAAGACTAGAACACTTAAAAAAGCAGGAACTCTCACGTTGGTGGGATGCCACCATTTTACAAAGTTATTTGGACATTAAACAAATCCCTAGGGGATTAAGAGTGGTGATGTTTCCATCTTTTGATGATTTAGGGGCAGACCTACTAAAAGAATGGGAACATTTGATTACGTCTTCTTCTGTTGGTATGATAGAAATACTAATTAGAGATGCCAATATCAAAAGAGAAAATTTGCTGTTGGAGATTAAGGACCTAGAGGAAGAAATCAGATTAATGAACCTACCTGAAGCAATAGACAAAAACTATAAGACTCTTAAAGGGGTATTACAGAATCATCAGTTATATATAAAAGACAAAAAAATGCGCAAATTGAAGCGCGATGATAATGATTTCAGGAATGGAAGGGTATTTACATATGCAAGTAAATTTGACAATATTAGTAACAACAATAAACAAAATATGAGTACTAGACCAGAGGGAGGCGCTGCAAATAAGGTTAAATCCAGCGAAACAGATCTCTCAAGTATTGCTACTTTCACGAGTGAAGAATCTAATACCTCAGTAGGGCCATCTACCAGTGCTAATGTAGGACAATCCAACTCTTTTTTATTAGAGATGGAAATATACAGGAAAGGTACCAGACAGAGACCAAAGAACTTGGATTCAAATCCAAAAAGACAAGAAGAGGCAAGACAAGAGGACAAAGGGGGGGGGGCAAAGGGAAAAGAAAGGATGACAACAAGATCTGTATCCAAAAGAGTACAGAAATAAGGGAATTACCCGGTACATCTAATTGTGTCAATGAAAATGTAAATGTCATAAATCTTTCTGATCATGTGTTAGATGCGAATGAAATAAAAATTCTGAGTAAAGGTTTGGGATTCTGTCCTGCTTCATTACCTAACTTCACAGATTATCATATTGGTCTTTTCAGATTTGCAAGAAATCTTAAATTAAAGAAAACAATTTCCAACAAAAATGATATTGAAGCTATTCCATCTAGAGGCTCTTCTTTATGTGAGGTAACTGTTAATGATGTGAGAAATATACAACTCCTGCTATCCCTGGAACAAAATGGAACCGCTGATCCCACTATCAATCAAATCTTACAGGATCTAGATATAAATATTGAAGTTGATATAAACAGTGGGTTAAAACCTAGGTCCCGTTTCACACCAAACCTTGCACCTGTTAATGTTATTGACATTTTTTCAAATAATGTTACACAGGAACTCTATAAATTAGAGGATAAATATCAAAACAAATCTAAACAGGTTAAACATAACTTCAGCAAGGAAGAGAGGGAGGCTTTGTACAGAATTTCTAAGAACCCAAATTTAGTGATAAAAGAGGCCGATAAGGGGGGAAATGTAGTCATCATGAACAGAGAAGACTACATTTCAGAGATTGACAGACAACTGATGGACTGCTCATCATATGAGTCAGTCAAGTGCAATCCCATGAGTAATGTAACCAGTCTTATAGAAAAGAAATTGGAATTTTGGAAGACTCGAGGATGATTACTGCCACAGAATGTAGATATCTTTTCAACCCCTCACCCACAGCAGCTTGCATTTACACTTTACCAAAAGTTCATAAGGGCAATACATTTCCACCTGGTAGGCCCATTATTTCTGGGATTGGTTCCCCGACAGAAAAATTGTCTAAATACATTGACGTTTTTTTACAACCCTTGGTACAGAATCTTCCCTCATATCTTAAGGACACGAAGGACTTACTAAGTAAAGTAGAAGATTTTGAGTGGACAGATGGTCATCTTCTTGTTACGTTGGATGTGAGCTCTCTATATACTTGTATCCCGAGAGAGAAGGGTTTAGAAGCAGTCCAACATTTCTTAGACACGAGAGATGCTAACTTACATGAACATAATGTCATGCTCATTGATCTAATAACCTTAATCCTAGATAACAACTTTTTTTTACATAAAGGCAAATGGTTTAGACAAACAAGAGGTGTTGCAATGGGCGCAAAATTTTCGCCGTCTTTTGCAAACCTCTATATGGGTCTCTATGAAAGGATACATGTTTGGAGACACTGTCCAACCGTCTATACTGAAAACATCATTCTATGGACTAGATATATAGACGATGTGCTTCTCTTCTGGTCAGGTACGGAGGAACACTTGATTGACTTCATTGGAATTTTGAATGATAATGATTTCAATGTACACTTCAGAATAAGACGAAACTGCAGCACAGATCATGATTTTAATTCTGAACTTGTAAACCTTGAAAGGAGATTCATGAACAGAGGCTACTCGATACACACTTTGGCCTCTGCGAGAGAAAAAATCAGTAAGGTGAAACGAACTGACCTACTACGTGACACACAACATAAACAGAAAATAAATAGAGAAGTTTGAGGAAACAAACCAGCTTTGGTCGTTCCCTATAGTGCAGCTACTCCAGATTTATTTCAGATTATGAACAAACACTGGCATATATTGAAAATGGATGTCAGTGTGAAAAAAGCAATTACACCAAGACCGAATATCATTCATAGTAGGGGAAAAACACTCAAACAAACGCTATGCCACAGTTACCTGAAACCAATGCTTACTAACACCTGGATGCCGACACCGCCTAGTGGCTTTCACAGATGTGGACAATGTAGTATTTGTCACCTAGCAAAAAATAAGCTAACTCTTTTCAAATACAATACACACAAAACATATAAAATCAACGAATTCATGACCTGTAATTCAAAATATGTGGTATACTGTATTGAATGCTGTTGCGGCATGATATATGTAGGTAGCACGATACGCCCCCTGAAAGAACGCATCCAAGAACACGTCCGAGTCATAAGGAATAATAACCTGGAATATTCATTGGCTGCACATTACAATGAACATCACATGATAGAAGGGAAAATAAATATTTTATGGCAAGACCGGAGGCTCCTATTATGCTTTCTTTTCTTGCTTTATTCCAATAGCAGCAAGATAAAACTACTCTACCCAGAAGGCTTGGAGAAACAACTACCAGCCAATGGGAAACAAAGAAGCAAATACTGACCAATCACATCATGGATAATAGTATAAGGTGTATCGTGACTGCAAACAGCCCTCTTTTCTTGCTGCTCGCAGTCAAGATAAGTACCTTTTTCTGTTATATATAATAATTTGAAGTACTTTTTGGTATTGTTCGGTTTAACTGTATTACTGGCCTGTGTAGCGCAACTTCGTTGCTCCCGTTTCTTCGCGCTCTCACGCGCGTACAAATCTTTCAGTTTTCGTTTCCCCCCCGCGCCCTGCACGCTTTGCCTGCCCCTCGCGCGCCTCTCTCACCGGTCCCCGCCTCAACTGTGGCGCAGCGCTCCAGACCGGCTCCTCAGCTCGACGCGCTGTTACCGGCTCCTCTCCACGCTTCGTTTTTCATTCCCTCAGGCATATTTCACACGCCCCCTAAGGGGAGGGGTTTCTTCTTTTTCATACGCCCACTCCTTTTTTCCTCACATTAACCCTTTCTTGTCAGGTTTTGACCAGGCTCCCAGTTTTTGCTCACAATGCAGGTTTCTAATGAGCCTCATGACAATGAAGGGGACGAGTTCAAAGAGGATTTGAGCTCTTTTATTAATTCCTCAGTAGAGACTGCTGTCGAAGCTTCTATGAAGCGGTTTTCTAAGACTATGGAGAACTCTCTCTTAAGTGTCATGACCAAAGCAATGGCCCAATCTGCGGGGGATAGCAGAAAACTTACAGTGGTACACTCCAAGGTTTCTTTTTTGGCGTCAAAAGTGGTTGGTGAGTCTTCCTCACATATGACAGAGGACGTGGTTCCTCCCAGGCCTCCTATTCAGGAGGGGTTAAAAAGTGTAGCTGGTAAACGTAAGGCTAAGTCCAACAACCCGGAGGTACCACAGAAATTGGTCATTTCAACAATTTACGACACAGATGATGATATGGGTGACGCCACTGACCTTGATGATATTTTTGATATTGTAAATCCTTCATCCCCTCCTAAGAAATTAAAACTGGACGCTTTTGCATCGGAGCCGGTGCTGGATCCTGAGGGTACCCCTCTTTTTGACCCTGCTTCTATCAGGCATCCTAATTCTACCGAATGGTTCCCTATTGACCATGTCGGAGAGTATATAACCTCCAGACTTCGTCTCCCTTTAGACAAAACTGTCCGGGCTAAATTAAAGTCCGAGTGTCCCAAACCCTCTCTCCCTTCTCACATAACTTCTACCCCTGCCATTGATCAACCTCTCCTCACTTTCTTCTCGAAGTTTGGCAAGGATCCGCGCAAAGGCGTGGACAAAGCTTGGTCCTCCTGCCAAGACAAACTGCTTGATTTGGTGGGGCCACTGGCCCGCATATTTGATTTAGCTGAAACAGCTCGCCTGGATGGCACGGACCTTAATCCAGAGGAGATTTCGCTGTGGGTCCAACGCGCTTTTTGTCTCCTGGGCAATACTAATGCGGCCTTGACTCATGAGCGCCGCAAAGGTCTCTTAATAAAGTTAGATCCTAAGCTTGCCAACCTTGCCCCCCTTGATCCTGGTGTCAAGGCTGATGGTCTTCTCTTTGGAGATTCGTTAGTAAAAGACTTAAATCGGTTCGTCACCACCTTTGCCTCCTTGGACAAGGCGCAGCAATCCATCAAGAAGGTCTTTCCTTCTCGGGTTTTTGGCAGGGCCGGAAGAGGCAGGAGCCGCTCTACCGGCCGTGGTTTCCAGTCCCAAGGCTCCCGTGGTGCCTTCAACTCCAACCAGCAGGATTTCAAGCCCCAATTTTACCCCCAAAGAGGTCGAGGTTACAGGGGCAGGGGCCAACGTGGCTTCCGCCACAACAACAACAATTCCCAACAAGGTGAGTGCAGTTATTCCTGTGGGGGGTCGTCTAGCCCTTTTCCTGCACAGATGGCAGTCTCTCACTGCAGATCCATGGGTTCTCGACACCGTCCAAGGTTATCGTATCGAGCTTTACGCTCCTCCTTTTCAACATGTTCTTCCTTCTCCTCTAGTGTTCTCAACCGAAATGTCCCTGCTAGTCACCTCGGAAATACAGGCACTTCTCTCCAAAAGAGCTATTCTAGTTTCCCCCTTCGATCCCTCAGGCTTCCTCAGCACGCTTTTTCTCGTTCAAAAGAAGAACAAGAAGATGAGACCGGTGATCAATCTCAGATTCTTCAATCAGTTTGTGGTTTATCGTCACTTCAAAATGGAGACGATCCTTCACTTACGAGACACTTTGCGTCTAAACGATTGGATGGTCCGCATAGATCTCCAAGACGCTTATCTATCTATTCCTATTCACGAATCGCACACAAAGTTCCTCCAATTTCAATGGCAAAACGTCACTTATCGTTTTCAATCTCTGCCCTTCGGACTTTCTTCAGCACCCTGGTGCTTCACAAAGGTAATGAGACCTGTCGTAGCTTATCTACGATCTCTGGGGATCAGACTCATCATTTATCTCGACGACATTCTCCTCTTGAATCTAGACAAATCGGCATTATTGAACGATCTCAACACTACACGTTCTCTTCTTCTCGAATTAGGTTTTCTCCTCAATCTAGAAAAGTCTTCTCTCATCCCGACTCAGAGCATGGAGTTTCTGGGCTTCCGTGTAGACTCCCCCCTGGCTTCCCTGTTTCTTCCTCAATCCAAGATCTCCACGATTCAAACGGAGATTTCCCAGGCTCTGCGCCGTCCACTCATTTCTCTCAGAACTCTGGCGAGAATAGTCGGCCTTTTATCGGCCTCCATTCAGGCTATCTTCCCAGGTCCCCTCCATTATCGCGCTCTTCAGCGCCTAAAGATCAGGCATCTTCGGCAAGGTCTCGCTTTTTCCGATCAAATAGAATTAGATCTCGAATCTCACCTGGAACTGCAATGGTGGTTAAACCATTTGGAGGCCTGGAACGGCCGAACCATCTTCGCTTCCGCCCCAGATCTTGTATTAGAATCCGATGCAAGTCTGACGGGTTGGGGCGCCCGTTGTGGACCAATATCGACTGGCGGTACATGGTCAAAAGAGGAGTCCAAATTGCACATCAACTGTTTAGAGATGCTTGCAGGTTCCTTTGCAATCCAGAGTCTAGCAAAAGACAGAGTAAGTTGTACCATCCTTCTACGCATGGACAATGTTTCTGCGGTTCGTTATATAAACCATCTCGGTGGCACAAAATCAAAGGCTCTGGCAGATCTAGCAAAAAGCCTTTGGGAGTTTTGCCTTTCCAACAGACTATCGCTCTCCGCGGAATACCTCCCAGGAGATCTCAACGCTGTGGCCGATTGGTATTCTCGCTTCCTCCGGGATTCCAGCGACTGGAAGCTTCTTCCCTCCGTGTTTCTCTCCCTCTCTCAGTTGTGGGGTCCTTTCTCAATAGACCTCTTTGCTTCCCGTCTCAATTCCCAGTTGCCTCATTTCTTCAGTTGGCGTCCGGATCCTTTGGCTCTGGCGACCGATGCCTTCCTCCAAGATTGGTCCCTTCACCTCAATTATGCCTTTCCTCCTTTTCTGTTGATCAACAGGGTCTTATCGCAGGTGCGTCGCCAGATGACATCTCTGGTAATAGTAGCTCCCTTTTGGCAGTCCCAGATTTGGTTCCCGTCTCTCCTGGAATTGGCGGTAGACTTTCCCGTCCTTCTCTCTCCTTTCCCCAATCTTCTCTCGGATCCTCAGGGCAATCCCCATCCTTTAATGGTCAACCAGTCTCTGACGTTGTCCGCCTGGAAAATTTCCAGCCTTCCCCTTCTGATTTCGTCATTTCACAGGAAGCTTCAGTCTTTATTAGTCGAGCATGGGCCCCTGGCACCTCCAAGGCTTACAAGTCCGCCTGGTCTCTTTGGTCAAGCTGGTGTCTGCAGAAATCTGTCGATCCCGTTTCAGCCTCTTTAAATTTTATGGTTAACTTCTTAGCCTCTGAGGCTAGCTCGGGTAAATCCTATCGTACCATCAACCTATATAGATCTGCCATTTCACTCAATCATACCCACATTGATGGAAAACCTGCGGGGGCGCATCCCTTGGTATGCAGACTATTAAGAGGAATTCGTTTTTCAAAACCGCCTTTGGCTAAGTATTCTAGTTTATGGGATGTCAATTTGGTTTTGCAGTTGTTTTCTACCTGGCCAGATAACTCTGCTCTTTCATTAAAAATGATTTCAGCTAAACTTACTATGTTATTATGTTTAATTTCCATTAAACGCGTATCTGATGTGAAAGCCTTAGATGTTTCTTCTAGACAGTTTACTCCTACTGGTGTAATGTTTCATATTCATAAACGTACCAAGACCAATTTACAGTCTGTGTTCTATCCCTATTTTCCCTCCAATCCCAAATTGTGTGTAGGTCAATGTTTAAAAGTTTATGAAAGTAAGACCTCTGCTCTCAGGACTTCCTCCAGCTCCCAACTCCTTATTTCTTTTCGTAAACCCTTTCATCCTGTTTCTGCTGCTACCTTGGCCCGTTGGGTTCGTTGGGTCATGTCCCTGGCCGGTATTGACGTCTCCGTTTTCGGAGCTCATTCCACTAGAGGAGCCATGGCTTCTAAAGCCTTTTGGGCTGGCTCCCGTCTGGAGGATATCCTGAAGTCAGCAGATTGGTCTAATGATTCAGTGTTCCGTACATTTTATTGCAAACCTGTTCTTACTGCTTCTTCTATGGTGGTTGATATGCTTTAAACAAGCATAATAGGAGCCTCCGGTCTTGCCATAAAATGTAGATTTTCCTAATAATTTATGACGGAAAGTCTTAATTTTATTAAAGACACGGAGGCGAGTATTATCCCGCCACAACACTTCTAACTGGTGTTCTCCCTCCCCACAGGAACTCCAGCGCTGCCACCGGCATCATCCTGAGGTCCTCATGGATTCTATCAAGATCATTCCTTCTGATACGGCACCTTCTGTCCTTGGACTGGATCTTCTCTCCGACTCTCCTCTGGTGGTCTTCGGAAAAGAACTTTTTACGTGGACTTTGACTTTTTGCATTTTGTTCTCTGTTTCTCCTTTATTTTTCCATACTCCATGATTGCTCGCATAAGAAAAGAGGGCTGTTTGCAGTCACGATACACCTTATACTATTATCCATGATGTGATTGGTCAGTATTTGCTTCTTTGTTTCCCATTGGCTGGTAGTTGTTTCTCCAAGCCTTCTGGGTAGAGTAGTTTTATCTTGCTGCTATTGGAATAAAGCAAGAAAAGAAAGCATAATACTCGCCTCCGTGTCTTTAATAAAATTAAGACTTTCCGTCATAAATTATTAGGAAAATCTACATTACCTTCCATGGAATTGAAAGCCTCAAAATATCCAATAGAGGTGGCAATAAGACCTTACACCTAAGACAGTTGGAAAGTAAATGGTTAATCAAACTGAGAGCAGTGGATCAGGGTCTTAACACAGATAGGGAACTCCACACATTCTTGTAAATTTGGTGAGATTAGTACCCGAAAAAATGGGTAATATGTAAACATAATCTGGCGAAATGTCTGTTTCAATAAAGTTTGATTTTGCCTTGCAAACTGTTATACAGCAATGAAGTACTGTTTAATCTAAAACCCTTCTTTTCTGTTTTATACATTTATATATGATGTGTCAACTTTTTATTAATTTTTGTAAAACATGAAGAACACCTTAGAGGTTCTATAAAGAGATAGGGCGTTTTTATTCATGGCTGATGGGCTTTTCTTACACATGTATCCTTCTCTTGAATTTATCTCTTCACCAAAACCATTAGGCAGAAAACTATGAGGACTCATGCTTGAATGCCTTTCTAAAAATATAACAGGAGAGGTTTAAACACGATCCCTGCTTAAAACATGAGGACCCTTAATTTTGGTCCTCGCAATATAGAGTAATCTATATTCGCTAAGGACGATGATCTGTACAAACCCCTAAAAGTTTTTTTTTGGTCTGTATATCGAGTTTCATTTTGACTGGAATTGTAAATATATTTTGGTATAACTGTAATTGTAATTGGAAATTGGTCTTTTGTTTGCCTTTAGCTTGTTCTCTAACCATTCAAATATGGCGCAACAGGTTTTGTGCGACTTTTCGATATAGTCCGTTTTTTATTTTGTCTATGCAGGCTCACGGGTTATAACGCGAGCCGAGTGAAGGTTTCTCTTCGTTCAGTGGCAAGACGAGATCTCTGAGTCAGGTATGTGGGAAGATTCAACCTAAAAGGGTGAACTTGGATCTGTTTTCTTGAAATTTTATCGAAGGATGGCGGGCGGATGAGTCTACTTGATGCTTGGTTTTCCGCTTTCCGTAATTACAGAGGATGACTCATTTCGCATACAAACACTGCCTCCACTTTTTAATATCTATGTGAACTGGACGACAATGCCTGTTTTTGACTAGTTTGAGTGGATAGCCTCCCCGCAAACATTTCGTTTATATTTCAATAAGTATACGAACTGGGCATCAATGCCTACTTTAACTAGACTGAGTAGCCATCTTTCCCGTAAAGATTCCTTTTATAATTTTTTTTTTATTTTTTCTAATATGTACGTGAATTGGGCGTTAATTGCCTTTTTTTACTAGATTAAGTGGCTATCTTCCTCGTTTTTGGGGATGGATAAGACATAAGAGAATGTTTGTTAGAGGATTACATGAGCTATATGGGGCAAGTATAAAGACTCTTAAGCATATGGACTATGAAATCATTTGCTATCGTTTTGTCTAACACCTTTTGCTATATATAAAATAAATGCAAACAGCTTATAGAGACACTATATACTTGTGTGTCTGTTTAAGAATATAATTGTTTTCACCCAACACCAGTTTTGGGATAAAGGCCAACAATATTTATGTTTATTACGCATAGGTTTATCATGACCTGAATAAGGCGATCACAGTAACGCAAGGCACATGATCCGGGGAGCTCTGATACCAGTACAAACCAAGGAGTTTACAACACCCGGTTGGCCTGTACTGTCTCTATAAGTCCGATGAACTATGGATATAATCATTGGTTTCATCAACAATTGTTAGGTGAGACAGAATGATAAGAGGTCACTTTTTCCTTTCTCTTTCCATGTGGTTTTTGGTGGTGGTTTCGGTTTGTTAGATCGTGATAGACACTCTGGTCCTTGGTAGTGGTCATCACTCTGCAAGGGTGAATAAACATGGAATTTGTTTGTTATAAGATAGTAAAGTGGCGATGTTATACTTTGAATTTTATGAAACATCAAACAAGAGCCTTTGTCTTTATTAAAAAAAAAAAAAAGGGACATAACATTTTAATTGTTTTGATACCATATTCAAATGATGACTATGATGATAATGAGTAAATATAGGTTTTTTGTAATTGTCAAATAGGGTCAGTGATCGTTATGGATTGTGATTGTTTGTTTATGTATTGTTTACAGCCTTGAAAAAGTCCTTTCGGACGAAACACGTGTCGGCTGTTTTGTACACATATTTGGTTTTTGAAAGAAGACCTAATAAAGAAACATGGAAGGAAAATTTTGAAGCGACTTATGGACTCCAATTTGATGCCTTCAAAGAAATTGTGGAAACCAGCTTTTCTGGTTCAGTACAGTTTATGTGTGCCTCGGCAAGTGCGTGAAAAGTTTGTGGATTCCAAAGGGCCTTTTTGTCTCTTTTGGGGTTTGGTTTGTCCTCCAAAGGAAGAGGAGGACTTGTTGCTTGAGAGCACCCAAGATACTAATCTAATGTGAATCATTAATTTGAATATACGATATAGTGGATGTGCATATCCATTTCTGGTTAGCTTCTGCTCAGGTTTTTGTGTGTGAAGAAAGGCTCATCTCTGCCTGCATCATGATATGGATGGCAGTGTCTTGCAAACACCCCACCATATCATGCCCCTTTTCTGCCTGGTCGATGAGTCGACCGGCAGAAAAGCAGCGGATGGTCTTTCCGTCTGCCGCGGACCCCCCAGCCATACTTATATCGCAGGGGGTCAATCAGGAATGGATTGCGGGCGGATCACCACCTCCGGGCCCGCGGTGGCTACCGCCAGCCAGGTGGGGGCGATCCGCCCGCCATCCTAATGGGCCCCTAAATCGGCAATGAAAAGTTTATATTGGTGGCCAGGTGTTGATAATACGGTAGAAAGGGAAGTCAGAGAATGCCATGTATGCATGTCAGCTGATAATTCTTTGAAGACATTGAGACGTCCTATGAGCAACACATTTGAGTGTCAAATGCCCCTTGGGAAAAAGTGCCAGTTGACATTATGGAGCCGATTGGGAATACTTAAAAATATGTTTTAATTTTGATGAATGTATTTTTCCTAATGGCTTTACTTCAAAATTGTTAAAAAAATAAATACGGATGCAATACTAGGATTCATTACAGAATGAAGGGACACCCAGCATTTTACTGAGAGACAATGGTGTACAATTTGTCTCAGAGGAAGCTTAAGGAATATTTTTTTTTAATTGAGATTTACCACAAGACAATATCCCTTTGCAATCCAAGTGGAAATGGAACGGTGCAATGCATGCTTTAATAGAGTTCTCAAGGGAGCCATTCAGTTAGTATTAAAAAATCATTCTTATTGGGTAACGCAAGTGTATAAAGCTATTTGATCATATAGATCAACAGAAGTGGCATGCACAGGGTTTTCCCCATTTAAATTAAGGAAACCTAGATCAAAGTTTAACCCAGGATGGTTACCCACTCCTACAAGCCTGACCTGGTCTTTGGGAAAGGTCAGAGAAAAAGTAACAAACGAGAAGAATACAAACATACTACACTAGGAAACATGGGGTCAAACACAGCAAATTAAAGGTTGGACAGTGGGTTAGAATTACGAAATCATGCAAAGTTCCCAAGGGAGTCAGTTCTTGCTTTGAACCTAAACACATTAAACAAGTGTTAAATAATGTGGTCAGATTAGAAGATGATAAGCTGTGGAATTTAAAGAGAATAGCTGTGTGTTCTGAACAATGCAGGAGAAATGCCACAGAAACAAAATTGCAGGACACTGAGGTGCCGATTACGATCCGGTAAAAACCGGGTACGAACCGTCGGTCGGAGCGTTTTCTCCGTCCGACTCGTACCCGGTTGTAAAACTTTACAAACATGGAATTACGATTCGCACGGAAACACCATTTCCGTACGAATCATAAAAAACACCGACCGAAAATATACATACGAATGTGATCCGGGAATGCTGCGACGTGACGTCGGGACGCTTTCAGGCAGCGTTTCACGACCCAGGAAGTACGATTCGAACCGACAGCAGTCCGAACGGCAATATTTTCACAGCACCCAAAAAGTGCCGGAAAAGCGAAGTACGGCGCGAAACGACCAGAGTAGGTGGCCCGGTACGCGCCGTACCCTCCCCAGCCCCCGTATGTACGCGCCGACCCCCCCCAGCCCCCGTATGTACGCGCCGACCCCCCCCAGCCCCCGTATGTACGCGCCGACCCCCCCCAGCCCCCGTACGTACGCGCCGACCCCCCCCAGCCCCGTACGTACGCGCCGACCCCCCCGGCCCCCGTACGTATGTGCCGACCCCCCCAGCCCCCGTACGTTCGAGTCGTACCCCCCGTGTATGTACACCCGTGTACGTGTCGTACCCCCCGTGTATGTACACCCGTGTACGTTCGAGTCGTACCCCCACCCGTGTATGTACGGTGCGTACCCCCAGCGCTACGCTACGCGCTGGGGGTACGCACTGTACATACACGGGTGGGGGTACGACTCGAACGTACACGGGTGTACATACACAGGGGGGTACGACACGTACACGGGTGTACATACACGGGGGGTACGACTCAAACGTACGGGGGCTGGGGGGGGTCGGCACGTACGTACGGGGGCCGGGAGGGGGGGATTCGACTCGTACATAGGAGGGCTGGGGGGAGTGTTGGGCGCGTATGCGGGCACATGTCTCCATGGTTGCTATGGGAGTTCGGTGCGGACGGTGTTTTTTCCATACGGTTGTAACATCGGACGCACGGGATGGATCGTAATTCCGCGGTCGGACTTCACTTTACACATTTGTACGGTAAATCGTCCAGGGACGTGTCGGACACATTTTCCGACCCGAGGACGTGTGGGGACTAATTCCCAATGCGATTCGTATGGACTTTTTCCCATGCGAATCGTAATTGGCAGTTTGTACGGCACTTGTACGATTCGTACGGTAAAAAGACCGGATACGAGTCGTACGGGGAATTTTTTTACCGGATCGTAATTGGCACCAGATTCTGAAAGAAGATCTCGTAACTACAGTGCACCAAGAGAGTGTTATGAACAACGAAATAACACAGAGGGGTAGACAAGTGGAAGATCAGTCAAGGGGTAGTGGTATGCGGCAGATAGATCCAGGTTAGAAAATACTTCCATACCTTTTGTCATAGTTAGCATTTTATTGATCCTGGGTAAAGGGTACTGATCTATAACAATGTTATCATTTAGCTCATGTACATCAATGCACAGTCTCACTTTACTATTGGCTTTGCGCACAACCACTAATGGGGCTAACCACTCCGCTGCTTCTGCTGGCTCTAAGATTCCAGCCTCAAATAATCGGGTTAACTACCCATTGACTTCATCTCTGACTGCCATTGGTACATTGCTTGCTTTGTGGACTTTAGGAATAACTTTGTCTTTGAGAATGAGCTTGTGTTCAAAATGTTTCAACCTTCCAATTTTCCATTGAAGATATTGGTAAAAAGCCAAAAACTGCTGGGAAATTGAGGACGACGCGAACAAGGAGCACCGGTACACGACGGACAGCGATGGACCCCAACCTACGCGTCATCCCGGCCCTCATAGCCTACGACCTCGTGTTCAGAAACCGACGCAGACGCCGCAGAAGGTCAGAACAACCCCCAGGGACAAAGGGGGGGGGTGCAAGGGGCAGGAAACATAACCCACACCCCACAAAATACTAATACAACCTGCACAATAATTACCTCCATGGTCTGATCACTTCGGGGGGCGTGTCCACCAATCCCACGTCCCGCCACAACGGAAGTGGACATGGACGCGTACCTGTCACCACACGCCCCTCAGAGCGTGGGTATGGTCCCTACCACAATTGTAGTGGTGATGTAGGGGTACGCGTGCTACGGACTGTACCTACGCTCTGGGGGCGTGGGTACGGTCCGTACACGCGTACCCCTACATCACCACAACAATGGTGGTACGGACCGTACCCACGCTCTGGGGGGCGTGGGTACGGGCCGTACCACCATTGTAGTGGTGCTGTAGGGGTACGCGTGGTACGGACTGTACCCACGCTCTGGGGGCGTGGGTACGGTCCGTAGACGCGTATCCCTACATCACCACAACAATGGTGGTACGGACCGTACCCACGCTCTGGGGGGCGTGGGTACAGGCCGTACCACCATTGTAGTGGTGATGTAGGGGTGCGCGTGTACGGACCGTACCCACGCCCCCAAAGCGTGGGTACGGTCCGTACACGCGTACCCCTACATCACCACAACAATGGTGGTACGGCCGTACCCACGCTCTGGGGGCGTGGGTACGGGCCGTACCACCATTGTAGTGGTGATGTAGGGGTACGCGTGTACGGACCGTACCCACGTCCCCAGAGCGTGGGTACGGCCCGTACCACGCGTACCCCTACAGCCCCATTACATGATGGATACAAGGCGTACACACGCCACGGATGCAGGTGTACGGCTTGGTGCAGCACATCAGCTGTAAATTGGGGGTGGTGTATGGCCAGGACAGCAGTGTACCACAGCAAGGGCGCAAGTGGGTGGGTGGGTGCAGAGGAATACCAGCAGTGCCCAGACATATGAGGGGTGGGTGCCTATCACTCCCAGCAGTGCCCAGACATATGAGGGGTGGGTGCAGAGGACTCCCAGCAGTGCCCAGACTTATTAGGGGTGGGTGCCTATGACTCCCAACAGTGCCCAGACATATGAGGGGTGGGTGCAGAGGACTCCCAGCAGTTCCCAGACATATGAGGGGTGGGTGCCTATGACTCCCAGCAGTGCCCAGACATATGAGGGGTGGGTGCCTATCACTCCCAGCAGTGCCCAGACATGTGAGGGGTGGGTGCAGAGGACTCCCAGCAGTGCCCAGACATATGAGGGGTGGGTGCCTATCACTCCCAGCAGTGCCCAGACATATGAGGGGTGGGTGCAGAGGACTCCCAGCAGTGGACAGAGACATGGGGGTGGGTGCAGAGTACTCCCAGCAGTGGACACAGATATGGGGGGGTGTACATCATTATCAGATGACCACAGCTCTATGGGTGAATGTACGTATCCCTAACTGAGGACAATGATGATAGTGCCATAACAATACATCACTGACAGCAGTGTCCCACTCCCAGGAGGATGGATGTTTTTCCCCCACTGCATGACACACCACATGTGGGTGTGAGGACAAATAACACATGCATAACCACCCCTGGCGGATGCAGCACAATACACACACTGAGATCATGCCACAACACTGTATAGTCATGCCACTGCCTAATAAACTAAGAGAGCCAAAGAGAACACACACTGACACGCACATCCCAGGACTGATAGGAATGTTCAGGTGCTGGGCTAGCCACCAAGATGTTGTCTGTCACGGAAGGAATCGGGTGGAGTTCCCAGAGATACAAAGGCCACAATTGTGAGTCAGGTGTTCAAATACCCAGCAGGACAAGTACCATATGTGTTCTAGGCTGGGATTACACACATGCATTGTGCGGAAAAGGGACAATGTCTCCATGAAGGCATGGCAAAACACTCTATACACAAGTACAGTGAGTACCAAGGATGGCACAGACTATGCAGCCGGACACATTGCTGAGCAGGCATGGCTAGAGTTGAAGGGATCCATCACCAGCAAAGGAAATGTAGACACAGGGCAACACAACAATTGTGCAACTCTCTGCAGGGGAGATGTCAGGTGACACAGAGGAAAGAACACTCCTTGGGACAATGTCTCCAAACACAAAGAGCCTACACGACAAAGAATCTTTGCAGAGACCTTGTGATGGCACACAGATACCAGGTCCCACCCCATGAGCAGCAGACTACAACATGTCCCTGAAACATAACACATGCCCACAACCCCAACTCCTGTAGCATCAGCATCAACATCAATACCTGAAATGCAAGACTTTACAAACAAAAAAGAAAATGCTTTATTCAGCATGAAAATAAGAATGTGTAAATTAGACTATTCACAAAGGCCAATGGCCAGTCCATATCATCAGTCTTTGGGGGGGACACATGGCCATGCGTCTCCCCTAGCTTGCCTGCACATTACAAGACTGTGTTGTCGACTGGGGGGGGCATCATGTGGGGAAGGACCAGGCACCGCAGGGACAGGAGGTGGAAGGGTAGGTGTGGTGGGTGCAGGGACGGACGACTCCACCACAGGGGGTGGGGCAGCGCCAAAGGTGGAGGCGAGCTCGGCGCTGCACACTTCTGCCAGTTCTTCAAGCGTCTCCCCTGCACCCAGAGAAACAACAGGCCCCAAGGAGGGGGGGGGTTGGAGGGATGGGTTGCAGCACTACTGGGGGAGGTGGTGGACAGGCTGGGGGACTTAACTCCCCTACCCGTGGAGTGCCTTGACCGTTTGCGTCCAGGTGAACTAGTGGGGCTGAGGCCCAGCCCAGCAAAGTGGGCCTCCTTCTCCAAATCTGGGGCAGGGGAGCCAAGGGGAGTGAGATCGGAGGGACTGGGGAGTGAGTCATGTGGACGAGGACTGTGGCTGCGTGCCTGCCTGTGTGCCCCAGACCCAGTGGGTGTGCCTGCTTCCCCCTGAGTGTGCGTGTCAGGAGGTGTGCGCTTGCCCTTATGTGGTGGTGTGCTGCTACTGTCTGGTGGGGTGCGTGTGTGTGGATGTCTTGGTGTGCCTGGGACAGGCATGGTTGTGGGACTTGTGGATGGGGCAAGGGTAGGGGGGGGCGCAGCGCTGCAGGTGATTCGCTACTGCTGTCAGTGTCGAGTCCAGGGACCTCAGCAACCTCTGTTGGTCAGACATCGCTGATGACATGCCCTCCATGTACGACACCATCTGGGTCAGCAGTCTGGTGTGGCCATGGAGGACAGTCAGGATCGATGTCTGCCCAACTTGCAACTGCCGCTGAATGTCCACAGACTCGACAGTGAGCGCAGTAGGGGGGACAGGGGTAGGGGGTGCGCTGCCTGGCACGAAGGAGACATGTGGTCACCTAGCACGGACAGAAGGGACCCGAGCAAGTGGGAGGGCGGTGATGGGAATGGAGGGGGCGGCGAGAGATGTATCGCTGCTTTCAGCTCTGGGAGCAGCCTCCACCCCCTCTGGGAGCTCAGCCTCGGACCCGTCAGCCTCGTAGTCAGTGTTGGTACTGGGCAGGTCCTCCTCCTCGCTCCCCTCGCCCTCCGTGCCACTAGATTCCACCGACTCCTCAGCAGTGGTGGCACCACTGCTCGATCCCTCCTCCACGTCCATGCCGGTGTCTCCCTCGGTGTCCTCCGATGATGCTGTGGGCAAGGTGAAGAGACAGGAAAAAATCAGTCACCTGTATACATCTGACACATGAGTCCAAACAAAATAGGCCACACTGCATATCAGGAAAGGCATCATGAGTAACATCTAGGATACTCCCCACATATGTAAGCCCTGCACTCCCGAGTTGGTTGACCCACCATGCTACTTGGATAAAAAGAAAATTAGGACACAACAGCAAATAACTTGAAATCACAAGATCATGAGAAGCTAGTGTCTGGGATCAGTTGAGCACAGCGAGACTATGAAGGCATGCCACCTCTTGTTCACTGTGAAACAAACAGTATTGTCGCAACCAAGGCCAAATACCACATGCCAATGCAGAAGGTGTCCCCACACTCAGAGACCTGTGAGTACTTTTGACACCCCAAAGCAATACATTGTGACTCCTGGAGAATCACAACCCTTTACATAATGGACATGTCTAGCATGTGTGAATGTGGCACTCTGTGAACACACCTCACATGTGTCTGTATAGCAGAAGTCTCACAAGGAGGTGCACACCAAACTACATGTACACAGTCATTGTCTGAGCTGCCAGACTCATTCAAATCAGCCACTGTTAGGCAGAAATGGCGTATCAGTAAGTACATATACATGGCACCAGAGTGGTCTGGATGACTTGACACTCGTAAGTTGGTATCAGCAACAACCAAGGACTAACCCAATTGCTTGCACACTGTGGGAAGATGTATATGTATGAACTTCAAACAAGTTTTGTTCTAACTGTGCCTTACTTTAAAAAGTGCCAGCGTGTCCCTGCAAAGTGTAAAGGTGGTGTCTTGTGCACTTCCTTGGGAGACATCTGTCATGCAGGCACATCATTGTCCTTCACAACAAAACAACAAGGTCACGCATATGAAACATTGAGACATGTTGACAGGTGCAGTGAGTGCCAATGGACATTTTCTCTGAGTAACAACTTGAATAAGGTCATTTGTCACATGGCTATCCGTCACCTGATGACACATTTGGCTACACATATGACCTACTGACTGTCATCTGGAGTGGCACACATGTCCACACCCAAGACAACGAACAAGCTAATGGGCCTGCAATTGTTTTGTAAAAAAGCCTAGCTGTACTGTGGGTTCCCCCTCATGGCAAGCCAGAATGTACCCACAGATGTCAGCACACAAAGTCACAACTGTGTAGCATCTGAACCACACACAGGTGGCAAAAATGTACAGCCAGGATACATGATTGTCAAAAACTGACACTGGCAATGACGCACGAACATTAAGCACTGGCCAACATCACGGGGGCACTGCACAATGACTTTCTGTACTGCGACTCATCACACACAAGTCAGAACTGGCAATGAAACATCAGGGATGAAAATATATGTCCCTCCCGCACACACTCACCCATACCTGAGTCAATGTGACTGATACCGATCAAGAAGTTAAACCTCTTATTCAGGGTTACAATAACTGTGCTTGAAAACTAGCTTCATTAACACAACATCACCTTGTAGGGCTGGCAAAACATATTGGTCAGAAACAAACATCAACAGATTGTTGTGAATAGCCACACAGGCACTGCCAAGTGTGAGTATGCACAAGCAAACTGGTGTATCCCTGTCCAGTGGACAAATGTATCACACATGTGAAAAATACTACCTATGCCAGGGAACAATGCCACAGAGGCAGAGCCATGATGTACCCACAGTGAATGTGCACAGTGTTGGATGACACACATGAGTAGGAGGGCAGGCTGTGTCAGGGGACTGTAGTGTGCACACTGCTCCATGGTCCTGGAATGAGCTGACTGTTACAGGAGCAACCATCCCGGCACCAAGCATATGTCCCACTCATGCACATCATGTCTGAGGCCACAACATTGGTAATGCATGCTGCAAGTCTGTTCATTTGAACCCTCACACTCCTATGTTGAGACTCAGCATCAGTGCCAACAATTAAGCACCCCCAAATGACCGAACAGGACATGGCACAGGCAGACCACCCCCACACATGATGCTGAAAGCAGTGTGCACCATGATAAACTGGCAGCCTAGATGACCATGTGCAATAGTGATGGCACACAGACCAGGTAACACATGTCAAGGAGGGGAAGGGAGGAAGAACAGCACAGGTTGACTTGGGGGAACAGGATATGCACTGCACATATATAGCCTGGCAGTGTATCCAGGCGACTGAGCAGATCCAAAAGCTGGCGACACACAACAAACACACATGTACCTACCCCCTTCCTGCTGCTGTAACTCCCGTATCCGCCCATCCAGGTCAGGGAAGACCACCGCCAGGACACGCCGCATCTGGTGGGTCAGGCGCCAGCACCCGCCATGCTTGCGAGGCTCCTCCTCCTTCAGCATGACCCGGGCGATCCTCCGGGTCCAGCACCGGATGTCCTGCCATCTCTTCCTCACTTGTGGCAGGCGCCGCCTGCGACCCTCCACCGATTGCACGGCCTTGACGGCATCCTTTCAGATCTTCCCCTTGGGGTAGGGGGATACCTGTGTGTATGATGAAATGGGACAACATCACTACACCTGCACCATGTCACAGAGACACACATTTGAACATCTTTGATCTGTTGAACAGGGCATAGTATGCTGGCAAGTAATAGCACCTTAGTCATAGGGACTTTTTCCACTGTGGGCGCACCAATGCACAACATGGCATAGTAAGTGCACAGGTGGCATGAGGGGTGCGAAACAATCCCTGATCATGGCACGCATTGTGCATCCCAAGCAACACAAGGCTGAAGGACAGCACCGAAAATCAGTCACATGCCCCAGGCCACTGACTGAACCTCAGCAGAGTACACAGACACACACTGGCACACATCAATCACCTGCCATTTCCAACTGCGGATGCACACCTCACTCTGCACATGTGCCACTTGCCAGGGGGGGGTCACAGGTGTGGGGCTAGCTCAGCAAGTCAGACACACAGCACGGCTTACTTCACACATCAGATGAATTGAGCAGCTGCCTCCTCCATGCAGCTGTGGTGCAACACTCCACATAGACACTCACCCACATGACAAGAAACATTCACACACATCAATGTCCAGGGGGCGTACACATCATTTGGACACTCTCACCACTCTCACCACAGCTCCACTCAACTCTCACACACCTCTGTGGGTGCAGTCACCTGTCACACCGGGGTGACCACTGATTCACGGCAGAACAATAGAACAAGAATGCCCAAGAGGATTAGGCTGGCGGAATGTGCCATGCACTATGCAGTGAATGTCACAGTAAGCACAATGCAAGTGAGGAGTGCACACATGAACTACATCAAGCCCTGCATGAGAGACATAAGCCATCCCCACCCCCGGGACCCACTCCAACCAACATTGCATGTCTGTCACACCTGGCCACAATGCCAGAAGTGACAGACACAAGAAAGGTGCACAGGCAAAGGTAGTGGAGTCAACACTCACCTGCTCCCCTGGTCGACCATACAGCATGGGGTACTGTGGGAGGATCACATCCAGCAGGGCCTGGTTCTCCTCCTGGGTGAAAGGCTGGGCCCTCTCCACAGTCCTTGACATGGTGCCAGAGGGAGACGATACAGCAGCAGTGGTATCGACTGACATGTTGTGCAGGCAAGTGCCCTCTCATGGGTTCTGGCTGCCTTATATCTGCCTTGCTGGCCTATTTCATTTACAGGAGGACAGTGTGATTGGTCAGACTCATTTGCATCCAATCCCTTTAAACATACACCAGTGACAGCTTTTGCATCTTTCGATTTTGCAGCATCATGTCAAGTCAACAACCACTTTGCAACAATGTTAAATGTGGCCAACTGATTTTTCCAGACCACATGATGTCAAATTTTGAACCTGAAACTCGGTATCCATGACAACCAGCATGCATTTAGGCCCTAATACTTGTCCCTCATGTGTCCCCATTGTAATTCTGAAATCCCCACACAGGTACGGTGCGTTTCACACGTACCCCTAGGGCACCATCACTACAGTGGTACGGGCCATACTCACGCGTGTACGGGCCGTACACGCGTGAGTACGTGCCTATCACTATAGTTGGGGGTACCGTAGGTCCTAGTGATATGGCCCGTACCCACGCGTGTACGGGCCGTACACGTGAGAGTACGCCCCGTATCACTAGGACCTACATGTCTCCTCAAGTTGTGGCACAATAGATGTGTGATGAGCTGTTTACACATGTCATGTGTGATGGGGCACTAGGTGGCACACTTCATATTCACACTTTGCACATGTGTGCATGTACGACACACGTGTCAAGCACTGCATCACTGGTATGGCACAGTCAGCACCACCCGCAACTGTCCCCTGATGCCAGGTACACAGATAATTACACCTGACATGTGACTCCCAGCGTGCCACGATGTGACTATGTCAAGTGTGTGTCATGTGTTCCCATGAGCTTTCCGTTGGTGTTCCATCAAATCCATCTGCTGTAGCAGCAACCAACATGTGTCTGTGTGCATATGTGCATGACACACATCTACGCACACCATGCCACATGTGGACTCACACGTTACATGTGTCATGATGGTTCGAAGATGACTTCCTGACATGAGGCAATATCTGCATTCTCTCAATGTCTGTGTCATCAGTTTTTGACATGTCCCCCTTCATGGAAATGTGTGCTATCTGTCCTTTTCAAGATTACATGTGACCTGTGCGTCTAGACTCCCGCCAGCTGTCTGTATGAGATGACATCCTTCAAATGCTGATATGTGGATGTCTGTCACTCATGTAATGTGTCTGGCTTTTCACTTACACTGGCCCACAGTTCTTTTAATGGCATGTCACGTCAACATTGCCATGCAACTATTGTGGCTGGCTCTTCGTAGGAGTATCACCTGGCTGGCCTATGTGTCCTGGATGTATTGCACAGCACAGACTCTGTATTAAGCAGATGTGTATTAGCTGTTGAACATGTGCTCACCTCAGTGACATTGTGTGGTAATGTACTCACTCTTCGTTATTCCGTCCAAATCTCTGCAGGGCGCCGCCTCTCCCCAGACGAATGCCAGACCTGGATGCCATGCATAAACATGACTGCATTCGCAGATACCGCTTCTCCCAAGAGTTGATAGAGGACTTGACCCGCCGGCTTGCACCACACCTCCAACCACTACACAGGTATCCTACAGCTCTGACCCCCAAGATGAAGGTGATGGCAGCCCTACATTTTTTTGCCACCGGCACGTTTCAATTGACCATAGCTGATGTCGGTGGCATGTCCCAGACAATGTTCAGCTGTGTCCTGCATGATGTTATAGAAGCCAGGTTGGTGCACCTGGATGACTTCATCCATTTCCCCACTCGTAAGCAGTTGACAGGTGTCACGGGTGAGTTTTATGCCCTGGGAGGGATGCCTCATGTAATTGGGGCCATTGATGGGACACATGTGGCTTTGGTACCACCACAGGCACAGGAGGTAGCCTATAGAAACAGGAAACATTACCACTCCATTAATGCTCTTGTGGTGTGTCTTGCTAACATGCTGATTTCCCATGTCTGTGCCCGTTTTCCAGGGTCTGCACACGATGCATACATCATGAGGCGTAGCAGGGTGCCAGAAATGATGCTGCAGCTGCACGGGGAACGAGCATGTCTTGTTGGTGGGTATACTCTGTTGGTCCTGTGTTCAGCGCTATCTTTGTATCTTACGGTATCTCCTGACCCACTTCTTCACATGATGTTTCCATGTAGGGGACTCTGGCTATCCCAACATGCCATGGCTGATGACGCCTCTCCGCAACACCAGAACAGCCGCAGAACACCGGTACAACGACACCCATGGGCAGACGAGGCGCGTGATTGAGAGGACGTTTGGACTCCTGAAGAGCAGATTCCGGTGCCTCCACAAGACCGGCGGCGCCCTCCCATATGCCCCGGTGAAGGTCTGCAAAATCTTCATTGTGTGCTGCATGCTGCACAACATGGCAGTGGAGAAGGCCGTGCCACTCATCCTTGATCCGGATGAGCAGGATCATCCACCCGTGGAGGATGAAGGACTCGGGCACAGGGCAAGTGAGGATGAGGATGAGGATGAGGACATCCGGAGTCAGCTTATCCGCAACTTCTTCTCATGATGGTGAGTCCCTGTGTCTGAGTGTGCACGCTTTGAGGCTTGTGTGGCATGTGTTGCAATGTGTGTGTCGAGCTGACTGTGTGCTAAGTGACTTGGAGGTGTGTCCTGATGTGTCATTCAAGTGTTGATGTCATTCCACACATTTTAGCTGGGACACTAAATTTTTTAAGAGCATGGTGGCAACATCAGTCCTGTAGAGTACATGTACATGTCTGCGGATTACTAGCTCTTCGCTGACTTGTTGTGTGTCTGGCCTCCACAGGTTCTTGCGGCTGTTGTCTGCTTATGTCATCATTGCCCTCCTGCTATTCCTCATGAGTATTGCAACGTGTGCTGGATCGGAGTTACATGCACAGACATGGTGAAAAGTCATTTGGGGTAAGGAGTGCAGCAATGCATTTTGTGGGTGGTACGTGTTTGTGATATGTGGGAACTGCTCCTGTGCATGTAGTGTTACCATGCATACATGTCGACTCACCATGGGCCACATGACGTGTTGCATGGCTCCCATGAATTGATAGTCACCCTTCCTGACAGTCATCTGTCATGGTTTGTGGATTCTGATGAAGGCATCAATGTGTGTATAACATCCCTCAGGCACATACGGGATGCTAATGGTGGACATAGTCTGGGACATCCCCATATGAGGCTTAATGGGGAATTGCAGACTCTCCGTGTGCAGCAAGGGGTGTTAGGCTCAACCCCTTCACTTGGGTGCCAGCTCAGTTGGATTTACCACATCTGTGTGTTGAAGGGGGTGCCCAGTGTAGGTCACACATGGTCAGCCAAATGACCTGTGAGTCTGTTTCAATGGATGCATTTGCATTAGTGTGAGGCTGTGTAATAAAGGTGTTCGTCACACTCCAAGGTGCCTCATCTCTGTCAATGCAGGTATCTTGCCACTTTGCATGCGGCATATCTGGCATAGTTCTGGATGATTATGCATGGGAGTCCATGTGTAGTTTAGCAACATGCATGCAGTAGCTTATGGATTGGGCTCCCTATTGGGCATGAAGTACATGGTCGTGTATGTATTTTGGCATGTTGGTCCACACAATGGGCCATCAACAGCTGCTGAGGGTGTGTCTCCTGTGTGCAGGTCGGCCTTCTGTTTCATGATCCGGTGTCATGCTTCTTTGGTGATTGTGCATGCATTGTCTCTGGTTGTGCCATGTGACAATGGACACTCCTTACTTTCCACACGCGCCTGTTGCAGTTGTCCTTCTGACATCCTAGTCTTTGTGTGCAAATTCTGTCATTTTGCAAGGAGATGCCGCCTGCTGCTGCGGCCCCTGCAGCAAGGGCCCACGGAGTATCCAGATTTGCCAACAGACACGCCTCCAAGATGCTCCTCACTTCCTCCCTCCCCTCATTCATTTGACTGTCCTCAGCTTGTCTATGCCACTGTTGCCGCCACGCGGTGCCAAAGGCTGAACCATCAGCACATGCAAGGTGCACATTGCACCACCATCCTCTCCTTGCATAACCCGCATCACACTACAGTCTGATGTATCAGCCACACTCCGAGCTATGTCCATCCGCACATCTAACGCCTGCTGTCAGACATACCCTGGGCACACACGACACCTTTGCATGTTGAGTGTGCAACTCCAACTGCCTACACTGCGCTGCCCCGCCTTCCAGGCCCTGTCACACAAACCAGGTCACGTCCATAATACTCCCCACAGGCTCTGTACCCCAGCAAGGGCATGGGAGTGGGACTCAAGGCTTCAGCATGTAGTATGGTGTCATCGTCTGGGACATGGCACAGGTATCATCTCTCAGCATGTCAATCTACAGAGTGTCCAGGACCCCCCTCTCCACCATGACATGCGCACAGCACCTCATCATCAGCTCGTATGCCATTGACAGCCAGGTGCTCCTCACCCTCAACAAAGACACAGACATTGGCAGTTCCATCATTCAAGTATGCATGAGATCCATTGATGAATGGCTGAACACGAGCCACCTGAGGCTGGACTTGGACAGGGCTGAGGTGAGCATCTGAGGATTGTCCCCTTCCAGCTGGGTCAAGTGCCTGTGTCCCACCCGCAAGAGCCCTGCACAAGCACCCAGTGGCCACACACACAAGATGGTGTGCATCATGTTTGGCTCGCTCACATATGCCATGCTATTCCACAGCATCTCTACCTCATGCTGCAACGCCCTCTGCATTATGCACATGATCCACTGATAGATCCTCTCCAAGTAAAGACAGACCATCCCCCAGGTCCATGACAACATCCGTGTCAAATACTGCCCTGCCCTCTACGGAGCAAGTACATCCAAACTCCCAGGAAACTGGTCCACTTTCAGGGGGCATCTGCACACCTCAGCTTTAACACCCTGCGCCCCAGCCACCTCACCGTCCACCATAGATAGCTGCAATGGATCACTGTCTGCTGCAGGATGACTGCCACACTCCCCACCCACACTCAGGAGGCAGTCCACGAACCTGACCCCACACCAACCTTGTACGTCTGTCATCCTAGATCCCGTGGGGCCATCTCCGTGCATCCAACTTTGCCCTGGCCACCGTTCTTCACATCCACCGTACTCCAGCATACAGGACATTGTTCTCCCACCTGGTCACACATATCTGGGACTCCCTCCCCGGGTACCTCCACATGTCTCTCCGCACAGTTTAGCAAGCACCCCCTCAGCAGCCAGAGGCCATCACAGGTGAATGTTGTGCTCCATGCCGACATTGTATGGTACCTTGTGACCCATGTGTGTCCTGTACCAGACTCTGATCCCAGGGTATGGATGGCTGGAGTTAGTTCCACACTCAGGCATAGTTAGACATTTCCACACACATATGTCATTGAATAATGCCAAATGACAGCAACATCTCATGTGAAGAAAAATAAGATTTTTTTTTTGGTGGGGTGAGTCTTTTGGTAGATGTGCTAAGGTGCTCTACCGGGGAAATAGAATCCAAAGTTCACAGGGGGAGATGGTATCCTTGGCATTGGAAGTCATCAGAGTCCAGGGCACAGTGTTGGTCTCATTGGTCAGACTGTGACCAGCAAGTCCATGTGGCAGAGAATGTCATTGGATGAGGTGCTGCTGTTGCGCCAGAGGGCCAGGTGCCAGGCCAGGTGACCTGGGAGATGTGGATGGTCCGCTGACTCTCACGGTCTTTTCCGTGGACGACCCACTTTCCTCCGGGGACCCTCAGATGCAGGCCTTGATGATGTTTGGGACGCTCCGTCAGACGAATCCTCCTCCTCCTCCTCCCTCCCTGTGTCTGGTGCTGGTCTACGCCTGGTGGCACAGGGAGGGTTGCCCATGCTTTGGGTGATCTGACGGAGTGATTGGCTCACGTCCTTGTGCACCGCCAGGAGCTCAGCCAGTCTTGCCTCCATCCGTCCTTGGTGTTGTTGATGACTGGCATGATGTAGGTTCTTAATCTCATCGAGGGTCCCCTGCATCCCGGAGAGTCTTGACACGACCTGGTCGATGCCTCTGGTGTCACGCCGGTATGAGTCCAGGATGTTGCGTATGTGTGACATACCGGTGTCCTGAGCTTGCTGGCCAGGTTCGCGCCTCCACCTGCCTCCACTCCCACCACCCCTGCCCACTTGAGCCTGGCCTGCCGTTGTGGGCACATCGGGTCTACGGGACCCCTGAGGGATGGCATTTGCAGGGTTGCCTGCCTCCTCCTGGGTGCCCGGAGTACCTTGTCCTTCCTGGTCAGACTGGCTCTGTTGTTCAGTGTGAGCAGGGCTCCTGGGTGTGTCCTGGGATGTGGCAGGAATGGGGGTGGTGGTTGGCACAGATGTACCTGACGCAGGTGCTGCAGTGGCTTGGGCACCAGAGGGTCCAGGTTGGTCGGGGTCATCCACGGAGTGGTGAGAGTCGTCGCTGCCGGTGGGATCGTCTTCACGCGGAGCCTGGGACTGTGATTCTTCCCCCCCAGTGTTGGGGGGAGATAGACGACGTTGCCCTGTGTGTGAGAGAGAGACAATGTTAATGGTGTTTCATGCGACATCTATGTTTCATACATATTCAAGTTGACACAGTTCCTCCAGGTAGTTGGATGTCCCTAGCATTCCTCTCAGTGTCCACTTGGGGATGGGTATGTTGCGGGGGATAGATTGGGATGTTCTCCTGAGTGTTTGACCTGTAGATTGTTGGCTCTGATGTTTATTTGGCTCTGGTTTTGTTTTGTTGTGTCACATGTCCATTGTGGGAGTGTGTAAATCCGTTGCCTGCCCCGGGGGTGTGTGCTTGTGTTAGGGGGGGGTGTGTGACCGGGCCTGCTGTTGTGTGTAGTGTGAGTTGTCATTGGGTCTCCCAGGTGATGTGTCTGTCCCCTCATGGTGCATGCTGGCATGACAGTGAGTGTGAGTTCCTGTGCTAGATACCTGTGCTTGTGGTGTTGGTGTTTGAGTGTACAGTGGTCCCAGGAGGGCCTTGTGCTGCATACAGCAGGGCCCAGTGTCAGCTACCTTGTCAGTAGTTTGCCAGTCCCTGTGCATTGTGCATGGGTATGTACCTAGTTTTACTTACACGCGGATAATTATTGCCGTTTTTGCCGCACCAGGAAGATTCCATACTGACCTTGTTCAAATTCCAGGTAATTGCGATCCTACCTCACTACCGCCCACCGCTCTGGTTTTACTATTCGCCATTCTCGGCAATTCCTTACCGTTTCCCTCCCCTTTTCCCGCCATTAGAACAACCACCGCTCGATCTCTTACGACTGTGCCCCCCCGCACAGGCTCATCCAGGAGCGCTTGAAGCATTAACCCTCCAGGTAATTATCACCCTCCCCTCCCCTCCCCTGGCACCAGAACGACACAGTGACACTCCCTCACTCCTTATTCTCCCACCCATCTCCCTATCTAACACAGGAGTACCCCTCACCTCTCCAGAACTGCTATCGAGCAACGTGCGCGATGATTTGCACTCTCTGCTGCAATTGAACAACGTGCCTAGTACGGCTCCTGCATTAATTTGCCTTTTCAGCTGTCCCCTGTACAGTAAGTTCCTCTATCTTTTCCTCCTCCCTTCTTCTCTTGGCACCACCTCATACCACGCCCCTTCTGGTTATCCCTACCTTCGTTTATTTCCTTCACTCACACCCCCACTCCGGTTAATTCCCTCACCTTCAATCCCTCCTACTATTATCCTTAAGATATACACCGCTCTCCCCCTTCGGCATAACTTTATGCTTCAATGCACCACACTATGCTATTACCCACAACTCCTTTACCTTTCCTTTCCCGCAAATTAACTCCTTTCCCTTTTTTCTCCCCACCCCCCTCTTCCTTACCCACCCAGGCTCACTTTCCCAGGCATTCCATCACCTTTTTAGTCCTGAAGAGATCCCACCATCAAATTGGGGATCGAAACGTCGTCGACCTACATCTCTAATCTCTTGATGTTACACTGGAATTTTCTATTCAGAGTATGAGATGTTTCTCAATTGTGACTTTAAATAATCTTTATTTCAGATACACAAAAAGTCACTTTTTAAGTCACTTGCCTGCGGTTAGGAAATCGGCTGATTTCCTTGACTACTCACGGGCTGCTCACTTATTTCACCACGTGCATTCTTGTTCTTAGCAACTGCATTATATCTTAATTCATCTTCTGAATAAAACATTAAATCCAATTTTTGATTGGAAAATTGTGATATTTAAAATTGTATCTATTTTTGAATGGGACCTTGTTTCTTCTAAATATATGGGTATGTACCTATGCCATATGGGCTGAGGGCATTGTTGTCTGCGTCTCATTTCCACAATGTGTTGTGTGGGGTCCACCCTCACGGCCTCCCGGACATCCAGTCTTGTGTTTGTGGTTGTTGTAGCCTTGGAAATGGCCTTGCCTTGATTTGTGAAGGGTGCATGGAGACGTTAGTGGCATGAGCGTGGTTTTTGAGTGTGGTTGTGTGCGGTGAGTGCTTGGGGGAAGTAGCGTGCATTTGGTGTATATGTGGTGTGGACCCCATTGCCCCCATGTTACGTAAGTTGTTTGCGTACTCACCAGGCTCTGCGACTCCTTCAACTCCGTGTACTCCCACCGGCGGTAGCAGGGCCATCACCTTCTCCTCCCAGGGATGGTAGTGTACGGGTCTGCGGGGCGGCCCACCTCCAGTGATGTTAGTCTGGGCATATTCTTCATTCATTTTCCTCTTGACCGCCCGGCGCAGATCGTACCACCTGGCTTGGCATTCATGCCTGGTCCTTCGGATGGGTGCAACAGCATTCAGCTTATCGACAATCCTCTGCCACATGGCAGATTTTTCAGATATGCTGGTCTGTCTGACCAATGTTCCAAACAGCTGTGGCTCGACTCTGATGACTTCGTTGACAAGGAGGTCAAGCTCCGCCGTAGTGAACTTTGGATTCTTGTCTGTGGGCATGGTGTGGGGTGTGGGTGTGGATGGTTGTGGGTGTGTGGGTGTGAATGTGAGTGTGTGTGTGTGTGAATGTGAAGAGGGGGATGTTTGTGGGAGGTTGTGTGAGGGTGTGTGAGTGAAGGTGTAGTGAAGGTATGAGTAATGTGGAGTTGTTTGTGTGTGGGGTCTGGCAGCAGTGGGTCTGTTGCAAAAGCTCATGGTTTGTGTGTGTGGGCCCTTTTTATTGGTCAATTTTTGGGTGTGGCTGTGTTTGAATTTTGGTGGGTGTGTTATAAGAGGTGGTTGTGATTTGGGGCCTCTGTTTGCCTGTTTGGATGTGGCAGGTCAGTCATTGAGATGTATTTTGTCGTGTAGACGTGTTTTGTGTTGTTGTGCGAGTCGATTTGACCCTCCTTGTCCTGTTTTACAGTGTCCTGGTTCTGTATGAGTCTTTTTCGCGTAGGTATGATCCGTACATACGCGATAATGGGTGAGGGTGCTGGGGTACGGTGTTGGAGTGCGGCGCGTACATGCAGTGGGGGTACGGTGCGTACATGGGGGGTGCGGTGCGTACATGCGGTGGGGGTAGGGGGTTCGGTGCATACATGCGGTGCTGGGGTACGGTGTATACATGCGGTGCTGGCGTACGGTGCGTACATGCGGTGGGAGGCAGGGGGTATGGTGCGTACATGCGGTGGGGGGCAGGGGGCACGGTGCGTACATGCGGTGGGGGGCAGGGGGTACGGTGCGTACATGCGTTGGGGGCAGGGGGTACGCTGCGTACATGCGGTGGGGGGGCTGGCGGTACAGTGCGTACATGCAGTGGGGGTACAGTGCATACACGTGCGGCCCTGGGGTACGGCGCGTACATGCGGAGGTACGGAGTGTACATGAGGGGGTGATGCGCGTACATGGGTGGGACGGCGCGTACATTTGCGGGGCTGGGGTACAGTGCGGACAAGGTGGTGTACGGTGCTGACATATTTGGGGTTGGGGATGCTGTACGGCTCGTACACGGGCATGGGTTTACCCGTGTACATGTGTGCTACTGCGTTAGCTCCGTACGGGCCATTTTCCGTGCGATTGTGTATTCGGACGGACGGTCGGGATCGTACTTGCACGGTCGGACTTGTGTTTTACGATTTGCATGTACAAATGTCCGGCTCGCTCTCGTACACTTTTCCCAACGATATTCGGACGTAAAAACTTTCCGACGCACTCTCGTAGACTTTGCCCGACGCTATTCGTAGAGATTTTTCACGTACGAATCGTACTTGGCCGTTTGTACGGTACTTGTACGACTCGTAGGTAAAAAAATACGGATACGAGTCGTACGGTAATTTTTTTTAACGGATCGGAATTGGCACCATAGTTGCCACTTTTCACACATCTACTACAATTTTGTTTTAGTGCAGGACAGTTTTTCCTATTTGCTAAGTGGGATGTGCTTTCACACCTGTAACATTTTAGTTTTTCATGAACTACCCAAGATTTGTCCCCATTCTTATATCACGTGTTCCCAATTTTATCCATGGTAACTTTGGCTACTGCCTCAGACTCAGGTTCAGTAGTTTTCTTTATAACTTTAGTACACCCTCCTGACATTTATGCCTTACATACTAAAGACAATACATCTTTTAACTCTGCATCACCATGAATCCACAACCTTTCCTGTATTGTTGAATCATGCACATGCTTAACTACTTGATCTGGTATCAATTCTTCAAGTATACCTCCAAACATGCAATCTAATGGTAATTTTCTCAATGTCATGACATATTCATCTATAGCTTCTTCCATTGTTGTTTCCTGTGAAACAATTTGTATCTGGTGACAAGTATACACCCCTTGGGAGAAAAATACATGTCCAATTGTGTTATGGATTCAACAAACACATTACTACCCCCCCCCCATCATTTTCCTATGAAGTTGTCCATACATTCTTAATTCATCAAGACCCAATAAATGTAGTAATAAACTTTGTTTCCTTTCGGGTGGTAATTTGTCCTTGAAATCAATAGTAGCTATGTAGTTTAGAAAATACTCCTTCCATTGTAGACCTGGTATAGGAAGCTAACCTGGACTGTCCAAAAATGCTTTAGGAGAGTTTATTGTCAGATTAGCCATGTTAGAAATGGCTTATTTAACTTCCATTTGTGTCGCATATTACTATACATCCTTTACCCAAATAGATGACAATGCTCTCATTTGACCTCCCACTCTTCGATAGCCATGCTTGTGGATTGGAATTTGTGTTGATAATGTTTGCAGGCTGTTGCCGGGACTTGTCAATGGAGAGAGTGTCCCGGTCTCATCCCTTCCCTCAAAAGAGCTGTACCCGCCCTTTCCCAGCCATGAAATGATTTATAAAAGTATGCCTGATCAGAAATCCTCAGCCTCTAGTTGAGGGTTTCAGAGGCATCAAAAGATGTTGGTCCTCCAGAGACTTTTTTAATCACTCCTCAAGTTGATGCCCAAAATACTTTACCCTGTTGAAAGGCAGATGCCACAAGAGGGCCTACTGGGAGCTCTCTGCCTTCCAAGACCTCCTCCATATATGGCATCTAGCTTAAATGATGGATCCAGAAATAGCTGTAGCTGCCAACAATGAAACAAAAGTGATGTCAGCAGGGAAATATACCTGCTGTTCTATAATAGACAATCTGGAGTTAAAGTCCTCCTCTTGCTGAAGTTCCCCTGACAAGGCTTGAAAATCATGCAGAAGGGATTGAACAACATATGTGTCGTACACTCCTGCACTGATAGAAAATTTGAAGTAAACGAAGTTAGTTTAGCTGCACTGTCCTCTTTTATCAACCTGGTCACTGGAAGAAGTGTCTTCCTATATGATGGAACCACTGAAGGGACACTAGAGGGACACATTGTTTACCTGCTGCTGGCTGTTCCAAGAGGAGAAGGGGCATCCTACTGTTTCCCGCTATTATAGTGCTTTAAAGCACCTCTGCATCACCAGTGACCCGGGAAATGCGCGGGCCACGCGTGAGCTAAGCTTGGGCCTAGGGCGGGCCTGTACTGCACCCGTTAGTGCCAGACAGGGCCAGGGCAGGGCCACCCCCCTTAGTTCTGTTGTCGGACAGACATTTGCACCTACAGTAAGAGCATTCGCCAGTCTGATAAATTCAACGCAAGCTTGAGTTGGATATACTTTGGGTTTGTGCAATGAGAGGAATTTATGCTCCTTGTACTAAGTGGCAATACTGTTGGGAACTTATGGAGGAGCATGTGCCCAGCGGATACTGTTGAGTGACATTCACTGTTTCACCCTCTTTTACATTAAGACTTTTACATTGATAAATTACTGTCCTTTGAGTCGATGTAACCGAGAATGCTCTTAAGGTGTCTCTGAACACTGCAGCCCACCATGACTGTGCGCACATATTACCTCACCGTACTAAATCGACACAGTCAGGGTGTTCATTACTGGAGCCATTTGGAGAGGGTTCTGCAGCTACGGAGATTCTGGTGTTGGATGTTGCACTCAATGAGGAAGTGGGCAGAATTCTTCTATTGCTGCTCCATAGCGCCGTCAACCTGTGACACGGGACAATTATCTTTGAGCTGCCTATGGGGATAGCAGCCCCTAATTGACATGTAAGATTGGAAATATTTTAATTTCATCCCAATCCCTGTCTAAACCGATCTGGCTCTGTCTGAGGGTAGTCTGTTTTTTTTTTACAAAGTCATCATCATTAAATACCTTTATTTCGCATTTATGAAAAAGAAAATGCATAAAAGTACATAGAACAAATAATATTTCAATAAGTTAAGCTACGAGAACTTCATAGATGTACGTTCTTTCTTAAAATCCTAAAAAGGTTAGTCAAATACTACAAGTTAAAGGGTCCTACGAGACTGAATCTAGAAGTGCTTGATTGTCAATTAGATTATCGAAAATGGGGACAAGGCAGCAGAATGGGGAAATTCAAAGCACCTGAAACGCTCAGGATAACGGCACGATGGCCGAAAGTTCGATTCCATATTAGGTGAAAAGGGTAAACTGGCTAGTGCATGAACCCCGAAAATAATCTCCTTTTATACAAAACAAGGAGGGGGGGTCCAATGAATAAATACATCTAGCTCTAAACTATCTCCATATTATCCTAGCGTGGACCAGGGAATTCCATCCCTCAACCAGAGGCCAGCAATCCAATTTTACAAGCCCCTATTCAAGCATCCAGTCATAGCCCTATAGAAGAGGTAGGTACGACAGGGCGAGACAATGAAGGGCATGGGGAGAGGACTTTTGGAGTCATTTGTTCAGATGGATATTCACCCCTGGCCCCTAAGGAGGCATCTAGAGCCAGTTTGATTATCGTGCCAGCCTATAGTCTTACTATCCATGCACCCCTACCAAATGCGAACACCTACTTGGGAAGGGAACCATCGGAATGCTCCAACAAGCCATGGTGTAATCGCAATGACACAGAAGTGAGGGAGTTAAACTCCAAAAGTGATACCTTACAAAAGAGGTTATACATTTGAATCTTTGTTGACACGGATTGAAGGCCAAGGGGGAATCATGTGTAACGATGGCAGGGAGACAAGCCCTATTTTATCTAAACCACCCTCCTCAGAGAGATCAGCTCTACCTGCTACATACCTTAAACTCTTGACCAATCCTACCCTGATGTTTTCCAACCATGCTAGATTGTTTAATAGGCAGGGAAGGAGTAACACAGAGTGTGGTACTGGGACATAAGAGATAACATGATTTTTAGGGGATCCGTAGAGCCAGAGGGTCATAGTGTCCTAAGGAAAAATCAACAATACCTTCTCAATTGAGATTTTCAACTTCTAATAGCCTTAGAGAAACCCCCGCAACACATGTCAACTGAGAGAACATCGGTTAGTGCGACCCTGTATATATGGGGCCCCTATTCCATTAATATGTAACACTTCGGTATACAATTAAAGAAAGTTGAGGAGTGTAGAGTATACACGACAAATGTTCCAAAATTAAGGCAAGATAGCTGGGAGGATGGGGACTTGCTTAAAAAAGGATCAGGCAGAATCAACAATGTTTGTCAGTTGTGCACTCAGACATAGTTAAAGCAGAACGATTACCCAGTGAAAACGGAATTGATGATAACATTACCCTCACTTTTATTACAAAAAGTATAGTTGATGGCCTGATCTGTATGGAAATAAGATCTAGTTCACTGTCAAAATCACCAATACGGATCAAACTGAACAGGCCAACCACTGGAATAGAACACACATTGGGCATTAGCAAGAGTTACGCACAGCGGCCGCAAAATACACCAAAACTTGTAGACTATTGCTCAGCAGGAAGAGGGGCTTTAAAATCCACACGTTTAAACCTTCAATGGTCACTTCTGATCGCTCTGCTTAAGAAACAACATTGTATTTTTAATTGGAATTCAGTCGCTAGAGCAGGTCGAAAGAGACAAGATGAAACACACAAAGAACAAGAAAAAAATAACGTGCTTCTAAGGGTGACACATACACAAGAACACAAAAGAAAAAGCAGGATGTGGTGTGGGTTCTCCCCACTTTTACAGGTCTTGTGACAGAAACTTCCTGTTAGACTTCCTATTGTGTGGAGAATGTTTCTTTTATGGGTGAGTTCTCTGCCCTGAACATGGAGTGCTCAATGGTCAGGACTGTGACGAGGAAGACGGAGGAGGAAGGTAATGAAGTCTAAGCACTTTTTAAACTGTGTTTTTAAAACTTTTCTGATGGCTTGAATAATCATTGCAAAATGTGTATGCTCATTGTTATGCTATTAATAAAATTATGTGTGATGTCTTGAAGTGGTGTACCAAGGTTATCATCTGGGAAGAAGACATAAGGTTCTGTACTGGTTGGGTAAGTAGGTTGGGATAACGGATTCCTAGGTGGTGCTAATGTTTTCCATGGATTAGAGCAGTTCAGACTCTAGGAACAGCCTCGATCAGTCAATGAACGATGTGTAAAGAGCAGCTAATCACCCGGTAGGGTATCCAGGCGCAAGGATCTTGCTGGGATCACCCAAAGAGCAAGGTCCTGAGCCCCTTTCTAAATTCGGGAATATAGGATGCAGTTTGGAGGTGAGGGAGAAGATCATTCTAGGACTTGGCAGTGAGGTAGGAGAAGGATTGTCCTTCACTTTAGCTTTGGTGGATGCGGAAGTGTGTGCGAGGGCAAGGTAGGCGGAGCGCAGAAATCTGAAGGGTTGGTGGAAGAGCCAGAGGTGGATGATGTATGCTGGTCCTTGGTCATGAAGGGCCTTGTATGTGTGTGTCTGGAATCTTTTTTGGATAGACAGCCAGCGGGGGTTTCTGATGTGGCAGGAATTGGAGTTCATTTGAGGAGGTCAAGGATGAGTCTGGCAGTTGCGTTCTGAATGATCTGAAGTCTCTTCAGTAGTTGTGTGGTGATTCCTGCATAGAGCCTGTTGCCGTAGTCCAGCTGACTGGTGATTACGGCTAGAGGGACAGTTTTCCTGGTGCTGACGGGAAGCCATCTGAAAATCATTCGGAGCATGCGGACTATGTAGAAGAAGGCAGAGAAGACTGAGCTGATCTGACATTTCATTGTGAGCTTGCTGTCCAGAATTATGACATGATTGTGGGCGCAGTCTGTCAGAGTGGGAAGGGGAAGATAAACAGAAGTGCCAGGACCCTGAGAACAGAATTTGAAGGGTAAATGTATATGTGAAAGAGGCTGTTTGACTCAGCTGCAACGATCACCTATGGGTGTTTCAAGATGGTTGAAAGCAAGGGGGTCTTAGAGCGTGAGTGTAAGATACCTTGCACCCAGGTTTGCCATTTAGAAAAATAATTGAGGAATCCTTCCCTGCACTTTGTTTCCTTTCCTACCTCCCTCCATGTGCATGATATGCAACATAAAGTCATCAGACCCCTTGGGATCCTGTTTGTGAGTTCCCCGCAGATAGGATAGAAATCTTAAGGGGCTTCTCCAAAAGGGGCTCCTACCCACAATACATATCAACAGTGTGGAAAATGCACATGCATGTTCCAGAAATATTGGGTTGGACTTAGTAGTAATGAGGTGGTCTGAGGAAGAAGAAGCAGCATTTCAAAAAATAAAACAAGCCTTATCTAAATACCAGAATTAGGGTTGCCTGATTACAAAAAGCCATTTACAATGTAGGTTCATTTATTTCTTTATTTATTTGAAAAGTTGTATAAAGCGCGAACAAGACCCTTACGGGTATCGGAGCGCTGTACAGATTTGCCGAAAACATGGGTAACCAAAACACAATGTGAACAGAGGGTGTAGTTAAAACAAAGGGGGGAAATAGATCCGGTCATGGGTTGGAGGGTTGACTTGACCAGAACAGTATCAGAAGTGCCCTAGAGCACGAAAACGATTTAACAGACAAGCATATAATAAACCTCACCAACGGAGTACATTAAGAATCAAAACTGCAGACAAAGCATGAGAACAAATTGATGCTGTTAAAGTTCTTTCAAGAATAGCCATTTGACAAGTTTCTTGACAGATGCAGTGGAAGGATTGGATCTGATCTCTAGGGCAGAGCGTTCCAGATTCTTGGACCAAGACCGGTGAAATCACGATTGTAAGATCTTTTCTTTTTGAATCTGGGCGGTTTCAAGAGTAGGGTGGACGTATTTCTTAGGTTCTGGCCTGAGCCCGAAAGTTCAAGCTTATTTGCCAGGTTGATCGGGGTGTTGTAAAGTATGGCTTTATGGGTCAAGCAGGCTATCTTGAAGCGGATCCTGGCTTTGATAGATAGCCAATTTACTTTCAAAAGGTCAGGGAAGATGTGGTCATGCTTTCTAGAGCCTGTGATGAGTCTGGCCGAAACCTTCCGTGTAGCTCTGAATGGGGCCAAGCTATCTTTGGGAAGTCCAGTAGGGGTCACCAGACCATATTCCAGTCTAGAGATAACCAGGGATTGAACCACCGGCCTGAGGTCTTCGGGGGAGGAAAGGCTTGATTTTCTTAAGGGTGTTAAGTTGAAGGTTGGCTCCCCTAATAGCTGCACTGATGTGCGCTTGCATGTTTAAGTGTTTGTCCAAGGTGATGCCTAAAGATTTATCGGAGTCTACCACATGAGGGGTGCAGTTAAGAGCAGTGAGTTGTTTAGGTCAATCCAGGGTAGGTGCCGAGTGATCGGGGGGGCAATCAGAAGAAATTCTGTTTTGAGAGTATTTAACAGAAGATGGTTCTGAGCTGACTATTGTTGCGTTTGTTTCAGAACAAAACTGGTTTGCCTTGTGCATGCTAGAGCACAGGGTTCAGAAGAAGTCCATAGCTTCTTATTCTGACCCCTTATCCCTCCATTGTGTCACGGCTCCTGCTTGTTTGCGCACAGTTGTGGCTACAGCTCATTTGGTGAGTTCTCTGGAAACTAGACCTGGGCAGAATTCAGAGTTTCGCTATACGGAACTTCGTGGAGTGGTTAAAAAACTCTGTCTCGCTACCTGAAGTCCCGCGGGTGTGCGGAGTTTTCTGGTTGACCCATTTGCATTGCGTTTTCCATCAAACGCAACATGTAGTACATCATCATGTTCCAAATAACGCCACCATGCGGTTCACATGGGCACGGCCATCTTATTTTCTGCTCTATTTATGGTGCTGGACCTAATTTTTAATCCCTCTGTAATCTTTGCAATCCTCTGCCCTGCTAATCAAGCTAACTCTCATTTTTAGGTCTCGCCTACGCAGCCTTTAGCCATCGCTCTGCTCTTTTTGGAAGTATGTGCTTCCAAAAAGAGCCGACTCCGCGCGCACGCATGCACGCACCACTCCTAGGCCAGCAAACACACGATTACAGTGTCAGCAGTGTGTTTTACTTTTATTATTTTCTGTAGCCGCCACTGGTTGTAGGCAGTTTCAGCGCCAATACAGGACAGTTCTTGGCAATGCTCCATTACCTTCCTAGGTTGGTAGTTAAAACTTCTGTTTGCTGTCGACATTATCCTTTAAACTATGACAGATGAATTCTCATGCAAAGCTGTGAAATAATTCTGCATGCCGAGTCACAGGGGAGTCTACCCCTACCAATGAGCTGCACAACATGCAAAGATCACACAACAAGTCGAGTGTCTATGGTAGCATTGAAAGCATTCAATTCACATTTTATTTGTATTTCGTTGAGCGTTGCCAAACAATAACTCATCCATCACCACGTAAAAAGTTCTGCAATACTCTGCTACTAGTGGAAGGAGACCTTGTGGAGAAAAATAAAACAAATACATACCTAGAGCATTTGGCAATTATTGTGGGCCTTGCTATGCCCTGTTATTATTAAAAAACAGAGGCATGATAGCAGCAGTCTTTATTTATGGGGGTGTTTCTAAATCCGAATTCAGCACTTCAACGGTAAAATAATTGTCAGTATTTTATTACTGATGATTAATTAGAATCATTACAATATAAAACGTCATTAAAAACCATGATTTTAACAAAAGAAGATACAATTGAGCAATTAATTTAACGTCTATTACTGTGAGATACCAAATTTGTGGTTTAAAAACGAAAAGTGCAGGTGATTTAAGCTTAAACTGCAAGCCTAACTTTTTACCTGATGCATCAACTAAAGTGCATAGCGATTAGGCTGTCTCCAACAGTTTCTAGCATCTGATCTTTGGGGCTGTGTTTCCAAGTATGCCCGGTACATCGAGACACCGAGTCATTTTTGCACCATTCAAGAAATTTGGTTCCATGGCACACCAGGGGAATTGACTATGCCTAGCCAACCAGTACAGCCTGCCTACAAGTGCATATGTGCACTTGCAAGAAAGCTGATCTAAGTAGCTTCCTTCTCTAAACTAAAAGTGCTGGACATGAGCATACATTTTGGGTTGCTGACTCTTGTTTGTACCCACATAGGCAGCAGTTTGAAGTTATCGGCCAGCTCTTCCAAAAATGAATAAGGTCTTTTTTTCAAATAGCCCAAAACGTAGCAACATAAACTGATGTTGAAAAATGGGTTGTCAGGTATACTTGGGGCTTTAATGCTGGTATGAGGTGATGACTGTCCATGCATTTCGTTTAGCTGCAAGTGTGTTCTTGTCTTGCAGGTTTTGCTCAGGTGTTACATAGCCGGATGTAAGCTGCTCTTCCCATTGGGTTGGTCAAGGCTTCCTGTGTACCCAGTGCTTTTATTGACGCCTACAGATAAGCTCCCCATGGTTTGGTTACAATTTTACTCATCTGAGACTCTAGTTCCTGCCAGCACAAGTTATTCAGTGAGCCTTTTTGGGAGGCAGGAACGGGCCAACATAAATTTTCAAAATTCATCCTGTGCAGTTCTTGATTCATTAGGACAAATTCCAGCCAAACTTAGACTTGAGTGGTCGCCCTTGGCAAAGGAAGAGTAGGGCCACCTCTTTCCATGGGTAATTTCAATGCCATATGCAACCATTGGTAGAGGTTATGCCAGTGCTTAATTTGCATAAATAAAAGTGCCAGGGCTCTGGTCAGGAAGCCACTGCAGCTTGCACCACACATTGCCCCTGCTATGCTGCCAACATAACTACTAACCATCACACTCCTACAAGTGTGACTTTCAGGCACTCAATGCTAAAAGAATTACTTGGGTCACACGCAAGTCATTTTTAATGTATATTAAATTAATGATTAACTATTTTTTTGGTCATCTCTAAATTGGCCAGACAGCACCAACTTGTGGCAGGCTGTCACAAGCGCAGGTGTTAACAATTAAGTGCCAGTGCCGAGTGAGATGGCTCACACCGGGTCAACAGCCTGGCGGCGGCGCATACTTGTACTGCTCTGGGACAGTGGCCATTAGGTCATGCAGACAGGCAGTTCACTTCCGTTCCCAGCAACTGCTTCCAGGTCATCACCGAGGGATCCGAATGTTGTTATGCAGGCGGTTTCGTCCGGCATCTTGAATACATATTTTTTATATTGTTATTTTTATTGGCATTTAGCGAGAGAACGTGACCAGTATCACAACTTCGAACAAGCATTGGCATAGCCAATAGGTCTCGCGTTTGGGACCTTATAAGTGTTTAGCCATGCAATAGTTGATGTTGTTGCACCAAGGATATTGTACTCCATAACTAAATACTTATAAGGTTCCAAAGGCGAGACCTATTGGCTATGCCAGTGCTTGTTATTTATTGTAATAGTGTGTGTTTTTGTGTCTGCGTATTTTTTATTTATTTCGTGTTTTTTCATGCTTTTCTATTTTTGTTTATTTTTCCCCTCATTTCCTTATTATTTCTTCTTTCCTTTCCTTCCTTGTCCTATTTCTTTTCTTTACTCCTCCAAGCACCATGGCAGAGCCACTCTGTCTACGTCGTGGGAAGCGCCGCCGCCCTGGTGTGCAGCCCCTGGCTATCTTCAGTGAGGAGGAGGTGGCACCACTAGTTTTTTTTGTGCAGTGCCACCTCTCCTCCATGCTGGCACCAGACAGCAGGTTCAGCGGTAGATACCCCCTGCAGAAGTATTGGCTGTGCAGAGGTAGGGTGCATCAGTGCATGCAGCACACCATCCAGGTTCTGCGCACCGTACAGCAGCTGACACACTGCTGGGCGGATATTCTTGACTGGGAGCTGGACCTACGGGTGTCAAGATACCAGGGCACAGTGAGTATTAATTATTTGTTGTGTTTGTGTTCTACAATGCTTAAACAAAAATTTCAAATACCAGCTCACACTCAGATGTAAGTTACGTTTAGTTTATGATAAGAATATTGTTATTATGTGATCCAGTTTCTGCTATTATATGTTAACGATATTCATTGTGTAGACTGTATATAAGTACCCAAGGTTTAAAAAAGCTCCAATATCACATGGACGTGATTGTCCTTCATTTTTTTTTATATCCAACTCTATGGGACTTGATTACACTGTTCATTTGAAAATGTAGTCGCATTCTGTATAAATTTATAGCACTTAGAATTATATTAGTTCTATTCAGTGCCACCCAGGTTTTAACCTTCTTTTGGAACCCTTGCCCATGTATATTTTTCAAACTTCAATGTTGACCATTAAGAAGAAAGACTAGGCTCTTCGGTTTTCTTACCGGAGTCAACGTGCATGTTTCACGTACACACGAGCATGTTTAACTTCTCTGGCTCAGCGTGCCTGTAAGGACAAGCTACCTGTGACCACAGGAGAGGTAAGTGCTCCAGCAAACACATTGCGCTAAACCTACTAACCTATCTGTGCCTTTCTTTATTTTTAGTCACAATCTTGGTGAATATTCCCTTTAGTTTTCAATCCTCGTTATGATACATTCGTTGACACGCGGCCGCTTTGGAATGAATTTCCTGTCCACTGTGCGGCCACTTCTGAGGAAATGTAAGAATGAGTATGACACATTACAGTTAAATGCATTGCAAACAGTTCTTCTGCCCCAGATGCCCAAGTTATCAGATATCTAAATGTGCCGTCTTATAGGCTTGAAAAAATAAAATGGTCGAGGAGTGAACCAACCCACTCAGTTCTCCAAATATGGTTTGTTAGACCTGGCTTTTACAGCAGGTTTATCCCCAGGCTTTTTGCCTTTTGGCCTCCTTTTTCTGACCTGTTTTTTTTAGTTTTATGACTCTGGGCACTTTTCCACTGCTGATCAGTGCTAAAGTGCATATGCTCTCACTGTAAATTGTGTTATGGAGTGGTGATTCCATGATTGGCATATTTGATTTACTAGTCGATTCCTAGTATAGGAACACTGTGCGTACCCAGGGCCTATAAATCAAATGCTGCTAGTGGGTCTGCAGCACTGATTGTGCCACCCACATAAGCAGTCTGTAAATGTAACTCAGACCTGCCACTGTGGTGTCTGTGTGCAGTTTGGTGCTGCCATGTCGACCTGGCAAGTACACCCACTTGCCAGGCATTAATCTTTCCTTTTCTTACATGCTAGTCACCCCTAGGGTAGGCCCAAGGTACCCCTGTGGGCAGGGTGCAGTATATGTGAAAGGTAGGACATGCCCTGGTGTGTGTGGCATGTACTGATAGTAAAATACTGCCAATTTCGTTTTTCACTATTGCAAGGCTACCTGTTCCCATAGGATAGAAGGGGGGGGGGGGTTTGCTTATAACATCTTCTAAACATAGCTACCCCTGGGAACAAGGTAGAAAATTAAGCTTAGTATGCCTGAACAGAGAATGTTAAAATGCATCTTTTTTAGGGTGATTTTTTACGTTCTGTGTTTGAAAATACCGCTTTTAGAAAGTAGGTATTTTATTGCTTAGCCATCCAGTGCGCCTCTTCTAGGATGTATATTGACTGTCTGGCATTGGAGTGACAGGGGCTGGGCATGTACAGTGGCTCCAGAGAGTCTGGATGAGTCAGGGCAGGGCCGAATAAACCTGGGCTGCATTTAGAGTAGGGGGAGGAAATTTCCTTTCACCTGAATGGGCCTGCCCTGTCTGGGACAATGCTGTCTCCACCTCTTGCCTGGAAGCTGCACTAGAGAGGACAGAACTGGTTTTGACTGAGCACAGGGCTTCTCTACCACCAGAGATCAAAGAGATTTGCTGTATAAATATTGGGGCCCAGACCCCAGATATTTAGATTACTGCTTAACTAGGGAACCTGCCAGGAAGAAGAACTGGGAAAGCTGAAGAAGCAGTCCTGCCCCATATGCTGTGTGCTGTTGGGATTGGCCTGCCGTGGTTGCTTCTGTCTTGGGCAGGTCTCAGGAACAACAAAGACCTCACCATCCTTCTGGGCACCGTCTCTGATTCCGCTGGATCCAGTCACCACAGAAGAAAAGAGCAACCGACTCCGTCACTGATAGTCATGCAAGGGAGGCAGGCATTGTCTCCAATGTCATGAAGGAATTGTGGAGGCTTCTTCAATGGACACTGGTCCAGCTGCAATCCGGCAATGTATGAGACTTGAAAATGGTGGGGCAGCATAAATCTGACTCAAATCTGACTCAAACATAATATTATTCCACAAGCTTTTTTTATCAAAGATAGAAATTCAACGATAAATAATAAAAAGGTTCTATGGTGTCACTGCCATACTCAGTACGGAAAGTAGAGTTTGTCCTCAAACTCAGGTGGTTCACCAGAAGTTGGTCAGCTAACACACATGAATCAGACCAATCCTCCTCCTCTGCTGTTTCAGGAATGGTATAATTGCATGCTAGGAAATGTTGGTTCATTTTGATCATAGTCAATCTCTCCACGTTTAGAGGCGATAGACAGGGCCTTCTGCACCAGCTGCACTGAAAACATGCCCAGCAGATACACTGGCTACAGGACAAGCCTGATGCTTTATTGCTAGCCTGCTGAGCTCTGGCCAGTAGGGCATCTTCCCATACCATACATCAATGGGTTTTGATCCACATATACCTGTTTTGCATCATCCGGCTACTTCTGTGGATGGTCATTGGTGTTGCCACTTGCCCAATATCTTTTGCCATCACCTCTGCACTAGACTTAAACCCTACCAATTGAAACCAATACAATGTAGAGGTTGGGTCTGGTCTTTCTGTTGCTGTTGTTGCCCGTGTTCTGGTTGATGGTGTTGCTGGCTGCAGTGAGACAAGACTGCTCTCTCTGGAAGTTGAATGCAGCACCCCTGAACTGTGGGTTGGGACTCTAAGTTCCAGCCATTCTTCTTCCAGGTCTCAGGCTTGCTCAACAATCCACCTCTTGTATTTTGAAACATCTCCTTAAGAAAACAGAATGAAAGTGGTCTGAATTTGTTTTACTATTTATCAGGTAGTATGGTTCAGATGTACTGTTTGGATGAGATGGTGTCATGTTGCAGCCTTGTATTACAAGCCAAGCAAAGGGTTAAGCCCTCAACCAAGACATGCACTTCTGTGTTTTTGTTCACACCTTGAACATTTCAGACACCTTTTTTAGCTCGTCCTGTAGCAGATGCAACAATGCAATAGCCTGGCCCATGCTACTGTCCTCCTTGCTAACTTCCCATATGAAAACCTCAAAAGGGAGTAGCATCTGTGTCAGGCATTTGACTAGGCCCCATTTGTCCGCATCCATGGTCATAGCTTTCCCTACTGCATCCCCTCCTCTTTGAACGACATAGTCATTGATCTGTTTGTACTACTCAAAAAGGAATTGCAACATGTAATAGATGGAGTTCCAAAGTGTTGGCACCTCCTGTATCAGGGCTTTAACTGGTATTTGTACTCTATTAACATGCTGAATCATCCGCAACTGCTTCCAGGCTCTAAAAGAATGACATAAATGAGTGCAGATTATTCTACAGGTGGTCAGTATGTTGCTGACTATGTCTTGCACTTGTAGCTGATGTTCCCAGTCTCTCTTCCTCATCTTTACCACCACGACTAAGTTCAGCAATTTTTGTAAGGTGCTTCTCCACCTGATTATGTGATGTTTTTTCTAATGGGTCGTTTGGCCTCCAGTACCATAATGTGTACTAGGCTTACCTCAATGAACATTTGTGTGGCAAATGGTTCATACTGCAATGGTCTCCCGCACTTTGCAAACCATAAAAAAGTCCCAAACTATGGAGGAGTACCTTTTTACTGTGCCACTGCCAAAGCCTGAAGAAGAACTAGAGGCAGGTGGGTTTGTCATTAACTGCCTCTCTGTAGTGCATACTGCTACTGAAGTAGTGGTTACTAGTGCAAGTCTCTGCTGGAGCTTTGCAAATATGGGTGCTGGCGGTGCCACCTGTGCCAGATCCTTTGGAGCAGGTTGAATAGCAATGTCAGACTCCTCTGTGTCACCTTCTAGAATGACTGCCTCGTCGCCGTCATCCTCCTCATCATCAACTTCCATAATTCTAAGGCTTTCATGAACTTTTCTTTTCACTTGCCTCTCCTGGTGTCTCCAGGGTTCTGCCAGGGTACACTCCATGTCCCTAATCATCATCATCAGAAGTGGTGCTTGGAGACGTTGGTGGAGCAGTATCCTTCCTTTTCCTTGCTGTAGATCTGGAAGCCAATGATTCTAAAAGATGAGGTCTTGCTCTACAGGAAGCTCAACCTCCTGTCCTACTCCAACATCAGAAAAATGTACTATTTCTGGCTGCAGCTGCTGTCCACTTTTCTCTGTTTCCTGAAATGATTGGCTGCTACTTTGCGAAAGGGACAAATCAAATTCAGTGTCATTGTTTGTCGACATCGCCATGATTACGGTGGCCGCCTCACTGACAGACATTTTCTTAGGTTGGGGTTTTGTTGTTGATGTGGGTTTGCTGCTCTCAGCTTGCTGTCTGGAGGCCGGTGAGGCAGGCATGAGATGTGGTGGTCCAAAGAAGATTTGGGCGACATGACACTGGTGGGAAGCTGCTTCTTCTCACTGACAATTTCTTGGAAGCATCTTTCTTTGGGGCCATCATACAGCTCGGAGTTGTCAGTTGCACTAAGCGGCACAAGCAGAAGATATTGGAGGACTGACGTGTGACTGCACAGGCCTTCTGTTTTGCAGTACTGAGTGTGATGACTCTTCTCTTGTGCACTTAAAAGCAAACAAGCAAAAAATATTAAGGGTGAAACGTGGCATTGTTGTTGTTTGAATTAGTACAGATAAAGGTAATATTAGTGTGGTTGTTTACTTAGGTAATAATAACCACTTTAATGTCAAATCAAACCACTATATCATAAAATGTAATTCCCCATCAGAATGACTGACAGTATACAGAATGATAGAGCTCTTTCTCATATGTCCATATATTCTAAAGAAGACACCTGTGGCACTTAGGGAACTGCATGGGTAAATGGAATAGTAATCTTTAAAAAAAATAGTAATCTTTAAAAAAAATAGAGGTCAGTGTGCACCTATGGCAGGCATTATATTGTCCAGGGGTAAATGGAATAATCATCATTACACAAATGAATGATGCTGAGTGTCTAAAGTGCACTACAGCTAGGGTGTCCAGGAGGAAATGGAATTATATACCTAAAAATGGAACGCTGTTGCGCAGCTGTGCACCCATGGATGGATGAATGGATGGATGGATGGATGGAAGGATGGTTGGATAGATGGATGGATGAATGATAAAAAAAATTAAAAAAATACATTTAAAACAAATTAAAATTGAAAAACAAAAATAAATTACATTTAAAAAATGATAATAAAAAATAAGAGACTGTTTAAACAAAAAGAACAAATAAAAAAATGAATATTTTTTTTTAAAGATAAAATACAAATGATACTTTTAAAAAATCAATAATTGCCGATGTTTATATGGGAGGATGGGAAGAAACTTATTGAAGGTGCAATATATCAAAAATGCATGTAAAAATATGCAAGCACTGTACACCAAAAACACAATTCTTAATATGCATACTACAATGATCTTGAAGCATATTATTAAACTGATATCTTACATCCATCCATGCAAGCCTGTGGCAAAGGCACACTGGCTGGATGTACAAAATGGCTGCCAGCCAGTGCCACATGGTAAACAACAACACGGAAGAAGGAGGCATGGGGAACAAAGAACACATGCAAGCCTATGGCAAAGGCACACTGGCTGGATGCACAAAACAGCTGACAGCCAGTGCTACATGGTCAAACAACAACACTGAGCAAGGAGGCATGGGGAACAAAGAGAACACATTCATGCCTATGGACATAGACTCCACAAAATGGCCCCTGGCCACATGGCATGGTAAACCAAGACAAATCAATGATAATCTATGGCAAACACACACACACTGGCCAGACAAAGGAGGCATGGTAACACTGAAGTAAACACTACCATTAATTTAGCAATACCAAAAACGAATATTAACTTAGCTCTAAACATTTCACAAGACACATCCTCCCAAAGCATCAAATATTACCCCAATTATACACTTTTTGTCCACAAAATAAACGTGAAATACAAAAAAAACCACCACAGTTTTAATTCAATCCAATGCCATACCAGCGCTATGCACCCATGACCAGCACTGGCCCAGCCTACAGGATGGCCCCTTGGAAGTTTAGGCCACATAGTAAAATAAATAAATAATGCAAAGTTAACAGACATGGAGAAAATGTATTGAACTGCACAACATTGTTCCTTTACAAAAGAAGACAAATTAAATTAAAAAATATAACTAGGCCCCTACTGAAAACATGCAGGCCACCCACCACAATAACTTTGGAAAAAAACAATAAAAGTACAAAAGAATACTTGGGTATGCCCTCTATCAAGCAAACAACGCACTTATACAAGAGGTTTCGACATTACTTGTGAAATCTCAAATACAAAGTCCTTAAATCCAATGGTTTACATGGAGCAGACAAGAATAATGATCCTTCCAGCTCCGAATCCAAGTGAACGGGAGATGCACAAAGCATTGGGAGGAGTATGTTGGGGAAGAACAGGAAGTTGGAGTCTCTGGGGCACTATCAGTTGGAAAAAAAAGCAAAAAGCAAAAAAAGGCGTCACCCACATAAACAACTCTAACGGCCTGTTGGAGAAGAAAATCCACTCGAAAAGCCTCTCAGCTGCTTCTTAAGCACAAAAGCTTCTTAAGCGATGCATTCCCAATCAGCACTACATTGGCGCGGTCACAGCCGGAATCCATTTGCGAGAGCGTGAAGTCTCATGTGTGCTCGCTAGCATCCCAAAATTATCGTGGCGCGAGTGAGTGCCAAAACAAATCTCGAGTGCGTGAAGGGAAATTAACTCTGCTTCGAACCCAGGAAGGTGGAATTCAGGAACTCTGTGCAACTTACGGCCCGGACCTACTTGAAAAATAGTGTGGGGACCGTCACTGATCATTGATGTAGCCCCTACATTGGAGTGCTTCTCTTTTCCATTATCAGCTGCACGTCTGCCTCACTATGAAATCTTGTTGCTATCTTCATCAAACGTTACCCATTTCCGGTGTCCTGCTCTAAATTCTGTCTCCCGGGAACCTCATAACTACCTTATAACTGCCTTGAGGTCACTGACCAGTTTCACAAAGCCACTGATATATCTGACTGACATGTCCATTGCAAATTGAGATATTGTGATCTTCGTTGATAGATCATGTCTCTGGAATGATGTGGGTGAACTTGTGAACTTATTGCTGGATATCCTCTGAGCACTGTATCTCAGGTCATTTACTGCCGTAAACTGCTCCAGGTGCACTCTGCTTAGGTAGCAGAACTTGCTGCTTTTACTGAATTATGAATTTTGGCAGACACAGAAATTGTGACCATTTATACTGATTTGAAATATGCCTCTGGGTGCTGCATGACTTCAGGCTTTTGTGGATGCAATTCGATTTCCTGATCTAAAATGGGTTATGTGTGCATTGTTTGCTCGATGCCTCAATGCTACCTAAGCAGATCGCAGTGGTCAGCACATCAGGCAGTTGTCAATAACATCACTCAGGGCAATACCTAGTTAATCAGGCTGCAAAGGAAGCTGCTTTATTTCCTACCAATTAAGTTACTATGTATGTAGGCTTTGCTGTTTTCAGTTTCTATTTGTTGTAATTTCTAGTGGGTTTTTTTCAGTGATTTCAATACCTTAAAAAAACAGTGGTTATCAGTTGTTACTTATTTCCGTGCCTTATTAAAAATAACAGAAACAGTGTTTTTCCAGTGTTAATGGACCATTTTGCTTTTATTATTGCTTGCTTTCTGCCCTGATAGTGCATGGTATATAAACAGTGTACATACAGTGTATATGAGTTCCAAATACATTTTTACAAATCAAACTTATTGTGCTATACCATACAATACTTCTTCAGTGAGTCTTTGGTCATGCACGAGCACTCTTTCCTTCCCATGTAAACTTTTCTCTGCGAAAAGGCCTTCTCAAGATTGCCACTTGAGACCTGCAACCCCAAAACAGCCCGTACACAATTTTTTTAAATCTGGCCACCTACATGGTACACCTGAAGATTGTGATTCTCTTGTACAGGTTCTGCAAAATATGCATTGAACTAAGTGCATATGTCCTCAGAGTTATTGAAGAGGTCAAAAATGAAGCAGTACTTTTCAAAATCTGGAAAAATATTCCCCTTTACGGAAGAGATCTAGAATGTGTGCAGACAGAGTACCACAGTAACGCTTCATTGACTTCAAGTGCCATGGTTGTTGAAGGGACATTTCTATGCCTTATTGCTAGCCGTTTCTCATGCATTGCAAAATTACATTTCCTAAATTGCTCCTCAACATTTCTTTGCTTAACAAGTGGCAACCATTCTAACATGGAACATGTTGCATTGCCAACGTCACTAAAAGTGTCATCCAGCCTTCTAGGAGATGTTTCACATCTACACCAATTATGCTGAACGCTTGTTTGACAAGGGTGTTTTCAGACTCTAGTTTTTTTATTATGTCCACTATAGTAGTCATATTTTCCTGTAAAAATGTAAGCATGCAGAAGAGTGTACTTTTTTCACGTCACTGTCAACATGTGACAGAAGATCCTCACATTTCTTGCCTTTGGCATTATCACCAAGCAAACATTCTGCAAACAGTCGCCATGTGGATAAAATAGAATTCACAGCCTCTAGGACTGAGAATCATTGGCTAAATGACTCAGTTGGGATGAATCTGTCTTTGATGCCACACAAAGCACAAAATGAGAAATATTTGCGTTTTAGTTCCAGCGCATAATTAAAAGGTGCACCGGAATGGACTATAAAGTCAAAAGCATTCTTCATTAAATCTGAAGATTGTAAATATGCTTTCAGCATACCATATATAGCAAGTGGTAAGGATCTCTTACAGCGAAGCACTTCAACTCAGGTATCGATGTTGACAGGTCATCACACAACTTTTTCATATACATAGCTGAATGAGTACAAATATAAACAATATCTCTCTAATCTTTGTTGAATTTGGTATGCTTGGAATAAGTGACACTGTGTTCCGTGTTTCCCAAACATCTAGGGCTATGTTTCCACCCCAATCCCAGATGCTTGATGACAGTACTCTTTTCACATATACCTGTCACAGCAGCTTGCATTGAATGTTTCAAGCCTAGGGTGTTTGGCAATTCAACTACTATCAATACTGACTCGCTAGAAAAGGTTGGCTGATGTATCAAAGGGTTTCACCCATTCTCTGTGGGTAAATGTGATGGTACATATTGGGAATATTCTTATTAAACCAGCCATTTTACCTATCAGTGAAAGAATCAAATTTAGCCCAAATATCAAATATGATATTGATATTTCCTGTTTCTCTACAGTTTATAAAATATTCAAAAATGACCTAAAACATGCTTCTAAACCCTTCCACTTTAGACCCAAGACCACAAAAATGAAAAAAGCAAATGTGACCTCCATAAAAATCAAAACTCAACCAGAATAATGTTAGCCCAGCCTTTCTTGCTGCAACCTAGTATAACAAAGTTACAGTGTATTGGCCCTTTCAGGAAGAAATAAAAATTACTCTTTTACTCTCCTGTTCCTTTCTTTGAATGGCATTTAGTTTGAGGTTCTGCAGGTGTGTTTTCAGTGTTTATGTTTACGCTGTTGAGTGCTATTTCCATTTCAGTGGGGTGTTATCAGTTATTATAGGTTTAACCCTAAAACAGGATAGTCTATGTGTTTGTGATACAAACTGATGTTTTACCTGTACCTATTCATCTACATTGGAAAGTCTCTAAATTTCTAAACCAGAGCTGGACTAAATCAGGATGCTGATGGGACACTGAGGGGGTGTTGTGAGATAGCAAGGGGCATGGTGTAACATCAAAATTCTTGCTCCCGATCCCCACTAGATTGTATCACAGAGTTGTTCACATGCATAAAGACAGCATGCTATGTGCTGTTGCAACCCATTTGGATGCACCCTTCTTTTCTTCTATAGTCCAGAAGTATTTCCATTCCTGTGTCACTTGTCAATCCCACACTGTAGGTAGCTATATTAAGATCACCCCCGCTGCCCATCCACCCACTTGAGGTCCATTCAGATCTATTTGTTTGCCAGATGGTGATGTGCTTCATACTCATATGTGCCAATTACTGTATTTTCTCAGGATGGATGGAAGCCTCTCAATGTGCCAGAACAGATGCAATCACAGTGGTTAAGCATCCACTTTGACATTTTATACCTAGGTTCTAAATTCTGCTTCGCATTTCTAGTGATCAAGGAACACACTTCATTTCAGCAGTAGTAGGAGATATGGAAAGCGTTAGGGATCACCCAATACTTATATTGGGCTTACCAACTAGAATCCGTAGGAAGGGTAGAAAGCTACATTGCCACACTAAAAAATACAATAGCCAAGATTTGCTCCGAAAACCAGTAATTACCATGTGCTGACCTACAGTACTGCAGACAGATGATTCGATGTCTCTGCAGTTTGCTTTCTCAGGTTAGAGCTGCCTTACATGACTGCCAATCAGGGGGGGGGTGCTATTCACTCCAGCCTTGTGAGTGGGTATTCATGTGTGCACACCAGAGAATATCCTCCCTGCAGCCTCGCTGGAAAGGTCCATTCCAGATTTTGCTCATCAGCGAAGTGCATTCAGCCGCAAAGTGTTGTGGCCTGATGTCTTGGATTGACTCCTCACAGAGCAAGCATGCTGCAGCATCTCCATACAATGACCCACCTGATCCGATCAACCCTTCAGCCATCCTCAGAACTGCACTTGCTACACCTGCATCTAGACAAATCGGACGGGGCTGATCTCCACCCCAGTTCAGTAGGGGACATAGCCACTCAACCCCTTCTGCTTCACCTCTTCCATTGTAGCCCTGCCAGAATGCATCCTCCATTTGTTGTCACCACAGCAGCTTCTGTCCATAGTGACTGAAGGCGTGCCCAGTTCTGCACCCCATGGTATTTATGGCCTCTGCTGTTTCTCCTCTGATTCATGGTGTGGTTACCCATCTGGAATGTCTCCTTGGAGGGGATTGGAGCTTTGGCTCATCCATATCCACTGTTCATCCTCTCCACCGAGGTTGGTGTTTCATTTATGCTAACAACTCCTATGTTGCTTTCCTAGATAGGTACAGAACAACAATTAATATTCCTTCTTGCTGCATTTGCTCATATTTGCCCGTTGATTTGGGGATAGATCCCTTTGACTGGTGTACCCTTCAGTCAAAATTTTATTTTTACTTCGTTCTTTTCTACCAAGGGCACCAATTACAATAGTGTGCCAGTATATTTATCACTTCTTATCATGGCCTTGAAAAATGTAACAATCCTTTTGGCGCAAGTAGGCCAGAAGTGTCTTTTCTTGCACAGACAAAGCGAGGATTTAACTGTGATCACCGTGAAGGAAACATATACAGTGTTTTGATTTGAAGGAGTGATTATGACTTTGCTGTAGAAAACATTCCTTTCAAATCTTCCCCTTTTGAGATCAGCCTTCCCACTGGACTATTGTTTTATAAGTATCACCAGCACAGGGGTTAAAAAAGGTGGGTGCAAGTGTCTGTGGTGGGTTGGCTGTGTACAGGTGGTTTGCCCTGCGCCGTGCATAGCCAAATACTGTGTGCGGCTGGGAGATAGTCGCCCATGGAAGCTGGGCACAGGGTCTGCAACCAACTCAACGCTGCCCATGGCCGAAGGCTGTGCGTGCAGGGGCTAGATTCCCATATGGGTTGGACGCCTTGCAGCCAACTCCAAGCTGTACAACGCCAAAGGCCGTTCACTGTGGGGGGTTGGTGTCTCGTGGTGGGGTGAGCGTAGGGAATGGCTGCAGGAGGGGTTTGGCATTATTTTATGTTAAGAGAACCCTAGAAATTCACGGAAAAAAACAGGTTAAACTGACGTTGAAGTTATGTAATGTAATAATATCTCACTTTGCACTAAAATAAAGTCAGAAAATGACTGAAAAGAACAAACATTTGTGATGTTGTAGTTTGGTGGAAATGTCAGTTTAACTGTAACATTTTAAACTAATGAAAAACACTGACATTCACCAGTTAAATTTTTTTCAAGCAATTATAACTTGCGCCCTCGCCATATACTGCTTATGACCTCACAATACATCTCTCATGGCGTATATATATATATAAAAAACTAATTTTCCTATCACAAAAGGACAGGGCACTCCCAAGTTGGTAAATTAGAAATTAGATGTATTAATCCAAAATTACATGATTAAACATCAGTGTGACCTGACGCGTTTCGGTGATGGTTGATAAGCTTTCTCCACGGGTTACAGGCGTCACCATAATGCTTCACTTTAATGTGGAAAATTGCAATGGAAACAAACAAAGGCTTAAGTTGGGTCTCAACCTTAGGAAAACCTTGCTGCTGTATTCTGACTTGGATATCTATCAATATAGTCCATATATATACTGAGATATTTTGCGGTTGACGAAGTGGAGAGTAATACCTAAGCAGGTAATAGGGTATTGTGCTATAGAAAACTTGATTTGTGGTATATTCTGATCTTAGACTCAGATGTAGAGAGGGTGGAATTCTGAGGAAGAATTATGTGTACACTTGGGAGGATTTGCAATGTTGAGTGCTTTACTTTGCTTAGTACTTTTTTGTACAGGTGTGCTATTAGCATATACTACTTGATTTTAGTAGATGGACTTTAACTTTGTTTTTTCACACAGCTGTGAATCCACAATGAGCTATGATGTTGGCTTTGTTTTGAACGTGTGTTTGAATTTGCATTCTTTAGAGTCTACTGCCCCTTGGGCATGATGATGTGGATGATGCTATGGACCATTTATGACAGACATGCAGAGCCGGCTTTAGCGCTGGTGGCGCCCAGTGTAACAGTCTTTTTGGGCACCCCCAATTGATCCCCTTCTCCATGAATTCCCTCGCTACAGCTCTCCAACAGTGCACCTCATCTCTTCATACCCTCTTTCTGACATACATTTCTTTTTTTATAGCGCTACCCATAGTTTACTCACTCTCAGTTTTATGATCTGCATGTACGCGTTCTTTGCAGCAGGAACATTAACCCTCAGAAACATTTTAAGGCATTGGCAAAGTGGGCTCTGGCCCAGGGCCCCAGCCTTTCAGGGATGCCCCTGATAGAGTCAGCTCTGTTCTGCAGAGGCTTGCCCTGATGACCTTGAATAATTTTTCAACTGATTATTTTAAATACTGTTGCTCTTTAATTTATTTTTATGTGAGTGATGTGTGAAAGTCTAATGCAGGTATTTTGCATTTGTGTGTGTTTATGTTTGATGCAACATCCATAAATAAATTGTTTTTTAGATCAAAACAGGACCTCATATACGAAAAATGGGATGGTGTCACAAAGAATATTTGTAGCAATATTAGTGAGCTGCTGCTGTGCTACAATATTGAAAACACGAATCACTATCCATGAATATTAGATGAAACAACTTTGAAATTTGGACAAGTGTGCCTGTGCACTGTCAGTGACCTGGCCAAAGAGGGCATGAAGGAGCTGAAACTGGATCATAAATTCTGACTGTTCCAAACAGGGGCCCCCAAAATGCAATTGGCCCCATGCCCCCAAAATCCTTAAGATGTCCCTGTTAACCCTCTGCACTACTTGATGATGTCAAAACTGCCACTAGACAAAAGTAGATCGTTTACCAGTAGGAACATTAATCACCAGACTTACTTTATTGTCTGAAAACTGCTGGAATCACAAGGAAGTTCACATGCTTTTAAACCAATAGTTATTTTTAATCATAGTGCCCCACACCAAAGTCAGCACCAGGTGCAGCTGCACGGGTCGCACCACCCTAAAGTCAGCCATGCAGACATGTGTGAGTTGTGATCTATAGCAGCCAGAATGCTCACTTAAGTTCTATAAAATAGATAATCGACAATGAGCTAAGATTTTGTTTTTTGTTTTGGACATTTGTTACATTTTACATCAGTTGGAGTCTTTCATCCACTTGGGCATGGTGTTATGGATTATGGTATAGACCGTATACAACAACATGTATAAGTTGCGATCTATTGCAGCCAGAATGCTCACTTGAGTTCTATAAAATAAATAATTCACAATGAGCTAAGATTTTGTTTTTTGTTTTGAACATTTGTTAAATTTTGCATCATTTGGAGTCTTTCACCCACTTGGCCATGATGTTATGGATTATGTTATGGACCACATATGACCGACAGGTATGAGTTGTGATCGATTGCAACCAGATTGCTCACTTGAGTTATATAATGTAGGTAATCCACAATGAGCTAGGATGTTTATTTTCGTTTTGAACATTTGTTTAATTGTGCATCCTTTGGAGTCTTCTGCCCACTTGCACATGATGTTATGGATTATGTTATGGACCATATATGACTGAGATGTTTGCACTGTGATTTTTGCAGCCTGAATTCTCATTGGAGCAATATATCGACATGATATATAACCGAGCACATTGAGGCAGGATAATCAGTGCAGTGCAATTGGGTAGCTCTTTTCCACTGAGGTGCACTGAGTCATCGCTGTCTAAAGCACAGAAGGGTTGGAGCACACTCCACAAGCGTGCCAAAGTAGTCTGTAAGTATGTAGTAAGAAAAAGTCCTAAACTTGAAGTAAAAGTCCACAAAAGAAATGTAATAATCTTCAAGAACTTGTTTGTAGATATACAGTTGGTTATATGTTCAGCTAAGTACAGCGAAACACTGGGGCAGTCGACAAGTGTTTCGTCCTTATGGACTTTATCACATTGATAAACTTGGTAGATTAAAGGCTAGGGGCCCGATTCACAGAACTAACAAGACAAAATCCTAAACTTGCTACCATTTTGGTATTCACAGGAGGCACTTACTCATTTCAGTATTCACAGAAGGCACTTACTCATTTCGGTATTCACAGAAGTTAGGAGTCCTAACTTTAGGACTCCTAAATGACTTCTGTGAATATCGAAAGCCTTAAAGTTAGGATTTTCCTCAGTTTAGGCGTAGTTAAGTTAGGACTCCTACCTTTAGGACTCCTAAATGCCTTCTGTGAATACCAAAAGTCTTAAAGTTAGGATTTTTCTCAGTTTAGGAGTAGTAAAGTTAGGAGTCCTAACTTTACTACTCCTAAACTGAGAAAAACCTAACCTTAAGACTTTCGGTATTCACAGAAGGCATTTAGGAGTCCAAATGTTAGGAGTCCTAACTTAACTACGCCTAAACTGAGAAAAATCCTAATTTTAAGACTTTCGGTATTCACAGAAGACACTTAGGAGTCCTAAAGTTAGGAGTCCTAACTTCTGTGAATACCGAAATGAGTAAATGCCTTCTGTGAATACCGAAATGAGTAAGTGCCTTCTGTGAAAACCATAATGGTAGTAAGTTTAGGATTTTGTCTTAAGTTAGTTCTGTGAATCGGGCCCTCCGTCTTTCGAACGTCCATTAACTGACTACTCGTTATTGTATATGTAACTTGGATCAAACATTGGGGAACCTTTACTAGAAAATGATGCAATGTGGCGCTGCAAGCCAATCCTGCTGCGCCATCAGGAAAGTGCAGGGCTGTGTTGTATTTACAGCAATGCAATGCATCCCTGTGCTTTCCTCTGCGTTGGCACACATTTGGCTGTCTAGCTCTAACGTAGGCACCCATTTACCTTGGTGCAATGGTGCCTGCATTGCAGGGATGATTGTTTTTGAGTAGGAAGTGATTTCTTCCTGCACAAAAACATTAATTGATGGTGTTCTCCTCCTAAGATGTGTGATGCAGAATGCAGCACACATAGAAAGAGCAAAAAATGAGGAGCAATAAAGGTATTTCTCCCTGTTGCACCACTTTAATACCTCTCCTGGGGAGATGTGGGAATGTAACACATTCCCTGGTTTACAAAACCTTGTAAATCTGGGAATGCATCAGAATCCATGGGTGTTGCTTGGGAACACCCACAACAACACCTATGGAACCCCCTTTCACGCAGAGTAATGCGTGAAAGGGGGTCATATATACAGGTCAATGAAAAGTCATGCTGGGTGGCTTTGCCTGGCCTTGTAAATACGGGGAAGCATTTTGCGCCATGGAAGTGTCAAAAGAAGTGATTCTCAGGCTTGTAAATATGCCCCAGAGTAATCAATAGAGTTGTGAAGTAACTGTGTATCATAACCCAACAAAGTAAGCCATGCTCGTAGTTAAAGATGTGGAACTGTTTCTGAAGGGTTCCAGGATCAGTGGCAAGACTGAAATCATGTGGGAATAAGGCCGTGTTAAGTGGTCGAAATTTTAGGGACCATCTTGTTTCAGAAATGCGCCATTTAAAGTGTCTTTTGATATGGGAATTTGTGGGACAGTGAGATGTTGCATGTATGATTATTTATCTGTTATCCAATATGCTTTCATCATTACCTTTATTTTGCACTGCATATTGGACAATGAAAGTGTACACAGATTCCTCCCCTATATCCTGGAAGTGAGAATATATGGTGCACTTCGACATACCATTGGCTGTTGAACTGTATTTGGGATATGTCCGTTTTTACAATGAATATTATGCACATGTGGACTGAGTAATTATGTATGATTTAAATCTGATACAGTATAATTCTACATATATATATATATATGTGTGGAATATACAGATAGATCCCCATGTTAAGATATGGTAGCATTGTTTCGCTACGGTTGAGGTCCTGGATGATCCTTCGTTTCCGCTGCATTTTTTCACATTCAAGTTACTCTCAGTGTTAACTCCTGTTACCCATGACCAAGGCTTGTTGCTGAAATGCCTTAATCCACACTGATGAAATCTCCTGAGCAATTTTCCGACCAGGGGATGCACGCACTATGCTTTTGCGACGGGCAAAGGAGGTTTTATGTTATGTTATGTTATGTTAGAAAAACTTATATAGCGCACAGCTACCCGAAGGTGTCCCGGCGCTTGCTACAGTCCTCCTAAGGTTTGGCCAGAGAGAATTAAAACAACCATGTTTTAAGCGCCTTTCTGAAAGCAAATAAATCATTGCAGTTTCTTAAGCCAACAGGAAGTTTATTCCAGGCCTTGGCTGCCCCAACGGAAAAGCTTCTGCCTCCCTATCTAACTCTCTTAGAGGTGGGCACTACAATGAGTTTAGCTCCTAATGAGCGTAGAGATCTTCTAGGCACATACCATTGAAATTGTTGCTTCAGATAGAATGGGCCTATATCGTGGAGAGCTCGAAAAACCAAGCAGAGTGATTTTAAAAGTATTCGTTTTTTTACTGGCAGCCAGTGAAGATTTTTTATTGAACTCGAGATGGAAGCAAATTTCGGAGTCCCCGTAAGCAACCTGGCAGCTGCATTCTGGAGCATCTGAAGTTTTTGTAAGCTGCGCTCATGAATATTTAAGTAGAGGCTATTGCAATAGTCAAGTCTTGACATAATCAAGGCCGAGACCACTGTCCGCTTGCAGTCAGCCAGCAAAAGGGGTAAAACTTTCCTCATGGTCCTGAGAGTGTAGGATGTAGCAGAGACCACGGCATTTACTTGATCACAATGTGTTCATCCAGCACCACCCCCAGATTCTTAACTTTCCTGGAGGGTACTGGGAGAGTACCCATGGCCTCAGGCCACCAACCAGGGGTCCAGAGATTAACATTGTTCCCAAACCGAATCACTTCTGTTTTGTGACTTGTGTAGTACAGACTCTCACACCCAGAAGTGCACCACTGCCGAAAGGGATCGAAGGATCAGTGTTCAGTGGGGAAATGCATAGACATTTGCCTGATGCCTGTGGATACATCTTGTTTTACCACCCAGCGGCTCTGGTGAGGGGTCACTAGAAGGAACACAGGGCCCGATTCATAGAACTAACTTAAGACAAAATCCTAAACTTACTACCACTTTGATATTCACAGAAGGCACTTACTCATTTTGGTATTCACAGAAGGCACTTACTCATTTCGGTATTCACAGAAGTTAAGAGTCCTAACTTTAGGACTCCTAAATGCCTTCTGTGAATACCGAAAGTCTTAAAATTAGGATTTTCTCAGTTTAGTAGTAGTAAAGTTAGGACTCCTAATTTTAGGACTCCTAAATGCCTTCTGTGAATACCGAAAGTCTCAAAATTAGAATTTTTCTCAGTTTAGTAGTAGTAAAGTTAGGACTCCTAACTTTAGGACTCCTAAATGCCTTCTGTGAACATCGAAAGACTTAAAATTAGGATTTTTCTCAGTTTAGGAGTAGTAAAGTTAGGAGTCCTAACTTTACTACTCCTAAACTGAGAAAAATCCTAATTTTAAGACTTTCGGTATTCACAGAAGGCATTTAGGAGTCCTAAAGTTAGGACTCCTAACTTCTGTGAATACTGAAATGAGTAAGTGCCTTCTGTGAATACCAAAATGGTAGTAAGTTTAGGATTTTGTCTTAAGTTACTTCTGTGAATCGGGCCCGCAGAGACTGTTTCCCTCAATGAGGGGAGTTGTGGCAAGTGCAACCCATGCAAGTCATCATTGCATGGAGGGACTGTATTTATTGACCAGCAGTGGATGTGAAGTACCGCAGCCATCTTCCGATTGAGCCCAGCAGGGAGAAAGAAGTTATAAGGGATATTTAGACCAACAATAATATTTGGATGATTTAAGATGAGACTGCGATATCGGAACAGCACGGTGGCCACAACAAGCAATGCTATTATGGTCCTCCCATTGGCCAGCAAAACACCAATGACAAGAGTGAATATAGTTTTTAAACCAATCTCTGTACAGCAAGTTCTTTGTTTTTCAAGCACTGAAGAAGGCTTAACGCTGAAACGCGTCTGCAAAGGAAATTGTATTAAAGATTTTAAGAACCCCGTGAGTGCTCCGTACCTTAGTTTTAAAGTTGTGACTAGGCGCCCCCCTCACCTAGAGGAGGGGCGCCCTTAGTCGCGCCATGAAACCGAGCTTTAGTTGGAGGGGCTCATTTGGATGGTCGTTTTTCCCTATGACGTATGGTGCCCATTTGAAAACCAAAACTTACATTTATTCTATTATATAAGGCAACGTCCCTGGGGTCTCCTCCTCTTTGTCTCCTAGGACCCAGGAAAGCAGCAAGAACATCGGAAGCAGTGAGGCGTGTGGCATAGTGGGTCTATGGAGGCCTGGCGTAGCATTGCAAGGAGCTCTTAGCTCAGTGCAGTGAGAGTTTGACTTTAGTGGTTGTTGACGAGTTCGATCCCTTGTTAGTTTATTAAAAATTTAAAAATAAAATATACAGTTGAAGAGGTCTTTATAGTTGGATCTTTTTGCTAGTCTTAAAATATTTACATATTGCCTTGTGTTGTAATATGCCGAAATTGGTTATAGGCAGCTGTGTGGTGTTCGGCGGTATGGGGGCGTGGTTAGAGTGGGCACGTCTTCGTCGCCCCTTTGTCCCTTCTACTTCGTTTGGGAATGTTTTCCATGCGCTCCGGTGTGGCATTGCGGCTGGGTTCTGCACGTCAGCGGTAGCAGGCAGTGTTCGGTTCCCGCTGCCGTTCTGGTAATTTAAAAAAAAACACAAAAAAAAAACAAAGGGGAATTGCTACGAGGGCACAGTTTTTTCAGTTGTCATGTAACTGTGTGCTTGGCAAACGAACGCGATGCAGTGCCTTTGCCTTCTTTGATATGCCGCATGGTGCAGGGCGGACCGCTAGGTAGTGTGGGCGGGGCCGGAGGTGCGCCTCGGAATTGCTCCGGCATGGCGCCCTGCAGCAGCTGCCATTTTTTCTTAAGCCGGCAAGTCCTGTGTTTTGTGGCGCTTAGGGGCCGCGGCGGGTAGCATGGTCGGCCGTCATGCAGTGGCATGTTCGTGCAAAAGGGGGTGGGGCTTCGGCTTCTGGCACTGTTTATCTGGTAGTCGGCCCGATTATGAAGGGTATTGCTCGCACCCTTGTTGCTTGGGGAACTAACCCTGATGGGAGCAGAGTCTTTTAGCGTAGGGGGTAAGCGTGCGACTATGGTGTCTGCTGGTGAAGGGGTTCAATTCCTACCATGGAAGTTTAAAAAAAAAAAGGTAAGACACATTTTATTTTTGGCTGCAGGTGTGGTTGCAATAGGTGTAAAAAAATAAAAATAAAAAAGAAGACAAATATATATCTATACATAGTAGTGGCATGCAGGACGCGGTTTTTCTTGAACTGTTTTCTTTGATGTATGATATGTTGTTTTTTTCTTTCTGGTTAGTAGGTCCAAGCATGGCGCAAAAGTGCGCTCGCACACATACCGGAAAACCTGTGTCCCAGGAGGATTTCCACGCCCTGAGTGAACTCTGGAAGGCAGCAAAGCGGCACGGCTTGGAGGCAGCGCTGCAGAATTTGGCAGGCGAACCGTACCATCGGTCACAAGGGGGAGTATCGAAGCAGCAGAGGAAGGTCCTAGTTCGTTATAGAGAGGGACAACAGGTCAATACCTGTGCGCAGCCCGTAGCAGTAGCCACCATAGGGGGTGAGTCAATTCCTCATAGCATGGCCGCTCCCAGTTTGGACCAGGCAGCGCAGGGGCCTGTAATGAACATGAATGTGGGTGCTGAGGGATACAGTATAATGGCGATTTCAACGACAGCGGCGGCGAATGCGTCGTCGCAGGTGGGTGGGGCACCAGTGGTAACGCAAGCGTCAGGGTGTGCTGCCGTTCACCAGCCTCCCGTGGTAGCCGGTCGGGGTGCTGGTGCCGCCCCCTCAGGTGCCAGGCATATCCACGGGAGCGCAAGGAGAGTTCCAAGTGGCAGGAATTGTACCTGCATACCAGGCTCCAGTATTGCTGGGAGGGTCACCAGTGTCAACACCACTGGGGCAAGTATCACTCCCAGGAGCTCACGGTAGGGTGGCAGCACAGGTGTGGGTGCAGCCCTGGCGATACCAGTGACGGGAGGCATAGGCGTGGCTCAGCCTCCCACCATGCTGGTAACAGTGGGGACGGGTGAGGTCCAATCACCCCCATAGTGTCCCCATTGATATTTGGGTCATTGTCATTGGTGCTAGCCCCTTCTTCAGCAATTTCATGGCATGTTCCAGCTGAGACGTGAGAGAAAATCCACAAAGGGGAATTTGTGAACGTCTTTGATTTGATCAATGCGGGGGTGGTCCCAAGTAGGCCAAGAACAGGCAAGGAGACTGATTCAAAGCCCAAACCTGTGTGGGTAGAGTGGTCCCTGCGAAACTGGGTGACGGGGTTTGCAATTTATGCAGCTATTCTTACGGAGAAAACACCTTCATTGGCCCCACAATTATTTGGGTACATGTCTCTCATACATGGGGCGGCCTCTGAGTTTATAGGTTCGGCTTGGATGCAGTACGACACTAAGTTTCGAGAAATGAAAGCGGTTAGGCCAGAGATAGCTTGGGACCATAGGGAGATCAATATTTGGCATGCAGATTTTCAGATGTCACAGGCACCAGTGAGGGCGGTTCAGTCCTTTCAATTCCACAAAAACTTGTGAGACAAAAAACTGGCCTTCTGGCACGATAACAGGAAAGAGTGTGGCAGAGGGGCAGCATGTAGGTTTAAGCACCTTTACACCTTTTGCGGAGGGCAAGGACATCCAGAGTTCAAATGTTTCAAAAAGCTTGGCAAGCACGGGGAACAAACAACCCCCAAAGGTCGACTGCCGCCCAACTAATGGTGCGAAGCTCCCCACGCCAATTCGCCTGCATGTTCTCACACATCTCCTCAGCAAATATACAAACAGCAGGGATATTCATATGTTGTACTAAGGTTTCAGGGATGGTTTCCGCATTCCTTCGCACACTCCTCCCACATCAGTCCCTCCAAAAAATCAGTTGTCAGTTTTGCGGCACCAGGAGTTGGTCCGAAAAAAAATCATGAAGGTGGTGCATGCCGGGAGGGTGGCGGGTCCTTTTAGTTCCCCGCCATGTGCTTCACTGGTATGTTCGCCACTGGGTTTGGTGCCTAAGAAAGAGCCAGGCAAATTCCGATTGATTCACAACCTTTCTTATCCCGCTGGTTTGTCTGTCAATGATGGGTTGGACCCCATTCTATGCGCAGTCCGATACACTACCTTTGATGATAGTGTGGCAAAACTACAGAGATTAGGTAGGGGGGCCTTGATGGCGAAGTCTGACATACAGTCAGCCTAAGTTATTCAGTCTCGCCTATGTGCTGGCTTTCTTTGGGGCTCTCCACATTTCTGAGTTGGTTCCACAGTCAGCAATGGGTTAAGGGGGGCTAAGTGTAACGGATGTCCGCTTTGAAGTAGAGGCACTTTATATCAGGATTCGTAGGTCTAAAACAGATCAGTTAGGGAAAGGCACTTGGGTAAAATTGCTTGCGGCGCACAACACTGCGGTCTGTCCAGTGGCACAGGCAAACAATTATTTCAGAGGGCGCCCAATGGTGGCCTCGGCCAGGTTCCTGGTACACCAGGATGGGACACCAATGACACGATATCAATTCACTAAAGTGTGTAGGCAGCCGTTAGCCTGCCTGGGGGAGGATGCTTCTCAGTTTTCTTCCCATTCCTTTCAGGTAGGGGCAGCCACCACAGCGGCGTCAATTGGCCTGCCAACAGAAGCAATTAAAAGGGTGAGTCGATGGCAATCAGCATGTTTTCAGCGGTACATGAGGCCTAATCTCGTGTAGTCGGAGAGAGATGCCCAGGGGTCACAACAATTTGTTGATAACAGCAATTCTCTCTTTCTTTCAGTTGATGCCAGTAGCCCGGTACACATATGTTGGTGTGGGAATTCCTTGATTTGCAGAGCGGAGCAGCAATTCCGCGGGTCCAGTCTGGAGGAATCACAAAAAGCTGCGGGGTTTATGCACCATTGGTTGAGGGTGGGGGGTCTAAAATTGCAGGATATGTTTGGCCATTTTGAACAGGCGTTACGATCTGGAGCATTTCCCCACCCTGACATGTTAGTCATCCACGCTGGCGGAAATGATATAGTGTCCATGGGCAGGCGTGGGGTGCGAGAGGCCTTGTTTTCAGTCATGGCTAAGTTTCGACAATGCTTACAGAAGGCAGCAATATTGTGGTCGGAAGTGATTCCGCGAACGACCTGGGCCGGTGGGGTTTCGGTAAAAGCCATGAATCAATCGGTAAAGAAGCTGAACCATTCCATAGATAGCATTTTAGCAAAGTCCTCCATGGGCACTAGTATTAGGCACAAATTGCTACATCCTGGGATGAGAGAGTTGCTCCATGAGGATGGGGTGCATCTGTCTGCCATGGGAATGGCGATCTTTATCCACACTGTACTGGAGGGGATTGTTGAGCACAGTCAGCGCCAGGTAGAGGGGGAGGGCGAGTGCGCCAGGGACCTTCTCACCCTGTGGCGGAGCGCTGACAGTTAACACCAAAGGGGGCATGTGCAGCAATGGAGGTTCAGCGACTGGATGGACCCCAAGAGGGGGTACGATGGAACTGTGCATTGGATAGGCGGGGAGGGGACTGACCTGCTGGTGCTCCTGGACTCTACTGCCGAGGGTAGGCGCAGGGAGGGGACTGACCTGCCGGTGGTCCTGTCTCTACTGCCCTATCCCGCAATGTATGGACTATGTGGACTATTTGGGAGGCTGCCTGTGGTCAGGTACCTCGGTGGGCCGGTGCGCTAAGCGGTGCCCTCTATTTCAAGTAATGCAATGTTTGCTGCAGCGCGTTGGGGCCTGCCGGCACAATGTGCGCAGCTGAGTGGATCGGCCGGGTCGGCCAACACATTTAAGCACATGTGTATGACTAAGCTGAAATCAATTACAATGTTATGCCTAATTTCCTTACTGCCTTTGACATGTTGATGTCGCAAAAGTCTGTTGCTGCGAATATTGATATATAGCCAAATAATACTTTACTCCTGTAGTGGTTGTGTAGATTTATATGAGTGATGTGAATAAAAGTCTACACCTTCGACAACATAACCGATTCTGGATATTCTTGGGCTCGGCGGGTGCTGAGGGGTGTAAGAAGTGAAGGGGACTGAGTGTTTCATTGTGCGCGTACTATTGTGCAACAAACGAGTTCTCACCCTTGTTTCACGGACAATAGCACCTGCCCTGAGTTCGGTGGTCATTGGTGAGAAAAAGAAAACAAGTATATATACATACATACATACATACACGTACGTACATATATATATATATTTTTTATATATATATATATATATATATATATATATATATATATACACACACACATACATGCACCCAGACGTTATGATTCCCTGCTGTGGGTGGTCTCGCCACTTTTATCTGTGGCCCCTTATGTGCCTCTCCTGAAAGAGTTCACATCAACAGACTCCACTGGGACAATTGTAATTGAGATGTAGTTATGAGGTTGAACAAGTGGCGGTAAGGCAGGTGTATGCAATTGACGTTGGCCAATGGATGTCTAGCTGCTGCTTTCCTCTGAATCTCTAAAATTAACATCCATGCATCCTATCGTTTTCCTTGCCTCTCTGTGGACCTAGCTGCATTTTCCCTCCACTTTGATTTGGGTGGGGTTTTGAAAATACTTTGGTCGGATAGCATTTTTAACTTAGATTTCAAGGAGAGCCTGTCTCTGGTGTTATTTTACAAATTCACATAACTTCTGTTCTCAGGAAAGCCTAATATTCCAGTGATGTGAATTGTTCTTAAATGCATGCTTGGCCCTTAACGAAATGAGGCAACCCAGTAACCTTCCAAATAAACACCGCATTACCAAAGGTACTTTTGGTTCACAGCATTTTTAATAAACTCTTCTAAGGTGCAATTCCAGAAGTGCAATGGCCTCTCCCTCGCCCCTCCTTCTCCCCTCTAGTTGCAGTAGGTCTCCAGTTGGTAGAGAGAGCACGTGTTGTGGCAGCACTGCTCGACGATGCCCCTCCTCATTCGCTGCGCGAAGGTCTGCTCGTCCAGTTCGCTGCCCAGAGGACCGTTCGCTGCAAGAAATAAAAAGAGACAAAGCTTTAATGTTGGATAGTTTGTTTTTTACAATGTTCCCGAGGCTTGGCCATTTCCAACTGCGCGGGCATCCTTTAATCTGCACCAATTAAAAATAAGGCAATTTACCAATGCACTTTTGGGGAGCACCTGCAGGCCTATTAATGGCAAGTAAATGAACGCAATGTTTACGTATACTAAATAACCCCCAAAATGTCTTATCGTTTACATTTCAATAGTTACGTCCAGGACTGGGCGGGTGGGGGGTTTGCTAGTAAAAGGAACCGCTCCCGATTTTGTTACAGCGGGGCGATAATGCAGCTTTGCTGCAAAACTGGCCCCCAGTGACAGAACAATCCCACGCAGCCACAAAACCAACCCCCATTCCTCCGGCCCACCGGGAAACGCAAGGGGCCCGATTCACAGAAGTAACTTAACTCAAAATCCTAAACTTACTACCATTTTCGTATTCACAGAAGGCACTTACTCATTTTGATATTCACAGAAGACACTTACTCATTTCGGTATTCACAGAAGTTAGGGATCCTAACTTTAGGACTCCTAAATGCCTTCTGTGAATACCGAAAGTCTTAAAATTAGGATTTTTCTCAGTTTAGGAGTCCTAAAGTTAGGCCTCCTAACTTTACTACTACTAAACTGAGAAAAATCCTAATTTTAAGGCTTTCGGTATTCACAGAAGGCATTTAGGAGTCCTAAAGTTAGGAGTCCTAACTTTACTACTACTAAATTGAGAAAAATCCTAATTTTAAGACTTTCGGTATTCACAGAAGGCATTTAGGAGTCCTAAAGTTAGGAGTCCTAACTTTACTACTACTAAATTAAGAAAAATCCTAATTTTAAGACTTTCGGAATTCACAGAAGGCATTTAGGAGTCCTAAAGTTAGGAGTCCTAACTTCTGTGAATACCGAAATGAGTAAGTGCCTTCTATGAATACCAAAATGAGTAAGTGCCTTCTGTGAATACCAAAATGGTAGTAAGTTTAGGATTTTGTCTTAAGTTAGTTCTGTGAATCGGGCCCCTGGTGTCTGCTACGGTTACTCCGGCCCTAGTTATATTCACAAGATACATGCCTTTCCTCTGGGTCTGTCACTCTCTGGTTCTTTCATTTTTCATGATCACCCCCGCCCTCATCCTGGAACTTTAGTAAAGTCTGTTACTGGCTGGTGTAAAATGTACGTCATTACATTATGTCAACCAGCCCTGTGGCCTGAGTTTGAATCACTTCACTGCGTATGCCTGCTCTCTCCAAGAGTTCAGACGATTCCATTAATGCATAGCACAAATCTGTAACCTCTCTGTGACCCAATGAAGTGCCACATTTTGATTGCCCACTAGATGTCAGCGCCTTTACAGTGGCGTAATGAAACTTGAGAGGCCCATCCTGCAAAGTACACAGAGGGACCTCTTCCTCCCTGGCCCACCAGCTACCACTTTTGCTGAGGGGGCCCCCAGAGCCCGAGACCCCGGCATCGTGGTGGCTGTGGGGGATTATGTAACGCCTCTGTACCTTGCATTGTCTGCTTGCTGCTACCCCATTTCCACCACTTTTGCCGGCGTCTTTCGGTTCCCGCCTTGATTTCTGCTAATATCATACTGTGAGTGGCCGTAGGGTGTCACTGCTACACAAGTGCTGTCTGTCACTACTCTCCAATCCGTCAAACCAAGATTGGTCTCTATTCCCGACAAACGTTGCTGGGAAACCGTATGTCCTGGACCCTTTACTGTTACCTTCTAAACATCATAAATGTACAGATACTATCAAGGTAACTGATGCTAGGCCCGGCTTCTAAGGCTACTCAAATACTCGAATGGACTGTGAGATGAGCATGCACACTCAGCAAGCAATTTTCCCCTTCACTAGAGTAATGTTTTGACCTTTCAAATGGTGTGTCATTGAACTTGTTTCCGGTCCAGGGAGGAACCGGCTTGGAAGTTCAGGCTGGACTGTTCCCATGAGGAACAGAGTCAAGACTGATTTGCATATGGCCCAGATTTGGTTCCCTAGCTCACTGTGCCGCTGGATTCAAGCTTGCCTGGCTGATGAGGGATTATACCCCGAAACCGGTGCCAGTATGCTTGTTTCCGGTCCTGGGAGAACCCGGCTTGGCAGTTTGGGCTGATTGTTCCCATGAGGAACAGAGTCACAACTGATTTGCATATGGCTGGGTCCAAACTGGGGTGGCGTAGTGAGTAAAACAACCATGGATTTATTCAGCATTCCGGCCATCATTTGACACCACAGCATTTTTTGCCCTAAGTGGGGAATGGGTATGCCCAGATGTGGGTCCCTTGCTGGCTGTGCCATGGGACTCAATCTAGCCTGGCTGATGAGGGGTGTTACCCTGAAACCGGTCCCAGGATGCATGTTTCTGGTCCAGGGAGGACCCAGTTCGTCAGGTCGGGCTTGACTGTTTCCATGAGGAACAGGGTAAAGACTGATTTGTAAATGGCTGGCTCCAAACTGGGGCAGTGTAGTGAGCAAAAGAATGATGGATTTAACCCAGATCTCTTGACTGGGGATGTATGTTTGATTTGTTCATTACTCCGTCCATCATTTGTCGCTGCAGCATGGAAATGGCCACAACAGTGGCAATTCTATAATCAGCAGAAATTGAGTGCATGGGCCATGTCTTGCACACAGTAGCCACTCTTGACTGGTACTATCATTAGTTTCTGCACCTATAGGCATTAGGGATGAACACGTTTTTCCAAACCGGTGATTCTTGCACAATGGATAAGACAAGATACCAAGACTTCTCCTTGGATCTGAGACTTCTCCCCAACACTGACCTGCAAACTTCCTCACTCCTGCTCTTCAGGAAGTGACTTAAGATCCTTGTCTTCAAACAGCACCTCATGAACATGTAACCACCTGAACAATAGGCACAGGGTTTCCTGTTCTGCCAGAAAGCTTCTACTCTCTCATTCCCTCCTTTGTACTGCTCGCTTTTACCGGCACCGTTCTATAACACTTCATTCCTTAGTAGATAGATTTGCACTCCCTGAGTATGCAAATCTACTTACATACATTTCTACCAGACTGCACAGTCTTGTTATGCTCCACTGGCTTACTGGAATCAAACCAGAGTCAATGTGATAAATCATCAAATGCCTTTTTTATGGTCTGGCTTGACATCGCATCTTTTGCCAGACAATTATTCGAGCATCACTAGAGACAGACGTTGGCTCCTCCCACATTCTAGGAGTCAGGAGTGCATATTTTGATTGGGCAGAAGTTGTGTGCTTCCACAAAAAATGTGCCTTCTCTCCACACAGCATTGATCTTTTTATTATTTATCCAGCTGTCTGAGCTTGTACTTTGAGGAGCACACAATTTACATTTTAAAGTGTTTAAAGTGTCTTAGATAACTAAATTATTTATACTGCTTTTGTCTGACAACTTAGTTTTCTTCTTTTTTTCTTTACCATTGTTAGTGCCTCATTTCTGGTTCAGATACATCAATCGTCACCTTCCACAAAGCCCTATTTTAATTGTAAGTCGTTGGTAACAAACTTAACTGACAACAGAACAGGTGGAAGGAAGTCATTAACTTACATGGACTTTTAGATCTGGGTTGACAAAGCAACTGTCATCTGACCATTTGACCTACATCAATATTTTTCTACAGTTCTTTGCTTCACACAAAAATACATATCCATTGTGCTATTTACTTGTAATGCAACAACATTAAGGTGATGGTGGGAATGCTTGAATTAACTTCAGCCAGTGTCAATCGATCGGGCGACCTCCCAGTCCACACCTCAGTTTGGACCCAGTCATATGCAAATTAGTCTTGACCCTGCTCCAATAGGAACAATTCAGCCCGAACTTCCAGTCGATTAATCTATGTTACCTTTTGCATACATTTTTAAATGTTTTATCCTTATTTAAAATTGTATTATAAATTCTATGGAATATACAGAAATAAATACAAAAAAATGTTCTGCGGACAATCTCCATTATTTACTGGAATAAGGAATTCCGTGCGGATGTAAACCCTGAAAAATTACGTTCTGGCTGCTATTTCCTATTCTGTTGGGTTTAACTATTCATTTTTCGGTTCTAGCACAGTGTTCCCGGGGTGTTGCATTCTGCCACTACCATTCAACTCCTAACCGGGGCCTAGTTTTGAAGTAGGCATTCCAGTAGTACTACAAAGTTGTGCACCACTTCTTGTTGCTTAAAGATGATGAGAGCAGAGCCCACCTTGCAGCATGTAGTGAGCAGAACTCTAGTCTCTTGCCAGAAGTATTCTGTTTTTTTCCTGTTGGAACAAAAAATCCCATGAGTTAGCCAATCTATCAACACTATAATTCTCAGAGCTAGCGATCTGTCTCTTTTAGGGGAAGCGGCGCTCCTGCTTACAGTTTGAGGTGACACACTGATGACGATAGTTAGGTGCTGTCCTTGAATAACATGTTTGAAAGAAACATTTTCTAATCCACGAAACTATAAAGCGTCCTTGACATATGTTACTGCAGACGGCGAGCGTTCTCTGCAGCTGGCCCACTTCACTCATATTTTAAACTGACCTGCTTAATGCACGCTACGTGAGCGGGGTAACTCACTGCTGACGTGGGGAGGGGCTGGGCCCATGCCAGTTTTGAACACCTGCTCAGATATTGACGGGTGCGTTGGATGTCGACTTTACTACCACTAGATGTACACGTGCCCTGTGGGTGGCCTGTCTTTTCTGGCTGTGTATTTGCTATTGCGCCACGCCACGATGCTGCATTAACCCACCGTCGATAAGAACATCGAAAGGCGTGTCTTTGGCACTTCATATTAGGTCGACAGCTACCCGGTGGGAAGTACCAGACATTTATTCGCCTTTTGATGTTCCTATGCCAAGCATGTTCGAGCAGTGCCATCTGCTGGCTTGATTCTGTACTACACGAAAGCTGCTGAGGTGTGGCTTCTCGATGATGGAGATGGACACCAGCAGCGGTGGGAGGAATCGGAGGTCGACGCTGACTCTTATTGCGTTGAGATGAGTCATTGTTTTCAGTTATATATCACATTTCAAGACACATTGATCCTGTGCTACTTGATTTTCTGTTAATAAGTCCTTTAGGACTCCTGTGTATATATCGACACCTGCATCTTCAGTGACCCCTCCCCCCGCAGATTGATACGGTAATGGCAGGGTGATCAGGCGTCCCGGGTTTGTCCGAACAGTCCGGGTTTTTCGGCGGCTGTCCCGGCAGATTTCAGTAAATTAAGCTCATATCCCGTTTTTTTGAGAGGGCCGGTTGAAAAGTGTAGGAGGTATTTTTTTATGTTTCACAAAACAGTGGTAGTTAGCAGCTGTTATAGGAAAGCAATATAATTAACAGGCATGCAACTGGCTTTAAAAATTGCTTTTTAAGTATTTTTTTAACTGCCTTCTCTGTAATTTTCCGCTAAGGAGCCCTGTCATTCTGTGCACCGTGTTGAAGTAAAATTGCAGTCCTTCTTCTATATTTTGGAAATGTCCCGGTTTTTTGCTTTAAAATTCTGGTCACCCTAGGTAATGGCAGATGCGTCTATAAGGAGATGAACGTGTACATGACTTGTACATAATACTCATCTTTCAGCAGAGGAATCATTTTCCAAGGATCCTTCTAGAGGTTGGTGCATAGCAAGGGGGTTGGCCAGCACACAAAAGACCTGATGGCCCCATCTCTAGTGACGTTGATCTCTGGTGAGGCCTCGTGAAAATATGTCAGTTTCTGCCCTAGGACATTACCAGGGGTATTGTGACCACTTTAGGAGATAGAATCCGGAGTATTGTGTGCAGCTCTGATTACACATCTGGAGTATTGTGTCAAGTTCTGAGTCCTACTCTGGGGTCTCGTACCCACTAAAACGTATTTAGCCCAAATTTGTGGACCACTTCTGAAATGCAGTGTATACTTCTGGCGGCTTCATGTGAATCAGCGTGTCTAATTCTGCGGGTCATACCTCGAGAAGGATTTAGATTCAAAGAGGTCTGCGGCAGGCATGGGTTAGTGATTGCTGTGGAGAGCAAAAACCTTGCTAGAGACTAAGGGTGCAGGGCACAGCGGCAAGTCACCTTGCTGTGCTGCCCTGCGTCACAGAGAAAGGGCAAGAATGCACCGTATTTATCTAATACAGTGTATTCCTGGCCTTCACCCCTGTACTGGCTCCGTTTTGCCAGCCTAGCGCCAACGCAGACACCCATCCACCATGGTGCAAGGGTGCCTGTGTTGTAAGCAGAATTGTTTTTGTGCAATAAGGGGCGCCAGAGGAAAAAACGAGGATAAATAAAGACATTTCTCCTTGTTATGCCTCTCCTAGGGAGCCAAAACTTTTTGGCACATTCCCAGGTATGCAAGTCCTTGTAAATCTGGGAATGCGTCAAAAACCATGAGAGTTGCATGCTAACACCCACTACAATGCCCATGGAATGCATTTCTTGTGCAGAGTAAGGCAACACAGCGATTTGCGCTTTGTTGCCTGACTCCAGTTTTTAAGCCATTCAAAACCATGCCAAGTGGCTTTGCGTGGCTCTGTAAATCTGAGTTAGAGATTTGCGTCGCACATGTACCATGTTCGGTGGCGCATCGACTGACGCCAAGCTCTCATCAATATGCCCCTAAGGGCCCACAGTAATAAAACCAGGTTGTCAATAAGTCATAATTTTGTCCACAGTGACTTCATTGCAAGTTAAGATCTGACATGAGTTTTGCTCTGACTGATCTACTGGCAGTCACAGCACAAAACCATCCTTTGGGGGAGCATCAAAATCTCCTAACTCATTAATATGTATGACACAGATTTCATTTTTGCGACTCACTTGGAATGGCTGCAAATGTAGAGTTGCTGGCTCCTCCACCCCTCAATTTCCATTTAATAAATGCCAGGGCTTTAAATGGGCAGATACTGTCAGATATTGAGTACACACACTTCTTTCATTTGAAAGGGGGAGTGCCTGCACTTCTCAGCACTGCTGTAATATATTTAATGGAAGAGTACTGGCACTACTTGGCAGCGAATAGATACTCTAAAAATGAGTATCTACTCTTCTATATTTCCATTTAAGGCACTGCTAAATGTCAATTTTTTTTTTAAAGCAGACTCTGCCCTTAAGGAGACAGGCACTCTTTTCGATAATACAAGTTGTAATTCAGAGAATGGCACTGTGGGGAGCATAGAACTCCCCCCAATGTCTGCAGATGACATTCACAAGGTTGGAGCTGGCCAAAGAGGACAGCTTCTAACCTTGCAAAGGGATACAATTCCACAGGGGCGTTGTGAACCCCCTGCTTTAGCAGTAACAGCAAGGGTGGAGTTCTTGGTGGGCCTCGTCTGTCTGCACCTCGGCAGGCAAAGGCTCATAAATAACGTGAAAGGAAGGTGTTTGAGTGAGTGAGTGAGTGAGTGAGTAAAAGGACTGATGGGTAGGTGTGTGAGTGAAAAGGTGGATGGATGAGTGAAAGGGTGGATGGATGGACAGCTAGCTGGATTGATGCATGAATGAGTCAGTAAAAAGATGGATGTAAGGGTGGATGAGTGGAAGAATGAATGGATGAGTGAAAGAGGGGGTGGATGGATGGATAAAAGTGCGTATGGATGTATAATGGAAAGAATGGATGGATGGATGAAAGAGGGTGGGAGGATGGATGAAAGGTTACATGAGTGTATGGATGAGTGAAAGGGTGGATGGATGGATGAATGAATTAATGGGTGAAAAGATGAATGTAAGGATGGATGAGTGAAAGAATGAATGGATGAATGAAGGCAGGTGAGTGGGTGGATGAAAGGGCAAATGAATGAATGGCTGAAGGTGGATGGATGATGAGAAAGGATGGATGGATTACTGAAAGCATGAAAGGATGGGTGGCGTGAAAGGGTGGATGGATCGAAAGAATAAAAGGGTGGATAGATAGATGAGCAAAAGGATGGATTGATGCATGACTGAAAGGATGGATGCTTGTAACGTCGTGAACTCCCCAACTTCAGAAGCTACAGAAGGGTGGAGTTCTTGATGGGCCTCTTCTGTCTGCAACTTGGTAGACAAAGGGGAGTTATTGAGTGAAAGGATGGATGACTTAAAGGATGGATGTAAGGATGGATGAATGAAAAAATGGATGGATGAGCGAAAGGGTGGATGGATAGATGAAAGGGTGGATGGGTGAGTGAAAGGGAATGTGGATGGGTCGATGGATAGATGAGTGGAAGGGTGGATGGATGGTGAGAGAAAGGATGGATGGGTGGATGGATGGATGAGTGAAAAGATGGATGATGGATGATGGAGTGAAAGAGAGGGTGGATGAATTGATGGACGGGATGAGTGAAAGGGACGATGGACGGATGGATGAGTGAAAGGTGGATGAATTGATGTAGTGGAAGGGTCGAAGGATGAATGAGTGAACGGATGGATGGATGAGTGAAAGGATGGATGGATGAAAGAAAGGATGGATGGATGGATGAGAGAAAGGATGGATGACTGAAAGAATGGATGAGTGAGTGAAAGGGAAGCTAGACAGATGGATGAGTAAAAGGGTGGATGGATGGATGACTGAAAGGATGGATGCTTGGAACGTCGTGAACTCCCCAACTTTAGAAGCTACAGAAGGGTGGAATTCTTGATGGGCCTCTTCTGTCTGCAACTTGACAGACAAAAGGGAGTTACTGAGTGAAAGGATGGATGTAAGGAAGGATGAATTAAAAAATGGATGGATGAGCGAAAGGGTGGATGGATAGATGAAAGGGTGGATGGGTGAGTGAAAGGGAGGCTGGATGGGTCAATAGATGGATGAGTGGAAGGGTGGATGGATGATGAGAGAAAGGATGGATGGGTGGATGGATGGATGAGTGAAAGGGTGGATGGCTGAGTGAAAGAGAGGGTGGATGAATTGATGGATGGGATGAGTGAAAGGGAGGATGGATGGATGAGTGAAAGGTGGATGGATTGATGGAGTGGAAGGGTGGATGGTTGGATGAGTGAAAGGATGGATGGATGAGTGAAAGGATTGATGGATGAAAGAAAGGATGGATGGATGAAAGAAAGGATGGATGGATGAGAGAAAGGATGGATGACTGAAAGAATGGATGGGTGAGTGAAAGGGAAGCTAGACAGATGGATGTGTAAAAGGGTGGATGGATTGATGGACTGAAAGGGGGGATGGATGGATGAGTGAAAGGATGGATGGATGAAAGAAAGGATGGATGACTGAAATACATGATGGGTGAGTGAAAGGGAAGGTGGATGAATAGACAAATTAATTAATGCATGGATGAATGAGAGAGTGGATGGATGGATGAGTGAGTGAAAAGATAAATGGATGAATGGTTGAGTGGAACGAAGGGTGAAAGGATGGATGATTAGATGGCTGAGTGAAAGGACGAATGGATGAATGAGACTGAGTGAAAAGGAGGGTGGGTGGATGGAGTGAATGAATGGATCACAGAAAGAATGGATGAATAGGTGAGTGAAAGGGTAGGTGGAGAGAATGATGAGTGAATGGGTGGGTGGATGGATTTGGAGACAGATGCATAGGTCTGGATATGCATGGGCAGACGGACAGAATTGGGAGAGACTGAATGATAGATGAAAGAATGAATGGAGGGCAGAATGTAAAGATGAAATTTTAGATATCAGCAGGTGAATGGAAGGATGAATAGATAGATTCTTGAATGAAAGAGCCAAGAGAGCTCGTCTGAAGAGGGTCAGGATGACGTGCCTCATTTGCATGATGCCATAAGAGCTATGATTCGAAGTGGGGTGTATTTTAATATTCTGACTACTCCCTTGCCATCCCACGTATGGATTTTGTATCTGATCAATGGTTGACACACAATTGTAGTTACAAAGCATCAATAGTAAATTGGAAAGTAAAAAGGAACATGCACACTTTCCTTAGCAGTCCTTTATGGGCGACAAGTGTGCATTATAAGTCAGAAAGATCCTTCTAACTGGAAATGTGACTTTTTTTGTATGTTTCGACTTTGTGAGTCACATACTTTGCGATTACCAAAATGTTTTATAGATCAGGCTTGTTAGTGCTGTAATAGCCACAAACATTGATGCACAGAAGGAGTTGGCATACATATATATATATAATTATTATATACATATATTTTATATATATATGATAAATGTCTATGTAAAGAATATATATATAATATATATATATATATTATACATATATATGTATATATATATATCTATATATATGTTCTGAATACTCAGAGAGTTCACTCTTTGTACATGAATATTGTTTCATAAAAATGACTTGTTAGGTGATAATTATTCATGTGTTAAGAGAAGTGTTGGCTTCCTCAGTTTCGTATTTTTTATTTGTTGAGAGTTTTCTTTTGGAATGGGGGGTATTTAGTCTCCAAGAGAAGATATATTGGGGAGATACATTCATTGTTCAAATATAGTTTCTTCCATGTTGTTGCAAGAGAAATGTTTAATGGTGTTAAATCTATACTTGGTTCTGTGATCCAGGATTTAAGGAGGACAGAAAAAGTCATATGAAAGCTTTGGGAAGTAGGAATGCTACTTTATCTCTATTGCTCCACACATAAAACCTTGTGTGGAAAGGGAAGGCGTTCCCTACATTGGCTTTGGTGGCATGAAATTAATGGGAGAGTCCTCATCCCCTCTAGGCTCACTATAGCTCCCATTAGTTGTGGTTGTAACTCTGGGTGGAATTCAACCACCAATCATTGTGAGTGGCTCAATCTATCCAGGTCTAGAATTACCAGGTCCACAAACTCCAGGCACAATATGTGCAGGCCCCCAGACACAGCAGGCCTAGTTCCATCAAATGTGGATGCACATGTGGTGAAACCGCTGCAGGGGCTGAGTGTAGGGGCACAGTCCAGCCCCCACCCAACCTCTGCAGCACCATGGGGGAGAACAGAACACTCTCACCAGCCAGGCCCAGACCTTCATGGGACTGCCTCCTTCATCACTTGTGGAAAAGGAAAATCCTATGCCAACGTCAGCCTGGGACTGTGTGCTTCTCTCCCCCTACCCCCCCCCCCCACCTCCCCGCCGGCCCCTACCCCTGCTGAGCCCTTGGAAAGGACAGTCTCCAGCCAATGCACAGCAATGGGTGTACGCCCTCTCCCTTGCCCCTCCCCCTGGGTCCAGAGGTCTATATGAGGGGAGCAGACAAATCTCCAATCAATCTACACCACACTTCCAGACCCTTTAACTTCTGAGCCTTTACCCTAAAGTCCCCTCCCCGCCCCCATTGGCCCTGCTTCATAATATGTCAGCCGTGTTGCACCTATCATCAGAGATCAACACAAAAACTAGGAAGCAGTATTCCCGGGGCTTTGTGATTAGTTCCCATTTCATGGAAAAAAATGAGTAATTGTCAGATTTTGATGCTGGCTTGAATCGGAGATTCTGGCACCTTGGTTTCCTCACACAAACATTTAGCAACCTCGCAATGAGGGCCTATAATCTACATATTATGTAAATTCCCTGGTGTTTCCCAAACCCATATGCAAGGAACGTGCGCCCAAGTACGGCATAAAACCAACAAGACACTTTGTTAGGTACCAGGAAGAACAGCTTTACCCTAGAGAAGTGTAACTGCCCCTCCCCGGTGCTCGACTCTTTGGAACATGTTTCCCATAGAAATGCTTCCATTTTCTCAATGCGTCACCTATCTGAAGTTCTCTTACCCTCTAAGGCAGGGGGTTCTCCAAAGTCGGTCCTGGAGGGCCGGGTCCATTCAAGATTTTTTGCAAACCCCCATTTAGATAAATGTAGTTATCTGAAAAATCTGGCATGGAACTGGCCCTCCAGGACCGACTCTGGAGAACCCTGCAGGCATACCTGCCTTTGATTGACTTTATTGCCTCCTTGAGAGGTTGGAGGTGCAGTGTTGCAGAGTTTAACCTCTACCAAGCCATGAGGAGACTCGTACAGGGCAGCAGGCGGAACAGTCAATATGGCGGCGAGGCCGAGCCCATGCTGAGGGCCATACTGCATTTAAGAATCTATGCATGGGCTTACCCAGTGGCTGCTCGGTGTCGCGTCGTCCCTTGGGTGTGTAGAAGAAGCCTCGGTCTCCACACACAAGGTAGAGGGCTTCGACCAGATGAGAGCCGCACAGGTGCTGGTTTGTAATAGCCTGGCTGGTGGGGGTGCAGAGTGCACCGAGAACCAGGAGAGTCAGGGCGCTCAGCCAAACAGCCATGGTGTGTGCGGTGGGGCCTGGAGATGACAAGAAGAGAAAGAGAAGGACGGCTGGCCAGAGAGAAGGAACACGAGCAAATATGAGAGAGCGAGAGAGAGAGCATGGAGGGGAAGAGGAGTGAAGGAGATGTAAACCATAAACAATCCGAGCGAAGGATAAATAGAGGTAAGAAATTAGATTCAGCTCAAGTAGAGATCCAGAGTAGAGAACAGGGAGAAGGTTTAAAGCATGAAACGAGAGCGCAGAGCAGGGACCAGACCAACGAAACGGGAAGAAAGTTTGGAGAAGAAAATGAGCGAGCAGGTAAGGAAGGCGAGCGATGAACCAGGGAAAAAAAGATTACGATTTCAGGAGATAAAAAAGAGAATAGGCCGAGGAAGGGCGCAAGCAAACAGGAAGAAGATTCCGAGAAGAAAACGAGTGAGAAGGCAGGGAGGAGAATGGGTGAACACAAAGTAGGTTCAGGGATGGAAGCGAATGAGCGAGGAAGGTGAAGATGGCGAAAAAGGAAGCAAAATGTTGAGGAGAAGAAAGATGCAGGGAACAAATGAAGACGGTTCAAGAAAAAGAAACGAACGAGTGGGCCAAGGAGAGAGCAAGAGGAAGGTAAGTTTAGAGAGAGAAGACGGAGAAGAAAGAATGTTAATATCTGGCAAATCACCGAACTCTTGCAAATACATTGAAAATGTATAGATTCTCTTGGACTGCAAGCCCTCACGGATGGGACGTGCCATGCATCCATAGCATTAAATCCGCAGTTACATGCACATCACAAGGACTCATTCTTGACACATTTCAGAGAGTTGGCAGAGCTCGCTGAAAAAAAGATTTGAGCAAAAACGAAAGCAGTGGGTAGAGATCAACGGGAACGTTGTCTATATTCATTCATCATGCAAAGCCAGCTCGAGGTGCCACACACCAGCATTTATATCATTGAGGTGAAAATACCCATCACAAAATACACGGGTAAAATGTAGCATTTTACATTGAGGTTTGCTGCATTGGTTGCTTTTTAATTAGGTGTTGAATCAGCATAAACATAGATTGCTTCTCTACGAGAAGTAGCAACAACGGGACAACATATTTACTTGTTTTGCTTTGGCATCTGGTGCTAAATTCACCTGAAAACATGCGGTGTTCTGCACCAGGACACGTTGTGCGAGCGCATACAGAAGGGATGTCTTTGCATGGGGGTGGGTGAGTGGGGTGTGTGCCCACTTACATGTTTCATTATTACTGGAGGGGGGAAGGTTAGAGGTGCTTGTAAATGCTACTGACAGTCACCATGGGCAGCTTTGCCAGTGGCCTTTAACAGACTGCAGTAGAAGCTGGGGCCTTGTGGTGCTGACAGCACAATGTCTTGTGTCACCCTATACTTGTCTTCAAATTCTATCACGGGAAGGCGCTCGTGTATGAAATAGTTAATAGCCTTACCTTCGCTCCTCAAGTAAAATAAGTTTATCAAAATTATGATGTAAAATAGTCCTTAAAGCTGGGGCTTGACGCTGTGTAAACAGATTCATTTTCAGTACTGGTGTTCAAGTTATCTGAATAAATGTTTGCCAGGTAAAATATGGCAAGTGAGCTAAATATTTAAAATGATAAAAGAGAGGAGCACATTGAAAAGGTCCCCAAACTGGTTGCTGTCCTTTCCTATTACAATAAATTTAGTCTTTTAATTGAAAAATATATTGTAAGCAAAAAACCCAAAATATCTGCCGGACCTTGGAGTGGATGTGTTAGATGCCTTCCAAAACATTTTGACAAACTATGGTACTCTTTGTCACCTTTTAATTCCTCTGATTAAAATATTTAACCTTTCAAGAATTGCAGTGATGTTAAATTTCCCTTTTGAAAGTTCTTTTTGGCAGCTGCCGCACATTGCACATATTATTAATTTTCAGGGACACGTTGGAAGTGGCTGAGAAGGCTTCAGTCCTCTTCCTTGCCACCGCCTTGAGTGCCCCTGGGCTCCCTTGGTTAAAATCCAAGGGGCCTATTTTTTAGCCTAGAAATTAGATTTATGAAGCCACCCAGGCCACCTTGAGTGGCCTATCGTGGCTTCATAAATCTTGAGTAATGTAATGCAACACAAACTGCTGCGCTGCACTACTCTGCACTAGGGAAGCGTTTGCATGGGTGTTGCTTGGGTGTTCCAACACAACATCCATGGACTTTGGTGCGCTCCTAGATTTACAAGAACAGGTAAACCTGCGAGTGCTCCAAAAAGATATGACTTACCAGGAGAGGCGTAACGAAGAGAAATATCTTTATTTAGTCTCACTTTTCCCTCATTCTATGTGTGCTGCAGCACACTTAGAAAGTGGAAAAAGCCTCTTGTGATTGTTTTTGTACAGGAAGGTGTCCCTTCCTGCGCAAAAACAATTCTGCATGCAATGCAGGCACACCTGCACCATAGTGCAAGGGTGCCTGTATTGGCACTGGGCAGCTCATTGTGTGCCGTCTAAGGGAAACATTGCATTAAATACTGTGCATTCCTGACCCTTTCCCACTGACGCAGCTCAGCTGCACCACTTTTTGTATTAATATGCCCCAATGCCACAGAAGAGCCCATGGCACCCTGCTGCGACCACCATCAATTCAGAACCAATCCCAGTCCCTGAGGCTGAAAGGATTTCACTTAAGCAGGAGCCTCTCTAGTCAGAGCAGTAGCACCTTATCGCACATTGTCTGTACATTAAGGTCCTCTATTTGCATAAGGCAGCGCCACAAGTCTTCTTGCTGCCCTGTCCTACGCCAATGTAAAAAGGCAGGAATGCAGCGTATTTATGAAATACGGTGTATTCCTATCCTTTCCTCCTGTGTTGGCGCATAATTTTCTGCTAACGCCAACGTAGGCACCCTTGCAACATGGTGCAAGAGTGACAACATAGTCACCCTTGCACCATGTTGCAAGGGTGCCTCAGTTGCAGGCAGGATTTTTTTGTGCAGGAAAGGGGCACCTTCCTTCAACAAAAACAGTCCAGAGAGGCGTTTTTTCTCCTTCAATGTGTGCTGCAACATGGAAAGAGGAAAAAACAAGGAGAAAAAAATATATTTCTCCTCATTATGTCTGCTCTAGGGAAGCGTACGGTTTTGGTGCTGCCCCAGGTTTATGTGATTAAGTAAATCTGGGGAAGTGTCAAAATCCATGGGTGTTGCGTGGGAAAACCCACTGCAGCGCCAAAGGAACACCTCCTTGGCGCAAAGTAAGGCAAGGCAGCAACGTCTGCTGCTTTGTTTTACTTCATCTCTATAAGGCCATGCAAAGCCAAGCAGAGTGGCTTTGCATCCCCTCATAGATATGATTGAGATGCTTTTGCCAGCCTCTCATAAATAAGCCCCTTCGTATCTCCAACTCGCCCCAGCCTCCTACTAGAGGCTAGCTGTTTGTGCCCAACACTGTAATTTTCCAACTCCGAACAGGCCCTTCCCGCATCCTGCAAGATGGGGTTTGGAAAGGTAGGCTCTGCTTAGAATAAACAATCCTCACACATTGAAGAATAAATCCGATTGCCTTCCTGAGCCCCTTGATAAAACTGCGTGAAAGCAGTTAAGATTATACATTAAGGAACACAAGAGCAGGACAACACAAGGTCGAAGGCCGGAATATGAAAGTCAGTACGGGAATGCAGCCCACAAAGTCTGTAATCCTGAGGGTAAAATTGTTGCCTCAGCAGTTTGAGGCCTCCCCCAAAGCAAAAAATCCAAGATGGCCGAACCATAACCAGTACCATCACTCACTCAGCTTAGGAGGTCGAAGACGGACTCACCTTGGTGATGAATGGCTGGAGGAGAGAGAGGCGATGTTGCTTCCAGAGGGTGAGAATGGTGCAAGTGACCTCTCTGGGGAATTCGCTTCACGTTTATACTCAGCGCAGGAGCTTTGCTCAGCATTAATGCTCCTATTAGAGCTTCGACAAGGCACTTCCAGCTGGCTGTCCCCAGAGCAGAGAGGCATGACAGCTGCCCATTTGGGAGCCTGCCGCCCTTAAGCGGTGGCTGTGTCAAGACAATTAAACAAGGCAAACACTCTGCTCTCATCAGTTCTGCCCATCTGAGCTGGCTCCTTGCTGAATTGGCACTGTTTTTTTGGAAATTTTCCCTTGGCGCAGCGCTGCCAGGGGGTGCGACTCATCAGACTGAAAGGACTGTGTTGGCTAGCAGGAAACAATGAAGGAAAACAACCTCACGAGAAGAAGGGAGGCGAGCAGAGCAAGGCCCGCCATCTCCATCGGCAGAGAGGAGCAAACAGGTGGCAAGGGCGGCCATATTGTACAGGAGGGAACAAGGACATATCACATCCACTGAGACATGGGCAACTCATCCGTTGCGGTACTTGTGGTTGGTGACATACGCAGCATTTCTCCCTTAAACTAAGACACGAAAGCATATTAATACCTTCACACATCCTCACGCTGAGGCATGGAGCAATATGAGATTAGTGACAGGCTCACTTTTTATCATTTGACAGTGAGACAGTGGTGTATGTGACTAGAGACTCGCCAGGAAAAAAATGTGTAGAAACACACTTCTCATTTCTGGAAGACATTGTGGAATATGTGCTTTTAGTGATACCCCAATCACTTCTTAGACAGAACGAGACATAGTGATGTCTGTGATGAGAGTCACACGACCCACTTCTCATGTACAATGAGATATGGTGATATGTGCGAGATAGAGGAACACTTCTCAGGTACAATAAGCCATTGTAGCTTAGAAGGTTTGAGAGCAGCAACACTCATTTCCCATTCCCCATTTCGATGAGGTATGGCATCCACAAATACACGCACACCACAGACTGGTTAATAACAGTAAGCCAGTGCTTAATTTGTAAAATATTAAGTGCCAGGGCTCGGACCAGGAGGCCACTGCAGCTTGCACAACCTATTGTCTTTGTCATTGCTGCCAAAACAACTACAAACCATCTCTCTTGCATGTAAATGCGACAGTTTAGATTATTCCAGGTCCCCAAAGCTAAAGGAATGGCTGGGGGTGGGCAGGTATTAGCACTTTTAATGTATATTTTATTCCCAAACTACCATTCTGCTCATCTCTAAATTAGATGAGCAGCGCCACCATGTGGTGGATTGTTCTAAGTATGGTGTAGACAATGAGGTGCCGAGCATCGTAAATCAATTAAGTGCCGGTGCTTAGCACCGGAAAGCCCCAGCTCAAATTAAGCACTGCAGTAAGCCATGGTTCTAAGTAATTGGGTTATTGGTTGAAGCGAGTGGAATCTCCACTCAGGCAACAACCACAATCCTTCACAGAGTGAACCACGTAAGTCACTAAATCATCCTGTGTTTAACACTCTGGTAGCGTGGCACAAACAGCCAGGCTTAACTTAGGGGCAATGTGTAAAGTATTTATGCAGCTCACAAACATTAATAAAGTGAAAACACAACACAAGAAAAATCCCACACCAGTTTGGAAAAATAGAGAACATTTTAATATATAAAATAATTCTAGGATGACAAAAAAACAATCTGTAGATCCGTAAATATCCAGTGTTGAGTTTAAGGGGCATATGTATCAAACGATTTTGTATTCGCAAATGCTGCGAATCGCAAAAAAACAGCGTTTGCGAATACAAAATCGCAAAAGGAGATGTATGAGGCATTTCAGCCTCGCAATCTTAAGGAATCGCTAAATTTGCGATTTCTTAAGTTTGCGTAAGCATTTCAGAAATCGCAAAATGCGATTTCTTAAATGCAATGTAACACGCACCCAAGTTGTGCGATTTCTCCTTAAGAAATCGCAAATTACCACCAACTTCAAGTTGGTGGTAAATTGCGATTTCTTTGAAATATGCACTTTTTTGCATATTTCAAAGTGCCATGTGGTGCACATACATGCCCTTAGGGCATGTATGTGTGCCATATGTGCACACATGCTGATTTCAGGGGTGCATCAGGGTGTCATCATGACACCCTTGCACCTTTGAAAATATTCTCAATTTGCGATTAGCAAATAGCGATTCGCAAATTGAGAAGGACTTCCCATTCATTGCTATGGGCCTCCTGGCCCATAGGAATGAATGGGAAGGTATTCCTTAATTGCGATTTCTCAATTTGCTAATCGCAATTAAGGAATTTTAAGAAATCGCAAAATTTGTGCGATTTTTTATATACATCCCGTTTTTCAATTCTCAAATAGCGATTCTCAAAACATCGCTATTTGAGAATCGCAAATGGAGATGTTGATACATATGCCCCTAAGTCAGTATAGGGTGCAAAAGCTCAAAGCACCACTCGCAGTCATCTGGCTGTGCTAAACTAGGGGAAAGTCACAAGTTCAGGCTGACCGCGATTGTGCGTGGGCTGGACACAGGGACCAGGTTAGTCCCACTGAAAAGGCTGCCTTCTCAAAGTCTGGTGCTTAGAGTTCTGTTCGCTGTGCAGGAGACTGCCAGGAGCAGAGAGAGTATTGTTGATGGTCATCGCTGTAGCACGAAGAACAGGCCAGGCAGCGTGGCTTGTTATCGCTGTAGCGTGAAGAGAGCTGGTCAGGAGTCTGGACTGTCGTTGCTGAAGCTTTACGCTGGGGATCACAGAAGGCTGTCATTGCTGTAGCGCGAAGTGCAGACCTCAGATTGCCAATTATCACTGGCAGTGCCTATGGCGCACAGAGTTGGGTGCACTGGAGCTTCATGTTGGCAGTTGTTGTGGGTGGCAGAGTCTTGGTGTGAACAGATCTATTTGTGGTCGCAAAGAGCCTAAAACATCAGGATTTACCTTTCTTCCTGGGAGGAGCTCAGACTGATACCAGCCAAATGACCAGGACCTGGGGGTGCACTTCATAAAGTTGAGGAACTCACACCAGCAGGGCTCAGACAGGTCCAGTTGCAGGTTCGGGCAGGCCCAGTGCACCAGGTCAGTTCAGAAGTTGCAGGGAGGCCTCTGAAGCTTGTTGTGTCCCTGTAGCTTAGACAGGACCCCATCCAACTAACCTTTAGAGTCACTCAGGTTAGCCCAGGATGAAGGGAGCAGTTCCAGTCTTCCTTCTCAGAGAACAAGGCAGTCCTCAATCATAAGGGCAGTCCTCTAGCAGTGGCAGGGCAGTGCTCTAGGGCAAGGCAGTCCTTCTTCTGTAATGTCCACAGGTCCAGGAGTGTACAGATGAGTGGCTCTACCGGTCCAATATTTATACCCACTGCCAGTCGTTGAAGTTGAGGGATTCCCTATTCTACCCTCACATCTGGTTCTTCCCCTCTCAAGGCTTCAAGAAGTTTGGGGTGGCAAGCTACTGGTGTCAGGTTCCTTTATGTGTGCTGGAAGCAAGCCCTCTGAAGAGTAAGTAGGGTGAGGCCATCTGGATGGCCCATCCTGCCCACATCTAGTCCCTTTTGTGTCAGTGTCAGAGAGGAATACACAAATCCCGACAGCAGAGCAATTCACAGTCATATGACCCAGGACACTGGAAGAAGCCACATATAGTTAGGACAAGAAAATGCCAACTTACTAAAAGGGACATTTTCAGACTTGTGATTTAAAATCCGACTTTACCGTTAAAGAAGATTTATAATTACTGTTCATTTTAGTGTAAACCCCCCATATCACTATCTGCTCCCAATCAAAATTTATCTCAAGCAAAAATCTAGGGGACACCACACCAAAAGGGCCTGTCCAACATGATCTTCCCTCCAGCCAAAATCTCGGGTAGATTAATCAATACGTTTATGGACTTCCCTGCTTAGGCGATAGAACATGGACAATAGCCTTCTTTTGTAGTGGCACTTGTCAGTTCTATGCCTATCCAAGCCAAACTGTATCCCTCTGGCATTATTCTCTGGTGTCACTACACTAGCCCATGGGGAGCCCTTCTCCACATCTGTGTACCCCATCTGTGAAGCTCCTGACCGTAACATATTCACAGATGCATCCTAGTAGGCAGATAGTATCACAATGGCCAACAAGTTGATGTGGCCCATTCTACCCCTTCTGTCCCAACCAAGGGAAAACTCTACCCATAAAGACAACAACCAACAGAAACGACTGACAACTGTCAGTGTCAAGAGCCAAACCCACTTCCAGGTTGAGGATCTAAGCGTGGGCCTTGAGCAGACCTCACGTCCAGCCTTGGGGCTAGCAAGGAGTTCCCTATTTGCTCCTGAGGGTTCTCTGACCTCTGTGGTTTGTCAGACTGGGAGGTACTTTCCCCTTGTGCTAAGCACCCTTCTTCTACTCTTTTCCCACCAGTTCATGGGGTGGTAGCCTGAGAATGACCACACAGACCAGGGTCTGTACCCTGAGTCTGAGCAGGTGACTGGCAAGCCATAGCTGTCAGGTGGGAGCCATCACCCACTCAAGGGTGACATACTGTGTCTGTGTCATGCAAGCGTCTACCTGGTGCAGGTCTCCAGCCCTCTGTCTCAGTGACAGTGCAAGGAGCACCTCCAGACCAGAAGTAGCCTCACCATTGTCAGTCTTGGGATGCTTTTTGTCAGAGCTAGCAGCCCCTGATCCACTGGCCCTCCCACTGTGGACTGTCTCCGCCTCCTGCTCCTCCCTCTGGGCCTCTGTGCTCTCCCTTTGGTAGTAGTACCCTCAGAATCCTGAGCTTTGAGGTTGCTCTGGTCAGCTGGCCCTCCCATCTCTTCCAACACCGGTGGTAATACTTTTCCCAGAATGCACTAAATGTGCATCTGGGGACTAACTATAACCCTCCTCAGGGCAACTTTTCCACCTCATTCTAGGGGTACCAGAGCCATAGGGGGGACAAAGTCCAGCCTAAGTGCCTGACTCACCATACTCACTTTTCCTGGCAGGTACTGATCTGGTGAAACCAGAATTTTCCCTACTGTGGTCTGGCTGGCACCGGTATCTCTCAGAGCAGTGACAGGGATCCAATCCACTGTGATCTGATGGAAGTGGCAACACCCGCCCTTAGGGATCACAAGTAGGCCTGGGCGGTAAATTCCGTTCCGTTCGCGGAATTTGCGGAATTTGGGTAATTTCGCGTTCCGCGGAGAACGCGAAATTGCCCAAAAATCTGCATTTCGCGACTTCGCGGAATTTTTTGCTTGTTCGCGTTCTCAATATGCGTGTTCGCGAGATATTTCACCCCGAGCACGCAAACAGCGATCGCGAACAGGAAAAAAGTATAGCGAACAAGCAATTCCGCGTGTTCGCGGAATTTCTGCGTGTTCGCGGAGATTTTTTACCGTTTCGCGGAGATTTGCGTAACGCGATTCCGCAAATTCCGCCCACCCCTAATCACAAGCCTACCTTCTGAGTCTATCCCCAAACTAATGGGGAGTAGGGCATGTTCTACCACCTGCTCTCAGGGACTACTTCCCCCGAATGCCACAGTGGCCAACCCTGTGGATTTTCCACAGGTGGGTGGAGCCCCAAACCTGTGTCATAACTAGGAACACTCAAAGCAGGAGGGTTGGAAAAAGGGATGCCCTGGGCCACCTCCCACCAGCACCTCCCCTCTGTTTCTCTGAAGGGCAATGGAAACTGTTACCCCCACCTTACTTTGTAATTTGCCTGTGTCACTCTGGACCTCCCCCTTATTCTGCTGAGGGGTTCAAGGGGGAACTGAACCATCCTTTTTGGAGTCACTCCCAGGTACCTTCTTTTGGACCCTGGTTCGGAGCCTACTTAGCAAGCCCCCAAGGTACAATGAGCCTCCTCTCTATTAGGGATTGGAGCAGGTCTGGAAAATAACAACTGAACATGTGCTCTCTGCCAACCAAATTATACAGCCCAATGTAATCACTCACATCACTGCTCTTCACTTAACTATCTAGTGTCTTGCAAACATGATCCACACACTGTGCCCAGGTCTGCTGTGGCAGCTTCTGGCTGTTCCTGAATGTCTGCCTATACTTCTCAGGGGTGAGGTCATACTTCCTTACAAGTTCTTCCCTCATGAGGGAATACCTCATCCTGTTAGCCTTCCATAGGGCCAGTAGTCAATCCCTCCCTTCAGTGGGAATATGCCTCCATAGACTGGCTCTCCAATCCTCCTCAGGCACATTATGCATTTCTAGGACACCCTCAAACTTTAAACCACTTGTTGCTGTCATCACTCACAACAGAGTTCAGCACAAGATCTTTAGGGATGTGGAGCCTCCTGTTTCCACTGTACACTGGATTTTCACTGCCACCATTGATGCTGGGCTCGATGGGTCACTTCATGAGCCAAACAGATTATTTTCTCGTCCAAGGCTCTCCCAGCTTCTTTCTCACCCGGGCCAAATTCTGCTCTTCTAGCTGCAATTTGGCAAGCTGCAGCTTGAGCTCCCTCTCAACTCTCCTGTCCTCCTGCTTCTCCGGGAACAGGTTGTGGGAGGGAACACTGATATCTGCCCTGGCAGGGGACCTCACTCCTGTGAGCAAGTGGCCCTCCACCTCCTGCTGCTGCATTTCAGGGCATGTGGCCAGAGCATTTTTCTCATCTTTGAATTCCACCTTCCCATTCTCAGGGTCGTCCTCCTTTTGCTCTTCTGGTGTAGACTGCATCCCCCTGACTTCCTCACAGGCTATGAGGGCTATCTGGAGATCCACTTTGGTGGCCTTCTTTTCCTCATTGAGCCCTCTCTCTTTTCAGAGCCTCTGCAACTCCACCTTGCTGAAGTAGCAAAAAGGATGGGAGGCAGGACTTACATTTCAGAAAAGGAATACATGGCCCAACCAGAAATCAAGGAAAATGTATACAAACGTCAAATCTGATGTCAGATTATTTATATGGGATTTTAGTTTTGCACAAAATACCTGAGTGGCACTGCACAAACACAAGTACTGTATTCCACCACTGCCACCAAAGTAAAAAAATTGGGTAATTGGTTGAGGGGGTGGAAGCCCCACTCTGATGACAACCACAATCATATTAATGGTGAATCATATAAGAATCAATCTGTGCTTAACCCTCTGCTAGCTTGACACAAAGCACTCAAAGCTTAACTTGGAGACAATGTGTAAAGTATTTATGCAGCATATACGCATAAATACTTTACACACTGTATTCACCTTTGCAGTGACAGCACAACACAAGAAAAACCTCACACCATTTTAGACTAATAGAGAAAAGCTAATAAATAAATTGAAACCAGAATGACAAAAATCCAATCAGTAGAACAGAAGATATCAATTTTAAAGTTTTAAGTCTGTATAGTGTCTAAAAGCACAAAGTGTCACTGGTGGTCATTTAGTTGTACTCGATCTGGGGAACATCACAAGTTCAGGCTGACCGTGATAGATACAGGGGCAAGATATAGGGACCAGTTTAGTCCCGTTGCAAAAGTTACCATCTCAAAATCCAGTGCAAAGAGTTACTTTTGCAGTGGAGGAGGCCGCCTGGAGCAAGGAGAGTGTAATGATGGTCATCGCTGTAGTGTGAAGAACAGGCCTGATAGTGAAGACTATCATCGCTTAGCATGAAGAGCCAGTCCAAAGTCGTCGGCAATCATGGCTGGAGCGTGCGTTGGTGGAATCAGCGGACTCTCATTGCTGTAGCACATAGTGCAGACATCACATTGCGAATGTTCGCTGGCAGCGGCTGTTGCATGAAGATCCGGGTTCACAGGAGCTTCCCATTGGCGGTCACCATAGGCGGCAGAGTCTCAGTACAAATGGGCCTGTTCGTGGTTGTGAAGAGCCCAATACCTCAGGATTTCACCTTTCTTCTTAGGAGGAGGTTAGACTGATGTCAGCCAAAGGACCAGGACCTAGGTGGCACCTATTGGGGATCAGGAACTCACTCCAGCAGAGACCAGCAGGGCTCAAGCAGGTCCAGGCAGATCCAATGCATCAGGCCATCTGTGCAGTTGCAGGGAGGCCTCTGGAGCTTGTTGTGTCCTCGTAGCTCAGACAGAAGGTCAGTCAACTGATCCTTGGAGTCGTCTGGGGATGAAGGGAGCAGGTCCAGCCTTCCTTCTTAGAGAGCTAGGCAATCCTCTAGTAGGCAAAGCAGAACTCCTTTTATAGTATCCACAGACCCAGGAGTGTATGGATAAGTGACTCTGATGGTCTAATATTTATACCTGGTGCCAGCCTTTGAAGTGGGGTGATTCCCTATGCTATCCCCACATATGGTTCTGGAAAGTTCTTGTTATCCTCTGGCAAGGCTTCTGGGGTGAGAAACATTTATTGCCAGGCTCCTTTGTGTGTGCTGGAGGCAAGCCCTTTGAAGTATAAGTGAGGCAAGGCCCAGCTCTGCTCCAGTCATCCTGGCAGAATAGCCTATCCTACCCACACTTATGTTTCACAGTTCGGGAGGAACGCACAGACTGCAAAAGCGCAGCCATTCACAGTCACCTGACCCAGGACACTTGCAGAAGGCACAAATGATTAGGACAAGAAAATGGCAACTTTGTAAAAGTAGTATTTTCAGAGTGTAAACCCCATAGCTCTATCTGCTCCCAATCAAATGCTATCACTTATTACATACAATAAGGTAACCTCGTCAATGGGAGAGATTCCAATAGTGAAAAACAAGTTTTTCACTGATAGGACTGATTTTTGTCAGGTTGAAATGGCAGCTTAAAACTGTATTACAGGCTGCACGTGCAGGCCTGAGACGTGTTTGAATAGGCTACTTCAGCAGGTGGCACAATTTGTGATGCAGGCCCTCTAGTGGCATTTGATTTGAAGGCCCTGGGCACATGTAGTACAATTTACTAGGGGCTTACAAGTAAATTAAATGTGCCAATTTGGTGTAGGCCAATTTTACCATGTTTCAAGGAGAGAGCACAAGGACTTTACCACTGGTTACCATGGAAAAAGTGCACAGACTCTGAATACCAATAAAAATGGGTTCAGCACAGAAGGCAAAAATCGGAAAGGGGAAACCCTGGAAAAAGGGACAGGTTCAACAGTGGTATTTTGTGGGAGCAGAAGCATACAACAACATTTCTCTTATTGAGACATATCTTGAGTAAGCGGCAGGTAACCTGTGCACTTACAACATTTTGTACATTGAAAAAGAGACGGTATCCACCTTTCAGCTCTACTGAGACATGGTGGCATGAAAGATTAGAAACAGATCATGCACACTCCTTACAAGATGTGGTGGCATATGGGATGAGTGACACACCACCCACACCCATTAAGGAGACATGTTGGAATGGAGGATGAGGGACATACCATACACATCCATTAATGAGACATGATGGAATGTGGGATGAGACACACACACACAACGTGCATACTATTTGTGACATGGAGTTCATATGGGATGAGGCGGACCTCATACTTCTGTTATACACTTAGATATGATGACATGTGATGATAGAGACAGCACACCTCCTTCTAACACTGAAACATGGTTGTAAATGATAATAGACTATGACCACTATATTCCCTTTCATAATGAGACGGGTGCTATACATGATTAGAAATATAAGATATTGCTCTTCGTAACAAATCTACATGTAATTAGAGGAAAATACTAATACTTGTTACCCTTAGAGTTGGTTGCATATATAATTAAAGACATGACATACACTACGCTCGCAGATGGAGACAAGATATACATATGAGGTTAGCAAGAAGCCACAATGGCAGGTGATTGCATCTAGGGTTTAGGGAAAGGAAAATGATAAAGCAGAACACGATGACATTTTTTAAAAGTTATTAAGAATTTTGGACCAGAAATTAGTAACTGTTGAGTATACTAAATGCAAGTTTGCAGTAAATCTGTATTTTTGGCCATGTTCTAAGTGGGATGGTGTTTCTATGAAACCTACATTTATAGAAACAATTCAAAAGGCACCTGCTCCCTCAAACAAAGAGGAACCAAGGGGCATATTATCACGGTCCGGCGATAAATATTGCAAAGTGCGCTTAGCGCTTGCATATTTATCGACGGCTATCTCTGGAATTAATTGCCCGGTTAGCGCGTTATCAACAACGCGCATCGCCGAGGCGATAAATATTCCAGAGATAGTGTGTATATCGCCGTTTTCCATGGTGGAAAACAGCGATATCCTTGGTGATAGGGCCTGTGGTCTTAGACACACAATCCACCCCCCATGTTAGGTATGCCTTAGTCAGGAATTTAACAGACGTTAAATTCCTGCGTTAAGGCATACTTTTTTTTTTTTTTGTGAAAAATTTTATTGAAATTAGGCAAATCCAATAATACAAAGTTTACGGCTGTGCAATCAACAAAAAGCAAATCAGTAGCCACTGTGTGACACTTCCGGTTCTTAGATAAACAATACCACATCATCAATGCAACTGACAACAAGACCCCATCTACCAATCCATCATCGACACCTGCCCGAACCTGAACCAGGGGGATCTCTGACCCGTGCTCTGTCTCTAGGGCACTAAAGCCACCCTCCACCCCTGCTCATATCTCGAACATGGGAAAACGCCATGTGGCACACAGTACCTGACCCCAGGAGCTAAATATCCCTGCGTCTGCACCCTCCCCTGACCACTACATCTGCGTAACATTGGTTGGTACAACCTACCCCACTCCAGTGGGAGCTATTCCGGGATTCGGGGATGGCGGGGTCGAGCCAGGTAAGCCTGCAATGTACGTTTTATAAGGGCCCCAGATGTCCCTAGGACGCGCCATCGTGGGGAGGAGACTAGAGTAGATCTCGCTATTCGTGCTACAGAAAGCCATGGCCGTAAGCCACGTCTTGGACGTGGGAGCTGTCTTCTTCCCCCAGTGCCTTGCTACCTCCCTCTTGGCCAGGAGAAGCCCCAGAGAGGCCAATTTACGGACATTCTTTGGGAAATTGACGGTATACCCCAACAGTGCGACCTCAGGAGTGGGAACCAGAGTAAGCTCTAGCATCTCTTCTAGGATCTTGTGAACCTGTGTCCAGAATGTCTGTAGTCTCGGACACGTCCAAGACATGTGTGCAAAATCGGCATGTGGTGTAGCGCATTTCCAGCAGGTGTGTGGCCGCGCGGGATCAATGGCATGGAGTCCAACAGGGGTCATATACCAACGGCGTAGGAATTTATAGTGTAGGAGTTTGTGACGACTGTTCAGTGACACCGTGTCGGTGACCTTGCAACATGCCGTCCATTGGTCGTCCGTGATAGGCCTACCCAGGTCTGTTCCCCATTCCTCCCGTGCACGATCGTCCGTACAGGGGACCCGTGCTGCGCACGCCCTGTACAGCTTGGAAACAATATGTGCCCCCGTATCGGCGTCAATCAGGGTGGTGAGGGGTTCCAAGGAGGCCGGCTCGAGGGGAAATCCCTTAATCTCCGCCCGGGCGGCGCAATAGAGCCGGCGAAGAACGAACCGGTCCATGAATGTAGCATCACTGAATCGCGCGTCTTCCGATGCTGAGAAAATGTGCCCACCCGGGTATAAGTCCCCGATCCTGGTGAGGTCAAATTTCGTCAACGTTCGTTGCACCAGTGCTTCATCCGTGCCCGGTAATAGCCCAGGGTTGGGTAGCGGGAGGGAAGAAGAATACAGCAGAGGCTGAGCCAAATAGCGCGAGAGCCTGCTCCACGCCCAGCTGGTGGTAGATACCGTTTGAATGTCCATTGGGTCTCTGGGGACACCTCTGGGCAACACCGCCGACAGGCGACCTGGGAGGACAAAGTCCGCCTCTGGGCGAAGGAATGGGATCCGAGCATCAGGGTGATACCAGGCATAGGCATGTGCACACTGAGCGACTAGGCAGTATAAATATAAATCAGGCACTCCAAGGCCACCTCGATCCTGTGTGAGTGTGAGAGTCGCCCAGCGGATCCGGGGGTGTTTCCCGCCCCAGACCAGTCTAATCATGAGGGACCGCAGAGTGCGGAAAAAGGTCCGGGTTAGAGGGCTAGGGATATTATTGAAAAGATACAAAAATTTGGGGAGCACTATCATTTTAAGAATAGCGATCCTAGCGGACATAGAGAGCGGGAGCCGCAGCCACCCATCCACCTGAGTCTCCAGTCGCGCAATTGCGCGGCCATAGTTGAGGCGGATGATTTCGTCCGTGTTCAAATGTATTTGTATGCCCAGGTACCGCACCGAGTCCGGGCACCACTCCAGAGGGAACTCACACTGCCATGGGGAGGTGCCACTAGTCAATGGAAAGATGATGGACTTATGGCAGTTTATGCCCAGACCCGAGTGGCTACCGAAACGAAGGATTTCATGTATCAAGGGGGCAAGGTTGGCCTGCGGCTCCCTGACATACGGGATTGTGTCATCGGCATAGAGAGAGGCCAGCAATGGGGCCGTCCGAAACTGGAGACCCCTGTGGAGGTGCCGCTCCTGGAAATGCCGAATCAGGGGGTCCATAGCCAAAATAAACAAGAGCGGTGAAAGCGGGCAACCCTGCCGCGTACCGCGCGTGAGCGAGAATGGGCGAGATAGCGTGCCGTTGAGACGCAAACGGGCCGTAGGGCGACTATAGAGAAGTCTGACAGTCGCCAGGAAGTTCGCAGGCATGCCCATGCGCTCCATGACGGAAAGAAAGAAAGGCCATTCTAAAGAATCGAACGCTTTTTCGGTGTCTAGGAGGATCGCTGCAGCCGGTGGGGTCGGGTTAATTCTGTGCAGAACCGTGAACAGCGTACGCAAATTTAGCGACGTCGAGCTGCGGGGGACAAAGCCAGACTGTGCGGGTGATATAATGAATTCCATCAGCTGGGAAAGCCTGTTGGCTACTATCTTGGCCAAGATCTTATAGTCAGTGTTTAAGAGGGAGAGGGGCCTGTACGACCCACACAACGTCGGGTCCTTATTCGGCTTTGGGAGCTGCACAATGACTGCCTCACTCAGAGTAGACGGGAGGGAGCCACGCTCCAAGGCCTCCGCATACACCTCTATTAACTTGGGCGCCAGCAGATCAGAAAAGGCCTTGTAAAAGTCAGCGGAGAAGCCATCAAGGCCCGGGGCTGAAGAGCCCTGAAGCACTTTGATTGCCCCCCGCACTTCCGCCACCGTTATAGGTTCCGCCATGAACTCCTGCATGCCCCTATCCAGGAACACAAGAGCGATTTCCGATAGATAGGCCGCACGAGCGGCCGCGGAGTCACCCAACTTGGTGGTGTATAGATCTGTATAGTAGGCCAGGAATTCGTCCCGGATCTCGGCGGGCGTTGTGCGGAGCCCACCATCCGTGCCCCGCACCTCAGCGATCAGGGACTTGCTGTATGGTGGTCGTAAGGCTTGCGCTAGCGTGCGCCCTGGCCTGTCCCCCTCTCCATACCTACGTGCAACCTGGTATTTCCCCAAATAAAGGATCTCCCTGTCCGCGGCCTCCCGGAAGTCGGATAACAGGCGTAAGTGATAGAGATCAGGGTGTATATAATATCCCTACTTCCACAGATAGAGTAATCTCACAGGTACACGCACATACATTCTTCATACACTAGGGCCCATTTCACTAACATACGCTCAATTACTCTACCAGCAATAACCTGTGGAAAGAAAACTCCTAAACACCCTGCATCTATATCGGGGTCGATAAGATCTGGTTATTGAGACTGCCCTTAAACATAATCTAAACAATCTATACAATAATAATCAAAATATGATACTCAATAATTGACAAGAAATAATAACCAACACCATATTCAAAATTATATTGCTTTATCTAAAATTAGTCAAAGAAAATCAATCAGAATAAATCATTTTTCTCATAGTTACCTATTCTAGCTAAATGTCAGAACGGGTCAGGACAAGTCTCTCGGTAAAGTCTCTCAAGACGAAGTCCTCTCAGCAACGATCTTCACCAACGCAGATTCGGAACGCGGCAAAGGCAAATGGCAAGTGGCAAAAAACCCTCTCTAGGCTAACAATTCTTATAGTAAATCAAACAAAGGAAAATATAATTTGTATTGACTTCTTCCGTCAAACCTCTGAGCAAAGCGAGAAGGAAAGGATGTAGCATCGCTACATTTGAAAATCTCCGCTCAGGAAAAATCACAAAATAAACATAACGGGACAGGAACCAAAAAATACATTTGTATCTTGTAGTTTCCACGTCTCCTCGGCAATGAGATCATAGTTCAGAGTCTTTCTTTAAAGCTCCTTTGTTTCCCAAAGCTGCCAAGGACGCTTCATTTCATTTGGAGATCGCCCAAAACTGCTGCTGTCCTCACGGAAAGTTTTAACCAGGCAAAGCAAGGACTGTGGTCAGCTGATTTCAGGACCATATTCAGCAAGGCTCTCTCTCGTCACAGATTTCTACTCGAGGCCAGGCTTTACATATCAGCCATCTTTGTTTAGGCCACAATAGGCCACAACAGACCATCTTAATTAAAAGAGACAAAAACAACGTTACCACAGCATAATGATTGAACAGTGTTAACCCCACTAATACCCTTATGTGTATGCAATTATCTAGCTCTTGCAACATAGAAAAGCATTAATTCGAAAAGCATTTTGTGCTTAAAAATAAACAACACACAGCAATCTTTAAACATGTAAACACGCACATTATTATTAAACAGCACACTTATGCATTCCCACGTGTAATTCTCTCTTGTTAAAACAAACGAGTTGATTAGTATAAACACTTACACAAGACAAATAATTAATAATTAATAATTAATAAATTAATATAACAAATAGACATGCCAGAGCTTCAAAACCCAGTTAATTTTCAAACTGAAAACTCTGCTCTAGCAATCCCCCCTTTGGTGATTTTATCACCAAATAAACCCAAACAAAAAAAAAAAAATAGTGAAAATTTAGTCCCATTTTAGGAGAAATCGGAAATGTCTTTTCCTCCTTACACAACACTACACACCAGTCACTCTTTCATCATCCTTCTTTGTTTCTAAATAAACACTCTCCCTCAATTCTTCTAATTCAATCTCCTGTGGTTCTCTTTTCAACCTTTTGTTTTTCTTCTCTTTATTCAATTTCTTCTTCCCTCCCCTGTTTTTACAACACACACACACTAATCTCAGTATCAATAAAGCAATAATTATACAAGTTAAAGGAAACAATATTCTACCTATAATAGTACTACCTATTTTTGCAATAAAATCTTTAACAGCTATCACCTTATTAGCTATTTTAGTCCATAAACTCTCAGCTTCAAGTGGTACTAATTCTTCATGCAAATCAGTAATATTTTTGATATAGACCTTCAGGTCTTTGCTTTCGTCTGGAATGTAAGTGCAACAATGTTGAACTTTCAGCATTCCACAAACTCCACCCTCCTTGGCCAATAAAATATCAAGGGCAAGTCGATTTTGCATTGACATGGCACGTACGGCACTTAATTCCGTATTCACTAAAAGAAATCCTCCAGCGGTATTTGTCGATAAGCGATCCACCACTGTTGACAGTTTCCGAATTCCATAAGCATTTAAAGAAATTCCCACTGCTGGAATTAAAACCCCAAAAATATCACCCACTATTTCAGACCAAGTTTCTCTCTTGAAACGCATTAGTAAATTAATATGTTCTACATCTCTTATTTTATCTATATGGAAAATCTTTGGAAAGACCAGGCCCACATAACACGTGCCATACCAATGGTCAGGCAACTTGTAATAAGCCTTGTTCCCACAAACATAATACACTCCTGGAAAAACTGTATCTTCTCCACCTCTGAAACCCCAACCTGTTGCAATGAAGTATGTATCATGGCACTCACTAGTCCCAACAAAATATGTATCATATTGGGATTTCCTCCTTGTAATGCATAGCTTACCCTTCTGTGGTACATCTAGAGCTAAAGTTGGACTAGCCCCATTTCTCAATTCTTTTCCCATCTCAATGTCCCAAATTGTCTCACTCACTTTATATTTCCCTGCTTTCTCATGCATGTTCAATCTCCTTTCCTCTACCATATCCAGGAAAGCTTTCTCCTCTTCTTTCAGACTGCAAGTTAAATTATTCTTAAAAATGTAATCTAATGTTAATCCTTTTTCTTCAATAAAAATTTCACCAAAAGTGTTAGCTTCTTTAGCTGGATTCAGCTCTTTGTTCATTGGCAAATGCCCAAAAATACTATCTCTGTTAGACATCTTATAATCTATTTTCCCTAACAAATAGAAAACACTACTTAATATACTACATGAAATACCATATGTAGCTGAAACGGATGCAGGTAATTGCATACAAACGTAGCAATCCCTAACTTCCATTGTTTTCACATATTCGTACAACAACTTCGAAAAAACATTACTAGAAAAATTATTAATTGGCCTATCTTTGTGTATGTAAGTATTACTAATTCTAGTCAAAACTACTTTTTGCGAATTCTTCTCTATATCTGTCATATTTTCTGTATGCATCTCAAATGTAACTTTAAAAGTAACTAATAAAACTAAAACTCCCCACAGTAGCATTAATAATCCAGTACAGCAGCAGCACATTCTACACCATCTTTTAAAGAAGGCACATCTACTTTGATTATCCTCTATGTTAGCCATTTTACTACTTTGACCTTGTCTTTTGACTTAGCCTCTACTACTCCACTACTATTATACTTTGGATTACTTCAGACAACTGAATTTCAGACTTTCTCTTTTCACTTTTCCTCCAAGTGATTTCTTAGTTCACTCAATTTGGATATTCATCAGTTTTCACTCCTTCTTCTTCAGTAACATCAAATTGTATCAGATCATCAACAACATCTTGTGCATCTGACTCTTCTCCAATGTCAGTCAAGATAACTTTTAAGATTCCTTCTTTTTCCTCAACCACTTTTCTCAAGATCCCCTCCGGATTATCTCGAGTCACTGTTTCTTCTTCTCCTTCTTCAGACAGTGCCACATAAGACCATTCCGGTGATCTGTACTTTTGGTTGGGTCTTCTTATTCTTTTTATTTCCGCAGGTTCTCTTGATTCTTCTTGCTCCTTTCTTTTTACTTCATTTTGACTCGATACTTCATTCACTTGTTCAGCTTTTGATGTATTTGTTCTTATTACTCTGTATCTCAATCTCTTTACTCTGTTGTTAGGCCAACGATCTCCTTTTATCACCTTTTTCGGCCTAATTTCTTTATTATTTCTTTCTCCAATCCAAGTTCTCTTTCTTAGAACTCGACCCTCTGTTTGTTCATTCTCACTCTCATCCAATTCTGTTTCAAGTGCCTTCTGTTTTAGTTTTCTAGCAGTTTTCTTTTCCTCCACAGTTTCTTTCACCACTATTTGAGACTTCCCTACTCCTGTCCCTCCTCGGGTCTCCGACACGCAATCTTCTTGCTGTCTACTTGTCCCTTCACCTAGCTTGTCAAGAATGTTCCCTACACCTCCTCGGGGGTCTTCCGCAATCTGTCCCTCTCTATCTTTTTCTGACCCTACTTCTTCAGATATAATCTCAAGTGGTTCTTCAGTCTCCTCCTCTTCCGATTCAGGAGTAATCTCTGTGGAATTGCTCTTTTCTTTTCTTTTTTCTTCACTGCTTTTTGAAATTTCAGGCTCTCTTACAGAATCTGATCTCCTTTCTGAGACTCTCAATGGTTCTCTTGAAATTTTCTCTGCTTCTTTTCCCACTGGTTCTGGGTCTTCATCATCACTGGAATCCGATTCTTCAAAGTACTCTTTACCAGTTCCCTCTTTTGGGTTTGGAACTCTCAGAGTATGACTCGCATGCACCCAGTTTTTCACACCAGCACACTTCACTGCAGTTGTCGTTGTTAGAATGACTTGTCTCGGCCTTCCCCACCTTGGAACTAAGCAATTTCTTCTTCTGTGCACCTTAATCCTCACCCAGTCTCCTGGACTCAGATCATGAGCTTGCTTCTTCTCAAGTGTGGTAGCTTCTTCTCCAACCTGGTGAAACACAGAATGAACTGCGTCAGCCAGGCCTTTACAGTAATCCAAAATCATGTCATCAGTTATTGTCATCAACTTATTGACAGGTACAAATGCATGGCGCATTGCACGTCCCATGATTATTTCGTGCGGACTTAAACCAGTAGTTCTATCTGGAGTAGATCTAATAGTCATTAACACTAGAGGCAAGACGTCCGGCCATTTCATGCCAGTGGCTAAGCACATTTTACCAATCCTGTTTTTGATTGTGCCGTTTATCTGCTCAACCACACCAGAAGCCTCTGGTCTGTATGCACAATGTAGCTTCTGCTATATGCTTAATGCTTCACAAATCAAACTCATGAGTTCATTATAGAAGTGTCCACCTCTATCAGACTCAATCGTTACTGGAAACCCGTACCTAGGAATCAACTCCCTTAACAGTAATTTTGCCACTGTTACTCCATCATTTCTCCTAGTCGGATAAGCTTCAACCCATCTTGAAAACAAACAGACTACCACTAGAACATACCTCAGTCTATTCACTTGGGGCATTTCAATGAAATCAATCTGCATTCTTGTAAAAGGACCTCCTTCTCTGCCTATTGTTCCCAGACTCACCACTGTCTTTTTCCCAGTGTTAAATTGCTGACAAATCAAACACCTTTGACAGATGCTCTCTGCAATTGTCCTGAACTTTGCATTGTACCAGGTCTGCTTGAACGACCTAATCATCGCATCCCTCCCCAAATGTCCCTGGCCATGATACATCCTTGCCATTGACGACAATATGGAGTTTGGCATTACTGGTCTGCCATCCCTATAGACCCAAACATGGTCTGTTTCTCTTGGGGCACATCCTGCCTTAATCCAATCTTTTTTCTCTTCCTCTCCTGCCTCATCCTGCAACTGCTTCACTTCATCCCATGTCTCTAAGGCATTAGTAAACATCACAGAGCAAAAAGACATTTCCCCCTCTATTATAGACTGATTGGATTTCGCACAGTATTGAGCAATGTCATTCGCATAACGGTTTCCAACCGTTATAAAATCCTCCCCTTGTCCATGGGCAGCACACTTTACAACTGCTAACTCCCTAGGCAGCTGTATCGCCTCAAGTAATTTCCCAATCACTTCAGCATTCTTTATTGGAGTTCCACTCGATGTCAAGAAACCTCTTTGTAGCCAAAGCTGGCCAAAATCATGCACCACTCCAAATCCATACTGACTATCAGTCATCACAGTCGTCCTCAAATCTTTCCCAATTTCACAAGCTCTTGTCAATGCCACCAATTCAGCAACCTGTGCAGATTTCACTCCTTTCAATGGTGATGCTTCCATAACCTCTGAAACTTTACACACCGCATATGCTGCACATAGCACACCATCATCATTTCTCAGGCATGAACCATCCACAAACAACACATGATCACTCTCATGTAAGGGAAGATCCCTTATGTCTGGTCTCGGTTTTGTACAGTAATCAAGCACATCCAAACAATCATGATCATCTTCTGTTTTCACACCCACATTTTCAATATCCGGCAAAAGTGTCGCTGGATTCACATTTACACATCTCTCAAGAGTCACATTCGATGCTCCTAGAATCACTTTCTCATATTTAGTCAGCCGACTATGTGACATGTACTGAGTTCTGCTCTTGTCAAAAGAATTGCCACATTGTGAGGTACGAATACCCTTACAGGATATCCCATTATTATTCCCTCACTCTGTTCCAGACTCCCGCATGTTGCAGCCACAGATTTCAGACAACCTGGTAAACCCACAGCTACAGGGTCAAGTGTCGATGAGAAGTACGCAATAGGCCTTCTCAGTAATCCATGCTTCTGAATTAACACTGAAAGTGCACATCCATTTCTCTCACTGCAGTACAATTCAAACTCCTTTTCGTAATCAGGCATACCCAAAGCTGGAGCCTCACACATTCTATTTTTAAGCTCTTCAAATGCTGCCATTTGTTCTCCATCTAGTTCCAATGGGTCTGTCATCTCACTTTTTGTCAGTTTAATCAGTGGCTTTGCTATCAGCGAAAAATTAATTATCCACTGACGACAATAACCCACCATCCCCAGAAACATCCTCACTTCTCTCTGGGTCTTTGGGGCTTTCATTTCCCTGATGATTCTGATTCTGTCATCAGTCACTTTTCTCAGACCTTTTTCAATATTGTGTCCAAGATAATGCACCTCTTTCTTGCAAAATTGCAATTTGGCTGGAGATACCTTTAACCCTCCATCTGCCTGATGATTCAGTAAAGCTATGGTATCTACTTCACAAGCTTCTCGTGTCTTTGATGCCACAAGTAGGTCATCAATATATTGTACTAGTACTGAATTTTCAGGCATGATCAAACTCTCCAACGATTTTTTCAACAACTGATTAAATATCGAAGGACTCTCTGTATACCCTTGTGGGATTCGACACCATGCTAAAATACGCTGGCCAAACCTAAATGCAAAAATCGGCTGGCTGTCATGATGCAATGGAATTGAAAAGAACGCATGACACAAATCAATCACTGTATACCACTCAGCATCATGTGGAATCTGATACAGGATCACTGATGGATTTGGCACAATAGGACAACATGCCACCACAATTTGATTAACTTTTCTCAGATCCTGTACGATCCTAAATTTCCCATTAGGCTTCTTTAGCCCCATTATCGGTGAATTACACGGACTACTCAGTAGTTCTCTCAGGACTCCCTGCTGAATCATTTTCTCAATTATAGGAGTTATTCCTTCAATTATTTCTGGTGTCATTTTGTACTGAGGAATGTTAGGATAAGTAATTCCCTCTTTCACTGCAATTTTCACTGGATCTACATTATTCATCAATCCCACATCCTCTCCAGTAAAATCCCAAACTGTCCTTTTCACTGTGTCCCTCAGCTCTCGAGGCAAATCCTCTGGATCAAACACAGCAAATGCACCAATTAACTCACTTTCCCTATTTTCTAGAGTCACTCGGTACAAAACATCCTCATCTGGTGTTTCAAAAGCTATTCCATCCGGTGTACAGTTCATCTTGCACAACAGATCCCTACCTAACAGGTTCACTGGACTCGTGTCACAGACAATAAATCTGTGCATGTCTGAAAATTTCCCTATCTGTACTCTTACTGGTTCCGTAAGACGTGTTCTGATTTGTGTATTGGCTACACCAACTACTTGGATTGCTTCATCCGAGAGAGGAAGATTTCTAACATCTGTTGACCTGACAGTTGATCTTGTCGCACCTGTGTCTACTAAAAAAGTAACACTCTCTTCATTTATTTTCCCATCCACAAATGGTCCTGCCTGGTCTATTTCTAGAGTTGCACCAAGTATGCACTCTTCCTCCTCTCTTCGGCACCGTCAATAATCACCCTCAGATTCACTCCCTTCATTCTTTAACAAGTACTGTTGTACCTGATTAGAACGCTTTGGTTTGTTTACCTGTTCATCATTGTAGAATCCTGAATCCTGATTATACTTTTGTGCTCCTCTATTCTGCGGCAAGGGCGGTTTTGGCTCTTGACTCTGCTGTCTCACAACTTTCTGCTGTTGCTGCTGTTGATTTTTCCCCTCGTTCTGCACCTGTTGATTCAAGGAATTTCCCTCATTATTCACTAATGGTGGATTGGTACACTCCGATCTCCAATGCCCCAATTGGCCACAGTTGTGACAAGGAAACTTCTTTTTTGCTTCCTCAAGATTCCCCTTTCCTTTCCCTGCATATCTAGGTCTATTCCCTGCATTATTTCCTGGATTATTCGCCTGTTCCATCAACTGTGCTTCCTGTCTTTCTGCAACTTTCACTTGTGCCCACATTGCTTTCTCTTTCAGCTTTCTTTGTTTTGCTTCAATTTCATCACTGAAATATTTAGCATGTCTCAGAATCTCATCTATTTTCTTACTCTGCCAATCCACTGTGTGCTCACGAATTCTCTCACCAATTTCAGGTCTCAGGCCATATACAAATCTGTATACAAAATGACTCAAATCTTTGTCACCCAGGTGTTCATCTCCACTGAATTGTTTAAACGCCAGTATCAGCCTCTCGTAAAAAGCATGAACTGATTCTTTTGCTTCCTGTTGTGTTCTATCTATTTTTACCCAGTCTGTCTCTTTTGCAGGTACTTTACTCTTCAGGTATACCATCACCTGATCGTACTTTCTCATTACCTCTGGATCTGGTGCTCCTGTTCTTGGATCTCTTGGATATTCCTCAGTAGGCCAACTCACAACTATTTTACACTCAGTCCTCAAGTCTGCTGGAACAATTATATCAAACAGACTATTCAGATCAATCCACAGCACTTTTGACAATTTCACAAACCTATCTACCTGCCTATACCACTCGACGGGCTTTTCTCTCAATCGAGGGAAATCATTCGTAAATGACAAAATATCCTGTCTGGTCCATGGAACATGTACATATCCTCCTCCAGGTATTTCTCTCATAGGATAATTATCCACTGGTTTCTCTTTTTCTCTCACTGGAAAAGCTGAATAAGTTGTTCTATCTTCAGATTCCTCTCTTTTCTTATACCACCTATCCTTCCATTTTTCTACATCTCCCCATCTTCGCAATAATGCAACCATTTCTTTAATCTGTCCTGTTCTACCAGTTGCATTCAAATTTTCAATATCCTTTTCTGAAAAATCCATCCTGTAGGTTTTTTGCAAAGCTTTCACTTTATCAATGTCAACTCCCTGCTCATTCGCTATTGCTCTTAACCTATCATGTGTATTTCTCGCTCTCCAGGTAATGTTTTTACACATGAACATTAATTCACCATCATGATGACTTTTAAGAATTTCTGTTGGAACTGTCCCTGTAACAAGCTCTTCTAATTCTACACGTAACCTAGCCACATCAATTGCTTGTGAATCTTTATCCTTTTTCTGAAGAACTTTCATCCAATCATTCAAATCTTCAGCTGTTATTGCAGTAGTTTTTCTCACTGGAACCACTCTCTTTTGCGGTTCTAAAATTGGCATCCCTGAACAACTAGCTTCACTAGCATCCAATATTTCACTACATGTGTCATGTCTGGATTGTCTCAGGTCACTACTTTCTGTCCTTTTTCCTGAATCTCCTGAAGGACCAACTGAACTTATCAAATTATTCCCAACATATGGAATCACCAAACCATTTTCACCTATTCTCTGCTTGTCAAACACAGGCATAACCGGACCTATTGTTACAGGCACCGTAACAGCTTCCAGATTCTTCGTTAACTCCCTAATCTTTTCAGTCAGCTCTGTTGTAGTTCTAGCTAATTCTCTTGCTTTTTCGTCACCACTTCGATTCCCTTTCTCCCTGAAAGAATTACCACTTCTCCATTCAGATGTCACATTTTCTGTCTCAATGATACAAACTGTATCTCTTATTGGAGAAACAACTGGTGTACTCTCATCTGGTTCTGGTCTATATGGAGGTGGTCTTTTGTAAATCATGTCATTCAAGACCTCATCCTCATATTCATTAACTCCATATCTTCTCATTTCTGACTCAGGAACCCTCTCTGCTCCTTCTTCAACTGTTCTCATTGGATATAATCCCTCTGACATACTAGCATCTCGCCACCTTTTCATTCGATCATGATGAGTCTCACGATCATGTCTCCTCCCAAACATGTACCTGTACTGTCCTCCAGATCTCTGTTTTTCTCGCTCATGTACTTCCTCTTCCCATTCCACTAAAGCCTCAAACTGTGTAGGTCTTGGTTTCGGGTCAAGACATAACATCTTTTCCCGTAAATTTCTCAACACGGCCAAATTAAATGAACCATGTTCTGGAAATGCTAGAACACCATCCTCTTTGGTATACCTAACCCAATTCTCCAACCATATACAGGTATGATACCCATATCTTGCAGCCATGTAGGATGCAGGTGTTTTCGGTGGAGGTAACAATTCACCCTCTCTCGTCTTAATATCTTTATCCTTGTTAAACCACTTTTTAATTTTTCCAAAGAATGTTTTCTTCTTTTTCTCTTCTTGGTAATACATTTTAGTTTTTACCAAAACTTCTACTCTTTTCCCGTATTATAAATATACAATACAGATTTTCAACCAATAACAGCGCGACTCACACTAACGCACCAATCCTGGAGCGTCTACGTCACTAGGATAGCTCTTCCAATCCTTGCGCGGCTTACACCAACGCACCAATCCCAGCGCGAACACTATTCTGATCTATTATCCAATCAGAGCGCGGTCTTCCTGACGTCAGCAGTCGCTGCAGTCGCTTGTCTCCTGTCTCCTGTCACTCGTCTACCCCTCCTTTACAAAATCTTTTCAGTAGACTTTGTGTCAAAATTTCTACAAAATCTATTAGTTACAACATATAAACATCTCCATTGTCTGCTTCGCTAACCACAGAATAGTAAAAGAAATCTATTTCACAAGAACCTCTCGTTGACACAGTAGCACATCCCTCTACTCTGCCCTTCTAACATACATTCATTAACTGTTTCCTCTAGGACTTGTCCAAAGAGTCTTACAATCAACTAAATGTATATTCATTCACGCACATTCATACAAGAAAATATAGTACATACACACAGAATCCTACTTCCCGAGAACAGCGAACAATCTGCTCCACTACAGAATTATAACACACATTTAACCAAGCAGCTTACCCCTGCCCAGTTCCTCAAACAAGCTCAGAGAATACCTATTACTCCTCCCGCGATAAGCTTTAACGGTAAACCTTACGGATCCCTGGGACTTAAGACCAGAGTTTCACAGATAACCTTCACTACCATACACACTCCTTATATACCAGAAATATATTCTAATAGTAACATACAATAATGTCACTGATTCCGAACTCAGACAATGTGAATTTTCCTGCATACATACAGGACCAACAATCCCGTCTTTCCCGAGAGCAGCATATACTTCCCTCTGCCCTACTACGGAACTGCTACCAGCTTCCAAGTTCCAGAAGCACTACATATAACTCAACATGACGACTCCAACATATAGTATTAGTACATATACCAACATCAATAATCAATAATCAATATGTAATCTAATCAAATCAAGACAATCATCAATAACCATCCTACTCTGCTACCAGGAAATTGATAGAGATCAGGGTGTATATAATATCCCTACTTCCACAGATAGAGTAATCTCACAGTTACACGCACATACATTCTTCATACACTAGGGCCCATTTCACTAACATACGCTCAATTACTCTACCAGCAATAACCTGTGGAAAGAAAACTCCTAAACACCCTGCATCTATATCGGGGTCGATAAGATCTGGTTATTGAGACTGCCCTTAAACATAATCTAAACAATCTATACAATAATAATCAAAATATGATACTCAATAATTGACAAGAAATAATAACCAACACCATATTCAAAATTATATTGCTTTATCTAAAATTAGTCAAAGAAAATCAATCAGAATAAATCATTTTTCTCATAGTTACCTATTCTAGCTAAATGTCAGAACGGGTCAGGACAAGTCTCTCGGTAAAGTCTCTCAAGACGAAGTCCTCGCAGCAACGATCTTCACCAACGCAGATTCGGAACGCGGCAAAGGCAAATGGCAAGTGGCAAAAAACCCTCTCTAGGCTAACAATTCTTATAGTAAATCAAACAAAGGAAAATATAATTTGTATTGACTTCTTCCGTCAAACCTCTGAGCAAAGCGAGAAGGAAAGGATGTAGCATCGCTACATTTGAAAATCTCCGCTCAGGAAAAATCACAAAATAAACATAACGGAACAGGAACCAAAAAATACATTTGTATCTTGTAGTTTCCACGTCTCCTCGGCAATGAGATCATAGTTCAGAGTCTTTCTTTAAAGCTCCTTTGTTTCCCAAAGCTGCCAAGGACGCTTCATTTCATTTGGAGATCGCCCAAAACTGCTGCTGTCCTCACGGAAAGTTTTAACCAGGCAAAGCAAGGACTGTGGTCAGCTGATTTCAGGACCATATTCAGCAAGGCTCTCTCTCGTCACAGATTTCTACTCGAGGCCAGGCTTTACATATCAGCCATCTTTGTTTAGGCCACAATAGGCCACAACAGACCATCTTAATTAAAAGAGACAAAAACAACGTTACCACAGCATAATGATTGAACAGTGTTAACCCCACTAATACCCTTATGTGTATGCAATTATCTAGCTCTTGCAACATAGAAAAGCATTAATTCGAAAAGCATTTTGTGCTTAAAAATAAACAACACACAGCAATCTTTAAACATGTAAACACGCACATTATTATTAAACAGCACACTTATGCATTCCCACGTGTAATTCTCTCTTGTTAAAACAAACGAGTTGATTAGTATAAACACTTACACAAGACAAATAATTAATAATTAATAATTAATAAATTAATATAACAAATAGACATGCCAGAGCTTCAAAACCCAGTTAATTTTCAAACTGAAAACTCTGCTCTAGCATAAGCGCCTGGTAAATACCTCGTCAGAGGGTGCCTGCTGCGCCTCAGTGTCTAGCGCGTCTAGCTGTGTCTCCAGTTGTGTTATTGTTGCGCGCAATACCTTCAGGACCCCCGCGTGCTTAGCTATGCAAACCCCTCTGATATATGCCTTGAACCCATCCCAGAGCACTGCCCACGAGTCCACCGAGCCAGTATTTATGGTGAAGTAGTCCTCTAGCGTTAAGGCATACTTAACGTGATTTTAAATATCGCTAGCCCTCCTTGTCAATATGACGTAGCTGTGTTAGCGATATTTTCCTAAGGGAGTCTTGTCAGGCATGCCTCCTTTGCATATCATTAGCGATGCGATGGGAGGCATGCTGACAAGGGGCGCTATTGCCAGTAAACTGTCGCTAACAGCTGTTAGCGACAGCTTGCTGATAGGGCGATAAAAATATCACCACTTTAGCGGCAAAAGCGGTGATATTGCCCTTGATGATATGCCTCTAAGATCTTTTCTCGGGCTTGCTGAATCTTTTTTTTTTAAACACTCTTTATTGGCATTTTTACTGAATATTCCAATAATACTTTACACGGGATACATAACATTCAGAATGCTTCTTTTGTTACAGGGTCACATTTCAATTCTACACCATTACTATAATATCTATAACATTTTTCTACTAACGTAGTTCCCCCTTTCCTACCCACCCTTCGTGCCTTAATGTCTTTTGTCTATCATCCGGAGTTCGATAACTATCAACTGAAGAGCAGTACTATATGTCTCTTTTAGAGTCCTCCCAGTGTCTAATCCGGGGGTTGTTAATCATTTTTCTCCTCTGCCTCCACATCTTTCAAGTCTGCAATCACCGCGGACCATGCCCGCACATCCTCCGCAAGTCTATCATCCTTCCATATATGTTTCACTCGAACCAATTCAGCTGTTGCCCACTCATTCATATCTCTCAAATCTCTCATCCAGCTACGTATAAGTGGGGGGGGGGGTCAGACTGAGCCACAAGACTGCTATCCTTTTATTTTCGATCACCAACCCCAGGAGCACAAACCACCTACTTAGCTTTTACTTTTTTGGGGTAGGTATTATATTCAGTAGGTCTGAGCGTATAGTCCTGGGGACGGACTATCCACTAGCCTTGTGTATTAACTCAAATACTCCGTCCCACAAAGGTACAAGCTCAGTCACATGCATAACATATTCACAAAGCAGGCTGCTGCTTCCCCACACCTAGGGTAGGCACCTGACTGCTCCGGATAATTTTACTTACTCTGTATGGTGTTAAATATACTTGGTGCACTATGTTGTATTGGATTAACTTAAATCGTACGTTGGAACTCACTTCACGGACTCCTTCATGCACTCTCGCCCACTACCGTTCTAATATGGGTTCCTCCTATTCCTCCTCCCACCTTGTCTGTACAGTCAGGGCCCCGACCAGGTTGTCATCTCGAAGGGCCCTATAGATGCGGGAGATTAAGCGCCGCCCACCCACCATTGATAATAGAGTTGTTAGAACAGCTGTGCAAGAGAGTTCCTCTGGGAAGGAATTCCATATCTCCCTAGCCGCTGCAGCTATCTTCCCATACTGTAGCAATTGTCCCGTTCCCAGATCAAAAGAAGTCACAGCCTCCTCTCGGGCCATGAATCTGCCATTTTTAGGTCTCGCCTGACCCAGCGCATGCGCTGGTCTGGCGAAACTTTTTGAGAGGGCTCCAAAAAGTGCTACCAGGCCAGCCTAGAGCTACAGTGCATGTGCGCGGGCGTGCGCGCGCGCCGCTCTTTACCGCGATTACTTTCACTTTTGCGGCCGCACAGCCGCTTGGTATAGCCAATAGGTCTCGCTTTTGGGACCTTATAAGTATTTAGTTATGCAACTGTTGCATGGCTAAACACTTATAAGGTCCCAAAAGGGGAGACCTATTGGCTATGCCAATGCTTGTTTTTAAAATATAATTAAGTTCTTTCGTTTGGCAGGTTGTTCAGCCACGTCGAGCCATGACCCTGCCTCACAACAATACAATGGTACTCAATGAAAACACGGAGCAGACGTGTGATCAGATGTTTACGTGTAATAAAATATTTGTCTGGGCTCAAAGAAGAAGCTTGCTTGCCAAATTACTGCAGAATGACAGTATGGCTTCTGGAAATTCCAGCTCAGCGCACGGTCCGCTGCTTTTACCAATGGCAAACACTTGCTGCCCTTTTTAAGTTTCAACGTCATGGCGCTTTAGCTCAACCTAAGGAATGCTAGTGCATTCTTATTACAAGACTACTTTCACAGTTGTAAGCATGGGGCATTGATACTTCTTTATGCAACTCAATACTGAAACAACAGAAGGTATGGAACTCTCACAGTTGTGAAGTATTTCTGTGGTTCTGGTCAAACGAAACTTGAATTGATCTACAAGTCCATTAAAATAACCTCCCCGGCCAGGATGCAGATACATGGAAGGCTGCATGCATCATCAGGTTACTCACGGGAGACCTTTGTGCAGACATGGTGGACAGCACTGGTCATCAAACATGTATCCAGCAGCATACTGATCTGCTGAAGACACACGGTGCATGGACACTGATCTGGCGCAACTACCTTACCACTCACCCCTGCGCCACATGTGAGCAGTGTGACAAGACGGAGAGCAGATCCAGCTGGCATGCAGACTAAGCTCACCCCCAGCCAACAAACAGTTGAAGAGACAATGAGTGGTATTAAATGTTTGGGTCTGGCCAAGCCTCATTGGATCCCTGGCAGCTTGAATCCACATTCATCCAGGAGTGCGTACAGGATGCAAAAAAAACAAATCTTTTAGAGCGAGGGGAATATATTTCATATATCGGTTCTTTAACAAACTATGAAATACTTTTACAGAAAGCAGCCAAAACTGCCAATCTGTGCTACTAAGATGGTGTATGCATCAGTACAGTGTGCCATGCTGTGCCTGCCACCTGTAGCATCGCGCTACCAATAACCACAGACACAGCTTGCTTCTTGAACTGGAGCTTTATTTCTACACCTCCAACCTCGACCCTGCCCTTACTCCCACTGCCCTCATCCTGTGTCAACTCCTCCTCTTCCCTTCACCCCACTCGCTCCGCCCCCCCAGCTACTGGGCTGCTAACTTCATTACATCTCCCCTCTTCTTAATGAAACAAACAACAGTGCTTCAGTCCATCTCTTCAATGAGTCTCTTTGGTGGCTAGATATCACGACGTGGCCGCAATGACATGTTCCCGGTGGACACAGTCGGCCTGGGCTCACTCTGCTGACCTCTTCCTTCTGTGGCACCAGGATCAGGCTCTTCACATGCGGGGGTGCCAGTAGGGCTCATCCCAGGGCCCTGTATGTCTCGCGGACACCTCTTGAAGTGGGAGATGTTCCGGGTGATTCTGCGTTGTTCAGATTCCGCGGTCAACATGGTGCCCTTCTGTTGGGTCACTAACAGTGGCTCTTCCCGGAATCGGGAATCAGTCTTTCTCTGCTGCTCCTGTTTGATGAAGACGTGATCCCCTTCACGCAAGGATGGAGACCTCGCTCTCCTTTTGGCATCAGCATACACTTTCATTCTGTCTTTGTTATGCCTGTCAGTCACAGCCATTTCCTGGTGAATGTCGTTTGTACCACTTGCAAGGCACCTTCCCATGTTGGGATGCGATTTCTCATTGGCCGCCCTAGCATGAGCGTTGCAGGGCATTGTCCGGTGGTTGAGTGAGGAGTTGTCCTGTAGGCTCTGAGAACTTCATTCAGAGCTGCCTGTAGTTCTTTCTTCTCAGCAGTGGCGTGCTGAAATGTCTTTTTGATCGTAGCCATAAACCTTTCGATGGTGCCATTTGCTTGCGGCCAGAGTGGTGTAATTTTTCTGTGCTTGAAGTCCATGTGTTTCGCAAAGGCACTGAATTCGTGCCCATTGAATGGAGGCCCGTTGTCCGTTTTGACTTCTTTGGGGACAACCCATGTTGCAAATACCTCATCCAGCACCTTGATAGTGCAGGAGGCACTTGTAGACGATATTATTTGTGAGATGGGGAATCGTGAATATTCGTCAATTATGGCAACCACATATTTCCCAGACTGCAGTGGTCCATAGAAGTCCATGGAAATTTCTTGCCACACTCCACTAGGTAGGGTGGTCATTTGTAGTGGTGCCGGTGGGTTGCTTTTGCTGGTCAACTGACAGAGGTGGCAGTCCTTCAGTGTAGACTCCACCATATGGTCCAGAAAGGGGAACCAGACGTGTTCCCGTAGAGCTCGTTTCGTAGATACTACTCCTCTGTGGCCTTCATGGGCCAGATCGATAACTCCCTGCCGTAGTTGACTGGGGATGACAAGTCGTTGACCTCTTAGGATGACTCCATCAGTGGTGACCGACAGTTCATCGCAGACGTGCCGGAATGCTTGTATCTCTTTCCGGATTGTAGGGTCTGTGTCTTCTTCTTGCGGGTTATATCTCCATCTATTCGTGTGGATCCGGTGGAGTACCATTTGCAAGATAGTGTCTTGAGCAGTGACCTCCCGAATGACGTCCATGGGAATGGCAGGTGGCAATGCTTGGTCAGCCACGAAGTGGATATACTCCTCAGCGATCGATGGTTTTCAGTCTGAAGACGGCTGAGGGTGGCGGGACATGTAGTCAGCCGGGTTCTCCGCCTTCCCCGGTTTGTGAACAATAGTAAACGTGCACTCCTGGAGTCTGAGACCCCATCTCTCGATACTCGGAGGTATCTTGGACGTCGGGTTGCCGTAGATAGTGACCAACGCCTGGTGATCAGTGATCAGGGTGAAGTGCTTGCCATATACGAAGACATGGAAGTGTTCGCATGCCCAGACTACAGCAAGACTTTCCTTCTCAGGCTGCGAGTACTTCTTCTCAGGGTCATACAGGCTGCGGCTGGCATAGGCAACGATCCGCCTCTGATCAGAGTCATTCTCATATTGCGCCAAGATGGCCCCCAATCCAACGGGGCTAGCGTCGACGGTGATCTCAGTCTTCCGTCGAGGGTTGAAGTATGAGAGACTGTCGGCCGACTCCACGGCACGCTTGATGTCATTGAACACCTGTTCACACTCAGGGGTCCAGTCAAACGGTTGACCAATCTTGGTGAGAATCCGAAGGGGGTGACTGATGGTAGTCACGGATGTAGCGGGCACAGTAGCTGGCCATCCCTAAGAAGGACCTCAAGTCATTTACATCCTGCGGGCTTTTGGTGTTATTCAGGGTCACGATCTTGTCCGGGTCCGGTTTCATGCCCTCATCCGAGAAAATGTGGCCAAAGAATTTCAGAGTGGCCTGGTGAAACTCACATTTCTCCTTGTTCAGCGTCAAGTTCGCATCCAGCAGGGCATGGCAAACGCGATCAAGAGCGATGTCGTGCTCACGAACATCCGACCCATAGACCAGGATGTCGTCGCTATAGTTCAAGGTGTTGGGGATTTGTTGAATGATTTGACGGATTGCCTCCTGAAATATTTCCGCAGCCGACGAGACACCAAAGCTCAGCCGCTTGTACCTAAAGAGTCCTAGGTGAGTTGCAAACGTGGTGATGTAGCGAGATCTGGTGTCTAATTCTAGCTGGTGATAACATTTGTTCAGGTCTAGCTTCGAGAAGACCCTCACACCATTCAGTGCAGCAATCATATCACTCAGATGCGGTCCAGGGTGTCGCTCCCTTTCAATTGCGGTGTTGGGTAGGCGCATGTCAACGCACAGTCTCACCTTGTTGGGGGTCCCTTTTTTAGGAACGATGACCACCGGCGACACCCAAGGGGTCGGGCCATCCGTGCGCTCAATGATGTCTGCAGATAGGAGTTCCTGAAGTTTGTCTTCAACAGCACTCTGAAGATGGTATGGAACACGTCGTTGGTGCTGCGCAACAGGTTTGATCCGTTCATTAATGTGCAGCCAAATTTGACAACCTTTCAGCTTGCCTAAGCCTTGAAATAATTTGGGAAACTTGCTGACACAGTTCTGATTATCGTTGACTTTGAATAATATTTCCACCAGACGAAGACGCTCAGTCGTGGGAAGGCTAAGTAGGCAGTCGGCCTCAGGCCCTTTGATGACATTTATGACCGCCTGTATGGTGATGTTGTCATGGGTGAGTGTTGTGTGGAATTTACCCAGGCAGGGGAGTGGTTTTTTGGACATCCACATGAAGACGCGGACCGGTGCAAAAGTTAGTGGGGGTTTCGGGACCATTTTCTCGTGTTCCGTGACTGGAATATAATTCAGCGAGGCTCCGCTGTCCATTACAAATTTGGTATCGTGATTCCCTACTCTAATGTCTAGGCGTGGATACTTTTTCAGTTGATCAGGGTCCGCAATCATGTTCAAGTATTCCACAGTGTAGGTCGAGTCTTTGGAGGACGATGATCTCGAGTCCCGAGATGGGGATCTGCGTTCCCATTGTGACCTGTGAGATTCCCGGCTGGAATGAGATGAGCCCAGGGACCGCCTGGGCTCTCCTTGAACAGCTCTAATGTGATGTTTCCTTGTGTCAGAGCGGGACGATCTCGTTGTCTCACCTCGCCTTTCTTTGTGATAGTCCCCGCACATGGCTTTGAAGTGGTTGGATCGCCCACATTTCCTGCATCGCTGACCCATGGCCGGACAGGTGTCTATATGAGGATAGTCATAACCACACCGATAACATCGGTTAGTCCTCTCTGGCTTTCGGGCCCTTCGCCCCGTTTCTCTTCTCCTGTACTCCGGGCATCGTTGGTGAGACGACGGTCTCTGTCTCCATTTATTCTCACACGAATACTTCCTTCTGCTACGAGGTCGGTCTTGAACACGGTGTGCTTGCTCCTGACGGCCGTTGTGTCCCGTTTTGATGGTGGCGGCGTGTTCCTCCGCTTCGTCGTATATACGAGTCATTTCTTCTATCTCTTCCACTTCGTGGGGTTTCCTCAGTAGCCGTCTCCTGAGAGCTTCTGAGTGACAGCCAGCTATGATTTGTGATTTGATAGCAGCGTCAGGCGAGAAGGTTTCAAACTCACAGTGTCTCGACAGCCGTCGTAACCGGGTGATAAATGCACTCATTGCCTCCTCTTTTCCTTGACGCGCTTGGTGAAACTCGTGGCGCTCATAGTCCACGTTTCTTTTATGTAGAAACTTTTTTGTTCAGTGCCTCACGCACCTTGTCATAGGTTCCAGTATCCGCAGGCGAAAAATCCTTGATGATTTTGCTTATTTCCCGGCCTGCTAGGTTGCGGAGGGCAATTAACTTCTCTTTGTCTTCCGTCACTTTGGATCCCTCGATGTAATCCTCGAAGTCTTCTAACCATTCTTGCCACTTGGGGCCCATACTCCCTCCCGTGGTCAGGTCAGAGGGTCCGGAGCTCGCAGGTGTGATCCTCCCGCAACAAGGAGCTTCCGCTGTGGTGAGGTCGCCATTGTGTCGTTATCTTCTTTCCACCCCTTTGTTGGTGCCTGTTTCTTTATGTATTCTCACCAATGCTTGTTTAGTTACTCTTGACAATGCTTGTTTATTTCTTCCCGCCAATGCTTGTTTATTTGCTCTCGTCAATGCTTGTTTATTTGCTCTTGCCAATGCTTGTTTACTTGCTCTTGTCAATGCTTGTTTATTTTCCTTTCCGCCAATGCTTGTTTATTTGCTCTTGCCAATGCTTGTTTCCTTGTTCTTGTCAGTGCTTGTTTATTTTCCTTTCCGCCAATGCATGTTTATTTGCTCTTGCCAATGCTTGTTTCCTTGTTCTTGTCAGTGCTTGTTTCTGTTACTGTATGCCTGACTTCAAAATGGCCACTCTACAACAATCAAGGGGTCTGTCTTGAAAGATGCCTGACTTCAAGATGGCCGCTGTCACTGCATGCACACGAGGCTTTCTCTCATGGCTCACTCGGTCCTCTTTTACGCTGGACTCACCGGCGGGCAGCTTCAGAGGGCAGCATACACCAGGACTTGCTTCCCCCCAACGGCGGCTACTACCAGGTGAGGTTGGGGTGGGCTCCCGCCTTATCCTGCAGCTTCCCGCGTTTTCCTCGCGCCACCGTGCCAATGCTCACGCATCCGGCGTGAGGTCTTCCGACGTCTACGGGCGCTCAGGCCCGGACTTCACGGCGCTCGACCACGCTCACCAGTGGGTCTTCAGGGACGACGTCCTCAACACTGGGGCACTTCCCTTTCACTCTCGGGTGCGAGGCAGGGTCGGGGTGGGCTCCCGACGTCTGCACTTCCCAGCTTCACTCGAGGCACACGCTTCTGGCGTGAGTCGCGCTTCAGCGCGATCGACTTAGATCCCTTCAAGCGAGTCAGCGCTTGTTCTCGTGGCCGCTCTCAGCTCCCTCACGGTCTCTGGGGGTCTGTGATCAGTGGAGCTTGGTCATCCCACCTTCGTCGCCAGTTGTAGCATCGCGCTACCAATAACCGCAGACACAGCTTGCTTCTTGAACTGGAGCTTTATTTCTACACCTCCAACCTCGACCCTGCCCCTACTCCCACTGCCCTCATCCTGTGTCAACTCCTCCTCTTCCCTTCACCCCACTCGCTCCGCCCCCCCAGCTACTGGGCTGCTAACTTCATTACACCACCCTCGACTCCCACAACATTCTGCCAACCCTTTGTGTCATCTAATATGAGGTTTCTGTGGCTTTGAGCTGGCCTAGCCGCAGGAAGCTCCAAAGTTGTTTGGGTGTTCTTGATGCCTTGAATTGTGGGTCTTAGGCCAAAGTCTAACCCCTTTTGCATGCCTAACTGAATCCCAGCACGAGACTGTACCAGGCTGCCACAACAAAGTAAAATAAAGCAGTGGCTATGACCGAAAGCAGAGCTGCATGCCTAGTCCAACACAGAATGTTTTCATTCCTCCGGTGATAGACAATACACAAGCTGTTGGAGAGAGGTATTACCGAGTGTTCAGTGGATACTGACTAGACAACTCAAATTGCTAATGTTTTATAAACATCTTACAATGTGGTGCCCAGAACTTACCACATGTAGCTTAACCTAGAAAATGGAGTGGTGCACACTTCACTCCAGATAGCTTTGTGGGTAAAGATACTGTGGGTGTCTTTTTAGTGCATTGTCAACTTTATGAAGCACTATATCAATGCGGCTACAATAAACAATACAGTACAATATCGGATTTCAAGTGATCTAGGATCCATAGCAAATTCCAAAGCAAATTGGTGTAAGTCCAGTATCTGGAAATTCAAGCAATTTCCCACACAGCTTTGAAGTTCAAATACGAACCTCAGTGGCTGCAGATGATAAAGGCAGAGGAGCAGGCCAAGGGAGTATCAAGGTGTGCCATATACGTTAGAGCAGGCAAAAAATGGGTAAATTAAAGAACTCTCATGCACCAAACGGCATCTCCATCCTTAAGGGGCTGGCAACTTCGGCCCAGATGCACATCCCCTCAGAAAGAACATTAATGGTAGTGATCGAGGACTGCCTGTGAGAGGTGACCATATGGGTAGGAACAAGAGACCAAGTGACCTGATGTATTTTCAGAGCCCCCCCTGTGACTCCTGGTTTCCTTCTGTGCCAGAGTAACCCCCTCCACCATCAAAATAGAGCTCATCAATTGGATAACTACATTAGTCCCTTCAACCTTGAATGGTACTTGCAACAGGACTACAAGGGAGGAAAATGAACACAGGGACCTTGGTATTGAGAACTGATTCCTGTGAATAATCGAACAGAGCAAAAACGATAGAAAGAGATGTCTCAAAGCAGAAAACGGGCTATTTTCTGTAGAAACGCTCCAGTAATGGAAAATGCAAGCTGTCATAGCCTGGGACAGAAAGGAATTATTCCCAGTGACATTTCTAGTTACACTAGTATCAAACCCAGTGTCACAAACACTCTCTTCCTATAGCAAGCAATAGTGACAAATGGGGAGGACTAAAGGGGGTTGTAAGGATCAGCGTTCATTGACTCGATTTGTGTACCAGAAAATCTCTTTTAGGAAAGAGCAAATGAAGCTTGGATATACCTCCCCCTGAAACCAGACACAATCTGAGCTGTCAACAGCTTTATGATGTCTACCACCATGCTGATGATGTTTAGAGTGAAACATATCATGTTATCTCATTACCAATACTTAAGAATTCAAAATCGTCCACTTAGAGGAGATAAGTCCCTAGATCTATCCAGCTCACAGAAATCCAGTACGGCTGGGGCAGATATAGTCACATGGTGGGCACAGCCCGACTAAATGCCAATGCCACAGGGCTAGTGGCCTTATAAAGGCTTCAGCCTTCTAAGGTACTCACTAATTTGCCTGCAGGACAGTTTACATCAGACACCAGACTGGCTTTCCATGTTGCAGTGACGGAAGTAACAAAGCTCATGATTCCCTTCCACCTCAACCTTATGCAGACTCGCACAAAATTCTAGACTGTCACCTATTGACTGCACTACACCACTGGGCTTCACTCTAGAAAAAATCTAAATGTACAAGCACATGTCAAATCCAAGTCAAAGTCCTCCACACTTTCTTGGGCTCACACCTTACATACCAAAATGGAATTCAAAACTGCAGTCAATCTTTACTCTTCACTAGGCTCCCAAGTTTCTATCGGTGTCAAATTATTACAATGGTCACCGGTTCATAAACACAGTGTCTTCAAGGCGCTTCGTCTCAACTATAAATCGTTTCAGGCACAGACTTTGGCCAACTTTATTTAAACGCAAAAAATACCCAAGTTTTCCAATGTGACAACAAACTCATATATACTATATTCTTTTTATTTTATAATATTCCTCCTGCATAAAATAGGAAAATGCTACAAATCCTAATTCTTGTGGTATACATGAGGGATATTATAACATAAGAGGAATATAGTTTATATGAGTTTTTTGTCCCAAAGGGGAAAACTTTGGTATGTTCTGTGTTTGTAAAAAACCCTGTCCCCTTTGTCAGTGAGGGGTTGCTCCTTTTTGACAATTGGTTAATGCACTTCTTTATTTAAAACCCTGCTCTTCTGCTTCGCTCTACAAAGGATACTCTGGTAGCTATCCCAAGAATTGAACGCTGCAGACTTGAGGCCATGCTTTTGTGGGGGTCACTGTTAAGGCATGGGACACGCTTCCCAGGTCACTTAAAACTCATCTCTTTTCTTCTACCTAGGTTTTTCCATCTGCCTTTTTAGGTCTCGCCTGAACCAGCGCTTGCGCTGGACTGGCGAGACTTAAAGTAAGGGCTTCAAAAAATGCTACCGCCGGCCACAGCTTGCAGTGCATGTGCGCGGGCGTGTGCTTGAGCAGAGGCGCCATATGGCACGATTACTGCTGCGCGCGCACCACCCGTGCACATGCACTGCAAGCTGTGGCTGGCGGTAGCATTTTCCCCCCGCCACGGCAGTCATGTCTCGAAGCGGGCGCTTGCTTTTTTTTCTGTTTATTACTTCTATGTAGTAATGGCAGCACCCGTGCTTTAGCTTAAACATGTTAGGCTAAAGTCGGGTGCTGAGATTGCTTCAAAAGTAAAGAAATAGACAATTCTTTACTTTTGAAGCAATCTCGGCACCCGACTTTAGCTTAAGATGTTTAAGCTAAAGCACTGGTGCCGCCATTACTACAGAGCAGTAATAAACCGAAACAAACATTGGCATAGCCAAAAGGTCTCGCTTTTGAGACCTTATAAGTATTTAGTTATGCAACTGTTACATGGCTAAACACTTATAATGTCCCAAAGGCGAGACCTATTGGCTATGCCAATGCTTGTTATACAAGTCCCCCATTGTAAGGCATCCCCGGTCCTTCCACCACTGGACAGACATGGACTCTGTGATTTTTTTGAACGGTCTTACAACCCACAATCGCATTTCAGGTGAGCAGGGTGCCTTCCGGATTGCTTTCTTAACTGTGTCTACCCAAACTCTTGCCACATATCTAATCATGCATGGGTAGTTGTTCGGCATCGCCGCTTCCATCATGAACAACTCAGGCAAAGTACTATCATCATAGGTGCGCGCCGGTATGGAGTTCTCCCAATTACTACCTTCCTCCAGCCAGTGAACTGCTTACTTCAACTGTGCCCCCATATAATACAGATACATACGGGGGATCTCCACACCACCATGTACCCACTTTCTTTGCAGGGTGTCTAATTTAACGCATATCCGTTTGTTCCGCCACAGCAGCTCCACAAGTAAACTATCTAGCATGGAGAAAAATATTATGTTATGTTAAATTAATTTCTTAAGTGCAACGGTTACCCAAGGGTGTCCTGGCACTGATTGCAACCTATCGATTGCCAAGGTGTGTGATGACCTATATGGTGAAAAGCCAGGTTTCAGTCCTTTCCTGAATGTCAAGAGCTCGGTGGTGCTCCTGAGATGGAAAGGGAGCTCATTCCAGGCCCTGGCGGCACATGTGGTGAAACATCTACCACCCCAGTTGGCTTTTTTTAAAAATGACTTAGGGATTTCATAGAAGGAGTGTTGCAGAGTGTAAAGGCAATGGTGTTGTATTATTATTTATGGTTGCCAAATTTCCTATTAGGGAGAGAGGCAAGGACTTCCAAAATCCCACTGAGGCACCTTCTATTATTCTCCCAATATTATGCTCTAGGAATAGTGTGGGTGAATGCCATAATTGAATTCCCAGGGACCTCATACCCTCTATTTTCCACGTCATACCTACTTCAGGGCATGTTTCGATTGCTTCTTGTGCAATTTTCCCAATTGGAACTAGTAGAGGTTTACCAGGTTTGATGCAGAGTCTGGAGGACTCTCTGAATCTCCGTAATTCATTTAGAAGGGCTGGAACCGCTCGAGATGGGCGTCTTAGGAATATCAACATGTCGTCCGCGTACAAGGAGACGATATGTATGGTATCCCCCTGGGGAATTTCATATCCTTCCATATTTTTCCTGAGTGATTTCGCTAGGCGCTCCATTGCTGCCACAAACAGCAGCGGCAATAGGGGGCACCCCTACCTTGTTCCTCTGGACAGGAGGAATTTATCAGATACCATCCCCCTAGGTCGCACCTGGGCTGTCGGATTCACATATAACAGCTGTACCCATCGGAGGAACCCTTGTTGCATCCCCATCTTCTGGACGACTGCCCATATGTATGTCCACTCTACCTAGTCGAAGGTTTGCTCAATATCTAACCCTCGCCACCGTCCCACGGATTCGCAGGACCACCGCCGGAGGAAGATCCTTCTCCTACCTGGCGGCCAAGACGTGGAACTCCCTCCCCACCCCCCTACGACTGACCCAGGACCATCTCTCCTTCAGGAAGCACCTCAGGACCTGGCTTTTCGAGCAGTAGCGGCACCCCCCCCCCCCCCTCTCAGCGCCTTGAGACCGTCGCGGGTGAGTAGCGCGCTCTACAAATGTTCCTGATTGATTGATTGATTGCTAGGGCATAGCCCTCATTCTGAATTATCGAGGCATGCCATATATGTGCAAGCTTTCTCAAGTTATGAGTGGTGTTTCTCCTAGGTATAAATCCTGCTTGGTCTGGGTGCACTAGCTGAGGCATGCAGGACAGCAACCTGGATGCGAGGATCCCGCTCAGTATCTTAACATCCAGGTTCAGGAGTGTGATCGAACTATAAGAGCTGGGCAGCAAAGGAGTCTTATCTGTCTTTAATATCATAGATACTAGCGCCTCCCGCAAAGAGCCGGGCATGGATCGTCTCTCACATGCCTCATTATACACCTCTAGTAGTTTATCAGCTAGGAGTGGTGCAAATCACTGATAGTATTCGGCAGGGAGACCATCACTGCCTGGGCATTTGTCAGCTTTAAGGTGTCTGATAGCGGAAAGTAATTCTTCCTTGGTTATAGGGGCTGCGAGGGCTTCCGCTTCCTCTGGATCCACCTGAAGCAGTTTAGTATTATTTCTGGTGGTGTATCCAATCTGGCTTGGGAGGCGGTTGCTAGATGGTGTGCCAGAGTTTCTACAGTTGCCATCTGGGTACAGACCAACTCCCCGTCTTTATCTTGCAGTTGCAAGATAGGGGATGGTGTGGCTTCGGATTTAATCAATTTTGCTAACAGAGCCCCCGACTTATCTCCTTTCATATGGAGGCGTTGTCGATATGCTATATATTCATCTTTTTCCAGCCTACACCAGGAGGCCATTAGTTCTTCCTGTGCTTTCCTCCGATCCGGCAAGGCCTGCGGATCTCTATGTAGGGTCGCCGCCAGAACACCCAGACTCTGTTCCTGTACCAGAATGTCCAGATCCAGCTGTTGTCTAACTCCATAGGATGTCTTAATGGCAACACCCCGGATCACAACCTTCATGGCCTCCCATTCCGTTGCCCTGTTTGATGCAGTCCACCAATTTTCATAAAAGTAATGCGTAAGGGCTTTCTTAAGAGTGGCTTGGATGTATGGGAGATCTTGCAGCACTTCTGAATGTAGGTGGAATAACAGTATCGTCGGTCGCCCTACTTCCGCCTTGAGAGGAGCGGAGAGTGATCTGACAAGTATCTAGATAAATGGGCTTGCAGAATCCTATACTACATATGTAAAATATTTACCCTGTAAGACCTTCAATATTCAGAAATGAAAAATAAGAGTAGATGTGAGTGAAGCAGTAAATGTCAAGAAGATTTTGAAGATGTCAAAGGGACAATAGCAGATGCACCAGTGTTGGCATGTTCTGACCCTAACCTCCCAAGTGTTGTGACCACTAATGCTAGCTGCAGGGGACTAACCAGGTGTAAGTACTTTCACAGGAACATGAGGATGGTAGGGAGGTGATCATTGCATATGCTTTGAGAGCTTTGTCACCTTATGAAGAAAAATATTCAGTGGTTGAAAGGTGTGTATAGGCACTGGAGCACTTTAGATCATTTATTTGGGGTAACTATGTTTAGTAATGTAGTGACCACAAACCAAGGTTAAATTGGACACCACTGAAAGTATGTCTAATTCAGCTGCATGAATAGCAAGAATGTCAATTTGGTTGGAAGATTTCATACACAAAGGGAAAAAATATGATGCCAAATTTTCTGATGACGATGAATGGCTGGATTACCAGATTACCTGGAGTCAAGATTATGGTATTTCCTTCATAGAGTAAAAGTAATGAATGAATGGAAAAGCATAAAAATGGCTGTGTTCTGCAAGTAGTGATACACTATGTGAAATGAGGTTGGCTGATACTGAGAACACTAAAGCCAGAGTTGAGACACTTTTGGGAAATAAGAAATGCATTGGTTTTCAGCAAAGGGATGGTAATGAGAGGAGATAGGGCCATTCCATCAGTTACTTTGAGACACACCATAACCAAACATTTTCACGAGGGACATGGAGGCATAGTGAAAACTAAGTTAGCTGTTTAAATGGTTTTGGTGGCCGGGTGTTGACGTTTCTATTGAGAGAGTTGTGAGAGCTTAAATAAGTTGTGTCAGTGCTGACAAATCCTTGAAAACTTTATTGCCTAATATGTATGATCCTTTAATTGCAAAGAATCCATGGGAGACTGATTTTGATGATGAGCCTGATGCATAGATCCTCATTTGAAGTATGGCAGAGGTTCTGCTGCTGCCAGGTCAGTGGAAGAATGTTCTCTACTTTCATGATGGAAGGGGCCTGCTATACTTCGAGTCCTCCCTCAGGAAGGCTGTGAACATTGTACCGTAAACTGAGATGCCACTGAAACTTTGCTGAGCGGGTGCCAAGTTTCACTGTAATGATTGTGTGCATTTACTAGGCACTGGTAGAGTGGTAGGATGAACCTTCTTATGTGTGTTCCGAAAAATCCATTGAAATTGAACCAATTTTCATTTAGTGAGTTTGACACTCAGGTATAACAACAATAAATGCATGCACTCTGACTCCCACTCATTTTCCTACCATTACACGCCTAGCCACTGCAACCTAAGAAAATATAAGAGCACCAGTGCAGTCACTTAAAATGGACACCAAAATGCTTCCTGCAGAGGCCACACTCCAGTTCAACACTTTTCAAATCAAGTACTCCACCATGGTGTAGGATGCTAACCACCTGCTGACGTCAGTGGCGGCTGGCATCTAGGGGGGGGGAGAGGCAGGGGGCGTGTGCACAAAATAATATTTTTAAAAAGTGCCTAAAGCGATGTTTCGCTCCAGACCCCTACTTTGAAGGAACTGCAACCGGATGCTGGAACTCCCTTGCCCAATTGTGGCGCTGCTCACATGCAGCATGTGAGCAGCACCCTGATTGGAGGGAGCGGCCTCACTCGGTGCTCCACAGTGCACTGGAGGCCTGCACGTACTCTCAATCCAGCTGTCTTAAGACAGCTGGGTTGAGAGGTTTAAAGTGCACACATGTGGCTGGCCATCGCAAGACGGCCATCCAAAAAGACATGAACACTTTAAACAGAGCATTGGACAGCCCACCTCCCCTCCCTGCTGAGGTCAGTAAGCAGCGGCCCCGCCCCCATCCTGACACACATCTTGGAACTTGGGATGAAAAACTAAATGTCAATGAATGAATTACCCTTTTATTTTTCATCTCTGGTGCTTTTTTGGGGGGGTTGGGGAGCTGGATTTTGAGTGAGGCGACGGTCCTCCGCTTCAATGGAAGAGCCGCCCCTGGCTGAGGTACTTCTTCATACCCCTCGTATGGGGTATGTAGCGCTATGTAAAATGTAACAATCTCTGGTTGTCCCTGGAGAGGTCCTATCCTCTTTGGACCTTGTAAATGAGATGTGAAAAGGGGAACAGTGGGCCGTAGTATCTTTATAAGTGGCTCGAGGGGAACACTGCAGCACCGAAGTTGTCTTGCTAAATGCAGCTTTGAGAATGCATTTATATTTTTAGATATGCTACTAAGAAGGAATGTGAGCAATTGTATCGAAATGCCACTCGCTCAGCAGGGGAGCAGCCCCAATGTCTGTAATACAGGTTTGCCCGCCTGACATTTTTGCTTTTGCTGTATTGAGTGAACGATAGTTTCCCCTGGCAATAGACTAGAGTCACAAGAGGCACGCTGGTACCTCTGAAAGGCTGGTGTGGCCAGAGACGTTTTAAGGCATGGGCAAAGGAGTCAATTGCCCAGGCCCCCCAACTTTCCACAGGCCCCTGAAAAGTATGTTTATGTCTCTTTCTCACTTCCGTCTGTTTCTATTTTCATCCTTTTACATATAGTTCACGGTTATTTGTCATTAAGGGCTGAATAAATGTAAAAGTTGGGGACCAAAACAATTTTTTGCTCGGGGCCCCCCAAATCTTTAAGATGATACTGTGGGTGGCTGGGGCAGAATCAGCCCCTTGAAGCAGACCGCTACTTCTGAAATGCTGGTAGGGCAAGGGCAAGGTCAGTCACATGACAGGTAAAGACCAGAAATGCAGAAGGGACTTCATCATCAAAGTAAAATATGCATTAAGTCACTTTTAAAAGGTTAGTGGGACAGGGCTGTCAGTTGCATCATATTTGCTATTGAGACTGACGCTTTGTAAAGGCCAGGGCACCCGAGGAAGAGTCAGGTCTTATGATCGAGACACCCAGCACACATGTGGTGGACAAATATTCAACTCACTAGTGGCAGCACTCTTACACCTCTCACAGAGGAGCCACCAGAAGCAGTCACAGAGATGAGGTCACCCTGGGGCATCCTGGTCCTCTGCAGCCCAGGGGATTGAAGGGGGAGGTCAGTCAGCACAAGAGACTTGGACCTGATTGAGTGTCCTTATCATTTGTTCCATAGTTCTCAGCACTGCAGATATTTACAGACCGAAGTCTGGAAGCAAGGAGAATTTGAATGCATTTATGTGTTTGTGTTCAGAAATACAAGAGGATTAATGAAGTTCAGAGGAATTAACATTTTGTCCGTTACAGATGTCTGAAGCTGGAAATAAATGAACTATTATCACACTGTGCTTACCCATGCCCTCTTCTGAGCTCCAATTTACAAGAAAGTTCCACAGCGCGCACCACAAGCCCTTTGGCTGTGCCACGCTGCAGCACTTTCAAAGCAAAGGGATGCAACATATTTACAATAATATGTTGCATTCCTGTGCCCTCCCCAGTGCTGGCGCAGAATGGGCTGCCGATCGGCGACGCAGGCACCCTTGCACCATGGTGCAAGGATGCCTGCATCATGAGGATAATTGTTTATGTGCTGGAAGGGTTTCCTTCCTGCACATAAACACTTTTTTGAACTTCTATGTGTGCTGCATTAGCACACATAGAACTTGCCAAACATAATTTTTTTAATGATTGTTTATTTGCAGGAAGAGACACCTTCGTGTACATAAACAATTACAAGAGGTGATTTCCTCATTCTATGGGGCCGATTACGATGGCTGAAGGTTCGCCACCGCCTGCCATGTGGTGGCGATACTTCCTCCGTCGGACCACGATTTTCCCCCCGCCAAATTAGGATGGCGGGGCAATCCAACTGCGACCGTGGCGGTCACAACGACCATCCACCACGGAACCGCCACGGGCAATCAATCCGATTGCCTGGCGGACGGTGCACGTTGTGTAAAATGGTGGCGGTGCCTAGCAGGCAATGTCCACCGAATTACAATACTGGCTTCAGCCAGCCTTTCCGTGGCAGGTAAACCGCAATTGAAAGGCTGGCGGAGATTGGTTTTGGGGGCCCATTGTGGGACCCTCTTGTGTTGGGGGAGGTGTGGGTGCATTTCACTGCACCAAGTGGCAGGCATCGTGTGGTGCCTGCCACATAGTTCAGTGAAATGCACAACATGCACTTTTGACATAGCGGAAAGTGCTGCTGTCAGCAGCACCCACCGTAATGTTAAAATGCAAGATGTGACCGCCATGGTGGCGGTCGCATCCTAATTTTGTGTGTGGAACCGCTGCATGGATTACGGACGTCCCGGTCACCACCACGATGGCAGAATCTCGTCCGTCTGCCATCGTAATCGGATCCTATGTGTGCTGCAGAATGCAGCATGCAGAGAAAGAGGGAAAAATGAGGAGAAATGAATACATTTCTCCTCGTTGCGCCTCCCTACGCCTTCCCTGGGGAGGCGTAATTCAGACACATTTACAGGTTTATGATTTTTCGTTAATCTGGAAATGTGTCAAGTTCCATGGGTGTTGAGTGGGAACACCCACAGCAGCATCCATGGAACGCCCCTTTCACTCTAAGTGCTGCGTGTAAAGGGGCCATATTTACAAGGACGGGAAAAACCACGCAGGGTGGCTTTTCCTGTCCTTGTAAATATGGGGCAGTAAAATGCTCTGCTGGTGGTCACAAAAAGTGATGCACCGGTGGCGCAAGGGGACTGTAAATAAGCCCAAATGTGTCCGGGAATGCAGAGGGCGGGTAAAGGAGGAAAGGGGAATTGGTTGGAACCCAACAAACAGTGGAAAGTTGTCAAGTTTACTTCTTTGATCCCTGTACGGAGCCATCCAGCTTCGGTTTTGCAGTAACTTTAGTGTCAAATTCATAGCTTTATTTGGCTCTTCTGGTACACCATGGGGCATATGTACCAGTCCCAATCGCCACAGGAATGTCACATTTTGTGACATTCCTGTGGCGATAGGAGCCTTGCCTTATGTACAAGCCAGCGTTAAGCCACTTAACATGGCTTAACGCTGCCTTGTACATAAGGCACCCTTTCACGCTATGTTTGGAGTAAAAGGGGCATGCAGTGGGTGTTGTGGTTGGTGCTCCACCGCAACACCCATTGTATTTGACGCTACCCCCTATGTACAAGGATGGCGTACATGGGGGAGGAGCCAAGATGGCGACCGGAGCAGACGCTTGAGCGCCCGGCTCCGTCGGCCCTTGGCCTCGGACTATTATCCTGATGCCCATCCTCGCCGATTCTCGAGGTGCAACGTGTGCGAAGACGCGCTGACCGCGCCGCCGCTTTCCCGGAGTCTCAGCCCGCCCGGATGCCGGAGTTCTGGGTGCTTTTGTTCTCTGCACTGGACCCCTGTGCCATTGTGGCCTTTGCCGGCCCCCTGGAAGCTCCGCAGTTACCGTACCCGCTAGCGCAAACCTGAGCCCCGCGGTCCCGATCTCACCTCGCACCACGGATCGTCGCCGGATGAGCCCGGGGAGGGACGGCCGGACACCTTCTGCACCCTGCGCCTGACGGGCTGGAGCTGTGGGGTGGGCCCCGGTGCGACGGGTCTCCTGCCCCGCTCTGAGGACCGCGCTGTGGGAGGCTGCTGACCCCCTTCTTCTATTGCCTAGCCGGCGGCAAAGAGAACCCGCGGGAAGAGAAGCGACTGTCGGCCTTCCCTGTTGCGGCGCAGACCTGAGGGGAATTGACTCCTTGCCACGACCCCCCCCCCTGGCCATTACACCGTACAGCGGTAAAACATGGCGTTGATTGCCTGCTCGCGGCTGGGGGGTGATGCTCCGGTCTCGCCCGCTGCCCATTTCGCCCTCCCTCTTCCGGACACCAGCTCCACAGTGCCGTCCCGGATTGCTGCCGATGTGGGGGCCCAGCTTCCGCTGACATGTGGCTCCGTTCTGGCTGTCCTGCGGGACTTTCGACTACAAATGTGTGCTGGCCTGCAGGCGCTGAGTGAGCGGTTTGACTCCATACTGTCGGCTGCGGGTCGTGAGCGCTCTGTTTGTCATCAACAAGGCGTGGGTCTACCAGTGCTTTTGTCCTCTTGCGGGGAAGCAACGGCGGTGTATGATTGTGCTACACTGGTGCCTGCATCCGGCGTCCCCGGCACCCAGGATCAACCGCTCTCCAGCTCAACTGCGGATACTTTGTTCCCCTGGTCATGGCTGCCTGCTTCATTGTTGCCTGCCTCACCGCGTCCGCAAGAGTATCCTGCTGAGCGATACCTGACAGCCTTGAGGAATCGTCCGCGGTGGCCTACTGCTTCTTTTCTGTGGAACTCCTGTACTCTACTTGCCAGGTCTGGATTTTATGTGGTGCAAAGAGGGACCTCAATAGATGGTCGGCGGCCATTTCGTGATCCTACTTCACCATCTTCTCACAAGCGGCCATCTTGTCTTTGTCTGCTCGGGATGCGGGGTCTTCATGTAGGGGCTGGCTTAATCCCAAGCCCGCGATCGGGCCAGGGCTAGAATGACTTATATCGCCATGGTTCATGGACGGGCTGGACTGGGACTGGAACTGTATGTATGTGTTGTGTGCACTCGTCGCGATTTGTCGTCCTTCGCTTAAATTGTTGTGACACGTTATTTTCGCACGCAGTTTTTTGGCGTAGTGGGTTCTCAGTGTGTGGAGGCCATAGCTGGCTGATGGTTTGGGGCGCTCTGGTGTTCCGTGGGCTCCTCCCCACCTTCTTTTCTGTTTTCTTATTTTCCTTACTCTATTCCTACTTTCTCTCTTGTCTATATTTCGGGTTCATTGGGCGACAGGCACTATGCTGGGGGGGGGCAGGCCGTAGCCTCCGCATTGGTGTAGGGTGGGGGGGTAATACTCTGTTCTTAATTAGTTCTATGGGCCTTTTTCTTTTATGTCTCTGCGCTATACTTGCTTCGATTCGGGGTCCGGGTGTGGGGTGGATTGAGTGGGGGCGGCTCTGGAGGGGTGCGTAATTGCTCATGTGACTATCCTGTTATATCACTGCACCGCCTCACTGCTTGAGATTTTGCTTCCATTGTTGTTTTAATGATGCTGCTGCTCTCCCGTGTGGTGAAGCTATCTGGCGGACTCGAATCTCTTTTGTTCTTATCCTTCACTGACTTTTTTCCCTGATAAAATTACCTTAAAAACTTAAAATTAACCTTCACTTCTCCTTCCCCTGGTGTCAAGGATCTCTCCAGTATATAACTCATAACTCGTTTTTAATCTTGACCGTTGAAGCACAGGGGATGTAATGTTGGTATCAGTGCTTAACCGTATCGTGGCCGGCCTGACGGTTGTAGGCCCGTATTTGTTCTATTAAGATGCACGAATAAAGGTTTTAAAAAAAAAAAAAAAAAAAAAAAAAAAAGGATGGCGTACATAGGAGGCTGCGCCAAAATTAAGACCAGAAAATCCTGGTCTTAAGTCGGTAAAAAAGGAGAAATTTATTATTTCTCCTTGTTTTTGTTTTTTCCATGTGTGCTGCCTTGTGCAGCACACATGGAAGAGCAAAATGCCATGGTTTGTTTATGTACAGGAAGGTGTTCCTTCCTGTACATAAACAAACCTTTTAAAAAAATGCAATTTTGTAACTTTCATGTGTGCTGCATGAAGCAGCACACATGAAAGTTACAAAATGGCATTTTAGGATTGTTAACGTGCATGAAGGGACACCTTTCTACACATAACCAATCCTCCCCTGCACACAGACACCCTTGCACTCTGGTGCAAGGGTGCCTTAGTTGGTGCTAAGTTGTTAAACTTAGCGCCATCGCAGGGGGAAACGCAAGGCGGCACCACTTTCTTGTAATTATGGTGCAGCCTTGTGTTTCAGAAGTGATGGAGCGTTGCGTTAAGCCCAGGAGGCTAATGACACGCTCCGCAACTTCATTGAACATATCCCCCAAGTCTCTTCCTTCCGGGTCTCATCTTGTACAGTGTCACAATTTATCGAGTACTCTTTAATGGTTCACTGATAGAATATCGACACGCAAAATATCCCCATGCACAAATATCGAGTCACAAAGATCGATGTAAAAAATATCACCATCTTATATTTATAATGGTAAGTATAAAAATATTTGGGAAAAAATATTGATGTAAAAAATATCGATGTACAAAATATCGATTTGTTTTAAATATGTAAAACATTATGTTAAATATATTAAATAATAAAATTAACTTAAAAAATATTTGGATTTAATATACATTTTAACAAATATAAGAAATAAATGTCATTAATTTGCAATATTTACTTATTTATTTTTCAATTTTAGAAATATATAAAAATTTACAAATAAATATATATATACATACACCTATAACATAAAATCTAATAATAAAAACATTATATTATAAATTAAAACAAATAAAATATTTAAAAGTCTTTCAACTTAAATTTTGCACTCCATTGAGTGCAACAGTAGGGAAAGTGTTGGGTAGCGGAGGAGTAAAAAAAACTATTCATACTCCAGTCCAGTGAGTGCAACAGTAGGGAAAATGTTGGATAGCAAAGGGGTAAAAAATACTATTCCTACTCCAGTGAGTGCAACAGTAGGGAAAGTGTTGGATAGCGGAGGGGTAACAATTACTATTCCCACTCCAGTGAGTGTAAAAGTAGAAAAAGAGTTGGATGGGGAGGGGTAAAAATTATTATTCCGACTTCAGTGAGTAAAACAATACAGAAATTGTTGGATAGCGGAGCGGTAAAAATGACTTCCCACACCAGCGGGTGCAACAGTAAGGAAAGTATTAGATAGCAAAGGAGTAGAAATTACTATTCCCACTCCAGTGACTGCAACAGTAGAGAAAGTGTTGGATAGCAGAGGGGTAAAAATTACTATTCCCACTCCAGTGAGTGCAACAGTAGGGAAAGCGTTGTATAGCAGAGGGGTAAAACTTACTATTCCCACTCCAGTGAGTACAACAGTAGGGAAAATGTTGGATAGTGGGGAGGTAAAAATTACTATTCCCACTCCATTGAGTACAACAGTAGGGAAAGTGTTGGGTAGCGGAGGAGTAAAAAAAACTATTCCTACTCCAGTGAATTCAACAGATGGGAAAATGTTGGATAGCAAAGGGGTAAAAAATATTAACAAAATATCAACTGCAACACAAAAGATTTTAAAAAACAAAAAAATACATATATAAAAATATAAAAAATGTTCAAAAGATAAAAACATATTATAATGTTGAAAAGATCTAACAAATACCTAGAAAGATTTTTAAAAAAATATATATAATTCACAAACAAATATCTATTTTTAATAGAAATTATTTATAATCAAAAACATTAATTATTATAAAATGTAATCTTTTTTACTTCCTACCCTATAACACCACACAATTCACAAAACAAATCTATTTTTTTTTAAATGTACCTCCATAATTAATATGATTAATTATCAATTAAAGATATATAATTAATTGAAAAAGAAATTAAAACAGATAAAAATTAATTTATTCCCCAAAGTTACCCCTATAAAACCGAAACCCACCCACAAAATAAAAATAAACAATTACCATAAACATTTATGAAATAATGAATTAATATTGATGATAAACTAATTATTAATTAATGAAAAATAAATAACTTTCCACCCTCTACCTAATAAACACCACAACCCAACCCACACATAAAAATCATTACACAATTTATATAACTAACTTAACATTAATAAATTAATATCAATTGACAACTTATTAATTAATTCAAAAGATATTACTCCCCACCCTTTACCACTATAAACCTCACAACTCACATCTAAAATTAATTATACCATTGCCAAATTTTAATTTTAATTAATTAATTAGCATTATTTAACAAATATTTATTAATTAGTTATAAATACATTACTTCCCACCCTATTCCCCGATAAACCCCACCACCTGCTCCTAAAAGAATAACACAACTAACATAATTAATGACAAAATAATAAATCAATAATAATTAACAAGCAAATAATAATATTAAAATAATTCTCACAATTAACACTATAAAATATCAATTAAATAAATATTAATAAATAAGAAAATATTAATCAATATATTATAATTAAATTACTTCCCACCCTATTCCCCTATTAACCCACAACCCGCCCCTAAAATAAACACACAATTACCATAATTACCAATTAATTATTAATATAAATTAACAACCAATTAATAATTAATTAATTAATTAATTCCCACAATTAACACCATAAAATGTAAATGTAATAAATACTAATAATAAAAATAAAATAAATGTATTATAATTAAATTACTTCCCACCCTATCCCCCTATAAACCCACAACCCGCTCCAGAACTAAAAACGCAAAATTCAATTAAAATAAAATTAATAACTACTAAAAATTTAACACATATATTAAAAAACAAAAGTAATACTTATACAAAAAATAGTTCACATACTTTCAAAATACATACTAAAATACATAACACTAAGGGGCCGATTCCGATCTCGGTCGGAAGGGCACCGAATCGGGTTCGGCCATAACGGATCCGATTCCGATGCTTCTTTTCCGACTGATCCGTACACAGGTCCGGACCACGAAGTACGATGCGAAGATGCGCGAATTCTCCGACTCCGACCCGATCTGTCCAACTCGGTCGCACGCAAACCCGATGCGCGCAATGGAGACGATTCTCGACCAAACGAGTACGATGCTCGAATCTGGCAGCTCGACCGAGTCGGACTTAGGGGGCCCGTGTCAGACCCCCTGACTCCACCAGCTGTACGACTCGCACACATGGGGGGACCCATGGGTCTCCCCCACAAAGGCATGTACGGCACGGATGGCACCGACGCGTACCCACTGTAGGGGGCACACTTGTTCGAGACTTACCCATTCAGTCAATGGGAGCGCATGTACGCATCGTACAACTGGCTCCCATTGACTTCTATGGGAGTCCGACCAAACCGAGTCGGACAGCATACGTGCACATCGGACTCATTCGGTCAGACTTTAGGGGTTCGGCTCGGTCGGAAAACACTCCGGATCCGACTCGGTCAGAGTGCTTTCTGACCCGGATCGGAATCGGCACCTAATTAAAACATCGACATTTCAAACAACTATGGTGCCGATTACGATCCGTCAAAAATATTCCCCGTACGAATCGTATCCGGATTTTTTTACGTACGAATCGTACAAGTCCCGTACAAACTGGCAAGTATGATTCGTATGTAAAAAAATCCATACGAATCGCATTGGGAAAATTCCCCGACACGTCCTTGGGTCGGAAAAAGTGTCCGACACGTCCCCGGACAGTTTTACGTACGAATCGGGAAACTGAAGTCCGAGCGCGCAAGTACGATCCGTCCCGTCCGTCCGAATGCACAACCATATGGAAAAAACACCGTACAGTGCGAACTCCCATAGCAACCATGGAGACGTCCAAACATGTGCCCGCATACGCACCGTACCACCAGCCCACCCCCGTAGGTACGTGCCGTACCCCCAGCCCACCCCCCCAGGTACGCCCCGTACCCCCACCCCACTCCTGTAGGTACGCGCCGTACCCCCAGCCCACCCCCGTAGGTACACGCCGTACCCCCACCCCACCCCCGTAGGTACGGAGCGTACCTCCACCCCCATAGGTACGGAGCGTACCCCCACCCCCGTAGGTACGGAGCGTACCTCCACCTCCGTAGGTACGGTGCGGACCGTATCTACGGGGGTGGGGGTCCGCACCGTACCTACGGGGGTGGGGGTCCGCACCGTACCTACGGGGGTGGGGGTCCGCACCGTACCTATGGGGGTGGAGGTACGCTCCGTACCTACGGGGGTGGGGTGGGGGTACGGCCCGTACCTACGGGGGTGGGCTGGGGGTACGGCGCGTACCTACGGGGGTGGGCTGTGGGTACGGCGCGTACCTACAGGGGTGGGCTGGGGTTCGGCGCGTACGTACGGGGGTGGGCTGGGGGTACAGCGCGTACATGGGGGTGGGCTGGGGGTACAGCACGTACCTACGGGGGTGGGCTGGGGGTACGGCGCATACCTACGGGGGTGCGCTGGGGGTACGGCGCGTACCTACGGGGGTGGGCTGGGGGTACGCTCCAGACGTATGGGGGGCTGGGGGTACGGTGCGGATGTGTAGGGATGGGGGTACGGTGCATACCAGGCCCCCTTTTCGTCGTGCATCGCGGCGTACTTAGCTTTTCCGGCACTTTTTGGGTCTCGTAAAAATTTTGCCGTGCGAAGTGCTGTGGGTACGAATCGTACTTGCTGGTCCGTAAAACGCTGCCTGACTCCGTGCGAATGTCGCGTACGCGGTGTCCCGGATCCAATTTGTATGTATTTTTTAGCCGGTCGGTGTTTTTTACGATTCGTCTGGAAATGGTGTTTCCGTACGAATCGTACTTGCATGTTTGTAAGGTATTTTTCCCGGGTACGAGTCGGACGGAGAAAACGCTCCGTCCGACGATTCGTACCCGGTTTTTCCAGGATCGGAATCGGCCCCTATATTTTTACAAATGATATTAATGACTTTGAAGTTTTTAAAAACGATATTTCTTTCCTCCAAGTCGACATTCTTGACCACGATATTCTTGCTGTCGATATTTCTGCATCACGATATTTCCAACTCGATATTTGTGTCTGTGCACCCTCTTTAATCACCTTATTCTCTGGTATGGCACGAGTTTCCTGGCATACGTCTCTCCTCTTATGCTTTCTTGCCTTTAATCCCTTTCTAGTCCCATTCATCCAACTAGAGTACCATTGAGTCTTCACAGGTTCTCTGACATGTCCCCCACTGGTATCTTTGCCACCAAGCTGTATTTTCTACTCTAATCAGGTTGTTTTACAACCTCCCACCCCCAACCGGAGGGGCCTTCTAATCTATCAGAATTTTTTTTGATATCCCTTAATGTGCACTGCTCCTACTCATGACCACTCAACTCTGGTACTCTCTTGTACCCTATATCCTCCACATGTACCTTCCCTCAAATTGCCTTTGGTACTGCTTAGGTGAGCTACTTTTGTCTGTACATCCCTGTCTGGCAATGTGTCCCACACCAGACACTTTATAGTGTTCTCAGAATTAAAGAAAATCTGTGGAATGGCAAACACTTTTGATTGTGGTAGCTCATGAGCAGTGCTCGGTGTCACGTGCATTCAGTACACTTAGCCTTGGCTCTAGGTGGCCAACTGGCATAGGTGTAAAGTCAGAACGGTGAGTGTAAAAATTCAGGACAAAGGGTCAAAATTGAGTACAAAAATTCAGGACACATCAGAGGAGGTCGATCAATAGTATAATAGTAAATAGACAACTGACATAAGTACAAATCAAAATACGCTTATATTAGGTTGGGACAGTCGTGCAGTTGACTTTTTTCCTTGGTATGTTTGCAGCTTTGAGCAACTGTGCAGGTCTTTTTTGTGGTTTTTGATATGATCAAAATCTCTTCATATGGTTACTGTACTGGCTTGTCCAGCCTTATATTTTGTTTACAGTTCATGGTCCGTAGCAGGCGTGTTTGGTCAGAGAAGTAGTCAGGAAGACCTGTTCGGATGGACTTCAGATTGCTTCAGGTACTCCATGTCTGTTTAGCTGGTGATGGCATAACAACCTGAGCTGCCAACTTCAGAGCCAGTGGGTCCCAGGTTTAAATTTCGTCGTTGGCGCAAACATCCTGTGATCTTGGCAAATCACTTAATCTCCCTGTGCCTACAATTCAGCACCTTGAGACCATCACAGGTGATTTGCCGCACTTTACAAATCCTGGATATACAGGCTTGCACAGTACTGATTGATGGATAAGATCCATAACGGACAGGTCTTGTGTGAGGGTAAGAGCAATAAGCAGGAAAAGGGAGTTACTAAGCAGCCTGCATGAGCTATAATTGGACGCAGACTGCTGATTGTTATGGTATTATTGTGAGCCAGAGCAGATAGGATATGACATTACTAAATAATGTCCTGACTAGTCCTTTATCAGGCCTCCTTATTTTACCTGTATATGGGAAATAGTATACTGATTGGGCTGTAAAATGGCTGTGAGCTGTAGCATGCAGATTTTCATTGATGCACTAGAAACTGTAAACCTTGTTGAAGGATTATTGTTGGTCAGAAGGTGGCACTGTCTTTTAGACACAGAGGTGCCGATTACGATCCTGTAAAAAATTTCCCCGTACGACTCGTATCCGGTCTTTTTACCGTACGAATCGTACAAGTGCCGTACAAACTGCCAAGTACGATTCGCATGGGAAAAAGTCCATACGAATCGCATTGGGAATAATTCCCCACACGTCGTCGGGTCGGAAAATGTGTCCGACACATCCTCGGACGATTTACCGTACAAATGTGAAAAGTGAAGTCCGACCGCGCTAGTACGATCCATCCCGTGCGTCCGATGTTACAACCGGATGGAAAAAACACCGTCCGCACCAAACTCCCATAGCAACCATGGAGACATGTGCCCGCATACGCGCCCAACACACCCCCCAGCCCTCCTATGTACGAGTCGAATCCCCACCAGTGTATGTACACCCGTGTATGTACGAGATGTACCCCCACCCCTGAATGTACACCCGTGTATGTACACCCGTGTATGTACACCCGTGTATGTACGAGACGTACCCCCACCCGTGTATGTACACCCCCGTACGTACGGCCCGTACCCCCACCCGCGTATGTATGGAGCGTACCCCCACCCCAACCGTGTATGTACGACCCGTACCCTCACCCGCATATGTAGGAGTGTACCCCCACCCCAACCGTGTATGTATGACCCGTACCCCCACCCCAACCGTGTATGTACGACCCGTACCCTCACCCGCGTATGCATGGAGCATACCCCCACCCCAACCATGTATGTACGACCCGTACCCCCACCCCAACCGTGTATGTATGACCCGTACCCTCACCCGCGTACGTATGGAGCGTACCCCCACCCCAACCATGTATGTACGGACCGTACCCCCACCCCAACCGTGTATGTACGACCCATACCCTCACCCGCGTATGTATGGAGCGAACCCCCACCCCAACTGTGTATGTACAGACCGTACCCCCACCCCAACCGTGTATGTACGAACCATAACCCCACCCCAACCCTGTATGTACGACCCGTACCCTCACCCGCGTACGTATGAAGCGTACCCCCACCCCAACCATGCATGTATGACCCGTACCCTCACCCGCGTACGTATGGAGCGTACCCCCACCCCAACCGTGTATGTACGGACCGTACCCCCACCCCAACCGTGTATGTACAACCCGTACCCTCACCCGCGTATGCATGGAGCGTACCCCCACCCCAACCGTGTATGTACGACCCGTACCCTCACCCACGTACTTATGGAGCGTACCCCCACCCCAACCGTGTATGTACGGACCGTACCCCCACCCCAACCGTGTATGTACGACCCGTACCCTCACCTGCGTATGCATGGAGCGTACCCCCACCCCAACCGTGTATGTACGACCCGTACCCTCACCCGCGTACGTATGGAGCATACCCCCACCCCAACCATGTATGTACGGACTGTACCCCCACCCCAACCGTGTATGTACGACCCGTACCCTCACCCGCGTATGCATGGAGCGTACCGCCACCCCAACCGTGTATGTACGACCCGTACCCCCACCCCAACCGTGTATGTACGACCCGTACCCTCACCCGCGTATGTATGGAGCGTACCCCCACCCCAACGTGTATGTACGAACCGTACCCTCACCCGCGTACGTATGGAGCGTACCCCCACCCCAACCGTGTATGTACGGACCGTACCCCCACCCCAACCGTGTATGTACAACCCGTACCCTCACCCGCGTATGCATGGAGCGTACCCCCACCCCAACCGTGTATGTACGACCCGTACCCTCACCCACGTACGTATGGAGCATACCCCCACCCCAACCGTGTATGTACGGACCGTACCCCCACCCCAACCGTGTATGTACGACCCGTACCCTCACCTGCGTATGCATGGAGCGTACCCCCACCCCAACCGTGTATGTACGACCCGTACCCTCACCCGCGTACGTATGGAGCGTACCCCCACCCCAACCATGTATGTACGGACTGTACCCCCACCCCAACCGTGTATGTACGACCCGTACCCTCACCCGCGTATGCATGGAGCGTACCGCCACCCCAACCGTGTATGTACGACCCGTACCCCCACCCCAACCGTGTATGTACGACCCGTACCCTCACCCGCGTACGTATGGAGCGTACCCCCACCCCAACCGTGTATGTACGAACCGTACCCTCACCCGCGTATGTATGGAGCGTACCCCCACCCCAACATTCTAAGTACGGAGCGCACCCCAGGCCCCAACACCAGCACCTTCACACAACATCGCGCATGTACGAGTCGTACCAAGCCAGACACAAGGACAGCACTGTACAACAAAATTGCCAAAGTACACACCGTACACACGCAAAAAACGCACGTACACAACCAGGACAAAGCACAAGAATACACTATTCGAATGGCACAAAGCCACAAAACATGTCCAACAAGCCCAAATACAACACATTCACTGACCTGCAACTGCCAAAATCCCAAACAGAGGCCCAAAACACAACCACTCCTTATTACACACCCACCCAAAGTTCAAACACAGCCACACCCACTGATGGACCAATAAAAAGGGCCCACAGACACAAACCATGAGCCTTTGCAACAGACTCACTGCTGCCAGACCACACAGACAACCTACAGCACCATACTTGAAACTTTACTACACCTTACACTTGCACACCTTCACACACCCACCTTCACAAACACCCCCTCATCACATTCACACACACACCTGCACAACCACACCCACAAACCCACAACCATCCACACCCACACCCCCCACAACCATCCACACCCACACCCCTCACTAGCCAAGAGTTGGAGGTCCTTGTCGACGAAATCCTCAGAGTCGAGCCACACCTCTTTGGAACATTGGTCAGACAGACCAGCATTTCCGAAAAAACAGCCATGTGGCAGAGGATTGTCGATGCTGTGAATGCTGTTGCGTCCACCAGAAGGACCAGGCATGAATGCCAAGCCAGGTGGTACGATCTGTGGAGGAGGGTCCGAGCCAAAATGACCGACGACCACAATCAGGCCAACATCACTGGAGGAGGGCCGCCCCGCAGACCCGTACAATACCATCCCTGGGAGGAGAGGGTGATGGCCATACTGCCGGTGGTGTCAGTGGACGGATTAGAAGGACTCCGAGACCCGGGTGAGTACACAAACAACTCACCTCACATGGAGGGAACGTCATCCACAACCAAACTCACAATCAGTCACGCAACCACCCCAAGCTATCGCATGACTCAACCACACTCCATGAACACGCACATGCCACTAGCGCCACCATGCCCCATGCACCCAGCTGGACAATGCCAAGTCACAGGCCACAGAAAACACCAACACAAGACACGGTAAGCCGGATGGCGGGAGTGTGGGCCCCAAAAATCACATAGTGCAACTCAGAAGCAGACAACAATGCCCTCTGCCCATATGGCCTAGGTCACAGCCAGACAAACAGTGTGTCCCCACACAGGAAAGACTTGCCAGCAAATGGCGGACGCCTTGCATTAAGACATGGGGGTGAAGGCACGTTTTTGCACATGACAGCAGCTAATAAACAGCCAACACTGTGAAAGAGTGGCAGCACACACCACCACAGCAGCAGCGCAGACACAGACACTACACCCAATGGGTGCCTGGAGATCAGAAACAAACTCACATCAACAAGCCAAGGGCCATTCAAAGATCTGCAAAAAGTGTGTGCCCAGGAAGCTGGGCTGAGGTGACAGAGGGTGACACACAGAGGGAGGGAGAGGGGGAGAGAGAGGGAGGGAGACACAGGGAGACGGACAGAGGGAGGAGGCTGACACAGGGAGGGAGGGAGAGGGGGACAGAGAGGGAGTGAGAAAGGGACACACAGGGAGACCAATTCAGCCTTGTGGGGTGTGGGAATGTCTGCTCTTCAGCAGGTGGACTGCGTGCATGTAGACAAGGGTGGCCAGTGCCTGAATCCCCCTCTCTTCTCCATGGCAAAACACAGGGCCATGTCTCAACCTGTGCAGGAGCACAACGCCAGCTACCTGCATTATATAAGTGTGTGGAACAACTCCATGTGCCCACGTACAGTGCAACACAGAAGGCGCCAATGCATGGCTCGCCACACCTGCTCACTCCACTGCTGACTGCAGTCACAATTGACGCAGCAAGTAAGACTGTGCCACACATAGGTAAAGTCTCAAAAGCTGTGGCCAAGGGACATACCCATGCACAAGTGCACTGTGAGTGGAATGCAAGACATATCCAAATTCCCAGAGGAAATGTGCCAACTTAGAAACGAATGAAACATGGATGTTGCATGGAACCAAATTAACATTGTCTATCTCACACACAGGTCAACGTCGTGGATCACCCCCCAACACTGGGGGGGATGACTCACAGGACCCGGCTCTGCGGGATGACGGACCCACCGGCAGCGACGACTCTCACCACTCTGTCCCCTCTGTTGTCCAACCACCTGCAGCACCTGCTCAGGTACAACTGGGCCAACCACCACCCCCACTCCTGCCACATCCCAGGAGACACCCAGGATCCCTGCCCCACCACCACAATGCAGCCAGGCTCACCAGGAGGGACACGGTGTACCGGGCACCCAGGAGGAGGCAGGCGACAACGCTAATGCCACCCCTCAGGGGTCCCGGAGACCCGATGTGCCCACAAGGGCAGGCCAGGTGCAAGTGGGCAGGGGTGGTGGGAGTGGAGGACGGCGGAGGTGCGAGCCTGACCAGTTGGCTGCGGAACCGGTATATTCCCATGTCAGAAACTTCCTGGACACATACCGGCAGGACACCACGGGCATGGCCCAGGTTGTGTCCATCCTCGAGGAGATCAAGACCCAGCAGGCCCAGCAACATGCAGAGCAACATGCCTGTCTACTGCGACACCAAGGGCGGATGGAGGACAGACAGGCTGAGCTCGTGACGGTGTTCACGGGAATTCACAGTACACTCCGTCGGATAGCCGACAACATGGGCAACCCTCCCTGTGCCACCAGGCGTAGAACATCACCACCCACAGGGAGGGATCAGGAGGAGGAGGAGACATCCGACGGAGCATCCCAAACATCGTCACGGCCTGCTTCTGAGGGTTCCCGCAGGAGGGCGGGTCGTCCACGGAAAAGACCGTGAGGGTCGGCGCTACAGCACCATCTCCCAGGACACCTGGCCTGGCACCTGGCCCACTGGACCAACAGCAGGACATCAGCAAAAGACATTCTCTGCCACATGGACTTGCTGGTCACTGTCTGACCAATGTTGACAAAGACTGTGGCATGGACTCTGAGGATTCCCAATGGCAAGGACACCAACTCCCCTAGTGAACTTTGTATTCCACACACCCGGAAATCCCCTCATGTCATACCCCCCCCACGTACCCCAACAAAAATAAAAAGTTACACGATTAAGAGATGATGCCTACATTTTGCATTATTACCTTACATGTGTCTTGTTAAGTATAACCATGCCTGAGTTCTCATATGACTTCAACCATCCACACCCTGGGGCCTGAGTCTGCCACAGGACACACATGGGTCACAATGTATTAGGCAACACAGACATGGAGCACCATACACACCCGTGATGGGCCCAACCAGCTGAGGGGGTGGCCGCACAACCGTGCCGACAGACATATTGAGTACAGCAACAGCCATGCGCAGAGGTCAGGGATCATGTGGAGTGTCCTGGGGGGCACCCAGGTATGTGTGGACAGGTGGCAGAACCATGTCCTGCAAGCTTGAGTCAGGTGGATGCAGAGAATGGTGGCCTGGCCAACGTTGGATGCATGGGGATGGCACATGTCACAATACCCACACAGTCATGGACATCATGCACAATACACAGTCTAATCCCACACAAACAGCTTGCATCTTGCTACTCGACACATAGACACATAGCCACTATCACTGAAAACCATGCCAGACATGCCGGATGCACCGTGGCAACACACCAGCATTGACTCAGAATAGGCACCTTGGAGGCATAGGGACACCTTTATTATTCATGTATTCGGGAATGCAGAGGCAACTCGGAGTACACATAAACAGGTCATGTGGAGTAACATGTGGGTCCAACACTGGACCCCCCTTCTGCAGCACAAATGCGTGATAGCCATGGAACTGGCACACAAGTGTCGGCTAACAGCTAAACACCCCCTGCTGCTCACGGAGAGGCTGCCATACACCATTGATCCTCTGATGTGGAAGTCCCACACCATGTCAAGCCAATGCAAACCGTATGTGTCCGAGGGCAGTGTTACACACATTGATGCCATCATCACAATCCACTATCCCATCACTGATGACTGTCAACAAGTCTGACCATCTATTCAGGTGTACCCAGCTACATGTCATGTGTCCCATGGTGATGCGACATGTCTGCAGAGGAACCAAACATCGACAGGGGCAGTGTGCACACATCGTAAACAACTGCCACACCCAATACACCCCTGATGCATCCCTTACCCTAAGAAGACTTCCAAACTTGTCCGTGCGTGTAACGCTGAGTCAGCACACGATGACGTGTCCATGAGGAATAGCAGTGCCACAACAATGCAACCAGCAGACGGCATGCGCAAGTACCTGGGGATGAGAGACACACAAGAAGTCAGCCACAAAAAGCACAGCCACTTGCATGTGCATGTACTTGACACATGTAAGGATGACAACATGCTAGGTCACAATTATGACTGGGTAAATACACTCATCACTGGCACCATCACTCCAGTGACACATCCACACACACCTCTGACTCACGTGGCATACATGCAGATGGACACACACATCGCAACACATGCCACACGGGGACCAATGCGTGCACACACAGACACTGGTACTCACCACTAATCAAAGAAGTCGCGTATGAGCCGACTCCGGATGTCCTCTTGCGGAACCACATCCTCCACATCACTAGCCCCATTGCCAAGCCCTTCGTCCTCCACGGGTGGATGGTCCTGATCATCTTGATCCAGGATGAGTGGCACAGCTTTCTCAACTGCCATGTTGTGCAGCATGCAGCAGACCATGAAGATTTTGCAGACCTTCGCCGGGGCATATGGGAGGGCGCCGCCGGTCTTGTGGAGGCATCTGAATCGACTCTTCAGGAGGCCAAATGTCCTCTCTATCACTCGCCTTGTCCGGCCATGGGCGGTGTTGTAGCGGAGCTGGGCCGGCGTGATGGGGTTGCGGAGAGGTGTGATTAGCCATGGCATGTTGGGATAGCCAGCATCCCCTACATGGAAACCACATGGACATAAGTAGGACAGGAGAAGCGGTCGTGCTGGAAGTCTACGCAAAATACAGGAGAGACAGAGTGTACCCACCAACAACACATGCTCGTTCGTTGCGCAGCTGCGTCATCATTTCAGGCACCCTGCTACGCCTCATGATGTAGGCATCGTGTGCTGATCCTGGAAAACGAGCACAGACATGTGAAATCACCATGTTGGACAGACACACCACAAGGGCATTGATGGAGTGGTAGTGTTTGCTATTCCTGTACGCTACCTCCTGTGCCTGTGGTGGTACCAAAGCCACATGTGTTCCATCTATGGACCCAATGACATGGGGCATCCCTCCCAGGGCATAGAATCCACGCTTGACCCCAGTCAACAGTTCAGGAGTTGGGAAATGGATGAACTCATCCAGGTGAAGCAACATGGCCTCTAAGAAATCATGCAGCACACGGCTGAACATGCTCTGGGACATGCCACCAACATGAGCTATGGTATATTGAAAGGTACCCGTGGCAAGAAAATGTAGGGCTGCCATTACCTTCAGCTTGGGTGTCAGTGCTGTAGGATACCTGTGAAGCGGTTGCAGGTGTGGTGCCAGCCATGCCGTCAACTCCTCAATCAATGGTTGGGGGAAGTGGTAGCACCGTATACAGTCATTCTCCCGCATGTCAGCCAAGTCCGGAATTGGTCGGGGAAGAGGCGGCACTCTGCAGTAATTTGGAAGTGACAAGGAAGAGTGAGTGCACTACAACAACAATTGATTTGTACTGAGCACATGTTAATCTGTCAATACACATATGCTACATACGGAGTCAGGTATGTGCCACATGCCCTGGACACGTATGGCTGCCAGGTGACACTCCTACCAAGACCCAGCTACACACGGAGATTGTGAACCTCCACATGCCATGGCATGGGATTAGCTGTGTCCCAGTGTAAGTGAACAGCCAGACGCAACACAGGAGTGACATACATCAACACATCAGCAGCAGTAGGATGTCGATTTCAGAGACAGGTAGCGGAACACTAGAGCCACAGGTCACATGACATTACACTAGGACAGCCCACACACCTTGCCAATAAGGTGTACATGTAATGACTCACCACACATTCATTGAGAAGATGCAGACATGTCCTTGTTACGCTACTCCGTGTCCCATGCATACATACGCACCTCACATCCGATACCACATGTGGCCTGGTGTGCGTAACAGTGTGCCATGTCCATCTACACACAGACACATGTTGGTTGCTGCAACAGCTGATGCTTTTAAGGGAGCACCAACATCAAGGAAATGGGACCACACCACACATACATGACATAGACACATCGTGCACCGTGGGTAGTCACATGTCTGGTGTGGTAACCCCTGTAGCGGGCATCAGGGGACACTTGCGTGTGTTGTTGACTGTGCCATGCCAGTGACGCTCATCCCAAGTGTGCAGTACGACATGCACACATGTCAAAGGAGTTAAGGGCATGCCTGGCACACATTGCACCGTCACACATAACATCTGTACACATCTCATCATACATCTGTTGCCTTCTCGACTCAGGAGTAATGTGCCACATCACAGCCTTTCACACCTGTGCCCCACACATGTAGTACTGCCCAGACAATGCCTTGATGTCCATCCATGGACAAGTATGTCAGCTCTATTCCTTCCTGTGTGCTGCCTGTCACCACTGTGATGTGTGAAAGGCACCGTACATTCGCTCTGAGGGCCTGTGTACGTTCCCTATCACTATGGGAGTGCTGCCGTATGCGTACCCATAGTGATAGTGAGCGTACGCACGCATGTACAGTCCGTTTCACTATGGGTACGCCTACGCGAGCACACCCATAGTGATAGTGAGCGTACAGGCGTGTGTACGGTCCGTATCACTATGGGTACGCCTACGTGAGCACACCCATAGTGATAGTGAGCGTACAGGCGTGTGTACGGTCCGTATCACTATGGGTACGCATACGCGAGCACACCCATAGTGATAGTGAGCGTACAGGCGTGTGTACGGTCCGTATCACTATGGATACGCCTACGCGAGCACACCCATAGTGATAGTGAGCGTACAGGTGTGTGCACGGTCCGTATCACTATGGGTACGCATACGCGAGCACACCCATAGTGATAGTGAGCGTACAGGCGTGTGTACGGTCCGTATCACTATGGGTACGCATACGCGAGCACACCCATAGTGATAGTGAGCGTACAGGCGTGTGTACGGTCCGTATCACTATTGGTACGCATACGCGAGCACACCCATAGTGATACAGACCGTACACACGCCTGTACACTCACTATCACTATGGGTACGCATACGCGAGCACACCCATAGTGATACGGACCGTACACACGCCTGTACGGGCCGTTGCTATGCATTTGGGGTGCCCTAGGGCCCCGGTACGCACTGTACCTGTGTGTGGAACTCCAAATTACATAGGGGACACATGAGGGACAAGTATAAAGGCCTACATGCATGCTGGTTGTCATGGAGACCAAGTTTAAAGTTTGAATTTTTTTCTGCAGGTGCACAGCAGAAGTCAGTTTGAATGAATTTACTTTGTTGCAATGTGGTTCTGGAGTTGACATCATGCTCAAGAAAAAAAAACAATAAAAACCCACTGACTGTGCTAGGTTTGAAGGGATTGGAGGAAACATAGGATGCAAATGTGAGTGACCAATCACTCTGTACTCCTGTGCATGAAACAGGCCAGCAAGGCAGATATAAGGCAGCCAGGTCCCATGAGGGAGCACTTGCCTGCACATCTTTGGATTCTACGACCCAGCTGCTGCTCCTGATTCCCTGGAACCATGTCAAGGTCTGTGGAGAGGGCACAGCCTTTCACCCTGGAGGAGAACCTGGCATTGCTGGATGTGATCCTCCCACAGTACCCCCTGCTGTAGGGGCGACCAGGGTATCAGGTGAGTGCAGAGTCTACTAGCACAGACTGTGTCCCTTTTTTGTGACTGTGACTTCTGGCATTGTGTCCAGGTGTGACACACATGCTATGTACTGTAGGGGGGGTACCAGGGGGGGGAATGCCTGATGTCTCCCAGCCAGAGCATGCTGTGGTGCATGTCTGCCATCCTCACTTGCATTGTGTTTACTGTGACAATCACTGCATGGTGCATGCCACATTCTGCCTGTCTTGTCCTCCTGGGAATGTTGCCTCTACAGTCCTCATTTGATTATGTGGTCAGCCCAGTGTGACAGGTGACTGTACCCACAGATGTGTGTTAGTTCTGTGTACCTGTGCTGAGAGTGTCCACATGATGTGTTCGTACCCTGGACATCGGTGTGTGTGTAAGTCCCCTGTCATGTGGGTGGGTGCATATGTGGAGTGTAGCACCCGGGCTGCATGAGGGATGGATATACCCTGCCCATGTGATGTGAGCAGGGAGCAGTGCTGTGTGTCTGACGTGCAGAGCCAGCCCCACACCTGTGAGCCCCCCCCCCGTCTAGTGGCCCATGTGCAGAGTGAGGTTTGTCGCTGCATTTGGCAATGGCAGGTGAATGTCCTGTGCCTGTGTGTGTCTGTGTACTCTGCTGAGGTAGCGTCAGTGGCCTGTGGCATGTGACTGCTTAGAGGTGCTGCACATAATCCTGGTGAAGCTTGTGATGCACAGTGTGAGCCTGGATCATTGATTGTGTCGTTGCCCTCATTCCACCTGTATACTTTCAATGGCACATACTGCTTTTGCCCTTCCCCAGAGGATCATGTCCCTATGACAAAGGTGCAATGAGTTGGATGCATACTATGCCTTGTTGTAAACAGCAAATTTGTTCTAATATGTGTCTCTGTGACATGTGCCAGGTGTATTGATGTAGTGTCACTTGTTCATCCTCACAGGGAGGCGCCTCTGCCAAGAAGCAGATCTGGATGAACGCCGTCAGTGCCGTGAGGAGGACGGAGGGTCGCAAGCAGCGCCTGGCCCAGGTGAGAAAACGCTGGCAGGATATCCGGTGCTGGACACGGAGGATCGCACGGGTCCTGCTGGGGGACTCACCTGAGACCCATAAGAACCGCGGGCGCCGCCGTCTGACCCACATCCACAAGCGTGTGCTGGCGGTGGTATTTCCAGACTTGGACAGGCGCTTACAGGAGAAGCAGCAGCAGGAAGGGGGTAGGTACATGTGTGTTTGTTGTGTGTCACCAGCATTTGTAAGGGCACAGTTGCATGGATACACTGCCAGGGTTTAATGGTGCTGTGCAGATCCTGTTACCCACAGTATAACGGTGCTCTCCTACCTTCCTTGCCCTCCTTGCAATGTGTTCCCTGGTCTGTGTGTAGTGACTCCTTCACAAGGTTATCTAGGCTGGCACTTTATCCACGTGAACAATGCCTGTAGCATCATGTGTGGGGGTGGTGTGTAACAGGTTTTGGGACCTTGCCTGTGCCCTGTCCAGTTCAGTACTTGTGGGTTCCATGTCAGTTGGCACTGATGCTGAGTCCAGACATGGGAGTTAGTCTCTCAAGTGTCATGCCTTACAGCACGCATGTCCTATGTTGTGGCCTGTGACATGATGTGCATGAGTGTGCGATACGCATGGTGCAGGGATGGTGGAGTGTGTTGCAGTCATTCCCATTCAGGACCATGGAGTTGTGTGGCCACTACTGTCCCCTGGGGTATATTTTCATAGGTGTCATGTGTGTCATCACAAAATGTGGACACTCTCAGTGTCTACAGCATAGGTTGTGCTCTGTGCCATTGTCCCCTGGCACCATGTATATTGGCGTAAAATGTTGTACAAGTGTCCACTGTACAGCCTGAGCTGATTTTCCTTGTTCATACTCACGGTGGCCAGTGCCTGTGTGTCTTGTTACAATCATCTGATGATGACCATTTGTACATGATTATTTGGACAGGCGCACCTTGGGTATTTGGTGTCCAATCTTGCATTTATGCAGCCCATGTGTATTTCACCCAGACTAAGAGATGTAAGTGCTTCCTGTGTCTCAACTAATTGTCTCATGTAGGGGGTGGTTGGTGCGGGCAACGCCTACATGTCAAAACCTGATATCTCCTTGCTAGGTCTTGCCAGTGTGTGATGTTTGTCTGGACATACACTCAAGGTGCAGTGAGCCAGTCATGGTGGGCATGTTTTCAGTATTACCTATGCAGCATTTGCCTCAAGTTCATGGATATGGTCCCTGCTCATCCCTATTTTCGGCGACGCTGTGTGGTGCAGATGCAGTGCTGGATTGTCCCCAGGGCCTGGCTCCTCTGTCAAAATCCATTTCATGTCATTTGCTATTGTGTCATGCTCTCCATAGTTTTTCAGTGGCATGGTGGGTCAACCAACTGTGTGTTGCATGCCCTACATATGTACCTTGTTTTGTAGATGTTACTCATCTTTCTTTTCAGGCTATGCACTGTAACCTATGTAGATTGGACTCATGTGACATATGTATACAGGTGTATGATTAATTGCTGTCTCTTCACCTTGCCCACAACATCGTCGGGGGACACGGAGGGAGACATCAGCACAGACGGAGTGGAGGGACCGAGCACCAGTGCCAGCGGTGACATCGTGGCTGGCACATCGAGTGGAACTGAGGCGGAGGAGAGTGAGGCCGAGGACCTGTCCACTGGCACCACAGAATATGAAGCTGACGGGTCCGAGGATGATCTCTCCGAGAGGGCGGAGGCTGCACCAGCAGCTGACAGCGGCACAACATCTCTCCCCGCCCCCTCCATTGCCATCAGCCGCCTCCCACTTGCTCGTGTCCCTTCCCAGCGTGCCCAGTCACCGCATGTCTCCTTCCTGCCAGGCACCGCACCCCCTGCCCCTGTCTCCACTGCTGCCGCCAATGCCGAGTCTGTGGACATCCAGCGGCAGTTGCAGGTTGGTCAGGCTGCGATGCTTAATGTCCTCCATGGCCACAGCCAAGTGCTGAACAACATGGAGGCATACTTGGAGGGCATTTTCTCATCGCAGGCTGACCAACGCAACTTGCTGAGGTCCATTGACTCGACACTGACTGCAGCAGTGGGTCTCCTGCAGCGCTTCGTCCAACCCCCTACCCCTGACCCATCCACACTTCCCACTCCCATGCCTGTCCCACGTACACCCAGACGTCAGCATGCACCCACCACAACAGACACAGGCACCACACCAGCAGGGAAGGTCAAACGCACACCTCCTGGCACGCACACACAGGGTGAAGTAGGCACACCCACTGGGTCGGGGGGCAAACGTAAGACACGCAGCCAGAGTGGGAGTCCGCATTCCACCAAATCCACTCCCTCCAAATCCCCTCCCCTCAGCTCTCCTGGCCACATATCCGGCAAAGACTCCTTCATGGCCGCTCTGTCCCTGAGCCCCACAGTGACACCACCCCGCAACAAGCGGTCAAGGGAGTCCCCGGTCAGGGTGGTTGAGTCCCCCCCCCTGTCCACACCCTCCCCCAGTGGCGCTGCGACCCATCCCTCTGACCCCCCCCCTCCTTGGGGCCTGTGGTACCTTCGGGTGCAGGGGAGTCGCTGGAGGACCTTGCTAAGGTGTGCAGCGCCATCCTGGCCTCCGCCTTTGGCCCTGCCCCACCCCCTGTGGTGGAGTCCTCCATCCCTGCACCCACGACGCCTACCCTTCGCCCTCATGTCCCTGCGGTGCCTGGTCCTTCCCCCCCACATGATGCCCTCCCCCTATGGAAGACGAAGGAGTCTGACTGTGCAGGCAAGCTAGGGGACACGCGTCCCACTGTGTCCCCCACCTGGCTTGGAACTTTGGATTGCCCTATGGGCATTGTACATTTTGAACTTTCAAGGGACAAACAGATTTTTGGATGCTGAATAAAGCAATTTATTTTTCCTTAGTACACTACTGTCTGTCTGGTATTGCTGTTGGTGGACCGGCCCCATTATTTTCGGTGGTGATTATGTGTTGGGTGTGTGGGAATTGTAGTCTTGTGCTGGTCATAGGGTGGATCCTGGTATCTGTGTGCCATCACAAGCTGTTGGCTACATAACTTTGTTCATGTAAGCAGTTACTGCATGATGACATCGTCCCAAGGTGTGTTCCTTCCTCTGTGGTGCTGAGCTGTGTCTACATTGGCTGGGTGTGTGACGGACTCGTTAGACTTGGGCCATGCATGCTGACCGATGTCTCCACCTGCATCATTCGTGGCGTCCTTCACTGTACTTGTGTATGTAGACTGTTGTCATGACTTCATGTGGACATGTTTTCTTTTCGGCGCTATGCAAGTGTATACTCCCAGCCTCGCACACATGTGGTACATGTACTGCAGGATCTTTGTGCACCTGACTGACATTTGTGGGCATTGGATCTGTGGGTACTCCACCCTTTTCTTTGCAGGGGCACTGCTGTGAGTGTTAGGCACCCACACTTCCTGTGTCTGGGCACTGCTGGGAGGACTCTGCCCACACCCCTCTTGTGACTGGGCACTGCTGGGAGGACTCTGCACCCACCCCTCCTGTGTCTGGGCACTGCTGGGAGGATTCTGCACCCACCCCTCCTGTGTCTGGGCACTGCTGGGAGGACTCTGCACACACCCCTCCTGTGTCTGGGCACTGCTGGGAGTGTTAGGCACCCACCCCTCCTGTGTCTGGGCACTGCTGGGAGGACTCTGCACACACCCCTCTTGTGTCTGGGCACTGCTGGGAGGACTCTGCACCCAACCCTCCTATTTCAGGATATGTACGCTTAGAACATACACGGGTGTGGGTTCGCTCCATGCATACGCGGGTGGGGATACGGTCCGTACATACACGGTTGGGCTGGGGGTACGCTCCATGCATATGGGGTGGGGGTATGGTCCGTACGTACACTGTTGGCATGGGGGTTACGCTATATGTACGCGGGTGAGGGTACGGGTCGTACATACACGGTTGGAGTGGGGGTACGCTCCATGCATACGCGGGTGAGGGTACGGGTCGTACATACATGGTTGGGGTGGGGGTACGCTCCATGCATACGGGGTGGGGGTACGGGTCGTACATACACTGTTGGGGTGGGGGATACGCTCCATACGTACGCGGGTGAGGGTACGGGTCGTACATACACGGTTGGGGTGGAGGTACGCTCCATGCATACGCAGGTGGGGGTACGGGTCGTACATACACGGTTGGGGTGGGGGTACGCTCCATGCATACGGGGTGGGGGTACAGTCCGTACGTACACTGTTGGCATGGGGGTACGCTCCATACGTACGCAGGTGAGGGTACGGGTCGTACATACACGGTTGGGGTGGAGGTACGCTCCATGCATACGCGGGTGAGGGTACGGGTCATACATACGGTTGGGGTGGGGGTACGCTCCATGCATACGGGTTGGGGGTACGGGTCATACATACACTGTTGGGGTGGGGGTACGCTCCATACGTACGCGGGTGAGGGTACGGGTCGTACATACACGGTTGGGGTGGAGGTATGCTCCATGCATACGTGGGTGGGGGTACGGGTCATACATACACGGTTGGGGTGGGGGTATGCTCCATGCATACGGGGTGGGGGTACGGTCCGTACGTACACTGTTGGCATGGGGGTACGCTCCATTCGTACGCGGGTGAGGGTACGGGTTGTACATACACAGTTGGGGTGGAGGTACGCTCCATGCTTACGTGGGTGGGGGTACGGGTCGTACATACACGGTTGGGGTGGGGGTACGCTCCATGCATACGGGGTGGGGGTACGGGCCGTACGTACACTGTTGGCATGGGGTGTATGCTCCATACGTACGCGGGTGAGGGTACGGGTCGTACATACACGGTTGGGGTGGAGGTACGCTCCATGCATACGCGGGTGAGGGTACGGGTCATACATACACGGTTGGGGTGGGGGTACGCTCCATACATACGGGGTGGGGGTACGGGTCATACATACACTGTTGGCATGGGGGTACACTCCATACGTACGCGGGTGAGGGTAGGGGTCGTACATACATGGTTGGGGTGGAGGTACGCTCCATGCATACGGGGTGGGGGTACGGGTCGTACATACACTGTTGGGGTGGGGGGTACGCTCCATACGTACGTGGGTGAGGGTACGGGTCGTACATACACGGTTGGGGTGGGGGTACAGTCCGTACATACACGGTTGGGGTGGGGGTACGCTCCATACGTACGCGGGTGAGGGTACGGGTCGTACATACACGGTTGGGGTGGAGGTACGCTCCATGCATATGCGGGTGAGGGTACAGGTCGTACATACACGGTTGGGGTGGGGGTATGCTCCATGCATACGGGGTGGGGGTACGGGTCGTACATACACTGTTGGGGTGGGGGGTATGCTCCATACGTACGCGGGTGAGGGTATGGGTCGTACATACACGGTTGGGGTGGAGGTACGCTCCCTGAATACGCGGGTGGGGGTACGGGTCGTACATACACGGCTGGGGTGGGGGTACGCTCCATGCATACGGAGTGGGGGTACGGTCCGTACGTACACTGTTGGCATGGGGGTACGCTCCATACGTACGCGGGTGAGGGTACGGGTCGTACATACACGGTTGGGGTGGAGGTACGCTCCATGCATACGCGGGTGGGGGTACGGGTCGTACATACACGGTTGGGGTGGGGGTACGCTCCATGCATATGGGGTGGGGGTACGGTCCGTACGTACACTGTTGGCATGAGGGGTACGCTCCATACGTACGCGGGTGAGGGTACGGGTCGTACATACACGGTTGGGGTGGGGGTACGCTCCATACATACGCGGGTGAGGGTACGGGTCATACTTACGCTGTTGAGGTGGGGGGTACGCTCCATGCGTACGGGGGGTGGGGGTACGGTCCGTACATATCGGTACCCACGCTGTGGAATGCTTGTGCGGGCCGTACCCAGGCCTTTGCCACGTGGGTACAGCCGTCCCACCATTGTTGGGGTGACGTAGGTGTGGGCGTGGTACGACTCGTACCCACGCTCTTAATGCGTGGGTACGGGACGTACCTGTATTGTTGTGTTGCCGGTTCGCGTCGTCAACCACTTCCGTTGTGGCGGACGCTGGCTTTGCTGGACACGCCCCCACCCTCTCGTAGTGACCAGGGCCTGGGGGTCAGGTATGTCCAGGGCATGTGTGCTGTGTGACTTTGGTGGGGGTTTTGTGGCCTGCCCCTGCTCCTGCCCCCCCCTTTACCCCCTCCCTTTGTTGTTCTGTAACCTGTAGAGGAGGTCGGCAGCTGGAAAATATTCTCCGTGCGGGATGACGTCGGTGCGAATCGTACTTCCTGGTTCGTGAATGGCAGGCTGCGTGCGTCCCGACGTCACGTCGGCGCTTTCCCGGATCACATTTGTATGTTTATTTTCGTCGGTCGGGGTTTTGTACTATTCGTACGGAAATAGTATTTCCGTGCGAATCGTACTTACATGTTTGTATATTGTTACGACCGGGTACGCGTCGGACGGAGAATATGCTCCGTCCGACGGTTCGTACCCGGTTTTTACAGGATCGTAATCGGCACTAGAACATTTTCCATTGAAATTGCAGCAAAATGACAACATGCAGGGTTCCTGATAAAACTAAATCGCGCACAAACAATAATTTGTGTAAATGTGGTTTCTGTAAATATGTTTCATTTGAGCATCACTAAGGGGCTCAATGCAATGGCGTAACGATTGCCACCGCCGGGCGGTGGGTATCGTGGCGGACGCAAAGTCTGTCTGCCGCTTTTCCGCTGGTCGGAAATCATTACGATGGCCAGCCGGGTGGAGCTGGGCCACTAATATGGTGGCGGTGCCAAGCAGGCAACGCCCGCCATATTAGGATGTGGGTGATTGATGGGCCTTTCCATGGCGGCTTTGCCGCCATGGAAAGGCTGGCGGGATTGGCTTTGGGGCCCCCTGGGGGTGGGGGTGGGTGGGTGCACTGGGGGGTACCATGTCCCCCCTGCAGTTCCCTGCACCGAGTGGCAGGCTCCGCGTGGTGCCAGCCACGTGGTGCAGGGAAATGCTGTGCATGCCGTTTTACTATTGCGGATGGTGCTGCAGCCAGCAGGACTGTCCGCAATGGTAAAAGGCCAGGATGCGCCTGCCAGTATGGCGGGCGCATCCTAATTGGGCCGGTGGGACTGCCGCAAATCTGGCTGACGGTCCCATCACCGTTATGGTGGCGGGCGGATGGATGTCCGCTCATCATCATAAGGAGCCCCCAAGTAAAGTGTCTTGAGTGTTTTGATCCTATTGAACTCTGTTTCCAGCATACTTCTGCATTTGAAATAAATTGTCCATTTGTGGTTTCCTAACTGTCGCTATGTTTTGAAACATTTGCACAGTTCATTTACAGGTATTTAAAAGTTGTTTTGTGTTGCTGATAGCTTACTGCCTTCGTTTTCACACGCCCTTTACCAACACAAAAAGGCTGTCAACTAGTACCATTTACTGTTCAATCTTTGACTGTTAAGTTTGAGAATTGTGTAAACCCTAATCCACATATTAAAGGAATAAGCAGAAATTTGTCAGTCGATACAGCCTGACATTTGCCCTTTATTCTTGAACACATATAAATTGTGACAAGCTGAAAACAAAATTTAAAGGCATCTTTATTGCCCATTCACCTTCTCAACTCAAACATATGATAAGGCTGGGCGTATGTGTGATATTTTGCTAGACTTTGTGCACTTGGTCCTAGGCTGGTTGTGCAGGGGTGTAAAGTTGGTCCATTTAGGGTGTTCTTTTGGGTGATCAGCCGCTTAGCCAATATGAACCTTAAATCTAGGAAGCGGGAAGTAAGCCTGTGTTTCTCGTTTCTGTGATAAAATCCCAGGAGACATATTTCCCATTTATACAGATCAGGACGTATGATACAAGCGGATAAAGTCGTTGTGCTGGTATCCCAGTAACTATGTAGGTGGGGACAAGTCTAGAGCATGTGTAGCAGATTAGCATTTACTCAAGCACAACGTTTTCTTGATAAAATTGGTAGGGGGAAGATAATCTCTGTCTATTACATAAAGCTAAATAAGCTTGAATCTGGCATTGCACGGCATGTGTGGGTCTCTCCAGTATGGCAGCCCATTCCTGGTCCGCGTATATGATGATGCGGTGTGAGGAACTGTGGGACAGTGTGGGAGCAAACTGAGTCCGCAAACCAACATATGAGGTGACTGCCTCTCCCCATATCTTGTGGATTCTGTAATTAGATGGATTGGAACCCTGGTGGTCATGTTTCCGCACTGGTTCACCAGTGTAGTAATCAGTGAGTTATGAAGCAGAAAGTGACTCGTGGCACACCGCCTTCTTCCATCAGCATCTCGTATGACAACAGGGCGCCAACCCTAAATAGGTCTCCTAGAGTATGTATGCCCGCAGTGTGCCATAGTGTCAGCTCAGCTGAAGTTATTATTTCCCAGCAATGCCAATCCTGGAGCATAGGAGAGTATGTGCCTAGTGATGTGGAGGCATCTACGATAACAGCGATACGCAACCCTCAGTAAAAGAGACTTGGGTGTCTGCGCTCTCGCACAAGTGTGAAAGAGGGGTGCAATAGTTTGTAAGGTCCAACCGGGTGAGGATGTGGCTTTGTCTGAAAGGTGCAAACCCACTAGACTTTTTTCAATTCATTGTATGTGGACAGCAAGGTAGTATTGCTAAAAATGCAGGGCAGGCAGACCGCCCTTGTCTGTGTATGAGCAGAGCTGCAAATGCTACCCTACGTCTTGACCTGTTCCAAATAAAGTCCCTGACCTGTTCATCGAACACCCAGAAGAATGCAGCTGGAATGTGGATAGGAAGGTTAGGGAAACAGTATAGGAGACGGGTCAGAACCACCATTTTTAATAGAGCTATCCTCCCTGCTACTGCCTGTTGCACTGTATGGGTTGACAGTATCTGGTAGAAATTAATATAAGCATGACTTCGTCCAGTTGACTCGCATATCAAAGATGGTTGCAAAGCATGTAAAACTTGAGGCAACCGTTGCAGGAATATTATGTGTGTCCCTGAAGTATAGTAGAATATCATCTGCATGCAAAGATATTACATGAGTCTCATCGCCTAAAGGAATGCCCCAGTGTGTGCCCCATGTAACATACCCAATTAATACTTCACATTCTCACACTTTAGTAAATTACAAAATTAAAAAAAATATTATATTAAAACACACTAAATTAAATTAGTAACCCTTTATATAAAAAAGATAACTTAGAAAGTAAAAAATTATATTTTAATTATTAATAAAAATTACAATATATTTAAAAATATTTTCTACCGTTCCTAAATTTAAAAAAATGCAATTACATAGAATTCAAATAATAACATTTTCAATATATTTTTTAAAAATGTTTCTTATGTGCCGATTCCGATCCGTGAAAAATACTCCCCGTACGAATCGTATCCGGATTTTTTTACGTACGAATCGTACAAGTCCCGTACAAACTGGCAAGTACGATTCGTATGTTAAAAAATCCATACGAATCGCATTGGGAAAATTCCCCGACACGTCCTCGGGGCGGAAAAAGTGTCCGACACGTCCCCGGACAGTTTTATGTACGAATCGGTTAACTGAAGTCCGAGCGCGAAAGTACGATCCGTCCCGTCTGTCCGAATGCACAACCGTATGGAAAATACACCGTACGGAGCGAACTCCCATGGCAACCATGGAGACGTCCAAACATGTGCCCGCATACGCGCTGAACACTCCGTGCCTACGGGGGTGTGGGTACGCTCCGTACCTACGGGGGTGGGGGTACACTCCGTGCCTACGGGGGTGGGGTGGGGGTACGTTGCGTACATGGGGGGGCTGTGGGTACGGCGCGGACATGGGGGGGCTGGGAGTACGGTGCGGACATGTAGGGATGGGGTTACGGTGCGTACCGGGCCCCCTTTTCACCGCGCATCGTGGCGTACTTAGCTTTTCCGGCACTTTTTGGGTCCCGTAAAAATATTGCCGTGCGAAGTGCTGTGGGTACGAATCGTACTTGCTGGTCGGTAAAACGCTGCCTGACTCCGGGCGAATGTCGCGTACGCGGTGTCCCGGATCGGAATTGTGGGTATGTTTTAGCCGGTCGGTGGTTTTTAGGATTCGTACGGAAATGGTGTTTCTGTACGAATTGTACTTGCGGGTTTGTAAGGTGTTTTTCCCGGGTACGAGTCGGACGGAGAAAACGCTCCATCCGACGGTTCGTACCCGGGTTTTACAGGATCGGAATTGGCACCTAAATGTTTTGTAAATTCTTTTTTACATTTTCAAAAGAAATTTTTTATTCAAATATTTTCATACAAATATAACAAATTCATAAAAATGATGTAACATTTTTAATTTAAACATCAAAATAAATTAATATGTTTTATTTACATTTTTTTATACATATACGTCTAATTTACCATGAATTACCAAAAATATGTTTTTAAATATATAATAAAAGCATTTTAAAATTCAAAACAATTACTTTACATATCTTTAAAGTGTTTCTCCTAAAATGTAAAATTAAAATATATATTATTATAAAAATCTCCCCACACTTGTCCCATAATCACCCAACATCCTGTTACTAAAAATAATTTAAAAAATGTATTAAAAACCTTAATACAAATTAAAATACCAATTTATACAATTTTAAAAAATACAAAAGTAGCAAAACTAAACACGTAAAATAAAAAATACAATGTATTACATACTAATTAACACTAAAAATCTATGGGGGTCATTACGATGTCGGCGGCGATCCGCCCGACATATTTCCCCGCTCGTCCTCCATTTACCCTCCGCCGCATTACAATGGCGGGAGTGACAGCGGCGGACAGAAAGACCATCTGCCGCATTTTCGCAGGCAGGAAATCATTCAGATTGCCTACCGTGCGGTCCTGGGCCATAATATGGTGACGGTGCCTAGCAGGCACCACCCGCCATATTAGGATGTGTGGGGATTTTGACCTTTCCATGCCGCCATGGAAAGGCATGCGGTGTTTGGCTGTGGGGGCCCGTCGCGGGCCCCCAGGGGGTGGGCGCTGCACTTGGGGGGACCTATTGTACCCCCCATCATTGGCTTGCACAAGGTGGCAGGCACCGCGCGGTGCTTGTCACGTTGTGCATGCCAATGCACAACATGCATATTTGACATTGTGGCGGGTGCTGCTTACAGCACCGCCCGCTACAATATTAAATATGCAGGATGCGACCGCCAGGGTGGTGGCCCCATCCTAATGGACACAGCAGGACTGCCGCACCTCTGGCGGTCAGTCCTATTTACTGTTACGGTGGCGGGCGGATCGTAATGGGCCCCTATGTTTTATGCAACAATATTTACAACATCGATATTTTTGACAACGATATTAAAAACAACACCTAAAATTATGTTTTTACCTTTGATATTCCTGTTCATTATATATTTGAATTCTGTACATGATATTTTGATCCGATATTTTGTTCAAACACTGACCGATTAGAAACTTCACAATGAACGAACTTTGGTGACAACCATATTATTGTGCTATAATCTTTGTATCAAATGAAGCATGACTAAAATGATTGCACTTGAGCTTTAAAAAGGTCATGTGCATATAGACTTGAGTGAAGGTAAGTGCTGACTGAACTTCAATTCCTTAATTAGCATCAAACAGATTACATTTTGCTCGGGCAAACTTGAAACAAATTGGCTATTCCATTGATTCCTGACTGTGTGAAAAAATGTCATTCAAGATAAAAAATAAAAAAGTCTAATGACATAATTGGATTGTGAATTGTTTACGTGCTTCTGGGGTGTGCATGATCCCCTTGCCTACTGGTCAAAATTCACTGGGAAGCAGGATGTACACCTAAAAGATCAAACATCTATTATAAGTCCCTGAAAAGTTGCGAGTACCCTACCCAATAGAGCTGAGTGCCACACCCACCTCTGCTGCAAGATGCCTGTTGACTGCCCCTGCACAGGTGGCCAAAGATCAATCAGCCATGGAAACCATTCAAATACTAAGGTGCCGATTCCGATCGGGTAAAATTATTTCCCGTACGACTCGTATCCGTATTTTTTTACGTACGAGTCGTACAAGTCCCGTACAAACGGCGAAGTACGATTCGTACCGAAAAAATACATACGAATTGCATCGGGAAAAGCCTACGAGACGTCCCCGGACAGATTTACGTACGATTCGTAAAACTGAAGTCCGAGCGCACAAATCCGATCCGTACCGGCGTCCCGAATACACAAGTGTATGGAAAACGTCCCGTATGGAGCGAACTTTGTACGACCCCTACCCTGGGTACACTTGGGCACGGGGTACGAGTAGTATGGCCCCCCCACCCCACCCACGCATGTCCCTGCCGCACCCCCCACTCCAGCACCCGCATATGTACGCGCCATACCCCAGAACCCGCGTATGTATGCGCCATACCCCCCCACCCCAGCACCCGCGCATGTACATGCCGTACCCCAGCACCCGCGTATGTACGTGCCGTACCCCCCACCACAGCACCCGCGCATGTATGCACCGTACCCCAGCACACACGTATGTAAGCGCCATACCCCCCACCCCAGCACCCGCGTATGTACGCCCCGTACCCCCCACCCCAGCACCCGCATATGTACGCGCCATACCCCAGCACCCGCGTATGTACGCGCCGTACCCCCCCACCCCAGCACCCGCGCATGTATGCGCCGTACCCCAGCACACGCGTATGTAAGCACCATACCCCCCACCCCAGCACCTGCGTATGTACGCCCCATACCCCCCACCCCAGCACCCGCATATGTACGCGCCGTACCCCAGCACCCGCATATGTATGCGCCGTACCCCTGCACTCCAGCACCCTTGCATGTACGCGTCGTACCCCAGCACACGCGTATGTAAGCACCGTACCCCCCACCCCAGCACTCACGTATGTATGCCCCGTACCCCCCACCCCAGCACCCGCGTATGTACGCCCCGTACCCCCCACCCCAGCACCCGTGTATGTACGCGCCGTACCCCAGCACCAGCGTATGTACGCACCGTACCCCCCACACCCCAGCACCCACGCATGTACGTGCCATACCCCAGCACACGCGTATGTAAGCCCGTACCCCCCACCCCAGCACCCGCGTATGTACGCCCCTTACCCCCCACTCCAACAGCCCCGTAATTGGACGCACCGTACCCCAACACCGTACCCCAGCATCGCGTATGTACGAATCGTACAACACCATTGCATATGTGATCACTGTACAACAACATAGCTATGGACGCACCTTACATACGCGAAAACGACTCATACTGAACCAGGATACTGTAAAACAGCACAAGGAGGGTCAATTCGACTCGCACGACACCACAAAACATGTCTACAGGACAAAAAACAACTAAAAGACTGACCTGGCACATCCAAACAGGCAAACAGAGGCCCAAACTCACAACCACCTCTTATAACACACCCACCAAAAGATCAAACCCAGCCACACCCACAAATGGACCAATAAAAAGGGCCCACAATCACAAACCATGAGGCTTTGCAACAGACCCACTGCTGACAGACATCACACGCAAACAACTGCACCCATACACCTTAACTTACACACCTTCACACAACCTCCTTCACACAGACCCCCTCTACACATACACACACACCTACACATTCACACCCACACACCCACTACCATCCACACCCACACCCCACACCATGCCCACAGACAAGAATCCAAAGTTCACAAGGGAGGAGCTGGACATCCTTGTCGACGAAGTCATCAGAGCCGAGCCACAGCTCTTTGGAACATTGGTCAGACAGACCAGCATATCCCAAGCCCAAAAAACTAGCCTGTGGCAGAGGATCGTCGATCGGGTGAATGCTGTTGCGCCCATCAGAAGGACCAGGAATAAATGTCAAGCCAGGTGGTACGATCTGCGGAGGGCCGTCAAGCGAAAAATGAACGAGGAATACGCCCAGAGTAACATCACAGGAGGTGGGCTGCCCTGCAGACCGGTACATTACCATCCTTGGGAGGAGAAGGTGATGGCCCTGCTTCCGCCGGTGGGAGTACACGGAGTCGAAGGAGTTCGAGAGCCTGGTGAGTACACAAAAAACTTACGTAACATGGGGGGAATGGCATCCACACCCCAACTACAACAAATGCACTCACCTACCCCCAAGCCCTCACCTGACTCAACCACACTCTAAACAACGCTCATGCCACTAACATGAGTATGCCCCATTCACAAAGCAAGGCCATGCCATGTCCCAGCCTACACAAACCACAAACCCAAGACAGGATGTCCGGGATGCTGGGAGGGTGGGTATCACTAAACATAATGTACAACTCAGAAACAGACACCATTGCCCTCAGCCCATATGGGGGAACAACCTTTACAACGCAACTTTTACAACGCACTACCATTACAACGCATTTTTTACAACGCATAATCCATTACAACGCATGATATTACAACGCATGACACTACAACGCATTTTTAAAAACTACCTTTACAACGCATTCCATTACAACGCATACTACCATTACAACGCATACCATTACAACGCATAATATTACACTATACTATCCAACACTTACCCTACTGATGCACCCCCTGGAGTTAGAATAGTAATTTTTACCCCTATACTATCCAACACTTACCCTACTGATGCACCCCCTGGAGTTAGAATAGTAATTTTTACCCCTATACTATCCAACACTTACCCTACTGATGCACCCCCTGGAGTTAGAATAGTAATTTTTACCCCTATACTATCCAACACTTACCCTACTGATGCACCCCCTGGAGTTAGAATAGTAATTTTTACCCCTATACTATCCAACACTTACCCTACTGATGCACCCCCTGGAGTTAGAATAGTAATTTTTACCCCTATACTATCCAACACTTACCCTACTGATGCACCCCCTGGAGTTAGAATAGTAATTTTTACCCCTATACTATCCAATACTTACCCTACTGATGCACCCCCTGGAGTTAGAATAGTAATTTTTACCCCTATACTATCCAACACTTACCCTACTGATGCACCCCCTGGAGTTAGAATAGTAATTTTTACCCCTATACTATCCAACACTTACCCTACTGTTGCACCCCCTTGAGTTAGAATAGTAATTTTTACCCCTATACTATCCAACACTTTCCCTACTGTTGCACCCCCTGGAGTTAGAATAGTAATTTTTACCTCTACACTATCCAACACTTACCCTACTGTTGCACCCCCTGGAGTTAGAATAGTAATTTTTACCCCTACACTATCCAACACTTACCCTACTGTTGCACCCCCTGGAGTTAGAATAGTAATTTTTACCCCTACACTATCCAACACTTACCCTACTGTTGCACCCCCTGGAGTTAGAATAGTAATTTTTACCCCTATACTATCTAATACTTACCTTAAATGTAATTTAATATTATGCGTTGTAATGGTATGCGTTGTAAAGGTAGTATGCGTTGTAATGGTAGTGCGTTGTAAAGGTATTTTTTAAAAATGCGTTGTAGTGTCATGCGTTGTAATGTCATGCGTTGTAATGGATTATGCGTTGTAAAAAATGCGTTGTAAGTGCATGCGTTGTAAAAGTGTGCGTTGTAACGTCATACATCCGCCCATATGGCCCAGGTACATACCTATGCACCATGCGCAATGCACAGGGACTGGCAAAGTACTGACAAGGTAGCTGACTCTTGGCCCTGCTGTAGGCCGCACAAGGCCCTCCTGTGACAACTGCAAAATCTAACACAAACACAACAAGCTCAGAAATCTAGGACAGGAACTCACACTCACTGACATGGCAGCATGCGCCATGGTGGGACAGATACATCATCACAACACTAATACAACCTGCGTCTGTGGCTGAGCAAAGAAAATACACAAAATGGTCAAGGTAAACCCCATTCTCAATGTGACGACTCTATAAGAGAGCACTTCCTTCAACAGGACCCATCAATCACTTAAGGTGGTTAATTGTTATTATCATCTGGGTCTTTGTACTCCAACCAGCTGGACCAGTTCATGAAGCAGTGATCTGGTCACTAGCCTAGAAGGAGCAACCAAGGAGGATTGTCACCTGATCTCTCACGAGTATTGTCTCGGATGAAGTCCTACCCACAGATCAAAGGTGGGAGATCCTAAAATCAGCAGTAAAATCAAAATGGCTAAGGGTACTCAAAGGTTCTTTATTAGTAGAGGACCCCTGTCACGTTTAAAAAGCAAAATGGCAATATGGCATAAATTAATTTGACATTATGCTATTGTCCATAGCAAGTACGGTCAACATGTTTCTGCCCTCAATCGATCAAAAGTATCAGGGCTTTCGTCAGGACCTATAATACTGCTGTGGTTTCTATGTGAAAACGTGTAAACAAAGAATTCAAAAAGTAGGGGTGTGTGGATAAACTATTCCTACCGCACCGGTCAGGTCAGAAGCAATCAAAACCGGATACCTGTGGAAAAAATGAAAAAGAAACAATAACCCAATGTGTAAACATGCTCAACCAGAGGTCAAAAATCCTAAATGACCTAAAAACGCATTTACTAATGCTTAATGGCACTCAATACTGTTAATTTTGAATTGCACTTACCCATAACAAGTGGGTACTGCCCTCACCTCAACCTGGTCTCGACTCAGGGAAAGGGGCCCCGCTTTAAAAAGACAGAACAGTAGGAGAAAGAGAAAACAGGTTGCAACTGGTTGTACCTGAAAAAACTCTCCTCATAAAAGCATGGTTTTAAAACATGAGAAATGCACCAACGTATACCAATGAAAAGGCAGATATGGTCAAAGAAAGTCACTAAAGTAAAGAAATATTTTAATATTTTAATATTTCAAAGAAAGCTGTGCCACGTGTCCCAAAACAATTAAGTATTCACTATCGTACTGGTTATATGATGAACTGAGCCAGTAGACGTGAAACATAGAGGCACAAACTACAAAGACTGATAAAGCAAGTCCCAGATCTCTAAAAGATGTTAAAGTCACGCCAAACGTACCGAATAGACTGGTATACAAAGGAGGAAGTGGTCAAGAGCACTCACTATGACCTCCCTGCGATAGCGTATGCACAAGAGAGATGAATAAGCAAAACTAATATAAGACAAAACAAGACCCTGATCGCACAAAAGTCTGGCACGCACAAAATCAAAACGCAAGGAGCTGGGAAGGAAAACTCACCTGTACGTCGGTACCCCGGGGCGGTCTTCGAGTTAAGACCGGAGGTGCCGGCGGACGCGGCGACGAAGTCTATTTATCCATACTAAGACCCAAGTCAGTGCAGGTGAGATGGGCCGGACTAGGTGTCCGAAGAGATGCCTGTAATCGGACACCGCGCATGTGCAGAGGAGGGAGGGACGGAACGCTAGCTCACTCTCTCTCGCCCGCACAGCGCGAGTGCAGAATCTAGCTGCTACTCTGTACAGCTCCCCAGTCACACGCACTCATTAAGGTGCAGAACTGCTGCCCTACATAGAGTAACAGCGAATAGCTAACAGTTTAATGAATTGATCACTCAAAAGGTGTGTGATGGTGTTTAGAAAAATGGTGCTTTCAAAACCATAATCATCTTTGGGTGTCTACAAACAACACTCAGTAAAGGACAGTATCTCGTGTGTTACGAGCCCAAACAGACATATGGGGGAATCACATATCTCCAGGTGTGACGGTGTCCCATCTATAATAACCATCATTCGGTGTGTTATGATATCACCTATGTAGCATACTGGCCAAACCACATAATTAATGTGTTACGAGCCCAAACAGACATATAGGGGAATCCCATATCTCCAGGTGTGACGGTGTTCCATCTATAATAACCATCATTCGGTGTGTTATGATATCACCTATGTAGCATACTGGCCAAACCACATCATTAGTAGCCCAAGAGGAGGATAGGTAAATGTTATAACAGCAGCCAAGGAATCTCATCATTCAGACCCTCAGTGTCCGAGTGTAGTCTGTGCACCCATCTCTGCTCTCTGAGTAGAAGAAACTTTTGGATGTCAGTAATGTGGGATGGAATGTGTGGTTGTTCTAGAATCACCCACTGCAGCTCATTCTCTTTGTGACCCACTGATATAAAGTGATTAGTGAGCTTGGTAGCACTTTTCTTGCACTGGATGGTGCTCTTGTGCTCCGATATTCTCACCTTGACCTTTCGTGATGTCATGCCCACATAGTTCTTATTGCAGGGGCATTTTATTAGGTAGATCACTCTCTCACTATTGCAGTTCGCATGTGTCTTGAGGGACCAAGGTCTATTCGTCCCTATCTCTACCTCGGTAGTATGTCGAGTTTGGGAACATACTGAACAATTCCCACATGGGAAGTGACCTACAACTGGTGGTAGCCCCCAAAGTGTAGTTGATTCTTGATTTCTCATTACCCTGGGGCGTGTGTGCACCAGTCGGTCTTTCAAATTGGAGCTCCTTTTAAAGGCAAAAAGGGGAGGGGGTAAAGAACTACCCTCTATTTTGAGAAACCTCCAATTCTTCAGGATGCTCTTCTTGAGTGCATTAGAGTAGTTGCAAAAAGTGTTGACACAGGTGATTCTTTTGTTCTCTTCAATGGGACTCTGTGTCCTTTTCTCGAGCAGAGCTTCTCTATGATTGTTCCTAGCTCTCTTCATAGATGTCTTTATGATTTTCATGGGATACTGCCTCTCCTGCAATTGTATAGATAAAAGAGAAGCATGTTCACGATATTTGGACACCTCAGAGCAATTCCGACGAATACGAAGAAATTGTCCAAATGGGAGGTTCTCCCTGAGAGCTCTGGGATGATAGCTCTGGAAATGTAAGAGGGAGTTCCGTGCCATTGGCTTCCTGTAGAGTTCAGTGCTGAGGGTACCATTGTTTGGGCCAATCCGTAGATCCAAAAAGGATATGCTTTCCCTTGAAAAATCACAGGTGAATTTAAGGAACCTGTTCTGATTGTTCAACCAGGTGTGGAAATCCTTGATTGTCTCGATGGAGCCCCTCCAGATGACAAAAATGTCATCAATATAACGTTTCCAGGTCAGGATGTGACCTAGAAACGGGTTCGTATCGGAGAGGATCTCGGTCTGTTCGATCTGGTGGACGTACAGATTCGCTAAAGATGGTGCGAAAATGCTCCCCATGGAAGTCCCCGAGACTTGTAAAAAGAGATCTTCCTCAAATTTGAAAAAATTCTCTTTCATGGCTATGGTTGCACATGTCATGATAAAGTCCACTGGTGTAGGGCTCTGCAGGGAGGCACCTTCCAGGAGCATTCTGACAGTGGATAAAGTCTCATCTTGAGGAATGCATGTGTACAATGACTCGACGTCAAAACTCACTAAAAGGTCTTGGGTGACATCAAATGGCATCCCATCCAGGATGCGTAGCAAATCTTTCGTGTCTTCAACAAAAGAGGGCATAGTTCTCACCAGTGGTTTCAAGAAGAAATCTACAAAGGTAGATAGGGGTTCAAGAACAGACCCTATCCCCGAAATTATGGGTCTGCCAGGAGGAGGAAAAACCCCCTTATGTATTTTGGGTAATACATAAAAGTAGATCTTAGTCATGGAGAACTTTGCCAAATCCTTCTTGAATTTGACTATTTTGCTTGCCAGTATAGTATCCCTAAACTCCTTAGTAGTTTTGTCTGTCTCTTTGGACTGTTTGTTAAAGCTGGAGGTAACTAAAACTGATTTGATCTGGGACTCAAGGAGTTGGATCTCAACTAAGATGTTGTCTGCAATTCTCTTGGCTGTTGTTATAATCAAGATGAGCCAGTCACGCGTACAGCGCCAAGCCACCAAGGACCAATCTTTCAGGAAACCCTTGTCATCCAGAAATAACCTCGGGGCATTAGTTTCTATTAAGCCAGTAGGTGCGCAATCAGACCGCAAATACTCGGTCATAATTGCCCCATGGACTTGGCAAGCAAAATAGTCAAATTCAAGAAGGATTTGGCAAAGTTCTCCATGACTAAGATCTATCCCTATACCAGTGATTCCTACACTCCTCCGGTGTTTAACCAACAAGGGAGGAGACCCGGCTCAAACTATTCGACTTCAGGGAGTGAAAATGATTCCTCAGATTCGGATCATGGTGGTAATTTTTCATCTAGAGGTCAGAATTGGAACAAGCGAGGCCAGAGAAGAGGCAATTTCTATGGGGGTCCACAACAACCACAATGGTGGCCTCCTGGTCCCTTTAATTATCCACAACCTTTCTTCCCTCATCCTGGTTTCCAGGGTCCTTTTCACCACGAAAATTTCCAACAACAGCCTTTTTTAGGGCAGGGCCAACGCCGCTCCAGAGGACGGAGAAGATCAGCACAGCCCAATGTTCATTGGAGCCCGCCATCATCTCGAACACGGAGCAATCTGAAAGATCCTCCAGTGGCAGGTCCCAGCAACACGACAGCTTGATTGTGAATTTGAGTAAACGGATACTCAACAAAGATGAGACCTCAGTCCTTGAAAAAGGACTAGGGTATGTTCCCACTTACAAGGGTGACCATTTCGGACCAGACAAGAACTTGCTGGTTTCTTTAGGAAAGTCAGATTACGGGCTTTCTTTAAAGATAAACCACTTGAAGATACTCAAGAGGTCGGTTCCAACACTGGTTTACGGCCTAAATCGACCTTTACTCCACCAGTCCATATGGTCCCGCCAGAAATACTAACTTTTGAGAGGGCGATTCTCAGAGATGCTGAAACCATTTTTCAAAATGAACATCGCTACTTTTCCAACTTATCTAAAAGTGAACATTCTGCCATCCGATCGTTAGCAGATGACAAATCTATTATCATAAAGCCTGCTGACAAAGGGGGAGCGACAGTCATTATGGATGCGGAGGCATACCAATCAGAATGCAGGAGACAACTAAACAATACGAGTTTCTATCATCGCATCAAGTTGGATCCCACCAAGAGACTTTTGGTGACCATTAAGAACTTGACAGATGAGGCTCTGGAACAAGGCTGGATCACTGGTCATGAGGCACAGTTCCTTTACACGGCATATCCTATCACCCCGTACTTTTATGTATTACCCAAAATACATAAGGGGGTTTTTCCTCCTCCTGGCAGACCCATAATTTCGGGGATAGGGTCTGTTCTTGAACCCCTATCTACCTTTGTAGATTTCTTCTTGAAACCACTGGTGAGAACTATGCCCTCTTTTGTTGAAGACACGAAAGATTTGCTACGCATCCTGGATGGGATGCCATTTGATGTCACCCAAGACCTTTTAGTGAGTTTTGACGTTGAGTCATTGTACACATGCATTCCTCAAGATGAGACTTTATCCACTGTCAGAATGCTCCTGGAAGGTGCCTCCCTGCAGAGCCCTACACCAGTGGACTTTATCATGACATGTGCAACCATAGCCATGAAAGAGAATTTTTTCAAATTTGAGGAAGATCTCTTTTTACAAGTCTCGGGGACTTCCATGGGGAGCATTTTCGCACCATCTTTAGCGAATCTGTACGTCCACCAGATCGAACAGACCGAGATCCTCTCCGATACGAACCCGTTTCTAGGTCACATCCTGACCTGGAAACGTTATATTGATGACATTTTTGTCATCTGGAGGGGCTCCATCGAGACAATCAAGGATTTCCACACCTGGTTGAACAATCAGAACAGGTTCCTTAAATTCACCGGTGATTTTTCAAGGGAAAGCATATCCTTTTTGGATCTACGGATTGGCCCAAACAATGGTACCCTCAGCACTGAACTCTACAGGAAGCCAATGGCACGGAACTCCCTCTTACATTTCCAGAGCTATCATCCCAGAGCTCTCAGGGAGAACCTCCCATTTGGACAATTTCTTCGTATTCGTCGGAATTGCTCTGAGGTGTCCAAATATCGTGAACATGCTTCTCTTTTATCTATACAATTGCAGGAGAGGCAGTATCCCATGAAAATCATAAAGACATCTATGAAGAGAGCTAGGAACAATCATAGAGAAGCTCTGCTCGAGAAAAAGACACAGAGTCCCATTGAAGAGAACAAAAGAATCACCTGTGTCAACACTTTTTGCAACTACTCTAATGCACTCAAGAAGGGCATCCTGAAGAATTGGAGGTTTCTCAAAATAGAGGGTAGTTCTTTACCCCCTCCCCTTTTTGCCTTTAAAAGGAGCTCCAATTTGAAAGACCGACTGGTGCACACACGCCCCAGGGTAATGAGAAATCAAGAATCAACTACACTTTGGGGGCTACCACCAGTTGTAGGTCACTTCCCATGTGGGAATTGTTCAGTATGTCCCCAAACTCAACATACTACCGAGGTAGAGATAGGGACGAATAGACCTTGGTCCCTCAAGACACATACGAACTGCAATAGTGAGAGAGTGATCTACCTAATAAAATGCCCCTGCAATAAGAACTATGTGGGCATGACATCACGAAAGGTCAAGGTGAGAATATCGGAGCACAAGAGCACCATCCGGTGCAAGAAAAGTGCTACCAAGCTCACTAATCACTTTATGTCAGTGGGTCACAAAGAGAATGAGCTGCAGTGGGTGATTCTAGAACAACCACACATTCCATCCCACATTACTGACATCCAAAAGTTTCTTCTACTCAGAGAGCAGAGATGGGTGCACAGACTACACTCGGACACTGAGGGTCTGAATGATGAGATTCCTTGGCTGCTGTTATAACATTTACCTATCCTCCTCTTGGGCTACTAATGATGTGGTTTGGCCAGTATGCTACATAGGTGATATCATAACACACCGAATGATGGTTATTATAGATGGAACACCGTCACACCTGGAGATATGTGATTCCCCTATATGTCTGTTTGGGCTCGTAACACATTAATTATGTGGTTTGGCCAGTATGCTACATAGGTGATATCATAACACACCGAATGATGGTTATTATAGATGGGACACCGTCACACCTGGAGATATGTGATTCCCCCATATGTCTGTTTGGGCTCGTAACACACGAGATACTGTCCTTTACTGAGTGTTGTTTGTAGACACCCAAAGATGATTATGGTTTTGAAAGCACCATTTTTCTAAACACCATCACACACCTTTTGAGTGATCAATTCATTAAACTGTTAGCTATTCGCTGTTACTCTATGTAGGGCAGCAGTTCTGCACCTTAATGAGTGCGTGTGACTGGGGAGCTGTACAGAGTAGCAGCTAGATTCTGCACTCGCGCTGTGCGGGCGAGAGAGAGTGAGCTAGCGTTCCGTCCCTCCCTCCTCTGCACATGCGCGGTGTCCGATTACAGGCATCTCTTCGGACACCTAGTCCGGCCCATCTCACCTGCACTGACTTGGGTCTTAGTATGGATAAATAGACTTTGTCGCCGCGTCCGCCGGCACCTCCGGTCTTAACTCGAAGACCGCCCCGGGGTACCGACGGACAGGTGAGTTTTCCTTCCCAGCTCCTTGCGTTTTGATTTTGTGCGTGCCAGACTTTTGTGCGATCAGGGTCTTGTTTTGTCTTATATTAGTTTTGCTTATTCATCTCTCTTGTGCATACGCTATCGCAGGGAGGTCATAGTGAGTGCTCTTGACCACTTCCTCCTTTGTATACCAGTCTATTCGGTACGTTTGGCGTGACTTTAACATCTTTTAGAGATCTGGGACTTGCTTTATCAGTCTTTGTAGTTTGTGCCTCTATGTTTCACGTCTACTGGCTCAGTTCATCATATAACCAGTACGATAGTGAATACTTAATTGTTTTGGGACACGTGGCACAGCTTTCTTTGAAATATTAAAATATTAAAATATTTCTTTACTTTAGTGACTTTCTTTGACCATATCTGCCTTTTCATTGGGATACGTTGGTGCATTTCTCATGTTTTAAAACCATGCTTTTATGAGGAGAGTTTTTTCAGGTACAACCAGTTGCAACCTGTTTTCTCTTTCTCCTACTGTTCTGTCTTTTTAGAGCGGGGCCCCTTTCCCTGAGTCGAGACCAGGTTGAGGTGAGGGCAGTACCCACTTGTTATGGGTAAGTGCAATTCAAAATTAACAGTATTGAGTGCCATTAAGCATTAGTAAATGCGTTTTTAGGTCATTTAGGATTTTTGACCTCTGGTTGAGCATGTTTACACATTGGGTTATTGTTTCTTTTTCATTTTTTCCACAGGTATCCGGTTTTGATTGCTTCTGACCTGACCGGTGCGGTAGGAATAGTTTATCCACACACCCCTACTTTTTGAATTCTTTGTTTACACGTTTTCACATAGAAACCACAGCAGTATTATAGGTCCTGACGAAAGCCCTGATACTTTTGATCGATTGAGGGCAGAAACATGTTGACCGTACTTGCTATGGACAATAGCATAATGTCAAATTAATTTATGCCATATTGCCATTTTGCTTTTTAAACGTGACAGGGGTCCTCTACTAATAAAGAACCTTTGAGTACCCTTAGCCATTTTTAATTCCCACCATTATGATTTTACTGCTGATTTTAGGATCTCCCACCTTTGATCTATGGGTAGGACTTAATCCGAGACAATACTCGTGAGAGATCAGGTGACAATCCTCCTTGGTTGCTCCTTCTAGGCTAGTGACCAGATCACTGCTTCATGAACTGGTCCAGCTGGTTGGAGTACACAGACCCAGATGATAATAACAATTAACCACCTTAAGTGATTGATGGGTCCTGTTGAAGGAAGTGCTCTCTTATAGAGTCGTCACATTGAGAATGGGGTTTACCTTGACCATTTTGTGTATTTTCTTTGCTCAGCCACAGACCCAGGTTGTATTAGTGTTGTGATAATTTGTCTTTAGGGGAAACACAACCTGCTGGTCTATTGCTTTGTTAAAACTTCCCTTAGACCTCCCCCCACGTTGATATGTGTTATCAGGGACAGATAAATCACCTGGGAGACCCACTGCCAAATCACACCACACCCACCAGCAGGCACCGTCAATCAATCAACAATCGATCAGGGTACTTGTAAGGCGCGCTACTTACCTGTGAGGGTCTCAAGGCGCTGAGGGGGGGTTCCACCACTGCTCGAAGAGCTAGGTCTTGAGGAGTCTCCTGAAGGCAAGTAGGTCTTGGGTCAGTCGTAGGTGGGTTGGGAGGGTCTTCCAGGTCTTGGCGGCGAGGTAGGAGAAGGATCTGCTGCAGGCGGGTGTACGTTGGATGCGGGGGACAGCTGCGAGGGCGAGGATGCCGGAGCGGAGCTGGCGGGTGGGGGTGTAGAAGTTGAGTCTGATGTGCAGGTAGGCTTGTCCGGCGGTGTGGAGTGCCTTGTGTGCGTGGGTGAGGAGCTTACAGGTGATCCTCTTGTCGATGTGGAGCCAGTGCAGGTCTCTCAGGAGGGGGGTGATGTGGCTGTGACGGGGGACGTTGACGATCAGTTGTGCTGAGGCGTTTCCGAAGTGTTGTAGCCGCCGTTGGTGTGTGGATGGGAGTCCTGCGTAGAGTGTAGTGGCATAGTCCAGTCAGCTGCTGACGAGGGCCTGTGTCACTGTTCTACTTGTTTAGGTCGGGATCCACCAGTAGATCCGGCGGAGCGTGCGTAGGGTGTCGTAGCAGGAGGAGGAGACGCCGTTGACCTGCTTGGACATGGAGAGGGAGGATACGAGGATCAATCCTAGGTTGCGTGTGTGTTTGGTGGGTGTCGGTGATGTCCCCAGAGCGATCGGCCACCAGGAGTCGTCCCAGGCTGAGGGTGTTGGTCCGAGGATGAGGACCTCCATCTTGTCCGAGTTCTGTTTCAGATGGCCGCTCCGCATCCAGTCGGCGATGGCCCTCAGACCCTCGTGGATGTTTGTCTTGGCGGTGTGAGGGTCCTTGGTGAGGGAGAGGATGAGCTGGGTGTTGTCGGTGTAGGAGATGTTTTTGAGGTTGTGGTGGCGGCCCACTTTTTGTGAGGGGGGCCATGTGGATGTTGAACAGCATCGGGCTGAGGGATGATCACTCACCCCTTACACAAGCACACACCCCCGGGGCAGCCAATGGAGTCACACACTCTCACAATGGACATGTGACACAACAAGATCAAGCCACAGCCAAAAAAGCATCCAAGGTCAAATGCGACATGTCAAAGACCCTGGATAACATTTCAATCAGTCCCCTGCAACATACCCATCCACAAGTGAACATTGATGTGAATGCTAGGCACATACAACTACCTGGAGGAACTGTGGCAACTAGAACATATATGAAACATGGATGTCGCATGAAACAGCATTAACATTGTCTCTCTCTCACACACAGGGCAACGTCATGGATCTCCCCCCAACACTGGGGGGAACAATCACAGGCCCAGGCTCGGCAGGAAGATGATCCCACCGGCAGCGATGACTCTCAGCACTCTGTGGATGACCCCAACCAACCTGGACCCTCTGATGCCCAAGCCCCTGCAGCACCTGCGTCAGGTACATCTGTGCCAACCACCACCCCCATTCTTGCCACATCCTAGGAGACACCCAGAAGCCCTGCCCGCACAGAACAACTGAGTCAATCTGACCTGGAGGGACAAGGTTCTCCAGCCACCCAGGAGGAGGCAGACAACCCTGCAAATGCCATCCCTCAGGGGTCCCGTAGACCCGATGTGCCCACAACGGCAGGCCAGGCTCGTGTGGGCTGGGTTGGTGGGAGTGGAGGCAGGCGGAGGCGCGAACCTGACCAGCCAGCTGAGGGAACCGGTATGTTACACATACGCCACATCTTGGACACATACCGGCGTGACACCAGGGGCATCAGCCAGGTAGTGGCGACCCTCAACGAGATTAAGAACCAGCAGGCCGAGCAACACGCCAGTCAACAACAACACCAAGGACGGATGGAGGCAAGACTGGCTGAGCTCCTGGCGGTGCAAACGGACATAAGCCGTTCACTCCGTTGGATCGCCGACAACATGGCCAACCCTCCCCATGCCCCCAGGCAAAGACCACCACCAGCCACAGGGAGGGAGGAGGAGGAGGAGGAATCGTCCGACGGAGCGTCACAAACATCGTCAAGGCCTGCATCTGAGGGTCCCCTGAGGAAGGTGGGTCGTCCACGGAAAAGACCGTGAGAGGCAGCGGACCATCCACATCTCCCAGGTCACCTGGCCTGGCACCTGGCCCTCATGCGCAACAGCAGCACCTCATCCAATGACATTCTCTGCCACATGGACTTGCTGGTCACAGTCTGACCAATGATGACCAACACTGTGGTCTGGACTCTGATGACTCCAAATGACAAGGATCCCATCTCCCCCTGTGAACTTTGGATTCCATGCACACTGTATAGCACCTATTCGTCCACACTAAACAGGCCCCCCACCGAGAATAAATCTTAATTTCTTCAATTACATGTTGCATTCATTTTGCATGAGTACACAACCTACATGTGGGGAAATGTCAAACTATGCCTGAGTGTTGAACTAACTCCAGCCATCCATACCCTGGAATCTGAGTCTGGTACAGGACACACATGGGTCACAATGTATCATACAATACAGACATGGAGCACAATACTCACCCGTGATGGCCTCAAGCTGCTGAGGGGGGGGCATGCAATACTGTGCGGACAGACCAAATGAGAAGAGTATCATGAAGGCGTAGAGGTCATGGCTCATGTGGATGTTGCCGGGGAGGGAGTAGCAGGTATGTCTTGCCAGGTGGGAGAACTATGTCCTGCATGCTGGAGTACGGTGGATGTGAAGAATGGTGGCCTGGGCAAGGTTGGATGCACGGAGTTGGCACAACGGGGTCTCGGATGACAGACGGCCAAGGTTGGTTTGGGGTCTGGGGTTGTGGCCTGCCTACTGAGTGTGGGTGAGGAGTCTGAAGGTCATCCTGCAGCACACAGTGATCCATTGCAGCTATCTCTGGTGGATGGTGATGTGGCTGGCGCGGGATGTTGAAGCTGAGGTGTGCTCATGCAGCCTGGATGTGGACAAGTTTCCCGGGAGTTTGGATGTACTTGCTCCGTAGAGGGCGGGACAGTAGTTGACACGGCTGGTGTCGTGGGCCTGGGGGATGGTCTGTCTTTCCTTGGAGTGGATCTACCTGTGGATCATGTGCATCATGCAGAGGGTGTTGCACCCTGAGGTACAGATGCTGGTGATTAGCATGGCAAATGTGAGTGACGAATCCATGATGCACACCATCTTGTGTGCGTGGGCACTGGGTGCATGTGCAGGGCTCTTGCGGGTGGGACACAAGCAGTTGACCCAGCTGTAAGGGGACAATCCTTAGATGATTACCTCAGTCCTGTACAAGTCCAGCCTCAGGTGGCTGATGTTCAGCCATTCATCAGTGGATCTCATGCCTTCTTGAATGTTGGAACTGGCAATGGCTGCGTCTTTGGTGAGGGTGAGGAGCACCTGGCTGTCAATGGCATACGAGCTGATGATGAGGTGCTGTGCGCATGTGATGCCGGAGAGGGGGACCTGGACACATTGAAGATTGACACGCAGAGAGATGATACCTGGGCCTTGTGCCAGATGATGCCACTATACTACATGCTGAAGGCTTGAGTCCCACTCCCATGGCCTTGCTGGTGTACGGAGCCGGTGGGGAGTAGGAGGGACATGACCTGGTTGGTGTGACAGGGCTTGGAAGGTGGGGCAGCGCTGTGTAGGCAGTTGGATTTGCACACTCATCATGCAAAGGTGTTGTGTCTGTGCCTAGAGTATGCCTGAGAGCAGGCGGTAGCTTTTCGGATGGACAATGCTTGGAGGGTGGCTGCAACATCAGACTGTAGTGTGATGTGGGTCATGTAAGGACATGAGGGTCGTGCAATGTGCACGTTGCATGCGCTGACGGTCCAGCCGTTGGCACCATGTGGCCGCAACAGTGGCACAGACAAGCTGATGACAGCCAAATGAATGGGTGGAGGGAGGAAGGGAGGAGCATCTTTGAGGTGTGTGTGTTGCCGAATCCGGAAACTTTGTGGGCCCTTGCTGCAGGGGCAGCAGCAGCAGGCGGCATGTCCTGGAAACTATGCCACAAGTTGCACACAAAGACAAGGATGTCAGAAAGGACAACTGCAACAGGCATATGTAAAGGAAGTAGTGTCCGGTTTCCCATGGCACACCCAGAGACAATGGATGCACAATCACCAAAGATGACTGACACAGGATCAGGAAACTGAAGGCCGAGCTGCGCACAGGCTACACACCCTCAGCAGGTGTTGACGGCCCGTTGTGGTCACCAACTTGCCCAAATACTAAGGGTGGGCGTAGTTCGCGAAGTAGCACTTCGCGAAGCTACGCAAAGTGAAGTTCGCACTACGCGAGCTACGCGTAGCACTTCGCGAACTGCGTAGTAACATGTTCGCACTGTGCAAGATGTTGTTTTCAATGATTGCACAGTGCGGACAAGCAACCGGCACTGTGCAATCATTGAAAATGGCATCTTGCACAGTGCGAGCTGTAGTTTTCTGCTGCTCGAGTAGATTTTTACTCGAGCTTCAGCTTTCTCAACGCGAACTGGTAGTTTCTCATCGCGAGCGGTCGCGAGCATACGCGACCACTCGCAATGAGAAACCCGACCTCCTCGCGTTGGGAATCTCGCCGGGAGGTTTATTTTCCATACTCGCGATCGCCAACTTGCAGTTGCTGATCGCGAACAAGGAAAAAGTCTCGCCGGGATGTCATTTTGCTTGCTCGCGGTCGCCAACTTGACGTTGAGGACCGCGAGCAAGCAAAAAATGACCGCAGCACTACGCAACACTACGCTACGCGTGTTCGCACTGTGCTACGTGCAGTTCGCGTAGTGCGAAGTAGCGCGAACTTCGCAAACTACGCGAGCGTAGCGTAGTGCTTCGCCCAGGCCTACCAAATACATACACAACCATGGACATCATGCACAATAGAGATTCTAATCCCTGAAGAACTGCATGCATGTTGCTAAACTACACAAAGACTCATATGCACAATCTTTGACAACTATGCCAGAGATGCCGCATGCAAAGTGGCAAGAGACCTGCATTGACAGAGATGAGGCACCTTGGAGGGTGAGGAACACCTTTATTAGGGAAATGCATCAATATGAACAGACTCACAGGTCATTTGGCTGAACATGTGGGACCTACACTGGACACCCCCTTCACAACACAGATGCTGTAAATCCATTGAACTGGCACACAAGTGAAGGGGGTGAGCCAAACACCCCCTGCTGCACACGGAGGGGCTGCAGTTCCCCATTGATCCTCTCATGGGGATGTCCCACACTATGTCCACCTGTATCATCCCGTATGTTTCAGAGGGAAGTTGTACACACATTGATGCCTTCATCAGAATCCACAGTCCCATTACAGATGACTGTTACGAAGAGTGACTATCAATTCATGGGAGTCATGCAACATGTCATGTGCCCCATGGTGAGTCGACATGTATGTATAGTAACACAACATGCACAGGAGCAGTGCCCACACATTCCAAACACCTACCAACACCAAAATGCCTTGCAGCAATCCTTAACCAAAAAGACTTTTCACCATGTCCGTGCATGGGACGCTGATTCAGCGCATGTTGCAATACTCATGAGGAATAGCGGGAGGCCAAGGTTGACATGAGCAGACAGCATGCAAAACTACCTGGGGATGACAGACACACAAGAAGTCAGGGAAAAGATTGTCATCCACATGCATGGTCATTTACTCTACAGGAATAAGTGTGTCACCATGCTATATCAAAATTGAGTATCTAAGCTAAAATGTGTGGAAGGACATCATCACTCGAGTGACACATCTGAACACACCTCTAAGTCACTTAGCATACAGTCAGCTGGACACACACATTGCAACACATGCCACACAAGGCTCCAAGCATGCACACTCAGACCCATGGACTCACCATTATGAGAAGAAGTTGCGTATGAGCTGACTCCAGATGTTGTCCTCCTCCTCCTCCTCATCCTCACTTGCCTCGTGACCAAGCCCTTCATCCTCCACGGGTGGATGTTCCTGCTCATCCGGATCCAGGATGAGTGGCACAGCCTTCTCCACTGCCATGTTGTGCAGCATGCAGCACACGAGGAAGATTTTGCAGACCTTCACCGGTGCATATGGGAGGAACCCACCTGTCTTGTGAAGGCACCGGAATCGGCTCTTCAGGAGGCCAAACGTCCTCTCGATCACTCGCCTGGTCTGCCCATGTGCGTTGTTGTAACGGTGATCTGCAGCTGTTCTGGGGTTGCGAAGAGGCGTCATCAGCCATTGCATGTTGGGAAAGCCAGAGTCCCCTACATGGAAACATCATGTAAAGAAGTGGGTCAGGAGATGCCGTAAGATACAAAGATAGCGCTAAACAAAGGACAAACAGAGTATACCCACCAACAAGACATGCTCGTTCGTTGTACAGCCGCAGCATCATTTCTGGCACCCTGCTACGCCTCATGATGTAGGCATCGTGTGCTGACCCTGGAAAACGTGCACAGACATGGGAAATCAGCATGTTAGCAAGACACACCACAAGGGCATTTATAGAGTGGTAATGTTTACAGTTGTGATAGGCGCCCTCCTGTGCCTGTGGTGGTACCAAAGCCACATGTGTCCCATCAATAGACCCAATTACATGGGGCATCCCTCCCAGGGCATAGAACTCACCCTTGGCACCTGTCAACTGCTCACGAGTCGGAAAATGGATGAATTCATCCAGGTGCTCCAACCTGGCTTCTAAAACATCATGCAGGACACGGCTGAACATGGTCTGTGACATGCCACCAACATCAGCTATGGTGAATTGAAACGTACCGGTGGCAAAAAAATGTAGGGCTGCCATCACCTTCATCTTGGGGGTCAGCGCAGTAGGATACCTGTGTCGCGGTTGGAGGTGTGGTTCCAGCTTTGCGGTCAAGTTCTCAATCAACTGTTGCGAGAAGTGGTAACGTCTTATGCAGTCACGTTCCCTCATGGCACCCAAGTCTGGCATTGGTCGGGGGAGAGGCGGTGCCCTGCAGAAAATTGGAAGGAATAACGAAGAGTGAGTACATAACAACATCAATGTCAATGAACTGAGCACATGCTCAACTGCTACTACACATCTGCTAAATACAGAGTCTGGTCTGTGCAATACATCCAGGACACGTATGCCAGCCAGGTGATACTCCTACGAAAAGCCAGCTACACCCGTTGATTGTCAAGTTCTACATGACATGCCCCGAAACTAGCTGTGGGCCAGTGACATCACAGGAGTGACATACATCCACATATCTGCATTCGAAGGATGTCTTCTCATACAGACAGCTGGCGGCAAGCTAGACACACAGGTCACATGTCATTGAGAATGTACAGATCACACACATTGCGATGAAGGGGTACACGTGAAAAACGAAAACACAGACATGGATACGGTGCAGATATGTCCTCATGTCAAAAAATCATCTTTGAAGCATCCAGACACACGTAACGTGTGAATCCACATGTGGCATGGTGTATGTATATGTGTGCCATGCCCATCTACACACAGACACATGTTGGATGCAGCAACAGCAGATGCAGTTGACGGAACACCAACAGCAAGCTCATGGGAACACATGACACACACAGGACATAGTCACATTGGGGCACGCTGGTACTTAGATGTCAGGTGTTAGTGTCCCTGTCCCTGGCATCAGGGTACAGTTGCGGGTGTTGGTGACTATGCCATACCAGTGATCCAGTGCTTGACACGTTTGTACTACATGCACACATGTGCAAAGTGGGAAGGGGAAGTGTGCCACATACTGCCCCATCACACATGACATGTGTACACAGGTCATCACACATCTATTGTGCTAAAACATGAGGAGACATGTGCCATATCACTGCCTGACACACCTAGGCCCTTCACATGAAGGACTGCAATGACAATGACTTGATGTACAGCCGTGCACGAGTCTGACACCTCCATTCCTTTCGTGTGTGCCTCCTAGCACCAGGTTAAGCTGTGAAACGCCCCGTACACCTGCTCTGAGGGCGTGTGAACGGTCCATATCATTATATTGGTGTTGCTGCCAGAGTACGGGTGTGTGTACGGACCGTACACACGTATGTGTACTACCAGTGTGTACACGTACGTGTACTACGGTCGTACACGTACGTGTACGACCAGTGTGGACACCTACGTGTACACACTGGTCGTACACGTATGTGTACACACTGGTCGTACACGTATGTGTACGGCCGTAGTACATGTACGTGTACACACTGGTCGTACACGAGTACACGTACGTGTACACACTGGTCGTACACGTACGTGTACACACTGATCGTACACACTGGTCGTACACGCACGTGTACGACCGTAGTACACAGTACATGTACGTGTACACACTGGTTGTACACATACGTGTACACACTGGTCGTACACGTATGTGTACGACCATAGTACACGTACGTGTACAGACTGGTCATACACGTACGTATACGACCGTAGTACGCGTACGTGTACACACTGGTCGTACACGTACGTGTACACAAATGACGGTAGTACACGTATGTGTACACACTGGTCATACACGTACGTGAACGACCAGTGTGTACACCTACGTGTACACACTGGTCGTATTACACGTAGTACACATACGTGTACACACTGGTCGTACACGTACGTGTACACACTGGTCGTACACATACGTGTACGACCATAGTACATGTACGTGTACACACTGGTCATACACGTACGTGTACACACTGGTTGTACACGTACGTGTACGACCAGTGTGCACACCTACGTACGTACGTACGTACGTGTACACACTGGTCGTACACGTACATGTCAAACGCACTGTGCAACTGGTGCCGTAGGGGTACGTGTAAAACGCACCGTACCTGTGTGTGGATTGCTAAATTACATAGGGACACATGAGGGACAAGTATTAGGGCCTAAATGCATGTTGGTTGTCATGGATACCGAGTTTCAAGTTCAAATTTTTCCATCTGGTGGCCTGTAAAAGTCAGTTGGCAACTAAATACAATGTTGCAAAGTGGTTGTTGACTTCACATTATGCTCAAATTTTGAACCATGCAAAGGCACTCACTGGTGTATGTTTAAAGGGATTGGAGGAAACGTAGGATGCAAATGAGTCTGACCAATCACTCTGTACTCCTGTAATTGAAACAGCCCAGAAAGGCAGATATAAGTCAGCCAGAACCCATGAGAGGGCACTTGCCTGCACAACCTTTCAGTCGACACCACTGCTGCTGCCTGTGCTTCCTCTGGCACCATGTCAAGGTCTGTGGAGAGGGCCCAGCCTTTCACACAAGAGGAGAATGAGGCATTGCTAGATGTCATCCTCCCACAGTACCCCAGCCTGTATGGGAGACCAGGGGAGCAGGTGAGTGCTGACTCCACTAGCTTTAACTGTGCACCTTTTTTGTGACTGTCACTTCTGGCATTTTGTCCAGGTGTGACAGACATGCAATGTTGTTTAGCGTGGGTCCCAGGGGTGGGAATGGCTTATGTCTCTCATGCAGAGCATGATGTAGTATATGTGTGCACTCCTCACTTGCACTGTGCTTACTGTGACATTCACTGCATAGTGCACATTCAGCCTGCCCAATCCTTTGGGCCATTTTTGTTCTATAGTCCTGAGGTGATTCAGTGCCCCCCCCGGTGTGACAGGTGACTGTACCCACAGATGTGTGTGAGTTGAGTGGAGCTGTGGTGAGAGTGGTGTGAGTGTCCAAATGATGTGTACGCCCCCTGAACATTGATGTGTGTGAATGTTCCTTGTCATGTGGGTGAGTGTCTATGTGGAGTGTTGCACCACAGCTGCATGGAGGAGGCAACAGCTCCACCCATCTGATATGAGAAGGGACCTCTTGTCTAAACCTTTGGAGGAGACTAGTTCACCAGGAGGAAGACGCTTGATTCCAAACCTACCACCATTTCTAGCCGCCTGGGGTGAGGGACTGTGCAATCTGCCTGAAGGACCCGTGGTCTGTGGCTAAAGGGTGCAGCAGGGCTGCGAGCGTTTCAGCAGGGACTCCATCTCCCAGGAGTCCCTGCCAGACCGACTGCCAACACCTGGCCCGCTCTCCCTGTTGCTCCGCCCACGGCCTGTAACCCCGCCCTACTTAAACGATCTAGATCCCCGCTGCGCAGGAGCGCGCGGGAGTGCCCGGGGCTAAGCCCGGGCAAAGGGCGGGCCCTCTTAGGCCCTCTGAGGCCGGGCAGGGCTCATTCTCTTTCATCTTTTTTCCTTTCCATTTGTATCTTTTGTTAGCATTGTTGCTATGGCCCAGAGTCTGGACAATGTCATTCTAGAAAAGCCGGGTGGGTCGTTAAATGGCACTCTCGACAGTTACTTTACAAGGGTTCCCATCGATCTAGATAGGGAATCAACATTAGAAGAGCGTAGGGCGGAGCGCCGTCGCTCGGTTGAATGTCTGAAAAATAGGGCTCCAATAGATCTCACGCCTCACGCCCTCTCCCTCAGTGGAGGAAGTCTCAGTGGTATTGCCGACCTTACATCTTTAGAGAGTGTTTCACTCCTGCTACGTGATTGCACACCTACACCTTGTCTCTCCATTGAACAGCCCATGAGTTATACTCCCCTTCCCAGTCCCGTCAACATAACTGCCAATTTTATCAACCCGACCACTAGTAGGGGAAAATCTGTCTGAAATAAGATGAATAAATTAATGCCGCATAAGGGCTATGGCCCACCACCAGGCAAAAGAAGACGCAAAGGGGGGGAACAACAAAAATCCAAGATTAGTCACACCGACTTTGGCAGGCCTTCCAAGCCGGCCATTAGAACAGATCAGGCGTCAGTAGCCGTATTAGTCAACTTGCCAAACTTGGAAGCCCCCCTTAAACCTCCACATATCGATAAGGAAGTTAGTACCATTGTACCTACTGCCATTTCTGCTGAATCCGTGCTGAAAGCAGCATTCCCCACCATCCCACCAGATAGCATGGAACAACTAATTAGGTCTTTTATTCTACCAATTATTGAGGGGCTAAAGAGGGTGGAGAAGCGACTCGAGGCCATCGAGTCTATTATTAGAAGTAAGGACGGTGCAACTAGGGCCACAGGGAGTACGGCGGTGCCACCCATAACCCTGGTTGCACAACCAACCAGTTCTGCCTCTAAAGTTTTATCCCAACCCACCAAAGTTACATCACAACTTCCCAATCTAGCAAAATCTAATCAACAAAGGTTATTTCCCCCATTGCAGGCAAACAAACTAGCTGTAACTCCTGCCAGTGAACCCATGAGGGGAATGGAAAAGGTACTTGTAGGAAAAACGCGGGAGGAGGGGGGAAGCACCAGACACGTAAGGGAACCTATGAAAAAAGGTCCACTAGTTGAACTTCCCCCTGAAGCTGTGCCCTTCGTGATTGTCTTGACGGGGGTCCCTATACTGACAGACAATAAAAGGGAAGGGTTCGCCCAGTTAAAAAATAAAATCATGCACTGGTTCAGTATATACAGACCAATCACAAAAAACATCAATGGTGAAATAGTGCATGTTCGGCGACTCCCATGGCTGGGTGGTAGAAGTAAAGACCTTGAGGGAGACGTAGTTGTAGTTAATTTCAGAGACCCACGTGTGGTCAATTACATATTAAACTGGCCCACGGGCAATGGCAATAACTGCATCACCCCTCGTGCCCTGACATACTTCTATCCCAGATCACTTGTGTTCCCTCCAACCTATACAAGTGGACAAGCACCTACCTATACAAATTTCTTAGCACCGTACAATACTGGGCATTTTGTGCAAGCACAATACCCAGTACCTGTTGCTGATCCCTTGGGGTGGAATACCGTACCTCCTAGTTTTAACATAACCACTAACAGGAGAATGGATCATTTGAGACCTTTCACACCCTTGGAGACAGTAAACAGGTTTGATGTGTTCACTGGCATGGAAGGGTGCGATTGAAGATTACAGCCCTTGCGGGGCATGTGGGCCCGCCCGATTGTGGGTGCTACCCACATGAAGCCACAACTCATTGAACCCTCTAGTACACAAATAGTTCAGTCTGCCCCCCTCACTGACCGCGATTCCATTATTGATCATGGTAATATTTGTAGGGAGGAGGTTTTGATGGTTGGTGAGACTTGCTCTGTAGATGAAAAAGGCCTAACTACAACTTTTAATGTGCCATCGCCTTTGTCAGTTCCAGTTAGGGAAGCTCCAATCGATGGTGGGGAAGGGGCAGGAAGTCTAATGTCATGGAACATTGCGGGCTTGTGTCACAAACAGGAGTCCCAAGATTGGGTTGACTTTGTTAATGGTTTTGATATATGTCTATTTCAAGAGACATGGATGTGCGAACCCATGTTCCTTCAGGGCTATTTGAATTACTCTATACCAGCTACTAAGGGCCAAAAGGGTCGACCTATGGGAGGTCTGATGATCTGGGTTCGGCAAAACCTGTGTTTTAACATAAGAGTTATTGAGACAGGGAGTAAGGATATCCAACTTATAAATCTTGATTTGGGACCGTTAGGGCGCCTTGATTTATACAATGTATATGCCAGGGGTAACAAGGGTGGAAAGTCAGAAGTTTTAGCTTCTTTGGTGGCTCTCCTAGAGACCCACTCCCTGGCTAATAATATCATAATTGCTGGCGATTTTAATCGTACATTCGAACTACTAGACATAGGTGATGACTGTATTGGGTCAGAAGAGGATAGGCATTAGGGTGTCCCTCCACTAGATCTAGACCCGATAAAACGATGGTCTGATGATGTTATTTGCCTAAACGCCATCTGCCTAGAGAGAGGCCTCCGTGCGTTGAATGGGAGAACCAAGAGTGACAGGGTGGGGGCTTGCACTTTTGACAATGGCCGGAGTAGGAGTAGGATAGACTATGTCATGTGTAGTTTGGAAATATGGAAGCAGGTTAATGATATGAAGGTTATGCACAGGTTGGAAAGTGACCATGACCCTCTGTGTATTTGTCACAGATGGTGGACCTTGCCTAGCGGGAATGTTCGAGCAGAGTGGGAAGGTCTCCCCTTACCAGTTCCTTCCAATGATACACGCCGGTTAAAATGGCCTCATGTACTGGCCAATCAAGATTCTATGGCTAGTATAAATATGGAGGTGGATAGAGCAATTGAGGCCTTGGAGCAGGTTGCCATTGTTACCCAGGGGTCGCAGGAAGCGACAACAATTCACGATACTCTCTTTTTAACTATTAAGTCACATTTCCAGAAGGTAGGTAGGAATAATAGAAGGTCCCTAAACAAGACTGCGAAGTGGTACAATGCACAGTGCAGGATGGCAAGGCTTGCTTTGGGCAGTGCTATTAAGACTAGGGATCTGGCGGCAATTCGTGGTGCCAGAAGTAATTATAAAGATTGTATAGTCGCAGCAAAAAAGGAGTGGGATGAAAGGCACTGGAGAGAGCTACTGGAAGCCTGCGGCTCCAAGGATTCCAGGCTTTTCTGGAGTATTGTTAAATGGGGGAGGGGTGGTGAGCCTGACTGCCCTGATAATAATGTCCAGGAGGAGGATTGGGTCAAATATTTTAAACCTCAATATGCCGAATCTAATCCTGGCAGGGAGATGGAAGGGTTTAAGGTTTTCTATCCCAAAGAGCCATTTTTTGGTCTCAAAGAGGTCCTGTTGGCGTTAAGTGTAGCATCGTCGGGTAGAGCCCCTGGAATGGATGGGGTCCCGGTAGACCTTTTTACTAATGATAAGGAACGATGGGGTAGATACATCCTTCTCCACGCTTATGCAGTCGTTCAAGGAGCACCGGTACCGATGAGTTGGAGGGGTGCAATCATTATTCCCATATTTAAGAAGGGCGATAGGGGGTCGCCTGGGAACTACCGGCCAATTAGCTTGATAGCGACCATACAAAAGGTTGTGGGGAGGATGGTGGTAAACAGGCTCATGGAATGGGTTGATGAGCATAATGCACTATCACCCTACCAAGCAGGGTTTCGGAGGGCTACCAGCACGATGGACCAGGTGTTTCGATTCACTCTGGTACAGTGGCGGACTGTGGTACTTGGCGGTGGCAGCTTGTACGCTGCTTTTGTAGATTTGCGGGCTGCTTTCGACCTGGTGCCTAGGTCCAAGCTGTGGTTTGAATTAAGAAGCCTGGGTCTGCCTGACGATCTACTGACTATGGCTATGCGGTTACATGAGGCAAACTTCGCCAGGATACAGTGGGGTAGGCAGGGTGAGACTACTGCTGATTTTCCGGTAGAACGGGGTGTGCGACAAGAGTGTGCGATGGCCCCGCTGCTCTTTTCACTATTTATTAATGGGGTAGTAGCAAGAATGCTATCCGCGAATGTGGACGCACCCTCGTTGGCGGGCATCAAGATACCGATCTTGATGTTCGCCGATGATACGCTGATCCTGTCAAAGACTCCCAGTGGTCTGCAAAGTGCCCTCTGTATTTTTGATGATTTTTGTAGGAAGAATGGTTTGGAAGTCAACGTGGCAAAGACTAAACTCATGTTTTTTAACCCTCACCGCAGTGTCAGCTCCAAGTTGTATTTGAGCCAATGGCCCCTAGATGCAGTTAAATGTAAATGTAAATGTAAATGTATGTGTCTTGTAAAGTTAGAGCCTTTACTTATCTGGACATCTACATAACTGATGATTTAAGATGGGCTCAGCACATTGATTTGGCTGCTCTAAAGCATAGGCAAGTGGCTGGAGTCCTCGGGCTCGAGCATAGGAAATCACAGTCGAAACCTATTGCACCAGCTTTGCAGGTGTATGAAGCAAAAACCCTGGGATCTGCACTGTATGGTGCAGAATTGTGGGGATTTGGTAACCTCAATTCGATGCAGATGTCTGAGAATAAGTTTTTTAGGTCATTAACCGGCCTCCCTAAAAGTACACCTCTGATCCCCCTCAGACATGATTTGGGAAGGAAGGCAGTAGGTGACCTGGCAAGGTTACGCCCGATTTTATATTGGAGGCGGCTCTGGACTACACCAGAACTTAAGCATTATGACGAGGGCTTTGTAGCAGTGATTAAGGACGATGTCTTCCATAAGATCCAATGGTTAAGTAAACTTAGAACATTGTTATGTGTGCTTGGGTTAAAGCTGCTATGGGATACCCCATTAGAAGCAGCATTCTTTCCAAGCAAGCAAGCAATCAAGGAGCTGATTTGGGCCCATGTGTCTGAGCAGGCATGGAGAAAATCTGATGCTGGTTCTATGTCTGGTCGTTTCTTGGAGGTTAAGCCCCTCCCTACACTGGAACTATTCTGGGACATTATAACTAACCCAAGGGATAGGAAACTTTTCTTTCAATTGAGAATAGGTGCCCTCCCTTTAAGGTCTTTAACCGGGAGGTGGAGGGGTTCTACCGATACTACCTGTCCTGCCTGTGGAATTACAAAAGAGTCCATTGGGCACTTCTTGTTTTCCTGCAAAGCCTATGCAGCCCCACGACGTATTTGGTTAGCACCGGCCTGTAAAAATGTAGGTGCTCCCAGCATATCTGTAGCTATGAGAATTATTTGCACTAGCTCCTGTCTTCAACTGACTGTAGCAACCGCTAAATTTTTGGGGTGGGCATGGTCCATTAGGCAGAGTGTCATTGTTTAGGAGCTATTTAATTAAAAGAACGTAATATTGGTTACTGTGCTAATGCATTGTGTTTATATCTAGTTTTCCGAATTTTGATCATCTGTACATTTTATGAGGTATGATTTTAACAATGTTTTCTAAAAATTATTATTGTGTGTACTGCTTTTATGAGAATTTCTCGAATAAAGCTTCTTGATTGATATGAGAAGTAAGCCGTGCTGAGTGTCTGACTTGCTGAGCTAGCACCACACCTGTGACACCCCACAGGCAAGTGGCACATGTGCAGAGTGAGGTTTGTATCCACTGTTGCCAATGGCAGGTGATTGATCTGTGCCTGTGTGTGTCTGTGTACTCTGCTGAGGTTGCGTCAGTGGCCTGGGGCATGTAACTGCTTGGAGGTGCTGTCCATCAGCCTGGTGTTGCATGTGATGCACAGTGTGTGCCATGATCAGGGAGTGTGTTGCACCCCTCATGCCACTTGTGTACTTTCAATGCCATGTAGTGCATTGGGGCTTCCACAGAGGCTAATGTCCCTATGACAAAGGTGCTATTTGTTGCCAGCATACTATGCCCTGTTCAACATATCAAAGATGTTCAAATGTGTGTCTCTGTGACATGGAGCAGGTGTAGTGATGTTGTCTCACTTTGTCATCCGCACAGGTAACTGCCTACGAGAAGGGGAAGATCTGGAAGCGGGCCGTCAGGGCCGTGAGATCGGTGGAGGGTCGCAGTCGGCACCTAGCCCAAGAGAGGAAACGCTGGCAGGACATCCGGTACTGAAGGACTCACCTCCACGCAAGCACGGCGGGCGCCGACGCCTGACCCACCAGATGAAGCGTGTCCTGGCGGTGGTCTTCCGTGACTTGGATAGGCGGTTACAGGAGTTGCAGCAGCAGGAAGGGGGTAGGTACATGTGTGTTTGTTGTGTGTCACCAGCTTTTGGAAGTGCTCAGTCGCCTGGATACACTGCCCCTCCTTGACATGTGTTCCCTGGTCTGTGTGTAATCACTATTGCACATGGTCATCTAGGATGCCAGTTAATCCAAGTGCACATTGCTTTCTGCATCATGTGGGGGGGGTCTGAGACATGTGTTGTTACCTTCCCTGTGCCCTGTCCTGTTCAGTCATTTGGGGGTCCATATTAGTTGGCACTGATGCTGAGTCTCAACATAGGAGTGTGAGTTTTCAAATGAACAGACTTGCAGCATGCATGACCGATGTTGTGGCCTCAGACATGATGTGCATGAGTGGGAGATATGCATAGTGCCGGGACGGTAGCTCATGTTACAGTCAGATCATTCCAGGACCATGGAGCAGTGTGCCCACTACAGTCCCCTAAGGCACCCTTGCCTCGGAATCATGTGTGTCATCCAACACTGTGCCCATTCTCTGTGTGTTCAGCATAGGTTGGCCTCTGTGGCATTGTTCCCTGGCCTCATTTGTATTTATCTAAAGTGTGCTACATGTGCCCATTGTACAGGCTGACCCCATTTGGCTTGTGCATCCTCACACTGGGCAGTGCCTGTGTGTCTATGTACAACTATCTGTAGATGGTTGTTTGTCACAAATATGTGTTGGCAGCCTCACGAGGTGATGTGGAGTACATTTAGGAATTCTTGGTGCACATTTTAGTAAACCCAGATAAAGAGGTGTAACTTCTTGATCTGTCTCAATCACATTGCCTCAGGTATGGGGGGTTTGTGCAGGCAAGGCCTACATGTCCAAACCTTATGACTCCTTGCCAGGTCTGACCTGTGTGTGATAATTGTCTGGACAGACACTCAACATGCAGTGACCCAGTCATGTTGTGCAGGGTTTAATGTTTGTGCTTTGCAGCATGTGTCAAAATTAAAAATACATGGGTCATGCTCATCCATTTTTTCCACCAGTGTGTGGTCGAGATGCCACGTAGTTTGGTCTGTGTGTGCTGACATCTGTGTGGACATTCTTGGTTCCCATGAGGGTGTCTCCTCAGTGCAGGTGCTCCTTATCCCGACACAATTGCAGGCCCATTAGCTAATGCATTGTCCTGTGTTTGGACATGTGTGCCACTCCACATGACAGGCAGTGGGTCAGATGTCTTGCCAACTGTGTCATCATGGTATGGATGGCCATGTGACAGGTGGCATGATTCAATTTGTTAGTCAAGAAGTATTGTACCTTGGCACTCACTACACTTGTCAACATGTCTCAATTTTTCATATGCTTGATTTTGATGTTTTGTTGTGAAGGACAATAATGTGCCTGCATGACAGATGTCTCCCAAGGAAGTGCAAAAGAAAGTACCTTTACACTTTCCGGGGACACTCTGGCACATTTTAAAGAAAGGCACAGTTCGATTACCACTTGTTTTCTGATTATACATATCCATGTTCCCACAGTGTGTTTGCATTTGGGTAAGTCCTTGGTTGTTGCTGATACCAACTTACGAGTGTCAAGTCATCCAGACCACCGTGGTGCCATGTATATGTACTTACTGATACCCCATTTCTTCTTTACAGTGGCTTATTTGAATTCGGCTGGCAGCTCATACAATGACTGTGTAAATGTAGTTTTGTGTGCACCTCCTTGTGTGACTTCTGTTATACAGGCACATGTGTGTTCTGTTCACAAAGTGGCACATTCACACATTCTAAACATGTACATTGTGTAAAGTGTTGTGAGTCCCAAGGGATCGCAATGTTTTTTGTTTGGGTTTCATAAGTACTCACAGGTCTCTGAGTGTGGGGACACCTTCAGCATTGAGGTCTGTTATTTGGCCTTGGGTGCACCAATACTGTTTTGTTCACAGTGAACAAGAGGTGGCATGCCTTCATAGTCTGGCTGTGCTCAACTGTTCCCAGACACTAGCTTCTCAGTATAATTCGATATCAAGTTATTTGTTGTTGTGTCATAATCTCCATTGTTTCCAAGTGGCATGGTGGGTCAACCAACTGGGGAGTGCAGGGTTACATATGTGCGGAGTATTCTAGATGTTACTCATGATGCATTTCCTGATATGCACTGCGACATTTTTTGTTTGGACTCATGTGTCAGATGTATACAGGTGACTGATTATTTTCTGTATCTTCACCTTGCCCACAGCATCATCGGAGGACACCGAGGGAGACACCTGCACGGACCTGGAGGAGGGATCCAGCACTGCTGGCGAGTCTGCGGGAGCAAGTGACACGGAGGGCGAGGGGAGTCAGGCGGTGGACCTGTCTAGTGGCAACACTGACTACGACGCTGACGGGTCCGAGGCTGAAATCCTCGAGGGGGCGGAGGCTGCTACAACACCTGGCAGCAGCACTACATCTGTCACCGCCCCCTCCATTCCCATCACCGCCCTCCCTGTTGCTCCGGTCCCTTCTGTCCGTGCAAGGCAACACCGTGTCTCCTTCATGCCAGGCACCGCACCCCCTGCCCCTGTCCCCCCTGCTGCCCTCACTGCATAGTCTGTGGACATTCTGCGGCAGTTGCAGGTTGAACCAGACATCGATGCTGAATGTCCTCCATGGCCACACCAGACTGATGACACAGATGGTGTCGTACATGGAGGGCATGTCATCAGCGATGTCTGACCAATGGATGTTGCTGAGATCCATGGACTCTTCACTGACGGCAGAAGTGAGTCTCCTCCAGCGCTTCGTCCGCCCCTACCCCTGCACCATCCACACTTCCCACTCCCATGCCTGTCCCAAGCACACCCAGACATTCTCAAGCACGCACCCCACCAGACACAGGCAGCACACCAACATGTAAGGGCAAGCGCACACCTCCTGGCACGCACACTCAGGGAGATGAAGGCACACCCACTGGGTCTGGGGCACACAGGCATACACGCAGCCACAGTCCGAGTCCGCATGCCGCACTACCCAGTCCCTCCAATGGCACTCCCCTCGGCTCCCCTACCACACAATCTGACAAGGAGGCCTACTTGGCTGTGCTGGACCACAGCCCCTCTGGCTCACCAGCCCGCAAACGGGAATGGCACTCCACGGGTAGGGGAGTTGAGTCCCCCCCCTGTCCAACCCCTCCCCCAGTAGCGCTGCACCCCATCCCTCCGACCCCCCCCCCTCCTTTGAGCCTGTGTTTTCTTCGGGTGCAGGGGATACGCTGGATGACCTGTCAGCAGTGTGCAGCGCCGAGCTGACCTCCCCCTTTGGCACTGCCCCACCCCCTGTGGTGGAGGCGTCCGTCCCTGCACCCACCACACCTACCCTTACACCTCCTGTCCCTGCAGTGCCTGGTCCTTCCCACATGATGCCCCCCCCCTCCCAGTCGACGAACCTGAGGGTTCTAATGTGCAGGCAAGCTAGGGGAGATGCGTGGCCATGTGTCCCCCCCAAGGACTTCTGATCTGGACTGGCCATGTGCCTTTGTAAATAGTGTCCTTTTATAATTTTGATTTTAATGCTGAATAAAGCATTTTGTTTTCACTTTGAACACTATTGCATTTCAGGTATTGATGCGGGTGCTGATGCTCCAGGAGTTGGGGTTATGGTAATGTGTTTCAGGACCATGGTATCTGCGTGCCATCACAAGGTTTCTGCAAAGAATCTTTGGTCGTGTGTGCTATTTGTGTTTGGAGACATTGTCCCAAGGAGTGTTCCTTCCTCTGTGGCACCTGACATCTTCCCTGCAGGGAGTTGCACAATTGTTGTGCTGACCTCTGTCTACATTTCCTTTGTTGGTGATGGATCCCTTCAGCTATGGCCATGCCTGCTCAGCAATGTCTCCGGCTGCCTCGTCTGTGCCATCCTTGCTAGTCACTGTACTTGTGTATTGAGTATGTTGTAATGCCTTAATGGCGAAATTCACCATTTTCGCACTATGCATGTGTGTTATCCCAGCCTAGCACACAATTGGTACTTGTACTGCAGGGTATTTGGGCACCTGACTGACAATTGTGGGCATTGTATCTGTGGGAACTCCACCCTATTCCTTCCATGAGAGGCAACATCTTGGTGGCTGTCCCAGCACCTGTACATTCCTATCAGTCCTGGGTTGTGCGTGACAGTGTGTGTTCCCTTTGGCTCTCTTAGTTTAGTAGGCATTGCAATGACTATACAGTCTTGTGGCAGGATCTCTGTGTGTGTATTGTGCTACATCCGCCAGAGGTGGGTATGCATGTGTCATTTGTCCTCACACCCACATGTGGTGTGTCATGCAGTGGGGGAAAGACATCCATCCTCATGGGAGTGGGACACTGCTGTCAGTGATGTGTTGTTATGGCACTATCAACATAGTGGAACATTAGGGATGCGTACATACACCCATGGAGTTGTGGTCATCTGATCATGATGTACACACCCCCATGTCTCTGTCCACTGCTGGTATTCCTCTGCACCCACCCCTCACATGTCTCTGTCCACTGCTGGGAGTGATAGGCACCCACCCCCATGTCTCTGTCCACTGCTGGGAGTGATAGGCACCCACCCCCATGTCTCTGTCCACTGCTGGGAGTGATAGGCACCCACCCCCATGTCTCTGTCCACTGCTGGGAGTGATAGGCACCCACCCCTTACATGTCTCTGTCCACTGCTGGGAGTGATAGGCACCCACCCCCATGTCTCTGTCCACTGCTGGGAGTGATAGGCACCCACCCCCATGTATCTGTTCACTGCTGGGAGTGATAGGCACCCACCCCTCACATGTCTCTGTCCACTGCTGGTATTCCTCTGCACCCACCCCTCACATGTCTCTGTCCACTGCTGGGAGTGGTAGGCACTCGCCCCTCACATGTCTCTGTCCACTGCTGGGAGTGATAGGCACCCACCCCATGTCTCTGTAAACTGTTGGGAGTGATAGGCACCCATCCCTCACATGTCTCTGTCCACTGCTGGTATTCCTCTGCACCCACCCCTCACATGTCTCTGTCCACTGCTGGGAGTGATAGGCACCCACACCTCACATGTCTTTGTCCACTGCTGGGACTCCTAGGCAGACACCCACCCACCCACTCGCACCCTTGGTGCTGTACACTGCTGTCCTGGCCATGAACACACCCCAATATACTGGTTATATGCTGCACCAGGCCCTAAGCCAACATTTGTGGCGTGTATACGCCTTGTATCACAAATGTACTGGTGCCCTAGGGGTACGGGTGATGCGGTCCGTACCCCCGCATTCATAGGTTGGGTACGGTCTGTACCACGCGTACCCCTACATCACCACTACAATGGTGGTACGGGCCGTACCCACCCCCTCAGAGCGTGTGTTCGGCCCGTACCACACGTACCCCTACATCACCACTGCAATGGTGGTACGGGCCGTACTCATGCCCTCAGAGCGTGTGTACGGCCCGTACCACGCGTACCCCTAAATCGCCATTGCAATGGTGGTACGGGGCGTACCCACGCCCTCAGAGCGTGTGTTCGGCCCATACCACGCGTACCCCTACATCACCACTGCAATGGTGGTACGGGCCGTACCCATGCCCTCAGAGCGTGTGTACGGCCCGTACCACGCGTACCCCTACATCACCACTACAATGGTGGTACGGGCCGTACCCACGCCCTCAGAGCGTGTGTATGGCCCGTACCACGCGTACCCCTACATCACCACTACAATGGTGGTACGGGCCATACCCACGCCCTCAAAGCATGGATACGGCCCGTACCACCATTGTAGTGGTGATGTAGGTGTACGGGCCGTACCCACGCCCTCAGAGCGTGTGTACGGCCCATACCACGCGTACCCCAACATCACCACTGCAATGGTGGTATGGGCCGTATCCACGCCCTCAGAGCGTGTGTACGGCCCGTACCACGCGTACCCCTACATCACCACTGCAATGGTGGTACGGGCCATACCCACACCCTCAAATCGTGGATACGGCCCGTACCACCGTTGTAGTGGTGATGTAGGTGTACGGGCCGTACCCACACAATCAGAGCGTGTGTACGGCCCGTACCACACGTACCCCTACATCACCATAGCAATGGTGGTACGGGCCGTATCCACGCCCTCGAAGCGTGTGTACGGCCCGTACCACGCGTACCCCTACATCACCATAGCAATGGTGGTACGGGCCATACCCACACCCTCAAATCGTGGATACGGCCCGTACCACCGTTGTAGTGGTGATGTAGGTGTACGGGCCGTACCCACACAATCAGAGCGTGTGTACGGCCCGTACCACACGTACCCCTACATCACCACTGCAATGGTGGTACGGGCCGTACCCACGCCCTCAGAGCATGGGTACAGCCCGTACCCCGCGTACCCCTACATCACCACTACAATGGTGGTACGGGCCGTACCCACGCCCTCAAAGCGTGGGTACGGGCCGTACCACCATTGTAGTGGTGATGTAGGGGTACGCGTGGTACGGGCCGTACACATGCTCTGAGGGCGTGGGTACGGCCCGTACCACCATTGTAGTGGTGACGGGTACACGTACGTGGGGATTGGTGGACACGCCCCCCGAAGTGACCAGACCCTGGAGGTAATGTATGGACAGTATATGGTATTTTTAAAATTAGGTAGAGGTTATGTCTCCTGCCCCTCGCCCCCTCTTTGCCCCTGGGTGTTGTGCTGACCTTCTGCGGCGTGCTCGGCAGTTTCGGTGCACCAGGTCGTAAGCTAGGAGGGCCGGGATGACACGTAGGATGGGGTCCATGGCTGTCCGTCGCGTACCGCTGCTCCTTCTTCGCGTCGTCCTCAATTTCCTGGGAGTTTTTGGCTGCCGTAAAAAATGATCCGTCTGGAGTGACGTAGGCACGAATCGTACTTGCTGGTCCGTAGAACGCTGCCTGACTCCGTCCGGACGTCACGTACGCAATGTCCCGGATCGGAATTGTGGTTATTTTTTCGCCGCACGTAGTTTTTTACGATTCATACGAAAATGGTATTTCTGTACGAATCGTACTTGCTGGTTTGTAAGAAGGATTTCCCAGGTACGAGTCGTACGGAGAATACGCTCCGTACGACCATTCGTACCCGGGTTTTACACGATCGGAATCGGCACCTAAATGTTGTGTGCTGTATGCTGTCGATGGGAGCTTTTTCATGAGTCCGAGGAAAGACAAGTTTCTGGGCTCAGACTGTATCAGTTAGAGCATTTTATCATTGATGTCCTGGGACTTGAAGTTGGTGTTGAAGCCATAACTGAGAGCCAAGAATGCCCCTTTAATACAGAAGGTGGATGGGAGCACACTGAAGAAGGATGAAATCCAGAAACACATGTGTCATTTTGTTTTATCTCTACTGAAGAAGGATGAAATCCAGAAACACATGTGTCTAGAGATTAACAGCACTAACCTGCACCAACCTAAAATTTCAAGTAAGCATTTAAATTGAACTGCATGTACCAGGATGCAAAGGGGCGAACTGTGCTGGGAGGTAGCAGTGTGCTCCCATCCCCCTTATGCCCCTTTAATACTTGACCGTCAGGGTACGGAAATCGAGCAGCTCAAAGCTTACTCAGTGAGCTGAGTGGTGAAATTAGTCATAACTCAATCAGTAGAATGATAAAAGCCAATAAATCAACATCCAGCCAGGAAAATTCCTTGCATTGCAGACCACATCTAAATACTACACATGAAAATTAGAGGGCAGAAAAATAGACACAATTAATACAGGCAGTCATTACTAACACAGGGGCCTATTACGAGGGCGGATCGATCGCCACCGCCAGCCGGCGATGGCTATCTTTCTGCCATCGTAAGGAGATTTACCCCTGCCATATTAGGATGGCGGTGGGTATTGCGGCAGACGCAAAGTCCGTCCGCCGCTTTTCTGCCGGTGGCAATCGTCATGATTGCCGGCCGGGCGGAGCTGGGCCTCTAATATGGTGGCGGTGCCTAGCAGGCACTGTCTGCCATATTAGGATCAGGTGGGGAAAAGGCCTTTCCATGGCTGCGATGCCGCTATGGAAAGGCTGGCGGGGATTGGCTTTGGGGGCCCGTTGTTGGCCCCTGCTGGGGGGAAGGGATGGGGGTGCACTGGGGGGTACCCATACCCCCTGCAGTTCCCTGCACCAAGTGGCAGGCACCGGGTGGTGCCTGCCACGTGGTGCAGGGAAATGCTGTGCATGCCTTTTTATCATTGCAGACGGTGCTGCAGCCAGCAGCACTGTCCGCAGTGGTAAAAGGCCAGGATGCGCCCGCCAGGATGGCGGGCGCATCCTAATTGGGCAGGCGGGCGGTCCCATCACCGTTATGGTGGAGGGCGGACTGAAGCAACATTTCCTTTTATTCTGTTCCCACTCCGGGCTATCAAAACAGCCATATTTGAATTGGAAATGCCTGTACTTTCTCCAAATTACTGTGTGCGCTGCCCAGGTGTCTACAATTGTTGTCACTCCTGTGTTCTCATTTGCAAGCTGTACTCTTATGAGTTCAGTCACCATGTTTCTATTTTGTTATTAACTTCCACCCCCCTGGGCATTCATTCAGATCCTGCCAGTGATGCACTCACTGTGGGAAGAGGTGTAGCACCTGATTCTGCCCCTGCCCTGCCATCTCCTCTGGGGCCTCACTAGTGGTGAGGTGGTGATCAGCGACATGCCTCTCATTCTGAGTACTCTTCCCTGACACTTCAGGTCCAGGCTCAAATTCAGCACCCTACGAAATGAAGAGTTTTTTTATTTTTTTTTAGAGTTTTGTTTAGCGCGAACTAGACGTGAGACATCCGGTATCAGGGCGCTTCACATGAGCACGAGTTTCATTACAGATTAACTCATTCACTTTTGTTAGGCACGGGGAGATTAAGTGATTTGCCCAGAATCACAGGATGTTGAGTTAAGCATCGTTGCCGAGACTCGAACCCGGTTACCCAGCTTCAAGGTCGACAACTCTAGGCTACATCTTCTCCCCTTCTGATGGATCCACTGAACACAGATGTGATTTGCACCAGCTTCAGGGCCAGCTAGTATGAGTGTTTCGGCTTTTACTGATGAAGCACACCAATCACGGTTTCAAATTCTGCTGGTGCCAATCTGTCACAGGTACTTTTCTGGTAATGTTTGCTTCATAGTCACTTTCTTTGCATTTGGTCACTTTAAACCGCTCTCTTTTTGTGCATCCCTTTCAGAGTATCAGGTTCGGGGTGCGAGCTGCTTTGCTCCTGGCATGCTGCAGAGATGGCCAGGGAAAAAAGGCCTCAAAACATGACTTGTCAGTGTAGATCCTTTCCTGAGGTACAACTGACCTTTTTCTCTTGCCCAGCACTTGAGTCCTTCATCTTCTTGACAGTCTTAACTTTATGCAGGGATTTCTCCACTATCACCTTCCACTGTCAGTGAGCTTCCTTCACGGTAGATCAAGGCAACTTTCCTGTCAACATGTCAATCTTCCAGGTTCCTGTTCCTGTGCCTGTCAAAGTAGAGGATGCCACAAAAAAAGGAGAGGGTTTAATTCTTAGTTTCTTTCAGCCTGTTGGGGGAAACACTCCTGAAAAGAGTAGATTAAAACGTGAACACGATGAGTCCCTTAGTTTAATGGGACTATGTCCTATCCTACACAACCTAGAATCCTGTCCATTACAAAGGGTCTCAGGAATGATTTAGAGAAGCAATACAGGGGCATATTATCAAGCACGGCGTTAAAATTATCACCACTTTAGCGGCAGAAAACTGCCGCTAAAGTGGGAATAATGGGCTTGATAATATGCCCGTGAGAATTCCAATAGAAGCCCATGTTGACACCAGAACATGAGCTTCTATTGGAATTCTCAAGGGCATATTATCAATTCTAAGGATTCTTCTTAGTTAGTGGGGCAGGTACCTTAGTTTTATTTAACACCAACTAGTGCTACAGTTATACACTGCAAGTATGTTGTTGGCACTTCAGTCAACCATCACTGTTATACTCCTGTAACTGGCAATCCTTCTTGGGTGTTTTGACTCTTCTTATTAAATTCCAGACCCAAAAACATCTCAGCAGCTGGGGCCACCTGGCCTGGCCTGGGATCTCTGAAGTCCTATCAGCCACTCATTAACAATAAGGATTATTTACTAGCATTGATTTATTAACTAATGCGTAATTAATTTAAGACACAGTTCTCAAGTGTCTGCTACTAGCCCTTCATTTTTAGGACAAAGCCTAACCAGACACCGCAGCAGCTGTGAAAAAAGATCTTGGGACGTTCTGAAAGCTTCCCTGAGAATACATTCTGCCCATGGCTTACCATTTGGACTGTGGTTTGTACTTACATATGTTTGCTGGCTTTATTTGTTTCAGGCTGTCCAACATGACTTTGTCCCTCCTGTGGAGTATAGCCTATTTACCATTGGTCCTTGCATTCTTCCATGAGTGTTCCATTTTTGTAAACAGGCATTTAAATTATGTTCTTATCTTGTCACATTGGCTGTGAATTCAAAGACAGAGGTCAAACATCAGGCTCTGTCTTCTGAGTGAGCTTGGTATTTACTTTTCTGACTTCAAAGTGAGAGGATTTATGTGATAATCTTGCTGGATACTGGGGGTTGGAAAGGAAAGGTTTTTTTCTAGCACACAATAAAATGTAAATGTCTGTAAATGAGCAGTGCAAATATTTCAGAAAATATCAGAATAAGGAAAGCACAAATGACACACATATTTTGCATTTCTGTAATGTTGTGCACACATTTATTTGGCTAAAGAACGGTGATGGATCAAACCCAGATCTGTTCACTGGGTGTGAGTGTTTGATTGGTTCTGATGCTCCGTCCATCACCACCCCCTTTTGTACCGCTTTGTTAGCCATAAGTTGGCAGGGTATGCTCAGACGTGAGTCCCTTGCTCACTTTGCCACTGGATTCAAGCAAGCCTGGCTGAAGACGGCTGAAATGCCAGAAACCGGTCCTAGGAAGCTTGTTTCCGGTCCAGGGAAGGCATGGCTTGGCAGTTCGGGCTGGACTGTTTCCATGAGGCACAGGGTCAGACTGATTTGCATATAGCCATGTCTGAACTGGGGTGGCAGAGTGGGCTAAAGAACGGTGATGGATCAAACCCAGATCTGTTGACTGGGTGTGAGTGTTTGATTGGTTCTGATGCTCCGTCCATCACCACCCCCTTTTGAACCGCTTTGTTCGCCATAAGTTGGCAGGGTATGCTCAGACGTGAGTCCCTTGCTCACTTTGCCACTGGATTCAAGCAAGCCTGGCTGAAGACGGCTGAAATGCCAGAAACCGGTCCTAGGAAGCTTGTTTCCGGTCCAGGGAAGGCATGGCTTGGCAGTTCGGGCTGTACTGTTCCCATGAGGCACAGGGTCAGACTGATTTGCATATGGTCCTGTCTGAACTGGGGTGGCAGAGTGGGCTAAAGAACAGTGATGGATCAAACACAGATCTGTTGACTGGGTGTGAGTGTTTGATTGGTTCTGATGCTCCGTCCATCACCACCCCCTTTTGTACCACATTTATTTTAATACAATAAAAAAAATGAAAACACCAGATGATACCATTTCCACACATTATCATTTGTGCACTGTATCATTTTATCATAAAGCTGTATGTGCAAATTTAATATCATCTCAACTGCAAATGTGTTGTTTGTAATGGCAGTGCGCTGTCACATCATCCATAATCCACTTTGCGCCACTTCCCTGTACAACACTCTACTCCACTCTATGACACTGCACTGTCTGCCACTTTATTCCACTCTGTGCTACTCTACAACACTCCACTCCATGACACTTCACTCTGTGGAACTCCACTTTACAACCCTTAACTCCAGTCCATTCTACTCCACTATACACCACTCCATTCTAGTCCATTCTACTCCACTCTCCACCCCTACACTCTAAGCCACTGCACTCTATGACACCCTACTCTACTCCACTCTAGGACACTCTACTCCCCTCTAAAAAGCTCCACTCTACACCACTCTACCCCACTCCACTCTATGACACTCTATGCCACTTCACTCTAGGCCACTCTACTCCACTCTACGCCACTCAACCCTACATCTCTACTCCACACCACTCTATTCTACGACACTCCACTCTACTCCACTCTACGCCACTTTACTCCACTCTAATCTACACCACTCCACTCTACAGCATGCCACTCCACTCTATTCCCCTCCACTTCACGACCCTCCATGGCACTCTATGCTACTCCACAACAGTTTACATAATTCTATTCCCCTCCACTCTATGACGGTTCACTCTACGACCCACCACGGTAGACACTCTACTCAATGACACTCTATTCCACTCTATTCCACTCTAAGACACTCTACTCCACTCTACACCACTCCACTCTGCGACACTCTGCATAATACTCTCTACACCATTTCATGCCACTTTACTCCACTCATGCCACTCCACTCTACTCCACTCTACGACACTCTGTTCTACTTTGTGAGTTTCTACGTCTATGACACTCCACTTTACAACACTACACTACACTCTACAACACTCTGTGCCACTCCACTCTACGACACACTTCTCCACACCCCATGCCACACTACTCTGCTGTACGTCACTCTATGCCACTCCATTCTACAACACTCTGTACCACTCCACAACAATCTACTCCACTTTTCACCTCTCCATTCTATGCCCCCCAACTCTACAACACTCCACTCCACAACACATATACAACATTCTACACCACTGTTTCATTCTATGCCATTGCACTCTATGAGGTCCATTAGGATGTAGGGTGGAAAAACACCCCGACCGCCATGGAAGCGGAAAACAACCGCCCGCCGGCCCCATGGGAAAACCAGCGGACAAATTAGCATTAACTGCCCAAAAAATCCGACCGCGGCGGTACTTGGCCCAGAATAACCGCCCGTAGCGGGCGGAGATGGCCAAAATCCATCCGCGGCAGTCGGAATCGCGGCACAAAAACAACAACCCACCACAAGTATAGCGGAGACACCGCACCGGAAATTAGTATATCCCCGACGGTCCCACGGTACGTACCGCCGTCTCCGACCGCTGTGGTCGCACAATGGGATGAATGGGAGAGCCAGCGGAAGTGCTTAAGCACAGCCACCGCGGCGGAGAAACCGTCAAAAATATGGTGGACTAAGCCAAAACCCCACAAGAAGGCCAAAAAGTGCACACAGAAAACTAGACATGCCTCCCAAATACACAGAACACACCCCAAAGGAAAAATACAAATCCCAGGACAACACACCTGTCAGCAACATCCCAATTGGACACACCCACATAGCTGTGTATAAAACCAGCCCCTTCACTGACCACAATCCCTTGCAAAACTCCAGGAGAGAAGGGACACATATCCCAGCTGACAGGAGAGGCAAAGGATACAAGATCACCATCCACACCACACGCAGTTTGGATATCGCCTTGTACATAGCGCTACTTGTTAGATGCCTGCTGTAATTTTAAAAGCCCTCTTTTGTCGTTTTTGTTCTTTTCATTTTACCCACTTCTACCTCGGTTTTAATAATTAGTTCAGAATTGCTTAGATATTTCATAGTCGCCCCTACCTGTGTTCTTAGACCCGGACCGCATCTCTGCACTATAAAATTCTGTTGCATTCACCGCCATTTGGGCGGCCCGGTCCCTGCGCTCTGTTTACCTGGGGCGCCATCTTGGGTGGGTCTTAGAAGCACTCCTCAGCCATTCGCTGGAGCCGACACGTGGACTGGCTAGAGCCCTACTTAATTAGTTGGGTATGACGCGCAGCGTGTACGCGCATCGGGGACGCCACAGTGACGCCGGAGTCACGCCAGAGTCCAGCCCGTCTGCGCCCGTCCGCGTTGAGGACGCGCTGAGCGGCTGGACTCTGGACTTAGACGAGGCCTGTGCCTCCTCCTGTAGGTATACTCATCAGGAGATGCTACGCCTGAAACCTCGCAGTTTGAGGTGCTCGCATACCTATGAACCAGACGAACTTCTCTGCCCCCTACGATGTGGCTGCCACCATACGCGTCTGTCTGGTAATTCTGTTCCCCTTCACCCCTCATTTGACCACCCTGCCGTCATTAGACCCAGGACAGTGGGAGTAGAAGGCATCCTGATCAATGCCTGCTCCCTGGACAAAAATAAGGTAATGTTTAGGGAGATGGTCTTGGATATAAAGCCTGCCCTAGTGTTTATCACTGAAACGTGGGCTAAAGATTCATCTGGTCCTGATCTGACTGAAGCGGTCCCGGAAGGGTACTGCCTGGCCAGACTGGACAGACAGGGACGAGTGGGAGGGGGATAGCTATCCTCTATAAAGACCACCTGCAATGCCACACAGTACCTATACCCGATTTTCCGGATAGCGTTCAGGCTTTCTACTTTACGGTAAAGGAAGGGCAATGCCCTTTTTTCAACGGAATTCTGCTGTATCGACCTCCTGGCCCGAGGACCGATTTCATGCATAACTTCCTCCAGTTTTTGGAACCCTACTTTGGTCGAGAAAACTTCTCCATTCTAGGTGATTTCAATTATCATTTAGAACGGCTTGACTTATCAGATACCTCGTGTCTTATTGATGCTCTGGCGTCCTGTGGACTCACGCAGCGAGTCCACGGGGCTACCCATCGTGCAGGCCACACTCTCGATGGCATTTTCTCTAATGACCATCGTCTGACCGTCAAGGATCCGGTACATCTGTCCTGGTCCAATCACCTTGCGGTCCCATTCCTCTTGGAATGCCCTCGGATGGATGGAAGTAAAATAGGGAAACACACAGTGGGAACTGGCAGAAATTTTAGGAATATCAGTAATGACTCCCTCTCGCCATGGGTTGTCAGCCTTTCTACTACGGGTATGGATAGTGTTCAGACCGCGGTTGGTCATTTTGAACAGGTTATCACTGAGGCCCTGAATGAATTGGCCCCATTACAGACCAGTCGTCGAGCCAGGAAGAGACCCTCTGCCCCATGGTATTCGGAATCCCTCAGACTCCTCAGGCAAGAAGTGAGGAGGATGGAGAGGCTCTGGCATTCAGGTTGGGACCTCAAGAATAAGGAAGCTCATAAACTCCTGGTCAGGAAATACAAGACTGAGATTGTGCAGGCCAAACAAGATTACTTTGTGGCCATGACAACTTCGCTCTCCTCGCCGAAGGAGCTCTTCAGAATCGTTGACTCCTTAGTCAACCTACAAACGCCTGACTCTGTTGTACCCTCGCAAGATCTATGTGATAATATCGCTTCCTTTTTTCATACCAAAATACAGGATATCTACCTGGCTCTTGAGGTACAAAGAGCCTCGATCAGTGGGCCCCCTGCTCTGGTTGAGATGAATAGGACCACCCAAGACATCTCCCCTCTGAGCACCCTGGACTCTTTTCCCCCGCTGGTCTTACAAGATCTGGAGATCTTGCTTAATAAAACCAAATCTGGCTCCCCCCTAGATATCTGCCCTTTGAAGATTATTAAGCAGTGTAGGGAAACCCACCTACCGCCTCTACTAGAAATCATGAATCTAGTTATGAGGGATGGTGTCTTCCCCTTGAAGTGGAAGAGTGCAGTAGTGAAACCCTTGTTAAAGAAGGCTTCCCTTGATCCGGAGGTCCTAAAAAACTTCCGTCCGATCTCACTGCTCCCAGCCCCTGCGAAGATGCTTGAGGCACATCTAAACAAGCATCTCACTGCCTTTGTGGAAGGCTCGGGCTGTTTGGACTTCTCCCAGCATGGATTCCGGAGGGAATACAGCACTGAGTCGGCCCTCACTATTGTGCTTGATAAGATCCGCACTAGAGTGGATGGGGGCCAGACCACCCTCCTGGTCCTGTTGGATCTAACTGCGGCCTTTGATACCCTCTCCCCCTCAGTACTTACATATCGTCTGAGGGAAGTGGGGGTGAAGGACGCAGCTCTAGACCTACTGACCTCCTTCCTTGAAGGAAGGGAACAAAGAGTCATGCTGGGGGAGTTCCTTTCTCCATCCCGACCGGTGCTATGTGGGGTCCCGCAGGGGTCGGCCCTCAGTCCGACCCTATTTAACATCTATGTGACCCCACTAGCCAGATTAATTAGAACTTTCGGGATGGAGGTAGTCTCCTATGCAGATGACACCCAAATCCTCGTCTCTCTTTCCCATTCAGATGTACCAACTGCCTCCAATTTTAGATCTTGTATGGAGGCGGTTGTTCAGTGGATGGTCCAGAATTCACTCAAACTGAATGGGGAGAAGACTGAGGTGATGGTGTTTGGAGGGAAAGAGAACATCTGGTCAGCCAGCTGGTGGCCTGACTCGCTAGGAGTGTGCCCTTCCCCCACGATATCTGCTAGGAATCTTGGGGTGATGATAGACCCCGCCCTGGATATGGGCGGACAGGTTAGTAGAACCATCTCTACCTGTTGGGGCTTAATTCACACCCTGCGAAGAATCAGGAAATATCTCTCTCAGCAGTCCAGAAAGCAAGTAACTGTCGCTCTCATCGGCTCACGACTGGACTACTGTAATGCGCTGTATGCGGGGCTAAATAGGAGCCTTCTACAGCGCTTGCAGGTAGTCCAGAATGCCGCAGCCAGATTTGTTCTGGATGTTCCCAGACGCTCCTCGGCCACGCTGGCCAGGAAAGCGCTGCATTGGCTACCGGTAGAGCACCGAGTATGGTTCAAAGTCTTATGCATGACCTATAGAGCCATTGCAAAGAACAGCGACACGGGAGTTGGTTCTATCATCTCCCACTATACTCCTGGAAGGGACTTGCGTTCCTCCAGGAAACTGCTCCTGACAGTCCCCCGCATACGAAGAGCCAAGTGGGGTGGCAGGGCTTTCTCCACTCTGGCTCCTAAATGGTGGAATGATCTTCCTTTGGATCTCAGGTCCCTACCCTCCCTACAGATATTCCGAAGTGCCCTTAAAACTCGCCTCTTCCTGCGAGCCTATGTGTAAGGATGTACATTTCCATCTTTGTTTTGTTAGGCGCTTTGATACCTGCGGGTTATTGTCTTGCGCAATATAAATTTTCTATCATCATCATCATCATCAGCCCCATCACCACCTCCAAACCAGCACTACTAACCCCCCTGCACAACACACACCATACACAGCACGACCACAACCACCACTCACACCCCTGCACCCACAATCACTTTGCACACCACACACCATGGCCACACAGAAAATGCCCAAATTCACTGAGAGTGAGTTGAAGGCCATGGTAGATGAGATAGCCAGAGTGGAACCACAGCTTTTTGGTACCCTGGTCCAACAGACACCATTAGACACAAGGACACAAATGTGGGCTAAAATAGTCCAAAGGGTCAATGCAGTAGGGCCCACCCCAAGATCAAAAAAGGAGATCATGAAGCGGTGACATGACCTGAAGAGGGTGGTCGAGGAGAGGAGGAGCAAGAACCGTGAGCTGGCTCAGAGGACTGGTGGTGGCCCTCCCATTCCACTAAAAACATTCACAAAATGGGAGGAGAAGGTGCTTGCCATACTGCATCCAGAGAGTCTCACAGGAGTAGCCGGGGGAGTGGAGGCTGGTAAGTACAAACAAATAACTACTGCCACTCTGCTATGTACTGCCTTGCACAACTACAAAGCTACACCACCTAGGACACACACCATCCATCTGCACCCCACACTCACAAAAACATGGCTCACAGATCCAACATTCACCCACTCCCATTCACCACAAACATAGCTAACAACATAACCATGGGGGCATGTGTACAGGCAGACAGCACTACAACAACCACCAGCCCCCTCGCCCACACCTGAGCAGGATGGATCCCTCCCCCACCCCACCCAGCAGCAGTTGGAAGCCATTGCAGTACAACAAACAAACTAACAGGTAGGTAGCCGTCTTTACAATGAGGGTGTGTGAGGGTAGGGGGCCTGCACTACTACTCCCACCATGCCCCCTGTCCCACACCTGAGCAGGATGGATCCCTCCCCTACCCCACCCAGAAGTATGTGTCAGCCATTACACAACCCTCATCAAACTTACAGGTAGGTAGCCATCTTCCCTGGGAGGGTGTTTGTGGCTGGGAGTGCTGCACTACTACTCCCAACATTCCCTGTGTCCCACACCTCAGCAGGATGGATCCCTCCCCCACCCCACCCAGGAGCAGTTGGAAGCCATTGCAGTACACCAAACAAACTTACAGGTAGGTAGCCATCTTCACAATGAGGGTGTTTGTGTCAGGGAGGGCTGCACTTCTACTCCCACCATGCCCCCTTTCCCACACCTCAGCAGGATGGAGCACTTCCCCACCCCACCCAGGAGCAGATGGAAGCCATTGCAGTACACCAAACAACCTTACAGGTAGGTAGCCATCTTCACAATGAGGGTGTTTGTGTCAGGGAGGGCTGTACTACTACTCCCACCATGCCCCCTGTTCCACACCTCAGCAGGATGGAGCACTCCCCCACCCCACCCAGGAGCAGTTGGAAGCCATTGCAGTACAACAAACAAACTTACAGGTAGGTAGCCATCTTCACAATGAGATTGTCTGGGGGTGGGGGGCCTGCACCACTACTCCCACCATTCCCCCTGTCCCACAGCCTAGTAAGATGGATCCCTCCCCCACCCCACCCAGGAGCAGTTGGAAGCCATTGCCGGCGGTGTGTCACCAGCACCCCCATTCACACCAGTGTAGTAGTCATAGGCATGGAGACATGTGGAAATGGCGGTTGGCATGGTCCGCCGCCAGAATGGCGGTGCCTCGTTTAAACGCATGGGAACCATATCGTGGTAGCTACCACCTGGCACCAGCGGTGTGTCACCAGCACCCCCATTCACACCGGTGCAGTACTCATAGGCATGGAGACATGTGGAAATGGCGGTTGGCATGCTCCGCCACTAAAATTGCGGTAGTGCATCCCGGGACCCAGCGGTGTTGCCATGGAGCTCGCCCCAGAGTCAATGGGAAGCTCGATAGCGGTGGCATGATGCAATTTTGAAGATCGCGGTAGGCGTGCTCCGCCACCGTGGAGGCGGTCATTGGCTGAATTTGAAAGATGCACCATCGCGCTAGCGCACCCCGGGCCCCAGCAGTGTTACACCGCCATGGAGCTCGCCCTAGAGCCAATGGGAAGCTCCATAGTGGTGGCATGATGCAATTTTGAAGATCGCGGTAGGCGTGCTCTGCCACCGCGGAGGCGGTCATTGGATGCATTTGAAAGAGGCAGACATGGACCACCAATTGCTGCAGCTTGGCACCTTTGAAACGACCCCAGGGGGCTATATATGTGGAAGTGAGCCTCACATTGCCACTGCTCACAGAGCCTGCTGCCTGAGACCCATCACCTGCTGCTGCCTCCAGGGACTGCTGCCTGAGACCCCTCATCTGCTGCTACCTCCAAGGACTGCTGCCTGACACCCCTCACCTGCTGCTGACTCCAGGGACTGCTGACTGAGACCCCTCACCTGCTGCTGCCGCCTCCAGGGACTGCTCCCTGACACCCCTCACCTACTGCTGCTTCCAGGGACTGCTGCCTGGGGACCCTCGCCACCAAAATCCCCTGCTGTTGTCTCACGTCCACAGTGATGGCAATACAGAGAAGATCCGTGCCAGTCCCTTCACGAGCGAGGAGCTGGAGGTCCTGGTGGACGAGGTGCTCACACAGTACCCAAGGCTATATGGTGCCCCAAATGTCGTGGGGAGTCTTAAACAGTGTTGTGGTAGGGCAGGAGGGCAACACATGTAGTGGACTGATGCAGTATGTGCCTGGGAGTGTGGGGTAGTATAATGCACTGCCTGACATGCTGTCTCCAGCGGGAGGGTGTGTGTAACCAATGCCACAGCTTTCCCTCCCTGTACATGTAAGTATGAGTGACCTGTGTTGTGTTGTCAGCCATACAGTGACACAGAAGTTTGTTCATGCTGTAGTCAGGACAGTGATTGCTTGGCTGGATGGCTGTGTGTGCCCTGTAGTCCATCTCAGTGTGAGCCCAGCTGGCCTGCACAGTCCCTGTCTACAAAGACAAGGACACATCACTTCACTTACAGAGTATGACATCAGTCTTTTCACATTGCACTCCAGCTGTGGCCCATCTCAGCACTGTAGATTGCACACAACCGGCCTTGTGAAGGGCATTTTGTAATTGTGAGATCATGTCCCTCAATGTGACATCCATGACACAGTTATCTATTCACAGGGCAGGGACATTGAGGGCTGCGCAGTCTTGGACACAGTGGGTCACCCCCCCAACACAGGTTGATATGTGATGTATGTGTTGCTCAACCCAACAATTGACTGGAGTTGTGGGCAGGCAGGTTTCAGTGCTGGCATCCTGCATGTGTGTGAGGTGTGCAGGGACTGTGTTCCCCCTCACACCTGCATGCTTTAACATCAGCTTTTCCCATGCAGGGGTCACATGTGGGCTGTACTATAGTCTCTTATTAATCTATCATTGGATATGTGATTTGGTTGTATCTTGCTGCTATACTGATAGATGTCGTTACATGGCACTCTATACCTGATCATTTCTCCCTCTTGTCTCCCATGCCTGCAGCTCAAGGTACACCAGCATAAGGCCGTGTGGAAGGCCATTGCAGCGAAGGTGCGAGCCCTGGGTGTCTGAAACCGACGGCGCACCCACTGCCACAAGAGATGGGATGACATCAGCCGGCTGGCAAAAACTGTGGCGGAGATGACCCTGGGGCTGCTTCCTCGCACTGGGCATCTGGCATGGCGCAGCAGGACACCACTAATGGGGCACATCTTGGCGGTGACACAGCCTGAGCTGGATGCACGTTTGAAGGAGCATCAGCAGCAAGCCAGGGGTGACCATTTGGGGAGTCTGGCTTTGGATGGGAGTGGCTGCATGTGTACAGAGCCAGTGCCAGCGCTGGCCTCTGTGATGTTGGTAGTGTGATGCTGTGGCATGTAAGTAGCTGCTGGCCTGGGTGCCTGTGGCATGCATTTGCCCTACTTGCACTTACAAAGTTGATTAGGAAGCTGTGCCTTCACATTACATTCTGAGTTGTGCTCTTCAGGTTTCTTCTGCATTGGTGTAGCCTTGGGAATCCCATGGGAGGGAACGGCAGTGTACCCAATCTGACTGCGTACATCAATGCGTCCATTGCATGCACCCATATTGGGGAGGTCTAGATATCTTACAGCAATGTGCAGCATTCTATTGTCCCCAAGGTACGACATGGTGGGTGGCATGGGCTAATGTCCATTGTGGACTGTCATGTTGTAGTCTGGGTCTGTGTTGTCCCCTCCTGTTACATCCAGTTCTGTCATTGGCAACAAGTTGTGTGCCTCCATCATGTCCCTAGGTGTGCTCAGAACTAGTTGTGTGTCTGTTTGAACAGAGCCACAAGCAGGGTGTTGTGCTGTGTGGTCATCACATGGCTCACTCATGCCTAAGTTTCCAGTTTCCATGCACTGCTTGAGTCTATGTAGTGAGTTGGCACGATGTGATTGCACAGGGTGGTGTGCAACATGTAGATTTGCTCAACTTTTGTCATGCATTGCTTGCATATGTTTGTTCTGTTTTGCCACTGACCTGACCCTACATCTCTCTCTCCCATGCAGCATCACCTGTGGTTACGGAGGGACAGGAGATGGACACCAGTGGGGGTGAAACTAGCACCACAGCTGCACAGGAGCCCAGTGACACAGATGTCACCAGTGCATCAGAGGGGAACAGGAGTCTGCTGGAGGAGTCCCAGCCTGAGACGCAAAGCACCACATCATCTGATGTCAGCGGGGATGCATCCATGTTGGAGGGCACATGGAACGGGGACTCTGCATCGAGTTCCACCACACAGCGGCCATTGCCCACCCTCCCAGCCACTTCCTCTGGTGCTGCCCGTGTCCGCCTCAGTAAGAGGGGAAGAGTGTCCTTCACCCCTGGCACCGCTGCCCCTGTTTCCCCTGCTGCCATCAGTGCTGAGTCTGTGGACCTTTTGCGCCAGCTGTGTGTAGGCCAGACAGCTCTCCTAAATGCCTTCATTGACCACAACAAGAAATTGGCCCAGGTGGTTGCCTTCATGGAGGGCATACATTCCGACGTGGGTGGGCTGCACCGGACAATCCAGGCTTTGTCATCAACAGTGACGTCTGCCCTGCAACAGGCACATTCTCACAGTCCAGCTCTGGTCCCTTTGTCACTCCACCCCCCTGGCAGTGGCCACGTCTGATGATAGTGACCACGGTCCACATACATCAAAGTCACGATACAGCACACGGAGCACACAGCAGCAACAACCCAAGCTGTCCCGTGCGCAGACACCATCCCCACAGAAGACCAAAGGCACCCCAGAGCGCAGGGAGAAAAGTACGTCAGGCGACTCCAGGGGACAATTAGCAAAGCAGCAGACCTCAGGCACAAATGCCTCAGTGGCATCCCCATCCAATGACTCTCCTGCCCCTAAGGCATCGCGCAAAGATAATCGTACAGTGTCTGTGCCCACCAAGGAGGTGGTGCATGCCAAAGATACACCTGGGAAGGGCTCAAAGGCAGTATCATCAACCACCTCGACTCCCATTCCAAGCCCAGTGAAGCAGGGGCCGGAGGGGACTGTAGGGGTGACACCTAGTAAACAGGGGAAGGGGGGGCAGAGGCAAAGCAAGGCAAAGTGTTCCGCTGGGTCCAGCACATCACCAGAGGGCCTGCCAGCGCCTTCACCTGCTGCAGCAGTGGTGGTGAGTGTGCTTGTTGTGCCCACACCACTTCCCATTGATCCACAGTCAGTCAAGCCATTTAGGATCCCCAAGAAGTGGAAGGGCACCCCTCCACAATCTCCCAGCCACACCGTGACTCCCGTCTGCATGACTCCACCTCCACTTGCCACTACACCACCTGGTCCAAGCAGCCCTCCAGCCTGCCAAGACACTGATAGCTCTACCTCAGCTGTTCCGCTCTCCCCCCTTTAAGTGCTCCGACAGTCCCCGAGGCATAGCCAGCTCCCAGTCTGCCTGACAGCCAAGTCTGAGGGGTAGTCACCCTCACACACCTGTGTCTCACACAGGAGGGCCTGTACTGCACATTGTTGCCCCCTGACTGTGTTGCTGGCCATGGAAAGGTACAGTCGCACACATTCCCTGTGCAGCTTCTCATGGGCATGCTCTGCACTCTGCCCTGGCCACTGGCCTTGTTGTTCACTGCTGTGTTGGACCCTTGCTTGTGCAGCTTCTCGTGGACATACTCTGCACTCTGTCGTGGCCACTGGCCTTGTTGTTCACTTCTGTGTTGGACCCTTGCCTGTGCAGCTTCTCATGGACATGCTCTGCACTCTGCCCTGGCCACTGGCCTTGTTGTTCACTGCTGTTTTGCCCTTGCCTGTGCAGCTTCTCATGGACATGCTCTGCACTCTGCCCTGGCCCCTGGCCTTGTTGTTCACTGCTGTTTTGCCCTTGCCTGTCCAGCTTCTCATGGACATGCTCTGCACTCTGCCCTGGCCACTGGCCTTGTTGTTCACTGCTGTTTTGCCCTTGCCTGTGCAGGTTCTCATGGACATGCTCTGCACTCTGCCCTGACCACTGGCCTTGTTGTTCACTGCTGTTTTGCTCTTGCCTGTGCAGCTTCACATGGACATGCTCTGCATTTTGTGCCTTACTCTTCTCTTCTCATGGTGCCTATCTGTGCAATTTGTGAATAAAAACAGTTGCTCCAGTTGTCTATTTTGTCAGTGTCCTTACTGAATAAAGTTATTTTGCTGTGTGTAAATGGTTTACTGTGCCACATGGTCTGTGTGGCACTTCAGCATGGTCAATGTTTGGGCTCAATTGCTCTCTTTTTTTCAGGGGTGACAGGGGCTTCAGTTCTTCTTGGCCCAGATACTTGTGGTGGCAATGGTGTAAATTTCGAATGTTTAGCAGTAGTCATTTACTTGATTAGTTCATGTTGGCTCTATTGTACACATGTTACTTTGGGGGTCACTGCCAGCACAGGGTGGGTTTCTGCACATAGTATTTCAGGCAGGCTGTCAAGGGTCATCATGTGTGTGTTCTTCCTATAAGTGTGCCCAGTGGTGTATGTGTGTGGTCATCTTGTGATGGCCAGTCATCCTAGTCCCATGGCTTACTTTCCATGTGTGCTCTTGGATGGCCAGGTATTGTGCAGTGTGAAGGGGGTGAGTTTGTGGGGAGTGTTGATGTGTGCATGCCTCTGCAATGTCAACTACGCACATGTGTCACCCAGGAGTTGTGTACCTGTTGTTATGATTGTTCATCCCTGTGGATGTGGTTGTATACAATGTGCGAGTTGTATGTTGTGCACTGTGCAGTGTGTTGGTGTGTCCTTGCAGTTCTGTCTGACTCCTACTTGTTGTTTTTGTCACTTGTGAGTATGCTGAGCGTGTTACTGGCAATTCAGTGTTGTGTTTTGTTGCACATCCCTGTGTCTGGTGGCTGTTTGTGGGGTCTGTGCAAACCTGCTGCTCCACACTGCCATTGTGGTTGTGTTTTCTCATGCCTTGCTGTCCCATGGTGCCTTCTTGCCTCCAGTGTGGCATGTTGTGTGTGTTGTCATGCCATCCTCTATCTGTGCTTCAGCTGCCTACCCATTGTGGGTCTGCACTCCCTCTCTTTGTGTATGGTACACTCCTGCCATGTCCCCTACTGACATGCAGTACACTTCACTTTGGTGTGAGCTGTCCCCTTGGTTTGTATGTGTGTGTGCCTCCCCATGACTTCATTTGTGCCACTGTGCTTTGTGGTACACTTCTTTGTCCAGGGTCAATGTGTCACTCAGTGCATTTCCCCAATGGGTCATGTGTGATGTTATGGTGCTGTTTGTCAGTCATGGTTGCTGCTATGCAGTTCAACTGTGTGTGCTGCCCAGTCCTGTGGTCAAGTTGTTTCCACCTTTGTGTCCCAGACTTGTGCATCTATTGGGTGTTGTGTTGGATGTATGTGTGTTGTTTGTGTTATTGCTCCACTTCCTGGGTGTGCTGTTGTCTTTGTGCTGTGCTGTATGGTGTTGTGTGGGTTGCTGTTCTGTCACGGATATCTGTGTGTGTCTGGTATGCTTGGTGTGCAAACACAGCTTGTTGTGCTTGCTGTGCTGTGTGTATGTTGCCTTGTGATTGCCTGTTGTGCATCCCCTGATGTTGTGCTATGTTTGCTATGTGATTGTTCTGCCTGTGCATCTGTTGTTTGTTTGCTGTGGCTGTGTTGTTCTGTGATGGTGCACTTCTTGCATGTGTTGTGGAATGTTGTCTGTGCATTGTTCCTGAGTGATGAGGTTGTGCACTCCTGTTGTGTCTGTGCTCCCATTGCCTTTCCCCAGTTTAGCTGCACAGGGCATGTCTGTTGTTGTTGTTGTTGTGGCTCTGTGTGTGTTTCAGTTGGGTTATGTGTTTGTTGTATTTGTTTCCACATTTATGGTGGCATTACTGTGTGTGTGATGTTTGTGGCTGAGCCCAGGGTGTGTGGTTGTTTGTGTGTGTATTGCCTGTCAAGTATTGGCAGCCTTCAGTGTGTTTGGCACTGGTGTTGTGTGCTTCTGGTGTGAGGGAGGTATGTGTGCAGATTCTTACTGGTGTTTGTCAGTCCTGAGATGTGTAGATGGTCCCTGTGTGTAGTGCTGCTTGTGTACTCCTGTGAAGTAGTTGTATGTATGTGTGGCTGTTCCCAGTTTGAGTTCAGGACCTTCCTTTCATCCTTTCATCCTTGTGCCTATACATGGTTTGCCTTGCTGTCTCCCTGTGTGGTTGCACTGAGCTGTCTGTGGATTGATTTCACTGGCTGTGCCAGCCATGTGTACTTTAATGGTGTGCGGGTGTTGTGCTCTGTTCCTTGTGTTGATGTGATGTACACATGCTTGTTGTGTGTCTCCATGGCCTTCCATTTGTGTGCAGCCCACTTTGGTTTCCCTATTTGTTGTGCTCCATTGCTGTTGGCATGTGGGGTGTGTATGTGTGTGTGTGTCAGTCTGTGATATGTATGTGTGACTGTGCTGGCTGTGTGTCCATTTGGATGTTGCTTCCTTGCGTATGTTTATTTGTTGCTTGTCCTCATTGCTTTTTGACTGAGTGTGGTGTAGTGTGTGTTTCCCTGGCCCTGTGATACTGTGCTGTGTGTTGTGTGTTCCTGTGCAGCCACTCCTGCATTGTGTGTCTCCATGATTGTTTGTTGTGTGGTGCTGGGTATGTATTGCCCTGACTTGTTGTTGTGCATGGGGTGCACAGGGGGGGGGGGGGGTCACATGGCATGTGCCTTCATGGGGTGTGCTAGTGTGTGGGTGTGGCCCTGTGGTCTTTGTGCCCTGCCCATGCCTGGCACTGGCCCTGCCTTCTTCATTGCGCATGTATTTGCTTGTGTTCGCCGCTGCGGTGACTGCTGCATGGTGGCAGTAGTTGTGTGTCCAGGATGTAGCGGGGTGAATTTGTGGCAGGTGGGTGAAGTGTGGGTGCCCTTGGGGATGTGTGCCTATCCCCCCTAGGGTGTCTGATGTGGATTTGGACCCTGTGTCAGGCCGTGGGTTGTGTGTTGTGTGCTGTGTTATTGCATACCTGCGGCAGCGTCCGCTGCGGTCCATGAGTTCCTGGTGATGTAGCACGTACAGCACCGGAAAGACGTGTAGAGCTGGGTTAATTGCGGTCGTGTCCGGGTGGTGTGGACAGGGACTCTGGTTTCGCGCTCCGCTGTCGAGTTTCCGCCGTCTCTGGTTGGCCGGTGTCTCCACTGCGGTGCGTCTGCTTGCTTGAGCCATCCTAATTTCTGGTCCGGGGCAGACGTCATTCCGCACGGCGGAGGGTCTCCATTGGCTCCCACCGCCGTGGTGGCGGCGCACTTCGATGGCGGTGCGCGTTGCACCGTAGCGGTCGGGTATTGGCCTATGTTCGACCCTGCTAATATGGCGGACGTGATGTCTGCTGCTAGCAGGCGGAAAAAGGCATTTTTCCGCACCGCCAGCGCGGCAGTGGTCCCACCGCCCTACATCCTAATGGACCCCTATGTCTCTCTGTGCCACTCCACTCTAAGACACTGTATGCCGGTCCATTCTACAATGCTCTACTCCACTCTACTCCACTCTACTCCACTCTTTGTCACTTCACTCTACACCACTCTAATCCAATCTACGCAATTCCCTCTGTGCCATTCCATGCCATTTTACTCCACTCTACACTACTCCCTTCCACTCTACAACACTCTACATCACTCCACTGCTCACCACTCTGTGTCACTCCACTCTGGGCATTCTATGCCACTCCAATCTACCACACTCTACTCCACTGTATACCACTCTCTGACACTCTCCACAATTCCCTCTACGCTGCGCAACACCATTTCACTCTGACACTCTACAACACTCCACTCTACGCCACTCCACTCTACGCCACTCCACTCTACACCACTCCACTCTACAACACTCCACTCTATGACACTCCACTGTACATCACTCCACTTTACTACACTCCACTCCACAACACTCTACAGCACTCCACTGTACTTCACTATTCCTCTCTACACCACTCTACTGTATGCCACCCCACTGTATGACACTATAATCCACTCCACACCCCTTCATTCTGTGGATCACTGACAAAATATCGACGGACCGAATATCGAGGTACCAAAATATCGATGCAAAAATATCGAAGTCAAGAATATCGACATCCTATCTACAGCATGGTAAGTACAAAAATGTTGAGAAAAAAAAATATCGATGTCACAATTTTGTTGTAAAACATATTGTTTATTTACAGTTAAAAAAATAATGCAAAATAAATTAAATAATACATATAATTAAAAGAAACAGTTAAAAATATTAAAACATGGTTAAAAATAGTAACTAATACATATAATGCTAAAATAAATTCAACATATACATATAAAAAACAATATATATACTTACTCCACAGAGTGCAACAGAAGGGAAAGTGTTGGACAGCGTAGAGGTAAAAATTACTATTCCCACTCCAGAGAGTGCAACAGTAGGGAAAGTGTTGGATAGCATAGTGGTAAAAATTACTATTCCCACTCCATTGAGTGCAACAGTAGGGAAAGTGTTGGTTATCGTAGGGGTACAAATTACTATTCCCACTCCAGTGAGTGCAACAGTAGGGAAAGTGTTGGATGGCGTAGGGGAAAAAATTACTATTCCCACTCCAGTGAGTCAAACAGTAGGGGAAGTGTTGGATAGCATAGGGGTAAAAATTACTATTCCCACTCCATAGAGTGCAACAGTAGGGAAAGTGTTGGATAGAGTAGAGGTAAAAATTACTATTCCCACACCAGAGAGTGCAACAGTAGGGAAAGTGTTGGATAGCGTAGGGGTACAAATTACTATTCCCACTCCAGTGAGTGCAACAGTAGGGAAAGCGTTGGATAGCGTAGGGGGTTAAAAATAACATACTTATAAATTAAATAATATTTGCAATTAAATAATGATTTATTAATAAATTAACAATACATGAAGTAAAAATACCAATAAATTAAAACTAATAATTACTTTAATAACATTAAATTACTTCCCACCCTATTCCCCAATAAACATACAACCCACTCCACATAAAATGTCACACAATTAATATAATTATCAATTAATCAATTAATATAAATTAATTACCAATTAATAATTAATTAACACTACATTAATTATCAATACCAATACATATTAATTAATACAAATTAATTAACCAACAATCAATTATTTACCAATACCAATAAATAATAATTAATAAAAATTAATGAGCAATTAATAATTAATTAACAATACAGTAATTATCAATACCCAAAAATAAAAATTTATAATGACTTAATTACAATGAAATTAGTTCCCACCCTATTCCCCTATAAACCCACAACTGCTCCAATAATAATTAATACAATTAATATAATTAGTATTAATCAATTAATAAAAATTAATGAACAATTAATAATTAATTAACAATAAATTAATTATCAATACCAATAAATAAAAATTAATAATTAATTAATTACAATTAAATTACTTCCCACCTTATTCCCCTATAAACCCACAAACCGCTACAGAACTAAAACGCAAAATTTAATTAAAATAATTATTAATTCCTAAAAATTATTATTTAACTTACTATAACTAAATTACTTTCCACTCTATTCACCTATGACCCCACAACCCGCTACAGTACTAAAACGCATAATTTACTTTAAAAACAATTATTACCTTCTAAAAATGTTATACATATATTCAAAAAAATCAGTACAATACTTAGCAAATATATAGAACTTATACATATAAAATACATACAAAAATACATAACACTAATATAAACATCGATATTATTAACATAGATATTTTTGCTATCGATATTACTAAGTTCAATATTAAAAACGATATTTCTCACCTTCAGGTCGATACTCTGGTCGTCGATATTCTTGATGTCGATATTCTGTCCCCACGATATTTAAAACTCAATATTAATGTAGGTCGATATTAAAAACTCGATAATATGTCTGTGCACCCCACTCTACATCTCTCCACTTTACAACACTTTACTCCTCTCTACATCATTCCACTCTACTCTATGCCATGCCTCTGCACTTTATGCCTCTCCACTCCACTGTACTATATGGCACATTACACCACTCTACTCCACTCTTTGTGACTTCACTCTATGTGACTTCACTCTATGCACTCTATGATGCTCTACACCACTCAACTCTACAATACGCTACTCCCCTCTGAGCCAGTCTACAACACTCTACTTCACACTATGCCACTCCACTCGACAACACTCTATTTCACTCCACATAACTGTCTCTACGGCACTTTATTAAACTCAACACCACTCCACTCTACCCCACTCCAATCTACTCTACGACACATTAAACCACTGTCCTCCACTTTACATCACTCCACTGTCGAAGGAGATGACCTCCATATTTCACTGGATCCCCACATTCCAACACTCCCAGAGTAAGCTGAAATACCTGATTTATTTTGTTAGACTTGTTAATAGTTTCGTTTTTTCCATATGCATATTACACCAATGCAAGTTATCAGGAAAGTACAGTTGTCCTGTCTATTACACACACTAAGGGCTCGATTCCGATGTCGTGTGGAAAGCATCATGACCGACTCGGATTTGTAATGCTTTCGGTACAACTCGACCGCGAGACCTCCGTTCGATGGAGTACGATGCCTCCCGTTTGAAACACAACCGAATCGTACGGAACACTATCGTTCAAAACGAAGGCTCCGTAAACCGCATCGATGAGACCGACACATTTGTAAACGTTCAACCTTTGCATGCCGGTCAAGAATCCGACTCATATATCAACACGCGCTAAGATGATGTTGCAGGAGAATCGGTTACGGAATCGTGTCGGTCTGTGTATTAAATGTCAATGGAGGGAGTCAAAAACACCCAAATAAAGCCTTGAAAACTCCCAAAAACGTTTTAAAAAATAAAACCACACCCACAAATCCACCATCAACCAAGGGCCAACACCATGACCATTATCCTTTGACACAAATGCCAATACTGACAAGGAGCTTCCACCAGACATTCCTTGATCTCTGCCTCACACACTCACACACCAAACACCCAGCACAGATACCATTTCATAAAAAAACACATAATCACACAGAGTTTTACTGATTCACACACATGTCCACACTCACCCTGCCCTTCACACTCACGCTCACCATGTCCAAAAGGAAACATCCACGTTTTACTGATAAGGAGTTGGCAGTGCTTGTAGATGAGATTGTCAGAGTAGAGCCACAGTTATTTGGTAATTTAGTCCAACAGTCCCCCCTTGCCCAGAGAAATAGGATGTGGGAGCAGGGACGTAACACAGGCCCCTGCAGCCCCCGCAGTGCGGGGGGCGCCCAAGCTCCAGGAGGCCCCCTCAGCACAGCACTCTGGCTGCAGAGCTCCTGTTTGAGCCCGGAGGGGGCCCCTCCACTAGGGGTGTGCGGAATTTGCGTAGTCACGCTATGCAAAGCTCAGTGAAACGGTAGAAAATCTCCGCGAGCACCCAGAAATTCCGCGAACACGCTTGCGTGACATCCTTCTGCTGGAGGGCACCTACGGAATCCCAGGATCACAAGAGTCTGGTGAGTACACAATCCACATTCAAATAAAGTTTAAACACACCTCTAGAGACACCACTTTAAACGATACAGTTAAACTAAGGCAAGTTAAAAAATATATAATGTACTAGATTCTAAGAGCATGTGATGTGTATGTCAAATTTTCTACAAAAATACCTCAACTTACATTGATAATGCAACAAACTATGACCATGTACATACTTTTCAAAAACCCACAGATTGGCCATCTACTCCAAACAACTAGCACCACCGTCAGACATCTTGGCCCAGTACTTTTCAACTCACTCACAGGAAAGTGCAGTCACAGGTAGGCTGTTTGGGATGGTTGGGAAGGTTGGTCTGGCCACAGGCACCATGGGACATGTAGTCACTGCAAACACTCCTCCCCATGCACAGCCCACACAGACATACTGGGATTATGCGACCCTCTCAGTCAGTGGGAAAGTACCAGCAACATGGCTGACACTGCTGCATGCTGTCTGGAGCACAAGGCCTGATGGTAGTTGTAGTCAAGTCAAACTACACGCCCAGTGTCAGACAACTCTACTCTACATTAGACTTCCATTCAATGTCAGGTAGACATAGGCCTAGAGGACCAGTTTCGGTAGTGTGGGAGAAGGTGTGCTTGCACTGACAACATCACCTATCAGGCTCTATCCCCAGCACACACGTTCACACACAGACCAACAAGGCCACCAGGAAGAGTGGTGTCCTGACAATGATTGGAAGTGTACTTGCAGGTTGTCTGACACGTGTACATGGTGTTAGAGTTATCCACAACTCCAATCATGCATGGCCTTATGCTCCTCACACCACTACCCAGTGTCAGCCATCTTGATAGTACTGTTTCCATTCAGCATAAGGGATAGCATAGATCCTGGTCTGCTCTCTGTGCTGGCTGGGAAGGTGTGTGTAGGACAGGGCATGATGGGTGGTGAAGTCAGTGCTAGAACTCATCCTCACACACAGACCGACAGACAACAAACAAATGAGCTTCCTTTACAGTCAATGAGAATGTACTGGCAAGGTGTCTGGCCCTGCGGACTGATGTTTTGAGTTCAAGGCACTGTTGGAGAGTGGACAAATCATCAGACACCTGTCACCAGTGTAAGAAATCTCTGAAGCACATTGCCAATCACTGTCAGGTAAGTAGACTGACAGGTAGGATATTTAGGATGTGTAGGAAGGTGTGTGGAGTATGGAGCATGATGGGAGATGGAGTCATGGCAAACACTCCTCCTCACAAACAGCACAAACAGACCACAAAGAACCATGCATACCTGATGGTGATTTGAAATCTACTGAGAAAATGGCTGACACTGGGGACATCTGCCTGTACAACTACACCCTGCTTGTGGACACATAGGCACCAGTCATCAATGTCAGACAACTTGCAAGTACATTCACACTCACTGTCAGGGAAGCTGAGTTACAGGTAGCCTTTTGCTGTTCGGTGTGAATTTGTGTGTGGGACGAGGCCTGATGTGACTTGTAGACATTGAAAATACTCATCCACACACCCAGCCATGCAAGCTCCTCTGGGCATATGCTTATATCACAGTGATGAGAAGTGTACTGACAAGGTGGCTGACACTGATGCATAGTGTTGATCTTGAAACCAACTTCCATCAAGGCCCTGTGTACAAAACATCATGGAACTGTGTCAGCCATCCTGTTAGTACACTTACATTCACTGTCAGGTAGCCATTGCCATAGATGAGCTGGTTGTGCTGGTTGGGAGGAGGAGTGTCTGCCATGACGACATCTACCATCATGCTCTGGCATCAACACAACTTCCTACATAGCCTAAATAGCATATATGGGATTCTGCTTACCTGACAGTGAGTGGCAATGTGCTTGCAAGATGTCTGACATTGGTGCATGTGGTTATGTGCACAGCTCCTTATCTGTTATTTTGATTCACATTTACCACCACGCACCAGTGTCTGCCTTCTTGTCAGAAAATTTACCATCACTGCCAGTTAGCCAAAGTCACAGAGGACTTAGATGAGCTGCTGGGAGGAGGATCATTTTAAAATACTACTAATCACATCAGGCAGTGGACAACATACACCATCATCAACATCACTAACAGACCATGAAATAAGCGTACATACAGTGGTTTAAATGTTACTAGCAGGATGCATGACAGGGGGCACTGGTGTCTGGTTATAAAACAAATACCAACATTGACTTGTGCTCAAAACACCAGGCAGCAGTGTCAGACAGCTCTGTCTGCACACATCCACACACTCGCAGGAAAGCATATTTGCTGGGGTGCTGAATTTGCATGCAAGAAATAGTGTATAGTACATGGCCTGATGGGGTGTCTGGCCATTATAAACACTCATCTTCAGAAACAGCTATATAAGATCTCTAAAAACCGTGATTAGCTGACAGTGAGTGGGCATACACATATGAAATGGCAGAGACTGTTGCATGCTGTGTGGTGCTCAAGGCCATGAGGCAAGTTGTCTCCAAGTCAGAAACCAGTTTCCAGTGCCAGACAGCCGGCCATGACATTCGGACACACTGTGAGCTAAGTCCATGTCCTGTTTGCCTGTTAGTACTGGGCAGGAAGGTGTATGTAGGAGTGGCACTGATGGGACTTGAAAGAACAGCACAACCACTTCATTATGGGCTATGTCTATCTCTTAGTGGGTTCATGTGTATTTGCAAGATGGCAGACACTGGGGAATGTTGTCTGGACCTATCACAACTGCCGCATTTGCCTATGTGCCACAAAGACCAGCAAACAAAGACAAATATCTTTCACATACCCTCACAAACATTGGCTGGACAACACTCTTCTGTGTGGCATGGTTGGGCTGGGTGGGAGGTGGGGTGTAAGCCTCACAAATAGAGAACAAGCACTCAAACATCAGTTTTTCACAGTTCAAAAAGGTGAGTTTTTGAAATCATTTGACCATGGAGTTAATGTACAAAGTACATGATCTGTGTAGACACAATTTTCATACTCACAGCCATTCACATGTGTAGAATGAGTTGAAAATAAGGAACACCTCAATCACTCCATTCCCACACCTATCATGCTTAATTAACAGAAGGTGAGTGTGTAGGCAGACACACCAATGTGACTGCTAAACACATGCACTAAGACCAGTACACAGGCACAAAAAGAGTACACACAACGGGAGATAAAGTGTATGTATCTCATTGTGAAACTAAATATGTGGACAACCTAAACACACCTGTGTCATTCATAGGATGTCAATAACCAGTCACTGTCTTCCAACATGTAATGTGAATTAAACACAACAGGAACATTAATGCACACACCTGCACATGTCCATTAACCCCCCTCTTGTCTCAAACATATAGTCGTCACAAAGAATAGGTTGGCATCATGGATGAAGGAGTTAAATCTATTTACAGTTACTTGTGAGCTTTGCCAGCCTATGTAATGTGTCTGATTGGAGAGGCAGTGGACATTCACATCAGTCATTGTGTCATGTCTGTACCTACAGGGCCAGCTGAGGACACCACTGGAACCATCCAGGACAGTCAGGCCCAGACTCCAATCGACCAAGAGCCCTCTGGCATTGATGTCTCTCATTGTTCTTCTGATGACAATGACAGACCTGGCTCTTCTGAATTGGGTCACCCCACAGCACCAGTGGCACTAACACACCGATCCTCTGCAACCACTCCTGCCTCAGCTGCCAATACCTAGCTGACCCCTACCCACATGGACACAGCATCCCAGGAGACCACCAATAGCACAGCAATACGGGGCACACTTGAGTTACCCAACAACACTAATGACAATGATGAAGGAGGCTCAGTGTCGACTGTGCCAGTACCAACTGGTCCTGCTCTGGTGGGTAGGGGTGGTGGAAGGGGTCCTGGGGATTGGCAACATCATGCTGATGGTGCCGATGATGTGGAGATCCAAAACCTCTCCAGAATCCTCAATGCATGAGGATTCATGAGGAGAGATGGGCCAGGTCATAGGGATCCTCAGGACTATGCAACAGCAGCAGGCAGCCGAAAATGAAAAACTGGACAGATTTATGTCAAAAATGGATGAACAGACTGAGGTGTACAGGGACGTTGCCACCTCCCTCCACAAGATTGCCACCATCTCCACACCTCCCTGTGTGCCTACCACATCCACTGCAACAACATCTGCAACAGCCACAGGGAGGGATGTGGACTCTGGCGGAGGGACACCTGCACCGCAGCTGCTTGGACCTGAAGCTCCCCCTGAAAAACTTGGAGTCAGTCGTCCAAAGAAGAAACGGTGAGAGACAGATGTCTACGCATCACACCCAGGAAGTGACTACCTGCTCCTTATATCCTCCATTGTGTGCCAACTATTCACTTTGTTGACTATCACAGAACTCTCCCACATTGGCTGGAGGGTCTAAGTTGAACTATTGACTCACATAACTGTGCATCTACTTTGGAATTCCTAATCTACAAACACTACCAACTACTATCTGCACTTATATAAGTTTGTTTGGTTTGTTGATGATACCACCATGATGTGCACAGATATCTTCGCATTATGCACTCAGATAAATCACTCTGCACCCAAAAAAGTGGTATTGTTGTTACTTTGAATAACTAATGTAATAACTGTAATGATGTTGAAAAAGGCAAAGAAGCAAGTGTGCGCAACATTGGTAACACATCACTTTGAAGGAGTACATTACTGTCATGGGAGTATATGTACATTGTCACAACATGATAGATGGGCACAACCAGGTCATGGCACAACCTGTAGGACATGTTACAGATGCTATGCAAGTATATTGCTTAAAATGCTAGCACCATGTTCAAACACAATAAACAAACTTTTTATTAGCATAGCAGTGCATCATGGAGCATGTTTGGTTAAAAAAAAACTTTGGATGTGTGAAAACACACAAGGCACAAATCATTGTGTATCATAGGTTTATTTCCCTGACACAACCTGGCGCATTAACCCAATTTCATTGGACATCACACAGTAAGACAAAGGTGTAAAGTGAAGAAAAATGTCCATCAGTCCAAAAGGAATAGGGTGCCATGGATCTACAAACAAGTCCAATGTTGGAGAAGTCACATCATCATGTGTTTAGTGAGGTCACAAATTGCATGGTTGACATGGCCAAGTACCCTGGTAAGGAGAAATATGGAACAGAGTTAGGCACACAGGACTAAGCCTCTTCAATTTTAACAAAAATGTCAGCTGAAGCACAAGATTTACATTATCTTTGATTCACAGAAATACTGTACATCTCAACTTTTCCATCTTACTAACACTTTTCATACAATTAACATGGTAATTTTTATACACTCACAAACATACATATACATTGTGTACCAGCAACACAACAACAAACACTTGGGGGTACTCCCCTACTTTCATTCCATACCTACACTCATGTGAAGAAGTTGTTGATAAGCTGTTGCCTTTAATCCAGGCCATCATCATCATTCCCACAGTGGTCATGTCCCAGTCCAGCATCCTCCCTCACTGGTGGATGCTCGTTTCCATCGTCCTGTATAAGTGGAATTTCCCTCAGTATAGCCAGATTGTGGAGCATGCAGCAAGCAGTGATAATGCTGCACACCTTCAATGGTGCATAATGTAGGGCTCCTCCTGTCCCTTCGATACAGCGGAATCTAGTCTACAGGAGGCCGAAAGTACGCTCAATGACTTGTCAGCTTATACCAGGTGCCTCATTATACTGCATTTCAGCAGGGGTGACTGGGTTACGTAGTGGCGTTAGTAACCCAGGTTGGTTGGGGAACCCAGAGTCTCCTACATTGAAAAAGAAAGTTAGATTCTGTTGTTGGTTGACAGAGCATTATCAGCCATACAATCTACACACAGCACAGCACACATGTGTCACATCACCTACCAACAAGCCAAGCACGGTCATATTGTGCCCATGACATCAAACTGGGGATGACACTGGTCCTCATGATGTAAGCGTCATGTGCAGATCCAGGGAAACTTGCACAGATGTGGGAGATGGACATGTCTGCCAAACAAACCACCTGGACATTAATTGAGTGGTAATGTTTGCGGTTACGATGCACTACCTCATGAGCCTGTGGTGGCACCAATGCAACGTGGGTGCCATCAATGGAACCAGTTATATGGGGTAACTGTCCCAATGCATAAAATGCTCCCTTGATGTCTACAAATTCTCCAGGTGTTGGAAACTTTATGTATTGGCACAGATAATGCACCAATGCCCCTAAAACATCTTGCAGAACACGGCTGAACATGGTTTGTGACATCCCACCAGATGTTGCCACTGTATAGTGAAATGTACCGGTGGCAAAGAAATTTAAAGCTGTCATAACCTTCACTTTGGCCATCAGTGCAGTTGGATATGTCCAACCAGGCTGTAGATGAGGTGACAACTGCGCAGTCAAATCTTCAATGATTGGCCTTCTGAAGCGGTACTTCCTGATGGTGTCTCGTTCTTCCATGGTTGCCAGGTCTGGAAAGGGCATGTGGACTGCATGTCGTCTGCGATACCTATGTATAGAGTGTAAACACAGTTGGTGTCAAGTCACAATGTACCAAGCAACATGCTTAGAGACAAAGAGAACATGAAATGTGAACACAACTGAACCTACAGATCCTTCAAACACATGATTTAATTTTGAAAAAATGCCCTTATATACATATCCCAGCATTAGTACCATACACAACATTTTATCAGGGTATGGTGACACAGCAATTATAGTGGTGTAATGTAAAAGTCACTAGTGTCTGACATCATAAATGTCTGCAAACAGCACATATTCCAAGGATCAAGAGTTAAAATATGTCACTTTAAGGTGTAACATTTTTTACATGTCCAATAGATAGATAGAATAGGAACATGTAATGCAAGAGATGTGTAACACCTGATACACACATCATCTCAAATACGTAGTCATGCCCAACACTGTCACAGGTTGGACACTGTCATTCATTTATGTCTACATTACACATGATTTCACATACACAGACTATTGTCAATGTAGTGGATTTTCAAATATGTAACAATACCATACACTGCAGTCTGGGGCACACCGATAGACTAGTAATTCACATTGAACAAACCAGATGAAGATGCATAATGATTTCACTGTCCACTCATCCAATGGTAAAATCCTTATCCATTACTTACACAACAGATATCTACAGTCTGAAATTTTTAAAAATGGACATATGATCATACAGTACACTAATGCAGTGCCAAGGCAAGATTGCACATGCTCATCCACACATAAAATGATGCGCACTGTGACCAATACAATGCAGAAATCGGAACTTCCATTCCAGACATGCTTTACATGCCAAATATGCATGTACCCCTTAAGGTTAGTTCCTCATGGGAATGTGTCTTATTAATGTACAGCTCATTTTTCAATAAATAAAGTGCAGACACACATGTTCTGTACTAAGGTACAGCATTCACAGCAATGTGTGCTCTGACAACTGATTATTCAAAGGACGCGTTCTCCGCATCCGATACAATGCGGACACAGCCATTGGTTGTCATGGTGAGAGACGTGGGTGAGTATTCAAAGGACACGTTTTCCACATCCGAAACGATTCAGGCACAGCCATTGGTTGTCATGGTGAAAGACGCGGGTGAGTATTCAAAGGACGCGTTCTCCGCATCCGAATCGATTTGGGCCCTGCCATTGGTTGTCATGGTGAAAGACGCAGGTGAGTATTCAAAGGACACGTTATCCGCGTCCGAAACTACTTGGGCACAGCCATTGGCTCTTTGTTGCTATGGTGAGTGACACGTGTTTTGACTCATGTCTTCAGCGCATGGAAAACGACTCTGTTACCTCCCATTACCAATGTATCGATTTCAACAGAGATCACATGAAGAGTGTTTGAACGTCACGGTAAGCGTGTCTTTTGCTAGCAAAGTTATGCATATATTGTAAAGCGCTCTGATACCCTACTCAGGGTCTTGTTCGCGCTATAGAAAACTCTTAAAATAAAAAAAATACAAAATGAATGCATTGGACTGATTCGTACAATGCGACCGACGCGAACGAGAATGTTTGGAATATCCTCATTTTAAGTAGGTTATATAATTCACTTCACTGGTGTGCTTGATTACTTTGGTACACACTATACATACAGCAGTAGCACGAGTTCTTATAGGTCCTGACGAAAGCCTGATTATCATCTAATCTTGAGGCTGAAACATGTAGACCCTCCTTTGTTGAACTTGAGCAGTTATTTTTTCAAAACTGCTTCTACACTGGTTTTAACTTTGTCACTTGGACAGATACTAATAAAACAATTTTTCTGTCCTAGTAGATGATTTTATCATTTCACTTTTCACTTTTTATTTTGCACTGCTTTCCAGCACCACCACCTACATAGAAGATAGCCATATCAAAGCATGAGGTCAGACACCATATCTTAGATAGATGGGTCTTGTTGGCCTATTTAGTCTGTAGCCCTGATTTACTGAAGGGCTCAGCAAGGGCTATCTAATCCCAGATGATGTGGGCTACTAATATGGTGGCTGATGGGATTAATTATTAATGAAAAAGTGCTCAACTTGCTTCTTCTTGTGTTGTTCCCATTGTTGTTGTTACAGTATATAGGAAATTCAGGGATTAGAAACCCAGTGGTCGTTAAATATATTTCCCTGAGACCCCCTTTGATATTTTTGGGTAATTCTCAATATATCTTGTTATTCACAGTCAGACTTTGTCCATATAAAGGTGGGCTTGTTCGGTGTAGCCAAGATTGTTCAACAGTGTTGACTGTGCTCATGCTGGAAATGGGTTCAGTCACAAGAATCCATGCAGTCATTGCACCCAGATGTGCCAGTGGAATGGTGTTTTGCCTGAGGCATTGTGAAGCTGAAGTTTTCACACATGGCCGTTTGTAGACCATTAATTACATCTATGAAACTTTTTTTTTTTCTGTCTTCAAATTTATGTGATTCTGCTACATGACACCGTGCATAAATGACAAAGTACAGTGTGCTACATGCTTGTCGGACCAGCAATGCGTACTTCCTTGGTGTCTCCAGGATGTCACTCATATGTGTCTACTGACATTGGATATGCAAAGCTACTGAACACATTATCAATCACTATGAACTGTGTAACATGTCTCATGCAATGAGTATGCATTGTGCACGTCTGACAAGGTAGATATGTGAGCTGTGACATATGACCCAATGGTTCAACATTAGATGACTAAGGATTTCAGGATGTGTACTATGTCTCAATGACATCTGAGATTCATATTCCCATTTTGATGGCTCTACTCACATGCAGAAGAGGAGACAGCAATATCAGTACACAAGACAAAAGATTCCTTGCCACAAACTCCATTAGTCAACCTTCTTGTTCAGTACTTTGATGTTGATATACACAATGTTATTGTTCACATCATGTGTGATTGAGCAATGTGAAAGTGGCAGGTAACAAGTACCATTTCTGTTATTGCAGAATGCGTTAATAGCACATCTCAATGCGATGTCTGATATCGATTAACATCCGTGATGGTAACTATGTGTCAGCTAGGTATGGATGACTCATGTAATTTATTTTCTTACTTGGTCACATCATCATCAATGGACACAGGAAGTGAGAGTGCCACGGATGTTGTGGGAGAAGAACGTCAAACTGGGTCCAGTGAAGAGTTGTAGGAGGGGGACCCAGGGACGGAAAGGGTGAGTGGAGTCTCACTGGCAACAGATCTGCAGCAAAATCCGCATCTTCAGAATCAGATCACAGCTCTGGTGAGAACTCCCATGTGGTGGTGGGGACACAGAGACTGCATCTACAACATCAGAGTCCACCTTCACCACCACTACTATCTCCACCCTCCCTGCTGCTCACAGTTCCACTGTCCATGGCCACTCCCGTGTTAGGGACAGACTATCATTTGGGCCAGGCAACTCACCTCCTGCACCTGTCTCCCCTGCTGCCCCTTAGTATAGAGACCAATGACCTCCTGAGGCAGATCTCTGTAGGGCAGACATCAATGCTGAGTGTCCTCCATGCACACACAGCTCTTTTGACAGACATGTCATTGTACATGGAGGGCATTCACTCAAACATGTCTGCCCTACAGAAATCAAATCAGGCTATGGCCTCAAACCTGACGGCAGCACTATCTCTCCTCAAGCAGTACCTCCCCACTGCTACCGCTTCCTCATCCAACGTCCCAACTACCCTCCCAGACCCAAGCACATGCAAACACACACAGTCACACACTGCAACATCCACATGCAGCAAACAAACACACATACCAAATTCACAAGCCTCACCTGTGCACACTCATGCTACAGACTGCACAGTCACACAAAGGAAGTGACAGCACCAGACACACATGCATTCAGTGACACTCCGCATACCTCATAACCCTCTGCCTACACAACCCCTACCCTTTCCTCTCCTGTACCCCCCTCAGCCCAGGCTCCCCACCTTGTTCCCATTGAATTTGTCCCTCCACAAATATGCACCCCCCTCCTAAGATGAGGAAGTACCTACAGGATGTCATACCTGTAGCATCTGCTAGCTCCCCCTCCAAGGAACAGAAGGCATCCACTCCCCGTAGAAAATCCCTCAGGTCCCAATCCTAAGCATCCACTCCTAGACCCCATAAATCCCCAGACAAGCTCAGTACATCAAAATTGGCTAAAACACCCACCAAAAAGACACCTTCCCTCCCCATTTCAGACTCACCCCTCAAAAAATGTAAGATCCCTAAATTAGTTACGGCCACACCATCCCCAGCTCCAATTGCCTATCCCACTACAGCTGCACCCCCTCACAATGAGAGCCAACCACTGCAGTGGAGTCCCACACCCCGCCAACAGACCCTATCTCTGCAGTGGAGCCTGACACCCCTCCTGCTCCATTCCCTCCAAAAACACAACCCAGTCCCCAATAGCTTGTTCCCTTTGGTGCATGGCATGCCCCCAAGATGCCCCTCTCAGGGGAGTTGTCCTCTTGCAGGAATTGTGCTGGCAAGAATATATGGGCCTGATGTTCAAAGGTCACATGGACACTGACCATTGATGGACTGGCCAATGGCCTTTTAATATTAATAAATGATAAAAAAATGTAATGCTGAATACAGCAATTTTTTTTCATTAAAAACATTGGTGTCCAACTTGTTTCAGAGTTGACTGCATGACAAGTGGAATTGTTTGTTTATATGTACAGTGATTTTAGTGTGGCATGTTTTGCATAGGTTACATGGAGTTTGTGCACTTTGACAGAAGGTATTTTAAAATGTGGGGTCTACATTTCATGATTGTCATTGGCAACTTAAGTTTAAGATCAGAATGTAAAATGAAGTTACAAACCTTTGCATTTGTTTTAGCACACTTACACATAGATAATGCTTTCAGTTGTCTACATATTGCAAGTGTCTCAATGTGCAACAGTGTGGGTGAAGCACGCTGAATATGTTTGTGATGTGTATATAGGCACCAGTCTCATCTATTCAGCTGGATACATATGGCTGTGACTTAGCACACATCCATGTACACAAATTGGTTCAATAGAACTGTATGTGACTTTGAGGTGGTGAATCAATGTCTGTGTCTTCTGCAGACTTGTAGAATAGTGGCAAGGTCAACCTTGCTTAATGTGTGATGCCACTGTGGTCTAACAAGCATTCATGGCTTGTGCATTTACTGAGCACATGGTGAGTGTAAGCTGACCTGTATTTTCACAGTCTTGCAACCTTCTGCTACTACTTTACTAAAATAATTCCATTTGGGTTTTGTTAGGCAATGATTATTTTTTCTTTGTAGTCTTTTGATCACTCATTTAGCTAATGTTGATGCATCATGCTTTTGGTATGTGAAATTGCAAATATGTTGTGTATGCATCATCCCAGCTTGGATTGCATTTAGCGTCTACACACAAGTCGTAGTTGAGCATATGAATTGTGTGTCACATGTATTTTGAGAATGGCTGATAAGGGTGTTGATCTGAGTAACATTGATGCTGTTTCATTTCACACAGATCTGTATTGTGAGTGCTGTGATGTCACTTTACTTGGAAGGTGGTACATGTGGTGAGGCATGTGTACAGTGAGTGCACAGAAAGGATGTATGTCTGTCTGTGCAGATGCTCTCAGATCCTGAGTCTCCACCAATCTCTTAGTTGCCACACATGTGAGGATGTGTTGATGGAAATATATGTGTTTGTTGATAGTCTCCTTGATGTTTCAATGGATTGTTTGTGACATTGCTTCAGTGCCAAATGTGGACAAAGCAGACTTAATTCAGCACATGTCTTTCATCCTCATAAGATGTACACATATCTCCTGGATTCATGATGACTAAGTCACTTGTGTTTTTGATCCACAGATTTAGTCGCCACACAAGCATCCTCACCCATGCTGGCAGCTTATCTTACTCAGTAAGCTGTGCACTGCCATACCGACACTGTTTGTGGATACTACGTAATGTTACTCATTCATACTCATACTACTATACAGGACACAATCTGCACATTCAAAATGTGATTATCAATTTCAGGCATACACTACAGATTGATGTGTAAGATGTATACTGTCTGCGAATGACATTCACAAAAGCAGGCCATACACACATTCAAATTGGTATTTGAGTTTGCAGGACCAGTCCACACATGGGGACCGTATCCTACATATATGTTGGCCCATGCTTCTTTCATAAACAAGATTGTTTTTGACTATAGATATTCCCATGACAACAGTAACACAACCACTTCTGTGTTGTTGTTGGAGACACTGACTGCAGTACTGCGTCGGGGGACATGTATGTTATCTGTGCTGATATCCTCTGTGCTTTACTGTACACAGATGCATCACAATGTCTTACTTTTGTTTGTACATTTTAGTGGTGTTGTTTGGCGATGTTTCTGTTTGTGTTGTGGTGGACTTATGCATTCACTGTGTGATCACACATATGTGTGTTTATTCTAATTCTTGGTCTAGCGTAAAATGTGCTATTCCCCTAGAATTTAGCATGCTGACTGTAAATACTTGATGATGAAAATACCCCATTTTACATACCCATGTTCTGATTGTGATCACAATGATGCTCAGGCACTCTAAAAGTAATTGACACACAATCTGTGATCATCTCTTGAACATGGCATGTGTGTTTTTACTGGACAAAGGTTTTGTAGTTAAATGAATGATGCTGAAGATCAAGTTTGTGGTATGTAGGTCAGACTGTCCATTTCTGACTTGCCTCCCTGGATGGTCCCTACATTGAATGTCAAATCCCTGCACCTGCCATGACCAGAAAGTGAAGTTTGTGTGTTCAACATGACACTACCTCTGTCAATGCATGTAAGGCAGTGCACCATGGTGGTTCTGCCACAAAGGCTGTCCAGCAGCCTCCATTAAAAGAACAGATGGTGATCCAAGGAAATTGTGACCTAATGTTGCATTGTTCTGGTTGGGAATATGTAAGCGTGTGAGTTCATTGGTGTGGTCTAAGAAGTCCCACATAACCATGATCTGCAGGTGACCCTCTGGTGCACCTGCATCTCCACTCTACCCATTTCTCAGGGTTAGCATTTACTTCTCCTGCAACAGTGTGTGAATACCTTTCATTGACAATACGATGTGAGATTGTTTATGTGGAAATTCCTGCAGCATGTACTCCACATGTACTGATATAAGATTTTTTTTAATCAGAAGTTACATTGTTCATTTGCATTTTTATAGCTTTTTTTTCATCCCCAACCCAGGTAATGCAACTTATTGTATAGGGGTATTTTCCCAAACCCCAGACATGCATAATCATGTATGGGGGTATTTACCCCACCCAAAAATATGCATCTTCATCTATAGGGATATTTACCCCAAACACAAGATATGCATCTTCATGTATGGGGGTATTTACCTCAAACCAAAAATATGCATCTTCATCTAGATGGGTATTTGCCCCAAACACAAGATATGCATCCTCATGTATGGGGGTATTTACCCCAAACCAAAAATATGCATCTTAATCTATAGGGGTATTTAACCCAAACACAAGATAAGCATCTTCATGTATTGGGGTATTTACCCCAAATCAAAAATATTCTTCTTCATCTATAGGGGTATTTACACCAAACACAAGATATGCATATTCATGTATGGGGGTATTTCCACACAAAAGCACATATGCATATACACATTTGGTGTATCCCCCACCAACACACACATTTTCTTCAACATTGCAGTGGGTATTTGCAACCCCCCCATATTGACTGAACATTGCCGTGGGTAGTTGCCACCCCCGTATGGACTGGACATCACAGTGGGTAGTTGCCACCCCCCATATTGACTGGACATTGCTGTTGCTAGTTTCCACCCCCATATTGACTGGACATTGCTGTGGGTAGTTGCCACTCCCCATATTGACTGGACATTGCTGTGGGTAGTTGCCACTCCCCATATTGACTGGACATTGCTGTGGGTAGTTACCACCCCCCATATTGACTGGACATTGCTGTGGGTAGTTGCCACCCCCATATTGACTGGACATTTCTGTGGGTAGTTGCCACCTCCCATATTGACTGAACATTGCTATGGGCAGTTGCCATCCCCCATATTGACTGGACATTGCTGTGGGTAGTTGCCAACCCCCATATTGACTGGACATTACAGTGGGTAGTTGCCACCCCCCATATTGACTGTACATTGCTGTTTGTAGTTGCCACCCCCCATATTGACTGGGCATTGATGTTGCTAGTTGCCACCCCCCATGTTGACTGGACAATGCTGTGAGTAGTTGCCACCCCCCATATTGACTGGACATTGCTGTGGGTAGTTGCCATCACCCATACTGACTGGACATTGCTGTATGGGTAGGTGTCGAATTTACCTTCTGCAACGAACATGACGGTTGCAGTTGTAGTAGTGCTCGAAGAGGTAGCGTATGGGGATGACAAGCACGATCGAATTCATGGCTGCACGTCTCGTTCAGCAGGAATTGTGTTGTGGCGCGAATCGGTGCTGAAATACTCCCCTTCTGGCAGCTCTGACGTGTTGGTTGTAGCAATGGATTTGGTGCATGGGAAGTTCACATCGTACTTCGGCGTTTGGAATCAGACTTGCAAATGGCTTCAGACTACTCCTTTCTGCGTTTACGGAGGCTTTTCGTTTAGACTATGAGGATGGAATCGGACTGACCGTATCGTTCGGTGAGTAAAGGTTTTTGTGCATCGTACTGTGTTGTTTGGTTTAACTGGCTCCCAATTAGGGGTGGGCGGAATTTGCGGAATTAACCTTCGCAAATTATCGCGAGAATGTTTAAAATTATCGCAAACAAGCAGAAATATCGCGAAGATGCGGAAGTTTTTTTCCGGCATGTTCGCGCGATTTTCTGCATGGTTGCGGGTCGCCAACTTACCCATGTGGCTGCTTGCGGGCGCGGCCATCTTGTTTTGAGTTGTTCTCGCGGTGCATGATCGCGAGAAGAAAGACGTGATCGCGCGACGCATGACGTCACTGCGGGCGCGAACTGTCGCGAGACAGCGCAAATGGCTAAAAACAATACAACATCTCATGGAGAACGCGACCGGATCAAGAAAACTTGTCGGCGAACGCAGGGATTCAGGTAAGGCGATCGCGCGCGCGCGAGAATGTATCATTTTACAGCGCGAGCAAGAAACAAATTATCGCCAAGCTGCGGAAACCGGAATTTTTGACATTTTCGCGCTCTCCGCGGAACGCAAAAATGTCAAATTATCGCAATTTCCGCGAACGGAACGAAATTTTTGCCCAGGCCTACTCCCAATACGAGTCGGTTGTACTGTTCGCCTCCGGACGCATCTGAGAAGGCCTTCCAAACGACATCGGAATCAGGCCCTAAGTATTATAAAGTATTGACATTTGTACTTGAATCATATGTACTTCCAGTACACATTTCTGTCAGTACACACACATTTCCAGACCGGCCTGCTCTCTCCTTGAGCACAGGGAGGTAAAACACCATATACGGCATAATGCCACCATTTGAGATCAAGAAAAATGGACGTTTTTAAAAAAAAATCTGAAGAATTTATTTTACTTGCATTGATTTGGAGGCAATTTTAGGGAGGAGACAACAGAAATAAAGCTGTATGTGGTTTAAAAAAATTGTGAGTCGCCCTGCTGAGACAGGTGTGTTGGCACATATGACAAGGGTAGAAATGCTTGCAAATATTCTTCAAGCGTAGAAACACTTTGGCAATGGGATCTACATGCATAGGGGTACTATCTAGCACTGTAAGCGGGATAAAAAAGTTTGAGAGGGTACTCTAAAAAAGGCATGGGCAAAGAAGTGTAACAGGAATATTTTATTAGAGGCGCCACCTTAGTAATACGAAAAACCCTTCATATATGATTATAATAGCTTCATCAGCTTCATCTCAATTATTTTTAGGGAGAAAAATGCAAGTACTCCCGAGGCCGGGCTTACATTCCCCTCCCCCCCCCCACCCTCCCCAAAAAGTAACAGTGAGGAGCCACGGGCAATGGCCTATGGGTCAAGGGAGCTGCGGGATGAAAAAGTTTGGGAACCACTGATTTAGAGGGAGTTTGTTAGGGTTCTCCAATTTACCTCGTTGTACACCATACACTGACTGACACATAACATATGCAATTTAATAAACGTATAATTATAAATGGCAGCTATTTTATACATAAAATCCTAATATTTTTCCTATAAATTTGTTTTCATTATGAAATATATCTTCCACTTAAAGTATGTGCGCCTCAGAGTGGTGTTTTTATTCAAAATTCTAATAATGTAAGAAAGGTGAGTGAATGAAATTTAATTTTTTTTTTTTTACTGTTTTCATAATTTTTTGAGTGGTGATACAGTGCATTTTGAAAAGGCAAGAATATAAAATGTGGCTACAGTACTACCTACCAAAGGGAGTCGGAAGCTAGAGGCTGAATAAGAATAAAACGCCATTAAATAAAGAACGCAGGCAGGGTGGACGCCAAAATCAAAAGAGAACGTTGGAAGACTGAAAGGAAACAGATGGTTTCTGGAAAAATGACAGAAGAGTGAAATATGGGGTGTAAACTGAAGACGTTGGTCGGTCAATGCACCACAAAGGCAGGCTGACCTGCAAATATTTTTTTCTGTTAATAGAGTTGCGCTTAGCTCAGACTCTCCTTTCACTGCCATTGTTTCTGATCCAATGCAGACTCATGCTTTGCTACATTCGGCTGTGTATATCTTGGCACTTAACAGCTTCACCACCGCCAAACTCTTCTACAAATCTTGCACTATGCACCTCGGTCCTGCTTGACTTCAAAAGGCAAAATACAATGACAACACAAATGAGGAAAACATAGAAAGTCGGCTGAGAAAAGCATAACTCGTATTCTAAAAAAATTGTGCATCTTTAACAGTTACTGGAATGGAAAAAACGCACCCACTCAAATTTACAACCATCACAATTCCATCAAATAAATATGCATGATATGCCAAACCAACTCCTACCGCAAACCAGAGGCAAAAGTTCTCTTTTACCTCCCTCACCTACAATCAGATAGATACTATCAAGATGGATGGCAATTCTAACAGGCGAGGTGATGAAGGTGGCGTAGGGCACTTAGAAGCTGATGCACGAAAAGTTTTTACAATCGCAAACAGTGATTCCGACTGTTTGTGATCATGAGAAACATTTTGTAAGTAAAAACCCAATTTTAAGAGTCTGTAAATGATTAAACTGATTCCTAAAATTAGTTTGCGATTCCATAAGGAGTCGCTATTTGGAAGGGCATGTTGTAGGTGTCCCTTCCAAACAGCGATTCTTTAGGAGGTGTATGAATGTTTTACGACCGAAATCCAGTCACAAATGATTGAAAATGTACCTACTCTCGAGTTGGGTCAGTTAACTGTAAGTCATTCGTAAAAGGGAAGGGGTGCCCATCAAACTCCTTTCTGTGGATTAGAATGTCTGTTGCAGAGTAGGCAGTGTGTCCAGGGGCCACGGCAATCTTTCAGACTTTTTCAAAAAAGTACTTTTATTTTTCACTTAAACGCAGGCCTGGTTTGTTTAAGGAAAATTTGCTGCATTTAGTGTGGTTTATTTAAATGCAATCACACACATTAAATGTAATAACAGACACGGTGGTCTACTGACCTCAGCAGACATCATCACTGTGATGGCATCCTTTCGGAATAAATCTCAATTTTAAACCTACCTCATTAATATTCATGAGCTAGGTCAGATTGTGACCCACTCCTAACAGACATTTTGTGAACCAACCTATGAGTTCATAGGTCGGTGTTATGATGTGACTTGCCAGCCTGCTTGGTGAATATTGTCATGGTGCTCAGGTGTGAGAGTTCTGGTAATGGAATCCTGTGATCAGCTGAGGAACTGTGTCGACAGCTGCTGGTAAGCGGGCTTGGGAGCTTCATCTGTGTAGCTGTTTGGAAGTAAACAAATCTCCAGTCATTACCCATTGAAGTGATATATGTTTATTCCGTTTCTGAAATTCTCACATCTGAGCATCATGGCAACAATCACCAAGCTGGCTGGCAAGTCACATCATAACAGTCGATTTACAAAATTCTACACTGGTTAGAATAACACTGCTATCAGTTTGCAACTAGTGTTTTGGAATCAATGTTTTGTACATCAGGTCACACGTTCCTGAGTGTGTTTCTCTTCTCTATGAATCACACCATCCCAATTGCCAAACTCAAGGAAATGGTCATAATGTCAGGAGCAGTATTTTATTGAACGATTGCAAACGTTTTACCTGTAAAAACTGTGATTTTGCCTATTTAAAATTTTAGAGAGATTATTATATACCCCAGAGTGGAATGTGTATTGCCGTCCTGTCAGGTACCTGGTCCTCCAGACATCTAATAGGCCAAGTGTGTCTGCAAATTCTACTAATTTGTGGTTGGGTCCACTAGGGTCTCTAGGGGTTTGTCGGTCTATGGATGCATTCATGGTGGTATTGAAGTCTCCCCCCATAATCAGTTCTCCACCGGGGAGTGCGAGTAGGAATTTCCCTAACTCTGGAAAGACAGTCTGGTGCAGCGCCGGTAGAATATATACTGAGACTATGTTATATGTTCTACCGTCCCATTGGCATTTGATTTCCGCAAATCTTCCCTGATCATCCTTGTATGTCCCTGTGACTACCAAGGGGAAACGCCTATTTATTTGGATCCCAACCCCTTTGGATCCAGAGGTAAAGTCGGATTGGACTATCATTTTGAACCCCCATCTGTCCAGAGCCTTTACAGTCGTTCCCTGTAGGTGAGACTCCTGGAAGAGTGCCACCGCAGGGTTTTTGCGCCTAAGGTAGTGTAGTACTAAACCTCATTTTATTTTGTCCCCCAAGCCATTGATATTCCATGAAATCACTTTCAGTGGTGGGCCAAGTCCCTGGGAGGGCTGCGTCTGGAGACCGGCGTCACTGTCTTCTAGGTTCGTACTTGTCATATTAATCAATAATGGTCAGCCGATCTTGGGCTGATTGGAACTTGTCTCCTGCGTTGTCACCTGTGTTAACCCCTGCTGTAGCACCTACCATAAAGACTACCATCACAACTAAAAAGAACATAATTAACTGACCCCATCCCGCCACCCTCCTCCTTGCCTCCCGGCCTAGCGGATTTAGAACTACCTGCCTCCCCAAATCAGCAGAGTGCTTTAGTCCCATAACTATGTACTTGCATAAGGGGGGAGAGTCACTCCGTGTCCCCCGCACACTCCCGATCATGTCCTTGTAGTCTATAGTGTATGATCCGCACCTTGCAGTCTTGTGGTCCAAGTCGCAGTTTTCAGACATAGAATCAAGCGGCCATCAATGTGTTTGTCATTCAGTCTGTAGGGCCATATATCACTCCATCAGCTTGCCTACAGGTCGTCCTTTCCTTGGCATGTCGGTGAGTTATTCCTTCGCATGGCAATGCCACCTCTTGACGATCTCATGGCCCGGGGCTTGTCGTTGAAAAGGTCATTCTGTGTCTCTTCCGACCCCTGCGTCGGCGTTTACTTCTGTCGAGATTCCTGTCTCTTTGGATTGGGCCAGTTGTGAGAGTTGCTGTCTCTGTTTTGCCCTTTGTCTGTTACTTCTTTTAGCCGGGCGCCACCCTTCAAACCAGTCTTGGACCTCTTCTGGTGTCGCGAAGAACCAGCTTTTACCCTCGGCTTCGACTCGTAGCTTCGCTGGGAAAAGCATTGCATATTTTAGTCCCCTGTTTCGTAGCTCTCGTTTGACGTCCAAAAAGGTCTGCCGCTGCTTAGTGACCGCCACAGTGTAGTCCGGGTATAATGTTATATCGCTGTTATCTATTCGTAAGGGGGGTGCAACTCGAGCCGCCTGCAGAATCGCTTCCCGGTGTCTGAAGTTAAAAATCCTTGCCAGAATAGGTCGCGGAGGGGCTCCTGGCTTGGGCCGGCCGCCTGGTACTCGGTGAGCTCTTTCCACCGAGAAGAATTTCGAGAGTCCGCGAGGTTGTAGCTGCGTTTGGATCAGATCTTCCACGAAAAGATCTAGAGCGCCCTTCCTGGTCATCCAGTTTCTCAGCCATCTGCTTGGTCACTTGCTCTAAGTGACGTACTTGCCGTTGCAGCGTCGCAGTGTCCGAGGAGAGGGCTGCTGTGGTGTTTTCGACCTCCGTCATTCTTGTGCTCATCTTGGAAACATCCGCTCTGAGTAGTGTTATGTCGCATGAAATTGTTCCTGTGGAGGTTTGCATTTGCTGAAGGGTGGTCATCATGTCTTGCAGGGGGATCTCTCTTTTTTTCTCCGCTTGTTGGCCATTAGCTGAGTCCTGAGTCATACTTGATGCGTCTTGTTGCTCTATAGTAACGGCGTATTTATCTATCCGGTTGCTCTGTACCGATCTCTGCCCCCTTCCTCCCATGGTGCATTGAGTCTCAGGAGAGTATTCACTGTCCAAGTGGTGCGGTGGGGGTCTGCGCCCGCTACGGTCTATCAACGTTGGGTCAGTATTAACGGCGGATTCAGTGGCGTAGCTAGGGGGGGGCGGTGGGGGGTGGTCCGCCCCAGGCGGCACTAGTTTGGGGGCGGCGGTCGCGAGGCAGTGGTGGCCCCTGGCGGCAGCCTTTATCATTTATTTGGGGACACTCACTGACCACTGTCAATCACTGACAGTAGTGTCAGTGTCCCCAAATAAATGATAAAGGCCGCCTCCAAGGGCGACCAGTGCCGCGCCGCCTCCGCCCTGAAAGTGAGAGTGATGTACAGTAGTACACTCACCACCCCCACACGTGCGGCTGTCACTGAGCACGGCACGGAGCAACTGCACACATGACGTGCAGTTATGACTGTGTTAAGTGCAAGCGCGCACCTGCTTGCAAATGCTGATTTTTGTGGGTCCCAGCATGGCTGACCCCGCAAACCCTAAAGATGAGCACAATGTGCGGACAGCGCTGGCAAACGGCAGCAGAGTCCATATCCGCTTAGACACGCCAGAGAGACACACTCTCGTGCAATAAAATGTAGGAGGTCCTAAAAACGTGCCTATCGGGTATGACATAACAAAATCATCTGTGTTGCAGAAAAAGCCTGAAACGGGGCTGTTCAGATGGGCTACAACTAATCACCTCGCCAAGCCAAGGCCATCAAAGGGCAGAATACTGAAAGGAAATAACTCATATCCTGTTTAAACGTAAGCCCTCTTTGACAGCACAGCACTGGACTGTCTTCAATTCACAATCCTAGCGCCCTGAAGTGACCCAAGGTGACACGTGAGCTTGATAAAACTGTGTAAATAAATAAATAAAAACCCCATCATGTAGTATTGAAAATGAAATGCCGCTAGGCCGAGATTTCCTTTTTGTCCAGCCCGACCTGTCTCTTCAGGGGTGAAACACAATGCCATACGTGTTCCTGTTTCTCTCGGGGCTCCCTGTTGCGCAAGAGACTAATAACCCTTATTTTAACTTTGGCACTTGACCCCAGCCTCCATTAGAAGAGGGAGCGCCTTGACTCCCTCCTCCCTAAACGCAGGCCAGGTTTTACTCTTTGGAAGCGGATATGTCGGACATCCTCCTGGACACAGCCAAGGCCTCGGTTTGGACAGGTGTCAGCTAGTGACAGCAGCCCTCCCTGGATGGGGTGCTGCAGACAGGCAGAGAGACGGGGCCGACCTGGCTCCTGTCCTCAGAAATTGATATACGACACAACCCTTGGCTTCCCAGGGCTGTCAATCTTGTAGCGCGCGAAAGCGCCACCAATGACGGCCCTGTGCACCATTTTTGGCCAGCCCCAGTGATGCGTCACGTGCTCCACTCTCGTGAACAATTTCTGGAAGTTTGGGACAGACCAGCTACTGTATACAAGACAAGAGCAAGGCGGCCTGTTCTACAGAGAGACGCCTGCTTGGCCGTAAGGTGCAGGGCCTTAATTCTTATCAGGTGTATTAAAATTCCACTATCTCGCTTTTTTGAACAACACATATTCAGGTAGGTGTAGATCCTTAGGAATACTGTTTGGATTTTTACGTCTTCTTGTTTAAATCTTTTCTCATATTTCTGTAAGGAATGTAAATCGAACAAGTTATTTTATCGGACGATTCCATCCAGTTTGGTTGAGTCTTAGTACCAGATGCTTGTGTTATTGGCCCTACGCTCAAACGTGTATCACTTTTCGCATTCACGCGAATTAGAGTGATTTCGTCAGTGAGGATTCACATACGTTACCCACGGTGTCTGTGTCCTGATTTCGGGTAAAATAACACACAACGAAGGACTCTAGGTGGCCGTGAGTATCTTGTGCATTGTTTATAAATTATTTTTCTTGTGCACTAACTACTCTCCTTCATCAGGAGATGAGAGGGTCAAATGTGACTCGCCAACAATTTAATGCTGCAAAAACGAGTTTCTTTTGCATCATAAACATATTGTAGATTCAAATTATGCAGCGATTACACAGCAGAGTTTTGCCCGCCCGGGGGATGAGTGGAGAGCGAATGGTGCCTTATAATAAAGATCAAGCAATAATGTTGAGCAAATCTGTGCACTGACAACCATTTGGCCGCTACATAAATGTCATTGATTGAAACGTCACCAAAGTATGCTACTATTGCCTTTTTTTCTTGTTATGTGATCTTTTGGCCTTCTAATGATTGTCCCATTGTGTGGCTTAACTGCATAGTTTTTATAATCATCTTGATACAGTACTGTTTATTACTAGTGAGGCTGGTACTTGTGGTGCAGGGGCAATGAAAGATGAGTCAATTTTATGGATTGTTATGTACAGTGTAGGTTTATGCATTGGTTTTGTGTCTCGTATGGGGCTCGTGACTCTTCTGACATCCAATATATGGAACGCCCGCCCTTTCAGTAATAATTGTATGCCAGAAGAAAGAGGGTTTATGTATATTTTAATGGACATGTAAGTTTGATTCTACCTACGGAATACATCTTGGATTAGTTCTCGTGACCACTTTGTCCTTATGCATTCTAAAGCTCTCGCCCTGTTTGTTAATAGCTGCATTTCACCATCTCTATCTAGTGCTGTAATAACGCTTTAGAAATGCAGGGAAGTGTTTTAGATTTGATTTATGGACTTGTTCAGGGGTAGCTTCTTTACCTTCACTTCCTTTAAGCTCCGAGTTGGTGTGGGTATTGTATGTAAGGCACACACTCTCTTCACCCCTTCTCAAAATCACTTTAGGACAGATACAGAAAACATCAGCTTTTGTTGAACCTCGTGTGATGCTGTGAGATGCACATCTTTAGTGAAAGCATTATATTTGGTATACTGACACTCCACTGTGTTGTCTTCCGGCATATTATTATATAGACACCACTTTAAACATGAGTCCACTTAGCAGCATCACACATTGGTCTTGATGTACTACACGCCTCCTTTATACGGAGATGCTGGGACTATGTAACGTCAGGAGTCAGGCTTCCAGGTGTAAACTCCAAGGGCCCGATTCACACAACTAACTTAAGACAAAATCCTAAACTTACTACCATTTTGGTATTCACAGGAGGCACTTACTCATTTCGGTATTCACAGAAGTTAAGAGTCCTAACTTTAGGACTCCTAAATGCCTTCTGTGAATACCGAAAGCCTTAAAATTAGGATTTTTCTCAGTTTATTAGTAGTATAGTTAGGACTCCTAACTTTAGGACTCCTAAATGCCTTCTGTGAATACCAAAAGTCTTAAAATTTGGATTTTTCTCAATTTAGTAGTAGTAAAATTAGGACTCCTAACTTTAGGACTCCTAAATGCCTTCTGTGAATACCGAAAGCCTTAAAATTAGGATTTTTCTCAGTTTAGTAGTAGTAAAGTTAGGAGTCCTAGCTTTAGGACTCCTAAACTGAGAAAAATCCTAATTTTAAGACTTTCGGTGTTCACAGAAGGCATTTAGGAGTCCTAAAGTTAGGACTCCTAACTTCTGTGAATACCGAAGTGAGTAAGTGTCTTCTGTGAATACCAAAATGAGTAAGTGCCTTCTGTGAATACGAAAATGGTAGTAAGTTTAGGATTTTGTCTTAAGTTAGTTCTGTGAATCGGGCCCCTTGGATTCAGGCGATGAACATTGCCCTGTTCCACTATGAGTACTTGTGGAAACTCTCACAAGTTGAGTATTTACTTTTTGGAAATGATCACGAGGTGTGAACACAAAGGCTGTTGTGCCCACTGTGGAGCAACGAGTATCATTGTCATGTGCAACCCCCTGCATATGCTGATTACTAGAAGAATTTGTGGAATTGGAAAAGTGAATGACAATGTCCCATAACAGTGAAGTGACAGTGCCTGTCCCGGAGACTGCACGTGTGGACAACTGGGGACGAATCCTATGCCTTTTGCATTTTCTTGTGACACAAACAGATCTACGTCTGCAGTTCTGCTTGCTATAAAATGCTTTTTTCACAATACTGTGATTAAACTACTGTATGTGAGATTTGCCTACATGGCTGCTTAAAGCATCTGTCCTTACACTTTGTATACCATACCTAGTCAGTGGTATGCCTATAGCCATATCTGTTCTATGGCCCTGTGATACTCTTGATAAGATACTATACCTCTTGTGCTTATGTATGTAAATCATTGCTGTGCTGTTCTTTATGTGCATCATTCAGACCTATATTTGAATTTGAAAGCATTTTACAGCTAAGAAGACAGACTTTAGATTCGGAAAAATTATGTTTTATCATGCACAATTATTTACTCTTATGAACTAACCATACCTGATCAACAGGAATACCTTGGGTGCCTTCATTGGTCAATATAATTTCTGGTACAATGCAACAGTAAATGCAATTGGTTAGCCACTTCAGGCAAGTGTCTGTGTTCTCTGAATTGCATCCTCTCTCATGACGTATATTTACCTTGGTGTCCTAAATGAGTTAAGTCCGTCCAACAAGAGTCACTAGGATGGAAAAGAGGAAGAGAGCTTGAGGATGCTTGAAAGGAAGAGATAATAGTGAGGGGTCTTGGCATAATGTGGCTCTAAGTGCCAACTGCATCCCCTGCTTTGTTTGAAAAGTGAAAAACACAGAGGGAGCTGGTGAAAGGTATAAAAGATGTGCCTTTCTACCTATTGTGTAGCCTTGGACCGTGTCCTGTATGTGCATGTAACTTGCATGATCGAGGTAACTACTAGCAGCGATACTACGTGTCTCTCGGACCTCTTTCAAATGCTCGCCGTCGTTTTTCCCCAGCACCCTCACTCCCCCCCGCTACCTGCCATGGGCGGCAATCTGAGGGATAGCCCCGGGCGTCAAAAGCTCTAGCTACGCCTCTGGGCGGATTGCCAACTGCTCCCCTCCGATCATTTGTCACACCGCTGCTCCTGGGAAGGTCAGGTGGCGCGCAGGATTTTGCCTATTTATTAAAGTCCACAGACAAACTTGTACTTTCGATATAGCTATGTAATTGTAAATATTTTAGAGCTTATGTCCCTCATTGTGAGGGGTCTTGTGATCGATTGTTATTTATGGGCATAAAAAATGCAGATACTGCAGAGATAAGCATGTATTGGGGCCGATAAAAACTCCTCTCACGACAATGCCCCTTTCAAATTGAGAATACGATTCGAATTTTGGTGGATCTGCACCAAAACCCACATATCCTGTGGTTTATTGAGCATTCGTTACCTACCGAAATGTACCTCTAGGGGTCAGTAAAACTGCCAAAAATATGTAGTTACAACCCCTACACAAACAGATGTTTGCACAGGTGCTGCAATTTAGTTGCCCACTAATAATGAGGGCACATTTTAGATATAATTTTGGATATTTATATCATTTTACCAAACCATAAAAATACGTTGTTAAAAAGTAAGAAGCAGCAAAGGCTTAAGATAGTTCACTGCTGCCTGAGCATCAATGTTGTTTATTTATTCTGGTGTTTATGTAGTGCACACTCGGTCTGGAGAAATATCAGAGGACTCTACATTTATGAATATCGTAAGAAGGCTGCCAGGAGCATGGATGGTGAGTAGCACTCTGCCTCGCTTCCTGTAGATTGTGTTCATCAGAACCCCCGGGATCTCAAAATGAACAGAATTATCCGCTTTTAAAGGCAAAATGGTTATTTTTCTCCAACCTACCAGACCGCTCCGGTTCGGAACATTACCTTGGTTGCAGCATTTTGTTGAATATGCCATGGGAAGCCCACTCCAGCGTGTGGCTGGAACGTGGCCAGTGTTCCATGCCAAATTCTGGCATTCAGGCCAAGGTTGGTCCCCTGGTTAATTGTCCTGAGAGAAGCTGGAGACTGGCGGAAGGAGTGTGAAGTGAGTGGCACACTTCCAGAGGAGAGGCCCCAAACATGGACATAGTTTCAGAGGTGTCGAGGATATTGTTGGGACTTAACTGTTGCCATCCACTATCTACATCCTATCTGTTATCATCTACCTACTTACCTGGAACTTGCATTGTAACTAAGAATAAATAAACCATCTATAGAATATATACCTTGGCTATTGGACTTTGTATTACAACGGACATCTCTCTTTTCGCCTTGTACCACTGACTTAGTCAAACACACAGTTCACCATATCGCGGAGGAGAGGCCATTTCGCGAGATGCTGCTAGGGTCGGCAAAATCAAAGGTTGTCAAGAGTTATGGTCCATTGGAATGACTGCCACGTAATACAGGTGGAAAAGTCTGTTGCATTCTGCTTCTAATTGATACTGGCTATTTTCTGTTACAGTGATTACAGAGGCTTACACTTTCAAGCCTATAATGCTCTGAGACTAATGGCATTAATATATCTTTGAGTAACCCCAGTGGTAAGTCGCTCCACTTGTTCTAACATAGATCTAATGTAGAGCTAGCCAAAGTAAGGGGCTTAGAACATTTGTACTTTTACTTATCTATAATTTAAAGTAAGATCTTTTGAGGGGAAAAGGTCCAGTTAAGAAACCCCATGGTTCTTCTAAGGAAGGCAGGGCCTGAAGGAAGACACAAGCCCATCCAAATGAAGGTGGAAGGCTAGGATGAGAATCTGTTACTAAAAACCATGCAGGGACCTAGAAGACTCCGTGCAAAAAGTTCTGAGGGGAACAACCCGTTTGGCCTTAATCTTCAACATACAATTCCTTCTTACTGAGACATTCAGGATGATGGCTCTAAAACCACTGCAAAGAAACTTGTGATACTGAAAGCTGATAATGTAACAAGCAAGAATTTGGAAATTCCCATCCCTGCACCAAATGACTTTCAAAAGCTTCAACCACAAGCTCTCCCTGCAGCAGAAACAGGTACGTCTCTTGAAGGTACAGCCTCATTTTCAGACGTAAATACTCCTGGGATTGATGGAACATTACGCCCTGATACCACCAGCAGTGTCACAAGCAGAGAGGACAAAACCTCTTCTGAATGTAATGCATCTAGTGAGTAGAACCCCAATGCAGACATCGAACAGCAGTATATGAAGTTTAGCCAAAACATCAGAACGCCACAGAGAAAGAAAAGATGATAACCTGGATAAGAGGAGGAAACCTGTCCCCCTGGATTGAATTCAGATCTGATGGCTAATGTACAATCCCCTCCTGCAAGGGAAGTGCATCCTAGATCACGTATGCCGTCTCCCCAGAGCCTCCAAGGACAATCAATTCACCAACAAAACTAATGAACTCTCATAGCACATGGGCCAACTTCCTGAAAGATTTGCAAAAGTCAGGAAATTACTAGGGACAGCATAATTACCAACAGCAATCATCCTGGAGAAGGGCAGCACCTCAGGTAGCAAACTAGGAGCAGAACAAAATGCTCCAAATGCAATTCCAGAGAAAACTTCAAACTTTAAGAGACACCATCAACATCACTGGAGCCTTCCTCCTTTGTCTCGCAGAGCCAGTTGGGGAAAACAGTGTAAAAGAGCAAACAATCAGGACCCTCTCCAAAAGGCAAAATATGCCCTGTCTTGCAATAGATCTCAAGAAGTTGATCGAACTGAGGAGATAAAGAAGAAAATGGGCATGCAGCTCGTAGATTACACCACACATGTGCTGTGTCATGCTTCAAGATACAGTATCGTATACCACTATACAGACTCTATCTGTACTAATGAATTAGAAAAGTCCAGGTGTGAATCCAATTCCTCTATCCTGTGAGGAAAAGGGAAAGCAGGTGTCAGGAAAACATTCCAAGCATCTTTTCCAATGAAATAAGAAAAAAACACAGAAAGGGAAACCTCAACGGATGACCATATCTCCCCACAATCTGAGTCTTCTGCTAAATCACTCAAAGAGTATATTACAAAAGGTCAAAGATAGCAAAAGCTCCCAATCATTTTAAAAGGGAATCTATAGAGCCTTGATGAGAAGCGTGTTATATTGTTGGAGAAAATAGGGCACCTATCCAAAGCCAACAGAGAATCAGAGGAGTGGATGTTGAAAATTGAGGTCTAGATTCAAATGAAAACTGTGAAACAAAATGGTTATTAAAGTCCTAAAAATAAAGTGCAAAGATTTAGAAAATTGGTCCAGATGTGCAAACATCCACACTGTGGAAATACCAGAGGGAGTTAAGGGCCCTCTTGGCAATTTCCATGGCACCAACCTAATAGCAGAGATCTGTACTACACTGAGCTTCTACCTGATTGGGTCTAAGGTGAGCATAAAGCTTAGATTCTAAATAGTTTGACAATTGCTTTTGCCCATCGGGGTCCCCTTTTTGCCCCCAAGGAGGACAGACCCTAAGAACTTCATTTGTCTATTTTCAAGACTACCTGATCAAAGAGGAAATTCTGGCTTGTGCAAGAAAAAAAGATGCATCGCCTCTACCCTCACCTTTTCAGTATTCCCCAACTTGGCCTTTAATAGGATCATAAAACAGTAAGGGATGAGATATCTAATTGCAGAAATTAAGAAATCCGAATTCCAAGCGACTCTCTATGGTACAGCAGATTTGAAGATGTTGCTGCATTTTTCAGGAGATTGATGATGATGCCAGAAAGTTTCAACAACAAGTTTTTGAATAACTGAAGATAATGGACTGTTAGTTACAATTAGGAATTTCGGGCAGCATGGCCTATTAATAGCCAATTTAATTGTACCTGGAATAGTCATAGGCCAGAGAGAACAAAGACATTGTTATGGTTGGGAAATTATGATGTTTTGGGGAAGGCAGGGTTTTGCATAACATTAGGGTTTTAGGCACAGGAAAAGAAAGGGTGGGTCTTGCAGGGAGGATTGGCACAATCACAGGGTGGGAGGGAGGGAGGAAGGGTGGAGTTGGCATGGGCAGAGAGCGAAAGGGCAGGAACAGACTATAAGAAAAAGAGTGAAAAAGAGCTCCTAGTGTATAAATAAGGTGAGAAACAAAGGCTGAGAAATCTTCAATGATAAAGTATGGCATTGAGATTCTTAACTATTAATGTGAATGAGCTCCTCAATTTCAGAAAATGTGGATCCCTACTCAATATTTAGAAAATACAGATCCCAATTTTATCATACTCTAGGATGCACACATATATTCAAAAATGATTTATATCCTAGATTGTAAAGAGAAACACAGCTGGATTCAAGACCATTTATGTTCATGTGCTTCTGTTGCACATGGAGGCAATGCTACTATTTTTCAGGGGATACCAGTCTACAGATTGTAAACAATGAGGTCGACTGTAATGGTTGCTGAACTATTGTCCATATATCCACTCAAGGGAATATGTTGATCCTGGTTTCCCTCTATAGGGGTCGATTCCGATCCGGGTCGGACAGCTCTCCGAGAGCTGTTCGTAGCCTTACCTTGCGACCGACTAGTACCCGGAGCCGGTCTGTCCGGGCGATGAAGTACGGTGCGCATAACTGACACAAATCCGACCGACACGTAGGCTGTTATTCAAGCTTCCTTTTCCGTATGAGCCGTACATCCGATCGCCGATTCGAGTCGGCCGGAAGCAGTTCCCACAGCAGTGTTCGCCCGGACAAGTACGATGTGCAAATCATACGCGCCGGATGGGTCGCCAGGTACAGCACGTCACGGCATCCGGAAAAGAAGCATATTAGGTACGATTCGCACCAGAACACAATCAACGGCTACGAGACGGACCAGCTAGCAACGGGTACGAGACGGAGCAACAAGCATCGTGTACGAGACGAACACATCCTGAATCCCATCGCTCAGGTCATACCAGTACTGTACATCAATGACCAGATCAGAAACGCGGACGGCGCAGACTGTAAGTCAGACACCCACCACACAAACAAATGACACGTGCCTGCAAAATGTCACACACACCCAGGGGATCCATATCCTGGCCACTAGCAACAGGCCACCATAGGGGTTGCAAAGGCTATCGCTACTGCCACCCCCACTCATAGGGCTTATGTTGCCCATCACTCCTGCCACCCCCACTCATAGGGGACATGTTGCCCATCACTCCTGCCACCCCCACACACAGGGCTTATGTTGCCCATCATTCCTGCCACCCCCACCCATAGGGGTTCATGTTGTCTATCACTACTGCCACCCCCACCCATTGGGACTATGTTGCCCATCACTCCTGCCACCCCCACCCATAGGGCTTATGTTGCCCATCACTCCTGCCACCCCCACTCATAGGGGACCTGTTGCCCATCACTCCTGCCACCCCAACCCATAGGGGTTCATGTTGCCCATCACTCCTGCCACCCCCACTCATAGGGCTTATGTTGCCCATCACTACTGCCACCCCCACCCATAGGGGTTCATGTTGCCCATCACTACTGCCACCCCCACCCATAGGGACTATGTTGTCCATCACTCCTGCCACCCCCACTCATAGGGGACCTGTTGCCCATCACTCCTGCCACCCCCACCAATAGGGGTTCATGTTGCCCTTCACTCCTGCCACCCCCACTCATAGGGCTTATGTTGCCTATCACTACTGCCACCCCCACCCATAGGGATTAATGTTGCCCATCACTACTGCCACCCCCACCTATAGGGACTATGTTTGCCATCACTCCTGCCACCCCCACCCATAGGGCTTATCTTGCCCATCACTCATGCCACCCCCAACCATAGGGCTTATGTTGCCCATCACTCCTGCCACCCCCACTCATAGGGGACTTGTTGCCCATCACTCCTGCCACCCCCACCCATAGGGGTTCATGTTGCCCATCACTCCTGCCACCCCCACTCATAGGGCTTATGCTGCCCATCACTACTGCCACCCCTACCCATAGGGGTTCATGTTGCCCATCACTACTGCCATCCCCACCCATAGGGACTATGTTGCCCATCACTCCTGCCACCCCCACTTATAGGGGACCTGTTGCCCATCACTCCTGCCACCCCCACTCATAGGGGACCTGTTGCTCATCACTCCTGCCACCCCCACCCATAGGGACTATGTTGTCCATCATTCCTGCCACCCCCACCCATAGGGCTTATGTGGCCCATCACACCTGCCACCCCCACTAATAGCGGACCTGGTGCCCATCACTCCTGCCACCCCCACCCATAGGCGTTCATGTTGCCCATCACTCCTGCCACCCCCTCTCATAGGGCTTATGTTGCCCATCACTACTGTCACCCCATCCATAGGGGTTCATGTTGCCCATCACTACTGCCACCCCCACCCATAGGGCTTATGTTGCCCATCACTCTTACCACCCCCACTCATAGTGGACCTGTTGCCCATCACTCCTGCCACCCCCACCCATAGGGGTTCATGTTGCCCATCACTCCTGCCACCCCCACTCATAGGGCTTATGTTGCCCATCACTACTGTCAACCCCATCCGTAGGGGTTCATGTTGCCCATCACTACTGCCACCCCCACCCATAGGGACTATGTTGCCCATCACTCTTGCCACCCCCACTCATAGGGCTTATGTTGCCCATCACTCCTGCCACCCCCACCCTTAGGGGTTCATGTTGCCCATCACTCCTGCCACCCCCACTCATAGGGCTTATGTTGCCCATCACTCCTGCCACCCCCACCCATAGGGGTTCATGTTGCCCATCATTGGTGCCACCCCCACTCATAGGGACTATGTTGCCCATCACTACTGCCACCCCCACCCATAGGGGTTCATGTTGCCCATCACCACTGCCACCCCCACCCATAGGGACTATGTTGCCCATCTCTCCTGCCACCCCCACTCATAGGTGACCTGTTGCCCATCACTTCTGCCACCCCCACCCATAGGGACTATGTTGCCCATCACTCCTGCCACCCCCACCCATAGGGCTTATGTTGCCCATCACTCCTGCCACCCCCACTCATAGGGGACCTGTTGCCCATCACTCCTGTCACCCCCAATCATAGGGGACCTGTTGCCCATCACTCCTGCCACCCCCACTCATAGGGGACCTGTAGCCCATCACTCCTGCCACCCCCACCCACAGGGTTTCATGTTGCCCATCACTACTTCCACCCCCACCCATAGGGACTATGTTGCCCAGCACTCCTGCCACCCCTACCCACAGGATGGGTGATGCGCCACACATCCATCATACACCAACATTAGGTATGTCAGCAAAGTACATCCCCCTAACATCATGACAACAGTGTGTAGTCTGTGACAAATGCACACAACAGTGAATATGACTTCGAACATACAATGTAACTACCATCACATGTGTGACCAAAAACTGAGTGTGGCCTACACAAGGCAAGCATCACAATAGCACTATGTCAATGTGCACTAACACCCCCTCACTGTGTAGAACAAAAGTTAAGTGTGGGGTTCCAAACTGCAGCAAATGTTGAGCATTGTGGTGATGGGGTCTATTATTATTATTATTATAGAGGCTTTTGTAGCGCGCTCTGTTACTAAAAAGTATAGTATCCTGGCGCGAAAGAAAAGGGAGACAGATCATATTACAAGCGGAGTTAGAGAGACATCCATTAGGCAGTGATGTTAAAAAGGTGGGTTTTTAGGCCTTTCCTGAACGTCATGATGGATGGGGATGTTCTCAAGTGAAGCGGAAGGGTATTCCAAGCTCTCGCTGCGCTGACAGAGATGGATTGACCGCCGAGCCTGCTATATTTAAACTTTGGCACAGTCATTTGGTGGAGGTTGCTTGATCTAAGAGGGCGATTGGGAACATAAAGGGAAAATCTTTTCCTCAAATATGCTGGACCCGTTTGATGAAGTGCTCGGTATGCTAGCACGAGGATCTTAAATAAGATCCTTTGAGCAACTGGGAGCCAATGAAGATCTCTAAGGGGTTGGCGGACACTAGATCTTCTGGGTATGTTGAACAGCAGCCTAACCGCGGCATTTTGAATGACCTGGAGGCGGTGGATCAAATAGGCTGGGAGTCCGCAGTAGAGGGCATTCGCATAATCCAATCTGGATAGTATAAGAGCGCGAATGACCGTCTCCTTGGCCTCTCTTGGGAGCAGAGGGAGAAATCTGCGCAGGGTTTTGAGGGTTGAAAAGCAGATTCCAGTAAGTTTTTTCAGGTGGTCCTCAAACCTGAGATTGTTATTAAACCAGACTCCTAAATCTTTTGCAGGTCCACCAATAGATTTGGGACATGGGAGATCGGTGGTCCAGAGGGAGTCGCTAAAGTTATCTGGAAAGGAGCCATACAGCAAGATTTCCGATTTACTCTCATTGCATTTAAGCTGGGCACACGCCAGCCAGCGGAAAACCGATGATAAACAGAATTGGACCCTCGACGTGTCCGAGTTGTTTTTGGGCCAGGTAAACAGAAGCTGAGTATCATCGGCATAAGCCATAATTTTGGCTCCTAGCTGTTCCGCAAGATAAATGAGGGGGGTCATATATATATTAAAAAGCAGGGGGCTTAGAGTGGACCCCTGTGGGACACCAGTAGAGAGTTTTTTGGGAGAGGAGGAGAAAGGTGGCATCCATACTTGCTGGGACCTGTTATCCAAGAAAGATGATAACCAGCCAAGAGCAGAGCCAGTTATGCCTATGGCTGCTAGTCTGGTGAGTAAGAGGGAGTGAGGGACCGTATCGAAGGCGGCAGAGAGGTCCAATAAGATCAGAGCCGCTCTGCCACCTCCGTCCAGACATTCCCGAATGGCCTCAGAAACCTCGACTAGAGCCGTCTCTGTGCTGAAAGCAGCTCTGAAGCCTGATTGCGCAGGGTGAAGAGCTTGAGAGCTTTCCACAAATTTGTCTAACTGTGTGAATGCAACTTTTTCACATATCTTTGCCAGGGCCGGCAGTAATGATATGGGCCGAAAATTAGCAGGGGCCTTCGGGTCTAGGCCATTTTTTTTAAGAAGTGGAAGCAGTTTGGCCTGCTTCCAGCATGCCGGAACAGTGGCGGTGGAGAGAGAGAGGTTGACAATATGTGTCACCTCTAGGCCAACTGTATTAGCAAGGCCCGCAAGGACTCTGGCCGGGCAGGGGTCAGCGGGGGATCCTGATTGTAAAGTGGCAAGAATTTTAACAACCTCTGTTGTATCCACTGGAGTGAAGAGGGTAAACTGGTCCGTATAGATGGGCATAATGGGGGAAGTAATAGTCATTGAAGCTGGAAAATTGTTACATACAGTAAGCAAGTCATCTTGGATTTTTGTAATTTTGTCCACAAAAAACACAGAGAGTTCTTCACACCATTTTTCCGAAGAGGCTAGGAGAGGTTGAGTGGCGCAAGGGGAAACAAAGCTTTTGACAATAGCAAAGATTTCCCTGCTACTGTTGTTGGCCGTGGTTATGCGTCCGTTGTAGTATAAACTTTTTGCTGATTTAATTGCTGCATAGTACCTCTTTTGAGCCGTTCTTAGTTCTTTCTTGGCCTCAGGGAGATAGGCTTGTCTCCAACGTCTTTCAAGTTTTTTACAACCTGATTTAAGATCGCGGAGAGTATTAGAGAACCACGGCTTAGAAGGGGTGGAGCGCACTCTACAGACACGACCTATTTTAGTTGAAGAAGCAACGCCGCCTTCAATCCATGAGTTGAATGAGCTAACGGCTGACTCAATTTCGGAGGGAAGTGTGGGGCGAGAGGAGTCAAGCTGATCACAGAGCATAGCTATGTTAATTTTCTGTGTTTGAGCAGCGGAGTGATTGGACTCAGTGGGGCGGGACAGGGGCCAGGTGAACCTTATCAGCATATGGTCAGACCAATTTACTATCTCAGGGTCAGACATATTTATGTCGAAGTTGGTACATAGTAGGTCGAGAACGTGACCCCCTGAATGGGTGGGAGCTTTAATCCACTGTTTTAGCTGGGCCATCGCCAGAGCATCGTTTAGCCGAACTGTGTCAGGTAGATCTGGCTGATCCACGTGAATATTAAAGTCTCCCAGAAGGAGATATGTGGGGTATTTCAGGGCACGTGGGACTATCATGTCCTCTAGTGCCTCTAGAAATTTCCTCTAAAATCCCCCTCCTCACAGTGACCAAAAGGTAAGTGTCATCATGGTCAAAGCTGCAAATTCCAAACAGCATGTATGATTTCTGGTCCCAACACATGAAACACTTTTGTGGCAAAGTAGTGGTTGTGTCCCATACCCACCGAGATGTGGTGAGGCTAACAGTGCTGTGAAAACCTAACATACTCTCGGCCATGTGCAGACAAGCACCACCCATGGGGGCTGACATTGCATACAGTGTACAATGACACAAAAGAAGAAGTGACCATCGCAAAGCATACACACATATCGAAAATAGACACACAAATCAAAACATCCTGTGTAGACTGTAGGTGTCAGGTCACAAACTCCCATCCCATGGCAGCAATGGGACCTAACAACCAGGATGAATGTGCAGAATGATGTGATATGACTCACAGGGACAGCAGGGAAAATCAAAAAAACAACATCCAGACAATGGCCCACAACAGCAATACCAATGCACTGGTGCAGATGCCCAAACACAAACTGGCAACCTCACACTGCACATCTGACACAACATGTGTGTGTGTCTCAGTATCCCCAGGCAACTACACAACACATGAGGGGGGCTGAACCACAGTGAGACAGATGTGGACAAAGTGCCATACAAAAGTAATCCATCCTTGGGTCCCCCTTAGTGGGCAATCAGGCATTGTGAGATGAGAGGGAGCACAACAGACACATGTGACACAAGCTGGAATGAACAGCATCAAACACAGCAAGAGACTGACACACAACAGCACTACCCCCAGGAACCATACATTGGGGTGACACAAGCATGCATGATATGTCCACTGTGATGACAAAGGTAGATGTTGTACAAACTGTGAAACCCAGACATCTGTCCTGTGCCACAAATGTACATCACACCTACACAAACACAAATCACTCAGAATGGCCCGTCATCCATTAACAAAAGGGAGCTAAGGGCATCTCCAAGCAAACACTCACATCTGTCCACCCTCAACACCACACACCCTGAACTGCACCAATGTGCATCTGTGAAGCTCACATGGACAGGTGACATTGCACATGCACCCATGACAAACACAGTAATGTTGGGAGGAACTAAGGTGCACAGACTCATCACACAACGACAGTCTACAACCCTGGTGAATGACAGACATACTGCACAGTATGCGGTACATGGCCATGACGTCAAAGCTCCTGTAACCTTCGGAATCCCTGCCACAGTCCCAGGACAATGCAGAAGCCAAGGAAAACCAAAAGGCACACATGCTGACACCTGCCAACATTGCAGCCCTGAACCGGACGAGTGGGAGCAGTCACACACACATACACAGGTCTCAATCACTGAAAGGTACCACCTAGGAACAACTACATGATATTGCGAACAAAGAAGTGCCTTGGGGACCCCTGACTGTGTCCCATCTGCGTCTGACCACATCATCACCACTCAGAACTGACAAATCCCAATGATGAAACACCAATTAACAGTAGTGTGTCATGCACCCACACATCTGGTAGCCCAGGACAAAGATGTGGGATGAACACAGTACAACTCAGCAAGCATCAACAACAGGAACATATCAAGGGAACACTGCCTGTGTATGAAAAGGGATGTGGACACACACACACATGCTCACACAACACACACCATGGGCCCAGGCAATGTCAAGGAACAACACACTTACTTGAGGGGACTCAACTCCTGTGGAAGCTCAGCTGTGCCAAACATAGTCCCAGCAGGTCTCAGTCATGTCAGCAGAACACTTGGTCATTCAGCCATCAGTTACCACCCAATGAAGGCTCTGGTCACAACAGCCTGGGTACGGGATTGTCCCTAAAGTCACCTGCACATACTCAATACATATGTCCAGCTAGTGGCACAGAGGAACCAGTTGCTCTTACACCAATGATGCCCACACCTGCAGGTCCAGTGGAGATGTGCCCACAGTTAGGGAAATAGACAAATTGGACAATGGGAAGCACATCATATGTGCATGTGTGCAAGCCACAGATGTGACCATGCAAATGAAATGTTTACAGAGATGTTCACAAATAGTTCATCATGACACACCCAGTTAGCTGCAAAGGATGACATGGATACTGACCAGAATAGGATACATATCTCATGGACCACATGGAGTACGTCACATCAACACCTCAGTATTCAACATTGGAAATCCAGCATTATAACTGCAAGGTCATGGTAAACATCATCAACATAATGTACAGCTAAATCAAATTCACAAGGATAAATACAAATGCTTTATTCAGCCAAATTTCAATGCAAATGTCCTTTCAAATCAAAACAAAGGCCAATGGCCAGTCCATATCCAAATGTCAACAATGTGATTTGAGTGACAACTGTCACGCGTTGCTTGCCTGCACTGGTGAGGACAGGGGACATCCACTCAGAGATGAATACATGGGGGCAGGCCAGGTACCGCAGGGACAGGATCAGGGCTCAGCAGCAGGAGACAGTGAAGGGGTGGTAGATGCAGGAGAGTCAATGGCAACTGCAGTGGAGGTGTCTGACATAATGGGTGCAGTCACAACTGTGGGGCACAAGTCAGATAGGGTGGGTGCCTGCACAACTGCAGTGGGCAGGTCAGATGGAGTGTACTGGGTCCCTCCTGCAGTGCCCAAGTCAGACGGGGTGGTCGTGGACTCCACTGCAGTGCCCAACTCCATGGGAGCGGAATGGGGTTCAGGTGAGGTCAGCAGGAAAGAGGGAGCGGCCACGGTCCCTACATCAGTGGCACAAACAGTCTGACCGGGGGGTGGGAGTGGGGGTGGAAGAGCAAGTGGTAGGGGGGAGGGCCGGAGCATTTTGGGATCATGTATCTGTGGGTGGGGGAACCTGGAGAAGGGTGTGGCGGGGGAACCTCTGGAGTGGTGGCCTGGGGGATGGAGGACGGAGACTTTGTCGTGGAGCTGCGGGGCGGGGGTGGGGTCTTTCTCTTCCGGCTCCGGGGGAGCTTGCGGGTGGGGGCCTAAGTCTGACTGCACCTGGGGGAGGGAGTCTGGGTGTGAGGGGCACTCCCCTCCATGTGTGAGGACTTCCTCTTCCCCTTGTAAGCTGGATCTGCTGGATCGGTGGGGAAGGGGCCAAGGTCACAGAGGAAGAGCTTCTGGGGAGATGGGGTTGCAGGTGAGGCAAGGGAAGGGGTCTTGGAGGGAGAGGTATTGGAGGACTATGGAGTGGTTGTGGATGCCTGTGTGTGTGTTTGCAAACCATCCCCTGTGAGTGTGGTATGAGTCCTCTGAGGTTGCTTGTGTGCACGTCTAGACCTTGGTTTGGGTGTCTGTGTGCTGCCCGTGACTGTGGGGTTGGGTGAATGTGCTGGTATGTGTGTGTGCTTGGGACTGGTAGGGTGCTAGGAATCATGGATGGGGCAGGGGTAGGAGGGGTGAGGGACTGTTGTTTTAGGGACAATGTTGCCGTCAGGGAGGAGGCCATGGACTGATTGGACCTCTGTAGGGCAGACATGCCCGATGACATCCCCTCCATGAATGACACGAGTTGTGTCAACAGACTGGTGTGTGCATGGAGGACACTCAGCATTGATGTCTGCCCTACATGGATCTGTCGAAGCAAGTCCACAGACTCCACACTCAGGGCAGCAGGGGACACAGGGGCAGGGGGTGCGGTGCCTGGCACAAAGGAGACATGCTCCCGAACACGGAAGCCTCCGCGGATCTCTGGGATGGGAGCCGATGGGAGGGTGGTGATGGTGGTGGTGGCGGTGACGGGGACAGCCTCACTAGCTGGGGTTTGGTGGCTGCTGACACCCGCCTCCACAAGGGAGTCATTCTCCGAGATGCTGTGGCCCTCAGCTGGGGCGGATGGTGCTGAGGGCTCCTCGGTGTGGCTTCACTCGCCCTCCGTGCCACTGGATCCCTCCAATTCCTCGCCTTCTGTCCCAGTCAGGCTCTGTGGCTCCTCCTGGTCCGTGGAGCTGTCCCCTCCTGTGGCAGTGGATGTATCTGTATAGAATTAGGAAAAAAGAGAACAACATCAGTCACCTGCCCTGACTGCACACACCACAGTGAGTACATCACATCACAGGGCAAGCCCTGGCATCATCAGCTGAACAGTGCTCAAAGTGATCACACTGTTTAGAATAAGCCAATTGTCAGTCTCACCATTAACCATGGCACATCCCTCCTGGACTTTCACCCATATGTCTGTTGCATGTTGGATGCCAATACCCCAATGTGCAGACATGCACCACCTACACATTTGTTGGACATGCAAGTGAACATGTAGGAGTATGTCACTATACACACATCACATCTCTTGCCACTGACTCAGTACAGGTGTCCGGATGAAGGGATGGCCAGAGTCTCATTTCACATGCTTGTGATGCATACCAGCAACACACACTATGATGTTCTCATGTCCTGATAGTCAATGCCACAATGGGGTGCATGGAGCACATTTGACCCCAATGCATGATCACTCATAGCAAGTTAAATGCCATGGCACTGGCATGCCTGGAAAGTCAGTCATCACTGTCTCCTGTCACAAGGGCAGGGCATCCAGACAACAACAGTATGCACTGTGTCACCATCATAGGCCATGGGTAAAGCAAACTCTGCAGCTGACAATTGCACTTGTCCATCCCCTGCAAACTACATATCCCGGACCCAGATGACCCCACATCATACAAAACAGACATATGAGTCTCTGCGAACACAAATCCCTGTACATGAGTACATCACAGTCTGCTGTGCATGAAACACAGCTGCCTGAAGTTCAAAGTTGCATACACCATTGTGCACTGTCAAGTGATCACACACCTATATGTCACACAGGTCTTGTCTCTTATAGTCACATCCCAGATGCCCTGCTGACCCTCAAAATCATGAACACCCCAGTTGTCCTGAAAAGGAAGCCACACCACAATGACACAGAGGCAGACACCTGACGGCACATGTCACTAAGCACAACCTGTAAGTTGATACACAGGAGTGGGATTACAGAGTGTTTCTAAATGCCCTTGAGTAGGCATGACTGCCCAGGTCTACGTGAAACAGTGCATAGCCCTGGACAGTAGTCAGGTGGCTAAGCAAGTGTGACACACTTGATATACATACTCCCACAATTTTGAGTCCCCTGCGGCATGGGTGTGTTTGAAATACCCCAGGAACATGTGGTGAGTCAGACCAGCAATTGGAACACATATCAAGGGCACACACAGATCCCATGTCAGATCTCAGGCATTGTGTAAACAATTGACCCACCCATGAAACACACAACAGAGTCACAGTAACAGATGCTGTCCGGAACCTGAAGCATAGCTGACTGCAGGGACACAGTGCCCTGGTGACACAAGCCACAGACTGTAGGGTCCACACCTGTGGATCAGATGAGGAGGGTGTATCACACAATTGAGGGACATGAGTCCTGGACTACAAGACCTACATAATGTGGAAGTGTGACCCGGCCAAAAGACTGCAAATAGAATGTCAGACATAGTATACAGATTAGGCATGGACTTACTCCCTCATTGCTGCTGTCTGGCCTTCAGTTGCCCATCCAGGTCTGGAAGACCACCGCCAGAATCCTGAGCATGTGGGGGGGTCAGGGTCCGGTGTCCTCCCCTCCTGCGAGGAGGCGACAGCCTCAGCTGGACCCTTGCGATCCTCCAGGTCCAGCCCGAAGGTCCTGCCACCTCTTCTGGTCAGTCAGATCTCCTGCTTCTGGTGGGCATCAACCTGTGAGGATGACAAAATTAAAAGTCAATTAACACACATGCCCCATATTTGTGCTGCACACAGTTGGATATACATGTCGTCATCACAAAGGAAAATGAGTTTCACAGGTAGTGCACCCATGGAAATGGACAAATGCCCTGCATGTCTGACATGTTAACATTGCCTGGGAAGTTGAAGCTTGCACAAATGCACTTATGCTGCAGAACACCTGTTCATTACATGTACCTACACACTTTGGGGGATGAAAGTACTCAGTGAGTATGCTTGCCACTGGTGTACACACTGCTAGTGCTGCTAGTCAGACAACATGCACAATTAGGAAGGCAGTGGACTGCACACTCACCTGCTCCCCTGGTTTCCCATACAGCTTGCTGTAACGTGGAAGGAGCCCGTCCAGCAGGGCCTGGGTCTCCTCCTCAGTGAAGGCTGGGGCCCTCTCCAGAGTACGTGCCATAGCAGAAGCAAGATGATGCAGTGACACCAGCAGTGGTATCAGAGATGTGGTCCAGTAGCATGTAGTGCAGGCAAGTGAGCTCCCTGGGGGCCAGCCAGCCTCATATCTGTGCTGCAGAGCCATAATCTGTGCCATGTGTCCCAAGTGATAGGTCCAACACGTTGCATTCTATGAATCTGGCCAATTCATGGAATTGTACGACTCGTACACGTCTTCCGCATCGTTCAAATCTTCACCTTCATAAAACCCTAGAAATTGCAACATTGTTGTTGGCATCCAACTGAATTTCCAGCGCACAACTCGTACAAGTTTTGAATCCACATCCGTCTCCATGACAGTCCAGAGTCAATGGGTGCGCACGGCTCGGTCAACTGACTGTACAACGTGTATTTTGAAAATCCACATGCACCCGTCTACATACGATTCAATGGCCAAGGCGTGCGCAGGGCTCGGTCCATGCCTGTACAACGCATATGCATGATAGGCACCCGCATCGGTTCTCATTGCAGTCAATGTCTAAGCGTACGCACGGCTCGGTCCTGAACTGTGCAATGCGTACACATGATAGTCACCCGCATCGGTTCTCACTGCAGTCAATGGCTAAGCGTACGCACGGCTCGGTCCTGAACTGTGCAATGCGTACGCATGATAGTCACCCGCATCGGTTCTCATTGCTGTCAATGGCTAAGCGTACGCACGGGTCGGTCCTGAACTGTGCAATGCGTACGCATGATAGTCACCCGCATCGGTTCTCATTTCAGTCAATGGCTAAGCGTACGCATGGCTCGGTCCTGAACTGTGCCATGCGTCTCTGTAGAAGTCACCCGCGTCGGTTGACATTGGTGTGACTTTTTGACTGCTTCCAGACACAATTACTTGCCAGGGACTCAGGTGCACACCTACCACGCTACAGCATGTGCCACACTGTGTACAATGGCATGTAAGGCTGGCATTACCTGTGTGTTTGGGGGGGGCAACATTTGGTTTGTTGTGTGGCTCTTTTGTGCAGCCACTCCCAGGCTGTGCACGTGTTCATGGGGACAGAATCCTTTGTGTGTTGTGCACATTACCACTGTAATGTGCAACTGTACAGTTATGGTCATGAGTCATGGACACAGTTGCAGGTTGGATATGTTTAGGACATGTCACATACACCCTGAGTCGTGGGTGTTTTGGTATGTACGTCACAGTGAGACCTATAGCCACAATTCTGATGTACACCCACAGTCTGTGTGCATGTTGTGTTTCGTTGTGGGTGATCAAATGTGCCCAATGGGGACAGTCTCCATATCCATGTGGTTTGTGCATCAACATTGATGTTGTGTGTGTTTCTACGAGACGTCCATGTAGGGCCTGCAGAGACAACAGTGGCCACTACCTGTGGGACTCACGGTTGTTTTGTGGCATGTACATGATACGCCATGTCAAGCCAGTGTCCATGTGGCAATACAGGGACCCTGGGTATCTGCATGTCAAAGAGCTGTGATGCCTGGTAGACATCAGGCCTCACTTGTCACTGTGGTGTGTGTTTGTAACGTGACAGCAGTACATAGGTACTGTGACACAGCCCAATGATTGGCCATTGCACTACATGGAACTTATGTAGACAATGTGGACTTGAGATGTGAGGTGATGTGCATGTAGGTGACATATGTGTCCATACCCAACAGCACACACCTCAGTACATTGGGTATTGTCATTATGTATCATGCGATATTTTGCTTGGTCATAGCCACATGGGTGGATGAATCGACAATCTTCCTTTGTTCATCTCTGTACTGCAGGGCACCAGCTGTCCATAGACCGTTCCCAGACCTTGAAACCATGCAGGAATGTGACTGCATCAGACGGTACCGCTTCACCAGGCCAGTGATTGAGGAGTTGGTGGAGCAGTTGGTGCCACATCTGCTACCTGGCCGGACATTCCCCCTAGCACTGACCCCAGAGGGGAAGGTGATGGCAGCCCTGCACTTCTTTGTTACTGGTACCTTCCAGTACACTGTGGCTACTGCTGGTGGTATGTCGCAAACTATGTTCAGTCGTGTGCTTCGCGATGTCTTGGAGGGGATGTTGCATTTCCTTGACCTGTACATCAAGTTTCCTAGCTCAGGTCAACTCACTGACATAAAGGATGCTTTTTATAAACTGGGGAGGATGCCGAACGTCATTGGATCTATTGATGGTACACATGTGGCCCTGGTACCACCACGGGCACATGAGCAGGTATACCGGAACAGGAAACATTTCCACTCCATCAATGCTCTGGTGGTATGTCTTGCAGACATGTGTATCACACATGTGTGTGCACGTTTCCCCGGTTCTGCGCACGATGTCTACATCATGAGGAGTAGTCGCATTGCAACGCTGATGTCACAGATGCCAGACCAGCGTGCCTGGCTTGTTGGTGTGTACTGACTGTTTACCATTGTGTGTGTTTGGCAATGTTGTATTCCACCCTCTTTCAAAACTCAGCTAATAGTTCAATTGTTTGTATGTAGGTGACTCCGGATACCCCAACATGCCGTGGTTGCTGACACCCCTCAGGAACCCTGTGACACCAGCCGAGATGCGCTACAATGAGGCACATGGTCGGACCAGGAGGGTGATTGAGCGGACCTTTGGTCTCCTGAAAAGCCGTTTCCGCTGCCTGGACAAGACCAGAGGGGCCCTCCCATTTGACCCTGCAAAGGTGTGCAAAAGTATCCTTGTATGCTGCATGCTACCCAACATGGCAGTGCGGAAGAAGTTACCTCTCATCCAGGATGACGATGACCTACCTCCGCCACCTGTGGAGGATCCAGGCCTGGGCCACAATGACAGTGATGATGATGATGAGGGTGATGTCCGCACACAGCTCATCAACAACTTCTTCACCTGAATGTGAGTTTACAGGGTTGTTATGTTAATGTATTGAGTTAGCCTGAAATGTGTTGGGGCTGCTCTGTTGCTGTTTGAGTGTGTCTGTGTGCTACTTGACTGGATGCGTGCAGTGATGTGTCTTTTCAGGTGGTCTGTACTCCACAATAGTGTCGAACTGCCAACTTGTTTCTGTGTAGATTTCTTTTGACATGTTTTGTGCATGTGTATTGCATTTCTCTCCTGTTCTGTTGTGCTTTTGACTGTTTCTTATGTATGTCCTTCCCAGGGTACTTTGCTTGTTGTTTGGTCAACACTGACCCCCAACACCCAGAATCCAACACCAGGGTGGAAGTTGTCAATTCCCATCAAGTGATGTACCACACTCCCCTGGACTTCAATTCACCGACACTTTGTGACCATGTGTCCACTGTAACGTAGAATTACCTTGCAACTGTTGTGGAATAAACATGTTGCTGATGTGTAATGAACCTGTGCTATGCTTTGTTATGTGCGGTGTCTGTCTTCCCACATCTGACTGACATTTGCTTACCTCACCTGTGGGATTGTTACCACTGACTGTGGATAGGTGTGGTGTCTGTGCATTCCAATGTATTTCAGGTCAACATCATTGTGTGGGATGAGTTACATGGCCATGTTGAGTATGTGTTGTGGTGCCATAGTGGTGTGTCTCCCTCACATGTGTCACATCACCATGACTCACATAACGGTGATCACATTGCTGTAGTATTTGACATGCACTGTGTTGTTTAGCAGATCAACATCTCCATGACACATAACAAGTTGGAATTACAACAGAGGCAAGTATAGTGTACTGGTGAGTTTATTTACAAACATGTGTGAGGATAGTGCACAGGATGGTGTGTACTGTACATTGGGTTTTGAATCCAAAGTTCACAGTAGAGTTGGAAGTGTTGGTAGCTGAAATGTCCAGAGTAAAGTCCACAGTCATCTGCTACATTGGACCAACATGAACCCTCCATGTCATGTAGGCGAGTTGTGTTAGATACGACAAGGTGAACGGGTTGCGCACAAAGAACATTTTCCAGAACAGGTTTAGAGGCCCTGGGGGATGTGCATGGACATCTGCGTCTCACTTGTCCTTCTTCAGACGACCCCTCTTCTTCTTCGGGGGGGGGGGGATCCTCAGGTGTAGGCATCTGCGGTGCAGAGGACTCTCCGCCAGAGCCATCCTCCCTGTGGCACTGGCAGATCTTGCGGCAACAGATGTGGCCACACAGGGAGGTGTGGATATGTTGGTGCTTATCTGACAGAGGCATTGGAGTATGTCCCGATGCACCACAGTAAGTGCATCCCACTTTGCCTCCATGCGGGCATGATGGGCAGCCTGCTCCTGTTGAATGTCCTTGAGGATCCCCACTACCTGGCCGAATCCTCCGGTGCTTTCCTGGTACGCATCTATGATGCGTGCCAGTTGGGGGTCATCATGCAGTCCAGACCCCTCTGCAGGCTGCGCCCTCTGCCTACCACCCCTCCCAGCACCACTAGCCACACGGGCAGGACCTGCGGCGACACGTACAGGTGACACTGGGCCCCCTTGGGTGTTGTTACTGGTGGTGTTGTCCGTACCTTCCTGGGGGTCCTGTGTCCCTGTGCTGTTGATATTCTGTGTCCTAGGTCTGTCCGTGTTGGCAGGGGTGCCCTGTCTGTTGCCAGAGGCTGGAGGCGTGGGTACAGAGGGTGCAGATGTTGGTACTGCTGGTGCTGCATGATGACTCACACCGGAGGTGCCAGGTTGTTCTTCGTCATCCGAAGAGGACAGAGACTGATCCACACCAGAGAGCTGAGGGTCCACCAGAGTCTGGGACAGGGACTCCTCTTCATTTGCTGCTGAGTCCCTAGCACCACCTGTGTTTGGAAGAGACACACAATGTAAGTTATGTTTCTACAGGCATCAATGGTTCACATACATGACATTTTCTACTGTACGTCAGGATGCGTGCATGTACACTGCTTTGTCCAAAGTTGTCACGGACAGAGATTGATATTGATGTGGCACATTGCCCAGCCAACATGAAACATTTCAATGTGCATGTTGAAGTGTGTGCATAGCCAAGTCATGAATAGATTTGCCTGTACATGGCCATTACTACTCAAGGGCCATCACGTTGCTGACACAGGTGTGCCATCCCTGTACACATTTGACCTTTAACTGGGACATACGTGCAATTCCACTGAGGATATGTTGCAAGATTGGGGCATGTGTGGTAGCAGATTTTGCTAGTCTTTGTGTGTCACATTGGTGTATTGGTACGACATGGTCACAGTCCGATATGCCTGTGATCTCTTGGGAGAAAGTGTTTTTTTACAGTGTTTCTAGTTCCCATCTCATTTCATACAAGTGATGATGTCACCATCGTCAATGAGTCTGGTGCTGAGTTTTGTACGTGCATATGTGATTTGACTTGTCAATGTTCTCCATAGTGACATGGATTGGGCAAGGAAGCACTCTGGCTATTCAATGCTCATGACAGTGAGAGCCGGTGGTGTGTGTGTTGCGGTTTGGCTGCTGTGAGTAGCATGTCTCCTCCAATGCAGTCCAGGTTAGACCTTGTGTCTACAGTGTCTATGTCAGTGAGTGGTGTGTTGTGTGAAGGATGCATATGTTTCAGCATGATGTAGGAGTGGAATGCAGCTCACAACAGCACCGAGTGTGAATGAGACCATGCTATGGTGTTGGCTAAATTAGTGTGTCCATTCCATTCACTGTCAGATGTCCCCTGTCAATGATGTATATGTGAGTTCCTGTGTGTTTTGTGCAATGTAATATACATGGATCTCCACACTTGTCATCTGCAAGACACACCTCCACAGAAAGGCCAGGGGGCACCCCTGGACAGTGCATCCCCAGACAGTGAGTTTGAACATATGGTTGCAATGGTTGTGTGTGCGACCGTGTTTGGTTTGGCCAGTGCATATGTATGATTTTCAGCCACATCATTTCTCAGGCCCATATGTCAGACATCTTGCCCGGGCATTATCTTTGTGACTGACTGGTACCACGAGTGCAATGTGTTTTAGCATAGAAGGTGTGTGTATGTCCAGCATCGGTGTTATTTGTTTTCAAGTCAGGACCTCCTTCTCCCCCAGACCAGTTATGCCATCATGAAGCGTGCCACCATTGCAGTGGGTGCAGGTTAACTTTTAGGATATCAGTCAGTGCAGTCCTGGTGTTTGTTGGTGCCCAGTTCCCAGCAGGGTCTTGTGCTCCCCACAACAGAGCCCAGTGCCAGACATCTTGTCAGTCCACTCCCACTCTCTGTGAGGCGAGCATGGTTCAGTGTGAGCTTGCTGGGCCATGTGGGTGGGTGGGGATTGTCTGTGACTGCAACTCCCATCATGCTTTTGGCTACACTCCCCTTCCCAGCATTCCCATACTTTCTTCCTTTTGACTCTGCTTCCCTGTGAGGGGGTGTGACAGCAATGGCAAGATGGCTGACTGTGCTGTCCTGGTGTTTGTTGGTGCCCAGTTCCCAGCAGGGACTTGTGCTCCCCACAACAGAGCCCAGTGTCAGACATCTTGTCAGTCCATTCCCACTCCCTGTGAGGTGAGCATGGTTCAGTGTGAGCTTGCTGGGCCATGTGGGTGGGTGGGGAATGCCTGTGACTGCAACTCCCATCATGCTTTTGGCTGCACCCCCCTTCCCAGCATGCCCATACTTCCTTCCTTTTGACTCTGCTTCCCTGTGAGAGGGTGTGACAGCAATGGCAAGATGGCTGACTGTGAAGTCCTGGTGTTTGTTTGGCTACAAGTCCAAAGAGAGCCCCTGTGCTTCACACGGCAGAACCCAGTGCGGTGTATCTGTGGGTGATATTTCACCACAGTGTGTGTCAATGCTTTATACCCGGTGAGTTGTGTGGAGTTTGTGTTGAGGGGCGTGTGTGTCTACACATGCTGGTAAGTATGGTCAGAGCTGTCAGCCCTCCTTCCCACCTGGCCAGACAACCCACCATGAATCGTGCTTCCATTGGAGTGCGTGCAAGTTGGCTTTCAGGATGTCAGGCAGTGATGTCCTGCTTCTGATTTGCACACAAGCCCTACCAGGGCCTTGTGCTCCCCACAGCAGGACCCGGTGTCAGCAGACATCTTGTCAGTCATTTTCCACTCCCTGTGATGTGGGCATGGTTCAGAGAGGTCTTGATGGCCCAATTGGGAGGGGGAGCATTATCTGTGACTATAAACCCCATCATGCTTTTGTATACGCTCACATCACCTGCATACCCACTATTCCTTCCTGTCAGTCAGCTGCACTGTGAGGTAGTGTGTTTGTGGTGGCAAACTGTCTGACAGTGTTTATTTGGCTTTGTACCACTTGTTGCTCTATTTGTTGGTAGGTTTGTACATGTCATGACACAGTTACAAGTCACTATGAGATGGCAGGCATTGTGTTTGTCTGACTAGCATACACATCTTGGGATGATTATCTATTGGTTACTGTGGCTTTGATAACAGTGCATGGTTTCACTGTTCCCTTGCCACACAATATTGAGTATATTGGTTGTGTACTCACCAGGCTCTGGTATGTCTGATAGACCATGGACGCTCTCTGGTTGGAGGATGTCCCGCACCTTCTCCTCCCAGGATCGGAAGTATACTGGTTTGGCAGGAGGGCCACCACCAGTGCGCTGACTCAAGGCGTGATCTTTCTCGATGAGTTTCTTGACCCTCCTGCACACGTCATACAACCTGTTCTGGATATCATCCTTTGTGCGCAACATTGGTGCTTGTGCATTCACCTTGTCCACAATCCTCGACCACATCTTTGTTTTCTGTGACATGGGGGTCCTTTGGACCAATGTACCAAACAAATGTGGCTCTACTCTGATGATCTCGTCTACCAGCACTTCTAACTCACTATCTGTGAACTTTTGATTCTTCTTTGGGGGCATGGTGATGGGTGGTGGTGGTGAGTGATGTGTGTGTGAGGGTGCAAGTGAGGGTGGGTGAGTGTCAGTTTTGCTCGGTGTATGTGTGAGTGCTTTTAGTGAGGTGCTAATGGTGTGAAAGTTGTGTGATGGGTGAGTTGTGAGTGTGTCTGTGGTTGCTGTCTGATGGTGTTCTCTGCTGGCTGGTGTCTTGAATTTGCAAAGGATCGTGGTAGTGATTGATGTCCTTTATATAGGTGGAGTTGTGGGTGTGTCTTAGTTCCAAGTTTTTTTAAAAATATTTATTGACTTTGTCATTGCTTGTTTGGTCCTTTTTTCCTTTGGGTCTTCTAGGCATGAAAGAGACGTTCTTCTGACCGAGACGGACGCTGATGTTGGCTAGTGCGGGCTTCTCCGGGTCTTTCACGCTGACTTTCTTCTGTGTTTCATATGCGCCGGTCGCGGAGAGCTCTATTGCTTCAGGTCCCTGTTTTCTGTGCGTGTCGGTCATGCGGCTTGGGCTCCGTGCGAGTCGGTCTGGTTTTACACGCATTGCATCGTACTGCGCGGATCGGACATCGAGGGTATGTGTCGGTCGGGTTCATTCCTGGTGCGTGTCGGTCGGTGTGAATCGCGTCAGTTTTCCAGGCGAATCACTGTTTCCCTACGGCTCGGTCATACGGCTTGTATTCCGTACGTGTTGGTTGTAAATCACACGCATTGCATCGTACTGCACGGGTCGTACGGTGCCGGTCTGTGTCGGTCGGTCCCAGATCTGGGTCTGTGTCGATCAGTACGTTTAGCGGCCGGAATCGGAATCGGCTCCTTAGTCTCAAAATTGACGACCCCACTGATCAAATCCCAATCAAGACTACTCTAATGAGATAGGCACATCGCATCATTATAAGTAGGCCTGGGCTAAAATGTCGTTCCGTTCGCGGAAATTGCGATAATTTGACATTTTCACGTTCCGCGGAAAGCGCAAAAATGTCAAAATTTCCGCATTCCGCAGCTTGGCGATAATTTGTTTCTTGCTCGTGCGATCGCCTTACCTGAATCCCCGCGTTCGCCGACAAGTTTTCTTGATCCGGTCGCGTTCTCCATGAGATGTTGTATTGTTTTTAGCCATTTGCGCTGTCTCGCGAAAGTTCGCGCCCGCAGTGACGTCATGCGTCGCGCGATCACGTCTTTCTTCTCGCGATCATGCACCGCGAGACAACTGAAAACAAGATGGCCGCGCCCGCGAGCAACCACATGGGTAAGTTGGCGAGCCGCAATCATGCAGAAAATCTCGCGAACATGCGGGAAAAAAACTTACACATCTCCGCGATATTTCCGCGTGTTTGCGATAATTTTTAACATTTTCGCGATAATTTGCGAAAGTGGATTTCGCAAATTCCGCCCACCCCTAATTATAAGGGAGTGATTTTAATGACATGTTTTCTCAGAGTGATTCGAGACTTAAAAATAGTAATGAAATATCTTCAGGAACTGATGGGTGGAGATAAATTGATATATATTGAAGAATACATGAATTGCTAGTGTCAAAGTGGTATGAGATTGCTTTAAAGCAGTACTGTGGGGGCAATATTATAGCATTATTCCTAATTAAATTAGGCAAGTAAAAGATAAAAGAGCTGGAAATTAAACGATGTGAATAGAGGACCCAATAATTAAAATCTCGGTGACAAGACAAGAAAAAGTAGTTGCTCTAGTCAACCTATTCTCCTTCAGACTTGTAAACAGAAACATGTCACTCCTCCAGTGAACCAATTGATATGCCTTGCATCGTGAGAGAGCAAGCCACTAGCCTTGAATCTCCTATTAAAAAAAGAAGAAATTAAGCAGACTATTAAGAATGTATCTATCGGCTGAGCAGAGGGTCCAGATGGATTTGGCTCAGAGGTATATAAAAAGTTCTTAGAGCTACTGAAACCCTATTTCCACAAGTTATACATCTTCTTTTGGAGCTCTGGGATTTCCCTGAGACTTTTAAAGATGGGATAATATATATGTTCTGCAAACCTCGCAAGAACCTGGTACAATGCAAGTCGTACCAATCCATCACACTCCTAACAACAGACTATAACATTTTCATTAAAATTCTAGCTAATCAACCAGCATCTATGGAGGGTCAGACCAACCCAGATTTCTTCTGGGACAAAGGTAGGCAGTTCAAATGTATTTATTTTGTTGAAGCCTTCTCATATTTGTCTGAAAATCACAAGACATGCTTATTTGCTTTTCTTGACGCACAGAATGTTTTCAAACTGGTGAACTTGGACTTTCTCCAGACCATTTTGAAGAGAATGAGAGTTCTTTCCCGGTTGACCTCCCAATTATATACTGACATTTGGGCACGCATGATCTTAAATGAGAAGATAGGGGGCAAAATCAACACTCAACATGGGCCAAAACAGGGCTATATCAGCTCCACTGTTGTTTGCCCTGTTCATAGAACCTCTTGCCACTAAAATAACAAAATGCACAACTGTCTCTGTGGTAATAGAAAAATTAAGATATATGCTGATGATGTTACCTTCTTTTTAGAGGCTGACAAAAATAATATAGATCAACCCTCTAAAATAATCAAAGAATTCTCTGACGTTTGTGGTTCCAAAAAAAATCTCAGCAACATGTGGATTATGAATTTCAGCACTATGACTCCTCTTGAAGATTAGCATGCCAAACATAGGGCTTTTGATAAACAACAATCCCATTAATGATTAAGGAATTCTAATTATCGTACACATAATCAAGCTGTAGGCTCTGAATTATATTCCCTTAATGTTGAAATTCAAACAACAATTCGGATCCTTGGAGAAGCTATCGCTTAGTTTCATAGAGAAGGTCAATCTTAAGAAAATGCAATGTTCTCACAATGACTTCTTATCCTGTTTCAAGCCTTTTCTTGCTTTCTATCTGAAAATGAAACATCACTTACATTTGATTTATAGGGGAGGGAAAGAAAAGCTGAATCAGCTGGAATAAGGATGTTGCACATTATTAAGGGTAAGGTAGGCATTACCTGAAATCTAAATATTTAATGTTGCTGCATCATTAGGCTCTGTGAGGAGACTGATAAACCTAGATTAGAACACTGGAATGTGGAGAGCTCCATTGAAGACAATGGAGTCGCTCCAGTCTTATAATGGCTGCTGTAAGCCTTCTGCTCCAACATTCAAATGTTTGTCTTCCTGTTTCTTCCTTTAGAACATTATACTCTCAGTGGATGGAATGCTCTAATAGTCTTATAGCCCTTCGGCCTCTGGCTATACCGGTAGGCAAAGCCCTCTACCTCATTATAGGCCTTCACCTGCGGCTCAAGACTATAACTCAGGTTCAGGGCCTTTACCAATCAGTATAGCCCTCGGCATCGGGCTATTAGGCTACAGTATGGAAGTGGACTGATAATAAGAAGTGGTATTTAAATTTGGCTATCCAAGACTTTAAAAAAATAAGAATTGGTATTTTGATCAGTTATTTTAGGATTTATTTCCAAATGGCTGAGTATCGTCATATAGCAAGAATTGACACCTCTGGGGGAAATTACTCGAATCCTGCTAAGTCAGATTCCAATTGTCAGATGTGCCAAAAAAAGCCTTTATGACGTTTGGTGGACTAGTTCGGGTTCTATAAAATCGTTTTCTAGTATCTAAACAAATCTCTCCTACAAAATAGTCTCTCCTACAAAATAATTTTATTCAAATATTTACATCTTCGGAGTTGGCTTCTCCCTGATATGAAATTGTTCATACTCGACAATATTTATTATGGATTCATAAGTGTTTGTAAGAAAAGTCTCAACCAGGTACACAAATTTGCTGTCGATATACATAGGAAAGGATTATTTTCCAAATCCAAGTGAGATGATTAAGTACAAGATTGTTCTAACTATTACAGAAATGATAAGGCTTTGGCTAGAAATGCAAACTCTTTTTCAAGAATACAGCAACCAACACTCTTTATATTTTAAATTTTTCTGGTTATACTACTCCTTACTATTAATTCATGAGTGGTTACCCGGAGCAGATTCACACTGCCATTGTTGCAAAACTGAGTTAACAACATGGGAACATATGTTCTTAGAATGCCCTTGGTTGCGATATCTGTGGAGGGAAGTTGAGGAGAGCCTTAGTAAACTCACGGGACAAGAACTGAAAATTTATGACAAAAACATTCGGATCTGGTTACCAATCGCTCCTAAAACCAATTGGTAAAAGATTAACCTGTAATATTCAGTGTCGGCTGGTGACATTTGAAAGTGGCGAGGTGTAAAAGTTATGGATGAGTGGCTGGTGGCAAGCAAGCGAGCACGCCTCAGTGTCATAAGGAGGGTTCAGGGGGGTTCTCCCCTTGGGAAATTGTTCTAAAGAGAATGGGTAAATGGTGTATTTTTAAGTAAATTTGAGAAAGCAAGAGGGTTAATAAAGCAATTGTGAAAGTGTATTAAGCACTGCTCTCAGGTTGTGAATGTGATATGAACTGCCACATTATCCATCCTCTGCTGCATTATCATCAGATTTGAACAAAAATCTAATTTGTTTCTAGCTCAAACAGATCAAAAGTTACTAAAAACATGGCAGCATGTGCTTTTTCTTTTGCAGCGGAAGGCCCGTCCCAAAGGTTGACTAGTCATGTTTCAGCTGCTTATTGCTGTATTTGGGTGGTAAACTGGCACTAATAAGGTGAAAGCTTTACTCAGGCAGTTACCATATGTGAAGACCCCAAATTCACACACACTGCACTTCAGAGTTAAAATAAAAACACAGCTGGCTCACCTGCGCTGAGCAGCTAAAACCAGAGACACTAGCCCCTCTCACAGGGCCATGATCCTGCTATCCACCTGCACCCTTTCACCCCCACTCATGTGATGTGTATAACCATATGTACACTTCTCCATGATATGGTTACTGGCTCTTTTTTCACCTGTTCCTACAGGTCATTGACTGCATCAAACCTCTGGAAAACTCATCTAACCTGGCCTTAAAAGCATTGATAGAGGTTTAAACTGTTAATAACATTTAATTCCCTGTAAAAAGTAACATGAAAGCATTTATGACATACTAGAAAGGCTACGGAAGAGAGGCGCTAAATATATATGTTTATCTATCACATGCACACATTTTCTGTCTGTATTTTCACTAAGTTATGTATTCGATTCCTGATGCTATGTGCAGCACTCTACTCTCCCCAGCATGTAGGCAATTTTCAGAGGCACTTCTAAAAGCTGGGTTAGTTACAATATTATTGAACCAAAACCCCTTGCAGGGTTATTACAGAGCTGCCAAGTTTCCCAGTGTCATGTGTAACTCTGTAGTCCAGTCCTGGTGTTTCCTTAGAATTCTAGGGATGGCAGCCCTAGTTAGGTACTGGGTTGAGGTTAAATAAGTAGAAGAAAACGATAGTGACCCCTCTACTCCAAGAGACAGGGTACTAATAATCTTTTTAGACAAACAAAGACTCTTGGAAAACTTATATTTTAGTACTCAACTCACACATCTTTAGGCATTCTTGGGTTCCACCCACCAGTCTTGATAGGGAAGGCCAACACCATAAAAATAATTATTCCAAATCAAATATTATATCAAAAACGTGTCAGATCATACATATGTATACAAAATCATAATAAAACAGTTAAAAACATCACATAATACAAAAAGGTTCTCTTACACATTAAAAACAATCAAGATTATTCAAGAGAGACAGAATATCAGACATATACTTTTGTCATTAAAAGAGGTTAATTTGAAGAAATCAATTAGAATAATTGGATTATTTCATTGTTTATATGCAACACATTGTTCCTCAAATGTAACCATTAACAAGAGCGCAATGCATTTCGGTGGTATAAATCAGGATCAAACCACCTTCCTTAGGACAATAAAGCATTCATCTCTCTCATCAAGATGCTTTGGAAGATTCCCTGTATAAAAATACAGACTAGATATAAAAACTTCTATACACTATGGGTTCCTCTTACATCATCATTGTATCCTTAAATCAAACATTAGAGGACCCATCCATTTCCCCTTCTAGACCAAATAATTGGAGAGTACCGGCACTTCCCAGAAACAAGCAAGTACTCTGCTTCAGAGTACCGGCACTTCTATTTTTCCATTTCAAGCACTGGTTGTATCAAAGATCCTTTCCCCAGTGGGAGAAGTTACAATCTCTGTGTCTTTTCTTTGCATTCTGGTACTGGCAGTCCCGTTGTGCTCATGGCTAGGACTACTATATTTCAAAGAAAACAATCGAGAGCTGTGCGGCAAAGATGGTAGCACAGATTTATTTCAGAACTTTCAGGTATTGTTAAAGGTGTACCACAGGTGTGGTGCAAGGATTGGTATGTTCCATCACAGGATGAGCTCACATGTTTTCACCCATTTGTATGTGTCAAAAACACTGCACTCTTCGGTGTGCACAATATGCAGTACGGTATTTGCTGCTGTGCTGTGTATAGTATCATTGGGGAACAAAGCCACTGCTCCCCGAGCTTTACCCTAAGATGGAGTGCAGTGAGAACTGCAGCACATGTTTTACACATGCACATGCTCTGCATCTAAGCAAGGTTTTCAGAATACTGTGAGGGGTCTTCAATGCCAGATGTTGACAATCGAATGCATTCTGGGTATTGAAGTTCTGACTCACTTCACCTAAAATAGTACCTCAATAAAATGCTGTGTAAAAGAAAGGCAACAAGCATTGTACCCTCAGTGATGCAGTCTTCTGGTAAACTTGCCTTTTGGAGGGTTCTGCCTATTTTCTAATACAGAAGACTGTAAAAATAACACATTTCATAGCAGCCGTGCCTGGTTGGTTAGGTCACTCTCTGTTTATTCTTAGAATTCTGGTCCTTGTAGTATTATTTAACCCTAATCTTTTTAGACAAACTATGGGGCAGATCTATGTTTCCTGGCGCATCCCTGCAAATCAGCATGGATGCGCCAGGAAATATGCATCACGCAAGTTTACTCTTGCGCCACCACAGATGCGCCGCATTTACAATGCAGGGCATCGTGGCGCAAGGATAAACAGATGCCTGACGCATCTGAAGGCGTAAGGCGGCGCATTGCTGGAGTTGCGTCGCAAGCGCCACGCAGCTCCAGCAAGGCTCGGGGGTGCCCTATTCTTACAATGCTGCGTCAATCCTTACGCCTGCTTCAAGCAGGTGCAGGGTTTTGACGCAGCATGGGCTCTAAAGTGACTGAGTGAAATCTTGTAGATTTCACTCAGCCACTTTTCGGAGGCTTTCCTGCGCCGGAACGCCCCCCCCCCCTGCACAGGTACGCCCACATGTGGCGCAAGCTTTACAACGTGACACATCTCCCTAGATGCGTCACGTTGTAAATAGCCCGCAGCATGGCGCTGGGTTTGCGCCGCCGCTGCGTCACAAAAGTGACGCAACGGCGGCGCAAAAGTGGCGCACGGGGCTTATAAATCTGCCCCAAAGACTCTTGGAAAACTTATATTCTAATACTGAACTCACACACCTTGAGGCATTCTTGGGTTCCACCCACCAATCTTGATAGGGAAGGATAAAACTATAAAAATTATTATTCCAAATTTAATATTATATCAAAAACGTTTCAGATCATACATATGTACACAAAATAATCATACTAAAAGAGTTAAAAACATCACTAATACGAAGAAGTTTTCTTACACATTAAAAATATTCAAGATTATTCAAGAGAGACAGAATATCGGACATATACTTGTGTTATTAAAAGAGGTTAATTTGAAGAAATTAATTAGAGAGTTGCATTATTTCATTGATTATATGCAACTCATTGCTCCTCAAATGTAACCATAAACAAGAGCGATGACGCATTTCGGTGGTATGAATTAGGATCATGCCACCTTCCTCAGGACAATAAAGCATTAATCTCTCTCATCAAGATACTTTAGAGGATTCCTCGTATAAAAATACAAAATAGATATAAAAACTTCCATCCACTTTGGGTTCCTCTTACATCATCATCAAAGAGTGTGGGTTCTAGCTTTATGTATGGAGTAACGCAGAGTTAACCCTGGGGCTGTTATCTTTCCAAAATTGCTGAAAAGCAGCCCCGAGAATGGGTAGCGATTTGAGTTAATAATACACTAGGGCATTAGTCATTATGTTTCCAGACGGCAAATGGTCTGCGAAGCTAAATTTGAAGGCACCTGTTTACGAACTATACTAGTCACATAAAGGATTTCTCAGCACTTATCTTTTCCATGGTGAACTGTGCCCCTAACTTACAGTTTGCGACATTGTCACGTTAGCTGTAGACATTTTAAGCTTGAGATATTTTTTTATTTTTGACTCGAGAACAATTTAAAAAAAGAAACAGTAAAAGCATACGTGGGTTTACCAGCAGCAAACTTGTTTATTGGTTATGTTTTTTATGTAGCGCGAACTCCGTCCAGGTTACTTCGAATGTTGAAATTTAATATTTGTATTGATTATGTATTTATTAGGAGTGAGCAACAGTGCATTTCAACATGAAATGCTGTAGGTAGCGATCGTATAATGGTGCACGCGACTGTAGCAGCGTAGAATGGATCTAGAGATGGTTTAGATGGTGAGCAATCACAGGAGATACCTTTAACATATATACTGATGTACACAGTCACAGTGGCAGGTTAGTGGGGAGATATGTTTGTAATGCGATTCTTGCAGGATGAAGCGGTCCATGGAGCGGTTTTGAGAGAGGGGGTGAGTTCCAGTATAGTGGCCACAGTAACTGAAACAACCAAAGCCTGGATGCTGCTGATGGAAGCTGATGGAAGCTTGCATCTAGCTTCGAGTGTGTCTTGGTTGGTTGTTGTGGGGCAGGGTGTAATGTCACATGATTTCAAAGAGATAGTTTAGGGTGGATACTTTCAAGACCAGGACCAATGGCATGAGTTGAGCTCTCATTTTAGCTAAAAGTCATCGCTTTTGGTGACAGGTCTGTGAGATATGCGTGTGTATTAGGAGATTGTCAAGTATGCTTGTAACGAAACCTAGGTCCTTGTTCACAGGGGTAAAAGAATAGATGATTTTTGTTTTGAATGAATTCACTGAAGTGAGCGAGCTGTCCTTATGAGGCCAATGGATCTGATGCAGTTTGGAAATTGTGGCCGGAGACGAGGAATGAGCTTCAGAAATGATTTGAGTATCATATTCATAAACATGATGGTACAAGCCAAAATAAACAATGATATAGCTAAAGTATGCCTTTCAAAGAGAGGAGAGCAGAGCAGAGGGCAAAGGTCGCGGCCTTGTAGGAAGCCCTTGGGCAGGACTCTGGCCGAGGAGAGTGAGGAGCACCTATCAACCCATCACTTGAGAAGTCCTTCAAATAAACTACAAGATTGAGAAGTGATGAAAGAGACAGGATGAAAAACATTTGAGAGCTGAGTTAATGATTCCAAGGATCGAACATGGAGTGGGGCGGCCGGCAGTATCAAATGAGGCAGACATGTTGGGAAGTGAGGCGGTTGAGGTGGACAGAGGATATGAAGTATGACGTGTAAGGGGGTGATTTCTGTGCAACCCAGCATCCAAACCCAGACTGAATTCTGAAGTCAAGCAGACCAGGAATAGCGAGGTAGGTTGTTCGAGAAGAAATGAAGATGAGAAACAGTACAATAGTGCTGGGTGGCGGGGGTCAGTGGTGTTTTTTAAACAGGCAAGACCACTGAAGGTTCAAAGCAAGGAGGACAGATGCTTGGAGTGAAAGTGTGACTGTAGAAAGATGTCACGTCATGAAGCACATATGGGGAGAGAGGGCCAGTTCATTTTATCATGTAGGAACTGCAGGGATCTGGGAGGATTGGCTCATTACACAAGGGAGTGAACTCAGTGGGAGATATCATCGAGAAGTCAGTGAGTGTGAGTGGAGGGGTGGGAAGTGTGCAGGAGATGTCAGAAGAGATAGGCATGCTGGAGAGGAGGGTGGCAAGGTTAGTTCTGATCCCTGATATCTGAAAAAGAGATGTATGCGAGAAAGTTATGAACTGAGAGGGGAAAATGTGTGACAGGGATAGAAAGGTACGCATTGTGTAGATGAGGCTTTGTGGGTGGGAGCATAGAGATGAGATTAGTTGCTGATATATGAGGGTGAATGTGAGGGAAGTCGGGGCAGTATCATAGGCATTCAGATGCTTTAAGCTGGGGTGTTCTTTCATTTACAGAGTAGTGCACTCATTTGCTTTTTATGTTTTATAATTGGGTGTATTACAAGACTGTGCATTTGTGGCTACAGGAGTGAAGCTTTCGGGGGCTGTGTAGATCAAATGATGCGCTCAGCATGTCGGTAAGTAGGTCTAAACAGGGTAAGTTCATTATGGGTGTGAGGCCATTGTGAACTTGATTCTAGAATGATTGCATGGCCATACACATTTGTATATGGTAACGGGGATCTTCGGTGAGAGGACGGAGGTGGGAAGCAAAAAAGACGACATTGGTATGATAACATGGTCAAGTGCTACTAAAAACTTGAGAGCGAGTGAGTGTTTTAGAAATCAGGACTAGATCAAGAGGGCATCCTGTGAATGAGTAACAGCAGAGCAGGTGTCTTGCAGTGAGTAGTTGGGACATGCTCTTTGTATAACTATCCATACTTAGATGGCAGGCATTTTAGGGTGGGAGTGGCTGGGACAAGGACACACAAAGATTCATCCTCTCTAGGCTAGTTCAAGGGACAAGCAAATTTTATCCAGGTAGAGCAATGGGGGCAGGGAACACGAACAGGGATCAGAAAGTCCGTAAAGCTTGTGATAAAGGAATAAATTATAACTGCATGTGGCACCGCACATCGTGTGGCACAACCACGTTGGCCATGATGTCAGACAGGCAAAAACACGTGGAAGGCTGATGAAGTGGGGCAGCGCCAACCTAGTGGAGCTTGCCAGAGAGATTTCATACCAAAGATGTAGTTGAGCAGTGCCTTAAGCAGCATGACAGCACATTGGGAAAGCATCTGGGAAGAAGTGGTTATTCACACAAGGTATAGCCTGACCCAACATGTGCCCAACAGCAATAAAAAGTGGCAAGTCCGGGTGTACACACGGGTTAGCGCCACCAGAAGCTGCGCGGGGACCTTTCATTTCAAGAACCTCTAGGTCTGTAAGAACAGCGCTGGACAGGCAGACAGAAATTATCCATAACACAGGTCCCACAATATCAAGCTCAGATGGTGACTAACTCAGGCTAGAGGTGACTTATTGGTTGTATGACAGAGGCACGCATGGCTAAACAACGTGTGCCTCTACAACGCTGCCCGAACAATGAATGTGCCTTAACAATGCATTCCTTTACCACTCATACCTTTACCCTGCAATTTCATGATAAAGGCATGACTGGTAAAGGGCTATGTATGGTAAAGATCACACCTAGTCCCCCCCACCCTGAGTCCTAAAAACAACCCTAACCCCCTGAGCCCTAAATACAACCCTGACCACCCTGAGCCCTGAAAACAACCCAACCTCCCCGCCCTGGGCCCTAAAATCAACCTGACCCCCGAGCCCTAAAAATAAGCCTGACCCCACCTGAGTCCTGAAAACAACCTGCCCTCTCCCCGAGCCCTACAAACAACCCCGACACAAGCCCTAAAACAACCTTCACCCCCCCCCGAGCCCTAAAAATAACCCGACCCCCCAAGCACTAAAAGCTGCCCGATCCCCCTGAGACTTGAAAACAACCACGGCTCTCCCTGAGCCCTAAAAACATCCCCAACTTTCCCTGCCCTGAAAACGCCCCTGACCCCCAAGCCCAAAACTACCCCCACCTCTAAAAGCTATCCCCCATCCCCACTTACCAGACCATATCCTGGTGCCCCCTCTCCAAATCCATCCTCTTCCTGTGCCTGCCCATCCGTGCTTCTAGAACATGCACTGCCTTAACCATGCATATGCGTGGTTAACGAATATGTGTGGTTATGGCAAGGGTGGTTCTTCCATTGGGGAAATGGCAGGCATGGCTCAGCCCACATTGTAAAGGCCGTTTCCTGCCATATTTGATCCCAGGGGCACTCTGCAGTTTACCTTGCCAAAGGGAGAGGACGGTTGACATGAATAGCCACTGAGTCCTTGGCGACATATTCTCATATTCTTCTTTCCCCAAGGGGCACTAGAAGTGCTCAATGGTGCGACCCACCCCCATACCCTAATTTGCAAAACTTGCAAGTGAACAAACGCTAGATAACAAAAATAGCACCTATAAAATATCTACTTAGCACCCAGAACCCTGATCCTCCTTTGACTGACACCGACACTGACCAGGCAGCTCAACCTCGTGCCTATTCGAATAGCTAGAACCACCATGTTGTGGCAGCCAAAGAAGATAGTCACAACTTTTACAAATCATTTTCAGATCTTGATCACTCACTGCAAAAAAATGAGCTCTGTTTAGAGCAAGTGGAAACCAACATGGTAGAACTTGCATACGGAAAAGACGAACACGACCAGCTCAGCATAGTGACAATTGAACAGGAGAACTGCATATTGCAGGACTAGATCGATAATCTAGAAAACAGGTCCAGGTGAAATACCATCCACATCAAAGGCCTCAGCAGGTGTATCCTTAACAAAAACCTTGAAGTCCATGTCTAATCACTATTTTCTCAATTGCTGCACCCCAGCAATGTGTGGTCATACACTTGGTACTTGTCATACCACTAGGCATCCTCAATTGAGTCAATAAAAAAGAAACAGCTCTTTGTTGAGGTCAGAAAACAAGACCCAATGCTCTCCAGAGGTGTTACTATTACCTTCTTTTGAGATATCTCTTCGCATACACTGTCCCGCCACAGGGAGTACAGAGATAACTTTAAGAACTTGCAGAAGAAGGGCATCCCCTATCACTGGGGTTATCCCTTCTGCTTCAATTTCAAGCTAAACAAACGCCCCCACATTATTAGCGAGGTTTATGAGGCACCATCCCTGTTGGGACTTCCAACTACACCCCAGGTGGCCCAAGAAGTCCAAGATCCCCCCCCCTGAAAGAGCAGAATGGTGAATAGTGCACCCAGTGTGCGTATAAAGTGCACAAGCAGAGTCGTTTGCAACATTGACAACAAGACAAAAAGATTGGAACACATTTCTAAGATGACGATTGACACTATTAAAGCCTGTATTCTTTTACAACAGGCACCACTGACTGTCTTGCCAGTTGACTTTGACAATCAGCCATGGAACATTTTTGAGCAACCGAAGGGAACTGCTGGGCAGTGGACCTGTGTTCCTGTTGGAGGCAGCTCCCTTACTCCCTTTTCAACCTTAACTAGTTCCTCCAAGTTTTCTCCCTTCTCCCATCGTCCTTCTGAGAATCGTCAGATACTGTTCCAAGATGATATCAACGTCATCAGAGCTTTAAAATGAGACAGGCACCAGCTGTATGCCCTGGATGGATTGTATTCTTGTTTTATTGCTGATGTTGTTTCTGCTATTCCCAGCGCATATTTTGACAGGCGTCAACATCGTGCAACATGCAGTCGGGAAACACCAGGCAAGAGAGACATATGAACAAATGAGAGAATGTTGCCTTCCTGAGGCAGCTCAATTCACCAGAGAGGATTTACACTTAGAAAATTGAAATTACCCCTATTTTCATTACCTCCCTTGATGTACATGGTTTCAATTTGTCTGTAAAACATAAAGGAACATCTCATTGGTTTAAACATAAGGGGTCAGACTTTGTTCTCCTCCAGGAGACTTATCTCGTAGCCAAAGACATGACTGGATTCTGTTCATATTGGTTTCTATCCCAGTTCTACACCACAAATACCACTAAAAAAAGGGATAACAATTTCCTCTCCTTAAAAATTCTACCTTCTTTAGAGGCCAACTGCTAGAAGCAAACAGAAAAATAATATATCCAAGCATACCCCCGCCAGTTCAAGAGGATGACCTGACAGAATTGGATGGCTAGATCTCAGTAGAAGAGGTGCGAAGAGTTATCCAAGGCATGTTAAGTCAGAACTCCCCTGGGCCAGATAGGCACATCTTAAGATCCCCACTATTCTCCAATGCACCTCACTCTATTGGGATACTGGCAACGGGTCATAAGGAAAAAAGGAAAAAAGCAGTCGCTACAACCCATCCCCTCTAACGCCATTATTTCATAATCCAGACTTCCTATTAGATCCAGGCTATTGTACCTGGAACCAGCCATATTCTCTTGTCCAAAGTGATTTCTTTGCAGATGACCTCCTCTTTTCAAGTGACAAGATCAAAGAACATTTGGGATTGGGGGACAGAGATGAATTATGGCATAACCCAAGTTCTCCAGTTGATCAGCAGGGAGGTGAGAAACTCACAAAGAATCTCTCTTCACTGACAATTTCCTGCCCCCTCAATAAATCAATGGTGGAGTAAGGTGTGGTCCGTATATGCTATAGAAAAGCTTATTGGCGAGTGTTAGACACAGGGTCCACAAATTTGATATGGTTTGGCTCCCATTCACTCCACACATGAAACAGACTCAGGTGTTGGGTGAAGAACCGGATATTATGTTGGACATCCTGTGTCATTCATGCATATATGTTATGTCTCTCACCCACGAACAAAAAATGAGGAAATAAATGCATTAATAAGAATGTGTTCGCATTTACATTGTAAACTGCATGTTAATGCCCGTTATGTAACTTCTTTACATAATGTAAATGGGAACCTTTGTGAACTCCAGAAATATGAAACCTATTGGAAATCCCAGGTGCAAACTTGCGAGTGAAGCCTTTTACATTTCTTTGGGAAGTTTGTGGGTAGAGTGACCATAAGGCTAACTTTTTAATACCTCTGTATCATTTCAAATGGAAAGATAGTAAAAAAAAAAAAAAAACTTGACTGAATTCTTGATGCTTCCTTTCTCTTGACCCCTACGTCAAACATTTAATCATCATTTCAAGGGAGTAGTATTCAAAGAGGATTTGAAAATGCTTTCACATGACCTGTCCTCTGTAAACAAGCATTGGCATAGCCAATATGTCTCGCGTTTGGGACCTTATAAGCGTTTAGTGAGAGCTATTGGCTTTGCTAATGTCTTTAAGCTATGTTGTAGAGCATTGCTGCTGCTGTGCAGAATGTTAAAAAGTTATAATAAAAAAGTGTTATAAGCATTTCTGTTACCATATATATATAACCAAGAAGTCATTATGTACAACTGAATGACCCTATTAAAACAAGCATTTTCAATGCAATGGTCTTGGCAATATTATAGGTAGAGCTATTGGTATTGCTCATTATTTTTTTAATCATTTTTGTATCCCTAAATAAATGGCATTGTCATTTCTATTGGCATTAGCATTTTTTTTGCATATGTGATACCTATTGCATTAGCAGTTAGAGAGTGAGGTAGTGAGATAGAGAGAGAGAGTGAGGTATTGAAATAGAGAGTGAGGTAGTGAGAGAGTGAGGTAGATAGAGAGTGAGGTAGTGAGATAGAGAGCCCTAATGAACACTTCTCACCGGGTGGCGAGCTCTGGCACCAGTATGCCCACTCTTAAACACCACGATGTAAGCACTTTGCGCCCTAAGGTGAACACCTCCCCACTCTGCAAGCACGACGGAGCAAGCAATGATGCTGTAGGGAGACAACCAACAACAGGCAAGCAACAATATGGAAGGGGGTAATGGGGTACTAGCAACAACAACATGGGTAAAAGATTAAAACAATACCTTAATCCCAGAGCAAGCAGTGGAAGAACATACATCAAATATAGCAATTCGTAATTGGTCCATGTTCAATGGAAGGGAGTAAAAAATATAGAGAAAGTGAGACTGGCACACTCTGACCAGTTAGGAGCCAGCAAATAAGACTGACAATGAAGCCAACGAATGGTACGCAATGGGTGGATCATAGAGGCCAACACAAAATGTTTAGCAAGTGACAGTGCATGCACAAATGCAATTTACAATTAGTATCCATCATATCCTGCAGTTTAGTCAACTGTAATTTGAATTGGACAATGAATATATAGCTATCAATTATCGGCATGTTACGAGGATAACTTGAAATCAGTCTCGTTTTCCCAGCCGACAGGGGTAAGTATATTGTAAACCTGTGAATATTACGTGAAAAGAAAAACTACAAGTCCCAGCATGCACTCTGCTGCTAGATGAAAACCCAGAACAGCTATGAGGAATAGAATGATAAATCCCGTTTCCCTACATTCACTGTCTTCCCAGCCTGTTTACACAAATCTAAAACAGGGGCGCACACGTGTACATAATATATTCTTTTTGTTAGTTGCCATTAATGTTTACTGTTATGCGTTGTGCCTGTAGAAGAGATGACGAAACGGTGGTAATCTGCGATAAACCACATAAAAAAACGTGACAATCTGCGGAGACCGCAGTACATAAGTGAAGATCTGCGGAGGCACAGTAAGCCACACTGTTGCAAGTGGGAGCCTCTCTACATTGCTGCAAGTTTGTAACCTTGCGATGTTGAAAGGCACAACGCGTGCTTTTAGAGAAAAGAACCAGTTGCATAGAAGGAGTAACTTAAGAAGCGTTACATATATGACATTTCAATTCAGTGCACATACCTTTTCCTGCACTTGGCCATTACATTTATACGTGAGTTAACATTACAACTCTCTCTCCTCTTCCTGTTTGGCAGCATGTGACTGTGGCCCATGTGACTGGCAGGGCTGCAGGCGGGGCAGAGACGCCTCTGTGGGCGGAGAGAGGGCAGCAGGCATCTTCAAAGACGCTAATTGCTGTGTACGGAGGGAGGCGTGACGCGGCTGCTTTGATCTCATGGTTCCAAGGGGGCGGGGCTGCCGGACTCTTGGCTCACTGGTGCTTTGATCAGCATCTAAGTGGAACAGTTCCACATTGTATAAATTCTAAACAAATACATTTCTTTTTAAAAAGGAGTAAGGGAGTTTGTAAGCACCCAATTTCCATTTGTAAGCATCTAACGTTTGGTAGTTAGGGGAATCGCACATCTTTTTTTCCCTTTTACAAGTAGTACTATTTGTTACTTAAGTTCAGAGAGTACTTACGTTCTGCACAGCGCCTCCACCTGTTTTCTGAGGTTGATGGGTGTGTTGGGACTTTACTCGAAGTTCGAGTACTGTGATTTACTTCGAAGTTCGATTTGTGACATCACTGTGGACTTTTCCGTAGGTTCGAGGGGAGGGTATAGCCGTGATCTCGGACTTTAAATATCAGGGTTCTAATCTCACCACTATGATCCTAGACAAATCGCAGTGTTTTTTTTACTTTGTCTCAAATTGTACGCACGTCACATCACATCACTATAATTCGAGTGAAAGCTGAAGCTTTATGACCTCGATGCTACACCCAAGGCCACGCACAAACAAGCACACCACTGCCTTTCTCCGAGGCGAAGCAGAAATGCCTCGGAGAAACGCAGTGGCTGTTTCAGATTCGGGGGCGTGTTTCTTTTTCCCTCCTCTTGCCATTGGCTGGAGGAGAGAAAAACACGCCTGAGAAAGGGCGTGGCTAAAAAGTGGAAAGAACAGCACGGAACACGCCCCCGAATCTGAAAAAGACAGAGCCTATTTGGAGGGACGGCTCTCTCCTCCAATGGCTGGCCTCCGTTTAGGAAGCCAGCAAATGGAGGAGAGCCAAAAAGAGAGGCGGACTAAAGAGCCACTCTCAGAAACATAAGATCTCTGGACTTCCGGTTCTGCCTTCGGCAGACTGGATGGTCCCTCGACCTAAAAATAATTCACATAAAAAACGTCTTCTAGATCTTTTGTCCTTGCAGTGCTGGCAACTCCCGGGCGGTTCTAATGCTTATTTGTTATAGCTTTTTTTGTTACTGGGGGATGGGGGGACATAATCAAAGGTAGTTGGGAAATAGTACCTGAATTACAACACGAGCAGCAGACGGACACTACGGGAGAATCAACAGATGCCAGATTCCGAGAGCAGACTGGGGTGGTGCTGAGTGAAGCTGAGGTAGTGGTGTGCTTGTGCGGAGGTGATGCTCAGGTGATGCTGAATGATACTCAGGTGGTGCTGAGTGAGACTGAGGTGGTGCTGAGTAATGCTCTGGTGCAGATTCATGCTGAGGTGGTGGTGTTGCACTTGTGCTCAAATGGTGTTGAGCTGGTGCTTTTGTTGGTGCAGAGTGATGTTGATTTGGTGCTTTGCTGAGGTGTTGTTGTGCTGATGCTGAGGTGGTGCTGCGCTGATGCGGAAATGGTGCTGCACTGGTGCTGAATTGCTGCTGAAGTGGGTCTGCGCTGGTGCTGAGGTGGGGCTGTGCTGGTGGTGGTGCACTGATGTGGAGGAGGTGCTGTGCTGATGCTGAAATAGTGCTTTGCTGATGTTGACGTGGTGCTGTGCTGGTGCTAAGGTGGTGCTGCACTGGTGCTGAGGTAGTGCTGAGATTGTGCTGCACTAGTGGTAGAGTACTGATGAGGAGGTGGTGCTGTGCTGATGCTGAGCTGGTGCTGTGGTGGTCATGAGTGATACTGAGGTGGTACTGAGTGATGCTGAGGTAGTGCTAAGCGATGCTGAGGTGGTGCTGAGTGATGCTGAGTTAGTGCTGAGTGATGCTAAGGTGGTGGTGCTGCACAAGAGATCAGGTGGTCCTGAGCTGCTGCTCAGGTGGTGCTGAGTGATGCTGAGTTGGTGCTGTGCTGAGGTGATGCTGTGTTGATGCTGAGGTTGTGCTGCACTGATCCTGAAGTGGTGCTGCATTGGTGCTTAATTGCTGCTGAGGTGGGATTACACTGGTGCTGAGGTGGGGATACGCTGGTGCTGAGGTGGGGCTGCACTAGTGGTGGTGCACTGATGCAGAGGTGGTGCTGTGCTGATGCTGAGATGGTGCTGTGCTGATATTTAGACAGTGCTGTGTTGGTGCTGGGGTGGTGCTGCACTGATGCTGTGTTGGTGCTGCGCTGATGCTGAGATGGTCCTGTGCTGATGTTGAGATGGTGTCGCACTGATGCTGAGTGATACTGAGGTGGTGGTGTGTGTGTGCAGAGGTAGTGGTCAGTTGGTGCTGAGTGATACTGAGGTGGTGCTGAGTGATGCTGAGGTGGTACCGAGTGATGCTCTGGTGGTTCTAAGGTGAAGCTGTACTGGTGCCCAGGTGGTGCTCAGTGATGCTGTGCTGGTGCTCAGGTTCTGCTGCGCTAATGCTGAACTGGTGCTCCATTGGTGGTGGGTTGTTGCTGAGGTGGTGCTGCCTGGTGCTGAGCTGATGCTGCACGGATGCTGTGGTGGAACTACACTGGTGCTGAGTGGGTGTTGCCCTAGTGGTGGTGCACTGATGCAGAGGTGGTGCTGTGCTGATTCTGGGGTAATGCTGTGGTGGTGTTGAGTGATGCTGAAGAGATGCTGCACTGGTGCTGAGGTGGTGCTGAGTGATGCTGTGGCGGCACTGAATGATGCTATGCTGGTGCTGAGTGATGCAGTGGTGGTGCTGAGTCAGGCTGAGGTGGTGGGGCTGTGCTGATGCTCAGTTGGTGCTGGGTTGGTGCTCAGGTGGTGCTAAGTGATGCTGAGTTTATGCTGTGCTGAGGTGATCCTGCACTGATGCTGAGGTGGTGCTGAGCTGAAGCTGAAAGGGTGCAGTGTTGGTGCTGAGTTCCTACTGAGGTGGAGCTGGTGGTGGTGCTGAGGTGGTGCTGTGCTGATGCTGAGTTGGTGCTGCACTGGTGGTGGTCAACTGATGAGAAGGTGGTGCTGTGCTGATACTGAGAGGGCACTGTGCTGATGCTGTGGTGGAGCTGTGGTTGTGCTGAGGCTGTGCTGCGCTGATGCTGAGAATGTGCTTCGCTGATGCTGAGGTGGTGCTGAGTGATACTGAGGTGATGCTGAGATGGTTGTGTGCTGCTTGTGAAGAGGTGGTACTTAGGTAGTGCTGAGGGATACTTAAGTGGTGTTGAGTGATGCTGTGGTTGTGTCCAGTTGATGCTGTGCTGGTGCTCAGGTGGTGATAACTGATGCTGAGTTGGTGTTGTGCTGGTACTGAGGTGATGTGCACTGGTGCTGAGGTGGTACTGCGTTAATGATTAAGCAGTACTGTGTTAGTGCTGAGGTGGTGCTGCGCTGGTGTTGAGGTAGTGCTATGCTGATGCTGTGGTGGGACTGTGCTGCTGCTGAGTTGGTGCTGCCCTGGTAGTGGTGCACAGATGCAGAGGTGGTGCTGTGCTGATGCTGAGGTGGTGTTGCAGAGGTGTTGAGTGATGCTGAGGATATGTTGCCCTGGTGCTGAGGTGGTGTTGAGTGATGCTGTGGTGGCACTGAGCAATGCTGTTCTGCTACTGCACTGATGCTGAGTTGGTGGTGCTGCACTGATGCTGCTGTAGTGCTGCGCTAGTAGTGAGGTGGTGCTGCACTGGTGCAAAGGTGGTGCTGTCCTGGTGTTGATGTGGTGGTGCATTGGTGGTGGTGCACTGATGCGGAGGTGGTGCTGTACTGATGCTGAGGTTGTGCTGTGGTGCTGTTGAGTGATGCTGAAGAGATGCGGTGGTGCTGAGTGATACTGTGGTGTTGCTGAGTAGTGCTGTGCTTGTGCTGCGCTGATGCTGAGGTGGTTCTGTGCTGGTGCTGAGGTGGTTCTGTGCTAGTGCTGAGGTGGTGCTGCACTGGGGCTGAGTGATGCGGTGGTGGTGCTCAGGTGGTGGTGCTGCTGAAGTGGTGCTGAATGACTCTGACTGGTGCTGAAGGGGTGCTGCACTGATGCTCAGGTGGTGCTGAGGTGGTTTTGCACTTTCTACTTGCAGGTTATATTGTTAAGTAACCACACATTACATGCCATGTTTGGAGAGCATAAGGAGGCATCTCTTGATATTGGTTTTATTTCACCAACAATTGAAACCTAAAAGAAAGCATCAATAGTTGAAAGCGTGCAACTTAAAGTTTCTTCCATTTTCATAAAATGGAGCAATAACAGCATGTTTACCTCTTTAATCGCATCCAAGTAAGCACAATGAAAATAGGTTGATCCTACTGTCGGCCGTCTTCTTAAACTACACTTACATTAAGTGGGTTTATTATTTAAGGTTTGGACATTTGACTTAATGAAACCAATAATGTGATAGGATGAAAACCAACATAGCCTCCAGATGCAAAAGTGCAACCAAAGACAGTAGAATAAAAGATAAGGACATGATTTGCAGACCTCGGCTGAGCACTTTCAGAAAACCCAGCAAGCTGAGGCAAAAGAAAGAATTGTGATCTGAAACTAACATATATGGCCGATAGTAAAGTGATCCATGTAACATTCTCCAGGGTATGACCAAAACAGCAAAAGGGGGGACAAATGTAGACTATTCACCAACGAAAACAAAGGAATTTCGCAAGGCACATGAAGGAACAACTTAAAACTGATGGGCTTGCTGAAAGCCCATACAGCTGCCTATGCGAGACCTAAATCTAAATAACTGCAATAGCCTGGTTGAGTTTAGACCGGAAACCTCTAAGGTAGAAACAAGCATTGAAGGCCTAATGCCTTGCAATGCCTCCCATTGGATACCATTTCTGCCAACATTACACGTGACATCCTAGTCATCGTTCATAAAAGCAATTTCCCAATTTCTTTCCCACAGCCAGGCACGAGGTTCTAGAAACCCGATTGATTCAGGCACTCTGCTACTTAGTTGCCACATGTGGGTCACCAGTAGCATGTCAATACCTTGGGACTTTTGCTTATGCCAGGGCCTCTGGTTAAGTATGAGGACTTGCTGTGAATATTGTTTTTATTTCTATACGCATAGCGCATGTACACACTGGTAGGTTCCCAGAAAGTCACAGCTTACCCAAGGTTTGCACAGGAAAGGAAGATCAAACTGATGGTCAGTGAGAAAACGGTGCTGGCCTTCTTCATTGTCTACAGGCTCATTCAGCCTGATGTGTGTTCTTCCATGACTGAGCAGCACTACTGTTCTATGATAGGCTAAAGATGGGGCCTAAGTGGGAGGAAGGGTCCAATCCGTACCACCTAATCAGAAAATCTATGAAAGGCCGAAGCCAAGCTAGCTGACCACCTGCAATTCTTCTTCTTAATTTTATTTACATTTTCAGCTGGATTTCTTCATTTAATATAAATTATTGATTGATTGCGTCAGCAAAAGCTTGCTCCTAACTGATGGTCTTCCATGAAATCACGGTCCTTCATGAGGACAGCTCCTGTTGCCATTGCCATACTACCCAAGCTAAGCTTCAGTTGGTGCTTAATTTGAGCCTGTGGTTTCCAGTGCTCGGCAATTAATTTTCTTTTGTGTTGAAATTTTTTATTGAGCGGCAATTAATTTTCAACATTGGGGCATGTGAAAGTCTGCCACAAGGTGGCACTGTCTGACTAATTTAGAGATGACTGCAACAGCAGTTAATTATTAATTCAATATACATTAGAAATTACTATTATCTGACACCCAAGCTATTCTCATAGCTTTGTGGCCTGAAATAGTCCGAATTGTCACACTAGTAGGGGTGTGATGGTTAGTAGTTGTGTTGGTACTTTCATTGGCAGCATGGCAGGGGCAATGTGTGGTGCAAGCTGCTGTGGCTCCCTGAGGAGAGCCCTAGTACTTATTTTTTTTAACAAATTAAGCACTGGCCTCAGCTGAAGGTCCTCTGCAGGGCTTTCAATTGTATCCCAAACATGCAGCTGCACCGTATAAAACGAATCTATTAACACAAAACTCGCGAAAAAAAGCAAACTAAAACTCTTGCCAACAAAAATAGAACAAAACAAAAAATCAGCTCATTTGAGAGCTTTAATCTCAGCGAAGATCGGTAACCAGAGGATAACACAGCACCCCCAGATCCCGTGTCAGCGGAAAGAGCGCGTCGTACCCAAAGCACACCGACCTTCCAAAGTGACTATAAAATGAAGATACAATCACACCAGGGAACGTGCTCAAGAGACGTGTCTCAACTGCAAGATGTTCCCAGCAGCCACAGTTGATGTGGGCTAACAGATGGGTAACATCCCAGCAGAACTTAGCTGAACATTCCCAAACGAGCCACATATCCGAGGGTTACTACAAAGAGGATCAGATTTAAGAACGAACAGTACCTACAAACACAGAGGGGCAGTGTTACCAACATTGTGCGCTGTGTTTTCATCACAAAACTGATGCAAACCAGCACAAAATGTTGTTTTTATTATTTACTTTACAGGGCAAAACGTATTTTGCACTGGAAATTGCCTAAGAGTAACAGAAAGTAGTACGAAGCGCTGCTTCGTGTTACTTAGCGTCCAGGGGGCGATACATGGACGTTCCCATGCAACCACCCATACTTATTGACACAAAACCCTAGCTACCAAAAAACTGCGACGGGTTTTGTTTCAAAATTTAAAACCTTTGAAAGCAGGCATTAAAAGGAGAAATGTTTTAATTTCTCATTTCTTTGCTGACTTTGCATGTGGGCTGCTCTGTACAGCACACATACAAAGTAGGAATAGTTTTTAAACTTGTCTAGTCATAGTATTTTGTACTGGAAGGGAGCCCTTCCAAAACAAAGCCTGTGTTAGACTCACGCACACACCCTTGCACGGGGAGAAAAGGTGTGTGCGTGTTACATAGCAGCAAAATTCTGCGTCAGAACTAGGGAGTGTATTTTTGTGCCGGTCCCCTTAATGTCTGGCGGCCGCCCTGTTTTTAGACCCCCCCTCACATGGGCCACCTTCCCACTATACATGTGTGGGATTTTGAATCCCCATCACGACCCTCGTGAACCTTCCTTTTAGACCCCGCTGCATAGGCCAGGTCGCCTATTTTGATGTGTGGGACCTTCTTAAACCCATCACGAACCTCGTGAATCCCACCATCTTCGTTTATACTACCTATTTCTCATACTCCTGGAGTTACTTGCAGCATGGCACTCGGCTACCCACGCATTGCCTATTTTTAATAACTTTTTTGCCATAGCAACCGACCTCGTGAGAGTATCTTTCCTCGTGGGACTATTTTCACCCATCACGGCCCGCGTGAATCTCACCAACTTTGTTTATACCATTTTAATTCCCCACACTCCTTGTGGCACCTGGCTACCCACGCGTTGCCTGCCTATAAATAGATTATGGCCATAGCAACCGACCGCGCGAGTGTATCTACCCTCCTAATATCACTTCCTGATCCCTAGTTTCCCCGGATCACCTGCACCAACATGGCCGCACCATTTTCGTTAATCATTGGGATTGTCACAATCGTTATGACAACCTATCCCTGGCTAACATCTCGACCAATGGTTTTTCTCTTCCGGGCGCACACCGGAAATAGATGGTTGACGGTTCCACCAGTTCCAACATGGCCGACCCGTAATTTTCCCCTCGACCAATGGGCTTGCGACTTCCCTAGTCATGTGACACACCCCGACTTGCTCATCTAGCAAACACCGACTCCGCTCGGTACCCATCCCAGGTCCGGCGGAAGGGGTAGGTCTTCGTTCCCACGCGTCCTTTGACGCAGGTGAGTGCATCAGGGCTCGGATACACCGTCGTCCAGGAGGTGAGTTTGGGTAATATCCAAGGAGGATTCTTGACGCCTCCTGTACCTCATTGGGGGCTTGAGCGAGGACGTCCTGCTCTGATCCATCCGCTATCAGGGGCGATGGCGGTCGCCACCCATTTGTGCTCGAGGGTCCCGTGTGGCATCCCGTTTCTGACCGCTTTTAACCACTTTTTGGCGGCGATATGCCCTGGCCCCTGAGCATGATGGTCACCATGGCTGCACACTTAATCGCTCCTGTCAGTACCTTTTGACTCTCAAGGCTGTCAATACCCTCTGTTACTGCCCTCACCACATGGGCTACCGGGCGGACCGCGTCTTTTTATATTTCTAATTTTTTTGTCCCCTCCGGGTTTCCCCTTTCACTCCAGGACCCACGTTAGGAGTCCTTTATACCCGCCGGAGACTGTTGCAAGATTACCTTGCTTACACAAGAGGTGAGTTTATATATTCAGCTCTGTCTCAGCCCTTAGTCCTGTCTTTTTAGAGTTTTTTAGAGTTTTCTGTATATTTTTCTGTCTTTAGAGACCATCCAATACCCCCCTGAGAGCTTCACCGAATATGACTCTCTATGATTTCAGCTGATGTTGTTATGTATGTATTGCTTATTCGTACAGTTTTGTCATGTGTTTTCTGTCTCCAACCTTTTTTTAGGTGACTCCTGAGCACCTCTTCGGTACGTAGAACACACATACCTTGTTGTAGATAGTTTTTGTTTTCCCTGATCCTGATGAATTGCCGTGACCAATTATTGGCCTGAAGGGCAAGAAACATGTTGATCCTCCAGAGAGTAGGGCATACACAACTAGCATCATAAACACTAGTAGCTATCCCCACCTCACTTTCCTTTTAATTAGGCTGTTTACCACTTTATTAAACACAATTCTTGTGGACTAACAGTACCTATTTATTCTTACACCACATCTACACATCCTAGGGCCCCTTACCCCCACAGCACCCTTCGGCAGGAACAAAAGATCCCCGCCAAAGAGCCCCAATCTTGGGAGCCCGTCAGGAATTGCAGCGCCGACCTGACGAGGGGCAGGCTCAAATGATGAAGCATGACACCTAGCTTGCTGGGTGTGTGAGGGCCCTAGTTCCAACTAAAGGGTTTCCCCCTCCGTTTTCATGGCAAACGACATTTTGTGCTGAAATCACTACTTTTTCTTAACTTGTATGAGGAACTTTGTACCCTTTTTGTCTTACAAAACCCTAGCTACCAAAAAACTGCGACGGGTTTTGTTTCAAAATTTAAAACCTTTGAAAGCAGGCATTAAAAGGAGAAATGTTTTAATTTCTCATTTCTTTGCTGACTTTGCATGTGGGCTGCTCTGTACAGCACACATACAAAGTAGGAATAGTTTTTAAACTTGTCTAGTCATAGTATTTTGTACTGGAAGGGAGCCCTTCCAAAACAAAGCCTGTGTTAGACTCACGCACACACCCTTGCACGGGGAGAAAAGGTGTGTGCGTGTTACATAGCAGCAAAATTCTGCGTCAGAACTAGGGAGAGGGGAAGAGAGGGCCATATCTCTGTGGATATGGTGCTCTCCTGCCCTCTCTCTGTCATGCAACGCAGCGCAGCATTTTAGGCTACTGCGCTGCTTTGGGTGACTGATAAATTTGACCCAAAGTATGTTCTTATTTTTAGATATCCCAAAAGACCAGCTGAAATGTGCCACCCTTATTTTACTCCTCGGCAAGACGTAAGTGAACGAGAAAAGGCCCATTCACTCCCTAGACCACCTACCAAGGAACTTATAAGAAGCAAAAGCAATGACTGAACTCACTTGCTAGATACATAGGGGCATATTATCAAGAAACGGCGTTAAAATTATTGTCGCTTTAGCGGCAGGAAACTGCAGCTAAAGCGGCGATAATGGGCTTGATAATATGCCCTTGAGAATTCCCATAGAAGCCCATGTTCTGGTGTCAACATGGGCTTCTATTGGAATTCTCTGCGGCATATTATCAAGGCCATTATCGCCGCTTTAGCGGCAGTTTTCTGCCGCTAAAGGGGAGATCATTTTAACGCCGTGCTTGATAATATGACCCATAGAGATTTGGTGGTGCAATTTCGTCATGGTGCCTGGAAATATGATCAATGTTGCATTACAGCAGACTAAACCGAGAATTGGTGAGTATGTCACAGGAGACATTACCTTCCATTTACAGGGACATACAGATGGGGAACACTTGAACAGCTTGCCTAACTTGCAGGTTATCTTTGTACAGATAACCCAACTGTCCTAACGGCAAAACAGAACCCCCAAAACACAAGTATGATAAGCCCAGACGGAGCAATTTCCTCAACTGCCAAAGCAAAGAGCAGCCCCCTTGAAGAAACTTTCCGTGTTAAAAAGCCTACTCTGTCATTTGTGAAGCTGTCATTCTGACTTGATTGCTTCGGCCTTAATGCATGTAGGGCACATTTATAAAAAAATTACACAGCGCAGTAAGTTACCTTGCTGTGCTGGGCCATGTAATAGGAAAAGGGCAGAAATGCATCGTATTTAACATAATAGGGTGTATTTATGTCTTTTCCCTGCATTGGCACCCAATGTGCTGCCTAGTGCCATCGCAGGCACCCTTGCACCATGCATGCGTTGCAAGCAGGATTTGTTTTGTGCAGGAAGGGACACCATCCTGCACAGAAACAATCCTGAGAGGCATTTTCTATTTGTGCTGTCAAATGCAGCACACAGAGAAAGAGGAAGTAACGAGGAGAAATAAAGATATCTCCCCTTGTTACGCCTCTCCTGAGGAGGTGTAGCATTTTGACCCATTCCCATGTCTACCACTAATGTTAAATTTGGGAATGCACCAAAAAACATGGGTAGATGCGTGGGAAAATCCCACTCATGCAGCCTACATTGAGAAAATAGCCTCCCCATTAGTGGCTGGCTGGGCGGCATCCCGACCAATTACAACACTGTTTGCAGCATTGTGATTGGCTTAGGGGAGGGAGGGAGCCTGGCTGCCTGCTTCTGCTTCCTGTTCCTGGAGAGCAGGAGAGCGGAGAAGAAACGGGGCCCGGCCGGCGGGAAGGTCAGTTTAATTTTATACATTTTTTAAATTAAATTGCACCCCTCCCTGCGTAACCAACCCTTCCCGCGCTACCCCCAGTCCCCTACCCACGAGTCATGCCGACCGTGACTGCTCGTTTAACAACCAAATAAAGATATAAGCAACTGAAAATGACCAGTCACCACATTTTTTGTAACTTTTGATCCGTTTGTGCTACGATTGTTTTTTTTTTGCTAAAGTCTGTGGATTGTGCTGCAAATGATGGATTATGTAGCCAATGTGGCAAATCTATGATTGTGCGAAAAAAGCCCTGGCTGCAGAATCGCATAACTACAGTGGCCCAGCTCATAACATAGATGTTTACTTCTTTCTGGTTTCAATATGAGGGCATTCTATAATATGAAATCTGAAACTTTGTGCTGAGGTCCAGGAGTCTGTAAAATGAGACATCATCAAGGTCATCATAGAACACAAGTGTTGAAAAATATGTTTACTCCCTTTTCTAAGGTATTCTATATTTCAAAATATATTGCTATCATGTGAAGCCCAAAAGAGACACGTCCTTTTAATCGTTCTATGTGTGCTATCTGGCAAATCTGTATAAAAACGCTCATAAATGCCACACACATTACACACCACATTGAAACACATTAAAATGGCCATAGAGCTTCATGATGTATGAGCCATGTATACTGTTTTGCTGCATATCCATTAAACAGCTGTATACACGCAGAGCCAATACATACAGTGCTGAATTGGGACTACTCACCATATTTATACATCCTGGAAGCCTACATTATTGCTCTTTTAAAGTGTGACCCCCCCATGTCTCTCTGTGGGAATTTCTAGATGTTAAAGTGGGCCACTGGTATCGCATATCCAGATACTCCCTAGGTGGAGGCAACTGGCAACCAAATGTCCATGACTCTAGCAGGGCCGGACTGGGAACCAAAACCGGCCGGGCAAAGAGCTCGGCCGGCCCCCCTGGGTGCGGCCGAGCTGTTTGTCAGGGCTATGCTGCAAAAACGGCCCTGTAACAAAAACGGCCTCCAGGGGCCAAAAACAGGCCACCACCCTTGCGGCCCACCAGGGGATTGCCCGGTGTCCGCTAGGGCCAGTCCGGCCCTGGACTCTAGGCAAAGTTGGGCAAACATTATCATTGGTGGAAAACGAAGAAGAGTCCTAAGATTGCGTAAGTTAAAGTTTCACTAACCATGGCCCTTTCCCAGCAGATGGATCTGTCACCTTAGCAGTGGTCGAAGTGGGCTGGATCAGCAGGGCACGGTGTGGCCCTACTTCTTTAATTCAATAGATTCCGTTACCCTACATTTTTATTTTAAAGATGCAACCCAGGAGGGCAGAACTAGCCAAGGCTATAGATAAGGCTCCGCGTTCGTGGCCGTTCGGGTTCGGGCAGGGAGGGCAGAGAAGGAAAAGCACTCTGCCTCTTCCTTCTTGCACAAAGAAGACAAGGACATTGTCCACTTCTGCTCTCTTGCTGGCAGCTGCAACCCCTGTCTTTCTTCCTCTTATTCCCTCTCTTTCTGTCTCGCTCCTCCTCTCTTACTGAAAACCATGACCTCAAGAAATGGTTCTCACCTTCTCTTCCCTCCTTTCGTTTATTTGTTCCCCTATGAAATTAATCCAAAAAAGAAAAACACTTTTGCAGAATTTTTTTTCTTTTTCTGATATTTTCTTTTCCAAAGTGCAGCCTCGGGATTGAGAGAAATCAAAGGTTAAAAATATGAAAATAAATAAATAACTCAATAAAGCCAGACTGAGTAGTCGCAAAGTGGGCAGATTGTTTTGATTCACATCAAAACACATTAGCGCCACTATACAGAGTTTGCCAGTGACGCGCTACTTTTTGTTTTCTTATCTTTCTTTGAACAGCATTGTTTTCCCTGGGTGGGGAAGTGCACCAATCCTGGAGGTACTGCAATGACTGATTGATGGGAGGATTGGAAAACAAAATGTGTACCACAGCTCTGTGTTCACGGATGTGGTCTTTTTAAACCATACTCCTTACGTTTTGTAAGGATATAAGCAATGGACATTGAAATGAGCCCCTTTGGGGCCCTGTAGTCATGTCCTTAACTTTTCAGGCAAAAGTACTCACTGATTTCTAAATATTGAGTGTAAAAGCAGTAAGGTAACCATGTTGTTCCTCCTCGTATTTCACATGCTTAACTTAATCTTGCATTCCCTATGGGTGTTTGCTTTTTAGGTCTCGCCTGGCGTAAGACTGCGCAGACATGCGCAGTCTCGCTGGCGACGCGGACCCACAAAACGATCGTTGACGTCACAGCGACTCTGCAAACATTGCCGGTACCTCTGCTGGCAATACCATCTGCCATAACTGGAGCTCTCTCTCATTCCCTTGTGTCAACATCCCTTGTGTTACTGTAAGCTCAGCAGCAAACTTCACATGTGTCTGTGTGACGTAAGCTAAATTACCTCTGTGTGCTGAGTATTCCAAGTCACTGCTTGCGCATGGATGCTTTGCGTTCTCATATATTGCTTAGTGGTAGATGAAGGAAAAGATAAAAACTATCTCCCCTCTGCTTGCAGACATATCATTGTGTGGTCATTCTGGCTCACCACTGCAGCTTTCCATAAACATTCTATTGCTTTACTACTCTGACTGTCTTTATATCGGTGTGTATGATTAGAAGACCAGGAAACTTCAGACTGCAAAACTCTGCAGCCCAGCTTATTCTGGGCCTTTCAAGAAGGGTGTTGGTCTCCTCATATGTGCAGGAACTGCATTGGCTTCCCATTAAGTAAAGGATACTGTTTAAAGTCTTAGCTTTCATTCATCGAGGTTTTTATAATCAAGGTCTCAGTCGCCTGATCAGGAGAATTTTCCACTACACCCCATCTAGGGCTCTTGGTCGGCCACGGCCTTACTAGTGAGGATTCCTAAATTTTTCTTCCTGAAATCAGGATGGCGTTCCTTCTCGGTACTGGCATGCAAAGGTTGGAATGAGCTTCCGCTCGTTTTGTTATTGTTATTGATATTGATATTTTGTAAAGTGCTTGAATCACCCCAATGGGTCTCTTGGTGCTCCAGCAGACTGCATAGATTTAGTTGACTGCAATTTACAGATTAAAGAGCCATGTTTTGAAAAGTTTTTTAAATACAGCTAAATTAGCACTGGAGCGTAGGTTTAATGGCAGCTGATTCCAGTGATCGGAGGCCAAGAAAGAGAAAGAGAGCCCCCCCTACCTGACCGTACGAATGTACTGGGGGTGTATCAACAGTTTATCCCTGGATCTCTTATTGCGGGTAGGAATGTAAGGTTGCAACCTATTTTGAAAGTAATGAGGCCCCTTTCCATGGAGAGACGTATGGACCAGACATAGAAGCTTAAAAAGGCACGCCTTCTAACAGGCTACCAATGGAGTGATCTCAAAGTGGGCTTCAGAAGGGGAGCGAGATGGTTGGTTACAAGCCAACCTTGCTGCCATGTTATGAATCAGCTGAAGCTTGGTAAAGAGACCCTCATTCATTGCAACCATTAGAGAATCTCCATAATCCAGGTGGCTCACAGTGATTATAAACTACTAAAGGTATCCCACCCAGTGTTTTGGGGCTCAGCGCTAAACTTTCGTGGTGGTACCCGCACAAAGCGGGAAAAGAAGCACTTCCATCTTGTTTAGTAACCCTCACACACCCTAGTGGTGTCATGCTTCATCACTGGGTTAATCGCATCTCCCTGCGAATGCCGGGAGACGCGGTACCTAAAAAGGTGATTCATGGGGCAGGACCTTTGACGAAAGTGTGACTGAAAGGCTGCCCTCACAACCACTCCCCTTGAGATACATGCTATCCCCCATAATAGGGCGGATATAAGATATAAGAAAATCAAATGGAAGATAAATATACCTTCCATACCATTGTTGAGAATACAGCTTTCTGCAATCTCCATTTGAAAAGTTAAAGAAATCCCTTTGAGTTCAACCAGGGAGGGAACCTCTATTTGCCCTGATGAAAGCCCGGGACCTTGGTGGCCTCTCAAAGGGCTGAAACATGTCGGCAAGACACTAGGGTCATAGGACCATCACTTCCTGAAGACCCTTTGTGTGTGTATATATATTTTTAAGATCCCCTATGCCTCCAACAATAAAGGGATACCTGGAAACGGAGAGGGATTTTTATCTTTAGACTCCCTGGCCTATCTCGCCTGAGTGCTCCCTGGAATATGGTTGAGCCCATCCTGACCGTTAGGAGTCAGGGTGAACCTGATGATGAAGCATGACATCACTAGGGGGTGTGAGGGTTACTAAACAAGAAGGAAGTGCTTCCTTTCCTGCGTTGAGCGGGTAATGCCACTAGAGTTTAGCGCTGAGCCCCAATACACTGGGTGGGATACCTTTAGTAGTTTATATTCTGAATCGAGAGGACGTATCCACACCCGCAATACCTCCCTACCCTCTCAGCCTAGGTGGGGGTCTCTCTACCCCAGCCTTAGTACAGTAGGCTCACAATGATTGCCTGGATAAGTGATTTCCTAGTCTGCAAAGGCTTTCCTGAGAATGCGCATTAGGCCAAAAAAGGTTGTGGAAATAGAGTTTGGATGTTCTTTCATTGACAGATTTTCATCGATTAGAACCCCTAAATTGTTGACTGCTTTCTTGGAATGGGAGTGATTCTCAATTCCCTAGGCCACCAGTCATAAGACAAAAAGGAATGAGGTTTCCCGAAAAGCAGTATATCTGTCTTGCCGGTATTCATTTGAAGTTGATTAGTGGACATCCATGCGGCAATCTTAGTCATACATTCCCTGAACCTTAATTTTGTAGATTCAGGATTGGGCTTCATGGTGATGACAAGTTGGGTGTCATCTGCATACGAGATGACCCCAAAACCACACAATCTTATCACTGTGGCTAAGGGGTCACATAAATGTTGAGAAGAGTAGGGCTCAGGGGTGAGACCTGTAGCACACACTTGTCCGATACCATAGTTCTGGAATTGAATGAGTCCAACTGTATTGAATGGGTTTGATTGTATATGAAACTTTTCAACCAGCCTAACTCTTTGCCCTTAATTCCAATTTCCCTCAACCTTTGAACTAAGGCTGCATGGGAGATGGTATCGAATGCTGCGGACAGGTCAAGTAGAACGAGTATATCAGAGGTCTCCACATCCAAAGCAAGTTTGATAGAATCCAGGGCCTCCGTTAGTGTTGTTTCTGTACTGTAAAACGCCTGGAATCCTGACTGAGAGGGGTCCAACAGAGAATGAGATTCTAAAAAAAGTAATACGTTGTTGATTAACTAAAGTCTCCATAACTTTTTCAAGAAAGGGGAGCAATGATATAGGTCTGTAGTTAGCCAGCTCTTGAGGGTCAGCCGCACTGTAGAAACAAATTGGTCTGACACAGGCACTTTTACACTTTGCTGGAAGGGATTCCAGACTCAGGGAAAGGTTGAGCAGATCAGTAACTGAGGGGAGAAGATCAGAGGCCAGAATAGCCAGGATCATCTGGGGACCCCAATTTGATTCTATTCATCAAGACCAATATTTGTTCAGGGGTAAGTGAATTAAAGGTATTAAAGAGAATAGGATCAGTGGTATCTGAAAGCTTATTCACAATTGATCTTGCCAGGTTCCTATCATTGAAAAAGGACTAATAGATCTTGGAAATGTTTTTCTCAAAGAAGTTAGCAAGATTATCTCAGAGAGCCTGAGAGGCTGGAATTGGTGAAGCACAGTTTATAGGATTAGAGAATTCCTTCACTATTCTGTAGAGTTCTCTTGTTGAATTGCCTGCATCATTGATCCTGTCTATTATATGAGGTGTCCTTGCTTCTTTAATATTTGAATTATATTTTCCTAGTGCAGTTCTTTAGGACCAAGATGATACAATATTCTTCTTATTCCTACTGAGTTGGAGCGGAGCGATGGTGTCTAAGGGCTGGATGAGAGATCCCTCAAAAGCTAGATTGATATCATCATGGTCTCTCAAAGTAGGGGGAGCAAAGGCCGCAGTGAAAAGGGAGGGTACTATCTTCCTCCAAGATCTTGTCAGTTTAGGGGCTCTTACATTCAAATCCTCAGATTTCACAGTGTCCAGATAGAAATTAACAGTATAATGGTCTGTGCAGATCTACGGAATGGGGCATCTGCCTGTAGGAAGGGTAGATTTACTGTTTTGGCCCCACAATTTTGGAACTCTCTCCCTGTGGAGATGAGATTGGTTACGGCCTATGCACAGTTCAGAAAATCGCATAAGACTCAATTGTTTGCCCAATCATATGACAGCTAACCTCAGTTTCCCGCCAGCACCTCTCTGCCCTGTCAGCGCCATGAAACCGTTTGGTGTACGTGCGCTATATAAAAGTTTTTGACATAACAAGGGTGAATAAGTGAATATGAGGTCTAGCATATGTTCTGCAATATGCGTAGAGCTACCACCTTTTTGTAAAGACCCAACGAGACCCAAACTGAAAATAATCCTATTGTGTCCGGATCTGAGCTGAGCTCAGCGTGGTGGTTGAAGTCATCAACCAGCATAAAATTCTCTAATGCCAAATTTTTTGGCCCATCTGCCCTCATAGGGTGCAGCAAGCCACTAGACACCAGGGATTTTATTTCTTTATATGTTAAGGAGCAGCCCCTTCGGCAAGGGTTGCTCCCCTTTTGGGGATTAATATTTTTTGCCACTTCTGTCCCCCTCAGGCAGATCAGCCTTATATTTTAGTCCCATTTGCTCTGCCTCCAAGAGAGGCAGAAGGCCCAAGACTACCAGGGATAATTTTTATGTGGCACATAATGTTTTGGGGAGGGGCCCCTTGGGCAAGGGTCGCTCCCCTTTTGGGGGTTAATATTTTGGCTGTTGCTGCCCCCCTTGGGGTCAGAGCAGCCTCATGTTTTATGCCCATCTGCACTAAAGTGGGGCAGAGCCACTAGACTAACAGAGATTTTATTGCAAATGGTGCAAAATGTTTTGGGGAACGGCCGCTTGGGCAAGGGACTCTCCCCTTTTAGAGGTGAATATTTTGGCCATTTCTGCCCCCATGGGGTCAGATTGGCCATATATTTTTACTCCCATCTGCCCCTAAGGGGGCAGGAGCCAATGGACACCAGGGAAAGTTTGTGTGTTAAATGTAGTTCGTGTAATGGTCTGCGTGTTCTGGTGTTTGGCTGACTGCATGTGGACTGGCATTTGCATGTTGATGTGTAGACTTTATAGTGTTTAAGTTAATTGTTTTATTTCTCGTCATCATTTGCATTTGAGATCATAATGTTTTATTTCTCCAATTTATTCTAGAGCAAAGCTTTGTTTACAAAAGTGTCTCCTGCTTGCGATTTCATCAGTGGTTGATCTGCAGTTTGAGTAGTTGCATCTGGTAAGGACACTTTTTTCTACTGTTTACTCCAAATGAGTATTATGCCCTGCATGAATGCGTTTTTTGTTAGTGGTGTAATAGCAGCATATTTAGCTTCTGTTTTATTGTGTGTGAAATTCTCATTGTATCTGTGCACGATGTGTATTGTGTTGTCTTGTTCGTAATTTGTTTTGTTTTTCCTTTCTAGTGGGACATCGTTGGGGCTTGCTGTGTCTCTGCAGAGTAGGTGCTGGTGAGTCTAGCTGTCTCTGGCAAGTGAGTGGAATTGTGTTTTTCAAAATATGGGTCTTTGTGTGGTTTTATTGGTTGACTTTTCCTTTCAGGCTAACTGTAGTTTTACTTTCCAGTTTATAAAGCCAAACTTTGTTGATTACTTATTTTACACAGTGTTGGGTGTTGTTGGCTCATTTGTCAAGGTATTTACTTAGTAAGGATTAAGGCTAGCCACAGTATTACCACTCTGCAGGTTGCTAATATGCTTTTCAAGTCTTCCTCTGACCATGATTATGAGACTGACTCTGCATCTGAGGCAAAAAAGGAAGTCCAAGATTCTGGCAATGTATTTTCTGTCCGACAGGAATCATCTGATGATGAAGCCACTCTTAGAGCGGATGAAGTGTCGCTTTTAGAGGAGGACATTGATGTCCCAATAGTACAGCAAGAGACATTTGGATTGCAGTCTAAGGCTGAAAGGCTTCCCATTGGAAGTGCTGGACTGTGGGTTGGCCCAAACATGGTGCAGCTGGTGTGGCCTGTTTTTAGTGGTATTGCAGTGTGTAGAGTGAATACTGAAAACCTTTTGCCTATACATTTTTTCAGTTGTTTATGAATTATGTGTTTTTGGATGAGATTGTTAAGCGGACTCATTTTTATGCTGAACACTATTTGAGGGACAACCGTGCCAGACTGAAGCCCACCTCTAGAGCCACCTGGTGGATTTGCACAAATCTGGATGAGTTGAAGAAGTTCTTGTTTTTAACTTTTGTAATGAGCTTGATAAGGAAGCCATCTCTATCTTCATATTGGTCTACTAGTCCCTTGATGGCAACAGCTATATTTCCTGCTACCATGAGTCGTGATCAGTATTTGCTTCTTCTTCGGATGCTGTATTTTGTTGATAATGCTTCAGCGTTGCCACAAGATCACCCTGATTATGACCGTCTTTTTAAGATTTGGCCTGTCCATGATCACTTTGTAGATCGATTTTCAGTGATCTATTTTCCAGGGAAAGAAATTGCTGTGGATGAGTCTTTCGTCCTGTTTAGGGGCTGTTTGGGTTTTAGGCAGAACATTTCTAGCAAAAGGTCACATTATGGAATTAAGATATATAAGCTGTCTGAGAGTAGTACTGGATATGTCTATAATATCAGGGTCTACACCGGTGAGGATTCCAGTATTGACCCCCCCTGGTTGTCCTTCTACTCTTGGAGTTACAGAGAATATTGTGTGGGATCTTGGTAGAGGACTTTTTAACAAAGGTCCCCATTTATACATGGATAACTTTTACACTGGTGTGCAATTGTTCAGGGAATTGTTCAAAGTGGACACTGTTGCTTGTGGCACAATCCGCTCTAACCGTAAAGGTTACCCAAAAGAGCGTGTTTGCAGAAAAGCTTGAGAAAGGACAGCGCAGTGTCTAACGTAGCGATGAACATCTGGCTGTGAAAGTTTCTGGCAGGAGCGATGTCTACATGCTGACTACCATCCATGATGAAAGTACTTCACCTGTGACTGTTTGGAGTCAGGTTGCTGAAGTGTGCAAGCCTGTGTGCATTTTTAACTATAAAGAGCACATGGGAGGTGTCAATAGAGTAGATCAGAGGTTGGAACCTTACATCGCTGTTCGTAAGGCTTACATTTCTTATAAGACGTTGGCCATCCATCTCTTCAATTTAGCAACTTTTAATGCTTTTGTTGTGTTCAAGGAGTGTTCTCCTGCTTCAAAGATGACTTTTGTTCAGTTTTAGGAGTCTGTGATAAGCAGCCTTGTTGTAGTGGAACAGGCAAGTGTTCCTAGAGTTGGGGTGGTGGAAGACGTGGCTAGATTGAAAGATCACCACTTTCCTAATCAACTTTCCCGTTAAGAAATGTAGAGTCTGTGCGCAAAGAGGTATGCAGGAGACGAGTCAAATGTACTGCCCCGATTGTCCTAATCCTGCGCAGTGTGTGCCCACTTGTTTTAAATTGTACCACACGAAAATTAATTTTTGTTTGCAACCATGAGCGTAAAAGTAAACTGACTGGTCTGCATAATTTTATATTTTTTGCTCAGATTTCACGGTTGACATAAGTGTGATGTATTTAGTTAGATCTGTTGTTCTTAGTTATAGTTTTGTATCTACTTCCAATAGGTTTATGTTTTCATTTTTGTATAGAAAAATGTGATGGCGGTGTGCGTGAACTGGTGCTTGGCTGGTGGTGTGTGTGGATTGGCGTTTGGCTGGCAATGTATGTGGACTGGCACTTGGCTGGCAGTGTGCGTGGACTGGTGCTTGGCTGGCAGTGTGCGTGGAGTGCCACTTGGCTGGCGGTATTCATGGGGTGGTGCTTGGCTGGCAGAGTGTGCTTGAAGTGGCATTTGTCTGGTGGTATGGAGAGAGGTGTGGTGCAGCGGCCAGGGCGGCTGACATCAGAGCGCGGGGCTCATGGTTCAGTCCCCAGCACCAGAGGCAGATCAGCTCAGCATCATGTGACTCTAGGCAATAGCTCACTTAATCTACCCATGAGCCCTAGGCGCCTTGAGACCCTTACAGATGATTAGTTTGCCCTTTACAAATAGTGGGTTTTATGCGTGGAGTGGGATTTGGCTAGGGATGTGCATGGACTGGCGCGTGGCTGGTGGTGTGTGTGGACTGGTGCTTGGCTGGTGGTGTACGTGGACTGGCACTTGGCTGGTGGTGTGTGTGGACTGGCATTTAGCTGGTGGTGTGTGAGTAATGACTTGCTGCTGGTCATTACACACACTGCTAGCCAAACACCAATGCACACACTATGTCAACCACCAGCTGGTGTGATTGCTGTGTCAGCCATGTGGGTGTATGAAAGTGATGGGCCTTTGAATGGCACTGTCTGTTGATGTGAATGTTGTAATGTGCTGGGCTTGCGGCTGGCGGTGTGAATGGTCTTGTGTGTGTCACTTATGAAAGGTGTGTGAATGGCCTGTAAAGAGGTTGGTGGCTCACTAGCTTGGAGTCATTGGTTCAGGTTTTTATTATCCTTAACCTTTTAATTATTAACAGCGCATTAACTTTTTGTGAAATCTCTTGTTAATAAAATGTTATGCTCTGAACCTTCTTTCACCCTCATGCCAAACCCAACCAGTATGTGTGTGCACTTGAGGAATATTTGGCTGTGAAGTAATATTTATCTTTTCGGTCTTTCATTGCCAAGATGTGTCTTCTCTCTAGGGGAAATCTACCAATTCTAATGTTTTTGTAAACTACAAACCCAGGGGAGTATAGGGCGGTGCCCCTCTCGTGGATCCTAGCAAGTTTCGTTACCCACAATGACTTGCAAACCTCAAAATGTGACTTAAGTCACACATTTTCCTTGCATTACTCCTCCATATACTTTCAGACTCAGAAAGAAACCACTCATTTCCTACCACCCAGTGTTCCCCCAAGTCTCCTATTTTTATCGCGAGTCCAAGGGGAATGCTGAGTGGTAGGACATTTGTGCCGACGAGGTGATCCCAGAAAGCAATCTGAGGAAAATTTGATTTATTTAATCTAAATTTGAGGTTTGCTGGGGATTCTAGGTCAGAAATAGTTGGGGTTCCATGCAGGCCATACATCCCTGGACACCCCTCGCTGTCTAGTTTTCAGAAACGTCTGGGTTTGGTAGGTTTCCCTAGATGGCCACCAAGCCCGGGACCAAAAACTTAGGAGACCCCATTGCAAAACCAGGTAGTTTCGTGATAGATAATTTCGATGTCTCCACAATTTGTATTGGGCCCTTCCTTGCTGCGGGTACTTGGCCCACCCACACAAGTGAGATACCACTTTTATTGGAAGACCACTTTTATTGGAAGACCTGGGAAAACGCTAGGTGGTAGGAAATTTGTGCCAGCCCAATGATGACACAACTTTCCCACAGAGAAGTGTGAGGAAAACAAGAATGTTTTAGCTAAATTTGAGGTTTGCAGGGGATTCAGGGTAGGAAAATGTTGGGAGATCTACAAAAGCCACACCTCCCTGGACTCCCTGGCTGTCTAGTTTTCAGAAAAGTCTTGGTTTGGTAGGTTTCCCTAGATGGCAGAGCACAGGACCAAAACCGCAGAAGATTCTCTTGAAAAACCAGGTCGTTTTATGATCAATAATTTTGAAGTCTCCATTGTAATTTTTGGTTAATTTCTTGTGGCGGGCATTAGGACTACCCACACAAGCGAGGTACCATTTTTATCAGGAGACTTTGGCAAATGCTGGGTGGGTGGAAGTTTGTGACTTGCCACAGATTCCATAACTTTTCATCACAGAAATGTGCAGAAAATGTGTTTTTACTTTTCACAAAGTTTGAGGTTTGCAAGGGATTCTGGGTAACAGAACCTGGTGAGAACCAGACAAGGCACCCCATACTTGACTCCCTGGGTGTCTAGGTTTCATAAATGTACAGGTTTGCTAGGTTTCCCTAGGTTACGGCTCAGCTACAGTCTACAGCTAAAAAAAGGGTCAGTTTTCACAGGAAAAATGTGATGTGTCTATGTTGCGTTTTGGAGCGTTTTATGACACGGGTACTAGGCCTACCCACACAAGTAAGGTACTATTTTTATCAAGAGACTTGGGGGAATACTGAGGGGTGGAAGTTTGGGACTTGCCACAGATTCCATAACTTTCCATCACAGAAATGTGTTGAAAATGTGACTTTTTGACAAAGTTTGAGGTTTACAAGGGATTCTGGATAACAGAACCTGATGAGAGCTGCCTAGGTCACTCCATACAGAATTCCACTGGGTGTCTAGTTTTTAAAAATGTATATGTTTCCTAGGTTTCCCTAGGTTCCGGCTGCGCTAGTGTCCACAATTCATAGCTAGTCACATTGCAAAAAAGTGTCAGTTTTCACTGAAAAAATGTGATGTGTCTATCTTGTGTTTTGGCGCATTTCCTGCTGCGGACATTGGTCCTACCCACACAAGTGAGGTACCCATTTTATAAGGAGATTTGCGGGAATGCTGGGGATGGAAGTTTGTTGCTCCCCACAGATTGCAGAACTTTCCATCACAGAAATGTGTTGAAAATGTTTATTTTTACAAAGCTTGAGGTTTACAAGGGATTCTGGGTAACAGAACCTGATGAGATGTGCACAGGTCACCCCATATAGGATTCCACAGGGTGTCTAGTTTTTAAAAATGTATGGGTTTCCCTAAGTTCCGGCTGAGCTATGGTCCACAATTAACAGCTAGGCACATTGTGAAAAAAGGGTCAGTTTTCACTGAAAAAATGTGATGTGTCTATGTTTTGTTTTGGTGCGTTTCCTGTTGCGGACACTGGTCATACTCACACAAGTGAGGTACACTTTTTATAAGGAGACTTGGGGAAATGCTGGGTGGGTGGAAGTTTGTGACTTGCCACAGAGTCCATCACTTACCATTACAGAAATGTGCGGAAAATTTATTTTTTGTTACAAAGTTTGAGATTTCCAATGGATTCTGGGTAACAGAACCTGGTGAGAGCCACACAAGTCACCCATCCTTGATTCTCTTTGGTGCCTAGTTTTTATAAGGGTACAGGTTTGCCAGGTCTCCCTAGGTTCCGGCTAAGCTAGGGTCCCAAATCCACAGCTAGGCACATTGCAAAAAAAGGGTAATTTTTCACTAGAAAATGTGATGCGTCCTCGTTTTTTGGCGCGTTTCCTGTCAAGGGCACAAGACTTACCCACACATGTGAGGGAGAGTTTTTATCAGGAGACTTGGGAAATGCTGGATGGGTGGAAGTTTGTGGCTCCCGTAGATTTCCGAATTTTCCATCACAAAAATGAGCGGAAAGTGTGTTTGTGTTACAAAGTTGAAGGTTTGTAAGGGATTCTGGGTAATAGAACCTGGAGAGAGCCACACAAGTCACTACATTCACTGGATGTTTAGTCTTCATAAATGTGCAGGTTTGCTAGGTTTCTCTACGTTCCGGCTGAGCTGGGCTCCCAAATTTGAATCTAGGCACATTGCGAAATTTTTCACTGGAAAATTGTGGTATCCTTGCTGCGTTTTGCCACATTTCCTGTCGCGGGCACTAGGCCTACCCACACAGGTGATGTACTATTTTTATTGAGAGACTTGGAGCAATGCCAGGTGGATAGAAGTTAGTGGCTCCTCACAGATTCCAGAACTTTCCATCACAGAAATGTGCGGAAGATCTGTTTTATTTTTACTAGGTTTGAGGTTTGCAAGGGATTCTAGGTAACAGAATCTGATGAGGATTCCAATGGGTTTCTAGGTTTCACCAATTTGCCGATTTCCTAGGTTTCCCTAGGTTCAGGGGAAGCTAGGGTCCTCAATCCACAACTAGGCACATTGAGAAAAATTGTCAGTTTTCACAAAAAAATTTGATGTGTCTATGTTGCGCTTTACGTGTTTCCTGCCATGGGCACTAGGCCTACCCACACAAGTGAGGTACTATTTTTATCAGGAGACTTGGGGGAATGCTGGGTGTGTGTAAGTTTGTGGCTACCCACAGATTCCAGAACTTTCCATCACAGAATGTGCTGAAAATGTGTTTTTTGTTACAAAGTTAGAGGTGTGCGAGGGATTCTGGGCGATAGAACCTGGTGAGAGCTACACAAGTCACTGCATCCTCGATTTCCCTGAGTGTGTAATTTTCATAAATGTATAGGTTTGCCAGGTTTCCCGAGATTACGGTTGAGCAAGGATACAAAATCCACAGCTCGGCACATTGCGAAAAAAGGGTATTTTTCACAGGCAAAATGTGGTGAGTCCATGTTTGTGTTTTTGTCAATTTCCTGTTGCAGGCACTTGGACTACTCACACAATTGAGGTAACATTTTTATCAGGAGACTTGGGGAATTGCTGGGTGGGTGGAAGTTTGTGGCTACCCGCAGATTCCAGAACTTTCAATCACAGAAATCGGCATAAAATTAGTTTTTTAACAAAGTTTGGGACATACAAGGGATTCTGGGTAACAGAACCTGGTGAGAGCCACACAAGTCACCCCTTACCGGTTTTCCCTGGGTGTCTACTCTTCAAAAATGTACTGGTTTGCTAGGTTTCCCTAGGTGACTGCTGAGCTAGGGCGTAAAATCCATGGCTAGGCACATTGTGAAAAAGGGGGTTGTTTTCACTGGAAAAATGTGATGTGTTCATGTTATGTTTTTGCACATTTCCTGTTTTGAGCTTAAGGTTTACAAGGGATTCTGGGAAACAGAAACTGAGGAGAGGTGCACAGGTCACCCCATACAGGATTCCACTGGGTGTCTAGTTTTTAAAAATGTATGGGTTTCCCTAGGTTCCGGCTGAGCTGGGGTCCTCAATTCACAGCTAGGCACATTGCGAAAAAAAGGGTCTGTTTTCACTGACAAATGTGATGTGTCTATGTTGTGTTTTGGTGCGTTTCCTGTCGCGGGCACTAGGCCTACCCAAACCAATGAGGTACTATTTTTTTCAAGAGACTTGGGGAATGCTGGGGGGGTGGAAGATCGTGGTTCCCCACAGAATGCAGAACTTTCTATCCAAGAAATATGTTGAAAATGTTTTTTTTTTAAGTTTGAGATATACAAGGGATTCTGGGTAACAGACCCTGATGAGAGCTGCACAGGTCACCCCATACAGGATTTCGCTAAGTGTCTAGTTTTCAAACATGTATAGGCTTCCTAGGTTTCCATAAGTTCCCGCTGATCTAGGGTGCACAATTCACAGCTAGGCACATTGCGAAAAACAGGGTCAGTTTTCACAGAAAAAAAATTGAGGTGTCTATGTTGTGTTTTGGTGCATTTCCTGTTGCGGACACTGGTCCTACCCACACAAGTGAGGTCACGTTTTATAAGGAGATTTGGGGAAAGTGGGTGGGTGGAAGTTTGTGGCTCCCTGCAGATTCCAGAACTTTCCATCACAGAAATGTGTGGAAATGTGTTTTTTGTTACAAAGTTTAAGGTTTGCAAGGGATTCTGGGTAACAAAACCTGGAGAGAGCCACACAAGTCACCCTCTTCTTCATTCTCTTTGGTGCCTAGTTTTAATAAGTGTACAGGTTTGCCAGGATTCCCTAGGTTCCTAATAAGCCAGGGTCCAAAATTCAGCTAGGCACATTGCGAAAAAAGGGTAATTTTTCACTAGAAAATATGATGTGTCCTCGTTTTTTGGCGCATTTCCTGTCATGGGCACAAGACTTACCCACACATGTAAGATAGCGTTTTTATCAAGAGACTTGGGTAATGCTGGCTGGATGGAAGTTTGTGGCTCCCCTAGATTCCCGAACTTTCCATCACAGAAATGTGAGGAAAATGTGTTTGTGTTACAAAGTTTAAGGTTTGTAAGGGATAGAGCCACACAAGTCACTGCATCCCCTGGATGTCTAGTTTTCATAAATGTGCAGGTTTGCTAGGTTTCCCTACGTTTCGGCTGAGCTAGGGTCCCAAATTTAAAGCTAGGCACGTAGCAAAAGGTTTTTAATTCTCCACTGGAAAAGGGTGGTGTCTTCACTGCGTTTTGCCACATTTCCTGTCGCAGGGCCACATTTCCTGTTGCGGGCACTAGGCTTACCCACACAGATGAGGTACCATTTTTATTGAGACACTTGGAGCAATGCCAGGTGGATAGAAGTTGGTGGCTCCTCACAGATTCCAGAACTTTCCATCACAGAAATGTGCGGAAGATCTGTTTTATTTTTACTAGGTTTGAGGTTTGCAAGGGATTCTGGGTAACAGAATCTGATGAGGATTCCACTGGGTGTCTAGGTTCCACAAATTTACAGGTTTCACAGGTTTCCCTAGGTTCAGGGGGAGCTAGGGTCCTCAATCCACAGCTAGGCACATTGCGAAAAAATTTCAGTTTTCACAAAATAGTTTGATGTGTCTATGTTGCGTTTTGCGTGTTTCCTGCCATAGGCCCTAGGCCTACCCACACAAGTGAGGTACTATTTTTATCAGGTGACTTGGGGGAATGCTGGATGTGTGGAAGTTTGTGGCTCCCCACAGATTCCAGAACTTTCCATCACAGAATGTGCTAAAAATGTGTTTTTTGTTACAAAGTTAGAAGTTTGCGAGGAATTCTGGGTGATAGAACCTGGTGAGAGCCACACAAGTCACTACATCCTTGATTCCCCCGAGTGTGTAATTTTCATAAATGTATAGGTTTGCTAGGTTTCCCGAGGGTACGGCTGAGCAAGGATGCAAAATCCACTGCTAGGCACATTGCGAAAAAAGGGTATTTTTGTAAGGCAGAATGTGGTGAGTCCATGTTTGTGTTTTTGTGAATTTGCTGTTGCAGGCATTTGGCCTACTCACACAATTGAGGTAACATTTTTATCAGGAGACTTGGGGAATTGCGGGGTGGGTGGAAGTTTGTGGCTACACACAGATTCCAGAACTTTCAATCACAGAAATCTGTGTAAAATGTGTTTTTTAACAATGTTTGGGACATACAAGGGATTCTGGGTAACAGAACCTGGTGAGAGCCACACAAGTCACCCCTTACCGGATTTCCCTGGGTGTCTACTTTTCAAAAATGTACAGGTTTGCTAGGTTTCCCTAGGTGACTGCTGAGCTAGGCACATTGTGAACAAGCATTGGCATAGACAATAGGTCTCGCCTTTGGGACCGGATGTATGACGTTACAACGCACACTTTTACAACGCATGCACTTACAACGCATTTTTTACAACGCATAATCCATTACAACGCATGACATTACAACGCATGACACTACAACGCATTTTTAAAAAATACCTTTACAACGCATTTCCATTACAACGCATACTACCTTTACAACGCATACCATTACAATGCATAATATTAAATTACATTTAAGGTAAGTATTAGATAGTATAGGGGTAAAAGTTACTTTTCTAACTCCAGGGGGTGCAACAGTAGGGTAAGTGTTGGATAGTATAGGGGTAAAAATTACTATTCTAACTCCAGGGGGTGCAACAGTAGGGTGATTGTTGGATAGTATAGGGGTAAAAATTACTATTCTAACTCCAGGGGGTGCAACAGTAGGGTAAGTGTTGGATAGTATAGGGGTAAAAATTACTATTCTAACTCCAGGGGGTGCAACAGTAGGGTAAGTGTTGGATAGTGTAGTGTAATATTATGCGTTGTAATGGAATGCGTTGTAAAGGTAGTTTTTAAAAATGCGTTGTAGTGTCATGCGTTGTAATGTCATGCGTTGTAATGGATTATGCGTTGTAAAAAATGCGTTGTAATGGTAGTGCGTTGTAAAAGTTGCGTTGTAAAGGTTGTTCCCCTTGGGACCTTATAAGTGTTATAAATACTTATAAGGTCCCAAAAGCGAGACCTATTGGCTATGCAAAGCGGCCGTGCGGCCGCGAAAGTGAAAGTGATCACGATCAAACCTCAAAGCGGTCGTGCGGCCGCGAAACCGAAAGTAATGGCGGTAAAGTGCGGCGCGCGCGCCCGCGCACATGCACTGTGGCTCTAGGCTGACCTGGTAGCACTTTTTGGAGCCCTCTCAATAAGTCTCGCCAGACCAGCGCATGCGCTGGGTCAGGCGAGACCTAAAAGGGGGTTGTTTTCACTGGAAAAATGTGATGTGTTCATGTTATGTTTTTGCACATTTCCTGTCTTGAGCTTGAGGTTTACAAGGGATTTTGGGAAACAGAACCTGATGAGAGGTGCACAGGTCACCCCATACAGGATTCCACTGGGTGTCTAGTTTTAAAAAATGTATGGGTTTCCCTAGGTTCCGGCTGAGCTGGGGGCCTCAATTCACAGCTAGGCACATTGCAAAAAAAGGGTCTGTTTTCACAGACAAATGTGATGTGTCTCTGTTGTGTTTTGGTGCGTCTCCTGTCGCGGGCACTAGGCCTACCCACACCAATGAGGTACTATTTTTTTCAAGAGGGTTTGGGGAATGCTAGGGGGGTGGAAGACCGTGGTTCCCCACAGAATGCAGAACTTTCTATCCAAGATATGTGTTTAAAATTGTATTTTTTTAAAGTCTGAGGTTTACAAGAGATTTTGGGTAACAGAACCTGATGAGAGCTGCACAGGTCACCCCATACAGGATTTCGCTAAGTGTCTATTTTTAAACATGTATAGGTTTCCTAGGTTTCCATAAGTTCCCGCTGATCTAGGGTCCACAATTCACAGCTAGGCACATTGCGAAAAAAGGGTCAGTTTTCACTGAAAAAGATTTGATGTGTCTATGTTGTGTTTTGGTGCATTTCCTGTTGCGGAAACTGGTCCTACCCACACAAGTGCGGTCACTTTTTATAAGTAGAATTGGGGGAATGCTGGGTGGGTGGAAGTTTGTGGCTCCCTGCAGATTCCAGAACTTTCCATCACAGAAATGTGTGGAAAATGTGTCTTTTGTTACAAAGTTTAAGGTTTGCAAGGGATTCTGGGTAACAGAACCTGGTGAGAACCACACAAGTCACCCCTTACCGGATTTCCCTGGGTGTTTACTTTTCAAAAATGTACAGGTTTGCTAGGTTTCCCTAGGTGACTGCTGAGCTAGGGCTTAAAATCCATGGCTAGGCACATTGTGAAAAAGGGGGTTGTTTTCACTGGAAAAATGTGATGTGTTCATGTTATGTTTTTGCACATTTCTTGTCGTCAGCAGCACTAGGCCTACTCACACAAGTGAGGTACCATTTCTTATTGGGAGACTTGGGAGAAAGCTGGGTGGTGGAAGGTTGTGGCTCTGACACAGATTCCAAAACTTTACGTCAGAGTAATTTGCAAAAAATGTGTTTTTTTTACAAAGTTTGAGGTTTGCAAGGGATTCTCGGTAACAGAACCTGGTGAGAGCCGCACAAGTTACCCCATCCTGGATTTCTCTGCTTGTCTAGTTTTGAAAAGTGTACAGGTTTTCAAGTTTTTACCTAGGTGTCGGGTGAACTAGGCTCCAAAATCCACAGCTAGGCACATTATAAAAATGTTTTCAGATTTCACTGAAGAAATGTGATGTGTTCACGTTTTGTTTTAGGCCATTTCCTGCTGCGGGCACTAGGCCTACCCACACAAGTAAAGTACCATTCTTATTGAGAGACTTAGGGGGAATGCTGGGTGAGTGGAAATTTGTGCCTTCCCACAGAATTCAGATCTTTCCTTCACAGAAATGTGTGGCAAATGTTTTTTTTGTTTTACAAAATTTGAGGTTTGCAAGGGATTCTGGGTAACAGATTCTGGTGAGAGCTGCATAGGGCATCCTATCCTGGATTTCCCTGAGTGTCTACTTTTAAAAAATTTACAGGTTTGCTAGGTTTTCATAGGATTTGGCTGAGCTAGGGTCCACAATCTACAGCTAGTCACACTACGAAAAAAGGATCTGTTTTCACTGGAAAATGTGGTGTCTACATTGCTTTTTGGCCCATTTCCTGCCATGGGTACGAGGCCTACCCACACAAGTGAGGTACCATTTCTATCGAGTGACTTGGGAAAATGCTGGGTGGGTGGAAGTTTGTGGCTTCCTGCAGTTTCCAGAACTTTCCATCACAGAGTTGTGTAGAACGTGTTTCTTTTGCCAAAGTTTGAGGTTTGCAAGGAATTCTGCGTAACAGGATCTGGTGAGAGCCACACAAGGCACCCCATCCTGGATTTCCTTGGATGTCTTGTTTCTAAAAAATTTACAGGTTTGCTAGGTTTTCCTAGGTGCCGGCTGAGCTAGGGTCCAAAATCCACAGCTAGGTACATTGCGAAAAAGGGTCAGTTTTAACTGGAAAAATTTGATGTGTCCACGTTGTGTTTTGACTCGTTTCCTGTCACGGGCAACAGGCCTACTCACACAAATGAGGTGCCATTTTTATTGGGAGACTTAGGAGAACACAGAATCATACAACAAGAGTTGTGACTTTGTATGCAATCCTGCCTGCTTTACAGCGTGTAAAAACGAAGGCCCTTTGAAAAATGCCGTCTAATTCACATGCTATTATGGGTCCCAAAAATTCAGAAAGGTGCATTTAACCACTGCTTCTAATTCTCATTTTGGAAATACATAGGTTGCCTTGATACCTATTTTTGACTCTTTATATTTTACCAAATGAATTGCAGTTTGCCCGGTACACAATGAAAAACCATTGCAAGGCACAGCTCAGTAATTGGCTCTGGGTACCTTGGGTTCTGGGTGAATCTACAAGTCTTATATATGCCCACAACCAAAATGGTCCAGTGGACGTAACAATATATAGCTTTCAAAAATCTCCCTTACTTGGAAGAACTTACAGGTTAAAACGTTGTGGAAATATGGATTTTCCTGATCAGTTATGTCCCCTATCTTGGACCCCAACGGTTTCATCTATGAATCACAAGTACATGTATGTTCCCTCCAGTTCCAGTTATGAAGACGCAAACACATGTGCGTCCACCGTCAACATGTCCTCTTTCAGATCCGCCATGAATAGGCCGGATATTCCATTCCTAAGTATGAAAGGCCACCGGCTTTATATGGTTCACTTATGCCATTTTACAGTCCAGGCAAGTAGGCCCCTGATTCTGTCATCAAGCTTTTCTTGCCTTCTGCCTCTGAAAGCTCCAGTCTGAGCCTGCATCTGTGACCATGAACTCTGTCTCATTCCCTGCGCGGCTCACGATGCCTGACATCAGCCTGTTGCCTGCCAAAAACTATATTTCACCTTCGAAATTATCTGCTCCGCTCCCTGCCCAATGCATTCCTGTCTAGTAGTTTAAGTAAACATTCTTCCAGCTACCGAGCAAAGGCCCGGCTTCTCTGTCTTTATGCAAGTAATTCATAGCCCTATTATCATGGAAGACTTCTGCCCTCGCATCTAGTGTAGACACTTAGACGCTTGTACACGCACTAACAGTCAGTATAGTCAGTATAGAATAAGATTCTACTCTAAGAGACCTCTCTTTTGGATAACATAGTTCTTTAAACATAGGATGTTAGATATGATTTGGGATTAGGTTGACTTGACCCTCCAGACTTCTGTCGCCACATGTAGAGCTAAATGTCAAGTCCCCTTCACCCCCTAGTTGCACGTCAATCACACGTCATGCTGCTGCGCGCGCATTTCTGCCAAGTATTTCTGCTGACATTGCGAAATTCTTTCATGGAACCACCCTATTATGACATCACACCTGATGACGTTCTTTAGTTACACCCAGTTACGCCCACTTTTGCTACGTATGTACGTTTTATCTTCACTATCAATTGTTACGCCTCCTGCATTTGCTTCACTGTAATGCCTATTGTATAAAAGTGATTACTTATCAATAAAGTATGTACTTCACTTCCTGAACCTCCGTGGTGATGGAACTTGGAGTCAACGATTCGAATCGTCCATTGGAATAAAGCCCATTCCGAACCTCTAATACCACGGATTTTGCCTCTTATTTACTGAGCTATTTTTATTATGTTTCTGTATCAAATTAAGTCCCGGTAATTAAATTATTTACCACATGAATGGCGCCCGAATAGGGACACTTTCTCATCTCACGCGCCGGCGGTGCGTTGCAGGCCCGGTCTCCTGCCACAGCTGGACGGACAACAACGCGTACCAGCAGGATTTCCTGTATCTCCCTCCGGTCAAGCGGGGGCGACTGAGGCTGCGATCAACACCCAGACGAGGCGGTGAGAAGTGCGAAGTATCCCGACCAGAGCCTAGCTGAGAGAGCAAGATCCGAGGTATACAGAGGCCCACCAAGTTCCGAAGTTCCGAGGTTTCCGATGTTCCGAAGTGTCCGAAGTTTTCGAGTCGAGTCCAGTCCGGTCCAGTTCAGTTCCGTTCCGAGGCCTTCCGTTCCGAGCTACCCGGTGAGTACCATTACTGGGGAGGCGTTCTGACGTGCACATAGGTTGTGCCGGTCAAGACGGGTTTGGGTACACAAATCCGGTCTGCACTGTTTTAGCAGTGTATCTGTACTGTTTAGCAGTATATCTAGTATATCAAGTATATAAATTCAGAATAATTCAGTTAATGCCGAGTATTATGTTTAGTGATTAAGTTTCCTTAGATCGTCATCATCATTGTTGCTCATTTAAACGTTAAATGTTAAATGTGTTAATACGTCCTGCATATTGTGGTATGAATGACTGTCCATTTATTGTGTTTATTGTATTAAGTTTGTTCAAGATCAAGTATCAGATCAGTTCTCAATATGCCGCTCTTTTCGAAATTAAGACAGATCACAACTAGAAAAGGGGTACTCGAAGAAGCTGTTCCTATTCCTCCTAGGGACACTCCAGGGTACTTCATGTATCATAAACACGGCTTAGACGCTATATTATTTCTTGATTTATGGGTAGACTACACCAAGGAATTACCAGAAAGTCAGAGGTGGCCCGCAGCTGGGACCTGGGATGCAGAGTGCATCATGAAAGTAGAGGAAGAGTTATGGAAAAGGAAAGCCAGACAGTCACAGAAAGACGCCGTTGAGTTATGGCGTAAAGAATCTCATAGACGTACAGAAAAAGCACTCCGACAGGAGGAGAAAAATAAGGAGAATTCAAATAAAGTCCGAGAAAATCTATTAGTTGAAGAAGGTACACGAGTGAAATCAGAACAAGTAGACAGACAAAGAAATGCCCTTATGAATGGTATGTATCCCCTCCTGGCCGAGGGATTACCTAAGGCTACTCCGGAGATACCAAAAGACTTGCCACCCCCATTGTTCCCAATAAAAATGCATCCTAAGGGGCATCCTAGAACAGCAGAAGATGTTTTTTTTCCCTCATATTTAGATGACGCAGCTCCCGAGTATGCTAACCCCGCCCCACATAGACCGTCTGCCGGGGAGGTTCAACGCCAAGATCCTGTATCTGTATCTCTACAGCAACAAATCCTGACACAAGTTCCGGCAAGCACATCTGTTTCCACATCTGTTCCTACAGCTACTTCTACAGCTGTGTCCACACCTATAGTTGCTGTATCGCGTTCAACGAATCCTTTCACGCCCGATACCCCAGATGGGGCTACCGGAGGTGCTACCAACATTTTTTCTACGCCACCCAGAATAAATAAACTTACCTTTCAAGAATCAGCACATCCACGTACCCCCAAACTCATAAATTCCCGCACGCTTAAGGAACTTCTTGTAGATTGTAGATATGACCCTGTGCCCGGCAAAGAGGACGAAATGATCCTGGCATCATTACGTATCAGACGAGCGGCGGTGTATTTAGGGAAGTTACCAGGAATGACTGTGCATCTAGATAATATATACCATTTTGTCCAAACAGGGCGAGATTCTGAATGTATTAACAGAGCTATGGAATACCAGAAAGTGGAGATACAGGGGGAACTGTTACGTTTCCTCATAAATTGTGTGATCAGAAATCAAGACCGACCGGGGGTAGATCCGGAAACAATGGAAACTCTTACCAGATGGAGCCAGAATATATCAGAAGGGAGACATGATAGGCAAAAATGTATAATAGCCATGTGCCGAAAGATCCGTAAAGAAATAGAACGCCTACACGAAGAGAGATTAGCGGTAGACCAGTTCGAACAAAGCGAGGAGGAGGAAGGATCAGGACTGCCCACAGGACAGTCAGAAACCATAGCCTATGTAGGTAGAGGAAGATCTTGTAATAGTACTAGATGTTTTTCTGACCCGATACGTCCGATATGTCCAGATAATAACAGGAATTTCCAAACACCTATAATAAATATTAGGTCCCCCGAGCATTCGTTCCAAGCCGCTGACAAATTACTCCGAGAACGAAGGGGTTATCATTTACTCGATTCTATGGATGAACAAGAATTAGCCAGGTCAGCCGTTCATTGGGTTGACAGTCCCGGAAAATATGGTGATGATACAGTAGCACACACATTTTTGAACCTCACCCCAGATGAACAGCGTTTAGCTGGGATTTATATGATTCAACAACTCCTTATACTATATAAAAGCCAACATTCAGATCCTGGTCCCTTACCTGATATATTGACTGAATTACTCACGAATAGATGGAGAGGTTCAGGTACTAAGTTAATTAGAGAAATACTAGAATCAAGAAAGCAGTACATTCTTCTTGTATGCCCAGAACATGTCTCACTGCCCATCAAGGAAAGAACGACGTATTACATGGACAGACAGAATCCCTTACGAGAAGTACACCCAATAAAAGGCGAGGACAATGAGTTTAAACGTGTATTTGTATATACGCCCATATCGAAAATAGAATTGTTAGAAATGAAGAAAGTGGTACCCAGTCATGACAAAGACCCAGCGGGTTTCCACCGAGAAATTAAAGACATGTTACTCATGGGAGAGTATACCTATCCCGACATTATGACAATATTAAAGGTATTAATGCCTGCTGGCATTTATGAAAAACTCAAGGAAAAAGAGTGGGAGGTGGGAGACCAAAAGATAGACTGGACAGCATTAGAAGCAGAAGAAAAGGCCCGAACTGCAGGAGCAGGGCTTGGGGATAAAACTAAAGCACTACCAGGTTTACTAGTACAGGTACTGCCACGTTTATTAACTACGAAAAAGGAAGACTGGGGTGCAATCTCAGCCTGTAAACAAAAGCAAGATGAAGACACTAGTGATTTCTATGCCCGATTTGAAAAATGTTTTGGTATAAATAGTGGCATAAAAGCAAGTAGCGAATCATACCCACATCTGTTTGTGACAAAATTAGTTGAAAATTCCTTGCCCCAAGTGAAGAATAGAGTATTAAAATTCGAGAGTACCTGGCAAGGTAACACCCCATCACAAATGTTACAAATGTTACAGTATCATCACAATAGAATTAGAGAGGAACAAGAACATGAACAAAGACGCATGAAAGACACAAAAATGAAAATGCTAGTCTCCCAGACAGTTCCAGCTGAAGGTCATAAAAAGGGTACGACACAGTCCGGTGATTCAGCAGGACCTGTAAAAGGGACATGCAACTATTGTAAACAGCCAGGACATTACATACACGATTGTCCAGTCCTGAAGCGTAATATTGCCACAGGTAAAACACAGGAAAGACCACGGCCACCTAGACAGGATCAGAATGAACAAGGAGCCCCGCAGCATGCACAGTCCATGCCAGCTCCACAACAGTCTATACAGTTTGTGCCAGCTGCACCAGCGCTGCCTGTTGCTGCCACACAAACCACGACACGACAGCTGTACCAGACCGCACAGTACGACTATCCTGATTATCAACGATACGCATGAACCAGCCTAGAGAGGGAAGTTGACTTACCCCTTATCGAGGTCCCTGTAGACCAAGAAGGACCTTATGTACATAGTGAATTATTAGGCCAAGATAGAAAATTTTTACTTGATACAGGGGCAAGTCGAACAACCATAAAACGTAGTGAAGTTCCAGGGGCACCCCTCTCAGGCTCACAGAATATTTCCCTTGGTTTTTCAGGAAAACCTATTGTTAATGAAGTATCACAGCCTCTTCCACTTACGATAGGACCCTTGACCCGAACTACAGATTTATTGCTTACTAAATCATGTCCAGAAAACTTGTTAGGTATAAAAACACTGAAAGCTCAAGGAGCTATAATATGTTGTTCTCCGGAAGGAGTAAGATTGTTTTTACGTGATTTCAAAGGTCACTATGTGTCTCGAGACATGGATCCCCGTCTGCAGACTTTACCTACACATTTATGGGCACAAGGCCCTACTGATGTTGGTTGCATGAATATTACACCATATCGAGTTACACTAAAGGCAGGAGTGGTACTACCACGAATGCGACAATACAAGTTACCACCAGATGCTGTAGTGGCTTTACTGCAAATCATTGACGAGCTCATTGCCCAAGGAGTGGTTGTGGAAACAGACTCCAATGTATGTAATTCCCCGATAATTCCGATTCTTAAACGAACAGATCCAAAGGCCCCGCCAGTATATCGATTGGTTATTGATCTGCGCAAATTGAACAAATGCATTGTGCCACAATTCCCTGTGGTCCCAGATATCTCGTCATTACTGACAGCTATTGATTCCGAAGCAACATTCTTTACTGTAATTGATCTCAAGAATGCCTTCTTCAGCGTCCCAATAGATCCGGAAAGCCAATACTTGTTCGGATTTAGTTTAAATGGACGTAGCTTTAAATTCACACGCGCACCTCAAGGATTTACAGAAAGCCCCAGCATCTATAGTCAAGCACTGAAAAGAGAACTCGACAGTATCCACATGCCAGTCAACACTGCCCTGCTTCAATATGTCGATGATCTGCTGATCACCGCTAGAAGCGAACGTGAATGTGAGAAAGCATCACTGACAGTTTTACAATTTCTAGCCGAAAAGGGGCACAAGGTGTCCCCTTCTAAGCTGCAATTCTGTGTCCAGCGAGTTGTTTATCTTGGACACTCGCTGTCCAAGGAGGGAAGGCAGCTTACACCAGATCGCATCCAGCTAATTGCTAATATGCCAATACCCAAGACACAAAAGGAGGTGCGGGCTTTCATAGGCCTCACTTCATATTGTAGGCAGTGGATCCCTCAGTATGCATTTCTAGCAAAACCACTCATTCAATTGACAACACAGGAGGCAGCCACATCGACTGTTCTCCCTTGGACTCAGGAACATGCACAAGCTTTTGAAAGCCTAAAGAAAGCCTTATGCCAAGCACCTGTTTTAGCAACACCATGTTACAATAAACAGTTTACACTCTTTGTTACAGAACGCGAAGGTACTGCCTTGTCAGTACTCACACAGGAACAAGCAGGATCACACAAACCATGTGCTTATTTTTCTAGTACATTAGATCCCGTAGCTCAGGCTTTGCCTGCATGCCTAAAATCAGTGGCAGCAACAGCTTTAGCAATCAGACAAAGCGATGCCATAGTGTTAGGACATCCATTGACAGTTCAAGTACCACATGCAGTAGAGGTTCTTGTGAATCGAACGCAAACACAACATTTGACTATAGCGCGACTTACAGGGTATGAATTAACATTGTTTCAGCCACATATAGAAATCAGACGTTGTAACACATTGAATCCTGCCACACTTTTACCTGTAATCGGAACAGACCCACTAGCTCATGATTGTATTGAAGTTATTACAATCACGACGAAACCCAGACAAGACTTGACAGATGTCCCATTGTCAGACCCAGACCTGACGTTGTATGTAGATGGTTCATGTATGAGAACAAGTACAGGAGAGTTAGTGGCCGCTTACGCAGTCACAACAGACACTGAAATCATTGAAACAAATTGCATAAATACCTTGTCAGCTCAAGCCGCAGAGCTCATCGCTCTGACACAAGCCTGTATTCAAGCCACAAATAAAAAAGTCAATATATACACTGATTCACGTTATGCATTCGGAGTTGTACATGACTTCGGCGTGCTGTGGCGAGAGAGAGGTTATTTAACTTCTCACGGTGCCCACATTCAGCACGGACCCCTCATTCATGCCTTATTAGATGCAATACATCTACCCACTGCAATATCAATTATGAAATGTAAAGCTCATACGAAAGTTACTGATATCATTTCTCAAGGCAATGATCTGGCTGACAGAACAGCTAAACAGACTGCTCAAACTCAAACATCCGACATGACAAAGACAATAGTCCCGACGCCAACACATTGTATGACTGTTAAAGATCCTACTCTTGACGTAATTGACATACAGACACATGCTACACCAGACGAAATAAGGAAATGGACTGAATTAGGAGGGATCCAAACGGATCAAGGATGGATGACGAAGGAAAAATCTGTGTGGTTCCTTCCTGATTCAATGGTCCAAGTCATTATTAACACTATACATAGTCCAGCGCATCTGGGAGAAAAAGCTATGCTAGACAGCATTCAACACATTTGGTTGAACTGAGTAATCACGAACAATACAAACTAAAACTTAGGTCTAACCAGTCAGGCAATTTGATTGTTTAAGTCCTCTCCAAGGTGAAGCGGTTGAATTTGTCTCTGACATGTATCCCTTAGACCTGAATAGAGAAAAAACCCGAAAAATGTTGAAACGACATGCGTACTGTAAATCACTGCGTAGTTATTGCACAGTGACGTTATTAATTTTGTTTTTCTTAAGTCTTTTAATAATTACTGCAAGTATATTGTTGCACATATATTATCCTATTTTTAGACATGTTTATAATGTTACTGCTGAACATTCTTTTAGTGAATTACCTCCGCATGAGTTGTCTTATAGATTTGCGCTGCGCAATAACACGTTTATTAGTATGTTACATCATTCCCATCAGGTTAGCAATGCTACAAATTGTTGGATATGTGGCCGACTCCCTCCCTATCAGAATTATAAAGGAATTCTACCTCTCTTTCCATACCCGTTCACACACAACGGCTCCTGTGGAGCATGGTTTAGTTTAATTAATTCCCTAGATTCGAATTCTGCAGTTTATCAAGACAACTGGGTATGGGGAAATTTGAACTTAGTTTTACTTAAAGTCTGCTACCCTAACAAGGAGGGACTTCCCAAAAGAACAGGAACTGATCTAGAAAATGAAGTGTATGGATTAGGTAATTTTACGCTTAATCTTATGATCCTAAATGTCGAATCCGAAGCTACTCCAATTTTGCCCGCTATGTCAATATTTCCAGTAAAAGGTGAATTATGTATAAGAAAGAATGGTTCCATACATATGGGCCATAGTAGATGCACCACTGTAATAGAATTTAGTGATTAAGGCAAGTCTACATTTAGAGCTTCCCGCCATTCCTATTTCATATGTGGTCAGACGGCATATGTACGTTTGCCTCTAGATTGGGATGGTACCTGCTACATCGGATTCCTTTTGCCACCTGTTTTCCTAGCTCCTCCTGATTATCACAGAAATACTCATTTAGTACACAATAGAGAAAGGAGAGATCTCCCAATAGTCGATTACACTGAAACAGCATGGGAAAAATACACAGATTTCAATAAAGGTCTATTTCCCTATATAGGTACCGTTACTAATAGTAAGCTGATACGTAGATTAACTAGAACCCTTGAAGCAGTAGTGAACGAAACTATTTCCGCCTTAGGCAATTTAACAGAAGAGCAGTCTGCTATGCGGATTGTTGTGCTTCAAAATCGTCTTGTCCTTGACGTCATCCTGGCCGATAGGGGCGGACGGAGCTTCTAGGGTCATCGGATCAAGTTGTTGCATTTTCATACCAGAAAATTCGCCATCTGTATATAAAGCCATAACTCGCCTTCATAAGATTGTAAGCCAGATACACCAGAATCCAGGCACCTGGACTTGGTCCGGTTGGTTTTGGAGTGTATTATCTACCTTTGGATGGAAGGTCCTATCCTTCCTAGGTATTGGCCTTCTCATACTATTCAGTTGCTGTCTATGTCTACAATGCGGACCAGCGATCTGTGGTCTGTGTGCCACATCGTGTATTCCACCACCAAGATTTCATTCATCACAGAAGAAAAAAGAAGAACAAATGATGCTATATGAACAGATCAACGGATTGATGAAGATTGATATCTCTTAACGGGCAAGTAGGGGACAAGGAGGGAATGTGGAAATATGGATTTTCCTGATCAGTTATGTCCCCTATCTTGGACCCCAACGGTTTCATCTATGAATCACAAGTACATGTATGTTCCCTCCAGTTCCAGTTATGAAGACGCAAACACATGTGCGTCCACCGTCAACATGTCCTCTTTCAGATCCGCCATGAATAGGCCGGATATTCCATTCCTAAGTATGAAAGGCCACCGGCTTTATATGGTTCACTTATGCCATTTTACAGTCCAGGTAAGTAGGCCCCTGATTCTGTCATCAAGCTTTTCTTGCCTTCTGCCTCTGAAAGCTCCAGTCTGAGCCTGCATCTGTGACCATGAACTCTGTCTCATTCCCTGCGCGGCTCACGATGCCTGACATCAGCCTGTTGCCTGCCAAAAACTATATTTCACCTTCGAAATTATCTGCTCCGCTCCCTGCCCAATGCATTCCTGTCTAGTAGTTTAAGTAAACATTCTTCCAGCTACCGAGCAAAGGCCCGGCTTCTCTGTCTTTATGCAAGTAATTCATAGCCCTATTATCATGGAAGACTTCTGCCCTCGCATCTAGTGTAGACACTTAGACGCTTGTACACGCACTAACAGTCAGTATAGTCAGTATAGAATAAGATTCTACTCTAAGAGACCTCTCTTTTGGATAACATAGTTCTTTAAACATAGGATGTTAGATATGATTTGGGATTAGGTTGACTTGACCCTCCAGACTTCTGTCGCCACATGTAGAGCTAAATGTCAAGTCCCCTTCACCCCCTAGTTGCACGTCAATCACACGTCATGCTGCTGCGCGCGCATTTCTGCCAAGTATTTCTGCTGACATTGCGAAATTCTTTCATGGAACCACCCTATTATGACATCACACCTGATGACGTTCTTTAGTTACACCCAGTTACGCCCACTTTTGCTACGTATGTACGTTTTATCTTCACTATCAATTGTTACGCCTCCTGCATTTGCTTCACTGTAATGCCTATTGTATAAAAGTGATTACTTATCAATAAAGTATGTACTTCACTTCCTGAACCTCCGTGGTGATGGAACTTGGAGTCAACGATTCGAATCGTCCATTGGAATAAAGCCCATTCCGAACCTCTAATACCACGGATTTTGCCTCTTATTTACTGAGCTATTTTTATTATGTTTCTGTATCAAATTAAGTCCCGGTAATTAAATTATTTACCACAACGTAGGCACAAATGGCTGTTTTCTTCAACTCAATTTCAATATTATTTCATTTCAACTGTTATTTTCTATAGGAAAACCTTGAAGGATCTACACAAATGACCTCTTGCTGAATGTAGAATTCTGTCTACGTTTTAGAAATGTATAGCTTATTGGGATCCATTATTGGTTTCACACCCATTTCTTCCACTAACTGGAAGGAGGCTGAAAGCATAAAAAATATTAAAAATAGGCTATGTCCCACTGAAATGCCAAACCTGTGTAGAAAATGTGGTTCTCTGACGAAAGTTCCTGAAAGTTGGGAAGATGGTGATTTTAGCACTGCAAACCCTTTGTTGAGATCGTTTGCATGGAAAAAAAATAGACGCTTTCTTCTGCAGAACTTTTTTCCCTTTTTTCGCAGAAAAATCAACATTTAGCTGTATTTTGGCTAATTTCTCTAGCCCCTCCTGGGAAATCCACAAACCCTTGATACCTTTAGGAATCCTCAGGGTGTTTGGAAAAAAGGAAGCAAAATTGGCATGGATACCTTATGTAGACAAAACGTTATGGAGGCCTAAGCAAAAACTACCCAAATTAGCCAAAAAAATGCTTAGCACTGGGGGGAGAGGCCTAGCAGTGAAGGGGTTAAATATGCACTGGTGTGTGATATTGGTGTCTTAATCTTACCAGTTATGGGGAAGATGAAGGGTTTCTGGCAGCGTCCAGGTGCAGCTGGGCTTGTCTTTGGTGCGCCTTTTTGGCATCCGCTGTGTGTTGGCACGAGGATACTACTTAAATATCCTCCCCACAGCCCATGAGGCAGGCAGGAATGCAGAGGATTAGTCTGTCAAACCCTAAAGATAGCCGCCGCTAATGTCCTTTAAGTTCAGTATTGTGTTCAGTATGGATATTTCTTCGCACAATCAGCACACGCTGTGACAAACCCGGGAACCCCACCTTCAATAAGTGTTGCCTAAAGTGTTGTGCCTTTTAACCACTGAAGTGCATCAGTACAGCACAAGTGCATGGATTAACACGTCAACGATTACCAGTCTAATTACTTCGATAGAGTTAAAAAAAGCATTAAAAATAAGTCTAAAACAAATTAGCAGGTTAGTAGCAGGAAATTGGTTTTAGTAGCCAAACAACCTGTCCAGTGCTTTGTGTGCTATCCAGTGTGAGGCTCGCTTTAAAAAGACCTAAAAAACACATATTTTTCGTTTAACCCACTGTGATTGACTGTTCTGTTCTTAGCAGACCAGTACTAGGAACTCTTTTGGTGTAGCTGCATGCTTTATAAATTGCCTTTATTTATTCACTCATTCATATATGTGGTAGGGTATTATTTTCACTCCCTTTACCTGTAAGTTATTGTATTTGATTCATTCTTGTCAAGTGGTTAGTCTCACCCGTGTCCTTGCATGCTTTGTGTTATATGACTATATGTTTATTTTTCTTGTATTACACACACCACAGTGCTACTGCTAAGTTACTTCTTAGGGCAGAGGCATTAAGATGGTATTAAAAAAGAAACTACTTGAATAACAATGAACACCACAGATAAATGAAGGAATAAGGAGGACTAAATCACAGTTGGCTGAAATTTAAAGCTAATGGAACAAATCGAGAAAAAACACTCAATAAAATCTATATCAAGAGTCGCAATTGGACCTACAAATCCACTATCAAAAGCAAAAGGCTAAACTACTCATAAAGGATGCCTATTGCTGATGCCCCAATGCTAAGGGAGCTCCATAAAGTCCTCTCAGAATTCTGCAACCCAGAAAGCACCTGAAAAAATGCTGCTACATCTGTGGCCAAAGCTAAATATGCTGGGGCGTCATCTTGCTAAGAAGACATCAGACTCCCACCTCACCGAGGCCTGGATATGGTGTGTACACCAAAGAAAATCAAGCTAGGCTTCAACAAAACCTCAGCTTTAGAATTCCATTATTTGTTCAAGGCCAGCAAACCTCTGGGCTCACTATAAGGCCCCCAACTTCCACAAGGCTTTAAAAATGTGGCCACAGCAATATTGACCATCATCAATAATTACTTTATCACAGACACCTTCTCTTCAGAACTCAACATATTGTTCCAAAAGCCACTCATCAATAAGAACAATCTTGACCCAGACCACGTGACTAGCTGTAGGCTGATTTCATATGGACCATTCCTTGGAAAACTCATCAGAATAGCAGGATTCCCTCAGATCTGTCCACTTCTTGGCATAAAATAGGCTGTTATAAGACCAACAAAACAAGGTTTGTTTCAGGGGGGGCATGGAATTCCCTCTGGTATCCATGTTAAACAATCTAAAAACCACTGTGGTCAGTAACCTCTGTGTTGCTTTGGACATAGTTCACCACCACTTTCGCTTAGAGAGACTAAAGGAAACTTGAATAAAGGGTGGAACCCTTTGATAGGTCACTCACTTCACCAACTTTTAGAGATTTACTTCCATTCAGATCCCCATCTTTTAACATCTAGGTAGGACTATGTGTATATCAGGAATCAGTCATGCTCCACTGCCCTGTGGTCCATACTGTAATTATCTGGTATCCTGCTTTTCTTATTGTGACTCTAGCCTCACACTAATATAATGTGAATGCGGATGTCTTGGCCTACCCCTTGAGATGAATGGGGTCTAGGACCAGTCCTTTGACCTGGAAGGGTGCACCAAGAGTGCCCTCGTTTTGCTGACAGAAGACTACTGTCCCTGTCATGGGTTGAGTATGAAGAGGGGTGGTGGCAGCGTACCGTGTTTTGTAAATTCATAGTTGAAACAAGACCTTTTTATCTGTGTCACTAAAGTGTAGACTTGCTGGCCTGCTCATGTAAAGTTCTGCTTCTATACGCTAAAATAGATCCAAGCGCTAACATCCCAAGTGCATGTTGTGAATATTTGTGTATGTGGTTGGTGTGGTACATGCATTGTTTGTATAATTGAGCCAGATTAATGGAGACCAGTGGCTTCTAATTTGAAAGTTCCTTGCCTGTTCCAGTTCACATGATCGACATGAGGTTGTTTACCCCATATTTGCCTTTTTTCAGACAAGTTCTGAAGGTTTTTCCGACATTCTTGAAGCTGAGGGGAGGAGACCCAGACATCGAAGTGGGGAGAGGAGATAAGGATCCTTTGCAAGTTCAATTGGGCCTTTTGCTGAGAAAGGCTGTTGATTAGTCTTCATGTAGCGCTGCCATTTCTTAAAGAGGGGTGATGGTTGCATTCTCTGTTGTTAAGGTGAAAGGAACTCCTCACATTTGGGTGAGACAACAGCCTTTTATCTCTTCCATGATCACTGTTTATTGTGGCTACGGCTAGCCAGGTGCAGAAAGCTTCCATCTCTTTATGCATCTGTTGTAGGAGGCTCCAGTATACTGTGGGGAGCATCACTCTACACAAAGTATGTGTCAGGAGCCTAGAAAGACACCTGTCTGCTTTGACTGTAGAAAGTGAGAGCCACAGACCCACTTGTTCCAATTCCAAGTTCTGTCTGATGAAGGAAGAGCCCGACAGCCCACTTCCGGTAGGTAAGGGGACATCACCTGATGTTTTGCCTTGCTGTAAGCAGCTGTTCCTCTGACCTGAAGCACCAGAAAGCCAGCCTGCCTGCTGAGGAGGGAAATGCCTGCAGGAGTTAATGTCAAGGGAGCGCCAGAAGCAGTGTGGCCCCAGTAGTGTGTGTGTCTTCTAGGAGAGGAGAGGAGGACTGTAGAGAGGAATCTATGTGCCCTGTGGACATGGGTGTAGTCTCTATGTGCTGGCAGTTCTGGGCGGGACTCACAAAATGGTGTCATTGCTACCATGGACAAGAACTTTACCTGAGGCAAAGTGTGCTGCTACATTCAAGAATTGTGCACAGGGCAAAATGTGCCACCACCAGCACTCTGTTCCTGAGGTGGACTGTGCTTCCACAATTACAAACAGTGCCTGAGGTGGATTTTGCACCCACAACCAAGGAGTGCACCCAAGGTGAACTCTGCTTCTGCAACCATTACAGTAGCAACATAACTACTAACAATTACACTCCTAAATGTGTAGACTATTTCAGGCCCCAAATCTATAAGAATGGCTTTGTGGGCCCGTATTAGTGATTGTTAATGTATATTAAGTTAATAAACATTTGTTGGTGTGCTCATACACAAATTTGGCAGACATGGCCACTATGTGGCAGACTGTCACAAGCGCCGGTGCTAAGAATTAAGTGCCAGTGCCGAGCTCAATTTAAGCACTGTCTGGATTATGTATATGGATGTTACCATGGGTTCCCACTGTCCTTACTGTGACAGCTACAAATAATTCAAAATGGTGTGGTGAGACAACTACTACATGCACATCTCTCTGACTACATTTCATGGGCCACTAATCTCTACACTGGGTTTCCTTTGGTAGTTAATCGATTTTCTAGACCGTCTACGTAACACATAATCAATGGTAAAGGACTAGCCTTCTTTCAAGTAAAGCTCAAAAGATGTTCACAGAAAACAGAAAATCTAGATTCACACCACATCTGATGATCTCGGCTTAATAGAAGAAGTACATGTGTGGAACCTTCTTCTTCCTTTGTGAAGATAAACTCTGGAACTCACTTCCAGCAAGTATGAGCACCATCGACAACCACCTTGAATTCAGGAAGAGTTAACACCTGGCTCCTTCCAAGAAGAGTCCACAAGGACTATGTCTAGAAATGAGGCTGGAGAACGACAGCGCCCTAAAATGCACATTCTATGGCTTCATGAACATCATGAAACTACAGCGGCTGAAAGTGGACAGTCCAATACGTGGACCCATGTGTTGACTAGATCTATGCCAGTAGTCAGGGTGCTGCCTCTCACATCTGTACTTGGGTGTATTGTACCACATGATATGTACGTGATGGGGCTGATACCTTTATGTCTCGTGCTGCACTACATGCAGTTATAGAGGCACTAGAGTGGATTCTATAGAAACCCACGTATGGTTAATTAATGTCTTTTTAAACCTTATCATTGCTCTTTATTGTAGAGATGTTTATCAGTTCAGATCGCCTCTCTGTAGAAATGTAAGAACATTAGTACAATTGGTTGTGCGTGCAGAAAAGACGACTCTAGACATAATTGTGTGTATTTTATGGTTGACATTGAAGCTGTGGTACTGTAACACATCATTTTAATAACATTGAAACCAGAGAGCTCAAATATGATCACCCTGTCTTCCCAAAATTATTTAGCGTTCCTGAGAAGAACGTGGCCTTTTAAGTTTCTACAATTCTCCAGCTCAGCCAGTGGGCCTACGTTACCATTGCTGACTTGAGCTTGTGTGGAGTTTCTGAAACGTTTTGGGTAATTTACAATGGGGAAACTGTGCTCACCATACATAGATCTGGTACAGTAAAAATATCAACACATACACAGGATGGACTCAGAAGGGAAGCTTTGCAGCTATGGCTGGGCTCCCAGAACAGAGGGGCGGACACGTTTTAGTCTACTAAAAATATATGCATTCATTATAGACAAAATGAAGTCACAAAAAACAATAGGTGATCCAGAATAGTATCAAAATGTGACTAGGGCCAATACACCAACATTATTTTTCCACACTGGCATGGAACTGCTGCAATGCTTTGCCAATGGCTCTCCACTGAACTGGACGGTTTGCAGGGAATGATGAAGTGCTCTGTGTTCTGGTCTCACTCTTAGTAAGCTAACTGATCATGTTCAGAGCATCAGTGAGGGACTGTAGTTCTTCCTTCACCCCGTCCAGAGATTGACGGATCTTGTGCGGGTTATCCAGGACCTCGATGCTGAGGGTGTAAGGGTCATACTTCACCCCAAAGGGACGCTTAATGCGTGATGCATAGCTCCTGCAGAAGGGCAAAAAAGCACCATAGGAAATGTGAGCACGTATGTATCAATCATCCCATATTGTCTTAAATAAAAAGGTTCCCAGTCCCACCACCACTGATCCTCTTTCTTCATCCATCACCCAGTCGCTCTGGTTATATGTGGGTGAAATTTGTGTAATTTACTTTTGCATTGCATACTTACATAAATGTTCAGAAATATTTCACAACAGTATGAGAATGCAAATATGACGTTTAGCGTTATATTTTAGCAAAATATTAGCTCAAAATGCATCTTGCATTCATGGGCATGAGAAAGCAATTCGGACTTTAAAACAATAGACCCAAAAAGATAATACTACAAATGACAATCACTCGCGTTCTAGTCCTCTGCACTTTTCCTGGACTCCCATGCTATCCTTTTGTGTAAACACACCATAATTACACAAAAAGCCATAATGGTGTAACCTTGCATAACAAGAGTAATGCAGTGTTCCAAAAATGTATGTCAATATAGTTTAATTTCTTCCCAGGCCTTGTTGTGTCAGAATATTGTATGCAACAATATCAACCTGCAAAACTTTCAACTGCAGAATATTTACATACACACACATATATATATATATATATATATATATATGTATATGTGTATATAAATATATTCGCTGAAAAAAAGAAGGTTAAAGGGACATTATAGTTAGGCTCACATGTCACTCGTACAAAACCAGAGAAATTCAGCAGTGATAGCAAGCTGAGCTAACTCTAACCTACGCCCCAAATTCACTGCTTATGACCTCACATATTACATTAGTCATGACATGGTCAGTGACATCACTGATGGCATCTTAAATGATATCACTGATGACATCTCAAAGACATCACTGAGGACATCATCCAGTTATTGGGAGTATTTTCTAAAAGTTACTGAGTGTTAAACATATACACTTAGATAAGTGGCTGTGGGAGTGCCTGTGTGAGTGAGTGAGCAGGTGTGTAAGCTGTGTATAGAAGAGTGAGTGGGTATGCAAGAAACTGTATACATGAGTGAGTGGGTGTGTGAGTTTTTGTATGGGTGAGCAAGTGGGTGTGTCAGTGGGTGTATGAGTAAGTGAGTGACTGTGTGAGTATCTATAAGGGTTAGTGAGTGGGTGTGTAAGTGGCTGTAATGATGAATGAGATGGTGAATGAGTGGCTGTATGGGTGAGTGTGCAGGTGCATCAGTGGCTGTAAATGGTAAATGAGACAGTGCATGAGTGGCTGAATGGGTGACTGAGCAGGTACATAAGTGCCAGTATGGATGAGTGACATGGTACACGAGTGGCTGTATGAGTGCATGAATGGGTATTTAAGTGGGTGTATTGGTGAGTGAGTGGGTGTGTGAGTGACTGTATGGGTGAGTGAATGGGTGTATGAGTGGCTGTATGGGCGAGTAAGTGAATGTGAGAGAGGTTGTATTGGAGAGTATGTGCTTGTCTCAGTGACTGTATAGGTGAATGAGTACATGTGTTAGTATATGTATGAGTGAGTATGTGAATAACTGTATAGACGAGTGAATGGCTGTGTGAGTGACTGTGAGTAGGTCTGTGAGTAGCTGTATGGGTGACTGATTCAATGTGTGAGTGGCCATATGAGTGGGTGCGTGTGTGTCTGTATGTCTGGACGTGTGAGTGGCTGTATTGGTCAGTGATTAGGTGCATGAGTGGCTGTATATGTGAGTTAGTGGTTGCATTAGTGGCTGTATGGGTGAGTTGATTTGTGAGTGGCTCTATGAGAGTAGGTGTGTGAGTGTTTGTATGGGTCTGTAAATGGGTATGTCAGTGGTTGTGTGGGAGTGGGTGTATGAGATGTTGGATTGGGGTTTACGTGAGTGTTTGAGTGGTTCTGTGGACAATGTCATCAATGATGTCATTTGAGATCTCATCAGGGAGGGCCTCAGATTTTGCAGTGTTTTTAAAAATATGATCTTTTGGGCCTGTCAGGGTCCCTCTGGGGCCCAGAACCAAATTTATGGGGTCAGGGTATTCCTTCCCTGCCCGCATTTCTTTTACTTACTTTTCTTTGGGGGCTCGGCTCAAGCCTAGTCCTAAGATGTCTGCCAACACTTTCTGATTGAAGTGTTCACATCAATCAGAGCTCTGCATTTCCCTGCAGAAGCTTGGTATTTTTCAGGACTTTGTCGTGGTCACAGATATCATTAACTGCATTTAGTTAAATTTCTCAATAACTACGGAACGGATTAACACCAATTTACAAAAGTGGAATCTGCACAACCAAATCTGCCTTTCGGCCACATTTGGTGAAACTCCATCCAGCGGTTTGGGCTGTAGGCGTGTTCACACTTTTTATGGGAATTAACATGGGAAACGCACCTTTCATTGACGTCTGCTTGATGGATCAGTCCAAAACTTTTAATGCGCAACAAGAATCACTGGCACACTTTATGTGGGAAAATTCCATGAAGATTCATCAAACGGGGCCATAGATATAGACAAGTGAAAAAATGCTTTTCCTATGGAAACATGTTCCTAACTATAGCTACCTACTGGCGACTGCCACTATGTACCATATATACGCACACACACACACACACACACGCACACACACGCACACACACACAAGCACGAGTGCACACACACACACACACACACACACACACACACACACATATATAGTCTTTCCTTGTTGGCAGTTTGACCTCTGCAAAGATATGGCCAGTGATAGGCAAGCAAACTGTGTGTGATGAAGGACGCCGTGTCGGCTGAAACGTGTTGTGGTTTGCGTAGAAGAAAGACTGTTTGAAACTGCATCAAAGTCGGCTACGTTTGTTGGAATTGGACCAAACGTTACGGTGATATATATATGGTCATTAACAAAAGGTCCCATTATAGCTGTTGCACTCAGGATGGGTGCATCCAATAGCAAGTTGGGAACTCGCCTGCCTACAAACAGTACTTTTTACAAATTGCAGATCACTCATGGAGTCTTGCGAAGATTGTAATAACAGCATTATTCCGGCATGATGCATTTCGGGTTTGTGCCTTTCTCAAATGCCATGAAACTGTTTTTCACTCTGTGCACCAATATCATTGGTCAAAATACCATGTCGACACTTCCAATTGGTTGACCACTGGCCAATGAGAGGACCCAATTACACAATGTTGATTGTACAAGCTCTCCTGTCCTTCAGCATCGCCACAGACTCCATGATCTCAATAAATCAAAATGAGAACGCCAATGTCCAATAAATCTTTCACCCTGATGGGCTGACTTGGAAACAGGTAACGTGTTGTGTGGGTAGGACTATCTGCTACTAAAGATATTCAAATTCGTGTAGGTTCCCTCCATAGTTTGACTTGAATAGTCCTTGCACCTCTAAATGGGGTAGGCCATCCAAGGCACTTGAACAACACCTCACCTCAGCCGCTGGATGTTAACTCTGGACCCAAACGTAGGTGTCGGTCAATTGGCTTGTCATCCTTGAGTTTGCATAACTTGCGACTTGTTCCCGTTCGACGCGGCATACGATCAGCATCGGTGCTAGTGGTATACAGTTATCTTCATTAACAAAAGGTCCCATTATAGCCACTGCACTCAGGAGGGGTGCATCCACTAGCGAGGTGGGAACTTGCCTGCCTGCAAGCAATACGTTTTACAAATTGCAGAGTACTCACAGAGTCTTAAAAAGAGTTTATTAACAGCAATTATTCTGACATGATTCGTTTCGGCGTTGTGCCTTTCTCAGATGCCATGAAACTGCTTTTCACTGTGTGCACCAATATCATTGGTTAAAATGAAAGGACCCAATTGCACTATGTTCATTGTACAAGCTCTATTGCCTTTTGACATAGCCACAACTCCACGATCTCAATAAATCTAAATGAGAACTCCAATGTCCAACAAATCTTTTACCCCAATGGGCTGACTTGGAAACAGGTAACGTATCATGCGGGCAGGTCTATTTGCTACTAAAGATATTCAAATTCTTGTAGGTCCACACCATAGTTTGACTTGAATAGTTCTTGCACCTCTATATGGGGTAGGCCATAGGCATTGATCAATCATTCAATCAATCTGCATTTGTACAGCGCAACTCTGTCACCCCTAGGGGTATCTGGGCACTGTGTTTCTGTCAAAGAGCCAGGTCTTGAGTCTTTTCTGAAGTCTGCCAGTGAGGGGGGCTGTGCACAGCTGGAGGGGGAGGTTGTTCCAGGTCTTGGGTGCGATGTAGGAGAAGAAGCGGCTGCAGGTGCAGCAAATGTGGGGGGATGCGAGGGCGAGTGAACAGGAGCGTAGGTGTCTAGCCGGTTGGTGGAAGTTCAGTCGATGGTTGAGGTAGGCAGGTCCTAAGTCGTGGAGGGCTTTGTAGGCATGTGTGAAGATCTTGAACTGGCATCTTTCTAGTGGGGAGCAAGTGGAGGTCTCTCAGGTGGGAGCGATGTGGGTTCATTTGGGAAGGTCCAGGATGAGTCTGGCTGCGGCGTTCTGTAATAGCCTGGAGTCTTCTGAGGAGCTGGATGGAAACACTGGTGTAGAGGTCTTTGCCGTAGTCGAGGTAGCTGGTGACAAGGGCCTGAGTGAAGATCTTTCTTGTGGTGGTTGGGATCCATCTGAAGATTCTGTGGAGCATGTGAAGTCTGTGGTAGCAGAAGGACTGTTTCATGGTCAGTTGGCTGTCATGCAGGCCTGGGTGTAGTTCATGGAATTTCGCTTCGTGAAACCCCGCGAAGTGACAAAAAAGCTCTGCGAAGTTCTGCAAGTGGCTTTCGCACTGTTTTTTCTCGCACTCGCAAACTTACCGATCGCGAGCGAGGAAAAAACTCTGCAGAGTGCTGAGTGCAAAAAACTCCGCAAACTCCATGAACAGAGCCGAGTTCACCACCCAAGCCTACTGTCATGGATAATACAGAGGTTGCGTGCGTGGTCGGTTGGTGTGGGTCTCAGTTTTCAGGTCACCAGCTGTGTTTATAGTTAGGACCTAGTTTCCATAGGAAAAGTGTTTTTCGTTTTGCTAATAACTTTGGCACCATTTGAATCTTTCTGATATTTTCAAACCTAGTTTGCCACTTACTTCATCTGCTGTCTGGGAGAGTTTAGGGGTGATTCAGTAAGCGATTGCTTAGAAAAAGGGGGTCCCAAAACGCATTTCGAGTGCAATTTCCCATCGGGGTTTTGAACATGACTACAGCCTGAACCACTGAACGGAATAACACCAAAGTTAGGAGAAAGCTACCTTTTGGTCCATAAAGAGACCTTATTAGGTCGAGCCTGTGCAGCGCATACACTGCTTTGCGAGGCATGTTATATTCAAGTCTATAGGCAGCGCCCAGCACTTTGGTTAGTTGGTTGGCCTGCCTTTGGGAATTTCTTTACTCTGGTTCGTCATTAGTGTCCATCTGTCCTGCCTTAGGTTGCTTGGAGCATCACAGATTGATTCTTTTAGTTGGACATCTCTGGCCATCTGTTGTCTTCTCGCTCAGACTCCTTCCCTCCCATTACTGCTGCCCTTCTTCCTGCTCCTGCTTGTTTTCAAAGAGGAGTTTCCTTGCACTGCTTTTTGTTGGACATCTCTGACCAGCTGTTTCCTCCTCACTCATACCCCTCCCTCTCGTCATTGTGCTACTAGTTATTTTTTATGGCTTGACAGTAAAAAGTACAAGAAAGTGGCATATTTCAATTACAGTATATGATAAGTAATATTGACTGTTTTTCTAAAAGGTTAGGAACTGCGCAGTTTGTCATTTTACACCAGGCTGTGAGTTTATTGTTGAGAAATATTATAAATAAATCACCCACTGCCTTAACAACAAAGTAATTAATCATTTTTGAATTGTCAATGGAGCTAGCATGGGCTGGGATTGCGAAAAAGAGATGAAAGTTTACAACACAGAGCTAGGAATGCTCTGGCTTTCTTCTGCTTCTGTTGGCAGTGCTAAATGCTGCTTGTTGAAGAAAAAGGCATTGACTGGATTGCGAGCTAATGATCGCGAAGCCAGCTGTTCAAGCCTGGAACTGGCATCCACGCCCCCAGAGCATCTACTCTTGCAAAGAGTGCATTGGAACACATGCACAAACTCGGTTAACACGATCCTTCATACCAGTCTGAGCTGATTTCAATCTTTCTTCAGCACTATTTATAGCAGCTCCCAAGAGCTTTTCAAAATAACAAACGGATACTTCATGCCGTACAAAGTACTACAGAAAAACATATGACAGAGTTCTTTATTATATTAAGGTGGGGCAGGCATATCTTTTGCGCTGGTAAAAAAAGACTCGTATTTACAATGCCAATAGCTCCAACTCTAACAAATGCAAGACCTATGGCATTTACAATGCGTGTTGTAATTTGGTGTAAATCCCTTCAGCAGTTTTGGAGTTATAAAAAAAAAGAAATACAGTTATCTTCCGCGATCAAACAGATCTCATGCTGAGATCTGATTGGCTGCCAACACTTCAACCAGGAAGTATTGGCAGCTATTTTGGGACTCGGACTCTGCTGAGTCCCCCAAAAAGTTTTAAATAAAGAGAAGGGTGCAGAGTATGAATAACTTTACCCCCTAGGCATGGTGGTTGAGTCCCACGAAGACCCCGCCTGAGCCTAAAGGCATTTTTTTGTTAAATTGTCGCCTAGAATCTCACCAAAAATTTCAAAAAAACAAGTGTGGTCTCCCACTTTGACAGCTTCCGCCAAGCGAGAGCAAACAGTAAGTCTGCAGGGGGGAGCAGGAAAACTGCTTCCTTCCGCAGGGAACTCACTTTTATTTATATACCTGCCCGCTGCCAAATGGACAGGAAAATAGATGAAAAACTTACTATTGCATGCAAAGAGCAGCATTTTTGGCTGCTCCCTATGAGCTGGAGCAATGCCGGCTCCCACTGGATGCAGGGAGCCAGCCGGGCCCGCGGGTGCGTTCAGGATCCTCCGGCGGACCCAACAGTGCACACTGGGTGCCCTGGGTAGGACCATGGTACCTAGCGTGAAGTGGCCAGACCCCAGGGGATGGGGTCTCCAGGGCCAAAAACATCCCATGGAGGGGGGCCACATGGCCCCCCTGCCCTTTTACTAATTGCCTGGCACTGGAGTCCCCGGGACCTGAAATAGCCCAGGGAGGGGGGCCACTTGGTCCCACTTGCCTTGCAGTCATTAGCCGGACCCTGGGAAATGGGGTGCCCAAAGCCAAAACCATCCAGTGGGAGTGGCGCATATCAATTTTACTTGTTTAGCACTTACATTTTGAGAATTTGGCGTTCACATTATATATTGAAGAATTTGTACAAACTGCCTGGTTGCGGATGATTCTGTGCTCTGTCGCCGTGTCAGTGGTCTAAGAGAAACACCCTGTGTGAGGATATATATATATTTTGATTACCCAGTGATGGCCACCACTGGATAGTTACAGTTAGCGCAGCGATTCGATAGACAAGGCTGTTATAATTGATCACGTGGTACATTCCGGCCACCCCCTTATTCTACTGCACAGTGGTAACGTTCAGAATGTTGACAGGAAGGCATCCTTGGAATGTTGACGAGGTTGCCTTCACTTGATGTATTGTTTGCCAGTAAGCAGAGGATGCAGTTAACCTATTGACTTAATAAAAGATAACGAAGATACATGTGAGTGTGGACTTACTTCAGATGGCGACGAGGATGGCTGGAGCTGTGACAGGGACGGCGCTGCATCCTCCCCTGTAGAAAATTCAACTTACTGGCACAGACGGGAGTCTAGGAAGATTCCTGGAAGGAGAAGCTTACTTACAAAGTACTGACATCAGTCATCGCTTATGGTGAGGAGTTCAGGATCGGGGGAGTGACTGTATTGAATTAACCCTTGGTCCAGTACCCCGAAGCTATGGGGTGTGAAGCATAACTCAGCGGGCGATTGACTGGGTTCTGTCAGGATTGGATCGGTGAATGGATTTGTAACTACGCCAGCTGCGGTGTTTTCCCAGGCATATTGAGGGGAATATGGCCTGGTTCTGTCACGAGCAGACCGATGAAAGGAACTGAAATTTTAATAGCTGCGGTGTTAAAGCAGGCATTTTACTTAAGAAGCGCTACAGGCACGGACAATTACGTGGTCGCGAGCCCTGGAGTAGCGCTGACGATGGAGGACCGGGTGAGCGAGTGGCAGAGATCGGCGATCTCAGTAGCGCAGCAGCGTTTGAGGGCTCACAAGTGGGATCAAAGTTCGACTTTGTGAGGGGACACACCCCCCCCCCTCCCCTTGACCCAGTACGGCACCCAGCTCCTTCGGAGTCCCTTGTCAGCTGTGCGTCGACCGCGCTGCTGCTTAGCCGTGTGCTAACGTGAAGTGAAATCTCCCAGCATCGGAGGTTGCCGTGGGTAGCGAGTATATAGTAGCGCTGTGTGGCTAAGGGCTAGTGATTGCATTTTCACCGTGCTTGGAGGAGCGGAATTCCGGAAAGAAGCTATTCAGGGCAGTTGTGAGGCGGACAGGCTCTCGGCTGGCGTGCGCTGTGTGAGGGGGCAGTTGAATGTAAAAGGAAGCTGCCTTTGGACGGAGCAAATGTTCTCACATTAAGACGGTGTCAGAAGAAACAAGTGCTCTCCTCAGAAATAGCAACTTCCTCACAGACTCGTTTTCAAACATCGGTCGGGCTGCCACAGGAAGGGCTTGACACAGCATTTCCAGAGGAACTATGGGAAAAAACACCAAACAGTGAAAGAGGACTGTCTTTGTAGAAGGAAGTGGGAAAAAAAAAAGAAGAGATTTCAGGTTAACCCAGGGTTTAAAAGGTCGTTCATGCACTGAAAAAGGAATAACAAAGCAGGACGGCATTTGCTAATGTGTAGGAAAACTGTATTTTCATTCTTAGTGGTTTCTTTCTCACTAATCACAGTATAATCATTCTTCTGCCCCTGCTACTTAGTGATAATAGCTGGCTTGCCAGTACTTTGTAGTGTGACAATGAGTAACACATCCCACATTATGGCAGGTGCAGGGATGAGTCAGCCGCCTCCATTTCTAAATGAGCTGGGGGAACCGGAAATTCCATGGAAAAGATGGGAAGGAATTTTCAAGTCGTATCTGATAGCTATAGGAGGCGGGAATTTTTCTAACCTAAGGAAGCAACATATTCTATTGCATAATTTGGGTATACAAGGAAGGAAAGTTTTTGAGGATATAACAGGTAGACTGGTGGATGATGAAGGGAGTGAAGAGGATGAAGGGGTGGATGTGTATGAATATACCTTACGGAAACTGGAAGCACATTTCAAAGTTAAAATAAATGTGGTGTTGGAAAGGCACAAATTGAAAGAGGAAAAGGTGTCATCGTACATAGCTGTATTGAGGGGCATGGCAGCCACGTGTGAGTTTGGGGCGCTTACGGACTCTCTTATTAGAGACCAATTGGTGAGATGCACTAATGAGGAGAAGGTTCAGGAAGAACTGCTCACTAGAAATCCAGACTTGGAGGAAGCCATTAGCATAGCAAAAGGGCTGGAACATACAGCACAGTGTATGAGAGAAATGAAAGTTTCGGAGGGAGCAAAAGAAAAAGGAGCAGTGAAAGACAACACAAATGGGGAGGCAGTATGTAAGGTTGAGAACAGGAATAAAGAGAGCTTAAGTAATAGAGGGGAAGGCCTGAAGTGTTTTAGGTGCGGAAATCACAATCACTTAGCCAACAATTGGCGCTGCCCAGCCCGCAATGTAATATGCAGGAAGTGCAATAAGAAAGGACATTTTTCAAAAGTGTGTAATGTGAGTACCAATAAGGTTCATGTAGTAGAACACTGGGAGGTGGATGAAGAAGAAGAGAAAAGTTACATTTTTCAGGTTGAAGATGAGTGCAAGGATGAAAAGACACAGTATCCCACATGTGAAATAGGACTGGATGGGGAAATGTTCAAGGTGTATGCGGACTCATGCTCCCCTTTCACCCTAGTAGATAAGAACAGGTTCTATGAGAAATTTGCAAAACATAATCTCACACTAGAAACGGCTGACATAGCTCCCACGGGGTACAATAGGGTACCCATACCATTGGAGGGGATGATAAGAATGAGAATTTCGTTTAAAGACAGGCACACAGTAGGGAAGGTTTATGTAACAAAGGAGGGGTCAAGTTTATTAGGGTGGAAACACCAGAAGGAATTGGGAATAAAACTCGACCCCAATAACCAGGAGCAGGTGCTTTTGATTGACCCCCCAGTGGTAGGGTCCAATTTAGTAAAAGAATTCCCCGAAGTGTTCAGTGACAAGTTAGGGGTACTCAAAAATTACATGCATAAGATTGAGCTGAAGGAGGGAGCAATACCAGTGGTGCACAGAACACGTTCGATCCCTTTATTGATGAGGGAACCCTTAAGATTGGAATTGAGGAAGTTGGTGGAGCAAGAGGTCATACAAGAGATCGAATGTGCAGCATGGTTGGCGCCCATTGTCATAACGAGTAAGGAGGGTGGGAAGAGCATCCAGCTATGTGTGGATTTCAGGACATTGAATACCAACATTGTGGTGGACAGGCACCCCTTACCCAGGATACATGAGATGTTGAGCACACTGCAAGGGGCAAAGTTTTTCAGTGTTCTTGACCTCTCATCGGCCTACCACCAAATCAAACTCCATCCTGAATCACAACCATTGACAGCGTTCACCACCCTATTTGGCAACTACAAATTTTTAAGAATGCCCTTTGGGCTGGCGTTAGCAGCATCAGCATTTCAAAGGTTGATGCAGCATGTTTTGAAGGATTGTCCTAAATCAATGTGTTTTCAGGACGACATTCTGATTTATGGAGCAACTGAGAATGAACATAATTTGAATGCGGAGAGAGTACTCAATAGATTAAAGGATGTAGGGTTTACCACAAAAGAGAGCAAATGCAAAGTGGGTGTAACCTCTGTAGACTATCTAGGGCATACCATTTCTGAGGAGGGGATAAAACTCAAAATTGATCTAGTAGAAGCAGTAAGAAGAGCACCAACGCCATCAAGCAAAGAGGAAGTGCTATCGTTCTTGGGCCTAGCGGAATACATGGCAAAATTCATTAAGAACTTTGCTATGTTGGCAAATCCCCTTAGAGAAATCTTAAAGAAAGACATGCCATTTGTTTGGGAGAAAAGTCAGGAACAGGCTTTTGAAAACATAAAGGAAGCTATTGTGACAGCACCATACATAGGCAACTTTGATGTTACCAAGGATACCATTATTACAACAGATGCAAGTGGTAAAGGAATAGGTGCCATGCTTTCACAAAGGAGGGGCAGTGAGGTGAAAGTGGTGGCTTTTGCATCAAGGTCTTTATCTGGGGCTGAGTCTAATTACTCTACGATGGAGAAGGAGGCGTTGGCGGTGTATTGGGCAATTAGACATTTTAGTTTCTTTGTGTGGGGATTGCCATTTGAAGTGTGCACGGACCATAAACCATTAATCTTCTTGTTTGGCAACAAGGTCTTGGAAAACATGAACCCCGCATAGCGAAATGGGTCCTAGGATTGCAATGATACAACTTCAAGACAGTATATGTCCCGGGCCAAGAGAACAAAGTTGCTGATTTTTTATCAAGGTCCCCAGTAATAAGACAAGATGAAGAGGTCAGGAACAGTGAGGGAGTTCTTGAGGTCAAACTTCCTGCTATGACAAAAGGTCAGTGGGACTACCACATGGAACAGGACAGTACTCTCAACAAGGTGAAAACTTGGGTAATCAAAGGATGGCCCATGAAATGCAAAACTCTACCAGAAGATATTCAGCCGTACTGGAATGTGCGAAATGAACTGTCCATAGTAGGAGGATATATTCTCAAGTCAGGCAGAATAGTTCCCCCAGCAGGGTTAAGAGGACAGATCATGGATCTCACCCATGAGGGGCACCTATGCAAGGCGAGATTGAGATCGGAATATTGATTCCCCGGGATGGATGTACACATGGAGGAGAAGGTGAAGGATTGCTATGCATGCGGGGTAAGCGACAAAGTAAGATGTATCAGGCGATCTCCACTTAGTCCAGTGGAGGTCCCACGGTCTCCATGGGGCAAATTAGGATTTGACATCACAGGCCCCATAAGGGCTAAGGGACCACAGCAATGGTACATCTTAGTGCTTATAGACTACTACTCAAACTGGATCACACACAAGTTTGTAAGCAACATCAACACAAGATCGTTGATTGAATTTTTGAATGAAGTATTCTCAAAGGAGGGCATACCCTCCACCTTGATCACCGACAATGGTGTTCAATTGGTATCGGAGGAGATGAGGGAGTATCTGAAGGACATGTCCATAACGCACATACGCACCCCATTGTACTGCCCAAAAGCCAATGGGAAAGTGGAGAGGGCTAACCGTATGTTGAAAGAGTGCATACAACTAGCAGTGAAAGCGGGGACTCCTATTGAGGGGGCGCTGAGAGACATGCTTTGGTCCTACCACACCACACCTAGCCTCTCCACTGGACATACGCCTTTTGAGCTATTGAGAGGGAGGAAGGCAGGTTCCAAACTATCCCCTAACTGGATGATCCCCAAGGACCCGGTGGTGATCGATCCGGAGGAGATCAGTAAGAAAATTGACACAAGACAAAAGAGGTATAAAGAGTGGTACGACAGAAAATGGGGGGTGCAGGAAAGACTTTACAGCGAGGGACAAAGTGTGGTTATCAGGAAACCAATGAACCTAGGGGGCAAAGAGGAGAGGTACTACGCCCCAGGGAAAATAAGAGAGGTTAAAAGAAATGTGGTCATCATGGAAGATGGGAAAAAATGGAGCATGGACCGGGTGGCCATAGGTCCGAGGGAAACAGACCAAGAGGGAGACAGTAGGTCTCATGCCCAGAGTTCCCGAGCAGAAGGGGCACAAGAGGGAAGGGAACTCAGGCACCGCAATCCCCCAAGGTGGCACAATGAATTTCAAATGGGTTGAATGTGCAGTTGCACAAGTTGTTGTTGGTATTGTATATTGGGGGATCTCGAACAGGACAAGGTACACCTAGGCTCATAGCTTTATCCTAACTTGGCTACAGGTTAGTATATCTCTTCCTTAAGGAGGGAGATGTGGTATAATTGATCATGTGGTACATTCCGGCCACCCCCTTATTCTACTGCACAGTGGTAACGTTCAGAATGTTGACAGGAAGGCATCCTTGGAATGTTGACGAGGTTGCCTTCACTTGATGTATTGTTTGCCAGTAAGCAGAGGATGCAGTTAACCTATTGACTTAATAAAAGATAACGAAGATACATGTGAGTGTGGACTTACTTCAGAGGATAAATATATATTTTGATTACCCAGTGATGGCCACCACTGGATAGTTACAGTTAGCGCATCGATTCGATAGACAAGGCGTATGTTGATTTGCTAATAACTTTGGTGCTGTTTGATTAATCTTCACGAAACTTTAAAAAAAAAATCGAATTCACCTCAGCTCTTTCCTTGAAAGTTTTAGGATGACCTGTCTAGCAGGAGCCAAGAAAAAAGGGGGTCCCAAAAGCAAATTTCCCCATGCATTTTCCATAGACTTCTTTAAGCAGCGCTAAAGCAAAAACCGGCCAACTGAATTGCATGAAATATGGCAAAAAGATAGGTCTTGGTCCCAAGATTTAGCTTTTTGTGATTTTCTGTAAATCTTTTCAGTTGTTTTTGAGAAATTCAGGTAAAAAGTATTTGTAAATCTGGACGGTTGGCCCAGGGAGCTTTGCTGTTACTGGCAGCCATTAATGGACTCGTGGACTAAGTCCCCTGCCCTGAAGTTTAAAAACAAAATATTATAAAGAGGCAGGGTAGGGAACCCCTGCCCCTCCAGGCCATGTGGGGGGGTCCAGAGGGATGCCCTGAGGTCCAAAATATAAAAATAGTCAGCTGTTTTTGAAGCGATCACACAGGACTCTAGCGGGATTATGGAAAAAAAGGCGTCTAGCCAGTTAAAAAAAATATATTTGGGCAGGGGGCATCAGTAAGGCTCTTCTCCCCAAGCCTATTTTGGGCCCGGGAATTCCATCCCTCGGGAATAGGTACCTACAATTAGGGAAAGGGGTGCCTGGCTCCCCTCCCTGAGCTGCTGCCGTCCTGTGGACTTCATTCCCCGGGGCTGAAATGTTGAAAAGGGGGGGGCATGTGGCCCCTCTCCCCAAGCCTTTATAAGCCCCAGGGACCGCACACTCTAGGGCCAGGGTAATAAATGAAGGAAGGGGGCTGCATGGCCCCCATCCTGCAGCCTAAGAAGGCTCTGGGGATCCCATTCCCAGGGCCAAAAAGTATAATAAAAGGGATGGAGGGTCCATGCAGCCCACCTACTATACCCTTCTTAGGCCCTAGGGGCCTTTTCCCCGGGGCAGTAGTAAAAAATTAAGGGAGTGGGGTGCCCTCTCCCACAAGCCCCAGGGACCACAACCTCTGGAGCTGTAGCAGAAGTTAGAAGGAAGGGGGTCCAGATATCACACCTCCCTGCGCCTTTAAATACCCCACGGACCATATCCCCGGGGCCGGCTCAGTTACTGTGTCCCAGGGTGCCCACTCCCAGGAAATAGTTGTTTCCATGCTGCACTACCGTGGGCAGGGAAACTTAATTTTGCTCTGCCTGGCAGGAGCATTTTACTAATAGAGATGCCTGACCCTAAGATGGTTGTCACCATGACGTGTTCACTGCTCACCCATGTGCAGACTGGCTCCCCTGGTTGAAGCTGTAAGAGAAGAGAGTCTGGTGTCGCCCTTTCTGGAGGGACCTTGAGGCTTGAGCTGGATGGTCGATTACTGGCGCTGCGGGGCCACCTCAGTCATCTGACCTCTACTGTGACCTTCTTCTACTCCACCGACAGTGTGGGTTTGCATTTGTGTTGAGCAGTGAGATGCCGGCTCTGCGAATGTTGGTTGGTTGGTGCCACCTCCCTGCCATCATCATCATAACCACCAAAGGAACATCATCATCGGTGAGCTGAGTGACGGTGACTTCAGCGATGGCAAGGTGTTCAAGGTAAGCCCCGTCACCCTGTACACCTGACTACATCACTGTCACTGCCATGGCAACAGTGGATCATGGTGGCAGGCATTCAAGTTCTCTGCCTGCTCGCAGAAATATGTGGAATTCTGCCCTGTTTTTCAGCAACTCCATAGAATTCCACGGAGCACAACTCCACGAGCTCCGCCCAGCCCTACACTATAGTTAGGTGAATATGTCACTGTCAACATAACATTTTGAACTCAAACAACCACAGAAATTCACCAGTTATAGTTAGCATAGCTAACTATAACTCACGCCCCGCCATGCACTGTTTATGACCTCACATGTTACATCACTTATGACTCATGACATCATTTATGACATCACTGATGACATCTCAAATGACTTCACTGATGACATCATCCAAGTCTTTTGTACACATCACTCTATAAATGAGTATGGTATTAGAAGTCAGAAAGTAAGTACAATTTAGCTCAGAAAAATCAATGCCATCATACATACAACTCCCGCAGGTGAAACAAGCATGTGTTATGTGCAATATTGACACAATACGTGGCGTGGCTTGATGCGGAGGTGAACAGGAGCGGGCTCCGGAGCTCCGGCTGCCGTATCTCCCGTCACTATCGATCCTGAGCCCCAGGCGCGATTAGCTGATAACTGCTGCGTGGCGGAACAGTCCGAGATTGAGCAGACCCTAGGAAAAAGTACCGGTGGCCCCCGAGTGAGAATGAAATCAAGAGGAATTGTTCCGGCTCGATTCCTTGCAGACGGACACAAGATGGCAGTCTCGAAGCGAGGGGCCAGACCCTGCCATTGATGAAGTCGGAAAGCAGCCAGAGAAGCACCGCAGGGGAAATCCATACGGCTGAGAGACATTCCTGCGCTGACGAGGCGGAGACCCCGGGCCTTCGCCCGCTTCATTAATTAGCACTGCAAGGAGCCAGAGAGCCGCGCCAATGTGAGCCCTGTGGGCATAGAGGAGAGGTGAGGGCCGGTGCTCTGATGATAACGAGCACAGCAAGGTGCACGGACAAGAGAGGAGAGCTCTCATTGACTGCACCAGATGGACTATTCGCCAAGATAAGACCCAAAAGCAGCAGAATCACCGGGTCCAGGTAGGATCGCACCTGACCCTAAAATGGTGGCCGTCCCCCTGCCAAAATGATGACGAATAAAGAGCTCAACCAAGTAAGCACCCTCTACTACCCTACAAATTCATTCACTTCCATGGTCTGTCCCATTGAGTCTACACCAGCGGGGCTAGGGGTGGTTCAACCCCTTTGGAAGCCGACCTTCACTGCAGAAAAGGCTATAGGGAGCGCCCTAGCCCCATTTGTTCAAAATCGATGGGGCATCACGGAGCGGCAAACTGTCGCATGTAAGCCCAATTGTGGGCTCAAAAGACTGATTGGCGCTAAAATTAATCCCCTAGAACCTCGGCAATTACTCTTAAATCGGAATTCGCCAAGCCTGACCCTAAAATTGCACCCCCCAAGGTACTTCCACCGGCGAGGGAAGACGTCCTAAAATGGCGCCCACCAAGGTATTTTCACCGGAGTGGGGAGATGTCCTATCAGTCAAGGGGGTCCCGATGTCCCATCTGGATAATTGGCATAATTGAGCAATACAAACCACTGAACTAGAGGCAAGCCCAGCTGCAGAGTTTCGGGGTCAAACAGACTCAACTGCCTGACTGTAAGATGGCTGCCAAGCTACATACCCTTTCCTATCCTGCCATCCTCGTTATCTCCACTCGCCCGTTTCTGGACGAAATACCTTCGGTCACTTCATGATCTCTACTCTATCCTGGCGGAGATCGAACCACATGGCCAATTCCCGGTGGAGCTGCACCGACAGCTATAGGGGAGATTGGCTCCGGCACACCGCTATGGCCGTCACCTACCCAGCTGGACTTCGGACATTTGTCTCGTTGTTTTCTCTGCTGCTGTCTCCTCCCAGTGGACTTCCAGCTCTCGTTGGTCTTTTGGGTCTTGATTTTATGTTCGTTAGTAACACCTGTCTCACCTATATAACCATTCTGTAATTTATGTGACTATGTGGTAACCTGTAACTCGCTGTTCCTCCAGATACTCAACCTCGCTTACATAACTAACGCCCTACTATGGACAGTCTTTGCTGTATCAAACCCCTTACAGTCCCTGAACCTACAGTGAGAAATTAAGTGAATATGAGTAGAAAAGTGGGTACTGTAAACAGTTTTTGGTCTTTGAAGAAAGTTTACTCTATACTACACTGTTTGCAGAAAGTAAAATTCTCATGAGAAATACACCAAAAGTATTCAAACGTATCTACTAAAAGCAGTGTTCATTCTGTGCCAAACTTGTCCAAAGAGACACTATTCCTTAAAAAAGCCCCTAGGGCTCAAGATGCTAAAGTTCATACTTCCAGCAACCTTTATGCTGTGATGAAATCTTTACACATAGCCCATCTTCTGCAGCTAATCAAACACATACATAGGTTAATACCTGGTGCACACAATCTTCTAACTTATGTAGACATTGTCATGCTAAGATGATATTGTCTAAATACTCAAGGCTGCTTACAGTACCTACTATTTACTAAGTAAAATCTTTGGCCAGTTGTCAGCCTTTTCTGCAGAACCAAAAAAAGTATGTGGAACATATTGGGCACAAGTTGTCAATTGTCAGCTGTACACAGAGTTACTCCTGAATACAAACATGTATAATGAATTCAATACCTCTACACACCTATGATATATTAGGTGCACATGTGTTTTGTAAAGACCTACACCCATTATCTGGACACAGGTTGTAACAACATTAGGTAGAAAAGAAATAAGGTGGTCACCTACTACTATGTAAATTATACAACACACTCACACACTCATTAGATGATGTCATCAGTGATGTAATCAGAGATGTCATGTGACATGTCATCAGTGATGTCATAAACGATGTCACAGAACATGTCATGACTGATGTAATATGTGAGGTCATTAACAGTGCATGGGGGAGCAATTCATAGTCAGCTCTTCTAACTATAACTGGTGAATTTCAGTGTTTTTGGAGTTTAAAACATTATGTTAGCACTGACATATGCACATATAAATACACATTGTGTTTTGCTTCTGTCTCAAACATGCAAACCACTAAAATGTGCCAGTTATATGTGAAGCATACAACCCACACCATATATGACAACACCCACTATGTATAAAGCACCTTTTTGCACATAGCTGGCCCTGAACCCAACACTCTTCTGGCAGCCAATCCCTGTGACACATGGTCTTCAGCCTTATGCAGCAGACGCAGGGCGTAGGCCTTGGCCTGTGGCCAGACCCTATCCCCTACCCACTGCTAGTAACCTTGTGTTTTCCATGCCCCTTGGTCCTTACCACCAGTTCCCTGGGGTCAGAACAATCATTACAATACATTCTCTTGCCTGTGGCATATTTTTTCCACACATTAAAATCACAAGTCATAATCAATTTGTCCATCATTCACAAAATGACAGATGAAAATGGCACCTAAATGACGGCTTGAAGGCTATTTGATTCATGAGTCATGCACTGGTGTGTATGTTTTTTCCTGGTGTGGGACTCAGGTTTCCACAACTTTGGACGCCTCTCAGTGCTTCTCTGGGGATGGACATCCCCAGGGTAGCCCCGTGGGCTATGGAAATGTATTTTCGCCAGCACACAAATCATTCATCAGTTTTCAAGATGGTGGAGAAATAGCCTTCTCTAGTCAATCACATTTGTCAAAACATTTAAAGTGGTATTTTCAAACATAGAATTTAAAATGAGATTGACAGAATTCATGAATTATGATGATTTTAAATGGCACTCTTTTAAGCCCACCAGCATTTTTTTTTAAACGCTCATTGTTAGAAATGGGGGTCTCTAGTTGGCAATGGCTGGCCACTGTCCCTTCTCCCTAAGTCAGAGTAAGCGGGCTACACCCTTGGATAACCCCTGCTCAACCCTGTGGTAACGTAGCACGAGCAGTTAGGCTTATCCCAGAGGCAGTGTGTGAAGCATTTATGACCATACACAGTAACACAGTGAAGAACACTACAAAGGGACACCACACAAGTAGTTATAAAAAATAATTATCTTTATATATAGACTTAACACAACACCAATAACAGTAAAAATCCATAGGGTTACTCTTAAAAGGCTGCAAGAATAGTTCAAAGTGTGCAAAGAGGAGTTCAGTTCAAGGCAGTGGTCTCTGCGACCCTTTTACTCACAAACTACCTGGATTATGTAGCAAAGCAACCAAAATGTCGCTAAGGAGTTGTAGCGATGATTTTCCTCACGGGTGACCAACGATGTGTTGAATCCTTACCGCAAGGGAGGATGATGCGCTGATCTGTGCGCAGGACAAAGCGACAAACTTCTCCACGCTAAGCCGGCGATGCATTGAAATCGTTGCCGCGAAGGGAGGGTGATGCGCCGAGCCTGTTGCGCGTGCGATCTTGTTACGATGAAAAGAAATGGCCCCCCGCGAGGGAGCGAAGATCCTGATGCGATGAAAATGGCGAACGCTCGGCGTCCGCGCTGCGATGTCGTGAAGCGATGAACTCGATGCGATGATCTTTGGTTAGAAAGCACTTGGAGGCCCTCAAACATGCGATGCGATAATCTTCGGGTTAGCGAGCATTTGGCAGCCCGCAAACGTGTGATGCGATGATCTCCGGTAGCGTGCACTCAGCGGCAGCAGCGCGATGATTTTCCTTACCCTCTTCAGCTGCGGCGGCTCGCTAACGGGCATTAGTGACGATTTTCAGCACTCTCTTCTCCACAGTAGAACTAGAGGCCCTGGAACTCACAGGAGCCTCACATGCAGATAGATCCTCGCTGGGAGGAAACAGGAGGCTGGTGGTGGAGTCTGATATGCCTGAGACTCCAGCAGGAGGCTAGCTCTCTTCTAGCCCTTGGGTGATTGCTGTAGCAACAATAAAAGTTCCTTCAAAGTCCTTTTCCTCTTCTTCCAAGTCCAGTAGTAACCATTGCAGGCCAGTCCAAGAAACAGCACACAAGCACAAGGACAGTCCTCTCCTGCAGATTCCTTCAGTTACACGGACAGAGGTTCTTCTTGTTGTCCAGGAGCAATACAAATTGTAGGGGTTTCAGCTCAGATATTTATATCCGGAAAGTCTTTGCTCTCAGAAGCTACAAGTCACTGACCCCCAGCCAGAACCAGTTCTGCCCAGCCCTGGAGCACTTTGTTTACCAGGCTGCATCCTTCCTTTCAGAAAGATGGGGTCTGCCATCAGACGCACAGTGGGAGGTGGAGCCAGCATTCGCCTTGCCAGGCACAGCCCTATTCAGGTCAAGGAGCTACCCCTCCCCATACTCCAATGCAGATCTCTCTATTCAACCCAGGTCTGAACCACCCTGCCCTGTCCCTCCAAAACCAGACAGCCAATACACATAACAGCAGAGCACACTGGAAGGCTTAGGCAAGAAAATACCTACTTTCTAAAAGTGGTATTTTCAAACATAGAATATAAAAATAAACTTCACTAAAATATGTATTTTAATATTCCAGGCATTATAAATTCATTTTTCTATCATGTTCTTTGGGTCAGTTAGGACTATAGAATGTAATAGCCAAACCTCCCATTCTGGCCTATGGAGAACAGGTAGCCTTACAGTAGTGAAAAACGAAATTGGGTGTAATTCACTACCAGGACATGCTACACACACCAGGATATGTCCTACCTTACACATACAATGCACCCTACCAGAGGGGTGGCTTACATGATGCCAAGGGAAGGTTCAGGGGCTGGGAAGTGGGTGCACTTCACAGCCAAGATGGCAGTTCTGGACTGCACGCAGACTCTGCAGTGGCAGGTCTGAGACACACTTTACAAGCTGCTTCTGTGGGTGGCGCAAACCAGCGCTGCAGGCCCACCAGCAGCATTTGGTTTACCAGCCCTGGGCACACACAGGCCACGCTACTAGGGACTAACAGGTAAACCAAATAAGCCAATCACGGATATACCAATTCACATGTCACATTTACACAGGGAGCATTCGCGTTGTGGCACTGAATGGCAGTGGCACAGCGCCCAGAGCATCTTTTACCAGCAAAAACAGAGGAGATAACAGCGAAAAATGGAAGGAAGACCCACGCCAATGGTGCCAGGTCTAACACGCGTCCCCTCCAGCTGAAATGTGGGGAGAACTACCCATCCCCTTGGAAGTTCTCATCACTAAGGCGGAAAAATCTGGACAGACCATCAGCATTGGCGTGTTCTGTACCAGGGCGATGTTCTACCGTGAAGTCCATACCCTGTAGGAAAATGGACCACCTCAACAACTTGGGATTCTCACCCCTCATCTGCATCAACCATCTGAGGGGCCTGTGGTCTGTCTGAACCCGGAAGTGAGTCCCAAACAGGTATGGTCTCAGCTTCTTCAGTGCCCAGACCACAGCAAATGCCTCACGCTCAATTGCACTCCACCTCTGTTCCCGTGGAAGTAGCCTCCTACTGATGAAGGCTACAGGTTGGTCTAGTCCCTCCTCATTCATCTGTGACAGAACAGCCCCTACCCCATGCTCTGAAGCGTCTGTCTGGACAATAAATTCCTTAGCAAAATTGGGCGCCCGGAGTACGGGTGCTGTACACATGGCAGTCTTGAGGGCATCAAAAGCTTTCTGACAGGTGTCAGTCCAGTTCACAATCTTTGGCCGCTTCTTGGAAGTCAGCTCAGTCAAGGGTGCAACAATGTTGCCATACCCCTTGACAAACCTCCTGTAGTAACCCGTGAGTCCTAAGAAGGCCCTCACCTGGGTCTGGGTCCTTGGGGGCTCCCAAGCCAGGATGGTTTCAATCTTGGGCAGCAGGGGTGTCACCTGGCCACTCCCCATCTGGTGTCCCAAGTACACCACAGAACCCTGCCCAATGTGGCACTTACTGGCCTTGATTGTGAGGCCTGCTCTGCGCAGCGCCATCAACACTTCCCAGAGGTGGTGCAAGTGGTCCTCCCAGGAGGAACTAAACACTGCAATGTCATCCAGGTAGGCGGCACTGAAATCCTCCAGCCCAGCCAACACCTGGTTGACCAACCTCTGAAAGGTGGCAGGGGCATTCTTCATCCCAAAGGGCATAAGACGGAACTGGTAGTGCCCACCTGGTGTGGAGAATGCTGACCTCTCCTTTGCCCCATCAGTTAAGGTGATCTGCCAGTACCCAGACGTTAGATCAAACGTGCTGAGGTACCGGGCAGCCCCTAACCGATCTATGAGCTCATCAGCTCTGGGAATGGGGCGCGCATCGGTCCTCGTGACCGCATTGAGACCTCGGTAGTCCACACAGAACCTAAGTTCAGGAGTGTCACCAGGCGCTGCAGCTTTTGGTACCAAGACCACGAGGCTGGACCAGGGGCTGCTAGAGGACTCAATCACCCCTAGGGCAACCATTTTGGAGACCTCCTCCTTAACCTCTTCAGCGCTGCGCAGATTCCCGCGCAGTGCTGAACGATCTGAGCGCGGGCGGGGCCATGACGGAACGGTTCCGTCATAAGCACAGCCCAACCGGCATGCATGACGGAACCGTTCCGTCATCGGCATCGAAGAGGTTAATGTAGGCCCTGACCCTGTCAGTCACTCTGTAAGCCTTGTGCTTGATAGGAGGACTGTCTCCGGTGTCCACTTCATGGACGCACCACTCAGTGACACTAGGCACCAGGGAAAACAAATCAGAAAATTGCCCAAACAGCTGGTGACAATCTCTCTGCTGGTCAGGAGTCAGTGTGGTGGAGAGGACCACACCCATCCTTCTCTCCTGCACACAGGAAGAGGCTCACTCTCCTCCTCCATTCCAGCATCTGTGGCAAGAAGCATGCCCACTTCAGACCTCTCAAAGTGGGGCTTCAGGCGATTCACATGCAGGACCCGCAAGGGGTTCCTGGGAGACTTAAAGTCCACCAAGTAGGTGACTGGACTTGTGCGCTCCACCACCTCAAATGTACCGGTCCACTTATCTTGGAGCGCACAAGGCTCCACTGCGGCCAATACCCAAACCTTCTGACCAGGTTGAAACTCGACCAGAGTGGCATTCTGGTCGTGCCAGCGTTTCATCACCTCCAGGCTGACTTCCAGATTTGCCTCAGCAATTTTTCTGAAATGCCGAGTCTGGTTCCTCAAGGCCAATATGTAGCTAAATACATCTTGGGGAGGTTTTCTGGGAGATTGCTTCCAGCCTTCCTTGACCAGACTCAGAGGCCCTCTTACCGGATGGCCATAGAGCAGTTCAAAGGGACTGAACCCTAAGGGCCTCTGTGGCACCTCACGGTATGCAAACAGGCATGGCAAGAGGACGTCCCACTGACGCCTCAGGGGCTCTTCTAGGCCCATGATCATGCCCTTCAAGGGCCGGTTGAACCTTCCAACCAGACCATTACCTTGGGGGTGGTAAGGAGTGGTGAACTTATAAGTTACCCCACACTCCTTCCACAGAGACTTCATATATTCGGAGATGAAGTTGGTCCCCCTGTCAGACACCACCTCTCTGGGGAACCCCACGCGGGAGAAGTTCCCCATCAGTGCACGTCCCACCACGGGGACCGTCACTGTCCTGAGCGGGATGGCTTCAGGGTACCGGGTGGCTTGGTCCACCAAGACCAGGATGTACCTGTTGCCCATGGCTGTCTTGGGGTCCAGAGGCCCCACAATGTCAATGCCCACTCGCTCGAATGGGGTACTAACAACTGGGAAGGGCTGGAGTGGGGCCTTGATCTTCCCCCACTCTTCCCACTTGCCTGGCAAGTTTCACAGGTTCTGCAATAAGTATCTGAGCTCTTGCGCATCTGGGGCCAGTAAAAGTGGGTTGCCAGCCTCTCAAAGGTCTTGGTGTGCCCCAGATGTCCTGCCAATGGAATGTCATGAGCCAACCCCAGTAGGAAGGCTCTGAAGCACTCGGGTACCACCAGCACACGGGCTGATCCCGGCTCAGCAGCCTTAGGCTCGCTATACAGGAGACTGTTCTCCCAATAAATCAGATGTGAACAAGACATGTCACCTGCTGCCTGGACTGCAGCCTGTCGCCACATACCCTCAAGAGAAGGCCAAACTCTTTGCTGCTCACAAAACTCCTCCCTGGTGGGCCCTCCTTCCTGCTGCCAACGAGTCAGCTCAGGCAGGTCCCCCAGGTTGGCACTCTGCTCCCCGGTAGGCCCCAGGGAATCCCCCTCAGGGTCTGCTCCCTTCTGGGCAGTGGGAACCAAGGGGGCTGGCTTCCTGTGCCCCCTGCCCCTTCTCTCTAAGGCAGGGATCTGGGCCATACTCTCAGGCTCCAGATCATTCTCAAAACCCTCCTTGGGTGCCATGAACCGAGTGGTAGCACACTCCCATCAGGCAGACCCAACATTTCCAAGTGAGATTTCCTCTCCACTGTAGCCCACGGGGAGTTCTCTAAATCATTGCACAACAGACAGTCTACAGGCATGGCGGGCCTCACAGCCTCCTGAAGAGTTCCTGAGACCCCCCCACTCAAAGGGAACCTGAGCCACCTCACATTGGCTCTTTGAGTTGTCTGCGGACACTACTGGGTAAAATGCATGGGGAACAACCTGCTCTTTGGACACCAAACGGGAGCTGACAGCAGTTACACTGGCTCCTGTGTCCCTTAGAGCCTCCACTCTATGGCCATTGATGGTCACTCACTGCCTATACTTTTTAGTGTTATCAGGCAGTGCAAGCTTAGGGACCATCTCAAAGTCTCCTAGTGAGACAAGGGTCAATTCTACGGGATCCTACCTACCTTGGGCACCCATCTCTTCCCCTCCCAGGGCTACACTAGCAAGCTGGCAGGGTGGTACAAGGGCTGGTGCAGGAGCATCCCGTTGGGGACACTGTGGATCAAAGTATCTGTGGCCCACTTGACCACACTTAAAACAAGTAAGGGGCCCCCTCTGAACAGGCCTACCTGTCCGGGGCACTGGCTTCTTATCTTGGGGAGGCTGGAACGCCACTGCTTGGTTCCCATGGGAATTACTTTGGGGCCCTCTGTGGAACTCCCTTGGTTTACCCCTGTCCCCCCACCTCTCTGCTGGGGACCCTGCCCACCTTTGGCGAAGTCTCCCACTGGACCCTTGCGAACCCGGGTGCTCACCCAGCGGTCCGCCTCCTCAGCAAGCTTCCTAGGGTTAGTTAGCTTGCAATCAATCAGGTGCTGGCGTAGCTCAGGAAAACAATTACTAGATAAATGCTCCCATGCAATCAAATCATAAAGTTGCTCAAAAGTTTCTACTTTGCTACCTTTTACCCAGCGCTCCATTGCTCTGTAAAAAAAAGACACATATTCAACCCACTTGGTACTCCCTAGCTTCTTGCAGGTCCTAAATCTCTGCCTATACATCTCAGGGGTCAAACCATAGCGGGTAATCAAAGCTTTTTTCATGTGGGCATAATCCATCCTACTTTCTGGGGGCAGGTCCAACAAGGTATCCCTCCCCTCACTCACAAAGCGTCCCCACAACCCTGCTCCCCATTCCTTCTCAGGGACCCAGTGGGACACCATAGCTAATTCATAAGCGGCAAACCATTGCCCAATATCTTCACTTTTATAGAAATCCTTACTAACCTCCTTAGGTATATACACTCTACTCTCAGTATGCACTACTGGTATGCTGCCACCAGAGGGGGAGATCTCTATACTCTTTGCTTTAATCTCCAACTCCCTCAAAATTCTCTCATGCTCAAGTTTCACTTTCATCATTTCAAATTCTAACTTCTTATTCTCTAGGTCCCTCTGACCATCCATTTTAAGCTTAGCCATCTCCATATTATGCCGCCTATCTTTCTCCCTGTCCTCCATCTCTTCTGGAGTCAGACCCCTTGAGGACACATTAGTGCCCGGACTGGAAACTGCTTCATCCCCTACCAAATCTTCCACTTCATTCTGCTGCTCTCCTGTATTCTCTCCGCCCGCCACAGGCTCTTCCATATTCCTAGGGGCATCCCTGGCTTCTAACCAGGCCTTCAGCGCCTTGTAATACTCTTCCCTTCTAGTGAGACCTGTGATAGGGACTGTGAAGCGTTTGCAAAAATATTTGAGCTGCTTGGCATTGTAGGTTTCTAATTTCTCTTCTTCCCAGGAGAGATCCTCAGAGGCATTGGATCTGGGCTTGACCATTGTAGCAATAACTGGCAATATCAATCAAAAATAGAATCAAAACCTCAAAAAACATACGTGGTTATGTTATGGTCTGCACTCACTAGTAGTGTACACTATAATTACTGTATGCGATCATAAATGCAAGTCCAGATCCCACCGCTGCCACCAATGTTATAAATGGGGCTCTCTAGTTGGCAATGGCTGGCCACTGTCCAAGTAGGGACCCTTCTTTCTAAGTCAGAGTAAGCGGACTACACCCTTTGATAACCCCTGCTCAACCCTGTGGTAACATAGCACGAGCAGTTAGGCTTATCTCAGAGGCAGTGTGTGAAGCATTTATGACCATACACAGTAACACAGTGAAGAACACTACAAAGGGACACCACACAAGTAGTTATAAAAAATAAGTATCTTTATATATAGACTTAACACAAGACCAATAACAGTAAAAATCCACAGTACTAGAAAAATGCTGCAAAATTAGTTCAAAGTGTGCAAAGAGGAGTTCAGTTCAAGGCAGTGGTTTCTGTGACCCTTTTACTCACAAACTACCTGGATTCTGTAGCAAAGCAACCAAAATGTCACTAAGGAATTGTAGCGATGATTTTCCTCACGCGTGACCAGCGATGCGTTGAAGCTTTGCTGCAAAGGAGGATGATGCGCTGATCTGTGTGAAGGAAAAAGCGACAAACTTCTCCACGCTAAGCCGGCGATGCGTTGAAATCCTTGCCGTGAAGGGAGGATGATGCGCCGAGCCTGTTGCATGTGCGATCTTGTTGCGATGAAAAGAAATGGCGCCCCGCGAGGGAGCAACGATCCTGATGCGATGAAAATGGCGAACGCTCGGTGTCCGCGCTGCGATGTCGTGAAGCGATGAAATCGATGCGATGATTTTTGGTTAGCGAGCACTTGGAGGCCCGCAAACATGCGATGCGATAATCTTCGGGTTAGCGAGCATTTGGCAGCCCGCAAACGTGTGATGCGATGATCTCCGGTAGCGAACACTCAGCGGCAGCAGTGCGATGATTTTCCTTACGCTCTTCAGCTGCGGTGGCTCGCTAACGGGCGTTAGCGCCGATTTTCAGCACTCTCTTCTCCACAGTAGAACTAGAGGCCCTGGAACTCACAGGAGCCTCACCTGCAGATAGAAATCCTCGCTGGGAGGAAACAGGAGGCTGGTGGTGGAGTCTGATGTGCCTGAGACTCCAGCAGGAGGCTAGCTCTCTTCTAGCCCTTGGGTGATTGCTGTAGCAACAATAAAAGTTCCTTCAAAGTCCTTTTCCTCTTCTTCCAAGTCCAGTAGTAACCATTGCAGGCCAGTCCAAGAAACAGCACACAAGCACAAGGACAGTCCTCTCCTGCAGATTCCTTCAGTTACACGGACAGAGGTTCTTCTTGTTGTCCAGAAGCAATACAAATTGTAGGGGTTTCAGAACAGATATTTACACCCCAAAAGCCTTTGTTCTCAGAAGCTACAAGTCACTGAACCCAGCCAGAACCAGTTCTGCCCAGCCCTGGAGCACTTTGTTTACCTGGCTGCATCCTTCCCTTCAGAAAGAGGCGGTCTGCCATCAGACGCACAGTGGGAGGTGGAGCCAGCATTTACCTTGCCAGGCACAGCCCTATTCAGGTCAAGGAGCTACCCCTCCCCATACTCCAATGCAGTTCTCCTTATTCAACCAAGGTCTGACTCAGCCTGCCCTGTCCCTCCAAAACCAGACAGCCAATACACATAACAGCAGAGCACACTGGAAGGCTTAGGCAAGAAAATACCTACTTTCTAAAAGTGGTATTTTCAAACACAGAATATAAAAATAAATTTCACTAAAAGATGTATTTTAATATTCTGAGTCCAGGCATACTAAATTCGTTTTTCTACCATGTTCTTTGGATCAGTTAGGACTATAGAATGTAATAGCCAAACCTCCCATTCTGGCCTATGGAGATGAGGTAGCCTTACAGTAGTGAAAAACGAAATTGGGTGTAATTCACTACCGGACATGCTACACACACCAGGGCATGTCCTACCTTACACATACAATACACCCTACCAGAGGGGTGGCTTACATGATGCCAAGGGAAGGTTCAGGGGCTGGGAAGTGGGTGCACTTCACAGCCAAGATGGCAGTTCTGGACTGCACGCAGACTCTGCAGTGGCAGGTCTGAGACACACTTTACAAGCTGCTTCTGGAGGTGGCGCAAACCAATGCTGCAGGCCCACCAGCAGCAATTGGTTTACCAGCCCTGGGCACAAACAGGCCACGGTACTGGGGACCAACAGGTAAACCAAATGAGCCAATCATGGATATACCAATTCACATGTCATATTTACACAGGGAGCATTCGCGCTGCGGCACTGAATGGCAGTGGCACAGCGCCCAGAGCATCTATTACCAGCATAAACAGAGGAGATAACAGCGAAAAATGAAAGGGAGACCCACGCCAATGGTGCCAGGTCTAACACTCATATCTCAGGACCTCCTGAATGGATTTACACTAAAGTATACTAAACCGGTTTTGCCCATAACTGGGGTGAAACCAGTCCCGGGTTGCTTTTGTGCCGGTTCCGGGAGGACCAGGCTTGGCAGTTCAGGCTGGACTTAGCCAATTAAAGTAGGGTATCACCTGATTTGCATGTAGCTGGGTCAAATTTGAGGCAGTATAGTGTGCAAAATATCAATGGATTTGGATGCGTCCCTGAGTAGTTACCATTGGCTGAGATTAATTCAAGCATTCCGCTCATCACTTTTTTTGTATACTTCAGTTCTTCTTTTCTTTTTGGATTTACACCAAAACAGCAAAAGCGCGCTTTCTGAGTAATATTCTACTTTCATGACAAATCTGTTCATCAGTTTGGGCTACAGGCACGGCAAACATTTATATTGGCTCTAAAATGGGAAAACACATCTTCCCCCTTTGACTTTTTTCTCCAGCACAAAATTTGGCCAGCCAAACGTTAGCTGACTATGCCAAGTGATTGCCAAATTTGGTGCAAACCCTTCATGGGCTCATAAGTTATGGTCAACTCAAAAAAACGTTCATTGGAAAGTGCACCTGACCCATAACCCCACAGTGGTGACTGACAGTGTGTAATGTTTATCTATTCACTGAAAAAATGGTTAAAAACAGACTTGTGTGCATGAGAAACCTCTGAAATATGCAGTTAAATTAGAAATGCACACAGCGTAGGCTATACCTTATGCCACCTATCATGTTTTTTTTCTAGATAATCTGGGGCTTATTTATGAGCCCTTGGGTCACTTTTGCGCTGCCGGTGCGTCACTTTTTGTGACGCACCAGGAGGGTAAAAAATGCGCCATGTTGTGTCATATTTACAAAGTGATGCATCTAGCTAGATGTGTCACTTTGTAAACCCCTGCCCCACATTATACCTGCACCAGGTATAATGTATGCAGGGGAGGGCGTTCCGACGCAAGAAAGGGTCGTAGAAGTGACGCAGTGAAATCTATGAGATTTTGCTGCGCCACTTCTAGGACGCAAATGTGTCAATATCTTACGCCAGCCTCATGGCAGGCGTAAGACTGACACAGGCACATTTAACATGGGACTTGCCCATGTGTAATGACCTATTGCTGGAGTTGCGTCACTTTTGTAACACACTCCAGCAATGCGTCATTTTTGGGCCTAAAGATACGTCAGAAATACTGACGTATCTGTAACATGATGTATCATACTGTAAATATGACGCATCATTGGTGTCGCAAGGAGGTCGTAATGAAAAGTGACGCATTGCTGTTTTCTCGCAACGATGTGTCACTTTTCATAAATGAGGCCCTCTGTCTTTTATTTTCCTGTGCTGTTGGTAGAGTGTTGTATTCAGCATGGTAGGTGGTGAGAGTTATGGCATAAAGTTTGTGTTTTGGTAATCATTCCTGGTAAATTTCGCTGGATTTGCATGTTTGAACCAAAACTAATATTCACTTTTTACCTGCTTTTTTCAACTAATTTGTAGGTTCTCTTTATCATTCACATTATGTTCAACCCCTACAGCCAGGCACGATGGCCAAACACGTGCATCCTTTAAACCCCGGTGCTAATGGCCTTTAACTTTTTAAGTGAAAAACTGAAAGTAAAATTCTATCCAAATGGCCCTTTGTACACAGTGATGTAATTGTGATGTCGTTCTCCACTTCAATTTGCGAGTCACAAATCTTAGACATGGAAAGGAATGCAGAATCCGGAAGGCTGGTCAGTAGAGATTTCAAAAGTTTCGAAAGACTTCCAAGGTACTGCAGTGGTTGGAAACTCATCAAAAACAGAAGTATTTTCTGGGTCATTGGTGGAAGAGCACACGTAACCACATTACATGCAGCCCTCAGTGTGTGGCAAACATTCACAGTTGCAGTAGATCTCCGCTTCCGTTTAGTTCAGCCACTTACCTTGCATCCCCCTATCTTTAATGTTGTCCACCTTATCGGCTTTCTTGTGTTCCCGTATCTAGTTTCCCTATTTTTCGATGCACTACTTCTTTGTTCTCTGTTGCTTGAATCCATCCTGTTGCTGTGATGTGGCTGCCGAACTTTGGGGTGTCCTTGGAAACAGTGCTGGTTTTCCTGTATCCGAAGGATCTCATGATCGCACATTTCGCCAAGGAGGCCGCTAAGAAGTGAATGCTTTAATTATGCAGCTTTCACCGTTTGCTGCTACTCAGAATTGCTAACACATTGACTTCTCTATCTTTCTATATCAACTCAGCATAGCCCCATAACACACCTGAGGACCAGTCAGAGCTTCAATCCACCAGCAATCAGGCGCCATTGCATCCCATGTTTTGCCAGTACAGAACAGTAGCAGCATGCACTCCTGTGCCTTCTGTCTCCCATCCTCCCTTTTCCCCTTAGTTTTCTTCTGAGGTAGCTAGAGATATCTCCAGAGAGTGCTTGAGACAACCAGACTCTCAGCGGATCCATATCTCCGGCCAAAATTTGGCAATTAAACTTGAGTTGTGGTTGCAGATTAAAATTTTAAAAACACTGAAATTCCCAAGTTATAGCTAGGAAGGAAACCCATAACTTGCTCAACTGACAAGCAAAACCATAACTCATGCAACCAGCCATGGTCCGTGAAGATAACAGCGGTGGGGCGGTGGGGCCAGGTGAGGGGGATTTCGAGGGACGATGCTGACGGAAAATGAAATAAATAACTAATTTTCCCTCTGCATCATCCCTCAAAATCCCCCCTTACCTGGGTCCACCGCCCCACCGCTGTTACCTGGACGGACCGTGGCTGCGTGCAACAGATGCAATGCTCATAATCCTCATGTTTGATATGGCAGATGCCATCACAAATGTTGTAAGTAATTCTAAACATGAGATTGCATATCCTATTACCTGTAAAACTAAGAAAAATATAACTGAAAGTAGTATCCACTGGATAAATGCAGCTATGGTTCAGTAAATTACTTTTTAGGTTTTTTTTCCCAGTATGGTGCCCGGTGCACCGTTTTGAGCAAAGATGTCCACAAAAGGATGTTTCCTATGATAGTCCGCCTACCATATTTGTGAAACCACAATAGATGTCAGGAGAAAGGTCTCCATTGTTTTATGACATTCCTTTATTTTGTTAAGTGGATTGCGGAATCCTCTATGGCTTTGCAAATCCAAGAATGATCTGTGAATTTACAGTCCAGCTAGTTATATTGCTAGTTATATTTTTTAACAATTTGAAGCTCACCCCCAAAATATTCTAACACTAATTTCTCAAATAACTAATGCTTCGGATTTACACCAAAGATATCCACATTTAGGGCCTCATGTAGGTAGCATACAAGTTACCACTTCTTAAATACCGAACGTTACCGAATCGGTATTTAAGAAGTGGTAACTTGTATGTAGGTAATCCTTCGGAAAATATTACCGAATCGGTAAAATTTGGTAATTACCGAATCGGTATTTACCGATTCGGTAATGAGGCATACTTTCCCATTGATGGGAAGGTATGCCTCATTACCGAATCGGTAAATACCGATTCGGTAATGGGGGGAACACTTGCAAGGGTGGCAGGGTGTCACATTGACACCCTGTTGCACCCCTGATTCGGCCATGTGTGCACATGTGGCACACATACATGCCCTAAGGGCATGTATGTCTGCCACATTGCACACTTCTAAGCGCTATCACATGCGTTTACACAACAATACATTATTTACCACCAACTATTAGTTGGTGGTAAATACCGACTCAAAACATCACCCACACACTCCCCCTACATCTCATTTTTGTATTCGGAATTTACCGAATCGGTAAAATTACCGATTCAGTAATTTTACCGATTCGGTAAATTACCGAATTCAAAAATGATCCCCCTACATACCAAAAGCCAAAATACCGGTCGGTAACGGTATAATTACCGAAAATCGGCCGTTACCGACTGGTATTTGGCGACCTACATGAGGCCCTTAGTAAGGTTCTGCTTTCATGCAAAGTTTGTTGTAATTCTGTCGGGCTTTTTTTGTTTTTCAGAGAGGAAAGAATCCTGTGAGAGTAAAAATGGGAAATGCCACGTTTTTGTCATCTGCATCCATTTCTTGGCCTCTGCTTCACGGATATGCAGAAACTAACCATGTCAAAACAAATCAGTTTAATTGACTAATTGGAAAGTTTTTTTTACAGATTAATTGAACTGCGCCAAAGTTATGAAGAAAACCAAAAAAAGCCTTTTCAATGAAAAGCTAAGCCTCACCATAACTACACAGGCTCTATCACTGTGTGAACGAAATTTTTATATATCATTAAATTTCATATATGTGGAGTTAAGACTACTAATCTCCGCTTTCTTAATTATACTTACCTTCACAATATTGTGGTAGTTAATATCATGGCTATCATATTTTTGTAGGGCGATATTCCATAAATGATGTTCTAATGGAATACAATAACACCTTCAGGATTAGTTATAGCTTCGGTCATAGGGCAGCCCATGACTTGTATCAATTTAAAGTTATTTCACTTATTGCTTTGCTCCACCCACACCAATCCACGGGTTCCCTTTGGAATCATCCTTGTAACAAGGACTACTCATTTGACGTGGCGTGCAAAGCTGACAGTGGAATCCTCACTAACAGAGATTATGGCGAAATATGAACATGTGACAGAAACACCAAAATCCCTATTGTTGGTGACACTGAATGATGTGTGAACACCCCCTATGTATCTCATAATCCTTACTGGGATACACTATTGGGGATGTGTTAATGTTTTGTTCAAATCTCATGTCTCTTACCATTGGGTATTACTTGTGAATTGTGGGGGCACCACCCTGTAAACAGAATATGTATTTGGTCTGGTCAAAACAAATACAAATATTGAAAAGTACGAAGATGAAAAGCAAAATCTAATTCAAATTGACCAGATAAGTGATCTATTTTATTAGGCACAAACCGTTGCTCATATGGTTATGCACGATTTGCCAGCATGTCATATGAAGTAAACAAAGTACATAGATGACAATTATGTTCATGCTGCATTAGGTAGACATAGTACACGAGGATGACAATTATGTTCTTGGTCTGACAATAGTTGGTGCCTCCGATAACATCTCAATAAGATTGTGCACGTTGAAATTAAAAAAGGACAGCCTAGAGGTGAAAATAAGGCAGGCACACTAAGAAAGAACGAAGCAAAATGGATTATTAGACTTAGATCAGTAGACAGGGGACTGAACCAAGATAGAGAACTCTATCATTTCCTCATGTCTAATTGAACAATTACACAGACCTCGCAACTTTTAATTGCTTTAAAATGACTGATTGTTGATATCCATCTTAAATACATATGTGTCAGAATTGCCTATTATTGATGTATATTATATTATGTATATTATATTATAATCAGGTGGCCGTTACTCTCTTTGGACTGATCCTTATATCTTTTGATCTTCAGAACATTAATGTATACTTTTGCCTAAATTGGCACTGATTCTATTAACATATATATAGAATGGAATGTATCTGCAGAGATCCTATGTATTATTTACAACCTTTGTTAATTTCCTGACTTATTCTAAATTCATCATGGAACTGCCAGACATCATAGATGTTGTCAATAAAATGACTCAAATTAAATGTCATGGTCATTATCTCACTGGTATGTATCATTACGACTAGCTGCACATTTATACTAATCCTCTGTGTTATCCCTATTACATATGTTATGCTTATTAGTAACACTGGTTTTAGAGCTCTTTTATTTACAGTCCTTGCCTTTCCTTTTCTATTTTTTCAGTACCACTAATACCTCTCTCCTTTTTCTAGTTTTCTCCTTTGTAACTGCCAATTAGACCGAATGTGAACAGTACGAGATATTTCGGATACTCAGCTGATAGATATATTGGATACCCAGCCCATGACTTTGTTATTGTCCGTCCTCTATGTTATTGGTGCATTCGGTGTAAATGTTGGATGAGATGTACATGCTACTTTGGCATTCACTGACACCGCGTGAGAACACAGGCACAGCTGCCAAACATTAGGTTCTGACCAGCCATTTTACACACCTGTATTTTGTTTTTTTTTATTATCCAGTTGTTGCTGGATCACTATTAATGAGGGTTAAATCCTGACTACTGTCAGTTGAGTGTACGTCTTTTATCGGTCTAAAACCATTGCCAATTCATGATATGTTAATGATGTGTTGAATATCGCATTGACAATTAATTATTCATCATTACCTTTACAAGCTTGGCTTTATGTTGACATAGCATCATGATATTTTATTGCTTTACTGATTGGTTTTAGCTCACTATTTCTTTTTACATTGGTGCCAAGAACATTATCCATGTATTCACTTGCTGCCCGTGCAAATTTGTTATTATGTTAGACATTCTGTTAGACCATATTTACTCAGATATACTTTACTTAGTTTTTATTCTTTTTGTCCAGCTATTTTAATGAATAAGTTGGGTTTGAAATAGCACATCATCTGCTGACTACCTAATATAATCAATGTGAAGATGAGCACCTTCCTACACAAACTAGAGTTATACTTTTTAAGTGCTCTTTAAGTTCTTAAGTCCTGAGAGTATTAAACTGACACAGATGACTTCCATGGGCTACTCTAAACCAACATCTTAGTTTACTATAGAAGGAATACCGATACTTCATTTATTTACATATTTTTCCAGTACAACAACAACTGTTAGTATTGTTTACATACTCATGGACAATGGCACCATTCTGCCATTATGGCTCTCTACATACACTACTTTCTTAAATAACTTGCCAAGCGTATTGATAATCTCAGCCTTTTCTCTATTATACAGTTTTTCGCATTGCACAATGTGGTGTATTACGGTATTCTTGTGGTCTTCTAATACTTTACTTCCTAAAGTGCGAGCTCACAGATTTTTGTTTTTATATTTAATTTCTTATTTCTAATATACACAGTATGCACTTGGGCATTGAAGTGTCTATCTTTCTTCTTTAAGCTCCTGCCACTTAATGTAAAAAAGATTTTAGGGACTTTTCTATCTTTCATAGCTTCATGTACCACTTTTGATTAGCCATCTTACCAATGAAATGTATTTCACAGCCTTGAAAAAGTCACAGAGAGGAAACACGTGTCGGCTGTATTTGATGAGGACCAGAGTGAAAAAAAGGAAAAAGGGATATGGTAACTTGATATCAATCACTGTAGTCACAACTATTGTCAGACCAAGAACATCATTGTCATCCTCGTGTACTATGTCTAGCTAATACAGCATGGACATTGTCGTCATACGTATATGGTATGTTGGCAAATCGTTCATAACCTCTCGAGCAACCGTTTGGAATTAGTAACAATAAAAAATATCACTTACATGGTCAATTTAAATTGTTCTTTGCTTTTTATCTTTGTACTTTTCAATATTTGTATTGTGCTTTCGACCAAATACCTTAACTGTAAGCTAGTGGCATTTTTCAAGGCCGAACTGGCCGGAGTGGGCACCGGGTGTTTTCCTGGTGGGCGGAAGGGTGGGGGCCAGTTTTGGACCAGTGGGGACCATATTTGGTACAAGGGGACGATTTTGCAGCAGTGCTGCAATATCACGTTTTTACATCACCTGCAGGATGCAACACAGCTTCTGGTAGTAAAGGTACAGTCTGTTGGAGCTCTAACTGATTCGTACATTTTGTACCTTTTAAGTTTTTAGCCACAGTATTATGGGATGTGCAGTTTTGTAATACTACTGCTACCTTTGTAGTGGTACTTGTCAGTAGAATACGTATAATTTGTAATTCCTGTTGACGTGAATTCATAACAATGATCATGGAATCTTCTGTGTCGTTAGGTGTAAGTGAGACGCGTGCAGATGCTACACAAATATTGAAATATTGGAGGAATATTTGGATTTGGTGTTAATAGTTGGGGCTAATGTGGTAGGCTGACTTGAGTTAGAAGCTTCTAAGTATGATCCTCTGACAAAGAAACACCGTTGTACCTTCAGGACACCTTTGTAACTTTGTGAATTACCTGCAATCACCAATGGGATGTTGATGGTGTGTGGGTAAGTGATTCCGAGCCTGGAATAAGCCCTATCTTAAATTGATGCCAGAGTTTTGCATTCCCCCTTTGGTGGGGGGCATTGGTAATCCATGTGGCAAGCTGGCAATGGTAGCTCCCCCCCCCACATGTATCCAATCACAGTATAACAGCAAGGCTTACTTTTGCTCGCAGATTTAGGTCCCACATGCCAAATAGTGTTACCGGCTCCCCAGACCTGCTGCCCCTTTCACAACTCCCTTCCCCTCACTGCCCTTCCCCGCCTAGGGCTTCCCTTCTTTTGAAATGCACATCCTTGCAGCAAGGTACTTTCTCCATGTGGCCTTTACCTGAGCTTTTCTTTGGCACTCGCAAAGCTTTCGGAAACGAAGTAGACGGGCTGGTAGTTCTGGTCTTGGTATGGCTGAAGAGCCGCAGAATCAGGGTCGAAGTCTCGGACCTCCGGCTCATCAGACAGACAGTGCTGGTGGGAAGGAGCACAGAAAGGTATGACTGTATCATTGCATGGAGAGCCATATTAGATAACGACATTCCAACATAACTATGAGTACAGAGGCCACCGTTACACAGCTATCCTGAGACATAATGGGCGGCCATCTTGCTGTCGCATTCTTCTTCCTCAGGCCATCCTGCTCTACTGCACCTCTAATCCAGGAGATCACGTGATAAAAGGCAGGTAACTGAACTAATTCGGCAGTGGAAAACCAAATTGCACAGCAGAGTTGACTAAATTATGCAATAGGAAAATGCAATCTATAGGGCATAATGTGGCATATTCTGTCGCAGTATTATTAATTACAAAACATTAATACAGTCTGGTCAAATTTTTCCTCTTATTAGTACCGCTTTAACACCCAGATACAGCAATTACTAGCTGCAATGTGACAATTTAACCTTTGCAAACTGCCAGTGTGTGGCAAAGCACGTGGCTCTTTTTTAGTAACCGTTGATCCTTTTGAAATTGAAAGGAATCTTTTTAGTTGTAATCCTGCAAATTATGCAGCAGATGGTGGTTTATATGGGAAGCATCCAGAAACCCGAATTATGGGGAAGATGTTTTGGCCAAAGAATGTCGTAATTCCAGTTGTTTTTACTGAGGTTAGGTGAGAGAGCACTGTGTTGGTGAGGAGAAGCGTGCCAGCACTGGACAGTGTTCGCCACACAATAATTAAATATATGACACTGGGCAGCAGAGGCGTCAATGTTTTTTTATGTGATTCCCGAATCAACCAAGATAGTGTGTCCGTCCTAACCCGCTGCAGCCTCCCACCTTTGATGCTCAGCCCCCCTGTGGTACCCCGGCCCCTACCTCCACTAGCCATTAAATCCTGCATTATGCCCACTAGTAAAGAAACAATCTGATTTGAGGGTGATGTCAAAGTTTTGAGCAATCTCAACAATTTCTATGAAACTCATTTATTTCAGCACTAATGGCCTTCTTTAATAATAAAGGACTAACAAAAAGTGATAATTAGGAGCAGTCACAGCTTTTGTTCTATCATCGGACAGCTTAGTGTGGGGCAGGACAGGACTGTTCCTTCATTGCCTTCCCCCATGTTAATATTGAAAAGCGGGAGTGCTATACACGGCCTCCTGTGGTGAAAGTGACTCACTGCCTCGTGAACACCAGGATGTCCCTCCCAGGGACTCCAACAAGGGCCACAGCCCTAGAGCTAAAACTGATCACACAGACTGGCAGAACTCCAAACGTCTTAGGTAAGAGTGCAGGTTCCAAAAGACTTTTGTCAATAAATCTGCTTTTTAGTTTGAGACCCCACAGCACAAAAAATCGAAGCTCCTTCCATTTCAAACCCATTGAGGGACGTCTTTTAGCTCTCAGCTGTACTGGTGGGTGCAGATAGTGAGGCCAATTCAGAATACCATTCGCAATTTCATTAGTTCTGGTTTCTAAATGAAAGTGCCTCTTCAGTGATTAATTTCTGCAGCTTTGTATAGCACAAACACTGTCCGAGGGTTATAGAGTCCTTTACATGAGCACCAGTTAAGTTACACAAGGTCAGATTCATTTTTTACATACTGGGATATTAAGAGAATCTCCCAGGTTCACACAATTTTGAGTCAGAGGCGGGACCAGAACCTAGGTCCCCAGGCCCATGTTGGCAGCTCTGACCGAAACACCACATCCTCTCCCCACTTGAAGGACTCAGTAATTCATCATGCATACACTCTCACAAATCTTTTCACTCACAGTTCCATTCACTGATTCATTCTTGAGTTCACCCACAATGAAAAATACAAACCACAAACTTATAAACATGCATAGCGGGTATACTCCCGTAATAACAAATTGAATTAGACACGGCTACGGATGTCTTTCTTGCAAAGGTGTTTTACGTACTGCATCGTTGTTTTAAAGTTCCAGGAAGGCCATCAAGTTTAGAAGCAACAGGTTGATCATTTTGGAGTAGTAAAACAATGATCCACTTCGTATAATACCTTTCCTTGGAGGTCGTGGCAGCATATGTTTATGCACACTACTGATGACATAAGTGGTAAGGAAACTGTTAACACTGTCTGGTGAACTGTAATACAGTCTAAAAACTCAATATAAAAAGAGGAGGAAGAAATAAAGAAAAGGGAGATAAAAGGAGAACATGGAAAATAAAGGATTCACCCATCAGCCCTGGCACTGAAGCTCACTCATTTTCAGGATGCTATGCGTACATTTGATCAGCCAAGTGTCAAAATAACCAATGGCTGAAGTGGGCTTGGTCTTTGCCCCATAATAGGGATTATAAAAGTAAAAATCGTCTACCCCCAGGGTTTGTCAGAGGTGATGAACAGCACCAAAACCCTTAATTATTACAATAATTTGTGAGATTTCATGGAACAAAATACCTCTCTACCGTCTGAAACTCAGTATAATAACAACCCACCATTAGGGCCTATTGACTATAACAACTGCTTTTCACAATAAATAAGTCCGGCTTACTGCCTTTGTCATAATCTTTCATAATTAACAGATCAGACCAGTGGCATTGAGCATTACGTTTCCAAGTGAACTAATCATATATATACATATATATATATACATATATATATTCACTGAAAAAAACATAGGTTTCAGGGGCGTTATAGTTAGCTGGACTTTTCACTCGAACAAAACCATTTAAATTCCCCCGTTATAGTTAGTTCAGCTAGCTATAACTCGCGCGCCAGCAATGCACTGCTGATGCCGTCACATATTACATCACTCATGACATGGTCAGTGACATCACTCATGACATCACTGATGACATCTCAAATGACATCACTGATGACATCACTGATGACATTATCCAGTGAATGTGTGTTTTTCTGAAAATTACATATGTTTTATATATGTATATCTCAAGGTCGATGGAAGTATAAATGGGTATATAAGTGTCTAAATGGATGATTTGTTTTTGAAAAATTGATTGTATAACTGACTGATTAAGTGTATCTTAGTGAATACATGGCTTAGTGAGAAATGTTTAAATATGTAAATATCTGTATCAGTCTCTCACTTTGTGTATAAGTGGCTGCATGGGTTGGTGAGTAGCCACATGAGTGTCTATATAGGTTATTAGTTGGTTTTTTGAGTATCAGTATGAGTGTCTGAGTGTCTGTATGGTTCGGTGGGGGGTATTACGTAGTGCATAGGTGCATGAATGAGTGACTCACTGTTTGTATGTGTTGAAGACAGCATGTGTGCAGGACTGTATGGGTGGATGAGTGTGTGCATGGGTGTGTTAGTGAGTGAATGACTGTCTCAATAGTGTCTTTATGCGTAACTACATATGTTTTAAACTAGTATATGTGATTATTGGTGTATATAAGTGAGTATATGTGAGAGTGAGAGATTGGAAGAGTTCCTGTATGAATAAGTATGTGTTTCTATAAGTGATTGTTTAAAAGACTAAGTATGTGTAAGTTTCTGTAGAAGTAAGTGTGGTGGTGTGTGTATAACTGTATATGCAAGTAAATGGATGTTTGATTCTTTATTAGCATGATTGACTTGACTATGTGTGTGAGTAACTCTATGGATGAGTGGCGTTGTGTAACAGGATGTATAGGTGTATGAGTACATATGATGAGTGAGTACATGTATGAGTGACTGTATAGGACTGTTGGTGAATGAGTGGATGTGTATGTGGATCTTAGAATTACTGAATAGGTTGTTGTAACTGGTATTGGTATGTCCATTGTTTTGAAAATTTTTGTTTCTATTTTTGAATGTGTGTATCAAAGGTTATATTAGGGGGAGAGGAGTTCTGCCACTCTATCACAAGGATGATGTCATCTGTGATGTCATTTGAGATGTCATCAGTGATGTCATGAGTGATGTCACTGACCATGTCATGAGTGATGTAATATGTGACGTCATCAGCAGTGCATTGCAGGCGCGCGAGTTATAGTTAGCTGAACTAACTATAACGGGGGAATTTCAATGGTTTTGTTCGAGTGAAAAGTCCAGCTAACTATAACGCCCCTGAAACTTATGGTTTTTTCAGTTAATTTTTAAGGTTTTTTTAAATGCTAATTCCTAACTATAACGTGCCTGAAACCAATGGTTTTTTCAGTGAATTTCAAAGGTTTTTTAAATGCTAATTTCTAACTATGCCTACAGAGATAGGACATGCGAAGAAAGAAGAAAAAACACACAGAAAGAAAAAAAAGAAATGCAGAAAGAAGGAACAGAAGTCCTCAAAGACGAAGAAAAGTGCAGGAAGAAGGATAACGTGCAGAAAGAACAAACAGAAGAGCAGAAAGAAGCCTTGTTGCAAAATCATCCTGTACCCTCAACTTTTTCAGACGGATACTGGTGGTAACTGAGTCTGACTAACCAGTCCTAGAGCCAGTGCTATGTTAAAAGACACTCAGAATACAGTGAAAACACCTACATACACTAGGGAACACTATGCGTTGGAGTCCCCCTGTGATTAGCATGACCTCCTCTGTAAGCCCCTAGTATATAATAGGGCAGGGGATTAAACCTACCTCTTAAAACGCGCCACGGGCATGTTTGCACACGTCACCTCAGGCCTGCATGGTCATGAGTGATGTAATATGTGACATCATGAGCAGTGGATTGCGGGTGCGCGAGTTATAGTTATCTGAACTAACTATAACGGGGGAATTTCAATGGTTTTTTACGAGTGAAATGTCCAGCTAACTATAACATGTGTGAAACCTATGGTTTTTTAAGTGAATATATATATACATACATACATACATACATATATATATATATATATATATATATATATATATATATATATATTGTATCAAAACTTCAAATAATGACGCTCACTCGGGAGTCCATTGCAACCTTAGAGGTTTAATAAAGTGAACCGCTACGCGTTTCGACACAGAAAGTGTCTTGATCACACGATTTTCACAGTGCTACGTGACGTGTATAAGTAAACAGTAAACATAGAAAAGGCACTACATTGGGAGCAAACCCTTTCTGCTCCGTTTCATGGCATCCATCTTGGAACAGTACCCACAGTCAGTATATAATGTTACACACAATGTACGATCCTGAACAAAATGCCAACATCAATATATAAATATATTGTATATGCTATTGTTCTTAATTAAAAAGCGGTATAAGTAACCATGAGACATCGCTTATTTGAAACGATGTTCGACCATGATTGTACATGCGTGTGTGTCGATTGCTTGAGCCTAAATAAAGTTCAAGCATAATTGATTGTTAAACAGGCGAGTGCCTTTGCAACAAAACTATTGATTATATACAATCGGTGGAACCCTTTTGTACGCGCTCTAGTGGCTTTGTGTAGATACCTTACATGAATCCTGTAAATACTTCCCCAGGCAACTTTGCAAAATCAAAAGGCCCCAAACCGTGAAAGACAAGAAAAAAGTGGATAAATATCAGTCTCTAAGAAGATAAAGATTAACCAAAAGTTTTGTCACTTTACTTGTTGGAGAGTGCTTGGATGATTTTCGAATAGACTGCATAAGGGGTACTGCAAGTTAAAAACTTTTTGATGGGTCTTTTCAAGTTCAGAATGATCACCACATATTCTGCAGAGGCTAATCTTTTGAAACAAATGTTCAAGAAAAATTGGCATATTTTAAAAAGCGATGCAATCATAGAGGAGGACATTCCTAACTATCCGATGATAACCTTCAAAAAGGCCAGGTCATTAAAGGATAGGTTAGTTAGTAGCCATCTAACAAAACAATCATCACTGCAGGGCACTTTGAAACACATGCAAGGTTTCTTTCCGTGTTGGAAGTGTAAGGCTTGTTCTAATAGCCAGAGAGTCTTAACTTACTCAGTACCCAATGCAAACTTGAAAAGACCCATCAAAAAGTTTTTAACTTGCAGTACCCCTTATGCAGTCTATTGCCTTATCTGCCCGTGCGGCCTATTATATATAGGCAGTACAATTCATTCTTTAAAAATTCGAATACTTGAACACAGGAGGGCAATAGTAAAAGGTGATGCTTCATATCCTGTAGCGAGGCATTATGATGAAAAACATCCTAACAGTAAAAATGTTTTACAGTTTTTTGGCTTAGATTATGTCCCAGAAAACATCAGAGGAGGTGACCGCCTGAAGAAACTACGAAGGTTAGAATCACGTTACATCATAGATCTACAATCTAAGTTTCCGTTCGGTTTGAACAGCAATGAAGAATTATCAGTACATTTGGGAACTTAACAAGACAGTCTGGCAATATAAGTAAGAGAATTTGTGAATTTGTGAATTGGATTATGTCTTTAGAGTGCAATGATCGCTTTGTCAAGCTATTTCAATCACCCTCTTTATATATGTGTGTAGACTAGACGATTTTTTGACAGCTAGTGAAAGCCGATACACGGCATGATTAAGAGTGGTGCCGATACACGGCATTATTGTTGGGATGGGCGGAGTTGTTGCCATGCTTATTGTGCGCAAAACATATATTAAGGTACTCTGGACTCGTGTCCTGAAATATACGGCGATCATTTTATTTAAAGTGATTAACGGTTTTATGTCAAAGAAGATTTAATGAATTGATAACTGTGAACATTTTGTACCTCGCATTGTATATGTATATTCTATACATGGGATGTGGCTACATTACAAGATGGCGCGATTAACCCCGTAAACATTTCACGCTGTCCTCTGTCTATGTCGAATTGTTTGACACACTGTGATGCTTAAAAATATGGCGGTTACGGTGTGCCGTGAACACCGAGGAAGGCAGATCGCCGAAACGCGTCTGTTCTGGGAATAAAGACCCGCTGACACGTCACCCGTGAGTGCTTGTATTCTTTACGAAATAAGGAATTTGGAGCGTTAATATTGTGCGGTAGGCACCGCCGTACTCACAGCACCCGACCGCGAGTGACTCGTTTTTGGTGCAACGGGAGCAGTAATATATATATATATATATATATATATATATATATATATGGGGTAAATGTGCACTTGTAAATGTATGTTTCCCTTTTTAATTTGACAGGGATAGCAGTGTCCATGTGTAAAAAAAAACTTCCCTTTTCAGACCATAAAATAGAACTGTTCTAGGGGTTTTATGCATTTCAGTTAGTACTAATGCCTACTGGAAGAGGTTGTAAGTTAAGAAGTGCAAATAGTATGGGCAAAAGCACTGCCAATATTTTTGCAGACCCCTACAGTTACGACCTTGTAGCCATACACCACATTTACAATGCCAACTTCCAAGATGCTATCAGGGGAACACTGTTATTTTCATTCACTAGCTCACACTTTCAACTGTGGAAAATCCATACAGTCTAGTGTATATTCCACTGTTTTAGTGCTATTTTTCTGATCTTGCATATCAGAATCTCTATTTCTTTGGACACATGCCACTTTCTGGACAAATATGTCTCACTTACTTAACGGACAAAAAGTATATGTATGAGCCCCACTGACACTAAGGGCCAGATTTATGGATTGCATTGCCCTTGCGTCAAGCAAGGTGACACAAGGGCAGCGTAAGCCTTCAGTGAGATTTACTATGCACCGCGGAGCCACCTTGTGTGGCTCTGTGTGGCATAGTAAACCTGGAGTAACTCAAGGAAGGGCAAGTCGCTGCCTTTCTTTACTCTGTCCTGGGAAGGCATTCCATAAGTGGAGTGTGGGTATTCTCAATCATTCCACCCATGGATCTTGGCGCATTTCCAGATTTGCTACCAGTAGTAAACATGGTAATGCTTCAAAAAGTTACACATCCCAGGGGAGGTGGAGCGAGGAGGAATAACTTTATTTCTCCTCATTTTTGTTCTCTTTCAATGTGTGCTGCATTCTGCAGCACACGTAGAAAGAGGAAAAAGCCTCTAAGGACTGTTTTTGTTCAGAGATGTTTTTGTACAAGTAACTTTGTCTTGACAATCTACACCTATCTGTTTTTAACCCTGCCGAGGGGACTCCTGATTAAATATACCTCCTGGTACCTCGTAGGTAGTTTTAAACCATGTTTTCACTATACTCACTACTGAGACCCCACCCACCCGCATGCATCATCAAGGCTTAAATAAAAGATCTTTGCTAAAGAGCCTTCTTGTGGGGTCCATGGGGCATTGCAGCACCAGCCCCACGAGGAGCTAATCTCAATGATGAAGCATGACACTGACATGGGTGTGTGAGGGCAATACCTTCCAATAAGGAAGATCCCCCAACTTAAATACAACCTCCAACCAGACGTCTTCTATATAGGAACAGCCAACCCCTTTGTTCAAGTGTAAGTTTTAGAGCATGTGCCTTTTGATCCAATGACATACAGAACTATTAAACCAGTGATATGACACTCCATTTTTCTCATTGCAGTAATGTCAGCTATGAGCACAGGTGAACGACAACCTGTGTTTTTTAACTAACCATCTCTTATCACTATCTGGGTTGACATTAAACTATTTAGCATTCGTACTTGACCTCTCTGAGGTCTTTGACACAGACCACCATAAAACCTTATTACACAGACTGAATAAAGGAGAATACAAGAGTGTGTTTTCAGGGCTGGATCTCTTCATACCTTGCAGAAAGGCACCAAGTAATCATCTTCCCAATCATCATATTTCATCACTGATGCAGGTATCTCTCAGGCCTCTAGTTTTGCACCGCTACTTCTCAATGCCTATATGAGATCTTTCCCAGACATCATTAAGACTTTCAACCTGCTACAACTATGCTAATGACACCCAGATCATTCTGAAACTGAATCACAACACACCTAAATGAATGCATCCTGGGGCCATGACTGCTTGAGAAGACAAAATTATATACTATACCAATTTAAAAGTCAACACAACGAAACAGGAATCCTCACCTGTGGAAACAGTTCACCTTCCCTCCTTGCAGAATATGGCTCCTGGAACTTGGAGCCTCCATCACTGCCAGTAATGTATGGAATCTTGGATTTATCATTGGACCTGAACTCTATTTAATAGCTCAGGCAACCATATCAATGTTCTAAACAATAAGGATCATGTGACATGTATGCCCTTTTCTGATGAGCCCTCAATGATTCCAAGCTATCACTTGCTTGTAAACTCCCAGTTGGACTTTGCGTTGGAGCTCCTGCTTTCCTTTGGCTTTCCTCCTACACAGCCTACAGCACATCCAGTTTGCCACCGCCAGACTTTTACTATATCTCTATGCTAGAGATTGCATAACACTGACTCTTCACTCACTACCCATTGCCACATGTATCTCCTTCAAGGCCCTCTGCCTTGCGCACAAAGCAATTAATGGCACAGGCCCAGATTTTTGGCAAGGCAATCTTTGAACAGATCATCCTAAAAGGAACTCCAGATTAAGATCAGGACCTTTACTTAAATATCCCTGTCTGTTGCAGTAAAGGCCACCAAACTCTGAAACTCCCTTGCAACCCTTGTAGGAAAGCTCACAAATCAGCCAGAATGTTGATTTTGGATGGATCTAACCAAAACATCAGCGGCGAACCAGCAGTTTGCTTATAAGGCCCTCATTATGAGTGGCCCATTATGTTCTGGTGTGTGTCATATCATATGTTACTGCCCCTTCTGGAATTCAAGGTTTTGCAGCTAGCACCACACCCTCACACTTTTCCCTAACTATATTTTCCCCAAACCTACTGACATTCACCAAGGGAAAAAAGGCCCAAAAATACTGGGACATGAAAATGTTGGCTCAGTAAACCCTAAAATCTGTATGTTATGCCCCTGTTTGCAAGGGTAAATTCAGAATAGGGTTAATTATCGCAACTGTTACATTTTGATCCCCGGGATATTGGATTTTAGCAAATGCAATAATTTGCGCATTTGGGGCCAGGTGACTCGTAATGAGGGTGTAAGAGAAGGCTCCCAGAGAATAGGAATACTTCATAAATCTCCTACCTTAAGCAGAGTATCGTTAAGTATCAGAAAACTATAACCCAAAGGACCATTTAATGTGTTCTCTTTTAATAAGGCACTATCCCAGCAATCAAAACTCTTCTACTTCACAAACATGCCTACTTGCAGTACGAAGTCCCTAGCAAAAAGGTTGGACTACTCCTCTGTGCTTCACACACACTACCCAATTCTTCTCACATAGGTCAAATTATAAAGACACACTCTCCCGTCCAGGCAGATAAGCCTGGCTTGTGTTTGACTCCAAAAAGATTGCACAGCACTCTGATCCACATCTGCGGCAGCAGCATCCTATACAATGCAATACATTGAACGAGTAATTACTCAGCCTTGCAATGTTTGCTGGCCATTCTGCAGATGCTGGCAGGACTGCCCACAAGCAGGGTTTTAGGAAAACCCTAGTATGGACTCAATAAAAGTCTTTAGGCCCTCAATAAACCTCTATGTTAATTATAGCGATCCTAACTGGCCTTTATTACGTCTCCAAACATGACTCCTCCTCTTCCAAGTGCAGGTTTGCTGAAACCAGACAGTGGTGCTGGTCAGAGTGGGGTGCTGCTATCAGTGTTACATCACTGAAGTCTTCAGAGTTGTGAAAAACCCAAGCGCCACTCAAAGAACACACGTAGCAAATGAGCCCGTCCATTCAGCAGGAATGGAAAGAGCTGGTGGTGCATTTTGGAGCACAATGTCGCAAATATAAACCGGCGTGGAAGTGCACTGACATTACATTTGCTCAAACACACAGGGGCAGATTTACAAGCCCCTTGCGCCACTTTTGCGTCACTTTTAACATTGGAAAAGTGACGCAAAAGTGGCGCAAGGGGCTTGTAAATAAGCCCCACAGTTTTAAAAAAATCAAAACTGTATAGCGCACAAAGGACAGTGGGGCAGATTTATGTTTGACTTGCGCCTCATTTACGCCGCCGTTGCGTCACTTTTGTGACGCAGCAGCGGCGCAAATCCTGCGCCATGGTGCGGGGTATATACAACGTGACGCATCTGCGAGATGTGTCACGTTGTAAAGCCCTGCGCCACATGTAGGCGTTCCAGGGCAGGTGGGGGCGTTCCGGCGCAGGAACGCCTCCTAAAAGTGGCTGAGTGAAATATACAAGATTTCACTCAGTCACTTTTGAGCCCATGCTGCGTCAAAACCCTGTGCCTGCTTGAAGCAGGCGTAAGGATTGACGCAGCATTGTGCAGATAGGGCCCCCCAGAGCATTGCTGGAGCTGCGTCGCGCTTGCGACGCAACTCCAGCAATGCGCCACTTTTACGGCACAGATGCGTGACGCATCTGTGCCGTTTTTGCCCTTGTGCGCCGCATTATAAATGCGGCGCATCCATGGTGGCAGAGCTGGGACGCAAAATAACTGGCGCATCCCTGCTGATATGCAGGGATGCGTCAGTTATTATAAATATGCCCCAGTGTCTGGAAATCGGGTTTCTGCGACCAATTATCATTTGCACATCATTAATTATCTTGATGTGTTTTCGTCCTATTAGAAATCCATGCTTCCATTACACTTCAGAATTACAAAAACAGCGTTTCATTTGTGCTTTCTTATCTAATGTGAGGCCGTTTTTTATCCTTTGGTGTGGGTTTGCTGCTTGGTTTATGTTTTTTATTCCGCTTTGCCTCCTTTCTATACCTCCCGGTTCTTCAACTCCCTAACGAGCCCTGTGGCGGGACGTCTGTGCCACAGAACCAGCGTCTAGGAGGCATTGATGGCTTCGGAGGGCCAGGCTGACGTCCATCCCTGACTTTGGGACGCCCGTGTCAATGTCGTAATTATGCCTGCATGCTTTACAAAGTTTTAATCCTCTATCTGCTGTGCTTCTGGTGGTAGTTTCACTCTGGCGCAAAGTCTACTGAGGTACTGGACATGTTTGAGGCTGCTGTGGCTCGCGCTCTGAGAGCCTGGGTCCCTGCTAAGTGCTAGTCTTCTCATTCTGCGGTGGGTCCGGTGGACTCACCCTCTTCTTCTTCGGGTGCTGCCGGGCCTTCTACCTCTTCCGGGCAGTTTGATCGTCGGGTGGAGGTTCCTGCGATTCTACGGCTCTTTAGGGAATGCTTGGGGTTTTCGCCTTTTCTGCTCCTGAGGGGTCGAAGTCGTATTTCTGCTGTGTGTTAGGCCCCCTGTGCTCGCTATGCCCTTTCATGGATGCGTGGTCAGGGGGGTTCCGGCAGTGACTGTGCTCCCTAGTGGAGGGGGAGGTCTCTCTTCCGCACTCTGTCTTGGCTGGTATTTGTTCGTCTTCTGTGGCGCAGTCGTTGGTGTCTGTCTTTGGGTGGCTGGTCACGGCTATTCAAGGGGTGACGGACTGCTCCGGCTTGCTTGTCCACATGGTACAGAGGGCCATGCTCCTGGCTGTCGTTTCTTCGGATGTTCTTCGTTCTTCTGCCCTGGCTTCTGGTTCCTTAGTCCTGGCTCCCTATGGATGCGTGACTAGAAGGCGGATTCTCCGGAGGTTTCCTCTCTCCTTGAGATCCCCTTTGTTGGCTTGATGCTTTTTAGTGTGCAGTTGGACTGTTGGATCACGGATGCCTTTGAGGACCGTGATCTTGCTCTGCCTTGCAGGGGCAAGTCGTCGGCTTCTCTCTCTCGCTGCTTCTGGATTCGGACTCTTTTCTCGGCTTCTTCTGGTCTTCCCAGTGGTCCTCCAATCCTTTTCAGGCCGTTAGCGTACATTCCTGCCCAAAAAGGCGTCTGCAGTGGCAGGTCCCAAGGGTCTGTCGGATGCCTTCACGCGGACGTTCTGACAATGGCGGCGAGGCGGCCTCTTGGCCTGTGGGCGTGTGGCTGTTGTTTTTCCTAGATGCTTGGTGGCTGGTTGTGTGGGGTCACTGGGCGTTGGATATTGTTGTGAGAGGTTGTCCTATCGACTTTGTTGCTGTTCCACCCGGTTGGGGCTCCATCCGTGCGCCTGTCCCTAGGTCCCTGGCGACATTTTGTTTCTGGTCTAGAAGTTGTCAGGGGTTCTGGCCGGTTCTGGTCCTCAAGAGGGTGAATGGTTGGTTTCGGACCATTCACTTCAAGATTGTGACTTTGCGGTCCATCCTTACATTGGTGGGGGTCCTGGACTTCGTGTCGATCTGCAGGGTGCCTATCCTCCTGTTCCAGTGACTCTGGTGCATCAGGAGTTTTTGCGATTGGTGACTCCCTCTTCCGGTTTGCGGTTTTGCCATTCGGGCTGAAGTCCGCTCGGCAGGTCTTCACCTTGCTGCTGGCTCTGTCGGTGGCCTTGGTCCACGCCCGAGGGTTATTTCTCCATCCTTGCCTGGACGGTTGGTTGGTTCATGCTCCCTCATTCCAATTGGCTCTCAGTCGCACGGGGTGGTTCTGGCTGTTTTGGGGGGCACGGCTTTCTTATCTATGTGGGGAAGTCGTTCCTTGTTCCGTCCCAAGATTGTCTCTTCGTTGGGGCTCGGTTTCGGACAGTTTGGGGGTGGTCACTTGGCCAGGGGCCCAGGTGGACAAGTTTCTTTCTCGCATCCTGTCTCTTCTGTCCGGTCTGGTTCAGGTGGCGGCTCGTTGGCTCCGGGTGAAGGGGGGGCATGGCGGCCACGGTCTTTCTGGTTCCATGGACCCGGTTTCATTAGCGCACACTGATGGCTCATGTTCTGGTACATTGGTCTCCCCGTTGCCTCCCCCACTCTTTTCTGATTCCGGTGTCCCCTCAGGTCAGGACGGTTCTGTGTTGGTGGATGGTTCGGGATCATCTGCTGTGGGGGTCTCTCTCTCTCCTCCAGGTCCTGTGGTGGTCGCCGCGGTTGCCGGCCTCTCTGGGTGGGGGGTCTGGCTAGGGGTCCTTCGGACCAGGGCCTTCTGGTCCCCCTCACTGGGCAGGAAGTTTTCGATTTGGAGGGAGTTGGAGGTGGTCCGTTGGCTCTGTTGACCGTCTCTCGGTTTCTTCTGGGCTCCGTTGTTCTATTCGGGATGGACACCGTCGCTGCCATGGCTTACGTACACTAGCAGGGAGGGACCAGGTCCTCGTCTCTGGCGGCGTTGCTGTTGTTCAGTTGGGCAGAGTCTCATCTGGTGGCACTCTCTGCTGTTATTTTTTGGGGGGTGTCCTATTCCCTGGCGGATGCTCTCGGCAGGGCCTTCCCATCCTCTGTGGATTTCTGCCTTCGTCAGGAGTTGTTTGTGGAACTGACAGTGCGATGGGGTGTTCCGGTGGTGGATCTCTTTGCATGTGTGAGCGATGCCGAGGTGGCCCGGTTTGTCCCGCAGTCAGGAGGGTTCGGCCTGGGCGGTGGATGCTTTCGCCAGCCCTTGGCCTCGCGGGCTTCTGTATGCCTTTCCTCCCTTCCCCCTTATTCTCCGCTTCCTTCTGAGGGTCCGATCCTTGGGGGCTCCGGTGGTTCTGGTGGCTCTGGCTTGGCCTCGTGCCCCCTGGTTTACTCTCCTGGTGGAGATGGGGTCGGGGGTGCAGTGGTTGATGCCTCTGTCTCCGTCCACTTTGGTATGCCCGCTGTGGGATGTTCTGGCCAGGATGCCCTTGGCGGCCTGGTGGTTGGATGCTTGGGTCTGCTACGTAATGGGGTTCCGGCTGGCTTGTCCTCTACTCTGCTGGCGGCTGGGCGCCCATCGCCTGACACGTCCGAGGCTCTGGCATTCTTTCAGTCGGTGGTGTCGTGACATGGGTTTGGTCCCTGCTTCCTCTTCTTTGTTTGAGGTGATGCTGTTTTTCCAGGGGGGTGCTGCCTTGGGCTTGCTGGTTTCTTCCCTTCGTTTGCAGTGAGCTACGATTCTGGCGTTTCGGAGCTCTTAGGGCACTCTCTCGGATCCTGATGGGTTGGCTGGTCACCTTTTTGAGGGTTTGGGTTGTGTTCTCCCTACCCCTTGGCGGCTTTTTCCCTCCAGGGATCTGTCTCTGGTCTCGGATGCTTTTGGTGTCCCCTCCCTTTGAGCTCTTGCTTTCTGTGGCCCTGCGCCTTTTGTCCTTCTTGACCTTCTTTTTCGTGGCCATTTCCTCTGCTAGCCGCTTGGGTGGGCGGGGTGCTCTCTCTTCCTAACCCCCTTTTTGTTGGGTTTTTGAGGACTGGATCGTTTTGAGTCAGGCGCTTTAGTTTCGTCCTACGGTGGTTTCTCGGTTCCGCATGAGTCGGGAGTTGGTCCTTCCTCCCTTTTTGTTTTGGTTCCCCGTCATTGGAGTCTGGGGTGCGGCTGCACTCTTTGGGTGTTCGGATTGCTCTCCTGGTCTATCTGAAGCGGGTCGCTCCTTTCCGTTTCTCTGATTCGCTTTTTGTTGGTTTAGGGCCTGTGTGTCGGGGTTTGCGTCCTTCTACTTGAGTCGTTGGATTCGGTCTCTGATTTCTTTGGCGTGCAAGGTGGCAGGCACCTTTCTCCTTTGGGGGTTTGGGGTTGTTCCACTCGGTCCATGGCGGCGTCATGTGCGGAGGTCCAAGGGGCTTCCGTTTCTGTGTTTTGCTGGGCTGCCGCCTGGGCTTCTCCTTTATCCCTTGACTCTCGTTGCTGGTTTGGCCGGGAGCTTGACCGTGCTGATGATTTTGGGTACAAGGTTCTTTCCGCTATGGTTCCTGTTTAGTGGTTTTCCTTGTTGTCTGTGTTTTTTGATGTGCCTGTTTTTGCATACCTTCTTTGGTTGTCCTGTTTGGCTTTGTACAATGCATATGGAATGGAAGCGAGGGAGGGGCGAGGAGGTAATGTCTCAATTACTTACCGGTAATTGCATTACTCTAAGTCCTACTCCCTCGCTTTCATTACTTACATCCCTCCCTCCCTCCCTCCCTGGTAGTCCAGGCCAACCTTTTGGTACAGTTTCGGTCTGTGTGGTATTACAGGAGGTTTGAGGGGGGTGGGCGCTACTTATAGTCCCAGCATGATAAATCACGTGGTATGGGTGTCTGGTGAGGCAAGGATGCCTCAATGCGTAAGTAATGGAAGCGAGGGAGTGGGACTCAGAGTAATGCAATTACCGGTAAGTAATTGAGACATCACCCAGCCTTTCCTTTCACACTCCTTATACTCCATCAAGATTGCCACACACTTCACTTTGAAAAATCATCTCACTTTGCAGTCAGAAAATGAAAAGTAATCACTAATCTCAATGTTGAACAAATTAGCAGCAATTTCTCAGAATACAGAGCCTGACAGCTGACATCTTTCTTTGAATGCTCAGGAAAGATAAAGGCAAAATTTCAAGGCGTCTTCAGCAGCGGCCGTGCAGGTAAGTGCGGTGGAGCAGTGGGGGGAGGGTGGGCGGGGAGTGGCTGGGATATCGACAGACGACGGAATAGGATTTAGTTGTTTATTTAATTTGCAATATTCTGTCGTCTGTCTACATCCCCCCCCACCCCGCCACGCTTACCTGCACTGCCCGCTGCTGGACGTCTTTATTACTCATTTACATTCTGAACTCAGCATGGTTATTTACGGGGTTGCTTCAGAACCCGCCCCCCCCTGCACCACTCTTTCCAGCGCAAGTGAAGCAGTGCCTAATGTGTTAAAAAAAAAGGCAGTGGCCTAAAAACATTTCATTGTGGCTATCTAATTTCGAAAACCAAGGTTGTTTAGTCTTAACCCCATCTAACGCCTCGTTCTCCCACCCCCTACACTTCTGTCACTTTATACCACTTTTGCAAGTTCCTTTTGTCCCCTTTCCTACCTTCTTCTTTCTCTCTTTTCTGCATTTCTCTTTCTTGCTCTGGGTCAAAATCCGATGATGAAAGACATGCCCCTACCCCCGTAAATAAGTGTAGGTTCCCGCAACCGCTAAGCACTGTGGTAAAGAAATCACTCCCACCCAACACTCATGCAAAGCCATATTGTAAATGTACAGAATGGCTTTACCATGCCAGCCTGACATATGATGGCTAAACCTGATGCACTACCTGAAAACAGGTGCGTATGTGAGACGTATGTTCGACTGTAGTTGGTGTGCATGTCTGAGGAAGGTTATCAGTGCTGCTTCCCATGCTGTACCTGTTCTGCGTGTGAAGCAAGCTTGCCCTGCTGCTGCTTCTGTCGTAACCGTCATTAGCTATATATCTTTTGTTTGAGGTGACTGTAGTGTCTTGCTGGACACGTTCTAGTGTTCCGGCATGGACTAGTTTGTCAGCCATTCATTGAAGGCTGGCCTTGACACCCACCCCATACCATCCATCACAGGCAGCACCGGTCAGGTGACTCTGCCAATAAAAGGACCCGAGTGTACATGCTCGTGGCCAGTTTTAGTGCCATATACTCTGTGTCTGAGTCCCTCATTCTTTAGCATGTGGGCCTAGTGCCCAAGACCCTACAGTAATGATGCATCCTTACTTCCTGTCATATGCCTGTTGTGTGTGTGAGCGAGTCTCTCAACTTATCTATGTGTGTATGTGGGTGAGATTTTGCAGAGTACCTTTTGTGCATTCATGGCAGACTTGCTACGCTACGGCCATGGTGTACTTGTAGTGTGCTTGTCAGTCATGCTTTAGAACTCCTCTTTACTATACTGAAGCCAAAACTAATGTCCTTGTCAAAGTTGATTTTTGTTTCCATCTAGAACCTCTGTTGCTCCCTTCCAGTATTAGGAAGATATGCAAGATGTTGAAGGTAAAGGGACAGAAACAGGAGCATGGGGGCATAGTTGAGGCTGAGCCTTGAGGCAACTCTGGGATTTGTTGAACTTCACCCACATACACCTGCGTAAAGTACATCCATGACATTTAGAAAGCCCTAGGTTGACATCTGGAGACATGCTTTCTGTTGGGTGTGTCTCTCTCGCTTTCTCTTCGCACAGAGTGAGGCTGTAAACCGAACCTGTATTATACCAAAAGGACAGTCTGGCTACTCACTATTAACTCCCCATAAGAGGAGAGGAGCCCGGCTCCATAGGCCTTGAGCGCGCCATCCTGCTTGCAGAGTCCAAACTCGACGGTGAACCAGTAAAGCTGGAGAGAAATGAGATGCTGGTTAGTTCAAGTTTTCCTTCCCTGCACTGCTCTGTAAGCCAGATCCATATCATGTCTCTGATGGCGTCATAGCAAAATTGCAATCAAACCTTAAGTGTAAATAGCATGTTACTTATCAGACATTAATATGTTCCTCATAACAGGAGAATGGGTAACTCTATCATTTATCTGAAGGGGAGATATCATGTCAGTTACCCACCTACACGAGGTGACTGAACAAAATGGCTGTCAGCCTCTAGAGAAAACCATTAATTCTCCTGAAAACTCATCTCTTTTCTACTTCCATAACTCCTTTCTTTCATGGCACCCTGCTTATCAGAGCAGGACACCCTGTCCCATGGTAGCCATGCCCCCTACAAATACTCTATGCATTATATATATAGATATATTCTAGATAACTTTTAACTTTTAAAGATTTCCAGTGGCTGTCACTGACATGAAGCTTATAATATTTAAAGAGAAAATAGATGAAATGACTTGCATTGCTCCTGGCTAAACAATGAATGGCCAGATCAACTCTAGGCGAAGGCATTGCTCACAACTATAAACGACTAGAGTTTTAATCAGCTAGTGTAAATTTGACAACAATGCCATTGCCATAGAGAGGTGCACGTATCGATGGACATGACATCTTGCTGTGTTCTAATTGATATTGTACCTCAATCTGACATCTTTCACGTCATCGTCCATTAGGCATCAGTGAACTCTACTTACTGTTGAGAGCTTTTCGATCTCCTCTTCAGATACTCCCAAAGAAGCAAGTCCGATATCCTGGCAAGAGAGCAGAATGAATCAGTAGGCACAGAGAGTCTGCTTCTGCAGTAAGCACTTTTCTCCCACCTCACATACACACAAATAAGTTTAGTGTCATTTTTCATCATCTGAACACATGCCAACATTTGGGAAATGATAAGAGGGAGAATTTGAAAATCAAATTAGGGGAAATGCATTTCCCTGATTAACCTACATTGAGGGGCTCATTACGATGTCGGGTGGAAAGTCTCTGCCTGACACTGACTCAGATTCGGGACCGACCAACTTGCGCTCGGTGGTTCCGACCACCGGATTGCGATGCGACCGAACACTGTGCTGTCGGATTCCCATTGTTTCCTATGGGAGCTCGTGTTACACCTGACAACTGGCTGTAACACAGCTCCTATGGGGAAATGGGGTGTGTGCGGAAAACCCTGCACCACACAGTGCAGGATTTTACAGGGGGGTCCCTTAGGTACACCCTAGGGCACCAACCTTAGGCCGCGAGGGTTAGGAGGCCCTGTCAGGGGCACCCCAAAGTCGCTTTCTGACAGCCTTTCCATGTCGCACAGGCCAATGTGGAAAGGCTGTTGGAAATTGGCCTCGTAATCACAACGGCAGAAATGCTGTCTATAGGGGTGTATGATGCGGTCCTGACCTACACGAATTCTTCGCCAGTTGGTCAGAACCGATTCGGAAGGACTGCACAGCTTATATTCTGACCGCGAACATCGTAATCGGGCGGTCAGAATGTAAACCGACCGAGCCGGTCGGAAGGGATCCGACACAGTTGCGAAGATTCCGACTGTTGGAAGGAGGCTTTCTGCCCGACATCGTAATGAGCCCCTGAGTGTAGGTAGTTTCAAGCAGTAGAAGGCTAAAATACAGCTGTTGTTTTAAACTGGGAAGTCTCATTTCTTAAATAGAGAGTGTTGAAATGTTTTCTACATGTTTATTGACTTATTGGACGTGGAAGCAATTTGTAATGATGAATGAAGGGATGAATGAAAGATTTCTAAAGCGCGTGGCTACTACATGGAGGGTCCCAGCACGAAGGATGATTGAAAGGAAGCGTATAGTAAGGACACCCTCCTTCAAGATGTGTTGACATTGTCAAGTGCAGGGTGTCCTGAGAAAAGAAAACTGGTGGGAAAGATGATGAGAAATGGTAGACTGGTACCTCCTGAGTTGTTGAGGGAGAAGGTAAAAATGATATGTCATGAAGGTCTTTTCGAAATTGCCAAGATCAAGCAGAAGATAAAATGTATGTCCTGGTGGCCACATATGGATGCAGACATTGAGAAGTGCTTCAGGGAACATATAGGGTGCAACAGAGTAGACAAGTCTCATCAGGCCTGGTGAGGTGTCCAACCATGCCTTGGGAAAGCTTAGGTGTAGATATAATTGGTCTGATACATGATGAAGATTGAATAGTGGGGTACCTAATTGTTTTTCTGGATTATTTCTCCAAATTGGTAGGGTTGGTTCTTATCACAGGGGTTGGTACAGATGCCTTTACACCACTCAAAAGCACTTTTATTTATGGCTACATATACATAGGAGAATTTGCAGAAGGTGAGTGAAGAGTGAAAAGGGTTACTTGGGGAACTGCGGAAAGCAAAAATGACATGGTTATAAAAAAATGCTTAAGCCATCTGCCGTGATGAGTCAGGGAAATCTTTAGGGAGGCAAGGAAAGGAGGGCCTGGAAGGGCACATCAGTCTAGGCATATTATCCATTGGAGCAGACCCTGCTGAGTTGGCTTTATTCAGTTACCCTCCAGTCTAGAGAAAAAATACAGTCATGCGTTACTAGCAATCAGATAGGCATTTGAGGTAGCTTGGATGCTTCGGGGTGGAACATGTAATGTGAAAACTTTGATGTGTGAAGTCATTTGGAGTGGATATACTCGCAAGGTCAGTTGGAAGGAGCAGCTTTAGAGGACATCTCCTGGTTGTTCGCCATCCCTAGAATAACCTTGTTGAACATACTCTGGGTGCCCATGTCTTTGGAACACTGGGGACGAGTGGGTAACCCTAGAAGTAAACAGGAGTTAAAACTGTAGTCGGACCCAAAGTTGTTAGTGAAGTGACGCATCAAAGATGAATTGAAGGGACAGTGAGTCATTTCATTTGGGGTTGTGTGTGCAGGATTTATTCTCCTCTATTATAACTTCCTGTGTAAATATGTCTTGTGTGAGGAGGCGCTCTCAAGTCTCTGGGCTTCATGCGCTTTATGCTCATCAGAGCATATGTGTGAAGCGGCCATATTTAACTGGGAGAAAGATTAGGCCATAAGTGATGACACATAAGCAAATTTGTGTGAAGTGGCCTGATGCTTCTGCCTCCTTCTGAGTAAGCAGGTGGAAAGGACACCTCTGGTTATACCCATGATATTTTGTATTTGTATCTTCCTTGGAATAAACCATTGAACCTAAGTCATGTGTACGTTTCTCTGTAACAACATTCCATCTAGAAAGTTCTTTTGTTTGATGGTGTCACTTGGGTTTGAGACCTATTGTAACACAAAACTACCTTTCTGGTACCTTAGTTTGGGGACACTGATATTCTGTTTTGTTGAACTGTCACTTTTGTCTGTCTGGAGTTTCGATCAATGCTCTGTCACATACCACAACTTGATTTCAGATATTTTTATAGAATGTTTGCCACAATTAGCTGTCAAGTTTGCCTTTTTTAAATTCACCATTGCTTTCAGTTGTATCAAATAAGTCTTCCATTAAAAGCAACGCACAACAATGTCAATCAATATGCATCCGCAAATTTTACATGAGTCACGTAACTTCACCAAGCAACCACAGCAATGTTGATAGAGCCCAAACGAAGTGCCCTAATGTCAGGGTATGCTTTAAATTATAGTCAATACTGCACTCAACTTGTGCAGGCTTAGTTAAAGAAATGTACTGAAGCATTTTTGTCTATTTGTACGAAGTGTAATATTCCACGTTCTAGTTGTTTGTGATCCGTCACACCGCAACCGCAGCCCAGGCGTGGCCTGCGGGGTCCGAAATAAAAGGAGCCGCCCGCTCGGGGCGCGGTCTCCAAACCGAGCTTTTGCTGTGGGCTGAGTCTGTGCGCCGGCTCCGTGCGGCGGGGCCTACCTCATAGCGCTCACCCAGGCCCGCGCGCGTGCATCTCTACACTGGTGTCGAGGGTGGGGGGCTCAGCAACCCTCACTAATCCAGCGACCGTGCACCGGCAAGGCGCCGACAGCAGTGAACGCAAAGGAAACGAACACCCGGACTCTGCCAACCAGAGGTCCAGGGCAACGTTGCACCGCCGGACCGCATCTCAGTCACGCGGTGAGTGTTCCCTCGTCCGTAATCACACAAGGTCAGCCAGCCTGCACACCACAAGGGCTGCAGACGCACACAGGGCCAGAAAAGCATCTTACAGCAGCGTGCCCCTGCTAAACGTGGCCCCAAACTCACGGTGGACAAGAGAGAAGAAAAAAAAAAAAGGGGTAGCAAAGAAGGGATTCAACAAACCACAACTAGGAGACAAGGCAGAAAAGGCTCCAGACCCACACATAAGCGCTGGCCTATAACGGGGTGATCAACACTACCAAGCTGGTGCAGGCCCAGAAGACAAGTCAGTACCACGAACCTGCTGAGCATAAAGGGGCCCCACGCACAAAGGAGGCGCCCCATTTAACGCTACAAGCAATCAAAGGAGGAACACACCAACTACCTCACTGAGACAAAGTAGCCACCTGCACTCAGCGCAATGGGCGATAACGACCAAGGGGCTGCACAGGGTCCAGGGGCCGCACCAGGTCAAGCAGCAGCGCCTGCTCACGCCCCATTCCAGCACGCGGCGTCGGGAGTCTTACCCCCATTCAGTGAGTTGGAAGATCCCGCGACGGCATCGCCCAGATGGAAGATCTGGATAGAACGGCTCAACAACTACTTCATCGTGACCAGTGAGACCGATGACGCCATAAAAAGGTCCTTGCTCCTGCATTACCCAGGAGACGAAATATTCAAGCTGTTCAAACATTTGCCCAACACAGGAGCGGCAGCTGATTACAACGCGGCGGTGGCCGCCCTTGATGCCCATTTTGATCCACAGCTGAATCCAGACTTTGAGCGGTTTAAACTGCGCCAAGCCCGGCAGAGAGAAAAAGAGTCGATGGACGTATTTTATGCCCGGCTGCGTGAGCTCGCTAGCACGTGCACAGAGGACGACCAACCAAAGGAAATACGAGCACAACTAATACAGGGGTGTCGAGACAAGAAGCTGAGAGGGCTCATCCTGCGCCAACCGAAGATCGCACTCGAGGATATGCTAGTACTGGCGAGGTCACACGACTTGTCCGCGGCCAGGGCAAACGAGATGGACCAGGCACTCACCAAACCCCCGGAACGGCCCGAAAACATCAAAACAGAACGAGCAGATGCTCTTCGAACAAAACAAAGAGGAGACTCGTTTAGGAGCCAAAAACCAAGGTGTGGATATTGTGGGCATGAACCGCATGCCGCGAAAGACTGCCCTGCGCAAGGGAAAACATGCACCAACTGCGGGATACCAAACCATTTCTCCTCTGTATGCCGGAGATGCACCAGAGGCCGTGAATTCCGAAACCGACGACCTCCGACAAAAGCAGTAAGACACCTGTCAGTAACAGACGTGAGGCCGCCGGAAGATTCGAAAAGGAAAGGGAGGAAATACCAAGAATCAAGTGAAGAATCATCGGACGAGGATGAAGGAGAAGCCTACCTAATCTCATTCGCGCGAGAACCTAAGTTGCGCCGCAGGCCGCAGCCGACGTGCGTAGTCCACGTGGCAGGAACGGAAGTGAAAGCTGTCATCGACACAGGGGCCACCGTAAACATCATGGGCCTGCAACAATATTGACGGTTAAAGCCCCGTCCTCCAGTGAAGCCATCCAAAACAAGAATCTATGCATATGGGGACGACACACCTCTTCCGTTGAAAGGGAAAATCACAGTCCCCGTCAAGGCAGATGACTTAGAAGTAAGTGACAATACACGTCGTTAACAGGGAAGCAGACACCCTCCTAAGCAGCCATACCGCAGAAGACCTGGGTCTGATCTCGTTCGCAAGAAGAATACAGACCCACCAGGTAGAAGAGCTGCTCAACCAATTCCCGGAATTATTTCAAGGGCTTGGACGCATCAGGTGTAACCCGGTCAAACTACATATTAACAAGGCAGTCGTCCCAGTCGCCTTGCGGCACAGGTGGGTCCCTTTCCATTTACGGCCGCTAGTGGAAAAGGAGCTAGAGACCCTAGAGAAACAGGGTGTCATTGAGAACGAATCCGGCCCAACGCCCTGGGTGTTGCTGATGGTCATCGCGGAGAAGCCGAAACAGCCGGGGGCGATACGCCTCTGTATTGACATGAGGTTACCGAACAAAGCCATACGAAGGGAACGCCACATCACGCCAACAATGGATGATATCATCGCGGATATGAACGGATCCAAGTGGTTCTCGAAAATTGACTTAAACGCAGAGTACCACCAGCTCCCGCTGTCCAAGGAAAGTCGCTATATCACCACGTTCAGCACCCATCTGGGTCTAAGAAGGTATAAGAGACTCAATTTCGGAATATCGTCAGCAGCAGAAGTATTCCAAAACACGATAAGAGAAATGCTATCCGGTTTGCCCGGCGTGCTGAACGTAAGTAATGACATTCTCATCCACTCGGCGACGGCCGCTGAGCACTATAAACACCTCCGCAACACACTGACACGCCTCAGTGACCACGGGGCAACCCTACATAAGGACAAATGCCAGTTCTTCCAGCCATCACTAGAATTCTTCGGGTACGTGTTCAACCAAGAGGGCATCCAAGTAGACCCGAGGAAGTCACAATCCATCAGAGACGCACCTGCACCGACGACCCCAACGGAAGTACGCAATTTTCTAGGTATGGCAACGTACTGCGGAAGATTCATTTCAGGGTTAGCCACGCGGGCAGAACCCCTACGAGCCCTCACAAAGTCAGACGCGAAGTGGCAGTGGGGACAGAAAGAGGAAGAGGCGTTCCAAGCCATAAAGGATGCCCTTCTAGGAGAAGCCACACTTGCATACTTTGACCCAGCCAAACAAACCGAGGTACTCGTGGACGCCAGCCCCGTAGGGCTAGGCGCTGTACTAGCTCAGGAACACGAACCAGGGTGATGGGCAGCGTTGTCATTCGCCAGCATGTCCCTCACACCGACTGAAACTAGGTACGTGCAGATTGAGCGTGAAGCGCTAGCGATCAAATGGGCCTGCAACCTCTTCCATCTGTACCTCAAGGGACAACCGTTCACGATGGTCACAGACCACCAACCACTCGTGCCACTCTTCAAGGGGACGGCGCCTCACCCTCCACCGCGGATTGAGGGATGGGCAGTCCAGCTGCAACCCTATGAGATGGAAGTCGTGTACCGGCCGGCAGTTAAGGACCCCGCCGACTTCCTGTCCAGGCATCCGGTCCCGACCGCAACACGCGAGGACGCAGAGGAAGTCGAGCAATACGTACACTTAGTATCCACAGCAGCCTGTCCCCTGAACATGACCCTGGAGGACATTAAAGAGGCGGCCACCACAGATGATGTATACCGCAAAACCCTAAAAGCGGTCCAGGAGGGATCGTGGACAAACTATCTGCGGACAGCCAACTCCTGGGGTCCGGAAGAACAAGAATAAACCAGGAAGATGTGGCACATACGCCATGAACTAAGCGCCACCAGCGACCGAATCCTGCTCTGAGGATCAAGGCTAGTAATACCACAAGCCCTGAGACACAAAGCAACACAACTAGCCCACGGGGGGCATCAGGGAATAACGAAAATGAAGGCCAGGATGCAAGAGAAGGTCTGGTTCCCCGAGCTAGAAAACATGGTGGAAGAGTATGTCCGACAATGCCCGCTGTGCCAGCTAACTGGCAGTTTGGAAAGAACTGCACCGGTGATCACTGAAGACGCCAGCACCGTCCCGTGGTCGAGAGTAAGCATGGACTTTGGGAGTTTCCCCGGTGGGAAACACACACTGGTGTTAGTGGATGAATTCTCAAAGTACCCAGTAGTGGAACTGGTGGCTTCGACGGCGTTTACACAAATAGAACCCATCCTAGAGAAGGTGTTTGCCATGTTCGGATTTCCCCAGGAAATCCACAGTGACAATGGACCGCCCTTCCAGGGAGCGGAGTTTGCCACGTTTCTAAGCCAGAGAGGAATACACCACCGAAGGATAACCCCCCAGTGGCCACAAGCCAATGGCGATGTGGAGCGCTTTATGCGCACACTAAACAAGGTGATCCGCATCGCAGGCGTAGAACAAACAGACCCAGAGAAACTGCTTCACGAATTCCTGCGGGAGTACCGAAGCACACCACACTGCACCACTCAAAGAAGCCCGTGGGCACTGATGTTCCATGGTCCGCGACGAGACCTGCTCCCCACGTGCCCAGGGTGGGCACCACCATCCGTAGAGACCGAGGACGTGCAAGCCAGGAGAGCCCGCCGGAACCAACGAGCAAGCCTTCACCACCGGGCTACGCCAAGGACACTTCGCGCAGGGGCTACTGTCCTCCTTAAGGACCGCCGCCCCGGAGGAAAATTTAGAACGAACTATGAGCCCGGGCCCTGGACAGTCACCGCAAACCGAGGGACCATGATGACTGCCCGGGAAGGAGATGAAGAAGTGTCCAGGAATGTATCCTGGTTTAAAGAAGTGCCCCCAGGGACACCCCGAGAGACTCACGGAAGGGCCCACGAGTAGCGACCCTGCACAGACGCATGAAAACACCGAGGATGACGCTGGGCCATTGTCCAACTCAACTCCAGAGGGCGGACCTCCCACCTGTCCGCGACTAAGAAGCTCTCCGCAAAAGTATTGCCTGAGGCCCAATCCTCGCCCCAGCCAGTGGTTGAAGGTCTTTGCCTGCTGAAGACATCCAGAGGCTGACGACGGAGGGCACGCAAGTACTCCCACCTCGGTGGTTTGAACTGTCTGAACTGTTGTGAGTTTGTTGTTGTTGTTTCATTTGACCAAATTGGATAGGGATGTAATATTCCACATTCTAGTTGTTTGTGATCCGTCACACCGCATCCGCAGGCCAGACGTGGCCTGCGGGGTCCGAAATAAAAGGAGCCGCCCGCTCGGGGCGCGGTCTCCAAACCGTGCTTTTGCTGTGGGCTGAGTCTGTGCGCCAGCTCCGGGCGGCGGGGCCTACCTCATAGCGCTCACCCAGGCCCGCGCGCGGGCATCTCTACACTAAGGGCCCGATTACAAGTACGGCGGTCCAAAGACCGGCCTACACGCGGTAGCGGTCGGACCACTGCTTAATCGTGGATCAACCACCCCTGAGCAGGGTGGTCTGACACCTCAAGCCCACCACAAGACGCCCGCGCATGCGCATTTGTCAGAAGAAGTTGGAAATGAGGAAGAGGGAGCCCCGGAGACGCCGCACTTCAGGTAAGTTTCTTTACTTTTTATTTATTTTACATGCGGGGTTGATTTAAAAGGAGGGCGGGCGGGAGGCGGGTGGCGGCGGCAGGCAGCTGCGCTTCGCCCTGGGTGTGCGTAGAGCTAGCCTGCTTCGCTTACTTCGAAAACTGCGAAGCAGGCAGCGCTACATACACTACGTGGGCGAAGCGTAGTGTCACGCCCAGGGTTAATTTCCAACAACCTCTTCATGGCGAGAACCCCACCATGAACAGGTCGTTGGAAAAGCATGGAAGAGGCCCCCAAACAGGACCCACTGGGCATTTTAGCCCATTGGAGAGTGTAGCTGGCCGATCAAGCAAAAGCTGCATCAATTAGGCCTGAAATAGTCTCAATAAATTTGATTATCTCACAGTAAAACAATTAAACGCTCTGATTATTAATACAAAATCAGGATCTCCTCAAGATTAATGTCCACCAAACACTATTCAACTTGTGTCTGAAACAGTGGCTAGACATTTGAATTAAATCTTTAACGCTATGTTTGAGGTAGTCTATTTCCCTAAGCAATCGAAGTATGTGTCAGTTTTGCCATTGTTGAAAAAATATGATCTAAATGTCCTGGATCCCAACAACTATTGGTCCATTTCCCGACTTCCCTTTCCAGCCAAGGTTGTTGAAAAGATTATGTACATGCAGTTAGCCGCCTTTATTGAGAACAACTATCTGTTTTAGACAAGGTCACAGCACCGAGTGGGAACTAATAGTGACACGCAGAAAATTAGGGCTATTTTAGATAAGGGCGGCAATGCAACCTTTATCTTACTTGACACGGTAAATCATGATCTCTTGATTGACCGTTTGTTAAGGTTAGGGATTGAGGGCACAGCATTGGCCCTTTTGCACTTGTTTCTTACAGAACGGTCTTAGCAGTGTCCCTCAATCAATTAAATCAGGAGCCCTATATCTACAATGTGGGGTCCCTCAAGGGTCATTCTTAAGCCAGATCCTGTTTAACCTTTATGTGACACCTTTGGCTGCATTGATTCAGCCATTTGGTTTATCGTTGGTGTCTTATGCCGATGATACTTAGATAGTGGTATCTCTCTCTAAGAACAGTGTTAACACTGGCGATTCCTTTTGGAATTGCATGAGTGCAGTTGCTAAATGGATGGACAGTAATTGTCTCAAGCTGAATTTATCAAAGAAGGAGGTTATTCTCTTTGAGAATAACACATCATTTTGGTCCTCTGCATGGTGGCAGATTGATATGAATACTCGTCCAGTGCCGGTGAAGAAGGTAGGAATCTTGGAGGTTATGATAGACGAGAAACTTAGTTTTAAAGATCAAGTTAGTAAGGTTACTTTGTCTTCATTCTTTGCTCTGCGAACTATGAAAAAAATAGCAAGATTAGTTCCTTTTGACATTCTGAAGACCATAGTCATTGCACTGGTCTTATCTAGACTAGATTATTGTAATGGTCTCTATTAAAACCTTCCAGAAGGTTCCCCTAAATAGACTTAAAATTCTACAAAATGTGGCAGTCTGCATGCTTTTGAGTGTCCCTAGATCTCAATCTGCATCCAGAGCTATAGGTAGACTCCATCTGTGTATAGCTTGCAAGATGCTTTATGGACAGGGCCCTTCCTTGCTGATGGAGAGTCTGAGATGGTATGCACCTGGGAGGACTCTTCGTTCTAGCTTTGCAAGTAATTTGGTTGCTCCCCCCTTCAAGCGCTCCAACTGGGGAGGCAGGAGGTTTGTCACTTGCACAGCCATGAATTGGAAATAATTGACTCAGGGCCTTAGAACTACTACTTCACTTTTAGGTTTCAGGAAACCTTTAAAAACGTGGCTTTTAAAACAATAGAAATTGCTGGACTTTTCTGATCTCATTCACTTTAGTGCCAAGATGCCTCTGGGTATACGTTGCACTTAACAAGTTATTTAATTAATTCATTCATTCATTTATGGGGCCTGTGTATTAAAACTTCATATGGGGTAACTCGCATGCTACGCCTTCGAATTCTGGAGCTTGAGGGGGCTATACAAGTTTTGGAGGTCCGGGCTGGTACCAGCACAGGGAACAAAGATGAAGTGGCTTCCCTCCTTAGGGCAACACGCAAAAGGAGGTAGGGTTGGGCGAGTGTTGGCGTTGGTTCTGAAGTCAGAGACCCCAAGGACTCACATGACCGCCATCAGATCCCTGACGGGATAAGTTCTGATTACTCCGTCAGCCATTAATTGAGGTATTAAATCTCATTATTCAGAGTAGATGGGGTTCAGAAAGGCCCCAACCCACAGAAGTTCATAAATGGCTTGCCTACCCCACGGCTCGACCCTCTACAGCCACAAAGTGGATGAGGCACTGTCTGTAGGAGAGGTCAGCTTAGCGATTGGCCAATTAATGCATAATAAAACCCCTGGATAGATGGGTTCCCAATAGTGTGACCCTTGCTCCAAAACTGCACAAGATGTTCCTTTGTGCAGGGGTAGAGGGTGTACTCCCAGCATCCCTGAGGGAAGTGCTGCGTAGTCCTCTCCATGCCAGGCACAGACCCACTGGCGGTCCGATCGCACAGACCACTTTCCCTACTTAACTCAGACTATAAGTTCCTCAAGAAGGTCATCGCAAATAGATGGCTATTGTGCCTTGCTGCACTGGTCCATTCAGACCAGAAATGTTTTATCCATGGCCAAAGCACATTCTTGAATTTAAGACGTCTCTTCCAACTGATGGAAGAAAATCCACAGGTGACCCTGCATGCATGGCTCTCATTCTTGACATTGCGAGGCCTTTGTAACCTTGGGACTGCTCCATCTGATGGAGGTCTTAGAGCGGATGGGCCTGGGCCCAGGGAAAGTGCCATGGATAGCATTAATCTATACTCTCCTCTCTTACCGACAAAAGATTCTCGGCTGCATTTGAGATCCATAGGATTACTCAGCAGGAATGTGTGCTGTTGCCGATCATTTGTAGCTCTCGCCTAGGCAGCGCATGCGCTGTCTCTCCGAGACATCAAGTCATCTGTATGTTGGGTGAAACTAGGCCTATTGCCATGTACGTTCTCTTGCCGCTTGCCATTAGTTTAAATTTGGCATTGCTCTTGTTAGCTGGCTTTTAATTGGCTGTTGATCCGATACTCACTTCCGTTTATTCCGGAAGCAGCACCGCCTAACTACTGTTTTCGTCCGCTTTTGTGGTTTATGTGTGTTTGAGGGGAACTTTCTTTTACGATTTTTGCAGGTCAGCATGCTGAGTTGCAGCAATACACTTCAATACATATTCAGCACAGTGCTCGTCATGAGAGCCGCGCTGTTATATGTTTCATTGTTTTCTCCACCCCTCCACACTTTTTATTTTAATGGTTTCCTGCTCGTCCCAGCACTGCCCTCTACCTCCGCGGAATTTTTGTTTCCTACGTCGGGCTAAGAGAGCTCCTTGTCTTGGCAACATGCCATACAGGGATACATTGTTTCCGCTCTCTCAGCCTCGCCCGCCCAGCCCCACTGAGACCCACGTGTGGCTGCTGGATCTTCCATTGCGGGTGGGGCTGCTTTTTAAAATTTTGTTGGAGATGGAGGTTTTAAAAGTGACCCTAAGGTTGAGTTCCTTTTAACACACAGTAAATGCACCAGGTCCCAGTGTGTTCGATAGAAGCACGTCAGAGTGTTTCAAAGATCAGAAGGCGCACATGACACACCTAAAAGATGCTTTCACACATGGAGAGCATGCCATTTCATGCGGCCTCTCCATACGTGCCATCCGTCCTCCCTTTGACTCTTTTGTGTCTAGGACCCTGCAAATAGCTGCGTTGTTTGCGTTTGCACATCTCCAACGCTCTGAGGCCCCGTTTGCTATAAGCAGGATTTGCCCCATTGGTGACCAGATGGTTTGTTTTGCGGCGGTAAGCAATGGCGTAGCAAATGCCTTCTCTAGCCACAAGCAGGCATCGCAATAGGACCTCCATAGCCACAGTTTACATGCACAATATAGCCATGTTCGAGGTGAGACCCATAGGGTCCTCTCACATGTCTGGGCCCTTGTGCCACTGCACCTCCTGTGCTATTTACTGATAGCAACCCCCCCAGACTTTACCTAAACCCCATAATTTCACTGGCTTTGTTTCATTACTTTTCAAAAAGTGTGTGGCACATTCAATGAAGATTGAAGTAAAGATTATATAACCAGCCACTTCTTCAAGACTATACTAACAGCATTACAGCGGTGATCTAATCTCACTTAACATAACTAGCACTGTCAAAGCCGATAGATCTACCTTTGATGTTCAAACACATGCATGATACAAGCATTTGCCATGCAATAAGTCTCGCATTTACGCAAGTTTAAGCTATTGGCATTGTAAATGACAGTGCCTTCTATTTATGTTTTAAAAACGAAAACAAAAATAAAAGGCATTGGTATTTGCAATGTCAGTAGCTCGGACTCACGTAAATGCGAGACCTATTGCATTGCAAATGCTTGTTGCTTTGGCTGTGGATCCCCTCACATGTCTTTTCCACCTGCAGGCCTGCATTGGGGGATTCCGAGCGGGAACTCCCAGGAAATCATATCACAGTACGGGTATGATGTGCTAGTATAACTAAGGGATGTGTGCAGGATCTTTCAGGCGTAATGGAGGCACATGACGATTTTGAAAGGGCCATGGGCCTTCGACTAAACTGGGCGAAATCAGGATTATTCCCCATGTGGAACCTTACTCGGGGAGAACACTAGGCGCTGCCTGCCCTAATGATGGACTGGTACCCTGACTCCTTCCATTACATGGGAGTGAATATAAACTACTCTGATGCTGCTCTTATACAGGGGGATAGAGGAGGCAGTTGTAATGAGCACACTCAAGTCCTTGGGGTTTTGGAACTCCCTGACACTATCGCCGATGGGTAGGGTGGTGATAGCAAAGATGCTGGTGCTGCGTCAGTTATTGTATTATTTTGCAGCTCTTCAAGTTAGCCACCCTCCTGGCTTTTTCAGGGACCTGGAATCCACTCTCTCGGACTTAGTTTGGGGGTTTGGTTGTAAGAGGGTGGAGCTCAACAAATTGTATGCTCCTCTTGACAGTGGTGGGTTTGGCGCACGGCATTATGAGCTCTACTATGCGGTGGCTCAATTGTAATGGCTGATGCTCTGGCTTTCTGGTACTTCCGGTCTCGAGCAGGCAGCTCTGCAGAGAGAGCTAATGGACTGTATAATCGTAAGCTGGCAGCTGGGCCCTAAGATGGCTATCCCGTGCTCCTGCCACTTGACCAAGGTTGCCAAGCGCTGTAGGCATAGAAATGTCCAGCCCAACTCCCCCAGCATGCCCATATGGACGTTGCTGTCTCTTCGTAGGATGACTGTGCACCACGATGTCAGAACATGGAGAGATGCTTGCCTCGTTGCACTGAGAGACCTCTAAGATAGTGGGGGGATATGTACAAGGAAGGGGCGGAGCGCGATGTTAGCCTCCATGGTTTAACGTCGCGCTCCACCACTTCTGAAACGCAAGATTTCACCATATTTACAAGATGTGGTGCAGCCTTGTGTTTCCCGTGGCGATGGCGCTAAGTTTATCAACTTAGTGCCAATGCAGGCACCCTTGCTCCATAGTGCAAGGGTGTCTGCGTGCAGGGGAGGATTGTTTATGTGTAGGAAGGAGTCCCTTCCTGCACATAAACAATCCTAAAATGCCATTCTGTCAGTTTTAATGTGTGCTGCTTCATGCAGCACACATGGAAGTGATAAAATGGAATTTGTTTTAAAGGGACACCTTCCTGTACATAAACACACCATGGCATTTTGCTTTATCCATGTGTGCTGCACACAGCTGATAACCTCTATTGTCATGAGGGACAACTAGACACCACATTTAGAGATCTGTGACTGCCTGGCGGAGATCTCTATATTTGGCTTCAGGGGACCTGCTGCTACAACGTCTCCTCTGAAGACATTGTACTTTTGTTATATTTTATGTGGCCGTTCAACAAAAATTTTTGGTTTGCAAAAGCAACTCCCAGAGGGGGGATTTGTTTCTGTAAAATATAACAATAACGGCCCTGATACCCTAGGAGTTTTCTCCCAGGATTTGGGAGGCATTTAGTATTTCTCCCTGTTTGTGACTACCAAGGTTTTCCTAGCGGCTTCAAACAGAAAAAGAATATGTTGGACTGCTTGCTTTACATAAGGCAGCCAGTCTGAGGTACTTAGACTGATGGTCCGAATTCCGTCAGTCTGTCAGTCTACGATTTCGGCCGGTGGAGGCAGTGGAAACTCTGCCAGCTGAAATATGACAGACAGCCTCACTCTGGGCCCGATTCACAGAACTAACTTAAGACAAAATCCTAAACTTACTGCCATTTTGGTATTCACAGAAGGCACTTACTCATTTTGGTATTCACAGAATGCACTTACTCATTTCGGTATTCACAGAAGTTAGGAGTCCTAACTTTGGGACTCCTAAATGCCTTCTGTGAATACCGAAAGCCTTCAAATTAGGATTTTTCTCAGTTTAGTAGTAGTATAGTTAGGACTCCTAACTTTAGGACTCCTAAATGCCTTCTGTGAATACCGAAAGTCTTAAAATTAGGATTTTTCTCAATTTAGTAGTAGTAAAGTTAGGACTCCTAACTTTAGGACTCCTAAATGCCTTCTGTAAATACCGAAAGTCTTAAAATTAGGATTTTTCTCAATTTAGTAGTAGTAAAGTTAGGACTCCTAACTTTAGGACTCCTAAATGCCTTCTGTGAATACCGAAAGCCTTAAAATTAGGATTTTTCTCAGTTTAGTAGTAGTAAAGTTAGGAGTCCTAACTTTAGGACTCCTAAACTGAGAAAAATCCTAATTTTAAGACTTTCGGTATTCACAGAAGGCATTTAGGAGTCCTAAAGTTAGGACTCCTAACTTCTGTGAATACCGAAGTGAGTAAGTGCATTCTGTGAATACCAAAATGAGTTATTGCCTTCTGTGAATACCAAAATGGTAGTAAGTTTAGGATTTTGTCTTAAGTTAGTTCTGTGAATCGGGTAGGCCTGGGCGAAGCACTACGCTACGCTCGCGTAGTTTGCGAAGTTCGCGCTACTTCGCACTACGCGAACTGCACGTAGCACAGTGCGAACACGCGTAGCGTAGTGTTGCGTAGTGCTGCGGTCATTTTTTGCTTGCTCGCGGTCCTCAACGTCAAGTTGGCGACCGCGAGCAAGCAAAATGACATCCTGGCGAGACTTTTTCCTTGTTCGCGATCGCGAGCATGGAAAATAAACCTCCCGGCGAGATTCCCAACGCGAGAAGGTCAGGTTTCTCATTGCGAGGGTTGCGTATGCTCGCGACCGCTCGCGATGAGAAACTACCAGTTCGCGTTGAGAAAGCTGCAGCTCGAGGAAAAATCTACTCGAGCAGCAGAAAACTACAGCTCGCACTGTGCAAGATGCCATTTTCAATGATTGCACAGTGCCGGTTGCTTGTCCGCACTGTGCAATCATTGAAAACAACATCTTGCACAGTGCGAACATGTTACTTCGCAGTTCGCGAAGTGCTACGCGTAGCTCGCGTAGTGCGAACTTCACTTTGCGTAGCTTCGCGAAGTGCTACTTCGCGAACTACGCCCACCCTTAGAATCGGGCCCTCTATTTTTAAGAGGGTGGACCGTCAGTGGTGTGGACAGGGTACTCCAACACATTAGTGACAGACTGCCCTGTCTGCAAATTCTAAATAGGCCACTAGGTCAGATCCTGGCATGCTCAGAATTATTGGGTAAAATTAGTAACAAGTATTCCCAGTTATGTCTGGTCTTGAAGGGGGATGGGTCATATTGGGCAGCACACTGAAATACCAAGAGTCTCTTTAACAAGTAGGCAGTAGGGAGTGATATGTGATCTTTAACAAGTACTACTGAGAGAATATTGTAATTGTAAATATCGAGTGATAGAAATATTGTATAATGCAAATGACAAAAATATTGCTTTAAAAATATAATTTATAACAATAATAACCATTTAAAAATATTGTTTTCTTAAAAAACAATTGAGCTTCTATTAGTGTATTTAAAACAATTATTCTTTAAATGTGATTTTAAGTATAATTTTCTAAATGATGTGTGTGCGGGTGTGTGTGTGTGTGTGTGTGTGTATATATATATAATCACCAACTATAAACACACTTTTTTTGTTTTTAAACATTAACAGTAAAAATCATTAAAACTTAACAAACATATATACCACCAACAAAAATATTCTACCCTACATAAAATATTAAAATATACATAAGTCAACATAAAATAAACATAAATTGCATTTATTAATAGTGTACACTAAATTTAGAAACAAAAACAATGTATGTAACATATATTAAGAATAATGTAATAATTTTACAAAATAATATATTTAAAAAGTTAAAACACTGGATATGTAAAACATTAAAGAAATATCGTACAAAATGTAAAATTTTAAAATATTTTAAATAAGAATCAACAACAATATAAGAAATATTAAAAATACACTCTAAACAACACAGGCAAAATAGTTGGATTGAAGGGGGGATTTGATTAACTATTCCCACACCTGACTAAGCAACAGTAGGGAGCAGGTTGGATTTAGGAGGGGTTAAATGTACTATTTCAACTCCAGTCTAAGCAACAGTAGCAAAAGCGTTGGACTTTGTAAGGGTTAACTTTACTGTTCTCACTCTAGTCTAAGCAGCCGTAGGAAAAGCACTGGATTTCAGAGGGGTTAGATTTATTATTCCCACTCCAGTCCAAGCAACAGTAGGGAAAGCATATTCAAATTGGTTACATCATTAACAAATTAATATTAATTTTAAATATATTTTAATGTAATTAACTTCCCAAGCTATTACCCTACAAACCCAGCAACCCAGTGCTAAAATATAACTTGCTATTGCTAATAATAAAGCTAAAATATACAATCAAATCAATAAAATAAATTAAAGAATATAATGTAACAAACAGTAAACAATATTTAACAATCGATTGAATAATTAATTCACAATAGAAAAAATATTTACCATTAAACTTAAACTAATTATTATTAAAATAACTTTGCAGTCTACTACCCTACAAACCCAACAACCTGCTACTAAAATATAGCATAATATTAATAATAATAAAATTAAAATACGCATTAAAATAGCAAAATAAACAAAACAATATAAAGTAACAATTAACCTCATTACTAATCAACTCATTAATCAATTTACAATAAAAAAGCATTACCATAAATTATAATTTAAGTAACTTCCCTCCCTGTTCACCAACAACAAAGCAACCTACTTCTAAACTGTAAATTACTACATAAAATTAGAAATACATTGCTAAAAGACTGAAAATTACAAATTATATTTTTAAAATAAATAACAATTTTACTTACAAAACTAATATATTAACTAAAATATATTAAATTATTAATAAACATTATTTTTATAACTATATTAATGAAAACAATATTATAAACAACAATATTTATAAAACAACATTTCTTACCCCAAAAATGATATTCATAACAACAATATTGTGTACCATTATATGTTTGTAGAAACAATATTTTTTACGATATTTATGTATCAGGATGTTTAAAACCTGACATTTTGTCCAAATACACTTGGACAATCAAGTAGTAGGGATATTGTGCAGCCAAGGCATAGTCCTTAATAGTGATGAGGTCACGCATGAGTTAAGCACAGTCCTTGCATTTTCAGCCAGTGCTATTTCTTCTATAAAGAACAGAATGTTTACTTACAAAAAAGGTTTGAACGTGCAGTAAAATGTAGGAACCTCAAGTACGACGAGGTCCACCAAGATTGTGAATTCAGGCTCTTAAGCAGTTCAATTCTATTTGTGTCCATTGTAGAGGGCAGTGAACAACACATGTATTTACCTTACATGTAACTCGGTGCTGTCTGACGAGTTGGAGTTTAAGTATATTAAGATGTGCTTCACAAGGATTCTGTTTGGTCTTACTCGTCTTTAGGATTAGTGTGCACAGACCATGGTTCCAGATATAGTCTTAGAGGCAGAGATGGGCTGGATGGTCCATATCTAACTCTGAGACTGGAAGTTGTTGAGCCTCGCGGTTAACATGTTAGAAAGCAATGGGTGTGACACACCATAGGTGCATGAGATCTTGGTGCTTATGCCAATTTGGAGGTTGCGGTCTGAATAAACTTACACACACATGTAATTCAGGAGTCATTTACAAACTCAAGTTTCCACGATTCAAACAACAGTTGTCATCAGATGATAGTAGCTCACCAATAGTGTTGCTCAGTTGTGAAGGAGGACTCAGTCTCCATGGGCCACTGTCTGTGTTGCAACTTTCATGGCGGGCTTCTCAGATGGGCTCAGGGTGTAGGACATGGGCGGACCTTTGTGGCTAGTTTAAATGCCACAAGGGAGGAAGAGTGCCACAGGCTGCTCGCAATAGAGGCAGATGTTCTCCACAGGGGCTTACTGACCTCCTCCCTCGGCAGTCCCATCCTCAGTGGGCTTAAGGCACAGAAAGGACTCCCTCACAAGAAATGTGGAGGGTAGCAAAAAACCAATCTTTACAATGGCACTTTTTGTTCTAGTCTGGCTAAAAAGAATCATCAGAATTCTTGCACTGGCACACTCTCCCCTCACAGGGAGCAGCTGGTTCTAATGGCATGCTGAAAGCAGTAGTGCCTCATGGTTTCTAAAAAAGAGTTTAGGCCAATCTTCCTCGCTCAAGGCAGCCTGCCTTCTTCTCCTCTTCTGACATCAACTGGAGTCTTCCTCTGTGTGTTTCCTCCCGCAGGTCCAGGATCACCCCTATAAGGCAAAGGTGAACCAATATGCTGGCCCAAAGCAGCAGCTCATATCCCAAAGATGGGGCAATTAGTGACAAACCAACCAGTCCCTGGGGAGCTTAGCTGCACCCAAAGTAGCATTCCCATAGTGATGAGACACCACTTGAGACAGTTACTTGCAGTTTCTCAAAAGCAGTAGTGATGGGATACTAGAGGTGGACAAGCCAACAAATTAACAGGGAGAGCCAAGCCTGAACTGAGCCATGGTGTTGTAACTATCATAAATATTCTCTTCTAGGTATCTTCTTTCTTGAACAAGAGATGCTGTTTATTTGGGCATAAGCCTCAAATATAAATGCACATATATTCATATTGTTAATAATTGCAACGTGGTAATTAAGAATGCTTGAATATATTCATGTTTTAGTATGGATTGAATTCCCTCTTCCAGTCATTGTTTTTAAATAATTCACATGGTTTAGATGAAGATAACTTCACTTCTCGTGTACTGTTTTTAAACACTAGGCAAGGTTTCATTCAATGTAAGTAAATGAAAGAGTGCTAGGGCCTTTGTGCTAATTGTTTATTTTGAAAAGGTTCAACAATGTCCAGATACAACATATAAACTAAGAAATGAGTGTAATGAGCCAGAGAGTACCTTCGTGACAGAGACTTGAGACAGCAGGGCCATACAGAGCAGTGATCATCTTTCTTTGCTGAAGGCTACAGGGAGGTACATCTGCTCTTCAATCTGCTGGCTTATCTGCATGCCTGACTGATGCAAACGTGAAAAGTAGCCGCATCAACTTTGCTAATCATTGGTTCTGTTGTTTTGAAGAGGTATGTGAGAGTGGCCCATCTCTGAAACTCAAAGTAGGCTGCTTTTGGTGATAAGTTCAGCTTAGTATGCTGAAAGTAAGGTGGGGTGGGAAATATTAATATTAAAAAGCTTTACGATACAACCACAGTGTTACAATATGTTTATGTTGTTTACACTCCTGATAAGTAGCATTGCCACTATTTTGCTTGTTTACATAATAGTTACTATTCATATTCTATGCACTGGGCTAGGGTTTTGATTCCAAATAAATCTTTGAAATATATTCATGAATTCCTAGTGTTGTTGAGTGTGCCGTTCCCCTATTAAAGACCAGGAAAACTTTCTTGCCCAGCATCTCTGCGCCGGGGGGCAGTACCACACGACTCTGCCCCGACGTCTTCCGCGGGTGTGACGTCAGCGTGGTCACATAAGCCCCACCCCGGCGCGCTGACGTCAGTTTGCATCGGAGAACTTTTCCGCACCACAACGCGGAGCCATCACAACAAAACTGAGGAAAGCATGGGAACAGTGTGCGAAAAAACCAGAGAAACAAAATAGAGAGAGATAAAAGGTGAGGAACAGCACCAGTTGGCACCAAGGCACCAGAAGGCTACAACAGCAAGCCAGAGCAGGAAAAAAGCAGAGCACCACTCTGAGGAACAACTGTGCAAGCCAAGGCGATAGCACCAGTCGGCACTAAAGCACCAGAAGGCCAGAGCAGCGAAGCCAGAGTAAGAAAAGCGCAAAGCACCACTCTGTGGTACCATCGTGCAAGCCAAGGCGAGAGCCATCCTGGAGGCACAAGCATGTGAAAGCGCCGTGACAGAAAAAGAGAGGGTCTGCAACCACAACCACAGAGTGAAGGGCCACAAGCCCGAAGCAGAGGAGCAACAGCAATCCATCCCCAGACTACACTGCCAAAGATGGCCATAACCCCTGAAAGGAGTAGGAGGCCAAAGGACAGGCAAAAGAATTCCCAACGAAGAAGACCGCAAGGGGATCAGAAACTCTAACAACAGAGGGAAAGAACAAAAGTAGGCCCTTAGACCCACAGAAGACAAGCCACCCAGAGGGAGGCGACTGCAGAAACCCAAGCAGAGGGTCCTCGCAGAACGGGGAGGAAGGGCAGGTTGTGAAGGAATCTGCGGCTAGAATCGTCTCTACCAGATACATCGTTACCGAAGGTAAGTAACTTGTACATCTGATAGTGACTACTAGCCGCAGATTCCTTAACATAGAATAGATACCCTAGCCATACCCAGAAGGGAAGAGGGCCTGCTAGAGAGCCTCCCCAGCAGGAGAGACACAGGGCCCCAGCAGGGGACATGTCACAGGAACAAGAAGGGAAATGCCAGGATATCCTAAGCCTAACTAAGGGAGAACTGCCCAACACCGCGCAGGGGCAGACAGCGCCCGAAAAGCCTCAAGGAACACAAGGACCACCTCAAACCCTAGGGAGAAGAGGTAGAACTGGAGGCAGGGCCCACCGTAAGAAACACATGCGCAGTGACAGAAAATAGCTGAACACCTCTCAGCCACAAGCAGCGGACAAGGCAGGAACGGCTCCACTGCCAAAAGCGCAGATGGAAGAAGAAAGGCACAGTTACGCTAAGCCCCAGTGGAACCAGAGGCTGGGGCACAAGGGAATACATCAAAGGCCACAACGGTGGATAAGAACAGGCAGGCCTGCACGGGCATGCACAGCCAGCAGCAGGTAACACCACGGAACGGCGCACCCAGGACAAGCCAGACGTCAGCCGAAGGCAGAGGCTAGGGAGGACCAGGACACACCCCAAGGAGGGGCCGGTCCAGAAACACACACACCAACCCACGAAAGAAGTGGAACCAGGCAGAAAAGAAAGAGAGACGGACAACGGACCAAGCCGTCCACCAGAACACAGAAGCCAAGGAAAGTCAGTCCCTCCCGGAACACCAGACAGAGGACCAAGCCAAAACACCGGCCAGAAGTGCGGAACCGCCACAACACGATGCCGCAGACAGCAGGCCAGACTGGTCTAGCGAAGTAGAGAACATGGAGAAGGATGGACCTGGGCTCAACGCAAGCTACTTCAAGACAATTGGCAAGAAAATCGCACCTGTGACATACCATGACGCCACGGAGAGCAAAGAGCCCAAAAAGGGCGAACACACCTCCCCAGCACATGACAGAGCTATGTAATAGCTACAAGTACCCCACATAGGGTATGTTACGTCCCAAGAAACATAGGAACACCTCTTAGGAAATGATTTCCACAGCAGAGGACAACAGAAAGACCTGCGGAGAAACCCGCAGATGGCTTGCCAATCAGCCAATGAAGAAGACACAGTAGGCCTAATCTCAGGACCTACACGGGCTTACCAACAGCCAAAACCACAAGTAAAAAAAGGGCCGGACCAGAAGCCAACAGCACCAAAGGGCCAACGGAAGGACCCTGAGAGCACATCAACCACACAGAACACACAACCAGGGCTACTCGTTACTAGGCCCCAGAAAACAACGGGAGGACACCTCCCAGAACACAGATCAACATCCAGGGTCACTGAGGAGGAGGGGGAGGAGGAGGAGGAGGACGAAGCGCCGCAAGGAACCTCTGAATGGCAGAATCCGCAGGGGCGTGAAACACAAGAGCGCCATCGAAGGGAAGGTCAACCTGCCACTCCCTAGCGTTCTCAGGGAAAACACTATCCCTCAGCAAAGCATAGCGACGGAGGGCCACTGAAGAAGCCATGGTGCGACCAAGCACCTCAGAAACGTCTAGAGCCGAGCAAAGAATAAACGTCGCCAGCTCCCGGCCATCCAACACATGGTGCCGCAGATCAGCGCATGCACCCTCCAGAGAAGCGGAAGACAGAAGGGACTCCGGCGAATCCCACAAGCAAGAAGTGGCTCTGGCCAACACACAAAGCGTGTTAAGCGCCCGCAAGTCAGCACTGGAGGAGGCGAAGATGTTGCGCCCCCAGGAATCTAACCATCGAGCCTCCCGTGATGGGGGAGACAACACCGATGGCAAGGAGGGAAAGGCAGTCTGCAAAAGAAGGCCCCTGGTAGAAGGGTGGAAGGAAAGGCAGACAGGATCATGCGGAGCAGGACGGTGGTGGACCGGGTCCCCCGTGACAGGATTCTCCCAGGCCCCCAAGAGGGAATTATGGAGCGAAGCCTCGAAGGGAAGAAGCAGCTCCCGTCCACCAGAGCCCTGATGGAGAACCTCCAGTAAATGATCCGCGGGGAAATGGGCAGCCGGGTCGCCCATGCGCAAAATCCCCGCAGCCGTGGAGACTGCCCGGGCGAAGGCAGCACTCGCCTCCGTAGGGCAACGCGGTGGGGAGAGCAATTCCTCCATGGGCGACAGCTGTAAGCTAAGCCGGCCATCCCCCAGCCTAACCGGAGGAAGGAAAGGCCAAGCTCGGAACAGAGGAAGGTTGACCGACGAGTGGGGAACCTGAGGCACCTCTGGGTAAGACTGCGGGCACGTGGACGGCGAAGAGCCGCCCTTGGAAGACGCTGGGGGAAAAGCAACAGCGCGTCACCCCATCTCCGGAGAAGAAGACACAAACAGTTGCCGAACCTCTGGAGAAGAGGGGGCGTCCGAAGACGAATCAACGACCCGACACCAGCATGGCGCCGTGGAGTCCGCCACCGGCGTCAGCTCAATGTCGACCGGCGTCGAAGGGGACGCCGAGACGACCTCTCCCACGACTTGCGGAGTGGGAGAACGGGACGGGGTCGGAGCCAGGGCAGCCAAAGAAAGGCGCCGAAAAGGCGCCGGCTCGCCCTCCGATGAGGCAGCCGCCTGCAGGGAGAGACGAGGGGGGCCCGGGGACACGCCCCAGCCCCTGGCCAGCCCCTGCAACGCCACCAGGGCCAGCAGCCGCCGGCGCCTGAGCGTCATCAGCTCGGCCTCAGACAAAGCCGCCTCCTGCCCAGAGGACCGAGGGGGACTCAAGGACGAGCCCCGGCAACCTCCCACGACACCACAGGGACCCCCACGGGGGTTTGCGGCGAGGCAGAGGTGACGTGGTCAGAAGGAGGGAACCCCGTAGGGCCGCCCCCCGACGACACCACATCACCAGAACCTGAAGCCGAACCTGTCGGCGCCGGAGCCGCCAGCGATGCCGCAGAAGGCCCCACACATGGAAAGGGATCCGCAGACGTTCCAGGAAGATGACGAGGAGGAGGAAGGGCCAAAGAGGCCTGCAATGCCGCCGCATAGGCCTCCATTTGAGCTCTGGTCACCCCCACGCCGGGAAACGGCTGGTAGGATGGCAACGTGCGGGGCCGCACAACCCGCGGAGAACCTGAGCCCCCCACAGGGCGGGGACTGGGCCTCAGGGACAAACTGCAACACTTACCAACAGGTGAGCGACGCCCTTGCGGCCTCGGAGAGGGACGATGCCGGAGATGGAAGCGGCGGCTCTTGAACCCTTCCGCGGGGGACGGACGCGGTGACGACGCCGACCTGGACATGCGGGCCGAGAGGAGTTTCATCCGACGCTCCCGCCGGGACTTCGGCGTCATCTGCTGACAAGCCTCGCAGTCCGTGGAGTCGTGGTGCTCCCCCAAACACCACATACAAATGGGGCGAGGGTCCGTCGCCGACATCTGGCGCGCGCAAGACGAGCCCGTCTTGAAGCCCGAAGGCATTCGCACACTATTCTCAAGAAAACGCAAAGCGTAAAAAGAAGGCCTGAAAACAAGCCAGGAACACGATCCGGATTCCGCGTTGCACGCGGAAAAAAAGAAAACTGACGTCAGTGCGCCAGGCCGGGGCTTATGTGACCTCGCTGACATCACGCCCGCGGAAGACGTTGGGGCGGAGTCGCGTGATACTGCCCACCTGGGCAAGAAAGTTTTCCGGGTCCAGTCTACCGCGGGGGATAATTCTACGTTAAGGAATCAGCGGCTAGTAGTCTCTATCAGATCTCAAGTATTTAAAGGTGCTCTTATAAGTGATAATGAACAAAAAAGAGGCTCAGTGCAATAATATATTTACCTCCTATCACAAAATATAGTTAAGCAGGAAAGTTGAGATTGCTACCAGTTTTGCCAGTTTCATACTGTGCAGTTGAGCCACTTGATGGATATTTATTTCTAACATTATACATTAATTGTTTCTCCTTAATTCTTGAATGAGATCAGAGCATGGTAATAGGCAAAATACACATTTTATTTCTGGCAAATGTTCCTAGTATAGACCTTGCCCAAGTAAATAAAACTATGCTACACCTTTTTTTTTCAGCACAGGGATATTTGCCGGGATTCACAGAATGCTGAGCTGAAGCCTGATTGGAATTTGATTTACTATGTTGCATGGTCGGCAGCTGTAGCCTGTCGCCACATCGCCTCCCCGGAAAGTGTCTCTTGTTTTAAGCTTGAGTTTCCAAGAGGACCTCAAGCTAAGCCAGAGACAGGCTTCTAAGAATACAAAAAGGGATGAATGGATTGCTTGATTTATTCTCAGCCACTGTTACTCAAGCCACATCTCAGTCCATCGTTATTTTGCACACCATGCCTTCTCAGTTTTGGACCCTAATGTATTGAAATCAGTCTAACTCTGCTCCAATGGGAACAGTCCAGCCCGAGCTGCCCAGCTAGGTCCTCCCTGAACTGGAAAGCAAGCAACCCAGCATTCGTGGATCCAATTCAGACACTCACAGCTCTTAGCTAGACTAGTCTTTAAAGAGAGAAAGATGAATGGGCAGCTTGGGCTATATTCCTGATGTGACAGAGAGAACAGCCAATAGGAAGGTCCACCACTATCCTTAAAGGACGCCTTTTATCTTGGGGCCGCAAACAAAGGAACAGCCCTCTCCAATCAAGGGATATAACATCCCCTCACATGCTTCAAACATTCAATATTTACAACACACTTGGGGGTAAGTGAGGAGTCCAAATCATGATGACAGGTTGGGCAGGTAGAGTGCACCCAGGCAGTGTTGGGAACCTCTCCAGTCACGCCAGCAGTTGGGGGTGAGAACCAATGAGGGTGAGTTGGTCAGGCGACTGAGAATGGACTCAGAGCACGGGCCTGTCTGGGCGGCTGACAAGTGGCCCCACTCCCTTTGATGCCCAGAGCAGCCGCGCCTATTGTTTTTAAACTGTGTGTAATGTGCAGACAGCCGGTCTCTTGAAACCTGGAAAAGTTGCTAATGTCGCTTGTATATCTCTGTGATGGGCAGAGAAGTGCGATCCCCATATTTTCATATAGGTACAGTACTCGGGGAAAAACCGCGCCTGGTTGGAGAGGTTAGCACTAAGACACCTTAGGGTAATTGTGCGCTTTATAAAATTATCTCATTCATTCATTCATTCATGACCTCCGTGGCTTTCTTTAGAGGAGAGTGGAACTCCCTTGTTGTAAGAAGAGGTGGGAGGCCTGGCGCCTGGACCCTTGTGAGTATTTGGAGCTGTACAGATGGTATGGGTCGTTCTAGGTATCAGATGCTAGCATTGTAGTAAAGTTGGTTTGATTGATACCTGGCACAGGACCCTGGAGCGCGTTCTCCACCAGCAGTGCAGATAGTAAACCATTTGCTAAGGGGCTGCCAGATTGTGCAGCCGCTGCTCGCGTTTATAAAAGCTATTCAAACAAATCTGTGCTGATAGATTTAACACCGACACATCAGCAGCTCTGGCCGACTGCTAGGATGCTTTTCATGGGTCTAGAGTGCTGTTGTATAAACAGAAATAGAACAAGAGATAAAAGGCCTTTGTGAAAATCGTCTGCAAATGCATTATGGATTGACAGCCCCACAAACACTGCAGAATGTGCTGTTTTGCTTTGGGGGCGCAGCTCCATACGGGCCTCGTTTTCTTTTTAATGTATGTAAAAAATCTACTGGAAGCCAATAGAACATGATCTTCTCTTCTTTTCGTCAGACACTGTTTTGTTCTGCCATTATCTGACTCTCTCGTGACCCAGGAAGGTCAGGACCTTCTTGAACATTACCTACCAATGAGAAGACAATAAGCCATGTCTTGCCTCTGATAGGCCGTGCTAATAATGCTAGTTAACAATGCTGAAGAGCATTGGCAAAGGATAAAAAGGTTTTAACAAAACGCTTATTTTGAATTTGTAGAAGCAGTTCAAAAAAGTTTTGTTGCCGATGGTGAACTGCATCAACAAAACGAAAATGGCCGGACACTTAAGCGATGACAAATATATGCGCATGCTGCAGCACACCTGCGCGCGTATAGTCATGACTCAGCATTGGGAAATTTTTTTGCTTTAAGGCTAGCCTCCTCGTGAGTCTTCCTCGCCACAGAAATGACGTAGTGAACTTCAGCTCCCCCCACAGAACCCTCCAAGCAAATTAGCGCTCTAGCCTCCCCCATCACCCCCTAACATGGCTGACCTCCTTCACCCTTGATCTACCATAAGAGGATGCAGGACCCACCCTACTTCCTGTTTTTTTGGTTCTGCTTTGCAGACTCTTCAAGCAAGTCACAGGTAAGTGGGGCGAGGTTGTGCTGTAGCAGACCCAGGGACCCAGTAATTAGTCCTGCTGTGTGGTCTCTTTTTGAGCTATTTTGTTTGTTTGTTTGTTTAAACTTTATTTCGGCTAATGTAACCTTAAAAGCCAAAGCCAAAGAGATAAATGACAAAACACATATATATACATGACCATAATTATCAGTAAAATTAATGCATGCAATTGGCAAGAAATATTTTGGTTGTCTCCATGATTGAGTAATACCGCTTATAAAAATATAAATAGCTGTTTTAAATTAATTAAAAGCCAGAACTAAAAACAATTAGGACTGAAGGAGACAGTGCATCATGTTTCTATACAGAAGGAGAAGGGAAAAGGCTCCCATCCGTACATTACAGTTTATGACCAGACCGTTTCCTGATGAGGTACACATTAAATAAGAATCTACTCGTGCCAAACACCACTAGTTGTGAGGTATCAGACTTGATTATGCGCTCTGCTTCTTTATAGGATCTAGCCCCCACGTGTTTACATAGGGGTTTGATCCAACAAACCCTCGGTTTCTTTTATGCCGGGCACAAGAAGAGTAGATGAACATCATCTTCCTTAGCCCCCAGAGAGCAGAGAGTGCACAAATCAGAACCTTCCCCCCCCCCCTACACGTGTATGCACTAATCTGTGAGACCCCATACCTAAATTGCAAATATAGTGTTTTTGCTAGAGGTGGACCAATCTCATCCATGAATTGTTCAAAATTGGGTATGTCTTTTATATTCAGGAATTTCTGGGTCAATATGCCAAAAGTAGAACTATGCACTAGCTCACCGTTGACATAGGACCAGAAGGTATCCTTTACAAGTTTTTTAGAAGGCAATTTTATGTTCTGGGGAGCCTCCCATAAATGAGAAATCCCTAGTCTTTCATACCACTTAGATATATACTTTAACCATGGGGTTTTCATGTACCCATCAATCTGGATTATTTCAGTCAATCCACTCTTATAATCACTCAACTCCGGGGTTGACCATAACCTAACCCAATACAACAGTGGTCTTAGTGTAGCTTGATAATCTGTTCTTTTAAGGTTAATATCAAGGAATACAGGGACTAGAGGGGTTCTAGTCGGTATTTTGAGCAGCCTACGTACAAAGTGGTTTTCCACCTTCCCAAAATTGCTTTTACAACAGTAACCCCAAACCTCAGCACCGTAAAGAGCGGCCGATTGAGCCTTCGCTTTAAAAACCTCAAGTGCCGGCGAAATAGCTTTAGAATAGCTAGCGCCGTGCACTTTTAAAATAGGCATTGAGTTTTGTTTAAGGGATAATGTGCTTTTGTCCAGCTGCCCTTTCCAAGTCAAGTTGTTATCCAACATTAGTCCTAAATAGTTGAAACTCCCTACCTGTTCCAGTTTTTGGTTCTCTAAAAACAGGTTTTTCCTGAGGGATTTCTTGGGGTTTATGGACATATATTTGGTTTTGGATGGGGTTATTTCTAACCCCTTCCCCACACAATACTTTTGCAAGGAGTCAACCAAATTTTGTAAACCCCTCTGAGTCTGAGAAATGAGAATGGTATCATCAGCAAATAGTAATGCCGTGACCGTCTCGCCGGCTAGCTTCGGGGAGTCGTGTACACAGTTCCTTAGATAGCTCGGGATATCGTTAACATATAGCGAGAAGAGGGTGGGTGCTAACACGCAACCTTGGCGCACACCACGGTCCACAGGTATGGCCCTTGAAATGTCACCACCCTTCCCCCATCTAATTTTAGCATAGTTCCCTGTGTGCAGCTTGATAAGTTCTTTAAGTAGCTTGCCTGGGACCGCCATGTTCCTTAGTGTGATCCACAACAGGTTGCGCGGAACAAGGTCGAAGGCGGGCCTTAAATCCACAAACGCTACATAAAGGCTACCCTTCCTTATGTTTATATACTTCCAACAGAGACACATAAACCTAAACACCTGGTCGACCGTACTAATTTTTTATCTAAATCCTGCTTGGTATTTGGTTAGTATCTTAGTCTCCTCAATCCAATCTAAAAGCCTATTTAAAATATGTCTGGCAAAAATCTTTTGTAAAATGTCTATTAAACTTATTGGGCGGTAATTACTCGGATCATAGCGATCACCTTTTTAAAAAATTGTTATAATTTCTGCCCCTTTCCATGATTCGGGGATCGGTGTACCTGCCACAATCGAATTACTCAGAAAATTTATATATGGCCCCCACACTTCCGCATCGTATTTTAGTAAATCGCCGGGAATTTTGTCAGGGCCTGGGGCTTTACCCATTTTAACAGCTTGTAATGCCTGGTTGGTTTCTTCTAGGCTAAAATGTAGAGGAACAGATCTCATTTCTAAATTAATTTCTTTATCCCCGGGGAACAACCCCTCCCTGTTATTGGAGTAAAGCTTGAAAAAGTGATCACACCATGTGTTTTCATCTAGGAAGATATCCTTTGGCGATCTACCCTTCTTGTTTCCCTTGGCGATTAAATTCCAGAACGTGCTTTGATCGCGTAACTTGGCTGCGCACAAGAGGTCCTCCCATATACTTACATCCCAAGCTTTTTTTGCTTGGGCCATAGTATTATTATAAGCCTGTCTACCATTTTTTATATCCAGTTGGTTCCTTGATTTTACTGCCTGGACCAACCTTGACTTTTCTATTCGACAATCTTTGTTGTACCATGGGTTCGCTGACTCAAGATAGTTCCCTTTCCTATTTCCATCTTTTTTATATATTTTACTCAAGAGGGGAGTTAGTGCATCTACCAGCTTGTAGTGTAATTCAAGAACACCCTTTGTACCCAATAGGGGCAACTGGGATGCGCCAACAGTTTCAGTAAATGTATTATAGATGTTTATCAACGTCTTTTCTGTTCCCAAGATATATGGCCATCTTAGAGCACGCCTGTTGTTAGTTATCTGTAACTCCCCAACCGATTTATTTAATAGGGCCTCTCCATCTGATCTAGTGATGAAGGGTTGGGATTCTAGCCATAGTTGGAGAGGGAAATGATCACTCTCCGTCCTGTGGTCTATCTTGAAGTTGATTATTAGATCCCATAGGTTCCGGGAAACCATTACAAAATCTATGTGTGACCTACAATTACCCTTAGAATAAGTTGGAACTGGAGGTCTATCAGATCGAAAGCGGCCGTTACATGCCCTTAAGTCATGCGACACAGTCAACTGTAAAATCTGTGTGGCGGCTATTGTACTTTTAACTGATCCTATGGAATCTAAGGGCAAGATGTCGTTGGCAGCGTCTTGCTCATCAAATAGTGTTTCCAGGCCCTGGACAGGTTCATATTTACAGTTAAAATCCCCGCCGACTAACACCTGTACATTTTGTCCTAATGCTTCTAAAATGGAATCCAAGAGTTCTACCACCTTTGATTCTTGTTTGATGGATACGGTCTATTGTATATATTTATTAAGTATATAACTTCTTTTCCTCTTGCCACAATTTTAAGGCCTAATAAGTCAGGAGAGGAGATGGATAACTGGATGACATCTATTTCCAAAGTGACTTTAACCCAGATGACCAACCCCCCAGATGCTCTTCCTCTAGTTGACGGTATCGCATTAGAGCTAAAAGTTTTATACCCTAGCCTATGGGGAGTTTCTACCATCCAAGTTTCCTGTAAGAGTATGATATCATAGTTCTCAATATAAGAACACCATACTGCGTCCTTTAAGTTCCTAGATAAACCAGCTATATTCCAGGATATCAATCTGGTGCTTGGGTTTTCCTCTACACATGGTAAAAATTTTCCTATTAGTATGTCATCTCTATCTATGTCATCCTCAAGTGTGACTAAAGAATTTACCTCTTCCGCTTGGTTGTCATCATTATTATTTTCCTTTACCTCCAGACTCACTATATGACACTTATCAGCCACGCCCAATCCGCCTACCTCGCTCAACCGAGCATAAGCAAATTCGTCGCTAATTGGCAACTCATCTGACAACACGTCTATAAGACTCGGTGCTAATAAAAGTTTGGAATCAAAATCCTCAATGCTCTGGTTAGGCCCCCACACCTGGGTATCTGCCGATATCTCAATCATTTTGGTCCAATGAGCTCAATGCCATATATCTATTTTCAGTTGGAATATGAAAAATTGGGCTTCTACTGGTACTCAGGGGCCTACTTTTGTTGGTGGATTGTGATGTCCTATCTAAATGGCTATAAAAATAACCCAAAGGGTGCACACCCACATCGTTCTCCCCTAAGGCCAATGATGCTGCTCTAAGTAGGACAGTTGCGACATGTTGGGGGTGTCTAAAATTTATAATCACACAGTCCCCCTTGCATGTTTTCCTTGCATTGCCTATCCAAGAGACCCGTCTAGTAGTCAGTATTTGATCAGAAAAATTTGTGGGGAATCCACAATTTTTATTCAGCCAAGCGACTGATTTCCGTTTGAGTGAGCCATGTGGTTCCTCTCGGAAATTGGGTGCTACAGGGTCTAGGGGTGGAACATTTGAAAGGACAATGACATAGGGTTCACAGTCTGGCGGAAGATTAGTATGATAAGGTTTTCTCGCAGGGGCAGTAGACCTCGCACTACTAGGTGGGGCTACTTTGGTCTGAATAATACTGCCAGCTGTTCGCGATAACTTCCTGAGTTTGGGGGTTCTTACTCCCTCTATTACGGCCGACTGTGCAGAGTGACCAGGTTGTACCGATATCTCTGGCAGTTTTATAGTCTGTTCCTTATTAATCTTGGCTAGAAGACCACCCAGTCTAGATAACAAATCGATTTTTTCCACAAGTGGTTTGGTCATAAGTTCTAATTTTGCCTCAAATAATTTGGCAATGTGACCCAAAAGGGCAGAGTTCACATCATCATTAATAGTCAGCGTCTCGTTGCGAACCACAGTGCTTCTCTGACCTTGTTCCAGCGTTGGCTTGAGGTTTGCACTCCCCCGCTTAATTTGGGTTTTCCTACATTTTCTAACAGCTCTCTTAGGAGGAGAGTGAAGTAATACAGACTCTCTAGGGGTCTCCAATGGGGCTTGGCTTAGTGCATCATGATCTAAAGGTAAAGTTACTGGGTTCTCCAATAGAGGGGCTTCGGTGCTAGGAGAATCCACCATAATAGGACCACTACCAACATCTATGGGTGAAAGCAAGATTTCCGAGAGAGATTCCTTTCCTAGTGATTTTCTTCTTTCATTATTAATCTTGCTCACCATTTTAACCAGGTAATTATACATGGTTGTTTTATTTTTGGCCATATTAAGCAAAGAATCACGTAATTATCGATCACGGGAAAATGGTAGGGGTTACCTGATGATGCTAGCTAGTAGTAGTGGCCCAACACAGGGCCAGTAGAGAACAAGAGAATATTTAGAATTTATCAGACTCACATATACTCCCAATTAAAATAAACAAACAATATCGCAATTAAAACATGAGTATGCAACCTAGATATGTAATTGTCACAACTAAATTGTAAACCAAGATTTGTCTACCAAAGTCGTTATGAAAGTACTTGCAGCTAGGATTGTCTCCTCGCGACTTAGGGGGGTGGCCCGGCCCGACCTCTTCCGACCCCCTAACGACCACACAACGGCCCGCCCTTTGCCCGGGCTTAGCCCGGCGTCGCCCGCGCGTGTCCCGCGACGCGGAGGAAGCCTCTCCTCTTTAAGCGCCTCCGGGCGCGCTGGTGGGCGGAAGACAGGAAGTGTCGCTATGCGCCCTGGGAGCTGTAGTCTCCCCCAACAGCGGCCAACGATGACAATGGCAGCAGGGGAGACCCACAGCGTCGCCGTCCCAGGGGAGATGTGCTGAGCCAAGTAGGTGGTAGTCCTCCCGTCCGCTGCACTCAATTGTAGAAAATGCCCCCGCTCCACCGAGGGAGCCTCTCCTCTTTAAGCGCCTCCGGGAGCGCTGGTGGGCGGAAGACAGGAATTGTCGCTATGCGCCCTGGGAGCTGTAGTCTCCCCCAACAGCGGCCAACGATGACAATGGCAGCAGGGGAGACCCACAGCGTCGCCGTCCCAGGGGAGATGTGCTGAGCCAGGTAGGTGGTAGTCCTCCCATCCGCTGCACTCAATTGTAGAAAATGCCCCCGCTCCACCGAGGGAGCCTCTCCTCTTTAAGCGCCTCCGGGCGCGCTGGTGGGCGGAAGACAGGAAGTGTCGCTATGCGCCCTGGGAGCTGTAGTCTCCCCCAACAGCGGCCAACGATGACAATGGCAGCAGGGGAGACCCACAGGGTCGCCGTCCCAGGGGAGATGTGCTGAGCCAGGTAGGTGGTAGTCCTCCCGTCCTCTGCACTCAATTGTAGAAAATTCCTCGCCACAGAAATGCCGTAGTGAACTTCAGCTCCCACCACAGAATCCTCCAAGCAAATTAGCGCTCTAGCCTCCCCCATCACTCCCTAACATGGCTGACCTCCTTCACCCTTGATCTACCATAAGAGGAGGCACGACCCACCCTACTTCCTGTTTTTTTGGTTCTGCTTTGCAGACTCTTCAAGCAAGTCACAGGTAAGTGGGGCGAGGTTGTGCTGTAGCAGACCCAGGGACCCAGTAATTAGTCCTGCTGTGTGGTCTCTTTTTGAGCTATTGGAATTGATATGTTATTTGTTTTTCCCGGCATATTGAGAGCCCTGGCCATAGCGGGTTCTTACCGTGTGTACGAAGCCCTGCTTCAGCGGGCTCATGTATTCCGGCAGGTCCTCGTGGCCAGACAGGGTTGCACCGGCCTACAGGGTGTCGCCCGCTCTGCCGCAAGCAATGTGCTACTTTCCGTTTCGGCACGGACAGTCTGCAGGGAGGGCGCAGTCGGCGCTGGAATCCTTGCCAGCCGGTAGGCGTGTACTGATCAGTCTTTTGATGTTTTAGGCAGCAGTAGGACAGCCGGCTGATTTGTGGCTCGGGGGCATGAAGTGTCGCGCATTCCTGGCATAATGGAATTTGCTGAGGAATCTGGGTGCTAGGCTCACGCTCAGCGGCGTGCACACTGCTAGAGTATTTTAGGGGCATATTATCAAGAAACGGTGTTAGAATTATCGCCGCTTTAGCATCAGAAAACTTCTGCTAAAGCGGCGATAATGGGCTTGATAATATGCCCTTGAGAATTCCAATAGAAGCCCATGTTCTGGTGTCAACATGGGCTTCTATTGGAATTCTCTGCGGCATATTATCAAGCCCATTATCGCCGCTATAGCGGCAGTTTCGCGGCAATAATTTTAACGCCCTGCTTGATAATTTGCCCCTAAGTTGCTTAGCAACTGGCCCGGCCATCACTGTGTTTTTCACAACACTTTTTTTGATTGATCGGCCTATTTAATCTTGGCTCCCTCGGGGTGGTTTCTCTGCTTTCTTGAGCGTGTTTCAGGATGGAGAATGCGGGTGAGCCTCAAGTTGGGGCTGTCCCTACTGTACAGGCTCAGGCGGAAACCCCTTCATTGCAAGCCATACTGCAAATGATCCCGGCTGTAGAGGCTGCTGCATTTAAGGAGAGTGAATGCCTTTCATCACCTAAGAAGCAGTGTATAGAGCCTTCCACTAGTGCTGAGGCTGAAGGAGAGGAGGATGATCTCACAGGGGCCGTTATACACAGAGGCAGGAACTTGAAGAGGTTCTGCAGCATATCAAAGATAATCTATCTTTCTCTGTGCCCCAGGTAGAGGAAGAATCAAAGGATTTCTTCATACAGTACCAAAGGCGTGAGCCTGAGTCCCACCCCCTGCATCCCTCAATCAAAAAGATGATGGATAATGAATGGCAGGAGATAGACAAGCCTCTTTTTCCACGATACTTGTCTAAGCGGAATGCCACTCAGGACTTTGGGAAGGATTTTCCCGCTGCAGTGAAGGTAGATCCTTGATGGCTGGGTTGTCTTTGCAGGGGGCTATCATTTCAGAGGATACCTCCCCTTTGGATCCAGTTAACAAACGGGTGGAGCCAGTAGTCAAGAAATCTTACACCGTGTCCAATTTCTCCATTAGGGCCTCAGCCTATCCCTCCTACACTATCTAGTCTCTCTTGAAGGACTATCAGTCTCTAGCTGAATTTATGGGGCAAGGGGCGGACATTATGCTTGCCCTGGCAGTCATGGAACAACAGACCAGGATGTTGTCAGACATTCCCTTTGATAACTTGGGGGCTGCAGCTGCCTCCGCAGGTGCGGCCATTCCGGCGAGGCGCCAGGTCTGGTTGCGTCACTGGAAAGCTGAGGCAGCTCAAAAAGCCCTTCTGATGAGGATTACTTTCTCAGGGGTTAAGCTGTTTGGCGCTCCATTGGATGATCTAGTGAAAAAGTCAGTGGAGGATAAGAAACTGTAGCCTTCCACTAGACTTTCAAGGGGTAGATCGTTTGCCAACAGAGGCCTTCGATCAGTCTTCCACTCCCAGGGGTAATCTGTCCTTTTGTGGGAGGGGACACAGCTGGGGTGTCCCTTTCTCACACAAATCCCTGTTCTCAGCAGTCTGATGTTGGTTCCAACCTCTCATCTAAGTCCTGACTATCCGAAGGGCCCCAATGGTCAGCTTCCCATTGGGGATCAATTGTTGCAGTTCATGGAGACTTGGAGGGGGTCAATCTCTGACCAGTGGGTATTGAGGCTTATCGAGGAGGGATACACAGTTGTCTTCAAATCTCCGGCTTCTGACTTTTTTGTTCACACTCCTTTGTCCTTGGCTGCTGCAAAGAGGGTGGCTCTTTTTGCAGGTATTCGGGATCTTCTTGCAAAAGGGGTCATACATCCAGTTTCTGCTTGCCAGAGGTGTCAAGGTGTCTACTCGATTCTCTTCCTGGTAAGAAAAGCATCATGGGATTTCCATCCTGTGCTGGATTTAAAGCGGGTGAACTCTTTTATCCCTAATGTTAAAATAAAAATGTTGTCTTTGCAGGAAATCCTTCCTTTACTGGTTCAGGTGAATGTGTTATTATCATTGGATCTGCTCAATGCCTAGCTACACATGCCAATTCATCCGGCATCCCAGTGGTTCCTCAAGTCCTGTGCAGGTCCAGAGCATTTTCAGTTCCAAGTACTGCCCTTTGGACTGTAATCAGCCCCGCGGAATTTTATGAAAGTATAGGCTCCCTTGGTTGGGCTTATCCATAGAGAGGGGATTTAGGGTTTTCCTTTATGACTGGCTGATTTCTTCCTCTTCTTTTTCTAAGGGAACTCTTCACATCCAGAGGGACTGCAAGATTCTGGAGGCCCACAGCTTTCTGATCAGCCACGAGAAGTTGTATCTGGTTCCACCCAGGATCTGGTGTTCATTAGGGGTCACCTGGACATGGTCAGGAGGCAGGTGTTTCTGTCGGCAGACAGGAGAGCAACCTTAAAGAGGGAACTGGGTTGCCTGCTCTAACTGAATTCAGCCCGGTTCATCAGTGGGTGAGGTTACAGGGCTTGATGTCAGCTGCAATCAGTGTATTGCCGTGGACTCAGTTGCACATATATCCGCTAGTGAACCATGTCCTGTCCCATTGGTCCCCTTGTATCACCAATTACGATCTTCTGGTGGTGGTGGCCCCTAAGATCTCACAATGTCCATCTTGCAAGGGATCTCCCCTTTCAAGTGTCCTCCTCCCTGGTGGTGACCATGGATGCCAGCAAGCTGGGCTGGGGGGCGGCTTCAGATTCCTCATCTGTTCAGGGTAAATGGGATCGCCGCCAGGCTGGTTGTTATTCCAACTGCAGGGAGCTGAAGGCTGTTCGGCTGGCTTGTCTGGAATTTGGGACAGCTCTAAAGGGGCATTTATGTGCTGGTCCATATGGACAGTCAGGTGGTTATGGGTTATCTCAATCACCAGGGGGTTGCAGGGTTCAGTCGTTGTGGCTCCTGGCTCAGGATATACTGACCTGGACGGAGTACAATGTGTTGTCTCTGCGGGCTGTGTAATTCCCAGAGAGGGAGAACTGTGCGGCAGACAACTTGAGCCAGGTCTTTCCCTCCACCCCCCACCCCCATGAATTTGATCTCTTTGTCGATGGTGATGTTCCATGTCTTGCCGAACAGGTTTGGGTGTCTGAAAGTTGACTTATTTGCGGCCAAGAACAATGCTCTCCTGCCCCGCTTCTGCACGATTAGTCCTTGTCCGGTGGCGTGGCTTATAAATGCAACGTCATTCAGGTGGCCGGCAGGCCTGCTTTATGTATTTCCTCCGATTTCAGTGATTTCAAGGGTATTGTGCAAAATACGCCTGGGGAAAGCTTTTGTACTGTTGGTGGTGCCAGGCTGGGTCCGGCGCCTGTTGTACCCTCTGCTGAGGGAGCTTGCGGTTCAGGAGTGTTGGGCAATTACAGATCATCCGTATCCTCTGAGGGGTTCCCCTGTTCTGGCAGGTTTTCTGCAGCGGCTCCATCTTTAGGCCTGACTATTGAGAGGATGACTTTATTGTCTGGGGGTTGCTCAGCAGAGGCAGTTGACCTGATTCAGAGCTCCAGGCATCTGGCGAGTCTATAGTCTTATTCCAGACATTGGGGGTCATTTTCTAGATGGTGTGTCACTAAGGGGCTGGACTCTAGTTCAGTGGATCCTATATTTTTTGTCTGATTGTTTTTCATTGGGCCAGTGGGTGGCTTTGCAGGCTTTCGGAAGTCTCCATTTGGATGCATTAGATCCTTTTGTTTTCAGGTTAATATGTAGTTTCTTTCTTCAGTGTCCTTGGGTGATTTGTCCTGCGCGGGCCTGGGATCTCACCTGGGTGTTGTAAGCACTGAAGGGTGTTCCTTTTGAGCCTTTGGGGGAGGTTGACATCAAGTTCTTGACCATTAAGGTTGCGTTTTTGGTGGCCATTGTGTCGGCTGGGAGGATTGGGGAGTTGCAGTCCTTTTTGCAGTCTCCTCCTTTTTTGAGGGTGTTGCCAGACCGCATTCCCCTGTTGTCCTATCTGAAGTTTTTGCCCAAGATCCCTTTCATGATGAATTGTTCCACGGGGGTTGATCTGCCTACTTTTTCTTCGGAGCATTGATCAGGGGTGGATGCTGGTTTCCATTTTTTGGCTGTAACTAGGGCGGTGTTGGTGTATCTGGAAAGAACACTGGAGTTTTGCAAATGTGATAGTTTGTCTGTCACTTTTGGCCCGTGACGTCCGAATATAAACCCTCCATTTCCACTTTGAGTAGGTGGATTAAACAGACGATTCTTCTGGCATATGAGTCTCAGGGGTTGGAGGTATCATCAAGGATACAGGGAAGGTCTGCCCGAAGTATTTTTGTCTCCTCAGCTTCTTTCATCGGGATCTCGATAGAAGACATTTGTAAGGCTGCTACATTGGCTTCACCTCACATGTTCATGGACCACTATGTTGAGAGGTTCATCTGCTGGGGATTTTTCTGCGGCTGTTCTGCAGGCTGGCACTGACTGTTGATTGATTGTCGCACACATTTTCTGCTGGTGTTTTTTTGCTCTGTTAGCTGTTTGGATTAAACTGTATTTGTGCCTCACATTTTCGTATCTGTTGTTTCTTTCTGTTGAATCCGCATTGGCTTTGGTATTTGTTCACTACATCAATTCTGTGGCAAGGAAGACTTACAAGGACGTAATGCCACGGCTACTTACCGGAAATCGTTATTACTCTGACTGTAGTCTTCCTCGCCACATGAGTTCCGATCCCTCCCTTACCTGGTTTTTTTTGGAAGTGATGAGTTTATATATCGAGGTTGACCACTCTTACCGTTAGGCACTGGTACTGGTTTTGGTACTGAGGTTTGGTAGTGGAACAGGAAGTGGGGTGGGTCGTGACTCCACCTATGGTAAGTCAGGTGTGAAGGAGGTCGGCAATGTTAGGGAAGAATGGGGGAGTCTAAAGTGCTAATTCGCTTGAATGGTTCTGTGGGAGGGCTGGAGCTCATTGCGTAATTTCTGTGGGGAGGAAGACTACACTCGTAGTAGTGAAGATTACCAGTAACTAACCAGGGCATGACACTGTATTGGGTCGTTTTTTACTTTAAGGCTTAGCCCCACAATGATAATGTATGCATGCACTTGGTATCATACATGTCACACGTGTCACGTCGATCAGCTGACATTTTATTCTGCTAAAAAAAAGTGCTTTTTAGAGAAAGGAGTGCCTCAGTAGCAAACTGCAGCTTCCAGGACCTCCGAAAAAGAAAAAGAAAAAAACGAGAATTGGAGGAATAGAAGAGCAACGGAGAAGTAGGTGGTGGGAGAGCAACTCCATGCTTCCAAGCATTGGTCATCAACGTTGAGGAGGAAAGGGTGTGGGTAGCAATGGAAGAGCTGTGAATAAGGTAAAACTGGGAAGGATAGGGGAAGCAATGGACGAGCAAAGGTGGAACATGGTGAGTGTGGTGGGTGGGAATGATACTGTACACGATAGGCTTTCAACAACAGACAGCCGTTTGTAATCAAGACCAAAAAGGAATCAGAAATGCTAGTTTCCTACTTGACATGAAGGATAGCTGGTAAGGGTCCCTGCATTCCTATTAGATGTGCATGCAGCAGGTTACATGGCGTTATTGGGTTCTAGAACGTCACTCAATTTTGCATGCTATTTTCTAAACAGGTTCATGGCCCCTGTCTAAATGCTGTAATAAATTTCCTTACTACTTCTTCTCAAACCTCATTGATTTGTGACAATTTGTTAAGCATGAAGGGCACCACTTCCACTAATGCTGAATCTGTAATTATTTTAGTAGACATCATACATTCATACATGTGTTCTACAATCGTCACCGTAGCAGACAATACCAGTGCTATCACCGCGGTCAATGTAGGCAATCCAATGACGCATTTACCTGCGAGAACTGAGCAAAGGTGCGGTCAGCCAGCATCGGCACATGTCCAAGGAGTTCATGGCAGCAGTCCCTTAATATAAAATGAGAGGAAAGAGGTCAGTATAGGGCAGGAGTTTTGTGGAGGCCACAGGCTATAATCCAGTTTGTTACTTTTACTGACAATGTTTTGAATATATACAGGCAAAATCTTTCCACATCAGTCACCTGAACAAACAAAAACAATCGGTAATCTAGCACAACAAATAATAAAGCCTATACATTATTCAAGATAAGGTGTAATCAGGAAGCAGCTCAAATGCACTTACACATCTTATTATTCATGGATGCCAATGTGCCTGCAGCAGATTATACAAAAGTCTGTCTCCCGTGCTCCTAACTCAGAGCAGTTTCGTTCAAGAGTCGCTAATTGAAACACGACCAAACGAAGCTTCACCTATTACTTCTGTCCTGATTTCCATTGCTTCAAAATGATCCTTTACTCACCAGAAGGTGTCTTCTAGAAATAGAATATCTGATACTCATTCAATAAATTATTAAGGAAGAACGTAATGCTTACATTACTTACCGGTAATGGCATTACGCGGAGTCACACTCCCTCACTTTCATTCATTACAGATGAGTCTCCCCTGCCTCATCAGACCAATCGCACGCGATTTTCTACCATAAAAATCCCTCCCACCCCTCCACGCCTTCTGTCAGTAATCAAGCATCTTAACCAACACAGATGTCAGTTGTGCATAATGCGAGGGCGGGAGAGACCATGAGTGAAAGTGAGGGAATAAGACACAGCATAATGCCATTACCAGTAAGTATTGTAACATTACCCTTTCGTTCCACCCTCATTTTAATTCATTACATGAGATGGAACAAGCTGAGCGATGGGACACAACTAACGAGATATATGCCAAAATCACAACATTTATTTGGAACTGAATAGAAGCCCATCTAGTCCTTCATAAAGGACGGGATCTCATAACCAAAAGCATCATCAATTTTGTCACCTTCTCCCAACCTATAGTGCTTCGTAAAGGTAGAGGACTCCGACCATGTCGCTGCCCTACAAATCTCTTGAAGAGATGCACCCTGCAACTCAGCAACCACAGAAGCCGTGCTACGTGTAGATCTGCCCTGGACCTGTAAAGGGGAAGGCTTCCCCTCTACCTCATAAGCCTTACAAATCAAGGTTTTAATCCACCTACTCAAAGTGGCTCTGGCCGGCTTTTCACCCTTTCTACCTCGTCCAAATTTTACAAACAAGGATTCAACTTTTCCTAAAAGCCAGAACCTTCTCCAGATACATCAGCAATGCCCTTCGTCCAACAAATGTAACCATGCTTCTTCAGAAGAAGAAGGAGATGGTTAAAAGACTGGTAAGATCTCTCCTGCTCCCTATGAAAAGCAGTATCAACCTTTGGCACAAAAGAAGGAACCAGAACCAAAACCACCCTGTCCTGAAACACCCTACAAAAAGGAAACCTGCATGATAAGGCCCCCAATTCACCCAGCCTCCTGGCAGAAGTGACCGCCGCAAGAAAAAATGTCTTAAGGGTTAGATGATGCAACTCGGCCACTTCCAATGGTTCAAATGAAGGCTTGGTCAAAGTTGTCAAAACCAGCATCCAAATCCAAGTGGGAAAGGAATTAACTATCCTAGCACAACTGTTGGCCAGACCATTCAGTAGCCTAGAAATCAAACCTTCATTGTTGTCCAAATTCTTCCATGGTGCCCGGAATGTCTGAATTGCTGACCATTGAACTCTGAGGGGGACAATGGACAATCTCAACTGGACCCCCTGCTGCAAAAATTACATAACAACCACCAAACTCACAGATTGAGGGTTAAGATCCCTGGCCTTACACCAAAGAGATAACACCTATTATATGATTTCCAAGTGGATGACCTTCTGGAGGCTTGTAACGTAAGTACCAAGGTATCCAGGAGACCCTGTCCCCTCAAACTCCTCCTCTCAAACACCAAACCATCAGTTGGAGCTTCTTCAATGACTCCAATTGTAGCATTGATTCCCTGTGATATTGGAATGTTGTGCCTTAAATCCTGGGAAGTCAAAACCCAATGATGTAAAATCCAAGCAATTAACTTGTGTAGAGAAATCGTGCCAACTGCACCAGAAAGATAGTGGATGCTAGATCCTCCTGGATTCCGAGTCAGCTCTCCTCTCATGGGCACCTCTGGCTGCACAAGTCTAGAATGTGTCTCTGAATTTTTACAATCCTTTGCTAAGGCAAGTGAGCCACCCCCTGAACAGTCAAGAATTGAGCGCCTATGAAAGTCAAATCCTGAACTGGAACTAATTAGACTTTTGCCAGTTTATAAGAAACCCATGAGTCTGCAAAACCACCAGCCCTCTGTCTGCAACGCCAGAGAATCATTTGGTGCTGCTTGAACCAACCAATCCTCCAGATACGAATGCACGAATATTCCTTCTGAATGCAGAAGAGACACAAGTGAAGCCAGCACGTTGGTGAAGACTCTGGGAGAGAATTTGAGGCCAAAGTGTAGAATTTGAAACTGGTAATGATTTTCCCCTAGAGTGAATTGCAGAAATTGCTGGGAAGACCTTCTTGCCTGAACATGAAGATAAGCATCCTCCAAATCTATTGATGTTAACCAATCTCCTGGATTTATGAGAAGTAGGATTGTTTGCAGCAACACAATTTACGAAACTGGCCAGACCAGAGTTGAGCCACTTTAGGTCCAGCACGGGCCTGAAATTTCCCAACGGCTTTTGCACCAAAAACAGGATTGAGTAGGCACCCCTTCCCCTCTCTTTTTGGGGACCTTCAAAAATTGCCCACTTCATGAGCAAGGCCTCTACTCCTTGCAACAGTGCCACTCTCTTGGGCCCCTTCACTGGAAGATGAGTCACCTTGGCCCCCATCTGAGGAGGAGTCTGTACAAAGTCTATCGTATAACCCTCCTTGATTATATCCAACACGGTTCTCTGACACAATATCAAAACCAGAAATATCGTGCAACAGAAATATAGCAAAAATATAGACGGAATTTTTTGTTTTTTATCATATGTATAGTTAAAAGTAGCAAATCTTAAATATTTTAATATATAACATTAATATGATGCAAATTAAATATGTTTAAATAATATTTAAAAATATATATAAAAATATACTAATTTAAACAAACACACACACATATATATGAATGTGTGCATGTTTACATACACATATATCATGTAAAACTATTTAACAAATATTCATTTTCTTTTTTATTATAATTGTACTAAAATGACATAGATGTATGTATATATATTTACATATACATACAAAAACAATGTAACAAAATAACTACAAAAACATTTAGGGCCTAATTTATGAGGTTTTACCGTATGGCAGCGCCACAGGCCTTCCTGCTGGGCTGTACTACGGTAAAAGAAAAGAACAGGAATGCGTCGTATCCATCAGATACGGTGCATTCCTGTCCTTTTCACCTGTGCCGGTAAAAGGAAAAACCAGGAGAAATAAAGATATTTGTCCTTTTTGTGCCTCTCTTACACCTCCCCTGGGAGGCGTAAGTTTTTGGCGCTGCCTCAGATTTACGATTTCTCGTAAATCTGGGGCAGTGTCAAAAAGCCATGGATGTTGCTGGGAATGCCCCCAGCAACACAAATTGCTCGCCCCTTTAAAGCAGAAAATTGAGTTAACGGGAGCCATATTTACGAGGCAGCATTATGCCCAAAAAAGTGGCTTAGTGCTGCCATGTAAACATGGAGCAGGCTCCTGCTCCAAGGAACGTCACAAAAAGTGATGTTCTGGCAGCGCAAGGGCATCATAAATGAGGCCCTTAAAATATTGCTAATTTAATTATACATAAAAGGACAACAATAAACAAAAATACATTTTACTAATACTATCTAAAACATTACATACATTAATATGTAACAAAATTAGATTAAATACACAAACATATAATAATATTATATATTTAAACAATTTTTAACAAAACTATTAAACTCTAGAAATAATAAATAAACTTTTCCCACTCCAATCCATACAACAGTAGGGAAAGCATCGGACTCAGGAGGGGCAACATTTACTATTCCTACTCCAATAGGTGCAACAGGAGGGAAAGCATTGGACTCAGGTAGGGATACAATTAACTATTCCCACTCAAGTCTGTACATCAGTAGGGAAAGCATTGAAAAAAAAGGGGTAACATTTTCTATTACTACTCCAGTAGGTGCAACAGTATGGAAAGCAATGGACTCAGGAGGGGTACAATTTACTATTCCTACTCCAGCCTGTGCAACAGTAGGAAAAGCGTTGAACAGCGGAGTGTCAAAGTTTACTATTCCCAGTCCAGGAGGGTAAAATGTATTATTCCCACTCCAGTCTGTGCAACAGTAGGGAAAGTGTTTTACATCGGATGGGGTAAACTTTACTATTCCAATCCAGTCTGTGCAACAGAAGGGAAAGCGTTGGACTCTGGAGGGGTAAAATTTACTTTTCCGACTCTAGTCTGTGCTACATTAGGGAAAGTCTTGGACTCCGGAGTGGTAAAATGAACTATTCCCATTCCAGTCTGTGCAGTAGTAGGGGAAAGCTGTGGACATCAGAGGAGTATAATTTACTATTCTCACTCCAGTCTATGCAACAGTATGGAAAGCGTTGGCCTCTGGAGGGGTACATGTTATTATTGCCCGTCCAGTCTGTGCAACAGTGAAGAGAGAGAGTAGTTCACCTCAAGCAAATAACGTATTTTAACAACTCTATAAAATAACCAAAATTATACAATTCTAAATATAAAAATTATATGTTTAAATCTTTACAAAAATTAAACAAATTATATAATTTTTTCATTTTTATATAATTACTATCAAATAAAACTAATATTATTATTTTAATAAAAATCCACACTATATTCTCACAAACAACACAACCAACAATTGAATTGTAATTGAAGTAAAAAAAAAAAATACAACCCAATTAACATATTAAGTCATAAATAAAACAATCTGTAATAACGGATTAAATATTTTTGGATTTATTATTACTTAAATAACTTCCCACCCTATTATCCTACAAACACAGCAAAACACACCTAATATATAACATATAAAATTAAGTTATTAAATGTTTTACAAAAGTATAAATAAATTAATAATTGCATAGTAATTAATTATTACTTATCTTCTCACCCTATTCCTCTACAAACAAATTAGTACACACCTAAAATATAACTTAGCAAATATGATGATTTCCCAATTTACATAATTATCAATTAAAAAGTTAATAATTAATTATAAATAAATGTTTTCTTAATTGAGACGATAGGGTAATGAACAGTGCCAATGAAGTATTAACCTTGAAGTCCTTGAACACCATCAAGTTCATTCTTATGATAGTCTACTGCCATTCCACGCACTGTGCATTACAATCTCATTACATGTGTTTATATCTGACCTCTGCTTAATTACCATTCCAACAATGCCCTATTCCAGGGATGTCACTTGAGGAATAACAATACATATTCAAGCAAATCCTCTGCTGAGGTAAGCTCCTTGGCACATCAAAGCCTTAGAAATGCTTGGCATGACCATCCTACGTGTAGAGGAGGTGATGTCTGTTATCTCAGTTTCTCTATTTCACTCACTCAAATACTTTAAATAGTAGCAAATCTGTTATATTTAAGTATTCATCTACATATTTTAAGATCAGGAGTTGAGAGAATGAAAAGAAAGGTTATGTTGTTATGTGCCATATATTTTATTACATGTATGACTTTAACTGCTGGGAAAAAAAGCTTCCTTCAGCATGGGGAAAGTTGTAGGAAACTCTGTGAAGATCCTGAATGCTAAAAATTGGGCTCTATGGAGATTTACACTCACATGCTAAAAACTCTGCACTTCCCGAAATAAAATTGGAATGTTTTATGACTTCAAATCCATGAGCTCAAAAAACCCTTTACTCATGGAACCAATAGTTTATTAAGAGATACTTATAATGTATTTTACCTTATATCACCTGGGCACTCTGTGCTGATACACTCCCCCTGGTTGGAGGCTGGGGGCCAGATGCGGCTGGGTGGATTTGTGGAGTCCGCCTGACTATCCTGTTCGGAGGGGCTTGTGAAATCCAGCCACCCGCCTCTTGGGATGCTTCACATCACCAATGCTCCCCCCCTTGCCCCTCCACTGCCTGTTGACTCTCAGGCCTACCCAGAATCCAGGAGGGGTCACAGACGTGGCCAAACCCACCCATACGGGGTCTCGCACTGGTGAACAAAGAGAGACCTCAGGCTCCTGAGACAACACGCACACAGTAACAGATGGATCCCCCCTCCCCCAAGGACGATAACACAGAGGCCATATTGCAGGCAATTAAGGAAAATCCACATGTTGCTAGAACAGAAGATAGATGCCATAGCGATTGATATAAAGCCTTAGGGTGGATATACTGAAGTTATCGGAGAGAGTGAAGGAGACGAGTCCACTATCACCGCCATGAGGCCCACAGTATCCGCAGTGCAAAAGCAGATAGATGATGTGTGCAGAGATCTACAACAGTTGCAGGGCTGAGCGGAGGAGGTGGAAGGTCATTCACACTGCAACAACATTAAGGTAGGGGGGATGCCAGAATGTACTGATGACCTGTCGACTGAGTTATTCCTAGAAGACTGGCTGCTTTAGGTGGTGTTCCCTAACATGCAGTCTAAGTTTTTAATGATTGAAAGGGTGCACAGGGTGCTGGCCTGTCTGCTGCCCCCAGGGGCCCATCCAATGCCTATAGTGGCCAGGATGTTGAATTATTGGGACCAGATGACATACTGCAGCGGATGCGGTCCCATGGCCTCTGGGTTCTCAAAGGCCATAAAACTCACCTTTTTCCTGACTATACTGCCCAGGTGCAGAGGTAACGGGTAAGCTTCTCAGGACCCAAGTGGATGCTTAGGGACCTGGGTATTGCCTATGGCTTGATATACCTGATGAAGATATGCAGCACATCAAAGAATAGGACCTTTTTCTCCAACACTCCTGAGGATGTGTGGTTGGGGCTGGAGGATCAGGGCATGATGTGTCATGGGCACGCAGTTTTGAGCCAGAGGTGGCCCATGGATGGCAGGGGATTTACGGGTGCCATCGGCTGCCAGCTGGGGACCCCACAAACGAGCGAGAGGCGGAGGAACGGGCAACTCTGGGCTCTGACATCCGAGCACGGAGGGACCATTGCATTTCATTGGGAGCTAGTGATTTGGACACTCTGAAAAATACCCGGACAAGACATCAGCTGGGTGACGACTGTCCCAGCTGAGTGTCCCCCAAGGCACACTCATAACTGCAGATGACTTGCCTTAATTGCTTTGTGCTCTCCATTGGGGGCACTTGCTCCATGATCAACTAGGTGCCCTAGGGACCTAGTACTATTCTACTGGAGATGGGAGGCTGTATTTCAGCAAGTTTGCTCTGGACTTTGCCCCCCTACAGTACCTTGCAAATGCACAAGTATTCAGCAATGATGTTTAATTTGTTTGTTATGTTTTTGATTCTGTTCATACTGGTGAGACTGGACAAAGTATGTTGCACCTTGATCGGGTTGGGGGTATTTGCTCACGACCCCTTTGCAATCACTCCTGAGAGATTTCTCTCTGACACCCTGCAGGTAGCTTTTACTATCTTCTGGCAACCCCCCCTCCAGCGAGTCTCGTCAACGCCCATTTACTACATCTTACTTCATGTACAAGTATAATTTTTTAACATGGAGCGTCTGAGGCATGGGTTCCCAAGCGAAATACCACAATGGATACTCCTTTCTCCATCTGCACAAGATACATGTAGCACTCTTAAAAGAGACATACACAACTGCCTGTGAACTTGGTTAACTGTTGAACGTTGGCATGGGCAGTTATGTGGTACTGGGTACTCAGTATGAGCCAGGGGTATGGTGATCTGGGTGGCGCCCGGAGTTCCATTCATTATGTCATGCACATTTATTGACTCTGAGGGAAGGTACATAATAGCAGATGTGGATCGGTGGCCCTTCTCTTGCGAGCCTGCATGTCCCTAATGTCAGATAATTGTACTTTCATAACATCTTGTCCACACACCTTGCTCATTGAAAAATCATGAACTTGTGGAAGGAATTCCATCCTCTGGCTCGTGAATACTCCTACTATTCTGGATTGCATAGACTCCACACATGATTGGACAGGTTCATGGGCTCCTCTGCCTTAATTCTTACCATCTCAAACACAGACTACTTTCTGACCGCACCATTTTAGATCATGACCCTACCCTTCTAACGATGGCACTGTGTCACTCATGGGCATTGATGCCGCTATGGTGCTTACAATCATTGGCATTGTTGGATCTCCCCTTCAGAGCCTCTGTGGGGTAGGCAATCGATGAACACTTTAGGACCAACAAGAGTTTGGCTACGCACACAAATGTAGAATGGGATGCCTTTAAGGTCATGATCGTGGGCATGTGCATTAATGTTCTATAGTGCTCGAAGGGCGATGCTGACAGATATCACAGATAAATGGGCAGCTACATGGCCTCAACCTCTCCGCAGTGCAGAACCTGCTAGACAGGCTGTGATTGCTGGACCTGACTAAAATGCACCAAGTGCTCCTAGATAAACTGTGATGTATACTCTATATATCACCTGCCAACATGGCATGGGCAACAGGGCAGGTCGCCTTCTGGCATGGTTAGCCCAGTCACAGACACAGTAGAAATCTATTGGGGCTATACAGGCACCCGGCGGGAGGATCGTCAGCAAGCAGGCAGACTTTAACAAGTTCTTTTGACCATTATAAACAGTTGTACATGACCGATGTGACACCTCAACCTGACCACATTGGTCGATTTTTGGCATCCACTCGAATGCCAAAGCTTATGGCATGGCAAATGAGGGCTTTAGATAGAGATCTAAAGATGCAAGAAATAAAACTGGCTATTGACCAGCCGTCGCCAGGTTAGACTCCGGTACTGGAGGGCTCCCCGCTGAGTTTTGAGGTGCTTATAGTGCTAAATTAGCTACCCAACAGCACATCATGTATACACGTCCTGCACGGGAAGCTTCCAGAGTCCACAAGGGAGGCCACTGTTGTAGTCTTGCCAAAAAGGGTCCAGGACTCACTTGATGTAAAATCCTATAAGCCATTATCTGTCCTCCCAACTGAATATAAGATATAAATTGATTGCTCTCATACATACCGGGCTTGATACCTCCAGATCAATGTCAGTGTGTGCCAGGTTAAAAGGTTAAAATATGCATTCCATTTTTGGCCTCTCTTGATATTGAGAAGGCCTTTGATACCTTATCATAGCCCTACTTTTTTTAGGTTTTTCAGGCCATCGAGATTGGAGGAAACATGTTGCGGTGGATACAGTTATTGTACAGGCATCCCTTAGCTAGAGTATGTATGGGAACAATGTTTTCCCACAAGTGGCACCTACATAGGGGTTCTTGGCAGGGCTGCCCACTGTCTCCTATCCTGTGTGAACTGACTTTGGAGCCCTTAGCATGCATTATGCATGACAGGTGACCTGAATGGTGGATCAGGGTGGGAGAAAGAATTCATGCGGAGGCTTGGTACGCAGACAACGCATTATTATTTCTTAGGTATCTGGAATCTGCCCTCCCCCGACTGATGGAGCTATTGGACAAATTGGAGACGGTGTTGGGCCTACGAGTAAATTAGGATAAGTCATGTTTGTTCCATCTCTACCCCCTGCTGGAACTGGGGCGCCCCCCATTCCTGGGAGGTCCATAAGATGGAAACCTAACTCCTGTAAATGCCTGGGTGTACACATATATCACGCAGACCATGATTTGCGAGAGGGTAATCTAGATAAGTGTGTCTCCAACATACAGACCACGATCCCCTTTTGGCTCTGCCTTCTGCTGTTAGCCATACTAAAAATGACAGTATTACCCAGGCTGCTGTACTTTTTTATGGCCCTCCACCTCATCCTTCGGTGGACATTTTTCAGTGACCTGTGGTCCACCTTTCTATCACTGATCTGGGGTTTCCAGGGGCAGAGACTCTCGATTGAAAAAGCTATGAGTAGGGGCGGGCGGTGAACTCTGTTCCGCCAGCAGAGTTTTTCCCGCTGAGTTGAGTTCAGCAAAAACACTGCCAACCACCATGGTTCAGAGTACACCAGCACGCTCACCCAAAACTTCAAGTGTATGGCACTGGGGAAAAGCACTTAACCAGCAGATATGCTCTAAAGTCATTTTATAAAAGCAATGCATGCATGCATGACCTCGCAGACCCTAACCTCAATATTCATGGATTCACACTCACAGCTCGCCCACATAAGTGCACTCACCTGCCGTTCTTGGTGACGATCATTTAGTTTGCACCTCTTTGAATTTGTGCCACTGCTTGCCATGCTTGAGGGTTACCCTACAGCTGCTTCTCCGTTGGGTTCCCTTTCTCCCTCCCAGCCTGGAGCTCGTTCTCCACCATGACATGAGCAGACTGGACATGCAGACTGTATTATAGTTGAAAAATGGGGATGAGGCTGACATGGGTGAAAGGTGCACCCAGTCTTTCCCTATCCTCCTGATCCTCTCATTTACTTCGCGATGGTGGAGGGCGCACATTAGTCTTTGTGGGAGAGCGCAGAGCTGGACAAGCACCGCTGTGCAAGCCTGCATGGACCTGTCCCCATGCGCCCCTCTCTACAGTCTTGGTACGCTTCTCCTCACAGCTGGTGGCTTGCAGTGGCACTGCTCCAATCCCAGGACTCTTGGGGCTGTGTTTTCCGGGACCCAGCGCCTTTCCTATCCTCATAGCCTGACCTGAGAGTGGCTGCCGAGCCAGTATCAGGAAGTTGCGTGGCAGGACAGGACACCAGCAGCAGCAGAACACCAGCAGCAGTCTCCATCCGCCCCCACAGGCCTCTGAGCCACTGCCCTCCGCAAAGCCCCCAGCCATAGGCGATGCCAACAGTGAGCGCAACAAACTGCCTAAACTCAACTGCCATGCCATCCCACTGCCCCTGTGAATTTTGGAGGTAAGATGGAGCAGCACGGGGTGTGGGGCACTCGGAGGTGACACATCGAACTAGCAGGCAGTGAATTCTGTTTACACTGCATGCTGCAAGTTCTGCTCTTAGGGGCGGTGCATGTAGGCACACTGAACACCACACTACGCTACTAAAAGGGGTACAGCTACCAGCATCTACATGTTTCTGGTACAGTCAGACCTAGGGGCATCAGGGGCGTAACGAAACTAGAGGGGGCCCCCTGCAAAGTACATAGGGGACCCCCCTCCGCACTCACTCAGGAGCGCTCAAGCCAGGGTACTTTGCTGAGGGCGCCCCCTTGAGCTCGGGGGCCCCCGCACTGCGGGGGCTGTGGGGGCTTTTGTTACGCCACTGAGGGGCATCTGAGGCTAACACAGGAGTCTAAGGTTCCATGAGGGAATGAATCAAAAAGGGACGATTTCATAAGAGTTTTGCTACATTTGGTTGGTGAGGTGCCTCTTCTAGAGATGATCGATGCCACATCGGCAGGCATAGACATTGTTGTTAGAGGGTTTTGTGGCTACAAACTTTTAACCGTGGTGTTTTTGCTACTTTCAATTTGAAAAGAACATTTAAAGTTGTTTTTAGGTTTTAATTATGGTTTTTAGGGCAGAGCCGAACTCTATGAAATTCCACTGAGTTTTTATGCAACTCCGTGGAATTCCACGCAGTGCAACTCCACGAGCTCCACCCACTCCTAGCTATGTGGCCCTGGAAGGCAAAGGGGTACCCAACCTAGACATATATTATGTGGCTGTGCACATGCCTTGGCTGGCATGCTGGCTGCCATCCATTCCGAAGGGAGAGGAGATAGGGCACCTGTTGGGCACCCTCGACCTCTTGAGAACCCTTTACCAAACTGCTAGATCAGTGGTATCTTACACCAGAGCGCTCCAAGCAATAAAGGCCTGCTGCAGTCTTTACAACAGGAGGTCGCACACCAAAGTTCTGTATTCTCCAGATCTTCCAGTGTATGTGACGCCAGCGCTGGCAAGTGTAGGGGATGAGCACAATGCACAAACCTGACAGCAATCCATACTCACCTCCATGCGGGATATATATTTGGGGGTGAACTCCTAACATTTAATACCCTCAAGGAGGAATACGGGCTGCATCATGGTCAGTTAATCACATATGGGGCCCTTCCAGTGGCATTGGGCAACACCTGGGGGTTGGGGTTAACCAAGCCTTGAAAGATGAGGTGTTATCTAACTTGCTGACGCATAAGGTACTGACCTACATGCACAGGGTAGTGGCCCCTTGTTACATACCTCTTTGACAGCACTGAAAGTGAAATGGGAACAGAAGGTGGAAAGGGACATATCTGAAGCGAAGGGAAGGAAATGGTGCGAGACTGGAGTATTCCAAGGCAGTGAATAGAACTCCCCGATTCGAATCCCCAGATCTTAATTATCTTCACTGCGCATATTTGTCCCAGCTAGATTACCCAAGATCTTACCCGGGCTTCAACATGCCCAAGATGCCAAGCATCAGAGGCGTGTACAGATACAAGCATATTGGAAGATGCACCTGGACTTTCTGACTGACCTCAGGGTAGACTCTTGCACATGACAATAGAGGGGTGTTTGCTGGAGAGATGTTCTAGGCTGACAAAGGCCAAATGTGCAAATACATTTCTAGACCTGGCGAAGCTCCTGGGAAATCCGAGTATAGCAATGAACTGGAAGTCTAGTACAGCTCCCTCAGTTTCGAACTAGGTCCAAGAACTGATGCAGTGGTTCATCTCAGAAATGCACGTCCTGGCTCACATACACCGGCAGAGGAGGAGGGGCACATCTACTAAAGAATGGGACACGCTACTACTGGTGATCCAAGCCAAGTCGGATGAGAGGCCGCAACGAACACACGTGGGGGGTGATACTACACAGTGATGTCAGAACACACTCTGGTTGGTACAGGCCGTGTGCCCCATGAGCTATGGGGGACACGGATGACCACTGACCTTCCAATCCAGACTGTGAGGTTACACAAATATCATACCTGCCACCTTGAAGAATCATCTCACAGTTTGAGGAGGGGGCAGGGCCAGAGGCGCAACTAGAGTCAAATTTCGGGGGGGGGGGGTGGGGGGGGCTAGGAAACAATTTCAGGGGGGGGGCTGATTATTCAAGCAAAAGGAAGAGTGGAGCTGCAGGGGCTCTAAGCAGGGGGTGAAAACCATCAAAGCCTCATTAACAAGCCAAAGGTCTTTTAAAGACCTGTGAAGTACGCGGGTGCGGCTGTGTGGGTGACCGGGAAGCTGTCTCATCCCGGGCTGCCACACACGACGGGGGGGCTGAAGCCCTTTGAGTCCAACGGGCGTTGCGCGCCTGGGCAGGGCCCTGAAGGGGGTGAGGCCTCGTGCCGATAAGTAACTACAAGACACCCTTGAACTCCATCCCACCATCAAACCCCCTCCTCCCCCCAAAAATAGCTTGCTGAGGCTGGTGCCGATGTCCTGGGGTGTTTTCTTACCCCTTAATGGACGTCGGCAGTTCAAAGTCTCGGAAAACGAGCTGGAAAACCACTATTTACAGCGGTTTTCAGCTTGTTTTCCCTGCGACCATTTGATATCCGCGCCCCACAGGGAGACCGTGTGATGGGAGCCGATATTGTGTATCACTCGGTGCCACCGTGTGGGTTAACAGGTTTGAAATATGATGATGCCCTACGAAGTTTGTTGCTGAGATGTCTGGGGATGTTCGCGGGACACTGCCTCCTTGACATGAACTTGTACAGGAGCGGGGAGAGCCAACCTGAAACGGGAGTCGAGACTGAAACACTATGAGCGGATCTCCAATTCTGATTTGAGTGGATGACGTTTGTTATTGTTTGTTCTTACTAACTGTGGCTCGGACTTGTACTCTCACATGAACGCATAATGTTCTGTGACCTCTATACGCACACAGCTGTTATTACTTCCCTTGATGTCCACATGCCAGTGTCTGTATGTGCTAAGAAATGCTAATAAAGAGCTATTTAAGAAAACAGTTGCAAAACAATCACAGAGAACTGTATTTCCAACTAAGAAATGCTATCTTTAACGCAAGCCAAATACTAAACCTCTGAGTTATTCCTTTCCAAGCCATCTGAAAGCAGCACGTTCTTATGGTCACTCTAGTCAATGCAGAACACTGATTTTGAGACCAATTCCAGAATTACAACAACAGATGTACTACAACTGGTAACATCATGTTGCTAGCAGAGAACAGTGGGCCTTATTTATGAGGCCCTTACGCCGCCGTTACGCCACTTTTGGAGACGCTGCGGTGGCGTAAAAAATGCTCTACACTGCGCCATATTTACAAAGTGACGCATCTAGGCAGATGCGTCACTTTGTAAAGCCCTGCGCTACATTATATCTGCAACAGCTATAATGTTTGCAGATATAATGTAAACCATGTAGAAGCGGCGCTGCAAAATCTATGAGCTTTCACTGCGCCACTTCTAGGGCGTCACTTCATCAAATTCTTACGCCTGCTTGAAACAGACATAAGGAGTGATGCAGGGCTTTTCACATGGGCTTGCCCCATCGGCACCTGGACCGTGCCTAGCGCCACGAACCCTGGTCCAATCAATCACCCCCCCATCAACACCCCACAGTGCTCCTTGATCACTCAACCTGGGATGTCCCTCCTCCCGCTGCTGTCACACTATACACACACACTACGGTAAGACCCTTCCCCTGTACCCCTTGCAGGTTCACCTGCAGCAGCCTACCCACACATCCCACGTACACATCAGAAAAACCATCAACACCCCCACCTAACACCACATGCTACAGCAATCCCACACCCCAACAGTCACTCGCATGCAGGCTACTCAACACACAATCTCTCTGCAAATACGCAACCAAAATCTGGGACCTGCAGTGCAGCGACGCACCGGGCTTCCTCTTCCTCATGGAAACCTGGCTCAACTTCATATCAGCACCCAACATCGCCACTTCCATCCCAGCGGGCTACAAGATCACAAGGCAGAATCATCCTCACAACCCAGGTGGAGGACTCCCACTCATCTACAAGGACTCAATCAATTGCTCAATGTCCTCGGACAGCACAAACCCATTCATGGAACACCTGCAGTTCAAGCTGCAAATCTCCGACAACTTCAACCTAAATGGAACCCTCATCTACCAACCACCTGCACCACGAGCTGCCTTCACCAGCCTCATCACCGACTTTATTGCCTCTCTCACCATTGACTGCAGAGCCTTTATACTTCTCTGCGACCTCAACTTCCACCTAGAAGACAGAACCTACAGCACTCCTTGAAAGCCTGAACAACTTTGGACTAACCCAACTCATCACAGAACCAACACACATCACAGAACACACAATGGGTCTTCACCACCAATGACAGCATTAAATTCAACTCAACTTTGTCGCTCACATGCACCGACCACTCCATCATCCAATTTCAAATCAACACACTGCAAGCCAACACACCCACCAGCATCAGCCTACCCAGTCGCTGCTGGGCCAAATTCTCAGAAACAAGTCGGCTCAACGTCCTCAGTACAGACCATCCTAACCCCACTGATAACTTCAACATGGAGACGGCAAACTTCAACAACTGGACCATGAACTGGGCAGGCTCCTTCGCACCCATCAACCCTAAAAAGCAAAGAAGAACCAACATGCATGCCAGCTGGTACACATAGGACCTTTGAGATTCAAAACAACATCGCAAACAGCTAGGAAAATAATGGAGAGCCAGCCACAAAATAACTAATTGAACCTCCTACACGGCTGCACTCAGACGCTACCACCAGCAACTGAGAGAAACCAAGAAAAGAATGCTAGCAGAACGCATCATCAAAGGTAGTTCCAACAGCTGCAAGGAGTTCATCTCGATCATCAAGGAATTCACCACACCCTCGGCCTCTGTCAGCAGAATCACCCCATCCCAAGAACTCGGCAACAACCTATCAAGCTCCTTCTACATCAAAATCACAAACATCAACAGCAACTTAATCCACCAACCAGACCCTAATGATCTCATCCCCAACCAGGCCAACACCACTCAAGATGTCCAACTGACCAAATGGAATATTCTCACCAAAGAAGAAACAGTGATGCATTTACTCAGAGGACCCAACAGGCCCCTGCCCCCATGCCTACGACCTCAGAGCATCACCCTCACACACATCATCCATACCTCCATAACATCCATCAAATTACTGGAAGACTGGAAGTATGTAGGGGTCAATGCCCTTCTTAAGAAGCCATTGCCCACCTTAGCTAACTGAGTAACTTCCGTCCCATCTCCCTGCTCCCCTACAACTCACAAGCCACCTCGAATGACACCACCTATTGTACAACACTCGATCAGGATTCAGAACATCAATAGCACCGAAATAGAACTCATCGCAGCCACCTTCGACATCCAGATCATCCTAGACTGAGGAGAAACAGCAGCCCTCATCCTCCTCCACCTCTCCGCTGCATTCAACACACTCTCTAACAGCACACTCATCAGAAGACTCCATCAGAATGAAATACAAAGACCCGTACTAAACTGTATCTGCCCCTTACTCGCAGGAAAAACCCTAAGTGTCAGAATATTGCCCTTCACATCGGAGTCCAAGAACCTGATCTGCAGAGTCTCCCAGGGGTCGTCTCTCAACCCAACCCTGTTCAAAGTCTCCATGACACCATTCACCAACATCATCCAGTCCCAAGACATCACCATCATCTCCTACGCCGATGACACCCAACTCATCCTTTTCCTGGTGGACAAGAAAACCACCACCAGAACCAACTTTACTAACATGACTATGGTAGCAGGGTGGATGAGAACCAACTGCTTGACACTTAATTCTGACAAGATGGAAGTATTGATCTTCGGAAACAAACCCTCCCCATGGGACACCACCTGGTGGCCGACAGAGCTAGGACCCACACCAACACCCACACACCATGCCAGAAATCTGGGGATCATCATTGACGACAAGCTCAACATGATGGCACAAGTCAACACAGTGAGTGTTTCTTGCTCCACATCTTTTGTAGACTATGAAAGATCTTGAAATGGCAGCCACACCACACCAGATGAACCGTCACACAAGCACTCATTACAAGCAGACTCAACTACAGCATCGCACTCTACATCGGAATCTCCAAGCAGCTCCTACAGAGGCTTCAGACCATCCAGAATGACACAGCAAGACTCATACTCAACCTCGCATTGCACTCCCACATCTCACCCCACCTCAGAGAAGTCCACTGGTTCCCCATTCACAGATGCAACTTATTACAAATATTCACGCATACATACAAAGCTTTGCACAATACTAGACCAGCATACCTAACAGCTGCATACACTTTCACCAGCCCATCAGGCACCTATGCTCTGCCACACACTCACTCGCACACACACCCCCACTTCCAAAAAAAAAGGGCAGGAGGTCGCTCGTGCTCATCGTGCCCAAATCATGGAACCGCCTCCTACAACAGATCAAAGCCTCCTTCTCGCTTCTTGAGTTCCTAAAGAGGCTGAAGATCTGTCTCTTTGAATAGCTCAGCGGGGCCACATGCCTACACACCTTCTCAAGCACCTGAAAACCCTCACGGGTCATTAGTGAGCTATACAAATCGATATAGCATAGCATAGTTTAACAGTGTACCAAAAGCCTACCATATATAGAATAGCAATGCCTCAATCTCACCCTGAACAAGACATTTTCAGCTTTCACAATAACATGTTGATTGATTGCAAAATAAACCTTCTAAGTCTGGTACAAGAGTGTCACATCTTTTTCAAATGCAGCAGACATTCTTTTCCGGATCTCGGTTGGTTTTCTAACAAAGCTCCATTTTCCATTGGATTTTTTTCTTCTGCTAAGCGAAGGCTGCCATTTAATATTTTCTAATACAGTACTGCGGTTGCTCACTAAGCCCTGTTAGTGGAAAAATAGTTAATCTATGTCCTTCTTCGGGGTGCTCATAAGAGCTGTATCTTTCAGCAAAGAGGTGACGAGCTTCCTCCTTGGTCTAAGTTTTCCCTTACAACTGAATTCAAAACCCAAATTCTAGCTGGTGCTGTGTGGCTCAAGGCCCACCCTACACTCAGAGCCATTGACTTTAGGGTGTGGCCAAATGCCATGCCCATGAACACAGCCCATTGGGACAGCCAATGTCCTGTCGCCTGTGGGGGCACAAGGTGTACCTGAAGCCTCACATTATGCACATTGTCCAGCAGGGCATATCGTTTTACATCAAAGGCCACATTAGAAAACGTGATTGACATAGGGATATCCTTCATTATGGACTTTCTCTCAGCACTACAGAGTATATAGCACTCTCGGACAATTACAGAACTCCCTAAATATAGCGCATGGGCACATTTAGACTTCCAAATAAAGGTAACGACTTAAAGATTATTATTAATCGGATTTTATAGGTTCCTCGCCAAGTATGGTAAATAACGTGTGGTTAATCCATACTACGAAATGGCCCTAGTAGGGCAAGACAAGCAGTTAATTTTTACCCTCATAAGACTACTCCATATTATGCTACTCACGGTTCAGGCGAGTGCATTGGGGAGGAGGCATGGCGGATATACTGTGTGCACTGGAACACGCGAAACGCCAGACTTGACAGGAAATCGCGTGCAGAGAGCAGGCCGGCGACTGGTCGGAGCTGAAACCCAGTCCTCTCTGGTAGGAGAAAAGAAAGAGTTGTATGCGACACTTAGAGAACATATTCCACAAGTATGCCAAAACAGACAGTCATGACGCAGAAAATTACAGTACGTTTGTAAAAAGCAGGAGAGTACTCTTGACATTATCTGTGAAGCGTACTGGCACCTCCTCCCTTGCAGAGGTACAATACCAGGGCAAATGTCTTGTCAGAGCTAAGCAATGGATTACCATGGAGTGGTGAAGGTCAGAACTGAGTTGCATTTCCAGAGCTCTGAGTGGGTCCCTCCACTGAAATAGCAAGGGATCACACATGTCCAGACAGACGTGCATTGATAGGGCTCTGTGTCGGTCCCAGGACTGGAATAATAGGAGAGCGTACAGACTAGGAGTGAAGTACCTGAGCAGTGTACTGGTATAGTAGGGAATGTTTTGTTTAGAGAGCTTTGTGTATCTCCCACTATTTGACAGCAAGAGTCTGAGGTTTCTTGCCACTAATGAGGTACAAAGGCAGAGCGGGAATTTTAGGGAAGGGGGTGACCAGGACTGACACTTATGTTTGTATGTAGGTTCAACTGCCAGAATAGTAAGGGTGGAGCAGGTCAGGCCTGCAGTCCTTTAGGAAGATCTTGTGTGGCTCCCTGTGATTTCTCGGTGACCTGTGTTAGTAATGTATGTAACTTTTGTACTATTTGAACTTTTTCTGATTAACCCAAAGATTTCCTCCTACAGATTTCGTCAATTATAGACAAAAATCTTCAAATTGAAAGATGGGATGTGCAATATTAAATGGCAAAGTGGTAAACCAAAAGGTATACCTTTAACTTGCTTATGTATTAGAATTTAAACAGACTGGCAATTGTTTGAAAAATAGTACATTATATGTGCACAGTACGGCACTCATGGCATTCAAAATGTAGAACTTGTGTTGTAAGAATAAGTAGCTTCAGGTCTTTGTAAAATGGTTTTCATCAAGTTCAAAAATAAGATTATTTTGCTACATTGGAAACTGCCCCATTCATGCCGCCTTTTAAAGTAAAGTTTTACTTTCAGTTTACTCTGTCTAGATTTTTTCCCCTTCATTTTTCAGCCTCATTCTCCCTTAACAAAAAAAAGTTTGTCTAAAATTGTGCTTTCACCTGCCTTTTGTATTTCTTGTGACACTGTACCTTGAAATTTAAGACTAATATGTTGCACCTAACTTTGTCCAGTTTTTGAATAACCCTAAGCCAGCTCAAATTAATGTTGGTTCATTCTAAGAAAGTACAAATGATATATTTCTGAACCTATTTATTTATCCATAGAGCACTCCAGGCTGGCATTCAGGTACTTCAGAGCGTTGTGTCTTTTATTGAAAAGGCCCCCGTGATAGCTGTTTCAGATAAGACCCCGGTCTGGTATTCTTTTTTTCACCACTTGAGTACTTCTTGTTGATCAGTGATGGCTGCCTCTCCACTTCAGGCTATCCCCTTCGAAGACCCAGTTGAGGAAGGATCTCAAGACCTGGCTCTTCGACTGAACCTCAGTGCTCAGCAGGACCTGCAGCCCCCACCCTCCCAGCGCACTCGCGGGTGAGTAGTTGCGCTTATCACTTATTGATTGATTGATCGATTGATTGAGTTAAAGCTGAGTTTGAAGACTACAGTTTCGCTGTAATGCATGTACTTCAGTTTGGGTCTCATGTCCCATGTGCCCTGGACATGCATGGATCTGCCTTTTGCCTGGTATGATTCGTTCATACTTATATAGAGAGAATGATTTTCAGTTCTGTTGTCAAGGGTGGCACCTCAGTGCATGAGAAACCCAAATATTTTATACGTAATAACTTTGCACCCTCCTCTATATTCGAGGTTTGCACATTGAGCAGGCAGTTCCAATGTTATAAGGAGGGTCCCAAAATGAGTATGCACCTGTTATTATTAATTATTTATCAGTTCAGTTCAATAAGCTTTATTCAACAATGAGTCATATAAGCAGATAAAATGTAACGATACAGCAATAAATAATCAAGATATAAAAATAATTGCAATCAAGTGTGAGAGCTGATGCATAGCACCATACAAAAATAACATTTCTTATACATAGAACAACAAGTTAAGTCCTCTAGAGGTATAAAGAATAAAATAGGTGCATACATCAATTAGTTAAACCCACAAGGAAAGTACTAAATGACACAACTTTGTAGAGAATCACATCCTTATAAAATAGTAAAATAACAGGAACCATTGTTACTATCCATAAGTGTACACACGCACAGGAACTATAAACTAAACATGATCTTTCTCTTACAAATTAAAGAATAGCCTAGATCAACAATTGGGCCTTTCGCCAAAAAGTGGCTCCAAAATAGAACAATGGCTCTTGTCAAAAGGTGGCTATCATGGCAAAAAACGAAAGGACCAATTTGCCGCCATTAATGCTTCTCCAAACATGTACTAGCCCCGTTTGTGCGAATACATTTGGACTGGCAGATACCTGGTGACCACGAATACCACCAACCTCGAGATGTTAGTTCTTAGAATCCTAGTGGCCACAAGATAGCTCATTACACCCAGAGTCCTTCACAGTGGCAGTAGCCATATTTTCCTCTGCGAAGCATTCGATGGGCAGAAGAATAAGAAATGGAGTAAATCCTCAAGAGGGCCTTTACATGCAGGCACTCACTTCCTAATATTTCACATTTAAACCACTTCACACAGAAAGCCATAATAGGTAGGGACTGATATCTAAATTGCAAAAACAATTTCCTGGCTAAGGAAGGAGTGAGCTCATCAATCGTACCCTCGTAGCTGGAGATCAGCTTAAACCCCAAAAAGTCAAGGGTCAAAGTACCTCTACAGCTACCAATGGCTTTTTGATATACACCCTGCAAGTAGGGCGATTTAATTACTATTTTGAAGCCAGGGGTGACATCCGGTGGTACTGCCCAAAAACTTTCTAGACCCAGTTTCCTGAACATGGACCTGATGTACTTAATCGAGGGTATCGACTGGATATCATGTTGGGCTATTAGATCTTTAATGGAAATTATATAGGCTCTTAGAGTGGATGAGGTCCAATCCTTTGCCAGTACAGTAGGAGTCGAAGCTAGGGCCTTCCAAGTAACTTTCTTGAGTGCCAGATAAAATTACAATGGAATCAGAGGTGTACTCTTTGGGAGTGCAAATAGCTGCCTAATGCAATTGTGCTCTGTATGCAATAGAATACTATAATTGATATGGCCCCATATCTCTGCTACATATAGTGCTGCCCCCAGGGCCTTTACATTGTAGAGCTCAATCGCAAGCTCAACTTTTTTGGAAATGTTTTGTTGAAACGCTTTAACAAACAGGAAGAGTGGTGTATTAACGTGCAATCAGCTTTATGGATCTGCATCGACCAATCTAGGCTAGCCATAAGCCTTATCCCTAAATAATCAAAATTGAATACCTGCTCAATTGGATCCACATTGACAATTAGTTAGCACTTGTAATTATTAACTCCAGCAGGTTTACAAACTGCAAATTTTGTTTTAGCGCCATTAAGTTCCAGTCCCCACTCGTTACAGAAAGTATTAAATCATCTAACAGCTGTTGTATGCCCTTTAATGTTTTGGAGATCAGGAGAGTGTCAGTAGCAAAAATAAGGGCAGGCACTCTCCTGTCCCCAACGCGTGGGGCATCACATCCATCCCTATCTAACCTTTTCACAGCATCATTGATAAAGATAGAAAACAGGATGCGGGCCAGTACGCATCCCTGTCTAACTCCCTGCCTAATGCTTCCTGGATCGGTGAGCTCCCCATTCTCACCCCATCGGACCCTTGCATAATTCTCTTTGTGCAGCCATGTCAAGATTGCCATGGCTTTGACAGAATACCCACCCTATCTAATGCTGTCGCAGCAGGACCCTTGGCACCAAATCAATGGTTGCACATAGGTCGACAAAGGCGACAAAGAGGCGTTTTTTGTTAACCATTGCAGCCTTCCAAAAGAGGTAATTAAAACTAAAGACCTGGTCTACTGTACTAATTCCACCTCTACATCCTGCATGGAACTCAGACACTATTTTTCCTAATCCATTCTGCAAGGTGCTTCAGGATTTGTTTGCAGAAAATGTTCTGTGCGGTATCGATTAAACTAATTGGTCTATAATTACTAGGGGCACAATGCTGGCCTTTCCTGTAAATTGGAATAATTTCTGCCAAATGCCATGACACTGGAATCTGCATAGCCTTTAGAACGGCATTTGCAAGATGGTTCATATAGGAGCTCCAGACACCTAAAGGCAATTTAAAAATCTCATTTGGGATTCGATCTGGTCCTGGTGCTTTCCCTGGTAACATGGAGCTGATTGCCTCCTCAGTCTCCCGCAGGGTTACTTCTAAACTGTTGATGTCCTGAAGTATTCCCACCAGCCCAGGGTCAACACTGAACCGTGCCACAGCATCCAAACAGAAATATACGTTACTAAAGTGGGATACCCAATCCTGAGGGTGTACAAAGTACTCCACAGACCTTTTTCTACCACCATTAGATCTCAATGGCAAATTGACCCATAATTTGGCATTGTCTTTAAACAGCATGTGGGACAGCTCAGCCCAGAGGGAGTTGTCCGACTCTTTTTTGCCTATCCCAATTCACTCTTGTAGTTTGCTCTGCATAACACAAGTTGGAACCTATCCCTGGTCTTGGCATCTAGCGGTAGTTGAGATTTGGCTACCTTACATTCCTTTGTATACCATGGTGTTTCCTTCAACCTCATTTGATAGGCTTTCCATTATTAGTGACTTCTACGCCTCCTATTTGAGCATGGCCCTGGGCAAGTGGAGTATTTGCAATGGAGCCCAGCAAGATCAAACTAAGGGCATTGTGATCACTTTCCACCCTTTCCACAACCACCATGTCTTGAACATACTTCCAACTCTTCAAACCCATTAAAAAATAATCCTTTCGGCTGGTGTTACCTGGACTGTTGAAGGTGAATTGACCTTCGGCGTCAGATGGAGTCCGGCCATTTGTGGCTTTTAAATCAAAATTTATAGTTAATGCAAATATCTGGGCTGCCCTTGGAGACCTTTTGACGGGGGATAGATTTATGGATGGAACTCCCCAATCTTTATCTAACTCAGCTAATAAATCGGTGTTCAGTAAAATAGGTGGTTCGAAGGTGGCATTCAAGTAATAAACTCCCCTCCCTTCCTATGCTCAATCAAATAATCCTCTAAAATACTAAGCATCTGAGTTCCTTTTTTCCTCCCCACAACCCGATTATAGAACTTAATCAACACCAAGGAGTTGCCACAATTAAAAACTACTCTAACGGCCAACACATCTGGAAAATCAACAGGTAAGGTCTCAATTGAGCACTGCAAATCTGCCCGCACCCATATTACTAGACCTCCCGATGGCTGACCTCTAAGGGATTGAAGTGTGAGGGTGTAAAAGGAGATGTACCCATTCCTAAGCTCCATGTCTCCTGGAAGAGACAAATATCATAGTCATCTATAGACTGATCACAATCAGAATCCCCCAGTTTAGTGCCTATCCGAACTACCTTCCAGGACACAATTGGTAGTAATCCCAAAGCGGTCTCCACAGATGGCACTTGGCTATGTGTACTCCCTCCCCTCCCTTCACATGTTTTTTCCAACCTACCAGAAGACACCGCATGTCCATCTTCACCACTATATGCCCCAACAGAGAGGATTAGAGAATTTGGTGAGTTCCACTGCACTGGCACTGTCTTGACATACATAGTTCCCAAGTACTCTTTCTCTCAGGTTCCTAGCATTTTCACAGGACTGCTTCCAAGTCTATTCTATATGGAAGTTTTATCCACCAAGTCAATATCCCCTAAACTGCTGGATCCACCTTGGATGTGTGGGCCACTTCTGGACACATGCTGGATATCATAATCATCCCTATACCTAATCTGAATCTGGGTGGCGGCATTACAAATCCTGCTAGCTTCCATAGATAACAGCCCATCAACCAGGCCACAATCTCTCAAAACCACCCTTACTACATCATCAATCTGTCCAGAATGTCACTCCTGATAATATAGTAGCACCCTTTCACATGCCTTAGCCAATGAATTACCTTGTTGGCTATGGAACTCTGATCTTCTCAGCACCTTGGGGCTACCTTTGGAACATGGACAAGGAAAAACTGGACTTGCTCAAAGTAAATTGATGTGGTCCTGCAGCCTCTAGATCTCTTCTGTATTGGAGGTAGGCATTATATGAGCGGGGTGAGAAGAATATTTAAGTTGGTACGTAGGCCCATAGTTGTTGAAAACACCAGGGTCCTCTCCTTCTCCCACCCCTTCCCATCCCATGTTTGGTGTAGGACCCCAACCCCTGCCCTCTTCGTGCCTGATCCTCCCCCTGCCATGCCTCAGCCTCTTGAAGTTCATTTGCGCCTGGACCCTGGTATCCACTAGGCCTAATACAGTTTGTACCACATGACAATGGGGAGCAGGGACTAGTTGGGCTGGGGGATCTATCTGGGACTGGGCCAAAGGCATAGATTCGGACTTTGGAGGGTTGTATGTCTTCCTTGCGATCGCATGCTTGTTTGTAGGGGCTCTGGATTTTCTGGGGCGAGGCAGATATAGGAGTGGGTGGATTCCCCTTTGGTGATTTAATCTCCTTGATTTTTGATCCCAAAGATTTTATGGTCTGTTTCAAAGCTCTAAGCTAGTCCCTGAGCCCCTCGATTGCCTCCATTGAGTTTATAATGTCAACAGGTACCCTTGGTAAACCAACAATATTAGCACCCACCTCTTTAACATTTGTGTCACTATTTTGCAGACTTTAGACATTAAACCTATTTTCACATGCGACATCAGTGTTCACTACAATTGCTGCATTGTCTCCTGTAAGATGGTCAGAGTCATTAAAAATATGGTATGAGTCCAAAGGCAAATCAACAGGCGGTAAGGGAAGAAGCATTTTCCTCGTAAACATCTCTGCAACACTTTTTAGATCTTTTTTCTTTGCTTTTCATGCCTGGGTTTTGGGCAATACAACATAGCTCTAGTCAGCTGGGGAGCTTAGTGTCTCTTCCACTTCTTCGAGGAGATCATCAATCCTGTCCATAACACAATTATTACCCGCTGTGTTGGGCCCTTTTTTAGTATTTTGTGGACATTGCACTACCTACTGAGCCTTGCGCTTCCCCATCACCGCTCATCCAGAGATAAACGCAAACCAAGTACACCCCCTATACTTGGGGGAGGACATTGCGGGACATAGGAAAGAGACTCACCAAAATAGAAATACAATAAAAGCATAGTACCTGTGTACAAGGTGTTCGAGGTGAGGTCAAGCCCAGCCGTGGACACGCGCAGATAGTACCTTTCTTTACACGCACCCCATCCTAAAGAGCATTTATGTGGCGCTGCCGCCACTGTCTGCCTGGCCCTATGTAGTCCATGCGTTCAACCCTTTCTTGCCCCTGCACACTCTGTGTGCCCAAAGTAGCCCTTCTGTGTGTTCTACTCCTGTGCATCTGCCAATTGTGGCTCTGCCTCCCTGTATCCCATCCCACTTGCTGCCCTGTGTGCCGTCCTGCCTCACCCTCTACAGCCCATCAGTGCCACCCACCCCACCCTGTTGTGTGGCAACCTGCCCTCCCCTGCTGCTCTACAGTGGGATAGGACACCCCTGCTGGCCATATGTTTGCCCCCTCCCCCTCTATGTGCAACTACACTGTGCCATTGCCTCCTGCAGGGAGCTAATGCCCTCCTGCTCCTGGGATTAGATTAATCTCCTCTCCCCCCAATCCCACCACATTTTTCCAACTCATCCTAGACTGGGGATCGCATGGAGGATTCTCTTGCATCCCCACGTCGCGGGTCCAATGTTTTAAACATCCGTCCAGATGCTTCCGAAGATGAGGGGAGATTTGAAAAGAGTGCAAGCCGATGGATTAATGCAAAACCCCAGAGGTCATAGGAGATTCTTAGTCCCACACCTCCTCAAGGACGGTGTGTCGGTGTGTTCATTAAATCATACCCGCCTTGCCCAAGGACAGGGGTATTATGTGCCACCCCTCCTTGCAATGCATAAGGGCAAGAGTGGACAAATGACCGCTGCTCCCTCACCTTGGCCAAGTTGAAGCAAGGGGTACTTAAAGAAAGTGAAAAAACAACAGCAGTTGGGTGAGAGACCTTGCATCAACCCACTCGTCTATCTGCTCCTTCCCCTTTAAGAGCAGGGTGCATTGGAAGGTGTCAGCTGGCACCCGCTCCTCCATCCTTTTCTTAATTAAAAACTGAGGGGCATATTTACAAGCCTCTTGTGACACTTTTGCGTCAGTTTTCCCATGTTAAAAGTGAGGCAAAAGTGGCGCAAGGGGCTTGTAAATCTGCTCCTGAGTGTAGGGCTGTCGGATGACCCCACTCCTCCATGGCCCACACAGTGTTGCTGGCCAGAGAGGAGTGTGTCAGGTGGCAACCTCTCTGAGTCCTGAGTAAGGTATGGGGGTGGGGCAAATTCCCCCTAACCATTGGGCAAGGTGAGGGGGCTTAAAGGCACAGTTTCCATCAGGGGCATAGCTTCGGGACCGGGGGGAAGGGGTTGAGGTGTTACTCCCACCCCTCCCCCCTTAATAAATGTATTTTCTGATAAGTAGTTGGGTTTGGTTGCTTTCAGTGGGGTATTGTGAGATGTCAGTCAGAGTTCAGCATGAATATTTACATATACACAACACACACTCTCTATCACAATATTGTGTTTTCTCTCATAGTACGCCTCCCAATCAGCATTCCTCTTCCTTTCCACTGCCCCTTAGGGGCCTCTCATGCACCCTGCTTGTTGTATAACACATTTAAACATTGTATGCCAGCCTTATTGTCAGAAAATCTGAAGCTATCCCCTCTGCCCCCCTCCTTCCCCCCACTCATACTGACCAAGCTACGCCCCTGGGTCCCGTGCACTTTGGCAATGTCCGCGGGATTGAAAATAACAATAAAGACCTTGTACGGGAGGCCTAAGACAACTGATTCACGTCTTGTGTCACTAATAAAATTGTCATCAGGGCAGAAGTTGTAAAGAATAAGACACCTATCCAGTTTCTGAATTGGACAATGTGTTCTCTGGGAACCTGGTTTTATTCCTAGCTTCTCAGTTTCATCACATTGTGTGACCCTAGGCAATTAATATTCTTCACTGTGCCTCCTTTCATGATCATAACACTTGAGAACATCTTGAAATAATTCATTTCAGGGTGCACATTGTACAAACATCTATCTTGTGCAGGGTTTAATAGCCATAATGTTGCTCCATCTATAACAATAAAGGTTTATATAGGAGGTACATGACCATGGCTTGCACCTTTAGTCGTTAATAAAACCACCAGGGCAGAATGGGCGGGATTCACTTATTCTAAAAGCCACTCTTTGCAGTGTTATTGATATATTAGTTCATACATAAGCCATGAATAAAGCGGCAGTCAGTGACATGATTTGTAGCGGGGTGGGAGGTTCAGGGTAAGCTAAGAGCTCTTCCAGGAGTCCAGGAAAATTATGCGAGCTGGCCATCAGCACCTCACTGTCACTCTCCTGCTGGCACACCCACTGCCCTGCAACCAATCAGCTGCGAGCGAGTGTGGCTCGTCAGGGTCGGTACAGTCTGTTTACTAGCACCGGCTATGATTACAATGCCGTGCTGTGAACTGTGCTGCGCGTGCCGACAGCCACTGCGTGGGGCCTCTTCAGGCAGCAGCGCCAGGGGGAAACCCGCCCCCTCTTTTTACGGTATTGCTGAGCCCAGGCAGCTGCGAAAAATGAAAAGTGAAGTGAGTGAACTATGGCCCTGTAGGGTTATTTATTTCTGTTGTTTACTGAATGTGGAAAAAACTGCACATGCCTTCCGGTCAAATGCAAGAGCTGGAACTCAACATCACAGGAAGCCCCGTTTGTGACACTCAGACGAAGCAACATAGTGGACAGTTGGACACTGTCCCAGTGTTGTCCCTTAACATAATATGCATTTACACCGCAACTGAACAACCAAGGTAGCCTTTCGTGCCTTTCACTGTCCAACGGTTACGACAGCAAGAAGCCTCCCTGTTACATGATTTTGTCACGTGTTTTATCACTGATGAACTAGGATAATAGTGCGATATTAACGTGTAAATAAATACCGTGTGACTGCAGAATTATGTATTCTGTGTCCAGGAGCACTCTGTGAATCTGCCAGGCAAATCATTATATTTCGTTTTTATTAGGCCCAGCCCTTGGCGACACAGTCCATGCCTCTGGCAGGGATTTCTTCTTCTAGGCCACGCCTCTTTAAGAGCCGGCACCACTGGTTTCATCCATTTTAAAGCACTGCATAAACTCATGTTTGCACTGGGCAAGGCTGCTCTAGGAACACCTGCCTCCTACCCGCCCCTTAGCCATTTCAACGTTTGAAACAAAAGTGCTGTTTCAATTAGCCACGGTGCAGTAGTCTGCGTCATCACTACAAGAAAAACATTAGGCAAACTGTAATTGTGTACTCTCATTTAATCACAATTGTCCCCCGCCCATCCCCACCACCACCACCAACCCTCGCTAAACCTCAAAAGATCCATGCTTTCATTGGATGCGTCATGTCCTTAGAGTGCAGACATGATGGCTCCCTGTCCCGAAGTTACCTGCTGGGTGAGGTTTGTGATGGCGGATGTCATCCTCGTCAGGACCGTGATGTCACCGGTCCACCCTCATGTCAAATCTTTGCTGGATGTGGTGACGGATTTCAGACCTCTCCTCCTAGTGCAGCGTACTCATAAACTCACCAAAATACTGCGACATATCCAGGGGCAGATTTACAAGAAAGTGACGCATCTGTGAAGATGCGTCACTTTCCCTGCACCACCCGGAGAAACCCTTGCGCCACCTTCCATGCGTCGTATTTACAATACTGCGCACCATGGTGCAAGGATTGACAGATGCGTCAGAAATTCTGACGCATCTGTTGGGGCAAAAGTCATGCATTGCTGGAGTCTTGTCACAAGCACAACGCAACTCCAGCAATGCATTTTGAGGCCTATTCCCACTACACTGCGTCACTCCTTATGCCTGCTTCAAGTAGGCGTAAGGTTTTGACACAGTGGCGTCCTAGTAGTGATGCAGTGAAATCTTGTAGATTTCGCTGTATCACTTTTACGAGGCTTTCCTGTGTGGGAACGCCCACCCTGCATACATTATACCTGACGCAGGTATAATGTGACGAAGGGCTTTACAACGTGACACATCTCCCTAGATGCGTCACGTTGTAAATTGGCCGCATTGTTTATGCCGTCGCTGCATCACAAAAGGGACTCAATGGCGGGGCAAGCTTGTCACAAGGGGCTTGTTAATCTGCCCCCCAGAGTTTAATTGAGCCGGTGGTTGATGAGGGCCGTCAGCAGTCATTTTTGGGAAACGGCACGTATTTTTCCTCATCTGGCATTTCCCGGTAGAAAGGGAGGGATAATACAAAATGGAGAAAAAGTAAGGAAGGAAAAGACGGAAAATCAGTCTAAAAGGTACAGAGCAGGGACCTGCAAGAGTTATATACAGGGGCAGGGAGTGTCTGGAAATGGCAATGGAGAGGCATGAGGCGGAGTGCAGCCTTGGTAATCGGCGCGCAGACATTTAATAGGGCCGGCCGTGGTTTTTAATCAGAGCTTTGGCACCAGCTCTCATTATTTTACAAATTAAGCACTAGGCATATCATCACCGTGCACTTCCTTAAAAGTGGAGGCAGGGATACATGTCTGCCTTAATAACCACCAGCCACTGTCCTGTTTAAAAGGTTGCCATTGTCATATTGACAATGACTTGCTGCTCCAGGGTCAGGACAAGCTGAATGTTCCTGCTCAGGTTCGGAGCCATGCCTTGTATTCTACGGAAGCCTCAAAGGGGTCATATCCTGACCTCCATCACTTCGCTCCAGGCTGACCCTCATGGTGGCTGCCCAGATGTTCGAGCTGCATGGTCAGTAAAGGTACAGAATTGCCAGAGGCCACGGAGGTGATAGCAGTAGGCGCTTTGCAATAGGGATTATTATGGACCAAGGCGGGTTGCCATGTCAGGGAACTCCAGATCTCTCTAAGAACAAATCTCCCTTAAAAGTCAGTGCTTCCTGGAAACTTGATTGAAAGGAACCTGAAGAAAACTGTACTTTGTTGAATGAAGTTATTTTTCAAAGAGTGTCTTACAAACTCTGGGGCAGATTTACAACCCCCTTGCGACACGTTTGCCCCACCGTTGCGTCACTTTTGTGACGCAGCGGTGGTGTAAAAAATGTATAAAGTGACGCCTCTAGGTAGATGCGTCACGTTGTAAAGCCCTGCATCACATTATACCTGCGTCAGGTATATTGTATGCAGGGTGGGCGTTCCCACGCAGGAAAGCCTCGTAAAAGTGACGCAGTGAAATCTACGAGATTTTACTGAGTCACTTCTAGGACGCCACTGCAATAAAACCTTAAGCCTGCTTGAAGCAGGAATAAGGAGTGACGCAGTGTAGTGGGAATAGGCCTCAAAATGCATTGCTGGAGTTGCGTCGTGCTTGCGACACGACTCCAGCAATGCGTAACTTTTGCCCCAACAGATGCGTCAGAATTACTGATGCATCTGTCAATCCTTGCACCATGGTGCGCCGTATTGTAAATACGGCGCATCCATGGTGGCGCAAGGGTTTCTCAAGGTGGTGCAGGGAAAGTGACGCATCTTTACAGATGTGTCACTTTCTTGTAAATCTGCCCCTCTGTGTATGATATCTGTACGGATAAAAGATTTCAAATAGTTTGAAGAAGCGAGTGAAGAATCATGAAACGCTTCAGCCAGTAGGGAATTTGATAAATATGAATTATATCATCAATAACTGATGACATTTGTGAAGCTTTGGAAACTGAATTTATCTCAAATGCACTTTGAAGTATTGTGGTGGCTACTATTTGTGTAAACAAGTCCCTTTGGGTATATTTATGTGCCCCTTAAATTAATTGACACAGCTTTGGAGGCCGTGGAAGAGGCATGAACTGGGGGTGCCGTAGCAGTCAGGGATATCTGAGCAGCTTCTCCCCACTGACCCCTGCTGGAACGTCGGGTAGGTGGTGAGGCATGGCAGTGTTACCTCCAAGGCTGACACTGTGCCTGACATTTATTCATCAGCCGCAAACGCTGTGGCTTTGTTCACTTTGGGTACAGGCACATAGCTTGGTGTGTTTATGCAACAACATTGTGTTCCAACAATGGGTGCATATCACATCACTAACATCAAAATATGACCGTCAGTATTCACACGGTGCATTTTTTATGGGACTGAAATCAAATTTGGCAACTATCTTAACCTCAATCCAGACACCATTTAGCATTGCCCTCTAATGTAGTCCTTTCAGCTTTCCTGGTCCTTTTGGCTGTTTTGACCGTTACACGGGGCCCTTTCTAGTAAAAGTTATTTCTATGTGCACCCCACTTGCTGTTTGCAGTACTCTACATCATTCACACTGGAGGACACAGCGTTGACTTTTTCCATGATTTTCTACCATGTCCTAGCCCAGTTCTTAGGGCCGGTCCTTCAGTGTGAGTTGCCGCATCTTGGACAACTTCCGCTGCCAGGGGTTGGAGTTCACATTCTGAAACCCTCCTGGGCCTCATTTGTGAGAAGTGACTCATCGCTGCGTGAAAGCAGCGATGCGTCACTTCTCAGTGCGCCCTCCTTGCGACATAATGGATGCGTCATATTTACTGTATGACGCATCATGTCGCAAGGAGGAGTTACAGATACGTCAGTATTTCTGACGTATCTGTAGGCGCAAAAGTGACGCATTGCTGGAGTGTGTCACAAAAGTGATGCAACTCCAGCAATGTGTCCTTTCACACAGGGCAAGCCCAATGTGAAAGGGCCTGCGTCAGTCTTACGCCTGCAGTGAGGCAGGCTTAAGATATTGACGCATTTGCACCCTAGAAGTGGCACAGTGAAATCTCGTAGATTTCACTGCGTCACTTCTTTGAGGCTTACTCACGTGGGACCGCCCACCCTGCATACATTATACCTGACGCAGGTATAATGTAGCGCAGGGGTTTACAAAGTGACGCATCTGCTAAGATGCGTCACTTTGTAAATAGGGCTCAACATGAGGCATGTTTTACGCCACCCATGCGTCAAAAAAGTGACGCAACGGAAGCCCAAAACTGTCGCAAGGGCTCATAAATAAGCCCCCCTGTTTTCTATCCAATAATTTGTGAAATTGCTTTGGGGTGATCGTGTGACCTGGACACTGATAGATAGCAAAGCTTGCCGTCCCTGTGTACCAATCCCGCAAGATGGTTGTATTTCAGAAGCGGTCTCCTGGGTCTGCCGGGAATGTGTGTTCAGCTCTTAGAGGTGCGGTGTGGGGAATTACAGACTCGGAGGGTGTGTTATCAACACAGGACATTTCATGATGTGTTGCATGTCGTAAGTCACTGCACCCGGTACTATCAATCCTGCGGGGGGGCGCAGATGTATCAAGTCATTTCGTGTCAGGGTTACGCTAGCACCCCACGGCGGGGTGAAACCGGATCACGTGTCACTCATCTCTGTGAAATGCAAGCCTGTGATCTGGCCCTGAGTGGAGCCTGTGAGCGTACAGGTGGCAAGATGATGGACACAAGAGAGGAGTCCTGTACCACCAATGTCTATGTGCCTCTGTGTACTACAATGACAGCGCGAGGATGGACAGGGAGGAGCTGGGTATATGTGCATAAAGGAAATCTCACTATACCCCCATCCCGTAATGAATGAGGACATTCAGGGGTAACGTGAGCTGAGAGCAGTACTATGGATCTTACGCTAAAATGCACGTGTGGATTATTTCCAACTGTAGAAAAGTAAATTGCCACATGGTGGCACCAGAACACCAAAGACACTTATAACGGTGACACATTTACGAGTATGACAATGAAAAGGATGTTTATCGCACAAACGAAAAGGAATTGACCGGCAACTATATAGATAACTAAAAAGTAGAGGACTGTATGTGACGTCACCACCAAACATGCGCCCGCGCAGGAGCATCCAATGCAAATTGGTATTCATACTAATTCCTCTTCGTACTTCTTGGCTTGCTATATAAACTGGCCCTGCTCTAGCCCTATTGGCCGGCCATGTGACTGACTCTGTCCCAGCCAGCCTGTCCTAACATTCGAATGACTGTGCTAAAGATCGTCAAGTCTGTAAGGGAAATGCTCTGAACCAGACACACTGACCTAGTAGATGACATTGTTCTGCCCCATGTCTTCCCACTGGCCTAACACGTGAAGGATTCTACCCCTGCCCTATTCATCTGCTATTCGACTGTCTCTATCCCAGCACTGACAGCGTGCCTTGTGACTGACTATGGCTCTTCCCCACTGAGTTAACATTCAGCAGTCTCTTCTCTAGTTCGCCTGCCACCTGTGTGATTATCTCTGCCCCAGCGTAGCTCACCTGGCATTGGACTGTCAGCTCCAGCCGTCCTCCCTGACATGCCACGGATTCCTTTACAAACCCACTGAGTTGCAATTGCTGTTTGAACGTTTCTGCCGAGGACTCACAGACCTTGTGTGTGATGCGGTTCTGCGACAGCAATGCCAACGTGCTATGTAAGTAGCTCTGCCCCAGCCCCGCCGGGCTGACCTGCCAGGCACCTGGCTCTTACCCTGCCCGACCACCCTGACATGCCACAGGCCCTGACTCAGCCCTGATGGTCGGTCATATTCATTTTGCTTTTCTAACCCAGGGCTCTGAGACACACGTGGTCACCACAAGATATTTGTATTTATGGACTGCGGTTCAAGAGGTAGAAAAGTATCATTTTGTTTGTTTGACGCACAGCAATGGGGGCAGCACTCGCATTGGAAAGGTTTGGGCAACAGTAAATGTGAAAAAGATGGCGCCGCCAAGTGTTGCGTTTCATCTATCAATGGAAAATCTATTCTAAACCCATTCTGCAAATGTTACTGCACTTGTGATATATGCGTCATTGAGAAAACCAATAACTCGAACTATTTAGAGCCGAGACTCATTAACTTGCTTGGTTTTTTTCTTCATTTTTCCTAGAACCAGGTCCAGAAAATGTAGCACTTTATTGTTTAATGCCAGAGATCTTTCTTAGCACGTGTTGCAGCTTTCAGATGCACTGTGCAAGTTTCTGCCCGATGTTTTCGAGTCGGTTTAAACTAATCCCTGATTCTATTACAGCCTATCCACTGAGGACACTGTTAAATATTGTAGGTCCATCATGAAGTAGTTTTAGCAATGTGCAAGTTTCTGCCCGATGTTTTCGAGTCGGTTCAAACTAATCCCTGATTCTATTACAGCCTATCCACTGAGGACACTGTTAAATATTGTAGGTCCATCATGAAGTAGTTTTAGCAAATCACTTCATTTCATTGCCCCCCTGGCTCTTCCCAAGCAACAGTCACAGCGTTTCTCATAGAGCACGGGTACTCACATGGGTGATGAAAGGTGGGCGTAGGAGGATGTGAAGCAGGTGCATGCTGTAGACAAAAACCGAGCCTTTACTGACTTCTTTCGGCCACCAATGCTCTATTCTCATGCACCAATAAATTACATTCAAAGCATTAACTTCTAATGTAAAACTTGAAAGAGGTTCTCATCTGGTGGCTGAATTGCAAAATGTCAAACTTGAAACCCTGGTATCAGTCATGGCTTCCTCGCTTGACAAAATTGTGTGATCCTAGGCAATTGGTTACTTTCATTTCATTACCATATATGAGAGCCCGTTAAAATATACTAGTTCAGGGTGTGTGCTGTACAAAACCTTCTCTTGTATTTTGCTTAATAAACTACAACGCTTTTCCAATTATATAACAACCAAGGCTACACACAAGGTGCACCTGACAAATGACTTGCCTCTTCGTTCACTAATGACACTGTATTCAGAATGGGGGTGGTATGAATGTTTTCAAGATCATGTTTGAAAACTATCTAACAAATGCCTATCAATGCAGTGGTATATTCTGATCTATTCACGCATGTCAATGAAATACACTTTTTTGAAATTTGCAGTTTATCATGTTTTTACATGTTTAGTGCAAGATGTCTTTAAAACTAAAGGTATTCTAGGTTGTCTAGGACACCTTCTTTTCTTCTTTACAGTTACTTTAGCGTGTAAATAAAGTATGCTTGTTTGTTTCACAACTTTCTGAATGTTCCTGCTCTGTCAAGTGAACATCAGCCCAGTGCTGCTGTCATTTATAAAGCGCAGTATCACCCAACGGGCATCTTGGGGCTGCATGACTATCAGTTCTAAGAGACTGCTGTCAGAGGGAGTGAGACTAATATTTGTATGATTATCTGCTGTCATTCCTACTGGTGAAAAAGCCACGTCTTTCCTGAAATTACTCAGGTTTGGATTAGTCCTTAAATATAATGGCTAATGGGGATAGAGCAACAGTCCGTTCGTTTTCACCTTAATGTTTTCTAAACAATGACAAATAATCCATAGGCCCATTCAGGAATATTTTTGCTGGAATCACTCATACTCATAAAGGATATTGGGGCATATTTACTAGGAAACTGTTGGAGCGCAGCGTTAAGCCAAGAAGGCTAACGCCACGCTCCGAGAGTTTCCAAATGCAGGGATGCGTCGCATTCACAAGAATATGGTGCAACCCTGCCTTTCCCTCAGCGCTGGCACAAAATGTAGCTGCCTACCACCAACGCAGGCACTCTTGCACCATTGTGCAAGGGTGCCTGCATTGCAGGGAATGATTGTTTATATGCAAGAAGGTTACCTTCATGCACATAAAAAATAAGTAACTGCGTTTTGTAACTTCTATTAGTGCTGCAGAATGCAGCACACATAAAAGTTGCAAATCGTCATTTTTTAAAATGATTATTTATGTGCAGGAAGGGGCACCTTCCTGAACCTAACTAATCATTCATGGCATGTTGCTGTTTCTATGTGTGCTGCACAATGCAGCACGCATAGAAACAGCAAAAACAAGGAAAAATAAGGCATTTCTCCACGTTTTGCCAGGTTAAGACCAGGTTTTCCCTGGTCTTAATTTTGGCGCTGCCCCATATTTACACCACCCTTGGAAATAATGGGCAGTGTCAAGATTAATGGGTGTTGTGGCGGAACACCCACCCCAACACCCATTGCCCACCTCTTTCACGCTGAGTGTAGCATGAAATGGGGACGTATACACAAGGTGGCGTTAAGCCACGTTAAGTGGCTTAACGCCGCCTTGTAAATCAGATGAAGCCCGTATCGCCACAGTAACAAAGGCAAAAGTGACGTTCCTGTGGCGATAGATGCTTTTAAATTTGCCCCATAGTCCATTACAGAAGCGGTTTCTTTTCTTTCCCTTTCTTATAATATAGCATAAGAGTTATTATGCAGCCAGGACCCCACTCTCGAGTTCAACAGTCAGGTTATTATAAAGCAAGTTGTAATAGAGGAAGGTTTCTCGATGTCGAAAGTCGTCTGTGTATTCTGATATCCAACACTCCTATTTTTACATCAGAGGAAGCTTATCTACCAAATATAAATGTGACTTTTACATTTATAAACATCTGTGTTACTGACATTTTCAAAGCAGCCACGTAAAATTCCACATTTAGCCCTCTAGCTTTCCTCGCCTATGGATTCTCAATGACTGGTACTCAGTATGATAAAATATATGAATCTATTAAAGAACCAGCACAGCATCAGCAGGGCAGCTAACATTTCAGGAAGTTGCCAAATCCTCTGTTTCCAAACTGCTATGATGCCATTAAGTAGTAAGGATTCGGGATGCTTTGGAATCAGCCACACCCTGGGTGCTTTTAATGTATTGGTCACTGTCAGTGTGAAACTGGGGTTGCTGTAGTGTGATCTACCCTAACTTATTGGAGGATCACCTGTTAGCTGGATTTCAGGATTAGCTGATTGCTTACCAGGGGCTGTAGTGAGGAATTTGAAGAGGTGGCCACAGAATTTCTGTGCCTAGATTGCATGCAAACCTCTTTAGCTGTTATAGATGTTTCAGGGAGACTATCACAGTCGAAGGCATGGTGTCAAGTAAAGAAGGCCCCATATCCTCGGTCTGAGGGCAGGCGGCGCTGCTGAGAGAGTCTTCCCAAATGAATACAAGTTTTTGTTTATAAACAACACAAAACACCTCGGTTTGCAGAACCTTCTATGAAAAGCAGCTTACGTTCACCGATTTTAAATATCTTCTGTCATGGTGTCAAGTTTGACACACACACACGCGCGCGCAAGCACACACACACAAAATTACCTACCGCTGGCAATAATGCTCCAGGTGTGGGATCTTCCATTCATCAGCAGATTCCCTGTTTGCGGTGGGGCTGCAGGGGCCCTGTTGTCCCCACTATGGTGATGGCTGGTTTACATTTTAGGTGTTCCAAGCGCTCACTCCTAGCCACAGGGAATAAACTACCAACCATGACACTTATGAAGCTGACACTCTAAAAGTACTCCTACCGAAGTGACTTCATCAATCACGAGGTGTCCTGGATTCAACTGGCAGGACTTACACTGTAGCACCCCAACACGGATCTTCGTACCTTTGAGGAAGCGGGACACGTCCTCCAGTTGGGGTATGTTGTGCTCGCTGTACCCGCAGTGCCTCTCCAGCAGGGTCAGCGCCTCGGTGTGCTCTCTGCAGGCGTGCGTCGGGTACAGGCTCTTCAGCATGCTGTAAACTTCTCTCCTGCATGCAAAGGCAGAAAGACAAGTTCAAGGGCACACAGACATGCAGAAGCAGCAAGACAAGTTCAAGGTCACACAGACAAGCAGCGGCAGAAAGACAAGTTCAAGGGCACACAGGCATGCGGAGGCAGAACGCCAAGTTCAAGGTCACACAGACATGCAGAGGCAGGCAGACAAGTTCAAGGCCACACACACATGCAGGGGCAGAAAGACAAGTTCAAGGCCACCCAGACATGCAGAGGCAGAAAGACAAGTTCAAGGGCGCACAGGCACGCAGGAGCGGGAAGACAAGTTCAAGGGCGCACAGGCACGCAGAGGCAGAAAGCCAAGTTCAAGGTCGCACAGGCACGCAGGAGCAGAAAGACAAGTTCAAGGTCGCAGAGGCACGCAGGAGCGGAAAGACAAGTTCAAGGGCGCACAGGCACGCAGAGGCAGAAAGCCAAGTTCAAGGTCGCACAGGCACGCAGGAGCAGAAAGACAAGTTCAAGGTCACACAGACACGGAGAAGCAGAAAGACAAGTTCAGGGGCACACAGCCACACAGCGGCAGCCTGACAAGTTCAAGGTCACACAGGCAAGCAGAGGCAGAAAGCCAAGTTCAAGGGCGCACAGGCATGCAGAGGCAGAAAGGCACGTTTAAGGTCACACAGACTTGCAGAGGCAGAAAGACAAGTTCAAGGTCACACAGACACGCAAAGGCAGAGAGACAAGTTCAAGGTCACACAGACATGCAGAGGCTCCATTGTTGCTCTCAGCTCAAGGGGGCAGTTTTAAGTAAAGCCACGCAGCATTGGGCTGATCAAGAAGCCCTTCAGAGAAGTGCAGAGGGGCTGGGGCTAGGAGGGGAAGAGGTGGGGTGCGGTTAGTGAGCATGCGCAGAGCGTGTGCCCCTGTCACTGTGCTTCAGTGATATACATATTGTAGGCTTAGTATTAAGAACGAACAAGGATAGTGCAGACCAGTGGCTCTTATGAAGGGAGGACGATCCCCTTAAAACAACAATCTTCACAATGATTCCATAAATCCATCTTCATTTAAAAACCCAGTCGGAAAGGCGGCCATTTTTAATTGCTGCTGTCCTTTGTCATAAGAACTGTGCATGCTTCCAGTGTCAAAACTCCACTATCACCTGTGCACACACCAAATCCCAAACCCCAAACCCAAAGGTACAAACTCATTTGGCTCGAATGGTAATTATTGCCCAGTGCCTCAGTTTTGGATTACTATGGCAAGTAATTTATCGACAGAGCTGTGCTTTGATCCCTGTTGTGAAATCCTGGGTGTTGCAGGTCAGGACTGAAGTGCATTGGCAGAACTGTATGTGTAGGTCACAGAACCTTTTGCTGGAAGAGCATCCACAAAAGTGCTCCCAGTAATCATCATTACACTCTCTCCTGACCTTCAGTGTAGAAGTCCTTACATTATAGTGCTCGGGCGTCAGAGTATCGCCTTCTTACACTCCTGCCATATTCTGTTTTTGTGTATTACATCTGAGGCCAAAGAATCCGGCTGCCTGAGTAAGATACATAGGTGCTGGAAGTAGGGATGCTGGGGGTGCTGCAGCATAGTGGGGAGAACAGAGCCTCTGCAGCCCCCCGTGAACAGGGAATCTGCTGATGAGTGGAAGATCCCAAACCTAGAACACTATTGCTAGCGGTAAGTAATTATAGGGCTTTGTGTCTGTGTGTTCACCCCCCCCAATTCTGTGAATGTTCTAGCTGGTCAAAGTGTGTTTCTTCCGCTGATGCTGTCTGTGAGGTGCTATTCATAATGAGTTCATACATTTCGATGCGAGGGAAGCCATGTTGTACCTGTTTTCTAACGTGTTGAGGCTTCCACTGTTGCTCTCTGTTCTGTGTGCTCTCTCTGTGAGGGAGTCCTGCACACCCTCTATAGAGATTTTGGGTCTGAGGCATCAAAGAGTTCTATCCATTCTGTGTCTATGGGGAAACTCTTCACACATAAGGATATTTTCACACTCACCAAGTACCGATTTCCTCAGCCGTGTACTCCACGCGAGGGATGGGCTCCCCACTGCCAGAAAGAGAAGAGAGGCCATGTTAGAGGACTGGGGGCAAGTCAGATAGGTGCAGGGGCGGATTGGCCTATTGAAAAATTAGGTTTGCAAGCCTTGGAATGGTGTTTTCTGAAAGACAGCATTGGCTGACGGTGAATCTTATTACATTGGACAGTTAATATTTAACGAAATAAAACCACTCCTTCAGATGCATTTAGCATGCTCTGTTATTTACAATGCTATGAAGCATCAAGACTGTAGCAGCAAGCCCATGTGGAAAGCCAAGTTATTAGTAAGAGGCCAGTTTTCAATATTGAGTCCTGTAGCTCCACAAGGTATTATGCAAGTTTTTACAACTTTTAATGCTATCACTAGAGAGTTTTCACCTTTGGCCATCTATCAAGGGTAATAGGGTGACCAGACGGGCCAGTTTTCCCCGGACGGTCCTGACACATTGCTCCAAATTAAAGAAATGTCCTGGTTTTTGCGTAGTGCCCGGGTTAAACAGATAAATGTCCCGGCTTTTAAATAGTATCTCGATGCGCCTGCTTTACTTCGATCAGCCGGAGACGGGTCTCTATTGGGCTCTCCATTTTGCCCTCACAGAAAAAAAAGCTTACTGCTGAAGCAGTACCACCCTTCACTGCTTTCAAAGAGACTTGTTATAGGGGCATATCAGCAACGAGGTGATATAAAATTATCGCCGCTTTTGCGTCCGTTTTCGGGCGAAAAGCAGCAATAATTTTGTCGCCTAATCAGCAAGGTCACGCCATGATATCCTATGGAAGGTGGATATCATGGCTAAGTATGTGAGGCCCTATCAGCAAGCTATCGCCAAACTTTGTGGGATTATCACTGGGTTTCCAGCGATAATCTCACGTTTGGCAGTTAGCGCTAGGATTTTTATCGCTTTTGAGATAAGCGTTGCTATTAGCACGCTATCTCAGCGATAAAAATCCATGTTAGCTGGCGATAATTATCCTAGCGCTAATTGCGCTTAGCGATAATTATCGCCGGTTGTTGCTGATATGCCCCATAGTTCTTTCACAGTCTCTTCTTTCCAGAACTGAGGCATTTTCAACGTTATGTACAGCGAAGCCAAAGTTGTTGCTTACTTCTCTTATGTATCTAACAACCACTGACAAAGCCAATAGTACAGGCTAGTTCTAGGTGTTATGTTACTCGTTATATAATTTATCTGGATACATTGACAGAAGCAGCACATTTTTCGGGCAGGACGCTATGCTAAGTGCAGATTTTTTTGGCTTATGTGTTTTAAGCCATGTCCTTAATTACATCGGCCACGGCCCTTGAGTACCCCCCCCACCCCCGTTTTTCCATCCAACTTAAAGCCATGGGTACTTCTGTCAGTCCTACTTCTATGTCTATGACACCTGTCCCGGTTTTTTGTTTTGAGAATCTGGTCACCCGAGTAATGGAACAGAGGTGATGAGTAAATGTAAAGAGTGTGTGCTGGATTCCCAAATGCTCTTCGGCACGCACAGTAGTCATATTTGGGAATATAATGAGCATAATAATAAGTGTAAAATCACGCCATTGAACAACAGAACGAAATGCATACACTCAAATGGTGCCAGCGTGACTGAATTTCCTATGTCAGTAAACCAGGCCGCAGGGGTGGTTTGAGGATGCTTCATGTAGGCGTTGCCTGTAAAACTAGGTGGAAATATACAAAATCAAACATGAGAGTCTATTTTCGAAAGTTTAGCAGGCAGATTCCCACCCTGGATGCAGTCTGAGTAGAACACCTGTCAAGGCCGAAATGTGTATCCAAGTCAGGCAATGGGGGCTGGCGATGGCGGGTGGGGGGGGGGGGGATGTGGTGGTTTTATGGAAAATATTTCTTCATTAACTAAATAATTGAATACCTTTTCCTGTTGAAAAACAAAAAAAAAGGAAAAGGACAAATAAAAAAAAGGAAAAGTTCAAATTGCACATTTGCATTGCATTTCCGGACTGGGAAGTATAATCTTACAGCATTACATGTAAAAATGTTTACGCTTGTTATTACTCAGGAATCCGCAACAGTTGCAGACTCCCAAGATTGCTTTTAGTTTGAAATGGGTACAAACCATAGGGATAGGCCTAGGAGTAACATTTCAACCTTTCAAAGTCTATATTTTCAACATATTCAGAGATGTCCCTTTATTATTGTTTCTTTATAGTCCTGCTTAATATAGAGAAATATAACGTGAGCGAGACCCTTTTCAGCCAAAGGGATGGGGTTCCGTGTACAGATGAGAAAATATGTATATTCCCTGTGGCAACTATATTCTCCCTAATCCATATACATCATACTTCGACTCAAACATAACCCCACATATGTGTATAAAGCCTTTAGTCATCTATAGTGTATATAGTGCCCCTAAACAGAACCTATACATATAAATTATGTTATTAAACATGTTAATAATAAGTTTAAAAACAAGTAAATGTACCTCTGCCCTGGTACACTGATTTGTAGACCAGTTCATCCAGTAATCACACAACAATATAACATTAATATATCGATATTATCAGTAAATGACACAATAAAATCAATAAAAGATCAAAGAGAGAATACATAAGACAATACTCTTTGTCATCAAGAACCACCAATCTGTGTAGAAATTCAATCAAGGGAGGCAATATCCAATTTTTCATCTATTGTGCCCGCATGTTCCGCAGATTAAGCTATAATGCATGGACGCGTTTCAATGGTATCCCATTGGTTTACACTATTTTTCTCAAAACCACAGCAATAGCTCTCTCTTTTTTTTAAATTTAAAAATGAGCTTTGGGCACCTGAACATAGATTAAAAAAAACAATCACTACATATATCCAATCCTCTTCAAAATTTGCTAAACAATCATATATTTCATAAACTATTCTAACATTGCCACATTTCAAACAAGAGAATACAACAGTCAAAAAAGCACTATCATCATGCAGTAAACTTGAATTTCATTCTATATGTGTAGTGGCACTGCTATATCTCATAACTTTGGGTTAAATCATATACATGCATGGTTGAATTTCTACACAGATTGGCGTTTCTTGATGAGAAAGTGTATTGTCTTATGTATTCTCTCTTTGATTTTTTATTGATTGTATTGTGTCATGTACTGACAATATTGATGTATTAATGTTATATTGTTTTGTGATTAATGGATGAACTGGTCTACAAATCATTGTACCAGGGCAGGGGTACTTTGACTTGTTTAAAAAAAATATTAATAACATTTTTAATAAAATAATGTCTATATCCAGGTTCTGTGTAGTGGCACTCTATACACTATATATACATAAAGGCTTTACACATATGTGGGTTATATTAGCGGATGAGTGGAAGTATAATGTATGTGAATTAGGGTGAATTTAGTTGCCAGAGGTAATATACATATTTTCTCATCTGCTTGATATAGTGCAACCCTTCACCAATGGTTGGCCTCTTGGCGCTGAAACATAAATCACTCGTAGCTTAGGGGGAGATTTATCATTGAGTTGCGTCACTCTTGCACCACGCAACGGGGTGCAATGGTGACGCAACTAAAAAGTCTGATTTATCAAGCAACTCAAGGCCACCTTGCGTGGCCCTGCATGGCAAGATAAATCTAGAGTAGCGCAGCGTAAATCACTGCGTTGCATTACTCTGCCCCAGGCAGGCATTCCATGGGTGGAGGGTGGGCGTTCCCACGCACCCGCCCTTGGATTTTGGCGCATTTACAAAATTACCATTATTGATAGATCTCCGAATGCGTCTAAATGCCACACCTCCGCAGGTGAGGCATAACGAGGAGAGATATTTTTATTTCTCCTCGTTTTTTCTTCTTTCTATATGCAGCGCACACAGAAAGAGGAAGGTGCCTCTGAGGATTGTTTTTATGCACGAAGGTGTCCCTTCCAGCACAAAAACGATGCTGTCTGCAACACAAGCACCCTTCCACCACAGTGCAAGGGTGCTTGCATTGGCACTAGGCAGTACATTGTGCACCAGTGCAAGGAGAGGAGAGGAATGCGCCATATCATGTTAACTTGGGCGCATTCCTGCCCTTTCACGCAGCATAGCAAGGTGGCTTGCTGCACTGTGCCGGGGTGCGTATTATAATGATAAACCTGCCCCTTCGTTTCCTCAAGCGAATCAGAAGTCCTTCGCTGGAAAGAGGTATGTGGGTATTCTTCTGAAGTAACCTGGTCCGATGGCTGTCAGTTACTTTAATGTGGAGAGGGAATGCATTCCACAAATGTGAGGCTTGTCATCAAAATGCATGAAACCGACCCCCTTTTTGAGGAAAACTAGACTACGCCTTCATAATGCTTTTGTATGCTGGTATGGTGTGGATCTTTCTGCCAAAAGGAGTGCTCGCATGTTGCGAATTGTTAAAGAGCTAACTTCTGAGCTGGCGATGTCATGCTGCCCTGGAGGCAGATGGGAAGGCCTCCTCTTGCTCCTAAATGGACAAGCCATGCCTTTATTTGCGTCATCTTACTTCTTATAGTTGAAGGCAATGTCTGTGATCGCTGTCCTCCTCTTCCTGTACTCCTGATCGGAGAAGCCCTGCAGAAAAAAACAAAAAAGAGTTCAGCAGACGAGATTGATGGAGCAAGAAATAATGCAGGAGCTAGAAACACTCACTGGGTGGTCCAAGTCCATGTCCGGGTCGTACTTGGTGACCAGGTGGTGACACTTGTCCAGCTCTGCGATTGACTTGGGGAACCAGTGAACTGGGAAAGAGGAAGGTCAGAATGTAAGAGGGCAGAAGTGTCCGTGAGGGTGATGGCGACAGACAGCACAGAGCACCGCCGACTAGTTTGTACCCTTTGCTTATTTAGCTGGGATTAGTAAACCCTCAATAAAATATGCTGCTGACTGATCGCCCCCCACCCACCCCATCCCTACTTATCCCCTTTGAGTCGGAGGGAGACTCGTTCTCTGACAAGACTGGTGCTAAAACCCAACACGCACACACACTCAAGCACACGCGCGCACGCACACACGCATGCACGCACACTCTCCCCGCCACCACCCTTTTTAAGAAAGCAGTATAAAAATATTGCTATGAATGCATACATATGGCAGACATGTGAGGTTCACATTTTCATAACATGACGTGTTAATTGGAACACTACAGGATGTGGTAGCAAATATTTCATTCGATTATAGGACTACCATGTCATGGCCCCGCTTTCAGCACTGCACTGACGATTAATGTATCAAGCCCGGCGTTAACATTATCGCCGCTTTAGCGGCAGAAAACTGCCGCTAAAGCGGTGATAATGGGCTTGATAATATGCCCGTGAGAATTCCAATGGAAGCCCATGTTGACACCAGAACATGGGCTTCTATGGGAATTCTCTGCGGCATATTATCAAGCCCTTTATCGCCGCTTTAGCGGCAGTTTTCTGCCGCTCAAGTGGCGATAATGTTAACGTCGTTTCTTGATAATTTGCCCCTTGGTTTCTTTCCAGAATTGCGCTATGAACAACGTATACATGAACACGGTAAATCTACGAGTTAATGTATGAACAGCAACCAGCGCACAGAGGAATGACGGCTCTGTGCTGGAGCTCTGTTGTCCGCACTCATGCTCTAACAGGATCATGATAGGGCCACAGTTGGTTAAGATGTACCAGTAAACAAGGTGTTTACAACACAAGGAAAGAAAATCAATACAACAAATGACAGAAAAGATCTACTGGGGACTAAATATTGTTTGTTTTCTTAAAGAACTTCAGAAGCACTGGAAGGAAAATTAGTCACAACACTGAGTGCTCTATTGTGAGTCTGACGGCCCACGGACTGTCAGACTCGTGGGGGCATGGCGGTGGCGATCTTCCGCCCGCCCCAATAATATTAGGGTGGTCGGACTGCCATAGCCCTACTGCAGCTGCCAGGGAAACGATGTTCCCTGGTGGTGTTGCAGTGGCCAGGAGGCCGCAATATGCTTGCTGGGTCCGCCGCGCTCCTGACAAGCATATTACGAGTTTCCTCTCCACCACGGTTTTCATGGCGGTTCCTCCTCCATGAAAAGTGTGGTGGAGTGGAAACAAAGGGAGCCCTACAGGGCCCCCTTGTGTCTCTGAATCGTGGGTCCATGCCGAGTAGGAACTGTTTTTGACATTCCCATTGGGGTGCCCATTTTCAGGGCAACGCTGTGGGAACATTAAAAAAAAGCCCACCATACATGAGAAATATTCATAATCTGGCTGGCGGCCCGACCACGGGTGCAGCCGCAGGGCAGACCCCGCTCTGCACCACCAAACTCGTAATCAGGCCCTCAAACACAGCAGTGTGCTAGCAATATTGCATCACTTCAGTGTATTTGATCACTTTAAATTTTGGGGTCTTATAAAGCCTTCTTTTTATTAAATCCTCCCCCTGTCACCTTTCATTCCTTATTGCCAGTAGAAAAACCTGCATATTGGAACGGTAAGAATGGAGACAGTAAAACTACCTTCAACCACTCATACCTCTCCTAAAGCATCAATTGTAATTTTTATTATTCTGCTTTGACTGAACAGATGCCAAACAGGACTATTACTACAATATACATAACATGAACTTTGCGTTTTTCCCTTTCAACCATTGGCTTTCTTGGGCCAGCCTCTTTCATTGGCTTGAGATTCTATCAGCAAATGCTACTAGCTTTTTGGGTATGAGCTCCTACCTCCAGTGCTCGCACTGAACTGGACTAGGGACTATTTTACAGCTAGCACCCTCTTTACTGGAAATACAAACAAAAACAGGACTGCATCGAAGGCAAATGAGCCTTCAATAGTTTCCCTTAAGTTTATCATTTAGCTTTAATGTGCCTACATCGCATGTACACACATTAAATCCAGACTTCTTCCAGTGGTCACCCTGGGTGTTTTACGATAAAAAAAATGTGCAACCAAAACAACCTTGCCTTGAATGAATCGCCTTATGAATTTGTTACTTCCTCACTTTTAAGGTGCTATTGAAAATAACGATGAAGATGATGATAATGAGGATCATCAGAACACGTCTTTGGTGAACCATATGAAGACGTCAGAGGAGGAAGCAGATGACGCCGTAGGAAGTGAAATGGAAGGAGTTACAATATGCTGCAGAATGAGGGCGGCCAGAAGAGGGATCAATGAGACATGGAAGAGGCTACAGAACGGAACATAAGGCAATGGATCCAAAGACGGAGCAAAACAAGTTGTCAGCGCAGTGCTCCTACCTTTGTCTTCTTTGGTACTTCTGAGATCATCACACACTCTTTTCACTGAGCTCACCATTGTAGTGAGATCCGAACTGTGAATCTCGCAGCGCACAAAGTATTCAAGTTCTGCTGTCCCCACTGACGCGCTGGGGGCTTTCCTACAGGACCGCGTCTCCAGATGCTGAATTTTTGCTTCAAATGTCTGTCGAAGGCAATAAATCATAAAGCAGAAGTTAACCGCCGGTCATCTCAGAGTATTATAGCAGGCAGCCTAAGTCAATGTGATCCCAGGCAGTAGATGTATTCTGCGGACAACCCCAGCAAGCACTCAGGAGGACGCCCAAGCATTCAAAGCCATATTGGTACCTTGTAGGATGACCTACTTCAAAATAGTCATCGTTGAACTCTTCAGTGGCAGATACAGTTATTCCAGAATTGTCAGCAAAACTTCCATTAGTGTCCCACAGAAACCATCTGGCCAGGGATACAGTCATAGAAGTGATTTACTCACCACCACATCATTAAACAAGATGGCATCCAGGGACCGGACGATGCATTTTAGTAGTGCGAGGAAAGAAATTCACAGTTATATAATGATCTCATGTATAATACTGTGCCAGAAATCCTACCTAATGAACGGAGAAACCAAGGTGATGTTTAGGATGAGGAAGACGAGGGGATGAGTGCTGCTGAACTTCTAGACAACATTATGATTTGAGAACAAATACTACTTATTTCAAAGTGAAATCACTATCCCAATTAATAATTTACCACTTCTTCTGGACCTTCTGTCTGAGCAGAAGATCTGAGGTGACAGCCTGAGGCAATAGTGCTCCTCTCAAATTCAGAAGTCGTACATGTATCATTCATGAACAAAATTAAAGGCATATCTCATCATACAAGCCCCTCCTTTGTCTGTACATCTTTGGTATCATCCACAGGACAGGTAGAGACTTGAGTGTGTACAATAGTAACTGGGAAACCAAAGTTAATGCTCTGACCCTGCACCCAACTTTCATCTTCCCCCATTTCCATTTATTAACTGGTGTAGTGGGTGTTTCCATCTGTATGCTAGCTTTTTCTTCCTTCTGTTCGCATATGCCATGTACCTCCAAGTTTAAAGAATGGGGTTCTTACAGGGTACACCTGTGTCTAAGTGATACCACCAACACTGACTCTGAGTGAACCCCGGCCATTGGGCTATTAAGTTGGAAGGAATAGTGTCACTGTGTAGTTCAAACTAAGGACTAGCATCACTTCCCAGTTCAGACAGCTGTCCCACCCTTCCCTCTTTTGGGTGTTTCTGGATCCCCTGTATTTTTCTCCCCGCTGTGCTCATGTGCCCTTGGGAGAACCTATGTAGGCCCAATGTGCTTTTGTTGTTCCCCAGGCAGTGTGCTCAATGACAACCAACTCATCCTCTCCCTCGCCAATGGCCCTACAACCACTGGGACCAACTTCCACGACTGCGTGACAAGCGTCACCCACTAGATGAAGAACAACTGCCTGAAGCTGAACACAGACAGTGGAGCAAGCGTCTTTTTAGCTCCATCCTTACACGTCACAGAGGTACAAAAGTTATGTGCACTTGCCACCATGTATTCTTGGTGCCTACCTTTATTAATAACAACTGAAGTATTCAAATTTATTTCTGAATTGCATTACATATAGAAACTCGAGATCTATAAACGTGTGCACACTAATGTTTAGCCTAACCATGATGACGAAATGTAGTTCTGATACATATACACACTTATGTTTTGTGTTATGTTGCATGTATTTGAAAGTGCCTTACTTAATGTAAGCATGAACTCATTAACATTTATATTGCTGCATTCATTTTGAAGTTATACATGAGCACATATAAACATGTAATCAAAATGTGACATTTTAGTGTTTAATCATGCTAATTCAACTAGGTCTGAATTTCAAAATGTATTTTTTGGTTGCCTTGCATGTTCTCTCCTCTGCAGATGCGGTTCCAAGGTTTAATTAGTTAGAGAAAGAAGTACAATGTATTACTGATAGCGAGGATCGGAAGAATTTTGGCAGAGGCGTGAGGAGCTAATGAACGGGAGAAATGGTGTCTATTCATCGTATATCAGCAATGGTGTTTCATCCAAGGCCATGTGAATGTCCAACTTTCATGGGATGGGAAAGAATGACGCTGCTGTTAATGAGCACATCAAGTGTAATTCTATTGGTTCCTGGAAGGGTGGTGTGAGGACTGCACTATGAGAATGCATCTATATATTTTAAATAATGTTTGCACTGTTAGAGTTTACGGCAGATCCCTTTAGACGTAGAGAGGTACATACCTCTCCTCTTGTCCTATTCTTGAGAGTGTAAAGCTACATGCTAAACACTTGTCCTCTCTTAGAGGTTTTCTAGAGAATTCCTCGCTATGCTGACACCTTCTTATTTCATTGTCCTATTTCTTAAATTCCTAAGGCGACTTTTCACTCTAAACCACTCTCAATCTAACTTAGAGCCCTGATTAGATGATTTGAAACCTTTTGCTGTCTGTACTCATGTGGCTTTGCTTTTCATATTTGATGCTATTGTACTGGATTTACTTTGTTGACTAATGCTTCCTTATGGATTCTGTATCTGAACAATGCTTAATTTGCATTGCTTTGAATTGATTGTTAATTTGTAATAGACCCTTTGACATTAGTTACTGTGTGGCCCAAATGGGTTACACAAATTTGAACTGTTGTGTTGAATGTTAACTCTCTTTTTCCTATGCCAACCACAAAGGTCTGCAACATGGAAATTGCAACTGAGTGCAAATGCGCCATCAACAGCAACCTCTGGAATGACTCCTGCTGGTCCTCAGACCTGGTAGCCACACCCATACCTGCTGTCCACACCAGAAACCTAGGAATCATGATTGATAACAATCTCACCATGAAATCACAGATCAACGCCATCTCCTCTGCCTGCTTCCTCGCTCTGCTCAGGCTATGGAAAGTTTTCAGGTGGATATCTCTGCACACGAGACGCACTGTGACACAGGCCCTCATTATCAGCTGACTGTACTATGGCAACACTCTACATAGGAATTGCCGCACATCTCCAACAGAGCCTTCAAACCATACAGAACGCTGCAGCCAGACTCATCTTGGACCTTACCCGACGAACCCACATCACACCCACCTAAAGGCAACTTCACTGGCTCCCTGTGTCAATTCAAGATGCTGATCCACGCACACAAGGCTCTACACAGCCAAGAACGTGGCTACATTAACCACCTCCTGAACTTCCACCAAACATTGAGAAGATTACGCTCCGCCTCCCTATCACTTGTCCACACTCCCTGCATCCACCAAAGCAGAAGTGGAGGGTGCTTCTTCTCCTACATTGCTGAAAGACATGGAACAGCCTCCCCATGCAGCTCTGGACCATCACCTCACTTCTGGAAATCCGAAGGTCTGGCAGTTCGAATGAGCTATCCGGGACCGGCAAGCACGTAGATACCCTATTGGTTGATTAGCAGTGCTTTATAAATCCTGATTGATGTTGATTATTTTAATGGTAAGTATGTTTAATTATTTGAAGGTTTTTTTATTTATTAATATATTTTAACTTTTTTTTATTTTATGTACATTTTTTTGGTTTGCTGTTAGGTGTGTAGGGGAATAGGGTATGAAGCTTCTTAAATATTATGTTTTTTAATTGATTGTACATATTTTATTAAGTTTTAATTTGCTAATTAATAATGTGAATAATATTTGTGTATCTAACAAGTGATTTTAAAATACGGTAATTATTTTTATATGTTAATTGGTTAATTAGATTATTGATTGTGCTAATTGTTTAATTGCCTTAACCAATGTAGGTATTAATTATATTATATTTCAGTTTTTGTGTAGTAATTAGTTTTATAGTGTCATTATTTTTTTAAATAATGTGTATTGTTATTCTACTATTAATGGAATTTGTTTTTGGAGTTGGAAGTTTAGGGTAGCAAAGAGGGGAGTATTTGCAATCTATTTTTAAAAATTGTAATCGATATAATTTTGAATATAATTTTATGTATACTTTTATATGTTAATTTTGTGGTTTTAGTTCTTAATAATTTATATAAATTCTTTAATGTTAAAGTACTTTATATGTTTATAGAACTATATTTTATATGCAATTAATTCTGTATTCATTTAGGGAGGGGAAAATTAAATCTGAGCTTTCGAAAGTTTTCATTGATAAGCTTACTGTTGCATAGGCTGGAGTGTGAATAGAAGTTCTGACCCCTCCAAATCCAACACTTACCTTACTGTTGCATACATTGAGGTGGGAATAGTAGCTCTGCCCAACCAAAGTCCAGCACTTTCCCTTACTCTTGACAATGGAGTGGGAATAGTAGATCTGACCCTCCAAAGTCGAACACTTTCCCTATTGCTGCTTAATTTGTTATGACTGTGAACTACAATGCAAGAGAGAGAGAGAGAAAGAAAAAAGAGATTAGGAGAGAGAGAGAATAGGAGAGAGAGAGAGAGAGAGAGAGTATTTCCAAAATGCCAAGCCCAGGCAAAATGACGGTCATGGTCACAGGCATAATGGTGAGCGTAGCAGGCATTTGACGTGCAGTCTTGGCATACTGTGGCTATCCATTGGCTGGGATACTGTGGCTAGCCATAGGGTGCATTGAATGACAGTGCCCATCCTTGGTATGTTTGTGGCAATCCCGGTTATGAGGGAGGTGATAATGTTTTTAATACCAAAGTAGAAAAATACCTGTGCTTGCCCTACAGACCACACTACTACCAAATTGTGTCCTCAAAATGCAGAAGCCCTCTGTTAGAACCGGCACTTTCCCCTTTGGTTGAAGGGATTCCCCCAGTCAGGCAGAACCTACTGCTCCCATCAAGTGATCATCCTTAGGTAGCTTGGCACTGAGCAGTCAGGCTTTCCTTTGAGGCAATGCGTAAGGCAAAGGTACAGCAGTCACTAGCGATAAATATACTGATCGTCAGACAAGAGACTTTAAGCAGGATGTATGTAAATAACATTATATTCAACACACATGTTCATTCATTATAACATAAACATCATATACTTTCCGCCGACAACTTGGGGTGGTATGCCTAGTTACCACACCGGGAATCTCACAATAATAGTTAAGTAAGAATTTTTTAGAGTTTGCAGCTTAGTTACTTTTTCTTTCATACAAAGTCGGCTCCACACAACATTTTTGGAACAAAAACCCGTAACATTGGTTCCTATTGGAGACAAATTGTTATCAGTTTCACAGGTAATTACCCGTGTGAGTGGGCATTTCGGAAGTTAGGACCAAGGATCCTCAAGGTCTAGGTTGACACTAAAGTTGCACCACCAGCGGGACTGGGGCGGCCGGGTGCAGAGTGCAGGGGCCCTATTTTAGCCAATGGGACTAAGGGGGCCTTCGGTCAGGAACTGCTTACGAGCAGGCCACTCGGGTATGGGAGCTAAGTTCCAGGGGTTAAGGTCAGCACTACAGGGGCCAACAATCAGCACAGGAACTGCACCACCAACGGCAAAGGGGCGACCGGGTGCAGTGTGCCAAGGCAATGTCAGGAGCCCTGTGGATTCCAATGGAGGCCTTCAGTTCGGAAAATATGCTGCAGGCTCGGGCAGGGAGACTTCTGGAAGGTGACCATCAGCTGGAGAGGTAAGTTGGGCTCTACTGGGATGCCTAGACAACATCAGTTTAGCTGCCCAAGGCCATGGGGCATCGGGTGTAGGGGTATCTTTTGGCTTTGGGTTCTTCTTACCAATTACGGTCACGGTCTAGGGGACCCTTCAGGTTGAAGCTGCAGGCGTCTGCTTGAAGCTTGAGGGAGGTCAGGGAACAGCAGATCCCAGGTTAGGATTCCTCGTGGTGTTATGCCACTCGAACTTGGGCTATGGGCATTGTGTGCAGAGTGGTGCAGAATCGCGGAGCCACCTGGATCTGGATTCTGTGGGTGAGTTTTTGCTTGAGCAAATCCGGTGCTCACAGGAGAAAGAGTCTTAAAGGTGGTTGCAGGGCAGGCCCTCTGGGCTCTGGGGGCTGCTGGTTGCTGGACTTGCAGAGGTTCTCGCTGTAGGCAGGTCGAAGTCAGGACAGGCCAGAAGTGCTGTGTCCAGAGAAGTTGGTGTCCTCTTCTTCCTGGGTCAGTGAGGCTCTTCGGTCCTTCTTCTTTCTTTCCCGAATCTGAGGAGGCATGGTTCAGGGTTGCCCACATACTAAATACTACATTTAAGGGTGTTAGAAGGGGTGTGAAGGTCGGGACCAATGGGTGGTAGGTAGGTACACCCCTTATTATGCCACCCTCCAGTGGGAGCGGGGCATGAGCTTCTCCCTAATTGGCTGGGTCCCCTCATCTTCATGATGGAGGGGACTGAGATGTGTGTTTCACCTCGCCTACCCCACCTGAGTGGTGTGGTTGGCCAAGGTTGGCACACCTCTTTTCAGCTTGGTTTTCTCACCAATTCTCCTGTCCAAAGTGGGGGGCAGAACAGGTGGAAGCCAGTAGCTGGTATCTGCAAAACGCAGGGACAGCTTCAAAAAGGCGGCAGGGCTCTGAAGCTTCCCCTTCGTGGATCCAGCCCATTCTGGGGGAGGAGGCATGACACCTCTGCCCAGGATGGGCTGAGAGCGGAGGCTCTCTACCCAGGGGTCCAGAAACCTGTGTGGAGGTGGCAAATGGTGAGCAGCCATTCAGGAACCACACCAAGGCTGGTCGTTGTTCAGGGGTCATCTCTAAGATGCCCTTTGCATCCATTTTACTAAAAATGTGACACTGGCAAAAGTGTTGGTTTAATGTGCTGAAAAGTTTGCTACCAAACTTCCCAAGTTTTAGTAAAGCCCTTAGGGAGCTGTGGGATTTGTAATGACCAACTTCCAGACCATATACTCTTTCTGGCTTTCTTCCACTTACAATATCTAAGAATAAACTTAGACACTATAGGGGTACATGGCTCAGGCCACTGTACCCTCACCTGAGAGCTAGTGCACCTTGCTAAAGGGGTGACTTACCTAGACCTCAGGCAGTGGGTTGCAGGCATGGCGCACAGGGATGTGTGCCATGTCAGCTTTTCACTTTTCTCTGCACCAAAACACGCAGCCTGCAATGGCAGTATGTGTGGGGGTTAAGGTACAGGGTCTCTAAGGTTGACACAATAGGTGCTGCAGTCCTTAGAGGCCTTTCCTGGTCACAGTGCCTTTGGTACCCATGGTACCATTTACAAGGGGCTTACCTGTGGCCAGGAATGTGCCAATTGTAGGTACAAAGGTACAGTTTTGGAAAAGAACACAGGCCCTGGGAACCTGATTGTCAGGGACCAAGGGCACATCAAGTCAAGTGGCATCAGATGTCAGGCAAAAAGTGGGGGGTAATCATACGGCAACAGGACACATTCCCACAAAGGGTACACCCCAGGTCACAACGATATCAAATATATCTACATACATGAAACAGGAACATTTTTTAGCAGCACCAAGGGCCGGAGCCACGGGGTTCAACCCAATGTCAAATGTATTGTGCTTTTGACATTTAATCAACATATAAAGCGACATCGTGGGCCAGTGTTGTGAATCACAGCCAGTCCACTGACTATCACTCCCACACTCACTCTGCACCACTACATGAAGCAATAAGTACCAGCTCAGTTCGTAGGGAACTCTCTTGCACACATATGCACTCACCACCCTAATGCAATACTACTGGTACCCAGCAGGTCAATGGATAACACACTGTTGCCTCTGTGGCCCCTCCACCACCTGGTTTACCCAGATTGTCCTATTCTCCTCTTTGGAAGATAACCAGCCCTGCCTCCTGGAGACTGGGTCGCACGTGGCCAAAATCCCACTTAGTCTGGGTCCTCTGGAAGCATGTGGGGATATGTAGCATGTTTTACATAAGAGGTAGATGTAAACAAGGGGAGTTTAGCAGCCACTCTGGAAGTTCACCCACAGGTATCAAATGGAGTCACGCAGTCTCTTGACCCAGTTCCGAACTATACCAGAAGCGTTCCTTCAACCCAAGCAATCTCTCTCACCACTACCTGGCACCAAGATGTCTTCAGGAGGGGCCTGGTGTGGAGAGGGCAGTTGGTCCACCGCGACAAGAGTCAAAAGGGTCAACCGATGAATGGGGAGTAACACAGGGGAGCCTCTTGATAAAAGGAGGCACCCCGAGCAGTACATGAGGGTCAGGGTCATGACCAGGCAATCCAGCAACAGCGTCTGGTGTGTGTTGGTATGGGTCGCACCAGTCACTTCAGGACTCCAACACGGAGACTTTCAGATTCTGAACCTCCCTGGAAATGATTATGTGGCACAATCACCAGTGCACGTTGAGATGGGTTGCACCAGGCAATTCAGGTTACACACGATGAATAGTTGGAAATTCCATACCTCCCTGAAAATGAGGCACAACATCCGGTGCACAATGATACAGGTTGCACCAGATTAGTCTGGTCTCACACACCGTGCAAGTTCAGCAGAGCCACAAGAGATAGAATGAGGCACTACTAGAGGTACACCCCCACCTCTGAGGATCGCACCCTGTGATTCGGACACCGCACACAATGAGCATGCAGCCGGTGTGTCACATGAGAGAGATGAAGCACGATCGCAGAAATGGGCCATGTGGGTTCTTGCAACCAGTGAATCCACTTACCACCAACTAGATGCTTATGAGTGTCAGGGTCCCTGCAATACAGGCACCACACGCCTTAAAGCGGGCAAGATTTCTGGGGGTATGCTCTAGACAATCCGATCTCCAGACACAAGGTTTAATTCTACGCTCACACCGCGCTACCAGATGGGATTCCGTAGCTGATGTGGGCTCTTGAGAGCACCACTTTCCAGATGTCACAGGTCGATGGTGTAGGTCCCTCGCAGGAGATCTTTGATGTCCCTAAGATCTCCGTGTGAACAGGAGGCCGGTCAACAGGTCCTTGAAGAGCACACTTCAGGGTGCCTCACTTCAGTAGGACTTCCGCCCAGGCCAGCCACTATTCAGAAAAGGGCACAAGGTCCCTCTATGTGCATAACAGAGTTCTCTGGCCGTGTGCACCACGCAGTCCTGGTTCTCCGGTCCTGCGTCCTCACAAGCTTACCTCACCGCTTGCTGAAGGATGGCTCTCGTAGTTATACTGTTGTGTGTCTTTGAAGTTAGGCAGGGTGGTTCAAGGGTTTTCCATTTGAACCACGGATGTCCCCCTTAAAATGTAGGCCTGTCTGCCATGGGGCTGTGAAATGTCCTTTAGTGGGGCCATGATCTGGACAGAGGCTAAGTGCAAAATCTCTCTCTCTAATCTATCCCATCCGGACTTCAAATGGCAGAGGTCTTGTTATTCTAATAGGATACCCATGGTTTATGACAGTCGCTGGGGAATGCACAGATGTGCTCCCCCGACCCCTGGTGTCCACTGGAGCTAGGCACCACAGCACACAAGACTCTTAAAGCATAGAAAGGTACACATTCTACAAATTTAATAAAGAAAGCAGGGTTTGGCCCATGTCAGTCAGCAAGGCTGGGCCTCAAAAGTTGTGTTCAAGAAAAAGTGCCAATGCTGATGATCATTTAACACTGACGAAGACTTGAAATTTCGTGAGTGCGCAAATCAATTAAATGCGGCAAATATTTACTTTTTATAAAGTTTCTGGAAAAATTAACAAGTCATTTATGTATATCAAAGTCATACACAGTGACAAACACACATTAGAAAACAATCTGTCAATCCTCAAACAGAAACTTAAAACCCACAAAAAATGTTCACACCACATCACATGTAACAAAAAACATAATACAATACCGTTTCAACTAAGTGTAAATATATAGCAGTGTTTTGTATCCTGAGTCTGAATTGATCTTAAAAAGAGCTAGACCAATTAAAACCATTTCATAGCTCTGGCCTGGAAGACCTATACCAGAAGTGGAAAAACAAATTCTGTCAGTGGCACATAGACAGAGATATTTTCTTTACACAAATTACATCATTCGGCTTGTAAGCCCAAGTTAACTTATTAACAGCGCTCTCTGGGTTGTGCCCTTGCCAACTCGTTTCCAACCCTGAAAACTTGGGTGTTCTCCTCAGGACTCAAAACACATGGATACTCAAGAAGAAAAACACGATGCCTTTAATATTTCATTAGTGTTTGTATGGGGTTGAACTTACAATGACTATTAATTTAACTGTTTACCTTCAGCCAAGGGGTGAATATGTGTTTTGGTCTTCCAATTCATCTCAAGGAAAGTGGAACACAAGTCTTTCTAATGTTCAACAAAAAAGGCATTTCAGGATAACACACCATGTCTGTCATCATATCTCACTTAAAAGTCACCCCTATGGCAGGCTCTTCAGTCCTGAGGTCAGGGTTCTTGGTCATGAATGTGAGAGTGTACTTGCATGAGCAGGACAATCCTACAAATCCCAGAGTTGATTCTCCAGGCTTTGTAAGTGTGGTCAGCCATTTTAATACATATAGTGGACAGAGGTCATTACAAGGTGTCTAACTATATCATGGCTGTACCGTACCCGGTCATGTTTGGTATCAAACATGTTGGAATCATACCCCAACACCGATTCCAGTGTTGGAAGTATGATCCCATGTACTAAGGGGCTCCCCTGTGTACCCACTGTATCCCCGGTAAGAGCCTCTCAGGGTCAGCCAGCAAGCCAGTGCTTCTGCCGACTGCAGACACGATTCCGCCCTCCTGCTGCCCAGCCAAGCTCAAGCAGGGTAAGGTAGAACTATAGGTTTCCTGTCACAGCGAAGTGTGACCACTTAGTGTATTGGGCTGGGGTGAAAGCGCTTGCCAGCACCACCAGACTACTTTGAAGGGCACATTTGGTGCCCTCCTTGCATACTCCAGTTTGAGCCAATTCAGGGACCCCTTGGCTCCCGGTAGGAGAGGGGTGGGCGCCCACTGCCTCACACTCCAGCACTCAGTTTGCCCCGATGCATCATAATAAATGTTGTGCATGATAACCCTTTCTTCAGTATCAGACTTTAGTTCTTCACCCTTGTTGGTGCAGCCAGTCCTGTGTATCTCTAGACACGTGTTGCAGGATAATTGTCCGTCAGTAGAGAGCAACACTTTTTTGGGGGGTGCTGGAGATGCTGCCCAAAGTCTTCTCAGGTCTCAGTACCACTCGCTGGGCGCAGGTGCATCAACCAGCTCGTTAGCACAAGGGAGCCTTTTCAAATAGGGGGGGTGGGCGCACACTGCCTCACAGTTTGCCCTGATGCATCATAATAAATGCAGTGCATGATAACACTTTCTTCAGTGTCAGGCTTTAGTTTTTCAGTGTCAGCCTGCTTAGCAACCCCAGAAGAAAATCGTTTTTTGATCTCTACTGATGACGAATAAAATCCAGAAACACGTGTCTAGAGATGACAGCACTTATCTGCACCAACTTTGGTGGAACACTCCAGCAAAATACCAAGTAAGCGTGCACTACAAACAGCATTTGCCATAATGCTAAGGGGCAAACTGTGCTGGGAGGTCAGCAGTGTGCTCCCACCCCTTCCTGTTTAAAAAGGCTCCCTTGAGCCATTGAGCTGATGAGCTAGTGGAGATGTACCTGTGCGCCTGTGAGAGGTACTGAGACCTGTAAGAATTGTGACAGCCTGCTCAGCAACCCCAGAAGAAAATCGTTTTTTGATCTCTACTGATGATGGATAAAATCCAGAAACACATGTATCTAGAGATGACAGCACTAATCTGCACCAACTTTGGTGGAACACTCCAACAATATACCAAGTAAGGGTGCACTACAAACTGCATATACCATAATGCTAAGGGGAAAACTGTGCTGGGAGGTCAGTACTGTGCTCCCACCCCTTCTTGTTTAGAAAGGATCCCTTGGCTCCCGCTCTGGCACACAACTGCATAAAGGTAGAGGGAGTATCCTCCCCTCTGTCCAGCAGACAGCTGCAATGACAAGGTCACTGTCGACTCTTCTGAACCTCCCAACATATGTGGGCATTTCTCTTCATGCCTCCTGGTCACTTCCGAGTAGCATAGACTCTAACCCCTTTACTTGCAGGTCCCTCACTTCCAGAATCCACCCTCGGACTCTAACGGACTTCTTACCCATCTTCTCCAGAGGCATTTTCTTCTACGTCTTCCATTGGTGTTTACGTAGGTTTCCGACGTCTCTTCACCCCTATGCACCTAGCTTCCCTGGTGTAGGTAACTTGGTTCCCGGGGCATCCAACCTTCCATCCTCCAAGAGAATTCTTCCGGGTCCTCTGGGAAGGGTCCTTCTTCTGCAAAACTTCAATCACAACTTCTCCATTAAGTGCCATTGGGCATGCAGCTGTGTTTCCACTCTGCACACAGCCTCCCTGGAGTTGTTGGATACTTCCCTTGGGTGCTTCCTTGTATTCCCCACTCCTCTGGGACTTCAGGTCCAAGTCCCATCCTCCTCTGCAGTTCGCCTTCCATTTTTTTAGTACATTGTTTCGTCTCCCCTCAAGAGACCACAGTATTTTGTGCTACTTACCTGATTCAATTTGAAGTATTTTGGTGTATTGTGTCGATATCTCCGGGTAGGAGATATGCTAATGTGTTAGTGTTGTCTAATAAATAGAAGTATTTGTATATAAACACTGTGTGTGTGGTTTTTTCCCATTTAACTCACACTACAGATTAAACTGGTAAAACAAGCTGCAGTACACTCCTTCATGATAAGCATGAAGGCTGCTCTTCACAGCTATCCACTTTGAGAACTTTCTATGGCTATCAAAGATCACTAAAATAACCATAATGGTTGACTCGATTAGTGCAAGGTGCCTCACTTAAATAAGTGTACACCATGTACTAAGCCAGCCCCCTACATGCAGTGACCTCAGATATAAGGAAATTTATATCTGTGGTGAGAGGTGCAAACACCATCTCTCAAAGGCTGCAATGGCAGGCTAGTAGTCAGAGTTTAAGTGGACTCCCAAGGGTGGCACAATACATGCTGCAGCCCATGGGAGACCCCTGGTTTACCTATGCCCTGGGCATCGTTTTACCATATACTAGGGACATATGAGGGTATACCAGTAACCAAATGTGGAGGTGCCAAATTACTTACCAAAGCCATTTTGGGAGCGAGAGCACAGCTGCTGGGGTCCTGGTTAGCAGAATCCCAGCAAACTACAGTCAAAACATACTGACACCAGGCAAAAAGTGGGGGTAACCATAAAAGAAAGATCCCACTTTCATACAGCTACTGAGATGGAGTGGCTGCTGTGTCAAGTTGCCTAATATGTAACATGACCTTGACAGAAAATGCAAGTGGTCACAAAGTAACCAGAAATTGAAAATCATCGGACGATTTTCTTATGTGCTAACACCTACACTAGGGGGCATATCTTGCATGGGTCATTACCTGAAAAAAGGGTTACATTAAATCTGTATCTTGCTTGCAAACCAATTCATGTACGATGAGCAAGGTTCAGAAAAGCTGCTATCACTTACTAATGCTGTCGCGCCCATAATACCTTGAAGCAAAACTCCAGGATATCCTGGTTGAATCAACCTATTCCCTCTCAGCTGATAGGCTGATTACTTTCACAGGGCGGAGATTGTGAATAATCAAACATAGATGAGCTAGCCCCCCTGACAGAGGCTCTCTCCCACCTGAGAGCAGAGTTAACCCCCTTGCTGCCAGACCGTTTCCCCAACCTAAGCTAAGCCTTTTTTTGGCTATTTGGGGTAGTTCATGGTTAGGACCCCATAACTTTTTGCCCACAGAAGGTATCCATGCCAAATTTGTGTCCTTGTTTTCAGCATACTGGGAATTCTAAAGGTACCCAGGGTTTGTGGATTGCCCTGGAGGGGACTGAGAAATTAGCCAAAATACAGCTAAATTTGGGTTTTTGGGGGAAACAAGTGCTGCAGAAGAAAGCGGCAATTTTTTTACCTGCAAATGGCATCAACAAAGGGTTTGCAGTACTAAAATCACTATCTTCCCAGCTTTCAGAAACAGGCAGACTTCAATTAGGAAAACACAGTTTTGGCATTTGACTGGGGCTTAGCTAATTTATTCTAATTTGTGTGTGTTCAACCTCCTTCCAATTAGTGGTAGAACTGGGTGTGAAACCAATGGTGGATCCCAGAAAACTATACATTTCTGAAAAAATTGTGAACTCAGGAAGGGGTCACAAGTGTAGATCCTTCAAGGTTTTCCCATAAAAATCAACATTGGAAATTAAAAAATATTGAGATTGAGTTGAAAAAAACAGCCATTAATGTCTACATTTTCATCTGTTACTTCTTCAAACTATGGCATATTATTTAAAGCAATATGCTGTTACGTCCGCTGGACCCTTCTGGTTGAGGGGATACATAGGGCTTGTAGGTTCTCCAAGAACCCAAGGAACCCAGAGCCAACACCTTGCAATGATTTTTTATTGTGTATGGGGGTATACAGCAATTCATTTGGTAAAATATAAAAAGTGAAAAATAGGTATCAAGGAAACCTGTGTATTTCCGAAATGGGTACAAGATATGGAGTTTATTCAAGTTACTCAACCGGCAGGTATAGTTACATTTTAATGATTTTTTAAGGCCTATAGAGGATGGGATCCAGGATGGGAGCGATTGCCCCAGGGCCCGGCTGGAGCTTCTGAACCCGGCCGCACAGGGGTGACCTCCCTGGGCCCGCGGGACCCCATTCTGGGCCCTTTGCAACGTGGCACTCTAGAGGATAGATCCCAGGACCGGGGTAGCCACCCCATGGCCCAGCAGGGGCCTGGGCCCCATTCAGATCCTCAGAACCCAGCCACGCAGGGGCAGCATACACTTTATGGCACCCCTGGCGGGTGAAGGGAACCCAGGTCCCCAGTGGGCTCACAGACTCAGGCCTGCTGGCTCCCTGACAATGCAGAGCCCCGTCCTGTCTGCTCTGTGGCTCGGAAGCCCTGACCGGGGCTACGGTCAGGTGTTTCCAACCAAGCAGACCACAGATACCTAACAGGCCCAACTATGCTCATTCGACCAGAGTTCGGTCTTGACCTTCTCCAGGCAAGCTGCCCTTGGAGACTATTTCGCCCCATCGTGTGCATGGCAGCACAGAATGCTGATGCATGGAGCCCTGGCCCCGCCGGGGCTTTGACCGATGGCGTGACCATGGCCTCCCTCCCTGCCAGAGAAGGGGGAGAGGTCTTCCAGGGTCTGCCACTCTCCCTTTGCCAGGCCCGCTCGTTCTTCGGAGAATGGTAAACATTGCCCCTGGCCAGCTGAAGGCACCTCCTGGGTGGCATGGGACATCAACCGTTGCTGCCATTTGAGACCAGGCCCAGGCATCTGCTGAGGGTTTCTCGGAGCTCTCTCAGGCTTGTATTCCAGCTCGGTACCCCGAGGGCTGGGGCTTCATGCAGGACTGGTCTCTGCTTTTTGCTCCAATCCCAGTAGGGGAGCAAGAGAGTCCTCTCCAGTCTGCGACCAATCAGCCCTGGTTAGTGACTCACTGCTATACCTCGGGCTTAGTTACTGACTGAATTGGGTGGGTGGCTACCATCTTCCTGGAGCCCGGGGAGCTAAGGAGGGATAAGCCCAGGCCACATCCTCTATGGACCGGACTGCCTGGGAAGCCCATTTTCCTTGATTATTAAGCCCCCTCTAAGTGGGTGCTTACAGAACTCGAGTGGGGGGGACAAATGTTGGAGCTAGCCCAGCCGTCTGGCTGGCCGGCCATCTGGTCACCCAGTCCGCTGGGCCATCTGGTACCATAGCCTGGAGAACAGATGACCCAGGACGACCCAGCAACCAGATGGCCCAGGATGTCCAGACCCAGTCACACAGCAGTCCGACGACGACAAGAGTGGCCAAGTACTATGAGGCCAGTGCTTAGGAGGCTCCATTCCGGGGCTGCTTGCCTCCCGATGACTTGTGCTGGAGTAGGGGGATCTCAGTCCAATCATCTGGTCACACTGCTGACCCGCAAGGGATCGTGGCCCCGTCCCAGCACCCTGTGCAGGGCAGGACAGGAAGGCCTCCTGTGCCGGGTAACAGGTTGTGGAGGTGGCCTCCCACGGGCCCACATTCCCCTTCTGCATCCCTTCCCTTGTTGGCAGAGCTACCCATTCCCAGGTATGATAAATGGGGTCGGTGGGCACCCGCAGACGATGACAAAAGCTTGGCTCAAAGGATGAATTTAAATAGATTGCAGCGAGGTAGCTGCTCTGCTACTTATGAAACCCTGACCCAGAATCAAGGTGTCTCCAAATGATTTAGCATCGGGTGCCCCCACAAACATGCGGTGCACTAAGGGCAATGGAGGCAGCCCCCTTTGGTCCATGCTCTGGACCCCAAGTGAGTGGCTGAGTGGCTCCACGCACCTGCACAAGAGGCCGGCTATCCCAGGCTAACAGAGGCTCCACAGCAATACAATATCATTACGGTTTAGGTGGGGATTTAGACTTTGAGGTATTCAGTCATAATACCACAGATGATAGCTTCACCCCATTGGCTCCTCAACCAACACATACACCAAATATCTGAACCTTCAGTTCTTCTCGTACTGAGCAGGATTACTATTGTAACTCACATCATCAATCGGACCCAGGAGAGGCGGGAGAAAGGTGATGCTATCCTTCCATCCACTGCCCATGCGGCAAGATGGCCCGGCGCCTCGTCAAAGCTTCCCCACTGGGAGTTGGACTCCACGATTTGAAAAGTGCTTCCAGGTGCTTGGCCCGGGAGCCCCTGTCCCCCCCACAGGCGAGTGGGGCCCCTAGAACAGAAGCAGGTAGCTCCGCCACTGCCGGTCCCTCAAGGAGGAACAGAGGGACCACGTGAGTCTTTAAACCCTCAGCCTGGCAGCACAGGACCGGGACAAACCAGGTACCTAGCAACAAGGGAGGGTCACCCAACCTGCAGTTCAGCCATTCACCACAGGGCTCAACCCCTGCGGCATCGAGGTTCCCCTGCTTGGGCAGAGGTGCCGGGCCATGCCAGTGGGTAGCCCATCCCCTGCCCTGGTCAGATGTGTCAGAAGGGTGGCTCCCCCTCCCGTACACTGCCCGCCGAGAAGAGCCTGAGTCCCCTCGCGGCCTCGGCTCCTTCTCTTCCAGGCTGCTCTGCCACCCGAGAAGGGCTGCTCTTCGGTCACCCCAAGCCTAGTTGGGCAAGGTTCGGTCGCAGGAGGGCCCGGGTGCAGACGGCAGAGCATTCAGGGCCCAGCCCAGGGAGTCACTACCATTCGGTTTTGCCCTGTTGGTTTATGCCGGGAGATTGGGTTCCATCTCGGGAGCAGCCACCATTGTGCCACTCCCAGAGGGGCTGGGGCTGTCCCTGGTCCCACATGTGTACGTCAGTCGTGACCTCCAGGGTGGAGAATCCTGCCCCATGCCCAGTCCTCACCCAAGTGGACTGCTCTGCAGGCCATGGTGCACGAGGGCAGGGCACAGTGCTGTGCCTATGGTGTGTGTTTTTTCTGGGAGGCAGCCAAGGGTTTTGGCTTGCCACCATCGGTCACTCGGGCCACTCTGCCGTTAATGATCCTTCTGCAGGTTCACCTATGGAAACCTTGTTACACCTTTTACTTCCTCTCGATAGTCATGCTTGATGGTCTTCTCGGCACTCCAGTGGGACCGATCCGATTACCTCACTAAACCATCCAACTGGTTGTAGCTACGGGCGGTGTGTGGAAAAGGGCAGGGACTTAATAAACGAAAGCTTATGACACCCACTTACTGGGAATTTCTCGTTCATGGGAAATAAGTGCACTCTTCATTCCTGATAACAAGCGGGGTTCAGTGGGTTACCCGTACCTGTCATCGAAGGGTAGACGCACACTGATCCATTCAGTGTAGCGCGCGTGCAGCCCCAGACATCTAGGGGCATCACAGGCCTGTTATTGCTCGATCTCGTGTGGCTGAATGACACTTGTCCCTCTAAAATGTTGGACACCAACCATTGGGAATCGCATAACTAGTTGGTATGGAGGAGTCACATTTGTTATCTGAATTAACCACACAAATCACTCCACCAACTAAGAAACGGCCATTCACCACCTCCCACAGAATCGAGAAAGAGCTATCAATCTTTCTATCCTTTCCGTGTCGGGCTGGATGAAGTTTCCCTTGTTGAGTCAAATTAAGCCACAGGCACCTCTCTTGGTGTTGCCCTTCCATCAATTCCTTTAAGTTTCAGCGTTGCAACCACACTCCCCCGGAACCCAAAGACTTTGGTTTCCTGGAAGCTGCTCAGCGGGTCATGGGAATAACACCGCCGGCATCGTTTATGATAGGAACTACGATGGTATCTGATTGTCTTCAAATCTTGGACTTTCATTCTTGATTAATGAAAGTATGTTTGGCAAATGCTTTTGCTTTGATTCGTCTTGCCCCAGTCCAAGAATTTCACCACTAGAGGCACAATACAAATGTCCCCTGCTGTCATTCTAAAACATGGCCCTAGTTTCGAAAGCCAACAAAATAGAACCGGAGTCCTATTCATTATTCCACACTCTAAGTTTTTTCAAAGTAAATGCTTCAGATCCCCAGGACACTTGGTCAAGAGCATCAAGGGAGCACCAAGAGGCAGGGACAGGCAATAGCTTGCCTTGCGGCGGACTGCTAGCTCGATTCCCAAATCCAACCATGAGCCTTTTACCTGCAATTTTAATATACGCTCTTGGAGCTGGAATTACTGCGGCTACTGGCACCAGACTTTCCCTTCAATGGATCCTCATTAAAGGATTACAAATGTACTCATTACAATTACAGGGCCTTGAAAGAGTCCTGGATTGTTATTTTTCGTCACTCCCTCCCTGAGTCGAGAGTGGGAAATTTGCGCACCTGCTGCCTTTCTTGGTTGTGGGAGCCATGTTTTAGGTTCCCTCTCCGGAACGAACCCTGATTCCCCATTACTTGTGGTCACCATGGTAGGCAGAGAAAGTCCCATTAAAAGTTGATAGGGCAGACATCCAAATGCATCCTTGCCGTCACAGGGATGTGCAATCGGCCCAAGGATATCTAGAATCACCAAAGTGGCCGGACAAGCCCGGATTGGTCTAGATCTGATAAATGCACACATCCTTGGAGGTAAGCGCTCAGCAGCATGTATTAGTTCTAGAATTATCACAGTTATCCAAGTAACAGATGGAGTGATCAAAGGAACCATGAATGATTTAATGAGCCATTTGCAGTTTACTGTGCCAGCCATGTGTACTTACATGTGCATTGCTCAATCTTTGAGACAAGCATATGCTACTGGCAGTGTCAACCAGGTAGCTGCATCTGCTGGATAGGTTGTTGGGATCCGTGTGCCCATCCCAGATCGACCTTCCAACCCTCGGGAGCCTGCTGGTAAGCCTGCCCATCTGGGGGAGTTGCTGGGGAGACAGGTGCAGTCACAAAGCACCAGCAGGCCCATCCATCTGCACAGAAGGGAGCGGTGGGCCGAGGTGCAGCCTGAGCGAAACACAGGGTTGCTGGCCTGGGCAGCTAAGACACCCCACTAAACAGTCATTCCGAGCTGCTATGGAAATGCGCTAGGCAGAGAAGGGTGATGGTGTGGTGCACAGGGCCCTGCAGCGTCAGGCAGGATTGGGGGCCAGGCGCCACCCATCTCCCTTCAACTTTGGGCAGCTCACTGGGGAGCAATCGCTGCCAAGGCTGCTCAGCCTTCAATCTGCCAGGTAGAGTCACCACAAACAGCAGGCCCTTGAGTCGGATGGTCCCTGGCAGGGTGGAAGTTCTTCACTTGAAACAACAGCCGAGGCTGGCCAGCAGTCCATCCCTAAACGGACCAAGTATGCCCAATCAATCAGAGTATACAGAACTGGGCGCCCTGCACTGGGATGTTGGCTTTATGTCCCTGCCTGTTCTCGGGGATGGCAATATTGGAGGAAAGGCCCATCAGGCAGGGCTGGAAGGCAGGCATGGACCATGGCCCCTGGGGTATCGGGTGGGTGGAACAACCACTAGAAAAGGGGAACCCCTGAATGAATGAAGGTAGAGCAGCAGGGGAAAATTCACAAGTAAATACAAAAATATCTGCTGTACCTATAGTTATTTTATGAACGCATCTAAGTCGTTTCTTAAGACAGAAAAGAACCACTCTTACTGGACTGTGTAAGGATTACAAAACACATAAAAATGAGGTATTAATCCATATTTTAATTTTTGACCTTGTTAGAAAAATACTTATTCAATGAATACGTGAGATTTAAACATTATACCAACATTTTCATACAAGCAGAACCCAGGACCTATTCGTCCTACAATACATTGGTACCCATGGACAATCTGTGGAATAAAATTATTCACACATACTCATTCATACTCGGACACATTCATACAGTATAACAAAAGACACATGACCCTAAATGCTAAAAATAGAACAAAATGCAGGCCCAAGATAATGGTAAGCGAGTCTTCTTAAGTGTTAAACATAAACCGAGGGGTACAAAAAAGAAGAATGGCATATGGTGAACAGAATGGGGTAACAAGAAAAGTGTGTTCTTGTAGTATCTTAATAAATCTGTGTGGTGAACAATCCAGTTCAATATGCCGACGCGCGTTTCGGTGTGACGCCCCCTTATAACCGGGGCAACACCTTCTTCAGGGCAAGAAATTATTCAGACATAAGTTCCATGGGACCTATCAAGTGATAAATAACAATTAGTGAACAAAAAACTGTTAATTCTAAACATATCTATTAGATAACACTGATTATTTATAAAGTTACAACATACAAAATACATCTAAAATAGACACTGGTCCAGATACATGAGTGGTTGAGCATTGAACATATTAATTATGTTATGAACGTTGCACACATAATGGAAAATAACGAACAAAAAGGCAAATTTGAGAGAAGTTTATGAAGGAATACACAAGCAACAAATGGTTTGGTCATATTGGCAATTGATCAAAAGGAATCCTGGATATATAGCTAGGACTGGATACCGTTGCATAAAATCTGGTAAACAGCATTTAGATAAACTCAGTAAATAAAATATCGTTTGGGGATTCACCCTGGTCGTGTGTCCCCATATATCATCAAGAGAATGATACCACCTAAGGGATGGGTGAGTTTCGAGGACAGTAATAAAAAGTAGGGGTGCGATGTCTGCATGAAACTGATGGTTAGGTAAAGGAAGATGAGAAACATGCTCACCAAGGGATCAGATGGGAAGATGAGAATATATATCTCTCTTTCTCCTTCAGTGATGCAACCTCAGTACTACTAGTGGTACACATATATGGCAATGTAGGGGAACTTTTCAACTTATAGGCATGCGAGATCTAAGGAAGAAAGTAGATCAGGAAAGATTAGCATTTCTAACATAAAACATAGTTTATTAGATTTGTGATGTTTATAAAGGACGACAAAGGCCATGTCCCTGGAACTTAATCTACTTGAAATCAACGGTTTATAGGTGTTCTCTGTTCTCACTATTTGAGCGATGAATAAGAGTCAATGGGTCAGAAACATCAATTAAAACAAGATGGACTAGTGAAGGTCTATTTTTATATATATAAATCATAGAACTAAGTCATAAGTGAGAAACTTAAAGATGTAAATCATCACCTGTTAAGTTTTTAGAGAAACCACCCCGTAATTCCAGCTAGATGTGCGCCTATCCTCACGCTTCCAAGGTTGGTGAGGAAAAGGAAAATGGATTCTGCCACAGCGTCTGGTGAGTCAGACAAAATGATTAGAATTAGCTATAGGCTAATTATGGGGTCAAGGTAATTACTAATCATTGCCCCGTATGAAATGTGAATACCTCGAAGATGTGATTAATCACCTTTTAGGACGTATCGCTGTTCCTGTTTGGCGTGTGGCTGGGTGAAAAAAAGGAGAATAGGACTCCGCCGCAGAATCTGGTGGGTCAAATAACAAAACAAATAGAGTTAACAATCCAGCGCCAATTAAAAGAGCGGGGAAACTGAAGTCGTGGTCATTCTGTCTATTATCTGAGCGCTTACCGGGGGGAAGTTTTCTAAAGCGTTCAGTCCTTCGCCTACGACCAGGTGTGCGGATCAATGTGGGCGCTGCTCCGCATTATACGCGAGTAACTCAAACGTTAATTAATCGCCGTTTTAGTTCAGGGAGGACATCGCGCTGTTGCGGCGTGTGACCGGGGGAAAAAAAGAATAGAATTCCTCCGCCGTATCTAATGGGCGAAATAACAAGACAATAAAAAGTTAACGCTACTGTGCAGATAGAACGAGTGTGGGAGCTGTTGTCTTAGCCTAAATACCTATTTTATACGCGCTTACCGAGAGGAAGTTTTCTGATGCTTTCAGTTCTTCGTTTTAGTCCAGGCACGTAGATCAAAGTAGACGCTGCTCCGCTGCTGGTCCTCTGCTTACTGCGAAGCGAGCAACGACCAGTTTGATTGGGAGCAGCTGCTTATATACTAACAGGGGCTGACATCACGTCCTAAGGTAGTATCAAAGAGGTGGCTATGGATTCTGGAGAGAATTCGGATAGGGGTGTTTTAAGGTCACCGCTATGATCGCTGGCTGTGATGCGGCATCTTACCAGATACAGTAGTCTCTGACAGTCTGCAGTGCAGTCGACAACAGGGAATTCGTGGTAAGGGCTCAGGTAGATAAGTTAAAGAGCGCCTTATTAGTATTGTGTATGTGTCCAAAAGATTTGGCGAAGAGAACCAATGGAGGATCTATTGTGTCAGTTCATGACAGAGATTAATAGGGATCCAAATCATTTTTCAGTCTCTTTGAGAGGGACACATAGCTCTAATATGATGTTTAAATGATAGCATTTTCCCAGGGCAATTCCTCATTGAGCCCCCTTGTCTTGGAGTCCAGGAAGTAGATCCAAAAGACTTCTCGCTTTTTACGTATCCGGGTGCTGTCAGTGCCTTTTTGCATGCGGACCCTTTCTAAGATTGTCCAACGTAGGTCCTTCTCAGTGTGGTTGGACTCCATCCAATGTTTGACCAATGGTGCTGAAAGGTTATTTCGCCTGATGTTAGATTTGTGTTCCCCTATGCGTATTTTGCATTCTCTGCCAGTCTCTCCTACATAGGGGATTTTGCATGGGCATAAGATAACATAGATACAGTTAGTTGTTTTACAGTTGGTCATTTCATTGAGATTGATGGTTTTATTATTGATTACAATGGTGTCGTTGACAATAGCGTTGGGGCATGCTTGACATCCTCCACATTGATGATGTCCTAGAACGGGGGTATTGCCCACAATAGATCTCTGTGTCAATGTATTCCGCTCTTGTGGTTTGGCTCTGACCAATAGATTTTTTAAGTTTTTGTTCCTCCGGAATGCAAATAAAGGCTTGGGTATCTTCTCTGCTTCATTGTCCAGATTTAGGAGGTGCCACTGTGAGTTGATGATTTGTCGTATTTTATGGTTTATGGAAGAGTGTTTGATGACACAAACCAGTTTTTCCGTCTTGTTTTCTTCCTTCTTGGGTGTAAACAAGGTATCCCGATTAAAATATCTGTCTCTCTTGAGGGCATCCCTAACAAGCCTGTTAGGGTATCCTCGTAAGAGGAATTTTTGTTTCATTGACTCTGCATGTAATAGATAATCTTTGACTGATGAACAGTTCCTGCGCAATCTTAAGAACTGACTGAATGGAATGCTTGATTTTTGACTATTGGGATGGAAGCTTTCAAAGTGGAGCAGAGTATTCCTGGAGGTGGGTTTGGTAAAGAGTGATACCTGAAGTAGGTTGCTCTCATGTTTAACATAGACATCCAAGAATTCCAGCTTTTCAGTGCTGCTTTGTGCCGTGAAATGAAGGTTTGAATCGGCTAGATTGATCCAGGAAATGAATTCATTAAGGGATTCTCGGTCACCGCTCCAGACGAAAAAAATATCGTCTATGAAGCGTGACCAGTGACGAACATTTTCATAGAAAGGGGCAACCTCGTTATAGATATTACGCTCTTCAAAGTGTCCCATATATAGACAGGCGACACTCGGCGCACAGGCTGCCCCCATGCTTACTCCCTGGACTTGATGGTAAAAGTCACCATCGAACTCAAAAAAGTTCTCTTCCAGAACCACTTCCAAACATTCGGTCAAGAATGTGCTGTTTTGTAATGATGCTACAGAATCTATTTTGTCTTTGACTACTTTCAACGCATCTCCCTGAGGTATGTTAGAGTATAGGGACTCTATGTCCATGGTGACTAATATCTCTCGTTCAGGATCGTACTGTAGGCCTTCTATTTTGGAAATGAAATGCCCTGTATCCTTCACATAAGATGGAAGCATGGTGACCAGGGGTTGGAGGAAACGATCGATATATTTTGATAGGGGTTCTGTTGCCGACCCAATGGTAGATACGATGGGTCTCATTGGGGGGTCCTTCTGGTCTTTGTGGGTTTTTGGTACTCCGTAGATAATGGGAATCCGAGTATAGGTGGGTGTAAGATACTCTGCTTCGGGTGGGTGGACCCGGGCAGCACCAGGCTGAGCCGCTGGACCATAAGGGGGTCCAGAGTACCCTGACCCTAATAATCTAGAGGAAAGCTACCACCCGTAATCCATGCACAGCGAGGGACAGAGGGGACCACCGACACAAATGCACTTGACCTCCTAGAGCCCTGCCTGGGATGGGGAAGCAAATGATCCCTCATTGGGACTTCTAGGGCAGCTGGGATGTCCGCTTGGTCTCCCTGCCTGGTGTATGGGAAGGTTGGATTGGAGGAAAGGACCATTGGGCAAGGTCCCCCCAGGGCCTGCCAGGGCCTCAGTCAGAGCTCCGTACTCCGGACATTCAGGGGATGCCTCCCTGGGCCCAATGGACACCCCGTCCAGGACCCATGGTGGTGCGGCAGGCTTGAGGACAGAACCTAGGGTCGGAGCACCCACCCAGGACCCGGTGGGGCCCCGGGCCGAGTTGGAGCTCCTGGATCCAACTGTGTAGGGGAGGCATCCCTGGGTCCCCATCCCAGGTGCTCTACCACGCAGTGGGCTGGAGGAAAAAGCCCAGCACAGGGGTGCTGTGAGGTCTGAGGATGAGATCAGGATGGGGGCCACCACCCCAAGGGCCCTGGCCCTGGGCCATCTGGTCTCTGGCTGAGAACCGCCAGACCACAAAGGGGTCCAGGGACTCTTTCCCTAGTAATCCGGAGGAAGACTATCCCCTTTCTCGGGATCCATGAGCACTGAGTGATATAGGGGACCAAAACCACTTGCACCCGACCTCCTGAAGCCGTGACTGAGCTTGAGGAAGCAAATGAGCCCCCACCGGGACTTCCAGGGCAGCACGGGCATCTGGTAGCCCTAGTGGAAAGCATGGAGAGCAACCTAATGGCCAGGCTGAGGGGACCCTGCCATATGTGTGCTCAAAGCCCCAGTTGGGACTCAGGCACAGGGTTTCAAGAGGGATCCTGAGGACGCTCCAACCCGGGGTCCGGGGGCACCTTAATATGCAGGCCAAGCAGTGGAGTAGATGGCACAGGACACGGGCTCAGGACCCAGGCCACAGGCACCAGGGCCCAGGCCTCGGGCCCATTATCCAGGCCCCAGGACTTAGGACCCAGGACCCCTGACCTAGATCCCAGGACCCATGATCCAGGCCCCAGGATCCAGGACCCAGGACTCATGACCCAGGCCCCATTACCCAGTACCCAGGATCCAGGCCGCAGTCACCAGCACCTGAGACCCAGGCCCCAGGACACATGCCCTTGACCCCAAGAACCAGGACTCTGGCACCAGAACCCAGCTCCCAGACCCCAGTCCCTGGCACATAAGCCTTGCGACCAAGGACTCAGTACCCAGGCACCAGGATCCAGGCCAGAGGACCCAGGCCCTGGGACCTAGGACCCATGTCCCGGGCTCAGGACCCAAGCCCTTTGCCCCATGCCCCAGGAGTGGGGGCCCGGGTCCCTGGCCCCAAGACCCAGGCCCCAAGACAAAGGCCCCAGTCACCAGCACCACAGGCTCAGGCACCAGCACCCATCTCCCAGACCCCAGGCACCAGGACACAAGCCTCAGGACCCAAGATGCAGGACCCAGCCCCAGGACCCAGGCCAAAGGCCTGAGGCACCAGGACACAGGACCCAGGACCCATGATCTAGGCCCTAGGATCCAGGACCCATGACCCAGGTCCAGTACCTAGTACCCAGGCCCCAGTCACCAGTCCAGGGACCCAGGAACCATGGCCTTGACCCCCAGGAACCAGTACTCAGGCACCAGAACCCAGCTCCCAGACCCCAGGCACCAGGACACAAGCCTCAGGACCCAGGATGCGGGATCCAGGCCCCGGGACCCAGGCCCGAGGAACCAGGACATAGGACCAATGCCACGAGACCCAGGGCCCAGGCACCAGGTCTCAGGACCCAGGCACCAGAACCCAGGCACCAGGACCCAGGCACAAGAACCCAGGCACCGGAATTCAGGTTCGGACACAAGGACTCAGGACTCAGGACCCAGGACCCATGACTCAGGCCCAGAACCCAGGCCCAGAACCCAGGCCCCAGGACCCAAGCTCCAGGCCCCAGGACCTAGAACCCAGTCCCCAGGACTCAGGACCTGGGTCGATGACCCAGGTCCCAGGGATCCAAGCCCAGGGGATGAGGACCTGGAACCAGGGACCCAGACACCAGGTCCCAGGACCCATGCCCCAGGACTGAGACCCGGGACCCTTGTACCAGGACCTTGGACCGAGGCCTCAAGACTCATGACTCAGGACCTAGGCCCTAGGACCCATGACCAAGTACCTAGGCACCAGGACCCGGGACCAAGGGCCCAGGACCCAGGTCCCAGGCACCAGGTCCCGGGACCAAGGCCACAGGATCCTGGATCCAGGACCCAGGCACCAGGACTCAGGCCTCAGGCCCAGGACCCATGCCCTGGGACCTAAGCCCTGCATCCCATGCCCAGGGACTCAGGACCCATGCACTCTGCCACATGGCTGTCCTTAGGACAGAGATCTGGATGGGGGGCCCCCACCCGAAGGGCCCCAGTCCTAGACCATCTGATCGCTGGCTGAGAATCACTAGACCACAAGGGGGTCGAGGGTACCCTGGGACTAGTAATCTGGAGGAATGCTACCCCCCTTTCTTGTAATCCATGCACAGCAAGTGACAGAGGGGACCAAAGGCACGAATACACCCAGCATCATGGAGCCCTGGCTTGGCTCAAGGAAGCAAATAAGCCCTCATTAGGACTTCCAGGGCAGCCACACTATCTGGTCTCCCCAGTGGAAAGCATGGCATGTGACTACATGCCAAGTTATGGGGACGTTGCCGCTCGGGTGCTCGGAACCCGAGCTGGGCCTCCGGGCACAGAGCTGCAAGAGGGGCCCTGCTGGAGCTCCAACCTGGGGCACCTTAAAGCACAGGCATTGCGGGGGACCAGATGGCCCAGGACAAAGGCGCAGGACCCAGGCCACAGGGCCCAGTCCTCAGGCCACAGGCCCAAGAACCCAGGACCCATGACACATGCCCCAGGACCTAGGACCTAGGCACCAGGACCTGGGACCCAGGCCCTAGGCCTAAGGCCCCAGGCACAAGGGCTGAGGACCTAGGACCCAGGACCAATGACCCAGGCCCCAGTACCCAGTCCCCAGGCACCACATCCCGGGTGCAGGACCCAGGACCCAAACTCTGTGACCAAGGTCCCTGTACCCAGGACTCAGGATCCAGGCTGTGAGTCCCAGGACCTGGGCCCCTGGCTCCAGTACTCAGAACCCAGGACTCAGAACCCAGGACCCAACCCACAGGACCCGGGCCCCAGGAGCCAGGTCTCAGGACCCAGTATCGGTACCCAAGCACCGTCGCCTAGGCACCAGGTTCCAGGCCCTAGGGTCCAGGCCCTAGGACCCAGGACCCAAGCCTCGGGTTATACAGTTGGTGGTCAGCAATAGGCAAAATGGCGCTCTAAGGTCTATCACAAGTACAAATCAGTTATGGCAGGGAATCTGGCATGGTGCATAAGGTAGGGATAAATCACCAGATCCCCACTTGTGTGTCCAGCAGACCACTTATGCTATATATACAAATCCTCTGCACACGTTCAAATGTAAATACATAAAGTTACATAAAATATCACAATGATGCTTGTCTTTATATTTTTAGATGTCTTCAATTCAAGATCTTTAAGTCTTCTTAGCCAACACTTTTTTCGTCGCTGTTAGGGGATTATCCCGCGACTTCTTCGGGGGGAAGGGAATATATAAACAGGTACTTGTTCGTGTATGCAATGGTAGTAAGAACACTTTACTTTTCAAATGATTGACAAAGTGACTTCGGTGATTTGTGCGAATTTTAAAAAAATGAATAGAACTGTGTGGAAATTCATGTGAAACTGGTGTTGTACATGCTTCTCGTACAACTTCTTTGTGCATCCATATATCAATAGGGGGAAGAAAGAACAAGCGAAGCCCCCAATTGTTTATGTTATCTTTATAAAATATACTGGTACAGTTGGTGTTTGAGACTCCATTATAGGAGTAATCCTGTGGTTAGCAAGGTGCGGGCATGCAATCAACCTATTTAGTTTTATAATCTATTTTGTTATATTCGTGGCGAAGTAGTGCTCCCTCATGCTGTCACTAAATAGTAAATACATGCTGACTATATTGTGTAATCAAACATGTATAAAAGAACGTATTTGGTTATAATACGATACCTGAGGTCAGTTTCAAGTATTTTATGTAACCCAAGCCTCGGGACCCAGGTCCCAGAACCCAGGCCTAGGACCCGGGACCAAGGTTACCTGATCCAGGACCCAGGATCAAGGTTCCAGGACCAAGGTCCCAGGCCCTTGGCAAAAAACGGGTTAAAGAAAGAATTAACTAAGGAAAGAGAGCCAGCATTAGTAAGTGATAACAGCTTCTTGTCTTGCTCGTCTTGCATTAATAGGTTTGCAAGTGTAATACAGATTTAATTTTATAGCTTTTTAGGGAAATTGACCCAGCAGCCGTTCCATCTCAGAGCATTTATCTTCGCTTTTAATGTGATGCATTGAAATCTCTACATTGTGCTGGCAGACTTTTGTATTTCTTCTTTCTCTTTTTATAAAACGTTTGTTACAAATACACAATTGCTACATATAATCACACCCAGTTCCCCACTGAGAAAATCCAGAATATGATATGCAGCAATATTTGGCTGGCAGATTACTATAACAAGGAAGTGAACACACAACAACCTGTTTAAAAAAAAGAAAAATAAGGTATTATAAGAGCAAGATGATGACAGACACGGTGTATCATCCTGAAAGACCTTTTTTTTTTGTTCATTAAAAAGACTTGTGATCCACTTTCCTTGAGATGAATTGAATGACCAAAACACATATTCACTCCGTGGTTGAAGGTAGGGTTGAAGGTAAACAGTTGAATCAATAGTCATTGTAATTTCGACTCGATACACACACTTATGAGATATTAAAAACATCATGTTTTTCTTTTAGAGTATCCATGTGTTCTGAGTCTTGAGGAGAGCCCCCAGGTTTTCCAGGGTTTGAAACGCGTCAACTAGGGCACAACCCAGGCAGCATTGTTAATAAGTCAACTTGTGCTTTCATTGCGAATTATGTAAATTGTGTAAAGAAAATATTCATTTTTTCCGCTTCTGGTATAGGCCCTCCAGGCCTGAGCTATCAAATGGTTGAAATTGGTCTAGCTGTTTATCTTAGATCATTTCAGAACCAGGATACAAAACACTGCTATACATTTACACATAGGTGAAATGGTATTGTATTATGCATTTTGTTACATGTAATGTGTTGTGAAACGTTTTTGTGGGTTTTAATTTCTGTTAAAGGACTGACAGATTTGATTCTAATGGGTGTCTGTCAAATGTATATGATTTTGATATACATTAATGGGGAAACAGTCGGAACACTGCGGTCTTAACCACAAGTGTTCCACTCCACAAGCTAGACCACCTCGCAGGAAGAGATCCGCGGTGAGGTAATTGGTGCTGGGCTACAGTTTTCTGGCCTAGGGCGTCAGTGGTAGTTTTCTGGGCTGGTTGTGGGTCAGGAAAGTGTTGTGGGCTGGGGAGTGTAGGGTTTTTATTTCGGGGCTGGGGGTGGGTCAGGAGTAGTTTTCTGGGCTGGGGAGGTTGGGGTAGTTTTCTGGGCTGGGGTAGTTTGGTGGGCTGGGGGGTGGGTCAGGGGTAGTTTTCTGGGCTGGGGGGGGGTCAGGGTAGTTTTCTGGGCTGGGGGTTCGAAGTAGTTTCTAGGGCTGAGGGAGGGTCTGTGTTGTTTTCTAATTAGGTGTTAGGGTATTAGGCCTCAGGGCAGGGGGGAGTGGAATGGGTAGTCGAGATAGTTTTTAGGGCTTTGGGGAAGGAGGGGTAGTTTTTAAGGCTGGATCAAGCCTGTGCTGGGTCAGGTTAAGGGACAGGGTTTTAGGCCTTAGGGCAGGGGGAGTGGAATGGTTAGGCAGGGTAATTTTTAAAATAGGGATTTGCCTAAGGGCAGTGGATGGGGTTGGGGTAGTTGTAGGGACAGCGCAAGAGGGTGGAAGGGAGCCGAGGTGGTCTTTAAGGGTTAAGGACAACGTGGGAGTTGGGAGGGGTATTTGGAACACAGGGCGGGGAGGGGAGGAGAGGGGGGCAGTTTGTAGCTTAGGGTGGGCTAAGGGGGGTCGCGACCTTAGCAACACATACCCCTTTACCATTCATGCCTTTACCATGAAATTTCGTGGTAAAGGCATCCATGGTAAAGGAATGCGAGATTAAGAAACATTTGTGGTTTAGGCTGTTGTGTCTTTATCAATACAACCACATTAATGACCTTTTCTTTTTTCTGAAATATTATAAAAAGTAAATGGTGGCCACATTAAATGAGTGTGCGCTCACAAAATGTAAAGTCTTTGCAGTGTTAAATGATCATTAGCATTGAAACTTTTTCTGCCTCACACATTCTACAAGTGCCATTTTAAGCGAGTTGTGCCAAAAAACCTTTACCATTGGAAAGGGTATGTCATTGTGAGTCCATTGATAGGAAACATCATGAACCCTGGGCGTAGCGGGGCTATGCGGAGGACCACGGAGTTTCGAACAAATACCTTGGAAGTCCACTCCCTCCTCTACGCCATCCGCCTCCACCCCCCCATATTAACAAGTAATTCTGCATTACTTAAAAGTAAATTAAAACCACTTACCTGTACAGCGGCGTCCCGGGCTGCCCTCCTCCTCTTCCTCGCCGTCTGGGTAATCCTTGAGAAAACTGCGCATACGCCCAGTTTCTCACAAGAAATGCGTAGCAAATCTCTGCACACTCCGCGGGCGGAGCAGAGGTCTCTGCCCAGGCTTAAACATCATGAGGCTGCTTTACTGCAGTTCACTATTGCAGTCTGAAGTAATGTCATCCACTGCCCCATGTTAACGTATGGAAAGAGAAAGCCTCATAGGTAGTGAAAACACACAAAGGTATTCCTCACTACTGGGGCGCACGCGCCCTAGTTCAAACCCAGACCTGCGATCAATCAATCAATCAATCTTTTGTACAGCGCACTACATACCCGCGAGGGTCTCAAGGCGCTGGGAGAGGGGGTGCCGCTACTGGTCAAACAGCCAGGTCTTGAGTAGCCTCCTGAAGGTCAGCAGGTCTTGTGTCTTTCGTAGGCTCAGTGGGAGGGTGTTCCAGGTCTTGGCGCCGGTGGTTGTTCTTCAGATGCAAGGGACGGTGGCGAGTGCAAGGTCTGCGGAGCGGAGCTGGCGGTTGGGAATGTAGAAGAAAAGTCGTCTGTTGAGGTAGGCTGGGCCGGTCTTGTGGAGTGCCTTGTGTGTGTGGATGAGGAGCTTCAAGGCTATCCTCTGGTTGACGAGGAGACAGTGCAGGTTTCTCAGGTGGGGGTGATGTGGCTGTGGCGAGGTACGTCGAGGATCAGTCGCGCAGATGCGTTTTGGATGCGTTGCAGTCGTTTGATGAGCTTGGTCGGGGCTCCCGCGTAGAGGGAGTTTCCGTAGTCAAGTCTGCTGCTGACGAGGGCCTGGGTGACTTTTCTTCTTGTATCTGTCGGGATCCACCTGTAGATCTTGCAGAGCATGCGGAGGGTGTTGAAGCAGGAGGAGGAGACGGCGTTGACTTGCTTGGTCATGGACAGCGTTGAGTCGAGGATGATTCCCAGGTTGCGTGCATGGTCGGTGGGTGTCGGGGCTGCCCCCAGTGCCTTCGGCCACCAGGAGTCGTCCCAGGCTGAAGGGTTGGAACTGAGGTTGAGGACCTCCGTCTTGTCTGTGTTCAACTTCAGTCGGCTGATCTTCATCCAGTTGGCGACAGCCTTCATTCCTTCGTGGAGTTTGGATTTGGCGGTGATGGGGTCTTTGGTGAGGGAGAAGATCAGTTCAGTGTCGTCGGCATAGGAGATTATGTTGAGGTCGTGCTGTCGGGCGACGTGTGCGAGCGGGGCCATGTAGATGTTGAACAGTGTCGGGCTGAGGGAAGATCCCTGGGGTACGCCGCAGATGATATCGGAGGCTTCAAATTGGAATGGGGAGGCGAACGCTCTGGGTTCTGCTGGAGAGGAAGGAGGTGGTCCATTCCAGAGCCTCATCTCGGATCCCTACAGCGTGGAGCCGTGCGCGTAGTGTGCGGTGGCAGACGGTGTCGAAGGTGGCGGAGAGGTCCAGGAGGATGAAAGCCGTGGTCTCACCATTGTCCAGCAGGGTCCTGATGTCGTCGGTGGCGGCGATGAGGGCAGTCTCGGTGCTGTGGTTGCTGCGGAACCCTGACTGGGAAGGGTCCAGGATTCTGTTTTCTTCGAGGTATCGGGTTAGCTATCTGTTGACGATCTTCTCGGTGACCTTGACCGGGAAAGGAAGCAGAGAGATGGACCGGAAGTTCTTGAGGTCTCTTGGGTCCACCGTGGGTTTTTTGAGTAGGGCGTTGATCTCGGTGTGTTTCCAGCTCTCTGGGAAGGTCGCGGTCTCGAGGGAGAGATTGATGACATTGCGCAGATGGGGTGCGATGGAGCTGCTGGCTTTATTGAAGATGTGGTGCGGGAATGGGTCTGACGGGGAGCCGGAGTGGATTGTGCTCATGGTCTTGATGGTGTCATGATTGCTCACGTTGGCCCAGGCTAGCAGGGGGTCATGTTCGATGGTGTGTGGAGAGTCAGTTGTGTTGATGTTTGTTGGGGCTGTCTTGGTGTTGAAGCGGTCGTGGATGTCTGCTATCTTGTGGTGGAAAAAAGTGGCAAGGGAGTCGCACAGGGCTTGCGACGGCGGGGTGTCGTTGGTGTTGGAGCTGGGGTTGGAAAGCTCCTTCACGATGTTGAAGAGCTCCTTGCTATTGTGTGCGTTGTTGTCGAGGTGATCTTTGAAGGATGTTCTCTTGGCAGTCCTGATGAGGTGATGGTTGCGAATGGCTTCCTTGTGGGCTGCGTGACTGTCCGGAGTCTGCTCACTGTGCCATTTCTTCTCTAGTTTCCGGCAGGCTCGCTTGAAGGCTAGGAGTTCTGGGGTTAACCAGCTGGCCCTCTTGCTGGTGTCTCTGTAGGAGGGTTTCTTCAGCGGGGCGAGGGTGTTGGCGCAATTGTCGATCAAGCATCTGAAGCTGTGGGCAGCGTCGTCGGTGTTGGAGGGTTCGGGGGTGGGCTGAGAGCGAGGTTTGCATGTAGTTGGTCTTCGGTGATTTTGCTCCAGCAGCGACGAGGGATCTGTTGGGTGCGGTGGTGAGTGGTGGGTTTCTGGTAGGTGAAGTGGATGCAGTGGTGGTCAATCCAGAGGAGTTCAGTGGTGTGACTGAAGGAGACGTGGGAGGTTGAGGAGAAGACGGGGTCGAGCCTGTGGCCGGCGGAGTGGGTAGGCGTTGTGACGAGTTGCCTCAGTCCGAGGTTGGCGAGGTTATCAATCAGGGTGGTGGAGTTGCTGTCGTTGTTGTTCTCAAGGTGAAAGTTCAGGTCCCCAAGAAGAATGTAGTCTGTGGAGGTCAGGGTGTGCGTGCTGTTGTAGTCGGCGATTGAGTCGCTGAACTGGGGTCAGGGTCCGGGGGGTCTGTAGACGAGGGTGCCTCTGAGGGTGGAGTTGGGGTCTGTGTGGATCTGGAAATGCATGTGTTCGGCAGTGCTGAGAGTGTCGTCGGTGCTGGTAGAGACCCTGATACTGTTCTTGTGGACGATGGCGATTCCTCCTCTGACTCCGTTGGTGCGGTCTCTGCGGGGGATCTTGTAGCCATCTGGGATGGCAATGGCGATATCGGGTGCGGAGGAGTTGTTCATCCAGGTCTCTGTCAGGAAGGCCACATCCGGGGATGAAGTGTCGAGTAGGTCCCAGAGCTTGAAGGCATGTTTGGGTGCGGAGCAGGTGTTCAGTAGGATGCATCGAAGGTGATTGTGGCCTTTCTTGGCGGGTGGTTTGGCTGCTCTGAGGCTGGTGTAGCTGCAGTTCCGGCAGGTGAAGGGACCCTGTGTGCGTTTCGGGGCGGTGGCGATGGCAGGTTGGACACGCAGAGCCCGATTCACAGAACTAACTTAAGACAAAATCCTAAACTTACTACCATTTTGGTATTCACAGAAGGCACTTACTCATTTTGGTATTCACAGAAGGCACTTACTCATTTCGGTATTCACAGAAGTTAGGAGTCCTAACTTTAGGACTCCTAAATGCCTTCTGTGAATACCGAAAACCTTAAAATTAGGATTTTTCTCAGTTTAGTAGTAGTAAAGTTAGGAGTCCTAACTTTAGGACTCCTAAATGCCTTCTGTGAATGCCAAACGCCTTAAAATTAGGATTTTTCTCAGTTTAGTAGTAGTAAAGTTAGGAGTCCTAACTTTAGGACTCCTAAACTGAGAAAAATCCTAATTTTAAGACTTTCGGTATTCACAGAAGGCATTTAGGAGTCCTAAAGTTAGGACTCCTAACTTCTGTGAATACCGAAGTGAGTAAGTGTCTTCTGTGAATACCAAAATGAGTAAGTGCCTTCTGTGAATACCAAAATGGTAGTAAGTTTAGGATTTTGTCTTAAGTTAGTTCTGTGAATCGGGCCCTTAGTCCGCAGCACCAGGGGTCCAAGTGCTCCTGCTCAAGTCTGTGATGCAAACTGGACACGGGTTTAACTAAACGAGTGTCAGTGCGCTCGCACCAGCATGCGATTGCAGGCAGAATGTGTAATCACAGGCAACAGCGGTGCGGGTGTGCACCTACGGCCTCCTTCAATGGCAGGCTGCTCATGAGTTCAATCACGATAAAAATGAGTGCGCACACCCCGGTCTGTAATGACAGACCGGCCAAAGTTTCAGAAAATCAATTGAGAGCCACTTCCCAACATGGGTAGGAAGGGTGCACGCACTTTCACACTTTATTTACAGTGATAAAGTGCCCAGAGGCGACACGAAATAATCAGCAAAACCCAGGCGGAAAAAAGCAAAAAGTTTAGGGAAATACTACCTCACGAGTATCAGGTCCAACAGTGTTCGAACAATGAAACGGGAGTGAAAAACATACATTACTACTTTGAAAAAAAAAAACCAACACTATTCTGTACATTCAAAAACGCTAAGGGAATGTACGATTAATTTGTGGGTGTTCTGTAAAAGCTGTCTTCATAATAATAACAACAACTGCAGTAAATTAGAACTACTATTCCATTACGGCTTGGTCCCTCCAATCTAGTGGGTGTTCAATGAACAACCAGAGTCCCAACAAGGACCTAGCTCCTACAATTCCTTTAGCGCACCAACAGCTTATTGAATGCACTGCGCCGCTGGCCTCTGTAGACACTGCAAGCGCAATTAAAATGTCATACGCCTGCTTTTAATACACACTCTGCACACATCTCCTTATCCCTCTTCTCTCAGATCATCTGACAGTTATAATAGCAGTGGACAGAGCAACAAATCTTGGGGCTTATTTACAAGACCCGTGCGCCACTGGTGCCTCACTTTTAATTTTTATATGGGAAAAAGTGATGTACCGGCAGCGCAAGCGGTTTGTAAATAAACCCTCTTGTATTAGCAGAAGTATGTGTGGGTCCAATATGAGTGTACCAGGGGTTGCTGTAGGGCATGGTAGAAGTGCACAGAGGTCTTTGGGGGAGGCTTGTATCTAATGAAAACATTACTGATCACATCTCTCAAGTTCGGAGCTCTCTGAACTTACAGTGGACAGAAAATACATTCTTAGAACAGCGTGCATCACATACAAGGCCATTCATGGTAACTCGACTTCAAATCTAGCACATGATTTAAACATTCTAGGAAAAAAAAAATATAGAAAATCCAGGGACAACGAAATGCTCACTCTAAAAATTTCGAAACTCAAGAAACAAACAGCCGTCAACCGATCTGTTTCAGGGACTGCACCAAGAATTTGGACCTCATCCTACCAATGATTCAAAAATCTTTCTCCTACATTGCCTTCCAGACTGAGATGGCATAGTTCTTACAACTATGCACACTTAAAGCTACATGGAGCGTTCTCCCATGTAGATCATGCCATTACCCAACAAGAACACCCAGGCATATATACAAGGTGATTGGGCCACAGGACCGTCACTTTTTTTGACGTTCCAGTGGTGCAATGCCCTGCACCATATTGATAAAGCGGCGTTAAGCTACTTTGCATGACTTAACGCCGTTCTGTAAATTTGGTAGCCTTTCACGCAGGTATCTACATGAAACAGGTGTGCAATAGGTGTTGCTGTGGATGTTCCACCGCAACACCCATTGCTTTTTGACGCTGCCACAGATTTACAATGATGTGTAAATCTGAGGCAGTGCCAAAGACTAATGCCATGCAAAAGCAGGCGTTAGATTGGTGCAACGAGAAAAAATACTATTATTTCTCCTTGTTTTTGCTTTTCTATGTGGGATGCATTTTGCAGCACACAATGAAAGAGCAAATCGCCATTATTGATTGTTTATGTGCTGGAAGGGAAACCTTCCGGCACATAAACAATCTTCCCTGCAACGCAGGCACCCTTGCACTATGGGGCAAGGGTGTCTGTGTCGGTGCTAGGCAGTAATTGTTTGCACCAGTGCTAGGGAAAATCACAGGAGTGTACCATATTTTTGTAAAAACAGCACATCCCTGCATTTTGGAAATGACGCAGCGAAGTGCCACAAAATTTGCTGCACTGCCACACTGTGCCATTTCCTTATACATATGTCCCAATTTTTTTAAAACAATTCCATAGAGTCCTCTCTGCAGTAAAAGAACACTGCATTCTCAATAACCTTATCATCTATTACCACCTCACCATTCTCTTCTGGCTAGGTTATATGATGTTCACTGAATGTGTTTACCTATTCTTAATTTCCATCCACCTGGGTTAATATTATTATATGTTGACCCACTCAGGTTTTTAAATGAATCTTTGCATGTTTCCCTTCTGGGTTGTAAAGTGCTTTGTCCTCGACATTGACGAGCTCTGCATTATATTGCATTTCAAAAGTAATAACTAAATAGTGAAACATCAGGTGGTGACATTGACAGAGGTCTGGTGGCTCCAGTCCTGGATTATTGCAAAATGCTGCTTGGGGGCTTGAGTTGGTTGGACAAGGACAATTAATGTGGACAGATGGATAAAGGCCTGCACCCGTAGGGGGCATGAAGGGACTGGAGCTTAAACCGCGCCAAGGTACGGACAATGGGTCAGGGCCTTGAAAGGGCATGAAAGAAAAGGAGACAGGAAGTGGCACAACCACCCTTATAGGTGAAGGTGGGTTGCCAAGGTGCCAGGTAGAATAGCGCAACCCCAGTTGCCCAATGAGGGGCAGGGTCAATTTTTGAAATGACCCCCCAAGGGTTTTTTTGTTGGATGAAAGAAGTTACTGTGGTCAAGCATTTGCATCGTTGCTGTTTGCTAACAAAGGGGGGGGGGGTGACAGGCACACCTGGAGGGGGTGAACGGCAGGCCTGTGGGTGTTGGGCTACCCAACAACACGACCACACCACCAGCGGAGAACAATAGAAGGGGGCGGTCCGCACACAGCGAAAAGTACGAAGGTGCCAGCAGTGGCTAAAGCACTGCTAGTACCCACAGAAGTTTGAGGAGTGACACTGGAGGACAAGAGGCAGAGACCCACCAACCCAATCATGGTTGGAATGGCGCCGGAGGCATGCAAAAAGGGCATGCCAGGGCAGCCTGACATGGTTACGAGGGCGTCGGGTTTAGCAAGCATAAGTTTGAGGAGTGACACTGGAGGACAAGAGGCAGAGACCCACCAACCCAATCATGGTTGGAATGGCGCCAGAGGCATACAAAAAGGGCACGTTAGGGCAGCATTACATGGTTACGAGGGCGTCGGGTTTAGCAAGCATAATACCACTGATGGTGGTAGAACGCTTTCGACGCAAGGAATTTATTGGCATTTTCACCTTCTTAGAGCTACAAGTAAAGGGTTTAGACCTAGCCACCTGTGACAAGAAGGATGAGGAAAAAAGGGTTATGGTGGGAAACGAGGGGAAATTCGACATCTGGTTAGACGCATTTAGGATTATGGCATGCATTATAGTGGAGGGGATTCCGCATTGTGCAACTGATCGGATGTTGTATGATTAAAAAATACACAAGGCGCAGAGGCAGTGTTAGAGACTAGCTTAGTATATGGTGCACACTTATTTAGGTAAAGTGCCTTGCACTAATCCAGACAACCCTTATGGTGATTTTAGTGGTCTTAGACAATCATAGAAAGCTCTCTAAGTGGTAGCTGTGGAAAGCAGCCTTCAGGCTTAGTCCAGCTTGTTTTACCAGATCTAATCATGTAGTGTAGGTTAAACGAAAAAGAACCACACAGTGTAGTTATAAAAATATGTTTATTTATTACAAAACACTCACTAACACGTTGGTATATCTCCTACCTGGGGATATCAACACAAATACACAACAATACTTCAATTGTAAGAGGTAAGTAAGCACAATACACAGTGGTCTCCAGGGGGCGACCAAACTATGTACTAAGAAAGTGGAATGCGAACAGCGAACCAAAGTCGGGACTTGGATCAGGAGACTCAAAAAGCTGGGGACACAATGAAGCACCCAATGTAAGTACTCAGGAACCCCATGGAGGCTGTGTGCAGAGTGGAAACACAGCTGCATACTCAATAGAAGTCAACGGGAAAGTTGTGGTTGTAGTTTTTAAGAAGGACCCTTCCCAGTGGACCCTGAAGAAATCCTAAGGAAGACAGAAGGTTGTAGAGTCACCCCACCCTTGGATACCCCAGGAAGCAGGATACCTACACCAGGTAAGCCAGGTGCATAGGTGCAAAGTGATGTCAGAAAAGTTGCCACTGGCGAAGACTGTGCAAGAGTCAGTGGAATCCAAGGGGGGATTCTTGAAACAAAGAGCCTGCAAGCAAAAGTGATAGAGTCTATGGCACTTAGAGGTGACTAGGATGCACGGAAGAGCAATGCCCACCGATGATGGAAGAAGCAGGATTGATGACAGTGACCTTCTCGCTGCATCTGTAAGGACCAGGCTATGCTGAGAAAGACCAGGAGCCATTCACAAGCTGTCCCACGTCGGAAGTTGCGAACCAGGGGGTCGTTGTCTGGCGGAGCACCAACAAGTCTTGGCAGCAGCAGCAAACGTGGAAAACAATCAAGGAGCAACGTTGGGACCAGCAAGGTCAAAGGGACTCCCCAAGTGCAGGAGAGTCAGAGTAAGCCCTGAGCAAGCAGGAGAGCCCACTGAATAAAGAGAAGACCCTTGAGACGACCCACAGGCCGAAGGCACATGAGTCGCAAGAGGACCTCGAGCAGCTCACCATAGATGAAGGTCCACGGTGCTTAGGATGCAGTGAGGACAACAATCCAGGAAGAGATACTGGAGGCTGGAGCTTCTTGTATACCGAATATCTCTGGAGTGCAGGGCCAACAAGCCTTGGCAATAGGAAGTCCTTGCTATACAGAGGGGTTTGGTCCTGGCGGTTCCGATGAGAGATACTGGCCTAAAACTTGCAGAGAGGACAGGTCAGGCCTTGTGGGAGTTGCAGATAGATCCACCTGTGTTGCTGAACCTTTAGAAGTCTGTTGGACATTAGGAGCAACAGACCGGTCAGCCTCGTTGTGGTGCTGGCAGATGCAGGGTAGTGACTCTATCACTCCAAGGGAGATTCCTTTGAGTGTCCATGATGCCCACAGGTCTGTTGAAGATCCTGGAAGAATCACGGACACAGATGATGAAGAAGTCTTGCAGAACAGCGAGACGAGGAGCAGCAGGAGTCTTCCTTAATGCAGTCTTGGTTCCTAGCGAAGTCCAGCAAAGTCCAAGTGTCAGATGTCCAAAGAGTGACGTGGTTTCAGGCTTTAGTCTTGTCCCAAGACGAATCTGAGGACCCACCCACAGGTAAGCGCTTTTATACCCTAAGAAAGGCTTTAGAACAACTCAGGGGTCCCTTCCAGAGGAAGGGCTGAACAGAGGGAGGATACTTCCATGTCCTTCGTCCAGTTTCGCTCCAGAGTGGGAGTCAAGGGCCCCCACAACTGATTCTAACTAGAGAATGCAAGGCGGGTACCAAATGAGCCCTTCAAAGCAGTATTGTGGCACTGACAAGCACCCCTACCCCAGCCCAATAGACGAAGTCCTGTCTGGGAGGTGGTCACACCTCCCTGTGATAGGGAACCTATTGTTTTACCTTCCCCTGCTCGAGCTCAGCTCTGAAGCAGGAGGGTAGAATCATGTCTTGGGTCGGCAGCAGCACTAGTTTGCTGGCAGACACTGGAAGGCTGTTACCCGGAGTACTGGGGGCTTCCTGGAGGAGCCACCCAGTGCATGGAATGTTATGTTATGTTCATACCTCCAGCAATGATAACGTTGTTGGGGGATGATTCCAACAAATTTGATATCAAACATGCCCAGGTTCGGCACAGCCACTATATCGTTAGCCATCGCGTAAGGATGCATGGCCACAATATGTATAAAAATGGCTGACTGCAATTTCAAAGCCTGGAGAATTGACTCCGGAGTTTGTAGGGGGTGTCCTGCTCATGCAGGGACACCCTCACACGTATAACCCAGCACCCTACTGTCAGGATTGAAAAGCCTGCCTTAGGAATGACCTAGGTTTTAAGTGTAGTGACCTCAGATATAAGGAAATTTATATTTGTCATAAGTGGTGATAGCACCAGCTTACACAGGCTGAAATGGCAGGCCTGCAGTCACAGTTTGAGTGGTCTCTCATGGGTGGCATAATAAATGCTGCAGCCCATGGGAGATCCCTGGTGTACCTATGCCCTGGATAACTTAGTACCATATACTAGGGACTTACAAGGTACACCAGTAGCCAATTGTGGAGGTCTAAAGTACTTACCATGTCAAATTAAAGAAAGAAGCACATTGGCAGGGGTCCTGATTAGCAGGATCCCATCGAGACTAGTCAAAAAAACATACTGACAGCAGCAAAAGGTGGGGGTAATCATGAAAGCATCTCCTACTTTCCTACAGGCAGTTTGCAGGAGCCGCATGACTAGAGTATGACAAGAGTTCAGGCTAAAAATACAGACTCACCCGAAAATGGAATGGATGAGGGAGATGTGTCTGCGGGTACATGCACAGGATGATGATAGCCAGGAACCCAGAAGCTGGTCAGGGAAGGGCAAGCAGCCCTTTCATGGAAGTTACTCAAAAGGGAAGCAAGAGAGACACAATCCCTTCTATAAACAGGACCACAGCACTAGTTTGCTGGCAGACACTGGAAGGCTGTTACCAGGAGTACTGGGGGCTTCCTGGAGGAGCCACCCAGTGCATGGAATCCGCTATAGCAAAGGAGCGTCGCCCCACTGCTTCCAAGCAGTGCGAGAAAAGGAAACATAACATGATAATAACTTTCAGGAGCAGGGCAGGGGCGGAGTGGTTTGCCCACTCAAGTGCGCAATGACTGTTTGGTTGGCCCTCTCGGGTTGCCCAAAGCTGTGATGCGCCCTTCCCTGTTCTCCATGCAGGCTGCATTACAGCCTGCATGGAGAACATGCTCATCCCTACAGCCCCTGACTGAGCGCCATGTCACGGTGCTCAGACCAATCACCATGCTGCACTGCAGTGTTATGATTGGCTTCGGGGAGGGAGCCTGGCTGCTGCTTCCTGTTCCTGGAAGCTGACTCAGAAGATGCGGGTCCCGGCCTTCAGGTAAGTTAAAAAAAAAAAAAATCTAAACCCCACTTCCCCCGTGTGACACCGTGCGGCCCAGCCCCCCCCCCCCCCCCCCCCCCCCACCCACGAGCCATGCCAGCCACTCCTGGTGGCAGGAAAGGAGATAAGCTTAAGGTTGATGAAAAGGCCACAGCCGACCATGGCCGGGTGGCAAACCAGGCTGCTCACCTTGGGATGCCTTACGGCAGGCTAATAGTCCATGGGGGATCCACAAAACCCAGCACTCAGAGCCCAGGCCCGCCACAGGGCAGGACACAACAAACAGTCAAAGATAGCGAGTTAAGCCAACAAAGGGTTGAAGGAGTTCTTCACCCCCACATGCACACAGAGGAATAACACCAGCTCAGAGAATCCATTGCCTGCCAAACTGTCAGAATGATTTATGGCATGAAGATTTATGACTATCAGGCTATGACATGGTATGATGAAATAAGTTATGAATTGATTTATGGCTCATATAAATTACCATTTATTTTATTTATTTATTTATTTGAAGCATTTATTGAGCGCACGGCTACCTCCAACAGGGGTGTCCCGGCGCTAAGGCTGCAGAGAGAGCTCATTGGCAGAGGAGACGGGTTAGGTGCGGTTGAATAGCCAGGTCTTCAACGCTTTCTTAAAGGCTGATTCTGGTGTGGTATTGTGCACATGCAAGGTCATAGCATCCTAGAGCTTTGCGTTACTGACCACACAGGCTCTGACGCCTAGCCTGGCCTTACGAAAGTGGGGAATAGAGATGAGATTCAAGTGGTTGGATCTGAGAGCTCGGTCGTGTTGGTAGCTTTGCTGTCTGCATCTCAGATATTGCGGGCCATGACCCATTGTGGCTCTATATGCTAAGGTGAGAGCCTTAAATTCAATTATTCTACTGACGGGCAGCCAGTGAAGATTTTGCAAGTGGGGAGAGATGGAATGACGAAAAGGAACCTTGCAGATCCATCTAGCCGCTACATTCTGAACCATTTGTAATCTGTGGATCAAATAAACTGGAAGACCTAAGTACAGGCTGTTAGAGTAATCCGGGCTGGACGTGACCAAGGCATGGACCACAGTCCGCCTGCAGTCCAGCGGGAGGAAGTGGAGGAATTTCCTCAGGGAGTGCAGCTTCCAAAAAAGACATGGAGGAGACCTGACTAATTTGGGCATTGCAGGAGAGAGCATTGTTGAAATTGAAGCCCAAATTCCTTGCTTCCTCCACAGGAACAGGAAGGGATTAAGTTCAGATGGCCACCAGAGTATGGAGAAGGGTGGGGTCGGTTGATTAAATAAGAGCACCTCGGTCGTGTCAGTGTTCAGCCTTAGGCAATTTTGAGTCATCCAATCTGTGATGTTGCTCAAGCACTGCCTAAAGTTAACGAAAGCAGCCTCCGAGTGTTCCTTTAAAGAGAAGATCAATTGGGTGTCGTCAGTGTAGGAAATCATGTTCACTCCGAAAGTCTCCACCAGACGTGCCAGAGGGGTGAGGTATATGTTGAAGAGCAGAGGGCTCATAGCCGAGCCTGGGGGGACCCCGCAAACAAGAGGCTTCCGAGTAGAGGCAAATGGGAGCAAATAAACCTGTTGTGTGCAGTTCTCGAGGAAAGAGCGGAGCCAGGACAAGACCGTACCCCGTACTCCAAAATGCTTGAGTATTTCCATGAGAATCGGATGGGCCACAGTATTGAAGGCCACAGATAGATCGAGCAGAACCAGCATAGCTGCGTTACCCTGATCAATGGTTATGGGTACACTCTCCGCAACTTCAAAGAGTGCGGTCTCCATACTATATCCTGCTCTAAAGCCGGATTGTGAGTCATGGAAACAGGAGTGAGATTCCAGAAATTCAGAGAGTTGACTCTGAACTACTTGCTCAAGAATTTTTGTCGTTGCCGGTAGCAGAGAGATGGGTCAAAAGTTTTTAAGTTCTGCTGGATAGGCATCCGGCTTCTTGAGGATAGGCAGTAAGAATGCTTGTTTCCATGTCTCAGGATTTACAGCTCTGTAGTTTCTTTAGGGACACATCCAGAGGGAGAGGGTAAAACTTCGACCAAATAGTAGTACAGTCTGGAGTGGGATTAAACTCAAGCAGGGACGTGTTAGATGGGAAGGTGGGGTAAATAGATTGAATTTTAGCCTGAAAGAATTCTGAGAAGTCATTAGAAAGGGTAGGTGAAGGAGTCACAGAGCTATCAGGAGCAGTCGGTTTGGAGAAGCATTGAGCAATTTTGAATAAAGATTTGGCTGAATTATCGGCCGATTTGATCTTGTGTGAAAAGTAGTCATGCATAGCCTTACGTTTCAGTCCATGGAACTTTTTTAGGGCTTTTCTATAGGAGCTCTTGGCCGTGGGATCATAAGAGTATCTCCAAGAGCGTTCCAGTTTCTTACACCAGCTTTTTTCTGCGCAAAGTTCTAAAGAAAACCACGGGGCAGATGTTTTTTCCTGGAGGATGTTATAGATCTGGGAGGTGCCACCTTATCTATGTTAACGGTGAGAAATATCTTTGCATCATTGTAGCGTAGTCTCTTACTACGTATCCCATAATGCACCACTATAGGGAATCCTTGTGTACCCTCCCAGACTGCAACGAGGGAAGAACAGCTGACCTACTGGTTAAAAGCCCTCCGCAACCCTTCTCAGGTGCTTGGCTTTGAATTCCTGTTGAAGCCCCGCCCTGTTCCTGTGCTGAGACAAGCTGGACGCATCCTGATTCTGTTACCGTTCGCCCGACCACGCTGGTAATCTCGTGGGTAATCCACTCTATCCCCTCTCCTGGATCCAAGTGTGTGTAGACTCTCCACTGTTTGCCTCTGCTACAACACTGCCATGGATTATACACCCCGAGGATGTTTTATCGCAATTCCGAAGAACCCCTAACTCCCGCCGAGTGAATAAACTCCATGCAAAGGCGCGCGGCGCCTTTAAATCAGTAGCGGAAAGAAGCTACTGGCACGATACCTTTTTTTTTTTTGTTCCTTTATTGACACTGCCTACGAAGGACAAGAGTTCGCGTCTTGGCCAATTAAACCGCACCGGCTCCTCGCGTTTTCAGCGAGGGACAACGGAGACGGAGGTCGTCTTCCTGAGGCCACAGTTTCTTTGAATGAAGGCAGAGAGCTTCCGCTTCAGTGATTCGTCAAATTGGCATAACAAGAACGCTGGCAGAGACTGTAAGTGGTATGAACTTGCTGACAATCGCGGACTTGGATATGTGAGTACAACGCGGCTAATTGTTTCCTTTCCTTATTTTTGCAAGGTGGATTGCTACCCTTCCTTTGAGAACGCTGTTCTCAGACTTCTTGGGAACTTATTGATTTCTAAAAAAGAGACTTTGGCAAACTGTTACGAAAGTATAAACATTCTGCAAAACTCCTTCTGGGAAGTCACATATATATCACCGCTCCTGCTGGTCTTCGAGTGAGTGTTTGGGGGAGTACACAAGGAAACGAATGTTGTTTATTTGTCAAACGGGGGGAATTTGCTAATCTGTTCCTCTCCCTCTTCTTTCATTACTATAGGTTTCTGTTATTGCCAGACATTATCTGATGTCCCTGCCTTTCCACTCCTGACGCTCCCTAGTGGCACTTCGAGGGCTCTTCTCTCCTTCTGGATACTCCCCGCCTTTTGGGACTGTTAATTGCCCTAAGGGGGTACTATCTTGGGGTAGAGGAAAGCCACTGGCTTCGCTCCTGTGGATTTCGGCATCTTCTGTCCTTGACGCCTCAGGCCTCAACAATCTAAGGCATATGTAACCCAGCTATTGAAGTTGAATATGTCTACGTTGATATACTATGTGTCTTCAACTGTCAAAAGTGATTTATGATATTACTGTCAAAATTATTCATGGCCCACAATAAATGCTAAGGTGGGACTCATGCTGTGCATCAAATGCTTAATAAACTGCAGCCAAGACTTCCAATTTACACAAGGTATGTGTTTCATTGATTGGGGGTTGTCCATAGGCCTGGGTAGAGTTCACAGAGTTTCAGTCCGTGGAATTCTGCAGATGTGCCGAAAAACTCTGCCAAATTCTGAGAAGTTGCATGAGCGGGCGGAGTATTGCTCGGCCACCCCTAATGAAGTCCCCTTGGCTGCTGAGGATCGTTGAGGGCCAAGAACACCTATTGTTGCAACAAGTTAGTCCCTCGTGATGGTATTGCTGGGATGTCGTCTGGTCACAACACCTTTCTCAACCACTCTGTCAAGGGGCCTCGTGGAGCACTACTGTTTGGGGGATGAAGTCCTCTTGGCTGCTGAGGGTCGTTGGGGGCCCACAACCCCTATTGATACCACAAGTAAGGCCCCCACAGAGGGATTGCTGAGACATCATTGGAGACCACAGCCCCTTTCTCAACTGCTCTGCCAAGGGGCCTCCTGGAGCAATACTGGTTGGGAGATGAAGTCCCTTTGGCTGCTGAGGGATTTTTGGGGCCAAGAACCCCAATTGTTGCCACAAGTAAGTCCTCCACAGCAGGATTGCTGAGATGACGTAGCAGGCACCCCACCCTTTCTCAACCTCTCCGCACAGGGGCATCCTGGCGCACTACCCGTTGGGGAATGAAGTCTCCTTGGCTGCTGAGATTTGTTGGGGCCAAGAACCCCTATTGTTGCCACAAGTAAGTCGCCCACAGCAGAATTGCTGGGACATCATCAGAGTTCCTACCCCCTTTTTCAACCACTCTGCAAAAGGTCCTCCTGGCTCACTGCTGGTTGGGTGATGAAGTCACCTTGGCTGCTGAGGGTCGTTGGGGACCAAAAGCCCATATTGGTGCCACAAGTAAGACTCTCATAGTGGGGTTGTTGAGACATCATCGGAGGACTCACCCCATCTCTCAACCACTCTGTAAAGGGACCTCCTGGCACACTACTGGTTGGGGGATGAAGTCCCTTTGGCTGCTGAGGATTAATGAGGACCAAGAAGCCCTACTGTTGCCACAAGCAAATCTTCCACAGCAGGATTGCTGAGATGTTGTAGCAGGCCCGCTCCCTTTTTTAACCACTCTACAAAGGGTCCTCCTGGCGCACTACTGGTTGGAGGATGAAGTCCCTTTGCCTGGGGAGGGTCGTTGCAGGCCAAGAACCCCTATTGTTGCCACAAGTAAGTCCCCCACAGCGGGATTGCTAAGACTTGGGGTGAGCGCACCAGAAAACGCCTCTCCGCCAGTGGGTTGGCTGCGTTTTTGCCGAACTCTGCTTTCAAGCAGAGCGTGGAGTGGCAAAACTCCGCAAACTCCACCTGTGGAGCAGAGTTTACTGTCGACCCATGGTGGTCCATGTTCGTTGTTTAATACTGGAGCAGTAGGAGGTGGCACAAGCTAGCACTAGTGTGCTCCTGCAGAGATGGCTTTTGCTGCCAGCACTGGAATGACAGAGGGGTTGTGGATCATGGTGAAGGGAGACGTTAAAGTGCATAAATGGAAGAGGATACTCAGCAGAGTGGACTCCAGACTTGCAAAGAGAGAGGTAAAGATAAAGGGTTTAGATTAAGCAGAGTGAGAACAGTACAGCTCCCTCGCTGGAATAAGTGAGAGCAATAGCAGACCACGCCATGAGCAATTGAATTAGGCCTGATGTTTTCTGGCAGACCTCCCAGCTCTTTTACTGCTGAGTGCCACTCTAACTAATGTCTTACTATTAATCTGTCAGTGGGGATGGGATTAGCCAGTCTGTGAGTGCCCAGCGAACACCTGACGTTTCCCTCCATGCATGACCCTTAGTGCTGTCTATTTCTGCGTCACTGCCCCTTCTACACTCTGGGAAAAGAACAGCCAGACCATGCCCTCAGACAGTTTCTTTCACATACTGGCTTTGGGGTCTTCCTATGCCGTCTGTAGTTTACTCACAACTCTGCCACTCTTGCTACTCGGCCTCTTATAGCCTCCGCAGTCAAGCCGCACCCACAAACCATTAGTAGTCGCTGTTTGGAGAAAAAAGACTGCCGTCCTTTCTTAGTAATCTCACATGAACATAGTAGCATCTGCCGGTCGGCAATCAAGCCTCATTAATCATCACAAACATGATACAATATGTCAATATGCTCTCAGTGCGTAAATTGGTTGGGTGAAACCTATTTGCCTGTTCCAGGCTAACTCCTGCTACCAAATGTTCTGTTCATATGCTGGGTGACCCCCAATTGGGTAGCACGTTCCATGCCCATGTTGACATCCCTACTTCATTGCTATGGGGCCCTGCCACTTGGCATCCCGTGGCCCAGTGGGTCACAAGGCACACCCCGTTCACTCTTCTCTGGGGTACCTTCTTCCGGCTGTTCTTTTGGTTGTAACTCCACCAGGTGACTGGGACATCCCCTGATGTTGTCAGGGCCGGACTGGGAACAGCAACTAGCCCTGGTAGATTGCTACTCGACCGGCCCAGGGAGCGGGGGGGGAGGGGGTGGTTAACGTTGCAAGCAAGAAGTACCACTCCGGCTTTTGTTACAAGGGGCCGATATTGCAGCACCGCTGCAAAACCGGCTCCCACAGGCACAAAACCGGCCCTAACCCCTCCTGCTCACCTGGGGAAATGCCCTGTCCGGCCCTGGATGTTGCCCCCTTCTTGTCTACTTTCGGTGAGAGTGTGTAGGTCTTCATTTACTGCTGACTGGGGGAATGTGCAGCGGGGTTTGTTTGCCCCTTTTTGAGACATGGCACAGCCTGATTGAATTGTTCACAGGGGCGCCGTCTAATAGCAAGTGGTGATTTTTTTAAGGGACCCACATGCGTTCCTATTCCGGTTGTCCTCGGGCCTCAGGCCAAGTTATGGCTGCGTCATTGCACCTGACCGGGCCGGGTCTTCGCTCTAACTCTGCCACTCTTGCCTCTTCTTATACCCTCCCCAGTGACCCTACAAGCATAAATCATTTGCAGTCTCTGTTTGGAGGAAAATGGCTGCATTCTTTATTAGTAATTTGACATTACATTGTTGCATCTGCCTGCAGGCGATCAAACGTCACCAGTTATCAAAAACATGATAATACAATAGACACTCAGGGACACATTTATCAATTTTGAATGAAGCGAAGCAAGACAACTTGCTGCATGAAAGGAAAAGGGCAGGAGTTTGCCATATTTAACATCATACGGCGCATTCCTGTCTTTTACCTGCACTGGTGCACTCTTGGCTGTCTAGTGCCAACATAGGCGGTATAAAGATAGAATATCGACGGGAAAATATCGACTAGCATTAATATCGTGGTAAGAATATCGACTGTGAAAAATATCGTTATAGAAAATATCTTTTTAAAAAATATCGTTTCGTGAGAATGACAAAAATATCGTCATAAAAAAATATCGATGAACAGAATATCGTTGAAGAAAATGTCGTTTCATATAATATCGACAGAAAAATATAAGTTGTTATAAAATTTATAAAAAAATATGTATTATATTTTTAAAAAACTTACAAAACTCCTACTAGTAATAATATGTGTTAAAAAATATTTTCTACAAAAGAATTGTTAAAATTTTAGTAGCGGGTTATTGGTATTATAGGGGATAAGGGTGGGTAGTAATTTAAAATTTGGTTTTTAAAAAATTTATAAAATATAAACAAATTAGAAAATATTTAAGAAATCCAAATTTTAAATTGAAATTTCGAATTCTTCACGAAATTAAATTTGTAATTAAATTTTATAATTTCAAATAAAAATTTTAGGAGCGGGTTTTTGGTATTATAGGGGATTAGGGTGGGTAGTAATTTAAAAATGTAGTGTTTAAAAATTGTATAAAATATTAATAAATTAGAAATTTATAATGAAATCAAATTTTAACCACGAAATTTAAAATTTTACACGAAATTTATATTTTAATATTAATAAAAAATATTACATTAATATTGAAGAAGCGTTATTTTGGTATTATAGGGGAATAGGGTCTAAAAAATAATTTAGATAGAAAAATTTATATTGTTTACTAACCTGCACATTTCCTGACTTATGTTGGATTGGAGTTAGAATAGTAAATTATTATAAAATATAAACAAATTTGAAAATAATTAAGAAATTAAAAATTTAATTTTAAATTTCTAATTGTTTACGAATCTAAATTTGTAATTAAATTTAAAAATTTCAAATAAAAATTTTAGGAGCGGGTTTTTGGTATTATAGGGGATCAGGGTGGGTAGTAATTTAAAAATGTAGTCTTTAAAAATTGCATAAAATATTAATAAATTAGAAATGTATCATGAAATCAAAATTTAACATCAAAATTAAAAATTTTACACGAAATTTATTTTTTAATATTAACAAAAAATATTAAATTAATATTGAAGAAGCGTTATTTTGGTATTATAGGGGAATAGGGTCTAAAAAATAATTTAGATAGAAAAATGTATTTTGTTTACTAACCTGCACATTTCCTGACTTATGTTGGATTGGAGTTAGAATAGTAATTTATTATAGTTTACTATCCAGCACTTTCCCTGAGTTATGTTATGTTTGGAGTTAGAATAGTAATTTATTATGGTTTACTATCCAGCACTTTCCCTGACTTATGTTGGATTGGAGTTAGAATAGTAATTTATTATGGTTTACTATCCAGCACTTTCCCTGACTTATGTTGGATTGGAGTTAGAATAGTAATTTATTATGGTTTACTATCCAGCACTTTCCCTGAGTTATGTTATGTTTGGAGTTAGAATAGTAATTTATTATGGTTTACTATCCAGCAGTTTCCATGACTTATGTTGGATTGGAGTTAGAATAGTCATTTATTATGGTTTACTATCCAGCACTCTCCCTGACTTATGTTATGGTTTACTATCCAGCACTTTCCCTGACTTATGTTATGTTTGGAGTTAGAATAGTAATTTATTATGGTTTACTATCCAGCACTTTCCCTGACTTATGTTGGATTGGAGTTAGAATAGTAATTTATTATGGTTTACTATCCAGCACTTTCCCTGACTTATGTTGGATTGGAGTTAGAATAGTAATTTATTATGGTTTACTATCCAGCACTTTCCCTGACTTATGTTATGTTTGGAGTTAGAATAGTAATTTATTATGGTTTACTATCCAGCACTTTCCCTGACTTATGTTGTATTGGAGTTAGAATAGTAATTTATTATGGTTTACTATCCAGCACTTTCCCTGAATTATGTTGGATTGGAGTTAGAATAGTAATTTATTATGGTTTACTATCCAGCACTTTCACTGACTTATGTTATGTTTGGAGTTAGAATAGTAATTTATTATGGTTTACTATCCAGCACTTTCCCTGACTTATGTTGGATTGGAGTTAGAATAGTAATTTATTATGGTTTACTATCCAGAACTTTCCCTGACTTATGTTGGATTGGAGTTAGATTAGTAATTTATTATGGTTTACTATCCAGCACTTTCCCTGAGTTATGTTATGTTTGGAGTTAGAATAGTAATTTATTATGGTTTACTATCCAGCACTTTCCCTGACTTATGTTGGATTGGAGTTAGAATAGTAATTTATTATGGTTTACTATCCAGAACTTTCCCTGAATTTACAATTTATTTTTGATCAAAAGGGTATTTAGTCCTCTGGAACGCGTAGACCCTCGGTTTGAGTCGTCACATACTGTAACTACATATTCTGTGGGAAAGTTATGTCAATCCTGGCAGCGACATTCCACCTTAGCATCTGTCAAAGTTCATTTATCGAAGTTACATGACAAAATAGATTTGAATTCTTTTGTTAAAGGTCCTGTGGGTGGCAGAACCAAAAGGTGGGCGTATGCTATTTACAACGAAGTGTGGAAATTTTCGCAAATTGAGGCGGCTTCAAGATTGAGAGCTATTGACCAAGCAAACATGGAAAAGGTTTTAGCCGTTATAGATAACAGCATTAGCACTCTCTCTTCCAGAATTTATATATTAGATAATATTGTTTCGTCAGTTGTTGATATTGTGCATGATGATATGTCTGTGTTATATAATGGTCAAAAACAGTTGCGTTCTGTTATGCAGTTTGCATGGACATTGCAGACGTTAAAGGCAGGGAGGGTCCCTTGGGACTATTTGAGCACTACATCGTTATTCATTCCTTTTAACATTACTGATAAGCAGCTATTTATGTCCATGAAAGATGCTAAATATTCATTATTACATATTGAAAAATTAGAACCGTTACCTTTCTCTGTGGCGGAAATCAATTCAGTCACGTGGCTTATATACGGGTTGATAACTCTACCGTTCGCACTTCTTAAGTTTACGTCTTGTATGAAACATTATGCTCTGGGTAGATATGAACAGCTGGGCACCGCTTTCATACATGAGGTTTGGTCCCTCCCCTTTACGTATAGATGTACTAGGGACGGAACTGAGGTTTATCTGAAGGGTGAGGAATGGATCACGACACCAGATCATTCATTGGTATGTAGGCACATTCAATTACACGGTGCATGCAATGTACAAGCCCCGATTTTGGCCTGCGTCCTACGAGGTGTCCCAGTGCCTGTGATTACGCCTTCTTTGACGCTGCTTGCAAACAGTAGTTATTTAATTTTGAATAATGAAGCTTGCTGCGGGATGTTAGTGGGAATCCCATATATAGTAACTGTATCGGAGAGGGTTGTCTCCTGCAATAATGTTCTCTTTTCACCCCCGCACGGGCGGCTGGATGTTTCCATCTGGCCTTCGATTCCAACCTTAAAAGCAGAGTTCAACAAGTTGAGCAGAATAAGAGCTGTATTGTTCCAAAAAGAGGTGTCATTGACTTCCTCTCGTGAAACATTTGTCCTTCACGTTGCTAATACGCGCACTGAGGTACAGGCGGTTTTGAATACTGACCTCCCCCTACATTTCGGAGCTTTGATCCTAACTATTTTCAATGTCTCGTCCACGACCGGCCTGGCTCATTTTTTTAAACTTGTAGGCTCAGGCCTCGTGACCTCTTTCCACACTATTTTTGGTGTGATTCCGGCATTTTTTCATTCGATTTTCTCGAGCATCTTTGGAGGTGTTCCGCTGCTTCTGGCGCTGGTGGCAGGTGTGCTGCTTTTACTTTTCATACTACGGAATGGCTGCTGTTTCTGTGCCACACGAGCACCTGTCACGTCTGCATCTTCTTCGTGATAGGATGCTTGACTTTTATGGTACTCTGCCATTGGCGACTTTAAGCCTGGCATATGGATTATCCTTCAGGTATTCCTACTTCACCTGCGTGCAACCTGTATTTCACTGCCTGGATTGTCCCTTTGAATGGCCTCTGGATTTGTGCTTGACCAACACGGTGTCTCCGGTGCCGGATTTCGATCGACTGATGAGGCCCTTAGTGTCTCACGAGTTGGCCTGTTCTGGTGTCCGGATTATGGCTTGTGGTGCGGCGCATGGTATCCTGGGTAATTGGGACATATCAACGGCTGCCTACGACTTCTTGGCTATGAGCTATTTAGAGGAACATTCCGGTTGCCCTCTGATTGTGCTAGAGGCTCCGATGGTTGAAGAACACGTATGTTCCTTTTCTTTAATTAATTGGATGGCTGAGACTTTTAGTGGCCCTGCAAACGATTTTTTGTTGGAAGCAGTTGCCACGTATGCTGCCTATACATTCATGGATTAACTGAACTATCCTCCTTTGCGCCTGTGCTACTGGACAGCAACCTAGTGCAGCATTCATTTTTTTTTTCTAATCATTGTGTTACTTATAGTATTTGGATGATAGTAGTTGTTAATATATGAAGTAAATTGTACATTTACTTAGCAAGTTTAAATAATTTTTGTTAGCTATCTAAGTAGACATGGATAAGGTAGTTAATAAATGTTTTTACATGTAAGTTTCTGGTCGTTGTTGATAAGTTCAACATGTTCTTTTTTCACTCTAAAGAAGAACACTTTTTAATTTAGGGAGTTTATCTACTTTATGCTAAGTTCGAATGAAAAAAGCAATGGGATTTTACTTACTTCAAGTGTAGTATGACGTTTTGTAGTTGTAGTCGTAGGTTTGTATTTTCTTCTCTCAGCAAGGTAACTGTTTTTCTCCAAGTTTGGCACAAAAATGGTAAATTACGTTCAGTGTATAATTGTTTTTATATTAGTGAGTTAATTAATGGTAGCTTTTGATTGGTTCAATTAGTGAAATTTCAAAATCATTGGTCGAGAACGTTATTTAGAATTAGAAAACCGTTAAATAATTATATGTGTGAATAGTTTTGTAAAGTTAAATAGTTAAAAAAAAGTGTGTAAAATAAAAGAATAGTGCATATCGAGTTGGTAATAAAAAGACGATATTTTTTGTATATTTCTATAAGCAGATAGGTCGTCGATGTTAGTGTAGTCGATATATATGTCTAAGGTCATGTTATTTAAAATAAAGTCGATCATTTAGTAGTCGATATTTATGTTGTCGATATTAGTGTGAACGATATTAGGGTTGTCGATAAAAAAAAATCGATATTTGTGTGAATCCTTGTTTAAGTATAGGATGACGATATTAATGTAAGCGATATTTTAGTGACGATATTTATTTCTGACGATATTTATGTTAACGATATTCCATCATGGAACCAACATAGGCACCCTTGTACCATGGTGCGAGGGTGCCTGCATCGTAAACCATCCTCTGAGGTATTTTCCTCTTTCTATGTGTGCTGCATAATGCAGCACAAATTTAAAAAAAGGAAAAAATGAGGATAAATAAAAATATTTCTCTTCATTATGCCTCACCTGGGAAGGCGCAACATTTTGACCGATTCCCAGGTCTCCCAGTAATGGTAAATCTGGGAATGCACCAAAATTCATGGGTGGATGCTCTGTGAACACCCACGCTCCACCCATGGAAAGCCTGTCTGGGGCAGAGTAATGCAATGCAGCGATTTGTGCTGCTTTGTGTTACTTTAGCTTTATCAAGCAAGGTGGCCTCATGTTGCTTGGTAAATCTTACTTAGCCATTGCTCCGCCCTTGCATCCCATTGCGTGGCGGAAGGGTGACGCAACTACATGTTAAATATGCCCCTCAGTCAATAAATCGGTTGCAGGATACCTCTGTGCGTGTTTGAGGCTTAATCCTGCTACCAAATTGTCCATTCGTTGTCCGGGTGAACCCTGGTTTGGCAGCAGGTGCTGTCCCCGCATTTTTGTCCCTTTAAACACAGGGAACTCTGCCGTTTGCCATCCTAAAGCTTGCTGGTTCACCAGCCATTTCCCTAGTGCTCGTCTATGGGGTACCTTGCTCCTGCTGTTCTGTTTGTTGTAACTCTGCCAACCTGCTCATGGGTTACCACCCTCAGATTACTCCCCCTATTATTTTGACACCTCCAAAACTATGTGCAGCTCACTAGATCAATCACCCAAGTAATGTTGCGCATGAACATGTCCAACCTCATCCCTGATCTGTGGTCTCCAGCCTCAATGTAATAGCCATAGATTTATTAACCCATGCCTGACAGTTCCAAAACTATGCCCTTGCAGGACTTGTTAATTGCTATATTACTCTTCCTACGGGATCTTTCAATTGTCCTGTGTTTGCTTGTTCCTCTCCACTTGAACTTTGGTATTAGCTCTGACCACACTATGCTGGCGGATCCCAGGAGCCGGGCTATCACTGTCTTGTCCTGTTTCATTACCTGCTGCAGTTGCCCCCGGCCCAGTGTGGACAAGACTGTTACCACCTGGATGTACGACTAGCGGGTCAGGCTTCTCCAATAAAACAGAAACTATCAGGAGCAGCTGTTACCTTGCTTGAGTGTTCACCAGCCAGATCCCCTTGAATTTCTACCTTCCATCTTTCCTTTCCTGAGCCCAAGCCACATGGGAGCGCCCAACTAGCCACATCGTCTTCTACTCCTGCGGGTCTCCTGGCACAGTTAAACATATTTCAGCACCACGCCGTTCTGATATAACTCCTGTAGGTGTTCGACTCCCACCAGTCCAACCTCATCATGAACTCTTTTTCTAGCCTTTGTTGTTCCGCCATGGCTGTGGTCCTTACTCTTAATGAGTGTGCTCCACACCGCTTCGGCAGCAGCCCCACTCTTTCGATTGCCCTACGCATTACTGGAGTTAGATGGTATCTGCTCAGGGCTCTGCCATTCCCAATGGCCTCAGCACCAGAAATGCCCATGTCAAGCACACCCAGCAGCACTCAGCTGTAGCTATGCATTCTTAACAGAAGTACGTACCATCCCTTCCTGGCCAGTCTTGGATCTCTTCAGCCTGATTACCATGTGCCTGTAGGGGATGTGCACATCCTGGCTCTGCAGGTAGGCATCTCCTGCACTTGATCTAGAAGTGGATATTACCTCGCTCAATCTGGTTGCCCCAAAGACTGCGAGTCTGAATGTCGCCCTGAACATTGTACCTTTGAATTGTGCACTTGATATTATTGGTGGCATCCCCAAAGATGTTTGCCAGCTTCCTAAAATTGATGGGCAGTTTGGAATCTCAGGTAGTGCCCTGCTGAAATCCCTATCCTTTCATGGTTGCCTTGTACTAGTGGTTGCATGTGGGGTCACCTTGTCTCAAGCTTTGCAAAATGGATGACTGCTGATAAGTTGGATTGTGCCCAAAACCTGCTCTTCCAACTGTTCAATGCCCAGTGTGTAAATGTCTCCACAGCTAGTTTTGCCTGGAAGAGTCACCCTATAGGACCACTCCTGCAACCTGCCAGAATGTCACCAGGTACATACAGTACTTAGCGGTTGTCTTAAGTGCATTGTCGTTGAGAACACTCAGGTCCAGTCTATCAGCTTCCGCAGCTCTGGTGAAAAGTGTGGTATCTACCATTCCGCTTCCAGAGCCAGCTTTCTGAATGTCTCTATCTGTAAGCGAGAAAGAGCACCCACATCTGAGTTTATACACCACGACACATGTCCCACCTTGATCACCATGTTAGTCTTAAGCAACCCATAAACTAGCTGGTGTAGCAATGCTAGCACGCGAAGGTGCCAGTGTTGGTGAACTGCACCACCACATGACAGTCGGACCACATTGTGATCTTCTATTTCTCAGCTCCCTCCCATAAGTGAAGGCCCACCACGATCTCGAATAGTTCCAGCATCGTCTACTAAAAACCTGTCCCACATTACCAGGCTGTGCCTCACCTCTTCAGTGAGTCTAATGTGATGAAGTCCAAGGTACTTTAGCTTGTCATGGGGGAGTCTGCTGATCCCAAGCTCTGAGTCCAGTGCTACACCCAAGAATATCAGTTTGGTTGTTGGTCCTGCTGTTCTGTCCTTTGTCCTCAGCACCCCGAAAAAACCAGCCAGATCCAGGAATGTGCCCCAACAAGGACCCACACTGCTCATTGTTCGGAACTCCTATGAAGAGGACGTCATCTAAATAGTGCAGTTTACCCCCCTCAAGGAATGTACTGCCCATCTTGATATAAGCAAACAAGACATCACAGCCTATGGGCAGGCATTCTTTGCAGAAGCTTTGGCATTCAAATAGGAAACCCAACAGGCTGAAACTGTCTAGGCGCAATTGCAGTGAGGGGAATTCTGGCTCTATATCTACTTTGCCATCAGTGCCTCCCTGACCACCACCTTCACCAGGTCAATAGCGCCATACAGGGTAGCATAAGCCACTGGGCAATGCCCCTGGTTGATGCTGTCATTTACTGAACTGATGCATGAGCCTGAACTGGCCTGGGTCCTTTCTTACACCACAGACAGTGGTGATATAATGAGGCCTGGGATTGGGAGTTTCAGGAATGTGCCTGTTATCCTCCTTAGCTTTAACTCCTTGGCACTCTTGTCCCACACAACTCTCAGGTGTTCTGTAACTGACTTTAGGTGGTTGTGCGTCCTTTCCTCCCTTTGCCCTTCGTACGCTATTCCAAAGCCCTCCTCGTAGCCCACCATCAGCTCCTGCACTTCCTGCACCCACTTGTAGATGTTTAACAGTCTCCCTAATAACCCCTTCACTATAGGTGTCGTGGCCAGCTGCTGGGGTCCTTCCACTTTCCTCCTGCCACAGCCCAGCGCCTGCAACCCTGCCAGGTCCAGAAAACCCACATCCCCAGCTCGCTGGACCATTTGCTGCCTTTACTGCTTTTCCAACGTCCTCTTGGTTTCCTGAATTCACTGCTCCAGTGACTCCCTCCAGATGTATTCCACGCATGCCTGAATTTACATGCCGCTCCCCATGTGCAGTCCCCTTTTTCAAATTTCCAGCGTATAGTTGCTGCCCATTTTTGGGCCCTTATAGCCTTGCTGTACTTTGACCTTGCCTGCTCCATGTTGTCAATCCTGCCTCCTCTTGTTGAGGGTTAACGTAAGGAGTACTCACTCCTGTTCACCCCTTACCTGGCTCCTTCCTTTCACCTTTCGTGTATTTGATGTATTGCCCTAAGTAGCAAGGGTATGCTCAGACATGGGTCCCGTGCTCACCGTGCCATGGGGATCAAGCTACACCCAACTGATGAGCCCCAATCAGGGCGATACCAGTCTTGGGTTGCTTGAGTTCTGGTTCAGGAAGGCCCTGGCCTGACAGTTCACGCTTGACTGTTCCTATTGGAGCAGGTCCAAGGCTGATTTGCATATGGCTGGGCCAAACTGAGGTGGCATGGTGAGTCAAAGACCAATGGGATGGGATGTTACCCCAAGCGATTTCCTGTGGTTAAACTTATGTCAAGCATCCCCTCATCAAATTGTGTGAGTTTGATGCGTGTACCATGGCAGGTCTGTGTCATCCCATTCCATGTTTGGCCATGCCTACATCGACAGCTTGAACCCTTAATCATATAGTAAAGATGCAATGGAACATTGTGTATGTTTAATATATGCGTGACTCCTATAATCAGAGTTTTTCCTTTTGCAGAAACATCTCTATAATGACGCATGCCATTACCTTGAATGCTTCCAGGATATTATCTATGGTCCTCTTCTTTCTAATCCTGAGCCTCTCCTTTTTATCCTCCTCCTTCTTCTCTTGCAAAAAAAAATCAGACTTCACCTGTTGCACCTCGAGCAGTATAAAAATATCTATATATTATTTCCACTATATGTGCTCCTTCATAACCAAAGTTGGTCAATCCTGTTGCTCTGGACACCCTGGGTAGCTCCCTGTGGTGGGGGTTGCATGTACCCGCTGGTTGGCTGGCCAACCAATCTTAGATTGAAAAGCACCCCTAGTCATGTGGCTGTGGGATCAATGCCGATGCCCAACATTGCATGTCCCTGGTGCTGCCCCCTGACACGTGAGCGCACTCTAACCTACTGCTTGTGACCTGTTTGCTAGTGCCATTACCTATAGCCATATGTCCCCTAGCCCACCCTGTAGGTATCCACTACCTACAGCCGTGGGCTTGGTTGAATTGCAGTTGTGCTCCCCAGGATGTGCCTAGCGGGATGCTGGTCATATTGGCTTAAGTCCCCCAATTGGCCTGCTCTATGGTATGCTGAGGCCTATTTGCATTTGCCCTTAACCTGGGCATGCAGTTGGCCCCATTTTACACCCCCCAATCAATCAATCAATCAAATAATTTGTAAAGCGCACTACATACCCGCAAGGGTTTCAAGGCGCTGAGGGTGGGGAGAGGGAGGGTGTTGTTGCTACTGGTCGAACAGCCAGGTCTTGAGTTGTCTCCTGAAGGTTAGAAGGTCTTCGGTTTGTCATAGGCTGAGGGGGAGGGTGTTCCAGGTCTTGGCTGCGCGGTGGGAGAAGGATTTGCCTCCGGCTGTGGTTTTAAGGATGCGTGGGATGGTAGCCAGGGAGAGGTCTGCGGAGCGGAGTTTCCTGTTGGGTACGTAGAAGGAGAGTCGACTGTTGAGATAGGCTGGGCCGGTCTTGTGGAGTGCCTTGTGTGCGTCGATCAGGAGCTTGAAGGAGATTCTTTTGTCGACAGGGAGCCAGTGCAGGTTCCTCAGGTGGGGGGTGATGTGGTCGCGGCACGGAACGTCGAGGATCAGGCGTGCAGAGGCATTCTGGATTCTTTGCAGTCTGTTGATGAGCTTGGTTGGGGCTCCGGCGTAGAGGGCGTTTCCGTAGTCGAGTCTGCTGCTGACTAGGGCCTGGGTGACTGTTTTCCTTGTGTCTGTCGGGATCCATCTGTAGATCTTGCGGAGCATACGGAGGGTGTTGAAGCAGGTGGAGGAGACAGCGTTGACTTGTTTGGTCATGGTGAGTTTCGAGTCGAGGATGACTCCCAGGTTGCATGCGTGGTTGGTGGGTGCGGGGGGTGTCCCCAGCAATGCGAGCCACCAGGAGTCGTCCCATGCTGAGGGGTTGGGCCCGAGGATGAGGATCTCCGTCTTGTCTGTGTTCAGCTTAAGGTGGCTATCCTCCATCCAGTCGGCGATGGCCTTCATTCCCTGGTGGAGGTTGGATAGGCGGTGAGGGGGCCTTGGTGAGGGAGAGGATCAGTTGCGTGTCGTCGGCACGATGGTAGCCCTCTTTGGCCAGCTGCCATCATTTTTCATACCCCAGCTATTATTTGCCTTGCATACAGTGTGCCCACTGTTGAGGTCAGGTCCTACCCAGTGGAAGTTGCAATGCTCCGTTGCCATTCTGGTGGCCCAGGCCAGATGCTGCCATGGTGGCCACAAGCATCTGGTTCCTGTTGTCCTGAACAACTTGTTGCTCCTGCTGGTGGGTCATCCTGCTGGCAGATCCTGGCTGATGAACCAGTACTTGCCAAGCTGCCCTGCTTCCACCGTTGCCTGTTGAATGAGAGCTTGCATTGTGTCACTCTCCTACAACCCTGCGGGTTCCATTGCTGAGTTTCTGCTGCACCCTTGGGGCTGTGTCATCTGTGTGCTGTTTCTCGATTGCCCTCGTCCCGCTTCTAGGCTTTCTCCTTTCTGCAGCTTCTTGATCCTCGTGGTCTGCTACTATGCTATCACATTGTGTGCCTCTCCGTGCACCTCTTGTGTCTTCCCCGCATTCTTACTCCAGCCACCGCTCATCGCTGTCGGCCTCTGCATGGACTCAGCATGTTGGCATCTCCATACCTGTCAACCTGAACAAGCATCTCACCCTGTGAGGAGGGGGCAGGGACTTGGAGGGGCTGGGCCTTATGCTGAGAATGACCTAAGACGCACTTTTCCCAATCCCTGCCCTAAAGTCCCCTCCTCCAAAAACACAAGTTTGCTACGGCTGGTGTTGATGTCCTGAGGTGCCCTTAATGGACGTTGGCAGTTCAAAGCCTTGGAAACCGGGCTGGAAATCTACTGTGTCCAGTGGTTTTCAGCTCGTTTTCTCTACCACAATGTGATATCGGCTTCTCACTGGGTGGCTAGGTGATGGGAGCCGATATCATGTGTCACAAGGGGGCACCGTGCGAGTTGGAAGGTCTGCAGCCTCTTCCCCTTTCATTTCCCTTGCTGCCTGGTTCATCGCACGCTGCTATCTGGTGCAGGAGGAGCCTCGGCTCGCTGCTGTACTTGCTTTGGCCTTCACATGATTCTGGAAACGTCTACACTGATCTGGTTCGGGCCCTTGCATGGTTTGCTGGAGCATCCCAGTCAAGCATAACTTCACTCCAAACTTAGCACATCAAAGGGAGGATTTTAGAAAGCTGTAGATATGGGTATACTGGATATGTCTGCATCGGTTTTGGAAAGGTCTTCTCACACTGCTTCCACAAGAAGCTCTTGGAACCTGCTCAGGACTGCCTAGCTACAGGTTGTGTTTATCACGTGTTCTCACTTCCATTCACTTGCATTGAGAAAAAGTAAATCAATGTAGCATCAAAATATATGAATTCTAGCATTACATGCTCCAGTTGATGGAGGGCGAAGCCCTGGTCCATTTAAATAGCAATTGACTTGCTTATTTTAATTGCTTGCTGGCTATTTTTGCATTAAACGCATGTTAGACTTCTATACACTACCCCAAGTATTTGTGCTTTGTTTTACAACGCATTTCTGTCTTAAGCAAGGGACATAGGTCAATAGGAAACAACATGTGCGTGACTGGCAGATGCATAGAAAGCTTCTCTTTGTTTAAAACTTGGCAGGCAGCGAGAATACCTAGACAACACGGATTTCCCCAGACAGTCCTGGTTTTTCTAGGTCTGTCCTGGAATCCTGACCTTTTTCAATGTGCTAAATACATGATGATTTTTGAGAGAGTTGGGTGAGCAAGGATGTTCTCCTTTCCACCGGCCTTCTCTCTTTTGCATTTCACTGTGGACAAAATGTCACTTCCCTAAAAGCAGGTTTTATAGAGGGGTGAATAGGTGCCAGGCTCACATGTGGACTTTATCACAGTATTGAGGGAAGGAGTTATTTGATAAAATGTCATTTTTCAGTGCTTTCATCTCACAGCTTTTTTCAGAACGATCTTTGTAAAGGCTACAGCAATTCAGGGGAAAGAGCACCATCGTTTTTGGCTCTGTGTATAGGAAATGCAAATATTTTCAATTAGGGACCCTATGTGAAACCCTCCACCTAAGGACATAGTTATCAATAGTGCAGCAGTTACTGTGGTAACTGAGCCCAGGGGTGTGGAGGGCCCACTGCAACCCAACCAGCTGTTTCCTACTAGCAAACAAGGGTACGCGGGTCATTTCCTTGCTTGTATTAGATTCCATAGTATCACCTATGCTGCACGCTGCCTCCATCACCTTCCTTCTCCTTAGGATACTCAAAGCTTTCTGAAAAGAAAGAGAGTACAAAACCTCTGAAACGCTGTATGATTTTTTAACTCTGTATCCTGTCTGTCTCATAGGTCTGTGCCAGGGCAGACCTTCTATATCAGAGGGTGCTGTCAGTTTCCAACATATGTCCAGGAAGCCACATCTATGCCAGATTTGTATGGTATCTACATACGATGATTCTCCAAACAATCAATTTAAATGGAACTGATTTACTTAGTCAATAGTTATCCTGAAAATATGGACTATATCTGACCCTCTGACCCTTTGTTGGACACTACTGTTTCTGCGTCCCTGTTATGTGCCAATATTTAGTACTGTTTCTGTATCTACACTGTGCCCTGCTTTTTTGTGAAAATCTGGTCACCCAACAGACAAGAGGTATAATAAAGAATGTAAAGGCACTTACTATATAGAGTTTCTCTAACTGTAGCAAGAGATACAATCACCAAGAATCAGAAGGCACTGGTAACAGGATAAGCCAACCATCCTTCTTTAGACCCAGCATGGGATGCAAGTCCATGGGAACGGGAACGAGCTTGTAGCAGACAATGCCCATTGAGGGCTTCTCACACCCAGTACTCTAGTGCTTGTGAGATCCAAAGTGTGAGGTATTGAAATGCAATTCATGGATAGCAAGGGCAACACTGACTGATCCAATGCTTCTCATGGCAGTAGGGACACCACTCTTTCTGCTGACTTCTCCTACCAAGCCCAGCAAATCAGAGAGGAAAGAATCTTTTCTCTTCCCCACCAGCAAATGATGTCCCAGTAGGGTGTTCTGACATTCTTTAAACAGAGACAACACAGGCCCAATGCCTTTGCTTAGGTTAGTGTAAAATATTTTAGGCAAGCATGAGTTTATGCAGCTATGCTGTCATGTGGTCATGCAAGCATATGATTGTGGGGCGTATGTATGAAGCCCATTTCCTGTTCGCAAACGGGCCTATTCTCAGAATCGCCTCGTTTGCGAACGGAAAAAAGCCTTTTGGGATGTATCATCCTAAAAGGCCCTTGCAAAATAAGGAATCGCCAAGTTCAAGTTGGTGGTAATTTGCGATTTCTTTGAAAAATGCACTTTGCATTTTTCAAAGTGCCATGTGGTGCACATACATGCCCTTAGGGCATGTATGTGTGCCACATGTGCACACATGTACATTTCAGGGGTGCAACAGGGTGTCCTTTTGACAACCTGGCACCCATGAAATTGCATTCTCAATTTGCGATTCTCTAATTGAGAATCGCAAATTGAGAAGGTCTTCCCATTCATTCCTATGGGCCTCCTAGTCCATAGGAATGAATGGGAAGGTATTCCTTATTTGCGAATCTCAATTTGCGATTTGCAAATAAGGAATATGTGGGATTCGCAATTTGAGAGTCGCAAAACTGTATTTTGTTACATATGGCCCTATGTCACTCTGCCACAAAAACTGTAAAGGCAATCATGCAGTTATGTCAGTCTGCCAGAAACAACCTAAAGGCAAACATGTAGATCTGGACTGGGATGCAGTCTTAGATACTGCTTAAGATGTATGAACAATGATCACTAGCTAATTATCTTTTTGCATAATTTTTGCAGCACAGTTGTCTATTGGATCATCTTAGACAAATATGATGGGGCTTATGGATTCCCTATAGACTAAGAGCCGGCTGGCCTTCACTGTGTTATCTAGTTAATTTCCTCACTGGAATGCTTTTGATTTCAGGCGAGCATGACTATTATGAATGAGTGTACCTTCACATTACAAACACCTGCAAAACACATGTTCTTCCCATTTTCTAGGTTGCTCCTATCTGTCCTGTTGAAGACCCGTCATTAAGGTTTTAATTGGCCTTTCGCTATCTTGGGTCAAAACGTCGATATCTTCACTCGTATACTGACTTAGCCATCTACGGAGGGACAGTACTGAATAGTACACCATTCTTGTACATTATTGATGGAATATGATTCAACCTAAAGAGTGTCAAACAGGCTCAGACGTTATTTGTTTGTGTTTCTAAATTGCCAAAATTATATTGTATTCTTTTTAATCTCCTTTCACCTATGCGAGAGTACTTCTTTCCAGCACTTGCATTTCACACTATGGGGTGACCGCTGCATAACAATAATGTATATATATATATGTGTTTAATGTCAATATAATTTTGAATTAATTTAAATCAGACTTTGTGCATTCTTGTGTTGCAATTTTGGTACACTCTTCCTCTTACTGAGTAATATTATGTTCCCCTGTCCTTTGGATTGATGCCATTTGACTATTAGTTTTGAGTCAGGATAGGCAAATTGTATTGCTATATCTTTATATTTTCCATTGGGACCACTCCTTTCTGTATCACAAATAATCCAAAGGGAATCATGCGGTTATGGCCCTGTGCCAGAAACGACCTAAAGGTAAACATGGAGTAATGGCAGTCTGACACAAACGACCTAAAGGGAAGCATGGAGTGGTGCAGCTTGGCCAGTAACAACCTAAAGTACAGCATAGCATTATGGCACTGACACAAGCAACCAAAACGCAAGCATAGAGTAATGGAACGCTGCCAGAAACAGCCTGGGGGTATGGAAATCTGAGAGGCAGAAACAGCAGAAAGGCAAACATGGAGTGGTGGCAGATGCCAGAAACAACCAAAGACAACTACTGATTTATGACAGATTGCCAGAAACAAACTAACCTCAAAAATGGAACTCTGCCACGTTGGCCGAAACAACCTGATAGCAAGCATTGCATTAGTTGCACTCTTTCATTTTAGCCAGCATAGATCCAGTCCCCATGTTGTTATTGGGAGAATAGGTGCAGGAAGTAGGGGTGGGGGATTGCTGCAGTACCCCAAATATAACCATGATGAAGTCCAGAAGGTGAATGAGAAATAAAGATGACTTCACAATTTGCTTTCATCTTGCCACATCTGCGGTGAGATCCAAGACAGGGTCAAATGTCAGGACATGTCATCAGTCAAATGGCTGCTTACTCATTTAACACTGAGATTGATGTTTACCTTTCTTTCTCTGACTGCAAAGTTAGAGGTTTTTGTAAATTCAACTATGTGACAATCTTGGTGGGTTTAGGAGTGTTAATGTAAAGTCTGAGGGATGTGAGTTTTTTTTCTAACACACCACATAATTTACATATCTGTAAATGAACTAAGCAAATTATTCAAAATCAGCAGTTATGAAAGCACAAATGGCACACGTTTTTGTAGTTCTGAAATTTGATGGAAACAAAGATTTTAATTTGATCAAAACACAATAAGACTCTTTACTTGGTGATGAGGAAATGATAAATATTGTTGAAATCCGATTTCCAACCTACATTATTGTTTATGTGCACAGTTTAATCAGTAAGGCTGTATCTCTGTGCACACTTTGTGGCAATTTCAATGTGAAACGTGCTTCTGTGAATAACAGTGTGCCTCCACACCATGCTTTAGTAGTATATACTGTGTGCTCCAAGACCACACCCTTAGTGCTCTCATGCTGAATGGGTGTGGCTCGTGTGTTCCAATTGCTTTAGTGTGATGCGTGGATTTTTAATAATCCCTAAAACTTCAGTGATATGGGGCGGGCACACCCTCAGCCCTACTCTATATACGTATTTACACGAAGCATTAGAAAGGCTTTGAGGCATGCTTATGTTTACATCCTCAATAATTCTATATTCCCACATTGCCCTGTTCCTTCAGAGTCACCGAGCGTCCCACCGAGAGCCTCTCCCACCCAGTGGCCTTCTCCCACAGTCAGGGGCTAATGGCAGCTCTGCTTGGCATACAAGGTTCACAGATTGCAGGATGCTTTAGGCTGGGTATTTGGAAGACTAGGGTTGGCATGAGACACTCATTTGGTAGGGAGAAGGAGCAGTGAGACACTTACCTCAAACACTTTGAGCGTGCGGGACAAGGACGAGGTTTTCCCCCCGCTGAGTGTGAAGAGAAGATTAACAATGGCCTTTCCGTTCTTTTCTTCAAACACAAGCGTCTCCAAGGGGTCTCCAGATTCTGCCATGGCTGCTGCCGCAGCCGCGGCGGCCTCGCGCTCCTTCCGGGCATCCTCTATGAGGCTCTGCTTCCTGCCCCTGAACCTCGGAGACTGCAAGACACAATGGGACAGGAGATGAGGACAGTGAGATGAGGGGTCATTGCAGTACTGAGCACCCACTGGTCGGCTCTGTCACCCTCCCTATCAAACACCCCAGGACTCACAACAAGGGGCCTTCAGGTGAATGATGTGAAAATGTACCTTAAAACCCAAGCAGACTTCATCAATCAAAGGGACATTCAAGAATATTATTAGAAACGCGGGACTGGGTGAAGAGATCTGGTCTTTTCGTTTGACTGGATGGCCTTTTTAAGTCCACGCACCTTCCAGTGTGAGCTGACCGTGAATGAGCATGGAATATTCATAATTCTGTAACACCTTTGTGCATTAAACCCATCAACATACCCACTGTAGGAAGCTGGCTCTGTATATACCAGTGATACTCAAAGTACGGCCCGGGGGCCACATTCGACCCTCCTGACCTTTACATGTGGCCGCCCGGTCAACAGCAGCACTGGACCCTTGGTCAACAGAGGCACTGGGCTGCTCTTTACTCAACTCAGCACTAAGATTAACACGCATTAAAATGCAATAGGTCTCGCCTTTCATTAAGTTAAAGCCATTAGCTTTGCTATACAATACCATTAGCAAAGCAAATGGCTTTAACTTAATCAAAGGCAAGACCTATTGCATTTTCAATGCTTGTTTTATTTCCACTGAAATCGAAGTCTAAGTCAATTTTGAGCTGAAGAAGTGGAATGTTACATGAGACTGAGAACTAATTATACCCCGGCACTTAAGAAGTTAAATCTTTTCTCATGTATTGCTTTAATAGGCTTTTTCCATAGTATACTCCGTCATTAATATATCACTGGTCATACAGCATAAATATATTGCTCAATTCTTTACTCATGAAACAAGGATAATTAAATCAAAGTTACAATCAGACTCCTGTTTCAAAAAACATTTTTTTGGAAAGAAAAATTTTTATACAGAAAGTTCGTAGTTGTACAATTCCTTTGGGAGGAAAGGAAAGTTTTTGTACAGAAAGTTCGTAGTTGTACAATTCCAAGTTGTAAACAGACCCCTATCGCAAGAAATATATTGAAAGGGGAAAGCTTGCGCAAAGAGTTCTCAATTTTGTAGTTCCAATCAAGATGCATGAGAACAGCCAGTGACTTCCTCAAGGCTTTTAAGATAAGCAATGATATCTGCGACTATATCCAATCCTGCTTCTTCATTTGTGAAGTGGAAATGTAGCTCAAAAAAGTATTATAGTAAGTCCATGTAGATGGTGTCCAAAAAAAGTATTTCACCAGTGGAGACCCAAATCCTTTTCACTCCAAAGTTTGGTGGTTACCGTAAGCTATTTCGCGTCACAGTGTGTGGTGCTTGGAAATATACAAGCCACTCTCAAGTCCTGTATTTATCAAAAAGTCGCATCCGTATTCGGGATATCTGCTTGGGCTATATAGAGCCCCGATGGAGCCGATGTGCGACGCGGGCCTCCACTATTCTGATCAGTACTGGATTGGATATAGTCGTAGATATCATTGCTTATCTTGAAAGCCTTGAGGAAGTCACTGGATGTGACGAAACAAGTGTCGGCTGTTCTCGTGTATCTTGATTGGAACTACAAAATTGAGAACTCTTTGCGCAAGCTTTCCCCTTTCAATATATTTCTTGCAATAGGGGTCTGTTTACAACTTGGAATTGTACAACTAAGAACTTTCTGTGCAAAATTTTTCCTTCCAAAGGAATTGTACAACTACGAACTTTCTGTATAAAATGTTTTCTTTCCAAAAACATGTTTTTTGAAACAGGAGTCTGATTGTAACTTTGATCCAATTATCCTTGTTTCATGAGTAAAGAATTGAGCAATTTATTTATGCTGTCTGACCAGTGATATATTAATGACGGAGTATACTATGGAAAAAGCCTATTAAAGCAATACATGAGAAAAGATTTAACTTCTTGAGTGCTGGGGTATAATTAGTTCTCATTGTGTTGTACAGTGACTGTTGACAGTACCTGTACATTTGTGCACCCCAGGTAGTAGGGTACACCTTTACCCCCAGTGGCACCACTATTAACTATATTTTTGCTTGTTCTAAGAAATATGATACATAACCGGATTTGTAAGTACCCTTTCTGATGTAACAAATTTCTGAAGTGCGACTGTCTAGAAAACACTGCTACCTCTTCTGTATTGTTACATCAGACTAGCAAGAAAGCCTCTTTATCTCAAACCAAGCTCCCCACTCCGTGTCGTCTTTAGAGACAATACTCCCATTATGAAAACGTCCACAGTATGCATAGTGCCTCACACTGATGAGCACCTAAAAGGGCAAAACATGACTGTGATTGTCATACATCTCTGAGCTAAATCTACGAATAGTAACGCCATGTCTTAACATCAATTTAAGAATTAAAAACACTTAAAAACTCATCCCTTCTGATTTTTACTGAACTAAATGCTCTTTCCAGACAGCTAACGGATATACAAAAGATTGCTTCGATTCTGCGTGGCTCCTCTCAAGGTCATTGCAACCTGCGCTGTATTCTAGGCTCGTTCATGTAGTTGGGTGTTTTGCTATACATTTAATGTAGCGTTATGAATATGAATAGCATGTAAGGGGCCCTAATACTTAGTGATGCAGGAACACTACACAAGTCTGAATAATAGATAAATAATAAAAGCGCTTAGGGCGCTATACTGATCTAGAACTTGCAGTTACACTCTGCGGGTCAGTGTGCATGGCTTCTGCCATGTTCTGCTTTCACGCGCAAAAGATATATTTAAACTGACGAGGGGTTAAGCCATGTAGATGGATAAAGACTCATTAAAAAAAGCCTTGTGATTATAGGCCCACATTTCCTTCTGTAAAATGATTGTAACAAGAAATCTGCGAGTCAGTAAGCAGTGAATTCTAAAGGTAGCAAGACTGTACTCTGGTAATATCATGAAATTTCACCTTTGCACTCTGGTTCGAAATGTGCAACCATTAGGAGACATTTTCCAACTAACATGTTAAAATGGGCCACATTCTTCTTCACTGTTGTGGTAGAGTGCGTGCATGCTCTGCCCAGGAGCACACAGTTGCATCAAACAATATATAGGGATTTGAGCCGAGACATTGCTCCTCCTTGACAACAACAAATGCATGTGCTGTCTTAGATATATTTGGCTTTAAATATTAAAATGTGTTACTCGCCTGGTTGCAAGATTTAGCCGGTCAGACGACTTCAGCGTGCATGTGTTTGTCTTTCCTGTACACTCAGCGCTCAGACGCACTTTTCACTCCATCAATATACAGCGAATAGACAGTAGGGGAAAGCAACAGCTGCACTACCCTCCTATACACAGAGTATCAATGATTTGTAGAATTCAGGTTGCCCACCTCTTTGGTCCACTGTCCTAAGACCATACACATGTAACACCAAAAAATCATTTCACAGAGAGGCAACCCTTCAAAGGATAAAAATTATATATAACAATTTAGAGTCCAGATAAATAGAAAGAAATTAGGTTCTTTTATTGTTGCAGGTTGAACAGCAGCAGAGATGCAGCCAACGCGTTTCGCCCAACAGCGGGCTTCCTCAGGGCTGTAAAAAGCAACATACATATATCAAAAACGATCTTCTTATGTGTGATATCATCTAAAAAGCCAAAGTTGCAACAACCACACTACAAGGATGTAATTGTCATTTATGATTAATAGACAATCAATACCGTCTTCTACTGTAAATAGCAGCAGAAAGAAAAAAGGAAAGAAAAAATAATTAAAGAAAAGAAAAAGAAAGACACCATTGGAAACAATCAAATTCAGAAATTCAATTAAATAGTGAAAAAAGAAATTCAATTAAATAGTAAAAAAAGAAAAGATTCAAAACACCTGATAGACCATTGAAGAGTAAACACGAAGAACCTAAAAAAGACCCAATAATTAAATCAAAGTGTTATGTCACTAAAAAAACACCACAAAATTTACCTATAGATATTTGAAAGATTCACCAGATCTGTGTGCTAACTCACGTGATTAATTTATCAAATAGCAGTGATGTGTATTAGTAAGTCCAAATAGACAAATCACCACACGGATATCTCACCAAAAATCGGAACGTAATCCAATCGATTCCCACAATTTTGACTTTAAATCACTATATAAAAACATAAACATAATAGTATATGTAACAAGTCACTAGATAGGTCTCATTACTTAAAACCACAAACATATGTTTCTCATATAATAGTCAACGCATGTATGAGATCAATCATTTTGTGAACTGTCAGTCAACATATGTAATTTACGTAATTGTTTGTAACTGTCTTAAAATATATGTTGGCAGTACAGTGAGACAATTGCGGGTATGAATTCAAGAGCATAGGAGAGCATGTTCCAACAATGATGGCACAAGTGCATTGGGTGTCCATGATTGCACGTCTGCTTTACCCAAATCCAAATTTAAATTCCATGCAATCGATCAAGTCCTTCCTGATAGACGAGGGGGAAGTAGGGAGTTGCGTCTCAGACAAATTGAGGCATTTTGGATTTGTAAATTAAGAGCGGTGACATCTGGGTTAAATTCAGATAATGAGATGCACTATTTGCTATAAGAAGAACTTTTTACTCTGCTTTGTTAAACACTGTGTTGAGGAAAGTTCATTGATGCTGTTATTATGTATTTTTATTGATTTATTTTTCTTTATATGTATTATGAGTTATATATTGAGTTTACCCCACTGAGACTTTTTTTGACTCGATATTGTTATCATTCTTTTATATCATAATTTTGTTTTTCTATATTGGAGATATTTGATTTGACCACAAAAGGCATACGTGTAATCATTTTCCATGTTAGCACATATAGGTTGCTGCTATTCAACAATTGGAGTGCTTCATTATTAATGTGATATGTTTTCTTATGTGGACCTTATCAGGTTGCTTAAATATTGAGCTTAGAAATATGTGATATTTATGTGATATATCTTTAAAGTGTCTTCACTTGGGTGACATCATCTACATATTTTTTGAGATTCCCTTTGCTCTTGTTTTCTTTTTCTTTTTCTTATTTTGGTTCTTTTCTTCTCTCCCCTCCTGTTTGACTTACTGTACATTTTTTACTTTTGAACTCTTGATTGAGTATCTACTTAGAAATATACATGTACATTCTAGCATCCTTATCATTGATTTTGGTAGGGATACATGCATATACTAATATATTGATCCAAATGATAATAGTTTCAGTAATGATTTAGATATCATTACGTACTTCATCGTTAATAACTTCGGTTTAGGACTTAATATTGAACATTACAGTCAGTTTTACCTTGATCTTACTGGTGATTTATACGTACTTCACCGTTAATAACTTCGGTTTAGGACTTAATATTGGACATTATAGTCAGTTTCATCTTGATCTGACTGATGATTTATATACTTACATTACCTTAATTTCTTTGGTGCAATAATCTATAGAAATGTCTACAAATAGTTCAGTTGGCGCACTCTGTGTATATGCAATAGAGTAATCGCCCGGTATCAAGGGGCTTTTTTTGTTGATAAAGTTTCTTTGAATTTGAATGAGCTTATATTTTGTAGTTGTTTATAGACACGCACTAGTTGTTTTTTTAAATAATCAAAACAACATTCTCAGTGAGTTTGTTCATCGAATCAGGTAGACCTATATTAGGTCATGTGGCTGGTGACGTTCTTCCATATTATACTCGAATATTATTAAGGTGCCTTTCTCGATAAAGTTTTGTTGTAATTGAATGAATCGATATCACGCAGTGGTTTATAGATACGCACTAGTTGTTTTTAAATAAAAAAAACATCATCCCAAATTAGGGAAGTGAGTACGTTTATCCAATCAGGTAGCCCTATATTATGACACGTGATTGGTGACGGGCTTCCGTTCTACACCTCAAGATTGTTGGCGGGTCCGGGAAACTAGGAACTCGGAGTTCCACGGAGCCGTTTACCGAAAAATAACTCAGTAAGTGTTTCCTATTTAGGAATGCTTGGTAACGACTTAAATCCTTTTTTGCCTTTTACGTCGCATTATAGAATTAGACACTTGTTTTTAAATACGCTTTTTTGCTCTTCGCTATATATACGTGATCACGCGATTATATGTTAGATCTAAACAACATGCATTTGAATATCTCTCTGTCTGTTGACGGTTTTGGAGTGCGCCTACTCACTGATACTGTACATCACTAGTAAATGTGAGTGGTGATTAGGTTCGTAATGCGTTTATAGACCGAATATATGTCATTTGCCTTCCATGATATTGACTTATTTTGATATACGCATATATATGATGCGTGTCTCAATCTCGTTTCTTCTTGCTGAGTGATATTTCATGACATTGGATACTTCTTAATGTTTTTAAAAGTGTATTTGTTTGTATGTTTTCTTGCCTCATATTATTTCCGAGTGTTTAGCCCTTTAACACTCAGGTTTTATAATTGAAATTTCGTGTTGCCGTTGCCGAAGTGTTAGATTTAACTATAACAATAATAGTGATGACTTCATGAATTTTAATATGAATTCGGGATACCACTGCAGTATTGTGGTCGTCCCATTATATATGGAACAAGCTCTACATTTCAATGATGATTCCAATGAGGAACCTAATTTTGCCTTTACTTTCTATATTTTTTCCAGTGTTCAGAAAATTTCACCAATTGTAGTGAATTTTCGTGACTGTATTTTACCTTTGGAGAAAATATTTTCCTCAATCGTGGTGATTTACCGAAGAATTCCGGTTACTTTTGTCTGTACAAATTTGGAAATTTGAGGAGAATTGGTGTTTAAAGGCAAAGGTACAATAAAATTACCACTAACACAATAATCAGTTGTTTGTGGGTTTAAGTAATGAGACCTATCTAGTGACTTTTTACATATACTATTATGTTTATGTTTTTTTATAGTGATTTAAAGTCGAAATTGTGGGAATCGATAGGTTCTGTACTGGATTGGATTACGTTCCGATTTTTGGTGAGATATCCGTGTGGTCATTTGTCTATTTGGACTTACTAATACACATCACTGCTATTTGATAAATTAATCACGTGAGTTAGCACACGGATCTGGTGAATCTTTCAAATATTTATAGGTAAATTTAGTGGTGTTTTTTTAGTGACATAACACTTTGGTTTAATTATTGGGTCTTTTTTAGGTTCTTCGTGTTAACTCTTCAATGGTCTATCAGGTGTTTTGAATCTTTTCTTTTTTTACTATTTAATTGAATTTCTTTTTTTACGATTTAATTGAATTTCTGAATTTGATTGTTTCCAATGGTGTCTTTCTTCTTCTTTTCTTTTTTCTTTCATTATTTTTTCTTTCCTTTTTTCTTTCTGCTGCTATTTACTGTAGAAGACGGTATTGATTGTCTATTAATCATAAATGACAATTACATCCTTGTAGTGTGGTTGTTGCAACTTTGGCTTTTTAGAGTATATCACACATAAGAAGATCGTTGTTGATATATGTATGTTGCTTTTTACAGCCCTGAGGAAGCCCGCTGTTGGGCGAAATGCGTTGGCTGCATCTCTGCTGCTGTTCAACCTGCAACAATAAAAGAACCTAATTTCTTTCTATTTATCTGGACTCTGAATTGTTATTTATAATTTTTATCCTTTGAAGGGTTGCCTCTCTGTGAAATGACTTTTCACTCCATCCCCTGGCGGGAAGCACGCGGACTGTGTCCATAATTAATGAAACGAGTAAAGGGAGCTCTTTCAGTGTTTCTGCCTAGCCTTAAAGTGTGTCCACAATCAAAAAGATGCCTTCGTTTGGGTTGAAAGTCGGTGTTCAGAGGCTCTGACTGAAGCCCCCATGTGAAGCCTTCTGCCCATGCGATGATGCTGCAAGGACGTCCATCCTCCTGGCTTACAGAAAAACAGGCATCAAAACATGAAAACACAGCCCCTCCTGGAGACCCGTTCAGGAAATTGGATCTGCCTTTACCCTGGGGCATCCGCCCTCTCTTGTCTAGAGGTCTAAAAACTTTGTAGGTGTTCCCTAAAGTTGCAAGTAAAGGGTTAATCGAGGAGACAGGCTTCTCAGTTCACAACATGTTACGGAAATCCCCAGTTTAAAAGCGATTCTGATAAATAGGTGTTAACATTGGACTAATAATAAGATGTTATTTCTCAGAACATAAGATGCTAATGAGGTTAAACAAGCTGTCGGAGTTGTGCGAAAAATATAGTGCGTGCCCTCTAATGAAGTAGACCGTGTAATGCCGCAAGTGAGAGATCCAATCCAAGTGGGCGGGGCCAAAAGTGGACAGGGCGGTAACAAGGAGGGACTAAGAAGCCTCCTTTTCAATCGTGAGCCAGCATTTAGCATGTAGGATGATGCCAGCGAATGAAAAAGATGGGCGGGGCTTCAAGTCCGCCTCTGAAAGCTTCGGAATCCGTATTGATTCCAAGATGCCCTCGCACGCTGCTAACGCCAGGCGAGACCTAAAAATATGTTAAGTAAACATTGAAAGGTTAATTTAAGTTAAAGAAAGGAAATAACTGGGGGGTCCTGCACAACTCAGCTTTAGAAACACCATCATTTGTAAAGACATCTTGCTGCAAAAGTGTAAAGTATAATGTCTGGACAAAAAGTATATTTTATTAACACGTCGAACCGATTCACCTTAGTACATCAGATTATATTATCTCAGTGCATTCAGAAGTATATTTTTAATAGTGATAGTTTTCAAACATGAATTCAGAAACATTGCTTCTTCCCTACACCATCACAACAATGCCAATAATGAACTAAGAGGCAAGTCATTGTTATGCGCAACCTTTGGGTGGCTGGGGTTCTTAGTATCCTACTATGCATGAACATTACAGAGGAAGAGGAGTGGCGCAGCGACCAGGGTGACTGCCTCCAGTTCCTGGGGCTAACGGTTCAATCCCTGGTGCCGGTGGCAGATCAGCCCAGCACCATGTGACTCTGGTCAATAGATCGCTTAATCTTGCCGACGGCCCCCAAGTGCCGGGACACCTCTCTAGAGGTAGCTGTGCGCTTTACAAATACTGGACATTTACATTATAGTTTATTAACTCCAACACAGGAGAAGTTTTTGTACAACACACATCCTGAAGTCATGTATTTCGAGGTCCTCATAGGAAGAAACAGGAGGGAAAGTAAAATAAAACAGTCGCCTAGGATCACACAGTTTGGTTGAGTGGTGAAGCTTGGATTAATCTCAAGAATTTTGGTTTCCCATTGTGAAATTCAGACACTAGATGTAGGCCCACAATGCCACATCTCCCTCAACCCCCTCTCCAGCCAATCTGCTGCCATCAATACGGCCCTCAGTCCCATCACAGACCAAAATTTGTGGCCCCAGGGAAAATGTTGGCGAGTATCCATGGGGTATACTATACCAAAGTAAGGTGTAGTGTATATAGAGTCCAGTGGATCCCCAGAGGCTTTACAAAGGCTCAAGTAGCTAATACTAATTGTCTCTTTTGTGGTAATTTGGGCGAGCAGATAGACTTATCAGAGGAAAGTGATAAGCATTTGTTGTACACAGACAGGCAATAAATGATACACACACTCAATAACTAAATCCGAGACCAATAGTTTGTAAAAATATTACTTTTAGTATATTTATTTTTTACAGCCAAAGATACTTTTATGCACGTAAATACGTTTTGCAATATCACTGCTTTTCAATGTAAAAAGAAGACACTGCATTTTTCAACAGTACAATGTAATCCTATGGGAGAAAACACAATCAGCAATATGCAGGTAAGTAAACAATTTACGATATTAAGTTTCTGGATAAAGAATTAGTACCAGGTAAGGTTCAGGTAAGTGACAAAACTGCACCACCAGCGGCAGTGTGGCGGCCGAGTTCAGATTCAGATGTCAAACTCGGGATCTGGTGCCAATGTTATCCAATGGAGAAAGTGGGCAATCTAAGTGGTACTTTTGCAGTTGTGGCTACTCTGCTAAGGTGGAGGAGCGTCGCCCCACTGAGCAATTTAAAACGTAAAAATAAAATGATAATAACACAACTTTATAATCATTTTATTTAACCGTATTGGCTCAGTTGATTTGTGGGTGGAGTTGGGCTGTTAGAGCTGGGGGAGGAGTGGTGGGGACTTCCTAAGTGCGAATGACATTGTGGCCAGCCCTCTTGGGCTGGCCACACAGTCATGTACACTTTGCATGTTCTCCACCCAGGCTGCATTACATCCTGGGTGCAGAACATGCACAGCCTCCCAGCCCCTGTCTGAGCACTGAACCATGAAGGTCAGACCAATCACAACGCTGCTGTAAGGCAGCATTGTTATTGGTCAGGGGAGTCTGAGAGGCTGTGTGCTTCCTGGTTCCTGTTGCCTGGGAGAAGAGAAGAGGACGGAGGAGAGGCGCCAGCCGGCCAGCCGGCCGCATCTAGGTAAGTGTTTTTTTTCTATTCCCTCCCCCGCACCCTACTGCCCCACCCCATTTGGTAGCAGCCACTATTGACTTCTTGCAGGTAAGTAGCATGGTTTGGTAACACAGTCTCCGGGGTTTAAGGTAAGCACAGGGGGGGCCACAAGGCAGCACCAAACATACATCTCCATGCGGCAAAGGGGCGGCTGGGTTCAGAGTCCCAACACAGCGTTGGGCGCCCAATACAAACCAATAGGGAATCTCAAATTTGAAAATAGGCTGCAGGCTCTGGCCAGGAGGCCGATCAATGGAAACCAACGCAAAAGGAACATATAATGGATGGAATGCCAAGCAATGCAAACATTCCCCCCTGTCACAAAGATCTGGGTTTAATTATATTGTTCTTTTGCTTACCACGCCAGCCCAGTTTGGACCCAGCCATATGCACATCAAGGTCTTCTCTGGAATGAAAACAAGCATCCTGGGACCAATCTCGGGCATCACCCCTCAACAGCCAAGCTAGCTTAAACCCAGTGGCGCAGTGAGCACGGGACCCACGTCTAGGCATATCCTTCCCACTTAGGGTGACAAAAGCCAAAGGAACAAATGATGGACGGAATGCTGAACAATGCAAACATTCACCCTGAGTCACAAAGATCTGGGTTTATTCCATCGTTCTTTTGCTCACCACGACCCCCCCCAGTTTGGAGCCAGCCATATGCACATCAGTCTTGACCCTGATCCTTATGGGAACAGTCCAGCCCGAACTGCCAAGCTAGGTCCTCTCTGGAACAGAAACAAGCACCTTGGGACTGGTTTCAGGGAGTCATCCCTCACTAGCCAGGCTAGCTTGATATGGGTATACTCAGACGTGAGTACCTTGGTCATTTTGCCACTGGATTCAACTGGCCTAGCTGATGAAGGGTGTTACCCCGAAACCGGGCCCAGGATGCTTGTTTCTGGTTCAGGGGGGACCCAGCTTGGCACTTCAGGCTGGACTGTTCCCATGAGGAACAGGGTCAAGACTGATTTGCATATGGCTGGGTCTGAACTGGGGTGGCGAAGTGAGCTAAAGAACGATGATGGATTCAACCCAAATCTGTGACAGAAAGTGAGTGTCTGAAAAGTTCAGCACTCTGTCATTATCTCCTTGTGTTTGTGATGGAAGTCTACAGCAGCACAGGTAAGTTGGGATGTGCTGGAGTATCGGGACACCGTCGGCTGATTTACCCAAGGCCCAGGGGCTCCGAAAGCAGGGATGTCCTTGGATGTCGGAAAACAACTTATTGGTGCAGATCGCGGTTGAGGGGGTCATCGTGCAGAGCCCACTGTGGACTCTTGCTCTGAATTGCTGGTACCTTTGCTGCACTGGTGGGCCATTTGGACTCGGGCTGTGTGTGTCGGTTGCAAAGGTGGTTGGTTTTGCGATTACGCAGGCAGAGCGCTTTGTCTTTAAAGTTGTTTTTCTTCTGGAAAGGTCCGCTGTCCATGGGAAATTAGGAGTCTTTTTAGAATGCAGGCAGTCCTCCCAGGGTTCTGGAGGTTACTGGACTGTGGAACGAATCGATCTTCTTTAATAGGGTCTTTGAGAGCTCTTCTTTGTCCTCTTCTTTGTTGGTCGACAGTAATCTGAGGAGTAAAGCTCAGGGGTGCCCCTAAATACTCAATTTAGGGGTGTTACAGGGAATAGAAGGTAGTTGCCAATGGGCTACTCACATTTGGGGTAACTACACTCTTTGTATGTCCTCTCCCTCTGGGGAGGGGGCATACCCCTAACTCTATTGGCTAAAATCCGCCAAAATAATATGGAGTATTCTGAAAGGAGGGGGTCACTTTAGCTCAGGGCACCTTATGGCTGCCCCTGGGTAAGAGAGGACACACCTCTCTTACTTCCTAATTTTCCCACAGACCTTGCTGTCAAAAATGGTACTTGGTCATTGGGGCGGGCATCTCCACTCGCTGTAGAGTCCCTGGCCAGCATAACAAAGGACGGAAAGCCTTTGAGGCTCACCACCTTTCTATGCTATTCCTGCTTGGCGTAGGTGTGAAGCACCTCCACCCAGAGCAGGCTTTGTTTCTGACCCACAAGAGCAAAAGGCTCCCTCCCACCCCCCACCACCCCCCCCCCCCCCCCACCTAGGTCGACTCTTCACTTTTATCTGCACTAAAACACGCAGGCTTCAGTGGCTGTTTGCTTGTGTTTGGTGAGGGGTTTCTTAGGGTGGCACAATACATGCTGCAGCCTTATAGAGAGCCTTTCTGGTCACAAGGCCCTTGGTACCACTGGTACCTTTTACAAGGGATTTACATGTGAGCCAGAGGTGTGCCAATTGTGGAAACAAAAGTACAGTGTTGGGAAAGAAGACAGGCACTGGGAACCTGGTTAGCATGACCCCCATGCACATTTAATCAAAAAGGCATCAGTTTCAGGCAAAAAGTTGGGGGTAACCATGCCAAAAAGGGTATTTTCCTACACCCATCACTTAAAAAAGTGATACTTCCATGGTAGAGTCACTTTTTAAAACTCGCAAATGGAGCTGGATAGCACATACTGACCCAGTTTTTATGACATTTGTGCAAAAAGGTCTCACATCGCAAAGTTTACTTTTTACAACCGAGGTTAGTAGTGCCACCAGTAAGGTGATCTGTGGTGAGCCCGCTGGCAGAGCACAAGTTGGGGGTACATACAAGTAGACAGCGTCCACCCACTATTCTCACTGGGTGGATGCTGTCTACCCTGCCAAGAAGTTGGGCACCACACTAATATGTGGAACCTGTCCCGGTGTCGTTTTCAGACAATGGGACACATTCAGTAGCGCCTGCACCTTGTCTGCTTTCATTCTGAACAGAAACATGGAGGCCCCAAGGGGCTTTGTTATTCCAGCTTGGCCTAAAACAAAGGCAGAAGTGAAGGGGGCATCTGGCCTCCTTTCGTTCAAGTATCCTTGGGTGGGAGCTATCTGGAGCCTCACACATAGATGCAAGTACAATGGAGGGAATGCAAATGCACACAGCTTGTTACTTCACAAGTACTTGAAATTCATGCTTTTGAATTTGTTCAGTACCTGTCTGTCCCAGTATTTACAAAAAATAAGTTAAATACTACTTTTTAAAAAAAATTATTTCATAAAGCTACTCATGCCAATGCAGGATGACAGAATATTTTACATCACACTTAAATATTATACATTGACAATAAATCCCATTTGTGTTATCAAGGTACAGGATGTGTTACAGAAGACATTGAGACTTTCAAGGTGTAGGAGTGGCATGTCCTTCATTGCTCTCTGCTATATTAGATGAATTACAATTTGGGAACTGAAAGTAACAAAACGATCTCTGTGTTAAAAGCAGTAACCCACTTACATAAAATTAAAATCTGTCATTTGCATGTTTCATGATGTGCTTTTCAGAAGACCCATTAACATTTATGCTACTGTAATTCAAAACTGGGACTAGACAAAACACAGATCCCTCCAGCAAATGTGTTAACCTCTAGAGTTATCACTCCATTAATATTATTTCCTGAGATTTATTGGGCACACAGAGATCTCTGCCTCAGGTGCCTTGAACCCATAAGATATTTTAAAATGCGGACTTTGCAAACAATTAAGCTGAACAGATATACTACCATGTTTTTCCTTGTTTACCAATTTCTTTGTGACAGAGTTTAACAAAACCAAATGTATAAGTTGAAGCCAAGATTTTGCACTGGTGGTTGTGTCATGTTTTTTTGGCACAACCCCAATGCAAAATCTAATTTGCTAAATCTCATTATTGCTGAAATGAACTCATGATAGACCTGCTAAATATATGTGTGTGGTCATTAGAGCTGATGTCACTTCTTGTGATGTCACTTCCTGTGAGGTCATGGAATGTGATGCCACTTCCTGTGATGTCACACGCTCTGACGTCACGCGCCCTGATGTCACGTTCATACTGTCATACTTGGTTAGTTCCCCCACTTCTGTTTTTTAGGACTTATGCCCTGAACGCTGAGTTCCACAGCAACTACTCAAGTGGCTACAATATGTCAGCAAATGATGCATCGTCACAAATAGTCCACACCTTTAATACTCTTTATTTTGAGGATGCTGCCAGCCATGTGATCTGACAGAGAACTGCAGCAATGTGGTAGTGCGGCAATGTGCATGTGGTACTGTTCTTCTAAACAAAGAAGGTGATGGCCCATCACTAGTATTCAGTGTTTATTGCTAGAGTGCTTTGAGCTCAGTCACAGCTTTACGTGTGAATAAGAACGTGTGTTTATGGTGAGGGTATGAAAAAGGTGCATGGCCAGTGTAATTAAGGGGGTGGTTTATACAGGTAAACAACATTTTTGTGATTCCCATAGTGTACCACTCGACAGGTGTTTTGGTTCCTCTGAGCTTTCTGTTATTGCATCCAGAAATATAACACAGCCACTGACTTAGACCTAAAACCAGCCTGGACTATTGGCTTTGTCACTGGGGGTTGGCTGTTTAGGATAAATGAGTAACAATAATGATTTTGGTGTAAATAGTATTGAAAGTGTTTCAATTCTAAAATTCTGAGACTGAATGTAATATTAGTGAGGCAGGTGGAAGGGGTAGTGGTCTTCAAACTGTCCCTATCACTCCCTTTTATATTCACTGTGTTAGACATGTATGCCCTATTTCTCTCTACATCTCGTCCATGTGCATATCTTACACCCCATCTATTCCCTCTTACTCCCCTCCATTCACTCTCTCCTGAATACTCTTCTTTGTATTTCCTTCACTTCAGCCACCAAATCATACAACACTCCCACTCACCTGTAAGCACTGCATTTTCTTTTACTTTCTGCTTGTCAATATTTTGACAACTGTGTACCTCCTTCACTCACATTTGCACAGAATCACAATTGCACCTGGAAAACGCTATAACGTTAGAGACTGTTTACTGTATTTTCGGAGTAGGCTAGAATGTTTTTTTTGTACAGATAATGTTTATAAAACATTCTCTTATGTACAAACAAAATAGGCAGGCTGCCAGGTGAATGCTGCCATTGTTATGCAAAATTATTTGAGACTATTATTGGTCCTTGACTATTTTCTGATAAACCTATCCTGCTGACTAGGAATACAAGGATTGGAGTCTTTTTATTGTGTACTTTTCAGTTCACTTTCAGTGAACATCTAGCACTTTTACCTCTCAGTTTGTAGCACTTAATGACTCTGCACTTTAGTAAAAACTTTTGGCTTAGGTTAATGAAAAGTATTGTACGTATCATAAAGGAATGTTTCAATTTTGTTAAGGACTCGCAGGCGAGGATTAGGCATCACTTTCTCTACTTTTATTACACCCAACAGCTATGAACAGTTTAGAAACCAGAACAAACTACATTTCCAATGAGTCCTGGGGAAATAGAAAAAAACATCAACATCAAAATGTCCAATCAGGATGCGACCCTTCCGTCAACTTCCCCGTGGACGTTCTATCCTCCTCTTACTTCCTGCGAACACAGCCAGTAAAGTTCCATTTCATTCTTGCTTGCTTTACCCCGTTCATGCAAAATAAACAAGGTGTTTTAACACCCTGTATGAAGATCACAGTCAAAAGTACTGTTCTACACTAAGAAATGCATGATATGAACATCGAAGAGAAAATCAAATATCCAACTCATACTGGCATTTATACATCAAGATATTTTACTTGCGTACCCAACGTAGATACATTGGGAGGGGATTCTAGTCAAGGGTTGGCTAATCATCGCCTCGAAGTCCTTAATAGAATTGAAACTTTTCTTTACAATAGCTAGGATTTTTTTCATTCTATGTCAGGACCGGAGGCGAGGATTAGGCTAGTTTAAAGCTTGACCACCACCAAAGAAGCCAGATTTATAATAGGCTTAAAATAGACTCTCATGAAGGTGGAGCCTGAAGACCAATCTGCAGCATTTATTATATCCTTCAACGAGCTCCCAGAGAATAAGGTTTAGAATCCATTGCCCCCCCTTACCGAGTGGGCTCTGAAATAGGAAATATCTATCCCTGCCTACTGCATGACCCAGCGGAACCACCGAGCAAAAGTAGGGGAGGACACCGCTTTGTGTGGCTTTATTTATTTTATTTATTTTAGGCGATTTGTAGAGTGTGCAAAAACCCTAGGGTGTCTCAGCGCTATGGAGTGTCTAGAGGTCGAACCAGTGGTGGAAGCTTATTGATTAAAATGCCACGTCTTTAAGAGATTTCTGAAGGCAAGAAGATTTTGACATGATTTGATGTGCAAGGGAAGAGTGTTCCATAGTTTAGCAGTAGCGATGACGAATCTTCTGTCACCCCAGGAGACTTTTTTTGTGCGGGGGACCTTCAGAAGATTGGTCGTTAGTGAGAGCAAGGGTCTGTTGGGAGTGTAGACACAAAATGCCTTCGTCAGGAAGTAAGGTCCTGTATTGTGGATAGCCTTGAAGGCGATGCATAGGGCTTTGAATTTGATACGGCTTATCATCGGTAGCCAATGGAGTTTTCGGACTACCGATGAGAATGATTGATATTTGGGGGTGCCTGTTATCATTCTGCCCGCTGAATTCTGCACCATCTGAAGTTTTCTGGTGACCTTTTTCTGGGCGTTGAGGAACAGGCCGTTGCAATAGTCAAATTTTGACATTACTAGGGTGCTGATTAGGGTTTTTCTGGCACTGAATGGTACAAATGGGAGGAGTTTTTTTTATCATTCTAAGAGTGTAGAAAGATGAGAAGGCAATTGTGTTGGCATGCGATATGAAAGTGAGTTTGTCATCAAACATGACACCTAGATTTCTCACTTTGGTTGCCGGGGGAGGTGGTGGTCCCAGATTGGTTGGCCACCAAATGGGAGACCAAACAGGAAGTAAGTTGCCGAAAATCAAAATTTCTGTTTTATCGGAATTTAGCTTTAGGCAATTGTTGGCCATCCAAGTGCTGATTGCACGCATTCCATCTTGAAAACTGACTGTGATTGCTCCTCCATCCTTATGGCTAGTAAGCACCAGTTGTGTATCGTCGGCGTAGGAAGTGAGTCCCATCCCGTGGGCTTTGATGACCCTGGCCAGGTCCGATACATAGATGTTAAACAGTGTCGGACTCAGGGATGAACCTTGTGGCACACCACACGGGAGGGTGAAAGGGGCTGATTTGTAGGTACCGAGGGCCACTGATTGTGTGCGGTTGGAAAGAAACGAGGCCAGTAGCTCTTTGGCCTTCAATTTGATGCCTATGTTTGAGACACGCTCGATCAGTGTGGCATGATCGACCGTGTCAAAGGCTGCTGATAAATCAAGCAGCACCAGTACTGCGGTGCCCCCATGGTCTAGGATGGTCCTTACTTCGTCTGCTGCTTTAATGAGGGCGGATTCTGTACCATGGCCTTTCGTAAAACCGAATTGTGTCTCATCCAGAAGATTATTATCTTCAATGTATTTGGCTGATTGCTGATCCATTAATTTCTCAAATATTTTTGCTGGGAATGGTAGGCTTGTGATAGGTCTGTAATTTGTTTAGATTCTAGTGGATCGAGATGTTGCTTCTTCAGCAACGGTTTGATAATGGCCTTTTTCCATATGTCAGGGTAGGTGCCAGTGATGAACAAGGCATTGCAAATGTCGGTTAGATTAGGTGCTAATATGTCAGGAAATAGCTTTAGGATAGAGGCCGGGCAAGGGTCGATCGGGGAGCCTGACTTGGTGGATAGGATGAGGTCTGTGATCTGTTTCGTTGAGACTTGGCTAAAAATCTCGAGAATGGGTTTGGTTTCGATTTTGTCTGAAGTTGTGGCCAAATAATCTGTTTTGGGTTGAGAAGTGAAATTGTTGTAAATATTACTGACTTTGTCTAGGAAGTAGCAGGCCAATGCAGTACAGAACCTGGGTGGGGGCTAGAGGAGGGATTGTCACTGACCCTGATAGTTTAGTGACAACCTGAAAGAGTTGTTTAGTAGAGTCTTGAGCTGATTGTATCTGACTAAGGTAGTATTTGCTCTTCTCTATGATAATGAGATGCTTATATTTGGAGATAGCTTCCTTGTAAAGGGTCTTCTCTCTGCAGTTATAGTTTCTACGCCAGCGTCTCTCAAGATTCCTACAGTGTTGTTTTTCCATTGTAAGGGACTTGGAAAACCAGGGGGCCGATGGGATAGTTCTATTTTTTGAAAAGTTTTTCAGAGGCACTAAGGCGTTAAAGGCATTTTTAAGCCATTCAGAGTAGTTGAGTGAGGCTAGTGTGGGGTCTGGGGAAGGGTCATAGTTGGGGGAGGAAAGATGTGTTTTGAGGAGCTCATGATCCAGGCAGCTCCAGGCTTTAAATTGTGTGGGAGGGATTGGGGTGATCAGTGACAGAGTGGTTTTCATTTGGATGTAAAAGAAGACTGCCCAATGATCGGTCCATACCAAGGGTATGGTTTTTACTATCGATAATTGCCTATTTCTAGTGAAAAGTTTGTTGAGAGTGTGCCGGCTTTGTGAGTAGGGCTAGTCACCAATTGTTGTAGATTAGCAGCCTCTAGTTCTGCAATGATAGTGGAGGTGTCATGGTCTTCACGGGATTCTAGGTAGAAGTTGAAATCACCCAAGATGGTGAAGGTGGCTTCTCCTGCTAGATGTTCTATTAAACTACCCATATCTGATATGAATTCCGCATGGGGTCTTGGGGGGCGATAAAGTAGGGTTCCTTTGAATGATTGTTAGTCGTTGAGTATTATGGTGAATGTGACAGCTTTGCAGGTCGAGGTGGGGATAATCTCTGTCCTGACTAAGAATTTGTCACGGTATATGATAGCTAGTCCGCCACCTTTTTTAAGGTTCTGTCATGTCTGAATAAGCAGAATCCTTCCGGGGTTGCGGTGCAAAAATCTGGACCAGATGCAGGGTCTCCCCAGGTTTCTGTTATAAATAATATATCTAACTTGTTGTCTATTAGAAAGTCTGCTATTTCATACTTATGTTTAGGGAGTGAGCGGGCATTTATGAGGGCTAGGTGCTTCTGTTCCTGATTTGTGCAGCGAGTTTGGGTTGGCACGGCTCCTGCTTTATAGTGGGTATTCAACTTAAAGGAGCAGTTGGGGCAGCTGAACTTTATGTTATTTGCTAAGGAGCAAATGTGTGGGAAAGGACAAGAATGTATTTTGGAGGCATGGCAGATGTTTTTAGCTGGGTGCTGGAGTAGGTCAATAGATAGAGTTTAGCTGGTGTAAATGAGCCAGGACTCGTGGCCCTGGGCCCCGTCCAGGCGCGGACGGGTGCAGACGGGCTTGCTTTAAGCTCGCCTGCGGCGCGCCCGCTATGCGCATGCGCTGCGCGTCGGGGCAAACATCCTAATTTATGCAGATTAACAGGTAGACTGCTGACCGCAGAGTGCGCGATGGAGGCAACCCACACTTCCGGTTCTACGTCGTGTTTCCCTCCACACAAACGGAAGAATCTGTGGTGGACCGGGGAAGACGCTCCTTGACCGATTGTGGAATGCACTGTCCCCAGGTAAACATTTTGTGAATTAAAAACAGTGATGTAACAGATTTTTTTAAACGATTTCCACAGTAAATTCACCAATTAAACAGAGCAAAGAGGAAAGCTTGAAGCCCTTTGCCAGGCGCTTCGTTCACAGCTCAAGCAGGACTGAGCTCGTACCTCTAAACGCTTTGTGAGAGTAATGAATGGTTGCCTTACACCCTGTCTGTCAAGTCCAGAGCCCTCACGTCTGATAAACTTGAGACAATCATCTCTGAGATCCAATCAGACCATCCAATCTTGTCCCTGCAGGAGATCTCTGAGGAGGTGGATGCCCTCCATCTTGAAGTGGCGATAAACCAGCCATTCGTTGAATTCTCTCAGGTTGATTACTGACCAATGGCCCCCATCTCTTTTTTCCACTGGCAATAGATTGCTGAGGAAACCATGGGGGTGAAGGGAATATTGAACAATAGAACCCTTTCGCTAAAAGTACTGAAACCTCTCCATCTATCAGTGCATTTTGATCAGCAAGATAAACTAGAGGTTTGGGGTGGGAGGGTTTGGGTAGTGGAGACGTAGAATTCTATTTGGAAACCTTCGCTTGAGCCCCACCAAGTTTTTAACACTCACCTTGTTAGGTGATATAGGACCCATTGCCTCTTTCTCTGCTGCATCGTCGACGGGGTTATGTTCTTGTGGGATGAAATTCCAAAATCTGGCTGGGTCCTGCCACTGTCCTCCTGTTGGAGGCTTGGTCGTAAGCACGGCCGGACGAGCGCCCCCAGCCATGACGGCTCTGCCAAAAACACAGGGTGTAAAGATACGTTTAATCGAGGTTTGGGCCTTGTCCAGGGAGTTAAATGTGTTAGCTAATTTCTCTAATTCTTTTACAAAGGGGTCCCCAAAACATTTGCCCTCTGCGATGGGTCCTGCCTCCGAGGTGGAGGGTTCTCCTAATTTTGGGTCTATTTTATTAGGAGTGACCGATGCCTCTCTGTCGAAATCGCAAAGTTCGCATTTCCTAAGACGATGATGGCCCTCTGCGCCCAAATGGAGAGCGCGTTGGGGGAGGGTAGTGAGCCAAAAGCTTTGAAGTCTTCTGCCATGTACATGATCTTAGCTAATGGACCAGTGATGTCTAACAATTTATCTTGGCATGAGTGCCAAGAGCGATCAATGCCTATCTTTGGGTCCCTTAAGAATTTAGCCAGGAAGTTAGCCATTTTTGCATCCACTACTGGCATGAGGGCAACTTTCCCATCCAGAGCCGGTCTAGGGCATTCTGCTCCAAGACAACTCCTCACCTCTTTGTCTTGCGGCTTCCACAACCTGGTGGCAATGTAGGATGGCACCTTTGGGGCAGGTGTCCATTCCGCTGAACGTGGATGTAACAGCTCATCCGGGGTCAGCATATCAGACTCCGGGTCTTAGCATATCAGACCATGGGTCTTGGGGTTCAGCTGTAGCTCCTGCAGCTGGAGGGGCCCCCGAAGGGTGCCAGGGTCTGCCAGAGTCCCCATCTCCATCAGAGGTCTGGTGAGAGTCATCAAGGTCCCCCAGATGTGGGGAGTCAGGAGCGAAAGGGGTCCCCCTAAGTTATCTATGACTTGGGCGGTAGTCGTAGGGGATTGAGAATCCATAAAGGCTTTCTTCGGGTGTGCAAACGCATCTACACCTTTCTCCTCTACACGTTTGCGTTTGGACTCTGGGGCTGATGTGGATGTCCTGAGGCCCTGTAAGATCTTTCCTCGGTTCAAGGGTTTTTTGGCACTGAGCCTGGAGTTGAAGAAATTTCTTCTCCAAGGGCGCTACCACCTGATAAACTACCTCAAAAATGAAGACATCCATTTCCTGGCAAAAATTATCATCAATCGGGAGGTATGTTACCTCCTCCTCCTCATAATAATCATCCAAATCCTCCATTTGGCTGTAAAATTGAGGAATGAGGAGGCATGGGAAATAACAAATTAGTGGGAGTCTCCTGTATGATTAGATACCAATAAGGGTTAACTGAGAAGATCCAAGGGGCCTGGGACCAGTCCTCCCTTACTGTATTGCCTGGGCAGTTCCCAAATATGTGCTAGTCTTACCTCTGAAACGGGTGTAATGTTCCAGGCAAGTTGCTCTCACTAAAAGTTGGGGAAACCCCAATTATCACCCTCAGTACTTTCCCTGACAGAGTTTGCTGTTGTACACGCTTCACCAAGTTCCAGGAAGTAGGTGAACGGCGTGCTGGCCACGCAGGGGGTAGAGATACGCTGAACGTGTAATTTGTAAATTAGTTCCCCTAGCCGTCGAAAGACCGCACCACGACGAGAGCCTGTCACCAGTATGAGCGGCGCGAAGGAGCAAGAGCCTTCCAGCAGCCATGCTGTAAAAGAAAAGGAAACAAATTAAGCATAACGCATCTGCACAAAGGCATGACAATATAACACAACTTTGCAAACATTTTAAAAGACAAACAAGCAAATACCATTAGAGAGAGAAAAAAACACTTATCTTAAGCTGTTGGAGCAGCGAAGAAAGATGAGGATAGAACATCCTCGGGGGAAGTTGACGGAATGTTCACATCCTGATTGGACATTCTGATGTTGATGTTTTTTCTATTTCCCGAGGACTCATGGGAAATGTAGTTTGATATGGTTTGTAAACTGTTAGTAGCTGCTGGATGTAGTAAAAGTGGAGAAAGCGAAGCCTCATCCTCGCCGCCGGCCCTGACATAGAATCTGTTTTTATCTTGGAAATGCATCAACTGTAATGAAATGCTTTTATTTTTGCTTCAGTTACTTTAAGCTAAGAACTTCTATATCGTTCAAAATTTTTGGTAGGTCTTAGCTTAAGCCATGACATTTAAGCCAACGTTCAAAGTTAATTTAACCTTACATGTACATACGCAGCGAGGCCCAACTTAGTTTAATTTAGTTTATTGACCAATTTCTTTTTTTTTTTAAATATATTTATTGGCATTTTTCATAGTTGCATCAGAGAAACAGTGCACAGCAAGAATGTGAAGACGTTTTAACATCAATACCTCAGCATCAAGTTCTTTAAACAGTGGTAAACAGCAAGATGACAATTGCATGTCCCATCGGTCCCCCTCTAGTCCACTCCCCAACCTCCTGCCTCTTGACCAATTTCTTAGTTACTTAAAACCGTTGCAATAAATGACAATTACAAAACGTATAATACATTTTGTCACTTAAAATCAACTAATACTAGGTGCTGAAACTTATTTAAAATGCCAAGTTGCAACATAATTTTTTTTTAAAGAGCCCATATTCAGGTGACTTGGCCAAGATTGCAGCGGTGTAGCAGCTCTTATGCGGAGTCCCAACGTACAAGGCCTGCAACGCTCTGTTTTTGACGGCACTGTGGCTCCCACCTAGCCATGAAGAGGCGGGACACGAGTCTGGGCTGACGGCGAACTGCTTGAGGGGTCTGGAGCTTGCAACGGCTGGTGGCGAGACTGACTCCCACAGGAGCGACACGCAACATGGTGACCGCTGCCTAGTGCGGCCTGAGGCAGTGGTGGTGCAAGGCAGCTGGGGGCCGCAGTGGATTCTCAGCTGTGCCCCGCCTGGGTCTCGCCGAACACGGTCCAGCGGGGAGCAAGGGGGTCCCCTGAGGGGGATTGATGCCAATGCAGGGACAGGAGGCAGGGGCATGACTGGAGTCAGAGGCTGGGCCGCAACAGGGAGGATTCTGTGCTGAGTGCTGACGAGCCGCAACAGAAGGTGATGCTTACAAGAGTACTCCTTTCTCTGGCTCCTGATCTGGCCTGACGAAGGGGTGTACTGAGCTGTCCCCTGCTAACACATGGGAAGCCCAACCAGAGTGCTATTTTTGAACAGTGCTCACATGACGGGCCTGAGCACAGGGGTGTTCATGGACCTGAAGTCTCGAACCGGCAGTAAGCGAGCACATGTTGAGTAGTGCTCGGGTCACCAATAGAATGTACTGTCCCCTCATTGGATGGAGCTCCAGGTGGATTCAGGTGTCTTACAGGATTCCTGTGGCTTACGGCTGAGTGCTGGTGGAGAGGTTTGGAGCCAAAGCTGTGGGCCATGAGATGGTGCTGCCTGTATCTGCTAAATTCTGCCTCTGCCTTTGTATCCGACGGGCGGGAGTTGGGTGAAGGTTTCTGAGAAGGCCTGGGTCCTGAGCTGTCTCCCCGGGTGCTCTAGCTCGGACCCCGGTATGCCTGCACTTCCCCAAGATGGCGCTCCAAGAAGGATGCCTTTATCAAAGACTCATTGAACAAAACCTTTACTAAGAAAGTAGATGCACACCCCGATACACCTCCTCTGATTCCCATCCAGGAGGCCAGTACTGAGGAGGATGCTATCACACCAGGATCCAGTGAGCCACTCTTTTTTGGAGCAACTCTTTGGCATGTTATGAGAAAACATTGCAGCTCTTCAGTGCGATGTCACTGTGGATATCAAGAGTCTTAAGGTGGACTTGGGTGAGCTGGGGGATTGAGTGGACTCTCTAGAGCGATCTGGTGATCGTCAACAAGAACTCCATGCCCGGGAACTATTGGAACTGCAAGATAAGAATGAAGAGCTGCACTACTGCTGAAATGACTTGGAAAACAGGTCTTGACTCTCCAATATCCATATTAGGGGAGTCCAGACAGATTCTGGGAAATTAGGGGACTATGTGATGAGATTGGCATATTAGAAGGTAACTAAAGCTTTTTTTTGGATTCCATGGTCCACATCGGTCTCATTGGTCCCTCGGGAAGGTCAATGTTTCCTAATTAAATAAAATGTGAAAGAGTGCAAGTGAAGAAAGGTTGCCAGTTTTGTAGTAACTTGTTTTTGTTCAGAATTTTGGAAAAGATGGTTTAATTGAAGTCCTTTGGGGTAACACGCTGGTAGGACTAGCAGAGTGCGGCCAATCGGATTTTTCCTTTGGTTGTGTTTGTCTCAGCGAGCCTGGGGAAATATGTTACTGTGCAGCCTTTCTTCCACCTTCACCAAAAATATGACAAAACGTCAGTTCAGCTGGGTATCCCCCAGATCACAACAGGCCTGCACTTCTCGAGCCTACTCCCCTTTGATTGAAAACTCCTTTCACCCTGTACTGTTTTGCAAGTGCCAACTAGGTAGAGGAGATTTTCCTTCCCAACCTTGCATAGGCCACAGATGTCAGGGAGACTACTTTTCACCTCACTCCTGGAATACGCAACCATTGTTGGATCACCATGTATTCTGCAAAATGAGTATTTTTGACCCACTAACAGGCACTGTGAGTGCCTGGCACAGTCTTTAGCCTCAGCTCCAGAGGTCTCAATTGGTGCCTGTCACAAACACCTGGGGCTCGATTCCCAAAGTCGTAAACTTAGACGTCTATGCTTACGAATTTGAGAATTCACAAAGGGTATTTACAAGTACTATCTTTAAGTCTGCACTCGGGTGGACATAAGAAGTGCATTATGATCATATGTAGTCAGCTCTCACATATATTCCATATGACTAATGGTATAAATGACAGTGGGCGTATTGCATACTTAAAATATCTTTGCAAACTAATTAAATTTATATGTGTGTTTAGAAATGTACTGATAGAATTGTGGTGCTTAAGTATTATTATTTCATGAGAAATGTTTGCTAATGTGTTCTTAGATAATTGATAAACTGAGATGTTTACTAAAGAATAATCATGTTACTACTGTACTCATTACCAAAGTATATTTTGAAATTTCAATATTTTTGTGTGTAGAGAAGTGCACATAATGTAACCCGTGCACATGTTAACATAGCCTAAGTTGTGGGCCTGAGATGTATTTTGATTCAAGCTCATGTTTCAGCTTAACATTTGAATTCATATTTTAATTCTTGCAGTAAAATTTTGCATGTATTTTGTATTCCAATTGCAGGTGGACAAGACTTTGTTAGTAAAAGAAAAGTGTCTTTGTTCTTAGTGGATAGCGAGGTATGTGAAGTGGCAACTGGTATGCGGGAAATGTGATAACAAGATGGGAGGAGAGTTCTCATGGGAGAAGGAGAAGAGACCAAGGACAGCTGAAGTAATGATTCATGGGAATGGCAAGATGGTGTTAAGAAGCCAATGTGTGCTAATAATATGGAAATTTACTGAGTACAGTTTGTGGGAAGCCCTTTGGATCTAACTGATGTTATGATGCAACGTAGTGAGGGATAGTTAGCATTCTGATTTAAGACACTTTGAGGTACAGACCTCTGCTTTGGTTAGTGTGGCTTTACGCTACTTGACCCATGTTGGAGTTTCTTCTATGGAGGGCTCTGACAGTTGATACCTTTCTATTTTCCACCTAACCTTAAATATCTGTTTTAGTCTAGGGTTGTCACTTTTTGGATAGTTTAGGGACAGATACAGTATCTATGCTACTTTCGGATGACAAATTAATGCAATTGAATGCAACATTTTGTTTCCTTATCACTTGCATAGCAATCATGGAGTTGGATGTTTTCTGTTTATTGTATAGGGTAAATTGCTTCAGAAGATTTGGCTTCCTATTGTTTGTATTGTATTTCTAGGCGATAATGCTCAGGCTAGTCTTTATTAATCTGTTTCTGAGTCTGAATTTGGAATAAATGTACTAACTTGAGACTTGGTGTTGAACTGAGTTATTGTGTAACTAAACTGGTTACACTGTATTTGGAGATTGAAAGAAATCATTTCCTTTACCTCTCATGTCGCACAATATTTCACCACCAATCTCCTCCCTGTCAGGGCAGGTACTGGAACAACACATTGATAAATGCTCACCACTATGACCACCTCAGGGAAAAAGATGGAAGGGGTTTGAGTATGAGAAAAAGGCAAAATGCACCTCTGGCACCACTTCTTTTGGGCTCAGTGTGCAAAGCAATTCATAACAGATTATGGATGGAACAGCTCACCGTAGAAAGGTGAAATGTTTGAGGAAAAAAGCACACTTACGCATGTGTTTATTAGGGAAAACACAAATTATTGGCCTAAAAAGGATAAACAAGCTTATCCTATTATCCACACGGCCTTTGAGAAATCCCCGACAGTGCCTGGAGACCCACTTCGAGTTTGGGAGCCCTAGGAGGCTGCAGCATGTAGGACAAGAGGGATATGTCAGCCTTGATGGAATTTGTCAGGCCACAACACCACAAAATTGGAAAGAAAAGAGGGAAGGGGAAAAACAACAAAGTTGCAGAAAGGGCATGAAGCCAAGTAGCCAACGGGCAGTTAGTTAACCCTGCAGACGGAACACGGTGTTTTGAGCCTGCAGGTCCCTTTCAGAGCACCGAAGTTGAGCAGCATCATTTCAGGGTGCTCTTAAAGGGCAAAATAGCAGTCAATACAAACTTGAGCGGATTCAACGCTAAGCAAAGTCTTAAAGGAAAGCAGTACAGGACGCATACTCTTTGAAGCTGCAGGCCCCGTTCAGAGTACATGGGCTGAGCAACTATTATTAAAAACCACAAAGTGTTGAGGTCAATAAACAGGCTAGGGACCCGGGAAACAAAAGGAGCCTTATCATCTGGGGTCTAAGCAAGCCCCGCCGCCAGTGCCTTGAGACCCTCGCTTGTGAGTAGCTGCACTTAACTAATGCTTGAGATTGATTGAAGTGACCAGCAGAATCAGCTTGGATATTTAACCCAAGGAGCAGCCAGGAACAGCAAAGGCGATGCAACCCGGCTACAAGGCAAGCAGGCTAGGAGCAGTCGGGGACAGCCCGCAAGGGTGACCCAATCCGGCTGCAAGACAAGCAGGCCAAGAGCAGTCGAAGACAGCCTGTAAGGGTGATGCAACCCAGCTCTGACACAACCAGGGCAAAGAGCAGGCAGGGACAGTTGGCAAGGACAACGTGACCCAGCTGCACAAGTAAGCAAGAGAGCCAAGGCCAGCCCAAACATCAACATGGAAGAACAAGGCAGCAGCAAACAGCAATATGACCTGGATGAGATACCGAAGACAGCAAGGGAAGCAGTGACCACGCATGGCAAGGAGTTGCTCCTAAGGCAGCTGAAAAGTGAAGGAACGGGGGGGCCTGCTCCCAACACGCCTAGCGACGTCAGGGACAACGAGGTGCCCAGGGAAGAGGCCAATGAGAATGACGAGCCCAGGAAGCGCCAGGGCAATGCAAGCAGAGGCAGCAAGAAAGGGGCAAAGGACACAATGAAGCTGGCAGAAGCAGCAAGGGTACCAGCACCCAACAAGCGAATAAAGGTGACCACTGGTGAGCAAATCAGTGTGATTGTGCAGTAATGCCTGAAATCATTTGTGCCTTTGCTGTTTGATAATAAAGGGGGGTATACATGGCAGGCAGTAGAGGGGTGACAGCCCCTGGGCGGGCTGATGCTCGCTCTTGGGGCCCAAGGCAGCAGAGCACCCACACCTCCTCAGGAGGCACAAGGAGTGGGAGGTCCACCCACAGAGAAGGGGTTAGAGGGGCTTGCAGTGACCAACATGGCAGCACTGCCCACACAGGTTTGGAGCACAGCACTCGGTAAGAAAGGGCAAAGTCCAGGCAATCCATCCATGTTAGAGTTAGCACCAGAAGCGTAGAAAAGACGCATGTTCGGTCAGCCATACATGGATACCAGGACTATGGGCTTGGCCAGTCTAATACCAATGGCAGTAAAGGAGTGCATCTGGTGCAAATAATTCATTGCCATATTTTCACTAATGGAGATAAAAGAGGAAGGCTGGGACGGGGATAAGAGGGAAAGGGATAGGGTAAGAAAAGAGAGGAAATTTGGCAACAGGCTAGACGCATTAATGATTATGGCTTGCATCCTAGTTCAGAAGTTCCCTCACTGCGCTAAAGATCTATGGTTATATGAGTCAAAGATACATGAGGCACAAAGGCAGTTCGCAGGCAATGCATGGCTGGATTATGACAAAGGGTTCAGTCTGAAAATGCAGACACACCATGATATGGAATGGGATGAGGAGGACATGTCTGGTTATATGCATTAAATGATGATAGCCAGGAGGCCAGGAGCTGGTCCGGAAAGGATGAGAAGCCCTTTCAAGGAAGGGAAACAGGAGAAACCCAAGCCTTTCCACAGGCAAGCACACACTGGAAAGGAACACCAGCAGAGAAAGGCTCATTGTTGATATGCTATAAATATGACAAGGACAAGGGCACATGGAGACCAGCATGCACATTCAGGCATGTGAGGTCTATTTGATGGGGGGGCTACCAGCAACGGACAGGAAGAAGAGCAGGGGATCCAGCCACAAGAAGGAGAAGGAGAAAAAGAAGTAGCTCAGATAGACACACTGCTTTGAAGTGGTGGGGGGTGTCTAGTTGGCTAGGTCCCCTATAAATACCCACAAACTCAGGCAACTAGCCAACAATTATGACAACAAGGAGGATTCAAGGATGCTGATCGAAGGTTTTGAACAGGGTTTTAGAATCTCATTTTAGGGTTCCCTTGCACCGAAGGAAGCAAAGAACCTTCACTCAGCACTCGAGCATCCAGAGCTGGTCAGAAATAAAATCAAGGAGAGGGAGCTGGGAAGGGTAAGCCTTCTTACAGAACAGAAGCCCCCAAGGCATGGTCAATGGTCAATTTTGGCTAGTCCACCACCTCTCTTCCCCAGAAGGGGAGTCAGTGAACGATGGGATCAACCCTGAGGATTGCAAGGTGGGGTACGCATTCATTGAGGAAGCCATTGAGATAGTGCACACCACAGGGTAGGGGGTCCTGGTGGCAAAGGCAGACATTGAGTCAGCCTTCAGATTGCTCCCGGTGCAACCCAAAAGCTATCATCTCCTAGGGTTCAAATTTGAGGGGGATACATATTTCGACAAGACGTTACCTATGAAGTGCTCCATATCATGTGTGTACTTTGAGTGGTTTAGCACCTTCCTAGAATGGACTATGCATTAAAGGCACACAAAAGGAAGGAAACTACACTATTTAAAAGATTTCCTGTTTGTAGGGAGGCCCAGGGATCAGAGTTACTGGGAGCCTTCCAGCAACTAGTCGCGGAGTTAGGTGTCCATCTAGCAGCAAACAAACAGTCGGCCCAACAACAAAACTTGTGTTCTTGGGCATGAAACTGGATTCAACAGCAGACACATCCTGCATGCCAGGAATCAAGGTACAGGATATGAGAAAAGACATCAAGGTGCTTGTGGGGAAGGAGAAAGCCGCACTCAGGGAACTCCAGGAGCTCATTGGGAAACTAAACTTTGCAGCCTAAGTTATCCCAGCAGGGAGGGTGTTTGTGAGAAGACTCACACAGTTGACACAGAGGTTGCAGAAAAAGCCCTACGATGCAAGACTAGAGGGCAGGGTTGAAGCCAGACTTCAGAATGTGGCTGACATTCCTGGAAGAGTTAATGGGATCCTCATCTGGAGGGTTGGTTGGATATCTGACAGGCAGATACAACTGCACACAGACGCATCCGGCAGCCTAGGTTTTGGGGCTATTCTTGAGAACAGATGGTGCACAAAGAGATGGCCCCAGGAATGGGCTAAGGCAGGGATCGCCAGGAACAACACAGTCCTAGAAGAACTGTTTTGCATGGTGGTGGCTCTAACGGTATGGTGGGAACTACTAAGGGACTTGAAGCTGACCCTTTGGCCAGACAACCAAGCAGTGGTACATGCCAGTAACAGAGGGGCAGCCAGGTGCCCACAGGTATTAAAACTGCTCTGGTACTTGGAAAGTATGCAGTTAGTGAGCAACCTAGACTTAAAGGTGAGGCATGTCCCGGGGGTGAATCATGCTCTAGCAGATGCACTCTCTCGCATCCAAATTCAAGAAGCTGGCTCCGGAGGCAGAGCAAAGGATGACCCCATTTCCAGACAGCCTGTGGAAATTAGTGGATGTGACCTGTCCCACTTAATATAGCACGCATTAGCCCCAAAGACAGCAAAGTGCTATGCAGCTTATGCAGAAATGGTAAAGACCTGGGGATAGGGACGTTCCCCATAATTTCCTTGCTCTCTCCTTGGTTAATACTGAAACGGTAAAGACGCCAACAGGGTTAGCAGCCTTTAACAATTAAGAGGAATTGGACGGCAATCCATAAAATGGACATTCAAACTTTGCTCACAGCACACCTAACAGCAGAGGCACATTTCACCAAGCTCACAATCAGGTGGGACCCCACCAGTCCACAATACATAAGGGCAGCAATGAAAGGGTGGCATAGGCTGTAGGGGCCTACACAGGACAGAAGTCTCCCGACTGAATTACACATGCTGGCACCGCTTGTGGGGGCATTGGATTTGGTGTGCACAGATGGATTCTAGGTGGCATTGTTCAAGGTGGCTTCACCCTGGCATCCTTTGCAACATTCAGGATAAGCAAATTAGTGGCCCCAGCTAAACAGGAGGAAGGCGAGGCTTGCATGCAGAGTCTGGACATACTGCTAGGTACAGGACAAGTGGAGGTGTGGCTGAGGAGGTCCAAAACAGACCATCTGGTGAAAGGGGTCAAGGGTAACTGCTGTGCCTTTCCAACCCCACCATAATGCCCAGTGTGCTGTCTCAGAACGTACTTGGCTGAGGCCCAGGGGAGAAGCAGCGCTGTTCAGGCATAGCAACATGGAGTGCCTGAGGGCATTTCAGTTCGAGGCGGCCCTGAAGAAGGCACCAAGCAGGGCAGGGCTGCCAGAGGCATGTTTTGGAACGCATTTGTTCATTATTGGGGCAGCAACTTCGGCTGCTCGTTTCGGGGGTCACGTCAGAAGGGATCAAAGCGGTGGGCAGATGCTATATAAGCTAAGCGAGGGTGCAGCCCCCGACCACAATTAGAAGCCGGGCAGATCACACCACAAACAACAATAGGCTCACCTGTAGGAGCAAATCGCACGGCAGGGTGCAAGATGGAGGTGCGTAGGCCTGACATTTCTGTGCTTAACTTAAACAGGCTTGCAGCATAAGAAAGTATGGACGGTTAGCCAGTCTTTCATCCTCAGGATCCAGGCCTGGTCAAGGCAAGGCAGGGCGATGAGGGGGGAGCACTCCCAGCATACAGAAATGCAATGGGAGCAGCTAGGGGCTACCCTCAAGGAGCTACATGCCACCCAAGCACACCAACCGGATATGTTAATCATACACTTGGGGGGAAACAACATGGCATAGCTGGGCAAAAAGGAGCTTCTGGGTCAGGAGTGACTTAATAGAGGCAGCGAGATTGTTAGCACAGCACTAGGGTGATCAGAGATCATACCAAGGCAGAAACAGGGGGCACGTGGTCTAGATAAGTCACTAAATAAATTGAATGTGGCGGCGAAAGAAATCTGCATTGCAAACGACTGGGTGAATATTAGGTATAGCCTCACCAACCTGCGAAGGTCAGAAAACGTTCATAGCGATGGGGTGCACCTCTTTACAGAAGGGACAGAGGTGTTCTGGGCCAACTTATGGGCAGCCATGAAAGAGAGAACTGTTTGGGGGAGCCGCCCTCAGACATGAGCCCGCAGGTGGCATGGTGGTAAAGGAGATGAGCACAAGGATGATGGACAGGCCACACCCGATACGGCAAGGTGGCAGGCCAGGCTGCTTACATTGGATGCTTTACTGCAGGGGTAAGACAGTCGGAGGAGGGGGTACATGAAACACGGCGCTCGCAGACCAGTTCTGCCGGAGGGCAGGATGCAACAGACAGTCAAAGGTAGAAAGTTAAGCCTACAAGGGTTAAAAGGAATACCCCCCACACACACACATAAAGGGATAATGCCAGCTCAAAGACTCTGGGGCATATTCTCAAGGACCTATCGCCGAGTTATCGGCACTTTATCGCAGACAAAGTCGCGATAAATTTATCGCCCCATTCACAAGTTGGTGCAAACAGCCGATATCACCAGTTTTCCGGCGATAGCATCCTCAAAAAACATCACCAAGGATGTCCCCGGCAACTATTGCTAATGAGATGCAGAGTAAGCGTTCCCGAGCAAAATGCCGTGACAACACCACACCTCAACATTCTCAACGACCAGCCAGATCGGCGATAAGATCACAAAACATGCAATATGGTGCGTTAGCAGCAGGAAATTAACACCTGCTCTGGCCTGGTGCAAAGTCGGACGACAACCGGCAACAGAAAAGGGAGCCCAGCCCAGAGCAACACATGAAGAACAATAGATGCCATAGCGCCACTGATCATGCATCCGGAGCCCCAATAGGACAACAACACCCACCGCCACCACCCCCAGGTCCGCCACCCCCCCCGGACCCCTCATCCCCCGCCCAGGACCACCAAAGAGGCAGCGCAGACAAAGACAGCAAACCTTCTGGAAATGCACCAGCATCACAGACCCAACACCAGACAATGTCAATGCCCACTACAGGCTCAAAAGGACAACCATCCTTCGCATCCGGACCATCATTGCCCACAGGCTGACAGTACCAACACAGCGGACAACCTCAGACAAAGCTGCTGGCTGTGCCGCATCTGCTGGCCTCTGGTACCTCTCAACCAACATCCGCCAGAGTCGGAGGAGTCCCACAGCCAGCCCCATCCAAGTTCCTCACACCTGCCTTGGATGCCATCATCAGCTTGGTACCCCAGTACCTATACGTCCCCCACAAAGTGCAGGAACAGCTGGAGACCAAGTATGGACTATACACCATAGCTGCATTCCCACACGTGTTGTGGGCAATCCACTGCACACATGTCCTACTTGTGCCCCTGCCGACACTGTACACAATTACCGCAACAGAAAGCACACGCATACCTTCAATGTGCAGGCGAAAGTGGACCACCGGTGAGCCTTCACCATTGTCGTATCCAACTACCCAGGCAGTATGCATGATTCCCTCATTTTCCGACAGTCCAACATCACCCAGCGCTTACAGGATGGCACCTATGGGAATGCACTGCTCGTTGGCAAGTACCAAATGAACACACCACACACCTCAAATACACAATCATGGAACTCACAACTCTGGCAATGCACATGTCACAAAATCACATAAAACATGCCAAACAACATGCCGACCCACCAGACACGACAGCACAACTCACTGTGTTAACCTTGGTTAGCCATGTACATGAGCCATCAACGGCATGGCACCTCAGCCCCACAATTGTGGAATGTGTGAAGAGGTGGGAACCAGGCATGTGCGAAGGAGGCAAGTGACCCATGAATGAGAATGTACACAATGCCAAGTGTGGCGGAGATGTGCTGGACTGACTGCATTAAGCAGCCCACAGACATATCCATGTCGACATACACTGCTGGTGTTTGGGGTGTAGTGGACAGTGGACTCAACCATGTCACCCCAGCCAGTGGGGAAGATCACGGAAATGTAGCCTGTGATGTCCCCCCTGTAAGCGTGTGCAGAGTGGGCTGGCCCTGCATACGCCAGGCACGCGTAGGGGTGTGAATAAAAAGCACGTAACTCTGGGAGTGGTTTTCTTCCAGAATGCCCAATGTGTCTGCCAGGGCGGAGCCTCCCACCCCGCCACGAGGCCGACGCCGTGAGCGGTGTGGCCTGCGATCCTGTGCGCCGCTGGTCCCCGAACCCGACATTGCCCGGCTCTGCGCAGCCAGGCCTCACTGTTCACCTGCCGACACCAGCATGTGTTAAAGAGGGCCCACCAAGTGCCAGCGCAAGTTCCAAGCCCGACGGCCGCGACCTTGGCAGCCCCCTCAGACCATCACGGCCTCCGCGACACAGGCCCGCTTTACTCCTTTCTCGTTGACGTACTTGTTAGAAAGGGGGGTCTCTGGTTGGCAGTGGATAGCCACTGTCCAAGCAGGGACCCTTCTTTCTAAGTCAGAGTGAAGGGTTGCACCCCCTTGACAACCCCTGCTCCACCCTGTGGTAACGTAGCACGAGCAGTTAGGCTAATCTCAGAGGCAGTGTGTAAAGCCTTGATGATCATACACAGTAAATACAGTGAGGAACACTACAAAGGGACACAACACAGGTAGTTATCAAAAAATAGTTATCTTTATATAGAGGCTTATCACAAGACCAAATAACGAGGAAACCACAATACTGTACAAAAAAAATTGTTCTCTCTGGATGCTGCAAAAATAGTTCCAATGGGGAAGGTAATGCTCAGTTCAGGGCAGGGCAGGGCAGTGGTCTCTGCGACCCTTTTTACTCACAGTTCTGAGATGTTGTCAAATAATCCACAAAAAATGTCGCTCCGGCGGGTTAGCGACGTTTTTCCTCACGCTTTGGTCCCGGCCGCTCGCTAACGGGGGTTAGTGACAATTTTCCTGATTTTCGGGCCGCAAACGTGTGGGGCGATGATCAGGCCAGCGAGCCCTCAGCGATAGCGAGGCGACGATTTTCCTGACGCTCCGCGGCTGTAGCGATGATTTTCGGGCCGCAAATGTTCGGGCGATGATCAGGCCAGCGAGCCCTCAGCTGCAGCGATGCGACGATTTTCCGGACGCTCCACGGCTGTAGCGATGATTTTTGGGCCGCAAACGTGCGGGGCGATGATCAGGCCAGCGAGCCTTCAGCGGCAGCGATGCGATGATTTTCTTGACACTCCGTAGCTGTAGCGATACTTTTTAGGCCCGCAAACGTGCGGGGATATGATCAGGCCAGCGAGCTCTCAGCTGCAGCGATGCTACAATTTTTCTGACGCTCCGCAGCAGTAGCGATAATTTTTAGGCTTTAGCGATAATTATGAGGCTTTAGCGACGAAATGAAGTCTACTGGTCCTGAGACTTCAGTCAGGGGGCTAGCTCTCTCTCTAGCCCTTGGGTGATTGCAGGTGCAGTGAAGGCTTTAATGAACGCCGAGACGCTGCCAGGACCTTTTCTCGGTCCCAGAGCAGCAGAAATAAGCTAATGTGAACCGGGCATTTGTGTTAGGAGCTCCGGAGCCAAAACGAAGCCGAATTTCTATCTGAGTTGTGATTTCTGGACTCTGATGAAAGGGCAGCCAGAGGACACGGAGACTGAGTCCTCGAGTGTTAAGGAGGTATGTGAGCTGCTAAACTGCTGGAGGCTGGAGGCTGCTGGCGCTGGCAAGAGCTGTGTCTGTGCTCGGTGAGAGCATAAAAAAAAAAACACAGCCAAACTTATATTCCTGCCTGAGGTACTTTGAGCACAAAAGGTTCCACAGCTTGGCTGCAGGTGAGGAGGGGAAGGCAGCTGAAGGAGGATGGCGTGGACCGTAAGGCAGCACACTACCCGACGGATTGAAGCTCATTAAAATCTTCTCTCTGACTTGCTAAGCTAATAAATATCTGCAATATTAGCTGGCCTCTGCCGGTAATCTGCTGCTTCCGGTTACTCCGTTATCTTGCTCTGTTTTTCGGACCTTATTGTTCTTAAAAATCAGGGGCTGCTTTTGTAAAAGACATATTGCGAGCACATAAACTTTTGGCATAGAGCTGAGATTCAGCAGAGGTTTTGGCTTTAGCTGGGTCAGTTTGCCAGAATTTCGAGGATTGATGTGGCATTGTGGGCAATTGAGTTCTTTGGCAGCCACCAGCGCACTTGTGGCTCTCACACCAGTACCAGCGCCTGCTTACTCCTGCTGACGGGGCAGATCTGCGACTCTTCCCGCTTCTCTCCCGCCGCCGCACTTCCTGCTTGCCACCTGTGTGGCCACAGTGCGGAGGGGAGCCATGGTTGTGGGGACTACGAGTCCCAGCGTGCAGTGCGGCCGGAAGCCGCCTACGGCAAAGGCAAAGGAGCGCCAGGAGGCACATAAATCTTACCTGACTGCCCACTTGGGAGCAAGCTGGGCTAAGCCCGGGCAAAGGGCGGGTCCTCAGAGGCCAGAAGAGGCTGGGCTGGGCCATGGACCCTGTACTCTGACCTTTTGGACCTGTTTTACTCACCAAAGTGTGAGTTTTAATTTGTTTTAATTTGTTTGTCACTAGAAGTTAGTAGTTTGTTTTTTATTCGCCGGTATCTTGTGTCGTGCTGAGGATTACTGCCAAGCTTGGCAAAATGGCTAAGGTTAAGGCTAATAACCCCGTAATTGGGGCAGGTTCCATGGAAAATTATCTTGTACAAAAGGTCAATCAAATTAATAATACCCGCAGAGCGTCTCTAGGGCGAGGTAATGATTCTGTCTTATCAGCAGAGTTGCCTCCCCCTCTGGTGGATCTAGCTGCTACAGATAGACAGGAAGGGGGTAGTGGGGTTGTCGCAATTACTGAGGCGCAGGTACATGCAGATCAGACTGAAGACCACCCAGAAACAGTACCTGACTCGTCAGAAGAAGAGCCACCACCCCTATCACCCCCCCTTAGGCCAGTAAGATTGTGCAGGAAGGTACAATTTAAACGTGGGGGGAAGAATTGTAAACCTAGAGCAGGAAAGAGCAATCTAGCCCCAAGTAGTGTGGTAGCTCGAAAGGACCCAGAGGATGGTAGTGGTATGGGTGGCACCAGTATTAATATAGATTTGGAACCATTTGCTCTTCTAATTCATTCTCTGGAAGAAAAAATAGAGGCAAAAATCACTGAGCTGATGCAACCCCTGTTATCTAAATTAGACATAATGGCTCTGGAAGTGGAAAGACTAGGTGGGCTGCTAACATCGCATTTGGCTTTAGCACCAGGAAACTCAAATGTAGAGAATAACAAACCAACTGTTGAGGGTCTGGGAACAGGCAGAGGTAATTTAAAAAATACTAGGCAGTATACATCTGCTGCTGAGCCTGCCCCATTTGATCCCAACCCACCAATTATGCAGAACATAAGGGCTACGGGAGTTCCTGAGGGCATGTCAGTCCACAGTTATGTAAAGAAAACTCGCCATGTCAATCTTCCACCTGACTGTGCACCTTATGTGGCTGTACTTACAAATGTCCCTTCCATTGAGTCTCATGCATATCAGGCCCATGAGGAAACTCATGATTCTTTAAAGAATAGAACGGTCTCTTGGCTCAATAAAAATTGTGGGTTTCCTGTTAAATTTGCTGACCAAATAATAACAACAAGAAGGGTGAATTGGATCGGACCATCTAGTAAGTTAACAAATGGTGACTGTATTATTGTTAACTTCAGGCATCCTCAACATGTTGCCACAGTTTTACTAAAAGCAGCATCAATGGTTCATACTCCTAATAGTATTTGCATACGCCCTCTGGGGTACTTCTACTCCCACCTGATTAAAAATCCACCGACCCCTGGGCCTATAAGATCATGTATATCTTTACAGCCATTGACCCCCAATGGAGCTTATTTGTACAATGTTGGTAGCCAGAGTGGGAATGGTCTCAATATTGCAACACATAATAGATTTGATGCTCTCTCGGGATTAGAGTCATGTGACTGACATGAGGTATCTGCTGGGCAGGTAACTCGAAGATCAGAGGACCTGGGATGTATGGAGAGTACCTTGGCAGTAACAAACTCAAATAACGTAATCTCCTGGAATATTGCGGGTTTAGGCTCAAAAATGGTGGACTGCAACTGGATTGGGTACATTAAGAAGTACCAAATTATCTGTTTGCAGGAAACCTGGTCAACTGACTGCAATCATTTTCTGGAAGGGTATAAGGCTTACTATGTCCCTGCAGTAGCGACCAATAGGGGCAGACCCAAAGGGGGAATGGTTGTGTTTATTTCTATAGCACTTTACTGTAAGGTACGGAGAATCACAACAAACCATACTGGTATTATTGGGTTGGTTTTAACAGGGGATAACTGTAGGGCCGGCCTGGTCAATTTCTATAATGCTATTAACTTAAGTACTGTTTCCAGTCAGATAGTAACACTGAACACCTTCATTAGTAACTCTATGAAGGATTGCATTCACAACCTCATGGTGATGGGGGATTTTAACGTGCATCCCTGTGGAGATCCCCTTTTTAAAATGATTACAGAACTTAATTGCTCACGTTGTGAGGATTTCCATTTTGAGCATACAACTGAGGGGGAACACTTAAATGACATGCTTAATGAGTTGGACCTCACAACTACGATGGCTTTGATGGCCCCTATCAAGTGCTTTGATACCCCGACATTTAAGGGGAATGGGAGGGGAACCTTTATAGACTTTGTTCTGTTAACACCAGTAATGCAGTCTTTTGTGGGATCCTTCTCCATTGAAGCTAATGAATTCAGTGACCATAATCCTCTCACTGTTTTCATGAGGGGTCCACTGATAGTTAAAGAAAGAGTAGACTTATCTATTGGTACGGTGAATACCACAGACGGCAGACGCCGGTTGAGATGGTCCACGGTTACCCCTGATCTGCTGTATAATGAAATTAAAGTTACATGTGCAGATGAAATCACGGTATGTACACAAGAGGGTGCACTCCCAAATACTGTCTTAAATGCTTTCCAATGTCTAGCGGATAAGGTGTCTCAGTTATTATCAGCACCTGTAAAGAAGTCAGATCTTAAAGGACCTAGGTGGTTTAATCACGACTGCTCAAAAGCCGCTAGAAATCTAAGAGCAGCACTGGCGTCAAAACCTAGGATTAAAGCTGATGTCCAGTTGTGTCGAAAGACCTATAAAAATATTATTGCTAGACATAAGGAATCCCTTAGGGAAGAGGCGTGGTCAGAGATTTTAGATCATGCCACCCTTCGGAGTAGTACTGGATTTTGGGCCTTGGTGAGGAAACCGTTCCTGGCCCAGGAGCCGGGAGACGGCCTAGAAAGCCATATATCCAAGGAGGATTGGGAAGTGCATTTTAAGAAGTTATACTGTTGTACAGTGGATGCGATTACAACTTCTGCCTGTATTGATACTGGTGAGCAAATTGTTTTTAACAGAGGTGAAGTTTTTGAGGGCATTTTGGGGCTCACAGGTGGGAAAGCCCCTGGGCCTGATGGGATTCCCCCTGACTTATTTAAGTCTAAACCTAATTTTTGGGCACCCATCTTAGAGTCTGTCTTCAATGCTGCTGTGAAAGAAGGATGTCCACAATCGTGGGGTGTTTCTACAATTGTCCCGGTTTTTAAGAAGGGGGACAAGGGTAGCCCACACTGTTACCGACCCATTTCACTGATAGACTCTATGGTCAAGATTGTAGGAAGAATTGTACTGCAAAGACTTACAGATTGGGCTGAGGAAAAGAATATTATGTCCCCCTCGCAGTATGGTTTTTGTAAAGGCCGCTCGACAATAACCCAATGCCTCAACCTCTTTTTGATATTAAGCAAATACACCGTAATACAAAAAGGCACCATCCATCTCGCATTTATGGACTTGTCCTCCGCTTTCGACTGTGTAAACAGGGGAAATCTGTGGCAGTCCATGAGGTCGAAGGGGGTAGATAGCGGTCTGGTTGATTTTCTGGTTGATTTACATTGTAATACCAGAGCCAACGTGAGATACTCCCAAGATCTGAGAGTAACAAATAACTTTAGCATTGGAAAGGGTGTCCGGCAGGGCTGTATTCTGGCCCCCTTTCTTTTTAACTTTTATATTAATGAGTTAGATGGTGTGTTACAGGATGTTTGTGCTGACTGCCCAAGAGTAGGCAGGCGTGGAATTCCAATACTTCTTTATGCAGATGATGCGGTTTTAATTTCAAGAACAGAGAAAGGGCTTCAATCCTTGTTAAATGTTTTTAACTTGTTTATGACGGACAGAGACCTTCTGGTAAATAATACAAAATCGTTTGTTCTACAAGTTGGTCAGCAACCAAAAAGGTCCTTCTCATTTAAGATTGGTGAAGAAGTAATTCCCTTATCTAAAACTTTCTCCTATCTAAGAGTTCTTTTTGATACAAAACTAAATTGGGAACCTCATCTTGTAAAAAAGAAAGGAGAAATGGTGAGGGTTAATGCATCTATTTTCAACCTTGCTGCCAAACTGGGGAAAAAACCCATTTGCTAAGTCCGTGGCAACTGCATCTTATGGCAGCGAAATCTGGGGGTATGTTGGCGGGGAGCAATTACAGATCGTGGAAAATTCATTCATGAAGCGCCTACTGTGTGTCCCCATTGGTACGCCTAACCTTGTTGTACATGAGGAGTTGGGGACGCAATATTTATGTGATCTGATTTCTCTACGTCCCTTGACCTGCTGGCTCAAATTATGGCTAAATGAGGACATACCCCTAACACATTTAATTGTGAAGGACTTTATGGGCCTGGACAAGGCAATGTGTTCCCCTTGGCTAAACTATTTAAAGTCAAACTTTGCAAAACTTGGACGATCTGAACTTTTTGCCAATCCATGCCTAATTTCAAAGGGAGATCTGGAGTTCGTTCAGCAGGCCTTCTTCATGGACAGGAGGACCCTGAGAGAAGAAGTGGAGCTTCAGAAACATAGTGTGAGGAAGTTTGTTATGCTAAAGACTACTGAGGTTCTTGAACCATACCTGGCAGGTTCACTGACCACACATGAAAAATTCTTACTGACCAGATTCAGGTTTAATCTGTTCCATCACCTGCTTATTAGACCTAAGACTGATATTTTTAATAAATCAGCAGCGCCTTGCGGCTGCGACGGAAAGTCTGCGCAGGATATGCTGCATTTTATTTTTTTATGTACATTTTATGAATTTCCACGCAAGCGATACTTAGTAACTCTTTTAAAAAAACTTGGTTTTAAACAAATCAGGCCGGCACTTTTGTATTTGCAGCTTTTGCACAGTGACAGTATCCTCCAAATCAAGGAGTTTTTAAAATTATCTGTCAGACTGAGAAACTGTCTGGACCAGTAATGTTTAAATCATGAAACTCTGTCCTTTTTATGTGCCTATACCATCAATGTCTTTCCTCCTTTGCACTGGCACTTGGTGAAATGTATGGTTTTTTCTTCTGTGACAAAGTATTGTATATTGTATACGCACTTTTATGGTTTGTAAAAGAACCGAAATAAAGTTTTTTGTTTTTTTTTATGATTGCAGGTTCAAGATTAAAAAGTTCTCTTACAGCTCATTTTCCCTCCTTTTTCCAGTCCAATGAAAACTACTGCAGGCCAATCCAGGGAACAGCACACAACACCAGGACAGTCCTCTCCTGCAGCTTTCTTCAGTTCCACGGACAGAGGTTGGTCTTGAGATCTAGGGGCAATACAAATTGTAGGGGTTCCAGCGCAGATATTAATACCCCAAAAGTCTTTGTTCTAAAGAGTCACAAGTCACTGAACCCAGTCAGAACCAGTTCTGCTCAGTCCTGGAGCACTTTGTTTACCAGGATGCTTCTTTCCTTTCAGAGTGCAGGGCAGAGACATCAGACGCACCACAGGAGGTGGAACCAGCATAGTGGAGGGAAGGCACAGCCCTGTTCATGTCCCAGGTGCAACTCCTCCCACCCATCTAGATGCAGATCTCTCAATTCACCACTGGGACATCTCACTCTGTCTCCTGGAATTCCCCAGCCCTGTCACTCCAAACCCAGACAGCCAATACACATAACAGCAGAGCACACTGGAAGGCTTAGGCAAGAAAATACCTACTTTCTAAAAGTGGTATTTTCAAACACAGAATATAAAAATAACCTTCACTAAAAGATGTATTTTAATATTCTGAGCTCAGGCATACTAAATTCGTTTTTCTACCATGTTCCTGGGGTCAGTTAGGACTATAGAGTGTAATAGTCAAACTGCCCATTCTGGCCTATGAAGAACAGGTAGCCTTACAGTAGTGAAAAATGAAATTGGGTGTAATTCATTACCAGGACATGCTACACACATCAGAGCATGTCCTACCTTACACATACAATGCACCCTGCCATAGGGGTGGCTTACATGATGCCAAGGGAAGGTTCAGGGGCTGGGAAGTGGGAAGTGGGTGCACTTCACAGCCAAGATGGCAGTTCTAGACTGTACACAGACACTGCAGTGGCAGGTCTGAGATACACTTTACAAGCTGCTTCTGTGAGTGGTGCAAACCAGCGCTGCAGGCCCACCAGCAGCATTTGGTTTACCAGCCCTGGGCACACACAGGCCACATTACTAGGGACTAACAGGTAAACCAAATAAGCCAATCATGGATATACCAATTCACATGTCATATTTACAAAGAGAGAGCATATGCACTTTAGCACTGATCAGTAGTGGTAAAGTGCCCAGAGTCATAAAATCAACACAACAGGTCAGAAAGGCATAAAGTTTAGGGATGACCCTGCAAAAAGGGCCATTTCCAACAGTACTCTACCGCTGTCTCCGGCCTACACTACGGTCAAGTAGGTCACACATTTGGAACTGAGTCTTGATTTGTGTATGGCAGAGTTCATATCATTGCATGCAAGGAGAGGAGTAAGAGGAAGACGTGGTGCAGTACTGAGGAAAAAAGGATCCTCGTTATGGAGGAGATCGAACACTGCCAACAACTGCTCTGGTGTCACTAACGCTGTGCATCGCAAGCCAACGACACGTGGCTGTGTGCCCCTGCTGACCACTGCCTCGGGCCTACACTGCGGTCGAGTAGGTCACACATTGGGAACTCAGTCTTGATTTATTTATGGCAGACTTTATCTCATTGTACTGGCCTCATCACAGACTGCATCCCCTTCCAGCTCCGGTGTCACTAAGTCAGTTCCCCAACAACCATGCACACTTTCTGGTTGAACTTTGGTGGCGACAGAGTCTATGGACTGGGGGTTGTCGTCATCATCATGTCGGTGATACTGACTTGGTGGCAAAAAAGAGGCTGTAGCATTCCACTCTTCCCTTTTCCGCTTCCGGATGGCTTCTTCCCTCTGCATCATGCCCTGGAGGACACCTTCCACTGTCCCCTGCAACCCTCCACCACATTCACCTTGGACATCGATGAGGACCCGCTCAGCTCGCATGGCCCTATCTCACTGCACTGCAAGTCACCGTCCCGTGGCGGTGTGCCTGTGCCGGCCGCAGTGCATTCGGAGCCACTAACTCTCTGCAGCTCAAGTCAGGGACCCTGTCCGCTGAGATATTGGATGGCCTCTGAGACGATGGCCTTGGGTCATCAACGCAATGTGTATGTGGCCCTGCACTGTCCACTGCCTCCGGCCTCAATAGCAGTCCACCAGGGCTCACACATCAAATCGAGTCCTGACCGGCCCGGACGTCACATCACCGCAGGAGGCACACGCCACCACCGCCAGGACCACCTCCAGACGCCAACTGCCAGAGTCAAAAGTGTCTTACTGCCAGACTAACAGAGTTGCTCACACCTGTCGTGGATGCCATCATCTGCCTGATACCCTGCTCAGCACTCCAGGTGCCACGAACTCAGTGCACCACAACTCATGGACCATTTCTGAATGAGTTGTGTGCTGTAGAGAGCTCAGGCAGCAATGGCACCTCAGGCAGTGTGGGAGACCAGGGACGATGATGAGGAAGATGATGCAGGTGTAACACACCCCACTGCAGCTGCATCAGGAATTTCCTGAAGGGACACAATCCTAGACATTTTCTTCACATGAGCACCCTCAGCTCTAGTGCCCCAGCCTCAGTGCACTGCAACTCATGGACACTTCTGTTTGCAGATTGGGTGACCTCTGTACTTGCTCCGGCAACCATCATGATGCTCCATAGTTGTCTCTGTAATGCTGGTGTTTTCAGTTTCTGTTTTAATAGTGTTCACTGTTCAAGTTGTTGCCAGCACCAACCACTCCGTGCTGGCTGGCTTACACTCACCCCACACACATCCAGCACAGCCGTCACTGTACATGTGGCCCTGCCAAAAAAGGGGCCGGGTGCACGTGCCCGTAGCCAGTTCCACAAACTATTTGTGTGTGTCCGTGTGGTCATGATGTATGCATGAGGGCCCCGGGGCCTACAACATTACATTGTGCTGTGTACAACGGATGCAACAATGTCACCTTTGGCAGCGGGTAAGACCTTGGACATGCAGCTTTGTCATCACCTACTCAATACGTGAGAGGAGAGGACTGGGCTGTCGTAGAGAGGTCCAGCTTGGGGGTGTGAATGATGATACTGGGGCTCTGGGCATGGTTGATTGCAGGAAATGTGTATATGCATGTGTCTCTGTTGAGGTGTTGGTCTCCTTTGTAGGGTGTAGGTGGTCCCTGATGGAACTTGAACACCCACGTGTGTGATCTAGTTCAGCTTCCATGAGCTCTGACCCCACCCTCACCTGTTCGGCCACCTTCTTTTTGGCATTCTGACACCTGGCATTGAAATGAGATGTGTGCCGCGGTGAAGTGTTGGGAGCCAGCTGTGGTGGCGGGTGCTTCCTGCTGTGTGGTCTGTGCAGGGGCTGGGGTCTACTCTATGTATCTTGGCTCCCCTGCTCCTGCGGGTGGGTTGCCTAAGATTTCTATGGGCTGTTGTAGGGCGTCGGTGTCGATGGTGTGGTAGTCCTCTCCAGCATCAGTGATGAGTAGTCTGGTCTGCTCTGCTGGAGGTGTTTGTCCCTCTGCAATGTGAAGGGGAGATGCATGTTGACATTGTATTGACATGTATGTTGGCGCATTGTTCTAGTTTACATGCAGACTGTATGACAATGTACATTGTGACTGTTTGGGAGGTGCTGACTATTTGATGCGGGACAGTGGACATTTGGACTACATGATGGATGTGAGGTTGTACACCTACATTTCCATCTCACAGTTTCCTGCTATGTTAGATGTGATTGGCCTGTTTCTGCGCATGAGCAGACCCAGTTGAGTCCTCTGCTCTGCAGTGTCGGTGTTGCACTTTGTACCACATTGTAGTCGGATGTGCTGTTGTTGCTATGTGTGTGTGCTGCAGTGTTCCACGGGGATCAGGGACATGACCCAGGGTCATTGTGGGTGTGCAGTGTGCTACACATCGTCGTGCATGTGTGCCATTGTGCCCATCTCCCCCGTCCCCCCAGTCCCTGGTCGTTACTCACCATGTTGATGCTGTGTCAGGTCCTATCGAGCTGTGTCCGGACTCCCAACTCCTTGCACCGTCTCCACCCTGATGACTGTGGCCTCCATTTCCTCCAGCTCCTCCTGTGGCGCTGGACTCCCACCTCCTGTCGCCGTTGCTGCCTTCCTGTTGGCAGCGGGTTTGTGCTTGGTTTGGATTTTCACATCATGCCAGCGCCTCTTGTCCTCCTCCATAGACCTCCTCGACACTCCGACTGCATTCACGTTTGTCATATTGACGTTCAGTGGATGGTAGTGTTTTGTCACCTCCGTGACGCAGATCTGGTATTCCTGCGGACTGCACCCCGTCTGCCTCTTCCTCTTCTCCTTGGCCTTCCCCGACCACGAGGTTCCTTGCTGGTGCTCTGTGGGGCTTGTGGGGTTTGCGTTGGTCTATGCACTCGGTCCGGGTGCATCCATGGTGCTACGCAGTTTCTTTTTTCTCCCTTTTTTTTGTGTTGATTTTATAGTGCATTTTCCCGCATGACATGTGGGAATTGCAGGCCTGTCGCCGGTTTTCGCTGATTTTTGTTTCGCGATTGGCCTCATCGCAGCTTTTTTTGCGTTCGTGTTTCGCATTTTTGCGGCATCACGTTGACTTTATCGCAGACATTTGACGTGCTATCGTGAGCCTATCACATGGTAACGCCGGCTTGAGAATGCTACGTTGCCACGGTGTTATTTTCCCGCGATAGACTCCGATGTGCAAAGTTGCGTTAAGCTAATTTTGCGATGATTATCACACGTTCTTGAGAATATCCCCTCCATTTCCTCCCAAACCTTCGGAACAATTGATGGCATGTAGATGTATGACTGACAGGCTATGACATGTGATGATGCATTAAAATGATTTATGGCTCGTACAAATTAGCATACGTCAAAATGTCAGCAGTAATTTATGATAGGCCTGTCGTGAGTGATTTATGACCCCAATAAAATACATGGTGTGGCACATGCTGTACATCGATGCTTAGATAAACTGAGGTCAATACATCCAACCTACCAAAGGAGTATGTGTATCATTAACGGGGGAGTGGCCGCGTGCAGGGGTTTTCAACTGTGCGTGGCAGCTTTCGTCACCAGGAAGTGGGAAGTATAACTCCAGTTCATTCCACCCTGGCCTCTCATGCGGATTTCTCACTATCGGCACCCTAATACGAAGCTCCTCGCCGAGCGATGGTTCTCTGCACCCGTCTCATTACATGGAGCACATTTACATAATTATAGGCACAAGCCGGTGATTGTGCGCACAGCTGTGACGGAAACATGCGGCCCGCCGGTGCCATCTTCAGACTGCCGTCCTACTCACCACGTCAGCACTGCTGCAAAGAGCTATTTAGAAACAGAGCTGTTATCTGCTGCCTGGCGTAAATGGCGATGTATTAACACAGTCAATTGGAAATAACACTTCACAGAGGCAAGAGGGTTGCGCTGGTGGAGGGTCTGTATGGCTACTGAGTGCTCTCTTTGTGTGGGCCACAGGTGGCCAGCTCCAATAACATGGTGTTTCGAAAATAAGAAGTGGTTGGTACTCCACCTAGCACAAATGTCACGGCCCCACATGACCCAGCTGGCAGCAGCAGAATCACCACACCTAGAGCGTGGAATCCAATGGAAAATTGAAAACAAAGATCTTATTGCCAATAATTGGCAGAAAAAGTGGAAAATCCTGATACAACACGGAATCTTGCCTACAAAAGGATAAAAAAAAAAACAAGACAGGCAATGAGTTTCGATAATTTTCCCTGTGCTGATGTTGGACAAGTTAGAAATTGAAAAAAAGATAGCAAAAAAATGGGGGGCATTGAGAAAAGTTTAGACATCAACATTCATTATAAAGTTTTTTTTAAGCAATAGATTAGTAAATGCCCTTTACACATAAAGGAATTATCACACTGTGGTAAAATTGCATGCTTTGTACAAATGATTGCTCACAGCTACTGACCACTTTTTGGGAAGTTTACTGTGGTGCACGGAATGTGCTGGTGCTAAAACACATTGGCTTCTTACATGCACCCAAAAACTTTACAACCCTTACTTTTTCAGCAGATTTTTTAATTTTTAGGATTCTCAAAGAACTCCTTGATACTTATGGGATCCGACTACTCAACAGTAGCTTTCCAGAAGCACGCAAAACTGTGAGAAGTTACAGTTGCCTTATGGTGAAGCAACTGTTGTGAGTTGGTCATTCTGGCTCTTACGAAGACATCATTCCACCAGATGATTCTAGAGGGACATCTAATTTGATATGTTTATAATGTTCTTCACCTATGCTACATCACCTATACATCACCTGTACATGAATCTGTTTCTGCCCAAGCTGGCCAGCTGTTCCCAGAATTCTTTACGCGCTGGCTTGAAAGCTAAACAGTAAACAAAAAAAAATTGCCATTCCTTCCTCTGGGTGCTTCATTTGTCTTGTTGAGGGAAGGAGGTGGAGTGAGATAACAAGCTACCAATATTTTTTTCTGATGTGAGGAAGGCTCAGATGAGAACAAAGAGGAGGAAATTGAAGGATGGTGGCTGTTCGGCTTTTTTCTTCTCACCCGATGGGCCATATGACACCCCAAGTAGTTTCTAAGGTAGTTCTGATTGCTCTCCTTAATGATCTATGATTCCAAGTACTAGGTCTGCAAAGGTTAGAAATGTCTTTTTGGTTCATTTGCTCTACAGTTGTACTTGTGGTTGAGCAGTTAAGTATTAAATCACAGGAGGCAGAGTGGAGGTTGGTACCACATACAGTGAATATGTCTCATTACATCACGATGCATTACATCGCGATGCATTTCATCGCGTGCTTTTACAACGCGGTTGTTACAACGTCCGCATTGTTAGTATGTGATGCATTTACATGGCAAGTCATTGCAATGACTTACACTAGGGGGCACGCTGGACATATTTGCACAACAGTAGGGAAGGTGTTTGAATTCAGTTCCAATACCTCAGCGCCCCCTTTTGCAAGTCGTTGTAATGACTTGCGATGTAAATGCATCGCATACTAACAACGCGGTCGTTGTAACGACCGCCTTGTAATAGTAGCACGATGTAATGACAGCGTTGAAAACGCTGTTTCCCGATACAGTGAAACACAAAGCTATCACAATCGATAAAAGTATATGCCAAGTCAGGTGCATTTGAAAAAATATTGTGTTATTCATATATACATATATTATATACATCACTGAAAATTCACCAGCTATGGTTATCTCAAGTAACTATAACTCACGTCCTAAAGTAACTATAATTTGCACCCCCACCATTCACAGTGTTGTCATCAATTATGTCATTTTATATGTTGCAGTGATGATTATCAATGCTGTCATAGAACATGTCATGAGTGATGTATAATGTGAGGTAATTAGCACTTCATGGTAAGGGTGAGAGTTATAGTTACTTTAGGGAATGAGTCATAGGTACTTGAGAAACTATGAACTGGTGCATTTCAATGGTTTTGGTAGTTTGAAACGTTATGGGGCCGATTCCGATCCGGGTCGGAAGGGCACCGAAAGCGATCCGGCCGGGAACGCTACGAGCCGTACACGTGTTTTCCGTCCGACTCGTACAGCTGTACGAGCTAGCAAGTATGATGCGAGCTACATGAAATTCACCGACCGACTCGTTTCCGGGTCCGAACCGCTCCGTACGTCTCGGTAGTAAGCTAACCGTGGCGTGCAATGGATGCGATTCACGACTCGCAAATCGTCCGGGTGGTTGCCTTTGGGGGTCTGCGTCGGACCCCCTGTCACCCGCAGCCCTACGACTCGGACACAGGGGGAGACCCATGGATCTTCCCAACACAGGCATGTACGGTGCGGATGGCACTGACATGTACTCACTGTAGGGGGGCACTTGTCTGTGACGTACCCATTCAGTCAATGGGAGCCCATGTACGTGTCGTACGACCGGCTTCCATTGACTTCTAGGGGAGTCTGGCAGCATACGGCCACATCGTACTCGCTGGGTCTGACTGCAGGACTCCGGCTTGGACGGAAAACACTCCGGATCTGGCTCGGTCGGAGTGCTTTCCGACCTGGATCGGAATCGGCCCCTATGTGTCAACTGACATTTTTATTTAACTACGTCTCTTTTACCATTTGTTTTTTTCAGTGAATTTCTATGGGTTCTTTAATGAACCCCTGCAGGTGCGCAATCCTCTTTTTTAATAATATAAATGTTTAAAAGGCAGGCCTATTGGCTTTATCTGGAAATTAGCACATCAACACATATAGAGCAGACCTATTGACTTTGTCAAAAAGTCACTAAATATTTTATAAATACACACATTGTAATGTTTACCAATAATTATTGTCACTCACTACTTTGAATAAAGCATTTATTAAAAACAACTATAAATATGTCTTCGAGTCTTTTTTAAACCTTTTCAGGACACAAAATAAAGCCATAGAACCAACCACATGGTGTCTCTGCACTCCAGCTGAAGAGCATATAGCTGTAGCTAAGAGTGCTTTAAAAGTACCTGTAAGCTCTCCTGGGGTCAAGGATTCAGTGACCCAGGAAATTTAATGTGATTTTGTTGCTGGGGGGGCTGCTGTGCTCCCTGCAGCTCTCCACAACATTAGAAAAGTACTTGGTGGCCCTCCACCACCAGAATAAAAAAATAAAATTTAAAAGCCCTTGCAGGGCATTATGGGCGCTCCCTGCCTGGAACAGTGACTAATAAATGAGCAGCTCCTACATTTTGGTATTTTTATGTTTTTGTGGGTGTCCCAGTACCACCTTGGACACCCACATTTTATGCCCACTTTGGGGCCATGGGGGGAGCCACAGGGCCCCCAAGGCCCTCCCGTTCTCCATCCAAAGAATAAAGTTACCCACTGTACAAACAATTTTTGGTCTGGCACATGGGGAAGACAAACAACAAAACGTGAATACAAAATCTCACTTGACCTGTATTTCTTCACAAATGGCTGGAACCCGCTCAATGGGCTGATCATAGGCAATTCAATGTGATATTGTGGGTTGGAAAAAGGCAGTCTTGTCGAATGAAATCAAACACGTACAGTTTTCCATATGAAAAGTACTAACAGTATTTCCATGTTTACCAAAAATGTGTTTTTAAGAAAAGGAATATGATGTAAATAATCAAGGAATTGTAGATGAAGATGTACAGCATTGTATGTTAAAATGTATATAAAATGTTTATATATAAAATGACAACAAAACTAAAGAAAAAAGTCAATACAATAAGGGGCCGATTCCGATCCGGGTCGGAAGGGCACCGAACGCGATCCGGCTGGAAAAACTATGAACCGTACGCGTGTTTTCCGCCCGACTCGTTCAGCTGTACGAGCAAGCAAGTACGATGCGAGCTACGTGAAATTCACCGACCGAGTCGTTTCAAGGTCCGAACCGCTCCGTACGTTTCAGCCGTAAGCTAACCATGGCGTGCAATGGATGCGATTTACGACCGAGCCAGTACGATGCACGCGTCGGACAGCCGGTGCGAGCCGGACACTCTGGCTCGCAAAACATCCGGGAAGTTGTCTTTGAGGGTCCGAGTCGGACCCCCTGACAACCGCAACCCTACGACTTGGACACAGGGGGAGACCCAGGGGTCCCCACATCACAGGCATGTACGGTGCGGATGACAGCGACGCATACCCACTGTAGGGGGCGCCCTTGTGCAAGACGTACCCATTCAGTCAATGGGAGCCCATGTACGCGCCGTGACCCACTTGTGGGACACCCCCGCGCCGCACGGCCACCAGCTGCTGCGTGTGCCCCAGTGCCTGCCTTCTGCCTCAGCGCCGGCCTCGCTGCCGCCTTGAGCGCTCCCCTTTGGTTTTCGCCGGTTTTTGACCGAAATTTGTGCTTGTTTTCTTTGTATGCCGTATGATCGTTTGTTAACTGTTTTGCCTCCGTTTTGACCTGCATTGTTGCCTGTATTTTTTGTACCGTTTCTTCTTCGTGCTTTGCCCTCCATTTGTGCATTTGTGCTTGTCTCCTTCCTGTTTGCCCGCCTACCTCGCCGCCCTCCGCTCTCCCTCCCCGCTCCCGCTTCCCGCCACCGCCATTAGCCCCGCCCCTTTTCTCTTCTGTTCCCTCCCCGCTCCCGCCTCCCAGCTGCTCCGCCCACCCGCGCACTTCGCCTTTAAATGGCGACCGTGCGACGCAGGTGAGTGTGACCCACTTGTGGGACACCCCCGCGCCGCACGGCCACCAGCTGCTGCGTGTGCCCCAGTGCCTGCCTTCTGCCTCAGCGCCGGCCTCGCTGCCGTCTTGAGCGCTCCCCTTTGGTTTTCGCCGGTTTTTGACCGAAATTTGTGCTTGTTTTCTTTGTATGCCGTATGATCGTTTGTTAACTGTTTTGCCTCCGTTTTGACCTGCATTGTTGCCTGTATTTTTTGTACCGTTTCTTCTTCGTGCTTTGCCCTCCATTTGTGCATTTGTGCTTGTCTCCTTCCTGTTTGCCCGCCTACCTCGCCGCCCTCCGCTCTCCCTCCCCGCTCCCGCTTCCGCCACCGCCATTAGCCCCGCCCCTTTTCTCTTCTGTTCCCTCCCCGCTCCCGCCTCCCAGCTGCTCCGCCCACCCGCGCACTTCGCCTTTAAATGGCGACCGTGCGAACGCGCAGCGGTCACGCGCAGCGGGCGCGCCGATTGTGCGCCGAAGGCGCACCAAAGGTAAGCCCGTCTGCGCCCGTCCGCGACCGGATCGCGTCCAGCGCCAGGACCCCTGGCCCCCGAAGACCCCGACCGACCCGCCTGACGTACTCCGCCGCCACCCTCACCGCACTCAACACCGGCCGACTCCCAGAATGCCATCAAGCCACTCCACGACGTACCCACGGACCTTTCAGCTGCCACGCCTGCAAGTTCTCCTGCATCCGGACCAGCCTCGCACCAGCACCCGCCAAGTCGAACACCAGCAGCACCCACCTCAAGTGCATCCTGCTCAACACCCGCTCCGTCCACAGACACGCCATCGAACTCTGGAACCTTCTAGACGCCACAGCCCCTGACGTTGCCTTCCTCACGGAGACCTGGATGAACGCCTCTTCAGCTCCCGACATCGCCATCGCTATCCCAGAGGGCTACAAGATCGTCCGGAGGGACCGAAACGCCAACCAGATGGGAGGAGGCATCGCCATCATCCACAGGAACACCATCCGTCTCACGACCAGCACCGACAACACCCTGACCAGCGCCGAACACCTGCATTTCCAGGTCCACACCAACCCGAACACCACCCTCAGAGGCACCCTGATCTACCGACCCCCTGGACCACGCACACAATTCAGCGAGGACATCGCCGACTTCGTCAGCCCGCATGCCCTCCCCTCCGCTGACTACATCCTCCTGGGAGACCTCAACTTCCATCTAGAGAACAACAACGACCGCAACACCAGCACCCTGCTCGACAACCTCGCCAACCTGGGACTCAAGCAACTGGTGTCCACCCCCACCCACCTCGCCGGACACACACTCGACGCAGTCTTCTCTTCCAGCACAGACATCGACTTCAGCCACGCCACAGAGCTTCAATGGACGGACCACAGCTGCGTCCACTTCACCTTCAAGAGAACGACGACCCACCAACACCAGCAACAGGCCGCCCACAGAAGCTGGAACAAGATCACAGCAGACCAGCTCGCCACCTCCCTGAGCCAGCACCCTCCTGCCAGCTCAGCGAACCCCAGCCAGGCCGCCGACAACCTCACGAAGTGGATCAGCAACTGCGCGGACGAACTCGCCCCACTGAGGACCCCGCCTAGCAGACCCGGCAGCAAGAAGGCTCCATGGTTCACCGACGAACTCAAGAGCTCCAAGAAGAACTGCCGAGCCCTCGAGAAAGTCTGGAGAAAGGAACCGACACCGGACAACAGGACCTCCTTCAAACTTGCCACCCGGAAACACCACCAGCTGATCCGCGCCGCCAAGAAAACAGCATTCAAGGACCGGTTGGACAACAACGCACACAACTGCAAGGAACTCTTCAACATCGTGAAAGAGCTTTCCAACCCCAGCGCAGGAAACAACGACATCACCCCATCGCAAGACCTCTGCAACTCCCTCGCTTCATACTTCCACAACAAGATCGCGGACATACACAACAGCTTCTACAACCAACCAACGCACACCATGACCGAACAACCACCCCCCACCACCACCCTCCACGCCTGGACCCCGATCAGCACCGAAGACACCATCCGCACGATGAACTCCATCCACTCCGGATCACCGACCGACCCCTGCCCTCACCACGTCTTCAACAAGGCCGACGCTGTCATCGCACCCCACCTGCGAGACATCATCAACACATCCTTCGACACCACCATCTTCCCTGAGAGCTGGAAACACGCCGAACTTAGCGCTCTACTCAAGAAACCAACAGCGGACCCCACCGACCTCAAGAACTACCGCCCCATCTCGCTCCTCCCGTTTCCAGCCAAAGTCATCGAGAAGACCGTCAACAAGCAGATGGCCGCCTTCCTCGAGACGAACGGATCCCTCGACCCCTCACAGTCCGGCTTCCGAGCCAATCACAGCACCGAGACCGCCCTCATCGCCGCCACCGATGACATCCGAGCCCTGATGGACAATGGAGAAACAGCGGCCCTCATCCTCCTAGACCTCTCCGCGGCATTCGACACGGTCTGCCACCGCACCCTAGTACGGCGCCTCAGCAACATCGGAATCCAGGACAAGGCGCTGGAATGGATCATCTCCTTCCTCGACGGAAGAACACAGAGAGTCCGCCTACCACCGTACAAGTCAGAGGCCTCCAAAGTCATCTGCGGCGTCCCTCAAGGATCATCTCTGAGCCCCACCCTCTTCAACGTCTACATGAGCCCCCTCGCGGCCATCGTACGCAAACACAACCTCAGCATAATCTCCTACGCCGACGACACCCAGCTGATCCTCTCCCTGACCAACGACCCCACCGCCGCCAGAGCCAACCTGCACGAAGGGATGAAAGAGGTAGCCGAGTGGATGACGACCAGCTGCCTGAAACTGAACTCGGACAAGACGGAGGTCCTCATCCTGGGCCCCTCACCCTCCGCCTGGGACGACTCCTGGTGGCCTCCCGCCCTGGGCACCGCACCCAAACCGACAGACCATGCACGCAACCTGGGCTTCATCCTGGACTCCTCCCTCTCCATGACCAGGCAAGTCAACAACGTCTCCTCGGCGTGCTTCAACATCCTACGCATGCTACGGAAGATCTTCTGGTGGATCCCCACCGAGACCAGGAAAACCGTCACCCAGGCCCTCGTCACCAGCCGACTGGACTACGGCAACGCCCTCTACGCCGGTACCACCGCCAAGATCCAGAAGAGACTCCAGCGGATCCAGAACGCCTCAGCCAGACTCATCCTCGACATCCCACGAACCAGCCACATCTCCGGACATCTGAGAGACCTTCACTGGCTCCCCGTCAACAAAAGAATCACCTTCCGCCTCCTCACCCACGCACACAAAGCCCTACACGACCAAGGCCCGAGCTACCTCAACAGCCGAGTCAACTTCTACGCTCCCAAACGCCACCTCCGATCAGCCAACCACGCCCTCGCCGCCGTCCCCCGCATCCGAAGAGCGACTACAGGAGGAAGGTCCTTCTCCTACCTGGCCGCCAAGACCTGGAACTCCCTCCCGACCGACCTGCGCCTGACCCAAGACCACCTCTCCTTCAGGAAGAAGCTGAAGACCTGGCTGTTCGAGCAGTAGCGGCACCCCCCCCCCCAGCGCCTTGAGACCCTACGGGTATGTAGCGCGCTTTATAAGTGTCATTGATTGATTGATTGATACGACCGGCTCCCATTGACTTCTATGGGAGTCCGACCGAACCGAGTCCGGCAGCATATGGCCACATCGTACTCGCTCGGTCGGACTGCAGGACACCGGCTCGGTCGGAAAACACTCCGGATCCGGCTCGGTCAGAGAGCTTTCCGACCCGGATCAGAATCGGCCCCTCTGTGTACTTTTGGCTTACATTGAATTGCCTCTGGTCCACCCATTGAACAGTTTTGAGCAATTTGTGAAGAAATACAGGTTGAGTGGGATTTTGTGTTTATGCAATGCCAGCTCCCCAGCCAGCACCCTTCCAGGGCAGCAGTAAGAGCCAGCTATTTTTTCATTATAGTGGGTGCCCCAGTGTCTACCTGGGGCACCCACACTTTTTTTCATGTTGGGAGCTGTGCAGGGAGTTCAGGCCCCCGTGGTCCCTACCGTCTTTCCAGCCAGCACCCATCCTGGGTGCAGGGGGATCTGGCTTTGTTGCTTTACTCCTGCCTGGGTGGGAATAACTTTTTTCTCTGCTCTAGCCAGTCAGGAGCAAAGCTGTGTTCTCAGCCCGGGAGAGTGTGAGCAGGCAATTCAATTTGTATTCCCTGCAAGCACTAATCGGGATACAGAACAAAACAATGTCCTGGGGTCCCCGGGCCACTCTGTGTCTTCGGGACCAAGGGGATGGAGTGTTCCAGGCCATATGATGGCTCAAGGAGGGGAGCCCCATGCCTCCCTCAGCAATAAAAAAAAATAGACTGGCCCCTGGGATGCAACTTATTGTGGATTGTGCTGAGTAGCTGCACACCTTCTCCCACCAAAAAATAAAAGCTGGCCGGGGGATGGGATTCCTGGAGCATTAAAATGGCTCAAAGACAGCTGACACTACCCTCCCCAAATAAAATGATTGCACCAGCACCCACGCCCTGGCCCACCCCTGGAGCTTATATTTCAAAAGGGCAGGAGCCCCCCCTTTTTATTTTGGGTTCACTGATAGAATATCAATGGTAAAAAACATCGATGGTAAAAATATCCCCCAAAAATATAGATAGTAAAAATATCGACTCCCTATACTTCAACAGGTAAGTACAAAAATATTGAATCAAAAATATTGAAGTTAAAAATATAGATGTAAAAAATATCGATTTAGAAATATAAATAAAATAAAATAATATATATTAAAAATATAAAATATTAATATTTTCTTAAACAAAATAAATTACATTTAATATATATTTTATCTAAATATAAAAATTAAACTCAATTAAAAAATATAAACACACAAACTACTTATTACCTTTATTTAATTTTTAAACTTCTAAATTACATAAAAATTAAATATATAAATATATCAATAATTTAAAATAAAAAAAATCTATAATTAATTAAAACATTAAACTATTAAAACAAAATTTAAAAGTACATTTCACAACACAATAAATACAACAGTAGGGAAAATGTTGGATAGCGAAACAATTAAATTTACTATTCCAATTGTAATAAGTGCAACAGTAGGGAAAGTGTTGGATAACGGAGGGGTAAAATTTACTATTCCCACTCCATTGACTGCAAAAGTTGGGTAAATGTTAGATAGTAGAAGAATTACATTTACTATTCCAACTCCAGTGATTGCAACAGTAGGGAGAATGTTGGATAGCGGAGGGGTAAAAATTACTATTCCCCCTCCAGTGAGTGCAACAGTAGGGAAAATATTGGATAGCGGAGGGGTAAAAATGACTATTCCCACTCCAGTGAGTGCAACAGTGGAGAAAGTGCTGGATAGCGAAGGGGTAAAAATTACAATTCCCACTCCAGTGAGTGCAACAGTAGGGAAAGTATTTGATAGAGGGGGTGTAAAAATTACTATTCCCACTCCAGTTAGTGCAACAGTAGGGAAAGTACTGGATAGCGGAGGGGTAAAAATTACTATTCCCACTTCAGTGAATGCAACAGTAGGGAAAGTATTGGATGGCAAAAGGGTAAAAATTACTATTCCCACTTCAGTTAGTGCAACAGTAGGGAAAGTACTGAATAGCGGGGGAGGGGGTAAAAATTACTATTCCCACTCCAGTGAGTGCAACAGTAGGGAAAGTATTTTATAGCAGAGGGGCAAAATGTACTATTCCCACTCCATTTAGTGCAGCAGTAGGGAAAGTGCTGGATAGCGGAGGGGTAAAAATTGCTATTCCTACTCCAGTGAGTGCAACAGTAGGGAAAGTATTGGATAGCAGAAAAACACACCTAAAATTAATTACACAATTAGCATAATTAATTACTAATTCATTCATTTAAATTAATTAACAACTATTTAATAAACATTTAATAATAAATTAATTTACACATTTAACACTATAACATCCCAATTAAATAAATATGAATAAATAAAAAATATTCAATACATTTTATATAATCAAATTACTTCCCACCCTATTCCCCTATGAACCCACAACCCACTATAGAACTAAAAACGCAAATTTCAAATAAAAAAATGAATAACCACTATAAAAAAATCAATGAAATTTATATAATTAAATTAGTTCCCACCTTGTTCCCCTATAAAAATACGACCCGCTATGGAACTAAGAATGCAAAATTCACTTAAACAAAAATTATTAACTACTAAAATCTTAACACATATAATAAAAATACAAACAATTCTAATACAAAAAAAACATCACACACATATAAAATATATACTAAAATACATAAAAATCGATATTTTTCACAACTATATTTTTACAAACGATATTAAACACTTTGATATTTTTTACATCGATATTACCTACCTAAAATCGATATTCTTGACCACGAGGATTTTACTGTCAATATTCCTGGCTACAATATTTTTACCACGATATTTGTCCAATTCGATATTTTTACCACAATATTCTTTCTCTGCACCTTTTTTATAGAGCTGCGGATCCACAAATTCTCAACGGATGTGCAGTACAGTTGAAAACAATTATGGCTTTGGCCCGAGGGGTGGGCCCTCTTGAACTTCCCCCAGGCCTATGGGGGCAGGGTATACTTATTCTGCCCCCCACTCCATATGTTTCTTCATTATTTTTACAGGACATGGGACTAAGTCCACAATTCCGAAAATGGCTGCTGCCAAATCTTTGTTGATGTGATCTTATTTCTAGATCCACGAATCGTTGGGGGCGTGATATATACATACATTTCAAACCTTAATTTCTAAAAAACTGCTAAATGGATTTACATTCTGCCATTTTGGTTGCAGCTGTGTCTAATTTTCCTATGGAAAATTGCATGAGGAAAATGAGTTTTGGGACCCCACTTTTTCTCGTTCTCCACTTGATGGATCACACTGAAACTTTCCAGGAAGAAGCTAAGGTAGATGAGACTTTTGTTGGAAAGTTTTGCGAAGATTCTTCAAACAGGTCCAAAGTTATTAGCAAACCAAAAAATCAAGTTCCTGTGGAAACATGGTCCTATCACTACCTAGTAGCGACTGTCACAGTGTTTATATATGTATGGACAAAGCTGAAAGATTTGTCAAGAATCTTAGCAGCAATTACTGAAATTTGAAATTGATATCTAAGATAAGCTGTACGAAGTTTGATTTCATGGTGCTCCAAGGACTTCTGCGGCTTTTCTGATAAAGTACATATGTGGCTTACTTCTTCATCGCTTCTTAAGATTTATGAGCCTTGAAAAAGTCGTCATCACGACAAAACACGTGCCGGCTGTACCATTCCTCTACTGACCTGCGTGTCAACGGAATTTTGGATTGGACTATCTGTGAATAAAATTTGGATCTGTGAGATAGACAGATCGAGATGACTGTATTTGTGTAGTGCTCTGGATTGTGTAGGAACAATCTATGAGTAGATCTGATTTATTGTTTGGTATTAACAGTAGCAACACAATCTCCAAACCCGCACAAAAAAACACAAAGAAGATCAACAAGTTAGGTTAATTTTCATCTACAATAAACAAGAGAGACGGTTAAGAAATATAGTCAGAACAAATTGGTCATTGGTACTGGATGACTCAGTGATTGGTCCCCTTCTGCCAAAATCACCTTCCATAGCATATAGAAAAGACACATCCATGTGTGACACCTTAGTCAAAAGCAGTCCAGAGGTGTCAGAAGTGGGCAGTTGGCTTACACAAAGAAAGGGATTATTCAAATGCAACACTTGTTGAACTTGCAAATTTGGGGTCAACAAAGTGTCAACCCAATTTAGTGACAAACCTATTTGAATCAAAAAGTTTCTTACGTGCAAAACGGATTATGTGGTATACGTTTTGGAGTGTTCTTGTGGATTGTGTTATGTTGGCAGTACCAAGTTGAAAGCACCAAGCAGATACTCCAACACATTCAGGCAATCACTAACTCTGGGGCTCATTACGATGGCGGAGGTTCCGCCACCACAAAGCTGACAGTGGCGGTCCCTCCACCATCTGGCTCCCTTTTCCCCCCGCCACATTAGGATGGCAGGGGAATCGTTCAGTGACCGCGAGGGTCACAGAGATCACCCTCCACGCTTCTACCACGGCAATCGTCACAATTGCCTGGCAGAGCGGTCAGCATGTGTGAATTGGCGGCGGTGCCTAGCAAGCACTGCCTGCCAGATTACAATGCTGGCGTCAGCCAGCCTTTCAATGGCGGTTTCACCACCATAGAAAGGCTGGTGAAGGCTGGGTTCTGGGGCCCTTTGCGGGCCCCCTTTGTGTGGGGGGAGGGTCTATGTGCACTAGGGGTACCCGTGGTATCCCCCTACATTTTCATGCACAAGCTGGCAGGCACCGCATGGTGCCTGCCACCTTGTACATGAAAATGCGCTATGTGGCATTTGTGCATTGCGAACGGTGCTGCAGCCATCTTCACCATTCGCAATGACCAGGGGCCTTGATGCGCCAGCCATAGTGGCGGACACATCCTAATACACTCAGCGGGACCGCCACCTTACCGGCGGGCGGTCCCAGCTCCGCAGCGATGGCGGGCAGATTGATGTCCACCCACCATTGTAATGAGCCCCTCTGATCCAACTTATTCTGTTGTCCGCCACTTAAAAGAAATTCATGGCAACAATTTGGAACATATTAGATACCATCTTTTGGACTCTGTTCTGATTTTTAGACGTGGAGGCAACAGAGAGGCCACCTCAAGAAAATTGGAAACAAGATATATCTTTGAATTAGATAGAAAGAAGCCTTGAGGTCTATATGCAAGTGAGGATCTATTTACTTATCGGTAACATTAATATGTGTCCCCGATTGTTTAAACAACACGAACAGACACATTAGTCCAGTCTTCCTGTTTTGCCCTATGCCATTTTAAAACCATCTTAACAGTGTATCTTACAAGAGTGGTATTTCAAACATTAAGATAATGAAGCAACTTCGCCAACCCCCAATATGACATACATACAAACCGTAGCCATCTACATAGTTAATATGGGTGGGAGAGCGATACGATAACTAGGACATTCAAGTCCGGTAATTAACTACTAATTGCTGCTATTAGCCTGCTGCTATCTTTTTGCACTTTAAGAAATTAAATATGGTTCATATTTAATGCAACATGGCACTTTTTTGCACTTTTAACAGGCCACAATAGGAATATATAGTTGTACTTGGCCCACAGGGGCCATAATATATGCTGATCATTTGATAATTCGCAGGGTTGGCTTCAATATGCAGTTGCCATCAATACATTCAGACATGTCTAAGGAAGGCAATTGGGACTACCAAACCAAAGCTCTTTAAGTATTTGTAAAACTCATGAATGTTTATGAGAATAATGCATTTAGGCTCTTATTAACATGTTTGTATTGGTTTTACATAACGATTTTAATATTCGATTTGATTACTGTTTTATACAAATGTATTTAATCTGTACTGCGTATTATGTTTACAAATTTAAAATCAACAGAATGAAGTTGCAGCATATTGGGTTGTAAGTTTAGACAGCCCAATGTCTTTATAACTAACATGTGTATTACGACCTCTGATTATCTGTAGTCTATTTACATTGTTCATTGCATTTTGAAGCACTTGTCACTTTAAAATGTGGGTGCCACAATGCAGTGATCAAATTTCAGAGCCAAAAAAAGGCAGAGATAATCAGGTCCTTTTTTATAGGCTCAGAAGTAATTTCTTACAGTAAGAATTAGCAAACATTAAATTGAGAGCTCGCGCAGTCGGATTTCATTAATCCCCCCGTGCAAGCGGTTGGTGTAAGAAATGTGCGTTATTTATCTATTTGTTATCTATTTTAAAGACATATAATATGCTTTATACCCGTTCATTTTCACATAGAGCGGGGCCTCATTTCCTCCGAGCGGATGCCGGGTGAGGTGAGGAGAGCTCCCGTACATTGACGGGGAATGGACGAACACTACTGATAAATTGACAAAGTGGTGTGTGAAAAAGTCAGCAACCCAAGTAGGTTGTATAATTTCCTTTCTGGTTGTGTTTTTACTTTATGGATTACACACATATATAGCAGTAGCATAAGTTCATAGGTCCTGACGAAAGCCAGATTATCATATAATCATGTGGCTGAAACATGTAGACCCTTTTTGAGCTGGACTTGAGCAGTTATTTTTTCAAAACTGCTCCTGCACTGGTTTTAGTTTCGTCACCTGAACAGAACCAATAAAGTATCATTTCTGTTCCGGTAGATGATTTTCATATTCACTTTTTGTTTGTTGCACTGCTTCCCTCGCTACTACCCACATTATGAAGAACCTTGGTTGATACAATATCTCAAAGTGAAGATAAGGTTCACGTGGTCCTTTCATCCTGTGGCCAAGATTCAATGGAGGGCACCGGAAAGGCTACCAAATCCCAAATGATGTGGGTGGCAACTTAGTGGCTGATGGGATTTATTTTCACTTGTTGTAGTATCTACCTACTTTATCCTTATTCTTTTGATCTGACCCTAGGTTTCCTGTTTGTGGTTATATCATGTGATCAAAGCCTGTTCAGGTTGAAACACGTTATGGCGGATTGTTGACAGTTCTTCAGGGTATTTGTCAATTTTTTCCAATTCAGGTTGGTTTGGATGGTATTATACCAATCCAAAGCTGCAGTACTTTACCTGGAGTGGTAAAAAGCTTTTGAAATTTTACAGCTCGGGTGTGGATGGCACTGTGCTAATCCTATTCTTAAATGCATAATGACAATTGATGGATGGATTGCTGAACAATGTCAAACATTCACCCCCAGTACAAAGATCCATTGTTTTTTTGCACACCATCCTATGCTTAAAGACTTTGCTGTAGAAATGGCAACATACTCTGTCTCTTTCTAGCTCAGCGTGGATGTCACTGTGCTAATTCTATGCTTAGAAACACTGCTAGAAAAACAGACATTTGAGGTGAGCAAATTCAGAGTTTCACTGGTTTTTTTAGGGTGCTCTATACAAGAGCTGCTCTCCGCCTAAACCGGGGAACTACCCAGAGTTCTCTGCTTTTTTTTGCATAATTTATGTGGCCCTCTAACCCTAAAAGGGTATTGTATTGACTTATACTTGGTGCTCCCTTGTGTCTGGAAAAGCTAAACCTCTCTGAAGAGCTATAATGGTAGCTATAATGGGACACATGTCAGGGGATACTTTTATTCACTCAAGTTTGGCTTTGATGGTATGTTACCAAACCAAAGCTGTAATACTGTGACTCAAGTGGTAAAAGGCATTTGTCATTTTACAACTTGGCACGGATGTCACTGTGCTTAAAGACTTTCCTGCACAAATGGCAAAAGGCTTTGGGACTCATTTACAATATTTTGCCATAGGGCACAGCCATAAGCTTTCCTGCTGTGCTGCACTAAGGCAAAAGAAAACGGCAGGAATGTGTCGTATCTACCAGATACGGAGCATTTCTGTCACCATTCCCTGCGCTGGCACTTAATTGGGTGACATGCGCCAATGCAAGCACCCTTTGACCATGGTGCAAGGGTGTCTGCGTTGTAGGGGTGATTGTTTTTGTGCAGGAAGGGACACCTCAATGCACAAAAACAATCAATGTAGGTGATGTCCTCTTTCTATGTGTGCTGCAGAATGCACACAGATAGAGGAAAAAACGAGGATAAATAATGTTATTTCTCCTCGTTGCGCCTCCCCTATGCCACCCCTGGCGAGACATAGGCTTTGACACATTCCCAGGTTTACAGCTTGTTGTAAATTTGAGAATGTGTCAAATGCTTCGGGCGTAACACCCATGGCACACCTCCCAAATGTACTGTGAGGAAAAGCATCAACTTGCGCTGCATTGCCTCGCTCCATATCTACAAGGCCATGAAAAGCCACGCTGTCCAAATGAAAAGCGTTTTTTGTTTTGCCAATAACTTTGGCGCCGCTTGACGAATCATCACAAGATGTTCCCAAAACTTCCCCCTTCTGGTTCCGCTTCTGTGTTGAAAGATTCAGGATGATCCGTCAAGCGTGGGCTGAGAAAAAAGGGGGGGGGTCTCAAAACACATTTTCCCCAGGTTAAGTCTAAGGGGATTTTTCATTTTTCATTTTTCATTTTTTTAACATGACTACAGCCTAAACTGCTGAACGAAATCACACCAAATTCAGCAGAAAGCTAGATGTTGGTCCAGAAAGTGTGATTTGGTGTAAATCCGTTTTTCAGCTGTCTAACTTAAAAAATCGATATATCTGGGTTTGCGAGTCCATGCAATGGAGTCGCTGACCCTACTATAATTTGATTTGCTGTCAACACTTCAACCAGGAAGTATTGGCAGCCATCATGGAACTCTGCATGAAGCCGAGTCCCAGAAAAAAAGTATAAAATAAAGAAAAGGGGGCAGGGTATGAAGACCCTGACCCCCTAGATATGGCGGGGGTCCCTCAGGGACCCCGTCAGGGATAAAAAAAAAAAGAAATTAAACTTTTGCAGCAGACTGACGGGTGGATCCGTGAATCCGCAGCAACATTTTAAAAAAAGCAAGCGTGGGCTCCTGTGCTTGCTTTCAAATAACTCCCGGGTGGGCCAAGTCCCGTGGACATATTTCAAATATAGGAGGGGGCGCACGGGTCTCCCCTCCTACGGCTTTTCAAAGCCCATGGGACCGAAACGTCCCCCGGGCTATTGTAATTATTAATGCGGGCGGGTCCACTGAATCCGCCCACAGCACCGGGGACCAACACCTCCCCAGGGCAAACAAAGTTACAAATGCAGGAGGGCCTGCACGGCCCTCCTATAGCCCCGGGGACCACCACATCCCTGGTGCATATAATTGAAATAGGGAGGTCCGCGCTGCACCCCTCCTTGAGCCATAGGTGGCTCTGGGGCCCGCCACTGCCAAAGGCTGATTCCGGCAATGTCCCAAGTTGCCCGGCCCGGGACATTGCTGTTTGCTATAGCATGGCAGGAGCACTGCTCCCACATGCCATAGCAACCAGTTGTGCCAAGCACAATTGCTTTGGAACAGAGGGAACTGTATATTAGCAGTTCCATCTGTGTCAAAACAATGCCGGCTCCCGCAGGACGCGGCGAGCCAGCTGGGACCACACAGACAACAAAGTGGCCCTGCCCCAGGGCATGGGGTCCCGGGGGCTTAAAATGGCCCGGTAGGGGGTCCACTGGGCCCCATTCCCTCTCAATAATATATTTTTCTTAAAAGGACTGGTCCCAGAAGATGGAATTGGCCTGAGGAGAGGAGCCGTGCATACCCCATCCACTTTTAAAAAAAATAAAAAAAGGCAAGCCCCGGGAGAAGGGATCCCCAGGGCTGAAAATGGCCGCTCAGCTCCCCTCCCTTTAAACTATAAAAATATTAAAATAAAGTCTGGGCCCTGGGGGATGGGGTCCAAGGGGCCGGCTTCAGCCTGGAAGGGGGGCCATGTGACCCCCCTCCTGCTTTCTTATAGTTAATTTTTTTTTTTAATGGTCAGGATGCAGAGGTTGGGGGCCGGGCCCAATAAGGTTCATGGAAGGGGTGCCACGTGGCCCCCTTTCCTAAAATATAAAAAAAAGGAATAAAAAGCCAGCAACTCGCCGGAGGCCCTGACCCCTTTCTCCACTACTCTGCAAATGCACCTCCTGGTGCGCTCCTGGTTGGGGGAGGAAGTCCCCTTGGCTTCTGAGTATCCTTGGGGGCCAACAAGACCTCCAGTAAGCCCCGCACAGTGGGATTGCTGAGAGGCGGTCAGAGGCCACGACCCCTTTCTCCAGTTACTGGCGGAGTGAAGTTTACCACTTTTCCGACACTCACCCCTCACTATAAAGCAAAAAGCCTTTCAAATCTAGTTGAATCCATCTTTTTGGTCTAAGACATTAACTTGGGTTCTACCATATTTGAATCGGAATAGCTCTCGTCCTTTTGGCGAGTTTCCCTCCCAGTCCTGGAAAGTGCTGCCGAAGGAGTTTAGGGGTCATACGGCCTTGTTCTAATCTTCACTAATGCTTTGAGCAAACACCAGCTACTGGAGTGCTTCCAAGTGGAGCTCTTAAAACTAAAGCGCTCCGTCTCCTCCTGCCCGGGCAGTCAATGCGAAGCCAGGCTGCTGCGGAGAGAGGCCGCTGCTGCTGGCAGTGCAGCCTGGACATGCCTGGGGATAGAGAGCACTTCACTAGGGACTGGATCTGTGGTGGGCCTGGGAGAGGCAGGAGGAGCAGGGGCCGAGCCCGGAGAACACAAGTACACAGCCAATGCACACACACGGGATCTGAGCAGAAGCACACTAGGGTGCACACACAGGGGCTTATTTATGAGCCCTTGCGACAGTTTTGCGCTTCAGTTGCGTCACTTTTTTTGACCCATCGGCAGCATAAATCATGCCATTCCGTTGCGCCCTATCTGAGCAGATGCGTCACTTTGTAAACCCCTGTGCTACATTATACCTGCGTCAGGTATAATGTATGCAGGGTGGGCATTCCCACGTAAGTAAGCCTTATAGAAGTGACGCAGTGAAATCTACGAGATTTCACTGCACCACTTCTAGGGTGCAAATGCATCAATATCTTACGCCTGCCTCACAGCAGGCGTAAGACTGACGCAAGCCCTTTCACATGGGGCTTGCCCCGTGTGAAAGAACACATTGCTGGAGTTGCGTCACTTTTGTGACACACTCCAGCAATGCGTCACTTTTGCGCCTACAGATACGTCAGAAATACTGACGTATCTGTAACTCCTTCCGACATGATGCGTCATTCAGTAAATATGACACATCCATTATGTCGCAAGGAGGGCGCACTGAGAAGTGACGCATCGCTGCTTTCACGCAGCCATGCGTCACTTCTCACAAATGAGGCCCACAATCTTTACAGTTTTTACAAGGTATGTCGTGTATGCACACATTGATGTATTGGAGTTGTGTGCGCTCCATGAATGATCACTGCGTGAACATGTGTAGTCTGTTCCTGTGTGCACAGAAGATACTTGTTTAAACACATGCGATGCGGGTACACACACACGAGTGAGGCTGTCGTTTTGCTCAATGATCTAGTACTGTTAATGTGCACCAGTGAGCCTGAATGTGTGCACACACAATGTTCCATGCATACATGCTGCACTCTTAGTTGACAACGCCATTCCTCCGCACTAAAGGTGCTGCAGTTACTCCTCCCCACTAAGTGCTCAGCAATGCATTTAGTATTTAAAAAAGAAAAGGCTTCATTCTCCTCCTCAGCCTGTTGTGAGAGAGTAGGGGTGGCTCCACTGCTAAGGTGGAGGAGCGTCGCCCCACTGCTCTGTGAGCAGATGAAAAAGGAAAAACAAAATGATAATACCAAAGGTTATTTTCATTTTATTTTTCCATCTGTATCTCAGCTGGTTAGGAGCGGGGCAGGGCTGGATGTCACAGGAACAGTGGTGGCACTCTCTAGTGTGCATGAATGTTTGGCCTGCCGTCTTGGGCAGGCCAAACAGTCATGTGCACTTTGCATGTTCTCCACCGCGGCTTTTTTACAGTCGGGGTGGAGAACATGCCCAGGCCCCCAGTCCCTCTATGAGCGCTGAACCACGCCGCTCAGACAAATCACAACTCTGCTGTAAGGCAGCGTTGTGATTGGTCAGGGGAGCCTGGGTGCTTCCCGGTTCCTGCTTCCTTCCTGCTCGTGGAGTGATGAAGAGGACCAAGAGGCAGCAGTCGACCGGTGTGCAGAGAAGTGGCATTTTTTTCCTTTTTTTTATTTACCCCCCCCACCTCCCCTCTCCACCCCGCCACCCCCGTTAAGTAGCGACCACCACTGGAAGAGAGAGAAGGGCATTGCTTCTCCCGCCTCCAAACAACTTGTCTTTCCCTCTAAAAGGTCTTACTCTTTTCTTTCAATGCCTACTCCTTTTCTGTATGTTGTCCTTAAATAAACTAGCGGAGCCTGCCTTTCTCCTGTGGCTTTGCTGAATAAATTGTCAACAGGGTTCCAACCGTTTTAATGGAAAATTGCTAACTTCAAAGACCAACAGAAATAGGGTGATGGTGTTTCAAGCAAACGAAGAAAACTTACACTTCTGACAAGGTTGCTTTAGCTTTAAAAAAAATTTTTAAAGAAGTAATGCATATAAAGAACAAGCATTTGCAACGCAATAGGTCTCACATTTACGAGAGTTTGAGCTATTGGCATTGTAAATGACAATAGCTCAAATTCTCGTAAACCCGAGATCTATTGCATTACAAACATTTTTTGTTTACAAGCGCCCCATGCTGCGCTTTCATGTTAATAGAGGCAACGCCCCTTTCTTCAGACGAGCCGCGTCTATAGAAAGGGGAGCGGCCGATATTAAAATGAAAGCACGGCATGGGGCGCTTTCCAAAAAAAAGCATTTGTTTGTGAAGTTGACAAACAAAAGCTTTAAGAGGGGCGTGGTCTCTATTAACGTGAAGTTCAAGAGACACAGGGGAACCCTACTCACTAAGGAACCAGGGTAATAGTTATGTAGGAAAAACAGTGGTTCCGGTGGAATAATATACTATGAGGTTATGATACATATGCACAATCGCAATATAGAGGGTTAGATAATGGCAGAGCGCAAAGGAACCACTAACACACCGATTACAGTGTAGTATATTTTATGGATTTTTTAACAATAAAGTTAGGAGTGAACATTATACATCAAAACAACATTTGTGCATAGTGTCCCAAGTGACAAAGGGAACCTAAACCTAAGTGACAATGTGAATATTATATACAAGGCTTCCACAGTTTGTACAAGTCGACCATTATCAAATTAATTCCATGTGAACAGCAGCTATATACAATGATATGTGCTGGGAAAATGGTTCGCTTCTTCTGTTTGTCGACGGCGTTTCAACCCTCAAAACAATGTGGGGTCTCTTCAGGACTATTGATGAAGGGATATCTGAATTTATGATTGCGCAACCTTGTGAAAATGATGTGCCACACGTGAAGAATAGAGGAAAAAGGTTTACTCACATGAGGACCCGTCCGGGTACTCAATGTGAGGACAGGCTGTAAATCCAATGGGGTCATTGTACCCGATCAAGCTGACTGACGCGGCTTTTTCTGAATCTACACGTGGAGCGCTGTCCCGCTTTTCTAATCTTCTACCGCTAGAAACTCTCAGTGCATTGTCACTGTTAATCCACAAAGGGATTCTACAACGCTACAGTTTTGGCGTAAAATTTATTGAGCCCCTCTGGCCTACCTACATACTCCATTGGATTGACAGCCTGTCCTCACATTGAGTATCCGGACGGGTCCTCATGTGAGTAAACCTTTTTCCTCTATTCTTCACATGTGGCACATCATTTCACAAGGCTGTGCAATCATCAATTCAGATGTCCCTTCATCAATAGTCCTGAAGAGACCCCACATTGTTTTGAAGGTCGAAACGCCGTCGACAAACAGAAGAAGCAAACCATTTTCCCAGCACATATCATTGTATATAGCTGCTGTTCACATGGAATTATTTTGACAATGGTCGACTTGTACAAACTGTGGAAACCTTGTATATAATATTCACATTGTCACTTAGGTTTAGGTTCCCTTTGTCACTTGGGACACTATGCACAAATGTTGTTTTGATGTATAATGTTTACTCCTAACTTTATTGTTAAAAAATCCATAAAATATACTACACTGTAATCGGTGTGTTAGTGGTTCCTTCACGCTCTGCCATTATCTAACCCTCTATATTGCGAATGTGTGTATGTATCATAACCTCATAGTATATTATTCTATTAAAGTTAAAGCGCGGCATGAGGGCTTGTAAACAACAACAATAAATAGTAAAAAAAAACACAAGTTCCCGCTTTGGGTGCCGCAAATAAACCAGAGGTGCGGCCGCCACTGTGGCGTGCTGCGCTATAAATAAAACCTTTAGGAGAAATCGTGTCTTGCCTGAACCAGCAGGCAGGTAAAAACTATTTAACGAAACAGTGTCCGGAGTCTGTAAGTAAAGCCTACCGAGTAACAACACATGCAACCAGGGGTGTCCTGATGGGAGGTTACAAAATGGAAAACCAAAGGAGATGATGGATGGGGCACTGAAACTTTTTAGACACTCCCCCCAGTCACAGATCTGGGTTGACTCCATCATTGTTCTTTAGCTCACTTCGCCACCCCAGTTCAGACCCAGCCATGTGCAAATCAGTCTTGACCCTGTTCCTCATGGGAACAGTCCATCCCGAACTGCCAAGCCAGGTCTTCCCTGGACTGGTAACAAGCATCCAGGACTTGTTTCAGGTTAACCCCCATCATCAGCCAGGCTAGCTTGAATCCAGTGGCAAAGTAAGCAAGGGACCAAGCTAAAGAATGAAGATGGATTCAGCAAGTAGCAGCCAGAGCGCTGGTCATTGGTGGTATTATTCTCAGTAGATTAGACTACTGTAACGCTCTATTGCTGGAAGCCCCTAAATTCTTGATTGAGCGCCTTCAAAGAGTACAAACCATGGCGGCTAAACAAGCTCTGATGAAACCACGGCGCTCATCGGGCTCGCTGGCACTTGCTGAGCTTCATTGGTTGCCACTTAAGCAAAGGGTCCAATTTAAGTCCCTATGCTTGGTTTTTAAGGCCTTGCATGGTTTAGGCCCCTTACCCCTTCAAGATACCTTTACGTGGTATACACCTACAAGGTGTCTTCGTTCTGCCACTGCTCATTTGGTGAAAGTACCAAAGATTCGGAAAGTTAAGTCAGGAGGTAGAGCCTTTAGCTTCGCTGCAGCTAAGCTCTGGAATTGCCTCCCTCTGGAACTCAGACAATCTCAAGATCTTCTGCAATTCAGAAGAAAGCTTAAAACCTGGCTATTCCCTAGAATTTATTAGCCTGCTCTACTCCTGTTTTCTCCTCCTACTCACCCGTTATTGCATTATGTACTGCAGCGCCGAGATACCCGTGGGGTGACTGTCGCGCTTTATAAATGCCGCATACAATACAATACAATACAATACAACCCAGATCTGTGACTGGGGGTGGGTGTCTGAAAAGTTTCAGCGCTCCGTCAATCATCTCCTTGTGTTTACTAGGTTACAAAATGGGACAAGGAGGTACTAAGGAGGGACTGCTAAGCCTATTGACCAATGAACAGCCACAGTTTACAGTGGACAGTGACACAAGCCAATTAAAAATATGGGCTGAGAGTGGGCGGAACTTCAAGTCCCTACCTGAATACAGCATGCCTCGCAGAGCAGCACATGCGCTGCCCAGGCTCTACCTGATAAAACCACTTTTATAAAGTTCAATTACACAAGCCAATGAAAAATATGGGCAGAGAGTGGGTGGAGCTTCATGCGCTGCCCAGGCTCGACCTAAAAACACTGTTCTTTTGGTCACACAGGGACTGTTCTATCACATGGCTGCTTTTGTCGTTAGTTTGTTTATCAGACAACTAACGATTTGTGTGTAAAACTAAAATGTTTATTCTGTTTTCCCAAACAAATTAATTATTTAGACATTTTATTTAAACATGTATTTTTGTTTTAAAATAATTGATACACCATAGGAATCTAAAGTACACTTTTCGTTGTCAAAATAAATAATAGTTCACGTTTCAGAATATTTTATTAAAAACTTTTTGGTTAGTGAATGATAAGTCTAGTCCACAATGTTTTGTTGTTGGGCATTAGCACCATTGAAAGATGGCATTCCTGTGTAAGGTAGGTCGTCTCTCATCTTGGTCTAAAGGAGTGGGAGGAGTTTTACTGTGTCTCGAAGTTCTCACTCTGGTATGTGCACACATGTGTGGGAGTACAATAGCAGCAGAGAGTTTGAGGAGCTGGACAACACAGAGGAATGCAGAGTGTCTGACAGCTTCACCATCAGAGCGTCGCCAACACTGCTAGATGCACCCCATGTCATCACTCTGGGGTTGCTGGGACTGCAACCAGTCACGGCCGGCATGTCTCGTGGGTGGGGGTAGAGGGTCACGCAGGGAGGTGGTCGTGCGGGAAGGGGGGTTAATTTAATTTTTAAAATTAAAATTAAAACACACCTTCGCCTCTGGTCCCACGTTGCGTCTCTTCTCTCTGCTCACAGGAAGCAGAAGCAGGCAGCCTCCCTCTCCTCCCTGAAGCCAATCACAAGGCTGCAATGGCAGCGTTGTGATTGGCTCGGACGCCAACCGCAAAGGCGTCTATGGGGAAGCCATTTTCTCCATGCAGGCTGCATGCTGCCTACATGGAGAAAACGGGAGAGTGTGCATGACTGGTTTGGTCGGCCTTGGGGCCAACCAAACAGTCAGTGCGTACAACATTGGGCTAGTACTCCTCCCCGACCCGCCCATCCAGCGGCCCCCAACCAAACCCTTTACCTGCTTTCTCAAAGTGCGAGAAGCAGAAGCATAGAATGATATTTATACCATTTTATGTTCTTGCTTCTCGCAATGCGAGAAACCAGTGAGGCGATGCTCCTCCACCCACGTGGAGGAGCCGCCCCTGACTGCAACACAGGTAAAGAGGTATTGCGAGCATGCTGCCAAGGTCAGTGGCTTTTTGGCAAACACATGAGGGCTCTTTGTCGATTCTGCATGGAAACAAACCTTAACATACAACTGGGTGCAGTTTGGAGAGAGTAATCGCAGAAAGAGCAATCTTTTTTTTCTTCATGTTGACTTGGGTTAAAACAATAGGCTTTTTTGCAAGTTAAAACGCAACTTGAGAAATATAATAAGTGCTGCTACAAATCTCTCTCCAAACTTTGGGGAGAGGTTCATGTCATTTTGTATTTTGGAAATGGTTGCAAGGTCTCAAGTTGCTTACTACTTCCATCAGCTAATGTAGTAACTTCTGCATGTGGAGTGTAGCACAGTGGTTGTGTGTGCACGTATAGGGTTATTTGCTGTTGTGAAACTCCTTTCTTGCTTCTACATAGTTTGTTGGTTTTGCACATATAGGGTTATTTGCTGTTCTGAAACTCCCTTCTCGCTCCGATATAGCTTTTGAAAATGCAGGTTTGCACAAAAACTTTGAGCAAACCAAGAAACGCTGATTTTATGAAGTGGGTGTGTATCATATTGTATACAACTCTAGCACATGCCTTGCAGGCTATTTTGGCCTTATTAAACATTAGTGAAAACCTGTCCACACAAATGCACATCACATAATTTCACTACACAACAAATTTCACTATCTCATAATTCCACACCCCACAATTCAACTCCACATTATTCCACTACATACCACATAATGCCAATCCAACAAATTCAACCCCACAAATGTCCACTCTGCTCTATGCCACAGAATTCCACCTCACATAACACCGCTCCATGCAACATAACTCCATTACACTCCACAAAACACAATTCAACACCAAATAATTCCACTACACGTGATTACACTACAACCTACATAGTTACACTTCACGCCTCATAATTACACTCCACATATATTCACACAAGTCCAAAACACATAATTACACTCAACAAAATTCAACTTCACAACGTGCCCCATATATACAATTCACATAATTCCACACAATGCCACACTACACAATTCAATGCCACACAATTCCATACCACACAACATAATTACACTCCACTCCATACCACATAATTACACTCCACATAAATCTACTCCATGCCACATACCAACACTCCACATAATACACTCCACAACATGCAACTTAATTCCGCTCAGAATAATTTCACTCAGTACCACACAATTCCACACAACACAATTCAACTCCACACAATTCCATCACACAACACAAAATTCAACTCCACACACTTAATTCAACTACACACCACATAAATACAATTCACATCACAAAATCCGACATCCAACACCATGCCACCACATAATTCCACTCAATACATGCCAATCCACGACACACAATACCACTGCACATAAGTCCACTACACTGAATACCACATAATTACTATCCACATAATTCCATTGCACACACATGCACTGATCGAGCATTTCTCATATTGGTTCACTTTAGGTCTTTCAGCCCAGTTTCTTTACCATAGCTTTTCAAAAAAATTCAAACCGCAAACACACACTCTCCTCCTCTTCTTTTGGTGTCTTCTGCGTACACAAGCACAGCCTCTTTATGCGTCTATAACCTTCTCTCCCCTTCATTCTCTCTTTCTCACACACTCTCTCCACTACTCTATCAAGAGTTCATTCAACCCTTGCATACACAAACTACCTATCCCTCTCAAACTTACTTTTCATCTATTCTATCCAGCTCTACCCCTTATCTATACACCATTCCGCATAATTCAAAAATACAAATACACTAAACACCACACAATTGCACACTGCATAATTTCACAACTAACAAATTCAAATCAAACCACATAATTATACTACAAACAACATACACCCACTCTACTACAAACAATAAACACAAGTAAAAAGCAATAACATTTACAACACCGTAGAGGGTACTCACACACGGGGGAGTGCCGGGAGAATTCCTTACCTAAGACTAATGAGCGCCCACCATGAATCACACGTTAGCACTTTACACAGGTGCTACACAATCAAACTGGGAAAATACTCTCACTGCTGAATGAAAGGCTGTGCGGGGTATACAACTGGAGCTCGCACAACCCACTCATCCCCCATGGATGACATGTACTGGGCTACATCTCCTGCTGGCACACCAAGCACACACTGACATCTCTTATAACACTGCCTTTCTCCTCTCCCACCAGGGGGCACAGTAGTGATTGTGTGCAACACTCTTCTACTATTGGTTCCTTTAGGTGCTTACATCCCCCACGCCACACATGACCCTCTATACTTACATACACTGTTGCCGTCAGAGTTACAGCTGTTTGATTTACCCTGATTTGTTTCCCTTTTCTCCATATTGCTTCCCTTTCAGCTGAGAAACATTACTTTTGTGTTCAATGATGATGACTTCACCATGACTTAATCCTGCAATGCTTCTCTACAATTGCATGGTTGTTGCTTACTCTCACAGCATGTGTCTGTAGCATCACAATTGCAGTTGTTCTTGTCAAAATTGTAATGTGATATGCATAACTTTAATAAACACATTAAAAAAACATTTACAACGCCAATAGCTATAATATTCACAATTGTGAGATTGGCTGCATTACAAATGCTTGTTATATCTGTATCCCCGTACTATCCAGTAATTATAACTTAACAAAAAGTCTCTCACACCTAAGAGGTTGAGTTCGGCCTGGTAGTACCATCTTACCAGGGTGGGGTAAGGAAGCATATGTTGAAGCATGCCAGATCACATGGGTAAGGCTTCTGCATCCAGAAAGTCTGGCTTTAGTACAATATGGAATACATTTGTCTTTCTGTATTTTTGATGTTTCCCGTACTCATTGGGTTTAGATAAATACCCTCCATGCCTGTTGATTTTCTGGGCCACATCCCTGTTTTCGGGTCACACCTTCAATATAAAATGCTTAGGTGTAATCACTGGTGCACCCTGATAGAGCAATACACATGTGTAATACTGTTTGATTGTCTTAGAAGTTTCTCAATTTTAAGGTTAAGACTGCCCAGTGCGGCATCACATTGTATGACCCACGTGCCCAATCGGCTGGTCTGACGGGTCAGTGTGTGGGCTGGCTTTTTAACAGTTTTATGGCCCAGTAGGCTAGTTTTTACTGTTGATTTCCCTGATATTACCACAAGCATTGCCAGTAGCATTCTAAAATGCATGCAAACTCCTGTGCCTTGCAAAACAACTATAGAGCGTATTTGTCAACGTGGGTCCCTTTTTAAGCTATCTTGTTCCCTAATGGGGGCCACTTTTATTTTGGTGCTCTGGCCTGTTTTTTTCCAAGTCCAATCCTGATGAGCAATGTCATTGACCAAAATGCCAAAGCGGATTGCTGTAGCCGCCCTTGTGAGAATAGTATGGCCCTCCTAATTTCCAACAACTCCTCTACCCTAAGAGCCTCCCACTCCCCATACCCGCAGACACTGCATTGATTTTGCTCTTAGAAATTTTCCTAATATCTGCAAAACTTCAAGTGAACAAGGGTCCTCGACAACAGTTTCTATATTGCCAAACGATTAAAATGCCCCATGCAATGGGGTCGGCTCATTTGCACTGGGCTCTTCTGCTGGCCTGATGTGCACCAGGACACAAAGCACCACCTACCATATAATTATTATATACCAGAGGTCATGTCACCTTCTGTATTCCCGAAAGTACGCAGGAGTGTACATCCTGCCACTCTTTCACTCTGCCAGCCTGTGCGCCATGGTCAACCACTGTTCGGAGGGTACAATCCAAAGTGAACCCGAGAGCTGAGAATAAAACATGCCCCTCTCTATGTAAACAATCTCTAACTCGACACCAACTCTACTGCTGACAGAAGATGCAACTCACTCCTCACAGGCCTTCCCTTTTCAATCATTTATACAGTACCCTTTACACCAAACCTACTTCAAGAAATACACTTTTGCAATACCAAAGCCACCACCCCCAAGCATTGAAGGATGGTCTGCCATTCGGACAATTTCTGCGTTTACGCAGAAATTGCACCTACAAAGAAGACTACTTTGTAGAGGCAAAGAAACTAAAGGAAAAACTTAAGGCTCGCGGATACCCTTCCAAATTGCTTAAAAAGTCTATGAAACGGGCATGGTACAATGATAGAGATGCCTTACTAAGAGTGAAAGACCGTTCAAATAATCCTGAAATAGTATGTGTTTCAACATTCGGTACTCACTCAAATGCCATCAAGAAAATTGTCAATAGACACTGGAGCCTCTTGAAAAATGTCCCTGAATTCACGAAAAAGCCCCTGTTTGCATTCAAAAGGGGCACCAATCTACAAGATAGACTAGTCAGAGCCTATGAAGACAACCACAAAGATCTGGTGGACAATATGAGACAACTTTCCCCAATTATTGGCCACTACAAATGCAATATGTGCCTCGCATGCAACACCACACAAACCACCAAAACATGCATCATCAATGGCATCACCATTACTCTGAAAGCCTTCTCAAATTGCAATACCCCGAATGTAGTCTATTGCATACAATGCCCATGCAATCTATACTATATTGGTAAAACCACCCAACCAATCAAAAAAAAGAATTCTCCAACATCAATCACGCATCCGGTGCTCTACAGAAAATGCCCCTTTAGTAGACCACTATCTCAGACAGGGTCATACGGAGAAAGATATGCGATGGTGGGTTCTTGTAGTAGTGAAACCAACAAAAAGACAAAATAATGTTGACCTTCTGTTAACCACTAGAGAAGGTAAACTAATCTGCCTGACTGATGTAGTTAATCGTGGGCTAAACTCTGCAACCGAATGGCATACTTTGGCATGCCTTATCTAAATATTCGTTTAAAAGGCCCGCTATTTATCCACTGATTGCTAAATAGCAGACTGTGTGCTATCCAACTAATACAGTCTCACTCAAACTTACCCTTATATCCGGATATTTGGGTTCACCCACTTTAACTGCCTACTCTAAATAATTCGTTTGATTCTGAAATGTGATTTCCAGACATTTTTACTCTACTCCGTACTCCCGATGGTTATCTTTCGAACTCCCATTGATGTTTGGTTAACACTGTAGATCCACACTAACTAATGTGATCAATGCAGTTGTTTGTGGTTGTACAAGTACGATCATGCAGTATCAGGATGTGTGAATAAAGTGAATAGATTTGTATAGGCAGAATCTTCTGTTCAACTAAATGAATTTTGACACATGTATGTTCTTCTTGAGCTTTACCAACGAGATAAATACTACAATGCAATTTAGATTTGTATAGGCAGGATGTTGAATTACCAAAATAAACATCATATTTGGACTCACTATTCAACAAATCCAAATATATTTGATTATATAAAACGGATATATACTGCAAATCTAGAATTATCTAAACAAGTAATTTGCCCGATTAACTAAAGGCACTAACTTTTAACCTTTTTGTTATAAGCTACACTCCTTTCAAAGATGGCCGCCAAACAAATCCATCCAGTTTGAGTTATATTTCCGTAAGTCCATTCTCAGTTTCTAATGAGCATAAATAACATTGACAAACGAACGTATGGGTCCGCTTGCGAACTACATGACAGCACGCTGTTCGTTTGTCCACAAACCTCAGGTATGTTTGATATGCGCGTTAACTCTCACCCCGACTTGTACCTAGACTTCAACTAACTAATAACTTAGCCTTTCAAGTATATAATCGTTGGCCGAGACGCTCGTTTTTAATTTACAGAGCCAAGTCCTAGAGGCTAATTGACACAGATGTCCCAAGACTGATTGCCGGGCACATCAAAATACTCTCGGATTTAAAATAGAGTATGCAGACTTGAAAATATTTTAGCCACTTAAGGTATGTCTCGATTTAACTTTTGACGCTCTAAACCTCATTAAGACCAACGCGGTTTATTAAACTTAAAAAGATAACGCAACGGTTGACGTAATGCAAACAATACTTAAGATATGTCTGTTTTTCACCTATGACGCTCGTTCCACTTGGGGCAGCATGAGTTTCTGGAGTACACTCCCGCTTTCGAGTGCCGGGAGGGTTGCGCTGTTGAAGATGGTGGCGTTGCCACGACTCCTCTATTACTTTCGCACCCTACCTATATGGGTGCCGGCGTCGTACTTCCAACGGCTTAGGGCGATGTCCACGGGCTTCATTTGGGGCTCCGGGAGAAGGCGGGTGGCGTTGACCACCCTGCGGCGGCCGAGGGCGGAAGGGGGCCTGGCAGTCCCGGACTTCGAGTGGTACTATCTGGCGGCCCAACTCCAGTGGCTTACGCAGGCGGTTGCCAGAGAATACCGGGGCCCGGAGGGCCCACAGGGCAGGCTGATTCCGCGACATGTGCTAGCCTTCATAGTCTTACAGCAGAGGCTGGACCTTGACCTGCTCACGTTGGAAGAGCGTACACTCCGGCTGTGTTGGAACCGATGCCAGAGGAGGGCGGCGATAACTCGCCCCTATGCCCCGGAGATTCCTTTGGGGATGTGTACGGCGTTCCCGCATGGAGGCGATTGGTCTGGGCTGGCTGTTTGGGAGGAGTTGGGTGTGCAGATGGTGGGTGACTTATTCCGGGAGGGGGTGCTGCTGCCGTTCCAAGAGTTGCAGGACTCCTATGGGCTCCCACGTGGGGACTTCTTGCTTCACGCGGCCCTGGTAGCGAGCCTTCAGCGGCACTGGAATGCGGGGCTCTCGGAGCCGCCGGTCGCTGCGGGTTGCCAATATGTAGTGATGGCAGCGGGGACGTCCAAGGCCATTACTTGCCTATACCGCAGGCTGGCGATGGAAGGCTTGCCGCCTCTTGCCACCTTGAGGGGCAAGTGGGAGTTGGACCTTGAGAAACCGATCCCCGAGACTACCTGGTCCACGCTGGTGCGGCGGGCCTGGAAGGGAACGCGCAATGCCCGGTTCCAGTTGGTGCAATTTTTCACGTTGCACCGGGCGTATTTGACACCGGTGAAAATATTGCAATTTTTTGGGGGGGCGCACTCACAGTGCCCGCGGTGCGGGAGAGAGGGCGCTGATTTTCGCCACATGTTTTGGTCCTGCGTCCAGCTGGGTGATTATTGGGCACAGGTCATGGATTGCCTTAATCAGGTGACGGACCGAGCTATTGACCCGGACCTGGGGGCCTGTTTGCTGCTTTGGTTCCCGCACACCCGCCAGACGAAGGTCACTAGCAAGTTTTACGACTTAGGATTGATAATGACAATAAACAATAAAGCCAGTGTACAAAAATATGAAGTAGGGGGCACTCTAATCAATGTGATACATCAATCGATCGAGCAACGAGCCTCAGATTCCCTGTGCACCGTTATGTTCATAGGGAGTAAGCTTGGTCAATTTGGAACAATACCCAGTGGGTATGAAAAAAGCCCTCACTCACCAACCTGGTTGGTGACATGCTTCATCATTGGGCTTCCACTGGGACGACCGAATGTCATCCCAGTGTGCTGCGACGCCAGGTTACTGCAGAGCTGGGTTGGTTGTGTGGGGAAAGTGAATTTAAAATAACCAATCAAGTCAAAAAAAGGAACTTTATTAATTTTGCTTAATTGGAAAGAGGTAAAAAGGAGTGAGGGTCAAAAAAATAATAGACCTGGTTCACTCCGTGGCGGCCAACATGTTTCTGCCTAATGGAGTGTTAATCGGGCATTCGTCAGGGCCAGAGGGGGATGTGCGTAGCCCCGGTGGTGTGCACTCGCTAAGGTCCACCCAACCGAGGGCTAATGTGTGAAAAAATCAAAAAACACTGAGTAGTGTGAACTCCGCCAAGTAAATTAATTATGGGGAGAGGAACGAGTTTACTAGAGAGGCCTGTCCGTTAGAAGCCTCAAGGATCCCGGTAGGGGGGTGGGAGCAAAATGGCACACCGCCCTTGCTGCTCTCAACCCGCGTTGTGCCTAAACAGCCTCTTGCTGCCGGGTCCAGTTGGTGCAATTTTTCACGTTGCACCGGGCGTATTTGACACCGGTGAAAATATTGCAATTTTTTGGGGGGGCGCACTCGCAGTGCCCGCGGTGCGGGAGAGAGGGCGCTGATTTTCGCCACATGTTTTGGTCCTGCGTCCAGCTGGGTGATTATTGGGCAGAGGTCATGGATTGCCTTAATCAGGTGACGGACCGAGCTATTGACCCGGACCTGGGGGCCTGTTTGCTGCTTTGGTTCCCGCACACCCGCCAGACGAAGGTCACTAGCAAGTTTTACGACTTAGGATTGATAATGGCCAAGAGGGAACTGACTATGCACTGGAAGTCCAGGACGGGGCCTAGCTTCTTGCGATGGAGGGCGGCCTTTGTGCGTTGGGCGGGGGCTGAGGGTGCGCTCCGGTTGCAATTAGCTCTTCGGCGTGATGACGAAAAGGCGTTGGCGACGGCCCGGGCGTGGGAGGCGCTGGTGGTGGAACTTCAGGGGCTGATGGCTGACAATGGGGTAGAGGGGGACACATCTGGTGGGCAGGAGGAGGTGGCGAATGGGGTGTAGAAGGGGAGTAGTAGTGATCGCTGGCAACGAGGCTGTGGCTAAGTGTAAGGGAAAGACAGGGATTCCTAGTGGAGGGCGAGTACCCATGTCTGATTTATGGCAGGGAAGGGGCACATCGGGAGCGAGGTGAAAAACAGGAGGCACACTGACATGGGGTGGGGAGGGAGGGGGGAGGGCCGGTAGGGGCCTGAAGCTCATTCTCCCGGTTGTTGGCTGGTAACTTTATGTGTACTAAACATTCTTTGGCCGTGGAGGAAGCGGGTTTGTACTGTGTTGTTGCTATGAAAACAATAAAAAATGTTTCAACAAAAAAAAAATGACGCTCGTTCCACCTTTTCTAAACCTCCTTAAAACCACCGCGACTTACTAAACCTAAAAAAGATAATGTAACGGTTGACTTATTTCAAGAAATACCTAATTTGTTTTTACCGTACACCTTTGAAGTCTTATTAGACCAAGATTTACCAATTGAGGTCTTTATCCCACCTTTGATTGGCCTACACAAATGTTGCCATAAGCACAAACCACACATCCAAACTGTTGTGTAGTAATTCGTATCTATGTGATTATATTTGACTTGACCCGTGTCTTTTTAATCCAGATTTGAATAATACGTAGAAAATTGTGGACCGGGAAAGACCATTATCCCATTGGTCCAACAGGACCTACACGAAGAACTTTAAGGTATCTACTCAGACTCTGCATAGATTCCTGTAAGATAACTTCGATATTTGCTTGAAGATCAGTGCTATACATCTGAATCACAATTAAGCACTAGTATTACCATCAGACTCAGACGAGGCTGACCAAATACAATATCAGCTATAACCCGTTTTTGTTAATAGCCTTGGCTTGAAGTTCATAGACTTTTACAAAACAAGGGTTAGAAGGTAGTTTGACCAAAATAGAATAACATGTATCTCTAACCACTACCACCTTCGATAAACATATACCAGATAACAACGCAGAGTTTACACAAATACATGTTCTTATCCAAGAATGTCTTTAGACTAAAACAAAGAAATTGCTGATATTCGCTACTCTGTACATATTGGTCTTGTATACTAAGAAAATAGTTCTTTACATCACTCTTTTATGAACGAGTGCTGAACAAGTGTATATTAATCAAAAAATTGATTGTCTAAAAAAAGTTTTGTATTTTTTGCGATGGGTGTTTATTTTGCATGATGTAAAATAATGTTTTTTATTTTCACTAGGGGTCGATTTTTAAATCTTATTGTCCTGAAGATGGTCTTGCAAAGAAATCTATAAAAGACCGAAACGTCGACTGTCACACTGTTTTTCCGGCAAATTAATTTAATCCCTTTGGAAAAAGTGTTCGATTGACTTGAATGTGAAGGCATAAATAACTAAGTGTTTTCCTTTCACTGTATCAACAAATGTTGTTATTATCAGTACCCTTATCTGAACTTTGAATATAAACTTATTTTTTTACATATACACCCGTTCGTTTTCCTTTTTTCTTTCTGTTTCATTTGACTAATGCTAAAATGTGGTGATTTATCTACATCACTTTGATTTCCAATTTGAAAATTGAGCTACCTAAATAATAATAAGAAGTAATCACAATTAAACGTATAGGTATATAATTAACCTATTTTCAATTCATTTTGTGAAATTATAAAAATTAAAACATCGAAAAAATCCCTTGAAGGCACCTTTTTACTTTACTACTCAATTTTGCCCAAGCCCTCAAGGGTATATTGGGTTGTCCACTGCATTATCTTACTTTAAGTGCAGACAACAGTCTGCTGTGGACCACTAAGCAGTGGTTTTGTTTGTCTATTTGTGTTTAGGTTTAAAGTACTCATTTATGTCGGAAGCAGAGACACTATCATACTCAGATGAGTACATTCTAAAGATTGCTGGTGGCCCCTCACTTTTGGGTAACAAGGGCCCCATAACTCATACCCCATACGAATCCGACTTAAATCAACTGGAACGATTAAAAAAGAAATTGGTACGAACAGAATTACATGCCAAATTCCTAACAGACTGCCTAAATGCCAATATAATCCCTACGGGTCTACAAATCCGCAATATACCCATCATCTTTACGGATGATGAAGAATTCAAGACAGGCTTCAGCTTCTCAGCCAATAAGTGCTCCCGCACGTGGATGGTTTTAAGTATAGAAACCGCCTTGAGACAACTTAAAACCTTAGCAAAGGAAATAGAAAACCTAGAAAAAAAGATTTTAGGAGACTCCACAATCACAAACGGTAAACTTCTTTTGGATAAAATTCAACAAACCATAAAAGAATTTGAACAGTTTAATGCTCACAAAAAAACTGAAAAACTCCAAAACGATATTAAAAGATACAGCAAAGAAAGAACATACCCTTATTTGAATAAAGATTTTTATAATCCTCATGGTTCCAATCTAAATACAAGGAAGAGTTTCACTTTTTCTGACACAAACTCCGATACAGGCAGTGATCAATCAAGTGACACTACTTACAGGCATTACGACCAACAACCCTCAACTTCACATCAGGCTTTTTTAGGACAGGATCGCCGGCGGTCAGGTCCCCCACGGAGACCACGGTCATCCAGAAGAGGATGGTACCGCAACCAGTATACACCCGGGTTCCGCCAGACCCGCAACCAATATTACGAGTGGTAGAACAGAACCAAACAATACCCATCTTTAACCTGTCATCACACATCTTGTCAGAACAAGAGATTGCGGTTCTCTCAGCAGGTTTAAGCTTTGTTCCCACTTACAAAAATGACCTATTCCAAACAAAACTTGAACTCTACAAATTCTTTCGCATGGTTAGACTTAAAGATTTTTGTTCCAACAACACCATAAAGAACACAGATGATTTTACAGGCCTTAGAAACAGATCTATGTTCTATCCAACGAACTCAATGATCAGAAAAGAAGTGGTCACATTTGAGAATGCCATACTGATAGATATTGAGAACCTCTTTAAAAACAAAATGCATTATAAATCGAACTTTTGCAAAGAAAAACAATCAGCACTTTGCAATCTACAATCGCTCCCTAATGCCTTAATAAAACCTGCTGATAAAGGAGGCGGAATAGTTTTATGGGAGAAAGAAAAATACAATGAGGAACTTTTGAAACAACTGTCAAATACACTGCATTACAAAAAACTAGCAGTCAATCCAACTAACAGGTTGACAACAGAGATTGCCAATTTAAGCAAAACAGGCTTTGATGGAGGTTGGCTTAATGAAAAGGAAGCTGCCTTCCTTATTAACAAGTCCCCAACAATACCTGCAATTTACCTATTACCAAAAGTACATAAAGACCCTGTAAATCCCCCGGGACGTCCAATTGTGTCTGGATGTAATTCCATCCTCAAACCTCTGGCACAATATGCTGACTTTTTCATCAGGCCCTTTGCTATCAATCATCCTACCTACATCAGAGACACTACGGCTGTGATTAATGCATTAGAAAATCTTGAATTTGATCCTCAAAATGAACTTCTTGTCTCTATGGATATAGAGAGTTTATATACTAATATCCCACAACAAGAAGTGCTACAGATACTGAGTACTCTTTTGGATACAAGACCTAGACCACATCCAGTACCGACAAACTTTATTGTAGATTGTGTACGCATTTCCTTATGTGAGAACTTCTTTCTGTTTCAAAACACCTTTTACCTCCAAAAGAAAGGAGTAGCAATGGGTGCAATTTATGCACCTGACATAGCTAATATCTATGTATCCACATTTGAAAAAGAATACATTCTACATCCGTCTAACCCTTTCCGCATGAACATCAGGAAATGGCTAAGATACATAGACGATGTCTTTGTAATCTGGAACGGGACCCAGGATGAACTCCTTATCTTTCATGATTGGCTGAACCAAAGAAGCCCTCACTTGAAATTTACCATTGAATATGACAGATGTGCAATGAATTTTCTTGATATAACTATCAGAACGACACATCCAATCATTTATACAGTACCCTTTACACCAAACCTACTTCAAGAAATACACTTTTGCAATACCAAAGCCACCACCCCCAAGCATTGAAGGATGGTCTGCCATTCGGACAATTTCTGCGTTTACGCAGAAATTGCACCTACAAAGAAGACTACTTTGTAGAGGCAAAGAAACAGAAGGAAAAACTTAAGGCTCGCGGATACCCTTCCAAATTGCTTAAAAAGTCTATGAAACGGGCATGGTACAATGATAGAGATGCCTTACTAAGAGTGAAAGACCGTTCAAATAATCCTGAAATAGTATGTGTTTCAACATTCGGTACTCACTCAAATGCCATCAAGAAAATTGTCAATAGACACTGGAGCCTCTTGAAAAATGTCCCTGAAATCACGAAAAAGCCCCTGTTTGCATTCAAAAGGGGCACCAATCTACAAGATAGACTAGTCAGAGCCTATGAAGACAACCACAAAGATCTGGTGGACAATATGAGACAACTTTCCCCAATTATTGGCCACTACAAATGCAATATGTGCCTCGCATGCAACACCACACAAACCACCAAAACATGCATCATCAATGGCATCACCATTACTCTGAAAGCCTTCTCAAATTGCAATACCCCGAATGTAGTCTATTGCATACAATGCCCATGCAATCTATACTATATTGGTAAAACCACCCAACCAATCAAAAAAAGAATTCTCCAACATCAATCACGCATCCGGTGCTCTACAGAAAATGCCCCTTTAGTAGACCACTATCTCAGACAGGGTCATACGGAGAAAGATATGCGATGGTGGGTTCTTGTAGTAGTGAAACCAACAAAAAGACAAAATAATGTTGACCTTCTGTTAACCACTAGAGAAGGTAAACTAATCTGCCTGACTGATGTAGTTAATCGTGGGCTAAACTCTGCAACCGAATGGCATACTTTGGCATGCCTTATCTAAATATTCGTTTAAAAGGGCCCGCTATTTATCCACTGATTGCTAAATAGCAGACTGTGTGCTATCCAACTAATACAGTCTCACTCAAACTTACCCTTATATCCGGATATTTGGGTTCACCCACTTTAACTGCCTACTCTAAATAATTCGTTTGATTCTGAAATGTGATTTCCAGACATTTTTACTCTACTCCGTACTCCCGATGGTTATCTTTCGAACTCCCATTGATGTTTGGTTAACACTGTAGATCCACACTAACTAATGTGATCAATGCAGTTGTTTGTGGTTGTACAAGTACGATCATGCAGTATCAGGATGTGTGAATAAAGTGAACAAAATGTACAATGTAATATTCTTTAGATTTGTATAGGCAGAATCTTCTGTTCAACTAAATGAATTTTGACACATGTATGTTCTTCTTGAGCTTTACCAACGAGATAAATACTACAATGCAATTTAGATTTGTACAGGCAGGATGTTGAATTACCAAAATAAACATCATATTTGGACTCACTATTCAACAAATCCAAATATATTTGATTATATAAAACGGATATATACTGCAAATCTAGAATTATCTAAACAAGTAATTTGCCCGATTAACTAAAGGCACTAACTTTTAACCTTTTTGTTATAAGCTACACTCCTTTCAAAGATGGCCGACAAACAAATCCATCCAGTTTGAGTTATATTTCCGTAAGTCCATTCTCAGTTTCTAATGAGCATAAATAACATTGACAAACGAACGTATGGGTCCGCTTGCGAACTACATGACAGCACGCTGTTGGTTTGTCCACAAACCTCAGGTATGTTTGATATGCGCGTTAACTCTCGCCCCGACTTGTACCTAGACTTCAACTAACCCATAACTTAGCCTTTCAAGTATATAATCGTTGGCCAAAACGCTCGTTTTTAATTTACAGAGCCAAGTCCTAGAGGCTAATTGACACAGATGTCCCAAGACTGATTGCCGGGCACATCAAAATACTCTCGGATTTAAAATAGAGTATGCAGACTTGAAAATATTTTAGCCACTTAAGGTATGTCTCGATTTAACTTTTGACGCTCTAAACCTCATTAAGACCAACGCGGTTTATTAAACTTAAAAAGATAACGCAACGGTTGACGTAATGCAAACAATACTTAAGATATGTCTGTTTTTCACCTATGATGCTCGTTCCACCTTTTTCTAAACCTCCTTAAAACCACCGCGACTTACTAAACCTAAAAAAGATAATGTAACGGTTGACTTATTTCAAGAAATACCTAATTTGTTTTTACCGTACACCTTTGAAGTCTTATTAGACCAAGATTTACCAATTGAGGTTTTTATCCCACCTTTGATTGGCCTACACAAATGTTGCCATAAGCACAAACCACACATCCAAACTGTTGTGTAGTAATTCGTATCTATGTGATTATATTTGACTTGACCCGTGTCTTTTTAATCCAGATTTGAATAATACGTAGAAAATTGTGGACTGGGAAAGACCATTATCCCATTGGTCCAACAGGACCTACACGAAGAACTTTAAGGTATCTACTCAGACTCTGCATAGATTCCTGTAAGATAACTTCGATATTTGCTTGAAGATCAGTGCTATACATCTGAATCACAATTAAGCACTAGTATTACCATCAGACTCAGACGAGGCTGACCAAATACAATATCAGCTATAACCCGTTTTTGTTAATAGCCTTGGCTTGAAGTTCATAGACTTTTACAAAACAAGGGTTAGAAGGTAGTTTGACCAAAATAGAATAACATGTATCTCTAACCACTACCACCTTCGATAAACATATACCAGATAACAACGCAGAGTTTACACAAATACATGTTCTTATCCAAGAATGTCTTTAGACTAAAACAAAGAAATTGCTGATATTCGCTACTCTGTACATATTGGTCTTGTATACTAAGAAAATAGTTCCTTACATCACTCTTTTATGAACGAGTGCTGAACAAGTGTATATTAATCAAAAAATTGATAGTCTAAAAAAAGTTTTGTATTTTTTGCGATGGGTGTTTATTTTGCATGATGTAAAATAATGTTTTTTATTTTCACCAGGGGTCGATTTTTAAATCTTATTGTCCTGAAGATGGTCTTGCAAAGAAATCTATAAAAGACCGAAACGTCGACTGTCACACTGTTTTTCCGGCAAATTAATTTAATCCCTTTGGAAAAAGTGTTCGATTGACTTGAATGTGAAGGCATAAATAACTAAGTGTTTTCCTTTCACTGTATCAACAAATGTTGTTATTATCAGTACCCTTATCTGAACTTTGAATATAAACTTATTTTTTTACATATACACCCGTTCGTTTTCCTTTTTTCTTTCTGTTTCATTTGACTAATGCTAAAATGTGGTGATTTATCTACATCACTTAGATTTCCAATTTGAAAATTGAGCTACCTAAATAATAATAAGAAGTAATCACAATTAAACGTATAGGTATATAATTAACCTATTTTCAATTCATTTTGTGAAATTATAAAAATTAAAACATCGAAAAAATCCCTTGAAGGCACCTTTTTACTTTACTACTCAATTTTGCCCAAGCCCTCAAGGGTATATTGGGTTGTCCACTGCATTATCTTACTTCCCTTTTCATGGCACCAGTTAGAGTGTGCTTCACTGTGGACATTAACATGCGTTAAGGCCTGATGGTCAAGATACTGGCTGGCTGCCACTAAGTACCGCCTCGGTTCGTCTCCCCACACCACCAGCTGTGCACACTCACTTTACCCCGGGCCTTCAGTCTCTCTTACCTCACCTCTCAGCAGACCACCCCATTGGATGAATACCCTCAGCAGCGGTCTGCTCAGGGGACCGCTGAATCTTACCTTGAGTACTTCCCCGCAGCATAGACCTTCGGGTTGTGGTGGTACGGATGTCCACCTTGAACTCTTCACCTCAGTATATAATGTCCAGGCAGACTGAACTGATTGTCGAATATATGAAAATAAGAGTTTATGGGACTAACACTCTATATTATCTTACCTAGACATAAAAAGCTTTGCCTGTTCTATTAAACTGTTCTATAACGTATGCCCTCAGGGTCTGGATCACTTTATGAAATTCCATTACATATTGAATGAATAAGTTAATGTATAAATTCAGAAACAAATGTGAGGGTTGAGTAACCCCGGGCGGAGACCTTCGCTCCACCCACGGAGTGTGCCGAGATGTGCCTCCTCCGCGTTCCGAGAAGGCAAATCTTCGCACACTCAGCAGCGGAGTGGAGTTGGCCAGCCCCCGCCTCCACCTCACCTATATTATCAAGTAGACCTACATTACGTATTAGTAAATTAAAACCACTTCCCTGGCATGTGGCGTCCCTGGGCTGCCCTCCTCCTCTTCCTCGCAGTATCGGTAATCCTTGAGAAAACTGCGCATGCACGTGCCCATGCATGCGCATTTCTCGCAAGCAATGCGCATGCAGTTTTCTCAAGGATTACCGATACTGCGAGGAAGAGGAGGAGGGCAGCCCGGGGACGCCACATGCCAGGTAAGTGGTTTTAATTTACTAGTAAGTAATGTAGATTTACTTGTTCATATAGGGGGGATGGAGGCGGGTGGCGGAGCGGAGCGGAGTTCCACGGAGTTTGTTCGCTATCCTACTATGCCCAGGGTTAGTGTTGAATTTCCGCATGCTGACAGCATTGACCTCCTGTCCTACCTGCTCACAAGTGGTGCTTCAGATTTTAGGGATAAACCACACCAGTTATGTATTATGATCATGTATAGGGGGATGCGGGGGAAGGGGGGGGGGCGTGTGGTCCTCGGCAGACTCCTCAAAATGTTATGTCATTAGTTGGGCCGTTTCTGGGTGTGGTCAATAAAGTTTGTGACGCAATAAGATAAGTTAATGGTTGCATGCTGCAGAATAAAGACATGTACTACAGAGCTGCTTGTGTGGCGTGGTTATCTAGTACTCCAGTGCTAGGTAGGCGCTACAACTCTCACAGACTTCCATTTTCTCTCTGTTTGCCATTGTCCTTACGTGCCCATGAATGATGCCCTAACCATCCCCACAGCTCTCCGCAGTTGTTTATGAATATAAGTGTTCCGTGTTTTTGCAGGTGTAATGCCCCTAGTAGAATAATGTTTGGGTGGAAATATTTTGCTTAAATAAAGCTGGGTTTTTTTCAGTCCCAAGAGCTTATATGTGTAAAAATCTAAAATACGTAAAACAATTATTAACAGATGAAATGTTATTTTCATCTCAAAAGCAGCATCCAGTATTCATCGTCAGCTTTCATTATTAATGAACTGAATTAAGAAAGTCCTTGCTGTTTTAGGGGCTTATTTAAAAGCCCCTTGAGCCGCTGGTACGTCACTTTTAAAATGGGGAAAAGTGACGCACCAGCAGAAGCCCCTTAGTCCTCAGGTAAAAACGCACATATCTTTTATTGTGGTTTGTCCGTAGTGCCGAATGCAAAAGGTGCATAGTGCAAAACGCAGCCTCAGTCCTAGTGTCCTCCATCTCCACCTATGCAAGACACATTCCTCCCTCCGCCTGTGACCTCCTGGCCTCACCCCTCTTTGGCCCTCATTACAGTTGCCTGGAGGAGCATCCTTCTGGGGATACCACTCTCGGCAACCACAAGGGGGCTGGTGTTTTCCTTCTCAGATGTACCGGCTCTAGAAGAAACACTGGACCTAGCTTTAGCGGGTGCAGAACCACCCCCGGTAAAACTATGGGTGGAGATGGGAGGTGAGCAGAGGCACAGTTGAGTCGCTGCACACCCCCCAGCACCCTCCCCCAGCACCCGCAGGAATGAGCAGTGTTCTATTCACCTCCAAGGAGAGTCCATTGCTTCCTCCCCCTTAAACACCCCCAACCAACATCCCAGCGCACATCGGCTCGACCCCAATGAATGAATGAAATGTAACTTATACACCAGCCGTGGTCGGTAGTAGGAGTAACTGCAGGGCGGTGACGTGGGGAGGGGGAGGGGCAGGGTGGGGGGTAGTAAACTATGGATTATGGAGGTTTACAGGTAAGTTAACATATAAATTAATAAAACGAATTTCGTTGCGTGCACTGCATCGCATTTGGGGATGCAGTGCACGCAACGAAATTCGTTTTATTAATTTATATGTTAACTTAGCTGTAAACCTCCATAATCCATAGTTTACTACCCCCCACCCTGCCCCTCCCCCTCCCCACATCACCGCCCTGCAGTTACTCCTACTACCGACCGAGGCTGTTATACACGCAGCAAATACCCTGCGGTAAATTACCACTCTGCAATGCAGCGAGCGCAAGGTAAGTGGCTCTATTAGGTTGAGCCCGGGCAGCGCATGCGCTGCTCTGCGAGGCATGCTGCCTTCAGGTAGGGACTTGAAGTTCCACCCACTCTCAGCCCATATTTTTCATTGGCGTGTGTCACTGTCCACTGTAAACTGCAGCTGTTCATTGGTCAATAGGCTTAATATTCCCTGCTTAGTATCGCCTTGTCTCATTTGGTAACCTCCCATGGGGACACCCCCTGTTATGTGTGTTGTTACTCAGTAGGCATTAATTACAGCCTCCGAGCACTGACACGCTTTTTAAATAAAATGTATAGCACGGGCGCCGAACGCATTTGCAATGCAATAGATCTCACAATTGTGAGAGTTTAAGCTATTGGCATTGTAAATGGCAATGCCTTTTATTTATCTGTTTTAAAAACAAGGCATAAATAAAAGGCATTGTAATTTACAATGCCAATAGCTCAAACTCTCGTAAATACAAGGCCTATTGCATTGCAAATGCTTGTTTATTTTTTTAATCTGTCCCGTTGTCTGTTGAATTCCGCCTCCCCACCCCTGCTCCGTCCCACCACTCTTGCCTGTGCCGGCCGGATCTGCTTACGGAACAAAAATGAATGTTTCCTTGTATAATGTATGTGACTGCTGCACACGTAAAGCGCTCCAATACCTCCGAGACGAGTTTGTGCTACATAAAATTGCAACAACAAAAACAAATTAAATAAAAACTATTGAAGCTGAAAAAGCCAAGTTTTCAATTTTTCCTGAAAAGGTTGTGGCAATGGGGTTCTCTCATATTCAAGGGAAGGAAGTTCCAGAATTTGGCTGCAAGATGAGAGAAAGATCTTCCATCTTGTCTTGAAAGCTCAGCTTTATGCTGTGACTAGATGCTGTGAGACAGAGCGGAGTCATAAGTAGGCCTGGGCGGTAAATTCCGTTCCGCTCGCGGAATTTGCGGAATTAGGGTAATTGCCCAAAATTCTGCTTTCCGCGACTTCGCGAAATTTTTTGCTTGTTCGCGTTCTCAAAATGCGTGTTCGCAAGACATTTCTCCCCGAGCACGCAAACAGCGATTGTGAACAGGAAAAAGCATCGCGAACAAGCAAGTCCGCATGTTCGCGGAATTTTTGCGTGTTCGCGGAGATTTTTTACCGTTTCGCGGAGATTTGCGTAACGCGGTTACGCGAATTCCGCCCACCCCTAGTCATAAGGGCTAATATCGAATACATGTCTTCCTAGTAAAAGCTGGTTCTATGTTATGCAAGCCCTTATGCATAAAGCATAGTGCTTTAAAGCTGATGCATTTCCTTATAGACAGTCGCTGCAGCTCTGCCAGGTGGTCCGAAATAGAAGGTCATCCAGGAACAGGAATAAGACGTGCTGATGCGCTTTGGCCTTCTTGAAGTCGCTGGATGAGATATTGGGGTGTTCTCAAATAAAGAGAGCGTTCCCATAGCCGAGTCGTGAGGAAATCATGGACCGAAATACAGTTTTACGCAATGACATTAGGAGTAAGGAAAACATTTCAAGCAGTGTCCGGAGGTTTTTTGTTTAAATCTGTTTATTATTTTTTTATTTTTGGGAATTCCCATGCATATGTTATAGATGACAGTAGTGCAGAACATTGGAATATTACAAAACAGATACGTGACATACATAGCATCGTGTATCATTAAACCGTGTAACTGGTGTCTGTAGATCTGTAAAAAGTAAACCACGTGGGGTGTGCAGCGGGTGCACGGCAAAGAGGATACACAAGATGTCACCTCATAGATTAGTCGCATAACATATGTCATCTGGTTGTATCTACAATAAAGGTTCAGGCACGTTGAAATAACAACTCTGGTTTACTATGAACTATGAACTAATCCGCACCCAGCCAATGTACGCGTCCGCAGGTTGTTGGAGCAGAGGCCTGCCACCGGTCACTCCAGAGGCAAAGGAGAGCTGGCTGTCAATCACTCTGCCTGTATTTTCAGCACAACTGACAGGAGTAGGTGATCCTCTGAGCTCCTCTGGCCTGGTGTGTTATGACCAAGGTAGAGTTTGCTGACTTGAGAGAAGAACCTCAGTCTCACACAATGTTGTCTCATCCCCAGCAGATATTTCAGACCTGCTCTGAGCAGGTGGTAAAATGTAATGTTAAACTCCCTACTATCTGAGATAACCTGCATTAAAGGGCCGGCCAATTCTTGGTCTGGCAGATTATTCCCACTTCTTGTGCGTCGACCTTGGGATCACTGTTAACTCACAGGGAGACACTGGCAGGAATCCTTAATTATGGCCCTGGTATCTCCCGACAGAGTTAACAGCGATTTCGAATTGGGGGCCTTTGTGTCCAGGTACCCGCCCCAGGCAGCTGTCTTCGGTGTTTCTCCCTCACCCCGGGTGCCTTCCAGTCATTTCACACCTTGTTTCGAAGAGCAATCCTTTTGTTTCATACGTATCCTTCTTCCTACAACTGCATTTGATACATCCTTCCCCTGTGCATTATTCACAGGGATGTCTACAGACATAGACCTCCCTTCTATTAACACTATTCTTCGGTTATCATTCCCTGGAAACATGGGCGGCCTTTTGGGCGGAAGACGCCGCACACCCCGTACACCGCCAGACCCTCAAGGGTGGAACAGTTAAGAACTTGGGTGTCAAATTCAACAACTGCCTATCCTTTCAACCACAAATCAAGTCTGTGGTAGGTACGTGTTTCGGGCTACTGCATATACTAAAACAGTTCCTGCATTTCCTGTCATTTTCAACAAGGAAGTCAGTTGTCCAGGCACTTATAACATCGAGGTTATGAATGATATGGAAATGCCCTATATCTAGGACTTCCTGACTAGCTGCTCAGCAGACTTCAGGTGGTCCAGGACACTGCAGCCCACATTCTTCTCAGCCTACTACTGAGAACACACATGTCCCTGCACCTACACGCCCTCCACTGGCTCCCAATAAGGAAGCGAATCCTCTTTAAAACACTAGTTTTGGTCCACAAGGCACTTCATCATACAGGTGCAGGCTACCTTTGGACAAGAATCAGCCTCTACGTCCCCTTTAGAAATCTGCAGTCACCTACCATCCTTTTAGCTAAGATCCCTAGGATTTGCCGCATTGGAACTGGAGAATGTGCCTTCTTTCCTCTAGGGCCATCTGCATGGAATGAAGTGCTTCAGCGGATGCTAGCTCACTGGTCCAAAAAAATGATGAAAACCTGGCTTTTTCAACAATAATAGACAGTCCGACTGTATTCTGTTAGGTTGCTGATAAGCGTAGCTCCGCGACACTTCTTGGAGTAGCCGTGCGCTTTACAAGTCACATTTCATTCATTCATTGATACGAAACAAATCCACTCCCTTTTGTCGGGCCCGAGATATGTGCTCCTCTGGCTCCCGGCTCCTGGCTCCTGGCAGTGCAAAAGCATGAGAAACTGGAGTAGGAGGCAGGTCGTTCTCTCTGCAGGCTGCAGCCATTTGTGATGACCCCCTCGCCCCCAAGCTGAGGTCACTTACTGACCACTTTAGTTTTTATGTCATTGGAGGGAAATTAAAGCGCATTGCGTTCTGACCACATATCATTATGGTAATTTCAATAAGCACATGGTGCAGGGCCACCCAGTGTCATGGGTGGTGACTTAGTGCATACCAAATCCTACTTAGTGATAATATAACCCTGCTATGTAAGTATATATGTACATTGTATGTGTGTAGCGTGAACCGCCAAAAGACAGCGGCAAAGGATTATGTCAAACACAAGCATAAAGCCCGCAAGTGATGGGAGGTGTTGGATTGTGGGCTGCATTGGCCCTCTATGTGCTTTAGGCCCTGTTAGAAGATACCAGGCAAAGGACTCCAGAGAACTGAACTGAGTGTACAGTGCACAAGGCACACTGCCCCAGCGAAGCTTCACACTCCTCAGAAGAGCCTGAGACATCTTTAAAACGTGTATTTCTATTTGGCTTCCTTGGGTTGGACAACACAAATCCTTTTTTTACTGTCATTCATCTTAACTGTGCACGCTGGCTGCGCGGAAAAGCCGTCTTGCTGTGCAGATCCATACCTCTGACCATGAGAGACGTCTTCATACAAGTATTGGCGGTGAACCCTGACCCCTGCATCCGCTGTCTCAAGAGACAGCTGTGCGCCCCAAGCCCCGGGACCTGCTTTGTGTCTTTGCCTGCCAGGGATTCGATTCTTTCTTCGACAACGATCGTGGGTCCCTTTCTTCTCTCTTCCTCTTCTCCCCTCACTCTCAGAACTCCCACACAGGCCTCGCTCTGGCTTCCTCTTCAGCTCCCTTGAGGAACTGTTTCGGTTTAATCCCTTTTCATTGTTGCTGCTTGTTGCTTATGCCTGTCACTCTTCCTTTGTATACACTCATGTTTCAAGCTTTTACTCCTATTCCCTTTATTATCCAGCCCTTTTCCCCTTTCCAAACAGTGCCATTCTCACTCTGGCCGGCTCCACATCTCCCACTCCTGCTGTTTTCAGCTCTTCTGCCTCTGTTTCCAAAATATTATCTTCTCTATCCTCTTATACTCATTCTTTTACTTCTTCGTTCCACTGCTTCCTTCTTCAACCCCTCTTTTCGCTCCCTTCATTCCTCTCCTGTTTTACTCCTTTCTTACTGCTTTCATTTATCTCTTCCGCTGTTCCATCTCACTCTCTCGCCAGCATTTCTTTTTCCCCAAAACAAAAAATATCTAATTAGTAATGGCATTCTTTGAAAAGAGCAAATTGGAAAGCATCCTGAGGCAGATGGACTTAAGACCCTGATTCCGAGTTTCCCCTACCCCTAATCACGACTGCACGTGTATTCCTGGAACTGGTTTCCCAGAACCCGGAACACCTGACTTGATTTTCCTGGTTGGAAATCCTGGCAGTAAAATCGTTGCCCTTCCCATCTAACATGGGCTTCAATTGGAATTCCATAGAGCATATTATCAAGCCCATTATCGCCGTTTTAGCGGCAGTTTTCTGCTGCTAAAGCGGCGATAATGTTATCGCCTGGCTTGATAATATGCCCCATCGTGTGGAATCCTGTATGGGAGTTCCACGTTCACGCAGATATTCCCCATTCTGAGGGGTCGAACTCTTAACTGCCCAGTAATTGGGACCTTGCCCAGGATCACACATGTCAATGAGCTGGGACTCATAAGAAGTTCTTTCAGTTCGGCTATATCACACCTCAATCCCATAATGCTCCCCTTACCCGTAAAAAGAATCACTAATACTCACTCACAGCCTTTGCTTTTCCATGCACCACTTCGCAAATTCACAGAAAGATAACTACAAAGGCTGAGTAACCTTTTCTTTTTGTGAGCACCAACTGTTTCTGAGATGATAATTACATTATTCACACCGTTGTAATTCCACAGTGGCAGATTAACAATATTTCCCTGAAAAGAGTTCTACGGGTATAGCAATATATTATTTTAGGGTAATGCCTGCTTTCGCATTAAGCTGGTTGGCAGTGTTAAAATATCTTTCAGCTACAAATGTCCCCCCAACAGGATTATACGTTTGTTTTACATATGAAGGGCTTCCTTGCTAAGCGAACATTTACTGTTTACACCTGGGTCTTGATGTGCGTTTTTGTTCATAATTAGGCTAAGAACATCCTTGCCTCCTCTCCTATCTACAACATTGGTTTTCTCTGGCCTTCTTGGCAGGTAGCTTGTCCATAACCAAAGTCTCTGACTTTATTCAGAGGGGAGGGGGTGGGGAGGTCTGAAAAGGAAATCTGGCAATTCTCTTAATTAAATTGAATGATGAGTGATCTGTTGTTGAACTGTAATTGGCTAAAGATGCACTGAGAGGTCACTTCACACTGAATGTCATAGCTACTTTTCTCTGAAAAAATACGGTCTGTCTTTGGAAGTTTTTTGTTCTTCACTTAGTGCTGCCGATAGATAAGGCTACAATAAACAAAGCTAAAAAACCACTGTCTTTCGTAATCTATGCCTGTTGCAGGAGCCCCAAAACATGTAATATTGCTGGGGCCCAAGCCCGAGGGCCGAATAGAGCTTGGCTTCTGCGTCTCAGACTGGGCATTCATATTTTACAATAGTGTGAATGACTATGTGCTTGATTGGGTCTGGGACAACCCTTCACAACATCTCGCATAAACTTGTTGCGAAGTGTGATACTTGGCATCTCGCATCTCCTGTGTGGTCTTCTGCGGCATTTCAGACGTGGCACTTAAAACGGCGGCTGCCTGCTTTATGGCCGCTTCATTGGAATGTGGATGTGTTTTAGTCACCTGTGGAAGAGGCTTCCAACATTGAGTGATGGAGGCCCCTTGCACTTAAAGATGCAAAAAAGTATTAGATCTGCACCAGTAAAAGCGGTTTTAAAATTCGCAAACATGGGCAATAATACTCCCGTAAACTGCAACGGTCACAGTTTTACATGTTTCACTAGCAATGTCATGTGACTTCTTTTTTTATGAGTTGCTATTTCCCCAGTGTGTAAGTCTACATTGAGGAAAGGTACCCACCCCTTCCCCTACATCACCAAAACATGTGATGGTGTTCTGTAGGGTCCACAAACTCTTGAAAAAAAGCTTGCCTTGAGCTGCCCTCTTCACACCTCTTGGGTGGGTTTTTATTTTATTTATGTATTGCATTTGAGGCTTTATATAGTGTGGATCACATCTGTTACATCAGGCGTTTCACAGTAAAATAGAGGAAAATATTTTTATGTAAATACCAAAGTACATTGTGAAGTACATCCTGAAGTCAGGGTTACAGACCCTACATATCACAGGAAGTGTGTTAAAAAGTAGTGTAGACCGAAGCAACAAGAAGCATCGATGTGAGCAAATAATACAACTGGATACTGGGCTGAGAGATAAGAAATACACATATGAAAAATATTTAACAATTGTGTACTAGGTTCCCCTACACTTACAGTAATTGAGTGCAGCTGTATTTATGGGCTGAACTGAACTGTATGGACTTGGCTCAAGAGGCAAGCATCTGGACTAGCACTGAGACAGGAGTTCTTTCATTCGTCTCTCAAACGTGAGGTATGAAGAGCTCTCCCTCAGTTCCGGAGCAATCTGATGCCAGGTCTGGTCTGCTGCTCCAGAGAATGGCGGTTTCAGAGTTGTTTGCTTTACGAATTTTCGGATTTCGTGCCCTAGTCCTCCTTATTTTCCGGAGTCTGTTTTCTCCTAGTATATGTAATTGTAATTGCATTTATATATCCCTTACTACCCCTGACAAGGTGTCAAAGCGCTTTTTCAGTGAGTAGCACGCTACTCCGGAACCCAAACAGGATTAGTGGTGAATTAGGGTATTTAGTCAAAATATCGAGTTGAAATGTCGATTTACACTAATATCGAGTTTTAAATGTTGTGACACAGAAATATTGACAGAAAGAATATCGTGGTCAAGAATACCGACTATAAGGTAAGAAATATCGATTTAAAAAATATAGAAGTCATTAATATCGTTTGCAAAAATATAGTTGTTTAAAATATCGATTTTTTAATTAGTGTTATGTAATTTTGTATATATTTTAACTCCTTGTATGCCCATGACGAGATGGACTCGTCATGGAGCACTGTCGCGCTGTGCCCATGACGAGTCCAGCTCGTCATGAGGCATACCCTGGGGAATCCCTCTGGAGCGGGCACCAGAGGGATTCCCTTTCATGCAAAATAGCCTCGGGAGCTGGGGAAGAGCTTCCCCAGCTCCCGAGGCCACCCCCCCCCCCCTTTAACTGTAATGAGATCGGCGCGCACGTCGCGCCGACGTCATTACAGTGAAGGTGAAACTGAAATGAGCCAAGAGGCTCATTTCAGTTTCACTTTCTACGTGCTCAGGGGGCTATCACAGCCCCCTGAGCACGTAGAAAGACGGGAGAGGTATCGTTGGAAAGGGGAGAATCTCCCCTTTCTAATGGTACCCCTCCCCAGTGGATCCCTGCTTGGGGATCGCCACAGGAGGGCGATCCCCAAGCAGGGATCCACCCACTAGACACCAGGGAGGGGGGAGCGGCCCCTTGGGCAAGGGCCTTTGCTCCCCCCAAATATTTTGGGCATTATTTAGTCTTTTTGCCCCCCCTGGGGGGTCAGATGGGGGCAGTAGCCCCCAATCTGCCCCCCCCGGGGGGCAAAAAGCCCACTAGACACCAGGGAATTTTATAAAAAATACCAATAGGGGTGGGGGCTGCCCAAAACGGGCAGGCCCATGCCCCCACCCCACCCCCCAATAATCACAGTCTTTCTGCCCGCTCCGGGGGGCAGATGGGGCATTGGCCCCTAATCTGCCCCTTCGGGGGGGCAGAAAGCCCACTATACACCAGGGATTTTTTTTCAGTTTTTTTAGGGTGGGGGCTGCCCGAAACGGGCACGCCAATGCCCCCACCCACCCACCACAATTACAGCCTTTCTGCCCCCCCAGGGGGCAGATGGGGCATTGGCCCCTAATCAACCCCTTCGGGGGGGGGCAGAAAGCCCACTAAACCCCAGGGATTTTTTTTAGCGCAATTGTTTTTAGGGTGTGGGCTGCCCGAAACGGGCACGCCAATGCCCCCACCCTCCCCCCCCAGAAAAATGACAGTCTTTCTGCCCCCCAGGAGGCAGATGGGAGCTGTAGCCCCCAATCTGCCCCCCCAGGGGCGCAGAATGCCCACTAGAAACCATGGATTTTTTTGTTTTATTAGTGTAGGGGTAGGGGCTCCCCAAAATGGGCATGACAATACCCCACCCCACCCTCAAAGAAATTCCAGTCTTTCTGCCCCCCCTGGAGGGCAGATGGTGGCAGTGGCCCCTGATCTGCCCCCTGGGGGGGCAGTAAGCCCACTAGGCGCCAGCGAGTACGCAGGCTTTTTTTTTGCATGGGGGTGAGGGCTGCCCAAAATGGTCATACCAAATCCCCCCACCCCCACAAAAAATAGCCACAGTCTTTCTGCCCCTTTAGGGGCATATCAGGATGAAACCCCCTTCCCCGATTCCCCCCCAGGGCGGCAGAAAGCCCACCGGGCTCCGAATTTTTTTTAGCAATGTGCATACCTGTGGATTTTGGGCCCTAGCGCAGTTGGCACGTAGGCAAATCTAGCAAACCTGTACATTCTTTAAAACTAAACACCGAGGGGAATCCTGGATGGGGTGACTTCACTGGCTCTCACCAGGTTCTGTTACCCAGAATCCAATGCAAACCTAAAAATGTGTCCAACATAACACATTTTCCTCAAATTTCTGTGATGGAAAGTTCTGAAATCTGCGTGGGTCCACAAAATTCCACCCACCCTGCGTTCCCCAAAGTTTTCAGAGAAAAATGGTACCTCACTTGTGTGGGTAGGCCTAGTGCCCGCGTCAGGCAAGGGCCCAAAACCTATTGAGGAGACATCAAAATTACCTATCACAAAACAACCTGGTTTTGCAAAGGGGGTCCTATGAGTTTTTGGCCCCGGGCTTGGCGGCCACCAAGGGAAACCTACCAAACCCACACATTTCTGAAAACTAGACACCCGGGGGATTCCAGGATGCCCTGCAAACCTCAAATTTAGCTGAAAAATTCACCTTTTTCACACATTTTTGTGTGGGAAAGTTGTGGCATCACCGGGCTGACACAAATTTCTTACCACCCAGCGTTCCCCCAGGTCTCCCGATAAAAACGGGGCCTCACTCGTGTGGGAGGCTCAAGTACCCGTGACAGGCAAGGGCCCAAAACGTATTGAGGCGACATGAAAATTGCCTACATCAAAACGACCTGGTTTTGCAAGGGGGGTCACCTGGGTTTTTGGCCCGGTGCTCGGCGGCCACCTAGGGGAACCTACCAAACCCACACATTTCTGAAAACTAGACACCGGGGGGATTCCAGGGAGGTATGGCTTGCGTGGATCCCCCAATGTTTCCTTACCCAGAATGCCCTGCAAACCTCAAATTTAGCTGATAAAAATCACCTTTTTCACACATTTTTGTGTGTGAAAGTTGTGGCATCACCGGGCTGACACAAATTTCCTCCCACCCAGCGTTCCCCCGGGTCTCCCGATAAAAATGGTGCCTCACTCGTGTGGGAGGCCCAAGTACCCGCCACAGACAAGGGCCCAAAACGTATTGAGGTGTGTAAAAAATGTTGGGTTTCTGACAAAAGTCTGGTATCCCCTAAAAGCTGGGAAAATGGTGATTTCAGCCCCACAAACCCTTTTTTGATAACACTTGCAGGGAAAAACCCAGATGCTTTCATTTGCAGCCCGTTTTTCCCATTTTCCCAAAAAAAACCTAAATTTTGCTGTATTTTGGCTCATTTCTGTGACACAAACCCTGAGTACCCTCAGAATCCCCATGATGTTGGAAGAAAAGGACGCAAATTTGGCGTGGATACCTTATGTGGTCAAAATGTTACAGGGGCCTCAGCGCGCACTACCCCAAATAGCCAAAAAGGGCGTGGCTCAGGAGGGAGAAAAGGCCTGGCAGCGAAGGGGTTAACTGTATGTGATCTATTATTTTGTATAAGTATTGTTTATGTTTTTAATATATGTGTTACATTTTTAGTAGTTATTAATTTTATTTTAATAACATTTTGTGTTTTTTAGTTCCATAGCGGGTTGTGGGTTTATAGGGGAATAGGGTGGGAAGTAATTTAATTATAATAAATTAATGAATATATTTATTTATTACTATTTATTACTATTTTGTAATCAATATTTTATAACGTTAATTGTGTTGTTAATTGTTTTTGGGTAAATTGTAGGTACAGGTTGTGGGGTTTATAAGGGTAAAGGGTGAGAAGGAAAGTATTTTTAATTAATTAATAATTAGTTGTTAATTAATATTAATTAATTGATAATTAATTATGGTAATTATGTAGTTAACTTTAGGAGCAGGTTGTGGGGTTTATAGGAGTAAAGGGTGGGAAGTAATTTATTTGTAATTAATTAATAATTAGTTGTGAATTAATATGTATTAATTAATTGAAAATTAAATATGGAAATTGTGTAATTAATGTTAGTAGCGGGTTGTGCGGTTTTTAGTGGTAAAGGGTGGGAAGTAATTTATTTGTAATGAATTAATTAATTAATGATTAGTTGATAATTATTATTAATTAGTGTAATTGTTTAATTATTTTTTTGTGTGTGGGTTTATAGGGGTGAAGCGTGGGGAGTAAACTAATTTTACTTACTTTATAATTAGTTGTTAAATGCTATTATTTATTTAATTGAGAACGTGTTTTAATTGTGTAATAATTTTTTTATAGTTTAATTTTAGGTGTGGGTTTTAGGGATTATTGGTGTAAAAGGTGGGAAGTTAATACAATTTTATATGTTTTAATTTGTTATTTTAATTAATAATATTTGTTAAGTTGATAAATAATTGTGCTAATTATGCAAATATATTATTTTTTATTTTCGATGTGGGTTGTGAGTTGTGCGGTGTTATAGGGTAGGAAGTAAATAGACTACATTTATGTAATAATTAAAGTTTTGGTTAATAAATAATTTCTAAATAAAAATGTTTGCTTGAAAATTATTATTTTTATTTTATTTAATATATTTGTAAGTATTTGTGATATGTATTTAACATTATATGTTTTTATTTATTTTTATTTTTAATATGAAATATATTTTCATTTTAATTTTTAACATATTAATATATGTTTTTAATCACTTTAAAAAATATTTTGTTGATATTTTGTTTCTTTTTAATTTTGAACTGACTTGAGTAAGAATAGTACATTTTATCCCTCCACAATCCAACACTTACCCTATTGATACACTGACTGGAGTGGGAATAGTAAACTTTATCCCTCTGCTATCCAACACTTTCCATACTGTTGCACTGACTGGAGGGGGAATAGTCATTTTTAACCCTCTGCTATGCAACACTTTCCCTACTGTTGCACTCATTGGAGTGGGAATTGTCATTGTTTCCCCTCCGCTATCCAACACTTTTCCTACAGTTGCACTCATTGGAGTGGGAATAGTAATTGTTACCCCTCCGCTATCCAACACTTTACCTACTGTTGCATTGATTGGAGTGGGAATAGTAATTTTTACACCTACACTATCCAACACCTTTCCTACTGTTGCACTCATTGGAGTCTGAATAGTAATTGTTACCCTTCCGCTATCCAACACTTTACCTACTGTTGCACTCATTGGAGTAGGAATAGTAATTGTTACCCCTCCGCTATCCAACACTTTCCCGACTGTTGCACTGACTGGAGTGGAAATAGTCATTTTTACCACTCGCCTATCCAACACTTTCCCTACTGTTGCACTCATTGGAGTGGAAATAGCAATTTTTATCCCTCCACTATCCAACACTTTCCCTACTGTTGCACTCACTGGAGTGGGGTTAGTAATGTTTAGCCCTCCGCTATGCAACACTTTCCCTACTGTTGCACTCATTGGAGTGGGAATAGTAATTTGTACCCCTCTGCTATCCAACACTTTCCCTACTGTTGCACTCATTGGAGTGGGAAAGTAATTGTTGCCCCTCCGCTAGCCAACACTTTCCCTACTGTTGCACTGACTGGAGTGGGAATAGTAATTTTTACCCCTCCGCTAGCCAACACTTTCCCTACTGTTGCACTAATTGGAGTGGGAATAGTATTTTTTACCCCTCCGCTATCCAACACTTTCCCTACTGTTGCACTGACTAGAGTGGGAATAGTAATCTTTACCCCTCGGCTAGCCAACACTTTCCCTACTGTTGCACTTATTGGAGTGGAAATAGTAATTTGTATCCCTCCGCTAGCCAACACTTTTCGACTGTTGCACTCACTGGAGTGGGACTAGTAATTTTTATCCTTCCGCTATCCAACACTTCCCCTACTGTTGCACTCACTGGAGTGGGAAATGTAAGTTTAAAGATGTTTAAATAGTTTAATTTTTAATTTATAATAGAATGTTTAAAAACAAAATAGATTTTATGTTATTGGTATATGTACCAAAATTATAAAATACATTAAGATTATTAGTATAATAATTGTTTTAAAGTAAATATATATATATATATCTCCAAACAAGAGTTGCCCGCAACTGCAGCTTCCCCGTAATGCCCAGCAAACATTACCGCCTCCAAAAACCAGCACCTGTCCCTTCAATGGCTCGGTCAGTTGGTGTCACATCGGGTCTGCAGTCAAGCAGCAGGGCTCCCTCCATGGCTCGGACCAGCCGTAAAAAATCCAAACAAGAGTTGCCCGCAACAAGAAGGGCCCACACAGGAAGGTAAAGCTGAGATCTTTAATGGAGGCTTTGCACAGGCACACCATGGAAAGCTGCAGTCATAATGTCCAGCCGACGCGTTTCGTGCTTCATGCACTTCGTCAAAGGCTCATCACTACTGGCAAAGCATCTGGCATTATTTCAAGCACCAAAGTTGACTCAAGGCACCTGCCCCAGTGGCCATGACGGCAACTCACTGCAGTAACACTCAGCACTGCAGGCACCAGGAGGCCGAGCGCGGCCACACCCACCGAAGGTACACAAGGACCCCGTTAGAGATCCCGGGCGTCCCATTGTGTCATCTAGGGGCAGTGTAGCTGAACATATCTCCAAGTACGTGGACCACTTTCTGAGAGATCATGTCATCAGACTCCCCAGCTATCTTAGGGACACTAAGGACTTTCTGTACAAAATCAACGATCTACAGTGTGATGAGGACTGTTGGTTCATCACGCTTGATGTACACAGCCTTTACACCATTATCGACGATCAACAGGGACTGGAGGCATGTAGACATTACCTCAACAGCAGACCAGTGAGATTTCGGGGACATAGTCAGATGCTGTTGGACATGACAGAATTTTCCCTGACTAGCAACATCTTCATGTTCAACAGCATCTTGTTCAGACAAACGACTGGTACTACGATGGGATCCTGTTTTGTTCCCAGTTTTGCCAACCTGTTCATGGGGTGCTGGGAGGAGGGCATCTTCACCAATCCTGCTCTCCAAAACGACCTGAAACACGTGTCAGTGTGGCTACGCTACATTGATGACCTGTTTATCGTTTGGAGAGGGCCAGAGAAAGGGGCGCATGAGTTCATCAAGAAACTCAATGTCAACGAGTGTAACATTGTACTCAGTGGCAACGTCTGCAGGAACAATCAGAATATATTGATGTCTGCCTTACCACCAAAGACAACGAGGTACATACCACACTGTACAGGAAGTCCACGGCAGGCAATAGCGTTCTTCATGCCCTCAGCAGCCATCCTGAGTCTCTCAAATGGAGCATCCCTTATGGAGAACTGCTGAGGGCGAAAAGGAACTGCAACACTGAGGAAGGATGCCAGCACGAAAGTAACAACATCATTGACTGCTTTAAGGAGAGGGGCTACCCGAGCTGGGTACTTACGCATGCCAAACAAAGGGCCGATAATGCAGACAGGACTCAGACCCTCTCTGAGGAACCCACCACCCCAACAGACACTGAGGAGAGTAACACCAGAGTGATCATGAAATATAGTACTGACTCTAAGGACATCAAACATATTCTATGCAAAAACTGGGCCATTCTCAAATCTGACAACATCATAGGGAAGACCATTCTTGATAGACTCAGTATAGCGTACAGAAGAGGTAAGAATGTCAGGGATATGTTAGTGAGGAGTGACATAACCATCTATCCTCGACGACATGAAAACGGCCTCAAAGGGTTTTTTCCTTGCGGCCATTGTAAGGCTTGTAGGAACAGCAGGTTTCGCAAGCAGGTTGAGTACAATGGTGTCCGCAAGGAGATAACCCAATTCCTCACATGTAGATCTTCCTTTGTAGTCTATGGAATTGAATGCAAGTGTAAGCTGTGGTATATTGTCAGCACCACCCTCATGGCCAGGAGACGCATCCTTGAACACAGCAGGGCCATCACCAACAATGACCCCAAATACCCAGTAGCACGGCATTTCCGTGAGAAACACTTCTCCAACACTTCTGACATGGAACAGATTGACCGCAACCCTAGGGGAGGTGACAGGGTGCTTACACTGAGACAACGAGAGTTGAAATACATCATTGACTTTCAAGCCAAGAGTCCGAGGGGCTCAATCAGGATGGGGAGCTAGCAGTGCATCTGAAAGAGAAATAGGGGTCACCTGCAGGCAGTTAGGTGGATTACAGCCTTGTTAACATATGGGGGCCTGCCACTTTTACCTCTTTTGCTAGTCATCCCATACTCCTCCTCACACAACAGTTAATTACATGAGATACATTGATTTTTTCACTGTTCAGTTCAATCTTCTGACTGACATGGTCAGCATTTTAATTTTTTGTTTTTTCTGTTTGTTTTACAGGAGGAAAGGAAGGGGCCCACTCACCTGTACTCACCTGCACGGGCCTCTTACCCTTTTCCCTGTGAGCACAATTGTTTTCTCTGTGATTTTATTGGCTTATTCTAAGAGACTTTTGGAAGGTGTGGTACCTGCCCAGGTTGTCACTGTGACAATACTTGAGACAAGGGATCGAATGTGGGGCATACTCAAGTTAGAGTGACTTCATGCATTAGCCGCGATGTATTCACATTACAGTGACACCCCTCTTTGAGAATTACTGGTTATTGGGCACTTGCCGATATGTATTCTAGTAGATCCCGGTAAGGGGATGGCGATTCCCCTTGACACTAACTATGTCTATTATGTATTTGCTGTTTGCTCACTGTTGAGACAGTTGTCTACTGGCAGACTCCTTCGCTCACTGTGGCGACGACCGTGTCTTCCTTGGGCACTTGCCCGTTACTGACAGTATGACTGTTTCCTACACTCTGACACCCTGCTCGTTCTCTCCTCCAGCTTATTCACGTTCGGGACGAATAAAAAAGCTGGCATGTTTTCAACATCGCCTGTTCACACCATGCGGGGGAAGGTACGGGGAATTCTAACCTTGGGGCTTGTCTTGGTAACTGTCATTGGCACTGTGGCACTTATTTGCTTTGTATTCACACATTACTGATGATGATTGCATTTTTGTATTGCATATGTTTCACCTGCGCCATGGGCCACACTGAGAACCCAGATACTTTATTATATTGCACAGCCAGCTGCATACATATACACCTTTACGAGGGTAGCTACTCATACCTGTACAGAATGCTGTAACGTATTTCACACTTTTAGGCATCTACCACTCCAACATGTCTGCTGATATCATGATGTGATAATGTCCTTTGTTCACTATGAGTACTTCTTTCACTGGTTGTGCCTTGCATGTTTCACGCGAACAAGGTTACGTCAGAAATCGAAACGCGTTGTGGAATAAACACTTTGTGTCTAAACTTACGAGAACGTATCCCTTCTTTCCTGAGAGTGTGCTGATTTTTGGATTGTTTGTAATATATATATATGTGTATATATATATATATATATATATATATATATATATATATATATATATATATATATATATATATATATACATTCACTGAAAAAACCATAGGTTTCAGGCCTGATATAGTTAGGAATTAGCATTTAAAAAACCTTAGAAATTTACTGAAAAAACAATAGGTTTTAGGGGTGTTATAGTTAGCTGGACATTTCACTCAAACAAAACCATTGAAATTCCTCCGATATAGTTAGTTGTACTAACTACATCTCGCGCGCCAGTAATCCACTGCTGATGATGTCACATATTACATCATTCACGACATGGTCAGTGACATCACTGATGACATCGATATAGTTTTTTCGATATTTTTGTACTTAACATTATAAGTATAGAATGTAGATATTTTTAACATCTATATTTCGGTCACAATATTTTTGTATGACGATATTTTGGGTGTTGATATTTTGTCTTTGTACCATGAATTAGTATAGTGAAATATAAGATTAATTTGAGCGGTGTACATGTTAGTCTGTTATTTGGATTGAAAAGGATAGTGGAGGGATAGAAGAGGGAAAGAGCTTGCTACCCCTGTTGAAGTGTTGACACGCTTTTCGGTGAGTAGTGTATGGCTTGTATGCTATGTACAATTACGTAGTAGTCAACGGATTTACACCTACCAGTTATCTCTTTGTGGATACCTGACGGGGGAATGGAGAAATTTTGGGGCATATTTACAAGTCCCTATCGCCACCACATCGTCACTTTTAGTGACGTTGCGGTGGCGATAGGGGCTTCGCCTTATTTACAAGGCAGCATTAAGATACTTAACGTGGCTTAATGCTGCCTTGTAAATAAGGCACCCTTTCACGCTGTACTTAGTGTGAAAGGGGCGGGAAAGCGGTGGCTGTTCCACTGCAACACCCAATAATTTTGACATTGCCCCTATTTACAAGAGTGGCGTAAATAGGAGGCAGCGCCAAAATTAAGACCAGGGAAAACCTTAAACAGGCAAAATGAGGATAAATACTTTATTTCTCCTTGTTTTTGCTATTTCCATGTGTGCTGCCTTGTGCAGCACACATAGAAACAGCAAATTGCCATTGATTGTTTATGTGCAGGAAGATGACCTTTCCTTCACATAAACAATTAAAAAAAAAGACTTTTTGAAACTTTTATGTGTGGTGCATTAAGCAGCACACATAGAAGTTTCAAAAACGCCATGAATGACGGTTTATGTGCTGGAAGGGAGACCTTCCTATACATAGACAATCATTTCTCCATACGCAGACACCCTTGCACTTTGGGGCAAGGGTACCTGCGTTGGCGCAAGGCGGGTGAACTCAGTGTTAGGGGAAATGCAGGGATGAGCCACATTCATGTAAGTACAGCACATCCCTGCAATTTCAGAATGGAGAAGCGTGGCGTTAGCAATGTTTGCTTAATGCCACATTTCTCCATTCTGTTGTAATTATGCTCCTTTCTGCCAGAGACGTATGTTTACAGCCAAGATAGCTTAGTGAATTGGGCCTGCTGGCTTGGCGCATTTCGTCTCAGGTGAGCTAATTGCGATATCTGCTATGGAAGAAAGCCCCAAACTCTCACTGTAACCACAACTGAGCAACTAAGACATTTTTCCTCAGTTCTGCTCTTTTTCATTATTCCTGGTGCAGCAAGCTTTTCTACTCGGAATATTACACGACAAGCCATCCCTGTTCCTTTCTCGGCTTTTGATTTTAGTGGTGAATAATGTACGCTCATGTCTGTCCATCTCGCTTGAAAGGACTACGACGGCCCATGATGTAGTGGAGTGTGGCTGTGTATGGTTTTCTGTTGTTGGATGAGGCTATGCAACATGATATGGTGGACCATGATCATTTAATGAGTGTTGATCTTAATGTTTAGCAGTTCAATTGGGCAGAGGGCTTTATGCACCCCAGACGTTGTTCGGGTTGCTGCTTGTAACTACCGACATGTCACACTTTTTAGAAACAAGAGGAACTCTGGATGCTTCTGATAGGCAAACAGGGCCGGACTGACTACCGGGCGTTTTGGAATTCTGCCGAGCAGGGGGCTGATTTCACTGCGGTGGGGGCTGATTTTGTTCATGGAGACCGGCGTGTACTTCGAAATAATTAAAGCAAAACGAATTTCGTTCAGTACACGCAGGTCCCCATCAACGAAATCAGCCCCCAGCTCAGCAGCAATCCAAAACGCCCGGTAGTCAGTCCGGCCCTGCAGGCAAATGGGAGCTTTAAAAATGACCATTTTAAATGTCGGTTGTGATCTGTTTGGGGGGAGGATGGGGAAGCTAGTCTTCACAATGACACTGCACTTCTAAATTCAGGAAAGGAAAGACTTCCTTTTATTTAAATAATCCTTACACACTCTAGTAGTGACATGCTTCATCATTGGGTTCCCTCTGACTCCTAAATGTCAGGATGGGCTCAATTGTCTTTCAGGGAGCTCTTACAAGAAAAAGACCAGGGGGCTTCGCTAGAGGTTAAAATTCCCTCAACTGCTCCAAGGTATCCATTTATTAGTGGAGTAGTCGGGGATGTTAAAATTACAATATATGTGGGTTTTTAGGATTTGATGGTCATATGACCCTTTGTCATACCAACATGTTTCAGCTCTACTCTAAGACTTAGACAGGTCCTGGGCTTTTATCAGGGTGATACGGTATACCTCCCTGGTTCGTTCAGCATATTACACTATTTTTTCTATGTATACATCATGCATGCAACCTTGCGTATGCTAGGGCAGTGAGTATACTTGCCCTTTATTTCTGTTGGGGTCCAACCTGTAACAGAAATGTTTTGTACAATTGTCATATCGGTTTCTTTATGACACACTGCAAGGTATTATACTCATATTGTGAAGGTTCTCACCCCTTGCATGCATCACTCAGTGCATGCCATTAGGGTTGTGATTGTAAAACTGTTCTCTTCACCACCCATCCAGTACTCAAGGAGTAATATTAAGCCTGGCATTCTTTTCAAAGCTCCTTCTGTATTATACACATAAGACTTCTCTTAGATAATGCAGATGATGCGTCATATGATTTGGCTTGTTGATCCCAATTATATCGTGCACGTGTTTCGCGTCTTAGTGTTACTCTTAATGATACCGTATTGTTTTCTTCCTACATTCATACAGAGCACTGCAATCTTTTCTCTTGTGAGGTTTGTGTATGTCCCCAAACACCTCAGTTGCCATCCTTCTACAAACTCTCATGTAATATTCGTAAGTATTGTTTGTAGTTAAAAACAATCCTATCCAACGCTCACCCGCAAGTGTTGGATCTTTTGTATCTCGGGCGCGAGAGGGTCGCCCTGTAGTCACACTCTATGATTTACACCATAATAATTAGGGAACTAAAAGGGGGTGCTTGGTGTGAGTGATGGCGTCTCTGCATATGGTCTTATATGCAGCTCAGAAGCCGAGGGCCAGATTACGATGCGGTTAGGAACATAAACTACCATTGAAGTCAATGGGAGTCCAACCAAATCGTTTGTGGAAGAATCCGGATGCATGGTACTCTGTCAGTCGGACTCTCCCAATCTCAGTGGGTCGGAAACCCTTTCCAAACTGATTCGGTCGGGAAGATTAACTAACCGCATCGTAATCGGGCACCTAGACGCAAAACACGCGTTCGATATAATCGCTATCAATTAGGTGAATAATATGACACATAGTCTGCAGAGAACATGACTTTTTCTTCCTATAAAAAATTAGAAGTCTTCCCAACACACTGTGCTCAAAACCCCAATCCGAGTAGCTATAGTGTCTCATTCGTTCTCTGTGCTACAGCGAAGCTACCAATGATTAGACATCCTAGAACATGCTACTCCGTCCCTCTCAGGATACGTGGGAACAAGAACACTCTTTTGTTCAAACTCTCGTACTTATCCACAACATGAGTAAATAGAGTCAAGGAATAGTTTAAAATGTTTATTTTAACTAACGTGCTTTATAATGCAGTACATTAGCCAATACTAGCAGCAATATGCATAAGATTAAACAAATCAGCATTGTTACAATTCCATATAGAACAAAAGGGGAAATCATTTCATAATGATGGTGGAAACAGGACTGTAGCGCCTTGCCACCCTCCCCGTGCTAGAAGCTAGTTTATTATAATTATAGAAGACCTCCATGATTTGTCAGGGGGACCCCATACCTCCGAGTTCAGATGCAGGAATTTACAACAGCGGACGAGCACAGCTCTTCTATCCTGGAAAGCGTTTCTCCAAAGTGTGTTAACATGCATGCAAGGCAATATTGAAAGCACCAGATTTCCAAGTTTGCAGCTGAGTTCTATGTTATGGCTAGGGACGTGAAACTGACCAAAGCAAATCAACAGAGCTCATTGTTTTCGACCTTGAACACGCTGTACAGACGAGGAGCAGAGTGTTCAACTAAATATGTGAAATGCAGACAGTTCTCATGTGAAAGCGAGCAAGCAAAGTGTTTACGAGAAATGGGGCATGTAGTAACGTGAGAAAAAGTGGCAAAATGGAGACCAAGCATATACTAACGCATGCTAACTTAGCAGTGTCCGCAGGTGTGTCCATATCCTCACTACACAATATGCCGGACCGCATAGCTATGGCGAAACTGTACTGCACCTGGTACGATGGGGGCATCGCACTCCCGAACATACAGACATATTACTGGGCCTCTCAGCTAATAGTGATTAACCACTTGATTCATATACCCCACACGGACCCAGCCTATACCCTTGAGAGGTTGCAATTGGGTGAGACGGGGCTGCACCGGGGGCTCTATAACAAGACCCGGACCCTAATGGGCCCCACAAACCACACACTCCAGGTCTGGAATAAAGTGCAGAAAAAGTTAGGATGGCATAACATACTCACGCAAGCAACACCCCTCGGGGTCACGGACAGGCTGGGAAGATTGGAAAAAAGTAAAGGTTTTAACCACTGGGACCTTATTGGAATATCCAAGGTGGGTGACCTCTGGGTACGGGGTAAAATGATCACATTTACACAGCTCCAAATGAAGCACAAAATGGCATCCACGGAGCATTTCCGTTACCAACAGATCAAGCACGCCCTTGAAGCGGCAATTCCCTCTGACACCACTCTACATGAGGCCTCCCCCCTAAGATAGGCTACTGACGGATCACATGGACAAAAAAGCAATTTCTATGACCTATCAGAAACATTAATAATAACATGCCAGATCCGGTGAAGAAGCTTAAAGACAAATGGCAGGCAGACCTGGGAGAGTTAGACGATACGGATTGGAAGGAGGCGCTGGCGTCCCCTAGAGAGGTGGCGATCACATCTAAATTACGTCTTGACAACTCAAGATCTTCCATAGAATCTACTACACCAGAATTACTCTCTGTAGGATCGGGAGAGCGGACACCCCGCTCTGCCTGTGACAATTTGGGGAGGTTGGCACATTTTTTCATACTATATGGACATGCCCTGTAGTGGCGTCATGCTGGGAATCAGTTATGTCCCTTATCACAAGTGTGAGTGGAAACCTATTCCCTACAGAGCCCAAATGTTGTTTACACAATATCTGGGATGTGACAGACCTGAATTCAACATTACAGACCTGGGCTACCCTGGGTATTATGCAAGCTAAGAGGAATATTGCCAGACACTGGGGTGAGACAACCGCCCCCACACTCGCGGAATGGTGCAGAGATATGGACACGGCCATGGTGGCGGAAAAGACTGTATATTTCACAGGGGATGTCCCTCAAAATGGATTAAAACATGGGGAGGCTGGAACACATATAGAGGAGATATCTGAGAACTGCTTCATATAATTCAGGAATCGGAATAGCCAAATGCAAATGACACTGAATGTTGTAACGCTGTATATAAAATTGTTCAGGTATACATATTCTCGTAATATACATAGAAGGTTACAAATAATATATACTAGATGGACTGTATTTGTTATATTGATATATGAAAATAAGTGATAACTGTGCCTTTTACTCTTGCATAAATAAAAGTTTTTAAAAAAATGAGAAGTCATGTGTATGATACAGAAGGAGTTTTGAAAAGAATGCCAGGCACATTAATACTCCTTGAGTACTAGATTAGTGGTGAAGATGAGAGTTTTACAATCACAACCATAATGTCATGCACTGGATGATGCATGTAAGGGGTGAGAACCTTCACATTATAAGTATAATACCTCGCAGTATGTCATAAAGGAACCAATATGACAATTGTACCGAACATTTCTATTACAGGTTGGACCCCAACAGAATTAAAGGGCAAGTATACTCACTGCCATAGCATACACAAGGTTGCATGCATGATGTATTTATAGCAAAATAGCATATTACGCTGAACGAACCGAGGAGGTATACCTTATCACCCTGATGAAAGACCAAGCCCTAACTAGGCCTTAGAGTAGCGCTGAAACATGTTGATATGGCAAAGGGTCATTGGACTATCATATCCTAAAAAGCCACATATGTTTTAATATACTATACCCTCAAGATCCGAGAGGGATTTCTTCCTCAGATCTAAATTTATAAACGCTTTAAAAACTAAACACGTTCTTTTTTAATTGAATGCGCTGACTAATTTAAGTGAAAGGGTCCACTCAGCCTTTCATCCTTCTAAGGTTGATAGAATGAGTACCATTGAGTTGGGTAACAATAAACATCTTTTATTCATCGCCAGGACGCTTATGAACGTGCGCTTTACAAATACACGTTATGTCATGTTAAAGTTACTTTACCCCAACATTCGAAGATATCTCTCTCCTCCTGTCTGACAAACGAGCAAATGTATGGCAGCTCCGGTCCCTGCTACTTACATAGCACTTGGTACACATTTGGGCACTTTAGAAAACCGAGCAAAAAGCACTCCATAGTTAAACTGGTATAATTGTGTCTTTTGGGCTCTGCAATGGTCAGCAGTGGCTATCCTTCAAAAAAAGAAAACCTGTCGCACTTGGCAAACAAGTATTTGCGCTGTGTGTAGAGTTGGTAAATGAAGAAAAAAAAGCTAGATAAGAATACTTAAAAATAAATACGTGCCTGCCGTGCCGACGGCTTTTGCCCTCTTCCCTGTCCTGCCGCGTTTATCTTCATGAGCTGCAGCTGGGCTCTTTAAATGTCAAGCCGCGGGTTAAACTGGTATTTATTTACAGAGCGGACTGACATGTGCAGGGCAAGCGGTTCACCGGCAAATAACGGCTCGCCCCTTGGGGGACGGTGGTTTTGCTCAACAAGCACAGATTTTTTAATCGAATGAGGAAGGCTACTGCTGCCACATCTCATAGAAGAGACGATGTGCACGGGCAGTCGAGGGCGCGGAGTGTAGGTGAGGTGAGCTTGAGAAGGCTTAGCTGGGTGGGGGGGGGCGGGGGGCAATGATATGCCAGTGTTGTGTGTACGGACTCTAGAGGTCCATGTGCAGTGAAAATACATTTCTAATCTTCGGATCTTAGAAGTTATGGAGTCAGTTAGGAAGTCGCCAACATTTGTGTCATTGAGTTAGGCGATTTCAACTTACATTCAGGCTTTAGAGGCAGAAGGTCAGGCGTAGCTCTGTACTAGATTTAGGGGTGCCTCCAGTCCTAACCACCCCCTACCTGTGTGCCCAAGGAGGTACTGGGGAGAGGAGTTGGGCTAACAGCTAGGGGCAGCGGGTTCGAGTCTTGGCAATGATGTTCAACATCCTGTGATCCTGGACAAATCACTTAATCTCCCCATGCCTCACAAAAATGAATGTGCCCTTGTGTAATGCAACTGGTGCTCAGGTAAATCACTCTGATACTTTTGGGTCAAGTTTACGCTACATAAAAGTACCCAAAAGAATTAGAGTGGGTACCAGACCACTCTTTATCTCTACATTCCCTCATCTCTCTCTCTTCAGGCATGGGCTCTGCAGGTAAATACAGTGATTAGGAAGAAAGAGCCAACAGAAAGGGCTAGCCCTGTCTCCTTCACTGTGCTTCTATCTTGACTTCCTGCTGATGTCTTTCCCCGTTGTCATTTCTCTCCGGGGTTGTGGACATCACTCTAATCTTCCTTTAGTCCTTATTTGTTCACATTTCTCCTCCCCGCCCAATCCCTGGCTTTGCTTTGTCCCCTTCTCAAGCAGGCACAGAGCCTTCCCTTTCCTATCCTCCCACTCTGCACAAGCTTATTCCCAACCTTCTTGATACATCAAGAGAAAGGCTCTGCAGTTCTCCCTTTCCCCTTTCCAACTCCTCTGGCCTTCCTATTGAAATTCTGACCTGCACCTCTCACTTGACTTACCCACTGTTTTTAGGGCTGGACTGTTCCCATGGGTGGCAGGGTCAAGACTGTTTTGCATATGACTGGGTCCAAACTGGATTGGTATGCCGAGCAAAAATATGATGGATTTAACCTAGATCTATGACTGGGGTGAATATTTGATTTGTTCAGCACTACACCCATGATCTGTTCTTTTTGCAAGGAAGAACTAATCAGCAGACCCTTGCTAACAAAGCCTTTGTGGATTTTCTAAAGGTAGCCCTGTATCCATCCCCTTCACTCAAGTATCTGAGAACCCTCCCTTCAGTTACGGGAACGCGGACAATACATTTCCATTGTTTGTGGGAGATATTCTGCCCCCATCCTAAACCAGGGACATTCTAAATTGATTCCACCTTGCTTTTTTAGGTAACACTGTGAGGCAAACTTTGAGGATGAACATAACAAGACATCAGCTCCAGCATTTGCAGTATCTCCTTTTCAATGTTTGAAATATTTACCGCAAACATTTTCTCTTGTTCTTATGATCATGAATAAAGCAGCTTCCTGTTTTGGCCACTAAAGGAAGGTAGGTCCTGGAAGTCAATACCTTGGAAATCTTTACAACTTCCAGTACACTCTGTTCTTGAGTGCATAGCAAGGGTCTAACCAGAAACTGAATCTCTGCTGGTGCTGCTGTCCTTACAGTCATTGCAGTTATGGATAAGTGTGGGTTTCCTGGCTGTAGGAGAGGAGATGGGCACCATCTGCCAGAAGAATGAAATGAAATGAAATGAATGAAATGAAATGAAATGAAAGAGGCATTTGTAGAGCGCATGGCTACCCTAAGGCCTCCCAGCGCTGAGAACCAGGTAACAGAGATGCTGACTGCTTATGCAATGGGGAAAAGATGCGTCTTCAGGAGTCTCCAAAGGGTAGATATTTTTCCTCCATTCGAATGGAGTGTGGGAGGATATTCCAAGTCTTCGATGCGACATAAGAGAAAGAACGACCTCCGCATCTGGACCTGAGAATTCTCGGAACCATGGCCAGGTGTTTACTACCAGAGCGAAGGTGTCTGTTAGGATGGTACGGGGAAACTAACTTTTGAAGGATTGGAGGGCCATTCTTGTTCAGGATCCTATGCGTGATGCATAGGGCCTTAAATTGGATTCTTTCTGCGACCGGAAGCCAGTGCAATTGTCTAATTGCTCCTTTAGCTGATTCTCTCCGCGGGATTTGTAGGAGAATTCTTGCTGCGCAGTTCTGGACCTTCTGCAGAATGCTTATTGTGGATAGGGGAGCTCCTAAATATAAGGCATTAGCGTAGTCCAGACGTGATAGAACCAATGCTTGAAGGAGCAGTTTTTTTGCGTGGAATGGGAGAAGAGGGAGAATCTTCCTGGCTGTTTTCATAATCCCGAAACAGCACCCAGCAACCTTATTGGCCTGTGTCTTCATATCTAATTTTTCGTCCAACCACACTCCTAAACTCTTAATGTGGTTTTTTGGAGTGGGTGGAGATCCCATGCAGCTGGGCCAGGGCCAAGGCAGGTCTGGGGGCAAAGGCTTTCCCAGCAGCATGAGCTCAGTTTTTGATCCATTCAGTTGGAGGCAAGACTGTTGCATCCAAGCCGATATTCCTTCAAGGCATCTAGAGAGATTGCATTGTGGCTGTCCGAGATTTTTGAGCGAGACAATCAGCTGAGTGTCATCGGCATACATCACTATTTGTATGCCAAATTCCTCCACAATCTTGGCTAGGGGACTCATATAAATATTAAAGAGAGTGGGGCTAAGGGAGGAGCCCTGGGGTACTCCACTCTTCAAGGGAACCTTCGTAGAGGACACGTTCTCCTCGAAAACCTGGAAAGTGCGACCTTCAAGAAAGGAGGCTAACCAGCTCAAGGCTGAGCCAGTCACCCCCATTTCGAGACACCTTGAAATCAAGATTTGATGATTAACGGTATCGAAGGCCGCACTAAGGTCGAGGAGAATCAATGCAGCTGATCCTCCTGAGTCCATGATTTTCCTTGTTTCTTCCACTACCGCAACCAGGGCGGTTTCTGTCCCTTGATGAGATCTGAAGCCGGTCTGTGTCCGGTGCAGGCAATTATGTTTTTCCAAATAGGAGGAAAGGGTAATGTTAACATGTTTCTCAGCAATTTTAGCTATTCCCGGAAGCAGGGAAATAGGGCGTTAGTTAGCCATTAATTCCGGGTCTGATCCCGGTTTTTTTAACAGGGCTTTCACCATGGCTTCCTTCCAGAGTGCGGGGACTTTACCTGCTGCAAAAGAAGAGTTGATCAGTGTAGCAATGACTGGAGCTACTTCTAGGGCAACCTGCTGCAATACAGTGGGGGGCGCCTGATCATTTGGGGATCCTGATTTGAGTTTATTAAGTAAAGACACCACTATGTCTGTGTCTAAGGGCGGGAAAGATTCCAAGCTTTGATCTCGACGGCCTGTATTTTCCACCATTACGAGGTCTTTATTAAAATTATTGTAGGTCGAGAAGGCTGAGTAGATCGCCTGGACCTTGTCGTGAAAAAATTCTGCTAGATTGTCACAACGCCCTTGTAAATCAACCGGTGTCATTGATGTTACAGAAGGGGTGGTCAGGGCTTTAAATATTTTAAAAATTTCTCTGGGAGCGTTGGGCGCAGACAAAATCTTTGCCTCATAAAACGAAGATTGGGCTTTGGAAATCTTAGTTTTATACAGTTTTAAGGCATCACGATAGATTTTCTTTTTTTGAGATGAAAAATCTTTCCTCCAGTGCCTCTCAAGCACCTTGCAGTTCCGTTTTAGGTCTCTTAGTTCCATGGTATACCATGCCACTTTTTTTGTGCCTTTTTTGATATCTTTGAGTTCTATAGGGGCAAGTACATCCAATTAATTTTTAATCCATTGATTAAACTGTATGTTGGCAATTTCGGGGTCGGAGTCAAGACTAGGCCTTGTTTCTTTGAGAATAAAAGCCCATTCCTCTCTGGAGATATTCGACCAGCTCCGGTTCGGAATTTTGGAGTGTCTTTCAGCCTTCCTGCTCACGGAGGTCGGCCAAGAGAACGAAATTAGGTGATGGTCCGTCCAAGGGACCGGCAGGGGATCCTCTATCTGGAGGTGGATATTAGAAAAGATAGGATCCAACAGGTGTCCCTTAACATGAGTGGGGCCCGTCACTTTCTGGGACAGCAGTAAGACCTCTAATGCATCGATTACTTCCTCCACAAAGGTAGCTGATCGGGTTTCGAGATGTAGGTTGAGGTCTCCCAGCACAGTATAATTAGGCAGGGAGCTGACTGAAGTGGAAATGTTCTCCACCAAGTCACTGATGAAGGATCCTATGGCTCCTGGAGGTCTGTATATTAGCATGCCTGAAAATGTACATGTGGGAGATAGCTTAATAGAAAAGGAGCAGCTTTCACAATCCCGGATAAGTCCCTCCGAGATTCGACAGCCTAAAGACTCCCTGTAAATAATGGCAAGTCCGCCTCCTCGGCCACTGCATCGATCTTGCCTCTGGATGGAGTAGCCTTGGGGGAGCGCCTGAACTATCGAAGGGTTAGACCCATCCGTAAGCCAAGTCTCAGTGAGAAATATTACGTCTGGTCTGGTCTCCTCTAAAAGTAGTCTAATTTCTAGCGCGTGCTTAGGTAGGGAACGACAGTTTACCAGCTTCATGTTGAAATTGGTTTTTAGCAGAGAGATCTTATCTATCTGATCTTCGAATTTCAGGGCAAACTTACAGTTAGTACAGCTAATCTGTTCAAAGGGGGGGCCCAAGCAGTGATGACATTTGTCCGTGCCCCGGAGTTCCTTCAGTTGTTCAGCTGAATATGGGTGCAGAACTATACCTGCAGGTGCAGGGGGACTGGCCTCTGGTCTCGGATGGGCGCGGACGGGCGCAGACGGGCTTGCCTTAGGCGCGCCTTCGGCGCGCCAGCGGCGCACCCGCTGCGCGCGTCCGCTGCGCGCTCGCCACATCCGCCCTTTTTGACCCCTGACGTGCGTGCTCTGAGCGGCAACTGCACCGCTAACCTCCTCCTCCCAAGATGTCAGCCGCCCCGTCGCCCCCGGAGTATTGAACACAACTCCGTTTCTGTCCCCACGCTCAATGCCACAACTGTTCAGCAATTCAAGTCAAGTGAGGTAAGTAGTGCAAATAGCAATTTCATAAAATACCAAATGTTTTTAAAAAAGTCGATACACAACACATTTAAAAACAATGTTAAAAATAGCAGAGTTAGAACGATAACGCACAAATAAAGAACGTGCAGCTTCCAAAACTGCTGCCTGGTTCAAGTGCGCGCTCGCCACATCCGCCCTTTTTGACCCCTGACGTGCGTGCTCTGAGCGGCAACTGCACCGCTAACCTCCTCCTCCCAAGATGTCAGCCGCCCCGTCGCCCCCGGAGTATTGAACACAACTCCGTTTCTGTCCCCACGCTCAATGCCACAACTGTTCAGCAATTCAAGTCAAGTGAGGTAAGTAGTGCAAATAGCAATTTCATAAAATACCAAATGTTTTTAAAAAAGTCGATACACAACACATTTAAAAACAATGTTAAAAATAGCAGAGTTAGAACGATAACGCACAAATAAAGAACGTGCAGCTTCCAAAACTGCTGCCTGGTTCAAGTGCGCGCTCGCCACATCCGCCCTTTTTGACCCCTGACGTGCGTGCTCTGAGCGGCAACTGCACCGCTAACCTCCTCCTCCCAAGATGTCAGCCGCCCCGTCGCCCCCGGAGTATTGAACACAACTCCGTTTCTGTCCCCACGCTCAATGCCACAACTGTTCAGCAATTCAAGTCAAGTGAGGTAAGTAGTGCAAATAGCAATTTCATAAAATACCAAATGTTTTTTAAAAAGTCGATACACAGCACATTTAAAAACAATGTTAAAAATAGCAGAGTTAGAACGATAACGCACAAATAAAGAACGTGCAGCTTCCAAAACTGCTGCCTGGTTCAAGTGCGCGCTCGCCACATCCGCCCTTTTTGACCCCTGACGTGCGTGCTCTGAGCGGCAACTGCACCGCTAACCTCCTCCTCCCAAGATGTCAGCCGCCCCGTCGCCCCCGGAGTATTGAACACAACTCCGTTTCTGTCCCCACGCTCAATGCCACAACTGTTCAGCAATTCAAGTCAAGTGAGGTAAGTAGTGCAAATAGCAATTTCATAAAATACCAAATGTTTTTAAAAAAGTCGATACACAACACATTTAAAAACAATGTTAAAAATAGCAGAGTTAGAACGATAACGCACAAATAAAGAACGTGCAGCTTCCAAAACTGCTGCCTGGTTCAAGTGCGCGCTCGCCACGTCCGCCCTTTTTGACCCCTGACGTGCGTGCTCTGAGCGGCAACTGCACCGCTAACCTCCTCCTCCCAAGATGTCAGCCGCCCCGTCGCCCCCGGAGTATTGAACACAACTCCGTTTCTGTCCCCACGCTCAATGCCACAACTGTTCAGCAATTCAAGTCAAGTGAGGTAAGTAGTGCAAATAGCAATTTCATAAAATACCAAATGTTTTTAAAAAAGTCGATACACAGCACATTTAAAAACAATGTTAAAAATAGCAGAGTTAGAACGATAACGCACAAATAAAGAACGTGCAGCTTCCAAAACTGCTGCCTGGTTCAAGTGCGCGCTCGCCACATCCGCCCTTTTTGACCCCTGACGTGCGTGCTCTGAGCGGCAACTGCACCGCTAACCTCCTCCTCCCAAGATGTCAGCCGCCCCGTCGCCCCCGGAGTATTGAACACAACTCCGTTTCTGTCCCCACGCTCAATGCCACAACTGTTCAGCAATTCAAGTCAAGTGAGGTAAGTAGTGCAAATAGCAATTTCATAAAATACCAAATGTTTTTTAAAAAGTCGATACACAACACATTTAAAAACAATGTTAAAAATAGCAGAGTTAGAACGATAACGCACAAATAAAGAACGTGCAGCTTCCAAAACTGCTGCCTGGTTCAAGTGCGCGCTCGCCACATCCGCCCTTTTTGACCCCTGACGTGCGTGCTCTGAGCGGCAACTGCACCGCTAACCTCCTCCTCCCAAGATGTCAGCCGCCCCGTCGCCCCCGGAGTATTGAACACAACTCCGTTTCTGTCCCCACGCTCAATGCCACAACTGTTCAGCAATTCAAGTCAAGTGAGGTAAGTAGTGCAAATAGCAATTTCATAAAATACCAAATGTTTTTAAAAAAGTCGATACACAACACATTTAAAAACAATGTTAAAAATAGCAGAGTTAGAACGATAACGCACAAATAAAGAACGTGCAGCTTCCAAAACTGCTGCCTGGTTCAAGTGCGCGCTCGCCACATCCGCCCTTTTTGACCCCTGACGTGCGTGCTCTGAGCGGCAACTGCACCGCTAACCTCCTCCTCCCAAGATGTCAGCCGCCCCGTCGCCCCCGGAGTATTGAACACAACTCCGTTTCTGTCCCCACGCTCAATGCCACAACTGTTCAGCAATTCAAGTCAAGTGAGGTAAGTAGTGCAAATAGCAATTTCATAAAATACCAAATGTTTTTAAAAAAGTCGATACACAACACATTTAAAAACAATGTTAAAAATAGCAGAGTTAGAACGATAACGCACAAATAAAGAACGTGCAGCTTCCAAAACTGCTGCCTGGTTCAAGTGCGCGCTCGCCACATCCGCCCTTTTTGACCCCTGACGTGCGTGCTCTGAGCGGCAACTGCACCGCTAACCTCCTCCTCCCAAGATGTCAGCCGCCCCGTCGCCCCCGGAGTATTGAACACAACTCCGTTTCTGTCCCCACGCTCAATGCCACAACTGTTCAGCAATTCAAGTCAAGTGAGGTAAGTAGTGCAAATAGCAATTTCATAAAATACCAAATGTTTTTTAAAAAGTCGATACACAGCACATTTAAAAACAATGTTAAAAATAGCAGAGTTAGAACGATAACGCACAAATAAAGAACGTGCAGCTTCCAAAACTGCTGCCTGGTTCAAGTGCGCGCTCGCCACATCCGCCCTTTTTGACCCCTGACGTGCGTGCTCTGAGCGGCAACTGCACCGCTAACCTCCTCCTCCCAAGATGTCAGCCGCCCCGTCGCCCCCGGAGTATTGAACACAACTCCGTTTCTGTCCCCACGCTCAATGCCACAACTGTTCAGCAATTCAAGTCAAGTGAGGTAAGTAGTGCAAATAGCAATTTCATAAAATACCAAATGTTTTTAAAAAAGTCGATACACAACACATTTAAAAACAATGTTAAAAATAGCAGAGTTAGAACGATAACGCACAAATAAAGAACGTGCAGCTTCCAAAACTGCTGCCTGGTTCAAGTGCGCGCTCGCCACGTCCGCCCTTTTTGACCCCTGACGTGCGTGCTCTGAGCGGCAACTGCACCGCTAACCTCCTCCTCCCAAGATGTCAGCCGCCCCGTCGCCCCCGGAGTATTGAACACAACTCCGTTTCTGTCCCCACGCTCAATGCCACAACTGTTCAGCAATTCAAGTCAAGTGAGGTAAGTAGTGCAAATAGCAATTTCATAAAATACCAAATGTTTTTAAAAAAGTCGATACACAGCACATTTAAAAACAATGTTAAAAATAGCAGAGTTAGAACGATAACGCACAAATAAAGAACGTGCAGCTTCCAAAACTGCTGCCTGGTTCAAGTGCGCGCTCGCCACATCCGCCCTTTTTGACCCCTGACGTGCGTGCTCTGAGCGGCAACTGCACCGCTAACCTCCTCCTCCCAAGATGTCAGCCGCCCCGTCGCCCCCGGAGTATTGAACACAACTCCGTTTCTGTCCCCACGCTCAATGCCACAACTGTTCAGCAATTCAAGTCAAGTGAGGTAAGTAGTGCAAATAGCAATTTCATAAAATACCAAATGTTTTTTAAAAAGTCGATACACAACACATTTAAAAACAATGTTAAAAATAGCAGAGTTAGAACGATAACGCACAAATAAAGAACGTGCAGCTTCCAAAACTGCTGCCTGGTTCAAGTGCGCGCTCGCCACATCCGCCCTTTTTGACCCCTGACGTGCGTGCTCTGAGCGGCAACTGCACCGCTAACCTCCTCCTCCCAAGATGTCAGCCGCCCCGTCGCCCCCGGAGTATTGAACACAACTCCGTTTCTGTCCCCACGCTCAATGCCACAACTGTTCAGCAATTCAAGTCAAGTGAGGTAAGTAGTGCAAATAGCAATTTCATAAAATACCAAATGTTTTTAAAAAAGTCGATACAAAACACATTTAAAAACAATGTTAAAAATAGCAGAGTTAGAACGATAACGCACAAATAAAGAACGTGCAGCTTCCAAAACTGCTTTCCTGTTAACAAGAAGATCCAAACAGGGTCCAACTCCACTTACTGGAGAATCTGCATGCAGAATGCCTCAAGGGATCAACATAGTTCAGGTATCCCTGTAGCCTAGGTGGTCAGGACTAGAAATACAGATCAAGGACCAACATCATCTGGGTTGTAGAGCTGCAGGCATGACACAGCAACAGTAACTGGGTGAGTATGCGCTATCCCCAATACATCCTTATGAGCCCTGAACCTTTTCCGTTTGGTCCTGGGGGAAAGGCAAGTGTTCTTGCACCTTCATGCCTCAATCCTAGGAATTCTCTTTCTAGCTCTTACCGTTCTGGTAACAAAACCCTTTACAATCACAGATGGCCCCTTCCCTCTAAAGTCCAGGTTCCAGCGAGAACTGGTGAAGCCTTCATGCCCACTGGGTATGATGCAACCTGTGGGCTCCTCAACTATCAGAAATTGCTGGCTGAGTGTACCTGTCCTTAGGGTATGCAGTGAGGGATGGCCAGCAAGTTGTCTCCAGCAAGAAGTGTTAAAAAGTTTAAATATCTTTGAGAACCCAAATAGTATCTACAACTAGGTTTTGAACTATAAAAAGGCTGTGACCATACCAGTGCCCGGCAACCAGATAAACAAACAGTGAACTTTGGTACTTTGGTCAGTTGTCACCAGCATTGTGTTTGCAACCCTAATGCATTTGAGGTGGTAGATGAGTTTTGTGCGAGGTTTGCGACAGAATTTCGATGAAAAATCAGCAAACTTAATTCATCTCAGAGCAAGAGGCCTTCAGAGACTAAATTAAATTAAATTCAATTTGTAGATTAATATAGCGCGGCTTATCACCTGTAAGGGTATCAATGGGCACAGGGAGATGAAGTGATTTGCCCAGAATCACAGGATGTTGAGCCAGCTCCAAGACTCGAACCCAAAACCCCAGGTCCAGAGTCGGCAGCTTTGGCCACTGCAACACATCCTCTCCTAGTAAGAGCCAGACATTTCATATTAAACTATCTACAATCTCTTTTAGTCTAGCCACCTATGTCCTCCTACTGTCCAAACACATACGTAGCCCAACAACTCCTAACGTTGCAGTACCCAACCTAAGCATAGACCATAAGATAGTATAGATCTGGCTCAAGTTTCAACTCTTAAACCTTTTGTGGACATATCATGGCCCCCAGCACTTGCTAATGCCTTCTGATTTTTCTGCAAGAAGAGTATTTTAACTGTTCAGTATGCTTACTTGTTTATAAAATACAATATAGTTTCTTGTCCCAAGCCCACACTGTACAATTCAACAAAATGAAAGCAATATTTTTCTCAGAAGTTATAGGACTGACTACATATTGATGATATTAGCTATTAGGGTTTGAATCATACCTCAGTTTGCAAACTCTGCCAACTCCTGGAGTAGGCCTTGATTGCGTGCCATTGCTGCTAGCGTGAGCAAAAGGCCAGAAGGAAGTAGCATAGAGCCAGATGTATATACAATGCATTCGGTAAAAGTAGTTGCAATTTGCGGACGGACTTGCATTCGGCAAATTGCTACCACTTTTACTGATTGTATTGCTATTATGTGAAAAGATCTAATAGGTCAGTTCACAAAATACTGAATCATGGTGGGTCGTGGTGGGTCACAAATCGACCTACCTCGTGGAAAAAGGAAAACAGGCTGCATTGAAACAACAATGAAAGGTTTTGGACCACTGCCTACTCCTAAAAAAGTTTTTTGTAAACATTCCCAAAAGGGAGGGTTCCTTTGGGGAATACTTCCTGCTTGCGGTAAGGTTACCACTTCCTTTGAGGAGTCAGTAAAATATTAATGTTTTGGAACCTAATTTTGGTCGCAAACTTGCTACATACCATAAGGAATCGGTATTTGGAATGAACGCCCTAAATGCACCCCTTCCAAATAACGATTAGTGATGGTTTTCTGAACCCATTTAATAACAAGAAAAATCTTTTTCAAGTCATTTAAATGGGCTTAGCACATTTGAAAAATGGATTTAGCCTTAACAAACCCTCTGGTTTACTGAATCCAAGGGTTTGAGGACACTAAAATCCTTTGTTCATCTGGCCTTTGGTTATCCAATTGGAGTTCAGGATTATCAGATGTTTGGAACACCTGTATCAGATGGTAGTACGCACACCGGCAACTGCTGAGTGACCATTGGCTGCTCCAGGTCCACAAGATAATGTACCCTTGGACACGAATGCAGATATGACATGTAGAGAGTTTTTCTACTGTGTCAGTGGCTTACTACAGGCATCATCCATAGTACACACACAGCTGTAATGACAACCCACAGGCCTCTCTTGGCGTGTTTTAAATGCTAGCAGTACAGCAGCCCCAATATCTTAGAATGCAATGGCAAACATCACTTCACTGTACACTCCACACGATTCCTCGGTTTGTGGCATGATGTAGATCCTCTACAAGAATGCAAATACACACACACACACACACACACGAGCACACAACTGCATGTCTACATGATACTCAAACCTCTAATTATATTCCCACTTCTACTTACAGGTGACAACAACTCTGCTGGTGGCACCTTACTACACCTGGTCAGCAGGGAACGGATTACCTACGCATGCCAGGTGTCATCTCTAAGGAGATTTGTGGGAACTTTACCACAGATATCATTCAGCATGGGGGAAGCTGCTGGGAAAGTATCATCACCACTGGCATTTTTGAAAAATAAAAATAAAATTGTTCATTTCTGAACAGTCTTTTAGACGATACACTATCCAGTCGATTCTTCAGTTTGTAAAATATTAAAAAGGATGGTTTGGTTACGTTTCCCCTCAGACAAGGACTCCAGTGTTCTGCTGTCACATTAGAAGCTACACTATTCCAGAGTCTACTGATATCATCACCAAGAGATATCAACTTCAAGGCAGCATTTCTATTCCACTTGTTCCTGAAATTATCCATCTCTGCCACACCCAGAGAAGAGCCAATGGGCACAGAAATCTGAATCAAAATGAAGGCCCTCATTTACAAGAGGCCTGCGCCGCCGGATTGTCACTTTTAATGATGCTCTGGTGGCCCAGGTCTCTCAATCAAATCTACGAGGTAACGGAAAGCCACCCTGCGTGGCTTTTCATGGCCTCGTAGATAGAGTGTAAAGCAGCGCAAGTCGCAGCGTTGCCTCGGACTACCTCGGGGAGGCATTGAATGGGCATTGTGGGGGGTGGTCCCACTCAACGCCCATGGTTTTTGACACAGTCCCTGATTTTCAACATGCTGTAAACCTGGAAATGCATCACATAGGGCTTTGATAACAGCTGTTTTTGTGTAGGAAGGTGTCCCTTCCAGCACAAAAACAACCTGGTTTCAATGCATGGTACAAGGGTTCCTGCGTTGGCACCAGGCAGCTATTTGCGTGCCAGCACAGTGTAAGAGTACAGGAATGCGCTGTATCGCATAGATACAACCCATTCCTGCCCTTATCTTTTGACGCAGGTCACCGCAGCGTATGGACGTGCAGCTCTACCCTGCATCAAATTGTTGTAAATAAGCCCCTATGGACCTCCAAGAGGTGTGTCACTTTTTCCAATTGAATGAACATTTTATTGAGCTTGGATAAAATGATTACGTCATCTAATCCTCAAAATTCCCCAGTCATAATTTGCATCCGGTAACATGTTTAAATAACATTGCAATTAAGACCATACATAAATTAATGCTGAAAGTGCTCAATCCCAGGGAAGTATTTGACCAACTGATTCATAATGTTACAAAATGCTCTATCTGCCAGGGCCAGATAATGTGTAAATTTCTCCAGAGCAAGCTTCTGCTGTAGCGTGTGAAACTATCACATTCCGAATGTTCTGGTGTAGGGCTGAGACTTTGCTGATCCCAAAATAGTCCCAATTAACAGTTTCACGCAAAACAAATTTAATATTGACATTTTTACAAGCTGTCTAAGCCAGCCAATGTAGAAGAAATATTTTCCGCCCATCAATAATTTGTTGGGTACACGTTATTAGAAAATGTATAGTTTTCATAATTTCCAAACAGTCCTGGAGATAATTTTGGTCAGCAAACAAACTTTGCAGTGTAACCAGCGTTTGTGTCGTAACGTAATGATGTGGGCAATAATAAGATATGATCCATGCAGACCACAAAACTTCTTATTTGTGGTGTCATGTGTATGCAATCTGTGCCGTTGAGGGTTGATTTATTTTTATTCAATGTCCTACCCTTAAAGTGTCTTCTGGCAAAACGAATAATGCAAAACTCATAATAATTTCACTGCCATATTTTTATTCCCATGATCCTTAATCTGTTATGCAGACGGGAGGTTTTTAATTGCAACGATTAAACTAAGGAAGAAAGCTAACTAACTAATATGATAGTTACCTATTTGCGTCTGTTGAATTAGATATTAGTTTCTCTTGGTTTTGATTTTTAGATTGAATGTTAGTTTTGTACTTTTCTGTTGCTATTAATTACTTGTTTAATACCCTGTAATGGCTATGTTTATTGATAATAGGTTTAACAGACTTTTGTATTGTCCTCCTGATGGTATTTATAAACGCATTGCATTAATCAATTGTATTGTGATTTGTGTGTGGATATTTTAAAGACCTTGTAATTATGTTTATATGTGTCTGTGATTGAATCACAGTAGACACATCGATTGATTAATTGGGCCAGACTGGCTTGGCGGGCTGTTTCCTACAGGAAAATAAAAGCAGCATCCCAGCCCTGTGAAAACAGAATACAACCACCACTGCCTTCACGGGGAAGGTTTGGAAATGTAGCTGGAAATGACAGAATAACGGAAGGACTTTCTGTTTTGTAAAAAAAAATGCTCTTTGTTTACATTTTTATGTACATACATCAACATAATTTACATTCCTATCTCGCAATCAACAATAATATTGACATCATGATATCACACCCAGTGAATGCAGTGAGCAGAAAAAACAGTAAAAGGAACAATAAACTGGACATTCCCCGCACCCACCCCGAGAGTCACCATCCGGAAGATGCCTTGTTTATGAGTACCTGTAAACAGATGTCATTACTCTTCTGTAACTTGAGGAGCGATGTCTGCTTATAGTCATGCATTCTGCTATTCTGCGGGGATTGGCATATCTTGCACATAGACCTTCATTAGCCCAACTATCCAGTAAACCCCTTCCCTGAAACAGAACTATAGGGCTTATTTACAAGCCCCTTGCGCCACCGGTTCATCACTTTTTTTGCTGCACCGATGCCGACCCATATTTAATAGGCCAACCAAAGTCCCTCTGCATGGCTTTTCATGGACTTGTAAATATGGTCCCATTTCACGTATCACATTGCATGAAGGGGGCATACCATGGGTGTTCCCACGCACTTCCATGGATTCTGCAGCATTCCCAGATTTACAACGTTTCGGAAACCTGGGAATGGGGCAGACTCCTATGCCTCCGGAGGCATAAGGAGGGTCAATGAGGAGATATACTTTTATTTCTTTCCATTTTCAGGTCGAGCCTAGCGGCAGCGTGTATGCCCTGCTCGCTCTGCGAGACTGCTGTAGTAGAATATGAGAGAGAAGCCGCGCCCACTCTCCTCCCATATTTTTCATTGGCTTGTGTCATTGTTCTTCGTAAATGCTGCATTCGGATTAGTTAATGGGCTTGTTAGTCCCTCCTTAGTACGGCCTTGTCTTCATTTGTACTCTCCCATGGGGACTGACCCCTTTACTTCGGTTGTTACACAAGACCTGTTATTTAGTCTGTAAACACTACTTACTTTATTGAGTTTCTGTTCCTGCAGGCACGACGTGCTTTGCGTAGATTCAGCGCGACACTTCTTTCCAATGCCATAGGTCTCTCATTTAAATGTGACACCAATTGCATTGCAAATATTTTTCACTTTAGCCGCACTCTTCTGTTCCTGTTCTTTGTGGCTTGCTCGAGACGTCAAGGGGCAGCGGAAGGCATGATGGGAGCACTGGTATTCACGTCAGTTAGGTTTTTCTGGTCTCAGAAAGAACTATTGTGAATCCGGCAAATCTCTAACAGGCCCAGACCGGAAACCGGAACCGGCCCTGGCAAACTGCTCAGCCAGCCCCCCTGGGGAGTGAAGCCGGGGTGGGGCCGAGCTGTTTGCTAAGGCCAATTGCAGCCAATTTTGTTACAGGGGGCCGATATTGCCAGCTCCCAGGGACGTCTCAAGGATTTCGGGGGCCCTGGGCCAAACATATTTTGGGGGCCCTTGTTCGGAAGAACATTGAATTTATGATCCAGTTTCAACTCTTTCCTGCCCTCGTTGGCTAGTTCACTGCAATTGCACAAGCACACTGGTCCAATTTCTAAATGTGTTTATATCTAATATTCAGGGATAGGGACGTGTGTTTTTCAACATTGAAACACAGCAGCAGCTCACCAATATCGCTGCAAATAATCTCTTAGACCTCTCCTCCGATTTCTCATATGCGTGGCACTGTTTTGATCTAAAAGCAACTTTTTTTTATCGGATGTTACATGAAACATAAACACAACATTTGCCTGAAAAATGTCTGTAATAGACTCTCACACATTACCCACGTTAAAAATTAATTAAAGGAAAACGCTATTGACACTGATCTTTTTTAGAATTATTCAAGGTCACCAGGGCAAGACTCTCTCAGGGGCCCTCTGAAAGGCTGGGGCCCTGGGCCAGAGCCCACTTTGCCCATGCCTTAAAACGTCTCTGCCAGCTCCCGGTAGCAAAAACGGCCCCCAAGGGACCCAAAACCAGCCCCCACCCTGGTGGCCCACCAGGGAAATGCCCAGTGCCTGGTATGGCCAGTCCGGCCCTGATCTCCGCAGTAAAGAATAAAACATAATTCCTTGGGGCAGCTTTGTCTATTGGTTAAACACTGACATCATCCCGGGACCTTTAGGGCAGGGCCACGAGTGCCGTGCAGGTACGGGAACCCGCCTCATTTTCCTGCAGCTTTTGAGCAGAGAAGGGCGAGCGAGGCGTGTGCACTGAAGTAAGAAACGGTGAGACCGGTAAGAATGACTGTTCTGCATCCGAGGCAGTGGAATACAGCTGGCTGTGCGGCAGAATCGAGGCAGTGGCCTTAGGCTTCACTACTTGGGCACTAAAACAATGCTAGCAAGTTGCCGCGTATCACCCGTGAATGCCTTTCTCATTGCTCGCTCACACTTTGCATTCTGGTAACTGCAGTCCTACATGTAGAAGGACGGGAAACAAAACAACAAGTACTTGAAAGCAAAGCAAAAAGGAACAGTAGCCGTACACACCAGATATGGACAACTTGAGACTCGTGGCCTGCGTATTGTTTTTTTGGTGGGTGGGGGGGTGAGTAAAGAAGGTAGGTGACTACCTGTGCACGTACTTTATTGCCTGCTTCAGCTTTGTCCTTGCTTTACTACCAAAGTGAGCATGCCAATTTCCTCCTGTTTTAGTTTCTTTAAGTTATATTATCTTGTAAGTCTGCGGAACAGTGCAGTTTCTTCGATGGGTTCAAGGTTTTGTTTTGTATTCTCTGTCAGTGACCAAGCTCACTGTTGAAAAACAAACCTATGGTACTGCACGCTTTAGCCTGTTACTTGCCTCAATTAGTTAAGCTGTGAGAGCCGCCTTCTGACCAGTTTCAGGAAAAGACAGTGCTTCCAAACGTGGACTCTTGGAATGCCTGCCATTAGCTCATTAATGGATGCCGCTTGTGGCACTGACGCCTGGAGGGATATCCGGCTGCTCGCACTAGTCTGGCAGTGGCAGCCAGGTAATCTTGGCATTGAAACAGCATTCTGAAGCCTGGGTATGCACGTTTCCAATTGTACTTAATGGCCTTTGAATGATTATTAATTGCGCATTTATCATGTACCAACCACCCCTCACTATTTAGAAATAGATGCAGATGTGCACATAACACTATATATCGAATTAACTATCTCAGTGGATGCGTGCTGTTCAGCCCGTAATATCCAATGTTTATGGAAAGTCAGTTCTTTGTAAGTGGTTAGCTTATTTCTTTCGTCCCCCTAGTTTTCGTAGATCAGAGAACCGAAGCACATGACGATTAAAGTGATATGCCCAGGACCACACAATTCGATAACGTGTGCAGGGTAAGGATAGAGACATCCGTTCTGTTACCTGATATTTCCTGATTATCATGTTATCCACCAGTCTCCCCACCCCCTCCCCCACCGTATGATCAAACATGCTCTGACGACTGATACGTTCCCTTCAAAGGCACCTCAGCCAGTTCTCAAGACAGGCCAACATCTTGACAACACAGGGTGAGGCTGCAAGTGAAACAAGTCTAGTGACTCTTGAAAAAACCCCACCAGCCCTACAGTCGCCTAACTCCTCCGAGAGGTAGTGATTGGAACCCCCTTCCCCCCACTCAAGAACTAAACCCTACAAACTAGTTGTCACCTTCCTCTTATCGCACTAAAGCAACCAAAACATGCTTGGTCTGCAGACATCACTGAGAGTGGAAAGAGCTCATTGGGCCTGCAGGAAATTCCCCTCCGTCCAGGCTGGTCGGTGAGCCCTCTAATTGTTGCCCAGGGAGGAGATGTATTAGAAGTAAGGTTCTTATGTCCGCCATAGTCTTGGATTCACTCCTCGTTGGTGTACAGCTCAAACTATCACAGCTTTCACTCCCAATGCTATAGGTATTGCACTTTGCACAAAACCATCTGCAGACTGGGAATGGAATTTTGCCCCAATAATACTGACTCCAAGATCTGAGCTAAACCTCACCAAGTATGATCCACCCCGTTCAGCCTACTACTACAAGAATCATAAAAATTGTGAAATGAAGTACCAGCACTTCTAAACTAGAAATTCAGTAGTATTTGTAAATAAATAAATTCCAACTGCACACCATCCTTCCGCCAACCAAGGAAGACCTTGCCCTGAAGTAGCACAATGTAATTCCACCCCGCAGCCAAGAGCTCCAAAGCCATTCTTCAAAACCTTTGGGTATACACACACATCTACTGCATTTTACCCATCAATGCAGGGTCAGATTGGCCTATAAGGTTATCAGGCAGTGCCTGATGGACAGGTCTGACAGGTCCGTGTGTGGGCTGTTTGTAGGTCTTGCTGAGCCAGCGCATGCGCTGCTCTGCGAGACATTTATTAGGTGGGTTTTCGAAGTGCTACCCCACGTTTTGGCTGGCCTAGCGCTTGCGTTCACGCGAGCATGCACGCGCGCAGCTGCCATCTGTCTTTCACGGGTCATTAAGCGTGTGGACACAGCAGCAGCTTTCACTTTTGCAGCCGCACGCCCACTCGCTCCGCCCTATCCGTGTCTAGACCGCCTCTCTCCTCATGCGCTCAGCTCATCGCTCGCGGGCACACAGAAAGCGTGTGGACGCTGCAGCTGCTTTCACTTTTGCAGCCACGCGCCCACTCGCTACGTCCTGTCCGTGTCCATGTTGAAGACCGCTTATTCATATAGAGACCACTCTTACTGCCTCACACGCCCCCTGTACTGACTGCGATCCTTCTTTATCGACTGCCTCCCCACCCCTCGCCCCCCCACCTCCCAATCGATTCCCTTTTGTACCAACAAGATTCCACGGTTTTGGCCGAGTCCCCAAATTCCTGACCCTGCCCTCCTCAGACCGTACTGCCCACTGCACCTCTATATCCCTTCTGGACTGGCTCTGCCCCTGTGCTGACCAGACGCCTAAACTCCTGGCCATGCTCTGGGGAGCGGAAGCATGCCAAAGACAACAGTTCAGTGAAAGAAAACCCAAAACTGCCTTTTCTGTGTCAGCAGGAAGGGTCACGGTAGAATAAAAGTACAAAAATGTTCGCATAAATTAGCATTTATCGTGGTTCACGAGAAAATTCCTCTTTGTATTTTCAACTTGTGGCACAAATGCTGGATAGCCCAGGGCCTTTTTTGAAGGGGGTGGGGGGGGGGGGGGTAGATAGGGGTGAGTGTTTGTTTTGTGTAGCTTTACCTGCGCAGCACCGTGTGCATTGTGCTTGAAATACTTTTTTTTCTGTTGGTGTTTGCTTGGAAAAGTTCAGCATTGTATGTATCACTCATATCCTTGTGCGCAGGATTCGGTTAATGTGGTACTCCCTGCCTGTGTGTAACTGATAAAGTTTTCACATCTGTATGTATTTACCTTGATGACGATAACATTTCTTCGTTTCCAGCTCTTTTGTTATGTGTTTATCGTTGTGTGCTGTGTTGCAACATTTATTTTGCGCTTACTAACCATATATGGGGTGCTGAAGCACTTGCTTATGTGGGTAGCATGCTACGCCGTGCAGGGTGGTTGGTTGGAAGTGTGTTTTCTTGCTACTTTATCCACCAGCTCCCTTGTTGCTGCCACGCAACGTGCGACCTATCACAATTAATTTTTTACTTTAATTTTTGGGGAGGGTCTGACAGCTGCCATTTGCTGCTAGGAGCTCTGCTACATACATTCATGTCTTAACTTAAGCGTGCACCATCTTATATCAGTCAATAAATACATGGTAAATGCAAACAACGTTATTCTGTAGATGCACAGATGTGCGTGCTTATGTTTTAACGCATATGTGTGCACCTCCAGAATGGAATTACTGGCAACAGCAGACGCGTAATTGTGCCTTTTGTTTTTTTCTTTTATGCATCGACAACTGCACTGGCATAGCCAACAGGTCTCTGGCGAGACCTATTGGTTTTGCCAATGCTTGTTCTGGGTTGTTTCTGGGCCTGCTTTATGGTCTGATGGGCCATTTTTAGGTCGAGCATGGGTAGCGCATGCACTGCTCTGTGAGGCATGCTGCATGCAGTTATGGACTTCAAGCTCTGGCCACTCTCCGCCGATCTTTTCAGTTGGCTCATGTTACTGTCCTTTCTAAATGGTTGCATCTAATTCATTAATAGGCTTGTTAGTCCCTCCTTAGTAACGTCTTGTTTGCATTGGTAACCCCCGATTAGGACTGGACCTTTTCCTTGTGCTGTTACACAGTTGGTTCTATCTACAGTCTGTGAGCACTATTTTCTTAAATGTCTTAAATCTAGCTGCTTTTACAGGCATGACAGGCTCTCCCTAACCCACGCTGTATGTGCCTCCACCCCATTGCTAGGTTACGAAACACCCTATACCATGCAGTCTGAAAAGCGTGTGGCTTAACGACGCAGGCAGAACCATGGACGTCTAAACCACGCATATGCCTTTACCAGGCATATGCGTGGTTTAGACGTCTGTGGTAGTTAGTGCTCTTGACTCGGGAGGAGGAGGTGACTTCCTGCCCGTACGAGGACCTTTGTAAGGGCTTGGTGAGTACGATTTTTGTATTCCTTTCTTTTGGTGGGGAGGCCGGTTTTAGGACTCAGGGTGGGGGGCTAGGTAGTTGGGACAGGGGATAGGGTACTTTTTTACAGCTTGGTGCGGTTTTATGGCTCAGTGTGTGGGCTGGGTAGTTAGGACCAGGGCCGGACTGGGAACCACAACCGGCCCTGGCAAAGTGCTCGGCCGGCCCCGTCGGGTGCCGCCGAGCTCTGTGCCAGGGCCGGTTTTCGGCCGATTTTGTTACAGGGCTGATTGGGCAGCTATGCTGCAAGAACGGCCCTGTGACAAAAACGGCCCCCAGGCGTCCAAAACCGGCCCCCACCTGTGCGGCGCACCGGGGGATTGCCCGGTGCCCACTACGGCCAGTCCGGCCCTGGTTAGGACAGGGACTACTGTTCTTTTTAGGGCTAGGGAGTGAATTTAGGGCAGGGGGCTGAGGTGTTTTTTAGTTATGGGGTGAAGGTTGTAGGGCTTAGGGCAGAGAAAGGGGGTCAGGGTCGAGTTCTGGCTAAGGGGCATGGGCGTTGGGGTCAATTCAAATATGGGTGCAAAGTTTCAGGGCTCAGGGCACGAAGGGGCTGGGGTGTTTTAGGGGCTGGCGTGAGCTTCCGCTATTAGAATTCAGGAGGGGGGCTCGGGTGCTTTTAGGGCTTGGTGTCGCACGTTAGGACAGGTGGCTCTGTTTTAGGGCATAGAGCAGGGGCTAGGGCATAACCTTAACCACGCATATGACGACCAAATATGTAATTGCTATAAAGGCATGCGTGGTAAAGGCATGCGTGGTTAAGATGCGGTCGTTGTTAAGAATGCGTTGTTCAGCCACGCGTTGTTGGGGGATGCGTGGTTGGAACACACAACCTGCTAGGTTCCTTTTAGCCAGTACAAGTTAGAGAGCTATGAATCAGCACACACTCTTCAGGGCCATATTTATGGCCCCAGTTGCATCACGCTTGCACTATGCAACATGGTACATGGGCAACACAACTGAAAAATTAGATTTATGAAGCCACGCAAGGCCACTTTGCCTGGCCCTGAGTAGCTTCATAAATCTTGGTAAAGCAACGCAGTGCAAATCACTGCATTATGTTACTCTCCGCTAGGGAGAAGTTACATGAGCATTGCATAGGTCCACACAACTCCATGGTTTTTTACGCATTCCCAGATTTACCAGAACTTGTAAACCTGGGAATGCCCCAAAAATATATGCCTTACCAAGGGAGGCGTAACAAACAGAAATATCTGTATTTCTCCTAGTTACTTCCTCGTTCAATGCATGCTGCATTTTGCAGCACACAAATTGAGGAATATGCAGCTAAGGATTGTGCAGGAAGGCACCCTTGCCTGCACAAAAATAATACTGCATGCAACACAGCCACCCTTACACCATGGTGCAAGGGTGTGTGTCTTGGCGCTAGGCAGCCAAAACAGCACCAACGAAGGAGAAAAGGCCGTAATGCGCTGTATTCTTTTAAAAACAGCACATTCCTGCCCTTTCCTTGTCATGCAGTGCAGCGCAGCGCAGCAAGATGGCTTGCTGCACTGCACTGTATGACAATGTCATAAATATGCCCCTTTCGTTATTTGGGATGCTGCATTAATCTCAGCCGATTTACCAATGGGTCTACTGTGATCGCCTTAACCCCAGTTTTTCTTATCTGTTCAACAATGATGACCAATAGGGCTAGATCTGTGGGCGTTCCCAAACCATATGATAGAAGTCGGCCTAGGTTTGTTGGCACCTAAGGCAAATGTTTGACGACTTAGGAAGCAATTTAGCTACCCCTTTTAGTGGCAGATTAGTCTGATGTAAACAATTGTATTGCGTGTATTCGTACTGGGTGTTTCTCAAAACGATCTTTGCATAAACCCAGGACGCTGGTCAATTTGGTTTCCGTGAGTTATCGTCCCACCATGCCTTCAATGAGGATATGTCAACATAGAAGGGGGGGGGGGGCATAGCCATTTACAGAGTGGGTACATTATCTTTACAGGATCCCAGTGTAAGTATTCTATTGAGGACCTCAGTCCTAGCAGGCTCAGGCCCAGATTCTGAAAGGTGTCTCGTAATGCAGCGCTGCACCCAAAGAGGGTGTGCTACATTGCGTGACAGGCAGAGAGCAGGAGAGTGCCACATACACAGGGATATGGATCTCTCCTCCCCTCTCCCTAACGCCGGCACTGATTTCAGCTGACATGCGCCAGGACCACACTTTAGCGCCAGAGTGCTAAGGTGCGTGCCTGAGTCTAACATAGGTTTTGTACAGGAAGGGTATCCTTCCTGTACAAAATACTATGGCTAGACAAATTTAAAATCTTTTCCTATGTGGTATGTGTCCTGCACAGTGCAGAACACATGCAAAGTAGGAAAAGAAAGGAGAAATGAAAACATTTCTCCTTTAACGCCTGTTTTTCAGTGGCATTCATTTTTGGCACTAACCCCTGTCTACTAATGTATGTAGATAGGGTTTAGCATCAAAAAGCATGGTGGTTGCATGGCAGCGCCCATGTACCACCCATGTAACGCACCCTTGACGTAAAGTAATGCAAAATAGGGTTTTGAGTTGCTTTGCTTTACTTTTCCATACAAACCAATGCTAATACCAATTAGCATTGGTTTGTTAATCCCCAAATAGATTTCACATAGGATTAGCATTACAAGAGTAATGCCAATCCTACGCTAAACCTTTGTGAATCTGGCCTCAGTGTCCTCCACCCCTCATACTGGTCTTGCAGCCCGTTCCAATTCAGTGTAAGCCATGAATTGCCTCACCCTAATATAAATTTAATCTCTTAAGGTTTTAAAGGTGCTCAACAAAATGCCCTGATACAGATCGCCCAATTCCCGAATCCCATCCTCCGTCCACGGCCTACTACCATAGGAGTGTGCTAGCACCCTGAAGCCCGGTAGACCTGATAGTAGAATTTCAGGTGCATAAAGTGACCCACCTCCCTTTTTATCCAATCAGTTATGCCAACAGAATTTAGCAACACGAATAGCCTTGGCTTGTCTTCTCATCCCCTTTCATATTCCCAAGTAGTACCGCCTCAACTACTCCCTCCTCTACATTAGCACATATCTCTGTAGATTCCACACCTGTTGATCCTGCTACCCATCTCAGCGTACACAGTAATTGTAGTAAAGTACACAATAGGACACTTCCATTTTAGGCACACCCATACCATCCTCATTTAGAGGACTCGTCAGCTTAGCAAATGCAAACCTTTTTCTCTTGTTTGCACAAGCTAAGGCCCAGGTTCTGAAAGGAGTCACGCAACGCAGCACAGCACCCAAAGAGGGTGCGCTGCTTAGAGTGACAGGGAGAGAGCAGGAAAGTGCCTTATTCACAGAGATATGGCTCTCTCCTCCCCTCTTCCTAGCACCGGTGCTGATTTCCTTTGCCGTGCACCAGGCACAGACCTTAGCACCATAGTGCTAGGGTGCTAGCCTGAGTCTTCCATAGGCTATGGCTAGACAAGTTTAAAACCTTTCCCTACTTTGTATGTGTGCTGCACAGTGCAGCAAGCATGCAAATTAGGAAAAGAAAGGAGCAATGAAAATATTTCTCCTTTTAACGCCTGCAGCGGCATTAATTTGTAGCACTAACCCCTGTCTACCAAAGTGAGTAGATAGGGTTGTGTCAAAAAGAATGGGTGGATGCGTGGGAATGCACATGTACCACCTATGTAACGCCCCTTAACGCAAAGTAATGGAAAGCAGCATTTTGCGTAACCTTTCCATACAAACCGACACTAATACCAATTAGCGTTGGTTTGGTAAACCCCTTTATAGGTTTAGCATCGAGTTAGCATTAAAAAAGTAATACTAACCCGACGCTAAACCTTTGTGAATCTGTGTCTAAGTCTGTATGATGGATACTCAACTCAGTCAAAATCAACTTTTTCACAATTACAGGGGTAGTTTGATCCAACAGGGTATAGACAATCTTAACCTAAATATAATGTAGCCAAAGTTCCCTGTTATTAGACTTTCATCATTGTGATAGATCTGTACCCATAAATATCCAAAGGCTTCAATAACTCAATCGCTCATTGAAGGAGAGAGGCTATGTACACTGGGTCTGACACTTCACCATCAGGAAAATTGGGAACACACAAGATTTTCCCCAGTTTACTTTCAACCCAGACTGTTTTCCAAATTCAGCTACTATCTCTTCTCTTAAATACAAAACAGCGTCATTCACATATTGCGAGGCAATGTGCATGCCAACACACTGATAATCACTTAACAAGTGGTGTCTGGCAAAGACATCCCTATGGAATGCAGGTTTTTATAAGTTCAGCAGCTTAGTGGCCAATGGGTCTTTATAGGTGGAATTGAATTCAGGCAGCAGACCATCTCCCCGAGCGTTTTCCTACTCATCAATTGGTCAATTGACAATTTTATTTCTTTCAGAGCCAGAAAGGGATCCAGTGTAGCTCTAAGCTCCCTGGGTAATCCAGCAAAACTATGTGAGCCAGCTATTGTGCCAGCCTGTCTTCATATTGTTCCTTCAGAGTGGAGTATAGCTCCTGGAACTCTTCTGCAAAGCCACCATAACTGTCGACCTGTGTTTATAAAATATCATCAGTGGAAGACCTAATGGAATAAATGGGTTTGCGCTCATTGTCAAAGTTTACCAACCAAGCCAACAGACATCCTGCCCTTTCCCCCTTCCGATGTTCCCTAGCCACATACTCCTTATAAATCATGACACTGAGTCTTTCCAACATCTCTTTGTATTCTTTCTCTACCTCTTTTCGCTTTCTGAAAACTTCAGAGTCACTCACCATGGCCACTTGCAGCTCACAAATCTTGTATTTTAATGTAGCTAGCTAGCAGGTCAGCACTAGTTTTATTCCATAAGTATTTTTCAGGCACACTCCCCTTACCATAACCTTGAGAGCCTCCAATTCAGTATTGGCTTCTCTCCCTGTCTCCTCTCTTTCTGTGAAATAATGTGCAAAGTGTTCCTCAACTGATGTTCTGAAGGGGGTGTCTAGAAGTGTATTTACTTGCAGTTGCATGGTCGTAATGAATGATTGGGGTCCACTGAGTCCCACACACGGAACCAAATGAAAGTCACCAGCCAATTTAGCATGCTGCTCAGGCAGCGTGGGCCCAGGTCAACTTGTGGACCTCCTTTATACTCAGTCATTCGGTCAGTCCATCCTTGAAACATTGATTCTCTCTTCTCAGGCAAACAGATCTTATGTTATTGTCATGACTGCCAGGCCGGGATGGGCCCAGAAATCAAAAGTTTAAGACCCCTCAGAGTCCTCTGTTTCATCCTGCCACCCATGCTGTGAAGTCTCATTGCGCTGATCTCAGTACTTCGTGATGTCCTGCACCAATTTTGCTCTTTCTTGCGCCCTTGTTGGCCATCTACCCGATGGTGTGCTCGTTCTTCGTTTCTTACACCTCACTTCGGGCCTCTCTGTGCTGTCCTAAGAATCTGTTCTGGGAATTCCCATCATCTCCTTACAATCCCAGGGTAGAGATGGCAGTGCAAAGAAATGTGTTTTTATGTTTGCAATGACCTTCATCCTGGCTGTATACAACAATGCATATGGAATGTCACTTTGGCAGATTGCTTGTTTAACATCCAGGAAGGCACACCCCTGACACTGAACATGTGTGGTATAGTCCAGGCATATATGTATTTTTGCATTGTCATTGCATTTTAAGATCCTGGTCAAGAAAATTTAAAATCCTTGCCACCAATGGCCTAGGTGGTGCCATGGAAATCTGTGTGCTGTTTCCACCAGAAAAAAACTGTGGTGCAGTGTCCTCAAATATATTTGCGAGTAGCCACTTCTCCAGTTTGGCAAATGAACTCTCAGCCTTTTCGAGGATACCCACCAAGCTGTTATTGTTTCTATGAGAGCTCCCATCAGCATCCTCAGGCCCATTACATAGAAACTCTACAGCCTCTGACGGTTTCTTAAATTTGATCTGAAGTTGATGTGCTGTAGGTCACAGAGAGGACAGCACAGATTTGTATAACTCTAACCTCTGTCTGTGGTCTGTGCATAGCAAATTCACATCAACTGTCACCATGTTGATCTTGTTTTCCATGATAGACTTGGTATCTTGAACAGCTGGCAATATGGCATTGAATTTTTCAATATGCCCCTCCAGGTTTGGCTCTATTGATTGTAGCATGCGTAGTGCCCCTGATCCCTCATCGGTCCTTGTCTCCATGCATTTCTCTACAGATTGCCTCTTCCCTCCTTTAGGTCTCACCATCTTGGTGGGAAACTGTGCAGCTGTGAGGTATAGCCAAAGTCAAGCCACTCTCTAATACCAGATGATCAGGTCACCTTTAAAGGCTACAGTGGCCAGGACTCAACCACCACCAGTGGGCAGGGAGGGAGACTGAAATACAACACACAATCGTGGGGACCATACACATCAGAGGATACTCATAAGCTGTACCCGAAAAGTTCATGTCATAGCAAGAGTATGCAGTTAGGGTATCCGTTGGTGGATTTTGTCCCAAGGGCACCCCAAAACTCAAGGTGCCCCAATATCTCAGAACTTTTTCCCAGTTGGGGGTTTAAAATGGGAGACAACCCTGTACCAGAGCTATTGACACCGCTTCTCATCTGTTAGCTGTTTGCTCCCGTTGTGGGGAGTAGGCAATGCAATCTGATGATACGGGCCGTTCATTTTTATTTTTATCACAATGTCCAAGTCCACAGGAGGCCTAGAGCAATGCCCGTACGGACTCTGGGCCAAGCCGCCGCTTCCCACGTGGAGCTATCAGCCTCCCCTCTAAGGGTACAGCCTGGGCCCAACAGTCACCTAAGTGTGAACACCCTTCTTCTTGCTGTATTTGAAACTCAATTAGAGTCAGGCAGGGCATATCCTCACTTCATGGCTCTCCTCCTATACAGCCGCTTGTGGCTGCAGCCCCAGGCAGCCATGACGCTCTGTTGGGGTCTCAAACCCCACTCTGCCTCCAGCTCCCACCTTTGCGAGGTAGGGCTCGGGCCCCTAGTCATATATGCATGCCTCATTCACCAGTTGCGAAGCTGACACTCGGGTCATCTCCCTGGACAACACCACCATATTGTCTTGGCCCGCAGGCCGTGGCACTGTCCACTCTGCTCCTACTACTACTCGGTCCTCCTTGTGTATTCATCACTCTCTCCCCTCCTGCCTTTCACTGACAAGGTGTGGATCATACCTGATTGGCCCTCTATCACGCAGGATTCCATGATGATATTCAAGAGCAGTGCAGGAGTGCATCATACTCTATCTTGCACTTGACCATGCCCCCAGGAAACACCTTTTTATTGTGAAATATTATGAATGTTATCAACATTTGCGTATCGCACTTCTACAATTGTAAAGTCTGATATGTGTATACTTTCAAGATTTTGTTTTGCAGAATGCAACATTGTATAGGTTTTAGCTACTTAGGGAAGGATTTGCAGCTCTAATTCTCTTCTCTTGACCTTAACCTAATATCAATAAACTACTTCCAGCCAGTCCCTCCAGTTTGCTTTGTTGTTGTTGTCTTTACAACAAAATACCACATGCTGGAAACTCCAAAGCACCAGGAACAAAGACAGAGGTGAAGGCTGAGGACCTCATTTCCATTTCCCTAGATTTAAGGACTAGGATAATGGGAGGCAGAGTCGATTTTGGCCAGGTCCACATATGTGTGTTTTTCCTGTTCAGGGTGGAATAACCATGGCCAAATCTGCATACATTTACCACCTACTTGGAGTTCATAATAGACATGGAAATTGCCATATCGGGCAAGTCTGGTGATCATTTTGAACATCAACCTCTATGTATGTCTAATCTTGAGTATTTAGCAGAGTCTCTGGGTAATCACAGTGGAAGAGCAAAGACATAGCTGGGAAGAAAGTTTCTTCTTGGTCCAGGTAGAGAATAAATGCACAGACCAATTCTACACCATAACTAGAATGTGTGCCTTTTCTGAGAACCAGTGGAACATTTCAGATCCTGATAACAGTGTTATTCCAGCGTTATGGCATTTGAAGCACCATTAAAGAAATGAAGAATGAAAAATCATAAGGAAAATGTCATAATATTTTATACACTGACTCGGGTGAATAGATGGTACAATGCTGCCAATGCACATTGTGTCCCTTGGGGTTCTCGACAGGTCAATTTAACCCGTATGTACTATTTGCCCTACGTTGACTACACTTTGGTGTCAGCTTATATTTTATCTCTCTAAGTTTGAAACTCATGCAAAAAAAACTATTGATGGACAGAATGATGTGCAATGTCAAACATTCCCACCAGTCCAGAGTTCTGGGCCTAGATCCCTAATTTCTTTGCTCTCCCTGCCATTCTAGTTTACACCCAGCCTTATGCAAATCAGTCTTGACCCTGCTCCCAATGGGAACAGTCCAGCCCGAACTGCCATGCCAGTAACTCCCAGGACTAGAAACAAGCATCCTAGGACCTGTATTGGGGTTTCACCCACTCACAGACCAGGCTAGCTTGACTCGAGGAGAATGGAGAGCATTGGACCCACTTCTGGGCATACCCGTCCCACTCCGGGTGACAAATGCAAAAAAAACAATTGACGGACAGAATACAGAACAATGTCGTACATTCCCCCCAGTACATAGACCTGGGCCTAAATCCATAGTTTTTTTGCTCATTTGTTTGCGTAGCATGTTATTAACAAAACAAAAAATGCTTTCCCTACTGAAACTAGGTCCTAAATATAACTACCTATTGGCGACCACCAGTAGGTAATATAAATATATATTTTTTTGACTTGGCTATATCTTTGCTTCCATTTACAAATCTCCATGAAATTTCCCCCAAAAAGTGCCAAGTTGAGTCTTCTTGTGCATGGAAAGTTTCGGGGTGATCTGGGAAACAGGTGCCAAGAAAAAGGAGGTGTCAAAAATTGTGTTTCCCATGTTAATTTCCATGGAGATTTAAGCCCTGCCTTCAGCCCGAACTGCTGGACGGAATTACACCAAATTTGGCAAAAAGGTAGCTTTTGGTACAGAAACCACAGTTTTTGTTATTTGGTGTAAATCCATTCAGTAGTTTTCGAGAGATTAAAGGAAATCCAAATCTGTATATCTAGAGTCGTAACTAATTTACGACTAATTTGCGATGATTTTCAAATGCGCGCACCAACAGGAATGCCAAGATTAGCTGGCCACAACCTGCGCAGAAAGTTGAAGCTGTCATTTTAATTTATGGGCACATTTCCCGGGGCTAAACAGAAATCACATAAACTGGCATAAGGAGTCTGGTTGGATGTACCCTGACCCCATGAGTGAGATGTAGGGGTGTTTCTTGGACACAGTGCTGACAGAAAACATTGAAGAACAGGTTTTTCCACCCCACATTCGATATTTGCAAATTCGCCTCGATGCTAAGATAGGCCCCTCGTGTAACGTTGCGACAAATTTGAGAATATTGTAAAAAAAACATACAGAAATAGCACACTCACAGAGACATTCTTGCAGTCATTCACAGTCCCATGCAGACACTCATGCACACATGCAAACACCCATACAGACACTCACAGACCCACACAAACACTCATGTACCCACTCACAGACCCAGAGACACTTATGTACTCACTCAAACACCCACTGAGGTACTCATGCACCTACTCACAGACTCACTAAGTGACTTATGCACCTATTCAAAGGCCCACTGCTACACTCATGCACGCACTCACAGGCCAGGCTAGCTTGACTCCAGGAGAATGGAGGGCATTGGACCCACTTCTGGGCATACCCATCCCACTCGGTGATAAATGCAAAAAGAACAATTGATGGACAGAATGCAGAACAATGTCGTACATTCACCCCAGTACATAGACCTGAGCCTAAATCCATCGTTTTTTTGCTCATTTGTTTGCGTAGAAAAAACACTCAGAAATAGCATACTCACAGAGACGTTCTTGCAGTCATTCACTGTCCCATGCAGACACTCATGCACCTACGCAAACACCCATACAGACACTCACAGACCCACACAAACACTCATGTACCCACTCACAGACCAAGAGACACTTATGAACTCACTCAAACACCCACTGAGGTACAGGTACTGCTACACTCAGGCACCCACTCACAGAGATACTCACCCATCCACTCACAGACCCACTGAAACACTTATGCACTCAGAGACTCACTGAGGCACTCATGCACCCACTCATAAACCCACTTAAAGACTCATGCACCCACTCACACACTCACTGAGGTACTACTCATACACCCAGTCATGGACTCACTCAGTGGCTCATGAACCTATTCACAGACCCACTGAGGTACTTATACACCCACTCTCAAAGCTACTCAGACACTCATGCAGCCACTCACTGACCCACTCAGACACTCTTGCACCCTCTTACAGACACACTCAGAGACTCATGCAACCACTCACAGACCCTCTCAGACACTCATGCTCTCACTCAGAGACCCAGTCAGACACTCATGCACCCACTTCCCAGCCCCCTCAGAGACTTGTGCACCCACTCACTGGCTAACTCAGATACTCACACACCCACTCATATACCCCCTAACACACTCCTACTCCCACTCACAGACCCACTCAGGCACTCACACATACAATCTGGAAGGTTACAGTATACAGTTAGGAAATACAAATTAAAAACAACATTGAAATTCACTAAAAAAACAGAGGTTACAGGACGTTATAGTTAGGAAATAACATTAAAAACCTGTAGAAATTCACTATAAAAACAAAGGTTACAGTAACATTATAGTTAGGAAATAACATAAAAAAATAGAAATTCAATTAAAAAAAAAAAATTCAAGGATGTTATAGTTAAGAAATAGAATTTAAAAAAGCCCTTAGAAATCCACTGAAAAAAACAAAGGTTATGGGGACGTTATAGTTAGGCTCAGATTTCACTCATACAAAACAATTCAGCAGTTATAGTCACCTAAACTAACTATAACTTTGCAATGCACTACTTATGACCTCACATATTACATCACTCATGAGATGATCAGTGACATCACTGATAACATCTCAAATGACATCATCCAGGTAGTGTAAGTGTTTCATAAATGTTTCTGCGAGTTAAAAATATATACTGCGCTATTGCATAAGTTAAATTACTATTCTTTTTGTACTACTAATGAGTGATACTGTTTCTTTAAAAAAAAATCTTTATTTAGACATCCATCACATACAAAAAATAAGATGATATTGCATTTCTATAATATACATTTCGATGCATATGTATAGGATGTCAATTATTTAACTTAACTCCCTCCCTCCCTTCTAAACTAACCCCCCAAGACCCCTAACCTACCCCCTTCTGCCCCTTCCCTCCCACAAAACCAAAGAGAGGGCTAAATTCAGGTTACATCTACATATGCTCAGACCTATAAGTTTGTTAAAACATAACAAGCAATTAATAAATCAATTTTAGTGTCTCACCTGGTGATTAGCTATCACAGTTTAAGTTATATCAGACTGCAGCGACATTAGTCCAATTGGTAAATGACGCCCACATTTCAAGCCCCCTATTCTTGACTTTTATACCGGAACATACAAATACTGCTTTCTCCCAGCGATAGGTGGCTAACAATTTCCCCAACCAGCAATGTACTGAGGGGGTTCTTTAGCTAACCATACAGAAGCTAAACATAGCCTAAACACTGCCATCGCCGTAAAGAGCGAAGCCAGCTTTGGAGCTGTCATTTCTTGATTACTTACTCCCAATACAATGACTTGAAGCGTGAGATCCACCTCAAACCCAAACATGTTCTTGATATGATTGCCCACTTCACCCAACAAGACTGACAATCTAGGGCAGGTAGCGAACATATGAACACTATCTGCTGCAAAGCAATCACAGCGAGAGCATTGTATACCAGAGGAACCTCCCCATTTAGAAATCCTCGCGGGAGTAATATATAGATTCAACCATGTTTTAAAACATTGAACTTGTAAATTAGCTGAGAAAAACGCAGTCTGGCTCATTAATAAAGAATCCTCACACTCCCCTACCCCTGCTTGCCCCAGTACCTGCCAACGATCAGTATGTTTTATGAAGTCGTCCTCCATCACATTATTAAGTAGTTTATAAAATTTGGAGATTGGTGAGGGAGCCCCTAGAGCAAGATCCAGTAAGGGGACTTTATGACCCCCAATTGCTTTTTTATATAAACAGTCCCTCACTTGTATGAATTTGAAATAATTACTATTGCCAATCCCAAATTTCCTCTTGATTACATCAAACGAATGTATTGTATTGTCCACCATAAGATCACCTATATACCTGATGCCCCTAGCCATCCATATCTTCATATAACCATCCCAGAAAATTTCCGGCAATAAGTAGTTATCCGCCAGAGGGATATATCTATGTATCGTATTCAACTTAAGTTTCTTCCTTACTGCTGTCCACATCTTGAATGCACGCAAAAAGATTTTAAATTTCACTCTTTTAAAGTAGGCATAATCAATGTGTCGCATGAGACAGCCATGGGCCTCCGTCCCCATAACTAACCTAAATATTGAGGTGTAGGGTATTTCCTCTGATGCTACACTCTCCTTCCCCAGCAGTTCAGACATATGTTATAATGCCCAGTAGTAGATCTCGAAATTGGGAACAGACCACCCCATCTTTGGGCAGAGTCATGTATCTAAGCGCTCTGCGGGGGCGTTTCCCGGCCCACAGGAATTTTGAGATTAATTGGTTAAAAGCAGAAAACCAGATCTTGTTTATTTCCACAGGAATAGCTCTGAAGAAATATAAAATTCTGGGCAAGAGTAGTATCTTAATAACATTGCACCTTCCTAAGAGTGTAAGGTGCAGACAATTCAATCAATTGAAATCGGCTTTAGTCTTATGTAACAGATGCTCCAGATTAATTTGTACAATTTCATCCACATTGGAAGAGATCTCGACCCCTAGGTATCTGGCATTTCCCACTACTCGTGTATCATTCAGACACGTTTTAACATTTTTAACAATCATTGTCTTATTTTTGTTAAGAAAATATCCTGAAATTTTGCCAAAATCTTCGGCCTCCCTTTCCACCTCGTCGATAGCCTCGAGTGGGTTGGCTGTTATTATAGCAAGATCATCTGCATATGCTAGTATCTTCGTATCTCCACCAATACAACAGGCAGCTCGTATCCTATTATTCTCAGCAATTTTGTTAATTAGAGGATCTATGTAGAGTGCAAATAGCAGCGGGGAACATGGGCACCACTGCCGTGTGCCACGGGTAATTTTAATTGCATCAGATGTAGCATTCATCATTGCTATCCTAGCCACAGGTTCTAGGTACATACATTTAACTGCTCCAATAAAGTCTTTACCCAGGCCTTTCCTCTCCATAATTAACCATAAAAAGGGTCAGGAGACCCTATTGAACGCTTTCAGCATCGAGTAGTATTGCAGCCATAGGGTCTACTGCCACCCTCTCATAATCAAAAAGAGTAATTATACGTCGGATATGCTCAGTCGTCCCCCTTCCTCGTACAAACCCGTGCTGAAAAGGGGAGACCAGCTTCAGAATAACCGTGGCTAACCTTTTTCGTCAGAATTTTAGAGTAGATTTTTATGTCGCTATTCACCAGCGTAATTGGCAGATACGAACTCAATTCTGTGGCGGGTTTGCCTTTTTTCTGAAAAACTATAATGTTAGCACTTTTCCAGGAGTCAGGGGCGGGCAGACCTAATTGTGCTCTATGGAATACCTCTAACATAAGTGCCAAGAGCTGAGTCTTAAACTTTTTATAAAATTCCCCTGGGATTAGATCAGTGCCTGCGGCTTTGCCTGATGGAAGGGAGTCTATAGCCTCAATTACTTTGTCCATTGTAATTGGCTCCTCTAAGCTATCTCTATCTTCAGTTGATAACTGATCAAGAATTTGCCCGCTTCAGGGTTCCCTCCCGCCGGACCAGCGCCTGGCCACAATTGTGGTGATCCACAAGGAGGGGAAGCCCCGTGAACGGGTCACATCCTATAGGCCGATTTCGCTTTTGAACGCGGAGCCCAAAATCCTTGCCAAGGTGTTGGCCAACCGGTTGGTTGGCGTGGTGGGCGACCTGGTCCACCAAGACCAATCTGGCTTTATACCGCACCGCAACACGGCGCTCAATCTGCGGCGCTTGCACGGGGTGCTCGCACGTGTCCCATTTGTGCGGGAGCCGGCCATCTTGGCGTCCTTGGACGCCACCATGGCGTTTGATACACTTGAATGGCCATACATCTGGGCGATGCTGGCGAAATTCGGGTTCGGCCCGGGTTTCATTAGCTGGGTCAAATTGCTATATTCGGGCCCATTGGCGCAGGTGGTAGTGAATGGGCGAGTCTCGGCCCCATTCGCGCTGGGGAGGGGTACGCGACAGGGTTGCCCCCTGTCGCCTCTCCTGTTTGCCCTGGCCTTGGAGCCCCTGGCGGAGTGGCTGCGGTGGCACCCTTCTATCCGTGGTCTCCGCTGGACCCCCGAGCATGAGGACCGTGTGTCCCTCTACGCTGACGACATCCTTCTGTATCTCGCCTCCCCGCGTAAATCACTGATCGTCCTGGTTGATGTTTTGCGCTCATTCGGTCGCAACTCAGGCCTGGTCATCAACTGGGCGAAATCCTGTGTCTATGTGCTTTCCGGAGAGGCTCCGGCCCTACCACGGGACTGTCCGATCCAGATTGCCTCCCAAGGTTTTCGGTACCTGGGTATCTATATCACACTTGACCCGGAGGCCCGCTATGAGCGGAATTTGCTGCCCCCCCTCCAGCGCTTGAGGGAGGACGTGGTGCGCTGGCGGCGTCTGCCGCTCTCGCCGCTCGGCCGAGCGGCTTTGTTCAAAATGATGTCCCTGCCGCGATTCCTCTACGCCCTCCAGAATACTATGGACTTGGTCCCGGCACGCTATTTCCGTGAGGTGGAGGGCCTCCAGCGGCGCCTGTTCTGGGACGGGAGGCCGCGCATTGCTCTGGCTAAATTGACGCTCCCGTGGTACGATGGGGGGGTCGCCCTCCCGGACATTAAACGGTATTACTGGGCCTCCCAACTAGCTGCAATTAATCATGGCCTTTATGGGCCCGCCTTGAACCCGGCATTTGAGATGGATAAAATGCTCCTACCCGGTGGCGATTACAATCGCGCGCTCTACTCTGGCGCGCCCGACTCCCGTTTGACGGGACCGACGCGTGTTATGGTGCGTGTCTGGCACGCGGCTAATGCAGCTATGGGGTGGAAGGACCGTTTGACCCGGGCGTCACCGCTGTATGCGTCTGAGAGGTTGGGCTCCCTATGGACGTCGAAGGGCTTCGAGAAGTGGGACACGATCGGAATCAGCACGGTGGGAGATCTCTGGACGAGGGGGGGATTCAAAACTTTTGAGACGCTGCAGGCGGAGTTTCAGCTGCAGGGCAGTGAGTACTTTCGGTACCTACAAGTCCGCCATGCGCTGGGCTCCGTCTTCCCGGACGTCGCATCCATTCCGGAGTCTTCCCCCCTGGAGGACAGAGTGCTGGACGGCCATGTACCGGACAGCACGATCTCCCTCATATATAAAAAACTGATCAACGATAGATCGTGCCTGCTGACTAGTCTCCGCGAGGCCTGGGTTGCCGACGGGCTGGAGCTGGACGACGAGGATTGGATTTCCGCGGTGGCCTCTCCGAAAGAGGTGGCCATCCCGGCTCGCCTTCGTTTCGTCCAGCTCAAGATCCTTCACCGGGTTTACGTGACGGGGCCAAGGCTTCTGCGTATGGGTTTTGCTGGTGACGGACTGTGTAAGCGTGGCTGTGGTGCGCTGGCGACTTTCATGCATATACTGTGGGAGTGCCCGAAGGTGGAGCGATTCTGGCGTGGTGTGCATGAGGTCCTGCGTGTGGTTACGCGTGTCGCGCTGCTGCCTGAAGCGAGGAGATGCTTGCTGAATGTATGGGAACCGACTGACTATTCGGTCCCGCAGACGCGGTGGGTGACTCTGGGATACATGATAGCTAAGCGTGACATTGCTCAATTGTGGGGATCCCAGAGGCCCCCTGCGGTGTCGGCCTGGAAAGAGCATATGGATTGGTGTATGTTTCGTGAAAAGGTGGTGTATGTGGCGAGGGGTAAGCCTGGGGCGTGGGTGAAACTCTGGGGCCCCTGGAACGCCTACCGCGGGGGTATCTGTGAGCCACCACTGCTGCCGGCGGCCCCCCTCCCTCGGCCGCGGGCACGCGGTCCCCCAGTCCCTGGCCTACTCCCATTCCCCTCCTCAGAGTTCTGCTGCTGGTTTGGATCCCCCACTTATGGAGCACGTGCTGTCACTTTGTATCGCGGGTTGCCTTGCGGGTGTGGTTTTTTGGTGTTGTTTTGTTTCAAGAAAAGGGAACCGTACTGTGGGCTTGGAGCTGTGTGGCCTGCACCATTGATTACTCCTGTTTCACTGCTCTGCACTGCCGAGAGACTTTTACTGTATGTATGCAATATGCTTTTGTCAGTCTAGCGGCCGGCCGGATGGTTGTAGGCCCATACCTGTAACTTTTACAACCTGCAATAAACGGTTTCAAAAAAAAAAAAAAAAAAAAAAAAAAAGAAAGTTGACCTACAAATGCAAAAAAAAAAAAAAAAAAAAAAAAAAAGAATTTGCCCGCTTAAATAATCCGCGATTTCCTGGTCCCCGGCCTGGGCATCCTCAGTATAATCTTTGATAACATTTTTGAAATACAACGAGAATAGCATCAGGCTCGCTTACCATGGCTGGATTCTTCATAGTGTTAGGTGGCATTCACCATAAGGGTTATTCGTTTTTTTGGAACAGTCAAATGGGGGAATTGTAAGCATTCCTGGGAGCATGTGGTCCCTTAGTCTGGGGGCACTCTCGAGACAGACTGCTTGGCTGTTTTAGTCTTTTCGAGCTCCAGAATTCTAAAAAGGATGCTATCCACATTCCTGGTTGCCTGTGACCTCCAGAAATGTGCAGTTTCCTGACGAGGTTGCTTGAATGTTCTTATGCCTTGTCTGTGTGCAATACAGGCCAGTTTGAAAATGGATCTTGCTTGGGGAGGAAGCCAGTTCGTTGAGTAGTATGGGGGAAATGTGGGCATATTTACAATTTGGCGGCCACATGTGGTGGCGCTTTGATGGCTGCCAGCAAGATGTCATCATTTCTACCTAGGTTAACTATGGAAATTAATTCTCGAGAGGACAAGCGCCTGTGTGATGTGTTTTAAGTTTTGATCTGGGATGTATTGTTGATCCCTAGTTTGGTGTTGAGTGCAATTTTAGGATCCCTAATTTCCCTGACCCGGGTTTGAATCGTTTTCTGACTTGTGCGCATAGCCAGCATATGACCCACTCTCTCGCTATTCTCATAAACCCTACTCCTCCAGGCCATATATTTACCAGCCGCCTTTTTGAGAGATATCTCGGTAATAGCAGATCTAGCAATAGTAATCTTTAATTGTGCTGCCTCCGATTCCCCTCTGCAGCCAATACCTCCATCAGCTCATCTTCTGCCTTCCCCAAATTCTCATATAATGATTGTAACAAGATTTTGTCCTTTTTTTGCACCTCCCAGACGTACCTAGATGTTTCTCCTCTGATCCCCGCCTTCAGTGTGTCCCAGACTATACCTACACTAGTGCTCCCTAGGTTCTCCTCGATAAACCTCGGAATCCAATCCATCAATTACTGTCTTCGCTTAATAAAGCACTATTAAATGTCCACCGCATCTGCAGGGGTTGGCCCCCAATATCTAGTTCAATCACCAGGTGATTGTGATCTGACATGACTTTGGGGAATTTGCTTATAAAACTACCTACTAAAAGCTTGTGTGACACAAAAAAGTAGTCCAATCATGCGTGCATTTGATGTGGTGCAGAAAAATACATAAAACCAGAATCGCATTCCTTTTTCTCTGCCCAAACATCTACTAACCCATGCAGTGACTTAAGTTGTAAAAGTCATTTAAAAACTCTGGGTTTGCGCCCTTGGTACATGGCCCTACAGGTGGTGACTTGGCAGCTCATATTAATATTAAAATCCCAGCATAGTATCAAGTGAAGAGGCCACCCCACAAGCTCCGCCTTCAGCCAATCGTAAAATGCAGGGTCATCCAACACAGACCGGTACACTGTGCAAAGAGTAAACATTTTATTATCCAAACACACTTGCACAATGGCCCATCTCCCCATTTTGTCAACGAGTACCCGTGGATAACACCCCATTCCTTTTCTGGCCAATATCGCCACCCCTTTCGTCCGGGTTTCTTGTGTCGTATACGCAATAAGTTGATACCCCTCCATCTCTAAGACCCCTTTGCTGCTACCTTCAGTATGAATTTCTTGAAGACATAAGATATCTGCCTTCAAAAATTGAACATCAAGGCTAATTCTCCTTCTTTTTTGGGGGTCATTTAGCCCACAAATATTAACGGGTGCAATTCTAATTTTCCTCATTGAGAGCAAGCAGCAGTTTCCAACACCAAACCGAAAAATACCAAACTAAAATACCAAATGTTCACCCCATGCATAAAAGGAACCTCCCTGTCTCCCTTTGGTTCAACCCACCCCCCCCATTGCCCCCTCCCCATCCCACTCAAAAAGGCAAAAATGGTCCAGGGACCCTTGTGATGCCTCCTGCATGTCGTTGTGCCCCTAGCAACCTCCTACCTAAAAAAAACAGGCTCGCAATATGAAGAGGAAGGGAAAAGAGAAAAAATATATATGTATAAAGAAAGGGAAAAAAACTGAAAATACATTAGAAGAGAAGAACAGCCCAACAATACCTAATTTGCTAACATTCGCTAATATTGAAAGTCTCAAGCCCAGCTCAGTTCTTAGAGGACAATTCCTGTAAGTACTCCTGGGCCTGAATCTCCGACACAAATACTCTAGTCGAGCCCTTGTGTATAACCTTAAGTCTGGCCAGGTTCATAAAAAAAACTTCACATCCTAACTTCTGGAAGGGCGTGATTAACTGACGGAGTCGCCATCTCCTCTCCACCATGGTGTGACAGAAGTCAGGCCGCACAAAAAAAGAATGTCCCGCTGCTGCCCTCCTTACATCGGGCCTGACCTTTTAAAAAATAGACTGTTGTAGGAGAAAATTGCAAAAAAAATAAGAATAGCCCTTGGTTTTTCATCTTGGCCTGGACTCTTCTTCAGCATCAAGGGATACCGATGCACCCTTTGCACGTCCGCCTCCCAATTCCAATGAGCCAGCTCGGGGAAAGCCTCCTTAAGAAGCCTCAACGTAAATCCGTGAATATCATCCCCTCAGCCTTTTCTGCGATCCCAAGAAGTCAAAGATTGTTCCGACGCTGTCTATTTTCAAAGTCCTCCAGCTTCCAAAGGACATCAGTCATCCTGCTCTCATTGGAAATAGACAGTTTCTCCGAGGTTTCCGCACTGGCCTCTAACTGCACAATATGTTCTTCCAGTGCAGTGGTGCGCTCTGAGATCTCAATACAGGCCTTGTTAACTTTACGGACCGCACCCTGCAGCTTTTTAGTGGCCAACTGGGCCCTCTTATGCTCCTGGCGTGCCTCCGCCTGCATTTGCTTCAATGTTGCGTATATTAACTCCATCGAGGTGGGAGATGCCTGGGCCCCCAAGTCATTACAAGCTTCTGCAGCGGCTTCTGAGTTCACTGAATGGGCTCTATGCTCATCTTCCGTTCCTCTTTCAAAATGGGAAGCGTAGTAATCCCATTTCAGCTGGCTTGACTGACTATTGTCTGATGTGAAGCCCTTGTCCTTATCCGACCCCCTTGAGTTCTTCTTCTTTGTGCGAAATAGTATGCGTTTTAGGAGGTCCGGCTTCACAGGCGGGCTGCCACTATCCTCCTCAGTGAAATCGTCATCCATTTTATCCTTACCGCTATTAATAGATCAATCTGAATCATCCGTCAGCGAGTACAATTTTTCACATTCGGCTGTCCCTACAATTATAGCATCCTCCTGGGTGAGAACTCCTTGTAGTCCTTTAGAAGCTGGTGTATCAGGGGGTACAGCTGGAGCTTGCATCGTACTGTTCTCCTCCCCCTGCTGTAGAAAGCCCTCAACTTGTGGCACCTCCTCTGCTAAGCCCTGAATAGTGATATCCAAATTGACCAAGTTATTCCCAGAAGTGGTGTCAGATCCAGCTACAAAGCTGATTGATTCCTCTGCCCCGGGAGAATCTCGCTTAAGCTGAGAGGTACAATGCTTGATGACACTCCCGTTGGGGCCATTATTTTATCACAGTTGTTAGATCTGGGGGTCTCTAGTTGGCAGAGGCATTCACCTTAGACCAAATAGGGACCCTTGCTTCTAGTCAGGGTACAGGGACACACACGGTAGATAACCCCTGCTCACCCTCTAGGTAGCTTGGCTCGAGCAGACAGGCTTATCCCCAAGGCAATGTGTAAGGTATTTGCACGTAGACACCACAATGACCCCTCCTCCGCACACCACAAACTTAGACCACACAGGTGAGTTATATCAAAAATAATATATCTTTATCTAGTTTCCGCAGTTGAAATCAAGCATCACAGGTTTACACAATAGTCGCTTACTTAGTTGGTCGGGACCGTCAGACGATAGTCTCTAGTCTCTTGAGTGATTCGATACTCACTGAGAATGAATCAGTTTGTAGGCTCTCGATGTTTTAGGCAGCTACGTTGCTCCGGCGGTGTCACTGCGCTCGTTATACAAGCGCTCCTCGGGCTGTTCGGTGCAAGGATTCCACAACTGCCTCGACGAGCCCCCAGTGACGATGTCGACGTCACCGGAGTCAGCCACTCACAGCGCGGCTTCGTGGAGCAGGGAAATACGACTCTCGATCTGCTTCAGGCCTCCGGGTCGCGGCAAGGCACGTGCCGATGAGCACGTCGATCTTCTTGATGCGGCAACCGGTGTCGGGCCCGGCTCGGTGCGGTACTCTCTAGCAAGACAGAGAGCAGCCAGCCCACCTCACTGGCAGATGTTGAGAAGCTTGGTAGAACAGTCCACGGTCCCTGCGGCACACAGCAGCGCAGGTGGGACACAGCAGAGTCTTGAGTTCTTGGCAACCTTTCTATCCCTGGGTTGCGAAACAGGAGGCCAGCTCTTCTCAGGCCCTTGGAGATTCAGTTGAAGACACAGCACACAGCAAAGTCTTGTTTGGTCAAGTGGATAGGGTCAGCACACAGCAGGACCCCTTCTTCTCCTTAGCTTCAGTTGTACGCTAGAACAGGTCAGCCTTTAGAGCACACAGCACGGCAATCTTCCTTTAGTTCTTCAGCGGTCCGTCTTTCAGCAGAGGTTCCTCTCGATGGTCGAATCTAAAAATCTGTTGTCAGGGGTCTTGTACTTATACCCCTAGAAGTCTTTGAAGTCTTTGTGCAAGTGGGTCCTGAGCCCGGTCTGATCCAGTTCTGGGTGTTGCTGGAGCACTTTGTTTTCCTGGCTCCTACATTCTTTTCAGAGCGAGGGGCAAGGTCGTCAGCCGTCCAGCAGGAGGTGGAGCCAGCAGAGTGGCAGGCAGGCACAGCCCTATTCAATCCCAAGTGCTATCTCCTCCCTCCACTCTCCTTGCGATTGTCGCCATTCAGCAGAGGGCTGACTCAGCCAACCTCCCGGGGGATCCCCAGCCCCTGTCACTCTCAAACCAGACAGTCAATCCACAAGCGCGCCCAGGCACACAGAAGGGTCAGACAAGAGAACAGCTACTCTCTAAAAAGTACTGTTCTCCAACTCAGGATTTAAAAACAATCTCTCCTAAAAGATGTGTTATTAAATGCTGAGCTCAGGGATATCAAACACTCACGTCTTATCTTGTTCGTATGAGAAGATAGGCGGATAGCCATTGGCACCCGCCTCCCTCATGTTAGCCTATGGAACAAGATAGCCTTGCAGTAGTGAACACACAAAATGGCCGGTGTTCACTACCAGAACATGTTACCTGCACTAGTACATGCTCTACCTTCTACATACACTGCACCCTGCCCAGGGGGGTACCTTGGGCCTTCCATAGGGATGACTGACGTGTATGAAAAGGGAAGGGTTAGGCCCGGCCAGTGTGGACACTGGCCAGGGGGACATGGCAGTCCGGGGACTGCAGGCAGGCCTGCGGCGGCAGGCCTGAGACACTGTTTTAGGGCTACACAGGTGGGTGGCGCAATCAGCGCTGCAGACCCACTAGTAGCATCCGTCATCACCAGCCCAGGCACACACAGTGCACTTTACTAGGGACTTCATGGTGATACAGATATGCCAATCAGGTATATCCAATCAATACGATATGTTACACAGGGAGCACTTACACTCTGGCACTGATTAGCAGTGGCAGAGTGTCCAAAGCATCTAAACCAGCAAAACGAAATCCAGCACAGCATCAAAAATCCATGTAGCAGAGGCAAAAGATAGGGGAAAAACCCACGCCAAGGATGTCAGGTCTAACACGTGTCCCCTCCAGCTGAAAGCGGGGAGAACTACCCACCCTCTTGGGAGTTCTCATCGCTAAGGCGGAAAAACCTGGACAGACCATCAGCATTGGCGTGCTCTGTACCGGGACGGTGTTCCACCGTAAAGTCCATTCCCTGTAGGGAGATGGACCACCTCAACAGTTTTGGATTCTCACCCCTCATCTGCATTAGCCATCTGAGGGGCCTGTGGTCGGTCTGAACACGGAAGTGAGTCCCAAACAGGTAGGGCCTCAGCTTCTTCAGGGCCCAGACCATAGCAAATGCTTCCCTTTCAATAGCGCTCCACCTCTGTTCCCTGGGAAGTAGCCTCCTACTAATGAAAGCTATGGGTTGGTCCCCGCCCTCGTCGTCCATCTGTGAGAGTACTGCTCCCACGCCTTGCTCTGAAGCGTCTGTCTGCACTACGAACTCACTCGAAAAGTCAGGCGCCTTAAGCACCGGTGCTGTGCACATTGCAGTTTTCAGGGCATCAAAAGCAGTTTGACAGGCCTCGGTCCAATTCACTTTCCTGGGCTGATTTCTAGAGGTTAGTTCCGTCAAGGGGGCAACAATGGTGCCGTATCCCTTGATGAACCGTCTGTAATACCCGGTGAGTCCTAGAAAGGCTCTCACCTCTGTCTGCGTCTTGGGGGGTTCCCAAGCCAGAATGGTATCGATCTTCGCCTGTAGGGGCGCCACCTGGCCGCTCCCCACCTGGTGTCCCAAATACACCACTGATCCCTGCCCTATCTGGCACTTACTAGCCTTGATAGTGAGGCCTGCCTTCTGCAGCGCCCTCAACACTTCACAGAGGTGTTGCAAGTGTTCGTCCCAAGTGGAGCTGAACACAGCAATGTCATCCAGGTATGCGGCGCTGAATTGCTCCAGCCCGGTCAGTACCCGGTTGACCAGTCTCTGGAAGGTGGCAGGGGCATTCTTCAATCCAAAGGGCATGACTCGAAACTGGAAGTGCCCCTCTGGTGTTGAAAATGCCGACCTCTCCTTTGCCCCGTCAGTTAAGGCAATCTGCCAGTACCCCGAAGTCAAATCGAAGGTGCTGAGGTACCGGGCAGCTCCTAACCGATCCACGAGCTCATCAGCTCTGGGGATGGGGTGCGCGTCAGTCTTGGTGACCGCATTGAGCCCGCGGTAGTCCACGCAAAACCGAAGTTCTGACGGGCCACCGGGTGTAGCAGATTTCTTTGGAACGAGGACCACTGGGCTAGCCCAGGGACTGCTAGAGGGCTCAATTACCCCTAACGCCAACATCTTGGAAACTTCTTCCTTGATGCTGGCCCTGACCTTGTCAGCTACTCTGTAAAACTTCTGTTTCACAGGCAGGCTATCTCCAGTGTCCACATCATGGACGCACCAATTGGTGACACCTGGTGTCAGGGAGAACAGGGAGGCAAACTGACCCAACACCTGGTGACAGTCGCTCTGCTGCTCCGGGGTCAGTGTGGGCGAGAGGACCACACCATCCACTGACCCGTCTTGCTCCTTCGCTGCCAGGAGGTCAGGGAGAGGATCACTATCCTCTTCCCCACCGTCATCTGTAGCCATGAGCATCGTCACTTCAGACCTCTCGAAGTGGGGTTTGAGGCGGTTCACATGCAAGACTCTAAGGGGCTGCCTAGGAGTCTTCATGTTGATCAGGTAGGTCACCTCACTCTTGCGCTCTACCACCTCATATGGCCCGGTCCATTTGTCGCGGAGCGCACAAGGCTCCACCGGCGCCATCACCCACACTTTCTGCCCGGGATGAAATTCTACCAGAGTGGTATTCTGGTCGTACCATCTTTTCATCTCCTCCTGGCTGGCTTCTAGGTTCTCCTGAGCGAGCTTCCTGAAGCGCTGCGTTTGGTTGCGGATGGCCAGCACATAGCTGAACACATCCTGGGGGGTTTTCCCACGGGATTTCTCCCACCCCTCCTTCACCAGTGTGAGAGGTCCTCTAACAGGGTGGCCATACAGCAGTTCAAAGGGGCTGAACCCTAAGGACTTCTGAGGCACCTCCCTGTAGGCAAACAACAGGCATGGTAACAAGACGTCCCACTTCCGTCTCATGGGCTCCGCTAGGCCCATAATCATACCTTTCAGGGTGCGGTTGAACCTTTCAACCAATCCATTTCCTTGAGGGTGGTAAGGAGTGGTGAACTTATACGTTACTCCACACTCCTCCCACAGAGACTTCATATACCTAGAGATGAAGTTGGTACCCCGGTCGGAGACCACCTCTCGAGGGAACCCTACACGGGAAAAGATCCCCATCAATGCACGGCCCACCACGGGTGCTGTGATTGTCCTGAGAGGGACTGCTTCCGGGTACCGAGTGGCGTGATCCACCAAGACCAGGATAAACCTGTTGCCTAAGGCGGTCTTGGGATCCAGGGGCCCTACGATATCAATGCCCACCCGCTCGAAAGGGGTGCTCACTACAGGAAACGGCTGGAGGGGCGCCACGCACTTCCCTCCGCTCTTGCCACTGGCTTGACAGGTTTGGCATGACTTACAAAAGGTACCGACGTGCTTCTTCATCCGGGGCCAGTAGAAGTGGGTGACAAGCCTGTGATAGGTCTTGTCTTGCCCCAGATGTCCTGCGAGAGGCACGTCGTGAGCCAGACCCAGTAAGAAGTTCCTGAAGCGCTCGGGTACCACCAGCACACGGGCTGCACCGGGCTCAGCGAACTTAGGCTCACTATACAGTAAGTCATCTTCCCAGTAAATCAAATGTTCCTTGGACCCTAGGCCTGCTGCCTGGTCTGCAGCCTGCTGCCGCACACCAATGAGAGAAGGGCACTCCTTCTGAGCCTGGCAGAATTCCTCCCTGGAGGGGCCACCCTCTTGCTGCCAATGGGTCAGCTCAGGCAACTCCCCCAGTTCGGCCACCTGCTCCCCTGTAGGTTCCAGGGCATCCCCCTCAGGTTCCGCTTCCTCCTGGACCGTGGGAACAGTGGGGGCCGGTTTCCCGCGCCCTCTGCCCCTTCCCCTCCTGGCAGGTTCCTGGGCCATCGTTCCAGGCTCCAGTTCTACTAATCCACCCTTACTGGCTGTCATGGCACGTGTGGATACACAGATCCACGCTGGCAGTCCTAACATCTCCAAGTGAGTTCTGTGCTCTACGTCCTTCCATGGAGAACTCTCCAGGTCGTTACCCAACAGACAATCTACCGGCAAGGCATCACTGACGCAGACTTCCAAGGTACCAGAGACTCCCCCCCATGTAAAGGGAACACGCGCCATCTTGCAGAGGCGAACTGAAGTGTCAGCTGCCACTACTGGGCGGAGCACATTGGGAATTACTTGCTCTTCAGACACCCACTGACACCTGACAGATGTCACACTAGCCCCGGTGTCTCTCAGAGCCTCTATCTCCCTCCCATTGATGGTCACCTTTTGCCCGTATTTCTTAGTGTTAGCGGGTATCAAGGCATCCTGGACCATCTCTTGGTCTCCTAACGAGACAAGGGTCATCATAGCTAAACCCGCTTCCCCACTGGAAATCAAATCCCCTCCCAAAGCTACACTAGCTAACCCTGGGACTGGAGCAGCAGCTGGTGCTGGGGGTTTATTGGGACATTTAGGGGCGATGTGCCCCACTTCCCTACAAGCATAGCAAGTAGGCGGTGGTCTGTTGCCCTTAGGGGGCCAAGACCTCTTCGGCTTGGGGGCTTGGGACTCCTTCTCCTGGGAACTGTTTTGGGGCCCTTTAGAGAACTCCTTACTGTTACCCTTGTCCTCCCCACCTTTCTGCTGGGGACCCTGTCCACCCTTGGCAGGCATACTTACCAACCCTTTGTTGACCCTGGTGCTAGTCCAGCGGTCTGCCTCTTTAGCAAGCTCGCTGGGATCAGTTAACTTGCTGTCTAAAAGATGCTGGCGCAGCTCTGGAACACATAGACTACTCAAGTGCTCCCAACTAATCAAGTGACACAACCCCACATAATCAGTAACTTTGCTGCCCTTTATCCAACCTTCCAGTGCACGCGTGTACATACTCACACACTCCACCCACGTACTCGAATCAAGTTTCTTGAAGTTCCTAAACTTCTGTCGGTACTGTTCTGGTGTAAGCCCATACCTGAGGCATAAGGCCTCCTTCATCGTGGGGTAGGTTAAGGTCCCTGCTGCTTCTAAGGGTGCTAAGACATCCCTCCCAGAGGCCTCAAAATGCTTCCACAAACCCGCTCCCCAACTTTTCTCAGGCACTTCATTCATCTTCAAGGCAAGCTCATAGGATCTAAACCACGCATAGATATCCTCACCCCTCTGATAATTCTGCACCAAATCTTTCGGTATGTATACTTTACCCGCCTGTACTGGTTGTGCGCTGCCACCATTCGGACTGGACGCCACCTGTTTGGCTTTAATGTCCAGCTCCCTCATGCTCAACTCATGAGCCAACTGGAGTTTCTTCTCTTCTAACGCAAGAGCATTCCTCCTCTCCTCCGCCTCTTTCTCACTGTCAAGGCGCAGTTTCCTCTCTTCCGCTTGAGCTTTGAGCTTAAAAAGTTCAATCTCATGGGCTCTAACCCTTTGGTTTTCCTCCAGCTCCTCTGGAGAGAGGCTCCTACTGGAATGGGCGCTGCCAGCCCTAGACGCTGGCCTATTCACTGGCAGATCATCGGATCCAAATCCGTGCTCCGGTGTGCCATCCCCTTCCGTAGTTTCCTCGGTTGCGCCATTCTTGGCCTCCCACCAGGCCCTTAGAGCTTTCTGTAGCTCCGTCTTGTTGGCGCTGCCCTTCGCTGGGCATCCAAGCTGCTTGCAGAATTGCTTTAGTTGCTCCTTCTTATACTCGAGCAACTTTTTCACCTCGAATTGCAACTCCAGCTCCTCGCCTACTCCGTTCAGAGACATGATGCTTCGTCGATCCTCCAAGAATAGTCTTCGCAAAAACTTCGTGCGATGCAACTGCTTACTAGATTAGTGATGTACGAAGAATCACTGCAGGTCAAGTGCAAATACTGGTTCTAATCCGCACCGCTGACCACCAATGTTAGATCTGGGGGTCTCTAGTTGGCAGAGGCATTCACCTTAGACCAAATAGGGACCCTTGCTTCTAGTCAGGGTACAGGGACACACACGGTAGATAACCCCTGCTCACCCTCTAGGTAGCTTGGCTCGAGCAGACAGGCTTATCCCCAAGGCAATGTGTAAGGTAATTGCACGTAGACACCACAATGACCCCTCCTCCGCACACCACAAACTTAGACCACACAGGTGAGTTATATCAAAAATAATATATCTTTATCTAGTTTCCGCAGTTGAAATCAAGCATCACAGGTTTACACAATAGTCGCTTTCTTAGTTGGTCGGGACCGTCAGACGATAGTCTCTAGTCTCTTGAGTGATTCGATACTCACTGAGAATGAATCAGTTTGTAGGCTCTCGATGTTTTAGGCAGCTACGTTGCTCCGGCGGTGTCACTGCGCTCGTTATACAAGCGCTCCTCGGGCTGTTCGGTGCAAGGATTCCACAACTCCCTCGACGAGCCCCCAGTGACGATGTCGACGTCACCGGAGTCAGCCACTCACAGCGCGGCTTCGTGGAGCAGGGAAATACGACTCTCGATCTGCTTCAGGCCTCCGGGTCGTGGCAAGGCACGTGCCGATGAGCACGTCGATCTTCTTGATGCGGCAACCGGTGTCGGGCCCGGCTCGGTGCGGTACTCTCTAGCAAGACAGAGAGCAGCCAGCCCACCTCACTGGCAGATGTTGAGAAGCTTGGTAGAACAGTCCACGGTCCCTGCGGCACACAGCAGCGCAGGTGGGACACAGCAGAGTCTTGAGTTCTTGGCAACCTTTCTATCCCTGGGTTGCGAAACAGGAGGCCAGCTCTTCTCAGGCCCTTGGAGATTCAGTTGAAGACACAGCACACAGCAAAGTCTTGTTTGGTCAAGTGGATAGGGTCAGCACACAGCAGGACCCCTTCTTCTCCTTAGCTTCAGTTGTACGCTAGAACAGGTCAGCCTTTAGAGCACACAGCATGGCAATCTTCCTTTAGTTCTTCAGCGGTCCGTCTTTCAGCAGAGGTTCCTCTCGATGGTCGAATCTAAAAATCTGTTGTCAGGGGTCTTGTACTTATACCCCTAGAAGTCTTTGAAGTCTTTGTGCAAGTGGGTCCTGAGCCCGGTCTGATCCAGTTCTGGGTGTTGCTGGAGCACTTTGTTTTCCTGGCTCCTACATTCTTTTCAGAGCGAGGGGCAAGGTCGTCAGCCGCCCAGCAGGAGGTGGAGCCAGCAGAGTGGCAGGCAGGCACAGCCCTATTCAATCCCAGGTGCTATCTCCTCCCTCCACTCTCCTTGCGATTGTCGCCATTCAGCAGAGGGCTGACTCAGCCAACCTCCCGGGGGATCCCCAGCCCCTGTCACTCTCAAACCAGACAGTCAATCCACAAGCGCGCCCAGGCACACAGAAGGGTCAGACAAGAGAACAGCTACTCTCTAAAAAGTACTGTTCTCCAACTCAGGATTTAAAAACAATCTCTCCTAAAAGATGTGTTATTAAATGCTGAGCTCAGGGATATCAAACACTCACGTCTTATCTTGTTCGTATGAGAAGATAGGCGGATAGCCATTGGCACCCGCCTCCCTCATGTTAGCCTATGGAACAAGATAGCCTTGCAGTAGTGAACACACAAAATGGCCGGTGTTCACTACCAGAACATGTTACCTGCACTAGTACATGCTCTACCTTCTACATACACTGCACCCTGCCCAGGGGGGTACCTTGGGCCTTCCATAGGGATGACTGACGTGTATGAAAAGGGAAGGGTTAGGCCCGGCCAGTGTGGACACTGGCCAGGGGGACATGGCAGTCCGGGGACTGCAGGCAGGCCTGAGACACTGTTTTAGGGCTACACAGGTGGGTGGCGCAATCAGCGCTGCAGACCCACTAGAAGCATCCGTCATCACCAGCCCTGGCACACACAGTGCACTTTACTAGGGACTTCATGGTGATACAGATATGCCAATCAGGTATATCCAATCAATACGATATGTTACACAGGGAGCACTTACACTCTGGCACTGATTAGCAGTGGCAGAGTGTCCAAAGCATCTAAACCAGCAAAACGAAATCCAGCACAGCATCAAAAATCCATGTAGCAGAGGCAAAAGATAGGGGAAAAACCCACGCCAAGGATGTCAGGTCTAACAACAGTCATTGTTGTTTTTTAAAACATAATTGCTTTTACCTTTGGGTGACTCCTTTTCTCCCGAAGCTGATGACAGTCCTCGCCCAGCAAACATCCCAGGTACTGTCAGCTGTTTCGGTCTGGTAGTTCTCTCAGTCCTCCGTTTCCCCGTTGCAATCTCCCACGATTCCTCCTTGGAAGGACCATCCTTACTCAGCCCGGCCTGCAGAGAGCTGATTGCAGCCAAACTCGGATTCAGACTTCTCCCTTCCGCAGCTGCACGCCGATTCAGGGATGTTCCGGTCGCGCTGGGCTCTTTCACCAGCGTTTTCCCTTTCGGCGGCATTGCAATAGCAACGGCTACAATATTTCTCTTCACCACGGGGGGCCAGACGCTCCTTTTGTTGATACAATGTATCGGCGTAACCCTCTAGATTCCCACAGCACCTCGCGTCTAGCCGCGGACACCGCCACCGATATGAAGAGTCTTAGAGCCCGCACCGCCAGGAAGCCGGCCTCTGTCAGCAGCCTCATCGGTTTTCCCAGTTTACCAGTAATAGTAATTTGTGAAATCCGTGATTATGGCATTCTTCCTCTTCAATTCAAAGCAAAAAAGCAGCAATGGTAGGAAAGGCAAGCCGCCATCTTGCCTAAGTGATACTGTTTCTAATGTATGTAATATGAGTGGCACTGTAACTGAGTCAGTGTGGTAGTGGGTGTTTAAGTAGCTGTATGTGTGTATGTGTGCTTGTGTGAGAGGCTGTCTGGGTTAATAAGTGGTGTGTGAGTAGTTGTATGGATGAGTTAGTGGCTGAATGAGTGGCTGTAGTGTTTAGTGAGTTTGTGCGTGGCTATATGTGTGGGTGAGTATGTGCAAGTGGTTATATCAGGTACTGAGTGGCTGTGTGAGTGGCTCTATGGGTGGCTGAGTGTGTGTGTGTGAGTGGCTGTATAGGTGACTGAATGGCTGTGTGAATGGCTCTATGGGTAAGTGACTGGGTGTGTACATGGATGTATCGGTAAAGGAGTGGTTGTTTTAGTAGTTGTATGGGTATGTGACTGGGTGGGTGAGTGGCTATTTTGCACAGTAAGTATCTGTGTGAGGGGCTGCATAGGTAAATGAGTGGAAACGTGAGTACTTATATCAATGTATGAATAAGTATGTAAGTGGTTTTGTGGATGAGTGAATGGATGTGTATGTGAAGGTATGGGTGAGTGAGTAGCTCTGTTAGTAGCTCTATGAGTGAATGGGTGGCTGTGTGGTGGCTGTATGGGTGAGTGAGTAGCTCTGTTTGTAGCTGTATGAGTGGTTGTGTGAGTGGGTATGTAAGTGGTTGTATGGATGTATGAGTGAGTGTGTGAGTGGCTGTATGGGTCTGTGAGTGTGTGTGTGAGAGGTTTATGGGTGTGTGGGTGTGTGAGTGGCTACATGAGTCTGAGTGGTTATGTGAGTGACTGTATAAGTGAGTGAGTGTTGTATAGGTCTGTGAATGGGTTTGTAATAGTTGTGTGGGTGTATGAGTAGGTGTTTGTGAGATTGTATGGGAGTGTTAGTGTGTGTGCGAGTGGTTCTGTGGATGATGTCATCAGTAATGTCATGAGTGATGCAATGTGTATGGTCTTAAGCAATGTATTGGGGGCGTAAGTTATAGTTTGCTCAGGTAACTATAACTGCTGAATTTCAATGGTTTTGTACAAATGAAATCTGCACCTAATTATAACATCCCTGTAACCTATGTTTTTTTCAGTGAATTTCGAAGGGTTTTTCTTATTCTATTTCCTAACTATAATGTACCTGTAACCATGGTTTTTTCAGTGAATATATATGTGTGTGTGTTCGTTTGTGTGAGTGTGTGTGTGTGTGTTGTAGCAGATGGCAGGCAGTCAAGACAGTTCAGATTGCATTAAGGTTAGAGGCGAGAGTCGTTTGTGTGTATAAATTCACATCCACTATGATATCTGAAGTAATCAGTGTACTTCTGTCCTCTTAGATAATCAAAAATGGTCTAGTGCTACAGTGAGCAACTGCTGCTCTAGCTCTTCCAAATCACCTTTTCCCCAGGGACATTCTTCACTCAAGTATATCATTGGGTGGGAATCTCAGAGGGACAAGGAGTGAAATATTACATATTATTCCACTCCACATCCCCTTTTGGTGGAGTTGAGGTATTTATTTGAATTTGTGACACCCTGTGAGCTCAGTGATGGATGCTTTGAAGAAAAAGTACCATCTTCTAGTGAATATATATATGACCAAGACCGATGTAGGTCGAGACGCGTTTTTTTCATCAGTGCTGAGAAAAGAAATTGTGGATCAAAGCTTCATTGGTGTGACTGGTTTTCCGTCTCTTCGTTGGGAGGAATTTATTTATACATATGTAAATGTATATATGTGTGCATGTGTGTATATATATACAATATATATATGTGTATATATATATATATACATATATCCTCACACGTTCAGTCCGGCGCAATCCTTTCCAGATATAACGAAGGAATCACACAGGAGCCGTGGCCTCTATTTTCAGTGCAGATTTATTGCAGACACAAACGTCCGACGCGTTTCGGAGTAGGACACTCCTTCGTCACGGGCAAACTTTGTGCATTTCCTCTTTGTTAATAAAGTAAATCAACATGTCACGTGATATAATAAACATAAACAAAATACTCTACATATTATAATTCATATGAGTATTTACAATTTTTCGAAGTTAATATAAGGTAATTTCGTGTAAATGGTAAGTACAATGACTAGCATGTCAAGAACAATGTTTTTGCATGATTAGAAAATCCATAGTTTACAAATAACACGCACACAATAGCGCGTTCGAATAGCATGTACCAGAAAATACATCTGTCAAATAATAACCTCCGTGTTTCCCTCCCATGTGGGATGAAAAAATGCTTAATTATGGTCGACAAAATGACAGTAGAAATTAACATACCGCACAAATAAATTAATGTCGGCCGTTCTGGGACTCGAACTCATCATGTTAAAAGGTAAGACAATGGTGTATTAGTCCATAGTGCTACGGGAGTATTCTCTCTTACCTCCCCACAAGATTAATTTGTACTGGGCTGGCATAGTGACTAGATGAAAATTATATAATGCAGACAGCCTAAGTCTATTGAATGAAACGCCCCAGTGGGCATGCTTTAGTCAAAAACCATTGAATCATGGCAACACATGGCCTTAATCAATATCATAGAGTCTGTCAAAAGATTTAAAGAACAAGGGGGTTTATGAGACTCTTACACGCTAATTAACTCAGTTCAATACTGCCCCAGTGGGCCAAATCATAATAACAGGATTTCCCTTAGGTGTTGCCCATGTGGGCAAACTGTTCAGAGGGTAGCCAATTCATCTACTTCTCCAAGCATCTGTTACCTTAAAAAAAAGACAGAATGTCTATTAAAAATCTTCATATTGTTACACGAGATTATTAAAAAGTCACACAAAATTTCTAAAAAACAGCAAGCAGAAAACAGCAGGTATGCATAAACCTATTGAACCAAACATACATTAGTATAAATGCACTAATAACTCCTCATCCATATTCAACCCATGGGGCACCATGGTATTGAATCTAATAATAAATTTGGATTCCAATTTTCTGAGTTCTAGCAATCTGTTGCCACCTCTTACATTAGGTAGAACACAATCAATTGCAGCAAATTTGACAAGACTGGCATTACTGTTGTGGTTATCTTGAAAATGCCGGGCTACTGGATAGGTTTTGTCATTTTTGTTGATGGCCCTCAAGTGCTCTAACACTCTTTTCTTTCCTGAATGGATGGTGCTCCCTATATAGTATTTGGAACAAGGACATTTGAGAATATACACCACAAATTCCGTATTGCAGTTTAAGTGTTTTTGTATGACCCAAGGGGCCTCATTATTGTTGAATTTCACTGATTTTATGCTACAACTATATTTACAAGCCTTGCATTGGTTACATGTAAAAAAACCCTTGACCGCATTCTCTTTTTTAGGATTGGGGATCATGTTATTGCATAATTGGTCTCTTAATGATTTAGGTTTACGAAAAGTGAGAGATGGATAATCACCTATATAATCTTTCAAATCCTTATCAGTTTTCAGCACTTCCCAAAACTTTTTTAAGCTCCTCCTGACCTCCCATGCATGGGTGCTGTAAGTAGTGATAAACCTTACAGTTTCCTTAGGCTTAATGGTTGGAACGGTTTCCGTAGGGAAAAGAAGTTCCTGGCGATTGAGAGCTTCAACTTTATTAATCGCCTTATTCACTGTTTTGGCACTATAACCACGTGCCAAAAAACGTTCTTGCATGATGGATTTCTCATTTTCAAATTTGCTGATAGTACTGCAATTTCTGCGTGCCCGCAATAGCTCTCCAAAAGGTATGCTTTGTATAAGGTTATGGGGATGGCAACTGTCAGCGTGAAGTAGACTGTTGCCAGCTGTAGACTTTCTGAATAAGGAACTTTCTATGGTGTTATTTTTTATCTCAAGTTTAAGATCCAAAAATTCCATGGTGTCTTTACTAATTTGGTGTGTGAATTGGAGATTCATTTCATTAGTATTAAGGGTCTCTACAAATTCCATGGCTTGTGTCTCAGTGCCACTCCACACACAAAAGATGTCATCTATGTAGCGTAGCCAGAGGACGGCATGGCTCTTAAAGAGTTCGATGTTGTGGACCACCTGCTCCTCCCACCAGCCCAGGTAAAGACCTGCAAAGCTGGGGGCGAAGCAGGTTCCCATAGCCGTCCCCTGGATCTGCCTGTAGATGTTTTTATCGAAAAGGAAAAAATTATTATTCAAGCACATTTCAATCATTTTGAGCAACATCTCTGTGTGATGTAAAAAACTTGCTGGTCTGCTATAGAGAAAGTGTTTGCATGTTTCTAGGCCTAAAGTTTGCGGAATACTAGTGTAAAGACTGCAAACATCTAGTCCTAACATAAGATACTCTGAAGACCATTCCATGCCAGATATATGCTTAAGGAAGTCACTAGTATCACGGACATAGGAAGGGAGGGATTGAACCAGCGGTTGGAGAAAGTAGTCCACATATTTGGAAGTATTCTCCAACGCACTCCCACATGAAGAGACAATAGGCCTCCCTGGTGGCCGTTGGGCATTCTTGTGCAACTTTGGTAGCAGATATAATATTGGTAGTTTGGGGTGTTTGCATGCCAAATAGGAGAATTCATCTACGCTTATCATGCATACATCTTTCCACTCGGTGATCTGATTTGCCACTGTAGACATTGCTTGATTATAAATTAATCTAGTAGTTTGACAATACCTACTGGTGTCAGACAATTGTGATAGTCCCTCTTGTTTATACATGTCCACAGGCCAGATGACCACGTTTCCCCCTTTATCGCTCTGCTTTATGACAAAGTCATGGTTTGATTCCAGTGCATTCAATGCTTTGAGTTGGTGAGGGTTTAAGTTTGTTCTTTGGTATACTTTGTGGTTTTTCAATTTTTTTAGTTCATTAACCATCCCTTTCTCAAAGCAGTTTATTGCTTCACAATTAATTTGAGGCAGAAACACAGATTTCGGTTTAAACGGAGTTTCCGCCATCATATCTACAGGAAGAGCCATGTCCACTATTCCTGCCAGTTCTTGAGCCACCTGGAAAGTCTCTATATCCTTTATTTGAACATCCAATTGTACACTTGATTGTTCAATAGGCTGTTTTTTGGGCTTATTGGAGAACCATTTCTTCAGTTTTAACTTTCTTATGTAATGGAATAAGTCTATCCTACTTTCTGTATAATTGAATCTAGATGTAGGGCAAAATGATAGGCCTAACATTAAAACATCTAATTCAACATTACTTAGTTTGTAGTTAGAAAGATTTACCACGGTTCGCGTTTTCATATTTTCTTGGCGAACCTGCCCCTTGTTCTTGTTCCCACTGGGCTGTCTGATTGCATGGAATAATTTAGCTTTCTGCCTCCTCTTCCTCCTCTTCCACGACCTCTTGCCGGGCTGTCGCTGATGGTCATCGTATTTGACTTGTCTATTGTCAGCAACTCGTACTCCTTTAAAAATCGGGCTTTTAGTGCTTCTGCTTCGTTTTCTTGCACATTGTTAGTTATTTCTGACTCGCATTGCAAAATTTGTTCCATTGTTTCAAATACTCCACTACTTAGTGCCGTTGGTCCATCTCCTCCTTCTGCTCCTTGTATTATTTTTGCAATTTGTTTGGCTTGGTTGGTCTGTTCATTTCTTAATTTCTCGAACTTCTTGCCAAAAGTTAGTATCTGGCCATTATTGTAGTCGATTTCGTCTCTCTCGAATTTGGATAATTTTTTCATTTTAATTTCATCCTCTAGTTTTCCCAATCTTTTGTTCATTTTCTCCATTTCAGTCTCAAATTCTTCATTGCTCAATAACTCTTTCAATGTCACGATTATTTCTTCACTTTCTAGAGTTAGTTTGATACTTTCCTTTTCGGCAAATTTGATTAATATCTTCAACATATTCATGGAGCATATATGATTGTTTTCCATCCACTCAGATAACAGTTCCGGATCCGGTTGCTGGAGTGTTGGGGTTATGAATATACGCAACCCCCGCGGTATGCGATTGCAGTCCACGTAGTGTTGCAAAGCTGTCGCTTCCCACCACTTGGACTGCTCTTTTTTAAGTACTTTCCACAACGTGTCCCACAATTTTCTTTTGTCTTTTATCACATTGGGGGCGGGAATGATTTTCTGTCCCCCCTCCTCAGTGCGAGCCGTTTTGTCAAAAAGTTGCACCGCTGCTGCTTTACGCTTGCTGTTTCTAGTGTCCGCCATTGTTTTTACGGTGTACCATACACACGTAGTTTCCGATGTACTTCTCGGACTGCACTTTTGCTAGCGCTGTGAGTAGTGTAAATCACTCGCGCACGAATGCCGATTACCACGATTTCCCTCCGCCTAGATAGCAACTACTGTGGAGTGTCACTTCGACTCACCCGTCAGGTCCGATATCAGAGAACGCAGCTCCCTGCTTCCCTTCCTCGTAGCTCGACTGGTGTTCCGGGTAGGCACTCCTCCTGCCGCTGTGTTTCAGGCGGTGTCCTTCGTGTGGGCAAGGGTTTTTTACGACATGAACACAGAGTTTCTAGCTGTTCCCGAGCCTCTAATTCGGCGGGCTCACGGCTGGGGTAGCCACCCCCAAAATTCTCACACGTTCAGTCCGGCGCAATCCTTTCCAGATATAACGAAGGAATCACACAGGAGCCGTGGCCTCTATTTTCAGTGCAGATTTATTGCAGACACAAACGTCCGACGCGTTTCGGAGTAGGACACTCCTTCGTCACGGGCAAACTTTGTGCATTTCCTCTTTGTTAATAAAGTAAATCAACATGTCACGTGATATAATAAACATAAACAAAATACTCTACATATTATAATTCATATGAGTATTTACAATTTTTCGAAGTTAATATAAGGTAATTTCGTGTAAATGGTAAGTACAATGACTAGCATGTCAAGAACAATGTTTTTGCATGATTAGAAAATCCATAGTTTACAAATAACACGCACACAATAGCGCGTTCGAATAGCATGTACCAGAAAATACATCTGTCAAATAATAACCTCCGTGTTTCCCTCCCATGTGGGATGAAAAAATGCTTAATTATGGTCGACAAAATGACAGTAGAAATTAACATACCGCACAAATAAATTAATGTCGGCCGTTCTGGGACTCGAACTCATCATGTTAAAAGGTAAGACAATGGTGTATTAGTCCATAGTGCTACGGGAGTATTCTCTCTTACCTCTCTTACCTCCCCACAAGATTAATTTGTACTGGGCTGGCATAGTGACTAGATGAAAATTATATAATGCAGACAGCCTAAGTCTATTGAATATATATATATGCTATCCCAGTGAAAATGAATGCCTCCCAATAAAATGTTATTGTACTAATAAATGTAAACATACATTCGCACATATATTATTGTATAATTACCAAGCAGAGGCCAGTTGTTCAAATGTCATATTAACACCATAGAACAGCCTAATTAATTTTAGGAATCACTGCCTACAGCGTCACACATTGTACCTTACCATAACTTTGCAGAGGAAAACAACTGGAGTAATAAATACCATTTTACACTGTGCACTTCTGCATAATACTATAGATTTGTGTGGGATTTGATGTGTCGGTTGACCGACAGCTTTTGACACATCTGCTTCTGCCACTCGGCCCAAATACATCTAATGCTCCAAAAGCAAACATATTCTTTTGTTTTTAAACATTGAAGGGGTTCAGATTGTGTCTGGGATCCGTGATTTTTTGCAGAGCAAATATGTACTTAGGAAAGAGAGACTGGTAAAACAAAGCATGCGTTTCAGGACAAAGAAAATGTCCGGGAAGCCTATTCAATAAAACAAATGCCCAAGAATGGGATCCCCTACACTTCCACATAGTATTTGGTAGTGATAACATAATTTTACTCAGAAAGTCAGACTGAGACTCTGAGAGGGAGAGGCGAAAACAAATAGAGAGGGGAAGAGGGGAGAAAGAGAGTGAGCGAGAGAGGGAGGTGAGAACAAAGGAGGAGGAGAGAGAAAGGGATCGAAAAACACAGAAAGAAGAAGGATGCAAATGGGGAGAGAGAGAGATCTGCTGGCGCCAACCTGCCACATTGCCGACCTCTAAAAGGTGGGGGGGGTGGGGGGGGGGGGGTGGAGCAGAAGGTTCACAGATGGGATTCTGGAGATTTTTGGCACATGCATCTCTAAATTATCTCTTTGGACTTAATCAGGGTCGTTTTTCGAAGGGGTGTGGACAGTGCTTAATTTGTAAAAGAATAAATACCAGGGCCCAAAGTTTACTATTGAAAGTTTGTGTGCCAGAGGCTGCATAGTCTGCATTCCACCTGATGTCTCTTTAATCCACCACCAGATGCTCCCTGACTTTTTACCCCACTCTTACAGATTCTTTTTCATCCTTCTGTTCGCACTTTTTTCAGTCTTTCTCGTCCTACTTCCCCTTTGTGTGTTTTTGTCTCTCTTGCTCTGGATCAAATTCTGATGAGAAATAATAAGTGCTGGCCCCCAAAAATGAGTTCCGCACATTTTGGCCTATTTATGACCTGGTTTGCATTGCTCTTTCACCACACAACATGGTGCAGGAGTAAAGCAAACCTCATATGTGATTTATGAAGCCATGCAAGGCCACTTTGCATGGCCCTGAGTGGCTCCATAAACCTGAAGCAAGGCAACGTAGCAAATCACTGTGTTGCCTTACACTGCCCTGGGAAGGTATTCCATTGGCATTGCATGCGTGTTCCCACACAACTCCCATGGTTTTTTACGCATTACCAGATTTACTAGAACTGGTAGACCTGAGAATGCGCCAAAAAAATACACCTTCTCAGGTGAGGTGTAACGAGAAGTATCTTTATTTGTCCTTGATACTTCCTCTTTCTATGTGTGCTGCATTCTGCAGCACACATAGAAAGAGGAATGTGCATCTAAGGATTGTTTTTGTGCAGGAAGGTAGCTCTTCCTGCACAAACCCAATCCTGATGCAACGCAATAGTGCAAGGGTGCCTGTGTTGGCGATAGGCTGCCAAAAGGGCACCAGAGATGAGAAAAGGCAGGAATGCACAATATTGCCTTAAACTACAGCGCATTCCTGCCCTTTCCCTGTCACGCAAAGCAGCGCAGCAAAGTGAGTACTGCGCTGCACTGCATGACAAGTTCATAAATAGTGTCATAACAACAAAAGAGTGTGCCTTGCAAACAATGAATGTAGAGCACGACAGGAGAATCCAAATTGGTTCTTTATAAAGCCCTCACTCACCAACCTGGTTGGTGACATGCTTCATCATTGAGCCCCACCAGGAGAGGCCGAATGCCACCCTGGTGTGCTACACCGCCAGAATTACTGCGGAGCTGGTTATTCGTGTGTAGTGAATAGTGAAGGAGTGAATGTTAAAAGTATCACGATTGTGTCAAAAAACTATTTTATTAGAGGCCAATCGTCATAAATAAGCCTCACAGTGCGTCCGAGATATGATACAGCAGAAATGCCCCATAATTTAGTTGATATGATGCATTTCTGCTGTCTCTCTTTCATGCAGTGCATCGTAGCAACTTTGCTTGCTGCCCTGCGTTGTGGGAAAAATTAGAATATCTGCTCGAGTATGTTGATGAGTGCAAGAATTTGTGTAACTCCCTCACTAAGCTGATGGAGTGAGACATGATTTGAAACTCCATTTGTGCTGAAGTTCCACTTTGTTGACATATATTGGTGTTTCTTAAATGTGCTTTACATAAAGTACGTTATTTGCAGGTCTGTTGTTTGGCTCATGATGAACTATTTTATGCCTGTATTTTTGGTAATGTGTGATTGCATTCCATGTTTTTGCAATGCGAAAGTGTAATTCCATTTATGTGTAATGATTAGACTCTAATAAAATAAGGATTGATGTGAGGTTTGCATCCACTTCTGCAGTTGAAGGCATGCAGGTGACCAGTCTTCAAAGATATAGCAATCACAAGGAGTAGCGAGTGTGGAAAAGAGAGCGGATCCTTGGAGATATGGTAGACCATCAATGGCAGACACCTTAAAGAGATAAGGTGGCTGGATTCTTCATAGTGTTAGGTGGCATTCACCATAAGGGTTATTCGTTTTTTTGGAACAGCCAAATGGGGGAATTGTAAGCATTCCTGGGAGCATGTGGTCCCTTAGTCTGGGGGCACTCTCCAGACAGACTGCTTGGCTGTTTTAGTCTTTTCGAGCTCCAGAATTCTAAAAAGGATGCTATCCACATTCCTCATTGTCTGTGACCTCCGGAAATGTGCAGTTTCCTGACGAGGTTGCTGGAATGTTCTTATGCATTGTCTGTGTGTAATACAGGCCAGTTTGAAAATGGATCTTGCTTGGGGAGGAAGCCAGTTCGTTGAGTAGTTTGGGGGAAATGTGGGCATATTTACAATCTGGCGGCAGCATGTGGTGGCGCTTTGATGGCTGCCAGCAAGATGTCATCATTTCTACCTAGGTTAACTATGGAAATTAATTCTCGAGAGGACAAGCGCCTGTGTGATTTGTTTTAAGTCTTGATCTGGGATGTATTGTTGATCCCTAGTTTGGTGTTGAGTGCAATTTTTGGTTTTTAAAACCTGTCTTTGCACATCCAAGTGTTTGTCCGGGTAGAATCCTAGCAATTTGAGTGAGTCCACAGTGTTAGGACAAGTACCCACAGGTGAGACATCTTTAAGTGACTAAGTCACTCGTTATCTGGATGTTGTAGTTGGGGTGAGACGAAGACAAATTCCGTTTTTGTGGGGTTGAGTTTTGGGTAAAGTTTGTGGTCCAGGCATTGATCATATTAAAGGATTTCCACAATCTTTTGAGAGGAGATTTTCAGTTACAGTAGTGTATCATCTGCTCGGAAAGGAAAGTTCTTATTGCATACGGTCAGGATATAGACTAACATTTAGAAAGGGATGGGTGCAGTGTTGAGCCTTGCAAAACGTCTTGACGCAAAATCCACCCCATACCCTTGCAAAGGCAAGGCGCTACAACATACCCTCATAAGCACAGAATGAGGTGTTGTTAACAGTCATTAAACTATGACGTCATTAATGCTTATTAATGCATTGGGAGCATTAAAGCTCTTTTATGTCGTTGTGCCCCACACACCAAGTGCGAGCAAGGGTGGAGGGTTTTTCTTTCACCCCTGCCTTAGGTAAGGGTGGTTCGTGCAATTGGGTGCCCAGCCACACCCACGGGTGATGAGGGGTCTATCTTAGTACTCCACTATTGCCATCAGTGGGGATAGCATTTGTTGCCCTGCTTTATCCAATGTCCAGTGTATATCATGCCCCATCAGCTTGACATACAGAGGCAGGCATCTTTTGCCCCCCTCATTTTTTGTAAGGACATAGGAAGTGTTTTTGTGCCCCTTCACCATGTCGAAAGATTGTCTTTGTCAGCCCCATCCTTGCTAAAAATGCCTCAATGTTAATACACCAAATTTGCGTAGGCACCTAGTGGCCCCACTACAACATGTCTGTACAATATATATGTCCTTTGTGCCTTTTTTTCTTCTTTTCACTGACACATGATAATATTAAACAGAAAACCCACTTTGTGAACTCCTGATAGGTTTACACTTTTTTAACCAATCTTCTCCCAGTTTAAAAGCCTACAGTTCGAACTGTGGGGTGTATTTACTAAGATTTAACGCAGTGTTTGCATCACAAAGGTGACGCAAATAGACACTATGGGGCATATTATCAAGAAATGGCTTTAAAATTATCGTCGCTTCAGCGGCAGTAAACTGCCAGTAAAGCAGCGAAAATGGGCTTGATAATATGCCCTTGAGAATTCCCATAGAAGCCCATGTTCTGGTGTCAACATGGGCTTCTATGGGAATTCTCTGCGGCATATTATCAAGCCCATTATCGCAGCTTTAGCGGCAGTTTTCTGCCGCTACACCGGCGATAATTTTAACGCCGTGCTTGATAATATTCCCCCTATATCTTTTTACTAAATTACACTCGAAAGTAGCGCGTAGCAGCTCATGGTGCAGCTCTGTATTACTTAGTGTCAAGGGCGTTCCATGCTACCACCCAAGGTTTCTGATGTTAAACCCTACTTACTTAAAAAAGTAGAGAGGGCTTAGTGTGAGAAAATAGCGCCCATTTCAAATAGGTGCTATGAAGGAGAAATGCTTTAATTTCTCCTCCCTTTTCTGACTTTGTATGTGTGCTGCACTGTACAGCACACATACAAAGTGGAAAAGGTTTAAAGTTAGTCTGAGCATAGTATTTTGTACTGGAAGGCTACCCTTCCAGTACAAAACCTATGCTAGACTCACACAGACACCCTTGCACTATGGTCTGAAGGTGTGTGCGTGGTGCACGTCAGCTAATTTCAGCACCGGCGCTAGGGAGAGGGGAGGAGACACACATATTTCTGTGAATATGGCGCTCTGCTGCTCTCTTCTTCTCAGGCAAAAAAGTTGCAGTTTTTTGCCTGCTGCGCTGTGTTGCGTGAGATTTTAGTAAATCTGCCTCTGTGTTTTCCAAAGATTAGTGACAATTAGTCAAGGTGGGCACAGGATACCAACAACTGAGTTTCCTATGGAGTGTTGTGCCAATCTTAACCACGGAGGCACGTTCTCTGCTAGCGCCACTGTAGTTATAGTTGAGACCTTTGGTCCATGGGAAAAGCTTTGTTGAACCGCTAAGAACCTGTGACGCATTTCCCAGATACGCACCAAATTTTGCACCTTTAGTTACCTGTTTTAAATTTGACACAGAATGCTAGAGAAGGCAAAAGTTAGAGGGACACGTTTTATGCGTGGAAATCCCCCTAATTAATGTTTAGATCTCTGCACCTGCAAATATTGATGGAGACCTTTGCACCAAATGCATTATGAAGAAAGAGTTTGAAATAAACATAAAGAAACATGCGATTACAAAACCAGACAACATCTGTGAAAAACCCTACATTAAGGGGTGCTGAGATGCAAAATATTGAATATTTAGAAACTACCTAGTTACCATTATCGGCATTATTAGTAAAATAATACCACACTGATGGTCAAGCTCGCAGAACGAAGCTTGTACGTGAGGTGAGTTGGGTTGGAGGGGGTGATGAGAACCTTAACTGGCCAATTTTAGGGATTTGTAGGTTTTATGTCTCCACCATAAGTCCCCTGATGTATCTCATAACTGGTATATGTATTCATACATGTAGGAACATATTTACACATATACACACTAGTAACCCGTATGTAAGTAAACCTTCTCTGAGGTTCTCATAGTGACAGCCATTGGTTGCTGAAGAAGCAGTGTGTAGAAACAATCAGATAATGTGGACAGCTTCCCTAACCTGTGACAAAAGCATCAATTAGAAATATGCCAAGATCTTACAAGTGCTTGAAACTTGATTGAAACTGCAATTATAAGAAAGGGACATTTGGAACAGCCACAAACCTACATTTTTAATACGTTTTTTGCATTAATCAAAATTCACGCTGGCAGCTCTGCTAAAATGGAAGCAGGAGAAAACTTAAAGGGCCTCATTTATGAAAAGTGACCCATCGCTGCATGAAAACAGTGATGCGTCACTTTTCATTGCGCCCTCCTTGCAACATGATGGATGCGTCATATTTACTGTATGACGCATCATGTCGCAAGGAATGACAGAAAATGTTAGTGCAAATGAGGCCCATTGCTGGAGTTGTGTCGGAAGCGTGACGCAACTCCAGCACTGTTCCTTAAAGGGCCCTTGAGACAAGATGTACTAGAACCGACCTAGCTATGTCATCCTTTGTATACGCCCTGGCCAGTGAGCTTGAGCTGCTTGACCAGATGCCTCTCATAGGGACAGGCAGAACACGCGCAGGTGCGGCAAGCCTGCCCATCCTCTACAAGGCACCGGCATGCTGTTATATTACATGAAGTATACCCCTCCCAGAAACATTCCCGTGACTGGAATGTCTCTCCATTCCTTCGCAGTGCCCCACGAACTTCCTTCCACAACGCCAGCCTGCTCCTCCCAAGAGGAATGGTTTCTTTCATTAAACATGCCCTTTCAGGCACAATCCTCCCCGCTCCCTATTTTGAGAATAAATTACATTCCACTCAGATTCTCGCATAATAGTGCCGTGACAATGCGAGCTGCCCTCGGGCTGACTCACTGTATATAAACAACAGCAAAGTGCTGCTTCTACCAGCAATAATTAAGACGCTTGCAGTGCCTGCACTGCCTCAAATCTCAAGCTAGAAATCTAGTCCTATAGCTCAGTGGGTTAGTGCCCAGCAGCAAAAATGTTAATACAACATGAGATTCTTTTGTTCCACGCCTTAATTTTGAAGTCAATAAAATGAGCACCACTGAGTTAGCGTTTTAAAGTGCTACGAAGTCCCACGACCAATTCGCTAAGCACTATATAAAAAAAAAATAGGTTATTCTTTAGGAGTTGCGGATGGTGTTACTGCCCCCGGCGCGCATCTTACCATCATGGCTTCTGCCTGCCTGGAGTCCAGCTCTGACACAGCCCTGCGGAAGCTCTTGGGGGTGGACCCCGTTGGGTTCGCAGCGGTAATCATGGGCATTCTCTGCGTGCACACAGCCTGTGCTGCCACGGAGCCTCGGCTGCTGCCCTTTTATAGGACCTGCCTGACGTCAAAGCCACTTTCAGTCCCTCCACCAGCCCTCCCTGCAGCCCGAGGGGAGGGGGATAATGCACGTCTGTCCGATTAAATCTAATTGCTGCAATCACTGCGGACACCCCTCCTCAGCAAACCGCCCCTTGCCACTTGTCCTCCCGAAAAGCCTTTCAGAGCCCACCTGTAACAGGCAGTTTGGTTATCTGTTGTTATATCCTAGGCAGGCTTGTGTCTGTCATTTGCACTAAGGGTGTTAAATTCCTGGCTCCGGAAATGATGGAGTAGGTGGGGAGGACGCCAGGTCGATGAACATACCTAGAAGGAAAGAGGGAATAATTATCTGAAAAGGTAAACCGGCCCTGCACAGTCGAGGCGACGAGGCAAACAGAGAGAGGGTGACAGAGAGCAGACACATCGGAAGTCCTGAGGCGAAAACTGTAGGACACAAGGCAGAGTGTTTAAAGGAGATGGAAGGAAGAAACCACGGAACTAGATGAAAACAAGTGTAAATGAATTGTAAGATATACGTTAACTAAATAAAACGGAAGGAGGAGAAAGAATGAGAGAGAGAAAAGGAGTGCAAGAAAGAACGCAATAAAGCTAAAGAGAACAGAGAGCAAAGAATGCAGAGGAGAAATAAAGGCACAGCAATCAAATATTACTGTATTGTTTTAAGAAAGAAAAAAGAAAGAGCTCAACCAACTCAGAAAGAGAGGCATACAGAAAGAAAGACCCCAACCAACAAAGAAAGGAAAGAAAAAAGAAAGGAAGGAAGGTAGAAACAAAGAATGAGAGGATAAAAAGAAGAATGAAATAAGAAAAAAAAAAGCAACCAACCAAAATCTGATAAAGGTAATTAAAGGAAGAAAGAAAAGTTAGGTGGAGCTAGAGAAAGTGTGAAGCGACATAAGGGGAAGAATCAAAGCGCAGAGGGAATAAAAGGAACACAGAATGAATAAAAGACAGAATGAAAAAAAGACGTGCAGAGAAAACAGGAGAGAGCAAAAGTAAGAAATACACAAATAAAAAAGAACAAAAGAATGGGAGAAAATGTAATAAAAAGAAAGAGCCAAAGACAGAGATTGAAGAAAGTGGGCATAATCGAGAATGCAAGAAACGCATAGAACTGAGATTCACAATGAAAACATAAATGAGAATGAGGGAATGGAAAAAAGAAAAGAAAAAAGAACAACGAAAGAATATAAGAGCGGGGTAGAGGAATTAAACAAGGGGATTAAAAAATGAAAGAAAAAGAAGAAACTAAAATAGAGACACGGAGAAAAGAGAACAAATGGAATTAAGAAAAGGAAGTAAAATGTAAGAGAAACAGAAATTAAAAGGAATAATAAAACAAGCATTGGCATAGCCAATAGGTCTCGCTTTTGGGACCTTATAAGTATTTAGTTATGCAGCACAATATCCTTGGGCAACAACATTAACTGTTGCATGGCTAAACACTTATAATGTCCCAAAGGCGAGACCTATTGGCTATGCCAATGCTTGTTGCTTAGGTATTTAAGCCAGGTAAAAAAGGGACCTAAGGTAAAAGGATGGACAGATGTAAAAGTCTTAATTATGATACTTTATATGCAAAAGATACAGTCAGAAATGGAGACGGCTATTACTTTACACCAACTTCCTGAGGCGTCTTTTCATCTCATGCCAGATGCATTTTTATTGAAGATTTTTTTTATTGTTATTACAATATTGCAATTAAAATGTAACTTTAAATTATTTGCTTTTTCTAGTATAGCTTCTTATAGCAGATTAGAAATGTTGAAATATTGAAATGTCTGATAGCACTAAAGAGCCTTGCTAGCTGTAAAAGTGCTCTTCACAAACACTTATGAGCTCTTATACCTGCTTTGTTTTATATATTCTTTTCTTAAACCTTCACTTCTTAACCCTTCACAACACAGTATTGCTTTTGGCAGCAAGGCAATTTATAAATGCTTTGGTCTAAGCTGATTTATCCTGTAGAAATAATTACATTGCATTCAGGCACGCTGCTCTTGTATTTTTTACTAAATGTTTGTATTTTATTACAATGCGTTTTATTAAAATTATCTTTGAATGATGGCGCATAGGTGAAGCATGAGAAGGAAATAGCACGAAATCCCTCTGATAGGGGATGTTCAAAAAGACCAGATGGGACCAGCCTGCTGCTCTTTTATCGCGCCTTCCCTTCAAAGCCTGCCTGCAGCTCCTTCTATTTCTTAACTCTGCTAAGAACATTACATCTGAATGCATGCTAGAGCAGCACCCACCGTAGCAAGTCTGAGGCAACTGTGCGAATGGAAACACAAGAGCCATAATGCTGCACCTTTAAAACTGGGAGCAATGAACATAAACTGCAGGCTGCATAGTGCATTGAGACCTTCAGTCCGACATGCTTTTCAAAAGGAACAAGAATTGGCCGCAAATTTGCAAGACGCGCGTCCGCGAGTCTGCAATTTCGCAAGACGCGTGACCGCGAGACGCGCTCTGTGGAGGGGGAGGGGCGAGCAAGACAGAGAGGCAGAGTGAGGCGCGCGGGAGAGCGAGATGAAAGCCATATGGCGCCTCTGCTCGTAAGCGCGTGCCCGCACACATGCACGCAAGCTGTAGGCCGTCCATGGTAGCATTTTTTGAAGCCCTTACTAAAAATCTTGCCAGATCAGCGCATGCGCTGGGTCAGGCTAGACCTAAAAAGGGGGCAAGAATCTTTTATTTGGCAACCCGCCAACTATTTGTCAAGACCCCCTATCCCATTGGAAACCAATGTAACTACAGACACGAGCATTAACCCCTTCAGTGCCCGCCCCTTTCCCCGCCCTGTGCCGGCCGTTGAATTAGCGGGCGGGGTTTGTGACGAGCTGGACTCGTCATGGGCACAGCGCCACCGCGGCCCATGACGAGTCCAGCTCGTCACGGGCATTGAAGAGGTTAAAGTAAAGAATACCCTAATACAGGAAATGAGCGGACATATGTCAATGTCGTTAGCATGTTTGAAGAGCCTATGAAGTATAGGGTAAGGAGAAGTAGTAAGGAAGAGAAGAATCCTCCCCTCCCGTACTAACTTGTTCGATACAAGAACCGCTCCCACCACGTAGCCGCGATCGTAACATTTTGTAAACACCAAATGCGTTGTCTAATTAGCCGGCTAGGTAAAACACCTGTAGCCAATTTCGAAACTGACCTGACTCGAAAGATCATTTACGCATCCGCCATCTTAACCTCGATTTGAAACTATTTCTAGACTGGGCAATGTACATTAAAGGTATAAATCAAAGAGGGTCAATGCTTGATAGCGAGTGGTCATATTGCGGTTCTGTTAACAATTTTTTATAAACGTCTGTGAATTTTTTTAATTAAACCTAAAATCCCAATTACCAAAATATTATTAATATAACTCGTGCAATCATCTCAAATTAAAAGATCCCTGCTAAAAATATATTCCTTGGTCCATTTACAGTGGTATTGCACGATCCGATACTCAAATAATAGACCACAATTTACTGAAAGCATTCTTCGTGAATGTCTTTTGTGCACAATTTTTATGTAAAAGTCACCAAAGTTTGTGTACTATCTGTTTCCTAAAATTCACAGAGGCAGGATATATATGTTGGCGTATACATCCAAAATTTGGAAACAAAAAAGAGGTAGAAAAAGAACTGTGTGGCCGCCATTTTGAACTGGGTTAACCCTATGTGAAAGAGTATAGCATACCAATGGAATTTGACACTCAGTGCGCCCCACCATAAATATGGTTAGTTTCTACCGTTGTCATCCCTAAACATAAGGATATACAAAACATTTTTTTCTTCTTTTGTGCTCCTTTATGGTGGTGGAATTGCAGACAAAAAGAGTTTAAAGAAAAGCATATGTTCACCAAATAAGGTGATAACTCTACAGAAACAACTTTTAAGATGTTTGGTTAAAAATGCGCAGTAGGGCGAACGAGTCCCATATTTAAATACCTGATACAGTGTCTAAAGGTGTATGGATTTTTAGACAACTGCATACCTCAAAAAAGGCTGTATCAAATTTGGTACAGACAAGCCTGATCCAACAATACAACATTCTCCCCCCAAATCTAACAAAGGCACAGTATAAGTTGTTTCTCAAAGATATGGGGGCAACCAGGTTCTATAAGTCATTGCAGAGTCACATTGACATTTCACATTTTGTTCTATCCAAAGTAGTTTTGAGACCATACTCAGTGAAAGATTGCAGGGTACTCCAACTGCCTGTCTGTATAAAAAAATGATACATTATACTGCATAACTCAGTTTTGCCAACTCTATGACTCTTCTAGAGACTGGAGTATTTATTTAAGGGGCAGTATGTATGGAATGAAATCCTTAAAATAACTCCATGAGTCACTGACCACACTATGTACCTGTTTCGCTTACCCAACGCTCACCTTAGCTGCCACCCCAGCCTGCAAAGCCCCACTCCTACCCGTTGGGATTAATGAGATGAAGTCAGGAATCTGCAGGGTGGGAGAAAAAGTGAAATGAACCTCATCCTGTTTGGTATCTGTGAAATCACGATGCAAAGTTTGCCTGACATGATGTTACCGTCTTTGACCAGTGACTTGAGATGGTATGTTTTGTATGCACAATACACTGCGGCCTATACTCCACAAGTCTCTTGCATTTGACAGCAGTCTGTGGTGGGCCTGCTAGTCGGTCTGCAACACTGTTTCTTGTGTAGATCGGGAAACGCCAGGCAGCGCTGGAGAATCACGACGGCCTGTTTGCTATAGTCCAATGCACCCTTGGCTTGTCTTTGCTGCCAAGCTCAGATAACTTTACAATAAATGTCGCCCTGGAACAATTTTCTAATGCAAGCGTGAAGATCCATGTTTCCTCTTTGTACTAAAATGTAGGGGACGTCATTCCCAGTTAGGTTTGCCACTTGTCCGATTTTCTACCGGCACCACCGGTATTTTAATGCTCTAGTCGGTACAAAAATACGAAATATAACCTAAAGCCGGTATTTTGATCCCTGTAACTCCGGTCTGCGGCTGTAGTTTACCATGCTACTGCAGTTTTCAAGAAGGTGCTTTCAGGGTGTGCTGATGATATGTATGTTCCAGAGGCGCAACTAGAGCCACATTTTGGAGGGGGGGCGGGGGGGGGGGGGTAGGCTAAAAAACATTTTCGCTGTTGAGGCTGAATCTTTAAGCAATAGGCAGAGTGGAGCTGCAGGGGCTCTTAGAAGGGATGAAACAACAGCGAGGCCTCATTAACATGCAAATGGTCTTTCAAAGACCTGTGAAGGGCTCGGGTGCGGCTGTGTGTGCCCGGGAAGCTGTCTCACCCCGGGCTGACACACACGACGGGGTGGGGGGGGATATGGGGGGGGCTGAAGCCCTTTGAGTCCAATGAGTGTTGCGCGCCTGGTATGTTCAAACCTGCCTCGTTTTTCACATTTTAAGGCTGAATTTGTGGAGTGTGGTGGAGTGGAATGCTTTCGTTTTCCACACTAAAGCCCAGGATGGGAAATGCAGTCATCTGGCGTTCTCATCTTTTATTTAATATAGTTTTTTCAAAGCTGCTGTGATTTACAATCGCTTGATACTTTGTCCTTTTGTCTGTAAAGCGCTCTGACGCCTTCGGGCCACGTTCGCGCTGTATTAATTTGCATAATTACGTTTTTGCAAAAAATAACCTCAACCCAAGAAACTAGTGGTGTGTTTCTGTCATCCCTCTCTAAACAGATGTCACACTTTATGAGCTATTTGCTAATCTTCCTTTTGTAGTTTTGGTAAGGGAAGTCAAAGGACTGACACGGGACAGAGTCACAGCGTCCCAAACACACACAAGTTACACAACCCTGCCCTTTAAGCACTGCCAATGCTAATGACCTGGCCATTCGCGGTAAAGTGCATTGTGAGCTTTGGGCCCGGTCAGATGTCTTTTCCTGTGCTCGTTGGCAGGTCCAGTCAATGGCAATGTTCTTTGTGATAGAGAACACAGCAGCGTCACTATGGGGGTGCGGGGGTGCGGACAGCACCGGTGACACCCTCACATGGGGTGACACCAACAGGGCCGGTGTGAGCAGAGCAACCTAACCTTTTAGGAGGAGGACGTGCCTGTGCGCAGTGCTGTCTCCTCTCCTTTCTTTTATTTGCTTCCCTGTGAAATGGATCCAAAAAATAAAATATCTTTTGCTGGAAATCAATGTCGTATTTTTCTGACATTTAATTCCAAAATGCAGCATCGGGAATAAAAGTTAAAAAATATGAAAAATAATTAACTAAATAAAGTAAGACAGAGTGGTAGCAAACTGTCCAGATTGATTTTATTCACACCCAAACAGATTAGTGCCACTTTTACAGAGTTTGCCAGTGAAGCGCTATTTTTGTTGTCTTGGCTTTGTTTTCCCTGGGCTTGGAACTAGTGCACCAATCCTGGAGGTACTGCAATGTGAGGATTGAAAAACAAAATTTGTACTGCTGCTCTGTATCTAGGGATGTTGTCTTTTTTTACCATACTGCTTACGTTTTGTAAGGATATAAGCAATGGCCATTGAAATGGGTTCATTCAGGGCCCTGTTGTCATGTCCTTAACTTTTCAGGCAAAAGCACTCACTGATTTCTGAACAGTGAGTGTAAAAGCGTTAAGGTAACCATGTTGTTCCTGCTTACATTTCACATGGTTTGCAAAATTTTGCATTCCCTATGATTGTTTGCTTTTTCCAGGATGCTGTCACTTTTTTTTGTAGGCCACATATTGCTCTTGCCCAGTGTGTAATTTAAATTGAGCCGCATCCAGGTGTTTATAGCTGGCAACAATTGGGTTGTAGTTGAAGGCAGTCTGAGTTTTTCTCAGTGGGGCAGTATGGTGTTCAGTGGGGGAGAGGATGTGGCACTATGGCCAGAGCTGCTGATTTTGGACCTGGGGAACCAGGTTCAGCCTTAATAACCAGTCCGCCAGACCACTCTCCTGAGAGAGCACTATCTCATGCTAGACCTTAGAAGGCTTCGCAAGACATTAGAAGCCCCGGTGTCGTAGCACCAGCAGGTGGACCCTAGCATGACAAGTGTAGGTTAACCTTCAAGGCTTGTCCACCACTATTCATACTGAAGTTCACCTCCAGTTTTGCGGCAGGCCTATGAAGCAGTACACCCTAGAACAGTGACCCTGTCACTGAGGTCACAGGACCCTTGAGAAGGGCCAGCTCTAGAGCGGTGCAACCGGTGTGACCGCACCAGGTGCTCACTTTAGGTGGAGGCATCATTTTTGCAAGTATATTATGGTTTTAAAAGCGCTTGCTGCCTCCTTCCTGGCCTCCAGTAATTTTTGATAACAATAAAAATGTCATGATGACTCTGGTGATTAATGTTCTTCCTAGAGAGAGATCAGAATTTTGTCTAATGGAAGATTTGACTCATGGAAAGGTAGCTCAGAGGGTTAATGTACCTGCTGCAAAGAACATGTACCATGCAGATCACAAAGTGCACATAATGTAAATATGCCAGTGGGCTACTGCTTTTGTCAGAGAGATCCTTTTGTTACTTGCAGTTTATAAGTTAAAATCCTAACATAGAACAGTGAGCTATTAACTGTCATCTACTCCGCAGCAACACAAGTAAAACATTTTATTAACTTTTGATACGTTTGAGCAACAAACAATTTATTAGTTTAAATGGTCAGATCATGCTGCAGATCTTGCATTATGAGGCAAATATGGCAGCGCCATTATTATTTGGAAAACATTTGCAAACTAGGATTTTTAGCCATTCATGTTTGAACTGCTGTTTTGGTAAAGGGAGAAGTGCTGATGACAGAAACTCCATGGCTCGGAGACAAATGGCTTGTGCTTCCACATTTTATCGTATTTGGGGCATTCTGTGATTAGAAGCATATCCCACTTTGTGAACACATTTTACTGTCAATAACATATTATAACCTTAAATAATCATGTGTATCCATTGGTTGATAAAACTGGGCAGTGAAACCAAACAAATACAAAAAATTGGGATGTTTGCGCATTCTGGCCACACCTCTGGCTCTGCCCACTGATCCAATCCTTGGGTTATTCCCGCCCTCTGATTCTCCGCCCACAGTTCCCCTACTTTTTTTCCCCCACTTCGACCACTGATATATCGTGTTGCTGGATAGTGGGAACACCATACCAGTAAAAAGTACCATACCTATGACATTATAAATTCCAATAAACTGTTGACTAGCAGTCAGCCCACTGTACAACCTGATTAATGAGTCATTATCACACTGTTGTTAACAGGCACATTTTGTAAATATAGGACCTACATTTACAAACATTAATAAGGATTCTGTATGGTCCCGTTATTTGCCAACTGTGTCCACTGGTGTACTCGGGGCGGAGGAGGTCCATGCGGTAAGTCGTGAGGGTTGACACCATGAGTTACCCGCACCGAGTGACACCAACCCTAGTGACGCCACTGAGAGAACACATAGCCGGTGCGCAGTGGGAATTCGGCCTCGTGACCCGCGCTCTAGAGTGAAAAATTCCACTGCCTGGGTTGGCAGTGATCTGACTGGCACTCTTGCTTCTTCTTGGGCGTGACACTAGTAGCGGACGTGAGCGGAGGGAGTGGCGTGCAGGCTGCTAGGCTGAGCTTAGGATCCCTTCACGGCGAGCTGCAACACCGTGGCCCTTTTAGCAGTATGTTGGCTTGCATCGGACTGGGAGGTTTTGTAGCAGGGCGGAAATAAAAGTAAATTGCAAACTACCCATTTATTTAGGGTACAGATGAGAGCATCTGCTTCCTAAATTGGGAAAGGTGTGGTGTATACATGACTTGAGCATATTTAAGGAGGCACGGTTGTTCATTGAGACCTTCAGGCCGACATGCTTTTCTGAAAGGAACAAGCTTTTGGCACCGATTTTGCAAGATGCGTGGCGGGGGGGGGGGGGCAAGACTGAGGCAGAGCGAGGCTCGCTCGGGAGAGCGAGAGGAAAGCCATATGGCGCCTCTGCTCGTAAGCACGCGCCCGCGCACATGCACTGTAGCTCTAGGCTGGCCTGGTAGCACTTTTTGGAGCCCTCTCAAAAAGTCTAGCCAGACCAGCGCATGCGCTGGGTCAGGCGAGACCTAAAAACTAGGTAGGAAAGAAAAATACATCAGAAAATGTTAGAATTAGATTAAAATGAATTGGATTACATTGTAATGTATTAAACAAGAGAAAATGTGATAAAAAAATGGAAAGAGTATATAAAAAATAACGGTAGATTTCAAGAAAGCATAGGGACGACAGAATCTGAAAGTGAGAGATGAAATGGAAAGAAAGATAAAGAGATATACAGCAACGGAGAATGAGAAATAGAAAGAAAGACATAAAATACGAAAGAAAAACTAAGAGATGATTAAGAGAGAGAGAGAGAAAGAGGACGGAAGAGAGAGTGATTGAGAGAGAGCAAGACTGATGGAGAATGGGGAGTGTCACAATTATGCAGGGTACTGTGCAAGCACATTTTTCTTGGCTGTGGGTCGGTCATTCTTCGGGCTATGCAGCTGGAGCCACAGTGTCTCTCAGATCTCAGACTCACTGACATTAGTGGCTGGTGAAGATTGAAACACTGGACGTAAGTACCTTGGCTACATTTCAAGGAGCATTGGAACAAGATGATATTACAAAGTGGGTTCTGGAGGTTCATCCAGAACAATTTGAAAAAACATGGCAAATTGAAACCTTTTTTATTATTCAACCTTTTCGGGGTCGAGCCTGCGACAGCATGCGCTAGCGCATGCGTCTAACTTGCGAGACACTCTTGCTAACAAATATTAGGGTCGAGCTTGTGAGAGCATGCAAAAGCGCATGAGTCTCGCTTGCGAGGTGCTGTTGTTAATAAAGAGGGCTTGGACCCCGCCCGCTGCATCCCATTTGTTGGCTTGGGTGGCACTCTAATTTACAGCCTCATAATTTGTCAAGGCAGGCCTAACATAATTTCCGTTCCTCTCTGTGGAGAAGGGACCAAGCACTGATTGGTTCAGCTTAATCAGTGCATGTCCGCTGCTCCACATGTAATTGTGGTACTATTTTGTTCCGTTTATCTTTTAGTACCCTGCAAGCAGAAGGCTCGTGGCTGGCAAAACATGCCCAGCAGGACAAACAAAATTGCAAAGATTTACTTTCTATAGTAACCTTTCTTTTATTGTGCCAAATCTTCTTTTCTCACTTTGCACTCATGTTTTCTTTTGTTTTTGCTCACGGGCGCTGTCCTCAAAAGATGAGGATTGTTTATTGCAAAGCAGCATTCTTTCTTTTTTTCGTGATATTTCTGAAATTATGCTTTAACTCTTAATCGTGCAGTACAACCAAATCCACCCCACTCCAATCCGCCCCACTCTAATCCACCCCAATCCAGCCCACCTCTAAGCCTGGGCAAAGCACTACGCTACGCTCGCACTACGCGAATTGCACGTAGCACAGTGCAAACATGCGTAGCATAGCATTGCATAGTGCAGCGGTCATTTTTTGCTTGCTCGCGGTCCTCAACATCAAGTTGGCGACCGCGAGCAAGCAAAATGACATCCCGGCGAGACTTTTTCCTTGTTCGCGATCAGCAACATCAAGTTGCCGATCGCGAGCATGGAAAATAAACATCCCGGCGAGATTTTTAACGCGAGGACGTCATGTTTCTCATTGCGAGTGGTCGCGTATGCTCGTGACCGCTCGCGATGAGAAACTACCAGTCCGCGTTGAGAAATCTGCAGCTCGAGTAAAAATGTACTCGAGCAGCAGAAAACTACAGCTCGCACTGTGCAAGATGCCATTTTCAATGATTGCACAGTGCCGGATGCTTGTTCGCACTGTGCAATCATTGAAAACAGCATCTTGCACAGTGCGAACAGGGTACTACGCAGTTCGCGAAGTGCTACGCGTAGCTCGCGTAGTGCAAAGTGCACTTTGCGTAGCTACGCGTAGTGCTACTTTGCGAACTACGCCCAGGGTTACCCACCTCACCTCACCTCACCACACACCAAACTGTTCCATTCAATCCCCTCCACCCCAGAAAAATCCAATCCACCACATTCCAGTGCAAACCACTCACCCCAATCTGATTTATTCCAATCCACCACACTCCAATCCTACCAACCCACCGCACTCCAATCTGCCCCACTCCAATTCGCCCCATTCCAATCCAAAACAATCTGCCCCACTCAAATCTTCCATACTCTAACCTGCCCAACTCCAAAACAATCTGCCCCACTCCAATCCAAAACAATTTTCCCCTACTCCAATCTGCCTCACTCCAACCCAAAACAAACTGCCTGCTCTAATCCCAAAAAATCTGCCGCACTCATTCAAAAAACATCTGCCCCACTCGAATCCAAAACAATCTGCCTGACTCTAATCTACCCCACTCCAATCCTCCACACTCCAATCCATCCCACTCCAATGCAAAGCAGTCTGCCCCACTCTAATCCACCCCACTCCAATCCAAAACAGTCTGCCACTCTCCAATCTGCCCCCACTCTAATCTACCCCACTCCAATCATCCCACTCCAATCAAAAATAATCTGCTCACTCCAATCCCCCCACTCCAACCTGCCCCACTCCAGTCTGCCCCTATCTAATCTGGCCTACTTCAATCTAAAGCAGTCTGCCCCATTGTAATCTTCCCTGCTCCAATCTGCCCCACTCCAATCCAAAACAATCTGCCCACTCCAATCTGCCACATTTCACTCCAAAACAATCTGCCCCACTCCAATGCAAAGAAATCTTCCCCACTCCAATCCAAAACAATCTGCCCTAATAAAATCCAAAACAATTTGCCCCACTCTAATCCGCCCCACTCCAATCCGCCTCACTGCAATCCACCTCACACCAATCCACCCACTCCACCCTAATTCACTCCACTCCAATCCACCACAATCCAACCCACGCAAATCCCATCCACCCCACAACAATCCAATCCACCCTAATCCAGCTCAATCCAATCTACCCCACTTCATTCCAATCCACTTGACCCCAATCCAATCCACCCACTCCAATCTGCTCCACCCTACTCCAATCCAAAATAATCTGCTCCACTTCAATCTGCCCCACATCAATCTGCCCCACTCCAATCCCAAACAATCTGCCCCACTCCACTCCAAAACAATATGCCCACTCCAATGTGCTACACTCCAATCCACAACAATCTTCTCCACTTCAATCTGCCCTACTCCAATCCAAAACATTCTGCCCCTCTCAATCCAAAACATTCTGCCCCAATCCACTCCAAAACAATATGCCCACTCCAATATGCTCCACTCCAAGCCACATAAATCTTCCCCACTCCAATCCAAAACAATGTGCCACACTTTAATCCATCTAACTCCAATCTACCTCACCCCAATCCAGTTCCCCTCACCCCACATCCAATCCACCCCACTCTAATCCAATCCACCTCAATCCAGTACACCCTACCCTACCCCACCCCACACACCCCACCCCAATACTATCCACCTCAATCCAATCCAACCCACTCAATCCAATCCACCTCACTCCAATCCAATCCACCTCACTGCAGTCCAATCTACTCCGCTCCAATCCACCCCATCCCACGTCAATCCAGGTCACCCTACTCCATTCAACTGCACTCCATTCCACTGCACTCCATTCCACCCCTCTCCATTTCACCCTACTCAAATCCACCCCCCTCCAGTCCACCTTACTCAAGTCCACCCTACCCCACCCCAATCTAATCAACCCCACCCCAATTTCAACCACCCGATTTCAATCCACCCCATCCAACCCACCCTACTCCTCTGCAGTCCAATCCACCCCATTCTACTCCAATACACCTTACTCTACCTCACCCCACTCTATCCACTCCATCCAGCCCACCACACTCCAATCCACCCCATTCCAATCTAATCCACCACACTCCAGTCCAACCCCCCCACTCCAATCCAATCCTATACACACCTCACCACTCCAATTCAATTCACCCCACTCTAATCCAATCCACCCCCTCCAGTCCAGTCCACTCCTCCACACTAATTAATCCTACTCCAAATCAGCTTACTATAATGCAATCTACCACAAGATCGCCAACATCTACAGAAACTTCAAACACTAGTCCAAGACAACCGACTTCTTCAAGCAACACAATGATCCTGCTACCACCACAGACATCTGACTAACCAAATGGAGTCAGCTCACTCCACAGAACACCACCTCCCTCATGAACTCGGTCCACTCAGGGACTCCAACCGGCCTGTGCCTTCACCATATCTTCAACCTAGGCAAAGCCAGAATCAGCCATGTACTCACCACCATCCTGAGGACTGGAAACACGCAGTTGTCAACGCCCTACTAAAAAAACCCCTGGCGGACCACATCGAACTCAACAACTACCGACCGATCTCCCTGCTCCTGTTCGCGGCCGAAGAAAAAGCCATCAACCAACAGTTCTCCTCACATCTGGAGTGGAACCAACTACTCAACTCCTCCCAATATGTATTCCGCAGCAACAACAGCACAGAGACACCTCGTATCTCTTTGCTAAATGGTCTCCCACCACACAGTCATCACAAGGCTGCTCATCAAAGTCACCCAAGGAGTTGCTCCCAGATGGATCGCCTTTTTCCTCACCATAGGAATGCTAAAAGTCTGCCTTCACCTCTGAACACAAGGAAATTATCTGTGGAGTACACCAAGGATCCTCAATCAGCCACACCCTTTTCAACACTTATATGACACCACTGACCCACTGACTCAACATTATGTCCTATGCTGACGACACACAACTCTACCTCTCCCTCTCTGAGGACAACACCAAGACCAACTTACGCAACTTCATGACAGACATCCACAACTGAATGGAGGGCAACTGCCTGAAGCTCAACATGAACAAGACAGAGATACTGATTTTCAGAAACAAAAACTCCCCATGGGACGGTTCTATGACAGAATCACGCATGCCATTACCAAACGTGCCTTTACCACACTGTCATTACAACGAACATGTCTTTACTATGCATGTCTTTGCCATGCAAGTCTTTACCACAATTATGTCTTTACCATGCATGCCTTTACAATGACAATTTGTTGAAAGGCATGTATGTTAAAGGCATAAGGGTAGTAAAAATGTAACATCCCATCTGTCTGATTTTTGTGTATATGTACTAGGCCTGGGCGGTAAATTCCGTTCCGCTCGCGGAATTTGCGGAATTTAGGTAATTTCGCGTTCCGCGGAGAACGCGGAATTGCCCAAAATGTTGCTTTCCGCGGCTTCGCGGAATTTTTGCTTGTTCGCGATCTCAAAATGCGTGTTCGCGAGATATTTCCCCCCGAGCACGCAAACAGAGGTCGCGAACAGGAAAAAAGCATCGCGAACAAGCAATTCCGCGTGTTCGCGGAATTTCTGCGTGTTCGCGGAGATTTTAAACCATTTCGCGGAGATTTGCGTAACGCGACTACGCAAATTCCGCCCACCCCTAATATGTACTAACTTGCCTGTGTTAAAAATCTCACGTAGGTAGCACTATGTTTCCTGTGAAGTAAAGACTGTTGGAGCATATGATGGCCATTCAGAAGAAGGACAAGCAATATCCAGTGGCTCGCCATTTTGAAGTGATCCATAGCAGTAACAGGAGCTTATTAAGTTTTTTTGTAAATGACTGTATCCCCAAACACAACAGGAGTGGGGACAGAATACACAATCTACAACAGTTGGAGTCCAGATACATATTGGCGCCAGAAACTAAGATGCCAATAGATCTAAATTCTGATGAAGAAATGTCCACTCATTTAGGGGAATGATATAGGGACAGATTCTGGTTCTGTCTCCACTTACCTGCTATAACCCTGTCTTGATATTGTTGTAAATCAGTGATACTAGTTTGTATCTGTTGGTTTTTCTGCCCCCACCTTCCCTCCCTTTTTTCTGTTTTTTCTTTTTCATCCACTTCCCCCTCACCTTCTTTCCTTCCCTTTCATTTATTTCCACTGTTTCTCCCCACCTTAACACTTTCTTCTTCCGTTCTTCTTCCTCCTTCCCCCTTCTCTTTGAGACAATTGTACTAATTAGGTAGTCTCCAATAAAGTGTTTTATTGTAATTATTATATACATGGTTTTAATAGGTTTGTTCTATGCTTGTGATCTTCTCTTTTATATTCACATACTACAGGCCGACATGTGGTATTTATCAAGCTGTACATATAGAGAGTATATCAGCTACCTTTGGTTCTTGGCAATTCTTTTTCCTTTTTTGGAAGGCTGAAGAATGAATGACAGACAGTACGTTATTACATGGGGCTCTCCATGTACTGTAGTTTTATTTTATTGTCTTGACTCATGATTTGCAAGTTACCATATTGTGTTATGGTGCACATTTTGGTTGGTGATATTTAAACTAATTGGAAATGATAATATGGCCCGTTAGTTACTGCCCACTGTGGCTTAATTGCATAGACATATGTGTGTCTTGCTTTATTTCACTTTAGGTGAATATATATTGAAGGAGAGACTATATTTACATGATTGACATTAATTCTATGTTATTTAGAATCAATTTATTTTCTATTCAATTTTCTGCTATGAAATGGATGCACACTTGTCCAACTAGGCCAGGATTGGTAGCTATCAGTCCCCCCCGGATGATTAATTATGTATGAATCTTATAATATTGGATATTGACCTATGCCCATATATGTTCATGCTGCTCCCTTGTAGTAATCTGTTTGCATGCATAGCACTGTGCACTTCACAAAGTATAATTTCATATTTGTAGATTTGTGCTTTGGGTCAAAGACAACTGTATTGGTCCTTATGTCAGACAGTAGCACTTAGATGTGAATTTTATACAATTGATGATTTCACTAGTTTGATGTATAGATGATGAATAATTAATCATTGAACAAATGATGTATACATTTGACAACTATCAATGCACTTTTATAATTTATTCATGAACTATTATGTGTCATATTGCCCTGTATAAATGCTCTAAGATGGCTGAAATGTTTTCCAGGTTCTTATACCACACTTGTTTGTCTGTTGTCTATTTTGTTGTATCACTCATACACTTGAAATGTATGCTGGGAACAAATCTCCCCTACCCGTGATCAAGGCATATTCCAAGACAAAATGTGTTAGGTTATTCGGGTACTATGGCAATAAACCTCACAAATTAAGAAATTTGGACGACTTCTTTTTTGGAGGCGAGTGCACATTACTGAACGTTTCATGCGTTCGGTTTGTGGATATATATATGTTCTTTCATAGCAGTCTATTGGTTTAGACGGTGCACTCAACTGTTGGTGCTCGCGGTGGGAGTAGGCCAATTCACGTTGTTATCGTACTCCCACTTTTATGAAAAAGACTGCTGTACACCAATATTCAGTTCCTGATTACTGTTTAATCACATCAAGCAGCCACCGGCCGGATTAAACAGTAATCAGGATCTGAAGATTGGTGTGCAGCGGTCTTTTTTCATTAAAGTCGGAGTACAATGTATATATAACTATGCCATGTGGTTTGCAGTGTACTACTAAGTAATCATAATAAACACCAAGTAATTAAGCACTGCAAATTCCATAATGCCTTGAACAGTATATTAAGGCATGACAAGTAGAACTGTTAAATGAGCACCATCACTTGAAAAAAACACTTACTGTCGAAACGCGTCGTGGATTCAGATGCTGCTCTAATAAAGAAACCTGCCAATTGAAATCTCCGTTAATGCGGCGTTTTGGTTATATATTATATATATATATATATATACACATATATATATATATATATATATATATATATATATATATACATTATCTACTGGCGGTCGCCAGTAGATAGTTATAGTTAGGACCGTGTTTCCATAGGAAATCCGCAACATTCTATTTGGAATAACTTTGGCGCCGGTCGATGAATCCTCGCGAAATTTTCAAAACTAATGGGGCGCTACGCTCCGCTCCTACCCTGAAAGTCTCGGGGGGATTCGTCAAGCGGGGGCTGAGAAAAAAGGGGGGTCCCAAAACGCGTTTTCCCCATGCATTTTTCCATAGGACCTTTAGACACAGCTACAGCCCGAACGGCTGAACAGAATTACTTGAAATTTGGCAGAGAGGTAGTCCTCAGGTCAAGGATGTGCCTTTTGTAGGTCTGGTGTAAATCTGTTCAGTAGGTCCTGAGAAAATAGCATTTAAATCAATATATATATCTGTAAGCGCGCTCCGTGCGCTTACCGTAAGCTTACCGTACGCGTACGGTGCCGTGCGCGAGCTCAATTCTGATTGGTGGTTACATGACTGTAAACATTCGAATCGGCCGAAATCAGGAAGTGTCGGCCGCTATTTTCTGTCTCTCGCACTGAGAAACAAAGGTGGGGATCGTGAAACGGGGGCAACGAAGAGAGTTGCAGACCCCCTAGTGTTTGTCAGGGGGTCCAAGAAGGACCCAAAAGTACGAAAAATAAATTTAAATTTTTTTTAAAAAAATCGCGGGGTACGCGTACAGTAAGCTTACCGTACGCGCACGGCAAAAAAAATAAATAAATAAATAAAAAAGAAGTAACAATCACATTTATTAAATAAATGAAAGGACCCACAAGAGAGAAAAAAAAAATGTTACTGCGTAAAAAAAGGCGAGGCGCGCACGGCATGGACTGCGCAACGTGGGCGCTCAGTGCGCGAAGCGCACCGTGCGCGCAGGGTGTGCGCATAGTGAAAAACCAGAAAAAAAAATAAAAAATAAATACATAACTTAGCATTTAAAAAACCGTACAAATTCACTGAAAAAACCATAGGTTTCACACACGTTATAGTTAGGAATTATCATTTACAAAACCTTGCAAATTCACTTAAAAAACCATAGGTTTCACACATGTTATAGTTAGCTGTACATTTCACTCGTAAAAAACCAATGAAATTCCACGTTATAGTTAGATCAGGTAACTATAACTTGCGCAACCGCAATCCACAATGTGTAATTTCAGATGTCATCATTGATGTCATGAGTGATGTCACTGACCATGTCATGAGTGATGTACTATGTGACGTCATCAGCAGTTTATTGTGGGCGCGCAAGTTATAGTTACCTGATCTAACTATAACGTGGAATTTCATTGGTTTTTTACGAGTGAAATGTACAGCTAACTATAACATGTGTGAAACCTATGGTTTTTTAAGTGAATATATATATATATATATATATATATATATATACACATATATATATGAGCAGTCTATTGTTTAGCCAGTGCACTCAACTGTCGGTGCTCGCGGTGGGGGTAGACCAATTCCCCTTGTTTTCGTACTCCCACTTTTATGAAAAAAGACCGCTGCACAGCAATCTTCAGTTCCTGATTACTGTTAAATCACATCAAGCAGCCACTGGCCGGATTAAACAGTAATCAGGAACTGAAGATTGGTGTGTAGCGGTCTTTTTTCATAAAAGTGGGAGTACGATATATATAACCTACTGGCAGTCGCCGGTAGGTAGTTATAGTTAGGACCTATTATCCATAGGAAATCCGCAACATTCTATTTGGAATAACTTTGGCGCCAGTTGACGAATCTTCGCACAATTTTGCAAACTGGTGGGGCGCTCCGGTCCGCCTCTATCCTGAAAGTCTTAGGGTGATTCGTCAAGCGGGGGCCGAGAAAAAAGGGGGTCTCAAAACGTGTTTTCCCCATGCAATTTTCCATAGGAACCATTAATCGCAGCTGAAGCCCGAACTGCTGAAGGGAATTACACGAAATTTGTCAAAGAGGTAGGATAGCCCTTGGTTCACACTCGTGCCTTTTGGTTAAATGGTGTAAATTCGTTCAGTAGTTACTGAGAAAATCAAAAGTAAACTCATAGATATATCTATGGCCTCGGAGGATCCACGCACCCTATGCGCACCCAGCGTGCACCCTCCCGATCACGAGCTGCATGCTAATTGGCTGTCAACACTCCAAACCAGGAAGTGTTGGCAGCCATTTTGTGCCTTGGTAGAAGCGAGGCTAAAGAAATCAGTGGATGAAGTGTGCAAAACGTATAAAGGGGGCAGGGTAGAAATACCCTGACCCTCTAGACCTGATTAGGGGGTCCCACAACGACCCCCAAGGCCCCCTAATTTATTTATTTTTTAAACGGCAAAAGGCGCACTGGTTGTGCGGATCCTGCCGTAAAAAATAAATAAAACGAAGCGCGGCCTTCCACGCTTCTTTAATAATTAGCCCCCGGGGGGGGGGGACAAATCCCGGGGGCAAAAAACATCAAATTTGATTGGGGGCCCCAGAGGGGCCCCCAGCCCCGGGGACCTCTACCCCCGGGGCTGCAAAATACATGGGTGGGGGGCTTAAAGGCCCCCCCAAGCCCCGGGGATCACCACCCCCCGGGGCTTTTTGGAGGGGGGCTGCGTGGCCCCCCTCCTGGAGCTGTCGATGGCCCTGGGGACCGCCACCCCCCAGAGCCGAGGCTCCCGCCCTGTCATAGCAAACTTGGTTTGGATTTTGAAAGAGAGAGCAGGAAACCTGCTCTCTCTTTCAAAATGCAAACCATATTGCTTTTCCACACGGGGAGCTGCATGTTAGCAGCTCCCTGTGTGGAAAAGCAATGACGGCTCCCGAGCCGGCTGGGACCGTGGGGGCATTGGGGCTCCCCCCATGGTCCCCAACGTTGTATATAGGCCCCGGGGCATGGGGTCCCCGGGGAGAATAGAAATTAGTGATAGTCGCGCACCCAGCGCGGTGCTCAGCGCAGCCCCCTGGTGTGCACGTTTTGGGTGCACGACTCCTCTCCAGTTGGGTGTGGGATTCCTAACGCTTCAGGTGTACGACTCCAAAAAAAAAATCAATATATTCTGAAAACATTAAAAAAGGCAAAGAAAATAATTTATAAATTGTTAAAATTATGTTGTGTTTTAAAAAATATACTATTATATATTATAAATGTATTTTTCTTCTCTTTCACAGATACTAATTCTTAAATTTGAAATTTTCAGAAATTTAAATTAGAAAAAACAACTGAAAAAAATGTGTAGCATTTTTTCTTTCTATTACTGTGAAGGTAAGTTTAACTAAGTATTAATATGCACAATGGGCTGTGTTTGCACACTGGTGAAGAAAGGGGGGATGGACGGAGTAGGTATGTGTGGAAAGAAGCTCAGTGGGCGTTTTAAGTTACAGGATAAAGTTAACATGAATACTGAGTGTCCCTGGGGCCAACTAACCCACCAGATACATGCAGAAAGTGCCAAAGACTTGCATTGGAGAGAGGTATAAAATGGGACATGGTTTCAGAGCACCTCAGTGCAATGCAGCTGTGAGATACATGGTGGGTTAGTAGGGCCCCGGGACTTTCAGAATTAAAAGACACTAAATTCCTCAACTTAAAACACGTCACAGAGTGTATTTGCAGATGTCACATCAGGCTCCATCCCTTCCCTTCACCACTCTAAAAACATGTCCTATCATTTTGCAAAAACCTAAGTACTTATAAATGTATCTTCTTCTCTCTTTGCAGTACTGAAATTACTCTATTTACTAGTCATATAGTTAAGGATTGGCCTAGCCATTAACCCTAGTACAAGTTACTTTCTTTATATACTATGCAAGCAGATCTGCAAAAAGCTACAAAGTATTAGTACAGTCTTCAAAACACCAAGTTTATACCTATGTAGTTTTGGAATCTCCCTGTCATAGGATACCATGTGACCTGAGAATTGTTTTTTGATTGGTTCATAATATTTCCCATTCTACCTATTGAAGCACAGCAATCTTTTCAATCATTCTTCTTTGAGCATCTATGGAGACATAACTCTGTGCTTACCTCCCATCATTCTCGTGCTATTTTTCAAACAATGTACTACCAAAATTTTCTTATTGTAATAGTCTGCCAATACCTAAGCACTTATGGGGCACTTTTAGAAGCATCCTGTGCCAAAAATATGTCACTTTTTGTAACATAGTTATAGCGCATGACACTCTTTCATATTTACAAAGAGAGGAAAAGGCACTCTGTGTACCTTTTCTTCTCCATGTAAATACGACCTCATCATAGACATCACTTTGCGTTGAAAGGGTGTTCTATAGGTGTTACTGTGCGTGATTGCACAAAACACTCATAGAACAAGACACATCTCCAGATTTATCAGAAATCATAAATCTGGACATGTGTGTGAATGCTGCACCATCCTCCAATTGGTGTAGCAAGGCACAACAAGGAGAATTGTTTTCATTTCTCCTAATTTTTTCTCTTTAAATATATGCTATAATACTCAGCATACATTGAAAGAGAAAAATGCCTTTACTGATTGTTTTTGTGCAGGAAGGCGTGTCTTCCTGCACAAAAACAAACTCCACACGACACAGATATCCTTGCACCATGGTGCAAGGGTGCACCATGCAGTTTAAGCAGCAGTGCAGAGGGAAGCATAGACTTGCAACATATTTATGTACATATGTTGCATCCCTGTGCTTCAGAAGTACCACAGCACACTGCAGCTAAAGAGTTTACAGTGTGATGCTGCAGCACTTCCTTATAGTTCTGCACTTATACATTCACCATACACTACTAATGCATTCTTTCAGTCAATTATGCACTATGCTTACATTCAACCAAACTTTCACACATTAACATACAAATATAGTTCTTTCTTTAAGTAGAGAAGGTAGTTCTGATAAGAACTTTTTTTTCTCCTTTTTCCTTTTATAATTTTTTTGTATTTTTCAGAAAAAATTTGAATTTTTTTGGGTTTAAAAAAACCAAAAAAAAACCAGGAAACTTCAGGAATTATGTGGCATCCCCCCCCCCAAAAAAAGTCTAGCAACGATGATTGCATTGCGCAGCACACACTGCTTCAACAGACTGCTCCCCATAACAAATTTGTTTGTTACACTTCATGCAGTGCTGTTTAAGTAAAGAAAAATCTGGGCGTATGTCTGGTGGTGATGCAGCAGTAGAAGTGCCAGATGTCCCAGGAACTGATGGTGGAGGGTTCCGTTCTGCTCTCCTACACTCCTCCCGAGCCAGATTCACCGGATGTAGAGTCCTGAGGTGCTTGTACTTGGAGGCAGTACCGCAAGAGTATTTTTTGTCGGCACTACCTCTGTACAAGACACACTCACAGATCCGGCAGGTGACTTTGGTAGCATTCACTTTCTCCTGCCCCTTTGGAAAAGTGAAGAACTTCCACACCACCGATACTGGCCTTTGTGGACGTGGAGGTTCTGCTACAAATTCTTTCTCCGAAGAATGTTCTGTCTCCTCCTGTGGCTGCTGTCCTGAAGCCATGATGTTGTTTTTGTTTTCAAAAACACCCAAAAAAAGTGATGGTAATAGGTTCTTCCAAGCACAGAGATGTCTCTCCAAAGAAGAATGATTGAAATGGGTGGGGTCCTTCAATAGTTACAGTGGGAAATGTTATGAACCAATCAAATCTTTTTTGTTCAGGTCACGTGGGAGTCGCGCACCCAGCGCACACGAAGAACGCACCGACGCGACTTTTTGAAAATATATTTAAAAGTAATATAACTTTATTACAAATACAAATATATTATTTTTATAAATACCTTAGATAATCTCTAGCCCTCAGATGCATATTAAAGACACTTATATATCATTTTAGAACATAAACATTATCGTGGGAGTCGCGCACCCAGCGCGCCCCACATATGATGTCACGCGGGGCCCACCATCGCGCAAGCGTCACGTACAGTAATGTGCATGTGTCACGAATTAGCGGGAGCAGGAGTCGCGCATCAGTCGTATACCTATCGCGCACAACACGTAATATTATACGTATATTACGTAACTGTAAAACACGCACCCGTTGCACACCATACGCGGATCCTGCACAACTTTTCAAATATGGTGGCTCTAATACGCACACCCATCGCGTTAGGTACGCTTAGGGTGCACAACTCCAAAATTTCTTTAAGAAAAGAATAGAAATATATTAAAATTAACAAACCAAAAAAATTAGTCTATTTGATTTTTAATTAAAAAAAAAAATGTAAACAATTTTCAAAAAAATAGATAATATTGCTTAATAAATAATATATTAACAAATTAACAGTTTTAAAAAATCTTCAAATTGTGTACAAAAACATAGGTATAACTACTTTTATAATAAAAAATTAGCATTTAAAAATCCTTCGAAATTCACTGAAAAAAATGTAGGTTTCAGACACGTTATAGTTAGGAATTAGCATTTAAAAAACCTTTGAAATTCACTGAAAAAACCATAGGTTTCAGACACAATATAGTTAGGAATTAGCATTTAAAAAACCTTAGAAATTCACTGAAAAAACCATAGGTTTCAGGGGCGTTATAGTTAGTTGGACATTTCACTCGTACAAAACCATAGAAATTCCCCCGTTATAGTTAGTTCAGCTAACTATAACTCGTGCCCCCACAATGCACTGCTGATGAGCTCACATATTACATCACTCATGATATGGTCAGTGACATCATTGATGACATCACAGATGACATCTCAAATGACATCACTGATGACATCACTGATGACATCATCCATGTGATAAGTTTATGCATCTTCTCACACCCTAATATAACCTTTGATACACCCACTCTAAATTACAGACTGCTATTCTCAAAACCATAGACACTCCAACACCAATAACTACAATCTCACTCACTGATTGTTAGGTTTACACACACATCCACTCACTCATCCATACAGTCACTCATACTTACGGTCACTCAGTACAGGATTATCATATGCACTCATACATCTATATAGACACTCAGACACTGCCACTCATCCATAGAGGCACTCACACACCTAGTCAGTCATGCAAATAATTAATCACACTGCCATTTACTCACCTATACTTTTATACACACACCAGCTCACTTACTCATACAAATACTAGCACATTCTTATGCTCTTATACAATCACTGATACAAGCACACACTCATCCATATAGCCACTCTCACAATCACACACTCTCACTTATAGCCATATATATATATACTCCAAAACACATATATACTGCCTTTCACATATGTAGTTACTCACACATGTACCACTGAAATATACATTCACTCACTAACACACCCATACACACACTCACCCACCCATACAGTCCATCGCAGATGCACTCTTGAAACCATGCACACAGTGAATCACCCACTCACACATCTATGGACAGAGTAACACACACCCCACCCACACAAACACTCAGCCACCCATAAAGATACTCAGACAACCAACCAATAACCCATATAGACACTCATGTAACTATTCACAAACCCATGCAGCCGTTTACACACCAACAGACAGATGGATACAGACATTCACACAGTTTAGTCGCTAACCAATGCATTCACTAAGATACGTTTAATCACTCACTTATAGAGTCAGTCACGCACCTACTGAATCAACCATTCAGACACTTATACACCCACTCATTCTTCAATACGCCTTTCCCTATATATATTAAACATATTTCAACTTTACAGAAACTCACACTCACTGGATGATGTCATCAGTGATGTCATCATTGATGTCATTTGAGATGTCATCAGTGATGTTATCAGTGATGTCACTGACCATGTCATGAGTGATGTAATATGTGACGTCATCAGCAGTGCATTGCGGGGGCGCTATTTATAGTTAGCTGAACTAACTATAACGGGGGAATTTCTATGGTTTTGTACGAGTGAAATGTCCAACTAACTATAACGCCCCTGAAACCCATGGTTTTTTCAGTGAATTTCTAAGGTTTTCTAAATGCTAATTCCTAACTATAACGTGTCTGAAACCTATGGTTTTTTCAGTGAATATATATATGTGTGTATATATATATTCACTGAAAAAACCATAGGTTTCACACATGTTATAGTTAGCTGGACATTTTACTGATAAAAAATCAATGAAATTCCCCCGTTATAGTTACTGTAGGCAACTATAACTCACGCGACCGTAATCCTCTGCTGATGCTAATACTGTATTTAGACACTTATTTGCCCATGTCTTCTTCCATTAAATTTTAGCTATACATATATTACAAATATTTTTTTTTCATAAAGACACATATGTCATCAGCAGAGGATTACGGTCGCGTGAGTTATAGTTGCTTACAGTAACTATAACGGGGGAATTTCATTGGTTTTTTATCAGTAAAATGTCCAGCTAACTATAACATGTGTGAAACCTATGGTTTTTTCAGTGAATTTGCAAGGTTTTTTAAATGCTAATTCCTAACTATAACGTGTGTGAAACCTATGGTTTTTTCAGTGAATTTGTACGTTTTTTTAAATGCTAAGTTACTTTACGCCATTTGTGGCGTGCGCGCCCACTTAACGCAGTTCGTTCCGTGCGCGCACGGTGCGCTTCGCGCACCGTGCGCCCACAGTGAGCACGCGGTGCGCTTCGCGCACCGCGTGCCCACGTTACGCTACATGGGCCATGAACGCACGATGCGCTTCGCGCACCGTGCGCACATGGAGGAAATATGATGAGCATCGCTGTGATAGGTAAAATATGTGTTAGGTTTATTTAAACATAAGCCATGCACAAAAGGTGCCCTTCGGGCACCTTTTGTACACGGTGTGGGGAGAACATGGATATTGTTTTTTTTTTTTTTTAAATTAATTACCGTACGCGTACGGTAAGCGTAATCGGCGAAATTTTCGAAAAAATTAAAATTGCCTTTTTTCCCTTGGGGAATCATTGGAGACTCCCTGGACATGGCTAGGTGCTTGGGAGCTGTCTAAACTGCCCCTTTACATGTTTTGGGGCTTTGTTTTTCAACCCCCTGTCAGAGTGCGAGAGAGAAAATGGCGGCCGCCGCTTCCTGGTTTCGACCGATTCGAATGTTTACTAAGATCTAAGGGCCAATCAGAATCGCGCTCGCGCACGTCACCGTACGCGTACGGTAAGCGCACCGTAAGCGCACCGTAAGCTGGCTCAGATATATATATTGATTTAAAGGCTATTTTCTCAGAATCTACTGAACAGATTTACACCAAACCTACAAAAGGCACTTCCTTGACCTGAGGACTACCTCTCTGCCAAATTTCATGTAATTATGTTCAGCCGTTCGGGCTGTAGCTGTGTCTAAAGGTCCTATGGAAAAATGCATGGGAAAAACGCGTTTTGGGACCCCCCTTTTATCTCAGCCCCCGCTTGACGAATCCCCCCGAGACTTTCAGGGTAGGAGCGGAGCGGAGCGCCCCACCTATTTTGAAAAATTCGCGAGGATTCGTCAACCGGCGCCAAAGTTATTCAAAATAGAATGTTGCGGATTTCCTATGGAAACGTGGTCCTAACTATAACTATCTACTGGCGACCGCCAGTAGATAATATATATATATATATATATATATATATATATATATATATATATATACATATTCACTGAAAAAACCATAGGTTTCACACACGTTATAGTTAGGAATTAGCATTTAAAAAACCTTGCAAATTCACTTAAAAAACCATAGGTTTCACACATGTTATAGTTAGGTGGATATTTCTCTCGTAAAAAACCAATGAAATTCCCCCGTTATAGTTAGTTCAGATAACTATAACTCGCGCGACCGCAATCCACTGCTGATGACGTCACATATTACATCACTCATGACATGGTCAGTGGCATCACTCATGACATCACTCATGACATCATCCTTTTGATAGACTGGTGGTCGCGCGAGTTATAGTTATCTGAACTAACTATAACGGGGGAATTTCATTGTTTTTTTACGATTGAAATATCCACCTAACTATAACATGTGTGAAACCTATGGCTTTTTAAGTGAATTTGCAAGGTTTTTTAAATGCTAATTCCTAACTATAACGTGTGTGAAACCTATGGTTTTTTCAGTGAATTTGTACGGTTTTTTAAATGCTAAGTTATGTATGTATTATTATTATTTTTATATATTTATTTTACAATAAACTACGTATAAAAAAAAATGTTTACATTTTTTTTGTTTTTTGTTTTGGTTTTTCACCGTGCGCGCACGGTGCGCGCACCCCCGTGATTTAAAAAAAAAAAATTTAAATGTTTTTTTCTGCCTTCGGGGTCCTTCAGGGACGCCCTGACAAAGGCTAGGGGGTCAGGAACTCTCTACCCTGCCCCCTTTTCACGTTCGCCACCTTCCTTTTTCACTCTCGCACTGAAAACAAACAAAATGGCAGCCGACACTTCCTGATTTCGACCAATTCGAATGTTGACTAACATGTAACCATCAATCAGAATTACGCTCGCGCACGTTAGGGTGCTCGCACGGTGCGCGCACGGTGCTCGCACGGTGCGCGGCTATAGATATGTATGTGCTTTTAACTGCAATTTTCTCAGGAACTTCTAAACTACCTCTCTGCCAAATTTCAAGTAATTCTGTTCAGCCGTTCGGGCTGTACCTTGGACTAAAGGTCCCTATGGAAAATTGCATGGGGAAAACGAGTTTTGGGACCCCCCTTTTTTTTCAGTCCCCGCTTGACGAATCCCCCCCGAGACTTTCAGGGTAGGAGCAGAGCGGAGCGCCCCACCTATTTTGAAAATTTCGCAAAGATTCGTCAACCGGCGCCAAAGTTATTCCAAATAGAATGTTGCGGATTTCCTATGGAAACACGGTCCTAACTATAACTATCTACTGGCGACCGCCAGTAGATAATATATATATATTTTTTTATACATGTATATATTTATATTTATATATATATCAAATTCCAACAAGCGCCCTTCCGCTTACCGAAGCGAACAAACACACGGACACAAACTCCTCTTAGTTTGCAGTGCAGAAATTTTAATACCACTCACATCTCCATGTCATTACGCATTTCGGTCAACACATGACCTTGATCACATAAAAAAGATGCCTTCCAGTAAGCTAATTTAAACAAACCCCATTGTGTCACATGACATCATTTACAAAGGACATAGTAGACAGACTTAGTTGCAATGACCTTACTGTACCTCATTATTCTTACGAACATTTGTTAACAGACTTTTCATTGTTTTCCTATGTATGTTTAAACAGGTATCATATAACATTGACCATATGTTTAAATAAATAGCTCAATAAATAAATAAGAACATGGTTAAATCATGGTGAATTGCCAAGGGAATTAATGTGTTACAATTCTTGCTGCTTAAATGCATTGTCGCAATACTCTCCCTTATTGATATTGCATAATAACCATGCTAACATCCATGTTAAAATATCTTAAAAAGTCTAAAACATCTAAAATATTGACATTTGCGTCATTTGATGTGCAAAATAAGCCTGAATATCCTCTATTTATTTTTTATTTATTTGCAGAGTTTTATATAGCGCTGGCTAGACCCGGAGGTATCAGAGCGCTTTACATGAGGATCAGCGAGTTACAAGTTAACAAAATTACCAACAGTTACAGGAGCCAAGTAGAACATAGGGAAAACAGACAGTGTTACACAATAACATGAGTAACTAGAGCAAAGCGTAACCAAGACACACGTCCTAAGGGGCAAAGAAGGAAGAGGGGGGAAGGTAAAAAGTGGTAGGGAAAGCAGATTGGGTCAGGCAGACCGGCAGGGGGGAAAGTATTTCCGGGGATGGATTCGTCGGAGGACGGGGAGGAAAGGAGACACAGGGAAGAGATGAGGGAAATCATGTCCAATGTCTGGCTGGGTAGGTGATGGCAGAGGGGGTGAACCAGAGCCTAATCTCCTCTGTATCTGATAAAACAGCTCCACTGGGCAGCGGCCATGATTGTTCAGGCTCCGCGGTTAGCAAAACTCACGGTCCATCGTAAGATCACAAACCAAAATCGTGGGAATTGGAGAGTTGAAGAAGATGAAAAATCTGACTCGGCTCTGCCGGGAGTTGAACTTGTGAATTGTAGATCACAGCGGATAACAGAAGGGAGCATTCAACTGACTCTACTATTTTACCAGCTTACGACGGGAGTGATACGTGGACTTTGGAGGATGGTTTAAATTGGGAGTGAGTGCATCTGCTGGGTTTCTGCACTTGCTAGAATGAGGAACCGCCAATAGGATGCCCGCAAGACCCTGGGTGACTGATGATGTGCTAGGTAATATAAAGTGCTTTGTGTGCTAACGTAGTACCTTATAAGTGCATAGTGCTAGAAAGTGCTTGATGCGTCGCTGTGCAAAAATAGTAAATGTGGAAGAGGTGTGGCGCAGCGGCCAGGGTGCCTGACTGTGGACCACGGGGTTCACGGTTCGATCCCTGGCGCCGGCAGCAGGTCAACCCAGCACCATGTGACTCTGGGCAATAGCTCGCTTAATCTTCCCACGGGCCCCCAGCGCGGGGAAACCACTTCGGAGGTAGCGGTGCGCTTTACAAATTCAAGGTAATTATTATTATTATTTGTAGGTCTCGCTGAGCTAGCGCATGCGCTGCTCTGCGAGAAATTTAGTGTATGGGTTTTCAAAGTGCTGCCACAGGCTTTTGGTGGCCTAGCGCTTGCGTTCACGCAAGCGTGCACGCGCGCAACTGCCATGTGGGTTTCTGTCAAGGCTCATTAAGCCTTGCATGCCTCAATGAGCTTTCACTTTCGTGCTTGTTGTTTTCGCTTGGACTTGAAAGTAGCAATGCAGGTAGGGCCCTAATTTCCGCGGGAAGATCAGGCTGCCGTTGACTGGCTTCTGCTTGCTGTTCCTGCAGGTGCCTGTGATGTTGTTTGTGTTATTGCTTCCCCTGCAGTCTCAAATGTCACTTCAAAGGCTGCCTTCCTACGTGCACATCTAAGAGCCTTGTAATTTAAATGGTGTGTAAACACTGGGGCTGCACTGAGCTCCAGGGCGATTTTTTTTTTCCAGTCAAGGCAACTTGTTATATAGAGCCAACTATACTCGAAGGTTTTAAAACGCTTTACAATGAGCAACGTACACAGCACACATCTGCCAATTCCTTAGCCTTTTAAGCATCCCTTGTTGCAGAATGCAGGGCTGATGGTTTATCCAAGGAGGGTCTCCATGGGGGAGAGGGGTGTAAGCTGACCAGCCTTAGCCACGGCAAGAGTTAAAACAAACCCAGCATAAGTTGCTTTTTTTTTCGCGCTCTAAACCCTCCTCCAACACCACCTAGACACACAAGTTTAGATAGCTGCTGGTCTTCGCCAACTGCCCTATTTTAAGTCCAAGAGGCGCCACCTGCGTGGACACCTCTCTACTCTAATCTCCGATACCACCTGGTTTAAAGCCGGCTACCAGACACCCCCCCACCCGCATGACCAACTGGCCCCAGGCTCTAACATCCAACCCAAGCAGAATTTCTGACCCCTACAGCTCTGGGCACTCAGGATCCTTCCAATGTCTACCTCCCACCTCCCCCCCACCTCTCCACCCAGCTGGATGAAATCTCCCCTCCCTTTCTCCTCAACAGAGGCCGGCGCCCCTCCCGCACAGGTTTCTCTTCTGCCGCCACCATTTAAAAGCCGACTACGTTTCTATCTTGAAAGTTTGAGTACTTTATGTCCCCTTCGCCAGGCAGCCGTTTACCAAAATTCTACCCCTAAACTATTTGCCACATGCTGCGTCATTTCGCTCCCTGAACCGGATGCCGAAAAGACCAGCATTGGCATAGCCAATAGGTCTCGCCTATGGGACCTTATAAGTGTTTAGCCATGCAACACTTGATGTTGTTGCACCAAGGATATTGTGCTGGATAACTAAACACTTATAAGGTCCCAAAGGCGAGACCTATTGGCTATGCCAATGCTTTTTTGTTTTACCTATTTCCTGTTTCTAAATGTTGACCTGTACCGTCGCCCAATCGCTGCGAAAGCTAGTGTCTTGAGTAATTATAGATCAGTCAACAGTCGGTACTAAGGTACCTATGTCTTAGTGGCCTTGGTCTGGGATGTTGTCGGTGCTAATGCTCCGTGTACGAATGAAATTATTAATGTTGGTTAGACATTTGGTTGCTGTTAAATGTAGCGCAAATCTGGTTTAGTGCATGTTACATGAGGATCGGATTGCATTACACAATTATTTTTTTATGCACTGGGAGATTCGACTTCAAGCACACGATGAGCCGGCGGCCTGACTCTCACCAGGTTCCCCACTTCCAAAGTCGGCAGCTCTGACCTTTAGGCCACATAACGAGTCCCAGTTGTCACCGAGCGTGAAATGCTAAACTAATTTTGGTAATGGTGTCTGCGCATAATGCAATGACTACTGGTACTGTTGTCTTTGATACCATCAGTGATAGGTTCTCATTTACAGTGCTCTAGTACCGACACCGGTATGTTAGGACAGATGCCGCGATAATGCGAGTGCCTGTACTATCCTAGGGTATTGGGCTGCAGTTCGGAGGTATTAATGTGGCTTTTGGAGTATCGCCTATTGCATGGGAGCGTTGGTAGTGTGGTTAAAGATGCAGCACTGTTGTTGAGACAGTGGTAGTGTGTATATATTACTGCACTTAGCTTAAACACAGGAGTTAGGGCAGATTAACGCACTGTAAGCAAACAGCACGTCTCTAGGCACTGGCAACTGCTACACTTTTCTAGAATCGTGTAGTGTAAGGCTGTTTCCTGTTAATAGTCCCCCTGGTTCCCGTCCACCTCACTCAATTTTCATTTTCGACAAGTGAAGTAGGCTTTCCACCTTCAGGGGTATTTCAGTGCAGCGGACTCGGTCTCCACTCGCAACCAAGTCACTGCTGTTAGTGACTTACGTGAAAACGGATGTCCCATTGGAGGCGGTTGTACGTAACGGTATATTAAAAATTGTCCACAGCCTCACCCTGATGACCTCAGAGCGTTGGCGTCCATATTTGCATCAGGTAATGCGTAATCGTGTTTGCTGTAGTCATAGCAGAAGATCACGTTGTACTGTAGACGATGCCTGTGTTTCTATCGGGAACCAAGACTGCAATCGTTACGTAAGCCGTACGACTTTGTCATAAGATGTCCCTGTGAAATATTAACGCACGTGTCAGCGTGATTATATACTTTCAACTCCCATTTTCTGAGTATCTCATAGCCCAACTGCTTGTTCCAAAGGTGCATATATGTCCAGGTGTAGGGAAGAGCAGCAATGCCAAACCAAATAGACTACCACGTGGGTATTTGATGGCCAGGAGAGCCAATTATTTTTTTCTAGTGTTTCTTATATGGGTCGCCTGGCATTGCTGCTTTGGGTGTTTCATCACTTCACGTTCCCATTGTGGGGAGATGTGCTTGCTTTCGTAACAAGCATTGGCATAGCCAATAGGTCTCGCTTTTGGAACCTTATAAGTATTTAGTTATGCAGCACAATCTCCTTGGTGCAACAACATCAACTGTTGCATGGCTAAACACTTATAAGGTCCCAAAGGCGAGACCTATTGGCTATGCCAATGCTTGTTATTTCTTATTTTACAATTATTTATGATGTCTCACATCTAAAAAAATATATACATTTGTATTGGGGGTCGGAGTCTTATTTGCAGATGTTAAAGCATTATTTATGCATCCTGGATCTAAATATCTAACCTGCTCAAATGCAGTACAGTGTGGCACTAAGTCATATTCTGATTGTATGAATTAAAATTCTAATGGATTAAGCTGGTTTAGCGCAACATAATCGTCATAAATACTAGGCAAAATTAGAACTCTGTATCCTATACATATTTTGCCTGTGCCTATGCCTGAAGTGCATTGCAGACTACCCATTCTATATGGCACCTAAACAGAAGACTCTTATTACACAGTAGTTCTATTGTTTTTACAAGAAGTTGTGTAGGTCCTCATTATTGTTCAGACCTGCTGGTGCTCTAAAGTCAAGTTCTAATATCATACGCGGCTGTAGCTGCCGGAGCAGGTGTTCCCTGTTACCACCTCGCCTAAGGGTCGGTATGGCATCAAACACAAAATAATTGAGGCAATTTAAGTCATTCTAATGTACAGATTTGAAGTAACGTGTCATCATTTTTGAGTATTGCTCGAAGGTGCTGGAGAATTCTAACATGTACCTGCAGCTTGGTACTCCAACATATCGCAGGCCGCAGGTACACTTCAGCATGTATACTGCATATTCTGTCCGGCAGTTAAAATTACAACTAATAGCTACCATAGTGGGGTTAAAAGGTGTAGAGTAGTGTGTTGTGTTAATGCCAAATGTACAGGCCCTACTGGATGAGCATTTGTAAAATCCTTGCTTCAGCTTTAGCCACAAAGTACTTTGGTTAATCTCTGGACTACTTTTAACCAAATAGGTTCTCATAGATGGTGCTCATCTAAACGTGAGTGTAGGTAGTGCTGGCAATCTAGGTGCCAGTACTCCATCTGTGAGTATAATTGGCCAATTTTTGTTGATAATTGCCCTAAGCTGTCGTTCTTGGCGATTATATGTGGCTATGAGTCTAATTGTTTTGTCATCTGTTGTAGTTGGTACTTCGAGATCCTGATTAGGTTCAATGCTATTTTTCGTATGAAGAAGTAGGGTTTCTCTAGGTTTTTCATTGGCTTTTTTCATGGCCCCTTTTAAAAGTTTGTCATCATAACCCCTAATGAGAAATCTTTCCCTTGCTTCCTGTTGACATTTGTCTAGGTCTGCATTTGCACTACAGATCCGTCTAAGCCTAAGGAATTCTCCATAGGGAATACTTTTTATCAAATGCTTGGGGTGAGAGCTTTTAGTGTGCAGCGTGGCATTGCCTGCTGTTTTTTTTACGGTGCAGTGTGGTCTCAAGCTTCATATCGGACACATACACTTTCACATCCAAGAAATCTATGCATTGATCACTAATGTGCAATGTAAATTTGAGATTAACATTGTTATTGTTGATCTGTTTGATGAAATTCAGTGCACTTTCTTGATTGCCCTTCCATATGATGAATACGTCATCGATAAACCTTAGCCAGTACATAACATGTATAGTGTACATTGCATTGCAGACTTTTCTCAGAACCTGTTCCTCCCAGCAGCCAACATGTAAACATGCATAGCTGGGGCAGAAACAGGCTCCCATTGCTTCACCCCGCTTTTGTCTGAATATTTCTTTGCCAAATAAAAATAAATTATTGAACAGACACCATCTAATAAGATCTAATAGCATTAGGTTATGATTGTATCTATTCATCAGTCTTGTACTTAAAAAATGCTTAACTGCTGTCAAACCCACTTGATGAACTATGCTAGTGTATCTATCATAATAAACAGCAGTCCTTCTGTCCATACAATTTGACTAATTTTGTTTAGAAAGTCTCCAGTGTCTTTAATATACGTGGGCAATTTTTGAACGTGTTCCTGAAGAAAATAGTCCACATATTGAGTTTTCATAGAAGCCATTATTAGCAGAGATAATAGGTCTGCCAGGAGTAGGTGTTATCTCCTTATGTATTTTAGGTATGAAGTAGATGATGGGTAGGACAGGGATTCTTTATAAATGAAATTGTATTCTTCGCTAGAGATTAATCCTTGTCTCTTCCACTGTAACAATTCTCTTTTCAAGCCATCTTTTGATTTGTTATACTCCTTCATATTAGATTTTTCATATCATTCCATATCTTCAAGCTGGCGATATGCCTCCTGGGGGTATTGTTGTCTTGGCCAGAGCATAATGTTGCCCCCTTTGTCTGATTTATTGATGAGAATTTCATGATCATTCTTTAATTTCTTTATCAAGCTCTCATATTGACGATCCTGGTATTTGATCTTATGTTTATTGTGTCTCATTTTATGAAATAGCTTCTTGTGATCCTCAGTTACCCATTCATGAAATATAACAATAGCATCCTTAGGCATCATAGGTAGAAATGTAGATTTTGGTTTAAGGGACTACTATATATGTATCTACTTCCTCACAGAGTCTTCTACCTCGATCCGTGACTCAGCGGCACAGGTACAGATCCATCCAAAGCCAAAAAAGAATGCAAGAAAATTAATTATTTATTTGTGAACACCAATTCTTCAGTGAAAAGTGCGGACAAAATATTACAAAAACCTAAATGTCCGATGCACTTTAGCTCAATGCCTTCAACTGGGCCTCACCTACTGTCATGGTGGACACCATTAAGATACTGTGCTAGTACAGTAGAACAGCTCATGCTCAGATTTCACGATTACTCTAATTTGTAGCGTGTGCATTCCCCATATGTATCCTCACTTCAGGTCACATATAGTCCCTCAGTTTGACAAATAATCTATATTGCACATATTCAGAAATAATACATACACTTCAACTCAAGTTCAATACAATATTGCACATGTTATATTCAATAAGTTAGGCATGTCTCACCCATAATTCTAAAGTGCTAATGCATATGCGTAATATAGTTTACTTAACGTGACATGTGCTAATATTCAAGATGTTCAGAAGACCATACCCTATATCCGGGTCACATGAAATGATTGATAAATGTTGCACATAGCCAGAATTAATATATACGCAGCAACTCAACTTCAATGCAATATTGCACATTATATTCAATGATTTGGGCTTATCTCATCCATAATTCTAAGATGCTTGCACACCTACGTGGTGTAGTGTACTTAAAGTGGCATGTGCTAATATTCAAGATGTTCATTAGACTATTTCCTATCATACAATGGATACTCTGGTCCCTATTAACTGGAAGGTCATAAAGTGCCACATGCATATATTATTCCAGAGCAGCTATTGTCACTCTATTACTCAAAAGGGGCCCATAGAAGGAGAAGTTGCTCAACTATCATGATATTAATCCAAAGTGCTATGGTGTCAAGTATCACTGTTTCAGTGGCTCTAATGTTGATAAGTGCTTAGATGTACTAGTGCCCATGTTGTACTAGTACCCAATGTTGTCTCATGGCACTCGTTTAAAGTTCTTATAGCTTCTATTACATATATTGGTTATAGCACTCTTGTTGCCGTTCCAATGACCATCTGACAATTCCCATCATTGTTCGCATTGATCTAATAATAATTAACCCTGGGCGTAGTTCGCGTAGTCGCGCTTCGCGAAGCTTCGCGAAGATGTCATTGCACTACGCGACCTTCGCGAAGCTTCGCGAGCTTGCGTAGTTGCTTGTGGCAACCTGTTCGCGATGGCTTTTTCTTGTTCGCGAGCGCGGTAAGCATGTTCGGGGAACTGTTTGCATGCTCGGGGGATATATCTCGCGATCTTACCCATGCGGTCGCCAATGGGCGCGGCCATCTTGTTTTTCTATAGTCCCGCCCGCTCGCGATGCCTTATTTCCTGTTCCGGGTCGCGGATAACGTGTTCGCGATGTGCATTGACGTGTTCGGGAGCGCATTTTACTTGTTCGCGATAAATTGTACATGTTCGCGAGAAATATCGCGCGAACTTACCCACGCGGTCGCGAATGGGCGCGGCCATCTTGTTTTTCACTCTATGCCATGTTTCTGGGCCTACTTTTGTATCCTCCCTTTATCACAGCAATCCTTTGTCTTTAAAGCCTTTTTCCTGACTTTTTTTAGTTATTATCTATCTCTCTGTTTGCCTCAGTTTATATTTTGCATTTTATTTCTACTTTTACTGTGTTTTTGTTACTTTTATAAAGTTCTTTCTATCTTCTTCCCCCTAACTTTTTTTCCCCTTCGGACTTTTCTTTTCCGCCTCCCACCCACCCCAGAACCATGGCCAAGGGCACACCAAGTCCCAAGGGCAAGGGACCTGCAGGCGCAGAGAAGCGCCGCCTGCCTTGCGGCAGAATGCGTCCTGCAGGGGTGCAGGCCCGGCAACTGTTTGGGGAGGAGGAGGTGGCGGCTCTTGTTTTTTTCATCCAGCGCCTCCTCCCCTTGACCTTGGCAGCAGGTGGCAGGCCCGGCTCCGGGTACGCTACCCAGGAGCGGCACCGTCGGTGGGCGAAGGTGCGCCGGGCCGTGTTCCGGTGCACTGGGATCCGGCGCACCCACAACCAGCTAGCTCACCGGTGGTCCGACATCCTGGACCGGGAGCAGGACCTGTTGGACCTGCTAGGTGTCGAGGTCATCGGGCTTGGTGAGTAACTGATTCTGTATATTAAATTAGATGAACAACAAGATTACTGCTGCGTGCCAAGCGTTGCTGGTATTACGTTCCAAAAAGCAAAATGTTCTTTGATTTAAGGACCCAGGTGCACGGTGGTACTCTTACTTGTTTGCAACGTAGTTTGCGCTAGCTTGTGCTGATGCTGATTATGTAAGAGTTTACTTTACAGAACTGAAGTTAGGTAATGCGATTTGCTAGAGAGACTCTAGTCCTTCCATTGTCCTACTGTGAAATAGTGGTGGATGGATATTGGATACTAGGTTTAGTTTGTTAGTAGTAGTTACTAATTGTTTTATGCGGTCTGCGTGACGCATCCTCTGTCACTGAGTGCTGCTTACCCCAGTCCTCCGTCGAACCTTTTGTACTTTGTTTAGTGAGTGGTAGGCTTAGCATGGTCAGTCAGTAGCAGAACTAGATCAGCATTATGCAACCAACCCACAATTTGTTGTATGTATGCACTAATGTATGCAACTATGCATGTGTCCTCCATCTCATCATCTATGCATTTGATGGCTGAAAAAAATTGAAGTGCAGACTTAGTGAACAATTGGCCCGTCTGGAATAGGTGGTGTAGATCAGGTGGTACTTACTAGGCTTTGTTAGTATTTGGAATCAGAATGATCAAGGAACACTGGAGTGTTCATAAATAAGTAGACGATCCGTAAATGCACTAGGAAGCAGCCAGTAGTCGATCCATCTGATTAGATAGGTCAATTTTATTGCACTTGTTGTTTCCTAAAATGTTCTTTGACTTATTGTTTTTCCAAATGATTTATTATTTTTCTCACAGCACTCCTTAATGTTGGTCTCTTTCTTTATTATATTTTACATGATCATCAGCACCACCCAGGGGCAAGAAGACGGGGTCGGAGTCGGCGGGGGAACCCCAGGACCTCTCCTCTACTGAGGCTCCTGCAGCTGGCCCCAGTAAGTCCTCCATTGGTTAGATTGACATTTATATTTCCCTAAATGTTATGTTACTGCATCTTTTCTTTCCCAAACTCTAAATTATGGTTCAACTTTCTGAATCTCTTTTTTACAAAAGCTTACTTCTTTGACCTTGACTATCTGTTTACTAATTCTGTTTATCCCTGCCTCGAAGTTGCTTCTAACTCCCTCTGCTATGACTCTCTGTGCTACTAATACTACTACTACTATTACTATTATTACTCTGTGTGTAGCGAAGCTTGCACAGTTGCCCACTCTTTAATAGAAGGTTTTCTTTGCAACAATAAAACTCTGATTGACCAATAGCTCTAGCCACTGGGTCCTGTCCTTTGGGTTGTCCTCTTGAAGTCTTCTCAATGATGAGGCTTTGACAATTACCACAAACAAAATGCCCAACCAGATATTTGACTAGTATTTTTGATCGGATAGTACATGATACTACTATTGTCTAGGATTCTGCAGAGCCACATACAGAACTATGCACAACAAAATAGGATGGTGCTGATGGGAGGTTGGATCTTACTGATCACACCTCAGTCCGAAGAACGCAGGATCCCCTAACAGACTAGCTATAGTGTCTCACATTAGGGTCCCACTCCCGACCCCCCCACGAAGACGATACACAATGTTGATGATGACGGAGACAGAGACAATCCAGAACATAATAACAAACACCATTATGCTCACACACTTGTGTAAGTCCACTCCACCACACCAAATACCACAGAGTCTATGTGTAAGTTCAAAAGGTTTATTTGAAACAAGTATCAAACTCTGTACATCGTTAATATGAAATTTAATTTACGACAGCCATAGTCAATAAGCCAGCAAAAATCCTAACATTAAAACAGTAAACATTTACAAGTGCATGATTGACAACAAGAACAAGAGCCAAGATCTTTATAATTCTGGAAGATCCCTCACCGTAGAACGTAGAAATACTGGTTACATCATCTTGCAGCCACTATGCTCTGTAAATCTCTGGTTTGTAGAAGGGAATCTTTCGCCTATGATATATGAGAAAAACGCTGCGAGTTAGCCGTTAGATAGTATACTGGTGAATGATGCTAGCATTTTGCAGTCATGCCAAAAAGTGTAACATGTATGTGTGATGGCTAAGCAATATAAACTAAACAAAGTCAATATGTTGTTTTTTTTTCGACCTCTTCACTTGTACGCAACAGTCAGGCGGCCTTAAAGGCATGTACTGCACATGTCAATACGCTGGCAGGTATAATATGCACCAAAAGAGTAGTAGTCGGCATGATGAATCTAAAAGGGTTACTCCTGGCTCAGGCTAACTTTCAAAAGAGCTGAGTAGGACTAGATGACCCTAGGAAGTGGAACCATATCCTACTAGTGTCTGTCTACTGACTGTACTTACTGTCTAGTGCTGATGTATGTTGCATCGCATTAACTTTTTGTTCAATGTTCCAAGTGAACACTTAAAATAGGGGGAGGGTTACAGGCATCTAAAAAAATTTTGATGCTTTTTTCTAGGCACACTACCATCCACCAGTGCCGTCGGGGCCAGCGATGCGGCCATTCCGGAGGGGGCAGGCGAACTGGCGGCACCTGCAGGAGACACAGGGCCCAGGGGGGATCCAGCAGCAGTGGCCGGCGGCGGTAAGTTATATTCATTACTTCTTGACATTACAGCTAGATGGAACTGTGTTCACTATTTCACTGTACTGTGCGACATTATACAACGGTTGAAGAAGACACCCTTTACGTAGCATTACCAGCGTGAGTAGAGTAACCAATGGCCTCTTCTATTTGACTCCAAAATCAGCTGTGAATGTTTTATGGAGAAGACAAACTCAGATCAGATGACCTTCATGGATGTGTTGAACATAGAGGGAAAGCACTAAGGGTGGAAGGACGGGCGAGATAAACAATATGACTGACCGGCAGAGAAGGATATGTTGTTGGAAGCATGTATAGGAGTCTGATAGTAATAAGATCAGATGCATGGGTTGTTGAAGGATGGGTGGAAGGTGAAAGAATGCCTGCCTGGGTGGGCGACACAGTATGGGTGGATAGTACTAGATAGCAAGAATCAGCTGTGTTTTTGGTTCAAACTCAAAGCCAAGGCAAGGAAGGAAGGAGCAGAAGCATGGGTGTTTGTTGGTGAAACCAACTAAGGTTTGTTAAGAGATATATACAAAAGGATAGACGTTTACTTTAATGGATGTATGCCTGGATGTACTATCACCAAGAGACAGTATAGGTGGAAAGTGTCACTGGAGATTCTTACTTTGAAGAAAATGTAACAGAAACTGCGCGACAGTAGCAAAGCCTAGAGGAATCAAGGTAGTATTATGAGCATACAGTACACTTGCAGTAGTTTGCAAGCACGTCATATATTATCAAGCAGAAACCCCTTCCTCCCACTCTGGGGACCACTCCCTACCTATTATTATTAATGTATTTACGATTGGGGCAGCCAGCCTGCAAAGGGTGGCCGATCTGTTGTTTAATGTTTATGTATATTGGTTACACAAGCAATGAAAGCAAAGTACCCTCTGCAGTAGCGGTTGGTGGTGGGATTGTTGGCGGGCGGCGACATGGGGAGGGGACGGGTGGGTGGCACTGGCGAGTAAACTGTGTATTACTGTTACGGCCAAATACAGGTAATCAACATAAAAATAAATAAAACTATTTTCAAGGTGCGCACTGCACCGCCGAATGCGATGCAGTGTGTGCTACTGTGTGCAGCAATGTTTTTTTTTTTATGTATTCTTTAATTACCTGTGAATGTCCTTAATCCATCGTTTACTATCCCCACCCTGCACCTTCCCACGTCACCGACCGGCAGCACTCCCACCACCGACCGCTACCGACCTGATGTCGTATATCGTATTAGCACTAGCAGCATCTATAATATGAATATAAGCAATGATCGTTGGATCCGATAAATAAATAATCAGCCTTTTTGTAGTACCCATGGTAGGGTGTAAGTGAAATTGTGCATGCCATTTGCCCTCATGTAACAGAGTATGACCAGTGCCAACGGCCGTAAGGCGTCAGACAAAAAGATGAACTTCCCCACCTGCAGACAGTAGTAGTAAATAAAAGTAACGTGAGTCTGCATCATCATGTGGCTCATATCTGTTTCTCTTGGGTGCAAGCTTAGCTGATGGACCTGGCATGCCGCCTACAACAAGGTTATGTAATTGGGCTAAACTACAGATAAGAACAGCACGACTGGTGTACCGCAGTACATAGTACGATTATATTTATAAATAATGTCTGAAACGGTCACAAATGTTAGAGTCCAAGGAAGTAGGATTAGAGATACTTACCCCAGCACCAAATCCCAAATGTTATGAACTGTGCTTGCTAGTGATACTGTGACACTATGTGTTGAATGATTTTAGTGTTCCTGTTTTGCTAAGAGTATTGGCTCCAACATGTTCTTTTTCTTTTTTGATATAGATGATACTCCTTCCAATAAACCATCAAGGAAGGAGTTGGCCGCTAGGGCCCGGTGCCGGAAACTGGAGGCCATCTGCGAGCATTATCGCCGGCTGGTGGCTCAGGAGGAGGAGGAGGAGGAGGCGGCTGAAGCTGCAGCCTCCTCCAATGCCCCGGGCCCCAGTCAGGCCCGGCCTCCACTTTCACGGCGCCGTGGTCCGGCATTTGCCCGCCGCCGCGCCTCGATTTCCAGCACTGCTGCCCCCCACCCTGGAAGCAACTTTAGGGCATTTCGCCGCCAGCTGCTCCGCCGGATGGCCCGCTGGGAGGAGAACATGGAGGAGCGGGTCAAGATCCTGGTGGACAAACACCTTAAGGCCCGCCGACAATAGAGGACCTCGTCGTTTGCCCCTTTTTTAATTCCTTTTGTTGGTGGGTGGGTTTGTGGGCGTTGGGGATTTCAACGGACATTGGGACTTTGGACTTTCGTTTCGTTGGGGTTAGGGAGGGGGGTGGGTTAGGTCAGAGCGGGATAGTTTATTTTTGTTAGGGGATATTAAAAATATACTTACTATTTATTTATATGATGTTAATGTTTTTTGTGGTGGGTTACAGTTTTCCGAATTCAATGTAAGTTACATGCTTGTTTACTTTGTTTCCGTGCTGCTGCATGCCCACAGCCAGTGTTTGATTTAAAAGATCTGCCGATTTTGTAACACACAAACCGATAGATGCAGTACCCCTCACTGAGTTATTTTTAATTGTCATAGTACTGTCAGTCTCTCCTCCTAGTCCATACCTCCCACCAAACTTATCTTACCTGTGATTGATGATGAAGTTCGGCACACTGATGGCTGCATGGTTGGTTTCCCAAATTGACGGAGTAGATGCCATTATAGTGGTGGTAGTAGTAGACACTGGCAATAGCGTTTGAAAAAAGAAAGAGAAAGTCACTTGACTGAGACTCAGGGAGGAGGAGTGGAACAGAACACAAAGTAAACTACAGCATGGGTGGTCAAGCAGAAGAAGATCCTTGCCCTGCCTTAGTTGAAATTCAATTAGTGTTGCTTTCACCACATCTGCCCCAGCAAGCGTGTGATCAATTGGTGTACATAGTCATCACATCACACCTCAATATAAATCACACAGCCCGGGGGAAGAGGGTTAGGGATTGATGATTGGATGGGAAGTGGGGTTTTGGGAAAGGTTTGAGAAAGAAAAACAGACAATATGCATGGACACAACAAAAGTAAAACACAATCTTGTAAGACGACCATGATCCATTATCAAAGAAATCAAAGTATGAAGTGAGAGAAAGCAAATGCATGCATGCTGAGGATGATAACTTGATGGTTAATGAGATAATGAGTTGTACTATAACTACTATGACCCAATGAGACAGTACAGTCAGGGACGAAATTGAAATTTGCCTTGCCTGTCTGACGCCCTCAGAGCTCAGACCGAACCCAATTACCTGCTCTACCGGGCTTACTTTCATTTTTCAAGCTAGCTAAGGAAACTAAAAAAAAGTTGGATCAATTAACAAACAAACCACAACACACAGTCGTAATGATTAAAGAGAAAAAAGCAAGCAAATAAATGTAAAGACGAATGATGATACTAAAGTTACTGTATTATCCTGGTCCAAATGAGGAGTTGCATCATTCTCGTCATTCTTCTTGGTCCTCCCTTCCATGGACACTCCGCACATCAATCTTGGGTATCACTGCCTGCCTGATGCGTATTGGTAAGGTACGTGTGAGTCGTTTCTCCCACTGTAGCACAGGGTAAAGGGCCGGCCGGCCTGTAAGTGTAGATGGAAAAACAAACGGGGTATTGAAAAATTACAGCCTTTACAACAATAAACTCAATTACAGTGGAGTGCAAGACAACACTCTGGAGAGAACACTTTCAGACTGAGGCAGCTTGGATAGGCTACATAGTGTGTCTACTCTACAGCAAGCATTAAGGTACAACAACAACGGGACAGGATTCAGGAGCCAGCACAGCCACAGAACAGGAGAACCGCGGCACAGGCCAGGCACCCTACCCCTTACTTACATTTTGACCGAGCCAGAGAAATGTCAAATGCACTGCAGCAACCTAGAATTTTCCCAATGAAGTGACTAAATCAATGCGCCACTGTCCGTCATACCACTACACTCTACTCCAGTCCACACCACTACAAGGACATCTAGCCTAGGTCTGCTGTGGTTCTTGTTCAAACTTTTTACCTTTTATGTCAGCCCATGAAAAGCCTGATGCGTATTGGTAAGGTACGTGTGAGTCGTTTCTCCCACTGTAGCACAGGGTAAAGGCCGGCCTGTAAGTGTAGATGGAAAAACAAACGGGGTATTGAAAAATTACAGCCTTTACAACAATAAACTCAATTACAGTGGAGTGCAAGACAACACTCTGGAGAGAACACTTTCAGACTGAGGCAGCTTGGATAGGCTACATAGTGTGTCTACTCTACAGCAAGCATTAAGGTACAACAACAACGGGACAGGATTCAGGAGCCAGCACAGCCACAGAACAGGAGAACCGCGGCACAGGCCAGGCACCCTACCCCTTACTTACATTTTGACCGAGCCAGAGAAATGTCAAATGCACTGCAGCAACCTAGAATTTTCCCAATGAAGTGACTAAATCAATGCGCCACTGTCCGTCATACCACTACACTCTACTCCAGTCCACACCACTACAAGGACATCTAGCCTAGGTCTGCTGTGGTTCTTGTTCAAACTTTTTACCTGTTATTCCATAAATTTTCTCCAATCCAACTGACTGTGTGCAAAGATAGTATGCTCAGCATCCTCAATGATGGTGACCGTGTGGTACGTATTCTCCAACACCAACTCAGTCTGTAGTGACTGATTACGTTTATAATATATTCCATATTACCAAATTGCAACGGATATTGTCCGGCACCTGCAGTGGTAGGAGTACAATGTGGTCATTATTAAACAACAAGGAAACATTAACTGTCACCACACCTGAGTCACTTGTACTTTGTCGATAAACTAGTATAGTTCTACTTCATGGCATGCACAATTCTTCGTAGTCAGCCAGCATCCAATGCAATGCATGCCACCATCATTCACAATAATCACTCATTACCTGTCTTGGTGTTCTCTTTGGCTGTCTGATCTGATGCCTGCCTAGCCTTCTGCCAGTCAGTGATGAGTTTCTTTCGGATTGGAAACAAAATGGAATATAGGTGGAGTCACGTTTCACTTCTTATGGAGGGACTGTTAGAGGCAACATGTATTGTACTATTCTCCATCTCCATCCAATGTCTGACTTGCTTGAAATGTACTTAGGGAGAGTAAGGAACATGGAGCAGGACCCTGAGGAGTGGAGTGGACAGTTATGCACAGACGTGCAACTCCAATAGGGAAATAAAAAAAGGAGACTGTTGATGGCTTTGTTGTGAATGTAGATTTTGAACCAGAAAAACAGATACACACAGTCACACACAAATAAAGGAAGGGAGAACAATTTGAAAGCCTAGTTGTCAGGGAAGAGGAGCTCGTCCTCAAACTCTGGTGGTTCGGACAGCAGTACGTCTAACAATCCACTACTTATGTCATCAAAGTCACTCTCCTCTTCCTCCTGTGATTCACGTATTTTGTACTCTGGTGGTATAAAGTGTTGATTCATTTTGATCATGGTTAACCTCTCAACACTTTTGGGCGAGAGACTGGTCCTTTTGACAGTAACAATGGCACCAGCAGCACTGAAAACACGCTCTGAAGAGACACTTGCAACAGGGCAAGCCACATACTTTATCGCCAGCCTGCTGAGCACTGGCCATTGGCTTCTTTTCCCATACCAATACACCAATGGGCTTTGCTCCATGTAGACCTCTGTTGTGTCATCTAGATAGGCCTGAACCATCCGCTCAATGTTCAGGGGTGCTCCGATTTCCTGGGCCTCTTTTGCCTTTGCATCAGTCATTGATGTGCAATACCCTTTCCGTAGAAACCAATCACCTGCCGTTTTTGTACATGTGCCTGATGATCCTGTTGGTGCTGTTGATGTTATTGCTGCTGGCAGTGTTGACTGCTGGGAGGCAAACGCACTGCTCTTGGCTTCTGAAGTAGAACTTCGTTCTGGGTGCCCTGCAGTACTTTTTCTGCCCTGGAGGGGCGGGCCTTTAATGAAGATCCTTTCGTTTTCAAACTCAGTGGCTTCCTCAGCTATCAAAGTTTTGTACTGGGCAACATTCACTTCTGAAAAAGGAATGACTTCATTACTGCGCAGCAATAATTTGTAACGTGGATCCAAAATTGAGGCAGTAATGTAATGTGGATCTGACAGAATGTTATTTTGAATCCTTGTATTGTGAGATAAGCGAGCGGATAAGGTGTCTGCCAAAGAATGTGCGTCTACTTTGTCATCCACATCTGCGTACATTTCTGCCACCTCCTTCAGCTGTTGCTCTAGCATGTACAACAATGGGATAGCTTGGCCCATAGTACAGTCCTCCCGGCTCACTTCACGGGTGAAGACCTCAAAAGGAAGTAGCATCTCTGTCAGGCTTTTGACAAGGTCCCATTGGGCCATCTCAACTCTCATGCCTTTCACTGTAGGATCCCCTGACCTTTTCATGACATAAGCATTAAGTGGTATGTACTGCTCAAACAGACGCTCAAGCATGTAATACGTTGAGTTCCAACGTGTTGGCACCTCTTGGATGAGTGCTTTGACTGGCATTTTATGCTCACGTTGAATCACCCTCAGCTCCTTCCGGGCTTTAAAAGAATGGTTGAAATGTGTGCATATTCTTCTGCAGGTGGTCAGTAAGCTGCTGACTTTGCTTTCATTTTTCAGAAAGTCTTGCACAACAATGTTAATGCAGTGTGCCAAACATGGCACCCTGAAATACCCACCATCTTTCATGGCCCGAACTACATTACTGCCATTGTCCGTGGCAACAAAACCAATGGTAAGACCTCTTGGTCGCAGCCACTCAAACACCTTGCTGTTAAACTCATCCAAAATGTTAGCAGCAGTATGAGATTTCTCCATTGCAAACATGGCTACAGTTGCATGTTTGCGAGTGTCTTTAAAAATCTCAGCGGTGTCAACAACGCCGTCAGATATCTTATCTTTAACACCCGAAAAAGAGACCCAGTGTGCAGTGATGCACATGTAATCAGTGGCTTGGCAACTGGTCCACATGTCTGTTGTCAGGTGTATACTCTGAACAGCACTCTGTTTTAAGGCTTTTCCAAGCAATTCCAGCACGTCGTGATGTAGTGCTGGAACAGCAACTCTTGCAAAATAGTAGCGGCTGGGAACTTTCCATTTTGGGCAGATGGTGGTCACAAACTCAAGAAAACCCACCCCTTCAACAAAAGAAAAAGGGAGAAGGTCCAGTGCTAACATTTTTGCCAGCTTAGCATTGTACAAACGTGCTATTGGGTGATTGCGTTCGTACTGCCCCTCCGGCCTACTAAACATGCTAAGAATGGTAGGCTGCATGGTATTCCTTCCTGTGGTCGACTTCGCACTTTTTGGCCCAGCAGTACTCCTTGGTGTCTCAGGCTGGCTCTTACTCTTGTGCCAATGAGATGTGGCTGAGGATGTGGGCGTTACCACTGCAGTGCTGGGGACAGGGCTGCTTTGTCTACCACTAGCACAGAGAATGTCTCCCTCTTCTTCCTGTTCCACCGTGAGCGGACTTTCTACTCGTTTATGCCCAACAGCAATGGTTCCAGTTTTGATGAGCCTAAGGTGCTCCTCCCACTGGATTGCGTGGTGTTTTTTCAGATGGGTCATTTGGCCTCCGGTACCATAGTTTGTACCAAGCTTTCCACGGCTAACAGAGGAATGACAAACGGAGCATACAGCAATGTTCTCCTCCTTTGGGCTAACCGTAAAGTAGTCCCACACTGGGGAGCTTAACTTTTGTCTCCTGCTGGAGGTGCCACTCCCACTTCCAATGCCGGATGAACTGGAGGGTGTGTGTTGAATTTGACTCTGTGCAGGACCACTACCTACTTCTGCTGAGGTGGTGCTTGTTGTGCTGGATGTAGGACGCTGCCGGCCCTTTGCTAATGTAAATATGGAAGCTGGAGGTCGTGTTGGTGTTACCTGTGTTGGAGGTATGCGTGCTACATCCCTCGCATCCATTTTGGATAATGTAAAAATGTTGCTCTCCATCTCCTCAGGCCCGGGAGTGATGTTTGTGATGACTGGCTCATCATCATCATCATCATCAACCTGCTCTTCTACATCAACATCCATAAGTGTAAGGCTTTCTGGAACCTTCCTTTTGCCATGCCTGCTCTTGTGATGTGTTTCCCTCTCAGACTCAGTTTGTGGCTTCCAAGTGACATCTAGATCATCAGAAGGGGGGCTTGGTGAAGAACTTGATGTACTAACCCTCCTTTTCCTTGCTGGGGATTTAAAAGCCAATGCAACTTCTAAAGGAGTGGCTTCCTCTTCTTCCTCTGCATGAGGCTCAATTTCCTGAACTGCCCCTACTTCAGGAGGAACAGCTACTATTGCGGGCGGTAGCTGCGGCTGTTGACCACTTATCTGCTGTGTTGATGATGTTCCCTCCTGCGTGGATTGTGTACTACTTTGAGATAGCGATAAGTTTAGTTCAGGCTCAGCATCACTGCTTTCTACCATAAGGCTGGCTACCTCTTCCACACTCATCTGCTTGGGCATGGGTTGGTGGGTTGGGCCCACTGATGTGGAGGTGCTGCCCCCAGCTTGCCCCCCCCGACACCGCTGCTGCAGGCCTCATTTTTGGTGAACCAAAAAAGGTTTTGGGAGGCACACCAGACTTAAGTGACACTTCCTTCTTCTTCTGTTCCTTCTTCTCCATGGCAACTTTCTTGGTACCGGAGGACCTGCTACCTGCTTTCTTTGGGGGCATCTTCAACAGATGTCAAAACAGCACTCAGTTGCACAAGTTGCAGAGATGCCTGGTCAGGTCACTGACACGTCACGTTGTGTACACTACAGCAGCAGGACGTCGGTCTGGCACCACAACAGTGGATGATGATGACACACCTCTGTCTTTTGTGCACCTAAAAGCAAAAAGCCAGAAGAACATCAGTCAAAAGATCCATAATATAATATATAATTTATTAGTGTCTCGTGGGTGGTCATCACAATTATTAAATTTCATGCAGTCAGTGAACAACATCAACAGTATAGCCAGCCATTAAGAGACTGACAAGGCCAGGGATCCTTTTGTATTTGTACTGTGTAGTGTACACTTAGGAAGAAGAATAGCAAGGGAAAAAAACCCGCCGTGATGATTGCTGAGTTGTACCCCTGGGCCTACTGTACGACTAGGCCACAAGTTTGGACGCCTATGGCAAAGGCACAATGCATGCCTTCCTAAAATGGCCGCCACACACATGCTCAGCCCCCCCACCACAATAACACACAAAAAGTGATTGGAAAGGACAGGAAGAGGAAGTTGTAGTGTCTGTGGAACTTAATCCCTCTCATAAAAATGTTTTCCAGACAAATAACAGCTTCTCCCTGCTCCAAACCTACAGCTCAATGACAGCCTGAGGAGTTTTTTGTGCAGAAATGCACAAAAAAGCGTTTTCGAGAAGGGTCTATGTTGCTCGCGAGATATTGTTTGCCAGATTGCAAAAGCTGCGTGTTCGGGATCGCGAACTGTACAAAAAGGCTTTCTCGCGTGCGCGAACACGCATATTGCGAGCGCAAAAATGACGAAAACTGTAAGTCCGCGTTGTCGCGCTGTGCAGTTACCGAAAGTTCACGAGCTGAATCCCTTGCCTTACATGCAGGCCAAAATAGCCCAATTTGTTTAGCACACACCCAAAAAATGCTATTGCACCCCAAACACACCTTTTGCAACAAAATCCAAAGCCATCCATGGAGTAAAGGAAAATCACCAGACAACACCAACTGTACATGTAAAATCACGCACCACAGCTTGGAGGCTGACTACCTCTGGGCCTAGTGGAAGACTACTAGGCCACAAGCTTGGAACCGGATGGCAAAAGCAAGCACACTGCTTGGATGGCTTCACAAAATGGCCGCCACACACCCACAACAACCACAAGAAATGGGAGACAGTCAATGGACGCCTATGGCAAAGGCACAATGCATGCCTTCCTAAAATGGCCGTTCGCGAGCTGAATCCCTTGCCTTACATGCAGGCCAAAATAGCCCAATTTGTTTAGCACACACCCAAAAAATGCTATTGCACCCCAAACACACCTTTTGCAACAAAATCCAAAGCCATCCATGGAGTAAAGGAAAATCACCAGACAACACCAACTGTACATGTAAAATCACGCACCACAGCTTGGAGGCTGACTACCTCTGGGCCTAGTGGAAGACTACTAGGCCACAAGCTTGGAACCGGATGGCAAAAGCAAGCACACTGCTTGGATGGCTTCACAAAATGGCCGCCACACACCCACAAAAACCACAAGAAATGGGAGACAGTCAATGGACGCCTATGGCAAAGGCACAATGCATGCCTTCCTAAAATGGCCGCCACACACATGCTCAGCCCCCCCACCACAATAACACACAAAAAGTGATTGGAAAGGACAGGAAGAGGAAGTTGTAGTGTCTGTGGAACTTAATCCCTCTCATAAAAATGTTTTCCAGACAAATAACAGCTTCTCCCTGCTCCAAACCTACAGCTCAATGACAGCCTGAGGAGTTTTTTGTGCAGAAATGCACAAAAAAGCGTTTTCGAGAAGGGTCTATGTTGCTCGCGAGATATTGTTTGCCAGATTGCAAAAGCTGCGTGTTCGGGATCGCGAACTGTACAAAAAGGCTTTCTCGCGTGCGCGAACACGCATATTGCGAGCGCAAAAATGACGAAAACTGTAAGTCCGCGTTGTCGCGCTGTGCAGAGTTACCGAAAGTTCGCGAGCTGAATCCCTTGCCTTACATGCAGGCCAAAATAGCCCAATTTGTTTAGCACACACCCAAAAAATGCTATTGCACCCCAAACACACCTTTTGCAACAAAATCCAAAGCCATCCATGGAGTAAAGGAAAATCACCAGACAACACCAACTGTACATGTAAAATCACGCACCACAGCTTGGAGGCTGACTACCTCTGGGCCTAGTGGAAGACTACTAGGCCACAAGCACACACATCCAACAAAGGTAAATCACACACACACACCAACAGTGAAATACACCACAGCCACGTTTAGCATTTCAATCCTATGCCATCCATGCCCTACATGATGTAGAAATTCTACAGACACCACAAAACATGGACCCATGGGTACCCTACTGGCTGAAATTGCAGAGAAAAACAACTAGGCCCATATTGAAAGTAGTACAGGCCACCCACCACAACAATAATTATTAAAAACAATAAAAATCCCAGAAAAATGTAGGTACAAACAAGCCCCAATGAAACAAACACACCAATTCTCCAACTTACTTGTCGTAAATTAAATCTCAAATCAAAAATTCCTCAAATAAATCCAAAAAAATGGTATGATGCAGCAGACAGACACAAAAAGTGATCCTTCCAGCTCCAAATCCAAATGAAAGTGAACAACACATGCACAAAGCACGTGGGAGGAGCCTGCTGGACAGGAACAGGAAGTTGTAGTGTCAGGGGCACTTCCTTCCTCTTGAAAAAAAAGTGTTAAAAAAATTAAAGGACTCTTTCTTACACAAAGACTACAGCAAGATCACAATCTGAGGAGTTTTCTGAGCAAAATGATCATTTTAGAGAAGGTTTTATGAAGCTCGCGAGATATTCTTTGCCAGATTGCAGTTTTTCCATGTTCGGGATCGCGATCTTACCAAAACAGCCGCCGGAAGTCAGTTCGCGCGCACCAATGACGTGTTCGGGGTCGCACACTCTCGCGGGCTTGGGCAGCCATAGTACAAATCTCGTGGCGCTCGCAAACAGACAGAAAAGCAAGTTGGCGATCGCAGAATCAAGGTAAGACATTACCGCGCGCGCGAGAATGAATATTGAGCGCGCGAGGAAGCAAATTTACTACGCTACGCGCTAGATTGCGTAGCAACCTGCAACTTCGCGCAAAGCGCGAAGTTACCAAAACTTCGCAAGCTCCGCGAACGGAGCGTAGTTCAACGCCCAGGCTTAATAATAATCCTATTGTGAGTAAGTATAGTTGGGAACTCTTTCCATAATCTTAAAGTGACATGTGCTACTTCCAAATAATAGGGCCAAGGGACATGTGTTGTTGCCACAATTGTGAATTATAATATGCGCAATCTGCATACCTCAAATGTGACCCTGATTTGAAATTCACAGTATAATTATTAACAAGTGTGGTTTCTCGTCCTTGTTATAAATAAGGTGCCCAACATGGAGAATTCAATGGTCGATTATTAAAAAGTTTATTAGATAAAACGGTGGCCCCCATGAGCTTAAAGATAGGGGATGCCAATCTACTCAAGGTAACTAAGAATATTGACAAACCAAAAACAAACCTGGCATAGAAACTCCAAGTTCCATACACCATTATAAGGGGATAGTGGTAGAGAAGGCAGGATCCTTCAATAATACACTGCTGATTAATATTCATTGTTCACCTAGGCCCTGTAGATGAACATATAGATCTGCATCTGTATTGTGTCTCCAAGAGGTCACTATGCCTAGTATCATGAGCAGTCGTGATTCTTCTCTCCTTAATTCTTTCTCTCTATTTCCTCCTCACAGACAGGCCATAACATGTTTTATTCCAAAGTACTTAAAGCTTTCTAGAGATCGTTTGTGGTATTGTTCAAAGTGGCAAGCCATAGGTAAGCTCCTGTCAGCATTCTTATTGGCTTGCATAGGCTTTAGAATTCTAACTTTTAACTTGTTAGCTTATTGCACCGACATTTCAATACATATACCATGTGATCTGTAAACAAATAATCCTATCGTGAATTGTAATACAGTGACCCTCAAATGTCTGATATGTCTTCTAGTTTAATCCACATTGGGAAGATTTGCAGGAATTGCATCTGACACAGCCCTTACACTTGTGTGATAGTCAATTGCTTTCTCCTCCAGGATCAAAGAAACTACAGATTAGAATGTCACCTACTGAATTTGTTTTTTAATTGGTATTCATGGACACTGCAAACTATGACCTTCAAGTGTTCATCCTCGCTTAACACATGCCAATTCTTTTGCAAAATCTTCTTTATGCTGAATTGGGCCACGTTGTACTCAAGAAAGAGCCTCTTCACCATTTTATCTTTTTGGCCCTGGTCATTGCACTTTGGGTACAATAGCTGGCCCCTAAGTTTCTTAACAGACCTTTCTTTTGCATTCTCTAGGAGATTAAAGCGAAAACCCTGTTTGGCAAATCTTCTCATCATGTTCAGGATCTCTTTGTTGAATTCCTCGTCAGTTAAACATATGACCACTTTTAGCATGCAGGATGGAATTCATGGCAGTTGCTTTCCTGCGTATCTTTTTTTACCAGTTTTCCGTCAAGTACATCCATTTCAACATCCAAGAAGTCACCGTGAGATTTACTATGCACGTTGGAAAATTGTATATTAAATTCATTCAAGTTCAATTACTCTGCGAAATTCCATAGTTCAATCTCATCTCCTTCCCACAAAATGACACATCATCGATAAAGAGTGTCCACAATGCCATTTTTTCATGTATTGTTTAATATCTTTGGCCCAGGCCACCTCCTCTCACCAACCTATGAAAAAGTTTGCGAAGGTGGGGGCGAAGGAACATGCTCTAATTCCATATTTATGATAAAGCAAAGTGTATAGTGACACCACGTCAAGTGTGACTATAATGTATTCCAGTTTTCAAGGGACCCCATCCAGCTTCCTTAAAAATACAGGTGAATCCCTCAAGTTGGATGGCAGACTAGTGACGTATTGTTGTAGGAACAAGTCCAGATATCTTGAACTGTTTTCCACGAGGGACCCAATGAAGCTTACAATAGGCCTATCATGCGGTACCTTGGAGTTCTTATGGATTTTAGGGAGGAAGCATATTGTAGCAATCCTCGCATGTTCCACTCGTAGATATTGGTATTCATCCCACTCTAAGAGATCATACAACATTTTCAAATGAGAGTGAGATTTCTCCTCAATATTGTTCATGGGATTTTGTGGAAGGAAAATGTAGTGGGTTGTCTTACTTAATTGCCTATTTGCTTCCATTAAATATGCATCCCTGTCCATCAGCACAATATTTCTCCTCTCTTTCGAATGCGTAATAATCACTGAGGTGATCCTTCTCAGACTTGAGATATTGTTCTGATTCCTCTTTTCATTATTATTCTGACATTTCTTTCTCAAAGCATTCAAATTCCCTACCACCAATTCCTGAAATAGGTCAATTATTCTACCTGAGGGAAATTGGGGGCAGGGTTTGGTTTTGGGTTTGCACCCACTTTTCACTGCCTCATTGGTGATGAATCCCATTTCATTTAGGGTGGCAGCCTGCAAGGTACTTATTTGTGGTCTCTAATTGTTTTCACCACTTGCTCCTGTCCCAGAGCCACTTTCAAAATGGTTTCCCCACAAAATCTGGTCTTAAAATGTCAACATGTAGGCTCCACACTCGGGTTCAGATCCAACTTGGCGTAGGAAGTCGTGTTATTACTAGAATCCTGTACGATCTCATCTGTGAGGTCACGAATTGCCAGTAAGTTAGGTACATCTGCAATTTTGAACATGGACGTTTAGACCTAATATTGATGTCAGTGGGTTGATTTCTTTGGTTTCATTGGATAATATTTATGCAACTTTAGTTTCTAGATGTATTTATACAATTCGATTCTTGTGTCTGAAAGTTAGGGCCTGAGTTTGGGCAGAATGTTAATCCCAAGTTTAGTATCTTCTCCTGATCTCAGGTGAGTTTAGTTGATGAAATATTTACAACCAGGGTTTTTTCCCTTGGGATACCGTCAATGCATAATGCTTGTATTTTCTAGCTCTGGCCTTGCCTCATCCTCTTGCCCCTCCTAGTCCTGCATTGTCTCTTTCGAAGCTCCACATTGTGCCCTGCCTCTTCACGCTTGGTGCATAGTCATGCGCAGGAGACGGGGTCCCCTGTGAAAATTCCCCTTCTCAGTGGGTGCTTCGTCTTTACTTGATCCGGGGTCGGAGCTGAATTCACTCTTTCTAAGTACGCTGCTGGTGGGTGTCTCCCTCTTCTCCTTCGCACTTAAATTATCAAATTTCAATGGCAAAGGTGTAATTAGGGGCATACTGAAAGTCTAATCTATCCCTGGAAAATTTCCTCGATTTTCTTTCCATTATTTCATCTTAATATTCATGTAAGGTCTTCTCCATCTTCGCCAGCAACTCCTTCACTGCTGCATCTTACTTACTCTTTTCCAATTCCTTTAAGACCAGTTCCACTTTTGCCGATTGCTGCTCCATCTTCCTTTTTGCATGTTTTGTTAATGTTCTCAATAGCCTTAAGGAGCATTCTTTCGTGTTCTCACACAATTCATTGACGAAGTCCTCATCCATGTCTTCATATCTTGGTAAAAGCATGATTCGTAAACCTTTGGGTAAATATGTAGTGAGGGACGTCATCTCCCACCATTGTTTCAACTATATCCTCCTAGCTTTCTTCAATTCCTTGACGAGTTGCGCTAGTGTCTTATTTCTTGTATCTTATTTCTCCCTTCTCAATGCAATTTCTGCTGTATCACTGAAAGTGCGTTCTGCGGCTAACCTCCATTTGGCTGGTCTGTCCTCTATTTTAAAAGTGTGTATTTTCATTACAACGCTCTGTGCAATTTTAATCCAGCTGCACTTCAAAATGTATGTCCACCATGACAGATTAATTCATGAATTTGTAAGTGTTCACCCTCGTTATTCCATTTGGCATTCACTGTTTCCCAATGTGTTAAACTGCTAAGCGGGGTATGGGGTACACCGTTGTCTGTTCCGGTTCTCAGCAGTAACAGGTTAACATAGGCTCACTGGGCAGGTGTCAGTAACCGCCACGTGCACCCTCCGATGCTTGCGCTAGTCACTCCCCTTACCTCAATGAGTCCTCGCATGTGCCAAAAGGTTCCTTCTCCAACTTTGGTCATGGTGGAGTGCAGCAGTGTTTCACTCCAAACTTCTGATATGACCAGTCGCGGATTGCATGGCTCGCGGGTGGGGGGCTGGGCACAGGGTGTGGGGGGGTGGGGGTTGGGAGGGTCGCGCAGGGAGGGGGGGGTCATGAGGAGGTCACACAGGAGTTTAATAAAAAAAAATATTTAACTTACCTTGAGGCCGTGTCCCACGTCTTCTCGGTACCTGCTCTCCTGTCTCCAACAGGAACAGGAAGCAGGCTCCCTCCCCTTAGCCAATCACAACACGGCATGCAGCGTTGTGATTGGTCAGGACGGTGCCCAGCGAGGGGCTTATGGGGTGGGCATGTTCTCCATGCAGGCTGGATTACAGCCTGCATGGTGAAGGGCAAAGTGCACATGACTGGTTTGAGTGGCCCGAGAGGGCTGACTGAACAGTCTTTGCGCACTCAGGAGTGGGCACACCACTCCTCCCCTGCCCTGCTCGGAGAGCAGAGAAGCCCTGAACACCCACCCACCCACAACGCAAACATAAAATGGACATAACTAAAAGTTATTACCATTTTATGCTTTTGCTTCTCGCACTGTGTGAAAGCAGTGGGGCGACACTCCTCCACCATAGTGGAGGAGCCACCCCTGGATATGTCCCTCATTCTGCCACACTCCTCAAGCCTCAGTGCTTGTCGTTGTGCGCACTAAGGGTGTGCGCATAGCATTTACTTTCTCACATAGTCTTCCTCCTCGACGCGTGACATGGCGGCACAGGTACAGATCCGTCCACAGCCAAAAAATGATACAAGAAAATTAATTATTTACATTTAATACACTTACCTGTGAAATAGTTACATGCAGGATTCTACAACGAATATGCCTTCACCACTCATGCCTTTTTATTCGGATGTCTCATGAAACGATTCTTTAACATCATCAATATAAGTGAGTGATTCAGCATTAATTATCACTAAATAGTATGAAATATTTTGAAAATTCACACTTATTAACCCAAAATAGCAGTAATTATAGCAGAGCCGGTGTTCAATCACAAACATCAGTTTTCCGTTTTCTTATTCTGCACAATTTGTGCCTCCAATAAACAGATTAGAATTTTTAAGTAAATAACTTAAGATTGTCTCAAATATTAGCACTTTTTTTGTGTAAAATGTGAGCTTGTCTTTCTCAACACAAGCAGATTTGTTTCACTGTAGCAAATGCCTCCTTGCATGCCAGTAATTGCCATTATGCTCCCAGGCATCTTCAGCATATGCGATTCATTGATATATTGTATTCAGGTTCTCCGTTACATCCCAGTCGCTAAGGTCATGTGACTAGTTATCCCCATATGCCAAAAATGTTGTCGAGTGCCTATTTTGTTAGATATGCCAGTCAACTCTGTGATGTGCCCCACCATCAGTGAAAGGTATAGTACCATCAGTTATCCTCAATTTTTGGGTTGTCCTTCTGATGTATACCATGGCAGTCAATTCTATGATGTTCCCAGTTGTTTCTCCACATACTCGGCAAAGTGATGCCATGTCTGAGTCATCCTACATGCGTCTTGTTCAATCTTGCTTTTCCCCAATGTCTTTATTTATTTTTTCTTTGTGAGAGCCTGAATTTTACCCCCACCCCCTCAATAACCACTGTATATGGTGCATCCTTTATTATATGCAATTTATTAGCAAACACAAGTTTGTTGGTCAAGAGAAACATCCTTGAATGCCTAACCCAACCTTCGGCGAACGGGGTGGGTTGGGGTGGGGAGAAGTAGATGTAATAATTAATTCTCACTCTGCGTCCTACCCCCTCATTCGTCAGTTTGCTTCCTACCTCCTTATTCAACAGAACCGAAGTACTTAAGCTAAATTCCTGCAGTTCAGCCTCCTACATAATCACATTTTGTCTGGCCTACCACTCTTCATGTTCAGGCCTTGCTTCTAACTTTAATTTCGTGGGCACTTTACTCCTTGGGCCAAAGTCCCCAACCGTATTAACAATGTCAACTTGCAAGGATTTTCCCATCACCCATCACATATAAAGTGACATCACCGGACCTCCTGTCATCCACCTGCACAAGAAGTGACATCATTGAATTAACTACCATCCAACTGGACAGGAAGTGACATTACTGGTTTTCCTGCCAAAAACATCTTTAAAAGAAGAATCCAAGCAAGAGACCTTCATTTCCCATCACTCATCAGCACAGAAAATGGCATCACGGCACTCTTCACTCACAGGACATACCTATTGGCAGCTGCAACACGAACGTGCAGTGGGTGCATCAATGGTGCGTCTATGGCAAGCCCGTCAGCAGCCATCAATGCCTGACCCACCCCCATGCCATGAACCCTGCTCAAATCACCTCCCACTGATACACTGCAGCACTTTTAGGTCACTAGACCCCAGATGCCATTCCCCCAACTGCTGCCGTGCCTCACTCCACTGTAAGAGCTTTCACATGCACCCACTACCAGTTCTCCAGCATCCACACAGCCACACACCCGCAAATACTAACAAATTGCCTTAACACCCCCTCCCAACACATCTCACTCTTGCACCAACAATGCCTACACCACATGCCACAGCATACCCGCTCGTCAACACCCACTTGCATGCATGCTCCTCAACACATGATCACTCAGCAAACACACAACTGAAATATGAGACCTGCTCAGCAGCAACGCACTCAACATCGTTCTTATCATAGAGACCTCGACCAACCCAAATTCAGTACCCGACACTGCCACGGCAATCCCGGCAGGCTACAAGATCTCTTAACAGGACCGTCTTCTCAAGCCAGGAGGAGGACTCTTTAACATCTACATTGAATCCATCAACATGCGCAACATTCACTGAGAACACCACCCCATTCATGGAACACTGCAATTCAAGTTGCAAAACTCCAATAACCACACTGAACGAAGCGCTCGCCTACCAGCCACATAGACCGTGAGCCACCTTTGTCAACCTCATCACTGACATTGTCTTTCCACTCACCATCAACTTCAGAGCCTACAATCTCCTCAGTGACCTCACTTTCACCTGGGAGACCGAAACCCCCCCTACCCCACAGCGCTCCTTGAAAGCTTAAGCAACATCAGACTTACCCAGCTCATCTCAGAACCAACATACACAGTAGGACACAAACTGGACCCCATCCTTACAACAAGCAAAAGCATCAAATACAACTCCACCACACTGCTCACATACACCAACCTGTCCATCATCCACTTCTGAACCAACATACCTCAAGTCAACCCCCCTACCAAGTTCAGCATTCCAAGCCACAGCTGGGGCAACGTCACAGAAGTAGACTGGCTCAGTGCCCTAATCACGGATCAATCTAGCCCCACAGACATCTTCAGTAAGGACATCAACAACTTCAGCAAATGGACCAGGGACTGCACGGACTCCCTGAACCTATCAAACCAAACAAGCATAGTAGATCCAACAAGCAGGCCAGCTGGTACACAGAAGACCTCCGAGATACCAAACACACTGTAAACAGCTAGATAGGAAATGGAGAGCCATACCCAACACCATCGACAGAACTACCTACAAGGCTGCACTCAGACGCTATCACAACCAAGAAAAAAACACTAGTGGACCACATTGAAGGAAGCCTCAACAGCTGCAAGGAGATCTTCTCAATCGTTAAGAATTTCCACTCGCCCTCAGTCACTGTCAACAACATCCCTGCCTCCCAACAGCTCACCTCAAACTTCAACATCTTCTAGACAACACTCAATCAGGATTCAGAAAAAAACACAAAACCGAAACAGCACTCTTTGCAGCCACAGACGACATTTGAACCATCCTGGACCGAGGAGAAACAGTGGCCCTCACTCCTGTTTGACCTCTTCACGGCTGTCAACACTGTCTCACAGAACACCCTCATCAGAAGACTCCATGAGATTGGCATACAATGATTCGCTCTACCTCTCTCTGACATCATCCAATCACAAGACATCACTGTCATCTCCTATGTCGATGACAATTAACTAATTCTCTCCATGACGGACAAGATAACCACCACCAGAACCAACTTTACCAACTGCATGACCATGGTAGCAAACTGGGGGTGACCCAACTGCCTGAAGTCCAACTCTGACAAGACTGAAGTACTAGTTTTCAGCAACAAGGCCTCCCCATGGGACTCCACCTGGTGGCCGTCGAAGCTAGGACCAACTCCCACATCCACAGACCACACAAGAAGTATAGGGATCATCCTAAATGACAAGTTCAACATGGCAGCTCAAGTCAACGCAGTGTGCATCTCCTGCTTCCACATCCTATGCATGCTGTGAAAGATCTTCAAATAGTTGTCTCAGAACACCAGGCGGACCGTCACAAAAGCACTCATCTCCAGCATGCTGGACTACGGCGACACTCTATGCTGGAATCTCCAAACAACTCCTATACAGATTCCAGACCATCCAGAACACTGCCACAAGACTCATACTCGACTTCCCACTACACAACCACATCACACCGCACCTCAGGCTTCATTGGCTCCCCATTGACAAGTGCAGCCAATTCAAACTTCTCATGCAAACATACAAAGCCTTACACAACACAGGACTATAATACCTGAACAGCTACATACACTTTCACCAACACATCAGACTCCTATGCTCTGCCTCACTCGCACACATTCCCCACATCCGCAAAAGCAAAACTGGATGTCGCTCATTCTCCTACATCACACCCAAGACATGGAATGATCAAAGGATCCTTCTCACTTATTGAGTTCCGCAAGAAGCTAAAGACCTCACTCTTCATATAAGTACCTTAGGGACCACACACCTAGCCACCTACACAACTTCCTGGATACCCTCTTGAATGATTAGTGAGCTATACAAATCAACATAACATAAAAGGCTCCTTCATTGACCAGCTTGACTCAGGGAGTCTAAGAACCCTGTATCAGGCTTGCTACATCATTCATCAGATTTATGCTTCTTTTGACACTCTTACAGTCCTCCTTGATACTGACCCCACTTCCATGGATGGCTCATGCCACAGCTCCCTTTAATCTTTGCCTGGATACCACCAATCACTTACTCTCCACTTCTGTCCCAGACTACACTTGAAGCTAGGTAAACGTTTCTTTAGCCAATTTCTCCCACAGGCTCAAACACTTCCTGAAGACTTTGTAGGTGCCACCTCCATCTTTTCAGGCTGCTTCCCTACTGTCTTAGATCACATCACTCCCATCTTAAGGTCCATTGGCTCACAGAACGGGAGCCCTATGATGGCCTCCTCTGGACCTGGGATCACAATACATGTAAATCCCTTGCTTGGTCCTGACTCTTTTGCCAAGTTGAGACATGACTGGACCGAAAACATCACTGTCAACACCGGAGACAGATTTGTGAGTTGAAGACTTGACCTCATGAAACTCAAAGGACTCCGGCATTGGCATTCTCCCCCTTCCCCTCTAAAGATGAAGCTGTCCTGTATATAATCCATAGGTGGACACCACAGGATCCCAAACTCAACCTAATGGACTTAAGGTGAGGCATGTAGGAGGAAGCCTGCAGCAAGGCACAAACACTCCTAGACCAAGAGTTTACTTGTTATTTCACTGTGATAGGAATAAGTTGGCCATGGGTTTAGTGAAGAAACTCATTCAGTTGAAGGAATAAAGATCCTTTGTTCACAGCTCTGCATAAACTGAACAAAACTAGGACCGCCCTCTTTCCGATCCTAGCTCTCAATTCCAACAGCCTTCCATAGAACATTCACATATCCCACATTCCCTCACAGTTGTCAACCTACCTCATTCATTGCACTGCTTGCAAGCAGCACCGCCACACATCCTCCCTCCTTATACATAGAGACAGAACAGTAATACCTAGGTATCTAATAAAAATGATTCTCCAATCTAATGACTTAGAGAATAAAATATACATCACATGAAGTATGTGATTAAAATATACAACAGATACTGCTCACAGTTACAAGCTACACAATCTTTATACTATTTAACAAAGACCCTAACACAACTGTACCTATAGTTCTAACACTTGATTACTAGGTTTATTCCAACACAAAATCTTTCAGTTTGGCCGTGGTACGAATGATCCTTCCCAATCGTCCCATTCTCTCCACCTGGACCCCATCTTCTCCCTGAACGTTTTCAATTTCACCTGAGGCATCAACTTCCATGTCCTGCACATACGTCTCTTCATTTTTCCACAACCAATCATCTTCTCCTGGCTCAATCTAGTCCACGGAACCTTCTTCTTCCTGTATTACCTTACACCTAGCTATGTGACTCATGTAGCACACTTTTTTATCACATAACCTGGCAGAGTTTTTTACATACATTCCATGAGGTTTGAGGGCTTCAAGGTATCGGATCCAGAAGTTTTCTCTTTGTAACAAAAAGTTACTATTGTCTTTGCCCTCTGTTTTGGTAATGATTTCTAAGACCAGAAATTTTAATTGGCTGATGTTAGGTTTATGTTCTATGAAATGACAAGCGACTACAGACTTCATGTTTTTTGTTCGGATGTTGCTTTTATGTTCATTTATCCTCGTTTTAATTTTTCTTTAGGTCTTCCCGATGTAAACTATGCCGCATGGGCATTTCAAAAGGTAAATTAAATTCATGGAATCACAGGTGGCCATTACTTTCAACTTGATGTTAGTACCCTTTCTAGGTGTGTCATCATAGTTCATGGGATGATGTTGTGACAATTGTTTCAGTTGTGGCATGGTAGTGAGTCTATAGCTGTGGATGTTTGAGTGTTTTCTTCTTTGGTCTTTAGAATCCCTCCCAAGTTTATGCCACTTTTGTAAGCGAAAACAGGATCTTGGATGAATAGATTTTTGAAGTCTGGTTCCATTTTTAAAATTGACCAGTGTTTCTTGACAATTTTTTTGTAAGCTTGATTAAAAGTTGAGAATTTTGTTATTACTATCATTCGATTTTGAGACTCTTTGGGAGCAGTCATCATTAGAGCTTCTCATGTTTTGTCTTGACTACGAAGTTTGGCTTGGTCTAAAAAAAAATTGGGATATCCTCGTTGTGCAAATCGAAGTAGCATTTATTCATTTTGGTCAATACATCTCGTGGGGTTAGAAACAATTCTTTTGGCACGGAGTCATTGTGAATATGGTAAATGATGTTTGAGAGGTTGTTGATGAAAACTGCTGTAATGCAGGGTGTTATTTCTATCTGTCTTTTTTCTGTAAATGTCTGTTTCTAAGCCATTCGGAGTCTTCTTAATTAAGACGTCCAGAAAGGTGATTTGTTCTGGCTGAATATCAAAGGTGAATTGAATTCTTTCATCTATTTGGTTAAGATCTGTCAAAGCTTTTTGGAGTATTGTGTGAGATCCGGTCCATGGTATGAAAATATCATTGACAAACCTTCCGAATAACTTTGTGTGTGTTTTCCAGATGTCCTTTGATAAAATATTGTCCTCTTCAAAATGGTTCATAAAGATATTGGCATAGGATGGTGCTGCACAATTTCCCATTGAAGTACCAGTCAGTTGGAGGAACGACTAATCTTTCCATTTAAAGTAGCTTTGATGAAGTGTGAAATACAATAATTCCATCAGGAATAATTGTAGATCTTTATCAAGGTCAGAGTGTAACAGTGTTTGCTTGATGGCTTCAATGCCTAGTTGATGAGGGATCGATGTGTATAGCGACTTCAAGTCGACAGTACAAAGTGTTATGGAATGTAGATCAGTGAAAGAAATTTGATTGAGTTTGACCAAAAAATCTGTGGTGTCCCTGATGTACGTTCTCATTTTAATCACACTTGGTTGCAAATACCGATCAAGGAATTGACCAACCGGTTCGTGTATGCTGCCTCTGGTTGACACTATTGGTCAAAATGGTGGGTTGCGAAGATCTTTATGGATTGGTACCATATATATTGAAGGGCTTCTGGGGTTACTTTGAGTGAGAAACCTTTTGACCCTCTCATTAATCACTCCATTTTGTACAGCCTTGGTGAGAATGTCATGTAGAATTTTTGAAAACTGTTCAGTGGGATTGGTATCTAATTTGACATAAGTTTGTTTGTCTGATATATGTTTCTCTACTTCTGTCATGTAATGCGTGGTGTTCATGACGACCAACGCGCCACCTATGTCAGCTTTCTGCATGTTAATTGAGGATTGTTAGCGATGTTCTTGAGAATCCCACATTTTTCATTTGACAGGTTTCTGTGTTTTTTGATTTTTTTTGAGGAGTTAAATTTTGATATCTCTTGTTTGACCAGATTTTCAAAAATGTCAAAACTCTTATGGCTAACCGGTGCTAAATAGGAGCTTTTAGGTCGTAGACCTCGCAGCAAATCTTCTTCATGACTGGGTTGGGGTTCCATCACGTTCTCAAAAAAATGTCTTAATTTCAGATTTCACATCAGCTTGAATAAGCTTATTTCTAGTTCCAAGCAATTAGTATGGCTAGTGGGAACAAAAGAAGTTCCTTTTTGTAAGGTATTTAGTTCAATGCTGTTCAATTGGTAATCTGAAATATTTATCAGTAGGTTTGTTTCTTTGTTTTTTCCTCCCTCCCTGTGGTCGAAATGCTCTGTGTCTGTGGGTGCTCTTTTTCCTTTTCTTTTTGCCCTCCTGGGTCGTCTTTGTTTCCTTGGCCTGGCTCTAAAAAAGAGACACCAGAGATTTGAGGAATTTCAGGAACGTGTTGTGATGGAATGATCATTCGTCTCTGTTGATTGGAAACACTTCATGCATCGCTTTCAGAAGATGAGGTTTCTGTGTGTTGTGAGTACGGTTTGTTATGTCGTCTCTTTGCATATTCGTCAGCCCAGCTATTAACTTCACCTAATTTATAATCCACTGTGTCCCTTCGAACTTTACGGATCTTTCGTTCATTGACTTCTTGTGAATGTTTAGATAGCTGCACATTGATATCCTCAAAGATTTTGGTCAATTCATCAGATGTCATCATGTCTGCTAGTTCAGTTTTCACTGTGTTTATCTCCTTTGAAAGCTCATCAAGGATGTTAGAAAGTTCCTCAATTATTAACAATATAAGGTCAAGGGAGCATTTGTTAAGAATCGCATACCAGCGATCTGTAAATTTCTGTACGTTCTTGCATAAGGATGGTTTTAGGGGAATGCTCAAACCTCGTGGTATGCATTGCACAAGGTGATATTTAATCAATGTGCTGGCATGCAGTCGTTGATTGATTTCGCGTTTTGATAAATACAAGAGTTATTTAATATTTTGTTCTTTGTTCCTGTTAGTCGTTGTTTGGGTGGTTTCCTCACGATTTAAAGCATATATTCGAGTTGCTGCGCCATTGGCAAAGGCAAACGTGTCTGCCCGTAGGTCAGTGATGTTTGAAATTTCGTCAAAAGCAATGTTCGTGTTGGGGCGTGCTACATGCGGGCTGATCTGGTCTTCAAAAGAGTACAGTTGAGGTAGCTTGTGCACAGCCTCTCAATGAATGTTAAGTGTATAAAAATTGTTTTTGCTGTTAGACGTGCTCCCAGGGTATCGCTCTCAGATCATGAGCGTGAATAATACTAAATAATGGTTCAGCCCATGAAAATGGGGTGAATCCCCCTAGGTACAATCAAATACCCTTGCTTGGGTGTATGTTGATTCTGTTCTGTAGAAAAAACAAGTAATCATCAGATTTTTTCAATAGTTGTGTTGTATGGACTTAAATTCAATCCTTTTTAATTCCAAATCAAATGATATGCACTGTGCGGTGTATTGCACGTATTTAGTATGCATTCCAAAAACCAATCCAATGCATTTCGGGCCTTGTGTCCTTCATCAGGGATAACTCTATAATAAGATATAAACATATACAGGCACATGCATCAAACATGTCATTTGCGATTCCTTATTAGCGACAAATAAGGATTCGCTAATAAGGAAGCGCAAATACCTATGCATGTAGGAATCGCTGAGAAAATAGCGATTCCTACAAATTCCAGGCACATAGGAATAATGGGAGATTGAATGCGCAATTTGCGAGTACCAATAGGTACTCGCAAATTGCGCATGCAATTTCAAGTGTGCAAGGACCCTATTGCACCCCTGAAATAGTGATGTGCACCAATGTTGCGCACACACATGCCCCAAGGCCATGATGTGTATGCGCAACATGAAACTATAAAAAATGCACTAAAGTGCATTTTTCAAACTTAAAAGCAAATTACCATCAAGTTCAACTTCATGGTAATTTGCGCACCCTATTAGCGAAATCGCTATTCTAAAGTGGTTCTTGCATTGCATTTAAGGAATCGCAAATTACGATACCCTAAATGTAATCGCAATTTGAGAAATCGCAAATAATTGCGAATCCTCAAATTGCAAGTACCTTGAATCGTGATGCATCGCAAATGCCCTTTTTGCGGGCACAAACGGCCGATTTTTGCGAATCGCACCGTTTGCGCTCAAAAAAAGGTTGATGCATGTGCCGGAGTATGAGGACTTGTTTCCGTTTGAGTCGGGCAAATAGGTTCCGACACGGTCTAGGGGAATCCGAAAGCCATTCGGAGGCTTTCCACACGACATCGTAATGGGCCCCATAGTCATCTATTGACTCTTTTTGCTCCTGTTCACAGTGATAAAACGGCACTGAGTTCCTAAACCCTCCCCCTAGCCTCCCCTGCACCTGAGTTCCTAAACCCTTGCCCTAGCCCCGCACCTCAGCTCCTAAACCCTTCCTCTAGCCCCGCAGCACCCACTGGGTGTAGAACAAGGTCCATGACCATTACCACGCATCCTTTTCAACTTTACAACAAACATGCCTTTACCACGTATGTCCGATTTCACATGCCTGGTATAGGCATATTCGTGGTAAATGCTTTGTGGTAACAGACATGCGTGGTAAAGGCATTTTCATTGTAAAGGATGAGTGGTAATGTTCATGCTTGGTTATGACCGCGCTATAATGTCTGTTTCCCACAAGGGTGAGCCTAGGCACCTAACTCCATTTTGGAAAGTAAATGTTGTATTTTTGCTTGCTATGCCTAATTCTTGTTTCTATACAGGCATCAGTGTCAGTGCATTCTTAATTGTTTTTTTGTTAGCTTACTGTGTGACAGGCATGTTTAGTATAACTGATTAATTTAACAATGTTTCTTAGCTCTTGCACTGGATGGGAGACAGAGGAGGTGAATACTCCTTTGTGTGCTATCATGAAGGCCGAGATGAGGGAAAAAGCTGGCATTGTATTATTCGTGAGAAGGAGGCCTACACCGGGTACAGGTAGAACAAAGAGTTTTGATTAGTTCTTATTCGGTGGGAACCTGTAGAATGTATCATTTGAATGAAATATATGTTTTAGCTGTCTAACGCTGATTTAGTTAGTTAGGATTTGCCTCTGTCCGCCTTTGCAGACGGACATCCCTTTCCATCTCTCAAGACCAAATCCTCCTAATTTTCCTACTCATAGAGTTATCCTAAATAGCAAGCACATTCCTTCTCATTCTATTCAGGACCTTCATTTGGTTCCCCTTTCATTTATGTTTGAACTGACACCTGCTGTTTCTGAATTCCCCGACTGACTTAGTTTAGCATTAGGAAGTCTACTTTTATGGGAGTGGAATTTATCTTACTTTGAATATGCAGCCTTTAATAAAATGTACTTGCATTTGCTGATTTGAGTCACCTGTATGATGTTTGTAATTGTATTAAGCTTAACTGATTTGATTTGAGATGCAACTTCACTAATTTGCTAATAAATCTTCATGGTTAACAAACTTACCCTCTCTGTCGTTACTGGGAAGTAAAATCGCTTCAATGTTATTGAAGTGTTACTGAATTTTTGGTTTCAGCCTCAGTTTGAGAAAAAGATTCATCCTCGTAGACAAAGCGGAGTTCTGAGTTTTTGCCAAGTTTATACAGTGCAAATACCATCCTTATCTATCCCACTATCAAGATGGTAGCAGAGGATGGTTCTCACTGAGACATAGATAGTTAGAATTTGCCCCCAGATCCATCTAAATCTGCCCAAGCCCAGTATGCGTCCCCCAAGGTTCCTATGATCAAGTTTGGAGAATTGATTGTGTTGTGAAGAGTTGTGGTATTTGTGGATTTTGAAGAGTTAGTGTGCTGCGTGGTGTATGTTCATTTTGAGTCCAGGATTGCTTTGTATTGTTGTGAAATCTGTAATGCTGCCTTATGTTAAGCGTGGCATCCTTAGGGTGGACTTCCCCTAGACGTTTTGCCTTTTACCTCCTGTTTTTGCTGATACTTTTTGTTGGCCTTAGGATTCTCAGCACTTTATCACTGCTAACCAATGATAAAGTGCATGCACTTCTCCCCTAAACATGATGATATTGGTGTATATCTAATTGGCATATTTAATGTACTGGTAAGTGCCTTGTAAAGTGGTAAACCATATACCCTGGGCCTGTGCTTCAAATACTAATAGTGGGCCTGCAATACTAATTGTTCCACCAAATAAGTAGCCTTTCAGGCCCACCACAGCAGTCCCTGTGTGTGCTGTTTACTTCCACTTTGACTTGGCATTTAAATCTACTTGCCAAGCCTTAAACTCCACTTTTATGACATATAAGTCACTCCCAAGGTAGGGCCTAAGTAGCCCTAGGGGCAGGGTACAATGTAAGTAAAAGGCAGGACATGCACTGTTATGCTTTGCATGTCCTAGTAGTGACAAACAGCCTATTTTGTTTTTCACTACTGCGGGGCCTACTCCTCTCATAGGTTAGCACTGGGAATTCTTTAATACAATTTTAAGCTGTAATTTCTGATCAGAGAGGAGTAGCTTTTTCATGTTTCATACCTTTGGAACGGTAATGATAAATCCTCCTTAATGGTAAAGCTGGGTTTAACATTAAAGTTTTAGAAAAGCCACTTTTAGGAAGTGATATAGAAAATAGTTGGCCCTAGACTCATTTATCATACAGTCGAGTTGTAGTGACGTTTATCATTCGAAATACACATTAGATATGCATATGATTAGCATAAGGTCACAGGTACATACAAAGTTCTCAAATTTGCCCACCCTCAAATAAAGATGGCACCCATTATTTTTAGAAAGTTAACTGTTTTCATTTCACAGACACTTTTCGGTAAACAAATTACCATATTCTTTAGCACAATGAGAGGTTGCTCCAAAGGGGAGTGAAAAGAAGCGTGCTCATGTGTGAGACAGATAAGATGAAAAAAGAGGGAAATCAAAATAAAGATACATTCAAACGAACTGATTGCAATTATTATACACAATGAAAAACTGGTTATAGTTAGCAACAAGACCAGTTAATCATGGCATGCTCCTCATGGGTCATTCTTGTTGTTGTTTATGATTCTTCAAAGATAATGAACAGAGAGATATCATCTGTCGGTTGGGCAGGGTAAGGGTGGTACCGGGTACAGGCCCACTTGGAAAAGAATGTCCATGTTTCAACCCTGGCGTGTGGAGGGTAAGTTATATCCTCAGCTCACAGGTCTTCTACAGGACAAAGGGAAAGGGAGACAACCTGAGGGTGTAATCATAGAGACGGATTCAGTGCCGCAATTTGGTAATGATACGTAAAAAGCTAAATAGTGCCTGCATTACTGACCTATACGTAGGTGTCTGTTGGGTGGACAGATCACAGCTCCCGGTGGTGGGTAGTCTGTACGAAGAAGGTGCACATACAAACTACTAATCCTAATTAAAAGAGAAGGTAATCAACCATAGTGAACCAAAATCTTAGTCTTACCCGTACAATAGTAGCGGTGTAGTGCAGGGTATCCTTTAACCGTGAATTGTGAAGAGTGACAAAATAATAGAGGAGAATTTTACTCCTTTGCGGGTGAATCAATCGCCTAAAAACGGTCTGAAAACACAAAACAAGTATGGACCCTTGATTAGTCCCAACAATTGCCAAGGGGTCAATTCCCAAAAGGGGAGAAGCCCTTCAAATGTGAAAAATACCTTGTTCTTAAACTTTTCTGAGCAGCCCGGGGGAATCCATGCCTCACTCGACAGGCCAAAGCACAAAAGTGGCTCGCCGCGGCTGGATTTACGTGGTGAAAGCCGCCGTGCAGCGTGTGCACGTTGCCGTTGAACACGCTGTCCTTCGACAGACGCGTAAGCTTGACTACCTTTCTCCCGCATTGGGGACCAGAGGGCGGTAATGAAAGACAGACTAAGCGGCCCAGTACAACTCAAAAGGATAACGGTTGTGGGGTATCTGCTCTAGGGGCATGGAATGGCACAGAATATTCAACTAGTACAGCACAAAAACATCACATAAAACAACACAAAGAGTATATAAATAAACATCAATAATGAAAAAAGAATATATAAATAAACATCAATAATGAAAAAAGACTCAGGTGTATTATAAAATATACAAAGATGGTAAAATCATGTATGTGTGTAATTTACATTTCCTAGTGAGCATAATGTACATGTGCAATCTGCACTCTACATGAGCACACGTGTAATTTGCATTGTACAGTTGATTGCTGCACATGACAGAATTACTAGCCATTGTTTAGTGTTGCAATCTGTCTAGCAATTTCGTCATACTCGTTCAGACCCTTTACAACAGTATCAAAAATGTGCATCCATTTACATTCACGGACACTGATCGTGTTGGCAAAGTTACCACCCCCCCCCCTCGGGTTGGTCCTTGCTTTTTCAATTACACACCACTTCAGACTCTCGGCCGAGTGTCCAAATGTGTTGAAATGCTCAACAAGTGGTGCTCCCTGCACTTTGCAACGTATTCTACTGCAATGTTGCAGTATACAGGCCTTCACTTTTTGTATGGTCTGGCCAATGTATATAAAATCGCATGGGCAGGTTATGGCATATATTACCCCCATGGAGTTGCAATTGGTGTGATCCTGTAGTGTGTGGTTGTAGTTGTTATAGGTACACTGTTTAATTTCCTTTGTCACAGGACAGGCTTTACATTGTCCGCACTTATGATGTCCCTTAATGGGCGGAATTGTCCATAGTGTCTGTTGGTTGTCCCTGGGTTTTACAAGTAATGCGGATTTCACCACATAGTCCCTCACATTTTTACCTTTCTTAAAAGCATGCATGGGAGGTTCCATGATCCCTGTCTCTTTTAGGAAGTGGACATTTCTCTGCACTTACTGCTCTGTGTGCCTGACAACTTGTCTCCAATACACGTCAAGGATGGGTAACAGCTACACTTTGTGCATTCCCTCTAGATAGTCACAACACAAGAAGGATAGGTTTTGATATCCATCTATATACATCTGTATTCTGATGGCCTTGCCTGACCAGGATGGTGGGGCAGGGCTAATACTTCACGCGAATAGGCAGTGTCCTGTCCCCACACAAAGGATTGATCCCCCACCACAGATAACCTGGCAGATGGGACTGGGCTGGAAGGGATACTTGTGCACTTCGGAGAGCGGCTTTGAAGTCACCACCACATCAAAGGCTCTTTAAGGTATAAGTACTGGATCTCTGACCCCATCAAATCAGACACTACTGGACTTGATACTGAACCTGTGCCAGAAAAACTGTTGTGCTGCTTAAAGGACTCAACTGGACTGCTCATCAGGAAGGACTGCTTTTCTGTTTGTTGCCCTACTGCCTGCTGCTCTTTGACTTTACTGAAGGAGAGGGGACTCTGCCTTCACTCCAAGTGATCTCCAGGGGCTTGCTGGCTCACCTCCTGTTGCTTGAGCCTCAGGGATATCAAATCCTTTACCCCTGCTCCTGTGCCTGGCTCACTAGAAATGGCCCAGATTCTTGCAATACAGAATGATGCATCTCCTGTCTGCAGCAGTAAAATCGGCATACCGACCTGGTTGCAGGAGTAAAATCAGTGCATCTCCCCGAAGCCAGCACTTTGCCTCCAGAGATCGACGCATTGGACAGAGTATCGCTGCCGCTGCAGCCTGGGGAGATCGACAAATCCCCTCAACAGTGTGGCAGATTCCAGCGCATCGCTCAATGCCTCTTGCTTGGCAAGGGTGCATACTTCTGCCAACCCAGAATCCAGTTTCTAACACCTTATGCATATTGCTTGTGCCTATCAAGAGAAACGCACTGGCTGCCAGAGTTAAAGTCTTGTTATTGGGCTCATCGAAGCTTAAGATACGATCCTGGATTAGATATTAAGTATAATATATTGTAACTTGGACCATGAAGCGCTACTGGCTGCACATTGAGCTAGGGACTTTTAACCTCTATGGTGAGGGTGTATTAATTGAGATTGGTGCTCGGTGAGTCCTTTTTACACAGAGGAATAGACCACACTAGTCAGGGTAATTTACCGCTGTATGAGCTTTCACTTCCCATGTGTGATAACACTTTTCTAGTGTTCCCTGATTCGCATTGAGTGATTGTGTATTTTAAACTTTCTTTAACGGAACAGTCAAGAGTTTTGTTTTGTTTTTGTTTTTCAATAATTTGCCATTAGCGAAGATGAATTGGTGTTGAGTGAGAGCTGTTGTGTTGTGCTTTGAGTTGCGTCATAGGGTACCACGCTGGTAGTGGTCAGTCAGTGTATGTGCCACTGAAATAATGAAGTCATCGAGCTTTATCAAAAATGCAATATAATCCTGTGAAACAAATAAAAGAAATACACACAGTATCCGTGGCTGTGATCTTTTCAATTTCAACAACATAAAAACAGGAGCACACTCTTAGGCTCCATGTTCTGCCCCACATTGTTATTGGAGCTCTTTTTGAGAAGACCCTTCATCTTGAAAACTAAAACGCCTATTCTTCTATGATGCTCTCAGCACAGGGTGATTCAGCCTCATGCGCGACTTTCTTTAAAGACGTGTGAGGTCTTTGCTGGACTCAGACCATTCTTTTTTCAGGGTGATCTTAGTCCTTCCCTGCTTGGCTTGAGAGGACCAATCTCCCTACATGGGACATGTTCAGAGGGAGTTTTCATTTGGATAAATACTAGCCGTTGTACTATTTTGTACAATACTCTTTTGGTTGGAGTTTTTACTGCAGCGCATCCTTGTCCGTAGTGTTTTGCCAATGACTGCCACTAGAGAAAAACGTGTTCTCTTTGGACATGCCCGAAGTGTTTCTGGCTTGCACATATAAAACTGAATGATATGTGTGGACGCAAGCTCCTACTTTAATTGCAGACAGGCAGAAGTCAGGTTTTTTTCATGACATATTCCAGCCTTCAGGTAAAGATTTTAGTCTTTTTGCTTGTAGATTAATATTGTTGTAGCAGCATGCCTCGTTCTATTTTGTTGCTAGGCATAATTGCTGTGATGGGCATGCATACTGAAAAGAGGAGAAATTTCTCTCAGTCTCCTTCAAGATCTTCTCATTGGGATCATTCTCAAGATCTTCTCATATTTTTCAAGTTATTGACCACATCTCCAAAGACTTTTTAGCAGATTTATTAAATCATGTCAGAGCAAATATGGGTAAACCTCTAGTTGAAAGAAGTGGGACCTCAGAATACTCTCTTCTAAGACAATTTAAGAAGCCTTTTAATGTCACTTTGCCCATTCATCAGCTCATATGGAGGTCATTAAGCAGGAATGGAAGGATCCTTGTAGGATAGTGTTTCCAAGAATTATGTCTAAACTCTATCATTTGGAGGACATAGAGTTTGATTTCCTGGAAAATAGGCATGCAGTTTCAGTGGTGGCTAGTCTGGCAGGCAGATCATCAGTGGCAGAGGAGAACATTCTTAGAAATCTTGCTGACAAGAAAATCATTTATGCCCTAAAGGAAGTCTTCGCAGGTTCTCATGTGGCATTGAGGGCTGGAATTTATGGGGCCTACACCACACAATCGTTGTTTTCTGACTTTAAGAACTAGCTCAAAGCAATCCTGGATTGTCTAGTGGAATTCATTTCAGACATCTCCTTCGATCAGTGACTCAAGCAAGTGGGACTTCCTTTGCTGCCAGAGATAATTTATATTTAAAGAATTGGAACACTGATGCAGCGCAGAGTTCAACTGCTTTGAAAATGTCCTTTGAAGGTTCTAGACCTTTCAGCTCTGAAATTGAAGATAAACTTAATCAAATTTTCAAGGAGATGAAATGTTTGTATTCACACTCAGATGGATTGCATCATTCCTCACAGGGCGCACGCAGAGAATCCGCCTCCCCCTTCACCTCGGAACCCACAAGCACCCTCTGCGCCATCCCTCAAGGCTCATCCCTAAGCACCACCCTCTTCAACACCTACATGACACCTCATGCCGACATCATTTGAACCCACGATATCTCCATCATATCCTGCGCCAACGACACCCAGCTCATCCTCTCGCTCTCAGCAGACCCCACCACCACCAAGACCAACTTCCAGAACTGCATGTAGAATCTCGCAGCCTGGGTGAAGGACAACTGTCTGAAGCTCAACACGGACAAGACTGAAGTGCTGATCTTTGGCAACCATACCTCCCTCTGGAACGAGGTGGCCCACTGAACTCAGACCCACCCCCACACCAAATGATCATGCCCAAAAACTTGGCATCATCCTGGACAGAAAACTCACCATGAAACAACAGATCAACAGTCTCCTCTGCCTGATCCCTCACTCTGCATGCTCCAAAGAATCTTCAAATGGCTTCCCATAACCATGAGAAAAACTGTCACGCAGGCCCTAAGCACGAGCCGTCTGGACTACGTTAAAGCCCTGTATGCAGGAACTACCCTCAAACTCATAAGAAGGCTCCAGATGATACAGAATTCAGCGGCCAGACTGATCCTCATCCTGCCCAAACAGACCAACATCACTCAGCACCTCCACTGGCTCCCGATCCAGAAAATATGACAATTGAAACTATTGCCACACGCCGACAAAGCCCTCCACGACCAAGGACCAGCGTACATGAACCACTGCTTGATCTTCCACCAACCATCCATAAACCTTTGCACTGCCTCCTTCGCCTTTCCACAAACACAGCGCATCCGCCATAGCTACAGCAAAGGCCGTTCCTTCTCCCACCTTACCACCAAGTCCTGGAACGCACTCCCTCCTTACCTCCAGTGCCTAATTTGAGCCAGTAGTTTCCGGTGCTCTGCACTTACATATAATTGGCTTCTGGTGCTCGGCACCAGCGCTTAATTGTCAACACTGCACTTATGATAGTTTGCCACATGGTGGCGTTGCTCAGCTAATTTAGAGATGAGCATATCAATACAATGCACATTAAAAATGCCTAATACCTGTCTCTCCAGCCATTCATTTAGCTTTGGAGACCTGGAATAATCTGAACTGTCGCACTTGCAGGCGAGAGAGATGGTTAATAGTTGTTTTGGCAGCGATGACAGGGGCAATGGGTGGTGCAAGCTGCAGTGGTCTCCTGGTCAGAGCCCTTGCACTTATTACTTTACAAATTAAGCACTGCCCATCTCCGAAAATCACCCTCGCTGATGGACTTCAGGAAGACACCAGATCTGGCTTATCGACTAAGCCCAGCTATCCAGTGCCTGGATACCCTCCCGGGTGATAAGGCACGCTCCATAAGTACTGATTGATTGATTGATTGATTGAGTGATTCTTTTCCATCTCAGCATTCAGATCTTCAAATTCTTCTAAATCAAAATCCTAATTTCAACAGTCTTCAAGAAAGCAAAAGGGTCCAGGCCAGTCTTCTAGATTTCAAAGGGAAATCTCGATCCTTCAGATTGAACAAGAAGCTGAGACAGGATTCAGGGACTAAAGATCAGCACTACTGATGATAAAGAGGAAACACAGGATGGTGGCTCTCCGTTAAAGGTTGGAGTTCAGATCAGTTCTTTTCAGAGTGACAGAGAATCATATCAGATCAATTGTTTTGGTAAATAGAGGACACAGACTGGCACAATTCATACACCTTCTCCATAGTGTTTCTGGTCCCAAAGACATTCAGTTAGCGTGACAAGAGATACAGGCCACATTAGATGGGGAGCAACCAAGGACAACAAACAAAGTCAGTTCGTAGGGCCAACAATAGAGAATTGGAGAGCATTGAATTGGAGAGAATTAATGGCAATGTTCATCGCATTGAAGTATTTTCAAAACGTAGTACTTCAGTAGAATGTTCTGCTCAAGAAAGACAACATGGTTTCAGTCTCCTATATCAAGTAGTAACACAATTGAGTTAATGGGCATATAAGAGATTGTTGAGTGCTGCAGCAATCAACACCAGAAGGACTAACAACAAGATTGTGGACTCTTTAAGCAGAAAGTGTCCCTCATCTCAGAAACTTACCTTGTCCAGAATGACTGTAAAGGAGCTTGCAGGAGATTCTGCAACCCCTTCTTGGATTTATTTGCCTCAAAGAACAATGCTCTTCTTCACAGGTTCTGCTCCCAGTTCCTAGAGGAGGGAGCTTGGGGGAGTGGATGCTCTGTTGGTTAAATGGTCCAAAAGACATCTTTACACTCTTTCTCTGTTTCCTCTAATCTTGATGGTTCTTGCCAAGGGGAGTTGATCATGTTGGTGTCTCCTTGGTCATGAAAATCGTGGTTTCCTCTCTTGAAGTCTCTGACTCTCTGAAGGTGTTTCCTCTTTTTTTCTCTCAGACCTAAAACTCTATCTCTTCCTTTCAAACTAAATATGTGGATTTCAAGGTTGAAGTTTTTAATTGAGGGACTTTCTCCTTCATTGATAGATGCTAATCAGAGATTGAGGAGGCTTTCCACCTTACATTTTTTATTCCAAACACTGGGTGTCTTTTGACAAATGGTGCTCATCGGCGGGCTTCAATTTCTCTTGGATGGTTTTTATCTTAATCTCTTTCTACATTCAAATCACATTGATTTGTAATCAAGGCTTTCCGTGAGTTTGCTGAAGCTAGGATTGAGGTGGACACTTTAATTTTTAGGCTATTTAAAAGTGTTCCTGTTGCTAAACCCACTTCATGCTATATCTCTCCGGCTTGGAGCTTTCCTTCAGAGTTAAATTCTTAAAAGGTCTTGCTTTTTCAGCCTCTGAAGACTGTAGATTTAAAATTCCTTTCCTACAAGGCCGGTGCTTAATTTGAGTTGGTAATTGTCATGAGGGCCCCCGTACCTCTTTTATGGGGACTGGCACTTATTTTTTCTTCATCTGACATTTACTTAGAGCAAGAGAGCGAAAAACACACAAAGGCAGAATAAGGAAGACAAGAAAGACAGAAGAAAAGTCACAAAGTGAGAAGTCTGAAAACTGGAAGAGTGAGATAAAGGGGCAGAGAGTGTATAGTAGTAGATTAACGAGGCTTGAGGTGATTCAAGACCATGCAGCCTTCGTGTTCGGTGCACCGACATGTAATAGCACTGGCAACTGGCTTCTAAACAGAGCTTTGGGCACCAGCACTCAATCTTTTACAAATTAAGTGCTGTCCGAGACTTGTTTCCTTCTGGCTATTACGAATGCCCGTAAAATTGGTGACCTGTCCAATTCAATGAGTCATCATCCTTTTATCACATTTTTGGATGATGGCGTAATTCTTAAGCTTAATCCTACTTTCATTCCAAAAAGTAAATTATTTTTTTCACAGTCACACTCTGTCAGATATTCCCACATATGTCAACGTGCACCACTAACCTGAGTGTTCCTGACAGTGGGGGGCGATGGGGAGACGACAGTCCAACCACTCCCCTTCATGTTCTCTATGGGAGACAACTAAGAACTGCCCACCCCAAAAAAGAACACACTAGAGAAAGAGGGAGTGGATAAAATAATAAAGAACATCTGTGACCACAGGACGACACTCTGTGCTGTCTTTAAGAAATGGTTTCAGCATGTCACAAAGGTCAATCTGGGAGTGTAACTCATGCATTAGCTCAAAGGCTGTTTAGATTTTGACCACAGGATTTGAATGCATCACTCCTGGGTAAAGATATTATTAGTGGATGAAGGTAGCTCCCAACAGTTCAGTACTCCAGAGATCTCTTCTCTCTAGACTAGTGTGGAGTAGAAGCACCCTCAAGTCCACAATAGCTCATGGAAAGCGTGCATGCATATGTAGAAAGGATAAAGTAGCAAGGTAATGCTCCACCCATGAGTGTAGTATTTGTTAAGCGTAACTGGAGTTCAGGCTGGGGCTTGGAAACTCCTTCACCAGAGCTGGCAGCACATGCTTTAGCCCACACTTCTGCAAAGGCAAGCAATAGAAAGCCAACACAGTCCAGCTGCTGGCAGGGAAAGTAGGCTACAGCAGCACAAACAACCGGGCCCGCTCGAGGCTTGTGGGCAAAACTCGTAGGCAAGAAAACGCCCTACTTATACTGGGGCATATTCTCAAGGAGCTATCGCCGAGTTAACATCACTTTATCGCAGCCAAACTTGCGATAAATTTACCGCCCCATTCACAAGCCTGTGCCTATCACCAGTTTTCCGGCGATAGCATCCTCAAAAAACATCGCCACTGATGACCCCGGCAACTATCGCTAATGAGATGCAGAGTACGCGTTCCCGTGCAGAAAGCCGCGACAACACCACTCCACAACATTCTCAAAGACCAGCCAGATCGGCGCTAAGATCACAAAACATGCGATAAGGCGCGTTAGCAGCAGGAAATTAACACCTGCTCTGACCTGGTGCAAAGTCAGACAACAAGGGAGCACAGCCCATAGCCAAACATGAAGAACAACAGATGCTCCTGGGCAACTGAACATGCAGCCCGGAGACCCAGTAGGGCTACAACACCCACCACCACCACCCCCAGGACAACCCTCGGATCCACCCTGCACCCCGCCGGGACCAATACTGAGGCAGCACAGACAAAGACATCGACCTGCTGAAAACGCACCAACCCCACAGACCCAACACCAGGAAATGTCAGTGCCCACTACAGGCCCAATAGGACGACCATCCTCCGCATCCTGACCACCATTGCCCACAGGCCGACGGTACCCACACAGTAGACACCCAACATCCCTCAGCAGACAAAGCTGCTGACTGTGCTGCACCTGTTGGCCTCTGTGACCTGCCAACCAACAACCACCAGAGTCGGAGGAGTCTCACAGCCAGCCCAATCCTAGCCCCCACAACTGTCTTGGATGCCATCATCAGCTTGGTACCACACTACCCATCCTTCCCCCACACTGCGCAGGAACAGCTGGAGACCAAGCAAGGCTTCTACGCCATAGCTGGCTTCCCTCACGTGTCAAGGGGCAATGGAATACACACATGTCCTACCTGTGCCCCCTGGTGACACTGCACACAATATTTGCTACCGAAAGCACACGCATACCATCACTGTGCAGGCATTAGTGGACTACCTGGGAATCTCCACCAACGTCGACGCCAACCACCCATTCCGAGTGCATGAGTCCTACATCTTCCGACAGCCCATCATCACCCGGCGCTTCCTGGCTGGCACCTACGGAAATGCGCTGCTCGTTGGCAAGTACCAAATGAACACACCACACACCTCAACTCCACATTCATGCAACTCACAACACTGGGAATGCAGACGTCACAAACTCACATACTACATGCCAAACAACATGCTCACCCACCAGACACGACAGCACAACTTACTCTGGCAACCTGGGCCAGCCATGCACATAAGCCATCAACTGCATGGCACCTCAGCCACACGACAGCAGATTGTGGGAAGAGGTGGGGACCAGGCATGTGTGAAGGAGGAAAGTGACCTATGAATGAGAATGTACACAATGCCAAGTGTGGCGTGGAAGTGATGTCCAGACTGCAGTATGCAGACCACACACATATTCATGTCGACATACACCGCTGGTGTATGGAGTGCAGTGGACAGTGGACACAACCATGTCACCCCAGCCAGTGGGGAAGATTCCGGAAATGTAGCTTGTTACGTCCCTCCCTGTAAGCATGACCTGAGTGGGCTGGCCCGGCATATGCCGGGCCAGCGTAGGGGTGTGAATAAAAGCACATAGCTCTGTGCGTGGTCCTCTTCCTGAATGCCCAATGTCTCTGCCAGGGTGGCGCCCCTCGCCCCACCACAAGGCCAACGCCATCGTCATGAGCGGTGTTGCCTGTATTCCTGTGTGCCTGCTGCACCCCAGACAGCTGGACCCTGTACAAGTCCTGCCAGGCCCTGCGCACCAAGGCCTCAATGCACACCTGACGACACCGGCGTGTGTCAACGAGGGCCGACCACGTGCCGGTGCAAGCTCCAACTCCGAGGTCTGCGACTCTGACAGCCTCCTCAGACCATCACTGCCTCCGCGACACAGGCCCGCTGTATTCTCTTCTCGTCGGCGTACTCCACCGGCATACACGGCAGACGAGTAGGTCACACATTTGGAACTGAGTCTTGATTTTCCAATGGCAGAGTACATATTATTGCACGCAAGGAGAGGTGTTAGAGGATGACGCGTTTCAGTCCGCAGGGAAAAAGGATCATCATTACGGAGGTGATTGAACACTACCGGCAACTGCCCTGGTGTCACTAACTCTGTGCATCGCAAGCCAACAACACATGGCTGTGGGCCCCTGCTGACCGCTGCCTCCAGCCTACACTGCAGCCGAGTAGGTCACACATTTCGAATTCAGTCTTGATTTATTTATGGCTGACTTGATATCATCATACAGGCCTCATCGCACACTGCATCCCCTTTCAGCTACGGTGCCACTAAGTCTGTTCCCCGAGATCCATGGACACTTTCTGGTTGAACTTTGGTGGCGACTGAGTCCATGGACTGGGGGTTGTTGTCACCATCATGCTGGTGATACTGACTGTGTGGCAAAAACGAGGCAGTAGCATTCCACTCCTTCATTTGCTGCTTCCGGAAGGTTTCTACCCTCTACATCATGCCATGGGGGACACCTTCCACTGTCCCCCACAACCCTCTGCTCCAGTCACCTTGGACATCGACGAGGACCCACTCAGCTTGCGTGGCCCATCGAACTGCACTGCAAGTCACCGTCCTGTGGCGGGGTGCCTGTGCCGGCTGCAGTGCATCCGGGGCCACTAACTCTGTGCAGCTCAAGTCAGGGACCCTGGCATCTGAGATATTGGATGGCCTCTGAGACGATGGCCTTGGGGTCATCAACGCCATGTATATGTGGCCCTGCACTGTCCATTGCCTCCGGACTCAACTGTGTTACACCATGGCTCACACATCACATCGAGTCCTGACCAGACGACGCATCACCGCAGGAGGCACACGCCACCACGGCCAGGTCCACCTCCAACCGCCAACTGCAGGAGTCGCAACAGTCGTACTGGTAGACTGACAGAGTTGCTCACACCTGTGGTGGATGCCATCATCTGCATAATACCCTGCTTGGCACTACAGGTGCCCCAACCTCAGTGCACTGCAACTCACGGACACCACTGTTTGCATATTGGGTGACATCTGTACTTGCTCCGGCTAACTCCATGATGCTCCGCAGTTGCCTCTGATATGATGGTGTATTACGTTTCCATTTCACTGGTGTTCACTGTTCATTTTTTTGCCAGCACCAACCACTCCTTACGGGCTGGCTTACACTCACCCCACACACATCCAGCACAGGCGTCACTGTACAAGTGGTCCTGCCAATAAAGGGGCCAGGTGCACATGCCCTGGCCAGTTCCACAAACTATCTGTGTGTCCGTGTGGCCATGATGTATGCATGTGGGCCCCAGGCATGGCAACATTACATTGTGTTGTGTACAGCGGACGCCAATTTGTCACTGCAGGCAGCGTGTTAGACCTTGGACATGTAGCTTTATCGTCACCCACTCAATACGTAAGGGGAGTGTACTGGGCCATCGTATGCAGGTCCAGCGTGGGTGTTTGGATGATAATTGCGAGCCTCTGGTTGTGGTTCAGTACTGAAAATGTGCAATTGCATGTGTCTCTGTCGCAGTGTGGATCTGCTTTGTGTGGTGTAAGTGGTCCCTGAGGGGAATTAGACACCCACGCATGTGATCTAGTTCGTATTCTATGGGTTGGGACCCCACCCGCACCTGTTCGGCCACCTCCATTTGGCATCCTGTCCCTTGGCATTGGAATGCCATTTGTAGCTCGGTGAGCTTCCTGCTGTGAGGTCTGTGCAGGGGCTGGGTTCTCCTCTATGTAGCTTGGCAGCTGTGGTCCTGGTGGTGGGTTGCCTGGGATGTCCATGAGCTGTTGTGGTGCGGCGGGGTCGAAGGTGTGGTGTTCCCTCCAGCATCACTGTAGAGTTGTCCGGTCTGCTCTGCTGGAGGTGTTGTTTGTCCATCTGCAATGTGAAGGGGAGATGCTTGTTGACATTGTGTTGACATGTATGTTGGAACATTGTTCTAGTTCACATGCAGACTGTATGACTGTGTACATTGTGACTGTTTGTGAGGCGCTGGATATTTGTTTCTGGACAGTGGACATTTGGTCTACATCCGTGGTTGTACACGTGCATTTCCATCTCACATTTTCCTGCTATGTCAGATGTGATTGACCTGTTTCTGCGCATGAGCGGACCCAGTTGTGTCCTCTGTTCTGCAGTGTAGGTGTTGCACTTTGTGCCACATTGTCGAGGGATGTGCTGTTATTGCTATGTGTGTGTGCTGCTGTGTGCCACGGGGTTCAGGGACATGATCCAGGGTAATTGTGGGTGTGCAGTGTGCCCTACTTACTTGTGCATGTGTGCCATTGTGCCCATATCCCCCAGTCCCCTAAGTCCCTGGTCGTTACTCACCCTGTTGATGTTATGTCCGGTCCTCTCGGGCTGTGTCCTGACTCCCACCTCCTTGCAGCATCTCTACACTGATGACTGTGGCCTTCTACACTGATGACTGTGGCCTCAGTTTCCTCCAGCTCCTCCTGTGGCGCAGGACTCCCACCTCCAGTTGCCGTTGCTGCCTTCCTGTTGGTAGCGGGTTTGTGCTTGGTTTGGCTATTCACATCATGCCAGCGCCTCTTTTCCTCCTCCATTAACCTCCTCGACACTCCAACTGCATTCATGGTGGTCTAATTGTGTGTCGGTTGATGTTAGTGTTCTGTCACCTCCGTGACGCTGATCTGCTTTTCCTGTGGACTGCAGCCCGTCTTCCTCTCACTCTTCTCCTTGGCCTTCCCCGAGCCCGTTGTTACTTGCTGGTGGCTTGTGGGGATTGTGGGGTTCGCGTTGGCCTCTGCACTGGATCCAGGTGCATCCATGGGGCTACACAGTTGCTTTTTATCTCCCTTTTATTTCCGTGGCTTTTATGGTGCATTTTCCCGCATGATACATGGGAATTGCAGGCCTGTAGCTAGTTTTTGCTGATTTTTGTGTCGCGATTGGCCTCATCGCAACTTTTTGGGCGTTGGTGTTTCACGTTTTTGCAGCTTCGCGTTGACTTTATCACTGACATTTTACGCGTTATCGTGGGCCTTTCACATGGTGCCTCAGTGTTGAGAATACCACGTTGACAAGGTGTTATTTTCCCACGATAGACTGCAATGTGAGTAGTTGCGTTAAGCTACTTTTGTGGTAGTTATCACATGTTCTTAAGAATATACCCCACAGATCGTTGGCCAGCTGGAGTAACTCCATAGCACCGTGGCAGCTGAATGAAAGCCTATGGATGGCCGATGTATCACGACGGCTGTTAAGTAATGAATAGGCAGAAGTTACTTAACATGTACTTTATTCCAAAAGAAAGGCATCACCGGTTACATGACTTCCAGCTCCAGCTGCATAGCATCAACTGTCCAAACACTGTCACGGCACAGACCTAGCAGTTCTAACATGGAATACCAAGTACATGAGTATGTGCCGTGAAAGCGAGACTAATGCAAAAGTAAACACATTACACATCTTACTAATTCAATAAAAAAAAACACAAATAAAACAAGAAATAAATAAAACAAAAATGCATTACAGTGAACAAAGTTGAGCTAACGTAAATTACATGAAAAATATGTAAAGTTAGACATCCACCCAGGTCTTTTGCGAACCCGTCTGTTTATCAATTAATTGGAAGGTATTTCTTCCACTGTATTGTCAACCTCCTGTCTATTCCCACCTTGTGTTACCATAATTCCTTTTTTGCTCTTGTGGAATAACTTCATTAAGTATATCTTCTTCACACTCAAAACCCTCAGGGGGTCTGGAAAACTCACCCTCATACACATCCTTTTCTCCTTTGAGAATGGCAATTCTACACTCTACCATCATTAAGTTTCACTGCATTCATTAACACTTCTTTCACCTCAAAAGGACCCATGTATTGACTCTCCCCTGTTTTTACTCTCCAAGGTTTTTTTTACTTTCACCAGCATTCCAATACTGACAAATAGATCTATACTTGTTCCCCTTTTTTAAACAAATTTATATTTATTGGTTTCATGAGTTTCCTTTATTCTTTTTTTACCATTTCCATGTCCACTGTAGTAGAAGTGTACTCGACTAACCATAAAAGACTGCTTTTTGTTCTAGGTAACCTGCCTGTAGGACCTGGGGTCTCCAGGCCCTATGGGGCGGTAACGTGACACGAGCGGTCGGGCCACCAAAGGTCTGTGTGTAAAGCAACCATACAACACGCACCTCACATGCGACGAGGAACACACACAATAAGTGATGCCACACTGTAGGAGTTATGTAAATATTCAAGTTTATCCAAGTAGATCACGTTAGATGCAATTCATGAGGTAGCAGTACATTTCATATGCGGATAATACAATAGCTAGCGATGTACATATCAGTCAGGAGCTATAAAAGCTGTTTCTACCACATATGCAATTCATGAAATAACAGTACTGCCTGGGGTACAACTACCACTCACGTAGCTGCACACGCGCGTTGGACGCGCTAACCGGTGACGACCTCAGAACGGGGCACCTAGCATGGAGAGCTACTCATGATCTCTGGCACATAGCACTGTAATAGGGAATATAAATAACAGAGCGCTACTCGTAATCAATAGCGTTTAACACTTCAATATGGCACATGAATAATAGCGCGCTACTCTGAATCAATAGCACGTAACACTTCAACCTGGCACATGAATAACAGCGTGCTACTCGGACTGGATAGCACGTAACACTTCAACATGGCATATGAATCACAGTGCGCTATTCGGAATCAATCGCACGTAAGACTCTAAAGCAGGGATGTAAAAACAAAGCGCCACTCGTAATCGATGACTCTCAGTACTTTGGAGCGGAGCGTATAACATAAGGCGCCACTCGTAATCAATGACTCTCAGTACTTTGGGACGGAGCATATAACATAAAGCACCACTCGTAATCAATGACTCTCAGTACTTTGGGACGGAGCATATAACATAAAGCGCCACTCGTAATCAATGACTCTCAGTACTTTGGAGCGGAGCATATAACATAAAGCGCCACTCGTAATCAATGACTCTCAGTACTTTGGAGCGGAGCTTCCAGCGGGGAGCGCCACGGGACCAGAGGAGCAAGTCTCTGGGCTCCGGTGCAGTTCGTCGGGCACCGCGCTTCAGTACCGCTCGAGGGGGGACACGGAAAGGATCCCTCGGCGGGGTCTCTTCCGTCGCGAAGACAGGGGGGGGGATCCCACGGAGAGGAAACTCGGCTAAGGGTGCAGTGTGGCTCCCAACCCGCAGGAGGCGCACCGGGGGCGATCTCAGCCTCCGGGCTTACCTCGATCTCGGCGTCAGCAGACGTCCGCTCCCACGATGATGGGGGAACTCGGCCCCGGCCTCGCACACCTCCTCCCGCAGCTGCGACGGCAGCGACGGGGCCCCGGGCTTCTCCGCGGGCCTCGTGACACGGCAGGGCACTTCTCCAGGCCTCCAGGCCACGGCGGTGAGCGCGCTGGCTTCGTCGTCACCAGGGGGGGCTCAAATTAAGGATGGGGTTCCGTGCTCAGCGGAGCACGCTGCCGGGGGCCCCAGACCAGGGCAGGGAGCGCAGGGGTCACAGCGCTGATACCTGGTCGATCCCCGGTGGTTCTCCAGTCAGCTTTGCATCAGGGTTCAGGGATCAGTCTGGACACGCAGTCTCAGTGCTTGGTGAATAGGTTTTAGAGTTCAGTCTGGACACGCAGTCTCAGTGCTTTGGTGAATAGGTTTTAGAGTTCAGTCTGGACACGCAGTCTCAGTGCTTGGTGAATAGGTTTTCAGCTGTTAGATGAAGTCTTATTGGCGCAGATGTATCTGGCGCCCTTAAGGGGTTCTGTTACAGGGGGTTAGGAATGGAGAGGGCGACTAGATCCTTCCTAGTCAGGCTGGGCAGAGAGTCTCTGGGTCCTCCTACTGTTGGGCAAGATCAGTGGGTTTCACAGGGTCCCTCACTCACTTAAGAGGCAGCACCTAAATCCTGTCACTCTCAGAGGCATAAGTCCCTGGCTAGACCCTACCGCTACACTCCTGGTGGATTCTTCCAGCTCTGCTTCACCCCAATGGCCAACTCACCACAAAAGTTTCCCTCCCTCTCTTAAGTAGCCCTAGGTCAGGTGACCTCTGGCCAAGGCGGCAAAAGAAAAACCACACCTCCCTTCTAGAAGGTTCCAGCACATTCCAGGAGCTTCCCCACTCTACCTATGGGACAAAAAGGCGGGCTGGAGTCGCAACATTGTTGTGGGGTTCCAGCCAGCTCCTGGCAGCTAGGGTGCTACTATGAAAGACCACTCTGCAGTAGCAGGGGCCTGTGGCAGCCATCTTGGGAGAAGGGAGCACCTGCACCTTAACACTGATTGGCAATGAAAAGGCGCCCGGAGACCTAGTCCAACATAAAAATGAGGGTGGAAAAAATGAGGCACGATACAAAAATAGAAGGGGAGACCACCCTAGGGCTGACAGGTCCAACATGCGTCCCCCCCAGCCGAAAGAGGTGAGAGCTACCCAACCTCTAGGGAGTTCTCATCACTAAGGCGGAAAAACCTGGAGAGACCGTCAGCATTGGCGTGGTCAACTCCGGGCCGGTGTTCCACCCGAAAGTCCATCGCCTGTAGGGAAATGGACCACCTCAACAACTTGGGGTTTTCGCCTCTCATCTGCATGAGCCAGCGAAGGGGGCGGTGGTCGGTCTGAATAAGGAAGTGAGTGCCAAAGAGGTATGGCCTCAACTTCTTCAGTGCCCAGACCACCGCGAAGGCTTCTCTCTCAATGGTGCTCCATCGCCGTTCCCGAGGGAGGAGTCTTCTGGATATGAAGGCCACAGGTTGATCTTGGCCCTCGGCATTGAGTTGTGAGAGCACCGCACCTATGCCGTGCTCTGAGGCATCTGTCTGTACAATAAATTCCTTGCTGAAATCTGGTGTTGCTAGTACTGGAGCGGTACACATCGCCTGTTTCAGCGTGTCAAAGACTTCTTGGCATGCAGCTGTCCATATGACCTTGCGAGGTTGCTTCTTTGAGGTCAATTCCGTCAAGGGGGCTACGATGGTACCATATCCCTTGACGAACCGGCGGTTATACCCAGTGAGGTCGAGGAAAGCTCGGACCTCTGTTTGGGTCTTGGGGGGCTCCCAAGCCAAGATGGTCTCTATTTTGGCCTGGAGGGGTTGCACCTTACCTCCGCCCACCAGGTGTCCCAGGTACACGACAGATCCCTGTCCAATCTGGCACTTGCTGGCTTTAATTGTTAAGCCAGCGCGTTGCAGCGCCTGCAATACCTCCTGGAGGTGTTGCAGATGGTCCTCCCAGGTGCCACTGAAGACAGCTATGTCATCCAGGTAGGCTGCTGAGAAGGACTCCAGGCCAGATAGTACCTGATTCACTAACCGCTGGAATGTGGCCGGAGCATTTTTAAGCCCAAAGGTCATCACTCGAAACTGGTAGTGGCCCTCGGGGGTGGAGAACGCTGTCTTCTCCCGTGCTCCATCGGCCATGGCAATCTGCCAATATCCGGATGTCAGGTCAATGGTGCTGAGTTACCGGGCTGCTCCCAGTCGGTCCACCAGCTCGTCTGCATGTGGGATGGGGTGAGCATCTGTCTTCGTGACAGAGTTCAACCCCCGGTAGTCCACACAGAACCGAAGCTCCGGTGTCGTACCCGGTGGGGCTGCTTTCAGCACCAACACCACTGGACTAGCCCACGGGCTGCTGGAAGGTTCTATCACCCCCAGCTCCAGCATCTTTGCCACCTCGCGCTGGATGCTATCCTTCACTCGGTCAGAGAGCCGGTAAGACTTGTTCTTCACCGGGGGGCTGTCCCCTGTGTCCACATCATGGGTACGCAAATGAGTGATTCCAGGCGTGAGGGAGAACTACAAGGCGAACTGTCCCAGGACATGGCGACAGTCCCTCTGTTGCTCTGGGGTCAGGGATGGGGAGAGGACTACACCTTCCACCGAACCATCCTTCTCTTGTACCGCTAGAAGGTCAGGAAGAGCCTCACTCTCTTCCTCTTCGCCGCTCCCATCCGTCACCATAAGGAGAGCAAGCTCCAATCGCTCATGGTGCGGCTTCAGGCGGTTGACGTGGAGCACCCTGAGGGGCTGACGGGGGGTTTTCACATCTACAACGTACGTGGTCTGGCCTCGCCGCTCCACAATGTCGAACGGGCCAGTCCACCGGTCCTGGAGGGCACAAAGCTCCCCCGGTTCCATAACCCACACCTTCTGTACAAGGTCTAACTCGACCGTCCGAGCGTTGCGGTCATACCACTCCTTCATCACGGTCTGGCTAGCCTCCAGGTTCTCTGTGGCTGCCTTCCACACCTTGGCCATCTGGCTGCGGAACGCCAGCATGTAGCTAACAATGTCACGGGGAAGCTTCTGTGAAGTCTTCTCCCACCCCTCTTTCACTAAACTGAGGGGACCCCTAACGGGATGGCCATAGAGCAATTCAAACAGGCTGAACCCGACTCCCTTCTGCGGTACCTCCCGATAGGAGAATAACAAGCAGGGGAGGAGGACGTCCCATTTACGCCTCAAGCCCTCTGGTAGGCTTCGGATCATCCCCTTCAATGTCTTATTGAAGCGCTCTACAAGTCCGTTAGTCTGGGGATGGTAAGGAGTGGAGAACCGGTAGGTCACCCCACACTCCTTCCACATGGCCTGCATGTAGGCCGACATGAAATTGGTGCCCCTGTCCGACACCACGACCTTGGGGAATCCCACTCGGGTAAAAATCACCAACAGTGCCCGCGCCACCACCGGTTCAGTGATGGTCCTCAGAGGAATAGCCTCTGGGTACCTTGTGGCGTGGTCCACCAAAACCAAGATGAACCGGTGTCCCGCTGCAGTCGGAGTGTCCAATGGCCCAACAATATCGATACCGACCCTCTCAAAAGGGGTCCCGGCCACGGGGAGCGGTTCCAACGGGACCTTCAACTTAGTCCCAGTCTTGCCACTAGCCTGACAAGACTTGCAGGTCTTGCAAAAGGTGTCTGATGCAATCCTCATCCTGGGCCAATAAAAATGGGGGACCAACCGTGCAAAGGTTTTGTCCTGACCCAGGTGTCCGGCTAAGGGTATCTCGTGCGCTAACTCCAGCAGAAAGGCCCGGTAACATTGGGGGACCACTATGGCCCTCGAAGATCCATGTACCGGCACCCTGGGCTCACTGTATAGGAGACCATCCTCCCAATACACGTGATAACCTCCAAGTTCCTGACTGGCCACTTGGGCTTCGGGATGCCGCCGCATGCCTTCAAGCGTGGGGCACCCCCTTTGTGCCTGACAAAATTCTTCCCGGGTAGGCCCTCCTTCCACATGGCAGTCAGCAAGGGTCGGCAAGTCCTCCACAGGAACGACATCTACCTCCGCGGACTCCGGGGGCACCTCTGCGGCCTCCCCATCCATCTCACGGGGCATGTTCTCTACCACCTTCTTCTTTCCATGTTTGGCTTTGGGTTGGGCCATGATCTCAGGCTCCAACCCAGGGTGAGTTCCATGCCGGGCAGCCATGGACCGCGTGCTTACGCAAGTCCACCCTGGTAATCCCATCATTTCGGTGTGAGCGTGAAACTCGACATCTTTCCACTTGGTGTGCTCCAGGTCGTTCCCTAGCAAACACTCCACAGGCAAGGCAGGGCTCACAGCAACTCTCAGTAGGCCTCTGACTCCTCCCCACTCAAATGGAACACAAGCCACTGGATAGTGACTCATACTGCCGTCAGCCAATACGGCCGGATGGAACTCCTCGGGGACTACTTGGTCTGGGGACACCAGCCGCCGCACGACAGTGGTCATGCTGGCCCCTGTGTCCCTCAGAGCTTCCACCTCCTCCCCATTAATTCTCACCCTCTGCTGATATTTAGCAGTGTTCGGGGGCAGGGACACTACGGGGACCACCTCTCTATCCCCGAGTGAAACCAGTGTCAGGCCTGTCCACTCCCCTTCCCTATCTAAGGGCAGCTCCACCCCAAGCGCTACACTACTCACCCCGGGACTTTTCCCGCCCGTTGGGGCTGGTGGTCGCTTGGGGCACATGAATAACAGCGTGCTACTCGGACTGCATAGCACGTAACACTTCAACATGGCATATGAATCACAGTGCGCTATTCGGAATCAATCGCACGTAAGACTCTAAAGCAGGGCATGTAAAAACAAAGCGCCACTCGTAATCGATGACTCTCAGTGCTTTGTAGCGGAGCGTATAACATAAGGCGCCACTCATAATCAATGACTCTCAGTACTTTGGGACGGAGCATATAACATAAAGCGCCACTCGTAATCAATGACTCTCAGTGCTTTGGGACGGAGCATATAACATAAAGCGCCACTCGTAATCAATGACTCTCAGTACTTTGGAGCGGAGCATATAACAGAAAGCGCCACTCGTAATCAATGACTCTCAGTACTTTGGAGCGGAGCTTCCAGCGGGGAGCGCCACGGGACCTGAGGAGCAAGTCTCTGGGCTCCGGTGCAGTTCGTCGGGCACCGCGCTTCAGTACCGCTCGAGGGGGCACACGGAAAGGATCCCTCGGCGGGGTCTCTTCCGTCGCGAAGACAGGGGGGGAGGATCCCACAGAGAGGAAACCCGGCTAAGGGTGCGGTGTGGCTCCCAACCCGCAGGCGGCGCACCGGGGGCGATCTCAGCCTCCGGGCTTACCTCGATCTCGGCGTCAGCAGGCGTCCGCTCCCACGATGATGGGGGAACTCGGCCCCGGCCTCGCACACCTCCTCCCGCAGCTGCGACGGCAGCAATGGGGCCCCGGGCTTCTCCGCGGGCCTTGTGACACGGCAGGGCACTTCTCCAGGCCTCCAGGCCACGGCGGTGAGCGCGCTGGCTTCGTCGTCACCAGGGGGGGCTCAAATTAAGGATGGGGTTCTGTGCTCAGCGGAGCACGCTGCCGGGGGTCCCAGACCAGGGCAGGGAGCGCAGGGGTCACAGCGCTGATACCTGGTCGATCCCCGGTGGTTCTCCAGTCAGCTTTGCATCAGGGTTCAGGGGTCAGTCTGGACACGCAGTCTCAGTGCTTGGTGAATAGGTTTTAGAGTTCAGTCTGGACACGCAGTCTCAGTGCTTGGTGAATAGGTTTTAGAGTTCAGTCTGGACACGCAGTCTCAGTGCTTGGTGAATAGGTTTTCAGCTGTTAGATGAAGTCTTATTGGCGCAGATGTATCTGGCGCCCTTAAGGGGTTCTGTTACAGGGGGTTAGGAATGGAAAGGGCGACTAGATCCTTCCTAGTCAGGCTGGGCAGAGAGTCTCTGGGTCCTCCTACTGCTGGGCAAGATCAGTGGGTTTCACAGGGTCCCTCACTCACTTAAGAGGCAGCACCTAAATCCTGTCACTCTCAGAGGCATAAGTCCCTGGCTAGGCCCTACCGCCTACACTCCTGGTGGATTCTTCCAGCTCTGCTTCACCCCAATGGCCAACTCACCACAAAAGTTTCCCTCCCTCTCTTAAGTAGCCCTAGGTAAGGTGACCTCTGGCCAAGGCGGCAAAAGAAAAACCACACCTCCCTTCTAGAAGGTTCCAGCACATTCCAGGAGCTTCCCCACTCTACCTATGGGACAAAAAGGCGGGCTGGAGTCGCAACATTGTTGTGGGGTTCCAGCCAGCTCCTGGCAGCTAGGGTGCTACTATGAAAGACCACTCTGCAGTAGCAGGGGCCTGTGGCAGCCATCTTGGGAGAAGGGAGCACCTGCTCCTTAATACTGATTGGCAATGAAAAGGCGCTCGGAGACCTAGTCCAACATAAAAATAAGGGTGGAAAAAATGAGGCACGATACAAAAATAGAAGGGGAGACCACCCTAGGGCTGACAGGTACAACACTGCCTCTCATAATTTCAAATGGAGAACACCCTGTCATGTCATTGGTGGTAGTTCTATACATCCATATTGTCCTAAACACTTGAATTTCCCACTTCACTCTATTAAACATCTCTATAATTCCATTATTGCTAGGATATTAAGGGAAGTGGTGCAATGTGTAATGCCCACCCTTTGAAAATAACACCTTGCCTTGTTTGACAGAAATTGCACCCCGTTGTCAGTGATGATTTGCGCAGACAACCCTTCCGCAGTGAACTTACCATCAAGAAAGGATAGCACTACATCCGTGTCCACTCTTTCTACAACTTTCACGACAGGCCACCGCAAAAATACGCCAATGGCCATTACAATATATTTAGACTTAGGACCAATGTGTCCCATGATGTCCACAGCAATTGTCTCCCATGGGTTTTTTGGGATTATGTGCTCCCACATGTTGGGCCTTAATGTCTTTAAGGATTTGTCTGCATTGGCACAAACGACACAATTTCTAACTAAACTTTCAATAAAAATGTCCAAACCCGGCCACCAGAATCCTTCTTTCACAGATGTTTTAGTTCTTATGATTCTTCCATGTCCCTCATGCCCATGCATCACTATCGTTTGCCTCAATCCAACAGGAGGTACTGCTCTATCTCCTCTTCAAATAATGTCACTAACGCACGAGAACTCACTTCTCATCTGCCAACAACACCATAGCTCTGGACAGACCAAACTTTTAGCAGGCCAACCCTTAGTCATCAAATCCTTGACCTCCTGTAAAATTGTATCTTTTAAAAACTCCTCGAGTCATACATTCTTTTCTATAGGCAAAGTACCCTCATCATGGACCAATGCAATTTGAAATTCATCCCGTTCTCCATGTATATCTTCTTTGATTGGCAAAGCTATTCTAGACAAAAAATCTGCTGTGGAATTATCTTTCCCTGGTACATACACCACTTTATATATGAAATGTTGAAGTCTCATGTACATTCTGGCAATGCGTGCGATGCTTTATTCATTCCTTCCGTGGTAAGAAGTCGTATCAATGGCTTATAGTCACACCTGATTTCACATTGTTTCCCACACAAAAGGCCTGAAGTGTTCTAACACACAAACACAGGCTAATGTCTCCCTTTTAATAGTAGAATACTTTTCCTCAGCTGGAGACAATGCTCTAGAAGCGTATGCCACAATAGATTCTCCCCCATTCTCCAGTCTTTGTGCCAAAACCGCACCTAAACCTTTTGGGCTGGCATCAGTAGTGACAATGCAGGTAAGTTACGGTTCAAAATTACACAATGCAGAGGCTTCAGAAATAGCAACTTTCCCATCCCTGAACTCCTTTTCACATTCAACACCCCATATGAATAAGCTCTTGTTTTTAAGAAGTTGCCTTATGTTGAACGTCCTACAAGAAAAATTCTGTATATATTTGGAATAGAATTCTGTTAGACATAGAAACAATCTTACATTGTCCTTGGAAAAAGGAAAGGGAGCAGCACGTATAGTTTTAACTAATTCTGGTTTTGGCTTTACCCCCTCCTCGCATAAAACTTGCCCCAAATAGGTAACGGATGGGACAGCAAACTTGCATTTTGAATGTTTAGCTGTCAACCCATTTTCACATAACATTTCCAGAACCTTGTCTAAAGTGCAATCATGGTCACTCTTATGCTTCCTGAAAATTAAAATGTCATCCTGGAAGCAGACCACAGTTTTACAGACCCCAAAAAGGTTATGCATGATAGGAACACAGCAGCGGCTGAAGAAAGACCAAATGGCATCCTCTTGTATTGATAGGAGCCGAAAGGTGTGATAAAAGCAGTATACCTTTTGCAATTTTCATGTAAAACAATCTGGTGGTTGGCCGCCGACAGGTCAATGGTAGAAAATATGTTTCCTTTGCCCACAATAGGCAAAATTTCTGAGATACGAGGCAGCGGAAATTGGTCAATCAAAATATTGTTATTAAGGTGGCGACGGTCAATGCAAAGTCTACTACTGTCATTTGCCTGTCTAGCGACCACAATGGGAGAAATCCATTCGGATGATTAAATTTTTTTCAACTATATCCCCACTCACCAATTTTTAAAGTTCTTTTTCCCCTTCACCTCTCATCCTGATGGGAATGTTCCTCGCTTTGTAAATCCTGGGGCATGCATTTTCCTTCAATATAATTTCATGTTTGAAATTAACTAGTTCGCCAATTTCATCTCTCAAAACGTTTGGATTTTTTTTTAGCAGGTCATCTCCAGTACCAGTGTGATCCCCAACCACCATAATGGGATCAGGGCTATTTGGATTAAGTATAATGTCGGGTTTCCCTGGTTCAACCCAGCCTAAAACATATGGACTATTTTTTGACACATAAAGTTTTGAAACACACTCAGGGTTCTTGAATCTGAAAACCAAGGAGCGGAAACCTACCATTTCTATCCTTTCACCAGAATATCCTTCTGGGCTAGTATCCGAATCCTCTAAATTGGCTCCTAATGTTTGCGCAAATTTGGACCTCCATACGCTCTCATTGACAATGGAATAGTGAGATCCAGAGTCAGCATAAATCGGTATCTCAACTCCTCCAAGTATCATGTCACACACAGGCTTTTTCTTAATCTGAACATTGTCAATTTTAAGTATGACATGAGTAGGGTCTTCTCATTTCAACACAAATAAACTTCCATCTTTTGTATCATGCCCTAAGTATTTATCACCATCTCCTACACATTTGATCCTGTTATTCTTACTCTTTTTGCACACCTTGGCGAAATGTCCTACAGTACCACAATTAGCACACTTGACCACTGGACACAACTTACTGTTAGCAAAATATGATTTATTGTTGCACCTGTAGCACCTCAAAATATCTCTATTGGATTCTAAATGTTTCTCCTTAACATTCCCTGATTTTTATTTCTTAAACTCCTCACTCTTTGAATTATTTCTGCTGCTAATTTTTCCAACTATCTCAGCACCTTTCAATTTGACTTCAGCTTTCTCTTCTTTTGCACTTCTACTTGACATTTCAGCTTTTTTTACAATAGCTGGAATACACTCGAGATTAGCATATCCCTTCACCTACAACCTTTCTTGGATGGCTGGATCCTTGACATGCATGACCACTTTGTCCCTAATCAGGTCCTCCTGTAACTCACCAAATTTACAATCTAATGATAATGTTCTAAGTGCAGTTACATAATTATCCACCGACTCATCAATGTTTTGTTTCCTCTGAAAAAACTTGTAACGTAAAATACCAATGCATACCTTTGGGGAGAAATACCAGTCTTTCAAACACATTTCTATCACCTTCCTCACTCTCCTTCGACATCTGATTAAAAGCTATAAAGCCCTCGGGCCCCACAGAATGTTAAAAAAATATCATTTTTTTTGTGCTGCTGACATCTTCCAACATCCAAAGTTTCAAGGTAATTTAAGAAATACGCTTTCCACACTGGCCATTTCATGCACGGTGAACTACCAGCCAGCCAAAAACATTGCGGCGGTGCCAAAGAATAACTTTGTGCACACATGTTGACTAGACGCTCCAAAAAATAATAATAAGGGACTAGTTCACTGGGTAAGCAGGCAGTGTTCATTCTTCACCCTCTAGAAGACTGTTCCAAAAACAATAACTAAGACAAGGGAATTGTTCACTGAATAGAAGGTACAGCGTCAAATCTTCACCTTTGCATTGGAATGACTAAATTAATGAATGTACCAAGGATGACAAGCAAGAAAAAAAACGAAAGCAGATTTTCTTGAGGAAAAAAAATCTGAACCAAAGCATTAAAAAAAATATGCAGATGAATCAAATGTAAGGATGACCCATAAGCACTTGCTTAATATTTTTGCAATACATTCGCAATGCACCGCAGGAGCCTGGTAGAGTCTCATGAAAAAAAACCACGATCACCGTTCTTCCAAAGTTAACCCTTGAACCATTAGAACAGAAATCCAAATAACTCCACAGACGAGCAGCAATGATTGAGAAGTAAACGAATCACCGACCATAAAAACACAATATGGCTGCACGTAGCACAATGTGACTACCGAGAAGGTCAAACAAAGCGTGAAAATGCATTCAGGCACTAGATCGCATTTCTCCCCGCATAGGTCTAGTGTTGCATACACACGCGACTAAATAGAAGCATGGCTTTGAATTCCAGGGATGACTCACAGCAGCCGAACGAAGAAGGAGCAAGGGTTCCACAACTCGCAGGTGAGTCCATTCAAAAGATGCACCCATAGTGAATGAATTGGCTACCAACAATAGTGAAATCCAAAGTCAAAATCTGGCAAAGGTACCTCTAGAGAAGCAAAAAATCCCAATAACAATGGAAACGTAATGTAGATAACATCCTTAAAATTCAATCCAAAAATGGATACAGCTCAAAAGGAAAAAAATCCCAAAAGTCAAAGTAAATCTTCCTCACGCGTAGTGCTCGGTGCGGTGGTGCCTGCTTGTTGCCAAATTCAGTAATGAATATGCAGAAGTTACTTAACTGTAGTGTTTGCGCCTGTGACGCAACAGGCGCCACACCGTAGCGTGAGGGTCAGGTGACCCGCGTAATAATAATAAAAGCTGGCAGCGTGCATGCGTACGCCAATAGGGCTACGACCACGCGACCAGACGTATCATCCAACACTGGCTCCGAGCATTATTTACAGGCCCTACTCCGTAGCCCATGTTTCCCAGTGTCGGGGGCTCCCGAGCAGCGGTAACAGCCCCGCGACACCACACTTAACGTGTACTTTATTCCAAAAGAAAGGCACCACTGGATACATGACTTCCAGCTCCGGCTGCATAGCATCAACTGTCCAGACACTGTCACGGCACGGACCTAGCAGTTCTAACCTGGAATACCAAGTATGTGTTGTGAGAGTGAAACTAATACAAAAGTAAACACGCAAGTGGCGACGAGGGTGGGTGGCTCGTTCGTCCCGCGCGCTGGTGTGGCGGCCGCGAGAACTGTCATAGGCTCGCGGCGCTCGTGCCCCAGTGCGCGCGTAGTATCACGGACCCCCATCGGCGGGCCGTGCAGCTCTCCCGGTGCTGTCGGCGCAGCTACTGAGGCCGATTCCTGCCCGACGCGAGGTGGGAGACAAGCAGAGCGCCGAATCGGTGCCCACGTGGCCCGGGCCCCGCTGCCTACTTCGCAGCTGATCGCCTCAGGCCCGGTAGGTCGTGGACACGTGGTGAGTCCGACAGCATCCCTGCAGACGGTGTGTGAGGCCTGGAACTGCCAACTGCCTGTGAGTACCTCTCCCGGTTGCATGGTGGAGGGGAGTGAGGCACCTGAAGCAGGCCTACCCATCAAAGAGGGAGGAATAGCAGGCCCACATTGCCCAAGGCAGCAGCACCCAGCACCACAAAGAGGCCAAACAGCAGAAGGGGCGAGGCGTAGCAGATAGAACACGAGTCCCAGCACAGAGAGGGTGAGAAGCAGGAGCCCACGAGAAGGCCAGCTCACGTGTTTCCTGCACGGTCGTACCGGAAATAAAAAAAGAAAAAAAAATGAAAAATTAATAAAATAAAGAACACCAGAGCAACATCGTAGAGGCCAAGAGAGACCTGGAGGACAGGAAAATGGCAACCGTTCCCCCTATTGAGCCATTCATTGTCGAGGGGCCGCCATCGTCATTAGCGGCCAGATGGAAGGACTGGGGGGATCGCCTGCGCATATTCTTCGAGGCCACCAAGGTCCACAAAGACCAGAAGTGAGCAATGCTCATCCATCTGGGAGGCAAAGACATACACAATATCGTAAAAACCCTAGCCGGAGCCACCCCCAAGAGCCACCACACGTTAATAAATGCCCTCAACGAACACTTCGAACCGATGGCCAATCAGGACTATGAAAGATTCATCTTCCGGCAAGCGCGCCAGCTTGCGGATGAATCATTAGACACGTACCACGCACGACTAAAAAACCTAGTGTCCACATGTGGGTTTCGCGATGAAACCGAAGAAATCAGGGGACAGATAATACAGGGGTGCGCGTCAGCCAAGGATTAGGAGCGGTTCTCATGCAAAGAAGGAACCCTCAGGAAGAGTGGACCCTCGTGGCGTTCGCCAGCATATCACTCACCGAGACTGAGCAAAGATATTCGCAAATAGAAAAGGAAGCAATTGCTATCCACTGGGGATGCCATCACTTTCATTTGTACTTGTACGGAAAACCTTTCGTGGTAGCAACAGACCACAAGCCGCTGGTGGCCCTCTTCTCAGGAATGCCAACTAAGCCGCCGCCACGAATTGAGAAATGGATGCTGCAACTACAGAACTATAACTATAAGGTAGAGTACCAGCCTGGGTCTAAAAATCCATCCGACTACCTGTCGCGCCACCCGAGGAAGGCCACGGCGCAGGAGATGGAGGGGGCCAAAGACACGGAAGAATATGTCAGGTGCGTCACAGCTCGGTCATACCCCATACCCCTCTCCATGGAAAACCTTCGAGAGGCCACGAGCCACGATGAATGTCTCCGGCGCGCCAAGGACGCCATCCGGAACAGTAACTGGCACCGAGCCAAGGAGGAGTGTAAGAGTCTAACAGCCACGGCACAAAAGGTGATGGACAGTTTACACCATGTCCGAGATGAGCTCACCGAAGATAGTACCGGGTGCCTGTTGCGAGGACATAGATTAGTAATTCCGGCATCGCTGACTCAAAGGGTGGTGGATCTTGCGCACATTGGACATCAGGGTATGGTCAAAACCAAGTTGCGGCTTCGCACTAAAGTATGGTTCCCGCTGATGGACGATCTGGTGGAGGCCACAGTCCGGGCCTGCACGGCGTGTCAAGTAACTGGGGAGGCACCCAGACCTGCTCCGACTATCGTAGAACCCGACCAAGAGCCCGTGGTCTCGAGTGAGCCTCGACTTCGGCAGCCTACCGGATGGTCGACACACTCTGGTAGCCATTGATGACCACTCCAAGTACCCGGAAGTGGAAATAGTATCGGTCCTCAGTGCCACGGAAATCATTCCGAAGATTGAAAAAATCATGGCGGCCCATGGTATCATGCAAGAGCTGCGAACGGACAATGGGTCCCCGTTTCAAAGTCAAGAATTTGCGTCATATCTGCAGTCCCTCGGCATTCGCCACCGAAAGATCACCCCTCACTGGCCACAGGCCAATGGAGAAGCTGAAAGATTCATGCGCACGCTCAACAAAGTAATACGGATTGCGCATGACAAGGCCCAGTCTTTGGAACTTGCTATTTTCACGTTCCTTAGGAGCTGTCGTCAAACACCCCACACTACAACCGGCATTGCCCCGGCTCATTTGTTGATGGGGCGGGTAATCAGCGACTCCATCCTGCATCATCCGGAATGGAGGCCAGAGATTCACAATGACAGCCTTATAGATGCCCAGCGCCGTAGAACACACGCGCAGGTCAGCCGTCGACGACGGTCCACAGTGGTCAACTTACGCAGAGGGGACCGAGTGCTACTCAGAAATAGGGTCACCAGTGGAAAGTTTCGCCTAACTTTCGAAAAAGAACCATGGACAGTAGTTCATGTCAAGGGAACCCGTGTCGTGGCCACACGAGGGAGAGAGAGAATAACACGCAATGTGTCGCATTTCAAAAGATATTACCCTGAAAGGTCCGGACAGTCATCTGATCAGGAGGAGAACCGTCCCAATACGAGAGTTGCGGCAGAGGTTAGACCGGATGGTGCCGAAATGGCGCCTGTTCAGGAATATGCCGAAGACGCCGGAGGTCCGGAGATCCAAATGCCCATCCCGCGCCAACGAGAACATGAACCAGTGGCGGGTGAGGCCAGGCCGTCTCAGAGAGTCGTGGACCCTACCCAGGTGTTGGAAAGCCAGAGCGATGACCACATGGGTCGTGGACTGTCGCAATACAGCCGAAGGGGCAATCCTGAACCATCATGCCGGTTGAAAGACTACCTAATGTAAGAGTGTTTTACTTTTGTTTAGTGGGAGCTAGTTTGGAGTCTACGGCTCGACGTGAAGGTTTCAGTCAGCCGCTATGTTGTGTTTCATTGTTGTTGGGGAGGAATGTAGTGTTTGTGCCTGTGACGCAACAGGCGCCACACCGTAGCGTGAGGGTCTGGTGACCCGCGTAATAATAATAAAAGCTGGCAGCGTGCGTGCGTACGCCAGTAGGGCTACGACCACGCGACCAGACGTATCATCCAACACTGGCTCCGAGCATTATTTACAGGCCCTACTCCGTAGCCCGTGTTTCCCAGTGTCGGGGGCTCCCGAGCAGCGGTAACAGCCCCGCGACACCACACTTAACGTGTACTTTATTCCAAAAGAAAGGCACCACTGGATACATGACTTCCAGCTCCGGCTGCATAGCATCAACTGTCCAGACACTGTCACGGCACGGACCTAGCAGTTCTAACCTGGAATACCAAGTATGTGTTGTGAGAGTGAAACTAATACAAAAGTAAACACGCTACACACAACAACAGCGAAAGGAGGAAATAAGTAGGGGTGGGCGTAATTTGCGTAGTCGCGCTACACAAAACTCTGCTAAACGGTAAAAAATCTCTGCGAACACGCAAAAATTGCGCGAACACGCGGAATTGCTTGTTCGCGATGCTTTTTTCCTGTTCGCCATCGCTGTTTGCGTGCTCGGAGGAAGTATCTCACAAACACACATTTTGAGAACGCGAACAAGCAAAAAATCCCGCAAAGCCGCGGAATGCAGCATTTTGGGCAATTCCGCGTTCTCCGCGGAACGCGAAATTACCCAAATTCCCCACGAGCGGAACGGAATTTACCACCCAGGCCTAGAAATAAGTGGGGAATAGGCCACACCCACTCCAGGATGAAAAGCCAGCACAATGGGTTCCTGACGATAACTGGAAGTCTCGAGGAAATTAATAACCCTGGCTGTATTTAGGACGAAAGAAGATGGTCAAGCAGCGAGAATCGGGGCTAACAAGCTTATATAGGCCCTGTAATAACATGGGTGCATGGGAACAGCTGAGAAAGTCCCTTCTGCCTCAAAGAATTCTGGTTTGGAGCCTTCTCATGCGGGTAAATGCTTAGCCCTACATACATTCCTTATACGTTCCCCCGTTACCATGTCATTACATACAGATCGTTACGCTACGCCTCTGCTAGAGCCCAGAATCATGACAGTATCTCCTACCCCCCGTAAGGATCACCATCTCAGAGGTTGGCCCGGTTCGGAGGGATTATGTGCATGGTATTGTCTCACTAAAATAGGACAATGGAGATTGTGTGAGGGCTCCCAGGACCTATCTTCCGGTCCGAACCCATTCCAGTCCACTAGGTTATACACTTGACCTCTCCTGATGCGGGAATCCAGTATGCAGTTTACTTCGCATTTTGCTACCCCTCTTTGACCTCTATCGGACGAGGTTTCTTTGGTACTCTGCCGTGTAAAGGACAGGGCTTTAACAAGGAATCATGGAATAAATGATGCATGTGCCATCAGGAAGGTAGTGCAAGTTGCATTGCTATAGCATACACTATATAGGACCCCACATATTTTGGTTTCCACCGGTTGTTACCTCTCATGTGCAGCTTCCTTGTGGATAGCCATACTTTGTCCCCCACGTGATAGAGGGGCCCTATTGAGCGTCTACGATCAGCAAAACGATTTCCCACCTCTTGCACTTTCTTCAGTTTCATTTTAGAGCTGTGTAGAATAGCACGGAGGTGTGCATGGTGTTCCTGAATGGGTGGATGAGCAGAAGGGACAGACCACTTGCAAGGAAGGAAGTTGGGGCAGTAGAAGGGGGTTGAAGCCTAACGTAGCATGTTCTGTGTTATTGTAGGCGAATTCTGCCATCCACAATAACATGCTCCATTCATCCCTTTGTTGCAACTTTAGACATCTTAGGTATTGTACTAGCATTTGGTTTGGGCGTTCGGTTTTCCCATCTGTTTGGGGATGAAAACTGGTGGACAAACTGGCATTGACTTGCATGACTTCACTTTGCACAAAGCCTTTCAGAAACCTGATGTAAAGTGTGATTCTTGATCAGTGATAAACACAGCAGGGATTCTGTGGGCTCTCACTCTATGTTGTAAGAATATCTGTGCAAGTTCTGCAGATGTAGGTATTCTAGTTAGTGGAATAAAATGACACATCTTTGTCAGATCATCCACTGACAAAAGAATCACAGTATTGCCTTCACTGCAAGGCATCGCTATGATGATTTCCATCGAAACGGTATGCCGAGGACTAGGGCGTATCGGTATGGGATGCAACAATCCTGATGGTTTTTTGTGACTGAACTTCCCCTGAGCACATATGGCACATGCTTCTACGTACTGTTTAACATCAAGGCATAGGGTAGACCAACAAAATTGTTGCTCTGTGTCTGTGATTGTCTTTTATACCCCAGCGTGGCCTCGAAGGGTGGAATCAAGTAGTAAGGCTATCACTTGTTGCTGCAAGCCCCTACTGGGCATGCAGATGGCCTCCATATGATACAATAGCCTGCCTTTTTGGGTCCTGTTATCTGGATCTTCCTGAATCCACAGACCGCAGTCCACATCCTGAATTGTTTTTGGAGGGACTGTAAGAAATCCCGACATAACCAAGGCCACCTCAGATCTCATAAAAGCCACATCAAGTAATATCAAGGGTGGTTCACTTGTGGAAATGATGAGGTCAACTGTAGTTCGGGAAACAGCTTTTAGATCGCATGCTTTACATCGCATGGCACTACAACGCGGTTGTTACAATGACCGCATTGTTACAACGTGAACCATTGCATCGCAAGTTGTTTCAACGAGTTGCTGTAGGGGGGGCGCTGGTGTTGGATTCACAATCCAACACCTTCCCTGCTTTTGTACGAACTGAAGTAGGAATAGTAAATTATACTATTCCTAAATCCAGCGCACCCCCTACAGCAAGTCATTGAAAGGACTTGCGATGTAATAGTTCACGGTGTAACAATGTGGTCGTTGTAACGACTGCGTTGTAATGGCATGCGATGTAAAGCATGCGTAGGAAAGGTATATATTCCTGCAGTTCCTGCTGATCAGGATAACGCATCCGCTTTACCATTTTGCGGTCCGGGACGATATTTTATCGCAAAGTAGTAGTCCAAGAAGAACAGGGATCAGTACAGTTGTCTCAGTGTGAGAACCCTGGCCATCTTCAGGAAGAGAAGTTTGCGGTGGGCTGTGCTCCCATCAAGTAGTGTCTTCATTCTTCACAGGCCCGCTTGATGGCTAACAATTCCTTATCCGTGATATTATAGTTCACTTCAGATGGGGTAAGGTTGTTGGAGTAGTATACCACTGGGTGTAGTTGGCCGGTTTCTGGATGTCGCTGAGAAAGAATCCCTCCTAGCGCATACTGGGAGGCGTCTGTTTCCACAACAAAAAGTAGGCTTTCATCAGAGTGTCTTAGAATGGGAGCCTGAGTAAACCTCGTTTTCAAGTCCTGGAATGACTGTTCGGTTTCTTCTGTCCACACAAAAGGAGTGCCTTTTTTCAGCAAACGTGTGATGGGTTGTATAATGCGGGAGGAGTCTTTCACGAATCGTCTATAAATATTAGCGAATCCCATGAAACTCTAATGTCCTGATATTTGTGGGGGATTTCCACTGTTTGATGGTAGTTATTTTCTGGTTATCCATTTTTACTCCTCCTGAGTTGATGACGTAACCAAGGAATTCGATTTTGGAGGCATGGAACTGGAACGTCTCCAATTTGGCATATAGGTTGTTGGTTTGCAGTCTCTTCAAAACCGCCTTGACATGTGCTGTGTGTTTTTGTGGGATTGACGAATAGATGATAATATGGTCTATATAGACAAAGCAAAACATGACCAGGTACCAACGTAGTACTTCATCCATGAAGTATTGGAATGCCGCCATAGCATGACACAATCTGAACAGAATCACCTGGTACTAGAACAGTCCGAATGTCGTCCAGAAGGCTGTTTTATACTTGTCCTCTTTTTGCACCCGTACCAAACGATACGCCCCTCTCAGATCCAATTTCATGAAGAGTTTTGCACCTCTGAATTGATCCAACAGCACTGGAATGGGGTGTAATGGGTATCTGTTCTTGAGGGTTACCCTGTTGATGGCCTTGTAATCAATGCAAGTCCTCAGATCTCCTTCTTTCTTGGGTATAAAGAATAGAGGAGACAAGATAGGTGAGAGGGAGGAGTGTATAAACCCAGAAGTGAGATTCTCGTCAATTTGTTTGTGCAAATGTTGCATTTCTGGTCCGGTTAAGGCATATATACGGCTGCACGGAATAGCAGCTCCTGAAACTAGGTCTATCCGGCAGTCATACTCTTGGTGAGGAGGTACTTGGCTGGTTTTCTGTTTATCGCATATGGTTTGGTAATACGTGAACTCAGTAGGAAGCGATATGGTACAGCATACACAGGGTTCTGAATTACTTTATGTAAGGAATCAAGCATGGTTTTGGTTTTCCTGTGATTAAACAGCCTGTTTTCTTGTACAGTGATCCTGAGAAAAGAGCAAATCCATGGATAGAGAAAAGGCTGCCCAATGTACTGTTGAGTCATGTAAGGTAATTCAGGGCATCCCCAAAAACATCTTAAAATGCAGATCATATATTAGATCAAACTGGATAGATTCATAATGATTTGAACCGCACTGCATGATAAGTACTTGGGTACCTGTTAAAGCGGTACCATCCACAGCCTTCACAGGTACAGGGGAGCTCTTCTTCATGCAAGGTATACCTAGTTCCAAAACATGACTGATAGACGTTCATTTGTGCAGCTGTCGTTTGCACGGTATTTACTATAACAGGTGAAATATTGATTTCCTCTGTTCCTGAACAAGGGATATCCTCCTTCCGACTCTGAAGATGCTACCAAGCGCCACGTTTGCACCACTGGGTTCCTTCCTAGGCTCTGCTTGTCCTGAGCTCTGGTACTGGCTTTACACTCTTTGCTAAAGTGTCCACTCTTACCACAGTACATGTATAGCCTTTGTTTCTGTCTCTTTTCCTGTTCTTCGGTGGAAATCAGCCCACGAATGCCGTTCACTTGCATGGACTCAACTCCATTGGAGCTTTGGGACCTTCCTCGGAGGTATTCCTTGGGCGAATTATGGAGTATTTCAATTCTCTTTGGGTACGATCCCCCTTCCTCTCTTGTAGCCTGTGTTCCTGCTGCACCTTTTGTGCTATTAGGTCTTTGTAGGAATGTGGCAACTGTACCACCTGAGCAAAGACATCATTGAACTCACTGTGTAACCCTTGGTAGAATAACAACGTCCTTTTCCCCACAGGCCAATGCGTCTCCACCAGTAACCTGTTGAACATGGTGATGTAAATGAGGGGGTCCTGTGAGCCCTGTTTCAGAGTAATCAGTTTCCGATCTGGGGTCAGGAGATGAGTCTTTCTATCTAATAACTTCAGCATCTCCCCACAGAAGGCAGGAAAATTGTACAGCAATGGGTCATCCTGTTCCATTAAAGGAATCAACCAGCTGGCCGTGTTTCCAATGAGGTAGGACATTACAAAGGCGGTCTTAGTCTGTTCTTCCTGGAACACCGTAGGCTTACACAGAAAATGGAGCCTGCATTGATTGAGGAATATACAAAATGTTTTGGGATCCCCGTAAAACCGTTAAGGTGGTGCTAACAGGCATTGCAGAGCATGTACTCCCTGAATGGGAGCATGATCTGTTTTCATCCTAGGCAGGACTGGAGGAGGGGTATAATAACCAGGGTTCTGTATTTCCCCTCCCCGGTTGAATGCCTGGTGGTTTGATCAGAGGAGGTGCCTGAGTCAGGAAGGGGGTTGCAAAGACCATGGCCTCATATGTGCTCCTCCCACCCCTTTAGTACCCTCGATTTTTCTCTTCCATGACAGCCCTGCAACCTCTTTCCTCATGTAACCTAACTCCTTCCTTAACTCCTGACTCTACCCATGCATTGATCTCCACCTGTAGACTGGTGATGGTCTCTAGGATAGTTCAGAGGGTCGTATCAGAATCCATCGCCCAGGCCGCGATACTACGTGGGCTTGACAATCTGTCAGATATCGCCAGATATGTCAATGTGCACCACTAACCTGAGTGCTCCTGTCGGCGGGGGTGATGGAAAGGCGACACTCTAGCCACTCTCCTTCGTGTTCTCTATGGGGGACAACTAAGATCTGCCCACCCCAAAAGAGAACACACAGAAGAAAGGGGGAGTGGATAGTATAATGAAAAACAACTGTAACCACAGGACGACCCTCTGCGCTGTGTCTTCATTTTTAAGAAATTGTTTCAGCATGTCACAAAGGTCAATCTGGGAGTGTAACTTATGCAAACAGACATTGACTGAAGGGCTGTTTAGGTTTTGACCACTGGAGTTGGAAGCATCGCTCCTAGATAAAGTAATTAGGGAATGGATGGACGTAGCTCCCAACAGTTCAGTACTCCAGAGATCTCTTCTCTCTAGACTGGTATGGAATAGAAGTACCCTCAAGTCCACAGTAACTCATGGAAGAGCGTGCACGCATACGAGGAAAGAATAATGTAGCAAGGTAATGCTCCATCCGTGAGCAGTGTATTGGTAAATTTAGATAGCATAAATGTCAAGAAAGATTCATGAAAGTACACAGAAAGGTAAAGATTAAGTGTACCCTTTCAGGTGTGCGCAGCACTTACCCAGTGTAACTGAAGATCGGGCTGGGGCTTGGTCCTCCTTCACCAGAGCTGGAAGCATCCACTTTAGCCCACACTTTCGCAAAGGAAAGTGAGAGAAAGCCAAAACGGTCCAATTGCTGGCAGGGAAAGTAGGCTCCGGCAGCACAAACAACTGGGCCAGTTTGTGGCTTGCGGGGAAATCTCATAGGCAAAAAAACTGCCTGCCTATGTACAGACCTGCAGACTCATTCGGTGCCACCTTGTGACACATGACATCGGCTCCCATCACGCAGTGACCATTTAAGGAGCCGAAATCACATGGTGGCAGGGAAAAAGAGCTGAAAGCCACTGTAAATAGTGGATTCCCAGCTTGTTTTCCAAGGTTTTGAATTGCCGACATCCATTAAGGGGCGTGAAAACACCCCTGGACATCGGCATCAGCTAGCTTTTTTTTGTTTGTTTGTTTTTTGAGGAGGGGCTTGGGGGCACGGTGGGGGCAAAAGTGCCTCTTAGGTACTTCTCGGCACGAGGCCCCACTCCCTTCAAACACCCCCCCTCCTCACACAGAAAGATTTTTGTTCAAGTTGGCAGGTATGTCTGTAGATCATTGGCTGGCTGGAGTAACTCCTTAGCACCGTGACAGCTGAATGAAAGCCTCCGGCTGGCCAATGCGTCATGATGGTGAAACCAGGAAACAAGTGGGGATAGGCCACGCCCACTCCAGGACAAAACGTCGGACAGGCTCCTGCCAATAACTGGAAGTCTTGAGAATATCACTGAACCTGGCTGCCTTAAGTATGAAAGAGGATTGTCAAGCAGCAAGAATAGGAGCTAGCAAGCTTGTATAGCCTCAGCAATGTCATGGGCACATGGGAACAGCTGAGAAAGTCCCTTCTGCCTCAAAGAATTCTGGGAGTTGGAGTTGTTCTCATGCGGGTAAATGCTTAGTCCCACATACAATCCTATATGGTCCCCGTTACCCTGTCATAACATACAGATTGTGCCTCGCTCTATGCCTCTGCTAGAACTTAGAATCATGACACACAGGGTGATTTTCCCTTCTTTCTAGCTTGCTCCTTCTACGGTAGAGGAAAAACTGTTGAGTACTTTAGATATTAAAAGAGCTCTCTTGATTTATATTGACAAGTCATAAGATTGCAGGAAATCTGGCCAGTCATGTGTTAACTTTGGTGAATCTGGGAAAGGCAAGAAGGCTACAAAAGTGAATCTGAGCAGATAGATAGATTCAACAATACAGCTCCCTTGACAACAGGGAACTATGCAACTCCAATTCAGTGAAGAACATTGAGAGGGATGGCTGCATCCTCCTGGGCTCAGCTGCAGGGAGTATCTATTCAGGAGATTTTCAGGGCAGTACATTTGTCATTTGATCATACTTTTCTAAGACATTATCGGTTGAATATGGAGACAGGCTTGTCCTATAGATTGGGTGTAGGAATTCTCAAACCTGCAATGTTGTGATTTGTGCATATATAATTTTCTGGTGATTGGTTTCTTATCAACGTTACATTTTATGGTGCTGCATATTTAAGATTTATCTTTTAATCTGGTTTCTAAATTGCCAAAGGACTGTGTGGTCTCTCCTGTGCCCCAGCCCCAAAGGTCAGCACGCAGAGGCTGGTAGGTGGATAAACATTTCTTTATTCTACATTCTGCTCTGTGCATGCAGGCACCTCCTTCGCACTACAAGGTATGGGTAGTAGTTTGTTGTCCCCTCCATGACCGAAAATGGTGTCAGGTCACCTCCACACATGCCCCGGCCCCACCCGCACATGTCGTTTTGACATCTCCCCCCTTTGTTGACAAATAATGCTTTTTCTCACTGCCTTTGCAGGAAGTAGTAACCACATGAAAATAAAATGTGAGCAAACATGAGACATGAGAAAGAGGAAGGGAGAGAGAGAGATACATTGCTTGCTGTGTCTTAGGCATAGTTCTTTGACCTATCATTATAGTTTTTCAATTAGCCTTTTCGGTCTTTGCTCACTGTTGCTGGGTGAGATCTTTCCTTTTCCCAGAGCCTGTTGTTCCCCTGCCGCTCCCGCCCTGAGAGGTCCTTCACTGCTATGCGGTGCTCCATCCACACCCTCCTCAGTGTCATTGTTTTTAGTTTTGTGTGCATCGTTTGGCAGTGCCTCCCCTACATCCTCATCTGATGTTTTGTATACGTTGAAGTGAGAGCTGTTTATCATGATAGAGTAAGACCCTGACGCTGACGCATCATGGTCCCTTTCACGTTTGTTATTGTTAGCGGCTGGTTTGAGAAGGGACTGTCTGACTTCCTTGTTTGTCGTTGGCGTACTAGAACTAGATTTCCTTGTTTTAGTTTAGATGCTGTGGCATGACTCCATGTGTTGGCGTGTTGTTTTATTTTGATCTTTGTCTCTTTTAAAAAAAAAAAATATTTATTTATTTATTTATTAAGCTTTTATACATAACAATCTTGAGACACAATGTTACATTATAACAAAGGCAAGTTGTGCACATGGTGATCAGTTGGTTAAAAGAAAACATAGTACATACAGATCAGCTGCAAATTTGTATATCACATTGATTGAATACCCATGTACTGCACTGATTCTCGTTGCACGGTTCCTCCTATCTACGCAGCAGCAATGCATTGGAAACGTAGGGTTAGGAACCACCTGGCGCCACGTAATGTGCAGCAGGAAAGGGTTCACACAAGTAAAGCTAAATAGCAGGAGTAGGATCATTGCATTCTCGCGTGGTGTTAACAGTATAATTCGTGTCAGTCTCTCTAGTGGACAGGTATGTCGTGTAAAGCCCCCAGATGTTTTTAGGCCGACTCCGGGGGAGGGGGGGAGAAGATCACTGAAGTTTTCAGTCTGTGTACTGCAGTACAGCATGTCATGCGACCACTGAGCCATAGTGGGTGCAGTCCCATGTCAACCATCCTCCGCCCTACGCACTCCCCTGGGCGTCTGCTTAGAATATCCCAGTAGGGCTAATGCGGGGGTCTGGGCGTAGTGTCAAGTCGGTTATTTTTCCCAGTTCGCTGAAAACAGATTCCCAAAATGCGTGTATCCCTGGGCAGGACAAGGCCAAATTTAAGAAGTCTGCGGTCTGCTCGTTGCATCTCTCACAAGCTGGATTATCCCTCAACCCTTATCTATGTAGCCTCTCTGGCGTATAGTATACTCTGTTCAAGTATTTAAAATGGATCAGCCTGTGTCTGCCGTTTAAAGGAATACGCCGTGTACTAGAGCAACAATAAGCCACCGTAGGGTCATCTATATTCTTCTGTAAATCCCGCTGCCTGTCTAGCCTGGCTTTGGGGTAATGGTTTGCCCTGTGGGACATTGACAACTTATAAATGTTAGAAACAATCTTGCGAGGCGATTTCGCTTTGATGGTATAAGTCAGTTCCATTAGTTCTGGGGGTTCCTGGAGGTCCTCCCCTAATATGTTGTGAAGTGCATGTCGCGTTCTGTGAAATTGAAATTGCAGAAGTAGGGTGTTAGCGGCAGCTTGATGCTCCAGATCTTCCCACTTTTTTGCTACCCCATTGTGGAATAGGTCTCCAGCAGTCAGGATTTGCAGTGAATTGAGAGCACGTGTGACACCTCTGTCCCTGCATGGGGGCAACCAGCGGGACCATTCTATTGGCATGGCTGGGGAATACAAAATAGCTCCTGCCTGTAATTGTAGTAAGTGATGCCAGCCATGACATGTCGCATTAATGGAATCAAGGATCCCTGTTCTGCGGTCTATGGCTTTAAATATCATGGCCGGCAGCGACAGCGGGTCAGCAATGATTGTTTTAATATGGAGATGTAGGATGTCTGGTGGACCACGAATCCAATAGTAAGCTTGTGCACTCTGCGCAGCTCTAGAGTGTAAATTTAAATCTGGCACGCCCAACCCCATGTGTTATGGTAAGGTGAGTGCCTGCCATTTGACCCTCGCTTGTTTGCCCGCCCAGACCACTTTTATCAGCAATGTGGTGACCTGGTGGAAAAAGGAGCTAGGCAGAACCATTGGGATATTTGTGAAGAGGAACAGAAACCGGGGTAGCACCACCATTTTCATGATCGAAATTCTGCCTAGCAGGGACAGGGGTAACCTAATCCAGTTTTCTACCTCGTCTTCTAATCTACTGACAGCGGCACCATCATTCTCCCCAAATACCGTCTCTGAATCAGAGTGTACCTGGACACCCAAGTATCTAATCGCCTCCGTGGACCACTGTAGTGGGTAGTCTGGTTCGAAAGGTGTCGTGGCTGGTGTAATTGGGAAAACTATAGACAGGCCAGTTGACCTGTAGTCCCGACAGCGCGCCAAAATGAACTATCTCCCTTAAGACTGAAGAGAGGTTACATTCCGGATTGCGAACATATAATAACGTGTCGTCCACGTAGGTGGACACTATAAGCTCGTATTACGGAAATCTAATGCCCTTGTGGCTGTGGTACTCTCTCAGCGCACAGGGAAGAGGTTCGGCCACTAATGCGTATAATATGGGTGACAGCGGGCATCCTCTTGTAATGGCGCCATATACCCACTCTGTGGCGTATATACCTAAGTGTCTTACTTCAGCATCAGCTGTTTTTTTATATTCTCCCAACAGCTCCTTAACTTCCAGCGGGACCTCTTCTTCTGCGCTCGCTAGTTGGTGTTTTTCTAAGACTCCAAGTTTCGTTTCTAAGTCAGCCAGTCGTTGACGAATAGAATGGAGGACCCCAGAGTGCTTAGCTATTGTGACACTGTGAATATAGACCTTGAAGGCCTCCCAGACTACTTGGAAGCTATCAACAGATCTCATGTTAGTTGTAAAGAAAGTCTCTATAGCTTCATCTAGTTTTCTGTAAAGGCCGAGTCCAGCAGTGAATAGGGGGGGAATCTCCAACTGAATGGCGGGATAGTCTTTCTAGGAGTGTCAAGTACTAGCAGGAGGGGGAAATGATCCGATAAAGATCGAGGGAGAACTTTACACACTCTAACATTATCATTTAGGAGCGAGGTAGCTAACCAATAGTAAATGCGGGTATGTAGGTTATGATAAGCTGAGTAGTGTGTGAAACCCCCTTTATCCGGATGTCGCATGTGCCAGACATCGCATAGGTCCATTCTAACCATAGCACACTCCAGCACCCTAGCTGCGGCACAGGTGCACCTCTCGGGCCCCCTGATCGGTCTATGTTTGGGTTTCTGACTAGGTTGAGATCTCCTCCCCAAAGGAATTGCCCCTCCTTGTAGTTTCTGGCAGTGGTCGCAAGTGCATCATAAAATTCAGGGCAATCATAATTTGGGCCGTAAATATTCACTATCACTAGATCCATGTCCTTCCCTTGACATCTGGTAATCCCAAACCTACCGTCTCTGTCCGTGTCTAGTGGGACTAGAGTGTAGGGAGACCTAGGGTTAACCCAGGTCAGTACCCCTCGTGCATGAGTGGCGAAACCTGAAGCGTGTATGTTATCCTGCAATCCTCTGCTGCGTAGTAGTGGACTATTAAGTGGAAGGTGTGTCTCCTGTAATAGGGCTATGTCAATGTCATGTCTCTTCCGATAATTCAGTACTTTGCGGAGCTTCCTGTGATCATTAAGACCGCTAACATTCCATGTAAGCGCTCGGAGGGTGTCTACTGTCATGTTTCCGCTAATATTGCTGGGAACCACCATTGTAGTTGTTGGAGCATAATCTGCAAACTGACCTGTGCAGCAAATAATTGTCTCATACACCATGTGCAATCATGTAAAATACAACAACCGTAAAAAACAACATTGCATTCCCCATAACCCGCCCTCCCCCCACCCACGTCAGACCATCCCCAACTTGGCCGCGGCACATCCCTATAGGGTCCAAATTCCCCCCCCACAAAGTCAATATACCCTCCCAAGTGTGATTCACTCGAGGGCAGATGTTGCTCGCCTGGCAAGGACTACTATCCAGCCTAGATAGGGCCATACTCCGAGCGCCATCAATACTTTAGTGTGCAACTACATAAATTGTTAAATCCCAGACCCCATCTACAATAGGGAATTTTAATTCTGTAAGGTTGGCAACTTATCTGGCAGGAGTAGACTAGGGCGTTCTAGTTAGTGAGTCACAATTGTCCAGAAGCATTCTCCCCAAATTTAACAACGATCATGGCCCTGTGCCTAAGCCCCGCCCCCCCGGCAACACTCTGCTGGCCTGCTCTAGTGACATTGTGTAATGTTCGTATTTATGACTGAGGCAGGCACCCCGCTATAATTATTGACAAGAGTTATGCCCATTCTACAGCGACCAGCACCCGGGACCCCACGCGTCGAGAACCGCACCCAAAACTCAGCTACAAGACAGTACTTATCGCCTGAAGGTGCCGCGCAGCTTTTAGTCCTGCTCGTCCAGGTGCCCTCCTGCCGCTTCATCAAGCAGTTGCCACTCTGGGCTGTAGCGCTGTTCTTTGGACCAGTCCTTCGGTGCCTTCTACAGGGCCTTTGGGTCAGTGAAGATCTGAGAGCGGCCTTGTTTATTAACGCGGAGTCTCGAATGGGTACAACATGGCGTAGTCGATGCCGAGGTGTTGGAGCTGCTTTTTCATTGTTGCGAACTGACGGCGCGCTTCCTGCACCCGGATTGTAAAGTCCGGGAACAGGGAAATTGTGGAACCTTCATAGCGCAAAGGATTTTTTTTCTTGTCATTTTCAGCGCAACATCTCTGTCTCGGTAGTTGAGCAACTTTGTGATAATCGGCCTAGGAGCCACTCCTGGAGGCGGTCGTGGTCCCAGGGATTGATGCTGCTCGCTTTCCACCACAAACATAGTGGAGAATATTTCATTACCTAGCAGGGTTACGAGTAGTTTCTCTATAAATTGTTCCATGTAGCCAGTTGGGGTGGTCTCCGGCAGGCCAGTAATTCTAAGGTTGCAGCGCCGGGAGCACACCTCTAAGTCTTCAGTTTTGTCTTGTAAGACCCGCAGGACTCTGCCAAGTTGTTTATGTTCAGTGTCTAAGGTGGTTTGCGCCTCCTCCACCTCCGTTATCCTGCGCTCAGACATGTCCAGCCGCTCAGCATGCTTATCAAGTCTCTTGGCCATACGATCCATTCTGTAGGATAGTGCATCCATCTTTGTGCCCATTGCTGAGATACCGTTCTGCAGGCTCTTTTCCATTGCCACCAGCATGCCTCGGATATCTGGGTTAGTCTCTTCATTAGGCTGCCCCTGCATTCTAGCAGCGTCTTCCGAGGAAGCGTCCCGGGACTTAGATCTTTTGTGTTCAAACGATATTTTTGGTTGTGCTCTATCCACTCTACCCATCTTCGCCGTTCGTAGCCCCTGGTGTGTGGGCAGCCGTTGCACAGCTATCAAGGGGGCCAAATACTATAAGTGGCGTGCCTACAAGTAGCATGCCTGTGCTACATCCAAGTAGCGTTGCAGGCACCCGGCAGGGCAGAGCACAGTAGTGTCCGGGCCAATACAGTCAACCCTCTTTTCAACACAGGCACAATTCTTCAACTCTGGATCACAGAGCTCAGATCTGCATATCAGAGAGATGGCACTTAAAGCTTTGCGACTGGGCTGGACGCCTCTGTGTTAGCTTCGGCAAGTAGCAGTGACCACTTCCACTTTGCCGGTCTTGTCTATACAGACTGTGGGCTGGGTCCGTAGCTAAGTGCTCTCTGTAGTGTGCCCCGCAGCGGGCGTGAGGAGGGCTAAAAGGAGGCCACAGACTGTGGATCCTCACGCAGGTCTGCCCCTGAGGAGTCAAACTCGCAGGCTCAGGCTATCACTTCCAGAGCAGGTGTCTCGCTAGGGAGCCCATGCACCATAGAGCCGCCTCAGGCGGCCTGGGACATCAAAGTGCGGGTCCCGCAACGTCCCGTAGTCAGGCGCCACTCCAGTCACACCGCCCGACCTCTATGGTGCAGCCCCCACAGGTGAAGCGGTCACCTCCTGCACAATCCTCTCATCTTTGTGTCAGTGGCCTGGAGCAATGACGATGTGCAGCCTCAAAATGGTGGTTCCGGTCAACCAGTCCCCATGGAGTTCAGAGGGTCATAGAAGCATGGTGCCAATAAAGGCCCTGCAGCAGGTGTTCACCCTTCTGTGCCAGCGTCCACCCAAGGAACAATAAGGATCTTTGTGGCCGCGAGGGCGCCAAACCACGAGCTGCCGATCTCACCAGCTACAATCTCTCTGTGCAGCGTCGGGCCCACACGACTCGCGAAGCTGCCGAGCGTCGCGGCAGAAGGGAGAGGAGCCACAATCCAGGGGTGCACCGACTTTGGGAACAGCGCTGCTCCAGCGGATCCCGGAGCGGTCCCCGTCGTAGCACACCCTGCACGCACCCTGGGCTCTCCGGCAACAGAGTCTCCGGGCGCGGACCATCCCTCAGCACAACTTTAGCCCGGGGATTGAGGCCTGGCAAGTCCAGCCCACCGCGGGATCACTTAGCTCCGTCTGCTCAGGTTGCCCAGGGGTCAGAATCAGTTCTTTCCGGTCCGGAGTTTCTCCGGAGGCAGGAAAATGCCGTTTGGCGCACACTTAATCATGTAGTTGCCGGATAAATGTTGAATAGTGTGACGGTGACTCGGAACTCACAGCTCAAGCGGCCATCTTGGTCGCGAGCAAGCTCCGCTCCCCTTTCATCTTTGCCTCTTAATCTCTTTTAGCAATGTTACTGTGTTCGGGTGGTGCTTTGGCTTCCAGTTGAGGGCAGTGGGTCCTGCTTGTTTTGCCCAATACCAGTTCTGCGGGGCATTGTTCCGTGGAACTCTGTGGGGTGTTGCGCAGTAATCCTGAAGTATTTGGCACAGTGCTTGGGCCACTGAGAGCTGTGCCAGTTTTGCTTATAGGACGGCCTTTTTTATGTTGAACGTGAACCTTTCCACCATGCCATTTGCTTGCGGCCACAGAGATGTTATTTTCCTGTGCTGTATTCCCAGATGTGCCATGAATTTGTGGAAGTCTTCTCCTGAGAATGGTGGTCCATTGTCTGTTTTGAGTGTCAGAGCAGAACCCATGCTGTAAATATGTCATCTAAATTTGGTAGGGTGGCAGTTGCTGACAATGATGACACTGATGTCCAGCGGTCCACAGAAGTCAGCGGCTATTGTCATCCATACCGCCTCGGGGAGGTCAGACATGCATAATTGCTCTGGCTTTGGTGGCCTTCCCGTTGTCTGGCAGAGGTGACAGCTCATAATCATGTCTTCTACCAGTCGGTCAAGTCCTGGAAACTATATCTTTTCTCTCAGCATTTTCTTTGTTGCCACAATGCCTCTGTAAGACTCATGTGCTAGGCTTACTGTCAGCTGTCACAGTGTCTTTGGTATCTCTATTCTTGTTCCTCAAAGTAGTACTTCACACTCCATTTCAGACAGCTCTTCCTGTATTTGTTTGAATGCAAGTATTTCTTCTCTCTGAACCCTTTCCTTATTGGACTGCTGTTGTATACGTCTGCACCTCTGCTGCTGTATTATTTCTTTGACTGCTTGTAGTGTGGCGTCATTCATTGTTTCTTGCACTAGTTCCTCTATTATTATTGGGGCAGGTGTGTTTTGTCGCAGCACAAAGTTGAGGTACTCCTCAGCCATGGACATTGTCTCTGTTGCACGAGTCATGTAGTCTGCAGGGTTGTGCTCCTTTCCTGTTTTGTGTACTATTTTGAAATCATAGTCCATCAGGCGTATTCCCCATTTTACGCTTTGGGTGGAATTTTTGCGTTCAGGATGCGGTATATGGTGACCAGTGCTTGGTGGTCTGTCACGATGGTGAATGGCTTCCCGTAGATGAAGATGTGGTAGCGTTTGCATGCCCACAATACCTCTATGCTCTCTTTCTCTGGTTGAGAGTATGCTATTTCTATATCTGACAGGCTTTTACTTGCATACGCAACGATCTATCTTGGTGAATCTCTGCCTGGTGTATGGTGTTCCTAACCCCACTTGGCTGGCATCTACAGTTGAGCTCAGTCTGGAGGGACGCATCGAAGTAGGCATGATGGTCTACTGCTCTGACTGCATGCCAGATGTCTTCAAATGCCTTATATCACTCCGAGGTCAAAAGGAAAGAAGTGGTCAGTTCAGAAAGCGGGAGGCAGGAAAATGCCATTTGGCGCACACTTAATCATGTAGTTGCCAGATAAATGTTGAATAGTGTGACGGTGACTCGGAACTCACAGCTCAAGCGGCCATCTTGGTCGTGAGCAAGCTCCGCTCCCCTTTCATCTTTGCCTCTTAATCTCTTTTAGCAATGTTACTGTGTTCGGGTGGTGCTTTGGCTTCCAGTTGAGGGCAGTGGGTCCTGCTTGTTTTGCCCAATACCAGTTCTGCGGGGAATCGTTCCGTGGAACTCTGTGGGGTGTTGCGCAGTAATCCTGAAGTATTTGGCACAGTGCTTGGGCCACTGAGAGCTGTGCCAGTTTTGCTTATAGGACGGCCTTTTTTATGTTGCACGTGAACCTTTCCACCATGCCATTTACTTGCGGCCACAGAGATGTTATTTTCCTGTGCTGTATTCCCAGATGTGCCATGAATTTGAGGAAGTCTTCTCCTGAGAATGGTGGTCCATTTTCTGTTTTGAGTGTCAGAGCAGCACCCATGCTGCAAATATGTAATCTAAATTTGGTAGGGTGGCAGTTGCTGACATTGATGACACTGATGTCCAGCGGTCCACAGAAGTCAGCGGCTAGTGTCATCCATACCGCCTCGGGGAGGTCAGACATGCGTAATTGCTCTGGTTTTGGTGGCCTTCCCGTTGTCTGGCAGAGGTGACAGCTCATAATCATGTCTTCTACCAGTCGGTCAAGTCCTGGAAACTATATCTTTTCTCTCAGCATTTTCTTTGTTGCCACAATGCCTCTGTAAGACTCATGTGCTAGGCTTACTGTCAGCTGTCGCAGTGTCTTTGGTATCTCTGTTCTTGTTCCTCAAAGTAGTACTTCACACTCCATTTCGGACAGCTCTTCCTGTATTTTTTTGAATGCAAGTATTTCTTCTCTTCTGAACCCTTCCCTTGTTGGACTGCTGTTGTATACGTCTGCACCTCTGCTGCTGTTTATATTTCTTTGACTGCTTGTAGTGTGACGTCATTCATTGTTTCTTGCACTAGTTCCTCTATTATTATTGGGGCAGGTGTGTTTGGTCGCAGCACAAAATTGAGGTACTCCTCAGCCATGGACATTGTCTCAGTTGCACGACATGTAGTCTGCAGGGTTGTGCTCCTTTCCTGTTTTGTGTACTTTTCTGAAATCATAGTCCATCAGGCGTATTCCCCATTTTACGCTTCGGGTGGAATTTTTGCGTTCAGGATGCGGTATATGGTGACCAGTGCATGGTGGTCTGTCACGATGGTGAATGGCTTCCCGTAGATGAAGATGTGGTAGCGTTTGCATGCCCACAATACCTCTAGGCTCTCTTTCTCTGGTTGAGAGTATGCTATTTCTATATCTGACAGGCTTTTACTTCCATACGCAACAATCTGTCTTGGTGAATCTCTGCCTGGTGTATGGTGTTCTAACCCCACTAGGCTGGCATCTACAGTTGAGCTCAGTCTGGAGGGACGCATCGAAGTAGGCATGATGGTCTACTGCTCTGACTGCATGCCAGATGTCTTCAAATGCCTGATATCACTCCGAGGTCAAAAGGAATGAAGTGGTCAGTTCAGAAAGCGGGGTGCTCACTGCAGCGAAGTCGTTGATGTAACAAGCACAGTAGCTCGCCAGTCTAAGAAATAATCTCACCTCTGCTACGTCCATTGGGGGTCGTGCTTTGCGCCGCGTTTCAGCTCTGCTGGGGTCTGGTCACATTCCTTTCCATGAAAAAAATGTGGCAGATGAACACTAGTTCTCCTTTACCCAGGTCTCACTTGTCTTCATTTAGAGTCAAACCAGAGACATGGTTGCCGTTCTCATTCGATTGCTGTGTTTAGTATGCGCATGTCAGTCAAGGTTTTTTTTTAAGCATGCTACTCACCCGTGAGGGTCTCAAAGCGCTGGGTGAGGGTGCAGCTCCGGGTCAGCTGAAAAGCCAGGTCTTGAGGCACTTCCTCAAGGTGTCTGATAGTGGCTGGGAGCTCATTTTCCAGGCTCTGGCTGCGATGGTGGAGAATGCTCTTCCTCCAGTCCTGGTTCTGCAGATGCGCGAGGTTGCTGCCAGGGCGAGGTTGGCGGAGCGGAGGTTTCTTTTGGGTGTGTGGAAAGAGATTTTTTCATTGAGGTATTTGGGTCCGATGTTGTGGCGGGATTTGTAGGCATGGGTGAGTAGTTTGAAAGCTACTCTCTTCTCAACGGGGAACCAGTGGAGGTCTCGCAGCTGTTGGGTCATGTGCTCATGTCATGGGGTGCCGAGGACTAGTCTGGCTGCGGAGTTCTGGATGGTTTGGAATTTGTGTAGCAGGGATTTGTTGATTCCCAGGTAGAGGGCGTTTCCGTAGTCCAGTCTGCTAGTAATGAGTGCGTGGGTGACGGTCTTTCTGGCTTCGGGGGGGATCCACTTGAAGGTCTTGAGGAGGACACGGAGGGAGTTAAAACAGGGGGAGACACCGGCATTGATCTGGCGAGTCATGGTGAGGGAGGAGTCAAGAATGATGCAGAGGTTCCGGGCGTGGTCCGTCGGGATGGGTGGGTTTCTGAGGGCGGAGGGCCACCAGGAGCTATCCCAGGCGGTGGGAGAGGGTCCAAGGACGAGGACCTCTGTCTTCTCCGAGTTCAGTTTTAGGCAACTGTTGCTCATCCAGGCTGTGATGTCTCATTCCTTCCTGGAAGCTGAGTCTGGTGTCCTCGGGGTTCTTCATGAGGGAGAGGATGAGTTGGGTGTCATCGGCGTAGGATACTATGCTGAGCCCATGCTGTCTGACGATGGCGGCGAGAGGGGCCATGTAGATGTTGAATAGTGTGGGGCTGAGAGATGATCCTTGGGGTACTACGCAGTTGATCTCTGTGGGTTCGGAGAGGAAGGGTGGCAGTCTGATCTATTGGGTTCTGGCAGTGAGAAAGGAGTGGATTCATTCGAGGGCTTATCCCCATATGCCAGTGTCGTGGAGTCTGGCTGCAAGAGTGTGGTGGGAGACGGTGTTGAAGGCTGCGGAGAGGTCTAGCTGGATGAGGACCGTGGTGTGTCCCTGGTTGAGTAGCATGCGGATGTCGTTGGTGGCGGCAAGGAGGGCGGTCTTGATGCTGTGGTTGCTGTGGAATCCGGACTGGGAGAAGTCAAGGATGGCGTTCTCTTCGAGGAAGGTGATCAGTTGTGCATTGACAAATTTCTCTGTGACTTTAGCTGCGAAGGGAAGGAGAGAGCTGGGCCGGTAGTTTTTCAGGTCCGTCGGGTCAGCCGAAGTCGACACATATGCCTATTTTTGTTGTGTTTTTTTTTCTGGTACAGTCACAATCGGGGGCACCCATGGAATTGGTCTGCCTACGGGCTTGATGATATCCTGTGCTACCAAGCTCTTTAGTTCTTCCATCTGCGGTTGGAGGTGCCCAGGCACTCTGCATGATTTTGAGCTACTGGTTTCACTGCTTCGTTGGTGTGAAGGGTAATTTGCGTGTTCTTCAGCTTCCCCAGCTCTTTGAGGATCGCAGGGTGTTCTCTCAGAATGTTGTGATGCTCAGACGTGTGGAATGTCATTGCCAGAAGGCCCATCACCTGAGCGGTGACTTTGCTGAGCAAACACGGTGCTGGCATCTCTCCCCGTAAAACGTGTACTTCTTCTTGCAATGAACTTTCACTATATGTGAGTGTCTCTATGAATTTTCCTATGCTCAGTACCAGTTTCTTTGCGCTCCATGTGAAAACATCGACACTTCGATGGTGACAACAGCGATTTGTGTTTCATCTTCTCACATTCCAACACGCACATGATATTGCATGTGGCTCCACTGTCTAGTACAAATCTCGTTCTGTGATTTCCGACCTGAAAATCCACTGTCACTGTCTCCTCTATTTGTTGTTTGTCAAGGAGCTGGATATGTTCAGACGTGCGGTCTTGTGCTGAGACGTCCGACATGAGGTATAGTCGTTCGGTACTCTCTTGAGCATGAGCGGCATCGGAGCCAGCTGATGGGCTGCGATGATGGGTTTTCATGTGCCATGCGTGTCTGCTTGACATTGTCCATTTTCTGCCCTGTCTGCCTTTCTCTGGCCTGAAGTGTCTGCCCATGCGGCTGCTTACAAAATGATTTTCTCAGTTGCATTTTCAACATTTGTGTCCCATTGCTGGGCAGGTGGCAACATGCGGGTGTTCTAATCAGCAGCAATAGCATTTGTTCGCGTTTCTCCCTTAGGGGGGCAATGTCTTGTCATGTCTGCTGTTGCTCCTGGCCATGCGATTGGGCTGTTCAATCGTCCTCCCTCTCCCATTTTCTATCTGCATGGCATGTGCTCTGGCCCTTGCTTCTGTACACGCCATTGTTAGTTCTTGTCTAATGTGTATGTTTCCTTTAGGATTCTTCTGCGGGATCCAACTGATTGACATCCTTCAATGATGCGCAGCTGTATTGCGGCCTCATTGTTAAATTTGCAGTACGTGACCAGTTTGCATAGCCTGGTTGCAAAATCAACAAGGGACTCATCCACTCGTTGAAACACCGTATTGAGCATGTGGTATTCGAAGTCTATATTTCTGTGAGGGTCGAACCTGTCAGTGAGGCATTTTACCAGGCCTTTGTACATTGCGATTGCTTCTGGCGGGACAGTCACAAGCAGATCTTCGACCTCATCACCAATGAAATGTAGAAATAGGTCTCTATTCTGTTCATCCGTGTTGTTTTTGCATGTGGCACACGTAGCATTTCAACTGCCTAATCAATTTTTCCCAGCAAGCACCCTTCATCTGAGAGTCAGAGAGGTCAAAGGGCAACAGTCAGAAAATTGTGCTTGGAATTGTGCTTTCATTGCATTCTTCAGTCATTGCTGGAGCAACCAGTATCAAACACTGTTTTTATTAATGATAATCGCTGGTGTGCCTTTGATACTGTCACCACTTGTTGGCTACTTTGAACTCAATGGTAAGCTTTTGTCTGCTTGTAAGTAAGTGTGCCTGATTTTAAAATGGCTGTTGGGAAGGTATGTTATGCCTCCCTAATGAATTTCTTGGCTTTAAATGCTGCCTTCCTCTAAACATGAAGGGCTGGACTCAGCTAAGAAATCTTCTAGTTAAGTTTAACTGGTGCTTCTTGTGACTGAGTACAGCCAGTGTCTTCAAAGACTACAGACCGGTCGAGTAAAACCAGAATCAATGACCTACCATTAACAGCGCTTAATTTGTAAAAAACATAAATGCCAGGACTCTTGTCAGGAGGCCATTGCATCTCACACCACACATTGCCCCTGCCATACTACAGTGATAGTAACAACACAACTACTAAGCTTCAAACTCCTACAATTGTGAAAATTCAGACTATTTCCGGTCCCCAGATCTATAAGAATGGCTTGGGCGGCAGGTAAAGTCATTTTTCATTGATATTGAATTAATAATTAACTATTGTTGTGGTCATCTCTAAATTAGCCAGACAGCGCCACCTTGTGGTAGACTGTCACAAGCGCCGGTGTTGACAATTAAGTGCCGGTGCCACAGCTCAAATTTGGTTCAAATACTTCTCATGGGCCTTAAAACTAAGAGGAAATGGGAAAGCTGTATTTCAGTTTGTAAGTACTATGGAGTTTTCTTGTTACCTTCTCTCCAACATCCTGGCCACAAAGGTCCAAATTCATGTGGAATCTTTTCCAGAAAACATAAAAAACAAGCACTGGCAAAGCCAATGGGTCTCACCTTTATAATGCAAGTGCAAACTATTTGCTTTGTCAATACAACTTTGTTAGGGGAAGAAGGCAAGCCAGGAAATAAGAGGCTGTCAAATGAAAGTAACAAAAAGGGCAACCAATACTAAGCAATGGGCGGACTCTGAGTCCACTGATTTTGGATATCCAGAAGAGTTTTATAGGTCCAGATTGCAGTTGTGATCCTGGCAACACAATCTCCCATAACCCCCCAGTGCCTGCATGTGCACACAATAAGGACACCTACAGCGTTCATACTCCTGTGTTTTGCTTCCTTGTGTTTGTATTTCATGATTTGTTAAACTTGTTGAATATTGTAATATTCTTCAAGAACTTTTTTGTATTGTTTGTAGGTTGAACGATTCTGCTCAAAGGATTTTGTGATGAGCGCTCTGAAGCAGCCTTTTTCCATATCAGCACTTTATAACTACATAAGAAACAAAAAGACAAAGTAATGCTTTAAGTACCTCTAAAGAAAGCATCACATTTGATGTAATCATATACAGTGCTAACAGTTCTTCAGTGGAGTAGGGGTTCTTCAGAGTCAGCACTTGCAACTTCCCTTTAATGTTTTAAAACTACATAGAGTGTTTCTTAATGAGGCGAGGCCTTTACAGGTACTACTTCTTTGCTAGAAATATTAATGAGGCTAAAGCAATTGTGAGATTTGGGATTAGGAATTCAAATACGCGTGTCACTTGGAAATCGTTTCGAAAAAACCGACAAAGTTTGTAGATAACTTCTCATCGGAGGCAGTGGTCGAAGTGGGCGGGATCGGCAGGGCACAGTGTGCCCCTACTTCTTTAATTCAATAGATTCGGTTCCCCTACTTTAAAAAAAAATGCGGCCCAGGACAACAGAAATAGCCAAGGCCTACAGATAAGGCTCGGCGTTCCTGGCCGTTCGGGGATGGGCGGGGTAGGCAGAGAAGGAAAAGGACTCTGTCTTTTCCTTCTTGTCCAGAAAAAACAAGGACAGTGTCCACTTTTGCTCTGCTGCGGGCAGCTGCCCCCTTTCTCTTTCTTACTCTCATTCCCTCTCTTTCTGTCTCGCTCCTCCTCACTTACTGAAAACAGTGACTTCAACAAACTGTTCTCACCTCCTCCTTTTATTTATTTGTTCCTCTGTGAAATGGATCTAAAAATAAAAATACAACTTTTCTGTAAATTTCGTCTTTTTCTGAAATTTTTCTATTCCAAAGTGCAGGCTCAGGAATAAAAAATGTGAAATAGGAAAAATAAATAAATAACGAAATAAAGCAAGGCAGAGTGGTCGCAAAGTGGCCAGATTGATTTTATTGAAACCCAAACATATTAGCGCCACTTTACAGAGTTTGCCAGTGAAGCGCTACTTTTATTTTCTTGTCTTTTTTTTAACAGCATTGTATTCCCCAGGTGGGGAAGTGCACCAATCCTGGAGGAACTGCAATTCCTGATTGATGGGTGGATTGGAAAACAAAGTGTGTATCACGGCTCTGTGTTCAGGGATGTGGTCTTTTTAAACCATACTCAGTGGTGGCTGGTTACATTTGAAAGTGGTGAGGCGTAAAAATTGTGGATGAGTGAAGCAAGTGAGCCCAATAGAGAAAAAGAGAGTTTAGGAGGGAAGAGGGGATTACCCCTGAGGAACCGTTGAAAAGAGTAGCACATGACAGCTGTTGTTTGGCACATATTTGCCCGCTTGACGAAGTGAGGGGTCTATATGACTGATGCTGTTCGTGCTGCCATGCTATTGCACAGTGCTGGGAGGGACAAACAAGTGAAGTTGTATTGGGATCCACCTGCAGCATGTGGATGTGCGACCCCAACTTCCGAGCAACACGGCAACCAGCTCATACTGTGCAATCAGAAGGGAAGCAAATAGGGGGATGAAAACACAGCCTGCAGTGAAGGCTTCATGTCTTAACACCAATCAGGGCTGACAACAGTGAGACTAATTAGCAGGGTTATTATTTATGCATGATGAGTCAAAAAAAGAAACTTCTAAGCAGATTGTTGGTGCAAGTATGTCCTTTTCTATTCAGCCCCTCTACTTTTATTTATTCTGTATCGCTGACAGCTAGAGGAAAACAAAGAAATCAAACCGGAAATGAAGGATGCATAAGGAAATAAAATGAGTCTTTCAGTTTAACCATAACTACTGGATTTGGTTTGTTTATTCTGCATCATTAATTGAGAGGCGAAACTCTATAGAAAGTAGCCTGGATAAGAAAAAAAGGTTTTCAGTTATAGCATATCCACTGCGAAGAATATGAGATGATAGTGCACCGTGATGTAGCACGGGCGTCTGGGCCCATGTCTGCATCAACCTAGGCCTTGCTCAGCAAGCCTAGGCCATCTCTGCACAGGGAAACACAGACTTTGCATGAGTGGTGCTTTTCGTGCATGGCTGGAAGGTCTGCTGTGGCGTATCACCATCCAACTCACAGCAATGCAGTCAGGCCTGTGTGAGCTGAGATACAGTGGATTCTCAGAATATGCGCGGCACGCAAGTAGTCATACGATTGCAACTGCCACGTGTACTATTATTTGCTGCCTGAGGCTAAACTTTATTTCAACAAAGTATTTTTGTTGCTAGTTCACACGCATTCACTTTCATTTAGTATCATTCATACATATCCCCGTGTCGTGAGCTGTTTGCGGTTTGATGATGTTTGGACTGGCGAGGAGCGTGGAAGGACCCCGTCACCCACATGTCAGGCTGAGGCGCTGACAGCCCATGGGACATCAGATGCTGTTGTGTCGGGGTCTAGTCCTCCATCGTCACGTGACTCCCGCGATGTACGCCGGGAGTGACGTGACGCGGCGGACGAACATTGAACGGCCGTAGAGCGCGTTGATAGACGGCTCTCCCTGATTGCGCATATAAATAAGTTAACCGCACGCATGTGTTTGTCCTCACTCCAGGGGGGGCAAACTAGAATACTTTACAGTGGCGACAAGGCGGAAAGGACCGCAAATCCATCATTTCGCCGCAAGACTTGTTCAGGGAGAGCCGGTAAAGCACGGCAGCAGCAACCATCTGGCCAGCCAGTGAGGCGAGAAGGCAAGCAGCCAGCTCCCGCCTCCTAAGGGCATCGGCGCGCGTGCCCCTCCTTCTCCATTTCCCAGCAGCAACTGCCTCCATTGGGCCCCGGGAATTGTGTGGTCCGCGCCACGCCGTCATGGAGGTGTGCTCAGCAACAGATTCTTGCCCTCGTCCCTGGAACTGCTCCACAGACAGCACGCAGTCCGGCGCAGAGTGTGCCCGCCCTCTCAACTCAATCGGCTGCCACAGAACAGCGGCATCTGTGAGTACCCTGCAATCAGCGCCTCCTGCTGGCAGACACGCGTGCCCGACTACAAGGCCAGCAGCGTCAGAGCACTACATGGCGTCACGCCAGTGACTTTACCCATAATCAAGGCACCCCGCCTTCCAAGCTGCCCACGCCATGTGCGCACAGACCTTTTCCTTAACAAACCCAGTTCCCTTTCTCTCTAAACCGGGGCAACCAGCCATGAAGTGGGCCGACTGGAAAGGTTATTTCCTTAACTTCCTCTCTGCGCTGGAAGATGAGAGGGAGGAAGAGTTCTCCAGTGAGCGCAGGAAGAAAATCCTCTTGCATAATTTAGGACCAGAAGGCCTGCGCATCTATGAAAACATGGTGAAGAAACTGAGAGCTTCCACCGCCGCCAATGTTTTCCAACATGCTCTTGAAGATCTGGATGGCCATTATCAGCCTGTCATTTGCACAGCCATCGACCGGTACAATTTTTTCCAACGCAAACAGACCGAATCAGAAACGGTGGAGGACTACATAGCAGCCCTCAAGAAGCTTGCCATCAACTGCAAGTTTGGCACCCAGCACGATGATCTAATCAGAGACCAAATCATAATGCACACTACCCATTCGAGCGTCCAAGAAAAGCTTTGGGTCAATGGTGAAGCGTCCCTCCCGGAGATCATCGCAATAATCAAGAGGGCCGAGTTGTCCAAACGGTGCGCACTCGCCGCCAAGAAAGAAAATGTTCAACAGCCAACAGTGTGCAACGTAACGGACAGGAGAGTCCCGAACTCGAAACACACGCCCGCCTCCGGCTCTGCCCCCAGCAGGCAACCCATGCTCAGCTCCAAAGGACCCAATCGCCCTTTGGCGGATAGACAAGGAACCTGCTACAGATGCGGCAGCCTATCTTACATGGCGAATGATCGGAAGTGCCCGGCTTTCCATGTCAAGTGCTCCTTCTGCGGAATCACATGGCATTTCGGTAAAGTCTACAGACGCAAACCCAGAAGCGCCACTGTCAAGTACGTGCAACAAGACTCCGATGACCAAGACGGAGCAGACCAATCTGACCAGGAGTGCATCCTATGCATCGAAGACCACATCCTGGGCGTTGGCGGCACGACCAAGAAAAAACCTTCTTGCTTACTAATGATTGGGGGAGTCCAAATCAACATGGTAGCGGACTCCAGCTCCCCATACACAATCATCCAAAAACAGATATGGGACAAGGACTTCGCCCAGGTAGTGGGGGATCACCTGCACCCCACCGACATTCACTCCGTCACATACACAGTAGAGAGGATCCCCATGGTGGGGTTCCAGCATTCAAGTTCAAAGGCAGACACACAATGGCTAAGTAGTACGTCACGCAGAAAGGCCCATCCGTCCTCGGGTGGGCGGACTAGGGAGCACTGGGCATTCAACTCAACCCAGGCGGCGATACCCAAGTACTCCTAATGGACGACCCATCCACGCCAGCCTGGTTGCAGGCAGAGTTTCCCACAGTTTTCAACTACCACATCGGAAAAATGTCCACATTCACCCACAAAATCATGCTCAAAGAAGGTGCAGTGCCAGTCTCACACAAAGTCAGGAACATCCCGTTTATCTGTAGGGAGGCAGTCCAGCTAGAACTGAAACAGCTGGAGGACAACGGCATCATAGAACCAATAGAGTGCGCCGAATGGCTTGCGCCCTTGGTGGTGGCGCGCAAACAGAACGGGAAGATCCGTCTGTGCATTGATCTCCGAGAACACAATAAAAACAAAATTGGGGACAAGTTCCCTTTGCCCAAAATAAACAAACTATTAGCACAGACCAAAAGGGTCAAATGGTTTTCCACCATTGACCTCAAAGCTGCATTTCACCAACTGTCACTCCAACCGTCATGCAGAAAACTCACCTCCTTCATCATGCCCTTCGGCTGTTACAGGTGCCATCGGTTGCCCTTTGGTTTCCCGTCCGTTGCAGCTGTCTTCCAAAAACTTATGCTCGCACTATCCAAAGATGTTCACGGAGTGCTCTACATCCAGGACGACATCCTTGTCATGGGGAAGACCAAGGCTGAACATGACCGCATCCTGCACACTGTACTGTGCACGCTGGCTGCCAATGGTCTCACGGTGGAACTCGAGAAATGCAAGTTCGGGTTACACATTATGACTTACCTGGGACATGAAATCAGCGATGCAGGCATCTCCCCAAAAATGACAAATTTTGAAGCCATCATGTCTGCACCGTCTCCACGAAGCAAGGAGGATGTCCGTTCCTGGGCCTTGCGGAGTTCTACAGCAAGTTTGTCCAGATCTTCGTGACAAAAACGCACAGCTTACGTCAACTGTTGAAAGAAAAAAACGCTTTTTCCTGATCCACAGAGTCGGAAGCTGAATTCTCCGCCATCAAAAGAGAAATTTGCGGGGCGATTCCCTTGCACGGATTTGATAGCACCGCGCCCAGCATCCTGACAACGGACGCCAGTGACAAAGGGTTGGGAGTGGTCCTCACCCAGAGAGCGGGAGATGGCACAGAGACCACTGTGGGGTTTGCTTCACGCTCTCTCACCCCCTGCGAAGAGAAGTATAGCGTGATTGAAAAAGAGATGCTTGCAACCATCTGGGCGATGGAAAGGTTTCGACAATATCCGTGGGGGTCAAGATTCACACTCCGCACAGACCACAAACCCCTGGTCAAAGTCCTCACTTCCAGTAGCAATGTAACAGCCACCCCACGCATCGCAAAAATGACGTTACGTCTCTTGGACTTCATGTACGATGTGGAATACATCCCAGGTCCCCAGAACAGAGTGGCAGACTTCCTCAGCAGGGCCGCAGCCATGGAAGGGGCAGTCACTACATCGAACTGGGATGAGTACAGTGTGGCATTCATGACGGATCACGAACACACTATCAGTATCCAGGACTGGGAAGAAACCTATGCGAAAGACACAGAACTTTCTCAAGACAAACAGTATGTCATGCACGGTTGGCCTGAGAAGAGGCACACAAAGGACACTTTTAGGAAATACTAGGAAGTCCGTGATGAACTCTCCATCACTGATGACTCGGTGTTTCTGCTGCGAGGCGACAGAGTGGTGCCCCCAGAAATGTTGATCGACCGCATACTCCTCATCACCCACGAAGGCCACCTGGGCATCGTCAAGGCGAAAAGAAGAGTGAAACTGCTCTACTGGTGGCCATCCATGGACAACCACGTGGAGAAATTCATGCGAGCTTGTGAACATTGTGCCAGAGCTGATAAAACACTCATCACCTTGAGACCCCCCATGGGCGAGTTCAACACTCCCAACAATCCTTGGGAAGACTTGTCCATTGACATCGTAGGTCCCATCCTAGATTCCTGGGGCATGCCTGAACATCTCATCGTCCTAGTGGACCGCTACTCTAAATGGCCTGAGGTCAACATAAGTGAATCAGTAGACTCGGATACTGTCATTGCCTTCCTCACCGACATCTTCCTGAGGGAAGGCATTCCAAAACCCATCACCAGTGACAATGGGCCCCAGTTCACTTCGGCCAAATGGACAGCCTTCACCAAACGCAACGACATCCAGACCAGACACTCCCTTATCTACCACCCTGCAGGCAAGAGCCAAGTAGAACGCTTCAACCGGGTGATTATGGGCTTGATCCAAGCAGCTATCAATGCTGGAAAGAACTGGGAGACCGAGGTAAAGAGCACGGTGTGGGCTTATCGCATCACTCCCACCCTCACAGGTTACAGCCCATTTAAAATCTTGAGAGGCAGAGAACCTTTCACCAGAGACAATACAGCCTGGATGGGCATGCAGCTCCAGAGCAAGTGGTCCCCGGCCATCGTCCGGAGCAACATCGAGGATGCCCAACACACATCAAAGCCAATTATGACAAGAAACACAACGTGCGAGAGGTCTCGCTGGCGGAAGGCGACTGGGTCAGAGTCAAACAGGGCCAACCAGGACAAAAAGGAGACAGCAAATTCAGTAAGCCCCTACGAGTCGTCGACTTATACACACGGTGGGCATTGCTGAGCGACGGCAAGGTGTGGTCACAATCCAGAATGGCCAAGTGCAACAAAATTCTTCAGTGGGGCACGGACAGCAATGACCCCTACGACAGCAACCTCAAAGAAGGTATCAGGGCCATGGGAGAAGAAGCTCCGACCACAGAACCTGTGAGGGAGGACATGGAGAATTCCAAAGGAACTAAGACCAGCACCCCAGATGATGACGAAGGACAGAGTTCCACGCGGCAAACACTGCGTCTGTCCTGTCAGGACACAGACAGTGCTGGTACCTCACATGAGACATCCACTAACCACGACAAAGTTTAGAGGAGAGTACGAGGACTGCTGGATCCAATGGAGGTGGAGAGCGAGGGAGCCATCCACCCGTCACACACACCCGCACGGGCCGCACCGTGAAGCTTCCCAAACGATTCAGGGGATTCCACTTGTGACTCTCTCTATCTCTCTCTCTCTCTAGCCCTTGTCACCCAGTTTTCAGTCATTGTTCACATTTGTTATTGTTGTTAAAAGGGAGATGTGTCGTGTCGCGGTCTAGTCCTCCGTCGTCACGTGACCCCTGCGAGGTACGCCGGGAGTGATGTGACACGGCGGATGATCATTCAATGGCCGCGGCACGCGGAGATAGACGGTTCTCCCTGATTGCGCAAATAAATAAGTTAACCTCACGCACGTGTTTGTCCTCACTCCAGGGGGGCAAATTAGCATACTTTACAGATGCCATCAAGACAGGTGACTGACAGGCGCTCTTGCAAAACACACAGCGTGAAAAATGTCTCTAACAACTTAAAGAGCATCGGATGGAAAATGTAACCATTTGCTTTACTGCATGCACGTAGTTTTGGAATTACTAAAAGCGCCTAATTTTAATGGCTAGGGGTAATTACCTCAGGCTTTCGTGATGTGAGGGAGTCAGGAAGTGGGGGCCCAAAGGGCATGGCTGCTGCGATAGAGTAGGCCCCAGCGTCACTGCTAGTGCACCCTTCTGATGTGCAGAGATGGTGCTCACGGAGCAGCGGTGAACAATCAGACCGCCTTTGGGGTTTCCAAGCGCTATGCAAATGTAATTACAATGCAAGCAAGCCAAATGCTTCCGTGCTTTCCAGTCGCGTCCCGTGAACTCCCAGCCCACGAGTCATGATGCCGCCGGCCGCAACTTAACATCATGGGAGCCAATCACAACGCTGCAATGGCAGCGTTGTGATTGGTGGGGCGCAGGGAAGAGCGCCCCAGCCTTGCCATTTTCTCCTTAATAGAGAAAAAGGGAGAGTGGGCGGTCCTGCTCGAGGGCAGGGAAGGAGTGGGTTACCCACTGTTGTGGGTACTGACTGTTTGGTCGGCTCCAGGGGCCGACCAAACAGTCAGTACCCACAACAGTGGGCAAGCCACTCCCCCCCTGCCCTTGAGCAGGACCGCCTACCCTCCCGCCCACCCTCCCGCCCCCAACCAGGCACTTCTGCTTTCTCACAGTGCGAGAAGCACAAACATAAAATGGTAGGTTTTACCATTTCATGTTTCTGCTTCTCGCACTGCGAGAAAGCAGTGGGGCGACACCCAAACGCCCCTATGGAGGAGCCGCCACTGACAATACTGCTTACGTTTTGTAAGGATGTAAGCAATGGGCATTAAAACTGGTCCTTTCTGGACCCAGTAGTCATGCCCTTAACTTTTCAGGCAAAAGCACTCACTGATATCTGAATAGTGAGTGTAAAAGCGTTCAGGTAATGTTGTACCTTCTTACATTTCACATGCTTTACCTAATCTTGCATTCCCTATGAACGTTTGCTTTCTCCAGGATGTTGTTACTTTTTTATCAGTCAGCATATTGCTCTTGTCTAGTGCATAATTTGAATTGAGTCGCATCCAGGTGTTTATAGCTGGGCACAATTGGGTTGTAGGTGAAGGCAGTGCGAATTTCTCTCAGTGGGACAGTATGGTGTTCAGTGGGGGAGAGGATGTGGCACTATGGCCAGAGCTGCCAAAATTGGAACTGGGAAACCAGGTTCAGCCTTCATGACCAGACCCCTAGACCTCTCTCCTGGCGCTGCACATTCCTATGCAAGACCTTAGATGGCCCCACAAGACCTTAGAAGCCCTGGTGTCTTAGCACCAGCAGGTGAACCCTAGTGGTGGGAAGTGTGGGTTAACCTTGAAAGCCTGTCCACCACAATCCATACTGAAGTTCACCTCCAGTCTTTGCGGCAGGCCTATGAAGCAGCACACCCTAGAGCAACAGTGACTCTGCCACTGAGGTCACAGGACCCTTGAGGCCAGTCTGCCTCACCCAACAGCTAATGGAAGTTTGGGCCTTGTTTTTTCCCATTGCCACTACATTCACTGTTTCACTATGTAAATACTGCAGCTGCTAGAAGTCTTGTAGGCAACTAGTACTGCTTGGACACAACGTGTCCAAGCAGTTCTAGGTGCCTGATCTGCTTTATGATCTGCTTTATGAATAGGCGCATTATTGGTGTAATCAGCGGCACATTTACTATAGTGTTTTATTTTTTAAGTAATCTTGACAAAAGACTTGAGCAGGAATGTGCTAAGCAATATGTGGCGAGACTCCAACGAGCGACCAAGGACTGCTAAGCAGGGGACACCGGTAAAGTACACCATAAACGTGTCCCTAAATCTTCTCTATTCCTGTCACTAGTAGAAGTGAAGATATAAACAAGAATCACGAGGGAGGGACGTTGTCGTGGGCAAGCAAAGATGACGGGCAGCAGGATAAGGAAGGGAGGGGAGAAGCAAGCAGGAGCAAGCAACACCCAATGACGGTAGGAAAGGGTAGCGAGGTAATCTTCATATGTCTACCCATGCCGTGCGTGAGACATTGAGGGAACGCGGGACCTGAATCCTTGACCTGCCTATTGATGCTTGTGCAAGCAAACATAAACTCCGTTACTACTTCATTTCCGGTCATCCATCTTCAAATGTATATCTCTGCTTCCCACCGCACTGTGGCCTGACATTACCCGTTGTATAGTTTTGGCTATCTGTTTCTACTCGCCGCACTTCCTGATCCAAAGAAGACTGGATGCTTCTCCCCGACTTCTGACGGCGTCCTGAGTATTGGTGCGATTGATTGGCACCTACGTTTTAACAAGTACTTTGTGCCGAGTTTTGTTCTTGCCCCCCATTATCCTTGGTCCGCCCTGATGAAGGTGGGATCCCTTTGTGGGTCCAATACCGAAACGCGCGTTGGCGCTTGATTTGGCGACCTCCTTCTTTGAATACCATCTGGCTTTCGTTGGAAGAAACACCAACGACCATATCCATCTAAATACCGAAGGATAATCTAGTTTAAGTGTGATGTGTATTGATGAATGTGATTCTGATTGAATGAGTAAATGTATGAATCTGAGTGTTTGTTTACGGTGCCTTGAACTTTGGTTTTTTATGTTTTTTTACGATTGAATATATATACACTGATGTTCTTCAAATGTATGTTTTATCCATATACATGTATATATTAGATAAAGAATGTTTTTTGTACTAACTAAAATGAATTACTGAATTTAAAAAAATATAAAGAAAAAATAAATAAAATAGATATCCTAATTGGGTGTTTGATGTACATTCCTCTGTTTTCCTTTTTCCAGTTTTGTTTTGCTCTATAATAGGGACCTTTTCTAGGCCCAAGAATATATACCTTCTTAACCGGTTCCGGTTCTCCTCTCAAGGAAAGGGACGGGGGTCATCGGAGGGATCAAGTAACAGCAGGAGGGAAGGTGATTGGGACATGGGACAAGCCAGAATGCGCAGGGAGGGAGTGCGGTTTCAAACACATTAACTCTTTTGGACGGCAACAAGGGAAATAAACAAGAAAAAAAGTGCTATGGAGGGAGCTAGCAGCAGGCGGGAGAGTGGGAGGGAGAAGAAACAGTATCTCAATCACGTCGGGAGCAGAGGACTGGCACTGGTTAACTTGAATCAATCTGTGCCTGGTCCCTGCTCCATAGAAAGGATCGGAAGTGACGTTTGGCCAGCACTGGCCAACTAAGGAGACTGCAAAGAAGAAGGACACTGAAGTCCACAAATGGTAAGCAATGGGAGGGCTCAAAGCAGGGCTTTAAGTGGAATGAAAAAACTGAGGGGTGGTCTCTTAAAGGGGCATGGCCGATGTAATTAAGGGCGTGGCTTAAAACACCTAAGCTAAAAATCTGTGCTTAGCATAAAGGTGTTCCGCCCGTCTAGCATTTTGCTGTTTCTGTCCTTGCATCCAGATATATAATACAGCAAGTAACATTACACCTACAACAAGCGAGGACTGTTGGATTTGCCAATGGTTCTTAGCTGCATAAGATAAATAAGCAACAACTATGGCTTCGTTGTATATATAATGTTAAAATGCTTCCATTCTGAAAGAATGAGACTGTGAAAGAACTATAATGAGCCTCTTTGAAGTTACAGTGAAGCGTGGTACTGTTAAGATTTATCTGTTCATTGAGGGTGAGGGCAAAAATGGAGGGCCCGATAGGGACACGTCTCGGTACCTGCTTTTTAGAACTGATGGTGCTGAGCACCGGCAGGACCCTGCCCACTTTAAGCCCTGCCTCAAAGCCCTTTCAGTAAGAAATAGTGTCTCACAAGCGAGACGTATGCGCTAGCGCATGCTCTCCCTGGCTCAACCCCAGGGCCATTTCTACCATTAGGCCTGACTAGGCAGCCGCCTAGGGTCATAAAAGGGGGAGGGCGGCAAAAAACATGAATTTGGAAATCCCCTTGACTGGTCTTCAACCTGAGGATTTTTCTCAGTTTAGGTGTCCTAAAGTTAGGAATCCTAACTTTACTACTCCTAAACTGAGAAAAATCCTAACTTTAAGACTTTCGGTATTCACAGAAGGCATTTAGGAGTCGTAAAGTTAGGACTCCTAACTTCTGTGAATAGCGAAATGAGTAAGTGCCTTCTGTGAATACCAAAATGAGTAAGTTCCTTCTGTGAATACCCAAATGGTACTAAGTTTAGGATTTAGTTCTGTGAATCAGGCCCAGGACTCTTAACTTTAGGACGCCTAAATGCCTTCTGTGAATATCGAAAGTCTTAAAATTAGAATTTTTCTCAGTTTAGGAGTAGTAAAGTTAGGACTCCTAACTTTAGGACTCCTAAATGCCTTCTGTGAATACCGAAAGTCTTACAGTTAGTATTTTTCTCAGTTTAGGAGTAGTAAAGTTAGGACTCCTAACTTTAGGACTCCTAAACTGAGAAAATTACTAACTTTAAGACTTTCGGTATTCACAGAAGGCATTTAGGAGTCCTAAAGTTAGGAGTCCTAACTTTACTTCTCCTAAACTGGGAAAAATCCTAACTTTAAGACTTTCGGTATTCACAGAAGGCATTTAGGATTTCTAAAGTTAGGACTCCTAACTTCTGTGAATACCAAAATGAGTAAGTGCCTTCTGTGAATACCAAAATGAGTAAGTGCCGTCTATGAATACCAAAATGGTAGTAAGTTTAGGATTTTGTCTCAAGTTAGTTCTGTGAATCGGGCCCATGGATTTCATTAAAATATTTGAATGTTGTGAATTTATATTTTGAATGAATTGGGCAAAAATAAATTTGCTTACATTTTCATGAACTAATGACCATGTGGTTCACAAATTCATGAAGTCTGTATTGTCGCCTTGTCGGACACCATGAAACTACTCCTAGCATAGGGAGCAGACATCATTTTCTTGTTGTGTGTACATAGACAGAGCACATTCCTCGGTTGCACTAAAGTAAATTTCTAAGATTGACAGTTAATTTTAAAAGCGAATCGGAGTGTGCATTGGGAACAATTTATGATTAACACTTTGAAAAGTAGCACATTGGAGGTTAATTTCAATAGGCAATGTCCATCAGTGCTTAATCCAGGACTACCATTTCCAGCTGTTTCATTGTGAGATCTAGCCTGTTCCAGTCTGGCGATCCCAACCCCCTGACCTTGGGGTGGCCCTGCTGCTCCCAGCATTGGATCTAAGTGGATCACTGTGCTCACTCAGACATGCCTGCCTGGATCAGTTAGCCCTTCTTACGCATTGCACAGATTCCCGCCTAGGATGGGAATGAATGGTGCAATTGAGCTATTGTTGGTCAGATTGAAGTTGAAGCAGTCAGAGAAGTCTAATAAACAAAAGCGGTTACCCTCATGTGCTCTACAACGCTGGCAACATGTCCACCATGATCAGTCAAAATAAAGATGGCCATAGAGGAACACAGCTGATGGCCCATTTAGTTTATGGTGGCAACCGCCATCTTTGAAGACAGGGTGTCCAATGACCTCCTGACAAGCAGCAGTCTTATAAAAAAGCAGTAGATCTACATCCAGTTTCTTTATATCAAGGTGGCAGGACTGACCTGTCTCTCCTCATAAACTCACTTTTTCAAAGACACCTGATCTTCCTCATGCTCCACTGAACCTGTATATGAGTGATACCAGTCAAAAACCTGCTTTGGGGCTCCCAAACACCATCCCTTTTTTTTCTGACATTCAATTACGTTTCTGTCCTGTTCGCTCTTTCTACGTAGGTGCATACCAGAAGGGACTGTTGGAAAATTGCTCATTCAGCTTGCCAAATTAAATACAATGTATTGATTGGTTGCATCACTACATAAACCCTTGCATTCTACCAGTTAGAGCCTAACAAAAGGTATATAGAATCTTGGGATGCAAGGATGGCTAGTTTGTTCTGCTGGTTGGTAAACAAATACAAGTCTCTCTTTGGAAGGAGAATGGGTTAATTTGTTGGGAAGGGGGCAGCGAGCGAGCGAAAAAGAAAATGGGTGGGAGTGGGTTGTGCCCATGGGTGGCAGTGCAGTTGCCAACTAGATGTGAAGTGGAGGAAGTCTCTTTGCTAGAAAAGGATGGTTATGGTGTAAATTCCTAGAGGGTTTGGGATTGAACGGGTTGTGGCTGCAGACTGTATTGGGGTTGAGAATTTAGAGACTGAGCAAACTAGTATGGATTCTCGAGACACATCTTGAGGATGAAGAAGGAAGGTGACTTCAAGATCTGATGTCAATGGTTTTCTGGCAGTATGCCACCATCCAGTCTTTCTTCGATCACACTATCATTGATGCTGCAAAATCCTGCTGTGCATTTAGGATGATGAGTGAAGAACTATAGGAATCCATTTTAAGAATGCTCTTTTATGAGAGATTACATTATCGCTTTCCCGCCTCATTGGGTTGTGTCCAAGGTTCTAGTTTATGATGTGGCGACCCAAGGCATCACCTTAACGGGCGTTTGGTAATTGCTACCCAGGTGGTGGAAAATGATCCAGTCTTGTATGCCTGACCAGTGAGGGTGACATTTCAGACTGGTTCTGTCTTTTATTTTTTTACCTGTGATGTTCTATAACTTGGCCAGGATGAGCATTTATCATTGGTGGTGATGTCTAAAACCAGTCACAAGACACCCCATACTAAAAAAGATTGAAGTGCATCTAGTGATTGCGTGTGTCATGTGTATGTCTTCAGACAAAACAATTTGTATGGTCACTCTAGATTTCCACCCTCTGTCCCAGCTATACAGATCACCTAGTTAACAGTGGGCATTATGTGCTCTGCTTCATTCGTTATCTGTGGGTACCTGGATGCGAGGCATTGGTGTTGTATCCTGAGAAATTTCAGGTCTTACGAAAGATCAGTTGGCCAATTGTCCATTCAGTGCTTGAAACAGTTTGTAGGTGGCCATCATTTTTTTCTTGGTTGGGGCTGAAGTTTAATTAGGCTAGTTATCGATTAGTTCAAGGAGGCTGCAGGAATTGGCATTGGTCCTTGCCCACCCGATGGTCAAGACGTGCTCTGGTGGCACCTGCTATACCTGGCAGCACTTCCTGGATCTAGTTCTAGAAGACTTCAGCAACACTGGGGATGCAGAAACGTTGGCATTTGTCACCTAATGGCAACTTGAGTTGAGAATATTGTCATCTAGATCTAGCAGAAGCTAGTGAGATCCAGACTTGAAGTAAATCTTTGAGAACTATCTCTACCTGTTGACATTAGCCACAAGATCATCTACTGTGGTGGTGTCACTGCACTATGTTTTTGATAGCTTGGTTAGCGTGGTTTATATCTAATCAGGGCCGGACTGGCCATAGCGGGAACCGGGCAATCCCCCGGTGGGCTGCACGGGTGGGGGCCCTTTTTTGTTACAAGGCCGTTTTTGCAGCATAGGTGCAAAATTGGCCCTGTAACAAAATCCGCCGAAAACCGGCCCTGGCAAAGAGCTCGGTGGCACTCCCAACCCCCTGGGGGGGGGGGGAGGGGGCAGCCAAGCACTTTGCCAGGGCCGGTTTTGGTTCCCAGTCCGGCCCTGTATCTAATGCATTAATTCTTCTAGCCTGGATGACAGGGGGAGAGAGTGATGGTAGTAAAAGGGAGGGGGCGGCATTTTTCAATTCTCGCCTAGGGCGGCAAAACACCTAGAAACGGCCTTGCTCAACCCTAAGGAATTTTCCCTTGCCCTCACCACAGCAGCCTCAGGGCTGGTGTTCGTAAAGTGGGAGTCTGATGGTTTCCAGTTCTATCAATTATTCAAAATGGTCATATCCATGGCATTGTGCAGTGGGAGATACTGGGGCACAGCAGCAAGCATGGCGGCGGCCCCCAGTCACATTACTTGTCATCTTTGCCCTGTTTAGGAGCAGGTGGCAAGGCAGCTGGGAAAAGAAGAGGTGGTGACCCCAAGCCAGTTCAATCCCAATTAGTACGTCCTTTTTTTCGAGTGGTCTGGCTGGGAATAGGTGGTGGAAGTCAGAAGACACACAGTAGGATCTGATTACACCTTGCCTTCAGGCTCAGTGACCTGTCAATGGAAACATAGAACACTTTTACGTCAATTCACAAGTTGGCCAAGTGGTAGAGAACAGGTTTTACCTTTTTAAACTCTTAAAGAACGTCAAAAGACTTCCAAAGGAAAATTGAAGGAATGTGTGTTTTGAAACTAATACAGTCGTGAGGGACAGCAAAAATACCTCAAGATATATTACATCCTTTGATTGAGGCAGCAGAGGAAAACTATTCAGCACACATTATTTGTAAAGTACTGTAAGGTACGTAAGTCTAGTTGGTCAATTATAATAATTATTAAAAATTTTGTAACGCTCAATACAAACTAAGTTGTGTTAACTACTACCAAATTCAAACGTACTCGTTTTCTTAAGCTTAGAAGAATGAAAGATTTAGTTAAAACCTGTAGGAATTCAAACGTACACCTTGCAAGTTTTTCACAGAGGTTTGCAATAGGCGCACAACCCATCACGCTATTTAACTAGGACTGGAACTTGTGGCCTGCAGGTTACGTGAGGATCTCAGACTAGCATCCATCCATAGATCTATCTTCCTAGAATACAAACTTCGCGGTTCCCTGTAGCAGTCACATGAATGTTTTAAGATATTTTATGATGACGCAAATCTTTGACCAGCAAATTAAACATATCTCCACAGCAAGCATATTAAACATCATATCAATTTTACCACTACAATAACCTAAGATTTGCAGGATACACATGGATCTCTTCAGCAGGTCCTCAACCCCGAGTGTTATCTTAAAATAATGTTTGTTTATTACTAATGTAGTAAAACAGAAAAGCTTTACTATCCCATTGCTCCTTGTATTTTATTTATTTCTCGAATTGATAAAGTAAACTAAGTCGAGGATGTGTCAGCATGCTGTGCAACAGACAGGATTGGGTTAATCCCTAACATAGAACCAGCAAGTAATTAACGAATGTTAAAAAGAAAGTTAATGATAACTATTCAAAAGCGGTCTCAACATCGTGTGAAGAGTGAAGTGACAGTGAGTAACACATCAGACTAAATGCGCCAGGTGAGTTAGACAGGAGAAAAGGAAGGCGGGCAGAGTGATTATGATGTTGGGAAAAATTAGTACTATAAGGCAAAGCTAGCAAAAACGACACCTCAAGTAAACAAGCATTGGCATAGCCAATAGGTCTCACCTTTGGGACCGTATCAGTGTTTAGCCATGCAACAGTTGATGTTGTTGCACCGAGGATATTGTGCTGCATAACTAAATACTTATAAGGTCCCAAAGGCGAGACCTATTGGCTATGACAGTGCTTGTTTATGTGGGTGACTACCATGCCCATGAAATGAACATGATGCTACTAACTGTTGATGATTGTGGAATTATAGTAGTGGGGAACATGCTTTTTTACCTGAAGCACAGAGGGGCCCCGAGTTTACAAATGGGTACATGGATGAGTGAATACATTTACTGTTGGTAGGATGAACAGATGACTGTGAAAAACAAAGAATGGCAAAGTGAGTGCATGAACTGATAAAAGACTAATGCATGAAAGTGAATTTGCGGGTGAATGGGCAAGATGATGAAATCAAGCATTCTATCCATCATTTTTTTAAATACTTCTTAAAGAGATTGGAGGTTTTTTAAAACTAATCAAACATGTTGGGCACATGGCACTGTATTTCATTATATTGTACTGTTAGATACTTAATGAGTGTAAGTCCTCAGAGCACAGAGTGAGTGCCTCAGTCCTGGGAGAGCAAGATGGGTTCCTTAATCAGCCTTGCATTACGTCAACAAGTACAGCTTTCTAACTGCAAGGATTTTGGGAATCAATTTTACACTACTAGGTATGCTTTGACAGTACTATATTTTTTGAGCTCTAGGGATTTGGTAATTTGAAGAGCCTGACGGCGCTTGAGAATGCGTTTCTACGCAAGATTACTAATCTTCCTTCAAGCACGCCACTGCGACCTCTATTATTGGATCTTGGCAAAAAGCCACTTGAATATCTTGCGAAGCTTCGCCCAATACTTTATTGGCGCCGGCTTTGGTGCACAGGAGAACTCATCCACTATAGGAGTGGCTTTATGGATGTAATAAAATCTGATTTGTTTCACAAAATCCATTGGTTGCGTGGGATCAAATCTCTTCTTGGTAGCATAGGCCTGATCGATCTCTGGAATGACCCATTAAATGCTGCTTTCCCTACAACGGAAAAGTTGAAAACAATATACCTGGAATGGGTATTCAAGGTAGAAACCACACAAGGTCTTTCTACCCATCTAACATGTTGTTTCCGCGACCTAAAAGTTTGTCTATCCCTAGAGAGGTATTGGGATATGATCGAAAAAACCCTCGATCGTAAATTGTATTTCCAACTACGGGTGGGTACTTTACCCGTTGCTGAATTCACCTCCAGATGGGGAGGCCGACACAGCAAAAATGATAAGTGCTATAGATGCGTAGATGTATGTGAATCAGTAGGACATGTATTATTTTTTTGTCCCATGTATGTAGTACCTCGAAAAATCTGGATAAAGCCCATTTGTAGATTTTTGGGCATTAGTAGATACGCTATAGCTCTGCGTATCTTGTGCACAGATTCTGCTCCCCCCATTTGTATAGCTGTGGCTAAGTTTTTGGGATGGGCTTGGGGTATACGGTTAAAAGCCCTGAGGTTTGATGCAAATTGTTTTTAATATACCGATATTCTGTAGCATCTATTGGATGTAGTTAATCTTGGTTGGTAACTAAAACAGTATGACCCTTGAACTGTGCCATGTTGACATAAAAGTCAAATGGACTGGTTTTAGATTGGCTGAATAGCTTCTTAAGTATTGTATTCGATGGTTGTTCAGAGATTTAATTGTAATTTTAAATTTTTAGATACTTTATTAATTGTTTTATGTAATGATTGTAATATGCTTTTATGACTCAATTGTCGAATAAAGCTTGATTGATTGATTGATTGATTGACTATATTTTTCACATTTTTATTGTATTTCTAATGTGAGAACAAAGGCAGAACTTGAGACTAAAAAGTGCCTTGTTTGTGATCTTGCAACCTCATCCACTAAACTCAGAAAGTAAGATAAACCATCCCAGTGAAACACCCATCTTACTGAGGTTGTAATGAAGGTGTTTTTAGAGCATTCACTACCTGAAGTAAGCGCTATGCTGGTTTCAAGGCACTCCCACTGTTGCAGTGGTCTTCCCTCTGGAGTAAGTGGCAGTAGCTTGTTTCAGAACAATATCTGTGCAGAATATGGTTTAAAATTGGTGTCCCAGTACCCGAGATACTATTTCATTACAATGGAACAACCACGCCATAACTCCAAGGCCGCGATAGGAAGAAGCTTACTTTTAAATGTACCCTGTCAATTGTTTTATTTATTACGGTGCAGGACACGGGGGGAATGTAAACTGTTTAAAAGTATCTTGTTGCCAGCTACATGATCTTTTCTTTGCCCAAAAAGGCCATTTCGTGATTGGTCAAGCACACAATAGCACTTGACATGTACCAGGTGTACCACGCGGTCATGTAAGTACCACGCCTCTGGTGAAGAGTTTGTGCGTACTCTTATCAAGCCCAGCCCCCGCCCCTTAAGGGGCTAGGATGTGGTCTAACGGCAAGCGCTGCAGACATGGGACCTGGGAAAACGGGCTAGAGTCTCAGGCGTCGGTTCAACATCCTGTGTTTCGGGGAAAATCACTTAATGTGCCCGTGCCAAACAAAAATGTTTTGATGTAACTGCTGCTCTGCTCATCTAAAGTGCTCCAATACCTCCGGGCCGAGTTCGTGCTATATAAAACTGCAAAAAATAAATACCACTTTGAGACGGGTGAGGAGTGGAGAGATGCAGAGAGCGCGTAGAGGTCCGAGAGGGAGCGGTAGAGAGAAGAAAGGGGAAGAAGAAAGATTACAAACAAAATGCTAACGGTGTTGTTTTCAGGACTCTCTCCTACTTAAACAGGAATAGCGCTCCTCTCCGCGCACTCCATTTGTTACAACAAAAAGCTAACTTCCCTGCGTGCGGGGTCGTTAAGACTCAGTGCTGAAACATTAGCTACGGAAATGCTGTAGTGAAATGGGTTACAATTCTTTCTCGAGCTCCTGTGGCTTGTTGGGAAGACTGCAGCAAAGCTGCTTCCTCTTCCTGCAGATTTTGAAGGAAACAGGCTAAATATAATGAGGCTGTCCGAAGGCGTGCAGTCTGCGCAGTGCAGATGATGGCTCGGGCGGTCCGGAGGTACCCTGTTTGTCCTGAAAAAAATGGGGTTAACCCTGCCTTGAGGCGAGAGGAAGGAACCCATCTCATTATCTGCAGCCTGCGCTCTGGAAGTCCTCACTCCGTATGGGTTCCTGTCATTGTGAATGCCACAAAGGCTCGCCTGTATTACTACAGATAATGAGGGACTCACGGGCTCCAGCCCCGATACCCGGGCCACGGCCGCCTTATCAGTCCAAGGCAAAAAGTCGCTGCTACGAAGAACCAAGCACCATAAAAGGGCTTCCCAGTCTTTACTGAACAGCAGGGTGGCAGAGTGCCCCGGCGCAACTACTGGAATGTACTATTTGGCAGGGGAGGGGTGCGTGCCACAGAGAGGTCACCCGGAAGTGGAGCGATCCCACCCCTTTATACTCGACCTCCTAACTATGATTTTAGGACTACAATCATTGATACATGAGGTACACTTTGAATTTAGAGATGCATGTGTACTTTGGCATGGTGGGGTGGATAAGGTTGAGCAGCCTGTGATGTACACAGGGTAGGGGTGAGAGAAAAAAAAGCGTGCACGCCTCGTGCTGAAAGTTTAAAAAAAAAAAAGGAATGCAGCGTCCCGTGAGTGGTGCGTGTGGGACGAGCACCAGGCCATCTGTTTTGCATTATCGTGCACACGTCTGGGCACGATAATTCAAAACAAAAATGCCTGTGCGGGTAACCACAAGCAATAGGCGACATGCATGTGGTGAGCTTTTTGAAGCCCCCTTACTATAAGTCTCACCAGAGCAGCGCATGTGTGCTGCCCTAGACTCGACCTAAAAAGAGGCAAGAAGGAAGCAGGGTAGAATTATAGTAAGATACGAAGACAGGGAGTGATAAAAGTGTGGGAGGGTGGTTCCGTGTACTTCACGGGAGATGGAGCGTATAAATGAAGACTAAGGGAGAGACGTCAGCAGGAGGTCAGTGAATGCAAACTTTGAGTGAGCGGCCTCAAGTAGAAAGGATCTTTGGGATTCAGTGAAGAAACGTCAGGAGTAGGCTGTGCAGACATGCATAGTTAATGAGGGATGGTTCCAAAGGGGTAACGAGTTAGGCAGAGAGCAAGAGGAGGCCCGTGATTGAGATGACCTCAGGTAGATTTTAAGCAAGTGTGGTTTCCGTCCTTTGCAAAATTTGTCTTGGACAAGGATCAAGTGGAAGCTTTGTTGAATTTTTTTCATGCCAAACTACGGGCCTAATTTAGAGGTTGGTGGAGATACTCTGTCACAAACGTGAACCATATCCCGTCCACCGTATTACAAGTGCCACTGACTATAATGCATTTGCATTACAGTGGACGGTATATTCGTCCCGTTTGAGACGGAGTATCCCATTCGCCAAACTCTAAGTCAAGCCCTGAGTGCATTGGTAGTTCTCAAGTTCTTCATGCCAAAAGAGAAGTTAAGAGAGTTTCTTCAGTGGTCCAGATATTGATTGTAAATAGCCTTGTATGTATTATACACCACTATTAATTTAGGTGCTTTCAGTAGAGTTGAAATGTAAGTGCCGAGACACCTCAGGGTATTGGTTTGTTCTCTTCAAAACCCAAATTAAACGTGTTCAAACATTTTGGATTCAGATATCACCCTAGTTGAACAATGTAGAATGGCTTTCATAGTTGCCAATGATGAGCTAAGTGCTCCTGCTGAAGGGGAGTTTCCATAGCCAGGAAAGAAAGAAAGCCTGAACAGTGGTGTGGTAGTCATAAGGATGAAGCAGGGGATGCAGTTATTTAAGGACTGGAGAGAGGCTCTTACAGCAGAAGCAGTACAAGTGATTTGTGTTCATAGACATATAGTTATCGATCCACAATCTCAGTAATTTCACCTCATCTACCGAGTGCAAGGGAAACTGTTGATGTTGATCTCTGATGTTGAGCTGAGATAGTCAGTCTTTCTTAAATGTTAAACTCGTGAAGACGTCTATTGATGATCACTTAATTATTTTTCGGGATTTAAGGTATGGAAATTCAATAACATTAAATTATGGAATCTTGTTAGATCTTTTCCGATAGTACAGTTGTAGTGTGGTGGGTTACAGTTGGGTATTGTCACTTGTTGCTGTCTATTATTTCTTTGGATCCAGACATTGTAAAAATAATACATTTATACTCACATTCGTACACCACAGGCTGATAAAAATTGACTTTTCCCCTCAAAACTCTGTCCCTCATGACTCGCCCCTTTTGGCTTAATCCTTCTTCACTCCATTTCATTTCAGCCATTTGGTCACTTCCAATTTTATGGTCCCTGTAGTCATGTTTTTTTTATTTTCAGAAATGTCAATACTATAAATGTACCCATTCAAAAGCAGAGCATGCAAAATGTAAGTTCACACCCCACATAATCCTTTCTGCCACATGATTCATGTTCTCTCTCCTCGAATAAAATGTCTCCAGCGTTAAAACTGCCAAGTTAGAGCAGCCGTGGATGAATGAAAGTGGTTGCTAATCATGGCCTCTCCTTTCACCTGAAGATTTTCGCGAGTGTTCTTAATTTTGGGCATGAACATTTTGAAAAGTGCTGAAAGGAGACCCTGGGTTGGTCACTCTCTAGGTAACGATGTTCTTGCGGCAGTTGTGGCCTGCAACCCGCACGAAGATTACCCAGTACAAATTCAACCTGGACAACAATACATCCATGTTCAGGATCCGTGACAAACCTTCAGAGCGAGAAGATTTGCTCAGCACTTAAATTGCAGTCAGGTTAGAGGCACCTTAGGATCTCAACGTGCTGACACTGGTAAAGAAAATAGGCGAATTGGAAGTGTCTTACTCTTCTTCTGTTATTGGCTTTTATATATTTGTGTGTAATAGTGTCTTTAGGGCAGGATACATAATCCGCCCATTCACTGAAACCCTCACCCATACTCACCCATTCCCCCCTATTTATGCAGTTGCCACATGAAAGAAGTACCTTATAAACACCACCTTCCAGCAGTCTAACCTCCATGTGCTGTTCGCCATTAACATGCTGCTTCCCTTTCTCTCCCTAACGGTCAGCTCGTGAATTTCAACTAAACTCACCCTCATACTCTTAAATACTCATAGTGCTTGTTAATTAACTTCCACCACGTGACTGCATCCCCCAATAGCTGTACCCAAAAATGTCCACCATTTGAACAGAAAACTCTAACTCCCACTATACACCTCCCAGCTCCATGAAATACCCAAAAACTCCGTCCCATACCATATTTTAACACACGGACACCTAAAGTAAAAAAGCAATATAACTTGTTAAAGAAAAACAAGCATTGGCATAGCCAATAGGTCTCGCTTTTGGGACCTTAGAAGTATTTAGTTATGCAGCACAATATCCTTGGTGCAACAACATCAACTGTTGCATGGGTAAACACTTATAAGTTCCCAAAAGCGAGACCTATTGACTATGCCAATGCTTGTTTTACATAGATGAGGGGACCGAGCATCTTAAGAGGCAAGAGGGAATTTTCTTTGATTTTTACTGTATGCTTGATAAACTCAAACAATACCACACTCCACCTCTATTCAAGGACTGGATGTTGCATTTTGCAGGTTTATCAGCTTTGCAGCAAGACTGTGCTTGCAGTGTCAGAAGAAGAATTCCAGGGCAAACGGGCTAAGGGGTGCACGTCCACACCCCGGAAGTACTTGTGTAACACTGCTAGAGAAAGATGAATCCAGTAGAAAGGCGTGGAAATCCCAGCTCTACTCATGCTGTGACTGGCAGGGACTGAGAACAGACACGTTCTGGGAAAAGGTAGGTTACCTGGAGAAGGAATGTATTGTTGGCAGCACGGATGGGTGGGTAGGGGGTATCAAAAGCTGATGAATGCTCAAGTCCATTAAAATTATGGGAGCACAATTATTCAAAAGAAGCACTTTCACATGGGCATTTCTTCAGTAACATTTGGAGGAATAGATAAGTATGCGGACAGACAATCCTGCTTATTATCCGTAGCATCTTCCCACATGGGGGACAGAACAGTCATTGAATGATGTTTATTGCTATGGACATATGGCTGTGGTTCCATGTTGTAAGGCATTGATATATTTGTACTCACATTTTTGATAACACATTGATTAATGTAAGCGTTTAGTTTTCTCACCGGGACACGTTTTGTTCAACAAAAATGAGTTTAATAAATCTACAGATAGTACTTTAATTCCAGACAGATCTCAAATTTAGCAATTGCACTGGTATGCCATTAGGATGTAGCAGCTCTATCGCCCCTGAGGGAAGGAGTCCCCTTGACAATGATTTCACATCAGAGGCTTGTCCAAAGAGTGTGGTAAGTTAGTTTATTTTAAAGGTTTTGTTGTATTTCAGCTTTGACAGCACCACTACACACACTCACAAGCCACACTGGTGGCACTGTAGGGAAGGATGTAGTGATCGGCCACTGTTAAGTAGTGGATAGCTTTAATCCAATTAGAGTATCTAACAGAGGTCCAAGTGGCCAGGTGGATATGTTTCTTTTACAGGTCTTGCAAAATGGAGTCCACACAAAGAGGTCTGAAACCTATTGAGTGCAGGAAAGATTTACATAGCATATGTATCTGAAGAAGTAATTGTTGTTAAATAATGAGTACGATCGTAGCAATAGTGATTTAATTAGCAACACAACATCGCATTGTAAGGAATTACTTGTTTATTTCTTTTCTGTATGGACAAGAGTTAGCATCTTACGTTTGTCAAATTACAGTGCTTTTCAGATGAGTCAGCAAAGTCAAACAGACTTCCGTTCAGCTCAACTTGCAACTTTTAAAAGTCTCTATTTTAGACAGCAGGGAAGGCTGGCTGCAGACACTGTTCAGACTACAATTGTGAATGTGTATTTGAGAGTTTCAAATCTGTCCCTCTGAGATACACAAGGAATGAGCATCGGCCCTAGCAGCGTGATCCGTTGTAATAAAAGCCTTGCTTCCGTGAAATGGATTTAAAATCATGGCCTAGCCATGGTGGCTGAGCCTGTAATCTTCCCTCAGAGGACAGTGCCTTTATGTTACAGACCCTTATCACAATTGTTGCAAGTATGCACTGAATGGTGCCTTGTGGTGAAAGTGAAACGCTAGCAAGAGACAAATAGGCAGGTCCCCGTTGTGTGTGGACAGGTTCATGGCTCAACTCTGCTCCTTGCTGGCCAAAGAAATACCCCTTTCCATATACCAACCTGTGCTGAAGGGGGTGTGTCAAAAGGATACATCTAAAAGGCTCAAGGGACAGCCGGTGTTAGAATTCTGAGGTTTCTGGACCTCTGACTATTCCCGCCTTTTGCTGGTGCTCGCTCCTGGGTCCTGAGTGATCAATAGGGATTCAAAGATGGGCCTACTGTGCTGGGCGAGTGACTCTTGCTCTTCGAGCGCAGATCTCTGGGGCCGACTTGAAGGTAGAGAAAATAGAAATCCACAATCCAGATCAAGAGTAAGTAAATAAAAAAAAAACATAATAAAAAAGGATTAACGTCATGATATTGGAGAGGGGGGATTAATAATGTACTGTGGAAAGAACAGGCCGCCAGCTTGACAGTTACCAAATCAATTGATAGAAACGTATAAATATAACCAATGTATTCCTAAATGTAAATATGGTCATTTTGTGTACGTTGTTGTTACATATAAAAGCGTCCTGAAAGTGCTTGTTGAAAGTTTTCAATTTTTATAAATCTTGGGCACAGACATCAACAGATAGTCTCTTTTGTAAATACATAATATGTATTTTTACTTTGAACACAAATAATTCTGCCTAAAACGATTCTTGAGTTAGTTGTCGATTATGAATTTGTTATGATCCATGATGTGGGGGTGAGGGAAATTAAAATATAGGAATGTGAATTCACATGACACAGACTGTGATAGTTGAACACATATGTGACTGTGCTTAGTTACAGAAAGGCAGAACCCCTGTGGCTTGGTTTGTTTTCGTGCTGGAGATAAGCAAAATAACATGCCCTGGAAGTTGACTGCATATTCTAAAGGCGTCAAATTTTAATTTTGGTCTCATGTTTATTAAAAATACGTTCGCCAGAGTAGGATTCTCAACTATGATTGAAATTAATGTTGTTTCAATCTACTGAAAAAGTGCATGCATTAGGTGCTCATGTTATTTTAGTGAAGTAGTATCATCAGAAAGGACTTCATTTTTATATGTGCTGGATAAGAGGGAATGAGAGGTCCCTGTCATTGACAATAATGCTTAAATGAAATGCACTGCAGTTTCTGATTTCCCCATATGTAATAGGTTACTCAAAGGAATCTGATTGGTCTAGTGGTTTTGATTCATTGATTCTGAGCCTCAGGCTTTTGGCAAAGTGCATTCATGGCCAGATGTTGAACCTGGAAAAAAAAATGTCAAGGTAGACAAGCTGCCCGCGTTAGCCTAGATTACATTAGTGCGGTCCTGAAAGAAAGAACCAATAGGACAAACCAACCCCTTACATAGAAGAAAGACAAGCAGCCGTGCGGCCGCAAAAGTGAAAGTGATCAAGATCGCGATCAAACATTACAGCGGCCGTGTGGCCGCGAAAGTGAAAGTAATGGCGGTCAAGCACGGCGCGCCCGCGCACATGCACTGTAGCTCTAGGCTGACCTGGTAGCACTTTTTGGAGCCCTCTCAAAAGATCTCACCAGACCAGCGCATGCGCTGGGTCACGCGAGACCTAATAAGTGAAACACTATTGCATATCTTGAAAATTACATAAACCTCCCTCGGTTGAACTGCTCCCTCCTTTATCCAGGTTGAGTTCTCTGTTGCTCGGTGCCTATGCCACACCGCATATTATTTCAGAATGCCAAAATCCACGTGTAAACCTGTATAATGCTAAGCGCTCTCCTCAACTTCTCGAATTAAAGACGCAGTTCAACCGTGGGAGATACACTGAACAAGAGAGCGTTGTCTTGATTTCCACAACCTTTTTTTTCTATTTGCTTACTTTTGAAGCAGTTGCGGCACCCACCACTGTAACAAAAGTAAATAAATAGAAAAAAAATCACCCAGCCGCCATTTTTTTTCTATTTGCCTACTTTTGTTACATTTGTGTCACAATTCAAGCATTAGACACCGCTTGCAGGTTTTGCAAACACATAAATAAAAGTCATTATCATTTACAATGCCAATAGCTCAAACTCTCGTAAATGCGAGACCTGTTGCATTGCAAATGCTTACTTTACAATGTGCTATAAGTGCCTGCAGAAGTCAAAATTACCTGCACTGTGGCAGGGCCAGCATTTTGGCATTGGTGCCCTTATAGGCCATGGGTGCTTTGTAGACCAAAAGTTACATAAAAGAATGCCAGTGCCTAACTTTGCCTTTTATACAGTCCATATAACACAGCTGACCCGTAAGTTGAAACTTACCGCAGTATGGCAGCATTTTAAACACACAAAAAGTAATGGGAGGAATGCTTGAAATGTATTTTACCACTGGCAATCACTCAGAGTAGCATTTCAACCCATTGTGTTTTTTGCTCACCATGCCACCTCAGTTTGGACCCAGCCATATGAAAATCAGTCTTAAGCTTGCTCCAATAAGAACAGTCCATCCCAAACCTTAAGGCTAGGTCCTCCCTGAATTGGAACTGTGAACACACAAAATCTGGTACTGAAACGAAGAGGCAACAAACAGTCATTGTTGTGAAGACAGCTACTAAGAGATTCAAAATCAGGTGCTTCAATCATACTCTGTTGGTTGCAACCAGCTTGCAAATATTTACACAAAACGGTTCCCATTGTGATGCATAGAACAAGATGAATCATCAGAACGTGCTACTAGGCAACAGAAACAATTTGGACAGTTGACACTTATGCACACAAGCTAGATAAGATAAGCGTATATACTCAGTGACCTTTGTACTTGGGGTCAGGACATCTGCTGCTGATATCCTTATTTCGAGGGCAGGTTTCCTCTCGTTCTCTCGGAATCAGCATGCAGAGATAAAAAACAGATAAAAAACAGTTATCAGAACTTCCCTATCTGACATCTGCATATGTAAACTTATGAAATTTAAGTTTAGGCAAAAACAAGGATAACCCATACGTTATAGAATGGCGTCAGGGATACAAAATGGAAGGACAATTGTTCACGCTAAACACAACACACTTATGCGTTCTCAAAACACAAGCAAATCAAGACCTGTTTCGCCTGTCTGGGTTCGTCTGTCAGGTGTGGGAAACAACCTTTACAACGTGGTTGTTACATCGCGTTACCTTTACAACGCGGTTGTTACAACGACCGCATTGTTACAAAGCGAAGCCTTTACATCGCAAGTCAATAGATCGACTTGCTCTAGATGGCGCTCAAACCTAAGGAATAGTATGATTTACTATTCCAACACCTTCCCTATTGTTTGGCAGGATGGAGTTAGAATAGTAAATTATACTATTCCTATGGTTGGAGCGCCATCTAGAGCAAGTCGATCTAATGACTTGTGTTGTAAAGGTATCGCGTTCTAACAACGCAGTCGTTGTAACAACCGCGTTGTAATGGAACGCGATGTAAAAGCATGCGTTGTAGCATGCTATATTTGTCAGGTGTAGCTTGGTTCCAGCTGCATGATGAGCACAGAACTCACATCTGAGCATACACTTGCCACTTAAGGAATAACTTCAATACACACAAGAGGTGATGGGAAGAATGCTTGCAGTAAGGCTAACCATTGCCAAGTCAGGCCCTCCCTTACCCAGAACAGGAGCAATTCAAGGCTGGTTACGTCCTGATTGATCTGTCAAGTGTAGCTTGGTTCCAGTGGTACAGTGAGCATGGTACCCACGTCTGGACATACCCTTGCCACTTAAGGCAGTACATCAAACACACAAAAAGTGATGGGAGGAATGCTTGGAATTTGACTAACAACTGGCAATCGCTCAGGTTAGGATTCTAACCCATTGTTATTTTGTCCACCATGCTACCTTAGTTTGGACCGTACCACATTCAAATCAGTCTTGACCCTGCTCCAATAGGAAAAGTCTAGCTCAAACTGCCAAGCCAGGTTCTCCCTGAACCAGAACACAAGCAAACCAAGATCGGTTTTGCATTGCTTAGGGCTCATCTGTTGGGTAAAGTGGGTATAGCGTGTTTTAGGTGGTGCAGTGACCACAGGACCCAAGTCTGGGGAAACTCACACCACTTAATGCGGTACATCAAGCACACAAAAGGTGATGGGATGAATTTTTGCAATTTGTCTAACCACTGGCAATCGCTCAAGATCGCATTCCAAACCATTGTTCTTTTGTCCACCATGCCACCTCAGTTTGGACTAAGCCATATGACCCTGCTCCAATAGGAACAATCCAGCCCGAACAGCCAGGCCAGGTCCTCCATGAACCAGAAGCCTTGCCTTTTGTCATAGTTGCCACACTCCAAATATACAATTTTCGTCTCCTCTATGCCAAGGAATATCTCCAATGTGCCACCACAGCTCTTTAACACAGGAGCCTCCATGCCCCATTTCCACTGGTGCACCACATGCCAAGAATTACCTCTAGTATGCCAGTACCAGTATTTTACTGTGAGTGCCTAATATACCAAGAATTACCTCCAGTGTACCAGTGCCAGCATTCTGTCACAGGTGTCTGTAATGCTAAGAATTACCTCAAGTGTGCCGGTATTTTGCCATGGGTGTCTCAATGAGACAAGAATAACATTCTGTATGCGAGGGACAATGACAGACTCACAAACATAACACCGCATTCACTCACTCACACAAATTCTCACTCACACTCTCTATCTCTTTCTTATTCATTCTCATGCACTTGTAGTCACTTTTAGTCCCACTCACTCAGACTCACTCATACATACTGACATGCAATCTCACACATTCTCACTCACTACTTACTACTAACTCTCACTCACATCTATACACACATGCTGTACACATACAGCCACACGTGCTCACACATACACATGCTCTCTTACATAAACATGCTCTCATCCACAAACATGCAAACATCATACATTTAAAAACATTTTTACTTACCACAGCTGCCACCATCGTCCTGTTCCAGCTAATTGTTCTTTATTCTTATTACACTAACACTATTAGTTTAATGAACAATGGGCAGAAAAAAAGGAGTGCGGAGCCGCCCCTGTATCCTTGGCACTGATTTTTCCACCTCTGAGGTCACGGCTCGCACAGGCAGTGCCAGTGTTCATAAGGGGTAGGCCAGGGGTCACCAGCGACCCCTGGCGATCCCTAAATGACATCTGTGGCATAGATTGCGCTGGACTGTATAGTCACATCAGAGATGGGAGCAGGCATTAACTAATGACACTTATTAATCAATCTTGGTGCACCATCTTTTAGGCATTCCCATGTCCGCCATTTACTCCCTTAGTCTGTTTTCTTCATCTTTCCCCCCAAAGCTCTGTCACTTCCCCTTCACCCCAATTCCTCTCCTATGTTTGGAGCCGTTCATTCTCTCTTAGGGTCCTGTCCTTTTTCCATTTCTTTTGTTTAAATTCAGCCCTCCGGGCTTTCCAGTGTTTATCTGTGCCTACCTGAAGCACAAACTACAAACTAGAGGAGGCCAATTAAGCACTAGAACCAAATCCTGGAAATTCCTAAAACATAAAAAAAAAGAAGAAAACGCTCAATCAAGCTTCCTCCTGACAGGCACTAAAGTCATGGCACATTCTACGCCAAAGCAAGAGATTCAGTCCCTACTTGATGTCCTTCAAGATTGACCTCAAGAGACACCCTTTCAGAACCAACTTTAAAGACTAGCTTGATTGTGTGATCAAACTAACTACTGCATCTTCTCCTGCACCTGCTGTAATGTCGCGTCTTACTGTGATACTTGTACATGAGGCTAGATCTGCTCTACTTAAATTACTTTAATATATACAACCCTTCTTTCTCCATTTTCTATTCTCGTTCATTTTTGTTTCCTCTCTCTCCCTCTCTCCCAAGTTTTCTTTAATCCTTTGCTCAGCACTCTCTCTCCTTCGTCCACGTATTGCAGGCGTAGTAACACATTCGCTATTGATCACTCACCCCCCACCCCTCTTTGCTTTCTGTGCCCTCTGCTAATTACAGTTTGCCACATGAAGCAATTACAGCCTCACTTTGCCTTCTCCCTTTAATTTCGCGTTGCAATTTTGTTCAATCCCAATTGCTGAATGATAGAAACGAAGTTTAATAACCCTTAATGACAGTGTGTTTACCCCCTGCCTTAGCGTCACAGCCACAGGCAGGCTTCCCAGAGCCTGGCAGCAGCGGGAGAAGGGCGATGGTACACTCTGTTCCTGGTTTATTCATCCGGAACCTGAAAATCTCAGCAAAGGGTAACATGTGCACAGGAGTGAGCTCCCCTCTGAAGATGCAGCGTCAATAATTTCACTAGTGCTCTTGCACTAGTGAGTTTGGGGTTAATGTGTGCACAGTACTGCGAGTCGGACTCCAGATTAAACTTACTAAAATACTAAAACTGATCTCTTGCATCGCCTAGGGATAGTGTCTTATGAATTATGTACATGATATGGCATCCTTATATTGGCGGATGGCTATTATCAAGGACTCAGATAATAACAACAATAAAAACATAATGGGGCTGATTCTGATAGCTGGTCGGACAGCTGTCCGCAGCCTTACCGTGCGACCGACACATACCCGGAGCCGGTCCGTCCTGTAGAGTAAGTACGATGCGCATAACTGCCAAAAACCCGATCGACACGTAGGCTGTGAATCAAGCTCCATTCTCCGTCCGAGCCGTAACTCTGAACGCCGAACCGAGTCGCCCGGAAGCAGTATCCATAGCAGTTACCGGCATGACAAGTACGATGCGTAACGCGCGGGACGGGTCATCACGTACGGCACGTCACAGCATCTGGAAAACAAGCATATCAGCTACGATTCGCGCCACAACTCAATACACGGCTACAAGACGGACCAGCTTGCAGCGGGTACGAGACGGAGCAACAAGCAGCGTGTATGACACGAGCACATCATGAATCCCATCACGCAGGTCATACCAGTAATCTACATCTATGACCAGATCAGGAACCGACGCCGACGGCGCAGGCGGTAAGTCAGACACCTACCACATAAACAAACGACACGTACCCGCAAAATGGCACACACACACAGGGGATCCACATCCTGGCCACTAACAGACCATCATAGGGGTTGCATGGCCAGCACCACTAACACCCCCACCCATAGGGCTGATGTTGCCCATCACTCCTGACACCCCCACCCATAGGGACTATGTTGCCCATCACCCCTGCCACCCACACCCATAGGGCTTATGTTGTCCATCACTACTGCCACCCCCACACATAGGGCTGATGTTGCCCATCACTCCTGACACCCCCACCCATAGGGACTATGTTGCCCATCACCCCTGCCACCCACACCGATAGGGCTTATGTTGCCCATCACTACTGCCACCCCCAGGCATGGGGCTTATGTTGCCCATCACTACAGCCACCCCCACCCATAGGGCTGATGTTACCCATCACCTCTGCCACCCCCACTCACAGGGGACCTGTTGCCCATCACCCCTGCCACCCCCACCCATAGGGCTGATGTTGCCCATCACCCCTGCCACCCCCACTCACAGGGGACCTGTTGCCCATCACCCCTGCCACCCCCACCCATAGGGCTGATGTTGCCCATCACTCCTGACACCCCCACCCCTAGGGACTACGTTGCCCATGACCCCTGCCACCCACACCCATAGGGCTTATATTGCCCATCACTACTGCCACCCCCACACATAGGGCTGATGTTGCCCATCATTCCTGACACCCCCACCCATAGTGACTATGTTGCCCATCACCCCTGCCACCTACACCCATAGGGCTTATGTTGCCCATCACTACTGCCACCCCCAGGAATGGGGCTTATGTTGCCAATCACTACAGCCACCCCCACCCATAGGGCTGATGTTGCCAATCACTCCTGACACCCCCACCCATAGGGACTATGTTGCCCATCAGCCCTGCCACCCCCACCCATAGGGCTTATGTTGCCTATCACCCCTGCCACCCCCACCCATATGGCTGACGTTGCCCATCACCCCTGCCACCCCCACTCACAGGGGACCTGTTGCCCATCACCCCTGCCACCCCCACCCATAGGATGGGTGATGCGCAACACATCCAGCATACTCCAACATCAGGTATGTCCACAAAATACATCCCCCTAACATCATGTCAACAGTGTGTAGTCTGTGTCAATTGCTCACAACAGTGATCATGGCTACGAGCATACAATGTGAGTAACAGCACATGTGTGACCAAAACATGAGTGTGACATAAACAAGGCAAGCCTCACCGTAGCACTGTGGCAATGTAAAAACAACACCCCCTCACTGTGTAGAACAGAAGTTAAGTGGGGGCTTCCAAAATGCAGCAGATGTTGAGCATTGTGGTGATGGGGACTAAACCCCCCTCATCACAGTGACCAAAAGGTAAGTGTCATCATGGTCAAAGCTGCAAATAACAAACAGCATGTATGATCCCTGCTCCCAACACATCAAACACTTCTGGGGCAAACTAGTGGTTTGTGTCCCATACACACAGAGATGTGGTGAGGCTAACAGTGCTGTGAAAACATAACACACTCTCGGCCATGTGCAGACAAGCACCACACATGGGGGCTGACAATGCATACAGCGTACAATGACACAACAGCAGAAGTGACCATCACCAAGCATGCACACATCTCGAAAATAGACACACCAATCAAAACAACATGTGTAGACTGTAGGTGTCAGATCCCAAACTCACATTCCATGCCAGCAATGGCACCTAACAACCAAGATGAATGTGCACAATGATGTGATATGAATTAGGGGTGGGCGGAATTTGCGGAATTAACCTTCGCAAATTATCGCGAAAATGTTTAAAATTATCGCAAACAAGCGGAAATATCGCGAAGATGCGGAAGTTTTTTTCCGGCATGTTCGCGAGATTTTCTGCATGGTTGCGGGTCGCCAACTTACCCATGTGGTTGCTTGCGGGCGCGGCCATCTTGTTTTGAGTTGTTCTCGCGGTGCATGATCGCGAGAAGAAAGACGTGATCGCGCGACGCATGACGTCACTGCGGGCGCGAACTGTCGCGAGACAGCGCAAATGGCTAAAAACAATACAACATCTCATGGAGAACGCGACCGGATCAAGAAAACTTGTCGGCGAACGCAGGGATTCAGGTAAGGCGATCGCGCGCGCGCGAGAATGTATTATTTTACAGCGCGAGCAAGAAACAAATTATCGCCAAGCTGCGGAAACCGGAATTTTTGACATTTTCGCGCTCTCCGCGGAACGCGAAAATGTCAAATTACCGCAATTTCCGCGAACGGAACGAAATTTTCGCCCAGGCCTAATATGAATCACAGGGACAGCATGCAAAATCACAGAAACAGCATCCAGACAAAGGCCCACAACAGCAATACCAATGCACTGGTGCAGATGGACAAACACAAACAGGCAAACTCACACTGCACATCTGACACAGCATGTGTGTGTGTGTGTCACAGTATCCCCAGGCAACTACATAACACATGAGGGGGGCTGACGCACAGTGACACAGATGCAGACACAGTGCCATACAAAAGTAAACCATCATTGGGACACTCTCAGTGGGCAATCAGGCATTGGTAGATGAGAGGGAGCACAACAGACACATGTGACACAAGCTGGAATGAACACCATCTAACACAGCAAAGAGACTGACACACAACACCACTACCCCCAGGGAACAGACATTGGGGTGAAACAAGCATGCATGACACCTCCACTGTGATGACAAAGGCAGATGTCGTACAAACTATGAAACCCAGACATGTGTCCTGTGCCACAAACGTACATCACACATACAAGAACAGAAATCACTCAGCATGGCCCCTCATCCATGGACAAACGGGAGCTAGGGGACCACCCATGCAAACATTCACATCAGTCCACCCTCAACACCACACACCCTGAACTGCAACAATGTGTATCTGTGAAGCTCACATGGACAGGTGACATTGCACATGCACCCATGACAAACACAGGAATGTTGTGAGGAACTAAGGTGCACAGACACATCACACAAGGACAGTTCACAACCCTGGGGAATGACAGACATACTGCACAGTATGGGGTACATGGCCATGGCCTCAAAGCTCACGTAACCTTCAGAATACCTTCCACAGTCCCAGGACAATGCAGATGCCAAGGAGAACCACAAGGCACACATGCTGACACCTGCCAGCATTGCAGCCATGAACCCGACAAGTGGGAGCAGTCACACACACATACAAATGTCTCAATCACTGAAAACTACCACCTAGGGACAACTACATGATTTAGCAAATAAACAGGTGCCTTGAGGAACCCTGACTGTGTCCCATCTGTGTCTGACAACATCATCACCAATCAGAACTGACAAATCCCAATGATGATACACCAATTAACAGTAGTGTGTCATGCACCCACACATTTGGTAGCCCATTGGAAAAGTAGTGGGATGAACCCAGTAGCACTCAGCAAGCATCAACAACAGGAACATATCAAGGGAACACTGTCTGTGTATGAACAGGGATGTGGACACACACACATGCCCATACAACACACACCATGGGCCCAGGCCATGTCACTGGACAACACACTTACTTGAGGGGACCCAACTCCTGTGGGAGCCCAGCTGTCCCAAACATATTCACCGCAAGTCCCACTCATGTCTGCAGAACACTTGGTCAGTCAGCCATCAGTTACCACACAATGAAGGCTCTGGTCACAACAGCCTGGGTATGTGAGTCTCCCCTAAGTCATCTGCACATACCCAAAACATATGTCTAGCAAGTTGTACAGAGGACCCAGTTGCTCCTATGACAATGATGCCCACACCTGTAGGTCCAGTGTTGATGAGCACAAAGTATGTGGAAGTGACACATTGGACAATGGGAAGCACATCATATGTGCAAGGGTGCAAGCCACAGATGTGACCATGCAAATGAAATGCTCATAGAGAGATGTCCACAAATAGTTGATACTGACACACCCAGGTAACTGCAAAGGATGACATGGATACCCACCAGAATAGGATACATATCTCATGGACCACAGGGAGTACATCACAGCAACACATCAGAATTCAACATTGTAAACTAAGCATCACAGGTGCAAGGGCATGTTAAACATCATCAACATAATGTACAGCAACATCTAGTTCCCAGGGAGAAAGAAAAAAGCTTTTTTCAGCATTTTAAAAGTTAAACGTCTGTGCAAACAAAAGGCCAATGGCCAGTCCATGTCCAAATGACAAGGAGTGAAGTAGAGTGACAACTGTCACACCTTGCTTGCCTGCACTGCTAAGGACCGGGGTCATCCCCTCGGAGGGGCATACATGGGGGCAGGCCAGGCACCGCAGGGACAGGATCAGGGCGCAGCAGAAGGAGGCAGTGAAGAGGTGGGGGATGCAGGCGAGACACTTGCAACTGCATTGGAGCTGACTGAAGTGGTGGGTGCTGTCACAACTGTGGGGCACAAGTCAGATGGTGGGGGTGCAGGCACAACTCCAGTGGGCAGGTCAGATGGAGTGGATTGGCTCACCACTGCAGTGCCCAAGTTAGACGGGGTGGTCGTGGACTCCAAAGGAGTGCTTACATCCATGGGAGCGAAATGGGGGACATGTGAGGTGGGCAGGGCGGGGGGGGGGGCACGGTCCCCACATCAGTGGCACTAACTGTCTGATCAGGTGTGGAGGAGCAAGTGCTTGGGGGGATGGCCTTAGCATTTTGGGGATGGTGTATCTGTGGGTGGGGGAACCCGGGACAGGGAGTGGCGGGGGAACCTCTGGAGTGGTGGCCTGGGGGATGGAGGACGGAGACTTTGCCTTGGAGCTGCGTGGTGGCAGGGGGTCTTGCTCTTCTGGCGCCAGGGGGACCTGCGGGTGGGGGTCTCTGTCTGACTGCACCTGGGGGAGGGTGTCTGGGTGTGAGGGGCACTCCCTTCTGTGTGTGGGGACTTCCTCTTCCCCTTGTAATCAGGATTTGCAGGGTCGGTGGGGAAGAGGCCAAGGTCACAGAGGAAGAGCTTCTGGGGGGTTGGGGTTGCAGGTGAGGCAAGGGAAGGGGGCTGGGAGGGAGAGGTCTCGGAGGACTGTGGAGTGGTTGTGGATGACTGTGTGTGTCTGCAAACCAGCCCCTGTGAGTGTGGAATCAGTCCCCTGCGCTTGCTTGTGGGCACGTCTAGACCTTGGTTTGGGGGTTTCTGTGCTTGGGACAGGTAGGGTGCTAGGAATCGTGGGTGGTGCAGAGGTAGGAGGGGTGCGGGACTGTTGGAGGAGGGACACTGCTGCTGTCAGGGAGGAGGCCACGGACTGATTGGTCCTCTGTAGGGCAGACATGCCCGAGGAAATGCCCTCCATGAATGACACCAGTTGTGTCAACAGACCTGTGTGTGCATGGAGGACCATCAGCATCAACGTCTGCCCAACATGGATCTGTCTAAGTAAGTCCACAGACTCCTCACTCAGGGCAGCAGGGGACACAGGGGCAGGGGGTGCGGTGCCTGGCACAAAGGAGACATGCTCACAAACACGGGAGCCCACAGGGACCTCTGGGATGGGAGACGATGGGAGGGGGGTGGTGGTAGGGGTGGCGGTGGCGGGGGCAAGGACAGCCTCACTAGCTGGGGTTTGGTGGCTGCTGACACCCGCCTCCACAAGGGAGTCATCCTCAGAGCTGCTGTGGCCCTCAGCTGGGAGTGATGGTGCTGATGACTCCTCTGTGAGGCTCCACTCGCCCTCTGTGCCACTGGGTCCACCCGCCTACTCTCCTTCTGTCCCTGTAAGGCTCTGTAGCTCCTCCTGGTCCATGGAGCTGTCCCCTCCTGTGGCCGTGGATGTATCTGGATAGGAAGGGGAAGTAAGAGAACAACATCAGTTACCTGCAACGACTGCACACACCACAGTGAGTACATCACATCACAGGGCAAGCTCTGGCATCATCAGTTGAACACAGCTCAAAGTGCCAACACTGCTTAGGATTAGGGGTGGGCGGAATTTGCGTAATCGCGTTACGCAAATCTCCGCGAAACGGTAAAAAATCTCCGCGAACATGCTGAAATTCTGCGAACACGCGGAATTGCTTGTTCGCGATGCTTTTTTCCTGTTCACAGTTGCTGTTTGCGTGCTCGGGGAGAAATATCTTGCGAACACGCATTTTGAGAACACGAACAAGAAAATATTTCGCGAAGCCGCGGAAAGCAGAACTTTGGGCAATTTCGCGTTCTCCGCGGAACGCGAAATTACCGAAATTCCGCAAATTCCACGAGCGGAACGGAATTTGCCGCCCAAGCCTACTTAGGATAAGACAATTGTCATTCTCAACATCAACCATGGCACACATATCCCTCCTTGACTTTCACACATATGTCCGTTGCATGTTGGATGCCAACACCCCAATGTGCCAACATGCACCACCCACACATTAGTTGTACATGCAAGTGAACATGTAGGAGTATGTCACTATACACACAGCACATCTCTTGCTACTGACTCAGTACAGGTGTCCGGATGAAAGGATGGGCAGAGACTCATTTCTCATGCTTGGGATGCATGCCAGCAACACACACTATGATGTACTCATGTCCTGATGGGCAATGCCACAATGGGGTGCATGGTGCACACTTGAACACAATGCAGGATAACTCATAGCAAGTTAAATGCCATGGCACTGGGATGCCCTGAAAGTCAGTCAACACTGTCTCCTGTCACGGGGGCAGGGCATCCAGACAACAACAATATGCATTGACTCACAATCCTAGCTCAGGGGTAAAGCGAACTCTGCAGATGACCGGCGCTCTTGCCCATCCCATGCAAACAACATATCCAGGACCCAGAAGACCCCACGTCATGCAAATCATACATATGAGTCTCAGCAAACACAAATCCCTGTACATTAACACATCACAGTCTGCCTTGCATGTAACTCAGCTGCATGAAGGACACAGTTGCAAACACCATTGTGCGCTGTCAGATGATCACACACCTATATGTCACACAGGTCTTGTCTCTCACAGTCACATCGCAGATGTCATGCTGACCCTCTGAATCATGGACACCTCAGTTGTACTTAACAACAAGCCACACCCTAATGACACAGAGGCAGACACCTGAGGGCACATGCCACTAACCCCTCGCTGCCATCGCACGCCAACACAACCTCAACATCATTTCCTACGCTGATGACACCCAGCTAATTCTCTCCCTCACCAGAGACCCCGACACCGCCAAAGCCAGCCTGCACGAAGGGATGACAGACGTCGCTGAATGGATGAACATCAGCCGCCTGAAACTGAACACGGACAAGACAGAAGTCCTCATCCTGGGACCATCACCCTCCGCATGGGACGACTCCTGGTGGCCCCCGGCACTAGGCACCGCACCTGAACCGACGGACCACGCACGCAACTTGGGCGTCATACTGGACTCCTCCCTATCGATGACCAGACAAGTCAACGCCGTCTCCTCAGCTTGCTTCCACAACCTCCGCATGCTCCGAAAGATCTTCCGATGGATCCCAACCGAGACCAGGAAGACGGTCACCCACGCTCTCGTCACCAGCAGACTAGACTACGGAAACACCCTCTACGCCGGTACTACGGCCAAGCTTCAGAAAAGACTTCAGCTTATTCAGAACGCCTCCACCCGACTCATCCTGGACGTCCCCCGACGCAGCCACATCTCGTGCCACCTGAGAGACCTGCACTGGCTCCCGGTCAACAAGAGGATCACGTTCAGACTCCTCACCCACGCACACAAGTCCCTCCACGACCTAGGCCCAGGGTACCTCAACAGCCGCCTCACCTTCTACACGCCCACCCGCCGGCTACGTTCCGCTAACCTCGCCCTCGCCGTCGTCCCCCGCATCCAGAGAGCCACCGCTGGAGGAAGGTCATTTTCCTACCTGGCAGCTAAGACTTGGAACTCCCTACCCGTCCACCTGCGGATGACCCAGGACCACCTGGCCCTCAGGAAACAGCTCAAGACCTGGCTGTTCAAGCAGTAGCAGACCCCCTTCCCCAAGCGCCTTGAGACCCTTACGGGTGAGTAGTGCGCGATATAAGTTCCATGATTGATTGATTGATTGACTAAGCACAGCCTGCAATTTCATACACAGGAGTGGGATTACAGAGTGTTTCTAAATGCCCTTGAGGGGGCATCACTGGCCAGGACTACGTGAAACAGTGTTTGGCCATGGACAGTAGTCAGGTGGCTAAGCAAGTGTGACATACTTGATATATATACTCCTGAGGCCCGAAAATTGGAGTCCCCTGCTGCATGGGTTTGTTTGGAATACCCCAGCCACATGTTGTGAGTCAGACCAGCAATTGGTACACATCTCAAGGGCACACACAGACCACATGTCAGATCTCAGGCATTGTGTAAACAATTGACCCACCCATGAAACACACAACAGATTCACGGGAACTGATGCTGACCGGTACCTGAAGCATAGCTGACTGCAGGGACACAGTGCCCTAGTGACACAAGCAACAGACTGGAGGGACCACACCTGTGGAACAGATGAGGAGGGTGCATCACACAATTGAGGGACATGAGTTTTGGACTACAAGACCTACGTAATGTGGAAGTGTGACCAGGACAAAAGACTGCTATTTGCATGTCAGACATAGTACACAGATCAGACATGGACTCACCCCCTTCCTGCTGCTGTCTGGCCTTCAGCTGCCTATCCAGGTCCGGGAAGACCACCGCCAGATACGGAGCATGTGGGGAGTCGGGGTCTCTTGTCCACCCCTCCTGCTTGGAGGTGACGGCTTCAGCTGTACTCTAGCTATCCTCCGGGTCCAGCCCCGAAGGTCCTGCCACCTCTTCTGGCAGTTGCAGATCCGGCGCTTGTAGACCCCCACAGAACGAACAGCCCGGGCGATGGTCAGCCAGATCTCCTGCTTTTGGTGGGCATCAACCTGTGAGGAGGACAAAGTGAAAAGTACATTAACACACATGCCCCAGATTTGTGCAGCACACATTTGGATATACATGTGATCATCACAAAGGGAATAAAATTACACAGGTAGTGCGACCATGGGGAAGGAAAAATCACCTGCATGTCTGACATGTTAACAATGCCTGGATAGTTTAAGCTTGCAATAATGCACTTTAGCAGCAGAAAAACTATTCATTACATGTACCTACACACCTTGGGGGATGAAAGTAGTCAGTGAGAATGCTTGCCACTGGTGTACACACTGCTAGTACTGCTAGTCAGACAACATGCATAATTAGGTAGTCAGTGGACTGCACACTCACCTGCTCCCCTGGTTTCCCATAGAGCTTTCTGTACTCTGGAAGGAGCCCGTCCAGCAGGGCCTCAGTGAAGGCTGGGACCCTCTCCAGAGTACGTCCCATAGCAGGAGCCAGAGGATGCATAGACAGCATTTACTAAAGAGGAAGTAGAAGAAGTAATAAAGGGTCTGAAGAGAGGTAAATCAGCAGGTCCAGATGCCCTCCCTAATGAACTATATAGTAAACTTAGTGAGGTTATAGTTCCCCCGCTCACAATTTTGTTAAACACAATTTACTTGGAGAAGGGGAGACTCCCTGACTCTTGGAATGAAGCTACGATAAGCATCCTGTTAAAACCCGGTAAAAATCCAGTTAAATGTGAATCCTACCATCCTATAAGCTTACTCAATTGTGATTATAAGATCTATACACAAAGATTAGCAAAGAGGCTCGGTAGGTTTGCAGGAAAACTGATAAAAGAAGACCAGAAAGGGTTTATAAGGGGTAGACATTTACAAGATCTTACGCAGGAGCTTATCGGATCAATAGATATAGCAATAAGCGAAACTATCCCTCTGACAATAATAACACTGGATGCGGCCAAAGCATTCGATAGAGTAAATTGGGCTTTCTTGAATGCAACTTTAGCAAAATATAACCTGGGAAAAAATTTTCAGGGAGCAATCAAAGAAATTTATCGAGCACCAAAAGCTAAGGTCCTAATTAATGGGAATTTAACAGAAAACATCCCCATATTTAGAGGGACCCGTCAGGGATGTCCCTTGTCTCCCCTTCTTTTTAATTTATATATCGAACCTCTGGCAAACAGGCTCAGAGTCCACCCTGAAATAACACCATTCAAATTTCAGACCTGGGGAAAAAAAATAGCCTTGTATGCAGACGATGTGATGATTTTCACGAGCAACTATACAGGTTCTGTTCAGGCCATTTATGACACCTTAAGAAACTTTGGGAGGGTTTCAGGTTACCAAACTAATCAATCAAAAACTGAGATAATGAGTTGGAATTCCCATGTAGACAACATTTACACCAGGGAGAAGATTAAATATTTGGGAATAGACCTGATTAAAAACCTAAATAAGATACCTGAGATAAATATGGATAGAGTAACAGCTGACGTGAAAAAGTTATTGAAAGCATGGGGGGGTCTCCCTCTAACCTTCTTAGGCAGATCTAATATAATGAAGATGTCTATCCTCCCAAAATACACATTTCTATTCAGCGCAATCCCATTGGAATTTAAGAGGGAAACTTTTAAAAAAATACAAGGAGAAATAGCGAGTTTCATTTGGATGGCAAAAAGTACACGCATTGCCTGGAGAAAATTACGAAGAAGAAAAGCAGAAGGAGGAATTGCCAGCCCAGATCTAGTGGAATATTACAGAGCCTTCCAATTCAAGAGCATGAGGGTTCTTCTAAACAACTATGATTTGTACCCGGAACATCTTAAAGTAATGACTAAAAATACTGGCCATTTTTTATTCAAATTCGGCCACCCAAAATACTTCAAAAAAGTGAAATTGAAGTCTCTGAGAGCAGCAGCTAAGCTTTGGTATCAAATTAGGTGCACTCTAAATATTCCATATTACAGTGAGTTTGCGCCCATATGGGATTCTCCAGGAACACCAGAATGCCTCAAAGACAGTTTGGCTATGCCTCTTAAATCTTCAGGTTTTCGAGTATGGGGCCAGTTATTGGTCGGTAATAGAATAATAGACTGGGAAACTCTGCTCTTGAACTCAAGTACAGCCCTTTCAAAATTCAAATATTATCAGCTCACTAGCTGGGCAAAAACAGTGAAGGAGAAATTTTCCGGAAATAGGATCATGGAAACAATCATGATAAGAAATCCGCCAAAGAAAAAAGAAATAGCAACATGGTACTGGGCACTGGTAAAAGCAGGAGAGGATGAGTTTTTGATTCCCGATGAGATCTGGGGGAAAGATCTGCTGGCGCTGGATCTCCAAGACCTGTGGCAAGTATCAATGAACAAATGCTGGTCAATTGTGAAATCTGCTGCCTTAAAGAGAAATCATCTCTTTACTTCCCATAGAGCATACTGGACGCCGAAGCGACTTTCTAACTTTGGTGGATCCGTTACGAAAGCATGCCCCAAATGTGCTCTACCAAGAGCAGATGATGTGCACATGTTTTGGCAATGTCCTCATATTGAAGGCTTCTGGCAGGAAGTGAGTAAAACCATAGATTTGGTATTAAGAAGACCAGTGAAAGTAAGTATAGATCTTGTTATTTTTGGGGTCAGAAGACATGATATGTTAATAACGTTAACTAAGAAGGAAGAGAATCTTCTGTTCATACTGATTTTACTTGCACGAAGGGAGCTCTGTATAAAGTGGATAAGACCAGTCCCGCCCACACATTTGGATTGGGTGGCCTCAATTAACAGAATAAATAAATGGGATAGGAGAGGGAAGCCCAGTAAAAGACTCTCAATTCGCAATCTAATTTAGTATTTTTATGTTACAATCAAGCTTTGACCCATTTAATTCCAATGATTATGCAATGGCAATAAAACCACAAGCATAATGCTTGTGTGAGTGATCAGAGTGGTCAGCTCCGCCAGCGCGTATGGAAAAGTTTTGGGAGTGTTACGGACGAAAGGGGACCCTACTCTAAAGATTCTACAGAATGTATCTCTCCAAAGAATGGAGAACCGGGATGGTCTAGAAAACAGAGAATTGGGTCCCCGATAACTCCAGATACACTACATTGCTGTATGAGGAATAAAAATAAAAATAAATAAATAAATAAATAAATAAATAAAAAACACACATGCCCCAGATTTGTGCAGCACACATTTGGATATACATGTGATCATCACAAAGGGAATAAAATTACACAGGTAGTGCAACCATGGGGAAGGAAAAATCACCTGCATGTCTGACATGTTAACAATGCCTGGATAGTTTAAGCTTGCAATAATGCACTTTAGCAGCAGAAAAACTATTCATTACATGTACCTACACACCTTGGGGGATGAAAGTAGTCAGTGAGAATGCTTGCCACTGGTGTACACACTGCTAGTACTGCTAGTCAGACAACATGCATAATTAGGAAGTCAGTGGACTGCACACTCACCTGCTCCCCTGGTTTCCCATAGAGCTTTCTGTACTCTGGAAGGAGCCCGTCCAGCAGGGCCTCAGTGAAGGCTGGGACCCTCTCCAGAGTACGTCCCATAGCAGGAGCCAGAGGATGCATAGACAGCAGCAGTGGTAGCAGGGATGTGGTCCAGTAGCATGTAGTGCAGGCAAGAGAGCTCCCTGGGGGCCAGCCAGCCTTTTATCTGTGCTGCAGTGGCAGACTCTGTGCCATGTGTCCCAAGTGATAGGTCCAACACGGTTGCATTCTATGAATCTGGCCAAATCATTTAAAAGTACGACTCGTACACGCCTTCCGCATCGTTCAAATCTTCACCTTCATGGAACACTTGAAATTGCAACATTGTTGTAGGCATCCAACTGAATTTCCAGTACACAACTCGTACAAGTTTTGAATCCGCATCCGTCTCCATGACAGTCCTGAGCCAATTGGTAATGCCGGCTCGTTCAACTGACTGTACAACGCGTATTTTGAATATACGCATGCACCCGTCTCCATACGATTCAATGGCCAAGGCGTACGCCTGTCTCGGACCATGCCTGTCCGACGCATATGCATGATAGTCACCCGCGTCGGACCTCATTGCATTCAATAACAAAGGGTACGCATGGCTCGGATATGACCCGTGCAATGCGTACGCATTGTCACCCGCGTTGGTCCTCATTGCATTCAATGACAAAGCGTACGCACGGCTCGGACATGACCTGTGCAATGCATACCCATTGTCACCCGCGTCGGTCCTCATTGCAGTCAATGGCAAAGTGCACGCACGGCTCGGTCATGAACCGTGCAATGCGTACGCATTGTCACCCGCGTCGGACCTCATTAGTGTGACTATTATACGGATGCAATACACATATACTGGCCAGGGACACCTGTGCACACCTGCCACACTACAGCATTGGCCACACAGTGTCCCATGGCATGTAAGGCTGCATTCCCTGGGTGTTTGGGGGGGCCACATCTGATTTTTTGGCTGGCACTTTGTGCAGCAACTCCCAGGTTGTGCACGTGTACATGGGGGCAGAATCCTTTGTGTGTTGTGCACATTACCACTGTGATGTGCAATTGGACAGTAATGAGCATGAGTCACGGCCACAGTGTCACGTTGTATATGTTTAGGACAGGTCACATACACCCTGAGTCTGGGTGGTGATAGCATGTACGTCACAGTGAGACCTGTAGCCACAATACTGATGTGCACCCACAGTCTGTGTGCATGTTGTGTCTCAGATGTGTCTGATCATATGTTCCCAATGGGTGACAGTCTCCACATCCATGTGGTATATGCATCAAACTTGATGGGGTGTGTGTCTAAGAGACGTATATGTAGGGCCGGCAGGAACAACAGTGGTCACCACCTGTGGAACTTACGCTTGCCTTGTGGTGTGTACGTGCTACGCCATGTCCATTGCTGTGTTGATGTGGCAATACAGGGAGCCTGGGTTTCTGCATGGCAAAGATCTGTGATGCCTGGGAGACATGAGGCCTCAATTGTCACTGTGGTGTGTTCTTGGAACGTTGCAGCAGCACATAGGTTGGGTAACATAGCCAGATGATTGACCATTGCACTACATGGGACTCATGTGGACATGTGGAATTGAGATGTGAGGTGGTGGTCTTGTAGGTGGCATATGTGTCCATGACCAACAGCACACACCTCAGTACATTGTGTAATGTCATGAACTAGCATGTGATAGTGATCGTGGTCATGGCCACATGGGTGGATGAACTGACAATCTTCCTTTGTGCATCTCTGTACTGCAGGGCACCAGCTGTCCATCGTCCGTTCCCAGACCTTGCAACCATGCAGGAACGCGACTGCATCAGACGGTACCGCTTCACCAGGCCACTGATTGCGGAGTTGGCGGAGCAGTTGGCACCACGTCTGCTACCTGGCCAGACATACCCTACAGCACTGACCCCAGAGGTGAAGGTGATGGCAGCCCTGCACTTCTTTGCTACTGGTACCTTCCAGTACACTGTGGCTACTGCTGGTGGGATGTCGCAAACGATGTTTAGTCGGGTGCTACGCGATGTCTTGGAGGGGATGTCGCAATTCCTCAACCTGTATATCAAGTTCCCGAGCCCAGCTGAACTCCCTGAAATAAAGGATGCCTTTTATACACTGGGGAGGATGCAGAACGTCATCGGATCTATTGATGGAACACATATTGCCCTGATACCACCACAGGCACATGAGTAGGCATACCGGAACAGGAAGCACTACCATTCGATCAATGCTCTGGTGGTCTGTCTTGCTGACATGTCGATCATACATGTGTGTGCACGGTTCCCTGGTTCTGCGCACGATGCCTACATTATGAGGAGTAGTCGCATTGCAACGCTGATGTCACAGATGCTAGCTCAGCATGCCTGGCTTGTCGGTGTGTACTGACTGTTTCTCATTGTGTGTGTTTGTCAAGGTTGTATTCCGCACTCCGACAAAACTCAGCTACTTGTTCATTTTTGTGTGTGTAGGTGACTCCGGATACCCCAACATGCCGTGGTTGCTGACACCCCTCAGGAACCCTGTGACACCAGCCAAGCTGCGCTACAATGAGGCACATGGTCAGAGCAGGAGGGTGATTGAGCGGACATTCGGCCTCCTGAAAAGCCGCTTTCGCTGCCTGGACAAGACCGGAGGGGCCCTCCCATATGAGCCTGCAAAGGTGTGCAAAATAATCCTTGTCTGCTGCATGCTACACAACATGGCGGTGCGGAAGGAGGTGCCTCTCATCCAGGATGATGATGACGACGACCAACGTCTGGCACCTGTGGAGGATCCCGGCCTGGGCCAAGATGCCAGTGATGATGAAGATGATGGTGACGTCCGCTCCCAGCTCATCAACAACTTCTTCACCTGAATGTGAGTTTCCAGGGTTGTTACGTGAATGCATGGAGGTAGCCTGGAATGTGTTGTGCCAGCTCTGTTGCTGTCTGAGTGTGTCTGAGTGCCACTTGACTGGATGCGTGCTGTGATGTGTCCATTCAGGTGGTGTGTATTCCACAATAGGGTAGTACTGCTAACTAGTGTTTGTGTAGGTGTCTTGCAACATGTTTTGTGCATGTGTATTGCATTTCTCTCCTGTTCTTCTGTGCTTTTGACTGTATCTTGTCTGTCCTTCCCAGGGTACCTTGCCTGTTGTGTGGTCAACACTGACCCCCAACACCCAGAAGCCAACACCAGTGTGGAAGTTGACAATTCCCATCAACTGATGTACCACACATCCCTGGACTTCCATTCTCCAACACATTGGGAGCGGGTGTCCACTGTTACGTAGAATTACCGTGCAACTAGTGTGGAATAAACGTGTTGCTGATGTGTAATGAACCTGTGCTACGCTTTGTTATGTGCGTTGTCTGTCTTCCCACATCTGAGTGACATCTGCTTACCTCACCTGTGGACTTGTTACCACTGACTGGGCTTGATGTTGTGTCTGTGCATGCCAATGTGTTTCAGGTCAACATCATTGTGTGGGATGAGTAAGAGACAATTTTAACTCATAATCACACTTCACATAGCACGTCACTTTCTTTTCACCAAACAACCTGCTCTGCTGTAACTCAGGCGTTATAGCACAGCTGGATTGCATTAGGTAATCCAGCTGGGCCCCGATGATGAAGCATGCCAGCTACTAGGTAGGTGGGTGAGGGTTTTTTTTACAACAGTTGTTCACTCTCCTTTTCTTTTTCTTTTTCATCAAAGGTAGCGGCAAAAAGCGTTTGACCTCTGATACCTTGTCATAGAACTTGTCCATTTTGTTTATTTACAGGATGAGTAACATGGCCATGGTGAGTATGTTTTGTGTTGCCATAGTGGTGTGTCTCCCTCACATGTGTCACATCCCCATGACTCACCTTACGTTGGTCACATAGTTGCAGTATTTGGCATGCACTGTGTTGTGTAGCAGATCGACATCTCCCTGAACATGACAAGTTGGAATCACAACAGAGGCAAGTATGGTGTACTGGTGAGTTTATTGCAAACATGTGTGAGGGAAGTGCACAGGATGGTGGGTGCTGTACCGTGGTTTGGGAATGCAAAGTTCACATTGGAGTTGGAAGTGCTGGTAGATGAAATGTCCAGAGTAAAGTCCACAGTCATCTGATACATTGGCCCAACATGAACCCTCCATGTCATGTGGGCGAGTTGTGTGCGATTGGACAAGGTGAACGGGTTGCGCACAGAAGAACATTGTCCAGAACAGGTTTAGAGGCCCTGGGGGATGTGCTGGGACATATGCCTCTCACATGTCCTTCTTCGGACGACCTCTCTTCTTCCGGGGGGGGGATCCTCATGTGCAGGCCTCTGCGGTGCAGTGGACTCTCCGCCAGGGTACTCCTCCCTCCCTGTGGCGCTGGCAGATGGTGTTGCGACAGATGTTGTGGGCTCACAGGGGGTGTGGACAGGTTGGTTTTGATCTGGCGGAGGTATTGTATTATGTCCCGATGCACCGCAGTGATGTCATCCCACTTGGCCTCCATGCGGGCATGGTGGGCGACCTGCTCGTGTTGCATGTCCTTGAGGATCCCCACTACCTGGCCAAATCCTCCGGTGCTATCCTGGTACACATCTAAGATGCGTGCCAGGTGGGGGTCATCATGCAGTCCAGACCCCTCTGTAAGGCATGCCCTGTGCCTCCCACCACCCCTCTCCACACGGGCAGGACCAGCGGCAGCACGCACAGGTGACACTGGGACCCCTTGGGTGGTGTTGCTGGTGTTGTTGGCTGTAGCTTCCGGGGGGTCCTGTGTCCCTGTGCTGTGGGTGTTGATTGTCCTTGGTCTGTCCATGTTGGCGGGGGTGCCCTGTCGGTGTCCAGATGCTGGAGGCGTGGGTACCGGGGGGGCAGATGTTGATGCTACTGGTGCTGCATGATGGCGGAGGGGCCAGGTTGGTCGTCGTCATCCGAAGAGGACAGTGAGAGAGTCAGACCAGAGAGCTCAGTGTCCACCAGAGTCTGGGACTGGGTTTCCTCATCATTTGGTGCTGGGTGCCCAGCACCACCTGTGTATGGAAGAGACACCCAATGTGATTTATGTTTCTACATGCATCGTTGGTTCACAAACATGACATTTTCTACTTTTCAAACAGATGCCTGCCTGTACACTGCTTTTTCCCAGCTTGTCACGGACAGAGTTTGATATTGTTGGCCATTTCCCAGCATGGCCTTGTGCTCCCCACAACAGAGCCCAGTGTCAGACATCTTGTCAGTCCCTTCCCACTTCCTGTGAGGCTAGTATGGTTCAGTGTGATCTTTCTGGGCCATGTGGGTGGGTGTAGGTTGTCTGTGACTGTGACTCCCATCATACTCTTGGCTACACCCCCTTCCCAGCATGCCCATACTTCCTCCCTCTTGACTCGGCTTCCCTGTGAGGGGGTGTGACAGCAATGGCAAGATGGCTGACTGTGAATTCCTGATGTTTGTTGTTGGCCATTTCCCAGCATAGCCTTGTGCTCCCCACAACAGAGCCCAGTGTCAGACATCTTGTCAGTCCCTTCCCACTCCCTGTGAGGCGAGTATGGTTCAGTTTGGTCTTTCTGGGCCATGTGGGTGGGTGTAGGTTGTCTGTGACTGCGACTTCCATCATGCTCTTGGCTACATCCCCCTTCCCATTATGTCCATACTTCCTCCCTCTTGACTCTGCTTCCCTGTGAGGGGGTGTGACAGCAATGGCAAGATGGCTGACTGTGAAGTCCTGATGTTTGTTGTTGGCCATTTCCCAGCACGGCTTTGTGCTCCCCACAATAGAGCCCAGTGTCAGACATCTTGTCAGTCCCTTCCCACTCCCTGTGGGGCGAGTATGGTTCAGTTTGGTCTTTCTGGACCATGTGGGTGGGTGTAGGTTGTCTGTGACTGCAACTCCCATCATACTCTTGGCTACACCCCCCTTCCCAACATGCCCATACTTCCTCCCTCTTGACTCTGCTACCCTGTGAGGGAGTGTGACAGCAATGGCAAGATGGCAGACTGTGAAATCCTGATGTTTGTTTGGCTACAAGTCCCAAGTGAGCCCCTGGGCTTCACACAGCTGCACCCAGTACTGGGTATCTTTTGATGATATTTCAATGAGGTGTGTGTCAATGCATTGTACCCGGTGAGTTGTGTGGAGTTTGTGTTGGGGGGGTGTCTCCCCATGCTGATAAGTATGGTCAGGGCTGTCAGTCCTCCTTCCCATCATGAAACGTGCTTCCATTGTAGGGCATGCAAGTTGTCTTTCAGGATGTCAGCCAGTGGTGTCCTGCTTCTGATTTACACACAACCCTGAGCAGGGCCTTGTGCTCCCCACAGCAGGACCCAGTGTCAGCCATCTTGTCAGTCATTTTTCACTCCCTGTGATGTGGGCATGTTTCTGAGAGGTCTTGATGGGCTAATAAGGAGGGGGAGCATTATCTGTAACTACAGGCCCCATCATGCTTTTGGCTACACTCACTTCACCTGCATCCCCACTATTCCTTCCTGACAATCAGCTGCACTGTGAGGTGGTGTGTTTGTGGTGTCAAACCGTCTGGCAGGGTGTATTTGGCTTAGTGCCACTGGCTTGCTCTATTTGTTTGTAGGCTGGTGCATGTCATGACACAGTTCCCAGTCACTATGAGATGGCAGGTATTGTGTTTGTGTGACTGGCATACACATCTTGGGCTGATTATCTATTGGTTAGTGTAGCTTTACTTGCGGTGCATGGTTTCACTGTCCCCTTGCCACACAATCTTGGGTATGTTGTTTGTGTACTCACCAGGCTCTGGGATGTCTGTTAGGCCATGGACGCTCTCTGGTGGTAGGATGTTCCGCACCTTCTCCTCCCAGGTCCTGAAGTAGACTAGTTTGGCAGGAGGGCCACTGCCGGTGCACTGACTCGATCTTTTTCGATGAGTTTCTTGACCCTCCTACGCACGTCATACCACCTGTTCTGGATGTCGTGCTTTGTGCGCCTTGCTGGTGCTTGGGCGTTCACCTTGTCCACAATCCTCGCACACATCTTGGTTTTCTGTGAGATGGGGGTCCTTTGGACCAATGTACCAAACAAATGTGGCTCTACTCTGATGATCTCATCTACCAGCACTTCTAACTCACTATCTGTGAACTTTGGATTCTTCTTTGGAGGCATGGTGATGGGTGGTGGTGGTGAAGGATGTGCGTGTGAGGGTGCAAGTGATGGTGGGTTGGTGTTGGCTTTGCTGGGTGTATGTGTGTGCTTTAGTATGAGGTGCTGATGGTGTGTGAGTTGTGTGATGGGTGAGTTTTGAGTGTGTCTGTGATTGCTGTGTACTGGTGTTTGCTGCTGGCTGTGTCTCCTGTTTGCAAGGGTGGATGATGGTAGTGATTGTAGTCCTTTATATAGTTGGAGTGGTGGGTGTGTCTTTGTCACATGTTTTTTAGTTTGTATTTATTGGCTTTGTCATTGCTTGTTTGGTCCTTTTTTTGTCTTTTTTCCTTTGTGTTTTGTAGGCATGAAGGAGACGTTCATATGACGGAAACGGATGCTGCTGTTGTCTCGTGCGGACTTCTCCACCTCGTATTTGGTACGCGTCGTTCGCGGCAGTCTCTATTGCTTGTGTGCCGGGCTGTCTGTGCGTGTCGGTCGTGTGTCCGTGCGAGTCGGTCTGGTTTTGCACGCATTGCATCGTACTGCGCAAATCGTATGTCGCGGGCACGAGTCGGTCGGCTTCATTCCAGGTTCGTGTCGGTCGGTGATATTCGTGTCGGTTTTCCGTCCGGATCACTATTTTCCCTACGGCTCGGTCGTACGGCTTGTATTCCGTACGTGTCAGTTGTAATTCACACGCGTTGCATCGTACTGCACAGGTCGTATGGCGCTGGTCCGTGTCGGTCGGTGTTCGGTCCGGATCGGTGTCGGTCGGTTTGTTTTGCGGCCGGAATCGGAATCGGAATCGGCCCCTAAATGTATATAGAATGTATTAAAACCTCAATATGTTTTGATATTGAAAGTAGAATCTGCTGAGTCTTGATAATTTTATCATATATTGAATATGATTAGCAGCACTGCATAACTCTGGATATCAAAATGATACAAGCTATTTCTTTAATTATAAACAAAACTGTATGTCGAGAATATCATTACACATTTTCTTTTAAGCTATGCATGTATTCTTGAGTACTGAATGTGTTTTTCTTTCTGTACTCTTTTTTTTATGTATGTCTATTCCTTTGTTAATTATGTACATGTACACGATTTTCTTGTAATGATAGTAATCTAGGAGCATTTATTATGAAAAGCTTGAAAATATTTTTTTTCTTTCCTTCAGCTGACGAAGAGACATTGTATTGGTTAAGAAGAGAAACGGGTGCTGGCAGGCAAATCCCTTTGGCTGATTAACAATTTGATATGAAATGCATTCTAGTAGCAAACACCATGGGGTCTATTCACAAAGGTACATTTACACCAGTATATTTATTTGTGTAAGTGCAATCTTGCACTTTGCAGTAATTCTATTACATTTGGCTAATCACCATTCCCAAGTGTGAAGTAACTACAAAGTGTAGACTTACATATCTAAAACCCTGAATTTAGGGGATGAGGCCTAATTTACAAGTGCAAAATGAACACCGGGGCAGAGATCTACCTATGGGAAGTATAGGGAAAACTAAAATAGTTTATTAAACTTAACAAAAATAGTACAAATCCTTTTTATGATAAATCGTAATGTAAATTCATTTTATATATGTATTAAGTAAAACAAATGCTACACCACTATTAATTAACATTTAAACATTTACTTAATTTAAACGTATTAAACCATTTTTCAATATTTATTTAAAGAAAAACATTCCCACATAAAGTAAAATATTGTTATTTATGTATTATGTATTAAACTTTACTAAAAGGTATGCATAGAACTAATTTAAATAATTTTAATTATTTTTCAAATTAAACATACATTTATTTTTATATTTTAAAATGTTATTAAAAAATGTTATACTATTTATATTATAATACATTTATGTACGTTTTAATATTAAATTCAATTTATATACATTTTTAAAAAGTCAAAATAAATTCATTTCGTTCAAAGTAATTTCCCATGGGGTTCTATTTTAAGTCCCTGCTTCCATTATTTTCTATGCAAGGGTGTTGCATTATCAATGGTTGGTCATGTGTGGTGCTTGACTTACTCCAGGTCTGAGCTGGATTACATTTACACTTGTGTCATTTTTTTCTGCACTAACTATAGAAATGCAGTTTGTGAACAGTATCGGGCTTACTCTTTTGTGAGTGGGCGCATGTGCCTCCATAAACCCTTCTGTCACTGTTCCTAGATTCCTCCTGAATCCCCCTTTAATCCCTATCATTTTTTAGTAAACAATCCCCCTTTTCCGGCCACTCCCTGCTCCTCCCACGTTTACCACTAAAATGTAGCCATACATGTCTGATCTCACACAGAAAAAGACAGTAAAGGCAGAAGAGGATTCATCTGCACACATTTTAGTGAATAACTTTTTGTAGTATGTGAGTAGCACTATTATAGTACTACTAAACATTCTATAAAATGCAGGGGCCTGTTCACAATAGTAAATTTATAATTTAGTAAATCTAATCTAAAAGTACATGCAATGGCAGTAAAGGCTAAATACATGGGTGCACTGGTGTGTTATCCAGACAAGTTCAGTTCTCACACCTCCAGGCTCAACTTTTAGTGGCCCCACTGCACCTGGGCCACATTTCATGTAAAGTACAACTTTCCAAAAAAAAGGAGCGTTTCCAATCAGTCTTTCTTTAAATGTATCATGATTCCAAAATTAATAATCTTTACTCCATGGCTTGTTTTCATCCAAATAATCACTTGGGAGTCTTGTGTTCAATTCAATCCAAAGGTTTAGTCAATCAGTATTATTCGTCAGAAGCAATCAGCTCAGCCCAGCCAATGCGTTTTAGTCCATGCAGACATCATCAGGGCTTCATCAGGCAAGGACAAGACTCCTCTTCACACAGCCACAGAAAGCATAAGATCTGAAGGCCACGTGGTTCCAATGGAGCAATGCTAAATGCCCTCTCCACCCAAGTACTAACCTCAGCGGATACCAGTACCCAAAGACATGAAAGAGAGATGTGGAGCAGGTTCAATTTCATCTGGTCACGGCACAACTTTGTAAGCACTCATCTCTGTTCATCTGCTTCAGCAATTTAGGATGTTGCAGAGATACCACACAGGGCATCTGATGTTCCGTTTTCTTTCAAGGGACATGGATTCTCAGGTAGGAAACAAGGCTGCTGACCATATCGGTGGGAGTATCTCTTGCGTTGTCTCATTCACATTCCCACTTGCACCGTTGTGCTTAGTTTTAATCAAAGTTCTCCTAAACACATTGCTCAGCCAGAGTTCCTCCTTCTTTTGGAATCCCATCCAAGAGCTTCCACCTGAAGTTAATCGTTAACCCCTTGTGTGCCCATGACGAGCTGGACTCGTCATCGAGCACAGTCACGCTGTGCCCATGACGAGTCCAGCTCGTCATGAGGCATTCCCTGGCGAATCCCTCTGGTGCGGGCACCAGAGGGATTCCCTTTTACTGACAATAGCCTCAGGAGCTGGGGAAGAGCTCCCGAGGCCCCCCCTGATTTCAGTGTAATGACGATCGGCGTGCACGTCGCGCCGACGTCATTACACTGAAACTGAAATGAGCCATTTCAGTTTCACTTTGTACGTGCTCAGGGGGCTATCTCAGCCCCCTGAGCACGTAGAAAGACGGGAGAGGTATCGTTGGAAAGGGGAGAATCTCCCCTTTCCAATGGTACCCCGCCACAGGAGGGTGATCCCCAAGCAGGGATCCACTCACTAGACACCAGGGAGGGGGGAGCGGCCCCTTGGGCAAGGGCCTTTGCTCCCCCCAAATAATTTTGGCCTAATTTAGTCTTTTTGCCCCCCCTGGGGGGAAGATGGGGGCAGCAGCCCCCAATCTGCCCCCCCCCCCGGGGGGGCAAAAAGCCCACTAGACACCAGGGAATTTAAATGTGTGAAAAAGGTGATTTTTTCAGCTAAATTTGAGGTTTGCAGGGCATTCTGGGTAAGGAAACGTTGGGGGATCCACACAAGCCATACCTCCCTGGAATTCCCCGGGTGTCTAGTTTTCAGAAATGTGTGGGTTTGGTAGGTTCCCCTAGGTGGCCGCCGAGCACCGGGCCAAAAACCCAGGTGACCCCCCTTACAAAACCAGGTCGTTTTGAGGTAGGCAATTTTTATGTTGCCGCAATACGTTTTGGGCCCTTGCCTGTCGCGGGTACTTGGGCCTCCCACACGAGTGAGGCACCGTTTTTATCGGGAGACCCGGGGGAACGCTGGGTGGTAGGTAATTTGTGTCAGCCCGGTGATGCCACAACTTTCCCACACACAAATGTGTGAAAAAGGTGATTTTGTCAGCTAAATTTGAGGTTTGTAGGGCATTCTGGGTAAGGAAACGTTGGGGGATCCACACAAGCCATACGTCCCTGGAATCCCCCGGGTGTCTAGTTTTCAGAAATGTGTGGGTTTGGTAGGTTCCCCTAGGTGGCCTCCGAGCACCGGGCCACAAACCCAGGTGACCCCCCTTGCAAAACCAGGTCGTTTTGAGGTAGGCAATTTTCATGTTGCCTCAATACGTTTTGGGCCCTTGCCTGTTGCGGGTACTTGGGCCTCCCACACGAGTGAGGCACCGTTTTTATCGGGAGACCCGGGGGAACGCTGGGTGGTAGGAAATTTGTGTCAGCCCAGTGATGCCACAGCTTTCCCACACAAAAATGTGTGAAAAAGGTGATTTTTTCAGCTAAATTTGAGGTTTGCAGGACATTCTGGGTAAGGAAACGTTCGGGGATCCACACAAGCCATACCTCCCTGAATCCCCCGGGTGTCTGGTTTTCAGAAATGTGTGGGTTTGGTAGGTTCCCATAGTTGGCCGCCGAGCACCGGGCCAAAAACCCAGGTGACCCCCCTTGCAAAACCAGGTCGTTTTGAGGTAGGCAATTTTCATGTCGCCTCAATATGTTTTGGGCCCTTTCCTGTCGCGGGTACTTGGGCTTCCCACATGAGTAAGGCACCATTTTTATCAGGAGACCCGGGGGAACGCTGGGTGGTAGGAAATTTGTGTCAGCCCGGTGATGCCACAGCTTTCCCACACAAAAATGTATGAAAAAGGTGATTTTTTCAGCTAAATTTGAGGTTTGCAGGGCATTCTGGGTAAGGAAACGTTGGGGGATCCACACAAGCCATACCTCCCTGGAATCCCCCGGGTGTCTAGTTTTCAGAAATGTGTGGGTTTGGTAGGTTCCCCTAGGTGGCCGCCGAGCACCCGGCCAAAAACCCAGGTGACCCCCCTTGCAAAACCAGGTCGTTTTGAGGTAGGCAATTTTCATGTCGCCTCAATATGTTTTGGGCCCTTTCCTGTCGCGGGTACTTGGGCTTCCCACATGAGTAAGGCACCATTTTTATCAGGAGACCCGGGGGAACGCTGGGTGGTAGGAAATTTGTGTCAGCCCGGTGATGCCACAGCTTTCCCACACAAAAATGTGTGAAAAAGGTGATTTTTTTCAGCTAAATTTGAGGTTGTAGGGCATTCTGGGTAAGGAAACGTTGGGGGATCCACGAAGCCATACCTCCCTGGAATCCCCCGGGTGTCTAGTTTTCAGAAATGTGTGGGTTTGGTAGGTTTCCCTAGGTGCCGGCAGAGCTATGGTTCAAAAACTACAGCTAGGCACTTTGCCAAAAAGGGTCATTTTTCACAGCGAAATTGAGGTGTGTCCACGTTGCGTTTTGCACCGTTTCCTGTCGCGGGCACTAGACCAACCCACACAAGTGAGGTACCATTTTTCTCGGAAGACTTTGGGGAATGCGGGGTGAGTGGAAATTTGTGGATCCACGCAGATTCCAGAACTTTCCACCAGAGAAATGTGGAGAAAATGTGTTTTTTTGGGCAATTTTTTAGGTTTACAAGGGATTCTGGGTAACAGAACCTGGTGGGAGGCAGTCAAGTCACCCCATCCTGAATTCCCCTGGGTGTCCAGTTTTCAAAAATGTATAGGTTTGCTAGGTTTCCCTAGGTGACGGCAGAGCTATGGTTCAAAACTACAGCTAGGCACTTTGCCAAAAAAGGGTCATTTTTCGCTGTGAAATTGAGGTGAGTCCACGTTACGTTTTGCGCCGTTTCCTGTCGCGGGCACTAGGCCGACCCACACAAGTGAAGTACCATTTTTCTTGGAAGACTTTGGGGAACGTGGGGTGGGTGGAAATTTGTGGATCCACGCAGATTCCAGAACTTTCCACCAGAGAAATGTGGGGAAAATGTGTTTTTTTGGCAATGTTTTAAGTTTGCAAGGGATTCTGGGTAACAGAACCTGGTGGGAGGCAGTCAAGTCACCCCATCATGGATTCCCCTGGGTGTCTAGTTTTCAGAAATGTATAGGTTTGCTAGGTTTCCCTAGGTGCCGGCAGAGCTATGGTTCAAAAACTACAGCTAGGCACTTTGCCTAAAAAGGGTCATTTTTCGCAACAAAATTGAGGTGTGTTCACGTTACGTTTTGCGCTGTTTCCTGTCACGGGCACTAGGCTGACCCACACAAGTGAGGTACCATTTTTCTCAGAAGACTTTGGGGAACGCGGGGTGGGTGGACATTTGTGGATCCACACAGATTCCAGAACTTATCACCAGAGAAATGTGAGGAAAATGCGTTTTTTGGGCAATTGTTTAGGTTTGCAAGGGATTCTGGGTAACAGAACCTAGTGGGAGGCAGTCAAGTCACCCCATCCTGGATTCCACTGGGTGTCTAGTTTTCAAAAATGTATAGGTTTGCTAGGTTTCCCTAGGTGCTGGAAGAGCTATGGTTCTAATACTACAGCTAGGCACTTTGCCAAAAAAGGGTCCTTTTTCACAGCGAAATTGAGGTGTGTCCACATTGCGTTTTGCGCCGTTTCCTGTCGCGGACACTAGGCCGAACCACACAAGTGAGGTACCATTTTTCTCGGAAGACTTTGGGGAACACTGGGTGGGTGGAAATTTGTGGATTCAAGTAGATTCCAGAACTTTCCACCACAGAAATATGGGGAAAATGTGTTTTTTTGGCAATTGTTTAGGTTTGCAAGGGATTCTGGGTAACATACCCTGGTGGGAGGCAGTCAAGTCACCCCATCCTGGATTCCTCTGGGTGTCTAGTTTTAAAAAATGTATAGGTTTGCTAGGTTTCCCTAGGTGCCGGCAAAGCTATGGTTCAAAAACTACAGGTAGGCACTTTGCCAAAAAAGGGTCATTTTTCGCTACGAAATTGAGGTGTGTCCACCTTAGGTTTTGCGCCGTTTCCTGTTGTGGGCACTAGGCTAAACCACACAAGTGAGGTACCATTTTTCTCGGAAGACTTTGGGGAACGTGGGGTGGGTGGAAATGTGTGGATCCACGCAGATTCCAGAACTTTCCACCAGAGAAATGTGGGGAAAAGGTGTTTTTTTTGGCAATTGTTTAGGTTTGCAAGGGATTCTGGGTAACAGAACCTGGTGGGAGGCAGTCAAGTCACCCCCTCCTGGATTCCCCTGGGTGTCTAGTTTTAAAAAATGTATAGGTTTGCTAGGTTTCCCTAGGTGCCGGCAGAGCTAGGGTTAAAAAACTACAGCTAAGCACTTTGCTAAAAAAGGGTAATTTTGCATTGTTGAAATGTGGTGTGTTCACGTTGGGTTTTGAGCCATTTCCTGTCGTGGGCACTATGCCTACCCCTACAAGTGAGGTACCATTTTTATCGGGAGACTTAGGGTAATTCAGATTTGTAAAGGAACTGTTATTACCTATTGACTTTCGATGCATTTCGGCCTTCCAAATGAAAGACATTGTGTAAAAAAGAAGACATTCTAAAAAATGGCTGATAATTTTCATGCTAGTATGAGTATCCCAATTTCGGAAATCTGCAAATATCTACTATTTCTAAACTCTATATTTTGTTCCCATTTCAGAAATACATAGGTGTCTTTCATACCGATTTTTCCATGTACACATTTTTACAGAATAATTACTATATACCCGGTACATAATAAAAAACCATTGCAAGTTGCTGCTCAGGTTTTGGCTCTGGGTTCATCGGGTTCTTGGTAAATCTACAAGTCCTATATATCCCCACAACCAGTAATGTCTAGCGGATGTAACGGTATATTGCTTTCAAAGAGCTGTCAAAACTAGAAGAAGTTACAGGTGAAAACGTTGACACAAAAGGCGCTTTTTTTCAACAAATTTTCAATTTATCCTATATTTAACTGTTAGTTTCTATAAAGAAACCTTGATGGATCTACACAAATGACCCCTTGCTGAATTCAGAATTTTGTCTACTTCTCTAAAATGTATAGCTTTCCAGGATCCATTATTGCTTTTGTACCCATTTCTACCATTAACTGGAAGGAGGTTGAAAGCACAAAAAATAGCAAAAATAGGCTATGTCCCAGAAAAATGCCAAAACTGTGTAAAACTTTTTGGGTTTCTGACAAAAGTCTGGTATCCCCTAAACGCTGGGAAAATGGTGATTTCAGCCCCACAAACCCTTTTTTGATAACATTTGCAGGGAAAAACCCAGATGCTTTCATTTGCAGCCCGTTTTTCCCATTTTCCCCAAAAAAACTAAATTTTGCTGTATTTTGGCTCATTTCTGTGACCCCTCCAGGGGAATCCACAAACCCTGAGTACCTTCAGAATCCCCATGATGTTGGAAGAAAAGGACGCAAATTTGGGGTGGATACCTTATGTGGTCAAAAAGTTACAGGGGCCTCAGCGCACACTACCCCAAATAGCCAAAAAAGGGCGTGGCACAGGAGGGGGAAAAGGCCTGGCAGCGAACTGGGTGCAGGGATGAACTACGCCTCCCATTTCACAATGTGATCATGAATTATGGCCAGTTTATGGCTATAATGCATGCTACTATAGTGTAGTGTAGGAATGCGACCGAACACTGTTCGGTCTCATCCTAATGAGGCGGTCGGGACTGCCAACCGGATGTCGATCCGAGTCATTGTCAGGTGGAAGCAATTCCGCTTGACATCGAAATCAGGCCCAAAAAATCTATTAAACTTTAAAAAGAATAGTAAAAATATTTTTAGGATAACTGTTAAGATAAATAATTTTATATATCTATTTTAAATGTCGAAAAAATAAAATTTTGTAGTATATATTCACCTAATTTATATATTGAATAAAAAAATCATATTTTTAATAATTTTAGAAAGAAAATGCTACCTAAATAAGATGTTTATCTATGTTTATTTTGCAATAAAAAATGACCAAAAGTTATGCATATGATTTTTTTTAAATTAATTACATTATTTAAAAAAGTTGCATATATTTGTTTATTAAAAATAGTTCTTAAAATGTTTTATTTAAACAATTATATATATTTTTTTTAAATTTACATTAAATTAAATTAGTATACATTTTTAAAATGTTAAAATAAATGTTAGCTTAAAATTTACTACGCTGTGTTTTTTTAGACCCTGCCTCCATTATTGTCTGCGCTAGGTTGTTGCTGTACCAGTGAGTGGCCACATGTGGTGATGGGCTTGTGTTGCTGGAATTAATCCAGGTTTTAGCTGAAGTATATTCAAAATTGTTTTGGGTCTTTCTTGGCTGTAGTAAGTGAAGTGTAGCTTGTCAGTAGATATTTGTTCATTCAGTTTTAAGGCGTGAATATCCCTCCAAAAACCCTTCTTAACCCTACTTAAACCCTTTCTTCCTCCTCCCGTAATGCCTCCTTTTTTGTAGCATTCCACACTTTCCAGCCACTCCTCTATCCCTTTATTATTTAATACTAAAACATAGGCGTAAATGTTCAGGGATCTCCATAGTTGGAGCAGAAATCTAGTTACGGAAAAGATAAGAGAAGCAGAGACCTATGAAAGGAGATTGCTATTGTACCGGATTGCAGCATTTATATAGCACTTGCTACACCTATGTGAGGAGCTGAAGCACTTGACTACATGAATAGCTTGCTATACCGCATAAAGTGTGTGGTTAGAAGGATATTGTTTTTGTTTTGAACCTATGTGGAAAGTGTTTCCATGTCGTGTGTGATAACCACAGAAGTTTGGTTATCGTTTTATGGGACATTGCGAGGAGCAGTGTGTTGGATGATAAAGTGTAAGAGACAGATGTGCAGTTTTAAGGTTTTCAGTATGCTGGCAGCTTTGAAAAGCTCTGCGGGTCCCTTTATGGTATTTCATATTGTAAGAAATTGGGTCATTGGTAGTACTGGGCGGAGTTCGGGCAGTTGCGCTACACGGAACTCCGCAAAGTGCAGAAAGAACTCTAGCGCGCAAGTTCCATGAGCAGTGAAGGTTGCTACGTCATGCTGTTCGCACTGATTTTGAGCACCAGGAATTCCTCCAGGACATTAAAATCAGCACAAATGGCATTATGCAGTGCACCAGAGGGTGCTGTTTCTTACCTGAGCAGTTCCTTCCTCAACACGAGGGGCAGTTTTCTTAACATGAGCAGTAGTGACCTGCTGCGACCACCACCATTCAGAAATCTCACCAGGAGGTGGTCTAGCACACAAATTCTCTCACTTGCCAACATAACGGTGGCGAGCCGCTTAAGAGAAAAAACTCAGCTTCGCATCGCTTCATGAAGTTTATCAGAACTCTGCACGCAGCGCAGAGTGGTCAAAATTCCGCCTCCGGAGCGGAATTCTTCACCCACCTAAAGTTATTGGTTGAGGTGGTGGAAGCCCCACTCAGGCAACAACCACAATCCTTGTCAGGGTGAACCACAAAACTCACTAAATTAACCTGTGCTTAACCCTCTAGTAGCTTGCCACAAAAGCAGTCAAACTTAACTTAGAGGTAAAGTATTTATTAAGGCTGGGCAGAGTATGCGTAGTGGAGCTCCGCGTAGCTCCACGTAGTAAAAAAAAACCTCTGTGGAATTACACGGGGCTCAGCTCCGCCCCGGGGCCATCAGCAATATAATAAAAATGTTTTAAAAAAACACTTAACTTGTCTTCTGCCTTCCCTGCTCCTCGCCGTGGTGTCTACCTTCTTCCCGCGTCCTCCTCTTCACGTCCCTGTAGGTATTACGTCTTCCGTGAACTGCGCATGCCCAACTTCACGTTCCCAGCAGAGCACGGAGTTGGTAAATCTCCACAAACTCTGATGGCGGAGCGGAGTACGATGCCCAGGGTTAGTATTTATGTGACACAAAAAAAGTAGTAAAGTGAAAACACAACACAATGAAAAAATCCCAAACCAATTAAGAAAAATAGAGTAAATTGTTGTAACTGAAAAAACACCAGCATGACAAAAATCCAATTAGTAGAACCAGAGATGTGCATTTTCAAATTTTCAGGTAAGTAAGCGCCTGAAAGCTCAAAGCACCACTTATGGTCATCTAGTTGTGGAAAACCGGACGAAAGTCACAAGTTCAAGACGATCACAACGGAGTCCAGAACGGATACAGGGGCCAGGTTAGTCCCGCTAAAAAAAAGTACCTTCTCAAAGTCTGGTGCGAAGATGTACATTCGCAGTGGAGGAGGACACGAGCAGCAGGGAAAGCCTCACAGATGGTCACCGCTGTAGCACGAAGAACAGGCCTGGCATTGCAGACGGTCAACGCTGTAGCGTGAAGACCCGATCGGGTTTCTCAGATGGTCATAGCTGGAGCTTTCCTTTGGCAGTCACTGTGGGCTGCTATTGATGTAGTGCAAAGTACAGATCTTGCATTGCCGGTTGTCGCTGGTGGTCGCTGCAGATCAAAGAGTTGGGTTCACTGGTGCACTGCCTTAGCAGTCGTTACCGGCAGCAGAGTCTCAATGTGACTAGGCGCATTCACGGTCACGAAGAGCTTAAAACTTCTGGATTTCACCTTCTTTCTCAGGAAAATCTCAACTGAGACTAGCCATAGGTCTAGGACCTGGGAGGCCCTCTTGGGGATCAAGCACTCGCTTCAGCAGAGGTAGTTGAGCTCAGGCAAGTCCAGTTGCAGGATCAGGCAGTTCCCATGGAGCAGGTCAGCTGGGCAGCTGCAGGGAGGCCTCTGGGGCTTGTTGAGTCCCTGTAACCCAGAAAGGAAGTGAGCTAAATGACAATTGGAATCACTCAGGTAAGCCTGGTATGAAGGGAGCAAGCCAAGTCTTCCTTCTCTCGAGTGCAGGACAGTTCTCAACCTGCTGGGAAGCCCTCTGGGGTTCTAGGCAATCCCTAAGTACCAAGACAATTTTCTGGTAGCAGCAGCGCAGTCCTCTGGGAAACAAGGCAGTCCTTCTTCTGTAACATCCACAGGCCCAGGAGTGTACTGAAGAAGTGTTCTTATGGTCCAATAGGTTCACTGACAGAATATTGAGGAACAAAATATAGAAGAAAAAATTATTGACGAAAAATATAGAATACCAAAATATCGACTGCCTATGCTTAAAAAGGTAAGTACAAAAATATTGAAAATAATATTGTTTACAATAATATAGTTATATTAAATATTGATTTTTAAATATGTATTTTTATAATATTAAAACAACATATTGAATGCTAACATTCATTTATTAAAATAAAATATATTTAAATGCATATTTTCACAAATATAACAACTGAGGGGCCGATTCCGATCCTGGAAAAACCGGGTACGAATCGTCGGACGGAGCGTTTTCTCCGTCCGACTCGTACCCGGGAAAACCACCTTACAAACCCGTAAGTACGATTCGTACAGAAACACCATTTCCATACGAATCGTAAAAAACACCGACCGGCTAAAATATACCCACAATTCCGATCCGGGACACCGCGTACGCGACATTCGCACGGAATCAGGCAGCGTTTTACGGACCAGCAAGTACGATTCGTACCCACAGCACTTCGCACGGCAATATTTTTACGGGACCCAAAAAGTGCCGGAAAAGCTAAGTACGCCACGATGCACCGCGAAAAGGGGGCCCGGTACGCACCGTACCCCCATCCCTACACATCCGCACCGTCCCCCCACCCCCGTATGTACGGTGCTTACCCCCACCCCCCGTGTGTGCGGTACGTACCCCCGGCCCCCTGTATGTACGGTGCGTACCCCCACCCCCCGTATGTATGGTGCGTACCCCCACCCCCCGTATGTATGCGCTGGGGGTACGCACCGTACATATGGGGGGTGGGGGTATGCTCCGTACCTACGGGGGTGGGGGTACGCTCTGTGCCTACGGGGGTGGGGTGGGGGTACAGCGCGTACATGGGGGGGCTGGGGGTACGGCGCGTACTTGGGGGGGTGGGCTGGGGGGTGTTCGGCGCATATGCGGGCACATGTTTGGACGTCTCCATGGTTGCTATGGGAGTTCGCTCCGTACGGTGTTTTTTCCATACGGTTGTGCATTCGGACGGACGGGACGGATCGTACTTGCGCGCTCGGACTTCAGTTTCCCGATTCGTACGTAAAACTGTCCGGGGACGCGTTGGACAATTTTTCTGACCCGAGGACGTGTCGGGGAATTTTCCCAATGCGATTCGTATGGATTTTTTCACATACGAATCGTACTTGCCAGTTTGTACGGGACTTGTACGATTCGTACGTAAAAAAATCGGGATACGATTCGTACGGGGAATATTTTTAAAGGTTCAGAATCGGCACCTAAATTTACTTTTAAAAATGTAAACACACACATATATACAACCACATATAGTTATAGTTAGAACCTAGTTTCCATAGGAAAAGCATTTTTTGATTTGCTAATAAGTTTGGCGTTGTTTGACGACTCTTCCTGAAATTCTCTCCAAAAAAAGTCTATCAAGGTCAGCTCCTATCCTGAAAGTTTGGGGGTGATTCATCAAACGGGGGCTGAGAAAAAAGGGGGGTCCCAAAACTCGTTTTCTCCATAGGAAATTTTGCGATGAGCTACAGCTCTACTGCTGAACGGAATTACCCCAAATTTGGCAGAAAGGTAGAGCTTGGTTCAGAAAGCGACTTTTTTTTTTCAATGATGTAAATCCATTCAGTAGTTTTTGAGAAATTCAAAAAATAAGAGTCAAAAAATCAATTTCCCATAGGAAACTTTGTGCAGGGCTACAGCCGAAACTACTGAACAAAATTACTCCAAAATTGGCAGAAAGGTAGTGCTTGGGTCAGAAAGCGACCTTTTTAAAAATGGTGTAAATCCGTTCAGTAGTTTCTGAAAAATTAGAAAAATAAAAGTTTCGATATCTGGGCAGAGCCTAACTAGCGTGCACGAGCTTCACTGTGATTGGCTGCTAGCACTCCAAACCAGGAAGTGTTGGCAGCCATCTTGTGGCTCGGTAGAAGCGAGTCACCTGAAAACGGAGAAACAAAGGTATAAAACAAGAGACGAGGGCAGGGTAGAAATACCCTGACCCACTAGGTCTGCTCAGGGGTCCCAGGAGGAGGACCCCCAGGGCCCAGAAAATCATTTTTTATAAAAAATCGGCAAAAATTTGCACTGTGGTCGCAGGTTCTTGTGTTTTATTTTAATGAGGACCTTAGGTGGGCTAGGTTGCGAGGGTATTTCTTAAAAAATAATAGCAGGGGCTCGCAGGGGTTGCGGGGGTCCGCTGTGGTCCGCGCAGCCCCGGGGCTTTACTTATGTTGGGAGGGGGGTTGGGCGGCCCCTCTCCTGGAGTCTTCTATGTGCTTGTAACTTTGGCGTCGAATCTTTTTGAAATTATCCAAAAAGTTTCTCTTTTTTGATTAGCTTCTATATTGAAAGTTTGGGGGTGAATGGTGTAGGAGGGTCTGACAAAAAAGAGGTTCCTAAAACATGTTTTCTCCATGGAATTTCCGTACAAAACTTTACAGAAGACTACAGGTGAAACTGCTGAACAGAATTACGCCAAATATGGCAGGGAGGAAGGTGATGGTCCAGAAAGCACGCTTTTGTTTAAATGATGTAAATCCGTTCAGTAGTTTTTGAGAAATATCAAATTTTACAGATATCGAAATTTGAGAATTCTGACATGTGATTGGCTGAGGGGGTACAAGTACGAGCGTGCGGCACATTGGCTGTGAACTGTTGAAACCAGGAAGTGTTGGCAGCCATTTTGTGATTTACTCCGTCAGTCCCTTTGCGAGACTGGGTGCGAACTGTTGATAAGTCACACTATATGAGCATTGAAAAGCTATTTTGTGATTGAGTCCGTCAGCTCGCATCTGTCCGAGGCAACTCTGAAAACAAACCGGAGGTCAGTCTGTGCGGGATACCCCTTTCATGCTGCTTCTTTCCACATCAGCAGGTAACGCACCCTGTTCCTATATCACCTTATTGGGCCCGCATGTCTCCCTTTGCGGACCACTGGTGGGCTCGCAGCTGTTCCGGTGGGACTTCTCAGGGCTGCAGTTGTATCTGTGAAGCCAAGACTGGAAACATACCGCAGGTCTCTCTCTGCGAGATACCCCCTTCACGCTCCCTCTGCCCAACATGACCACTTTGCAGCTATGCTTTTAGAAGCCACTGTGTCGGCTCGCAGCTCTCTACCTTTGTGAGCTAGGCCGCTGCTGTGCCTCTTCGTCTTCGAGCTACTACATTACTGTTCCTTTGGAAGCGGACGGACCGTAGTTCTCCCTCTGCGAGTCGAGCCCAGGGGCCGCAGCTGTTCCTCTGCGAGCCTGGGTGCAAACTGTTGATAAGTCACTCTGTATGAACATTGAAAAGCCATTTTGTGATGGAGTCCGTCAGCTCGCATCTGTCCGAGGCAATTCTGAGAACATACCGTATGTCTGTCTGTGAGAGATATTCCTTTCACGCTGATTCTCCCCACATCAGCAGGTAACGCACTCTCTTCCCACATCACCAGCATACCCTCAACAACCTTCTTGGGCCAGCAAGTCTCCCTCTGCGAAGCAGCTCCTTGTCCGCCATCCCCGTTCACCCCCACAAACAAATGTGACAGGAACGTTTTTAAATCTTGAGCCTAACAAATCGGCTGGTATTGTAGTTTATTAAAAACGATACTTGTGAGGTTGGACAAATAAGAATCTTAGTCATGTATGGATTTACATATAAAATATTTGATCAAAACAACAACAAATAAAACTGTGTGTGAAACTTTTTATTAAAACAAAACAACAACAAATAAAACTATGTACAGCGATGGCGTGTCATCCCTCGACAATTTGTGCATCACAGCCTGCAAGACAAAAAGAAAGATAAGATGGTGCGTCATGCGTCCAGCAAAGGAGAGATAAAAAGAGGGAAAGAGATAAAGAGTGAGATACAAGGAAGATAGAAAGAGAAAAACAGTGTGAGAGAGGAAGATAGAGAAAGAAGACAGAGAAAGAGTGAGAGAGATACAAGGAAGAGAGATACAAGGAAGAGAGAAAGAGTGTGAGAGAGGAGAGAGAGAGAGAAAGAGTGAGAGAGTGGAAGAGAGATAGAGGAAGGGAGAAAGAGTGAAACGGTGTGAGAGAGGAAGAGACAGAGAAAGAGAGAGAGACAGAAAGAGTGAGCGAGAGGGAGAGAAAGAAAAAGTGAGAGAAATAAAGAGTGAGATAAAAGGAAGAGAGAAAGAAAGAAACAGTGTGAGAGAGGAAAATAGAGAGAAACAGTGTGAGAGGGAGAAAGAGAGAGAGAGCAAGTGAGAGAAAGAAAGAATGAGAGCGAGAGGAGGTTGCTACGTCATGCTGTTCGCACTGATTTTGAGCACCAGGAGTTCCTCCCGGACATTAAAATCAGCACAAATGGCATTATGCAGTGCACCAGAGGGTGCTGTTTCTTACCTGAGCGGTTCCTTCCTCAACACGAGGGGCAGTTTTCTTAACATGAGCAGTAGTGACCTGCTGCGACCACCACCATTTGGAAATCTCACCAGGAGGTGGTCTAGCAAACGAATTCTCTCACTTGCCAACATAACGGTGGCGAGCCGCTTAAGAGAAAAAACTCAGCATCGCATCGCTTCATGAAGTTTATCAGAACTCTGCACGCAGCGCAGAGTGGTCAAAATTCCGCCTCCGGAGCGGAATTCTTCACCCACCTAAAGTTATTGGTTGAGGTGGTGGAAGCCCCACTCAGGCAACAACCACAATCCTTGTCAGGGTGAACCACAAAACTCACTAAATTAACCTGTGCTTAACCCTCTAGTAGCTTGCCACAAAAGCAGTCAAACTTAACTTAGAGGTAAAGTATTTATTAAGGCTGGGCGGAGTATGCGTAGTGGAGCTCCGCAAAGCTCCACGTAGTAAAAAAAACCTCTGTGGAATTACACGGGGCTCAGCTCCGCCCCAGGGCCATCAGCAATATAATAAAAATGTTTTAAAAAACACTTAACTTGTCTTCTGCCTTCCCTGCTCCTCGCCGCGGTGTCTACCTTCTTCCCGTGTCCTCCTCTTCACGTCCCTGTAGGTATTACGTCTTCCGTGAACTGCGCATGCCCAACTTCACGTTCCCAGCAGAGCACGGAGTTAGTAAATCTCCACAAACTCTGCTGGTGGAGCGGAGTACGACGCCCAGGGTTAGTATTTATGTGACACAAAAAAAGTAGTAAAGTGAAAACACAACACAATGAAAAAATCCCAAACCAATTAAGAAAAATAGAGTAAATTGTTGTAACTGAAAAAACACCAGCATGACAAAAATCCAATTAGTAGAACCAGAGATGTGCATTTTCAAATTTTCAGGTAAGTAAGCGCCTGAAAGCTCAAAGCACCACTTATGGTCATCTAGTTGTGGAAAACCGGACAAAAGTCACAAGTTCAAGATGATCACAACGGAGCCCAGAACGGATACAGGGGCCAGGTTAGTCCCGCTAAAAAAGGGTACCTTCTCAAAGTCTGGTGCGAAGATGTACATTCGCAGTGGAGGAGGACACGAGCAGCAGGGAAAGCCTCACAGATGGTCACCGCTGTAGCACGAAGAACAGGCCTGGCATTTGTACTGCTCGATTTTTCCGGTCTTATCGTGTTGAAGGGTGATTTAGGTGACTTCAGTCTCTTTCCATTCAAGTCTAAGGGTTAGAGTAGTGAATGGAGCCTATTTACTAGGCACTTCGACATGATTCTGTGCTCCTCCCCATAGATCAGGGCTTGCACATATAGCCTAGGGGATAGATTTGTTAGTATTAGGGATAACCTGTCCTGTAGTGAGGGTATTTCATGGAGCCGTGCTGAATGCAGGCCTGGTAGGCCTCAAACGGGAGAGACTCCATCTTTCTTTCTGCTCCGGCAGCTTGAGATGTTTCTAGGGTAAAGGGGATGTTTTAGTTATGAGGTGTTATTCGCTTGGAGAGAACCGGTTCAGGCCGGCCCTTATCGAAGGATTGTATTTTTCTTCATGCCGAAGACACTACATCAGGCCGGCCGGCTGGGAACGTGTCCTTGGCACGGGGAGGTACAAGAATTTGGTGGGCGGCAGGTTACGGGCTGGAATTTTCCATGAGAAAATGCACCTCTATATTAGTGAAAGTCTGAGGCAGATGCTGGCACTTGCTTCTAGTCCATAGGCGGCACCTGGCCGTTAGTAGTAAAGCTGCTACTTATTCCAGGGAAGACAGATGACAAACTTGGAGGTGGAGAAAAACCGAGAAATAGATATTCCAAAGAGAAGAGAGTAGCCGATGAGGAAGAGGTCCCAGTGACTCGGAGAGGGAGACGGGAGTAAACCCGTGATTGCGGAGGTGTGACTTCCAGGCGAAGCCGAGGCGCAGACGAGAAGGGAACCTAGATGACCATTGAGTGCAGGCTACATACGACCAAGGTGATGTCAACCCCTTACTATTAGAGTGTACAACTTAATCTTTCACTTTTCTTTGCAGGTTATGTGATATGTATTATGTTCCGTGAGTGTGCATGTAATAACTAAATAAAGTATTCAGTTTGTAGTAAAGCAATATGTGCTACGTGTTCTTGTGTAAGAGGGTAACCTATTCTTCTAGTCAGCTGTGACTTGACATGAACAGATGTTAATCCTGATCAGGTAGGTGGTAACTGAGTAAGGGAGAAAGGAGCCCTTCGAACTAGGGAACAAGTTGTGCTCAACTAGCTGTCTCTGTGTGATCTGATATATAGTAACACTGATGTCGTGGTAATTATAGGATGAACTCGTGCTAAGGCTGCCGTCTGGGCAGGAAGTCCTGGGTCCGTTTGGGACCGCGAGGCTGTGACTGCCGTCTGGGCAGGAAGTCTGTGGCTGCCGTCTGGGCAGGAAGTCCTGGGTCCGTTTGGGACCGCGAGGCTGTGCTAAGGCTGCCGTCTGGGCAGGAAGTCCTGGGTCCGTTTGGGACCGCGAGGCTGTGGCTGCCGTCTGGGCAGGAAGTCCTGGGTCCGTTTGGGACCGCGAGGCTGTGGCTGCCGTCTGGGCAGGAAGTCCTGGGTCCGTTTGGGACCGCGAGGCTGTGGCTGCCGTCTGGGCAGGAAGTCCTGGGTCCGTTTGGGACCGCGAGGCTGTGGCTGCCGTCTGGGCAGGAAGTCCTGGGTCCGTTTGGGACCGCGAGGCTGTGACTGCCGTCTGGGCAGGAAGTCTGTGGCTGCCGTCTGGGCAGGAAGTCCTGGGTCCGTTTGGGACCGTGAGGCTGTGACTTGTAGGTCTTGGTATATATAGTAGGAATTCCCTGTCCTTAGGTGGTACATATATGTGGTTATTTAGGTGTAAATAGGCCCTAGGGAGGGGGTAACGTTCTGGTTTGGGTTAGAGAGGCTCTGCTGAGCGGGTTCTATCTGATCCGAAAACCCAAGCAGAACATTTGGCGTCACGAACCGTTTACGAAACCTGTGTGCGTTGTGGTTGTCTTGTGTTTGCTTTCGGCGCGTGCGTGGTTTTGTTTGCATTTTTATTTTTGTATATTTCTGTGTATAGTTTTTATTTTTCTTCCTTCTTATCTTTTTCTTCTTTTCTTCTTTTTCCTTTTTCACGATGTTTTCTAGAAGGTCTAAATCTACTTTTAAGTTGCCCGTTGATATTCCCGGATGGGATTCAACGCCTTATGAAGCCTTGGCCCGTGAGTGGGCTGATTCTACTGGTTTGAGTGAGAATTGGAATTCTTCTTTGGAGCTGGCAGAGCCGGCTAATGTGATTGCTTGTTTACAGAAGGCACCCGTATCGAAGGGTGAGGAGATTCCCATTTTGGGGCGCAGAGGTTGGATTCTTTTGTCTGCATACAGGATTCTGCATGAGAGATTGTTGAAGTTACAGATATCTCTTAAAGATGTGGAAGCGCACTTTGTTGAGATTCAGAATTCTCATACTTTGTTGCGGTGTCAAAATAAGTTGCTTGCTGATAAACTTGAGACTTACCAAACTATTGCCGAACGGGCGGCTGTGCGAATTGCTCGTTATAAATACAAGAAGAGGCGCGGTCGGGTTTCGACGCGAAAGGTGCGTCTGGTCGTGGCGACAGCCGGGCTGTATTGGAATCCTGATGAATGGGATGGTAATATCTGGAACTCGACTGATTCTTGTTCCTCGGGTGAGGAGTCTGCCAAGCGCGAATCTTCTCGCTCCCGCCATGATTGTAAGTCTGCTTCTCGCACCTTTGATGGTGCACCCCGTGATTACGCTCGTTCTTCGAGTGGGATCAATGCTTCTTACACTGATTGTCCCTCTACGAGTACTGATCGGGCTCCTTGTGATGCTCGTCCCGCGGTTTCTGCGCATCCAGTTTTCCGTCGGAAGTTGCAGCAGTCTCCCAATGCTCCGCAGGGTATTTCTTTGGACTGTTTAGAAGACTTTACTCAGCAGGAAATTAGTGACATTTTGCAGCGATTTCGTCAGCGAGCTGGTGAGTCCTTGCTCACATGGATGGTGCGCCTTTATGAACTGGGCGCTGCTGGTATTATGTTGGATACTGGCGATTGTTTAAAGTTCTGTTCCTTGAGTTTGGATTCTACTGTGCAGGATCATTTTCGTAACTATAATGGTGTTGGTCAGATTTCTTTACTCCAATTGGCGACTGAGGGATGTAATGTAAAATATCCTACTGAATCTGACTGGCCTGTGAATGACAAGCCGTGGTATACTTTGCGTGATGCTGCTCAACGTCTCAAAGAGGAGGTGATGAAAACGGCAATTTTTCTGGGTACTGCTGACAGGTTGCTTGATGGTTCGTTGACATCTTCTGTGCGGAACCGTATCATTCGATCTTCCCCTGTTGCCTATAAGCAGGTCATGATGACTTTATTGATTAATCAGACTGGTAACGTGTTATCTACGGTTTTGGAATCGGTGCGCCAACTCGGTGAGTTGGGTGAGTGGTTTAAACCTGAACGTCAGTCCCGGCCTGACACTCGTACTCCTGGTGAAAATAAACTTACTAGACGTGATATTTTTTCTGGTCTTCTGGCTGATGGTGTGCGAAGGGAGGACATTGATGGTGAGACTACCGCTCGTTTGTGGGAGTTGTTTCGCAAACGTGGCTTGGATCGAAAGGAGGGTGCCCGGCGTGTTCGGACCACTGAGTGTGATCGTGGTGGTTCTGACGGTAGCGGTGATGACGACCGCCGTGGGCGCTCTGTTCGTCGTGATGATCGACGTTCTGCACGTGATGTGTCCCCCCGTCGAGAGAGAGACGGGGAGAGAGAGGGGGAAAGAGAAAGGGGAGAACTGACTATGTTTACAGCAGACGTAGAGATGATAGGGATCAATCCCCTGAGTTGAGGAGGAGAGAGGATCGTCACAGTTTGGTCGATCGTAACCCGCAGTACAATGCAGAAGATACGAATCCGTTCCGTACTGGGAATGGATATGAACAGGAGGTACCGATACCTAAGAAACGTGAAAGTCTTTATCCTGATTTATCCTGGTATACAGAATGCAGTAAGCATGACTAGGAAAGAGGTCAAGCTCCGGTACACAGATGGGCTCACAGAGATAATAGACCCTATGTAGATATTGACATTTATTGGAGACATCGTAATATCCAAAGGGCCCGAGCATTGGTAGATACAGGAGCGGAGGCCACTCTTATTCATGGAAAACCGAAGAAGTTTACAGGTCAGCCTTTTACTATTACCGGATTAGGTGGAAAAGAAACCCCTGCAGTTCAAACTTTGCTTGAAATGAGAATAGGTAGAATTCCTAGAAAAGAGTATTCTGTACTAGTAGTGCCACTTCTAGAATTCATAATTGGGATTGATATTTTGAGAGGAATGACTTTGCATCTAGATGACGGATGTTACCAATTTGGAACGACGCATTATATATCGTCCAGACCTATACGGGTTGGTCGTTTAAGAATGCCCCCCATACAAGTTCCCCATGCGACAAAAGTGGTGTGTCAGAAGCAGTATCGTATTCCAGGTGGTCATGAGGAGATTAGTACCCCTATTCAGGAGTTAGTGGATGCAGGAGTCATAACCCCAGTTACTTCTGCTTGGAATAATCCTGTTTGGCCGGTGCGTAAGAGTGATAACTCTTGGCGCATGACCGTTGATTATCGAGAATTGAACAAGCACACACCCTCTTTGACTGTTGCAGTACCGGATGTTATTACACTAATTGAGAGAATCCAAAAGCATCCAGGTACATGGTACGCGTCCATTGATATTGCTAATGCTTTCTTTTCAATTCCGATTGCCCCAGAGTGTCAGGAACAATTCAGTTTTACGTGGAACGGGCGTCAGATGACGTTTAGAAGTCTTCCCCAGGGCTATGTGCATAGTCCTACGATATGTCACCGGCTGGTGGCAGAGCATTTGGCTGAGGTACCGGTTCATCCCCAAATTCAGATATGTCATTATATTGATGATGTTTTGATCCAAGGCGAAACACAAGAGGAAGTTCAGACCCAATTAGACAGAGTCATTGAGTGCCTGCGTGAGAAAGGTTGGGAAATCAACCCAGATAAATTGCAAGGTCCGTCCCAGGCTGTAAAATTTTTGGGTATTAATTGGCATGAAGGGCACCGTGAAGTGATCCCTTAGGTTAAACAGAAGATTCTTGATTTTGCAGTTCCTAGAAATAGGAAAGAAGCCCAGAGCTTCATTGGTCTGTTTGGCTTTTGGCGCCAGCATATTCCTCATTTGAGTCAAATATTGGCCCCCTTGTACCGGGTCACGCGTAAAAAGAATGCATTTGAATGGGATAAACCACAGCAAGGTGCGTTTAGTCTGGCAAAAGAGGCAATTCAACATGCTCTGGATTTATGGCCTGTACGTGATGGTGACGTGGATTTGAATGTGTCTGTACAGGGCCTTTATGCAAATTGGAGTTTGTGGCAGAAACAAGGCAGGAGTAAAGTACCGTTAGGTTTTTGGACCAAAAAGTTACCTGATGCTGGTGAGCGTTACACACCCTTTGAGAAACAGTTACTTGCTTGTTATTGGGCTCTGGTGGATACCGAGCAATTGACTTTGAAACATGATATAGTTCTGCGTCCGGAAATTCCTATCATGCAGTGGGTCCTGAGTTCGCCGAAAACTCACCGAATTGGACACGCTCAAGAGGCGAGTGTGATTAAATGGAAATGGTACATACAAGACAGGGCACGTGTGGGCCCGAAAGGAGTTGCTTCTTTACATGAGCAGGTGGCGCGAGCGCCATCGACTGAGACTGAGAGTGAATGTTCCGTACCTTTAGCACAGGAGTCTCCTGTCAAGTGGGGTAAGCATTTTGATGATTTGTCCGCAGCGGAAAGAAACCATGTTTGGTTCACTGATGGTTCAGCGAGGTTTATAGGGATGACACGGCACTGGAAGGCGGTGTCCTATAATCCGATCACTCAGAAATTGTTGAGCACAACTGGTGAAGGTAAAAGCAGCCAATTTGCCGAGCTTTACGCTGTTTACCAAGTTTTGAAACAAGAGTTACCTGGTACATGTCATATTTTCACTGATTCTTGGTCTACTGCCAATGGACTGGCTGTTTGGTTGCCAACTTGGCATTCCCATAATTGGAAGTTACATTCCAAAGAATTATGGGGAAAAGAGTTATGGCAAGAAATTTGGGAGATGCTCCCACAGAGTACTGTTACAATCTTCCATGTGGACGCTCACACCCCGATAGATTCTCTTGACAAATTTTTTCATAACATTGCAGATGAGAAGTCTAAAATTGCTGAGGCAGTGGTGGACAGGCAAGATTCTGATATTGCGGGATTGGCGAAATGGGCACACCAGAAGGCAGGACATTTTGGAGAGAAGGCCACTAGCAGGTGGGCTGCTGATCGAGGAATTTATATTCCCTTAGATTTAATCAAAAATGTTATTTTACACTGCCCCGTTTGTCAGCATATCAGACGGCGTAAGGTGCCCCAAATTGTTAAAGGTCATTTACATCGCGGCAAACTGCCCGCTCAAATTTGGCAGATCGATTACATTGGTCCACTTCCCATGAGTAGGAATTGTCAATATGTTTGCACTATTGTTGATACATACAGTGGCCTGCTGGTAGCCCTTCCCTGTAAGCAAGCTACCCAATTGAATACCATTAAAACATTAGAATTAATTATGATGTACTATGGTGTGCCATTCCAAATTCAATCTGACAATGCATCCCATTTTCGTGGAAGATTGGTACAGGAATTCTGTGCGGAAAACAATATTGAATGGATATTCCATATCCCCTACTACCCACAGGCCTCGGGCCTGGTGGAGAGATTGAATGGCCTGCTAAAGGACCAGCTGCGTAAGTTAACGGATGACAAGTATAAAAATTGGCGAGACTTTTTGCCCCAAGCACTATTGATTTTGAATAATCGTCCTTTTTTAAATGCTGAATCTCCACTTATGCGTTTGTTTCCCCCGAATGCTGAGGCTATGCCTAATGAAATCAGAGAAACTGTGATGTATTGGGAAATTACTCCCGGAGCTTTGGCTCCATGCAGAGCGACCCCAGGGTCGGCAGGTTTAGACTTGCATGCTATGGATGACATTGTTATAAAAAGTAGAGATCGAGTCATCATAGAGACAGGTGTTGGTGTTCAGATACCACCTGGAAATTTCTGATTGATCGCCCCTAGATCGGGGCTGGCTGTAAAAGGCATTCAGGTGCTTGGAGGAATTATCGACAGTGATTATCAGGGAGAGATTAAGGTGCTCCTGCTGAATAGCAGTGAGGTTGACTTACTGATACATCGCACTGACCGAGTGGCTCAATTACTCATAATGCCTGTTTTCAGTGGTGTATTAATGAAAGGCACTGCTCCAACGTTGCTAACTGTACGTGGCCAGAAAGGTTTTGGCTCCACGGATAATCCTGGGGCCAGAGTTTGGGTGCAGTCGCCTAAGAATTCCCCTGAACAAGCAGAGGTCATTGCCACCGGTCAGGATAATACCATTTTGGTTATGAGACCAGGGAAAGATAGCTGGGAAGCGGTCCCGGCTGATAAATGTTATTTACGAGAATGATTAATGCCTGTATTTGGTTTTCTTTCAGATCATTCTTTGGATTGTTGCTGCAGGATGTGTCGGAGCCGGACTGTTTTCGGACTGGTACGACGAGAAAGGAGGGATCCTATCAACCCGGGATGAACTGGGAACCCGAGTGTTGCGTTCCTTCGCTGCATGGGATTCATCATCGAACTTTTGGACCGCACTGGCTAAAAGGGTGACTGACGCCCCTCACTTCTGTTTGACACCGATGAGATCTGTTCATGACATTCTGGCGACCTGCCTGGTTGCTGTTCCCGCCTCATTGGAAACTTTAACTCATATTTTTAATGTCTCGAAGGCCCGTCCCAATATTCTCCTGGGTGATTTTGCTACCCATGTATATTGCCCCCTATGTATTGAATTGCCGAACGAGCAAACCCCCATCCAGTCCCAAATACTTACTTATAATATCACACAAGGTGATTTGTGCTTCTTTCTTACGTGTAATCCTAGTGCGATCTCTGAATGTCTGCGCCTAAAACTAAAAGGCGCCACTTCGTTTACAACCCACGAACGGACTTTGTGCTTTCAAAGGACACCGACCACATGTGTTTCAGTTCAGAACAATATGACTTGTAATAGTTTGGTAGTTACCCCCAGTCACTATCGCACGATGTTACTACCTGCCGGATGGCTTTTCTCATGTGGTAATACTTCCTGGCCATTTGTCCCTGCAAACATTTCCGGAGGCCCTTGTGCCATTACGAGACTCAGTTTGTTGATGTTCGCATCGCATCCGAATGCCAACTCTCGTGTGCTTCGAGATACTGTAATGTTACAGGAGGATTGTGACCCATCTTTGCATTTATATTCCAAGTCTGAATACCTTAGCTTAGCTGTTTCAATTATTGGTGTTCCTGCTTTGGCGGTTTACAATGCCAAATCTATTGGGAAAATGGCCTGCTGGATGGTGAAATCTATTAATCATACTTCTACAATTTTGTCTGACATGCTATTAGACGCCCAGGGTGAACGTAGGGCCATTTTGCAAAACAGAGCAGCCATTGATTATCTTTTGCTTAAACATGGACATGATTGCTCGGACTTTGAAGGTCTCTGTTGTTTTAACTTGTCTGACCATACACAATCCATTCGTGCTCACATCGACAAGTTGCGTGACTTAACAGAAGAAGTTAGAAAACACATTGACCAGGGCTGGTTTGACTGGCTCTTTAATTGGTTACCTGATATACACTTGCTACGCCAAATATTAGGTGGTATTTTGATTACTATTGCTGTTTTGATTTCTATCTGTTGCTTTATTCAGTGTATTCCTTCATTATTTCAATTCTGCACACTTGGTACTAGACATAGATCAGTTAGCTTTGTTTCATATTATTCTTCCACAGATGTTAGCTCCATTTAATGAATGTATAATAGACTGAAGTCAAGGGTGAAATGTACTGCTCGATTTTTCCGGTCTTATCGTGTTGAAGGGTGATTTAGGTGACTTCAGTCTCTTTCCATTCAAGTCTAAGGGTTAGAGTAGTGAATGGAGCCTATTTACTAGGCACTTCGACATGATTCTGTGCTCCTCCCCATAGATCAGGTCTTGCACATATAGCCTAGGGGATAGATTCGTTAGTATTAGGGATAACCTGTCCTGTAGTGAGGGTATTTCATGGAGCCGTGCTGAATGCAGGCCTGGTAGGCCTCAAACGGGAGAGACTCCATCTTTCTTTCTGCTCCGGCAGCTTGAGATGTTTCTAGGGTAAAGGGGATGTTTTAGTTATGAGGTGTTATTCGCTTGGAGAGAACCGGTTCAGGCCGGCCCTTATCGAAGGATTGTATTTTTTTTCATGCCGAAGACACTACATCAGGCCGGCCGGCTGGGAACGTGTCCTTGGCACGGGGAGGTACAAGAATTTGGTGGGCGGCAGGTTACGGGCTGGAATTTTCCATGAGAAAATGCACCTCTATATTAGTGAAAGTCTGAGGCAGATGCTGGCACTTGCTTCTAGTCCATAGGCGGCACCTGGCCGTTAGTAGTAAAGCTGCTACTTATTCCAGGGAAGACAGATGACAAACTTGGAGGTGGAGAAAAACCGAGAAATAGATATTCCAAAGAGAAGAGAGTAGCCGATGAGGAAGAGGTCCCAGTGACTCGGAGAGGGAGACGGGAGTAAACCCGTGATTGCGGAGGTGTGACTTCCAGGCGAAGCCGAGGCGCAGACGAGAAGGGAACCTAGATGACCATTGAGTGCAGGCTACATACGACCAAGGTGATGTCAACCCCTTACTATTAGAGTGTACAACTTAATCTTTCACTTTTCTTTGCAGGTTATGTGATATGTATTATGTTCCGTGAGTGTGCATGTAATAACTAAATAAAGTATTCAGTTTGTAGTAAAGCAATATGTGCTACGTGTTCTTGTGTAAGAGGGTAACCTATTCTTCTAGTCAGCTGTGACTTGACATGAACAGATGTTAATCCTGATCAGGTAGGTGGTAACTGAGTAAGGGAGAAAGGAGCCCTTCGAACTAGGGAACAAGTTGTGCTCAACTAGCTGTCTCTGTGTGACCTGATATATAGTAACACTGATGTCGTGGTAATTATAGGATGAACTCGTGCTAAGGCTGCCGTCTGGGCAGGAAGTCCTGGGTCCGTTTGGGACCGCGAGGCTGTGACTGCCGTCTGGGCAGGAAGTCTGTGGCTGCCGTCTGGGCAGGAAGTCCTGGGTCCGTTTGGGACCGCGAGGCTGTGCTAAGGCTGCCGTTTGGGCAGGAAGTCCTGGGTCCGTTTGGGACCGCGAGGCTGTGGCTGCCGTCTGGGCAGGAAGTCCTGGGTCCGTTTGGGACCGCGAGGCTGTGGCTGCCGTCTGGGCAGGAAGTCCTGGGTCCGTTTGGGACCGCGAGGCTGTGGCTGCCGTCTGGGCAGGAAGTCCTGGGTCCGTTTGGGACCGCGAGGCTGTGGCTGCCGTCTGGGCAGGAAGTCCTGGGTCCGTTTGGGACCGCGAGGCTGTGACTGCCGTCTGGGCAGGAAGTCTGTGGCTGCCGTCTGGGCAGGAAGTCCTGGGTCCGTTTGGGACCGCGAGGCTGTGACTTGTAGGTCTTGGTATATATAGTAGGAATTCCCTGTCCTTAGGTGGTACATATATGTGGTTATTTAGGTGTAAATAGGCCCTAGGGAGGGGGTAACGTTCTGGTTTGGGTTAGAGAGGCTCTGCTGAGCGGGTTCTATCTGATCCGAAAACCCAAGCAGAACACATTGCAGACGGTCAACGCTGTAGCGTGAAGACCCGATCGGGTTTCTCAGATGGTCATAGCTGGAGCTTTCCTTTGGCAGTCACTGTGGGCTGCTATTGATGTAGTGCAAAGTAAGGATCTTGCGTTGCCGGTTGTCGCTGGTGGTCGCTGCAGATCAAAGAGTTGGGTTTACTGGTGCACTGCCTTAGCGGTCGTTACCGGCAGCAGAGTCTCAATGTGACTAGGCGCATTCTCGGTCACGAAGAGCTTAAAACTTCTGGATTTCACCTTCTTTCTCAGGAAAATCTCAACTGATACTAGCCATAGGTCTAGGACCTGGGAAGCCCCTCTTGGGGATCAAGCACTCGCTTCAGCAGAGGTAGTTGAGCTCAGGCAAGTCCAGTTGCAGGATCAGGCAGTTTCCGTAGAGCAGGTCAGCTGGGCAGCTGCAGGGAGGCCTCTGGGGCTTGTTGTGTCCCTGTAACCCAGAAAGGAAGTGAGCTAAATGACAATAGGAATCACTCAGGTTAGCCTGGGATGAAGGGAGCCAGTCAAGTCTTCCTTCTCTCGAGTGCAGGACAGTTCTCAACCTGCTGGGAAGCCCTCTGGGGTTCTAGGCAATCCCTAAGTACCAAGACAATTTTCTGGTAGCAGCAGCGCAGTCCTCTGGGAAACAAGGCAGTCCTTCTTCTGTAACATCCACAGGCCCAGGAGTGTACTGAAGAAGTGTTCTTATGGTCCAATAGGTTCACTGACAGAATATTGAGGAAATAAATATAGAAGAAAATATTATTGATGAAAAATATAGAATACCAAAATATCGACTGCCTATGCTTAAAATGGTAAGTACAAAAATATTGAAAATAATATTGTTTACAATAATATAGTTATATTAAATATTGATTTTTAAATATGTATGTTTATAATATTTAAAAAACATATTGAATACTAACATTCATTTATCAAAATAAAATATATTTAAATGCATATTTTCACAAATATAACAACTGAGGGGCCGATTCCGATCCTGGAAAAACCGGGTACGAATCGTCGGACGGAGCGTTTTCTCCGTCCGACTCGTACCCGGGAAAACCACCTTACAAACCTGCAAGTACGATTTGTACAGAAACACCATTTCCGTACGAATCGTAAAAAACACCGACCGGCTAAAATACACCCACAATTCCGCGTACGCGACATTCGCACGGAGTCAGGCAGCGTTTTACGGACCAGCAAGTACGATTCGTACCCACAGCACTTCGCACGGCAATATTTTTACGGGACCCAAAAAGTGCTGGAAAAGCTAAGTACGCCATGATGCACAGCGAAAAGGGGGCCCGGTACGCACCGTACCCCCATCCCTACACGTCTGCACCGTGCCCCCACCCCCGTATGTACGGTGCTTACCACCACCCCCTGTATGTACGGTGCGTACCCCCACCCCCCTGTATGTACGGTGCGTACCCCCACCCCCGTATGTACAGTGCATACCCCCACCCCCTGTATGTACGGTGCGTACCCCCACCCCCCGTATGTACGGTGCGTACCCCCAGCGCTATACGCACCGTACATATGGGGGGTGGGGGTACGCTCCGTACCTACGGGGTGGGGTGGGGGTACGCACCGTACCTACATGGGGTGGGGGTACGCTCCGTACCTACACGGGGTGGGGGTATGCTCCGTACCTACACGGGGTGGGGGTACGCTCCGTGCCTACAGGGGTGGTGTGGGGGTACTGCGCGTACATGGGGGGGTTGGGGGTACGGCGCGTACTTGGGGGGTTGGGCTGGGGGGGTGTTCGGCGTGTATGCGGGCACATGTTTGGACGTCTCCATGGTTGCTATGGGAGTTCGCTCCGTACGGTGTTTTTTCCATGCGGTTGTGCATTCGGACAGACGGGACGGATCGTACTTGCGCGCTCGGACTTCAGTTTCCCGATTCGTACGTAAAACTGTCCGGGGACGTGTCGGACACTTTTTCCGACCCGAGGACGTGTCGGGGAATTTTCCCAATGCGATTCGTATGGATTTTTTCACATACGAATCGTACTTGCCAGTTTGTACGGGACTTGTACGATTCGTACGTAAAAAAATCCAGATCCGATTTGTACGGGGAATATTTTAACGGATCGGAATTGGCACCTAAATTAACTTTTAAAAATGTAAACACACACATATACAACCACATATAGATATAGTTAGAACCTAGTTTCCATAGGAAAAGCATTTTTTGATTTGCTAATAAGTTTGGCGTTGTTTGACGACTCTTCCTGAAATTCTCTCCAAAAAAAGTCTATCCAGGTCAGCTCCTATCCTGAAAGTTTGGGGGTGATTCATCAAACGGGGGCTGAGAAAAAAGGGGGGTCCCAAAACTCGTTTTCTCCATAGGAAATTTTGCGATGAGCTACAGCTCTACTGCTGAACGGAATTACCCCAAATTTGGCAGAAAGGTAGAGCTTGGTTCAGAAAGCGACTTTTTTTTCAATGGTGTAAATCCATTCAGTAGTTTTTGAGAAATTCAAAAAATAAGAGTCAAAAAATCAATTTCCCATAGGAAACTTTGTGCAGGGCTACAGCCGAAACTACTGAACAAAATTACTCCAAAATTGGCAGAAAGGTAGTGCTTGGGTCAGAAAGCGACCTTTTTAAAAATGGTGTAAATCCGTTCAGTAGTTGCTGAAAAATTAGAAAAATAATAGTTTCGATATCTGGGCAGAGCCTAACTAGCGTGCACGAGCTTCACTGTGATTGGCTGCTAGCACTCCAAACCAGGAAGTGTTGGCAGCCATCTTGTGGCTCGGTAGAAGCGAGTCACCTGAAAACGGAGAAACAAAGGTATAAAACAAGAGACGAGGGCAGGGTAGAAATACCCTGACCCACTAGGTCTGCTCAGGGGTCCCAGGAGGAGGACCCCCAGGGCCCAGAAAATCATTTTTTATAAAAAAAAAATCGGCAAAAATTTGCGCTGTGGTCGCAGGTTCTTGTGTTTTATTTTAATGAGGACCTTAGGTGGGCTAGGTTGCGGGGGTATTTCTTAAAAAATATTAGCAGGGGCTCGCAGGGGTTGCGGGGGTCCGCTGTGGTCCACGAAAGCCCCGGGGCTTTACTTATGTTGGGAGGGGGGTTGGGCGGCCCCTCTCCTGGAGTCTTCTATGTGCTTGTAACTTTGGCGTCGAATCTTTTTGAAATTATCCAAAAAGTTTCTCTTTTTTGATTAGCTTCTATATTGAAAGTTTGGGGGTGAATGGTGTAGGAGGGTCTGACAAAAAAGAGGTTCCTAAAACATGTTTTCTCCATGGAATTTCCGTACAAAACTTTACAGAAGACTACAGGTGAAACTGCTGAACAGAATTACGCCAAATATGGCAGGGAGGAAGGTGATGGTCCAGAAAGCACGCTTTTGTTTAAATAATGTAAATCCGTTCAGTAGTTTTTGAGAAATATCAAATTTTACAGATATCGAAATTTGAGAATTCTGACATGTGATTGGCTGAGGGGGTACAAGCACGAGCGTGCGGCACATTGGCTGTGAACTGTTGAAACCAGGAAGTGTTGGCAGCCATTTTGTGATTTACTCCATCAGTCCCTTTGCGAGACTGGGTGCGAACTGTTGATAAGTCACACTATATGAGCATTGAAAAGCTATTTTGTGATTGAGTCCGTCAGCTCGCATCTGTCCGAGGCAACTCTGAAAACAAACCGGAGGTCAGTCTGTGCGGGATACCCCTTTCATGCTGCTTCTTTCCACATCAGCAGGTAACGCACCCTGTTCCTATATCACCTTATTGGGCCCGCATGTCTCCCTTTGCGGACCACTGGTGGGCTCGCAGCTGTTCCGGTGGGACTTCTCAGGGCTGCAGTTGTATCTGTGATGCCAAGACTGGAAACATACCGCAGGTCTCTCTCTGCGAGATACCCCCTTCACGCTCCCTCTGCCCAACATGACCACTTTGCAGCTATGCTTTTAGAAGCCACTGTGTCGGCTCGCAGCTCTCTACCTTTGTGAGCTAGGCCGCTGCTGTGCCTCTTCGTCTTCGAGCTACTACATTACTGTTCCTTTGGAAGCGGACGGACCGTAGTTCTCCCTCTGCGAGTCGAGCCCAGGGGCCGCAGCTGTTCCTCTGCGAGCCTGGGTGCAAACTATTGATAAGTCACTCTGTGTGAACATTGAAAAGCCATTTTGTGATGGAGTCCGTCAGCTCTCATCTGTCCGAGGCAATTCTGAGAACATACCGTATGTCTGTCTGTGAGAGATATTCCTTTCACGCTGCTTCTCCCCACATCAGCAGGTAACGCACTCTCTTCCCACATCACCAGCATACCCTCAACAACCTTCTTGGGCCAGCAAGTCTCCCTCTGCGAAGCAGCTCCTTGTCCGCCATCCCCGTTCACCCCCCACAAACAAATGTGACAGGAACGTTTTTAAATCTTGAGCCTAACAAATCGGCTGGTGTTGTAGTTTATTAAAAACGATACTTGTGAGGTTGGACAAATAAGAATCTTAGTCATGTATGGATTTACATATAAAATATTTGATCAAAACAACAACAAATAAAACTGTGTGTGAAATTTTTTCTTAAAACAAAACAACAACAAATAAAACTATGTGCAGCGATGGCGTGTCATCCCTCGACAATTTGTGCATCACAGCCTGCAAGACAAAAAGAAAGATAAGATGGTGCGTCATGCGTCCAGCAAAGGAGAGATAAAAAGAGGGAAAGAGATAAAGCGTGAGATACAAGGAAGATAGAAAGAGAAAAACAGTGTGAGAGAGGAAGATAGAGAAAGAAGACAGAGAAAGAGTGAGAGAGATACAAGGAAGAGAGATACAAGGAAGAGAGAAAGAGTGTGAGAGAGGAGAGAGAGAGAGAAAGAGTGAGAGAGTGGAAGAGAGATAGAGGAAGGGAGAAAGAGTGAAACGGTGTGAGAGAGGAAGAGACAGAGAAAGAGAGAGAGACAGAAAGAGTGAGCGAGAGGGAGAGAAAGAGAAAGAGAAAGTGAGAGAAAGAAAGAGTGAGATAAAAGGAAGAGAGAAAGAAAGAAACAGTGTGAGAGAGGAAAATAGAGAGAAACAGTGTGAGAGGGAGAAAGAGAGAGAGAGCAAGTTAGAGAAAGAAAGAATGAGAGCGAGAGGAGGTTGCTACGTCATGCTGTTCGCACTGATTTTGAGCACCAGGAGTTCCTCCCGGACATTAAAATCAGCACAAATGGCATTATGCAGTGCACCAGAGGGTGCTGTTTCTTACCTGAGCGGTTCCTTCCTCAACACGAGGGGCAGTTTTCTTAACATGAGCAGTAGTGACCTGCTGCGACCACCACCATTTGGAAATCTCACCAGGAGGTGGTCTAGCAAACGAATTCTCTCACTTGCCAACATAACGGTGGCGAGCCGCTTAAGAGAAAAAACTCAGCATCGCATCGCTTCATGAAGTTTATCAGAACTCTGCACGCAGCGCAGAGTGGTCAAAATTCAGCCTCCGGAGCGGAATTCTTCACCCACCTAAAGTTATTGGTTGAGGTGGTGGAAGCCCCACTCAGGCAACAACCACAATCCTTGTCAGGGTGAACCACAAAACTCACTAAATTAACCTGTGCTTAACCCTCTAGTAGCTTGCCACAAAAGCAGTCAAACTTAACTTAGAGGTAAAGTATTTATTAAGGCTGGGCGGAGTATGCGTAGTGGAGCACCGCAAAGCTCCACGTAGTAAAAAAACAACCTCTGTGGAATTACACGGGGCTCAGCTCCGCCCCGGGGCCATCAGCAATATAATAAAAATGTTTTAAAAAAACACTTAACTTGTCTTCTGCCTTCCCTGCTCCTCGCCGCGGTGTCTACCTTCTTCCCGTGTCCTCCTCTTCACGTCCCTGTAGGTATTACGTCTTCCGTGAACTGCGCATGCCCAACTTCACGTTCCCAGCAGAGCACGGAGTTAGTAAATCTCCACAAACTCTGCTGGCGGAGCGGAGTACGACGCCCAGGGTTAGTATTTATGTGACACAAAAAAAGTAGTAAAGTGAAAACACAACACAATGAAAAAATCCCAAACCAATTAAGAAAAATAGAGTAAATTGTTGTAACTGAAAAAACACCAGCATGACAAAAATCCAATTAGTAGAACCAGAGATGTGCATTTTCAAATTTTCAGGTAAGTAAGCGCCTGAAAGCTCAAAGCACCACTTATGGTCATCTAGTTGTGGAAAACCGGACGAAAGTCACAAGTTCAAGATGATCACAACGGAGCCCAGAACGGATACAGGGGCCAGGTTAGTCCCGCTAAAAAAGGGTACCTTCTCAAAGTCTGGTGCGAAGATGTACATTCGCAGTGGAGGAGGACACGAGCAGCAGGGAAAGCCTCACAGATGGTCACCGCTGTAGCACGAAGAACAGGCCTGGCATTGCAGACGGTCAACGCTGTAGCGTGAAGACCCGATCGGGTTTCTCAGATGGTCATAGCTGGAGCTTTCCTTTGGCAGTCACTGTGGGCTGCTATTGATGTAGTGCAAAGTAAGGATCTTGCGTTGCCGGTTGTCGCTGGTGGTCGCTGCAGATCAAAGAGTTGGGTTTACTGGTGCACTGCCTTAGCGGTCGTTACCGGCAGCAGAGTCTCAATGTGACTAGGCGCATTCTCGGTCACGAAGAGCTTAAAACTTCTGGATTTCACCTTCTTTCTCAGGAAAATCTCAACTGATACTAGCCATAGGTCTAGGACCTGGGAAGCCCCTCTTGGGGATCAAGCACTCGCTTCAGCAGAGGTAGTTGAGCTCAGGCAAGTCCAGTTGCAGGATCAGGCAGTTTCCGTAGAGCAGGTCAGCTGGGCAGCTGCAGGGAGGCCTCTGGGGCTTGTTGTGTCCCTGTAACCCAGAAAGGAAGTGAGCTAAATGACAATTGGAATCACTCAGGTTAGCCTGGGATGAAGGGAGCAAGTCAAGTCTTCCTTCTCTCGAGTGCAGGACAGTTCTCAACCTGCTGGGAAGCCCTCTGGGGTTCTAGGCAATCCCTAAGTACCAAGACAATTTTCTGGTAGCAGCAGCGCAGTCCTCTGGGAAACAAGGCAGTCCTTCTTCTGTAACATCCACAGGCCCAGGAGTGTACTGAAGAAGTGTTCTTATGGTCCAATAGGTTCACTGACAGAATATTGAGGAAATAAATATAGAAGAAAATATTATTGATGAAAAATATAGAATACCAAAATATCGACTGCCTATGCTTAAAATGGTAAGTACAAAAATATTGAAAATAATATTGTTTACAATAATATAGTTATATTAAATATTGATTTTTAAATATGTATGTTTATAATATTTAAAAAACATATTGAATACTAACATTCATTTATCAAAATAAAATATATTTAAATGCATATTTTCACAAATATAACAACTGAGGGGCCGATTCCGATCCTGGAAAAACCGGGTACGAATCGTCGGACGGAGCGTTTTCTCCGTCCGACTCGTACCCGGGAAAACCACCTTACAAACCTGCAAGTACGATTTGTACAGAAACACCATTTCCGTACGAATCGTAAAAAACACCGACCGGCTAAAATATACCCACAATTCCGATCTGGGACACCGCGTACGCGACATTCGCACGGAGTCAGGCAGCGTTTTACGGACCAGCAAGTACGATTCGTACCCACAGCACTTCGCACGGCAATATTTTTACGGGACCCAAAAAGTGCCGGAAAAGCTAAGTACGCCATGATGCACGGTGAAAAGGGGGCCCGGTACGCACCGTACCCCCATCCCTACACGTCTGCACCGTGCCCCCACCCCCGTATGTACGGTGCTTACCCCCACCCCCTGTATGTACGGTGCGTACCCCCACCCCCTGTATGTACGGTGCGTACCCCCAGCGCTATACGCACCGTACATATGGGGGGTGGGGGTACGCTCCGTACCTACGGGGTGGGGTGGGGGTACGCACCATACCTACATGGGGTGGGGGTACGCTCCGTACCTACACGGGGTGGGGGTACGCTCCGTACCTACACGGGGTGGGGGTACGCTCCGTGCCTACGGGGGTGGTGTGGGGGTACTGCGCGTACATGGGGGGGTTGGGGGTATGGCGCGTACTTGGGGGGTTGGGCTGGGGGGGTGTTCGGCGCGTATGCGGGCACATGTTTGGACGTCTCCATGGTTGCTATGGGAGTTCGCTCCGTACGGTGTTTTTTCCATGCGGTTGTGCATTCGGACAGACGGGACGGATCGTACTTGCGCGCTCGGACTTCAGTTTCCCGATTCGTACGTAAAACTGTCCGGGGACGTGTCGGACACTTTTTCCGACCCGAGGACGTGTCGGGGAATTTTCCCAATGCGATTCGTATGGATTTTTTCACATACGAATCGTACTTGCCAGTTTGTACTGGACTTGTACGATTCGTACGTAAAAAAATCCAGATCCGATTTGTACGGGGAATATTTTAACGGATCGGAATTGGCACCTATATTAACTTTTAAAAATGTAAACACACACATATATACAACCACATATAGATATAGTTAGAACCTAGTTTCCATAGGAAAAGCATTTTTTGATTTGCTAATAAGTTTGGCGTTGTTTGACGACTCTTCCTGAAATTCTCTCCAAAAAAAGTCTATCCAGGTCAGCTCCTATCCTGAAAGTTTGGGGGTGATTCATCAAACGGGGGCTGAGAAAAAAGGGGGGTCCCAAAACTCATTTTCTCCATAGGAAATTTTGCGATGAGCTACAGCTCTACTGCTGAACGGAATTACCCCAAATTTGGCAGAAAGGTAGAGCTTGGTTCAGAAAGCGACCTTTTTTTTCAATGGTGTAAATCCATTCAGTAGTTTTTGAGAAATTCAAAGACTAAGAGTCAAAAAATCAATTTCCCATAGGAAACTTTGTGCAGGGCTACAGCCGAAACTACTGAACAAAATTACTCCAAAATTGGCAGAAAGGTAGTGCTTGGGTCAGAAAGCGACCTTTTTAAAAATGGTGTAAATCCGTTCAGTAGTTGGTGAAAAATTAGAAAAATAAAAGTTTCGATATCTGGGCAGAGCCTAAGTAGCGTGCACGAGCTTCACTGTGATTGGCTGCTAGCACTCCAAACCAGGAAGTGTTGGCAGCCATCTTGTGGCTCGGTAGAAGCGAGTCACCTGAAAAGGGAGAAACAAAGGTATAAAACAAGAGACGAGGGCAGGGTAGAAATACCCTGACCCACTAGGTCTGCTCAGGGGTCCCAGGAGGAGGACCCCCAGGGCCCAGAACATCATTTTTTTTTAAATAAAAAATGGGCAAAAATTTGCGCTGTGGTCGCAGGTTCTTGTGTTTTATTTTAATGAGGACCTAAGGTGGGCTAGGATGCGGGGGTATCTCTTAAAAAATAATAGGAGGGGCTCGCAGGGGTTGCGGGGGTCTGCTGTGGTCCGCGCAGCCCCGGGGCTTTACTTATGTTGGGAGGGGGGTTGGGCGGCCCCCCTCCTGGAGTCTTCTATGTGCTTGTAACTTTGGCATCGAATCTTTATGAAATTATCCAAAAAGTTTCTCTTTTTTGATTAGCTTCTATATTGAAAGTTTGGGGGTGAATGGTGTAGGAGGGTCTGAGAAAAAAGAGGTTCCTAAAACATGTTTTCTCCATGGAATTTCCATACGAAACTTTACAGAAGACTACAGGTGAAACTGCTGAACAGAATTACGCCAAATATGGCAGGGAGAAAGGTGATGGTCCAGAAAGCACGCTTTTGTTTAAATGATGTAAATCCGTTCAGTAGTTTTTGAGAAATATCAAATTTTACAGATATCAAAATTTGAGAATTCTGACATGTGATTGGCTGAGGGGGAACAAGCACGAGCGTGTGGCTCATTGGCTGTGAACTGTTGAAACCAGGAAGTGTTGGCAGCCATTTTGTGATTTACTCCGTCAGTCCCTTTGCGAGACTGGGTGCGAACTGTTGATAAGTCACACTATATGAGCATTGAAAAGCTATTTTGTGATTGAGTCCGTCAGCTCGCATCTGTCCGAGGTAACTCTGAAAACAAACCGGAGGTCAGTCTGTATGGGATACCCCTTTCATGCTGCTTCTTTCCACATCAGCAGGTAACGCACCCTGTTCCTATATCACCTTATTGGGCCCGCAATTCTCCCTTTGCGGACCACTGGTGGGCTCGCAGCTGTTCCGGTGGGACTTCTCAGGGCTGCAGTTGTATCTGTGAAGCCAAGACTGGAAATATACCGCAGGTCTCTCTCTGCGAGATACCCCCTTCACGCTCCCTCTGCCCAACATGACCACTTTGCAGCTATGCTTTTAGAAGCCACTGTGTCGGCTCGCAGCTACTACATTACTGTTCCTTTGGGAGCGGACGGACCGTAGTTCTCCCTCTGCGAGTCGAGCCCAGGGGCCGCAGCTGTTCCTCTGCGAGCCTGGGTGCGAACTGTTGATAAGTCACACTGTATGAACATTGAAAAGCCATTTTGTGATGGAGTCCGTCAGCTCGCATCTGTCCGAGGCAATTCTGAGAACATACCGTATGTCTGTCTGTGAGAGATATTCCTTTCACGCTGCTTCTCCCCACATCAGCAGGTAACGCACTCTCTTCCCACATCACCAGCATACCCTCAACAACCTTCATGGGCCAGCAAGTCTCCCTCTGCGAAGCAGCTCCTTGTCCGCCATCCCCGTTCACCCCCCACAAACAAATGTGACAGGAACGTTTTTAAATCTTGAGCCTAGCAAATCGGCTGGTGTTGTAGTTTATTAAAAACGATACTTGTGAGGTTGGACAAATAAGAATCTTAGTCATGTACGGATTTACATATAAAATATTTGATTAAAACAAAACAACAACAAATAAAACTGTGTGTGAAACTTTTTATTAAAACAAAACAACAACAAATAAAACTATGTACAGCGATGGCGTGTCATCCCTCGACAATTTGTGCATCACAGCCTGCAAGACAAAAAGAAAGATAAGATGGTGCGTCATGCGTCCAGCAAAGGAGAGAGAAAAAGAGGGAAAGAGTTAAAGAGTGAGATACAAGGAAGATAGAAAGAGAAAATCAGTGTGAGAGTGGAAGATAGAGAAAGAAAGACAGAGAAAGAGTGAGAGAGATATAAGGAAGAGAGATACAAGGAAGAGAGAAAGAGTGTGAGAGAGGAGAGAGAGAGAGGAAGGGAGAAAGAGTGAAACGGTGTGAAAGAGGAAGAGACAGAGAAAGAGAGAGAGAGGAAGAGAGAGAGAGAAAGAGTGAGCAAGAGGGAGAGAAAGAGAAAGTGAGAGAAAGAAAGAGTGACATACAAGGAAGATAGAAAGAAAGAAACAGCGTGAGAGAGGAAAATAGAAAGAAACCATGTGAGAGAGAGAAAGAGAGAGAGAGAGCAAGTGAGAGAAAGAAAGAATGAGAGAGAGAGGAAGAGACAGATGGGCATATTATCAACAAAGTGGCAAAGAGAGGCATTAGCCATCTTGGCTTAACGCCTCTCTTCACCACTTTGCAAACGCTAGTCTGCACCATATTACCAAGGATATGGTGCAGGCTAGCGTTTCCCCTTGCGATGGAGATAAGATTTACAAGTTACTGCCATCGCAGGTGTCTGCGAGGAGGGAAGGTTTGTTTATGTAGAAGAAGGAGTTTCTTCCTGCACATAAACAAACCTTAATGCCAATTTGTAACTTACATGTGTGCTGTTTCATGCAGTACACATGTAAGTTACAAATTGGCATTTTTAAAAAAGAGATTTGTTTATGTATAGGAAGGGACACTTTCCCGTACATAAAGACACCTTAGGATTTTGCTTTTTCCATGTGTGCTGCATGAGCCAGCACACATGGAAAAAGCAAAAACGAGGAGAAGCATTTCTCCTCGTTTCACCACCTTAAGACCAGGATTTTTCTGGTCTTAAGTTTGGCGCTGCCACCTATTATCGCCAAGCTTGATAATAGGTGGCAGCGTCGAAGTGAATGGGTGTTGCGGTGTATGCCGCAACATCCACTGCACGCCACTTTCAGGATAAGTTAATCGTGAAAAGGGCCCTATTACCAAGGCAGCGCTAAGGCAATTAACGTGATAATAGAGCGATGCACATATTGCCGCATTATCGGCAGAAAAGTGCCGATAAGGCGGCAATAAGGGCTTGATAATATGCCCCAGAGAGAGAGAGAAAATGTGAGAGAGAGAAAGGAAGAGATGGAGAGTGAGTGTTGACACTGGAGAAAATCTTCGCAGCTCACCTTTGTGCCATCGGTTTGTGTCCAACGAGGTGCCGAGTCATAGTGTACCCTCAAGTTTAGTGATCTGAAAGATAGTATAGAATTAGTAATTGTAGAGTACATACAACTGCACACCCGTAATTCTCTGTGTCGCGTGTGCGCACGCAGGGTGCTGCACCCCATCCACTCCCACTGCAAGAAGGTGTCTGTGCGCTCTTTTGTGCTCAGGGTGCTGTACCCCATCCACTCCCACTGCCCAGAGGTGTTTGACCACTCTTGTGCAGCCAGGCTGTTGCACACTATCCACTCCGAGCGCCTAGAGGTGAATGCTCGCTGCTGCAGAAAGAAGCCTCTCTGCTCACCTTCCGCCACCGGCGTGTGCGTAAGAGGGTCCACCACGTGCCAATGCAACCTTCTCAGGCATTGAGGATTAGCCATGCATCCTCGCAGGTTCAACAGGCGTTCAGCTCTGGTGGTGTTGAGGGGGGTCGCCAATTCGTTAGACAGTCTGTTAGATAAAAAGGAAGATAAGATTGTGCGTCATGCATCCATCAAAGAATAGAGGAAGAGAGAGCGATAAAGAGTGAGAGTGACACTGGAGAAAATCTTCACAGCTCACCTTTCTGTCTCCAAACACGTGCAGGGACATAGTGCACCCTTAAGGTCCACATCTGAAAGATAGTAGAGAATTAGTAATTGTAGGAAAGTCCAGTATGCAGGAATGAAAAGACAGAAAACGTCTTTTAAGCAGCAAGTATAAAGGAAGAATGAGTGAATCCCCGTTAACTTCTAAGTCCCGACCTTCTCACATTTAAAACATAACATTCCCAAATCGACGCGAGGCAGCCACGAGTGATATCATTTGAGATGTCATCAGTGATGTCATCAGTGATGTCACTGACCATGTCATGAATGATGTTATATGTGACATAATCAGCAGTGCATTGCGGGGGCACGAGTTATAGTTAGCTCAACTAACTATAATGGGGGAATTTCTATGGTTTTGTATAAGTGAAATGTCCAACTAACTATAACGTCCCTGAAACCTATGGTTTGTTCAGTGAATTTCAAAGGTTTTTTAAATGCTAATTTCTAACTATAACGTCCCTGAAACCTATGTTTTTTTCAGTGAATTTCAATGGTTTTTTAAATGCTAATTTCTAACTATAACATGCCTGAAACCTATGTTTTTTTCAGTGAATATATATATATATATATATATATATATATATATATACATACATAAGCATTATATATAAATAAACTAATATTTTAAAGAATAATATAATTTAAAAAATCGTAAATAATATAATATTATCAAAAATATATGTATACATATTTATATATACCTATTTAATTTAATTTAAAATAAAAAGTAAGCACATTTTTTTAATTTAATTATAAATAATTACAGACAAAAAATATTGACATTTTTAAATATTATTATTATAATAAATCAAACACATCATTATCTAATTTACAATATAAAATAAATTAATTAATAAATATTCAAATAAATACATACAAATTTCCCACTACAGTATATAAAAAACGTTTTTTCTAAATAAATATAAAAATAAGTACTAGAACCTAACACAAAAATAAAAAAAATATTTACATCACACAAAAATATGATTTACTATTCTAACTACAATAAATATAAAATGAATTAATATATAACATTGGGAAATACTACAATTTACTATTCCCAGTACAATTAACACAACAATAAATATTATAATTAGCCAAAACAAATTCTTATTCATACTCCAGTTAGTGCAACAGTAGGGAAAGTGTTGGATTGCAGAGAGGTAAAATGTACTATTCCCACTCCAGTCAGTGCAAGAGTATGGAAAGTGCTGGATTGCAGAGGGCTATAATTTACTATTCCCACTCTAGCCAGTGCAACAGTAGGGAAAGTGTTGTATTGCGGAGGGGCAACATGTACTATTCCCACTCCTGTCAGTTCAACAGTAGGGAAAGTGTTGGATTGCAGAGGGGTAAAATATACAATTCCCAGTCCAGTCAGTACAACAGTAGGGAAAGTGTTGGATTGCAGAGGGGTAAAATGTACAATTCCCACTCCAGTTAATGCAACAGTTGGTAAAGTGTTGGATTGCGGAGGGGTAAAATTTACTATTCTCACTCCAGTCAGTGCAACAGTAGGGAAAGTGTTGGATTGTGGAGGGGTAAAATTTACAATTCCCACTCCAGTCAGTGCAACAGTAGGGAAAGTGTTGAATTGCGGAGGGGTGACATTTACTACTCCCACTAAATATCTTAAACAAAATTAAAATAATTTAAAAACAGTAAATAGAATTAAAAATATGTTGAATACAAAATGTAAAATTTACTTCCCACCCCATAACCCTACAAAACCCACAACCCACATCTAAAACAAAATAAATACTTGCACAATTAACATAACTATTTATTAAACAAATACTTTTCATGAAAAATCTAAATTCATTTAAAAAAATACTTTCCACCCTTTAACCCTATAATCCCACAACCCACACCTACAAAAATTAATTGCACAATTAACATAATTAATTATCTAATAATTAATTAATATTAATTAACAACTCATTATTGATTAATTAAAAATAAATTACTTCCCATCCTTTACCCCTAAAATCCCACAATCCACACCTAAAAAAATAATTACACAATTAACATTATTAATTATTCAGTTAATTTGTTATTGTCAACTAATTATTAATTACCACTATAACTCCACAACCCTCACCTAAACAAATTAATTACACAATTACCATAATTAATTATCAATTAATTAATTATTATTAATTAACTAATTATTAATTAATAAAAAATAAGTGACTTCCCACCCTATACCCCTATAAACCCACAACCTGCTACAGAACTAAAAAACACAAACAAAATGTATTAAAAAATAATCATCAATTTATTATAAATAAATTACTTTCCACCCTATAAACCCACAACCTGCTACAGAACTAAAAACACAAACTTTAATTAAATTAAATTTCATAACTACTAAAAATGTAGCTAATATAGTAATAAACATAAACAATAATTAAACAAAAAAAGTCATATACATTTAAAATATATACTTAAAAACATAACAATATTTTAAACAACTATATTTTTACAAATTATATTAATGACTTCTAGATTTGTAAAATCAATATTACTTACTTTCAAATCGATATTCTTGACAACGCTATTCTTGCACTCGATATTTCCATTCCACGATATTTGTCACTCAATATTACTGTAGTTCAAATTTTTACCTCGATATTCTGCCTCATTACCTGTCCAATATTTATCCCTGACACCAATCTTTGAAGTGGGGGAATATTCTAGGCTACCCCCCCCCCCCCCCATCTGGTTCTTGAAAGTGCTTCCCTCCCCCTGCCAAGTCCTCAAGATGTCTGGTGTGACAAAAGACTAGTGTTTGGTTGCTTTGTGTGTGTTCTGGTGGCAGCCCTTGTCAATGTAAGCAGGGCATGGAACAGCTCCACCCCCAGCAATCCAGGCAGGATATCAACACCCTGTCTTCTTTGTCTCACTGTGTGAAAGGAATACACAAACCCCAACGGCAAAACTATTCACAGTCATATGTCCCAAGACACTGGCAGAGGCACAACAATGGTTAGGGCAGGAAACTGGCAATTTTCTAAAAGTGGCAGTTTCAGAATTGTGGCTTACAATCCTACTATCCCATTAACATTGTAATTTATTTGATCCTAAACAGGACATTTCTACCTGTTCCCAATCAAAAGTAAACACTTATTGAATGTAATAAGGCAACTCAATGTTATCCTAAGGGAGAGGTAGGCCTTAGAGTAGTCATAAAATAGCTTAGGAGTTTTTGACTCCCAGGGCATGTTAAACTTAAAAATTACATGACTTGATTTTAAAATATAATGCACCCTGCCCTCTGGGATTTTTAGGGCCTACCTTAGGGGTGACATCTATGTATTAAAAAGGAAAGTTTAGGCCTCACAAAAAGGTGTAATTTGCAGTTTTTAAACTGCACTAAAATATGCTGTGGCAGGTGTGAGACATGTTTTAAAGTACTACTTTAGTGGGTGGGACAGTGAGTGCTGCATGCCCACTAGTAGCATTTACATTTCTTCGCCAGGGCACATGCTGTACCACTTTACTAGGGACTTATCGGTAAATTAAATGTGCCAATCGGATGTAGGTCGATGTTACCATGTTTCATTGAGCTTGCACTATCACTTAAGCACTGGTTAGCAGTGATAAAGTGCACAGAGTACTAACACCAACAAAATCAAAATTCAGAAAACAGGAGTGGTGAATGCCAAACATTTGAGGGAGAGAGGGTAAAGCCCAAAATATATGATATAGTCTACTTAGCTGGGTACGACACTGGGTTGCCCAATCTGAGATTTTGAGTATAGCTGTGGTCCTGAGCTGGCCTGGTTGGAGGGAGAGAGAAGTGGAAAGATCTGTTGAAATGGACATTTTGTTTCCCCCTCGTATCACCAAAAAGCGTCTGTGTCAGGGCTCTGTGGATATTGCAGGTTACACGGGAGCAGAATGATGCTAATTCACAATGAGCATCTCAAAACATCTCCGCAAAAGCTCTGTTAAACCCTCTTGCAGACATGTACCAAGACGGGAAAAGGAAATGGGAATGAGAAGAGAAAGCCAAAAATCGTGGTTTCACTTCTAGAACCTTGTGTATGGTGTTGTATGTTCAGTGTTGAAATATGTTCTGGCTTCTAGTAGTAGTTGGAAACTGTAATACAACACAGGTCTTTTTTCTATGCAAATGTAATTCTTATACTTAATATATGTCACATGTAAATCGTAACAGTTCTATATTTTTCTCATACCCAAACAAATTCTGGCAACAGCTTCTCTTCTAGTAGAGTTTAAGTTTGATAAATTACTATTTCATAACAATTAAACTTACATCAACTCTGTTTTGTATAGTAATCCATTGTGTTTTACTTCCAGGGAAGTACTTGCGTGACGTGCGGAAAGGAAGACTCGAACTGCTGTTCAAGAAGGAGGATTCCTTGACGCCTTTTCAGGTAAGCCTTTCTCTTCTTTTCTTCTCTATCTTGGTGCAATGCTATTTAATATCTTCTTTGTGTTACTGTTGCTTCAACGCTTCTACCCTCACTAACTCAACCGATGAGACAGCTCACAGGAAAATGTCCTACTCTGGAAATTCTTCAGGTGAAGTGCGCATTTTAGAATCGATGCGTGCTTCACATTCCAATCATAATTGAAAGGATAAACTAGAGCGCAGCTGAGATGGGGGAGTTGGCAGACACCTTGGAATTCCAAGTCTGCCAGCTCGATCTCCACTTCCCTGTGCTGCTTTGGTACAAGTGTCTTCTAAGGATTTTATAACCAAGATAACACGCTTTGGTAGGGCAATTGGTGGAAACCTCTTTAGGGACTCTGACAGTACCCCCTCTCAAGGAGATCTCCTCCAATCGCAATTTAGTTGGAAATTTTCTGTGGAAGGCCACGATTAGACGTGGCGTATGAAAATCGGTATGTTTTTCCCAAGACCTTTCGTCTGGTCCAAAACCATTCCAGTCAATGAGATAGCATAGTTTTCCTTTAATTTTTTTAGAATCTAAAATTCTTTTGACTTCGTATTTAATTCCTCCTTCAACTTCTAAAGGTTCTGGAGGAGTGGATAATCTCAATTTTGGTGGAACCTTCTTTAGCAAGGAGACGTGAAAGACTGGGTGAATCTTCATGTGCTCTGGAAGTGTCAAGCGAAATGTCACAGGATTGACCATTTTTCAATGGAATTTGGTCCTACAAAACGGGGTTGGAATTTACGAACAAATTTCAATCTTAAATTTTTTGTGCTCAACCAAACCTTATCACCAACTTGGAGATCAGGTTCCTTTCGTCTCTTTTTATCAGCAAAATATTTGTAGTGATGTTTAGCAAGTATTAGATTTCTTTCTGCTGTCCTATGAACCTTAGCTATATATTGGATTGAATTCTCAACTGCTGGTAACTCCAGACTTCTACATTCGATCTTGATTGGTTCTCTCAGTTTGGCCTTCTGTTTCTGGGTGGAAACTAGTTGAATATTGAATGTCAATATGTAACCCATTAGTATAAGCCTTCAAGAATTTAGATACAAACTGAGAGCCTCTGTCTGTGACTATGATCTTAGAAATGCCATGAATTTGAATTACATGTTTGTTGAAAAGCTGTGTCAATTGTTTGGCCATGGGGACCCCTTTTAGAGCTACAAAACGTGTCATCTTGGTGAATGTGTCTACGCAAACTAAGATTGTGTCATAACCCTAACTCAAAGGAAGATCAACTATTAGATCTAGGGAAACTGAGTGCCACGGGTATGGAGGAGTGGGAAAGGTTGCAGTAACCCTTTTGGGGCTTGCCGTTCAGACTTTCCCCGAGCACAGATCTCACAGCCGGTGACATATTCCCATTTATCCTGACTCATGTGTGGCCACCAAAACTTCAGTTTGATTGGATCTTCAGTCATTTGTATCTGTTTATGTCCTGCCAGAGGACTGTCATGGCATTCGTACATTACTTGAGTCTGCAATTCCTCTGTAGGGACATACACGTTTTCTTACTGGTAGGGCAGTCCATCTCAGATCTCTCTTCTTGGGTCTCCCTTGGTCCATTTTTCCATTCCTTTCTTGTTTAGAGACTGCCGAATTCGTTCCTCAAAGGTCTCATTTGAGATTTTCCCTATGAACTTTTCTTGAGGGATTATTCTCTAATCTATAATCATCTTTTTCTGATTTTCGGTATCTAGCCTGGACAAGGCGTCAGATTTTCCATTTTTGGCCCCTGGTCTGTAAGTTATGACAAAGTCATAATCTGCAAAATACAAAGACCATCTGAGTTGGCGGGGGGGTCAAAGTCCGGACTAATTTTAGAAATTTCGAATTTCGATGATCTGTAAACAAAGTCATAGTATGTCTTGCACTCATCAAAAAATGTCTCCATTCCATGAAGGCATCTTTGATGGCTAGGCGTTCCTTGTCAGTGATAGTGTAATTAACCTCTACTGGATTTAGTTTTCGAGAACAATAAGCCACTGGGTGAAATTGCCCAGTTTCCTTATGTCTTTGAGAGAGAACTCCTCCAATGGCCAACTCTGAAGCATCTGTTTCTATGTAGGAGGGCTCGGAGGGATCTGCATGGAGAAGAACTGGAGATGTAGTGAAAGTTTTCTTTAAAGCATTAAAGACTTCTTCAGCTTCTTCTGACCATTCAAAGGCCATTCCTTTTTTCAACAGTCTAGTAAGGGGTATGATTTTTTGAGAAAACTCATGCATAAATCTCCTGTAGAAATTCGCAAATCCTATGAAGCTCTGAACTTCCTTCGCTGTGGTTGGGGATTCCCATTCCGTTACTGCCTTGATTTTTTGTTCATCCATTGTTATACCAGAAGGTGAAAGCACAAATCCCAAAAACACCACAGTTGTGACATTGAAAAAACATTTCTCCAGTTTCGTGCACAAGGCATTTTCTCTCAATCCTTGTAAAACTGATCTAACTTGCCTCTGATGTTCCTCTTCCGTGTTAGAATTGATCAGGATATCATCTATGTACACAATTGCACATTTATCAATAAATTCACTCAACACATCGTTTATGAAATGTTGGAATGCTGCAGGAGCATTGCTGAGACCATATGGCGTTACCAGGTACTCAAATAACCCGTACTTGGTCCTGAATGCCGTTTTCCATTTGTCTCCTTCCCGTGGTCTAATCAGATGATAGGCTCCTCTTAGGTCCAGTTTGGTATAAATGTGTGCCCCATGTACCTGATCCAGGAACACGGACATAAGGGGCACCATTTTTTTATGGTGATTCTATATTGCCCTGTAGTCTATGCATGTTCTCAAGTAACCTCCCTTCTTCGATACGAAGAAGAGTGGAGAGGAGACGGTAGATTGAGATGGTCTGAAGAATCCATTGTCCAAGTACTTCTTCAGGTATTCCTTTAAGTGCCTATTTTTCCTTTTCTGTCAGAGTGTAAATTTGACTGCAGGGTAAGTTTGTTCCCGGTTCAAACTCACCTCATTAAAAACATCCGCATAGTCCTCGTATTCCTTTAGAATTTAATTGGTCTGAATCACGCAAACTGTGACCCCATTTTCTCGCAGTTTGGTAGCGGCGTTCAAATCTCGTTGGAATCTCTTTCTGTGAAACAATATTCTTTGCAGTATTCCAAATTCAACTCAGTAGTTCTTGTGCTCCAGTTAATTGAGGGATTGTGTTCAGTTAACCAAGGGAGTCCTAAGATGAGCTGAAATTGTGGGGCATCAATTAGATTCGATTGTAGTATTTCCTTATGCCCCTCAGAAGTTATTAGTTGTACTGGTTCGGTATGACTCGTCTTGGTCCTGAAGACAAATTAGTGCCATCTACCGCTCTTTACTGCCTCGCTTTTTTCTTTTCTTATGGCAACTAGCCTAATGAATTTGGCATACTTCTGATCACAAATATTTCCGGTGGCTCCAGAGTCTATCATGACCGCAATTTCCTCCAAGACAGTATCTCAAACTTTTAAGGTCTTTGACAGAATTAGATGGGGGGGAAAGAATCTTTCAGGGTATTAGCTAGTAGGTGATTCGTTGGAGTTGTTTCTTCTTTTGCACTCACCAATCCAACTCTGCTTACTGTTCTGGTGGTGCTGCAAGTTTCCCTTTAATGTTATCTTGGGTTTTTTAGGACAGTTTTTGACTAAGTGTCCACTGCCTCTGTAATATAGACATAGTTTATTTAGTCGCCTTTTCTCTTTTTCTTCTTTGGACAGCGGGCTTCTCATTGTACCTATTTGCATAGGTCCTTTACCTGACATGCTCTCCATAGCCCTAGTAGAATCTAGCCCTATCCTGTCGAAACAAGGTAATCTGGTTTGAAATTCTTTCTTCTTCTCGCCTCTCCTTTCATTTTGCTGAAAGTCGATTTCTAAAACCAAATCCACCAGCACTGAAATCTCTGTAGGTCGATTAGGGATCTGTACTAGAGGGGAAACAGCATTTACAACGCTGCTATTACCACGCAGGTAGGTAACAACGCAGTTGTTACAGCAACCACGTTGTTACCACGAGTGGCTTTACATCGCAAGTCGTTTCTACGACTTGCGCTAGGTGGCGTGCAACACCAGGGAATGTGTTGGATTTTAAATCCAACACATTCCCTGCTGTTGCGCTAACTGGAGTAGGAATAGTAATCTATACTATTCCTAAATCCAGTGTGCCAGACTTGCGATGTAAAGCCACGCGTGGTAACAACACAGTCGTGAAAGATAAAAGACCGCTGCCTGTTTATTCTCAGGCCAATATATTTCCACCACCAGTTTGTTAAACTGGGCCAAGTAAGCTACCAATTCTCGATTTCCTTGTTTTATCTCTAGTAGTTCATTATCAGAAGCTTGTGAATCCTTCCTTTGGTCAAATATTCGAAGGAATTCCCTTTTGAATTCATCAAGGTTGTGTAATATCGGATCATCCTTCGTTACCAAGGGCATGGACCACGAAGCCGCGTCCCCACTCAGATAAGACAAAATAAATGCGACACAAGACTGTGCATCGGGAAAGTCAGTTGGGCGGCACATGAATTGAAGGGAACATTGGGTTAGAAAAATTTTAGCCTTTTGGGGGTCTCCACTAAATCGCTCTGAGGGGGCCAATGGAGTCACAGGAGATAGGGAGTGTATGACTTGGGTGGCAGTGAAAGACATTGAACTTGTGGTTGATCTAGGGTCTTCTGGGGTTTTAGTTTTGAAAATAGTCCCTGAAACCACCTCACCCATTCTATTGGCTAACGCTGAAGTTTCTCTTCTAGAAGTGAGTATTTCTACTCTCAAGGCTTTATTTTCTTCTCTGACTGTCTCTAGGTCACTTTGAATACTTCCTAAAATTTCTCCTACATTTTTTATACCAATAACCTCCGCCTTTCTGCCCAGGTGCAATTTACCATGTGGGCACTTCACTCTGTCAGGGCTCTGTGGTTAGTGCAGGTTAAACGGGAGCAGAATGATGCGCATGCGCAGTTGTCATCAAGAAGTCGCGATGGAGGAAGAGGGCAGCCCGGGGATGCCGCAGTTCAGGTAAGGCGTTTTAATACTTTATATCGTGTTTTTTAAGCTTGTATAATAATTGTTAATAGGGCGGGTGGGAGGCAGGGGCTGGTCAACTTCGCCCCGCTGCGGAGTGTGCAGAGTTTTACCTACTCCGCCTACTTCGCAGAGCGCGGAGTAGGTAAAACTCTGCACACTCCGCAGGCGGAGCGGAGCTCTCCGCCCACCCTTAGATTTTATAACCTAGAATAAATGCTATGGTAGGGCGATTGGTAGAAACCTCATTAGGGACTCTGGCAGTCTGCAATACGTTGTAGAGCCACTCTGACAAAAAAATATTTTATCATCCCATATCAGAGTGTCTTTGTGGGATGTAAAGAAGTGGTCAGCTTGTATAGATATTAAGCACTTGCAGTGGTGAACTATATTAAAGTCCTCTAAGGGGTCTAGCAATGTCTGACAGATGTATTCCATGCTTGTTCATTTGGTATTGTTTGGTGTTTTGGATGTACAGTGTGGTGATGGACAACCCTCATAGCTCACATGTCATTTGAATTTAAGAGGTATAAGTTACAATTTATTGCTGACCATGGCATAATATGTTTTTAGTATTATAGTGGGTCATTCTGCTACATATGGAAGTACATTACTATAATGCCACTGCGTCACACAGGTCAGTCTTTTGTGATTAAGTGCATAAAGAAAGCAGTTTGCTGGTTGAGTTGTTTGCAATTACATTTGAGGGTGTGACTGTTTTTTTTGGCTCTGTTTTCGGGATGTGGGTGATGCAGATTTCTTGTAAATAGTCAAGTTTTCAACTGTCTTTGGACGTGTATATGCTCCTTGGTGCTTCTAATGCTGGCTGGTAGTGAGTTACAGAGCTTGGTGGCTTTTACTGAGAAAGCAGTGCCTCCTACAGATTTCTTATGGTAAGGTGGTATGATGTTAAGTGGTGTAAGCCTGGAGTGCAGTGTTCTGTTTGGTTTGCATTTCTTGAATCTAACTTGTAGGTATAGCAGTCCTTTTCCTTGGCAGGCACTGTGGGCAATGCAAAATGTTTTGAACATTGCTGGTCTACATATAGGTAGCCAGTGGAGCAATTGCAGGACTGAAGTCATGCATTCCTTAGGGTGAAGGCTGAGATGAAGCCTTATGGCAGCATTTTGAATGAGTTGTATGTTGCATATAATAAATGTGGGTGCTCTAAGGTATAGACTGGTGGCGTAGTTCGCATGTCATTGACTCTGTGTTTGCGGTATTGAGTTTTAGATGGCTACTCATCGTCCATGTGTTTATGGCACAAAGCCAGTAATCAAGAGTTGAATTGTGGGGGTCTTTGGGCAGTGATTTAGGGCAGAAATGTTTTTTTGTAGGTTGAAGGCTTCAGGGTTGGTTGTGATAGCTGTGGTTGTGTTTAGATTCTTCTTGTCATACCATAAATTGAAGTCTCCTAAAATGTATACGTTTGGGTGGTCCAGATGGGTACTGGTTACTGTAAAAAGTAGGACATCTTTAAATTCGTTATTACTGTAGGGTGGTCTATATAATAAGATGAAGGAATAGTTGGAATGGGGTGACTTCTTATCATAAAGGATTCATAGACATCTATGGTGAGATTTTCAATGATTGTTCTCTAAAGTGTTTTTTATGTGTGGTTGCTAGGCCTCCTCCAATTTTGCCAATATGATTTTTTGTTAATAATGTGGAAAGCAGAAGGGATGGCTTGGTGGCACGTGGGTGCAGGCTCTTTATTAAGACATGTTTCTGTAATGAATGTGAGGTTTGGTGTTGTTTCTGAGAGAAGGTCAATGTTAAAGCAATTTTTGTTCATGGATCTTGCATTGAAGAGTAGGAATTTTAGTTGTTGTGTTTCTTTCTTCATAACCTGTAGTAAGGGTGAAAGTAGAGAGGGTAGGGCATTTTGATGTTGCAGGGTTGGGGGTGTATTGTGCTAGTTGTGGCTTTTGGTAGAGGTGGAAGGAAAGTTGTTTGGTTAGAGAAATGAGTATTTTAAGATGTGTGTGTGTGTTTGTGTTTTTGTGATGAGTCATGGTGCTTCACCTCCAGTGTTGCCTTGTGATTTTTATGGAGTGTGGGGGTTGTGGTGGGGACGTATTATTAGCGAAGCTTGTGATTATATGTTTGCGCTGTCCCTTGATTTTTAGTTTCCTTCTGGAAAGTGACATTGTGTTTACAGATTATTTGGGTTGTGGTTATTGAATTGTATTGTTTGTGATAGGTTGTGTGGTGTTGTGGTTGATTTTGTTTTGGAAAACTTAGATAGTTGATGGGGACATTTATTAGTAAATAATGTTACTCAGTGTTTGTATATAAGGGGTGTTATGTAGTATAGGTGGAGGTTTAGGAATTATTCGTTGATAAAGATTTTGGAAGATGCTTACCTGAATCTCTTATGGTGGAGATGCTGTGTTCTAGCCCATTGGACCTGGTCCTTTTTGCAGGGTTATCCCCAAACTTTTTGCCTTCCTCTGCCTATTTTCTGGCCTTCTTTTGTTAGCTTTAGGACTCTGGGCACTTTACCACTGCTAGTCAGTGCTAAAGTGCATATGATCTCTCCTCTATACAAGGTATGATTGGTTTACACCTGTTTGGCATATTTGATTTACTTGTAAGTCCCTTGTAAAGTGGTATCCCATGCACCCAGGGCATATAAATGAAATGCTACTAGTGGGCCTGCAGTACTCTTTCTGCCACCCACAGAGGTAGCCTTTCAAACCTGTCTGAGACCTGCCACCGCAGGGCTTGCGTGTGCAGTTTACTGCCACTTTGACTTGGCGTTAAAAACTACTGGCCAAGCCTTAAAACTCCCCTTTTATTACAGATAGGTCACCACTAAAATAGGCCCGAGGTAGCCCAATGGACAGGATGCTGTGTAAGTAAAAGGTAGGACATGTGCCCTTATGTGTGGCATGTCCTTGTAGTTACAAACGACCTATTTTGTTTCTCACTGCTGTGAGGCCTACTCCTCTCATAGGCTAGCATTGATATATTTTTAAGTGGTAATTCCTGATTAGAAAGAAGTGGCGTTGCATTGTTTTGTATGATTAGAATAGTGGTGATAAATCCTGTTTACTGGTGTGCTTGGATTTTACATTACTATTTTAGAAATGCCGTTTTTAGAAAGTGTGCATTCTTCTGTGCTTGTGACTGCTTGTGCTTTGCAGCCCGACTCCAGTCCACACCTAGGGTAGGCTGACAGCTACACTTTGGTGCATATATTCAAGACAAACAAAAAACAGGAAGGACTGGATGTGACAGGGGATACATCTGCATTCATTTGCATTCTGATGGTCTTCCTGGTTTGGGCGAGGGAGAGGTCGTTCCCACTTTACATTTGTATATGTTGTGTCCTGCTCTCACACAAAGGGCTGATTTACCCACACTGATGTCTGGAGCTAGGGCTGGGTTGAAAGGAATTGTTCCGCACTTCTATGGGTTCCTTTGAAGTCACCTCTTGATCAAAGTATAAGTACAGGGGCTCTGACCCCATGTTTTTAGACACTTTGTGGACTTGTAACCAGATGCTGCTGGCTCTACAGACTGCACTTTGCCAGAGGACTGCTGTGCTGCCAGGAGGACCCGCCATTTGGACTACCTGCTTTGTTGTGCTGGCATACTGCCTACTGATTGCTGGGCCACAGGAGCGACTGCCACTTTGCAAACTGCCTTTATGTGCTGGCCTGCTCTATGCTCTGATGCCCCACTAGTGTTCTCCAGGGACTCATTGGCTTGCCCCTTCTCTATGTTCTTTTGCATCCTCAGAGAATTAAAATAAGCGATTTCACTGACAAACTTAAAACAGCTGTGGGACCCGTGAGTCTGGTCGCCTGACTGTGATTGGCCATGCCAGACCACAAGTTGGATGACTGGAGTATAGATTTGCCCCTTTCTGCCTGGCCCCCGTGTGTTACTGGGACTACCATGGCACTGGTTTGAGTGCTAGCAGTGCCATCGGAGCCCAGTGTCCTGATGCTGCAGCGCTAGAATGTGGCGCCCGCCGAGGCCACTGTGTGCATGGGAGAGTTGCTGGAGGATTGAGGTGTCTTTTGGGGACCAGCATATCCCTCATAGAGCCCTTCCTGGCTCCTCCGTGATTCGCGCTGCCCAGGCCGGGCACACTGAGCCTCTGAGCTGCACTGCGTTGCCCTGGTAACAGAGGTGCGCCAGCAGCATCTCGCCTTGCCCTGCCCACAGGGAACTCCGAAGAAGAGGTTCCTGGCTGCTGAGGACTACCGACCTTCCTGCAACATCAGCAAAGTACAGTGGGGTTTATGGGCAGGTTCGCCAAGAGTTCCTGACACAGCCAAAAGGTACTGTGACCTGCTTGTGAAACCTGCAAGGTCCGTGCATTGGCCTGCATGTTTACCACTGAATGTTGTCTCCGTTCTGACAAAGGAAACTACCATAACAAATCTAATAGTAGCACAAGTGCTTCAACAACCTATGGTTATTTTATGTCTTCTAGATGATATTTGTAAACTTGACATGTCTTCAAGAGTACAGACTATAAGAAACCTCTAACATCATAGGCAATGTGTAAAGCATTTGCGCAACTTTGACACACAGAAATACAATAAATATACCACAAGAGACTCCACAGAAGATTATATAAAAAAATAATATATTGTTCATAAACGTAGACCAAAATGACATGAGGCATAAATACTGTGTATACTTATGCAAATAGTACTTGCTATCCTGAACCATGCAAGGCAAAAATGAAATATATCATAACAGTACTGCAGGAAATGCAGCAGAAAAGCACATCAATAATTCAATAACTGTAAGTGACCAGGGATCCTGGAGCTCCTACTAGCAGGGTTACGGTAATCACTCTGAGACAACTGAAACAAGTGCATTAGCAGAGGGCACAGGAGCATCTCCGCTTCTATTAGATTCTTTACAGATGCTTTTCAATGTATGCATCTACTCTGTTAGTCCTTGTTCTCCTGACCAAAACAATACCACAACAATAACACTCTTATGGTTACTCTTGAAGACATCAAAAAGGAAAGGAGGTACCCCCTAAATACTTTCAGGTCCTAGAGGAGGGGGAAACAAACACAGACAGGGGATATGTCTTGTGCATGAGCCTCGTGGTCAACTATGAAAGAAATGTAAGTCAGTTAGAGGTTTCTTATAGTCTGTACTCTTGAAGACATGTCAAGTTTACAAATATCATCTAGAAGACCTAAAATAACCATAGGATGTTGAAGCACTTGTGCTGCTATTAGAATTGTTATGGTAGTTTCCTTCGTCAGAACGGAGACAACATTCAGTGGTAAACATGCTGGCCAATGCACAGACCTCGCAGGTCTCACAAGAAGGTCACAGTACCTTTTGGCTGGGTCAGGACCTCTTGGCGAACCTGCCCCTAAACCCCACTGTACTTTGCTGATGTTGCAGGAAGTTCGGTAGGCCTCAGCAGCGGAGACCCCCTTCTCCTGGCTCCGGAGCTCCCTGTGGGCAGGGCAGGGCGAGATGCTGCTGGCGCACCTCTGTTATCAGGGTAACGCGGTGCAGCTCAGAGGCTCAATGTGCCTGGGCATCGCGGAGGAGCCAGGAAGGGCTCTGTGAGTTATACACTGGTCCCCAAAAGACATCTCAATCCTCCAGCAACTCTCCCGTGCACACGGTGGCCTCGGCGGGCGCCACGTTGCAGCGCTACAGCATCAGGGCACTGGGTTTCGATTGCACCGCTAGCACTCAAACCAATGCCACGGTAGTCCCAGCAACACACGGGGCCAGGCAGAAAGGGGAAAACCTATACTCCAGTCACAGTCAGGCAACCAGACTCGCAGGTCTCACGGCTGGATTACGCTCATCAGTGGAATCGCTTATTTTAATTCTCTGAGGTTCCAAAAGAAAATAGAGAACACTAGTGGGGCACCAGAACATAGAGCAGGCCAGCACATAAAGGCAGTTTGCAAAGTGGCAGTCCCTCCTGTAGCCCAGCAATTAGTAGGCAGTATGCCAGCACAACAAAGCAGGTAGTTCAAATAGCGGGTCCTCCTGGCAGCACAGCAGTCCTTTGGCAATGTGCAGTCTGTAGAGCCAGCAGAATCTGGTTACAAGTCCACACAGTGTCTAAAAACATGGGGTCAGAGCCCCTGTACTTATACTCAAAACTGTCTTTGATCAAGGGGTGACTTTAAAGGAAGTGCGCAACAATTCCTATCAACCCAGCCCTAGCTCCAGACATCATTATGGGTAAATCAGCCCTTTGTGTGAGGGCAGGACACAACATATACAAATGTAAAGTGTGAACAACCTCTCTGTCGCCCAAACCAGGAAGACCATCGGAATGCAAATAAATGCAGCTGTATCCCCTGTCACAACCAGTCCGTCCTGTGTTTTGGTTATCTGGAAGATATGCATCAAGTGTAGCTGTCACCTACCCTAGGTGTGGACTGGAGTCAGGCTGCAAAGCACAAACAGTCATAAGCACAGAGAAATGTACACTTTCTAAAAGTTGAATTTCTAAAATAGTAATGTAAAATCCAACTACACCAGTAAGCAGGATTTATCACCACTATTCTAAACATACAAAACAATGCAACGCCACTTCTTTCTAATCAGGAATTACCACTTAAAAATATTTAAATGAATTCCCAATGCATTAGATACATGCCGTATCAGATCTTCCATAGAGCAGCCCCCCCATCTCCCCGAGCTTCACCACACCATCAACTGCTCCATCACAAAACTGCCACCATCCCTGAACTGGAAACACACAGAAATCAACCCCTGCTGAAGAAGCCATCTGCCGACTCGACAGACCGCAAGAACTTCAGACCTGTCTCCCTCGTCCTCTTCCCTGACAAGGTCATCGAAAAGGCCATCAATGCCCAACTCTCCGAGTTCATCGAAGAGAACCACGTCCTGGACACAGCCCAATCCGGCTTCCAAAACAACCACGGCACAGAGACCACACTCCTCACCAACTTCGACACCGTCTCCCACCGCACCCTAATCATGAGACTCTACGACGCCTGCATCCACGACATGGCACTGGACCGGATTCACTCCTTCCTTACCGTCGAACACAGCAAGTCAGACCACCACGTTCCTCTCAAATCCTACAGAGACCAGCTGTGCAGTGCCACAGGGCTCCTCCATGAGCCCCACCCTCTTCAACGTCTACATGGCCTCCCTCGCGGCCATTCTCAGAAACCACAGACTCAACATCATTGTTAGACCTGGCACCTTGGCGTGGGTCTCCCTTCCACTTTTTGCTGTTGCCTCATGTGTTTTTGCTGGTTATAGATGCTTTGGGCACTGTGCCACTGCTGTCCAGTGCCACAGTGCAAGTGCTCCCTATTGTAAATTGATGTATGGATTAGTGACTCCATGATTGGATTATTTGATTTACTGGTCAGACCCTAGCACAGTGCACTGAGTGTGCCCAGGGCTTGTAAATCAAATGCTGCTGGTGGGCTTGCAGCACTGGTTGTGCCACTCACAGAAGCAGCCTGTAAAGTGTGTCTTAGGTCTGCCATTGCAGACCCTATGTGCAGTCTGGTACTGTCATGTTGACTGGGCAAGTGCACCCACTTGCCAGTCCCTAAACCTTCCCTTTTCTGCATATTAGTCACCCCTATAATAGGCCCAAGGGCAGGGTGCATTGTATGTAAAAGGTAGGACAAGCCCTGATGTGTGTGGCATGTACTAATAGTGAAAAACAGCCATTTTCGTTTTTCACTATTGCAAGACTACCTGTTCCCCATAGACCAGAATATGCAGTTTGATTATTACATCTTATAAGCCTAACTGACTCAGGGAACTAGGTAGAAATTTGAGTTTAGTATGCCTGAACTCAGAATGATAAAATACATCTTTTAGTGAAGTTGGTTTTAACATTCTGGTGCCGATTCCGATCCTGTAAAACCCGGGTACAAATGGTCGTACGGAGCGTTTTCTCCATACGACTCGTACCCGGGAAATCCACCGTACAAACCAGCAAGTACGATTCGTACAGAAATACCATTTCCGTACGAATCGTAAAAAACACCGTACGGCTAAAAAATACATACAATTCTGATCCTGGACAGTGCGTATGTGACGTCCGCACGGAGTCATGCAGCGTTTTACGGACCAGCATGTACGATTCGTACCTACATCACTCCGCACGGCTATATTTTTACGGGAGCCAAAAAGTGCCGGAAAAGCTAAGTACGCTGCGATGCACGAGAAAAAGGGGGCCTGGTATGCGACGTACAAGCCATCAACCTCATTGTACGTGTCATCATGTACGGTGCGTACCCCAACAGTGCATATGTACGGTGCGTATGTCCGCACCATACCCCCCACCCGCGTATGTACGGACCGTACCCCCCACATCCCCAGATGTACGGACCGTACCCCCCACCCGTGTATGTACGGTCCGTACCCCAGGCGTACCCCCCACCCGTGTATCTCCGCACTGTACCCCAGTCGTACCCCCACCCACGTATGTCCGCACCATACCCCAGCCGTACCCCAATCCTCGCGTATGTACGGACCGTACATATGCGAGGATTGGGGTGCGCCTGGGGTACGGTGCGGACATACGCGGGTGGGGGGTATGCCTGGGGTATGGTGCGGACATACGCGGGTGGGGGGTACGCCTGGGGTACGGTGCGGACATACGCGGATGGGGGTATGCCTGGGGTACGGACCGTACATACGCGGGTGGGGGTACGGTCCGTACATACAGGGGGTTGGGGGGTACGGTGGCACGTACGCTGGAGTGGTGGGAGGCTGGGGGGGCCGTACGACACGTACCCCGGGCACATGTGTACTCGGGGTAGGGGTCGTACAAAGTTCGCTCCGTACGGGGCCTTTTCCGTGCTCTTGTGTTTTCGGATGGGCGGTACGGATCGTACTTGCGCGCTCGGACTTCAGTTTTACGATTTGTATGTAAAACTGTCCGGGGACGTCTCGTAGACTTTTCCCGAGGTGATTCGTATGTATTTTTCACGTACGAATCGTACTTCGCCGTTTGTACGGGACTTGTACGATTCGTACGTAAAAAAATACGGATACGAGTCGTACAGGAAAAAAAAATCCAGGATCGAAATCGACCCCTCTGTGTTTGAAAATACCACTTTTAGAAGTAGGTATTTTCTTGTCTAACCATCCAAGCCTGCCTCTGCTAGGTTGTGTATTCCTTGTCTGGAGTTTGAGTGACAGGGGCTGGGGGTTTCCAGGAGACTGGGTGAGTCAGCACAGGGCTGATTAGAGAGATCTGCATGCAGATGGGTGGGAGGAGTTGCACCTGGGACCTTAATAGGGGTGTGCCTTCCCTCCACAATGCTGGCTCCACCTACTGTGGTGCGTTTGATGTCCCTGGCCTGCACTGTGAAAAGAAAGAAGGAGTCCTGTAAACAAAGTGCTCCAAGACTGACCAGAACTGGTTTGGACTAGGCAAAGGCTTCTCTGCCTTCAGGGAACAAAGGGAATATGAGTATAAATACTGGGGCCCAGACCCCAAGACTTTAGATCACTTTTGGGAAAGAAGAAGAAACCTTTGCTGAGGAGAGGAACCAGAGAGACTGAGAAGAGACTATCCCTAAGCGTGGGGGATTGGCCTGCAGTGGTTGCCTGACTGCCAAAGAGAGGAGAAAGGACTTTGTGCTACTTTCATTCAACTTGTGAAGTATCTCCAAGGGCTTGAGATAGAGCTTGCCTCCTGCTGAAGTCTCAGGGACAACAGACTTCACCCACCAGCTCCCCAGGAGTTCTTTGGAAGTGCCTGTAGTTGTGTTGGGTTTTCTGAGGGACTGCGTGTCGCAAGGAGCTGGAAGCGCGATGCACGAAGAAGAAGCATGTCGCCGAACTGTCGCTTCACAACGCGACAGCGCCTCGCATCGCGTTGTGAAGTGACAGTTCGGCGACATGCTTCATCAGAGAAGCGTGTCGCTGCCGCAGCCGCTGTCATCGCATCGCTGGGAAAGCATGTCGCCGCTGCAGTTTTCGCATCTTTGCCAAAGCGCCTCGCATCGCCGGAGAAGAGGATCGACGTTGCATCAGACACCACCGCATCACCGGGAAGCGTGTCGCAGGGCTTGTCGCGGCTCAGAAGAATCGTTGAGTCGCTGCACAGGCGTTGGGCGTGCACGCATCGTGTCGCATCAAGGAAAAAATGCCATCGCACCGGATCTTCATCGCATCACGGCACTGCGGGTTGCATCGCCATGAAAGCGCAGTAAGGAACCGACGCATCACCTACCCTCGCAGAGAAGAACCGATGCATCACCTACGCATCAGAAGGGACCCGACACATCACCGTTCTTGCGTGTAAGGAACCGACGCATCACCTTCCCTGCAACACTTTCGTTGTATAGCATTACGCATCCTAAGGTACATTGAACTCAAAGTGTCGCATTTTACATCTTAGGAGAACTAAGCTAATCCTACCATTTTTAGAGTACAGTAGTGTGGATTTTTTTTCGTTTGAGGTCTTGTGTTAAGTCTATATAAAAATACTTTTTTTTATACTACAACTTGTGTGGTGTCCATCTGTAGTGTTGTCACTGGGTTACTGTAGGCGTTCACAAATGCTTTAAACACTGCCTCTGAGATAAGCCTGTCTGCTCGTGCCAAGCTACCAAGGGGGTGAGCAGGGGTTCTTTTAGGATTGTACCCCCTTACCCTGACTAGAAGCAAGGGTCCCTATTTGGTCAAAGGCACCTACCTCTGCCAACTAGAAACCCCCAGTTCTAACAATCACCTCCTACACCGACAACACCCAGCTGATCCTCTTCCTCACCAACAAATCAACAGCCGCCAGAATCAACTTTTATAGCGGAATGAAGGCAGTTGCCACCTGGATAAAAAGATAGCTGCCTCAAGATCAACTCAGACAAGAACAAAGTACTCATCCTGGGACTCGCCCCCTCAGCCTGGGACGACTCCTGGTGGCCAGCCGCACTAGGAACCCCTCTTACCCCTATGGACCACGCAGGCAACCTCTGCATCATACTGGACTCCTCGCTCACAATGAACAGCCAAATCAATGCTGTAACCTCATCCTGCTTCCACACGCTCTGCCTGCTTCGAAAGACATTCAGATGGATCTCAATAGATTCCAGAAAGATGTTCACCCAGGCACTCATCTTTAGCAGACTTGACAACGGCAATGCACCCTACGCCACCGTCTCCCAGAAACAGCTCATCAAACTAGAGAACGCCGCAGCCAGACTGATCCTCGACATCCCAGGACCAGCAAATCTGAACCACCGCCTCGCATGCCCAACTTGCCCTGGCTACAGTCCAACCAGGGTTGGATTGGGATCAAAAATCGGCCCAGGCACGCTAAAAGAAGTGGTCCTCATTTGCATATTGCCTTTCCGCAAAACACTGCTTAGGCGAAGATTTATGAAAAGAAAGGGGGGGTTCTCTGACAGAGGCATGTTTTCTTAACTTCACTTAGATAAAAAAAAAAGCACTAATTACTTCATACTGCTAAACACACCTAAATAACAAGTGAGACCACTTCTGCTTAGGCCCCCGCCCCGCTCATTCTGCATATATTAATGGGCCGCCCAGTGAGAGAAAGGGAGTGGCACCTCTGCCCGTTGATAAAAGAGAGGTAATGGATGCCCATCTGCTTCCAGAAAGGTCACTCAGGCACCCAGTGGGCTGCTGGCGGCATCCGATAAGGACAGATACCGCCCAAATCAGCCCCCAGGCTGCCAAAAAAAGCAGCCCACAGCTGTAACTCGCATACCAGCCCCTTGGCCATTGTGCGAGTGCCCGCCTTACCAATCCGACCCTGCGACCATGCGTGACTGCTTATATTTCTTTCCCTGTGTTCCCTAAACTGTACTACGGTTACTAAAGATCAAAATGCATTCAACAGAAAAAAGCAACCTTAGTCTGTAGAGACAGATTCATCTGTCTTTTGTGGTTTAAATTGTGTTTGGGAGTATGTGTAGCACTGGTTTTGGGGTGGAAAAAGCAGTGGCGGCTCCTCCGCTATTGCGGAGAAGTCTCGCCCCACTGCTTTTAAGCAGTGCAAATAAAGGAAACATAAAATGATAATAACTTTGAGTTATTATTATTTTTTCTTTCCGTGCTGCTTTGTAGGTGGGTGGGGCTGCTCTGCTCTCTGAGCAAAAGCAAAAAGAACAAATGATGGACGGATTGCTGAGCAATACAAACATTCAACCCCAGCCACAAAGATCTGGGTGTAATCCATTGTTCTTTTGCTCACCACGCCACCCCAGCTTGGACCCAGCCATTTGCAAATCAGGCTTGACCCTTTTCCGCATAGGAACAGTCCGGCCCCAACTATCAAGCAAGGTCCTCCTTGTACTGGGGTGAATGTTTGACATTGATCCGCATTCTGGCCATCAATTGTTTTTTTTTGCATTTGTCACCCCGAGTGGGACGGGTATGCCCAGACGTGGGTCTCCTGCTCTCCATACCATTGGAGTCAAGCTAACCTAGCTGATGAGGGGTGATGCCCCGAAATCGTTCCAACTATGCTTGTTTTCGGTCCAGGGAAGACCTGGCCTGGCAGTTAGGGCTGGGATCAGACTGATTTGTATATGGCTCAGTTTAAAATGGAATGGCATGGGGAGCAAAAAGCAATGTATTTAGGTCCATAATTCTATACTGGGGTGATTGTTTGACATTGATCAGCATTCTGCCCATCATTTGTTATTTTTGCGTTTGTCACTAGGAGTGAGAAGGGTATGCCCAGACGTGCTTCCCGTGCTCTCCATGCCACTGGAGTCAAGCTAGCCTGGCTGATGAGGGGTGATACCCCGAAACCGGTACCATAATGCTTGTTTCTGATCCAGGGAGGACCTGACCTGGCAATTCGAGGTGGACTGTTCTCATAGGGAACAAGGTCAAAACTGATTTGCATACTGCTGGGTTTAAACTGGAATGGCATGGGGAGCAAAAAAACGATGAATTTAGTCCCAAATCTTTGTACTGGGGTGAGTGTTTGACATTGATCAGCATTCTGGCCATCAATTGTTCTTTTTGCATTTGTCACCCCGAGTGGGACGGGTATGCCCAGACGTGGGTCTCCTGCTCTCCATACCATTGGAGTCAAGCTAACCTAGCTGATGAGGGGTGATGCCCCGAAATTGTTCCAACTATGCTTGTTTTCGGTCTAGGGAAGACCTGGCTTGGCAGTTAGGGCTGGACTGTTCCCATGGGGAACAGGGATCAGACTAATTTGTATATGGCTCAGTTTAAAATGGAATGGCATGGGGAGCAAAAAGCAATGTATTTAGGCCCATAATTCTATACTGGGGTGATTGTTTGACATTGATCAGCATTCTGCCCATAAGTTGTTATTTTTGCGTTTGTCACGAGGAGTGAGAAGGGTATGCCCAGACGTGCTTCCCGTGCTCTCCATGCCACTGGAGTCAAGCTAGCCTGGATAAAGAGGGGTGATACCCCAAAACCGGTCTCAGAATGCTTGTTTCTGGTCCAGGGAGGACCTGACCTGGCAATTCAAGGTGGACTGTTCTCATAGGGAACAAGGTCAAAACTGATTTGCATACTGCTGGGTTTAAACTGGAATGGCATGGGGAGCAAAAAAACGATTGATTTAGTCCCACATCTCTGTACTGGGGTGAGTGTTTGACATTGATCAGCATTCTGGCCATCAATTGTTCTTTTTGCATTTGTCACCCCGAGTGGGACGGGTATGCCCAGACGTGGGTCTCCTGCTCTCCATGCCATTGGAGTCAAGCTAACCTAGCTGAGGAGGGGTGATGCCCCGAAATCGTTCCAACAATGCTTGTTTTCGGTCCAGGGAAGACCTGGCCTGGCAGTTAAGGCTGGACTGTTCCCATGGGGAACAGGGATCCGACTGATTTGTATATGGCTCAGTTTAAAATGGAATGGCATGGGGAGCAAAAAGCAATGTATTTAGGCCCAGAATTCTATACTGGGGTGATTGTTTGACATTGATCAGCATTCTGCCCATCATTTGTTATTTTTGCGTTTGTCACTATGAATGAGAAGGGTATGCCCAGACGTGCTTCCCGTGCTCTCCATGCCACTGGAGTCAAGCTAGTCTGGCTGATGAGGGGTGATGCCCCGAAACCGGTCTCAGAATGCTTGTTTCTGGTCCAGGGAGGACATGACCTGGCAATTTGAGGTGGACTGTTCCCATGGGGAACAAGGTCAAGACTGATTTGCATATGGCTGGATTTAAACTGGAATAGCATGGGGAGAAAAAAGCAATGGATTTAGGGCCAGATTTCTGTACTGGGGTGAATGTTTGACTTTGATCACGGAGCAGGGCAGGGAAGGAGTGGTTTGCCAACTCCTAAGTGCACATGTTTGTTTGGCTGGCCCTCTGGGGCTGGCCAAACAGTCATGGGCACTTTCCCTGTTTACAACGCAGACTGCATTACAGCCTGTGTGGAGAACATGCCCAGGCCCCCGTTCTCTGGCTGAGCATCGAACCACGATGCTCACACCAATCACAACACTGCATTGCAGCTTTGTGATTGGTCAGGGTAGCCTGAGCGTTGTGATTGATCAGGGGACCTTAGCTGTGCTTCCTGTTCCTGGAGTTCGATAGAGGAGAGGTGGAGCAGAGAGGCGGGACCTAGTGGCACGGTAAGTGTTTATTTTATTTGTATTTTTTTACATTGCGCCCTCCTGTTCCCTGCACCCGCCCGACACCCGCTCGCGTTGCCACGCTGCAGCACTTCCTTTTAGATCTGCCCCAGAGAGTGAACGTGCACAGCAGAAAGTGCCTGCTCATAGGACCTTTCATTTGGTTTGGCTCTCTGGGCTGCTCATGGCTCATAGAGCTGGGGGTACAAAATGAAGATGGCTACCTTGGGGTCCCTTCCCCAAATTTAAGGGGCTGTGCAAGAAGTGAGGAGAGGAGGACGGCCATGTGACTCAGGTCTAATAACTTACTGAATAGCGTTTTGTAGCACCTATGAAGTACTATTAAACATACTATAAAATGTAGTTTGTGAATATGCTGCAATGACTTCATGGTTAAGTGATGTTTTGAATTTGGGAATTTTCTAATGAAAGCACAATGATAAGGTGCCTTATTCATACATTTGTTTGTTTTTTGCATTGTATGAGGGAATGCTATGTTTGGAGCACTGCCAGCAGTGGACTACCTGTCTTACCAGTCACTGCCCAGGAATCCACTCTGAATAGTAGTTTTTTTCAGTCAGAATTGTGCGTGCAGCGTGTCCCAGGGCATACATGTGCGTGGATCCGCTAAAAGTGCAAATCAAGCCGTTATGATTTACTTTGTACTCTTGTAAATCCCAAAGTAAATAAATCCCTGTGCAGTTTGGAACAGAAAGGACACACATGTCCACGGTCTCGGTGCACAAAGAATTTGATAAAATCAGTAAACGAAGGCGAGAAATGACGATGTAATGCGCCCTAACGAGAACACAGAGCAGCTGGTAAACAGAAGCGAAAGTGATATCGATGTGGCTGTCCGCGCGCTCTCCTCTCCGCGTGCGCTAATGTCCCCTCGGATCAATGCCAGGCACTTAAGTGCAATCAGGGCCTGGGCGGCGGCAGCAGACAGCGAGAGAGACCGAAGAGAAACTCATACTGCGATTTCGAAAAACACAAACGCGACAGCTCCCCACAAATTGCAGTGTGAACCCTCCGATGCTCCGTAGGTATTGGGGTGACCCAACGGGAGACGTGAAGGCACATTAGTACTCGCCAACTTGCATCGGAAAGAAGTCGGATCCTATTTCTAGGATCCTAACTCAGGAATGGTGCTCTTCGTAGTCAAGGTTGGTATGCTAAAATGTACCACAAATGACTTTGGAATGCCAGCTCCGTGAGGAAGAATACGATGGAATAAGCTTCGAGAGGGAAGCGTTTAAGAGGTGGTGAGAGAAGTGGAGGAGAGGATAACAGTCAGAAGATAGTTTCACTGGCCTCGCTCTTTGACCTAATTCTACCATACGTCAAATGAGCGATCAGCATAAATTACAAGAGGCCTCATTTACCTGGCGCATAATCCCAGCACTCCTTCTGTACTACGCGCCTGCTCAAGGACCCCCTACTTTTTTCGTGAAGGTGTGCACCCCCCTACCCCCCCCCCCCCGTTTATCACAGGGGAAAATAAGGAAACCAAGTACCTTCAATCTTTGGGCGTTGTACTACTATTGACATCTGTCGGTGTTGTACCATACGTAGTGTTTGTGCCTCTCTTGTGCCATGTGGCCGGAGTGCCAGGGGTTGGCCATGTTGCTGGGAGCGGTTGTAAATTTGACACCAGATATACTAGACTCGGCAGAGGTCCAGGCTGGTAGAAAGTATGACAAGGAAGCGGGGGAGACAGATGGGGGGGTGGGGACAATAAACAAAAGTGGCACAAATAAGCTTCCGACCTTTGGTGCAATGATAGAACCTTCAGGGTCCAGCAAAGGATTTGGAGCTGGTTGATCCATTCGATTACCATGGGTGCCATTGTGTTGTTTCAAGAGATTGGTGGTACATGTTTGCCCCATAGAAGCTCCTACACTTTATGAACTGATATCAAATAGTGAATTAGTGATTGATTTTAGAAGGGTGAGAAGTTAAAGAATCCCATTCCTTAAGTAAGGCAACTTGAAGTAAAGTAAATCTACTGCAAACATTAGCCACATATTTTTTTTGAGATTCCAATGCAGGTCAATCAATCAGGAGTCCGTATAGAATGGCTACTCACATGTGAGGGTCTTGGGGGTGTAGGAGGGGGAGGGCTGCTTATCCGTCTGGGCGTGGAGGTTCACTTGGAGAGCCAGGTCTTGAGGTCCTTCCTGAATTGGGTAAGCAACTGGGATCACCTGAGTTGGAGGGGCAGGGTGTTCTAGGTCTTGGCGGCAAGGTAAGAGAAGGATCTTGCTCCAGTTCTGGTCTTGTGAATCTGTGGGACGGTTGCCAGGGCAAGTTGGGCGGAGCGAAGTTGTCTGGCGGGTACGTGGAATGCGAGGCGATAGTTTAGATATGCGTCATGAAGAGTTTTGTAGGCATGTGTGAGGAACTTTAAGGTGATTCTCTTGTTGATTGGGAGCCAGTGGAGTTGTCGGAGGTGTTGTGTTATTCGGCTGCGGCGTGGGATGTCGAGGATCTGTCTGGCTGCGGCGTTCTCTAGTTTCCTGAGCTGTTTCTGGGTGGTGGCGGCATAGAGTGCATTGCCGTAGTCAAGTCTGCTGGTGGTGAATGCTGGGTGAGCATCTTTCTGGATTCTGTGGGGATCCATCTGAATGTCTTTCGAAGCAGACGGAGCGTGTGGAAGCAGGATGAGATACGGCGTTGATTTGGCGGTTCATTGTGAGCGAGGAGTCCAGTATGATGCAGAGGTTGCATGCGTGGTCCCTAGGGGTAGGAGGGGTTCCTTGTGCGGCAGGCCACCAGGAGTCGTCCCAGGCTGAGGAGGCGGGTCCCAGGATGAGTACTTCGGTCTTGTCCCAAGTTGAGCTTGAGGCAGCTGTCTTCATTCCGCTGTGAAAGTTGATTCTGGTAGCTGTGGGTTTGTTGATGAGGGAGAGGATCAGCTGGGTGTCGTCGGCGTAGGAGACGATGTTGAGTCCGTGGTTTTTGAGGATGGCTGCGAGGGGGGCCATGTAGACATTGAAGAGGGTGGGGCTCAGGGAGGAGCCCTGCGGCACTGTGCAGCTGGTCTCTGTAGATTTTGAGAGGAGGGGTAGTCTCCCTTGCTGTGTTCAGCCAGTAAGGAAAGAGTGACTCCAGTCCAGTGCCTTGTCGCAAATGCCGGCGTCATGGAGTCTCGTGATTAGGGTGCAGTGGGAGACGGTGTCAAAGGCGGTGAGGAGTGGGGTCTCTGTGCTGTGGTTGCTTTGGAAGCCAGATTGGGAGGTGTCCAGGACGTGGTTGTCTTCGATGAACTTGGAGATTTGGACATTGATGGCCTTTTCGATGACCTTGTCTGGGAAGAGGAGGAGGGAGACAGGTCTGAAGTTCTCGAGATCTGTCGGGTCGGCGGATGTCTTTTTCAGCAAGGGTTGATTTCTGTGTGTTTCCAGTTGTCGGGGTAGGTGGCAGTTTTGATGGAGCAGTTGATGGTGCAGCGAAGCTCGGTCGATGGAGGGGGCTGCTCTATGGAAGATGTGTTACAGGCAAGGATCCGATGGAGCTCTGGAGTGGATCAAACTGATCAATTCATTTGATTAAAAAAAGCAGAAGGGTGCATATTTTATAGTCCTGTTCTTGACAAACTTTCATCTGCAGGTTCTGGGGTCTTAGAAAAAAGATGCCAGACCCTATTCGGAAGTGGGGGGCAATTAGGCAGACAGAGGCTACTTCACTCCAACCATGGTGGTTGAGGCCATTTGCCAGTGGTGTGCTGGGGTCCGTCCTACTATAGCTGTGCAAACTAGGCCAAGTACACCCTTTCTGCAGTTGACTCTCATGGCAGTGAGGGCATGTAGGCAAAGGCTTCTCAGGGAGGTAGTGTGGGGATCAAAAGCTCAGAATTTAAGAGTCAGCCAACAAACACAGTAATGTAATGTTCAGCCCAGTGCCTGTCTTTAGTTAAAAAGAAAGAACTTTACACAGTTAGCAAAACAAAATACTACACAACAAAATTTGGGGTTCAGTTACAGGGTTTTAAACCTGATTGCGATCTTTAGTGAGTTACTACACCACTTGAGTACCCTTCCCCTGGTACTAGAGTTCCCTAACAGAGACAGTCCTCACTTGTATAGTCTGGGTCTAAGCATAGAATAGTCACATATGGAGTTCAGTCACAAATATCATAACTTTTTGGTGCGCCTAACAGTTCAGTTTGCTTTCTCAAATCTTTAGTTCGCCCAGTAAAAGTCTTAAGCTCATACAGTAAAGTCCTTCTGCCTCCTCAGTTTCTCACTCCACTTGAAGTTAGGCCCTGCGCTTACGTGCATTACTCTATATGCAGCTCTGATCGGGTGGAAGAGGTGTGGCGCAGCGGCCAGGGTGCCTGACTCCGGACCATGGGGTTTGCGGTTTGATCCCTGGCACCGGTGGCAGGTTAGCCCAGCACCATGTGACTCTGGGCAATAGCTCGCTTAATCTTCCCAATGGCCCCCAGCGCCAGAACATCTTTATGGAGGTAGCTGTGCGCTTTACAAATGCTGGTATTTCATTTTTTCATCGGGCACGATGGGTGCGTTCAGCGGTTCCGATCCTGAGGCTAACGGTTCTTGTGCTTAGGCTGTGGTGGCAACCTCACTAAGTACTTGATTGCATGCCAGGTTCAATGAAGCATGCTTACACAGTGGCACTTGTCATCACTAGTAGCAGCCTATCGGGCCAGGGTGCTTGGATGGGCAGGTATGGTTTCCGGGCACATTGTCAGCAGGTGAGCGTCTTTGGCAGATGCAGCCTCTGGGCCAATCAGGGCATCTGCAGTTGTGACGAAAGGAACCTTCTACTCTGATGCCAGCAGAGGCAACACCAGTCCCTCTGGCACACAGCAGGAATGCAAATACCACAACAATGCTTGATAAGTCATGGTCTTTACGCAGCCCTCAGCAAGACACGGGCAGTTCCTGGCTTTGCTGCTTCTTAGGCATCTGCTTCCTCTGGTTATTCCTCATGCCAGAAACATGCTGGCCATCTTCTCTCTTTTCTCTTGCAAGGTCAGGGACACTCCTTCCCTCTCTCAGCAGGCATGCATTCTTCTGGGCTCAAGGCATACTCGCACCTTCTCCAGCAGAAAGTGAAACTTTAGGTTATATCCCCTCACTTCTGGAAACTGGCCGTTAGGCAGATACTAATGCTGGCAACACAATAGTCCTGGAAGTGGAACAAAGTGGAATGGTTTGGATCCTACTTTTATACTCATTTTTAGTGACGGAATGTGCATGCACTGTCTAAGGTTTCGGAATCTGTTTGTGTTGGTTCTCTTTCAAATGTAATTTTCTGGGTGTTCATCAGATTCAGCGTTTGTGCAAGGTGATGGCTCTCACAACAGGTAGCAATGATGAAGGCTCCAAGCATCAGTATACAAATCAAGGGCACAATGAAGTGTGAGATCCCAGAAACTAATTGTAATTAGCCTTTATGAAGCAGAAATTACAAAAGACAAAAAGGAAGGCCCGGCCTAGAACGGTTCTCACCTTCAACAACAGGATCAACTGTTCCATCTCTCACTCATATGATCTAGCAAATGGCAGGGTGCAGGAAGCACTAATGAGCAACCCTTCGATAACAAGGCCCTAACTGAATTCCTAAGGGTAGCCTTTTCTTCATCCATCTACACGTCAATGTCTGGGTCATCACCCTTCTTCATGTGCCATGCTTTGTCTGGGGCCATTAACAATTGATCCCACTGGTCCCAGTATCAAGACTCCCACTACACACTGAGTCCTACTACTTTACATGTGTTACACTCTGACTACTCACAAATGCCCTCGACACACATATGATATCTCAACTCAAGGTCTGGGTTTCACATAACAGCGGAATTTTACATGGAATGGGGTAGATCGCCCTCCCCTGGACACAGACAAAAAGTTCCAATCACACTAAGGATTTACATAAACTTGACATGCTGCCACCACTGCTTTACGTGACTCACCTAGGGCACGGGCAACAGTTCTGTGTCCGCTATAACGGCAGGCTTTGTACACCCGTTTAGGTCACTGGCAAGATCTGAAATTTACAGGAACAAGCCTATGCCTCTGCCCACAGGCTATTTTAGTGTGGTGCCAGGGACAAACAAGCATTGGCATAGCCAATAGATCTCGCCTTTGGGACCTTATAAGTGGGCTACTGTTAACAAGTAGGCAGTAGCGCTTGTGAAAAGCACAGCGCTGTAAAAAAAAAAATAACATATGCAAAAGCTTGGAATTAGAGAGCATTTCTGCGTGGACGGTGCGGGTGCTCTAAGGAGACCGTTTCTGTCTGTGGTAATGGGGCGCAAGAGCTTCAGACAGAGTGCGCCTGTTCACGGCAAAAGAAGTGCAAGGAAATATTTTCTGTTTGTGCACGTTCTGAAGCTGCATATAGTGTGTTTCCATGTACAGTGCTGGCATTGCGAGGCAGAGGTGGGCGAGACAATACATTATAAGGGAGAGACAAGCCAAAAGTCTGTGCACGAGCCAAGCAGTAAAAATGTTTGGCATGTTAAAAAATCATTAAAATCAATAAAACAATCAATAAAAAATAATTATTTCACCACTACTGGGAGTTCTGATGAAGCAACAAATGAAGTAATAGTTCTCGAAACACGTGTTGACTTGAGTTACTTTTTGTCAAACTTAATATAAAAAACTATTAAACTGTAAAATATCAAGTACTGTGAGCAACACGTTCTTTCAATGTAACTTCGGAAATCTGTCTAGTCCATTGTTGATCATCGCAAGAGAAATTATAGGAACTAACTTAGTGAATAGAAAATTCCCCCAATGTCCCGCAGCCTTTGACATTTCTCCAAAAATCAGCCACCCGATACTAAGCAATGTTTAGCGAAAACTCTTTTTGGGTGGTTATCAGGGTCTGTTTCTAGCGTCAATCCGACCCTCCTTCTGGGTCTTCTTTAGACCATGGAGTGACTCAGCTACCATGCCGTCCAAGAGGAGACATCCAGCAGCACAGCATAAGAGGGTAAGGAGCTGTAGCCCCACTTACTGGACTTCGCAATGTCATAAGGAACGCAAGCAAGAGGTGCACTACTAGTCATAACAAAATAGGCTGCCATGGAACGAGGCATACAGTGCATCGCCTATGCCGGCTGAAGGTCACGCACTGTGCTCTAAAGGTGACAGGCGGATGCCTAGGGACTTCAGAGAGCAGAACTGACATGGTGAAAGTGGCCCTCACATGTTCTCAAGATGGCATCAAGGGAAAGGATCTCGCGTTACGACCAGAGATACCAGGTTATTGTGGCCAAATTGTTGCATCTCTCCGTACCTTAAGGAAAATATGAGTGACCTGTGTGATGTAACTAACTAGTGCTTATTATGTAAAGTGCTCCAATACCTTCGGGTGAAGTTATATGAAATGCAACAAAAAAATGTTTTGAAAAATAAAAGTGCGAGGGAAGCTGCAGACTAAGTGCTATGGCTGCAAAGAGACGCAGAGTCTCCGTAATCATGGCTGAGCAATCTATTTGGCTGCAGTGTGTTACCAGTGAAAAAAAATAATTTGTGCATGATCCTCCACACTATTAAGCTCACCCACCTTACTTCCAGTACACCACTGCTCCTGCCTCCATTATGTATAGTGATTGCCCCGGTGAAATCACGTGTGAATTCACCTATTGGAAGCGTAAAAACAAGTGGAACCTCCTTTGAAAAATAGACTGAAACAATCATGGGCTGGCAGACACGTCCAAAACAAGTTACCACCTACATAACAACCATGAAAGACTACAAAACACCGCACTGAAGATAAGAATTATTATTTAACAGAAGATGCCATTATCCTGTCATTTATTTTACTCCAGTTTCTTGTTATTTCCATGCATAGGAATTAAGGATTGGAAAGTTTGTGCTGTGTGAATTTATGACCTTGAGAATAACTTTCAAATCAACAAGGTTTCCTGAAGTTTGTCATGTGACATGACCAGCGCGAGCCGCCTAAATCCAAAACAAGCGCGGCCGCGCGTGCCAGGTCGGCAAAAGTGCACCAGGGCCAGCGCGACTGCTATCTGTTTCCAATTAACGCGACTGCGAGACGCGGGCACGATAATTGGAAACAGATGGCGCTGCTGCTCGCTCCTGAGCACCCTAGGCCAGGGTAGAGAGAAGGCGGCCTTGGGCCAATTGCGTGCTGTCTTTCTTAGAAAGACCCATGCAAAGGCCAATAGCGGGAGATTTAAAAAAAGCACACGCACAAGCATGTATTCAGAGTTTTAAAGCCCTTACTAAAAGCCTCGCAGAGCAGCACACGCGCGCTGGCTCAGGCGATACCTAACAACAAGCAATTGGGTTCTCAGGGTAGAGGAACACACCTGTTTACTATGCAGGGGACATTCCTGTCCCAATACAGGGAATGGGAATTAAGAACAAGCGTTTATGAAGGTTGAGGTAATAGACCAGTTGCCTGAGGTGCATCCGGTCTTCTGTACAGGCAGAGGAACGGGCTAACATAAAACCATCAGTAATTTTCAAGAAACAGAAATATTAGTAAGCACCAGAATAAATCCCCCGAAAATATGACAATTTGTTAGTTCCAGTTATGGCTAAGAAAAATAGAAAGAAACTGGAGAAAATGTTATAGGCAGAAAAGTCATTCACTTAAAATCAACAACTGACACTTAAAGTATATTTGAGAACTGAGTAATATTTGGGAGTAGGTAACCAACCTACTGCAGATACTAATTATAGCTAGGAGAATGGTGTCACAAGGAATGACACTGCGACATGGAGGGTAGCAATTCAAACATCTGTTATCAGATGTCCGGGCCTGCAACTGGGGGCATGGATGGACCTGGGAAGTAAAAATAATATTATTAAAAGGGGTTAGACCACCTCATTTTAATAGCCCAGTATAGCAACTAATTGTAGGGCAGGCAGTGTATTTTCGTTTAGCAAGATGGGTTACGTCTTATTTCCCATAATAGTTGAATTAATTTATATGTAGGAACACAGAAAAGTGATGTTTATAAATATATATCCATGTATTCAGGATACTTCATAGTGTATAAGATAACAATTATTTTTTTTATACATTATTTAATGTTGCAAAAAACATGGTGCAGCTGGGGGTTTTCTGCAGGAGAAGCCAACGTGTGTTTTAACTTTTAATGGCAGGGGAGTCTTTGGGCTTTCTCAAAGATCAAAAGCATACATGGGCAAATGAGGTAAAATGTAATTGAAGTCTCTCAAACTCAGTATGTACGCACAAGGTGAATCACTGCAAATCTGCTGAAAAAAGGGCTATAAAATAAAACCTGCATTATGGTGGGTACACCACGTGCAGGTAAAAAACATATCTCATACATTTTATATATATTTACATATGTACAGACATTGTTTGGAGAAAGGTACAGTTTTTAGTACTCTGGAGGGTATACTGTTGCTGCTCATAGAGCTGATCTGTTTCTAGTGACTGTACAGTGGCTGGTAAACATTGCTGCAATAGGTCACACTTGTATGGCTTCAAGAGAGTTGGAAGTATATTAAATGCATATTGGTAGGAACGCTGGTGGCGTCATGCCTAGAAGGACCCAGTGAGGGTTGGGTTGTGTTGAGAAAAACCTAGTCAAAGCCAGGTAGGAAATAAATGACCATGGTATGAAGCAAGGAGCTGCTGACACTGCAGGTACTGAAGGACTGTTTAGAAAGGTGTGGATGAAGGACTAATACAATTGGGACGGTTATTATTAAAAGTGACTGAATTCAAGCAATGCAAGAACTTGATTGGTTAAAATAGCACCAAGAATTAAATAGTGACAGGAATATAAGGCAAAAATCAGGTTTTTAATCTAATGCTTTCTGTTAGCAAGACTTTGGACTTTATAATCTATTCTGAAGTTGGGAAAACCAAGTTAGGTTGACCACCTCCCTTCAGGTCATTACCGTTTCCAGCCCTGTAGTGTTGTGTGATAGCCTAATCCTAATCCTTTCTGGGTTTTGCAGTCTTGTTCTGCTTCAATTGAACTAATTAGAATAACACACCTGAAATGTATGACTTGTAGGTAAAAATGTCAGGACTGTAAACAGTGGCTGTAATGACCTAGAGTGAAATGGTCATTCCTAATTCAAGTTAAGTAGGCCTCCACGGAGCACTGTGGGTTGGGCTGCTATATGGGTAATTTTAAGATACCTGAAGAGATTGAGACAACAAAAGAGGGGAGAATTACAGACTCCAAAGCATGCCAAATTTTGAAAGGTGTGACAAGATTTCATACTTTGTAGCAGATCCTCATCTAACGTGATAGACTCCACAACTGTAGCCCACCATATAGGTTTGGAGAGTATTATTGATGCCATGATAATCTTTTTACTCTCCAATACTCCTTGCATGGACTGATTTACATTCAAAAACTGTTAGAATTCGTTAGTGGTATTCCTGAGTTTAAATTGCTGGGAAGATTTAAAAACTCAACTGTCAAGATCCTTCTGAATTGGTAAAATGACTTTGGCTCAGTGTCGTACTTCACATCTACATTTCTTGATAGTAAAGTGAATGTGAAAAGATATCCCGATGTCATTGGACAGGTGGGTTTGATGTCTGCCCAGCCTGTAATAGTACTTTAAATTTCATCACATTGATTACGTTGGAAATACTAGAATCTAATTTGTTTCAATTTACAATGGCCAGCCACTGAGGAGGAGATTTACTGGCATTTGCACACCAAAAGGAATCTTGCCGGGTTGCATTGTGTGAAAGGGAGAGAGCAGAAATGCCACATATCTGCTAAGATATGGCACACTTCTGCTCTCTCCTTGTGCTAGTGTAGTGTGTCCTGCCTAGCTCTAGCACATGCACCCTTGAAAAGTGCTGTAAGGGAGCCTGTGTTACAGACAGGATTGCTTTTGTGCAAGAAGGGATAACTTCCTGCACCAAAAACAATTTTAAAAGGCATATTCCCCTGGAAAGAGGAGGTAACATGGAGAAATAAAGATATTTCTCCTTGTTATGCCTCTCTCAGGTATGCACAATTTTAGTGCAAACCCAGGTATACAAGTTTTTGGAAATCTGGGTTTGCATCAAAATACATGGGTGGATGTATGGGAACGCCCATGTTTCACCCATGTAACGCTTACCCGATGTAATGAAACGCAAGGCAGCGCTATGTGCTCCGTTGCCTTACTTTGTATTTACTAAACCACGCAAAGCAAGCAAAATCTACTTGCAGTGTCTTGGTAAATGCCAAAATTAATTTTGCATCAGGCTGCACCACAAAAGTGACACAACCCTGATGCAAAAAGTTTAGCGACTCTGGGCCTAGGTTCGACAAGCTGATTTTTATCCAGATTTGCACAATTTTTTATGTAAATTTAACCTGCCAGAGAATTCTAAGAGAAATGGATGACTGGCTCAATTCTATATAGAATATTTTTTTTACTCTTGGAGTGTTAATACCAGGGGAAGATAGATTTGGAGAAGACTGTCCTTGTGCCTAGCCAAGCTTGAATATAATACCAGTAAATGGCTGAATTAACCCAAGGTTATATTATCCTTCTCTGATTATTCATTCAAAGATGTGGTATTAGACTTTAGTTCTGCTTCTATGCGTAAATACTGTTTAGAATTAGCTATTTTCCCTGGGACAAGAGTGATCAGTACTGTCAAGCAATAAAATTAGACTTTAATGCCTGGCCTACCCAAAATGCTGCCTCCAGCATGCCCCAACTCTGAGTCCATGCACAAAACAGAGGGGAACAGAAGACATATTTATCTTCCCATAGCATCTGCGGGGGGAGCTCTTGTTATCCATATCTTACCACCTCTCCGTAGCCAATTTGCCATTCACAGAATGTCTCCACCTTCCTAGTTCAGGCCTACCCATCCTTGTATTTTATTTTTGTAGGGCCAGTGCATGCACCGTACTCATTTATACCAGATAACCCACATTATTTTTGTCTGAGACTGCATGCACTTTATTCCTTTATGAATCGTCCTACGGTGCTCATGCTGTTAATTGGAAATGCTTTCAAGTCACTTTCAGTCTTCTTCCATGGTGCCCTTTGCCTTATGGATCGTCTATTTGTATATTTTCAGTGTCAGTCCATAGACCTTTCAATAGAACACCAACCTCTGAGCTGTTCATTGTCAGGATACTGTTCTGAATAAATTGCCATTGACTAGGAAACATTTATCTAAAATTCTCGGGGTAGCTGAGGCAATTTCACAAACTCTTTGACACTCGGGTTACTTCAAGGAAGTGCAACTCATGATCAATAACTACAAAGATATTAGTGTTAGCACATGGCTTCTAACTCTATATGCCAACATTTTAGAAGAGGAAAGTGGGAGATTTTAGCAAAATAATCGTGAGATTGTTTTTCTCCTATTTACTTCTATCAAGGGCTGAAAAGGGTCTATCATCATGTATTGGACTTGAAAGTGTGCTGCTGCAGAATCTGATATTAAAAAAGCAGATATATGTATTTTTTTCACTTGTCTGTCAAGAGCACGGAGAAAGCGCTATAGTGCGTGACAAAAATGTTGTGCAACTGGCCTGCAGGAGCAGGTTACTGGCAGTGTAGTGTAGTTCCTATATCCCTGATAGGTTCTGCTCATTGGAATAACATACACTGTAGATTTGACATAGGACTATGGTCTGTATGTCTCTATCGAGTATATTAAAGTTAATTACTTTTGTGTGCCAGCTAACTCAGAGGTCACTAGAAACTTCTCGAATATACAAGAAGGGATTAGTCTCTGACAACCGCATAAACATGACAACTCAGAATCGTGGAAACAATAGATAACAGTTTCACTCAGTGAATCGTGCATGCTTCGTTTCTACAGAGTTGCACAGAAATAGAGAGACGGGCGTTTCAATAAAAGGGTTTATTGAACAGTCTTATTTCTCATGCAAGAGATATGAATTTCTACAATCGTAAGACAGACTGCGAAGTTCAATATGTACGAGGTTAGCAGTAAAATGAAATAATACTGCAATAGCATGATTTGTAGCTATGACATATATTAATCAAAAGACATACATAAATACCATAATGCTAAAATGTGATACTCATCTGATGTTTCTAAATTTCCTCTACCCCAGTGTACCTAACCTAAGTGCAGTACGAAGTTTGAAGTAGGTGCTGTTTCTAAAGTATAGCTAGCTATATTTTAGTTTAGCCAAGAGTTGCCAAAAGTTTCTCTAAGTTCTAGTCAGCTCCATCCCTGGGAATGAGAGAGGTTGGAATCTATTTTCGGGACTCAATAGTCTAACCCCCGCAAGGGAAGTCAGAGAGCACTGGAGCTGGATTCTCTGCGAGGAGGATGGCTGCATCAGGTCCGTGCATCAGGCTGGAACTCGATCTCCTTCCGAACTTGCCATGGCGAACCGCGTAGTCTGGGTTGGTTTGAATCCTCCAGGAACTGCAATTTGCCAGGCCAAGTGCTGGTATATTTATAGCTTGAAGGTGTCTAGGAATGCCAGTATTGACGTAAAATTCAGGCAGAGGAACGTCATGAATGAACCCCGAAGGAATAGATGTTCATGCATACATAATGAGTTCTTGGAGAAATCAATATTCAAGCTGAGGGAAATTCCTAAAGGCTTAAGGGTCTGGTTTTCCAAGAATTTGTTGTGACGTGGATGGACGGATGTAGGTGGCCATGCCTGTATTTGGTTTGTACGGGCAATGTCTAAATAAGGGCCGGATTTCTATGTCCAAATAAGGGCAATGTGAATTGTACCTATATAAGGGCATAAATCAGGAAACCTATATACGGAATCTAAATCTGCACACAACAGCAGTGAATACTACGAGTCTCACTAGACCAGTCCTGGCTAAAGCTCTCCAAGGATTCAGGTTTTTGATTGCAGAAATCGAGAGGCAGGAGGCTAGCCCTGAAATCGGTAGTCTCCTGCCTGAATCGGGAGGTTTGGCATGTATGCTAATGACACCACAGGAAGTGACATCACTATTGTAAAAAAGTATGTATAACAGTAATAAATTAACAACAAGCATTTGCAATGCAATAGGTCTTGCATTACTGAAAGTTTGACCTATTGGCGTTGCAAATAATAATGCAACACCAATAGCTCAAACTTTCAGTAATGAGAGACCTATTGCTTTGCAAATGCTTGTTTTTATTTATTGATGGAATGGTAAGTTATAAGAATCGAAATTTCACTTGTGCGAAACGGATTTTCGTAAGGTTGAGCAGCCGTCAGCAATTTGCTCTGTCTTTCCCAAAAAAATGAAAATATATATTTTTTAAAAGCAGTGAAGGAAAGGCGGATAACGGAGGAGAAAGTAGGGTGGAGCAATGGGGAGTGGCCAGGGGGAGGAAAAAAGCATCACATGATGAGGGCCCTGAATTTCAGGTATCAGGTTTTCGAAACGTGGATGTGGAGGAAAGGACATTTCACACTTTGGGGCCTCGTGTGGCAAAGTGCCTGTCACCAAGGTTTGAGTTTGATTTGCGGCCCTGAATCTGCAGCACAATATTCGCTCAACAGACTGCTGCAGGTCCATGATTCTGGAGATTTTTCTCTGTGAGTAGATGGTTGTGGCTAGTGAATGATGCAGAAACAAAGAATTTTAATTCTACTTTCCTCTTTTAAACAACGCATGTTGCTACTAATTCGTAGATATGCTTCTATTCTGCCTTAGACACAATCATGCACTACATTTTAGGGCATCTTTAGCCTGCTTTGGAGTTTATAAGCAATGGCTGTTTAGAGGCGGAACCTCTAGACATATGTGATTCTGTGGTATTAGCTGCATATTTATGGATTTACCACATTTGCCACATATTCCACCATGTATAACATAACTTAGATTTCAGCAAAATAAAATTCAAACTCGTAAGGAAACAAGTTGAAAACGTGCACCACTCATTCGGGCGGTGTTGCCTGAGTGAGAACAGATCCCTGAAGACTCCCAGCGGAGTGCGCAGGGCAGGCCCAACGCCAGCCCCCACCTTCCCCCGAGCGGTGAGCTCAGCAGCGCTGACATCACCCACTTCAACACACATCGCATCTGACTCAGGACAGACGTTACAAGTCTGCTGGCGGGAAGGACGGCGGTGGGCATGTGCGCGTAGGCAGAGACAGGCTGCCCACACGGTCAGAAAACACATAATAACCATAATTAAAATAAAAATACACATCTAGCGGCTCCAAACACAGCCGTCCGAGAGTTCCTTAGCCTGGAAGGAGCCCCCGCCCCGCCCTGCTGGATATCTCCAGCGTTCTAAATGGACCGTGACAAATGCCAGACAACACCCCACGATATTTACAACGGTCAACATGCCAAACGGCCTCACAAGGTACATGGGGAGGTGGTTGAAGACGGAAGAGCGCCTGACCGGAAAGACCCCCCAATCACACCACCTGCTTTTTCCGACTACTGTCATTACAACATAAGGAACTAATCGATCTTCTACCGAGAAAATAAACAAATGCAGGTTCCTTTTTAAAGAAACACGTGAACCTAATGAAAACTGCTGAACCCGAGGATGGACCCAGGAGCTGTAAACACTGTGAAAAAATGTCGTCCTCGCTGCTTGCCATCGGACACACTGGGCTTCTTCTAGTGTTACAATGACGCCTGGCCTGTGTTCTTCACTTTCAGGACCGTCGCAGCTGATAAAAGCCCCATCTCCGGGGAGGGGGCAGCGCGCACACATTCCTTTGAAGGTGGTGGAGCAGAACCCATAACAATTTCCAGACTCAGCAGCTCCGCCTGACCTTTCACCCTGCTCATTATGGAGGAGCCTGCCTTCACGTTACTGTCCCGGGTCCTTGCTGGGGGATCCCCGCTTATTTTTAGCCTGAAGCGTGTACAGTGTGCAGTGTGTGTACGGGAAGGAAGTTGAACGTTCCCACTGGTAAATGAGGGTGTGCACTCCCCTGTCACGCCCCAGTAGACCATGAGAACTGGAGCACCGGTAAATCACAGCTCATATATAGGCCAAGATCCCACTTTCCATGCAATCCAGTTCTGGCAACAGTATATTATTTTTACGCAGGTTTGATATTGGAGCACAAAATGCGTGCTGCAGTTTACAGCTGCTGTCCTTCCCTCTTTTCACCCCGGAGGCGCAGAGCGCGTGTCACGGCCAGCCAGGTGCAGCCAGGGTAACGTCCATGCCAGCACATGAGACGCCGATGTCAGGAGATTGGCAGTGTGCTCTACTGCAACAAGAGTAGAAAGGGACTAGCATAGGAGGGGAGGCATCAGAGAGGGCAGGCAGTGCCCAGCTGGCACAATGGGATCAGAGGTAAGGAAATTTGTTGAAGCACAGTGGCACAGGACGAGTGGCAGCAGCTGCCAGTAGTGGCACAGAAGGCGAAACGAGGCAGATTGCTGGGTGGCGGCACAGAGGGGGCGGGGTCAGGGCAGGGAGGAGTATGGTGACTACGTGGACAAGTGGCATGTGGCAGGCAGCGAGGCTGGGCAGTGTTGCGAGGAGACAGCAACCAGAAAGGGCAGTGTCATGGTGGCACAGAGGAAACATAGATCAAATAGGGTGTAGTGAAGGCCTATGAAGAAGCAAGAGAGTGCAGGGCCATGGTGGCATGAGGGTATAGGAGGCATGGGCAGTGCCATGGTGGCACAGTGAAATTGGGACATAGGTGGGTGTACAGAAGCATGGTGGCAGAGGCGCCTGGGAGAAGTATGTAGCACAGGGCACACCAGTAAGGGGCAAACATCTGCAGGGGCACAGATTAGAATGGACTGACCGGTTCACCTCTTCACCAGCAGAAGTACTGCAGCCTGTAAATAAAGTCTATGCTTTCAATATTGTACGTTTTTCGTTAGCAGTGCAGCACGCCGCTGATGCCGCGCTGCTTACTAAAAGCACACAATATTGAAAAAATAGAGTTTGGCAAGCCGCTCCAGAGAAATGAAAGGCGCGGCAGCCATTCTTGAAACCAAAGAAAAAATACCCTTCAAAAAAGCGGCAGTGAAAGTCATCGCAAAAGCGATCGCTATTATAAAACAAACACGACAGCGAGTGGTGTGTGAGTGCTGTGCGCTAGCGCGCCAGAGAAACAATACCCTTAAAAAAAGCGCCAGTGAGAGCGATCGTGAAAGCGATCGCTATTATAAAACCTACACGCCTGTGAGTGGTGCGCTTGCGCACCACCGCCGGCCATGTGGTTTAAATTATCGCACCCGTGTCTGGGTACGTTAATTGAAACCACATAGCCGGCGGTGCACGTAATAGACACCAATAGGCCATGGGCGGAGCAATGCGCCCGCCTTTGGCCAATTGCGTGCTGTCTTTCATAAAAAGACGCACGCAAACGCCAATAGCGTGGCCCAAAAGAAAAAACACACGCACAAGCGTGTGAAACCCCCTACAAGAGGTCTCTCGCTGCGCGAGCAGTGCTGCGCACTGCAACGCTAGGCGCGAGACCTAAAAAAGATGATTAATCACACAAAAGACTGTTGATGTTGTCAACCACGTAAGCCTATGTGCTGCTTTGTTATGCCAGAGTTACAGCTATAAGGTTCCACAGGAAGGGTCGGAATATGCCATGTAAAGCTCCATATAGCCCAGTACAACTAGGTAATTGCCTTTGGCCAGTTGTCTGTTCAAACTGACTAGGTAGTAAGCATGACAACATTCCTCTCCACTGGCAGATTTTTCCATCTTATAAGCAAACAAAATCTATCAGGTAGGCCATCAATAAGAAACCTAATTCTAGCACCCATACATAGCAATCATCCCCTCAGCTAATTGTCTTGGGCACCTCCTTGGATCACAGACCACCAACCTAGATTACACACAACCCATACTAGGACACTGCCCACTTTAATTATCATTTCTTCTAAGGATATAACTGCACATTCTTCCTCACAGTGCAGCACAGACCATGTCAACCTACTGACTCACATAGCCCTAACCTCCTACCACATAATCTCTTTCACCGCTCCAATGATCAACTCAGCGGACTCATCTTCCTACCCAACATACTTGCTGGACAACCTAGATGGATGTCCCCAGCACCACAGTAGACTGCAGTATCAGCTCCTCTTTCTAAAGCCCAGCCAACTATGTCCAGCCTTGCCCCGTTACGTGAATATAGGATGTCATAGCTGCCACTCCTCCCAACTATCCAACTACAATTCTCAAGCACTGCAATAACAGCATTTTCAAGTGCTACATGCAGAACTGCATCAATGCAGACTCTAAAAGGCACATTCCTCATGCCAGACTTATTGACAACCACCTGTGAGGTTCCACAGTGCTCTGTGATGAGCACCACTCTTTTCAACTTCTGTGTCACACCTTTGGCAAACCCGTTCCTTCAATTTCAATTACTTCTCATATGCCAATGATACCCAAATTGATCCTTAACGGCAATCTTTCGCCTTTTCAAGTCCAGATTCAAACAGTGTTTGATGAAAATCGCTCACTGGATGAATACCAATTCACTGGTGCTGATTTTCTTTTTCCAAAACCAAGGCAATGGTTTTTGGCAATCTTCTCATCTGGGATTCCAAATGGTGGCTGCATTTACTGTGTGACCTCCTTTTCCCCTACTCTTGGAATCCTTTTTTAAAACTCACTCACTTTTCAACAATGAATAATGTGACTGTCTGTACCTGTTTCAACGTGTTGAAAATTTTAATTAAAGTCCTCCCTCTCCTGTCCAATGATTGGTGGAAAATCATAGCTTTATGATTTTGTAATAAAACCACTAAATCCCAGAGGCTGGCATACATTTATTTTTATTTATTTATAAAGCTTTATATAGCGTGAACAAGATCCCGAGGGATATCAGAGCGCTTTACAGTAGAATGGAAAGAAGGACATAAATGGAATATCGACATCACGTAAGAATAAGAAACAAGAATGATCGCACAATTAACGGACAATTGAGTCAAGGAGAGTAATACAATAACAAGGTATATAGCGGGCTACGAAGGGGGGCATGCGGTAAAGAAGAGCAGTATCAAATGATTGTACAATGGTTGTAGGATCAATGACTTCGAGCAGGTGAACCTAGCCCAATTAAGGTAAGAATGTATTCATTAGGAATCTTTTGGCTTCCAGTTTGAAAGCAGTTGTTGAGGAGATTCTGCATACTTCCAGTGGAAGAGAGTTCCATATCTTTGGGGCAGTGCTGGAGAAGGCTCGTTGACAAGGTCTCTTTTTGCTAAGGATGTGTGGTTTCAAGTGGAAAGTGTTAGCGCTTCTTGAGGCTCTACCATCACAGGATAATTCAAGCTTTTGCGCTAGGTACCTGGGACTTTTGAAATGAAGGGCCTTGTGTGCCAGAACGGCAATTTTTCACTGAATTCGAGCTTCGTAGGGCAACCATTTAAGAGATTTTAGGACTGGGAATATGTGCTCATTTCGTTTGGTGCCTGTAACCAGTCTGGCCGCAGCGTTTAGGAATGCCGTTAGTGGAGCCAGGGAGTGTTTGCGAAGGCCACAGAGCGTAGCAATGCCCTATTCAAGCCTCGGCAAGACAAACATTTGGACCACCTGCTTGAAATCAGTTTGTGGAAGGAATGGTTTGATGTTTCTAAGTGTCCTCGTCAAGTGGTTAGCTCCCTTACACACATTGTTGTTATGATTTTTCAAATTCAGGTGTTTGTCCAGGGTGATTCCGAGAGATTTGGCTGAGTCTGTGATGAGTGGGGTGCAGTTGAAAGCAGTGAGGTGATTCAGCCAAAGGTCTAGCTTGGAGATGTGGTTAGGAGGAGAGATGAGCAGCAATTCAGTTTTGGAGGTGTTGAGCAGGAGATGGTTCTCAGTTAACCAATTTTGAGTAGACGTTAGGGTAGTGTTGAGTGAGATGATGTTATCCTGGGATGAGATTTTCAAAAAGAGTTGGGTATCGTCCACGTACATATGGAAGAGAATGTTTGAGGAATTTAGTGAATTAGCTCATGGTTCCAAGAAAAGGTTGAAGAGGATAGGAGATAGGACAGACCCTTGGGGTACACCCATGAGTACTGGAGAGGGCTGGGAGAGAGAGTGGTTTGCCTTGACTCTTTGTGATCTGTGGAGGAAGAAGGGTGAGAACCATTGTAACACTTGACCAGAGAAACTCATCCTGTTCTTCAGAATGGAGAGGAGATTGTCTTGGTTAACCTTGTTAACCTTGTCGAATGCGGAGAAGAGGTCCAGGAGGATCAGTAGGCAGGATTAATTTTGGTAAAGCAATTAAAATGTCATCCATAATGTGAGTGAGAGCCGATTCGGTGCTGTGCCCCTTCCGAAAGCCGGATTGATGCTGGTCTAGGAGTTGGAAATTCTTTATGTGAGCACAAAGTTGAGATTGTACGCATTTTTCTAGGAGTTTGGCTAGGTTGGGGATGTTGGAGATAGGGCGGAAGTTATTGAGGTCAGCTTTGTCTGCGTTAGTTTTTTTTAGTATAGGTGATACCTGAGCTGCTTTTAGGCAGTCAGGGATTGTGCCTTGCAATAGAGTAGCGTTTACAATCCTAGTCCAGGTGGGGATGAGTACATTCTTGATTTCTTTGAAGATGGCCGGGGGCAACGGGTCGCTGAAGTGGTTACATGGTTTGATATTGTGAAGAATCTTGTTGATGTCTTTTCCACTGAGTGGGGTAAAGGTGCCCCAAGACGCTGTGTTCTTGGTGTTCAGGCTGATAGGATTGTGCTTTTCTAAGAGGTCAAGGGGTGCTGCGGGCCTGGAGGATGGCAGTAGAGCCTTTTTAGAGGTGAGGTCAATGGTAATGAGTCTTGATTTCTCAATGAAGAAAGCAGCAAGTTTGTCGCATGAGGGTGGGCTGCCTCCAAAGTCATGGTGGTTTGGACCTAATACTGATTGCTGTTTGACCAATTCAAAGAGTTTCTTGGGGCGGTTAGCAGCTTGATCAAGTTGGTGTCAGAAGTAGTCTGCCTTAGCGCTATTGATTTGTTTGTTGTAGAGGCTGCTAACATCTCTTTTAGTTGGTACGTGGCGGGTTTGGATCTCCAGGAACGTTCAACTGCCCTAATGTTGCGGCGTTCCATGTTTAAATTGTCATTGTACCACAGTTTGGATAGTTTTTTTGAGGCATTATTTTGTTGGAGTGGTGCAATGTCATCCATGATGTGGGAGATGGTCGATTTGTAGGAGTCGGTGAGTGACTGAACCTCAACCAAGTCAGCTTGGGAGGAGAGGGCATATTTACAGTGGGCAGCTAGTTCATCTGAGTTTATTGATCTGAGGTCCCTTTTCCAGATCTTTGATTTTGACACCTCCCTGTTAATATAAAAGAGGATGCAGTGGTGGTCCGACCAATCGCAAGGGGTAATGGTATCCAATGTGATGGTCTGCCCTTTCGAGATAATGAGGTCTATAGTTGCTCTTTTATTATGAGTTGGTTGGTCACAGTGCTGAATCAGTTCTTGATCATTTAGGAATGATTTAAGACAAGATACATCGTGTTCGTTGGGGTTAGACCAGTGAAGGTTGAAATCACAAAGGAAGATTTGAGACACAGCTGAGTTGAAATTGCCAGAAATGATTTCCATTAGTTGCTCTATGAAGGGGAGATTGTCTCCCGGGGGGTGATAGAAAGTGTGAAGTTTGCAAATCGTCAGGTTATTACTTGAGATACTGAGACACAGATATTCACAAGAGGAAGGCGTAGAGGACTCCAAGTGAGAAATCAAGAGTGTGTTCCTATGAATACAGGCTAGGCCACTACCCAGCTTCCGAGCTCTGTCTAGTCTAATAATGTCGTTAGTAGGAGGTACAAGGAGGTCTAAGATATGAGTGGAGGCGGGATTTAGCCAAGTTTCAGTAAGGATGATAATGTCTAAATCATTGTGCTGGATGAGGTCGAAGATATCGGAGGCGTGTTTACAGCCTGACCTGCAATTGAGTAGTACACATTTAAGTCCTAACGGATTAAGGGGGGAAGGAGTCTGGATGACGTTCACTCTAGTGAGGTTGTCTTTATTGATGATTCTAGGATTGCAAGGAGGTTCTCTGTTCGGGTTAGAATGGATGGTTTGTATTTGTGTCGGCTGGATCATGTTGGTAAGAGTTGTGAAGGTCATTGAGATCATTGGATGCTAGGTAGGTCTAAAATCTTCTGGGGCGGGGGGGGCATTAGGTAGGGGTATGGTTTTTGAGACAGAGGGGGCTAAATGCTGGCCCGTGCAATCTATAACCCTAGGGGAGGCTCTGTGCAAATTCGCAGAGGTGAGGAAAGAGCTGATCACCGGGAAAAGGTCATTTGAGAGGGCTTTCAGGTCATGTAGTTCAGTAGTGAGAATGTGCAACTGGAGAGATATGTCATCCAGGCGCGCAACCAGGTCTGAGAGTTGGGAGAGGGGGGAAGGGTATGTCGGGAAAGCAAGCGGAGAAGGGGGGCCTCGATGTAAGCCCGTGGGGTACACGGTGATGGTTTTTCTGCCGTTTGCGCCCTTTCACTCCCTCAGATCATCATCTCCAATTTCGTCCAAGACCCCAAAATAAGAAATCCCAAACAGGCAGGAGCTAATTTCAGTTTCTTATGGCCTCACTATCGAATACGCTTCCAGTGTCTCTGCAATGTACTTCTCCCTATCTGAAATACAGGAAACTTTTTAAACCGTTCTTATTCTAAGTTCTACTCTGCTCTACTTCATCACCTTAGTCAATGACTGTACCAGGACACCATTTCTATAAAATACTCAATCATTCATTCATTCAAAGGCCAGCAGCAGCTGCTGCATGAGGTCCGCACCTCTGACAAAACATCCCTCCTGTATTCCATCTTGCACCGCCACCAACTGAGCCCCCGGCCAAGCCTGGACCTTAGTGGACATCTTTCGCTTTCCAAGAGTTTACTCCAAAACTTTAAACATTCTGGGCCCTTTCTGCAATGCACACCATGAACGCCACACAATCACTCAGCCAAGAGGAACCCACCGATCAACCTCACAAGGACAAAAGTCTGAACGTATCGGGACTTAGATCTGCAAAATGCAGGCCACAATAACAACAATAATAATAATAGTAATAAATATTTTGTAATTATTATTATTGCACTTCTATAGAACATTCTACCATTTTCTGCTCTCTGTGCACTGGTATTTAGTGCCATTTATCTGTAAAACAAATGCATCAATCCGCCAAGCCATCCAATCACAGCACAGCATAAATCACAGTGGCATGAAACAAAACAGTGCAAAACCTCAGAGACAGTGGTGCACAGGCACAGTTCGCAGCTACACCACTGTGCAGTCAGGCTCAGTCTCCTGTCAAGCAGGGCAACCAACAAAGACACCGACAGAAAGCCAGACCAGCCTACCATACCTGAAGATGAGGCACAACTTCATCTGTGGTCACTGTTAGCAATGCTGGGCACAAAGTGTATAGGGTGGGGAAAGAGCTGGCCAGGGATGTCTAACCTCCACTTCCTCAGCCCTGCAAGGGCCCTGGCAACCCTTCCTCCAGTGATTAGAGTTTGTACAAAGTATGGCTCTTGTTGCAGAATTTAATCCCAACAGCATCACGAGGGGTCTAGATCGTCACTATAGACTTACGACATTTATTTCCACGTCCCAATCCATCAAACTCTCAAAGAATTCTTTGTTTCACTGTCGGGAATGAGCAATTCCAGTTCAGAGTGATGCCCTTCAGCTTCACCTCCTCGAGAGTTTTTGCCAATGATACTAGCACCGGTGGTAGCATATTTGCATTAGCTTGGTGTTCATATATTTCCTTATCTGGACGAGGGTTAAGTGTATCATCTTTTTCTAAGGCAGAGGAAGATGTGCAACGGACCATTCAAGTGCTGTCCTCTCTGGGTCTGATCTTGAACAAAGAGAAATCTTACCTACTTCCGGCCTGTCAGAGAAAATTAATCGGGGCCATCTTAGAGTCGGAGAAAATGACATTGGGTCTTGGGAGCAATAATAGTGGATCAGAAAGATCAGGGTAGGTGGATAGGTTCGGAATCACACAAATCCTCAAACTGGAGGGAGTTAGCGGCAATAGGAAGGACCCTGACAACTTTTGCAACTTCTCTGTTCAAGAAACTAGCACTGATCAGGACCAACAACCAGGTTGCAAAAGCTTACATAAACAAACAGGGAGGGACGAGGTCTCAGGTTCTAGCAACCATAGTCAACAAAATTCTGAAGTGGGCGGAAACAAATCTCTTTTCCATCCATGCAGTTTACATTTAGAGTCAGACTGCCTGAGCCGAAACATTGCCTCATCAATAGGCTACCACCTGACTCTACAAGCTTTTCAGCTAGTGACAAATCAGTTTGGTCATCCTATGATAGACTTGTTTGTGTCCCTATGGAATGCCCTTCTCCCACAATTCTGTACAAAGGGAGCATGTAGGCAGGTTTGGGGAATTAATACCCTGCCTCTCCCGTGGCCAAAGGAGATGCTATATGCTTTTCCTCCGGTTCCCCTCCTCCACAGGTTGCTTAAAAAATTTCGAGAGAATATAGTAGTAGTAATTCAAACAGCCCAATATTGGCCAAGGAGACAGTGGTTTCTCCTGTTGACTCAAGTGGCGGTAGGACCGCATCTACCTCTCCCCTTTCATCAAGCCCCTTCCGTTTTTTGCTCTTACGTCCAGTAAAATCACTCAATTGTGGCTGAAGATTTGGAAGGGTAGAGGGTGAGTTGCAACAACTGGGATGCTCAAGAGATGTAGTATATGATATACAGTTGGTGAAGAAAGATTCCACCTTGCAATCAGATGCCAAACACTGGAGACATTTTTGCTCATGGTGTAGGGTCATGGGGGTAGATCCAGTGTTGGATAATGCCTATAAAATGTGTGCATTTCTAAGAAAATGGATTTGATAAGGATTTGCCCCCTCCTACATTAGATTCTTATTGGGCAGATATTAAATTGTGCAGAGAATCAATAGGGAACATTAAAAAAAAAATGTTGTATTAGTTATTCAGTACAGTACACTGAACAACCATCATTATCAACATCACACAAGTGGTAATCCAATGAGTTTGATAGTATTTTATGTAAACAGTAACCCCATTTCCCAGATCCCCTGTACGGCTCAGGTAGAGTGTAGATAAATAATTTTTTATCTGATTGGTAATAGTGATGTGGCAGTGCCAGGGTCCCACTAGTTATCATGTAGTTATCTCAGTATACCAATATTAAGCTTGTTGATGGTCATAGCAGCCCCATATAACCTGGTGTCCCGGTATATATATTATATACATCAACATCTTTTCATGCATCCTCAGTTTGTATAACTGAAGAAATCTTGTTCCTATGGAGATCCATAAGCATTTGTCTCAATGCTGCCAAATCGTCCACTAATCGTTCATCCCGTCGTACATGCTTCATCTTGACTTCCTCAGCCACTGCTCACTCAGACATATCCCGCAACCATTCCCTATATTCAGGTGGTTGAGCATTTAACCTTTGAAAGGCTATTCTCCTTTTTACAAGCACTAACCCTAATAGTAAATATTTGCGTCTAAGTTTCTTTTTTGCGGGGGACGGGAGTAGGCCCAGCACCACTTTCCAAGGGGTGCCCTGAATCTCCCATCCAGTGGCCGCCTTCATAATAAGCATCACCTCCCTCAAGAAGGGCTCTATGATTGAACAATTCCACAACACATGCAGGAAATCAATCTCTGCCGTGTTGCATTGCGGGCATCTGTCTAATCGGTAAGGGTAGATAGTATGCAGGGTCTTTGGAGTGAGATACAACTGGTGCACAAAATTATATTGTAAGGGTTTAAAGCGCACGTTTGAACTCACTGTGCGTCTCCATATGGAACTTGCATGATGTCAGATCTCCTTCTAATCCCTCTTCCCACCTGGTATGTGCCTTCAGGGTCACCACTGGAGAATCATCCTGTAGCGCTCTGTAGAGATGTGCTATACGCCTCCGTCCTCCAGCTGGGTCTAGTAGCCTGCTCAGCGTTTGTGAGAGGACCGGCTCCCAAGGGAAGCTGGGCCAAATATTGCAAGCTGTAGATTACATTTTATTATACTGTAAGTATTGACCTTGACCCAGTGCAAATGAGTCTATCGCGATAAACTGTTTCCTAGGTATAAGTCCCCCAAGACATCACAACCTCCCTCTCGCCATTTCCGGATGGACATGAGTTCCGCTATGTCCGTGAATGGTTTAAGTATCCAAATCATCATACCACATACGTAAGGGGCTCTACGCAGGACTCTTGTGACCACCCGCTCTCAAACGAGGCCCACCAGCCTAATCAAAAACGGATATTTCTTCGGAATCCATGACCTGCACACGAGGAGCGCGAAAAGAGCACAACTCCCATTTGGCTCTCCTAATAATCTTTTCTCTCAATTGTCCTCCTCATTGAGCCAATGTACCGCATATTGGAAGTGGGCAGCCATGTAATATAACTCCAGGTTAGGGAGTTTGATGCCCCCTCGGTCCCAGGTCTGCTTCAGCAAGCGGCGGTAACTGAGACTTCTGTCCATTAACTGAGAGACCCAACACCTCTGCAAACTCCGACAAGGCCGCCAATAATACCAGCATGGTCCCCGCCCGGTCACGCAGATATATTAGCACGCCACCAGTGTACGAGATCTTGTATATGGTGTCTCTCACTCGGATCTCCCAGGGCTCAAGTCTCAGTCGCAATGTCGCCACCAGCAGCTCCATCGCCAGCGCACATAGCAGAGGTGACAGAGGGCAGCCCTGTCTCTTGCCCCGATGTAAAGAAAAGGCTGCTGAAATAAAGCCACCCGTCCGAACCAAGGCTATTGGATCGGCATATAGTAACTTGAGACATAAAATGTACTTGGGCCCAAAGCCCATACTAAGACCTGCCAGATGTATTTCCACGAAACCGAGTCAAACACCTGCTCTTTGTCAAGGAATGCTAGAGCATGGGTACCGTCTTGTATACCAGGAGAGTGGAGGGCATGAACCAGTCTGCGTAAATTAAAAATGGTGCTCCTCTTAGGGATAAACCCGCACTGACCCTCGGGTATGAGGTTAGGCAGGTAAGGGAGCAGTCGAGAGGCCAGCAGGTCACTCAGCATCTTGATATCTACATTTAAAATGGAAAGCGGTCTAAAAGACGTTGCGTCCTCCAGTGCTTTGCCTGATTTCAAGATCAACACCATGAGCGCCTCAAACATAGTATCTGGGAGGCTTCGTAATCGATATCAATCAATAATGTTTATTTCGGAAGGTTATTCCATAAAACATACAAACATAATAAGTCCTTCTAACAATTACATAAAGTAAAAACGTTTTGTCAATAAGATCAATCCATTTTAAAATGTCATAAAACATTTGTTTGGGCTCCCTAATCTAAGAATATGAAATACATAGAACAAAATACATCTTGTACATAAGATATATAAGAAGAGGAGAGCAAGGCTAATGTACTTATTTTATTTGGCTATCATGTTAAAAAGTGCAGAACTAGTCTTAGTTCCTGATCTCCTGTAAGGCAAGCGCTTTCATGGGCCATCCCAAAAAATAATGCTAAAAACCACAGATTTAAAATTTAAGGCCATTCTCTTTCCTTATAAGGGCCACTGAAAATAAATAGCTGCTTACTGCAAAAACTATGTGAGTGGACGTGTTGCTCCTCAGGATTCTTAACGCCTCCAAATACCTCTGTACTCTAAGATATTTACATAGTGGTCATATCCAATTCCCTCTTGGCTTTTTGTATGCTTGACAGAAAAATATCACGTGGTGTACTGTTTTAATCTGTAACTTGGAGCATAAGGTGCATTTAGCCGTGCTACCGACACTCCCACTGGCAAGCCGCAAAGCCATAAGCAGCCCTAATCCAAGTGTGTCATAGCGAAATTTTAAGTAAAGTGATCTCGCTAGTTGCTTAAGTGGTAGGTCGAGAAATTCCTCGTAGCTGGCTGTATCCTTGATAGAGAGGAATTGCACTGTCAACCTACCATGAGTAGAGGAGCTGTAGAGGTTGGCCTGGATGAACTCCTAGTATTGGGCTTTCAATTGTAGTTTGGACGTGGCCACCAACGAACTAGGGTCCGTCTAAAAATGTTCAAGGTCCAACCTGTCAAGCCAATATCGGGTATGTTTAAAGCACTGGAATGTAAGCCATGTATCTAGGGTCAACAGCTACTCGACTGCCCTCTGATACGGGCACAGCTCCTCAGTCGTCCAAATTTTTACACAATATAATAGGGGGTCTAAGTCTAGCAAGAACCCACACTCTTTTTAAAGCAATATATAAAAACGTAGGGATTAGGGGAGTGCAAGTTGGGAGGTGGAGGAGCGGGCGTACAAACTTGCTTTCACTAGTTGTATGAAGGTCTGTCTTCACGAGGCCCCATATTTCAGCCCCACATAGAGCAGCGTATTGGGCCTTTAAGTTATAGAGTTCTATAGTTGAGAGGACTGCCCTTGAGGTTGTCCCCTGATAGCTCCTATAATCACTGAAGCTTTATGCTGAATCACTGCCCTTCTCTTCTCGATATGATATAGCCATGATAGTTTACAATCAAGCATTATTCCCAGATATTCAAATCTGTGCGTTGGCTCCAAGCTTACATTGCCAAGGTTAAGGGTTGCTTAAGTACCTATGAGGTCGAACTGCCATGAACTTTGTTTTGGAAATATTAATCTAAAGGCACTTAGATGAACAAAAGACATTCAAATTCACAAGGAGCTTTTGGAGGCGCATGGGAGTCTGGGATATTAGGAGGGTGTCGTCTGCAAAAGTAGTGCAGGAACCCCCACCCCATCTAGTTTTGGTTCATCTATATTCCCCTCTGAAAGTGCGCCTACTACATTGTTGACATAAAGGGAGAATGGGGGGGGGGCTAGCACATACCCCTGCATCACACCACTACAGACTGCAATCTTGTCAGTTGGTTGCCCCACAGGACTCTAACAAATTCTTATGTAGATTTATTATTTGCCCAAGCAACGCCTCGTGGATTGCCAGTTCCTTTAAGGATATATCCACAACAATCCTCTAAGAACAAGGTCAATGGCTGCTCTGAGATCAGCAAATGCAATGTAAATATGTCCTTCTCTAAGCTTAGCATATTTCCAAAGAATAAGCAACAACTTTCGGTCTAACTCCTGCTTGCTATTGGATCATAATTTCCCTTCCCTGAATCAACTCATTAAGATTATCCAGCAATTGCCTAGCAAACACCATCTGGGCAGTATCCAGAGGCCTAATGAGCCTATAATTCCCAGAAAAGCCCCTCATCCCCCTTTTTTTAAATGGGAATAGTTTTCACACCTTTCCATCTGTCAGGTATGGGGCTCCCTCCGCTAATGCATTGGTCAAACAATTAATTTATGGGGCCCATATCAACAAATCATGCCGAAATAGATCGCCTGTTATTTTATCTGGACCTGGTGCCCTGCCCAGTTTGTTTAAGGTGATTGCACTTCTAGTATCCTCAATGGAGAAGTAGGGTTCAGGGGAGATATCATGTAAAGGGGCATAGAAATATGGTGCAGTGTTGATAGGTGGGGATTCATACAGACAGGTGAAATGTTCTACTCATATGTTAAGGTTCAGATGGAACTCTATCTGAGGGTTTGAGGACCTGCTCCCATTAGCAATTATTTTCCAGAACAGTGCATTGTCCCCCATTGTGGTGGCCATCACTAAATCACCCCAGCATGTATCTTCCCAAGCTCTTTTGCTATAGAGGGGATTGAGGCAATGGTTCTCTTCGCCAATCCAGTTGTTTTCTTATATGCCCCTCCTACTGTTTGCCCTCCTGAGCATACAAACGATGGAGGTGTCGATTAACTGGAGTGGCGGAGATTCCCCCGGTAGTTTCTTCCCTATTAGCAGGTGTACAGTCGCTAAAGTGATGTTAGCAGAAGTAGCCCGTCAAAGAACAAAATAGGCTGGGCTGAGCTGGACTGGGCTGCCGTATTTAGCTCCAACATAGACAGATGCCGCAAGATGCTAGATGTAAGATGATAGAGGCGTTCTGCTGTCGCCAGAGCTCCTTCTCTTGCCTTATGCTCACTGGGGGCTCGTAGTGCAGGAGACACAACAGATGCTGGCACAAACTGGCTCTTCAAGTAACAGAGGAGGGTTTATTTTATTTGTTTGATTAATTAAAATCTTACAAAAAATGATTAAAATATCCTCAAATATAAAAGAATTAAAACGCTATAATCGCAATTGCTATCATGCCTCTAATACAATATACAATATATAAAAATGTAGAATAAATTATTACTCCCCTAATTTTTTACCAACAGCGCTCACAAATTTTACAAATGCAGAAATCATGAATATATATTTAGAATTTAGGCATGCCATCACTGCTTGCCTACATGACCTTAGTCCGCGTTCGTTAAATAGTCTCTTTAAAATGGCTTTCCTTTCCGTTTCTAACCCAGGGCAAAGACATAGTAGATGTATAATATTCTCGTGACCACATTTGCATAATCTACAATCAGTATTGTCTGCTGTCTTTTTCCATATGGGTGCATGACATAGACCCGGCAGTAACCCAAAGCGTGCTCTGATAAAGATTTTATTGTTTTTCAATGACCATGGTATTTCTAAATATTCTTGAACATGTTTTTTGATAAATCCATTTATGATTGGCAATGCATGTTTTCTTTTCGCACGTATGTCCTTGTCTTTTATCAGAGACAAATGATTGGTAAGTTTGTTAATTGTTTTTTTTTAACTTTCTTGGGTAATTGTATTCTCCCAGATCGATATTACACCAAATTCGTCTTTTGCATTATTTAGGTAGGACCAAGCCTGTAACTTCTTATTATGTTTGACTTCTTGCCCAAAAATGTTATACGTTTTTGAAATTGCATTGTTAATAATCTCTGCGTCTTTCCCATTTAATACCTCAGAACCATATGTCAGTGTAGGTAATAGCTTTGCTGAGATGATCTTTAGTAAGGGCGATAAGACAAATCAGTTATTGAATTCTGAATTATCCCAAATGCAGCAATCATAGTATTGGCTTTTCTTGTAATTTCTCTTTTTTGCGGAGGAGAGGATGTGGTTGAAGATGAGGGCATAGCAGGAGTAGGCAGGTGTAGATATAAGTATAGATATGGGTCAACGTGGTGGCCTGGTAATAGTCGAAACGGTGTCACCGAGCCAGGGATGTAATAGGTCAAATGGCAGTGCGATTCTACAACTCAGCTGCTCTGCTCTGCTGCACTGCTGCACAGGAGAGTAATGAACAATGATGAATGACCACTTACCTCCTCCCCATGATTTGGTCAGCCGCCACCGCCACCACCCACATGCAAAGCTGTATTTCAGTATTTTCAGTAGACCAAGAGTACACCAAAAGGCAAGGCTGACAGTTCCTTAGTTCCTAACTGCTTGTTTCACTGGTTAGTCCCAACTTCCTGAACCTGATCAAACCTGGTCAAATCCAGTCGAGACCGCCCACCATCCACATGCTATGCTGCAGGGCAGTGAAATCAGCGGTCGCAATATGAAAGATATTGCTGGGAACCATGCGGAGACAATGAAAGGCCCACAGGCGTGCCGCATCTACTGCCGAACCAGCTCGCCCTTTGACGCCCTGCCGCACACCCAGACCCGCCTGTCTCCATGAGCGAGCAGGGTGCAGTAGCGGCACGGAGGCGGTAGTAAGGTAGGAAAACGCTGGACAACAAGGCGGCGTCAGGGACAAACGCGGCAATGGCCGACACAACAACACTGCGACGGCACAGAGGTAGGCTTGGGTCCGAAACCCTCAAAGTGGCCACCACTGGGATCCACAAGAATGCAGAATTCACAGGTCAGAACCAGAGTACAGCCTTGGTTTCATTTCATTTTCCAACTCCGAACTCCAGCCATGACCCCTCTCCGATGCAGACACACGGACTGATGGGCGTGGCGTGAGCACGGCATAACGTCAGGGGAGGAGGCTCTCTTCAGGACTCAAAACGTAATCGATATGACTCATGGTATATCTCCGGTAGATTATCAACCTCTAGGTCAGCATACTCGTGATAGAATTCTTCCAGGAGGCCGTCACCCCCCAGTGTCTTGGCTGGTTTCTGATGCCTCAGATACGCTAGTATCTCCTCTTTGGTCAATTCGCCATCAAGTGCCTCCTTTTACTCCGATCCAAACCAGCGGAGGTCCACCCGCTAAGAAGTCCACCATAGCACCTTGTGGCGCTGTTCCTTTCTCTGCAGATAACCTTTCAAAATGAGCGCGCAATACCTTGTCTATAGCCCTTTGTGAGGTGACCAATTTATCTCCAGAGTCTCGCAAGGCCAATATGGGTTCCCAGGATTCCTGCTGCTTCGCCAGCCTTGCAAACATTGCTCCTGTCCACTCCCCCTCGGCATGCAGTCTCTGTCTGTAAGCTGTATAAGTATGTTTTTCTAGACTATGGTAGTCATCGAGCATCGCACTATGGTTGTGCCTCAATTCCTACAGTCTCCGTGGCTGAGACGGGAGTCTTGTCTATGTCTGAGAGCTTGGCCTTGTTCTGTTCTTAGGCACACACCAGTTGCTGCTTCACCCCATATGTAGTGTGTAAGCACACCCCTCAAAGCACTACCTTCATAGCACCCCAGTCGTGGCCCTACTGCCTGAACTATCCCAGTTCTCCTGAAAGTAATGATCAATGGCCTCCCTGACATTAGAAGCAAATGGGGGGTCCGTCAGCGCTTTTGCCCACAAATGTCACAGCGGCACCATGGGATGCACTCGTCCCACTGCCAGGAATATCAACAGTGGTGAGTGGTCAGAAATGTATCTCGCCAGATAGGTTGTTTCACAGGTCCGCAAGGTGAGTCCCAAAGTGAGGAAACAGAAGTCTAGTCTGCTATATGTACCCGCAGCAGGCATATAACAAGAGAATGTTCTAGAGCTTTGGTGTCTTTCCCTCCACACATCTAATAGGCCAAAGTTCTGCAACAACGTTTGTCCCCGGGCAGTCATATGGGGCTTCGTATGGGTTTTTAGGGTTCACAATCCAACATCGCGTCCATCACACAATTACAATCACCAGCAAACATTATGTCAGTAGTGAGAAATGGGGCAGCGGCCATTGCCACATCCATGAAAAAGTGCGGACAGTCAACATTAGGAGCATATACATTCATAAAACAGATCTCGCGCCCATCCAGAACTTCACATAGCACCACAAAGCGGCCCTCTGGGTCCACCACATGACCCCTATGTTAAAATGACACCCCTGACACCACCCAGATCATGACCTCCGGTGCTATGCCTAGCATAGAGCTGTCCTATCCAGCGTCTATGTAGACTGGGAACTCAATCCCCACACAAATGCATCTTCTGTAAAAAGGCAATCGAAAAGTGATATCGTTTAAAGTATGCATATACTCTGCGACGTTTCTCTAGTTGGGCCAGTCCCCTGACATTCCACGTCAGGAATTTAAACATCAACTTAGTTATCCTAGAGATTATTCAGAGTGGTCCCCAAAGCCGGGCACCACATCAGGCATAGCCCAGCCACACCCATCAACAACCACACACCTGAGCTGTCTTCACCCCCCAAAAGTGAAACAGTAGGCAAACTTCCTCATTCCTGAACTCCACCCACCCTTTGGCCAGCGCCACAAACCTGTTCCACCTTGCAACAAGTGGCACATAAACCTGCAGATCCCGCCTCATGCCCAATGCGATCAACCAAAAAAACGAAGTGAGAAACAACTAAAATGCTATGCTAGCGGTCTATGCTCCAAGGCGAGTGCAGGGAACAAAAATAAAGCACCTACAGCACCATTGCAGCCTAATGACCCCTGGTCCCTACATCTTTTGCACGTCCACCCAACCCCATCCTGTCTAGAAGGAAGGCAAAAGAACACTCATAATGTACAGTAATCCCTTTTCTGTCTCACTGACATAACAAGCAATATACATGTGTCAAGAATATTGTTTATTAACACTTAACCAACACCTTCTGTGGCATGCATCAGGAAAGTTCAGTGGCTGGACTTGGATTGAAGAAATCCAACAGCTTAAGAGGGCTCGAAAAATCACAAAAATATTACTAGACCTGCAGGTCCAGTAACTTAAACAATCTACTCGACCTAACTGAAAGGCAAGCAAATGTGACAAGATATCAAGATTTAAAGGCATCTTTATTGCTCATTCACTTTGTGGGCAATAAAAGTGCCTTTAAATCGTGTTACCTTGTCACATTTTCCCACTTTCAGAGACAGAGGTCAAAAGTCAGTTTGTCTTGCTACTCGCCTGAACGGACGAGTAGACCCTAAAAATAGTCCGTCCTGAATAAATCTGACTCGCCATAGCGAGCGGGAGAGGGGATTTTTCGAGCCCTGTTAAGTTCCCAACAGAGTCCCCATATAGGGCTCTCGGTGGGAGTCCCATCAAGTGTCACATCTCCTTTATACTAACAGCGCCCCAACCAGAAGAGAGTCCTGGCAGGCCCTCGTCGGTGCTGTCCATGCCATAGTCCGGCCGCTACGTCTGTCCATGTGGAATGTATTTGTTGCCGACATGGTTTCTGAATCCCGCAGTGTACCGTCAGAACACACCACTATGCGTCCCGGTCTGGGAACCAGATTGTGTATGTCTCCTGGCCTGCCTTTGCTGCCGTGACGATTTTTGTTTCGCCACAGGGGTCAGTGTTGCGGTTCTGTCCGATCTCTGGAAAGGAAAGTCCGGCAAGGTGTATAGCCATTCAGAAGCCTCCGATGCTGTAAAGTAGAAGTGGACCTTTCCCCGGCAGACCACTCAAAGTTTTGCTGGGAATATTAGCCTATACCGTAGATTAAGTTCAAGGAGTCTTTTTTAAACTACCAAAAAAGTTTGTCGCTGTTCCTGGACCTTCAAAGTATAGTCTAGGAAAATAAAGATTGGGTGACCCTCAAAGTACAGCGGGCCCTTCACTTGTACTTGCTGTAAGATTGCGTCCCTGCCATCATAATTAAAAAGACGGGCAATAAGGGCTCTTGGCGGTGCACCCTGGGTACTGCGGTGGGGCCAGGTCTTTGTGCGCCCATTCTATCTTGAAAAATTTGGATAACTGTTGCAGGTGCATGATTTCAACAAGCCAATCTACATACTCCGAAAAAAGTTCAGATAGACCCCAACTGAATCCAGAAAAAGGGGCATGCACACCCTCATCAGCAGCAAACTGGACTACGGCAGCGCTCTCTACGCCGGAATCAACAAAAAACTCCTTTGCAAGCTCCAGACCGTCAAGAACACCTAAGTAAGACTGATCCTAGACATCCCCCGTCACAACCACATCATCTGCGATCTCCACTGGCTCCCCATTGAGAGAAGAATAACCTTCAAGCTCCTCACTAATGCATACAATGCTCTCCACAACTTCGGACTAGAATACCTAAATAACCGCCTTTCCTTTCACGCACCCAAGAGAAACCTCTGATCAGCCGACCTCTCTCTGGCCACCATCCCATGCATCTACAAGGCCAGAATGGGAGGAAAGTCCTTCTCCTACCTCACAGCCAAGATCTGGAACGACCTCCACCTCCGGCAAAGCCCTACACTGCCCCAGTCCAGGAAGGACCTCAAGACCTGGCTCTTCGGATGACCCCAGCACTCAACGGAGTCCCTCCTCAGTGCCTTGAGACCCTCGCGGGCGAGTAGCTGCGCTTTACAAACCCCTGATTGATTGTTTGATTGAATCCTCAAGGAAGAGGTCCGCCGATTGTCTCTCCACTTTTTCAGGAAAGCCTACAAATCATAGGTTTTTCCTCAGGGACCGGCCCTCAGCATCTTCGGCACGATCTTTGAGGCGGATGGTTAACTTCTGTGAAGAGCCCTCCATCTTGATTAGTGGATAGGGAATATTTCATCCTTCTTATTGTTGGTTAAAAAGCTTCTGAAGCATTTCAGATTAAAATGAAAACAACAGTGTCCACTCTGATTCCTTTTTGGAACGTTTCTACCGTTTTGGAGGGGTTACAAAATGAACCGATTGAGCCACTGAAGCAAACTGACATCTCACAGTCGTTGAATAAGTGGGTTTATGACTGCCAATCACTGCTGCAAAGGCTGAGTGAATTACCTTCTTTGTTAATTAGTTTTCCATACCTACATTTTGTTTTCCTAACTGAGTGGTTTTGGGGCCAGATCCAAAGTTCAGGCCAAAGATACAATCTGCTTTTCCCACAAGTCAAGAAATGATTTTTCCGATTTTACATTCCGCTCATGAAGTTTCCTCTTCCTTAGACATAAGGAGGGCTTTGTTAAGATATATAGACAAAACAAAGCCATTCAGATCTTCCCAGTCCCTATTCTTGTCCCACAAGCCAAGCCATTTCCAAAGCTGATGGATCACTAGGATTGGAGTTACGAAGGAACGTCTTGGCAAGATAAACTAGAGGAGTCGCAGACTTATTTGCTGAGGCAGGAGGATTTTCACTGTGAGAGATCTGTAGGGCAGCCACATGGGCAACTTTTAATACGTGCCTTTCTCATTACACATTAGACCTATTTTCTATTGATACTGGCAATTTTGTTTTTTTCTGTTTTGAAAACAGCATCGGAGTAATTATTGAAATATATATTTCTGCATCATAAAATTGTGTCAGTGATTCATTGCTTTGGTACATCCTTATAAATAATAGCTATGAGGAGGAGGACAGACTTGAGGGAATGTACAAATTACTTAACTGTAATCTCCATGAGCCTTAGGATAGTATTTGTCGTCATGGCTGCATCCCACAACCCTCCGTTCCTACTACACAATTATATGTGGCTTATACAACGACTGGAAGAGTGGCAGGGCAGAAAGACCTTTCAGCTCATTGGTTGTTCCCTTGTATCATAAAAACAGAAGAAAGCTTAGCTAGTGTTTCTATGTCCGAGGCAGACAGTCGCATAAGTAATAGCTATGAGGAGGGAGTTTCCTAAGGGTAACAGTTTTTGAAAAAGATAATACATCAGCTAATGGTCCAGCCTCGAATGGCTGGCGCTGCATTTGTTTCAAGACATGGAGCCCCTTGGCTTCTGTGCAGCCGTATGAGGTTTTATTGCTGGATCTTGGATTTAACTTACATGAACTGAAGTTGCAAGAAACTGCTCTAAAATATTTCAGCATTAGTTTTATTGATGAAGCAGTCAGGACATTGCTCTCCTGCTGATGCCATTTTCTAGTCTCTCTGCATCCAACACGACTCCTTTCTGACATTTGGTTATATGTCTTGAAACAAAACTGCCCCATCAAGTGCACGGTAAATACCTAATTTACAGTTGCTTTGAAATAGCATGTTCGTATTGCTAACCAGGGCCACGGGAATTAAGTGATTGTGCAGCTGCAGCGTTATTGCGCATAGTTATAAATGTGCTGCAATTCCCATATAATCAATAATCTACATAATCTGCAGATTTTAACAATAAATGTGTTTCTAGCTCAAACAGTTCAAAAGTTACTAAAAATGTAGCAACTCATGTTGTCATACAGTAGAAGGCCCATTTCAAAGGCTGGCTGGTCACCTTTCAGTTGCTTATTGCTAGATTTGGGTGTTAAACTGGCACTAATGAGGTGCAGCCAATGCTATACTGAGTTAATACGTGTAAAAAAGATACAATAATTAATACTATCACAAAATGTGCCGCATTACATTGCAGAATTCGTTTTTTTGTTGCCACATAATTTACTCTTGCCTGAAGCAAACATGCCAGCATTTTAGAAGAGGAAAGTGGGCGAATTAATAATATATTAATAATAATAATAATCTTTATTGCTTAGTTAATAAAAACTATTGCAATCAGCTACCTAGAAGGACACATATAAGAATGATTAATTGTCGGCGAATTAGAAAAACATAGTCAGGAGAAGGTTTACCCCTCCCACGACTTTTATTGAAGACGATGAAATATCAGACTAGGGACTTCCCAAATAAAGCAATTTTTTGCTTCAAACACTGGGAGTCTCCCGCCGGAATAGGGTGTGTGGGTAGGTATGCTGACGCATAATTTGGCCCGCCCCTGCCGCATATTTCCAGTGGCCCTGTGTAACTCAAGGTCAGACATGCCAACCCTCCCGATTCAGGCGGGAGACTATCAATTTCAAGGCTAGTCTCCCGCCTCCCGATTCAAGCATCCAGAAACTCGATTCCTCGGGGTTTCAGCCAGTGGTGGCTGGTGACATTTGAAAGTGATGGGCGTAACATTATTCTCATACTGCACTGAGGCGAGCGAGCGTAGCGAGCGAGCTCGAACAACAACGGGGGGATTGGGGGGCTTGTCCCCCAGAGAAAAGTTTGAAAAAAGAGTGGACAAACGGTGAATTTTTAAGCAAATTTGAGGAAGCAGGAAGGTTAATAAAGCAATTAGTGCTGGGCCTAAACTGCCCTCACAGGGTTATCTGCAAGTTCCTCACCTCAGCACATCTTAGACACTGATAGGCTGGCCACCCAACCTTACTTGCAGATCTCACCTTGATTAATGGTAATTCCTGACCCTTGTCCCCTTAACAAATGCTTTGAAGCAACCAGCTGGTTGCTTGAGCACCATAAAAACACAATACATTTAATACAAAAATAAATAAACTGAACGGTAATAGAGAAACACAAAAAGACACACCATAACCATTTGAAGACCGGGGAAAGAAACAGATGAGAAGTCAACTCCATAAATTTCAGTATTCTGTTTAGACATGTGAATCTTTAAAAACACTTTTCCTGAACTTATATGCTCTGTCTCTAAAAGATACACTGCAAAAGGGAACACACTATTATATAACTCATCATGCAATTTTAATGGGACACATTTACAATGTAACTGTCCATTTTTTATTTCAAAGCCTTAAGTGCCAAATTAAAAGCCACATTTTGTTACCACATTTTGATTGCATTTTGGACCATCTCAGACATTCTGACAACTTTAGAAAAGTGGATTGACAATGCAACTGCTTGTGCTCGTCCACCTAATATCACCTATCTATGGTACTCCTACTACTAGCTAGGACAACAAGACCAGGGGCTTCAGAACAAAAGGAGGCTTCGAGCAACCCTTTAACACAACATACAATACACAATGGTAACCCTCGTCTTGACAAATCGGAAATCTACCACTCGGTCGGCAGCACGTCACCTACTGAGGCCTGCTTATGGTAACCATTTAAAATCTTCTTTAATGCATACTTTGTAATTATATAATGTACATTTTTAAAACAAGATCTGTTACCCTATCTCACAGTGTGAATATATTATGCATGCACACTGCATTAATAAAACAATATGCGCTGCAGTACATTACTTTATGGCAGTATGGCGTCCTTCACAGTGCGTGAAGGTGTACTGAACGCTGCAGTACTTCACAACAGTGCTCAATGATGGGGTAGTGGCTTCAGTCCCCAGTGCATGATGGCAGTGCATTTTGCTTGCATCCCTGGTGCGTGCTGGTATCAGGTGGTCTCCTGTTGACTGCAGACCACCCCGGAGCAATGAGTGGAATGCAGGGATCACCTATAAGAAGGGTGGTCCACTCTAGATATAGAAGGGGCTCAGTGTGGATTGTACCAGAAGAGCATTATAATTAAAAGACAAGATTAATACGTAATGTCTATCATCATTGTGCAACATCACTGAAAATTACATAAAACATTGTAACAGCACAGCGTTCAGCCCCGGCCATGACGTCCATGAGCTGGAGAGGCCATTTACTTTAACATACTCCATATTAGCAAAGCGATCATTACCCATCCAGACCGGCCTCTGTGTGGTCTCAATGGCTGGAAGGGCTGGGGTAGATTCTATCACATAAGGTATGCGGCTGAGGCTCTCAAAGGCTGGAAGGGCTGAGGTAGAGTCTGTCACATGTCAGGTCTGTGGCTCTCAAAGGCTGGAAGGGCTGGGACTGGGTCTGTCACATTCCAGGTCTGTGGCTCTCAACGGCTGGAAGGGCTGGGCAAAAGTGAATCACATATCTGACTGGTGCATATGAAAAGACGGTAGGGCTGGGGCAGGGTCGCTCCTCCGACCATCAGTCCACTTCCACTGATAGGCCAGAAGCCAGGCCTGTGGCATAGTCAGCCTAGATACAGCCAGTTCCAATAAAACGCCAGCAGGCCTGGGCTCCTCATATCTTTTTGAGAGGGGCCTGGTTTGAAACAGAGAAAGTCACATGTGTTGACTACAAGGGCAGTGTGACCCAGAGATTAGACAGGGACTTTGGCCTCTGCAAGCCCCGCCCCTGCAGGCAGGACTTTAACTCCTTAGAGGCCAGAGCTCGTGGGAGCAGCAGTAAATGGGTCCTGGAGGGAGACACCCCCTAGGAGAGATACTGGCCAGGTGGCCACCTCGCAGGACGTGGTGCTCCTGAAACAGGGCCTCATAGGCGGGCAGAGTGCCTGGCCTGGCAGAGTGAAACTGGGGGCGGCCTGTACACTGCTCAAAGGCCGCGTCCCACTGTGCTTGCTTGTGTTCCCACTGTGCTTGCATGTGTCATACTATTACGAGCACCGGGGTTCCAGCTTATCTCAAGTGTGGTTGATCTTGGGCAATTACCCGCATTCCTCGTGTCCAAGATTAATCGGCTGCAGCTGGTGGTGCTTGGAAAGCAGCAATTTGTGTACCAAACACTATACAACTTGCGGCAAGTTTTTTTGACGCCTCACAACAGTACCTAACACTAACACAACCTACAAAGGCACTCTTGACATACTATAAAGTACATATTTAGTGACGTTACACAGCATGGCACAGAGCGCCTTTCAATAGAATTCGGCATCATATACAATAACATACAGTGACGTAAGGTACAGCAATCTAACGTAAAACACCATACACGTACAGGAACATACAATAACATAACAGCACAACACACATTCATCGCAATACCTATAGCGTGAAAAATAATGAAATAGTGATCAATAGTGTAACACAATAACACAAATGGTGACATCTCACGGTATCACATGCAGTGCTATCACAAACAATAGCAATAGCGTACAATAATACGAGCATAAAAAAGTGTACCGCAACATAACATACAATAGCATATAAGCAGTGCTCCCCAACATGAAGGACAAGAGACGCGCTCTCTTGCCTCGCAGCGCCTCGAGGCACGAAGTGAGCTGTCTTCACCGTGACGACATACATTCCCTAAAATGAGCACAGACCACCACTAGAGCAGCACACCCTGGGTTAGTGAAGGGTGACCCCTGCAATCATTGCACGACCATGGTGAAAATGGTGAACACAGTAATGTGTAAAACAAAATAACATGCAACCTGTGCAAATGTATGCGTAGCCAGGTCATTGAACCCCCCTACTCCTCCATGCGTGGAGGGGCTGGCCCCATCGGTGCGGACACTGGTCGTGGGCTGGCCCGAAGTACCCCCTGTGCCCTGCACCTCGGATTTCGCCCCATCCCCTCGGAGCGGTGCCACCTGGAGCTCAGACTCCACCACCTCGGTTACCTTGTGGTGTTTATCTTGCTTGAAAAAATGTAGTCACTATATGATAGAGCCATTTTGACTGCAGGCACTCAGTCGCGGCTCGCGGGGGATGATGTCGCGGGGGGGTATGACGCGCGGGGGGATGTCGCAGGGGGGATGTCGCGTGGGGCTGGGGGCCGGGGGGAGTGTTAAATACATTTTAAAAAATCCTTATCCTACCTGAGTGAGGTCCTGAGCACGTCCGCGCCGCCTCGGGTCCGTCCGTTGGCGCCTACAGCCCCTCTCAGGCTCTCAGCCAATCCTGGCGCTGCCAGCAGCACCAGGATTGGCTTAGGGCACGGTTACTGCTCGCCCGCCTGCCCATTAGGAGACCGAGGTTTGAGCCTTTGCCTTTGCTAATGGGCATGCGCCAGCCATAGCAGACACTAGTGCGCATGACTGGGCACGGAGCGAAAATTCGCTCACCTTCCCCAATAATGCGCACCTGTGCTGCTGCCTGTTGCCCCTGCCTGGTCCGTCTGACAATCATGTCAGTCAACATGACGCTGGACCGCCCACCCCCTTCAGACTCTGAAGGGGTGGGCGGTCCGACGTCATGCTGACTGACATGATTGTCAGTTCTCCCTCTGCTTCTTTGAACTTAGGTAAACTGATTCAGTTTACTTAAGTTCAAAGACGCCGACGCTGCGGGCGAGGCTGCGGGCGGGGGGGCTACGCCCCAACGCCCTAATGGACGCACCACTACTGGTTACAGCTGACAGGACTTGGTATTGTGTAATGTGCTAATTCTTCCAGCAGTAGGAAGTGTGGAAATGCAGGGGCACTAAGAAGGAGTGAAAAAACGACAAAGCCTCATTAACAAGCGAATGGTCTTTTAAAGACCTGTGAAGTGCTCGCGGGCGGCTGTGTGTGTGCCCGGGAAGCTGTTTCAGCCCGGCTGCCACACAGGGGGGTGGGGGGGAGGTTGGTGTATGCACTGCCAGCAACCTGCAAGGCCAGTGCACAACACTTGCATCACCCTGTCTCTGCCTGTCATTGCGCTCCATGCTTCTGCAAGGTAAGAAAAAAATGTGCATTTGCGTTTCAAATGTCCGATCCTGCAGCAGCACACTTCCAAAGCCCATACATGACAGTAACCCGATTCAAGGCCCCATTCTCCCGATTTTTTCTAAAAAATCTCCCACTTTGCTCTTCGGAAATGTTGGCATGTATGCTCAAGGTATTCATTTTTTCGATAACAGCGCTGCGAGGGACGGAGTCGGCCTAGCAGACTATCTCATAGTCTTAAAGTTTGACTCCTAAACTATTTTACTGGGGAATCCCATGTGTTTCTGTGGCGCGCTCCTTCTGCTCCCCTTTCTCTCCGTTACAGTCTCGCCCTCCCTGGAGCCGTCCCTTCCGCTCCTGACGCACCCGTGTGATCCTAGAAAGGGTGCGCGTTGCCTGGAGGATGGTCTCCTTGGGAGTCGGTAATGTTTGAGCTGACTGAAACGCCGTTGCCAGGGGCCGTCTTCCGCTTGGTAAAGGTTGCTCAATCTCCTGCTACTTTACCAATGAGGGAGGTGGGCAGCTGGAAGCGGGGCGCTGCTGGAGGCGAGGAGTTTACTGGTAGCGAGGGAGCGGAGGTCGGGTATTTTATCAGATAATGACTTATGGAAATGGCGGGACGTTGAGTAGAAAAACTCAAGATCGCGCCACGATTCGTTTCCCTGACATTTGCAGTACGGTGCACCCACTGACTCGGTGCCCATGATATTTGCAGAGATTATCCGTTTATCAGTCTTTCATTCTTGTTGCAGCGAGGCAGCTTTAACGGGTTCCATATTATGCAAAAAATGGCGGTTTTACGCCCAGGCACCACACCAACCCTGGTGACCGTTGACACCTTACCCATAGGCTTGCTCACACGCCTGCCACCGCTCTCTGGCCTTCCAATCCACGCGCAGACGATCCGTGTTAATCGTCATCTCCCTATATTTGAACCAACGCGGTTAACGATGTGGTTTTACAACCGAGGGCCTCTTAAATCCAATAACGGTGTCAATAATTGAGAGCAAAAAGATTTTGTTAAAAATAATTCATAATAGCGAGCATGTTAAATGAAAGATATTTTCAGGAAGTTTTAACTAATTTTCGTAAGACAAGAGGGCGTGTTTAAAAATCTTTCCAAATGAATGTTTCTCTGAAATTATGGGCTTGCAAGTATAAATGACGTGCAATGCCTCTTGCCCAGATAGCTGGTGGGATTTTTTAGGAGTTGACCTTTGCATAGGTGGGACTGTATCCAGCCAGTTGTGTATGTGGTATCAACTGTGATTGTTTAGCAAATAAAATCAGTCGTGGTAGCGTCTTACGTGAAAGAGATATGGGTTTAAGGTCATAAGACCATAACATTGTAAATACCCTGCTTCAACGTGGCTGCTACTCCTTTAATCCCCCCAAAATTGGAGTTGCAATGGTGACTTGCACACTCCCCTCCACCCTTGTTAGGTCGAAACCTGCCAGACATCGCTGCTGTCGGCTTTGCTAACGACATTTTGGAGACATTCAGAAAACTTCCTTGGGAATGCAGGGCCCACTGTGTGCCTTTTGACTACCACCACCTATTCCCAGCCAGGGCACTCAGAAAAAAGGGCGTTGAAGAGACATGGGGTCCGCACCTCTTCTATCCCTAGCTGACTTGCCAATTGCCCCTGAGCATGGCAAGGATGTGACCGGGGGGCACTGCAATGCTTGCTGCTGTGCCACAGTATCTCACACTGCACAATGCCATGGATATGACCATTTGAAAAGTTGATAGAACTGGAATCCATCAGACTTCCACTTTACATACGCCAGCCCTGAGGCCGCTGTGTCAAAGGCAAGGGAAAAGCTCATTAGGATTGAGCCTGCGCATGTGTCTCGCTTGCAAGACACTACTGCTTACCGAAAGGTCTTTGAGCCAACCCTACCACTTGTTGGCTTCAATACCCCTCTTCTTTTCAGCCTCCTTAATTGGCCAGGGCTGGCCATATGCCACTTCCGATCCTTCCTATGGTGCAGGGACCAAGCACAGATTGATTCAAGTTTAATCAGTGCCAGTCTACCGCTCCCGACATGATTGTGGTACTATTTCTCCGAGCCCCTCGCTCTCCCTGCATGCTACTCCTTCCATTGTGCTTTTTAGGTCGCAGCTTACTAGACAGCACAGCTGTCTGGTTTCAGAGACATCTTAAGGATTTTGGGGGCCCTGGGCCAAACATATTTTGGGGGCCCCTGTGCAGAACAGCTTTGAATTTATGATACAAATTGAGCCCCTGTTTCCCACGCAGTTTCCGCTTCCTCAGCTGCGTTAGCGATCTAGTTTGCATCATGGGCATTAGGCTATATTTTCCCCGATGTAAACAGATACGCGCAGCTGACAGCGGTAGGATTTAGTGTTCCCTGCCCTGCTACTAGGTTTTTAATACTTTTTAACTTGTATATATGTGGCTGAATTACTCTGTGCTTTTTAACAATTTCTCCTACCTATGCGCACTTGCACTTTACTTGATTCTGCTTGCCTACACCTCCTTAGCTGCTCCGATTCGCATCTCGCTTTTCCTCCAGTCCTTGTCCGCCGCGGCTGATACACCGATTGAGCGGAGGGCTGGGGCTACTATTGGGCCCCTCACTTCTGCCGTCACAGTTTCCGCTTCCTCAGCTGCATTAGCGATCCAGTTTGCATCATAGGCATTAGCCTAAATTTTCCCGATGCACACAGACGCCCGTCAGCATCCTGGAGGCGTCCGGCGCCAGCCATGCTGCCCAGTTCCCCCCCAGTGAGTTTCTTCCACTATATTACATTAGGGAAAAACCGCTTAGCCTTAGGCGGCTACCATTATGTCAGTGTACAGCGGCTGATCCGAGCTTGGAGGTAGACTTTCAACGCAATAAGTGCAACTGGTCTCCTCCAGCCAAGGTAACGTGTACCCTAGATCCTCCCACGCAACAATAAGTGTAAAAACAATAAGAAAACAGAGGACTTAAAGGCCACACTTTTAAATTGTCGCTCCATGCAAATGCATGAACCACACATTTATGACCTACTTTTAGATGAACAGCCTTATCTCTTATTTCTCACTGAGACCTGGCTGTCTGAAGCCACCAACCCTACTATCACCTCCGCCATCCCTACGGGTTATAAAATCCTTAGGAGGGAATGACCGAGTGGGAAGGGGGGCGGTGTCCCCATAATTTACAATAAAAAACTAGACTGCTCTCCCATCCCGATGGAAAACATTGAGGGCGCAGAGTCCTTAGGCTTCCGCTCAACCTTATCCCCCCATCATAGCATAGCTGGTTTTCTGATTTACAGACCTCCCAGTGCAATTGGAAATTTTATTTTACGCTTAATACATCCACCACCTCCCTGGCCTTAAAAAACAACAACTGCCTTGTTGTGGGAGATCTCAATATACATATGGATAATAGAAAAGACCCTCAAACAATTTCCCTTATTGGAGACGCTGCAGGCCTGCAACATGTTTCCATGTATTTCTTCAGCCACCCATGAGAAGGTCCATACCCTCGACCACATTTTTCACAACTTTGACAGATCAGTAAGCTTACTTCTTCTCATTACCTAGTCTGACCACCACCTATTAAAATTCATCATTCCCAACTTTCCCACTGCCCCTCGGGCTAACGCAGGGCAGAGGGTCCCTAATTACAGGACATTCCATAAAATATCCATCCCAATGTTAGCAGACGCCCTCAGTTATTCCTCACCGGAGCTGTCTGGCTGCCCCGACTCGGACGCCCTCTCAATAGATTCATGGCTCCGAACCAACATCAGTGCAGCGGTATCGGTGGTTTCCCACTCCTCAAAGAGGTGGGCCCCACCAGCTCCATAGTTTTACGGTTCCCTTAGATGTAGCAAAAACAATTGTAGAAAAATGGAACGGAAATGGCGTAAATCCTATGCACCTTAGGACAGGAAGGTGTATAAAGACACCTTAAAAGCTCATTACGTTCTCGTGAAGGCAGCCAAGAAAAACTTCTTTCAAACCAAGATAGAAAATGCCCAAAATAAGAGTAAGGAAATCTTTAGCATAGTTAAATCCTTTACCGCCCCGAAAGCCGGGACAAAGGAAGGGCCATGCACAGAAGAATGGTCTAAGCAAATAGCTCAATTCTTCCACAAAAAGCTCTCTCGTGATCAAACAAGCATTCACTAACATCTCAGAGGAAGAACTGACCTTCTACCTTAGTTCTAATAACAAATTTCACCTCTTGGATCCTCCATCTTCACTAGCTTTCCCTGAGTTTCAGCTTGAAGAATCACTGACCCTTCTCCAAAGCATTAAGTCTGGCTCTCCTATCGACCCATGTCCAGCGAATATCCTGAACCTATTAGCTCCCACCATGAACCCCATGGTAAACCAGCTCTTTAATGCTTCCCTCTCCTCAGGGAACATGCTGAAATTATGGAAGAATGCTAAGATTCTTATACTGATAAAAAAGGCTAACGCCAAAGTGACGGACCCTGACAACTACAGGCCAATCTCCCTTCTTCCTGCTCTCTCCAAAGTATTAGAGCAGCATGTAAACAAGGCCCTCCAAAAACACATTGAAGATGGGAAGCTCCTTCCTGAGTCCCAATCCGGTTTTAGGGCTATTTACAGTACGGAGTCCGCTTTGCTGGAAGTGACTGAATTTCTCAAGGGTAAGCTGGACCAGGGAGGCAAGGCTGTTCTGATACTGCTCGATCTGTCGGCGGCCTTCAATACAGTCCCACATGAGAGGCTCCTGGAGAGACTTGCTAGCATCGGCCTGGGGGACCGCCTTAACATGGATGTCATCCTTCTTGGCAAATAGATCTCAGGACATCTGGCTCCCCCCTTTCTTATCCCCGGTTCCGGCCATGAATGTAGGTGTCTCTCAGGGCTCCATTCTCAGTCCTACCCTTTTTAATATATATCTATCCCCCCTTGAGTTTCTGGTAGAGGAAGAGGGCGTCAAAATAGTTTCCTGTGCTGATGACACTCAGCTGAGTTTTACATGTGAAAAAGGAACCAACTTTGACGGGCAATGATTAGGACTTTCCTCACAAAGGTTTTTAACTGGCTTAAGATCAATCAGCTGAAGTGCAATCCTGACAAAACTGAAGTTGTTTTCTTTGGTAATCCAGAAATGCTCTTGGTGACAAAAAGATCAGCCACCCCCGCCCGCAGAAAAGGAGAAAGTCAAAAACTTGCGCTTGCTTTGGCATGCTCCGGATGCCAACAAAATTCCTGCCACTGTTACCGCTTGAGAGCAGAAAGATTGTGGAGCAGGCTCTGATTACATCAAAGCTTGACTATGTCATCAGCCTGTACCTCGGTCTTCCCAAATCCATAATCCAGCGCCTACAAGTGGTACAAAATGCGGTAGCCAGAGCCATCCTGAGACCTAAACCCAGATCTAGTATGACCCCTATTCTTAAGTCTCTACACTGGCTCCGCATAAAGAACAGATCGACTTCATAGCGATGACCATCTTCTTTAAAGCTTTCCATGGCTTAAGAGCCAGCTAACTAAATAAGCGCGCTAATCGCTACACAACATCTAGACCCCTAAGATCTTCCAATGCCAACCTTGGCATCGTGCCTAAAATATGCCATGCCTGCACTGGAGGCAGATTCCTCGCCTTTCTAGGCGCAAAATTGTGGAAAAGACTCCCTGAGTTTCTGAGACTAACCACAGACCTACTCTCTTTCAGGAAGAACTTAAAAACCTGGCTTTTTAATAACTGATGGGTCTTTCATGAATGTTTTCCTCCTACTGTCACTTTTTGTGACGCACCGGCAGCGTAAAAAATGTGCATGTTGCACACTATTTACAAAGTAACGCATCTAGGCAGATGCGTCACTTTGTAAACCCCTGCACCGCATTATACCTGCACCAGGTATAATGTATGCAGGGTGGGTGTTACCCCGCAAGAAGCCTTGCAGAAGTGGCGCATTGAAATCTATGAGAACTCAGTGCGCTGCTTCTTGGACCCCATTGCGTCAATATCTTACCCCTGCCTCACGGCAGGTGTAAGACTGATGCATTCTCTTTCACGTGGGGCTGTCGCTGGATTTGTATCTATTTTCAAACACACCCCAGCAATGCATCACTGTTGCGCTTACAGATACGTCAGAAATACTGACGTATCTGTAACTCCTTGCGACATGATGCGTCATACAGTAACTATGATGCATCCATCATGTCGCAAGGAGGGCGCACTAAGAATTGACGCATCCCTGTTTTCACACAGCGATACATCACTTCTCATAAATAAGGCCCTAAATGTGTTTACAGCCAATATTCAGGGATAGTTATGTGTGTTTTAAATATTGTACCACACCAGCAGCTCACCAATATTACTGCAAATAATCCCTGTGATGCCCTCCCATTTCTTATATGTTAGGCCTTGTTTGATATAAAAGAAACTTTTTTTATGTATATTGCATGAAACATAAACACAACATTTCTCTGCAAAATGGCTGTACTAGACTCTCACACACCAGCTACATAAAAAATAAAGTAAAGGAAAACAGTATTTAAAACAATCTGTTTAAGAAATTTGCAAGGTCATGAGGGCAAAAGTCTGGAGAATGGAGATGACTGCCAGGGGGCCCCCTGAAAGGCTGGGGCCTGGGGCCAGAGCCCACTTGGCCCATGCATTAAAACGTCTCTGTCTGGTTTGCTAAAGACATCTTGGAGATTTTCAGAAAGTTGTCATAGGAATGCATTCTGCTCGTTGATTAACATTGACTTTGTAGTTTGTAACTTACATTTTATGGCTTTCTATTTGCTCACTTTATTTGTTTTAGGCTGTCAACCTTGAGTTCGGCCCTTCTTGTGCCCAAACCCTATTCACTATATTATTCTACCAGTGTTTGATTTCTGTAAACAGGCCTTTAAATCTTGTTCTTATTTTGTCACATTTGATGTGGATTCAAAGACAGAGGTCAAATGTCAGGCTCTCTTCTGAGAGAGTTTGGTGTTTACTTCCTCTGACTTCAAAGTGAGAAGATTTATGTAGCAAAGTTTTTTTTCTAGTACACAACAACATTTAAATGAACTGGGCATTTCAGAATACATCTGAATTAGGAACGCATAAATAATGAAGCACATTTTTTGTTAATTCTGAAGTGTTGAAAACAAGTACTTTAATATGATCAAAACAAATCAATACATTAGGTGATGCAATTTCCACACATTATCATTTGTGTGCTGTATAGTTTTAATAGTAAAAATGTATGTCTGTGCAAATGTAATTGTCATTTAAATTGAAAATGTGTTGTCTGTAATGGCAATGTGCTAATACCACATCATGCTTACTAAACTCTATGTCACTCCACTGTACTCTGTACCACTTCACAACACTGCACTCTACTCTGCTGCACTCCAATCTATGCCACTTCACTCTACACCTCTCTACTCTGCACCACTCTACTCTATGCCAATGCACTGTACCCCACTCTATGCTATACCACTGCACTCTTCACTACTGCACTCTACACCACTCCAGTGTTGGACGCTCTAATCTACTCTGTACAGCTCCTCACTATGCCACTTCACTCTACGCCACTCTGCAAGACTGCACTCTACACCACTGCACTCTGTGCCAATATACTCTACGTCAATGCACTCAACTCTACACCCCTGCACTCTATGCCAATCCACTGTGTGCCACTGTATTCTATGAAAGACAAGTACCATAGCACTCATTACAAAAATCCACATAAAGTGTTTCCACTTTTCTTTAGTAATTAGTACATTCAAAAATATAAGGACACGTAATCCCTGGGCTAAAGTGTGTTATGCATTCTGGGTAGTATGATGCATATGTACCATACAGCACCATAGTGAAAGAAACATTCTGTTGGATAGTATTGATTACAGACACAGCTGCACATTACAAGAGAGGTACGATCTGATTTTCTTCACTACCCGTTCCAATTGATTGCCACTTTATTCTACACTGCGCTCTGTCACTGCACTCTACACCACTTTACACCATTACATTCTACGCCACCACACTCTACCCTGTACCACTCCACTCTATGCCACTTCACTCTAATGTGAAAAAATCTACTCTGCGCCACTCCAATCTATGCCACTGCACTCTACGCCACTCCACTCGCTGCCTCTCTACTCTACACCAATCTACTCTGCACCACTGCAGTCTTCCACTCTACTCTGCTATGTTGCACTCTACTATTCACCACTCTCATTTACCACACTGCTTTGTACAATGCTGCACTCTACACCACTATACTCTGCAACACTCTACGCCAATGCATTTTACAGCAGTCTACTCTATACCACTCGACTCCACACCACTGCACTCTACTTTACGCCACATTACTCTACGCTTCTGCACTCTACTCAGCGCCACTGCACTCTACGACACTCTACTCTTCAACACTGCACTCAACGCCTCTGAACTCTACACCTCTGAACTCTACACCACTCTACTCTGTTCTATTACATTCTTTGCAAATGCACTCTATGCCAGTGCACTCTACGCCACTCTCCTCTGCATGACTGTACTCTATGGCTATTTGTGGTACACACAGAGTCAATAAATGAGACACACACTCAAGAAGAAAATCAGAGACCACTTTAGAAAAAGTTTTTATAGCAGCAAATACCTCTGACACCATAGATCACTGTATAACTTAAGTCTCAGCAGATCTATTTATTGACTGCGAGTTGAATATAATTTCATATATTTAGATAACTTAGTGAACACTTTCTCGATGTGACAATCATAAATCTTCAAATTTCCACTTTTTCAACAATACAATGTGACAACAAAACACATATATCACAAATATAAGTTTCTCAGTGTGACAATAAACAAATTTTCACTTTTCCAACAAAACAGTATAACGACATACATAAATGTGAAAAATTGATGCATGAATCAAAACAGTACTCAGATATCCTCTTTGTAAGATAGAGTGGCATATAAAGTCATTATTGCCTCCACGTTGTATGATTGATTTGGTCCTAAGGGGTGATTAGGGAAAATATATTTTTCCCAAAGTAATGATGGAGAGCGTTGACTAGATATTTAACTTTGGCTCTTCAAGGGGCGTTATTGTATAATTTTATCCCCAATCTGTTCTCATTTTCTGTTTGCCGACGCGTTTCGACCTTTCCTGTTAAGGACCTTTTTATTGCCTTCCTAAGGTCTTCATCAGGGCTTGGTTATAATTCCATGGGACATCTTTTTCTGAAAAAATCAATGATATATCTTATCATAAAAGAGTGTGATATTGGGTAAGTTTTAAGTGTACTCTATGTATTTACTGAGCAGTCACTTTATTATTTTCTTAAAAGCCTGGTTAAAAAATGGAACTTACGTGCTGTCAGATAAAGAGTGCTTGCGCTTTCTTTTACCTGAGGAGTACAAGGGAGACATTTCTATGTCACTGTCAGCTTTCTAACGTTATATGTTTCATATTTGACGAAATTATAACTTTGCTATTTCTTTAAATGTGGCTTCACGTACCTTCCCGTTCGACCTCTAGTGACCGGGTTATGATGTGTGGTTCTTTTGAACGTTTAGTGGCTTCTTTATAGATCTATTGGGTACAAAAAATGGTTTAGGAGCTGTAGTGAGCGTTTATCTGCAAACTGGTTATTGTGACTGGTTCCCCCGTTTGTGTTATCTCATGCGTGGGTCTGTGGACACCAATATGTGCTCAAATGCGGCATTTATATAACGTGCTCGTTCCCAATGGAGTGGCAATGTATGCGGCGAGTTTTTCTATCGAGTTGTTATGGGTAATTTACCTGCATGCGTTTGGTGATTTGACGGAACTTCTTTTTTAAAAAAGAGGCTGTGTTGTTCTAAGCTCCCGTGCTTGATTTCAAAGGGACCAAGTTTGGTGGTTAACGGGACCGTTTAGAACTTGTGTTGTTCCAAGCGTCCATGCATGATATCAAGGGAACCACGAATTACATCGTCGCATGTATCGTCCATACCGTTTTGTTTCTATGTCGGTCAGGGTTGTTTCTTCTCCTCCGTAATCTTCGTCGCCGTCCTTCGTTGTTCGAAAGCTTCCTTTCTCGGAAGTTAGTGTTGATAGGGCGCGTTTATGTTAGCCATGACGTCACCGCGTTCGCGTTGCGTTGTTATGGCGACGCTTGGTTCATGGTTGTGGGACTGCTTTTTTCTTCGTATATTTTATTAACTGCTGCGAGTTGTGTTCGCTTTCGTATTTGTCGTGATTGCCTGTGTCGGGGTTCTACTGGTGCGGGATTGACTTTGTTATTCCTTACTTTTTATTCTGTAATTTCTATTGTGGTGTATAGTGAAGTGGCTGTTTTTCTGCCAACAAGTTGCTGGGTTTCTCAATAAAGTTCTTTCGTTTCCATGCGGTAAAGATTATCTACTATGGACCTCCAAGTTTGCTTTTGAAAGGGGCTCCTCTTTGTGGCTATTCCAAAGTCGCCACATGCAGGGCGTCTTGTTTTATTGTTTGATGGCGATTTCCTGTATTCATCATATGTGGACTTGCCGTCTGCGGACTGTGTTTTTTTTAAGCTGTGTGTCTCAATTTCTTCTTTTATGCTCGTCCTGAGCTTAAGACAAATCGATAGTTTTCGGTTTTTTGGGTTTTTGGTTCGCAGTTTTGTCGTTCTGTACACTTCTGGGTTTGTCATTAAAGTTTTTTTATAAAGAAGTTATTACTATCGTCTTTTGTTGTTCGGGGAAGGTACGGGGTGTCTGATATGAACCTCCAACTCCGCTTGTCTGTGAGGAAACATGTAGCATTCTCCTTCTAGGTGATGTGCGTCAATTCTGTCATTTCATTCATCCCGTTAGCAATGGTTCCCAGAAACATTATAATTTTTGCTTCGCTTTTTGATAGAATTGCATCAATATTGGTCCCTCGTATATGGCGAAGGACTGTCCATTTTAGGTCTTTCGGGCTATGGTTTTTTTCAATGCAGTGATTGACCATAGGGGCGGTCAATACTTTACACTTGATCCTGGATCGATGTTGGGAGATCCGGTTTTTGATCGGTTGTGTAGTTTTCCCAATGTAAGCCAATGGGCATGGACAGGTGATGCAGTATACCACATTATGGGTATTACAGTTTGTGAAATCATCGTGTTTGATGTATTTTTCTCCATACGTGAATCTAGTTCCTTCTATGGTGCTGTCGCATGAGGTACAAGTGCCACATTTTTTGTGTCCTTGAATGGGCGGTAGTGATAGCATGGACCTTAGATTGATTTCTGGTTGCCTTATAGTCGTGTTTGCTCGTACCAATTTCTCTCTGATGCTCGTATTTTTCTTCAGGGCAAATATTGGGGTCTGTGTGAAAGATGGTATACTTCTTATTGTGTGCCAGTTTTTTCGGATGATTTTTTGCATCTCTGTGGTCTGTCCTGAGAAGGTGGTGACACATACCAGTGGTGTACTTTTTTCTTCTTTCTTGGCGGTGAGCAACGCATCTCGTGGAGTGTACCATGCTCGCTTCAGCGCTCTTTTCAGTAGTTTTTTTGGGTAATTTCTCATTACCAGTTTCTCAAGTAGTGTTGTTGCATTCTTGAAGTAATCTTCTCTTTTTGTACAATTTCGCCTGATCCTTAGGAACTGGCTGAAGGGTAGATTCTCTCGTAAATTCCTTTGATGAAAACTGGAGAAATGCAGGAAGGTGTTTCTATCAGTGGTTTTTGTGTACAGTGTTGTGTAGATGTGTCCCTCTTCGTGTTTAATAAGGAGGTCTAAAAAATTCATTTCCACGTTGCTGTGACTGACAGTGAATTGAATATTTGGATTTCTATCATTCAGCCAAGTCACGAAAGTCTCGAGTTGTTGTATGTTGCCTCTCCACAGTAGAAACACATCATCGATGTAACGGCGCCATATTTTGATATGGCCGTCGTAGGGGTTATTATTGAAAATCCATTTCTCTTCATAGAGGGCCATGAACATTATGGCCATCTCTGGGGCAAATGGACAACCCATCGCGGTGCCCATGATCTGGAGAAATTGAATATCATTAAAGGTGAAAAAGTTGTGCTTCAAGCATATTTCAGCTAGTTGTATTAAATAGATGGTGGGTACATTGTGTGGCCTGATACGTTTGTCCAAGAATATTTGCATGGCTTCCAGACCATCTTCTTGGGGGATGTTGGAGTATAAACTCACAATATCAAGAGTAACCAAAAGTTCATTTTCCTCTTCAAACGGAAACTCCTCCAAGAAATTGATGGCTTGCGTCGTGTCTTTAATGTAGCTGGGAATATTGCAGACTAGAGGTTTTAGGAAGGTGTCCACGTATTTTGCCGGTCTTTCTAGAATAGAGTTGACTCCCGAAATAATAGGGCGGCCTGGTGGGTTATTCGAATCTTTATGCACCTTGGGGAGAACATACATTAATGGTGTCCGAGGGTTCTTATTTATTAGAAATTCTGCTTCTTTTTTAGTTAGCCATCCTTCTTCTTCTCCAATGTGTATGATTGGTGTAAGTTTATCCGTGATTTTTCTGTTCCAATCTTCTTTTGTCTTCCGATAATATCTGGGATCGGCTAGTTGTCGCTCTACTTCTAGCTCGTATTTTTCTCTGGGCCAGATGACAATTCCACCCCCTTTGTCTGCCGGCTTTATAATAAGGTTTGTGTTTGCTCTTAGTTGTTCCAATGCCTTATTCTCATCTTTTGTGAGGTTCCATTTGGTGAACGTTTTCTTTTTCTCAAGGTTATCCAGATCTCTTAGTACATTTTTTTCGAAGGTTATGAGTTCTATAGGCATGTTGTTAGTACTTGGGAAGAAAGTAGAAGGATTTTTCAAGCCTGAAAAATTCCGAGATGCCGTTGATTCATTTTCGCAAAAGAAGATTTTTAACCGCATTTTGCGGAACAGTTGGATTATTTCCATCTTGGTTTGGATGATGTCTGGTTTCACTGTAGGAATAAACGATAGACCTTTTTGTAATACTTGAATTTCATCAGTATTTAAGACGTAATCCGATAGATTATAGATGCAGTCTTGCTCTCTCGTTACCACCGATATACGTTCCTCCGGGTGGTGATCTCCCCCTGATATTGATTTGGGTGGGGATTGAACCATCTGTTGGCTCGTGACCTGCCTCGTGGTCGATTGCTTCCTCTGTCTAAAAAAGGAGCAGGCTGGTAGAGTGGTCTTTGTTGGTTGTTTCTGGGTGTCGACGACCCCTCACTTTCACTCGATGTTCCAGAGGATGATGTACCGTCGGAGAATGTAAGGAAACGTCTCTTACTCCTCCCTCCGTATGTTCTCAGTGCTGCGGTGTTTTGGGGTTGTTTATAAAATTCTTTCTCCAAGTAGGGGTAAACTCTAATTTCAGCAAAGTTGGTTATATCTTTTTGGAGTTTTATTCTTTTGGCGTCTTCTGTGTTTTTTTTAAAGGTTATGTTTTCCTTCTCCAATTTGGACAATAATGCTTGTGCGTTTTCTATTGCTGCGTTGGTAAGGAAGGCTTCTTCTAGTTCTTTAATTAGTTCTAACTCCCTTTGGCTCAATCGTTCTGCCGTTTTGATGGAGTGAAACATCCAGTCTCTGGAGCATTTGGTTCCTATGTTAGAAAAAGAACACATAATTTTATATAATTTTAGACACCAAGATCATTGGAATCAGGTAAGTACTTTAGAAGATATAGATTTGACAGTAAAACAGCAAAAATGCTTAAATAACATGGCAATGTTATCCTATAGGAGAAACATGCACTGCATATATATATACTTGCGAACAGTTGTTAAGGGGGCCTTCTACAATTTAAGGTGCTTAGGGGCCAAGGTTCAATGAAGCACCAGCAGTTGCGGTTTACCTGCCCTGATGTGTCTCGGTGCAGAGGTGCTGGTCGCATTGGTAGCCTCCAGTGTTACTCGTTAAAGTCAATGGAAGGGTACCTGTAACAAAAAGGCTGCAGGTGGGTACTTGGAGACAAGTTCAGCAGAACCCAAAGAGGGGCCATGGCTTATGAGGGTCTCTGGGGCCAGGGGCACAGTCCGTTTCCGTGGACCCAACCTTGGGGGCTCGGTGCAGAGGTGTTTTGTCCTGTGGGTTGCTTGAGTTAGAGGCTCTCATGGTTCTTGGGTGACCTGGAGAGGGGGAAGAAAACAGACCTGCAGGGCCACTCTCAGTGTGGGCCTCATTGGTCCTGAAGTCCCTCGCCGGTAGGACAGTCTTTGCTGCAGTGATGTCCGGGCTGGACACTCAACAAGCCTTGGTTGATGCAAATGGTTCAGTACTCAGAGTATAGGTGCTGGGAGGCTCGAGGAGGGTCTAGCGTCTAGAAACTTGCTAGAGAGACGGGGCTGACCTCCTAGAATCATGGTGAACTCCTGAGATGCTCCATCAGTGAGTCCGAATGCCAGTAAACGGACAAGTGCAGTCAGTGTCTGCAGCTGCTGGAGGATGGCTCCTCTACCCCAAGGGAGATGTTACGTGGTTGGCGAAGCGCTGGACACTCCTCCAAGGGCTTGGGATGATGCACAGCATTTTGACGAGTCGGGTTGGTGCAATTGTCAAGGTACCAGCAGCAAGACAGGGTTTGGCAGCAAGTTCAGGGTAAGTCCTCAGTACTTGCGGTGACTGCTCTCCTTTGTCTTTCTTCTGTTCTCAGGTAGACAAATCTGTCAGTCTGGTATCAAGGGGGACCCTAATTACTGAATTTAGGAGTGTTAACAGGAGTGTAGGATAGTGGCCAATGGGCCACATACCTCTATATGACCATTTCCTGCAAGGAGTGGGCATTATCCTGACCCACAATTCCTAGTTTCACCAAAACCAATATGGCAAACCCTTCTTCAACTGGCCACTTCAGGTGAGACACCTTCTGACTAGCTAATCTTCTGCCTGCTCTAGTGCCATAGGGTCCCAAGGCAGGGGATGGTGTTCCCCAGGTGTGAGGGAAGATGGAGTTGCATATCAAAGGGAACAGAGGCTTTGAAGCTTCTGGCCTTGATATGCTAAATCACTAGCCATCCTCCTGGAGGAGGTGTGGACACCTTCCTCCGGAGCAGGCATTGTTTCTGGCCTCTGAGAGCACAGGCTATCACCTACAAGGGGTCAGAAGCTTGTCTGGGGTGGCAGGCTAGATGATACCAGTCAGCCAGTATCCTAGTGGACTAGTAGGTTTTCAGGTAGCACCTCTAAGGTGCCCTCTGGGTGCATGTCACAATAAATCGAATACTGGCATTAGTATAGTTATATTGAACTTAGGTGTTTGATACCAAACACCATTAGTTTCAGTGAAACCATTATGTAGCTGGGTAACTCGCAATGGCCAGTTCCCAGTAAATACCTTTACAATGGCTTCCTGATCACTTGTAATGTCTTAGTGACAGAACTAGACTTTACAGGGGCATATCTGTTCATACAGATGACCCCTCATACGCAATATAATGCAACCTGCCTTCGAGCTCTAAGTCCTGCTGCAGGTGTGACTTACATATTAGACATGCAGTGTACTTGGGGATTGCTCACAGGGTGTGTGCAATATCGTGTTTTCAGAAGGGCTTGCGCCCTTTCATGCATTCTGCAGTGGCAGTCTGCATCGCACAGCGTCGCGATTGTGCAGCAGGAATGCCCCCACTAGACACCAGGGATGTCTTTTGTAATGAAAGAAGCGACCCCTTGGGCAAGGGTCGCTTCCTTAGGGGGATATATATTTTGAATACTTTTCTGCCCCCCCGGGGACAGATCGCCTGATTTTTTTGGGTGTTTCTGGCCCCGAGGGGGAGGAGGGGGGGGGGGGCAGAAAAACCCACCAGAGCAAGGGATTTTTTTTATTGAATTGGAAGCGACCCCTTGGGTAAGGGTCGCTTCCAGGGGCCTTATTTAAAAAAAAAAGTATATTCTGCCCCCTCGGGAATTTTTTTAAATTAAATTGGAAGAGACACCTTGGGCAAGGGTCGCTTCCTTAGGGGGATAATTTTTTTGAAGACTTTTCTGTGCCCCCTGGGGACGGATCGCCTGCATTTTTTGGTGTTACTGGCCCGGAGGGGGGTGGGGGGGGGGGAGAAAAGCCCACTAGAGCCATGGATTTAAAAATAAATAAATTGTAAGCGACCCCTTGGACAAGGGTCGCTTACAGGGGACATGTGTTTTTTAATTGTGTATTCTGCTTCCCCCCTGGGGGCAGATCGGTACCTTTCTTTGGCCTATCTGCCCCCACTAGACACCAGGGAGTTATTTAAGATTACAAATTTAAAAATTAAAATGGAAGCGACCCCTTGGGCAAGGGTTGCTTCCAGGGGGCCGATCAGCCATTTTTCTCTGCCCTACTGGAAGGCCCATCTGGCAGATTGACCATTTGGGTAGTGACACAATGTTAATTGTTTTATTTCTTGTGAATTGCAATTGTAATACTTTAGTTCTCCCTTTTTGTTTTAGTTTAAGGCTTTTGCTCTTTAGACTGTTCCAAGTTGCGGTTTCGTTACTGGTGGTTCTGGTGTTTGTGTAGTTGCATGTTTTTGGTAAGAGACTTTTTTTTGTACAATGTAAATGTTATTCATTTCTCTGCATGAATGTGCTTTTTGCAAATGGTGTAATAATAGCAGTATGTTTGGCTTCTGTTTTTTGAGTGTCAAAACCGTTTTGCATTTGTGCTCGATGTGTATTTTGTTGTCATGTGAGTAATTGGGTTTGTTTTTTTCTTTCTAGTGTGATATCATTGTTTTCTGCTGTCTTTCTGCAGAGTAGGTGCTGGTGAGTGTAGCTGTCTCTTGAAAGTGAATCGTATAGTTTTTGAGTATATAGATCTTTGTGACTTTTTTTTACTTACTTATTTTGCACAGTGTTGGTTGTTGTTGACTTGTTTGTGCAGTCTCCTTATTTAGTTAGGATAATGGCTAGCCGCAGGATTACTGCTCAGCAGGTTGTTGGTATGCTTTTTGAATCTTCCTCTGACCATGGTTCAGAGACTGACTCTGCATCTGAGGCAGAGGAGGGAGAGAAAGTTTCAGGCAGTGAGTTTTCTGTCCGGATGGAATCATCGATGATGAAGCTACTCTCAGTGCGGATGAAGCGACTCTTAGTGCGGATGAAGTACCTGTTTTAGAGGAGGGCATTGATGTGCCGATAGTGCAGCAAGAGGTATCTGGGTTGCAGCCTGGGGCTGCAAGGCTTCCAGTTTGAAGTGATGACCTCTGGGGTGCCCCAAGCATGGTGCAGCCGGCATTGCCAGACTTTACTGGTGTTCCTGGGTGTAGAGTGAATACAGAACATTTTTTGCCAATACATTTTTTTCAGTTGTTTATGGACGATGTGTTTTTGGCAGAGATTTTTGAGCAGACTAATTTGTATGCCAAACAGTTGTTGAGGGACAACAGTGCCAGCCTTAAGCCTCATTCTAGAGCTACCCGGTAGACTCCCACAAATCTGGAAGAGATAAAAAAGTTCTTGGGTTTAACTTTTTTGATGGGCTTGCTAAGGAAGCCATAAATGTCTTCATATTGGTCTACTAGTTCCTTGATGGCAACGGCTATATTTCCGGCAGTCATGAGTCGTGATAGGTATTTGCTTCTGCTTCGAATGCTGCATTTTGTCGATAATGGTTTAGCGTTGCCACAAGATCACCCTGAGTGTGACCGTCTTTTTAAGATTCGGCCTGTCATTGATCACTTTGTAGATCGATTTTCTGAGATCTATGCTCCAGGGAAAGAAATAGCAGTGGATGAGTCTTTGGTCTTGTTCAAGGGCCGCTTGGTTTTTAGGCAATACATAACTAGTAAGAGGGCAAGCTATGGAATTAAAGTGTATATGCTGTGTGACAGTAGGACTGTATGGGAACTTGGTAGAAGACTTTTTATTGAATGCCACCATTTATATGTAGATAACTTCTACACTGGTGTGCGGTTGTTCAGGGAATTGGCCAAAGTGGATACTGTTGTTTGTGGCACAATTAGCTCTAACTGTAAAGGTTTCCCTAAAGAACTAGTTTGTCAAAAGCTTGTGCGGGGACAGTGTAGTGCGCTGCGTTCCGAGGAACTTCTAGCTTTGCAGTTTTCAGACAGGAGAGATGTCTACATGCTGACTACCATCCATGATGAAAGCACTTCACCTGTGACTGTTTGGGGTCAGGTTGCTGAAGCGCCCAAACCTGTATGCATTTTAGACTACAATAGGCACATGGGTGGTGTTGACAGAGTAGATCAGAGGTTGGAACCTTACGCTGCTCTTCGTAAGGCTTACATTTGGTATAAGAAGTTGGCTATCCATCTTTTCCACTTGGCAACCTTTAATGGTTTTGTTGTATTCAAGGATTCTTGTCCTGAGTCAAAGATGACTTTTGCTAAGTTTCAGGAGTCTGTAATAGGCAGCCTTGTTTTAGTGGAACAGGCAAGGGTTCCTAGAGTTGGAGTGGTGGAGGATGTGGCTAGATTGAAAGATCGCCAATTTCCTGATCACATTCCTCCTACACCCTCAAAAGACTTTCCCAGTAGGATATGTAGAGTCTGTTTGTGAAGAGGTACGTGGAAGGAGACTCGTATGTACTGCCCCGAGTGTCCTTCTAACCATGGGCTGTGTGCGCCTGGCTTGTTTTAGAATGTACCACACACAAAATATTTTTTGAGAGCATCCATGAGTGGTACAGTGAACTGCCCGGTCTCTATTGATATAGATTTTTTGTTCAGTTTCAAGGTTGACATTTGTGCAATGTATTTAGTTTCAGATTTTGTTTTAGTAGAGTTGTATCTATTTGGAATTTGTTAATGTTTTCTTTTTTGTATAAAAAAATCATAAATGTGATGGCGGTGTGTGTAGGCTGGCCCTTGGCTGGTGGTGTGCGTGGACTGGCACTTGGCTGGCAGTGTGTTTGCTGTGGCGCTTGGCTGGAGGTGTGCATGGACTGGCACTTGGCTGGCGGTGTGCGTGGACTGGCGCTTGGCTGGCAGTGTGCATGGACTGGCACTTGGCTGGCGGTGTGGGTGGACTTGCGCTTTGCTGGCAGTGTGAGTGGACTGGCGCTTGGCTGGCAGTGTGCGTGGACTGGCGATTGGCTGGCGGTGTGGGTGGACTTGCGCTTGGCTGGCAGTGTGAGTGGACTGGCGTTTGGCTGGCGGTGTGCGTGGACTTGCGCTTGGCTGGCGGTGTGGGTGGACTTGCGCTTGGCTGGCGGTGTGGGTGGACTGGCACTTGGCTGGCGGTGTGTGAGTAGTGACTTGCTGCTGGTCACTACACACACTGCCAGCCACACACCACTCCATGCAATCCGTGAGCTGGTGTGGTTGCTGTGTCAGGAATGTGGGCGTGTGAAAGTGATAGGCCCTTGAATGGTGCTGTCTGCTGGTGTGAGTGTTGTAATGTGCTGTCACACGTATGAAAGGTGTATGAATGGCCTACAAAGAGGTTGGTGCCTTGTCGTGGCTTTACAGTTCACGAGCTGTGAGTCAATGGTTCAATTTCTCGTCCTTTCAATTATTAAAGGTGCATTTCATTTTTGTGAAATCTCTGGTTAATACAACTGTATATACTGAACCATCACTCACCCTCGTGCCAAATCCAACCAGTATGTATGTGTGCTTGAGGAATAGGTGGTTGTGCAGAAATATTTGTCTTTTTTGTCTCTCTGCCAAGGTGTACATTTCATCTAAGAATAACCTACCAACTGTAGATTTTGTCGTCAACTAAACACCCATGGGAGTACATGGAGATGTCTCTCTTGTGGATCCCAACAAGTTATCTTACCCACAATGTCCTGCAAACCTCAAAATGTGACTGTCACATTTTCCTTGCATTATTGTGCTCAAATGTTCACACTGCAGAAAGTAACAACACATTTCCAACCCCCCAGCATTTCTCCAAGTATCCCATTAGAAATGGTACCTCACTTGTGTGGGTGGGCCAAGTACCCGCGGCAGGGAAGGGCCCAAAACCTATTAATGCAACATCAAAATTACCAATCACAAACCAACCTGGTTTTGCAAGGGGAGTCCCATGAGTTTTTGGCCCGGGGCTCGACGGCCCTCTAGGGAAACATACCAAACCCACACATTTCTAGAAACTAGATACCCGGGGGAGCGCAGCGAGGTATGGCTTGCGTGGGTCCCCCAACATTCTCCTACCCAGAATCCCCTGCAAACCTCAAATTTCGCTGAAAAAAATCACTTTTTTCTCACATTTCTGTGTGGGAAAGTTCTGGAATCTGCATGGATCCACAAATTTCCTCCCACCCAGCGTTCCCACAAATCTCCTGATAAAAATGGTACCTCACTTGTGTGGGTAGGCATAGTGGCTGCAACAGGAAATGGCCCAAATTGTACTATGGAGACTTCAAAATTACCTATAACAAAACTACCTGGTTTTGGGAGGGGGCAACTGAGATTTTGGCACCCGGCTCGGCGGCCATCTTGGGAAAGTACCAAACCCAAACATTTCTGAAAACTAGAAACCTGGGGGTCTCCAATGAGGTATGGCTTGCGTGGATCTCCCAACATTTTTCTTCCCAGAACGCCATGCAAACCTCAAATTTAGCTGAAAAAAACACATTTTCCACATATTTTTGTGTGGAATCACTGTGCCGGCACAAATGCCCTACCCCACAGCGTTCTTCTTAGTGTAAGCTGCGCAGACCTGGCAGACACGTTCGCCATTCCGGAAGAGAACCACACCCAGAGAAACGTGCCTTTTATTCATACCCCTACGCTAGCCTTGCGTACGCTGAGCCAGCCCACTACACTAAAGATTGGGGGTGGGGGGAGGGCACACACGCGCTATGTTTTTGAAATCTTCCCTACTGACGGTACTATTATGGTTCTGTCCACTATCTACTTCACTCAATAGACCATCAGTGTATGTTCACATGTACATGTGTGTGCTCTGCATACTCAAGTCTGTCAGGCACATCCCCTCAACACTTTGCATTGTATACTTTTATAATCGAGAATCACTTGCCACCTTCGCACATACTTTGCTCCCATCTCTCCCTGCATTCTGCATTGTGTAACAGAGGTGCTATGCCATGTTTGCTTTGTGTACATGGCTAGCCACGGTTCCCACAGTAGGTAGTGTCGTTGTGTCTGATAGGTGTACATGTTGTTTGTCATGTTGTATGCAATTATATAAGGTAGCGCGTTTATTCACGAGCAGTGGTTTCTCCCATTTACATATCGCTGTCTTAAAGAGCATACAGATGTTTTTCTCACAGGTGCAAACTGTGACCACAATGGCAGTCATTCATTACTATGCAAGAAGTTCCAACTGCATGACACTTCTAAGCTTACAGCCCCCAATCTTGCCTGCTTTCTTGAAAGCACGCCAACTCCCACGATCACACCAACATTCACACAGCTTTCTAACAGCAGTTATCTGCTTCTCAATAACATGCACTCCTACGGAATGTGAGGTGGCATACCGTATGTCCTTACTGTTTCAAAACGAGTAACTTCCTGTAGCAATGTCTATTCCCACCCACACAAACTAACTCCCAAACTTCAACTTGGCCTTGAATCCCTACTTTGCAAACAGATTTCATTAAACTAACCAAACTAAAGCTCTTTTCTTCAGAACAGAAGTGCCCCTCACTTCTGCAAAAGAAATTTATCGCCTGCAGATAGCAGAACTTCCAGTAAAATACAGTCCCTTTTAAATTCGAACCTCCCATTACACTTTGTGAATTGTTACCCAATTTTCAACACATCTCACACTCTTCTGTCACACTTTTTTAATACGGTCTCCTCCGGCCTTCTCACAGCCTTTCAAACTGGTTTTGGTATAATACCACACTTCATTCATTCGATCATCTCTGGAATAACAGGAACAGTGCCCAAAATTCTCGCTCTCTTTGCGGCCATCCTACTACTATGTTTGCTTGTAAAAAATGACTGCGCTCCCTGTGGTAACAAGCATCTCCAACAGAATACGCCTCTACGCGAAGCTACATCAATACCGTGAAAAAATGGAACAACTTTTCGGCTGCCTCCCTCTATCTATTATCGGAGACAGCTACAACATGACATTTATTTACACATATACAATCTGCGTGCAACCATCTTTCTATTGCAAAACTTTCCCATTCGACTGGCGAATGGAGGTATGCCTTGCCAACATCCCAACAATCGCTCCCGATATCCAGCAGGTAATGGAGTATCTTGAAAACCATGAACTCGATTGTTCAGGCAGTAGAGCAATGACGGATGCAACGCAAAAAGGTATCGTGGCGGAATGGTATTTCTGCCCAGCCGCGAAAGATCTACTGCAACGTACGACCTTTGACAACATCGCAGATTGCCTGCCAATTCAAATTGCCGCTCCAACATTCGAGGAACATTACAGTCCCTTCGAAGATATGAATTGGATCGCTTCCCTTTTCTCACACGATGTCAACAATGACCTCTTGGAACATTACGCATCTCAAGCCGCTGAAGAACTTCCGGACTGCAATCTCCAAGACTTGTAAGAAATTCACGTTCTTCTTGGATTGATTTTTATCAACTTTTTTGAGTTTTTCCTTTCAATTTTTTTAATACAATTCAATTGAACTATTTTCATATAATAACTTTCTAAGTATGCTCAGGCATTTGAACTCTGTTTTCATTATTGCCCCTTACGTCTCCAGTCTAAGCAGGGATGGGTGATGTATGGCCTATACAAATACGCTATTTACTTCCTAAATTAACCTAAATCCGACATCCATTTTGAAACCATCTCTATTCTTTGTGGACACGTCTCTCTGCCTGCCTGTTATCCACAAAGTCCTTTCACAAAAATTTACTCATCCTCAGTCTCTACTCACAAGCTGGCTATCAACATCAAAAAACACAACATTGTTTAGGAACTGGTTGGCACAGTGTGCTAATTGTATCCTACCTTTATTTTCATTATAGAATTGAGTCATTCATGTCTAATAGCTATTGTTTATGACACATGGAACTGTTACATGTAATGTGGAATTCACTAATGCAGCAGCTTCAGATTTGAATATAACAAAATCGGTTGGAGTTTGCCTCCGCTCGGTGCCTTAGCTCTTTGCACAAGAATTTTTATTGAAAGAGCTGAAGACAATAATGTATGGTTTGACGAGAAGGGTACGTAATGTGCTTCTCAGAAGCACAATTTTGTGTTCCTGCTCAAAGTTCCGATGTGACACGCACCAGATTGAAGCTACCGTACAAGAGATTGCTGACTGTTCTACTGTTGATAATTTTGTGTTACCTAGGTAAAAGAAAGGGTTCCCTTAAGGCACAAATAAAAACAGGTATAAAATAATGTACCTTATGACTTAACAAATACATGCAACAAAATATGGAAAAGTTAAAAGTTCATTTATTTGAATATATTAAAAAACAGTCATTAGGGATAACTAGACTAAATCCCTGAACTAAAACAAGATAAAATTGAGACAATATATATAATCGCGACCTGCACAATTACAAGCAGACAGAACAGTTACAACACACATTTGTTGGATACAGGTTTGTATATTCTTTCTCCGCTCTAATGACACCAGAGTAGTATCACTACCAAATCAGCGTATCTATTATGGTGTTGGAGACTCTAGAGAGAAAAAAATGGAGCTCATTGTAACCAACATAAGTAGTAGAGATAACAGAAGACAATGAATAGTGAACGTGTTGTGATTTTTTCCACGTATTAACTACAGTAATGCTATAAGTCCACTGAGTTAAAAATGATGCTAATTCTCTGCATGACATTTAATCCTAGGGCGATTTTACATACCCTCTGGTTCTGGCAGACAAATTTTATGTCTTGATAAAGGTGATTATAAGAAGGAGTTATCACCGAAACGCGTCGACGCAACCTAAAGCGTATAATTCAAGTCTCCAACACCATAATAGATACGCTGATTTGGTAGTGATACTACTCTGGTGTCATTAGAGCGGAGAAAGAATATACAAACCTGTATCCAACAAATGTGTGTTGTAACTGTTCTGTCTGCTTGTAATTGTGCAGGTCGCAATTATATATATTGTCTCAATTTTATCTTGTTTTAGTTCAGGTATTTAGTCTAGTTATCCCTAATGACTGTTTTTTAATATATTCAAATAAATGAACTTTTAACTTTTCCATATTTTGTTGTATGTATTTGTTAAGTCATAAGGTACATTATTTTATACCTGTTTTTATTTGTGCCTTAAGGGAACCCTTTCTCTTACCTAGGTTGAATAACCCTATTTCCCTTGGCCTTCACAAGGGGTACCTCTCTGTTTTTCATAATTTTGTGTTACAACAAAGGAGTGCCAGGGTACCGAAGAAGTTTGATGATTACACTTTGCAATTTTTTTTTTGTTTCTTTTCTTAAAGGATACATGTGCTAATCGTATCCTACCTTTATTTTCATTATAGAATTTCGGGTCATTCAAGTGTAATAGGTATTGTTTATGTAACATGTAATGTAGAATTCACTGATGCAGGAGCTTACGTTTGAATACAGCAGAAGCGGTTGGAATTTGACTCAACTGAATGCCTTACCTCTTGCACCAGTGGATCCATTTATGGCACTTAAATAAAGACACTCTTTATATAACTTTCAGACTCCATCGCTTTATTACACACAGCCACTTTCTTAGACACGCCTGATTTCACCATTTCTCTTCTGTGGCATTGCAACATTCTGCATTATATTCTTCACGATGATTTCTTTATTCCTCCTTCCTATTACACACACCCACTTTCTTAGACACACCTGATTTCACCATTGCTCTTCGGTGGCATTGCAACATTCTGCCTTATATTCTTCACGATTATTTCTTTATTCCTGCTTCCTAAAACACTGCATTTTAGTCTTCAGAAAGTAGAGGTGAGTGGTTTGCCTCCCACTCCCTGTATCGTATAAACGCATACTAACACTACTTACACAGATATTCTAAAACGGGCAGTATCCTACAAAGCCCACACACATCACTTTACAGCAGTCAGCTCACGGCTTACGCTCACGGTTTCATCCACGAGTCTTCAGACCAGTACCAGTGAGTAGTTATATTCCCACTCCCGTTATACTCTAAACGCATACTAACACCACCTGCACAGCTATCCTACAGCGGCCAGTATGCTACAGCGCCCAGACCACATCAGTTTACAACACTAAGCTCACGGAGATGCTTGTGGTAACAAGCATCTCCAACAGAATACGCCTCTACGCGAAGCTACATCAATACCGTGAAAAAATGGAACAACTTTTCGGCTGTCTCCCTCTATCTATTATCGGAGACAGCTACAACATGACATTTATTTACACATATACAATCTGCGTGCAACCATCTTTCTATTGCAAAACTTTCCCATTCGACTGGCGAATGGAGGTATGCCTTGCCAACATCCCAACAATCGCTCCCGATATCCAGCAGGTAATGGAGTATCTTGAAAACCATGAACTCGATTGTTCAGGCAGTAGAGCAATGACGGATGCAACGCAAAAAGGTATCGTGGCGGAATGGTATTTCTGCCCAGCCGCGAAAGATCTACTGCAACGTACGACCTTTGACAACATCGCAGATTGCCTGCCAATTCAAATTGCCGCTCCAACATTCGAGGAACATTACAGTCCCTTCGAAGATATGAATTGGATCGCTTCCCTTTTCTCACACGATGTCAACAATGACCTCTTGGAACATTACGCATCTCAAGCCGCTGAAGAACTTCCGGACTGCAATCTCCAAGACTTGTAAGAAATTCACGTTCTTCTTGGATTGATTTTTATCAACTTTTTTGAGTTTTTCCTTTCAATTTTTTTAATACAATTCAATTGAACTATTTTCATATAATAACTTTCTAAGTATGCTCAGGCATTTGAACTCTGTTTTCATTATTGCCCCTTACGTCTCCAGTCTAAGCAGGGATGGGTGATGTATGGCCTATACAAATACGCTATTTACTTCCTAAATTAACCTAAATCCGACATCCATTTTGAAACCATCTCTATTCTTTGTGGTCACGTCTCTCTGCCTGCCTGTTATCCACAAAGTCCTTTCACAAAAATGTACTCATCCTCAGTCTCTACTCACAAGCTGGCTATCAACATCAAAAAACACAACATTGTTTAGGAACTGGTTGGCACAGTGTGCTAATTGTATCCTACCTTTATTTTCATTATAGAATTGAGTCATTCATGTCTAATAGCTATTGTTTATGACACATGGAACTGTTACATGTAATGTGGAATTCACTAATGCAGCAGCTTCAGATTTGAATATAACAAAATCGGTTGGAGTTTGCCTCCGCTCGGTGCCTTAGCTCTTTGCACAAGAATTTTTATTGAAAGAGCTGAAGACAATAATGTATGGTTTGACGAGAAGGGTACGTAATGTGCTTCTCAGAAGCACAATTTTGTGTTCCTGCTCAAAGTTCCGATGTGACACGCACCAGATTGAAGCTACCGTACAAGAGATTGCTGACTGTTCTACTGTTGATAATTTTGTGTTACCTAGGTAAAAGAAAGGGTTCCCTTAAGGCACAAATAAAAACAGGTATAAAATAATGTACCTTATGACTTAACAAATACATGCAACAAAATATGGAAAAGTTAAAAGTTCATTTATTTGAATATATTAAAAAACAGTCATTAGGGATAACTAGACTAAATCCCTGAACTAAAACAAGATAAAATTGAGACAATATATATAATTGCGACCTGCACAATTACAAGCAGACAGAACAGTTACAACACACATTTGTTGGATACAGGTTTGTATATTCTTTCTCCGCTCTAATGACACCAGAGTAGTATCACTACCAAATCAGCGTATCTATTATGGTGTTGGAGACTCTAGAGAGAAAAAAATGGAGCTCATTGTAACCAACATAAGTAGTAGAGATAACAGAAGACAATGAATAGTGAACGTGTTGTGATTTTTTCCACGTATTAACTACAGTAATGCTATAAGTCCACTGAGTTAAAAATGATGCTAATTCTCTGCATGACATTTAATCCTAGGGCGATTTTACATACCCTCTGGTTCTGGCAGACAAATTTTATGTCTTGATAAAGGTGATTATAAGAAGGAGTTATCACCGAAACGCGTCGACGCAACCTAAAGCGTATAATTCAAGTCTCCAACACCATAATAGATACGCTGATTTGGTGGTGATACTACTCTGGTGTCATTAGAGCGGAGAAAGAATATACAAACCTGTATCCAACAAATGTGTGTTGTAACTGTTCTGTCTGCTTGTAATTGTGCAGGTCGCAATTATATATATTGTCTCAATTTTATCTTGTTTTAGTTCAGGTATTTAGTCTAGTTATCCCTAATGACTGTTTTTTAATATATTCAAATAAATGAACTTTTAACTTTTCCATATTTTGTTGTATGTATTTGTTAAGTCATAAGGTACATTATTTTATACCTGTTTTTATTTGTGCCTTAAGGGAACCCTTTCTCTTACCTAGGTTGAATAACCCTATTTCCCTTGGCCTTCACAAGGGGTACCTCTCTGTTTTTCATAATTTTGTGTTACAACAAAGGAGTGCCAGGGTACCGAAGAAGTTTGACGATTACACTTTGCAATTTTTTTTTTGTTTCTTTTCTTAAAGGATACATGTGCTAATCGTATCCTACCTTTATTTTCATTATAGAATTTCGGGTCATTCAAGTGTAATAGGTATTGTTTATGTAACATGTAATGTAGAATTCACTGATGCAGGAGCTTACGTTTGAATACAGCAGAAGCGGTTGGAATTTGACTCAACTGAATGCCTTACCTCTTGCACCAGTGGATCCATTTATGGCACTTAAATAAAGACACTCTTTATATAACTTTCAGACTCCATCGCTTTATTACACACAGCCACTTTCTTAGACACGCCTGATTTCACCATTTCTCTTCTGTGGCATTGCAACATTCTGCATTATATTCTTCACGATGATTTCTTTATTCCTCCTTCCTATTACACACACCCACTTTCTTAGACACACCTGATTTCACCATTGCTCTTCGGTGGCATTGCAACATTCTGCCTTATATTCTTCACGATTATTTCTTTATTCCTGCTTCCTAAAACACTGCATTTTAGTCTTCAGAAAGTAGAGGTGAGTGGTTTGCCTCCCACTCCCTGTATCGTATAAACGCATACTAACACTACTTACACAGATATTCTAAAACGGGCAGTATCCTACAAAGCCCACACACATCACTTTACAGCAGTCAGCTCACGGCTTACGCTCACGGTTTCATCCACGAGTCTTCAGACCAGTACCAGTGAGATGTTATATTCCCACTCCCGTTATACTCTAAACGCATACTAACACCACCTGCACAGCTATCCTACAGCGGCCAGTATGCTACAGCGCCCAGACCACATCAGTTTACAACACTAAGCTCACGGTTTAGGTGCACGCTTTCGTCCCCGAGTGTACCGGCACCTCACCTCAGCACCATCTCACTCTGCGCAAAACAGCACTTTCACACCGGTAGGGATAAATACTTCAGCACATCAGTTTACAGCACTCAGCTCATGGTTTAGGCGCACGCTTTCATCCCCGAGTGTACCGGCACCTCACCTCAGCACCATCTCACTCTGTGAAAAACAGCACTTTCACACCGTTAGGGATAAATACTTCAGCACATCAGTTTACAGCAGTCAGCTCATGGTTTAGGCGCACGCTTTCATCCCCGAGTGTACCGGCACCTCACCTCAGCACCCTCTCACTCTCGGCAAAACAGCACTTTCACACCGGTAGGACTAAATACTTCACTTCACACTCCCTGTATAGCACACCCTAAACACCCCACAGACGTTACAGTGCTCCTACTTTTATTGCCCTTTTCCCCCTTTCTCGTTTCAATGGAATCACAAAATGGCGGCCAGCACTTCCTGGTTGCAACTGCTCGCAGCGCTCACAACCAATAAGCAGCAAGCTCGTGCTCGTAACGCCTCAGCCAATCAGATGGCAGAATTCCCAAATATCGACATCTGTAAACTTCGATATTTCTCGAAAACTACTGAACGGATTTACACCAAATAAACAAAAGTATGCTTTCTAGACCAAGACCCTTCTCCCTGCCAAATTTGGGGTAATTCCGTTCACCCGTTCGACCTTTAGCCTTGTCTAAAGTTTCCTATGGAAATGAAAATGGAGAAAACACGTTTTGGGACCCCCCTTTTTTCTCAGCCCCCCCTTGACAAATCACCCCTAAACTTCCCACATAGGAGCTGATATGTCCAAAGAATTAGTTTGGAAAATTTCATGAAGATTCATCAAACGACGCCAAAGTTATAAGCAAAACAAAAAATGCTCTTCCTATGGAAACTTGGTCCTAACTATAACTACCTACTGGCGACCGCCAGTAGGGAATATATTTAGAGAGAGAGAGTCTCTTTCTCTCTGTAGATGATATATGTACATATATGTATCTATATACATATATATGTGTATATAGATACATATAAATATATACATATACATACAGAGTGAATGATATATATGTATCTATATACATTACCTACTGGCGGTCGCCAGTAGGTAGTTATAGTTAGGACCCTGTTTCCATAGGAAATCCGCAACATTCTATTTGGAATAACTTTGGCGCCGGTCGACGAATCCTCGCGAAATTTTCAAAACTAATGGGGCGCTACGCTCCGCTCCTACCCTGAAAGTCTCGGGGGGATTTGTCAAGCGGGGGCTGAGAAAAAAGGGGGTCCCAAAACGCATTTTCCCCATGCATTTTTCCATAGGACCTTTAGACACAGCTACAGCCCGAACGGCTGAACAGAATTACTTGTAATTTGGCAGAGAGGTAGTCCTCAGGTCAAGGAAGTGCCGTTTGTAGGTCTGGTGTAAATCTGTTCAGTAGTTCCTGAGAAAATAGCATTTAAATCAATTTCTATATCTGTAAGCGCTCTCCGAGCGCGCACCGTAAGCTTACCGTACGCGTACGGTGCCGTGCGCGAGCGCGATTCTGATTGGCTGTTAGATCTTAGTAAACATTCGAATCGGTCGAAACCAGGAAGTGTCGGCCGCCATTTTCTCTCTCGCACTCTGAGGGGGGGAGGAAAAACAAAGTTGGATATCATAAAAAGGGGGCAGGCTAGACAGCTCCTAACCACCTAGCCTTGGTTATGGTGTGCCAGAAGGCCATCCAAGGCCAAAAAATATATATATATATTTTTTTTTAAAACGCCGAATACGCTTACCGTACGGTAAAAAATTAATTAAAAAAAACCAAAATCCATATTTCCCCCCCCCGTGTGCAAATGGTGCCAGCAGGGCACCTTTTGTGGATGGCATATATCCAATCAGTGAACATTTAATAGATAACCTTTCACAACGAAGCGCATAATATGTCCTCCGTGTGCGGACGGTGCGCGAAGGGCATCGTGCGTACATGGCCCATCCAGCGTAACGTGGGCGCGCACCGCGTGCCCACCGTTCGTGCACGGCACTAACTGCGTTAAGTGGGCGCGCGGTGCGCAAAGCGCACCGCGTGATCACTGGGCGCGCACCGTGCGCGCACGGAACGAACTGCGTGAAGTGGGCGCGCACGGCACGAACGGCGTAAAGTAACTTAGCATTTAAAAAAACGTACAAATTCACTGAATAAGCCATAGGTTTCACACACGTTATAGTTAGGAATTAGCATTTAAAAAACCTTGCAAATTCACTGAAAAAACCATAGGTTTCACACATGTTATAGTTAGCGGAAATTTTACTGATAAAAAACCAATGAAATTCCCCCGTTATAGTTAGTGCAGGCAACTATAACTCACGCGACCGCAATCCTCTGTTGATGCTAATACTGTATTTAGACACTTATTTGCCCATGTCTTCTTCCATTAAATTTTAGCTATACATATATTACAAATATTTTTTTTTCATAAAGACACATATGTCATTAGCAGAGGATTGCGTTCGCGTGAGTTATAGTTGCCTGCACTAACTATAACGTGGAATTTCATTGGTTTTTTACGAGTGAAATGTACAGCTAACTATAACTTGTGTGAAACCTATGGTTTTTTCAGTGAATATAAATATGTATATAGGATATATATATGTATCTATATACATATAAATATGTATATAGATACATATATTACCTACTGGCAGTCGCCAGTAGGTAGTTATAGTTAGGAACTATTTTCCATAGGAAATCCGCAACATTCTATTTGGAATAACGTTGGCATCGATTGATGAATCTTCGCGAAATTTTCCAAACTTTTGGCCAGCTCCGGTCCGCTCCTATCCTGAAAAGTTCACGGTGATTCGTCAAGCGGGGGCTGAGAAAAAAGGGGGGCCCGAAACGCATTTTCCCCATGCATTTTCCCATTGGATCTGTTGACAACAGCTACAGCCCGAAGTGCAGAACGGAATTACACCAAATTTGGCAAAGAGGTAGTCCTCAGTTCAGACTCGTGCCTTTTGCTTAAATGGTGTAAATCCATTCAGTAGTTCCTGAGAAAATCAAAAGTAAAATCACATATATATCTGGGCGGAGCCTAACCACACATCTCATTGTGAGATCTGATTGGCTGTCAGCACTTCATCCAAGAAGTGTTGGCAGCCATCTTGGGACCAATATACATGATAGCACCTCATTAAAAAGCATTGCAGTTAATAGAAGGTTTTAAGTCTTTAGTTACATTATAAATCATTTGTTGATGGTACCTTACTCATTTTAGGAATTGTGGTGTGTTCTAAGGTGATTTTACCATGTGAAAAAGCCTTCTGCTGTGATATCATGAATCATGTTTGAGAGAAAACTATTTTCTCATGCTTTTCCCACAGAGGTTTGGAAGGTGATCTATAAGCTAAACTGAGAGCATATTTTCTGTAAATTCACATTATCTTTCTCAGTCATGTGAGAATGAAGTCTGACATTCTCAGTAAAACATGTACATCCAACAAGGGCAGAGACTGTCAGTTGATTCCTTTGTGTTCTACTGCAGCTTCCCAGAGTGTTCTAAAGAACAACTAGAGCGCTAACAGTCCTACTTATGACAAACGTATGGCACACCTGAAGCCATCTTGGTTGGAATAAAGTGGTAACTCTTAAAACATTTAATTTAAAAAGGAACAAAATGAGGGTGTTCATTTTCCCATAGAAAGTATGATTAGTGCTGCAGAAAGAAAAATTAGGGCACATTTTGAGTGACTTCTCAAATCCCTTTCTAATTCATTGCAGAATTCTGACATGCAGACTGAAACATGTACTTTCAATACCAGCAGCAGACTTCCCTGGTAAGCAGTAGCTTTACTACAGTGATCTAATAAGCAACTAGAGTGCTAACATTCTGAATTTATGGCAAATGTGTGACACATCTGAATGCCTTCTTGATGGAATCAAAGTAAAAAACTGAAAGTATTTCCTACTGAGGAGACTGTAGTAAAGGAGGAAATTAGGAAACATCATAACAAATAAGTCTCCCAAAATGGCCAACAGAGACAAAAGAGCCCAAATGTAGCCCAAATATCACCCAGATGTAGCCCAAGTATAGCCCAATGACAGAATGTCCCAGAGTGTTCTAACGAACAACTAGAGCGCTAACTGTCTTACTTATGACAAAAGTATGGCACACCTGAAGCCATCTTGATTGGAATAAACTGGTAACACTTAAAACATTTAATTTTAAAAGGAACACAACGAGGGGGTTCATTTTGCCATAGAAATTATGATTAGTGCTGAAGAAAGAAAAATTAGGGCACATTTTGAGTGACTTCTCAAATCCTCTACTATTTCATTAAAAAATTCTGATATGCAGACTGGAACATGCACTTTTAATACCAGCAGCAGACTTCCGTGGTGAGCAGTAGCTTTACTACAGTGATCTAATGAGCAACTAGAGTGCTAATATTCAGAATTAATGGCAAATGTGTGACATATCTGAATACCTTCTTGATGGAATCAAAGTAAAAAACTGAAAGCATTTCCTACTGAGGAGACTGCAGTAAATGAGGAAATTAGGAAACTTCCTAACAAATACATCTCCCAAGATGGCCACCAGTGACAAAAGAGCCCAAATGCAGCACAAATATCACCCAGGTGTAGCCCACATGTAGCCCAATGACAAGTGTGCAAAACACTTATTTTTTGTGTATTTGCAGTTTTATATAGTGCAGACTTGTCAGGTATTGGAGTGCTTTACACGAGCATTGGTTACATCACACAAGATCAAATTCATTTTGGTTGTAGACATGGGGAGATTAAGTGATTTGACCAGAATCACAGAATGTTGAGCTGAAGCAGAAACTCCAACCTGGTTCCCCAGTTGCAAAGTCTGCAGCTCTGGAAGTAACACCACATCCTCTCCCCTAGGTGCAACATTTAATCAAGTGGTCAACTTGGATAAAAAAACATAAAGATTACAAATAATTTAAAAGTTCTTTGTCGCTATTTGAAAACTCAGAAAATATGTCCTCATTTTAGTTTTTTAGAGCACTAACCATAATTTTGATGCAAATAAGACCCTCTCATATATGTAATTTCTAAAGGAAATACTCTAGGTGTTACAGTTTTGATTACACCAAGATGACGTCAGGCGTTCCACACTTTTGTAATAAATATAGAATGTTAGCAATCTAGTTGTTCATTGGGATATTGTTGAGAGGCAGAGGCCAGGGGCACGGACTCTGAAAATTAAAGGCAGGTAGGAGAGTGCAGATTCAACAATTTGACCACACTGGGCAGGCAGGAAGGGCAGTGGCAGCACATCAGACTAAGGAGGGCAGTGGAAAGGGGGACAGGGGCAACAAACCAACAATACAGGACTGACAAGAGAGGCTGTGGCAATATAATAGACCATTGTGGGCAGAAGGAAGAGGCAGTGGTAGTACAACCATACATGCCAACAGACCTGTTTCAGCCAGGAAACGTCCAATGTTTTTAAGCTCAAATGGGCTTTATTTGATCTGTCTCCTATCTTCAATCTCCTCTTTTTCAATGTAACTCAAAGGGGAAAATCAATACCCCAGTTTTTTTTCAAAATCTCCCTCTTACCAAGTTCAAAATGTTCGCAAGTATGGTACATTGGATCATGGTAGGCAGGAGGAATTGGGGTAGGGACATGGACTCGGATAACAGAGGACAGGAGGGACATGGAGAGGTGCACCAAACTGACCCTACAGGGCAGGCATCAGGGTTTGCAGCAGCACAATACACCACACAGCGCATGCGGGACGGGAGTGCAGCACAACAATCCATAGAAAGCAATAGGGAGGGGACAGGACCATGCACATGGACAACAGAGAACCGAGGGGAAAGAGGCAATGGTAGCTAGCTGACCATAATGGACAGACAGGAGAGAAAGCTGCAGCATAACAGACCATGAAGGGCAGGAGGGACGGATCAGGGGCATTACAAGAGAACAGACAAGCCAGGAGGGAGGGAATAGGGGTTTGCACATGGAAACAGAGGGCTGGGGGCAAGGGGGCAGGGCAGGAGCAGCAAGATGACCATGGAGGTCAGGCAGGATGGGCACTAAAAACAAGACACACCATGGAGAGCAACAATGAGACTATGATGGCATACACACAGACCATGGAGGGAAGGTGGGAGGGGGTCAGGGGCAGCTAGCTGACCACACAGGGAATGTGGGAGGGGCTATGGCAGCACAGAAGACCATGCATGGCAAGCGGGAGGGTTAGTGGCAGCACAATGGCTATGATGGGCAAGAAGGAGGGTGCAGGGGCATGCACAAAGGACCATGGAGGATAGAAGGGAGGGTCAGGACCTGGGCACAGACAAGAGAGTTCAGGGGAAGGGGCCTCACAACAGACCGCGCAGGGCAGGCAGGAGGAACAATTGCAGCACAACAGACCAGGGAGGGCAGAAGGGTGTGGCAGTAAAATGGACCATGGAGGACAGGAGGAAGGGGATAGGGGCATGGCATGTGGACAGGCAGGGTGGAGGTGACAGGGACAGGTTACAGTCATCTGACAATGCTAGGCAGGTGGGAGGGGAGTGGCAGCTCAACAGAACACTCAGAGTAGATAGGAGTGGCAGGTCCATGGAACATGGTGGGCAAAAAGGATGGAGCAGGGGCATGCACAAAGACATCGGAGGGCAGGGGGATGGAGAATAGGGGCAGCAAGCTAAGCACAGAGGCTAAGCAGGAGGTCAATGATGGGCCATGGAATTGGACAATGGAGGGCAGGAGGAGTGGACTGGTACATCATACTAAATGGAGGGCAGTGGCAGCACATCAGACCATGCATGGCAGGAGGGAGGAGGCTAGTCCATGGATTCAGACAACAGAGGATAGGGAGGAGGTGGATGGGGCAGCAAGCTAACTGTTCAGAGAAGGTGGGCATTAGGAACTTTATTGTTTTTAAAATGTGTGTCTGTGCGAACTACTTAAAATATGAACAAGTATGCAGCATAATCTCACTTTTATTCAGGAAGAAGAGGACGTTTGTGCCTGTGACTCCGGGCTCACTTGGCAGAAACACCCCCTGACCCTCCACCCCCCATCGCAAAATGTAATGCCCGTGAAAAGGGTATGTGGACGCAGTGTTATATAGAACATAGTCCTGAGAGCACGATTGAAAATGAAAACTAGATATAGTATATAGTATAAACTATGCACCAAAAAGTGTGATATAAGATGAACCGGGGCGTGAAATATAATATGCAATACATTGTGCGCAATGACAGATTCATTGGAGCGCGCGAGATAGCACAGGCACTAGCGCGTGCTATGCGATATGCGCCTTGGAGTGTAATATGCACAGGGCAGTGTTGTGTAACCTAACTAGTCTCTAAAGTTGTAATATAAAATATGTGCTGGGGAGTGTAACGTTGCATATGCACTGTGACAAAGATATGGATCCCAGATTGAAATATGTATGGCGCAGCGCTGTGCGTTATAACATAGGCATCGAGGAAGGCACGTTAGATGGGGCAATATAACCCGTGCGAAGGCAAGTGTGGCATGACATATTCACGGGGTGGTGTTACAGTGCACATGGGCTAGAGAGTGTCATAGCATACGCACTATCTGGTGGAATACAACACAGAGGTGTGAGGCACTCGGCGGGCACTGGTGGGTGTAACACAGCATTGGGCTCAGCCAGGAGCACGCTGTGACTCTCAAGTGAGGTTCGTCTCCTTTCCAGGGAGTAAAATAAAAAGTATTACACATCCGGCGGTGGATGTGTGTTTTATTAACCGTGAGGGGGGTTTCTTGCATAGTTTGGTCGAATTTTTGTCGAATCCCTTTTGAATGGCTTGGTGTGCGTGTATATTAAATGTGCCCGTCAATAGCTACCCATGTTTGCATAAATAAACGACAAAGGTGTCTACTTGGAGAGTACCCACCGCCGGGGGCGCCGGGATTAGGAACGGTAGGGCGTCAGACACGTCAGAGCTTCACTAGCGGTGTAAATACATTCCATGTGGATTCATTCTATGCATAGTCGCCTTTTAATGAATATCACGCAAATCGTCATGGTTATAGGTACATACGGTTTGTCCAGCATGTCCTAGGTTTTCCTATAAATATATATATTTTTTTAAATAATAAAAAACAAAGGCCGGCCCCGGGGGATGGGGTCCCCGGGGCCATAAGTGGCCTTAGGAGGGGGGCAACGCAGCCCCTTCCTAAAGATTTTTTTTTAAAAAGGCCATGACCCGGGGGTTGGGGTCCCGGAGGCCTATTAAGGCCTTGGGAGGGCCAAATAAATTTTTTTCAACAAAAAAAATTAGGGTGCAGGCCCTGGGGGATGGGGTCCCCAGGGCCAGTAAATTAGAAAAAAAAAGGGGGGGCCATACATCCCTCCTTCTTAAAAAAATAAAATAAATAAAAGACCGGCATCGTGCCGGAGGCCACACCCCTCCTTGCAGCACTCTGCAAACGCGCCCCCTGGCCAGTTGTAAGTTGGGGAATTAATTCTCCTTCAATACTGAGGGTCCCTGAGGGCCAACTAGCCCAACAGGTATCTCCAGTATGCGCCAGGGAGCTGTGTTCCAGACAGGTGTTCTGAGGCCACGCCCCTTTTTACACCTCTATGCAACGCAGCTCTGTGGCGCTTACTGGAGGTTACTATGAAAAGAAGTTTCTCTACCTGTATATTTCAAAATGTACAATGTATCATCTTATTAGTATACCGACACTTAAGCTGAACCAACAAGCAAACAATCAATAGTGTTCAGCATATAGCCAAAAAAAGAATTTGTAAATATTTTATTTTTCACTTTTGTCAGATTCAGAGAAATAAATTCTATGCATTGGCTTATTTACAATTTGTAAGAAAGACATCAAATAACAGTATATATGCATGAAAGGCCCCAAACATAATCAAACACACTCAGGTTTACAGACTCATACCGATATCATACCACATCATAAATACAAACGTCACACATCTACAAATGAAAAGTCTAAATGACCCAAAGAGGCCCAGAAAACCACAGTAATCAATATATATACAAAGTCATACAGATATTCAATACTGTGCTGAATAATACATGTTCAAAATCCAAAGAGTTGGGTGGGCCTCATGGAAGCGCCGACGCGCGTTTCGGTGAACGCACCGAAATGTAGGTGCCACCTTCCTCAGGGCGAACAAGGACCAAATAAAGTAGTTTGGGTATTATGCTGGGACGTAACAAAGGTAAAATAACAAATCAACATTTGATTCAAGCGAAAGTCAATAGCTTAATAACATCATTAGTCTCAATGAAAGCATATCATACAAAGGTCATAAGTGTCAAAAACAAACATAACTGAGGCAATTTATCAAGGTTGAAAAAATGTTGGAATGTTAAAATACGAGAACACTAGAGTATCCTATACAGCCACCATAATCAATTTAAATAAAAATAAAAGGAAAAACTAATTGGGAAATATGCATATGATAAATGGCAGATTTCTTACTCAGAATTGGAACTCAATCAAAGAATTTCGCAAGAAAAGTAGAGGGGGAAAGGGGGGGCCACAGAACCTCACAGGTACTCTGAAGCAACAATTTCGCAAACATAGTACCTTTCCCGCTCACCTGAATAGGCTATAGGCTGTAAGAATAGCGTGCAAGTCAAAATGAAGACACAGGCGGGATCGCTCTGGCCTCAGACGGAAGGTCGATGCGTTACATAAATTAAATCTGCTGGGTACATAAACATACAGATGTAGTCTTTAAGTAAAGGTTCAAACTTAAATAAAGAAGCAAAAACCTAGCATAATCGCTAGTAAAGTTAGCACATGTAAAAGAAAACACAAGCATGGTAAAGCGCTTAATCAATGTATCCAAATATAGGCATGGTTCAAAGTGGATACCGAGACTCTGGATTGAAAGAAAGGCAAATATACGGCTATATAGCACATTCTATATCGTGTTTCGTTGGGAGAAAAATGCTGGTTTCGTCTCTAATAAAGTTAGCGCATGCGTCAAAAAAACAAACACGGTAAAACAATAAATAAATATATCCAAATACAGACATAGTTCAGAGTGAATACCAAGACTCTGGGGTGAGAGAAAGGCAAACGTAAGGCTATAAGGCACATTCTATATCATATTTCGCTTAAAGAAACAGACATAGTTCAGAGTGAATACCAGGACTCTGGGGTGAGAGAAAGGCAAGCGTTAGGCTAAAAGGCACATTCTATATCATGTTTCGCTTAAAGAAACAGAGCTGCAAAAAATGATAATAAAGAAAATTCATCTATTAGGAATATTGTGAACTCGTAGTCTGAACTGGGGCTTCCGATAGTAAAAATTTCAGAGGCGTAATTAATTGCTTTCAATCCTGGGTAAAGCTAAAGGCCAAGAAAAAATAATAATAATAATAATAGAGACTTCAATTAAAATAGATTTAATGAAGTATGCTGAATTGGTATGGGATAAGGAAAAACAACCCGTACCTGGGGCGCAGAGCTTTATATGTCAATGAAAAGAAGATGCAAGGGCACCATCAAGTGGTCCACGAAAGCACTCGTCGTGGCAATAATTTGCGAAACTAGAAAAAAAGAGAATAATATAGATAAAATTAAAAATGTGTGTGGATGCCAGATTCTTGGATGTAAGAGAGAAAGCGTACTAAACGCTATAGTGGTAAAAGGCAGCGTCAAATTAGTGTACCTGATAGAGCGCGAACCATGCAAAACGCCGCCAGTCAATTGGACTCTGAGAGAAGAATATCCTCAGGTGGGAAAGTACCGAACCGGTCCAAGGAACACACGGAAGGTGTTCAAAGCCGTTTAAATGGGCCAATAAACGATTACGTCATGAAAGGAAGGGGCGTGTCTTTACTTTACTTTAGGACCAGAGAGCTAGGGAAATACGTAACTTTTAAAGGGGAAAGGATTCCCGAGGACTCATTAGCGGAATAATAGCAACATTGTGTCCATTTAAGAATAAACACACAAGAGCCCGATATAATGCAAGAACAGCATTATTAAAGATATTGCTGCGGGTAGGATGCAACATGCAGCATGTCGCGTATAGCCTTACTGGAGGTACCTAGTGGGCTAGTTTGACCCTAGGGACCCTTAGCATTCAAGGGGACTTAATCTCTCAACTTAGAACGGCCACAGGGTGCGTTTACACAGTGGTGAAGGGAGGGGACGGGGCCTGAGGTGACATGTGCAAACACGCCCTGTGGCACGTTTTAAGTTGGGGAAATAATTCCCTTTCAATCCTGAGGGACCCTGGGGGCTAACTAGCCCACCAGGTGCTTCCAGTAAGCGCCACTGCTCTGCGTTGCAGAGAGGTGGTGCAGGCCGTGCCCCTTTTTACACCTCTCTGCAATGGCGCTTACTGGACGTACCTAGTGGGCTATTTTGCCCCTCGGGATCCTCAGGATTCAAGGAGACTTAATCTCCCAACTTAAAAAACGGCCACAGGGCGTGTTTACACAGTGGGGAAGGGAGGGGACGGGGCCTGAGGTGACGTGTGCAAACACGCCCATGGCGCGTTTTAAGTTGGGGAAATAATTCCCCTTCAATCCTGAGGGCCCAAGGGGGCTAACTAGCCCACCAGGTGCTTCCAGTAAGCGCCACTGAGCTGCGTTGCAGAGAGGTGGTCCAGGCGTGCCACTTTTTACACCTCTCTGCAATGCAGCTCTGTGGCGCTTACTGGAGGTACCTAGTGGGCTAGTTGGACCCTAGGGACCCTCAGGATTCAAATGAACTTAATCTCCCAACTAAAAACGGCCACAGGGCGTGTTTACACAGTGGTGAAGGGAGGGGACGGGGCCTGAGTTAATGTGTGCAAACAAGCCCTGTGGTGCATTTTAAGTTGGGGAAATAATTCCCCTTCAATCCTGAGGGAGCCTGGGGGCCAACTAGCCCACCAGGTGCTTCCAGTAAGCGCCACTGCGCTGCGTTGCAGAGAGGTGGTCTAGGCCGTGCCCCTTTTTACATCTCTCTGCAACGCAGCTCTGTGGCGCTTACTGGAGGTACCTAGTGGTCTAGTTGGACCCTAGGGGCCCTCAGGATTCAAGGGGACTTAATCTCCCAACTTAAAACGGCCACAGGGCGTGTTTACACAGTGGGGAAGTGAGGGGACGGGGCCTGAGGTGACGTGTGCAAACATGCCCTTTGGCGCGTTTTAAGAGGTAGTTTTAATCCCCTGCCCTATTATATACTAGGGGCTTACAGAGGAGGTCATGCTGATCACAGGGGGACCCCAACGCATAGTGTTCCCGAGTGTATGTAGGTGTTTTCACTGTATTCTGAGTGTCTTTTAACATAGCACTGGCTCTAGGACTGGTTAGTCAGACTCAGTTACCACCAGTATCCGTCTGAAAAAGTTGAGGGTACATGATGATTTTGCAACAAGGCTTCTTTCTGCTCTTCTGTTTGTTCTCTCTGCACGTTATCCTTCTTCCTGCACTTTTCTTCGTCTTTGAGGACTTCTGTTGCTTCTTTCTGCATTTCTTTTTTTTCTTTCTGTGCTTTTTTTCTTCTTTCTTCACATGTCCTATCTCTGTAGGCATAGTTAGAAATTAGCATTTAAAAAACCTTTGAAATTCACTGAAAAAAACATTGGTTTCAGGCACATTATAGTTAGGAATTAGCATTTAAAAAACCTTAGAAATTCACTGAAAAAACCATAGGTTTCAGGGGCGTTATAGTTAGCTGGACTTTTCACTCATACAAAACCATTGAAATTCCCCCGTTATAGCTAGTTCAGCTAACTATAACTTGCGCGCCCGCAATGCACTGCTGATGACGTCACATATTACATCACTCATGACATGGTCAGTGACATCACTCATGACATCTCTAATGACATCACTGATGACATCATCCTTGTGATAGAGTGGCAGACCTCCTCTCCCCCTAATATAACCTTTGATACACACATTCAAAAATAGAAACTAAAATTTTCAAAACAATGGACATACCAATATCAGTTACAATAACCTATTCAGTAATTCTAAGATCCACATACACATCCACTCATTCACCAACAGTCCTATACAGTCACTCATACATGTACTCACTCATCATATGTACTCATACACCTATACATCCTGTTACACAACGCCACTCATCCATAGATTTATTCACACACATAGTCACTCATGCTAATAAAGAATCAAACATCCATTTACTTGCATATACAGTTATACACACACCACCACCATTACTTTTACAGAAACTTACACATACTTAGTCTTTTAAACAATCACTTATAGAAACACATACTTATTCATACAGGGACTCTTTCAATCTCTCACTCTCACATATACTCACTTATATACACCAATAGTCACATATACTAGTTTAAAACATATGTAGTTACTCATAAATACACTATTGAGAGTCATTCACTTACTAACACACCCATGCACACACTCATCCACCCATACAGTCCTGCACACATGCTGTCTTCAACACATACAAACAGTGAGTCACTCATTCATGCACCTATGCACTACGTAATACCCCCCAACAAATCATACAGACACTCAGACACTCATACTGATACTCAAAAAACCAACTAATAACCTATTTAGACACTCATGTAGCTACTCACCAACCCATGCAGCCACTTATACACAAAGTGAGAGACTGATACAGATATTTACATATTTAAACATTACTCACTAAGCCATGTATTCACTAAGATACACTTAATCAGTCAGTTATACAATCAATTTTTCAAAAACAAATCATCCATTTAGACACTTATATACCCATTTATTCTTCCATCGACCTTGAGATATACATATATAAAACATATGTATTTTCAGAAAAACACACATTCACTGGATGATGTCATCAGTGATGTCATTTGAGATGTCATCAGTGATGTCATGAGTGACGTCACTGACCATGTCACGAGTGATGTAATATGTGACGTTATCAGCAGTGCATTGCGGGCGCGTGAGTTATAGTTAGCTGAACTAACTATAACGGGGGAATTTCAATGGTTTTGTACGAGTGAAAAGTCCAGCTAACTATAACGCCCCTGAAACCTATGGTTTTTTCAGTGAAATTCTAAGGTTTTTTAAATGCTAATTCCTAACTATAACGTGCCTGAAACCTATGGTTGTTTCAGTGAATATAAATATATGTAGAGATAAAATGTATATATCTGTGTGTGTGTGTGTGTGTGTGTATATATATATATATATATATCCAAACAAAAAACAGCGCTTTTCCTTCCACACCGGAATTATACACGAAGACAAAGGTGCTTCCCAAATTACTTTAGTGGCATTTGATCGAGGGCTATGACGCATTTCGGCAGGATCCCCTGCCTTGATCACATAGATGAGCCAAATTCCCGCAATGCATTTTATGTGTGCTTCCTCCACCCCGTGATGCAGAAAACATAGACAAAAGACTATATTTTAAAGAAATGTTCATTGCTGGCAATTTCCAATACATAAAAACCTTAATACCAGTATGTATATAATGCCTTTCAGTTACATGCTTTGGTGCCTATTCACACTGTGATTAAGTGAATATAATTTCACATCACTATAGGTCATGCATACTTGTGATAATTTTTTTACATTTTTTTTACCCAGCCTCAATGAACTTTATTTTGCCTTAACTAAAAACCCAATCTGAGTGTAAAACAATTTTTGTATAGGGGACGTCAGGAAGTACTGCTGCTGTGCTCTTTAATAATTTTCTCAATGTCACAGAATATTGTGATTGCCGGCCCTGACTTTGTGGCTCCCATTACGGACATTCTCACCATCTACAACATCTGTTACAGTGAGTACACTGTAGCATACTCGATCATTATACATCTAAAGTAGACATTGGTGACTATTTTGGATGTCTTGGAAATTTTTGTGGGTTCCCAATGGTATATTCTGTGGTCTCCTTATTACACAGGGACTTACTTGTGGGGCCAACCACATGCAAATCAACTGGAAGAGTTATGATATTCTTGGGGCATAAAATGCAAGTGCACGTAGTCACAATTCAGACTTTATAATTGAATATGTAACATTATAAATGTGCAAATACAGCAATTCTGTGCAACCACGTAAATACACAATATAGTTGCCAAAAGACATAAGGTGCAAGTGCAAAACTTCATAGTATGACTATCACGCCTACCCTATGTCATTTTTGTATTGCTACTACCCTATTCTTGTGCAAAAATGCAATTTGTTATTATAGCTGCCATACGATCTAAAGTGCAAATGCATGATTCTAATACAATGTTTGTTCAAATTCAATGTCAGAGTCATCCTCTCCAATATTGACCCATATACCTTCCCTTTCCATCCTCTTCCTTTCTCAGATTACTTATCAATTATGAACCCCGTACTTATAGTCATCTTCTCCTGGGAATACTATCAAACACCATTGACGTCCTCCATTTAATGCAGATCTAAAAATCACTCTTGGGTTTAGTATTAAATCACACCGTGCCTAGTCAAAACATTACACATCTAAAAAATCATACAAAAAGACTTAAAAAGCATTTATCAGATTCACATCTTCCAAATATTATGAAGTTCTTCCCCTGTCGCTAAATTATATTGAGGACACCTGACTCAGTACCTTCTACTATACTAAATGTATATGTAATCGGAATTAAGGCCATTGGGACTTTTACAGTTGAGCATTAAAATATACAGAGACTCTAGCTTTCTTAGCTCAACTTCCCTGTTGCCCCCTCTTCTTTTTTTTCGGAACTGAGTCAATTACAAAATAGGATAAGTCCTCAATTCTGCCATCATGAACTTCATTAATATGGTGAGCAACTGGATATGCTGGGTCCCTATTTTTCACTGCCCTCAAGTGCTGGAGGATCCTGACGTGGGCCATATGGATGGTACTGCCCACATATGTCATGGGGCACGTGCATTGTAGCACGTACACCGCGTGAGCACTCCTACAGTTTAGAATCCTCCAAGGTTTAGTTGTTAAAGGTAACTGTACTTCCTTTTTATTCACTCCATGCTAGAAGGCTTTGCATTTCAGGTATTTGTTAAAGCCTGGATTTGCTTTAAGCCAACTGCCTGTTTCGGTCAATTCAGGGCTGTTATTCACTAGTTGTTCCCGCATGAATCTCGCCCTCCTGGAAGAATCAGTGGTTTCCTAGGAACTGTGTCTTTTAGGATGGGGTCCCCTTTGACCAGATGCCAATGCCTACTCATGCTGGCTCTCACTCTAGCATGGTAGGCATTGTATCCGGTTATCATCCCAATGTCTTGCCCTTTCTGCCTGGTTCCCCTTCTTGTTTTCCTGCTCTCCACAAACAGTATGTCATGTCTTTGTCTTTGTATCTTGTTTACTTTAATCAAATCCTGATCAAGGACGGTCTGGCTATATCCCTGTTCACGGAATCTTAAAGTTAAATCTGATTGTGCTTGTGCTAATGTACTTGCCTCACTGCAGTTCCTTTTCATTCTGAGCTGCTCTGCATAAGGAATGCTTTGTTTTAACTTTTGTGGGTGGAAGCTTTTACTGTGTAGGACGGAGTTCCCTGCAGTGGGATTCCTGAAAGTGCATGTGTGCAAACAGCCGTCACTCATAAAAACCTCAAGGTCTAAAAAGTATACAGAAGAAGAACTAATGGTGTCAGTAAAAATCAGATTAAGATCATTTTCATTCAGAGACGAGATAAAATGTTTGGCATCCATGGCGGACCCTCTCCAAATGATGAACAGGTCATCAATGAATCTGACCCACAGCCGGATGTTATTTTCCCATTCCAAAGCAAAAACCAAAGGAAATGATGGACGGAGTGTTGAACATTGCAAGCACTCACCCCCAGTCAACTGATCTGGGTTTAATCCATCACGTTCTTTAGCCCACTCTGCCACCCCAGTTCAGACATGGCCATATGCAAATCAGTCTGACCCTGTGCCTCATGGGAACAGTCCAGCCCGAACTGCCAAGCCATGTCTTCCCTGGACCAGAAAAAAGCTTCCTAGGACTGGCTTGGCAGTTCGGGCTGGACTGTTCCCATGAGGCACAGGGTCAGACTGATTTGCATATGGCCATTTCTGAACTGGGGTGGCAGAGTGGGCTAAAGAATGGTGATGGATTAAACCCAGATCAGTTGACTGGTGGTGAGTGTTTGCAATGTTCAACACTCCGTCCATCATTTCCTTTGGTTTTCGCTTTGTTCGCCATAAGTTGGCAGGGTATGCTCAGACGTGAGTCCCTTGCTCACTTTGCCACTGGATTCAAGCAAGCCTGGCTGAAGACAGCTGAAATGCCAGAAACCGGTCCTAGGAAGCTTGTTTCCGGTCCATGGAAGACATGGCTTGGCAGTTCGGGCTGGACTGTTCCCATGAGGCACAGGGTCAGACTGATTTGCATATGGCCATGTCTGAACTGGGGTGGCAGAGTGGGCTAAAGAATGGTGATGGATTAAACCCAGATCAGTTGACTGGGGGTGAGTGCTTGCAATGTTCAACACTCCGTCCATCATTTCCTTTGGTTTTTGCTTTGTTCGCCATAAGTTGGCAGGGTATGCTCAGACGTGAGTCCCTTGCTCACTTTGCCACTGGATTCAAGCAAGCCTGGCTGAAGACGGCTGAAATGCCAGAAACCGGTCCTAGGAAGCTTGTTTCCGGTCCAGGGAAGACATGGCTTGGCAGTTCGGGCTGGACTGTTCCCATGAGGCACAGGGTCAGACTGATTTGCATATGGCCACGTCTGAACTGGGGTGGCAGAGTGGGCTAAAGAATGGTGATGGATTAAACCCAGATCAGTTGACTGGGGGGGAGTGCTTGCAATGTTCAACACTCCGTCCATCATTTCCTTTGGTTTTTGCTTTGTTCGCCATAAGTTGGCAGGGTATGCTCAGACGTGAGTCCCTTGCTCACTTTGCCACTGGATTCAAGCAAGCCTGGCTGAAGACGGCTGAAATGCCAGAAACCGGTCCTAGGAAGCTTGTTTCCGGTCCAAGGAAGACATGGCTTGGCAGTTCGGGCTGGACTGTTCCCATGAGGCACAGGGTCAGACTGATTTGCATATGGCCATATCTGAACTGGGGTGGCAGAGTGGGCTAAAGAATGGTGATGGATTAAACCCAGATCAGTTGACTGGGGGTGAGTGCTTGCAATGTTCAACACTCCGTCCATCATTTCCTTTGGTTTTCGCTTTGTTCGCCATAAGTTGGCAGGGTATGCTCAGACGTGAGTCCCTTGCTCTCTTTGCCACTGGATTCAAGCAAGCCTGGCTGAAGACGGCTGAAATGCCAGAAACCGGTCCTAGGAAGCTTGTTTCCGGTCCAGGGAAGACATGGCTTGGCAGTTCGGGCTGGACTGTTCCCATGAGGCACAGGGTCAGACTGATTTGCATATGGCCATGTCTGAACTGGGGTGGCAGAGTGGGCTAAAGAAGGGTGATGGATTAAACCCAGATCAGTTGACTGGGGGTGAGTGCTTGCAATGTTCAACACTCCATCCATCATTTCCTTTGGTTTTCATTTTTCCATTCCAGCCATGAGTACCTGCCCCTCCCACGAGCCCATGTGAAGATTTGCATAACTGGGGGCGAAGCAGGTACCCATAGCCGTTCCCCTGACCTGTTTGTATGTGTCATTGCTATATTGAAATAAGTTGTTTTCAAGACAAAAGCTCCGCCATTCTGATCAACATCTGTGAATGTTGATACAGTTCCAAAGGTCTGTTGCCCAAAAAGTGTCTTAACGCCCTCAAACCATCAGTGCGGGAGATGCTCGTATAGAGCGTGGAGACGCAAGGGTGATCAACACGTCTCCTTCTTTACACTTGATCTCACTCAATTTCTTCAAAAAGTCTCCAGTGTCTTGGATATGAGAGGGTAGTTTTTTGACAAAATCCTGTAAAAAATAATCCAAAAATCTTGATATTGTCTCAAAAAGACTGCCAATAGCCGAGATAATTGGTCTCCCGGGCGGTGTTGTGCATTTTTATGTATTTTAGGGAGTAATTAAAATATCGGGATTACAGGATTGTCCACTCTTACATATTTAAACTCTGCCTCTGAAATAAACCCCAAGCCTCTTCAGCGTGCCAATTCCTTATGAAGTCTAGCTTGGGTTTCCAACATACTACTAGAGGGAACCTTTTGATAACATTGTTTTTCTTTTAATTGAGATCTTGCCTCAGCATCATATTGGGAGAGGGGCCACAAGACAACATTTCCCCCGTTATCTGACTGTTTTACAACTATGTCCTTCCGTGCTCTGATTTTTTTCATGATCTTGTCATACTTGGTTTCTTCTTCTTTTTGATTTTTGTAAAAATCTTTGCTTGACTCCTTAGCTATATCTTTGAGGTCATCAATCACATGTTCTGCATACAGATCAATGGAGTCTTTTGGCATGACTGTGAATGCTGATTTCTTTTTAAATTCCGTGGCTGTGGTTTCATAGATGTTAAGACCAATTCTGTCAACTATTTTGACATTGCACAGCTCCTCATTCGGGTCAGAGACTTTCCGTTCAAATTCTTCCATATCCTTGAGTAGATCTAGATCTACCACTACCAGGTTGTCACTCCTTTCAAAATGTGTCCTGCTTTCATTTGACTTATCGTGGATTCCTCTTATTGAAATATTTCTTCAATTTCAATTTACGCACAAATTTGAAGAAGTCTCTGCGTGTTTGTGTGTAGTTAAAATTGCTACGACTGCAGAAAGACAAATGTTTAGATATTCGTCTGATAATTTCAACTCGGATAGGTTAATTACTGTAATAGAATCGCACTTGGCTACTTCCGTTTGTTGTCCTTCTTCCTGGAACCCGATCTTACTTCCATGCCTTCTTCACCTTCTCTTTCTCTTTCGTTTTTGTTGTAGCCCCTGCCTCTTCCTCCTCGCGAAGGTTTCTGTCTGACCGTATTGTTGCGATCCATCCCTAAAAAACGGAACTCTTGTACCACTGTGGAGGGTTGAAATTGTTTGCCACTAACATCTCCTCCCTCCTCCATATCCGTATCTGCCTCCGAGCTCCACTCCGAGCTTGTGTCTGTATTTTTCTGTTTCTCTTTGTTCCTACTTCTGGAGGCAAGGTTATCCGATAGTTCTTGTCTACGCAGGTTATCAAACCTCTTGCCAATCGGTCTCGCGTAAACTTAGTGGCTTTCCTCTCTTTTATCGTGCCTTCATATTTACTCAGTTTCACTGCCAGTTCTTTTTCGAATTTCTCAATGGCTTCTACCGATGAAATCGCTGCAAGTTCACTTTGAAGCCTTTTGATCTCTTCCAATATTTTTTCACTGTCTTTTTTGGCATACTTGGTGAGAATCCTCATCATGTTGTTAGAGGATTCTGCACTATTGGTGGCCCACTCCTGCAGCATCTCCGGATCAAGGTTCTTAAAAGTCGGCACAATTAAAATTCTTAATCCCCTCGGGACTCGCCCTACTTCGAGATATTTAACCAGCGATCTGGTCTCCCACCATTTTGAAATCTCATTGCGGCATAACTTTTCTAGTTGCTTCATAATGGTCACCGCATCATTGACTCTAGTGTTGCCACTCGCTCCTGTTTCTTTGGTCTGTCCACTAGTTCCTGGTCTTTCCTCATCAAATACACTGTCGACAGCCTGCTCTCGCAGTTTCGTCCAGTCCTCTATTATTCAAATATATGAATACGTGAATCCGACGCTCTAAAAATCTGCTCTCACTACTCTGCACCGCTTGTGCTGCAAAGTAGAAAGCCCTCGATCTCTGCTTCAAAAATTACGCAGTCCTTTTGCCTGCTATTTGAGTTGCTTTCGCAACCCCGACACCTCTCCCCCTTCCTTAGTTTCCTTGACCGCGACCCAGAGTTCAACGGGCACTTACCTGTTGGCAGGAGACCTCTGACGCTCTGTTCGCAGAACCGCTTCCGTCTTCCTCTGAAGCCGCTTCGTCAAATTCCTCCCGGGGGGGCAGAGGGGCCCAACACGTTGTGCACTGCACCATTTCCTCTCATAGCCGAGTCTCCGTAGGCTCCAAACTGAGGTCGTTTCCTTCCACAACGGAATTTGACGCAAAGACAAAGGTATTTCCCAAATTACTTTATTGCCATTTGATCAAGGGCTATGATGTGTTTCTGCAGGATCCCCTGCCTTGATCACATAGATGAGCCAAATTCCCACAATGCATTCTATGTGTGCTTCCTCCACCCCGTGATGCAAAAAACATAGACAAAAGACTATATTTTAAAGAAATGTTCATTGCTGGCATTTTTCAATATCTAAAAACCTTAATACCAGTATTTATATAATGCCTTTCAGTTACATGCTTTGGTGCCTATTCGCACTGTGATTAAGTGAATATAATTTCACATCACTATAGGTCATGTATACTTGTGATACAATTGTTTTTTTTATTTTTTATTTTTTCTCCAGCCTCAATGAACTTTATTGTGCCTTAACTAAAAGCCCAATCTGAGTGTAAAACAATTTTTGTATAGGGGACGTCAGGAAGTACTGTTGCTGTGCTCTTTAATAATTATCTCAATGTCACCGAATATTGTGATTGCCGGCCCCCACTATGTGGCTCCCGTTACGGACATTCTCACCGACATCTACAACATCTGTTACGGTGAGTACACTGTAGCATACTCAATCATTATTCATCTAAAGTAGACATTGGTGACTATTTTGGATGTCTTGGAAATTTTCGTGGGTTCCCAATGGTATATCTGTGGTCTCCTTACTACACAGGGACTTACTCGTGGGGCCCACCCTATGCAAATCTACTGGAAGAGTTATGATATTCTTGGGGCATCATCCCACATCATGATTGTTGCTATGTTGCATTGTATGAATCTATTTTTGCACTGTTATCATATAAAACTTGTTTATCAGTGAAAAAGCCATTCTTTTAACCTAATTTAGTCTTACTTTTGAATTTACATCTGATATCGAATAGATTAGTTAATTTGTTCATATGTATATATTGTAGATATTTATGAAGTAATAATTATTTAAATATAATTTTTTTTTTTAGCATTTTCAAGGCAATATGGCAGTTTTCCAGTTATCAAACTGCATCTCAGTTATACATATGGATTCACTGTTGATATGGCTTCAGCTATATGGGGTTATTACAACCTTCCAACTAATCAACATGTACATATTGCACCTTCATTTTGTGGTTTAGACATATAATGGATTGATCTATGTATTATTGGATAGCAGCAGGTTCAACAGGGGCAGCCGTGGCACGTAGCATCTGGAGTGTATTTTCTGTAATCACCCACTGGTGTTTAATGTGAACATTTGTGCATCCATGATGGCCCGTTGATTAAACATTTTATTTTATCCTTGTCCAGTTACAATGTGCCCAGTGAATTTTAAATTAATGAATGACTATTGGCGCATTTTGCACATCATGTGCTCATTTGCACTAATCATTAATTGGCTGCTATGTTTAATGACAAAGTTTTGCACAAAACTATATTATTGCACAGCGGTAGATTTAATAGGGGGTAACTGCTGTAGGAGGCATTTGGAATGAAATATTTGCAGTTATTCACTGGGGTGATATTGTTTAGCATTGTCGCATCCATGAGTGTCCATTGAGATCTAATATAATTTTATTCTGGTCCGGCTTCTTTGCTCCCCGTGTATTCTGAATTAATCATCATTGATTGACTTATTTGCACAGGATTTGCTCATTTGCAGAACCCGTTAATTTGCTGCTATGTTTAAAACAATGTCTACATGAAATTTAGAGTTGTATAATACCTCTACTAGGTCTATTGGCATCATACCACATGGTGTTGCACTGTCACTTTAAAAACATGGGTCACTCCTCCTGGCGTCATGTGATCAAGGCCTCTCGAGGGCCGAAACGCATCATGGCGGTGGTGCTTGAGAGAGAGAGAGAGAGAGTCTCTTTCTCTCTGTAGCTGATATATGTATATATGTGTATCTATATACATATATATGTGTATATAGATACATTATCTACTGGCGGTCGCCAGTAGATAGTTATAGTTAGGACTGTGTTTCCATAGGAAATCCGCAACATTCTATTTGGAATAACTTTGGCGCTGGTTGACGAATCCTCGCGAAATTTTCAAAATAGGTGGGGCGCTCCGCTCCGCTCCTACCCTGAAAGTCTCGGGGGGATTCGTCAAGCGGGGGCTGAGAAAAAAGGGGGGTCCCAAAACCTGTTTTCCCCATGCAATTTTCCATAGGGACCTTTAGTCCAAGGTACAGCCCGAACGGCTGAACAGAATTACTTGAAATTTGGCAGAGAGGTAGTCCTCAGCTCAGGGATGTGCCTTTTGCTTATATGGAGTCAATCTGTTCAGTAGTTCCTGAGAAAATTGCAGTTAAAAGCATATACATATCTAAAGCCGTGCACCGTGCGCGCACCGTGCGAGCACCCTAACGTGCGTGAGCGTAATTCTGATTGGTGGTTATATGTTAGTCAACGTTCGAATTGGTCGAAATCAGGAAGTGTCGGCCGCCATTTTGTTTGTTTTCAGTGCGAGAGTGAAAAAGGAAGTTGGCGAACGTGAAAAGGGGGCAGGGTAGAGAGTTCCTGACCCCCTAGCCTTTGTCAGGGGGTCCCTGAAGGACCCCGAAGGCAGAAAAAAACTGTTTAATTTTTTTTTTTAAATCGCGGGGGTGCGCGCACTGTCCGCGCACGGTGAAAACCCCCCAAAAAAAAAAATGTACTTTTTTTTTTTAATACGTAGTTTATTGTAAAATAAATATATAAAAAAAATAATGATACATACATAAATTAGCATTTAAAAAAACCTTTGAAATTCACTGAAAAAACCATAGGTTTCACACACGTTATAGTTAGGAATTGGCATTTAAAAAACCTTGCAAATTCACTTAAAAAACCATAGGTTTCACACATGTTATAGTTAGGTGGATATTTCACTCGTAAAAAACCAATGAAATTCCCCCGTTATAGTTAGTTCAGATAACTATAACTCGCGCGGCCGACACTCTATCACAAGGATGATGTCATCAGTGATGTCATGAGTGATGCCACTGACCATGTCATGTGTGATGTAATATGTGACGTCATCAGCAGTGGATTGCGGTCGCGCGAGTTATAGTTATCTGAACTAACTATAACGGGGGAATTTCATTGGTTTTTTACGAGTGAAATATCCACCTAACTATAACATGTGTGAAACCTATGGTTTTTTAAGTGAATTTGCAAGGTTTTTTAAATGCTAATTCCTAACTATAACGTGTGTGAAACCTATGGTTTTTTCAGTGAATATATATATATACATAAGTCTACAGAGTGAATGATATATATATGTATCTCTATAAACGGAATAGTGGAACACCTCAGTAGCTCCCCCACTGATGCTCCCATATTGGCAGGAGCTCGAGTGCCTGTTCTCATGTTCGCGGACGACACCTTAATTGTCTCGCGAACCCCGAGCGGCCTACAGAAAGCCGTTAACGCATTTGGGGAGTTCTGCTGTCAGCGAGGCCTTGAGATCAACATCCCAAAGACAACGTTTATGTCATTGAATCAGGCCAAATCCTTCAAGGGTAAAATCTTGCTCAACGGTACACCTCTTGAGCAGGTTGATTCCTTTGTTTATCTTGGAATTATGCTACAAACGAATGTGGGATGGAACCGACATTTGGACATGGCCTTGTTAAAATTTCACCAGCTTGCAGGTGCCCTATCCCTTAAACATAGGTCCTCTTTAACTAGGCCAATTACTCCTGCGCTTGAGGTGTATAATATGAAAGTTGTTAATACAGCCCTCTATGGTTCTGAACTTTGGGGCTTTACCAATCTGAATAGTTTTGCAAGAGCAGAGAATACTTTTTTGCGTAAATTGATATGTGTGCCCCAAAGTACTCCAACTGCTCCGCTCTTGATGGACTTGGGCAGAAAGAACATATCTGACCTAGCCAGATTGCGTCCATTGCTGTACTGGAGACGCATCTGGACGACTCCAGAATTAAGGCATTATGCCCGGGGTCTGAAGGATGTGATCCAGGCTGATCAATTCCATAAAATCCAGTGGTTAAAGGAAATCAGGTCTCTTTTGCTAAAGCTAGGCCTGAATATTTTATGGAATAAGCCGGACGTATCAGCTTTCCCAACAAAGAAAGATATAAAAGGAAAATACTGGGAGATGGTCCAGACAGAATTTTATAGAATTAATTCGACATCGAATTTAACTGGTAGGTTTCTGGATCATAAAACACGCCCAAAATGTGAATCATACTGGGACATTATTGAGAGGCCGCAAGACCGGAAATTATACTTTCAATTTAGAGTAGGCACCCTTCCAGTTAAGGCATTCACAAGTAATTGGTCCCAAACCAAGGATGCCGGATGTCATAACTGCTCAGATATGCCCGAATCCGTAGCACATCTGCTTTTTGTATGTCCTCTCTATGCTGCCCTCCGGCGTAGGTGGCTAAGACCCATTTGTCTCAGATTGGCAACTCGAAAGTATAAAGAAGCATTAAGGATATTGAGTTGCGATTGTTCACCTTATATTGCGGTGGCAGTGGCAAAGTTTTTAGGTTGGTCCTGGATAATACGTAGTCGAACACTCACCAAACCTGCTGCTAGCTAGTATTTTCCATGAGCTAAGACACTTTTATACCCAGTGACTTTTTTAGCTGATATTATTGTTTTAATTACATTTTCGACAGTAACTAATTGGATTTAATGGTTTTTTAAAGTCTGTATATAGTCTATGATATTTATTGTGTTGTATTTTATGTACTATTGTGCTTTTAAGACATACTGTCGAATAAAGCTTTTTGAAATTGATTGTATAGAGATACATTTATTATCTACTGGCGGTCGCCAGTAGATAGTTATGGTTAGGACCGAGTTCCCATAGGAACTCTGAAAATTCTATTTTGAATAACTTTGGCACCGGTTGACGAATCCTCGCGAAAGTTTCAAAACTAATGGGGCGCTTCGCTCAGCTCCTACCCTGAAAGTCTCGGGGTGATTCGTCAAGCCGGGGCTGAGAAAAAAGGGGGGTCCCAAAACGCGTTTTCCCCAAGCATTTTCTCATAGGACCTTTAGTCGAAGGTACAGCCCGAACGGCTTAACAGAATTACTTGAAAACCTTGCAAATTCACTTAAAAAACCATAGGTTTCACACATGTTATAGTTCGCTGGACATTTCACTCGTAAAAAACCATTGAAATTCCCCCGTTATAGTTAGTTCAGATAACTATAACTCGCACGACCGCCACTCTATCACAAGGATGATGTCATCAGTGATGTCATGAGTGATGCCACTGACCATGTCATGAGTGATGTAATATGTGACGTCATCAGCAGTGGATTGCGGTCGCGCGAGTTATAGTTATCTGAACTAACTATAACGGGGGAATTTCATTGGTTTTTTACGAGTGAAATATCCACCTAACTATAACATGTGTGAAACCTATGGTTTTTTAAGTGAATTTGCAAGGTTTTTTAAATGCTAATTCCTAACTATAACGTGTGTGAAACCTATGGTTTTTTCAGTGAATATATATATACATAAGTCTACAGAGTGAATGATATATATATGTATCTCTATAAACGGAATAGTGGAACACCTCAGTAGCTCCCCCACTGATGCTCCCATATTGGCAGGAGCTCGAGTGCCTGTTCTCATGTTCGCGGACGACACCTTAATCGTCTCGCGAACCCCGAGCGGCCTACAGAAAGCCGTTAACGCATTTGGGGAGTTCTGCTGTCAGCGAGGCCTTGAGATCAACATCCCAAAGACAAAGTTTATGTCATTGAATCAGGCCAAATCCTTCCAGTTAAGGCATTCACAAGTAATTGGTCCCAAACCAAGGATGCCGGATGTCATAACTGCTCAGATATGCCCTAATCCGTAGCACATCTGCTTTTTGTATGTCCTCTCTATGCTGCCCTCCGGCGTAGGTGGCTAAGACCCATTTGTCTCAGATTGGCAACTCGAAAGTATAAAGAAGCATTAAGGATATTGAGTTGCGATTGTTCACCTTATATTGCGGTGGCAGTGGCAAAGTTTTTAGGTTGGTCCTGGATAATACGTAGTCGAACACTCACCAAACCTGCTGCTAGCTAGTATTTTCCATGAGCTAAGACACTTTTATACCCAGTGACTCTTTTAGCTGATATTATTGTTTTAATTACATTTTCGACAGTAACTAATTGGATTTAATGGTTTTTTAAAGTCTGTATATAGTCTATGATATTTATTGTGTTGTATTTTATGTACTATTGTGCTTTTAAGACATACTGTCGAATAAAGCTTTTTGAAATTGATTGTATAGAGATACATTTATTATCTACTGGCGGTCGCCAGTAGATAGTTATGGTTAGGACCGAGTTCCCATAGGAACTCTGAAAATTCTATTTTGAATAACTTTGGCACCGGTTGACGAATCCTCGCGAAAGTTTCAAAACTAATGGGGCGCTCCGCTCAGCTCCTACCCTGAAAGTCTCGGGGTGATTCGTCAAGCGGGGGCTGAGAAAAAAGGGGGGTCCCAAAACGCGTTTTCCCCAAGCATTTTCTCATAGGACCTTTAGTCGAAGGTACAGCCCAAACGGCTTAACAGAATTACTTGAAAACCTTGCAAATTCACTTAAAAAACCATAGGTTTCACACATGTTATAGTTAGCTGGACATTTCACTCGTAAAAAACCATTGAAATTCCCCCGTTATAGTTAGTTCAGATAACTATAACTCGCGCGACCGCCACTCTATCACAAGGATGATGTCATCAGTGATGTCATGAGTGATGTCACTGACCATGTCATGAGTGATGTAATATGTGACATCATCAGCAGTGGATTGCGGTCGCGCGAGTTATAGTTATCTGAACAAACTATAACGGGGGAATTTCAATGGTTTTTTATGAGTGAAATGTCCAGCTAACTATAACATGTGTGAAACCTATGGTTTTTAAGTGAATTTGCAAGGTTTTTTAAATGCTAATTCCTAACTATAACGTGTGTGAAACCTATGGTTTTTTAAGTGAATATAAATATATGTAGAAATAAAATGTATATGTGTGTGTGTGTGTGTGTGTGTGTGTATACATATATATATATATATTCACTGAAAAAACCATAGGTTTCACACACGTTATAGTTAGGAATTAGCATTTAAAAAACCTTGCAAATTCACTGAAAAAACCATAGGTTTCACACATGTTATAGTTAGCGGAAATTTTACTGATAAAAAACCAATGAAATTCCCCCGTTATAGTTAGTGCAGGCAACTATAACTCACGCGACCGCAATCCTCTGCTGATGCTAATACTGTATTTAGACACTTATTTGCCCATGTCTTCTTCCATACATTTTTAGCTATACATATATTACAAATTTTTTTTTTCATAAAGACACATATGTCATCAGCAGAAGATTGCGGTCGCGTGAGTTATAGTTGCCTGCACTAACTATAACGGGGGAATTTCATTGGTTTTTTTATCAGTAAAATTTCCGGGAACTATAACATGTGTGAAACCTATGGTTTTTTCAGTGAATTTGCAAGGTTTTTTAAATGATAATTCCTAACTATAACGTGTGTGAAACCTATGGTTTTTTCAGTGAATTTGTACGTTTTTTTAAATGCTAAGTTAATTTACGCCATTCGTGGCGTGCGCGCCCGCTTAACGCAGTTCGTTCCGAGCGCGCACGGTGCGCTTCGCGCACCGTGCGCGCACAGTGAGCACGCGGTGCGCTTTGCGCACCGCGCGCCCACTTTATGCAGTTAGTGCCGTGCATGCACGGTGGGCACGCGGTGCGCTACGCGCACCGCGTGCCCACGTTACGCTAGATGGGCCATGTACGCACGATGCGCTTCGCGCACCGTGCGCACATGGAGGACATATGATGCACTTCGTTTTGAAAGGTAATATTTTAATTTTTCGTATATGTTATAAGCCATGCACAAATGGTGCCCTTCGGGCACCATTTGCACACGGGGTGGAGAGAGTGTGGATAATTTTTTTTTTTATTATTATTTTTTTTTATATTTTAGTTTAACTCATCTTTAATAAGCCATGCACAATTGGTGCCCTTCGGGCACCAATTGCACACGGGGTGGGGAGAGTGTGGATAATTTTTTTTTTTTTATAATTTTTTACCGTACGCGTACGGTAAGCGTAATCGGCAAAATTAGCGAAAAAATAAAAATTCCGTTTTTGGCCTTGGGGGATCTTTGGGGACTCCCTCAACATTGCTATGTGTGTGGGAGCTGTCTAAACAGCCCCTTTACATGTTTTTGGGCATAATATTTTAAACATCACTCTCAGTGCGAGAGAGAAAATGGCGGCCGCCGCTTCCTGGTTTCGGCCGATTCGAATGTTTACTAAGATCTAAGAGCCAATCAGAATCGCGCTCGCGCACGCCACCGTACGCGTACGGTAAGCGTACCGTAAGCGCACCGTAAGCTGGCTCAGATACATATATTGATTTAAAGGCTATTTTCTCAGAATCTACTGAACAGATTTACACCAAACCTACAAAAGGCACTTCCTTGACCTGAGGACTACCTCTCTGCCAAATTTCTAGTAATTCTGTTCAGCCGTTCGGGCTGTAGCCCTGTCTAAAGGTCCTATGGAAAAATGCATGGGAAAAACGCGTTTTGGGACCCCCCTTTTATCTCAGCCCCCGCTTGACGAATCCCCCCGAGACTTTCAGGGAAGGAGCGGAGCGTAGCGCCCCACCTATTTTGAAAAATTCGCGAGGATTCGTCGACCGGCGCCAAAGTTATTCAAAATAGAATGTTGCGGATTTCCTATGGAAACGTGGTCCTAACTATAACTACCTACTGGCGACCGCCAGTAGGTAATATATATATGCCCTTTGATGCACCGTGAACGGCGCACCCGCGGACGAGTGCTTTACAAACGCGGGGGTGCGCCCGCGATATTTATCCAAGCTCTGTTGCGTTTCCAATAAACTCTCTAGCAACTGCTCCTGCGAGTGCTGTTTTTCTTTTTGGGAAACAAGGAAACGGAGCTTTGAAGTTACATGAAAGGCAGTAAAGAGTGGTACTGCTGCAGAGTACAAATAAAAATTCCTGCTAGATAGAGATATCTGACTTTTGTCTAGTGGCCATGATGGAAAGAACAGATCTGTATTATGTGGATAGCTAAATGGATTAGTAAAGCCACGTAGTAGAAACACTTTGAAGCAGATGAAATGTATGTGAGAGAGGGGCTAAGGAGAGATGAGGGGCACGTTTACAAGGATAGTAGTGAGGGAGTCAAAGGAGGCCATAGTGTGCAATTGTAAAGTACACGTTCACCTGTAGGCATCTTGGCACCAAAATGATGCTCACACTGGCTTCCACCAATGCTAAGATGCTGCAATGATGGGTATGTGGCAAGGTAAACTAATACTGTGTCTTTTTTCTCTCTTTCTTAGTCTTTTTGGAGAGCATACGGATTTCGCAAAGGAAAGGAAAGCTGACTTTATCATTATTGACTGTTAAACACTTCACTCACGCACACACACACCTACACTTTAAAACCCACAACCTATCTGCCTTCTATGTAGGATAGTGTTTTAAAAGGATAGTTTTAGGCACTAGCAGAGATGGCATATCGTTGGATGAATGCTGGCCAGGCCCTAAGTCTGGTTCTGGAGTCCAGCTCTGAGGCAGGATCAGAGACTGAGACAGCAGATACTGAGACAGCATCTGAGGGAGATGACAATGAAGCCGAATCTGGGAGTGATTTTTCAGTTGGTGCAATTCCATCCAACGACTCATTGTCCAGCGATTCTGAAGGAAACAATGTCAGTTGTGCTGTCCCATTGCTATCACTGTCTGTGCAGCAGGACACCAGTAACAGGTTAGAGCAACCCAGAGTGCAGGCACGTGCGGCCGCAAGCACAGACGGAGTGCTGTCTTGGCAGCCTCCCAATTTAGTTCAGCCCCAAATTCCACCTTTCACTGGTGACGCTGGACGTAAAGTTGATACTGCAAATTTTTTGCCAATTGACTACGTCCATCTCTTTTTGGATGTTGACTTCCTTGACGAAATTGTGCAGCAAACAAATTTGCGTGCCGAACAAATTCTGAGGGAGCAAGGAGGCACTCTTGGGCCTCATTCTAGGGATCGCAAGTGGACTCCCACTAATTTAGGGGAGTTGAAGATTTTTTGGGGCCTCACGCTTAAAACGAGGGTAGTGCATAAACCAACCTTGCTATCCTACTGGTCTACTCGCATGGTTTGGTTAACCCCCATCTTCGCACTATACATGAGCGGAGATTGTTTTTTTGCTATTGCAGCGCATGCTGCATTTCAATGACAATTCTGCTGCATTGCCCCAGGACCATCCAGACCATGACAGGTTGTTCAAAATTCAGCCTGTCGTGGAACATTTGGCTGCCAGGTTTCCAGAGGTTTATACTCCTGGAAAGAATATAGCCATTGATGAGTCCTTGATCTTGTATAAAGGGCGGCTGCTGTTTAGGCAGTACAATCTGAGCAAACGCGCTCGCCATGGCATCAAGCTGTACATGCTGTGTGAGAGCTCGACTGGCTATGTGTACAGCTTGTGAGTGTATACAGGGAAGGACACAACTCTTAACCCTGTAGGTTGCCCTCCCACACTAGGGGTCACAGGAAAGATCATATGGGAGCTTGTCCAGCCACTTCTTCACAAAGGTTATACACTTTATGTGGACAATTTCTATACAGGAGTAGAGCTATTCAGTGAGCTCTACAAAGCTGGCACCATGGCTTGCGGTACAATTTGTTGTCGCCGCAAAGGATTCCCGCAGGAGCTTGTTTGCAAGAAGCTCCAAAAATCCCAGAGCACTGCGTTGCGTTCCAACAAACTGCTCGCAGTCAAGTTCTCCGATAGGCGTGACGTGTACTTGCTCACTACAATTCATGCTCAGAGCACTTACCCTGTCACGGTTTGGGGTCAGATGGCCGAAGTTCACAAGCCAACCTGTATACTTGATTACAACAAGTACATGGGCGGAGTGGACAAGAACAACCAGATTCTTCAGCCATACAATGCGAGTCGTAAAACTCGCACTTGGTATAAGAAACTGTTTACGCACCTGATCCAGATGGCAACATACAATGCGTATGTTGTTTATCGCGAGACCACTACAGGAAGACTCATGTGTTTCCTTGACTTTCAGTTGTCTGTGATTGAAAGTCTCACTGCTACAGAAGCAGCAGCCTCCACTTCATGTGTTCTGAAGGACATGGCAAGGCTGCAGGAGCGACACTTTGCTAAAAAATTCCTGCAAAATCCAAAAAGGAGCGACCATGTCGTTGTTGTAAAGTGTGCTCGATGCAGGGAAAGAGGCAGGAGACTCGTGTTTACTGTCCCCAGTGTCCAAGTAAGCCTGCCTTCTGTTTTCCTACTTGCTTTATGTTGTATCACATTAAAGCAAAATACTTCGACATTGACTGCGGTGGAGCTGCCAATAGGTTAACCTTTCAATTGGTGTGAATGGATACCTACTGTCTGTGGGCCACTCCTTCACTACGCAATCAGCTGCAGAATATTTCTTCCTCTGCTTCAGGAAATCATGGACTTCTCAACAACTTTATCTGCTTTGAGAACGTGGCAGTTGTGTTGTTCGCCAATTGACAAGTGCATTATAGTCCCCACACTGCACATATTGGTGGACAGAACATACGCCACGTTGTCACAGAGTACCCATGTTTCACATTCAACATTCATAGTTTATGGTGTTTGCTTTAGAAAGTTTTGAAAAATTCCAGCATGTTTGCCTTAGTTTCAAAGGTAGAAATGCTTGCTCAGCTCGAGGAATGACTTTGCGGCGTACTCGGGCACTCCCAACTTGCATCCACAAACTGGAAGGACTTGGATTTAGCATAGTGAGAGCATTGATAGCATGTAACAGTAAGGTTTTCTCATGCTTCAAGTAGCTAGAGATGGAAGGCATTAGTATAGGGTCTCTTGACAATTAAACAGGATTAGTTAGGACTCTGATGAAGACAGACACGCAAACGGGTTAGAACAGCTTATGGTAGGTGCACTTTCCGAGGAGTATTGCAAAGATAGAAGGCAGATAGTAAAGGTAGTATAGATACACGTCATGACTTCATCTTCACCCATGGATTCAAATCCATTGCTGCCACACTCGCACTGAATTTACTATAGTACTTATGGGTCAATGCTGCTTGCCATGTTTCTCCTCTGTTGGAACTTAGTAGATGGTCAGTTTGCTGTATGATGAGTGCATTACAGTCACTGCACATAACGGTGGATTGAACATATGCTACGTTGTCATGGACTACCCGTGTTTCACATTCATCCGTTCTTCATAGTTTATGATGTTATCTTTTGAAAAGTTTCAGCATGTTTGCCTTAGTTTCAAAGGTAGATATGCCCGCTCAGTTTGAGATATGGCCTATAAGGGGGTGAGGATACTCGGACAACCCCCAACTTGCATCCACAAACTGGAAGGAGTTGGATTTAGCACAGTGAGTGCGCTAAAGGCACACGTATTGAGGAGACATCAAAATTGCCTATCACAAAATGTTTTGGGCCCTTGCCTGTCGCGGGTACTTGGGCCTCCCACACGAGTGAGGCACAGTTTTTATCAGGAGACCTGGGGCAATGCTGAGTGGTAGGAAATTTGTGTCAGCCCAGTGATGCCACAACTTTCCCACACAAAAATGTGTAGAAAAGGTGATTTTTTCAGCTAAATTTGAGTTTTGTAGGGGATTCTGGGTAAGAAAACGTCGGAGGATCCACACAAACAATACCTCCCTGGAATCCCCTGGATGTCTAGTTTTCGGAGATGTGTGGGTTTGGTAGGTTTCCCTAGCTAGTCACCGAGCACTGGGCCGCCAAAAACCCAGGTGACCCCCCTTGCAAAACCAGGTTGCTTTGTGATAGGCAAATTTCATGTCTCCTCAATACGTTTTGTGCCCTTGCCTGTCGTGGGTACTTGGGCCTCCCGCACGAGTGAGGCACCATTTTATCGGGAGACCTGGGGCAACGCTGGGTGGTAGGAAATTTGTGTCAGCCCAGTGATGCCACAACTTTCCCAATCAAAAATATGTGGAAAAGGTCATTTCTTTCAGCTAAATTTGAGGTTTGCAGGGGATTCTGTGTAAGAAAACGTTGGGGGATCCACGCAACCAATACCTCCCTGGAATCCCCCGGGTGTCTTCAGAAATGTGTGGTTTTGGTAGGTTTCCCTAGCTAGCCACCGAGCATGGGGCCAAAAACCCAGGTGACCCACTTGCAAAACAAGTTTGCTTTGTGATAGGCAATTTTGATGTCTCCTCAATATGTTTTGGGCCCTTGCCTGTCACGGGTACTTGGGCCTCCCACACGAGTGAGGCACTATTTTTATTCGGGAGACCTGGGGCAATGCTGGGTGATAGGAAATTTGTGCCAGCCCGGTGATGCCACAACTTACCCACACAAAAAAGTGTGGAAAAAGTGTTTTTTTTCAGCAAAATTTGAGGTTTGCAGGGGATTCTGGGTAAGAAAACGTTGGGGGATCCACGCAACCAATACCTCCCTGGAATCCCCTGGATGTCTAGTTTTCAGAGATGTGTGGGTTTGGTAGGTTTCCCTAGCTAGTCACCGAGCACTGGGCCGCCAAAAACCCAGGTGACCCCCCTTGCAAAACCAGGTTGCTTTGTGATAGGCAAATTTCATGTCTCCTCAATACATTTTGGGCCCTTGCCTGTCGTGGGTACTTGGGCCTCCCGCACGAGTGAGGCACCATTTTATCGGGAGACCTGGGGCAACGCTGGGTGGTAGGAAATTTGTGTCAGCCCAGTGATGCCACAACTTTCCTACACAAAAATATGTGGGAAAGGTCATTTCTTTCAGCTAAATTTGAGGTTTGCAGGGGATTCTGTGTAAGAAAACGTTGGGGGATCCACGCAACCAATACCCACCTGGAATCCCCCGGGTGTCTAGTTTTCAGAAATGTGTGGGTTTGATAGGTTTCCCTAGCTAGCCACCGAGCACGGGGACAAAACCTTGCAAAACCAGGTTGCTGTGTGATTGGCAATTTTGATGTCTCCTCAAATGCCGGAAAAAATAAGGCACCTGAATTAAATCAACTTTTATACATACATGCAGTAGTGATTAATATTATGACCTTAATACATAGCAGCATTCTATCAAAGGCAAATAACAAATATTCATACTAACAACAATATTACTAGATATTTAAAATCATCACAGTTAAATCAGACTAATCCACAGGCAAGTAAAATGAGGTTCAGAAAATAGCAGCAGAAACATTCCATAATAAAATGCATGTGCAATATTGTTTTGGAAAAAGTCTCATGATAATATCACTGAACCTAACAAGCCAAAAAATACAAATATAAAATGTATCAAACATTAACGTGATGACTAAAAAATACCTGCTCTAAATATATAAAATATATACGAATAAATAGAAAAATGCCTTGTATTTCAGATGATGGTGAGAGAAAAAAGTGCCATGTGCCTGACAAGTGCAAATAGTTCTGTGCAAAGTAGTTTTGTGCAACAAACAAATAATCATACTAGCAACACGGGGGAAAAACCCTGAATCACTTAAGCCTAAGTGATTCTAAAGTGCAAGTGCAAAAGCTGTCGCAAATCGTTGTGGATATATAAATATATACACATTGAAAGCTAAAAAATCTTTGAACATCTAGATTGGCATCCAAGCACTGCTGTACAAGAGCAAAAATTTCATAAAACATTACTTATACAAAAATTCTCCATATATGGGAAAGGACTCTAAAGAAAATTATGAAGGTCCTCGTTCATATTAAGGCCATTAGGAGCTCTTGTATCGAGAGCTAGGATAAAGTGAGGTTCACTCTGTCTTAGTAGTTTATCACGATTTCCGCCCCAGCCGGGGTTGGGAACAGATCCTAAAACAGTATACTCCAAGTCTTTTAATTGGTTGTCATGTACAGACTTGAAGTGTCTGGCCACCGGGTAATTGTGGTCAGAATTCACAATGGCCCTTACATGTTGGAGAATATGCCTATGAACTGGCAGCTTGGTGCTACCGATATATTCTAAATTACAGGTGCACCTAAGTTTGTAAATGGCATAATCAGAACGGCATGTTAGATGTTGTTGGATGGCAAACAACTTATCACTAAAAGCTGTTTTGTTGTGTGTGCTATTTTTAGAAAACGTGCACACTCTGGAAGAACTACACTTAAAAAAGCCAGTTTTGATGAGCCAGGTTTTTACAGGTTTCACCTCAGGCATAGATTTAACAAGACCATCCCTCATAGAGGGTGCTCGTCTAAAGGTGATAGCTGGCAAGTTTGGCAGAATGTGACCGAGAATATTGTCAGTCAAAATAATAGGCCATTCTGAGTAGATAATCTTGCGAATGGCCTGTTCTTGTGTGCTGAAGCTAGTTATAAGCCGAATTGGGTGCACAGCTTTCTCAGAAAGTTCAATGTTAATCTCCTCACTTGGATGTGGCTGAAGTAAAGCTTCCCTTTGCTTATCATTAGCTTTGTTCAGAGCTAAAGTCAGTTGTTGTTTACTATAGCCCCTTTCAAGGAATCTCTGAAAGGCTTCCTTCTGGCACTCGTTAGAGACTGACTCGGAACTACAAATTCTGCGAATACGTATGAACTCTCCATAGGGTATGCTGTTAATGAGGTGTCGAGGATGTGCACTGTCAGCATGAAGTATCGAGTTACCAGCGGTGGACTTTCTGTGTAACTTAGTATGGAGAATACCTTCATCGACATAAAGTAAAACATCTAGAAATTTAACCATAGAATCATCAATGCAGGCTGTAAACCTTAAATTTAAATCATTGACATTAATATCTTCTACGATCTTCAAAGCATCATCCTTAGACCCCTTCCAGATGAGACAAATATCATCAATATAGCGCCAATAGTGGACTATATGACTCCACCAGAAGTGATGAGTGGCCATGAGGACATGCCTCTTCCACCAGCCAACATGTAAACATGAATAGCTAGGGGAGAAGCACAAACCCATCGCCACACCACGTACCTGCTGGTAAATCTCATTCTGGAATTGAAAAACATTTCTATTAAGACACAGATCAATAATCTCTAACAGCATACTATTGTGTTCTCTCATATTCAAGTCCCGGTTTTCAAGGAAGTATTTAGTAGCGTTGATTCCATGACAGTGATTTATACTAGTGTACAGGGATTCGATATCCATTACCACTAACAAAAAATCCGAACACCAAACAACATTCCTGATTTTGTTCAAAAAGTCTGTAGTGTCTTTTAAGTAGGACGGTAGGCTGACCACATGCAGCTGTAAAAAGAAATCTACATATTTTGACAACTTTTCATTCATGCTTCCCTGAGCAGAAATAATTGGCCGACCAGGTACAGGAGTAATCATCTTATGAACTTTTGGCAGAAAGTAGAGAATGGGTGTGACAGGATATTCAACATTGAGAAAGGTAATTTCCTCCTTGGTCACAAGCCCATTCCGCCTCCATTGATGTAGTCTTTTACGGGTACTATCCTCTGCGGCTCTCATTTCAAATTTGGAGGACTTCCTATAACATGAAGTGTTAGAGAGATGCCGTTCTGCTTCTGTCAAATAATCCACCCGTGACCAAAGTACTGTCTTCCCACCTTTGTCTAATTTGTTGATGATAAGGTCAGCGTTGTTTTGAAGCTTTATAATCAGTAGATGGTATTGACTGTTTCTAAAGTCCTTGTGACGTTTTTGGGATAACACAGATCTATTAAAGGATTTCAGCTCAGTGATGACTCTATCACTAAAAACATCAATTGCGTCTTTTGGCATAAGGGGCAGAAAAGTGGAAACTGGACGAAATGGACTTGGTGCTGATTTATTTACACATATAACTTGACTTGCTGTAGGTGTTTCCTCAAGGCTTGTGTCATGTGCTAGATCATACAACGTCTGTAAGTTGGGAATATCTTTAACTTGCAGGGCACCATCAGTATTAGTAACACTGGATGTGATATTAGTTGATTTGCCTGTGAACGTATTCAACTGAAAATGTTTGATAAGTTTGATTTTTCTAATGAATTTGAAAACATCTATCCGTGCCTGATTGTATGAAAAACGATTTGTGGGACAAAATGACAACCCCAATGATAAGAGTTGTTCCTCAGCTTTGGATAGCACTGTGTCAGTCAGGTTAATAACAGTATTCTCTGTTGTACTGGTTATTTTTTGCAGGTCCTTTTTGCATTGCCTCTTAATGAAGTTTTGCCGGTGCCTGACCCTCCTCTCCCTCCTCCGTTTGTTGGCTGGCCTCCTTGCGCATATTGAGGTTTGTGGGGGCGCAAGGTGTACCGCCGTTCCTTGCTCACAAAATGTAATTCCTCTGCAAGTGAAAAGTTCGATAACTCTGATGTACTTGGTCCTGAAATACCAGATCTGTTATCCTCTAAGTCACTGTTAGATGTTAAGGAGGCAGAGTCAGAATCACCTTCTAATAACCTTGTCTCATTCCCACTGGTAACTTGTTTGCTTTTTGAAATGCCTCCGGTTAATGCCTGTAGTTTGTAATTGTCATATTTACGGGCAAAGGTGAATATCCTTCCGGTAGCATAGTCATTCTGGTCACGTGCAAACGTGTACATTTTACGTTCTTTGATAACCTCCTCATGCTTTTTGATGCGTAAATCAATTTCTTTTCTACTTTTAATGATAAAGTCAGTATCTCCTGTAGCATCTAATAAGCCAATAATACGTTCAATTGCAACCAGGAGAGCATTGCGGTCAATTTCAGCATATTTTATAAGAATATGTATCATGTTCATAGATGACTACAGATTATTTTCAGCCCATTCCTGTAGCATTAAAGGGTTCGGGTTTTCGAAAGTGGGAGCAATTAACACTCGCAGCCCCCTCGGGACTCGATTGGCGTCTCTGTACTTCTCTAAAGCGCCAGGACACCTATTTGGTAATCGTGCGCTATATAAATTACGATAAGATTTCTTCTCCCACCATTTGGAAAATTCATTCCTAAGCAATTTTTCAAGTGTTTTCAAAAGGGTTTTAACATCGTTGCTGTGAACATCAGTGTTAACTATGCGTGGCTCATTTGCGACTGCAGGAAGATTTGAAAATAGAGCTTCCGCCTCTGTTTCTCTGTCACGGATTGCATCGTTGGAAATCATCATGCCTTTAACGTGTATTATTAAGTAAATAAATACACCTTTTCACTGCTCGAGCAAGTCCATTATATATCGATGTTGGAGTAAATCCCGTAACCCGCTAATCCCTATTGTGTCACCAAAACCGAAGGTTGCCTTACCGGAACTAAAGCTACAGCTCTCCCCGATCCTCCGACCAACGGACTCCGCTGCCTAACGCTGTCAGGCTACTCTCCGGGTACTGGTGATTGCTTCACAGGTACAGCGGGGGGCACAGCAAACGCAAATCTCTCCAGAGATAAAATAACAATGCGCCGAAACACAGATGGCTGTATTGTAGCTGTGCCTCAACAAACGGAGGGGTCCGTGAAACCGGAAACAACCTGCTCCGGTAACAATGGATACTGTGATGTCATTTGAGATGTCATCAGTGATGTCATCAGTGATGTCACAGACCATGTCATGAGTGATGTAATATGTGACGTCATAAGCAGTGCATTGCAGGGGCGCGAGTTATAGTTAGCTGAACTAACTATAACGGGGGAATTTCTAGGGTTTTGTACGAGAGAAATGTCCTGCTAACTATAACACCCCTGAAACCTATGGTTTTTACAGTGAATTTCTAAGGTTTTTTAAATGCTAATTCCTAACTATAACGTGTATGAAACCTATGGTTTTTTCAGTGAATTTCAAAGGTTTTTTAAATGCTAATTCCTAACTATAACATACCTGAAACCTATGGTTTTTAAGTGAATTTCAAAGGTTTTTTAAATGCTAATTCCTATCTATAACTTATCTCTAAAGCTATGATGATTTCTAAATCTTTATATTTCAGTGTCAATTCCTTTAATTATGTTTTTTTAACTTGTTTTTCACCATTTTTTTATAGTTTTTTGCAATTAATTATTTTAAAATGTTGTAAAAAAGTATTTTTTTAATGATATTTTTTTCCAAATTGTTAACTTGTTTAACTATTTTTTATATATTTTTTAAATTTTTGAAGCTCTATTTGTAATACTTTTTTTTTTTACATTTTTTTTGGGATTCGCGCACCCTATGGCACCTTTCTCGATCCCTGCGCGGAACATAGTCGCCATTTTACAATTAATTGTAGGATCCGCGTACGGTATGCGATGGGTACGTATTTTTGTACGCGATTGCTATGCGACTGGTACGCGACTCCAAACCCATACGCGACACGTACAAAGCATGTTACGCGACGCTCGCGCGCTTCTGCGAAACGTCATATGCGTGTTTGACGCGATGGGTGCGCGAATCCCACAAAATATTTTGAATGTCAAAAAACATATATATATGTATTTCATGTGAATATTAATTGAACACATAATCTAAACAACTCATAAAATTAATATATTTTTACTTCTAATCCTATATTCCTTTTAAATGCGATTTCGCGGATTCGCGCTCGGTGCGTGCCGCCTATGCGCACGGTGCGCGGATCCCATGTGACCTGAGAAAAAGAGATTTGATTGGTTCATTACACTTCCTATTCTAACTATTGAAAGACCCCACCCATTTCAATCATTCTTCTATGAGCTTCTTTGGAGGAACATCTCACACCTTAGAAGTAGAAGAAACTTTTTTGGGGAAATAAAACTAACTCAACTAAAGTGACATGTAAAATATGTCAAAGAGTGCTTTCCAGAGGGGATCCATCTAGAAAATACTGTTGTGGGACTGCGAGTATGTTAAAACACCTGAAGACTCTGCATCCCGTGAACCTGGCCAAGCAGGAATGCAGAAGACTCCGACAGCAGCCTCAGCCAGCAGTGGCAAGCACTTCTGCAGCATCACCATCGACCACTCACCCGGACATACGTCCAGAATTTGGAAAACTTAGTTGCATTAAATGCAACAAACTGCTATGTTATGGCGAGCAGTCAATTGAACTTATCTGCCGAGCGCAGCAAAATCACAAGTGCTAAACTTGTGTTTATTTTTTTTTGCAGAAGTTGACTGTTTTGTTCCTCCTGTTGTCTTTTTTTCCTTTTGAAAAAAACAAAAAAATAACAAAATTGTTCCAAAACGTACAAAAAAAAACCCAAAAAAAACCAAGAAAAAAAAAGTTCTTGTAAGAACGAACTTTCCTGGTTTAAAAAAAGAGCTATATTTGTTTGTAGGTGTGTGAAAGTTTAGATGAATGTATGTGTAGTATGTAATTGACTGAATGAATGCATTAATAGCGTATGGTGAATGTATAAGTGCAGAACTATGAGGAAGTGCTGCAGCATCACACAGTAACCTCTTTAACTGCAGTGTGCTGTAGTACTTCCGAAGCACAGGGATGTAAATATGTTGCAAATCTATGCTTCTCTCTGCACGGCTGCTTAAATTGCAGCCATGTGGTGACACAGGCACCCTTGCACCATAGTGCAACGATATCTGTGTCATGTGCTGTTTGTTTTTGTGCAGAAAGACACACCTTCCTGCACAAAAACAATCAGAAAATGCATATTTCTTCTTCAATGTATGCTGAACATTTTAGCATGCATTGAAGATTTAAAAATGAGGAGAAAAGAAAACAATTCTCCTTGTTGTGCTTTCGTACACCAATTAGAGAATGGAGCAGCATTCACACACATATCTAGATTTATGATTTATGATAAATCTGGAGATGTGTCTTGTTCTATGAGTATTCAGTGCAATCATGCACAACAACACTTATAGAACAATCTTTCAACGCAAACTGGTGTGTATGATGAGGTTGTATTTACATGGGGTAGAAAAAGTACACAGAGCACCTTTTCCTCTCTTTCTAAATATGAAAGAGTGTCTTGTGCAATAACTATGTAACAAAAAGTGACATATTTCTGTTTTAAAATTGCTTCCAAATGATAGAAGGTAAGCACAAAGTTTGGTCTGGAAAGTTGCTCAAACAAGAATGATTGAAATGATTGCGGTCCTTCAATAGGTACAAAGGGAAATATTATGAACCACTCAAATCTGTTTTTGTGGAGGTCACATAATATCCGATAACAGAGAGATTTCAAAACTATAAAGGTATAAAGAGAGTGTTTTAAAAAAAATCAATCTTTGTAGGTTCTTGCAGATCTACCCATTCTGCATATTAATACTTAGTTAAACTTACCTTCACAGTAATAGAAATTAAAAATGGTATACATTTTTTTCAGATTTTTTTTGCACTGTAAATTGATGTAAACTGCTTATTTTAGAATTAGGATCTGTAAAGAAAAGAAAAAATAGTTATAACATGTAATAATACATTTTTTACAACACAGCATAATTTCAACAAAGTAATTTGTTTGCCTTTTTTACTGTTCTCAGAATATATTGAATTTCACTAGAAATAGTGATTTCAATTGTACTCATCACTTAACAGCGGGCAAAAAAAAAAACAATCAAAAAGATTGTTTAAAAAAAAACCAACATGCTATTCTCAGTAAAATACCACAAGATACAAATCACACATATATGAAATGCTTATGGCTAACAACATTTTATAAGTTTAACTTATAAAAACTGTAAATGTTATCGCTTTCAAATATTCACCGAGTCAATGAGCACAAAAAGGTCCATAATTCAAACATATACCTTTCCTTGAGGCCAAATGGTATTTTTGCACTCATTTTTATGTAAATTGTCCAATGGTAGTCCTATTAAATTATAATAATAAATTTCTCAGAGAGTGAATTATCTTCCTAAAACTTTGACTTTAAAAATATTAGGTAGGAATTTGGTAATTCCCCAGGCAAACGTTGTTTGAAAACCAACTGGGAATCATTACAAAGTGTCCAGCCTTTGTCACATTTTAGATAGGCAGTGTAATGTCCAGATGCGATGGAAGGACCATCATGGAAAATTATTGCAATTGCTACAAAGGTCCTTCCTGATATTGATACTTGTGTTGCTACAAACTGCTTTATTAAAGTATCCAATTTTCTTTCATCAGCTGTACAACGTTGCATCATTAAAATTATGTATTGTCCATATTTTGTTAAAAATAATGTAGAATACATTTCTGATTTACATTGGCTACACTCCATGTTTTGATTTGCACCTTTAACTAATTTATTGAAAGACACTGATTTACAGTCTGATAATGTTAAATACAGAAATCTTTCAGTGTCTACATTAGTGAAACATGTATACATGCAATTTTCACAATGATGTTCCCGTTTGTAAGAAAGGCCAAAAATATTTTCTATTTCTACACCTTCATTTTCAAAAATGGTAAGCATATACATTAAAAATTCCTGAGCATCTTGTTGGATATTTTGTGTAAATTGTGTAGAACTAGAACACACCTCCAAAAGATTACGAACATCTGAAACAGATTGTATTTTACTTGTATCTGTTGTCAATTTTTCATAAACAGAATGCAACAGAGAACAAAATCTTTTTTGCAGATTCTGCATAATTTGTTCTTGCAAACCTTCAAGATAAAAAACAACATTGACCACTTGTACTGCTCGATTTTCCCGGCCCTATTGTGTTGATGGGTGATTAGGGTGACTTCAGTCTCTCTACCATTCAAGCCTAAGGGTTAGAGTAGTGAATGAAGTCTATTTACTAGGCACTCCGACATGATCCTGTGTTCTTCCCCATAGATTAGGGCTTGCACACATATCCTAGGGGATAGATTCGTTAGTATTAGGGATAACCTGCCCTGTAGTGAGGGTATTTCATGGAGCCGTGCTGAATTCAGGCCTGGTAGGCCTCAAACGGGGGAGACTCCATCTTTCTTTCTGCTCCGGCAGCGTGAGATGCTTCTAGGTTAAAGGGGATGTTTTAGTTATGAGGTGTTATTCGCTTGGAGAGAACCGGCTCAGACCGGCCCTTATCGAAGGATTGTATTTTTCTTCATGCCGAAGACGCTACATCAGGCCGGCCGGCTGGGAAAGTGTCCTTGGCACGGGGAGGTACAAGAATTTGGTGGGCGGCAGGTTACGGGCCGGAATTTTCCATGAGGAAATGCACCTCTATATTAGTAAAAGTCTGAGGCAGTTACGAGGCACTTACTTCAGCCCGTAGGCGGCATCTAGCCGTTAGCAGTAAAGCTACTACTTATTCCAGGGAAGACAGATGACAAACTTGAAGGCGGAGAAAAACCGAGAGACAGATACTCTTCTAGCAGAATTGCCAGAGAGGAGAGAGTAGCCGATGAGGAAGAGGTCCCAGTGACTCGGAGAAGGGAGCTACGGAGGTGTGATCTCCAGGCGAGCCGAGGCACAGACGAGAAGGGAACCTAGATGACCATTGAGTGCAGGCTACACACGACTAAGGTGATGTCGACCCCTTTCTTATTAGAGTGTACAACCTAATCTTTCACTTTTCTTTGCAGGTTATGTGTTACACAGTAATGTTATGTGATTGCGTATATAATAAATAATAAAGTATTCAGTTTGTAGTGAATCAACATGTGCTGCGTGTTTCTGTATAAGAGGGTAGCCTATTCTTCTAGTCAGCTGTGACTTGACATGAACAGATGTTAACCCTGATCAGGTAAGTGGTAACTGAATAAGGGAGAGAGGAACCCCTCGAACCAGAGAACAGGTTGTGCTCAAACTGGCAGTTCTTGTGTGATCTGGTAAATAGTAGAACTGATTCCCCTGCTGTATGTTATGGTAATCATAGGATGAACTTGTGCTGAGGCTGCCGTCTGGGTAGGAAGTCCTGGGTCCGTCTGGGACCGCGAGGCTGAGGCTGCCGTCTCGGTAGGAAGTCCTGGGTCCGTCTGGGACCGCGAGGCTGAGGCTGCCGTCTGGGTAGGAAGTCCTGGGTCCGTCTGGGACCGCGAGGCTGAGGCTGCCGTCTGGGTAGGAAGTCCTGGGTCCGTCTGGGACCGCGAGGCTGAGGCTGCCGTCTGGGTAGGAAGTCCTGGGTCCGTCTGGGACCGCGAGGCTGAGACTGCCGTCTGGGTAGGAAGTCCTGGGTCCGTCTGGGACCGCGAGGCTGAGGCTGCCGTCTGGGTAGGAAGTCCTGGGTCCGTCTGGGACCGCGAGGCTGAGGCTGCCGTCTGGGTAGGAAGTCCTGGGTCCGTCTGGGACCGCGAGGCTGAGGCTGCCGTCTGGGTAGGAAGTCCTGGGTCCGTCTGGGACCGCGAGGCTGAGGCTGCCGTCTGGGTAGGAAGTCCTGGATCCGTCTGGGACCGCGAGGCTGAGGCTGCCGTCTGGGTAGGAAGTTCTGGGTCCGTCTGGGATCGCGAGGCCGCCACTTGTATTATAAAAGGTCTAGATATATATATATATATATTAGGAATTCCCTGTCCTTAGGTGGTATATATCGGTGGTTACTTGTTGTGAATAGGCCCTAGGGAGAGGGTAACGTTCTGGCTGGGTTAGAGAGGCTCTGATGAGCGGGTTCTATCTGATCCGAAAACCCAAGCAGAACACCACTACATTAGCATAGCAGTTGACACCTGAACTATTTTCAAACTGATAACCAACAACCTCTTCAACAGTGTCCAATTTCTTTTTACTTGCAATCACAACATTATCTTGTTCAGTTCCCTTCTCGACACCTTCAGAACAGATATTCTCAAACCTTCTTTTTCGGCCAATCACACGCTTTTCAAATACAGGATATTGACCTAAATTTGGAGCATACACCCTTCTTAACCTATTATACTCTTTTACACAGTTTGCATCTGCAGTAACCTTTGTCTCATCAAAATCAATCAAAAACAAACCAGATAATGTTGTGACTCGCGACAAAGCAACATATGCCATACTCTCTTTAAATACAGTAGATCCAATGTTCACCAATGCACTGTCTACACTTAATCCTTGAGATTTATGAATAGTCACTGCATATGCCAGAGAAAATGGAAATTGTTTCCTACGGACATATAAATCTTTAACAAGCAAAAAACAAACTGAACAACGACCAATTTCCTAACATCTTCAATCTGATCAAATTTAATTTTTAATAATTCAATTTCTTCTTTTTTCTGATAATTAACAAAATCCACCACTTTACCCATTGCGCCATTAACTAACCCTTTTTCTACATCCAAATTACGCCTTAAAATTACCCGACAGTTTACACACGCATACAGTGTCTTTTCTAAACCAGCTGTTTTAGATATTTTTTTTTCTAAAGAATCCAGTTTCGTTTTCAACTTTCCCGTCAAAATAATAGGGATTCATTCATGCTCTATTTTATCGATGGCTTCCATTTTTATAATTTCTTAATTTTCCAGTTTCAATAGTTCTTCGTTGAATATGGAACACTCGCGCAGTGTTGGCATTAAACAGATCACTGATTTATTTTCAGCAATTTTCATGTACACTTTTGCAGGAACTACATTTTCATTTGGAAAGACATTGCAAAGTAATCGACTTTCCAAAGCTTGTTTGCCATGTTTTGTAAGAATTCCAATTCTTATATCTTGAAGAATACTTTCATATTCAGTATCGTTTGCCTGTCGCATATTTGTTGTCAGTTCTTTGTATTCAAAATGAGTCCAAATGTTCACATTACCAACACTACCAAGAGACTTTCTGGTATCTTCATGTGCAAGTGTTTTAAATACTGGTTGTCCTTTTACCGGTGTCAGTTGCAGTAGATCTCCAAAAACTATGACGTGTTTTCCTCCAAATAACACGTCATACTCTGTTTTAAGAATGTGCTGCATTCTTAAATGCACAAAGGCAAGCATCAAGTTTGACACCATGATCACCTCATCAATAATGAGAAGTTTCCTTTTCTTCAAGACTCTTAAAACTTCACAACAAGCTTCTCCAGATAGCTTGTGGTATTCCAATTTGTTCTCATGCTCTACTGGTAGCATTAGTAAACGATGTAAAGTAATTCCTTTAATGTTATGTGCTGCCAACCCAGTTGGAGCAGTGACAACACAAGACAAATGCGACTCAGTTGTTTTTGCAGATAACTTGTAATTACTTTAATTAAGAAACTTTTTCCTGTTCCAGCTTAACCACTCACATACATTCGGATAGGTTGAAATGATGTACATGAGGACCCTTTCTTTTCATGAAGTAATCCATGGTCAATCTGCTCTTTCACTTGTTGATATATTTGTTTCTGTTCAACATTTAGTTGTTCTTCCAAGTTTCCTAACTGTATTACATCTTCGTGAGCTTGATACATTGCTGTTTCCACCTCATTCATGGCAGTTGCTGCTTCATTTTCAACAATTGGTTGTCCAAGTGGATCTTGACTCAGTGCAGCAGAACTTTGACTGTCTTGAGAACTGTCTCTAGCAATCTCAGCTGCAATTGAAGCTTCTTGACCAATTTCATCATTCAACATTTTCACATAATTTGCAAAAGCACTGCATTGTATGCTATCTTTACAAGCATTAAATGAATCTTCATAGCTCTGAAAATCTCCAAGTAATTCCAGTTCTGAACGCCATGGTTTGAACATTTGCAAAAGGGCTAAATAGTAAAATTCCCTTTTATCAGCAGTGTCGCAACTCAGTTTCCTGTGATTAATTAAATTTCCTTTCCTTTGTTTCACCAGACAGCCTTTGGAACCAATCACTGCATATTTTCCATCATTGATGTTCTCCGTAGTATTCCGTTTAAAAGTGTAATTTTGCAGCACTTCATAGAGACACATGTTCTCAAGATGATGACTTCTGTTTGGGTAATATGTGTCCAACATATTCGTTTTCAAAATATCTGTACTTTCTGGTTCTTTTTCTGCTAAATATTCAATTTCTTGAACAGATTTCAGTACCCGATATCGCATTTCTGCAGACTTGCAGATGGTAACCGATCTGAACATTCATATGCTCCAATTTCACGATGCGATAACATCTTCAAACTGAAACTGTATAACTTCTTACTTAGAGTCTTCTCGTGAGAAATCTCTTCCCACATTTCTTTCAATTCCGTCTTTTCTGACTTAGTAATGTAGGACGTTACATATCGTGCAACAGCAATGGAATTGTCCGCAACATACTGAATATCCATGTTAGCATTCCACATGGATAAAATAACTGGATTGTAGTCATTTATGTATTTTGATTCTTCACTTCTTCTTAAGTTGTAGGTATTTTTCAGAGACTTTCTTGAGCATAGCTGACATAAAACTGTTCACTCTTCCTTTGGATAATACAGGACGTGGAAATCCAAAAAGACATTTGGTATACAACTTATCCTTTGACTTGTACTTTCATCGACCGTATTTTCCACATCGATGGCTTTGGAATCGTAAGACTTGTTGTTTTAAGTTTTTATGTTCTCTGCTATTGGGTACAGCACATGTGGCATAATCTTCAATGAAAGACAATAGAGTTTCATCTGAATCTGTTCCAAATTTGGGGGCGTCCTTGATCCATAACAACAAATGTATATGAGGAGCACCTCTTGCTTGATACTCCTTTCTCCAAAAGAAATTCACAACTTCTCCAAGAGGAGGATTCCTTTTATTGCAGATGAAAGACATCATAGCTTCAAATCTATGATTGAAATATCTGCATACATTAACAGGATCCAAAGAGCACAATTCTCCAGGTGTCTTGTATTCAATATTTTTTATATTGGAATTTGCCTCTCGAAGAAATTCAAGTAAATCATCCCAAGCATATTCAGCACAGCTTAGTGTAACAAACCATGTAGTAGTTCCCAAGTTCCGTAGCATACATTTCAGTTCTCCATGACGACGGTACCAATATTCATTAGTCCCACGCTGACATGCCATCAGATTAATCAACTGACATTCTAAATGATCATCTCCCTGATGCACTTTATCCATAAAATCCTTTGCAGTCACATTTTGAAGATGCATTCCAGTTTTTAAAATGTGATTTACTGCATATGAAAGTCCCGACAAGTCACTTTCAAACAGAAGATGAAACATATAAGGGATACATTGTCGAAATCTTGGATCTTCTGCATATAATCTTGTTGTCTGATATTCAGATGCAGGAATCTGCACAGGACGTTCATCATATCGTCCACCTTTTCCTGTTGCAAACAACTGCGGGAAACAACGAGCTTCCAAGCTCTCTTCCCATACACTCATGGGACTTGCTGTTGCTTTTTTAATTTGGAAAAACTCAATCGTATTCCCCATCACCTCTTTGTAGTGAAGTGGATGTACACTGTAATGTTCATAGATTTCTTCACACCTGGACATGTCCACTTTTTCAATTTGTCCACTTAATTTGTCCACTTCAACACAAATTTAAGTGGTATGAACCCACTCGGTCCCTTCGATCATCCTCTTCCAGACTCATTGACACCCCTAGGTTTAGGAAAGTCACCTGTGGTGGGAGAGCCTTCAGCATAGCGGCAGCACATCTGTGGAACAGTCTACCTATTGATATCAGGAAAACAGATGAACTGATGGCCTTCCGAAAAAAGGTGAAAACCTGGCTCTTTCCCAGAACCTAACTGTTCAGACTCTTAAGATTCCCTTCCTTGCTCTCCCTGTTGCACAGAGTTCCTAGCTATGTACTCAGCGCCAGGATGCCCGTAGGGTTATAGAGCGCTTTATAAATGCCATAAATTAAAAATTAAATTAAAATTAAATAATTAATGTTTCAGTATCTTCTGCTAAATCTATTTCTTCTTCTCCTACAAACACATTTCTATAGTACTCATTATTTTTTAACAGATACAATGATGCCTTTTGCACTTTTTTAACATCCACTAACTCTTGCCAGATTTTCTTATTCTTAGTAGGAACACCATTACCTAGAATGACTAGTGGCTCATTTTCTGCATGGTCTACACCAATAGTTTCAATATTTTTCCTTAAATCTAACGGTAAATACACAACTCTTCCTTTCAATCCTCTTTGCAACTCTGATGGAGGTAATTTACCTGTTTTAGGCTCCATACGAACAATAGCCTGAAACGGGTGAACACATTGAATGAGAATAGACTCATACGTATTTAAATCTATCAGCTCTGGAGGAATAGCAACCAACTCTAGATTATTATTGCGAATAGCTCCAGCAGGCATTTTATTCTCATCTAATTTATTATAGCGATATTTGCTAATACGCTGCTAAGATCCCAAATCAAAACAATCCTCTACCAACAAATAAGTTGCAAATTCCATCCACTTATCATTATCTTCTATTTCACTTTTTAAATACAGATTGACACCCCTAGTCTGATTTTTATAGTGAGTTCGCCGACAACAAATACAAGAAACATTTGGTCTTTCACCTGAAATGACCTTAAACTTTGTGATTTCATCCTCAAAGTTTTTTGTAATTACGGGTTCTACATTGTCTTCAACATTTTGTTCTACTAATGTGTCAGTTTCTGCACTCTCTTGCTGAGGACCAAAGTAACAAAACTCAATATCATCACAAACCTTCTTCACATCTGATACTGAGCCACGCAAAAGAGCACTGTTCAACTCATTTAACTTTAGTGCTGGTCTTTTCGCATAATACAATCTTCTCACTAACTTCCGCATTTGAGTATGATGTACTGCCAGCATCCTGAAATGGTGAAAACCCTTTGACAAACTTTCCTAGAAAGACAAGCCAGAGAATGACCTTGCAAATCAGTATTTTTTCTCACTCTGCAAGAGTCTAGTCCTTGCAACACCTTAATCTTTTGTTTACACTTTTTTTACTATATGCTCGTAAAAAACTACATAATTTATCAATAGATTCATGTCGTACACTACAAATACTACTGCAACCCCAAGTATACACAGGGTGTTTAGGACGTCTCCCTAGAACTTCATCAGCTATCACTTTTTCTGCATTTCTTTCAACCATTTTCTCTTTCTCAATTGGACAACCATCTCTAACTTCATAACCTCTACCACTGGTGTCAACTGCAAACAGTAATTTTTTGCTCTGCAAATAACTCTCTTCATTTGAGAAAGGCTCTGAACTGGAACTGTGTTTCCATTCTCCCAAAAACACATCACAATTTTTTTTTCTATTAATTAGTCTTTTCCTCCTACTTTTGGCCTTCATTAAATTGATTGGTTTATCTAGTGATCGAATTCTGTTTAATACTAAAATGAATAGTTTCCTATTTACTTCAAAAGCCTTTTCAACAATGTTTTCAATATGCTTCTTCTTTTTATAAAATAGAGCTCTCTTTTATATTTCTTCACATCTTTCAGCAAATTATGTACTACTCACTTGTAAAATATTTTTTGGTGTAATTTTTTATACTGATTTTGCCTTCTTTTAGCATACTTTGTCTCCTTTGACTGAACATTTGTTTTTTTGCTTTTCTTCTTATTTTGAATGTTTTTTGTAGTTGAAACATTCTCAGTGGTTTCAGCATTCTGTACATTCTGTTTGCTCCTACAAACATTTTTAATAAATTGCTTTGTGCTCTTACCAGAAGATTTTTTCTTTTTAGCCACATTATCTTGTACATTCTATACTTGTGGTTGATTTTTCTTCAAGTTATTCTCCTGTCTCTGTTCTTTTCTTTTTCTTTTTTTTCTGGCATGATTTCTCTATTTTAACGTTGAAAAACAGTATCTGTAAAAAAGAATCACAAATAAAAGTATATTAATAACTTTCAAATTTATACTATTCTATTACTGTAGAAACACATTTTATATAAAAACTGACTAAGAAACTATAGCCCTGAAGCACAAGTGTGACGATGGTTAAAACACTACATGCATAGTGCATACTACTTTGAAGCAGTTCATGCCCTAAAGCCTACCTCACTAAAAGACTACATGCTAACTGACTGAATGATTACAATACTATAAGGAGACACACTGGGTGAGTGACAGGGTGTTTCCTAGAAGTGTATGAATACTGACATGGATATTGATGGTGTGAAAGACAAGTGTGTAGGTGATTAGAGACATACATGCATAGTGGACACATGTTTGAATCCATCCATATGTTAAGGCCTGTCTCAGTCCAATACTACTTGGATACTGACTGAATGATTAGAGTACTGCAAGGCGAGTGCCTGGGTGTATTTATAAGTATTTGGATTTTGGCACAGTGAATGGATTAGTCCATGGTGCTGAATGGGTCACTAGAGGACTGCATGGGGAGTGACAGGGTGTTTGCTAGAAGTGTATGAATACTGACTAGGGAATTGAAGGTGTGAAAGACAAGTGTGTAGGTGGTTAGAGGACTACATGCATAGTGGATAGACATTTGAAGCAATTCATGTGCTAAGGCCTGGCTCACTTCATGAGTACTTGGGTACTGACTGAATGATTAGAGTACTGCAAGGAGAGAGCCTGGGTGAATTTATAAATTGGTGACTTTCGGCGCACTGAATGGATTAGTACATGGTGCTCAATGGGTCACTGGAGGAGTGGAAGGAGAGTGATAGGGTGTTAGCTGCAGTGTATGTATACTGACTGGGGAATTGAAGGTGGGAAAGACAAGTGTGTAGGTGGTTAGAGGACTGCATGCATACTGGATAGGCGTTTGAAGCAATTCATGTGCTAAGGCCTGGCTCACTGCATGAGTACTTGGGTACTGACTGAATGATTAGAGTACTGCAAGGACAGTGCCTGGGTGAATGTATAAGTGGTTGGCTTTCGGCGCATGTGAATGGATTAGTACATGGTGCTGAATGGTTCACTGGAGAAGTATAAGGAGAGTGACAGAGTGTTTGCGGGAACTGTATGAATACTGTCTGGGATATTGAAAGTGTGAAAGACAAGTATGTAGGTGGCTAGAGACCTACATCCGTAGTGGATAGACGTTTGAAACAGTCCATAGACTAACACTTGGATCACTGCAAAACTACCTGAGTACTGACTGAATCATTAGAGTACTACAAAAAGAGTGACTCAGTGAATCTTTTTAAGATTTTGGATTCTAGTGCAGTAAATAGATTAGTACTTACTGCCAAATGAGTAAGTGGAGGTGTGCAATTAAAGTGACATAGTGTTTATTGGAGTTTATAGATACTGACAGAAAAATTGACGGTCTGAAAGGCAATTCTGTTGGTAGTTAGAGGCCTCCATGCATACTGGAACCACGTTTGAATCAATCCATGTGCTAAGGCCTGCCTCACTCCATTAGTACTTAGGTACTGACTGAATGATTAGACTATTGCAAGAAGCGTACCTGGGTGAATTTACAAGTGTTCAGTTTTGGCACAGTGAATGCATAACTACATGGTACTGATTTAGTCACTGGAACACTGCAAGGGGAGTGACAGGATGTTTGCTGAAAGTACATGGATACTGACTGGGGGATTGAAGCTGTTAAAGACAAGTGTATAGTATGTTAGAAGACAGCATGCATACTGCATAGACATTTGTAGCCCTCTATGTGGTAACGCATGGTTCACTACATGAGGACCTGGAAACTGACTGAACTATTAGACTACTGCTAGGAGAGTGCCTGGGTAAAACATTTACGTTTTTCAGTTTTGGCGCAGTAAAAAGATTAGTACATGGTACTGGATCAGTCACTGGATGAGTGAGGATGTTTATTGAAGTATATAGATACTGACTAGTTAAATAAAGAAGTGAAAGACAAGTGTGTAGGTGACTAGAGGCCTGTATGCATACTGGATAGGAGTTTGAAGCAGTCCATGTTGTAAGGCCTGGCTCGCTGCATGAGTACTTGGATACTGACTGAATGATGAGAGTACAGCGAAGAGAGAGCCTGAGTGAATTTATAAGTGTTTGGGTTTTGGCGAAGTGAATTGCTTAGTATTTGCTGCAGAATGGGTCAATAGAGGAGTACATGGGGAGTGACAGGGCGTTTGCTTGAAGTGTATGGATACTGACTGTGGAATTAAAGGTGTGAAAGAGAACTGTGTAGATGGTTAGAGAACTGTATGCAAAGTTGATAAGCATTTGAATCAATGCTAGTGCTAAGGCCTGCCTCACTCCGTTACTACTTGAATATTAACTGAATCTTTACAGTATTGCAAGGACAGTTCCTGGGTTAATACATAAGCAATGACTGCCTTCTAATTCTACCAAAAGTTGAGAACCGGAAAGTTTTTAAGCAGTTATGCGTATTCAAAGATATGAAGTACCCAAATGCTTCTCTCACAGTGCTTCCCAAATGCACACAGACTCACAGTGTTATTCTAGATAAGCAACACTATCACTAGGAGTTTACCAAAACTCATTCACTACTATGGAAGGGGTAAGGGGACTGCACACAATCTACATATTTAAGGACTGCACTTTAGTGTCAAAGCCTGACTCATTTTATCAATGCACAAGCAAAGACTGGCTTCTAATGCTACTAAAACTTGACAACATGGCAGGTTTTAAAACAGTTATCTGTCAGCAAATACATGATGTTACCAAATGCTTCTCTCACAGAGGTTCCCAAATGCACACACACTCACAGTGTGATTCTAGACAAGCAACACTATCACTAGGAGTTTACCAAAACTCATTCACTACTGTGCAAGGGGTAAGGGGACTGCACACAATCTACATATTTCAGTACTGCCCTTTAGTGTCAAAGCCTGACTCATTTTATCAATGCATAAGCAAAGACTGGCTTCTAATGCTACTAAAACTTGACAACATGACAGGATATAAAATAGTTATCTGTCAGCAAAAGCACGATGTTACCAAATGCTTCTCTCACAATCCTTACCCGAAAGGAACACAGACTCACAGTGTGATTGTAGACAACCAACACTATCCTAGGAGTTTACCAAAACTCATTCACTAGTCTGGAAGGGGTAACGGTACTGCACACAATCTACATATTAAAGTACTGCACTTTAGTGCGAAATCTGACTCATTTTATCAATCCATAAGCAAAGACTGGCTTCTAATGCTACTAAAACTTGACAAAATGAGAGGTTTTAAAACAGTTATCTGTCAGCAAATACATGATGTTACCAAATGCTTCTCTCACAGTGGTTCCCAAATGCACACAGACTCACAGTGTGATTCTAGACAAGCAACACTATCACTAGGATTTTACCAAAACTCATTCACTACTATGGAAGAGGTAAGGGGACTGCACACAATCTACATATTTAAGTACTGCACTTTAGTGTCAAAGCCTTACTCATTTTGTCAATGCATATGCAAAGACTGGCTTCTAATGCTACTAAAACTTGACAACATGGCAGGTTTTAAAACCGTTATCTGTCAGCAAATACATGATGTTAACAAATGCTTCTCTCACAGTGGTTCACAAATGCACACACACTCACAGTGTGATTCTAGACAAGCAACACTATCACTAGGAGTTTGCCAAAACTCATTCACTACTATGGAAGGGGTAAGGGGATTGCACACAATCTACATATTTAAGTACTGCACTTTAGTGTCAAAGCCTGACTCATTTTATCAATGCACAAGCAAAGACTGGCTTCTAATGCAACTAAAACTTGACAAAATGAGAGGTTTTAAAACAGTTATCTGTCAGCAAATACATGATGTTACCAAATGCTTCTCTCACAGTGGTTCCCAAATGCACACACACTCACATTGTGATTCTAGACAAGCAACACTATCACTAGGAGTTTACCAAAACTCATTCACTACTGTACAAGGGGTACGGGGACTGCACACAATCTACATATTTCAGTACTGCACTTTAGTGTCAAAGCCTGACTCGTTTTATCAATGCATAAGCAAAGACTGGCTTCTAATGCTACTAAAACTTGACAACATGACAGGATTTAAAACAGTTATCTGTCAGCAAAAGCACGATGTTACCAAATGCTTCTCTCACAATCCTTACCCGAAAGGAACACAGACTCACAGTGTGATTGTAGACAACCAACACTATCCTAGGAGTTTACCAAAACTCATTCACTAGTCTGGAAGGGGTAACGGTACAGCACACAATCTACATATTAAAGTACTGCACTTTAGTGCGAAATCTGACTCATTTTATCAATCCATAAGCAAAGACTGGCTTCTAATGCTACTAAAACTTGACAAAATGAAAGGTTTTAAAACAGTTATCTGTCAGCAAATACATGATGTTACCAAATGCTTCTCTCACAGTGGTTCCCAAATGCACACAGACTCACAGTGTGATTCTAGGCAAGCAACACTATCACTAGGAGTTTACCAAAACTCATTCACTACTATGGAAGAGGTAAGGGACTGCACACAATCTACATATTTAAGTACTGCACTTTAGTGTCAAAGCCTGACTCATTTTGTCAATGCATAAGCAAAGACTGGCTTCTAATGCTACTAAAACTTGACAACATGGCAGGTTTTAAAACAGTTATCTGTCAGCAAATACATGATGTTACCAAATGCTTCTCTCACAGTGGTTCCCAAATGCACACAGACTCACAGTGTGATTCTAGACAAACAACACTATCCCTAGGAGTTTACCAAAACTCATTCACTGCTATGTAAGGGGTAAGGTGGCTGCACACAATCTACATATTTAAATACTGCACTTTAGTTTCAAAGCCTAACTCATTTTGTCAATGCATAAGCAAAGACTGGCTTGTAATGCTACTAAAACTTGACAACAAGACAGGTTTTAAAACAGTTATCTGTCAGCAAATACATGATGTTATCAAATGCTTCTCTCACAGTGGTTCCCAAATGCACACAGACTCACAGTGTGATTCTAGACAAGCAACACTATCCCTAGGAGTTTACCAAAACTCATTCACTACTATGGAAGAGGTAAGGGGACTGCACACAATCTACATATTTAAGTACTGCACTTTAGTGTCAAAGCCTGACTCATTTTGTCAATGCATAAGCAAAGACTGGCTTCTAATGCTACTAAAACTTGACAACATGGCAGGTTTTAAAACAGTTATCTGTCAGCAAATACATGATGTTACCAAATGCTTCTCTCACAGTGGTTCCCAAATGCACACACACTCACAGTGGGATTCTAGACAAGCAACACTATCACTAGGAGTTTACCAAAACTCATTCACTACTATGGAAGGGGGAAGGGGACTGCACACAATCTACATATTTAAGTACTGCACTTTAGTGTCAAAGCCTGACTCATTTTGTCAATGCATAAGCAAAGACTGGCTTCTAATGCTACTAAAACTTGACAACATGGCAGGTTTTAAAACAATTGTCTGTGAGCAAATACATAATTTTACAAAATGCTTCTCTCACAATGCTTACCCAAATACACACAGACTCACAGTGTGATTGTAGACAGACAGCTATCCCTTGTACAAAGCACATTTACTAGTCTACAAGATCTAAGGTGACTGCACACATTACAGAAAACTTTCTACTACACATTAGTACCAAAATGCTTCTCTCAAAATGATTCCTAAATGCACACAGACTCACTGTGTGATTCTAGACAAACAACACTATCCCTTGCACTATACCAAAAAAAAACACATTTCTTAATCTACGAGTACTACATTTTAGTGTAGAAACATGACTCATTTTGCAAATTCATAAACAATGACTGGTTTCTAATTATACCAAAATATAAAAACAGCAGACTTATCTGTCTGCAAACAAATGAAAAACACAAAGGCTTATCACAGAATGGTTTCTACATGCACACACACTGTCAATGAGATTGTATACAAAAAAAAGTACTCCCTGCACTTTAGCAGGAGAAATACATTAGTCTGATTAAAATCAAAATAGACCTCATACATCCCCTCACAATTAAATAACTCACCTTTCAAGTTGTTTTGTAGATTAAAAAGTATATCAGTCACACACCAGATTTTCTTATACAACATCTCTGCACTGTGCACCTGTCAGCAAAACCAAAGAATGCCAAAGTTTCCCTCTCATTTTCCACACATATACATGTAAAATCAAATCACATTCCTTCCCACATAAATTCAAAAGCAAACACACATTTCTATTGGTTAAACATTTCAACCCTTTTCAAATGACATAAATTTGAACCCTACCCCCAATCTGCCTTCTGCCTGTTACCATAGCAACAGTTCATGGAACACTGAACTGAGCACACAGGTCACAAGTTCAACACACAATGTTGCTAATCAAAACAGCAAGTGTGCTTGACTTTTCAACATATCAGCTTATCATATATAATTTTCCTTTCACTCAGTTTTTGTTAACCAATAAGAATCATGCGTTTAAAAAACAGAAACATGCACCCTACCTTTCAGTGTAGAAGGTTCTCAAACAACCAATGTTTTCTTGTCTTTTTTCAAAACTGCATCTTAGCCACCATTTTAGAAAAATCTTACTTTTCAAACTGCCATTTCATTTACAGAGACCATCTGAGTGCATCCAGACCTCCCTTCAAGATGCTTAGAGTGTGGATTGTGGGACACAGCTATATGTTCTGGAGCCAAAGGTATGCAGGAAACAAAGGCATTCACAAAGACCTAGGTTTGCCAAATGTAGACATACATGGATTGGACAGAGAGGGTTACAGTGGCACCAATTGATGCCATTGGTAAAATCCTTTATGCATATCCTACACCCTGACCTCATAATAGTGCACTGTGGTGGCAATGACCTAGTCACTTTGACTGGGGTAGGTTTGGAAATGCTTATGAAGGACACCTTTGCAGAATTGATTTCACTTTTTCCCAAAACTGCCTTTGTGTATTCTAACATATGCCAAAGGCAGAAATGGAACTGGTCCAATCATTTTTGTCCACAAATTGAGAAAGCTAGGAAACATGTGAATAAATCTGTTTCTGCTTTTCTCCGAGACTATAGAATGGGGTCCATTTACAATAACATTCTGCGCTTTCATATGCAAGAGATGTATAGGAGTGATGGAGTACACTTTACTAATGAAGGAAACAGAGTCTTCCTCAACAACTTTATACTCTGTATAGGTACTTACTTATAAGTACCAAAAACTCTCAATGAACACAACGGCTCTTTTTAGAGCCACTCAAGAACAAAACACTTAAGCTTGATGTTTATCTCCCAAAAATTTCAGTTTTTTTCCCTTGGATCCGCGCACCCAACGCGATAGGAACTGCACACCCAACGTGAGAGAAACTGTGCACCCAACGCGTTAGGATGCGTGACTCCTAATTTTATCGTAAAAAAAAAAATAGCCCCTATCACTAATTTTTATTATCCCCGGGGCCCCCATCCCCCGGGCTTATAAAAAAACGTTGGAGACCGTGGGGGGAGCCTCAATGCCCCCACGGTCCCAGCCGGCTCCCCGCGTCCTTCGGGAGGCGGCATTGCTTTTCCACCTGGGGAGCTGAGAACATGCAGCTCCCCGTGTGGAAAAGCAATATCGTTTGGATTTTGAAAGAGAGAGCAGGTTTCCCTGCTCTCTCTTTCAAAACCCTAACGAAGTTTGCTATGGGAGGGCGGGAGACTCCTGCCCTCTCATAGCAAACAACAGTGTCCTGGGGGTGGGCACCCCAGGACACTGTAGGAGCCGGCCCTGGGGGATAGCGGTCCCCAGGGCCCTCGAGGGCTCCAGGAGGGGGGCCATGCAGCCCCCCTCCAAGCTATTAATTTACCAACATTTTGCCCCCGGGATTTGGCCCACCCGGGGGCTAATTATTAACGAAGCGTGGACGCCAGCGCTTCGTTTTTTTTTTCCGGCCGGATCCGCGCACCCTGCGCGCATTTTGCCGATTTTTTTTCTCCAAAAAAAGGGGGCCCAGGGGGTCCTTCTGAGACCCCCTAAGCAACACTAGAGGGTCAGAGTATTTCTACCCTGCCCCCTTTATATGTTTTAAACACTTATTCCCCTTACTTCTTCAGCCTCGCTTCTACCGAGGCACAAAATGGCTGCCAACAGTTCCTGGTTACGAATGTAGACAGACACTTGACAGCCAATTAGCATTCAGCGTGTGATCGGGAGAGTGCGCGCTCTGTTCGGGGAGGGTGCGCTTAGGGTGCGCATACGGTGCGCGGATCCTCCGAGGCCATAGATATATCTATCTTTTTTAGTCTAATTTTCTCAGGAACTACTGAACAGATTTACACCATTTATGCAAAATGCACGAGTCTGAACTGAGGACTACCTCTTTGCCAAATTTGGTGTAATTCTGTTCAGCAGTTCGGGCTGTAGCTGCGTCAACAGGTCCTATGGGAAATTGCATGGGGAAAACGTGTTTTGGGACTCCCCTTTTTTCTCAGCCCCCGCTTGATGAATCACCACAAAACTTTCAGGATAGGAGCGGACCGGAGCTGGCCAAAAGTTTAGAAAATTTTGCGAAGATTCGTCAACCGGCGCCAGACTTATTGGGAACAGAATGTTGCGGATTTCCTATGGAAAATAGGTCCTAACTATCAATCAATCAATCACTGCATTTGTAAAGCACGCTACATACCCGAGAGGGTCTCAAGGCGCTGGGGAGGGGGGGTGCTACTGGTCGAAGAGCCAGGTCTTGAGGAGTCTTCTGAAGGCCAGCAGGTCCTGGGTCTGTCGTAGGATGGTGGGGAGAGTGTTCCAGGTCTTGGCGGCGAGGTAGGAGAAGGATCTGCCGCCGGCAGTGGTTTTTCGGATGCAGGGGACTGTGGCGAGGGCGAGGTTGGCTGAGCGGAGGCTTTGGGTGGGGGTGTGGAAGCTGAGTCGGTTGTTGAGGTAGGTGGGTCCGGTGTTGTGCAGTGCTTTGTGTGCGTGGATAAGGAGCTTGAAGGTGATCCTTTTGTTGACGGGGAGCCAGTGCAGGCCTCTCAGGTGGAGTGTGATGTGGCTGCAGCGGGGGACGTCGAGAATGAGTCGGGCCGAGGCGTTCTGGATGTGTTGGAGTCGTCTCAGGAGCTTGTTTGTAGTTCCTGAGTAGAGGGAGTTCCCGTAGTCGAGTCTATTGGTGATGAGGGCCTGGGTAACGGTTTTTCTCGTGTCGAGGGGGATCCATTTGAAGATCCTGCGGAGCATACGGAGGGTGTTGAAGCAGGACGCGGAGACGGCGTTGACTTGCCTGGTCATGGAGAGAGTGGAGTCGAGGATGACCCCCAGGTTGCGTGTGTGGTCCGTGGGTTCCGGGGCTGTGCCTAGTGACGTGGGCCACCAAGAGTCGTCCCAGGCTGATGGGGTGGGTCTGAGAATGAGGACCTCCGTCTTGTCTGAGTTCAGCTTCAGTCTGCTGTCCTTCATCCAGTCGGCTACGGCTATAACTACCTACTGGCAAACGCCAGTAGGTAATATATATATATATATATATATATATAGAGAGAGAGAGAGAGAGAGTCTCTTTCTGTCTGTAGATGATATATGTATATATGTGTATCTATATACATATATATGTGTATATAGATACATATATATATATACATAAATCTACAGAGTGAATGATATATATATATGTATCTCTATTATCTACTGGCGGTCGCCAGTAGATAGTTATAGTTAGGACCTATTTTCCATAGGAAATCCGCAACATTCTATTCCCAATAAGTCTGGCGCCGGTTGACGAATCCTCGTGAAATTTTCCAAACTTTTGGCCAGCTCCGCTCCGCTCCTACCCTGAAAGTTTCATGGTGATTCGTCAAGCGGGGGCTGAGAAAAAAGGGGGGTCCCAAAACGCGTTTTCACCCATGCAATTTCCCATAGGATCTGTTGTCGCAGCTACAGTCCGAACCACTGAACGGAATTACACCAAATTTGGCAAAGAGGTAGTCCTCAGTTCAGACTCATGCCTTTTGCATAAATGGTGTGAATCCGTTCAGTAGTTCCAGAGAAAATTAGAGTTAAAAGTACATAAATATCTATGGCCGGGGAGGATCCGCGGACCCTACCCGCACCGTGTGCGCACCCTCCCCGAACCGAGCGAGCAACCTCCTGATCGCACTCTGAATGCTAATTGGCTGTCAAGTGTCTGTCTGCATTCGAAACCAGGAACTGTTGGCAGCCATTTTCTGCCTCGGTAGAAGCGAGGCTGAAGAAGCAAGGGGAATAAGTGTGTAAAACATATAAAGGGGGCAGAGTGGAAATACTCTGACCCTCTAGAGGTGCTTAGGGAGTCCTAGAAGGACCCCCTGGGGTCCCCCTTTTTTTTTTGTTAAACGGCGAAATGCGCGCACGGTGCGCGCATCCTATCGCGTTGGGTGCACGGACTCTCTCGCGTTGGGTGCGCGGATCCACAGAATATTTTTTTTTTAAAAGACAAGAAATCATTGGTTGTATGACTACTTTCTACACTGAAAGGTAGGGTGTATATTTCTGTTTTTTAAAGGTATGATTCTTATTGGTTAACAAAAACAGATTGTAAGGAACATTATATTTGATAAGCTGATATGTTGAAAAGTCAAGCACACTTCCTGTCTTGTTTAGCAACATTGTTTGCTGAACTTGTGATCTGTGTGCTCAGTGCAGTGTTTCATGACCTGTTTCTATGGTAAGAGGCAGAAGGCAGATTGGGGGAAGGGTTGAAATGTATTTCAGTTGGAAAAGGTTGAAATGTTTAAACAATAGAAATGTGTGTTTGCTTTTGAGTTTATGTGTGAAGGATTGTGATTTGATGTTTACATGTATATGTGTGGAAAATGAAAGGGAAACTTTTCCATTCTTTGTTTTTGCTGAGAGGTGCACAGTGCAGAGATTCTGTAAAAGAAAATCTGGTGTGTGAGTGATATACTTCTTAATCTACAAAACAACTTGAAAGGTGAGTTATTTATTTTGTGAGGGGATGTATGTAGACTATTTTGATTTTAATCAGACTAATGTATTTCTCCTGCTAAAGTGTAGGGAGTACTTTTTTCTCTACAATCTTATTGACAGTGTGTGTGCATGTAGAAACCATTTGGTGATAAGCATTTGTGTTTTTCATGTGTTTGCAGACAGATAACTGTGCTTTTTTTATATTTTGGTAGAATTACAAACCAGTCATTGTTTATGAATTTGTGAAATGAGTTATGTTATGTTTCTATACTAAAATGTAGTACTTCTTCTAGATGAAGAAATGTGTTTTGGTATAGTGCAAGTGATAGTGTTGTTTGTCTGGAATCACACAGTGAGTATGTGTGCATTTGGGAACCACTGTGAGAGAAGCATTTGGTAACATCGTGGATTTGCTGACAGATAACTGTTTTAAAACCTGTCATGTTGTCAAGTTTTAGTAGCATTAAAAGTCAGTCTTTGCTTATGCATTGATAAAATAAGTCATGCTTTGACACTAATGTGCTGTACTTTAATATGTAGATTGTGTGTAGTCTCCTTACCCCTTGCACAGTAGTGAATGAGTTTTGTTAACCTTCTAGGGATAGTGTTGCTTGTCTAGAATCACACTGTGAGTCTGTGTGCATTTGGGAACCACTGTGAGAGAAGTATGTGGTAATATTGTGTATTTGCTGACAGATAACTGTTTTAAAACCTGTCTTGTTGTCAAGTTTTAGTAGCATTAGAAGGCAGTTTTTGCTTATGCTTTGATTAAATGAGTCAGGCTTTGACACAAAAGTGCAGTCCTGAAATATGTAGATTGTGTGCAGTTCCCTTACCACTTGCACTGTAGTGAATGAGTTTTGGTAAACTCCTAGGGATAGTGGTGCTTGTCTAGAATCACACTGTGAGTTAGTGTGTATTTGGGAACCACTGTGAGAGAAGCATTTGGTAACATCGTGTATTTTCTGACAGATAACTTTTTAAAATCCTGTCATGTTGTCATGTTTTAGTAGCATTAGACGCCAGTCTTTGCTTATGCGTTGATTAAAAGAGTTAGGCTTTGACACAAAAGTGCAGTCCTGAAATATGTAGATTGTGTGCAGTTCCCTTACCACTTCCACAGTAGTGAATGATTTTTGGTAAACTCCTAGGTATAGTGGGTATTGTCTAGAATCACACCGTGAGTCTGTGTGCATTTGGGAACCACTGTTAGAGAAGCATTTGGTAACATCATGTATTTGCTGACAGATAACTCTTTTAAAACCTGTCATGTTGTTAAGTTTTAGTAGCATTAGAAGCCATTCTTTGGTTATGCATCGATAAAATGATTCATGCTTTGACACTAAAGTGCAGTACTGAAATATGTAGATTGCTTGCAGTCCCCTTACCCCTTCTACAGTAGTGAATGAGTTTTGGTAAGCTGCTAGGGATAGTGTTGTTTGTCTAGAATCACACTGTGAGTCTGTGTGCATTTGGGAACCACTGTGAGAGAAGTATTTGGTAATGTTGTGTATTTGCTGACAGATAATTGTTTTAAAACTTGTCATGTTGTCAAGTTTTAGTAGAATTAGAAGCCAGTTTTTGCTTATGCTTTTATTAAATGAGTCAGGCTTTGACACAAAAGTGCAGTCCTGAAATATGTAGATTGTGTGCAGTTCCCTTATCAGTTCCACAGTAGTGAATGATTTTTGGTAAACTCCTAGGTATAGTGGTTGTTGTCTAGAATCACACTGTGAGTCTGTGTGCATTTGGGAACCACTGTGAGAGAAGCATTTAGTAACATAGTGTATTTTTTAGCAGATAACTCTTTTAAAACCTGTCATGTTGTCAAGTTTCAGTAGCATTAGAAGCCAGTCTTTGCTTATGCGTTGATTAAATGAGTCATGCTTTGACATTAATGTGCTGTACTTAAATATGTAGATTGTGTGCAGTACCATTACCTCTTCTAGACTAGTGAATGAGTTTTGGTAAACTGCTAGGGATAGTGTTGCTTGTCTAAAATCACACTGTGAGTCTGTGTACATTTGGGTAAGGATTGTGAGAGAAGCATTTGGTAACATAGTGTATTTGATGACAGATAACTGTTTTAAAATCGGTCATGTTGTCCATTTTTAGTAGCTTTAGAAGCTATTCTTTGCTTATGCATTGATCAAATGAGTCAGGGTTTGACACTAAAGTGCAGTACCATGTACTATTCTCTTCACTGTGCCAGAACTGAAAATTTAAAAGTTTTACCCAGGCACTAATGTAGCAGTAGTCTGATGATTTAGTCAGTTTCCAAGTACTCATGTTGTGAACCATACATTACCACATAGATTGCTTCAAATGTCTATGCAGTATGCATGCAGTCTTCTAACATACTATACACTTGTCTTTCACATTTTCAATTCCATACACTTCCAGGAAACACCCTGTAACTCCCTTTGCAGTCCTCTAGTGACCCATTCAGCACCATGTACTAATCCATTCACTGTGCCAAAACCCAAACACTTAGAAATTCACCAAGATACTATCTTTCCAGTACTCTAATCATTGAGTCAGTGCCTAAGTATTCATGCACTGAGCCAGGCCTTAGCACATGGACTGCTTCAAACCCCTATCCACTATGTATGCAGTCTTCTAACCACCTAGACACTTGTCTTTCACACTTTCAATTCCCTAGTCAGTATCCATACAGTCCAGTAAACATCCTGTCACTCCCTTTGCACTCCTCTAGTGACCCATTCAGTACCAAGTACCAATCTATTCCTTGTGCGAAAAGTCTTCCACTTATGAATTCACCTAGGCACTCTCCTTGCTGTACTCTAATCATTCAGTCAGTACCCAAGTACTCATGCAGTGAGCCAGGCCTTAGCACATGGACTGCTTTAAATGCCTATCCAGTATGGATGCATTCCTCTAATCACCTACATAGTTGTCTTTCACACCTTCAATTCCCTAGTTAGTATTCATACACTTCTAGCAAACACCCTATCACTCACCCAGTGTGTCTCCTTATAGTACTGTAATCATTTAGTCAGTTAGCATGTAGTCTTTTAGTAAGGTAGGCTTTAGGGCATGAACTGCTTCAAAGTAGTATGCACTATGCATGTAGTGTTTTAACGATCGTCACACTTGTGGTTCAGGGCTATAGTTTCTTAGTCAGTTTTTATATAAAATGTGTTTGTACAGTAATGGAATAGTATAAATTTGAAAGTTATTAATATACATTTATTTGTGATTCTTTTTTACAGATTCAGAACAGGAGTGTTTCTCATCCGTTTGCACTCTTCTCGTGCAAGATTGTTTGGATGAAGGGTCCTTAGGTGTTTCATCATACTTGCTGTGCCGCACGAGTATTTTTTGTTAGGATCCCCTCATAACAGAACTCTTTTGCAAATCTTGCGTGTGACGAAGGTGGCATTGGTCTTTGTTTGCCCCTCGAGAAAACTAGAAAATTTCCACACCACTGAAGGAAAACGTTGTGGGCGTGGTGCAGCCTCCAAAAATTCATCCTTAGATTCGGTGAATATTTTAAAGCGACAACATTTAGAGTTTTTGTAAGTTTAAACTTATAAAATTTTGGTAGCTGTATGCATTTTAGATATCTGTGATTTGTATCTTGTTTTTTTGTTTGAGAATAGCATGTTGGTTTTTTTTAACAATCTTTGAGATTGTTTTTTTTTGCCTGCTGTTAAGTGATGAGTACAATTGAAATCACTATTTTTAGTGAAATTTAATATATTCTGAGAACAGCAAAAAAGGCAAAAAAATTACTTTGTGGAAATTATGCTGTGTTGTAAAAAATGCATTATTACATGTTATAAGTTTTTTTTCCTTTTCTTTCACAGATCCAAATTTTAAAATAAGCAATTTATGTGAATTTAGATTGCATTGAAAATATGAAAAAAATGTATACCATTTTTTATTCCTATTACTGTGAAGGTAAGTTTAACTAAGTCTCAATATGCAGAATGACGAGGTATGCAAGAAGCTACAAAGTTGAAACACGTTTCTAAAAACACTCTGTTTATACGTATGTAGTTTTGAAATCTGACTATAATCAGATATAATGTGACCTGCAAAAAAAGAGATTTGAGGGGTTCATAATATTTCCCATTGTACCTATTGAAGGACCACAATCATTTCAATCATTTTTCTTTGAGCATCTTTGCAGACAAAACTCTGTGCTTACCTTCTATCATCCGCAAGGAATTTTAAAACCGGAAATATGTCACTTTTTGTTACATAGTTATTGCGCAAGACACTCGTTTATATTTACAAAGAGAGGAAAAGGCACTCTGTGTACTTTTTCTACTCCATGTAAATACAACCTCATCATACACACCACTTTGCATTGAAAGGGTGTTCTATAAGTGTTGTTGTGCATGTTTGCACTGAATACTCATAGAACAAGATATATCTCTAGATTTATCAGAAATCATAAATCTCGATATGTATGTGAAAGCTGCACCAGTCTAAAATTGGTATAGGAAAGTACAATAAGGAAAATTATTTTTATTTCTCCACATTTTTATATCTTCAATGCATGCTAAAATGTTCAGCATACATTGAAGGAGAAAATGCATTTTCTCATTGTTTTTGTGCAGGAAGGTGTCTCTTCCTGCAGATAAACAAACAGCACATGACACAGATATCCTTGCACTATGGTGCAAGGGTGCCTGTGTCACCACATGGCTGCAGTTTAAGCAGCCGTGCAGAGAGAAGCATAGATTTGCAACATATTTATGTACATATGTTGCATCCCTATGCTTCGGAAGTACTACAGCACACTGTAGTTAAAGAGGTTACTGTGTGATGCTGCAGCACTTCCTCATAGTTCTGCACTTATACATTCACCATATGCTACTAATGCATTCATTCACTCAATTACGTACTACACATACATTCATCTAAACTTTCACACACTAACAAAGAAATGTAGCTCTTTTTTTAAACCAGGAAAGTTAGTTCTTACAAGAACTTTTTTTCTCTTCTTTTATATTTTTTTGGGGGGGTTCTAACAGTTTTGTGATTTTGGGGTTTTTCTGGAAAAAAACAAAAAACAAAACGGGAGGAACCAAACAATGAACTTCAGGGAACAAAAAAAAACTTTTTTTAAAAACTAGCAAATTGACTTTCTTGCCGGCGGCAGATCAGATTGATCGACTGCTCACCATAGCACAAAGTCGCATTGCACTTAGTGCAGAGCACTTTTAAATATTGAAATTGAGGACGGATGTCCAAGTTTTGGGCTGATGGATGCACTCTTGAAGTGCTCGGCTGCGATGAGGTAGAAGGCGCAGGAGCAGGAGTGTTTCTCATCCGTCGGCACTCTTGTCATGCAAGATTGTTCGGATGAAGGGTCCTCAGGTGCTTCATCATACTTGCCGTGCCGCACGAGTATTTCTTGTTAGGATCCCCTCACGACAGCACTCTTTTGCAAATCTTGCACGTGACCAAGGTGGCATTGGTCTTATTCTGCCCCTCGGGAAAAGTAAAACATTTCCACACCACTGAAGAAAAACGTTCTTTGGGTGGTGCCTCCACCAAAAATTCATCCTCAGATGAATGAGGAGATGCAGGTGATGCCTGCTGCCCTGAAGCCATTTTAGTTGAAAAAAGTTAGAGCTAAGGGTAAACTTAGTCTAAAAAATCTTCTCTGCAAAGAGATGCTCCTCCAAAGAAGGTCAAAGAAGAATGATTGAATTGGGTGGGGTCTTTCAATAGTTAGAACAGGAAGTGTAATGAACCAATCAAATCTCTTTTTTTGCAGGTCACATGGGATCCGCGCACCCTGCGCTTACGCAGCACACACCCAGCGCGCATCCGCGAAATTGAATTAAAAAAGAAATATAGGATTAGATGTAAAAATATATTACTTTTAAGACTAGTTTAGAGTTTGTCTTCAATTAATATTCACATGAAATACATATATATGTTTTTTTTAAATGTTAAATATTTTGCGGGATCCGCGCACCTACCGCGTCATAGACGCAGATGACGCATCGCGGAAGTGCGTAAACGTCGCGTTACGTACATCGAACGTGTCGCGTATAGGCTGGGAGTCGCGTACAAGTCGCATTGCGATCACGCACTAAACACGTACCCAATGCATACCATGCGCGGATGCTACCGCGTAGGGATCGAGAACGGTGCACATAGGGTGCGCGGATCCAAAAAATATATAAAATATAGTTTTGAACATATAGTTAAAAAAATATTTTTAAAAATATTTAAAAAAAACAATAAAAACAATAATATTTTTTAATTTTGAAAAGATTTAAATGAAAAAATAGGTTAAAAAATAGTGTTAAAAAGAATTTCAAAAAAACATAATTAATGAAATTGACACACTGAATTTGAAAAATATAGAAATGCAATCAAAATCATTAAACATGATATCTTCAGAGATAAGTTGAAGATAGGAATTAGCATTTAAAAACCTTTGAAATTCACTGAAAAAACCATAGGTTTCATGCACGTTATAGTTAGGAATTGGCATTTAAAAAACCTTTGAAATTCACTGAGAAAACCAAAGGTTTCAGGGGCGTTATAGTTAGGAATTGGCATTTAAAAAACCTTAGAAATTCACTGAAAAAATCATAGGTTTTAGGGGTGTTATAGTTAGCTGGACATTTCCCTCGTACAAAACCCTAGAAATTCCCCTGTTATAGTTAGTTCAGCTAACTATAACTCGCGCCCCCGCAATGCACTGCTGATGACGTCACATATTACATCACTCATGACATGGTCAGTGACATCAGTGATGACATCACTGATGACATCTCAAATGACATCACTGATGACATCACTGATGATGTCATCCAGTGACTGTGTGTTTCTGTAAAGTTTAAATATGTTTAATATATATAGGGAAAGGCCTATGGAAGAATGAGTGGGTGTATAAGTATGTGAATGGATGATTTAGTAGGTGCGTGACTGACTATATAAATGAGTCATTAAACGTATCCTACTGCAGACTAGTGACTAAACTGTGTGAATGTCTGTATCTGTCTATCTGTTGGTGTATACGTGGCTGCATGGTTTTGTGAATAGCTATATGAGTGTCTATATGGGTTAATGATTGGTTGTCTGAGTATCTGTATGGGTGCCTGAGTGTTTGTGTGGGTAGGGTGTGTATGACTCTGTGCATAGATGTGTGAGTGGGTGATTCTATGGTGCATGGTTTTAAGAGTGCATCTGTGATGAACTGTATGGTTGGGTGAGTGTATGTATAGGTGTGTTAGGGATTGAATGTATATCTCAGTGGTACATGTGTGACTAACTACATATGTGAAAGGCAGTATATATGTGTGTAAGAGTATATAAGTGGGTATATGTGAGAGTGTGTGATTGTGAGAGTGGCTGTATGGATGAGTGTGTGCTTGTATCAATGATTGTATAAGAATGTGGGACTATTTTTATGAGTAAGTGAACTTGAGTGTGTTTAACTGTATATGTGAGTAAATTGGACTGTGTTTAATTACTTGCACGACTGACTAGGTGTGTCAGTACCTCAATGGATGATTGGTGGTGTGTGAGTGTCTATATAGGTGTATAAATGCATATGATAGTCTTGTACGGAGTGACTGTAAGTATGAGTGACTGTACAGGTGAGTGATTGGAGGTGTATGTAGACCTAAGAGTTAATGAGTGGGTATGTAGTTATTGGTATTGGAGTATCTATGGTTTTCAAAATGGCCGTCTGAAATTTTGAGTCGGTTTATCAAAGGTTATATTAGGGTGTGAGAAGATGCACTAATTTATCACATGGATGATGTCATCAGTGATGTCATCAGTGATGTCATTTGAGATGTCATCAGTGATGTCACTGACCATGTCATGAGTGATGTAATATGTGATGTCATCAGCAGTGCATTGCGGGGGCGCGAGTTATAGTTAGCTGAACTAACTATAACAGGGTAATTTCTAGGGTTTTGTATGAGGGAAATGTCCAGCTAACTATAACACCCCTAAAACCTATGGTTTTTTCAGTGAATACATATATATATGTATAGAGATACATTTATATAAATATATGTAGAGATAAAATGTATATGTGTGTATAATATATATATATATATATATTTTATATATATATATATATATATATATATATATATATGTATATATATATATATATATATATATATGCCCTTTGATACACCGGGAACGGCTCACCCGCGGACGGGTGCTTTACAAGTGCGGGGGTGCGTCCACGATATTTATCCAAGCTCTGTTACGTTTCCAATAAACTCTCTAGCAACTGCCACTGCGAGTGCTGTTTTTCTTTTTGGGAAACAAGGAAACGGAGCTTTGAAGTTACATGAAAGGCAGTAAAGAGTGGTACTGCTGCAGAGTACAAATAAGGTTCCTGCTAGATAGAGATATCTGACTTTTGTCTAGTGGCCATGCTGGAAAGAACAGAACTGTATTATGTGGATAGCTAAATGGATTAGTAAAGCAACGTAGTAGAAACACTTTGAAGCAGATGAAATGTATGTGAGAGAGGGGCTATGGAGAGCTGAGGGGCACGTTTTCAAGGATGGTAGTGAGGGAGTCAAAGGAGGTCATAGTGTGCAATTGTAAAGCACACGTTCACCTGTAGGCATCTTGGCACCAAAATGATGGTCGCACTGGCTTCCACCAATGCTAAAATGCTGCAGTGATGGGTATGTGGCAAGGTAAACTAATACTGTGTCTTTTTTCACTCTTTCTTAGTCTTTTTGGTGAGCGTACGGATTTCGCAAAGGAAAGGTAAGCTAACTTTGTCATTATTGACTGTTAAACACTTCACTCACGCACACACACACCTACACTTTAAAACCAACAACCTATCTGCCTTCTACGTAGGATAGAGTTTTAAAAGGATAGTTTTAGGCACTAGTAGAGATGGCATATCGTTGGATGAATGCTGTCCAGGCCCTAAGTCTGGTTCTGGAGTCCAGCTCTGAGGCAGGATCAGAGACTGAGACAGCAGATACTGAGACAGCATCTGAGGGAGAGGACAATGAAGCCGAATCTGGGGGTGATTTTTCAGTCGGTGCAATTCCATCCGACGACTCATTGTCCAGCGATTCTGAAGGAAACAATGTCAGTTGTGCTGTCCCTTTGCTATCACTGTCTGTGCAGCAGGACACCAGTAACAGGTTAGAGCAACCCAGAGTGCAGGCACGTGCGGCCGCAAGCACAGACGGAGTGCTGTCTTGGCAGCCTCTCAATTTAGTTCAGCCCCAAATTCCACCTTTCACTGGTGACACTGGACGTAAAGTTGATACTGCAAATTTTTTGCCAATTGACTACGTCCATCTCTTTTTGGATGTTGACTTCCTTGACGAAATTGTGCAGCGAACAAATTTGCGTGCTGAACAAATTCTGAGGGAGCAAGGAGGCACTCTTGGGCCTCATTCTAGGGCTCACAAGTGGACTCCCACTACTTTAGGGAGTTGAAGATTTTTGGGGCCTCACGCTTAAAATGGTGGTAGTGCATAAACCAACCTTGCAATCCTACTGGTCTACTCGCACGGTTTGGTTAACCCCCATCTTCGCACCATACATGAGCAAAAATTGTTTTTGCTATTGCAGCGCATGCTGCATTTCAATGACAATTCTGCTGCATTGCCCCGGGACCATCCAGACTGTGCCAGGTTGTTCAAAATTCGGCCTGTCCTGGAACATTTGTCTGCCAGGTTTCCAGAGGTTTATACTCCTGGAAAGAATACAGCCATTGATGAGTCCTTGATCTTGTATAAATGGCGGCTGCCTTTTAGGCAGTACATTCTGAGCAAACGCGCTCGCTATGGCATCAAGCTGTACATGCTGTGTGAGAGGTCGACTGGCTATGTGTACAGCTTGTGAGTGTATATAGGGAAGGACACAACTCTTAACCCTGTAGGTTGCCCTCCCACGCTAGGGATCATAGGAAAGATCGCATGGGAGCTTGTCCAGCCACTTCTTCACAAAGGTTATAAACTTTATGTGGACAATTTCTATACAGGAGTAGAGCTATTCAGTGAGCTCTACAAAGCTGGCACCATGGCTTGCGGTACAATTTGTTGTCGCCGCAAAGGATTCCCGCAGGAGCTTGTTTGCAAGAAGCTCCAAAAATCCCAGAGCACTGCGTTGCGTTCCAACAAACTGCTCCAGTCAAGTTCTCCGATAGGCTTGACGTGTACTTGCTCACTACAATTCATGCTGAGAGCACTCCCCCTGTCACGGTTTGGGGTCAGATGGCTGAAGTTCACAAGCCAACCTGTATACTTGATTACAACAAGTACATGGGCGGAGTGGACAAGAACAACCAGGTTCTTCAGCCATACAATGCGAGTCGTAAAACTCGCACTTGGTATAAGAAACCGTTTACGCACCTGATCCAGATGGCAACATACAATGCATATATTGTTTATCGTGAGACCACTACAGGAAGACTCATGTGTGTCCTTGTCTTTCAGTTGTCTGCGATTGAAAGTCTCACTGCTACAGAAGCAGCAGTCTCCACTTCATGTGTTCTGGAGGACATGGCAAGGCTGCAGGAGCGACACTTTGCTGATAAAATTCCCGCAACATCTAAAAAGAAGTGACCATGTCGTCGTTGTAAAGTGTGCTCGATGCAGGGAAAGAGGCAGGAGACTCGTGTTTACTGTCCCCAGTGTCCAAGTAAGCCTGCCTTCTGTTTTTCTACTTGCTTTATGATGTATCACATTAACGCAAAATACTGGGACATTGACTGAGGGGGAGCTGACAAAGGGTTAACCTTTCAATTGGTGTTAATGGATACCTACTGTCTGTGGGCCACTCCTTCACTACGCAATCAGCTGCAGAATATTTCTTCCTCTGCTTCAGGAAATCATGGACTTCTCAACAACTTTATCTGCTTTGAGAACGTGGCAGTTGTGCTGTTCGCCAATTGACAAGTGCATTATAGTCCCCACGCTGCACATACTGGTGGACAGAACATACGCCACGTTGTCACAGAGTACCCATGTTTCACATTCAACCGTTCTTCATAGTTTATTGTGTTTGCTTTAGAAAGCTTTTGAAAATTTCCAGCATGTTTGCCTTAGTTTCAAAGGTAGATATGCTTGCTCAGCTCGAGGAATGACTTTGTGGCGTACTCGGGCACCCCCAACTTGCATCCACAAACTGGAAGGTGTTGGATTTAGCATAGTGAGAGCATTGATAGCATGTGACAGTAATGTTTTCTCATGCTTCAAGTAGCTAGAGATGGAAGGCATTAGTATAGGGTCTCTTGACAATTAGACAGGATTAGTTAGGACTCTGATGAGGACAGACACGCAAACGGGTTAGAACGGCTTATGGTACGTGCGATTTCCGAGGAGTATTGCAAAGATAGAAGGCAGATAGTAAAGGTAATATAGATACATGTCATGACTTCATCTTCACCCATGGATTCAAATCCATTGCTGCCACACTCGCACTTAATTTACTATAGTACTTATGAGTCAATGCTGCTTGCCATGTTCATCCTCTGTTGGAACTTAGTAGATGGTCAGTTTGCTCTATGATGAGTGCATTACAGTCACTGCACATAACGGTGGATTGGACATATGCTACGTTGTCATGGACTACCCGTGTTTCACATTCATCCGTTCTTCATAGTTTATGATGTTATCTTTTGAAAAGTTTCAGCATGTTTGCCTTAGTTTCAAAGGTAGATATGCCCGCTCAGTTTGAGATATGGCCTATAAGGGGGTGAGGATACTCGGACAACCCCCAACTTGCATCCACAAACTGGAAGGAGTTGGATTTAGCATAGTGAGTGCGCTAAAGGCACACGTATTGAGGAGACATCAAAATTGCCTATCACAAAATGTTTTGGGCCCTTGCCTGTCGCGGGTACTTGGGCCTCCCGCATGAGTGAGGCAGCATTTTATCGGGAGACCGGAGGCAACGCTGGGTGGTAGGAAATTTGTGTCAGCCCAGTGATGCCACAACTTTCACACACAAAAATATGTGGAAAAGGTGATTTTTTTCAGCTAAGTTTGAGGTTTACAGGGGATTCTATGTAAGAAAACGTTGGGGGATCCACGCAACCAATACCTCCCTGGAATCCCCCGGGTGTCTAGTTTTCAGAAATGTGTGGGTTTGGTAGGTTTCCCTAGCTAGCCACCAAGTACGGGGCCAAAACCTTGCAAAACCAGGTTGCTATGTGATAGGCAATTTTGATGTCTCCTCAATACGTTTTGGGCCCTTGCCTGTTGCGGGTACATGGGCCTCCCACACAAGTGAGGTACCATTTTTCTCGGAAGACTTTGGGGAAAGCAGAGTGGGTGGAATTTTGGGGATCCACGCAGGTTCCAGAACTTTTCACCACAGAAATGTGAGGAAAATTTGGTTTTTGGACAATTGTTTTGGTTTGCAAGGGATTCTGGGTAACAGAACCTGGTGAGAACCAGCCAAGTCACCCCATCTGGATTTCCCTGGGCATCTAGTTTTCAAAAATGTATAGGTTTGATAGCTTTCCCTAGGTGCCGGCAGAGTTAGGGTTCAAAATCTACAGCTAGGCACTTTGCAAAAAAGGGTCTGTTTTCACTGTGAAAATGTGGTGTGTCCACGTTGCGTTTTGGGCCGTTTCCTGTCGCGGGTACTTGGGCCTCCCACACAAGTGAGGTACCATTTTTCTTAGAAGACTTTGGGGAACGCGGGGCGGGGTGGGTGGAATTTTGTGGATCCACGCAGGTTCCAGAACTTACCACCACAGAAATATGAGGAAAATGTAGTTTTTTGGACAATTTGTTAGGTTTGCAAGGGATTCTGTGTAACAGAACGTGGTGAGAGCCAGCCAATTTACTCCATCCTGGATTCCCCTGGGTGTGTAGTATTAAAAAATGCATAGGTTTGATAGGCTTCCCTAGGTGCATTGCAGAGCTAAGGTTCAACATCTACAGTAGGCACTTTGCCAAAAAGGGTCTGTTTTCACTGTGAAAATGTGGTGTGTCCACGTTGCGTTTTGGGCCGTTTCCTGTCGTGGGTACTTGGGCCTCCCACACAAGTGAGGTACCATTTTTCTTAGAAGACTTTGGGGAACGCGGGGTGGGTGGAATTTTGTGGATCCACGCAGGTTCCAGAACTTACCACCACAGAAATGTGAGGAAAATGTAGTTTTTTGGACAATTTGTTAGGTTTGCAAGGGATTCTGTGTAACAGAACCTGGTGAGAGCCAGCCAATTCACTCCATCCTGGATTCCCCTGGGTGTTTAGTATTAAAAAATGCATAGGTTTGATAGGCTTCCCTAGGTGCATTGCAGAGCTAAGGTTCAAAATCTACAGCTAGGCACTTTGCAAAAAAGGGTCAGTTTTCACTGTGAAAATGTGGTGTGTCCACGTTGCGTTTTGGGCCTTTTACTGTCGCGGGTACTTGGGCCTCCCACACAAGTGAGGTACCATTTTTCTCAGAAGACTTTGGGAAACGTGGGGTAGGTGGAAATTTGTGGATTCACGCAGGTTCCAGAACTTTCCACCACAAAAATATGAGGAAAATGTGTTTTTTTGACACTTTATTAGGTTTACAAGGGATTCTGAGTGTCCACGTTGCATTTTGGTTCAATTCCTGTCACAGGCACTAGGCCTACCCACACAAGTGAGGTACCATTTTTCACGGAAGACTTTGGGGAAGGCGGGGTGGGTGGAATTTTGTGGATCCACGCAGGTTCCAGAACTTTCCACCACAGAAATGTGAGGAAAATGTTGGTTTTTTTGGACAATTTGTTAGGTTTGCAAGGGAATCTGGGTAACAGAACCTGGTGAGAGCCAGCTAAGTCACTCCATCCAGTATTCCCCTGGGTGTTTAGTTTAAAAAAATGTATAGGTTTGATAGGTTTCCCTAGGTGCCGGCAGAGCTAGGGTTCAAAATCTACAGCTAGGCCCTTTGCCAAAAAAAAGGGTCCTTTTCACAGTGAAAATGTGGTGTGTCCACATTGTGTTTTGGGCCATTTCCTGTCGCGGGTACTTGGGCCTCCCACACAAGTGAGGTACCATTTTTCTCTGAAGTCTTTGGGGAACGCGGGGTAGGTGGAATTTTGTGGATCCACGCAGGTTCCAGAACTTTCCACCACAAAAATGTGAGGAAAATGTTGTTGTTTGGACAATTTATTAGGTTTGCAAGGGATTCTGGGTAATAGAACCTGGCGAGAGCCAGCCAAGTCACCGCATCCTGGAATTCCCTGGGTGGCTAGTATTAAAAAATGCATAGGTTTGATAGGCCTCCCTAGGTGCATTGCAGAGCTAAGGTTCAAAATCTACAGCTAGGCACTTTGCAAAAAAGGGTCAGTTTTCACTGTGAAAATGTGGTGTGTCCACGTTGCGTTTTGGGCCTTTTACTGTCGCGGGTACTTGGGTCTCCCACACAAGTGAGGTACCATTTTTCTCGGAAGACTTTGGGGAACGCGTGGTAGGTGGAAATTTGTGGATCCACGCAGAGTCCAGAAGTTTCCACCACAGAAATGTGAGGGAAATGTATAGGTTTGATAGGTTTCCCTAGGTGCTGGCAGAACTAGGGTTCAAAATCTACCGCTAGGCACATTACAAAAAAAGGGTCCGTTTTCACTGTAAAATTAAAGCGTGTCCACGTAGCGTTTTGAGCTGTTTCCTGTTGCGGGCACTAGGCCTACCCACACAAGTAGTACCATTTTTATTGGGAGACTTAGGGTAACACAGAATTTTAGAGCAACTGTTATTACCTATTGACTTTCGATGCATTTCTACCTTCCAAATGAAAGACAATGTGTAAAAAAGAAGTCATTTTGAAAAATGACCTATAATTCTCATGCTAGTATGGGTACTTCCAATTTCGGAAATGTGCAAATATCTACTGTTTCTAAACTCTATATTTTGTTCCCATTTCAGAAATACATTGGTGTCTTTCATACCTATTTTTCCATGTATACATTTTCCCAGAATAATTGCTATATACCCGGTACATAATAAAAAATCATTGCAAGATGCTGCTTAGTTATTGGCTCTGGGTTCGTCGGGTTCTTAACGAACCTACAAGTCCTATATATCCCCACAACCAGAAAGGTCCAGCGGATGTAACGATATATTGCTTTCAAACAGCTGTCGTTATTAAAAGAAGTTACAGGTGAAAACGTTGACACAAATGTCTGTTTTTTTCAACTAATTTTCAATTTTTCCTATATTCAACGGTTAGTTTCTATAAAGAAACCTTGAAGGATATACACAAATGACCCCTTGATGAATTCAGAATTTTGTCTACTTTTTTAACATGTATAGCTTTCCAGGATCCATTATTGCTTTCATACCCATTTCTACCATTAACTGGAAAGAGTTTGAAAGCGCAAAAATAGGCTATGTCACAGAATAATGCAAAAATTGTGTAAGAAAATGTGGTTTTCTGACTAAAGTCTGCTTGTTCCTGAAAGCTAGGAAGATGGTGATTTCAGCACCACAACCCCTTTTTTGATACCATTTGCAGGGGAAAAAACAGGCGCTTTCATCTGTAGCCTTCTGTTTCCCATTGTTCCTCCAAATTCTTTTTTACCTGTATTTAGGCTAATTTCTGGGTCCCCTCAAGGGAAATACACAACCGCTGGGTACCTTTAAAATCCCCATGATATTGGAAGAAAAGGACGCAAATTTGGCATGGATACCTTATGTGGTCAAAAAGTTACAGAGGCCTAATCGCGAACTACCCCAAATAGCCAAAACAGGGCTCAGCACTGGGGGGGAAAAGGCCCAGAAGTTAAGGGGTAAATAACTCAGTAGTACCTTTAGTGTACAGTTTTTACTCCCTCATAAGCAAACCTCAACATACACTGAATTTGTATCAGTTGTCAAAGCTAAAACCTTGAACAAAAGTCCTAGAAAAGTGTTTATTGACTTTGAATTAACCATGATTACCACCATCACCAAAATGTATCCAGAATCCCAAATTCAAGGATGTTTTTTTCACTTTTCATAGGCATATTGGCAAAAAATGTAAAAAACATCCTTAGTTGATGATTACATATCAGAGAGTAAACTGCAATTCGAGTTAAAAAAACTAACAGTCCTTTGCTTTCCTGCTTTGATCCTCCTGACTGTGTAGATGAATACTACACATCTATTACTGAGTACGACTATTTTTTAACAAACAGTGAAAAATTGGCACCCCAACTAAATTATTTTGAGGACACATCGATTGGCCATCTAAGCAGGTCAGGTCGCAGGAGGAAACCACGATTTCATGTGGAGTGGTGGAACTGCTACATGACCTGCTTAGAGGGAGGAGCAAAAACAAACAATGCCATAGAGGGATGGCATAACTCCCTCAACAAATCTATTGGAAAACCTCACCCAAACTTGTATAATTTTTTGGAAATTGTGAAGAAGGAGCAAAGTTTCCTAGAAATTAGAATAGCGCAATAATTGACTGGTAGTCTGAACCCACGAATTTCTAAAAGAACAAAAGAAATGTCTGATCAACTATTGGGTCAAATTCAACAATTTTAGTCGATGGTGGCTTCAGACTATGTAGACAATATCGCAAAAACCAAAGGAAATGATGGACGGAGTGTTGAAAATTGCAAGCACTCACCCCCAGTCAACAGATCTGGGTTTAATCCATCACCGTTCTTTAGCCCACTCTGCCACCCCAGTTCAGACATGGCCATATGCAAATCAGTCTGACCCTGTGCCTCATGGGAACAGTCCAGCCCGAACTGCCAAGCCATGTCTTCCCTGGACCGGAAACAAGCTTCCTAGGACCGGTTTCTGGCATTTCAGCCGTCTTCAGCCAGGCTTGCTTGAATCCAGTGGCAAAGTGAGCAAGGGACTCACGTCTGAGCATACCCTGCCAACTTATGGCGAACAAGGCAAAAACCAAAGGAAATGATGGACGGAGTGTTGTACATTGCAAGCACTCACCCCCAGTCAACAGATCTGGGTTTAATCCATCACCGTTCTTTAGCCCACTCTGCCACCCCAGTTCAGACATGACCTTTGGTTTTGCTACGTAGACAATATTGCACACATCCTAATTTTTTTATCTACACTAACCCCTATTCTACCATACTTGCCTGTTTTGAAAAATCTTTTCTACAAATTCAATTGGCTTTTTAAAAAAAAAGTCAGGTTTTCTACCTTAAATTGTCTACTTTCTTCACCTCTTGGACCTAGGTAAAATCCGACATTTCACCAAGAGTCTTGTGCAGTCCGTAAATCCACAGAAAGTAATCCAAACACCATGTTGAAATCCATAAACTGAGTCAAACTTTGGAAAATAGAGCATAGTTTGGCATAGCCATATTGTCAACAAAATTAGTGCTGCAAACAATACTCTGTCCACCTAAAAAAAAACACATCCCCAAACAAATATCCCGTAAAAATAATGTTTTTGGGCAAAAATCGCAACAAGTAATCCATCAATGCAATCCTCTATCTACTGTGATCGACCATTTCGTTAAAAATCCAATCAGCAATACTCCTAAAAAGTCCATACAATCTATCCTGCCATCTATGCCATCTGTGTTCTTAAACCTTCCAGCTACATGAAAAAACGCTATTACGAGATACTTTTTTTTTTTTTAAACGTCTAAAATTATTTACAAAAGATTGCTTTCTTAACTCTTTGGTTTTAAAAAAATAAATAAAGTCTTTGTTTAAAAAATAATTCTAAAACCAAACGTGTTAAGAAAGCAATCAACCCGACGTGGGCCTAAAACTGCTACCTGCGTAGGAATGAAAATATGGGTCAATACATTCAGAACATACAAAATAATACTATCTTAGGGGGTCATTATGATGTCGTGGGGATCGCCACTGCCCGGCCGGCGGTGGCGGGTGTTGGCGAACCGCCCACCATCACACCACAATTTACCCCCACCATATTACTATGGTGGGGGTACCGCGGCAGACGGAAAGTCCGTCTGCTGCTTTTCCGCCGGTCAGATTGCTGGCCGGCCGGGCGGAAAAGGCCTACAATATGATGTATGCGGTGCGTATGCCTTTCCATGTCGGAGACTCCGCCATGGAAAGACATACCGTAAATGGCTTGGGTGCCAGCCCCAGTGGGCGTGCGGGGGGGTGGCTGCACTTGGGGGGTTCCCATGGCATGCACAAGGTGGCAGGCACCACGCGGTGCCTGTCACGTTGTGCATGCCAATGCACAACATGCAACTTTTACATTGCGCGTGGGTGCTGCTTACAGCACCGCCCACCGCAATGTCAAAGATGCGGGCTGGGACTGCCAGGGTGGCGGTCGCATCCTAATTGGCCCCGCGGGACTGCCGCACCTCTGGGGGTCGGTCCCGTTTTCCGTTTCGGTGGCGGGCAGACTTTTATTTCTAACAACCACCTTCCTCTCTCCTTACAATAAACTTAGCCAAGTACAAACTATTTAAAAAGTTTTTAAATTGCTTTACCTGAGCGCAGCTCTTCCTTCCATCCGATCTTGACTGCGACGCTCCACCAACTGTAGAAAGTTACCAGCAACGTCATCTGTGTTAGTAAAAATGAAAAAAGCTAATTTTCTTCCATTGAATTCAATGGGAAACCGTGGGAAAACCTAAACATTTAAAAAAAAAAAATATGTTGGGGTACAGTACAGTTGCAATGTTGAATAAACTTTTTTAAAATGTATTTTGTGCTGTCTTTTTTATTTTATATCTATATTTTATATTTTTATCACTCTTAAATATTTAACTACATATGCTCTGACTTAAACATGTTTACCTTTTATTTATTATTTTATTAACTATTTAATTGATTTTAATTCTTAAAAATTTTAATAAAAAATGTATTATGAATTAATACCCAAGCATTAAAATGAATACCTGGGTATTAACACACTCCCCCACCCATACATAACCCCAGATTCCCTTGCATCCCATCCCAGGGGATAAATGTTAAACCCTTCAAATTTCTTTTTTTTTTTATAAATTAAGATAAAAATATTATAGCAGTATAAATTAATATGCAGGTATTCATTTTAATTCCCGGGTATTAATTAACTACCCCACCTAAAAACACTGTTTCCCTTGCATGCCATCCCAGAGGTTGGTTGTGAAACGTAATTAAAAAAAGTAAAATATTTTTATAAATGTATTAAATATTTGTACATTATTTATTTTTTAAATTAGTCAAGTAAAAAAATAAAATAATACACAAGTATTATAATTACTACCTGGGTATTAATACACTCCTCCACCCATAACCCCTGATTCCCTTGTATCCCGTCCCAGGGGATAAGTGTTAAACCCTTCTATTATTTTACATTTAAAATTAAGAGAAAAATAACCTTTTTACAAAATCATAACAGTCTAAATTAATACACAGATATTAATTTTAATACCTAGGTATTAATACACTACCCCACACAAAACCCTGTTTCCCTTGCATCCCAACCCAGGGGTTGATACCTGGGTGTTAATACACTCCCCCACCCATAAACCCTGATACCCAAGCATCCCGTCCAGGGGAAAAGTGACAATCCTTTTTTTTTTCTTTTATAATATTTATATTAAAAATTGTAATGATAGTACAAAATACCTTAAACAAACTATTAACAGTAAAAATAAATACTCAAGCATTAAATTAAGACCTGAGTATTAATACACTACCCCACCCAAAACCCCAGTTTCCCTAGCATCCAGTCCCAAGGAATGAGTGTCAAACCAAAAAATATTTAATCTTAAATTTATTAGAAAATAGAAATAAGTATTAAAAATACTAAAAATAAATACTTAATAAATAAATGTAATACCTGGGTATTAAAACACTACCCCACCCAAAACCCCTGTCACCCTAACATCCCGTCCCAGGGGTTGGCTGTCAATCCCTCTTAAATATCAACAATTTTTTTTAAAATATGATAGATATTATTTTTCAAATACTCATTTAAAAATAAATAATAATACCCAAGTATTAAAGTTATTACCTGGTATTAAAACACCACCCAAACAAAAAAAGAAGACTTCAAAAAATTAATATGTAAAAAAAAAAACGTACCTTACAAATGCGTTGTAATGGCACTTGCGATTTAATGCCCGCGTTGTAAAGGCATTACAATGAAATGCCTGCATTGTAATGGATGTCTCCCCCATCAAGGATGCAAGTGTCTTGGTTAATACTCAGAGTGTTGGTGTTAGCCCGAAGGACAACACTGAAATACCCAGGGAGCTGATTTTGGCCTGAACTTGAAATGATGGGAGTCGACTTCAAAACTAAGAAACTTCTGATGCATCCTGAATATCTATGGTAGTTAAAAACCCTTCTACAAAATCAAAGGGATGATCAGTTGTAAAGTTATCATCCTGAAAAAAATGATTTCCACCCACTCGTTCACCCTTTGGAGATCGAGCACAGACCTGAACTCTGCGGATGACTTTCTTGCATGAAAAAAGATAGAATAACCCCCTTCTCTTCTTTCTCCTTCTGTGGCGAGAATACTTTCCCTTTTGTGCAGCACAGATTTCTGACCATAAGCAATCTGTTTTTTTATAGGATTCCTGGGGGTAGACGTAGGAATAACTCCCTTGTTTAGCGGAAATGCATCAAATTTGATAGCATAGCCTTTCCTGATTATAGATAATATCCAATGATCTGTGATGGATGCCCTCCATGTGGTGTGAAAGTCCAATATTCTTCCCCTGATTGGTCCTGGGTTGGTAGGAGGAGTACAGTCGTCAGGAGCACTGTTTGGTGGATCCGGACTGGTTTTCAGTGTCCTGAAACTTTGAAGATTTCTTAGGTTGAAGTTGCTTTTAAGACCTGGAATCTCTTAGATAGGACTTAAAGGACTTTCTTATCATCTCTAGCTTGTGACCAAAAGCTTCTTGTCTTCAAAGGGGATTTTCAAGACTGACACCTTCTCAGAAACGTCAGTGGTCCCTCAACCAGAGGTTCCGCCAAAGTCAGAATAAAGCCCCAGAAGCCACCGCTGTTGATCTGATAACATTTGATGACTCATCTTCCCAGAACTTTGCTTCTTGCTCCATCATTTACAGGAGATCATAGAGGTCCATATCCTCCTGAATGGCATTGGAGAGTGCCTAAAAATCCTTAACTAACATTGGTGCGGTATATGCAGAGTACATTGCTGCTTTCAATGACAGATTGTTTGCAGAGAAAGATTTCTTTAATTCATTCTCCACACTGGGGTCAACTGCATCCTTCGGGGAACATTCATCAGGGCTTGAGCTGTTATCCTAATCAACATAGGTAGAATTGAATCCACCTTTATAGTTGAAGGAAATCTCTCAACCTGAGAGTGCATACGATTTATGCAAAAATTTCGGTATAGCCACTTGATCACCTTCATTCCACTCTTTGAAGATCAGTTCCTTCACCTTCTTGTGGAGTGGTAAAGACAGTGTTGGGTGTTTATCACACTGGAAAAAATCCCCTCCTCTTCCTCCTGGACTTAAGTTTGCTGAAAGCCCAAGTTGTCCCTTATGTCCTCCAGGACCTGTGCTTGGTCCTCTCTCGCAATGTATTTGCCTGAGACAGAGGTACTTAGACCCTCTGAGGCATAGTCAGAAGAGGAATCCGTAGATACAGTATTTTTCTTGAATGACTTGAACCCTTCCTTTAGTCCTTATTCTTGGAGACTAAAGCTTTGGACACTGTCTCCTCAATGATCTGAACCTGTGTGGCTGAAAGAAGCGCAGGATTCCCAGCAGACAAAGACCTGGACCTCCTTGTTCTGTGAGGGCTAGGCATCGCCCTCCTCTGAGATAGAAGAAGCATGAAATCCTTCTGTTTTACTTTATCTTGCCTTCCATACCGCACTCTGGTAACAGACACAGCTACGGACAGCTACCTCATGAAACAGAGCTCGCTTTAAATAGGACAGATGAAGGATAATGAGCTAGCCAATCAGAAGGGATTGAAACCTGTTTAAATTTCAGTAAGGTTATAAATATTCCCCCAGTAGTGAATCCTACCATTGTTCGGCACAAAAGCATCTGTGTGGAGATGCACTGCTACTTCCCTGGTTACTGCCGCTTCGCGATTCCTTAAACCTGTTCCACAGGGCTGAACATGGAAGTTGCCAATATGCGCATGCACGGCTCCTCCAAGCAAGGATGGAGCTGTATATTGAGTTTTCTTTTTTTTCTTTATTCTTTTTATTAAGTATATTGATACATAGCAAAACATCACAAGTATAGGTCAACATTGTCCCCCTCATACATTCTTAACCGAGTTATTGATCTCTGATTTCCCCCGTGGGCTTTACCCAGCCCTACTCTTGTTCAAATGATAATCCCCTCGTCCCTTGAGATAAATCACACATTGAATATTCCTAATTTCTTGCAACTTTTGTCTTTTACACTGAGATTACAGCTCTCTGTACTTCACCCAATTCCCCTAGACTTTGTCCCATTTGCCGGGACATCCTTGGTAAATTACTTTCTCTGCTGCACAGCACCAGTCCAGGTCTTTCTCACAGTCCTTCACTGTAGGGGGCTGCAACTTCCTCCAGGCTCTGGCAATGTTTCTTTTTGCTACTACATCTGCTAGCATTAACCTCAGCTTACTGTACTTTGACCATTTTATATTGCCTGTAACACATAATATATGCCTTTGGCCTTCCAACCGGACTGCCTGCCCCACCACCTTCGACATCAAATTTGTGATCGCCCTCCAAAATCTCTGTAGCTCAGGACAGCTCCATAGTGTATTGAAAAAGGTGCCCTCCTCCCCACATCCCCTCGCACAAGTATTTGAGTCACTTCTGCCCAGCCGGAATCGTGACCTTATAGCTACCTCTTTGGGACTCTGTATGGCTTCCAACCAGCCATCCTCTTCTAGGATCCCAACATTTACCTCTGACTTCTCTCTCAGGGCCACCAGTGAATCTGGGGTGTTATTCATATTTTCTTTTATATATGAGGGAGGTTGCCTTATCCACTATCACGTCCCATACTGAGTATTCTTCTGCCCAACACCACAACAAAGGCTTGCTGGGCAGTATATCTCAGACACAGGGACGCTTCCAGAAAGCAACAGCAAAAGAAATGAAGTCACGCTGTAGTCGCATCAAAGCCACGACTCTGGTATGTGTGCTTAGAGACACAACTAAAGCAGGGTGTGGTCAGGGCGGGAGGAGTCTTTTATTCCAAAGGGGCTTGGTATGCCTAAGAAGCGCAACTGCCCCTCAGATAGTTATTAATCAAAGCGAGAGGGACGAGAAGGTAATGTCATTGACTCTAATGTTCCCTCTCTGGCTTAGAGGTTGGCATGCCTAGAAGAATGGTCGTGGCCGGGAAGGCGAAGACGGACCACATAGGGACCTGCGATGAATGCCTACTGAGGGCGGGGTCTGCAGGTGTGAGAGAAAAAAGCCTGCGAAAATGCACACCAGCAATTGGCTGGCGTGCTTTGAATCACCCAATGCGGGAGCAGGGGTGTGGAGTCTGAAGACGTCATAAGCAAAAGCACGGGGTCCCTCTGCACAATAGACACCTCCACATGAAAGACCTGTGATTGCCAAGAAGACACGCCAATCTGGGAGCTGGCCAGCTTTGCGACCCACGAGCACCAGGATGATCACCACAATGACCTGGGCCATGGATCGACATGCTAGCAGCGGCAGAGTCCCAGTGAGAAGGGGACCCCTTGAGTACCAAGCCGTGGGGGGGCTGCATCGCACCACCATGGTTTCCAGTAGGAGAGGAGCGGCGGCAGTCCTGGCACCAGGAGTTGTGCTCGGCAGCAAGCTGCACCGCGCGGCTCCTCGGGCAGGTCAGAGCGGCATCAACACTATGCCCGAGCCTGACCCAAAGCCGGCTCCTCGGGAGGCCCAGAGTGAAGATTATGATGAGAGAGGAAGCCCCGGCTGGGATGGGGCTTTGCAGCTTGAGAGGAGGCGGGAGAGACCACTCTAGTAGGAGTAGGACCACAAAGGGACACCAGAACTGAAAGCGAAACCAGAAGGGGCAATCAGAGCAGCAGTCACAGGAAGTGGCCGCATCATGTCCCAAAACAATGCCAGGGCAGCGAGGGAAAGGCGAAGCAAGCCCACTTCCATGAGGAGGAGGGGGTGGGGCTGGCACAAGGGCAGCGAGACATGCTGCCGAAGGCACAAGATAACAAGGGCCCGGAGTTGGATGAGGATCTCCAGGCCCTGCTTAACAAGACACAGGTGTTGGAGGCCAGCAAAGTCAAGGATTGGGTGAGCGACCAGGTGCTGAAATATATAAGGGAGGAGCCAGCCACGAAGTGGAAGCGGACAAAGGAGGCAAGACCAGAGGGCAGCACAAAGTATACAAGTAGGCGCATTATGCAGGAAAGAAGGGGGCATACAGCCAGAACGGCGGCTCCCTCAGCGAGAGAGCGAGGCGGGGCCCACAAAGGTGGCTTCTTCCCAGGAAGGTGCCAAGAGGCACAAAGGGGCCCGGCCCAGCGCAACACCAGTCAAGAATGGAGACTCCAAAGGGTGCTGGACACTGCTAGCCCTTCCTTTGGACCAAAGTGCAGATTCGGGAGAGGAAACCAGGAAGGGCCTGGAGCTAGCACAGCAGCACCCAAGGGGTCTGGTCAGAGATAGCAGAAGACACAGCATCAACCAGTAGTGAGAGACAAACACAATGTGCAGGGGCTTAGTCAGTGGCACTTGCGCAGCAGCAGGACCTTGGGGGGATGGATAATTACCGGGCAAATGCAGGGGTTTCAAATTAGACAACACAGTGCCAGTTGGGTTCACCGCAACCCCCCATACTAGTCCAGCTGGGATGTCGGAGGCACACCATACCATGGGGGAATGGGCATGTGAGGACAAGTTAGTCTAGTGCAGCCAATGCCACCTACGAACACCCATTTGTTGCAGGGGGCCCACTTATGGGCTGATCAGGCATACTCTCATGGCAAGTTGGGGTGATGGCACCTAGGGGCAGACTTCACCCATTTAAGGTGCCACGATACCCAGGGAGGTGGTGAGTGGGACACCAGCACAGTGGCCGGAAAGTATCGCAAATGGGTGGGCCAGAGGTGCCTGGCAAGGCGGCCGAAATCACAGCATATAAGGGGGCACCCTCCACTGTATGGCCGCGGCAGGGGAGGCCTATCCAACCAAGGCATGGGCTGGGGTGACACTCAGAAGACAGGGGGTGGAAAGTCTGCCAGCGAGTACTCCCATCCGTCCCCAGGAGACCATCCCATCAGTCTCATTCCACTAATGGTTAAAGAGTAGATATGGCGCAAAGAATACATTGACTTCTTCACCAGATTGGAGGTTCGACAGGTAGGACTAGATTTGACCGCACAGGACAAAAAGGATGAGGACAAAAGGAATAGGCGCAAACCAAGGGTGGAGTGCTCCATAGAGAACTGGCTGAGTGCTTTAGGGAGATGCAGACTTGGCTGGTCATTGAATGGGATCAGCAGGATGTTGAAGGATTTAATAATCATATGGTGGCAGCCAGGGAATGTGTGAGCGTGCTGGACCATTTGTTTTTCATCCACAAGGGAGAGGGAGTCATGATGGTGCTGCTTATAGTAACAAGGCCAAGGGGTACGCAGGGGGCAAGCCAGGGAAAAGCAGTGCTGGATGTACAACAAAGATGAGTGCAAGTGGGGTGAGTCCTGCAAATTCAAACATGCCTGCAGCAACTCTGGCAGAACACACCCAGCGGTTCACTGCAAGAGGCAAAAAGGGACAGGGCAGCACAAGGATAACACGAACAGAAAGTGAAGGGGCGGGGAGGGCCACTACAGAGCCCGTTGGGCCCCCCCGAATGCCAGTTAAGAGCAGGGAACTGCTGCATTTACTAAATATTTATCCCTGAGTCAAAGACAGGCAGCTATTAGCAAACGGTTTTACCCAGGTTTTCCCATACCATACCAGGGCACCCCGGTCCACCACCGGTGCCAGAACTTGAAGTCAGTTAGAGAGAATCTAGAAGTGAATAAGCTAAAAGTTGACAAGGAACTCCAACTAGGGAGGGTGGCAGGCCCATTCCTGGTCATCCCCTTTGAGAACTTCGTGGTTTACCCGCTAGGAGTAGTGCCCAAGAAAGAAGAAGGGAAGTACTGCCTCATACACTACCTATCAGATCCATCAGGCGAATCAATAAATGATTGGCTGAACCAGGACATCTGCACCATAGCTTACGCCACCTTGGATGAAGCAGTAGACATGATCAAGTTGGCAGGAACAGGGGCACGTCTTGCTAACATGGATAGAGAATCCACCTTTACGCTGTTGCCAGTGCACCCAGGCAGCTACCACCTGCTGAGTTTCCAACTGGTCGACGCTTTCTATATGACAGGTGACTACCAATGGGTTGCACAATCTCTTGTACATATTTTGAAACATTGATCTGTTTCCTGGAATTGGAGCTAGGAGCGCGGCACCCAACAGGGGGACACATACACTATCTAGATGATTTCCTGTTCATTGGCAGGCCAGGATCCACTGTATGTGCAGGCCTCCTCCAACATTTCGTGGAAATGTAGAGGAGATAGGGGTTCCTTTAGTGGATGAAAAAATGGAAGACTCAGTCACGTGTCTGTCGTTCCTATGGATCGAACGCGACACAGTGGAAGGGGTTTGCAGACTGCTTAGGCCAAAGTGGCAGATTTACAGCAGCTGATAGTCCAGCTACTTGCCAAGAGGAAGGCAACACAGGGGGAGTTGTATCAGCCACTAGGAAAACTACATTTTGCCAACTGAGTGAACCTGGAGGGAAAGTGATTGCCAGGTGCCTGGCGTGGCTCACGAAAGGACTCACGAAGAAACACTACAGGGTGCGACTCACACTGGGGTGGGGTGGGGGTGCACCTGGAATAATGGGCGGCATTTCTATCTAGCTTCAATGGCACACTGATATGGCGGGAACCCTGGGTGACCACAAGGCAGCTTGACTTGTTCACAGACGCAGCAGGGAGCCATGGCTTTGGAGCCATCTTAGGGTGAGCATGGACAGCCGCAGGCTGGCCGGATACCTGGCATGAGAAGGGCATCACAAGAAACATTACACTGCTGGAACTTTTATCCATCGTAGTGGCCTTTACCATATGGGAACACAGGCTTACCAACAGGGAAATCATCCTCTCTGTCGATATAAATACTGTTGTGCAGGCTTTGAACTTGGGGACAGCATGCTGCGCGGCGGTACTCCGACTCCTGCACCACTTAGTAAGTTTCCAGCTGAAAGCCTACATTGCAGTGAGGGCCAGACACATTTCACGTTGCGAGAACTCAGTAGCTGATGCGATCTCTCATTTACAGTGGGGAACATTGAGAGAGCTTGTGCCACATGCAGAGCAGAACGTGACACTGGCGGCCAAGAAGCTTTGGAGCCTCGTGGACCCACCTTAAAGATGTTGGTTGAAAATGCACTCGCCCCCAAGACATCTCAGAAGTACCGTAAGTGCTGGGAAGTTTTTAAGACCGTGAAAGGCACGGAGGGGTATGCAGATGTTAGAACCGGGAAATTGACAAAATTCATCCAATAGGCCTTTCTGGGGGGGAAAAGCAGGTCGTGGGTAGAAGCACACCTTAGCAGAGTGTCCTTTTACGCAAAATTGGCAATGAGAAAAGACCCAGCCGATGAATTCTATTGCAAAGCAGTAATGAAAGGTTGGGGCCGGTTGCAAACTAGGTGCAGGAACCAGAGGCGACCCATTGACTTGACTTTGCACCAAAATGTACTAAGCACCCTATGCGAGATTTGCAGGTCTGTTAATGAGGTGGTGCTGTTCAGGGCAGCCTTCACTTTTGCCTTCTTCAGAGCATACAGAGACAGCAAACTGGTAGCCTCTGCCAATTCCAACCTGGGTTCAGCATGCTTACACGCTGAAAATGTGCGCATGGCGAACGGGTACATGATAATCCTCCTCTGCCGGTCCAAGACCCACCAGGAAGCCAAAAGTAAACTCACCCGGCTGGACTGTCTTGATGAGCGTGTCTGCTGCCCAGTCAGCCTCTTACAAGATTACATGCAGCTAGGCATAAGCAGCGGATGTCTGCTTTTCAGACACCTGGACGGTGCTTCCTGAGCCGGTACCAATTCACAGCCATCCTCCGTTTGGCTGTGGCCAAGTGGGCTTGCCTTCCAAAGACTTTGGGTCGCATTCATTCTTGATAGGTGCGCCGACGGTGCGAGGAACGCATAAAGTACCTTGGGCATTTAGCTTTGGGCGTCTTTAAAGGTTACATCCGGGCCCGCAGTTATCTGATCAGTGTTTTCCCTCGCAGTGGGGCCATCAGGTGACCGGCGAAGAGTTTGGATCATGGATATCTCCTACTTCGCGAGAGCTCAGTATTGGACATTGTCGCTTCTCCAGTAAAAGGGAATATGGCTGCACAACACAGGAGTGACTTGGCTGGGCAGTCCAGGCATGAGATGGGGTCAACTGATGCTGGCCATCCAGGAGGCAATGAAGTGGGAAGGAAAACCGGACGCTGTACTAGTACACCTAGAGGGTAACGATCTGACCGGCATGGGGAGGAAAGAGCTTTTAGGGGCCATGATAGCTGCCCTCACAGACATTTCCAGGTTAATCCACCCAACAGAAATCACATGGTCGGAAAACATAGCGCATCTCAAATTGAGGGGTCGCTGGACCACGGGGCTGTGGAGAGGTTCAGGCGTAAGCTGAACATCTCCATGACAAAATCCTGCAGTGTGAACAGCTGGCCTGATCAACCTTAGCAAAAAGAACAATTGATGGACAAATGCTGAAAAATGTCATGCATTCACCCCAGTACAGAGATCTAGGCCTAAATCCGTTTTTTTGCTCTCCATGCCATTCCAGTTTAGAGCCAGTCATATGCAAGTCAGTCTTGATCCTGGTATCCATGGGAACAGTCCAGCCTGAACTGCCAGGCCAGGTCCTTTCTGGAATGGAAACAAGCATCTTAGGACCAGTTTCGAGGTATCACCCCTCATCAGCCAGTCTATCTCGACTCCACTGGCTTGGAGAGTATGGGACCCACGTCTGTGTATACCTGTTCTTCTCGGGTGACAAATGCAAAAAGAAGGGGGTCATGGCCAAGATGGTGGCGAGGGCGGATGCCTAATCCGGAGCTCTGCAACTGGTCGCTTTCAAAATCCTGGCGTATACCTATTCACACCTACTGACCGCCGTTGTAAGGTCACAACTGGCAGCCCATGGCTGGCCGCACCGGCGACCGCCTGCAGGAGTGACGAACCGGAGAGGCACGGCCTCACAGAGACCGACGCGGCCCTGTGTACTTGGACCAGAAGCCGCAGGTAGACCTGTACGGCCTTGGCTGCTTAGGCTGTCAAAGACTGAGCGGGGCCCAGCGCTTCCTCTTCCCAGAGTGTGGCTGGCTGTGCGGGCTGACTATCGGGTGCTCATCGTGCACCACGCACGGACTGTGCGACCCAGCCTCGTATCTGTTGCTAAGGCCTGTAGACTCCGGGCCTGGCACGCGCATGGGTGAAGACGCCCGGTAAGGGTCTCTCTCCTTCCAGTCTGTGCCTGTGGTGGGTTGCACTTCCCTTCTGTGTTGGCTGAGGACGAAGATGCCTAACAGAAAAGGGTGGGGAAAAAAGGTGGGGGTTTCTTCCCGCCTGTGCCTGTGGCTGAGTTGCCCAAAGGCCGAGACCGCACTGGGGTGCGCATCCGGTGACATGGAGCTGGAGCTGGCTGATTAGGAGGAGCCACAGAGGACAGTCACACTTATGCTGAGCCCCAGTGTCACGAGGGAGAGCGTTGACCTTCACTGGTTGGTCTGCGCGAGTGCACACCTGTGTGGACTCATGAAGATTGCGGACCGGTGGCTGGTCTCGAGCGGACATTGCATATGTGGCGCCGACCCCATGCCAGAAGCGGACCGCGCTGTGAATCCTGTGATCACCCAAAGGGGGCCAGCGATGTCACATGACTATGAGGTCCCCCCCCCCCAGTTCTCCCCTCACCGGCATAGTGAAGTGTGCCACCCAGGCATATGCAGCTGGGTTGGTTCTCTACCGAGGCAGCCTCGTAGTGGTCAGTAAGCTGTGTCACGAAGTCCTGCATCGGAGCAGGCTACAAAAACCGGAATGAACTCTGAGCATCGCCTCAGGACTGGCTGCTGCAATCGCCTTATCCAGTAAGTTAACTACTTGAATGACTACACCTTCCCCCTGGGCATAGCCTGTAATACCAGCTTCATCAACAGCACACCGTGCATGTACCCCACCCACGTGATGTTTGCATGCGTGCCGAGGAACCATTCCTTCACTTCTGGTCCCACGACATAGCGGCTTACTGTCCTAACCAGATACTGATCTTAGAGTATTCCCACTGCTAATATAAGTGAGATTTCCACTTGGTCTCGCTCTTCTGCTGCTGATAATACTTGGCGGCTCCGACGCCGTGCCCTGAGCGCCTTGTCACTGCGACCCTGCATTTAACCTTGCATGCTCCCTAAAATGGTTCACACATAGACAACCGAGTGACACGTCCTGTAACTGCTTATGACGACGGCACATCACCGCAAGGTTGAGACGGTTGACCCCTCGCTCCTGCTGCCACTGCGGGAATTACAATCCCACTCTCCATCACAATGGCAAGCCTAGAGCGGAGAAGCTACATGCCCCATCAGAGGATGCGAAGAACCAGACCTCTGCCACAGAGGTGGTCACACAGTTGTCTGAGCACAGACCTACGGACCACGCAGAACTTGCACATCAGTTCGATGAACTAACGGCGGCAGTCCTGGACATTAAATCCACCTTTGGCCCTAAGATAGACACACTCTGAGTAGATATTGGTTACTTACGAAAGGATCACAAGAAACTAAAAGGTTGAATGGCAGAAACCGAATTGTCATTGGCCTCCCTATGCCCCACGGTGGTTTCAGCATCGGAGCAGATCAAATCACTACAAAAAGAAGTTGACAATCTCAAAGGCAGGTTGGAGGATCAGGAAGGCAGATCCCGTAGGAACAATGTACGCATCATGGGACTCCCGGAACGTGTTGAGGGGCACAACATGGAGCTTTACTTAGAGGCCTGGTTCTCCAAGGACATTCTTAAGGGTAACTACTCAAACTTCTTTTCCATCTAACGGGCTCATAGAGTACCAGGAGATACCCCTCGACCCAGCAATCCTCGCGCCCGGTGGTTGAGTGTCTGTTCAACTATTGGAACAGGGATCATATCCTGCAAGTATCAAGATCCTGCGGCCCATGGCAGATAAACGCCACGGTCCACATATACCAGGACTACACGTTGTCAGTACAACATCGCAGATCCTCATAAATGGACGTCAAGCAATGCTTACGCAGTCACGAAATCCAATATGCGTTGCAAGATCTCGCAACACTACGCATCCGTCATAAAGACAGCCACTCCCCAGACGAGGCTTGGGCCAGGGTGGAGCAAAATGGGTTTGCCAGTACACCGAACTTATCACTGGCAGCCCCTGCCGTCAATGGAATAACGCAACTGCACGTAGAAATTGCAATAAATCTCAGTTGCAACACCCCACCATGTCTCGGGCAGCTGAAGGGAGGGAACAGGCTATCAGACAGGCAGAACAACACAGCATCCCGAACTCGCCCTCCAGATCAGGATCTGAAACGGACACCACACCGGATCGCGAGCGTCAACTCACAGAGTCCCAACATTTGGCATTGTTGGGTGGGGGCCCTGCGGTGACACCACAGACTGCAGGCAAATTTGGATGACTCCCCCGCACTACCTCCTGGGAATTTAAGTAGTACTCGGCAGGACTTTCACTGGTGTGGCCTCCCCCATTGTGGGCCACTCTAGAATGAAGAACATTTGTTGGTACCACGCAAATGGCAAGCATACGCAATTATGGCGGCCACCCTGCGAACATCTACGCAGATCTGCTACGCCCCCACGTAGAGGATAAGTGGCTGATATAGCATCGTTATGATTTTCTATTCTCTCTCTGCTCTTTTACTGCTCTCTTTTTTACAATCCTTTTTCCGATACTCTACATTTTCCCATATGTTTGGTTATTTGATATTTTGTCATGTTGCATTTCAGTGAAGATGGCCTTTTGCCCGTTGGCAAACTGGCCTGGGGTGGGGTGTTGGGTATGATAAACGTTTCACAGTTTCTGTCTGTTCCGATCCGGGAAACACCATGCTAAATATGGTCAGGGCTACCACAGTGTCACGTGAACTGCACACAGCACAGGGGGGAGGTCGGCGACTAACAGCTACATCACCTTGGCGGGCACATGTCTTCACTAACTGTGACTTTATTTTTCAAAAGCAAAAGGGGTAAACATGTCAGACAATAATTATCCACTACTCACTTGGAATGTCCAGGGACTAGTTGGCTGCACCCAATGGCAAAAGGTATATCAATATCTGCCCAGACACAAGATCTCAGTGGCCTTGCTCCAGGAGACACACCTCACCCAGCAAACTCTTTCATCTCTGCAGGGGCACAACAGTGGGGACTACATATTCGGGATATGGCAGGGGCACATTGATATGGGTGGCACCTGGGACCCCATTGCAGTTACTACAAACCCGGGCAGACCCACAGGGTCGCTTCGTGACCCTAGAGGAACTCCTAGATGGCGCCCTGAGTGCACTCATCTCATTATATGCACAAAACTCCGGACAGGCTACTTTCTTGCAAACTTTGACCATGTCCTTATTAAGCTCCTGCATACTTGGGGGAGGAGGGGCAATTACAACTGCGTACATGATTTAAATTTAGACAGATCACGACCACCATCCCAGGCGCTCAATCTATAGGCTTGACACTACACATCAAGGACTGGGCCGGAGAAATGCAACTATGGGAAGTCTGGTGCAGTAAGCACCCCACAGCACGCGTATACTCGTATTACTCGCCAATGCACGACTTGTACACTAGAATTGATGCAATATTTTGCTCAGCGTCTGCCTTATCCAGAGTTTCCTGTGCAGAGTATCTACCCTGCCCCTGCACATTGTGGGATCATAGCCCCCTACAAATATTTGGGGTGCACACAAAGCTGCGATTCCAACATGGCGTCTTCCCCTGGAGGCACTCCAGGGCGCACCACCGCGCACCTCTATAACACAATCTATGAACACATACTTTCAAATTAACACAGGCACAGCCACATGCGGGTACGGAATGGAATGCATTTAAGGTTGTATTGCGCGGCCTTGTAATAAAAGCTATATATGGCTCCTGCATGACTCTCTTGAACGCACTACGCGTCCAAGAGACCGCAGTAAAACAATGCAAACTCGTTGCCCCCACAGATCTGCGTATTACACCTGCGCTGGCCAAGGCCCAGTTGGCCTATAAAGAGACACAAGATAAGTTATGTACCTTAGATTACAAACAATATCTCGCCCGGCAACACGCCAATGGCAATAAGGCAGGCATGACACTGGCATGGTTGCTAAAATCTGATTCTACACAATCTCCAATCACAGCCATATGGACAATAGAGGGACATTTGGTAAACACCCAGTAACAGATTAATGTTTCCTTTTATAAATATTATGCCTCCCTCTATAAAGCTCCAGTATCTAACACGTCACAGGACATTCAGCATTTCCTGGCACGTGCTACCCTGCCACAGATAACACAACCTCACTACGAAACATTTGAGTCTCCCATATCTGAGGCAGAGATCACAGAAGCAATAAAACTACTGGCAAGAAACAAGGCACCAGGAACGGACGGCTGGCCATCAGAGTTCTATACGACATATGCAGACTTACTAGTACCCAGCCAATGTGGCATTTATCAAGAGGTGTTCGATCGAGGCGCACTCCCTCCATCCCTCCGGGAAGCAATATTGGTTGTGTTGCCTAAACCTGGAAGAGACTCATATCGCCCTCTGTCATTATTGAACACTGATTATAAGTTCCTGGGCAAGATACTAGCAGATCGGTTGTCTGATACTGTCCAGCTGCTGGCACCATAGTGATCAGAACGGGGTTTATTCCGGGGAGATATACTGGTCTAAACCTGCGCCGACTTTTTTAATTATTAGAGTGGGCACGATCAGAGACGGAGGCACCTTGGATCGCCGCTTTGGATATCAAAAAAGCGTTCGATACTCTGGGGTGGAAATACCTATTGGCAGTCCTATCAAAATTCGGTTTGGGCCCTAACTTTCTCGGATGGATAAATATACTGTATGCTAACCCACAGGCCAGAGTTAAGACAGGGTGCATCATCTACCCCTCTTTCGCTATTGAGTGCTGTCACCTATTATTTTCGTGCTTGCCATGGAACCCTTAGCAAGTGCGCTTCGTGGCTACACCTTAGACTGTGGCATCCAGGCATATACACAATGTCATATTGTCTCCCTTTATGCGGAAGACGCACTGATATACTTACGGGGGCGGAATGAAGTTCTGCAGGGACTAGTCCAGGTGCTAGACGAATAAGCCTTGGTATCCAGCCTAAAAGTGAATTGGTCTAAGTTGGTGGAGTTCCCAATGAAGCCTCTTTCCATGACACAGCGGCAAAATCTGCCCACCACACCCCACTCATGGCTCTTCGACTCCTTTAAATACCTAGGGGTCCAGATTTACCACTCTCAGACAGATGTGCTCAACAGTAATTTAGGCAAAGTCATCACCAGAGCTTGGACTGTGCTTCGGTTTTGGACCGGGCTCCCTTTATCCCCTATGGGATGTGTGGCTATTGCGAAGATGCTACTACTTCCCAGAGTCCTCTACCATTTTGCTGCTATCCCCTACAAGCCTCTAAGTAGATTTTTCCGAGACATAGAGTCACTCCTGGGGATGCTGATCTGGGGTGGCGCCAGGGCTACGGTGGCCTGTCAGAAATGATATTTCCCCTTTCGGAGGGTGGATTAGGAGCGCCCAATTCTGAACTTTATTACGCCGCGGCACAACTTCAATGCCCAATAAGATGGCTGGCAAGCGGCAATCTCACAGAATTAGACTCCTGGGCGGTGTAGCTCCCCAGACCTGCTCTGTTGGAATGGATATCTGGTACTAACACAGCACTACAGCGGACACAGGGTAAATTGCTAATGTCTGCGGCGAGGCACAGCTGGACGAGGTATGTCCTGCCCGCCCATCAACCCTCACCATACACCCCGGACCTTCCCCTAGAGCTATTGCCCGGCTCTTACACCTACCACAGGAGAGTAGAGTTGGAGGCGTGCTACACTGTCGGATTACACACATGGGGAGACCTGTTTGTAGATTCGAGCCATATGCGAGTTCGAACATTTGATCCTGGATTGTGGAGTGCCACTGGGTACCTTTTTGCTCTGTGCAACACTAACGCACCAGCTTCACCGGAGATGGGGGAATGTACGTACTGAGCCTATTATGTCACAGGTCTTGCAAACACTACTGACACATGGCTGTGATAGAAAAGCTATCACTGCGCTATATAACTCCCTTTGACCCGACCCTACTCCCCTACTGGCCCCTCTACGTGAAAATTGGGACACCGTCTTGGCAGTAACTATTACTAACAAGGTAGTACCCCAGGCTCTGCACTTCGTGCTTGGAATAACGAAACGTAATGCTCGTCGGAAGGGCATTAACAAATTCCTGGATCTCGTGCTGGGGCTGGGCATGCGCAGACTGGCCATGTCCTGGAAGTCACCTACGGGCCCTAGCAAGCACGTATGGCTACTGGACCTCCATAGGTCACTGGTATCTGAACAATTGAATCAGTTGTCCAGCACTGTGAGACACCCCACATCGATTAACCCCACACAGTGGTAAAATTACTTAATTGCCGTAGAATCCAAATTACATTCCGCCCTTCTGGACACACACCACCATTAACACCGCATCAGGCTCTATTCCTATAATGTCGTCTGATACGCATGTCGGACCAGGTGGCGTGCGCCTTGTGTCCATGCTTACATGTACGGGTCCATCATAGGTGAACATATGCACAACAAAATTAAAAGCAGATGCCCCTCATAAGCACACGCAGCTCTGTCATGTATGTATCCACTAGTATAAATAAAAAGACTGACAGTGGAACCCTCAGAGGATACAGCACCTAAACTGCTATCCCTCTAAAATTCTGGCCCCCCTATATTTCTTGGGGTGTGTGTGCACACTGGAACGCACCCACCATCACAGTGCAAATCCTCATGGGATCATAACAATTTGAAACATCAGCACAGGTGCACCACACATCAATTACAAAAACTGAGAAAACAAATATATAATCTATACACTAATTACAAAGTAATGCGAAAAGCAAAACATTACACCATGAACAGTCGATACTGGATTATAACAACCATCTCATGTCGACATTTGCTCTAGCATATACAGCTTACATTTGAACTGGAATAGGTGGGGTGTCCTGCTTAGGGTCGTGGGGCTAATGAGATGGTTGTTATAATCCAGTATCGACTGTTCATGGTGTAATCTTTTGCTTTTCGCATTACTTTGCACAATCGATGGTGCCCCTCTCTGGACCTATTCGACATCCTTGTTTTTTGTTTCTTCTCAATATCTATTACTCTGAGCTACGCTGCCTTAACATTTGATATTGAGCATCCAAGTTAACTGTGATTTAGATGAGGAGCGACAATTGGACCGTTGCTCTGGCTATTCGTTCGACTCCTCCCCTTTTGCTGTGATTGAACTCTTCAAAGTCATCAGTGCCCTGAAGAAGTCCTTTAGTAGGACGAAACGCGTCGGCTGTATCACTGTGAAATTTGATGCTTATTACCACATTTTTAAAGCAATAGAAAATTGGAATAAAAGAAAAAAAATTGAATAATATTTGTGTAGTATATAGATTATATATTTGTTTTCTCAGTTTTTGTAATTGACGTGTGGTGCACCTGTGCTTATATATCCACTAGTATGTTCACATATTGGTGGGTAATGTCCAAATGTATGCGCACGACAGCCATGGAACACATGTACGGAACACGCGGGATGGAACTTTCAGTTATTATTAATAAAAGTTGGAGACAAAATTATAGAGATAAAAGTATGCTAATATTGATTAAACATCCTCTCTATTATATTTACTTGACGCCCCAATGGCAATGTACCTGCTGTCTATTATTCTTTTTATATATGCGGATTGTTATACATAAAATAGTCAATGTGATGCAGTGGAATGTCAGTGTACTTTTTCTTGTTCCTGAAAATCAATAAAAATAATCCAACAAAAAAACTAATGCAAAAAGTACAATTGATGGATAGAATGCTGAACAATGTCATGCATTCACTGCAGTACAGATTTCTGAGCCTAAATCCATCGTTTTTTTGCTCCCCCTGCCATTCCAGTTTAGATCAAGCCATATGCAAATCCGTCTTGACCCTGTTTCCCATGGGAACAGTCCAACCTGAACTGCCAGGCCAGGTCCTCCCTGGACTTAAAACAAATATCCTAGGACCGGTTTCGGGGTATCACCCCTCATGAGCCAGGCTAGCTTCACTGCAGTGACATGGAGAGTGCGGGTATGCCCAGAGGTGGGTCCCGGTCTCACTGTGTCACTGTATTTGCATATGGCTGGGTCTAAACTGGGGTGGCATGGTTATTTAACCCAGATCTCTTGACTGGGGGTGAATGTTTGATTTGCTGTGCGTTCTGTCCATCATCTGTGTGTCTTTTGCTTTCTCCCCCTAAATGGGCTGGGTTTGCCCAGACGTGGGTCCCCGGCTCACTGTGTCACTGGATTCAAGCTAGCCTGGCTGATGAGGGATGAACTGTCTGGAACTTGAATGCCTGTTGTCGCCACAGAAATTGCAGATATCTGAGATGTGGAGGAAAAACAAGAACTGTCAGATAAGCGTCCTTGAGGTTCAGCTTCGCCAACCAGTATCCAGGTCTCAGCAGATCGTGTAGTAAATGGATTCCCTCCATCTTGAAGTAACCAAAACACCAGCCACTAGCTGAATTCCCTGTTATTGTTCACCGAGCGTTGACCTCCATCCCTCTTTTCCACCAGAAAGAAGTTGCTCACAAACCTGTTTGGATGGACGTCTGTAGGGACAATAGCCCCTTTTCCCACCTGTTCTGAGATCTCTTGTTCTATTAGAGTGTCTTCTTCTTTGAAGAAAGAGAGAGTCCGTGGCCTGTAGGTGTGAAACGGAGTCCCAGTGAAATATGGAAACCTTGAACTATCTGGAGAACCCATACATCTGCCTTCAAAGCTTGCCAATTGTGTAGGAACAAAACCAGCCTCCCTCCCAACTTTAGATGGGAAAAACAAAGAATTCTCACATTGGGTAACACTTTGGGCATGTCAGCATCCCCCTCTGTAGCACCACAATGTCTCTGAAATGTTCTTGAGGGGAAAAAACCTCTGAACTTGGTTTGATCTTGCCACTTTCCTTATCAGGAGCCTTCGTCTCTTTGGGGGGAGGGGGCGTTGGGGACAAAGCGGCTGGACAAGCTCCCTCTCCCACAACGGCCCAAACTAAAACCTTGGGGGAAAATATTCTTTTGATTGAGGCCTGAGCCTTGCAGGGGTGGCTTCTCCACTAGGGTGGAGGAGTGTCGCCCCACTGCTTTCTCGCAGTGCGAGAAGCAGAAACATAAAATGGTAATAACTACCATTTTATGTTTCTGCTTATTGCAGTGCGAGAAAGCAGAAGGGTTTGGTTGTGGGCGGGCGGGTGAGCTGGGCTGCTCTGCGAGCAGGGCTGGGCAGGGGAGGAGTGGTGTGCCCACTCCTGAGTACGCAGGACTAATTTGGTGAGCCCTCTGGGGCCGACCAAACCAGTCATGCGCACTGTGCCCTTCTCCATGCAGGCTGCAATGCTGTCAGGCTTCAATCGTGCCGCGCCTGCAAAGCCAACAAAACTACATTTCCCAGAAGGCTTGGCGGAGGAAGAGGATTTCGGGGCCGGCGTCGCGCAGGAAGCTGCGCATTATTTTGTTTCCTGGGAAGACTTCGCGCTCACACTCAGAGAACGGGAGAAGTCCGCGTCATTGGAGAGAGTCTGTCCTAGGATTACCAACATCCCCGATAGCTGGATGAGCGGTACCATTGCCACGGACCCAGTGAGTACAAACAACAGCTTGTTTTTGGGACCATTGTGGGAGCGGAATACGGCGGTATGCACAAGCCGCGTATTGCCGTTCCTAAAGAATACAGTGCGCCGAGTAGAGTTCAGCCCTTGCAATTTGGAAAGAACGCAGCGGAGTACAGCGGTAGATCGCCGCGTACTTCCGTGAGCGGGAGCGCAAGCTTTTTGGATCGATATAACTGCACAGCGGATGATAGCGGTTGGGAGTACCGCATTATACCGTGTGTGCCAATTTTATGAACAATCACAAAAACTACTTAATGTGAAATAAGCGGGATGCTGTGGTGACGTGAACCACGCCTCACCGTGAAGAATTCAAGGAACCCCCGTTCTGATTTAGGAAATAAAAACGTTTATGTTTTTCTGTTTACTGTTTAAAGATCACCGGTTCTCTTGATGAACTTAACAGGGTGAAAGGATCATGGAATGTGTTTGATGTGCGAGGTGAATAAAACCTTCAGTTGCGAAAAACTTTGCTTTAAAGGAAAGGGAAACCCTGTTCCCGGATTTGAGTTTCGATTGAGTGGGAACCAAGGACTCGGCTATTAAGATCACTGGCAGATAGAGAGCAGGAACTGTGGGGTATGTATGAGGGTGCATTGATGACGGAGATGTTGGCATGAAAGCGGTGGCTGACTGTAACGCTTGTGCTTCTCTTCCCTTCTTTTAGTGGTATACCGAGAGTACGGAACAAGGGTGTCGCCACTTTCACATGAATGTGTTTTCCACAGTAGCCAGATTACGGTACGCAGAAAGAGCTACCCTTAGTGAGAATTACCGAGAGTAGACTGTTTGATGGTATTAATCATTTGTCTTTCTTGTTGCAGGTTCTTTTCCCACGCTGTCCCTTCCTTATCCCTTTCCCCCGCCCGATCATTCGAACACCCGGTGCGTATTCTCTATCTGGGTGTTGGAAAGATCCGGAGGTGGACCTCTTATTTCTGCTGCGACTGAATCCAGCGGAGCTGGGCCTGACAAATGCAGCCTATATGGAGAACATGGCAGGGCCATTAGCCCCTGGTTGGGCGACGTCCCAACAAATCACAACGCTCCTTGCAGTGTTGTGATTGGCTTTAGGGTACGACTGGGAGCCTGGCTGCCTACTTCCTGCTCCTGCCTGAGGCAGGAGAGCAAGAGAGGTGCAGAGACGACGCAAGACCCCGCCGGCGGGAAAGTACGTTAAATTTTTTTTATTATTAAATTAAACCTGCCATCCCCTGCCGCGCGCAATCTCCTTCCCCATGCGACCCCCCTACCCGCGAGTCATGCCGGCCACGACTGGAGCCTTGTCAAGAAAATTAAAGTTAGCAACAAACTTGCCCAATTCTTTAATAAAGGGATTGGCAAATGACTCCCGTGCAGTGTCCCCGGCTTCCAAAATTGCTTAATCCTCCTGCTTTGGGTCAACCTTGAGTAGAAGGGAGCGATGCCTCTCTGTCGAAAAAAAAGCACAATTCGCATTGCCCAAAAATATTACCGCTGTTTGGGCCCAACCTAGGAGGGTCTCCGGAGATATGAGGGAACCAGTTTGTTTGGCCTGTTTGGCCATATCTAAGTTTTTTGTAAGTGGGCCCATAATGTCCAGTAACTTGTCCTGGCATGACAGCCAGAAGCAGTTAGTGCCTTTCTTGGGGTTCTGTATGTTTTGTCAAAAAATGTAGCCATGTGAGTATCAATATCGGGAGCCATAGCCACCTTGCCCTTCAGGGAGGGGCAAAGACATTCCGCCTGTAAGCGGGCACAAACTTCTTTCTCCAATGTCTTCCATAAGCGCTCCGCCACGTAGTATGCCATTAGGAGGACCAGGGATGAAGCAAATCTTCTGGGTCCATCACAAGGCTCCAAGTCAGAGGTTCTGGAACCGACAGAGGTTGAGAAAGATAGTCCGAAGATGGACGTCACGGTCTGGAAGGACCGACCTCACCCACCGAGTTGCCCTGCGAGTCATCGTCTCCGATGGGTTCAGGGGCGGCAGGGGTCAAGGCTGCCGGTTCTGTGTCCGTAAACTGAAGTCTCAGGTTGGAATGCGGTTGGATAGTGTTTGTCTTTGACTCCTTCCCAAAGGTTCATAGGAAAGCGAGTTGTTTTTTTTGCTTGTTATTGAAAGCATTGAATTCATGCAATCATTTAACCTCGCTCTATGCATTCGTCACACCAGCATGTTTTATCTCACCCTGGATATGTTATTAATGTGAGATAAAAAGCACATAGAATGTTGCTGTATTTCTTTTTTATGCTTCATGGAAATCCATTGTACCTAATTTTCTAAGGCATGATTCAAAAGGAAAACCTGCAGTACTAATCCTGTACACCCTATGCACAAATGTAGATTTAAGAGTTTTGGGACTCAACAGCAATCGCACGTTTAAAGGCATATTACTAAGAATGAAATATGGACTTTTTATGGGTTGCTATTTTTCAGAATAGTAAACAGAATAGTAAACACAGTACAACTTTGCTTTAGGGAAAGGTCACCAGCCGTGCAAAAGCACATTTTATTTTTATTTTATGTTACAGTGGGAAAGCATTTTTCATAGTGGAGAAACCCTTTCCCCAAAACCCCCATGTTTGAATGTATTCCGGTCCCATTCACGCCCTTCAAAGAATTACCATTTCAATTGAAGATGTGTTATCTGTAATGGTAGTGCACTACCACACTATGCATACTCCACTTTACCCCACCTCACTCTATTCTGCATCACTTCACACTATGCCACTCCACTCCAATCCACTCCACACCTCATCACTGCACTCTACTCTGCACCACTCCACTCTAATCCACTTCACTCTATGCCTCTCTACTCTACACCACTGTAATCTATGCCAATTCACTCTACCCCACATTACTCTACTATGCACTACTGCACTCTTCGCCACTTAATTCTACACCACTCCACTGTGCTCCACTCCACTCTATGCCAATTTACTCTGCAACACTTCACTCTATGCCACTGTACTCTACACCACTGCATTCTACTCTGGACCACTCTACCTTACACCAGTGCACTCTATGCTACTCTAATCTTCTCTGCATTCTACACCACTGTACTCTACGGTGCACCACTCTACTGTGAAACAATGTACTCAACGCCAGTGCACTCAGCATCAATCCACTCTACTTGGCACCACTGTATTCTACTCTGCGCCACTCTTAAGTCAATGCCCCCTTTTCAAATGTACTCAAAACCAGTGCACTCTACGCCACTATATTCTACTCAAAAAGAATAATTGATGGACAGAATGCAGAACAATGTCATACATTCACCCCAGTACAGAGATCTGGGCCTAAATCCATCGTTTTTTTGCTCACCATGCCATTCTAGTTTGGACCCAGCCATATGCAAATCAGTCTTGACCCTGGGCCCAATGAGAACAGTCCAGCCCGAACTGCCTCTGCAATACCTTACACCACTCTACTCTGCACCACTTTACGCCACTGCACTCCATGCCACTCTGATATATATACCACTGCACTCTACGACAACCTAATCTGCACCCCTGCTTTGGGAAACAGCCTTTACAACGAGGTTTTTACCACCTTTACCACCCTTTTTTTTTGCGCGCATGTTTTTAACGCATGCTAATACCACGCATTTAAGGTAAGTTAGGGGGCAAGGGTCTCCTCCCACAAATACATTGTTTTTACATTTAAAAACAATGCATGGTATTGGCATACGTTTTAAATACATATTCGCGGTAAAAACATTCGCGCAAAAAAATGCGTGTCAAAGGCATGTGAAGTAATTGCATGCGTTGTACTATCGTACAACCCCCTGCACTCTACTCTGCACCACTCTATTCCAGTGCACTCCACACCACTACTTCTATGCCACTACACTCTTTATCACTACACTCTACCCGGCGCCACTCGAATCTACGCCACTTCACTGTACACCACGCTACTCTGCAACACTGTACTCTCTGCCACTGAACTCTACGCCACTCTTCTCTGCACCACTGCACTCTGCTCTGCACCACTCTATGCCACTCTACTGCTCTCCACGCCAAAGCACTCAATGCCACTACACGCTGCATCGCTCCACTCTATGCCAATCCACTCTAAACTACTCTGCAACACTGCACTCTATGACACTGCACTCTACACTGAAACAATCTATTCTGCACCACTGCATTTTCTTCCACTCTATTGCACTCTGCGCCATTTCACTCTATGTCATAACACTCTACTCCATGCCACTCTGTTCTAAGCCACTGTACTCAACGTCAGCGCACTCTGCATCACTTTACTCAAAACCAACACACTCCATGCCACCGCACTCTTCGCAAATGTACTCTGCATCACTGTACTGTATGCCACTATACTCTACTCCGCAACACTTTTAGTCTATTACACTGCACTCTACTGTACACCATTTCACTCTACGTCACCTGGTTCTGCACCACTTCGCCACTGCACTCTTCACCAATGCACTTCATGCCACTCTATTCTACACCACTGCACTCTACAACACTCTACTCTGCAACACTGAACTCTGCGCCACTCTACTCAGTATCACTTTACTCTAATCCACTCAACTACACTTTACGCCACTCTACTGCACTCTATGCCAATGCACTCTACTCCACTACACTCTACGCCACTCTAATCAGCTGTGCACCACTGCACTCTATGACAGTGCTCTCTAGGCCACTTCACTTCACTCTATGCCTCTACTCTACTCTGCACCACTTTTCTCTATGCCAGGACACTATACCCCACTCTACTATGCACCACTGCACTCGTTCCCACTGCACTTTGCACCACCCCAGTCTAGGCCACTCCACTCTGCACTCTGCACCACTCCAGTCTATGACACTCTACTCTGCAACACTACTATTTGCCACTACACTCTACTCCAATGAAATATATGTCTCTAGTCCATGCCACTGCACTCTACTCTGCACCACTCCTCTCCACACCACTTCACTCTACTCTGAAACAATCTACTCTATGCCACTGCGCTCTACCCCACTTTACTCTACACCACTCTATGTCACTGCCCCCTACGCCACTCTACTCCAAACCACTGAACTCTATGCCAGTGCACTCAACACCACTTTACTCAAAAACAATACGCTCTACGCCACAGCATATTACTACTCTACACCATTGCACTCTGTCATTGGACTCTACGCCACTCATTTCTACTCTGCACAACTGTAAGTTATGTATCACACTAGAGGGTTCATGGACAAGGAGTGAACAATTGCATCTACATCACCACTCCAAACTAAGTAACTCACAAAAAGTAATGGGATGCTAGTAACCAAAAATAGGCCACTACTGTGTCTTTCAGCAGAAAGCAGTAGAAAGAAAGAAGTCTTTATTTATAAAGACGAGAACCCTCACTCACCCAAAGGTGACATGCTTCATCATTGGGTCCCCTCTTGCACACTGCAACCGCAAGGTATACAGTGTGGGCTACAACTCTCCAAAAGGAATGAGAGGAGCGTGAGGTGTTTTACAAGGTTACCAATTTAGGCAATGGGAGTGAGGGGCAGAGTGCACAATACAAAACAAAAAAGTGCATTAAAAATAGCTCCTGGGTGACATAAAAAGTTTAATGATTGTCCCCATGGGCTAAGATTAAAAGCACTTCACAGTTACCCGATAACCCAAATATTAACGCTAACATTTATAGCGTATCAAAGTCACTCATTACGTGTGTAACGGGACATAGTCATTTTATATTAAAGGCCTGGAACACAACCACTGTCTCCCCGTTACCTAAAGATAAGCTGTATCGTGTCCTTTTATGGCAATCACCCAAGGGGAAGCCCGGTTGATGCCGGAATCCTTATATCGCACCGCTGTGTCCTCCGTGGTATTGGGACGGCCCGGAAGTGTATACAATCACTTCCGGGTCACAAGAACCATGGGAGATGTAGTTCAGAAAGCACAATGCAACTACTCAATAACGGGAGAGATCTTGCACGATGAAAACTTTAAAACGAAAGAGCGCCCTTTACAAATAGCCCAATCTAGCAGAAATTATAAACGTGTGTTACAAAAATGATGGTAGCACCTACACTGTTCACACGGAGCACGAGCACGGAACGAACTGCGTGAAGTGGGCGCGCATGGCACGAACGGCGTAAAGTAACTTAGCATTTAAAAAACCGTACAAATTCACTGAAAAAACCATAGGTTTCACACACGTTATAGTTAGGAATTAGCATTTAAAAAACCTTGCAAATTCACTGAAAAAACCATAGGTTTCACACAAGTTATAGTTAGCTGTACATTTCACTCGTAAAAAACCAATGAAATTCCACGTTATAGTTAGTGCAGGCAACTATAACTTACGCGACCGCAATCCTCTGCTAATGACATATGTGTCTTTATGAAAAAAAAATATTTGTAATATATGTATAGCTAAAATTTAATGGAAGAAGACATGGGCAAATAAGTGTCTAAATACAGCATTAGCATCAGCAGAGGATTGCGGTCGCGTGAGTTATAGTTGCCTGCACTAATTATAACGTGGAATTTCATTGGTTTTTTACGAGTGAAATGTACAGCTAACTATAACTTGTGTGAAACCTATGGTTTTTTCAGTGAATATATATATATATATATATATATATATATATATATATATATATATATATATATATATATATATATATATACAGGGGGCAGAGCCAGTCCATGTTATCAGTACTGTGGTTACAGGGCCCTGTTCTTACATCCAATGGGTGAACCATTCAATAACAAGATGTTAGATGTTATGTATATCAGAAGGAGCTCAGTAATGTGTTTGTGTATACATATAGATGAAAGAAGGGCATTGCGGACATAGTCCCAAGGTATATAGTAACATACGATGTGTTGAAACAAACCATGTGTATATGTGCCCACAGCATCAAGACAAAGCTACCCACAGATAGGGATTACACCGACCCCCAAGGAATGTCCTCGTTTACAATAATTATGATGCCTATATCTGTTTTTTGTAGACACTGGACCGGACTGCATCTGGTGCCACTGTCCTAGAACTACCATTTCAAATTAAGTATGGTTTCTTTTATATATTTCACAGAGTTTTTAGCAGAGTGACAACGTTGGAGGTCCTGATGAATGCCGTGAATCTATAATCAATTGGCAGAAACATGTCGACCATTGACAAATAGGACATTATTTCAGTCCTGTATCACTTGCTTTTAATCTTAGCCCATGGGGACAATTATTAAACTTTTGATGTCACCCAGGAGCTATTTTTAATGCACTTTTTTGTTTTGTATTGTGCACTCTGCCCCTCACTCCCATTGCCTAAATTGGTAACCTTGAAAAACACCTCATGCTCCTCTCATTCCTTTTGGAGAGTTGTAGCCCACACTGTATACCTTGCGGTTGCAGTGTGCAAGAGGGGACCCAATGATGAAGCATGTCACCTTTGGGTGAGTGAGGGTTCTCGTCTTTATAAATAAAGACTTCTTTCTTTCTACTGCTTTCTGCTAAAAGACACAGTAGTGGCCTATTTTTGGTTACTGTCATCCCATTACTTTTTGTGAGTTACTTACAACTGTAAGTTATGCCACCGCTCCTTGCATCACTCTACTCTACGCCACTGCACTCTATACCACTGCACTTTAGGCCAATGCACTCTAAACCACGTTACTTAAAACCAGTGCACTCTACGCCAATCTACTCTACACCACTGTACTTTACACCACTTCACTCTAGGCTCCATTACACTCTACAATACTCCACTCTATAATGCTCTACTCCAGTAAACTCTACTGCACTCTGGCACTCTACTCCACTCTGTGCCATTCCACATCACTACTCCACTCTATGCCACTCTGCAACACTACCCCACTCAACGTTGTTCTATTCAGCTCCCTCTATGCCACGTTACTCCACTGTATTCTACAACACTACTCTACGCCTCTCCACTCTACAACACACTACTCCACTAATGCCATTCAGCTCTTCTACACAATTTTACTCTATGCCACTTCACTCTACGACAATCTACTCTGCTCTGCAACACTCTACTCTACAACACTTAACTCCACCCTACACAACACCTTCTACGCCGCTCCACTCTACACCACTCCACAACATTCTGTGCCACTCTTCTCTACTCCACTCTGACACTATACTCCACTCTATGCCACTCAACTCTACACCACTCTACAACATTCTGCTCACTCCATGACACTCCACTTCACTCCATGACACTCCACTCCATAACATTCCACTCTACTTCAGTTTATGACACTAAACACCACTCTCCTTTACCTCACTAACTTTTAGCCATGCTGAACAGAAGCCACGCTGGTGAACAACATGGCTAAAATGTATTGACAAATAGGTCTTGTACAGGTGTAACCTGTTGGCTTTGCCAATGCGTGTTGTTAGATAAGGTTAACGGCATGGCCACTTTCTCTTATCTGCTGAAAAGGGATGTGCTTTCTTCCCATTTCGTGTAACCTGTTTTTTGCAACAACAGGTTGGTTGAGGCTGTTCTGGAGTGAATTCATGCCCCCCGGAATGAATGGTGTCACTGGTGCCATAGTATAAGTGAAATGGGCCTTTATGCACCCAGCAGCAAAGGACAGTAATGATTGGAGTGTAGCAGGTCCCTTACGCCATTGGGGTCGTGTTTCACTGCACCTCCTACACTAATGAAAGCTACTCCACACTACAAATATTATGGAATGCCTTGTCACAATTGGACAGAACCTAACACTAAGAACGATGCATTTTAATTTTGATAGCTCCTTCCAAATGTTCATGTGTTGCCTTTCTTCTTTGGTTAATAGCAACTACTAGAGCTTAAAGAAATGAGGTGACCTTTGAGTCACAATGTTGGTTCAACTTTTACTTCAGCTAAGTTTTGTGCTGAAAGACACAGAAGAAGAACTGGGGCAGCGTCAGGATTCTGTGTTGCTGCTCTCCTGTGAAACCAGCAAGATGATCTAGAACTGAAGAAGAAGAGTGCTCTCACACTCTGAGGTAAACTAGTGATTGAAAAAAAATAAGATAAGTAAAAGAATGCATGATTGCAACACAACACGCAGATACCTCCCTTCCTTTGATATCATAAGTGTGCTCTCCCAGGAATTAATTATCTCCTAAAGAGTGTCAGGTTCCCAGTTTGGGTGGAATTAATATTACTTGAGAGCCATCACATTCTTTATTGATGCCTTAAGGGGCGTATTAATCATAGCGTTGTGTCACTTTTGGGCCACGCAACAGGGTGCAAAAGCGACAACCCTAAAGGGCGATTTATCAAGGAATGCAAGGCCACCTTGCCTGTCCCTAAGTGGCTTGATAAATCTGGTGTAACGCAGCGCAAATTGCTGCTTTGCCTTACTCTGCTCCAGGGAGGCGTTCCATGGGCGGAGCGTGGGTGTTCACATGCAACACCCATGGTTTTTGATGCATTCCCAGATTTACCATACTGGTACACCTAGGAATGCGTGAAAATGCTATGTCTTCCCAGGTGAGGCATAACAAAGAGAACTATGGGCCATATTATCAAGGAACGGCGATAACATTATCGCCGCTTTAGTGGCAGGAAACTGCCGTTAAAGCGGCAATAATGGGCTTTAAAGCGTTATTGCCGTTAAAGCGGCAATAACGCGCGCAGCATCGCCAAATGCGATGCAGCGCGCGTAACAAAATTTGTTTTCTTTATTTTTTTCGTAACTTATCTGAAATCGGCCGTATGCCGCATTTTGCAACCCCCCCCCTGCCCCTCCTCTGCCCCACGTCACCGCCCCGGTAACACACCCTATACGGGCCGTCACTGCCCTAAATGCTTAAAGATTTAGTGTAATGAGAGAAACTAGTGAGCACACAAAAAAAGTTTCTTTTTCATTTTGAATGAATTATCTTAACCTGTGTCCCAGGAAATATAGCTCGGTGATTTATACAAAAAAAATGACAAACACACATCCACACTCGCACAGTTTCCACACACAGATACATTTACTCATTCCCTCATCAAATCTCCCAAACAAGATATTTGTGAACTCACTGGACTCTTGCCAGTTAGGCTTGAGGAAGAACACATCGTTCTGCTGCCCCTATTCACCACTCACTAAATGTGAGGGCCACATACCATAAATACGTTTGCAGCCACATCACTAGTACAACACTTTGCATTACTGCTAATCTACAATAAGGTGACCAAGTCATCCCTGCAAGGCACAAGAGAAGCCTGTTTATTGTCTACGTTTTGGTTTTACTGTTGTTTTTCCCCAACAATATTTCTTAATTTTTTTTAACATTTTATATAAATGTATTTTCTTCTGTTCTCGTCTTTTTTATTTGTTCTGTTTTTTTACATGAATGAACCTTCCTTCCATTGTGTATTTCTTTTAGTGCTTCTTTTCTATCTTGTCTTTTGTGCCAAGTTATTCAAAAAGCATTTGTTTTTGGTCGGTAACCCTACTCTCCAGTGCTGTAAAACCAAATCTCAATATATAATCAGGTCATGACTGACAGCCTGTGTTAGTCATATGTTCCTAATAAATACCTCCAGGAAAGCCCTCTCTGTGCACATTTTATGCTCCTGGCCCATGAATCCTAAACAAAATAAATGTCCTGAGGTCTGAATAGAGGTGCATAATGTCTACCTTGGAAGCTTAATTAGGACAAAACGTCCCCATAAAACTCCCATTATTATACCAAAATAAATATATGCATTTTATTTGCTGAGGGCATGAAACAGAAAGATTTAAGTTTCCTGAATAGAATGTCTTGGCGTCTACCTCTCTCACAGGGCAATTCGTTAGGTCTTACATGTGCTTCCACTCTCCCTTCTTTGTGGGGAAGCAGAGGGGGTGGAGGAGGAGTGAGGGTGAAATTGAACGTGATAGACATGCAATTTAGAATGGGTGGCACACTACATCAGAATATTCAAGGAATTACCTTGTTTTCCATCCAGAAACTGGTGAAATAAAGATTCTTTTTCATATTGTCCTCTGTGGACCATTGCACACCTCCCTTGGGTTAATGTTTTTTTATTATTTCCAAGCTTTAAAAGAATCGCAAATTTCCATATCCACTCTCTTTAGCACTGCATGTCATAACAGCACAAAATTCGCCCAAACGTGTTGTGATAAATGCAGTGCATAATAATACTCACTTTAGTGGTAAGTCTTTAGTATTTACCATTGTAGGTGCATCCAGTACTGAGTATCTCCGACATGTGTTTCAGGATATTTGTCCTTCTTCAGCCGAATGTAAGACCTCAAATTATAGGGTGCTAGCAGTGCTGCTTACAGTTTTCTCAGGATTCCTGTATCACTCCCAGATCACAGATGCATCACATTATCCTGAAACACACGTCTAGAGAAATACTGATCTAGCTGCAGCAACAATGGTGAATACTATAGTCTTTCAACTAGGTGTTACCGTGCGCTGCATTTACCACAGTGCATCTGGTGGAAGTGTGTGGGTGAGCCCCGCACTAGCGAGGGGCATTGTTGAGACTGTTGATCTGGTACCTAATCATCTCTTCTTTTAGTGCCTACTTGCCTTTGTCCTCCATCGCATGCTTCCATGCACCATTGCCTCACTTCTTCTGCTTTCTCTCTTCCCAAAAGCGACACTCACCCACCTGTGACCTTTCAACAGGTCCTCCAAGCCAAGAACACTCTTGTTCATGCACTTATAATGTTCTTTGCATCTATCCCCTAGTCTCACATTCCTTGTTTTACTATTTTCTCTTTGTTGCTTGTATTGTAAATCATACAAACTACTTCTAGGTCGTAATCAGAATGAAACAAGCGGCTTAAGCAAACAGTCACCCTTGAACAAGGAGGAACCAAAACAAAAGGAGCCAAACCACCCTTCCCATCCACCCCACTCACATAACAAAGTTCATCAATCTCTTTTGCATAGACTGGATGTATTCTATGCGAATACTAAATGTAAATAACTGAGAGATGTAAAGGAACCTTTATAAGTATATGTATCTCGAGCAGTCATTCACAGAAACCAGATGTGGAATGACGTCCAGTGCCTGATCTATTTATGGAGAGCTAGGCAACTTACCTCCCTCTGTCTCACTACCCTGTTATATCAGGTACATTCCCTGTTTTTTGATCATTCTAGATTCTCATATGAAAGAGGAGAGGGACTGCAATCTAACATTTGCATCTGGAGGGGAACAAGATAATCTGTTTCTCTTTCTTAACCCTGAAGCTGGACACCCTCTCAAATAGTTTCAGCTCTTCCAGAAACACTGTGAGGGAGCATTTCAGGTCTGTCAACGGCAACAAAATGTAATCTGTGAAGCAACACAGTTATGCTCCTCTTTTGCAAAAGGGATACACCTCATCTATGTCCTGAATCCAATCATCAGTAATCATGAGGGCCAGTAAGTTCACTACAAGAGCAAACAGGAGATGGGGCGTGGGGAGGGGAGCACAAATGCCGGGTGCCCCTCGGGGGAGCGAATACAGGCAACGTTCAACCGTTCACACAGACAGTTGCCATTAGTCTTCTGTATACCAAATCCATCCTGCAATCCTCTTTCCTATACCTATTTTGTCAAGGATGGCTTCTTGAAAGCTCAAACTCACTTTGTCAAACACTTTTTCAGTGCTGAGCAAAAGCAATATAACTGGTGTTCCCTTTCTGCCGATTTTCTCAAAGAGATAGGCTGGTCGCCAATTTATTTGCTCCTCTGCTTATGTTTGACAAAGCCAGCCTGTTGTGCATCAGGCTGTCTAATCTATTTGCAACACATAAAGATGATGGACAGAATGGTGAACATTGTCAAACATTCACCCTCAGTCACAGATCTGGGCTTAATCCACCGTTAATTTGCTCGCCACGCCATTCCAGTTTGGACCCAGCCATATGCAAATCAGCCTTGACCCTGCTCCCCATGGGAACAGTCCAGCCTGCAATGCCAACCCAGGTCCTCCCTGGACCAGAAAACAAGCATCCTGGGACCAGTTTTTGGGTATTAACCCTCATCAGCCAAGCTAGCTTAAATCCAGTGGCGTAGCGAGCATGGGACCCACGTCTGGGCATACCCTTCCCACTTATGGCAAAAATGCAACACAAAAATATGATGGACGGAATGCTGAACATTGTCGAACATTCACCCCCAGTCGCAGATCTGGGCGTAATTCATTATTTTGCTCGCCACACCATTCCAGTTTGGACGCAGCCATATGCATGTTCCCATGAGGAGCTGGGTCAAGACTGATTTGCATATAGCTGAATCACACTGGGGTGGTGTGGTGGGCAAAGAAATGGTGGATTAAACCCAGATCTTTTGACTGAGGGTGAATGTCTGCATTGTACATACAGCATTTCGTCCATCATCAGTTGTTTTTGTTTTTGTCTTCCTAAGTGGAAGGGGTGTGCCCAGACGTGGGTCCTGTGCTCACTGCACCACTGTAGTCAAGCTAGTCTGGCTGATGAGGGAGTGATCCTTTGAAACCGGTCACAGGATGATTGTTTCTGGTCCAGGGAGAACCTGGCTTGTCAGTTTGGACTGGACTATTCCAATGAGGAGTAGGATCAAGACTGATTTGCATATGTCTGAGTCCAAACTGGGGTGGCGTGGTGGGCAAAAAAACGATGGATTAAACCCAGAGCTTTTGACTGGTTGTGAATGTTTGCATTGTTAAGCATTCTGTCCATCATCTGTTGTTTTTGCATTTGTCTAATCTATTTGTCAGAATTGATAAATAATTTTGCATTTGTTTTGAGGAGCACTATCGGTCTGTTGGATATTCACTCTTCCGGGTTCTTACCGGGTTTGGACATAAAGGAAATGTCTGTGTCGCACACAGTACGGGTTAGCCCTGGGCCTTAGTGAAGGTATGAAAGAGAGCAGTGAATAGTCTGTGTAATTGAATGACAAAAAAATAAATAAATAAATTGAGGGAGGTCATCTGACTTTCATAATCTGTGAGCTTTTCTAAGACTTCCCTCACTGCCTCCTATGGGAAATACAAGGAATACCCGTCTAGATAGGTCTTAATGTCGTCACTTCTTTTTTCACCTGTGTTGAAGAGGGTTTGAAAAAAGTAAAAGAAAGCTTCTTGCTTGTCCTGCTCACGGATCACACATGACCCTTCTGCCCTTCTAACTCTATTTACAATTGGTGATCTAGACAGGAGAGCACCAACTGTGGCTCCTTCCTTATAGATGGTTTGGCCCAACTTTAGAAATGTTGTTTAAGCCTGATTTTTTTCTACTGACTCTGAGTTGGCCTCTTATCATGCCCTTCAATACCATGCTTTTCTGGAGGGGTTGCTCTTGTATTGCATTTCTGCAGTCTTAAGTTCCACTGCTAAGTTATTTTCAAATATTCGCTTCACCCTTGCCATACCAGTGGCCAAACTGATGGATATTCCTAAGATTGTTTCCTCAAAGACATCACAGTTAGAAGCTGGTGACGTGCATTGGGGTGAATTAGATTTAAAAACATCTTCAACCTCTTTTGCCAATGAAGCTGTATTGACCAAATCACAGAAGATGCCAGTGTGTAGGCTCCACTGTTTAGTGTCTGTATTCAGTCCATCCTTCACCACAACATGTGAGCATGATGCAGATTTCAGAGATCTCTACCCTATCCATGGTAAATAGAGTATGATATGAGTAATGGAGAGTGTGAGATGAGGATATATTCAATGTTCGGGTTAGCGTTGTGAATGCGAAAGTAGAATGCGTAATGTCTACTATGTGTGTGTAGGCATCTTTACACGCCCTTGAGGCTCCATTTTGTCATATCCTTACTTAGTCTGTAACACATAGCTCCCCTCCCGTCAATATGGATGACATGTAAGATCTTTCTGTCCCATATCAAATTAAGCACTTCCCTTAGCACTAATCCCCCTCAAGCCTAGTGAGCAGCTCCTGCAGCGCCTTAAATATGATTGGGTCCTGTGCTGGGCTTTGGGAGTATGTGTTAATAAAGAGGTACAGTTTGGGGTGAAGGGTGAGCTGCACCATAATGTAACATCCCTCTGTGTCCTTTTACCCTTGCTTCCACTCCTGCCCACGTGTGGCATGCAAAGCATCACAACATCTGTTGTCTTTTAACTAAGGATTTTAGTCCTTTTATGTCAGACATATAAACCTGAATGCATTTGCAAGACATAAGCCTAAGCACTTTCCCTTGTGTAGCTGTCTACATGCCTACATCCCTGCCCTTACGCTTCGATTAGTATTTTCACACAATGGGGGTTCAATCCGAGCAGGTTTTATTTCGCGAAAACCCTGCTGCATCAAGTTTCAGCCAATATGATTGGCCAACTTGGGGATAGTCAAACTGGCCAGATTATAGAGAGCAAGCTAGATCAAGTTTAATCAATCAGATTAGCAGACACTCCAGGAAGGCTGGAAGGTTTTTGAGCTGATCTTATTGACTGCCCGGTGTTGACAGAGTCCTGTACTCAGGCCAGTCTGATCGGTTGAAGGATTGAGATAAAGGCCTCCTAAACCTGGATTTGCATCCAGTAAAGGTAGCGGTGTCTACGCAGTAGCGGTCCGTGGAGGGAGTTCCGTGGGGCGGTGAGGCGGGGCAGGGGAGGGGCAGGGTGGGGGAATGTAAACACCGGAATATGGATGAACGGAGGTAAGTACACATTTAAATAAATAAAACAAATTCGTTTACGCGCGCTGCATCGCAAAATGCGATGCAGCGCGCACAACGAAATTCGTTTTATTTATTTAAATGTGTACTTACCTCCGTTCATCCATATTCCGGTGTTTACATTCCCCCACGGACCGCTACTGTGTCTACGTTCTGTGGCAGAACTCTGCACACGCCCTCAGTGCATAATCCCACGTTGGCAATGAATGCACCTTGCAGGGGTTTAAAACGCAACCCATTCTATGTCTTTTCAGAGTGATCTGTAGTTGGCCTTTCCATCCGGTTCACCAAATATGTTCTACTTACATTCTTCTAGCCCCTAGCCTGATCCCTCCCATGCTCGCATCCCTTTGATCACGGAGGATTCACACATGGCTTCCTGTGAAATGCACCCATGCCTCCCAGACAATTCCTTCCCCTGACCACCTCTGCATGCTGCCCAAGCAGCCAATCGAGCAGGAGGTACGGATTTATCCTCAAAGGACTGCATCACCAACACCTCATTCTTAATGGAAAACTAAGGGTTAAACCAGTCGCGGACTCCTTATGGAGAAAGGAGCTGTGACTTGGCCTTTCAAACTAGTTGTCATCGGGTCTCTGAAAACCCTCATTTGCAAAATGTCCATTACCAACATGTTAGCCATTTTTCATGCAGTGGATGCAGTCTACCTATTCTGGCTTTTCTGAATGCCTCATCTGAATGCCTCAGAAACACCAGGGAGCACACCGCAGCAGCACAGAGATACCAGCCAGGGGACAGGGAGAGAACACCACAACAGCGTGGGCATGCAGAGGAGGACGCTGAGGCCCATAAAGTTCAGGCAGACGAGGCTCAAAGCAGAAAACAGTGAGAAACAACAGGCAGAGGAAGCTGAGGAGGCTTTAAAGGGGACTGCATGAGCACACAATACCACAGAGAGGCTTGAGATGGTTCTGCAGCCCTCTGTGGAGGTTGGCTCACTATATTTTGTAGGCTAGATACCTGAACGATATTAGGTTCATCAGTGTAGTTACTTCTACATACCTACACAGTATGCATTTGTGAACCAAGGACATCGCTCCAGTGTGCACATAAGTACTACAAAAAGTATAAGGGAAGCATCTCTGTCAATATCCAGGGCGTTGATTGTACTTGGAAGAGGGAAAAGGCCTGTCCTTGGGTGCCATAGTGGACACCAGAGAGATATACCTGCAATTCTGTTACTCCAGGGCCCAAGAGCTCTTTGTGAGGCCATAGCATATGATTGGGCCCCTTCTTCAATCTCCACCTCACCAGGACTTTTCACGAAACGGAAGACGACCATGAGTTACACCCTCCACAAGACGGGGAGGTAAGGGTTGAGGTTATATGTATTCATAAAAGAAATCAAAGCTAGCGGTATCCCTCTGGGACAGCACCGGATTTAGGATTATGCCATCCTATCTAATGGTTGATATTCTTATTCACCATGAGTGTGCAAACTTGATTAGCACCCGCTAACACAGTGCTATTCCAAGTTCTGGAATGAAAGTGAAAAAAACAACACAAGTTGCACCACTCTAAATGTCCAATATAGTTTAAATTAGTCCAAATCCGTGAGGTTTCTTTTCAAAGCAATCTTCTTTATTTCAATTGTCATATACACATTAAAACATCCAAAACAGCCAAAGCAGTCGACGCGTTTCGTCCACCTCGGGACTTCTTCAGGGCAAAAGAATTGCTGTGTTAATCTTAGTGTTTTTAATGTCTTTCTCTGTTTCAATTGTCATGTCACTGGAAGCATCATTATATATCATTCAAAGGGGTGTGTGTCTTGATTTCAATTGCAAGGAAAAAAGCTTATTCGCTAAATAGCTAGGTCAAGTCTTGTCCTTCCAGCATGGGTACTATTTAAATTCTGTCCAACGGTGTGAGTAGCAGTGTCGCTCTTTAAAATGCCCGATCCCGCATCCGTTTCAGGAAGAGACGTCACCCCCGTCAGGTTATATGTATTCATGTCTGCACGTGTATGTGCATACGTTTGTTCTTGTCTGTGTGTGTGTGTGTGTCTGTGTGCAGTTGTGTGTGTGTGATAGAGGAATTCGCCTGTAGCAACTTTCAGAATATTACACCCTTATATTTGAGAACAAATAGAGTGAAATACATGGAAAAGCTGTTTTCAGGGAAAATAATTTCCTTTTAAGAATGTGACAATCTGAGGTTTGGTACAAAATTAGTCTATTTATCCAAATATCAAGCAGATATTTTGTTTCGAAATCAGTGCATCTGCAAAATTTTTACTGCTGATGATTGAGTGATAATTCATGCGGTTTGGGGCGAAGTATTTCAGATGAATTTGTATATTTTCCCTTCATATTACTGCAGCAGGTTATTATTATCTCATATGGATGCTAGTCATGATTTAGATTTATAGCGTTTATGACCTTATTGCCAATAAATTTAAATGCCCTCAGCCTGAAAGGAATATATAACCTAGCTCTGCTGCCTGTACCCGAAGATCACTCGAACCTAAAGGATAGCTCTGGTGTCTGAGATCGTGGTATCTAAATGGCTTTTTAGGTCGAGCCTAGCGGCAGCGCTCATGCCCTGCTCGTTCTGAAAGCATGCTGTAGTAGGGTATGCTGTGGAAGCCTCGTCCACTCTCCGCTCATATTTGTCATTGGCTTTGTGTCATTGTCCTTCGAAAATGCTGGCTTTTGAATGATTATGAGGCTTGTTAGTTCCGCCTTGGTACCACCTTGTCTCTGTTTGTTAACGCCCTTAAGGACTGGACCTTTTACTTGGCTTGTTGCACGGTGGGCTTCATCTGGTAGGTGAGCACTGTTTTGATAATGTACACTGATGGGGACAATGGCGGCTGCAGCGCTATGCGCTCTAAATTGTATGCTGTTTACTTTATTGAGCACGACGCACGCTTTAGGGACACCCCGCTCACTTTATTTATTTATTTATATTTAACATTCATGTTGAGTGCAGCGTCTACTTCTGGGACACTGCGCTCTTTTTAGCATGTTTTTTTATTACTTTCGTAATTAGCGCGGTGCCCACTTCAGGGATACTGCGCTCTGTTTTGTTTTTGTTTTTTTAACACTGAGCGCTGCGCCCGCTTCAAGGACACAGCGCTCAGTGTTAAAGTAAAAAACAAAAAAGAAACCGAGACCGGTGTCCTTGAAGTGGCGCCGCGCTCAATTTTAAACGAAACCATTTGCAATGCAATAGGTCTCTCATTTACGCAAGTTTAAGCTATTGGCATTGTAAATGACAATGCCTTTTATTTATGTTTTAAAAAACAAAAAAATTAGGCATTGTCATTTTCAGTGCCAATAGCTTAAACTTGCGTAAATGCAAAACCTATTGCATTGCAAATGCTTGTTATTACTCCACCCTGCCCAGAATGAGAGATATTCTACTTGGAAGGGGCAGAGGGTGAAAATGAAGACAGCAGGAGGTAGAAGACAGAATAGGTGCTTCATAGATTTAAAAAAATAATATCGAGCTCTATGAATTTACAAATCGACATTCTAGAGCCTTTTAGCCAATTTCATGTTAAAATTATTTGGTAGAAATGAATAATTTGGCCATTTGTTAAAGAATATTTCTGTGCTGTGGTCCCTCTTAACCACAAAATGCCACTTAGAAGGGGCAGGCTTTCTCTACAGAGCACGAAACATTTAATTCCTTAATAAGCGCCTCTTCAGGCGTATGACTTGAACCTATTCGGTTTTGGGTCATTTGTTTTAAAAAATTCTGTTGTAAAATGTACTTTGGACTTCTAAAACAGAGATAGAGAATTACAACATCTCTGTAAATGGATGGATGGGCGGACAACAGACAGACAGACAGACAGACAGACAGACAGACAGGCAGATAGATAGATAGATAGATAGATAGATAGATAGATAGATAGATAGATAGATAGATAGATAGATAGATAGATAGATAGATAGATAGATAGATAGATAGATAGATAGATAGATAGATAGATAGATGTACTAATTGTGATAAGCAGCATATTTCTCTAAACATATATGGTTTATGCCATACAGTTGCTCTATGTATAGTAGTTGGAAAAAGGATTATGACCTAAGCTAGTACTTAAAAGGTTAAATTCGTGCACTGTGATGAAATCACATTGAAAATGCAGCAAACATGTTTTTTCCTCTGTTAACGTGGTGCAATGTGCAATCTGCGAGGCATTGAACAGTGCTATTCACATCAGTTGGGCAGTACAGTGGAAATAACAGAGCTTGGTTTTTGCGCCCCAAAATGAAATGTCATTGTACGTTTATTGGTACATGTGTTCCAAATAACATGTTTTAGGTTACATTAATATTCACTGCAATGGCTCCAAACCCATAAATGTTATGAATGATTACCAGGCCGAACGCGCAGTTTATTTGTAATGGGAGATCGATACCTTATGTTGATCATTTTTCATTGTTGATGTGTCCCTCTCGACCCATATACCCCACCCCCTCACGCCTCAAGAGCCCTCCATTAAAGAACAATTTCCTCCAGCAAAAATATCCTCCTCAGTAGGCACCGGCAAGGAATGGATGGCTCGCAATGCCATAGACTCCTAATTGAAAGGCCTGGCCCTGAAGTGGTGCATGTGCCTTCTGCTGGGTATTAGCAATTAACAATCCCAGATGCAATCAAGTTCACCTGTGGGGAGGAAATTAAGCTATTAGAATGCATGGAAGGGCCTCGTCTTAGAGCACTTCAACCAAAAGAGCCATGGAACCAAAAGTGACTTTTAAAAGTCTCCCGTCAGGCGGATTGGACAAAAATAAGACATTAGCTCTAGGAGATGCCCAGATGACTCTTGGGCCTTCAGTCAATCAATCAGGGGATTGTAAAGCGCAGCTACTCACCAGTGAGGGTCTCAAGGTGCTGGGGGTGGAGGGGGTTGGTGGTCGGACTGGGTAGAGGATAATTCGAAGAGCCAGGTCTGAAGGTCCTTCCTGAATTGGGTTAGTGACACTGATTGTCTGAGGTGCAGGGGCAGGGAGTTCCATGTCTTGGCGGCGAGGTAGGAAAACGATCTTCCTCCAGTACTGGTCTTGTGGATCCTGAGGATGGAGGCGAGGGCGAGTTGGGAAGATCGAAGTTGTCTGGTGTGTACATGGAATGTGAGGCGGCGGTTCAGGTATGCTGGTCCATCTTTGTGTAGGGCTTTGTAGGCGTAAGTGACTCGCTTGAAAGTGACTCTCTTATTGACTGGGAGCCAGTGGAGTTGTCGGAGGTGTTGCGCGATGTGGCTGCAGCAGGGGGTGTTGAGGATCAGTCTGGCGGCGGCGTTCATTATGCGTATGGCAGAGTTGTACTGTGCTACGCCATACTATGAGTTGTGAGGTGTTTCTAGACCCGCTTTTATAGGGTGCAGATCAACAACAGGTAAGATTCCCCTCACTCACAGCTTAGCCCCCGGCAGTAATCCTCCAACACCAAAGGAGAAGGCAGAGCATGTCTAAAGGTACCCCTCTGACCTGACCCCATTGCTTATTGTGGGCGGTAAATCTGAGTGTATTTACCCCCCACGGTGGGGGAAAACAGGCAGAACCGCATGTTCATTAGCCATTATGGGGATAAAAGATTATATTGGCTGAATTTAGTATTGGGGATAGCAGCCACCCACCCCCACCATATTCTCACTCCTAACTCCGACATACTGGGGGCCATAGCCGTGAGAAATTAAAATGGCAAGTTTTCTAAACATTTAAACATTTAATATTGACTCATTGATCTCATTTTTTAAAGATGAAGGAATTGGGGAGTAGGAAGGTATTTGTTTAGGATCACAACATTTGGTCAAGTTAAAAAGCAAGGTTTAGAACTCAGGTGTCATAAGCTAAGTCTGTAACCTTATATGGATTTGTTTTACAACCGGCCTGGGCACTGGGCCATGATGGCTATTTTGCAAAGACCGTTTGGCCCCAGATTCAGAGGGCCTCAGATTTAGACACTTATTCATTTTTGACTTTTGATAAAGTAATAACTGTGGACAGGTGCTCCAAAAGCAGGAACCAGCCCTGGGCTGCCTGGATCTCCCAGAGGGCCTACCTGGGCCTCGCGCCTTACATTGCATACTAGGTCAGAATCATTCTTGCATGTCAAACTGATATTTTATCATTCAAAGTATACAGTCTAATAATAATACACTGATCTCTTACAACATCAAATCATCACTGATGCCCCGGCATAGAATCTTGATCCCCTTATTCCTTAGGCTCTGTAATCAAACTGCAAACTGGATCGAAGAGAGGTAGCAGGAAGTGCCCTTACAGGATGCTGTACTCCCATCCCAACAATAGTCAGCCAGCCCAGTTATCCTCTATATCCTCATGACACACCCTAGACAATTTTACAGATAAACAATTAGAAATGTGTACAAAGGACACACAGATTAGCTTCCAGTTGTATCACTTTTCCAGAGGTCAAGGCAGCCAATGGAGCATCACATCCTGTACGAGCTGCATTTAGAACCGGAAGAAGTATAGTTTAATCTATTTAAAGTGGACAAAGATCGAAGCGCTCGTGCGTGTATGTGGGGTGAGCGGAAACAGGCAATACTGTAAAAGAACATTTAAATATTAGTACATATAGACCCGACCAATACAGAGTGTTTACTCATTTTGCAATTTTTTTAAATGTCGGTAAGTCTGAGAAGGCTGGAATAGCGACAGACCTTTTAAACAATCAATTCTAGGAATAAAATTGCAAAAAATCTGCAGGCCTCTGGCTGCAAAGTAGTGTCCAAGAAAGTAAACCGATGAGTGCCATTGTTACATTTTAGGTCAAAATGTATTTCCGGTAAGAAAACTTGGTAATAGTGATTAAACAGTCTGCCCTCGTGAATTTAATTTCAATGGTCCAGTGAATACCTCAGAAAGAAGAACTTGTCAGGTAAGTTAAGAAAATTGTTGAGCTTCATACTGAAAAAAGGATAAGAATGACATAGGCAAATGCGAAACATGATTAAATGATTTTGTCGAAAAGTTCTGTCTATAATTTTGATGTTTGAAAATAAGAATTATTCACATTAAATGTCTTACAGTGTTACAAATTGTGTTTAGGTTCTGTCATAAAGGTGTTTTAGGGCGAATGCCTTTGGCCATATAATAGTTCATAAAACGGATTATTTTGAAGACACTTAATTGAAGAATTGAACACAATGCCAAGTCTCTTACCTTACAGACCTAGCCTATTTAGAAACATCAAACATTTTGCTTTGCCCAAAGGTCAAGAACCACAGTGGCCTATTCCATTCTTGGAAAACGACTTTCTTCTCTGGATTGAGGTCATAGTTGGAAATTCATCAGGGTGATACTGATACATATACATAATTCTACCCAAATACAACTACTACGACTCCACTGGTGTCAGTGAATTGGATCACAATTTACAGTTCTTAAAAGAGTGCGGGGGCAAAAGCCCTGTGAATTTGGTGAATCTGATACCTCACCGTGCCTTTTCCCTTGGTCATTACAGGTTTCTTATAACTTTTCTGGGTTTTTTCAGGGCTTTGGCACCATACTTTGAAATCCAAGGATGAGTGTTCTCACCAACAAGGTCCACTGTTCTGTTAGATGATTAAATAGTTCTTCAACCTCCTGGATTATTATGTATACGTCCTCCCAAATGTATCCCCAGCCTAAAGTTCTGAGGCTACTGTCTCGTGGTATGGAACACTTTACTCTCCCCCTCAGTCAAAACCTGTGCAGCTAGTTTACCGTGTACCTGAAAAGTCATAACATATCTGTAATGCTCTCAAACCCCTCCATTGGCTCTATACCAGCCATGAAGTGAACTATCTTACTAAACTATCCCTTTCATACCAGCTGCCTCGATGTCTCATATCTACGAACAGGGGCTTAGTGTCAATCTGAATATTCAGACACAGAAGATTCAGTAGCATATCTTACCTTCCAGTTTCAGCGTTCCTCTCTGTGAAACACCACCTCTTCAACTAAGACTGGAAAATGACTACATCAAACTCAGAAAACCCTTAAAAACACATCTGTCATCTTGGCTTTCATATGGTCTGATACACATGTCACTTGTTTCCCAAGCCCAGCCAGTCAAATGCCAAAGACTGGATGCTTGGGCTCTTCTCCATAAAGGCTTGAACACTACCACCATAGGATCATATTTGGTATTGTACTTTCTCAAGCATCTATTATCCAGATTTTCTGCCCAGCAGGCTGTGAAAAATCTAAATTTCTCAAGCATCGTTATTCGCTGCAATGCGTGAGTAGCATTGTAGTCAGTTTCAGCCCTGGGACTTTATTGGCATTCCTTATCAAATGATAACTTCTTAGAATTACTTCTGGGGCTGCTACTCAGTGGGTAGCAATTCTTCACAAACCCTCAAATAAAATACATTTGCAAAACACCATAATGAAATAAAAAGAAAGCAAATAAATACACCACAAATTCATTACTCCTGCATTGCCCATGCCAAAAGTAGATGGCCCATCATGGCTAGTCCATCAGAGTTCGAGGTGGCTGGCTCTTATTCCATTAATGAAAGCCATCTGTGAGATACATACCTCACTTTCACTGGGTTTCAAGACAGTTTGTCCAGGCAGTCCCTAGACGCGTACAAACATGGCGGGACTTACCGCTTTCTCGTGCAGCAATTGGAGCTGACAACCAAAAGCTGCACAAAGCCCAGGGATTGCATTCAACGGTCTAGCATATGTAGTTCAGGGATACTTATCTCCATTCACCCCCGACTGACAGTCACATACTACCTGAACTGGCACATGGATAGGCAGGCACATCTGAGTGGCACCCCTAACATCTGGTCTTTAACAGCACTATGGAATAGCACAAAGCGTATAAACAAAGAATAAGATGAATTCGAAACAAGGATCATGTCTTGCCCTCCAGGCACTGTGGACAAACGGCCATGATATCAGCGGCTTTTCACAGTCTCTCTACCATCATGTCCACCTACACATTTCTCAAAAGGGTCCTATAGAGCCCAGGCTACTGATCAGAAGACAACTCCATCCTCACAGTTTTCCTTTGAAGTTAAGAAAAAGGAGCCCCGACTGATCACCAGGGTGTGGGTGAAAATAAGAGATGATATACACAATGTGAAGGGGCTTTCAACATATCTTTACGCTTTAAGCATCTGAGCAAGGGGCAACTTTCCTTGCCACTGATTGGCAGGAAAACTGTGCCATTCTGTTCATGTTTGACATATTCTGGTCTGTCCCGTATTTTGCCATATTGTACTTGGTAACCACAGAGTCCAGTGAGGTTGGTTGCATTTCTTTTTATTATCACCAGCTCTGCTTGTGAGTGGATGCAGAGGAAATGTACCTCCATTCATAGTGTATGGTGACTAATGCCCCCTCATCCAGGAACAAAGAGAGAAACTAACATCTGGTGACAGCTGAGGGTCTAGTGAGAGACACAAGCCATTTTGAAAATATCCATGGTTGGGTCTCTTCTTGACTTTCTCCATATAAAGCCCATATGGTGCTACATAAATGGGGTCTTTTACCTTCCCTTGTATGTAGGATATGTTCAATTTAGCCTTGCATGAAGTGTACAATGAGACCATGTGCTGTACAAATAGCGTTGAAGTGGAGCACAAAATGGTGTACCTTGCTTGTGACTATGGCATTCATTGTTCTTGGAACTGCCACTGTAGCTGCACCGCAGAAACTTCATGCCAGTTTCACCCCTGCCTAACTTCTGGCTATAACATACGTTTAGCCCAGAGCCTTGCATGAGCAAAAAAGTCTTGTATAAATTGGTTTAAGCACATTACAGTCTGCCTTCTGATGTGCTTAGAAAAAGATGCCCCTCCACCCCCCATTCAGGGTGGCTGGCGTGTTTGAGGCCTAAGCTACATCCTTTGGCCATCTGAGGCCTACTTACTTTGTACTCTGGCAAATAATGTGTGGCAATTGCAGAGATTAAACTAACTAAAGGGACTTTAAATTCCCATGAACAGTAGAGACCAGTCCTTTCACTTATTTGTGGAAGCCAAGAAAGAATTCCTGTGAAGTTGCTCTCTGCTTGATTGTGATTATAATTTGTAAACCTGGCAACTTGACTTGATTGGTGCTGGATTTCTGCCAGTGCTCTCAGTATTAGAAAAATGCTGTCCCCTCGAGGACTTAGAGGATTCATTTACATTTCATAAAAACAGTTCTTATGCATCATAGTAAAGGAACACACAAGCAAGAACAATGCTGGGAACAAACCTAGGAATCCAGAAAACGCCCTTATTTTGTCTCCTACCATATGTCATGATTCATGGGCTGCTCGTTACTGTAGATACGGAACAGGTGAGGAAATGTACTTCTCCAACCTTCAAGGGTGTGCAGGTCTTTTGCAGCAGAGCAGGAGACATACAGAGAGAACAAGGCCTGCCACAAGAGGAAGATAAGCACTAGTTTAGACAGTGCAGCCTTTGAGGAGGATTCCTCTGATGACGATATCCTAGTTGCTTTTAACTGGGTAAAGGGCCCAGATGGTGAGTTGGTGGTTCCTGGGAGTGGTAATAAACACTTCCACCACCTCAAGGTGAATGGGATGTCAATCACTGCCCGAGAGACACAGGTGCCAGTCAGACCATAGTGGCGGACAGGTTGGTGTCCCCTGACCAGTACTTGCCAGGAGAATTAAGGAGATTAGGGCACTCCTAGGGGAGGTCACTAACAGACCTGTGTCCTTGGTAACTCTTGAGACAGGAGGTAATCTTAGATGTCATAGGGTGGTAGTCAGTCCAGACCTTCCCCTAGATTGTCTCCTTGACGGTGACCTTCCAGAAATTGGTCTGAGCCCAGAGGGGGCAGCTGCCCAGGGAACTGCCTCTCCCAATGGAGGTACTAACCCTAAGGCTAGGAGAAATAGGCCCCAGAAGAAAGGCAAGAAAAAGAAAGGTAGGATACTAGATATATTTAACAATATTAAGAAAAGTATTGAAGTCTAGGAATAATCAATATACTATTCCCACTCCAGTTTATGCAACAACATGGAAAGCGTTGGACTTCCGAGAGGTAAGATTTACTATTCCCACTCCAGTCTGTGCAACAGCAGGGAAAGCGCTGGACTTCAGAGTGATTACATTTACTATTCCCACTCCAGTCCATGCAACAGTAGAGAAAACGTTGGTCTTCGGAGAGGTTAAATGTACTATTCCCACTCCAGTCTGTGGAACAGTAGGGAAAGCGTTGGACTTGAGTAGGGTAAGATTTACTGTTCCCGCTGCAGTCTGTGCAACAGTAGGGAAAGCATTGGACTTCGGAAGGGTATGATTTACTATTCCCACTCCAGTCTATGCAACAGTAGGGAAAGCGTTGAACTTTGGAAGGGTAAGATTTACTATTCCCACTCTAGTCGTCTGTGCAGCAGTAGGTAAAGCATTGTACTTCAGAGGGGTTAAATTGACTATTCCCACTCCAGTCTGTGAGCAGCAGAGAAAGTACTTCACTACAAACACATTACATATTTGAATAACCCTATTAATAAAGAACATATCTAAAACTCTTAAAAAAATATACATGTAAAAAAACAAAAAACATTGAAACAATTTTATAAATAATTATTCAATTTAAAAAATGTTATTTATTTATGTGGGGTGAGCGGAAACAGGCAATACTGTAAAAGAACATTTAAATATTAGTACATATAGACCCGACCAATACAGAGTGTTTACTCATTTTGCAATTTTTTTAAATGTCGGTAAGTCTGAGAAGGCTGGAATAGCGACAGACCTTTTAAACAATCAATTCTAGGAATAAAATTGCAAAAAATCTGCAGGCCTCTGGCTGCAAAGTAGTGTCCAAGAAAGTAAACCGATGAGTGCCATTGTTACATTTTAGGTCAAAATGTATTTCCGGTAAGAAAACTTGGTAATAGTGATTAAACAGTCTGCCCTCGTGAATTTAATTTCAATGGTCCAGTGAATACCTCAGAAAGAAGAACTTGTCAGGTAAGTTAAGAAAATTGTTGAGCCTCATACTGAAAAAAGGATAAGAATGACATAGGCAAATGCGAAACATGATTAAATGATTTTGTCGAAAAGTTCTGTCTATAATTTTGATGTTTGAAAATAAGAATTATTCACATTAAATGTCTTACAGTGTTACAAATTGTGTTTAGGTTCTGTCATAAAGGTGTTTTAGGGCGAATGCCTTTGGCCATATAATAGTTCATAAAACGGATTATTTTGAAGACACTTAATTGAAGAATTGAACACAATGCCAAGTCTCTTACCTTACAGACCTAGCCTATTTAGAAACATCAAACATTTTGCTTTGCCCAAAGGTCAAGAACCACAGTGGCCTATTCCATTCTTGGAAAACGACTTTCTTCTCTGGATTGAGGTCATAGTTGGAAATTCATCAGGGTGATACTGATACATATACATAATTCTACCCAAATACAACTACTACGACTCCACTGGTGTCAGTGAATTGGATCACAATTTACAGTTCATAAAAGAGTGCGGGGGCAAAAGCCCTGTGAATTTTGGAAATCTGATACCTCACCGTGCCTTTTCCCTTGGTCATTCCAGGTTTCTTATAACTTTTCTGGGTTTTTTCAGGGCTTTGGCACCATACTTTGAAATGCAAGGATGAGTGTTCTCACCAACAAGGTCCACTGTTCTGTTAGATGATTAAATAGTTCTTCAACCTCCTGGATTATTATGTATACGTCCTCCCAAATGTATCCCCAGCCTAAAGTTCTGAGGCTACTGTCTCGTGGTATGGAACACTTTACTCTCCCCCTCAGTCAAAACCTGTGCAGCTAGTTTACCGTGTACCTGAAAAGTCATAACATATCTGTAATGCTCTCAAACCCCTCCATTGGCTCTATACCAGCCATGAAGTGAACTATCTTACTAAACTATCCCTTTCATACCAGCTGCCTCGATGTCTCATATCTACGAACAGGGGCTTAGTGTCAATCTGAATATTCAGACACAGAAGATTCAGTAGCATATCTTACCTTCCAGTTTCAGCGTTCCTCTCTGTGAAACACCACCTCTTCAACTAAGACTGGAAAATGACTACATCAAACTCAGAAAACCCTTAAAAACGCATCTGTCATCTTGGCTTTCATATGGTCTGATACACATGTCACTTGTTTCCCAAGCCCAGCCAGTCAAATGCCAAAGACTGGATGCTTGGGCTCTTCTCCATAAAGGCTTGAACACTACCACCATAGGATCATATTTGGTATTGTACTTTCTCAAGCATCTATTATCCAGATTTTCTGCCCAGCAGGCTGTGAAAAATCTAAATTTCTCAAGCATCGTTATTCGCTGCAATGCGTGAGTAGCATTGTAGTCAGTTTCAGCCCTGGGACTTTATTGGCATTCCTTATCAAATGATAACTTCTTAGAATTACTTCTGGGGCTGCTACTCAGTGGGTAGCAATTCTTCACAAACCCTCAAATAAAATACATTTGCAAAACACCATAATGAAATAAAAAGAAAGCAAATAAATACACCACAAATTCATTACTCCTGCATTGCCCATGCCAAAAGTAGATGGCCCATCATGGCTAGTCCATCAGAGTTCGAGGTGGCTGGCTCTTATTCCATTAATGAAAGCCATCTGTGAGATACATACCTCACTTTCACTGGGTTTCAAGACAGTTTGTCCAGGCAGTCCCCAGACGCGTACAAACATGGCGGGACTTACCGCTTTCTCGTGCAGCAATTGGAGCTGACAACCAAAAGCTGCACAAAGCCCAGGGATTGCATTCAACGGTCTAGCATATGTAGTTCAGGGATACTTATCTCCATTCACCCCCGACTGACAGTCACATACTACCTGAACTGGCACATGGATAGGCAGGCACATCTGAGTGGCACCCCTAACATCTGGTCTTTAACAGCACTATGGAATAGCACAAAGCGTATAAACAAAGAATAAGATGAATTCGAAACAAGGATCATGTCTTGCCCTCCAGGCACTGTGGACAAACGGCCATGACATCAGCGGCTTTTCACAGTCTCTCTACCATCATGTCCACCTACACATTTCTCAAAAGGGTCCTATAGAGCCCAGGCTACTGATCAGAAGACAACTCCATCCTCACAGTTTTCCTTTGAAGTTAAGAAAAAGGAGCCCCGACTGATCACCAGGGTGTGGGTGAAAATAAGAGATGATATACACAATGTGAAGGGGCTTTCAACATATCTTTACGCTTTAAGCATCTGAGCAAGGGGCAACTTTCCTTGCCACTGATTGGCAGGAAAACTGTGCCATTCTGTTCATGTTTGACATATTCTGGTCTGTCCCGTATTTTGCCATATTGTACTTGGTAACCACAGAGTCCAGTGAGGTTGGTTGCATTTCTTTTTATTATCACCAGCTCTGCTTGTGAGTGGATGCAGAGGAAATGTACCTCCATTCATAGTGTATGGTGACTAATGCCCCCTCATCCAGGAACAAAGAGAGAAACTAACATCTGGTGACAGCTGAGGGTCTAGTGAGAGACACAAGCCATTTTGACAATATCCATGGTTGGGTCTCTTCTTGACTTTCTCCATATAAAGCCCATATGGTGCTACATAAATGGGGTCTTTTACCTTCCCTTGTATGTAGGATATGTTCAATTTAGCCTTGCATGAAGTGTACAATGAGACCATGTGCTGTACAAATAGTGTTGAAGTGGAGCACAAAATGGTGGTACCTTGCTTGTGACTATGGCATTCATTGTTCTTGGAACTGCCACTGTAGCTGCACCGCAGAAACTTCATGCCAGTTTCACCCCTGCCTAACTTCTGGCTATAACATACGTTTAGCCCAGAGCCTTGCATGAGCAAAAAAGTCTTGTATAAATTGGTTTAAGCACGTTACAGTCTGCCTTCTGATGTGCTTAGAAAAAGATGCCCCTCCACCCCCCATTCAGGGTGGCTGGCGTGTTTGAGGCCTAAGCTACATCCTTTGGCCATCTGAGGCCTACTTACTTTGTACTCTGGCAAATAATGTGTGGCAATTGCAGAGATTAAACTAACTAAAGGGACTTTAAATTCCCATGAACAGTAGAGACCAGTCCTTTCACTTATTTGTGGAAGCCAAGAAAGAATTCCTGTGAAGTTGCTCTCTGCTTGATTGTGATTATAATTTGTAAACCTGGCAACTTGACTTGATTGGTGCTGGATTTCTGCCAGTGCTCTCAGTATTAGAAAAATGCTGTCCCCTCGAGGACTTAGAGGATTCATTTACATTTCATAAAAACAGTTCTTATGCATCATAGTAAAGGAACACACAAGCAAGAACAATGCTGGGAACAAACCTAGGAATCCAGAAAACGCCCTTATTTTGTCTCCTACCATATGTCATGATTCATGGGCTGCTCGTTACTGTAGATAAGGAACAGGTGAGGCAATGTACTTCTCCAACCTTCACGGGTGTGCAGGTCTTTTGCAGCAGAGCAGGAGACATACAGAGAGAACAAGGCCTGCCACAAGAGGAAGATAAGCACTAGTTTAGACAGTGCAGCCTTTGAGGAGGATTCCTCTGATGACGATATCCTAGTTGCTTTTAACTGGGTAAAGGGCCCAGATGGTGAGTTGGTGGTTCCTGGGAGTGGTAATAAACACTTCCACCACCTCAAGGTGAATGGGATGTCAATCACTGCCCGAGAGACACAGGTGCCAGTCAGACCAAAGTGGCGGACAGGTTGGTGTCCCCTGACCAGTACTTGCCAGGAGAATTAAGGAGATTAGGGCACTCCTAGGGGAGGTCACTAACAGACCTGTGTCCTTGGTAACTCTTGAGACAGGAGGTAATCTTAGATGTCATAAGGTGGTAGTCAGTCCAGACCTTCCCCTAGATTGTCTCCTTGACGGTGACCTTCCAGAAATTGGTCTGAGCCCAGAGGGGGCAGCTGCCCAGGGAACTGCCTCTCCCAATGGAGGTACTAACCCTAAGGCTAGGAGAAATAGGCCCCAGAAGAAAGGCAAGAAAAAGAAAGGTAGGATACTAGATATATTTAACAATATTAAGAAAAGTATTGAAGTCTAGGAATAATCAATATACTATTCCCACTCCAGTTTATGCAACAACATGGAAAGCGTTGGACTTCCGAGAGGTAAGATTTACTATTCCCACTCCAGTCTGTGCAACAGCAGGGAAAGCGCTGGACTTCAGAGTGATTACATTTACTATTCCCACTCCAGTCCATGCAACAGTAGAGAAAACGTTGGACTTCGGAGAGGTTAAATGTACTATTCCCACTCCAGTCTGTGGAACAGTAGGGAAAGCGTTGGACTTGAGAAGGGTAAGATTTACTGTTCCCGCTGCAGTCTGTGCAACAGTAGGGAAAGCATTGGACTTCGGAAGGGTATGATTTACTATTCCCACTTCAGTCTATGCAACAGTAGGGAAAGCGTTGAACTTTGGAAGGGTAAGATTTACTATTGAATACAAAAGGTTCTCACAAAGTGTGAAAGTGGAGGAGGGTCCAAGGGAAGATTTAAAGACCAACTACAGTATAAATCCCCAAATCTATATATACTTAACAACAAGTACTGAGGGTCTAATATTCTGTATGTACATAACTCTAACGAACTAGACAAATGAAACCTCCAAAACAATTACAATGAATAACATGTCAAAGATATGATTCCCATCACCCACCAGAGGTGGCTTGTCATCATCTGGGAATTCAGGGCTGAACTAAAAGGACCAACCACTCTGATGGTAATGGTGGTCAAATAGTTATCCCAGCCGTGAGAGAAAACGGTAGGGTGATGGTTGCAGTGCAAAAAGTGAAACAGAAAGTGCTATTAAAAATGGCTATCTAGATGCTAATAATTTTATTCTGGCGCTTATCTAAATGCCATTAGTAAAACCTGTGCGTAAACAGCTTAAAAAATAACTGCTGGATTGATGGACCATCACGACTGGGATAACTATTTGACCACCATTACCATCAGAGTGGTTGGTCCTTTTAGTTCAGCCCTGAATTCCCAGATGATGACAAGCCACCTCTGGTGGGTGATGGGAATCATATCTTTGACATGTTATTCATTGTAATTGTTTTGGAGGTTTCATTTGTCTAGTTCGTTAGAGTTATGTACATACAGAATATTAGACCCTCAGTACTTGTTGTTAAGTAAGATTTACTATTCCCACTCTAGTCGTCTGTGCAGCAGTAGGTAAAGCATTGTACTTCAGAGGGGTTAAATTGACTATTCCCACTCCAGTCTGTGAGCAGCAGAGAAAGTACTTCACTACAAACACATTACATATTTGAATAACCCTATTAATAAAGAACATATCTAAAACTCTTAAAAAAATATACATGTAAAAAAACAAAAAACATTGAAACAATTTTATAAATAATTATTCAATTTAAAAAATGTTATTTATTTATGTGGGGTGAGCGGAAACAGGCAATACTGTAAAAGAACATTTAAATATTAGTACATATAGACCCGACCAATACAGAGTGTTTACTCATTTTGCAATTTTCTTAAATGTCGGTAAGTCTGAGAAGGCTGGAATAGCGACAGACCTTTTAAACAATCAATTCTAGGAATAAAATTGCAAAAAATCTGCAGGCCTCTGGCTGCAAAGTAGTGTCCAAGAAAGTAAACCGATGAGTGCCATTGTTACATTTTAGGTCAAAATGTATTTCCGGTAAGAAAACTTGGTAATAGTGATTAAACAGTCTGCCCTCGTGAATTTAATTTCAATGGTCCAGTGAATACCTCAGAAAGAAGAACTTGTCAGGTAAGTTAAGAAAATTGTTGAGCTTCATACTGAAAAAAGGATAAGAATGACATAGGCAAATGCGAAACATGATTAAATGATTTTGTCGAAAAGTTCTGTCTATAATTTTGATGTTTGAAAATAAGAATTATTCACATTAAATGTCTTACAGTGTTACAAATTGTGTTTAGGTTCTGTCATAAAGGTGTTTTAGGGCGAATGCCTTTGGCCATATAATAGTTCATAAAACGGATTATTTTGAAGACACTTAATTGAAGAATTGAACACAATGCCAAGTCTCTTACCTTACAGACCTAGCCTATTTAGAAACATCAAACATTTTGCTTTGCCCAAAGGTCAAGAACCACAGTGGCCTATTCCATTCTTGGAAAACGACTTTCTTCTCTGGATTGAGGTCATAGTTGGAAATTCATCAGGGTGATACTGATACATATACATAATTCTACCCAAATACAACTACTACGACTCCACTGGTGTCAGTGAATTGGATCACAATTTACAGTTCTTAAAAGAGTGCGGGGGCAAAAGCCCTGTGAATTTGGTGAATCTGATACCTCACCGTGCCTTTTCCCTTGGTCATTCCAGGTTTCTTATAACTTTTCTGGGTTTTTTCAGGGCTTTGGCACCATACTTTGAAATCCAAGGATGAGTGTTCTCACCAACAAGGTCCACTGTTCTGTTAGATGATTAAATAGTTCTTCAACCTCCTGGATTATTATGTATACGTCCTCCCAAATGTATCCCCAGCCTAAAGTTCTGAGGCTACTGTCTCGTGGTATGGAACACTTTACTCTCCCCCTCAGTCAAAACCTGTGCAGCTAGTTTACCGTGTACCTGAAAAGTCATAACATATCTGTAATGCTCTCAAACCCCTCCATTGGCTCTATACCAGCCATGAAGTGAACTATCTTACTAAACTATCCCTTTCATACCAGCTGCCTCGATGTCTCATATCTACGAACAGGGGCTTAGTGTCAATCTGAATATTCAGACACAGAAGATTCAGTAGCATATCTTACCTTCCAGTTTCAGCGTTCCTCTCTGTGAAACACCACCTCTTCAACTAAGACTGGAAAATGACTACATCAAACTCAGAAAACCCTTAAAAACGCATCTGTCATCTTGGCTTTCATATGGTCTGATACACATGTCACTTGTTTCCCAAGCCCAGCCAGTCAAATGCCAAAGACTGGATGCTTGGGCTCTTCTCCATAAAGGCTTGAACACTACCACCATAGGATCATATTTGGTATTGTACTTTCTCAAGCATCTATTATCCAGATTTTCTGCCCAGCAGGCTGTGAAAAATCTAAATTTCTCAAGCATCGTTATTCGCTGCAATGCGTGAGTAGCATTGTAGTCAGTTTCAGCCCTGGGACTTTATTGGCATTCCTTATCAAATGATAACTTCTTAGAATTACTTCTGGGGCTGCTACTCAGTGGGTAGCAATTCTTCACAAACCCTCAAATAAAATACATTTGCAAAACACCATAATGAAATAAAAAGAAAGCAAATAAATACACCACAAATTCATTACTCCTGCATTGCCCATGCCAAAAGTAGATGGCCCATCATGGCTAGTCCATCAGAGTTCGAGGTGGCTGGCTCTTATTCCATTAATGAAAGCCATCTGTGAGATACATACCTCACTTTCACTGGGTTTCAAGACAGTTTGTCCAGGCAGTCCCCAGACGCGTACAAACATGGCGGGACTTACCGCTTTCTCGTGCAGCAATTGGAGCTGACAACCAAAAGCTGCACAAAGCCCAGGGATTGCATTCAACGGTCTAGCATATGTAGTTCAGGGATACTTATCTCCATTCACCCCCGACTGACAGTCACATACTACCTGAACTGGCACATGGATAGGCAGGCACATCTGAGTGGCACCCCTAACATCTGGTCTTTAACAGCACTATGGAATAGCACAAAGCGTATAAACAAAGAATAAGATGAATTCGAAACAAGGATCATGTCTTGCCCTCCAGGCACTGTGGACAAACGGCCATGATATCAGCGGCTTTTCACAGTCTCTCTACCATCATGTCCACCTACACATTTCTCAAAAGGGTCCTATAGAGTCCAGGCTACTGATCAGAAGACAACTCCATCCTCACAGTTTTCCTTTGAAGTTAAGAAAAAGGAGCCCCGACTGATCACCAGGGTGTGGGTGAAAATAAGAGATGATATACACAATGTGAAGGGGCTTTCAACATATCTTTACGCTTTAAGCATCTGAGCAAGGGGCAACTTTCCTTGCCACTGATTGGCAGGAAAACTGTGCCATTCTGTTCATGTTTGACATATTCTGGTCTGTCCCGTATTTTGCCATATTGTACTTGGTAACCACAGAGTCCAGTGAGGTTGGTTGCATTTCTTTTTATTATCACCAGCTCTGCTTGTGAGTGGATGCAGAGGAAATGTACCTCCATTCATAGTGTATGGTGACTAATGCCCCCTCATCCAGGAACAAAGAGAGAAACTAACATCTGGTGACAGCTGAGGGTCTAGTGAGAGACACAAGCCATTTTGACAATATCCATGGTTGGGTCTCTTCTTGACTTTCTCCATATAAAGCCCATATGGTGCTACATAAATGGGGTCTTTTACCTTCCCTTGTATGTAGGATATGTTCAATTTAGCCTTGCATGAAGTGTACAATGAGACCATGTGCTGTACAAATAGTGTTGAAGTGGAGCACAAAATGGTGGTACCTTGCTTGTGACTATGGCATTCATTGTTCTTGGAACTGCCACTGTAGCTGCACCGCAGAAACTTCATGCCAGTTTCACCCCTGCCTAACTTCTGGCTATAACATATGTTTAGCCCAGAGCCTTGCATGAGCAAAAAAGTCTTGTATAAATTGGTTTAAGCACGTTACAGTCTGCCTTCTGATGTGCTTAGAAAAAGATGCCCCTCCACCCCCCATTCAGGGTGGCTGGCGTGTTTGAGGCCTAAGCTACATCCTTTGGCCATCTGAGGCCTACTTACTTTGTACTCTGGCAAATAATGTGTGGCAATTGCAGAGATTAAACTAACTAAAGGGACTTTAAATTCCCATGAACAGTAGAGACCAGTCCTTTCACTTATTTGTGGAAGCCAAGAAAGAATTCCTGTGAAGTTGCTCTCTGCTTGATTGTGATTATAATTTGTAAACCTGGCAACTTGACTTGATTGGTGCTGGATTTCTGCCAGTGCTCTCAGTATTAGAAAAATGCTGTCCCCTCGAGGACTTAGAGGATTCATTTACATTTCATAAAAACAGTTCTTATGCACCATAGTAAAGGAACACACAAGCAAGAACAATGCTGGGAACAAACCTAGGAATCCAGAAAACGCCCTTATTTTGTCTCCTACCATATGTCATGATTCATGGGCTGCTCGTTACTGTAGATACGGAACAGGTGAGGCAATGTACTTCTCCAACCTTCACGGGTGTGCAGGTCTTTTGCAGTAGAGCAGGAGACATACAGAGAGAACAAGGCCTGCCACAAGAGGAAGATAAGCACTAGTTTAGACAGTGCAGCCTTTGAGGAGGATTCCTCTGATGACGATATCCTAGTTGCTTTTAACTGGGTAAAGGGCCCAGATGGTGAGTTGGTGGTTCCTGGGAGTGGTAATAAACACTTCCACCACCTCAAGGTGAATGGGATGTCAATCACTGCCCGAGAGACACAGGTGCCAGTCAGACCATAGTGGCGGACAGGTTGGTGTCCCCTGACCAGTACTTGCCAGGAGAATTAAGGAGATTAGGGCACTCCTAGGGGAGGTCACTAACAGACCTGTGTCCTGGGTAACTCTTGAGACAGGAGGTAATCTTAGATGTCATAAGGTGGTAGTCAGTCCAGACCTTCCCCTAGATTGTCTCCTTGACGGTGACCTTCCAGAAATTGGTCTGAGCCCAGAGGGGGCAGCTGCCCAGGGAACTGCCTCTCCCAATGGAGGTACTAACCCTAAGGCTAGGAGAAATAGGCCCCAGAAGAAAGGCAAGAAATAGAAAGGTAGGATACTAGATATATTTAACAATATTAAGAAAAGTATTGAAGTCTAGGAATAATCAATATACTATTCCCACTCCAGTTTATGCAACAACATGGAAAGCGTTGGACTTCCGAGAGGTAAGATTTACTATTCCCACTCCAGTCTGTGCAACAGCAGGGAAAGCGCTGGACTTCAGAGTGATTACATTTACTATTCCCACTCCAGTCCATGCAACAGTAGAGAAAACGTTGGACTTCGGAGAGGTTAAATGTACTATTCCCACTCCAGTCTGTGGAACAGTAGGGAAAGCGTTGGACTTGAGAAGGGTAAGATTTACTGTTCCCGCTGCAGTCTGTGCAACAGTAGGGAAAGCATTGGACTTCGGAAGGGTATGATTTACTATTCCCACTCCAGTCTATGCAACAGTAGGGAAAGCGTTGAACTTTGGAAGGGTAAGATTTACTATTCCCACTCTAGTCGTCTGTGCAGCAGTAGGTAAAGCATTGTACTTCAGAGGGGTTAAATTGACTATTCCCACTCCAGTCTGTGAGCAGCAGAGAAAGTACTTCACTACAAACACATTACATATTTGAATAACCCTATTAATAAAGAACATATCTAAAACTCTTAAAAAAATATACATGTAAAAAAACAAAAAACATTGAAACAATTTTATAAATAATTATTCAATTTAAAAAATGTTATTTATTTATTAGCTAATTAACTCCCCCAACTATACCCCACAAACCTAGCATCCCACACTTCAGATATATACTTAAAATACATAAGTATAACACAATTTACATAATTGATAATCAATTAACTAATTAATAATTGATAATTATTCCTTGATTAAACTCCCACCCTAATCCCTATAAATAAACCAAACAGCCAACAGCTTTAACTAAAACTTAAAAAGTTATTACCCAAATTTACATATTTAAAAATCAATTAAATAATTTATAATTAATTATAAATTAATTATTACTTAACTAACTACTCACCCCATACCCCTACAAACCCAGCAGCCTGCACCTAATATATAACTAAAAATAGTTATTACACAATGTACATAATTATTAATCAATGAAATGATTAATAATACATTAATAATTAATTGTTAATTAATTATTACTTGATTAACTTCCAACCTTATAGCCCTACAAACCCAGCAGCCCGCACCTAATATATAACTAAGAAAATATAATTATTACACAATTATCATAATTAATAATCAATTAAATAATGACTAATAAATTAATAGTTAATTAATTATCACTTAACTTAATTAACCTGCTATGACACAATGAATTACTATTAGCAATTAAAAGGTAAATTATTCATCTCTTAAAATTACAAACTATATTTAAAAATATTATTAAGTATACAAACAATAACACATAAATTAATATGTGAACTAAAACACATAAAGATAATTAAAAAATGATATATTTACAACCATTTTACTGAAAACTATATTCTTGAAAACAATATTACTTAACTGAAGAAATTGATATTCTTGACAATATTTCTGCATCACAATATTTTTGTATCGCAATATTTGTTTACGAGATTTCTGTATCCGATATTTACAGCTAGATATTTTGTCCAAATACTGTTCTAAGTTCATGATTATAATCACTTCTAACAATTACTACTGTTTGTAATGGTATAATTCAAGAAACTAAACTGAAATGAGTTGAAATGGCAACTTCAGAAAGACATACATTGTTCGGAATGTTGAACTGTCTGTGGTAAAGCAAAGAAATACTATTAATGTAGAGTATAAAATGTTGTGACAGTTTTCAGGAGATGCAACTGTAAACAATCGGTACTAACTGGAAGCGTGTGGAGATGGAAAGTGACTGGAACGCTTTAAAGAAGAATAAACCAGTTCACAGCAATCTCATCTTTATGTATTTATTTATATCTTCGTTACATTGGCGACGAGCTAACTTCCGATGGAAGTGTCAATATCCCAACATCTCTGGAAACAGTATGCGTTACTGGACGAATCAGCATAAACATCTATCACTGTCTAAAAAACTGGGTAAAAACAGAATAATTTATATTTTAATACTGTGCTGCAACACAATGGATTACATTTTGGAAGTTGCGAGTAAGAACATGGTACAGTTTGAGAGTAAATGCAAGGAAACCTTCAATAAAATGTTGACATTATTGTATTTAATTTGGTGCGTAAACATTATTTTAAAGCATCCTAATTATAACTGTACTGGGCTCTGTGAGGCAAGTATCAGCCGACCCCTCACCTTCCTTCCTCCTAGTTGTCAGCACTCTCCTGTCGACCCTGCAGGAGACAGGAACTAAACAACTGCGAAAACATATAATTTTGAGCGAGCACGCTTTAAAACCATTTGTTTTCCTTTGTTTGCTTTTTCTTTGTAAAGTGCCAGAGCACTGAAGCTCAGTCCATCCCCCAGAAATAAAACCGGCCTCCACCAACTGTAAAAACAGCTGCCACCCCGCTAGCCTACCGGTAAAACACCTGGTACGGCTAGTCCAGGCCTGCTTGTCGCTGGTGTCCATGTGGTCTTGATCTGTTTATAAATAAATATGTTGGACCTACTTACCTGTTCGTGCCTCACTCTCAACACCACATAAGCCTTTATGGTTCTCAGGTCAGATCAATGTAATTTTGGGGAAGTGTGTGGCTTCTCCCTAGCACGGATTCCATTTAGGAGGAGCGAGCAAAACCATTAGTGTAGTATAAGAGCATGTGGCCATACAGCCTTACCGGCCTCTGTGGATTTGGTATGATATCAAGGAAAATTGTGAGGAAAATTATACATTCTTCAGGTTTTACTTCAAGATCTTCTTCCGATCAGTCTATGTCTCCTTCCCACAGGTGGAACAGGGATTTTCTATGTGATTAAATGGTGGCCCAAGACAGGTTCATGGGCTAGAAGAAGAACCGTGAGAGGTTCAGATGTCGGGGCCAGGTGCAGGGTGTAAGTCTTCGCATGGGTAACTAAAGATACCAGTGACTTGGATCCCACTGCTCCCATCTCAGTAGAGAAGAGAGTAAAGTTTGGGTCAGCCTGACCACCCACAAATTACATTTCTTGATTGCAATTAGCCTAGCATTATCAACTTTCAGAGTGGATAGGATTTCGACCACATCATCCTTGAGGAAGGCTGTGCTCCCTGGTGGATGATAGAAGACACCCATCAGTGACGTCAGGTGTTGGCTTAGATTCAAATTGCAAGCAATAACTTTGAGTGACCTAAAGGTCTATAAATGGATAGGTAAACCCAACAGAGTTATCTGCACTGCCAGAGGGACCGCACACTCAACATCCTGGTCTGTCAGAAAAAGGAACGCATATTGGTAAGCAAGCATAATGTTTATGGCTTCTGACGAGCTGTTTGTGATTCAGGATTCAGTAATGGTTGGGGCACCTATTCTCCAGCCGCAAGGAAGGAGAAAATATCATCTTCATAGGATACAGCAGCACGGCCAGATAGCTCTGGAAGAGACAGTGGGCCTTATTTATGAAAAGTGTCATATTGTTGTAGGAAACCAGCGATGCAACACTTTTCCCTGTGACACCATGGATGCGCCGTATTTACTGTACCACGCTTCATGTCGCAGGGATTCACAGATACATCAGGAATCTGGACAAATCTGTTGGTGCATAAATGGCGCATTGCTGGAGTGTGTCAAGCCCCATTTGAAAAGGCCTGTGTCACCCCTTACGCCTGCTTCAAGATGGTGTAAGGATTTGACTCAGTGAGGCCGCAGACCTGTTGCAGTGACACTTACTACAAGCCTTTTCTGCACCGGAACGCCCACACTGTTTACATTATGCCTGTCACAGGTATAATTTAGTGCAGGGGTTTACAAAGTGATGCATCTACCTAGATGCCTCACTTTGTAGATATGTCATGTGGTGCATTTTCTACTCTGCCGCAGCGTCACATAAAGTGATGCAGCGGCGGCGTAAGGGCCTCATAAATATTGCCCAGAGTTTCAGATGCACCAGGGCTTTAAGTGGGCCGGGTCTCACTGGTTCTGAGCACCAGCAGTCTTTTAAAGTTGGCCTCAAAACGGGTCTCTATCGGGCTCTGTTTTATCCCCTGGCAGAGACTGCAGTGGCAACAGGCACATCAATGTACACGTGCTCACACGGCTCACTTCTCACTAGTGGAGAAGTTACAGCATGGCGTCAGGCCAGGTGAGCGTTCTAGGGGATGGGAAATCCTTTAAAGAGTCATTTTCTCTATGGATTTCCCTTCTCTTCTTGAAACCCAGGAGCAGCAACATTGTTGTGGTGTCACCAGGGCTTTAAGTGGAAGCTTTTTCAATATTATATACAAGCCATAGTTGCTGCTTATTTATCTTATGCAACTAACAACCATTGACAAAGCCAATAGTCCTGACGTGTTGTAGGTGTGATGTTACTTGTTGTATCATATATCTGGATGCAATGACAGAAACAGCCAAATACAAGTCGGGCGGCCCACTATGTTAAGCACGGATTTTTAGTTTATGTGTTTTAAACCACTCCCTTAATTACATTGTCCACGCCCTTTTGAGAGACCCCCCCCCCTCCCCCCTCCCCCCCCCCCCAGTTTTTTCATTCCACTTAAAGTCCTTACTCGACGTATGCCTTAAGTTTACAAACGACTCTCCTAAAGCAACTGGCAAAAGGGAGACTTTGTGCGGTGAAGAGCTACACTCGCTTTTAATGTAGCACATCATCTGGAACCGCTGCTGCTGAATGTCAAGGAGCGCACAAAAAGGCTGCGCTGGGTGGGTGTGACGCTAATATATGCAGCGTTCTCTCTCCCCATTTCCGCCCAAGCATGTCCTATCGCTCGCCGCACACGTGCAGAGCAAACAGACTCCCTCCCTGCGTGTCGAGGCTTTTGACGCCGGAGCGGCGCGCGCAGTGCTGCCTGCCCTCGATAAGCTGCTCCGAGGCCGGAGGGGAGCAGCTGTCCGTTGTTCGGCCCTCGCGATGACGCAGGTCCACGTGCAGTGCGCACCTGGGCCTCTAAGCCATCTTGTTTTTGTTTGAGCAAGAATCTGGAGCAATAGGGCCTTTCTGTCATTATCAAAAGATGTGACTTGAGGTTCTAGCTCTCCCTTGTTTGCATTTAAACCCCATGTTCCTCATTACGAGTCGTATGTGATTTTATTGTTGCCATGTGATAAGTCTGCCCCGCTACTGTGCACTTACAAGTGAAACCTCATAAAATGACTAACGGCCATTTCGGACAGATTTTTCTGGTTTTGTAAGCCTACAGTATGTGAAATTCTCTGGGATTTATTTAACACGTACATTCACCACCTGCTTGGAGCCGGTAGTACATGTATGCAGGAACCTCTGTAAGGGTCGGACTGGCCTATAGAGCAATCAGGTAGTGCTTGATGGGCTGGTCTGAAAGGACAGAGTGGGGGCCGGTTTTCTTGGCTGTTTGTGGGCCTGTTGTATGGTCTGCTGGGCAGTGCTTAATTTGTAAAATATTAAGTGCCAGGGCTCTGACCTGGTGGCCACTGCAGCTTGCACCACCCAATGCCCTTTCATCGGTGCAAAAACAACTACTAACCATCTCTCTCGCATGTAAATGCGACAGTTCAGATTATTCCAGGTCCCCAAAGCAAAAGGAATGGCTGGGGAGGCAGGTATGAGTAATTTTTTCACGTATATTGTTTTCCTAAACAACTGTTATACTGCTCATCTTTAAATTACATGAGCAGCGCCACCTTGTGGCAGACAATTAGGTGCTGGTGCCGAGCACCGGAAACCAATTAAGTGCCGGTGCTCAGCACCGAAAAGCTCCGGCTCAAATTAAGCACTGCTGCTGGGCCGGCTTTTACGGTTTCTCTCCCTAATAATAAAACAAATATTGCCTGTAGCAAAGCTCAAATCTCTTCAGTTTCCCATACATTCCAAAACAGCTATCCAGTGAATCTACCAGTTGTAAACTGTTCCAGTTGCCAAATGGGGGCCACTTTTTATTAGCTATATGATTCGCTAATGGGGCCACTTTTATTTTGATGCCCAGGCCTATTTTCTGTCCTTGTTCAACCCTGACCACTGTATGGGGTGGAGGGCGGAGGAGGGGAATGGGGGCAATAGGGCAGAAAAAGGGAAGAGGTTTTCTAACGAGGCGAGCACAATGCTCTCCCTCATTATGAGTTAAAAAAAAAAACATGGAATAAGGCTTAGGTCCTTTTCCAGTCATAGACTTGTACGATTTTACCATGCAGAATTGGTACACCTTCCCCTTTGTGTATGTACAGAAAAAAGGTTGTTTACTAGAAGGTACTTGTCTACAGGACCACTGGCTTCGCTTAATGAAACAAAAAAAATTAAGGGGCATATCAACAAGGGCTTTATCTCTGCTTTTTTGGCTTTAAAAGCCAAAAAAGCAGAGATAAAACTAGCACCCTATCAACAACAGGGTGCTAACATGCAAATTTGCATGTTAGCACCCTTTTACTCTACGCTTCCCCTTGCATCTCTAATGAGATGCAAAGGGGGCGTTCCAGAGTAAAATAATAGGAGAAATGTCGCTTAGCGACATTTCTCCTATTATCAAGAATGTCGCTAACCCTGTTAGAGACAAAAAAAGCAGCGCTAACCGCGGTTAACGCTGCTTTTTTACGTCTGGTATTTTTCTGACTTAGCCATGATATCCTATGGAAGGAGGATATCATGGCTAAATTTGCTTGTCCCCATCAACAAGGTAACGTGAGATTATCGCTGGGTTTCCAGCGATAATCTCACGTTAGCCTGTTAGCGTGAGGATTTTTATCGCTATTGAGATAAGCGTTGCTAATAGCACGCTATCTCAGCGATAAAAATTCACGCTAGCCGGCGATAATTATCCTAGCGCTAAGTGCGCTTAGAGATAATTATCGCCGGTTGTTGTTGATATGCCCCTAAACTTTTCTTTTTTAACACAGTCTTCCTTTAAGGAAAACGGGCTGAATTGAAAAAAAAAAGTTTGCTTTTGTTTAAAAGCAATCACAGACAGGAAGGTCTGCTGACCCCGGCAGGGCACCATCCCTGTGATGGCTATGAATCACAGTGCGCCGTAATTTGCGAACTACCTCAAGGATATTCATGAGGTAGGTCATATTGCCACCCACTAGGATTCAGTGTTTTGTGAACCAAACTATTAGTACACAGGTCGGATTGCAAAATACCACACTGGTCGCAAAAATAGTAGTATTTTACAACCAGTGCCTTATTTAACTGGCCCTTGGAATGGTATGTTAGGTGTATTTATTGAATGCACTAACGCCAAATCTTCTTACCTCTCTCTAATCACATACTAATGGGCCAGAAATAAAAATGGAAACAAAAGTAATATAACTGCAAGAGTGAGACTAAGAACAAAACAGAAAAATAGCCATAAACCCTGGAGGTACTAGAGTATCAGAGACCAGGATGGGTGGTGCGGAGATAGTGAAGCACATGGACAAAAGAGGGTTACAGGGGCTGGGGAAGCACACGGACCACGAAAAGTTGGGTGTGTGGGGTTGGGGAAGCACACAGACAACGGAGGGATGGGAAACTAAGAACAGGAACTCAGCAACTCAGGGAGGGAGGTCAAGGGGAGAAATACGCGGGCAAGAAAGAAAAACACAAAATTATATCTAAAAAGGGAACAGCGGAAGGACACATTAAGTAAATGTAACAATGAAATATCCCTTGAGAAGTAAACTTCTACTATAGTCAGATTCTCTGGTTTCAAGCATCACAGTGCTCATGTACCAGACTCTGGTGGATAAATTTACAGTTCAGAATATCTGCATTTATCACTCAATAACAAGCTGTGCTAACAACAGCCCAAAGGGAAGAAATAGCAAATTTTGAGTCATTATGATGGCCAACAGTGCAAGTCGACATCTGTTCTACTTCTCGAACTTCTTGTGGGACACAGAACCAGGAAAACATAATAATAAATATCTCTGTCACACATTACTACGAGGGAACAAACTGATACACTACTAGTACAGAGAGGTGTCTGCCGCCTCCCTCACTACATATATGCTCTTTTGGCAAAAGTATTCTACCCCAAAAACATATGAAACATATCTCCTTTATCTTGATTACCTCACTGGAATAGTCCTGAAGCTTTTAAAATCTTTTACTCTATGTCCATCAACCTGTTGTTTTTTTACATTATTACTGTAGATCTGTGCACAATAAGATATATAACTGTGCACTACTTTTCAACATGGCGCCCGCACAAGCGCAACAGGAGTGAGACATCCGTTTTTCATCACACCATAACCATAGATCTCTGCAGAATAAGGTACAAGACCTTGCACTACACTTAAAGATGGCACCCACACATGCGCAATAAAATCGGGAAACGCCCACCGAATCTAGGCAGCCAGACGTCAGGCTACGGGAGGGACTCTACTTTATGGATGCTGGCAAGCCTCCCAGTTAACATCCAGGCACGCATGGTCAAGGGTAGGTATAGCAGACTCGTGCACCCGGCAAAAAAACGTGAGTAAGATGCTTCTCCCCCCCCCAGGAATAATTAGTGGGCTACACGGCTCACGCCAATACCAGGCACTTTTGTACCGCACATTAGTCTAAAAAACTGTCCTTCTTTTTCACCCTATTGACAATCACAGCCTGTTACGGTGCAGGCAGGCATGCAATAGCTCATGGAGCCTATTGAACAAAATTAATAGGTAAGACTATGCAGCAATTAAAAGTTTGAACATGCTTGAATGCCCCTTCCCTCCTTATCAGCAAGTGAGGATAAGGAACACATAACCATGTAATTGTAATCAGAGACCGGTGACTTGAACATGTGTATCAATTTATACCACAACAAACATGCACAGAATGAATGAAAGGCGCGAGTAACTTGTAATGATTGCAGGCGCCTAAGATATCCCGACAACATAATTTTAAATGCTCGTTTTCCTGTGTGACAAGCGAGCACACAGTTGAGATAAGATGCCATCAACTATCTTATCACATTGCATCACATAATAATACTTTTATGACCTTTTTTCTGTCTATGCTTTTCAATCTTCTAGGTCGGTATACCAGTGGTTACTACGAGCTGGCGCCACCCTCAACAAAACACAAGGGAGACAGCTCTACCACTCTTTTCAATAGGGGTAACGTATTCTGATTTTCCCACTCACAAATAACACTTTTGGTCCTGATGAAGGGCCAAGGATCGTTTTGACCACTAAAAGGAGCGAAACATGTCGACCTTCTAGTTACTAGGGTTCATTATTACCTCACTAGTAACAACAACCTACGTTTTTGTTGACTGAGGCACCGGACAGTGAGGTATCAAGCCTCAGCAGTGTATCAGCCACAGATGCCTGTGTGCTGTGATGGAGTAGCAGCCGCCCGCCTGCACCTACAATTGGCACCAGCTCCCATACTGGACACAGATCAAAAATAATTAGTGCATGGTGACCATCTGGCATTTTTTGTTTGTGCCGTTTATTTCCTGTTTGTAGTGATGTAACCGCCCAACATGTACACCCAATAGACGTATGTTTTTTTGTGATGGACAGGTTGTCTATCAATGTTTTTTTAAACCCCGCCATTAAAGGGAACACAATTTGGGAGCATTCAATTACTTTTTGCAGGACTTTGTGTGAGTATTGTGTAAATGGACATGTCTTACTGTGCAAAGCAATGACTGGCTAAATGGTCCCTGCATCTTCTCCCCTCAGCTGCTCTGCTTGCCTCGGTTGGCTGCTGGGCAGGTGGGCCAGAGTCATCATCCTCCAAGTCCAATTCGGACACCTAAATGGGTAAGCCTCTCCTGCAGGCAATGTTGTAGAGTATGGAACAGGTTGTCACAATCTTGCAAGCAGTCTCAGGCACATCCTGCAAGGCTCTCCCACTTTTGTGCAGGCACTTGAAGTGCAATTTGAGGAGGCCAAATGTTCTCTCAATCAGTGATCTGGTGTGCCTGTGTGTCGTGTTGTACCACCTTTCATGTGGGTTGGTGGGAGACAGATAGGGTGTGAGGATCCATGACCTCAAGGTATATGCACTGTCACGTGATAAAGCAAGTATATGTGTGAGACAGCATACAGGCAGTAATGAATGGGAAAAAACATTCAAGTGTTGACATTACTCTTCAATACCAAGTAGGATAACCTTCATCAAATTCCCCTCATTCTTGTCACTGGCATATACCACTGTGCCTAGAAGTCATGGGTGCTCCCTGAATATTTTGCCACAATATCTGTGATGATATTGTGAGCGTTGCGGACAACTTGGATGTTCATGGAATGGGTGTTCTTGCGGTTCCAGAATAGGTATTCCAGGCAGGAGGGGGGATATATGGGAACATGGGTCCTACCTATATATCCGATGACCTGTGGGAATCGGGCTATATAGTAGAAATGCAAATTCAGTTTGCATTTCCACATCATTCCTGGGCAGGTAAATGTATTTGTGTATGTAGAGGAGCATGTTGTTTAGGAAATTGTGAAAAAACGCGAAAGTGCGCTTTGCGACACCCCTCCAGCCACAGCTATCACATTTTGCAACTACCACTGCCCAGTAGGTGGAGGGAGCACAACATCTGGACATGGATGGGGATTACATTGCTGCGCTGCATACTGCTTTCAAGGTGCAGCTCCAAGATCACATAGCTATTCAGCCTGTATTGTTCATAAATCTCTTTCCTCTGTCTTCTCAAACATGGTCAGCCTGACTCGGAATATCCTCTCCTGTCTCCGCCTCTCTGCTGAGCAGCCAGTATGTGCATCCTCCTTGCTATCATGTGGATGTCCCTGATGCATCCTGGGACTGTTTTTATACTTTGGCCCTGTTACCACCTGTTTTGAATTGGTGCTAAATGGCATGTGCAAACAATCATTTTGCGACTATTCGGAATTTGCGACTCACTTGTACATGCTGTTTGCGACTCGCAATTATGTATTTCCTAATTGCGACTGACAAAATCCAGTCACTAACTTTACCTAATCACAAATCAGTCACATCCCTATTTTTGTTTTGCAAATCCTGGTTGTACATCCCGTTCAGCCGTTTTTGCATTCGAAAAGCGATTCGCAACCGATTGCGAGTCACAAATCTGTCGTATATGTAGCCAATAGTGTCCTATTGTGCTCTACCTTCTACGTTTCGCCTACCCTGGCTCTTGTCTCTTAATACTGTTACTTCAGGTTTGGTCCATTTCTTAACTTCCACCAGCCACACCTTCATGTTTGTGGGGAGCTTAGACTTAGGCCCAAGTCAACATACCTAGCAGTCTGTTTAACAGCCTTTGGTCTGTTCATCGGTCCCAGAATGCAAGTCATTATATCTTGGTGCACCGTCGAACCTGCTACTTCCATCAATATCACAACTAGCTGGGCTCAGTAGTGTGTAATAACAGGACACGTCCACTCCATGTGAATAAAGTCTGCCCCAGGAATCCAGCATTTCGGGCAGTTGTCTGTGGAAACCGAGTGCAGTGGAACCAGTCTCTTGGGTGCTAAGCAAGTCTGATGTAAATAATTAAATTGAGTATATTTGAATCTGGTATTTCTTGTAATTGTTTTAGTGTATTGGGGCACCTTCTCCCATCCTCTGCATAATGATTCCTTCCACTGGACTTTCAAGTCAGTTTATTTAATGAATAATGCAGTGGTGATAGCTACGTATAAATGTGATATGGCCCACTTACTCCATCCATGTGTCAACATGACCTATAGTTTGTACCATGTGTAGATGTTTTTATGTCTCCTGGTCCTCATGTTTTCTTTATTGCCACTATCAAGACTCTATGTGTACGGAAATGGCCAAAGCTCAGCTTCCAAAATTCTGTAAGAGAATCATGTGTAAACAGCGTACCATTGGAGTTCAAGTTACCTATTACCAATACACCAGTTTCCCGCCAGGTGTGTCTACTGTGTAGTCTGGACAGTACTTTGAATTCCAGAAAGAGTCATAGTGGGATCTCTGGTGTATACCATTCCAGCGACCTCAGTCGTTTCTACAATTGATTCCAACACTGTTGCGCTACTCAACCCTCAGTGCCAAAAACTGCCTCATATACAATTACAGGTACCACTGCAGCTTAAAATGTAGTCCATTTGGCATCAAATCCTGGAGACAGCCATTCTATTGGCCACCGTAATTGCAAGTCCGAGTAGTATGCTTCATAATTTGGAGTCCTCAAGCCTCCCCTATCCAATGGTGTCATGAGTTTATGGAAGGCTTCTCTCCTTTCCCTGCCCCAAATCAATTAAGTTTTGTATTGATTTCTTTGAAGAACGTCACAGGCAACAACAGTGGGGGACACACAATATGATATAAAACCCTATGTAGTAGCAATATCTTCGCAGTGGCAATTCGACCCACGGGTGACAATGGGAGGCCACCCCAAGTCCTATGTTGGCAAAAAGTAAGTGAAATGTGTCTGCCTCCTGTATCACAGCTGAGTTTTGTGCTACCAGTCAGTCCAGACAACCACCCAGATGCAATGGGAATATCCAGGACTTAATCAAATTAACACAAAGTCCAGCTATCCTGCTGAAAGTGGGCAACAGCATCATTACCTCCAGTAACAAAAATGTAGGGCCTCTTAAGTACAGAAGCGTACATAGATACAATATGATGTCTGTGTGATAGTGCAATGCCTCAGTCCCTTTCTTTTATGCGAAGCCAGTATTTCCATGGCAAGGACAAACAACAAAGGTGACAATGGCACCCTCATTTTGTGCCTCGCTGTTTGGTGCCCTGCAAGGATGTCATATACCTCTGTGTGTACCCTAACCAGCAATAGAGTATGCAGTTGCCTGTTCCACCTCAGTCTACCGGGGCCACATTCTGTACTTTCAGGTACCATGAACAAATAGGGCCACAGTACTGTATTGAATCCCTTTTCAATATCAGAGAGGATGACTAGGATGGTATTACCTGATGGTGCCTGATCAATGGCATGGAAAAGCCACTGTAAGTTATGTGTGATGTTACGTCCCAGTATGAGCCCCCATAGGCCTGTATGTGCCAAGTCCGCAATCAATCACTGTATTGAGGAGGCCAGAAGTTTGCCCAATATTTTCCCATCTTTGTTAATAAGGGAAACATTCCCATCTGTATTTCTAAGGGACAACAGTCGATACGATCTCACACCACTATAATCTCTTTCCTCACTAACAGGGCCAGTATCAGCTCATCATAAGCTTCCATATACATGACCAATAATATTGATGCCATCTGTGTTGTATATGAGATGTAGAATTCTGCTGGGAGGCCCTCTGCCCCACGGCATTCCCTGTGGATGACATCTTTATAAACTCAACTATTTCTGCCAGCATGATGGGGGCCTCTAAGCACAATGGGGCAGATTTATGAGCCCCTTGCGCCTCATTTACGCCGCCGTTGCGTCACTTTTGTGACGCAGCGGCGGCGCAAATCCTGCGCCATGCTGCGGGGTATTTACAGCATGACGCATCTGGCAGATGTGTCACGTTGTAAAGCCCTGCGCCACATGTAGGCGTTCTGGAGCAGGGGGGGGCGTTCCGGCGCAGGAACGCCTCCTAAAAGATTTCACTCAGTCACTTTTAAGGCCATGCTGCATCAAAACCCTGCGCCTGCTTGAAGCAGGCGTAAGGATTGACATAGCATGTAAGGGATAGGGCACCCCCGAGTCTTGCTGGAGCTGCGTCGCACTTGCGACGCAACTCCAGCAATGCGCCGCCTTTCCGACAGGAGATGCGTCACGCATCTGCCCATCCGAGTGCCACGGTGCACCGCATTGTAAATGCGGCGCATCAATGGTGGCGCACAGGTGGGCAGATGCGTCGCAACTCTTCTGGCGCATCTCTGCTGATTAGCAGAGATGCGCCAGACGTCATAAATCTGCCCCAATGTCTTCTCTGCTGTTAGGCGCCAAAGGGGTAGTCCTAAGTAATGTTGAGTGTCCAGTTTATCTATCTCTGATACGGGTGTACAATAATAGGTGGAGGCCGCATCTATACCGACCTAAGAGTGTCGAAGCAGGCCGGTGTGGTCTTGGGTCATGCAGATCGGGGTCCAAAGAATCTCTGAGCGTATCAACAAGGCCAAGAGCCACCTGGGTCTATCCCCTCATCATGCTGCTTTGCTACATACTCAATGTAATCAACAGTTTGGAGTCTAGCCAATTGAAAATGTATAAGCAATGTACTGTTCATATAAATATAGTCGAACAATTACGACATGATAACCGTCATGTGATTGTTGGACTATATTTATATGCACTGTACATTTCTTTAACATCCCACAGTTGTTCTACTTCAGACCTTGTTAAAGCTTTTTTTTTTTTTTATGGAACCAAGAATTCTATTTCCTATATACAAGTTGAAAGAGAGCATTATTTGTGCATTCTGCCAATAGTGCATCGTGATTGGATATTGACCCTGAGGAACCGACGTGTATCATGAAACACGTGTTGGCCTATGATATTCATTTTGTTTTGAAAAAAAAGAAATTTATTTTTGAAGCTTTCAATTACCTACTTGTGGATACTTTTTTTATTTTTTATTGCTTTTTCTCAAAACATTGCATACATACAATTTACAACCAACTTCGGGCTTAGAGGTGAATACAATTAGCTGGTACATCGATGTCACAACATTACATATCACAGTCAGTTATACATCTATAAATTAGTCTTACATGGGTGCGGTATTTACTTGATGAGTGCCAAGGTATTCCGTTAGCGGGATCCAGAAGTCTCAAGGTCGGGAACGAGAGGGCAATTCTCCCTCATAGGTCTGCAACGTATCCCTGCAATATGCCATATCCCGCATCCACTGTTTATATGTAGGGTAGCTCTTTCCTCCCCAATGCATGGATATCTGTCTTTTTGCCAAAAGCAATGCTATCACACAGAACTTGCGTTTAAGGGATTGTAGCTGTGACACTAGCCCTAAGAGACAAGTTTTAATCGTGCATTCTACCTGTGTTTCAATCATCGCACCAATCATAGTTGTGACTTTGTCCCAGTATATGTTAATATCAGGGCAATGCGCTTATTGTCAAATGTCAGTTTTGACTGTTGTTTGTCCGGCTTGCCCATAGTGACCGTAGCTCTATTACTTGATTGCTCTCTACGGGGCTGCTCACCACTTTCCGAATATGCAGAGTTTCCAATAATCGGCTGTCGCCGAGTACAAGGTCACTTTCCTGCCTTGTTGACCTTTATCCCTCGCACACCCTGAAAGTTCCGCGGTAGGTATTAGCGTGTTCGCAACCCGCCTTTTCCCAATGCACGATCTCTCCTCCCCACAAGAGCGGGTATATTATGGCGTCTGGTGTCTAGTTAACACCAAGGCCTCCTCGGCGTATGTACCCCAAGTGCAGCGTAGTAGCTGGATAGGTTGCAGCTACAATGTTCAGGCGGCCGAAGGGCGGTCCGCACCGCAATCTCCCGGTGTTTTTATTATCGGTGGTTTACAACGATTGCTGCTTCCCACTCAGAAGGCGGTGCCTAGTCTTGATATCTGACCGCAACGGCGCAGCCCAGCACCTATTCCGAAATATTATCTCCTATGTGGGTATGGGTGCTATGGAGATGTGGGCCCGGCTCTTTGCTCCCTCAGACACCGTCTAGGTGTGACAGTTCCCGCCCAGTTTCGCTTCTCTTCTCCGGGTGGCGTTTCACCTCCGCTTGGGAGATTAAGGGGGAGGGGGGGGGCAAGCCGACACCAGACCACTTTCTTGTGTGTGAAAAAGGCCGCTTTATTGAAACAGGTGCATATCACAATTTTAACTCCTTGGCCACTGCCTTACAAAACTAACACCTCGCTATACAATAATTTCCTGACCTCTTGTTCCTTCCCCCACCCCTACGATCCCAACATCAGTTCCCCCATCCCCCAAAATACAACATAACATTCCATAACCAACAATTAACCCAATCCTACACCATGTAGCCTTTCCCACTCCCAAACTCCCCTGACCGTAACCCCTACCTGCCTTCTGTGCAACTGTAACTATCCAACCTCTAATCTAAACTTATCCAAACTGGTTACCCTTCCCTGTTCCTGGACCCAAACTACCAAACTTATAACAACAAACTCTAGCCAATCCCGGCCAACTGTCAACCACCCCGCCTGCACCTGTTCCAAGCGACAATACATCAAACTGCCCCTATGTACCTGTTCCAACAAATGCTGCCCACCAGACTTCCCAAAACAAAATCCAACACCCCTAAAAACTAGCGCCCCTTCAACCCCTAAAAATTAGGGTGGGTGGGAGGGGAAAAAACTTTAGCTACTGCCCGCGCTCCCAGCCACCAGGTCCACCAAACCTAAAATGGTGGCTGGGGGGGCGCGTAACTGGCCTATATAGCTCTTGGGCTACTTTTGCCGAAATTGGGCTACATTTGGGCTATCCCCCAAATGTAGCCCAAAACTACCAAAATGGCCGCTACGGCCACTCCCCCCCCTCCCCCTCCCAATCTGCCCGGGGGGCAGACCTCGCTGTGCTCGGCTGCCCCCCAAGCCCCCATTGGGAGATTAAGGGGGAGGGGGGGGGGGGGCAAGCCGACACCAGACCACTTTCTTGTGTGTGAAAAAGGCCGCTTTATTGAAACAGGTGCATATCACAATTTTAACTCCTTGGCCACTGCCTTACAAAACTAACACCTCGCTATACAATAATTTCCTGACCTCTTGTTCCTTCCCCCACCCCTACGATCCCAACATCAGTTCCCCCATCCCCCAAAATACAACATAACATTCCATAACCAACAATTAACCCAATCCTACACCATGTAGCCTTTCCCACTCCCAAACTCCCCTGACCGTAACCCCTACCTGCCTTCTGTGCAACTGTAACTATCCAACCTCTAATCTAAACTTATCCAAACTGGTTACCCTTCCCTGTTCCTGGACCCAAACTACCAAACTTATAACAACAAACTCTAGCCAATCCCGGCCAACTGTCAACCACCCCGCCACCCAGAAACAAGGGGGGGGAGTGTAGGCAGATACGCCTCTTCCTCCCCTTTTTTCTGCCCCCCCCCCACTTCCCCCGGGACCGCGTGTGAAACCTAACGCCTGTAAACCCCTAGCAACCGTGCTAGGACCTCCCGCAACTCCAAACGGTACAGGGCCAACCCCCTACGCGACCAGTGTACCCCATCGTCCCTGAACAGCACTTGCGCATCGTAACGGTTGTCCCTATGAGCCAACCGTCCTATCCCCACATGACTACAACACCGCACTATCTCCTTGGTTAGCTTCCTCCTCGCTTCATCCACTGCCCCAGGGTTTATAGCCCCCTTCCAACTCCTCCGGGGGACAAATTCCGACCCGACAATGGAAAACGCCGCCCATCTCCTCCTGATCCACATCAGGTCCTTTGTCATAACCCACCTACGTGCCAAACCTGTCTCCCTGACCATGCCAGCCTCCCCCAAATGTAATACCACACAACCGGGCACCTTCCCGCCCGTCAAATCCCGTTCAACACTGGCACAATCCCTACCCGCGCATACCGCCCTTACCCCTCCATGTCACAGTGAATAAATCTTTATGGAACCCCAAGCTGTCCCCAAAGTAACTCTCCCGGGCCTGGCCCCGCGCCCGTCTCACAAAAGAATGCCCCACGATCCAAATGGACATCTCCCTGGCGAGCGGTCCCATAACCGAACCTGAAAAGAAAACAAGAATGAAGACCGGGAAAACACCAACTAAACATTTTTATTCTCTTTTTTTTTTTTTTTTTTCTCCCCCCCTGTCCCGCTGCGCACCTAGCGCTGATAACAATTCGATGACCCCCTGCCCAACTTCATGATGTCCCTACTCTCCCAAACCCCTCGCCCGTGCCTCTGATGCCGCCCCAATGCGGAAGGAAAGCGTGCCAAAACCCTTCTCCTCGATACCCAGTCTCCTCAGCGCTTTACGCAGCACTGCCCGCAGTTGCGAGGCCTTAACGCCCCACCCCTGCCTATGTGCACAGACCAAGTCCCATCAAAGCTACCCATTTCCGCCGGCTTTTTGGTCCGTTTTCGCCTTCCTGAGCCCACTACTAAACACCTCCGCCCCGAAAGAGACCTCCCCACAACAATTTCCCGACGAAAGCGACCCCCGCCAACTTGGCCACAATCGTCACCTCGTTCAGACCTTTTTCCACCAAGTCCAATATGAACTGCACAACCTTCCTCTTTCTTGCCACCCCAGAAACCCACCCCCTCGCCCCTGAATGGACAAACTCCTACCACGCCGCCCGGTATGCCAATCTCGTAGACCGTGCTAATGCGCCTAAAACCAAACGTAGCATCCGGTGTTGCCTACTTCCCGTAGTTGGTTCATCATTCTGGTCGGAGTCCCGTCCGCGTCCTAGGCGAGCCCACGGAATCTCCCCCATTGAACTAGACAAGGCCTCCGCAATGTCATCGTCCACACCTGGCACATGCACCGTGCGGACGTCATATCATGACTCAAATGCCCCAGCCCAGAACCATCCACAACTTGAGCTCTGCTCGTCCCGTGCCGACTGCCTGTTGACCACCTGCACCACTGCCATGTTGTCACTCCGGAACGTGACCTTCTTGTTAGCTAACAAGGCCCCCCACAGCGTGACAGCCACCACCCAGTGAAAGAAATCCAAGAAGGCCATGCTCCTGCCTCCCTCCAACCATTCTGTGGGCCAGGGTCCTGCGCACCACCTCCCCTGCCAGTACGGCCCCAATCCCCTGCTCCCTTCCTCCTCTGAGCAATCTGCACATCCCACACCATGTCCGCGTCCCTCATCAAAAGCACCCCGTTAAACTGGTGCCGTAAAACGGCCACCCTCTCAAGGCTACCCTCACCCCAGTCGCCTACAGAACGTCCGCCCTACTCTGACCACCCTACAGGCAAAATTGATATGTCCCAGCAACCCTTGTATGTCCCTAACCGTCACCTTCAGTCGCGGCAACACACTTGCCCGCAGCTCTAACATGTTTCGTTTTTTTTTTTTTTTTTTTTTTGGAAGGCGTGTCTCCACCAAAACGGAACCCAGCTTAATGCTTAGTACCATACTGTGCCTTTGTGATTTCTCCGGTGCCCATGGCACGCCCATCTCCCTCATGATCTCATGGACACTGTCCAGCCCTTCTGGCAGTCCGCGGAGTCTGAGGTGCCGACAAAAGGGGAAGTCATCCAAGTCATGCATCACGCCTTGGTGACCCGTCCGTTCCGTAAACAACCCTTGTAGGAACGTGCTGAAACCTTCAAAAAGTGCGCAAGACATGGAACAGCCCATCGGCGATGCTTTGTCCACATACCAGTGACCGCCGAATTGTATGCCCAACAGATCCAAGTCATCTGGATGAACTGGCAGCAGCCGGAAAGCTGACTTTATGTCGCACTTTGCCATCTGCGCTGTTGCGCCCGCGGTCACCACCAGTGACATAGCCACGTCAACAGAGGAGTAAGACACAGTGGCCGCACTTTCCTCAATAAAGTCCTTGACCGACCCACCTTTGGGCCATGACAATTGCTATATCCGCCAACACTGCCCCTGCTCTTTCTCTTTTTTTTTTTTTTTTTTATTTTTTTTTTATTTTTTTGGCACCACTCCCATGGGTGACCCAATCAAATTATGCAACGGCCACTCCTCCTCCAGTTTCGCTTGTACCACCTGTGGGCGCTCCCGCGCCGATTTCAAAGTGACTGCTCATCTCCGCACCCTTGTACCCTCACACCCCAACCTGGACCCGTCCAAAAACCCCAACCGTAGTCGCTCTGCCGCTGCCCTGTCCGGATACCCGCAACAACTTCTGCCCCTTAACCGGAGTAAGAGCCCGTGGCCCAGGCCCCTTAGCCCCCTTCCCACCTGCTGTGCCTGCTGCTGGCCCCCCCAGCCTTAAAGGCTCTGGGCTCCCCCTGCTGACCGCCGTGTGACTGGCCCCGAGCCCCCCAACACTCGACCAACGCATGTCGCTTGCCGCAGCCCGAGCCTTCGTGCCGAAAACGGCAATATTCCCGCGTGCATAGTCCTCTGTTATAGTCCCAGCACGCACCCGTCTCTCCCGTCGTTCCCCTGCCTGCTCCACCCACCCCCCCTCGGGTGGGCCCCCCTCGAAAGGGCTGATAAACGAGCGGTAGCCCGCTGTCCGTAAAAATAGTCTTCCCCGACCCCGCGAGCCCCATCGTATGCTGCCACAAATCCGTGTCCAGCTCTCCCCACTTTGCTTCCGCATCCCATGCCATGCGCGCCCGGAATTCCTCATCATACTGAGCCCAGGCATATCCCCCCCCTGTAATTTGCGCTTTCCGAATGATGTCCGTGTAATTAAACATAGCCACTGACCTCTCCGGAAACTTCTCACAGTACCCACTGGCGTAAATGAGAAAAGCCGCTGTCCAGTTCTCTATCGTCAAAGGTACCTTAGGCCTCTTTGCCAACTCGAATTCCTCCTCCTTGGAGCCCTCCTTTGCCCTGACCTCCCTGCGCAGGAGTTTGAGCCTTTCCACATATTCCCCTTTCCAAATCCTCTCTTTTGTTGCCAACATCAAATGCGCCCCCAAGGGCTTCGTTACCCCCATATACGGTAACCGTTTGATCTTCAATTCCATACTTTCCAATTTAGCCAATTTAGCCTCCTCCTCCCCTGTCTTTGCGTCAGCTGCCTCTTTCTTGTCCCCTTTCTTGTCCGTCACACTCAGTGGTCTTACCTTCGTCCCCCTTTTCTGTGCCTTCCGCGCCCACTGCCACATCCACTACGTACGCTCCCTTGCGCAACCTCCCCCTGACCCCCCCCCTTCTCAACAGCCCCCCCACCCCTCTGTGAACCAACACTGGGCGCCCGAGCAAATGTTTATTACCTGGCGCCAGTGTCTCTGTCTGCCGCTCCTCCCGGCGTCCTGTCCTGGGGGCCGAGCAGTTTTCCCACCTCGATGTCCGACCCGTGGGCCGCGCCTGGCGTCGTGACACCTGCAAGAAACTAGCCACAACATTACTCGGCCCCCCGTCCCCCTTGTCCACCTCACGCAACTCCCCTTCTTCCCTGCTCTCTTCCTTATAATCCACTTCCTCCTGCCCCGCACCCCCAGCGCTCCCCGCTGGTGGCGCCATCTGCTTGAGTGGTAAACAAACATTCTCCGCTGCAGTGCTCCTCAGCCGATGCCCCCCAAGGCGCTGTGACCCCGTGGGTGTTGGGGCTGGCGAGCCCGTACCGGGCTTACTTATGCCAGCCGCGCCGGGATCCCTCGCCGGTACAGGATACGCCGCCCAAGGCTCCACCCTCCCTTCTCCTTGGTGCCGTCGAGCCGCTCCCAGCCCTACCAAGTCCGGCACCCCGCGACGGTCAAACTGTCGGTCCACCGCCTAAAAAGAAATGGAATGGTCTGGTGTGCTGGGCCTACCCCCGCCCCGACTCCCATCCCAACCTCGCTTACCCATCCCCCAACGTCGTTGCTAACCACGCCCTACCCACCGCGCTCGAACCCCCCCGTCTCCATCCCCGTCTCCCCCTTCGCTCCGGTCCCACCTACCCCCCCCACCCCCTGCCCGCGCGCCCCCCTTCGTCCCCCGCCCAACCCCCCGGCCGTCCGCCCCTCCTTCGCCACTCGTCCGAATCCCACAGCTCCGGGGGGTGTCCCCCCCGCTGCACTCCCCTCATCCCCGCCGTCCGCCTGACCCCCCCCCCACCGACGTTGGCGGGAAACCCCGTGCCCGCCGGCTCCCTGTCAAAACTTCCCCCCGCCGAGCCCCCCCCACCCTCCCCGAGCGCCTCCCGCACCCTCCCCCGTGCGCCTCCCCCAGCCGCTCCACTCTGGGCCCCGTGCCCCTGTTAAGCGCGTGGCCCCCATCTGCATCGCGCTCCACCATAGCCCCTGCCGCGTGCCTCTCCCCGCCGTCCCCCCCTCTGCGTCCTGCCCCGTCTGCCCTCCACACCCTCCCCCAGCCTGTCGCAAGCCGGGGACGTGCGCCTCCGCCCCGCGCTACCCCGTGAAACCGCCTCCGAAAGCCTGCCTCGTGCCGCCGCCCCCCTCGTACCCGCCCCTCCCCTCCCTATCCCACCCACGCGGTGCAATCTAGGGCCGCTCCCGTGGAAGCCGAGCGGCCCTGTCCAGACTTCTCTCGCGTTCCCCCCCCCCGCTCTGCAGCCGCTCCCCTGGCTCTGGGGCGGCCGTCCCAACATATAGCACGTCGCGAGTTGGCCCCCGGAGCTCGCCCCCCCCGCCCCCGCCCAGACGATGCCCCGCCGTCGCCGTCGCTAACTCCCGCCTCTCGCTCTCCCGGTGCGAACCTGTCACCTCCCAGGCCCCGCTTACTGCACGCAACCAGCTTGAAATACAGCTACCATCGTATAATGGCCGGTGCAGCTGTCAAGGTTGCTATCCGATTCAGCGCCGGAAACTCCGAGGCCATAATTCAATATTACTCGCGTCGTTAGAACCTCACCGCAGTCGCCATATTCTTCTCAGAACGATAAAATTGTATCACGTAAAAACTCCTAAAACTAAGTTTGATTATCTGTACATCAAACGCCCTGAAGAGGGCTCCCGAGTCCCTAGAAGCGTCCGTCCCAGGCCGATCTCACCTCGTAAAAACTGAAAAACTTTAGCTACTGCCCGCGCTCCCAGCCACCAGGTCCACCAAACCTAAAATGGTGGCTGGGGGGGCGCGTAACTGGCCTATATAGCTCTTGGGCTACTTTTGCCGAAATTGGGCTACATTTGGGCTATCCCCCAAATGTAGCCCAAAACTACCAAAATGGCCGCTACGGCCACTCCCCTCCTCCCCCTCCCAATCTGCCCGGGGGGCAGACCTCGCTGTGCTCGGCTGCCCCCCAAGCCCCCATTCTTCCTGAAGAGCCTGCCAATAATGCTAGTAGTTGTGCAATATCGTTATACACATGGGCAGAGAATGCGTGAGGGTGCCGACATGCCAATATCTCCTTAGACGGTGACTTTCTATAGTTTCTTCTGCGCCGCCATTTTACGGCATCCTCCCCTTTTTGTCACTGCCCGGATGTCTGTTCTATGATATTATTTCTGGTCCAGCGGTGCTACAGTTAGGGGACCTGTTGGGGTAATTTGGGAGCCCCGCCGGTACCTCCACAGCATCTGTCCATTTACATTCACTTCTGCGCAGCCATTTCCCGCAACTCTCCCCAATACGCCTCTGCATTAAAGATTATTTACCGCTTCCGGAGATGATGCAGCAGCGCTTCAGTCGGAGCCTCTGTATGGGCAAGAAGGGCGTTCTGCCGTCCTCCTCTCAGTGTCTGGCCACCTATATGTACCGCTGCACCGCTTTTACATACCGCGATGGCCATTTCTCCTTCCTCGCTGCCACCATTTTGGTTATGCGCTCGGGCCTGGATGTTTTGGCTGTCGACGCAGATTTCTCGGTCTCCACCACGTACTGTTTACATTTGAAGGCAGCACCATATAGCCAGCATGTTCCGACATGCTTGGTGGTGTTTCTGTCGTGTATAGGCACACCAATATCAGCTATTTAGGCAGGATTCTGATCCCGACCGGTGGAGCGGCACTAATGTTCCGCCATTCCGCAGCGCGCCCTCTAGCGCCCCCTACTTGTGGATACTTATTGAACAATTAAGAGACCTCAAAACCCAGTCCCTTTTTTGTATCTAAATGCGGGAATTGAGGGTTTTATCCCGTAATTACCTTTGAGATCAGCGTGTCTAACCTTTGAAGACACTCTGTATCCCTCTAGATTAAAAGGGCATTGTCTGCATAAAGGATGCAACAGATTGGTCTGCCTCCCAGTTTTGGGGCGTGTGCATTCACTTCATCAAGGGCTTTCAAGAGATCCGCCAGGTGTATATTGAAAAGCTGAGGAGCAAGGACATAGCCTGGTTTAAGCCCTATCGATGTTTGTATTTTCTGTTTAGAGATGTGCCATCCCCCAGTTTTACTTGAAGCCACGTATTTGAGTACCAAGTGGCTATGCTTTTCAGTAAGAAGGGCAGAATACTCCTTCCTGCTAGCTTCTGCCATAAAATGTTATGCGGAACTAAATCAAAGGCCGCTTTAAAGTCCACGAACGATAGAAATAGCAAGGATTTGGATGTTATTGTTTTATCAGTGAGAGTTGCCAAGACCAGGAGGTTGGAAGTGGTCTCCAACTCCTTTATAAACCTTGTTTGGTGGGAGGGATAATACGAATTTCATCTGCCTACAACTCAAGTTCACCTAGTAGGAGACCTGCGTAATATTTAGCCTCATTGTCCAACAGGGAAATTTGTTAGTAATTTCCCGGATCTGAGCTCTTCCCTCCTTTTTATATCAGATGAATTATCTTCCCTCGCCAAGACTCCATTATTTGTTCTTTGGTGATAGAATGGTTAAATAAAGGAGTTAATAGGAATGCTCAATATTCTGAGTTGTTTTTAAACAATTGTTGTGGTAGACCATTTGGCCCTGGGGCCCCATCTCGTCTACCCCTACATCAATGACCTGTTCAAGGTGCAACCTGCAAATTCTGTAGATGGGGAGGTGCTGGGTTCTATGCTTCGCAAATTCAAATGTGCCATACCTGGGGCAGTTTTAACCTCAGTGATTCCTACTACTGTGTGTTTTCGGTGAGCCACAGCATGGTTTCGTTAGGCCATGATGATATGGTCATCCCATTGGTGCACTGATAAGTTTGCAGAGTTAGTCATGGGGTGTTCTAGGTGGCTTTTATTTACGAACTCCCAAAACCTTTTCACAGCTCTTAATTTGCAAGCGAAGTGGAGTGCCGCACAGTAGTTATCATAGGTAGCTGATCTGAGAGCCCAAATTTCCTTCTTTTATAACTTCTGAGCGGCTGCAATTCTTTGCCATAAACACCTCTCAGTTGAGTTGCTTTCAGTGGCTATAAGCTGTTTGCGCAATTACTTTTTAATGGACCTTTCATGTGGCAGAAGCCTGAGCAGAATATTCTGTTCCATGTAAGAGCATGTGCTCTCTGTGAATGTGATGGAAACTCCTCAATCAGATTCTTGGCTACCAGTTCTCAAACCATACTTGGGTTTTCATTTTTTTAGGTTTTTTTGAGTTTTATATAGCGTTAACTAGACCCGATAAATCGGGAATCAGAGCGCTTTACATGAGCACCGTGTTAGGCACGGGGAGATTAAGTGATTTTGCCCCAAATCACAGGATGTTGAGCGTCGTTGCCGAGACTCGAACCCGGTTCCTCAGCTTCAAAGTTGACCGCTCTTGCCGTAAGGCTACATCCTATCCCCTTGGTTGGTTTATTTAAAGTCAGGTTTTCTATGGTCTGTCTGCAGTGCTCCTCAAAGACCTTTGCTATGGTGCCTTTCTAATTTAGTCTCTAGGCCAGTGGCGGCCGACATGATTCGCGGGTGACAGGGTACAGGGAGAGGTGTCGCGGGGGGGGGAGTCGTGTGGGGCTTGGGGTGTGCAATATATTTTAAAAAACGTACCCAGCCACCGGGTACCATGTCTCTTCTCCTACTCTCCTCATCAAGGAACAGGAAGCACACTCAGGCTCCCCGATCAATCACAACGCTGCAATGCAGCGTTGTGATTGGTCTGAGCGCCATGACACAGCACTCACCCAGGGGCTGGAGGGGTGGGCATGTTCTCCATGTAGGCTGTAATGCAGCCTGCATGGAGAACAGGAAAAGTGTGCATGACTGGTTTTGGTGGCCCGAGAGGACTGCCCAAACAGTCATTGCGCGCTTAGGAGTGGGCAAACCACTCCTCCCCTGCCATGCCCCGAGAGCAGAGCAGCCCCTCCCGCCCGCAAAGCAGCATGAAGCATAAAATGATAATAACTTTAAGTTATTATCATTTTATGTTTCGGACTTTGCACTGCTTAAAAGCAGTGGGGCGATGCTCCTCCGACATAGCGGAGCAGCCGCCACTGCTTTAGACTAGTAGTTGGTAATGCTGAGTCTAGGCTTTTTTGCTAATAGCGGACTTTTGTTGCTTAGTTGCTGGATTTTTAGATTATGATGGCATTCTGAGCGAACATCAATCATGAAAGCTTACAAATATCCAAACAAGGAGAAGCTGCTGAAGGAGTAATCTATAAATGAGCATGATTGCGGGGCAGTGTGAGCCGGCCCCCGAAGCTGATCCTCTCTTGCTCTTCCAGTCAATGTCCTAAGACTGACTTGCAAGCATTCTCCCAGAATCTTCTCCTCAGTGGGGTCACATCTTTTAATCTCCTCTCCATATCGGTTAATGAATAGATTTGAGTTGAAATCGCTGGTTAAAATGGTATATGCCCACATTGTTTTTGGCTTAAGTCAGTTATTATTAACTCCAACTATCTTATAATCTCTCATTTTAAATGGGAGCGTGGGTGAAGGTATATATTTATCAGTATAGGAAGTGCCTTCAGTTGTAAATGAGTATGGCCATGATCCAAGGATCATATAAGGCAATTTCTTCTATATCAACATCCAAATCAGATGTGATGTAAATGGCCAGGACATCTTTGGGTCTGCCTTTTGCATTTGTTTTGTTGTAAGTGAACGAAGTTCCAAATACCCTTTCAGGAGGATTTAAGTGGTGCTCTAAGTTTCCTGCAGCATGATTACATTGGATTTTTGTCAGTGCGTACCCACTTCTATGTCGTCAACCATGTTGCTCAAGCAGGAACCAGAAGGGCTGGACGTATGCGTGGCGGTAGGTTATTTTCTGTTCGATTAGTTAAAGCCACAGGCAACCACTATTAGTCCCTCGCCTTATTGCACATTTGAGTCGGCCTATGTTGCCACTCTGAAGTACCTCTGAGTCTTATTGTTGTATTTTTGGGATGGCTACTACTGCCTTTTGAGTTTCTCAGAATTGAGAAGGTTTTGTTTGAGCAGCCTTGCATCTAACAGCCTTAGCAGAACTGCAGAACTGTGCTGGATCCGCATCAGTCTCATATCTTGTTTACTTTATGCCCAAGTTCTTGAAATTATCGTTTTCATGCGACAAATGAGTTGCTTGATTGGGCGTGGACAATGGTATTAGGGTCGGTTCCTTTACTTGTGTGCCTCTCGACTAGAGAAACGCAATGGATTGTATGTTTGCACTAGTTAAATATGCCAAGGCTGTGTGGCTTCCAAGTAGCTTCATGGATTTTCCCCCCCCTTTAAAATATTACATGGTTCTCTTGATGCATATTCCAGGTAGAGTAGGATCTCGTTTCCAGATTGGTGGCTAGTGCCTGCACTTTGACCAATGGCAGAACCTTAGCGTTCACGTAGGCAGTGGTGGCTCCTGATGGAGCAAGGACTCGTATAAAAGGATACTTGCTCGGAGGCAATCCTCTCAAATAACTCGTAACTCCATAACAATTGTGTTTGTAAATACTAATTTGCACTACATGTTTGTACACACAAATCTAGGGGAAGCTTGCGTATGTGTTTTACTAACAAGTAATCCCGAGTGTTTCTAAAATGGCTGCTAAACACGGGATTCTGCATTGCGCATGCGTCTACTGCATCTACGTAGTATTATGTGCAGTCTCTTGGAGGGAAATCTTTGCAGCTACGCAGTTGCTCTTAAAATGGCTGTTTGAAACTCACACGATAATGCGCATGCTTTGCTGAAACTAAACTATGCCACTTTTACTAAATTGCTAACGCGAAAGATTTTTATAGGTAAATGGGATTAGAGTAGAGATAGGTGGTATATAGTGAAATCATTTATTTCAGATTTTAACATTATTTTCTTTGACCTCTCTACTAGTTCGTATTTGGGCCTCTGAGGGAAGCGGGGACTGACGTACCATGTGATCAGTTCACATGCGCAGAAGCGACAATCCAGGAACCGTGATGCAAAGCCTTGAATGCCATCCAAATGAAAACAGCAACATACCCTGGGAACTAGCATGATGTCCCACGAACGGAAAGGATTTCATATAAAATCGCATACATTGTATTGATTAACTTGTGAATACGGGTGGGAAATAAAGCATGGGAAAGTAAATTAAGGGGTGAAAACATTGAACAATGAGCTTTAAGAAAATATTAAAACTTAGCATGGTGTGATGATCATCTCCCCTTGCTTGTCCAATCAGAATTAGGCGTTTCATGAACATTGAAACATTTGGGGGTGGGGTTACCATTAGAAGAGTATAATTGAGGTAGTTTAGATAGTTAGATACCTCCCGCTCATGCTGCATAGATGCTGAGAGACTGAGATGCTGTCCGAGAATTGAGCAAATCCTAAAGAAGAACCAAACTACAGAACTTAGAACCAAAACTAGAGAACATCGCAGAAGAATCGAGGAGGCACATAATAGAGAACATCGCAGAAGAATCAAGGAGGAAAATAGTGTCAGAGAGCGGTGCAACGCAGGCATCGTATCCAGAAGAGGTCATCTTTCCTGTCCTGAATCCTGTCCTGAAGCCTGTCCTGAAGCCTTCAGTCTCCTAATCTGTCCCAGGGGACCCTTTCCAACTCCTAGGTCAAGGGGTTGGTTTCCACACCATCCTAGGTAAATATAATTCTGTGTAGTATGTCATTGTACTGCTCTCTCTGATTTTCTCCTTTTCCAGGTACTGTCATTTTATAACTTAGTTCAAAGTTTCAGAATGATCTGATTTTCCTTCCTTGAAAAGAAAACGGTGTTCGAACTGTACTTTATGCTTCTGGATTCACATGAAATTTATTATATAAACTTTTAAACTTTATCGAGTTTGTGGTTATTTAAAAGTATTTACTTGATGGTATTTACACCTAAACTGCTAACAACTAGGTCCATTGATCAGAAGAAATTATATTTGGACTGAAGGAATGGTAAGAATTGGTGAGGTAAATTCATCTCGCAGGCATTAGCACACAAAATTGATCCGAGCGGCGCTTACTAGCTTATGTATGAATTGTTTTGGGCCCAGGTGAGTATGTGAATTGTGTAACTCTTTAGCTTGTAACCCTCCGCTCCATCAGTTTTTGTGGTAGTAGAGCTGTGGTTAGTTTTAATTAGGTAGGTGTAAATATTGAGATTTGAATTTATGTATTAACACACCCGTTTTGTATCTTGTTCTATGTTGTCTGGAAATTCCCAGGAATATTGTATAGCGGGTGGTAACTGGAAGCCACACTGCAGCGAGGTTACTTGTTTGTTTAAGGTAGCACTGAAAAGCTATGCAGGGCTGACAGTGTTGAGTTAGGAAATATTTTTTTTTAAAGTGAGAGTGATTGATAGCAAAGAGTTCGCTGGTGAAACTTTGGTCTTATATCACCTAGAAAGGGTAATTCCGAATGAGTAGCAGGTTCATCAATGCTTGAGTGAAGAGTAAGCAGAAGGTTTTACTTGTGAAGATTAAGCAGAATAGTTATACTCGCAGCAAATGCAAAGCGATTTTCTGATCTTTAGCAGAAGCAAACAGAGTAGTGAATGTTTTAGGTTGTCATTTAATGAATTTTGCATGAAAATTGTAAGAAAAGAAGTCATTCGTGTTACCTTGTAAAGGAGGGGTCAGTTGCGAGTGCTGCACTGACGTCATAGAGGGCCACTCTGGGATTGGTTGAAACAGCGGGCGTGTGGACTGACGCGAAGATTTGTGAAGGAGGAGTCAGTAGTAAGGAGTGATACTGACGTCACTGAGGGCCTCAATAGCATTGGCTAAACGCATAGCGTGAAACAGAATCTGATTGATTAGAAGAATAGAAGCCGTGCTGGTATTGGTCAATTATTAAAGTAAAAGCGAACATTTAATTGGTTAGAAAAATACAAGCCATAATAATAATTGATAGTGGGTCTTGCATGTGGCAACACAATCCTACTTTGATAAGGAATCGCTCAGACAGAAGGTACTTAGGATTTGCCAGAGAACAGTATATAAAAGGATCAACAACAAAAATGTACGGAGAAAAGAGGAAAATGACATTTATGCAGAAAATTTAAAATTACTTTTAGAATTAGAGAAGGAATTCTTATCCCTCCCCCAAAAACGCCCACATCATACATGATGATGGAAAGAGGCTATCATACCTGTATATGGTTAGAAAATTGGATAGAATATACAAAAAGTGATGGAGTGCTAGCTTTCCCACAAAATGGTACATTTAATGGTAGAGTTTTACATAATCTGAGATTGAGAATGAATGAATTAGAACCCAGACCTAGATTAACTCAATACGAGGCATTAGAAGAGTGGGAAACCGAAGCATTTGAGCGTGAAAGATCTAGAAGTAGCAGAAACCTTAGTGGATTTTATCCCAGACTACAGCGTGAAACTCAAGACAATCAGATGAAACAATGGAGACAAGCAATGGTGGCTGAAAGATTATATCCTGTACTGATGACAGAGGAACAGTCAGGAGGCAAGTGCACCGAGAAGATAAAACATTTAGCAATGACAGGAAGTGGAGAATCAGAAGATGATATTTTGGTGGACATATTAATGAAAAACCCTCCACCATATCAGATTGAAGTTAGTAGAACTTCTCCTAGTGCCCCAGGTTTGGGAATACCATTGGTTCCACAAGTTATACATGATCCAATGAATGGGAGGGCACTGCAGGAAAAGGAAAGAGAGGCAATGAATAAGAACAGAGAAGAATTAATACAGAAAATAACCCAATTGAATACCCATCCTGAAGCATTAACCATACCCGTAACTATAGGTCTGGCTGTTCCACTGTATGGGGATAAGGTGATCAGCCATAAACCTCCAGTAATGTCCACACCTGTAATAGAACCCAGAAAAGAAAAAATAATAATTGATGACCAAGGCAGTGAATGTGAGTCAGTGATATCATTGACGGATTTACCAACAAGAGGACCGATAAATGAAACCCCGAGAAGAGTTATACCTAGCAGTTCAAAGGAAGTACCAATAGAGACTTCAACAGGAGTCAAGAGTGCCACAATATTATCACCAGAAGAAATAGAAAGGTGGGCACAAGAAATAGAGAAGCCAAAACAGCCACTGAAAGTTCTAGATATTTACAAACTAAAAGTAGAATGAGAAGAATTGATAGCTGAAAATGTAGGACTAGACAGGCCAAATACTTACAGTGAAGAAGAGTTACTGTTCATTTGTAGGAGTATCACCAGAAATACAAAAATATTCCATGGGAAATTGACAGATTTAGCCCATGAAATGGGAATTGAAATAGGGAAATCCAAGGTTATTACAAAAACCATACAGAGCAGAATTTAGTGATAAAGACTTAGAAAATATGAATGTGTCCGGAAGGAAGTTACAGGTTAAAGAATTAATGACCATTCTGCAAACATGGTGTGATTTAGACAAATGGAAAGCTAGATGGATGAGAAAAAAGGAAGAAGCACAGGCAAATAGAACAGCTTCTGAATACCTGTTGAAAGAAACAGGAAAGGTTGAGAGATTATGTCCCATGAGAGAGGTACCAGGAGGAGGATATGTACATGTACCATGGACTAGAAAGGATATTTTGTCTTTTACTAACGATTTCCCGAAGTTAAGAGAAAAACCAGTTGAATGGTACAGGTAAGTTGAAAGATTTGTGAAAGTTTAAAAGGTTCTGCTAAAAGATTTGGATGGTTTGTTTGACATAGTGGTACCTGCGGATTTGTGGACAGAATGTAATATTACCGTAGATTGGCCTAGTGATGAATACCCAAGAGATGAGAAAACGGGAGCCCCTTCAGAAGAGGTAATGAAGAAATATCACCAGGTGATCACTTTCTTGTAAGGGAAAACTCCTCCGAAAGAAACAGACTGGGTAAAAATAGACAGAACAACTCAGGATAGAAATGAGTCAGTACATACTTATTATTATGAATGACTGTTGCAAGTATTTAAGCAGTATAGCGGATTTGAGAATATCGGAGATAAGGATATGGGACATTTTGTGTATTGATTTGTGACAGGATTAAACCCAGATATTGGAGACATGATTCGTCAACACATGTTGTGTTGGCAGGCAAGGCCAATAGATGATATCCTCAAGTACGCAAAGTACTGTGGGGATAAAATTGACAATAGACGAAAAAATTTAGAAGAAAAAGTTATGTGGGCTCAAGTGAAACTAGCAAAACAGCAGGAACTCCAACTAACTAGTCAGACGGGAAGTCAAGGGAACGGGCAAGGTCAAGGTGAAAATAATGGGGGAAAACAAAGGGCAAGAATGAGTAGAGAAGAAGCGAAGAAAAAGTTTCCCTGTCATGGGTGCGGAAAATTGGGTCATTGGAAAAACAAGTGTAAAAGTATTCAGATTAATAATGGCCCAAATCAAAATTTAAATCCACAGACGCAGAATGAGGGGATAATGAGCCAAGCACAGCAGGTTGTAAGTCCGCAGAGTCAGTTGCCACCAGCCCCTATGCCAAATTTTGTGAACCAGGCCATGTACAGTGCGGATACCGGATTTCAAGGAGGAAATGGTAAGAAACATTCTGTAACGTCACAATTTCTTTTGCAGGATATTTATTTCCAGGATAGTGATCAATGACGGTACTTGAGAGGGGAGGAAAAGGAGTGCGTACTTGGCGCATTCTTACCGGTAGATCAGTCAGGTCCAAATGTTGATGGTAAAGTAGAAAGAAAGGATATTACTTTTTTATTGGACACTGGTGCTACCCGTTCTACTGTGAGAACAGCAGACATTCCAAACCTACCCCTCTTGGGAGAAACAATCCAGGTAGTTGGCATCTTGAACAAACAGATTAGGACTCCTATTACTGAACCAATGGAAGTACGAATTGGCAATTTCAGGGAAATGCATACATTCGTGGTGTGTGACTCCAGTCCGGTAAATCTATTAGGCAGAGACCTATTGTGCCAAATTAACTGCACAATATTTTGCATACCAGATGGTGTTGCAATTCAAACCCCAGATGAAGATGGAGTATATAAAATTATGTTACCTAAACAAGGCACAGAGGTAGATTAGATGTATTCTATGATGACCACAGACGATTTACCAGATGAAGTTAAATTGACAGTAAATCCAGGGGTGTGGGATTTCACAGGAAAAGAAGTAGGATTAATGGCAAATGTAGATCCAGTAAAAGTAACCGTAAAAGAAGGTGCAGTTTATCCAAACACTCGACAATATAAAATGTGTCCTGAAGTTAAAGCTGGTGTTTCAGCAGAAATTGATCGAATGGTTGAACAAGGCATTTTAAAAGAAATAATGAGCAGTACATGCAATTCACCTATAATTGGCATTAAAAAACCTAATGTAAAATATAGGGTGGTGCAAGATTTACGAAAGATTAACAAAATTGTTGTACCATGTTGCCCTGTGGTGCCTAACCCAGCAGTAATCTTGTACCAGATACCGTGGAAAGCCGGATGGTTTACTGTAATTGATTTATGTCATGCTTTCTTGCATCCTGATAGCCAATATTTATTTTCTTTCAAATTTGAGGAATGTGTTTATGTTTGGAATGTGTTCCTCAAGGGTATACTGAAAGTCCTTCAATTTTTAACAACATTTTGAAAAAGTGTCTTGAAACCTTAGTGCTGCCTAGGAAGTCAGTCCTGGTGCAGTATATTGATGACCTACTGGTTACATCAAAAACTAGCGATGACTGTGTTACTGATTCAATTGCCTTGTTGAACCATTTGGCTGATGGTGGACATAAAGTGTCCCCTGAAAAATTGCAGTTTTGCAGAACCGGACTCAAATATCTTGGGCACCAAATAGAACGTGGAGTGAGGAGAGTGACTCCTGAAAGAATAGAAATAATAAGACCGATGAAAATGCCTGAAACCCAAAGAGAAATAAGAATGTTCCTTGGAGTGGTGGGATACTGTAGGCAGTGGATTGTAGGGTTTTCCTTGCTAGCCAAACCCCTGACACAAATGACCAAGAAACGAGCAAAAGATCCAATAGAATGGGATGATGAAAATATGGAAGCCTTTGTAAAATTACGAAAATGTCTATGTGAAGCTCCTGCTTTAGGTATGCCAGATTACTCGAAATAATTTTCACTATTTTGTTGTGAAAGAAATAGTTGTGCACTTTCAGTTTTAACTCAGAGACATGGCTTGATGCGACATCCAGTGGCATATTTTTCTGCCACCTTAGACCCTGTAGCCTCCGCTTTACCTGGTTGTTTAAAAGCGGTAGCTGCCACATGCAAGAGTCTAGAACAAAGCGAGTCAATTGTGGTGGGACATCCGGTAAAGGTACATGTTCCACATTCAGTTGAAATTCTGCTGACAAGAACTCAAACTCAGTATCTTACCCCTAGTCGGATGACTAAGTATGAAAGAATAATATTAGGTGCTGCGAATGTGACAATAGTCAGGTGTACCGTTTTAAATCCAGCCACTTTGTTGCCAGATGTATACGAAGAGGAAGTGAAAGATGAAGTTGAGCACGACTGTTTGGATGTTACTGAACTTTGCACCAAACCCCGACCAGATATACAGGAAGAACCCTTGATAAATGCTGAACATGAGCTATTTGTAGATGGCTCGTGTATGCGCCATGAGGAGGGAGGACTAAGTGCTTCTTATGCTGTGTGAACATTTGCTGGAATAGTCGAAGCATCCTATTAGCAGAAGTCAAATCTGCACAAGTAGCTGAATTACTGGCTTTAATTAAAGCATGCCAAATTGGGAAAAATTGGAAAGTAACCATATTTACTGATAGCCAGTATGGTTACGGGGTTGTGCATGATTTTGTAATAATTTATTTTTTGTATTTCATGTGAATTTCAAATCATTCATCAACTCCTTTGGGTATGTACAAAAAATCAAAAAGGCTGTATATACAATAATATTTACAAGAAAGCGACGCAGTGACAAAGTGAATAAGGTGACTTGGTGTGATAGTGAAAATGTGAATATTTACAATATATGTATGTGATTATCAATAAAATACACAGAAAGTTTTGCAAAGATTTTTTGCAAAAAAAGTCCTCAGCTGAATTCTGGATAGATAGTAACCCTTGTAAGGCACAGGTCCTAATTTTTCGTATATACAAGGAGTTCCAATTAGTACGGGACTGTGGAACCGTCAACGTTTCGACCCTATACCACCAGTTGTTCTATACAGTCATAGCGGGTCTTCTTCAGGACATGGGAGGTGTATAACAGCCTAATTGTAGGTGATATGGCAAATGTCCAACAGTATGACGTAGTTGCCGCTCAATTTCAGTCAGAAGAGACTACCAGTGTTGTAGAAGATCTAGGTTCGTCTTCGTCTAGTTATTTGGTCATTTTCTTCTTTTTCATTCAGATTAATGAGCCAGGTGTGAATCACTGACTTCCAGGTAGATACTCTGCGCTGCGGGAGGCACGGTTATCAGGATGCGATTTCGACTGATGTTTGAATATATTCTTAATCTCGGGCAGTCAGTCCGGAGCACGCCACGGACGAAGACGAACCTAGATCTTCTACAACACTGGTAGTCTCTTCTGACTGAAATTGAGCGGCAACTACGTCATACTGTTGGACATTTGCCATATCACCTACAATTAGGCTGTTATACACCTCCCATGTCCTGAAGAAGACCCGCTATGACTGTATAGAACAACTGGTGGTATAGGGTCGAAACGTTGACGGTTCCACAGTCCCGTACTAATTGGAACTCCTTGTATATACGAAAAATTAGGACCTGTGCCTTACAAGGGTTACTATCTATCCAGAATTCAGCTGAGGACTTTTTTTGCAAAAAATCTTTGCAAAACATTCTGTGTATTTTATTGATAATCACATACATATATTGTAAATATTCACATTTTCACTATCACACCAAGTCACCTTATTCACTTTGTCACTGCGTCGCTTTCTTGTAAATATTATTGTATATACAGCCTTTTTGATTTTTTGTACATACCCAAAGGAGTTGATGAATGATTTGAAATTCACATGAAATACAAAAAATAAATTATTACGTTTTTTGAATTATTATTCATTGTTTAGGATTAATTGTTTGCTAGATCATCGTTTGCTGTGTGTTATGTTTAATTGATCTATTCCAATTGTAAATAATTTTTTCTCCCTACGGAACCATTGTTCTTATATATTGATGAAGCCCAGGTTCCTTGGGTTATAGGGTTACCCCTGTGTGCTTAACTCCTGTGCATGATTTTGGCCAGCTCTGGATGCAGAGTGATTTCTTGACTTCTTCAGGATCCCCGATTAAAAACGGAAATGTCGTAAAAGAATTGCTTGAAGCAATACAATTGCCAAAAGAATTGGCAGTGGTCAAGTGTGCCACACATCAGTCAGGAAATGACTATGTGACAGCTGGAAGTAGGTATGCTGACTAGGTTGCTCAACACTGTGCAAAATATAAAATGGCAGTAAACAAAAAGATTGAGACATGCGAATCAGCTGCCAACTTATGCTACTCTCAGGATTAGAAACATGGGAGGAAGTAAAACAATTACAAGAGGAGGTAGACTTGAAAGAAAAGGAAGAATGGGTGAAAGAAGGATGCAAAAAAAGGTCCCAAGATGATGTGTGGGTTTACCAAGATGGCAGATGGCAAATTGTTTGCTTTTCTCAGTTTGCTAGGATGTACCACAGTGACACCCATGTAGGCAGGGATGCCATGATCAGACTTTTTGAACAGGATTGATATAACCAAAGGTTCAGGAATGTAGCAGAGAGTCTATGCCGGAGGTGCTTAATTTGTCAGCAAATGATTCCAGGTCATAAGACAGTAGTCAGTACAGGGAAAATTGGAAAAACAGAAGGTCCTTTTATAAGGCTGCAATTATATTTTAATTTAATTACCACCATGCAGAGGTTTGAAGTACATACTTGTCATAGTTTGCTTATTCTCACGATGGGTGGAGGCATACCCTACTAGAAGACAAGACAGTTGCCAAACTATTGTTGAGAGAACTGATTCACGGTTTGGTTTTCCAGTGACCTTGGAATTAGATAGAGGGTCTCACTTTAATAATGAAGTAATTCGATTGATCTGTGAAGCATTTTAAAATTGAACAAAAACTGCCCTGTGCATACCGTCCTGAGGCGGTATGCACAGAACAATTGAATTGCACTATGAAAGTGAGATTGGGAAAAGTATGTGTATCTACCCCACTGGAATGGCCTGATGCATTACCTCTTGTTCTTAGAAGCATTCCTGATAGGAACACAGGGTTGAGTCCCCATGAAATACTCATGGGAAGAGCAATGAGGCAGGCATGCATACCAGGACATAAACTGGTAAATATATCTGATGCCTTGGTATTGGAACATTGCAAAGATCTGGCTGACCTAGTGCATTCTATCCCTCACCAGGTTGGAGAAGACGCAGTTGCCAGGCACCCGAACAAAGCACATGATCTGAATCCGGGTGACTGGGTGGTGAAGGAACATACATGAGAGTCGTGCCTAGCACCCAGGTGGGGAAAACCACATCAGGTTATATTGGTTACAACCACAGCAGTGAAATGTGCAGGCTTGCCTAATTGGATTCATGTAAGCCATACTAAGCGAGTACCAACACCTGACACAAAAGGTCCCCAACTGACTCGAGCAGTTGAGGCTGCAGAAGGTTGTACAGCTGAAGAATCTAGGATATCAGATCCTGAAGTAGCTGACCAAGAACAACCGAGCTCAAGTCAGGATGACTGGATACCAGTGGATGACATACCTGAAGTGATTGTGAGAACCAGAAGCGAAGCCAAACTAGGTTAGAAAGACAGGAAAATAGTGAGGACCAGACAGGTATAGAAGAACAAGCTCAGGAAGGTGAAAATAAAATTATTAGAGAACCTGAGCAGGAACAGACAAGGAAAGAACAATCTACTCAGACAGAAGTGGACAAAATAAATCACGAGTCTGGGAAGGGACAGATAGGTCTAGAAGAACGCGTTCAGGCGGCAGAAAGCCAAAGTGCAGTAAGACCTGATCAGGATCAGACAGGAAAAGAGAAACAAGTTCAGGTAGAAGAGGAGAAAATCGAAATTAAACCTAAACAGCGTTCAGCTAGGGAAGAAGAACACATTCAGGCAGAAAAGGACATTGCAAAAACAAGCCCTGGACTGGACCAGACAGAGAGGGTTTCCGAAGACGAAAAGTATCAAATTGTGCCACAACTTAATGAAAATAAAAGAACACTCAGAGACAGTGCAGTGCAAGCAAAAAGGGTCAGAAGAGGTGATAATTGGCCTAGTGTTGTGAACAGATTAAAGTATCATTTCAAAACAATTAATCAAGAACCTGACTAAGTAAACGAAATTGCAAGCCAGTCTGAGACATCTGCTGAAAGACCCAGACAACGAAGCCAAAGATTAAAAGTATTGAACAATAAGTTTAAAGGTCCTGAATGGACCTATGTAATTCTTGAAGATTTCGAGAATTTAGATTTAAATGAAGAAAGTGATAAGGAAATAAATGCAGAACAGATTGCCGAAGAAGTGAGGCCAACTTGAAATCTCTCCAAGAAATTTATATTTCAAATGTAATCTAAATTAAAGAAGAGAAATATTCTTAGCCCAAAATGGCTGATGATAGGGCTGCTGCAAAACCGAAATGAAATTGTGTCCAAAAATGTTGTAAAATATGTAGTATATTTTTAGTGCTCATAATTTGGTTAGTACTGACAGTAACCATTCCTTATTTGATGGTTACAAAAGAAAAGAATAACACAAGTACGCATGAAAGGGTAGAAAACATTAAAGGAGATAGAGTAGGATTAAATTCAGTGATTGCTATGTGTGTATGAAATTACCAGCATCAGTAGCAGAAGGCGTAACATACCACCATATTCCTTTAACATATGGTATTTCAAGTAACGTTTAAGCAAGTTTGTTTTATAGAACAGGAAAGTTACAGTAATATTACACTAATGTAGATGTGATTTTCTCTGAGGTTCCTATGCAAAAAAGCATGAACCCAGTTCTTAGTACAAAGGATGCACAGTTTATGGGAGAATATTTTCTGACTATGAAAACAATAGATATAGCTGAAGCACACAAGCACAAATTACATGAAGAAGAAAATATATTTTTGAATTTAGTTGAGCAAAGGAGACAGGACTACCAAAGAAGGGCGTCTGAACCAAAACCTCAGCTACCTCAATGGGCTGAGAAAGAAAATGTGTATACAACTGGAAAGACTCATGCTGCCATGTCCCTGGACTTTTAAAAGAAAGGGAAGATCTGCCTACATAGATTAAAGACTAACTATAACAATGTAGTTATTGGCTGCAGTGAGTGTGAACATAATTTTCTAGTAATTGGGGGCTGGGGACTGAAAGGTGGAACAGATCCAGTATTTCCTGGGATTTATTATATATGTGGAGACAAAGCATATTTTAGGCTGCCTGATCATTGGTACGGGAGTTGCTATTTTTGAATAGTATTCCCAAAGGTGTACCATGTGAAAAGAATCACTGGAAGCAATGAAAACGGACAGGAACTAACATGTATGAAGAGGGCTAGTTTTTTAGAAATAGTAGGTGATATATTCAGTGCATTGATACCTTCAGTGGGAGTAATTCTAAACTCACGTAAGATTTGTCAATTATCTACAGTGGTTGATCGTCTATCGACTGATACTGCTGGAGGATTCTTGATGATTAATACAGAGATGGTTGCGATTAGATCTATGGTTTTGCAAAATCGACTTGCTCTTGATATATTATTTGCAAAAGAGGGCGGAGACTGTAAAATGCTGAAAGTGCAACATTGTTGCACTTAAATTCCTGACAAAAGTGTCGAAATTGGAGGATATATTAAAAATATTACAAAATTGGAGGAAGATTTGGAACCACTGGAAGTTGACAGTGAATGGAAGAAATTAACAAATAGTATTACAACCATAGGTGGTTGGATTTCTAACTTAGGTAACAGCCGTATAGGTCAAATAATATTACCAATATTAGAAATAACACTATTAGTTCTGGCAGTAATGACATGGTTCAAGTGTTGCAAGAAGAGAAAGAGATATACACTAAAAGAAAGGAGAAAGAAGAGAAAATAGAATGAAAGACAGATAGAAGAAATGAAAGGAGATATATACAAAAAGATGAAGAATTTATAAATTAACAACGAAAAAGAAAGAAAAGAAAGGGTTTTTTTTTCTTTTTAAGTACAAACTTAGTGTTTTTTTTTTGTTTGTTTTTTTGTTGCCTTTTTAGCCCACTTTATTAATTCTTGCACACAATTTACATTGGAATTTACCAACCGCTGCATGACAGTGACAACTGTCAATGAAAAACAGCAACACAAGAGCAGTTTGTAGCAAAGGTGTAGTGGGACCAAGGCTTAAATGGTTGCAAATGTTATTTGCTCACATGTTAGCAATGCAATAAACATCAAGGTAATGGAAGGAGTGTTTGAATTAATCTCATCCACTGGCGATGCTCAGGCCGGATTCCAGTCCATTGTTCTTCGCCCACTTGCCATTCTAGACAAAGACCAGCCATAGTACTGGTCCAATAGGACTAGTCCAGCCACACCTGCCAAGCCAGACCCCCTCCCAACAGGAACACAAAGCAACCCCAGTCCTGTCTGTGTCCCTATCTGGAGGGGCTCCACCCGGCAGTTTTTTTTTTTTTTTTCAAATTTCTTTTTTGCAGTTTTAAGGTTCACGACACATAGTAAAAACAGTTCTGATTCACACACGATTCTGCTTAAGAATCCCCACAATCCCTGTCCAGCAACTGTTAAGCCTGTTTTGGTTCCCCTTGAAGCGTGTACCGAACCAGCAATATGCATTAACATTAGCAATAACCATCGTTCGAACTTTCAACTGAACATTACCCCTCCTACCCACCCCCCCACCCCCCTTGCCAGGCCCACCCCCCTAGAGGTCTATTTACCTACAGCTCAACCATGGGTATCCTCCCGTCTCTCCCCCCGCCTGGGGGATCCAATCCCCACCGAACTACCATCTGACACCACTGTCTGTGTCGAAGTCGGGGAGCTCCTCCCTATCTCCTGGATCATCAGCCCCCATGCCTGCAATACTTCCGGTAGTTTGGCATCCTTCCTAGTGCTGCGTATATGCCCCTCCTCCGCTAACGCCCATTCCTGCAGATCAGTAAAAAATGTAAATTTTATACTTGTATAGTGCACTACTCACCCACAAGGGTCTCAAGGCGCTTGTACGAATACCGCTGTGGAACCCATCCTGGCTTTCCCTGTGAGGCGTCCACTCCTGGGCACCCCCAAGGTGGAGGCCAGGCATCCTTAGCGTTGTGGGGGCCGTTGTGGAGATTAAGCAAGCTATTGCCCAGAGTTGCAGAGTGGGACTCCATGATTGGAATGGCACCGAGGCGAGAATTATCAGGTCCGTGGAATTTTTGAGCCCAAGACCCGCCGAGGCGGGGAATTGAACCCTGGTCCTGGGCAAGACCTCTGCATCAGGGTCTGCCACTCTAATCATTGAGCCACACTTCTCCACTTCGCAACCAGCGGCCCACTCTGTTGCATCAAGTGGATTGCTATTCGCCGCCGAGCAATCACAAGTCCCAACACCAAGAACTTCCTGCTGATTTTACGTTTAGGGTCCCGGGGAATCAGTCCGAGGATACAAGTACGCAGCTCCAGGGCAACTCTCCACCCTGTTATTCTATACAGGTCCTCCAGGATGACTGTCCAATATATCTGGATCATCGGACACGACCAGACCATATGTGGGAAATCTGCCTGTGCATATTGGCATCTGGGGCACTTTGGATCCCTCAAACTATCGATAGCCAGTGGCGGCTGGTCCATAGGGGCGCCGGGGCAGCGCCCCACTAGTCAGATTCAACAAGAAAAACTGTTCACGGGCAGGAAGAAATTTAAGCAGACGCAATTTGTCTGTTTACATTTCCAGCCTGTGCTGGCAGCTGCTTCACAGCCTCAAGTGCGCATGAGTCATTCAACACTAAACGTACAGCGAAAGCACGCAGGCGAGAGCAGCAGGAGTCCAGGATGTGGCACTGAGACAATGCAGGATACATCATAAAATGAACGGAGTTCAGGCAGTTTCTTTTAAATAACATTGCACCGCGCCTGAATACAAGGAAGGGTTTCTTTGAAACTGCCTTACGTTGTGCCAGGCGTTGGTTTGTTGACTGGGCTCCTGTGGCTGGCGCAGGGGCTGTCACATAGGAGCGGCACACACTGTGCAGCCAGGGTGTGTGTCTTCCAATCATTAACCCAGGCAGCGGACAGGCCGCCTCCACGGCTCTAATACAGCTTGGAGAGGAGCGCATTCCTGGTGAGGTTTTGGAGCTGGATGGAAGGGGGGCAGTGGGAGGGAGATTTGTGGGCAGCGTTTGAATGGCTTTAATCCTGTGGAAAATAATTTGGGGGAAGTTCAGACCCTTTCTTTGTAAATGTCGAAGATTCGAAGAGTCAGTCCTTTTACCACGTATGGCCTCCGGCGCTACCACCTGTCTGTTAAAGAAAATGTGCTGCTGTTGACTGGTTATTTGAGTTGTTGGTAAAGTGCCAAGAACTGTTGACTGTCAGTTTCTATTCATTTTATTTGGCATGGATTCACAGGATGGCACAAGCTGGTGGCACTTATGCTAGGTTACCCTAGATTGCAGAGCATGCAGAGTACGGGTATGTGTGGACGGCTACATCGTGTGGGAAAGCGTTGTGACAAAAACATGTTTTGTGTTTTTTTGTGAAGTGGTTGTAGTGCGGAGATGTTACAAAAAACTAGAAGCGGGTTCCAGATTTTAGCACCAACATGGACCTGGGACTTCTTCCTACGCAGATTTCTGTGGAGAGAGAGAAGAGAGAGTACTAGTCATGGCTGTAAACTGCTGTAAACTGCTCCCTGATATGTAGTTGACTTTTGGCAGTCTGAGACATTTGGTGCTTTGCAGCCTGTAGCAATCAAAACATGTGCTGTAACACGGAAACGTTTCCATGATGCATGCTGGATTTGATGGAACTTATTTCCAGGTTAAGAATTGCCATCATGCTTAAAATATGTGAGCATGTAAGGGCGGCAAGTTCCATCTTTAAGAGCGATATGAGCTCATTTAATATTCATTGGCATTTCTGGCTCATGTGTATTAGTTCTTCGGCTTCTAAATGACCTTATGCTTGAACATGCGTTTATGGAGTGACTTTCCCTGAAACTAGTGCCTTGTTTTGTTGATACTAGTTGTGGGGCTGCTTGTGATGTTTAACTGCTCTTACCCTTGCTTGGGAAAAGTTCTATGATTCACATTTCCTTTGCCTGTCCGAGCTGCCTACTATTAGCTCTGAATTTAAAGTGCAAAATATGGATACAATGCTCTTTAAAGCTAATCCTTTTGCCTTTGGCACAGCTTTGTTACCTGAAAACATAGATCGGAACGACCAATGCAGAGGAGACAGACGGAGAAAGCAATGTCAACTTTCATACAGAGAAAACAATAGGAAAATAAAATGCAAGCACTGTATCTTGAAAGCTAAAGGCGAACAAAGGGAAAAACAGACAGGGAAAACATACCAAGGAGTCCTGACCAAAGCTTGAAAATCATGATACAGCGGAAAAAAACATAACTATTTTCTGTATACAACACAAATAATGTATTATGTGATGATTACGTTTCTTGTACCGATGTAAATTAATCTGTCACGCATTACATTGTTAGGTACTCCACAGGAGACTGAGTGATACACCAAACAGCCAACAGAACAACATGAAAGAGTAACACTCCTATGAATAGAGGCAAAGTACACTGTGCATTTTAAAGAATTGGTAACAATAGGTCTTTCAGACAGCTGCACTGTCAAGCCAGTCCTGAAAACCAATGGGATAGCCAATACATGTGCTCTAGCACAGATACATAATCTATGCACATGAGACATAGTTCCCATAAATTCTCATATATAGAGAAAGCAACACCAATGCCACCAATCATGAACATACGGGGCAATAGGCCTAAATACATTTACATATTGTGGAAGGTTTCAATAAGGATGTGCTCTATTAAGCGCTGCTGTTTTGCATTGCATTGTGTACAGTGCTGTACTTGAATGTGCTGTGTATTGTTGTGTTATGTTATATTCTGCTTTGATGTTCACTGCTCTAATCGAGTGCCAAGGGGTTTCCCATATTGAATCGCATGTCCGAATTTGTGCTTTTGTCGTGTGCTATGTTGCACTGTATTGCACTGTTGTATGCTATAGTTTTCTGTACTGTATTGTGCGGTAACGTTGTGCACTGTGCTTTCTATACCAGTCTTATGTTTGCTCCACAGTTCTGAGGCTTGCTGGACTGTGCTGTGCTTTGTTGCACTATACTTTGTGGTGTTTTACTTGCTTTGCTGCACTGCACTATACTGCGCACTATTGATGTATACAGGAATTGCCAGCAGTCTGTGCTTTGCTGTACAGTGTTACACCAATCAGCGGCAGCTCTGCCACGGTTGAGCTCACAGCACTCTGACTCACAGACTGGGGCGATGGAATATTAATTAGGGAGGAAAATGTCTAAATGTGTGGAAGTGCATTTCAGAACCTTTGGACCTTTTGAAACTTGAATTTGGACTCTAAGCTTCACAAGGAGGTCATTAGTTGGGGTTATATGTGGCACTTCAGAAGTTTTCCAATCGGAAGATATAGTTAACCCAGTATGAACGTTTCTTAACAGGGTGGTGATAGTGGGAAGTAAGAGGTTTATTTTATCTTATTTTGGTTGTGATTAGTTTAAAGAGCTCATTTATGAAAGAGAGCTGTTTCTACAACAATGTTATATAGCAACAGGCCTCAGTCTCCTTGTAGTAATAAGGAGGAGGTCAACATTTTTGTTTTCACAGTGCGCTTTGGGAATAAAAGGTTCAAACTATGAAAAATAAATAAAAAACGAAATAAAGCAAGTCTGAGTGTTCGAAAAGTGGCTAGATTGATTTTATTCACAGGAACAATAAAAATGTCAAGATAATGCTGATGGTTAATGTTTTTCCTAGAGAGAGATCAGAGTTTTGTCTAGTGGAAGTTTTGACTCATGGAAAGGTAGCATAGAAGGTGAATGTGCATGCTGCAAAGAACATGTACCTGATGCAGATCACACAATGCACATGATGTTTAGATGTTTAGTTGTTTGTTAAATAAAAAACATCTGTGAGGAACTCAGCAATGCATTGTATCTCGAAGTCTGTTATGAAGATCTGTGGTTATACTGAATAAGCAGCTACCTAAACTGAATCAGCTACCTATGTTATATGACATCTCTTTATTAATGTAATAACTGCACTTTCACAATTGCTTTAGTAACCTTCCTGCTTTCACAAATTTGTTTGAAAATGCACCATTTGTCCACTCTTTTTTCAAAATTTTCTCGGGGGAGAACCCCCCCGAACCCCCCTTAGGTTGTTCGGGCTCGCTCGATACACTCGCTCACTACGGTCCAGTATGAAAAAACATATTACGCCCCACCAGTTTAAAATGTCACCAGCCGCCACTGTTGATAGCATGTAGGCGCTTGGGTGCGAGGTACATCATGTGGACCATATTGTATTGTATCTGTTTAAATCTATTGGACACCGCTACCTTACGTGCACCCTCGTGTATTTTCCCCCACTCCCGTGGTGTGATATCCTGTGAGCTCACTTCCTGCCATCTACCTTCTATTTTGAGAGGTGCATGTTTTTTGTCTTCCCGTAACGCCCTATACAGGTGTGTGACTAGTTTCCCTCCTCCCGCCATAGCCATCATTGTAACCAGAGTATTCGTGTGTTCCGGGGCTTCCGGGAATGTGGGCCATAGATGTCGCGCTGTTGCCGCAATTTTGGCATATTGCAGGAATTGCCCCGGTCCCAACTCAAAAGATTCCACTGCCTCCTGATATGATATGAACCGTTGGGCGGGATAGAGATCTGACAACATTAAACACCCGCCTGCCTTCCATTTATCAGTAGTCATGACCCGGTCAATGTGCGCGAAGGGCGGCATCAGCCAGAAATCTGCCTCTGGGGCAAACGGTCACACCCGTATAAGTCGTCGAACCACTCTGGCCCAAATGGCAGCCAACAACCTGCCCAGTGGGGGGCATTGGTCCTGTCGCCGTTGTGCATGCCAGAGAAGCGCAAGAAAAGAAAGGGTTGAAAAGTTTGAAGAGGGAATTGAGATGTGCTAAATTTGGAATCTGATTTGGTTGTGGGAAATTAGTGATGGCATTAAATGCAATCAGAGAGGGGATTGATGGAGCAAGGATTCGTATAAAAGGAGACTTGCTCGGAGGCAATCCTCTCAAATAACTCGTAACTTCGTAATAATTGTGTTTGTAAATACTAATTTGCACTACATGTTTGTACACACAAATCTAGGGGAAGCTTGCGTATGTGTTTTACTAACAAGTAATCTGAGTGTTTTGAAAATGGCTGCTAAACGCGGGATTCAGCTTTGAGCATGCGTCTACTGCATCTACGTAGTATGACGTGCTGTCGCTTGGAGGGAAATCTTTGCTGCTGTGCAGTTGCTCTTAAAATGGATGCTTGAAACTCACATGATAATGCACATGCTTTGCTTAAACTAAACTATGCAAGTTTTACTAAATTGCTAACGCAAAAGATTTTTATAAGCAAATGGGATTAGAGTAGAGAGAGGTGGTATATGGTGAAATCATTTATTTCTGATTTTAACATTCTTTTCTTTGACCTCTCTACTAGTTCGTATTTGGGCCTCTGAGGGAAGCTGGGGCTGATGTACCGTGTGATCAGTTCACATGCGCAGAAGCGACAACCCAGGAACCGTGATGCAAAGCCTTGAATGCCATCCAAATGAAAACAGCAACATTCCCTGGGAACCAGCATGATGTCCCGAGAACGGAAAGGATTTCATATAAAATCGCATACATTGGATTGATTAACTTGTGAATACAGGTGGGAAATAAAGCATGGGAAAGTAAATTAAGGGGTGAAAACATTGAACAATGAGCTTTAAGAAAATATTAAAACTTAGCATGGTGTGATGATCATCTCCCCTTGCTTGTCCAATCAGAATTAGGCGTTTCATGAACATTGAAACATTTGGGGGTGGTGTTACCATTAGAAGAGTATAATTGAGGTAGTTTAGTTAGTTAGATACCTCCCGCTCATGCTGCATAGATGCTGAGAGACTGAGATGCTGTCAGAGAACTGAGCAAATCCTAAAGAAGAACCGAACTACAGAACTTAGAACCAAAATTAAATAGAGAACATCGCGGAAGAATCGAGGAGGCACATAATAGAGAACATCGCGGAAGAATCGAGAAGAAAATAGTGTCAGAGAGGGGTGCGACGCAGGCGTCGTATCTAGAAGAGGTCATCTTTCCTGTCCTGAATCCTGTCCTGAAGCCTTCGGTCTCCTAATCTGTCCCAGGGGACCCTTTCCAACTCCTAGGTAAAGGGGTTGGTTTCCACACCATCCTAGGTAAATATAATTCCGTGTAGTATGTCATTGTACTGCTCTCTCTGATTTTCTCCCTTTCCAGGTACTGTCATTCTATAACTTAGTTCAAAGTTTCTGAATGATCTGATTTTCCTTCCTTGAAAAGAAAACGGTGTTCAAACTGTATTTTATGCTTCTGGATTCACATGAAATTCATTATATAAACGTTTAAACTTTCTCAAGTCTGTGGTTATTTAAAAGTATTTACTTGATGGTATTTACACCCAAACTGCTAACAACTAGGTTCATTGATCAGAAGAAATTATATTTGGACGGAAGGAATGGTAAGAATTGGTGAGGTAAATTCATCTTGCACACATTAGCACACAAAATTGATCCAAGCGGCGCTTACTAGCTTATGTATGAATGGTTATGGGCCCAGGTGAGTATGTGAATTGTGAAACTCTTTAGCTGGTAACCCTCCGCTCCATCACTCCTCCACTATGGTGGAGGAGCGTCGCCCCACTGCCTTTAAGCAGTGGCAAGTAGAAATATAAAATTATAACTTAGAGTAATTAATATTTTATGCTTCATGGCCTGCTGCTTTGTGGGAGGGCAGGCGGGTTGGTGGGGCTGCTCTGCTCTCGGAGCAGGGAAGGAGTGGTTTGCCCACTCCTAAGTGCACAATGATTGTTTGGTTGGCCCTTTTGGGCCGCCCAAAACAGTCATGTGCACTTTCCCTGTTCTCCATGCAGGCTGCATTACAGCCTGAATGGAGAACATGTCTACCCCTCCAGCCCCTGGTTGAGCGTCGTGTCACGATGCTCAGACTAATCACAGCGCTGCATTGTAGCGTTGTGATTGGCTTAGGTGAGGAAGCCTGGCTGCCTGCTTCCTGTTTCTGGAGTCAGAGACAGGAGAGCAGGAGCAGAGACGCGGGACCCGGTCTCAAGGTAAGTTTATTTTAATTTTTATTCCTCTACTCTTGCCGGCCATAACCTCTTCCTCCCATGACTACCCCCGTGCCCGCTGCACCACCAGCGAGCCATGCCGGCCGCCACTGGACTAAGGGTTTGCATCTGGGGTTGTGAGTTGTATGTTCACACCTGAACTCCCCTGTAGAGGGTATGCAACTTCTCCACTGAATGTTCATGGTTGATTGCCTGAACGTTGTGGGCCTACAGACGTGGTGGCTTAAAAGTGCTTCTAACAATCGTTTTCCACAGTGAATTGTGTAGTCCACAAGTATTTAAAAGGGATTTCCACTGGTGTTGTAACTTCCCACCATTTCGAATGATCTGCTGAAGCAGCAGACTCTTCTTTTATTTAAAGGTCTTTTGAGTCCCCTGGGCAGTTGTGATCATCTTTACTGTCAGGAGATGTCGTTATTCTTCCTGGCCGTGGTGGTGACTGTAGCCTCAAACTTTCGCCGCTCATTGGGTCGAATACCGTTTATTGGAGTGGGAGCAGTTTTAATGTGCAGGTACTCGTGTTGGGCAATACCTGTGCCTCTACCTTCTGCACTGAACCCATGGCGGAGAGAATGTTTTGTCTCTGTTGAGTGACTTCATCTGTTGTGCCTGGGACTTAAGATATGCCCTTGAATGGTGCGTTCTTTTTTCAAAGATTGGATATATTTTATTGGAAGATCTATGATCAACAGCAGTTGGTTGCCTAATTGTCTATTGTTTTCTTGCTTTCCGCAAACTTTTGCGCTCTCAATTTGTAGGAGGTTTCCATTGGACGAAACTTACCGGTGCAGGTATTGGATGGCATTCTCCAGGAGAGGTACATTGTGCTATGAGCTCAGTACTCACCACTTTATCTGTGGTTTCTATTTACGGGGTTACTGCTTCTGTTCACTTGGTGTTACCGACATTATGCCCAGGATCTGATTCTGCACGTATTTCCGCTGTGCACAAAATCTTGTGAAAGTCCAGCATTGTCTGCAATGATTGGAGTGGTTTCTCTGTTTCAGAATTTTGAGAGTCCTTTAGCACAATTGAGCCAGTAAGAGCCTTATATAGTCTAGTTTTATTGGCTGTTCCACTGACTTATTTCCATGACTACTACCATGCGTGGAAGGCCACGTAATTTGCATTGTTTGGGTCTTTAGATCTGTAACTATGGATGATAGGTGTTTCGGCGGGGTCAACAGTTTATTGAGAATTGGTGAGCAACCACATTTTCCGTGCTCTGCATACTCTTTGTTATCAAAAGCAGGGGCGACCCCTGAGCTCGCCCAATGGGGTTGTTGAACATGTCAAACTTATCATCTATCCTTGACACAAACACTGCCAGGGTGTTTCAGAGTTCTACTTGTACTTCTCATTTTTCGGAGTGGAATTTAAGTGATTTAACAATGGAATTGAGCATGGTTAGCAGTGCTGGTCAGCAATCATCGATCATACGACTATTGGGTTTAAAGGGGTTGTGGGGAGTGTTGCTTGTTCTCCCTGAGCCCAGTGATAGATAGTGTTAGGTTTATCTGCAGGTTCTTCACAATCTGCTCATTTTGTTTGCTAGGCTGCTGATCCTGTGCAAGGCTCCCTTTGCACCCTTGGGGTATTTAACTGCCCATCTTTGTCGATTTATTTTTTTATTTGTTTTAGCGTGTCATAATACCTAGCCGTCTTTTCTGCAACTATGTTGGTATTAGTGGAGGCGATTGGCCTAAAGAAAATGAGGATTGAGAGATCCTGACTATTTCCCATGTGATTCTGGCTTATTGAGTGAGTGTGTTGTGTTCTAATGTTTTTCTTATTAGTTCTATGACACGCGACACCGCGTTTATCTTATGTTTATTTGTGAACTTTGCTCCATTCCATCTACTCTCAGTTAGTGTTCTGGAGCTTTTGTCCAGTACAGCTAGAGCAGTTGGAGTGGAAGGAATGTCAGCATTGCTGTTGTCTGTAAAGGTGTTCCAACTTATAAATGAAGAGGTTTTACTTGAATAAACAACTCAACAGAGTGGTTTGCTTCTGGGTGTGTTTTGCCACTCTTACTGCTTTCTAACACGTTGACAGGCATCCCTGGGTTTTAGGTTTTAGCGGTGCTTTCAGTGCATTTCGGACAAGACCCATTTCTGACTCTTCGCCCATTTCTGTGCTTAATATCGTGTCTCTGGCGGTAGTCCGTGGAGAATGCTGCCAGCCATTGAGATGCAGCTGGCATTTTCCTTGTAACATTCCAGTGTCATGCTGTCTAAATTTTGATGGTGAATTATTTTGGGATTCTTTGGGGTGCAGTGATGCGGGAGTGAGGCTAAGTCCCTCAGTCACTGTCATGTCGCCATGCCTGTCTCTACTTTGCTCCAAGGACAGGCATAGCGGTGGACAGGAAGAGGAGGAGCCGCGGGGTGGAAAGGGCAGTGCAGAAATGAAGAGGCAGGAATAAAGACGTGCTTGCTTCAGCACTCTGTGTCCGTGTGTAGTGAATGTGGTTATGTGTCGTGATCGTTCGTGCAATTCGAGCTGATGATACCCCTTGTTGAGGTCTAGTTTCGAAAAAACTATCGCCCGTTCAGGCGTGTGATCATGTCGCTGATGTGCGGGCCTGGGTGTCGCTCCCTTTCTATGGCTGTGTTTGGGGCTCGCATGTCCACGCACAGGCGTACTTTGTTGTCCTGGCCTTTCTTTGGCACAACCACTACTGGCGACACCCATGGAGTGGGTCCAGATGATCTTTCTATGATGTCTGCCTTTAGTAGATCTTGGAGTTCGTCATCTACCTCTTGTTGTATGTGAAAAGGCACTTTCCTGTGATGCTGTGCTACTGGCGTCACTTGCTCATTTATGTGCAGCTTGATCTTGAAATGAGCTAGCTTTCCTAGGCCGTTGAACAGCTTTGGGAACTTGTTGACAATGTCTGGCGATTCGTCCACTTTGTACAGGATCTCAACTAGCTTTAGGCGTTCCGCTGTTGGTAGGGCCTTCAATCACGTGAATTTGTGCTTGGATTTTCCTGTCCATGTAGGTCAGCGTGGTACAAAATTGTCCTAGACAAGGTAGTAGTTCTCTGGACATCCACGTGTAGACCAGTACTGCGGCTGTCTCTAGTTTTGGTTTTGGGTTCATGCTCTGGTATTCAGTGGCGCGGATGTAGTTGAGCGATGCGCCTGTGTCGAGAACAAACTTGGCGGAATGGCTTCCTATTCGGATGTGTAGTCGCGGGTACTACATCAACATATCTGGATCCACCACCATGCACACATATTCATCACTGTCTTGTGAGCTGGTTGTAAGAGAGGATGATTCTCTGGACGTTGACCGTTGGGATCGGTATGAGCTGTGTGACTGTGTACTGGATCTTGAGAAGCTTGTCGAGTGGTCTCACTGTTCTTGTACGGCCTTTGCGTGATGGCATGATCCTGCGTTTTGCTTGGTCTGTCTCATCTCTGTGCGCCTGGCTTGGCAAGCTGCTTCGAAGTGGTTGTCTTTTCCTCATCGGTGGCATTGTTGACCAATGGCTGGACATTGACCCGTGTGCGGGTAGTCTTGGCCACACCGGTAACACTGTGGAGGGTGCCTACGGGAGTGACTGTTCTTTGTCCCTCAGCGGGGTGACTTTGTACGATGTGATCTTGCGAATCTTCCCGAGGTGCGACAGTCTGGACGGTGCCTCAGTTATGTGTGAGATTGCACGCAAAGAGCTTGTTCTTTTTTTTCGGTTTTGCTGGCCTCCATTTTCTTCGCGGCTTCTTCTGCTTGATCATTAATGCAAGTAAGTTCTTCTATTTCGTCTAGAGTGTAGTGCTTCTTCAGTAGTCGGCGGCGTAGTGATTCAGATTGACATCCGTCAATGATTCGTAGGCGCAGTGCATCTTCTGTGGTGAAGTTAACAAATTCACAATAGCGAGCTAGACGTTTGAGACAGGATATGAAATCGCCCATGGGTACGTCCCGCTCCTGAGACGCGAGGTTGAATGTGTAGCGCTCGTAATCTAGGTTCCGCTTGGGAAGGAATTTCTTGTTCAACGCTTCTCTCACATCCTCATATGACGCAGTGTTGGCCGGAGGTAGGTCTTTGATGATTTGTCCAATGTCTTTACCTACAAGATTACGTAGGGCTATGAGTTGTTGGTTTGAGTCACGGACTTGTGACCCTTCATGAAGTCCTCAAACTCCTCAAGCCAACTCTTCCACGCAAGGCCCATTCTGCTACCAGAAGTCAGTGGTAGTGATTCAGGGGGGCGCTGGTATGATACTCCCATGGGTATTGGTCCAGGCGGCTGGGCACCATGTCATGCTAGGCACAGCTTGCTGCGATGAGTCAGGGTCTGACATGGTGGGGCGCAATGTGACTCTAGTGAGCTTCAGAGGCGTTTGCAGGGGTTCAGTATCGCTTTGGCAGGCTCCAGGGGTCTTTTTAGTGTACTGCCTGACTTTAAAATGACCACTGAGTCAGGACTAAGCTTGACTGGTGCAGAGTGCCTGACTTCAAAATAGCCGCCAAAGGGGTGCTGCCTCTTCTTGATTCTGGCTTGGAATCAGGCCTTCCGATGCATTTCCTTAATTGCGGGCTGCATACGCCCGCCGTCCGTTGTTCACACTTCTTCTGTTAACTTGGGTGCTCCGCTCTCGTTGACGGTAGTGTGCGCTTCCTTTAAGCTTGCGGGGATATCGAGGGGGTGACTTCACATCCTACCCTTATCACCAGTTTCCTATCGGGCTGGACTGTTCCCATGAGGCACAGAGTCAAGACTGATTTGCATATGGCTGGGTTCAAACTGGAACGGCATGGTGAGCAAAAAAACGATGGATTTAGGCCCAGATCTCTGTACTGTACTGGGGTGAATGTATGACATTGTTCTGCATTCTGTCCATCAACTGTTGTTTTTGCCAGTTTCCTATCCCGCACAGAAGGATCACACGGACACAGAGTGCTGAAGCAAGCACATCTTTATTCCTGCCTCTTCATTTCTGCACTGCCCCTTCCACCCCGCGGCTCCTCCTCGTCCTGTCCACCGCTATGCCTGGCCTTTGGGCAAAGTAAAGACAGGCATGGCGACATGACATCTTCCCCCTTTGTATTTTAAATGTTCAATGTCTCTCTCAGAGTTCTTCAATGAGTCGGATGGGCCTCCGAATATCCCGTCGCGGTCGACTGGGTCGTGATTGACTGCGAGGATGTTCTCTTCTCAGATCACGGGTCTCTGATACCCGTATGGGTTCTTCATGGCTGTTTTCTTCTTGACTTGACACGTCCGTGTCCCAGTCAGGTCTCCGAGTCCAAGTGTAGGCTGTCGGGTTGCATCTTTTGAAGTGCGACACGTTTCTGGTCGTTCTCTTGCTTCCAGACTCAGCTGTAATCATGGTTCCTTTTTTCCTTGTTACTTGTAGTGGGTGATCATGGTAACGGCTATCTGTTGTGGATTTCCTTTCTCGTCTCACCAGCACCCAGTCTGCTTCTCAGATATCAGATGTCTTGGTGTTTCTGCGGTGGTCTGCATATTCCTTCATTTTTGCCTTCTTAGTCCGATCTAACTCGACCAGGGTCTCGTGGTCTGAACCATGGCAGCAAGTGCTGTGCAATTTAATGCAGATGTACTACAGTCACAGCTGGATGATCCCCAACAGGGCCGCAGGGGTGCACAGAGGGAGCAGACAGCCCAGACGGCAGCGCCCAAAAATCAGTTAAGGATAAGGTGACCAGATTTTGAAAAGCAAAAACCGGGCCAGGTCAGACATAAAAGTAAGACTAAAATCTTTAGTCTTCTATATCTGGTCTGTCCCGTTTTTGCATAACCACATCTATACATACACACGCACATAAAAAAAAACACAATATGCTTGTAAATGCATTATATATTTGTACATATGCACACACAAACGCTAGTTTTGTAACTGAGTGTGTGTGTGTGTGTGTGTACATACCCATGGCAGGATCTCTCCTCCATGAACTCCCCCTGCTCGCCACCCAACTCTGTGTCTGCTAGGAGCAGGCAGCTGTAAACAGATACATTACTCAACATTTCAGTCTTCAGAGGCACCTATGAATGCAGGTATAAATTTCAATTCTGCTTTGCAGAATGACCTTTGTCCCAAAATACCTGACCTTTTCCTAAAATTAAGAAAAGTGTCGGGTCACTGTGACAGTCCTCCAAAAACCGGGACTGTCCAGGGAAATCCGGGATGTGTGGTCACCCTAGTTAAGGAGCCCTGGGTGGGGGAGAATCCGGCATCCTAATGAGGTGCAGTGGGTGGCTCTACTGAGGGTACACACCGGACGCGGTGGGCGCGCGACCCCTGCTCTAGGCACCAGCTGCGCTTGCCTAATGGCACCTGCTTCCATGCAATGTGCAGTGCCACAGCCTAATGCTCTTACCACCCCTTGCAGCCCCCGTTGCTATGCCACTGCTGTTGCTGTTGGGCCGGCTGCTCTTCCTTCTTCGTCTTCTCCACCCTCACCCACTCTCGCCTCTCAGTTGTTTTCGGCAAAGGGGTCAGTTAAGGGGGCAGAGGAGGCATTTGAATGGGCTGCAAGAGCCTTGGAAACTGAGCAGGAATCGAGAGCAGACCCATGCTTTGCACACACGCTTGCACACCTCCATCAAAAGTCTGTTGACAACAAGCTGATAACATTTAAGATGTACCATTGGGTTTGTCACACTCCAACTCTCATCCCAATTAATTGATGACCCCTCCCCCCAAGCAACCCACCCTCTGTGGTATTCATTTTGCATACCAGACCATAAGCACATTCAGAAATCCATCTGAAACTCCCATATTTTACACATGATCATCCGTTTGCCACACATCACATCACCATCACTCAGTGCCTTGGGGGAGGGAGGGTATGGACAGGCTAGCAGACATTATGGTGGGCTGGCAGGGTGGTGGCCTGTTTGGTAAGGGCCCCTGGCAAGGGCGTCCTGCCAGGTGCCCTATAACCCCATTCAACCAATAGAAGTCATGTGGAGCGGCTGTTATGCACCTCGGAGAGGAATAATTTTTCCACATAGAGTTCTGGTGGAGAGCCATCAGACCCTCTGTTAGGTCCACTACTATTATATTATTTCGTAGTGAACTTCTGAGTCACTGTAACTTCAGGAAGGCCAGTTAGGGTATAATGTATCAGCTGTCATAGTTATCACAGGGTTTCTACAGATGTGCAGCGGGAAAACTACTCTGTAACTTGGCTCCTCTCACCTAAGGAAGTTTTCCCGGCCTCGCCAGCAATTGCAGAGTTTTAGGGTCCTCAACATGGGTCCAGTAGACCTCCCGCAACCCAGCCCCCGCTTTCCACTTACTGTCCGAATCGTGAGCCTTTCTCCCTTGTGCCCGTGGGAGGGCTCTTAGGCCTCTGCAATGGAGGACCCTTCCCTTATTGTGTTCGTGTGGGCCTCACTCTTCGGAACTCACCTCCGGCCGTCCGCATACATGCCAACCGTCCTGATTCAAGTGAGAGACTCCCTACTTTGTAAGAAAAAAGGCTGTATTTTGGCTGTCTCCCTCCTGAAACTACCTATGCTTCAATAGTTTTTTAATCTCCCACTTTCCCCTTCTAAAATGTTGCCATATATGCATCCGCCCCACACCACAAGGCAAGCCACAAGCTCTGCCGCCTCTGCAGAGAAGAAGCTCCTCAATCAGTTCCTCTGCTGGCCATTCTCCTTTGTGCCTCGGAAATCCAATGAAGTTTCTCTCGTTCCCCCCACCCCAATGCCCCCTCTCTCCCCGTGGCCACTCCACATCTGCCTAAAGGCCTCACTGGGTAACCAGGGAGCCACAGCCATCTTCTGCGCCCCATCTGGCTTTGCAGACTCTAGGGAGGATCAGTTTTCTCTGGGAGGAAGATCTCAAAGTCCTCCCAGGCATATATGGTATGTTATGTTAACTGTTATTTCTATAGCGCATAATCACCAGCAGGTCTCTTAGCGCTTAGAGAGGGAGGCCCAGATCACCGGCAGATGATTAGATTGTATCCAACACCTCCCTGAACAGGAGCGTTTTGAGACGTTTCCTGAAGGGGAGGAGTGCGCATTCCTTGCGGAGGCAGTCAGGCAGTTGATTTCAGAGCTCTGGGAGGAGGACTCCCTTAGATGCAGTTTTGAAATGTGGGACAGTGAAGAGGCAGCTCTCGGATGACCGGAGTTTACAGCCCGGCACATAATTTCCGAGGCGCTTCTTGATGTAGGCCGGGGCCTGGCCGTGGATGGCTTTGTGGGCAATGGAGTGGCCCTTGAATTTTGCTCTCTGCTTGATGGGAAGCCAGTTTAGCTTACGCAACAAAGGGGACGCGTGAGTCCTTCTGGGAAGCCTGAAAATCAATCTAGCTGCATTGATCATAGTCACCTGTAGTTTGTTGGTGAGCTTTTCCGGGAGGCTAATGTATAGGATGTTCCCATAGTCCAGCCTGGACACGATTGTGGCTGATACGATCATCTGCAGCGCTGCAGTTGAAAGGAGGGGAGCATCTGTCTCAGCAGGCTTGTGCAGGTTCCAACCACAGTTGCAACTTGATTGGTCATGGAAAGATATACCATTTAAACATGGTTTTCAGCTGCTGCGAACCTAAATTATGCAGGGCCTTGTGAACCGTACACAAGGCTTTAAAGGAGATTCGCTTCCTAATAGGGAGCCAGTGTAGAGTGCAAAGTCCTCCTCTGCTGAGTGCCTTTTCAGGATATTAAGGATCAGTCTGGCAGACGCGTTTTGTACAACCTGACCTGAAGCTGTACTAATATTCAAATACAAGGCATTACAGTAGTCAAGCCGGGAGGTAACTAGTGCAATGACCGTGGGCCGATGGAGTGCTGATGGAATATATGGTAGGACCTTTCTGAGAGTCTTCAGAATGTAAGAGCAAGTGCTGACAGTGCGACTGACCTTAGCCTCTAAGGTCAGGCCCACGTCAAAAATAACCCCCAGGTTTTTGACTGTCTTGGCGGGAACAGGAAGGGGACCGCAATCTCCCGGCCACCAGGCATTCGACCAGGTTGAAGTCTGCGGACCATAAACTAGGGCCTCAGTTTTTTCTGCATTGATCTTAAGGGAGTTATTTTGCATCCATCTGATAATACTGGCCATGCACTGGTTAAATTTCCCAGTGACCGACTGCAGATCATGAGTGATGGAAACAATGATCTGCATGTTGTCAGCGTAGGAAATCACCTGAAACCCAAAAAATCTGACCCGCTTGGCAAACGGGGACACATACACATTAACAAGGGTGGGGCTCAGGGATGAGCCCTGGGGAACGCCTCAGGGTAGGCTAAAAGCTGTATACCTGAAACCCCTAAGCTAACAGAAGCTATTGGAGTTTCAGCATTTCATTATATGATATGTATCTACATCAATAAACCAAAAATAAATAAAAACTTAAACAGAGCAAGTAGAAAGATGTTTCCATGGTTGATAGATAGAAAAGAAGGGTTCTTAAGACCATACTGGGTTGAAAGGGGGGGCGGTGTAGTGAACCCCCTGCTTCAGCAGCTACAGCGGGGTGGGTTCTTTATGGGCCTCTTATCTGCAACTTGACAGATAAGAGTGCATAATTAAGTAAAATGAAAAAAAAAGTTGGGTTGCTAGAAAAGGATGGACAAGTGGATTCATGACGGATGAGTGGGTGAAAGTATGAGTAGATGGATGACTGGATAAAAGGATGGATGGGTGTGTGAAAGTCTGGATGACTGGGTAAAAAGATGGATGGGTGTGTGAAAGGATTGATGGATGGATGAATAAATGGGTGGGTGAAAGGATTTGTAGATGGGTGGATGAAAGGATAGAGTAAATGGAAATCTGAGAGGATGGATGGATCTGTGGGTAAAAGGATGGCACAGTAAATACAATTTGAGTGGATAGAAGGATGTCATAGTAAATGGAAATCTGAGGGTATGGATGGATGCCAAAGTAAATGATAATTGATGAGGACGAATGGATGAATGAACAAAAGGAACAATTGATGGCTGAAAGGCTTTATTGATTGATGGGTAAGTCATTTTATGGGGGCTTGGGCGGATGGATGTTTAGATGGATGCAGGCATGGATATTGAATGGGTGAACAGATGGATAGATATATGGAATGGCCGATGGATGGATGAAATGGGGAAAGATTAAATAAATGACAGATGAAAGAATGAATGATTGACATAATGTAAAGGTGAAATGATGAACATGAGCAGGTAGATGAAACCTGAAAGGATGATGGATAGACTCTTGGATGGAAGTGACAGAGGAATTTTAAGAAAGTTCGAGCTCACTGACATCACGTGCTGGGTGCTGTCAAACCTTTTGGTCAAAGTGGGGGGGTAATTACATTTTCTGGCTACTCCCTAGTTTGAAAGTCTGGTGAAACTTGGTTATAGTTGCTAGGCGCCTGCTTGGCGTGATTAAATTAATACTGCCAGAACTCTCTGGGATACATGTCAAGGAATCCTCGATTGACCACTGTGCTACAGTTCCAGAGCAGATTATCAACAGTATAACAAGGAAGTCAAAAAGAAACCACAGAGCAAAAGCAGAAAAAGGCCACATCACAGACACAAACAGAGCAGCAGCGACAGTGCTTTAAAAGTGACAATACATTTGACACTAGACCATAAGAAGGGGCTCTCTGCAGCTGGAGATGTAATTTTATATGTTTTTGTGGCGTGTGTTCTGTTTTTTTTTTTTTTAATTGCCATTAGTCATCAAAGCATTTAACTGGCAATCCGGCCGAATCTGCGTGACTGCGAGCGTGTCACTGGCTGTCCCCTGTAATTTTCCCAGCTCCCATCGGCTGGACAGGTATCTATTTATTCCTGTGACATTTCAGCCCTAGCTGGTGATCATCTGTATCTTAGCCCCCTGGGCCGATGGGGGTCAGACAGAAAATCTATAGGGTAAAGTGTGCTGTCCGGTAAATGCCGGCAGCACCTGTGTGTGGTAGCAGCTTCACAGATGCAGCAAACAGCTAAGACATGGCGATGGAGAATTTTCACGCTTTTACTCCAGCGTTTCCCTGTTCATCTGTAGGGAGGTTCTCTTGTTTTCACTTCTCTGCTTCATTCTAATGATTGCATTCTAAGTATGGACATTGATTTACCAAACTGCCAGGGGTAGCAGAAGTGACACCACCTACTCTTTGACATTAATGACATCACATGAAGTGATATGACTGTATCATCCCAGAAAGTGATGTCACATCACCTTAACCCTGATGACATCATGATAATTGACATTATTGAAGTTCCATAATAACTGCACAATTAATATAACAACACAGACAAATGTCTATCCAACTATATCAGGATTCTGACATAATCTCTGAAAGTAGTAGGGTGTAATACTTGAAAACCAGCAAAGAGACTGAGCTAGACATCATTTAGTTCTCACTCACTAATACGTTCTCATTCACACTCACTTATAATCATTCTTATTCTCACTCATTTTCACTCACAGTTGCACCCACTCACTGTCGCTTACTCTCATTCTCACTCACACTCTCTAACACTCCTTCATACTCATTTTTACTCATTCATTCTCACTCATCCACTCTTACTTACTTGCAGTCAGTCTTACTCTCACCTATTCTCAATCTGACTCATACTCACTCACTGATACCCAGTCTCACTCGCTACCCATCACTGACTCCCATCACTCTCTTTTACTCACACACCCCAACATGCTCGCACATACAGATACATGTTCACATGGAGGTTTCGCTAACGAAATGGCTCTTTGTGGTGGGCGGAGAGACTTTGGAAAGGGGGCAATCTCTATCACAGGACGATGGTGTAATTTTCTCCATCGAAGGTGGACATTGGAGACCTTGTCATCCCTGCGGAAGGACCAATTTATTAAAAGAAACCTCCGCTCCACCGACCTCCCCCGCATCAGCAGAACAAAACCGGAGGAAGAGCCTTCTCCTACATCGCAGCCAAGACCTGGAACAAGCTCCCGGTGAACATCAGATGCTCCCCGACCCTGCACACGTTCAGGAAGGACCTCAAGACCTGGCTTTTCAACTGATCTGGAGCCACCTCCCCCCGCCCCAAGCGCCTTGAGACCCTCACAGGTGAGTAGCGCGCTATATAAACCCCTGATTGATTGATGATTACCAGCAAGTTAGGGAAACAAAACTCATCTTTTTGTGAAAGTACGTCAGCCTTTTCCTTACTTGCTTTCATTAACATAGTGGCTCAGTGTGAGGCAGCTGAATTGCCAGGGTCTTTAGTGGAATTAGAGCTGCACTTTAGCTCACACAGTTACAAAGACAGAAGTGTCTCTGCCAGCGGAATGTCCACCATGTATGGAGCTCTGAATTTGGCGGCAAAGTGTCTCAAGGTGTGGGTGAAGGATCCATTGCTTTCTAGTCAATTCCCATTACCCTTTTGTCTGTCTTCCCCTTCTAAGTCCTAACCATGTGAGTTTGCCTGCCTCCCTGAGAATGAAACCCTTAAAACTCTTTAAAGTGATGCTTTGCTATAAAAAGCATATTTTTCTGGTGCGGCCGCAGGTACTGCTTTTACCACTCAGGTGCTTCAGCTGGAGAGGAGTTCGAGGAAGCACCCCTTTCACACTGTGAGGAAAACGCAGGAGCTTATTTACTAATACAGTATCTAACTTTTTCCCATATTAAAAGTGTCGCACCGGTGGCGCAAGGGGCTTGTAAATAAGCCCCCCAATGTTCAAGAAGTGTTCACAGTCTCTCTGCATTCGCTTACGAGTGTGCATAAGGTAGATTATGACGCACACCCAGTTGTTATGCCCTTAGTGTTATCTCACAAGATGAGAACTAGGTTGCATTACAACATATAAAAATAGGAACCACTGCTGGTTGTACAGTCTGGTTATATTGCAAACAAGCCATGGAAGAGAGAGAAGTAGCTGAATAAACACTATGAATGAGCTAGACCAAAAGTGGAGGCATGCTTCATCATTGGGTTCCCAGCTAGGGAGCCGAGTGCCTCCTAGGTGTGCTTCGACGCCTAATTACAGTGGAGCGGGATTTGTTTGGGTGAGTCGGTGAGTCTAGTGAATGCGAACCTTAAAACTACCTTCAGGATACTAAATCTAGTGGTGAGAATCAATTTCATTAGGAAGTTCCTGAGGCAGGGTTAAAATCAAAGATGGACGTGAAAGAGGAGAAATGAACTCGCACGTCCCCAAAAAAGTGAGGTGGTCTACATGTTTCAGCCAAATTATCCAATTTCTATTGGCTTTCTTCAGGACCAGTGAAGCTCAGGCTTAAATGTGCCCAGAGCTGTGTTGTGTATGCACACACACTTAGGGCCCGATTACAATGTCTCCAGGAAAGGCTCCAAATGGCATTCGATTTGTTCGAATCTGATTCTGAAGCCTTGTTTCTGACCGAATCAGTCACCTTTGTGGATGACCAAGTACGATGCAAGGAAGCAGTCCGGGCTGTGGGAATCGGTTCCAAACAGAATTCAAGCAGCCCGAGTCGTTCGGAGCCAAATCGTACAGCCCAATGGAGATGGTTTCTGAATGAGTGAGTACGATGACCGATTCGGACAGCCGCTCTGAATCGTTTTTGCTGAGACAAAACGGCTGTGGGAATCGGACTTCAGGGGTCCGTAGCAGGCCCCCGTTCACCCGGGGTCCTCCGAATCAGGCCTGTGGGGGTACCTATGGGTCTCCCAAACCCGTGCATGCACAGTGTAGCAGGCACCATGCGGTACCCGCCACAGGGTGCATCCCTTTCCCCAACCACCACTTCTTTCAATGCGAGCCTATGTTGACGTTCGCAACACAGGCTCCCATTGAAGTCAATGGGAGTCTGACTGAATCGAATCCGGATGCATCCAAATCGCTCGGTCGGACTCCCCCGATCCGAGTCATTCGGAAAGCATTCCGGAACCGATTTGCTGGGAATGCTTTCGTAACAACATCGTAATCGGGCCCTAGGTGCAAAGTGTTTTCTTAACTTACAATATCCACCAACAATGGAAATTTCAGAAAAAGAAAAGGAGATACATAACAAAACACATACATGATTGTGACTTGGGAATAAGGTCTCCTATACATAGAAATATACACATCCTTTTATAGGACTTCCAACAAAGACATTCACACATTCTACATAACTACATGGTTCTCACGATAGGCACCAATAGGGAACAAGCAAGAAGAAACATTTTACTAGAGAATATATTTGAAGTTTCTCTCATGGTAGTAATGCATTGGGTCTACAGACATTCTCACAGTTTATTCGGGCAATTCAATTGATACATTGAATAGCAATAGCCAGGGAAAGTTGAAATGTCTTTGGATGGGTACAGTGGGAGAAAAGTCTCTGGGAACAATCTCTTTTTGATAGTATAAGCCTCACAATTCTTTATTTAGAATGAGAAAAAACACAACAGCAGGCATGTGATAGTTTATGACTTCAGTGCAAGATGAAGGATAGTGTAAACACAACCTAGGTTAGCATAAGCCCAATTTGTGATGCGTTTAATATTCAGGGAAAACAGCTATCACAACCCTCCCTTGTTGATTTCTAAATCATCATTTCAATTCTTTATTACAAAACATCATTCATTAACTTCAGGTTCTTCTTTTTGGATTCACCCAGGTCCTTCAAGGTGTTTTAAAGTTCACTTTGCATTTCTTCAACCTTCACATCACGCATTTTGATTTTTCTTCCTCTCGTAGCTGGCACCTTCTTATACCCACAATACTTACCATTTAGCTATGAAATTTCTTTGCAATACTTCAAGGACACAAGCACACATTCTACTCCAACTAATATAAGCAAAAGAGAGGTTAGAAGCAGATTCAGAATTCCTCCACCTACACTGCCAAGCCATTCCCCTATGTTAGCAAATTCCTCTCCAATAGATCAGAATATAGATCCTAACCCTTATCAGGCCCCTGACTCATCCAGCTCAGTTAGTTCATGTGTTATATTCGTGATATTAGTAATATAGTTGTCAAGATGTTTGTCCATGCGTGGTATATAGGTATAACATTCCCGAGAGTAAATGACTTTGCAAACTCCACCGTTCTTCACGAGGAGTAAATCCAATGCAAGGCCATTTTGCATAATCATAGCCCTCATTGCAAGCAATATTTTATTTGTCACCATTAAAGCACTTGCTGTCTTAGTGGCAAGTCAGTCAACTAAGGTGGATAACTTTCTAATCTTTACATCATTCAATGCCACTCCTATAGATGGTATGAGCACTCCAAAGCTATCACTAAGAATCTGTTTAATGCTGCATTTACCCCTCCCTATGTATTCCTCAAGAGGAATGTCTAACTCGTTAGTATGATAAATAAGGGGAAAACTAATGCTGCATAACAGCTACCTGTCCAGTTATGAGGTAGCTGGAAATAAGCTGACTTTCCACATATGTAATAGATCGTCATACTTGCAAATAGGTTTGATAATGTTTTACCCTTAAGTAAATAGTTGGGCTCACATTCATTCACTCCATCCTAGTTTCTCAACAGTCTTGTTTCCCTCTGGCTGCCGTATGATGCGTAAAGATCCCTTCTTGGTGACATCAATGTTTAATCTAGGAGGGGTTCCCTTTAGTGTCTCTTCAGATCACTGACACAATATCGGAATCAATAATACTGTGTAACAGAAACACTATGTAAAAAATATTGTTTACAAAAAAATATTTTTCTTTATCCTTTAAAGGGTAAGTACAAAAATATATTTTTTTAAATATTGTTTCACGCTAATATTGTTAAAAACATACAGATGTTTATATATATATATATATATATATATACATATATATATATCCAAAAGTTGCAAAGCAATCCACGTGCGCTCTCAGGAGAAAAACCACAAACGAGAGTAATGCAGGAAAGGGGTGTTTAATCCACAACGCGTTTCAGCTCGAAAGCCTTGTTCACGTGGATGATCGTGTAAACAAGGTAACTAATAAAGTTTAATGCATAAACATAAACATAGGACAAAAGGAAAGCCAGTGGTTAACAGAGTGGAAACTTGGGCAGACATTTTGGAACGTTATATGCTAAATAGCACATAGCCAGATTACATTGAGATCTGGTAAACTGTCAACCTCGTAATGGGTAATTATTAATGCAAAGTAAATACATGCTGATGCAGTGATTCAGACAATGGTAAGATACAATTACACAGCGCGTCACAGAATAGTATATGCACCCGAGTGAGTCCTTGGGCAAAAATCTGATGCTAAATGGCACAAAGTCATGTTGTATTGCAAACTTGTCACAAAGTAATGTTGTTAACCTCATAATAGGTAAATATTAATGCAAAGTAAATAAATGCTGATGCAGAGGTGCAGACAATGGTGAAATACCTATTTCACAACGCGTCATAAAATTGCATAACATAATGTCTGACAAACAGTGGATAGCAGGGAATTGGCATCAAGTGCTAGCAAAATTGCTGCAGGCATAATGGTAGAAAATCTACTCAGGGACCATGGCTGGGAGGCAAGAGACATGCTGGACTGGCTCAGAAAGGTAAACGCATAGTGCAAGATGCCAGTGTATCGTCATATCATGAATGTGCAAATACACAACGGCGGTCTGAGTGGCTGGGAGGCAAGAGACATAATGGACTGACTCAGAAAGGTAAATGCAAGGTGCAAGATGCCCGTGCATCATCATAACGTGAATGTACAAATATAACATGGCGGTCTGAGTGGTGGTGACCGCAGCGACCCATGGTGGGTGTCTGAAAAGATGCAATGGGCAATGTAGCATGTGTGTACATGCCAAAAATCTTAAACAAATGCAAGATAGAAAGGGTTGGAGTTCAACTGTCCAAATGCAATAACAAAGAAACAGAGTTTATCAGTTACCGTGCTCAAAAGGGTGAGGGAACGGAAGGAAGGGTAGGTGGCCCATGTGAGGTGAGTGCCAGTGAGCGGGCACCTTCCTTTCTTCCTAAAAAGAAAAAAGAGACAACAAAATGTTAAAATTGCTTGAACAAATACTTCTAAAAATTACAGTACACAATCGAATGAGGAAAAGGAATTCAACCTGAGGTCTAAAAAGACATTCACAGGAGCGGAAGGGAGAGAAACAAGATCACGTATACATGTCAATAATGGAAAACACACAATTATACCTTTAAGTGTACAGATAATTCCTCATCCTGGTTGAGGCCCCCCGGATGTTTGGTTTGGAATTCAACTATATACTTGGATTCACGTTGCCTCAGTTTGAGTACCCTGTTGCCTCCTCTAGGATTTTTTGTAATCTGTTCCAAGATGAAAAAAGTAAGAAGTTCAGGGTTAGAGAAGTGTTTGTCTTTAAAGTGACGAGGCACAGGATATTTGTCATCTTTGTGAATTATGGCTCGAAAATGCTCAAGGACACGTTTTTTTGCAAGGAGCGTAGTGCTGCCAATGTACCATAGATTGCAAGGACACTCTATTACATATACGACAAAAGTGGTGCTGCATGTCAAGAATTCCCTGATTTCTTTGGTGATACCATTGTAGTTGATTTTGTTGCGGTACTTGCTGTTCTTACAGGCTTTACAATGCCCGCAAGGATAAAATCCCTCAAGCCCATGTTGTTGTCTGGTTGGATATATGGTGACATCACTTCTCACTACCATGTCTCTGATACTCCTGCCTTTGCGATAAGTGATGCTGGGTCTATTGGGGATGGTCTCACCAATGATGTTGTCGCACTTCAGGATATCCCAATTTTTAGCTACAATTTTATGTATGTTGTTTGAATCTGAATTGAAGGTCATGATCATCCTGGTTGTGTCATTGTTGTCATCAACTGTTTCAACCAGTTTGTCAGAGATGGTAAGATCCCTGGGTATGGCGTCTGCTCTTTCTTTAGCTCTGCGGAGAACCCAATTAGGGTAGCCCCTGAGTTTGAAACGTGACATCATCTCTCTGCTTATCTTTTCGTAAGCCACTGGGGTGCTGCAATTTCTCTTTGCCCTCAACAGCTCACCATAAGGAATACTCCATTTGAGTGTCTCAGGGTGACTGCTGAGGGCATGCAGGACACTGTTCCCTGCAGTTGTTTTTCTGAACAGGGTAGTCTGTATAGAATTATCAATAATGTCCACTCTGACATCAAGATATTCCACACTGTTCTTACTAATGTGACAAGTCAGGACAATATTGTTATTGTTGATGTTAAGTTTGTCAATGAAACTGATGGCTTGTTCTTCATTGCCATTCCATATGATGAACAAGTCATCAATGTAGCGCATCCATGTGGTGACGTGGTCAAGATCTTGTTTGTAATCGGGGTTAAAAAATACTTGCTCCTCCCACAATCCCATGAAGAGATTGGCCAGACTTGGGGCAAAGCAAGAACCCATAGCGGTCCCGACCACCTGTCTGTATATTTCACCATTGAACAGGAAAATGTTGTTAGTGAGGCAATAATGAATCATTTCAATAATCATCATGCTATGATCTCTAAGGCGAAGAGGTCTGGTATTGAGATAGTGTTCACATGCCTCTATGCCCTGTCGGTGGTCAATAATGGTGTAAAGTGACTGAACATCAAGAGTGATGAGGCAAGACTTTGTTTCCCACATGATGTTGCCTAACTTTTTGAGGAAATCTTTTGTATCCCTGATGTAACTGGGTAAATTACTGACATAGTCTCTGAGAAAGTGATCAATGTATTTCGAAACATGTTCTGATACACTGCCTCTGGAGGACACAATGGGACGCCCAGGAGGATTAATGGGGTCCTTATGAAGTTTAGGTAAAAGGTATAAGGCTGGAAGGATGGGATGATCGTTCTTCAGGTAGGTGTATTCTTCCCATTCGAGTAAGCCCTTCTCCCTCCAAGTAATGAGTTTGTCCCACAGATGTGTAATGCTAGTGTTGTAGTTATCCACCTTTTTTGTGTTCGTAATATCTGGTGTCAGACAGTTGCCTCATGGCTTCTGTGATATAACTGTCCCTGTCTAGAATGACTACATTGCCACCTTTGTCCGCAGGGCGGATGATGATATTGTTATCTTCAGTCAATGATTTGAGTGACTGCCTTTGTGTGTATGATAAATTGTTACTGTGATTTTTCTTCTTGCTGCGTCTTAAAGTACCCAGTGACTTAGTAACGCAGTCGTGAAAAGTGTCAATGGGATCATAAGGAGATGTGGGAAAGAAAGTAGATCTTGGTTTGAAGCCTGAAGAAGCATGGTTGTCTGTAGTGAATCCTAATCTGTCTATGACTTGTGTTGTGCTGAACTGTTCTTCATTACTTGTAGTGTCAGTTCCAGAACTGCAATCTTGATCAAGATGTATCATGTCAGTCAATATATCAATGTCACCTAATGTGATGTTATCGAGGTGATGGGGTGTGTCAGAGATGTTTTTTCTGGATCACCTAGCCTCTTGAGTTTGTGCCATTTTTTTAATTTAAGTTTCCTCACAAACTTAAAAAGGTCAATTCTGGTGTCGGTAAAATTAAAAGGGGCAGATGGACAAAATGATAGGCCAAGGCATAAAGTCGCTTTCTCAGTCTCATTGATGTCTCTCTGAGATAGATTGACTACTGTCTTATTTACCGTGATGGGATCCATTAATATGCTTTTCTTGGGCGAGTTCTTGTTCCCATGTTGCCCCTGGCTCTGCCTCTTCTGCCATCGTTGCTGAAGTCTCTTGTGCCTGTTTCTTCGTTTCCTCGGCCTCTGCCGCGACCTCTCCCCCTTTGTCCACGTGTTCTGGTCGCCGGAGTGTCTTGTTTCGTCCGTCTGCTCCGGCGCAGATGGCGATACTCCTCTAAAAAATTAACGGGTCTGCTGTTGATATCGGTGATTGCCGCTGCTTCAGCTGATACGTCTGACTCTGTATCACTGACTGTAGAGGTAGATGCTATTGAGGTGACTGTTTTCTCACTTATAAGAACAGTATCCATTTCTTTGTTGGTGTACAAATGGTCAAATTTCTTGCTGAAAGTGAGAATCCTCCCACTGTCATAATCGTTGTAGTCTCTGTTCAGCTTGCGTTCTTTGCGCGCTTTGATCTCTTCTTCGTGTTTGATTAGGCGCTCTTTCATGGCAATGATAGAACTCTCTACAGTTGCAGTGTCCGGATATTTTTGTAGATCATCTGTAAGTTCTTATATCTGTTTAAGAATGTTGTCTCTGTCAATCCATGCGTATTTGATCAAAATTTCCAACATTCTCTTTGAACTAATAGCCGAGTTTTCAGACCATTCAGTGAGCATGTTCGGATTCGGTGTTTCATATGTCGGAGTTATAAATATTCGCAGGCCTCTTGGGACCATGTTTTGATCAACGTAGTTCTGTAGGGAAGTCGCCTCCCACCACTTGGAGATCTCAGATCTTTTCAGTCTTTCAAGTGTTTTTATTTGTTCATCTATTGAGGAGATATGAGTTGTACTGGGTTCAGTGGTGAGCTTGGTTCTCGGTTTCCTGGAAAACATCGCTTGGGCTGCTGCCCTCCTTTCTTCTTCCTCATTCATGGTAAACCACCCCTTAGTCTTTAGTAACGTTAGTGGTAAGTCTCCCCCTGTGTAAATAACAGGTTCCTCCTGCCACGCATGGACTTCTCTCGCAAACCGTGGCGAGTAGAAGATGTGCGCTTAAGTGCATGTGGTTGACAATGCACGAGAAATGAAATGTGGTGCAGCGTGTCAGCCGAAATCCTGACTCACTCGAAGGTTCCGTAAATAAATAAATATCTGCGGACGCAGCAAATGTGAGAAACGGAGGGAATCCAATTCAAAGAAACTGCTTCTTCCGAGACGAACGCTAGTGTCTCACCGAAGGGAAGTACACCGCGTTCAGACCCGTAAAGGCAGAAAACAGAAACGGACTCACCTCCTTAATGCTGTAGAGTGCTGCAACAAGCTGCGTATCATTCCATGGATGGCCGGTCAAGGTGCAGTCCTCCGTATGCAAACAAATCCAATATTGCTCCTTCCGACTGCTGGGACCCAAAAGGGGGAGGTGGCGCACACTCCGGCGGAGCGTGCCGGTAAATTCAATCCAAAAGTTGCAAAGCAATCCACGTGCGCTCTCAGGAGAAAAACCACAAACGAGAGTAATGCAGGAAAGGGGTGTTTAATCCACAACGCGTTTCAGCTCGAAAGCCTTGTTCACGTGGATGATCGTGTAAACAAGGTAACTAATAAAGTTTAATGCATAAACATAAACATAGGACAAAAGGAAAGCCAGTGGTTAACAGAGTGGAAACTTGAGCAGACATTTTGGAACGTTATATGCTAAATAGCACATAGCCAGATTACATTGAGATCTGGTAAACTGTCAACCTCGTAATGGGTAATTATTAATGCAAAGTAAATACATGCTGATGCAGTGATTCAGACAATGGTAAGATACAATTACACAGCGCGTCACAGAATAGTATATGCACCCGAGTGAGCACTTGGGCAAAAATCTGATGCTAAATGGCACAAAGTCATGTTGTATTGCAAACTTGTCACAATGTAATGTAAAGTAGCTTACTTTTTTCATCTTGGAACAGATTACAAAAAATCCTAGAGGAGGCAACAGGGTACTCAAACTGAGGCAACGTGAATCCAAGTATATAGTTGAATTCCAAACCAAACATCAACCAGGATGAGGAATTATCTGTACACTTAAAGGAATAATTGTGTGTTTTCCATTATTGACATGTATACGGGATCTTGTTTCTCTCCCTTCCGCTCCTGTGAATGTCTTTTTAGACCTCAGGTTGAATTCCTTTTCCTCATTCGATTGTGTACTGTAATTTTTAGAAGTATTTGTTCAAGCAATTTTAACATTTTGTTGTCTCTTTTTTCTTTTTAGGAAGAAAGGAAGGTGCCCGCTCACTGGCACTCACCTCACATGGGCCACCTACCCTTCCTTCCGTTCCCTCACCCTTTTGAGCACGGTAACTGATAAACTCTGTTTCTTTGTTATTGCATTTGGACAGTTGAACTCCAACCCTTTCTATCTTGCATTTGTTTAAGATTTTTGGCATGTACACACATGCTACATTGCCCATTGCATCTTTTCAGACACCCACCATGGGTCGCTGCGGTCACCACCACTCAGACCGCCATGTTATATTTGTACATTCACGTTATGACGATGCACGGGCATCTTGCACCTTGCATTTACCTTTCTGAGTCAGTCCATTATGTCTCTTGCCTCCCAGCCACTCAGACCGCCGTTGTGTATTTGCACATTCATGATATGACGATACACTGGCATCTTGCACTATGCGTTTACCTTTCTGAGCCAGTCCAGCATGTCTCTTGCCTCCCAGCCATGGTCCCTGAGTAGATTTTCTACCATTATGCCTGTAGCAATTTTGCTAGCACTTGATGCCAATTCCCTGCTATCCACTGTTTGTCAGACATTATGTTATGCAATTTTATGACGCGTTGTGAAATAGGTATTTCACCATTGTCTGCACCTCTGCATCAGCATTTATTTACTTTGCATTAATATTTACCTATTATGAGGTTAACAACATTACTTTGTGACAAGTTTGCAATACAACATGACTTTGTGCCATTTAGCATCACATTTTTGCCCAAGTACTCACTCGGGTGCATATACTATTCTGTGACGCGCTGTGTAATTGTATCTTACCATTGTCTGAATCACTGCATCAGCATGTATTTACTTTGCATTAATAATTACCCATTACGAGGTTGACAGTTTACCAGATCTCAATGTAATCTGGCTATGTGCTATTTAGCATATAACGTTCCAAAATGTCTGCCCAAGTTTCCACTCTGTTAACCACTGGCTTTCCTTTTGTCCTATGTTTATGTTTATGCATTAAACTTTATTAGTTACCTTGTTTACACGATCATCCACGTGAACAAGGCTTTCGAGCTGAAACGCGTTGTGGATTAAACACCCCTTTCCTGCATTACTCTCGTTTGTGGTTTTTCTCTTGAGAGCGCAAGTGGATTGCTTTGCAACTTTTGGATTGAATTTACCGGCACGCTCCGCCGGTGTGTGCGCCACCTCCCCCTTTTGGGTCCCAGCAGTCGGAAGGAGCAATATTGGATTTGTTCGCATACATATATATATATATATATATATAGTTTAACGTAGTAAATCTTAAAATCCTAAATATTTTAACATATACCATTATTATAATGCTAACACTTTTTTTTAATGAAACATAAGAAATATTAACAATTGAATTCCAAAACATTAAATAAATACCTAAACAAATAAAATAAAAAAATAAACAAAAACAAAAAAAAACATTTATAAAAAATATAACAAATTTGAAACAATATTAGTAATAATGCTTTATTGTTTATGGTTATTTAAAACCTTAATAATATAAAACAGCAAGTACAAGTACTATAAAACAGGGTAGGATTCATACGAGTTAAGCAGAAGTCAAGTTCATGCATATTAAAACAGTATAATTGACTATTAAAGAGAAGCATTGGTCGGCTACATAAGGATATCAGCTAGTTATTTCTCATATAAAGAAGCACAAGAATTAATTAAAGTGCAAGTGCATAGAGGCAGCATGCTGAGATTACAACATTGGTCAGCTACAGAAGAATAGCAGCCCGTTATTCCTCATTCAAATCAGCACAATAATTCAATAAAGTGCATTGAGACAGCCAATTTTACAGAAAATGATGTGTCAGATCAGACTCAACAAATAGATTAGCTATCTGAGGACCTCTGCTAAATGTTCTTCATTGGAAGCAACACAAAAATTAAGTACAGTTCCTATGCATTGGATATGTCCCATCTGGTTAGCTTGTGCCAGAATGGCAGTGTGATGTTCCTCATTACCAATGGAGCTGACATCCGATAAAGTGCGGATGCAAAAGAAAAAAAGCAGTTGATTGCAGCCAAGTGGTCCTCAGGGCTGGCACCTTCGAGTTTGCAGAGTTCAAGGGACTGCTTTGGTGTAAGTGCAGTTAAATGTGGCTGATCACTTGCAACAGGTAGAAACTAATACAAATATAAACAAATGCTATCAAATTTAAATTATAAACAAATAGTAATAAATAAATCTATTTATCCAATGTAAGGAAATAGATTTGAGTCTCGAGTACTCAAGTTTATGCAACAGTAGAGAAAGTGTTGGACTTTGGAGGGGTTACATTTATTATCTCCACTTCAAACAGTTCAACAGTAGGGAAAGTGTTGGACTTCAGAGGGGTTAAATTTACTATTCCCACTCCAGTCTGTGCAGTAGTAGGGAAAGTATTGATCTTCAGAGGGGTTATATTTACTATTCCTATTCCTATTCGACTGCGCAACAGTAGGGAAAGCATTGGACTTCGGAGGGGTAAAATTTACTATTTTGACTCCAGTCTGTGCAACATCAGAGAGAGTGTTGGTCTTAAGAAGGGTTACATTTTCTATTGCTTCTCCAGTCAACGTAACAGTATGTAAACTACTTCACTTCAAACACATTACATATTTGAATAACCGTATTAATTTAGAAAAATATTAAACTCGTAATATAAACATATATTGATTATAAAAAACAATTAACCAATTTACAAAATTCATAATCAATGTAATAATTAATTTTTGAATGTAAAAATAATGGTTAGTCCATTATTACTTAATTAACTTGCCACCCTATATCCCTATAGACCTAGCAAACCACACCTAAAATAAAACTAAAATAAACAGATATAACACAATCTATATAATTGATAATCTATTACATAACTAATTAACAATTAATAATAGATTGTTAATTAATAATTACTTAATTAACTTGCCACCCAACAAACGTAAAAAGCCAGTAGCCCACAGATAAAAAATATAATTATTACCTAATTAACTTCCCACCCTATACCTCTACAAACCTAGCAACCCCCAACTAAAAATTAATAATACATTCATAATTAATTGTTAATTAATTAATACTTAATTAACTTCCCACCCTATACCCTTGAAACCCAGCATCCTGCACCTAAATGTAAATAAAATAGTTGATTATCACACAATTTACATAATTTATAAGCAATTCAATAATGATGAATTCAAAATTAATTGTTAATTTATTATTACCTAATTGAATTCCCACCCTATACCCTTACAAACATAGCAACCGGCCCCTAAAATATAATTAAATCAGTATTATATAATACATATAATTAATATCAATCAAATGCTTACTTGAAAATTATGAATTAAGTAATAATTAATTAATTAACTTCCCACTCTATCCCCTACAAACCGAACAGCACTATAAATTACCATTAGCAGTTAAATCCAAAATCCCTTGAAATTACGAACTATAATTTACCAAATTAAAAACAATTATACAAACAATAATAATGTACAAAATTAATATATGAGCTAAACCACATTAAGAAAATTAAATTCTATACAACCATATTATTGAAAACTATATTATCAACAACAATAATATTCTTATTAATGATATTACTTACCATAAAAAATGATATTCTTGACAGAGATATTTCTAAATAGTGATATTTTTGTATTAGAATAGTTTTTTTCTTATATTTCTGTCAACCGATATTTAAAACTCAATATTTTGTTTAAGTACCATATCTTCACCATTCCCAATGATGTGTTCAACACTGGTCTTTCCTTCTCGTCTTCTCTCATCTATCCTTATCCTCTCATTTAATTTGTCTATTAATACCCTCTCATCATGGTTAATTTTACAGGTTACATCATGCAAGCTCTCATTAGTAGAACTCGCATTAGTCTTAGGGGTAAAGCATATCATCATATACTCATACTGATCCCTTGATCTAAACCTTTTGTAAGAGCGAGAAACATGTTTAGTAGTGCACAAATGCAGATTTTCACCACACCACGGACAATTGACACATCTTCTAATGGATCATCAAAGTCAGAATAAAACAGTTTGATAGAACCTTGATGGCAAAAAAGATTTAAGTAAACTGAACAGGAGTAGGACAGGGGTAAGTAAAAGTTTGCTGCTCCCTCATCTGCAGAAGCTGCAAGATAAGAGCAAACAAAGCAAACTTCGACTTCCATGACTTTCATATATTCAGCTAACATTTGATAGCATACATTGAAACTATACATACTCTCCTGCTGGGGAATATAAGACACCTTACTCTGAGGTGGGGACGGTCTTAACTGCAGGTTTAAGAGAAGAGTTGTTTGACATATGAGGGATATCTTCTCAATAGACATCAAACAACCATCCAAACATGGAAACAGAAATGGCAACTGTCAGGTTTACGAGCAAACTTTTGCTGCTTTGCTGCGCCACGTTAACCTAAATCAGATCAAGAAATTCTCAATTAGAGCAGTTAGCCCTCTAGGTGTTATACTATCATCTCTACCCTATTTCGAAATCTACTGGGATTGTTATTCTGCATCAGCCGGAGGCCTAAAGGAGCTATGGTCCTTTGACTGTTTCCCTAACTCCCTATCCGTCCTTCCAGCTGTTTTCACTACTCAGTATGAATAGTCTCCCGTTGTGACGTCTTTTCATTCGTCTCAGGGAGGTTCGAGAGTGTCAGTCAAGCAGTCGTCAGAGTTAGAGTCAAACTTGGTTTTGGCAATGCATGTCCAGCCTAAACCTGAATACTTTCAATTGAACTTTCTCTCTCTTTTGGGTTGCTTGGTAAAGGTCAAGTATAGGCTTTAATCCATAATGTCAATCTGATCAACCTGTTCTTGTTTGTGTAACTCACTATCTCTCCTAATGCTCTGTGGTCTCTTCTTCGGCATCAACAAACTTTTTCGGATGGCTGCAGTTTTTGGCCAGCTGATGCCTCAAGTACATGACTTCTCTCTGACAGTGTTGTAATTTATCGGCTGTGACCGTATGCATGTTCTCGGCCAGGTTGTTAAGCAAAGCAATCCTGTCATGTTTTCAAGCTTTCATAGTCATTGAGATGCTCAGAAGATTGTCAATGTATTGTATCAATGTCGAATTACATGGTAGATGCAGAGTCTCTAGATTCTTTTTCAGTATATGATTGACTTTCTGTAAAGCCTGGTGGAGCACAACACCACACAAAGGTCTTCTCTTGGAACCTGAACAAGAAAATAAACTGTCTCTCTTCGTGTAACGGGACCGAGAAGAAGGCTTGACAAAGGTCAATGACCGTTACCAACTCAGCCGCTGGGGGGAATTTGGAACAGGATCAAAGCAGGGTTCGGTGCCACAGAAAAGCATTGAACAACAATTTGGTTAATCTTCTGGAGGTCTTGCACAATCCTCCACTTTTTGTTTGCCTTTTGTAATGCCATCATTGGGAAGTTACAAGGACTCTCGATAACTTCCATCAAGATACCTTGGTCTATCATGCTCTCAATAGCAGGGGTGATCTCTGCAATAGCTTCTGGGGTCATTTTAAGTGGGTGAGTCTGTGGAAAGACAGCATTGGGTCAGAGGGTGATCCTTAGAAGCGTGGGACCAAACTGAGGCTAGGATATTTGGGAACATTTCCGGATACAAACTGAACGTCAATAAGACACAGACCAGCCTCAACTTTCAAACAAGTAGGGAGGTACTCGGGGACTGCCCTGCAGCAACTTACTTAGGCGTGCGGATTACCTCAGATATGGGACAGATTATAAAGCTGAATTTTGATCCCTTACTTAAACTTAAGATTTCTAAAATGAAGGAATGGCATAATATATATATTAGCATTATAGGCCGGTGTAACATTATCAAAATGATTGTTTTACCTATGTTTCTTTATTTATTCAGGTCAATACCATTACGAGTACCATTTTTTTTTTTTAAACTTGAGGTTGCTATTTGCAGCTTCATATGTGGCTATAAGCAATCAAGGTGTGCTATAAGATACCTAAAACTCCCCTATAAATTTTGAGGATTTCAATTACCTGACTTTAAACTTTACTTTTGGGCCTCATTTGGAGGACGTTTACGTGACCTTCTTGCCCCTAGCAGGCATCACTGCTGCCATTGGAAGCAATAGTATATTTTTTATATAGGATTAATGATCCAAATTATTTCATATGAGTACGGTTTAAGACTCTTAAGGACATAGTATATATTTGGCGTGAGATCACAGCCAACTGCTCTCTGCCCCCGATGCATCTTAGTCTACCATTGTGGAATAATCCCATGCTTCCGGAAATATTCCATGACACTCAAGCTAAATCTTGGGACTGACACAGTGTTAGCCAACTCAGGCATTTATATAATGTCAACGGGTTTCGTACGTTTGAAGATTTACAGACGTTATCCGGTATTCCCAAGAATATGATTTACAAATATCTACAGATTAGAGACTGCTTATGGGGACACAGAGAGATAAGAAAGCACACAGGATCGGATATACTGACTTATCTGCATTCTGATAAAAAATCGACTATCAGTAAGACTTGGCAGTTATTTTCTCAGTTTTGGGAGAATGATAGTCTAAAGCTAGCATCTAAATGGAGTGAGCAATTGGGCCAAGATATTAGCCCTGGAAATATCGAAGATGCACTAGAAACTTTAGATATTGTGGTATATGCTGTCAATTTAAAGTTGCAACAGTTTGAAACTTATGCATGCTGTATTACACTCCAGAACGAATAGCTAGGTGGGTAGCCGCTAATGGTGCAACTATGAATGATAAATACAAATTTGTGAAATGTGGATTGCTTGCTGCTGATAGCTTACATATGTTTGCTACTTGCTCAGGCTTGTCAGTTTTTTGGAAAGATGTTTTGCATGTAATAACTGATCACCTAAAGATTAACATACTGTTAATGGAAAAAGAGCTCTTGCTTGGCTATAAGTCAGATTTGGACTTCGGTTTAAGATCTCTTAAATCGGTTATCATAGTAACAGCACGACTATGCATTGCCCGGGCTTGGGTATCTAAAATACCACCTAGGGCTTTGGAATGGTGGGTAATGCTAAGGTAAATATTTGAAAGAGAAATGGCTATAGCTAAGTGCAGGGGTATCCACTCTGGGAAGAAGTTTCATTGAATCTGGGGGCCCATGCTAAATATAGGTCTATAAAAAATGTTAGGTACTCGTGATACTGTATTCATATGTATTTATTAATTTATATACACTATGTCTATTTTCCCTCTTCTTTTATTTCTTCTCCTTGCCGATCTTTTATTTATCCTCTCTTCATTATTTTCTTCTCATTTTTCTTTTTTTGACTTTCTTTTGAATATATAGACATTTTTTCAAAATTTGTTTTGCATGTTATTATTACCGATGTATTGCTTATATGTTTACTCCTGGTGATAAAAAAAAATACAAAAATAAAAAAGAAGCTTGGGACCTTTACTCAACCCAGTCTTTCTTCCCGTAAAATCCCAGACCTCCTCCTTAACAAATCTACTGGCAAGTCCTCTGGTGTGATGACCTGATATAACTTGACAACAGGTTTCGAGGGCTGCAGCTTAAACTCAGATTCATCTGCCTGTGTTTCGTCCCCAACTCCATCCTGTGTGGAGTAGATGACTGAGTTGGGTTTGAAGAGATCTCGCCCAGGCTAGTGTACAGGGCTCGAATCACAAATTGGAAATTGATGCTGCTCCCTGATGTCTGCTATTTATACCAGTACAGGAGCAGTGGTTTGGTTGGTGCACTGTTGGTTTGTTATACCTACTACTTATTTTACAGAGGGTGGTATGTTAGGGACCTCAACCAATCTAATTGTTGAATGAGTGACTCATGTGACAATTAGGAAGGATACAGGATGTCCATTAACCTCCCCATCCACATAGGGTCTACTTTGATCCTCTTCCAGGAATGCGGCAAGTACCCACTCCTCCTCCCCCTCTGGCATCATCATTGGCCCTGATTCAAACTATGGAGGTCTCCAACATCATGGGGACTGGACCTCCTTGTGTTATCATTGGATTCTGGGATACTCTGTGGTTTGGTGCGAGATGGGGAATACCTCCCTGTATCGGCGTTGGGTTGAAGGAATTTGGAAATCAGGATTTAGGGATTTTTAGAGCAGCTATGTGGGATTTATGTACTGCCAGAAGCTCTCCCTGCCTGCTGGATTCATCTCCTGAACCTCTGCCACAGTCCAGGATTATAAAGGTATTCCCACTTCCAATACCTCACTCTGTTAGAAATGTGACATAGGGAAACCTTGTTTAGGCACTTACACTGGTCCCTGCCACATTACCTTGACCACTCCCCCTCCTCAGGACATTCCTACTGTAGTTCAAGAAAACACCCTTTACCACCGTTCCAAAACCGGGGTCTTGCTTGGGTCATGGGAACAGAACTTTAAAGACCACATGTCCGAACCAATTTTCTAGCCGCAAACGGGCCGATTCGCAGAATTGACCCATTTGCAACTGGAAAAAGGCTTGTGGGAGTGTGCAGATCGCAATTTGGGTTTTGTGATTCCGTATTTAGAAGGGGCGTGTTTAGGGCATCTCTTCAGAATATCGATTCATTTTGGCATGTACAAATGTTTTGTGACCGAAATGCGGTCACAAAACAATCGCTCTTTAACATGAACTCAAAGTAGGTGGTAGTGCATTCACAAATTGGAAGGGGTCCCATTGGTTTCCTTCCCCTTTGTGAATGTTGGGAAAACATTTTTTAAGGCTCCACCTTTTGCTCCTAAAATAATTAAGCAAAACGTTCAATTTTTCTTTGTTGAAACACATTCTGTTTTCCTTTAAGGAAAACAGGTTTGATTTCAACAAAAAAACTTTATTAAAATGCAATTACAGACATGGCGGTCTGTTGACCTTAGCAGGTCACCATCCCTGTGATGGCTGCAATTCCTAACAGTTGCAAACTGCGACCTACCTTATTAATATTCATGAGGTAGGTCAATTTGTGACCCACTAGGAATCGCAAGTATGAAACAAAACAGTTCATAAATATGGAATAGTAATTTCCCCAAAAAGATTCAGTGAGTCTCACATTTCTTTAATGAAAAGAACAGCAACAATCAACGTGTGGCAGTTTATGACGTTGGTGCACGATGGAGGACAGTGTAAACACAACCTAGGATAGTGTAAGTCCAATTTGTGATGCGCCTAATATGCAGAGAAAACAGCTCTCACATCTACGTGTACAAATACAATCCTCTGTGGCTTTTTCCTTCTTTTACGTGTGTTGCATAATGCAGCACACGGAGAAAGAGGAAACAGCGAGGACAAATAAAGATGTCTTTCCACGTTACACCTCCTCTGGAAAGGCGTAGCATTTTGACGCATTCCCAGGTTTGCCAGTGTTGGTAAATCTGGGAATGTGCCAATATCCATGGGTGGATGCGTGGGATCACCCATGCTCCACCCATAAAACGCCTCCCTTGGGCAGAGTAATGCAAGGCAGTGACTTGCGCTGCCTTCTGTTACTTCAGATTTACCAAGCCATGCAGGGCCACGCAGGGTGTGGCTTGGTAAATATCATTGTAGGTTCTGCGTAGCCCTTTCACTACCTTACCTGGCACAAGAGTGACACAAAACACTGATAAATATGCCCCAAAGTCTTTAGCATGGTTATCAGCAAAAGTACACTTTTCTTAAGGTCTTTTCCAGGCAGGGCAATTCTCTTTCTAAATGATAAATGTAAACCAAATGTTCAGTCACAATTTCATATGATGCAGGAATTTGTTTTGCCAGACTTTCAATCCAGTTAGTATTGAACCTTCATCAATGGTTATACTTTCATCTATGGATAAGAAAAGAGTACTGCTGAGATAGTTGGAGAGAACGAAAGATGTTCATATTTAAATTTTTTGTATTCATGTCACACAGTCCTGCTAATGAATAAATGAACAATCTGATTTTTAAATCTCAAACAGCTGCCCCCTAGGGCATCCCAGTGCAAGCTAGATAGCTTGTTGCATTTTAAGAGCACACAATTACACTGCAGTGAACAGCCAGGACTTCGGAAGCTTCCTAAAATGATTCTCCGACATAATGGAATGAATGAATGTCGAGAGAGAGTTTATTCCAAGCTTTAGCCCCTAGGAATGAGAATGACCTTCCTCCCCTTCTTTGCTATTTGAACTTTTACATTTTAAATATTAAGGCCATAACTGATCTGAAAAGTCTGCTAGGAGAATAAGGAGAAAGTCTATCTTGGGTAAGTAGAACAGATAGCATAGCATGCTCTTTGAGCCAGGACCAGAGCCTTAAACTGAATGTGTTTCACTATAGGCAACCAGTGCAGCTGTCTGACATGATCGCTATAGAGCAGCGCCGGGGTAGTACACGAGCCAGATGTGCTACCGCATTTTGAGTGATCACCTGTAGTCGATTTAACAGAACTTTCAGGAGACCTAAATACAGGCTATTGACGTAATCAAGTCTGGAAGTAATTATAGCATGTACCAGTGATTTTTGCGCCTGCAAAGGAAGAATTTCCAGGAACTTCTTTAGAGCTTTCAAAAGAGAAAAAAACATGAGCTACTATCTGCCAGCACTTCGGCGAAAAGACAGCTCATTGTTGAAATTGAATCCCAAAGTTCTAGAAGTTAAAACAGGACCAGCCAAAGTAGGCAAGTCTTCAGACCACCAATCAGAGACTAAAAAGTTTGGGAAATTCTCTCTATAGCCAAAAAGTAAGATGTCTGTTTTATGAGTTGCATTTAAGCAGGCTATTATGCATCCACTGGATGGCTTTTGTTAAAAGAAGCAGTCAGGGTGTTAGCAGAGCAGTCCAATGAGAACATCAGCTGTGTATCATCAGCATATGGGATTACCTTTTTTCCAAAAGACTCAATCAGTGCTGCTGGGGGGAACGGGGGTGATGGAAACATTAAACAGGGTAGGACTCAGTGAAGACTCCTGAGAGGGTTGCCAAAATTGAGTCATATATTGCCTCAAGATCAATTGGCTAAACTGACTGACTGTTATCTATGCCACAAAAAAGACTGAAACCATCTAAGCACCAGGCTGCAAATGTCGAATTCAGACAGCTGTTGAAGTAAGGGATGAGATATGATGTCCAAAGCTGCTGACAAATCAAGAAGGATGAGGGCTGCTCTCCCCTATACCAAAAGCAACTTTGATGTAATCAGAAACTTCCAGCAATGCTAATGCTGTACTGTGCAGTGACCTAAAGCTCTACTGTGAAGCATGTCTGCTTGTTTCAGGTATAACTGGCCATTAACCAGTTTTTCTAAGGTCTTAGCAATAGCGGGAAGCAAAAAAATGGGATGATATTTCTTGATTGGCAGTAGTCTTTTTCAATAGCGGCATTTGCTTGTTTCCAAATGGCTGGAACAGAGGCTGATTCTAATGAGGTGTTGGATAATTTATTTATCACAGGGTTAACGGCATTGATCACTTTAGCCAACACACACAGGGCAGGGATACAGAGGGAAACCTGATTTACAACTAATTATAGCAAGTCTAGATTGTTGAAGAGTGATGGGTTCAAACTTGTGAAAGGAAGAGTTGGATGAGGATATGAAGGACCAAGGGAGAGCTTCAGAAAAGTGTCCTGAGTGATAGGGTTACATTCCGCTTGTATTTTTCTTATTATATTCTTGAAGAAATCTGAGAGATCGTTGCAGAGTTCGACTGAGGGAGTAATTGCTGAATTATAGACTTATGGGTTTTAGAAAAAGTTGCGCATTTTGAAAATCTCATGTGGCTTATTGCCAGCTGAGTCAATGTTAAAGGCAAAGAAATCAGATTGAGCCAATTTAATGGATTTTTGAAAATCTTTTAAAGTTTGCTTATCATTTTCTTTGTTTGTGGGCAGAACATTTTTGTGCCAGGTGGGTTCAATGTTTTTACACTTTTTTTGTCTCAGATAGAAATGGTGAGAACCAAGGTGCAGTATTCCTTAGCTTAAGGGGTGCTTGGAGGCATTCCAGTGCTAATTTGTCCATAGCCTTTTGAAACCACTGATTCACCGAGTTTATGTCTACCTCAATGTCATCTGCTAGTACAGCAACCGAGTTAGACAGAGTGAATCCAGCTCATGTTTCATGATCTAACCCCATGTTTAGATAACTTGGAATCCACCCAACAAACATGTAGCAGAATAGTCAGTCCATACCAGGGGGGTTGGTGTTGAACACGCAATGAAAAATTATTTGATGTGACTAAATCAAGTGAATGACTAGCCTCTTGTGTACCATGATTAAATAATTGTGTTAAGTTAAGCGCCGATGAAGTGTCTAAGAGAGCTTGCTCCTGACAATCAGCCACCATGTCAACATGGAGGTTGAAGTCTCCAAGGACCGTGAAGCTGGAATAGTGAATACATTGACTAGCAGGAGTGCTGCGGAGGGAATTAAAAAACGAAGGAGCATATTATCAAGGACGGCGTTAAAAACTATCCCCGGTTTAGTGTCAGAAAACTGCCGCTAAAGCGGTGATAATGGGCTTGATAATATGCCCTTGAGAATTCCCATAGAAGCCCATGTTCTGGTGTGAGCCTGGGCTTCTATTGGAATTCTCCAGATGCAAACCCAGGCCAACAAAACAATCAGCACCAGCCTTTCCCTGCTGAGAGCCCTTCGCCAAATTCTCCCACTTCTACCAAGCAAGGCTAGGCCTTTAGTGGTCCAGAGTGTAATTTTGAGTAGACTAGACTACTGTAACTCCCTGTATTTGGGTGCTCCCCAGTACATTGTGCAGGGGCTACAACAAATCCAGTCCTTGGCAGCCAAAATGGCACTGAAGCGACAACGTGACTCCTCTGTGTTGCAGGCACTGAAGGATCTACACTGGTTGCCTGTGCAAGACAGAATTAGTCTTAAATCTCTAGTCATGGTCTACAAAGCTCTACACAACATAGGTCCACTTCCTCTGCGAGAGCGCTTTTCATGGTATGAACCAAAAAGACTCCTCCGCTCTACCAGTCAAGGACTTGTACCCGTTGCCAGGACTAAACTAGCAAGGATGGGAGGTAGGGCCTTTGGCACGGCAGCTGCATGTCTTTGGAATAAAATCCCCCAAGAACTGAGACTGGCCGAATCCTTGTTAGGCTTTAGAAGAGGCCTTAAAACCTGGCTATTTGCCAAGAACAAACAGTAATTTTCCCTGTCCAGCTGATTGAACATCTGACATGCTTTTTACCATCTCTGTCTCCAAGCGCCAGGATACCCGTTGGGTGACAGTCGCTCTATACAAAAGAGTTATACAATACAATACAATACATATTATCAAGCCCATTATCGCCGCATTAGCTGCAGTTTTCTAACGCTAAAGCGGCGATAATTTTAATGCCGTCCTTGATAATATGCCCCGAAGTAGCTGGACATTGAGGTCTATAAATAAAGGCTGAAGCAAACAATGTGTTGATTGAGGTTTTAATTAATAAACCTAGGAGCATATTATCAAGACCGGCGTTAAAATTATCGCCGCTTTAGCGGCAGAAAACTGCTGCTAAAGTGGTGATAATGGGCTTGATAATGTGACGCAGAGAAATCCAATAGAAGCCCATGTTCACACCGGAACATGGGCTTCTATGGGAATTCACAAGGGCATATTATCAAGCCCATTATCGCCGCTTTATCGGCAGTTTTCTGCCGCTAAAGCGGCGATAATTTTAATGCCGTTTCTTGATAATATGCCGCCAAGACCTTCCACATCTACAAGCTTAGGGAGTGGGAAAGTGGTGCACCGAAATGAATCTGTCAAAGTAAAAATAAAGTCCTCCACCCCTGTCACGATCGAAATGCCTAATGTTGTTCCCCTGTGGGACAGCCATGGCTATGTTTACATTTGAAGTGGAATTGATCAAGGTCTCCATCAAGAAAACTAAATCCATTTTTGTATGATTTAACAGATCAGCAATGTCTAAAGGATGTTTAGCAAGCTTTGATAAGGTAGCCTGTAAAATCATCGGGACATTTAGGGAGTCCTTTGTCTGATGACAAATGTTTTTTGTTTTTTTACTACTAATAGGGTCAAGTATAACTGAAGAGGCGGTGCCGGTAATTATCTTATAACAGTTAATAAATTAAACAGGCCCATAAATATTTTGTACCTGCAGATTAGTCTTGCCCTGTGCTTCACTGCCCCACCTTTTTCCCTAATAAGGGAAAAAAGCCAACAAGAGCTACTCTTAATAGGTAGGTCTGCCAAGGTTCTTCCCAACCCCACTCATCAGAAGTGGTGACCATTCCTGGATATCTCCAAGGTCAATCTACTAGGGCCGTAGCTCCTTCACGGGGGAGGAAGCAAATGGAATACCCGCAGGAGGAAATGTGTAGAGCAGCCACATGGTTAAATATTAATACTTTTGTTAAGCATTATGGGTTAGATGTTGGTAACAATGAAAATATATATTTTTTAGCTCTGGTGTTTTGAAAGCTATTATTAACTGAATTATTTGGATATTCTGTACTAATAAATTCTGGCATATCATATATAATGTTGGCATGTGTACTTGGTGCCGACAGAAAACTGAGTTTATGTCCTCACGAGGTTAGGACTTGGATGGAGAAGATGGACAAAGGGGTAACATCTCTTTTAGTTACTGCGAATCTTCAGCACCCAGGCTCCTAGTCTTCCCCTTCACAGTCCATGTCACTCCCTCCCAATCTCATTTCTTTGGCACCTGAATTTCTAAAAAGCGCTCGATTCTTGCAGGCTGTTGGAAAGGAGTCATGGGAGGATATAGGGAATGGACAGGGTTTAGCAGTAAAAAAGAAAGAATTACAGCAGTAAACAATCCCTTCGCCTTTCTTTAAAGCATTTTAAAGGTATCTGTCTCAGAGAGAGGGGCCACCTCACATGGTTAGGATTGTGACATGGAGAAACTAAGACTCGGGCGGGGATATTTACAAGGGGATGTATGACGTTACTACGCCATCCATTACCCCGCAGTAGGTTACAACGCGGACGTTACATCCTCTGCATTGTTACCACGGAGGGCTTTACATCGCAAGTCGTTTCTACGACTTGCGCTAGGTGGCGCGCTGGACTTAGGAATAGTATAAATTACTATTCCTACTCCAGTTAGCGCAACAGCAGGGAATGTGTTGGATTTAAAATCCAACATATTCCCTGGTGTTGTGCGCCATCTAGCGCAAGTCGTAGAAACGACTTGCGATGTAATGCCATGCGTGGTAACAACGTGGACGATGTAACGTCCGCGTTGTAACCTACCCGCGTGGTATTACCAGCGTTGTAAACGCTGTTTCCCTTTACAAGGAAATGGCGGAGAGAGGTGTTTGCCTTCCTGGCTTAACGCCTATCTGCGCCACTTCAAGAAACGCAAGGCTACACCATATTCACAAGAATGTGAGTTTCCGCCTGCGATGGTGCTAAGTTTAGCAACTTAGCGCCAACACAAGCACCCTTGCACCATAGTGCAAGGGTGTCTGCGTGCAGGGGAGGCTTGTTTATGTGTAGGAAGGTGTCCCTGCCTGCACATAAACAATCCTAAAATGTCATTCTGTCACCTGGTTTTAATTTTTGCACTGCCTCCTATGTACGCCACCCTTGTACGTAGGGAGCAGCATCAAAATGAATGGATGTTGCGGTGGAACGCCGACTGCAACTTCCACCCCTTTCACTCTAACCATAATGTAAAAGGGTGCCTTATGTACAAGGCAGCGTTAAGCCACGTAAAGTGGCTTAACGCTGCCTTGTACATAAGGTGCAGCCCCTATCACCACCACAACGTTGGTAAAAGTGACGTTGTGGTGGCGATAGGGGCTTGTACATATTCCCCTGGGTGTTGAAGATTACAGGTAAGTAATCAAAACATTTACCACTTTCCTCTTAACCGGGCCTTTAATATCCAAACTTGTGCACAGGTCTCAATGACACAGTGCAGGCATCTTTGTTGTACACCTCAAATACATAATCATTTCTTGCCTTTATTTTCATTAGTAGCAACAGCTTTTGCTCCTTTTTTATTTTTTATTTTGTAGACTTAATTACATCGATTTCAGTGAGAAGCAACTGAGCCCTGAAATAAATAAATAAGAGTGTTTCATTCAAGGATCTTTTACAATGAGAAGAACTCCGTTTGAGAATAGTTCACCTTGAAGTTCGAAAAGGAGAGGATAGTGATAACATAACCTGAGAGTGACATCTGCCCATCTCCATTCTTAACGACGAGACGCCAGGTGCTCAAGACACTCAAGCGCACTTTCACACTCGCAATACGAGATGGCAGGAGCACTTCAAACCCACACAGAAATGCACATTCCATGTGAATGCAGTATCACCCCACCAGGAGTCTTGTGGCCCACTGTCACTGTCAAGGATTAGATCAGCAGCTCATTGGAGAGGCAGAGGACATTTTGATATGGGCCTTTCTCAAGGTATGTGCTTCAGGTAGCTGGTCACTCAGTCTCTCCTCTTATTTGCAATTTTCTATCGCACGAACATGTCCCATGGGCAGTAGAACGCTTCACAAGAGAACAATCATCAACAAACACTTCAGAAGTGAGTGGTATTCTAACGGCTCCTGAACAGGAAGTGAGATTAATAAGGATTCTGTTTTAGTTGGGTTCAATTTTTTGTGATTTGACATCCACCTTTGAAGTCTTGCCAAGATGTTGGAGAGAAAGAGGATGGTGTTAGGGGATGACTTCTGCAGATAAATATAGGTTTCATCTGCATACAGTTGGTAAAAAATCCCAGAGCTGCTAAGAATCTCTCCAACTGCTTTCAAATATAGGTTGAACAAGGTTGGTGAAAAGATAGGGCCAGGCGAAACCCCCTTTTGTAGGCTGACTTTTGCAAAACAAGCATTTGCAATGCAATAGGTCTCGCATTTATAAGAGTTTGAGCTATTGGCATTGTAAAATTACAATGCCTTTTATTTATGTTTTGGTTTTAAAACAAATAAAAGGCATTGTCATTTACAATGTCAGTAGCATAAACTCGCATAAAAGCAGTGTGTGGAGTGCAGCAGTGTGCGGCGTGCAGCAGTGTAAGGCGTGCAGCAGTGGGTGGCGTGCAGCAGTGTGAGGCGTGCAGCAGTGTGAGGTGTGCAGCAGTGTGCGGTGTGCAGCAGTGTGTGGCGTGCAGCAGTGTGTGGCGTGCAGCAGTGTGCGGCGTACAGCAGTGTGTGGCGTGCAGCAGTGTGTGGCGTGCAGCAGTGTGAGGCAGTGTGTGGCGTGCAGCAGTGTGCGGCGTGCAGCTGTGTGTGCCGTGCAGCAGTGTGTGGCGAGCAGCAGTGATTTGTGTAGCGTTGTGTGGCGTGCAGCAGTGTGTGGCGTGCAGCAGTGTGTGTCGTGCAGCAGTGTTTTGTGTAGCAGTGTGCGGCGTGCAGCAGTGTGCGGCGTGCAGCAGTGTGCGGCGTGCATAAGTATGCGGCATGCAGCAGTGTGCTGCGTGCAGCAGTGTGTGGCATGCAGCAGTGTGTGGTGTGCAGCGGCATGCAGCAGTGTGTGGCGTGCAGCAGTGTGTGGCGTGCAGCAGTGTGTGGCGTGTAGCAGTGTGCGGCGTGCAGCAGTGTGCGGCGTGCAGCAGTGTGCGGCGTGTGCAGCAGTGTTTGGCGTGCAGCAGTGTGAGGCGTGCAGCAGTGTGAGGCGTGCAGCAGTGTGTGGCGTGCAGCAGTGTGCGGCATGCAGCAGTGTGCGGCATGCAGCAGTGTGTGGCATGCAGCAGTGTTTTGTGTAGCATTGTGCGGCGTGCAGCAGTGTGCGGCGTGTAGCAGTGTGCAGCGTGCAGCAGTGTGCTGCATGCAGCAGCGTGTGGCGTGCAGCAGTGTGTGGCATGCAGCGGCATGCAGCAGTGTGTGGCGTGCAGCAGTGTGTGGCATGTAGCAGTGTGCGGCGTGCAGCAGTGTGCGGCGTGCAGCAGTGTGTGGCGTGTGCAGCAGTGTGAGGCGTGCAGCAGTGTGAGGCGTGCAGCAGTGTGAGGCGTGCAGCAGTGTGTGGCGTGCAGCAGTGTGCGGTGCGCAGCTGTGTGCGGCATGCAGCAGTGTGCTGCGTGCAGCAGTGTCGTGCAGCATGCAGCAGTGAGTAATGCAGCAGTGTGTGGCACACAGCAGTGTGCGGCGTGCAGCAGTGTGTGCTGTACAGCAGTGTGTGGCGTGCAGCAGTGTTTCGTGTAGCATTGTGCATCATGCAGCAGTGTGTGGCGTGCAGCAGTGTGTGGCGTGCAGCAGTGTGTGACGTGCAGCAGTGTGTGACGTGCAGCAGTGTGTGGCGTGCAGCAGTGTTTCGTGTAGCAGTGTGCGGTGTGCAGCAGTGTGCGGCGTGCAGCAGTGTATGGCGTGCAGCAGTGTGAGGCGTGCAGCAGTGTGAGGCGTGCAGCAGTGTGCGGCGTGCAGCAGTGTGCGGCGTGCAGCAGTGTGAGGTGTGCAGCAGTGTGAGGCATGCAGAAGTGTGTGGCGTGCAGTGGTGTGTGGCGTGCAGCAGTGTGAGGCGTGCAGCAGTGTGAGGCGTGCAGCAGTGTTTCGTGTAGCTGTGTGAGGCGTGCAGCAGTGTGCGGCGTGCAGCAGTGTGTAATGCAGCAGTGTGTAATGCAGCAGTGTGCGCAGCAGTGTGTGGCGTGCAGTAGTGTGCGGCATGCAGCAGTGTGTGGCGTGCAGCAGTGTGTGGCGTGCAGCAGTGTGTGGCATGGTTTGTAAACAACAAGAAAAGCGGACATCAAAGGAAGGGTGGGAGGGCACGAGCATATGGGGTTTGAGTTATAACGAAAGTTAATTGTTGTAAGATGGGATGCAGGAAGTGAGGCCAAGCGCACGCTTGCGAAAGCAGTCTGCTGCTTTCAAGTCCGATGCCAGATGCCAGCTTCGCGCTTGAATGCCTCACATGCACTGGCCATAAACCGCATTCCTAAGGTCTTGTGCCCCTTACTAAATCTCTCTGAATGCGTGAGGCGGCGCCCGCGCAGGAAGTAGCTGGTGGCAAATGGAATGCGCGTGGTTGTGCGCGTAACCGCCACCCGATCCGACCTGGGAAGCCTTTGGGAGCATTTTCTGAAGCCCCTACATAAGTCTCGCTGTGCGATCGCTTACGTGATAGCCAGGCGAGACCTAAAGAGTTCACCGTTTTTTACAACTTTCTAGCGGTTCGTCAACTAAGTGCCAAGTCAATAACTACCCTTGAATAACCATCCATTCTTCTAACCATGCATCTACGCATCTGTATAACCCACTCGTACTTTAAGAAAGTGCTTAAGACCTACCTTTTATAAGTGTGCGGTTTATTTTGCCTTTAACACGTCGTCTTGGCACCCGCCGAGATACCCCTTTGGGGGTGATTCGAACGCGTAATAATTTTAAATAACATAACATTACATTCTTTCAGTGAGTAACTCAGAGAAAGGTGATGGGTAATATCAAAGGCATCTGAGAGATCTTTGAGTAGAAGTAGTCAGGAGTTGCCAGAGTCAAGGATGCAGAGTGAGTTATCAAAACTTTTCAGAGGTCAGTCTCTGTGCTGTAGCTGTGTCTTAATGGATGTGGCAAGAAAGTGTGTTAGCTACGCAGCTTTCTATCACTATATCTAAAAAGTGAAGGATAGAGACAGGCCAGATGTTTTCATGCCATTGGTATTCATCCAAGGTTTTATTTAGGTGTGGAAAGACTTGACTGTTTTTTTTGTTGTTTTTTTTGTTAAACTATTTTTTATTGGTCAACAATACAAAAAAAAGCACAGCAATGCAGTTTTTCAAAAACATACTATCAGATACAAGATATGTATATATTATTTTTTTACATATGTTGATACCATAACTCTTCATTCCAATGTCTCTCCCTCGACATTTAAAGGGTCATACAATCTGCCTTCACTACGCCGTTGCTCCACAGTTTGAGACAAACATATTTCTCCCCTGTATGTATTCCAAGAAGCCCACTTACGATCCCATTGTTTAGGGCAGCCTCTGTGCTTGAAAACATCCTTCTCCGCAACCATAGCTCTGTCCATGTCAGCATCCAGTCTTTAATTCGCGGCATCTAACCCACCACCCATATTTGTGCGATGTTTCGTTTTGCTAGGGCCCATCCCAGTGAAACCCATGATTTATCGGTCTGAGTAAGGTCAGTGGCGTCCCATACATTTAGCAGACTTCACTGATTTTTTATTTGCAAGGGAAAACACCTTGCTCAAGAGAGAACACCATGGTGGCCAGTGGAGTAAAAACTGGTTGTTAAGATCTTTGCTGATAGAGCCAGGTAGAGTGCCAGAAAGATGCTTTGATTGTTTAAACTTGGTTATGGTATCCAGCTGCGGTGCCTCTGCAGCAAAATGTGACTAGTACCAGTGTGCTTTACGTGTTAGCTCTTGTCTGGGGTGTCTCCCCTAGGAGAAGGCTGCTTGGCTCCTTTGTGTTTTAGATTAGAGATCCCATGCACATCCTTCTAAATGTGTCCAAGTGCAGAGGAGGCAGACTATGGAAAGATTGGATGATACTTCTTGAGGCCCTGTACAGTACTTTGTTGGGACAAATAATGACGCACCCTTGCCCCCTCGCATCTTGAGGTTGGGTGCTTCCCTGTAGGTATTTGAATAAATGAGCAATCCCTGTCAAGATCTGTCACATTGAACCAGTCTCATTGTTCCCATAAAGTTGATGATCAACCTACTCGCACACAGATGGGAGCATGGATTATGCACCCTTATTGCCTCAGCCAATACTACCATACCTCTGGTCATCTCTAAGCCTAATTTGATAAGACGCTGAACCATATGTCTAAGTCGCTGTCGGAAATTGGGTTACTGGTTGAGGGTGTGTGAAACCCAAAAACGTCAGCAACAACTATTCCTGTCAGGGTGAAGTCACAAGCAACTCCAAATTAACCTGTGGGTAACCCTCTGTTAGCGTGCCACAAAAGCAGTCAGGCTTAACTTGGAGGAAATGTGTAAAGAATTCATGCATCACTACAAACAGTCACAAAGCGAAAATACAACACAAGAAAAATCCCACACCAAATTTGAAACACAGAGTAAAATGTAATAAATGACTTGAGACCAAAACAACAAAAATCCAATCAGAAGAACCGGAGATATATAATTGCAAAGAATTAAGATGAGTTTAGTGCCTAAAAGCAAAAAGTGTCACTTGCAGTTAACTCGTCATGCTAGACTAGGAGAATGTCACCAGTTGTGATGGAACGTGAATCAGATACAGGGACCAGGTTAATCCTCCTGAAAAAAGTTACCTTCTAAAGTCCTGCACAATGAGTTCCATTTGCACTGGAGGAGGCCGTGAGGAGCAGGAAGAGCGCCACAGATGGTCATCGCAGTAGCTCGAAGAGAGACTGGGCGTCGCTGATAGTCAGTGCTGGACAGCAAACTCACAGACCCTCGAAAACTGGCCGTCGAAGCCGACCGGTAGGTAAACACCCGGGCCTCCCGGGGTCCCGTGGGAGACTACGGTCACCACAGTCAGGGACCCCCCCGCCAGAGGGGCGCAGGGAATCAAGGCCGGCCAAGTTAACTCACGGGGGGATCCCCGCTCAGCCCCCCCAGAGGACAACCTCCGCCCTTTCCAGCTCCACCTCCGGCCAGCACCGGGCCACCGGGGAGGCCGGGGCCCCGAGTGAGGATCACCTGTTTCCGCTGCCAACAGACCGGACACTACGCCAGCGACCCTCAATGTCCCATGTACCAACGAACCGCCACAACCACCCCGCCGGCTCGGCAAATGGCCTCCGTAGCCCTGGGGGAAGAGATGGAAGACTCCGAAGAATGGGAACCCGCCGCCATGGCCTTGGTCTCCCTAGGGGACCGGGAGATGGTCCCCGGAACGTCTCTACCAGCCAACACGAAGAAGTACCGACAGCAGGTGACGGTCAACGGTCGAGGGCCTCCGGGACACAGGGGCAAGTGTCACGGCGGTCCATTGTCACCTGGTCTACGAAGACCAGATCCTGCCCGGCGCCTTTTGTCCCGTCATATCATCAGACAATTCCGAGAGCCTCTGCCGGATGGCCCTAGTTCCCTTCGAATGGGGGGGAGTCACTGGCAAGTTAAAAGTGGCGGTCCGAACCTCCCAGCCCGTGGACTGCCTCCTGGGCAACGACCTTGAGAATTCCCCGTGGGGACAAGTGGAACGAAGAGCCCATCTCGAGATGATGGGCCTACCCGAATGGGTATGCGCCACCACGCGCTCGATGACTCTCAGAGTGCCTTCCTCCGAGGGGGGGGGGGCCCTGCCATGGAGCACCGCCACCATCCCCGAGGTCCCGGATGCGCCACCCGAGGCCAACGACCCCCTTCCGGACAAAGCGACCATTCCCGACGAGGGGTCCGTGCCTTCCGACCCCGAACCCCTGACCGAGCTCGGGGACCTGCCGGAATTGGCCCAGTGGCGCAACGAAGGAGGTCCCTCCCGAGAAGAATTCTGTCAAGAACAATCCACCTGCCCTTCCCTCATTGGACCCCGACAACAGGCCGAGGCCCAAGCAGCAGGCGACCGGACTGGCACCCACTGGGTATACTGGGAAAACGACTTCCTGTACAGCGAACAGAAGTCGGCCGAATTGGGATCGGCCCGAGTACTGGTGGTACCCCTGCGCTTCCGAAGTCTCCTCCTGGGCCTGGCCCATGATGTACCCCTGGCCGGACACTTAGGCCAAGATAAGACCTACCAGCGACTCATCACCCACTTCTATTGGCCCAAGATGCGAGCGAATGTGGAGACCCACTGCAAGTCCTGCCTCACGTGCCAGGCCAGCGGGAAGAGTGGGGGGAAGCGCAAGGCTCCACTACAACCCTTCCCCGTCATCAGTACTCCTTTTGAGCGGGTAGGCATCGACATCGTGGGACCGCTGGACCCCAAGACCACCCAGGGCCACCGGTTCATCCTCGTCCTGGTGGACCATGCCACCCGCTACCCCGAAGCCATCCCCCTCCGCACCGTGACGGCCCCCGTGGTGGGCCGGGCCTTGATGGGGATCTTCTCCCGCGTGGGGTTCCCCCGCGAAGTCGTGAGTGATCGGGGTACGAACTTTATCTCCCGATACATGAGGTCCCTCTGGCAGCAGTGCGGAGTATCGTACAAGTTCACCACCCCGTACCACCCCCAGGGGAATGGCCTAGTCGAGCGCTTTAACAGGACACTGAAAGGAATGATCATGGGCCTCGAAGAACCTCTACGCCGGAGGTGGGACGTCCTCCTCCCCTGCCTCTTGTTCGCCTACCGGGAGGTTCCACAAAAATCCCTGGGGTTCAGCCCATTCGAACTGCTATATGGACACCCCGTCCGGGGACCCCTGAGCCTGGTCAAGGAGGGTTGGGAAACGACTCCCCGGGGGACCCCCCCGAAAGTGTTCCGATACATCTTGGCACTCCGCAACCAGACCCGGAAATTCCGAGAACTCGCAGAGACGAACCTCGAGGCTAGCCAAGAAGAGATGAAGCGCTGGTATGACCAGAATGCTACGCTGGTCGAGTTTCAGCCGGGCCAACAAGTCTGGGTCATGGCCTCGGTGAAACCCTGAGCCCTCCAAGATAAATGGACTGGACCCTTCAAGGTGATCGAGCGGAAGAGCCAAGTCACCTATCTCGTCGATGTGCAGTCTCCGCGGAACCCCCTCCGGGTCCTCCACGTGAACCGCCTCAAACCCCACTTTGTAAGGACAGCGTTGAGTTTACTCCTGGCCACCGACGATGGGGCCGAAGAAGACACCGAGCCCCTTCCAGACCCCCTGGGGGCGAAAGAGACCGATGGTTCCGTGGAGGGGGTGAGACTATCAACCACCCTCACAGCCCCCCAGTCCGACGACTGCCGCCAGCTACTAAGGCAATTCGCAGACCTCTTCTCCCTGATCCCTGGGGTCACCAACTGGTGTGTCCACGACGTGAACACCGGCGACAGCCCGCCAGTGAGACACCGGGCCTACCGGGTCCCTGATCGGGTCCGAACCTGCATCCAGACCGAGGTAGCGAAGATGCTTTCTCTCCGGGTGATTGAACCCTCCGACAGCCCCTGGGCCAGCCCGGTAGTCCTGGTCCCGAAAGCGGCGGCCCCTGGTGTCGCCCCCGAGCTGAGATTCTGTGTGGACTACCGAGGACTCAATGCGGTCACCCGAGCGGACGCTCACCCTATCCCCGCGCAGACGAGCTCATTGACCGCCTCGGGCCGCTCGCTACCTCAGCACCTTCGACCTAACTTGTGGATACTGGCAGATTGCCCTCACCGAGGGAGCCAAGGAGCGCTCCGCCTTCTCCACCCCGGATGGGCACTACCGCTTTAGGGTGATGCCGTTTGGAATGAAAAATGCCCCGGCCACCTTTCAGCGGCTGGTGAACAGGGTCCTGTCCGGACTAGAGGGGTTCAGCGCAGCATACCTCGACGATATCGCGGTATTCAGCTCCCAATGGACCGAGCACCTCCAGCACCTCCGACAAGTCCTGCTGGCTCTGCGCCGGGCCGGCCTCACCATCAAAGCCAGCAAATGTCAAATTGGGCACGGCTCCGTAACCTATCTGGGGCACCAGGTGGGAAGCGGACAGGTCGCCCCCCTCCAGCCAAAGATCAACGCCATCTTGTCCTGGGAACCCCCCACGACCCAAACAGAAGTTCGGGCCTTCCTGGCACTCACCGGTTACTACCGGAGGTTTATTAAGAACTATGGCAGCATCGCAGGCCCCCTCACAGAGCTAACCTCCAAAAGACACCCCAAGAAAGTACAATGGACTCCCCCCTGCCAGAAAGCGTTCGACGCCCTAAAAGCAGCTATGTGTACGGCTCCGGTGCTTAAAGCCCCTGACTACGCCCAGGAGTTTGTGGTCCAGACGGACGCCTCGGAACACGGCATCGGGGCAGTCCTCTCACAGTTCGACGACAAAGGCATAGATCAGCCCATAGCCTTCATCAGCCGAAGGTTGCTGCCCCGAGAACAGCGGTGGAGCACAATTGAAAGAGAGACCTTCGCAGTAGTCTGGGCCCTCAAAAAGCTACGGCCCTACCTGTTCGGAACACACTTCCGAGTACAAACAGATCACCGACCCCTGCGGTGGTTGATGCAGATGCGAGGGGAAAACCCCAAGTTGCTACGCTGGTCCATCTCCCTCCAAGGGATGGATTTCACTGTGGAACATCGCCCCGGGACGGACCACGCCAACGCGGACGGTCTGTCCCGATTCTTCCGCTTCAGCGAGGAGAACCCCCAAGTGGATGGGTAGTTCTCCCCGCCTTTCAGCTGGGGGGGGCACGTGTGAGATCGGCCTCGTGGCGTGGGCCCTCCCGACCAGCAAGCTACCCTGCAACCACGCCGAACCTCGATGTCACAGACTTCCGGCCCCCGTGGCCCAACATCCCGAGGGCCGGCCAGATCCCCAACACGCATGCCCGGCCGAGGGAGAGCGAAACCCCCCAAACCAGACCGAGAGGCGCCGATCCTGTCACACCTCTGGTCTCTTCCCCGAGGGAGGTTTCGATCGACCACCAGGCTCCCGGTGAGCAGGCGCCTCGCCTGCTGGGTGTCTGGAGTCCCTCCCGGACCCACCTGAACAGATCAAAGGGCCGAGCGACACACCGCCCCCAGGCACCAGACCCCTCTCCGCGAGGACTCCGGACTTCAAAGAGGAGGGGGAGTATAACAAGGGGTGCTGAAGGGACGGAAGGCAGAGAAGACCTGGACTGACGAGAGCCTGCTGACCTGGTCGCGGCTCGATCGCTCCCCGAACCGAAGAACCCTGAACCATCTGAGCCCTGCTGACGCTGTCGCGGCTCCCCGAACTCTGAACCATCTGAGCCCTGCTGACGCTGTTGCGGCTCCCCGAACTCTGCACCATCTGAGCCCTGCTGACGCTGTCGTGGCTCCCCGAACTCTGAACCATCTGAGCCCTGCTGACGCTGTCGCGGCTCCCCGAACTCTGAACCATCTGAGCCCTGCTGACGCTGTCGCGGCTCCCCGAACCACGAACCTCCGGTGCCTGCTGAGTGACTCGCGGCCCGCTCCTCCAAGAGAATCGGCAGAGATTGCCGAGAGAAGCAACATCCCCTCAGCTCGAGGATTGAGAGCTGTGCGCCGGATACTCCGCAGAGACACTGATTCAAAGACTGTCCCGCTACCCCCTACCCCTCATCACGAGATCGCTGCCGCTTGTGGCACTAATTCTGCACCTACCTTCCGGATCATAAAGATCCCTGACAACTAACGATAAAGTCTATTGTCTCGCAAAGAATTCCTGTGTGGTGTCCCTCTGTCCGAAAAGAGTACATGCAGCGTGGGCGATCCTAGGTACAAGACCCTTCCAGGAAGGGCCTCCCCGCTCTTGCTCGGCCTAACTCTGGGAAAGGTGGGCCTCCGGGTGGTCAGGAAAGTATTCTGCAACCTCCCCGGGGAACGCCTTCCAACAGTACCCTTTCACGCAGGTATCTGCGTGAAAGGGGCATGCAATGGGTGTTGCTGTGGACGTTTCACCGCAGCACCTATTGGATTTTGACGCTGCCCTAGATTTACAAAGATGTGTAAATCTGCGGCAGGGCCAAAAACGAATGCCATTCAAAAGCAGGCGTTAAATTCACGCAACGAGGAGATATACTTTTATCCTTGTTTTTGCTCTTTCTATGTGTGCTGCATGCAGCACACACAGAAAGAGCAAAACATGAAGGTGTCCCTTCCTTTACATAAACAATCATTCCCTACAACAAAGACAGCCGTGCACCACAGTGCCTGTGTTGGAACTAGACAGCTATTTTTAGTGCCAGCGGTTAAACCCAGAGGTGTGCTGTATTCGTGTGAATATGGCGCATCCCTGCGTTTTTTAAATGACAGAAGCGCCACACTGCAAAATCTGCTGCAGCGCCGCGCTGCGCCATTTCCTTGTGAATATACCCCATAGTGGGGCGTTGGCCCCTTTGGCAGCCATACAGAGTGTATTGATGATTCTGAAGATGAACTTGTGATCATTGAAGCATTGCTCTTGCCTCTCTGGCGAGTATAGTGTAATTGGTGGGGCAGGCAGGACTGTGCCTAACAGGGTGTCAGCTAGATGTGTTGATGCTATGGGGGTGGGAGGGGCTGAACCTTGTTTCTGAGACAGATTCATTCCAGGATACAATAGCCTTCTGGCTTGTGATGGGAGTCCCAGAGTGGGGATGGAGAGGGTGGCAAAGGGGTTAATCTTGCCACGCTTGATGTAGACCATGCATTCTCTATCCGCTGACCCCTGGGAGAGAATGGTCAATTGCAAATATTCCATAGTTAAGTTTTCTGAGAAGACACCGTTGTCGGTAGGTTGTGGGGCTCATGAGGCTATGCTGCACCTGTTAGTGTATTGCAGACGTGTACGTAATGACGACCAGTCTGACTTTCTTAGTGTAGATGATTAATTGAAAGAGGCATCTGCACTGGTTGTTTGTTGGAGTCATTGCATCTTTTTAGTATTGTTGCGCCTCAACTGTGTTCTGCCTTGAGCATGGTTGCCGGCATTCAGGCTGGACAGGCTGTATTATTTCTTCCACGATCATTAATTTAGTTAACCGTTTCAGGTGTCTGGTCTAAAATGTGTTATTACTCTCTAAACGGCCTTCTCATGGGATGCAGCAATTGAGGGGTTTATTTAAAAGCCCCTTGCGCCGCCGGTGCGTCACTTTTAATATTGGAAAAAGTGACGCACCGGCGGCGCAAGGGGCTTGTAAATAAGCCCCGGAATGTTCATGGATGTGTGTGTTCGAGTTATAGGTTGTCTTTGAGGGCCTTCTAGAGTACGTCATTGTCTGAAGAGATCTTTGGCCCTGCTTATTCACGCAAAGGACTCGACTTCCGGGGCCAGGTGGCTGGGCCTCTCACGCGGCAGGATGAGGTCACCATCACTGTGGAAAGCCCATGCCGTCCCACTGCATTACGTCAGAAGACTATTCACAGCTACTTTGGCTGTGGAGAGTGGCACAGCAGCTACAACGCAGGGGCTGGAGAAGGCAGACTGCTGGATTGTTCACAGTCTTTCTAAGATGTACATGCACCACCCCACCTGAGGGCACAGCTTTGAGTATATTTTAGTGTTCACAAGCGAGCACCTGACACAGCAGTGGTAATGGTGGTAAGCAGTCCTTTCTGTGTTAGTCTGCATGCCTTTGTGTGGTATTGGATTGTTTTCCCAACAAGAGCTAGGTATGTCAGGGATTGTCTGTGTTTCCTTGTGTATGTCTGTATGACAGGCGTGTGCCGTGTTGAAGATTATGTAGTCAGCCAGTACTGAGATCCTATGATATCAGGTGAGAAGAATATGAGCTTGTCAGGAAGTGGAAGATTGGTGCCTGAAGACATATGGGGTAGATTTACGAGCCCCTTGCGACACTTTTACACCGCCGTTGCGTCACTTTTGTGACACAGCGGCGTCATAAACAATGCGCCACGCAATACATTTACAGCGTGACACATCTAGGGAGATGCGTCACGTTGTAAAGCCCTGTGTCACATTATACCTGCGGCAGGTATAATGTATGCAGAGTGGGCATTCCGATGAAAGAAATCCTCGTAAAAGTGACAGAGTGAAATCTACAAGATTTCACTGCCTCACTTCTACGACGCCACTGTGTCAAAACGTTATGCCTGCTTGAAGCAGGCATAAGGAGTGACGCAGCACAATAGGAATAGGCATTCCTGAGCATTGCTGGGGCTGCGTCGCACTTGCGACACGACTCCAGCAATGCTTTACCTTTACGCCAACAGATGAGTGACGCATCTGTCAATCCTTGTGCCACGGTGCGCCGTATTGTAAATACGACGCATCCATGGTGGCGCAAGGGTATTTTTGCTTGATGCAATTGAACTGACACATCTCTGATAAAATGCAGAGATGCGTCAGTGCTTGTAAATCTGCTCCATATGAGTTTAGGAGTGTGGCAGAAGTGGCCAAGCCCATAAATTGTCATTTTTGAGTTACCGTGGGCCTCTCTTAGGTGATCCTGAGAGTGACCACAAGTTCCTGGAAGGATAGGTGTGTTTCACTGAATCAGCCCCTTCCTCTATAATGCAGCTGTGGATGAGAGGAGTACCCCCAGATATCTAGTGTTTGAGGTGCACAGCCAAGAATCCCACTGTTGTGCAGCATTGAGGTCACCTGAATGCCTGAAAAGGAGGTAAGAAAATGTCAGGTGTGACTGAGAAGATAGTGTTGGGCAGATGAAAAAGACAAAGGTCAGGGCAGGAGGTTCCCTTACTTAGTGCACTCATTCATAAAAACACTGGACTCATGAAAGGAAAATAAAAACTGTTTCAATGTGAATCGTTTACACTCACTAAGACCAGTGTGAACGAAAACCATGATTCACCCGTCACATTCTTAATATATTAGTCTAAAACAGAGAAATACGATATTTGCATTAAAGTATTTTCTTTCCTAATAAAACCGAACAGATTCAGATGAGGTAGTAAGGCGGAGTGTAGATGTAATTTGGAGTACAGAGAGGTCAGTGGCCTTATCCGGTTGCATTATCTGGATAGGTTTGAATGTACAGAATGTTAACACACAAGAAATTGGTGTAGATAATGATTTATTCACCAGCAAGTTGTACCTTGTGCTCTAGTTTTGATGTCTTTGCCCCTCTAGCTACTTGGAAGAGTATATTGATTTAACTGGTACCGGATGCACTAAGGTCATTGAATGTAAAGGGCCTCATTCACAATCCCCTTGCGGCACCAGGCCGTCAATTTTTCCGATGCACTGGCGGTGCAGTGTGCCTGCCCATTTGTACAAGGCTACGTGAAGTCCCCCTGCGTGACTTTTCAATTGCTCTGTAAATATGCATGTGTCGTAAGAATCCTATGCTTCTCCACCAGTTGCGTAGAAGTGGTGCAACAAGGAGGAATACTTTTATTTCTCCTCCTTCTATGCCTGCTCTATTCTGCAGCATGCATAGAAATAGGAAAATGCCATCAATTATTGTTTTTTGTGCAGAAGGGTGTCCCTTCCTGCACAAAAACAATCATCCCTGCAATGCAAGCACCCATCCAACATGACTAGGGTGACCAACCGTCCGTAAATTTCACAGACTGCCCATTATTTGGGCCACTTGTCCGTTGTCCATGAGGAATTCTTTCATGTACGCCTTTTGTCCGTAATTTCAGGCATTGGAGGGAGCTGTCCCCCTGCAAGCAGCCTGAGAGTTTTATAACTCTCTGCAGGAGCCAGCTCGCGTTCCTGCAGTGATCAGTGGCCTGCAGCAGCCCCTTCCCGACCTGGCAAAGGCTACTATCAGCCCATTAGCACTCTGTATGTGTCATCTGCGAATACCTCGGAGTCGATTTGATGCTCAATTAGGGTCCACCTCTTGATCGTCTCAATTCTGCCGCATAAAACAACACAGAATCTTGATCGGATCAAGCGAGGGAAGGAAGGGAAGGGAACAGCTGAGAAGGAGACCTAGAAGAGAAATATACACATAAGCTACCGTTACCAGCACCACAGTAATGCAAACAGAAGTAAAGACTTCTATCTACCTGTAAAGACAATAAAGGTAGGCTGCATTGTAAAACGTCCTTTTTAAATCCGTAAGCACCGTAGGTATTTAAGCCTGTAATACAAAGAAGGCACAAACAATGTTGATGAACACAAACACCCTCAAATGTCTCGCTATATCCTGTATGCTCTACAAAAGAGCCAGTACCTACCAAAAGATATAAAATGCCTAGCGTCACAGGGGAATCTAAGATACTTCACCAGAGACCCTCCCCTGTTAAATGACAATAGAGAAAATATGGTACAATTAGAGCCTCAATGGAGCCGTGCCATAATACCATAAATCATGTTAGCAGGTCCCATGAAATTAATACCTTCAGGGTTGTTCCCACCCATGCAGTGGAGGAAGAGGCAAGGTCACTATGATCAATATACAGCAATATCCATGAAAAAGTACAGGCTCCTCCAAGTCTAAACAAAAACAAAACACCTCTCCTTGAGAGTTGAAAAAAGGCATAGACACTACTGAGTCAATTCTGGAACCAGAAACCTCTCCTTGAGGTGTATGAGGTGCCCATTGCTAGTAGATATTCAGACCCAAATGAACAATGAGCCACAGACTAGGGAAACCCCTGCACAAGAACTTTGAGGCAACAATAAGCAAGGCAAAAGTCAAGTGTCAAAAGGTACGCGAGAAACAACCGCGCACCAACCCAGATACGTTACCCGTCTTAGAATAGTTTATACGGGTCCACAGGAACTGCATCTGACACAGTTCACGCTCAAGCGGCAGGAGCAAATAATCTGCCTCGCACCTTGTTGTAATATGCTTATGCTAGTATGTGTGATGTCACTCCTGACACATTGGTGAGCTCTTAAGGTTCTAGAGTGAACTCATCTTGAGCTGGTGGAAAAGAATGCTGTGAGAGAATCTGCTGATGAACCTGCTGGCAGTTGGATGGATGAGCTGTTTAACCTGCATCTTCAATTAAACCATTTCTTAGATCTACAAATGTCATATCATTCAAATATCCATGATGTACTTTTTAACACTGGCGACGAGGATGGGATTTGGTATTCAACTTATCTTTAGTCTGAGATTTCATTAAAGAATCAGAAGGCTTCTGAGACACATTAGTATTAACAACTGTAACGTCCGAACCAACTTTGTTGAGATCCTTTTTTATCTCTTTCACACATGCTAGTGAGTGTTCAATTCTTTTAGCTATTACCAAGACCTCATCAAGAGACGGTTCGTCTTTAAGCCAAAGTTCATCCCTTACTTTCTCAGAGATACAACCAAGCATAAATTGATCTCTTATCCTTTCCTCAATTAGGACATCAAATTTACAAGTGGACGCCAGACGTCTGAGATCTGTCACATAATTTTCTATGCTTTCATCCTCCTTCTGCATACGTCTACCAAAGTGATAGCGTTCTAAAATAGTACTAACTTTTGGCAAATAATGTGCATCAAGCTTGTACATACATTGTTCAAATTCATTCAGACCTGTAGCAGCACTGGCTGGAACGTCAGGAAGATGATCAAACACATCTTGACCCTCAGATCCAAGACAGTGCATTAGTAGAGCCGTTTTCCTCTCAACACTGAGAGAAGTTCCGCACACACGAGCATATCGCTCAAAAACTTTCTTCCACTTGGACCATTTAATAGGTGGATCACCAGGCGATTGTAGAAAAAACGGTGCAGCCGTAACATTCTGCATGACTCAGAATTTTTTTTTTTTAAATAAAACTTTTCCCTCTCTTTTTTTTTTTAAAAACCACTACAAATCTTCTCTTATTAAACCAAATACATTCCACAACATACTACAACCACCCATGTTATGCTATATCTAATACATACAACAGCAAATTGCAATTTGACTATAAGTGGAGAAATGTAGCCTAAATGTTAAAGAAACTGAGCATATCAGCACTGTCTACTCCAGGACTCGCAGTAAAGGTGATCTGTCAGTGTAACGTAGAATTGTTCCTAAAGATGTTTAGTTGTAAATGTTAGCACTCCATGACCAACATTGCATGAAGACTTTTAATCAAGACTTGACGACCACTATAAGGAACTCTCAAAACTTAAAAGCTGTGCGTGTCAGCGTAACTTAGTAAACAACACGCATGTATTTGTCGTTACATAACAGCGCGTGTCAGAGCTGCTTAGTTAATGTTAAAGGCACACTTGTAAAGTATATACTTGCAGCACTCTACACGTTCCGAAGATGAATCAGGATTATTTATTTATTGGTCTTGTTGCAAGCTGTGCGTGTCAGCGTAGTTTGAAAACAGACACGCAGCATATTGTACTTCCAATAAAACAGCTGTGCGTGTCAGCGCTGTTTGAACTATGTTAAAGCCCCTCTCGCAAAGTAACCTCACAGCGCTACACACCCTTCTTGAGAGCGTAGCTTCGTAACTGAACGAGGGACATCAACTAAGGCTCCGTTGCATGTGGCAGAAGACACGCGGAAATAAAGTACTTACAGTTGAACTGCTGTGCGTGTCAGCGCTGCCTGATCAAAACCCAAGAGACACTCGCAATTGTAGATCCACGGCGTTCCTCACTCTTCCTGTGCGCGTCAACCACGTCAGCCAAGGAACGTCAAACAATGGCTGAAGCATGTCAGCACGTCATGCGCTTTCACCATGCGTTTCAGGGTTACCAGGACAGCAGAAGACGTTGCGTTCCAGGCGGAGATTCGACGTACATCGTATGTCCAATCCAGTTCTATCTGCTAACAATGGAGGAATTCAGCAGGTTGACGAACACCTCGAAGAACGTCGTGCTCGAGATAAACAGAGAGAGCGCGAGCAAATGACAGGCAAGTCCAATTTAAATAATAATCTCGTAACTGGCAAGTTTTTTAAGATACTGAATCGGCAGTAATTTAAGAAAATCTTCAGCTTGTGCCACATAAAAATAGTATCCTTGAAAGATGTTTGAGCGCTTACGAGGATTTTACTTAAAAATAAACAAACCCCTTAACGTTAACACAGTCATAGTTAAAACGCTATACAGGTGATGAATATCACTGTAGCACTGCGAAGATCGCCAGATGAAATGGACTAGTCTTAGTAAACACGCGCTTAGAAATAAGAATTACAGTCTTATTTGACAAATGAATAAATTCGTTTTTGTAATCTTTAAAGTCGCTGTAGTCTGGAGTTGAGCTGTTATCCGTTTTCCCAGTCGTCGCCAGTGTTAAAAAGTACATCATGGATATTTGAATGAAGATCCTGAATCCATTTGTAGATATAAGAAATGGTTTAATTGAAGATGCAGGTTAAACAGCTCATCCATCCAACTGCCAGCAGGTTCATCAGCAGATTCTCTCACAGCATTCTTTTCCACCAGCTCAAGATGAGTTCACTCTAGAACCTTAAGAGCTCACCAATGTGTCAGGAGTGACATCACACATACTAGCATAAGCATATTATAACATATCTCCCTCCTTTACACATTGCATATATACACAATAAACAACAGAACATCAAGCAATGTAATCTTTCAGATAAGAGGGAGTGCGTGAAACTCTACTAGGTCTCATCATGACTGGGGGAACAGTTTCCTTTCTAGACAAATCTTGAGACAAATATACATCATCATTTCTGTTACATAAAGCAACACGACTCAAATTCCACACCCTGTGATCAGCAGTTCTTATTGCATTATGAAAAACTTTTATCACTTTGATGGGTTTGGAATATTTAGAACCAGCAACACAAAACCCAGGTTTTTTAATCCTGACCATGTCACCAACTAAAACTCCTGCCAGACCCCAAGGCATGGCAAACTGCTTTTGTTTATGGGCGCCTGTCACCTCACCAGGGGCCAAGCTCTGGGTAGGTGGAGGTTTCATTTTGGCGCATTGTAAATTGTGTAATTAGCTGTAAATATTTTTTTTTTATTTATGAATATGGATCTGTTAGATAGAAGTGTTCCATTTGCTGTGGCCTGTTAATATGAGAATGTCTTAAGAATTGTCATTGTTTTTTTGATGATAATGCAAAGTTACACATTTTTGTTTTTCTATACTGTTTTCTGTTAATTGACATGACCTGTGTGTACCCAAATGAGGTTGTGTCATTCATTTTGTTGAGTTGGAGGGGGCTGGGATGCATAACTGAGAGCGTCCTGGGCCTATAAACTCCTACACTTCACAGTAGAACTGAAGCTCATGTCTTTTATGGAAACACCATCCTTAAAGACCTAGCTCCTTCAATCTGAGGCCTATATAAAAGAGAGAACTCGGACGCCTATACTTTTGTTTTTCTTGTACACCACGAGTTGTCTCCTACTGTCCTATACAGCGCGCTGTTACTTCCCAGCTAGGGCTGGCATACCTAAATGCATGACATACGAATACACAAACACGCAGATGCACTACCTTATAGACCAATAGGGTGGATATCGCACTTAGTAAATACAAGTGGTTTGCACGATTGAAACATTTCTGTTCATCTCTTGCCACAATTCCTACGATCAATTCAGTTCATAGTGTGCCCTGTAAAACTCTCACAAACAAATATTTATCTGAACAAAATTAGCCTCAGGTGCAAAAGTGATGCACCGGTTCGGGTTGGAGTAGGCTTGGATGCTGCGTGGGCAGAGGAGACTAAGTGAGTAAGGGAACCTCAGAACATTAATGTTTCCCATGTGGCATGCTTCCTGACAATGTCTAGCACCGGTGAAAATAAGAAAGATGTGCAGCTCGAAGGTACGTTGATGTTGGCATTCATACTCTTGAGTTCCTGTTACACAGCTGAGATTGGCTATAACTCGTGGAAAGTCATTCACAGCCAACAAAAGGGCTGCGTGGGCATACTTATAGCTAATTAAGCTCTATATAAATTCCAAGCACTGATACAATGAACAAACACTGGTGTGTTACAGTCATCTGACCTCCTCTCATGAGACTTAAAGACCCACACCAAGGCTAAGGAAAATCAAACTACGTGTCCCAGCATGCTTCTCTGCTGGCCGAAAAACAGGACTGGCTGAAAGTCACTGTCACAATCGGAAGAAAAATGGACAGCCACACCTGCCTCTCTCCAGAAAAAGACTGATTAGGCTGCGTGTGCAGACCGCTGTAGCTGTTTGTTACCAAAAGACTTGTGTTCAATGCCGAAACTTAGAGTGGACTTCAGGTCAGCCAATTGCTTATTATTGGTGGGCTTGTTTATCAAGCTTATTTCCTTGCTTCTTATTCAATTACTTTCATTCCTTTTATTGTGCGTGTCCTTCCCCTGGAGCATAGGTTTTTACAGTGTTTTTGATTGTATGAGTTATATCCTTCCATTGCTTACAATCAGGGAGCTATTTTTTTCTCTTTTAACACTCTTTTGGAGTGTATGCGTTATTTCTTCTCTCCTCCTTGTGTGCTTGTTTTACATTTGTGTCCCTCCCTTTCTGCTACGTCTTTTACTTCTTTTGCACTCCATTGAGTGCTACTTGCCGAAAAAGCACTTCAAAACCTAATCAGGGGTAGCAAGCACTATAGAAATGCAAACCGTTTTCCCTCTTCTATCCCTCCACTATCCTTCTCAATTCAAATAACTGACTAACATATCCATCACTCAAATCACTTTCATATTTCACTATTCTAATCCACCACACATTTTTTATGGGATCCGGAGTAGCGTGCTACTTGCTGAAAAAGCACTTTGACACCTCGTCAGAGGTAGTAAGTGCCATATAAATGCAATTACAATACAATACAATACAATATTACCTAGATGCATCCACTGTTAGCCTCTTACACTGTCACACAAGCAGCAACAATGGTACAAGCACAATTGTCCTTTATTATTTATTTATTTTGATCCAATAGTGCAAAGTTTCTGCATTTGTGCTGTTATTATTTTCATATTTACCCTGCCACGCCCTAGCCCTCTTAGCTTTTACACATCACATCCCCTAGGATGATTATTCAGGATCAGGTGTTTTTTTTTCAATGGGGGAGAGGGGGCATGTAAGATCTGAAAAGCCTTCCGTTTCGATCTTTTTCTTCTTTTTTTTTTTTTGAATATGCAAACGCAGGTGTTTAAGTTTCACTTGCACACACAACAGATGCAGTGCAAGGTAGTCTCCACCTAATATAAACTTATTTTGACTTTTACTTGTGTTTGTGGTCTATTTACTTACGTAATATTGCGCGACCTCCTCTGATGGGTCTGTAAAACATTCCTTTTGTCCCATATATTTGTCCTGAATTCTGACCTTCTGTCCTGAATTTCTGACCTGAATTTTGACCCTTTGTCCTGAATTTTTACACTTGCTGCCCTGAATTTGCACCCATGCCAGTTGGTCACCCTAGACATGATGTAAGGGTGTCTGCATTGGGATACTGCTGCTGTTTGTCTGCTGGCGCACAGGAGAAGGACAGGAATGCACTGTATCTTGTAAATATGGGACATTCCGGCACTTTTATTTTGAGGACACATAAAGTCACCCTGCGGGTCTTTTCATAGCTTTGTAAATAAGGGCCCCTTTCACGCATTACTCTGCATGAAAGGGGTGTTCCATGGGTGATGCTGCGGGTGTTCCCACACATGCATCCATGGAACCTGACACTTTCTAAGGATTTACAAAGTGTCGTAAACCTAGGAATGCATCAGAATCATATGCCTCCCCAAGGGAAGCGTCGGAGTGGCGCAATGAGGAGGAATACTTTTATTTCTCCTTGTTTGTTCCACTTTCTATGTGTGCTGTATAGAAAGAGGAAAATGCCATCAATTATTGTTTTTGTGCTGTAAGGTATCCCTTCCTGCACAAAAACAATTATCCCTGCAATGCAGGCACCCTTGCAACATGACACATGGGTGTGTGTGTTTGCACACGGCTGCTGTTTCTGTGCCTGCGCTGGGGAGAAGAACAGAAATGCATCCTATCTTGTAGATATCGTGCATTCCTACCCTTTTATTTTGTCACACAGCAGCGCAGCAGGAAGGCTTGCTGCGCTGTCATATGTCAAGATATAATAAATGAGGCCAACATTTCTTAGAATTATAAAACAAAGTTCTATGTACACAATTGTTCTAACACCTTTGCCAAATTATTCAGGTCACCTTAGCCTCAGCCCGCTTTTGGGTGAGTGAGAACCTGTCTCCTGTTGTAGCTTCACAGCACCAATGGGTTTTATGAAAATGGGAAAGTTTGCATATGCTGCTGACACCAAACTAGTAGAATAACACCTAGGTGGTCGTGTCATTTATGAGTTAGGGATTAGGGAATCTGCTGCACGGGGCAGGTTTGCCCATCCAGGCTCGTTCAGGCAATAGCTGTCCTTGAGAGATAGGAAACTAGATTGGGCATGTTAAATGAGTTGTCAAATGGACACTATGACCTTTTAATCTCACCTTAAAATTGTCATGATGACCCTTTCTTTGCCAGAGACTAATCTAAAAAGTGATGCCTATGAAACTAGAGCACTTACAGTAAATAGCTCTTTGTCTAACGCATCCAATGAGGCAATCTTGGATCCAAAACTGTGCCTTTCAGATTCAAGTGCTTCCACTCATTGTTGATATCACACAATATAGAGTAGGAGATAGATGAAGTTCCTTACTCAAACTCGGTGACTCCCTCACATTCTCAACTATTCCCTGCTTGGGTGGAGGGACATGTAATTGTCCTAACTGCCAAGACAAATACCAGACACGATGAGAAAGTCTGCAGCGGCGGGTGAGTTGTAGGTGCAGTTTCATGATGGAAGGATGCACTTCCAAGTGCCATTTTGTAACTGTCTTTTTAAATGGTAATATATATAAATGTATGTATATATATATTTTTTTTTTTCTTCTTTTTTTCTGCTTTTGCACATAGGAGTCTGCAGCTAATCTGTGCATCAACATCAACAAAAGAGTGGCAAACATACTAGAAACTATTTTCGGAATAGGCTAAAATCAGGCAAAAGTTATTCAATGAGTGCAAACCCCACCAATTTGCTCCGCCATCCAAGTAAAGTATCGCCAATGAGGTTGCAGGACATTCCCCCGTTTAGATTGAGCTCCCATTCCTTTCCTAGTAAACTTGGAGTAAATGACCTAATTGGTCTGCATTCCTAACTTCACACCCTATTCTCAAATTGTAATGCAATGACAGTGACTGAGCCTGTGGTGACCAGTGCAATGATGATATGATTCACCTGGGTAGGGTTTCCCAAGAAGGTTATGTCTGATAGAGAGACCAACTTCATGTCAGCCTACACGAAGGCTATGTGGGAAGAGTTTTTAATTCCCTATAAGTTCTCCACACCATACCATCCCCATACCAATGGACTTGTTGCGAGATTCAACAAGACCTTGAAGGGCATGAATATGGGCCTGTCAATGCTTTGACATTCCAGTGAGACGTGCTGTTTCCATGCCTATTGCGTACTTTCAGGAAGATAACCCAGATAAGATTGGCTTCAGCTCTTTTGACTTACTGTTTGGGCACCCTTCTCAGTCTTGTGAAGGGGGGGGTGGTAGAAAACTCCCATGATACCCCCACAAGATGTTGTTGATTAAACGCTAGCCCTCAGAGCAAAGATGGGGCACTGCATGAAAGAAGCCACTCAGAATGTAGAGGTCAGCCAGGAAATGATCAAACACTGGTATGACCATAAGGCCACTCTGGTTGAATAACACTCTGGCCACTAAGTGTGGGTGATGGAGCCCATGGTCCCTGTGCCCTTCAGGACAGTGGACAGGATCCTATGAGATTAAGGAAAAGAAGAGTGAGGTCACCTGCTTAGTGGGCCTCCAGACACCCAAGAAGTCCTTAATTATCCTGCATGTCAACAAGTTAAAACCACAATTTGAGAGGTCTGAAGTTACCACCTTCTGGTGACAGATGGTGATGGTGAGGAGGAAAGTGAACCCCTCACAGACCTCTTGTCATACAAGCTGCAAGAATGGTTCAGTGAAGGTCAGCAGATGGGCTGTTGCTAGTTGGGGCAGTTTGCCTCAATATTCTCACTCATCCCAGGGCTCACCAACTGAAGCACTGAATATATTAACACAGGGACAGTATGCTTGTCAGAAACAAGATTTAAAGGTTATTCAGCAAAGTGAGAGCCAGCATCGAGGATGAGATGTCCAAGTTATTGCTGCAGAGGGCAATTGAGCCCTCCTGTAGTCCGTGGTCCATCCCAGTCAAAAGCTGTCCCGCCAGGCACCACCCAAGAACTGTGATTTTGTGTAAATTACATGGGATTCAATTCATTTACTAAGACCTACACACACCATTCCCAGAGTCCATGAGCTCATTGACAGTTTAGGGACTTCCACGTTCCTCAGTTGACGTGACATAAGAGTATTGTCAGATTGCCCAAACTGTAATGATCCTTCGATCTTGTCATTGGGTGATACTACTTAAGGACTAAGGACCTTCTGTGAGCCTGCTACTGTTGTGGACACTAGCTTGGAATCTGTGCTGCACTTTAGTGTTCATTCAAAGACTCTCCAAATCCTCCCGGATATCAGATCCACTCCAGAGTCTATTCCTGGGTTTACTTATCAAACACTAAAGCATTACGGTATTTATATGCCTTAATGGAGCATCACAGCTGGAGAGGAGACTTTCGATGAATCTTATTATACTTAGAACTCTGTCTTACCACTTTTAGCATGCCCATGTGCTCCCTTGCATGAATCCCTGTCGTATTACGAATTAAAATACAATACATTTTTCACTGCGGATTTTTGTTCATCCCGCTGGTTGCTTCCTGGAACCGCCGGGCAGTCGTTCAGAGCTGCAGGAGGGACTTTGACTTCTCTTACCTGCACTGTGCTACAGCCTGCTCACACCTTTTCTGAATTCCAATCACCCTGTGCCGCTGTGAGCTTGGAGGAGGGATTTAACCCTGACTTCTGGAAGCTCCTGCTTTCTTCTGCAGTTGCCTGCACTACTGAATCCTGGAAACCTTGAGAAATGTCCTGATTCCGCTACTGCCTTTGTAAATTGTCCTGATTTCCTGTCACTGCCCTGTGCTGCATTGTGTTCCCTTGTTTTTCAGTCTCACCTTTCTTTCTGCTTATCCTTTATAGCCTGAAATCCTGATTTCTGTGTTTTCCTTTTTGGGCGTCTGGCCACATGTTTGCTGAGTTGGCAGCTGTTCTCTTTACTTCTTGGATCTCAATTACTGTTTTATCCATGTTCTAAATTCCTGCATTTATATCATGTACCAGCAGGGCATTACTTATTCTGATGATTGTTGGGTTCAGCCTGGTCTTGATCCCTGTATTCCTGTTCATGATTTCTGAAAACCTTTTCTTAATTCCTTGCTGTAGGAGAGTAGGATCTGCACTTATGTTGCCCCCACTTTTTTTCTGATGTATAGACTGGTTTCAGGCCCTAGTCTGGCTGGGTCCCTGCTAATCAGGGCCCCAGTCCCTCTGTTCTCTCTAAACGACTTGGTGTGCATATTAGATGCACTAGTGATTGGATACTGGGGTACCTTATGAGCCCCTAGTATATGGTACCTTAGGTACCTAGGGCATAGGCACTTCACAGGCCTACCAGGGGCTGCAGCATGTATTATGCCACCCCTGGGAAGCATTCTCAATCTGACACCACAGGCCTGCTGCTGCAGCCTGTGTGAGGTAGTGTTAGCACTCCTAACTGAGATATAGGTTTCTATATCTCACCATACACACACATATAAACCTATCAGCCACCCCTATGGCAGGCCCTATCAATCCTGAGGGCAGGGTGCTTGGTTTACAATGTGAGGGGGTGCCTCTGCCTGAGCAGGGCCCCTCTGCAGCTACCAGAGTCTATTCTCTATGGCTGTTTGTGGATGCGGTTAAACCATATACTCTTAAGTGCATTAAAATGCTAACTTTGGAATGACTGCATCAAAACATGTCGTGTTTGGTGTCAAACAACTTGGAATAATACCCCCACATCAGTCCATGATGTGGGAGCATAATCCCACCCTTCTAGAGGGGACGACATGTAAAACGATAGAAATCCTATAGAGCCCTGGCATCACAAAATGGATGTCACCAGCACAGACACTGGGCTGCCCTCCTGCTGCTGACTGAAACTCGCAGTGGAGGAAGCCCAACAAAAGGCATCCTGTCACAGGGAGGTGTCACCACCTTCCAGACAGGATTTAGTGTATTGGGGCTGGTTGGGTGCACTCCTAGAGTGCTTTGAAGTCCTGCACTGGGGGAGCAGTAGGCTCCTCTGTGCATATGCCAGCTCAAACCGGTTCCGGGGCTAACTGCCCCTGCTCTGGCGCAAAACTGGGCAAAGGGAAGTGGGTGTAACCACCCCCTCCCCTGACCTTCCTAGAGGAGTGGTTATAGAGCTAGTCCCTCCCCTATCTTCACTATAAGATAGCATACTTTGCCATTGCAAATCAGATAACCCTGGACGACGCTCTACAAAGAAGAATCCTGGCCCTTCGACGTTCCACTACCTTTGGAAGACAGAAGAATCTCCCTTGGAGTCAAGGAGTGACTCCCCTGCTTGGCAGGCACCAAAAACCTTAATCAACAGTTGCAAACTTTCCTGCTCCCGCCGGAGTTCGAAGTCCCTGCTGCCCCAAAAGTAGATTTCCTGACTTCTCTATGGCCATTGTGAGTCCCCAGCAAAGCTGTGGTGAGTGGATCCCACGAGTGACGAGGAACAGCAATACCCGGGGACCGTGCACTATTGTCAAGTGCAAACCCTTCATGACATTCTACGGACTTGTGCATTGGACCATTTGTGACCCAAGCCTCTAGCAGGTTTTGCAGCAAAAATCAGAGGCCTACCCCGTCTCGAGTGACCATGGGCTCCTGTGAAACATTTCCTGAAGCGGCATCTTTGCGATCACTTGCCCGTTGGCTAGTGGGTCCCCCGAAGACTTTCCTATCAACTCAAAGGGCTCCCCTGGTTGCTCCAGGCCTGCCCTCATTCTCCTTTTCTGGGTGAGTCCCTCAGACCTTGCTGGTCTGCACCATCGACTTTCTTCAGTCTACATGAGACTTGCAGTTGCCAAGGCTTGTTGGCTCCAATCCGGGTGCCAACACTGCCATAAGCTGCAGATGTTGTGATACACTCCAAATCCAACCGCTGGTCATCCTTGATCTCTCCTGGACCTCGTGAGCGAAGAGTCAAAACACCAGTGATGACCTGAAATCACCCTACATCCGTGGTCAATCATCTTCCTGGCCACCGGTCACTGGCAAGTGACTTTGAACACTGTCCCTTCAATTTTCAGGTCTTCTCCATCTTGAATCCAGGCTTGGATTCCACCGAACACTTCTTCAGTCGACGCAAGCAGCAAGTCTTCTTTGGTCCCCATAGAAAACAGCGACGCGACCCGATACCAAAAGAGTCAGACACCTATGCACCCGGCTTCCCTGGGTGAGGTAACTCGTGCACTCCGGTGCCCTAGTGTGTGTTGGCCCTCGAAGTACTTACCTAGTAAGTGGCTTGCTTGTAGACTTCCTCGAAGTACCCTAGAACTTTAAAAATCAAACCGCGACTTGCACCATTATAATCAATGGGGAACCCGCGGCTGTGTTTAAACACTGCACGCGTCTCCCGTGGGCCTGTTACTTACCTGCTAACACTGCAGTAGTGAAGCCCCAGCGATTCCCCAGGCCCTAGGCCGTGTCATTTTGCAAGTCAACATTCTTATACCATTTTTTTAGTATCTGGTCTGGTAGCCCCTAGGGCTTCAGCCATATTTGTGCTTAATTTATTGTGAAACGTTGACATTTGAATGTGTATCTGGTTTCTAATCTCATAAAGAGATTAGTAGAGTGTGTCTAGTAATAAATACATATATATTTGATATATATACCTGTGTGGTGTCCTTTCATTTGGTAATTCAAGAGATTATAAGGTGAAACAAGCTGCTTTACATTCCTCTGAGACTTAGCCTGAAGGCTGCTCTCCACAGCTACCACTAGGATAGCTTTCTTTAAAAATTTGTCTTAAACCTATCTACCATAAGAGTCGAACTGGACTGGTGCAAGGTGGCCACTATAACTAGTGACCAGCATATGCCAGGCCAACTTCTCACACTTGCCTTGTGCTGTCTTGTCTGTTTTGTATTCTGATTATCTTTTCCACTCTGGTTCTTTGTTTCATTTCAAATTTGGTCCACTGTCTATTGCCATCCATATCTGTTTACAGTGCGACCTCTGATGTGGTCTCCATTCTGATCAAGTTAGGGAAAAACTTCTGTTGTTGCACCCAGGCCCTTTTCAGTCTTACCTGTCTCAGTGTTGTTGTCAGTTTACGGTCTCTATAACAGCAGGCCCAAATATGACTCCAGGATTTATACGGCTGATCCTCCTATTCAAGTTACAGAGACACTACAAGAGGCCTTTCCTGCAGTCATCCAGCTGACAAGTTCCAATTGGACCTGCCCTGGATCCTGCTGTTGACCTCTGCTGGAGTGAGTTCTGACCCCAAGTCTGTTCCTGAGGTGCTGGAACCCTTAGATGTGTCTGGCTGGACTTCTCCTACAACTCCTGGAAACCTTGGACTTAGGAACTTTTGGGCTCCGAAGACCTCCGGAGCACCTGGACAAGTCAACTAAGGTGATTCGACCAGGGTGCCTTGCCGCTGGACGAAGGATTCAGATCACCCCAGCTCAGAGCTTCTCTGCAGCAGCAAATCCGATTCAGTGGGACCTCATTAAGAACAAATCAGGCCTCGTGGAGCTCTCTTTAGCTGCAGCTTGCATTTTTGCCCCACTGGAGGAATCAGAGCTCTAAAACAAGTGACTCAGTCCGCCCGCCACCCTAGCGGTGCTGGGACCGGCCGCCAGGGGTGCGGCAGTCCCGCTCGGCCGATTAGGATGCGACCGCCACCCTGGAGGTCGCATACCACATCTTTAACATTGTACACAACGTGACAGGCACCACGTGGTGCATGTCACCTTGACCATGGTAATGTAGAGGAGTACCATAGATACCCCCCAAGTACAACTAACCACGCCCCCGTGGCCCCACAACGGGCCCCCTACCAAAACTCTGCATGCCTTTCCATGGCGGCATCGCCACCAAGGAAAGGCCGCCTTTTACAGGTATCCTAATCTGGTGAACAGTGCCTGATATGCACTGCCACCATTTTAGGCACCCTGCACCATCCGCCAGGCAATTGGAATGATTGCTGGCGGCGGACGGTCTTTGCATCCGCTACGGATGCAGGCAAGTTCTTACCACCATCCTAATCTGGCGGTGGGAGAAATCTGTATGATGGTGGAAGGACAGCCACTGCAGGGCCTGCGGTTCTCCCCGCCGGGCCTGCAGTGGCAGTCCTTCCGCCATCCTAATCACCACCTAAGTGCGAATGAGGAAATCTTGATGGGGCAAAGGTTTTAAAAGTATCCTGGCAGCAAGGGACCTTCATTGTTGCGAAATTCAAAATTCTAGCACGTGAAGCTTCCCTGCCAAAAACCAATGGCTACCTGACCTCGTGGAGCCTTCCTCGGCCACACCCTGTAGCCTTGCCCCACTGAAGATTTTGGACGTAATTTTTTTGAGACTACGTCCCAAGGTATAACTTCCAACTGGGTCAAACCTGGTTTATGTATCTGATCCTGTGCTCCATTGTGCTCGGCCTCACATTGTACTTAGGTGCCAGTGGGCCTTACATTGTACTTAATTGGCGATCTACCCTGATCAGTTGCCACGTAAGGCTATTTAGTGCTATTTTTATTTTAAAAAAATTAAAATGAATATCTTAGGTTCTCCTTATTGGATATTTATCATTTTGGTCTAATTTAATTTATTAAAATGTACTTCTATTTTTGAAATTGGTTGGGAATTTTTCTTGTGTTATGTTTTGACTTTATTTACTTTATTTGTGAGTTTTATATAGCACCAGCTAGACCCGAGCATATCAGAGCACCCTACATATTTTTATGATTAAGTTTAAAAAAGTACAAGTGGAGAATCATGCGGGTCAACCTGTCATAGAGAGAAATATAGGACTATAAAAGCAGTAAGGTAGTCAATGTGGACACAATGGAAAATAACAATGTAGCAATTAGGTAATATCCCAATCCCTCTATATCAACACTTCAAGCCTTTGCGCTCCTACATGGTAACTTTGAAGTGGGTTGGCGGACATCCCAGGGTCAGATGGGAGCTTTATTACTGTTTACTATATACTATGTACTGTTTTACTATAGAACTGCATAAATACTTTACACATTGCCTTTAAGTTAAGCATGTCTGCTCTGTGCCATAGTTACCTGGGGGCTTCAGCTCAAGTTAATATAGCTAATTTAGTGGTTAACCCTGACCAGGAATGTGTTAATTAATTAAGGTGGGTCAACACCCCCCCCCAAACTAAGGCCTGATTACGATGGCAGTGAACCCGCCACTGACAGGCTGTCGGTGGCGGGTTCACTGCAATCGTAGGGTCATTCACCGCCCTCCAGATTATGATAGGGGACTGTGTGCTGGAGTGCGTAAAGCCCAACCACCACAGGTCTGACAGAGGCAATCATTACGATCGCCTATCAGACCCACCCCGCATCCTCAGAATGATGGCGGTGCTTAGGAGGCACCTCCACCAGATTTGGATGCTGGATCCCCGCCAGTCTTTCCATGGTGCTTCCCCTGCCATGGAAAGCCTGGCAGGGATTGCCTTTATGGACCCGTTGCGGGCCCCCCGTGGGCAGGGGCAGTTTGGATTTGCACTTGGGGAAATGTAAACAATGCATTTTTAACATTGCAGCGGGTGCTGGACCTAGCAGCACTCGCCGCAATGTTAAAGATAGCAGATGCGACTGCCACGGTGGCGGTGGCATCGTAATACCCTCTTTGGGACCGCCACCTTGTAGGCGGGCGGTCCAACTCCCCGACACGATGGCTACAGACTGAAGTCCATCCACCATCGTAATTAGCCCCTAATAACTCAATTTCTTACACCATAGATGTGCTTGGCTGTCATAGTCTTTTCTTCCAGCTTTCCAACACATGCATTGATCACCTCACTAGCCAATAAATATCTTAAGCAGGACATCTTAATTCATGAGTGTTAAGCAATTGTAATGTTCCTGTCTTTTTATCTAATCCCTAAGGGTCACTGTTTTTTGTGATATCAACTCATTTATAAAGACAGAAAGCCATCTATTTCCCTGCCTGTATTTTTTTAAACGCAGATAAAAACAGAAAGTTGATCTTGTCTTTGAGTGATACAAAAACTGTCATCCAAGACAGCAAGAGCTATAGTTGTGAAGACTGAGATGCATAGGAGTTTAAAAAAAGGGAAAGATTACAAAGGAAATAAATACTGTAAGTCTTGGGGTCCTGCTTAAAGATACTGTTTATATCTGTTTGTATGCATCTGTATATGATCTTGTAAAACATGCTATTTTACCTTCGGGCTTTGTCTACAATGTGGAATATTGTGAGTGTTAGAATATTGATGTTCAGGGGCATGGCTTGGTCCGTAAGAATGGGGGGGGCACTTCAGATTTTCTAACAATCATGGTGGTTAAAATATATTATATGAGAAATAGGGGAGCTTAAGGAGCAGTTGGACGTGAAGGAACTGGAATGCAGATTTTGAGGGGTACTTAAAACTAAAAAAAAGAACTTTAAAGCACAGACGAGTGAGTGTGTGCATATTTGTGTCTGCATGTGTATGTAAAAATCCCACGTGAAATCTGACAAACACCTCATCGTACCTGACTTAAATGCTCCCTCACCCAACAATTTACTACAGAATACATTTATTAGGGGAGAGTAACACCCTATACACCCCCCCTGAAGCTATGTCCATGTTGATGTTCCCATATCTGTACCAAGCTCCACGGATTGTACTCTGGAATATTGAGTACAAGAATATTGTGGCACACCAATATTATGGAAAAATTGTTGATGGACAAAATATCGAAAGGTAATTGCATGTAGGGAAGTATAGATTTACTATTCTTAGCTCCACATCTATGTACCTTAAGGATATGCATATCGTCAGGGTACATAGATGTGGTGTTAGGTATAGAAAAACTATCCATACTTACCTTTCATTGTTTTTTATCTATCGATATTCAGTCTATGATATTATTGCCCAATGGAATCCGATAGTCGATATTCAGGATCCGCACCACTCCATGCAGTGTATATGTGTTCATATGTATTGAGAATTGAAAACTACAGAGCACTCAGATTGGTATGGAAATTAAAAGAAAAATACTGCTGCTTGAGACTATTGTGGCACAGAGGTGGCTGCCACCTATGGGGGTGGGCACGCAAAAATAATACTTAAAAAACACTTACTTGAAGACTAACACGATGTCCTCCGCATTGGACATCTTCTTTCTTCCACCGGGCACACTTCTGTCTACACATAGTTCTGTTTTATAAAATAGTATTTCAGAATTTGTCATCGTTGCACCACAACTGTTAATATAATATGAATTAATTCTTATGACTTTGTGATTTTTCTGTAGTTGATGTCTTGATGTGTATATTTTCTTTAGTATGACAGTATGTGATTGTCCTTGAACTTGTTGTGTAGTTAGTATATTTTTGTCTTTGTTCTCAGTGTATTTATATGGTTCATTCTTCTCTCTATGTATGTGGAGCTCACAAATTGTATACATACATCATTGTTAAATATCACCATATTATATGTTAAAAAATTAAAAACCAAATTTTCATATTTAAGATTAATAAATGATAAATTACACTGGTCTGATGTATGGCATCTTTATATCTTTAACGTATTGTTTTCATATTTAGGCTTTGGAGAAATGTGTTTATTTCTGTTACAAGTATCCTTCCCTGGATTCTTCTCCAAATTTAACTACATTTTCAGGGACCCTCTTTATGAATTTGAATGTTCGACTGCAGCCCAGCCACCAGGAAACTCCCTTGACCAATCCTGGTGCTGCTCTCATGCAGCATGAGAGCAGCACCCGGATTGGAGGGAGCCGCCTCACTTGACGCTCCACAGCACTCTGGAGACCTGCACTTCTCTAACCCAGCTGTCTCAAGATAGCTGGGTTAAAGATGTTTAAAGTGCACAAGTGTGGCTGGCTGTCGCAAGACGGACGGCCAAAAAGACATGCACACTTTAAACAGTGCACAGGCCGCCCACCCTCCTCCCTGCTGATGTCATTCTGTAGACCCCGCCCATCTTTTTTTAAACAAATTTTTGTTGAGCATTTATTATTCCAACTTGCATTGCTTAACAGTCATCATTTCAGTTACATTTAATCTGCCTTGTAATCTGCCGTATCCCTTAGCTCCTAACATTGCAACATCTAATGTCTTGACAATATTACTTGTAGGATTCCGGCCCTCATCGAAGCCCCGGCCTCCCACAGTGTCAGCATATATCAACTAGTCTCTGTACAGTTTAGGATTATCTTGCGAGTCCAATTCGGTCTTGCCTTGTCAATGGTTGTAACCCACTACATATAAAATCCTCAATTAACCAAACAACTCTCACTCACCCCCCCCCCAGGTGTGTCATGTGAGGTACTTTTCGCAAAATATGCTGGTAGTACACAAGAGCGCCCTCTTGATGCTGGTCGTTTTATGTTGTTGTCTTGCTCCTGTGGATTTCCTAAGAAGAGGGAATTCTGGCAACTTCCCTTCTTTTCCCCCATCTTCCCGTCTTCTAGCTCATGGGCTATGGGCTCCCACTTCTCCCTCCTGAGGGCCCCTTAGTGATACTACATCTGTCTCACTCTCTGGGTTCTTTAGCACCTCTACCAGCGCTCTCCATAATCTAGCTGCCTCAAGTGTGTTTTTTGCTGCCAATTTTCTTAGTTATACGTAACCGTACTGCACCCTCACTTTCAGCCCATTTTGTAAACTCCTTCTTCCATCTCTGGACGTTCGGGCCCCTCTGCGACGTGGATGATGTCATCAGTGATATCATTTGAGATGTCATCAGTGAAGTCACTAACCATGACATGAGTGATGTAATATGTGACATCATCAGCAGTGCATTGCAGGCGCGCGAGTAATAGTTAGCTCAACTAACTATAACAGGCGAATTTCTCTGGTTTTATATGAGTCAAATGTCCAACTAACTATAACGTCCCTGAAACCTATGGTTTTTTTAGTGAATTTAAAAGGTTTTTTAAATGCTAATTCCTAACTATAACGTCTGCAAAACCTGTTTTTTTCAGTGAATATATATATATATATATATATATATATATATATATATATATATAATATATATATATATATATATATATATATATATATATATATATATATATATATATATATATATATATATATATATATATATATTAAAGCTCCAGTTGCCCCTCTCGGCAGGAACGCACTCACACACTGATCGGAAATGAATCCTTTATTGGTCAGAATTGCCTCCAATGTGCAGATCGCATTACACAGGAAGGTTGTCGTTTCTGCCTGACGCGTTTCAAAGCCGTATGCTTCTTTCTCAAAGGCTCGACAGCCATGTGCATTTTCAGAACACACCTTCTTTTGTAGTTATTCCATGCCCTTCAATGGGCAAAGGCTTCTGGATCTCGTAGTGTGTCTTGCATCAAACCCTGGATGGGTGCACTTAAATCCGCTGTTTTTTGCACAGTTCAAAGCCCTGGATGGGCCTCCGCACCTGGGGACAATCAGAAACCATAGTCAGTGTTCCATATTCAGAGCCAGGTTGAATACCAAGCCCCATGGCACCCAGTCTTCACGGGTTGGTGCGTGCCTCGCGGCAAGGGCTGCCGCGTTTAAATTAAAGCTCCAGTTGCCCCTCTCGGCAGGAACGCACTCACACACTGATCGGAAATGAATCCTTTATTGGTCAGAATTGCCTCCAATGTGCAGATCGCATTACACAGCAAGGTTGTCGTTTCTGCCTGACGCGTTTCAAAGCCGTATGCTTCTTTCTCAAAGGCTCGACAGCCATGTGCATTTTCAGAACACACCTTCTTTTGTAGTTATTCCACGCCCTTCAATGGGCAAAGACTTCTGGATCTCGTAGTGTGTCTTGCATCAAACCCTGGATGGGTGCACTTAAATCCGCTGTTTTTTGCACAGTTCAAAGCCCTGGATGGGCCTCCGCACCTGGGGACAATCAGAAACCATAGTCAGTGTTCCATATTCGGAGCCTGGTTGAATACCAAGCCCCATGGCACCCAGTCTTCACGGGTTGGTGCGTGCCTCGCGGCAAGGGCTGCCGCATTTAAATTAAAGCTCCAGTTGCCCCTCTCGGCAGGAACGCACTCACACACTGATCGGAAATGAATCCTTTATTGGTCAGAATTGCCTCCAATGTGCAGATCGCATTACACAGCAAGGTTGTCGTTTCTGCTTGACGCGTTTCAAAGCCGTATGCTTCTTTCTCAAAGGCTCGACAGCCATGTGCATTTTCAGAACACACCTTCTTTTGTAGTTATTCCACGCCCTTCAATGGGCAAAGACTTCTGGATCTCGTAGTGTGTCTTGCATCAAACCCTGGATGGGTGCACTTAAATCTGCTGTTTTTTGCACAGTTCAAAGCCCTGGATGGACCTCCGCACCTGGGGACAATCAGAAACCATAGTCAGTGTTCCATATTCGGAGCCAGGTTGAATACCAAGCCCCATGGCACCCAGTCTTCACAGGTTGGTGCGTGCCTCGCGGCAAGGGCTGCCGCGTTTAAATTAAAGCTCCAGTTGCCCCTCTCGGCAGGAACGCACTCACACACTGATCGGAAATGAATCCTTTATTGGTCAGAATTGCCTCCAATGTGCAGATCGCATTACACAGCAAGGTTGTCGTTTCTGCCTGACGCGTTTCAAAGCCGTATGCTTCTTTCTCAAAGGCTCGACAGCCATGTGCATTTTCAGAACACACCTTCTTTTGTAGTTATTCCACGCCCTTCAATGGGCAAAGACTTCTGGATCTCGTAGTGTGTCTTGCATCAAACCCTGGATGGGTGCACTTAAATCCGCTGTTTTTTGCACAGTTCAAAGCCCTGGATGGGCCTCCGCACCTGGGCACAATCAGAAACCATAGTCAGTGTTCCATATTCGGAGCCAGGTTGAATACCAAGCCCCATGGCACCCAGTCTTCACGGGTTGGTGCGTGCCTCGCGGCAAGGGCTGCCGCGTTTAAATTAAAGCTCCAGTTGCCCCTCTCGGCAGGAACGCACTCACACACTGATCGGAAATGAATCCTTTATTGGTCAGAATTGCCTCCAATGTGCAGATCGCATTACACAGCAAGGTTGTCGTTTCTGCCTGACGCGTTTCAAAGCCGTATGCTTCTTTCTCAAAGGCTCGACAGCCATGTGCATTTTCAGAACACACCTTCTTTTGTAGTTATTCCACGCCCTTCAATGGGCAAAGACTTCTGGATCTCGTAGTGTGTCTTGCATCAAACCCTGGATGGGTGCACTTAAATCCGCTGTTTTTTGCACAGTTCAAAGCCCTGGATGGGCCTCCGCACCTGGGGACAATCAGAAACCATAGTCAGTGTTCCATATTCGGAGCCAGGTTGAATACCAAGCCCCATGGCACCCAGTCTTCACGGGTTGGTGCGTGCCTCGCGGCAAGGGCTGCCGCGTTTAAATTAAAGCTCCAGTTGCCCCTCTCGGCAGGAACGCACTCACACACTGATCGGAAATGAATCCTTTATTGGTCAGAATTGCCTCCAATGTGCAGATCGCATTACACAGCAAGGTTGTCGTTTCTGCCTGACGCGTTTCAAAGCCGTATGCTTCTTTCTCAAAGGCTCGACAGCCATGTGCATTTTCAGAACACACCTTCTTTTGTAGTTATTCCACGCCATTCAATGGGCAAAGACTTCTGGATCTCGTAGTGTGTCTTGCATCAAACCCTGGATGGGTGCACTTAAATCCGCTGTTTTTTGCACAGTTCAAAGCCCTGGATGGGCCTCCGCACCTGGGGACAATCAGAAACCATAGTCAGTGTTCCATATTCGGAGCCAGGTTGAATACCAAGCCCCATGGCACCCAGTCTTCACGGGTTGGTGCGTGCCTCGCGGCAAGGGCTGCCGCGTTTAAATTAAAGCTCCAGTTGCCCCTCTCGGCAGGAACGCACTCACACACTGATCGGAAATGAATCCTTTATTGGTCAGAATTGCCTCCAATGTGCAGATTGCATTACACAGCAAGGTTGCCGTTTCTGCCTGACGCGTTTCAAAGCCGTATGCTTCTTTCTCAAAGGCTCGACAGCCATGTGCATTTTCAGAACACACCTTCTTTTGTAGTTATTCCACGCTCTTCAATGGGCAAAGACTTCTGGATCTCGTAGTGTGTCTTGCATCAAACCTTGGATGGGTGCACTTAAATCCGCTGTTTTTTGCACAGTTCAAAGCCCTGGATGGGCCTCCGCACCTGGGGACAATCAGAAACCATAGTCAGTGTTCCATATTCGGAGCCAGGTTGAATACCAAGCCCCATGGCACCCAGTCTTCACGGGTTGGTGCGTGCCTCGCGGCAAGGGCTGCCGCGTTTAAATTAAAGCTCCAGTTGCCCCTCTCGGCAGGAACGCACTCACACACTGATCGGAAATGAATCCTTTATTGGTCAGAATTGCCTCCAATGTGCAGATCGCATTACACAGCAAGGTTGTCGTTTCTGCCTGACGCGTTTCAAAGCCGTATGCTTCTTTCTCAAAGGCTCGACAGCCATGTGCATTTTCAGAACACACCTTCTTTTGTAGTTATTCCACGCCCTTCAATGGGCAAAGACTTCTGGATCTCGTAGTGTGTCTTGCATCAAACCCTGGATGGGTGCACTTAAATCCACTGTTTTTTGCACAGTTCAAAGCCCTGGATGGGCCTCCGCACCTGGGGACAATCAGAAACCATAGTCAGTGTTCCATATTCGGAGCCAGGTTGAATACCAAGCCCCATGGCACCCAGTCTTCACGGGTTGGTGCGTGCCTCGCGGCAAGGGCTGCCGCGTTTAAATTAAAGCTCCAGTTGCCCCTCTCGGCAGGAACGCACTCACACACTGATCGGAAATGAATCCTTTATTGGTCAGAATTGCCTCCAATGTGCAGATCGCATTACACAGCAAGGTTGTCGTTTCTGCCTGACGCGTTTCAAAGCCGTATGCTTCTTTCTCAAAGGCTCGACAGCCATGTGCATTTTCAGAACACACCTTCTTTTGTAGTTATTCCACGCCCTTCAATGGGCAAAGACTTCTGGATCTCGTAGTGTGTCTTGCATCAAACCCTGGATGGGTGCACTTAAATCCGCTGTTTTTTGCACAGTTCAAAGCCCTGGATGGGCCTCCGCACCTGGGGACAATCAGAAACCATAGTCAGTGTTCCATATTCGGAGCCAGGTTGAATACCAAGCCCCATGGCACCCAGTCTTCACGGGTTGGTGCGTGCCTCGCGGCAAGGGCTGCCGCGTTTAAATTAAAGCTCCAGTTGCCCCTCTCGGCAGGAACGCACTCACACACTGATCGGAAATGAATCCTTTATTGGTCAGAATTGCCTCCAATGTGCAGATCGCATTACACAGCAAGGTTGTCGTTTCTGCCTGACGCGTTTCAAAGCCGTATGCTTCTTTCTCAAAGGCTCGACAGCCATGTGCATTTTCAGAACACACCTTCTTTTGTAGTTATTCCACGCCCTTCAATGGGCAAAGACTTCTGGATCTCGTAGTGTGTCTTGCATCAAACCCTGGATGGGTGCACTTAAATCCGCTGTTTTTTGCACAGTTCAAAGCCCTGGATGGGGCTCCGCACCTGGGGACAATCAGAAACCATAGTCAGTGTTCCATATTCGGAGCCAGGTTGAATACCAAGCCCCATGGCACCCAGTCTTCACGGGTTGGTGCGTGCCTCGCGGCAAGGGCTGCCGCGTTTAAATTAAAGCTCCAGTTGCCCCTCTCGGCAGGAACGCACTCACACACTGATCGGAAATGAATCCTTTATTGGTCAGAATTGCCTCCAATGTGCAGATCGCATTACACAGCAAGGTTGTCGTTTCTGCCTGACGCGTTTCAAAGCCGTATGCTTCTTTCTCAAAGGCTCGACAGCCATGTGCATTTTCAGAACACACCTTCTTTTGTAGTTATTCCACGCCCTTCAATGGGCAAAGACTTCTGGATCTCGTAGTGTGTCTTGCATCAAACCCTGGATGGGTGCACTTAAATCCGCTGTTTTTTGCACAGTTCAAAGCCCTGGATGGGCCTCCGCACCTGGGGACAATCAGAAACCATAGTCAGTGTTCCATATTCGGAGTCAGGTTGAATACCAAGCCCCATGGCACCCAGTCTTCACAGGTTGGTGCGTGCCTCGCGGCAAGGGCTGCCGCGTTTAAATTAAAGCTCCAGTTGCCCCTCTCGGCAGGAACGCACTCACACACTGATCGGAAATGAATCCTTTATTGGTCAGAATTGCCTCCAATGTGCAGATCGCATTACACAGCAAGGTTGTCGTTTCTGCCTGACGCGTTTCAAAGCCGTATGCTTCTTTCTCAAAGGCTCGACAGCCATGTGCATTTTCAGAACACACCTTCTTTTGTAGTTATTCCACGCCCTTCAATGGGCAAAGACTTCTGGATCTCGTAGTGTGTCTTGCATCAAACCCTGGATGGGTGCACTTAAATCCGCTGTTTTTTGCACAGTTCAAAGCCCTGGATGGGCCTCCGCACCTGGGGACAATCAGAAACCATAGTCAGTGTTCCATATTCGGAGCCAGGTTGAATACCAAGCCCCATGGCACCCAGTCTTCACGGGTTGGTGCGTGCCTCGCGGCAAGGGCTGCCAGGTTTAAATTAAAGCTCCAGTTGCCCCTCTCGACAGGAACGCACTCACACACTGATCGGAAATGAATCCTTTATTGGTCAGAATTGCCTCCAATGTGCAGATCGCATTACACAGCAAGGTTGTCGTTTCTGCCTGACGCGTTTCAAAGCCGTATGCTTCTTTCTCAAAGGCTCGACAGCCATGTGCATTTTCAGAACACACCTACTTTTGTAGTTATTCCACGCCCTTCAATGGGCAAAGACTTCTGGATCTCGTAGTGTGTCTTGCATCAAACCCTGGATGGGTGCACTTAAATCCGCTGTTTTTTGCACAGTTCAAAGCCCTGGATGGGCCTCCGCACCTGGGGACAATCAGAAACCATAGTCAGTGTTCCATATTCGGAGCCAGGTTGAATACCAAGCCCCATGGTACCGAGTCTTCACGGGTTGGTGCGTGCCTCGCGGCAAGGGCTGCCGCGTTTAAATTAAAGCTCCAGTTGCCCCTCTCGGCAGGAACGCACTCACACACTGATCGGAAATGAATCCTTTATTGGTCAGAATTGCCTCCAATGTGCAGATCGCATTACACAGCAAGGTTGTCGTTTCTGCCTGACGCGTTTCAAAGCCGTATGCTTCTTTCTCAAAGGCTCGACAGCCATGTGCATTTTCAGAACACACCTTCTTTTGTAGTTATTCCACGCCCTTCAATGGGCAAAGACTTCTGGATCTCGTAGTGTGTCTTGCATCAAACCCTGGATGGGTGCACTTAAATCCGCTGTTTTTTGCACAGTTCAAAGCCCTGGATGGGCCTCCGCACCTGGGGACAATCAGAAACCATAGTCAGTGTTCCATATTCGGAGCCAGGTTGAATACCAAGCCCCATGGCACCCAGTCTTCACGGGTTGGTGCGTGCCTCGCGGCAAGGGCTGCCGCGTTTAAATTAAAGCTCCAGTTGCCCCTCTCGGCAGGAACGCACTCACACACTGATCGGAAATGTATCCTTTATTGGTCAGAATTGCCTCCAATGTGCAGATCGTATTACACAGCAAGGTTGTTGTTTCTGCCTGACGCGTTTCAAAGCCGTATGCTTCTTTCTCAAAGGCTCGACAGCCATTTGCATTTTCAGAACACACCTTCTTTTGTAGTTATTCCACGCCCTTCAATGGGCAAAGACTTCTGGATTTCGTAGTGTGTCTTGCATCAAACCCTGGATGGGTGCACTTAAATCCGCTGTTTTTTGCACAGTTCAAAGCCCTGGATGGGCCTCCGCACCTGGGGACAATCAGAAACCATAGTCAGTGTTCCATATTCGGAGCCAGGTTGAATACCAAGCCCCATGGCACCCAGTCTTCACGGGTTGGTGCGTGCCTCGCGGCAAGGGCTGCCGCGTTTAAATTAAAGCTCCAGTTGCCCCTCTCGGCAGGAACGCACTCACACACTGATCGGAAATGAATCCTTTATTGGTCAGAATTGCCTCCAATGTGCAGATCGCATTACACAGCAAGGTTGTCGTTTCTGCCTGACGCGTTTCAAAGCCGTATGCTTCTTTCTCAAAGGCTCGACAGCCATGTGCATTTTCAGAACACACCTTCTTTTGTAGTTATTCCACGCCCTTCAATGGGCAAAGACTTCTGGATCTCGTAGTGTGTCTTGCATCAAACCCTGGATGGGTGCACTTAAATCCGCTGTTTTTTGCACAGTTCAAAGCCCTGGATGGGCCTCCGCACCTGGGGACAATCAGAAACCATAGTCAGTGTTCCATATTCGGAGCCAGGTTGAATACCAAGCACCATGGCACCCAGTCTTCACGGGTTGGTGCGTGCCTCGCGGCAAGGGCTGCCGCGTTTAAATTAAAGCTCCAGTTGCCCCTCTCGGCAGGAACGCACTCACACACTGATCGGAAATGAATCCTTTATTGGTCAGAATTGCCTCCAATGTGCAGATCGCATTACACAGCAAGGTTGTCGTTTCTGCCTGACGCGTTTCAAAGCCGTATTCTTCTTTCTCAAAGGCTCGACAGCCATGTGCATTTTAGAACACACCTTCTTTTGTAGTTATTCCACGCCCTTCAATGGGCAAAGACTTCTGGATCTCGTAGTGTGTCTTGCATCAAACCCTGGATGGGTGCACTTAAATCTGCTGTTTTTTGCACAGTTCAAAGCCCTGGATGGGCCTCCGCACCTGGGGACAATCAGAAACCATAGTCAGTGTTCCATATTCGGAGCCAGGTTGAATACCAAGCCCCATGGCACCCAGTCTTCACGGGTTGGTGCGTGCCTCGCGGCAAGGGCTGCCGCGTTTAAATTAAAGCTCCAGTTGCCCCTCTCGGCAGGAACGCACTCACACACTGATCGGAAATGAATCCTTTATTGGTCAGAATTGCCTCCAATGTGCAGATCGCATTACACAGCAAGGTTGTCGTTTCTGCCTGACGCGTTTCAAAGCCGTATGCTTCTTTCTCAAAGGCTCGACAGCCATGTGCATTTTCAGAACACACCTTCTTTTGTAGTTATTCCACGCCCTTCAATGGGCAAAGACTTCTGGATCTCGTAGTGTGTCTTGCATCAAACCCTGGATGGGTGCACTTAAATCCGCTGTTTTTTGCACAGTTCAAAGCCCTGGATGGGCCTCCGCACCTGGGGACAATCAGAAACCATAGTCAGTGTTCCATATTCGGAGCCAGGTTGAATACCAAGCCCCATGGCACCCAGTCTTCACGGGTTGGTGCGTGCCTCGCGGCAAGGGCTGCCGCGTTTAAATTAAAGCTCCAGTTGCCCCTCTCGGCAGGAACGCACTCACACACTGATCGGAAATGAATCCTTTATTGGTCAGAATTGCCTCCAATGTGCAGATCGCATTACACAGCAAGGTTGTCGTTTCTGCCTGACGCGTTTCAAAGCCGTATTCTTCTTTCTCAAAGGCTCGACAGCCATGAGCATTTTAGAACACACCTTCTTTTGTAGTTATTCCTCGCCCTTCAATGGGCAAAGACTTCTGGATCTCGTAGTGTGTCTTGCATCAAACCCTGGATGGGTGCACTTAAATCTGCTGTTTTTTGCACAGTTCAAAGCCCTGGATGGGCCTCCGCACCTGGGGACAATCAGAAACCATAGTCAGTGTTCCATATTCGGAGCCAGGTTGAATACCAAGCCCCATGGCACCCAGTCTTCATGGGTTGGTGCGTGCCTCGCGGCAAGGGCTGCCGCGTTTAAATTAAAGCTCCAGTTGCCCCTCTCGGCAGGAACGCACTCACACACTGATCGGAAATGAATCCTTTATTGGTCAGAATTGCCTCCAATGTGCAGATCGCATTACACAGCAAGGTTGTCGTTTCTGCCTGACGCGTTTCAAAGCCGTATGCTTCTTTCTCAAAGGCTCGACAGCCATGTGCATTTTCAGAACACACCTTCTTTTGTAGTTATTCCACGCCCTTCAATGGGCAAAGACTTCTGCACATGGGAGGCAATTTTGACCAATAAAGGATTCATTTCCGATCAGTGTGTGAGTGCGTTCCTGCCGAGAGGGGCAACTGGAGCTTGAATTTAAACGCGGCAGCCCTTGCCGCGAGGCACGCACCAACTCGTGAAGGCTGGGTGCCATGGGGCTTGGTATTCAACCTGGCTCCGAATATGGAACACTGACTATGGTTTCTGATTGTCCCCAGGTGCGGAGCCCATCCAGGGCTTTGAACTGTGCAAAAAACAGCGGATTTAAGTGCACCCATCCAGGGTTTGATGCAAGACACACTACGAGATCCAGAAGTTTTTGCCCATTGAAGGGCGTGGAATAACTACAAAAGAAGGTGTGTTCTGAAAATGCACATGGCTGTCGAGCCTTTGAGAAAGAAGCATACGGCTTTGAAACGCGTCAGGCAGAAACGACAACCTTGCTGTGTAATGCGATCTGCACATTGGAGGCAATTCTGACCAATAAAGGATTCATTTCCGATCAGTGTGTGAGTGCGTTTCTGCCGAGAGGGGCAACTGGAGCTTGAATATATATATATATATACAGAGAGAGAGAGAGAGAGGGCAGCCAGAGATGGATTGCTGACCCTGGACTGGAGTATCTTTTTAATTATTACTCGCCATAGGACCCCAGCGGTGCGAAATAGGTATATAGTCAATAGTTATATGGATTAATTAAAGGACCATCCCTGCTAATAAGAATGCATGATATGGATATTTATACCTCTGTTCTTTTAGATATGGAGAGTTATCTATGAACAATTGGCTCAATTTAATATGGCTTGTGACCAAGTGGCTTTGCACAGGTATGTTACAGTTAAAATAGTGCATAAGAGCATGATTATATTTGAGGCTGCACTTGGTGGTGGTAGCGGAATGGAGGCATGAGTGATGGTAAACTCACTGTAAGATGCTGGAGCACTTATAGTTAGTTTTTATACAAAATTGTGCTATATGAATAATACACTTTGGATAAAAAACTCATGGAATGTTACTGGTGGGCACAAATTGATTGGGTATAATTGGATTATTGTAAGACAACAGGCTTTCCATGATGTGAAGGAAAATTCTCTCATTTCTTTTATATAATAGGTTTTAAAGAATTATTATTATTTTTTAAAGCGGAATGGAGAAAAGTTAATTACATGTCTGTCCTGATGAAGGTGGCCAGATTGATTTAATCTACCGAAACATGTCGACGCCAGAAATTCTGTTAAATTTGTTAAAGGCATTATAGGTTAAAAGACAGAGAATTAATTCCTCTGTGTTGTGCTGTCTATGATTGCAAATCAACATCTAAATGACACATTTAAGGGACTTATTTTATTCCTTTCCAGAGGGGTTGTTGTAATTTTGTAAAAGTGTATTACATTTTGTTCTCTAAGGTATATGAAATGTTTTTTAAATTGTATGTTTTTATCATATTACTGTGAGATTTTGTATTAAATATGTTTATAAGTGCCTTGACATCCTGAGTTGTTGTGTTACCTGGCTGAGTAGTGGAAGACTGTACGCGACTGGTGTGGATATCTGTTTGTGGATGCATGACTGGAAGTATGTTAAAAGGGAAAATTGATATCTGACTTTTGAGTCTGTTGGTGCTCTGTCCCTTTTAAGTAGAGGAGCCCCTCCTTGTTTTTCGAGGTAATTTCAGTGGGGCAACGCTTCTCTGCTCCAACGGAGGAGCCGCCCCTGTTGTGACGTTGATATGAATTGGCTTCAACAGTGAAATAAAACTTTTAACAAGTCAATAAAAACATATGTTAATGAAAATACAGCTATAGCGTATGCCCAATGTTTGGAGTTTATAACCGGGTAGAGATGTATTCATGCATCTAACTATGGGGCATATCAACAACAACCGGCGATAATTATCGCTAAGCGCACTTAGCGCTAGGATAATTATCGCCGGTTAGCGTGGATTTTTATCGCAGAGATAGCGTGCTATTAGCAACGCTTATCTCAAAAGCGATAAAAATCCTAGCACTAACTGCCTAACGTGAGATTATCGCTGGAAACCCAGCGATAATCTCACGAAGTTTGGCGTTAGCTCGATGATAGGGCCTCACATACTTAGCCATGATATCCTCCTTCCATAGGATATCATGACTAAGTCAGTCCTGAAGCAGGCGGAAGGAAAGTAGCGATAACAGGGGTTATCGCTACTTTTCCTACCACTATGCTTCATAGCTTGGGGCTTGATGATAGGAGAAATGTCGCTTAGCGACATTTCTCCTGTCATGTCAGCTCAGGAACGCCCACTTTGCATCTCATTAGAGATGCAAAGCTGGGCGTTAGGAATTCGTACGCTAAAGCAAGGTTTCACGCGTTAGCGTGACCTTGCTAATTATGCGATAAAATTATCTCCGCTTTTCGGTCGAAAACGGCCGCAAAAGCGGCGATAATTTTCTATCGCCTCGTTGTTGATATGCCCCTTTGTTTCTCTTGACTAATTATCATGCTATTATTTGCTTGATCTGAGGATACACCCCCTCAGTCAACCTTTTCCAGCCTCATCAATGACCTGAAAAGTGGGTGCAACACCAAGCCAGAACTGTTCATCCTCTGCCTCGATGACCTTCCAGTATGACCAGATGATCCCTAGACCTGCTCTGACGATGAGCAGCTCACGGATAAGCGATCTGTGCTGTATGCAGATGATCTGACACTACTAGCACTGACCAGTAACAACCTCAAGCACAACCTAAGCCTAAGGAAGATGCTGTAGGGTATCTCCCCAACCGTATAAATGAAGAAAGAACTTTATGCAGTAAAAAGAAACAAAACATCTTCAGCTTTTCTTGGTGGTCCAGAATTGAAGCTTCAATTCTCTGTGGCCATTTGGCACAAGCTTAGCAGGTGATATTTTCAACTGGCAATACAAATGCTACAAGTAAAAGCACTTCTTTCTTGGCTACAACCATGCACAATAAGTTTGATGCAGACATTTACATCGAGAGCACACCCATGTCCATTGCAAGATTTTTGGGGGCTTTAAGTTACCCTAGGGGATTTGGTTTTTTTTTTTGTTTGATTGAAAAAGGCATCAGAAGGGTAAAGCATCCTACAGACAAGGACGTAAACATTCTGCCGGAACACTTGCATGGACTAGCCCGCAGTGATGGGGGGTTTATCGGAGCTAGATTATAGTAATTAGGTTTAATAATCTGCAGTATTGTTTCTGAAAATCAATATATGCTGATTAATGACGTATGAAAATGCCTAAAAATACGACAATTGTGCTGCCAAAAGCAGTCTGTAATGCTGCAGTGTCAATAAAATGTGCTTAAAAATAACAGCATGCTATACAAATTAATGCAACATCACTCTATAGAATTGGTGAGATTTCCTCCGCCATTCAGTGTCCAGCCCTGCACCTTCATCTGTGGTGCCACATTAAGAAAAGTAACTCAAACGTCCGCCCCCATCACTGAGCAGACAGTCAGATCTGTTTCTTTTGTAAATGAAGTGGTGATGAGTTGACAACAAGAAGGTCATGGTCAAAGAGCCGGAGTGTGTGAGGGAGCGTGCCGGCAGTAAGGAGAGGGTGGTAGACATGAAGGCGGGTGTCACTCTGGGCACAGGGTGGTAAAGGTTTACCATGGCATCTGCCTGACCCAAGGGAAGAGATGTAGGAGTTCAGGTGTCTGCCTACTGTAATGAGAGAGTGACAGAAGTGGAGGAGTGAATCCTGGAGTCAGCGTGTAGTAAGGAAAGGCTGTTAAATGCACATGGTGTCTGTCTCCGGTAGGAGTGGCTGGCAGACGTGTAGGCGTCTGTCACTCTGAGCGTAGCATCTGCCTGCCCCAAGGCAAGAGTTGTAGGAGTTCAGGTGTCTGCCCACTGGAATGACTGAGGTGGAGGAGTGTAGCACGGAGCCTGCCTGTAATAAGGAAAGGCTGTTAAATGCACATGGTGTCTGTCCTCAGTAAGGAGAGGGTGGTAGAAGTGTAGGCGTGTGTCCCTCTGGGCACAGGGTGGTAAAGGTTTACCAGGGCATCTGCCTCTCCCAAAGAAAGAGTTGTAGGAGTACAGGTGTCTGCCTACTGTAATGACTGAGGTGGAGGAGTGTAGCGTGGAGTCTGCCTGTAATAAGGAAAGGCTGTTAAACGCACATGGGAGCAGATTTACAAGACCCTTGCGCCACTTTTGCGTCACTTTTCCCATGTTAAAAGTGACGCAAAAGTGGCGCAAGGGGCTTGTAAATCTGCCCCATGGTGTCTGCCTCCAGTAAGTAGAGACTGACGAGTGACCAGTGTAGGGTGAGTGGACAAGGCTGTTGGACCTGGGAGGTGTCTGGAGAAGTCTGCCTGCGGTCAAGGATTGACTGGAGGAAGCGGGTAGAGTCTAGTAAGGGGACAGTGGGAGGTGTGGTGGTGCATATTGGGAGGCAGACTGCCTAGCTTAGAAGTGAGTGCAGAAAGTGAAACCCAGTAAAGGTGGGGAGGCCTTCCTGCAGAGTGAACGAGGGCAGAGGCCTGAGAGGGGCAGCCAAGCTCTGCTGCGTGCACGGCATGTTCTTTCTTGCGTCCTTATCTGTGCTCCTCCTGCTGCCCCAGGGCCTCTCTCCGCAATCAGACACTAAGTGAATTTTGGCCTCTGTATCCGCGTCCATCTGCATGGCCTGCTCTGTGTCACAGGCCTCTCTGCGTGCTCCACTTTACCTATCCCTGAGGCCTTATTGTGACGGATGCACCCAGATCACCTGCCTGGCACCAGCCTGTTGTTGTCAGGCCTGTAACAAAGGCTTCCACGGAGAGCAGGGAACCGGGATTATGCGATTCTGAGGCCTCAGCGTTTTCCACATAATTATGTATTTGCCGCATGTGACATCTGCTACATAGCCTGCAGATTTTCACAAAATTATGCGGGCCAGATTTGCTAACTTTTCAACAATGCTGCAAAGCAACCTGCTTTGCTGAGTTGTGTTGTGTGGAAGGGAAGGAGCAGAAATGTGCCATTTCTATTAACATATGGCGCACTTCTGCTCTCCCATAGCACTGGCGCACATCAGCAGCCTAGGGCCAACGCAGGCACCCTTGCACCACAGTGCAATGTTGCCTGCATTATGGGCAGGATTGTTTATGTTCATGAAAGGATATCTTCTTACACAAAAACACTCCTTGGATGCACATTCCTCTTTGTATGTATGCTGCAGTAGAAAGAGAATGTAATGAGGAGAAATGACGATGCTATTCCCTGTTACACCAGCCCCAGGTAGGTGCACCATTTTGGTATTCCGGTTTAGGCTATTACATTGGCGAACCGTGGTCTTGGGCAAGGGCAGCATGTATGCTGCCTTTGTCAATCTTAAGTCAGCTTTTGACCTGGTTTCGCATAGCAAGCTTTGGGTTATCTTGCAGGACCTAGGGCCACCACCTGAACTGCTCACCCTAATAGCGCGCCTTCACGAAGATAATTTTGCCCAAATACGCTGGGGCAGGCAGGGAAACATTGACAGTCCTTTTCCTGCAGCGAAGGGGGTTCGCCAAGGATGCATACTAGCCCCCAATTTATTTTCTCTTTTTATTAATTGTATTGCGGAGTTTTTATCAGCGGCTCAAACCGACGCCCCAGTCCTTGCGGGCTCTGCAATTCCCATTTTAATGTTCGCTTACGACACTTTGAGCATTTCCAAAACCCCTAGTGGTTTACAATGAGCGTTAATTCTTTTTGAAGAATTTTGCTTGATGCGGGGACAAGAGATCAATGTGTCTAAGACGAAATTTATGACTTTTAATCAACACAGATCCTTCGAAGGGCAGTATATTTTTAGATAAGAAGCCTCTAGAACGAGTCAACGCATTCAACTATCTGGGGGTTATCCTATAAAAAGATATGAAATGGGGGAACCAGATAGACACCGCCTCGCTAAAACACTGGCAATTATCAGGGGTCATACACAGAGAGTTTGTCGCCTCCTTGATAAAACCCATCAGTCTGGCCCTGCAAATTCATAACAGGAAAGTGGTTAGCTAAGGGATATATGGGGCGGAACTCTGGGGGTTTGAAAACCTGTCCAAGTTAACACTTGCTGAAAACAGGTTCTTGAGACACATTACAAACCTCCCCCAAAGCACCCCGGTTCTCCCTTTGTTACAAGATCTGGGTAGGAAAGCACTAGCAGACTTAGCAAGGCTGCGCCCCATCTTGTATTGGCGCAGAATATGGTGTACGGTAGAACTGTCAGCATACGCTGCAGGGCTCAGGGATGTCATCGCATCAGATCAGTTTAAAAAGATCAGCTGGCTGAGAGCGGTTAGAGCCTCTTTGGCGAGTATCGGTATGTCAGAATTGTGGGAAAACCCAACACGTTGCAGATTCCCCCCCAAAGAGATCATAAAATAAAGATATTGGGAAGTGGCCTACCTCAACAGGCACAGAGATAGTGACAGCTCATCATTAACTGGGGCTTTCTTAACAATAAAACCTTGGCCTAGTCTGGAACAGACCTGGGATGCTATTTCCAAACCTTTTGACGGTTCAGAGTGGGAACCCTGCCGGTAAGAGCATACACAGCTAAGTGGGCTAAGTCAGGAAACAGCAAGTGTCCCTTCTGCAATGTAGTGGATGAGTCCTTTGCCCACGTTGTGTTTGTCTGCCCTGCCTACTCAGGTCCCAGGAAGGCGTGGCTGACCCCAATCTGTAGAAACCTGGGTACCAGAACTTGTAGTATTGCTTCAAGAATATTGTGTACCGACACGTCGCCATGCATGACAATAGCAGTAGCCAAGTTCCTTAGCTGGATGTGGATAATTAGATCACGTACTGTAGATGTTATACGAAAATCTGCCAGGTTTTATTTTTTGGAGTGTTGCCGAAATATATCTATGGCGTTGTTTGAAGTTAAGATGTTTTAGCTACCTATTTGTTAAGGCTTTTAATGAACTGTTGTGACACGCTCCTTCTGAAAACTTTTGTAATGCTCTTAACTGGATCATGTGTTTTGTATTCAATTTTAAACTTTAACATTATGAATTAATGCATTTTAATCTTTTTTAATGTGTGAAAATTCACTTTTGTTTCATCTGTGACTGGTTTTTATGACAAAACTGTCGAAAAAAGCTTTTTTGGACTGGACTGGTGCAAACCTAGGTCTACTGCCTTCAGTAAATCTGGGTTTGCGTTAGACCGATGGGTGGATGCATGAGAACGCCCATGCTGTACCCATGCAATGCCTCCCTGGCGCAAAACAATGCAAGGCAGCGCTAGAGGCTACCTTGCATTACTTTTGTTTTTACTAAAGCCACCAAAGTCATGCAAATCAGGTTTTGCATGGCTTAGTAAATCCAGAAATGCATTTCGCATCAGAGGTGCATTAAAAAAATGAGGAAAAACGTTAGCAAATCAGAACCCTAGTTTCTTGCTCAAACTGATCGAAAGTTACTAAAACCCCTGTGTCATATGTGCAGTGGAAGGCCCTCCACAAATGTTGACTGGTCACCTTTCAATTGCTTATTGCTGTATTTGGGTATTACCCTGGTACTATTGAGATAAAACCTTTGTCCAGTTACTGTTGATAGGGCTGGGTTCCCTAATTCCAATTTACTCTGAAACCCCCTGTTTAGAAGTGTAGAGGGGAGAAATATCTTGTCAAATCAGGTTCACATGCACAATAGTTCATGACTCCGAAGAATCGAAAAGAATGACAAATTCCAGAATCAGAACGCAGGCAATAAGTGCCCCAACATCAAGATCAGACTTGGAGGTTTGTAAGAAAAAAGCATTAGTCTGTCCCCACACTACCACTAATGTGACTCTTTCCTTAGCATTCCCGAGGCAAGTTTAGGAAAAGGTGTCAGTGCATGAAGACTTCCTAAGAAGTGCACTCATGTTGAATGGGTCAAGTAGCCTAAGTCTCGTTCTAAGATGCTTTTTCTCCCCATCGATCTCCTCTCTTCTCCTAACTCAACCCCGGGGCACTATCCCTAATTCCAACACCAAAATCATAAAACACGCCCATTTCACATCAACCGATCGCCTCATCCAGCTGGACACCTCCTGGTAGGTGGTTTTCCACCCAGCTTCGATACTCCCAGCCTCTGGCTCGATGACCTTGATTCCCAGGCCTTTTCCATTGACAAAGAACACCGTCTAACATTATCAGCACTCCTTGTACAAATGTATCCTCTCCTCCCTAAGCCTAACTCCTAAAACAAAAGCATTATTCTAACTAACAAGATAAATTTCGCCGCCTGCAACAGAAATGTGAGAAAGAACAAAATCCAACAGGCACATGAAATTTGACTTATTAATCTAAAATGAGAGCTTCCAGGGAAAATGCTTTTCAGGCATACAGAAATTGGCAAACTAAAGAGAATAACATATGGGCCTCATGAAACTACATCTGAATGAACACTTTTACTGAGGATTTCTAAATCAACACGTTACATGAGCACATCAAATACAGTAATAATTGTAAGCTTCATACACAAATTCTGCACATTAATGTTTTCAGCGAAACACATATGTATTGCAACATTAATTTCTGCACGTTTATGTGGAAAATATCTCTAGCAAATCACCTCTCACATTATTACAGTACACATTCAACTGTCACTTGTTAATATGACAAAAGAATGAGTGCAGGTGCAAACTACTCGTGATTATTACACACCTCTACAAGTAAAAAGAGCTCAATCTCGCTCTATCACTCCCCCCTTCTGATGACAAGTGTCATCACAACCAATCATAATTCCCTGTAGAAAGAACCGACCTGAACAGAAGTTGTAGCCAGTTTTGCCTGTCAGAACTTTTGTAGACTTTTCAGATTCTCATAGTGACTGTCCTGCAGTCTCTCCATTCTTCTCACCCTCTCCCTAAGAGATCTCTCAGCCTGTCCTGACTTGTTCCATTTGTAGGCCCTTATTACTCCAATCAAAAGAATCACGCAAACCACTCTTAGGATAATGGGCTTCAAAATATAACCAAGAATTCCCTTACCAAGGTTGGCAAACCAACTCCCAATCTTTCCAATTCCTTTCCCAACACTGTCCCAAACTCCTTCAGCTGCCAATTTATGCACCTCATGGTGAATCTCAGTAATGTTACTTATATACTTCCTCAGATCCTTGCTATGATCTGGGGAATAAGTGCAGAAAAGTTGAACTGTCAACATTTTACAGACTCTGCCCTATTTTGCTAATAACACATCTAGCAAGGCGGTTCTGCATCACCATGGATCTTATCGACACCATCTCTCCATCCACAAGCAATAAAGACTGAGCTGTATTCGCTGACAACTTATCCACAATAATTGACAACCTTCTAATCTTTATAACATTCAGAACCACTCCCAAACTGGTATCATTGATCCAAATACATCTCTAACAATCTCTCCTGCATTCGCACCTCTCTTCTCTCTATAGTGTAGTCCACCTTCCAACGGTCCCAGATCTTCAACATGGTAAATCTTAGGAAACACAACAGCCACATAACATGTGCCATACCAATTCAGTGGCAACCGTACATACGCATTTTTCCCACACACAAAATACACATTTGGTACCACTTGCACCGTTTCTTGCAAAAACCTCTTTGTAGTGGCTTCGATTGTGAAAATGTGATCACACACAGTCTTTCCGACAAAGATTTTATCATAATAAGTTTATACCTGTCTAATACAAAGTTTTTCTCGCTGTTCAAAATGTAAAGCTATTGGACCATAGCTCCTCTTTGCCTGATATGCTAACTCCTCCTTGGTCCACTCAAATTTCCCTTCTCTACTAATTGCCTATGTCTATTTTCTACTTGATCTATTAACTTCTTTTCTATGTCAGTCAGAATACACATCACGTTATGATGATGGACATAAGCTGCGTCTAATGTAACAGTAGGTATGAAATGCTTCCCACTTCTCTCTTCTTGCTTGTAATAATCATACTTATTCACATGTTTATAAGCTGGAACCTCAGAAAGCACCGCATCGTAGTTCGAAAAATAATACTCATAGTGACCCTTACCTAAAACATACTAAGCAATAGACTACATGTAATACCATACGTCAGAGGCAGATGATGATAACGGATCTCCTCCTCTACCAACACGGGTCACATACTCATATAACAGTTTCGCATACGCATTCAATGTATAATCACCCTTGGACAAATCTACATGCATCATGTGACTAGTTTGATCTAGCATAGCTTTATATGCTTCTAATGTACCCTCTTTTGTGCTAGTAGTGGTAGGTGTGGATGTTCCTTGTATCCCCCCATCAACTCTCACATCATTTGAAATTTTTACAGAAATTATAATAGCTGCTGCTATCACTACTATCAATCCTATTATGAGTGTGCCTATGGATTTGGATTTCCAGACTCCAGGACCTCATTTATGAGGTTTTGCCGCACGACAGCACAGCAGGCCCTCCTGCTGCACTGCTCTATCAATTACGACGCATTCCTCTCCTTTTCCCCTGCGCCAGCGCACAATGGGCTGCCGTGCGCCAAAGCGGGCACCTATGCACCATGGTGCAAGGGTGCTGCATTGAGGAATGATTTGTTTTGTACAGGAAGGGAAACCTTCCTGTACAAAAATAATCACAAGGCGTTTTCCTCTTTCTATGTGTGCTGCATATGCAGCACACATAGAAAGAGGAAAAACAAGGAGAAATAAAGATATTTCTCCTCGTTGTGCCTCCCTTTCAGATGCCAGTCTCACGTTTTGCCTCTTCTGTCTCACAGGCCACGATTCTCTTGCGAACTCTGCTCTCCTTCTCTGTACAGATCACCTTGCACACCAGTTCCCTCAGCTGAATCTGACTGCACCACTCACAACATTACCGTTTCCCTCAGACTCAATACCTGGGCCTTGTGTAGCGTAATCCCCCAGCTTGCTCTGGTGGGCAACAAGCCTCATCAGTAATCTCCACAGCTTGACTTGTCCTTTCCAGTGGCCTCGCAGCCACAGCTGGATTTTCTTCTGGGAGAGGAGCTGTTTCTTACGAGGGTCCAGAAACTCTGCGTGTGTGTGAGGCGTGGACCCAGTTCGGCAAGCCTCCACACCTTACAGCTGTATTCATCACCAAAATCACTTGGTATGGACCTCCCCAGCGTGCAACAAGACAGTTTTTCCTCACATGCTTTTGAACTGGTATCCAATCGCCTGGACACAGGTCATGGCAGAGGTCCTTCGAGTTCGGGGCAATTGCAGCTTCAACCTGGTGGGACACAGAATGGACCACATCTGCCAGTCCCTTGCAATCATCAAGGATAAAATCATTGGTGATGTTTATCAGTGCTGTAGACGGCACTGCTGGCAAACACATCACCCTCCCCATTAGGATCTCATGGGATGAAAGTCCTGTTCTCGTATCGGGAATGCTACGCACACTCATCAACACCAGAAGTAATGCATTAGGCCATTTCAGAGACGTGGACAAACAGACCTTTGCCATTCGCATCTTGAGAGTTCCATTAATCTGCTCCACCAGGCCTGATGCCTCTGTTCTGTAGCTACAATTCAATCTCTGATCAACTTGTAAGGCAGTACACAGCAGCTTCATGATCTCATTATGTAAGTGCGGTCCTCTATCCGACTCCAATGAAGTTGGAAATCCGAGACGTGGTATCAACTCTCTAAGTAACAGCTTCGCCACTGTGAGACTATCTCACCTTCTCGTTGGATATGCTTCCACCCATCGTGAGAAAATACACACTAACTAGAATGTACCTCAATCCATTACACCTGGGTATCGCAATGAAATCTAATTGAATCCTATTGAAGTGACCCACAGACCTTCTAATGTGACTCAGTGCATCCACAGTTTTCAGCATTCATTTGTTGACATGACACACCTATGACACACTGCTTCAGCAAACCCACAAAACCGTGGATTAAACCACATCTGCCTGAACACTCGCACCATGGCATCTCTCCCAATGTGACCTGCGCCATGTATCTGCCTCGCCATCAGGCTCAATAAATCATGTGGCAACACTGCTTGACCATCAGTGGAAACCCAAATGCCAAGATCTCTTTTCTCACAACCTGCTTTAATCCATCCAGCTTCTTCCTGGTCTGACACTTCTCCCCACAGACGCTTGACCTCAACCCAAGTGTCCGCTATGGCTAACATCATGCTAAGCTTGGTTCTTTCTGTGGTCTCTCCCATATATTCCCCATTGAAATTGCACCCTTGTTCAGCACTGAAACGCGCAACTTTATCGGCATACCTATTGCCGAGTGTTACAAAGTCCTCCCCTTTCCCATGGGCAATACATTTGACCACAGCTATTTCCTTTGGTCATTGCAAGGCTTCCAACAATTGTCTCACATCTTCCCTATTTCTGATGTGAGATCCTTATGACGTTAGGAACCCCCTCTGTGACCATAGCTGTCCGAAGTCATGAACCACACCTAACCCACATTGGCTAGCGGTGTAGATGGTGACTCGGATCTGATCAGAGACCAGGCATGCACGTGTCAGGGCAATAATTTCAGCTACCTGTGCGGAGTGTACTCCCTGTAAACAAGCAGCTTCCACAACTCCAGAAATAGTACAAACAGCAAACGCTGCTCTCAGATAACTCGCATTGTCTCTTAGGCATGAACTGTCTACAAAAAGGATTTCATCTGATTCAGTCAGAGGTTCACCAACAATGTCGGGTCTCTGTTTGGTGCAAAGTTCAGTCACATCAAGACAGTCATGCTCCTCACAATCTTCATCATCAACATTTGGAATATGCATCAAAGTAGTAGGATTCTGTACAGAACATCTTTTCAGAGTCAAATTCTCTGATGCACGAATTACTTGCTCATAGCATGTGAGTCTGTTATTCGTCAAATGCTGTGTTTTGGTTCTCGTCATCAGAAGTTCAACTGAGTGTGGGACATATACAAAAAAAGGATCACAATACTCTCACATTTTTCAATGCTGACACCTGTTGCAGCAACGGGTCTGAGACTATCGGGCAACTCTGAAGCTACAGGGTCTAACGTAGCTAAAAAGTAGGCAACTGGTCTACGGACGCCTACATGTGTCTGTGTGAGTACAGACAGTGCACAACCTTTACACTCGCAACAAAATACCGAGAATGGTTTGTTGTAATCAGACATTCCTAGAGCCGGAGCACGACACAGGCTTTCTCCCAGCTCCAGAATGGCAACCAAACAGTTGTTATCCCATGGTACCGGATCACTCACATCCTTGTGCGTCAACCTCTACAGAGGATTTGCCTTCAATTAGAAGTTGGGAATCCACTGATAACAGTACCTAACAATTCCCAAAAACATCCTGACTTCATTTTGTGTGGTATGCACATTCATTTTCATGATCGCCTCAATGCGGTCTGGTGACCCCTTCCTCTTGCCTTTCTCAATGCGATGACCCAAATACTGGACTTCAGGCATACAATACTGGAGTTTGCTTGGGGACACCTTGTGGCCATTCTCTGCCAGATGATTCAACAGGAGGAAGGAGTTGGCCTAACGGCTAGGGCGCTCGACCTTGGACCTAGGGGACTGGGTTCGAGTCTCGGTAATGACGCTGAACATCATGTGATTCTGGGCAAATCACTTAATCTCCCCATGCCTAACAAAGAATGAATGTGTGTCCTAATGTAACGTAACTGGTGCTATGTAAAGCGCTCTGATACCTGATTGGATTCGGGTCAAGTTCGCGCTATATAAAACTGCAAAAAAAAAAAAAAACCAGTATCAATCCTACAATCCTCCTTTGGTTCTGATGCAATCAGGAGGTCTTCAATGTATTGCACAAGAACTGAACTCTGTGGCAGTACAAAATTCTCAAGATTCTTTTTCAAAATCTGTTAAAAAAATCAATGGACTCTCAGTATACCCTTGTGGGATGCAACACCACGTTAAGACATGATTTTTCAGGTGGAAAGCGAATAAAAATTAGCTTTCTTCGTGTAAGGGTATTGAGAAGAACGCCTGACGTAGATCAATCACAGTAAACCATTCAGCCTCACAAGAAATTTGAAACAGGATCACTGATGGATTTGGTACCACAGGACAACACGGAACCACAATCAAGTTGACCTTTCGAAAGTCCTGCACAATTCTGAACTTCCTACTTGGATTCTGCAGTCCCATTATTGGGGAATTGCATGGGCTCCCCGTTATTTCTTTCAGAATGGCCTGTTCGATCATGGACTCAATCACTGGCTTAATCCCTGCCCCCGTTTCCGTTGTCAGGTTGTACTGGGGCATTCTAGGAAATTCAGCATTTGGCTTGATCTGTTCCTTAACTGGCTCAACCACTCGGATCAGTCCTATTTCTTCTCCTGTGAAATCCCACACCACCGGAGAGACTGAGTCCATCAAGTCATATGGCATATCTTCAGTTGTCAACAAGGGAAACATCTATATGCAGAGATTCTGACTCGCCAATTTGAATGCAATGCCATCATCGTTAGTCTGCAACACCACTCCCTTGGGTGTACAGTAGATGGTACAATTTAATTTGCACAAAATGTCATGACCCAACAAACAGACTGGACTTGAATCTCACACCACAAATTGGTGACGATTCTGGAAGGTTCCTATTCTCACAGGTATCTCATCTGTCAAAGGATTGGTCATTCTCTTATTAGCAACTCCTACAACTTGGATTGATTGTCCCGAGAGGGGTAGGTTTGGGCCTACTGCGGACCTCACAGTAGAAATGGTAGCACAAGTATCAATCAAGAATGTGATGGGATCCCCGTCCACATCTGCCTCCACACACGGTCCTCTCTGGTCTACCCCTAAGACTGCTCCAAGGGTACAGTCTTTCTACCCCCTCAGGCACCGTCAATGCAATGAGTCTAGATCTAACTCATTCAGAGTTTTGATAAAGGGCATCTGCTGGTACACTAATTTCTCCTGTGGAATCCTTGGATTTTGGGGAACTTGCACTTGTGGACTCAGGCCCCCTCCTTGTACAGACCTAGGCCTGGTCACAGTATTTACGACCTCAGGTACCTGCACTTTCCCCTCATCTTGGATCTGATTCGCTGGGTTGAATCGGCACTTGAACTTCCAGTGCCCAATTTTGTGGGGAAAAATGTCATGTAGTCGTTCTCTTTAGGGTACCAAGGTCTATCCCCGTCTTGGGATCTATGGGTTTCCCTCTTCCCTGACCCACATGAACTGATGCATTCTGGGTGTTTCCCTGCTTCCGTCCCAATGTTTCTCCACTTAATTGCACTTGGTCTACCCTATCTGCGTTCCTTATTTGGACTAGCAGTAGGTTATCCTTTAGTTTCCTGTGTTTTGAATCTACTTCATCACTACAATATCTGCCGTACCGTAGGATCTCATCCACAGAGAGATGCTGCTGGATCATAAAGCTAATTTCTAGCCTTAATCCTAAAACAAATTTGGAAACAAACTGTCCCATGGCCCTTTAATCTAGCATGTCCAGCCCACTGTACTGCTTAAAGGCTTGTAAGAGTCTTTCATAGCAAGCATGTAATGATTCCTTGGGCTCTTGGGTAGTCCAATCTATTTTAACCCAATCAATATCTTGTGGTGAGGTCTTGGACTGTAACCATGGGATTACCTGCTCAAACTTTTTCATAACCACAGGTGAAAGACCATGCGTTATGAGATCTCGGTCTGATTCAGAGGATGGCCATTCAACTGCAATTTTACAAGCTGACCAAATATCACTCGGTACCACAATTTCAAACAAAGTATTCAAATCATTCCACAGTACTTCTGAAATCTTGACAAAGCGATCATCTTAATTGTACCATTCAAAAGGTTTTTCCCTCAGCTGAAGAAAATTATTTTCTAAATGCTGCCAAGTCATCCCTGCTCCAAGGCACATGCACGTACTCTCCGCTTGGTACCTCTCGTAATGGGTAAGCCTCTACTCCTGCTGTGTACCTTCCCGGAGGCGGCGTATCTCCTATCCCTTTCTTGACATTCTTTTTCTTGGACCACCTTTCCTCCCACTTATCAAGCATGCTCCATGCGCATTTCCCTACAATCAATTATTGATGTGGGTTTTCAATCCTATGACTCTTTTCTCTTCCAATTCATGATCACTGTAATTTAACCTTTGCACTCCCTGTAACATCTTGGTTTTAGACAAATCCACATCATACTTTTGGGCCACTTCTGTCAGCTTCTCATGTGCCCTCCTTGCCTTACGGGTAACATCCTTCACCACAAACAACAGCTCATCTTGTTCATAAAGTTCTATCCTTTCCAGGGGGAAATTTCCAATTATTATCTCATCCACTTCTACCTTCAACCTCACTATGTGTAGCACCTTAGCCTTTACTGCAGCCTTGACTATTCCCTGACTTGACGCACTACTCAGATCTTCACTTTCGCTGCTCTGATTACTATGGGGATTTCCTTCTGCTATGTTCCGTGGAACATACTGACTTCATGAAGTTCCCTGATCAACTCCTCCTGTTATCCTCCCCATGGTTCCTCTAACTGGAGGTTCCCACATCCTCAAGTCAGAGTGCGAATCTGCCAATGACACTGATCTTACTGCACTAGACCCAACACGCCCTCTAGAAGAGTCTGCATTAGCTGGCAACGTAGTACTAGCTTCTATCAACAGTAAAAATGGACCATTCCCGCTTACCTTACCATTTCCTCCGGAACTGATTCTTTCTCCTACTCCCAACTGTGACTAGCTACTGTTTTCTCCCTTCTTTGGGTTCTACACTGACACAATGGGTCCAATAGCAACCAGTACTGTAAGGGATTCCGGCAACCGGGTAGCTGCATTAACTTCGTTCATCTCTGTACCTCTCGATGCTGGTATCCGTGTTCCTTCCATTCCTGCTGACATTTTTACCACTACTGTTGCTCTAGGGCTCATCTGTGGTTCTCTCATTTTCTCCATGAGCGCTCACCTTCCCTCATCTGAATCTGGATTGTATGGAGGAGGACACTCTGCTGGCAACCTATCTAACAAGCTATCATCGATGTCACTATCATCCTCTTCCTTCCTCTTTGAGTGTCTCCTGTTTTCAATAATAGTGCAAATAACCTCTCTCCCTCGATGATGTCTACCCCCCACTTCTTCAACTGTGCATCCCATCGCGCATCCTGAAACACCTTCATCGCCCTCTTAAACCTTCCCTAACTTCTCTCCCTATCTTTGCCTGTGTTGCTCTCATCAAAGCATCTAATGCCTCGAACTGTGTTGGCATAGGCGGAGGTCGCAATGAGGTCATCACCCCCCTCAACTGGCACAGCACCTCTAATCTAAATGAACCATACAGTGAAAAAGCCAAACCTCCCTCTTTTTGGTAATCTTATGCCAATTGTGATGCCAAACTATGGTATGGAGTCCTACATTTCTGGCCATGTAATGTGCTGGGGTATCCTCGGGTGGTGCTTCCTCACCCACTCAAGTCGCTACTCCTCCATCTCCCCTACAGAAATCCTGTAACACTCTACAGCATTGCATGATTGAATCAAATTCTTTTACCAACAAGATGTTTTCATTTCAAGTTCCTGATGACACTCCACCAATCCCTGAGCAGCTTTACACCAACCAACCTATAGCAGCACGGCACACTCCGATGTCACTCTTGCTCCTCACGCAACAGTTCACCCTCCTTCAAAATCCCATTTTACACATTCACACACTTCACTCATAGAATCTAGTAATTGTCTGTCAGTGAAATGACTGGACAGTTACATATCCGACTTTCTGTCCACGCAACGACCATACAGTCTTGAGTAATTGTCTGCCTCTCCTCTAGTAAATACTTGTCCGCGAAACGACCAGGCAGCTACATATCAGACTGTCTGTCCATGAAAACGACCGGACAGTCATATAAATAAAATCGATAGGAATCAATCTCTCAAGACCATTCACACACCATGACCCACGACCTGCGTTGGCCACTCAAATTGCTGTGGACCGCCCTTGTGCCCTAAGCTTCCCACAAATTCTAACAAGCTCACTAACACACGTTCCCTATCTCCAACGGGTCATCGATAGTGCTTCACGACTCCCACAATCACTGGTCAGACAATTACATCAACTTGGTGTCTTCTATCCTGGGATCTTAGGCTACTCCTTGAGCCTGACATCAAAATCAAATCATTTCACATGGACCATGCGCGTTCGGCCCGAAAGCACATTCACCCAACTCTCATTCCAACTCCGCAAGACATCACACAATCAAATCATTACCGTAATCAAAAACACACATCCCTATTCATACTCACTTTTCGGTGAACCGCTGTTCCCGCCGCACCGTCACTCTCCCTCAGTCTCCGCCAGGTCTCGTCATTCTCCACTCTCGATCTTTTGGACTCTCATCCTTTAGTCTCTTTGGGGATCAATGGTTAAACTTATCGCTAACTTTTCTAGATTCTCCACTCGCTCCAAGAGGCAACCATCCGACAGTGCTACCAACTGATAGGCCCGGGTTCCCCAATTCCAATTTACTCTAGAACCCCCTGGTCAATGGACCGTTGGTACTTGCTTAGAAGTGTAGAGGGCAGAAATAACTTGTCACATCAGGTTCACAAGCACAATAGTTCATGACGCAGGAGAATCACAGACACCAGGTTCTAGGTTAGTGGATTTATTACAAAGCCTAAAATAATTGGACGTACAAGCACCTCAAAATGTGGTTGTGAAAATACATCGAAACTAATACAAAGCCAAACCGACAGACGAAATTCTATCTCTGGAACTCAAAAAGAATGACGAATTTCAAAATCAGAACGCAGGCAATAAGTGCCCCCACATCAAGATCAGACCTCATTTGAGGTTCGTGAGTAAAAAGCATAAGTCTGTCCCTCACTACCACTAATGTGACATCACTACTTAGCATTCCCCAGGCAAGTTTAGAAAAAGGTGTCAGCGCATTAAGACTTAATAAGAAGTGCACTCATGTTGAATGGGTCAAGTAGCCTAAGGCTACGGAGCTCGTTCTAAGATGCTCCTTTTTTCTCTATCGATCTCCTCTCTTCTCCTAACTCAACCCCCGGGGCACTATCCGTAATTCCAACACCAAAATCATAAAACACGCCCATTTCACATCATCCAATCATCTCATCTAGCTGGACACCTCCTTGTAGGTGATTTTCCACTCAGCTTCGATACTCCCAGCCTCTGGCTCGATGACCTTGATTCCCAGGCCTTCTCCAGTGACAAAGAACACCGTCTAACATTATCAGCACTGCTTGTACAAATGTATCCTCTCCTCCCTAAGCCTAACTCCTAAAACAAAAGCCTTATTCTAACTAACAAAACGAATTTCTCCACCTTCAGCGAAACATGAGAAAGAACAAAATCCAACATACACATGAAATAGAACTTATTAAATCTAAAACGAGAGCTTCCATGGAAAATGCATTTCAGGCCTACAGAAATCGGCTAACTTTAGAGGATAACATACAGGCCTCGTGAAACTATATATGAATGAACACTTTTACTGAGCATGTCTAAATCAACAAGTTACATGAGCACATCAAATACAGGAATAATTGTGTCATACAAAAAATCTGTGCGTTAATGTTTTTAGCTAAACACATATGTATTGCAACATTAATTTCTTCACGTTTATGTGGAAAATATATCTAGCACATCACTTTTCACATTATTACAGTACACATTCCACTGTCCCATGTTAATGTGACAAAAGAATAAATGCAGGTGCAAACTACTTATGATGCATCCCTGCAAATGAAAAGTGCACAATCGAGCTCTATCACTGTTAACGTGTAAAAATGATAAAAATTAAGAAATACTAACACAAAATGAGCCTCATTATGCTGCATAATTTGCCTTTTCTTGACACATTACTCAGTCAATCTTGATGGAGAGTATTCAAAAGTCCTGCCTGTGCGTGTGGCTCAAATCACTCCCGTATAAGCCCCTCACTCATATAGGGAGACTTCCCTGGCTCCCTTCGTCTTCCCCTACAACTATCGTCCTGCCTCACGAATAACGTAGGAGGAGTGTGTTATGTACCACCATCTGTGGGGATTAGTGCAGACATTTAAAATAGAAGCAAACTTTGGCAGTGAAGCAGTCAGATCGGTGGTTCCTAGGGATGTGCTGAAAACCAGCATGGCCCTCAATACGAGAGGCCCGGTTTTTGGTGTGATATATGTCGCACTTGATAAACTCTGACTCTGAAATCAGAATTTATCAGATGCGATAGATACCACCTGATTATGAGTTCCGGGGGAATGTAGCGTGGATTGTGGTGCTTACTGCACCAAAATACACATGTTCCAGTGAATACCGGGCATTATTTCCCCATTAAATATTGGCAGATTTGAACCACCAATATCTATCATAATAGTCATAATTGTGATATATTTGGTAAGATGAGTCATCACTCACATATTGCAATTAACCGGGATGCTCTAAGGAAGGAAGAAGTTGAGCTATTTCCCTATCTCTGCTGGGGCTGGGAAAGTGTACGTACACAGTGTCCAGTGGTTTCAAGGTCACCTGCAGTCTGTCACTCACAGGAGACTGAGTGGTATGGAAGTGGACAGTTCATTGAGGGGCATTCATTGTGTCACTTACTACACTACACAATTCATTGTGTCAATCACTACACTACAAAAGTCTGTGGGCCTCTTTTCTTCCCAACATGATCTCATCTCATGCCCCTCCCCCCGTTGTGGTATGAGGTCCTCATTATAAGTTTTATTAGCGAAAAATAAGGATTCGCTAATAAGGAATGGCAAATGTCTATGCATGTAGGAATCCCCAAAAAATAGTGATTCCTAAACATTCCTTAATTGCGAGTCGCAAATTGCGAATCGCAATTAAGAAATTGTTACCCATTCATTCCTATGGGCCTAGAGGCCAGTAGGAATCAATAGAAATTGCATGAGCAATTTGCGAGTACCCAATAGGTACTCGCAAATTGCGCATGCAATTTCAAGGGGGCAAGGGTGCCAAAAGGACACCCTGTTGCAGACCTGAAATTGATATCTGAACACATGTTGTGTGTGTAACCTGGGAACTTTGAAAAATTCACTTTAGTGCATTTTTCAAAGTTTTCGCTAATTACCATCAGGTATAATTTTCCGGTAATTAGAGGCCCCTTATAGCGAAATCGCTATTTTAAATGGCATCTGGCATTGCATTCAAGGCATCGCAATTTGCGATACCTTAAATGCAATCACAATTTTCGATTTTTGCATCTGGTATGATGCATCCCAAATGCAAAAATACCGGTCGCAAAGGGGCAGATTCTGATAATCTGGCCGTTTGCGACCAGTTTTTTCCTTGATGAATGTGGCCCCATATCAGTGGCATAGCTAGCCTTAGGCCACCAGGGTTGGCCCCTGCGTTTGCCACCCACGGTGGCCGAATCTAAGAGGGAGGGTCGCCGGCCACCGCCCCCAAAACTCATACCGCCTGGGACAGACCCCACCCACTGTTATGTATATGTTTTGCCTTTTGTCTATTTTTCTGACCTTTTTCCCCCAATAAATTTTGTCGGGTTTGATCTGACGGAATTTAGCAGGAATGTGATTTTTATCTCACAACTCATAATTCCGGTCCCAGTGTAAACACCATTCTACACAGGGATCAGAATTTAGCCTTATCTCGTAGTGATGGTCAAGGGGCTAACTGGAAGAATGTGTAGGCTGCATATTTCAAAACACATGTAAACAGACACAGATGCACACATCCCCTTGGGAACAGCCTCTCCTTGACATTGACTTCAGGGAACAAATAATCCCTTTCTGGAATACATCTACACTCTCCTCTGTCTAGACTTTCTACTCTTTTCTGTTCCCAGGGTGGCAGCGCTGCCATTTTCATATGGTGGACGAGTTGTTTTCACATGATCCAGGAGTCCTGATTATTTCTTATCCTGACATCTCCACTTGTGTAAATTGTATGATCCTAGTTAAAGCACATGTTTACACTGACTCAGAGGCTCTCACCACTTTGGGCACACAGAACACATCTCCAAAAGGCAGTGGTTTGTCTATGTGGAGCCACGAAGCAATACAACAACTTCTCTTCTGCTGCCCGGGCTGGAAACACAGTGTCTCAAGCTGAGATGCTTGAATTCGGCAATTGAAAGATTGGGCATTTGTCAAAAGTATTGAAAGCTAGGTGGGTCTGGTGTTTAAGGATAACCCCTCCACACAGGGATCCTATACGGGCGGCCTGTGGCTGCAGCATGGCTTGATGTGTGCAGGTGGGTGTCCCCTCCACGGTCTATGTCCACCATGGGCAAGGACAAGAAATCGGGTAAATCGACACAAGGAAAAATAGATAAAGTCACAAAGGTCCCTTGCCACTCACGCTGTGGAGATGTCTGCTGAGGCCCCCATCCAGCCCCGCCAGTTGAGGCTCCCTCACAAGTATCCTTCAGGCCACCAGGGAGTGCAGAGAGGCTTCCCTGTTGCACGAGGACATGCATAAACCTGCAGATTGCACGACTGAGGCGGAGGCAAGAATCTCCAGTGTGGAAGACAAGGTCCATTCATTGACTAAGTAGGTGAGGATTCTTCAGGAGGTTCCGGCAGCTCTGGAGCAGTGGGCTGAGGACCCAGAGGGTCACTCCAGACACAACACTGCACCTTTTTGGGGTCCCAGAGGGTGCAGAGGTCCCCAAGCCGGAACAGTTTTTCATGAACTGGTTCAGATCCTGGATCCCATCCCCAATCAAACACAATATTAGTAGTACACATACAGCAAGCCCAGGAATAGGACTCCTCCCAAAAGAAGGAGCACTTAGGGATAGTTGAGAGTTATGGAGAGGGGTATAGAGTTTAAGCAGGGTCCAAAGATCTCTGCGGGGACCCCTTGTCACCAGTGGCAGAGGAGAATCGGCTAGCTGCAAGTCTCACATCCTTCCCCCATGATCGAGCCCTATGATGTCTCTCGCCCTTTTGGCCCAGTGTGGCAGCCACTGACTGCGTATCGAAGGGCCACTCTCTCCCAGTGTCTTCATACAACCTTGCCCTAGCAGCGGGTAGTCTACACCCCTCAACCCACTACCAAGCACTCTCAGGGGTCTTGCTAAAGAAAGCTTTACCCCATGGAACACTTTGAGTTTAGCAGGGAATAGCAGCATTTACTGGAGGTCCATCCTCCTCAGCTTTAGCTTTATCCCTTGAAAGGATTTTCACTGCTGCTGCACCTTCACTGTGTGGTCGGGGAAAATGATGCCCCTGTCAGTGTCACATTTGAGGTCCTGGATATGACAGGCCCTTTTGAGTTTAGCATCCCTGTCTAAGTAGTGTAGGATCCACAGTAAAATGGGGAGGAAAGGAACCCCAGAGAGAGGCTTCGGGGTCAGAGCCCTGTGGTCCCTTTTCAGCACAAAGCCATTGGAGAGATTGTCCTCTGGAATCCAATTCCTGATTTTACCCCTCTTGAAGCCAAAATGCTGATGGGGTCCTAGGGGAGCTAAACTGGGCAGAGGCAAACATGCCTGCAACAATGCTGGTCATCTCCTCTCACCTCCACTTGATTCACTTCAGCTGGTTCCATCGCATATGCTACATACCAGTGCCATTATTTAAAATGTGGAAACGCCTGCACAGTAAGTGTTTCATATGTGCGACCCCAAATGGCTCCTTCTATCAGGTGGTTTGGGAATGCTGGGTAATTCACGAATAGTGGAGGAGGTCCCGTACCACATTGGCACGTGTCTTGAAGATGCCTCTTGTGCCTGCCCCCAGAGTGGCATTGCTGGGCACCATGTCAGACATTGGGAATAGCTGGGCAGTGCACAGATTAGGCTTTAAGCCCCCTTCTTTAGAAGCTGGTTTGAGGGTATATGGATAGGTGTGCGGTGGCCGAAAAGGTAGTGCACATGGCAAGGGGTTGCCCTCAGAAACATAGGAAAATATGGGCTGGGTGGTGGGCTTGTTTCCATTCCACATCTGCTGGGCTGTGATTTTCTTCTCATAGTGTGCCTATTCTTGCTCTCCATGTGTATTTCTATTGCAACGTCGACGATGCTGAAGTATTTCTGTGGTGGCACTGGCAGCAAATTGGGGGAGGCTGGGGCTCGGGGGGTTGTTGGTTGGTTTGACTACACGTACAAAAGCAATAAAAAGAATAAAAAAAATATTGAAAGCATACAGACTTATTCGGCTAGTCATGTAAATAAACCTGATCTGCAAACATCATACATTATCTCTTCCGTAACAGATACACCCTCAGGTGCTGTCAGATAGTGCATCAGATAGTGTTTGTTCTCTTTCTATCCTCCTTCTCTCTATTTCTCCCTCTCTCTGTTTATCTCTACCACCAATCCTGAACTATAGGAAGTCCTTTCTAAAGTGTAGTCTGACACACAGTCTCTTTCTTTTGGCTCATCCTGCTCCTCTGACCCCACCCTCTCCATGGGTGTCTAGCCCAGGCACTGAGAGGTTAAGAGTGTATTCCTGTGGTGTCATGCCTTTTTGGGCTAGTGATGAACGTGTGGAGCCAAAGCCAAAAACCATGTCCTTTTGCACCTCACCCTCCCTTAACAGCCCTCCACCATTTATCATTATCCCAATACATTGCCTCCACACGGGTGAGCCCTCACTGTTTCCACTAATACCCCACAGACTCTTTACTAAATCTCCATGGTTGCACCTACACTGCACTGGGCAAGAACACCGTAGGTCCTCAGCTGAGGTGCCTGAATTCCTTGAAATTCCTTATTCAGTACTTTGAAATACATCAGATTTCCACTGTGGTGCCTGTGAGTTTCTTAGCTCACCCCTTTACCACCTCTGGGTGGATCCTGTAGACCCTTTACTGTGGCTCTTGTAGTAAGCTGTGCGTCTTCAATCTTTGACATGTGCATGGCTCCTTGGAGCCACGACTGTGGCACATACTGTATTGCTGGGTCTTGCCTGCACCACTACTTCATGGACCCCACAGGGGTGAAGAGAATGCTCTTTTTAACAGTTGTGTGTTAGGCCAGAACCAACTTTTTTTATGTTCTCCACATAGTATAAGTTCTTTGTGGGACTGCATCCCAAATACGAGCATGGACACATTGCTGCCTGTAACCAGTGCATGCCTGCGGATTGCTTCTATGTCTCACCTGAGGTGCTTCTAAAGATCATGCGCAAAGACTGCAGCCTGTGTTGACCCCATCAAGGTCACGGGCATACTCTATGATCTACTAGGCTCACTGTCTTCAGAACATGGCTGCTGGACACTCTCAAGTAGCTCATTGGTGGTCATTATAGAGCATTTACTGTGGCTGCTTGTAACTAAGGCACTCCTTGACGTCAGTCTTTGGCATAGCCTGTAGGGCATTTATAAAGGCTGCCTGTAACTAGGGCATGACATGGACTACCCTTTGGTTGCTCTTGGATGGACCAATTTATCCCTCCTGCCTGTAATTATGGTACTTCTATGGGATGGTCTGTGTCACTTCTCGGTTTCCCTTCAACAATACTCACGGCTGCATTTGTCCTTTGCCCGACTGTTGGTGACTCTCGGCTGCTCCATGATGGACAGTTCACAGTGAATAAGTGCAGGTTGCTTACCTTTCGGCCCTGGGGAAGATCTTACCTGTCGTCTAGGGACACCAATAGCAACCCCCTCCGCTCTTTAATGCATTTGCAACGCGGGGGCGGCAAATGGACAAAACTTTCTCCAGCACCCCACCCCACCCCCTCTTCACTGAGGCACATGCAGGGACCGCTGGGCATGGCCAGAGGCCTAGCTACGCAACTGGGTAAGCAGAGGGGCATATTTACTAGAAAATGATGCAGCACTGCACTGCAAAGCATCTTTCTGAGCCTAGCTGCTTCATTAGGAAAGTGCAGGGATGTGTCCTATTCACTGCAATACGATGCATCCCTGTACTTTCCTCTGAGCTGGCACACAATTGTTAGCCTAGCGCTCTGAGCTGGCACACAATTGTTAGCCTAGCGCCAACTTAGGCAACCTTGCACCATGGTGCAAGGGTGCCTGCATTGCAGGTGTGATTGTTTTTATGCAGGAAGGTATCCCTTCATTGATGGATCATTGATAGCCTTTTCCTCCTGTGGTTGCTGCAGAATAGAGAGAGCAAAAAACGAGGAGAAATAAACGTAATTCTCCTTGTTGCGCTACTTTAATACCTCCCCAGTGGAGGTGTTAGAATCCAACGCATTCCCACGTTTTCGATACCTTGTAAATCTTGGAACGCATCAGAATCCATGTGTGTTGTATGGGAACACCCACAGCAACACCAATAGAACACTCCTTTCAAACAGAGTGATGCGTGAAAGGGGGCCATATATACAAGACAATGAAAAGCTATGCATGGTGGCTATGTGTGGTCTTGTAAATATGGCTCAGCATTGTATGCAGGAGCCTCAGAGCATCTTCCATGAGTGCCTCTTTCTAGCGAATGCCCAGGGCTGCTCATCTGTCAGTCCCAGATGGATTCCCTGCATATCCGCTCCATCAACCAAAACAATGGGTTCATCTAAACTGCATGCACTGAATCCCTTCTCTTCCTCTATCACACATCTAGGCACAGGAACCTAAGACACACTGTTCTGGTCCCATAACCTTGACACCAAAAATGCCCGCCACATGGGCATCACCGCGATTGAAAACTCCCCTGCAGCGTAGGGGTCTGCCTATCTGCTAACATGCTTTGGCACCTCGCCTGGTGTGAGAAATGCTCTACAGATTCAATTACAATGCAGTACATTTGCACCAGTACATTGCACCTCTGCTTTTCTCAAGAGTAGGGTTAATGACCTGAGCTGGGGCAGTGTGTTAGCTCCTGGTGAGGAGAAGGACGCACCAAAAGAAAAGGAAGGAAAGAAGGAAAGGAAAGAAAGAAAAAGAAAGAAAGAAAGAAAGAAAGAAAGAAAGAAAGAAAGAAAGAAAGAAGAAAGAAAGAAAGAAAGAAGAAAGAAAGAAAGAAGAAAGAAAGAAAGAAAGAAAGAAAGAAAGAAAGAAAGAAAGAAAGAAAGAAAGAAAGAAAGAAAGAAAGAAAGAAAGAGAAAAAGAAAGAGAAAAAGAAAGAAAGATGAACTCTATTTCGAAAGCCTATACTCTGCTCAAGTAGGAAGGGAAGCCCGAGCAGCAACCCTATATACAAAGAATAATCATGGGAAAGTGAGTGACACTGTTTTCAACATTTAAAAGAGATTTTCATTTGTAGAAAATAAGGGAAATACGAAGAACTCAGAAGAAAACAGCTGAATAATTCGAATCTGGGAAGATCCCTGCATAAATAGTTCCTCAGATGCCATGATGATTCCAAGGGGGTTTTGTTATTCTTACTTTTCCCTCTTACAAAGTCTAGAAGAATGTGGGATTGTTCCAAGATAGGAATAAGGTCTCAAAGAAAGTAAAACACAAATGATTAAAACTCTAATAAATCATGCAGACTTGGCACACAGTAAAACCAAAGGTGAAACTGATACCCAGATCCCAGAGTTAGAGTATTTCCTTCCTTATTAGTTGATGATCGAGTTTGAGACACAAGTAGACATTAAAGTGGAGAACTGCCACGAGAAATAGTGACTCACACGCAGAGGAAATATAAATGAGGTTGTACAGATTACACGATTTTCAGAATATTCCCCATTGCAGATAGGTCATAGAGGCCCCATCTCGATTACCGGTCCTGCAGTGACTGCCTTTTGATGTAAACATGTACAACACTCCCTCATCACCCTAGCTTGTTTTGGTCAATGCAGTGCTTAATTTGTGCTGAAGGCACAGGTGGTAGCACCGCCACTCATTTTTGGGGACTTAGACTTATTTTTCATCAAAAGGCTTTAACCCAGAGCAAGAGCGAAAGGAAGGCAGCAAATGGAGAAAGAAGGATAAGAAAGATGAGGAACCGAAATACAGGTTGAAATTAGGGTTGAAACAAGAATCTACGGGTCATATTATCAAGGAACGGCGATAACATTATCACTGCTTTAGCGCAGGAAACTGCCGCTAAAGCGGCGATAATGGGCTTGATAATATGCCCTTGTGAATTCCCATAGAAGCCCAGGTTCACACCAGAACCTGGGCTTCTATGGGAATTCTCAAGGGCATATTATCAAGCCCATTATCGCCGCTTTAGCGGCAGTTTCCTGCGCTAAAGCGGCGATAATGTTATCGCCGTTCCTTGATAATATGGCCCTACAAGAGTAAGACAAAAGGTGGGTAGAGTAGTGGAATAAAGCGGCAAGAGGTGGAAACAAGACTAGGCAGCCTGGTATTTGAATACTCCGGCAGAGGTCTCCTAGAAAAGGCAGTGGACCCCTGCTCTTTTTTTTCATTATTCAATCAGTTAAACACTGATGGCAGAAATTGATTTTAAATGATTCCGTTTATTTTGGATGAATAGCTACAAAACATGTACATACATTAAACATGGCTCATAAAAAGCATGACAAATATCTGTAATACAGAGCAACATTGAAAAGGCTGAAATTGACCCATACACACACAAAAAAAGAAAAGGTACCAGATGACTAATGTACTATGTATATTCTAAAATACAAACATGTCCACAGGAATAATGCAGCAGGGGTGGGACAAATTATATGGCGGAGTTGAACAAATATGTGGCAATAAAAGACAAACTATGCTGCGTAATGCGGCACATTTTATGATAGCATTACCTCATTATCTTGTGATTTATACACTTGGTAACAATGTCTGGGCATTGGCTGCACCTCATTTCTTCCAGTGTAACACTCAAATATAGCAACAAGCAACAGAAAAGTGACCAGTCAAGCTCTGCAAAGGGCCTTTCACTGCAAGACAACACGTGTCGCTGCGCTTACCATTTGAGTTAGAAGCAAAACTTTTTTTGTTGTTGAAATCTGCAGATTATGCAGCAGAAGGAGGATTATAAGGCAAATGCGGCACATCTATGTTTATGAGAAAAATGCCACAGACGCACAATCACATAATTCTAGTGGTCCTGTATACAACCATTCTACAAAATTAAATGAAGCAGAACACACATCAGCTTTCATCACCCAACAGCCATCTAAGATTTATTGCTGCTTTCAAAACTTGATTGATGCCATAACATATTAGCAACATGTCCAGCAGCAGCACATTTACAGAACCATGGCCAACACAAACGATGACCTACACAATTTAACACGGGGCAGAGGAACAGTTTCCCCAGAGAGCTTTTAAATATATAAAAGACAAGTTTTGGCAATGCCAGTAGGTCTGACTTTAAAGGAATTTGTATGGCAATGTGAAGCATTATAGGTAGATAGCACGGGATTGGATATATATTTGTGTGAAAGCAAATAATTGTTGAATAATATTGGTGTAGGTGAAAAGGTCACGTGGCAGTTGTACTGTCAATATGATTCCAAAGGGAAACAAAAGTTATTTACCTCAGTTTTGTAACACAGTGCTGTAGATCAATCTCTGAAAATTGTGGCACTTTCTTTTACTGTCATATGTGGCATGCGCTCCAAGCATTATATGAATTGTGCAGAGAATGAACATACTTGATAGAGCGCCATGTCACTTTAGTGGTAGTGTAGGGACAGACTAATCAAATTTCTTTGTAGGTATTCATGAAGACGGATTTAGATAGTGGAGAAGTTATCTTTTGTTTGATAATTTTAGAGTTCATTATTCTTTTTATGCTTCATCGAGAGGCTGCTGCGTAGATTAAACTTTGTATTAGTTCTCATGTATCTTTTTAACTTCGTCATGAGGTGCTTGTATGTTCAGTTATTTTTGTCTTTGTAATAAACCCCCTAAAACTTAACTCGGAGTTAGTGATTCTTTAGAGTGGTAGTTATTTGGTTATCGGTCTTGTTTGGATGGATTGATTTCTCCCCTTTACCCTTCACAGCAGGTAAACCTGAGTCGACCTGAGGATTCTTATGGGTGGTAAGAGATGGTAAGATAAGATAAGAATCCGGCGTTATCAGTTGGTAGCAGAGTAGGATGGTTATCTCAGTAGTAAGGGGAGATCTAGATTAGGGTAAGTCACTATCGAGTCCCCATAGAGCCCAAGCGATGGTGATCCAGTGGATCGTGAGTGGAGGAACGGCGTTGATGGAATCTGACAGAGAGTAATGGTGCGGAGGAAGCAGCAGTTCGTGGGAGAGCGTATGACAGGAAAAGAGACAGAAGTCAAGAAAGGGTGAAGAAGTCGATCAGGGCATTTCAGGAGGTGCGATGAGATGCATTGGAGAAAATATGGAGGGTGGAGAGGATTGAGGGGTATAGATTGTTCCCGTTGATGGTGAAGGTGTGGGACACGCAAAAGAAGAGTACGGAAGAAGATGATAGTGACACAGATGATGGCTTGCTAGAGAGGCTGCTGTCAGAGAGAACCCCTCCATATAATCCAGATTCAGAGGAGGGAAAGTCAGTATCAAAAGAGGGGACTCGGGATTCGCAGATCCAAACCCATGTGAGAGTAGTGGGGAAAATTGCAACAGGAACAGAAGGGACGAGGATACAGACATCAGCAAGTACTGAGGCTAACGGAACTGCGAGGCTACCAGATGCTCTTACAGTACCGGTCACCATTGGACCCATAGTGTCCGTGTATGACCCGGACCAGGTGAGGGAGGGGAGCCAGATGCAGTCAGCAGTAGGGGAAGGGATTACCCCTGGAGGGAATGGTACGGTGAGTGGAATAGCTCACCTTCCGAGACCTATAGAATCCAGTACACCATTGCCTGCCACTGCAGACTCCTCTAGAGGACAAGTGGGTGTGAGATCAGAAAGGCCAAGGTCCCTGGCTGAGTCCAGATCCGATCTAAGAATGTGGGAGCCACCAGTAAGAAACCAGTGTGATAGAATATAAGGAGACTGGGATCGAGAGGACTCAAGAGGTCGACCAGTTCTTAGGAACATAGCAGAAGCAAATCGGTGTGAAGATCAGAGCAGTGGAAATGAAGAGTCGAGTAGTACATCGAGTCGAGGGACACTGAAAGTTGCTATAAGAGCAAAGATTTTGGATGTGGTGAGGTTGAAGGCAGAAGTAGACAAGAAAGTTAGTGGGAATCTGCCTTTGGAAAGAATAGAACTTTATGAGCCAGACGAGTTACTGTTTGTAGCGAAGGATGTAACTCGCAAAGCAAGGTCCGCACACGAGAAATTGACCAAACTAGTAAAGAGGTATGAAGTGAATCTGCTTGAAACAAAGATGTTGCAGGGACATCACAGGTTGCAGTACAGTGATCAGGAACTGGAGGAGAAAAGAGTCATAGGGTTGAAGGCTCATATTCGAGAACTTGATTATAGGGATACGTGCAGGGAGCATGCTTGATAAGTGGGAGGAAAGGTGGTCCAAAAAGAAAAGCACTAAAAGAAGCATAAGGGAGACGCCTCCTCCGGCAGAGGGAGGAATGGTAGGAGTAGAAAATTACCCTTTACAAGAGGTGCAGAATGAAGGGTATGTGCATGTGCCTTGGAGTAGAGGTGACTTAGCAGCATTCACTAATGATTTTCCTCGGCTGAGGGAGAAACCTGTTGAATGGTATAAGCAGGTTGATAGGTTTGTCAAAATCTCGAAGGTATTGTGGATTGACCTGAATACGTTTTTTGACATTGTTGTACCAAGTGATCTGTGGGCAGCTTGTAAAGTTGCAGTTGATTGGCCAATTTCTGAACCAGGCAGGGATTCTGTTACAAATGGTCCTTCACCTATTGTCATGAAAAAGTTTGAGCAACTAATTTAATGGCTGAAATCTAAAATCTCGCCACAAGATATTGATTGGGTTAAAATAGATCGGACTGTTCAGGAACTGAAGGACACAGTGCATGAATACTATGAAAGGCTATTACAAGCCTTCAAACAGTACAGAGGATTGGACACCTAGGACATGGGACAGTTCGTCTCGAAGTTTGTTCTGGGATTGAGACCCGAGGTTAGTCTCATGATTCAGCAACATCTGACTTGCTGGCAGAACAAACCGGTAGATGAAATACTGCAGTATGCAAGGTACTGCAGTGACGAAGTAGACTCGAAACTCAGGAAGCTGAAGGACAAGCTGATGCTTGTTCAAATGCAAACCGCTGATAAGGGACTTCAGATTCAGCCCAGCAGAGGGACGCTAGGAAGAAGACAGGGAAACAATCAAGGAGGGAATCAGAACGCACAGGGTATGGGGAAGGGGAAACCTGTAGACCCCAAAACAGGAGTGGATGTGGCAACTCTGAAGAAGACCACTGCCTGTCTTCTTTGTCACCAGATCGGGCATTGGAAGCACAAGTGTCCGTTGAACGCAGCAAATCAGGTGCAACAAGAGGTAGAGGCAGTGCAGGTGCCTGAAGCTGTCAATATAGTAATGAGACCTAGATCCATGCAAGGGGGGACAAGGGTCCCACAGGTCCAAGTCCCGCAACCTCCGACTCGGACGTACCAGCAGATGCCTCTCTTTGAAGGGTTTAATGAGTACAGCCCAGATCCGTTGGCATGACGGTGCCTGAGGGGGGAGGAAGACTGCCCTCTTGGGGCAGTCTTGGAGGTAGACCAGAGGAGACCGTTTGTGGAGGCGGATGTTGACGGTCATCCTACCACCTTCTTGGTTGACACTGGGGCTACCGGTCTACTGTGAGATCTGCAGTAGTCCCTAACCTACCCCTCTCGGGACAATCAATCCAAGTCGTAGGAGTAGCGAACAAGAAAATGACAATTCCACTGACCGAACCGATTCCTGTGAGAATAGGAACATTTCTACACCGACCCCAGTTCGTGGTGTGCGACTCAAGTCCAGTTTGCCTGCTAGGACGAGATCCTCTGTGCAAGTTGAATTGTACCATCTATTGCACACCCAAGGGAGTGGAAGTTCAGACGAAGGATGATGATGCTATTTTTAAGGTTGCGAATCAACACCTGTGTATAGAAATGTACCCTGTGTTGATGGTGGAAGAGCTTCCACTTGACCTAAGAGACTCCGTTTCATTGGATGTGTGGGATTTTACGGGAGAAGAGATTGGGTTAATCAAAGGTGTAGAGCCAGTTAAAATCCAGATTAAGCAGAATGATGAGTTCCCGAGAACCCCACAGTACAATTTGTCACCGGAAACGATTGCAGGGATTAAACCTGTAATCGACTCCATGATTAAGCAGAGAATTCTGAAGGAGATAATGGGAAGTCCATGCAACTCACCCATTATGGGATTACAGAAACCAAGCGGGAAATTCAGGATCGTGCAAGACCTGCGAAAGGTCAACACGATTGTTGTTCCATGTTGTCCAGTGGTACCGAATCCATCAGTGATACTATTCCAGATTCCATGCCAAGCTGAGTGGTTTACCGCGATTGATTTGTGTCAAACATTCTTATCGATACCTCTTCATGAGGAAAGCCAATTTTTGTTTGCCTTCCGGTTGGAAAACCGCATGTTAACTTGGTGTCGTTTCCCTCAGGGGTATACAGAGAGTACATCGATCTTTAATCAGATCTTGAAAAAGAATTTGGAGAGTCTTGTGTTGCTGCAGAATTCGGTTCTGGTGCAATACATTAACGATCTCCTTATTGCATCAGAGACTGATGATGCTTACAGGATTGACACCATTGCCTTACTGAATCATTTGGCAGAGAATGGACACAAGGTGTCCCCAAACAAGTTGCAGTTTGCTGTTGCTGTTTGAGCAAAGTACAGTATTTGGGTCATCGAATTGAGAAAGGCAAGAGAAAAGTGTCACCAGATCGAATTGAGGCGATCATAAACATGGCAGTACCTACCACTCAGAGGGAGGTCAGAATGTTCTTGGGGATGGTTGGCTATTGTCACCAATTGATTCCCAATTTCTCTCTGAAGGCGAAGCTTTTACATAGGCTGACTCACAAGGATGTAAGTGATCCGGTACCATGGGACCATGATTGTATGGTTTCATTCTTGGAATTGAGAGAGGGCATATGTCATGCTCCGGCTCTGGGAATGCCTGCCTACAACAAGCCTTTTGCATTGTTCTGCTGTGAAAGAGAAGGTTGCGCATTATCAGTTCTGACTCAGAGTCATGGAAGTGTCCGTAGACCAGTTGCCTATTTCTCAGCTACTTTAGATCCAGTAGCATCAGCGTTGCCCGGATGTCTCAAATCCGTTACTGCATCGGGTATCAGCATTGAGAGATGTGACAGCATTGTCATGGGTCATCCGCTGATTGTGTATGTACCGCATTCTGTTGAACTGTTAATGACGAGAACCAAGACATAGCACCCGACAAACAACAGACTCACACGCTACGAGCAGGTTATACTTGCTGCAGAGAATGTGACTCTGAGGAGGTGTTCTGTTTTAAATCCCGCTACACTTATGCCATTGCCGAACACAGATGATGAATTTTGTGAGGACCATGACTGTCTTGATGTGACTGAACTTTGCACCAAACCAAGACCTGACATTGTTGATGAACCTCTGCCTGACCCCGATGACATTTTCTTTGTTGATGGTTCATGCCTAAGATATAATGTTGGGCAATTGAGAGCAGCATTTGCTGTATGTACCATTACAGAAGTGGTTGAAGCGGCTTGTCTAGAGGGAGTATACTCCGCGCAAGTGGCTGAAATCATTGCCTGTTTGGAAGCAACCCAGATTTGAATCACTATTTACACCAACAGCCAGTATGGGTTTGGTGTAGTTCATGACTTCGGACAGCTATGGTCTCAGAGGGTTTATATGACATCATCTGGTTCTCCCATTAGGAACGGAGAATATGTAAGACAACTGTTGGAGGCTTTGCAAGAAATCACTGTAGTAAAATGTGCAGCTCATGGAAAGGGAACCGACTTTGTCTCTTTAGGTAACAGATATGCCAACGAAGTCACACGTTCTTGCGCTGAACAAGGTTGTATTTTTACTGGAGAGTATACAGGAGAGAGCCAAGAGAGAACCGAGCTCAACGTGATGTTAGCCATGGCAGACACTTGGGATGAGCTCAAGTGCCTGCAGGAAGAGGTTTCAGAACAGGAGAGACAGATATGGGTCAAAGCAGGTTGTGAGAAGGGAGACATTGACATTTGGGTTTCAAGTGATGGTTAAGCAGTGTTACCAGATGACCTATTGAGCCCGATGGCAAGACAGATTCATGGTGCTGTGCATCTCGGAAGGGATGCGATGGTGCGATTGTTGTGACAGATGTGGTACAACCCACGGTTTCAGACAGTTGCTGAAGCAGTGTGTCAGAGATGTGTTACTTGTCAACAGATGAATGCTGGAAAGAAGACTGTGGTTACACTAAGTCACATTGGGAGGTCGGGAGGGCCTTTCAATAGGATGTAATTAGACTTTATTGAGATGCCTAAGTGTAACGGTTTGAGGTACATTCTAGTGGTGGTGTGTGTCTTCTCACGGTGGGTAGAAGCATACCTGACAAGAAGGTGTGACACGCTCACAGTGGCTAAGCTGCTACTCAGGGAGCTGATTCCTAGGTTCGGTTTTCCAACCTCGTTGGAATCGGATAGGGGCATGCACTTCCACAGCGAGATCATGAAGTTGCTTTGTGCCGCCCTAAATGTTGATCAGAGACTCTATTGCAGTTATCGACCAGAGGCTTCTGGGATAGTGGAGCAGATAAATGGGACTTTAAAGGCACGGATGGGAAAAGTGTGTTTGTCTACGTCTTTGAAATGGCCTGATGCTTTGCCCCTGGTTTTGATGAGCATTCGCAGTGTCCCAGATAGAAGAACGGGTCTTTCCCCACATGATATCCTGATGGGGAAGCGATGCGATTGCCAGCAGAACCGTCTACAGCTTAGAGAAACATCACTGATGACTTAATCCTTGACTGCTGCAAAGGGCTAGCTGATGTGGTCCGTTCTGTGTCTCAGCAGGTGCAGGCTGCCGCTGTTCCAGCTTCAAGTGACCTATGCCACGATTTGTGCCCAGGAGATTCGGTACTGGTCCGTAAGCACATGGGGAAGAGCTGCCTAAACGCTCAGTGGCGAGGCCCGTATCAGGTGATACTGGTAACAAACACAGCAGTGCAGTGCGGAGGATTGCCAAACTGGGTACATGCTTCCCACACCCACAGAGTTTCAGCACCCTTGGAAGAAACAGCTCCTCTCACAAACGAAAATCCAGCTGTGGCATCAGGGCCACAAGAGAGGGCAAGCCAAGCTGTGAGGGCTACTGGAGAAGCTGGTTGTTCGGCAGACCAGGCTGAGGAGGGTCACGTTGTTCAGATCCCAGATATTGACTCTGAAGAAGAAAGTGACATTGGGAGTGGCATAGAGTCAGATTCAGCAGAAGGAAGTGGTGTGCAGAGAGACCAAGAAGAAAGCAGAGGGGCTGGAGGTGCAGAAGAAGCTTGGCCCAGGAGACAGAGAAGACTGAATCTGAGACTGGCCCCCGAGAGAGATCTCGCCCCGGTGTCTGAGGTCTCTGAATCGGAAGAAAGCGAAGGAGAGCAGGATCAAAGCTTGAGGCGATCAAGGAGGATGAGAGTGCCTTGCCAAAGATACGCTATCTCGGAGTGGACTTACGCAGTTACTGATGCTGGGAGTAGTGGGTTCTGGGAGGCTGAGGTCCGTGAGTGTGGTCATCAGGAATTCACTACTGAAGATCAAGGTGGTGTTGCTGGTGCCTGGTCTTGAAATTTAGGGAGTGCTGACACTCACGATTCCAAACCCTCCACTTTTGAGCAATGTGCAAATCCTGGTTTTGCAGAGACTAGTTTTCCCGACATTTGGATTTGAACCATCGACTCCTGAACTGGTAACTGTCCGTCTTGAAATTTTGCATCATGTTCTAGCTGCAATTGTATCTGAACTTATTGTGGACTGTGAATAGACTGTGTTGTAAATAAGTGCTTACTAGAAGATAACCTAGGCCCGAGTGGAAGAAGAAGAATTTAGGGACTTTCCTTAGAAGAAGAAGGAGGGTTAAGGATTTCTGTTTCGACTGTGTAAATAAGGAACTAAAAGTACTGTGAAGGGATTTTCCAGCCTGTCAAGAGTGGTGTTTTGAATTTGTGAACAACAACTTGAGGTGGAGAAAGTGTTCGTTGCTGAACCCAAAGCAGATAACGAGAATGGAGGCTGGAAATCCGAACTGCATGTCTAAATATATGATAGGTACACTCATAGGAGTGATAGTCTCAATAGTTATAGTTATTATAAAGTCAGTTGCTATTCCACATGAGGTAGAAGTCGTAGAGGTGAAGGGAACGCCTACACCCAGTACTTCAACCAAGAAAGAGGGCATCATAGGAGCTGAAAAGGCTTTGCTAGGTCAAGATAGTCATAGATTACATGTAGATTTGTCTAAAGGTGATTTTAAGCTTAATGCGTATGCCAAGCTGCTATATGAATATGTGGAGGCGATGGATGCGAAAGATTGTTATGTGTGTATGCAGTTGCCTGCCTCAGTGGAGGAGGGGATTAAGTATCACCATCTTCCACTGACGTATGGAATTTCATGTAGTTTGTTGCGTAGTATGTTTTATGGAAGAGGCCATTATGAGTACTTCTTTTCTAATTACGATGCAGTGCTTTCAGAAGTACCAGCTTACAAGCATCTGAATAAGTATGATTATTACAAGCAGGAGGACATGATTGGGAAGTATTTCACTCCGACTTCGACCTTAGATATAGCATATGCTCATAGACATAATTTGACCTGTTCATTAACTGAGGCAGAGAATAAATTTGTAGATCAAGTAGAAGACAGATATAGAACACTAACCAAAACACGTGATACTGGGGAGAGTCCAGTAGATTGGACTGAGGAGGAGAGATCTCACAGAGCGAAGGGAAGTTATGGCCCTATAGCATTGGCTCTGGTGCAGAAGGGGATGTTGTGTGTGAAACGGGTGCAGACCTACTATGATAAAGTTTATGTGGGACAAAGTACATGTGATCATGTCTTCACTATGGAAGAGTCGGCAAAGAACTTTTTTTTGCAAGATTCAGTGCAAGTGGTGCCAACCATATATTATGTGTGTGGAAAGAATGCTTATGTGAGTTTGCCTGCGAATTGGTACGGATCTTGTTATTTAGGAATCATTTTTCCCAAAATTTACCATGCAGATGAATTAGAGCTTTTGGAGGATGGAAAACACTCTAGAGTTAAAAGGGGTGTGAGTGCAGGAGCAGTGATTGGAGATATTTTTGGAGCAGTAATCCCCAATTTGGGAGTGATTCTGAATGATGTGAAGATTAGGAGATTGGCGACTGTGGTTGATGAGTTGTCAATGAATACAGCTAAGTAGTTGATACTTGTGGATGGAGAGATGTTATCGATAAGGACGATGGTGTTGCAGAATCTTCTTGCTTTAGATGTCTTATTGGCAAAAGAGGGTGGAGTCTGTAAAATGTTGAAGGTTCAAGAGTGTTGTACTTATATACCAGATAACAGCAAAGATCTGAAGAAGTATATAAGTAACATCACTGTGATCCACCAAGAGATCCAGGATCTGACTGAAGAAGGTGTTTGGGAAAAGGTTGGAAAAGGATTTGTCAAGGTGGGAAATTGGTTTGCAAATCTAGGAAAAGGCATTATTGGTTATATTCTGAAGCCTATCATTATCATAGTGGTTTGTGTGGTTTGTTTCTGGTGATTTGCCAGAGCATATAAATGGTACAGAGCGAACCAGATAAAAAGGTCCCTTAGGGAGCAAGAGATAAGGAAGGCCAGAATGCAGGACAGTCACTATCAGAATATCAAGAATCTAGAAAAGTTCCGACAGAGAAGAGTGGCAACAAGCTCTGTTTAGATCGGTTCTTTCTCCAGGGAATTGTGATTTCGGTGATGACACTAGTCATCAAAGGGGGGAACTGATAGAGCACCATGTGCTTTCGAAAATTGTAGAGGTGCATCATAATCGCGTATAGTCCGCACCTACATATGTATCCTATGTTGTATTAACAGATGATCATTAGAGGAGTAAATGTAATAATAAAATGTGAATATAATGTAATGCGTGTTAGTCGAAAGTGTTCATGATTTTGAAATTTAACTGCCTATTGCAAAGTGCCTAATGAATTCATTTGTGTGCAATGTAATGCATTAGATTTAAACGTGCACCATATTAAAGTCTGCACGTGTAGAATTGATTACACATATATTGAATGTAATGAAAATAATGCTTGTAGATGCAATGTTTATTAACGTGTGATTTATAATGTGCGAATGCCCAATTAAAGGTTCATGTATTGTAATGAAAGGTCTATCCGTTTCTTATGTTAGCTGAATATTGTAGGTTCGAAATGTATTTTCCCTACGAGAGCTCTCATTTGGAGGTAGTCAGCAGATTTCTGTGAGTGGAAAATGTTCTTGTTCTCAAGCTTCTGTTGCAGGAGCTAGGACATCGTCTTCATTAGCTAAGACTAACCTTTGATTTAAGGAGTTAGGTATGGAGGAGCGTTTGCTGCAAGAGTCTCCAGGAATGCAGATAATGAGAAGCCAATACTTTTGGTGCTGAGGGAGCCAGGGACTCAAGGACATTCTAACTGTTATTGGACGTCATACAGGTTTCGATGGAAAATCACCTCCAGGAGGTGTCCAGCCAGAAGAGGTGGAACGGAGGCGTGTCTTCTAGGTTGTGCATTTTGTATTAGGGACAGTGCCCCGAGGGAAGAGTTAGGAGATGAGACAGTGAGGCTTTAGAGAGCAGGTAGAAGGGATCAATACAGAGGGAGAAGACTTAGAATGATGCTGTAGTTTTGGCCACTGACCCCTTTAACGTGAGTGTACTTCTTAGGAAGTCTTCACGAGCTGACACCTTTTTCTGATCTTGCCTTGGGAATTGCTAAGTAGGGATGTCACTTTAGTGGTAGTGTAGGGACAGACTAATCAAATTTCTTTGTAGGTATCCATGAAGCCGGATTTAGATACTGGAGCAGTTATCTTTTGTTTGATAATTTTAGAGTTCATCATTCTTTTTATGCTTCATTGAATTAGGCTGCTGCGTAGATTAAACTTTGTTTTAGTTCCCATGTATCTTTTTAACCTCGTCATGAGGCGCATGTATGTTCAGTTATTTTTGGCTTTGTAATAAACCTCCTAAAACTTAACTCGGAGTTAGTGATTCTTTAGAGTGGTAGTTATTTGGTTATCGGTCTTGTTTGGATGGATTGATTTCTCCCCTTTACACTTCACAGCAGGTAAAAAGGTCCAGTCGACCTGAGGATTCTTATGGGTGTTAAGAGATGGTAAGATAAGATAAGAATCCGGTGTTATTATACTCATGCGTTATGTGTGTCTGAATGCATTTGAACGTGTTGTGAATTCAATGCAAGATGGCCACTGGAGTCCGTGTATGTATATCTTCAACGTGCTGACGTAATAGTGAGCAGATTAAACATTGCATTGGGAATCCTTCCCAAAAAATCCAATCCAAGATGGCCACTGGAGTTTGCGTATGTTTGTCTGCAACATGTGACGTAATGGTGAGCAGTGAGAAGGCGCTGCAGGGGCTGTTACAAGAATGTTCACAGGAGACTGAAAAGAAATAGGTTTACAGAAAATCCAATCCACAAAGAAAATAAGTGAGAGAAGTTTTCAATAAACTGAGCCAGGAAAGTTTAAATTTGCAAGCTGAAATGTATGCACAGCAATCTTGACGCTAATTCAGTGTTAGTATCGATGATGCAACCAGCAATGGGTTCCAGTGCCTGAGAATAGTCATCGCCAAATTTGTAGAGATGAGGCTGCACACGGAGAATAAGTAGAATCTTTATTCATCACAATATCCCTGGCACGACTGCTTGGAGACAGAGCAACTTCTTTCCACAACGGATGTTTCCCTCCTACTGAAGTGGAACCTTCATACCTTGTTCAATTACATCACACACAAATGTTTCTACCAGCAGTACGGTAACTGAGTACAAAATACAATCAGAATTCAATTCCATTATCACAGCTCACCATTAGGGAATTTCCCTTTAGGGGAACAGAATCTTTCTTGATTTTTCTGTCATATTCTTGAAATAACTTGACTTTGTATTTGCTATTCTGACTTGCTTTGAGTTATATCGAACCAAGTGAATATTGATTTGTGATTAATCTAAGTTGCAACTATGCTAATTAACCCGCTAATAAAACCTTTATGGTTTGCAAATCTACAATCATTTTTTACCTTGTGGGGTAAAATATGATACATTGTTATTGATATGCTATTGAGCTGTTGAAGTGAAGCCTCAGTTCGAGACAAAGATCCATCCATTCGAGAGGAATTTGTACTTGAATTTGCACCGAGGTTTTGCACGGTTCAAAATCAATCCCCCGCTCCAGCAGGTGCCACAAGCAACGGGACCCCAGTTGACCATGGACCAGTTGACCTGTCGTGGGTCGGACGCTGTAAAATTGGGCACTAAAGTTATTGCATCGCTCTGCTCCGCCTTCAGAAATATGTATGCTACAATTTTATTAGTCTAATATATAATAACATTCTGGTTTGGGTTTTGTTCTGGTACAAATCGCACAGATAACTTTGGCGTTTTTATTATTCTGATATTTTAAAACACATCCAATGAATCATTCTCGCTATTCGTTTCCGAGCCCTTTTGTAACGTTACATGTTGCAAAGTGATGACAAAGGTAAGAAGAAATCGACTCTAGTGCAATGGTGACACCTTGTGGCTTTAATTGAAATATCACAAAGCCAAATAGGTCCACTCGTGCAGTAAACAGAAACTTATTTACATTCATAACACAACCATATGTAAATGAACACTTTTTGGCTGTGACTACCTCTTGATGGATCTGCAGGAAAGAAAGCTCATCCAGACTCAGCTAAATATGCTGAGTCCACAAACATAGCTGCCAAGGTTTCAGATTGCTGTGTGTGACATTTTCATAATTTTAGTGTAAATAAAACATTTCAACCACTATGAGTGACACTTTCTCTCGAACAAAATCAAGAAATGAAGATAAAGAAATCATATATAAACATAAAAAATTTCGCCCATTTGAGCAACAACTTGTTCAGAAATGGAAGGGCACTATCCTAGTGCCCTTAAAAACGGATCGTATTTTTTGGAATATGCATTGCATCATCGGTACAGTCAAGTTCTTTCAACAGGGATATATATCCCCTTCAAATAACTGGGGTAGCGTTACTTTAATAATACCTTGGGGCATATTATCAAGCACGGCATTAAAATTATCGCCGCTTTAGCGGCAGAAAACTGCCGCTAAAGCGGCGATAATTGACTTGATAATATGCGGCAGAGAATTCCCATAGAAGCCCATGTTGACACCAGGACATGGGCTTCTATGGGAATTCTCTGCGACATATTATCAAGCCCATTATCGCTGTCGCGTCGCGTCTCAGCAATCACCACCACGCAGCCAGGTCAGTTTCTATTATTTATTGCATGCATATGTATCTGCAGCCAGCATGCTGCACGTCCTGCCTCGTCCCCCGCTTCCTGTGTATATCCTGCCCCTCACCCCTTGACCGGAACTGGTGTCCGGTGACCTCTCCTGCCCTCTGCCCTCCTCGGGGTCCTAGTGCCTCATTTCTCAGGACACTACATCTCCCCCCTTTGTCACAAAGGCATTACGACAGTAGCATTCGTTGGTAGTAAAATGGGACAGTCTCTTTTGTAGTCAGTTGCAGGATGTGAACTGTCGACTGATGTGACCCGTGAGATGCTGCCTAGAGCGGCATTTCACATTTCCTCTATTAGTCTCTTCGGTCTCACAATGTCTCTTCTTGGCCTCTCCACCTGTCCTTGGCCCTCCTTTGGCCTTGTTGCTTCTGCGACACCTGCTCCATTGCATTCCTTCGTTGTTGTTATCCCTTCGGTGCCTGTCACGTGTTCTTCCTCTTTTTCTTCTTTCAAGCCTTTGAAGTGTGAGCTGTTCCTTGTGATTCGCCTGCTGTCTGATTCTGCTGTTATCATTGTTCCTTTCACTTGTGTTATCGTCAATGGGTCGTGGGCGAATGCACTGTCCGACTTCCGTTGTTGTCTCTGTCGTACAATGACAGTGTCTCCTTCATGGAGGTGTGATTTGGTGGCATGTCGTCTTCCATCAGCATATTCTTTCATTCTCTTCTTGGCTGCCTCATCTTTTGCTGCCACGCCTTCGTGCCCCGGCGCGGCCAGTCCTTCTATCTGCGGCAGCCTTGTTCTGCTTGTCCTCCCTAGTACTAGCTCCGCCGGGCATTTCCCTGTAGATCCATGAGGCGTGTTTCTGTAATCCCTCAGCATTTGGCATAGTGCTTGTCCTAGGGAAATCTGCGACAGTTTCGCCCTCTGAACTGCCTTCTTGATGTTTCCCATAAATCTTTCGACCATGCCGTTTGCTTGCGGCCATAGTGGTGTTACCTTTCTGTGCTGTATTCCGAGGTAAGCCATGAACCTTCGGAACTCCTCTCCTGAGAACGGAGGGCCATTATCCGTTTTCAACGTCTCCGGGGAGCCCCATGCTGCGAATATGTCGTCCAGAACAGGTAGCGTTGCGGCTGCTGACGTTGAGGAGACTGATCGCACAATCGGGAATCTGGAGTATTCATCTATTATGACCAGTAGGTAAGTTCCCGCGTCTAGAGGTCCAAAGAAATCAGCGGCCATTGTTGTCCATACTGCTCTTGGTAGTTCCGACATTTGCAGTGGTTCTTGTCTTGCAGGCGGACCCGTCGTTTGACAGAGGTGACAGGCCGCTATCGTATCTTCGACTAGACGATCTAACCCCGGGAACCAAACCTTTTCTCTCAGCAGTTTTTTTGTCGCCACAATGCCCCTGTGTGACTCGTGTGCAATGCTGACCACTTGGCGTCGTAGCGAACGTGGAATGACTATCCTGGTGCCCCTCATTACTATTCCGCTGTTTGTCTCCGAGAGTTCCCCACTTATTTTCTGTAGAGCCAGCATCTCCTCCTTTTGTACTCCTCCCTTCCATGTGCAGTTGTTGTTTATATGTCTCCATCTTTGCTGTCTCGTCGTTTCTCGGGCCGCTCGCAGTGTGTCATCTTTTTCCGTTTCTCTCTCTATCTCTGTTAGAGTTACTGGTGCCGGCGTGCTTTGCTTTAGCACGAAGTTTAAGTATTCTTCGGCCATTGAGGCCTTTTTTTCTGCATGTGGCAGCGGATGCCGTGACATGTAGTCGGCTGGATTATGCTCTTTCCCAGGTTTGTGGACAATTTTGAAGTCGTAGTCCATTAGTCTGATGCCCCAGCGCTCAATGCGGGGCGGCATCTTTGCTGCTGGGTTGCCGTAAATTGTTACTAGTGCTTGGTGGTCCGTGATGATGGTGAACGGCTTTCCGTACACAAACATGTGGTAATGCTCGCATGCCCATACCACCGCCAAGCTTTCTTTCTCCGGCTGGGAGTACGCCTTCTCAATGTCTGTCAAGCTTTTGCTGGCATATGAGACAATCTTCCTTGGTGACTCCTTTCCCGGCAGGTGTTGTGCTAATATTGCACCTAACCCCACTGGGCTGGCGTCAACCGTCAGCTCGGTGCAGAGCCGAAGGTCGAAGTATGCGAGGTGCTCCGCCGTCATCACAGCCTTCCTGATCTCTTCGAACGACTCATTGCACTCTTGAGACCAGACAAATTTCTGGCCCTGTTTTGTTAGCTCTCTCAGCGGCGTGCTCACTGTGGCAAAGTCTTGTATGTATCGGGCACAGTAGCTTGCCAGGCCTAGGAATGACCTTATTTCTGCCACATCTGACGGTGGCTTTGTCTTCTTTAGCGTTTCCACTTTGCTGGGATCAGGCCTCATCCCTTTTTCCGAGAATATGTGTCCGAAGAAAATCAGTTCTGTTCTCCCTAGCTCGCACTTCTCTCCATTTAGTGTTAGTCCAGCCTGCTTTAGATGTTTGCACACTTGCCTTAAGGCGCTGTCATGTTCTCCGTCTGATTTCCCAAACACTAGGATGTCGTCACTGTAATTGAAACTGTTGTGTACTGGTCGTATCACCTGTCTTATTGTCTCCTGAAATATTTCGGCCGCTGACGAGATACCAAAACTGAGCCGTTTGTATCTGAATAGTCCTAGGTGTGTGGAAAATGTTGTTATGTACCTCGACTGTGGGTCCAGCTCTAGTTGGTGATACCCTTTGTATAGATCTAGCTTTGAGAATCGGCACGCCCCTGTCAGCCTGCTGATCATGTCGTTCAGATGAGGTCCTGGATGACGTTCCCTCGATATTGCAGTGTTCGGTAGTCTCATGTCCACACAGATCCTTATTTTGGACGTATTTTTCTTCGGGACTGCCACAATCGGTGATACCCACGGTGTTGGCCCGTCTGCAGGCTCAATTATGTCTTGCTGCAGTAAGTTATTTATTTCTTCCTCCACTTGCGGTTGTAGGTGGATCGGCACTCTCCTGTGATGCTGTGCCACTGGTCTCACCGCTTCATTTATGTGTAGGGTGACCTGTTTGTCTTTTAGCTTCCCCAGTCCCTGCAGTATTTCTTGATATTCTTGCAGTATGTTTTCTTTTTCTGTCATGTGGTACGTCATCGCCAACAGCCCCATGACTTGTGCCGTGACGTTACTCAGCAGGCAGGGCGCTGGGATGTCCCCTTTCAGCACATGTATTTCTTCCTGACGCGTCACGTCCTGATATGTTAGCGTCTCAGTGAACTTGCCCATGTTTTCTACTGGTGTCTTTGATCCCCACGTGAACACATCTACTGTTGATGGCGATAGCGTTGGCCTTGTTCTCATTTTCATGTACTCGGACATGCACATTATGTTGCATGTGGCACCACTGTCTAGCACAAACGTTGTTCTGTGGCGCCCGACGTCGATGTCTACTGTGGCCGTCTTTTTTATTTGCTGTTTCTCCACCAGCTGGATGTGTTCCTGCTGTCTTCCTTCTTTGGGTGTGTCGGACATGAGGTATAGCCGTGCTTCTCTCCCAGCCGTCGTCTGTTCATCCGACTCTTCCGACGAGCCTCTCTCTGCTGTCTCCATATGTCTGGCGTGTCTGGTGCCTGTTGTCCCTTGTCTTGCTGTTCGTCCCCTCTCGTTCCTAAATTGCCTGCTCATGCAGGTGCTTGCGAAGTGATTGTCCCTATTGCATTTTCTGCATTTCTGGCCCATTGCTGGGCAGGTGCCAACGTGTGGGAAGTCAAAGCCGCATCTGTAGCATGGGACCGCTTGTTTCCTGTGATGTTGTTGCTCCCTGTTGTCGTTCTTTTTGAAATGTTCCGTCATCCGATGTGCCATCGCTTCTCCCTTTTCTTTTCCAATTTGTATTTGTTTGGCATGCTGCGTGGCCCGTGCTTCTGTGCGGGCCATCGTCAGTATTTTCTCAAGTGTTGTTGGTTCTTTTAGGATGCGTGCTCTGAACTCTACTGATAAACACCCTACGATGAGGCGCGTTCGTATTGCTTCTTCGTTGTCAAATTTATCAAATTCGCAGTATGTCACCAACTTCCGCAACCTTGTCGCGAAGTCATCCATGCTTTCTTCTGGTTGCTGGCATGCTGTGTGGAACGTGTACCTTTCAAAATCGATGTTGCGTTGGGGGTCGAACTTCTCTGTGAGGCACGCTTTCGCGCCTTTGTAATCCGCCGTCTTTTCACTTGGTAGTGTCATCATTAAGTCTTCTATTTCGTCTCCGGCAAGGTTGACCAGCAGATCTAATTGTTTGCTCTCTGCGACGTCCGTCGCGCGCATGTATCGTTCAAATTGTCGTAGCCATCTCTCCCATCTGATGCCTGCTTGCGGTTCCGACATGTTGAATGGCAGCGGCCTGCGGAACACAGCTTGTGTGCTCCTTGTTTCTTCGTCACCCATATTCTTCCTTTCTTTGTTTTATTTATGTACTTCTTGCCTTCTTTCTCCTTCCTTCTTGTTCCTCTGGTGCTATTTCCTTTCTTTGGCACCTTTTTCTTGTCGTTTTCTCCTTATTTGGACCTTTTTCGTCTATTTTCCTTTTTTGCCTGACTCTAAAATGGCCTCCCGGCCTTCCTGTGCTCCTATTGGCCCAAATTGCCTGACTCCAAGATGGCCGCCGCACTCTCGCGCGATTTCGCGCTGTTCGGGACTTTGCCTGACCTTTTAAAATGGCCGCCGTCTATCTTGGGCGCTGATTGGCTCAATTCGCCTGACTTTAAGATGGCCGCCTCCTCTCGCGAGAGTTCGTTGAAGCTCACGCACGGGAGGGATCGTAATCTTTCCTTCAGTTTCACTATCGCGCTGCTCTTACTTCTGTTAGCAGCGCCGGGGTGGGCTCCCGCAACGATGTTTTCTTCTGCTGGCGCTTCGGACCACGGTGGTCTCCTGGCTCCGAATTTTGTTCCGCGACCGGGTGGGCTCCGACAGTCGCCGCGACGCGTGGATTTCGATCCCGCCTCGTCGCCAGTTGTCGCGTCGCGTCTCAGCAATCACCACCACGCAGCCAGGTCAGTTTCTATTATTTATTGCATGCATATGTATCTGCAGCCAGCATGCTGCACGTCCTGCCTCGTCCCCCGCTTCCTGTGTATATCCTGCCCCTCACCCCTTGACCGGAACTGGTGTCCGGTGACCTCTCCTGCCCTCTGCCCTCCTCGGGGTCCTAGTGCCTCATTTCTCAGGACACTACAATCGCCGCGTTAGCTGCAGTTTTCTGCCGCTAAAGCAGCGATAATTTTAACGCCGTTTCTTGATAATAACCCCCCTTGTCTCTAGTAAAGTCATAACTCTACACTGCCTTGCTCAGCGGCCGAAGTGAGGTGGACCCCAATCCGGAAGCCCCTCATCTCCCATTTTCTCCTGTGTCCACATGAATATTTCCTGCCGTCAGGGCGCCTCCTCCACGGCTGCACCCAGCAAGCCTCATGCTGGCTGAGGCACTCAGTCACATGGCCTGGTCACAGCCCGCAGCCAGGGAGCTGTAATGTTATTTTAAAAACAAATTACCCCAAAGCAAGCGGTCCGTGGCCTGGTCGGCGAGCTGCTGCGTCGTGTCCAGCCCCGGCGCAACCTGCGGTTTAGATTGCCTTAAAGTCAACACGAAAGTCGCCAACTAAAAGCTGCCACGAAAGAGAGCACCAGGCATTCATTGGGGGAAAAGGCTGAGACACACACACACACACACATAGCGCAACATCTGAGTGAGCCAGGCCCAGGGTGCAATATTATTTCAAGTAATTTGTAGCAAGCCATACAATATAAAACAAATTTTAGTCACATTAACATGCTCAAGAGGCTCACTGTGATGGAAACTGTTGACAAGACATTAAACTTACTTAAAATTCGAGGCAAGCCGTGGCTGGGCAATTTGGTTCAAGGCCGGGCCACCCGGCTCCTCAGAGTGAGTCCTCCAGGCCGCAGCAGACTCCCTCGGCACACATGCCACCCAGTCTGCATTCAAGGCTCAGCAGCACGGTAGTGTGTGCCTGGGCTCCAGCAGCGGTTGCGGGGATTCAACTGCAGAGCGACGGTGAGAGCAGTGCCATTGCTGCAGGCAGCCTGAGTCTCAAAACTTTAGCCACCCATTCACTCTGCTGCAGGAGGCAGCAGCAGGAAGTACCGTCCTGCGCAGCAGTAATTGCTATTGGACACGGCCTCTCCTGACACAGATCTATCTCATTCAGAAGGTTATGCCGTACCCAGGAATACTATTGATACACTGTAGCCAAGCTCCGCTTCAGTCAGCCGCCAAAGCCTGCCGGGAGCAGCGTGCTCGTCACAGCGCCACTCCAGCTAGTTTCACCGTCAGCATAACAGTTCTACTGCTTGACAGCCAAGGCAGAATCTATGCCTATTATGAATGATTTCGTATTTCAGTACGGTGATGCGGATCACTGCACTGAAATGCGTTATTCTAACGCCTGATGCCTGGTACTTGTCAAGAGTAAACAAAATGTTGTGGAGGTCTGTGAAATACCACCAACTTTTTTCGCAAATTAAAGATTTTTTAATCCTCTCACCCTCTTTCCTTCACCTCCAGGCGCTCTTGTCAAATCTCATTGAAAGCGAAAAACCTGAGAACTCTGCATTGGACTTAACGTACTAATAGCCAACCACATTTCATGCAGATACACATATAGCGAGACACACAAAAACACATAAACACTTCCATGCATTCATGCATACATACTCATACACAAATACATAAAAGCATATGCACAGAAACTACTACACAAATACATGCTGTGTCCTCTGTTTATATGCATGAAGACTCTAGGGGTTCTCGGCAGACTCCTTACAAGTATTACATAATCTGATGGGTGTGGCCGGGTGTGGTTAATAAAGTTTGTGAGGCAGTGCGTTCAGTTAACAATTGTATGCTGGAGAATAAAGACATGCAAACCTGAGCTCCATGTGTGGTGTGGTCTTTTACATGCTCCCGGGCTGGGGAAGATGCTACAGCTGGAGACAAGATAGGGGATACGTGCCACCCAATGATATAAAACTGCTCTCCTTGAGAGTTTACCATGATCCAGCAAACTGCTTATGCATGCCACGTGAGCCTCAAGAAGCAGTTTATAGTTGGTGTATGTGGAGTCAAAGCACAACTCCAGCTTTTGAGAGGCCCTTGAAGAAGGTGAAGGCCAGACAGAGGGGCACAGTCAGTAAGCATGCCAAAAATCTACTGGTAAGGCCGAAAGTAGAGATACTGCGCTACGGAATAACACAGAGTCAGTTTTGCTACAAAGCAGAAATGCTAAAGACAGTGACAACCAGGTATGAAGAAGTGATAAAGGCAGTAAAAACCACGTATAATGAGTAAGTCGAGAGTGGTGAAGAACACATGCAAGATGCACATTTATTACTCACCATGAAGAAGAAAGATTGCGCCTGTCGACTTCAGCTTGGGCGCAATGACCCTAGCACCAGTGAACAAGCTGATGTTTGCAGATGTACCATCAGGCCAAAGGACACTGAAAATTAAATGCTCCCTGAACAGGACATACTCTTGATGTCAGTAGGAATCAGCACAAAATATGATGCAGCTGTGTTCCTGAAATCACAACCTCCATTCGATACCACCAAAAAGCAGAATATTGGGGCTAGATGGACTGCGTGAATTGAAACATTTGAGGACTTCGTACATGCTATAGAAGAAGCAGATGACATAATAAATACTTAAAGAACTTGCAGGTTTCAGAGTAAAGGAGGTGATAAAGAAGATATCACAAGTTGGTGAAATGTCATACTTTCAAATCAAGGAGACATTGGAGGCCAAGTTCAATCCAATGCCAAATGTCGACTAGGAAAAGTATATTTTCACCCACGCCAGACAGCAACCTGGTAAGATGATGGATGAGTTTGTTGAGAGACTTGATATGCTTATAAAGCACTGCAAGTTCCAATAATTTAGTGATGAAGAAGCCATGCGTCTTAGAGTTATTGATGGTTGCCTGCACAACTCATTCCGACGACTCATGCTGAGAGAGATACCCCATTTTAAGAAAGTACGTAAGGCCGCAAGAGTGGAGGAGCATGCCGATGGACAAGCTGCTGATATGGAAGCTGGAACAACCCAAAATGAATCAGCATTGAGCATGAAAAGTAAGCAGAAACACAAGGCAGAGGCTCACTGAGTGATGTCTCAGAAGAAAAATAATTTGTGCTTCCACTGTGGATTCTCCGTGAAATGAAGGTAAATGTCCTGCTGCTGGACAAATATGCAAAGGCTTTGGGATGGAAAACCATCTCATAACAGTTTGGAAAGTGACACTACATGTGTCATAAAGAGACAGGAATATGGATGCCAGAAAGTTCCAGTAGCACTCTAGCCACTCCCACAAGGCTAAACCGCAACATCGACTAAGGCAAGTGGAAATGGAATGAAGTTGATCATTATCAAATTCATCATACAACGGTTCACTTACGTCATCATCGAGTGACGATGAAGAAAATTGATGTGCAATGGTGATGTCAGTCACAAATTGGCATGCACATGTAGAATTGATCGCTTGCAGGAAAAGACACAAGTCTGAAAGGAATCACCACATGAAGCAACAAAGTTCCTTGGACATGGTCCTAAAATCATGCTCAGGGTGAATGGTTGCCCTACAACTTTCATTATAGTGGTATGTCGATAAACATCATGCCGCCAGAAAAGTACTGTCTCCGATACCATGTCTCACACTGCCAAAAACCACAGTGTAAACCCGGGCAGCTTATTCACCCTTGCAGAGTAAAGAATCCTTTGTTGGTGACCATGCGGCACAAGAAAACAACAGTGCAAGCACCGATTCATGTACTCCAAAGTACTTCATTGAGTGCATGCTTTTTAAGTTTCTATTAAAACAATTTGAATACCCATTCTGATATAGTAGGTCGATTTCCAAGATTGCTTAATCGACTTTGAAAACTTAAGACAATGAAGGTACATCTTCACCTTAAAGAAGAGGATTCTTCCCATTGCACAGCAAAACTGTCAAATTGCTTTTCACTAAAGGAAACCGTTGAGAAATAACTAAAAACACTGTTAAGCATGACATCATCAAACGATCAACTGGTCTGCCACAGTGGGTTTCGCCCATTGTGATAGTGCCAAAAAAGGACAGTGGAGATTCAGTGCGCATTTATGTTGATATGCAACAGGTTAACAAAGCAATTGCAAGAGAAAGACATCCAGGGCCACACATTGCAGACAGGATCACACTTCTGAATGGCGCCAAAGTCTTTTTCCGCATTGATCTGAACAATGATTACCATCAAACTGAACTGGAAGAAAACTGCATGTGCATTACTACTTTTTCAATGCATATTGGTTTGTTCAGATATAAAAGACTTAGGGCCATATGTATCAAGGCAAAATGCGATCGCAAACGCTGAAATTCGCAGAATTTCAGCATTTGCAATCGCAATTTGGCCTATTGCTATATATGAAAGCACAACTGTCTCGCAAATTAAGGAATCACAAAATTTGTGATTCCTTATTTTGCAAATGCATATAAGGAATCGCAAATTGCGATTCCTTAAATGCAATGTATGAAGCACCCAAGTTGTGTGAATATGGCATAAGGAATCGCAAATTACCACCAACTACAGGTTGGTGGTAATTTGCGATTTCCTTCACAAATGCACATTTTTGCATTTTTCAAAGTGGCATGTGGCGCACACATGTCCTCAGGGCATGTATGTGCACCCATGCTCATTTCAGGGGTGCAACAGGGTGTCCTTTTGACACCCTGGCACACTTGAAATTGAATTCTCAATTTGCGATTCTCTAATTGGGAATCGCAAATTGAGAATGTCTTCCCATTCATTCGTATGGGCTTCTAGGCCCATAGGAATGAATGGGGAGGTATTCCTTAATTGTGAATTGCAATTTGAGATTCGCAATTAAGGAATATGTAGGATTCGCAAAATTCATTGCAAATCCTACATACATCGCGTTTTGCGATTCTCAAATAGCGATTCTCAAAAATTCGCTATTTGAGAATCGCAAAACCTGACATTGATACATATGGCCCTCAGTTTTGGTGTGTTGACAGCGTCAGGAATCTTTGAAGATGTCGTTTGTTGAGTACTTCAGCCTGTCAACAATGCTTTAAACTACAGTGATGATATACTGGTGTTTGGCCTACACAAAAGGAACATGACAAAGCACTTACACAAGTATGACATCTGCTTGCTGATGCAGGTCTCATACTAAATGCTGAGAAGTGTAAGTTTCACACAAACAGACATAAATTCTTTGGTTATATTTTCTCTGAAAAGGGGATGACTCCTGACCCCGAAAAGGTACAAGCATTGTCATATACTTGTCCTCCAGAAGATGTGACCATGCTTAGGCATGGCCAGCTACTGCATACGTGACTTTGCCACTGTGAGTGCCCCTCTAAGGGAACTAAAAAAAGTAGATGTTCCTTCTGAATTGACATTTGAATGTGACTGAAGTTTCAAGAAAATAAAACATGCTATTAGAAAGGCAACCGAAATGGCTTACTTTGATCTGAAATTACATTCAGAGATTGTAGTAGATGCAAGCCGGGTGGGACTGTAGGTGATCCTTGACCAACATAATGGACATCCCACTGCTCAGAGACACATTGGGGCCTATGATAGTCGGAGTGTATCTCCGACTGAACATGCTTATTCTCAACCAGAGAAAGAAAGCTTGCTTATTGTGTTGGCGTGTGAACACTTCCATGTGTTTCTGCATGGAACACATTTCACCATTGTTACAGATCATCAAGTGTTGGTCATTATTTTCAGAAATTCGAAAGCCAAGATGCCCCCTCACGCGCAGACTACTTTCACGATTGCCGCTACAGCATCACAGTGCAAAGTCCAAAGAGGCTGAGGCCTACATCAATTTCATAGTAAAGTCAAGTACACCTGCAGCTCTTTCTATTGAACACATTCTAGCAGCTACTAAAATTGGCAAGGACATGCTGAAGCTCAAGGAAATCATTACAAAACTGTTCTGGAAGAAACATACTTGACCTCTAACAGATGGCACACGAAGGACATTGTGGCATTTCTACAACTAAAAGAGCCCTCCGGGACTGAGTGTGGTTCCCGCGTCTTGAAGAGTGAGTTCTAAGGGAACTTAAAACTTGTCACCTATGCAACTGCCTGTCTCCCAAAATGACTCAGCACCCATTGAACACATCTGATCTTCCTAAGTAAGCTTGGGAGAGGATAGCTGTTGATTTCTTCAGATCTCTCAACAACGGACATCATCTCATGGTAGTTGTTGATGAGTACTCACGTTTGTTTCTGGTGGAAGACTTATCATAAACCACCAATGGGTGTTCCCACCATTCTCAAATCTGTAACAGTCTACCCTTTAATAGCAGAGAGTTCAAAGACTTTCCTAATCTGTGAAACTCCATGTTGGGGATATTATGTTTCAGCCTAAAAGTGTGAGTTGAGTTAGTATGTAGGTTTGCATTATCCAATTTCAGTTTCGTATACATCCTAGTCACAAGAGTATTATCAACCGCATATAGTTCAACATCTAAAAAACAATTGTGTTTTAAAACATCTCTAGACTCAGATTGACATTGAAATCATTATTGTTAAGATATTTATATTTCTCAAGTTCGTATTTAGTACCCTTCCAAATCATGATAATGATAACTACATTGGCCCATTCTAAGCAGGCTCCCTCTCATACACACCCATTAATAGGTTTGCATAGGAGGGATTCAACCTGGAACCCATCACAGTTTTGTGTCTTTGTTGAAAAAGTTGATTCTCATATAAGAAAACAAAATTGTTATTAAGAAGGAAATCTGTCAGATCCAGAAGCATATTAGAATGTAGTAAATTTGTTTCTGAAATGCAAGAAATTGCAGCTGGCCACCATCATTATAGCTGACTTTCATGACAGTTTTGATGAAACATTTGCACTTTCACCAAAACAATTCCTGCAAAGTTGACAGGGTTCTCTAGAATGGTGGGCGGTCAAGCACCAGGTGGGCAGGGGCAAGGGCCTCCACTGCACTGGTAGAAGGGAGTCCGCTCTCCAGCCTATTAATGATACCCAATGTCGATCTGAAAACCCATGTGCCAACAAGGGATCAGTGTATTTGTTTATGGGGAGCACTTTAACAGGCACTCCATTGTTCCTATCTAGTAACATGACACATTATGTTTATTACGCCACTATCATGTACCTATTTAAATTAAGGCTTCGTCCACAGCAACAGCTACAACCATTCTGCAAGTCTTCCATTGTGCATAGCCTAGTCTTGGGGTTAGCCCTGCAGCCTTTTCGCCTCCATTCAGAGGGCACTGCCCCTTTCTCAAGACTTTTATTGGGGTAGGGCGACTGATCCCTTTGTAACCGCCAGCCGGGGTGCCACTGAATGAGTGTTGAACATAATAATGATTAAGTAAGTCATGTCATTGTGAGCGTAGCTAGCGAATTAAATTGTGGGTTGTTAAGTGATGATGCAGAGGCGACTTTAACATCCTTAAACATGCGAACACACCACACGATAATGTAGCTATATGGACTGAAATTGTCTTTTTACCCCATACAAAATCCTTTGCTACATAGTGTCGATTTCTGCCTTAGCTTATGGGCAATGAAAAATGTAAAAGATAACGTGAATATAAATATTTGAAAGTGAGTTTTACTAGAACCTGGTCTTGGAATATCCTTATTGAACCGTGGGCTACTAATACCATAACAGCTATGAGAGGCATTATTGGCGTAATGCAATCTATGGAGGGCTTCCATCACCCCAGTTGTGAGCATATCATGAAAAAGTGTTTCTATTGTTCTCTATGGTTATCCTGCTGCAATGTTGGGCTCTCCAGGTGACTTTGAGAAGCTAAAAGGCAAATTGTCGTTAAGAGAGCTGGGTTTTCAATGTGTTACTGTTTAAGCCTTGCAGGTGGAGGCTTACAATTACTGAATGAAACAGCAGGTGTGGGATCTAATAAAGTTTTTGGTAAATTTAGCCATGAAAGGTATAAAGTCTGTTTGGAGGTTCTTTGCTTTTGTGAACTGTGGCAAGGAGGGTTGGGCTGTACTAGTTCTTGCCTAAAGCAAACACCAGACTGAATGGCTAAATGAGATCTATGGGGCACCTTTACTATTTTATCACACACACGGTGCAGCAAGGGAACTCGCTGCACTATGTGAAAGAGAGAAGAAATGCTCCATGTTTTCAAAGAATTGGAGCATTTCTACTCTCCTTGTGCTAGCGCACTGTGTACAAGCGTGCCTGTGTTACAGGCAGGATTGTTTTTGTGCAGGAAGGAATATCATCCTGGACAAAACAATCCTAAGAGGCATATCCCTCTTTCTGTGTGAGCTACAGAATGCAGCACTCATGGAAAGAGAAAGTAACGAGAAAAAACAAAGATAGTTTTCCTTATTACACCTCTGTCGGGTGGGCACACCTTTTTGGCACAAACCCAGCTTTACAAGTTTTTGTAAATCTGTGTTTGCTTCAAAATACATTACATGGATGGATGCATGAAACCATCAGTACTCCACCCATGTAATATCCACCCAATGCAAAGTAACGCAAGGCAGCATTATGTGATGCGGTACTTTGTATTTACTAAACACGCACAGTGGCTTTGCATAACTTAGTACATGGCAAAGATGATAGTCAATTTGGGCCTACGTATTAAATTACAATCCCTCTGTTACAATGTGTTTCCTTCAAGAAAGTGTTGAGAACTGTAACTATTGTTAAGTCTAGTCTTAATGACTTGTAGTATACCTCTGCTAAAAGCAAGAAATGCCTTATATGCAGACGAATGCCCAAAGAAAGATCGGTGATCGATTCTTCTGAAACTTACAAGAACTGAGGCAATGATACAAATGTTTGCCGAATGGTCAGACAGATAAAGTCACAGAACTAACAAGCATTGGCATAGCCAATAGGTCTCGCCTTTGGGACCTTATAAGTGTTTATTTATCCAGCACAATATCCTTGGTGCAACAACATCAAGTGTTGCATGACTAAACACAAATGGGAGACCTATTGGCTATGCCAATGCTTGTTTTGAGTGAGTGGCTCGTGCAGGTATGCCACTGTGAGGTAGAGATGCTGCGAGTGCTTTTTCAGGAGCCCCAGTGACATTGTGCCTCTTCAAAATGTATCTTGGGTCTGGTGTAATACTTCTAGCCCCTATTCCCGTATTCCCGCACCCAACGCATCCTTAAATTTCCCATGTACAGCCGGGGTTGACACTCCTATTACACCTGCCCTCCAGTGACACTTTACCTGTCACAGGTGGTGGTGGTGGTGGACGTGGAGGTGGCGGCGGTGGATGTGGTGGTGGTGGACGTGGTGGTGGTGGATGTGGTGGTGGTGGTGGACGTGGTGGTGGTGGTGGACGTGGTGGTGGTGGTGGACATGGTGGTGGTGGATGTGGTGCTGGTGGACGTGATGGTGGTGGACATGGTGGTGGTGGTGGACGTGGTAGTGGTGGTGGATGTGGTGGTAGTGGTGGACGTGGTGGTAGTGGTGGACATGGTGGTGGACATGGTGGTGGACATGGTGGTGGTGGACGTGGTGGTGTTGGTAGACATGTTGGTGGTGGACATGGTGGTGGTGGACATGGTGGACGTGGTGGTGGTGGACGTGGTGGTGGTGGTGGTGGATGTGGTGGTGGACTTGGTGGTGGTGGACGTGGTGGTGGACAAGGTGGTGGATGTGGTGGAAGTGGTGGTGGGGGTGGACGTGGTGGTGGTGGAAATGGTGTTTGTGGTGGATGTGGTGGTGGTGGATGTGGTGGTGGTGGTGGATGTGGTATGGTGGTGGTAGATGTGGATGTGGTGGTGGTGGACGTGGATGTGGTGGTGGTGGTGGATGTGGTGGTGGATGTGGTGGTGGTTGTGGTGGTGGTGGTGGATGTGGTGGTGGACATGGTGGTGGTGGACATGGTGGATGTGGTAGTGGACGTGGTGGTGGTGGATGTGGTGGTGGGTGTGGTGGTGGTGGATGTGGCGGTGGACGTGGTGGTGGTGGACATGGTGGTGGTGGTGGACATGGTGGTGGTGATGGACGTGGTGGACATGGTGGTCATGGTGGTGGTGGACATGGTGGTGGTGGTGGACGTGGTGGTGGTGTTGGTGGTGGACGTGGTGGACGTGGACGTGGTGGTGGTGGTGGACGTGGTGGTGGTGGTGGACATGGTAGATGTGGTGGTGGTGGACATGGTGGTGGTGGACATGGTGGTGGTGGTGGATGTGGTGGTGGTGGATGTGGTGGTGGTGAACCTGGTGGTGGATGTGATGGTGGTAAACGTGGTGGTGGTGGACGTGGTGGACGTGATGGTGGATGTGGTGGTGGTGATGGATGTGGTGGTGGAGGTGGTGGTGGAGGTGGTGGTGGTGGTGGTGGTGGTGGTGGTGGTGGTGGACGTGGTGGTGGACATGGTGGTGGTGGTGGACGTGGTGGTGGACGTGGTGGACATGGTGGTGGTGGTGGATGTGGTGGTGGTGGTGGATGACTATTGGGTAGGAGGGTGCTGGCAGAATGCGGATGGAGAAGAGGATCTTGAAGGGGGTATATGGAGAGCAGAAAGAGACCGAATATTAGATACTAAAAACGGCGAATAGTTAGAACACGAAACAGATTTAACAGGGTGGTCCCTTCTTACAGCGCATGTGAATGTTCCTTAGCACCCCGTTTTTAGTCAACAGGGGGACCATGGGGAGATTAATTGATTAATCACGCATGATGATCGCGTGCGGAAGCTGGTGTTGTTCGAGTCACGACATAGGCTTACCAATCTGTGATTCTGGGCAAATTAGTTAATCTCCCGTTCCTTCTAAAAGGCAATGTGTTCCTGTGTGAATGTGCTCTTGTGTAATGTAACTGGGTGTCTTGTAAAGGTCTCTACTATTCTTGAGTTCAGTTTGCCCTGTATGAATTTGCAAAACAAACAGCCAACAGACCTTGTAGAGTAAGAGCCTATTATATCCGTTCATGTAGCGCACGCACAGCAATGAGGGCTCTGTACAGCCCAGTTCTTCACACTACACAACAAACAAATATCCGTTCATGTAGCGCACGCACAGCAATGAGGGCTCTGTACAGCCCAGCACTGCATTTAAAATTTAAAGCGCATTAAAGCGCAATGCTCCGTTAATAAAAAAAATACGTCGTGCCTGCAGTGAGAGTGGCTCACAAAGAAAAGAAACAAGCCACGGCATCGCTTTGGTTGATGTTTGGGAGGTGGGAGGGATGTTTTGTGTAGAAAGGCATTACGGCTCTCTAGCAAATAAATAAATAAAACAAGCGCGGTACGCGAAAGGGAAAGCGACCGCGTTTGGAGCTGAAAGTGCACGCTGTGCTTAATGAGCCATGACGAGGGAGGAAAGCCGCGCTCGCTCCATAGACCCTAGGCCAGGGCAGAGAGAAGGCGGGACATGCACCCGCCTTTGGACAATTGTGTGCTGTCTTTCTTAGAGAGACGCATGCAAAGGCCAATAGCGGGTGAAGAAAACAAAAGCACACGCACAAGCGTGTGTTCAAAAGTTTAAAGCCCTTACTAAATGTCTCGCAGAGCAGCACATGCGAGCTGGCTCAGGCGAGACCTAAAAAGGAGCAGTCCACCAATGGGGCCATACAAACACAGAGGCAGCATGAAATTACCGTCCGCAACTAACCAAGTTAGTTTGAGCTTCAGAAGAATTGGTCACCTGAGTTTCATTTGCGCCCCCTCACGTGCTGCATTTTTTGCTGATTCTTATTCAATGATTTTTTCCTGTCATGCTCCTGTCCTAATGCATTAAGTATTCAGGAGCTGTCTCTTCAAATTTAATTGGTTATGTCTAGATCCCTTGACCACATACCATCATAAACCAGATTTACATATTACTGTGGTTGGACCTAAGGAAAACATCTGATTAGCGTACAGGGTTCAAAACGCCCACATTCCATAGGTTGTTTCACAATTCTGCACCTTCAACATTATCCTGTGTTGGAGTCCTTGGTCTCAAGAACATTCTGACCACTTATAAACACTTCATTGTTGTGACCATTAATGTGATCATTCTGTGACTGTTATACATTATCTTGCACAGCACCTGTTCACTGCACTGAGCATTGTGTTGTCTTTTTCACCTCAAATATAAATAAGCATTAGTGTTGGTTGCGTCTTAGAGATTTATTGCAATGTAGTATGATGTGGTTATATGCTCAGAAGTGGTTTCTGGAAGACTCCCATTTTTACAAGGTGTTTGGTATGTTTCTTGACTTCTACATTCTCTTTCGTTTCAATTTTGTACAATTGCCCTTTCCATGTACATTCTCAGTCCTATGTTATAGGAAGCTACCTGGAATAATATCCATGGCAGCATGTGCCATCTGGCATTAAGGAATCAATAGCAGCAATACATCTTCCAAAGACATTAGGAATTATCACTCAAATATGTTTCAAATATAATTTGAAATTCAAGAATTTTGTATTTAAATATAAGCTTGTCAATTTCTGATAATGCACACATTTTGTTATCAACTACCTGCTTTTCATTTAATCCCCATCCATATTTTGTCGGTTTCATGAAATACTTAACTTCCACGCCATTGATAAAGCTGTGCATGTCTATGGATGAACATCACCAGCCGTGGGTGTGTAATAAATGAGTGGGAATGTATAAATGTATATTTTAGAAATCAACTTTAACTTCTCAACTAATAGATAATAGTGTTGTGCCAAAACACATCAAAATAGATATAATTGTATTTAAAAAAAACATTCCCAATGTGAAACAACTAGAATCAGAGGTTTGGGGAGAGGGTGTAGCCTTACAGCTAGAGCTGTCGACCTTGAAGCTGGGGAACCAGGTTTGAGTTTGGCAACGACGCTCAGCATCCTGTGATTCTGGGCAAATCCCTAATCTCCCAGTGCCTAACAAAAATGAATCTGTCCATCTGTAACCAAACTGGTGCTCATGTAAAGCGCTCTGATACCGGATATCTTCAGTTCAAGTTCGCACTATATAAAACCCTTGAAAAGAAAAGCATACTTTTTGCAGGGATTTGTATTACATTGACTTTAGTAGTAGAGCTTAAGTGCTAAACAGGAAGAGGACTGTGTGGCATATTGGGTATTTAAAATTGCATGTGAGCAATTGTTGGCTCAATGACGTCAAGGCACCTCTGACAGTGGATGGGAGAGATGAGGTGAGAGCTAAGGAGAGTCCTGTGTTTGCCAGAGGGTGAGGCAGCCATGCCTGACTACTACTCCATTTCTCAGATGGACATATCATGCTGGCAGGTGGGGTAGGAAAAGTTTAAATGAAACATCAGTAGCAGATGCCCACAAATGGAGGGTGGCAAATCGCCGAAAGATGTATCCGGTTGCATCAGAAAGAGAACAAATCACAAAGCCAGAGAGACAGATGTTCACATGAGGCACTTTGTGATGGACTGAGGGTGTTAACTTTTACAAGCAAAGAAACAAGAATGCCCCAGTAAACATGTGTCTGTAACATTTCCAAATATGTTAAAAACAGAGCAATTGCAGCGACAGGGTTTTAGCTGGCATCGCCAGCAGAGCACATTGCGGAGGCTGCTTGGACACCACTGAGTTACAAGCTGAACTGTGAAACAAGAAAATGCATTTAAGTCAAATATACCTAGCTACTTATTCACTTTGCTTTAAGGTAGATAAAGACAGATTTCAGCCACATTTTGCAAAACACTTGAAAAGCTAATGATTGCTTATCATAGAATGAATAGATTTGTGCCCTGTGTATGTAGATCTGGAATTTGCTGTAACTTTACTCCCATATGTGTTTGCCACACATATGGGTAGCCTAATCCTCACTTGTTTTTTTAGGGTCCTCCTTGATTACCATACTGGATGTGTATCCTCACTATATTATCTCCACTCTTTCCACAGCCTATACAACCTCTGCTTTTTGTCCCTACAAATCTGTATAAACTTCATCTCGGAGCGTCCACGTGCTCTGCACTCCTTTGGGGTTGTAGGACCACCCTTGATATGGACGCGTGTGGTACTGATGCAGCTGAAGCATCCCCAAACTCGTGTGTGTGTTCTCTGACACATATCACCCCTTTAGCTCTGGGTGTTGACAAAGCTGCCAAAAACAAGAGACATTCTAGTGCTCGATGCCCATATCAGAGTTCATCAGCCTAAAGCAAGGAAACATATTTTATTTGCGTAACTGTAAGAAGACAGCTCAATTTAAATGATAAAAGCCCTCGCCCTGAGGTGGCGCGCTTCCTCACAGGGGCCCTATGCGCATCACTACCAGGAAAGGTAATGGTCAGTCAGGCTACAAGCATCCCAGGAGGGAGATGGTTGTACCAGAAGGAGGTCCTATGAGGTTATCGATGTAGGTTTGTTATGCAAGGATAAGAGAAACGCAACAGTTAAAACTAACTCTGGGTGCACCTATGTGAGTGTTTATTCTTGTCCACAATGGCTAGGAGTTAAAAGAGAGAGTAAAATGTAACCCACTGTTTCTGGTCAGCATGTTTCTGGCTGGATCAAAACCCTGCAACGGGGTATGGAGTCCTGAGTCGGGACTATGCAAAATCCCTCTGCCAACACGACTAGTGAAGAAACAAAGGAGTATAAATATAAACAACCAGAGGTGATATTAATGGAATTCATTCATGGGTAAACGGTCCCTCTCAGAGGAGGGTCTGCAGCCTGAAAACGGTATTTGTGGTACAGGCACGGGCACAGTTGTAGAGATAGCTGGTGTTGGTGTTGGTGAGCTGCCCCAGACTGATGATGATGCTCACCACAGTACAATTCTCCAGCTTGGATTTTTCTGTTTTTCTCAGGTGGCTGCATTCACTTATTTCTCTGACTGGCTGGCAGTAGATACAACCTGTTGCAGATTAAGGTAACCAGCAATGGCTTTTTATTTGCACTGATATTGACACATGCAATAATTAGCGCCGTAAGACCTCCAGAAAATTATTGGAATTACAAGACTGGGTCACCTTTCTAAAGCAAATAGAAATCCATCAATTGCTTCAGTATCTCCAGTATTAATCTTATGAAGTTCCAGGTGCACAGTTGATTTTTTGGTTTAAAGTACAACATCAATCTTTGTAATGCTTCCTCGAGCGATCTGGCTTGTCCACGCTGTGATGGACAAGGCCAGACTGGCCGTGTATCTAGTTGTATATTTCACAGGGTTATGGAGCTATCAGAGACCGGTTTTTGAAGGTCTCCAGTCGGCTCTGTTACTCCCTCCAGCTCTCCAGGGTTTATTGTGGCAGGCACTACGGGGTGTGTGATCGAGAAAAAGAGGGAGAGAGAGATACAGAGACAAAGAGAAAGAATTGATCCAAAAAGAGAACCAATGGAGGAAGTGAGCGTGGCTGATTTGAACATTTTTGCCATGGCTGCTTTTGGTTCCCAGTCCTGTCTTAAGACTGGAGAGCTTCCCTGTGTAAAATGTCCATGCCAGCGTGTCATTACAACTTGAGAACAATTGTAGTGAGTAAGCCTGACTTGCTCCAGAGATATTTACATATATATATATAATCACTACCAGTCCCAGAAATCACTACGAAGTAGTCACATGTTACAAAGCTGACACACCTGCATCCAAATACTACTAAAGATGGAGGCAGTCTGGGACTGAATGTTTCATCATGCCGCTTTTTCGCTTTAGCCCAGGAAGAAGATGCGGACAGCATTGAAACGTGTTGGCTTGCAGAGAAAATAACGGATAATCCTCTGCTCATGACATCACATATTACATCACTCATGACATGGTCAGTGGCATCACTCTTGACATCACTGATGACATCATCCTTGTGATAGAGTGGCGGTCGCGCGAGTTATAGTTATCTGAACTAACTATAACGGTGGAATTTCATTGGTTTTTTACGAGTGAAATATCCACCTAACTATAACATGTGTGAAACCTATGGTTTTTTAAGTGAATTTGCAAGGTGTTTTAAATGCTAATTCCTAACTATAACGTGTGTGAAACCTATGGTTTTTTCAGTGAATTTGTACGTTTTTTTAAATGCTAAGTTATGTATGTATTTTTTGTTAATGTTTTTTCACCGTGCATGCACGGTGCGCGCATCCCCGTGATTTAAAAAAAAAAATTTTAAATGTTTTTTTCTGCCTTCGGGGTTCTTCAGGGACCCCCTGACAAAGGCTAGGGGGTCAGGAACTCTCTACCCTGCCCCCTTTTCACGTTCGCCACCTTCCTTTTCCACTCTCGCACCGAAAACAAACAAAATGACGGCCGACACTTCCTGATTTCGACCGATTCGAACGTTGACTGACATGTAACAACCAATCAGAATTACGCTCGCGCACGTTAGGGTGCGCGCACGGTGCGCGCACGGTGCACGCACGGTTCGCGGCTATAGATATGTATGTGCTTTTAACTGCAATTTTCTCAGGAACTACTGAACAGATTGACTCCATATATGCAAAAGGCACATCTCTGACCTGAGGACTACCTCTCTGCCAAATTTCAAGTAATTCTGTTCAGCCGTTCGGGCTGTACCTTCGACTAAATGTCCTATGGGAAAATGCATGGGGAAAACACGTTTTGGGACCCCCCTTTTTTCTCGGCCCCCGCTTGACGAATCCACCCGAGACTTTCAGGGAAGGAGCCGAGCGGAGCGCCCCATTAGTTTTGAAAATTTCGCGTAGATTCGTCAACCGGCGCCAAAGTTATTCAAAATAGAATTCTGAGATTTCCTATGGAAACACGGTCCTAACTATAACTATCTACTGGCGACCGCCAGTAGATAATATATATATATATATATATATGTTCACTGAAAAACCATAGGTTTCAGGCCTGATATAGTTAGGAATTAGCATTTAAAAAACCTTAGAAATTCACTGAAAAAACCATAGGTTTTAGGGGTGTTATAGTTAGCTGGACATTTCACTCGTACAAAACCATTGAAATTCCTCCGATATAGTCAGTTGTACTAACTACATCTCGCGCACCCGCAATACACTGCTGATGATGTCACATATTACATCATTCATGACATGGTCAGTGACATCACTGATGACATCTCAAATGACATCACTGATGACATCACTGATGACATCATCCAGTGAATGCGGTTTGGTTCGTTATTTAAATATGTATTATATATATATAGCAATTTGCATTGAAGAATGAGTGGATATATAAATATAAATATCTGGATGGAGGATTTAGTAGCAGTGTGATTGACTGTTTACTTGACTAATTTATAGTGTCTCACTAAATATATTGGGCCCGATTCACAGAACTAACTTAAGACAAAATCCTAAACTTACTACCATTTTGGTATTCACAGAAGGCACTTACTCATTTTGGTATTCACAGAAGACACTTACTCACTTCGGTATTCACAGAAGTTAGGAGTCCTAACTTTAGGACTCCTAAATGTCTTCTGTCAATACCGAAAGTCTTAAAATTAGGATTTTTCTCAGTTTAGGAGTCCTAAGGTTAGGACTCCTAACTTTACAACTACTAAACTGAGAAAAAACCTAATTATAAGGCTTTCGGTATTCACAGAAGGCCTTTAGGAGTCCTAAAGTTAGGAGTCCTAAATTTAGGACTACTAAATTGAGAAAAATCCTAATTTTAAGACTTTCGGTATTCACAGAAGGCATTTAGGAGTCCTATAGTTAGGAGTCCTAACTATACTACTACTAAACTGAGAAAAATCCTAATTTTAAGACTTTCGGTATTCACAGAAGGCATTTAGGAGTCCTAAAGTTAGGACTCCTAACTTCTGTGAATACCGAAATGAGTAAGTGCCTTCTGTGAATACCAAAATGAGTAAGTGCCTTCTGTGAATACCAAAATGGTAGTAAGTTTAGGATTTTGTCTTAAGTTAGTTCTGTGAATCGGGCCCATTGGATAGTGACTAAACTGTGCGAATATCTGTATCACTTTGTCAGTTGTTGTGTAAACTGCTGCACCAGTTGGTTACTAACTACGTGAAAGTCTATATTAGTTATTGATTAGTAAACTGAGTATTTGTATGGGAGAGTGAATGTGTGTGTGGTTCAGTGGTGGGGGTGTGACAGCCCAAAGATGTGTGAATAGTTGATTCAGTAGGTATATGAAGTTAAAACTACATGTTATAACAGTTGTTTGGGTGAGTGAATATCTTTATGGGTGTGGGGATGAGCAAATGTATGTCTCAATGGTACATATCCAACAAACTACAAAAATAAAAGCCAGTGTATGTGTCAGTTTTTGTATATAAATAAGTATACATAAGACTCAGTGATTGTATGAGTGACTGTATGGATAACTGTATACTTGTAATAGTGATTTTATAACACACTAAGTATGAGTTACTATCTATAAGAATAGATGAAGTGGTGTTTGTATAAGTGTGTAGCTAAGTAAAAGTAAGTATGATCCATTGTTTGCATAAGTGAGTAGGATGACTTCATCAGTGATTAGGATGTGTGCTGGTGTGTAATGTCGATATAGGTGTAGAAGTATATTTGATAGTGTTCTATTGATCATTGACAGCATGTATGAGTGAATCTATAGGTAAGTGATTAGATGTGTGTAGAGATCTAGGAATCCCTGAGTGGGTGTTTAGAAACTTGTATTGGTGTGTCAATGGTTTCAAATATGGCACTCTGTATTTTACAGTGAGTGATGAAATGTCTGGTGTTGGGCCTATCCCTCGCCCCTGAAGCCCTGACTACCTTCGTACCTGCCTGTGGCACAGAGCATTTCAATCCCCATGGAATGCAAGAGGAAATTATGTTTTCTTAGATGTAGTTTTGACATCTGGATCGGCAGAGTGGGGGTAAATACAGATTTTCTCTTACTAGCCATGCTAAATGGCTGCACTATTCTGGCTCGTGCTCGGATGCCACCCAGGGAAACCTACGTAACCCTGATATTTCTGAAAACTAGACACCCACTGGAATCCAGGGTGATGTTCCTCATTTGGATTCCATTGTGTTTTCTTACCAACAATTCCCTGCAACTCTTAAACGTTTCTTAAAATCATGCATTTTCCTCACATTACCGTAACTTAAAATTCCAGCATAAGTGGCGTACCCACACTCCTCCCAATAAAATATTACCTCACTTGTGTGGAGCTGCCTTGTTCCCATGATACAAAAGACCCCAAATAGCAACACATAGACATTGACAATAGTGGTAGATTTTGGATCCCTGCAGATTCCAGACATTTCTGTCACAGAAATGTGAGGAAAATGTGCAATTTTAGCAAAGTTTGAGGTTTACAGGGCATTGTGGACAAAAACACATAATTTGATTGCTAGACACATCCTCTGCTTTCCCCCTGTGTGTCTAGTTTTCAAAAATGTCTGGCTTTGGTAGGTTTCTTTGGGTGCAGCCGAGCCCAGGCCCAAATACTGTAGTTACTACCATTGCCAAATCAGGTACTTCTTTTTACAGGAAATGTTGATGCAGCAACATTGCGTATTGAGACCTGTTATGTCACAGGCGCTAGGCCCACTTACACAATTAGGGTAGCGTTTTCTCTGGACAGTTGTGGAATTTTCGTTGGTGTCTAGTTTTGAGAGATTTGTAGGTTTCGTATGTTCCCCTGGGTAGTTCCCGATGCCAGGTCCAAATTCCACATCTAACCACATTGTAAAAAAATATATATATTTTGCCATGTGATGTCTCTATGTCACACTTTGGCTTGTTTTGTTTCACAGGAACTAGGCTCAGCTACACAAGTGGGGTACTGTTTTCATCAGGAAACACAAGAGAATACAGAATAGTAGAACATCTGTTATTACTAATTGGATTTGTTTGCGTTTTTGCCTTTTCAATGTAAATCAATGTGCAAGAAAGAACACACTTTGCAAAATACTCTCTGAATCAAATGATAGTATGGGAAACCCCAAAGTCAGTACTGTATACATAACTGTTGTTCTCAAACTCAGTATTTTGATCACATTTTTGAATAAATTAGTCTTCCTTCAGACCCATTTTTTATTTATTAGATTTTACCCTATGATTTTATATCTGGTCGGTAAATGATGAAGAATCATTATAAGCTGTACCTCAGTTGTTGGCTTTGGGCAGGGTTGGACTGGTGAATCAAAAGCAGCCCTGGCAAAAGTGCTCAGACCAGCCCTGCTGCATGCATCATCTTCTCAGACAATCTCTTCCTTTCCATCCATTCATTCTCCTCCTCTCTTTCTCTCCTCTCTTTCTTCTCCATCTCTGTTTGCTTTCTCTGTTCCTTCCCCGTCACTCACTCTCTTTCTCTCCCCCTTGAACACCCCCATACTAATGCACTTATTCTCAGGGGGAAATTGCCCACTGTGGCACTCTAGACGAGGCCTAGCTTATTCAAATCAGTACTGACCCCACTCTTCCATATTAGGAGAAAAACATTACCCGCCAGTGAGTTCTCTTCACCATTTTTCCACAACAAACATACCAATAAACCTAAGCTAGCATATTTACAGGGACGTAGCTTGAGGGGGTGTAGGAGTCTTTCGGGCATTACACCCCCCCTGAAAAATGTCTTTTCTAGTAAATAGTTTGGTACAGCTGCTTTCAGTCGAGTATGGTAAGGTGTCTCTCAGAATTCACCAGGAGTTTTTACAAATGCACAGACAAAAACAAGCAAACACTCTCTGTCTCTTTGTTTTGAAAGTCTTCAAAGACGTTGATTATTTAAAATAATATTGTGATTTCTCTCACTTAGGGGCATATTATCAAGCACGGCGTTAAAATTATCGCCGCTTTGGTGGCAGAAAACTGCCGCCAAAGCGGCGATAATGGGCTTGATAATATGCCGCAGAGAATTCCCATAGAAGCCCATGTTGACACCAGAACATGGGCTTCTATGGGAATTCTCAAGGGCATATTATCAAGCCCATTATCGCCGCTTTAGCTGCAGTTTTCTGCCGCTAAAGCGGCGATAATTTTAACGCCGTTTCTTGATAATATGCCCCTTAGTACCCCTACCAATTAGTGTTCCTCTCCCTTTCCACTGCCACTTAAGCCACGCTCATGTACCCTGCTGGTCATGTTATGAGCCCCAGTATACCCCAATATAGGCCTAGGTAGATACATTACCTTTTACCTACATTTCTCCTACGTTGCTCTACATAACGGTTCTGGCGCTGCCCTTTTACCTAGCTATGTGCCGAATAGATGTGTGGTTTTCTTCGAAGACTAACCTCATTTATTGTACATGAGGAGTCTTAGTATTACAGCAGGATTACCTCTATTCTGCATAAAAACTCCAGTGTACAAGAGTCACCGCTATCGTCATCCATGAATGACAGGACCTCAGTACCATTCTAGGTTGACCCCAATGAGGGTCCCTTTTGGGTATATAAGCACAACATCTTTCCTGGGAAAACTAGTGGAGAAGCTTCCATGCTGACACGCGTGATGTCCCTGCACACAGAAACTCCAACACGCAGTGGTGTATCATCCCTCGCGGGGTGTCCAACTCGAGACTAAGACAGGGTCCTTCATTCTCTCCCATCAGGTAATGGGGCTGGCTCCTTCCTAGGGAGATTCTTAGCTATACACCTACATACATGCTAGGTATACATTTAGTTAGGATTTGCATCTTAGGGGTATTCATGATTACTGCAATGTATCTATATGCGTGCATATATTCACTGATTTAGCACCATGATAGAATTCTACCTCTTATTTACTCTGTTGGTGCTTATACTCGTATACATCTGTGTCTAATAGTTCTTGCAGGACACGTATTTTATGCTAGAATGACGCTGGTTCAATAGAATACTTTTGGAAAACATCCCCATCATTTATTCTGTATATCTCTTTATGAAGAAGTGAGCATGAGTAACTGAGTGAAAAGTACTGTTTCCACGATCCCTGAGGGGTTCGAAAGTTGTCATGCTTAGTGGTTGCCAGAAACTCCTCGGTAAGGGTCACGGGCTTACAGTGGCACTGTGAGCTAGCTTGTCTATAGGCCAACATTACCTACAGGGGTGTCCGGAATCATTCCAGACATTAATCCCTTAGTTTATGTTGTCCACAACAATGCGCAGATCCGGCAGATTAGTAGGAACTACACGACAGTCGTGTAGTGTATTTTAACATGATATGCCAACATGATTTCGGGAAAATCTGATAACCACGCCCCCTCCCAAAAACTTACTGACCAGGGTACATCCCTGCATATTTATAACTTTATTTTGAAGCCAACCTAGTGTAGAATATATGCAACAGAAAAGTAGTGAATATTACAAGAATCGTAATGAGTACAAGTGAACAGAAAGCAAACAATATAAAAATAGGTACAATTATTCTATATAATTTCCCTTCCTATTGAGGCCTTGCTAATAAGAATTAGCACTGAACCGTTCTTTCCAGCTTCCTGACATGGAGTCGGAACACTAGGGCAATGGTGTGATTACAGCGATGCAGGGCTCGCATACAAGGTCTCCGGGCCCGATTCACAGAAGTAATCTGAGACAAAATCCTAAACTTACTACTTTTGGTATTCACAGAAGGCATTTAGTGGTAGTAAAGTTAGGATTTTGTCTTAAGACAGTCTTAAGTCAGTCTTAAGTCTGTCTTAAGTCTGTCTTAAGTTTGTCTTAAGTCAGTCTTAAGTCTGTCCTAAGTTTGTCTTAAGTCTGTCTTAAGTCTGTCCTAAGTCAAATTTAAGACAAAATCCTTACTTTACTACTACTAAATGCCTTCTGTGAATACCAAAAGTAGTAAGTTTAGGATTTTGTCTCAAATTAGTTCTGTGAATCAGCCCCTATGATCTGGCCTGTTTTCACCCAGTGAAATAATTGACTAGAATTTCACACACCCTGCGTATTATACTCATCCTGTATCCAATTGGAGGTCCGCTGACGGCCTCAGATGAGTCTTGGTGAGGATGAGTATGGGAGGGGTATGAGAGATGTTTGGTTTCACTATGGAATGTGGCTTCATGTGTGGGCTGGCTCTGTGCAGACCTTCTCCCCCGCCTCATTTGACAAGTACAGGAAGATTGCCATCTAACACACCAGGCAGTGACCCTCACAACAAGGTGTGTAGTGTGTGGTAATATATCACTGTACACGCTGGCCTTGAAACATGGGAAGCAAAAGCACCCTGCCTTTTGTGTTGCGTTGAGTTATGAGAGCATCAGCGCAAAACTACTGTAAATGAGGATTCCCAGATTAAATTAATTTCAAATTTTACATTTGTCCATAAAGGTCTGTCTCCCAGTTCACCTATCACTATTATCCCAAGGGTGACAATTTCTGCGTTTACATCATCGGACATCGACAGCTACACCGAATGCTGCATGTTGGGAGTAAGATATCCATAAACTTTATTTGTATATCTCAGAATAAACATATATGCAGGAACAAACAACAATCATGCTTCATCTCATAAACAAGGATATGGAACATAAACCCAACTTCACTGTGAATAAACATGAAACATGAATCTGATCTATGCGTTTAACTTCAGACCCTAAATATCCTTATTGCAATGTCCATGTCTCTGAACATTGTATGTTTTTATGCTCTAAGATGAACCTAACCATCTCAATACGGAAAGTCCTGTGTGCGGTATTTCCCCTCCTTCCGTGTATACAACGTGTATCACTCTCCTATCTGAGCTCTCCTGACTGTGAGCTGAACTTCATGCCTGCATGCAGTGCAAGAGCAACGTCAGAACCACGTGCACAGGTGTGGGCAATATTCTGGGGTAATAGTGTCAGACTGAAAATATAACAAAAGGGTTTTCCGATACTGTGAGCACGTTTAAGAGAACCACCAACAAACTCTAAATATTTGTATTTCAGAGGGCACAAGTCACAAACCTAGGTTAAACGATGAAGAAAGCTGCTTTTGCTGTTCGAAATATATTTCAAAGCAAACACAAGGAGATGATGGACGGAGCGCTGAAACTTTTCAGACACTCACCCCCAGTCACAGATCTGGGTTGAGTCCATCATCATTCTTTAGCTCACTTTGCCACCCAGTTCAGACACAGCTATATGCAAATCAGTCTTGACCCTGTGCCTCATGGGAACAGACCAGCCCGAACTGCCAAGCCATATCTTCACTGGACCGGAAACAAGCATCCTGGGACCGGTTTCGGGCTAATAGCCCTCATCAGCCAGGCTAGCTTGAATCCAGTGTTCGCCCTAAGTTGGCAGGGTATGCCCAGACGTGGGTCCCTAGCTCATTGGATAAAAGCAGCAACCCATCAAGGCACGCATTGGACAACATCGTAGCTGTATCAGGCATTTTGTTGCCAATGCTCCTTTAGTCACACACTTCTCTGAGAAGAACCATACCTCAGGAGACATAAAATGGTAAATAATTGATAAAGCCATCATACCGGAAAGAGGGGGAGATCTCACTCAGATTCTACAAGGACTTGAATACTGCCGAGGAATGGTGAGGCTTTGTGATCTCATTAACAAACTAAAGTCTCGCTTGGCACATAGTACGACACACCGTCCATGATGGTCAGAGGTACACACAGTCATAATTAGACTCAGGGTATGTGAGAAGTTGGCCTGGTATATGCTGCTCACTAATTCTAGTGATCACCTTGTACCATGCCAAACAACCCTTATGGTGGTGGTTGAAGTCAACCTTGATAGACCAGCTATCCTAGTGGTAGCGTGGACAGTGCAGTCTGCAGGCTAAACTCTTGAGGGCATGTGAAGCCAGCTGTTTTACCATATGTAACCTCCTTGAATACCAAATGAAAGGACACCACACAGATATATATTCAAAATATATATGTATTTATTTACTTAAAAGTATCCTCTATACTCTTTATGAGCACAGAAGCACATTCGTTAAAACAAGGCAGTGTTTAAATATACAAAAGTTGCACAATTATGGAAGGGCCAGGTGGCCAGCTAAACCATATACTAAAATAGTGGTATAAGAACCATGAAAAGAAAGGAAGGAAGGCCTAGGGCCTTGGGAATCGCTGGGACGACAAGGAGCTAACTGTAGTCAGTGACCAGGAGGCCCACAGAATGCGTGTTCTGTGTGAAAAGTTACACGCGTGCACCTATTGATTTCAATGGGTGCGTAAAAGTCACAAAGTCAAAGAAAAAGGAGTCTTCCGGATGGACCAGCTTGAAACCTAGACACTAGAGATGTTTCTCTACCCAGGAGCACCGGAGTGCCAGCGTTACCTCACCCACAGGAAGCGGGTGCATAGGGGTCAAAGTGCGTCGGGTTTCGATGTGCAGGTCTATGGAGCCTGAGGATGAAGATGCTGCAGGCGGTCAGGCAGGAAGAGTTCCGGTGGATCCAAGGATGGATCTGAAGAGTAGAAGACCTGTAAGCAGAGGGGACAGTGTTCAAAGTCACTAGCCAGTGACCGCCGTGGAACCAGGAAGGAACCAGGCGATGTCGGGTGCCAACAGGTGAAGAAAGGAAGCTTGTCTCCGCAGCCACGTGGAAGTGAGGGGATCGACAATGACCAGGAGTCACTCCCAAGCTATCCCACGAAGGCTCTAGCTGATGGCGGTGTCGGCTTCTTGATCGGAGCAAACAGGCCTTGGCTAATGCAAGCCACGCAGGAAACGATGAAAGCTTGGTGCTCTAACCAGCAAGGTCAGAGGGGCTGCTCCTTTTCACAGGAGCAAGGGCCAGTCTGGAGCAGCCAGACCAGTGGTGTTGTTTGTAGATTTCGTCGCCAAGATGGCCACTAGCCAACGGGCCAGTAACCGGGATGATGCGTCAAGTGGCAAAAAGTAAAAGGGCCCCACGCAGATCTCGTGGATGCTGGAGGGCTGATCTTTGGTGCAAATGCTGCTCGGTGTTGGGGCTTCTCAGGGCCCAAAGCACAGCATTGAGGATGCCTCGGGTGCTGCGCAGTCAGCTTGTCGTGGACATTCCAAGATGGCCGGTCCCACGTCTCTCGGTGCCTCCACGGGTCTCTTCTTTGCAGGGACTGTGGATCTGGCTCAGAGATGTCTGGGAGTCTGGGTCTTGTTGGGCTCTGGGCTCGGTCTCCGGCGGGAGGTGGCGGCAAAGCAGTCGTTGAGTTGCTGGACGGTGCCTGAATACGCCACTGGCTTGGCAGGTTACACAGGAGCGACAAAACTCCTTGGTATCTTCATTCATGTGAGGCCAGTGAAAGTGAGGGACAAGCCTGTCCCAAGTCTTGTTCTGGCCTAAGTGTCCTGCTAGAGGAATATCATGGGCCAAGGTAAGAAGGAAGCCCCTAAATTGCAGAGGTAAAACCAACCTCCTGGTTGCACCAGGTTTTGGGTCTCTAGCCTCTGAATAAAGGAGCCCATCATCCCAATATACTTTATGGGTACCTTGTGCATTCCCAGCAGCCTCAGCAGCAGCCTGCTGTCTGAGGGGTTCAAGGGAAGGACATTCTAACTGAGCCTGCCTTAAGTCAGCCCTAGAAGGTCCCCCTGCCCCCAGAAACTCAACCTGGTCAGGTTCAATCTCTTCAGGGGCAGTTCCTTCAGGGGTCTCAAAATCAGTTTCCTGAGAAGACTGATCTTCACTTTCAGGCAGGAGGGAAGGCACAGCCTTGACCCTTCTGTTCTTCTTCTTGGTAGGTGCTTGGTCCATTGTTCCAGGCTCCAAGACCTGAGGTTCAGTGAGGCACTTTTTGGCCTGTGACCTGGTCACAGCAAGGACATGTGATGAAATCCCTAACATCTCTGCATGAGTCCTGTACTCCACTTCTGACCATAGAGAGGATTCTAGGTCATTGCCCAACAGACATTCAACTGGGAGGTCTGCACTTACCACAACCTTTTTGAGGCCAGTTACCCCTCCCTAGGAGAAATTAACAATTGCCACACTATGTGAAGTAAAGACATTGATGGCGTTGGTCACTAGGTAATTATCACCTAGTATTATCTGTCCAGGGTCCACAAAGCCAGGTGTCACCATGGTGACACTGGCACAAGTGTCCCTGTATGCTTGAGCCACTTTATTGTTTATTAGAGGTGTCTGTCTGTACTTGCCTAGATTACTAGGACTCACAGTAGTGGACAAATCCATGTCCACCAGAACAGCCTGTGTAGGAGTTCTGACTTGGCCAGAATCTCCTTCAGTACCCAAGGTTAACCCCACTACTCCCTTAGCCTGAGGACCAACACTGCCATCTGTACTAGGGGGTGCAGGTGCCTTAGGGGCTGCAGTGTTGGGGGCTCCAGTTTTCTTACAATCACTGGTCCAGTGAGAGGTGTTTTTACAGATATTACACCATGGCTTTTTCTGACCTTCTTTCTTCTTCTTCTTGGAAGTTTGGGACCCACCCTCATTATTCTGTTGGGGGCCTGGTGAAGACTTCTGGTCTTTGGGTTTCTGTTCCCCACCCTTTTGGTCTGCCTTCTTCTGGTCACCACCCTGGTTCTGGTTCTGGTTCTAACCCATTTGTCTGCCTTCTTTCCCAATTCTTGGGGAGAGGTCAGATCTGAGTCAATCAGGTGTTGATGCAACTGCTGGTTCTGACAATTATTTAAGATTTGCTCTCTCATAATTAGATTATACAATCCTGTGTAATCTGCAACCTTACTTCCCAGCAACCAGCCCTCCAGAGCCTTAGTGGCACACTCAACAAATTCAGACCAGTCCTGAGTCTGTGTCTTCTGGGTGTCTCTGAACATTAACCTGTACTGTTCAGTGGTTAAGCCTAACCCATCAATCAGAACACTCTTCAGGACTAGGTAATTTCTAGCATCCTCATCACTAACTGTGAGGAGCTTGTCTCTGCCTCTACCTTCAAAGGAGAGCCACAAGATTGCTGCCCACTGCTCCTGAGGGACCTGCTGTACTCGGCAGGCCCTCTCAAGGGCAGTTATCCACTTGTGGATGTCATCCCCAGTTTTGTAGGGGGGCACAATCTTACTCAGGTTTCTATGATCATAGGACCTGTCTTTATCCTTAGGGATATTGCTGCCACCAGTGGAATCTAATCCACTCTCTCTAGACTGTCTTGCTCTAGCAAGTTTCTCCTTAGCTAAGGCAACTTCTAGTTCTTGCCTTTGAATCCTAAGTTCAGCCTCTCTCATCTTGGCTTCATGCTCTCTTCTCTGAGGGGAAGTCATCCTCCTCTGAGTAGGGGCACTGGGGCCTTTAGAGCCAGTGGAATGGTCAGACCCACTCGAACTGGATCTTCTATCCCTCTGTCTCTGGTTAAGCCTGCTTGAGGGTCTGTAGGGAGGTATCCCATTTCCAGTCCCATGTAAGCTTAAGTTAGCCTGGTTAAGTCTCCTGACTGGCACCTGGCTATTTCTATAATCTGAATCTGCCTCCTCCTCATCTGCATCATCTCCCTCTGGAGAGATAGGGGCATTAGTATTATCATCTTCAGATGGGTGACCTCCATCTCCAGACCCTGTAGGGACTGAGTCAGGGGGACTTAGAGTATCAGAGTAATCTAATAGCTCTAGGAGTTGTGCTATAGTAGGGTTTTGACCCTGCTTAAGACCTCTGGTGTTACACAGCTGTCTTAACTCCTGATAGTTTAACATAGAATATTTGGATGGTGCCTTTTGAGGGTCACTCTCAACAGCTGGGAGCCCACTGGCTCCTGCTGCTCCAGCCATTCTCTTAGTGAGGTGGATGTGTTGCAATCTACCTACACTGGTGTTTTCCTACTGTACCTTTTCTAGTTAGTTGTAGTCAGGGTGTGCTACTCCCTTTGCTCTACAACAACTAAGTTCAGTAGAACTTATGTATACTAGTCTTGTTTTTATATGTACCTAAAGGTACCTGTGTGATCTTTCAAATGATATTTTCAAAGATTACAATTGGTAAAACACAGCAAGCTCAAATCCCAACCGCTGCTCACCAATGTGAGAAGTTGGCCTGGTATATGCTGCTCACTAATTCTAGTGATCACCTTGTACCATGCCAAACAACCCTTATGGTGGCGGTTGAAGTCAACCTTGATAGACCAGCTATCCTAGTGGTAGCGTGGACAGTGCAGTCTGCAGGCTAAACTCTTGAGGGCATGTGAAGCCAGCTGTTTTACCATATGTAACCTCCTTGAATACCAAATGAAAGGACACCACACAGATATATATTCAAAATATATATGTATTTATTTACTTAAAAGTATCCCCTATACTCTTTATGAGCACAGAAGCACATTCGTTAAAACAAGGCAGTGTTTAAATATACAAAAGTTGCACAATTATGGAAGGGCCAGGTGGCCAGCTAAAACATAAACTAAAATAGTGGTATAAGAACCACAAAAAGAAAGGAAGGAAGGCCTAGGGCCTTGGGAATCGCTGGGACGACAAGGAGCTAACTGTAGTCAGTGACCAGGAGGCCCACAGGATGCGTGTGCAGTGTGAAAAGTTACACGCATGCACCTATTGATTTCAATGGGTGCGTAAAAGTCACAAAGTTAAAGAAAAAGGAGTCTTCCGGATGGACCAGAACCTAACAACTTGAAACCTAGACACTAGAGATGTTTCTCTAACCGGAGTGCCAGCGTTACCTCACCCACAGGAAGCGGGTGCATAGGGGTCAAAGTGCGTCGGGTTTCGTTGTGCAGGTCTATGGAGCCTGAGGATGAAGATGATGCAGGCGGCCAGGCAGGAAGAGTTCCGGTGGATCCAAGGATGGATCTGAAGAGTAGACGACCTGTAAGCAGAGGGGACAGTGTTCAAAGTCACTAGCCAGGGACCGGCGTGGAACCAGGAAGGAACCAGGCGATGTCGGGTGCCAACAGGTGAAGAAAGGAAGCTTGTCTCCGCAGCCACGTGGAAGTGAGGGGATCGATGACAACCAGGAGTCACTCACAAGCTGTCCCACGAAGGCTCTAGCTGATGGCGGTGTCGGCTTCTTGATCGGAGCAAACAGGCCTTGGCTAATGCAAGCCACGCAGGAATCGATGAAAGCTTGGTGCTCTAACCAGCAAGGTCAGAGGGGCTGCTCCTTTTCACAGGAGCAAGGGCCAGTCTGGAGCAACCAGACCAGTGGTGTTGTTCGTAGATTTTGTCACCAAGATGGCCACTAGCCAACGGGCCAATAACCGGGATGACGCGTCGAGTGGCAAAAAGCAAAAGGGCCCCACGCAGATCTCGAGGATTCTGAGGGCTGATCTTTGGTGCAAATGCTGCTCGGTGTTGGGGCTTCTCAGGGCCCAAAGCACAGCATTGAGGATGCCTCGGGTGCTGGGCAGTCAGCTTGTCGTGGACGTTCCAAGATGGCCGGACCCACGTCTCTCGTGCCTCCACGGGTCTCTTCTTTGCAGGGACTGTGGATCTGGCTCAGAGATGTCTGGGAGTCTGGGTCTTGTCGGGCTCTGGGCTCGGTCTCCGGCGGGAGGTGGCGGCAAAGCAGTCGTTGAGTTGCTGGACGGTGCCTGTATTCACAGGGTGGTCACTCCTTGGCCACAAGGGAGATTCTCTTCAGTCTTCTGTGCAGCAGAACGTTGAAGTCCAGTAGTTTTTCTTGTTTAAGTCGAGTTTCAGGATGATCTGAAGTCTTGGGACACAGCTCCTACTCTTATTCCAAATCTAGGGGCCGGATTACCTGCTAGGTCCCTCCTCTGGGTGGGACCAGGAAGGGGGGTGGTTACACCCCCTTTCCTTTGTCCAGTTTCGCGCCAGGACTGGGGCTGGAGAGCCCCAGCTCCGGTTTGAACTGGCATATGCACAGGGACACCTTGTGTGCCCCAGGCATGTCTCAATCTGTTCAGCCCTCCCTAACCCACTACACAAAATCCTGTCTGGGGTGGTGCAAGCACCTCCCCTGACAGGAAACCCTTTGTCCACACCTCCCAAGCTGGAAGGACTCCCAGCAGCAGGAGGGCAGACTTGTGTCTGTGGTGGCAGCATCCATTTTGTAATGCTGAGGCTCTGTTTAACTTTACCCGGGTTTCAGGTTAGGTACATGTCGTGTCCCTCTAGAAGGGTGGAATGCTACCCCCGTCGCCAGAACTGGCGAGGGGGTAGTATTCCAAATCGTATGACATCTTACTCGACATGTTTTGATAAAGCCAAACCAAAGTTAGCATTTGACCGCGAGGTACATAATGCATTAAGAGTATATGGTATGGCAATATCATGAAACAGCTAAAGGACGTTGTTCCGAAAGCTGCAGACAGGCTCAGCTCATGCCAGAGCACCATCTCACATGAAACCAAGCACTTTGCCTCCAGGATTGTTAAGGCCTGCCATAGGAGTGACTGATAGGTTACCATGTGTCCATATATGTTAGATATAGATATACTATATTTAAGTAAGAGGTGATTACACCAACTTACCCCAGCTGAGTGATCAGCCAGTTGTGTCAAATAGTGAGGCCAGGCCAGGGGTGGCATAATACATGCTGCAGCCCCTGGTAGGCCTTGGATACACCTATGCCCTGGGTACCTGGGGTACACTGTTACAGGGTCCAATAAGGCGAACCAGTTCCAATTGGTAATGCACCTAGTGTGCATTGGCATTACTTTAGGGAGAGAGCAGCAGGGCTGTGGGTCTGATTAGCAGGCCCACAGCCACACTAAGTCATAAAACCAGTGAAGCAAAAGCAAAAATTTGGGGTGACCATAGGATAGCAGACCCTACTCTCCTACAGGGTACTACTATGTTTTTAAGGGTAAATATGCACTGTTGTAACTGCTCATACAGGAAAACTGTACCTACTGTATAAGTAATGATTTCACATGGCACGTTGTCAAAACTGTTAACACAACCGTTTATTGATTGTTGTCTATGTTGTTTAAGACTGTTTGCCTCATGTTGTTTATTTGTCAATTTGCATCACACTCTAGCTGGCTGTGAATATGAAAAGCTCTGTGACCTTCTGATATGTTGTGACCAGGGTGTTCACATGCATTATTCGCCACTAGCATGGTACCATGACTATTCTCAGTACAGTGTGATCACTGTATTACAGCTCTGCTGTCCTTTCTACTACACATGAACGCTCAGTATACAACGAATGGTAATTCTGACATACTAGATAAGCTTCGAGCCTGTTATCACTCCAGAATAGCACATGCGCATTGTGGTTGCTACTCTTCATAATACTGCCACTCGTATTTCATTACTTTGATCTATATATTGCCGAGCAAATAGCAATGCGCCCAATTAATGACACAGCACACGCGCACTGTGGTTGCTATTTTTCAGAATTCTACCACTTGTATTTCATTACTTTGATCTATATATTGCCTAGCAAGAATAAGCTATATTGGTATCTCTTTATTTCTTCTATCTTCACTTCCGTTCCTTCTACTGTTACGCTCTAGGTCGTTCTTTCATTTCTCTACGACACCGAAAACCGGATGACACTGACAAGCGGCATTCACTAGTGATGACTGCTGGTCAATCCGGTTTTGGTGGGTCTTTCTTGCATTTAAGTGCGAGGTTTCTGCCAGTCCACTGTCATTTGGCCTACAGCAGAGAGACACACTCTGTCCTGCTGTCTGCGCATTGGATCAGCACGCGCTCAGGAACTCCCCTGATTGATAGGTAAGACATGCCTTGTTCTGTGTTATGCGTACACACCGTATTCAGCAATCCTCTTTTAATATATAATTACAATACCATAATTCCTGTTTGGTTACAGGATAATACCTACTGGGGACTACAACGGACCTAAGCTGCCCCATGGCTACACGTTGGTACCAACTGGACCACGCATCGTATTGATTCATCATTAGGTAAGAGTCACTACACTGACTGAGTTACGCTTGTGCCGCATTAGCTTTTACTGCTTATTCATTTAATTAGTTTTAACTGACATATCCTGTGATTTTACAGGAAATCACCGCCTACTTGCCTGCCTAACCACAGTTGCTGCCATATTATTAAGACACTGACCAGTGTGGTTGCACGACCCATCTGCCACATCGATTACATGATAATTCTGGTATGTAACTATATAATTTGTGTGTTTGGGCTGGCCGTAAGTCCCTATTGTATCTTTGGACTGACAGCGTCCTCATTATCCACAGAGTTCCACATTGCTCGCACACATCGCTGTGCGCCTACATAATACCTCTACAATACCTGACTGATAGCGTTGTGCTACATCCAGACTACCAGCCTTCCCCTACCCTCACTTGGGTAAGTTCCCTAAGGGGAAGATCTGAATGGATTTACATGACCTTGTAATCATGGTGTTCGTCTCTAACCTAATATAACTTATTCTATCTTACTTCTCACTTGTGCAGCACCTGCCTGGGTCCCTTATGAGTATCTTTCTATTTTTCTTCATCACTCACCCGTGGCACACTCTTACTCACACGGATGCGTATTCATTGAACCAGGTACCCTCAGACCTTTAATTCTAATTGAAGTACTGTTGTCAAATAGCTTTGCTGGCCACACACTGATACTATCCTTCTCTTCATAGATGTCCCTACACTCTTAGGTCCTGAAAAGACCCTACATAGCACAAACTGTCGAAACGTTGTCGACAAAGAAACTAAAGCGAACCATTACACCAGCGCATATCAATGTATATAGTCGCGGTCTACGTTGTATATATTTCCAAATGGTCGACTTTAAAATGCTTTGGAAACCAATCACAAATGTCACCAATTTGTCACCCATGTTTTAGGTTCCAGTTTCACTGGGGACACCTAGCGCGATTGTTTATATTTATTTTTGTATATATTTGAGAAATATAAAAAAAGTAATTTGGATTAACTGTAACCAAGGTGTATTTGGTCCTTTCTCCTTTTGGCATTACTCTAACCCTTCCTATTGTGATTGCGCACAGTCTTACTAGTATAGCGATGTATATTATTCCTCAGGAACCATTGTTTCTGATAATAAATTGACTGCCCTGGTTCCATGTGAGTAGGGTCCCCTTGTTCTGTTTTTTCGACGCCTAGTGCTGATGCGGCTGGTTGTAAATGGGGCTGCTTGTGGGAGGGTTCCCTTCCCGCTGTTGCTTGCCTACAGGAAGATGAAGTAAGGTGGTCATAGCAAAGGCAGGACAAACTTTCATTTGCTGGAGGTGCTGGCTTCCATTTCCTCAGTGTTCCCTCTGTCATAGAGGTATGTCCTCTGTGTTACCTGCAACAAAAACCCTGTTACAAGAGGAGAATTGCTTTTGTGGGACGAAAGCTATGAATTTAGTTCATTTCTACATGCTGTCCCATCAATTATCATTCATAGATATTGGGCCATATATATCAAAGTTTTGTGTTGCCCTTGCACGGCGTAAGGTAACACAAGAGCGACGCAAAACCTAGATGAGATTTACCAAGCCCCGCAAGGCCTCCTTGCGTGGCCCTGTGGTGCTTGGGTAGTCTGGCGTAAAGCAAGGCAGCTACCCCAGGGGGGCGTTCCATGAGGGCATTGTGGTATTTCCCACGCATTGGGGCTAGGCAGCCAGAACTGACCCAGCGCAAGGAGAGAGCAGGAATGAGCCATATCTTGATAAATGCCACATTACTGCCCTCTCCCTTTCACGCAGCGCAGCGCAGCAAGGTGTCTCGATGCGTTGCACTGTGTGAAAAAATGATAAATACAGACTTTACTTTGGAACCCTCTCTACAACTTCAAATATGTGCACAGAGATGACCATCTCTAGCGCTTAGCAAAAACCAAGCCGACTTAATGCTGTCACGTTAAAACAACCTCCCAATTCACCGCTAGAGGGGGCTCCAACACCCTTCATGTACAATCCGGTAGGAACTGTGATTAATAAAAATAAATACCTTACAAGAGCCGTGAAGTGAGTATGGTGATTTCGCTTGGCATGTTCTATTACAACGCATCCACGAGTGTTTATTCAAGACTATAATGTCAGTCACATCACAGGGCCAAGGAGCTTTGGGCCTACTCAGAACAGTTTTGTAGGAATGCTTGTGCTTGCCTCGAAGACTGTCCCGGTGTGAACAATGAATCTCTACTCTGCTCCGCCTGAACTCAGGAACAGCAGGAATCAGAAATGCTCAGCGCTATCCTATACATAAAGGGGCTTATTTACAAGCCCCTTAGGCCGCCGGTACGTCACTTTTTTCCATTATAAAAGTGACGCATTGGCGGCGCAAGGGGACTTGGAAATATGCCCCAAAATACTTCCCTTGAGCACTAACGGCGTGGAGACGAGACGTTCAAGCATAGGGCGCAGTCTTCTTGGTACCTGAACACATAAGAAACTGCTGGGTCGGCAGGGGTGTGCATAGACCGGCCACCTGGTGAAAGGACCACTCCCCCACTAGAGTAAAAACCAATACAACTATACATCATATAGATAATATGCTAATAAAATAACAAGGTAAGCGTTGCCCCTTCACCGAACCACTTACTCATGGGGTTCATAATTAGTGACAAATGGATCAAGGGGGTGTTTTTTATGTCCAGCGTCAAAAATTCTCTAACGCCTTCCAGGCCCACCTGTATTTTAAAAGAAACACAAACGCTTGAATTCAAGGCCTTCTATGTTGGCTAACCGTGAAATGTGGGGATCTTCAAAAACGACTGGTTTACCTACAGTGAAACTCTGCGCCTCATACAGCCAGAGAAGTGACCGGAAAATTAAGTCCAGAAATGTTGTTATCTAGACTGTAGTTTCCACAGACAAAGATAGGCTGAAAAAAGGGGGATCCTGGGGAACTGGAGAAGAGGGGGTTGTGGGGTGGGAAAGCGTTGATGTGGTGCGACGGGGATGCTAAAGGTCCTGCAGAGATGCCCAGGGGACAAAGTGGGGTTTGCAGCCCCCTGATCACTTGCAATGCGATGTTCTGATGCAATGATGCACTTCTAGTCCACAGGGTGCCAGAGGCCCCCATAGCGATGTCACAAGAGGAGTTGGTCCAGAAGTGGAAAGACATATCCTGTACACACCATCCCAGGGCATGTGTGAAAATATAGGCCCACTGCCCTGACCCAATATGGCCGCTGTGCTCCCTATAAAAATCATGAGGCAGTTCTCTACCCTCAGACTACCGACTACTGCTGTCATTTGAGGAGTGAGGTGTATCTCCAACATTTTCAACGGGATTTCTACAATACTTGGGTCAGTGCTTTAAATGGAAAAAAATAAGTGCAGGTACTCACCAAACGGAGCAGTGGGCGGAGTTTAGGGAGTTGCTAAGGTGGAACAAGGGGCGGGGTTAGCTTTTTGACTTTGCCAAGGTGGTATGCACGAAATCTGCATGCATTGTTAGAATGTCGGATATATCTGTCCATTAGTTATCTCACTAATAACTATATATATATATATATATATATATATATATATATATATATATATATATATATATATATATATATATGGCACTTACTAATAAGTGTTTATTACTACCCAAAGTAGCCTTTTTTAGCATCCTTAAAATAAGAAAAGATTGAGGAAAAACAGCAAGGTTCTAAATATATGCCTTCTTGTTTACAGGCAGGTCCTTGCTGCAGGGTCATAACTCACTGAGCTACATTACAAGGATGTTAACTTTTGACCTGCAGGTAACACAAGGCTCTATGCAACAAAAACAGTAATCAACTAAGCTATCTACATAAAAAACACGAATCTGTGACTTACATGTTGCATGCTGTGCTTTCCAGCAGACACATTGATCCTCTGTGTACATGTACACAGATCTTTCTAGCAAGTGCATTAACCTCTAGAGTTATCCATTTTATTGTTACTTATGATGCCCCGAGCTCACTTACTTATGGGAAGGACCTCAGCTTTCTGGTTCTCACAATTGGTGAATGCGCACCTGCAAAAAGCTAGGAATTCATCTGGCACTATTTTCATTCTCGGTACTAGTGGGTGTTTCTGTCAAACCTGGAAACCAGAGTTGCTTTCGAAGATACATACTGTGTATAACTTTAGTGAGCAGCATATTCTCTCTCTCTCTCTCTCCCTGCTACTGGATGAGAAATGCTTACACACAGACACTAGCGATATTGCAGTTGGTGGCTCACCCTTTCAACATTCCATTTTATGTGGTTGAAAAGGAGTGGTGGAAGGAGTAAACACTCTATAGATGGGATATCAGAAAGAATAAAGCATCTACTGTGCTGATCTGTCTGCACTGCTTGTTATAAAAATACACACCATGATCCCAGGTGTGTTAATTCAGCTAATAATTGATATTATATGCCTCATATACTTACTATACTAAATGCCAAATGCATTGTTGCATTTGAATTTGTGGATAAAATAAATATTAAAAAGAAAAGGAACAGGCTTTCAATTCACATTATAAATGGCAAGATGGTCTTTCTGAATCAAAATATGACCAGTAACATGAAGTGTTGGTTAGGAGATGGAGCTTATTACAAATTAAATATGTTTTCTGTGCTTGCACCACGTAACTTGTACAGACGATCACTTGTGAGCACACAATAAATAAAAAAAATATGTTTTCCTGCTTTTGGCATTCGATCACAGTGTGCAATAAATTGCAGCCATGAGTGTGAAGAACACGAACATACCGAGCCATTCAACACATCTACTGGCTTTTGATAAAAATGCAGCCATGTACATCCATGTGGCATGTAGGCCCAGGTGGTTTAACACTGGCTTCAAACATCTCTGTTTAAAGAGTATTTCACATTTTTCACTGGACTAACAAGGTCGATAAAATAAGGATCAGCGAGTTTGGTAACAAGATCCCTTTTTATTTACACATGCAAGTATTGTATTGTAATGTAATTGCATTTATATAGCACATACTACCCCTGACGAGGCGTTGAATCGCTTTTTCGGTGAGTAGCTGCTACTCCGGAACCCATGATGGCATAGCTTTGCATTGACACGCAGAAAGCCATTTTATGTACCCCTTCCTAAGCTATCTCCTAGAGTCAAATAGTTTGTTGAAAGGAGGCACTCTGCAGAAAACATGCCTACGCGAACATAGTGCTCCAAATAGCCTTCATTCGGCACCCCTCAAATATGTTTTAAAACCACACTATATCGACTTTGAGTGCAGCTCTCTCCATTTAGTATCCACCCCGCAGGACAACAGAATTAATTTCATTTTTTTCGTTTATCACTGCAAGGACAAGACTAGAAAAATGATGCAACATATTCGGGAATCTTTGAAACTGCCTGCTTCTTGAAATGGCTGTGCTGAAAACAAACTCGGAATGAATGCCTATTTAAGACTCATCTATGCGGCTCTTCCATCAGTGCTCTCACCCCACCCACTCCATTCATGAGGTTGTGAAAAGCGTAACTTTGAATGTCCACATAGAAAGCGACAGTTACCTCTTTTAACGTGAGCACCAGGTCGTGAGCTTAGTGTGATGTGCTTTAACATGTGGGTCCGTTGGAGCATAAACCCATTTTTAAATGAAACGCTGCTGGTCAGTGATAACTAACATTTTCAACAACAGAAAAACACGGAAAGCAGCAGCAGGCAAGTAGGCAATTCACATGTGTGGTAGGCAACTCATATGTGGCGATAGTGAAAGCATTATGTTATTTTGTTCTGTCCGCGGAATATTGTTTCCTGAACAGTGCGTCCCACCGCCACCCACTTGATTTTACAGCCCCCTCCCAGCCCCACTGTGAAAGATCAATGGATAAGATAACCACTCTGCAGACACACCCCTGCTCTGATGACTTCCAAAGCAGCTCACGCTGGGTCCTGGTGACAAGAGCTCCCGTGATTAATTCCTGCAGTGCTCGTTAAAGGTGCTGCCCTGGTATCAGTTAAGGGATGAAAGGAGTGCTGCCTGGGTGGAAGTCAGGTCCCATGAGTACCTGTACTCTCTTCGTTCTAGGAAAAGTGCCAGTACTCAAGGGGAGAAAATGAAAAAGTGCAGGTACTCAGTACCGGTGAGTACCGGCACATTTAAAGCACTGACTTGGGTTAAGAAGGACTCTGTTAAACCATCTCTGAAAGAGAAGCATAAAAGAAAAAATCACCAGGCAATGTGCCTTGTTCCTCACCAAGAATGACATGCCTATAACCTGTAAAGTGTCTGGGCAATGGCAAAACGCAAGAAGTTGTTGAGTCAGCACACCGGCGATATACTGGACACCATGCTCATGTTACTCAAGGGGTGAGAAGTGGGCTCTGGCGTAATGACATAAAATAAACAGAATCTGTCCTGACTAAGTCTGACACAAGTTGAGCATCAATGGGGTAACCCTGTATTCCTCAGAACATTGGTATCATTTGTTACATAACCAAAGGTGGTTCTGTGGGATAAGATGTGTCATCAATCACCAAAAGCAATGGTTGCACAAATGCTTATAAAGTTCATTTTTAATGTGGAAATAAATCACAAAACATGTAGGCCCAGATACCACAGTTATTAAATTAATGACATATATTTCAAAGTCATGGAGTACATCTTATGATCAAACAATAAGGTGCTCCATACAAGTTTAAGTGGAAAAGTGCTTGTGCAGTGCATCAAAGAAAAATAAGTGACTGTACATGTATTCATTTCCACATATAAATTAACTTTATAAGCATGTGTGCAGCCATTGCTTTGCTTATTGCTTTTGTTTATGTACTACATAAGCCTGACATACAACTGCTAATGACAAATGATTTCTTGTGACGTGTACTGGCCTATGACCTAAATATTATTGGATAGCACAGGAGGCTGGCTTAGTATATGGTGCACCTTTATTTAAGTGAAGCACCTTGCACTAATCCAGAAAACCCTTATGGTGATTTTAGTGGTCGTAGACAACCATAGAAAGCTTTCTCAGTGGTAGCTGTGGAGAGCAGCCTTCAGGCTTATCTTTAAGGAGTGTTAAGCAGCTTGTTTTACCAGAATTAATCATGTAGTGTAGGTTAAATGAAAAAGAACCACACAGTGTATAAATAAAAATATTTCTATTTATAACACAACACTCACTAACACATTGGCAAATCTCCTACCCAGAGATATCAACACAATTACACAAGAATACATCAATTTCAAGAAGTAAGTAAGCACAATACACAGTGGTCTCCAGGGGGAGACCAAAGCATGTACGAAGAAAGTGGAATGCGAAATGTGACCGAAGTCAGGACTTGGACCAGGAGACTCAGAAGAGCTGGTGACACAAGGAAACACCCGAGGTAAGTACCCAGGAATCTCACTGAGGCTGTGTGCAGAGTGGAAACACAGCTGCGCATTCAATAGAAGTCAATAGGAAAATTGCAGTTGCAGTTTCGATGAACAATGACCCTTTCCAGTGGACCCTGAAGAAACTCCGTGGAAGACAGAAGGTTGGAGATTCACCCCACCTGTAGATACCCCAGGAACCAGGATACCTACACCAGGGAAGCCAGGTGCATAGGTGCGAAGTGACGTCGGAAACAACCAGAGACCACAATGGAGGACTTCAATAGAGATGCCGCTGGTGAAGAAGGTGCAAGAGTCCGGTGGAATCCAAGGTGAATTCTTGGAAAGAAGAACCTGCAAGCAGAGGGAACAGAGTCTATGTCACTCAGAGGTGACAAGGAGGCACGGAAGAGCAATGCCCACCGATGATCGAAGATGCAGGAGTGATGATGGTGACCTTGTCGCTGCAGCCTTGAAGACCAAGCGTCGCTGAGAAAGATCTGAAACCTTGCACGCGCTGTCCCACATTGGTATTTGAAAACCATGGGGCCGGTGTCCAGCAGGAGCACCAAAAAGCCTTGGCAGCAGCAACAGACGTGGTAAACGATGAAGGAGCAGCGTTGGGACCAGCAAGGTCCAAGGGACTCACCAAGTGCACGAGAGTCATAGCAGGCCCAAAGCAAGCAAGGGAGCCCACTGGAGCAAGAGAAGACCCTTCAAAAAACCCACAGGCCAGAGGAACTCGAGCAGCTCACCAAAGATGAAGACCCACAGTGCAGAGGATGTGGTGAGGACAAAGATTTTGGCAGGAAGAGATGCTGGAGGCTGGAGCTTCTTGGAGCCCAAAGATCTCTGGAGTGCAGAGCCAACAATCCTTGACAACAGCAAGTCAACGTGGTCCACGGGTGTTCGGTCCCAGCGGTTCCGACGAGGGATACTGGCCTCAAAATTGCAGAGGGCTGTTCCCATGAGGCACAGGGTCAGACTGATTTGCATATGGCCATGTCTGAACTGGGGTGGTGGAGTGAGCTAAAGAATGATGATGGATTAAACCCAGATCAGTTGACTGGGGGTGAGTGTTTGATTTGCTCAAACGCTCCGTCCATCATCCCCTTTGGTATCGCTCAAAATTGCAGAGGACAGGTCAGGACGCGAGGGAGTTGCAGAACCACCACCTGTGTTGCTGAGCCTTTCGAAGTACGTGGGACGTCAAGAGCAGCAGACCGGTCAGCTTCATTGTGGTGCCTGCAGATGCAGGGGAGTGACTCCTTCACTCCAAGGGAGATTACTTTGGGTGTTATTGAAACCCACCGGTCTGTTGAAGATCCTGGAAGAAGTACAGGCGACAAAGAAGACTTGCAGATCAGCGAGTCCAGGAGCAGCAGGAGTCTTCCTTGATGCAGTCTCAGTTCCAGGCGAAGTCCAGCACAGTCCAGGTGTCCAGATGGTCAAAAAGTGACGTTGTTTCAAGCTTGAGTCTTGTCCCACATTTAATCTGAGGACCCACCCACAGGTAAGCCCTTTTATACCCTAAGAAAGGCGTTAGAATGACTCAGGGTACCCTCCCAAATGAGGGGCTGGACAGAGGGGAGGATACTCCCATATCCTTGGGCCAGTTTCGTGCCAGAGTAGGAGCCAAGGGCTCCCTGGACTGGCTCAAACCGGAGTATGCAAGGAGGCCAACAAATGTGCCCTTCAAAGCAGTCTGGTGGCGCTGGCAAGGACCCCACCCCAGCCCAATACACTAAGACCTGTCTGGGTGGTGGTCAGACCTCCCTGTGACAGGTACCCTATTGTTCTACCTTCGGCCATCTCGAGCATGGCTCAGTAGCAGGACGGCAGAATCATGTTTGTGGTCGGCAGCAGCACTAGCTTGCTGTCAGACCCTGAAAGGTTGTAACCGTGAGTACAGGGGGTTACCCCAAGGGAGCCCCCCAGTACATCGGATCATACTTCCAACACTAGAGTCGGTACCAAACATGACCGGGTTCGGTTCAGCCACTATATTGTTAGACATCTCGTAATGACTGATGTCCACTGTATGTATTAAAAGGGCTGACTGCACTTACAGAGCCTGGAGAATTGACTCCGGGGTTTGTAGGGCTGTCCTGGTCATACAGGGGCACCCTCACACTTATAACCAAGCACCCTCCCTTCAGGATTGAAAGGCCTGCCTTAGGGGTGACTTATAGGTTTTAAGTTCTTCACCCCTCTTCAGCCAGAATAGCTTGAGTCCAGTGGCATGGAGAGCACGGGACTCACATCTGAGCATACCCGTCCCACTCGGGGTGACAAATGCAAAAACAACAGTTGATGGACAGAATGCAGAACAATGTCATACATTCACCCCAGTACAAAGATCTGGGCCTAAATCCATAGTTTTTTTGCTCACCATGCCATTCCAGTTTTAACCCGGCCATATACAAATCAGCTTCGACCCTGTGCCTCATGGGAACAATCCAGCCCGAACTGCCAAGCCAGGTCCTCCCTGGACTGGAACCAAGCATCCTAGGACCAGTTTCGGGGTTTCACCCTTCTTCAGCCAGGATAGCTTGAGTCCAGTGGCATGGAGAGCACAGGACTCACGTCTGAGCATACCCGTCCCACTCGGGGGTTGTGAGAAGTTGGCCTGGTGTATGATGTTCACTAGTTAAAGTGACCACCTTGTACCATGCCAAGCAACCCTTATGGTGTGGTTGTAAGTCAACCTTTTCGGACTAGCTGCCCTAGTGGTAGCGTAGGCTAAGCAGTCTTTGAGGCTAAACTCGTTAAAGCGTGTTAAGCAGGCTGTTTTACCAAATGTAACCCCCTTTTATACCAATGAAAGGACACCACACAGATATATATTCAAAATATATATGTATTTATTTCTCAGAGTAACCCCTAGACTCTTTATGAGCACAGGAGCACAGATCGTTAAACAAGACAATGTTATAATACACAGAAGTTGCACTTTATATGGATGGGCCCTGGTGGCCACTCAAACCATATACTAAAATAGTGGTATAAGTACCACGCACAGGAAAGGGAAAAGGCCTAGGGCCTCTAGAATCGCTGGGCCTACAAGGAGCTAACTTTAGTTAGTAACCAGGAGGTCCACGGGTTGCGTGTGCAGTGAGGAAAGTCACACGTGTGTTCCCATAGGTTTTCAATGGGTGCGTAAAAGTTACAAAGTTACTGCAGAAAGGGTCTTCTGGTTGGACTACGATCTCAAGATTCGAAACACAGACACTAGAGATGATTCTCTACACTTGGGCACCGGAGTGCCAGCTTTACCTCACCCACAGGAAGCGGGTGCATAGGTCTCGAAGTGCGTCGGGTTTCTTCTATCGATTCAATGGAGCCTGATGACAAAGATGCTGCAGGCGGTCGGTCCAGAAGAGCTGCGTTGGATCCAAGGGTGGATCGGAGTTGTAGAAGACCTGAAAGCAGAGGGGACAGTGTTCACAGTCACTAGCCAGTGACCGGCGTGGCACCAGGTAGGTACCAGGCGATGTCGGGTGCAAACAGGTGGTGAAGTGTAGCTTGTCTCCGCAGCCACGTGGTCCCTGAAGGTCGACGACGTCCAGGAGTCGAGTCACGAGCTGTCCCACGCAGGCTCTCGCTGTCGGCGGTGTCGGCGACTCGAAAGAAGCAAACAAGCCTTGGCAAAGGCAGGAGTCGTGGAAAGAGAGGAAAGCTGATTGTTCTGACCAGCAAGGTCAGAGGGGCTGCTCTTTTGGAGAGCAGCTAGAGCCCGTCTGGAGCAACCAGACCAGCGTCGTTAGTTTCAAGTTTCGTCGCCAAAATGGCCACTAGCCAACGGGCCAGGGACCGGGCAGGCGCGTCGAGATGCAAAGTGCAGAGGGGCCCCACGCAGATCGTGGAGATGCTGGAGGGCTCACCTTTGGTGCAGATGCTGCTCGGGTGTTGGGCTTCTCAGGACCCAAAGCACAACCTGGAGGGAGCCTCTGTCGTTGCGCTTGCAGCTTGTCGTCGGTCTTTCAAGATGGCTGGCTCCACGTGTCTCGGTGCCTCCACGGGTTCCTTCTTTGCAGGGACTGTGGATCGGGCGGTGAGATGTCTGGAGGTCCAGGTCTTGTTGGGCTCTGGGCTCGGGCTCCGGCAGGAGGCGGCGACAAAGCAGACGTTCAATAGCTAGTTGGTGCTTGCGTTAGCAAGATGGTCACTCCCTGACCATAGGGGAGATTTCCTTCAGTCCTCTGTGCAGCAGAGCGTCGAAGTTCCCGTCTTCTTCTTGTGGTTAAGTTGATTCCAGGATGTCTGAAGTCTTAGGACACAGCTCCTACCTTTAAGCGGATTCTAGGGGCCGGACTACCTGCTAGGTCCCTCCCTAAGGGTGGGACCAGGAAGGGGGGTGGTTACACCCCCAATCCTTTGTCCAGCTCGCCCCAGGTCCAGGGCTGGTGTGCCCCAGGACCGGATTGAACTGGCATATGCACCGAGGCTCCTTGTGAGCCTCAGGCATGTCTGGTTTCTTTCAAGCCCTACCTGACCAATACACAAAATCCTGTCTGGGGTGGTGCTCGCACCTCCCCTGGCAGGAAACCCTTTGTCCACACCGCCCAAGCTGGAAGGACTCCCAGCAGCAGGAGGGCAGACTTGTGTCTGTGGTGGCAGCATCCATTTTGTGGAGCTGAGGCTATGTCTGATTTTACCCGGGTTTCAGGTAGTGTACATGTCGTGTCCCTCTAGAAGGGTGGAATGCTAACCCCGTCGCCAGAATTGGCGAGGGGTTAGTATTCCCATTCGTATGAGACCTTACTCGACATGTTTTGATAAAGCCAAACCAAAGATAGCATTTAACCGCGAGGTTCATAATGCACTTAAGAGTATATGGTATGACGATATCTGGAAACAGTAGAAGGAAAGGGTTCCGACCACTTCAGACAGGCTCAGCTCATGCCAGAGCACCATCTCACATGGAACCAAGCACTCTGCCTTCAGGATTGTTAAGGCCTGCCATAGGAGTGACTTATAGGTTGACATGTGTCCCATTTAAGGTTAGGTATAGGTATACTACACCTAAGTAAGAGGTGGTTACACCAACTTACCCCAGCTGAGTGATCAGCCAGTTGTGTCAAATTGATAGGCCAGGCCAGGGGTGGCACAATACATGCTTCAGCCCCTGGTAGGCCTTAGATACACCAATGCCCTGGGTACCTAGTGTACACTGGTACAGGGGCTCATAGGGTGATCCACTTCCAATTGGTTATGCACCTAGGGTGCATAGTGTCAATTTAGTTAGAGAGAACAGCAGGCTGGGGGTCTGATTAGCAGGCCCACAGCCTCAATATGTCAAAAACCAGTGAAGCAAAAAGCAAAAATTTGGGGTGACCATAGGATAGCAGACCCTACTCTCCTACACAACCCCCCCCCAAACGCAGGGACATTAAACTAGCCTTGACCAGTCTCGTCTTCATGTCCTAAGTGGAAGTACCTGGAGAGACCATCTGCATTCCCATGGTCTGTACCTGGCCGGTGCTCCACTGTAAAGTCCATACCCTGTAGGGAAATGGACCACCTAAGCAGTTTGGGGTTTTCACCCTTCATCTGATTTAGCCACAAGAGGGGCTTATGGTCGGTCTGAATCTTGAAGTGAGTGCCAAACAAGTATGGCCTCAGCTTCTTCAGGGCCCACACCACAGCAAAGGCCTCCCTCTCAATAGCTGACCAATTCTTCTCTCTGGGGGTCAACCTTCTGCTAATAAAAGCAATGGGTTGGTCTTGACCATCTACATTAAGTTGTGACAGCACAGCTCCCACACCCAACTCAGAAGCATCTGTTTGGACAATAAATTCTTTGGAGTAGTCAGGACTTTTCAGGATAGGTGCAGAGCACATGGCCTTCTTCAGGTCATCAAATGCCTTTTGACAGCTTACTGTCCACTGAACCTTTTTGGGCATCTTCTTGGATGTCAGATCATTAAGAGGAGTCACAATGGACCCATAGTTCTTAACAAACTTCCTGTAGTACCCAGTCAAGCCCAAGAAAGCTCGAACTTGAGTCTGGGTGGTTGGAGGAGACCAGTCCTTCATGGATTGTATCTTACTCTCCAGTGGTTGAACTTGGCCTCCACCTACAAGGTGGACCAAGTACACAACCTTACTCTACCCTATCTGGCACTTAGTAGCCTTGATAGTGAGGCCTGCCTTTTGCAGAGCCTCAAGTACCTTCTTCAGGTGGATCAGGTGATCCTCCCAGGTGGAGCTAAAGACAGCAATGTCATCCAGATATGCTGCACAAAAGTCATCCAACCCAGTAAGGACTTGATTCACCAACCTTTGGAAGGTGGCAGGTGCATTCTTCAGACCAAAGGGCATCACCAAAAATTGATAATGCCCACCTGGGGTTGAGAATGCTGTTTTGGCCTTAGACTCCTCAGCTAATCTGATTTGCCAATAGCCAGCTGTCAAGTCAAAGGTGCTCAAAAACTTAGCAGAAGCTAGTTTGTCTATGAGCTCATCTGCCCTTGGAATAGGATGTGCATCTGTCCTAGTGACAGCATTGAGTCCTCTGTAATCCACACAGAACCTCATCTCTCTCTTGCCATCTTTGGTGTGAGGTTTGGGGACCAGAACCACTGGGCTAGCCCAGGGGCTCTCTGAGGGTTCAATGACACCCAGTTCCAGCATTTTTTGTACCTCAGCCTTTATACAGTCCCTGACGTGGTCAGGTTGTCTGTAAAGTTTGTTCTTTACAGGCAGACTGTCACCAGTGTCCACCACATGGGTACACCAGTCAGTTTGACTAGGTATCAAGGAAAACATGTGTTGAAATGATTGTAGAACCTGTCTACATTCCATCTGCTGATGATCAGTGAGGTTGCCTCCAGGGGTCACTCCTTCAACTGAGCCATCTTCAGGGTTCTGAGACAACAGGTCTGGGAGAGGGTCACTCTCTTCCTCCTGTCCCTCATCTGTAGCCATGAGCAAGCCCATGTCTGCCCTGTCAACATATGCTTTTAACCTGTTAACATGGAGTACCCTATGGGGACTCCTGGGAGTTCCTAGGTCCACCAAGTAGGTAACCTCTCCCTTCTTTTCCAGGATTGTATGGGGTCCAGACCATTTGTCTTGGAGTGCTGCTGGGGCCACTGGCTCTAACACCCATACCTTCTGTCCTGGCTGAAACTCAACCAAGACAGCCTTTTGGTCATGCCAAGCTTTCTGTAAGGCCTGGCTTGCCTCAAGGTTTTTGGATGCCTTCTCCATATACTCAGCCATCCTGGAGCGGAGACCAAGTACATAGTCCACTATGTCTTGTTTAGGCTTTTTGAGAGGTAACTCCCATCCTTTCTTCACTAAACACAGTGGGCCTCTCACAGGGTGCCCAAACAACAATTCAAAGGGGCTGTAGCCAACTCCTTTTTGTGGGACCTCTCTGTAAGCAAACAGAAGGCAGGGTAGAAGGATGTCCCATCTTCGCCTGAGCTTTTCAGGTAATCCTTTGATCATACCCTTTAGGGTCTTGTTGAATCTCTCAACAAGCCCATTGCATTGTGGGTGAATTTGTAGTTGACACCACATTCCTTCCACATAGCTGTCAAGTATCCTGACATGAAGTTGGTACCTCTGTCAGAAACCACCTCCTTAGGAAACCCCACTCTGGAGAATACTCCCAGCAGGGCCCTGGCCACAACAGGAGCTGTAGTGGTCCTAAGGGGAATTGCCTCTGGATACCTGGTGGCATGATCCACTACCACCAGTATAAACCTGTGCCCAGATGCAGTGGGAGGATCCATGGGACCCACTATATCTATTCCCACTCTTTCAAAGGGGACCCCCACCACAGGTAGTGGTATTAGGGGGGCCTTTGTTGTGCCACCTGATTTGCCACTGGCTTGGCAGGTCACACAGGAGCGACAAAACTCCTTTGTATCTTCATTCATGTGAGGCCAGTGAAAGTGAGGGACAAGCCTGTCCCAAGTCTTGTTCTGGCCTAAGTGTCCTGCTAGAGGAATATCATGGGCCAAGGTAAGAAGGAAGCCCCTAAATTGCAGAGGTATAACCAACCTCCTGGTTGCACCAGGTTTGGGGTCTCTAGCCTCTGAATAAAGGAGCCCTTCATCCCAATACACTTTAAGGGTACCTTGAGCATTCCCAGCAGCCTCAGCAGCAGCCAGCTGTCTGAGGGGTTCAAGAGATGGACAGGTTAACTGAGCCTGCCCCAAGTCAGCCCTGGAAGGTCCCCCTGTCCCCAGAAACTCAACCTGATCAGGTTCAAGCTCTTCAGGGACAGTTCCTTCAGGGTCCTCTAGATCATCTTCCTGGGAAGGCTGATCATCACCTTGAGGCAGGGGGGAAGGCACAGCCTTAACCCTCCTGTTCTTCTTCTTGGTAGGTGCTTGGTCCATTGTTCCAGGATCCAAGACCTGTGGTTCAGTAAGGCACTTTTTGGCCTGTGACCTGGTCACAGCAAGGACATGTGGTGATATACCTAACATCTCTGCATGTGTCCTGTACTCCACTTCTGACCATAGAGAACTCTCTAGGTCATTGCCCAACAAACATTCTACTGGGAGGTCTGCACTAACCACAACCCTTTTGAGGCCAGTTACCCCTCCCCATGAGAAGTCAACAACTGCCACACTATGTGAAGTAGTGGCATTGCTGGCATTGGTCACCAGGTAGTTCTCACCTGGTATGTACTGTCCAGGATCCACAAAGCCTGGTGTCACCATAGTGACACTGGCACATGTGTCCCTGTAGGCTTGAGCCACTTTTTCATTAATTAAAGGAGTCTGTCTGTACTTGCCCAGGTTACTGGGGCTCACAGTCAGGGACAAATCCATGTCCCCATCACAGATCAAGACTGCCTGTGTCAGGGTTCTGTCTAAGTCAGAATCTCCTTCAGTTCCCATAGTGATTCCCACTACACCCTTTGTCTGGGGACCAACACTGCTAACAGTAGTACTGGGAGCAAGTGCCCTAGGGGCAACAGTGTTGGGGGCTCCACCCTTCCTACAATCACTAGTCCAGTGAGTTGTATTCTTGCAATGTTTGCATCAGGGTTTCTTTGGACCTTCTTTCTTCTTCCCTTTAGGCTGGGACCCACCCTCGTTAGTACTAGTTTGGGGCCCTGTTGAAGACTTCTGGTCTTTAGATTTCTGATCTCCACCCTTTTGGTCTGTTTTCTTCTGTTCACCCCCTTGGCCCTGGTTCTGGTTGTTTTGCTTAACCCTGGTTCTGACCCATTTGTCTGCCTTCTTTCCCAATTCTTGGGGAGAGGTCAGATCTGAGTCAACCAAGTGTTGATGCAGTTGCTGGTTCTGACAGTTATTTAAAATCTGTTCTCTCATCATCAAATTGTACAATCCTGTATAATCAGATACCTTACTTCCCAGCAACCAACCCTCCAAAGCCTTAGTGGCACATTCAATGTATTCAGACCAGTCCTGAGTCTGTATCTTCTGGGTGTCTCTGAACATTAACCTGTACTGTTCAGTGGTTAAGCCTAACCCATCAACTAGGACACTCTTCAGGACTCTGTAATTTCTGACATCCTCCTCTCTAACAGTGAGGAGTCTATCTCTGCCTCATCCTTCAAAGGAGAGCCATAAGATTGCTGCCCACTGGTCTACAGGAACCTGCTGCACTTTGCAGGCTCTCTCAAGAGCAGTCATCCATTTGTGGATGTCATCCCCACTTTTGTAGGGGGGCACAACCTTGGACAGGTTCCTATTGTCAAAGACCCTATCTTTGTCCTTAGGGACAATGCTGCCACCAGTGGGTATAGACCCACTCTCTTTAGGTTGCCTAGCCTTACTCAGTTTCTCTTCCATCAGAGCTACTTCTAACTCCTGTTTCCTGATTCTCAGCTGAGCTTCCTGCATTCTGGCCTCATGCTCCCTCCTCTGAGGGGTGGTCATCCTTCTCCTGGAGTGACCTTGAGAGCCTCTAGAGGCATGAGAAGCATTAGATTCACCTGAGTGATTCCTTTGCCTCCCAAGCCCCTGGTTAAGTCCACTGGGGAGATCCAATGGGATGATCCCATTGTCAGTCCCAATAGCCTTAGGTTAGCTGGGCCACGTATAACACTTGGCACTGGGCTAGTTCTCCCTTCATCCTCACTACCGTCTGTATCAGTACCCTTATCACTTTCATCCTCTGTAGTATGATTCTCATCTAAGGGGTGACTATTGGAAAGGGGTACCTCAGTGGCATCTTCAGAAGGGGGGCCTCCTGTTCCAGTCCCTAAGGGGCCTAACTGGGAGGCTTTCTTGAGAGCTTTCTGATCTTCATCAGCCTGTAAGAGCTCTCTGAGTTCAGCAGAGGTAGGGTTCTTGGGCTGTTTAAGGCCCCTGATATTTGCCAACTGCCTGAGCTCATTCTGATTTAGGGTAGCAAAGATGATTGGTGCCCTCTGGGGGTCACTCTCGACAGAGATGGGTACCTTGGACCCCTCTGCCCCCTCCATTGCTCTTAAGTGTGGGTGGATGTGTTGCAATCTACCTACACTTGGGTTTACCTACTAAACCTATCTAGTAGTTGTAGTCAGGGTGTGCTACTCCCTTTGCTCTACAACAACTAAGTTCAGTAGAACTTAAGTATATCTATCTTGTTTTATATGTACCTACAGGTACCTATGTGATCTTTCAATTGGTAACCAAGAGATTACAATGGTAAAACACAGCAAGCTCAAATCCAACCGCTGCTCACCAATGTGAGAAGTTGGCCTGGTATATGATGTTCACTAGTTAAAGTGACCACCTTGTACCATGCCAAGCAACCCTTATGGCAGGGGTCTTCAAACTGTGGGGCGCGACCCCCAGGGGGGCCGTGGAGTGATGCAAAGGGGGTCGCGCCTTCCCAGTCACACTTCTGCCCAGGCCCAAGGGCTTCAGCCCCCCCCCCACACTTCCCCCGTCCTGTGTCTCAGCCCGGGCTGCTGCAGTGAAACTTGAGCTGCTGGGGGCTCAGCTGGGCAGTGTCTGGATTCCTATCTCCAGCACCCCCGTGTTTTTTCACAGGTCTTTAAAGACCATTTGCATTTTAACATGCCTTTGTAAACTGGTTACAGAGGCTTAGGTTTTTTTGCTGGTTCCAGTACCCCCTGGGTCCCCACTGTGCCTATTCCTTACATTTGGATTTTACATTCACTGCCGTAGTGTGAGAATGCATTTCATGGAAAGGAATACAAACTTGGCTTCCTGGGGGCGCCATGTGTGAAAGTTTATTGTGCTTTTGAAGCACCTGCTGCAGCATTTCTTTCCCCGGCAATTACCAGGCCTCACATAAATGTCAAGATAACTTGTGTGATTAATTATCTTCCTGGAGAGAGATCAGAATTTTGTATAGTTGAGGTTTTGACTTAGGTGAAGTTAGTGCAGAGGGTTAATATGCCTGCTGCAAAGAACGTGTACCAAGTAGATTACAGAGTGTGTATGATGTGAAAGAGACATCCTTTTGTTACTTGCAATTTATAACTTAAGTCCTAATATAGAATAGTGAGCTATTAACTTTCATCCTAGAACAGCATGCACACTACAAAGAATACATTATTAGACCATTGATTAATGTTGCAAAAAGGGTTAATTTGGCTAGAAATCAATTCTTATTATTAAAGGAAACTCCCAACTATGCTGTTTCTTTTTCGACTCTGAATTTGTGCTTCTCCACACCAAGCACTCTTGAACTATACTGCCTACCAGTATGGATGACATGTGACTCCTACACTTTTAGTCCTTTGGCTTATGTAACATTTCCTATACACTGATTTACACACTTATGATTGATTGTCTCTGTGTAATGTGTGTGTGATGCAAAGTGCTCGGACACCCTACACTGGTATGAGTGGCACTATATAACTAATTCAATGCATCTGAGAGTGTGGGGTTATGGAGACTTGGTCACTGTTAAAGGGTGCTAGTGAGAGAATCTGTGGTGGGGGTGGTCATTGGGGGGGCACCAACAAACATTGTCGCACAGGGCGCCACCAGCACTAAAGCCGGCCCTGGGAAGTATGCACAGATAAGCGCTGAAAATACCGCTTTAGGTGACTGCTTTTTTTTGTACCGACTGGGCCATCAAAATAATCTGCTGGTAACCCTAACCATAGGACTGGAAGTTTGTTGCAGGATCAGCACATTATTTATTTCCTTCACCCTCGATCCCCGATTAATGCCGCAATAGTTTAACTTAGATCTTAAAGTCTACGCCCCCGTCAATAACATGCTGAGTTACTTCATGGGTCTGGGAATGCACCCTGCATTTAGACAACTCATTCCTCATTCTCGCCCTTTATTGTCACGCTCACCTTGCACTCACAGTGATCACAATGCACTCACACTGATCACCATGCACTTGCACCATTCACCCGCTCACCTTGAACTCACAGTGATCACTCTGCACTCAAACTGCACTTGTCCTGCTCACACTATACCTCAACCTGCAGTCACACGAGTACACTACTCATCCTGCACTCATGTGACACTTCACTCACCTGTCCCCCTCACTACTCAATATGCAACTCACTCAAACAAGCCCATCAGTAATCATACATTCACTCATCCCATTCTGAACTTGCATCCGCACCCAAAATGAGAGAGGACAGCAAGGGAGTGAGAGAATTTGATTGAAGAGGTCAGGGATGAGGAGAAATGTGAATTGCCGAAGAGAAGTGTGGACACGCAATAAGTGAGTGTGATCCAAAGGTGAGGGCTTATGTTAGAACAAAGGGGAGATGTGAAAGAGGAATGGAGGGACTGGAGAGGTGTAAGATACAAATAGACAAAAATTTGAATGAAGAGACGAGGTGAATGAGAAGTGCTGAGGGGCAGAATGGCAAGAGGTGATTAAAGGTGAAGTGAGAGGTTGAATGGGGAGAGTTCAGAAGTTGTAAAAAGGGGTGAAAGAAAATGACCTGCAAAGTGAGAGAGGGATCCGGGGTTAGGAGAGGAGAGAGGGATGGAAGGGAGGGGGTGAGAGGAAAGCTGCATGGGTAAACGGCTTAACTCTACACAAAACCGCCAGGGTTTTAAGGGACCCCTGCTTCTTCCGGTCAGGGCCAGGTGAGCTTCTAATGTGGCAGCACGTATTGCTGCAGAGTGGAAGGCCCTTCACAAAGGTTGACTTGAAATCTTTCTGATGATAATTGCTGTATTTTGGTTATAAATGGGTACTGATTGGGTGAAATCTTTCCTCAGCGTTACTGTGTGTAACAAATATCAAAATAATGAAGCAATGCTATCCCAAAATACGCGGCATCACATAACCTCATTTACATTTTCATCCCACGCAATTTAGTCAACAGTTTTAGACATTTTTGTCAGGAGGGGTCCTTACGCCTCAAAATGTTGACAGGGGGGTCTCGGCGTCCAAAAGTTTGAAGACCTCTGCCTTATGGTGTGGTTGTAAGTCAACCTTTTCGGACTAGCTGCCCTAGTGGTAGCGTAGGCTAAGCAGTCTTTGAGGCTAAACTCGTTAAAGCGTGTTAAGCAGGCTGTTTTACCAAATGTAACCCCCTTTTATACCAATGAAAGGACACCACACAGATATATATTCAAAATATATATGTATTTATTTCTCAGAGTAACCCCTAGACTCTTTATGAGCACAGGAGCACAAATCGTTAAACAAGACAATGTTATAATACACAGAAGTTGCACTTTATATGGATGGGCCCTGGTGGCCACTCAAACCATATACTAAAATAGTGGTATAAGTACCACGAACAGGAAAGGGAAAAGGCCTAGGGCCTCTAGAATCGCTGGGCCTACAAGGAGCTAACTTTAGTTAGTGACCAGGAGGTCCACGGGTTGCGTGTGCAGTGAGGAAAGTCACACGCGTGTTCCCATAGGTTTTCAATGGGTGCGTAAAAGTTACAAAGTTACTGCAGAAAGGGTCTTCTGGTTGGACTACGATCTCAAGATTCGAAACACAGACACTAGAGATGATTCTCTACACTTGGGCACCGGAGTGCCAGCTTTACCTCACCCACAGGAAGCGGGTGCATAGGTCTCGAAGTGCGTCGGGTTTCTTCTATCGATTCAATGGAGCCTGATGACAAAGATGCTGCAGGCGGTCGGTCCAGAAGAGCTGCGTTGGATCCAAGGGTGGATCGGAGTTGTAGAAGACCTGAAAGCAGAGGGGACAGTGTTCACAGTCACTAGCCAGTGACCGGCGTGGCACCAGGTAGGTACCAGGCGATGTCGGGTGCAAACAGGTGGTGAAGTGAAGCTTGTCTCCGCAGCCACGTGGTCCCTGAAGGTCGACGACATCCAGGAGTCGAGTCACGAGCTGTCCCACGCAGGCTCTCGCTGTCGGCGGTGTCGGCGACTCGAAAGAAGCAAACAAGCCTTGGCAAAGGCAGGAGTCGTGGAAAGAGAGGAAAGCTGATTGTTCTGACCAGCAAGGTCAGAGGGGCTGCTCTTTTGGAGAGCAGCTAGGGCCCGTCTGGAGCAACCAGACCAGCGTCGTTAGTTTCAAGTTTCGTCGCCAAAATGGCCACTAGCCAACGGGCCAGGGACCGGGCAGGCGCGTCGAGATGCAAAGTGCAGAGGGGCCCCACGCAGATCGTGGAGATGCTGGAGGGCTCACCTTTGGTGCAGATGCTGCTCGGGTGTTGGGCTTCTCAGGACCCAAAGCACAACCTGGAGGGAGCCTCTGTCGTTGCGCTTGCAGCTTGTCGTCGGTCTTTCAAGATGGCTGGCTCCACGTGTCTCGGTGCCTCCACGGGTTCCTTCTTTGCAGGGACTGTGGATCGGGCGGTGAGAGGTATGGAGGTCCAGGTCTTGTTGGGCTCTGGGCTCGGGCTCCGGCAGGAGGCGGCAACAAAGCAGACGTTCAATAGCTGGTTGGTGCTTGCGTTAGCAAGATGGTCACTCCCTGACCATAGGGGAGATTTCCTTCAGTCCTCTGTGCAGCAGAGCGTCGAAGTTCCTGTCTTCTTCTTGTGGTTAAGTTGATTCCAGGATGTCTGAAGTCTTAGGACACAGCTCCTACCTTTAAGCGGATTCTAGGGGCCGGACTACCTGCTAGGTCCCTCCCTAAGGGTGGGACCAGGAAGGGGGGTGGTTCCACCCCCAATCCTTTGTCCAGCTCGCCCCAGGTCCAGGGCTGGTGTGCCCCAGGACCGGATTGAACTGGCATATGCACCGAGGCTCCTTGTGAGCCTCAGGCATGTCTGGTTTCTTTCAAGCCCTACCTGACCAATACACAAAATCCTGTCTGGGGTGGTGCTCGCACCTCCCCTGGCAGGAAACCCTTTGTCCACACCGCCCAAGCTGGAAGGACTCCCAGCAGCAGGAGGGCAGACTTGTGTCTGTGGTGGCAGCATCCATTTTGTGGAGCTGAGGCTATGTCTGATTTTACCCGGGTTTCAGGTACTGTACATGTCGTGTCCCTCTAGAAGGGTGGAATGCTAACCCCGTCGCCAGAATTGGCGAGGGGTTAGTATTCCCATTCGTATGAGACCTTACTCGACATGTTTTGATAAAGCCAAACCAAAGATAGCATTTAACCGCGAGGTTCATAATGCACTTAAGAGTATATGGTATGACGATATCTGGAAACAGTAGAAGGAAAGGGTTCCGACCACTGCAGACAGGCTCAGCTCATGCCAGAGCACCATCGCACATGGAACCAAGCACTCTGCCTTCAGGATTGTTAAGGCCTGCCATAGGAGTGACTTATAGGTTGACATGTGTCCCATTTAAGGTTAGGTATAGGTATACTACACCTAAGTAAGAGGTGGTTACACCAACTTACCCCAGCTGAGTGATCAGCCAGTTGTGTCAAATTGATAGGCCAGGCCAGGGGTGGCACAATACATGCTTCAGCCCTTGGTAGGCCTTAGATACACCAATGCCCTGGGTACCTAGTGTACACTGGTACAGGGGCTCACAGGGTGATCCACTTCCAATTGGTTATGCACCTAGGGTGCATAGTGTCAATTTAGTTAGAGGGAACAGCAGGCTGGGGGTCTGATTAGCAGGCCCACAGCCTCAATATGTCAAAAACCAGTGAAGCAAAAAGCAAAAATTTGGGGTGACCATAGGATAGCAGACCCTACTCTCCTACACGGGTGACAAATGCAAAAACAACAGTTGATGGACAGAATGCAGAACAATGTCATACATTCACCCCAGTACAAAGATCTGGGCCTAAATCCATCGATGGATTAAACCCAGATCTGTGACTGGGGGTGAATGTTTTGTCAATGTGCAACATTCCGTCCATCATCTTGTGTGTTTAGATGTACTGTGCATGTCAGGTTGGACACTTGCCTTGCTGTGTCCAGCCTGACAAGTGCACTAAAGGCCTCCCTAATCCTTGCTGTAGTAGGAGCCAGAAAGAGCGAAGGCTCAGCCCCCAGTCTCCTATAGAGCAGAGATTTTGCCTGTTCCAACCAATCCTGATACTGCCCTCATGTTTGCTGTTATGAACATCATGAGAGCAGTGCTGTATTGGTTCTGAAGGCTGGCCTGTGCAGTCCCACACACAAAAGGCAGCGCAGGGCAGGAGAATTGCAGAACATGGCCAATGACTGTGTGGCGTTATTTGAAGCCGCACAATGATTGGCCATTTGTCTGTGACAGTCTCTATTGTCTCTCTGGTTGCGTTGTGCGCTCCTTCCCTTCGTGCTGCGCAGGTGACAACACTGTGCCTGAATTAATGCAGTGAAAGTACTGAGGGAGCTGCCTGTTTGTCTCTGGCTACAGTATATACAGTATACCCTCAGCGAGGAATTGAGCTTTATTGTGCACAGGAGGTGAGGCGTATGGGGGGAGAAAAGCATTGAGCTTGCAAGAGAGAAATGAAAAAGAGAGACAGTACTTCGTTCAAATGTGAGAGAGCATATTTTGTCTTGCAAAATCATGACTCAGACACATTCCAGCCATGCCTGTTTAACCTGTATTTATTAAGGTGTTGCAAATCTCGGGAAGAGGATGTGGTCTAACGGCTAGGGCGATCAACCGCAAATCTGGGGAACCGGGCTCGAGTCTCGGCAATGGTGCTCAACATCCTGTGATTCTGGGAAAATCACTTAATCTCCCCATGCCTAACAAAAATTAATGTGTCCTTGTGTAACACAACTGGTGCTCATGTACGGCTCTCTGATACCTTCGGGTCAAGTTCGCGCTAAATAAAACTAGGTAAAAAAAAAAAATCTCACCGCTAGCAGCCGTAATTAAACTATAGTCTGTAACTAAGGGAAAGCGTTCAACTTCAATTTCAATCAATCATTAATAGGGAGGCATCAAAAATGAGCGTGCAGCCACTCTGTTTGAGGACAATTGATGAAGTGTGCCTTAGCAACACTCACAGCGCTTCCAAGCTGCACAATTGTTAGCAAACAAGTTTACGATAAAAAACACATCAACTAGATAGATTGTGTAAACCAGACGCAAGAATCCATACGCTCTGATTGCAAAAGCTATGTCAAAAATAAAACAAATATAACGGAACCACAGATTGACAGTTTCCAAGGTGCTAGGGTATGGGCATCCCTCTTCAGAATTAGTTCTGTAAAGTGTAACCTCCTGTGCACTCACTTTTATTGACAGGTGGCCTTTTTTAAGTTGAACTGCAGCAGTTTAATAAGGAGCAGTGAATGTGACAGATTACATTTCATTCCTGTTCTTTATGACTGTGTTTTCTAAGGCCCTACAACGTGGCTGAAGCCCTCCCCTCATGCGTTCATATCTTCTGAGACAATTTACCAGGTCCCCTACTAAAATAATGTTCATAAAATGAGTATATCTGATCTCTCTCCCTGCTTTGGACAGGGGACCAAGACCCTCACACATGCTTCTTTATATCTGCTGTCTTAATTAACAAACTAATTTTCATGGCAAAATACGCCACAAGAGGTTGGGCTTTATAAAACAATTCCATTTCAAAATGTGCTAAAAATGCATTATTTTGTCGTGTTTTTCAAATATTTTTCTAAGGAGAGAGCCTCCATTCGCCCCTCAATTAGCAGGTAGACTCATACATATTGTTCGTTCCATCATACTCGTCAGCAAATTTTACACTTACCACTTTCAAAAGTCACCAGCCGCCACTGCTTAAAATGCAGTATTTTGTAAAATAACAATTTTTTAAGCCCTTAGAAACAGAGACGAGGGCGTATGTATGCGTTTGTGTTTTCGTCTGAGTATTTAAAAGACCCAGGTGAAATCCGACAGACACCTTATCATACCCAACTGAAAGTTCCTATACCCAACTATCTAATAAATACTACATTTATTAGGGGAGTCCAAACCCCCCCTGAAGCTATACCCCTGTATATCCCCTTCTCTCCAACCTCCCCACACCTTCTGTCCTCTTTTTAGATCGAGCCTGGGCAGCGCATGCGTTGCATGCTGTACTGGAGTATGGAATTGAAGCCCTGCCCACTCTCCGTCCATATTCGTCATCGGCTTGTGTCACTGCCCATTGTAAATGATGGCTTCTGATTCGTTAATAGGCTTGTTAGTCCCTCCTCGTCTTCATTTGTAACCTCCCAAGAAAACTGGCCCTTGTACTACTGTTGTTACACAGTACGTCTTTTTTAGTCTGTAAGAACAATTTTCTTTAATGAGTTTCTCCTACTGCAGGCACGACATGCTTTCCTGCAACATTCAGCGCACCATGAGTATTTTCACTTTCTGAGCAGCACAGGACAATGTGGCTTCTTCTTTGAATCGGTCTTGCATTTATAAGAGTTTGAGCTATTGGCATTGTAAATGACAATGCCTTTTATTTATGTGTTAATTAGCAATACAGATAAATAAACGGCATTGTCATTTACAATGCCAATAGCTTAAACTCTTGCAAATGCGAGACCTATTGCATTGCAAAATTCTCGTTTTATCTCTATCTTTTCGACTCCTATACATCCAACACAGATGATCAGTGGACAAATAAACATGTATTGTCGTTAGGAGGGAATGCAGGGCACTAGTAATGGGTACACGTGGGTGGACGGCGTCCGCCCACTATTTTCACAGGGTGGACGACGTCCACCCCGCCAAGAGGTTGGGCCCCACTGAAAAATGTGCTGGACGCGCCCTGGTGTAATTTCCAAACAGCAGGATACTTTCACCAGCGCCTGCAAATTGTCTGCTTTTGATCCACAACAACGTGCAGGCGGGGACAGGATGGGGCTCCTTATTTTAGACTCCTGCTGGGCCCATAACAAACGCCCAATTTCAGGGGTCATCAGGCCTCCTTTTGTATGAGTCTTCTGGCTGGGAGCAGTCAGGAGACTCACACCTGATGCAAGTGAAGCAGAGGGGAAACAAGGGCTCACACCTTGTTAGCACTTCACACATACTTAAGAGAGGCAGCTTTTCAATTTGTTCTGTCCCTGTTTACAAGATATGCATGCAGTGTAAGAAAGTCAGATGCATTGGTCTTTCCCTGTATTTACACAAAATAAATAGAATTTATATAGAGCTTATTACACCTGAGGAGGCGTTGAGATAATGAAAGTACCACTATTTTTTCTTGTTAAACACTATGGGTAGAGGAAGTTTACGCTGACTAAAGGCAACACTGTTTTATGTGTAGCTTACAAAAGTGTGACTCTTCTGCCTAAATCAGGAGGGTTTCCCTGTATACTCGAAATATGCTCCAATGTACTTATGATAGACATGTTAAACATATATGTGAGGGCTTAAGATCTGATGTCACGCGCCGTGATGCTACTTCATGCGATGTCACGTGCTGTGATGCCACGTCCTGCGATGTCACGCGCCGTGATGCCACTTCGTGATGCCACTTCCTGCGATGTCACGTGCCGTGATGCCACTTCCTGCGATGTCACGCACAGTGATGCCTCTTCCTACGAGTGATGCCACTTCCTACGATGTCACGCACCCTGATGCCACTTCCTGCGATGTCACGTGCTGTGATGTCACGCGCCGTGATGTCACACGCCGTGATGTCACTTGCATTCTGATTAACTAGGTTAGTTAACCCACTTCTTTTTTTAGGACTTGAGCTCTGAGGGAATGGATGTGACGACTTAGTCGGCGCAACCACATGCAGAGCTATCCCTCGTGCTTAACAACTATATGTCCGAATATCATATACAGAAATATCGCCTGAAATTAATTTTGTGCCCTAAACATCATTTTCAAAAATGTCATTTAATAGGGCAATATTTTTGTTGACACAATATGAATTGCCACTGGCATACACGTACAACCCTAAACACTCCCCGCACAAGCAGCAGCGCGTTCACACCCATTTCTCCATCGATACACTACTGTCTTTATTAAAAAAAAGTTGTGCTCCTAATGTGGGTATTGTGGGTACGCCGGAAAATGCATAACAAGAGCACATCACTAAAGTGCTTTCGGAGACCCACATTCATCCATCCACGTGTGCTCAGGAAGCAGTAGGAAGTTGCGGTCCTCTCATGCGCTTCTACCCTAGTGCAGGGGTATTTAGCGCTACGTGAATGCATCTATAGTACAATCCCCTGTGCTGCCTCCTAGACGCGCGTTACTGCACAGGACTGACCCCTCTCACTCTTCCTGTCCTTATCCCCTCCTCCCAGCCCCTTCAGCTGCTCTGTCTCTCTTTGGGGTTCCCTCCTTTACTCCCTCACTTATCCTCGGCTTCTTTCTCCCGCCTGAGCCGGGCCTCTCGGGTCTGTTGGAGTGACGCGCTCTGTCTGGGGCGGGGTATCCTGCTGCTCGCCTCAGGGCATATGTCTTTTGTTTGCTGTAATCTCTGCTGTGACCCCGCGGCTCGCTCTGCTGTGATAGAGCCGGCAGGAGCTTGTCCTACAACCCTTAGTGCTAAACAAACAGGCCCTTGTCAGGGCGAGGCGGCCAGGCTGGTGATGGATACACGGAGCTCCCGCGGCTGGCTTTGGGGTGTGATTTGCTAACAATTGGTGGCTGCGCTGCACTCGGGAGCAGGGACGGCCCAGGACCACCGCAGAGGATGCGACAACTCTATGGGTTTACGTAAACCCCTTTCATAGCCACACAGTCCTGGTTTTCACCAGATGAGCGAAGAAATCCCCTTCATGACCTGTGAAGTGTATAGTAAATGGGCACATTAGGATGCCTGTGATCAGCCACGCCTCCGCCTACAAAGGTACCAGAAACATGTATCAAAGGACAGTGACCTGAGACCTATATCAATTGTTTCCATGTGCATTGAGCGACCTATGACCTGTACTCGTTGAGGGGCACATTTATCAATCTTTCCCACAGCCAGGGCATAAGTCCTAAAAAAATAAGTAGGGGGACTAACCAAGTTTGGCAGTATGCAAGTGACATCATGACGCGTGCCATCAAGGCACATGACATCACGGCGCATGGCATTCCATGTGGCATCACAGGAAGTGACCTCACTTGAAGTGACATCACAAGAAGTGACAACAGATACTAAGATCTCACATATATGTTTATCAGGTGCATCATGAGTACATTTGAGTGCATTATGATACTTAAACGAGATTTGGAGTCGAGGTTGTTTAAAAAAAAGTGTTGCAATCCTGACGCAAAATCTGGCCCCAGCTATACATTTTTAAAAAACCCTGCCACAAAGAAGTTGGCAACAAGGAAAAGCATGGTAGTAGAAGTTATGCTTAATTGGTTGCAAAGTCTACATTTTAGAATATTTTATGGGGTCAAGGCATCTGCTGCAGAGTTGCCCAGTAAATCTCAGGGAATAAAAATAATGATGAGATAACTTTGCAGCTTAACACAATTGTTGGAGGGATCTGTGTTTTGTGTAGTCCCAAATTTGAATAAAAAAAGTATAGAAGATTAAGTTGTCTCCAGCAAAACATAATCACCCACTGTTCATGGGAGGGAGGGGGCGTTTGGGGATTGTTGTACCTCTACTTTTGTCGTTACCTTCTTCAGGTTTGTTATTCATGATATCGCAAAACAGATGGTGTGCATCTTATACAATGTTGTGAGCATAAATGTACCTCTTAATTATGCAATAGTGCTCTAGTATGTGCATGTAATAACGTGCAAACTGAAAATGCAATAAAATATGCTTTTTTTTAAAAAGTTGTCTGTTGCAAAGCATTTCATTTAACATGCAGAGCAAAGATATTTATTTTATGTAGATAGGTATGTGGATTACTGCTTTGAACACAGAGATCTTTTTGTTACTTGCAGTCAATAAATTGTAATTCGTCTAGTAGACCACAGTGAGCTATGAAGTGTATTTGACTCCTACACCTTGTAACCCTAACTGTCTCATGTAACACATCTTGTACATTGATTTACACACTTACCTGAATTATTTGGAATGGATAATGCATTTATGTAAAGCGCTCTAACAATCTGCATTGGAATGAGTTGCACTATAAAAGAAATAAAACAGTGCTATTTAAACTGTTATTTGTCTAAATAGTGGGACAGATCAACCCATCCGACATTCTTACAGTGTATGCACTTCTATACAGCAAAGTAAAAAGCATGCATTTCTTAAGCACCTGTGAAAAGATAAGCTGTGTGCTTTTGTTTCCTCACTTGTGCATTTGCATTTGTGAGGTTCCAGGATGCCTCCAGCCCGATACTCGATCAAAAGGAGGCCTGATGGCCCCTTAACTTCTGTCTTTATCTTTGCCCAACTGGAGGTGAAAAATAGCCCTCTCGCTGCCTCCACTTTGAGGCTGGGAATGGAAAGCGGACAACCCACAGGAGCTACTAAACGTGTCCCAGTGTCTCAAAATTACACTAGGACAATCAACATATTTCTCTGGGGCCCAACTTCTTGACAGGGTGGACGTCGTCCGCCCTGTGAAAATAGTGGGTGGACAACGTGTACCCATGTGTACCTCCGACTCATGCCCTGCACACAGCGCAATACTGCAAGCCACCTTGCTGCGCTAAGGAAAAGGGCGGGAATGTGCCATATTTAACATTATACGGCACATTCAGGGGCGACTCAGCAGCACTGTTAATGTTAGGCCTCAGTGCGGCTTTCGACACCATGTCCCACAACCTTTTGATTGAGCATTTGTGGAGTTGCGGTGTCACTTTTGAAGCTCTGCAATGGGTTTCTTCTTTCTGCAGGATCGCACCTTTCAGGTGTTTCAAAGACCCTACCTCTCGCAGATTCCCACTGCAACAGGGAATGGCCTCGGGTCTCATCTTTGAGTTCAATGTTATTCAACGTTTACATGTGCCTCCAGGCAGAGGTCTTCGAGCGTTACAGTTTTAACATCTTCACTTACGCAGATGACATTCCGCTCATTAACACCCTGTCAAAAAACTCTGTCAATGTGGCCTCTGCGTCAAGATCTTCACTCGCAGAGGTCGCCCAGTGGAAGGACTTCAACTGTTTTAAGTTGAACGCAGGGAAAATGGAGGTCCAAATGGATGGCAAACATCCCTCCATTTGAACCAGTTACCTACACCCAAGCCCAGGGTTAAAATCCTTGGCGTTTGGTTTGATGAGAAGCCTAATTTCGACTGCCAAATCACAGCTCTGGCAGAGAAATGTTTTGGGGTCTTTTTTTGCTTCGTGCCAGAGTCTGCAAAGAAAACAGCAGCCCAGGCACTGGTTATGTCCAGGCTGAACTACTGCAACATCCTGTACTTGGGTGTGGTTAAAACACGGCTGAAAAGACTGCAGTGAGTGTAGAATGCGGCAGCCTGTCTTCTGTTGGGTCTTCCTAGATGGGCGTCTATTGAGCTGCACTCTCCAAGCTGCACTGGCTCCCTCTGAAACAAAGAGTTTCCTTTGAAGCCCTGTACATTTGCTGCAGGGCTTTTTCAAATAAGGGTCCGTGCTATCTACATGCTTTTATCCAACCCTACCTCCCTGCCAGGAATCTCCGATCTTCTGGGGTGCTGCTGGCTAGCATCTCCACCGTAAATACAGTGCATTTTAGGGGCTCCTCTTTTTGCTACCTAACACTAAAATTGTGAAACTCCCTGCCCCTCCAGCTTAGGCAAGCCCCTTCGGAATCTCTTTTCCAAAATAAATTGAAAACCTGGCTATTTAGCTTGGGCTTATTTTATAATACATTGGTAATGCTTGAGAACCATCAAGAGTTGGGCTTTCAGTGCAGGGACACTTCGTCTGTAGTAGCCATGCACTTTATAAGTATTATTAATTATTATTTATTCCTGTCCTTCCCTAACACTGGCACACTTTTAGCTGCCTAGTGCCAACTCAGGCACCCTTGCGTCATGACACAAGGGTGCCTGCATTGTAAGCAGGATTGTTTTTTGTGCAAGAAGGGACACCTTCCTGAGCAAAAACAAGCATGAGAGGCAAGTTCTTCTTTCTCTGTGTGCTGCAGCATTCAGCACACTTAGAAAGAGGAAAAAACAAGAACAAACAAAGATATATTTTCCACATTACATCTAAACCGGGGAGGCGTAGCATTTTGATGCATTCCCAGGTCTACCACTAAAGGTAAATCTGAGAATGCACCAAAATCAATGGGTGGATGTGTGGGAACACCCACGCTCCACCCAAGGAAAGTCTCCCTGGGGCAAAGTAACTCAAGGTATCGGCTTGCACTGCCTTGAGTTACTACAAATTTATCACGCCATGGACGGCCATGCTAGGTGGCTTGGCTGGGTTGATAAATCTCACTCAGATTTTGCATCACCCTTGCGTCCCCTTGTGTGGCACAAGGACAACGCAAAACCTTGATAAATGTGGCCCTCACCCAGTGTCCGTTCAGCAAGCCTGCCCCACTGATCCTGCGTCCATTGAGTGAACTGTGACCTGCACTCATTGATCCTGCCTTTATTGAGTGAACCGTGACCTGCACTCATTGATCCTGCGCCCATTAAGTGAACTGTGACCTGCACCCATTAATCCTGTGTCCGTTGTGTGAAGCTCGACCTGCACCCATCGATCCTGTGTCCATTGTATTGTGTTACTTGCACCCATTGATCTTGTGTCAATTGAGTGACTTGCTCTTTTTGATCCTGTGTCTATTGTGTAAATTGTGATCTGCACTTATCAACTCAGTGTCCATTGATTGGATTGTGGTCTGCATCCATTGATCTGTGTACATTGGGAGGACTGTGACCTGCATTCTTTGACATATGTCTATTGATTAAAGGGTGCCCACCAAATTTATATCCATACCGTGAACCGTGACCTGCACCCATTAATTCTGTGTATATTGAGTGATCTGTTGTCTGCACCCATTGGTTTTGTGTCCATTGAGTGAGCTCTGTCCTACCCAAACATTAACATGATTTGTTCTCTCTTTTGATAACCTGATCGCCACCCAGAACTACCATGTCCATCCCAACTATGACACTCTTACTCTCCCTCTGCCTCATCCTATCCAGGACCGCTGCACTTCTCGCACCACTCTTACTCTTTCCGTATGACACCTTGACATGCACCTGACCAATTACACTGCCAGCGGGTCCTTTACCGCTACTTTGATGCCCAAGCAGCTCATGCCCTTAAAATCAATGTCCACCCTCATCAACTAAGCATCCTGCAAATGCTCAGCTAAAACCACAACCAATTTAACCCCCTACACCACATTCTGTACATTAATGCCTGGTCTATCAGCTCAACCATTTCAATTGCTACCCACCTCCCACTGTACTGAAACCTGAATAAATGTCATAGAAACTGCCTCACCCATAGGGCTTCTCACAGAATATGCTGCTTTCATCCACATCCCCTGCACCATACGCAAAACGGAAGTTGTCCTCCTCAATAAACTTCTCTAGACTATACCACCCCCTTCACCTGACTCCCACATCTTCTTCCTTTCCTTTCTAAGCATCTCCTTTACAGACCTAGTCACTTTAATGTTCAAACTATAATCATATAAAGAACTACAGGAGACACTGGATTGTTATCCTCAATTCACTCCTGCCCCCCACCTTAACAATATCCACTATGCCCAAAACCTCAATCTTAGTAACAACCTGTAACATGCACTCTTTGACCAACTGCCTTTAGACTCCTTGACCAACATTTACTACCCCCCACACACATACCCCCTCGATCTCATTCTAACACGATGCACCTTATTGTAACCGTCAACGATTACATACTAGCTCCTTGCCGCACCTAATACGCATGACTATGAACATCACCCACAAGACACCATCAGGTGAAAGAAGCAATATCAAAGTCCGTCTCCAATGACCTCAATCAAGTGTAAAACCACTTAGCATCACTACTTAATTCTATATCATACAATTAATTAAATGGAACTTTCAATCAATCGTCACTTTCCTCTTCATTCATTCACCTCAATAACTCCAATCCTGGATAACACTTCTTATTGAAAACCTCAAGGTACAAATGTTCTCTCTTCTGAACAGATAATTCCAGAAATTCACAATCATTTCAACCCCACGCCCAGATGGTCAAGTCTCCTCTAATTAGCACCAACATAACTCATTCAGCCCTTTCTCCTTCCAAGTGTTTCTCCTGCTTCTCCACATTATACATTATCTACACATCTCTCTGTATGCTGGTCCTCTCACTCAACACCCATCTTGCCTAGGCCATTTCCCTATTTTATATTTGACTCTCTCTCTTCAAACCATTGCCGCCTCTCCTGCTCCAACCAATGTTTCACAGCCAATTATCCTTTCACCACTCCTAAAGCCAACATGAGACCCTTTCCCATACTCTCATGACCACTCCAACTCTCTGCTACCCTTCTCAAAAAGTTTTGAATGACTCATGTTCATTTAACTTGCACGTACATTCCCTTTCTAAAAATAGCCTATTTAACTCTTAAGTTTAGTTTCATGCACTCCATTCCACAGACACTGCTCTCACTCGTGTTAAATGTTTTAACTTGTGCACATCATGACTGCCTATCCATGATCCTCTTTCTACTCCACCCGTCAGTATCCATCGGAAAGAGACTGTTAGTTATAGATTCCTTACCTTAGAACTACCCCCAGGCGTAAGACTGGATCCAGAGAATTTTTTCTTAGCAGTACCCCTGCTCGTCGGTAGGTGGCATCGGTCGACTCTGCGTCCGTCGTCGTGTTCACTGGGATGACGTCACAATGTCTATTTAGACGCTGCTTCTGCGCGCTGACGTCAGTTCTTTCTTTTTCCGCGCCAGCCTAGCACAGATCCAGAGAGAGCTACCGCTTTTGTCACTTTTTGACGATGTTTTTTAAAACTTTTGTCGACTTCTTTTTTGAGTTTTCGACTCCTGGAGCGCAAGGGATGTCCCATCGCCGAACCGGCTTCAAGCCCTGCAAGACCTGTCACAAACTGATTTCCACGCCAGAAGCGCAGAGCCATGTAAGACACTGACCACTGGTACGCTAAACTAGGGCCCTGGAATGGAGTCCCTGTATCTAGAAGTCAGTTTGCAGAGCGATGAGGATGGGTGGGGCGGTGAGGAATCTATAACTAACATATGTCTCTTACAGATACATCGTTACTTAAGGTAAGTAACTTGTTCATCTGAAAGAGACTGTTAGTTATAGATTCCTTACCCCAGCAAAACCAACCCCGGAGGAGGGTATGCGAACTAAGTTCACACCAGAAAGTCTTGGAGGACAGAACGGGCAAAATAGTTGTTCCTCCGGACTTGGCTGTCCAGACAGTAATGTCTGGTGAACGTGTGCAAGGACGCCCACGTAGCCGTCTGACAGATGTTAAGGACTGGAACTCCTTGAGAAAGAGCAGTGGTGGCTACCGTAGCACGGGTAGAATGAGCACGAAGACCCACTGGAGGTTCCTTCTTAGCTAAAGTGTAGCATATTTTAATACAAAGGACAACCCAACCCATCTGAAAATTGTCCGCTTTTGAAAGGCCCGTCCTTTCTTGGAACGTTTGGGGTCCAGACTGTGAAGTCTCTGCTCCTCCCAGGAAGGGTGCGGAGGTGGGAAAAAAGTGGGCAAAGTAATTGACTGTCCAATATGAAAAGATGTAACCACCTTGGGAAGGAACGAAGGCCATGTCCTAAGCACCACTTTGTCTGGATGCACAGAGAAGAAAGGGGGCTTAGAAGAAAGAGCTTGGAGCTCACTCACTCTGCGAGCAGAGGTGATGGCAACATGGAAAGCTATCTTTAGCGTGAGATGCCTGAGAGGATAGTTGTGAAGATGCTTGAAGGGAGCACACTTAAGATAGGTTAAGACCAGGTTCAAGTCCCACTGGGGCATTACGAAGGGAAAAGGAGGAAAGACATGAGTAATGCCCTTGAAAAACCTATGTACAATGTGGGACTTGAACAAAGATGGCTGATCTGGTAGCCGAAGGAAAGCAGAGATGGCCGCAAGATAGCCTTTAAAAGTGCCCAGGACAGAGCCCTGCTGGGCCAAAGAAAGTATATACAAAAGAACCTCTGAAATAGGGGCAGAAAGGGGATCCACATCCTTTGCTGTGCACCATACCAGAAACTTGTTCCATCGACAGGCGTATACCGTCTTAGTGGAGGGACGCCTGGCTGCCAAGATGATGTTACAGACTTCGGGAGGAAGGTCAAAACCTGTCAACTGTCGCCGCTCAATCTCCATGCAAGGAGGTGGAGGCTGGACAGCAACGTCATCCCAGCAAACACAATGCCAACGACGGATGTGGAGTCGACCAACGCCACCTACCGACGCGCAGGGGTACTGCTAAAAAAAAAATCTTCGGATCCAGTCTGATGCCTGGGGGTAATTCTAAAGTAAGGAATCTATAACTGACATATGTCTCTTACCATTCAGACCTCAAGCATTAATGGGGATGGAAAGAGGTGTAATACTGGGACAGAGACAAGGGGTACACTTCCAAGTGACTGGGGGAAATGGCATTCTATTCCTTGCCCGGTAACTGGTATCAGCAAACTCTGGTGAGATGGAGCAGGGGCAGTGAATGTGGCTGTGGGTGGCACACAATAGTTTGGGGAAACTGTAGTAATTCAGGGTCACACCACTGAGGGTCTTAATATGGATTATGGAAACAGTAGTGTTTCGGTTTCCAGCACTGGAGGCTTAACCCCTTCCATGCTGCGCAAATTCCGCCGCTGTGCTGACGGAATCTTGCGCGGGCGTGGTCATGACGGAACGGTTCCGTCATGAGCACAGCTCAACCGTGGCTCATGACGGAACCGTTCCGTCATGAGCACCGAAGGGGTTAAAGATACATGGAGAAATGTGTTGGCCTAAGAAGAACTGTCCTCTCTTAAGTACTCTTTGGGAAATCTCAGTTGCTACAGGTGGTGAGGTCTAACCAGGCCTTACAGACACACCAGATGTAACTTTCTTTTATTTTCACTTAAGTTATACCAGCAGGAAAATTGTGTAACTTTGTCAGCGAGTCTTCATATACCTCACCTCTTCAGGGATGAGTGTCAACAGGAACCGCCCAGTCCCATGGAAAAACAGGCTTTGTAATTCAATGGGGCTCTGAGTACCACACTCAGAATTGTCTGAATCTCCAAAACATTATAGTGAGGTCAGCAGACCACCTGATTACATGGTGTGGGTATCTGCCCCGGTTGAGCTAGAAGTCCATGAGGTCAATGGACCACCTAACACCTGAGACAAATCCAGAGCAAGCAGCCAGTTCTCCTCCTGTGTCCATGGACAGCACTACAGGGGCCATACTATCCAAGGTACTCCGGGAGTGCAAAAGGCATGTGCGCCCACATTGTGAGCCTCTGGAGCACTGTGGTATTACAGAACGAGTCACAGATGTTTGTGCAGCCCTTCTGTAATACTGATAATGCTGGTGAACATGTGGCGCAAGCACCAACTTGAAAGGGAGTTCCCTCAACACCGACACTCTATTACGAATGTGGGAATAGAGTCCAACAGCCCTTAGGTGAACGTACTGCCAGTGTGCCAGAAAAAGGGGTGCATTATTAATGCACCCCCTGAGGGCCGTCCTCTGCAAGTGGATCAAGCCTACACTGAGTGGCTTGTACGTACCCGCTCCGTATTTCATTGATTTTCCATGCCTTGTGGGGTGGAGCAGGTTCAGTGCATTCATTGTACTAGGACACTGTCCCAGTCTGCGCCAGACACAGCTTCTGAAAGGTGTGTCAGGTGCAGCCTGGGACAGTGTGCCCATTCTGTAATCAGTCCCTGTGAAGCCTAGCATTTCGTAGGTCCTTCATGTAGTCAGGGCCTTACCCAGAGTAAAAGACCTTCCAGTGAATTCTCATGCAGATGGATGTGCTCTTTGCTGTGTGGATGGGGAAGAGAGATGTAGTGGAGTGCATGGATCCTTCTCCAGTTACCTGGATAGATCCCAAGCCTCTTGTAGCCATTCCTTGGTGGGAAACGGACGGAATCCAGGACCCATGGTTGAGCACCTCACCAGACTTGCTTAGCCCTGCCTTGGCTGAGTTGGGGTAGTGAGAAAAAGAATCCAGAGACAAGATGGTACAGAAGTAACAGTCCTGCTGACCTGTCCCATCATGTCTCTGGATTCATGAGTAGGAGTATGATGAAATTCCAGTCCTAGAGGAGAGATGCAGTCTATAGACAGGCAAAGCAGCCCCCAATTGGGTAACATGTATAGCTCCCTCATGCAGAACATTTTACACTTCTTTGATTCCACACCACCATTATCCATAATAACTGTGGCAGACAAAATGGAGGTACAAAAGACAGGAAGGTCAACCCCTTTCTCTTTGTGCTGGGGCAGAGAGCAATTACACTCAAAAAATTCAAGGTTCTGTAAGGCCTATTTATTATATGAAGAATAGCTCTTTTTATAATAGGGAGAGTAGAAGACCCTAACACTTTGCTCTGACATACCTGCTTTGAGCCCTCCTTTTTAGGTCTCGCCTGACCCAGCGCATGCGCTGGTCTGGCGAGACTTTTTGTGAGGGCTCAAAAAAGTGCTACCATGGCCAGCCTAGAGCTACAGTGCATGCGCGCGGGCGCGCGGGCCGCGCTTGATCGCGATCACTTTCACGTTCGCAGCCGCACGGCCACTTTGATGTTTGATCGCGATCACTTTCACTTTCGCAGCCGCACAGCCGCTTTATGTTCTTTGTGAGCCAATACTTTTTTGTTCAAGATTCAAATTGACTTGTATCACTATATTTAAATCGGGTGCATGCTGAAATTAATTTTATGTAGTCTGTGACACATTGAAAGTACACCACTGTGCCTTAACACTGCTAACAAGTGGATGTTATGAGAAAACAAATAGACTTAAAACGCGAAAGTCACATTTGCCACTTGCGATTGGGTGGAATACGATCCATTATGAGGAAATAGAAACAAGTGGGTTTGGTGAGGCTATTTGTTCAGGAATACAACTTGTGCTCTCTGTTATTATTCAGTTATTTTTTTATAAACCTATTTTATTGTTTATTACTGCTCTGTAGTAATGGTGGCACCCGTGCTTTAGCTTAAACATCTTAAGCTAAAGTCAGGTGCTGAGATTGCTTCAAAAGTAAAGAAATAGACAATTCTTTACTTTTGAAGCAATCTCGGCACCCAACTTTAGCTTAAGATGTTTAAGCTAAAGCACGGGTGCCGCCATTACTACAGAGCAGTAATAAACAGAAACAAGCATTGGCATAGCCAATAGGTCTCGCTTTTGGGACCTTATAAGTATTTAGTTATGCAACTGTTCCATGGCTAAACACTTATAAGGTCCCAAAGGCGAGACCTATTGGCTATGCCAATGCTTGTTCTAACAGCCATGAGAACAAGTCATGGTAACTCAGAGGGTTTGAGCCAAAAAGGCTGAAAATCCTCAATATTGTCCTTACCGGTACAGTGACCCAAAAGCCTACCTCCCAAAATGAGCAGAACCATGTCTAATCAGGGATGATGGTTTCAGGTTGTCATGGGCTAGTTCCCACTGTCTCATGTCATAGGGCTACCAGGAATTCAATAATGACCCACCTACGACACTGAGCCACAGACGGGACATTATAAGTCTGTAAAGTCATTACCTTTGTTTACACTCCACTTATACCCTTAATGAACACACTCAAAGTGATTATGTTTGCGGGGTTCGCGTTTCTTGCTAGGCCCGGGTTTCTCGTAGAAATGCTATTACTTTTAAATAAATACAAATAAAACCTCCCCATTCAAAACGTGTCCTCTTTCTCCATTTAAGTCGCTAGTGCCTGGTACAAGGTGAAGAAACCCCATCAATGGCATGTCCTATCCTTTGGATTTCCTCAGCGTGTATAAAGCCTTATTTAGTACTGGTCCTGGAAACTCCATGAAGTTGCTTCAGATATGAACATCTTTAGTCTCTAGGTTAACTGTTTGCCCAGGAGACATAATTTACCACTCATTAGAAGTAGCCTACTTTGAGACCTTTATTAAGTGCGTTAGAAAATTATCTCAGAAAAATTAAAGGTAAATACTTTGTCTAATCTCAGCCACAGATGTTTACCATGGCCCCTTTGCAGACCATTAATATTTTTGTTCACCTTTGCACTATAGACAAAGACCAACCAATCACTTTTAGTCTTACATCAAAGAAACAGTTCATGCCATAGCTGCCAGCATGCACCTCCCCCGCATCTAGCAGTCAGTGCAAGAGCACAGGTGCCCAGGGCTGGGATTGTTTACAGAAGCTCTTTACAGATTAATGTATCTTCAGGGAAGTCACTTGGTCCTGGGTGTCTTGTTAACATGCTTTTGCTTTTCCTAACCTCATGGATTTTCTTTTCTAGTATGAATACAAATTTCAGCGACAACCAGATTAATCACACCCCCACCAACTGCAGGAAGCCCTGTCACTAGGAACCCACACAAGAGCAAATGTCACTCCATGAGGTGGGTGGCACTTATTTGCTTGTTCAGTTGGGACTACTGATGGCTGCTGCAGATGCTGGCCATTATTTACCAAAGATTGTGCTGACGCTCAAACAACACCATGCAATTGAGTACTGTGCCCATGGCCTTTTAAAGGAGACCCAAGTGTAGATTAAATTGTGCAATAACCAGTGGCGTCACTAGGGTTGGTGTCACCCGGTGCGGGTAACTCATGGTGTCACCCCCTCACGACTTACCGCATGGACCTCCTCCACTCTGAGTCCGCTAGTGGACACAGTTGGCAAATAACGGGACCATACAGAATCCTTAGTAACGTTTGTAAATGTTGGTCCTATATTTACAAAATGTGCCTGTTAACAACAGTGTGATAATGACTCATTAATCAGGTTGTACAGTGGGCTACCTGCTAGTCAACAGTTTATTGGAATTTATAATATCATAGGTATGGTACTTTGTACTGGTGTGGTGTTCCCACTATCCAGCAACACGATATATCAGTGGTTGAAGTGGGGGGAAAAAAGTAGGGGAACTGTGGGCGGAGAATCAGAGGGCGGGAATAACCCAAGGATTGGATCAGTGGGCGTAGCCAGAGGTGTGGCCAGAATGCGCAAACAACCCAATTTTTTAAATTTGTTTGGTTTCAGTGCCCAGTTTTATCAACCAATGGATACACATGATTATTTAAGGTTATAATGAGTTATTGACAGTAAAATGTATTCACAAAGTGGGATATACTTCTAATCACAGAATGTCCCCAAATACGATAAAAAGCACAAGCCATTTGTCCCCGAGCCATGGAGTTTCCGTCATCAGCACTTCTCCCTTTTCCACAACAGCAGTTCAAACATGAATGGCTAAAAATCCTAGTTTGCAAATGTTTTCTAAATAATAATGGCTCTGCCATATTTGCCTCATAATGCAAGATCTGCAGCATGATCTGACCATTTCAACTAATAAATTGTTTGTAGCTCAAACGTATCAAAAGTTAATAAAAAATGTGACTTGTGTTGCTGCGGAGTAGATGGCAGTTAATAGCTCACTGTTCTATGTTAGGATTTTAACTTATAAACTGCAAGTAACAAAAAGATCTCTCTGACAAAAGCAGTAGCCCACTGGCCTATTTACATTATGTGCACTTTGTGATCTGCATGGTACATGTTCTTTGCAACAGGTACATTAACCCTCTGAGCTACCTTTCCATGAGTCAAATCTTCCATTAGACAAAATTACGATCTCTCTCTAGGAAGAACACTAATCACCAGAGTCATCATGATATTTTTATTGTTACCGAAAATTGCTGGAGGCCAGGAAGGAGGCAGCAAGCGCTTTTAAAACCATAATAGACTTGCAAAAATGATGCCTCCACCCAAAGTCAGCACCTGGTGCGGTCACACCGGTTGCACCGCCCTAGAGCTGGCCCTTCTCAAGGGTCCTGTGATCTCAGTGACAGGGTCACTGTTGTTCTAGGGTATGCTGCTTCATAGGCCTGCCCGCAAGACTGGAGGTGAACTTCAGTATAATAAGTGGTGGTCAAGCCTTGAAGGTTAACCTACACTTGTCATGCTAGGGTGCACCTGCTGGTGCCACGACACCAGGGATTCTAATGTCTTGCGACGCCTTCTAAGGTGTAGCATGAGATAGTGCTCTCTCAGGAGAGTGGTCTGGTGGACTGGTTATTAAGGCTGAACCTGGTTCCCCAGTTCCAAATTCAGCAGCTCTGGCCATAGTGCCACATCCTCTCCCCCACTGAACACCATACTGCCCCACTGAGAAACTGCCTTCAACTACAACCCAATTGTTGCCAGCTATAAACACCTGGATGCTGCTCAATTTAAATTACGCACTGGGCAAGAGCAATATGTGGCCTACAAGTAAAAAGTGACAGCATCCTGGAAAAAGCAAACAATCATAGGGAATGCAAAATTTTGCAAACCATGTGAACGCTTTTACACTCACTGTTCAGAAATCAGTTAGTGCTTTTGCCTGAAAAGTTAAGGACATGACAACACGGCCCTGAATGTACCCATTTCAATGACCATTGCTTATATCCTTACAAAACGTAAGCAGTATGGTAAAAAAAGACAACATCCCTAGATGCAGAGCAGCAGTACAAATTTTGTTTTTCAATCCTCACATTGCAGTACCTCCAGGATTGGTGAACTAGTTCCAAGCCCTGGGAAAACAAGGCCAAGGCAACAAAAATAGCGCTTCACTGGCAAACTCTGTAAAAGTGGCGCTAATGTGTTTGGATGTGAATAAAATCAATCTGGCCAGTTTGCTACCACTCTGTCTTACTTATTTAGTTATTTATTTTGCATATTTTTAAACTTTTATTCCCGATGCACTTTGGAATTAAATGTCAGAAAAATACGACATTGATTTTCCAGCAAAAGTGATTTTCTTTTTTGGATCCATTTCGCAGGGGAGCAAATAAAAGAAAGGAGAGGAAAGAGAGTGAGAACCCCGTCTTGCAGTCACTGTCTTCAGTAAGAGAAGAACTGCCGGGCTAGCAGGCGAGAGGCCTCAGCTTGTACACAGCTGCTGTGCCTGAAAGTCGTCTTCGCAGGCCTCCCGACAGCTCAAAAGATGGGCCCACAACTCGGTGATCAGAGGCAGGCAACCTCGCTCCGCACTGCCTTCACCCTCCCCCTGCGCCCTGCTGGGTGTCACCCCATAGTGACGCCGCTGGCAATAACCACACATCACGTCATCATATTACGTAAAAGGCCATTTATTAGGACAGGGTTGCATTCTATTTAACTTTATTAACATAGACAATATCTCAAACTTATAAATATAACAATAAACATGACAGTTCCATTGCTCCCCGCACCATTCACAACTCACCCACTTTGATTCCAAAGCCCATATCCTTTGCTTCATTCTTCCCCTTTCAATCACTGACCTCGTTACTTATTCCCAGTCACTCCCTCACTTGCCCTACCAAACATTGTCCATTGAAGATCTTTCCTCTTTTCGTTGCATCCCCTTCATCGCCTTCAGTCACCTGTGGGTTGATATGCCCGCATGTGACTCACCTCTTCCCCCTCCCACCCTACCAAGATACCGCTTAGGCTCTGCAACCTTGACTAAATTGACAACACACTGTAGAAAAATCTACCACCAAACGTCCCACAACATGTTAGGGGGGGGGTCCTGCCTATACTTGTCCCTCCCAGTGGTGCTCGGCGTCCGGAAGAGGCTGGACACACCCTTCATGACACCAATATAACCTATATAGACTTTAATTAACCTGCTCCTTTCTAACCTGCCCTACCCTGTCCTGTGCCAGTCAGCACAAAGCACCCCAGGCGAAGACTGGTCTGCGACTGTCATTTCCCCCAGGGGCCGACAAATCAAGTTCTCTCTACCCTGTCCTGCACCTCCAACAATCACCAACAATACGCATTCTAGAATGCTCCTTGGTTTTTCTGTTTGAATTTTGAAACCTAGAGTAACATCAATCACGTTCTTGTCTACTGCATGAGCACCAGTGAAAAGCTTTAGAAAATAGGCAGCCTACACTTCTGCCGTCCATTATCTGTTCCCCACATGTGAGTCTGATGGCTTGTGCTTCTGCCTCTTTTTTACCTGTTTTGCTTTTATGGCCTGTATGGTATTCCACCTGTTCCTTGTCGGAGAGATGCTTGATGTTCGATCACCGGTTTGTGTGTGAAGTTATCTTCATTGCTCTGTGTACAAAGAAGGGTTGAACTGCTGCTGTCTGTGTTGTACTAGCTATGGAGAATCGAAGCTGCAGGCTGTAGCCTGTCTGAAATCATTTGACCAAATTCACAGTTGAAATATCGGCCAGCTCTACAGACTTCGAGAGGTCGGTTGTGGGCAGGGTCGGACTGTCACCAAAAATAGGACCGGGCAACACAGAAAGAAATGTGGTTCGGATTTGAAGATCACAAACTCAAACAGAATAATGCTTGGTTAGTTTCAGGGAGCTAGATTTTGGAAAAATGTGTGGCAAATTAAGCATTTTAAAGCTTGCAGTTAGTAACAAGACTCTAAACACTTCAGCTCTAAAAACTGAATACCTGCTTGCCGTCTCAACACCTCAGACAAGGTAGTGAGATACCCACTCTCAAGTAGGCAACCTTGACAAAAGGCTGGCCTTGACATTCTGGTGGTAATTTTGACGTATGGGTCACACATCATAAATGGGAGCAGTCAATTGCAAAACTCTGGCACTGGCATAATGTATATAGAAGCACTCACTGCCATATTGGGGGGCATCCATGACAAAACGCTGAACCTGGTCCCAGGCCCAGCTCTCCCTTGCTGCTGCATCGCTCTCTCCTGCTTTTGCCTAGTTTTACTTCTCTCTCTTTCCTTTCGCTGTTTTTCTGAGTGTTTCCTCCTGCTTTGTCTCATTTTTACTGCCTTTTCCCTTCTTCTCCCTGTTTTTCGGAGCACTTTCCCCTATGCTTCCTTTGTTTTTTCACTGGTAATTCCTTGTTTTTCCCATTGCTAATTCCACATGCCACCTGTTTTCCTGCCCTCCGCCCAGCCCCCACCCATTGCCTCCCAGCGCCCATCCCTCTTCCCAGGATCTACTTAATGGAGGCCGCAGTGTGGCTGCGTCACTAGCATGTTGCAGGCATGCCAAAGGCAAGCCTGCCTGTGCCTGGACCCCGTCCAGCGCCAGGACCCCTGGCTCTTCCACCCCATGAAGATACAATGCTAATGATCTTCGAGCCCTGGACGCACCAACAACCACTGCTGCTGCACATCCCCGCACACCACCAGACACTGTCGCCTCACTTTCAACACCAAAGCAGTCAACGACCCCAGCGACACCACAAACTCAATACATCAACCAAGGCCAGCACGTCATAACTACAGTGAATCCTACTCAACGCTTTTTCACTCTGTAAAGAAGCCACGGAGGTCTAGGACACACTCTCCTCCCTCACCCCAGATGTCATCTTCCTCACAGAAACTTGGCTAAACCCCGCCTGCACACCAGACACCGGCACCGCTGTCCCCAAATGCCACAAGATTACACACCGGGACCGAACCAGCAAGCATGTAGGAGGAATAGCTATCATCTACAAGGACACAATCCGCTGCACAACATCCCGTGACGACCCCACACCAGTAATTGAACACCTCAAATTTCAACTCCACACAAACGGATAAAGCATAATCAGAGGCACCCTTGCCTAGAGACCACCAGGACCAAGCACCAGCTTGTGCAACGCCATGCTGGAACTCATCGCCCCACTCGCAGTCAACTCAGAGCACCACATCTTCCTAGAGAAACTCAACTTCCACCTTGATGACCCCAGCAACACTAATTCCACCGACCTCCTGGAAAGCATGAACAACATCAGCCACAAGCAGCTCCTCACCAACCCTACTAACATTGCAGGACACATGCTCAACCCCATCTTCACCTCCAGCAACACAGTCAGTTACATCAGCACTACACCACTCACCTGGTCTGACCACCACAGCATTCACTTCACCATATCAGGACCCAACTACCTCAGCACTGTGCCCCCCAGATCCACGCAAAGGGACTGTAAAAAGGTATCCGAAGGCCAGTGGAACAACAGTCTTCACTCCCAAAATCTACACAGGACCCTGATTAAGCAGCTAAGAGCTTCTCCCAGTGGATCACAGAATGTGCCAAGGCCATTGCCCCCGCCAAGACAGCCAGGATCAAAGAACAAAGCAAAAGAGCAAGTTGGTTCACCGAGGAACTGCACTCCACCAAATGCAACTGGCAATAACTGGAAAGGAAGTGGCACAGCAGCAAAAAAAAAACAGAAGAACGCATGGCCATGCCCTCAACCAGTAGCACCGCCTCCTGAAAGAAACCAAGAAGAACGCCCTAGCACCCCGCATCAAAACCAGCGCAAACCACAGCAAACAACTCTTCGCCATCGTTAAGGAGTTCACCAATCCCGCAGCAATTGAGAACCACATCACTCACTCCCAGGAACTGTGCGATAACCTAGCAGATTTCCTCCACAAGAAGATTTCGTCCATCTATGAAAACTGATGTAAAGTAGTCCAAAGAAATCCAGGAATCAACGAAGGAAAACAGGATTTATTGTAAAAAGAAAGTGTTCTCCGACAGAAAAACATCCAATCTGTCAAACGCCTCAGCTGAATCACGAATATTCTAATCTGCACTCCCAGACAACCAGGAGTTCCATGGAACACAGTATTGAGGTAAAGCAAGGGGGGATTCTACAGGGGAAGATACCAACTGTAATACCACTTAAAGCTGAGGAATAAAAGTATAATAATGTATACAGAGTTAAATTTCAACACATCTCCCCATCCTCCAAATTGGGAAACAAAAGAGAAATACAAGAAGAAATGTGAGATACCAAAATATAACATCCATAAAGAAAAACAAAGCATAAAAATAGTTCATGAAAAATAAGAGAGGGTAAGCCAAGCTGAATCCTCCGATTGACACTTAAGCCGCTGCATCGTGCGGAACAAGTATGTCCATGCTCCATAGCTGTCCATTTTCCAATACTAGTACATTTTTCTTAATCTCCTTTATTTTTTCAGGATAATAGTATTTGTTATATTTGTTATAGGTTGTATTTGGTTTTCTTACTCAAACCCATTGTCCACTCCACTTTTGATCTTTAACTCCCCATCTGGTATCATACTCCTTTGTATATCTTTTTTGATGATTGACGATTTTTTCTTTAACGTCATGCTGTTCCAAGTGGAAGAAGTTATCATCAAATAATCAATTAGGAGTCAGCTTAGAACTAGATTTGCGACCTCTTAGCAAACAAAATGGAGAAGAACCTGTAAACGAGTTGGGAGTGATGCGATAAGACCATAGCATATTTTTGATGGATTTTACAGTGGGTTTATTAGAAATCATAGCTAACTGTAAGGCTTCCTTTATTATCCTGTTAGTGTGTTCAACCAAACCATTGGTACGAGGACAATATAGAGGGGTGGTAACATGTTTTATGGCCCAACTATGAAGGAAATCTCTCCTGAGACGAGTTGTACTCCATCATCTGTTACGAGAGTATGCGGAATACCTCCACTGGTGAAAACTTCTGACAGAAAGCTAATAATAGTTTTTGTACCAACACATTTGACAAATTTGACTGCAACCCACTTAAAAAAACAATTAACCAAAAAAATTATATATTTTTCTTGCAATCTAATCACTTGTAATGGGCCAATTATGTCCAAACCTAATTTATTCCAGGGTTTAATGAAAACTTCAACAGGTTGTAAAAGGACTTTTCTAGTACTTTTGGTTATCACTATGACTACATACGTTACAGTTTTTAACCAAATTTTCCACCATGGTGTACATTTAAGGAAACCAATAACCCGACCTAATTTTACTCTTGGTGAGGTTCCTACCTAAATGACCTTCATCTGCCAGTACGCAGATATGTTTCCTCAACTTCTCAGGTGGAACAAATTTACCTGACTTGAGAACAATATTCCCATCAATGGAAAGTTCTTCCCTCACATTCCAAAAAGGTTGGACAAACCACCACCCTATCCGGCCAACCCTTTACTATCTTGCCCTTAACTGACATTAAAATGCCATCCTCCAACATATACTTCTCCCAGTCAGACTTTAGAACGGCAGGAACGGTAACTTGTAAGACCGCCAACTCCTGCATATGGTCCTCTCCTTGTTTGTGGATGGGAAGCAGAGACAAGCAATCAGCCACTGTATTCTTATCTCCTGGTACATACACCACTTTAAAGTTAAAGTTTTGCAAATAAATTAACCACTTGCTAATCCTTGGGGTCGTTTTTTCAATATCTTTTTTGGCAAAAATAGGGACAAGGGGCTTATGATCAGTTCTCAATTCAAAAGGTAATCCCCAAAGGAAATATATAAAATGATTAGCGGCCCAAAAGCATGACAGCGCCTCTTTTTCAATCATGGAATAATTCCCATCTGCCTCCTTGAGAGTCCTGGAAGCGAAGGCAATTATTCTCCCTTTACCCCCCTCCCCCCCCACCACTTAGGAAAGGGTAGGTCCAAGCCCCATATTGCTTGCATCTGTGGTAGTATGGTATCTCTTTTGCTGTCAAAACTTCAAAAAGGTGCTGAAACAATGGCCCTTTTTATTTAATTAAAGTTGCCTGTGTGATTAGGCAATCTGTCAAAATGTATGTTCTTCTTCAATAAATCCCTCAGAGGTTGAACTAAGGTCGAAAAGTTCTTAATAAACTTGGACATATATTTGGCTAACCCTAAAAATGATTTAACCTCATCCTTATTAGTGGGGATAGGAGCTTTAGATACTGACTCAATAAGGTCCATCTTAGGCTTGATTCCCTCACTTGAAAGGGTATGACCCAAAAAATCAACCTATGCTACACCTATTTTACATTTGTTTTTCTTTAGGGTAAGACTAGCATTTCTTAATTCATCCAACACTTTCCTTAGATTATCATTGTGTTCATGCTCATTAGAAACATATATCAGGATATCATCTTAGAAGCACACTGTTTTATCCACTCCTTCAAGAACATGCTGCATTATCCTTTGGAATGCTGTGCCGTGGAAGAAAGGCTGAACGGCATTCTCAAGAATTTGTAATTTCCAAAAAGAGTGGTAAAAGCAGTGAGTATCTGAGAATCAGTATGAAGGGCAACCGGATGATACGCTGAAGAAAGATCCAGCACAGAAAAATATTTAGCATCATGTATTACAGTAAGTATCTCATTTATTTTTGGAAGAGGATGTCTGTCAATCCATATACTAGTATTTAGACTCCTCAAATCCACACACATGCAAATACATCTCTTTCTTTCTTAGATGTAATGGGTGCCAACCATTCAGATCTCTATACTGGTTCAATAATACCTTCTTCCTGTAATCTTTTAAGTTCTTCCATCAAAGGTTCTTGCATTAGTAAGGGTATATTATAGAGCGTGTTTTGTGTACTACGGGTACGGCTTTAAACTTGAGTTTGATCTTATGCAAGTAATTTTTAAGCATGCTAATTTTATCTACAAAGACATCAGGGAAATCCTCACATATGTTTGCGCAACTAAGGTCCTATCTACCAGAAGAACCTGTTCCTCATTATTGGGATCAAGCTTGATTCCAAGATCTCTTTGATACTTCCAACCCAATATGTTGCACCCTTTCTACGTAATATACACTTCAACAATAGTGTGTCTGTCTTTGAATGAAATTCTCATCTTTACCATTCCTTTCAGAGGAAAGGGATCTCTGTTGTACCCTCCCGGATGTATGTCTGGTTCTTCTAATACATAATCCTCTTCTTTAAAAGTGTTATTAAAGACCACATGGTCAAACAAAGTGTAGGGAGAATACGAGTCCGCATAAGCAGGAATGGATTTACCATCCAGTAGGATCTTGCATGAGGGATAATTGAATTTATCATCCTCTTCAGAACTATGTACTTGAAATATATATTTATTGCCATATTTAACCTCTGTGCTCTCCTCAGTATGAATAACATGTACTCTACCTGCAGTAATAGATTTACACATTTTTGCAAAATGTCCTGTTCTTCTACATTTCTTACAGGTCACACTTCTAGCTGGGCATTTAACATTATTAGCAAAATGATTAGGATTTCCTACACAACAAGATCTCGGCCATCTATGAAAACTTTGAACGCCAACCCTCTGCCGCAGACAGCATCAACCAGCTCACACCCACGAACGTGAACCCTGAACACCTTCTCACTCACTGGAAACTCCTTATCACGCAAAAAACTATCTCCTTCATGAACTCTGTGCACTCGTGAGCACTCATGGATCCATGCCTCCACCACATCTTCAACCTAGGAAGCAAGACAATCGGCGACAAGCTCAGGAAGGTCTAAACACCATCACCACAGCCTCCTTTGCTGGCGACTGGAATCACACTGAAGTGAGGCCCCACCTGAAAAAGACATCCACCGACCCAGCCAAAATGAAGAACCACCGGTCTATCTCTCTGCTTCCCTATCCAGCAAAAGTGGTCGAGAAAGCTATCGTCCAGCAACTCACCCAACGCTTAGAAGACCAAAACCTCTTGAACCCCTTCCAATCCAGATTATGAGCAAACCATAGCACCGAGACAGTCCTGATCGCAGTCACAGACAACATCACAGCTCTCCTGGACCGTGGGGAAACAGCAGCCCTCATCCTTCTGGACCTATCCACTGTGTTTGACACCGTCTCCCACCACATCCTCATCAAAAGACTCCACCACATCAGGATTCAAGGAAACGCCCTCAAGCGGATCACCTCGTACCTCACCGGCAGAACCCAAAGGATCCGCCTCCCATTGTTCACGTCAGAGCAAAAGAAGATCATCTGCGGAGTCCCCCAAGGATTGTCCCTCAGCCCAATTCTCTTCAACACCTACTTAACCCCTCCCCCGCCGCCACCTTCAAATCACACAGACTCAACATCATCTCCTATGCTGACGACACACAACCCCTCCTCTCACTGTCCAAATATACCTCTACCACTAAAGCTAACTTCCACAGATGCATGATGAACGTCGCAGACTGGATGAAGGACAACTAAATGTTTGTTTGATTAACTAGGGGATTTTATTTACACATAGGTTACCCAAGGTATAGGCAGCAAATGGCAACATTCTTTCCCTGACATACACAGGCACCCACTGCACATTTTGAGATTAATTGGGGTCAACTCAGTGGGAGCTTCCGGCTTCATTGACTTGGCACATCATTAAAGTAATTCAATATTTAATGAGCTTATGACTTAATAGCAAATTTACGTGAAAATTGTGCTTTATGATATAATATATGATCCCATTTTTTTTAGAATGTTTCTTGGACAGAGAACCCCCACCTTCTTAGAAGTTGGGTGAGCTTGCTTTTCTCACCCGCTGGAATTCAGAGTAAATATTAGCCTTCACCACTTTCAAAAATTCCCAGCTTCCACTGCATATTTTACAAACCAAATGTTATTAAATGGTGAGTTAAAATGGGAAGCAGGAGAGATTAATGGGAGTTATATGCATAATACTGCTCAATGTGTGGAAGAAAGAGTTTAAAAATCTGCTACTAAAAAGTATAATTTCTAAACTCTTGGTTGTGATAAATGCAATTCTTAACATATGCCACATTTCCATCAAACAAAATGAGCATGTGCATTGCAAGGGAAGAAAAAGGGGTTTCCAAGTTAAAAAGGATAATTATTCCACTTCATAGCTAAATTATCACTAGCACGGAAATGCCAAACAAGCATTGGCATAGCCAATAGGTCTCGCCTTTTGGACCTTATACGTGTTTAACAATGCAACAGTTAATGTTGGTGCACCAAGGATATTGTGCTGCATAACTAAATACTTACAAAGTCCCAAAAGCGAGACCTATTGGCTATGCCAATGCTTGTTTTTAGGTGATCTTGGCACCTGCCATAAACTGAAGAACTTGGACTTACACATTCGTTTTTTTTCCACGCAAGCCCCACAAAAACTGCTGACAAGCCTGGACTAAAGGCACCTTCACACATGAGGCTTTACTCGTTTTCCAACCCAGGTGTCTCTAAAGAAGTTTGAACTCAGGGTAGCAAAAAGTGAAACTCCTCAGCTCAAATAGCAGAGGGCTGGGTGATGCGGCTGTAGCACGGCAGAGGCCTCCAAATCGTGGTAAATGCAAAAACAACAGTTGATGGACAGAATGCAGAACAATGTCATACATTCACCCCAGTACAGAGATCTGGGCCTAAATCCATCGTTTTTTTGCTCACCATGCCTTTCCAGTTTGAACCCAGCCATATGCAAATCAGTCTTGACCATGTGCCTCATGGGAACAGTCCAGCCCGAACTGCCAAGCCAGGTCCTCCCTGGTCTGGAAACAAGCATCCTAGGACCGGTTTCGGGGATTCACCCCTCTTCAGCCAGGATAGCTTGATTCCAGTGGCATGGAATCGTTGGTATCGCTTTGTTCGCCCTAAGTTGGCAGGGTATGCCCGGATGTGGGTCTCTTGCTCACTTTGCCACTGGATTCAAGATAGCCTGGCTGATGAGGGTTATGAACCCGAAACCGGTCCCAGGATGCTTGTTTCTGGTCCAGGGAAGACATGGCTTGGCAGTTCGGGCTGGATTGTTCCCATGAGGCACAGAGTCAGACTGATTTGCATATGGCCATGTCTGAACTGGGGTGGTGGAGTGAGCTAAAGAATGATGATGGATTAAACCCTGTTTGATTAGCTCAAACGCTCCGTACATCATCCCCTTTGGTATCGCTCCATTTCGTGGTGGCAGAGATGGGGAGTCTGAGCTGCTCATCACAGTGAAAAGGGGCTGAGATCTCCCTACGGATGGCAGAGGTCACCGATGGAGGGTCGCCACCTCAGGATAGCAGTAGTGCAGCTGTTGTGGTCACTGGATGCCAGTGGGGCACGTCAGTGTAAAATCAAAGAGGAGTGGGGTAAGTGTTTTCAGCCCAAGGTGCCAGAGGGGACAGGGGCTCGCCCTTGGTGACAGAGGGACTGGTGTTGTTACCTCAAGTCGGAAGAGGGACAATGTCCTCGTGGTAGTGAGCCAGAGGGCAGACAGAGATAAAAAAAACACGAGACACGGCTCAGGTTATATATAATACGAAGCAAGTGGCAATCATGAACAAGCATAAACACTGCAACACCAACATGCAAGTTAGGAAAAAAGAGCTCGAGATAGAGATAACAAGCGCGCGCGAAAAGCATTGGCCGCTCGGGGGCCGAAAGTTAAAGTTATCGCGATGCACTTAATTACCCGTGACGGAGAATAGACGGATGGCGGCTGCGCGCGTTCACGCGCACATGCACGCAAGCTTGAGGCCAGCAAAAGCCTCTGGTAGCACTTTAAAAACCCCCTTACTAAAAGTCGAGCAAGCAACGCATGCGCTGCCCTAGGCTCGACCTAAAAAACAGCGGTCCATATATAACAATATTATTGACCATTTACTTGGTGCATACCAAAGATGGAAGGTCTATCAAGCCTCCCCAAAGTAAAATAATTGTTTTACTTACAGGAACAAGTCAGAGCAGCCCGGGGTTACCTATTTACAAGTCCTCTGGAGCAGGAAGAAGGTGTAATGGTGAACCACAACAGAAGATGCTAGAGTGACTGATGTGGAGACAGGTGCAATTGGCAGAAAGCTCAGGGCATGAGAGGCAGGGACAGGCCTTGGGAAGGGAAATAGTCTGATCTCTCCGCTTCATGTCCACATGGCTGGAACAAAGGATAATATTTAGCCGTCTACCCCACCTTTAGTCATGCCAGGCTGGTGAAGAGGGCAATCCCAGTGGCTGGGCACGGCTGGCAGTGCCAGGTTAAGGGCTCTAAGGATTGGGGGGGGGTTGGAATTCCACCAGCTCAGCAACAAAGTACGAGCTGGTAATGTGTGACTTAAAGCTCTCAAGGAAGGTGTCTAGGTAGGTCCACCATCCAGCAGGTCAGTGAGGCACAGGGTGGGCCAGGTAAGTCCTTCTCCAGGCGACCATAGGCACTGGAAATAGGGGTGCCGGGGTGCTGCAACACCCCTAAATAACCATGGTGGAGTTCAAAAGATTAATGAACAATAAAGATGCCATTACATTTTGGTTTTTTCTTGTCACATTTGCTGTGCGTTCAAACAGAGAAATGTCAAATGTCAGGCTATGTCTTCTGATGAGTAGCTGCTTATTCTGTTAAAATGGATGTTGGTGTTTAGTTTTCTTTCTTTCACTGCAAAGTTAGAGGTTTTTGTAAAGCAAACAATGTGCATATCTTGCTGGTTATAGTAGGCAGTAGGATGCATTTTTTTCTAACACAACATTTATATAGCTGTAAATTAATGGTACAAATATTTCAGAATGTCAGTGGCTAGAAAAGCACAAATGAAGCATATTTTTGTAATTCTGAAATGTGATGGAAACAAAGTTTTTAATAGGAGCAAAACAAATCAATGGACTTGGTGATACACAAATTAAACCCGATTTTGACACATTGTTTGCGTACTGTATAGTTTAATCAGTAAAACTGTATGTCTGAATAAATTTAGTGGCCATTTCAATGGGAAAATGCGCTGAATGTAAACGACGATGCACTGCCACACCATGCTTTAGTGATATATTTGCAAGTGTGCTCCAAAATGCACCACCAGTTACATACTACACCTTACCACTCTCCTGCTGAATAGATGTGCTAAACGTGTTCTTTGTGTGACATTTGGATTTTTCACAATCCATATGACTTCAGTGATTTAACATTGATGGCAGCATACCCACATTGAAAATTGTTCCAGACCGACTTCAGGTGACAAGCCTATTCTGCTTCCCTTTAAAGCGCAGAGAAGGCTCTGCTTTAATGCTATTGCAGCCTGGGCCAAGTCTTATGATGGGAAGCCTGGTCTGATGGCATAGTGGGCAAATGCAGGGCTTTGTTTTGGACCTCACGGCCACAGATTTAAATCCTAACGGGTACACTGAGTCTTTCATCCTACTGATATAATGAGCACCATTGAGCTGGGTTCAGTTGCGAAAATGAGGGGGATCGAGCAGGATCCTGGATCCAGGAGCTGCTATTGAGCCGTATCCAGGCCAGGCACAGTGAATTAGACTAAATTAGTCCTGGTTTAATTTGAAGCTGCAGGGACACATTTAGCAGAGCCTGCACGTTATCTGCCTTCTGTTCAGAGCAGCAATCTGCAAGGGGTGACGGATGTTTCTTATTTTCACTTCCAGTTGGACCTGTAAATATAAATAAAATAGTGTGCAAAAGGGTTTTTCAAAGCAGGTGCGATAAAAAACATGGGGAGGCAGAAGCAACACAGGGAGGGGGAAGCAAATCACGAGCTGAGGGAGGACAGGAGTAACACAGGGACATGGGTGGTGGGAAGTAACACAGCGGACAGGGGTCGGGAAACTTAAACAGGTGAAAGAGCAACGTGGAGCACATGGGGAGAAAAGCAAACAGGAGAGCGAGAGCAACATGGACCTATCGGGGAAGAAACACAAGGGTGTTAACACAATGCTGGGAGAGAAGCACACACGTGTGAGAGTATCACAAAGGGGGGCTGGGCAGAAACACCAGGACAAGAGAGTGCAACACGGAGCAAAGAGGGGGAAGAGAAGCAGACTAGTGAGACAGCTGGAAAACACATGCAGTTTTGTGTAGGGCTTAAGACATGCACTCGTTCCGAGTGTGAGGCCAGCTCTGTTTCACACTTTGACAAGGATGCACTAGTTCCGACTCACGCAAAGGTGCAGATACGACGGTTCTGATTAAGATGTGTGGGTGCTGGTTGTAGCAGCACTTTATACCCACTTCCAAAGGCCCAGGACTGGGTTGGCAACACTTGTCTGGACAAAACGTGCAGCAAGCAAAATACAGGTGCTGTAGCAGGATGAGTTGAAGTCTTTGATGTCCCTGAGACTCAGAACAGGAGGCAAGCCAGCAAGCCCTTGGACTCACTCTGGGTTCAAGTGATGCAGGTCCTGTCCTTATCTCCCAGGCAGGAGAACAGCAGGTAGCATGGCAGCTCAGCAAAGCAAGAGTCCAGCAAAGCAGCACTCCAGCAGAGGGACAGTCCTTTCAGCAGCACAGCAGTTCTTCTTCCTGGCAGAGTCTTCACTGGTCCAGAAGTGAAGTCGTGGTGCCAGAGATCCAGTACTTATACCCAGCTGAAGTGGGAGAAACTTCAAAGAAATCGGAAATTACACTTAAATGAAATAAAGTAATCCTAATTTTATCGTATGGGAGAGACAGGCCTTGCAGTAGTAAAAAACGAAATTAGGGGGGATTTTACTACCAAGACAAGTAAAACCTAAAAATACATATCCTGCCCTTTAAATACATTGTACCTGCCCTGTGGGTCATACAGGGCCTACCACAGGGGTGACTTATGTGTATAAAATGGTACAGTTTAGGCCTGCCACCAGATTTATTTTGCCAGGTCGAATGGCAGTGTAAAACTGCACATACGGGCTCTGCAATGCAGGCCTGAGCCCTGTTTGGTGCACTTTACTAAGGGCGTATACGTAAATTAAGTATGCCATTTGGGGTTAAGCCAATATTACCATGTTTAGGGGAGAGAGCACAAGCACTTTAGCACTGGTCAGCAGTGGTAAAGTGTGCAGAGTCCTAAAACCAGAAAAACGAGCTCAGAAATGGTGGGAGGCAGGCAAAACGTTGGAGGAAGGCCACCTTAAGGCGGTCAGGTCTAACAAATCTGATATGCAAACATGAAACACTTAGTTGGCTATCTGATTCCCTAATGGGGGGCACTTTTAATTTGGTGCCTAGGCTATTCTCTGTAACTGCCCGACCCTGTTTGGACCTTCTTGCACATATTCGACCCAGGCCACTCAGAATTAAAATGGGGCAAGAATAGCAAAGTATTTTTTGACTTTCGAACATACAATTTCTTGCTAGATAGCTTGCCCTGTATTTCCTTAATAATGCTGCACTTTACTGGAGTGGACCGTCGTGAACTGCATTCCTCTGCCTGGAAAGGGCTGGTCAGGCGTGTAGGGACCTGCGCCCCTCGCTCACTTCAAAGTCTGTGGCCGTGAGGTGGGGGCGGGGTGTGGGCGGGGTGCAGGCTGGAGGCGAGGTTCTTGATGAGCCGAAAGAGAAAGTTTCATTTCAGGTAGCCTCGGGCTGTGTACCTGTGTGGGTGGTGGGTGGGGAGGGGACGGGGACGGGGCACTTCTAGAAACAGGTTCAACCTGCCATGGAGAAAAGAAGCAAAATACTCGGTCCTTATTGGTTGCGGCCATAATACACACTAGCAGGGCCAGGCAAAACAAACAGGGCGAGCACGGTCCCTCTCGCGCATCGCCAGGCAGGCGCCTGGTTCTGTCCTCGCTGGGGGCAAGGGAGTCACAAACAGGGTGGGCTGGGCGGGGCATTCACTCCCAAATCTCCACTTCAGACAAAAGCGCCAGCATTTAAACGCTACTCTTAGAAACGTGAGCTAATCTTGGCCCCTCAGCTATTTTGGAGCAACAAGTTTCTAAGCAAGTGTTCAAGATGCAAAAAAACAAACAAAAAAAACCTTACCACTTTAATCGGTGCGGCTTCTAGAGGCCTGAGAGGTGAATCCTGAACCACGCCATTGGGTGTGGAGCCGTCTGTTTGCAAATATACTTAGATAGATGTCTGGTGGCGGCAGAGAAGACTGACCTCAGTAGAGAGCTGGATTACAATGATCCAGTTTGGGGTCCTCATTCTCTAAAAAGCACGGACGTAGAGATAACACAGTGGAAATAAAAACATGTAAACATTAAAATATCTTTATTCCTTTCTAGCTATCGATTGAAAATGTCAGTGGGTCACCAAATAGCCTGCACTCCCTTTCCTTTTAGTGACTCGGATGATGTTCTTTATGTGCAAGAGAGCAAACATTACAGGTTATTGACAGGATCGGCTGGCAACTATGGCAGAGAAGAGGTAGGTACATAAAATAAATAGTTTAAAAAAAGAAATAAAAAGTCACTTACCTGCTTGCGCAGACACGTCCTCCTCGCTCTGGTTCCCTTCTTTTCCTGACGTCACGTTCAGGGCCCCAGCTAATCTACTTAACCAATCCTGGTGCTGCTCTCATGCTGTTAACCAGCATGAGAGAAGCACCCTCTTTCAGCGCTCCCGGGGACACTGCAGGCTCTCAACCCAAGGTTTATAGTGCGCATGTCAGGTTGGCCGTCACAAGAGGGGGCTGGCCAAAGTGACATGCACACTATAAACTAGTGAACAAGCAGCCCACCACTGCTGCCACTCAGCAGGCCCCACCCCACCCCGGCACTTGGTCCAGGACGCTTTGACTAAAAATAAAATGGTAATTAATTAACTTCATTACCATTTTATTTTTAGTCTCTGGGGCATTTCTAGGGGCTTTTTGGTGGGGTGATGCTCCACTGCTCAAAGGAAGGAGCCGCGCCTGGTTATCAGGGTATTGAGGGTGAAATAAACTGATTTCCCCGCCCTCGGCCCCCAGGCTTTTCAGGCGAGTGGAGCAGCACAGGGATAGGTGTTGCTGTGTTGGGATTAACATACATACCGACAGACCCGATTCAGGCAAGAGATACACGATCTTCGCAGCCAAAATGGTTCTATTTAAGTTGTCTCCTGTCTAAAATTACCCCTGCTTCAATAGAAGTCATTGGAGGAATTACAAATCCCTGAATTAATTTTTTATTTTCCCCATGTTCTTGTTCTAAAATGTTGCAATTTTTGGTTCATGCTGAGACTAACTGTCCCCTTTACCAGCAGACTTTTGGTCCTTGGCGGTGGACATAGTGTTTTCCCCATCCTCCTTCTAAAGTTTGGAATTGGGATAGGAGGAGTTGACAATGTCATAAGGGTAAGGGAAGGCAGGGAACATATGGAGCTATAGAATAGTAAATTAATACATTATGTAAAATTTGGTCCACTTTCTTGGGGTTGTTTGGAGTGTGGTGACCATGTATGGGTTGTTGCATTAGGACAGCTTGTAGCAGGAAGAGGAGGCACTTCTTGGAAGTTGGTTAGAGCGGCGTATCCAGCTAGAAGGTGGAGGTGAGGGATGAGGAGTATGTAGTGGCTCACAATAAGGGTGTGATGTGTTAGGATTTGGGTGGATTGTTTAATAGTCTGCGTCTTTGGATGACCTTGGGAGATGAGTGTAGATGTTGCTGGCTATGGGTGTTTGGCAGCTGGGTAGTTTAAGGGTAGGATAGAGTTAGTTAATTTGCTCTGTATTTGTTAGACAGTTATGCATTGATGTGTATATTGTATAGTTAAACCACAAACCAACCTATTAAAGTGACCATTTGCGTTTCTAAAGAAAGGTCCCTGTTTAATGCTTCACCTCGCCCTAAGATTAATTGGCAAAGCTATACCTGACTAGTAACAGTCAATGCAAGCCACTTCTGTTGGTTTTGGCATGCCTGGTGGCAGATGGAAACAAGGTAGTGCCAAACAAACAAAGGAGCTGCCAGAGCCTTCTGCCCACCACATAGTTGTCTCCCCCCAGTTCGGAGCCACAACCGGCAAAAGCAGAACAGACATTCAAAGGGACAGAGAGAGGAAAAAGTACAAGATCAGACAGAGAAGGGGTAGTGGGTTTCAGAATGGATCAAAAGCAAAGGTGTAGTGCCTGTGTAAATGACATGCAACAAACTAATACGACTAACGTAATACCTAATGTACCTAGCCAATTTCTTTGTATTGTATTATTTGCATATTAATAATAAAAAAAATAAAAAAAAAGCAAAGGTGTAGTGAAGCACCCTCTGTACCAGATTTAGCGGGGTACCAATGGGACAGATTAAATTCTTCTTTATGACTAGTATTAACTTAGCCCTGCGACGTCAAGATACTAACACACAGCTCTGGGGTGGGGTGGTGGGTGGACAAACAGTGCTGAGAGAAAGAGAAATGATGATAATGCAGAGAAAAATAAGTGAGAATTAAATGGAGTGAAAGAACAAGAAAAAAGGATGAAAGACGAATGAAGAGAAGGATATATGGGAAGGAAAAACATGTAAAGAAGGAAGGAGGATGAAGCATGTAGAGAAAGAAAAATACCAATTAGGAAAGAGAAGGAACGAAGGAAGTATTTAAAGAAGGGTGGCAAAAGTAAAGAAGGAAGGAACAAAGAAAAAAAGTGAATGAATGTAAAAAGAAAATTAGATAAGTAGGATGAAATATTGTACAAATGAAAGTACATATGTAAAGAAGGAATGAGAGACAGAAAGAAGGATGGAAAATAGAATGAAGAAAGGAAGGACAATGGAAAGTCAAAGAACACAAGTTAATAAGACTAGCGGGCGGAGCTAGGACGGCCAAGATGGTGTTTGCTAGTTCTTGACCTCCTGCCCCTATCCCAGGCCTCAACTCAAGCAGGGGTCCTGGCGTGCTGTTCGGCCTCTACAGGGCAGCCCTTGATGCTCCTTGGGTCTGAGAAGGCTCACAAGCAGTGGCTGCCCGATGCAACCACAGTGAGGAAACCTGCCTGGTTAGTGATCCTGGCCATGGTGCCCAGAGATCACAGGATCGAAGGAGCACTCTGCCTGTCACGCAGCACATTTGTGGACACAGTACCATGGCCCATTTGCAGGATCTTGGTCCCGGGGGAGTAGGGGGGAGGGGGAGAGTAATTAAAAAAAATTAAACTTACCTTTCCGCAGCCGGGTGCCGCGTCTTCACTGTTGCAGCAAGCAGGCAGCCAGGCTCCCTTCCCTAGGCCAATCACAACACTGCAAGCAGTGTTGTGATTGGTCAGGACGCCGCCCAGCCAGCAGCTTATGGGGAGGCCATGTTCTAGATGCAGGCTGAATTGCAGCCTGCATGGAGAAGGGCTGAGTGCGCATGACTGGTTTGGGCTGCCCCCGAGGGCCGACCAAACAGTCTTTGCCCACTCAGGAGCTGGCACACCACTCCCCTCCTGCCCTGGTTTCAGAGCAGCCCCGCCCACCCTCCCGCCAGCAACCTAACATAAAATGGTAATAACTGGAAGTTATTACCATTTTATGTTTCTGCTTCTCGCACTGCGAGAAAGCAGTGGGGCAACGCTCCTCCGCCCTATTAGAGGAGCCACCCCTGCAAGAGTCGCCCAACGACTTCCTGCATGCTGCCACGACTACCCCGGGGGAGAAAGGACTCCTGCCAGGCCTCCCAATATCGCCCTGTGCGGCAACAGCCAAGCCACATTTCCAGATGCAGGCCCGCTAGTACACGAAGGAGGAGCCCACCCCGAATAAAGCCTTGACGGGGAACAGCTGCAAGCGTTTGCTGGGCCCAGGAGGTAGGACAGACCTGAGGAGTTTGCAGAGTCAGTGAAGGGCACAGAAGGAGCCGGAGGCCCAGTTGAGGTGCCGCTTGAATCCGAGGAGAACCTAATGATGCCCTGAATTACAGTGGAGGACCTGGCTTGGTAGTTCGGGCTGGACTGTTCCCATGAGGCACAGGGTCAAGACCGATTTGCATTTGGCTGGTTTCAAACTGGAATGGCATGGTGAGCAAAAAAACGATGGATTTAGGCCCAGATCTCTGTACTGGGGTGAATGTATGACATTGTTCTGCATTCTGTCCATCAACTGTTGTTTTTGCAACTGAATTGCCCACAGCACCTGGAGATGGTAGGATGGAGCTGAAAGAGGGCGGTGAGGATGGGGGGCTGTCAGCCCTAGCCTAAACCGCATGTGACGCATACCTCGATAGCTCCAGCTGCTCATGCCGTACGCATTTTGGATAACGTTTGGCAGGTGGGCTGAAAATCAAGAGAGATGTACGCTGCAGGGGCCCCTGAGGACCGTAAGAACACTGGAGAGCCGCCAGAGGGATACAGCAAAACTCCCTGCTTCAATATGGGGTACAATACACGACCGGCGACCCCAGTCCAATAAAAAATCAATAAATGCACAGCCCCCCAACAGATGGACACAAAAGGGGGCCAAGGCAGAAAAACTCAGGCGGCCCAGGTGCAGGAAGGAGGAAACACCACTGTAATCCTTTACGCAATGCAAGAGTGACGCCCGGCCCTAGAATCCAAGAGAAAGTACGGGTATATGTGGCCCTCTTGCACCAGGATCTACGCATTACTACATCAAGGGTCTCAGAGGCCAAAAGGTGCGTTGCTGAATTGAAGGACGTGGTTCTTGACCCTAAAAGCGAGGTGTCTCGGCTGAGTTTGACCTCCAAAAACCTCACTGCCAAAGCCGAAGACACCAAAAGGTGTAACTGCAGGAGCAAACCTTCGTTTTGGTGGGTTTCTTGAGGGGGAGGGGTTGACACCGGAAGTAAAATTTGGAACAATGGATCACATCCTGGATTGACGCTATCCGGCTATCGGCCTATTTTATAACGGAACGGGCACATAGGCCCCTGGCCCTGAAACCTACTTTGTCCGAGGCCCCCAAGCCCCTCTGATTGCCAAGATCCTGAACTATCAGACAGGGACACAATCTTGTTAGAGGCAAGGCCTAAGGGCCAACTCATGTATCAGCTGGTTGATGCTGTTTCCAGACTACACAAGGCAGGATCAGGCCCAACGTAAATCGTGTAAATCGTATGGCCAGGTGAAACAAAAACTGAAAGCCACTGAGTTACAAGGCAGGCTTCTCTTTCCAGCACATCTGAGGGTTATTTTCGAGGGCAAATCCCATTACTTTGACATCCCGGACAAGGCCTGGAAGTGGTTGACTGAGCAGTGCCCTCTACTCCCAAATCAGTAGCCACCCAGACCGGATCGCTCAACTCATGGACACAGGGGTGAGCCGGGTTTTGAACGCACAGATACTAGGCACAGAAAACTATCCCGAAACGGCAGCGACAAATGCAGAGATGCTACAGCTATTTCAGACTTGGAGAAGGAGGGTACCCCACCGCCTTACCCAATGGGGGGGCCTGACAATATTGTGAAGACTTCAGTCTAGGTTGAGGAAGTTAACAACTAAAAATACATCCAGGGGCGAAAATGGAAGCGTCAAATAATTGCACAACACTAGTGCGCGCCAGCACCACCTTATCCGTCTATAACTAGTAGAAGTTGGGAGCTCTTGGCAGGAATCCTGATGAACAGCCTCTGCTATTGCCCACTATTATGATGGGGATTTAATTTGGGTGACAGATGCTTCTACTGGGAGGGAACTATTGGTAGGGGAGAAGTTGGGTGAAGGGGTTTTGGTTCTTTGTTTATAAGGGTTGATTTGTAACTAGTTTTTTGAGCCCCGCACCATACAGGCACATTGCACAATACCACATACAGCACAGACCCCACCCTTACATTAGAGTTCACCAGGATGCGACCAGGACCCCGGGATGCCCAAAGAATGAGCCACAGCCCTCCACATACAATTCCATATGACCCATCATGATGGCATTTTCGACCATGACATGGAACATAAACGGAATGCTAGATTCCATAAGGGTGGAGCTGTTCTGCAATTTCTCTGCATACATGGCCCTCAGGTTGTGATGCTGCAAGAAACGCACCTCGTGGGGACCAACTGCAGACTTTTTGGCTAGATATGCTTACACCAGTGTTTGCCACGCTACTTATGACCATGGCTCCAGGGGAGTAGCAATACTCATTCTTAACTCACTACCAATGGCGGCATCCCATGTGACCAGGGACACTCATACTGGTGGAGGGCTCACTGTAAAACCTGTTCAGCATATACGTTCCCACACAGCTAGCAACTTTCGCAATGCGATTGCTTAGCGACTTGATATTAGCTCTCCTTGCTGGAAAGCTCATCATGGGGGGGTGACTTTAATGGCATTCTGGGTCCTTTGGAGCCCAGGGAAGGCAAAGAGACTGGTGGCTGGACTTCAACCATAGGAATCTGTGACGCTTGGCGAACCTGGAACCCCACAGCACGGGAGTACACACTTGCCCTGGTGGTGCATGGTTCGCTCTCTCGTATAGACCTCTTCCTGTGGCCAGCAGCTGATCTCATATGTCTTGCATCCTCACTACGGGTATACCATGCACCAGTCAGCCTTCAGGTGGGAGACACCATGGGAGAGGGAAAAGACAAATGTGGCGCCTCAACGCCTGGTTTCTTACTAGCGGACTACTCAGTCATGCCCTGAAAAGGACCTAGAAGCTTTCCTCAACAGCAACCAAGGGAGTGTGGACTCAATGTGGATACTCCGGGAGGCATGTAAGGCTCCTATGCAAGGGACCGCTCATTCTCGTATCAGGGGCCAGGCCCGAGAAACATGGTCCTGTATAGTGCAGTTGAAGACCTTGATTCTAAAGCTCGAAACCCACAATGGGGCAATCTGCCAGAGTTATTGAGCTGGCGCCTGGCTTACAGAGGGACAACCTGTGCCAACTGTGTCCGGACGAAGCCAGCAGGTATTGGGAGGCCTCTGCTGCGAGAGTGTACGAGTTAGTTATATGGGGCACTACCCTTGAAGCAAACCCAGATGGCACACGTGCCGAGACTGGCTCCACAGTGACAGCTGACTTTGAATGGTACTACAAATTCCTATACTCAGCGATGGATTGATACCCACTGAAGACACATAGCCCACTAATTGCGGGCTTCCCACTGCCCAAGCTGACCCCAACTGAAAGAGAGGCTCTGGAGGGGTCCCTGACGGAGGAGGAGCTCAACAACGCTTCCGCAGATCTCAACCCGGGCAAAACCTAGACCGAATGGGTTCCTCACAGAATACTATTGCAGGATGCGCAAAAACATATTTTGGCCCCCATTCTAGCGATGCTCCTGGAGGCATTGGCATGGGCCCATTTCCCGCCGAAAATTGACTTGGCCAGTATAGTGGTCCTACAAAAACCAAACAAGCTCTCGGATCTGTGCGCCTCTTACTGACCCATTTCACTTATCATTAGTGAGGTTAAACTGTCTGCCAAACTGCTAGCGAGACGCCTGACACACATGCTCAAAAGACTGGTCCACCCGGACCAATGTGGTTTTATCTCCAGACACGGAACCAGTCAATGCATCAGCAGAACCAGACTGCATTCGCAAAGTCGATCTCGCCCTAGCTTGATTCAGGGCTTTCAAGTGTACCACAGCGTTGATGCTGCTCGATTTTGAGAAGGGCTTTGACTCCTTAGACTGGGCCTTTCTCTTCAGGAGTGCTGGTCAAAGTGGGTCTGGTTCGCAGGTTCTTGTTTTATATCAGGACCCTATATGCCAGGCCCCAAGCGCAGGTGTGGGTGACTGCAGTGGTCTCCCATAGATTTCCAATCTGCCAGGGCACCAGGCAGGGATGCCCCTTGTTCTCTCAGCTCTTTGCTCTGACCATAGAGCCCTTAGCAACTTAGATTTGCTGCGACACCCAAGTATGGATCACTGGCAGAATATTGGAAACAAAATTATTGTTTGGAAAGAATATCATGTCAAAAAATATCTAGGACGAACATATCGAGATGGTCAATGCAGATGGGTTAGTAGAATTACTATTCTTAGCTCCACATCTACGTGCCTTGAAGATATATATTGTAAAACTTTGTTTACCTATAGAAACGTACCTTCTCTATATTCTTAACACATGTTTGTCTTTGATATTTTGTCTAAACACCCAAGGTATTGGGATTTGACTGAAGAATGGCATTAGAGGACAGAATTTCTCTATGCCAATGGCATCCTTTTATTATAGGTACAACCGTCGGAGACAGGAACCTGCCTTAAATCCATCCTCAACGCCTATTGTGGGTGTTCAAGGGGACAGAGTGAACTGGCCTAATCACTCTTGAGTGGCAGATTCGACGAGACCATGCACCCTGCCCTGCTGATCTAGCACCTGAGTTTCTGCTATTTGGGGATTACATGATATATATGGGATCCGGGGTCTTGCATGGAGCCCCACCCCCCCCCCCGATGGGTTACACTACCACTCTCTGAAAATGGTGACGGGTGGTCTTATACTGAATGATGGCCTTACCGCAACTCCTTTATGTCCTTCAGAACTTCCCCTTTTCCATTCCCAACAACTGTTTTACTGCAATAACCTCCAGAGCACGGATTTGTTTTGGGGCAGAGAAACATCCCAGGAACGTTTTTGATAAATGCGTCCGATCGACCATCGACAGGGGTCTGGCCATGGCCAACATCAGTCTCTACTACTCAGCAGCGCCCACCATAGTGGTGAAGGACTGGGTATGTGGAGGACTGGGCTGACTCCTTATGCCGAATGGAGGTATCACTACTACGCTTTAATATTCTCGTGGGTATGCTGTATGGCACGTTGGTTCCCTGGTTGCTCCCAGAGATCACCAGTGTGGTCTTTCGTGCCTTGCAGGCCGCCTTGTGGTGGATGGGATGAGACAAATGGAGGACGATGGACACCCCTCTATGGGTGGGCAGGTGATTGGCACGGGCAGTGCGCCTGGAGGGATACCACAGATGGGACAATATTGGCATCTTACACTTGAGTGACATCTGGGAGGGTGACCATATGAAATCCTTCCAGGACCTCCAGAGTTCACCCTTCACAAGTCACAACTTTTCCGCTATCTCGAACTCCAGCACGTGCTCTCCGGACACTGGGAGGCACTGGCCGGACTCCCAATTATAACCCCCAGAAGCCCGTCTCCTCATGGGCCCACTGACCACGGGTGGCATTTCCCAAATTTATAGAGCTCTGGTTAACTACTTCCCTTGTGCATTAGTGCATCTGAAGGAGTGGTGGTATGGATGGCTGGGTGCACTGTAGGTGGCAGACTGGAGGAGTACAGTAATGGCTAAAATGGACATAGCCATATATTGGAAGTCAAGGGAATTGATGTTGAGTTACCGGTTAAACAGTGGATTAAATTCAAAGCTCTGAAACTAGCTTTCAGAGCTTTTCACAGTCAGGCCCCACGCTACTTGTCGAGCAGACTGCCCCTATACACTCAAGAGTGGGTACTCCAATCCAACAACAGTCGCCTCCTACGGTTCCCAAAATTCTTGAAGTCTCGACATGGAGGCAGCTCTTTTACTGGTCTCACTGCTAAATTATGGAACAGTCCTCCACCTAACCTTCATGGGGTTGATCTCGGACAACCTTTAAAAAGCAACTCAAAACCTGGTTCTTGGACAGCGTTAAGCTTCTGTGTTAGTCCGGCTGGCCTATATAGTTTGCTAGAGCACCGGCACACTTCTGTTTCAAGCAGCTGCGCACTTTATCAAATGTTAATTGATTGACTATGCCACTAAATTGGAGGAACCAATTCACTTAGCCCGAGGGTGCCCTAGGAATCACCAGAAGATATGGGGGAAGTGGTGGACATGCTATGGACTGAACGCTGCAGACGCATGAACTCAGGGGTGTGGGGTGGGTTAATAGTAGCAACCAGTAAGAATGCCATGGGGATCCCTTGCAAGGGCCCACTATATGTATGCTTACTCTTCTTTGTTTATACCCAAATGAATAAAGTGTTATAATAAAATAAATAGGACTAAGAAAAGAAACACGGATGGAAAGAAGAGAAGGACAACAAAGACATTATAAGTAGTAAGGAAGAATAAAGAAACAAAGATGAACGGAGAATGAGAAACGGGTAAGAAAAAAAGGGAAAAAATGTAATAAGAACATTAAGGAGAAAAAACAGATAGGTGGAATGAATGGATGAAGCACTGTTGAAATCATGAACCACCTCCTGAAGAACTCTTGAACCCTGTCTTAAAAAGAATCACTGCTAACCACATTGAGAACATACAGTCCATTCAGTGGCAAAACTATCAATAGTGCGGTAGTTGTTGTAGCACCGGGGCCCAGGGTGTGAGGGTCCGCTAGAACCAAATTATGGCCGTCTTTTACTACAAAACTGTCGGTTAGAGGGCGTCCTTTTCCTTGTTCTTGCATTAGGGTCCTTCTCCCCATTGCTACATCACTGTGGCAGTTGCTAAAATCATCTGTTGGCTAGCTTCTAGGCCCCCTCATACTCTAAAGTTGCCTATAGCACTTACTTTGGCCTTGACTCTTAACCTAAATTTAACTTTCCAAAATGTTGTATATCTGCACCTTTTTAACTGTTTCTTGATCATTGTTTATAGGTAAACCTGCGATTGCACCATGATCCTATCATCATCACCAAAAAATCTAACCTACTATTGGATCATGTCGACGCTATCTAAATAAATAAAAGAGGGGTTAAAGGTCTGCTAAAATTAAAAGGAAATAAGGGAGAGGTGAAAACATTATTGTTTGACCAGTTAAAATCATTGCAGAAGGATGACAGACTAGGTAGGGTCATAGCCTGCTGTAACTGTAATCTTTACAAGAAGGCAGGAATTCTGTGTACACAGAACACTCCCAGTGAGGCTAACATCACCTGGTCTTCTGCATATACCTTGCCGTCAGGTGCACCCCCTTCTCTGCCCTTCCCTTCCTCATATCCTTGCCTTACCAATGTCTGATTAAAGGTGTACAGCTTCCACAGTGCAATTCACAACTGGTAATAAACACAGGGTCCTGGGCGGAAGCCAAGACACCTTCAAACAAGGGTGAGGAGGAAGTAAAGTTCCATAGGAGGGAGCGTTCATCTTCAGGCTGGCATATCTTGTGAGTGGTTTGTGTTGATGTCTCTATATTACATTGGATGGACTGGTGTCTAAATTCTGCTCACAGAACCGAGACACCCAATTTTCATGCCGGGTTCACCAGGTGAAATTATGCGATTCATCAATTTATGGCATTGTGCTTTTATATTTGAACTTGGCTTCTTACTTAACTACTTATCCTACACTCTCTCCCCTAGAACAATAAAATTATTGTCCCCTTCAGTATGATTACCGAGTTGTGTGCCCGGCAAAAAAAGTGTATAGTCTGAAAATATCAGGTCTGGATTACTGATACATGATCATTGTTCGAGTCAACAAAATGAGCACTCAAGTGACAATTCAGTTTGTGTAGCATGAAAAATTTCCAGGTTAATATACTTGTATAGCTTTCTGAGGCAGTCAAGAAAATGTCCGGTTCTGTACAAAAATCACCTTGGGCACTGTAGACCTCAAGATACCTATGACTTCAGGTGAACATGTCCTGCATGTTAGTACTACTCAGATGTACAACTGAATAGCTCTGTGAACACTGCGGCCCTATCACACATGAAGCCATAAACTCCCACCTATATAATAATCCACGTAAACAGACATGCAGAAAGCATTGCAATAATACACAAACGACTGGATGATGTCCTCAAGATCTACTGCTACCACCCAGATTTTCAATACCTTATTTTTTCTGCAAGAACACCTGCTTTCACATGCAATACTTCCTTCTGGTCTTCCGACCCTCATGGCCCGCCGGTCATACTGATTTAAGGAGTGGCAAACCCGACAGTTAATTACTGATGCATTAAAATCTTGGTAATTGTAATATTTGACATGAGCAACCCAATAGACCCACCATCAGAGCCCTGCCAGGCAACCTCTGAACCACTAATGATGTCAAACTGACTACAGGATCTTTTGATTCTCCAGGATGAAGACTCAATGGCATTTCTAGAACTACTTATGCCCTGCAAAGCCAGTTGGCAGTTCCAGCGGCAGTCACGTGCTAATGACACCACCAGCCATACTGATTTTTAAAAAAAAACATTTCCTAGGGGATATCACTGATGAACTTGTACACCACAAACTGAAAAGGAAGAAACAGAAACCACACCCTCTGTAGCACTGAGCCCATCTGAAAAAGAATGAGGCGACCATCCAATCCAAAGCAGCTAAAAAGATTTTCGAGTAGCCAAGAATGATAAAATGCAACACAATCAACGCATCTAGCACTTAATTAAAAATAATCCCCGCACGCCTGGTGATAGTTGATTCTCCCTACATCTGACAGATGAGAGGCCAGGACCATGTTCACACTGGGCCTCTCAGAGCAGCTGAAAGAGGGGATCATTCAAGTTTCTTAAACATCTTGAAGTCTTGCCAGGTGGGACTGTTCTCAAATGGTTTACTTCATTCTTTCAAATGCAGGCTCAGCTTGTCTAGACTGAATATTAAAAGTTCCCGTCAGTTCTTTTACCAAATGGGATCGATGCTGTCCTTTGTGATGTTTCACATACTAACATATGTGTTGGGCCTTCACTGGAGCCGACAAGAGATGTGAATTTAACCATCCACCAGAATGTGGATAATACCGAGAGCTACCTGAAGATTCGAGTTAAAGGTATTCCACACTTCAATGAATGCCTTAATTCCTGTTGGTTATAACTTTCTGGAACCGAACCTTAAAAACATGGACTTCTTTCTAAGAATCGAACCGATTTGGTACAGCCAGGTCTCGCCTATAAAGCACCTAGAATATTCACCACAAATTATCGAAGTTGACACATTCGCCCAACAAAGGAATGTTACCATTTCAAGCTACGCAAAAGCACAATATAAACCCGTTTCTTGTGATGGAAATCTTGGAACAATTTGAAAGGTCACCCTAGACCACTAAAAAAACATAACAATATCAATGGCAAACTGTGTGCTATTTAAACATCAAAAACAATATATATGAATTTTGCAAGTCTTCCCTCTCTTCTAATACTGTGGGCTTGCTATAGCTCATGTCCTTTCCACTACTGGCTTCTCAAATACCATTCTGCCCTGCCTATTGCCTTCATCTCCCCCGCAGCAAGCAGTTAGTGGAGTATCACGATGCTCACACTAACACTCATGTCCTATCACATGCCACGAATAACATCCAATAGTAAACAAAGACAAAAGCTGTTAAAGCACACCCATTAATACATATATCCATCCAAAAACAGTCTTGGATAAGTAATGAGTCAGGTCTAATTCCTAATACAGTCCGTGGTAGGAGTTCACATGAACAATCTAATGAGACCACAGGTGTACTGAACATGGAAGCAGTCCAAAGACGTCATATGTTGATTTTCATTAACTCTTTATTGTTTTTTCTCACAAAGTTCCCAACACACCATTTAGCCGACACATGTTTCGTCTACTCTTAGACTTTTCCAAGTCAATATGGAAATATGAACTTGATGTAAGCCTGTAGGGGTACTTCGTAGGCCAACGTATAATGATGAGTCCCAAACAGAATAATAGAGTCTAGACATAAATATGGACCGGGCAGTCTAACTCACTCTGCAGAATAGAGCGAGTGACGATAAGGACTATGGACTTCGCTGCTGGAACGTATGGCCTGCTGTGATAACGACCCTTTCTAAATACCTTAATGGGCAAACCCACATCCGGTAATATTCTAAGGACCAAAAGTATCGTCCATTGCAATGAACAGTGAGCAGTATTGTAGAGCCAATGTTAAACACAGGAGGCAAGACCTTGATAAGTAGGCGGCCTGACAGAAGTCTGCACCCACGGCAATGCGTGTTGCTGTTACCCGGATTACACTTGTGGTAAGGTGTACAACACAGATTAACATTGATTGTGCGGTATCTTTTCCTTAGAGGGACCACTACTACCGATTTCTCTTCTTTATAACATCCAATAGTACATTTTATGCACAACATCCAACACCTCCACAGATATACAACCAAATCAGGTATCACTTTGTTCAAAACAGCAATGCCCAATGGAACAAAGCACACACTATCATACAGCTGAACTTATTAAGACATCGTTTTCAGGATATATCCAAAACAGCCCAAATAAGTATTCAATTGGCTATACTGGCAGCCAACAGCCCATGCCACTACTTACTGCTAAACACACACACCCACACACAATTTTGTTTGGTAATGGGCATGCACGGGCCATTTTGTGCAACCCTTCTCCAATCAAACACCAAGAATACTCACCCACAACCCAATGAAGTTGATACACCAACAGATAATCATACTCATTCATACTATGGATAACACAGATCAAAACAGTCTCTGTGGGATACCACACTGTTTGACAAAATCTCTACAACTTTGGTCATATGTGATAAAACCTGCAATACCCAGTACCCATTTATGATCACAGTCACCATGTCCAAAAGCAATATACTAGCCTTTAGGACGCTGGCTTTGTATTAGTTGATCATTTATTTAAGTGGAGCACCCTGCACAAATCCAGACAACTCTTATGGTGATTTTCATTTTAGTAGTCTTGGACAGTCTTAGAAAGCTCTCTAAGCGGTAACTGTGGAGGGCAGCCTTCAGGCTTAGTCCAGAAGGTGTGGAGCAGCTTGTTTTAACAGTACTAATCATATAGTTTAGGTTAAGTGAAAAAGAACCACACAGTGCAGTTATAAAACTATGTATTTATTATAAACACTCACTAACACACAGAAATATCTCCTACCCGGAGATATACTCACAAGACACACAATACTTCAGTAATAGAACCGGTAAGTAGCACAAATACACAGTGGTCTCCAGGGGAGACCAAACCATATACACTAATAAAGTGGAGTGCGAACCACGACCTAAGCCAAGACTGGACCCAGAAGACTAAGAAGAGCCAGGGACCCAAGGAACCACCCAAGGTAAGTACCCATGAACCCCACTGAAGCCGTGTGCAGAGTGGAAACAAAACTGCGCGCTCAATACAGGTCAATGGGGATGTCGCAGTTTTCAAGAAGAAGGACCCTCCCCAGAGGATCCTGAAATAAACCCAGTGGAAGATAGGATGTTGGAGAGTCACCCCACCCATGGATACCCCGGGAACCAGGATACCAACACCAGGGAAGTCGGGTGCAAAGGTGCAGCGTGACGTCGGGAACCGTCATGTACCACAACGGAGGACTTCAGAAAAGATGCAGTTGGAGAAGAAAGTGAAAGGGTCTGGTGGAATCCAAGGGTGAATTCAGGAAGAGAGGTACCTGCAAGCAGAGGGGACAGAGTCTATGCCACTCAGGAGGGACTAGAAGGCACGGAAGACGAAGGCCCATTGATGTCGGAAGATGCAGGAGAGTTGACGGTGACCTTGGCACTGTAGCTGTGCGGACCAGGCGATGCTGTGGAAGACCAAGAGCCGTTCACAAGCTGTCCCATGTCGGATGTCAAGAGCCAGGGGGTCGGTGTGTGGCAGGAGAACAAATAAGCCTTGGCAGCAGCAACAAACGTGGCAGAGAAAAAAGGTGCAGTGTCAGGACTAGCAAGGCCCAAGGGACTCACCAAGTGCAGGGGAGTCAGAGCAGGCCGCGAGCAAGCAGAGGAGCCCACTAGAGCCAAAGAAGACCCTCAAGAGGACCCACAGGCCGGAGGCACAGGAGTCGCAAGAGGACCTTGAGCAGCTCATCAATGATGCAGGCCCATGATGCAGAGGATGTGGTGAGGACAAAGTTCTTGGGAGCAGGAGGTGCTGGGGGCTGGAACTTCTTGTAGCCGGAAGATCTCTGGAGAAGAGAGTCAACAAGCCTTGGCAACGGCAAGTCGACGCGTTGCACAGCGGTACTGCTCCAGTGGTTCAGACAAGGGATACTGGCTTCAAACTTACTGTGAAGACAGTGCAGGCCTCAAGGGAGTTGCAGAACCACCACCTATGTTGCTGAACCTTTCAGAGTCCGAGGGAGCTCAGGAGCAGCAGTCCGCTCAGCTTCATTGCGGTGCCTGCAGATGCAGGGGAGTGGCTCCTTCACTCCAACGGGGATTTCTTCGGGTGTCTTCGATGCCCACCACCTGGAGAAGAACCTGTATGGAGCATAGGCACAGACAACACAGAAGACTGGAAGGTTGACGGGATTAGGAGCAGCAGGAGTCTTCCAGATGCAGCCTCGGTTCCCAAAGCGCAGTGCCCAGATGGTTGAAGATGAAGTGGTTTCAGATCTGAATCTTGTCCCACAACGAATCTAAAGAGCCACCCACAGGTAAGACCTTAGTTACCCTAAGGAAAGTGCTGGGTTGATTTAGGGGTCCCTCCGCAGAGGGGCTGGACAGTGAGGAGGATACACCCATGTCCTTTGGTCAGTTTTGCGCCAGAGCGTGAAACTACGGCTCCCTAATCTGGTTCCAGCTGGAATATGCAAGTAGGGCAGCAAATGTGCCCTTCAAAGCAGTCTAGTGGCGTTGACAAGGGCCCCCACCCCAGCCCAATACACTAAGTCCTGTCTAGGAGGTGGTCACACCTCCCGGTGACAGGAAACCTATTGTTCTACCTTCCCCTGCTCGAGCTTGACCTTGGCTCAACAGCAGGAGGGCAGAATCGTGTCTATGGTTGGCAGCAGCCCTAGCTCCCTGTCAGACTCTGGAAGACTTGTACCGGGAGCACTGGGGTTTCCCGGAGGAGACCCACAGTGCATAGAATCATACTTCTAACACCGTTTACAGTGTTGGGGTATGATTTCAACATGTTTGATACCAAACATGTCAGGGTTCCAGCCAGTTTATAGTTAGCCATTGTGTAATGACATATGGCCACTATATGTATCATAATGGCGGACTCACAACGCCTGGAGAATGGACTCCGGGGTTTGTAGGGGTGTCCTGCTCATGCAGGGGCACACTCACACTTATGACCAAGGACCCCGCCTTCAGGATTGAAAGGCCTGTCTTAGGGGTGACTTATAGCTTTTAAGTGTAGTGACCTTGGATATAAGAAAACATATCTGTTGTAAGTGGTGCTAGCACCAGCTTACACAGGCTGCAAGGGCAGGCCTGTTTTCACAATTTGAGTGGCCTTCCATGGGAGGCATAATACATGCTTCAGCCCATGGGGGACCCCTGGTGCACCTATGCCCTGGGTACCTTAGTACCATATATTAGGGACTTACAAGGGTACACCAGTAGCCAATCTGGTCGGTACCAAAGTACTCACCATGGTCCAATTTAGGGAGGAAGCACAGACTGGGTTCCTAATTAGCTGGATCCCAGTCAGGCTCGTCAGAAAACAGAATGACACCAGCAAAAAGTGGAGGTAACCATGAAAGCAGATCCTACTTTCCTACATAACCCATGTCTAATTTTGACCTCTCATTTAGTGTTGCCTCGTCTACAGCCCCGTTGTCTTCGACTAACCATGTTGCATATCGCTAAACTTTTTCTCATGCTTCAGGCTCATCTGCTGCATTTGTTTTGCTTTCATCCAATTTACCGAGATATCCTACCCTTTGATACTGATTCTTCGTTAATACTATGAAATGACGGACTCCTTGGGGAACAGTCTCTTTGTTGGTCGCCCATAGAACACCATCATAGACACGTTCTACCCTAACATGTCCCATTTACCTCCTGATCCCCATCCCTGGACTCTGCCAAGACAATGCAACATCTGCCACTGTTTTTGGCACTCACTTGACACTCAACATCACATCCAACATACCAAGGTGGTTGCCTTAATTAGTTCCATGTTTCTGAGGCCCACCCCCATTTAGCTATTCCTCACTACCCAACAGGCTTTCATCCCATGGACCTTATTTGCTTGCATTTCCACCTGGATGCCTCAATACTTTCTCACCACCCAACCTGCATCCAACCCACTTAATGTCAACCCAAGGGCTTCCCTTTTTCTTCATGGATACTCCATCTTCCCATCCATGGCAGGTTAGGATGGATTCACAGTCTTTCCCAGCCTCAAAATACATATGGCTGCAAAAAGGCTCCTGCTTTCCTGTTCCCTCCTTCTGAAAGGCTATTGTCTTATTACAAGTGCTGGTCTTTCCTAGCATGCTTTGTGTAGCTTCTCTCAAAAGCACGTCTGCTCTGTCCTCTATACGCATCATACATTCCTCCCCTTCCTGCAGCCAATGCTAAACCAAATCCTGCCATGCTCCTTTTAATAAGTAATTATCCAACACCCTGTACAACAATTAAATGTCTTTGTGACCCAACTGTAGAACAGAGTATTCTGAAGAGGTAACCATCATCACGTACACATTCACAGTAAATAATATTCTCTTAGTCGAAGATGTTAATTTCTGGTTTTTTATTGTCCTCATTCGCCACCGATCTCGCTTCACTACGCATCCATGAGCACTGTACCAAACTCAGCAAGCTGGAAGAAAGTGGACAAATATGTATAAAAGCCCACTTACAGGTACTGGAAGTCTGCTAGGATGCCAGTGATAAATCAACAGAGATAACTCTCATGCCAAGCACCAAGAACTGGGGGACTCCCATTATAAAGTAGGGAGCACACAGCATAGCCCGGAGAGTGTTGGGGTAGCATAATCATAGGACTCGAGGGGAAAAAAACAAACCCTCACACACCTCCTGGGCCCAGACCAAGAAGTAACGAGTCCCAGAATACCAATTTCTTCTTGCTGCAAGATCTAGCAAGATCGAGTTTAGAGACTGCGACAGCTGATGACAACCAGTCAGAGAAAATGAGAGGGGAAGAACCTGCCCACCTTCTGCAGATTTCTCTCCTGGCCAACAAGATGAGATAAAAAAAGCAATGATCTAGGAGGGCCCCTTACTTCATCTGAAAATCCAAAAATGCTAAGGGATAAATCAATATGGATAGGGGAACTCAAGATCCTTGACAAAAATCGACCAACTTCATCCCAAAAAATGTGGATGTCCGAGGCTGAGGGCAGCCCACATTTCTTGCAACAAACCGGAGGACCCGAAGAGAATTTTGAAAGCTTCAGTGGAGAGAAGTAGGCCCGATGAATTGTATACAGGTGGTTTCTCTTCAGCCATGCAGGTTTAACTGTCTCATATAAGAGATTACACGAGTTCTGCCAAAGATGATCCCAATTTTGTGCAGGTAAGGAACCCCTCCACAGTTCCTCCGGGAGCTTAAATTCGCCATCTACCGCATCTACGATGGTGTGATACCAAAATGAGACCTCCCTTCTCCCTGAAGGCTTAGACACCAACTGTTGTTCTAAAAAAGAACTTTACCCCTCAAAATTCCTATGATCAAGCTTAGATTGGGCCCAGCTTTCCAACTGAAGATATTTAAACCTGGAGAGACCCTCGCCGACTTTAGCTTTAAGTTGATCCCATGAAATGAGAATACCGTCGGGAGCCAGATCCCCCCAAACCACTAGGCCAGCATCTCTCAGAGGGATTGCCAGCCTGTCCCTTAAACACTCTGGAGTGCCAGGAGAATCCCACAGAGGCGACAGACTAGAAAAATAGCTGAGTGTAATTGCTCCCCTAAATTTGGTCCAGGTTTTAGCATATCCTTGTAAGACCTTCAGCTTGATCTTTTTGAAGAATTTCGGGCCCCCAAATTTAAACAAAAAACCCTCCTCAGCTAAGCTGGCACCTCTGAGCATGGCCAAAAAAATAACCCCTGCGCCTGTATGAACCGGCATTTTCAACAACATGCGTGCATGAGCAAGTTGGAAAGCCCAGGCATAGAGCTGAAAATCCGGCAAAGCGAGGCCACCCTTCTCTCTCCTCCGCCTCAACTTTTTCCAGGCTATTCTTGGTGATTTATATGCCCAGACAAATGAGTTTATATCACGCTGGAGCTTGTCAATCGCAGATTTTTCAAAGTATAAGGGAATGCAGTTAAAAAGAAAGGTGACCTTAGGGAGTATTGACATCTTAACTAAATTGGCCCTGCCAAGGATAGATAATGGAAGCAGGGCCCAAGATTTCAACAACCTCCGACACTCCTTGGCCACCCCAGCTAAATTGGTCTCAGCAATCTTAGTGATGTCCCGAACTATATTAATCCCCAGGTATCTCATTTTAGGGCTGATCTGATGCTGGTGCTGGTGCAATGTCCCCCCAAGGTTTTACTCCATAATTTCAGTTTTTGCAGCGTTGATCTCATAACCTGAGATCAGGCCAAATTCCTGAGCCTGTCTTATCACTGCGGGGAAGGCTGTTGACAGATTGGCTGACATGATTAAAATGTCGTCAGCATACAAGGCAACCTTCCTCTCCCACTCTCCAAATCTGAATGCCTGAATATTGGGATCACCCCTAAGCCGTTGAGCAAAAGGCTCAATATATAAATCAAAATGGAGAGGGGAGAGGGGGCAGCCCTGCCTTGTCCCCCTTGAGATTTTAAAGAGTTCCGTGGTGATCCCGTTCACAAATAGTCTGGCCGTATGATTCTGATGAATCAGCTGCACTGCTCCGATGAATCTTGGCCCTAGATGGAATTTCCCCAAAGCTTTGGTCAAATATGTCCAGTTCACCCTATCAAACGCTTTGGTAGCGTCTAAAGTCATTGCTGTTAAAGGGAGGGAATATGCAGATGCCACATCGATGGCCCCGATGAGACCATAAGTGAGATCTGATAGCTGCCGTCCCCTGACAAAGCCCTTCTGATCTAGATGGAGAATATCACCTGCCAGACGTCCCAACCTAGCTGCCAAGATTGAAGCAAAGATCTTATAGTCTGTATTTAAAAGCTAAATTGGCCTATATGACCCGCAGCAGGAAGGAATTTTCCCAGGTTTCAAGATCAGGATGATTGTGGCATCATTCCACGAAGCAGGGAGCGCCAGCCCTTGCTGTAGGATCTGACTGAAGAGCAATGTCAGGGTAGGGACAATCTTATCACTCACTGCTCGATAGAACTCCGCTGGAAGCCCATCGGGACCTGCGGCTTTCCCATTTTTACAGGACAATATGACTCCCCTGACCTCCGCTTGGGAGACTTCCCCATCTAACTGTTGCTGCTGTCCAGGGTTTAGGGAAGGAAGAGTAATATCCTCAAGCCAGCTCTGAACACTAGAGTTCGCCACGCTTTTATTCTCGCAATAGATGTTTTGAAAAAAATGTCTGAAAGACATCACCTATATCCTCATCTGTGGAAAGAGTTGTGTCTCCCCTGACGATTTCTTTAATATGGTTCTTTGCCCGATGAGATTTAGCCTTCCAGGCGAGGAGTTTACCAATCCCTTCCCCATACTCGAAATGGGCAATCTTGCTAGCTTCCCATCTTCGAGTGAGTCTAGTGTGAAGAACAGACTCCAACTGACCCCTTAAGTTGTCACACTTAGCCTGGGACTCTTGTTGGATTAAGGGTGAAGCTTGGCCAATTAGATCACCCTCTGCTACCTTGAGCTTGGCTTCCAACGATGAAACCTCATCTTTATATTTAAGATAAGATATCATTTTGGAAGGGTAAAGAGGGGTGGGAGAAAAAAAAAGAGTGTAGAATTGTTTTAGGCTAGAAGTTTTTCTTTTTCTCTTTAGTTTTTTCGCCAGTGCATCAGGTGGTGGGGGTGGGAGGCCTCCGAGAGCAGCTTCTGGACTTCGTCCAGATTTCTAGGGTAGGGGTTCTCCATGGCGGGAGGGTCGGCGCACGGGTGGGTGGTTTGGAGGTGTTGCAAGGTAAAAAATGTAATAAAAATGTCCTCATTTGCCCCTTTGTTACAGTGCTAATCTCATTTTCAGAGCAATCATGGAACTTTTAGGGAGCTTTGTAGGTTGTAGGGCTGGTCTTCGGTGCTGGTCTCTGTGGGTGTACCGGTTTGATCCACCATGAGTGTTTTCCAGATTTTGTCCTGGAATGTCAATGGCCTGCGTATAAGGCCAAGGAGAGATAAGATTTTGCAATATCTTGGGGACACCCCTGCGCAGGTCATTGCCCTCCAGGAGACTCATCTTCGTAATGACGAGGTCAACGCCCTTTAAAAAAATTAAAAATGGGTTGGACCATATGCCTGTACTAACCAGACTGCTAATATTAGAGGGGTCCTAATTCTTTTTAAGAAATCGGCCAGGGCACGTATCTTGTTCCAGTTAGCTGACCCAGGTGGTAGGTGGGTTATTGTGAAAGCTGTTATTATGGGGTTCCAGTTTGCCTTGGTTGGTTATTATGGGCCAAATCAAGATGACCCTTTTTTTTTAAAACTATCTTTCTCCATCTGGTCTATTTACCTGACCTAGTGATACTAGCTGGCGATTTTAATATTGTTCTGAATCCCCTGCTTGATAAAACGCCTAATAACAGAGCTAGGGTTCCATCTAAAACACTGGATTTTTTATTGGGTGCCATGAAGCAATTTGCCCTATCAGATATATGGAGAGAAAAATCAGGTCACCAGATTGGAGTCTCATATAGGAATTTTAAGTATCGGCATGCATCTAGAATAGACTATATATTGATTAGTCAGACACTAAGAGGTAGAGTAAAAGAGATTTCTTACTTGGCTTTACATCTGTCAGATCACTCCGGTATCTTGCTGGGGCTTGAGCTGGCAAAAGCTAGCCTTACTCGGTCATGGTCCTTCGACCGTACCCTCTTATTGGAAGAAGAGGAGATCTTCTTTTTGTCGCCGGAAATAGATTTTTTTCGGGGGGTTAATGTGGATTCGGCCCCAATAGCAGTAGTTTGGGACTCTCTAAAGCCTACTTGCGGGGTAAAATTACAAGTAGGTCAAGCTATAGGAACAAAAAATATAAAGATGTTCATTTCTGTTGCAAACTTTTTCTCATTGCTCACATTTATACGTACAGCACTTTAATGCGAAGATGGCCCTTTTCTACAGAATATAAAACTAAAAATAAATCAAAAACTAGGTGAGAATTGAATTGTAGTAGGAGGGAAGTGTGATCAGTACTGCAGGTCTGCGGATGCTATGACTGATGATGCAGTGTTCTACATTGGGCACGTCAGGGAGTAGGTAGGTGATGGCAAGGAATAAGGGACAATCACAAGTAATTGCTCCCGTCTACTCCCAATTGATACTCTTTTTTGCACTTGCCCTTCTAAAATGCTTATTATGCCATCAATAACACTTCCCAGAAACCCCTGGGGCCACCTTACCTAAACAATAAGAAATATTCTTGGAGGTTTGTTCTTGGATGCCCCACATCCACTGCTGAACTTGACCCCCTTGCTTGTTCAGCAAATGGAATCATGCCACCATGCAAGTCGAGCATTCAGTTACATAAGAAGGAGGGAGGAGAACACATCAAACTAAGTAGGTAGTTCACGGTTGACCCAAGTCAGCTTCTTATGCACAGAGGTAGGACGAAGTGCCTTGTTTCATGGCTGCTTCCTCGTTTTGTTGGGAAGGATTTTGGTGGAACACGTAAATATCATTGTCTGATGCTCTCCCTTACTTTCACTTGCTCAACAGGGACACCAGAAACTCTGATTAACAGTTCATGCTGTCAAATCTCAAAATTGGAAAGCATGATCTCAATTCTATTCAGTAGCCCAGAGATGGTGCCAAGATTGGGCAAATTCACCTCTTCTTTGACCAGCCTCTTGGAGCCCAATTTGGTAGTCTGTCAAGAATCAACAAAGATCAGAAAGCTGTAATTTGAACCGATAGAGTAATTTTAACATGTTTGACCACAAGCACGATTGCAGTAAGCCTATCAATCCAGGATTTTTTAATTCTTCACTCTAGCTCTTGCTAGTGTGCTGTGAACTCTAGGTCCTACTGATAACACTACGACATACTGGAGCGAGAAGAGAAAATATAACTCTACTCATCCTCTCTATTTAATTTCTGAATGCATATGGGGTGCTTTTTTGATACAGTACTTTTACTTAAATATCTTCAAACTCGTTTGGAGTGAATATGGATTTTACTTATTTGTCCTGGGAAGTCTGTAAAAGACGAAACACCTATTGGCACGAGCAGAGAATTCATGAAATAAACACGCATCATTGTTGATCAAGGATTGGAATGTTTTGTGGCGCTCGAGGATTAGATTTCTAATTTTTGAGGATTTCCTTTTGTGGAGTGTTTGATGGCCATTCCACCTCTATGGAAGCATCGATGATTTCTTGCACACAGTGATACAGATTGACTTTTTTTCCAATGCAGATGCGCACCTGCTGATGATTTGCCTAACCATCAAAACTGTGCTATTGCCAAACCAGGTTTTGCTTGCTGTGGCCATCATTAATTGATAGAAATTCATTAACACCCTTGGCTGTCCAATATGTGAGTACTGCAGCACACAAAACCATTCCAAGCACTGCAATTTGAAGTCCCTGTTTCAAAACAATCTCAACAACAACAAAAAATACATCTTGTGCCTCTGTGGGACCCCACCCCAAAAAAGACTAAACACAGAATGAAGGTCTCACTCACAGCTCACTTAAAGCAAGGGGTGCTACATGTTGGGGCCAAAACCTTTAAGGACCCATCACAGATTCTGAACAGAGGAACACCAGTTGCTAGTTTACATCACCAAGAAAAAAAGTGAAGCAAGGAAAGGGGGTGGAAATATGGCTAAGATGGAGTCAAGTACCCAAGCACTGCAGCATTTGTAAAGTGACAGACAATACAGGTATGTTTTTTTAATCCTATAGCTGCTATCGTAGTCACTTTGCTCACTGCCCAGCACACCAGGGTCAGATGGTCAACCAACCACAAATGTCTGCATGGCCAAATGCAACAGAAAGTGACATCAACAAAATATCTTAATGAAAAAGGGGACACGTTGTACATGTGGAGCTATTCTGCACACAAATGCAATACCAGGAACCAACTCTAATTCTACTAGCTAAAACAAAAGTATATATTTTGGAATTAGCTTGCCACCCCAATCCCTACACCACCCAGAGAAGACTCATGCCAGTTGCAGTTCATGCAAGCTATATGCTTCCTCCATTCTCAGAAAAGATTGAGGAATTGGGCACTCACTAGGAAGCACATGCCCAATTTCTTAAACAAAGGTACAGCAAACGGATGTTGTGCGCGAACTCACATGAAAAGAACGGCAAAGAATAAGAGAAACTGAAGATATATAAATAGAAAAACGTCTTTATTTATAAAATATAAATCAACTAAAAGTTACCTTTTCTTATTAAAATAACTGAATATATACAGAAACAAGTGCTTCAACAGGAAAGAAGTAATCAACTTCAGATCGCCTAAAAATGATTCTTCACATGAAAAACTGGGGCAAAACAATTAGAACCAATAAACCGAAAAGAGGGGAAAAAAATACAAGCCAAATAGGATATCAGAGCTGGCAGGGTTCAGGAATCACACATGGCTTACTAGAAATAATCACCTTCCTTGAAATCCCAATATTAAATACTTCAACAATTTTAAAGCTTTTCAAAGAGCCATTGGCAAGGTTTCAAACCTTGGCCCCACTGCCAGCCGTGCACTGGAGCAGCAAAGTGATTTAGAGGAGTAATTTTGTACAAGTGAGACTTTTTCACATCAACTGTAGAACGAGCACTTACCAGAACAACAGGTTTTAGAGACGTCTATTTTTGGAACCTGACATAGGGAAAGCACAGAAAACCAACTGAATATCGAGTAACTTCCATCCAACATTGAGATGGATAGACCCTTACTATTGTCTTCTCCATAGATGCACTGCTGCTCACAGCAAAGCCTTTCATCAGATGTTTCATGTGCGCGTTAGCACAAGGACCCAGGGAAGCGATCTGCTTTGCTGTTCTTACTGCCCCAGCAGTGGAAAAGAATTACTTAATGTAATCCATTTCCACCTCTGCATTTCTAGGGCCCCGTACACAGATTCCAGCCAGTATCTTCACACCTAATTCCAGGTATTGGTTAAAAGTCTCCAGCAATGGGTACAACTTGCAGGGCCCATAGTTACCAAGTCCTTTACCATATATTTTTTCCTATTCAGGTGGCCTTTCTGCTTAGAATAAACAACTTGATCTAAGCAAGTCTATTTTCAGCAGGTAGGAAGGATGTCACCAGGCAGGACATGCTCCAGCAGATAGCATGGCATGCCACCTACCTGTTGTGAGCATGTAGCAGCTCTGTGTCTCAGTACTCTGCTTCTACATTCATGTCTGATGGTTTTACTGGGTGTATTTCTGCACTTGTAAAAAAAAATGGGTTCTGTATTCTCACAATGATAAATTCGGGTGCCGAACACTGCACCATTTAGAAGCAGCTGGAAGGTATGACCTCTGGGGACACCACATTAGCCGACTTGTAATTAAGCTTGGGCAATATTTCCATTATACTCGTTATTGTTGCATAATTTTACGTTTCAATTGTAATGCGTAAAGCCAGAGATGACGCTATTATGTCAGGTCACGGAAACAAGATTTAGTTCAGGTAAGAATTCCATTACGGGAGCACAGGAAATACGTGAATGGAAGGGAGCGAGTAGGTCACATGCAATTAGAGCAAAATGCCTCCCCACACCCATATTGCATGCGAGGTGCTGTGTTGCCATATCGCAAATTAATAAAGAATGTTTGGTATTTTGCGTAATTTACACAAAGGAAATTAACCTCAGGCAGGCGGAACTTGCGTAATTTCCTTTATGTCAATAACAAAATGCCAAAAATTCTGTGTTTTATCTTCATAATGAGGGTCAATGGCTTGTCCTTTCTCTTCCAGGTAAAATGGCTGCCAAACTGAACTTCAGCCAATCCTGTTACTGATTTGGAAAAGCTGCACAAGCAAGACTACCTTAATAGCACAGAAGGTGTAAGTAAAGCATTATTCAGAATCCTCAATCCAAATGCTTTTTTGGAGAGGTTTATACCATGTCAACATATTTTTACCCCTTGATCCACCTTGTGAAAACAATGACACTTTGATTGAGGCCTTTGCTGATACAATAGCTCAACAGGTCAACATACCTGTTGCAAGTATATTAACTGGCTGATACTATCACGTACACCTTTGTGTTACCTTTGACCTAAAAAGAACATCCAACATTAATTATCATCACACTTAAATTGTCATAGCTCCTATGGATGGAAAAATCTCGTTTGAAGAGGTTAGTAGAGTTAGCTCCGTTGAAGAAGCCAACAATAAAGGAGTGCAGCTATTTTTACCATCTACAATAACTCGAATAATAATGAAAAATTAAATGTCATCTTTGCCAGGCGCATATTTCCACCAGCAAAGGACAGATGCTATCTTGGATGGCAGAAGGAAGCCTAATCAGAACAGGCAAACAAGCCAACCCAACACTGAAACTGCAAAGAAGCCAATAAACATTGGGGGAATGGAGTTATCCAGAATTTTTCTTGCCATATATTATTGTTGAATGGCCCCTTTAAGGATAACCATGTAGCACTCTGCATTGCAACCTCGCCTACATGAGAAGCAACTAAAGAACAATGTTGGTTCTGAAAATGCCAGTAATGTTTGTTTTGATAATGAAAACCCTACACAATGTAAGTGTAATCAAGCTATCCTGCTACCAGCTAAAACCACGACCCTGTAGACAACTGCATGAAAATATAGACAGAATGAGCACAAAACAGTCAGAGAAAACAGGTTTAAAGTCTTGCCCAGTTGGCTAGTGATAACTAACAGGCCAGAAGGACCCGTGCTACTGACAGTATGCCAATGTAAGGTAGAAGTCCTGTGCTTTCCTGGTGCCATGAGCAGCTGCCAGGAATGACTCAAGAAAACAAAAATCCGCTGCTGAAGGGGCACCTGAGAGCAGCAGGGCACGTGATGTTGCAGTGGCAGTTGAGTATCTGACAGCAGAACCTCTCACTACAGGGAGGCAGCACTCAGCAGCAGGTTACAGTTAGCATGGGTGATATTTTTGCGCAAAGCTACATATCGTGGATAGGAGGATGATAAATCACAGGGAACCCGACAGTAACGCCACCTTGTAAGTCATGAAAAGTAGTGGGTTTTGAAAGCAGAGGCGCACATCAGCATAGGATACCGAATGGCACCTGGCAGTAACACCACCGTGCAAGTCAGCAGTAGCAACCTCAGCGGCTCACAAGATGCAGACAGGAGATTAGGCAGGGGCACCGGTCAGAGGTGCCTCCTACAGCAGTGTTCTCGTCTTTAGCAAGAGGGTTCGAGTCTCCTGTGGCCGTGGCATCCAAAACAGGTCACAGTTAAGGCGCTAGAGGAGAGTGCTCTTCATCACAAATACAAGCAGCAGAAGCACCCACAAAAGGCCACGTGATGCTAAGATGGGTCCCCGTCATTTTACACTGTCATCATTGATTCACAGGCCGTGGGTCCTCGGGAATCGAGCATCTTCTGGATGTGGCTGCAAAGTATAAGAGACGATTAGACTAGCACAAGACACATGTCACACATTCACGGAAACTCGTTCCCCCTCACCCGTCCCACCAATTTCTTTGAGGTTAAGGCCTCCCTGGGTAGTCTTCAGGCATAAGCGCCTTCTTTTGCAATGCAAATGAGCTTTCCAGTATCTCGTGCTCATTTGCCACTCCACACTGCCGAGCCAAAGGGAGGACGGCGCCATTACAAGTTAAATAATTTGCAATGCAAATCCCCGCTGAAAAACTTAAGTCCGTGACACATGGAGACAAATAAATCGTTTGTTATGAGGGAGTGTTTTGTTCCTCCCCACTTTTCTAGGTAAAAAGCTGTCGTGTACCAGGAGTGATACAACTAGTATGTCATACACAAGCTCTGACTTGGCAAAAGGTACCGTGGGCACTAATGTAAACGATGAGCAAGGGGCATGCCCCCTTCCGCCAATTGAATTCAGTAAAAACAAATAGGCGTACTTTCGGATGGGGGTCCACATTGTGGGTGCGCTATTAATAGCTATGCCCCTGAACACGAAAGGCTCCTAAGCGAGGTACATGTATACATTATATGTAATTCTAAAAAAAAAAAAACCTCTGGAGGTGGAATCTGCACATGTACACAGACTAGAGTGTGTACTGGGGGCTTTACAAATGCAGCCATGAGGTGTGGGAGCAATCGTGAATATTATCTCAGAGGGGAGGTACGAGAATGCACACAAAAGAGGGAGTTTAATTGATGATAATCGACTCCAAGAACAGGTGCATAGGGGATGTGAACATACATACATCCTTCAGGGGGTTAATGAGGAAGGACCAAAGCATGTGTAAATATAGGTAAGTGGGCACCACCAAAACGCACAGAGTTAAAATAGCACTCACCAAGGGGACGCGCTCAACTCATTAGTTGTAGAACCAGCTGCCTTCGGACTCCTCTCCGTCTTGCTCTTCTACTCCTGGGTCAGGGCTGCTCCCCCCATCTTCTACCCCGGACTCCGGACTGCCTTGGGCTGCTCTCAGCAGCTCCTGCAGGCCTCGAATGTAGCTCAGCGCGGCTCGCAGTGTTTGTACTTTGCTCAGTCTGCGTGGCGACCCGGTCGCGCAGCAATGTGGCACGTGCTGCCGTAGCTCCTGGAAACCCAGGTTTACAAGCCGTACGCGCTGCCGCTCGCGCTCATTGCGGCGGGAGCAGGCAGGGGGACCCGGCGGGCCAGAGCGACGGCAGCGCAGAGATGGAGAAGTCTGCAAGCCACAACCGGGCATGATAGAGAAATAGTGACAGAAAACTCAGCTAAAAGAAAATATAGGGACGCACCCGCGGCCCGTTTAAATATTTCCACCTGCAGAAGTCGTCCACGCGCCACCAGCCAATCCTAGAGCAGCATTGCCCGCGGCACACGACCCCTTTCAGTCGCCGTCCAATGGTGGCTGCGCTCGTGCAGCGCACCTGCATGCTCCTCCCACACGGACACAGTCGCGTGCCCAGCCGTGCCTCTCCCGTCAAGTGGCAGGAGAGCTCCCCCTGCAGCGTGCTCGCGTGCCATACGCGTGGCGTGGCACAGCCCGTCCTCCCCGGACTATCCCGCCTTTTAGTCAGAAGTACTATCCGTAGAATACGAAATCGTAAAAAAAAGCACCTGTTTACCAGTGTGAAACCGGGGTAGGGCTTCGGATTTTTGAATTATTTCGTATTGTATGGTTATTTATACGACGCCTTCAATACTGCTTGCTAGGCCTAACGCGCCTTCTGATTACTGTTAAGTAACTATTCCGCATATTTAATTTCAGTTGCACGATGTCGAACTTGGCAATGACAAGTTAACATTTGCAGAGCCCACCCCACACCTGCGAATGCGCTATAACTGGTGCGTCTACTGGGGCAATCTGGTGCTCCCAGCCAGCCACCTTTAGCAATGCTTAGTGACGACGTTAAGAGATTCCCCGCTGTAAGGCACTACAAAGGAAGGGAGCGAGTTAGTTGTGCCACACTCCATGGAAGAAAGCCACAACTTTGATTTATAAGTGAACTAAGGAATAGCTAAAAGTGTCAGCAAAGTGATGTCTACTATATCTTTTTACAAAGTCTTCACTAAGAGCCATATGTACCAGAGACTTGCATCGCGGTTGCACCATGCAAGGTGTTACATGGGTGACGCAAACCTCTATGACAGATTTATGAAGTCACACAAAGCCACTCTGCATGGCTCTATGTGACTTCTTAAATCTGGAGAAGTGCAGCACAAATTGTTGTGTTGCGCTACTGTAGTGATGTCATGGTTACATGCACGAGATTATCGCAGCGCATGGAGGCTCTTGAGCACGATCATCTCGTGTGTCAACATGTTGTTGATTAAAATGTGTTCCACGCTCCGCGCCGTTCACTGCTTACCGGTTTTCCAAGCAACTGTAGTTTTGTGCTGGATTCTGTGGCAGCAGGGCGTCGTGGTCGTGGGTGAACTTCATACCGGAATAAATCATTCTTTATTTCATACTTGCTTCCTGGATCTTCACTTAACATCTTGACGACGATTAGATGTTTCACCCACCTACCACTTACTTCAATTTCTTTGGATTTACTTCCCACTTCGCTTTTCAACAGGAGGTCGAGAGACAAGCGTCGGACTCTGGCTTCTTCGTGTGCCTCTTTGCGAAAGCTGGACTAGACGCATTTGTCCTTGTGTCGATTTGATTAACATCACAGCCCTACGATTTCTGCATTAGTTATCTGCGCATTTGCAAGGGAAGTGCCGTCTCTCTCCAAAACGAGATCGCGCACGTCGATCTCCAATGTTCACGCCCTCTCCACAATTACAGGGGAAGTGCCGTCTCTCTCCAAAACGAGATTGCGCACGTTGATCTCCAACGTTCATGTCTTATCCACAATCCAGAATTTAAAGATACAGCACACCATTTTGAAGCGGTTTTCAACGCTACCGGCTGGTCATATTTCAAGTATTTAAAGGCACAGCACCAAGTTTCAACTGACTGGTTACATTTTAGGTATTTAAAGTTACAGCACCCATATTTTACGTACCTTAACATGTTGAATCTTACAGGAGGACTTTTAAAAAAAGAGAAATAATTAATATTTTTAGCCACTTGATTCCTTTGACTTTTGTCCTGTCAACTTCATGTCAGATACAGTCAAACTTGATTATTTGTAAGCGTTTTTAAACTGCCTCTATATACAGACTCTTACATTTTGGCACCTTATCTTCCTGTAATTTTTCACTGTGTGCCTTCACAAACTATTCAAGATTTAAAAAGTTATTTAATTAAAATTGTGCTAATCTCAGATTTTGTGACAACATGGCGTCATCTCAAAAACTACAACCCCTTCTCCTTTTCTTCTGTCTCCTGGTAAACCTAGTGTCAAATGGCGTCAATGGTTCAACATTTTTTACTATTATTTAGTAGCAATTGACGCTACAAAATACCCAGCTGTTCGTAAAGCAGCCATCTTATATAGTTGCATTGGCCTCGCAGCACAAAAAGTCTTTGATAATTTACCTCACATCGCTCGTACAGGTTCTGGTGATGACTGGGACACTTATAAGGAGGCACTTGCTCGCTTATCTAAACAATATGATGAGGAACCTAGTATTATGTTAGAACGACACAATTTCTTTAAAAGAAAACAAAATATTGAAGAAACAGTGGAAGAATACATTGCAGAATTGAGAATACTGGCATCCACATGTGAATTTGGGGAAAATACAGATTGTGCAATACGATACCAGTTCGTATTCAGTTGTTCTTCGCACAAAATCCAAGAAAGATTGTTAAGTTGCAGAAATCCAACATTATTTTAACTATTGATATCGCTAAATCAATTGAACGTTCTATGGTCTCATCGAAGGACATTCTCGATGGACATTCCATAAATTCTATTACCAGTCAACCAACAGCAAGTGTCTCTGCTATTTCTACTCACAATTCTGGAAGGAACTTTCAAAGGAAAAACTTAATATGCTACAGATGTGGTTCCAAGTCACATATTGGGAATTCTCCTTTATGTCCAGCAATAGGCAAGAAGTGCACTGTTTGCAAAAAAATTGGACACTTTTAAGGAGTATGCAGAGCAAGGAGACCAATCAAAATTAACAACATAGACATAACTGAAGAATTACAAACCATTTCAGAAAAACTTACTAATGTTATTGTTACAATTGAATGCAATGCTATTTGTGATGTTGGTACTGCTAAAGGTCCATGGTGTGATATTTTTATTGCAGATCTTCCATTTAGAGCCATGGCTGATTCGGGATCTCATATTACAATTCTTTCAGAGATCTCATTTGTAAACACTTGGGATAATTCAATACCACTCACTCCAACAGACATCAACTCTAAGGCATATGGGGAAAATGAAATTGATATGCTTGGATATTTCAAGTCTAAGTTAAAATGCTTGGGTCGTCATGTCTTTACAAAGATCTATGTTGCAATCAAGGGTAGGGACATTGTTGGGTGGCAGCATCCTGCAAAAATGGGAATTTATCTCAAAACAGGTTCTGATAACCCTATTGTTCTTGGTGATTTACCAGAAGGATACATTGCCGAGGATGCCAATAGTATTAACGCATTGGCCATTAACACTTCTTCTTTTTCAGATCTTTCCACTGATATTAATGATATCATCAAGCAGTTCCCTTTGGTCCTTACTAACAAAATTAGTACTGTGTTGGGTTTTGAACATCAGATAAGACTCAAGCCAAATGCCCAACCAGTTGTACACAAAGTTAGACATTTACCCCTCAGTGCCAGAGATGATCTTAAGAAAGTATTAGACAATCTTTGTTCTGAACGCATAATTGTTCCTTGTGATTCATCTCAATGGTTTTCTCCCATCGTCGTTTGCAAAAAAAAATCAGGCGAGGTGAGACTCTGTGCTGACTTGTGCTCATTAAATAAGAACATCATTATAGACTGTCACCCCCTTCCAAAAATTCATGATCTTTTAGCTGGCATAGGGGATTCCAAGTACTTTTCTCTTATTGACTTACAATCTGCATATCACCAAATTCCCCTCAGTGTAGATTCTCAAGGACTCACCACTTTTATTACTCCCACTGGGGCATTTAATTACCTCAGGCTACCATTTGGACTTGCATCCGCTGCTAGTGTATTCCAAAAGCTCATGGATTCTCTTTTCAAAAACATTTCCGGAGTACAGGCATATCAAGATGACATTTTGGTCCATGCTAGCAGTCGTGAAGCACATAATTCCACCTTGACCAAAGTTTTACAAATGTTGTCCTCCTCTGGCATGACCATCAGACATGAGAAATGTAAATTTGGTGTTCAAACTCTTGATTATTTGGATCACACACTGTCATCAGAAGGCATCAAACCTAAACTTTCACTAATTCAAGCGGTACGTGAAGCATCACCTCCAAAGGATAGAGACGCTCTACGTTCTTTTCTTGGCTTGGCTGAGCACTATGCTCGCTTTGTACATGGTTATGCTCAGATAGTTGAACCTCTTCGAGCATTACTTAGGAAAGGTGCAAAATTCTCATGGAGTGATGATCTGCAAGACACTTTTAATAAGGTAAAGGTCATTATTGAACGTGCCCCTGCTCTCCGTCCATTTCAGGATAATTGTAGATGTTTTTTAAATGTTGACGCCAGTTTGTCTGGCTTAGGAGCTGTTCTTGTCAGTGGGTGGGATATGAGGAACATACAATTGCATTTGCTTCTAGGACATTACTACCTCCAGAAACACGTTATAGCATAATTGAAAGAGAAGCACTCGCGTGTGTCTGGGCTATTCCAAAATTTAGATCCTACATTTGGGGGCGAGAATTTGATATTTTCACTGACCTTAGTTTATATGCTTTCAAGTTCTGGCCCCAACAAAGCATCTGCTAGACTCATACGTTTACTATCCACCCTGCAAGAATACCGTTTTATAATTAAACATTTACCGGGAGGGAAAAACTTTAGACCAGATTGCCTCTCCAGAATGTCTTTAGAAAATGTTCAGAATGAAGATGATAATAACATTTCTGGGTGTGTGGTGGCAACTATAGATGCTGTCGTGGAGTTTCCCTCTATTTCTGAACATACATGGAAGGTAGAATGTGACAAAGATCACAACCTACAAAAAGTTAAACAATGTATTATTCAAGGTTGGCCAACAACTAGAACACTATCTTGTGACTTGAAGAAATTTGCTCATGTTGCTGAGGAGCTCTCTATTGCTGGTGAAATCATCATGCGTCATGATTTGTTTGTTCCCCCTGAAAATTTGCGCAAGAATATCATTCAATTACCACATCAAGGCCATCTTGGTATTTCTAAAACCTGTAAGAGAATTAAGGAGATTTATTGGTGGCCTTCCATTGAAGCTCAAGTCAAATCCACCATAGAAACATGCCCAGAATGCCTTTTATCTGATAAGAAATGGAAGACTTTACAAACACCTTTACATCCTGTACCTTTCCCAAGCGGGCCTTGGGAAAAAGTAGGTATGGACTTTTCTGGGCCATACGAATTACTCCCCACACAAAACAAATTCTTAATCTTGTTAATTGATTATTTTTCTAAGTGGATGTTTTACTGGTTTTGTGATGGAGCTACTACCGAAAACACCATTAAGTTCTTAGAACATGTTTTTAAACTAGAGGGTTCACCAAAGTCCATAGTCACCGACAATGGTACGCACTTTTCATCACAACGTATGTGCAGATTTCTAGAATCTCACGACATACAACATTTGAAGGTCACACTTTATTCTCCATCTTCAAATGGCCTAGTTGAAAGAGGTAACAGGCTAATCAAGGAAGGTATCCAAACTGCTATTGCATCAAATCTAAATGTTGATGACTATTTGAAAGATAAGGTTTGGTCTTACAACACCACTCCCCATTCCACCACTGGGGTTGCACCTTTCACACTGCTGAGAGGTAGAATGGTACATTCAAATTGATTTCCCACATGGTTGTCTAACAAATCAGAACGGAAAATGGATTCAGTAGATGTGATTAGAGACAGGGTGAAGAACATCCAAGAAAACATGAAAAGTCAATTTGACTCAAACAAACATTTTAGTTGAGATTCATTAAAACCTGGGGATTGGTTGTTAATTAAAAAGCCCAAGAAGGTGGTGAAGGGTTCTTCTAAATTTTCCTCTCCAGTTCAAGTTTGCAAAGTATCTAAGGGTTCAGCCTTTTTATTCAACAAAGGGTGGTGGAACAAAAGAAATTTAGTTTTAATTTCCAATTCTCAAGCTGACATCATTTCTAACCATTATGGATTAAATGCAGGTCATTCACAATCCTACAATTGGTTACAAGACGTGGTTCCTACAAAATTTCAAAACGTAGAAACTTTAGTTACACCTGCCCCTTCTCTTATGTTTCAAGCACACTCTTCAGTTAGCCCTACAACCACACATTTGAGTGACAAAGAGGTATCAATGTGCGGGAAAAACATTACTCGCACAAGAAGGTTACCAGAGAAGTACAAAGATTATATTCTAGAATAATTTAATGTTCTTGTTACTCATCCTGATTATGTAAAAATTACTTTGCATATTGTAATCCTACTTCCACTTATGATATTGTTACTTTAATAGATATGTAATTCTTATTTTCAATTGTTAAGGGGAAAGATGTTGTAGTGATGTCATGGTTACATGCACGAGATGATCGCAACGCATGGACCCTTTAACGAGGCTCTTGCACACAATCATCTCGTGTGTCAACATGTTGTTGATTAAAATGTGTTCCACGCTCCGCGCCGTTCACTGCTCACCGGTTTTCCAAGCAACTGTAGTTTTGTGCTGGATTCCGTGGCAGCAGGACGTCGTGGTCGTGGGTGAACTTCATACCGGAATAAATCATTCTTTATTTCATACTTGCTTCCTGGATCTTCACTTAACAGCTACTCTGCCCTGGGTATGGGTTCCCTGGGTGTTGCAGTGGGTGTTCCTAAAAGAACATATAAGCTTGGGAATGTGTCAAAATCTAACGTCTTCCCAGTGAAGGTGTAACAAGGAGAAATGTATTTATTTCTCTGCTACTTACTCTTTCTAGTGTGCTGCATTCTGCATAGAGTAATATGCCTCCTGGGATTGTTTTTGTGTAGGAAGATGTTCCTTCCTGCACAAAACAATCCTGCCCACAACACGGGCACACTTGCACCATGGTTCAATGGTGCCTGTGTTGATGCTAGGCTACCTAAAGCGTGGCAGCGCAGGGGAAAAGGCAGGAATGTGCCTCATTCCATTAAGTACGGTGCATTCCTGCCCTTTTCCTATTGCACAGGGCATCAAGATGGCTTGCTGCTCTACTCTCTGCCATATTTTCATAAATATGCCTCTAACTATTAAGCACACAAGCTTTCGAAGCAGGCAGGCAGATGTTAACAGCAGCAATTTACGGTGGGGTTTTTGCACTTTTGACATGAGTCAAGAAAGCAGGAGGTGCTTCACATTGCCAAGCAAAACTAGCCTAAAAGAATCGTGAGACCCGAGTTCTCGCTTTTGACGAGTTAGACTAACTCATTTACAAGTCGGGTTAAGTTCTTACGGTTGGCTACAATTCATCCTTGATGAGAAGGTTTGTACCCCAAAACTCTAAAACAGTTTTCTTTCAGAAATGTTCTGCGTGCAGAACAGCCTTTTGATAATGTAGAGGTTTCAGGAATTATTTTCACCACAGAGCTGATGGCACAACGGATCTTGTAAATTGAATAAATTAATAGCTTTGAACATCCTTTGTACATCACAGAGTGCTATTTCACTACTTTTGTCAGTCATGAATCTACTTTAGGGAGGTCTGGGTGCTATTCTTTTAATGTTACATGCATTCTGCTTTTATCACTTCACTGGTGTCACTTTTTATGTCACGTGAAATCCCTTCATGTGATGTCATTCATTCTGCTGATTCGTTTTTACTCCTGAGAATTTTCAAAACTTTAAAGCTTTGGAGATTGCCAGTAAGTATGATGACTTGGCATGTAGAGTTAAAGCATAATCATCTAAGTGGGGAAAGGTTATACAGCAGACCTACATTGTGCTATGCCATCCCTAACAACGCATTAATGTCCTTTACCCTTGCCCAACACAAAAGAAGCTTTTAAAATCTCCTTGGTACTCCACCAGCCAGCCTTTTCTGTATTGCGATATAGGAGGCAAGGGATGTCCTATACCAGTAAGTTTTACTGTTCTATTGAAACATTTATGTTGCACTTACTACCCGGATGTGGCGGCGTGTCAAAGGTGAGCATTGGACGATGGTTGCTTGGCAGTACCCCCATTGCCCTCCTGTTCCCTGATTGTCTTCAAGCACCATCATTAATGAGTGACACTACCATGACTAAGTCAACGTTGTGAAAGTTTTTTTAGATATTACTGTTCTGAATTTGAATTTGTACCTCTCTCTAAGATCACATTTTAAAAACCTGCTTGCATCTATTTTTGCTGACTTACCTTGCTCTTTGCTGCATTGGGAGGGAAGCCACCTTACTTAGAGTCAGTGTCTCTGCACGGCAGGAAGTCACATAGTTACCGGAAGCTGCGCATTTGTTGGGACCGCTGGCCCGCCTAAGGCGCACCAAAGTCAAGCCCATCTGCGCCTGTCCGGATTGCGGCCAGCGCCAGCCACACTGCCTGTTTGTCCCCTGGGAGTCGCATATCTGGAGCGGGTTGCAACGCTTGTCTTGTTAAATTAGGGGCGAGCTATGGGAAGCCTAGCGATTGTTTATCTACTACAGTGCACCCCACGAAACAGGTCCAAGCAAGGGGTACCTATATCAGGGCGTGTTTAGTTAACTGCAGCACCCTCCCTAAACATGCAGAGGATATTTGGCTCTCCCTGGAATCTAACTCACTGGACCTAATGTTTCTCACTGAAACATGGCTCAAGGAGAGTTCAAATCCTGACCTGATGCAGGCGATACCTACTGGCTTCCAGATGGCATGTGCCAATAGGGGAGACAACAAGACTGGGGGTGGAGTGGCTATCGTTCTGCGGGAGGGCTGGGAAATCTCTTGCAGTAGGATTGAACACATAGGAATCATGGAGGCTATGTCTTTCTGTGTCAGGGTCTCATCCTCCCTATCGGTGGCCGGGATATTAGTGTATAGACGCACCCAAGATGCCAAGCTGCCACTAAGGAGAATTCTGTGACACAGCCGCTGATCTTTCATTGAAATACGCCAGCTTCACTATTCTAAGCGATTTTAACGTCCATATGGACAATGAAAAATGCACTGAAGCCCTCCAGCTGATGGAAACTCTTGATGGGCTCAACTTGACACAAAGAGTCACTGCCCCTACTCATGACGTTGACCACATGCTGGACCTCATCTTTTCGAATTACCCCTACCTTCTGGTTGAGGTCCCCCTACCTCTGACTTGGACGGATTATTTACTCATACCACACACCGCAGCAATGGCCCTAAGCATATTCCAGAGATAAGGAGAGATTGGAGGAAGGTCACTACTGATTCTATGACTCCTTTGCTTCATAATTCCCCCCTCCAGTTGACAGGGAATCCCAACGAAGAGATACCCAGCTTCAATAGCTGGGTTACTAATGTCTTAGATAAGGTGGCACCTCCCAGATCTATAATATCCACCAGAAAAAAAAACATCTGCCCTGTGGTTTTCTATGGAACTTCGGGCAAAGAAAAGTCTTTGTAAGAAATTGGAACGCAAGCATATGATCCCGCGGCCAAGTGTTCCTATAGAAAAGCGCCCCAAAAATGTCCACAGACTCAAACGTAATGTTATGCGAGACTACTTTTCACACAAGATCAAGTTGGCCGACAATTCAGCCACAGCATTATTCAAAATTGCTCAATGCTTCACCAAACCGGCTGCTCTTGATAGCTCTGTGACTCCATCTTCTACCCTTTGTAATGGCCTCTCAGAATTCTTTCAGGATAAAATTCAATCTATCTACTCCACTTTCCCTTCTAACATGTCTCTGCATGAGTTTAATCCTATTCCGGATTGTATTAATATTTGGTCGGAGTTTCATCCCCTTCCCCTGGATGTGTCCCTTAAGAAACTGCAGAGCTGTAAATCGGGCTCTTCGGGCAATTCCTGCCCGCTAAGTTTTTCAGACTGCTGGCCCCTTGTTTTAATGCCCCCCTGAACCTAATCTGGAACTCTTCTCTGAGATCAGGCATATATACCGAGACATGGAAACAAGCATTCTTACTGCCTATCCTCAAGATGCCGGATGCCGATCCTGCAGAACTTAACAACTTTCGACCCATCTCTCTGCTGCCGGCACCGGCAAAAATTCTTGAGCAGGTAGTTCAGAGTAAACTCTCTGAATTTTTGGAATCTCATAATTGTTTCCATGACTCTCAATACGGCTTTAGAGCAGGATACAGTACGAAGACCTCACTCTTGAAGTTGCAGAGAGGGTACGCGAAACCATAGATCAGGGCAACGCAGCTATGCTGGTGCTGCTCGGCCTGTCCGCAGCTTTCGATACTGTGGCCCATCCGATTCTCCTGGAGAGACTTAAACATTTGGGAGTATGGGGTACGATTCTGTCCTGGCTCCGGTCTTTCCTGGAGAACCGCACACAACAGGTTTATTTGCGCCCCTTTGTTTCCACCCGGAAACCTCTTGTTTTCAGGGTCCCTCAGGGCTCGGCACTGAGCCCTCTACTCTTCAACATATACCTTACCTCTCTCGCGATCTTGGTTGAGACTCTCGGAGTGAAAGTGATTTCCTCCGCTGACGACACCCAAATGATTTTCTCTTTTAAAGAACATTCGTAGGTTGCTTTTGTCAACTTTAGACGGTACCTGAGCAACATCTCGGATTGGATGACTCAAAACTGCCTAAAGCTGAACACTGAGAAAACTGAGGTGCTCTTCTTTAACTAACCGGTCCCACCTTCCTCCATGCTGTGGTGGCCACCAGAACTGAATCCCCCTCCTGTTCCAGTGGAGGTAGTAAGGAATTTGTGGTTCAAATTCGACAATGCTCGCTCCTGTAAGGCCCAGATCAGTCAGGTCTCCTCCATATGCTTCTGGTAGCTGCCCACCCTGAGGAAATCCCTCCACTTTCTCCTGCTGGATTGTAGGCGGAATGTAGTTCATGCCTTGGTTACATCCTGCCTGGACTACTCTAACAGCCTCTACTTAGGTCTCCCAGCATATTTGATCCGCTCATTACAAATGGTCCAGAATGCTGCAGCTAGATTGATCTGCCTTCCCGTCATCCCTTCTCTCCCCACCTGCAAAATCTTCACTGGCTGCCCGTCAGCAGAAGAATTGAATTTAAGACACTCACCATGGCATATAGAGCCACCATGGGTCGGGCCCGATATATCTGAGACTCAGACTGCAAAGCTACCAACACAACCAGGTCCTGAGATTCAACCACTTAAATCTGCTCACGCCACGCTTTCATAAGGCCAGAATAGGCAGCAGAGCCTTTGTGGTTAGAACCGCGAAGCTCTGGAATACCATGCCCTTACATATCCGCAAAACAAACCAGAATTAGCTTTCAGGAAAGCTTTGAAGACCTGGTTGTTCTACCGCACTTAGCTCTTTCGCCTGAGCCAATGTGATATTCTGCAGCCTTAGCGCCGGAACACCTCAGTTTGAGGTAGCCGTGCTCTCAATAAATGTTCCAAATAAATAAAAATAAGTCACAACCCCCTAACTCAACATTGACATAAATGTCAAATGTTGCATGAGTGGTGTATACATGTTTTAAAGCTGAACCCCTCTTCATTTAAAAAATGCTCAGCACCCAAGTGGAGTAAACTGAAAGAATGCTGAAACCGTAAAACTGCAGGATGTTATCGTAGCATATCCCATGTTATATAGTGTTTGGTTTCAAATAAAATATTTCAGAATATGACTGTTATGCATGCCCACATTCCAAACATTAAAGGTTAGAGTACAGGCAGCAGCCGCGCTGCTCGCTTTTTTAACAGCCAAACAACAGGTTCAGCATGAGCAACAGCAGTTGAAGGTTTTCCTCAAGCACAGACCACAAACAGCAAAGGTAGCAGTATGAGCTTCCCTCATAATCAAGACAGTTGCATCACAGGCAGGAGTGATGCAGGAATTGTTAGAGCAGATTAATTAATAAGGATTAATGTTCATTTTGAGTATTTATTTTAGCACAAGTATGCCACGAAACTAATTTGGTCTGGTTGCAATGACAGCCAAAGAAACATAGCTTTTAAAAGTTGCACTGCATGCATGATTATCTCTGCAGCTTTATTTGTTTTCCCTTTTTCATAAAATTGACGAAAACGTGATGTTTTGCATGGTGTTGTTTGTTTGCACTGTATCAGCTAATGTGCTATGAAGGAAGCCTGTTGGAGACGTTCTAGTAATGTAGCAAATGTTGAAGGTTGATAATGCCTACTGGTTCAACTGTGCTCCTATTTATTTTATATCGTTTGTTGTTTAGCAGCGTAATGTTATATCCTCTTGTATGTAGGTTGAAGGGGATGTTTGTTTATTAATTTTTGGTGGATTCTTAGAGCAAGTCTGTTTTTAATTATTGAAATTTCTGTAATGTTGATTGGCTTCTGTCAGTGTAACTTTCTTAGTGCAGTCCATGATGCCACTTCACATTATGAAAAGGCCACGGTTTTCTTCTCTGAAACTATGAAATGGGCTGTTTTGGGGATTTGTGTCAGACGTTTCCTTCCTTTCCAATTAGGCAGACTTCATGTTGGTCCTCTGGCTATTCCTATTTTTGGACTTTTCTTTTGAATTATGATATATATTGATGCTTATTTGAATTGACTAATTGTCCTTTTGCTTTCTGTAATAATTCTTAATTTTAAATAAACCTTCATGATTTGGACTTTAAATCTTGTCTTGTGTAGGTTTATTTTAGTTGCCTTGGGCCCTTGTTCTTTGGGATTCATATGGCCCAATCTGTCTAATCAGCCCTTTGGTGCAAAGCGCCAACCGATGGTGGCAGCAGAGGATGGCTTAGGCAGCAGGTTATAGACAAATAGTTTCAGGTGGATGATTATGAGCAAATTGGGGCAAATTTGATGCAAAATTTTAATAAAGTTTTTACCTCCAAAAATTGTTAGAATTAGGGGATCCTGGAATTGCGTGAATTAATACACATACAGCAGAAGTGGTACACCAGATGCACCTGACCTGTTAGAGTTAGGGGATCCTAGAATTGCGTGAATTAATACACATACAGCAGAAGTGGTACACCAGATGCACCTGACCTGTTGAAGTTGTGTGGAGTTTCATTACATGAGTGTCAATAGGGCTTTGCCTAATACATTGTCTTGTATGCTAAGTTGAGCCGTGTGGATTGTTATGCATATTGTGATGATGTACTCATGTTGTCATGTGGCGTATAGTTTGAAGTGAGTTAATTGTTGTGCGGTGTGGTGTAAACCGCATTGTGATGTTATGTATATGGTGCAGGCCTTGAATAATCATAAAAATGTTACTAGACCTACAGGTTTAGTGATTTAAACAAACTACTCAACCTAGTTATAATGCTTTTGACCCCTAAACTGGTTTAAAATTATGTGATCTCGGGCAAATAAATTCACTTGGCTGCCATTTTCTTCATTATTACTTATGAAAGCACCTTCAAATATGTAAATTCAGCATCTCTGCTGTATAAAACACTCTTTTGTTCGATTTAATAGATTAAACTTTTACTCTATAAATAATAGAAATCTAGCCACGTATAGGATTCACATGACTGCATTCTGAATAGGAGTGGTTGTGGACTAGCCCCAGATGGGGGTTTACATACTGTTACCCCGGGCACTCGTTCCACCACAAACTGAGGCAATGCAATAGCACCTCGTCAGGGAGTAAATCCTTAAGCCAGCGTTCGACATAGGCCATCGGGTCCTGTCACTTCTGGTAGGCCTACCACTCTCATTTTGTTACGACGTGTGCGCCCTTTTGCGTCTTCAATTTTATCTTCTAAGACATTCACCCGGTCTCGTAAGTCTTGTAGCGCCGCCATGTGAGTGTGGGATGTTGGTTGTAGTTCTGTCAGTGCCAGTTCATTTGGTACAAAAGGGAGTGGTGATGGATGGAGCATCAGAACCAATCAAACACTCACACCCAGTCAACAGATCTGGGTTTGATCCATCACCGTTCTTTAGCCCACTCTGCCACCCCAGTTCAGAAATGGCCATATGCAAATCAGTCTGACCCTGTGCCTCATGGGAACAGTCCAGCCCGAACTGCCAAGCCATGCCTTCCCTGGACCGGAAACAAGATTCCTAGGACCGGTTTCTGGCATTTCAGCCGTCTTCAGCCAGGCTTGCTTGAATCCAGTGGCAAAGTGAGCAAGGGACTCACGTCTGAGCATACCCTGAAAACGTATGGCGAACAAAGCGGTACAAAAGGGGGTGGTGATGGACGGAGCATCAGAACCAATCAAACACTCACACCCAGTCAACAGATCTGGGTTTGATCCATCACCGTTCTTTAGCCCACTCTGCCACCCCAGTTCAGAAATGGCCATATGCAAATCAGTCTGACCCTGTGCCTCATGGGAACAGTCCAGCCCGAACTGCCAAGCCATGCCTTCCCTGGACCGGAAACAAGATTCCTAGGACCGGTTTCTGGCATTTCAGCCGTCTTCAGCCAGGCTTGCTTGAATCCAGTGGCAAAGTGAGCAAGGGACTCACGTCTGAGCATACCCTGCCAACTTATGGCGAACAAAGCGGTACAAAAGGGGGTGGTGATGGACGGAGCATCAGAACCAATCAAACACTCACACCCAGTCAACAGATCTGGGTTTGATCCATCACCGTTCTTTAGCCCACTCTGCCACCCCAGTTCAGAAATGGCCATATGCAAATCAGTCTGACCCTGTGCCTCATGGGAACAGTCCAGCCCGAACTGCCAAGCCATTCCTTCCCTGGACCGGAAACAAGATTCCTAGGACCGGTTTCTGGCATTTCAGCCGTCTTCAGCCAGGCTTGCTTGAATCCAGTGGCAAAGTGAGCAAGGGACTCACGTCTGAGCATACCCTGCCAACTTATGGCGAACAAAGCGGTACAAAAGGGGGTGGTGATGGACGGAGCATCAGAACCAATCAAACACTCACACCCAGTCAGCAGATCTGGGTTTGATCCATCACCGTTCTTTAGCCCACTCTGCCACCCCAGTTCAGAAATGGCCATATGCAAATCAGTCTGACCCTGTGCCTCATGGGAACAGTCCAGCCCGAACTGCCAAGCCATTCCTTCCCTGGACCGGAAACAAGATTCCTAGGACCGGTTTCTGGCATTTCAGCCGTCTTCAGCCAGGCTTGCTTGAATCCAGTGGCAAAGTGAGCAAGGGACTCACGTCTGAGCATACCCTGCCAACTTATGGCGAACAAAGCGGTACAAAAGGGGGTGGTGATGGACGGAGCATCAGAACCAATCAAACACTCACACCCAGTCAACAGATCTGGGTTTGATCCATCACCGTTCTTTAGCCCACTCTGCCACCCCAGTTCAGAAATGGCCATATGCAAATCAGTCTGACCCTGTGCCTCATGGGAACAGTCCAGCCCGAACTGCCAAGCCATGCCTTCCCTGGACCGGAAACAAGATTCCTAGGACCGGTTTCTGGCATTTCAGCCGTCTTCAGCCAGGCTTGCTTGAATCCAGTGGCAAAGTGAGCAAGGGACTCACGTCTGAGCATACCCTGCCAACTTATGGCGAACAAAGCGGTACAAAAGGGGGTGGTGATGGACGGAGCAACAGAACCAATCAAACACTCACACCCAGTCAACAGATCTGGGTTTGATCCATCACCGTTCTTTAGCCCACTCTGCCACCACAGTTCAGAAATGGCCATATGCAAATCAGTCTGACCCTGTGCCTCATGCGAACAGTCCAGCCCGAACTGCCAAGCCATGCCTTCCCTGGACCGGAAACAAGATTCCTAGGACCGGTTTCTGGCATTTCAGCCGTCTTCAGCCAGGCTTGCTTGAATCCAGTGGCAAAGTGAGCAAGGGACTCACGTCTGAGCATACCCTGCCAACTTATGGCGAACAAAGCGGTACAAAAGGGGGTGGTGATGGACGGAGCATCAGAACCAATCAAACACTCACACCCAGTCAACAGATCTGGGTTTGATCCATCACCGTTCTTTAGCCCACTCTGCCACCCCAGTTCAAAAATGGCCATATGGCAAGCCCGTCTGCGCCCGTCCGTGCCCTGCCGGGACCAGGGGCCATAAACCCTGGCCCAACGCTGAAGTACTCATCTAGTGAGCTTTTGTCTCTTGACACCCTTTCCTACCCTCTCAAACCCTCTACCCTGTCAATATTGGGAACTGAAAACCTCCTTAGGACCCCCGCTGTAACCCCAGCCCATCCTGTTGCTCCCCCAGTTCATCCTATACCCAGTCCAGCGAAACCGCCGGGTCTGACACTAGCCCTCCTGAACACTAGATCTTTGCACAAACATCGTCTAGAAATTTTTACCCTTCTTCAGGATGGCGATATTGATATTCTGTCTTTAACAGAAACATGGATGGGGGAAGCATCAGTCCCCGATCTCATCTCTTCCTTGCCAACAAATTTCGATGCCTTCTGGCACAACAGGCAAGACAATAGAAGAGGTGGGGGGGTGGCGACCTTTTTTAAATCCAGTCTAAAGGCCACCACGATACTATCAGAAAGCTTGGACAATTCTGAGATCCTAGGGGTCAAGTTTACTCTTGACTCCTCTTGCTTTGTTCTTTTGACAGTCTATTGCCCCCCGGACGCCTCACCAGGTTTCTGCAATGATTTCTGCGAAACTATATCAGATCTCAGTACGCGATATCAAAAGCTTATGGTTGTGGGCGACTTTAACTTCCACTGGGACAACAGTCCCCGTGAGTCCCAGGCCAGTCAACTGGACATGACTATGTCCAACCTAGGATTCCATCAGTTGGTAAATGGCCCTACTCACTCTAAGGGACACACCCTTGATCTGGTTTGGTCAACTAGCCAGCAAGACAGACTCTTAAACTGTCTCCCATGTGTCTGGTCGGACCACTTTCTCATCTCTTGCTGGGTTCCCTTGGACTGTCCTTCCTCTCGTTTACCCCCAGAGTGGAGGAGAGTGCGAAGTTGGCATAAAATCAAGTCGGACAACCTTACCGACTTCTTTCAGAGATCTCCCCCGCACAGGCCTGAGGAGGGCCTTACTAATATTGACTTAGCCAGCCAATCCCTTAATGATACTCTCCTCTCGGCCATTGACCATGTAGCACCAGAACGCAGGGAAAGAATTAAGCCCAAAAACAAAGGGGCCCCCTGGTTCAACGAGACCTTACGGATACACAGACAGAGCCTGCGCAAGGTTGAGAGACAGTGGAGAAGAGCGTATAAGGACTCTGACCTGATCCTCTACAAAGCTGCTCTGGTCCTTTATAAGAAAGCTATCATCTCCAGGAAAGCTGATTATTATGAGGCTCGGATTTCTGATGCTCCTAATAAACAAAAGGAAACTTTTAAGATCCTAAAAGAACTTAGCAGAAAGGTCGATGTGTCATCAACTTTAATACCTTTCGATGTTGATACCTTACAGTCGTTCTTCCTGCAGAAAGTGATGGATATTCTGCTTGAGATTAATAAATCTCCCGCAATCGCTGTAAGTCAAGGATTGGTGTCACCCCAAACCTCACCAGCTCAGTTTCTTGCACACTTTCCTCCGCTGGACGCAGAAGCGTTGGCCTTCCTGACAAACAAAGTTAAATCCGGCTCACCGGCTGATCCTTGTCCTCCTAGGATTTTTCAGCTGGCTCGCCCAATCTTGGAATGTCAGATTCTCTCGCTCCTCAACAATTCCCTGGCCATTGGTCAGGTGCCAAGTAACCTGAAGGAGGCCAGAGTTATCCCCTTACTGAAGAAGCCAGGAGCTGACAAGGCTGATTTGAAAAATTACAGGCCAATTTCACAACTGCCCTTTCTGGCCAAAGTTATGGAGCAACATGTCCTAAAAAATCTCTCTGATTATTTGGACACATTTAAGCTGTTGCACCCACGTCAGGCAGGTTTCAGAGCCTATCATAGTACGGAGCTAGTCATGTTGTCTGTCCTTGACGACCTTAGATTGAATGCTGATAAGAGAGAGCCGAGCGCACTTGTGCTCTTGGACCTCTCTGCAGCATTCGATACGGTCAGCCACTCCATCTTACTGACCCGTCTGATGGACCTGGGACTCAGGGGTACGGCCCTTGACTGGCTAAGATCCTTTCTCTCTGGTCGCTCACAAAGGGTGCAGCTCGGTGATTGCTCCTCCAAGAGAGGTGTCATCCCATGTGGCGTACCACAGGGCTCTGCGCTGTCCCCGCTGCTCTTTAATATCTATTTGCAACCCTTAGTGTCCGCCCTATCCAATCTGGACTGTCGTGTTTTTAATTATGCTGACGACACCCAGCTTATTCTGAGGATTGACAATTCAGCCCACGCCCAAGAGACGGCCCAAGATATTTTAAGATTCACAACTAACTGGATGACAGCTAACTCTTTAAAAATCAACCCCGATAAAACGGAGGTTCTCGTCGTCCCAACCATTAATAATTCCTGGGGTGGCCTGTTCTGGCCCAAAGAACTTGGGACTCCTCCCTGTCCAGCCCCAGTTGTGAAAAGCTTGGGAATCAAGATCGACGCAGATCTCTCGCTAAGTCATCAAGTCTCTTCAGTGGTGAGCACCTGCTCTGGTATCTTGAGGCAACTGAGGAAGTTGGTCCCCATTCTATCTACCTCCTCCATGAAATCCATAGTCTCGGCTACAATTTTGTCACGCCTCGACTATGGGAATGCGCTTTATCTGGGCCTTCCTCAGAAACTCACAAACCGGCTCCAGGTGGTGCAGAATGATGCTGCTAGGTTGGTTTTCAGCCTTCCTAGGAGGGCCCATGCATCCCCTCTGCTCTTAAATCTACACTGGTTGCCCGTTAGACAACGCGTGAAATTCAAGGCCCTGTGCATTGCCCATAAGTCCCTCTATGGGCAAGCCCCTAGCTACATTAGGGATCGCCTGGCTAAGTATGTTCCATCTACTTCGATCTGCAGATGCTTTCCAGCTAGTCTGCCCCCGCAGCAATCTGGTTTCCAAAGGCGGACGAGCCTTTTCTGTTATCCTGCCACGTCTTTGGAACCAACTGCCGGAGGCCCTACGGAAAGAACCAGGCCTACTCCCCTTTCGTAAGCTATTGAAAACGCTGCTTTTCAGAGACTCTTCCTAAGATCCCTGTCACCAGGACTGTCTTTGCCGGGCTTTTTGTGAATCTCCTTCTGTCAGCGCTAAGAGACCTGTCGGTATATATGCACTATATAAATCCCCCTACAAATACAAATACAAATATGCAAATCAGTCTGACCCTGTGCCTCATGGGAACAGTCCAGCCCGAACTACCAAGCCATGCCTTCCCTGGACCGGAAACAAGATTCCTAGGACCGGTTTCTGGCATTTCAGCCGTCTTCAGCCAGGCTTGCTTGAATCCAGTGGCAAAGTGAGCAAGGGACTCACGTCTGAGCATACCCTGCCAACTTATGGCGAACAAAGCGGTACAAAAGGGGGATGGATTTAGGCCCAGATCTCTGTACTGGGGTGAATGTATGACATTGTTCTGCATTCTGTCCATCAATTGTTGTTTTTGCAAGTGCCAGTTCATTTGCACAGACTTTCTCTGTTAATTTATGGTGGTCAGCCCTCAAGAGTGTAAAGTCGGATGTAACTTATCGATTTTGGACTCTTGGGACGTGTGTGTTTGGTCTAGTGCTGTTCCAACTTTCTCGACTGCTGCTAGGCCCGAGTCTGATTTAGTGGCCAATGACGAGTGTGCAGGCTCTCGGGTTCCGCCATTTTCTCCATGTGATGTCTCGGCTATATCTCGATGAATCCCCGTCTGTGGGTTTTTTGATAGTAGGCGACCCATGGCAAGCTTCTGCACTGAGGGCATATTTGGGTTGTCACAGCCGTGTCACCGGTTAGTGCCAACTGTACCAATGTACATCTGGCGTCGTGTGGGACCGTAGGTAGTAGCTAACCGTTATTCCTCCAGCGTGTGCTGCGAAACTGACTGACAACATGACCTGACCTATGCGGTAGAGATGCGGACAGCAGGTTGAGTGTGATCAGTCTCATGTCTTCGTCTGCTGCGTCCGGCGCCTGCTATATATTAATCCCTGTTAAGTCTCCTTTGTTACTTGCACCGCAGCATACAATAGAATCGCAGGTTCACGTGGCAGTCCATGCAGCAGGGTCCCTCTTTTGTCTTGTTTCCGCTGGAGTGGGTCTGTAAGAAAGCCCGCAGTCTTACTTCAGGTTATGGGGTAGGTAGCAGCAAGTACCACGAGGTGGCCCTAACCCAGTTACAGGCCTCAATCTAGGGCCTGTAAATATAGGGCTGCAACACTTTACCTGGGCTCTTCGTGAAGGGCCAAGCCGTGGCCACGTCTCACCGCAGGGTTCGGGACAGGAAGACCCGGGAGGGACTCCGCATCTGTTGGCGGCTGAAATACATATGGATGCATGGGACTGAGCAGGATAAAGAGGGGAAGGACGCAGAGCGGTATCAGATTGTGTCAGCCATCTTGGCTGGCTAGCCACGCCACCCCAGTGCATTCACCAAACCCATTGAGACCTCTTTTATTGGCTCTCAGAGGTTGTCATTCAGCCTTGAGGATCACCAAGTTCTCCTCTCAGACCTTTTCATATTGTCAAAACATCTTGACTAACCCTCATCTGAGACATAAGAAAACCTCATTCCGTACTTCCTGGCTCTCAAGTCCTTTATACACCATCCATTAACCCCCAGAGCCTCTTTCTGGCCCATTTCCTCATTAATGAGAGGAACAGCATTCAGGAACGGAATAACATCAGCCTCGATTTATTGAATTAGGCCACTACGGACAGGACGCGTTTCAGCTGGAAAACACCGTTGATCATATATATATATGTATATGTATCCAAACAATCCATCGTCGGTAGACAAAAAGAAGCCGAGCCCAATTCCCTAGTAACTTATAATTTTACTAACACATGTGGCAAACAACGCCTGACGCGTTTCGGTGCAGCCGCACCTTGGTCACGGATCAAAGACTGTTTGTATCAATCCATTACATATACTGCATGTTGGAGCCGGCCTCGTGACGTGGTCCTGTTCCCCCTCGCTAAGCCCATGCACCTCGGGGCTCCTCCATTTTGGATTATACGTCACTCCACGTGACCACCTACGTGACCCCGCTCCACCCGGCCTCTGTTCCAGCGAGGCCCGACATCGAGGCGCCAACCCCTGGCCCAGGGGATACCACGTGAACCCTTCCCACTCCCGGCGGAGGGCAGTATCGATGGGACCCCCAACCGTCCTTCCACACCTAGGTGCGATCGCCCCACAGCTCTCTGGGGCCTGGCGCCTCTCCTGCTGGGCGTCTGGCCGCTCCCTACTCGGCCTCTCCGCCCCCTCCGGGTGCAAGGGTCCGGACATCAAAGGGCTCCAGTCCTATATCTGGGGCGACCCGACAACAGGACAGCAGTTGTATCCTGGAGTCAAGAGCCCTGCTGATCGGATCGCGGCTGACCCTACGGAAGAAGACTCATCCTGAACCCACACTCTGAGCCCTGCTGACGACGTCGCGGCTCCACCGTGCTTAAAGACCTTCACGAACCTTTGGGGCCCTGCTGACGCTGTCGCGGCCCGACCTTGTTGAACCTTACCATCAGAGCCCAGCTGACCTCGTCGCGGCTCGACCGAAGCGGACCTACCACCGGAGCCCTGCTGACTGTGTCGCGGCTCGACCCAAGCGGAACTACCACCCGAGCCCTGCAGACGCCGTCGCGGCTCCCCACGTCCGAGCCGCTCTGAGACCAGCACTCAAGGTCTGGCGCAGAGCCCTCCCGTACCTGGTTGGTACTAAGACTGTCCCGCTACCCTATCCCTCTAAAAGACATTGAGACTCTTACTGGATCCCTCGATCCCCCTGTAAATATTGAACGTACTACTGCTGATAAAGAACCAAGTCAAGCAACTGATATTGAGTCCTGTGTGGTGGTATTACTGGGCCTAGTACGATCATAGGAGAAAGACCTCCCCGAGGGGGCTTCTCAGCGGCGCTCGGCTATAACCTTGCGGTAGGAAGGTACCCCGGAATAGTCTCCCCGACTCCCCGGTGGTCCTCCCTCCAACACTGCACACCCAACATAAAGGTAGGACTACATATCACATTGCATGTTGAGGAAAAAATGGCATCCATTTTGAAGTAGTGACTTCTAATTCATGGATAATAGTGAGCCACGACATTATTTATTTATTTATCTTATTTATAAAGCGCTCTAACAGGCATCCTGGCGCTTACATTGAATGTGCACGTAAGAGTGATGCTACACGGAAGACTGACAACAGATTATGCTTTGGGGAAGAGCAAGGCTTTTTATCTCTTCCTGAAAGGGAGAAGATCCCTCAGTTGTCTCAGTTCTAGTGGGAGTTTATTTCCTAATCTGTCGGTAGAGACACTGAAGGCTCTGCCACCGGATTTCATTTTGTTGAATCTTGGTATTTTAAACAATCTGGCCGAGGAGGAGCGAAGGCTTCTCTCAGGTACATACCAGGCAAACGTCCTCTGCATAGATACTGGTCCAAACCCATGCATGGCCTTAAAATCTATGCAGAGGGCTTTGAACTGGATTCTTTGCATTATCGGGAGTCAGTGCAGCTCCGCCAAAGCCAATGAGGAGGAGGAACCTCTGGGCCTCCCCAAGGCTAACTTGGCTGCTGTTGACTGAATCCTCTGGAGCCTATCTATTAGATATCTCGGGGACTCCAACAGCAGCGTATTGCAATAATCCAATCTGCTTAATATAGTGCTTTGTACTACCAGCGCTCGCGCGTGAGTAGGCAGCAGAGGAAAAATCTTCCGCAGGATTCTAATGATAGCGAAGCAGCTTCCCACAGTTTTGTTAACCTGTGACTTCAACGTCAGTTTATTGTTAAACATAATGCCCAGATTTCGTACCTTCTCAACAGGCCTCAGCACAGTAGATGTATCTAGGGGCCAAAAATTTACAGGCAGCACAGATGGAACCTTCCCCACTGAACAATAGAGAACCTCGGTTTTACCGGCATTAAATTGCAAAGAATTCTCCCTCAACCACTGAGCTGTAGCACGCAGGCAATCATGAAACACTTCCTGAGATGTCGACTGCTCTCCCTCTAAGGAGAGAATCAGTTGTGTGTCATTACTCATACTGATAGTTTTCCTAAATTGCACGTATACCCCGTGTTTAAAATTACCAAGGCATGTCTTAACAGTCGTGATGCATGATCAACAAAAACTCGAATGTTCTTACAATTCCGCCCCAGTGGTCCAATGGTTATCGGGCACAGTAGTTCTTACCAATGCCCAAAGGACTGGTGTATCATACGATATATGAAACAACCGCATATCATTCTTCTGCTTGTCAAAAACTGGGGATATTCAAAATACCGCCCTGTGGGCTTCCAGCACGTATGCCAATTGTAATTTCAGGTCGGTAACAGTATTTACATTCAATTCCGCCCTAGTGGGCCTATGTACACTTAACATAACCTCAGTCAACTACTTCTCAGTAACAAATTGAGAATGTTATGACATTAGAGCTCTCTTGCTTTCCTCCGCATAATGCTGATCTCTCCGTCTCCTACAGAATAAAAACTAATGCACAATCAAAAATTATAAAAATACAAACATACAATCGAGGCATACAAGGGACGACATTTTTAACAGGATGAATGGGCAATGTATCATGGTTACAATATTAGCCTAAATGAACAGACAATTCTTCTGTTTTATTTAAACCAATCGGATGTACTGTCTCAAATGTAATAATCATCTTGGACTCTAGGCGTCTGGGTTCTCTGACTTTATTACTTCCTGTTTCTGATAAAGGAATTCTGTGAAGGGCACAAAATCTCAGAAGACTGGAATTCTTATTGTGTAAATCCTTAAAGTGTCTTGCAATAGGGTATTGCTTGTCTTCATTAACATTTGCCCTTACATGCTTCAAGATGCGTTTTTTTACCTGATGGTTGGTACTTCCAAAGCATATCATTGAGCATGGACAGCTAAATGCATTCACACAAATATCTGATTTACAGGTAAGATGTTTCTTAATTACAAAAGTTCTTTGATCTTTGGATAACTCAATCTGTTTGTGGTTCACACTGTTTTTACATGCTTTGCATGAGCCACATACAAAAAAGCCTTGTATCTGGTGTGGGTCTGTTTCAGTTCATAAAGCACTGCTGCAAAGAATATCATTTAAAGTAGTGCATCTTCTAAAAGTGATTCTCGGATTGTCATCCACAAGTTATTTCAAGGTATCATCAGTACCTTACACATGGCAATATTTCTTCAGACATCTTTTGACCTCCCACTCTTGATTGCTAAAAGCGGTTATAAACCATATAGGTTCTTCACTATTCTCATCTCTGCTTTTCACTTGCAAAAGATCTGCTCTCTTAGCTGTCATGACTTTATCACATGCCTGTCTTATTATTTTGCTGGAATAGCCTCTTTCACTGAATCTTAATTTCAGATTCCTCATTTCCTCATTAAATGCTTTATCTGAACTGCAATTCCTTCTGTCTCTTAATAGTTCACCATAAGGTATGCTGTTTATAAGGCTTTTAGAATGGCAACTGTCCGCATGTAGCAATCTGTTTCCAGCAGTTTGTTCACGAAATAATTTGCTTTCCAATCTGTTGTCATGTACCCTTACTTCCACACAGAGACGTTTTAATGCATGTGCAAAGTGGGCTCTGGCCCAGGGCCCCAGCCTTTCAGGGGGCCCCCTGACAGAGTCAGCTCCATTCTGCAGAGTTTTGCCCTAATTACCTTGAATATTTCTTAAACAGATTGTTTTAACCCCTTGCATGCCCGCCCCTTTCCCCGCCCAGTGCCGCGCCTTGCATTAGCGGGCGGAGTTCATGACTCGTCATGGGCACAGCGCCACCGCAGCCCATGACGAGGTCGACATGTTTCTGCCCATTCATTGCCCCAGGAGGTGGTGCATTGTGTACCCAAAGTCCCCTTGGGGCTGCATTGGCTCGCAGATATTCCGTCATAATAACGCCGTGGATGGCCGTCCTGACTTGCTCCTTCTTCAATTCAGATAGTTCATCCCAGTCTGAGTTCTGTTCCTCCTCCCCCTCGTCCCTCTTTCCTCTGCCCCACCTCCCCTCCCTATCTTCCCCGTTCTTTACCTGCACAGGCAAGATAGTGACGCTGCCACGGCAAAACCGCAACTCGGATGCGTCTCAAGGTAATCTGCCTCTGCCTATCTAACGTTGGGGTCTGCTTGTATTGTGATTGTCCAACTCAAAACACACAGATAACAGAATGACTGTAACGATTGTCCTGTTTATTTATCGAATCTACCGAGACCATCTCGCAACTTTCACGATATATTTATATTCTTTCCAATGACTCGATAAACCAAGGGAAACATATCGTAAAAACGTGATCGGCCAATCGTAACGCCCACTAAGATATATCTTTCCCTGGCTACTACAATCCCACAGTATATCAGAGATTTGCCATTATATAAGTTGCTTGACAGTATCAATAAGAATTGCCATTTTTTGCTTGTTCATTGTTTTAACTCACTTGTCTTTTTTAGCCCATTGCCACCCAAAATTGGGTGTTTCTTTTCATTGATTGTCTCTTAGGTTTCATTTTCATTTCTCCACAGGTAACAATATTTCTGAGACGTAGCTATCTATCACATTGTTTGAAGACAGCATTTTTTCAATTGCTTGAACTGTACAACAACAGCTCACACCACTAACAGGTCCTGAAGAATGCCCCACGACCCCCTCCTGGGGCAATAAATGGGCAGAAACATGTCGACCTTTTGATATGGACACCTACAGTGCTTTGGTTACATAACCTAACCTTCAGCACCACCTCTCTTTTTTAACAGTCTCCCCACACGCCCACCAGAATAAATCGTCATTTCTTCAAGGCAGTGTGGGTACGACACTTTTAACCTCACTATTATCACTTTTGCACAATTATTACTGATCACTACCAAGAAGCAGTGGTTCCCTCCAGGTGGAGGCAGCATGACAAAAGAGACCCAATGATAATGCTGATGCGTATTTATAAGGCGGAGAATCAAGATAAACCGCCAAGAACCGCCCATACCACTCAAAAAATACGCTATTGAGGGTTCTCATTAACACCTATCTAGGTGTTAATATTTTCAATTTCAGATTTACGAACCTCCACTTTTGGTTACAAGTGATCCATTCCCCCCTGATTTATGACATATGCTTTGGAAGATGAATGGATAACTATCTCTTCTAACTCCCCCCTCTCTTGATTGGATGGTCTTTTCCATTGTCCATATGTATATTGAAATCTCCCAGAATAAGGCAGTTGTTGTATTTTAAGGCCAGGGAGGTGGTGGCTGTATTAAGCATAGTAATAACATTTCCAATTGCACTGGGTGGTCTGTAAATTAGAAAATCAGCTATGCTATGATGGGGGAAGAAGGTACAGTTGAAATCTAAGGACTCTGCGCCCTCAATGTTTTCCATTGGGATGGGAGAGCAGTCTAGTAATTGATTGTAAATTATGGCGACACCGCCCTCTTCCCACTCGGTCGGTTCCTCCTAAGGATTTTATAACCCGTAGGGATGGCCGAGGTGATAGTAGGGTTGGAGGCTTCAGACAGCCAGGTCTCAGTGAGAAATAAAAGATCAGGCTGTTAGTCTAAAAGTAGACAATAAATGTGTGGTTCATGCTTTTGCATAGAGCGACAATTTAAAAGGGTGGCCTTTAAGTCCTTTGTTTTCTTATTGTTTTTACACTTATTGTTGCATGGGAGGATCTTGGGTGTGGGTGTCCGGGGATGGAGGAGAGACCAGTTGCACTTATTGCATCGAAAGTCTACCTCCAAGCTTGGATCAGCCGCTGTACACTGACATAATGGTAGCCGCCTAAGGCTAAGCAGTGTTTACCTATTGTAATATAGTGGAAGAAACTCACCGAAGGGGAACTGGGCAGCATGGCCGGCACCAGAAGCCTACGGGCACAGACGGGCTTGGCTTTTGGTGCACCTTCGACGCGCCGGCGGCACGCCCACTGCGCGCATCCTCTTGTATCAGGAATATATAGACTAATGCCTATGATGCAAACTGGATCGCTAGCACAGCTGAGGAAGTGGAAACTATGTGGGTGGAAGTGAGGAACCTTATAGTAGCCACAGCCCTCCGCACAATCAGCGTATCAGCCGTGGCTGACCAGGACTGGAGGAAAAGCGAGATGTGAATCGAAGCAGCTGAGGAGGTGTAGGCAAGCAGAATCAAGTAAAGTGCAAGTGCTCGTAGGTAGGAGAAATTGTTAAAAAGCACAGAGCAATTCAGCCACACATGTACATTTTAAAAAGTATAAAAAAAACTACAAGCAGGGCAGGAAACACTAATGCCTACCGCTGTCAGCTGCACGCGTCCATTTAGATCGGGAATATATAGGCTAGTGCCTATGATGCAAACAGGATCGCTAACGCCGCTGAGGAAGCGGAAACTGTGTGGTTAAACAGGGGCTCAAATTGGATCATAAATTCAAAGCTGTTCTGAACAGGGGCCCCCAAAATATGTTTGGCCCAGGGCCCCCAAAATCCTTAAGATGTCCCTGCTTCCACATCAAGAAATTCAATTGCCTCCATGTGTACCGTACTAGTAAATCTTAAATTACAATTGTTTTAATTCAGGATTTCTATAAACTGGATAGCCTCAAGTTCAGTCCCTTTCCAAATGCAGAAAACGTTGTCTATGTACCTCCCCAGAGGACGACAAGTTGGTTGAATGCTGCTTTGATATTACCCGCCACATGCTCCTCCCACCAGCCAAGGTACAGACCTGCATTGCTGGGGGCGAAGCAGGTCCCCAGTGCCGTTCCCTGGGTTTGGCGATAAATCACATGGTCAAAGATGAAGAAGTTATTGGGTAAACATCTATACATCATGGTTAAAAGCATTTCAGTGTGCAAAAAAATAAGTCAAATCTCATGTTTTCAAGAAATGACGGCTAGCATTCATGCCCTTTTTGTGAGGTATACAAGTATATAAACTGTTGACGTCTAGTGCCATTAGCATCATACCTTTTTACCATGTAACATTCTCTGTCAATCTGAGAAAGTCCCCAGTGTCTTGTACATATGAGGGAAGTGATTGTACGTAAAGCCGCAAAAAATAATCAATATATTTAGATGTGTTTTCATAAAGACTTCCCACTGATGACACAATAGGTCGCCCTGGCAGATTCTGGCTGTTTTTGTGACATTTCGGCAGTAAATACATTGTCGAAAGTTTAGGATATTCACAATTTAGGTATTTGTATTCATCAGTTATCAATCTTTCATATTTCCATTTGACCAAATCTGCTCTGTATTTGTCATTGCTGTTCTCATAGCTTACTCTGTTGGTTATTGTGTAGTTGCTAGCATCCCCCAGTTGTCTCCTCCCCTCAGCGAGGTACATCTATTTTGGCCAAATGACAACATTCCCACCCTTGTCAGATTTCTTGATTACTATAGATTTACTCTCTTGTAGTTCTTCAACAGCTTTCTGTTGATCTAGGGTGAGATTGTTTTGTGTACGAGATCTAGATTTATCAAGTTTCTTAAATTCAATTTTCACCCCTTTCTCAAATACCTCAATCGCATCATTGTATATTTGGGGTAAAAATCTAGATTTAGGTTTAAACCCACTCACACTAGTACAGTCTATTGTTAAAAATTCCTCAGCTAGACTCTCTAGTGGATTGTCAGTACATTCCTCACCACTTTCCAATGTGTATGTGTGTGTGTATATATATATATATATATATATATATATATATATATATATATATATATATATATATATATATATATATATATATATATAATATATATAATATATGTGTGTGATATATATTCACCAAAGACTTATCCCCGATGGAAGAGCCCACAAGTCGTTTGTATATTCGGTTTTTATTCCAGAAGTCAGCTACAGCTCAGGAAACAGGTAAACTGCATCACTCTTTACATGCCAGACGCGTTTCGGGTTCTTGTTTCCCTTTATCAATGGCAATAGTCCAGCTTGCACCTCGGCGGTCTGCGCACTATTTATATCATACTTGGTCTTTCCCCAGTGGGCGGGGCCATTACCACAGCCTTCTGGTTCGTGTAATCCACTAAATGTTACCTCCAGTGAGTCCATCTTTCATGCCTGCTGCAATGTTCACAAATAAACACCCATTGGGTTAATGCACCTTTTTTGTTACGCAAAGTTGCATTTTTCACGCTGTACTTCACCGAAAACTGTCTCCCCAATGGTGATGACGCCTTGCTTGCGCCACCTGGGGCCCGCAAGCGGTGGGGCTCCTCCGCGGCTGGGCTCAGCCGTTAAATAATTCACCAAATAGTTAGCCCCGATGGAAGAGCCCACAAGTCGTTTGTATATTCAGGTATTATTCCAGAAGTCAGCTACAGCTCAGGAAACAGGTAAACTGCATCACTCTTTACATGCCAGATGCGTTTCGGGTTCTTGTTTCCCTTTATCAATTGCTATAGTTCAGCTTGCACCTCGGCGATCTGCGCACTATTTATATCATACTCGGACCATCCCCAGTGGGCAGGTCCATTACCACAGCCTTCTGGTCCGTGTAGTGCACTAAATGTTACATCCAGTGAGTCCGCCTTTCGTGCCTACTGCAATATTCACAAATAAACACCCCATTGGGTTAATGCATCTTTTCTGTTAGGCAAAGTTGTATTTTTCAATCTGTACTTCACCGAAAACTGCCTACCCATTGGTGATGACGCCATGCTTTCACACTGGTAATAGCCACCACCGAAAAGGCATTTTTGTTTTCTTTATTTTCTGGTGACTCTTCCCATTTCAACTCCTGTAGGATTCTATGCTCCTCAATACAGATAAAACGGCTGAATTGAAATATACCAAACTTTGCATATAGGCAGAATTTTACTCAAAAAGTGCATTTGCTTGGTTTGTTATAAATAAGTTTATTAGTTTTCAAGAAATATATGATAATAGAGTGTTCTGGTCTGGGCATTAAGAGGTTACAGTCTAGAGATATATGGATCTCCAAGGAATAACATGGAGGGTGTGCAAATCCAAGAAGACAGGATTAAGTCCTAAAGGGACCGCTCCCCTCATGAAAATAAGGAATAAAAGGGAATTTTTATTGCTAGTTTCACAAATCCTGTTCATGATTGGGAAATTCTGTGCATTATTTGCAGATCGCAGATCCTAAACTCTCCCAACGCTCTCTAGATCCTGCAGACCTTCTTATCGTGTCATTCCTTTCAGGCCTTCTCATGAGGGTGTTGTACCTTTGGGGCTTGGTGTTCTATTCAGTTCAGTCACCTTTAGTTAGACCCGGGCTCAGCTACTGATAGCATCCACTCCTAATGGACTACAGTGTTCATCTGTTCCTGCCTCTATCAGGCCTCACAAAAGGTCTCAGGATTTGTGAATCCCTCACAGGATTTGCAGATCATGGGAAAACAAAGAGTTTGAGGCACTAGGTGTACTACAGCTGTGCTTGGCCAGTGTCTTATGGGCATGTCCTTAAGCCAAATGGGGTTTGTTGGCCGCAGGGCCTATCTGTGCATTTTAGGAATTTGCTGTCCACATCTTGTATAGAATGGAGGCTGACCTATGACAGTGCTCTGCAGCCAACTCTCGCTGCCTCGATATAAAGAATACTTTGATGAGGCATATGGATTACCATGACGGGAACATGGTTTTGGCTTGATTTGGCAACCATAACTGGCAAATCCTTTTGTTTTTTTAGGTTTGGTTTGTGACCATAACTGCATTTTAACTGTTTTTTTCATTGAATTCAGAGGTTTTCAAGCTTGCGTTAAGGTATTTCTGATAAGCAAAGCTAATCATAATTTCACTTTAGCCTTTGGTTTTCAGTAAATTTCAGTTTATTTTTAATCATATTCCAATCCAACTGTTCTTTACGCCTAACCTCTTATTTACAGCCTGCCGCCAACATTGCTGTTCAAGGCTGGTCATGCAGGAGGATGGGCAAAGGACCTTGTGACAGCCCAGGCCAGGTGGATATCCCACCAGAGGTGGACAGCATTTGATGATGGGAAGCTAGACACAAGGTCCAACTGCAACCAAACTCCACAGCCAACCCCCACAATGCATGGCAGACTATGCACAGTATTTGGGTGCATTTTTGAGCTTCTAAAAATACTTGCAGGGTTTGCAGATCCGGTTACAGATACACTGATCTTCAAATTTACTGGCAGGTATGGAAACTTATCTTTTTAATGATATCCTTTTGTTAAAGAAAAAAAAACATCACAGTGCAGCTGTACTTGGAAAAGACAATGTGAGTACCTCTGAACCCTAGTGTTTGCTCAATGGCTGCAGCAGAGCAACACTGGCATCACAGCACATTCTTATTTAGCAGCCATTTAGAACGGAGTCTGAGTTTAGAACGAGAACCTAGGGGCATAACATTGTATTGGTTATGTATGCATGTGCACTACTAACACAAAAACATGCTGCCCCGCTGCACAACCAGCCTGCAGGTCCCATTCAAATCTCCTGCCTTAACAGGCTGTAATAGATTAGCCGGACATTTCTGATTGCAGTATTTTGTTTCAAAGCAGTTAGGAACAAACATTGTCAAAATCATGAGGTGTGGCCTTGGCAAGCCTGCAGCGATGGTTTAAATTATTTTTTGCACGCATATACAATTGAAAGTAACATTTTAAAAGTAATCAAAAGTTTGGAAGCTGCTAATAATAAAAAAATCAAATGAACGGAGAATTTGGTTCACCATCCTGGCACTGAAGTGCACTACTCACTATTTTTAAGCTGTTACACAGGGTGAAAGAGAACTAACTAGGGACTCAGGCGGGCTCACTCATTGCACAATGCTCTATGTCTATGCTGTGGTGGATGGAAGCAACATGTTAATGACAATTTAAAAGAGCTATGGATGAAAAGGCTTACCCAAGTCCTTCTATGTATATATTGTCGTATGTATTTTATTTCAGATTTCTTGGAATAAACCAACCATGGCGAGACAGCTTTTGCTTTGACTTGGGCAAACCTGGAAATAGTGGGATATGGGAGCGATTTCACCTTTCTGAATGTCTCAAAATAACGTCCCATTTGATTGTTTTCCTTTGGCTCCCTCTGCTGTAAGATTGAGAGACTGCCTATTTCAAAAGTTGTTTGCAGTGTACATTTGGATCACCGCAAGTTGGACAGTGGCGAGTTACATATTATGACGCTCATCCAGGCCCGGCTCTAGGATTCTTGCTCAGGGTGAGCCATGAACAAGGATGGGTGGGCCACGAAGACGAACGGGCAGTGGTACAAAGTATTACAGAAACCTAATATTTTAGGTAGTGACATTGTCAACTTTTGCTATTTTTACACCACAAACACCAACAAACGAGGTGTTTACTTCACTTTCCCTGCTTCGCTTCTGGCTTTGTAGAAGGGGAGGAACGCAGCATATAGATTGGCTGCAGTCTGCTTCTGGTCATGTGCAGCAGCAGAAACATTCCAGCTGCCACACATCTCTTGGCAGCTTTTCATGCTTTTTTAAAAACAAAATTGTCAACTTTGCAGTTTGCAAAGCACTGAAGTTTAAAAATGCAGCGCAGTAAGCTCTCTGGGAACTTTGCACACCCCTACATAATAAAATAATGCAGACTTTACAATTATTTATCCTCCCTTTCTATGCATATGTTCATTAAAAAACACAGTTAAAAACGGAGTACCAAATAATGGCCTGGGCACCCAAAAGCAAGTGGCCTACCTTTGCAGATCACAACCTTTCATGAAACATTGCTTGGATAGTATCAGGGAGCAAATCTGGGAAGACATTTGTGATAAATTAAGCTTTTCAAATGTTCTAGGACCATTAGCATTCTCCACTTGCTGGAAACACTATTATTTCTCTGCAGATCACTCACATATCTTTCAACGAGTCAGTCCCTGAAACAGATGCTCACTCATAGATCTACTAAGCCCTTACTCGCCCTATGATCTCTGAATCCTCTCTCTGCAGTCAGGACCTAAAACTCCTGGTCATTCCTATAATTCCTTGCTTGGCCCTGACCAACATGTCCCAAGAAGCTCATGCCTATCCTCTTTTATGTAGGCTTCTGTTCACACTTAAATATCCATAGGTGCTACTCATCCTAAGGCCTTCAGACTCTTGTTCACCATCAGTTGGTCTCTAAACTACCCACATATTAAAGAGACCCTGAAACTCATTTCCACTCTCCGATCCTCTGAGACACCTGCTCAGGCTCAGATCCTTAAGGTTCCAGCTCACTCTCAGGTGCCTTTTGATTCCAACTCATCATCCGGTCACCTGATTTCCCTGTTCACCGTCAGACCCTGTAGCTCTTGCTCTCTTACTTGGAAGCTCTAGGACATCCTCATTTCCCTGAGGATCATGTTTACCATGAGATTCCGTAAAACCTATATATCCGTATAGCTTCCTTGATGTTTTGCTCACCCTAAGGGCACGAAGTGTATTGTCAACACCAGATGGCTGAAGATTACACTCACCCTCAATCCTCACAGTTGGTATTGGGGGGTGAGCATATGCTTCAGATGCATAGCTGAGTTTAGGTCCTTGAACCTCAAGCCCATTCTCAGTTTAATGCTTACTCCAAGGTGCCCGAAACCCTGCTCACTCCAAGGCCTTCAAGGCTCCTGCTTGTCCCAATGGCTCTGGCTCATTAGAGGCGCCAAGCTTCCTACTCAGTGCCATTTAATTGTGGTCCTGGCCCTGCTCAAGGGCTTAGAGGTTCCTACTCAGGGATATTAATCACTGAAGATGCGGTCCACCTTAGACCCCTGGGGCACATGTCATCCTCAAGTTGCTGAATCTTCTTCTCAATTTCACCTACCAGAAGATCTTGTTTACCTTCAGATCACTAATTTCCCTGGCCACCCTGAGGTCACCTGATATCTCTGCCCACACTTCATAAGTCAGAAAACTCACTGCAAAACTTCATGCTTCAGTGGCTGTACACACCGAAGTCTTTCATAGATGCATTTGATTGCCACCCAGAAGTCTCTCTCTCTGAGTGTGATGTCTTGGGGGTATAACACAGCTTGGTACTTGGAGACATCTATACTGTGGGAAGAGACATGATCTGAATCTGCTTGACATGCTGGAGGAAATCACTTCAACTACAGACGTTCTGTTCATTTATTTTATATAGTACCTGTGTCCTTACTCTCGCTTTCGTTCCCCCACAAGTATGAACAGCCAATCACTGCTCCTGCTAGGGTTTATCCCTTTTTCCCCTTTCTTTGCTCTCTCACTTCACCTGCACTCTAACGTTCTCACTGATTACATCTATTAGATTTTCTATGTTTTTGTCTGTCCATACCTACTTTTCATTCTGTCTCCGTCCCTCTGTCTTAGTCTCATTCTACAAAGCCCTCTATCTATTTTAAAATCCTTCTTTATCATTGTTCCTCTCATTTTTCCGTCTCTCTTGTTATTCATCTCTTTTTTCCTGTCTGCCTCTCTCTCTCTCTGTAGTTGTCCTGATTTTCCCCGTTTCCATTGCCCCTGTACTATTTACCTCCCCCTCTCTCTTAGTCTATAATTTCTTCCTCTTTCTCACTCCTCTGTCACCCACATACACTATATAGGTTGTTCTTTTCTACCTCCCATGTCCTTATTCCCCACTCTCTCTATACCTATTGTCTCTTTGAGTTTTACTTTAGGTCTTTTCCTGTCTTGAAACTTGTCATTTTCTTCAATTGTGTTTTCTCATGTCAGTGACCCTAATTTCCCTCTAGCCGTTGAACTTGTTTTTATCCTTCACCAAATGCTATATTTTGTTGTGTCCACTTTACTGAGTTGCTGCTGTCAGTAGCTACCTACTTTATCAAACCTTGACATTTGCAGAAGACCATTCTCTGTAGACATTAAAAGGATTCCTGTCCTTATAAGTGCTTTCAGTTATGCATGCTTTCAAAGGTTATTTAGGAAAGTGGAGGGAGCTTGTTCTACCTTTAGTAGAGATTAGACCAAAAGTATGTTTTATTGTTGAGTGGTAAGGGAAAATGCACCTATTTCTGGAGGAATTGTTAGATATAGTGGAGAATCCACAGATGGCAATTCTTTTACCATAGTATCTCTTTCTTGGAGGAATAGTATCATATTAGCCTTTTCTTGGGTTCTACTCCTGATTTGGCACTTCCTCTAGGTGCCGCTATCCTCTAAACCAAGCTGTAGACTGCGGGAACGTCAGAACTGTATTAGGCCTTGATTCATCCTTTCCCTATTACTGACCAGGAAACTGCTAACACTCTCTTCTGCATCCATCCTTTGCTTTATCATTTACTATTCTTTTTCTCCCTTTGCCATCGCCCTTCTATCCACTTTTGTTTCCCACCCTACCTTTACCAATCTCTTGTTCTACCCTTCTCACCACTTAGTCTGTCCTCATTTCATCTTTTCCTTGGCTATATCCCTCTCTCGTTTCCCCCTCTCTCACTCCCTCATTGTGCTTATCTCTAGTTATTTCCCCCCTCTAGCCTCTTTTCCTCTCTTCTCTAGTCAATGATTTCTTCCTCTTTCCTTTCCCCCTCTGCATTTGTCTCTACTCCCTGCTCGAGCTCTTATTTCCTTTTGTCTCAGTCTCTCTCTTTATCCCTCCTCTGCCCTTATCTCTCCTTTTGCCCCAACATAGAAGGTGAATTATTTTTTTCAGTGCAACATTGTCAAAATCAAATTTTCCTCTTACCTATATCTAGTCGTAATTGTTTAGGTCGAGCGTGGGCAACGCATGCTCTGCTCTGCGAGGCATGCTGTATTCAAGTATGGACTAGAAGCTCGGCCCATTTTCCGCCCATCTTTGTAATTGGCTCCTGTGTAAATGGTGGCTTTTCATTGATCAGTAGACTTATTAGTCCCTCCTTAGTACCTCCCTCTCTTCTTTTACTTCTTCTTTTACCTCCCATAAAGACACCCCCTGTTATATGTGTAGTTGCTCGGTGCATTTTATTTACATTCTGTGAGCACTACTTTGTTAAATCACTTTCTCCTATAGCATAGCGGCATCCTTACCTGCAACCACTTGCTTTTAAGCAGCATGGCACCCAGGTGCGTCCACCGTCCTACAGATCTGTTAATCCCTTAGCCACCCTGTCCCTGTAATAGGTCACACTTCCTGCCTCCTTAGGTTGTCAATATCTGTCACTGGCTTTCTCTCCAACCCCAGTTTACGTTCTCAATTGCAGTCCACGGTTAGAACATGTGGTATAACACCATAAATGAGGAAGAGTGTAGGAGTATGATGTTAAAGAAGTAGGTTCTTTATTTGCCAATGCACGCAGGCACAGGAAACCGTGGCGGTCAGGTCCGAGGTCTCAGCACAACTGCCGAACCTCCGAACCCCACCGCCAGAACCTCGAACACAGATACATGACCATTCCAACAGAGAATACAACACATCTTCCCTCTTAACACCAAAACGAAAATAACTCCAATTACAGATAAAAATCAAAAAAGAAAGTTAAAACAAACAAACCAACAAATAAGAGATCAGTGTAATACATAGTCTTTCAAATAATGAGGAACACGAGTGACTCTTGTGCTTCCTCTAGAAATAGTATCATGAACTGAAGTGGAAGTTTCCAAACTCCCCCTTCTTTCCGGAAGGCCTATAGTGCTTTCACTGTGACGTGCGCACATTCATGTTGCACATCCTGTAAACGCCTGCTATTATTTACACATACGTTTCTTTTGAAGTCTACTGATGGCCACCATGCAAAATATTTCTTGTCCTCCTCATTTTCTAGCTGAACCAGGAATAATTAAAATAAAATGGAAACAATGGTTTAAAGGTTTTGCTAGTTACATTATAGCCTCGGATAGCACAAAGTTTGATCCGGTCAGGAAATTAGCTCTATTGTATAATAATTTAGGTTCTAAAGGTCAACGTATATTTGATCATTTACCTGTTATCAATCAAAGTAATGAGAGTGATTGGGATGTCTATAAAGAGGCTGTTTGCAGACTCTCTAATCATTTTAAAGATGAAACAAGTGTCGTAGTTGAAAGGCATAAGTTTTATACCAGACGCCAACTTGAATTTGAAACAATTGACACTTTCTTAACTGAA